>NW_024543093.1:17440000-22440000 GCF_018167655.1 Microtus oregoni | reverse complement strand
CAAAATAGCTGTTGGATTATATCCTCAGTAAGATTCTGGTTTGAGAGAAATGAGAAAAAAATATGTTACTAAACTGTGACATTTATTAACAAGTCTTAAAGAAAGAAAGTAGAAGTTAGTCAGTAGATGTGCACGCCTTTAATTTCAGCACTCAGAAGGCAGAGCAGGCAGATCTATGTCAGTTTGAGGACAGCCTGATCTCTTGGACAGAGAAAGTCCAAGACTGGCTTCATAGCTACTTAGAAACTCAGTTTCAAAAAACAAAACAAAAAAGAAAAATTAGAGATTATAAACAAATCAGTATGAGATATTAAAATTATGATTACGTTTAAGTTCATTTGACAGTGTCGCTCTGTTTATCCAGTGAGACATTAACGTTTTAAAAGTATTGAGTAGAAACAGCAGAGGGAGGATCAGTAATGTCCTTTTGTAGTGAGCTTCAGAGTCCTGCCTAAGGAAAGAGCAGACCAGAAGAACTCATGTCCTTCCTCCTGTTTCATTAGAGTCAGCAAACTTAGAGTTTGCAAAGACAGGCTGACATTTCTTGAAAAGGAAAACAAACTATGTTCTTGCTTTCAGATTTGGCAAATGTTGCAATGTGTTATTTCTTTTGTAACATACTCAGGGCCATATCAGAGAGAATAAAACTGTGTATGTAATACTTCAGACTACTTTGTATGAAATGCAAATACAATGATCTAAAATCAGATTATTTAAATGCTAGAAGTAGCTGATATTCAACATCTCTGACAGAGAATGTTTATCTTGTATTCTTTTTTCTGTCCTGTTACTTCATGACATCTGGTAAACTTAACTGATAATCAAGGCTGAATAACTTAAAGCATCTATAATCAGTGTGTAATCAGATCTGATGAGAAAGCTTTTCCACATGCTTATTGCATTCCAGTATAGATATCTCTCCAATGCACTGTTTTAAAGGGTTACTCTCTAAGACCTCAATCTACCTCTTGAATATGAAACATTCTTTGTTATCAGTGTTCTGCTATGTGACTTTTCTGATAAATCCAGGAGAAGTGGCTTTCAAATCAAGGTCTTAGGTTTTAAAACTTTCTCCTATTTCCAGCCTGAGACTGATGTGGGGACTGCTGTGAGTATTTGTAGGGAAAACTGCTTTATTCAGAGTCACTACTAAATACTTGGCATCTAGAATGTTACTAAATGAAAACTAATTGCCTTTCATAAAAAGGGACATTTTACAAGACTATGTAATCATATTAGAATAATGACAGGGCTCACTAATGGAAATTGAATGTGATGCTGGGTGTTCTGGCAGCATGGCCTGGGAACTGGGCTTGCATGTAAAAGCAGGATTTCTGTCCCCACTGAGAGGATTTTTGAATCTCAAAATAATTAGCTCTTTAAAAGAATTAATTTTGTTGACAGGATTAGGATGAGAGTATACAATCTCACATATATGTGTTTTAATTGTTTGGAATGAAAAGATGATATAAAACAATAACCTCAATTCTGGCTGTCAAATTTGATCAAGTCATTCTTTTAATACTTTTGAGATTCGTGTTAAATCCTTGACTGTAGCTTGCAGTCACCAGCGCTGCAGTTTCCATGTAGACACTTGTCATGTACTTTGTGTTTCACCGTTTCATCATCCCTGCAATTTACACGTAGATGCTGTCATGTGCTTTAGGTTTCACCATCACCACAGTTTACATGTAGACAGTATCATATGCTTTAGGTTTTACCATCCCTGCAGTGAACACGTAGACACTGTCGTGTGCGTTAGATTTCAACAACCCTGCAGTTTACATGTAGACACTGTCATGTGCTATAGGTTTCACCATCACCACAGTTTACACATAGACACTGTCATGTGCTTTAGGTTTGTATAAGAAATGTAGGTCATGATTAACAAAAACAAAACACAGAACAAGCAACAAAAAAACCCTTAAGTTAACATGTTATAATTCTAATACTTTTTAAGAAAATGAAAATGCGGCTTTGTAAATCATGATGTCTTTGGCTTTATTGGTAATTTTACTCAGTTACAGTTATTCTTATTAAGTTTGCCTGTTTTTTCTCTTCTTTTTTAACTTTTTTTCTTATTGATTATATTGAGCTATATTTTTTTCTGCTCCCCTCCTTTTCTTTTCCCTCCCCTTCTACCCTTTTCCATGGTTCCCATTCTCCCAATTTACTCAGGACATCTTGTCTTTTTCTACTTCCCATGTAGATTAGATACATGTAAGTCTCTCTTAGGGACCTCGTTGTTGTCTAGGTTCTCTGGGACTATGAATTGTAGGCTGGTTTTCTTTGTTTTATGTCTAAAAGCCACTTATCAGTGAGTACATATGATGTTTTCCTTTCTGGGTCTGAAATATCTCATTCAGTATGATGTTTTCTAGATTCATCCATTTTCTTGAAAATTTTAAGATGTCATTATTTTTTTCTGCTGTGTACTACTCCATTGTGTAAATGTACCATATTTTTCTTATCCAGTCTTCAGTTGACGGGCATTTAGGTTGTTTCCAGGTTCTGGCTTTGATAAACAATGCTGCTGTGAACATAATTGAGCACATATCCTTGTGGTATGATTGTTCATCCTTTGGATATATACCCAAAAGTGTTACTGCTGTGTCTTAAGGAAAGTTATCTCCTAATTTCCTGAGAAATTGCCATACTGTTATCCAAAGAGGCTGTACCAGTTTGCACTTTCACCAGCAATATGGGAGTACTCCCTTTAGCTCATATTGTCTCCAACAAAAGTTATCATCAGTGTGTTTGATCTTGGCCATTCTTACAGGTGTAAGATGAAATTTCATACTTGTTTTTGTTTGCATTTCTCTGATGGCTGAGGATGTTGAACACTTCCTTACGTGTCTTTCAGTCATTTTAGATTCCTCTGTTGAGAGTTCTCTGTTTAGGTCTGTACCCCATTTTTTGTTGGATTATTTGTTCTTCTGATGACCAATATCTTGAGGTCTTTGTGTATTTTGGAGATCAGCCCTCTGTCTGCTGTGGAGTTGGTGAAAAGATCTTTTCCCATTCTGTAGGCTTCTGTTTTGTCTTCTTGATCATGTCTTTTGCTTTACAGAACTTAAAATGGAAAGATCTCTCATGCTCTTGGGTAGGTATAATTAACATAGTAAAAATGTCAATCTTACCAAAGCAATCTACAGATTCAATTCAGTGCCAAACATAATTCCAGCAAATTTCTTCACAGACTTTGAAAGAACTGTACTCAACTTCATAAGGAAGGACAAAAACCCAGGATAGCCAAAACAATCCTGTACAGTAAAGGAAATACTGGAAGCATCATGATCCCTGACTTCCTACTCTACTATAGAGATACAGTACTGAAAATAGTCTTGTATTGTCATAAAACCCATCAGGAGGACCAATGGAACTGAATCAAAGACCTAGATATTAATCCACACACGTAAGAACACCTGATTTTTGACAAAGAAGCAAAAAATATAACATGAAAAAATAAAGCATATTCAACAAATATCGCTGGCATAACTGGATATCAACATGTAGAAGAAAAAAATAGACCCATATCTATCACCATGCACAAACTCAAGTCCAGATAGATCAAAACTTCAAGATAAAGCCAACCACAATGAACCTCATAGAAGAGAAGGTGGGAAGTACACTTGAAAGTACTGGCACAGGAGACCACTTCCTAAATATAGCCCCAGTAGCACAGACCCTGAGAGAAACAAATAATAAATGGGACCTTCTGAAACTGAGAAGCTTCTTTTTTAAAATTTTCTCTATATCTATTTTCTAATGCATCTTGACATGTAATTCTGTAATTACTTTGGTAACAGTGGCACGAACAAACTCAACACTTATCAAATTGACAATGACGTTAGAAGAAACTGTGCCCTGACCTCATACTTTGGTCCAAGTCTCAACAGTTGTACTTTAGGACAGATAGTACTGGCTGACCAAACAGATCTCCCCAGTGTCACTGATGCTTTTATTATAGAAGTTCATCATTCTTTGTAGAAGGTTCTACTTCTCTGTTAGTTAAAGTGAACTCCTTTCCCAGGACTGTGAGTGGATCAGAAAGCTAAATAATGCTCTCAGACATGCATAGCTCATAGGGAATGGTGTTATAATGTAAACTAGACCACTTGATTTTATGCCTTATGCTTTTGGTATTATGTTACTGTTTTCATATCTGTGATTTTCCTAGTAGGAAATGGATTCTCAAAGATGGATCTGTTCTTAATTATCATAAACTTGAATTTTTGTCTTTTTAAATTGCTAATAATGATGTGTTTTTGTGAAATATTGTAGTTTTTTAGAGACTTGAAAATATATCTATTTATGCTGAAATGAATTTCCTTTTAGAAATAGACTTTATTTGTATTTGAATATTATTAGAATTAAAAAACAGCTTTGAAAGTCAAAGAAAATAATATTTATTTGGGATCACAGTGGCCTACTCCCCTGTCTCATTGAAATACACTTTAAATTGCTGTACATAATTTCAAAAATCTATGCTGGTGAAATTCCCTAACTTATATATTTAAATTGCTCATTGAGAATTACCAACTTTCAGCATCTTATTTATTTAATTATTTTAGCCTAAAATAATCTGATCATTAAAAATATTGGATGACAGATATTTTTTCTGCCTTTTGAATATAACAAAGATAATATAAAAAATCTAAACCTGAAACCTGTGGCTATACATAGCAATGTATAACAAAGAATGTATATGTGTATGTCTGACAGTATGGCTGTGGTTTACCTAGAAGGAAACGTAAGTTCTTTGAATAGTGAACATACTGTAGAGTTGGGCATCGTTTCCATTTGCCTGGCTAACTAATGGTGGTGAATTCTTTGCTGCTAACTACACAATTCTGCTCTGCAGATCCCTAGTCTCATCTTCTGTTTAAAACAGTCATCAATAACTGCAAATTTACAGTGACCAAGATGCTATCCTCAAAACACACTCATTCTTCAGACAAAAAAAATGCAATTATTTGAGTATAAAGGCTTATTTGATTTTTTTCTTTAGTTTGTGCAGGTGTACATAATTGATTTCATACATCTTTTAAATTTTGAAACATATAACATTTGGTAACAAAGGATCTTTTAAAATTACAATTTAAATTACAATTAATTTTTAAATTATAAAATAACATATGTGAATTATTTTTAATTAATTACTTTTTTTTAACCATATGGGTGTTTGCCTATATGCCTATGTGCCATACACCTTTCTGAAGAGGGCACTGGAACTGTGTGGCCTGGAATTTTGATGACCATATGGGCACTAAGTATCAAATACAGGTCATCTGGAGGAACACCCAGTGTTCTTATCCACTGAGTCATCCTTTTCAGCCTCATTTTTGAAATCTTTATGCATGAGATTCTATATTGAGACATCTGAGAGAAACTGTAGTTGGATAATATAAATTGTGAGGCTTTCATTCTGCAATTTAGCTCATGGCATATGTTTAGCTTCTTGTAATTAGGAGTACATAAAAAAGGTCTACCCGAGTACAAAGTGTATTAATTTGCTATCAAGGATGGCTCATCAAGTCTCATTAAATATGTAGAGCTTGTGTTTGTGTCTATTGCTCTGTGATTCAAGAGATAAGCCCCGAAGATTTTAGAGCTAAGACTTTCATTTTGCCTCCCATGGCAAGTTTGGTACTGGGCATGGCATAGGCTCCCCTGCTGTCATTGAACAGGCCATGGGAGGCAACTGTGAACATTTATGTAGACAATTACCTGGGGCTTTTTTCCTGTTACATTTTGCATAAGGAAATTTGGATGTTTCCCATGCAGATGCCTTATACACACATCACTAATCGCTTAGGAATGAGGAACATTAAATGTCCTTGTTCCACCTCAGAGTAATGGCTTACATTTACAAAAGTTGTCATCAACTTATCTATTTATTTGTTTTCAGTAATTAAAAAAAATTCATATATTTATTTTGTGTATATGTGAGAGGGTGTGTGCATGTATGTCACAGAGACCAAGTGATTGGTTTTCTTCATCTACCATAAGGGTCTTGGAGTGAAATTTAGGTTCTAAGGCTTGGAAGCAAGTATCTTTACTTGCCTAGACATATTTTCCCCAGAATCAAATAATCTAAATAAGCACTAATGAATCTGATAATTCACAGGCAATATACTCCTGTTGTTAATAATAATAGAAATTCCCTGGAAAGTTTATGTAAAACACCTTAGACATGTGAAAAAAAGATACTTCAGAAACATTATATTTTTTAAAAAAAAATAATGTCCCACAGGGTAGAATTATTGTACTATATAAAGTTGAAGTTAATACATCATGAGAAAAAAATGACTCACAAATTCATAAATAAGTACTCTCCCATCCTCATGATGGTGATCCCATTGTGACCAAAGCTGAGTGTATCTTGCTGTTTGCACAAACATGCACTTCAGAATGAAGGAGTGCATTATGACAACTAGACGTGGTCTTAACACCACTGCTCTCATATATACTACTTGACTTTGCAACTTTCATTACTCTCTTTAGAAAATAGCACCAATTCTACGCACCCTTTCTGCTCACAAAGAAATAGTAAGAGTGGTACAGATTGAGGTTCAGTAGTCAAAGAGGGCAAAACATAACATAGAAAGAATTCCTCAGGGAACCACAGTGTGCTATATCTGTGCACGGTTAGCTCTAGGTTATTAAGGTTTCATATACTAGTCTGAATTCTTGAAGTCCTGCCAAGGAAGGAAATGCAATGTTCCTTCCTAGTGGGACACATTTAGAAGTCAGCTGATACAGAGTGTTCGGAGAATTGTGTATATACTAAACTTTAGAGGATTACATTGTTGTGGACCCTCAAGTGGTAATGATTTAAAATGAGACTCTGGCTTTCATGTTTGCACTCCTATAATGAAGTATGTGAATCTAGGTAACTGATAGAACATAGGTGCTTACTCTTAGAGTCTGCGAAGTTCATGCCAAGGCTTTAATATGTTTGCTTTCTGGTAAATCCTGGGCCTGGCTTCCTGAAAGGCACTTTGAACATGGCCTTCAGCTTGGAACCAGATGCACATACAAAGGAGAACAACCACTTGTCTTGAGTTTTTTAAACATATGTGTGTCTATGTGTGTCGTGTGTGTGTGTGTGTTTATGTGTATGCATGTGTATGAGTATATATAGACAGGCCAGAGATCCACAAAGTGATGAGATCTCACAAAATCTGAAACTGCCAATACAACAAGACTAACTCACCAGCAATTTCCAAAAATCCTCCTATCACTGCCTCTCCAGATTATGAAGTATGGGTGCATGACATTGAAGCTGATTTGTCACACGTTGTCATATGTCCAAACACAGGTTCTCTTTCGAGTATAACAAGCACTTATTAAACTATGTCCCTGGACCACTCAGCATTTTGGTAAGATTTCTAACCACTCATCTCATAATGGTCCCAAACTATTGAAGTTGGGACAGTGGAGCATATGTTTCAACCCATGAATTTTTGAGAAATGTATAAATCACAACAGTTTCAGGGTTTTTGTTGTTGGTTTGGTTTGGTTTGATTTTTGGTTTTTAGTTTTTCAAGACAGGGGTTTTCTCTGGGTAGCCCCAGCTGTTCTCAAACTCATTCCCTGACCTTGAACTCACAGATATCTCCCTGCCTCTGCCTCCTGAGTGCTGAGATTAAAGGCCTATGCCACCTACCCTGACTAGAATTTCAGTCTTATCTTGATCTAACAACAGACAGTGAGTGCCCTTAGCCCAAACATTGAGTAGCATTTTTGTGGTGAGTGAAATGTGATATACAGGAGTCAACTGCCTCAGAAAAGGACATGGCTTAACAGTTTGGGGCACTCTGATAGATGACAAAGTTCTCTTAAAAGCCCTAGTTGTTCTAGCAGATGGTGCCCAAGAAGTAGACATTGCATGTAAGGGCATCAGTGCTAAGACTAATCAGCTTGTGCGCTTGCTGCATATGAAGACAGATGAGGACATCAGCACTGCTTTAAGGATCACGTGACTTTAGAAGTTTCATGCTTTAAGCCGGGCGTTGGTGGTGCACTCCTTTAATTCCAGCACTCGGGAGGCAGAGGCAGGCGGATCTCTGTGAGTTCAGGCCAGCCTGGTCTACAGAGCTAGTTCCAGGACAGGCTCCAAAACCGCAGAGAAACCCTGTCTCGAAAAACCAAAAAAAAAAAAAAAATAAAGAAGTTTTATGCTTTAAAGGCCTAGGCATGTATTTGGGACGCCTGTGCATTTCTGTATAAATCTTTCTAAAGATGAAGTCATTACATTTTGTGTTTGTGATTCTATGTGATCATAAATTTTCTTTTGTCAAATGTATTTCAGAATCACTATGTAAACAATAGCTATCCAGTAATCACAATTATGTTGAAAACTGCCTTGGCAAAATAGAACATTTTCCCTCATTTACTAGAGGGAACATCTTCATGCTCATTTTAAAATAGTATTTGCTTTCCTGTATTGTGTATTGTATACACTGGTGATAATACTTTTGAATGAAGGAACATTTTATATGCCATTTCAAGTAGGTAGTGACTGTCATTTGAAGTAAGCATTATACGTGTGTTCATTCATTATTTAGCATATTTTACTTTTGATGTTGTGGTGTAGGAGGTCCTTCTGTTTATGTTTTGCCTTCATTGGTTAATCAATAAAGAAACTGCTTGGCCGGATAGGGCAAAACTTAGGTAGGCGGAGAAGACAGAACTGAATTCTGAGAGGAAGAAAGCAGAGTGAGAGAGCCGCCATGGAGACACCAGATCAGACATGCTAAATCTTTCCCTGTAAGCCATGACCTCGTGGTGAACACAGATTAGTAGAAATGGGTTAAATCAAGATGTGAGAGTTAGCCAATAGGAGGTTAGATCTAATGGCCAAGCAGTGTTTTAATTAATACAGTTTCTGTGTGATTATTCCCTGTATAAGCTAGTCAGGGCTGCCGGGATTAAAAGCAGGCCCTCTCTCCCTCAACAACATTGTTCTCAAAAGCTATGCAGAAGTTTAAAATAAGAGCATTTTAGATATTAGTGACAGGTACACTGCATTCATGTGATTCTCAAGTGTGCTGCTACTCTTCCCCAAGCATGATCATGTCTGCCAGATGGGACATAGAAGTCCTTAGACTCGATTTAGACTGTTCACACTAACTTGGTGTGTAAGGAAGAAAAGAAAACAATCTCGATACACAGTTTGTAAGAGGAAATAAATTTTCAGCTGACAAATGAGGAAAAACCTATTTCTTGCCTCTGAGTTATGACAGTCTCCCATAAATGCTAACCTAGCAGAAAGATATATTTTCTTTCTTCAGAATCTTTAACTGTTTCTGTTAATATTTTTGACCATCAATAAAACACACTATATTGTCACCGAAAGCAATGGCTATTCCAGTGAATATTGTTGTCAAAAATTATTCAAAGATGGACTCTTTGATATAACTCAGTTAATATTTATCTTATATTTATGGGTAAGGCTCATAGTGATAGTCAGATAACAATTCATGATAACAACAAAGATGCCAAGATAGTAGAATTATATCCATCCATTCAATAAGTTTTAAATAGCTGTGTGTTTGTTCTATGAACTAAGCAAAATTAAATTCAAAATGTATTAAAATCCTTGACTTAAGTGATGTTTAGAGACAAAATGTGTATTCCATATAAACACGTTACGTAATGTGTCAACCCTTCACATTAAAAAAAAAGCAAAAAAAGTAAGAGAATAATAAGAGATACAGGGAAACAAAAATAGTTTACTTTCTAGTATACACAGTTTTCACATTAATTATCTAAAAATCAGATGCACAGTTTAACTTTACCTACAGAATTGTGTCCATCAGATTGGACAAACAACTAAATTTGTTTAATGAAACTGTAGTGTAGAGAAATTACTTCAGAACTACATAACTTTTCTCCCTATTAAAATACGTAAAAAAATGATATAGCAAGATGCTTTGAGGATAATTAATACATAGTTGTTATTTTTAAATTCTCCATTGACAACTGTATCAATCATATTGATGTTGATGAATCAAGTGAAAGTTGCGTCTGTTTAATATGACGAAATGATAGAAGTTCTCTGTGTAAGTAGCAAACTCAGCACCTCTTTAAGCTACACTAGAGTAAGCTTGTCCCATTCCAGATGCACGTGGACATCCCTGTGTGAGTCATAGGAATCTATTGGGTTCGTTTGTTCCTCCAGGTTTCACATTGCTCTGAGAGACACAGATCTATTACTGAAGCATTGTTTGGCCTTAGTATATTTTTAATTTAATTTTATATGTATTAATATTTTGCCTGCATATATGGGTGCATGTGTGTGCATGCATGACGTTCACAGAGGCCAGAAGAGGGTGTTGAATCTTCTGAAATAGGAGTTACAGACAGTTGTGAGTCACCATGTTGATGCTCAAAGTTGGACCCAGCAACCCTGAAGAAGCAGCCAGTGTTATTAAAGACTGAAAAATTTCTCCAGTTCCATCATAGACATTTCTTAGCTATAACAACTTTATCATGGTGTGAGTGAACTTACTCAACTGAAGATTAATTTCTATCCATCTCATCCACTTGGAGGCTAATAAGAACTACAAATAGTCCATAGAGCAAATAACCGATGATAGACAGTCTATAATAAACTGGTAATCTCCTGAATCTGTTTTTGTCTGGGCCATCTCCACAGGCAAATTACTTATGGCAGTATCTCAATTATTAAGTGAAAGTTTCTCAAATAAATTCTTAGAAACAATATACTTAATTGAGAGAGTTAGGACACACTCTTGATGAATAGACCATAACTGACCTGATCATAATATGAATTACCCAAGGCTTTGCATATAAAATCAAGACTTAAGAGAACATAAAAAAACCATAAACTGTTTAGAACACTACTTTTACACAATCAAAAGCCAGAACTTTTACAGTTCTATCTTTTTATTTTATATATATATATATATATATAATTTTATTATTTATATAATATATTACTATAAATGCCTAAGAAGGCTGCAGTGTGAAATACAAGATATCTACAAATGCTAATTGCTTGGGAGTAAAAGGCATCTATCAGCCAGAGCTACTACATGTCACTTAGTGATGAAAACATGTTATGGTAAAATTGATTCACAAGAATCTATTCAATATTTCAATAACCTTATATAAAATGTTATTGTAGTCTATATCATATCGACAAAGGAGCTTGAAAATAATTTTTAAATGGGAACTCATGAAAAACATTAAGAATTAGTACGCAAACTCACCTTCAGAAACATTGTCGGAAAGTTGCCTGACTGGGTAAATTTTTTTTGAGGATATGTAAGTCATCCTTGGATTAAGTCAATAGACTGTAACAACATTTTTGTTGAAGAAGCACTACTGAGAGCATGGACCACTCTCGTGCCTTGTATTCTGAATAATAACCATGTGGATCAATTATTTTTTTTCATTTCTGTAATGAAATAACCTGATAAAAATAATATAAGGAATGCAGACTTATTGGGGCTTCATATTCTAAGTATAGATAATGATATCTGCAAATGTTGGGAGCAAAAACTTGAGGCAGTTGGTAATAAATGTCCAAAAAAATTATCCAAAATGTATAAATGCTGATGCTTTTCTGAATTTCTTTTTTTTTTTTTTTTGTTCAGTCCCAGAGGCATCTCAGAGATAGGTGTTGCTCGTATTCAATGTCGGTCTTCCCTTTACAGTTTATTCTTTCCAAGGGAAAAATGAAAACCCCGTAGACATAACCAGAAGTGTAGTGATATTATATGTAATCAAGTTGACAATGACGATTAACAATCATGGTACACTATTATCTTAATGACTTGCCATGTGCCAAAAATTATACTTCCTCTTCTACTACATCTTATTTAAATACCCAAAGTCATAATAACAAGTACTGCTATGTCTAACTCACAGAAGCTTCATGTCAAAAAGGCTAAATAAGTGCTCAAAGTAACTCAGTTGTGAAAATACAGAGTTGAGACTTCATTTCTTACTTGTGTAACCATACTAGCCAAGCATTCTAACGCTTAAGGTAGCTTTGTCCTCCAAGTTAGAAAAGTCTGTCTCCCTTGCGATACTAGAGTTAAAGGACAGTGCAGACTCTGCTTACAGATGACAAATGCCTAGTTAACGGTGGCAGCTAATAGTATAATAATCTCATGGCTACTGCCACTACTGCTTCTAGATTAAGGCAGTCTTAAATCTTTCATTTTTAAATTTTTGGTCAGTTTATTTTAGTTTATTTTTTAAAAAATAAAAAACTATTCTTTTTTTTTCATTTTACATACCAATCCAAGTTCCCTCTCGCTCCTCTCCTGCCACTCCTACTACTTACCCCCTCACCCCACCACTCTTCAGAGAGGGTGAGGCACATTGCTTTGCAGAAGGTCCAAAGCCCTCTCTACTGTATCTAGGCTGAGCAAGGTTCCATCCAAAGAGAATGGGTTCCCCAAAAGCCAGTAAAAGTAGTAGGGATAGATAAATCAATCTTAAATCCTAATTTGTGCCAGGTGGTGTTGGCTCACACCATCAATGCCAGCACTCGGGAGGCAGAGGCAGAACTCTGTGAGTTCGAGGCCAGCCTGGCTTACAGACTGAGTTCCAGGCCTGGCTCTAAAGCTACACAGAAATCCTGAATTGAAAAAAAAAAATTCGTAAGTTGTATTAAGCTTATAATAGGGTGTCAAATATCATCACATTCTAACTATTATGTAGAGAAGAGAGAAGAGTGTATATGTGTGTGTAACTGTTTTAATATTTGTATCTCTTAAATGTTATTTTTATATTACCGAGACTGTGCTAAGTACAGCCTTCTGTGTCTTCATAGATTTCATAGACTTAATCCTCATTAAGGTTAGAATTTACTCTACTGAGAAATTACCCCATCTGCTTTACTTAGGAGCTTTTATGTGAATCAATCGTTCTAGGTTCATACTCTTGAACTTCAGGGACTGGTAAGTGGGAACTCTGTTATCTATACATATAATGAAATTGTGCCCATATCACTTTACTTTGCTGCTTAGAACATCTCTAAACACTAAGGTTGGCAGGTAATCTCCCTATCACAAATATTATAAAAAGACTACTTATATTTATGAGAAGCAAAGATGTTTAGGGAACTTATGGGATTTAAGACATTTTGCTCCTGGACAGTCTGCAAAAGGCACACAGTGATGGCTGAAACGTGCTCATTTCTGCAGGCATTTCAGTAACCTGCATGAAATCACACAGGGTCGACAGCTAACACCTGAGGGACCTGTCCTGACTGGCAGCTCGAACAAAGGTGACAGAAATAGAATGGACCTGTTAACTAAGATTGGGTGAATGTTCCCTGTGTGTTTACCAGTGCTTAAGCTCTTGAAACTCAGTTTCAAACAGCCTGAAAATTTCAGATGGAGAGAAATGTTTTATTCAGAGAATGAGTTTGGGAAATGTAGCTGATCTTCATTCAGTATATAGAGAAGGATTATCCTCTTATTACTTCCCTGCTGCTAGCATCATATAATAGATTTCTTACAAGAGCATATAACAATGTTTCTGCCTTGAGTTCTCTTGCCTTGTTGAATTTCATGAATGTAATTAATGCCATACCATTTACGAATAGGTGGCTCAGGAAAAAAAGGATACAAAGTTGTAATTTTGACTATTATTGAAAGTAATATTTTTTAATTTTATGGAATGAGAGTCATAAAATTTATTAGAGGGTATTTTTAAGAATAACATCTGAGCATCTTATTCTAATGTAAAGTCTTAGTATTTAAGCAATACAGGTATTAAGAATTATAGGTCAATAGTCTTCCATGTTTGTCATACTTAAAGTTAGACTAATTAGGTTCTTTAGATACATAGAGAGTGTGCTCTGCATAGATAGGTAAGCTTCAACCAATTCAAAGAGCTATAGAATATGGCATTCAAATAACTTAAGGTTCTGTTGACGTGAGGCACAATTGTTCCTGAGAAAATGTTGAGCAATGAAGACACACCACATGGAGCTAGTTTTCTTCTTGGCAAAACTTGCCTTAGGGCAAGGAACTGCCCATGCACCAATCACTGACAAAATGCACGATGACGAGACAGGACAAGCAGGATACAAGATAAAAGACGGTCAAATCTTGTCAGGACTGGGTAAGATGGCTTTGAAAAATTTCCTGCTTCTGAAAATGGTCTCTAGGTCTAAGTTAAAGTTGGTTGCTCCAACTTTGCAAATGAGACTGGGTGATTGACCAAGTAGCCAGTTGTCTCTGTCATTTGTTGCACATTTTGGAAGTTGCTTGATTGCACTTCCTGCTTACTCAAGTAATATTATTTTCCTTCTTGAGTCTTCAATGGGATTGAGGACTAGATAGTCATAGTTACTTTCCTCTTATGACTTGGCAAAGTTATTTATAATACAAAATGTGAACTCTTTAAGATAGGATAATTATTGGAACATTTATCATGTTTTTTGCTTAATATTGTTTATGCTAGTTGCAATACTAATTTTTATATTTAATTTTTGTTTTTATTGTATATAACTTTGTATTAGGCTTAGAACTCTGTTATTTAATCAAAAGGAGGAAGTGCTGAAGAGACATATTTCAGCCAGTAGCCTTTAAGTTACCAGCCCACTTGAGTAGGACTGTGATCTGTGAGTCTACCCATAAACAATTAACAATTAACTCCTTATTATACTCAGTTCTGTGCTAGTGTGGGATTTCTTTTTAACTTAAGTCTTCAGGATGCAGCTGTACTTTGGTGCACAATCTCTCATGTACAGATGCCCAGAAGTTACAGAATCCTCCCTGACTCCACATCAGACTTACCCCTTCATCATTCTATTGTCCAAGACCCTTACACCACAATGTGTGCTTCCCCTGGCTAACCTTCTCCTTCAGGCACAAAAGAGTCTTTTGGCTGTGAGTTTTATTTCCTGCTCTGACTCTGAGCAGTATTGAGTCCAAACCAAGCTGGCCATGAGGAAAAGCATATATAAATGATCATCTTCAGCTTTTAACCAAAATTTTATTTTGCAGAAGAGAAAGATTTCAAGAAATATCATACACACAGAATTTCCTGGGGTTGTATCAGTGTGGTGATATTACAGAGAATATCAGAGTACTTAAGACTAACCCTTAAGCTGAGTGTTTCACATATTTTTATCTCTTTTGAATCTTTTTTATTTTGTGATTTAACTTTCCAATTTAAAGTTGACATTTAATTTCCCTCCTTTAAAATAAATCTATGGAAATTCTCACTTAATTTAATAATTGAATGAATATAAATAACTATGTAGTTATCTCTGATAGAACATCATTGCTCTAATTGTTCAGAGGAAACTTTTTCTTTTCCACAAACACCAAACTTTTAAGTGAAGTTGAATATACAAGTGATATGAGCCGAGCAGTGGTGGCTCACGCCTTTAATTCCAGCACTCGGGAGGCAAAGGCAGGCGGATCTCTTGTGAGTTTGAGACCAGCCTGGTCTACAAGAGCTAGCTCCAGGACAGACTCCGAAATCACAGAGAAACCGTGTCTCGAAAAACCAAATAAATAAATAAATAGAATAGAATAGAATATACAAGTGATAGCATGTGAATGGCATCTTTGTAAGAGACCTTGGCTGTATCAAGGTAAACAGAAGTTTCCCTACTGCCATTCAATTATAAAGAAACACACAGAGGATTATCTTACCTTTAAACGGGTTGGTCTATTAGATCAGGCTTATTATTCACTGTCTCTTACAACTTAACCAATAATTCTTGTCTACATTTGGCCACATGGCCTGGTACCTTTCTCAGTGAGGCATTCTCATCTTATTTTCTTTGAATCTGGGTAGTGACCTTATCTCTGCTTTCCAGAATACTCTTAGTCTGGGTGTCCTGCCTATACTTCCTGCCTGGCTACTTGAAAACTAGCATTTTATTAAAGTAATACGAGTGACAAATCTTTACAATGTACAAGAGTATTGTCCCACAGCAATGCTTTTGTGTCTGAAGACCCAGTAACAGGATTAGGAGAGATACAGAAGCCATAGTACCATGGCCCCTGTGTGTTCTTCTGGCTCACTCTGTCTTTTTGTTAATAGATTCTTGTGCTTTACCCTTGAAATAAGATATTGACTGAATTTCAGAGCTACTGCTATCACTGGAACAGTGAACTTGATCTTGTATCTTTAGACTTAAGAACAGAGAGAAATAAGTGTCAAGTACTGAAGGGACTAATGTCTACTCAAGTCAGAGAACAGAGTATGGCTTTCTTTTTTTTTTTTTCTACTTGATTTGTGATTTGGGACCTGTGTCAACCTGTGCTTCAAACTGGCTACAATTTCCACAGGTGGTTTATTTCTCATATGAAGGAAAGCAATGGTTCCTCATGTACTCTAACTTTCAGCCAAACAGCACTGGGTCCCAAGGGATAAGGTAAAAATGCTCATTATGGTTAACAAAAAGGTAATTAAGGTTAACATAACATCAGATATTTAATAATTGAACATAGTCTTATCTAACTTAATGCAGTGTATTAAGTAATCTTCCAGATTCTTAACTAAGTTTGAAATGTTGAAGTATGAACTAGCAGTGATTTTCAACTTAAGAATCACCAATGCAATAGTAGAAATATTTTGTAATGTATCTTAAAAATCAATGTAAAAAGACATATTCTTAATTTCCATAAAATCATTATTTAATTCTACAGATGAATATATATTTCCTAATATCTATGGTTGTTATCCAAACATTCTATAGCAAGATATTTTAAACTAACATTTACCTTTAAAAGCTTCTATAAGATTATTTTTACCATTATAATAATTTCAGTTTTTATTTTTAGCCACTTAAATTTTGATGAGTTATCAAATAAAGCATCACTTGAATAATTTTGAAATACTTTCCATGTTATATTCACTGAAATTTTAAACCATTCTCCCTAAAATATGGAATTTATCATATCTTCTCTATGTTAACTGCTCACTTTTAAATATAAAAATAATGCACTATTTTATATATAAATTACTAAATAAGAGGAATATGGAAACTGGACTGTTAGATATTTATACTGCAGTATTAGCCACAATATTAACTTCAAAAACATAGATTTAAAAACTTAGAGCCAGAGAAAATATTTCTCTCAGAGAGGAGCCCCCCACTTTGGTTATCCAATACCAAGTGGTCTGTTCTGAAATCGTATCTACACAACACAAGTAACATTACATTGACTGAAAGTATTGCATTTCTGTATTTAGAAGTGTGTGTGTGTGTGTGTCTGTGTGTGTGTGTGTGTGTGTGTGTGTGTGTAAAACAAGACTTAAAGACTCTGGAGGTCATGAATTTGAGAGAGGGAACAAAGGAAGGTACATGAGATGTGTTTGTAAGAGGAAAGAGAAAGAGAGAAAGGATGTAAATATCTTTAAATTTCAAAAAAAATGATAGTTTTACTCTTTTAAATTTAAAAATAGTTGGATCACTTTCCTCTTGTTCCTCCCTCAAAGTCTTCCCTGTTCCCACACCTCAGAAGTCTTTCATGAGTTTCTTCACTCTCAAGATGATAGCCTATGTTTTATAATTGTTTCATTCATAAACGTATATGCAAATATATGTAAATATATGTACATATATATGTCTGTTTCCCCTGTCTTGTGTAGGTATTTTCAAGGCTTACCTCTCTGAATAGGGCAACCAGCAAGGAGGATGGTCCCTCAGAGACGAGTTCTCTTTCCAGGGTTATTATTTGCCTGAAGTTCTTTATCTTGGAGAATACCTTGTGAAATTTTCCCTTTTCACTTTAATATATCTATGCCCACTGTTACCTTTCTGTCTGATTTATTTATGCTCCATAGTGTGAACCTGACAGATAAACCTGACCACATCTGGATTCTTATCTCATGTTTGTGGTTTGAACTCTGGTTTTTATGTTTGCTCAGCAAGTAATATTAATGAGCCAGACAGATAGAGTTATTACATGCAACACTTCAATTTTCATTAAAATCCACTCAAACAACTTGAAAGAATGATTTTATGGTTAATAATTATCAAATTGACTAAGTTTAAAATCATCTAAAGGAGTAAGTACCTCTGGTTTTGTTTGTGAGGTTGTTTTCACAGATATTCAACCAAAAAGGGTAGATCGATATTCAACCAAAAGGGTAGATCTGTCCTGAATATGGACAGTATCATCCTTTGAGCTGGGTTCCAGCCTCAACCAAAGGGGAACACAATGAGAACGTGATCTAAGCAGCAGCATTTCTTCTTTTCTGGTTTCTGACTGCATAAAGGTGAACGGTTGCCTACCCAATGTCTCATGCTTCCTCTGGCATTCCTTCCCCATCATGCTTTAAACCAAACTTCAGTTGTTTTATCTGATATTTTTCCATAAAAATAAATAAAGAAACAAAAGAAGGAAAAGAGGAAGAATAGAGGGATATATGGCAGATTATTAAAAATCCAATACATTAAAAATTAATCTGCAGCTTTAATAAGGTGTTTACTTAACAGAAGAGATTAGTGTAATCTCTGTGTGTTTCCAGATGAGAATGATTTGAAGAAAATTCATGGAAAACTCCAAACACGAATTCATGGTTCCCTGAGTGTGACTAAATTTGCCACTTCTGACTTCCTTAAACCATCTCTGTTTTCCACTACAGACCAGAGTCTCTTGGATTATTGTGTATATAATAATTAATTGTGGATAATACCCAGAATAATTAATCAGCAATGTCTTTTGAGGTGGGAAGAATGGGCATAAGTCACAACTTCTGTCAGTATGCTCAAGCAGGCACTCCTACCATACTGCCCTGAACGTGGAGAATTCTCTGAGATTTAGGAGACTCCTTGATGACTGGTGATAAATACCACCGACCGTATGTTACCAAACAATTTCAGTCTATGCTTATTGAATATGAAAATTGGAAATAAGATAAATGGCAAGTGGTATATGGAAAGAAATAATGGCATAAAATTCTATATGTACCCACTTAACTATTGCATAATACAGTTGTTTAACAAGAGAACAATAAAATGTTCAAGTAATATTTAATGATATGTGACATAAAAAATCATCAGATTTTACTTAATGTATATCCTTTTCTAGGAATTTAAAACTGATAAAGAAAAAATGAAGTTTTTAATCCTCACATGTGTTCAGAGTGGGATTATATTTTTCCTCTGCTCCTCATGTATAGCATTTCAAATTTACATTTCCCTAACTCTTTACTAAGAGCTACTTATGGTTTATTCCCTAAAGCAGTTTGATCCTTAAGACTTAATTTTTCACTATTGCTATCATTTTTATCTTTATAAATGGCAAAGCCACCACCAAATGCTTTCCAGTTATTTTTTTCTCATTGCCAATCTGAGAGCATATTTTTCCCAAGATAATATTATAAATGTTTTGCTTTGTCATTTCAGCATGTAATTAGCAGTTTGTTTTCTTTTTTTAATTTGGTTTTGTTTGCTTATTTGTTTGTTTTGGGAGTGGGTTTCTCTGTGTAGCTTTGGCTGTCCTAGAACTCCCTATAGACATGTGCCTATCTCTGCTTTAAGAATGCAGGGATTGAACATTTGTGCCACCACCACCTCTCCAAGTATTTTTTTTTTTTTTGTGAGCTATTGAAAAACTGTCAGTAGTCTGGAAAACAAAAAAAATTTTTTTTAAAAAAAATGTGTATGGTTTTCTTTTCTTTTTTCTTTTTTTTATGGTTTTCTTAAGAATAAATCCAGAGTTGTAGAATGTTGCTTTGAGTTATAGCCTCTAATAATATAAGCTTAAATAAGCACATTTCTTTATTTCAGATCTGCTTCAGCATTTTCTAATGATGAATATAAATGCACTTATACCAACAAGTGGAATTTTAAAATCTTTAGAAAATATTAACTGTCTACGTCTGTGTTTTGAGAACTAGCTGTCTATCTACTGCATGTTTACATCTACTGAATGCTTCTGACATTAGCTGCTCTTAGATGAATTTCTCTTTTTCCTCCTCTTCCTCCTCCTTCTCCTCCTTCTTCTTCTCCTCCCCCCTCTCTCCATCTCACCTGTCACCCATTCTCTTAATTATATGTTCAGTTTTGCTCTCATGACTTGTTTGTTGTTTGACCTTTAGAATGATACTGATGACAGCTCTGGACTACAATGGATGATAGCTTGTACAATACAGTTTATTCTTTCTTGCTCTTTCTTGTGTATCTCTTTGCTCTATCCCTAAATTCTTCAATATTGAATAAATTACTCTTGTTAGGTGACTTTCTTAAATGCTTGCATATTTTATTAATGTTTATTCATTTAAATTTCAGTTGGTATCTGAGTAATTTTTAAATTGAGATTGGAAAATCAACACTCAGTAAACAATGAGTAAGGATGGAATTCTTGTGTGCTAATTTTGTCTGTTTCAAAGATATTTTCTCTAAATTAAA
Organism: Microtus oregoni; assembly: GCF_018167655.1. Classification (NCBI taxonomy): domain Eukaryota; kingdom Metazoa; phylum Chordata; class Mammalia; order Rodentia; family Cricetidae; genus Microtus; species Microtus oregoni. The sequence goes on along the minus strand of NW_024543093.1, from coordinate 22,419,626 downwards.
CTAAAGCTGCCTTTAATTTATAGATAGTATATCTTGCAATAGTTTAAGAGTAAGACTCTTAAATACATTTAAAAATGATATATTCTAACTACATTATTTATGATTTCTACAGGATTCATTGACATGTTCTGTTTTAAAAATGAAAATCCTTAGTAATTTTAGTATTTACCTAGAAGCTGGTACTTGAACTTTTTACTTGTTGTTTATTTAAAATATACTTAATACTACCAGAGCCCTATATGTTCTAATCTCAAAACAAATTTATTCTTAAAGAATGGATGGAGCATAAATAAATACTGTTTTTGATTACATGCTGAGTTGATGTAATACTAAAAATTCAACCAGTAGAATGCAACCTTATTTAAATGAAGTGAAACATAGGAAATTCAGTTCCCACATTATGCATGTGGTATTTGAAGTAGTCACATTCCAGTATACCTATTAGATTTTTGAGGAGAGGAATGAAAATATCATTTACCTTTGACTCCACAGAAAGTTCAATGGGGCAACAGTAGTTTAAAGTTATCTTTTATTTCACAGCGTTTTTTTTCACAGAACCATTCTCTCTCTCTCTCTCTGAAAACTTATTAAAAACAATAGAAACAAAAATCTTTCCCTTGAAAAAAGTTAATTCTTCTTTTGTCATATTTTTTGTAGTGACAGGATTCAGGGTTTCTTGCAATGCTCAAGCTCCTTGGAAATGGCTTTCTGCAATTTGATTATGATGTATCTCATGTGTTTTCCTTTGCAATATTTTTCTCCTCAGGATACATAGAGATTCTCAAATATTTTAATATTATCATTTTTATGAAATTTAGGAGGATTGGTACCATCATATTTTTAAATATTTTTTCTGCGAATTCTTCCAGGATTATGCATGATAAACAGCCTTATACCATTCGCTCAGCTGTCTGAAGCTCTTTAGTTCATTTTTCAGGGTTTTCCCTTTTTACTGCACTTTGGATATTCCATATTTTTGCAGTATTAAATTTGTCAGTTCTGCAGTCACTTATCATCTGTAATATATATCCATGGAGTATGTTTCAAATCTTAGAAACAAGAAGTTTTGTCTTTTAAATTTTCATCTGATTCATCTTTAATATTTCTTCTGTAGATAAGTGGTAATATTTTCTAAACTGATGAAATTAAAGGAACTTTGGCTGGATCCCGGAGATAGCCAGTCTCATATGGCCGTTCACTCGAGCTATATTTTTTAAAGAATGCTCTGCCCTATGCTAACAATCATGTCATCATTGTTCTGTGTTTGTGGGTTTTCTTTTTGTTTTGTTTGTTTGTTTGTTTGTTTGTTTTGTTTTGCATTATTGATCCCAAAGAAAATTTTAGGCATCATTTGTACCCATTGCTAAGGCCCCGTTCTTGCAAGTCTAATCTTAATGACCCAGGGGTCAGTATGGGCCCTCCACCCCCTGCTGGTAGAAGACTGAGTTAGTCTCAGTCTTTTTTGTTTTATTAAATCACAGGCTTACAACTTTTCAAGTACTTTATAATCATGACCTGACATCTGACATCTTATTACTTATTTACAGTTTTGGCTACCAGCATAAATTCAAGTACTTTTTCTCATTGGACACCATGTCTTCTCCCACCCTCTTTTTCTGATTAACCCTTATCCCAAGACTACCTCCTCATTTTACATCTACTCAGATATTTTGAAGCTTGGTTTCTCTCTTCTCATGACAGTGAGCCCACCATCTGTGCTTTCAGTAATCCCTACCAGGATTCGTCCTTTGCTCTCTGACCTTGCTTACCTTTCAGTAATCCCTACCAGGATTTGTCCTTTGCTCTCTGACCTTGCTTACCTTTGGAGGGGGACAAAAAAACAAAGGCCTTACTTTTTCTTTGAGATGTTCCAGATTTTCATAGTTTAAGCTTTAATCCATTTGTTTTTGCACGTTGCCCAGTAGATTTTTGCCTAGAAGACAGATGTCCATCACAAGCATTGTCTGAATACCAGATATACGGTCTGTATTTACTTGGTTTTATATATATTTGAGTCATTTGATCTCCATTACGTCATCGTGACTGTAAGTGGAACTCTTTCTTCAGTGGACCAAACATTCATGTAATAGAGACACATAGGTTAGTTAATTCAGTATTAGTGTAGAAATAGGACAGTGGCAACCAATCCACGACTGATTTTTAGAAAACATTGACATGGTAACACAGACAACTTCAATGGAACTTTCATCGTCATGGAGACTGAGAGTGAATAACAAAGCAATCTTTGTGGGGGAGATAAAGACCGACAGTTTTCAGAGTATTTCGTATCACCAATTGTGTTTGCAAATTTACGTTTTTATCGAGTCTCTCTATGTAGGCCAGGAATGTGCTGTATCTGGCTGATCTGGTGCTCGCAGGGTCTTTCCTGTCTCTGGATCCCAAATTCTGAGAATAAAGGAGTGTATCACTATATCTAGCTCTATTTGGTGTATTAATGTTTTTCTTGACATACATATATTTGGTAGCAGATGGTATAAAGGTGGCATTCATAATGAATTCTCAGAATAGAAGTGCAACCTCACATTGAGTTGGTCAACAAATAATTAATTTTACCTCATCCAGGTAAGCTCATCTAAGAGTTCCTACTATTGCTTTATAGCCAGTAGGTTCCTATCTACACAATAAATATCAGCATAGGAATTTATTACGGTTGATTATATCACAGATATGATATTTCAGAAAACAGTTGCCATACAACTATAAATTGAAATTAGGTTTTCTATGGTATAAATTGATATTTTTCTGAGATATTAAGAAAAGAAAACTACATTAGATTATACAAAGAAGTTGATATTTTAATATGTACCTTAATTTTCCTTGCATTTTCAAAGATTTGTCCTGAGGTATGCAAGAGATATACTTTCATAATAGAAAAAAGTATTAGTTTTAATTTCTACAGTTCTAGCTCCAATAGTTCATAATGAAGGGGCAATTAAAATGTAGCCAAGCTTGAAATAATATAGGTCAGTTTTAAATCATCCTTTTTTGATAATTTTTTAAATTTTTATGTAAATGGTTAATGTTTTGTTTATTATATCTACCTTCATTAAATGACTTGTGTGAGGGTCTATTTTGAAAAAAAAAAAGTTAGAAAATCCTCAGAGGTAACAATGAAAAGGTTTATGTGAAACACTTTTTTTTTAATTTATTTATTTATTAAGGATTTCTGCCTCGTCCCCACAACTGCTTCCCATTTCCCTCCCCCTCCCCCGATCAAGTCCCCCTCCCTCATCTGCTCGAAGAGCAATCAGGGTTCCCTGACCTGTGGGAAGCCCAAGGACTGCCCACCTCTATCCAGGTCTCGTAAGGTGTGCATTCAAACTGCATATTTGGTTTCTAGCCATAAATAAAGGACATTGAGCTTATAATTCATGTTCCTAGAGAAGCTAAATAAGGTGAATCCAAAGACAAACACATAGGCATCCTCAGGAATATCAACCTTCATCAGGCGATGAAAGGAGACAGAGACAGAGACCCACACGGGAGCACCGGACAGAAATCTCAAGGTCCAAATCAGGAGCAGAAGGAGACGGAGCACGAGCAAGGAACTCAGGACCACGAGGGGTGCACCCACACACTAAGACAATGGGGATGTTCTATTGGGATCTCACCAAGGCCAGCTGGCCTAGGTCTGAAAAAGCATGGGATAAATCCGGACTAGCTGAACATAGCAGACAATGAGGAATACTGAGAATTCAAAAACAATTGCAGTGGGTTTTTGACCCTACTGCACGTACTGGCTTTGTGGGAGCCTAGGCAGTTTGAATGCACACCTTATGTGAAACACTTTTAAGCTACTAGCTTGAGCTTGATTTCAAGAGCACTTCTATTCAATGCATAGTGAGTGAATTTTCAAGCATACCTAATTCATGGGGCTTTGAGACTTCTAGATTAACAAGGAAATAAAAACTGTCATTTTAAAATTATTCTTAAACCTCAATTGCACTTGTTATCTTATAGCTGAAATATTTTAAATAATGTCTTCATATAAATATGCAAGATGTCACCAAAAAAAAAAAATGCACCCACTGACTAGCCTTCAGCAATGACCATCTACACTGGAGTTTAATCCTCCTAAGATTTCCATTTCACATAATGGTTTTTCTTAAAGAAAAGAGGACACCTGGCAAACTAGCAACTCTCAATAAATATGGAAATGGATTTTAAGGTCTTCAAACAAAAACTTTATTGAGTTTTTTTTTTTTTATAATGAGACTAAGAAAAAAAGTCACAGTATTCTCCTGCAATTTCTGAGTATTGATGAATGGCTGTGTATGTCTTTTTTTATTTACATAAATAAATAACATGCATTATTGGTTCAATTAAATGCCATAAACAGAACTAATTATTCTTCCTTTAACCAAAAAATGAAAAAAAGTCCTAATTAAGTTTCTAATAATAACTTTTTCCTTTTTTTTTCCCTTAGCCTTTAGTGGAATCGGTTGTTGTCTGACCATAGGATTCCTCTGTCGGAGCAGGAAACCAGTGTGCCTGTTACAGAGCATATAGCAGCACACTGCCTGTGTTCAAACACTATAAAGTGCTTATGTAATGAAATATTCTGTTCCACAAACCTGCACATGCAGACTTTTAGTTTCTTTTTTCTTTTCACAGAATGAAAGGTGTATTCCTTAAATTTTCCATAGCAAATGAAGATACACTTAAATATAAGACACCTGCAAAACATTCAGTCATATATAGGACTGAACATTGAATACAGAAATGAGGCATTTTTGAAAATTATATGTAATTAATCATGGTAATTCCCCAACATGGTCTATTCAAGCAATGTTTACCTTTGTTATTACTAAATTTTCTTTACAAGATTATCTGTGATATTTAGGGATTTGAGTTTCTACAGGACAGTTTTAAACCTGTTCAAATCCGGAGATTTATATTGAATTTAGTAGTTTCATTTTCTTATTATTTTATTTGTTTGTTTGTTTAAGGATTAAAACAAGGTGAGACAACCATGACGGGCAAAACACAGACCAGCAACGTGACCAATAAGAATGACCCCAAGTCCATCAACTCGAGGGTTTTCATCGGCAATTTAAATACAGCCATCGTCAAAAAAGTTGACATTGAAGCTATTTTTTCAAAGTACGGGAAAATTGTTGGCTGCTCCGTTCACAAAGGGTACGCTTTTGTCCAGTACATGAGTGAGCGCCATGCAAGAGCAGCAGTGGCTGGAGAAAATGCCAGGGTCATCGCTGGCCAGCCTCTTGGTAAGCTATGCTCTGTTGCAGATTTCCCTTTGGTCTAGCCACCATTGCCTGTGTGGATAAATTTGTTAGCAGTCAGCAGCTCCACAGCATTTATTCCTTTCATACCTAGTTACTGTCTTAGAAATTTATCGTTCAAAATGTATCATTTTGCATGTTGCTGGTATTATCTCAACAAATATGTCAACTTGTAATAAAAGCTGTTTGTGATACTTACAACCGCCACCAATTCTGAGACAGGCAAATACAACATATGCATCCGACTTAGGTTTATTTGACTTGATATAGTGTGTAACTCCCACAAAACTGCTAAGTTTACTGACCTTGAGTATAGCATTTGTTATGAAAGGTTAATTCATTTTCTTTATTTACAATTTTTATTTGGGAGGAATGGTTAAAAAAATAGTAAAATGAAATACATTTTCCAGACTAGAAAGGATCACACCTCATTTTTTCCTCAGTGGTTAGGAATGGTATATATTATGCAGCCCCTCTGCACCATAGATTCACTTTATGCCTCAGGCTGGCGGGACAATACTGAATTCTTGCTAAGAAAAGACAATGCCTTGTGTGTTGGAATAAAAATGAGAAGAAAATATTCATAATTATTGAAGAGATAAAAAGAACCAAATATATACTTTCCCATGTAAGAAAATACAATCAATCCAACAGTGTTTGTCACATTTATAATTCTTATATTCATATTTCAAACTGATTATATACTTTCTTCATTATTCAACATGTACCTGTAAATATAAATTCATTTTCCCTACATCCTGTCTATTTTGCAATTTCTCTAACTATCCTTAGAATCTCCAGCTTTTTAATGTATGTAGCTTTTAAAATAAAAACTTCAATCCCTTCCTTTGACCTATATTTAAGTTGTAATCATTATCTCATATAAACTCATATAAATCCTAATCCTTGCTATAGACCTTCTTGTGTAGTCTATGTATAATCACTGTATACCAGGGACCCAAGGAAAGGTTTTGCTTCCTGTAATTTTTCCACTCTGAGGGAATATTTATTTATTTATTTATTTAATTATTATCCAAGGATCAAGTCTTCCTCCCTTGTCAGCCCAAAGAGCAATCAGGGTTCCCTGCCCTGTGGGAAGTCCAAGGACCACCCACCTCCATCCAGGTCTAGTAAGGTGAGCAACCAAACTGCCTAGGCTCCCACAAAGCCAGTATGTGCAGTAGGATTAAAAACCCATTGCCATTGTTCTTGAGTTCTCAGTAGTCCTCATTGTCCACTATGTTCAGAGAGTCCGGTTTTATCCCAGGCTTTTTCAGACCCAGGCCAGCTGGCCTTGGTGAGTTCCCCATAGATCATCCCCATTGTCTCACTGTGTGGGTGCACCCCTCGCGGTCCTGAGTTCCTTGCTTGTGCTCTCTCTCCTTCTGCTCCTAATTTGGACCTTGAGATTTCTGTCTGGTGCTCCAATGTGGGTCTCTGTCTCAGTCTCCTTTCATCGCCTGATGAAGGCTAATATTCAGGAGGATGCCTATATGTTTTTCTTTGGGTTCACCTTCTTATTTAGCTTCTCTAGGATCACGAATAATAGGCTCAATGTCCTTTATTTATGGCTAGAAACCAAATATGAGTGAGTACATCCCATGTTCCTCTTTTTGGGTCTGGCTTACCTCACTCAGGATAGTGTTTTCTATTTCCATCCATTTCCATGCAAAATTCAAGAAGTCATTGTTTTTTTACTGCTGAGTAGTACTCTAATATGTATATATTCCATACTTTCTTCATCCATTCTTCCATTGAAGGGCATCTAGGTTGTTTCCAGGTTCTGGCTATTACAAACAATGCTGCTATGAACATAGTTGAGCAAATACTTTTGTTGTATGATAGGGCATCTCTTGGGTATATTCCCAAGAGTGGTATTGCTGGGTCCAGGGGTAGGTTTTGTTTTCTTTTGTTTAAAAACATGAGTTACATCATCAACCTGTTTTTGATCCTCCAGGGAATTTGATACAGAATACTTCATACTCTGTCATCTACCCTTTGAAACTCTATACTGCCACATCTTCAATCTTGTGCCCTGCCCTGTGCCTCCAGCATTGCTCTAATCTTACCAGCATCCTTGACATATCTCCTGCTTGGAAGGAATGTGACCCTTTCAGAGGCTCTAAACTGTGGAGAATCCCCTGCTAGCTATTTGTTCCCTTGATTGTTGGAATCTTAACCTCCACAGTGAGGCCTTTGTGATTAGCTTAGAAATGCTTGCCTTTACTACAGATCCTTGAATTCTGTGTAAGGCTTTTGTAACTATCATCACTTTCTAGATGAGATATGTTAGTGTATGATATTGCCTTGTCATGTCTCAAACATAAAGCTGAAACAGTGTCTTAAAGGAACAAAAGTACTGAAAAATGAGTGAGACAAGTGTGAAGAATAATATACTATCAAAATTGATCAGTTAAGGAGAATGCTTGGTGTGAGGAAAAGTGGGACCCCGCTATAAATGCTGATATAGAAGAGGCTAAGGTACACAGACAGAGAGGCTGCACTCACTCTGGGCCATACAGTGAGAACAAATTAAGAAGCCATGATATTCATTGAATTGTGAGTAAAGTCTGAAGGATGATTTTGAAAAAAAAAATAGTTTTCATGTAATATCAGATATAAATCCCCAAAAATATATGTAAAATGCTATATATATATATATATATATATATATATATATATATATATACTGCTCATTTTCTCTACCGTAAAGAAAGATGCTAATTTTCAATAGTCTAGTTTGCTTCCCAGGTTTCCAGTTGGTTTCCTTTATATACACACACACACACACACACACACACACACACACACACTCACATATACATATACATACATATTTATCCCCATACTTACCTTGATGCAGGAGTTTTCTGGCTATTTGTTTCCTTAAAAGTATTGTAGCTGGAAATTCTTCTTCCTCAGCCACATTTAGGTAATTCAGGTTCAATCTATCTCCTGTGTCCTCGTTACTATAATACTAAAATGACATTTTCGAAATGCATTGTTATTACTTTTTATAAAAATAATGATGACTATGAAGTCAATTCTAACTCTGATTCTCTTTCAACTGAAATTTAGCTAATTCTCTGGAGTCCTATATTCTGTCACCAATCAGCTGATCACTAAGGAATATAACTCTAACGTTGGTGTTTAAACTTCAGAAAATGAGGAGATAGAAAGTCAATCTCAGATTCCTGTGCATTGAGAAGCAGAGTTATGCTGCCTGTAATGGGATTGCTTCTCATTCTCTCCGTGGGATAATCTCCAGAGCAGAAGCCTTAATAAGACATCATATCCAAATCCATGCTAAAACGTTATTCAGTTAGGTGGAACCTAGTTTATAAACTTCTTTTGCATAACAGGAAAGACTTTTATATTTAAAAAAGGTGCCTTGCAATTTAAATAATAACTTTGCTTTTCAGGTCACCCCCCCCTTTTAATTCTGCTGATAGAAATCCAGACAAAGGCAAGACCTTCAGTTGTTCCTTGCTGGATGGAGTCAGTTCTGTAGTAATATAGAATTAATGCCTGACTTTCCAAGCAACATACCTACTTTCATCTTAGAGTTCCATTCATATCTTTTGTTGACTTGGGCAAAGCATGACTTCAAGTAAATTTATTACTTATTTGCTAATTTTTGTCTATTTTCAAATCAAAGGTTTATAAAAAAATTAGATTGGTATCTGATGTTTAGTACATTCATCATGGACATAATAACAGGTACTTAAAATGTAAAACACATAATGTATACGCATTTGCCTTTCTCTTTAGAGTAGGAAGGCATCTTATGAATTAATCCTAAGTTATTAGTTCACCCATGTTAAAACTTTTCATCTTAAATAATGAATAATCATGTACCATCTTTTTTAGAAAGGTATTTTCAAACGCTCTATGCATTTTTAAAATCTAAAATAGAATTAAGAAGTTGGTTAAACAGTAAAAATACAACATCCTAATGCAAGTCCTTTGCTTTTTTGAAATTATAGATATGTGCTTAAAATGAGACTATTTTATGATTAATGACAAATATTATCATTGAGCATTTTGGTGCTGCAAGTACAAAACTATGAACTGAAAAATTTAAGCTTGGGAGAAGAAACTGAAATGTCAGTAAGAGAAAAGGTCAGGGAACAGACTAGTGGGTGGATTAGTTGTGGAAAGAAGAACTTGTTTATTTGATGGAAGTCTGTTTTATGAAGATGAAAGTGGGAAAAGAGGTAATCGTACTAAAATTATAAAAATGTAAACTGATATCTGTTAATAAAGATAAAAAAGAATCAAGAATAAGTCCCACATTTCTGGGTTGATTCTCTGTTGACAATCTAGCTAGTCAGTATATTGAGAGAATTTTTCAGATGAGAAAAAGTTTTGGTCTAAAATTATGAGTCCATGACTGAGCATTTTTTTTAGTTATGGATAATTCATATGTTGAAAGATACATGGGCCTATGTATTACTAAAATTTCACAAATATAAGCCTCCAAAAGTGAGAGATTTAAACAAGGGTTGGTAATTTTGAGTCATTGACATGAATTATGTAAAACTAGGAATGAATAAATAAATTCACCGTGTGGTGTCAATGGAATGACAGTGAGTGTTGGGTTAGTTGGAGTAGAGAAATCTTGAGTTTCCTAGAAATTTCCTAATTAACACCCAGCAGAGATTAGATCCCCATAAATTTGTTTCCTGGATTTGTATGCATGTACTTTCTGAAATGTTTCCCTGAGTTTTCTTTAGTCCTATAGCTGACAGAATTCACTGTACTTCTTTCCTCCTACAAATTGTTGCCAGCCTGTACACTAATGAACCATCTTAGTCCTTTATACTGTGCTCCTTTCCGAGCTAGAATGCCTTTGATCCAATCCTCTGCTCATAACTACAAGGCTTCTCTAACCCAAACCCCCACCCATGTCCTGGCCAAGAAAGGCTTTCCCTTCACTTCCCAATGCAAAGTTTCTTTGATACTTGTCTTCATCAGTAAAGCAGATTTCTTAGACTGACTGAAGCCTTAGACATCCTAGTGTGGCACGCATGTCCTTGCTGCGTGTTCGACCCTTAACAGCTGAGAATTAAATAATACAAAATTCCAACTTGGTGAACCAGTGAGTTTATTGGGATTACTTAAAGGAACATGGGTGAGGGAATTTTTACTTGCAGGAGCATCAAATATTTAAAGACAGCTGTATCGACAAAAACATACTTTTAACATAGTTATCAGCTCAAAAAAGGTAAAAATCTGGACCTCAATGCACAGTCCTTGACAGTCATCTTTCCAGATAACCTTAGTTGGTCTGAGGCTATTCTAGGTACTTTGTTAGGTCTCCTCCTACAGGTGACAGCCTATTCGAGTCTCTTAGCAGTCCTTACTGCTTATACACGCTTGAGAAAGAAGAGGTCTAGTGAATCTGGTCATATTTGGTGACTCTCTGAAGCTATTAGTTTGTTTATTTTCTGAGCTGGGTGAATTCCATCACATAGATTTTATTGAGGTCTGCCCTCCAACAGACTGCAGACACGACAAAAAATAGCTGAGGACAGAAAAATAAAATTAAGTGTTTCCTAAGTGGTAAGCATCCACAGTCCATAGCCACCTGTTGCACACATGTTGTTCTTCCTCGGGTCATGAACTTGAAGTTCAAATGCAACAATATAGTTGTATGTTGCCTTGTTCTCCCCTCAAAAAGACAGTGGTTATGCTACACTGCCACAGACAGAAGTTTATATTCAGTCAAGTTCAGGCACACTGTGAATGAGCAGAAGCAAAAGGGAAGTATTGCCTTTGTGGAAATAATTTCACCAAATATCTCACATTATCTTGATGGAAGAACCAGGGATTTTCCCACTCTATCTCTCCTGAGTGAGAGCTAAATCTACCTCATTTACTTTCTAGAAAGTGAACCTAAGGCATTTTGTTACAGTAGCAGAAAATGCACTAACGATTGGAATCTTTCTAAAATTTCTATGCTAAATGATGACATCCTATCTGTAAATTACTTTAGTTACCACTGCCAAACTACCAATGATTTCCTGCCTTCCAATGTTTGAATGTTTAGGTGAGTTTTAACACAAAATCCTGTGTTTATAATAGCTTAATCACATGTCTTTAGGTTAAAATTCTTTCCAAGTCTATATTGTCTGACCATATTCTCATTAAATTGTAGAAAACATTTATTTGGCCAAGTCTCACTGTCTGTCTCCAAAAAAATTGTTAGCATGAGGGAAATGCTGTAAGGTGAATTTCCAGTCAGTCATCGCAGGGCTTCTCAGGGTGTTCTGCATACATGAGCCTATTTTACCTCACCAATTTCATATGTCTATTTGTAGACAGAGTATTTTTCCAGTTAAATGTCTGCTACTATGAAGTTGTAATATAATTCTGTTTTAACATACAGAATAAAGATATAATTTACATGATTTTCTAATTCAAATAAAAAAGACATTATTTTTAAATCTTGCCTTAAGTCCACAGAACATGGAGTACCTGTAGTTGTTCAGAAGTTGGAATTCAATCTTCATTTTAATCTGGATTTTTCAAGAAGGTCATAAATTGATCTTGGTTTGCTAGTATCTCTGGAATTTTAATTCCTACTGTATTGATTCATTTTCCTAAATTCTACCTCAAAATACACATAAAGGTACTCCCAGTTAGTTCAATGGTCCATGAATTTTGTCAAAATGAGAAACTTCAATGTAATACATTATTCTCTGACAGTTGTTTTCTTTAATGCTATATGTCATATAGAGTAATAATTTAATTGGAGTTAATTTTTTGTGGTTATTCTTTGTGGTTTTCTTCTTTATTTATTACTAGAGAATAGTTAAATAAAGGTAAAAATACTTAGCTATTTAAACTATAAAAAAATTCCTTGCTTTTATCTTTCTTTTCATTTTATTTCTTTTAAATTTATATTACTTTTCCTTATGCTCAGGGGATTTCTTCAAGAAGCATAAATGATTCTTGGAAACCACAAAAATAGAGCTAAATTTTCATTGTATCATGCTTCTTCCAATTAATTCATTCTTATAATAAAGCTTGAATTATGTTTAATAACAATACTAATATTAAGATTAAATTATGATCAATATGCTATTTAGTGGTATTATAAAAATATGACATTTTGTGTCAGTAATTTTTTCATCTGGTTTGTTCAGAAAACATTGGTTGTAGGTAATAGAAACTATGACAAGTGAAGTCACTGACAATCTTAAGTAAAAACATACCTTAGACTTGATAGTGAGGTAGACATTTTTTTTTCTTTTAAAGCCTGTGTCTTTGCTTCATAGAGCATAGTTTATTTAAGTGACATTTCAGTGACACTGCCTACCTCTTCAGACTGTGACACTTTTCAAAACTGTTCATCTTTCCCATATTGACTTTGCCTCTTTTTATTCCCAAGTCACAATGGCTTCCTAATGGAACTTATTTATAGATAGATTATCACATATTTGGTTAACACAATTTCAAAGAAGTCACTTAATGGCAATGCTGCCTTCTAACCATGTATAACATCATATTTCAAATTTTACACAAAAGGGAACATTGCCCATAATTTCATTTCATTTCTTACTTATTCAAAAATTTTCAGCACACATCTCCTGATGTCACAGTAATGTACAACCTTGTCATAAAAAGCAAAGTTCTGAGGTCAGAATACTCATAGTCCAGTTGGAAATAGAGTAACCCCTTTTCATCTGTATTCATGGCACTAATGTGAAGTAAAAGATTGCTAAATTTTCTGTGGAAATAGGGATTCCCTAATGATCCATATTATTAAAGAGTTTCTAAAAATCAGATTGTAGCTCAACAATTTATTATTTAAAAACAAATGTCATCTATTTAAAATGAAAATCCATCTCAGTTTGGTCATTTAACTGAGCAGGGTAAAATTTTAATTTACTAAGGTGAATTCTGACATAACACCTTGTTAATATACACTAAATTTCAATTCTAGCACTTATTCATATTAGAAATTTCTATTATAATTTTAAAGTAATTTTAATAAGGACAACTTTTGTTTGCACAAATACATTCCCTAAAGAATAAATTAACTTTAAAGATATTTTACACTGACTATTTATAGCTCTAAATTTGCACAGATTTTTCTTTTGTACAAAAATATCATGAAGAGGTTAGAGATTGATGAAAAGAGGTGCCGATTTCACACATCTACTGATTACACTGGCTGATTGCTCATGAGCTATAAATAACCATTTGTAGAGTCTGTCTTTTCAGATTATTTTACTGTTCTATTGCATGAAGCAAATAAATTATGAACTTTGGAAATTGGCTTTAAATAGTAGAAAGAAACAAATATAAAAAACGAGAACATTTTTCTTTGAGCACCATTTGTACAGGAAGAAAAATCTGGCTTCAGATCCCACTCCTTCTACACTAGTCATATTTCTATTACTGTGAAAAATACAAAAAAAAGACAATTAAAAAGGAGAAAGTCTATGCTTTGGCTAATAATTTCAGTCATTTCAGTTCATGGTTATGGGTAGATGATATTGCTGTTTTGGGCTCTAGAGGACAGAAGATCATGGTTAAGAAGTGTATGATGGTAAAAAACAGTACACATGATGCCAGCTTCAAAGCAGAGACAGAGAGCCAAAAGGTAAGTGTCAGGGAATAAGAAAAATTTTTCAAGAGCCCAACCTCAATGATTAAGTCCCAGCAAAGAGAACCTGCCTTTTCCACTTTCTATCATCTCCTGATGTCACAGTAATGTACAACTTTGTCATAAAAAGCAAAGTTCTGAGGTCAGAATACTCAAAGTCCCATCACTTCATCAGAAGTCATTTCTGACTGTATATAGCAGAAGGAAGCACACTGTTTTCAAGTTCAAGCAAGTGATGATGTCATTTCCACAGGCTCATATCCGCTGACCTCCACTACTGGAGTGGGGAACTCACACAACAGCTTTCATTAGGGATTCAATGAACAGAAGAAGTGAAATTCGTGTTAGATATCTAGCTTCTCTCCTACATGAAGTATTTAGTAAAGTATTTTTAAACCATCAAAATGGAAACTTTAATGTTTCAATAATAATAATAAGTTACAACTGAGAAGTCTGTGATGCGCTGGGACCTTTCTTACATAAGCTGTTGTATTGAAATTTCATTTTCTGAAATAATCTCATGGGTGACAGAAAATCTGTATGTATCTTTACTGTTAGCAATACCATTCTGTACTGCATGTGGTGGATTGATTGAGAAGTGCTCCCATAGGCTTATATATTTGAATACATGGTTCTAGCTGGTGGAATTGATGTAAAGGATTAGGAGTGTGGCTTTAATTGAGAAAATGTGTCATTGTGGATGAGTTTTGAGGTTTCAAATAATCCTCATCATTCCTAACATCTCTCTCTCTCTCTCTCTCTCTCTCTCTCTCTCTCTCTCTCTCTCTCCCTCTCTGAATCTCTTTCTCATCTCTATATCTCTGTTTCTGTCTGCCTCCCTTTATTTTTCTATTTCCACCTCTCTGTCTCTCTCTCTACTGATTCTACTCCTGGATCAATAACTAAATTCACTGTTTCTGCTACAATGCCTTTGTTACACCACCATGTTCTCTAATCCTCTGAAACATAGGCACCCAATTGTAAGTGGAGGCTGTACATTAATTTCCCTGCCTTCCGGACACAAATAATCACACAGAAACTATAGTGATTACACATCATGGTTTGGCCAACAGTTCAGGCAAACTTCTAGCTACCTCTTATATCTTAAACTAACACATTTCTACTAATCTGTGTATCACCACAAGGCTGTGGCCTACCAATAAGCTTCCAGCATCCTTCTCTTTTTGCAGCGACATGCTGTCCTACTCATTCTATATATCTCTGTTCAGATTTCCCGCCTGGCTTTATTCTGACCTGTCATTGTTCAAATTAGTTTCTTGATTAACCAATGGTAATAAAACATATTCATACCATACAGAGGGGAATCCCACATCACCCAGTTCAATATTTTCTTCTATAAACTGGGTCATGATGCCTTATCACAGCAATGGAAAATAATTAAGACTCTATGGTGGGTACAAGAAGAAACATGACTTGAAAATTAGATTGGTACAAGACTTATGAGAACATTCTCTGCAGAGCTGGAGACATTTAAAGAATTCTAAAAGAACAATGGTGAACAAAAGAGTAGTTCCAGGTGGATGAAAGTTTATACAGTCTTAATCCTGTAGGATTAGCTGTGGGAAAAGCAAGTTTATGTAAAAGAGGAGAGGGGGGAGAGAGAAGAGAGAGAAAGAGAGAAGAGAGAGGAGAGAGAGAGAGAGAGAGAGAGAGAGAGAGAGAGAAACTAAAACTCTGGCACAAAAGTTCAGATATCTGAAATACTGAATCCAAGTGTTAAGAAATATTTGAAATAGAATCCTAAGTATAATGAAGATTGTTTTCAAACATTTTTTCACATTTCTTGTCATTTGGCTTACTAATATGCTATTCATTTTTAGTGTATCATTTATGTACAGTATTTTCTCACAGTTGATATATCCATTCATTTACCAGTTATTACATTTAAATTTACAAAGGGCATAAACTTAAACAAAATCCTCTGGAATGAAAACTCGGGCTATTTTGTATCAGTTTTTACTGCTCTCCCTCCCACCTTTAGTATGTTAATCTCTCTTGAACTCATCTTATGGCCCAAGCTGGCCTCACACTTGATTATTTATCCTGGGTCTTTTGTATTCTAGGATTCTGGACTTGTGAAATAAAATAGCTATAATTATTTTCTTTTGAATTGTTTCATACCATAATCATCTTTCTTAGGTAACACAGTGACTATAACGTTTAAAAATTTCTTTGGCACAATATATAGCCATACAACTGTTCGTGACAATGCTGACAGTTAGATGTCTGTACTATGCATTGTAGGATGTTTAGAAGGTTCCCCACCTTTCATCTGTGGAATAGCAACAGCTCCCCCTCTAAACATGTTTAAAAAAAAAACATAATGCAATCAAGCATGGTTGTACTTCCCTTTAATTCCAGCACTCAGATGGTAGAGGCAGGCCTCAAGGAGGTCTATAGAACAAATTCCAGAACAGACAGGGCTATTACATAGAGAAACCCTGTCTCAAAAAAAAAAAATATCAAAAAATAAAACAGTATATTGAAAACTACCTAGCATTTCCCAAGAGAAAATACCACAGTGAAAAAGCATCATTTCAGGCTATAAATCTGGACGCCTAAATAAACAACATTTATTTTCAGAAATCCTCTAGCAGGAAAGTAGTATTTTGTGTTATTTTAGCAATAATTCATAACAATGTAAAGATGCATCATTCCACTTGTCCAAAAACTAAAATTAAGTCCCTGGGAAATTTTGATGTTTTATGACAGTAACCTACCTTTTCCTTTAACAAGTTTTTTTCAATTATTAATAACAAGAAAAGTGTGCATGCTTAAAAAATTGACACATATGCTATCGTTATTGGTAATTTTTAATTTCACAGGGTAAAAAGGATCCATAGTTCTTCGTACGCACTTAGCAGGCTGCCCTTTAGAGGTCTGATTTCTTGCCTGTTATTTTTTCATTAATACACATTAGAATATGACTTAAACTTATGAAGAAAGATAGATCCATGAAAATGTCCAGGTGAAAAAATACTGCGGGCTCTGAAATTATTCAAGGATTCAGTTAATCTCATATATATATGTAATTAAATATACATATATGCATATATGTATATACATATATACATATATGTATATTTAATTAAAATAAATATACATATATGTAATTAAATATACATATAATCTCATATATATATGAGATTAAATATATAATCTATATTTATATTATATGAGATTAAATATATATTCTCATATATATATATATTCTTAAATATGTCAAAATACAAAAAATGAACTGTGACATATTTATTTTATGTCCTAGATCGTTTCTTTATCCCTCTGTTGCACCACCCTCTTCTATTTGAGGAAGTGCTATTCTCTAACATATACTTTCAGGTACAAATTAGATGCAGAGTTTGAGCATCTAATGAAGATAGACTCAGAAGGTCTAGGCTTAAATGACAAGTTCAGATAATCACTTTCGACATTGTATTCTATTGCCAAACTCCTGAAGAAGTTCACAAATCATATGAAAATTTCTAAGTCACAAAAATCTTGTAGAAAAGAGGTAAAGAACAGTGCCAGTTATAATAAACATTTTTAGCAAGACATGATTATATACCTCTATTGCCATTTGTATTGATGGAAAACAAGGCAAGGATTTTAGATTTTATCCCACGTTTAAGAATATATTACTAACCTGCTTGCTTAGGATGATGAGCTACAATGCTCTAGCTTCTCCAAAGTGTCCATCCTTCACTTATCTTAAGGAGTTCTGGCAATAAGTATATAAATATTTTTATTTGTAAATCTTCATATTACCTTAGTCTTTGTAGCTTTTAATAAATCATTCTGAACTTTTGTGTTACTAAAAAATTTATCTAATGAGATTGTATTTTATACATACAATTTTACAACACTTATTATACAGACAGTCCAAGTGATTATGAATGTCCTGGATTTAAGGATTCCATACATAGATAATACTTACTTTTTCTTTTGGAAAAAATCTATGCATACAATGTGGAAGACCTTGAATAGCACAGAAGTAGGAAGTATAAGAAATTTATTGTGAGAGATTTATAAGGACAAATTACTAATTTCTTTTCTATGGTTTATACAAAATGTTAAATTTTATATTGGTAACTTGTAATAGTATTTTATTTGTATGTAAAATTATTTTATTCTTGTTCTCAAATCCTTAATGATGTATCTTGCCCCATGTAAAACATTTAACTTTTTGCCTTTCTTTATTGCAAGTAGATATAGTTAATCTCATATAACAGAAAAAGAAATGCAAACATATACTAAAGTTAAAGCGAACATTTTTCATCTAGCAAACATTATAGAACTTTTTACTAACATTTTCAAAATTACTGTAACTAATTCTCAATAGCACTATTCAAATTAATACACACAATTTCTGGTAACTATTTAAAAATTGTTCATGCTCATCCTTCACTGCCGTCAGTTCTTAGGTGTCCAAATAGCAGTTCTCTGCAGACCACAAAACACAGCACACTTAAGCTTTCAGCAATTAGCCAGAGCTACTTAAAACATTGTAAACAAATGCTAATTAGCAAACTTCTAAAACAGAGTGAATTTTAGAACTGGAGTTCTGTCAGGCAGCAAAATTCATGGCCACACATATGACAGAAAACCTTGACGATTTTCTTTATGTCTTTAAAATTGGTTATTTCCTCCATCAGTGAGCCTAAATTAGAAAATGCAGTGGCAGACACTATAGTTTCTTCCCTATGACTACCACTGCAAACTCTTAGTTAGAGATAATTATAACTAAATACAAAACCACAATCTGTCTCTCCTTCCCTCCTGAGGATGGAAGTGTGTGAAGGTCATTTGTAAGACACATCACATAGCTGTCTTGCTATAAGTAGTTGTCCTTCCAAAAAGCATGTGGGAGAGGACATTACAACTTGGCAACCATAAGCTCTTTAGAGGCTTAGAAACAACTTGTCCTACAATTATGAAATAAAATGAGACATGAAGCAGAATCATGATGACTACTTGGAGATAATTTCATTCTAGAATAAATAATTTATATAAATAAAGATGGCAAATATATGATCAATATATAACATTTGCTTTATAAATTATAATATATATTGATGACTATACAAGGATAAAGAATTTTTATTATATTAAGAAATCTTGAAGCCATTGTGTAATAAATGTGTTCTAAAACAAAGTATGAAAGGATGTAGAAAAGTTCAAGATAATATATTATTTTATGTAATGCACAATATCAAGCACTATGAGAATTCAAAAAACAGACACTGTTCTACAATTAGATCATTTAGAAAATACTTATTAGTTATTGAGCTGTTTCTTAATCTGTAATAAGACCCAAAAGTGGGATCCAGAAACTTTTCATTTGATGTTGTGAAGTTCCACCCAGCTACACTTCTTCCCTTCCATTTCAGACCCTGCACCTGAAAAAGCCTGCAATCAGTGCCCCCCCCCCCCGAAGAGCATTTAAAGCCCCCTCTTTGTGGTTTCCCCTCTTGGTGTTTTTTTTTTCCTTCCCGTGGGACTACCCGGGAAGTATTTACTCAGATTAGACATGGATTTATTTATTTGGCCAGATCTGATTTATTTCATCGTAAAACAGATGAAAACATGAAAAGGATTAAAAACACTTGAATTATAGTCCAAGAATTTCAGCATGTCACCATTATTGAGATTGGAAGTAAATTTATCCTGTTTGTACTCTGATTAACTCTTCGATGAGCAGTAATCTGTCAGTTCCCAGAGGCCATGTATCCATACAACTAGAACACTCTATGACTATGAATATATCTGTCTTGATTCATTGTAAAAAAAATCTTATATGTGTTTATAGTCTACATTTAGTTTTTCAGACTTTTGAAGTTGACTTTTCTGTGGTGTATAGAATTCAATGTGAATTCTTCCCTCTCTGAGTATCAATGAACTACATAAGAGTTCTTTTTGAGAAACTGCTTTTTCCTTCGTTTTGAGACATCATATTTGTATTAATAATAATAATAATAAGCCAATTTAGTCAGTCAATATAGTAAGTTAGGAAAGAGGAATGGGTAAACATAGTGTAGAATAGATAGGTAAATACACACACAGATACAAATTCAGACATAAGTGTATAAATACAGCAATATTGTATAAGGAATACTGATATTATACTAAATGTTAGCATATTCTATGTATCATTTTCTATTTATTCTTTACTACAGTGTCTACTTATTTTTCTAAAGTCATTAATAAATATTACTCAATCATAAATATTAGTAATAATTTGGTGCACTATTTGTCAACATCAGTATCTCTTGCAACTCTTTTGTTTTGCTTTTTATTGTACCTCCAGAATACTGTTGCATAATAGAAATGGTGGAATTTATCTTTGTTCACAAAATGAGAAAGATGTCAACATTACATTGGTAAAATTGATTATAATAATTTCACTGTACAGGATTTGATATCAAACTGAAGAAGTTCTATTATAAACATAGTGGCTTAATATCAGAAAACAAGGACATTTACTACATCCTTGCAATCATTTCTCATCATGTAAGGATAAAATAAATACAATTTTGAATTATATTATGTGCGAATGATTGATTTTGAAAATCACTCTGAGTGGGTGACTTTGGTGTCATTAACTGAATTTTATTTGGAGATGAAGTCAGAATTTCCAGCAAGTTCTGAAATGGCCCAAAACATATTTCTTTCATTTTGTTTTATGTATTTATATAATGTATATATTCTTCATTGAAGACTATAAATCAAAATGTCAATCAACTCAGAAAATATTAACAATGCTGTATATTTTGCAGTATCAATTACTCAGTAAACATATAATTCTTTATATAAATTAAATAAGCATGTCCATTCCATTAGCATGCAATTTTTTTACTATTTAGTCAATAGCAAAATTATATGACTAAAAATATGTTTATTTATTTGTTATTTATAATCAGCAAATTTTTAACTTGGATACTTATTTGAATAAACTTCAGCTCAGGATCCAATAATATTTCTCAAGTAAAAAATCATTTAGAAACCTTGATCTTGCAAGTAGCATGAAATAAACTATTTATCTAAAAGCATTATTAAGTCTATATTTAAATAATTCTGTATTAAAAACGATGTGGCATTGTGTCTGCTTGCAACAGAAAAGATCCTGAGTAAACTGTTACAGAGGCTTTGGTTTACTGTTAATTCTGTCTTGTCCTTCAATATCTCTTTTCAGCTTCCCTCTCCCCTGCTTCCCACTCTGTTTCCTCAACTCTCTTCTCTTACTCTTCTTTCTGGTGACCCCTTCCATCTATTTCTATTTCTTCTCCTCCCTTCCTCCTACCTCTCAAACTTTTATGAATAGTGCATTTTCCTAGAGTACGCCATCATTTCTTTGTTGCATATCAGATGACTCCATACTCACTTTAGCTATCTAAAGAAAAAAAAACAACAACTAATTCCCAATTAATATATTGCATTGAGTATAATACAAATAGTTCACTAAAGAAGTAAACATAACTAATATAAATATCCTAAAATCTTCCTAATATGCTTTTTTTACATTTTTATTGATTTTTATTGAGTGCAACATTTTCCTTTGCTCCACTCCCTGCCTCTCCCTTCCCCCTTCAACCTTCCCTCAAGATCCCATGCTACCTATTTGCTCAGGAGATCTTGTCTTTTTATATTTCCCATGTAGGTTAGATCTATGTAAGTCTCTCTTAGTGTCTTCATTGTTGTCTACTTTCTCTGGGATTGTGGTTTGTAGGCTGTTTTTTTTTTCTTTATGTTTAAAAATCACTTATGAGTGAGTACTTGTGACATTGTCTTTCTGTGTCTGGATTACCTCACTCAAAATAATGTTTCCTAGTTCCATCCATTTGGCTACAAAATTCGAGATGTCATTATTATTTTTTCTGCTGTGTAGTACTCCACTGTGTATATATACCACATTTTCCTTATCCGTTCTTTGGTCAAGGGACATTTATTTAGGTTGCTTCCAGGTTCTGGCTATCACAGACAGTTCTTCTATGAACAAAATTGAGCACAGGTTCTTGTGGTATGATTGAGCATCCTTTGGATACATACGAAAAGTGGTATTACTGGGTCTTGAGGAAGGTTGTTTCCTAATTTTATGAGAAATCAACATACTGACATCCAAAATGGCTGTACCAGCTTGTATTCCCACCAGCAATGCAGAAGTGTTATCTTTTCCCCACAACTTCTCCAACATAAGTTGTCATTAGTGTTTTTTGATCTTGGCCATTCTGACAGGTGTAAGATGGAATCTCAAAGTAGTTTTGATTTGCATTTCTATGATGACTAAGGATATTGAACATTTCCTTAAGTGTCTTTCAGCCATTTTAGATTCCTCTGTTGAGATTTTTCTGTTTAGGTCTGTACTCCATTTTTTTTTATTGGATTATGTGTTCTTTTGATGACCAATTTCTTGAGTTATTTGTATATTGTGAAGATCAGACCTTTGTCTGATGTGGGGTTAGTGAAGATCTTTGCCCATTCTGTAAGCTGTCATTTTGTCTTGTTGTTCTTTGCTTTACAGAAGCTTTTCAGTTTCAGGAGGTCCCATTTATTAATTGTTTCTCTCAGTGTCTGTGCTGCTGGGTTCTATTTAGGAAGTGGTTCCCTGTGCCAATGCATTCAAGTGTACTTCCCACTTTCTCTTCTATAAGGTTCAGTGTGGCTGGCTTTATGTTGAGGTCTTTGATCCATTTGGACTTAGTTTTGTACATGGTGATAGATTTGGGTTTATTTTCATTCTTCTACATGTTGATATCCAGTTATGCCAGCACCATTTGTTCAATATACTTTCTTCTTTCCATTTGATATTTTTTGCTTCTTTGTCAAAAATCAGGTGTTCAAAGGAGTTTGGATTGATATCCAGGTCCTTGATTTTGTTCCATTTGTCCTACTGTCTGTTCTATACCAATACCAGGCTGTTTTCAGTGCTATAGCTCTGTTGTAGAGTTTGAAGTCAGGGATTGTGATGCCTACAGAACTTCTTTTAACATACAGGATTGTTTTGGCTATCCCAGGTTTTCTGTGCTTCCATATGAAGTTGAGTACTGTTCTGTCAAGGTCTGTCAAGAATTTTGCTGGGCATTGCATTGAATTTGTGGATTGCTTTTGGTAAGATTGCCATTTTTTTACTTTATTTATTCTGCCTACTCAAGAGCATGGGAGATCTTTCCACCTTCCTGTGTCTTCTTCAGTTTCTTTCTTCAAAGATTTAAAGTTCTTCTCATACAACTTTTCCACTTGTTGGTTAGTTTCTTTGGTTAGTTTTCTCAAGATGTTTTATGGTATTTCTGGCTATTGTGAATGGTGTGGTTTCTCTGATTTGTTTCACATCCCTTTTATCATCTCTGTACAGAAGGGCTACTGATTTTTTGAGTTAATCTTGTATTCTGCTACATTACTGAAAGTGTTTATGAGTCTTAGAAGTTCCTTGATAGAATTTTTGGGATCGTTTATGTAAACTATCATATAATCAGCAAACGGTGAGAGTTTAACTTCTTCTTTTTCAATTTGTATCCCCTTGATCTCCTTTTGGTGTCTTATTGCTCTAGCTAGGACTGCAAGAACTATATTGAATAGATATGGATAGAAGGGACAACCTTGTCTTATTCCTGATTTCAGTGGAATTGCTGAGAGTTTCTCTCCATTTAATATGATGTTGGCTGTTTGCTTGCTGTGTATTGCCTTTATTATGTTAAGGTATGATCCTTGTATCCCTGTTCTCTCCAAGACCATTATCAAGAAGGGATGTTGAATTTGTCAAAAGATTTTTCGGCTTTTGTCAGTTTGTTTATAAGGTGGATTACCTTGACAGATTTTTGTATGTTGAACCATCACTGCATCTCTGGGATAAAGCCAGTTTGATCATGATGGATGAAGATTCTGATGTGTTTTTGGATTTGATTTGCCAGTATTTCATTTAGTATTTTTGGATCAATGTTTATGAGTGAGATTGGTCTGTAATTCTCTTTCTTAGTAATATCTTCTTGTGGTTTGGGTATCAGGGTAATTGTAGCCTCATAAAAAGAGTTTGGCAATGTTCCTTCTGTTTCTATTTTGTGGAATAATTTGAGGAGTATTGGTATTGGCTCTTCTTTGAGAGTCTTGTAGAATTCTGAGATGAAAATATCTGATCCTGTGCTTTTTTTGGTTGGAAAACTTTAATGGCTGTTTCTATTTCTTCAGCAAT
This sequence comes from Microtus oregoni, assembly GCF_018167655.1. Taxonomy (NCBI): domain Eukaryota; kingdom Metazoa; phylum Chordata; class Mammalia; order Rodentia; family Cricetidae; genus Microtus; species Microtus oregoni. The sequence continues at coordinate 22,395,541 of NW_024543093.1, read as the reverse complement.
TATAGGCCTGTTTAATTTGCTTATCTGGTCTTTATTTAACTTTGGTAAGTGATATTTATCCAGAAAGTTGCCCATTTCCTTTAAGTTTTCCAATTTTGTGGAATACAGGTTTTCGAGATATGATCTGGTGATTCTCTGTATTCCCTCCATGTCTGTTGTTATGTCCCTCTTTTCAATTCTTATTTTGTTAATTTTGATATTCTCTCTCCGCCTTTTGGTTAGCTTGGATAAAGGTTTGTCTATTTTGTTGATTTTCTCGAAGAACCAAATCTTTGTCTCATTGATTCTTTGTATTGTTTTCTTTGTTTCTATTTGGTTGATTTTAGCTCTCAATTTGATTGTTTCCTGCTGTCTAGTTCTCTTAGGTGAGTTTGCTTCTTTTTGTTCTTAAGTTTTCAAATGTTCTATTAACTCATTAGTGTGGGATTTTTCCAGCTTCTTTATGTAGGTCCTAATATAACTTAACAGCACTTTTGCTAACAAATTATAAACAAGTGTGGTTTATTTAAGCAACACTGTGTTCAGTATTAGAATTCCTTTGATTAATTGTAACATATTACATTAACAAATTTTCAGAGAAAATTCTTATCCCAATAGTTGTTAAGGAGATATTTGATGAAATTCAGCACACAATTACCTTAATGTACTATTTTTTCCCCAAATCTCTACTAAACATAAACATACTTAGATTGTTACAGCACTAAAGGTAGAATCCTAGTACACTCAGAAAAGAAACAGAGGGTAAAATAGGAATGATTTCTGATTTCTATTATTTCTAATGTTTAAATTTCTTCAGAGATACCAGTGATATAATTTAAAAGGAACATAATTAGAATGATACCTAAATGTTATTTGAAAATATAATTATGTCTTTTTGCTATCAGGAAAATCAATAAAACTACTTAAGAGTTTGTAATTAATAGAGTAAATCATTTATCTAAATAAAAATAACAGCACTTTTAAAAGAAAACCGAGTAAAAGATAAATATAGAGATGAAGAGATGGTGACATAGTTAAAGAAGACTAATCACTCTTTCAGAAGACCTGTGAGTAAAAACCAACACCCATGTCAGGTTACTTAAAAACCACCTTTAGTTCTAGCAGCATGGTTGTTTGATGCCATTTTCCTCACAGGCATCTACACTCGCGTGCAAACATCACATAGTTTCCTACAAACACATGCATGTGCATACACATAATTTAAAGGATAAACTATTATTTTAAAATATAATAAATTAAAGGTCACATTTATGCTCACAAAATTAAAAAGGTACATCAGAATAGAGATGTCAAAACAAATATCATCTATAGATATCTATGGGTATTCCAAATAACACATATATCTGAAGATCCAAATCTAGCATCCACAAGTGAAAGAACACATGCAATGTTTGTTTTCCTAGATCTGGGCTTCTTAATTCAGAATGATTGTTTACAGCATCATCCATTCAATTAGATAAATTTCATTACTACATTGTTATTAACAGCGGAACAATGTTTTACTATAATAATATAACACATTTTCCTTATCCATTCATTGGCTGATGAAATTCTAGGCTTCCATTGACTAGGTATTTGAATAAAGCAACAATGAACATGGATATGTAGTGTGTCTAAAATAGGGTGTAGAGTCATTTGAGTGTTTAGGTGAAAGTGATAGTATTGTTTCTCTTGGTATGTAGTGGTATTTGTATTTTGATAAATATATATTGCCTAAAGACCAGAAGCAAAGCTAAAGCCACTAGAGGTCAGGCAATAGAGATGCATTTAATCCCAGGACTTAGGGGACAGAATCAGATGGATTTCTGTGGGTTCTAGGACACCCTGGGCTACACAACACCAATGCAGAAACAAATCCAGGCTCACAACTTTAGTTCCAGTTTTAGGGAGTCACATGCTTTTAATCCAAGCACTAGAGAGAAAACAAAATCGGAGGAGAAAGGCTTAGTCTTCTTAATTTTGTGGTTACCACAAATGGTATTCCAAATAACACACATGCATCTGGTGCCACTGACAGATGTTTAAGGTTAAAAATGTTTCTCAGTCATTTGCATTTCATCTCTTTAGAAACCCCTGTTTAGATCTATGCCATGTTTCTTGAGGTTGAGTTTTATGTTTTACTAATATTTAGACATTTGACTTATTTGGATATGTGACATATTTATTCTCTATCTGACATAAAGCTTGTAAAGGTATTCCACATATTCTTTAGCTGTCCCTTTATCCAAAAGTTACTCTCCTTTGACATACAGAACCCTTTTAGATGTTGTGGGTGGATCCATCTCACAGAGGGCAGGGTCACCCATGGATGGGTCATCCTGGATAGTTTAAGAATGCAGGTTAATTAAGCCCATACGAACAAGCAACATTCCTCTATGGCTTCTGGATTATTACTTCCTTCATGATCCTTCGCTTTTTTGATTATTTAACCTGATTTCTCCAAGTGATAGACTATTACTTCAAAGTGTAAAATAGCAAATCAGTTTCTCCAAGGGTTGCTTTTGGTCATGGCATTTTATCAGAGACATATACATACTGTTTCATTGTTTAGTTTATATGTGGATTAACTGCCTACCAAATAATGAAATCACTCATTCTGCATGCATACAGCCAGTCTGTGGTTTTATATATCCTTGTATGAAACAGAACAGCCTTTTATTTCTTGCTTGTCTTTTAAGAATCATAAAATCTCACTGGTAAATTTTTCCTTGCTTGTATATGAAGTTTCCATCCTTATCACTTCTGACTAGTTTGAGTTCAAAATATGTTTTGTCAGATATTAGAATAGCTATGTTGATGTGGAATTAACCTCTGTATTCTATGAATATGTTTTATTATCATTGGTCAATAAAGAAGCTGTATGGCCTATGGCAGTGAAGAATAAAGCAAGGTGAAAAATCCAAGGGGAGATAGAGAAGAAGAGTAGGCAGAGTCAAGAAAACACCATGTAGCTGCCAAAAGAGAAAGATGCCTACCCTGGAACCCTACTGGTAAACCATGAGTCTCATGGTAAAATACAAAATAATAGTGATGCGTTAATCTAAGATGTAAGTTAATCTAAGAAACCTGAGCTAATAGGCCAAGCAGAGCTTTAATCAATACAGATTCTGTGTGATCATTTAGGGTCTGAAAGCCGGAAGATGAACAAGATACCTCCACTACAGAATGGTGCCAAAATGAGGCAACTACATGCACATAAAACCTGAGAGAACTTGAAAAGGAATTCTACACACACACACACACATACACACACACACACACACACATGAACACACACACACATGCATGCACGTACGCACACACACACACACACACACACACAGAGACAGACAGACAGACAGACAGACAGAGATAGAGACAGAGAGTTTAGAGCAGCTTTTAGGTAGCTGAATTTGTTTTTGGATAGACTCTGCTTGCTGGCATCAAGGAGCAGTACCACAGGTCCTTTAAGAGAGGTCTTTTTGTTGTTGTTGTTGTTGTTGTTGTTGTTGTATTTTTTTTAATTTATTTATTTATTAAGGATTTCTGCCTCCTCCCCACAACCGCTTCCCATTTCCCTCCCCCTCCCCCGATCAAGTCCCCCTCCCTCATCTGCTCGAAGAGCAATCAGGGTTCCTATCATTGGCAGCCAAAGACTGTGCGGCTTCTTCAGGGGAGAGCTTCCTGGTTTGTGATAGTTGCATAAACAGTTCTGGCTCTTTCAGTAGGCCAGGCATTAAAATGGGATCTGTGAGCAGCTTGTTACAAATTGCTTAATGGTGGCATAGACCAGCTATGATACTGGAGCTGGGGCAGTGTACATGGCTCTCAGAGGCAGTGAACATACTTCCACCATACTGGACTAGGTGGAGCCAACAGGCAGGGTCATAGAGTTGATCCTAGACATGTCTACTTAGCATTTAAAAAAAAACACCCTTGATCAGAAAAGATTACAGGTACATATGCAATGCAAGCAGATTCAGATGAAAAAGACCTCTAGTTGGGTCATGGTGTTGAATATATGTACAAAGGCTTGGGAGAGAGAAGAAAAAGAATATAAAGAGTATAGACAGCTATAATATGAAGGAGTACAGACAGTCGTAGATTAAAGGAGCAAATATAATAAAATAATTAATAAACTTGAAAAAAAAGTAATAGAAAAAGAAAAATAAGCCACACAAAGATGGAATATACACAGAGATTTTGGATTATGAATATTATTGGTTTTTCTTTGAATTTTTGACTGTGAATGAGCTAAATAAAGAGAGAGATTGAATTGTATGGGCTGGTAAACTAAATCAACATATATGTTTTAAAAGTATCTTGACTTCAAAATTTGTGTCTAAGAATGTGTTACTTTGGAAAAGAGGTTCTGCTTTTGTCTTCATAGAACATGGGAACCTGTAGATTCCTTTAAGATTAATGTGGCTTGATGGACCAAGAGCCCCTGAAAGATCTCAGTAAACTCCCCAAATTACTTTTTCCAACAAAAAGTAGGAACCAGCTTGGAGAGAACTATGCCGATATTACCAAATATTGTCCATAAATGTTTGTTTATATTTAAAAGGAGATATGCTATAGAGTTGGATACTTTGCATTGGTGTGCATGTTGGTCTATTGATATCAATTTTAGGTCAATTTTATTATATGTATTTTTGCTCTTGTTTAAGGTATTGTGTTTGTTCATCTCAATTAAAAATTTAATATATAGTTAAAAATACAGACTAATAGTCATTTATAATAGCCAAACTTGTAGTCATATTAGTTAGGTGTTCTAGATATACATGTTTCAGATGGATAGGTATTGATCAAATCTTTCAAAGATATACAGAATATGACACTTAAAGTGTTTTAAAAACTTAAACTTTTCCTAACAGTAAGAAATGTCTGCTTCTGGCAGCACCAATTACTTCAGGAGATTGATGGGCATTGAAGAATCATTATGTAATTTGCCTTCAATGTGACAAGGCTAGCCATTTGCCTGGATTGCTTGATGGTATGCTGTATAAACTGGACATTCAGGACTCACAGAAAATGACTGCTGAATTTGCCTAAAGAAGATGAGATAGTCCTTCAGGGTTACTGCTTCATGAAAAGCCTGCCAGACATTCTGCAGGACACAGAAGAAAGTGACTGACAAACTGCCAATATAGTCAGAATTGTCTTTAAGATTTCCTGATTCATGGAAAAGTCTGCAAGATACTATAGGCCTACAAATGCCCCAATTTTACAGGAGAACTTTGTATGACTGTCCAGGCAGCAAGATGTCTCTGCCAATTCTAGAGTTTTGGAAGTTGTTTACAATGAACTTTCTGTTTACTTAGAGAACATTATATCCTTCTGGGAACTTGGATGAAGTTGAAGAATAGAGAGTTACAATTATAGGTTTCCATAGTTATGATAAAAGATAAAGTAGGTATAAATATTGTAACTATAATTATTGCTCGATAATTATTTTGTTATGTGTAACTTTACTATATTAAAGTTAAAACCCTCCTTTTTATTTAGACAGAAAATCAGATATAATGTGGGATTCCTCTATGTATGCTGTGAATATGTTTTTATTACCATTGGTTAATAAAGAATCTTCTTTGGGCCTATGGCTGCATAGAATAGAGCAAGTTTGGAATTCCAAGCAGAGATAGAGGAGAAAAATAGGCAGAATCGAGGAGATGCCATGTAGCTGCTGAAGGAGAATCTTACTGATAAACCCTGAGTTGTGGTAAAATACAAAATAATAAGAATGGGTAATTTTAGGATGAAGAAGTTAGTTAGCCAGAGCTAATAGGCCAAGTAGGGTTTTAATTAGTAGAGTTTCTGTGTGATTATTTCCAGTCTGAGCAGCCAGGAAATGAACAAGGAGCCTCTGTTCACACTGTCTATTAATTTGTTAGTTATATTTACTTTGAATGTGGTTTTCAATTATGTTTACTTAAGACCAACGCTATATTTATTAGATGTTTTTACTGGAGTCAAAAAAAGCTAAAACATGTTTTTTAATGCAATGTTTTAATTAGTATCTTTTTATTTGGGAATTGAAACCTTTAACACTCAAAGCAGTTATTGAAAGATATGCATCAATTCTTGTCATTCTGATGCTTCTGCAATGTTTCCTTGGATCTCTATTTGCTCCCTGCTTTAACATTGTTGTTCTACTATTTCTTCTTGGCTGTGCTTATACTTCATCTATTATTTTGGCCAAAGCTGCCTTTGTAGTCATTGATTCTGTTAAATTGATTTAGTCATGGGAAGTTTTTATTTTTTCATTCAAGTTAAATAGGTTTTCCGGGTATAATAATCTGGGAAAACAATTGTATTCTTTCAGAACTTGGAGTATATATTTTTTTTTTATTTTGACTTTAAAGTTTTCCAAGCCCTAATCAGAATTATTCTGATAGGCCTGACTTTATAAGTGATTGTGATTTTCTTTTGTAAATTATTAATATCATTTTTATTATGTATTTTAAATATTTTGATAAAATATGTAATTAAAATGTTCTTCTCTGGTTTTGTCTATTTATTGTTTTTAAGCCTCATGTTTTGGATAGTCAAATCTTTTTCTAGGTTTGGGTAATTTCTTTCTGTGATTTTGCTGAAGGTATTTTCTATGCTTTTAGTATGGTTCTCTTCTTCTATGTCCAGAATATGTAGGTTAGATCATTTTGTGATCTCTCCAAGGTTGTTTGTTCGGTTTTATCATTTGTCCTTTAATTTAATTTATCATTTACCTTTAATAAAGTGATACAATTTCTTTTTTAATTATTTAATTTATTTATTATAGATTTCTGTCTCTTCCCTGCTGCCTGCTTCCATTTCCCTCCCCCTCCCCCAATCAAGTCCCCCTCCCTAGTCAGCCCAAAGAGCAATCAGGGTTCCCTGCCCTGTGGGAAGTCCAAGGACCACCCACTTCCATCCGGGTCTAATAAAGTGAGCATCCAAACAGCCTAGGCTCCCACAAAGCCAGTACGTACAGTAGGATCAAAAACCCATTGTCTTGTTTTTGAATTCTCAGCAGTCCTCATTGTCCACTATATTCAGCAAGTCCGGTTTTATCCCAGGCTTTTTCACACCCAGGCCAGCTGGCCTTGGTGAGTTCCCAATAGAACATCCCCATTGTCTCAGTGTGTGGGTGCACCCCTTGTGGTCCTAGTTCCTTGCTCGTGCTCTCTCTCCTTCTGGTCCTGATTTGGACCTTGAGATTTATGTCCAGTGCTCCAAAGAGGGTATCTGTCTCAGTCTCCTTTCATCGCCTGATGAAGGTTAATATTCAGGAGGATGCCTATATGTTTTCCTTTGGGTTCGCCTTCTTATTTAGCTTCTCTAGGATCACGAATTATAGGCTCAATGTCCTTTATTTATGGCTAGAAACCAAGTATGAGTGAGTACATCCCATGTTCCTCTTTTTAGGTCTGGCTTACCTCACTCAGGATAGTGTTTTCTATTTCCATCCATTTCCATGCAAAATTCAAGAAGTCATTGTTTTTTACTGCTGAGTAGTACTCTAATATGTATATATTCCATACTTTCTTCATCCATTCTTCCATTGAAGGGCAACTAGGTTGTTTCCAGGCTCTGGCTATTACAAACAATGCTGCTATGAACATAGTACAGCATATACTTTTGTTGTATGATAAGGCCTCTTTTGGGTATATTCCCAAGAGTGGAATTGCTGGGTCCAGCGGTAGGTTGATACTGAATTTCCTGAGAAACCGCCACACTGCTTTCTAAAGTGATTGCACAAGTTTGCATTCCCACCAGCAATAGATGAGTGTACCCCTTTCTCCTCAACCTCTCCAGCAAACGCTATCATTGGTGTTTTTGATTTTAGCCATTCTGACAGGTGTAAGATGGTATCTTAAAGTTGTCTTGATTTGCATTTCCCTGATCACTAAGGAAGTTGAGCATGACCTTAAGTGTCTTTTGGCCATTTGAACTTCTTCTGTTGAGAGTTCTCTGTTCAGTTCAGTGCCCCATTTTATAATTGGGTTGATTAGCCTTTTATGGTCTAGTTTCTTGAGTTCTTTATATAATTTGGGGATCAGACCTTTGTCAGTTACGGGGTTGGTGAAGATCTTCTCCCAGTCAGTGGGTTGCCTTTTTGTCTTAGTGACAGTGTCCTTTGCTTTACAGAAGCTTCTCAGTCTAGGAGGTCCCATTTATTTAATGAGGCACTTAATGTCTGTGCTGCTGGGGTTATATGAAGGAAGTGGTCTCCTGTGCCCACGTGTTGTAATGTACTTCCCACTTTCTCTTCTATCAGGTTCAGTGTGTTCGGAATGATATTGAGTTCTTTAATCCACTTGGACTTGAGTTTTGTGCATGATGATAGATATGGATCTATTTTCATTCTTCCACAGACTGACATCCAGTTTTGCCAGCACAATTTGTTGAAGATGCTCTCTTTTTTCCATCGTATACTTTTAGCTCCTCTATTGAACATCAGGTGTTCATAGGTTTGTGGGTTAATGTCAGGGTCTTCTATTCGATTCCATTGGTTGACTTCTCTGTTTTTATGCCAATACCAAGCTGTTTTCAATACTGTAGCTCTGTAATAGAGTTTGAAGTCAGTGATGGTAATACCTCCAACCATCCTTTATTGTATGAGATTGTTTTGGCTATCCTGGGTTTTTTGTTTTTCCATATAAATTTGATTATTGTCCTCTAAGGTCAGTGAAGAATTTTGATGGGACCTTGATGGGGTTTGCATTGAATCTATAAATTGCCTTTGGTAGAATTGCCATTTTTACTATGTTGATCCTCCCGATCCAAGAGCAAGGGAGGTCCTTCCATTTTCTTGTGTCCTCTTCAATTTCTTTCTTCAAAGACTTAAAGTTCTTGTCAAATAGATCTTTCACTTCCTTGGTCAGAGATACCCCAATATATTTTATGCTATTTGTGGCTATCGTGAAAGGTGATGCTTCTCTGATTTCCCTCTCTGTTTCCTTATCCTTAGTGTATAGGAAGGCCACTGATTTTTGGGAGTTGATCCTGTATCCTGCCACATTACTAAAGGTGTTTATCAGATGTAGGAGTTCTTTGGTAGAGTTTTTAGGGTTGCATATGTACACTCTCATATCATCTGCAAATAATGAAAGCTTAAGTTCTTCCTTTCCAATACGATTCCCCTTGATCCTCTTTTGTTGTCTTATTGCTATTGCTAGAACTTCAAGCACTATATTGAAGAGGTATGGAGAGAGTGGACATCCTTGTCTTTTTCCTGATTTTAGTGGGATGGCTTTGAGTTTCCCTCTGTTTAATTTGCTGTTAGCTGTCGGCTTGCTGTAAATAGCTTTTATTATATTTAGGTATGACCCTCCTATCCCTAATCTCTCCAAGACCTTTATCATAAAGGGGTGTTGAATTTTGTCGAATGCTTTTTCAGCATCTAATGAAATGATCATATTTTTTTTTCATCATATTTATATGGTGGATTATATTGATAGATTAGTGTATGTTGAACCAGCCCTGCATCTCTGGAATGAAGCCTATTTGATCATAATGGATAATTTTTCTACTGTGTTCTTGGATTCGGTTTGCCAGTATTTTATTGAGAATTTTTGCGCCGATATTCATGAGTGGCATAGGCCTGTAATTTTCTTTCTTGGTGAAGTCTTTGTGTAGTTTTGGGATCAGAGTAACTGTAGCTTCATAAAAGGAATTTGGCCTTGACTCTTCTGTTTCTATATTGTGAAATAGATTAAGGAGTATAGGTATTAGGTCTTCTTGGAAGTTCTGGTCGAATTCCGCATTGAAACCAGCTGGTCCTGGGCTTTTTTTGGAAGGGAGATTTTTGATAACAGTTTCTAGTTCTTCGCGACAAACAGGTCTATTTAGATCGTTCACCTCGTCTTGGTTTAGCTTCAGTATATGTTACTTATCTAAAAAAAATGTCCATTTCTTTTGCATTTTCCAGTTTTGTGGCATACAGGCTTTTGTAGTAAGATCTAATGATTCTCTGAATTTCCTCTGTGTCTGTGGTTATGTCTCCCTTTTCATTTCTGATCTTATTTATTTGCATGTTCTCTCTCTGTTGTTAATTCGTTTGGATAGGGGTTTGTCGATCTTGTTGATTTTCTCTAAGAACCAACTTTTTGTTTCATTGATTCTTTGGACTGTTTTCTGTGTTTCTATTTTGTTGATTTCCGCCCTCAGTTTGATTATTTCCAGTCTTCTACTCCTCCTAGGTGAGTCTGCTTCTTTTTTTTTCTAAAGCTTTCAAGTGTGCTGTTAATTTCCCAATGTATGATTTCTCCATTTTCTTTAAGTGGGCACTTAATGCTATGAACTTTCCTCTTAGCACTGCTTTCATCGTGTCCCATAGGTTTGATTGTGTTGTCTCTTTATTTTCATTAAATTCAAGGAAGACTTTAATTTCTTTCTTAATTTCGTCCTTGACCCAGGTTTGGTTCAGTAGTTGACTGTTCAGTTTCCATGAGTTTATAGGCTTTCTGGGGTTAGCATGTTCAGTGTGGAACCAATTTATACAATTGAAATTGTATTTCAATTGCCTGTGCTTGGTATTTAAGACAAAACTTCTATATTGGCTTTCTATTTCCCTGTTATAGGCATGTGTCTTCAGCAATTTGGTCAAGAAACTTGGTACAAGTTTTCTATGGAAGTATGGAGTTTCTAGGATGTAAAGTGTGTCTGGATGGTTCCAATTAGGCAGTTTGCAGGACTCTGTACTTGGGGTCAAATTTGATGGCTCTTGTGGATTTGTTTAAGTCCCAGAAAGAGAGAGACGAGTTGACAGAAGATGACTGTCCTGGGCAAACAATTATGGGACTAGAGATAGATCCAAATGGAGGGAGAGAGAAAAGGAGAACACAGATATCCTACCTACCCTTACATGCTTGCACACCACTTGCATTTTATTTTAGTTTTTACAACTCTGTATGTGAGTTATTTTTTATTAGTTTCACCCCTCCTTTTTCTCTCACCAACTCCTCCCAGGTCACTCTCAAACAGTTTTATACTCATAACCTTTTCATTAATTACTGCTAATATAAGTCCTCTATAAAAAGTGAAATAAAAGAACTAAATGGTGACTAAAATGGTTAAATATCAAGAAAAGTAGGGAGGAAAGCACTTGAAGAAGAAATTCTCCCTCTCTCACTCACACTCATATATGAATTTTATGTATGGAGAAAAGAAAATGTTAGACTATTAGTTAGAAAATATTGAAGTATTGAAATATATCAATTTTATACAATGTTGAGATTACAGAAATTACACATGATGCAATCTATCTCCTTAGCATCATTAGTTGAAGAAAAGCAAGTTATAATTTGGTAGTTTGAGGTTGAGGTCAGGTCTCCAGAAAAATCATCTACTGTTTTTCATATCTTTCTTGTGACCCTATTCTGGGGCCCAGACATGTACCTCAAATTATTACAAGATAATTAAAATGAAAATGAGAAGAGTCCCAGAAAGTTTGATTAATAAGCTATTGAGCAACCTCTATAGGGAAGAAGGTATCTATTCATTGAAGTATTTAGAACAAATGAAAATTAGTAGGTTCATGATCTATGTGCCAATGGGGGAAATTAATGAAAATTTAATGAAACTTAAGTAATAAAATCAAGCAAAGTCACACTTTAGTTGACATTAAACCTTTAAAATAGCTTAATGTACTTGGCCTATGCTGTCACTGGCCATTTCCTATATGTGTGCCAATGATAGTAGATATTTTATTCTGTTTGCCTCCTGATATGAAGTCATAGAGTCAGGAAAGGCAATTACTATAGAACATACACTGTAGGGTGAATCACCATTCCCTTCACATACTCATTTTAAAATGTTTTAGAATATGAAATTAAACTCTAAAATAGTCTTTAAAACAGATTATTCATGTGACACAAACACATATTTAATAGGATTTCATTTTCTCATATTCCTTTAATTCTCTTACTTAATTGAAGCAAATTAGGTCTCATTTAGAAAATTGATTATCATGGGATAATAGTAGTTTATAATAACAAGTATCTTCACAAAATGATAATGACTGAGAGACCCTCATTTTTGTTGGTAGACAGCAATGTTTTATCATTAACTCAAATAATTTAAGAATTCTTCACTTTAAATTAATTAGATCATCATGCATTTAAGGTTCTGGGACCCTATCAACTTACAACCAACCTCTTTTATTTGGCAGGTGAAATGAATTTCTTCAAATTCTAGCAAACATCCTTTGAAGGAAAAAGACAATATCATGATAACACTAATAGCTTTATGCTATTTGTATGTATGTATATTATATATATAAGGATGTATGTATATGTGTATATAATGTTAATTCAAGAATGAAGAGGCTGGTTTTCTGAGGATTAATTTCAAATGAACTAGCCCAAGTGTATATAAATATTGATCAACATGTGTTAAAGGGATTCTAGACACGCATGTCAGGCTTTACTGCTTACCAGCTTACCTGCCCTTTTCCACTCCTAGATAATTTGTTCACTGCCGGGCATAATACTTTTCTCAGCAACAACAAATTTACTTCCTTATCAAAGATGAAAGAACAATCATTGCGATACTCATTCAGTAGACCCTTATACTGAAAAATGTCCTTTGAAAGAAACTCTAGATGAATGCAACTTTAAAACAAAAGAAAACCTATAAAATATTTTTTTGGCTTAATGATAATTTTTTGAGATTTTTTTTTCATGCTGTATATTTTGGCCTCTATGGTGTGATAGATTATTCGGCTTGAGCCTCTCAAGAAGCATTAAAACCTGTATTGCTAATTTTTCATAAATCATTCTATAACAGGTGAGTCTGACCCTTACAAAGTCAGCTCTTATAAGGTAACACCCATATCTTTAGACAATTTGAGAAATTTTCAAGAGCTGTTTTTTGCTTCTGCCATGTGCTTGCATTTTTAGCTTTATGATATGATATCATATGTTGACTCCTTAATTCCCTTTCCAAATCTCTGCATATCCAGTAATTCTCATGACAGTATGTGCAATCTCTGGTTTACATACTAGTATAGTCCTGATAACTGACTGGCACAAAGATTGCTCTGCACCTGTGTGTGTTTGCTAGGATCTGTTGAGTTCACCAGGCTCCTGCATGTTACAGACTCACTGGTGCAGAAAGTTTCTCACTCATCTTTCAGAACTGACAAAGTTCTAAGATGAGAGAAAATTTTCCTGCACAATGGACATTTGACTATCTGAAGCCTGGTAAAAGGTCTGCCAAGATTTCTCTTTTAGTAGTAAGGAAAGTATCTTGAGCGTTATTAATATATTTGGCTTCTAATGCTTTGTCTCTGAAGCTTTCTTGGAAATAACAACAAACTCACACTGTATAGATAGATCTTCTTTGTGACCATCGTTTTAGCCTACATAACATTTTTCTAAAACTGGGTATCCCAATAATTGAGATATAAATATTAAGCTGGTGGCTTAGTTTAGAGTGAAATAAAGCAATACAAGGTAGACACTTGCCCAAGGAAGAGAGACCAACACACTGCTTATTTTTTCACTGTTTCACATAGTTTGCTTTTATAATAATTCATAAGTACTAGAAGTAACATAAGAGTTTGGGATGATCTTCACCTCTCAGAATGTTCCTATGTGGTTTCTGGACTCTTTGTCTAGACCATTGTCATATCCTATAAACATACAGAAATATATGGCAATTGATAAAAATAAAATAAAGGGATTTAAGACAATAAGAACATGAGTGATTTGTGGTGGTAACTATCATTGCACTGGCCAATTGTTTGCAGGCTGAGACAAAATAAGGGGAAGATGGGCAGAGGGGATGATCAAGAGATAGGAAGCATATGAATGCTTTAGCTTCTGAAAGGATATCTATACATTCACCATTTGATTATTGCTGCAGTAAAAGTATTTTAATTTACTAGTTTTCAAAGATGTATTAGTGCATATCATGCTCAAACAAGACAGGTAATTGGTTTCAGAGTGAGAGAATCACTGAAGCAATTTGTCTTCAAAAAATGAGCTTTGAGCTACCATAGATGAGAAAGAGATAAAGTAGCTTTGCTATTTATTTGAAAGACTACTGAAACATTGTTTTGGTAACTTTTGTAATAATAGTTTCAGTATTTGACATTCTTGTTTCAACTCCTATAAGTGAGACATTATCATAATTACCCATGAAACCTATTTGGAATAAAGGTGTATGGATGATCTGGATATGTACCATTCTGAGAAATAGGTTTTATTTTGTATGTAACAGCAAGTGACATAACTCAGTAAGTAAAGATGCGTATGCCCAAGCCTGGCAGCCTGAGTTCAATCCTTAGGATACACAATATGGAAGGAAAGTCTGTTCCTGGACCGGTTCTTCTACTCACTAAGTGTTTGCAGTGATACGCACATGCATGCACTCATACACACATACACACTCAAACACAGAGTTACACACACACACACACACACACACACACACACACATATGTGTATATATATATGTATATATCACATATGTGATGAATGGATGTGGGATTCCCCTCTGTATACTGTGAATACCATTGGTTAATAAAGAAGCTTCTTTGGACCTATTGCAGTACAATAGGTCCAAAATAGAGCAAGCTAGGAATTCCAAGCAGATAGAGGAGGAAAGAGTAGGTGGAGTCAAAGAGATGCTATGTAACCACTGGAGTAGAAAGATGTTTATGTGCAGGTACCGGTAAACCAAGAGCCTTATGTTAAAATAGAAAATAACAAAAATGGGTTAATTTAAGATTTAAGAGCCAGCTAGACATACACTTAAGCTAATAGTTCAAGCAGTGTTTTAATTAATACAGTTTCTATGTGATTATTTCGGGTCTGGGTGGACGGGAAATTAATAAGCAGTGTTTAATTACACATATGCACACATATACACATACAAATTACACACATACACATATTATATACATACAGGCAAATAAACAAATGAATTATGTGATATGTGTTTTAAAAAAAAATTGCATAGAATATTTGTTTCATTACTTCTGTCCTCCTGCTTGATTTGACTATAGCATATTTTGGGTAAGGCTAATCCTTCAGTCTAACTCTAAGGAGACATTCAACAGTGAGCACTGCTTAATGTAAACACACAACATTCGACCTCCATAGTCAGCATATCATTCTAATGAGAAATAAATACTAACAGCTATTTTAGCGTTAACAAACAGGCGTCATAACTGCTGAGTATCTTTCCAACAGGCATTTAGGAGTAGCTCAAAGCTCCATAGTGACCTTTACCTGTATATTTACAATAGGAACCAAAGCTCATCCCCATTTGAAGGATGTTTTAGAGATCTGTCTTCATCTTGCAGATGACAGAAATGCAGAACTGCCTTGCTGTCGTCATGCCAGCTGATAGTTACTATAAGCATGCACCTTTATTGTTGTACGAAGTGCAATATTCACTTATTTCACAGCGCAGCTTTCTCTGTGCAGTAAGTCTTTAGGAAGTATCCCACTTGGTCTTATTTTTAAACTACAGTTTACTGTGCATGTGCTCATCAAAGTACTTTCTCTTTGATTGGGTAGCCCAGAGGTAATAGGATAGCAGACATAATAGGGGATAGCAGACATAATAGAGTTGGAAATATGACAACAAAGTAAAATGTACTTCAGGTTGGAGAGCTGGGCTGTGTGTCTTCATTTACATCCCTGGAAACACTGTACATACAAACTGATAGCAGCAATTGTTTCTTTTGGTTTTGTACATTGTTTATGCACATATTACGTATGTATCATTTTATATCTATTTGATAAAACATGCAGAAATCTGACCTATCAATGACCATTCCTGAATTGCATTCCTCATGTGAAGTTGACATTCATAAGAGTGTTGGGACTTTCTACTGTTATTTTCAGTCACAATAGAGAATTTTAAGTTTTTTGCACAAATATAACATTACCACTAGTTTCCTGATTGAATGACAAGGGATAAGTAAAGATAAAAGAGGCCAATGACACAATTGAGTGAAATTAGGAGTTATAAGTCTTTATGTTACTCAACCCAAAGGAATTTTTTATAATTAAAAGAATCATATAACCATCATTCTTGTGAGAATTCTGAGTTAGAAAGCATTGATTTTTCCAGAGTTTAGTACTAATGGTGCAATTCTTGAGTTTAAAAAATATATTTTGAAAGAAGATAAAAAAGATCTGCTAAGTACATATACTATAATAAATGAATACATATACTATAATCACAAATAGCATAGCTCAGTGTACAAGATAAATTATGTACACATTCATCTTGTAAGGTGTGATTTCACATCATGATCACATAAAAATAATGCTGATATTTTAGAATTTTGATATCTCTTTTTATTGATTTTTACTGAGCTTTACATTTTTCTTTGCTTCCCTCCCTACCTTTCCCCTCTCCCCTTTAATCCTCCCCTAAAAGACCCCATGCTCCCAAGTTACTCAGGAGATCTTGTCTTTTTCTACTTCCCATGTAGATTAGATCTATGTATGTTTCTCTTAGTGTCCTCATTGTTGTCTATTTTCTCTGGGATTGTGGATTGTAGGCTGGTTTTCTATGCTTTATGTTTAAAAACTACCTATGAGTGAGTACATGTGATACTTGTCTTTCTTTTTCTTTATTTATTTTTTTAATGAAAAGAAAAAAATTTACGCCTCCTCCCAGGCTACCATTTCCCTCCCCCTCCTCCAGCACCTCTACCCCTCCCCCCACTTTTGTCCTCCTCCCTCTCCAGTCCGAAGAGCAGTCAGGGTTCCCTGCCCCGTGGAAAATCCAAGGTCCTCCCCCCTCCATCCAGGTCTAGGAAGGTGAACATCCAAACTGGCTAGGCTCCAACAAAGCCAGAACATGAAGTAGTATCAAAACCCCGTGCCATTGTCCTTGGCTTCTCATCAGCCCTCATTGTCTGCCATATTCAGAGAGTCCGATTTTACCCCATGCTTTTTCAGTCACAGTCCAGCTGGCCTTGGTGAGCTCCCAATAGATCAGCCCCACTGTCTCAGAGGGTGGGTGCACCCCTCGTGGTTCTGACTTCCTTGCTCAGGTTCTCCCTCCTTCTGCTCCTCATTAGGACATTGAGAGCTCAGTCCGGTGCTCCAGTGTGGGTCTCTGTCTCTATTTCCATCCATCGCCAGATGAAGGTTCTGTGGTGATATGCAAGATATTCATCAGTATGGCTATAGGATAGGGTCATTTCAGGTTCCCTATTCTCAGCTGCCCAAGGAACTAACTGGGGACATCGCCCGGGGCACCTGGGAGCCACTCTAGGTTCGAGACTCTTGCCAACCCTAAGGTTGCTCCCTTAACTAAGATATGTGCTTCCCTGCTCTCCTATCCAACATTCCTATATCCCAATCATCCCATTTCCCCAAGTTTCCCCCATCCTCCCCTTCTCACTTTTTTCTCTGCCTCTCCCCTTACCCCCATCCCGCCCCACCCCCAAGATCCTAGTTTTTTGCCCAGCAATCTTGTCTAGTTCCCATAGCCAGGAGGATAACTATATGTTTCTCTTGGGGTTCACCTTCTTATTTAGCTTCTTTAGGATCACAAATTACAGACTCAGTGACCTTTATTTATTACTAGAAACCAATTATGAGTGAGTACATCACATGTTCATCTTTTTGGGTCGGGGTTACCTCACTCAGGATAGTGTTTTCTATTTCCATCCATTTCCATGCAAAATTCAAGAAGTCATTGTTTTTTTTACTGCAGAGAAGTACTCTAATGTGTTTATATTCCATACTTTCTTCATCCATTCTTCCATTGAAGGACATCTATGTTGTTTCCAGGTTCTGGCTATTACAAATAATGCTGTTATGAACATAGCTGAACAAATGCTTTTGACATATGATAGGGCATCATTTGTGTATATTCCCAAGAGTGGTATTGCTGGGTCCAGGAGTAGGTTGATCCCGAATTTCCTGAGAAACCGAAACACTGCTTTCCAAAGTGTTTGCACAAGATTGCATTCCCACCAGCAATGGATGACGGTACCATCCTCCACAACCTCTCCAGCAAAGGCTATCATTGGTGTTTTTGATTTTAGCCATTCTGACAGGTGTAAGATGATATCTCAAAGTTGTTTTGATTTGCATCAGCTTCAGTGTGTTCATATTGATATTGAGGTCTTTGCTCCATTTGGACTTGAGTTTTGTGCATGGTGATAGATATGGATCTATTTTCATTCTTCTACACGTTGACATCTAGTTATGCCAGCACCATTTGTTGAAGATTCTCTCTTTCTTTTATTTTATACCTTTAGCTCCTTTATCACAAATGTGGTGTTCATAGGTTTGTGGGTTAAAATCCTGGTCTTCTATACGATTCCATTGGTCGACTTCTCTGTTTTATGCCAATACCATGCTGTTTTCATTACTGTAGCTCTGTAATAGAGTTTGAAGTCAGGGATGGTAATGCCTCCAAGAGTTCATATATTGTATCGGATTGTTTTGGCTATCCTGGGTTTTTTGTTTTTCCATATAAAGTTGATTATTGTCCTCTCAAGATCTGTGAAGAATTTTGATGGGACCTTGATGTGGATTTCATTGAATCTATAAATTGCCTTTGGTAGAACTGCCATATTTACTATGTTGATCCTCCCAATCCAAGAGCAAGGGAGATCCTTCCATTTTCCGGTATCCTCTTCAATTTCTTTCTTCAATGCCTTAAAGTTCTTGTCAAATAGATCTTTCACTTCCTTGGTCAGAGTTACTCCAAGATATTTTATGCTGTTTGTGGCTATTGTGAAAGGTGATGCTTCTCTGATTTGCCTCTATGCTTCCATATTCTTTGTGTATAGGAGGGCAACTGATTTTTTGGAGTTGATCTTGTGTCCTGCCTCATTACTAAAGGTGTTTATCAGCTGTAGGAGATCTTTGGTGGAGTTTTTGAGGTCGTTTATGTACACTATCGTATCATCTGCAAATAATGAAAGCTTAAGTTCTTCCTTTCCAATTCGGATCCCCTTAATCCCCTTATATTTTCTTATTACTATTGCTAAAACTTCAAGCACTATATTGAAGAGGCATGGAGAGAGTGGACATCCTTGTCTTGTTCCTGATTTTAGTGGGATGGCTTTGAGTTTCTCTCCATTTTATTTGCTGTTAGCTGTCGGCTTGCAGTAAATAGCTTTTATTATATTTAGGAATGCCCCTTGTATCCCTAATCTCTCCAAGACTTTTATCATAAAGGGATGTTGAATTTTGTCAAATGCTTTTTCAGCATCTAATGAAATGATAATATGTTTTTTTTTTCTTTCAGTTTATTTATATGATGGATTACATTGATAGATTTTCATATGTTGAACCAGCCTTGCATCTCTTGGATGAAGCCTACTTGATCATGATGGATAATTTTACTAATGTGTTCTTGGATTCAGTTTTCCAGTATTTTGTTGAGGATTTTTGCATCAACGTTCATGAGTGAGATTGGCCTGTAATTCTCTTTCTTGGTGAAGTCTTTGTGTGGTTTTGGTATCAGAGTAACTGTAGCTTCATAAAAGGAATTTGGCCTTGACTCTTCTGTTTCTATATTGTGAACACATTAAGGAGTATAAGTATTAGGTCTTCTTGGAAGTTCTGGTAGAATTCTGCATTGAAACCATCTGGTCCTCGGCATTTTTTGTAGGGAGGTTTTTGATAACAGCTTCTAATCTTCACGACTAACAGGTCTATTAAGATTGTTCACCTGGTCCTGGTTTTACTTTGGTAAATGGTATTTATCTAAAAAAGTGTCCATTTCTTTTACATTTTCCAGTTTTTTTGGCATACAGGCCTTTGTAGTAAGATCTAATGATTCTCTGAATTTCCTCTGTGTCTGTGGTTATGTCCCCCTTTTTTATTTCTGATCTTATTAATATGCATATTCTCTCTCTGCCTTTTGATTTGTTTGGATAAGGGTTTGTCA
The DNA here is from genome assembly GCF_018167655.1 of Microtus oregoni. Lineage (NCBI taxonomy): Eukaryota > Metazoa > Chordata > Mammalia > Rodentia > Cricetidae > Microtus > Microtus oregoni. The sequence continues at coordinate 22,375,696 of NW_024543093.1, read as the reverse complement.
ATCTTGTTGATTTTCTCCAGGAAACAGCTTTTTGTTTCATTGTTTCTTTGGACTCTTTTCTGTGTTTCTACTTTGTTTATTTCCACCCTCAGTTTGATTATTTCCAGTCTTCTACTCCTCCTAGGTGAGGCTGCATCTTTTTTTTCTAGAGCTTTTAGGTGGGTTGTTAAGTCTCCAATATGTGCTTTCTCTGTTTTCTTTAAGTGGGCACTTAGTGCTATGAACTTTCCTCTTTGGACTGCTTTCATAGTGTCCCATAAGTTTGAGTAGGATGTTTCTTTATAATCATTGATTCAAGGAAGACTTTAATTTCTTTCTTTATTTCTTCCTTAATCAAGGTATTGTTCTGTAGTTGACTGATCAGTTTCCATGAGTTTGTAGGCTTTCTGAGGGTAGCATTGTTGTTGAATTCTATCTTTAATCCATGGTGATCTGATAAGACACAGGTGGTTACTAATATTTTTTGGAAGTGTGGAAGTTTGCTTTGTTACTGCGTATGTGGTCAATTTTCGAGAAGGTTCCATGAGCTGCAGAGAAGAGGGTATATTCTTTCCTGTTTGGGTGGAATGTTCTATAGATGTCTGTTAAGTCCGTTTTATTCATTACCTCCATTAATTCTCTTATTTCTCTTTTAGGTTTCTGTCTGATTGACTTGTCCATTCGTGAGAGAGGAGTGTTGAAGTCTCCTACTATTAGTGTGTGCGGTTTGATGGTTGCCTTGAGTTTTAGTAATGTTTCTTTTACGTACGTGGGTGCTTTTATATTAGGGGCATAGATATTCAGGATTGAGACTTCATCCTGATGAATTGTTCCTGTTATGAGTATAAAATGTCCCTCTCCATTTCTTCTGATTGATTTAAGTTTGAAGTCAACTTTGTTAGAAATTAGTAGTGCCACACTTGCTTGTTTCTTAGGTTCATTTTCTTGATAAGCCTTTTCCCAGCCCTTTACTCTGAGTAGGTGCCTGTCTTTGTGGTTGAGGTGTGTTTCTTATAAACAGCAGAATGTTGGATCCTGTTTTCGTATCCAATCTCTTAGTCTGTGCCTTTTTATAGGTGAGTTGAGTCCATTGACATTAAGTGATATTAATGACCAGTGGTTTTTAACTCTGGTCACTTTTTTAGTAGTAGAGTTTGTGTGTTTCCTTTCTTTGAGTTGCGCTGGTGAAGGGTCTCTAGATGTTTGAGTTATTATGGTCATTGCTTGACTCCTTGTTTTGTGATTTTCCTTCTATTACTTTATGTAAGGCTGGATTTGTGGCTATGTATTTTTTACCTGGAAAATTTTGTTTTCTCCATTTATAGTGAACAAAAGCTTTGCTGTTTATAGTAGTGTGGGCTTGCATCCATGGTCTCTTAGTTTCTGCAGTACATCTATCCAGGACCTTCCGGCTTTCATGGTTTCCATGGAGAAGTCAGGTGTAAGTCTGATAGGTTTACCTTTATATGTAACTTGGCCTTTTTCCTTTGCGGCTCTTAATATTCTTTCTTTATTCTGTGTGCTTTGTGTTTTGATTATTATATGGTGAGGGGATGTGTTTTTTGGTCCAGTCTATTCGGTGTTCTGTATGCTTCTTGAACCTTCATAGGTATATCTTTCTTTTGGTTGGGAAAGTTTTCTTCTATAATTTTATTAAATATATTTTCTGGACCGTTGAGCTGCACTTCTTCTCCTTCTTTTCCTCCTAAATTTCTTAGGTTTGGTCTTTTTATTGTGTCCCAGATTTCCTGTATGTTTTGTGATGAGAGTTTGTTGGACTTGCTGTTTTCTTTGATCACTGTGTTTATTTTTTCTATGGTATCTTCAGAATCTGAAATTCTTTCATCTATCTCTTGTCATCTGTTCGTTATGCTTGTTTCTGTAGTCTCTATTCATTTACCTAGATTTTACATGTCCAGCCCGCCCTCTGTTTGTGTTTTCTTCTTTGCCTCCATTTCAGTTTTCAAGTCTTGAACTGTTTACATTATCTGTTTTATTGTTTTTCCTTGGTTTCCAAGGGTATCATTCACTGATTTATTCAATTCTTTAAACTTTCTTTTATACTTCTCATCCATTTCTTTAAGGGCATTATTTACATGCTGTTTAAAGGTGTCAATCACTTTCATAAACTCAATTTTTTCTACTTCATCTTTATTATGGTGTTCATGTCCACATGTTGTAAGTTCGCTGTGTTCTGGTGGTTTCATGTTGTTTTTGAGATTGTTGGGTGAATTCCTGCATTGGTGCCTGCCCATCTCTTCCTCCAAATGCTCCCCTATGGATCTTCTTTTACAGGATCAGGTCTCTTTGCCTACTGATGTATCTTCCCAGTGATGGCAGTCCCCAGTGATCGCTGTTTTGGTGCTCCAGTGATGTCTTTCCTAGTGCCAAGATCAGATCTCTGTGCTGGTTGGGTAGCTTGTATTCAAAGCACCTACGTTGCTTGCTGCAGGCAGGCTATTGAAACAAAGGACCTCCCGCATGCCTGGTGCCCAAAGGATTCGGTCCCAGTGCCCAGACAGGCTGAGCTGGGAGAAGTTATGTGCCCAAAGAGGGAAGAGAGGCACAAGGGGGTGGGGGTTCTGGATAGAATCTGGGTGGGATAGGAAGAGAGAGGCAGTATGTGGTGGGGGGGTGGAGTATAGGCCCTGCAGGAAGGCCAAGAAGTATAGGGCGGATGAGGAACGTCTGAGTTCCAGGGCTCCGGGCTGCTGCTGTGGGTCAGAAACTCACCCCACTGATGGCTCTCCTGGTGCTGAGATCAGATCTCCGTTTTGGTTGGGTAGCTAGTAAACAAAGCCTATACTTGTCTTTCTATGCCTGGGTTAACTCACTCAAAATAATGTTTTCTATTTAGTTTTATTTTATAGTTAAACTGTAGACAAAGTATCTGTAGCTATTTTCATATTAACTCATTTAAAGCAGCATAATAAAAATCAAATGCCTACCATTAAGGTTAGCAAGAATTATGTTTTTCCTTGATAGACTCTATAATTCCCGCATAAAACAGCATTTTCAAAGCATAAATTTGCCTATTTTTATCAGTGTTAATATTTAAAGATACTGGTCCTTCAAGCATTATGAAAATAGATATTACTACTGTATTTTTCATGTCAATAGTTTTTAGTATATAGGTATTATGAGAAATGGCATTTGAAAGGTGAGAAGTGACTCCATGTGAATTACCTTCTCTGTTTCACGTATATACCGTTTTATTTATAGAAGACTAGACCATTCGTTTGTTCCTTATATGAGTAATGCATATAGAATTATTATAGAAAGTTACTTTTTTTTTACTGCTGAATCATCTTTATACTATTTATGTTGCCTGAAAACATATCTGTAGGTTTAATTTATTTCCCAGGTTTGTGATTATGATGCTATTTTTTTTAGCCTGAGTTTATGTTGACCTATATAGACTGGAATTTGAATTTAATATTTCTAGTCACTGGAGATGCAAGTCTACTACAGAGATAATTAGTGGCATGGATGGAGTTTTTGACATTTGCTGTAAATTCGGTAGGGTTGTCCTCTGTAATTGCTTTTTAGCACTTTCTGATTTTGTCCTTGACACCCTGCTTTGAGTTCAGCTGCATCTGAAACCCTTCATTCTCCACATTCTGATGAAGGACCCTCAGCCTTTGACCTCTGCACACTACTAATATGGAGAGGGTAGAAACTAACAATCAACAGTACCATCAACTCATAAATAATACAGGATATCCCATTAAAGATTAATCATATTTTCATGTTGTTATCATTGTCTATAAAATAATTAAATGTCCATTAACAAAATATTATTTCTACTGATTTGCATTTCTTCATCTAATGGTGTTAAAGTCATTGAGTGATATTTTCTACTTGGAAAAATATGTCTTTGTGTGAGCAATTTAGGTTATGTAGTGATTTTTTATTTTTATTTTGATTATTTAATTGAATACCATAAACTAGTTAACATAAACATTATTTCAAAATCATGCAAATATACTGTGAACCATGAAAATAATTGTACTTAGGTAAGAATAGAATTATTTGAAATGAAAAGAGGAATTATATATAACTTCTGTAGAAACATAGGATAACCTTAGTAAAATACCCCAAAACAGAGATGGTAATATTTCACCTTTTATTTATTTCATACCTTCTTTTAATTTTAAGTTATTAACAATATATATATATATATATTGGCTGTTTAAGATGTTTTTTTCCCAAGAAATAAATGTGTATTTCATGCTATTTAATTTTTCATCTAAATAATTGTGACTTTAGATTATTACTAAACAATTTTTCGTAATAATGTAAGCACAGGAAAGGTTCACATTGTATAATATGAAAATCATATAATAAATAAAATTTAATTAGACAAAGAATTGATTGTTGAAAAATTATTTCTAAATACAACAATATTAATTTTAGGATTTAGAGACTTGTGTGGGAAAAGGTTATACATTTCTGGTTGGGACCAGGCAAGGGTCATATGTTTAAGTTTAATGAAATCATGCCTGTAGATTTTTTTTTTTCACTCTTAGCTCTTTGAGAGGCCACCACTCAACTCCCAAATGTCACATGGAGCGGCTTATTCTTACTTATAAATGCTCGGCCTTAGCTTGGTTTGTTTCTAGCCAGTTTTTCTATCTTAAATGAACCTTTTAATCTTTGTTTCTGAGCTTCTTTTCTTTCTCTATTCCTGTATACTTTTCTTTACTTCTTACTCTGTAGCCTTTTGTGTAGCTAGGTGACTGACTCCCAATGTCCTCCTCTTCTTCTTTTCTAGTTTCTTTTCCTCCTTTCTTTCTTTCTTTCTTTCTTCCTTTCTTAAAGATTTCCACCTCCTTCCCTCCTCCCATTTCCCTCCCCCTCCCCCTGGCTCTCCAGTCCTAAGAGAAGTCAGGGTGACCTGCCCTGTGGCTCCTTCCTGCTCCATCCAGGTCTAGGAAGGTGTGCATCTATTTTTGATTGTAGTCAATAAAACATTCACTAGGATGCATAAACTATAAAAAGCAGTTTCCCATGACAAACAAACAAAAAACTATCCAACAAGTAGTCTAGATACTCACGAATATCATCAACAGCAAGGAAAAGCAATCTGTGAGTGATAACTCTATAGATGCCAAATTGCTTTGAAGGGACACAGGCCACAGAGTCACTGTAGCAGCAAATGTAATGAAATCTTTATTAAGTAACCACTCATCACTTTCTCTAGCATTTTAGTGTTGCTAATGTGATTAATATTTTTAGAAATATATTTCCCCTAAAACATGTAGTTTTGTTTGCTAGAAAACTGTCTTATCTCCACTGGATTGCATCCTTTTCTACAGTCAAAAACATTTTGTTCAAGGTAACATGGTATAGAAAAACCATGACATCAGTTGCACCTGAGACTGGATTTAACTGTCACAAAAATAGAGGGTGATGTGGGTGGTGTGAAAGATCATTCTGTCTATGCTTTGCTTTCATTGGTTAATGAATAAAGCTGCTTTTGGCCAATTGCTTAACAGAGTAAAGCCTGGCTGAAAGAGATATATACAAATACTAGGCAGATCAGGGATAAGCCATGTAGCCGCCATCACGAAACAGACTCACCAGAACCTTGCTGCTAAGCCACAGCCACATGGTGATACACAGATTAATAGAAATGGGTTAATTTCAGACATATGAAGCTGGGCAGTGGTGGCACATGCCTTTAATCCCAGCACTCAAGAGGCAGAGGAAGGCAAAGCTCTGTGAGTTCAAGGCCAGCCTGGTCTAAAAGAATTAGGTTCAGGACAGGCTTGAAAATAAAAGGGGCATATGAGTAAGCCAGAAATACACTTAAGCTATTGGTCAAGAAGTATTGCAATTAATACAGATTTCTATGTGATTATTTTGGGAGTCTGGGTGACTGGAAAAGGAACAAGCAGTCTCCCCCAATAGGTGGGCACTGGCAGGAGGTGTGAGGCAGCCTGACAAGGAGGCAGTGTGTCAGTCTGTGACTTGAGTACAGAAGAGAGCGTTGCAAGCATATATGAGAACATTTAGTTATCTGTCAAGAACACCATGGTTACTGGTCCCCTCTTTGCTAAGAAGGACTTTTCTCCCCCTTACCTTGGTTTGTGTTTAAGCAGCAAATAAATGTTCTCTTGAGTGGAAAATGAGGAGGAAGTTCTGAAATCCTAGGAAATTCATTGTATTTAGAAGATCTTGCTTTTTTTTTTCTTTCAGAAATGTCTTTTCTCCCTTAAACTCAATAGTTCAAACATTGCTGCATTAGTACTAAACTCTTAAGATCAAAGATTTATAATCCAAGGTTATCACAAGAGTGATATTTATACTATCTATTGCAGTTTTTTTTTTTTTTTATAAATTGTAAAGTGTGGATTGCATATAAAACTCAAAGAACCTTGAACACTCGGGAACAGAGAGTAGAAGTAACACGGGTCAACTAGACAAAGTTGGATAAAGAGTGGTTAGAGAAGATGGATAAATGTAAGTGAGAAGGTACTAAGTTATGAACATGTTGGATGAATCAATTTTAAAATCTGATGTTCAACATGAAGACTATTGCAAATAATACTGAACAATGGTAATTTAAGAAGAGAACATTTTTTGGTGTTCTTACTATAAAACTTTGATTTGTCTAACTCTGGTAATTTCTCTACTATAAATGTGTTTCAAAGAACAATGGCTTAAACCTTTTAATGTGTGTGACAAAATCATTTTAAAAAGTAATGAAAAGTGCTACGAAAATCAAATTTCTTGTCAAAATGCTAGTTTAATGATCACTTAATTTAACTTTATAACACATGATTCTAGCTAAAAATACAGAAGCATTCATATGATACTTAAAATTCTCACTACGCATCGATAATTCTGGTAGACGAGAAAAGCATAGCATGTTTTGTGCCCCTTTCATTTTCAAGAAGCTCGTAGATACAGTACCTAGTGACTTTGGCTATTAAAACAACATTTTTGTAGCTGGAGAGATGACTCGGCCATTACAGGCTAGGATCACAACAAAAAAGACAAAACCATTTTGTAATTACAAAGTATTCCTAATGCCTCCATCTGCAAACTGTTTCCCACAAAGCCTTCCATTATTCTCTAGTTTCAGCAGATATTTCTTTTTTTATTTCCCCATTTCACTGCTCATCAAGTTGACCCTTAAAAACTAGAATTCAATTTAACTATCAAGGGCCTGCTTATTTGTTCATCTTACATTAGTAATTTAAATACAACATCGACCAAATTGTTACTAGTTTTGTGCCATGCCCCCTCAATCCTGATATAGGTACTTTAAAGAAAATGTATCTTTATGCTTTTATTTTTTTTAAATTTGTTTTAGTATTTCACCATTTTTATTGTTTTGCATGAATATATGTGTTTGCACCACATGTGTGCCTGGTGCAGGCTGAGATCAAAAGTGATGGTGTCAGATCCCTTGAGTCTGGATTGGAGGGCTGTGAGCTACCACATAGGTGCTGGAAATCAGCCCTAGTCTTCTAAAAAGCAAGAACTGCACTTAAACAGTGACTCATCTCTCCACATGATAGTGATTTTATTTTCAAAACATTTGAATCATTGCATTTCCATTTGCATAAGAAGAATGAGTCCATTTTGACCAGGAAGATTAAAGCTTGCACATCATCTTTGCCTCCCTGAGGTGAGCTGCAGGCATCCTGCTGATAGGTGTCATGTTTAAATCATGAATATTCAAATCAGTATTATCAATATCCTTCAAACATGATTCTGTTCAACACCTATTTGGCTGAAATCAGCAATTTGTTATTTCCATGAATGCATTGTATAATAATCTACAGATTATTTTAGAGCCATATAAATATGAGAGGTTTTTCATGAATTCCATAACAATATTTAATTTATATAGGCCTCACTTAATGTAAGAAATTCATTAATCTGATAAAACTGATTGTAAAATACTTTACAAATTATGTTCTTCCAGGGTACACTTATTGATTTAGTGAGAATAAGTCTGATTCTTTTAGCTAAGTATAATTGTGAAAAAAGACAAATACTTTTTGTACATATCCTTAAATAGAACCTAGGAACAAGAGAAAAAAACCAAACAACCAACCAAATAAGCACAGAAATCTTCTGTTAGGAAAACAGACTGCTGGAAGGCAATTAAGGGACTACTCTATATAAAGTCTTTTACTGGATGGTAAAACAGATATAAACATGAAAATACAACCAAGAAGTTGAAAGAAATAAATGCTTACTGCTATGTTTTATTATCGAAGAATATCTAAAGAAAGAATTATTAAAGCACACAGAAGACACATCATAAGATAAAAACCTAGAGGCAAAAGAAAGAAATATAGTATTCTAGGGCATGATATACAGATACTATAAAGAAGGGTAAGATTGAAAATGTATAATAAAAGATATGTTATCTAGAGTCATTTGTGTAGCAAAAAATGCCAGGAAAGATTGCATTTTAGAAAGAAGTATGTATGCTGGTAAAGTTCTCAAACTTCATGACTAAAAAATATCTCAAGTTCTCATACAAAAATAAATAAATGAAATATAAAAGGGCTTATCTGGCATCAGACTATTCCTCTGAAATGTAGAAATTTAAAAAAAATAGCAGAATAACATTTACATTTGTTGGAAGTGTGGGTGTACTTGATCATGCAACTAGTCCCTTTAATGAGAGCTCTACTTATGACCTAATCACCCTGAAGAACCACTACCTAATTTAGTTCCTTGGAAGACAAACTCATAATTCCCAATGGGTCCAATGACATGGGATAGACTTGTGGAGTAGGTGCAATGACAGCACTGTCACCACCTGTTTCAATCAAGTGGTCTCAGATAGCCTGAACAACTTTTATATAAAAATTTTCAATAGTTTGGATGAACAATTTTACAATCAAACTAGTTTCCTTAGATTTCAAATAATGGTTACAATAATGGTCAGTTTGTTCCCTTATCTAACTATTCTTACATCCCCATTACCTACTTCATGGTTTTCAGTTTCAGGAGATTTTCTGTTTCCAGAGGTCCCAATTATTAATTGTTTCTCTAAGTGTCTGTGCTACTGGGGTTATATTTAGGAAGTGCTCTCCTGTACCAATGCGCTCATGTGTACTTCCCACTTTTTCTTCTATGAGGTACAGTGTGGTTGGCTTTATGTTGAGGTCTTTGATCCATTTGGACTTGAAAAGTCACTGCATGGTGAGATATATTTATGTCTGTTTTCATTCTTTTACATGTTGATATCCAGTTATTCCAGCACCATTTGTTAAATATGCTTTCTTTTATTGATTTGAATTTTTTTTGCTTCTTTGTCAAATATCAGGTGTTTGTAGGTGAGTGGATTATTATCTGGGTCTTTGATTCAGTTCCCTTGGCCCTCCTGTCCTCCTGTCAGTTTCTATGACAATACCAGGCTGATTTCAGTACTATAACTCTGTAGTAGAATTTGAAAGTCAGGGATTGTGATGCCTCCAGAAGTTCCCAAACTTTACAGGATTGTTTTGGCTTTCCTGGGTTTTTGTCCTTCCATATGAAGTTGAGTACAGCTCTTTCAAAGTCTGTGATGAATTTTGCTGGAATTTTGATGAACATTGCAATGAATCTGTAGATTGCTTTGGTAAGATTGCCACGTTTAATATGTTAATTATACCTACCTAAGAGCATGAGAGATCTTTCCATTTTAGGTTCTGTAAAGCAAAGGACATACTCAACAAGAAAATATGGCAGCCTACAGAATGGGAAAAGATCTTCACCAACCCCACATCAGACAGAGGTCTGATCTCCAAAATATACAAAGAACTCAAGAAATTGGTTATCAAAAGAACAAATAATCCAGTAAAAAAAAAAAAGGATACAGACCCTAAACAGAGAACTCCCAGTAGAGGAATATAAAATGACTGAAAGACACGTAAGGGAAATGTTCAACATCTTTACCCATTAGAGAAATGCAAACCAAAACAAGTCTGAGATTCCATCTCAGACCTGTAAGAATGGCTAAGACCAAAACACTGATGACAACTTATGATAAAGAGGATGTTGGGTAAAGAGAACACTTCTGCATTGCTGGTGGGAGTGTAAACTGGTACAGCCCCTTTGGACATCAATGTGGTGATTTTTCAGAAAATTAGGAAACCACTTCCCTCAAGAACCAGCAATACAAATTTTGAGTATTTACCCAAAGGATGCTTAATTGTACCACAAGGACATGTGCTCAACTGTGTTCATAGCAGCACTGTTTGTCATGACCAGAAACTGAAAACAACCGAAATGCCCCTCAACTGAAGAATGGATAAGGAAAATGTGGTACATTTACACAATGAAGTATTACACAGCAGAAAAAAAATGAAACCTTGAATTTTGCAGGAAAATGGATGGATCTAGAAAGCATCATACTGAATGAGATAACTCAGTCCCAGAAAGACAAACATCATATGTACTCACTCATAAGCAGTTTTTAATCATAAGGCAAAGAAAACCAGCTGGAAAATCACAATTTCAGAGAACCTAGACAACAATGAGGATACTAAGAGAGACATATATGGATCTAATTTACATGAGAAGTAGAAAAAAGAGCAGATCTGCTGAGTAAATTGGGACTATGGGGATCATGGGAGAGGGTTGAAAGGGAAGGGAGAGAAAGAGAGGAGAGCATAGAAATAATGTGCAGCTCAATAAAATCAATAAAAAATGTAAAAATAAAAGCTTACTCTTTTATTATTTTTTGAGACAGGGTTTTTCTGTAGCTTTGGTACCTGTCCTGGAACTAGCTCTTGTATACTTGGCTGGCCTCGAACTCACAGAGACCCATCTGCCTCTGCCTTCTGAGTGCTAGGATTAAAGGAGTACATCAACAACATCCAACAAAAAATTATTCTTAATAATTAGAACTGTTTATTCTTTGTTCTCAGGTCTGTTTCCTCTCAGCTTCCTACAGTAATAACACAGATACTAGAAATGAGGGCTTTATAGATTTCTATAATTCTGTTTCATTCCCTTTTCCCAGACTGTTACCATTAACTCCTGATATTATCTATTTATTAGGATTTCTCCTAGACTCTAGTGGTGAGAATTATTCTCTGTAAGACAGTTATGTGAATTTGTAGTATTGTCATGAATTTCTGTGACTATTTCAGCCTAGTCACAAGATGTTCAGGCAGTGTTCTTGAGAATCCTGAATTCATGGTAACACCATAAACATCAAAGGCTTTAGGAGCTGATTCATGTTCACTGTATATTTTTAACAACATCCCCTCTGGCTTGCCCAGAGGAGAGTCATCAGGGAAGTTTTACTTAGGTAAATGGCATTTCATTCATAGCTCAAAAAAAAAAAAACATTTTTGACTAGCAATAATTTATTTGTATAAGGGAAGCAAGGAGAGCAGGTAGCACATAGGCTTCTGGCGTCATGCCCAAAATATTACAGGGAACTATCTATTGGCCTTGCCAAAAATGGGTTAAATTCCCCATGGCTATGCCAGAAGGAGAACTTGTTTGTGCTGTTCTCAGGCCTTGTCCCTTGAAGAAGTCATATTGCTCCCTGCAGTTGTTGTCACCTTATCCAATAAGATTTTAACCTGAGTTTGGGGGAGACACATCTATTCAGAAAGTAAAATCCTTCACATTAAATCCATTTTGATCCTATATGTCAAAATCCAGTGATAAAATGGTTTTATTGAAAGTGATCATAATGAGGAGCCAATGACATGGCACAGAGATGTGTCTCTACTGCATGCAATGGCTTTTTGGGATCCTATTCTCTTTGGATTTATACCATGCTCAGCATGGATGTAGTGGGGAGTGCCTTGGACTTTCCACAGGGCAGGGTGTCTTGCCTCCCTTAAGATTGGAGTGGGGTGGGAGGAGGGTGTGTGGAGAGAGTGGGAGGGAAGTGGGAAGAGGGGAGGAAGTGGGAATTGGGTTTGGTATTTTTTTAAAGTAATAAAATAAAAATTATAATAAAAAAGAAAGTAATCATAATGATTCAGAGCAGATATAAAGAAACAAGATGATGAGTTCAGCAAGGAAGAAAACAGTAGTTTGCACTCTGCGCATGTGCTTGATTCAGTTCATATGCTGTTTCAATCATGGTGGACGATGCTAGCATAAGAAAAACTCAGGAATTTTTCAGTGTGAGTTTAAAAAAACATTTAAGTAAAGCCAAGGAGTGGGAAGTCGGAGGTTGTATAGGGAAGCACTCTTCCTAGGGCATTGGAGAAATGAGGAGTATGTAAACCTCATCAAACCACGTGAAAGCTCTATTAGAGTAATGTATTAAGTGAAGAAAAAAGTCTATTACTATTTTATTTCCAAAAAGGAGTGCATATGTTTGATTAGATAGTGGGAAATGGAAAACTTCTCTCTAGCAATGGAAAAGGAAACAGGATACAATGATTATTCATCAGCCCACTGGTGCTGAGCCCTGCTGAGCAGGTGGTGACTCAGAGAACTGTATCAGATTTTCTCAGAGGAAGTTGGTAACTTGCTCATTGTTTTCCATGCCCTTAAAGGTTTACTGGTCAGATGATTATATTCTGAGCATCATGGATCCATGAAGTGATCCCTATGGAATCCAGCTGTCCGGATTGTTCAGCAATGTTTGGTATATTCGGGTTTCTGATTATGTACAATCCAGTATTGCTTGAGAACCAAACAGTCTAGGGATATCACTCATTTGAGAAAGCATTTCCCTGTAGTGCAAAGGGCCCTAGGTTTAATTCCCAAAACTTACAAGGAGAAAAGATGAATAGAATACAGATAAACTAGCACCTTTATAAAGGACAAAGGTGACTTAGTTTCAGAAAGAGCTTCTAATATGTACAATTGGAATTGTTGGAAACATATTAGAAAACAAAGAATTAATCTCTGAATAATTTTAGATGCCCCATATATGTTTGGTTATCAGAGGGTTTCCTCTGTTTCTATGCCTTTTTATACAGTTTTTTATTATGAAAGATGTTTACGATACAAAAGAGATAAATATTTGAGTAAATATATATCTTTCACTTGATTTTAAAAGTTTGTAATGTATATCTGAATCAGAAGTGTGGTATATCACTGAAATTTAAGCTTTAATGGCTTTTATATCAGTTAAAAGTAAAAATTAGATAAAAGACTTTATTTAACTCAGAAACCTTCTCACGAAATAGAATATGAGTATGAAGGCCAAGACAATGATCATAACATCCTCACCTCTTCTCAGTTTTGGTATCAATGAAATGGGAACAGTGGTTACTTTGGGAGCAGTTCTGGGCACTCAAAGGCCATCTCCTTCCTCAGCTTTCAGTCTTTTGTGCTTCAACTTTCAGTGAATACCTACAGGGGGAAATGTAGTAAATGTCTTCAGAAGGACCATCTTAGGCCTAAGTTCTGATGTAAATCCTCCTAGTCAAAGAGGAAAAATGGAGATGCTTATGCTAGAGAAAACCCTACACAGTTAATATGCCAAATTCAAACAATGTATCACAATATAATATATGCAAGGGACTTGACATGGAGTAGATTTCAATTAATAAAATGTAGAAATCCACACAGGAGAGATGACTCACTGGTTAAAAACATTCATTGATCTTACAAGAACCTTAACTGAGCTCCCATTACCCACATCATGTGACCCACAGGTGCTTACAAATCAAGGGACCCAACATTCTCTTTAGCCCCCTTCATCATTTGCATTCATGTACACATAAACCTCAGGGCACATATGTTTTCTCTCTCTCTCTCTCTCTCTCTCTCTCTCTCTCTCTCACACACACACACACACACACACACACACAAGAGATTAAAATTCTTTTTAAAAACTATAAAACATTTCATCAATTCAGATACCATACTTACCATAAGAATTTTATCCAGGAACCCAATGTAAACAGTAATATTTACATTAAAAATATTTACATTAAAAAGATATTGTTTATTTGGGAACTCCCATTGATTCCCATGAAAGAGGATAGGAGTGGAAACGAGTAAAGTGCTGTGACATGGCTGTACATATAGGTATATAGGTATGCTCTCCCAGTTTTACCTGACTTTCTTGGAAATATTTTGTCAAGAATATTGTCTTCAGATTCACAGAAAACCTGGAGAAATGTGGTTTGTCTTAGAAATAAGTGTAGTGTGGGACTGACTTAGAGCTTTGGTGTAAGCAAAGCTGACTGATTAAATTGGGTAACATTTCTCCCCTAAATCTCAGAAGTCGATATGGTGCAGTGGACTTAGATCTTTTCTTTGTTGCTTTTATGTTCAGGAAATTGCTTCACTAGAAATAAGCCTTTTCTTTAAGCTGTAGTTAAAGCGAATGTTTTATGTTATATCTCTAGGTTGTTGAAAGTCGAAGGGTTTAATTCTGTGGCTTACTTTAGTTACACGCTATTGTGTATATTTGGGCCATACGTTTGATTCTATACTTTCTAAAGTTTTGATTTATTTAGTTTAATTTTTATACTTAAGCAAATAATGGTAACAATGTAAAATGTTCAGGAAGGAAATGAGGGGTCTTCTACCTCTGTGACCATCGTTCCTTTAACACGTGATCTCTCATTGATACTAAAGCTTTCTGCCAGCCTGACTGGACAACCATTTCCTGGTATCTGCCTGTCACCTTCTACAAATTATAGGTACATCCAGCCATTACTGGCTTTTTAAGTGTGTGTTGTGATTTAAACTCATGCCAAAAAGGAAACTGTGTTATCTAATAAGTCATCTCCCAAGCTCTTATAACTTTTTATTTCTTTAGCTTCAAATTTATTTAAAAATTTATTTATAAACATTTCTGAATTAAGAACATATGTATACAATGCTAAAAGAAACAATTGCTCCTCATAAACTAATATATCACATTAGAGGGATTTTGCCTCTTAAATTTCAAGCTTTCAACATTTTTTTTATCAATTATAGCTTCAGTATTGTCATTGTTGATTTAAAACAGTACTGAAATATGTTCAGCTGCCCTACTTTTCCTAGTCATCCCAATACAAATTTGTCCCCACTGGTCATAGATCCATTTCTGTACTAAAGTGAAACATTTTAGAAAGGGAGAGGATGTTAAATATTTCTAAGGCAATATCCTTTCAAACCTGAATACATCTCTATATAATGTCCACCAAAAAGGATATTTTTTTTCACCTTTAACACTTTCAAGAACAACTTCAATTATTTAGAATTGAAGATGTATCAGGAATGATAATACATCCAGAAGTTCCTTTACTGTAGAGGATTGCTTTGGGATTTTTTTTTGTTTGTTTTGTTTTGTTTTTTATTGAGGAAAGGAAAAAAAAACAAACAAGTTTCCACCTCCTCCCAGCCTCCCATTTCCCTCCCCCTCCTCCCACCCTTCTCTCCCTCCTCCCACCCTTCTCTCCCTCCTCCCACCCTTCTCTCCCTCCTCCCACCCTTCTCCCCCTCCCCCCACTCCTCTCCCCCTCTCTCTCCAGTCCAAAGAGCAGTCAGGGTTCCCTGCCCTGTGGTAAGTCCAAGGTCCTCCCCTCTCCGTCCATATCTAGGAAGGTGAACATCCATACTGGCTAGGCTCCAACAAAGCCAGCACATTAAGCAGGATCAAAACCCCGTGCCATTGTCCTTGGCTTCTCATCAGCCCTCATTGTTCGCCATGTTCAGAGAGTCCGCTTTTATCCCATGCTTTTTCAGTGACAGTCCAGCTGGCCTTGGTGAGCTCCCAGTAGATCGGCTCCACTGTCTCAGTGGGTGGGTGCACCCCTCGTGGTCCCGACTTCTTTGCAGTTGAGTATTGCTCTTTCAGGTCTGTGAAGAATTTTGCTGGTATTTTTCTGGGATTGCATTGAATCTGTAGATTGCTTTTGGATTGTCATTTTTTCTAATGTTGAGCCTACCAAGAGCAAATGGAGTACTACTCAGTGGCAAAAAACAAACAAACAAAAACCCAATTACATCTTGGAATTCGCATGCAAATGAATGGTACCAGAAAAGACCATCCTAAGTGAGATAATACAGACTTAGATAGACAAACATGGTATGTCCTCACTCATAAGTGGATATTAGACATAAAGCAAAAGATAACCAGTCTATAGTCCACAACTCCAGATAAGCTAGGTAACAAGGAGAACCCTAAGAGAGACATACATGGATCCCCCATATATGAAGGAAAAACAGACAATATCTCCTGGAAAAAAATGGGAGTATGTATGGGGAAGAGAAGGGAAGGTGGAAGGGGAGGGGAGAAGAGGAGAGAGGAGAATGTAACATTCATGGTTTGCCTTTTTCAGAAAAATGGAAACTTGGGATATGAATATTTTTAAACAAAACCAGCTTCTCGTGTATGTAGATTTGGTGCTCTGAGATCACATTGGAATGAGTGTTAATATATAGATAATGGGCAGCTTTTTACATAGATCAAGAAGTGGGACTGGTGTCAAATACAAGCAGAGCCACTGTGACCAAGTGCCATGGAAGGTGGAGGAGGCCACCAGGAAGATAGAGGCTGAAGACCTTGTAGTAGCTGAGGAACTTTTAGTGGAATCATGACTTTATTTTTACTTAAAAAAGGAAATTAAAGAGATAGTTGAGTCTTCCCTGCTTTTCAGTATTCTCAGAAGCTGTAACAAATATTACTGACTTTTCTGATGAAGAACTATCTTTGTTTTGTACAGTATAAAGTAGGTTAGCATTTTCCTCATCACGGTAAAGAGACTGCTAGGGAACAATGTTTTTCATACAGTTGTGAAAATTATACCATCATATTTTTGTTTTGTGTCAATAAAATATAATTTAACCCCTCCAAAAAGAATTGGAGCCTGGATTACATTTAAGTCTTCATTTCCTGATGTCAACCCATTTCTTCAAGTTTGCCATATGCATCTTTAGATTAGATAGGCACAAACCATGTAATTAAAAACACAGATATTTGAAGAAAATCATCCTACAGTTGGCAGGTGAAATAATAGAAGGCTCATGTGTTTGGGCAATCAGTGTTGAGCTGACTGTGCTGTGCTGTTTGGAGGTGTGAGCCATTGAGAAACTGGAGCAGATTGGAGGAAGTGCCACTATGGGCAGCCTTGAGTGTTCTAATCTGTTTTGCTTCTGGTTGACCTGTCTCCTCACTGCTTTGCTTTCTTTAACAAGGTGAACTATGTCCCCTTTCCTGTTTCTAGTTGTTTTTTGTCAAGTATGTGGTCACTATGATGAGAAAAATTACCATTCCACTCATCGCTTTCTTTTGTTTGTTTGTTTGTTTCTGCTGCAATTTCTGCTAATTCTTTCCACACCCTGCTTTCAGATATTTTACACTCTTTTTGCTTTTCTTTATTGGGATTATTTTGCTCAAAACTTTATTAACATTTGTAGGTAGTAGTGATTATATCATGGTAAATATATTATAAGATATTTACAAGATGAGAGAAAGATTTTTTGTAACCAAGCTTTCCCAAGCTACACCAAATTCAATGGATAATCAGCAATAATTTTATTTTGGTTTGAAATAATTGTTCAAAAGCCAAAATATTACAGTTTTGCATAAAATAATTTTGTTCACATTTTTAAAGTGCTTCCTTACATTGTGTCCATACAGGTTATTTATCTGAATGTAAAACCAAGAACTTCTTTTTATTCAAAGAAGTGTCTATTTGTTAACTTGCTTTCATAACTTCCCTTTACAAAGTTGCCATATAATTTTCTTACCTATTACTGCCTAAGAACTTGTGCTTGAGATACCAAAGAATCACAAGTCTTTGAAGATACTCCATAGTATCTTAAACTTAAGGTGTAGATTGGAATGGATTCTGTGGAAGTGTGATTTAAAAAAGACAGAGTAAAACTGTATAAATTGCTGAAATCACAACAGGCTACAACTGTTGAAGATGCGGATTTTAATACAACATTGAGTGAAGTAAGGAGGTTGCTTGTTTGGTTCCTGGCCACCTGGCGAACTTAGACCTGAAATAATCACTCAGAAACTGTGTTAATTAAATCACTGCTTGGCCCATTAGCTGTAGCTTTTTATTGGCTAACTCTTGCATGTTAATTTAACCAATTTCTATTAATCTGTATATCACCACAAGGTCGTGGCCTACCAGCAAAGTTTCAGCATGTCTCTCTACAGTGGCAGCTCCATGGTGTCTCTCCAACTCCTCCTTTCTTCCTCCCAACATACAGCCTACCTTCCCCTGCCTAGTTCTGTTTTTCCCTGGCAGTTCTTTATTTATTAACCAATAAAAGCAACATATAGACAGAAGGACTTTCCACACCAATTAAGTGCTACTGACAATTTCCTGGTTAGATGTCTGAAATCTAACTGGTACAACTGTATCTCTTTGTTTTCTTGCTTTGGATGATTTTGCTGACTGCTATATTTATATAGCTTGAAGGATTTCATAGGTTGTCTCTAGTAAACAATGGTAGTCAGCTACATGCAAGAACTGATGCTATATGAATCTGATGAGGAAAAAATAGCAAGTAGTTTAAATGGATCATGATAATTAATAGGTAAGAGATAAACCTCACAAAACTCAGTGAAAATTCTGATACATTTTTGGACTGAGTCACCCTAGAAATAAACATCAAAATAAAGGACAAGTTGTAAGGACTAAGGATGTGGACCAGTAGTAAAATGCCTGACTAACAAGCATGAAACCTTATGTTCAACACTCTACATACTAAAAACTAAAGTTGCTACATCATTTATAACATAAATGGTGACCTAATGTGTAGTACTACTTTTAGAGCATATGCAAATACATATAATACATGTATGTAAACTACATATACTACATGCATTGCAAAATAAACAAACAGGTCTAAGTGAACACAGAGACTGAGAAAGATCTGTGGCAATTTCAGCTTCCCAAAGCAAATATATCATTACCTAACAGGTCCATTGATAACACTGGAGTGTCCATGACATAAAAAAATATTCTTGTAGAGCATAACACTATATATTCAGGTAGGGACTCTTTTTGAGAAATAGCTTCTGGTGATCCCTGAGATATTAATCTGCCAAGAAATGAGGTTCAGTATATGTTGTAACACTCTGATATTAAAATCAGTGGTCTACAGGAATTTCAACTTAAATTGATATCAGAAATTTTGAAAAGTAAATAAATTTTCATTCATCAGTATTAGTTTCCTTTGACATATTTGATGATTATCACTAGTGAGCTGATTTTAATTATCTGAAGCACAACTCTAAGGCACATCACAGAATTTTCTTCAAATGACTTTACAAGATGTCCCCAGAGGTTGAATAGTAACACTTAACATTTTGTGCATGACGAACAGTGCTGTAATGGACTGTAGGTCTAAAGAATATGATGGAATTCATCTCTGGTACTAAATATCTAGTCAACTACTCATGACAGGTAAGGCCATTGAACATAGGGAAGAGCATATCACTGCCACGTTTCTATACCAATATAATTTCTAATTGCAAGCTAACTGCTTGTCCTAGGCACACAGCTAACAGTAACTCTTGTCCCTCATCAAAAATGTTTCTTTATGTAACAGACAGAGACTATTATATAAAGCTGCATTCTTCGCAGTGCAGACAACTGACCATGGGGTGCTCATACCCAGCTGTGTAATCACACACACACACACACACACACACACACACACACACACACACACAACTCCTATATAGGATCAGGAAATATCAATGAAGAGCAGGAAGAAGTAGTGTAAGAATCAAAGGACCAGGACATCTGCTGTGAAACTGTATCTCCTATAAATGACAGGGAAACTACACCTATGATATCTCAATATTGTGGTTACCTAAACAATACCTGAATGGTTGCAACATCATTTGGCATGCCGATACAGATGGGGGAAATCTCATAAGGCCCCACTCCTCCTTGAAGAACTAAAGCCAACTACTGACAACTGAAAGTGGGAGAAGCAGTCTTCCCCAAGATGAGTCCCCTAATTGGCTATCAAACACCAAGCAAGCACCCCTAAAAACTCACATAAGAACAACATTAAAAGGACATATCGTGAAATATTTATGTTTTAATTTGTATATAAAATGTATTTGTATATATATATGTATAAATGTATGTAAATAATGATTACAAAATTATATACTTGAAAGAGAATTAATGGATCACAGGAGAAGTTGAAGTGGAAAGGATGGCAGGAAGAGTTAGGTAAAGTACACATATGCGAAATATAAAGAAGAAAACTGTTCATGAGGGTGCTCGTGATAAGAAAACAGACAGAGTGGGTGACTTAGCCACATGAATTATTTTCTCACAGTTTTGAAGTCAGAAATCTGAGATGGATGCATGCATTGCCAGGTTTTGATGAGAGCCCCTATCCAGGTTGCAAACAGCCCTTTTATAATATTCTTGCACAGTGAAGTATAACAGAACTCTGATAAACTTTCATAAAGACAGATATCCCATCACGACCCACATATCTCTCAGACACCCATCCTCCTTTCACCATCAGATTAGAGATTTGATTTTCAAACAAAAGAGTTGTCGAGCATAGAAACATAGAGTCCATGCTGTTCTGCCTCCCACACACAAATATATGTTCATTATGTATGCAAAGTACATTCCATACCCCCATCTCAAAATCTTAGCCCACCTGAGCAATAATTCTGGACTCACAACATTATCTGACTCAGATAAATGGCACACCCAACATATTACCTTGGCCTCTTCTGTTTTTGAGGTCCTGTATTCCACTAGTATCACATTGAAGATTAGGATTTCAAAACACCAATGTTAAATTCACACACACACACACACACACACACACACACACACACACACACACGTTCATTCAATAATACTGTATTTTCATGTTTCTTTTCATATGTATTTTCTTGGAATCATGTTAATTCAGGTTCGTATTTTTAACTTTACATATACTATGAATCTGAAACAATTAAGGAAATCATTCTGAACTTCTCTTTGAATCTATATACCCCAGAGGATTGTTAATGTTAAATAATGTGTATAAAATAAATACAAACACAGAATTACTAGCTTTCTCTTTTCTCTATGCTACCCCCAAAGTAATTTAAGACAAAAATTAGTAATTGTTTGTGCTTTAGCAAATTGAATACAAAGGCAATTCATCTAAATTTGGAAAAATACAGTCATTTGGCCCCCAGTGCCCACTGATAATGAGAGTATTGTGGTGTGTGTGTTTGAGTAAGCTTTTTGGATGTCTTTATAAGAAAGAATGATGACCTTGAGCTGCATAGAACATTTCATACTTTCTCATGTTGTACTCTTATTCTCTGCCTCCTTAAGAAAATGCTTCTGCAGCAAGAACATTCTGAAAGTACACCCTGGAGAAGCTCTCATGTTCTTCAGCTTAGGACAGTCAGGTGCATTCATACTGTGACATGTTTGCTAGGTTCAGTAGAGTTGTGAAAAAACAAGCAAATCAGTGGGCTACTTTCCAAAATTAGAAAGAGACTTTAAAGACTGAATGCCCAATTTTCTTACAAAGTTATAACAAAGGCAAGAATCTGTTTTCATCTTTACATTGCTTGAGAAGCTTACCTTTCTAACTCACATTACCATATTTACATGACATTGGGAGCTTTGTTTTTTCTTTGTTTTTTTTATAGATTTTTTTTCTCTGGTTTATTTTTGTTGTTGTATTTGCTCATCTGTTCATTTATTACAAATGTATATTGTGTCTCTAATGTCTGTACAGAGGATAAAGTAATCAAAAGAAGCACTGTGGTCATGTTTATTTTGTTTTGTTCATAAACTGCTTACAGATCTTTGTGGTTTAGTTATCCATGTCAGTGAAGGAATACAGTAAGGCACCTGATTTTGATAGTACATAAACCCAAATTGGTATGGTAGTATAATATTTTTAAACACATTACAGTGTTTAAAAATTTAAAGACTAGGAAGATACTCTAGCTTTCTCTTACTGAAATTATTGTACTCACTCAGGTCCTGTTTTTTCTCCTCTTAAAAATACTGCAGTCATACTGGTTTGTAAGCCGAGAAGCTTTTTTTTAGTTAATTTTTTTAATTAAAAATTTCTGCCTCCTTCCCGCCTCCCTTTTCCCTCCCCCTCCCCCCACTCCCCACATCCCACTCCCCTCCCCCTCTCTCTCCAGTCCAAAGAGCAGTCAGGGTTCCCTGTCCTTTGGGAAGTCCAAGGTCCTTCCCCCTCCATCCAGGTCTAGGAAGGTGAGCTGATCTGAGAAGCTTTTGAGTCCATCATTGCATTAGAGTTTCAAAATGTCTATGTTCATATATTTGTCTGGCAGCTTACCACACATATTTTCTTTGAATGATTTTCTACCTATGAGTCCCAATTTCTGGGAAGATGTCTTCCCGTTCTGTATTTGCATTGGATGAGAATCCCTTCTCAGAAGTGACTTGTTCTCCTTTCCCCTAATGATTTCCATAGTCAGGGAGATTTTTTAAACTTACTTCCTAAGATTTTTATGGGATGACTGTATTCTGTGAACTTCATCAGGATTCAGAAAAACTGAAAACACAAGAATTTTCAGAATATTTGAACTATTGCCATTCATATGTATTAAATATCTTGGTACTAATATTTTTAGAATAGTGGTCTGCACCATATTTCCATTTGTTTTCCTTTTTCTTAAGTTTTAGGTATTTGTTACTGTGGCATCTGCAGAGAGCCAGGAGTCCCCCTTAATGAATTTCTTACTTCTGTTACTTTTGTTTTCTGTTTGGTTCTTCTACATACCTTTTATTTCTTGGTTTTCATTACTTTAAGTCAACTTATACTGTCTCCAATTATTTTCTCATATCTAAGTTTTTTTTATTTAATGAATTTGTAGTTCACAGTACAATATTTTTATTACCTTTCTAATAAGCTTAACGTTTTTGTTAGACATTATAAACATGTTGCCCTGACTGTGTCATGTTGGGTTTAATTGCCCTTCCTTTAACTTGCATTGGATTGGTCTGGAAAGTAAGCTGCTTGCTTGTTAGTTAGCTCATTTTGAGGAGTGCCTGTAAAGTTTCTTGGGATGAACTGTGTTTATGCTACAAATGAATATTATTCTTTGTTACTTAATGTCCTGTCTGTTTGTCTAATGGACACTCAGGAGTCCCCAATCCCTTGCAAACTTTCATAATTGTTAGACTTTTTTTTTAAATTCTAGACTCCATGCTTGTTTCTGATTAGTATTCTTAAAGATTTTTGTCTACATTTGACTTATAGACAACTAACTTTCAGAGATCTTATTATATTTATTTATTTATTTATTGTTTTTTTTTTTTTCTTTTTCAAGACAGGCTTTCTCTGTAGCTTGGGAATCTGTTGTGGAACTAGCTCTTGTAAGCCATGTTGGCCTTGAACTCACAGAGATCTTCCTGTCTCTGCCTCGAGTGATGGGATTATAGGTGTGAGCCGTCATTGCCCAGCTTCTTCAGAAATCTTGATACAGACTTCTGGATCCCTTTTACCAAGTTACTTTCTCTGTTCTTTGCCCTGCATACTCTATCTACCTTAGCTTCAATTTTCCCCAGCATGCATTTATAAATCTCCACCTCAGAATCCTTCCCACTTTTCCTGGACTATGATCTGGAAGCAGCTCTTGTTAGAATGTAAGTATAGAATTACCAAGACTCTTGTACACATTTTTATCATTTTCTCAGTTTTGCACTACCTTCTTCCCAGTGTTGTTACAAATACACTGCCCAGGTTTACATTTGATTCGGAAGTGGAAAATACTTTAACAAGATTCCTATGTCTAATGGTGGTAGTGATGTTCTATTTTTCATATTTCTAACCCTCAACAAAGGTTAATACTTAGATATATCTTATATTGTTTATTAAAATACAGCTCAAGATTTTCTTCATGTTCTTTTTGTCACTCCCCCCTAATTCAATAGTAACTGTTTCTGCATCAAATGAAGTAAACCCATCTGTAATGCAGAAACTTCAGTTTGTTTTCTCTTAGTACTTCAGCACTCCCAGGCTCTCTTCCCCTTTCAGTTCCTGGATGATCATTTGTAGCATTAGTCTGTGAATTAGAGAGGAAAATGATTGTCTTGCATGATACCATTGCCTTTTATTCCATAAGACAAATCAAATGCTGTTTCATTTATTTAAGTACTACTGCCTCTTCTATAAAAAGCACATGTCTATTGCTTGGTTTTGAGTTACAACTAAACCTATTCATAGTCAAACATGCACATAAGATGTAGAATAATTAATGCTTATTTTTTAAACCATTAAGACCTAACTTCTTTCTCATAATCTCAAGATACAATACTACTGGTTTTCCTTATCTTAGTTTGAGGATAAAACTTTCCTGCAAACAATGTACTCTTCATGTGAAGACCTCATTGCTGGTCAGTGGTACTCCAGTGTAGTGTTTAGGTGGAGAGTTATCAATAGAGGATTATTGTTTTAACCTTTATTTCACTGATGTGTGGAGATTCCCTTTGCCACCGACCGGCACACCAGTGACAGTTGTGTGCTGAGATGGACTGAGGCAAGGGCTGGGCCTCTCTACTAATCAGGTCAGTTGGTCAGGGAAAGCTTTTTTTTTTTTTCTCACTGCAGTTTCTGAAGACTTCGATGAGTGATTTCTGCTGTCTAAGTCTGGCAATTGCTTCTGAGAGCAAATAATTGGAGCCAGTTGCAGTTTTGATTACCTTCTAGCTTTAGAAAGAGAATATTCTATATAGAACCATTGATTATTCTATCAAACATTCCCTTAATTAACAAGCAGCAAGTACATTTGTAATGGTTTATTCATTCATTAATATTGAGAATGAAAGTGACACATTTTATTCTATAATAATTTACCATGAAAAACATTGTATTTGATAATAAAATCATTTATTATAAGGAAAAAATGGTTCACTTTTTTCCAATTACCTACTTTCTGGTTAAAAAAAAAAACCCTACTGAATAAAATGTTTTAATTTTGGCTATGAATGTGAGCAAGCTCATGTATGCAAATTATGAGATTTATGTTTGTTTCTACTGTGTCGCAGAAATAGAACAAATAGTGAAATAAGCATTAAATGATAAGTGAAAAAATTCAAGTATATAAAGGACAAGCGTTGTGATTTCCATAAACAAAACAAATTTCACAGCTAAATATTTATATTTAAATTCACATAGGAACATATGCCTGAAATTCAGAAAAAAAAAAAGTAGTACCAAGTTCTTTTCTTTTCTTGAGAGTAGAAAATAAGTGACTGAATTCGGATAACAGTTGTGTTTGTCTTGTGGCTCAAATTGATGCCTTAAGGCTGATACTTGTTCTTTAGGTTGACATAGATGGTACAATACTGACAGAAGCAATGTCAATGGTGAAGACTGAGATCTCAAAAGGTAGCTTGAAGTGGACCCGATATTTGCTGTGTAGCTTTGTTCTCACATCATTCGCATATACGTAAAATGAAGTTAATCACTGCTTCCACTTCATAGCATTAATGTCAAGGTTAAAGGAATGCATGCAGATTTGTGTTGCATATGTATATATGTTTGTGTGTTCACATAAACATATAAAGAGATGATAGATGCTGAATACCTCTTGATACAGCCCCTGGCAAAAAGTTAGTCTAACTCTTTCATTGTTGCTGTGGGAATAACATTTGTCCTCTCCACAAATACATGTTGTTTGCTTAGCTCCTTAACTCACAACCGCAACCCTTAGCCTTACGGAGACCTTCACAGTCCTGCAGAATGTGATGGCTCCTGGTTATAGGCAGCACTTCTGCCCAGTATGCTTTCTAGTTCTTAGTTTCTTTTTCTCATTGCAATTCTACCACCTTTCTCTCCTCTTAGTCACTGAACTTGAGACTGTACATAGAAACTGACAGATGTTTTTTTCAGAGGTGACACCTACTGCTTCACACAGCTGTTATCTGACAGGTTTCAGGTCTTTCTGAGGAGAGAATCTGAAAAAAAGACCATCAGACAAGCAAGGCAACAGTTGCATTTGGCGAAATTACATACTTCCTCTAGGGAAGGAAACAGTCAATCTCCCCATTTTTAGTCAGAGTGACACTATCCACCTCTTTTGCAAGGTGCAGCCACTAAGTTAAAATGCTTGATTGACTGAAGCTGAGTGGGAAAGGGTAAATGTCAGGCATTTAAGATGAGCCCAGTGGCAGCTCTGTAGCAGCCTGGCGGGTGCAGTGAAGTCTAGAATTAAATCTGACAGAGGAATGGTGGGCAATGAAGGAAGGCTGTGTCAGCCGGCACTGGAATAAAACAGTCTGTGCTCAGAGGTTAGATTAAGGATGGAAATGCAGAACCATGGCCTAATCTGAGTTTATAAAACTCAGTATTTAACAGAAGTGCAGACACTGTTTTCCTGAAATCATAACTGCTTTTATATGCTTTTAATTTTTATTTTATTTAATTTAAAAACTTTCATATATATGTAAAATGTACCTGCTCATATCAACGTCATGCTCTCCTTTTATAATTTTTATTAATGTGTTAATATTAAATGACCCATTTAGAGAAATAATTTTCTATGTTCAAGAACACAAGTGTCATTTATTGGAATATGGGAACCTACCAGGAAGTACATTTCTAAAGAAAAATGACTCTACTCACTGAAACCTCCAACTCCCAGGAGTTCCTTAGTGAGGGGGAACCTCAGGAACCTCCAGCCCCAATGATGGGTTTTTAACTGTCTTCCTTATGTGCAGAAACCACAGCCACTCACTTCATGTGTTCAACAGCCATGTCTAGTCCATAGGACAGAACTTAACAGAATTCTTCCCGTCTTTTGCCTTATGTTTTCCTTCTCCCCTTAGAGACAGTTCCTGAACTTTGACTGGACTTTAGATAGATGTTCCAATTTTTAACTTTTTTATTGATTTTATTGAGCTATATATTTTTCTCTGCTCTCCTCCCTTCCTCTCCCCTCCCCTTCTCCCCTCTCCCATGGTCCCCATGCTCTCAGATTATTCAGGAGATCTTGTCTTTTTCTACTACCCATGTAGATTCGATCCATGTATGTCTCTCTTAGTGTCCTCATTATTGTCTACATTCTCTGGAATTGTGAATTGCAGGCTGGTTTTCTTTTCTTTATGTCTAAAAGCCACTTATGGGTGTGTACATATGATATTTGTCTTCCTGGGTCTCTGTTTTCTCACTCACTATGATGTTGTCTAGATCCATCCATTTTCCTGCAAATCTCAAGATGTCATTATTTTTTTCTGCTATGTAGTACTCCATAGTACGATGTAGTGTAAATGTACCACATGTCCTTATCAATTTTTCAGTTGAGGGGCATTTAGGTCATTCCCATGTTCTGGCTATGACTAACAATGCTGCTATGAACATATTTGAGCACATGTCTTTGTGGTATATTTTTTGGATATATACCCCAAAGTGGTATTTCTAGTTCTTGAGGAAGATCGATTCCTAATTTTGTGAGAAATTGCCAAACTGATATTCACAGGGCCTGTACCAGCTTGTACTCCCAGTAGCAATGCAGAAGTGTTTCCTTTACGCCCATCCTCTCTGGCATAAGTTGTTATCAGTGTTTTTGATCTTGGCCATTCTTACAGGTGTAAGATAGGTGTTCCATTTAAGAATGAAGTGTTAACACAGTTTTGCATTAACTACCCACTGCAGTAAGAAGCCCCTCTGTTAAGACTGGTAGCAGCCAAAACCTACAGGTTTAATCATTAAAATCATTTAAAAGACAATTGGAAAACTGTCAATTTAAAGAAACAGAATCAATAGGTTCTACCCAAGGGCTTATGAATTCTCTAGACATAAGTTTTGAATCAAATAATATTCTAATCCTTTTATTTAAAAATAATAATAGTTCTTAAATTTTTCTAAAGATCATGAAACTTTATGGATTTTTATCAATAAAATATCCACTTGAAATGTCAGACAATTATAGAAAAATAAATACTCTATAAAGAAAAGGAACAGATGATAGAACAAATAATTGTAAAGATAGTTATATAAAAGGAGTATATGGAGAGTATTGTTTTTTAATGTTTTAGTGTAACAATAAATAAAATGTCTTTAAAAATCATTTTTCTAAATAAAACAATAAAATATAATAAAGCAACTGGCTTTACTGTGCTGGAATTTGCATTTCATATGATGCCAAGCTCTCTGTTGCATATTAGATATTTTAACATCAATTTTTTTCCTACTTAATTTGAAATGAAAACAATTGAAAGTAATATTTGAACTACTTGGGATAGAGACATAATTGAACCATCTGTATTTAATTGTTTTTTTACTTTTTGTTCTTTGGGGACCCACCTCCCAGCTCTCAAATAAATACAAGGAAACTTATCCTTATGAATGTCTGACCTAGGCTGGACTTCTTTCAAACCATCTTTTCATAAATTAAGTTATCCCAAGTGGGAGAAAGAATTGTGATTGGCATGTAAAATGGTCTTTTAATATTCTCTATTCTATATTCCTTTCATTCCTTCTTACACCATGGTTGGTTGTGTCACTGGTGACTGGTCCCCAATGTCATCCTCCTCCTTTGTCTCACTCCTCTCCTTCTCTTCTCCCATTAGTTTTATTTTCTCTGTCCAGCATCACCTCCTATTTTTCTTTCCTACTAGCTATTGTCTGTTAAACTCATATTAGACAAATCAGGTGTTCAGACAGGCAAAGTAGCACAGCTGTACAGAGTTAAACAAATGAAACATAAAGGTATGCAACATCTTTGCATTGTTAAATAAATATTCCACAGCAAAAAAGAATGTAACACATACTTAACTAATATTCCACAGCAGTCAACTAGAATCAGTTTTCTCGCTTTCCATAATTTCAGAATTCTAAGGCGAGGATTGCTAATTTTCTTCTGTCCTCTTTTATTTCACTTCTGTCTAATAACTTCCCTAAACCAGAATTAGCTCAATCCAGTGCTTTTCTGTGGAGATGTGAGCCAGAGAGCTGAGGCAAGCTAGGTATTAAATATTCTAAGAAAAATAGGTAAGATTGAGTTAGATAAACAGTGCATTTCATTTAACCTACTACCTAAGATGTTACCATTTTAACATAGAATTCATACAAAGTTGATGAAGTGATACTCAAAACTTTATTATTCTCCTTTCACCGCCTGATGAATTGTGGGAGCCTAGGCAGTTTGGATGCTCACCTTACTAGACCTGGATGGAGGTGGGTGGTCCTTGGACTTCCCACAGGGCAGGGAACAATGATTGCTCTTTGGGCTGAAGAGGGAGAGGGACTTGATTGGGGGAGGGGGAGGGGGAGGGAAATGGGAGGCGGTGGTGGGGAGGAGGCAGAAATCTTTAATAAATAAATAAATTAATTAAAAAAACTTTATTATTTCAATAGCTAAGCAATAAAAAAATCATTAAAAGTTTTTATTTTTTTTAAGTTTTGTAATGTTTAAGTGTATTTTCCTTATGGAAAATTTTGATGTTCATGGAACATTTTAATTTTATTAATAATCACAGATAACTAGTTGCTACCATAGTAAAACAACAGATATTCATGGTTTTCCTTTCATCCTATTGATTATGTATACAATGTGTTGAATTCTCCTGTTTTGACAATAGTAATTCCATAAGGATTTTAACTATCTTTAGAGATAACTTACAGATTTCATTTTGTACATGGCAGTCTGACATAATGTCACCTTGCTGAATGGACAGAATATGTTTCAAGGATTTATGTTGGCGAAGACATAACAAGAGCCTTGTGGAAGCATTAGTATACTGCACATGTTCAGTAATGTTTAATAGTGCTTAGAGGACTATTATAATCATGAAAAATCATTTAAATTCCATTTCCATGACTTCATTTTTTTGTCTTTTTTAAATTGCTTTAATTATTTCACCTTCTGCTTCTATTTTATAAAAATAAGATTAATTTAAAAAACAAGATAGAAATTATATTAAATTATTAACATAACAGTATATGATATAGTTATGCATATTTCCAAAATTTTAACAAAAATTTGTAAGTTACCTATTATAATTAATAGAAATGGTACAATTTTATATTTTAATTTTAATATGTGCCAATATGAAGCATAAATTTTGGTCATGAGAGTGATCTGCATGGGGTCTTTTTCACTCTATCCATCATCACGTCTGACTTGGCTGATTTGGCTGGCATGTCGACAGTCCCCTCCTCCTTAATTGCTTAGTGTTCATTCCCCCCAGAGCTTCTTGCCTCCTGCAGGTGTATAACCCCCTCAAATACAGGAAAAGTAATCTCTTTTAAACTTGAAATAAATAATATTTTATTATTTTCTCAGGTATTACTTCTTGACTCAAGTTTCCCCTCTTTTCACTATTCCCAGTTCTTTCTTCCACTTCCCTCCCTGTCCAGATTGACTTTTCTTTCATTTCCCCTCAAGAAAAAGCAGCATATCAGTCTAACAGGGAATTAACAAATTAAAATAAAATAAATGGACAGAAACCTTCCATATCAAGGCTGGGTGAGGCAACCCAGTAGGAGGAAAAGAGTCCCAAGAGCAGGGAAAAGAATCAGAGACACCTGCCACATGAACACTCAGCTACAAAACCATAATGTATAGTCAGAAGCTCTAGTTCAGACCTATACATGGTTTATGATTATGTGATTATTGCTTCAGTCTCTGTGAGTTCCCCCCCCCATGTGCCCAGCTTAGTTCATTCTGTGGACTGTGTTCTCATGGTACAATACAATTCATCTTTATCGGGCTATATGAGCAGCTGTGCTTCCATGCTAGAAACTCTAAATGAACACTCAAAAGATGGTGTGTGTTATTGTAATAAAATACAGATTCATATCCCAGTTCACTGGGCATCTATTGAAAGTATTTGTAACTAAGTAAATAAAATTGTGAATATTTTGTCTTTTTACATGGCTGATTCTTACTTTAACTTACAGCAAACTTTCATCAAAAATATTTCTGTGTGTATTTCAATAAACTGGAGTACTTTTAAAGTGGTTAAGAAATTGCTGATGGATTTTCTGTTCATGCATGTTTAAGCATAGCTTTGTCTTCGAATAATGATAATCATTGAGTGAAATTGGTTAACTTTACCTGTAAATATAATGCTTGGATTTATATGCAACTACTGTTGTATAAAATAAGGAAATTTATTGAATTTATATAATTTATATAAACTTGCTATTTATTGAATCTAGCAAAGGCATACATCCGTAAAGACCCATATGATATCATGAATATTAATTCTGACTATACCTAACTAGTGTATTTTCCAGTTATATAATATAGTTGAAAAATACTCTTGTTGTATAATCTAACCCTTATTGAATAATCTTCTACAAGCCATTTATTTAAATAATTTCTTTGATTTCTAGGAATATGTTATATTTTCACAGGCAAGGTTTTAATTAATTGACCCACATCAGTATCTAGCTTTATGCTATCTGTAAGCTTTTTATATTACAAAAAAGCTCCTTAAGTAATTTCAACTAATTTTTTATTAATTTTTATTGAGCTCTACATTTTTCTCTGCTCCCCTCCCTGCCTCTCCCCTTCTCTTCAACCCTCCACCAAAGTCCACAAAGTCCAAATTTATTGAGAAGATCTTGTCTTTTTCTACTCCCCATGTAGATTATATCTATTATGTCTCTTTTAGTGTCCTCATTGTTGTCTGATTCTCTGGGGGAATTGTGATTTGTGGGCTGGTTTTCTTTGTTTTATGTTTAAAAAATACTTATGAGTGAGTACATGTTAATTTTCTTATTGTGTCTGGGTTATCTCACGCAAAATAATGTTTTCTAGCTCCATCCATTTTCCTGAATGTTGACTGAGGTTTCTGTCCTGCCTGGTTTCTGTCCTCCCACCAGGTCCCACAGCCATTTTGCCCCAAAGAAATGACACAGAGGTCTATATTAATGATAAACTGATTGACCCATAAGCTCAGGCTTCTTATTAACCTTTATAACTTATATTAACCCATTATTTTTATCTATGTTAGCCACATGGCTCAGTACCGTTTTCAGCGAGGCGATTACATCCTGCTTCTTCAGTGGATGGACCAGGACTTGGGAGGAATGGGCTTCCTCTTTACCAAAATTTTCCTGTTCTCATTGACCTGCCTTTACTTCCTGTCTGGTTGTCCCACCTATACTTCCTGCCTGGCTACTGATGAATAAGCATTTGTTTAAAACATAATGGACAGAATATAGACAATTGTCCCACACTACCTGCAAAATTCAAGATGTCATTATTTTTTTTTCTGCTGTGTGGCACCCCATTGTGTAATTTGTACCACATTTTCCTCATCCATTCTTTGGCTGAGGAGCATTTAGGATGCTTCCAGGTTCTGTCTATGACAATGCTACTATGAACATATTTGAGTACATGTCCTTGTGGTACAATTGAGCATTCTTTAGATGTATACCCAAAAGTGGTATTACTGGGTCTTGAGGAAGGTTGTTTCCTAATTTTGTGAGAAATCACTTCACTGAAATCTAAAGGGGTTGTACCAGCTTGCACTCCCACCAGCAATGCAGAACAGTTCCCTTTACCCCACAACATCTCCAGCATAAGTTGTCATCAGTGTTTTTGATCTTGACCATTCTTACAAGTGTAAGAGTTGTCTTGATTTGAATTTCTCTGATGACTAAGGATGTAGAACATTTCCTTAAGAGTCTTTCAGCCATTTTAGATTCCTCTATGAGAGTTCTCAGTTTAGGTCTGTACTCCACTTTTTTTTATTGAATTATGTGTTCTTTTGATGACCAATTTCTTGAGTTCTTTCTATATTTTGGAGATCAGATCTCTGTCTGATGTGGGGTTAGTGAAGATCTTTTCCCATTCTGTAGGCTGTTGTCTTGTCTTGTTGACCATGTCCTTTACATTGAAGAAGCTTTTCAGTTTGAGGAGGTCCCATTTATTAATTGTTTCTCTCAGTGTCTGTGCTACTGGGGTTATATTAAGGAAGTGGTTCCCTGTGCCAATGTGTTCAAGTGTACCACCCACTTTCTCTTCTATAAGGTTCAGTGTGGCCTGCTTTGTGTTGAGACTTTGATCCATTTGGACTTGAGTGTTGTACATGGTGATAAGTATTGGTCTATTTTCATTCTTCTACATGTTGATATTCAGTTATGCCAGCACAATTTGTTAAATACGCTTTCTTTTTCTGTTTGATATATTTTTAATTAATTTATTTATTTATTAAAGATTTCTGCCTCCTCCCCGCCACCGCCTCCCATTTCCCTGTCCCTCCCCCGATCAAGTCCTCCACACTCATCAGCTTGAAGAGACATCAGGGTTCCCTGACGTGTGGGAAGTCCAAGGACCACCCACCTCCATCCAGGTCTAGTAAGGTGGGCATCCAAACTGCCTAGGCTCCCACAAAGCCAGTACATGCAGTAGGATCAAAAACCCATTGCCATTGTTCTTGAGTTCTCAGTAGCACAAGCAAGGAACTCAGGACCGCGAGGGGTGCACCCACACACTGAGACAATGGGGATGTTCTATAGGAAACCCACTAAGGAAAGCTGGCCTGGGTCTGAAAAAGCCTGGGATAAAACCGGACTTGCTGAACATAGCGGACAATGAGGACTACTGAGAACTCAAGAACAATGGCAATGGGTGTTTGATATTTTTTTGTTTCTTTGTCAAAAATCAGGTGTTCAAAGGTGTGTGAATTAATATCTGGGTCTTTGATTTGGTTCTATTGGTCCTCTTGTTGTTCTTATGTCAGTGCCAGGCTGTTTTCAGTACTGTAGCTCTGTAGGAGAATTTGAAGTCAGGGATTGTGATGCCTCCAGAAGTTCTTTGGTTGTACAAGATTGTATCTGCTATCCTGGATTTTTTGCTTTTCCATACGAAGTTGAGTGCCAAACTTTCAAAGCGTGTGAAGAATTCTGCTGGGATTCTGATGGGCACTGCATTGAATCTGTAGATTGCTTTTGGTAGAATTGTCACTTTTACTATGTTAATTCTACCTACCTAAGAGTATGGGAGATCTTTCCACTTTCTGGTGTCTTCTTCAATTTCTTTCTTCAAAGATTTAAAGTTCTTTGAAGTACAGGTCTTCCACTTGTCTGGTTAGATTTACTCAGATATTTTATGCTATTTCTGCTATTGTTAAGGGTAATGATTTTTTTCTGATTTCTTTCCCAGCCTTTTTATCATCTGTATACCAGAGGGCTACTGATTTTTTTGTTAATCTTATATCCTGCTACATTACTGAAAGTATTTGTGAGTTGTAGAAGTTCCTTGGTAGAATTTTTGGGATTGCTTATGTAAATGTTTTATCATATTATCCTCAAACAGTGAGAGTTTGACTTCCTCTTTTTTTGATTTGTGTCCCCTTGATCTCCTTTTGGTTTCTTATTGCTCTAGCTAGACCTCAAGAACTATATTGAATAGATATGGAGAGAGTGGACAATCTTTTCTTATTTCTGATTTCAGTGGAATTGCTGGGAGTTTCTCTTTATTTAGCTTGATATTGGCTGTTGGATTCCTGTATATTGTCTTTATTATGTTTAGGTAAGTTTCTTGTATCCCTGATCTCTTCAAGGTCTTTATCGTGAAGGGATGTTGTATATTGTCGAAAGCTTTTTTCGCATCTAATGAGATGATCATGTGGTTTTTATTTTTCAGTTTGTTTATATGGTGAATTATGTTGCTGGATTTTCATATGTTGTACCATCCCTGCATCTCTGGGATGATGCTGACTTGATCATGCTGGCTGGTGGTTCTGATGTTTTCTTGGATTCGATTTGCCAGTATTTTATTTAGTATTTTACATCAATGTTTATGAGTGAGATTTGTCTGTAATTCTTTTTCTTAGTAATGTCTTTCTGTATATTGGGTATCAGGGTAATTGTGGCCTCATTAAAAAGAGTTTGGCAATGTTTCTTCTGTTTTTATTGTGTGGAATAATTTGAGGAATATTGGTATTAGTTCTTCTTTTAAAGTCTTTTTTTAAACTCTGAAAATGTTTTAATTTTGAATTCAAAGAATGACTTTTATAATTGTAAGAATTTTTTTGTTTCTTTTTATTTTTTATTTTTTTATTGAAAAAAAAAAATCTGCCTCCTCCCCGCCTCCCATTTCCCTCCCCCTTCTCCCACTTCTCTCCCCCTCCCCCCCCACTCCTCTACCCCTCCCTCTCCAGTCTGAAGAGCAGTCAGGGTTCCTTGCCCTGTGGAAAGTCCAAAGTCCTCCCCTCTCCATCCTGGTCTAGGAAGGTGAGCATCCAAACTGGCTAGGCTCCCACAAAGCCAGAACCTGAAGTAGGATCAAAACCCAGTGCCATTTTCCTTGGCTTCTCAGCAACCCTCATTGTCCGCCATATCCAGAGAGTCCGGTTTTATCCCATGCTTTTTCAGTCTTGTATAATTCTGAGCTTAAACAATCTGTTCCTGTGCCCTTCTTGTGATGTGGTATGTATTCTTATCTTTTCTACTCATTTTTTCCTCTAATATCTGTGGTTGGCGCTGTCTGAGATTCTGTTGATTAATCTTCTAGGTGCCAGTGAATCCAAAGCTCAGATTGTGGTACAGCCAGTGCCATAGTTCTAGTTACCCTGTTGTTCACTCTTTGTTCCTGGAGATCACTCAGTCCTCCTGGGCTTTTCTCTAATCCCTTGTAGTTTTTTGACTCAGGCCTACTTTGGCAGAGGTTACCCTCTTTGACCTGTCTTTGTAAATTCTGTTCTGGATCCCCTCCTACAGACATCCCTGGCTTGGAGTTTGTTCTGCAAAAGTCTCTGGCTCCAGTCTACTTCCTTGGAGTTCCCAGGCATTGGTGCACCCAGAACTGCACAGGACCTGGTTTAGACTTACTCCCTCAGAGGTCCCAGACTCACGTTCAGACCTGCAGAGGTTTTTGGTTCTTGCCAAGTCCCTTTGATGTCCCAGACCAATGCCTAGACCCATAGAGGTCCTGGTTCAGGCCTTATCCCCTTTGGAGTCCCAGACTCATGCTTTGACCACAGAAAGATCTGGTTCATGCCTACTTTCTCAGAAGTTCCAGATTCACATCCAGGTTGGCAGAGGTCCTGGCTCAGTCCTAATTCCTCGGAGGTCCTAGACTCACACCCAGACCTACAGGGGTCCTGGCTTAGGTCTACTTCCTTGAAGGTCCCAGATCATGCCTGAACCATCAGCAGTCTCTGGCTCTAAAATTTCAATTACTTTTTAAAACACTACCAAATGAGAGATTCTGTTTTATGAACTTTATACATTAATGAGATTTGTAGATGACTTTCAAGAAAAATAAGTCATATAGAGAAGATCAAAAAAGTGCATTGCAATAGTATTTGTTTAGTAAAACTCTTCCGATATACTTTAAATGATCTTTAATTTGCTTTATACTCCATACATGCACAACTACAAAATATATTCTGGAAGATAACATTTTATCATAAGCTCTGGAAACACATTTCTAAGGGGCTAAAATACCTTGCATTATTAAACTCTCACAGCAATTTTTGATATATAATTAATTGCTGAATCATCAATGAAATGGAGGCTTATAAATGATGCAGTTATTAGCTGAATTTCTTCAGTTTGAAAAGTTTAATGTTTATGAAGCTCAAAATAGTAATATGTTCCTAATGGATATATATGTGTATATATACACATAATATATATATATATATATATATATATATATATATATATAAATGCATGCACATTTAGTTAGAAAATTCTATGGTAAAAGATATACAGAGAAAATCAGGAATAAAAAATAATATCTTATTAGGGCTGTAAATAACTTCTACCCCTGTAACATTTCACTTCTTCCAAGGTTCCCACAAAGGCTTGCACTTGTTCAATATTGTGCTTCTCAGTGCCTGGGTAAGACTCCTCTTTAGTGATGAATACAGACATCCCAGTTCTTATTGACATAAAGCCTTTTGTTGACTGAGATTTTCTCCTGCCCAGTCACCACAATCATTAAGACCCAAAGAAATCACACAGAGGTCTACATTATTATAAACTGATTGGCCAATTAGCTCAGGCTTCTTATAACTTACATTAGCCCATTATGCTTGTCTATGCTAGCCATGTGGCTCCGTACCTTGTTCAGCAAGACAGCCACATCTTGCTTCTTCCTTGGCTGGGCCAGGACTTCAGAGGAATATGGGCTTTCTTCTTCCCAGAACTCTCCTGATCTCATTGACCGACCTCTACTTCCTATTTGGTTGTCCCACCTATACTTCCTGCCTGGCTACTGGCCAATCAGCTTTTATTTAAAACATAATTGACAGAATACAGACAATTGTCCACACCAGCCTTTAAATGTATACTTGAGTATGTGTGATTATTTTCGGGATCATTTTGAAATAGTGAGGAACTGGGTGAAGCATTTTATATTCATTAAATTTGTCTTAAGTAACAGGTGCCAATACATAAGTGTGAAGTCACTTAGTCATTTATGAATGCATTAACCTTTATTCCTCATGTATGTATATGGTCTGGTTCTTTCATTTAGAATAAAAGGCATCTGGGAATAGTCTGGTTTATAATGTATACATTATTCAGTCATCTCATGAGCTTAATAAATGATTGTTAAAGACTGTCATTGCCAACATTATCAGTGACAATAATTAGTATTATTACTAGAAGAAATAATTAAGCACAACTTTTCTTTAATGTAGAAAGTACAGCTAATATATATTAAGATTAGTCTGTACCAATATATGTGCATGTATATTGAATGATTATTTTTCATTCTTCTATTGTAATGTTTTCTTTGCTATCAACCTTATATTTATCTTATACTTCAATACTATTATATGATTATAATTATTAAAATAATTACATATATCTAAATATTTTATTTAGTATTTTATACTTATATATTTTATTGAAAATATACTATCCCTTTTCTTCTGCCCTTTTTTCTCTTCATCCCCTTTCAAGTCCCCTTTCTCCATCTACTTCCCTGCGTCCCCCTAAATTTATACGTTTTTTAAAAAATTATTACTGTTACATCTGTATGCACACATACATGAATAAAACTTGCTGAGTCTATTTTAGTTGTTTGGTATAATTTCTGGGATGACAATTTTGCATTGGATGACAAATTAGGAGGCTCAACCCTGGGAGAGGCTAATTCTCCCTCTCTTAGAAGTCATTGATTACCAGTAGTTCTCTGTCTACGCGTAGAAATGCATGATATTTTTCTCCCTTACATGTTAGCATGTCTATTGATATTGCATTGACTCAGTCTGGTTATATAAGTCATTTCTGAGAGATATTTTTTTAAATTTATTTATTAAAGATTTCTGTCACTTCCCGCCACCGCCTCCCAATTCCCTCCTCCTCCCCCAATTAAGTCCCCCCCCCCTCAGCCCCAAAAGCAATCAGGGTTCCCTGTCCTGTGGAAAGTCCAAGGAACCCCCACCTCCATCTAGGTCTAGTAAGTTGAGCATTGCAAGTCATAGATTCAGGAGCTGTGATTTAGTTGTGTCCATCTGGATTGGCTCCTTATGATACATTGATCTTTGTACTTCTTCCCATCTTGGTTTTTCTTGATTGCCTTACACTTCATTACTTTATAATTTATTAATTACATTATAATTTATTACTTTATAAGATGATTTATAATTGCTTAAATTTTATTAATGTTACTTACATGATAACAAGCCATCAAAATATGTTAAGCAACCAGATATATATTGAAGAAAGGGAAAATCAGGAAATGTTCCAACTTCTCAAGCTGAGTACATTGAGGTAGACAATTGCACTCCAGGTATATACCACTGACAAAGAGATCAGGTCTGGAAAGGTCATTCCACACTGTATTGGCAAGCGTTGTGTTCAGATTATTTTCCTGATTCTTCAGAATTTTGAACAATACCAAGCACTAACAGCTAGCAGCCTTTAAAGAACCCTAGCGTGTGTGTGTGTGTGTGTGTGTGTGTGTGTGTGTGTTTGGCTTCTCTTTTCCTGTAAGAACAAATTCTTAGGTTGCTAGAAATAAATTTTTCAGGACTCATAAAACAGAAATTAAATGCAAGCCAATCACAGTTATTAACTAGATACCTTGTATGAATGAATGATTCTTTGGCTTTGCGTTTTTAGAATGCACATAATTGGAAATACATTGAGATTTCTGGAATGCACCTTTTTAAATTACAGATGTTGTCCGTTTATTTAATGGTAGTATAAAAAGCCTATAGTTTGAGTTACTGACACTATCTGTAGAAGTAAATCTATTATTTATTCATTTGTAGGTGTGATAAATGTATGGGTGCATATACATGCAGGCACATATGCACATGTTAAAAGTCAGAGATTGAAATCAGGTATCCTTCTTCATCATTCTTCATCTTATTCTTTGAAGCAAGTGCTCTTACTAAACTGGCTATCCTGGCTGGCTAGGAAGTTCTAGGAGCCCATCTTCCTGGCTGGATTTATATGTGGCCTACACTGCCAGTCTGTTTTCAGGTGTCCTGACGAGCTGATTTCACTCAAGCCCTAATGATTGTGTGTCAATTTGTTATCTTTACCAGACTCATAAAAGCTTATTTTTAAATGCTTATTCCCATTGCTAAGATAGTATCATCGAATTGAGAAATTATCACATTTTTTTCTTTTAAAAATGGCACATTTCAGACTTACATATATTCAATGATTGGAAGTAAATATCATGTTCATCTTAATCTGTAATGATGTTAGTGTGCTGTCCTAATTATACAATAAGCCTAGTGCAGAACCATGTTTCCTCTCTCTCTTTTTCTTGTGATGTGAGCATCATACAGTTTATTACTGTGATCCCTACTTCACTATAAGAAAAGAACACAGTTCAAATTGGTTCGTTATTTGTGGATTAAATAGCAATATTGGTGTCTCAACTGTCCAAAGCTAAAATATTGATCACTACTACTAAATGTACCATTAAACACAACATTCAGTGACTTCCCCACAGGCTTTAAGGAACATTACTCATACTAGAGAAAAGGAGGTGACAGATAGGGTTCAATTAACACCTATTCGTCCCTAAGAATCCTTTCATCTACTTATAGAATATCACTTATCAAATAATCATGAACCTAAACTGGAACTTTCCCCCCATGCACTTTGATTAAAAAACTGAATCACAGACCTTACAGGTTAATCTGACAATTTACATTCAGATTAGAGTTTTGGTTGGTATGTAAATTTTCTTGTTATTACAAGATTATTCATGTTGGTTGACAAGAGATTAACTCCTATGAAACTCCCAGTTATCAAGGAATTGATAAATCACCTTAAATTATTATTAAAACTTATTTTACTTTAAAACGATAACCAATGGTTTTCCTGTTTTAGAATGCCTCCTCTTGCTGTATTACTTTGTGGTGATGCTGACTGAGCCTTGTGTATGCTAGTAAAATGATCTGACACTGACCTATTTCTCTAGTCCCCCCTTTAAAGATTGAGTAATATACTGAGTAGGTAGCTCAGGCAGGTCTTGAGTTTATGATCTTCCTGCATAAGACTCCTGAGTAGTTATGATTATAGGCAAGTGCCACCACACCTGATGATAATTTAAATATTTTAAGGCAGTGTTTACTAAACTATGATTCAAAAGTACTTGCTCCAATGAAGTTTATACTGACTTATCGTAAAATCCAATAAATCTGGGAAAGTTTGAATGCATTTAAGTAAAAAAAGGCTGTGTTTGTATTTCTTAGACTATTTCACCATATGTTACATTGCTACATGTTATAACATGCAGTATTTCCAAAATGATATAAGGAGAACTTTCATTGAATAATAACTCTAATGATTTTCTAGGAAATTCATTTTGATCAATAAGTGTTCTGCCTATTCTCTAGATTTTGAATTAGATATTCACATTACCATTCATTATGTTGTTACTGAAACTCTAAAACAGAGAGCAGATTCTGAGTATCCACAATCAAGTAGAAATCATCAGACACAAGAATTGAATACAGGAGTGCATGTCAACCCTCTGATTTACATCAGTTTCTGCAAGGGAGGACCACATATTCAAAACGGTGATAACGCAGAGGCATGGTTATGAGAACCATCAACCTA
This sequence comes from Microtus oregoni, assembly GCF_018167655.1. Taxonomy (NCBI): domain Eukaryota; kingdom Metazoa; phylum Chordata; class Mammalia; order Rodentia; family Cricetidae; genus Microtus; species Microtus oregoni. The sequence goes on along the minus strand of NW_024543093.1, from coordinate 22,334,857 downwards.
AAGAATATTGGGATATTAACTAGTCCCACAAAATGGGGATATTGCTACCTCTGTCAACCTACAGAATCTCTTTTAAATTCAAATTCTCTTTAGAGATACACAGTGGCATCACTATGCCAGGTTGGCATCTTGAGTTAAGGAGTATACAAAGCAACAGATGAATTTCAAGAAGGAGTCTGCAAGATAGTTCTCAAGAGCTTTATCTGCTGCTAGCAAGGAGTAGGTACATGGTTGAATGTGGCACTTGCCCCATGCCCACTGACGCATCCCTGAGTTCATCCAAGACATAGGCTTATTAGCTAAAAGGAAATGCAGAACTAAGGAGGGAAAAGGCTGTGTTTCTGGACCTCCTATGTGCATTGAATGGTGGAGTTTACCCTAAATTAAGTAGTTCAAGAGATCAAGATCATAAAAGGTGCCACTTAAGATGGTGGACAGAAGTGGGCAGTGTTCTAGGGTACTGTATATTTTATTTACAAGAACTAGACTACATTGATATTCTGATAAGTGATGGGTGATGCATCTGAAGAAAACACAATTCTTCCTCACATAAATAACCAATGTTTTCAAAGCTAGTTTTGCAAAATAGAGGTACTAACTTGGTGGGAACTGCTGCAGGTGTCTCTTGTTCACCTTGAAATTGACTTTGATTGTTTTGTCCTGGAAAATTGCAAAACACTGAAGAGAAAGTGGAAGAAAGCTAACAACAATAAAAAACCTGGATTTTCTCAATTGGGATTCTGGCATCCCAATGCAAGCCTAAAATGAATGGGAAGGATGAGCAAGTGCCTGGATATAAGTATGACTTCAAACGTTCTGATGATTGGTGCTGTTAATCACTGGGATATGGTTTTGGTTCTGTTTACCTCCTTAACTGTCTTGCTATGATGCTTGTTTAAAGCAATATAAAGCTAAAGGATATTGTATAAATTTATTTAAACAATCTGAAAGGCCTGATCTGAAAAATGTCTTGAACCAGGAGATTAGAGAAATAAAGAGTTTTCTTTTACTTGTATCCTATTATTTTCAGCCTCCTCAAAAAGCCAGTTACCATAAATTATAAAATAATTTTATTAATATAAAAACAAAATAAGCTTAATAATTTCTGATAATTTTTGGCGAATTATAATAGTATAGAAACTGTATATATGGATTATACTTTTGCATAGCTTATATGTAAGCTTATGAAATATTGATGTAATTTATTTGTGGTAAAATATACATATATTTTAGACTGTATAACATATTAAGCATCATGAGCATTTGAAATTGTTAAAATTATGTATTTTCCCAATTCATAGCTAAAAGATCAATTACATTATTAATTCTATTTTATTGATGTCTTCTACAATGCCAGAATCAGAGAGATAATGAAAAAAAATCTCTGTATCAATTAAGAAAAATAAGTATATAAAAAGAGGAAAATCACGTGCGAAATAAAAGTAGACAGCCTTTATCTGTTAAATTATTAAAAAGTCATATATAATCTTTCTATATCATGTAGCCAGTGGCAAAGACATCAATCTTCTCATTATTTGTACATTGAAAGTGATGAATGGATTACGTTCTAATGAGAGGATCCAATTACTAAGAGATGTGAAGAGGGCATGTAAAAGCTCTCTGGCACCAGTAACCATAGATTATCATTAGCAACACTCTCCTCTGCACACATGAAGATATATAGTCTTCTTGATTCAGATTTTTAGAGAAATCCATGAGATAATTAATTTATTATCTCCTTCAAAATAAAAAAGGAGAAATATTACAGAAATACAACATCTATGAAAGGGCCAGCAAAAGTCAACAAGTGTTGTAATTAATATAATTTATGTGTGATTATTTTGGGTCTGGGCAGCTGGGAAATGAACAAACAGCAAACTCCTGCACGGTCTGATAGCACAGAGTTATTATCCTAGTATTGGGACAGTGGGGCAGGAAGATTCTGAGTTCAAGATCTATTTGCTGCAAGCCTGGCTACAAAGTGAGTTTCAAGTAGTGATTTTGAGACAGTGTAAGGTGACCCTAAACAAACAGCTAAAGGAGCAATAGTCTTTATTGACTATTGACTTATAAGATTGATATCATTTCTTCACTGATTTAAGAGCGGGGTGACTTCTCCTAAGCCCCTGCTATCAGGTGAAGACACATGAAGAGATGCCAACTTTAGCAGAAAGCAGTCCGTCATCAGGCATAAAATCATGCATGCACTTAATCAAGGATTTACCAAACTTCATAACTGTTGCCAGTACACAGGCAAACGAAATGTGGCTTCTATGTTTGATAAAGGCCAATTTATCAGACACTATAAAAAAGAGAAGGAAATTGAATCTGAAAACTTTGATATTAGCTGATATTTCTTTTCACACTCAAAGGAGATCAGAAATTGTCTAGCATAAAAAAGAATGACGTAATTTTTAAAAAGAAATGATAATATTAGTGATTTAATTATGAGTGGTCTATAACTAGAGTATCCATTTTTATTAAAGTATACTAATTTTTCATGAAGTTCTTTAGTGTGCATACATATCAATAATTTGACTTCACAACCAATCTCTATGCCTAAGCACATAATATAGGACTCATAATAATTAATTCTTCTTAAACTTTATACTTATATACTATGTAAGTATAGAAATAGTCCTAATGGTTAATATAACATAGGAAAACTAGTCTAATTATTTATGATTCTTAGTAAATATGTGCTGAAACAAGGTGAAACTGGCACTTGATATTCTCTAGCATGCTGAGTTTCAAAGGCTATGTTAACAACATGATGACATTGATTTAATTATTTTTATGTGTTATATGTGTTTTAATTCTTGTAGAAGAATCAGATTCTTTTTATTGTTTGATATTTCATAAATGTGTATAATGTGTTTTGATCAAACCCACTCCCCTTTCCTCCAGCTCCTCTTCATCCTCTAGCACCATTCCCTTTTCATATGCTCTGCTTTAAAAAGTCACTGAGCACAATTCGCATTGCTGTATATGTATGAATGTAGGGCCATCTATTGTCACATGGATAGCCTCCCAGGAACCATACTCCTGAAGAACAATAGCTGACATTCTCCTTTGCAACAATCAGTTGGTTTGCACTTGTCAAAATGTCATCAGTGTCTTATAAGTGGGTATGAATAGTATTCATACAAAGAACATTAGGGCTCAACTGTTGATGTATTTGCCAGCTATATTCAGCACTATAATGAACTACTCTATAAAAGCTATGTAGAGTACTTAGAGATTCATTCAAGACCAAGTAGTATATGGCAGATATAATTTGTGGAAGCTCATTTTCACCTCCTGAACTGAATCAAAGTAAAACATGATGGTAGCAGAGTCCCTCCGTCTCCCAGTTGGTACTTGACAGGATGTACCAACATTCTAAGGATCTGTCACTAATATCGTACACTAAAAGTTCTAGAGCACCAAAGACCTAAATGTGATGTTCTCTAATAAGATGTTTTTCTTACAGTGAATAATCTTGAATATAGAGCTTGGAGTGTGGGGCAGGAACAAGCCAGATGGTTATTACACTCATGAGCACCCAACTGAAGTCATAGCCAACACAACAGAAACTTCAAATATTGTTATTCACTCTTTTGTGACTCCCCCTGGTATTATGGCAGTCCCCTATGCTCATCCACAGAAAGGAAATAGTTTTGATATTCCAAGAATAGTCTGGTGGTTACAAAGATGAGACTATGAAATAAAATACCTCTTCCAAATATACCTCTGAAATGTCAATTCTATAAATATTTGTCCTTGACATTGCTAAACAAAGATTTCTAAATGTTTTCTATTCAGTAAAGAAAAACTTACTTTCAATGAGTATTTATTATTTTATCAATTCATTTCCTTTAAATGTTAAAATAACAAATGCAATATAAAGATTAGTATTCACAATACCATAATTTTGAATATTGTGTTCCTATATCTGCATTTCAAAGGTAAAATAAGGTCTCTAGAAAGAAAGGTGAAGGCACAAGGAATTTATTTTATATGTCAGACCTGTCACCTTCAGGCAAGATGTCAGATTTGAAGGGCTGTTCTTATATTGTACACCAAGCTGGGTGATTTACAAAAGAAATTTATTTCTTCACAGTTTTAAAGGTTAGAAAATAAGGTGCTAGTAGAGTCTTGGAAAGAAAATCTGCTGCCTCACTCTTGGCTGCCAGTCCCTTGGCTGGCATATCTCTCCCTTTCTCCTAACCCTTCCCTTCCTCTCCCACCCTTCCCTCTCCCTCCCTCCCACCCTTCCCTCTGCTCACTCTCCCTCTTCCTCTCCCTCTCCCCCTCCCTCTTCCTATTTCTCTGTCTCTGTCTCTCTCTTTTTCTCTCAGTCTCTCTCTTTCTCTCCGTGTGTGTGTGTGTGTGTGTGTGTGTGTGTGTGTGTGTGTGTATGTATGAGTTGGGTGTCCTTAACAAGGCATTATTCATATTATGGATTAGGACCCATACTACTGACTTTGTTGAACTCTATTAGATTTTTAAAGATATCTTTTCTACATTTTTAATTTCTACAATATTGAAACCTAACGTACAATTCCAGTCGTTAGTGGGAATATTCAATTGGAGCAACAGAAGAATGAAGACAGAAACTTAGATCTTATTAAGCATTCTAAAAGAGACCACTCAGTGTTTTGATTAGCACACATTTGTGTATCAATCTAATAACAGAAAATATTCAAGCATTTGACACAGTATAAGAAAAAATTCCTATAAATGAATTCAGATGTTGTATATGAAGATCACTGAGCTTATCAACTCCTGGTTATTCAGTATTAACTGTATGCACACTTTAGATATAGCAACTTAGACTATCAGCTTAGTGCCTTGCTTTTATTTTCAGAATTTCTTTTGAAAAGCAACTACGAAAAATTCCATCATACATATTGATAAACTAATTCTAATTTTGAAATTTTCATTCACCAAATTTTGCATTCTGATAATATTCTTTACTCATAAATATAGTAATACGAATTTGTTCATCAAAGAATTTCTTTTTTTAAATAAGACTTTCCATATAACATATTTTGATCATATTCTTTCCCCTCCCCAACTTCTCTAAGATTTTACCCATCTTCCTACCCACCAAACTTTATTCTTTTTCTTTCACTGTCCATATCAACAAAACCAAAGATCAAAATAAGTAAACAAAACTAAAACAAAAATCTGCCCAAACAAACAAATATCAAAATAACACGAAGTTCATTATTATTGTGTTGGGTCACCACTTCTCAGAATGATGCCTTCCCTGGACTGTAGTTTATATGTCAGTGACCCTGCAATGTATACAAAAAAAAAAAAGAAAAGAAAAGAAAAAGAAAAGAAAACTTTAAAATAAAAAAACAAAACGAACAACAAACAACACCACCTTATTTTCCATTTCTTATTAGGCATCAATTGAAAATAGCTTCTTGAATAGGGGTGGAACTTTGAGTCTAGGAACAGTTCAATCTTGTTGAGTTGTTGGCCAAGTAGGTACAGATACAGATACTCCCAACACTATAGGTTGTTGTTAAGGCTACTGATAACTTTCCACAACCCAACACTAAGGTCATATTGCTAAAGACATAATTTTTTTTTATCATGGTGTGGGTAGTTTCTTTGATTCTATAAGAAAATAAATGGAATCACAATATTAGCCATCTATAACCACTCCAACCTACAATAGAGACCTGCATGAAAGATACATGGGCACAATAGTGGCAAAAAATTTATGAAGTAACTAGCTGGATTTTTTTAATTTTGAATTGGATTTTCAGCTTATTCAATGAGATGCAACAGTTCCTGACACTACTATAATGACCCAAACCTGAGACTACAGAGGTCATGAGTACTTAGGCAAAAGTAACTAGAATTTCTCTGCTAAAGGAACAAAGAAACAAAACAACTCATAAAGGCATATTTGTTATACCCACAGATCAGTGTATCACTCAAATCTTAGCAGAGGATTTCTTATGTATCCTATGCTATTATCATTAAGTAAACTAAGATATAGGTTCAAAATTAGAATATTTTAAGTTTCCAGTTTGTTTCCTTAGGCTCAATAAAGGAAACCAATTGGGGTGAATCAGTTACTTTTACTCTGATATTCTGACAATTTTAGTAGAGTGGATTTTAGTGTATTTCACCTATATTCACTTACGTGACTGTTCCCAGCAGTTACGTAGTGTGCTGCATTGTATTTTTATCATTTTCTGTTTGACAGTTGGTCTGTAGTTTGTTTTTTCCATTGTGTAGATTTTGTTCATCTTCTGTAGATATTTGAAAACCATGTCTCTCTGGAAAAGTCACAATATGAGTTCCTCTGAATCACAGTGGGACCGAATAGGAGCCATCAGTCTAGAAGGGTTTAGATAAATAATCGTGCTCCAGAAACAACACATTTTCTTCTTTCTTAAAGCTATGCCCGCCTACTACCAAGAAATTACAATGTAAGCCACCTTAAATTCATTGGCCTAAATTAACTGTATGATTATATCTAGTTCCCTTGTGGCCAAACAAATTGTGGGAACATGGGTAGCAGTAAACCTAACTCAACCGGAAGTGATTTACATTTCCCTAAGTATCTTGTTTTTCTCCAAGTGGCTCTTTAATACCTACAGACTATTTTTCCTGCTCGAAGTTCCCTAGAATACTTCCCACACACGTTGTGTAAATAGCAAAGGATTTCTGGCTTGACTTGCATGTATTTCTCGCACCAATTTTCTCTAATTTGTTCAAGGCCTTCTTTTCCTTGGGGCTTGCTTTATGTGCAGCAGCTGGAGAACTGTTTACAGCTATCCATAGTCTGGATGATACAGAAAGGGGATGGTTAGTACAGGATCCCTATTACTAAAAAAGCAGAATGGGAGCATAATAGACTATAAAATAAGTAATTAAAGATAGAACACATGAGAATTTAGACCAAAAAGATTCAACAAGTTAAGGAACCACCAAATGCAAATCTAAAAAAATTAGAAATTATTTAAATGAGAAACTGGAGTGTATTTATGGAACATCTAAATAGAAATAAAAAACATTTTTTTCCTCTAAGGTACCACTGAAATGGTCTTTAAGAGGCCTCATCTGTGACTCCAGTAATTTTTTTCTTGGGCAGGGAACCCTGAATGCTCTTTGGACTTGAGAGGGAGGGGAAGGGAAGTGGGGGGAGGGGGAGGAAAATTGGAGGTAGGGAGGAGGCAGAAATTTTATATATAATATATATTTATTGAAATATATAATATATATAAATATATATTGAAAAATTTATATATATATATATATTGAAAAAATTTCTGCCTCCTCCCTGCCTCCCATTTCTCTCCCCCTATCCCCACTCCTCTCTCCTCTCTCCCTCCCCCTTTTTTCTCCCCCTCCCTCTCCAGTCCAAAGAGCAGTCAGGGTTCCTTGTCCTGTGGTAAGTCCAAGGTCCTGCCCCCTCCATCTAGGTCTAGGAAGGTGAGCATCCAAACTGGCTAGGCTCCCACACAGCCAGTACATGCAGTAAAATAAAAACCCAGTGCCATTGTCCTTGGCTTCTCATCAGCCCTCATTGTCAGGAGGCGGAAATTTTTAATAATAATAATAAAAAAGATTTCTTTAAAACCATGTTCTGGTAATTCATATGCAATAAACAACACCAACTACATTTTATGAGTCTAGTATTGGAACTGTTTTCTTTTGGATAGCACACAAACAAAAATTAATTTTTATGTTTAATTGTTTCAAAAACTTTAGAAAGAATAACATTTTGTGATGTTAAAATAACAAAAAGCTCAGTATCAGCGTCTGTCAATGAAGTCTTCTTTTGACACAGTCGCTCTCCTTTGTTTCTATGTGGTCTGTAGTATTAGCTCTCTAATAGCATGGATTATTAGTGAGAACAGAAACTAAGGGTCTACAAAGACCCAGATATTTGTCCCTAAGTTAAAAGTACCATGATTTGAAGCATGAAGATGACCACACTGTTTTTCTTTCCATATCTGACATTAGTACTCCCGATAAACACAGACACCTAAACTCATCTGAACCTCTGTTGTCTGAGCCCCAGACTACATGCAGACTTTTGCTGTGTTGATATGTTCTATCCTGGTCTCTGTTCTCTTCATAGTATGCCACACATTCCTTAAATATTTCTCTTTCGTTTGACAAAAATTGAAGTGATCTCATCCAAAGATTCTTTCTAGTTCTTCATTGATGTTGGATTCTGGAATATGCCCTGACGTCGTCGTCTATTTTGAATGGTAGGGGGACTTAATGTTCTGCCAGCTGTTGGCTTTAGTTTATCTGTCTGGTTTTCATCATTAACCATCTGAAAAAACTACTACCTCACAAACACTATAAACTAAGCCATTCCCATTGCCATGCCTGCCCATAAAGATGGTGATCTTTCCAAAACCGTGGGCCAAAAAAATCTCCTTTAAGTTAATTAATTGTCAAGTATTTTATCTCAATGAAATAATAACTACCACTGTTTCAAACCAAAATGATTCTGCTGTCTTATTGCCAGGTGATTTTGTTAAAGTAGGACACATATGTGTTTGTTACAATGATAAACTCTATATTTAGAATTTTTGACATTTTAAAAGGGGTTTTACTTATTTTCGTAAATGAATATCAGTCGTAAACTTAGTAATGAATCAATGCTTATGTATTAAATAAATTGAAATACTTGATATTTGAGTAGATCCATAGCGTTTAAAATATTTAAGTTGAACTTTATACAATATTAAAAAACAATATCAATGATAATGAATGTGAAAAGATACCATTAATTTTGAAAGAGAGCAAAAAATTGTTTATGGTAAGATTTAGAAGGAGGAAATGGAAAGGAAAGAATTTAATTTTATTATAATCTCAAGAATAAAAGGAGCAATAAAACAAACAAAAATTTGATAATAAAAATAAAGCATTACAGTCATTTAATTTCTTTTAAAAACTGATATAAATCTGTCTTTTTATGAGAGAGGGGGTGTATAACATCTGTAGTGTGAAATTAGAAGGGAACATCTGGGGGAAGTAAGGTTTAAGTAACAAATGGAGGTGAGAGAGAGGATGAGGAGATGGAGGAGTTTCAGCCCAAACTAAGGATATATGGAAATATCATGAGTAAGTCTTAAACTTGGTAAACTACCGCAATTGTAATTATATTCTCACCCTTACACAGAATATACACTGTATTTATCAAATCCTGTTCTTTACTTTTCCCAAGTCCTGCCAAACTACAGCTCCTCAGTGGATAGCAGATAAGGTTCCTTTTGTATTTGTTTCTGTTTTTCCTTTTCCTTTTTACAATATTTTTTATTGGGCTCTTCATTTTTTTCTGCTTCCCTCCCTCCCCACTAAGGTCCCCATGCTCCCAATTTACTCAGAAGTTCTTGTCAGGAGATCTTGTTTTTGTTTTTTTCTTAACAGACAAAGCATTCACTTGCTAGTGGCCTAGTTTCCTAAATTTTTTGGTTATGTTTCACTCTGTCTCTCAGCATTACTCTTATTTTTCTGCTGAGGTTTTGTAAATGAGGTGTGGGTTCTGCCCTCTGCAGAAGGTAAAGCAAAGCTAATGCTCCAGGAGAACATTCCTTTATGAGGGCCGTGGCAGGGCTGACATTTTCTCTCCTTCCAGATCCCTCAGTTGGAGTCTGCAAGCTTTTTGGATTCTGTCTTCAGGCCATATGTTAGAAGAGGCCTTTGCCAAGTGGTGTGGATGGTCTGAGAAAATGAGGGGGGAAAATGAAGATTTGCTTTTATAATTGTGTTTCTCCCAAACAAAGCCATATTACCAGGATTAACATGATACTGACCAGACACCCTTGCAATTTGATACTGTACATAAACACTGGAGACTGTTGACATGTAAACTTGCTTGGAAAATGTTTTAGATTTAGCATCTTTTAATTTATGTACAGTTATTTACCTAATCATGTTGTTGGTAACAGCAGTAATAATTAAGCCCTTTAACCTTTCCACACATACAGAAAACATTTAGTGAGGTGGTACAATATATAAAGCAAGTCTTATGGAATATCCTAGACATATGAAGACTTATAAATGAAATTATTTTACTGAAAAGCTTTTAAACTAGGCATGTAACACTCCAGATGTATACAGAACAGTACAGTATACACACACACTTACACACATGCACACAGACTGAGACACATACAGAGAGAAGAGAGACTGAGTCTAGTACTGATGCCAACCATAACTGATGTCATGTAATTGGGCTTCACTAATATCTGCATTATTTTATGTGTCATAATCTTGTAACAAGATAGTTCCATTTTGTAGGGGGAGAATATAGATGAAGAAAGTTGTCTGATAGACAAAACACTGGTCAGATTCTCAAATTTACGCTATTTTCTAATAAGATACAAAGTCCAAGGAAAACAGAGACAGAGAACCTGAAAACATTTCTAAATCCTGAAATATTTTCTAAAGCTATCACAAAGACTGTCTTCAGTTGAGGTGGCTCACCCTGAGCTAAAACACCCACCTTCTCAATGTTCCTATGTCAAGAACTCTATTACTGAATTTACAGAAGTAGATCTAGTGTAGAGCAGATGGCTTTGTTTGCCTCAAGCACCCCTTTTCTGCCTTGAACACAACAGCAGTGGTACCTTTACTGTCATCATCACCATTTAAAAATGATTAGGAGAGAGAGGGCATAAGGAAAAGAAGAGAGAAAGGGAGGGAGGAAGGGAGGGAGGGACAAAAGGAGGAAGGGATGGAGGGAGGGACGGACTGAGGGAGGGGATGAGAAAAGGAAAGAAGGAAGAAGAATGAGACAGACAGAAACAGAGAGAGACAGACAGACAGACAACAGACGTATAACTTGCTTTCGAAGAATTACTGAACACAGCCAGCTTCTGTATTCCTCTCCACCTACTGCTAAGGGACAGAAATAAGTCTCCAGAGTTTTTAATCAGTGTTAGAAGGATTTTCTGTCATTTTCTATTGAGGAAAAATGAAAACAAAAAAGTGGATGTGTAACCTTAACTACTGATGCTGCTCTCATCTTCCTGCTCCAGAACTGTTTTCATTCTACTTATTCCTGCTTTGTAAACTAGTGGACTGATTAAGGACCTTTGTGTTAAATAATTAAATATTTAAATAATGACATTTACCTTGTTTTTTCTTATACATTTACATTTTCTTACTTCATTCATTTTTTTCATCCATCTGACTCCATGTAAGAATTGTCCATTTCCTTTTTGTCACAGAACCAGGAAGTTTCAAGGTGAAATCACCTTCACAGTGATATCATAGGCATTTGACTTTGATACCTGTTATTCAGAACATTCTTATTGTGGTCTACCCTAAAAGACACCCAGCAACCACTCCAACTTTGAAATATTCGATATCTGCATGTAAGTCTTGCCATATTATGGACCATTTGCCCAGGTCTCTCTAGATGATATTTCAGTCATCTCTGCATTTCCCTTTTTTTCCAATAGGATAAAAATTCAATATACAATAAACCTAAATATATTTGTTTACTCCTTGTAGCATTGCTCACCAGAACTACTGCAGCAGGCTTTTAATAGATTTTCCTGCCTCAATTCTCTCATTCCAATCAATTTCCCTCATTTCATTCAGTTCTCCTACATAGTTACCAAAGTGATGTCTGTAATAGAATAACATTGGTGCCATTTGTCCATTAAGATTGTTCCAGAGTTTATAAAATTTATTGACAGTTTTCAGTATGACGTTTTTAGACTTCAACTTATTTATCCAATATATTTTTAAGTACCTACAAACTTTCATTTATTTCCATTTTTATGATCAAGAAATAGCAATTTCACATATGATGTGTCTGAAAATTCAGGCTAAATTTTTGGATTATGAACATTCAAATTGGATAATTAACATTATATATATTATATATGTTATTAACATACACTTACATAACTTTCCCCTTTCCCAACCCTTCAGTCCTTCTTTGTACTCCCCACACTTGTTTCCTCACAAATTCATGGTATCTTTTTGTCCAATAGTTATTATATATATTTAAAAATGCATAAATATTCAAATGCAAGCTACTGAAGCTACTGGTTCACTCAGTGTTGCTTGTGTGTATATGATTTAAAAGCACTTACACTAGGATAACATTTTAAAGTGTTATTCTATGGATGACTAATACCCCCCACACACAGTCTTTAATTACTCTTACTTTTTTATCTCTGGGTGGAGTTCCTTAAGATTCTTAGGAAAGAAACATCATTTCTAGGAGATGCAATCTCACAGCATACTTTCTAGCCCTCTAGTTCTTATATGCTCTTCACTGTCTTGTAAGATGTTTCCTGAGTTTTTCTCAGGTTCAGAAGTTCTAGCCAATGACTCTTGGGCTGGACGCTAGGTGCTAACCCATTTCCATTATACTAGAGGTGGTAATAAGAATGAAAATGGCCCACAAATAGGCTCATAGTGGGTGGCACTGTTTGGAAGTGTGGCCTTGTTGGAGTAGGTATGGTCTTCTTGGAGGAACTGTCACTAAACGTGGGTTTTGAGGTATGAGAAGCTCAGTCAGTCCAGTGTCATTCCCTTTTCCTGAAGCCTTCCTATCCTCAGTGTCTTCTCCAGCACCATGTTTGCCTGCATAACTTCACACTTTCTGCCATTATGATAATGGACTAAACCTCTGTACCACCATTAGCAACACCCAATGAGATGTGCTCCTTTTAAGAGTTGCTGTGGTCATGTTGTCTCTTCAGAGCAATAGAAATCTTACCTATGACCTTAGACTAGGTTAATTCCTAACAACATCCTAAAACTTATTCTTATACCCACAGATAAGCATCTCACATCAAAATATCTCATCCACTTCAAAATAGTTTCTTTTTATAGCAAAGATGATTATAGAAAACCACAATTGGCTATAATGCAAAAAGCAGCTGATTATGTGGTTCCCATCCCCAATTGCTACATCTGAAAACAATGTTAATTAAGCTTGTAAGAAACAACAGAGTAAGATGTAGAATTTATATAGTAACCTATAGAAACATTTTCTGTATTTGTATATCATATAATATTAGGAAGAGTAGTGTGTGGTCTGGAAATAAAAGTCCATTTACATCAACAGTATTTCAAAGATCTTAAAATATAATTAGAACCCAAATAATTTATTATTGGATGAATGGATAAGTAAATTGTTACATTGTATAATTACTATTGATGTAAGTGGTTAGAAAAGTCCTCAGATAGAAGAAAATAGAAGTAAAAGACAAGACCCTGGAATGATAATTAGAATGGATCAACAAATAAAAAGACTGCTGTTCTTCACGTGAATGAGATTGGAAGAACCAAGGCAGGACCAGGAATTCCAATGCCCAGTGAGCCATAGAAAGCACCAGCAAATACCTCTGATCTGACAAGCTAGACATTCATCATAGTTTTTAATTTGATAAAAAAATGGAAATAAATTATGAATAGCAGTCTTGTGACAAAGATATTTTCACTACAGCTAGAGATATGATCATTTTGATACAGTTTGATGCATTATCTGTGTGGGGTCACTGACACTTCCTTCAAATCTGTTATGATGGCTGTTCATTAGGATATGTTCTATGCACCCACCTTACACAAATATCTGACCCAGAGCTACATTCAGGATTTGTCTTTCCTCCTTCCCTTTATCTCTCTCTCTCTCTACCTGGACTTTGCTATTTATTTGATTACAATTTGTGAACACAAAGTCTGTAAATCAGTAACATTGTGGAATTATGAATTAAATGAAAAAGTTTCTCAATGGTTCGTCCTCCCTCAACACTTTCTGTTATCAATTGGAAATTAGAAGGATATTTCTATTTCTCTAAGTGACCTTTTCCTAGTGGTACAATTATCAGCAAACATGCTCAGATATCTATGCTGGCATTTCTATTTTTATTTACAATAACATTTTATTTTGCATTGCTTGAAAGTAATATGTCATTAATATCTGGTGGCCCAGAACCGGTCAATGCATTGTCTCCATTTTAGGATTTCTTGTACTTATTTTAATTGCTTCTAAGCCTTGTCTATATATGCAGCACACAGCATGTTATCAGATGATTTTGGAATATTTTAATGCATATGTGAGGTTGGTGTGAAATGCACCTACGGGTATCTGTATGCTTACTGCCAATTGTAGAATCCTCTCAAGGATGCTGCTGCCTTCTGAGTATATCGCCTTTTCTTAGGAGTATTGCTATTCTAATTTGCATGCCTGAATTTAAAGAATTTATCCAAATATATTGTAAATATATAAAAGTGCTCCATGCACTCCTTATGAGATTATTATCTTTGAAATTATATTATTTTATTGAATTTTATTTTTATATTTCATAGTGTAACGTTCCATCTATTTTTATTCCCTACCTTAACTTCATATTAATTTGAAATCCATCGATATTTCACACTTGGGATTTGTTACCCAGGGAAACTGTCAGGTTCCTGTTCTCTTTTAGGCGATGAAGAATGCTCTGTAGCTTTTACTTATTATATGTGATAGATGAAGTAACATCGCAAGTGCATCAAATGCAGGAAGGCCAGCAAGTAAACCTTTACAAAGCATTTTGGTGCCATCGTGTGGTCAAACTGCTATATTGGAGCCGATTGTGGATCTGGGTTTCATATATCCTAGACACACAGCTTTTATTCTATACTTTCCTGAAATCCACTCATCCCTCTACACTTGAAATGTGATTTTTAAACTACGTAAATAAGAGACGTCTCAAAAATTGATTTGAAGAGAATTTAAATTTTCAGCCAAAGCTCATTTCATCATCCTTACTTTTCTCCTTCTTTATCCTTATTCTCCCCCTTCTTTCCTTTTGAATGAGAAATAAAAGAATAAAACCAAATATATAAGATTTTCAGTGAACTAAACTATAAATTTTATATGAATGCCTATCTAATTATATAACCCCAGGCCTGGTAACTTTCTCAGTACAGGCATTATTCCTCTATATTAATTTACAAGCATGACTGAGTCTCACTGAGAAATTTTTCTTTAACCTTTGACAATGTTCTGTGAATGCACTGTTACTATCTTTACATCATAGAAGCATCATCACCATCACTATCATTAATGTTATCCATATTATGTATTCTTATCCTCCACTGTATCCATATTATGTGTTCTCACTCTTTCAAGACCACCCTTCCTTTCTTCCTTCCATCAGTCCTTCCTCCTTTGGAAAAACTATCTGTGAATCTTATGTTGTCTATAATTTGTCTGTTTTTAATGCCTATCTGCTTATAGTTTACGCCCCATTTATATTTTAGATATTTTTTTAAATAATATTGTGCAGGTATTGTCTATAGCTTCATCTTTGTTTTTTTTTTTTTTTGTTTTATTTGCCCTTCATCCTTGGTTATTACTAATCTCATTGTTCCAAACCAAACTCTGTCATGTCAGGATCTCACTCTGAAGTTCTCATGTCACTGGCTAACCTGTTCTCCATCTAAGATTGTTGGTTTAAGGGGTGCAAACAACCTACAACAACAATCCTACACTGGGGAGGAGTGTAGCTCCTGATTTTGACTTCCTATTTAATGCTGCCACCTGTAGAGTTTATGAACAAGCATGCATTCCCTACATAATCCAGCCTCACAATGGTCATCTCCACATATTGCTTAGCTCCCATTTTCCCCCACGTTAACCCAAATCTTCTGAATTGTTGCCTGGTATGAACCATCTCCAGGTTGTATTTAATTCCATATTCCCAAGATGCTTTTGTTCTCCCTTCCTTATCAAATATCTCCCCTTTATTTTTTTCTTAAAATCTTGCTTTTCAGCAAGCTTCTTCTGGTAAATTGATTTCAGTGGAGAGTTTATTAACTTCCTCCATCATAGACAGAGAATAATTAATTTTCAAATATTCTAGCTATTTAACTTATAAACACAGGATATAACTTTTAGAGCATGATGTCACACTACACATTCTCACATAAGAAAAGTAACAAAATTACTGATAATATAATTGAATGCTATTTATTTCATTTATCCCTTAAAGATGTCCATACATTTTAAATTTTTTATGAATGGTCACAGGATAATTTTATTGCAAGTTCATACATCAAAATGGATGTTAAATTCATCAAAGTGTTTTCTTTTCAACCTGTTCTTAATAGCTAATGATTCCTATTGATTCCAATTTGGTTGGTGTAAGAGGTCTGGAATAGGATTTTAAAGTTTGCATCTAGAGTACAAATGGCACAGTCACTGAAGAGCATGATACCTTAGACACATATGCTAAGAATCATCCCATATAGGTAAAACAGACTCAGATATAGGGACACATTCAGTTTCAGAACTGAATTTCAGGTTAGCTCTCATAGTTACAGAGCAGTGTTTTATTCTAGGGCAAACATTTCATGCAGATGAGATAATGAATTATGATTATTCATAGGAATGTGAGCTTCAGAATAAGGAATAAAGGAAGGGGGCAAGAGAAGGGAGAAGGGGATGGAGGGAGAAAAGAAAGAAGTAGAAAGACTAAAGAGAAGTCTAAATTTCCTCATTCAGGAGAAGTTCCTGCAGGTTGCTCTATGATCATTATTGTTATTGCTCTTAGCTCACTTCCCTGAAATAACACTGTTACTTTTTTCTCTTAAGTCTTCCATGCTGTATTTATTCATGCTTTTATGTTCTTTCTCATATTTCTCTTTTCTCCCCTCTCTTTTCTGCTATAAGAGAAGTAAAATACAGAAAAAAAACTGTTATGTCTCATATTGTTGATTTGTGATTCTTCCTTTTTTTGATGAACTCTCAGTTATATTTTTTCAGTGATTTGATAATGAACTAAAAATTTTGTAAAGGCAATTTAAGTTGGTAAGTACTTAAATATGGTTCCAAAGTCAACTGATTTAAATTCAACATCAATTTCAAAATTTCTCACTTATAAAGCTGAGTGTTTGGTACCAGATGACTTGTTGCCTCCCACTCCCTATGTTCAAGTTTATAGGAGAGTCAGTGAATTTTAGTACAATAATACTTCAAGAAGGGATGTTTTGGCAGAGAAAACCCTCTGGCATTGTCAGTAGGTCATAGCTGGGTGGGCCACTGAAGGAGTAGATCATCCGCCATATTTTCGTTGTGTTGTTAATTTATATCTAGCCAGATAAAATTATGTCAATATAATAAGGATGCTACACTATTTTTTTATTTGATACAGTGTTGTGACAATGGTATGCAAGCACTCAAGAGGAATTATATGCTGTAGTAATACAAGTGTTAATAAAAGTGGAGGACAATCATTAGCACTACCTGGTTTGTAAGGCTGACCAGTTGGGTTGTTTTACTCTCAGAACTTCAGATAAGTTTTATTTATTAAAATATAATTAGCCAGGCAGTGGTGGCACACGTCTTTAATCCCAGCACCGGGGAGGCAGATGCAGACGGATCTCTGTGAGTTCGAGTTCAGCCTGGGCTATAAGAGAAATCCTGTCTCAAAAAACCAAGAAATAAAAATAAATATTAAAAAAACAA
The DNA here is from genome assembly GCF_018167655.1 of Microtus oregoni. Classification (NCBI taxonomy): domain Eukaryota; kingdom Metazoa; phylum Chordata; class Mammalia; order Rodentia; family Cricetidae; genus Microtus; species Microtus oregoni. Next base: position 22,317,405 of record NW_024543093.1, on the reverse strand, counting down.
ATAATTGACATGCTACTATAGAAATTGATTCCTATTTAATTAAACATATAATAAGTGTTAACTATGCAATACTCTTTTTTTTTTCTTCAAGACAGGATTTGTCTGTAGCTTTGGTGCCTGGCCTGGAACTAGCTCTTGGAGACCAGACTGGTCTAAAAGTCACAAAGATCCTCCTGGCACAATATTCTTCTTAAAAGACACACAAATAATTAATCTTGAAAGAATAAATAACTGGTGGTAGATCATCCTAAGGAAGTCATTTACATTTCTAATGTAAGATTAGTAATGGGTGAAAACTTGTATTCAATATATAAATCAAAATCTAAAGAGAACAATTCTGTACAGATACAAGGCCATACAATCAAGAAGTCTGAGTCCGAATAGCCCCTTTATAGATGTGGAATGGGAAGTTTAGAGAGTTGAGTTGAAACAAGTTTTCCTTGTTGCACAAAATAAACAGTTAAGTCCTTCCACAAAGATAGCCTCTAACTCAGGGTTTAGTGGCCTTTCTAGTTTATCATTCTTTAATCATATGTAACAAAGGCAAAAAAATTCTGAATAATGTAAATGTAAATGTTATTGACAACTCTCCACAGCCCTGAAATGTACATAGCCAAGAGACTGTATAAAGTTTGATAAATTCCCCCTAAAGTACAGGTGCCATGGACAGTGTGAGACCCTGAGAGCAAACCAACTTTAATTGGGGCTTAAATCTCAGCATCATAAATACTTCTTTTTGATCAGTTAAACTTCTCGAGTTCAGTTTGATAAAGGGTAGAATGGGAATCTTGCATATGACAGATGTGGCTAATAAAAATGAAGATAACCTGACATAAACTATCATGGGTAAGTGGTTCTTATTAGGAACTCATTAAATAAATCTCATTTCTTTTTCTAACCCATTATATAGAACCTGATGAAACATTCTCTAAATTTGACAATAGTATTTCTCGTCTCCCAGTTATAGAGTTCTAGCTGATCCTTTGTCTCATTTCCTGTGTTACCTATTACACTTCTACTTGTGCAATATGTTATATATAGATCACACAGGTATGAGTATGCCGCCATAGAGGGATTTACTAGTCATCTCAAATTTACTGTGATGGATGTACTGCTCAAAATTTGATGTTTTGATAATAGACTCTGCTTTTGATATTTCAGTGTTGTTATAGAATTCCCTAAGCTCTGGAAAGCTCACATGAACACCGTGCATTTTCATGAACCTATGCTTTGAATCATGAAGTAATATTGTTACATTGTCAGCCAACTATAGTTTATAAAGGGGTTTTTGTTTTTATCTGAAGTCTTTTATTTTATTGGAGGGTCCCATCATGATACCATGTTACAAGGTGAGCTGTGTCTCTCTAGGCTTATTTCTACCAAACATTTTTCAGACTGTCCTTGATTTTGCTGACCTTAACAATTTTGAGGAGAAATGCTGAGGTGTCTTGTAAGAAATCCTTCTATTACAGCTTGATTTTCCCATGATTCTCTGGATATGGGCATTTGGAAGGAACCCTGTAGAAGTAAAGTCTTAAGCAAATCAAATTAAGGGTACCCATAACTACAAGACAGACCTATTGATAACTGTTTTGATTGGAGGAATCAGTGTTCGTTTCCTTCACTGGAAGTCACTGTCCTCTCTGTCCCTCTCTATGCTGGGTCACTTATAGATAAGAAGTGATTATGCAAAGTACAAAAATAAAAAGTAGGGAATTCGTGCATTTACATTTGGAATTAATATATTCATTCAGGAATTTGTACATATAAGTGTATTCAAAATAGTCAGCCATTTATTTATATCAATATGGAGTTATTAACTGTTAATTTATTCTGTGGCAACAGCTCAATGCTGCATCATTTAATTGCTGAAATTATCCCATTGTTGAGCATTTGGAGTGCTTTTAGTGTGCACCCTATGATTTGTTACTTGGTTCTATCAGAGAGGCAGTGAGAGAGAAATAACTCTGTGCTGTTCATGATGGGGTTTCCTTGCACTCAGAAGATGTCAGGGCCATAGGCTCACACTGTCTTTCCTCTTGCTTCTGCAGCATCTATGTCTACAACAGCGCTTGTTAATGGAATTTTGCTGATTTTGGTTATCTGAATTTTAATGACCCACTCACTGTGTTATTTTTTTTTAAATATTTATTTATTTATTATGTATACAATATTCTGTCTATGTGTATGCCTGCTGGCCAGAAGAGGGCACCAGACCCCATTACAGATGACTGTGAGCGACCATGTGGTTGCTCTTAACCTCTGAGCCATTGTGTTATTTTTATCATAATTAATTCTACCTTTCATATTACTTAAAGTAATATTTCATTAAAATGTCACTGATTGCTTTCTAGATATATTTTATTCATTTAAGTTTTCTGGTGCCATGAGAATTGACCATAGAAATGTCACTAACTTCTAAGAAGCTATCATTTATATGAAGGAAGTAAAATAATTAATTTTATAGAAATTTAATGTTATATGCACATTCCCCAAACACAAAATTTTGTTAGAATTTTTCTTTTTCCTAGAATGACAATGATAAATTATTTCTGCAATCATGTGGCTTTCTAAGATGTGCAGATCCAAAACAAAAAAAAAAAATAACTTAAGGCCAGTACTGACAACTTACGTACCTGGTTCATAACACTGAATATGCATAATTAAGCATTAAGTGTACAAATTAGTTATATGAGTATTTGTATGATAACCAGGATTATATCTGAGAATTTCATTATGTATCTAAAGCTTTAAGAAGAGATGTTTAATAAATATTTGAAAATTACAAAAGTAGTCAATTACATCAATGAGAGAAATTAATACATGAGTCAGTACTGCAGTAAAATATAGCCAAACATTGCCTATTTACATTTTTTTCTAAACATTTGTTAACTGTTATTTATTTTTCTTCATAAAATTTATGTACAAATATTTTCTGGTACCATATGGTATATAAGATCTATAACTTATCACTTATTTTATATATTATATATTCTTCATATACATTACATATTTATTTATATATTTGATAATATATAATATTTGAATATATAATATGTATATACATTTATATATACAGCATTAATATATTTGTTGTATGTTATAAGCATTAAGTATTATATATGTAATTTATTGTATAGGGCCTTTTAAGAATTTCATTCTTATTATTGTTTGTTAATTGTATGGTTTGCAAAGGTACATATTCCACAATATACACATGAATGTAAGAGGAAAATTTTGCGAAATTTGTTTTCTCCTTTTACGTTTATTCAACTTTCATTGCTTCTTTGTGGATTTTACATCATGCATTCAGATCCCACTTATCTCTCTGTCCACTCACATTCACCCTCAGTCATTGCTATCTCCCCCTAAATCAAAACTAAATTTAAAATAAAAGCTGAAAAATAAATAAAACAAAGAAACAAAACAATAACTAACACAACAATAAACAACAAAATGAATGGCATGTTGTAATGGAAACCAGTATGTCCCACTGAGTTCATACAGTTTACACTTTAGTCCATTCATCTTTATTTGCAAGTGTTCGTTGCCTCAAAGCATTGGAGTGGTTTGAGGCTCTTGTGACCTCAGGTCCAGCTCTTTCACCTGACACGGGAGGTAATGGATGAGTGGGGGGGGGGCATCTTTCTCTTACCCATGCTACCACATGGAAAAGGAGGGGACGTGGTTATCTCTGCTGCTCTCAGATCCTTGAATCTGCTCACCTGCTTCCAGACTACAGTGTCAGCTCTAGTGTGCTTCCCAGGTGGGGTGTATGCATGTGGTGAGGGGAGGGCCATTTTTCTTGAGTATGTGTTACAGAACAGGCAACCCAGAGGTGGCAACACAGGCCAACCAGATCCATATGGCCCCAGTGGTATCATAGCTCTTGGATACAAGCATGGTCTCAGGTGGCTGGCCAGACTCTGGGCATTTGCAGAGCCATGGACACCACCCAGAACCCCAGCCACTACAGGGCAAGGAACCAAGACATGGCCCTTGGCAGTGGCCTGTGCCTAATCTTCCTCACAGAGTTATGTCTAAGTCCATGGTCATGCTACAGATGGGGTCAGTGATGATGTCCATGGGGCTCACTGGAGCAATGCTGTACTAAGCCAGTCACAGCCTTCACTGGTCCTGGGATTGCTGGCTCAACCCTGACTGGATGATACGGCAGGAGAGCTGGCTCTCCTTTCACTTTTATGCAGACTCTGGAAAAGGAACTGGGTTCCAATCTGGCTTGAGCTGCAATTTTTCTCTCACTGGGCCCACTGTAGCCCTAATAGTTTACTTTTATACTATGTCCATAGTGAGTTAACACATCTAATATCATAGTTGTCATCACCAAGATAAGCAAATAAGGAATTTGTATTTGTAAAGAAGTAACATTTCCTATCGTTTGGCTATATCAATGTTTTAAAATAAATTAGCTACTAATTTTTGGCTTTTTGTTGTTAATTTTTAAAATTTATTTACATACGATCCACAGTATCCCCTCCCTCCTCTTCTCTCAATACCTCCTCCTTCCTGCTTTTTTACCCCTGCCCCTTCTACTCCTCCGAAAGTGTAAGGCCTCACAAAGGAGTCAACAAAACATGGCATATCAAGTTGAAGCAAGAACAAGCTCTTTGTCCCTGCTTCAAGACTAAACAAGGCATCCCACAATAAGAAATAGGTTCTAGAAAGCCAGCCCATGCTCCAAGGACAGGCCCACTGCTAGGGACCCCACAAACAGACCATGCTATACAACTGTCAAACATGAAGAAGGTTTAGTTTGGTCCCATGCAGTCTCTCTAGCTGTCTGCACAGAGTCTTTGAGCTCCCACAAACCCAGGTCAGCTGTCTCTATGGGTTTTGTCCAACATGATCTTGAATCCCCCTGACTGTTCATATAATTCCTCCTCCCTCTCTTCAATTGATCTGCCAGATTTCACTTTAGTTCTTGACTGAGGATCTCTGCATCTGCTTCTATCCTTTTCTGGATTAGGGTGACAATTAGGAAAAACACCAATCTGATTACAAGAGCAGGCCAGGTCAGGCACTCTTTCTGTTATTGCTAGGACTCTTAGATGGGGTCATCCCTGTGGCTTCCTGGAAGTTCCCCTGTCACCAGGTGTGTCTGTCTATCATTTGTCTATCTATGTATCTATGTATCTATGTATCTATCTATCTATCTATCTATCTATCATCTATCTAATCTATTTTTCATTGCCATTTCTCTCCATCCCTCCCCCAACTCATCCATCACAATACCTAGTGTTCCCATCTCCCATCCTTTTCCCTCTATTCTCTCCTTTTATCCAGGAAATCTCATTTATTTCCTCTTTCCAAGGTAATTCATGCTCTTTACTTTGAGTACTTCTTTTACCAACCTTTTCTGAGGCTATGCATTTTAACCTGGTTATCCTTTCCTTTATATCTTATAATCACTTATATGTTTTTATAGAGTTTATGGCTGTTTTTCTTATTACTTAGAGGTACAAGTTTTTCTCAATTTTTATTTTATACTAACAAATCTAACGTATTTTAAACATTTAATTTCCAAGACTCACTCTATTCCTTCCTACCCATGTTTTGTAACTATTAAATTTTAAGTAAAATTTAGAAACTGCCTTTATACTCTTATTTGTGTAACTACCACTGCTCTGTGTTAGATCAAACAGAATAGTAAAGAAAATTGAATTTCTCTTGCCAATAGCTCCTCATCATGGAGAGGTACTCTATGTCCACCTCTCATATCCATGTTGTGATTTTTTTCTAGATTGAGCTTGTAGATCAGGTGGGTACTGTCACATCTGTTTAAAGTTCACATGTGAAACAATAAGGTTGTGTATGGAAAACACTGTGTTCTTATACTCATTTCCAAACAAATAAACAAATAAATAGATAGATAAAATGTAGAAGACTCTGACTTTTGTAATCTTCCTTTCTCCTATTCTGCAATGATTATTAATCCTAGTGTATGGGGTATATAATAAAAATGTCCCATTAGAGATGAGCAATCTGCAATCAAGTATTCCAAGTACCTTGACTATTTGTGGGTTTCTAAGCTCATTACTACCTACTGCAAAGATATGTTTCTTTAATGAGGTTTATTCTAAGGGTATAAGTCATTAGGAACCAGTTTTATATTATGTTCCATTAGCAGACTTGTTGTAGTACACTCTACCTGAGAACCTATAACTGGCTTTCTTACAAGTTCTAGGCCATGATAACTATGGCAGGTATTTGTTCTATCTTGTGGAGAAGGCATTAAATTCAATCAGAAGGGACTATTTCTTTTCTTTTTTTTTTATTGAGAAAAGGAAAAAAAAAGTTTCTGCCTCCTCCCAGCCTCCCATTTCCCTCCCCCTCCTCCAGCACCTCTCCCAATCCCCCCCACTCCTCTTCCCCTCCATCTCCAGTCCAAGGAGGAGTCAGGGTTCCCTGCTCTGTGGAAAGTCCAAGGTCCGTGAACATCCAAACTGGCTAGGCTCCCACAAAGCCAGAACATGAAGTAGGATCAAAACCCCATGCCATTGTCCTTGGCTTCTCATCAGCCCTCATTGTCCGCCATGTTCAGAGAGTCCGGTTTTATCCCATGCTTTTTGAGTCACAGTCCAGCTGGCCTTGGTGAGCTCCCAATAGTTCAGCCCCACTGTCTCAGTGGGTCGGTGCACCCCTAGTGGTCCTGATTTCCTGGCTCATGTTCTCCCTCCTTCTGCTCCTCAATGGGACCTTGGGAGCTCAGTCCAGTGCTCCAGTGTGGATCTCTGTCTCTATCTCCATCCATCACCAGATGAAGGTACTATGGTGATATGCAAGATATTCGTCAATATTGCTATAGGACAGGGTCATTTCAGGTTCCCTATCCTCACTGCCCAAGGAAATAACTAGGGACATCGCCTTGGGCTCCTAGGAGCCACTCTAGGTTCAAGTCTCTTGCCAACCCTAAGGTGGCTCCCTTAACTAAGAATTATGTTTCCGTGCTCCCCTATCCAACCTTCCTTTATCCCAATCATCCTGTTTCCCCAAGTTCCCCCATCCTCCCCTTCTCACTTTTTTCTCCCCATCTCCCCTTACCCCCATCTCACCCCACCCCCAAGATCCCAATTTTCTCCCCGGCAATTTAGTCTACTTCCCATAGACAAGAGGATAACGATATGTTTTTTCCTTGGGTTCACCTTCTTATTTAGCTTCTTTAGGTTCACCAATTGTAGACTCTGTGACCCTTATTTATGGCTAGAAACCAATTATGAATGAGTACATCCCATGTTCTTCTTTTTGGGTCTGGGTTACCTCACTCAGGATAGTGTTTTCTTTTTCCATCCATTTGCATGCAAAATTCGAGAAGTCATTGTTTTTTTTTTACCACAGTGTAGTACTCTAATGTGTATATATTCCACATTTTCTTCATCCATTCTTCCATTGAAGGGCATCTAGGTTGTTTCCAGGTTCTGGCTATTACAAATAATACTGCTATGAACATAGTAGAACAAATGCTCTTGTCATATGATAGGGCATCCCTTGGGTATATTCCCAAGAGTGGTATTGCTGGGTCCAGGGGTAGGTTGATACCGAATTTCCTGAGTAACCGAAACACTGATTTCCAAAGTGGCTGCACAAGATTGCATTCCCACCAGCAATGGATTAGGGTACCACTTTCTCCACAGACTCTCCAGCAAAGGCTATCATTGGAATTTTTTGTTTGTTTGTTTGTTTTTACTTTTGCCCAAATTTCCAATTTTATTTTTTTAATTATTTTTTACATTTTTTTATTGAGAAAAGGAAAAAAAACAAGTTTCTGCCTCCTCCCAGCCTCCCATTTCCCTCCCCTCCTCCCACCCATTTCCCCCTCCTCCCACCCTTCTCCCCCTCCCCCCACTATTCTCCCCCTCCATCTCCAGTCCAAAGAGCAGTCAGGGTTCCCTGCCCTGTGGTAAGTCCTAGGTCCTCCCCCCTCCGTCCATATCTAGGAAGGTGAACATCCAAACTGGCTAGGCTCCCACAAAGCCAGCACATTACGTAAGTTCAAAACCCAGTGCCATTGTCCTTGGCTTCTCATCAGCCCTCATTGTTCGCCATGCTCAGAGAGTCCAGTTTTATCCCGTGCTTTTTCAGTCACAGTCCAGCTGGCCTTGGTGAGCTCCCAATAGATCAGCTCCACTGTCTCAGTGGGTGGGTGCACCCCTCGTGGTCCCGACTTCTTTGCTCATGTTCTCCCTCCTTCTGCTCCTCATTGGGACCTTGGGAGCTCAGTCCAGTGCTCAAGTGTGGGTCTCTGTCTCTATCTCCATTCATCACCAGATGAAGGTTCTATGGTGATATGCAAGATATTCGTCAATATTGCTATAGGACAGGGTCATTTCAGGTTCCCTATCCTCAGCTGCCCAAGGAACTAACTGGGGACATCACCTTGGGCTCCTAGGAGCCACTCTAGGTGGAAGTCTCTTGCCAACCCTAAGGTGGCTCCCTTAACTAAGAATTGTGCTTCCGGACTCCCCTATCCAACATTCCTTTACCCCAATCATCCTGTTTCCCCAAGTTCCCCCATCTTCCCCTTCTCACTTTTTTCGCCCCATATCCCCTTACCCCCATCCTACCCCAACCCCAAGATCCCAAGTTTCTTCCCGGAAATTTTGTCTACTTCCCATAGAAAAGAGGATAACGATATGTTTTTCCTTGGGTTCACCTTCTTACTTAGCTTCTTTAGGTTTACCAATTGTAGACTGCGTGACCCTTATTTATGGCTAGACCAATTATGAGTGAGTACATCACATGTTCATCTTTTTGGGTCTGGGTTACCTCACTCAGGATAGTGTTTTCTATTTCCATCCATTTGCATGCAAAATTTGAGAAGTCATTGTGTTTTACCACAGCATAGTACTCTAATGTGTATATATTCCACACTTTCTTCATCCCTTCTTCCATTGAAGGGCATCTAGGTTGTTTCCAGGTTCTGGCTATTACAAATAATACTGCTATGAACATAGTTGAACAAATGCTCTTGTCATATGATAGGGCATCTCTTGGGTATATTCCCAAGAGTGGCATTGCTGGCTCCAGGGGTAGGTTGATCACGAATTTCCTGAGAAATCGAAACACTGATTTCCAAGTGGTTGCACAAGATTGCATTCCCACCAAAGGATATGGAAGCAGAGAGGGAAATCAGAGAAGCTTCACCTTTCACGATAGCCACAAACAGCATAAAATATCTTGGGGTAACTCTAACCAACGAAGTGAAAGATCTATTTGACAAGAACTTTAAGGCATTGAAGAAAGAATTTGAAGAGGATACCAGAAAAAGGAAGGATTTCCCTTGCTCTTAGATTGGGAGGATCAACATAGTAAAAATGGCAATTCTACCAAAGGCAATTTATTGATTCAATGCAATCCCCATCAAGATCCCATCAAAATTCTTCACAGATCTTGAGAGGACAATAGTCAACTTTATATGGAAAAACAAAAAACCCAGGATAGCCAAAACAATCTTATACAATAAAGGATCTTCTAGAGGCATTACCAACCCTGACTTCAAACTCTATTACAAAGCTACAGTGATGAAAACAGTGTGGTACTGGCATAAAAACGGAGACGTCGACCAATGGAATAATATAGAAAACCCGAATTTATCCCACAATCCTATGATCACCTCACTTTTGATAAAGGAGCTAAAAGTATACAGTGGGAGAAAGAAAGCATCTTCAACAAATGGTGCCTGCACAACTGGATGTCAACCTGTAGAAGAATGAAAATAGACCCATATGTATCATCATGCACAAAACTCAAGTCCAAATGGATTAAAGACCTTAATATCAGTCCAAACACACTCAACCTGATAGAAGAGAAAGTGGGAAGTACTCTACAACAGATGGGCCCAGGAGATCGCTTCCTATGTATAACTCCAGCAGCACAGACATTAAGGGCAACATTGAATAAATGGGACCTACTAAAACTGAGAAGCTTCTGTAAAACAAAGGACACTGTCACTAAGACAAAAAGCAACCTACTGACTGGGAGAAGATCTTCACCAACCCCGCAACAGACAAAGGTCTGATCTCCAAAATATATAGAGAACTCAAGAAACTAGACTTTAAAATGCTATTAACCCAATTAAAAAATGGGGCACTGAACTGAACAGAGAATTCTCAACAGAAGAAGTTCAAATTGCCAAAAGACACTTAAGGTCATGCTAAACGTCCTTAGTGATCTGGGAAATCCAAATCAAAACAACTTTGAGATATCATCTTACACCTGTCAGAATGGCTAAAATCAAAAACCCAATGATACCGAATCCTCAGGGCACCCAAGCGGGCGGGAGTTCCTTTGTTTCTATAGCCTGCCTGAACCAAGCAAGGTAGGCACTTTGTTTATGAGCTACCCAACCAGCATGGAGACCTGATCTCTGGGCGCCAGGAGAGCCAACATTGGGGTGAGTTTCTGACCCCGCGGCGCCAGCCCAGGACAGGCAACTCAGAAGTTTCTTAACCCCCTATCCTTCTTGGGCTCTCTGCAGGGCCTCTACCCCCTGCATACTGCCTCTTTCTTTCTATCCCACCCAGCTTGCATCCAGAACCCTCCCCACTTCGGCCTCACTGCCCTCTTTCGACACATGACATCACCCAGCCCAGCCTGTCTGGGCACTGGTCCGAATCCTCAGGGCACCCAAGCAAGCAGGAGATCCTTTGTCTCCATAGCCTGCCTGCACCAAGAAAGGTAGGCGCTTTGTTTACGAGCTACCCAACCAGTATGGAGACCTGATCTTTCGGCGCCATGAGAGCCAACATTGGGGTGAGTTTCTGACCCTGAGCAGCCAGCCCGGAACAGGGAATTCAGGGGTTCCTTAGCCCCCTATCCTTCTTGGGCTCTCTGCCAGGCCTCTACTCCCTGCATACTGCCTCTTTCTTCCTATCCCACCTAGCTTGCATCCAGAAATCTCCCCACTTTGGCCCCACTGCCCTCTTTCGGCACATGACATCACCCAGCCCAGCATGTCTGGGCACTGGGTCTGAATCCTCAGGGCACCCAAGCGGGCAGGAGTTCCTTTGTTTCTATAGCCTGGCTGCACCAAGCAAGGCAGGCACTTTGTTTACGAGCTACCCAACCAGCATGGAGACCTGATCTGGGTGCCAGGAGAGCCAGCATTGGGGAGAGCCATCATTGGGCAAGGAGATCTGATCTCGGCACCAGGAGAGCCATCACTGGGGAGAGCCAACACTGGGGAGGTACATCAATAGGCAAGGAGACCTGATCTGGTAAAAGAAGATCCATAAGGGAGCATTTGGAAGAAGAGATGGGCAGACCAATGCAAGAATTCACCCAGCAAGCTGAAAAGCAACATGAAGCCACTAGAAACCAGCGACCTCACAACAGGAGGACATGAACACCATAATCAAGAAGAAATAGAAAAGACTAACTTTATGAAAGTGATTGATGCCCTTAAAGAGCATGGAAAAAACGCCCTTATTGAAATAGATGAGAAATATAACAGAAAGTTTGAAGAATTGAATAAATCAGTGAATGATACCCTAGAAAACCAAGGAAAAACAATCAAACAGATAATGGAAACAGTTCAATACTTGAAAACTTAAATGGAGGCAAAAAAGAAAACACAAACAGAGGGCCGGCTGGACATGGAAAATTTAAGTAAACAAACAGAGTCTACAGAAACAAGCATAACCAACAGAATACAAGAGTTAGAATAAAGAATCTCAGATTCTGAAGATACCATAGAGAAAATAAACACACTGATCAAAGAAAACAGCAAGTCCAACAAACTCTCATCACAAAACATTCAGGAAATATGGGACACAATAAAAAGACCAAACCTAAGAATAATAGGAGTAGAAGAAGGAGAAGAAGTGAAGCTCAATGGTCCAGAAAATATATTTAATAAAATTATAGAAGAAAACTTTCCCAACCTAAAGAAAGATAAACCTATAAAGGTTCAAGAAGCATACAGAACACCGAATAGGCTGGATCAAAAAAAACCATCCCCTCACCATATAATAATCAAAACACAAAGCATACAGAATAAAGAAAGAATTTTAAGAGCTGCAAAGGAAAAAGGCCAAGTCACTTATAAAGGTAAACCTATAAGACTTACACCTGATTTCTCTATGGAAACCATGAAAGTCAGAAAGTCCTGGATAGATGTACTGCGAAACTGAGAGACCATGGATGCAAGCCCAGACTACTATAGCCAGCCAAGCTTTCATTCACTGTAAATGGAGAAAATAAAATTTTCCAGGATAAAAACAAATTTAAACAATACGCAGCCACAAATCCAGCCTTACAGAAAGTAATAGAAGGAAAATCACAAACCAAGGAGTCCAACAATGACCACAATAACTCAGACATCTAGAGACCCTTCACCAACACAACTCAAAGAAGGGAAACACACAAACTCTACGACTTAAAAAGTGACCAGAGTTAACAACCACTGGTCATTAATATCACTTAACGTCAATGGACTCAACTCACCTATAAAAAGGCACAGGCTAAGAGATTGGACAAGAAAACAGGATCCAACATTCTGCTGTTTACAAGAAACACACCTCAACCACAAAGACTGGCACCTACTCAGAGTAAAGGGCTGTGAAAAGGCTTATCAAGCAAATGGACCTAAGAAACAATCAGGGAAATGCAAATCAAAACAACTTTGAGATATCATCTTACACCTGTCAGAATGGCTAAAATAAAAAACTCCAATGATAGCCTTTGCTGGAGAGGCTGTGGAGGAAGGGATACCCTCATCCATTGCTGGTGGGAATGCAATCTTGGGCAACCTCTTTGGAAATCAGTGTTTCGGTTTCTCAGGAAATTCGGGATCAACCTACCCCTGGATGATGGAGGAAGGTCATTGGCTAATAAAGGAACTGTCTTGGCCCATTTTATTGGTTAGAGGATACGTGGGAGGAGTAAACAGAACAGAACGCTGGGAGGAAGAGGAAGTGAGCTGAGTCTCGACAGCTCTCCTCTTGGGAGCAGATGCCTGAGAGAGACGCCATGCCCCGCTCCCGGGATGAAGCTTCGACCCAGGATGGACATAGGCTAGAATCTTCCTGGTAAGTGCACCTTGGAATGCCATACACAAATGATTAGAAATGGGCTAAATTAATATGTGAGAATTAGCCTAGAAGAGAATGGGCCAAGCAGTGTTTAAAAGAATACAGTGTCCCTGTAATTATTTCGGGGCATAAGCTAGCCGGGCAGGCATCCAGGGTGTTGGGGACGCAGCCCCGCCTCCGCCCTTATTACTTCACCTGGACCCAGCAATACCACTCTTGGGAATATAACCAAGAGATGCCCTATCATATGACAAAAGCATCTGTTCAACTATGTTCATAGCAGTATTATTTGTAATAGCCAGAACCTTGAAACAACCTAGATGCCCTTCAATGGAAGAATGGATGAAGAAAGTGTGGAATATATATACATTAGAGTACCTCGCTGTGGTAAAACACAATGACTTCTCAAATTTTGCATGCAAAGGAATTTTTTTTTTGATCCAGCCTATTCGGTGTTCTGTATGCTTCTTGAACCTTCATAGGTACATATTTCTTTAAGTTGGGAAAGTTTTCTTCTATAATTTTATTAAATATATTTTCTGGACCGTTGAGCTGCACTTCTTCTCCTTCTTCTACTCCAATTATTCTTAGATTTGGTCTTTTTATTGTGTCCCATATTTCCTGAATGTTTTGTGATTAGAGTTTGTTGGACTTGCTGTTTTCTTTGATCAGTGCGTTTATTTTCTCTATGGTATCTTCAGAATCTGAGATTCTGTCTTCTATCTCTTCTATTCTGCTGGTTATGCTTGTTTCTATAGTCTCTATAGATTTTCCATGTCCAGCCGGCCCTCTGTTTGTATTTTCTTCTTTGCCTCCATTTCAGTTTTCAAGTATTGAACTGTTTCCTTTATCTGTTTGATTGTTTTTCCTTGGTTTTCTAGGGTATCATTCACTGATTTATTCAATTCTTCAAATATTCTGTTATATTTCTCATCCATTTCTATAAGGGCGTTTGTTACATGCTGTTTAAGGGCCTCTATCACTTTCATAAAGTCAATTTTTTCTACTTCTTCTTGATTAAGGTGTTCATGTCCTCCTGTTGTGAAGTCACTGGTTTCTGGTGGTTTCATTCTATTTTTCAGATTGTTGGGTGTATTCTTGCATTGGTGCCTGCCCATCTCTTCCTCCGAATGCTCCCCTATGGATCTTCTTTTACATGATCAGGTCTCCTTGCCCACTGATGTACCTTTCCAGTGATGTCACTCCACAGTGATGGCTCTCCTGTTTCCTAGATCAGATCTCCATACTGCTTGGGTAGCTCGTAAACAAAGGTTCTACCTTGCTTGCTGCAGGCAGGCTATGAGACAAAGGAACTACCACCCTCCCAGTTGCCCTCCTGATTCGGATTAGGTCCCAGTGCCCGAACAGGTTGAGCTGGGAGATGTTATGTAGGGACTGACTATTTCTATGACATCTACACCACTATTTCCTCAGTGGGTGTAATGTACCAGTGACAGGTAGTTCATCAGTGTAGATCAGAGTTTTCACCTGAATAAGACTGATGATGAATTTTTTACTCCAATATTATGATTACCACTTTCCAGAACTATGAAAAGGAGTCAGTATAAATAAAGCTTCCAGGTCATCAAATGCTATGAGATAATAGTCTTAAAAAAAACTGTAAAATTTTGTCACTTGTATTGGTTTGATAAAATGCTGATTGTTCAGTAGCCAGGCTGGAAGTATAGTTGAGGCAACCAGTCTAGGAGAATTCTGGGAAGAGGAAAGGTGGAGATGCAGGTGTAAATCAGACACAGAGGAAGCAAGATGAGAATGCCATACTGAGAAAAGATACCAAGACATATGCCTAAATATAGATAATAATTATTGGTTAATTTAAGTTTTAAGAACTAGTTAGCAACAAGCCTGAGCAATAGGCCAAACAGTTTAAAATTAATATAAGCCTCTTATATTTATATTATATTATATTATCAGTTTATATTTAACCTAAGTCCCTCTTGGGACTGAATGACTATGGTACCAGTTGGAATAAAAACTTTTGTTTAAAATCAACAAGTAACAACCTTGTTTTCTAGCATAAACTATCCTGGCTTTTTTATGCTTTGTTTTGCTGCCAAGGAGTTTTATAGGAACCTTTTGGTATTTCTACTACTTAAATAAATTTTTATTTCTTTATAGATTATCTCTTGTATTATCAATCCATTTGCCTTAATTACAACATCAGAAATAATTGGCTCTAAATCATATGCGTATATATGGTTACATCAAGTTACCAAATTGACAAATGCCACAGAACTATTCAAAAAGAAATAATTGAATTGGAAATCATTCACTGTTAAAATGGCTTCCATTGCAACCAATTCTGCTAGTAGATATGATGTTTAGATGTGAGCCAGAACCAGAACCTTTGTGCATTTTGTAAGATGGAAGGCAGCTGCATCTGCTTCGCGAAGCAACCATGGAGAAGACAGAGCCAGATCACCACCACACTTGAGAAAATGCAGGGGCCATAGAAATGGTTGTTCCAAAATATCTTCTTTGAAACCATCTTATCCCTTTCTTTAGAATGATATATTTTAATTGCAACAGAAATTAGAAAACATACAGTTCTGTTGTCTCTTAGAGAACTGTTTGATGTCAGTGAGTACAAAAAAGAAAATCATAAACAGCACTTAAATGTGTTAGGACAAACTAGAAATAAGAAGAACAAGACAACTTCTGTTGAATATACTTCGAACAGCACTACTAATGTTGTCTGTTACATGCATGAGAATGATTCTATTGCGACATAATCCAAAAGGGGAAACGGCCACTGCATAAAAATTTCTTGTCCTTTGCAGTGAGTACTAATTCAGTTAAAATTGTAAAATTACTGTGCAAAATGGATTATCTTCCCTCTTTCCTTTAAGATGATTGAAATATGTTTGTGATCTAAGTTTATAGTCAAGAAAAGCTTTTGTAAAGGTTAAGTTTGTATGAATTTTTGAGTAAAGAATTTAATCAAATGATGACAAAAATATTTAGGCAAGCATGATTTCAATCTAAAGGGCACCAAAGGCAGAGTCATACTTGTCTTTCAGAAGTATTATCTGAATCCTCAAATTTTCAATTTTCACAAAAACTGAAAAAGAATACTTAATATACTTAGGTTCTGTAAACTCTTAGTTGGAGAAAAATGATAATCATAAAAATTTTAACTCCTTGGGTATAACCAAACCCAAACATGTAGCAAGTTCTTTTGTGAAATAGTTTGATCTACAGAGCTGTGCTCTCCTGAGGGTTGCAATGCAATCTGTTAATATATATTAGTGCTTTGCATGTTGTAACTAACTGAAACTTCAACAACATTTAGTGAAGGAGTAACTACTGCCATCTTCAATTTGGATGACAACATTTCCATCTTCAATTTGGATGACAACATTTAAGACACATTGAGAAGAAAGTTGTCTTTAGGCACAGAGAAACTTGACACGAGAGTCCAATGTATAATTAAATGGGGAGACCCATTTGTAACACTGATTGATATTGATCCCCTTAAGAACATTTATAAAGGGAACACTTTTGTAGGAAACAGTGACCATTGAAATCATTAGCATCATCCTTGGTCCCAAAGCCACTAAGATTTTTTCTTGATATATTTGGAAGTATTTTTTATAGTCAGAAAATTTCCTCTCTTTTTGAACTCAGCCACAGTCTATCTCAGGACCCTTACAGTAGATACTACTCGTGGTTTGTCATTCCTACTGAACTTGAGACCTGACAACCACCTCCCCCATTTGGGCTGTATGGTTCAATATCTTGACTCAAGTTTTCTTTCACTCAGATTTCAGTTCAAAGATTTAAAAGCTTCTGTAAAGTAGTGAAAAATTCGAGACTTTCAAGGATAATTAACCTCGGCACTATTTCTGTACCTGAAACATGGTAAGAGCTCAGTGATGCTTAACTTTTGATATTGCTCTTAACATATATTAACATTAGTTAATAGTAATGATTAAAACAGAAAAAAAAATGTTGCTTCTACCTTTTAAATTCTCAGCTAGCATTGTAAGAATGAGATCCCCAAGTCCAGCTGGACTGATCTTTTCTCATCACAAATTCCTTCACAGAACCTATATGCAAAGAGGCAGATTCTTCCCCTTCTGTGTATACCTTCCCTTTCTCTCCAGATATGTCCTTTTGCCTTTCTCAATAATGGGTTCTTTAACCTAACTTTTAATGGTTTACTGAATCCTAGATAGAAATCCTGGATCCTGGATCCGTTCCATCATAGAGTGCTGGCAGGATAAGAGTCTGCTGTTTCCTGAAAGAATGAAGACTACAGCTGTCTTCTCTCTTGATCTCTCCTATTTTGCATATTTTTTTGGAAAAATTACATATTTTAGATGGTGTGTGATATTTTATAAATTGACCCACAGTATGGCTTTAGTTAGCCAGGAGTATATGTTGGCTTGATTCCACATGTTATGCCTAACCTTTCTGAGGGAACAGTTCATTTAATCTTCTGTGAATGACATTCAAAAAAAGGTTTAATGTATATAAATGAGCTATTTCCTTGTTCACTGTTACAATTTCAGTATTTCTCATTGTGCCTGATAACTGTAGCATATTTCAAAATTATTTAATAAATCAACATTAGCTAAACTTAAATATTAAGTAGTATTTTCTCCCAAAGTTATAGGAAATGTATAACTTTTATGTACATATGTTTTTGTATATATTCATAAGCTTCTGTGTATGCATAAAGAAGCATTCATAAATGTGGATGCATAAATACACATGCCAGAGACTGAAGTCAGATTTTGTTCTCAAACACCTCCCACCTTATTTATTGAGACTTGGTCACTCACAGAACCTAAAACTCACTGATAAAGCTATACTGTACATCTAAGAAGCACTAATAACCCTTCTGTCTCCACATCACAGACATGGGATTTCCCAGCCCAGATTTTTCAGTTGGATATACAGGATCAGGACTTAGGTCCTCTTGTTTGCATTGCAAGTATTTTACCAAATGATCCATTTCCTCAATTCCTTAAATTTTTATTAAATATAATAAAGTAACCTTTAACTGTGTTCCAATACTGTATTAAACTACGTTTACTTTGATTAGCTTCACTACTTTCAAAGTGAGCTCGGGAAAACATTCTCTATTGCAGGCATTTTTCTCCAAAGATGAATCTGTTTTAAACATACTACCATATTTAAAATGTGTATTTTACAGAAAAGGAAAAGGAAGTACAGACAACGGAAAAGTCTGACAATTTAATAGCACTTAGTGGAAGTTTGACCCTTAGTAGTTGATGGAGGAAGGTCATTGGTTAAGTAATAAAGAAACTGCTTGGCCTCATAGGTTAAAACATAGGTGGGAGGAGTAAACAGAACAGAATGCTGGGAGGAAGAAGAAGTGAGCTCAGAGACGCCATGCTCCCCTCTCCCGGATGAAGCTCCAACCCAGGATGGCCATAGGCTAGAATCTTCCCGGTAAGTGCACCTTGGGGTGCTACACACCTTATTAGAAATGGGCTAGTCCAGGAGCAAGAGTTAGCCAAGAAGAGGCTAGATATAATGGGCCAAGCAGTGTTTAAAAGAATACAGTTTGTGTGTTGTTATTTCGGGGCATAAGCTAGCAGGCGGCAGGGGTGCTGGGGATGCAGCCCCACTGCTCATATTACAACAAGTAGTCAATGTCGACTTATGTTTATATAATGATAACAGCTACTTAATATTCAATGACTATTTTTTTTTAGAGTTATGTTATGGGAAAGCCTTTTTGTACACTATGAAGATATGATATTCTCATTGGTTTAATAAAAAGTTAATGGCCTCTCAGGACGGTGGAGGCTGTGCAGTGTCACCGTTACTCTGAGCAAAGAACTGTGGTCAGAGGGGTGCAAACATGCAGAGCAGTAAAACCTTTAACTTGGAGAAACAGAACCATACTCCAAGGAAGCACCATCAACATCAGCACCATCAGCAGTAGCACCATCAGCAGCAGCAGCCACCCCCACCAACACCTACAAATGGACAGCAGGCCAGCAGCCAGAATGAAGTTTTAACCATTGACCTGAAGAACTTCAGGAAACCAGGAGAGAAGACTTTCATCCAAAGAAGCCATCTCTTTGTGGGAAATCTTCCTCCTGACATCAACTGAGGAGGAAATGAGGAAACTTTTTGAGAAATATGGGAAAGCAGGTGAGGTTTTCTTTCATAAGGATAAAGGCTTTGGTTTTATTCACTTGGAAACAAGAACCCTAGCGGAAATTGCCAAAGTGGAGTTGGATAATATGCCACCACGTGGAAAGCAGCTACATGTGCGCTTTGCCTGTCATAGTGCATCCCTTGCAGTCCACAACCTTCTTCAGTATGTGTCCAATGAACTGTTGGAAGAAGCCTTTTCTGTGTTTGGCCAGGTAGAGAAGGCTGTGGTCATTGTGGATGACTGAGGAAGGCCCTCAAGGAAAGGCATTGTTGAGTTCTCAGGGAAACTAGCTGCTCGGAAAGCTTTGGGCAGATGCAGCGAAGGCTCCTTCTTGCTAACCGCATTTCCTCGGCCTGACTGTGGAACCTATGGACCAGTTAGATGATGATGAGGGACTTCCAGAGAAGCTGGTTATAAAAAACCAGCAATTTCACCAGGAGTGAGAACAGCCACCCAGATTAGCACAGCCCGGGTCCTTTGAGTATGAGTGTGCCATGCTCCGGAAGGCACTCACTGAGATGGAGAAGCAACAGCAGGATCAAGTGGACCGCAACATCAAGGAGGCTCGTGAGAAGCTGGAGATGGAGATGGAGGTAACACGCCATGAACACCAGGTTATGCTAATGAGGCAGGATTTGACGAGGCATCAAGAAGAGCTTCGGAGAATGGAGGAGCTACATAACCAAAAGGTTCAGAAACAGCAGCTAGAGCTCAGGCAGGAAGAGGAACGCAGGCGCCATGAGGAAGAAATGCAGCGGCAACAAGAAGAATTGATGCGGCGACAGCAGGAAGGATTCAAGGGAACCTTCCCTGATGTGAGAGAAGAAGAGATGTGGATGGGCCAAATGGCTGTGGGAGGTGCTATGGGCATAAACAATATAGGCGCCATGCCCCCTGCTCCTGTGCCAACTGATACCCCAGCTCCTCCAGGACCTGCCACTAAGACGCCAGATGGAACTTTGGGATTGACCCCACCAACAACTGAACGTTTCCGCCAAGCTGCTGGAAGGAATTGTAGCAACTGGTGGAAATCCTCCTGCCTTCAGCGGTCCTTCTCCTGGAGCTGAATTTGATCCAAATAAACGCCGCCGATACTAAATACAAGTTGCAGTGTCTAGTTTCTCGCATCCCTTAAAAGAAAGGTTCTTTTTGGACTAGCCAGAATTCTACCCTGGAAAAGTGTTAGGGGTTCTTCCCAATAGATCTTTCCTGCCTGTAATACTCTAGGGAGTATGCATGGAGGCAGAGGGCAAGGGAGGGGTTTTATTTAACAAATCAAATTCTGTGGTATATTGCTTTCTCAAGTCTGTCTGGTACATTCCTGAAATGTGTTGATTGTTGAGGGCCTTGAACCAAAGCAAAGTGAACTCAGAGAGCTCCATTAATCTTGGTCATTCCTGTTTCCTTGCTTTCTTCCTTCCATCCCTCCCTCCTTCCTTCATTCCTCATGTTTTAATTACTTTTTCAACTTTATTCCCCCAACTCCAGAGACACTGCCACATATATACCACAAAACCTAAACATCCTCCAATGACCTAGCGAATTCCTCCATTCACTCCCAGGTGAGAATTCAGACAAGTGTCCGCAGAGGTTACAACATACATATGGTTCTGTTATATCTCATATATAACCTCTTCATGTCCTAAAAAAGACATTTTCTCTTAGAGATTTTCATTTTAGTATATCTTTTTAAAAAAAATCTTGTGTTAACTTGCCTCAATGTTTTTCTTGGGTAAAGACTCTTCAAGAATTAATGTCCTTTTCTGTCTGATATTGCTGTTCACAGCTTTCCTTGATAGGCCTAGTACAGTCTTGGGAACAGGGTTGCTGTGTGTTGAAGGTCTGACAGTAGCTCTTAGCCTTGCCTATCTTAGGTGGTTACGCTGTGCATTTTTTTTATTGGTGTACTATGTTTGATTTGTTCCTGATACCTTCAATTTGAAATTTTTTTGAGAAATAGAGCAGTAATGCAGCATCACCTTTTTAAAATACATTTGAAGCCTTTAAAAAAGTTAATGGCCAATAACTAGGCAGGAAGAAGTAAGGTGGGACTTGTGGACAGGGAAAAAGAGAAAACAGAGATGTAAAAGGGAGATGCAGGGAGAAGCAAGAGGAACATGCCACAGTAAAAAAGGTAGATTATAGATAGAAATACAGGTTAATTTAAGTTGTAAGAGCTAGTTAGTAATAAGCCTAAGCTATAGGCTAAGAATTTATAATTAAGAACAAGTCTCTGTGTGGTTATTTGTGAGTTCAATAATGGGACAGAAACGTGAACAACCAGTTAAGCAATCCATTTAAACAACATACAGTAAGAACCTGACTAAAGAGCTTTAATAAAAATAAATGAGTGTTGCCAAAAATAACTTATCAATTTTAAAATATTTTTCAAAAATAATATTTTTAAATTAATATTTTTATTGACTATTTGGAATTTTATATAATACACCTGAATCACACTTGCTTCTTATTCTTCACAAATACACCTCTCTACCCTTATATATTCCCCTAAAATAAAAAAGAAAGTATATCAAATCTTCTTTATTTTGACCATATATTCTATGGAGCATTGTCAAACTCCCACAGGTGAGCCCCTTAAGTGAGTTCTTCCTCACTATCCCTACCGTGAAGAGCTGTACTTTAGAATCTTTATCACAATTTAAAGGACTCTCTATAATATCCTGTCTTCCTGTTTAGATTTTTTAGGATGGAGGGTTGTCGTAGAAGCCTTCAATGTCTCCCTTTATCACTTGTGAGACTGCAGTCAATGATATCACTTCAAAAGAAGTTTTCTTCCCAAAATAACCAGTGGCAACATGGATCATGAACTTCCACATGTTTTTTGGCAGCAGCACAGACCATGGAGACCAACATGGCCTTAGGTGGCCCAGGATTCAGGCTGCTTCTGGAGGCCATGTTGATGTCCATGATTCATCTGGCCCCTGAAGGTCAAAAAGGTTTGATGCTTTAATTTAGATATGATTGACCAAAACCTTGTAGATGACTCTGAGAGTCAACTTTCTGCCATGGCAAGAGTACCCAGAAATCATATTTGAAAACAAGAGAGATTTGATGTTTCTCAATGATGGAGGTCTTGGTCTCGGGTAGTTAGCCTGTCTGGGCCTATGCAAGATCAGTGCATCATACGCTAAAAGTTATGGTGAAGCTACTGATCATATGAAGATTGGTATGTTATTTTATTTTCCTGTTGCTATGGTAAAATATCACGAAAAATCAACTCAAATAACCAATGATTTATTTCAACTCAGAGTTCAAGAGAAGAGCTCACCATGACAGGGAACTCAAGGCTGCAGGAGGTCGAAGGAGACTCATTACACTCACAGTCCGGAAGCAGAGAGAGGAATGGATGCTTGTGATTACCTCATTTTCTCCATTTTATACACTCTAACATCCCTGTCCAAGGAAGAATACTCTTCAGAGTTAAGATAAAATTCCCCATATCAATAAACCTAATCAACTTCACATGCATTCCTGAATGCTTATATAATAGTTGATAAGATCCTGTCAAATTGACAGTTAACACTGACTTTCACTGGTGAGAATTACAAAGTGGAAAAAGAAAAGTAAATGCCATGATTGAGTATATATTGTCTCTGTAACTTAAAATATCCCATCGTGCCCCAATTTTTAAAGTTTCTACCACTTTCCAGGAAGGCCAAGTTGAAGACCTGCATGAATGGCACGCTCATGAAATCCCAAATCTCTTTTTCTTTGAACTCATAATTCACACTCTGTATGTAGGCTAGTCTATGTGAACACATAAAGAAACAAATAAAAATCAGAAATGAGCTTTAATTTTACAATGACACTCATAGATAGCTCTAAACATAAGAATTAAGATGCATTTATGAAATTTTTGTTGTACAAATGATAAACTACCTATAAAGACATAGCTAGCATAAGGTTAAAAGATAGAAAATTAAAGTTTCAGTGCTTAGTTAAAAAATTTAATGACTTCATGTACTTAGGGCATATGATCTTTCAAGTATATTTAAAATGCAAAATACAATTAACTAAAGTCACCAGTGATATGAATGAGCCTATCCAATGAGAATAATGCTGACAGTTCTATCAGGACATTACATGTTGTTCTGAGTAAAGAACTTGCTTTATTTTATGTTCAATTTTCATTCCTCAGCTTCATAAATGATCAGTTTTGTTCTTTCACTTCACTATTTAAATGTTTATTAAGCACGGATTTTCATTAGGTAAAAGATTAATGAGTTTCAAATCATGAAATACTACTTTTATCCAGTTCACCTAATGAAATAACAATTCTCTTTTTCATTTAAAAAGATATTCCTTAATATGTACAGGAATGTTAGTGGGAAGGATAATTATGAATATAAAGTTAATAAAGCCTCAATTCAGTGTTCTGGAAACAATTATCCTTCAATTCCCTGAACATCTGATGGCAAGTAACCAATAGCAAGTGAGATACATTTATTCATTTGCATAATGTTGATATTATCAGTGACCCTGAAAAGTGGTAATGAGAGCACATTCCCAACTGAGATGTGTCTGAGAGTCTGGGAAGAACATGAATTTTAAAGAGTTCTGTGAAGGGTTTTTCTCTGAAGGTGAGCAGAAGTTATTGATGTTTGCAGGGAAAACTTGTTAGTGTAAAGAAAATTTTCCTATTACAGCACTGAGATTATCACAGACATACTGCAAGGAAAACAAAGGCTCAGTGCCAGAGTAGGATCTCAACATCTGCAGAACAGACTCATGCTGGACAGCTGAATTATTGACTGCTGTAGCACTGATCTATAATAGGAAGGGCATCAGGACTGATCAAAACACCATACACATGTGGAGGAAAGGAACAAGACATTTAGAAGGATTCAAGTGATTAGACTAGAGAGTGTGTCCAAAGTTTATAACCTTAACTACATCTATGAATATTGCCTTTGTCATGTACATTGACATATTAACATGATCCAGAATTATTATGTAGGCATTTGGAGGTACTGTATTTCTGTCAGGCTTGCTTATAGTAGATTCAGATCCTTATTGTACAAGCGATTGATTTGCTTTATACAATAGTGACAAAAAATTAAAGTCAGTCTTTCCTTCATCATAAAATAATTCGCCCACATGTAGAGTATGGCCTGCATGATTTCCTGTTCCTGATGCTTGTTTTAGAAAGAGTCTTTATCCCCCTGATAGAAAGAGTTCCAACTTCACTCTCACTATAATCCTGGAAATTATGCCACATTTTCAAAAGTCCTTTTCAATATATGGAGCCCACAAGAAATCAGCAGCTATATTTATACCCAGCCTTTATATCAACGTTCAAAGATTTTTAAAATGTTTGTATGTATCTATTTTATGTGCGTGGTTAATTTGCCACTTATGTGTATACACACCCTGGGCATTCCTAATGCATTCCTAATGTCCATGGAGATAAGAAGAAGACTACTGTGTGTATTACAGAAATCAAATCTGAATCCTTTGCAAAGCAAAAATGATCTTAATCACTTAGCCATCTTTTAAACCCTAATAGCTTTCTTTTACAAAATCAGCCTCTACTTGGAAATATTAGATTACAGAGAAATTGGAGCTTATTTAAATAGCTAAAGTAAATTCATAGGAATTAATAATATAGTTCCCTTTATATGTAAAAAAGAGATAGAAAATGAGGTTATAGCTATTTAAAGGGGAGTAAAACTCTTTCTAATGAGTTGATTTCAGTTCATCTCACTTCCACAGTCATTTATTAGGTATTATTGGTATCTTCTGAAATAATCATTAAAAGTTTTTGAAAGAAATGGTCACAAATAATTTCATTTGCCATAGTTATGAAATCATAGGGTAATCAGGATTGGAAAACTTCTAGTAGTTTTTTGTAGAAGTTTTTATTGAGAATTTTTTCTTGACTTGTCATCTGAGCTAAACATTATAGAATTACCTTTAGTGGAGTTTAGGTGGTAAAAATCATTCTAAATTGGAGAAATAGAAAAATAAAAATTACTGTGGTCCTGTACATTGAGTTCATATAGTATGTCGCAGGATATTCTTCTCAGCATCACTAATGGCTTTACTATGGATCAGTGGTTATTATGTGCTATCTCCCGTCTTACACAGTTTATGGGTTCTTCCCTTTAACAGCACAATGATGGATTCATTAGTTCAGTGAACTGAAAGAGATAAATGTTAACATGATTTGGGAACTGCGTAGCAAACCTAGTATCTGATGCTGTGGGACAATGGTCTTGTACCCTGAAAAGATTTGTCACTTTTATTGGTTTAATAAAATGCTCATTGGCCAGTAGCCAGGCAGGAAGTATAGGCAAAACAACCAGAAAAGAAGAATTCTGGGAAGATGAAAGGCGCAGTCATCACCCAGACACAAAGGAAGCAATTTGAGAATGTCTCATTGATAAAAAGGTACCAAGCCATGTGGCTAACACATACACTAATTATGGGTTAACATAAGATATAAGAGTTAGCTAAAAATAAGAAACCTGAGCTAATAGGTCAACCAACTTATAATTAATGTATGCCTCTGTGTTTCTTTGGGACAGAACTGATGAGGGACCAGGCGGGACAGAAGCCTCTGCCAAATATCTGATGTCATGAAATTCTAGGAGCAGAGGTGTGAACAGCACACACTACACTGATTCTAAGCACAGGGCCTAGAGGATAATGGAGAGGACTCTAAGCCAAGGAATAGTAACAGGAACTCTGGTTAAAGAATTGGCTTTCAGACAGTGATTACATGCAATTCTTGGATTGGAACCAAATGATGAGCCTCAAGATCAAGTTGCAATGTAAGTCATTGTGAAAATTTCATATTGTGTTAGTGTTGTGGAGGGCAGTGTGCAGGGAAAAGGGCTAGGAATGGATGCCAGTTCAGAGACAGGGATCCTGAATTAGTTAAGGGTGATAACAAGGTAGAAAGGTGAACAAAATTTGCCAAAAGGGAAAATGTTTAATATGAAAACTAACAGAATGTGATAATATTTTTGTTTATGGAGATGAATAGGAGAGAAGGAACAACTCTCAACAAAATAGTTGTCATGAGTTTAGCAGTTTTTAAAATCTGTAAGTCTGCAATGGTGGGGAGAAATGGAGCCCATGCTGTACACATTGCACTGAGCTGCACACTGAAGATCCAAGCTTAGTCATGAGACATAGGGACTGTAGTGTTTAGGTTGTCTCAGTTCTACTGTGTTTCACCTTCTCATGAATGATTTTCAGTCACCACAGTTCTGAGTGTCTGAAGACAGAAAATTGAGTAGCCATGCTCGGCTTGTGTTGCATTACTAGCTTTGACCACATGATGGCAGCAGTGTCTCACAATTTCTCCTTTTTTTTTTCCATTCAAATTAATAGGATCTGGAATAATAGACATTTAGACTGAGGGAATATTTCCCTGAAATTTTTAGATTTTGTTTGAGTGGCAATGCAAAATTTAATTTGATAGCCCTTCACAACCAGTCTATTTTATGAACAAATGTTGAAATTGTTGAGAACTACTCATTGATCTAAGAACATGTTTTTAAGTACATTGAAAAATATAAAGAACAAAGCTGTTTTTCATAGTGACTGATTTAAGGTAGACTTTGTAAATCAGGATTGTTTTCCTCTAAAAGTGAGTAGTTGCTCATAAGCAGATAGTGCTACATTCTACTGTGTGTACGTGCCTTTTTTACAAAAGTCAATGTGTATTGCCAAAATCTAATTCTGATCTGAGACAACGATAATTTAAAATAGTATAATAATGAAGGCAATAGCCACACAGCTCTTTCTTTTGCTGTGACTTCACAGACCGTAGATCATGTGACACTGAATGACCAACTAAATCCCTATTGTAGGGAAAGTGTTAATACTTGACAGGCGCAGGACCACAGCACAAGCTATCACCCAGTTATTACCTCCTCCCACGCATTTATACTCCCTGGTTATATCCGTGTTCTTTAACACTGATCCTCTCTCTAGTCAAGATCCCAAGTGTGTTAGAATGCTTTCACATTGCTGACACAACAGACACTCAAGTTCTTGGATATTTTTGAGACATTCCAAGCATTCTAAAGAGACTTCTAAATTCTATAATTTAGAATGTCTCCCCCTGCCTCACAGAATACCTCCTATTGTTTTCATCCCGTGTGCAAACCATTGAAATACTCTCTCTTGCACTGATGCCACTCAGTTCTCTACTCAGCTTCTGGGAACACAAAATCCTGATCTTAAACTACATTTTCAGGTTAAGGCATTGTTTTGAAGGTGATTTGACATAATTGCATTTATTCTTTTTTCATTTTATTTTATATTCAATTCTGCATGTTTGTAGTGTCTGGTGTGAGTGTAGAAGGGTTATGTCCAAGGAGTACAAAGGCCTACAGATGCCCGATGTTGAATCCTCTGGTGCTGGAGCTGTGGGTTCTGAAAAAGTATGATGTGCTCTAAAAATGCCTTTTCCATCTCTCTAGTTCACAACCATTTTCTGAGACAATCTCAATGTAGTCTTGATCTCACAATACCTCTTCCTTAGCTTCCAGAAAGCTAGGATTTGAAGAAACTTCTATTTCCTAGTTTCTCCTGCAGTTCTTTAGAAGGATGCCATGTTGAGTTCATTCATTTGATAAATTAATGGATAGCTAGTTATCTTTTTAGCTCATTATCTTTCTCACCAACACGGCATTCCTCTCTTTCATGAACACTGTTCTCCCATTGTTCCTCTACATCTCTTAGCCCTTCAACTCCACTATTTAATTTCTTCTATCCCATTTGTTATAAACACCAGCTTTATTTTTCTATGTCAGACCTCTCTACAGAGCTGGTTTTATCAATACATCTGAATTATTGCTGATTTTCACTCTTACTTCCTGATGAGAAGAATGACCATCCAGGCTTAGCTTGCTCAAGAAGAGAACTGTGAGGATCTCTGATGCCATTCTACCCTTTGTCACTTTTGCCAAAATCCAATCTTTCAATAGACCTTATTAAATCTATTTTAACTTTTGCCCTTTAAATTGAGCCCTATCTTCAATGCTATTGTTTGACTCAATTTAGAATTTGTCAATTCTATTAATAATTGTTTTGTTTTTATTTATACACTTTTTTTCAGCTTATGGTCCAGAGTTTCAGTAAAAATAGATGTATAAAGACATAAATAAAAATACTGCTTTTAACTTGGCAGTATGTCTGAATAAGTTACAATTTGATATACTATTCTATCTTAACTGCTACTACAGACAGGGTGTGACAGTGCTCACTGCCTTTATCTCGAATAACTCAACCCTCATCATCACCCCACAGCCACTGACCCCTGATAGCATCATCACTTGAGACTCCATTTCATCATTGACATAGCTGTGGTATAGCTTGCTCTTAATCCCCATAGCCCTGTCTCTCCTTTCCAGATAATTCCTTAGTTGTGTAATAGTTTATTAGAAAATAATTCACTGAATTAATTGATTTTGATCTCCAGTAGCCACTTTGACACTTTTACTTATATTTGTGAAATCATAAACATCTATTTGCCCACAATCTTTTTTAAGTGTAAGTTCCTTGAACATGGAGAAGAAAAGCTACTCTTGACCTGGAAGCTTCCTCTCTACTGGTCAGCTTTCATAGTCCTGGGAGGTACTCTTTAAGGCTACTAGATTATTCTGTAATAGTAATAGGGAATTATCATTCTTGCACAGCCACGAACACTGCAAACTTCAATAATCATTATCTGACAAATATTTCCACTGACACCAGGTGGCACAAGTATTTTGAGAGTAGCCAATTATTTTCTGCTGACCTTAACACCTAGTACACTAGATGAAACCCATACCTGAAACTGATTTTGGCCAAAAACGTGGCTAGGGAAACCACAGGTCCTAGGGGAGAATTTATGAATTTTATTCTGCTAAACTTAACCAACACTCAATAGTTTAATCATTAGATTAGTGACTCTCTCAATCCTCATCAGAATAGCTCTATTGAAGTGATTAGCACAGAGACCCATACCTGATCAAAGAGGAGAGATTGCAAGATTGCATCTGTAAAATCCCTCACCTTTTCAAGTCTCAGATTTCACTGAAGAAGAGGGATAAAAGGAACATAAGGTTCAGAGGCAGTGAATGAATACAACAAAACACTTTTCTGGGTGTAAAAGGGAAATTCTTATATGTACCCACAGAGACTGTGATAGTGTGCACAAGTCCTACAAACACTAAAGACAGACGAATTGTCATAAGTTCCAGGTAAGGCTTGGCTTTTTAAACTTTATGTTTAGAATGTAGTTGCAGTTATATACCTTGAGAAAATTTCCCTACTTTAGAAATGTCATAAATGTATCTACATTAGCTTTTTGCTATCAGGAAAAAACTCCTTGTGATGTAGCAGATGTAGTCACTACAACTACAAAGTTATAAGAACTGTAAGTAAAACTAAGCATTGGCCTCACAGAGATAACTTTTATTTCAGATTAAACTTAGATTATAATTTTATGAACAGATCATTTATGTGTATTTTACACTCATAAGTAAAACACACATATTACCAAAAGCAGGAGTTCCACAAGTTAATGTATTCCACTAAGCTTGTCCTCTTCACTTCTCCTTCTTTTTCTCCTTCCCTACTTACTTTTTGTCATCAGTAGCATTTTTTTCCGCTTTTGTTCTTGTTTTTCAAAGGCCTATGCATTTCACCAAACTCATATGTACCACATGTCCCCAGGAAGCTTTTCTAGATATATTGGGATATATTGGTCTCTACCTTCCATAGTCTTTCATTATAATACTGCCCCTGGAATGCTTTTCCATCTCATAAGACCTTGAGTTGCTGATACCAGGAGGTATGTGACTCAATTTGACGTTCTCTGTGGCTCACAATGCTCTCATGTATTCAATATGTTTCCTACAATATCTTCTAACCCATTCTGCGTACCACAGACTAAAATGACCTGAGTGAGCAGACATCAGTAACAGCAATCCTAGAGACATGTTTGTTTGAGTTAAAGATGCTCTATTCACCGTTTTACACTTCTAGCAGTCATTACTCCCCAGAACACAGCTATAAACTTTAAGAACATAAAACATATTTAAAATTAATGAAATCAAAAAATATTTTGTCTGATTGTACCCCAGGCCCAGTATTTGAGTCAACATTCATCAGTATAAAAACAAAGTTTACCTTTGACCAAAGAATGGAAAAGGAAAATGTGATACATTTACACAATGGAGTACCACATAACAGGAAAAAAAAATGACATCTTGAATCTTGCAGGAAAATGGATGGAGCTAGAAAACATCATTTTTAGTGAGGCAACACAGACACAGAAAGACAATTATCACATGTACTTATTCACAGGTGGTTTTTAAAACAAGGAAAACCACCCGACAAATCACACTCCCAAAGAACTTAGACAACAATGGGGACACTAAGAGAAACTTACATAGATCTAAGCTACATGGGAAATAGAAAAAGACAAGATCTTCTGAGTAAATTGGGAGCATGGATACCTTGTGGGAGGGTTAAAGGGAATGGGAGAGGCAGGGAGGGGAGCAGAGAAAAAATGTAGAACTTAATAAAAATCAATAGAATAAACAAAATGTTGACATCAATGGTTAAAAAACACAGTTAACATTAAAGTAAAGAATTAATAAGTTAGTCTTCTAGTTTCTTCTGACAACTCTTAATTTTTTTTTTTAGGCCTAGAGAACAGCCTGTAAGGAGGAGTGGGCAGGCAATATTGGAAGCAGCCTCAGTGACAAGATTGGGAAGTGGTAGTACTAAGAAATGATGTGGACTAAATAACAGTATGAATTGTACATTGGGCCCTTCTGTTGGAGATCAACCAATATTATGTATGTCAGTAAAAACTGTGGATTTCTTTTTAGTAAAAATGAAGAAAACATCACCATGGGATGAACAAATCAACAAAACAATCCTTTGTAGCTCTAAAATTTTTCACCATCAGCTAAGTGACTGCAGTAATCACAACAGTCTAGAATCTCCGGGTTTGCAGCCCCTGATAAGTGCAGCACTGTACTGAGCTGAGAACACCAAGATGCATTAGCATTCTTTCTGAGGAAACACTGATTGCATAATGACACTGAAAGTACTTCTATATAATGAGAAAAACATTCTGTTTTTATTTTTATATAATTGTGAAATGTCAGGAAGTAAAAATTCTGACTTTTTGAAACATTGAACTCAGTCTTGCATTAGATAAATATGATGGGGTAAACATTTATTCAAATAGAATAATTTGAAAAACATTTTTCTCTCTTGAGGTCATTTTGTTTTTGTAAGGTAAAAGTAATTATCATTCTTACCCAGTCGTCTTGCTCATTTCTTTGTTTTGTTTGTCTGTTTGAATTTGATGGGGCTTTGTTATGTTGTCCATGTCTCAAACTACTGGGCTCAAGTAATCCTCCTGGCTCATTTTCTTAAAGACTTGTGGAAGAGGTGAAAAAATATACATGGTTGAAATTGATTCCCCACTAAATCTAGTTTGGAAATTTAATGATGAGAACTGTATCATCACATATCTGACATCAGAAAAGTCATAAGTTTATCTGTAAGACTTTTTTTACATTAATATTGGTCCAACCTAATTTTTATAGGTAATTGGTATGGATATTGTTGATTTACTATACTCACCTATGAGACTCAACATTAATTCTAATTTTAGAACCATTAGAATAAATACTGTGCATGTTGTAATGATATTAAATGCGGGTATTTGAGTGAGAGAGAGTGAGAAAGTGACAGAGAAACAGAGAGAGCGCGCGCGAGAGAGAGACAGACAGAGAGAGACAGTGAGAGAGAGAGATTAAAGAAACTCCTAGGAATAAAATTTTCACAGTTTAACTTTTACAAGGCATAAATCGTACAAATTCAGTACCATAATAATAAGGAATGGGCTAAAAGTTACTTGAGAAACCATGGTATAGTCTATCAAGAGAGAAAATAGAAGTTCAGGTGTTAAAAGAGGTCAGCAACCCTGCCATTTCTAATACACATAATTTTACATCCAGTCTCCTATTTTTCTGGCTTTTATAATCTTTCTACTCCCTTTTCCTTGGTGTTTCTTGATCCTTAGGTGCATGAATCGTATCCATTGAGGGTGGATTCACCAACCATGATACCATAGTAATATGGCTACCTACACAAGATATGAATAATGGCAATGCCATGATAAGGTGGAAATTGAAAATCTCATTAGGACAGACCCCGAGTAAAACAGTTATAGGCACCTAAAGACCACCGAGAAGGAGAATTAGCATTACCCAGAAATGAACTCTCTAATGTGTTATAAAATACAAAGTAATTGTCCCTAAAACTATATACATACAAGCTACACCAAAATGACTCAGCAGGCTGTATTTATATATTTATAAACGTATGTTACAATATAATCAAAGAAAGATAGAAAATCAATTTGAGTGGGAGTGGGATACATGTGAGGGGTTGGGGGGGGTGGATACTAATAGAGAGAGGTAATATGATTATATTTTTATTTATTTTAAAAATTAATAATGTTACTCACCACCAAAAAGAAAGAGGAAGAAGGAAAGGATGGTGAGAGGGACACACACACATACACTCACATAAACACACAAACACACACACAGAAGGAGAGAGAGAGACAGAGACAGAGAGAGACAGAGACCAGCATGTTGATTTAACAGTCAAACCTAGTATCCACAGTTTCTCTTTCTATACACTAATGGTGTGACAATAGTCAAGTAGTATGTTGACTCTGGTAGGCTCTATTGCACATACAAAATGAGAACCTTTACCACAATAAGTTACATCATGATTCTAGGTCTGATACTGGAAAGAGCACAACAGTATATCTTGTAGGGAATCCTGTTATTTGCCAATAGTGACAGTAGACAGCAGAAATGATTATACCG
Source organism: Microtus oregoni (assembly GCF_018167655.1). Classification (NCBI taxonomy): domain Eukaryota; kingdom Metazoa; phylum Chordata; class Mammalia; order Rodentia; family Cricetidae; genus Microtus; species Microtus oregoni. Next base: position 22,284,313 of record NW_024543093.1, on the reverse strand, counting down.
ATTTCTGAATTTTGATATTAAAGCTGTACTCTGTTTACTAAAGGTTTGGTTTATTGAACACTGACAATGAGTTAGATAGTATAGACTTGTGAATTCTTTTTTATTTAATCTCATAACTCTATACATAGATATGTATAATTGTTATAGTTAGAAGATTTTTGGTAGGAATCTACAAGGATGATCCCAGTTAAGACTCCTAGCAATAGCTAATACATAGACTGTGACCAGATCGGTGCCTAGCCCAATTGTCATCAGAGAGTTATCATCATCATCTAGCAACTGATGGAGAAAGATGCAGACAAACGTTAGGTGGAGCTCAGGGAATTTTATAGAAGAGGCGGGAAAAGATTGTAAAAGCCATCGGGGTCAAAGACACCACAGGAAAACTCAGAGAATCAACTAACATGAGCTCATAGGGGCTCACGGAGACTGAACCAACAACCAGGGAGCTTGCATGGGACAGACTTAGGCACTTTGCATGTATGTTGTAGTTGTGTAGCTTGGTCCTCTTGTGGTATTCCTAAAAGGGGGAACAGTGACTGTTTCCACCTCTTTTACTGGCTTTTGGGATCTTACTCCTAATATAACTACAGCCTTTATATATGGGGAGATGCTTAGTCTTACTGTAATTTCATATGCCACGTTTTGTTGATACTCATGGGAGACCTGCCCTTTCCTAAAAAGAAATGGAGGAGTGGATTGGGGGATGGGAACAAAGTGGGATTTGAAGGAGGGATTGGGAGAAGATGAGGGAAGGGAAACTGCAGTTGGAATGCAAAGTAAATGAATAAATAAATTTATTTTTAAAAAGAAAAAAATATATTTGGAAACATTTTATTATAGCAAAAGTTTGTGTCATTAACACCCCAGCATTCTGTGAATCTTTTAATTTTTCTTTCCTTATTCAAATTTTACTCCTTTCTCTTTCTTATTTATTTTTTACGATTATAAACTAATTACATCAATTCCCCATTCCCTTTTCCCCCTTTAAACCTTCCCACATACCACTGCTTGCTCTCTTTAAAATTCAATTTTTCTTTAATTGATGTTACTTGCATGTATGTACATGTGTGTATATTCCTAAATATAATCTGCACAGTCTGCACAATATTATTTGTATATATAAATTTATGGCTGATCATTTGTTATTAGAAAACTGTGCTCTTTCTTGGGAAAGATGATCTCTCCTGCTCTCAGGCACTTCAGCTACTTTCTTGGAGTTTTTCTAGGTGATATTAGAAAGAAAAGACAGCAACCTATTTCTTTAACTCTTAGATTAATGTGAAATATTGGAAGACATTTTTGCACACAAAGATGAAAGTATCTATAACTTCTTTTAGTAGAAAGAACACTTAAAGGGCACTGGATAGCATAATCCATGATTCAACTCCTACCTTAACATGCACTATCTATTCATCCATCATTAAAAATTGCTAAGGGTATGTCTTCTGTGTGCCAGTTAGTGATCTGGTATTTAGATGGTAGTCATGGTAGTCATGAGTAACGATCTTGAAGCAATCGTCTCATAGGATTGTTATGACATTGAAGAAAATGATAAGAACTGCAAATAAAGTATCTGGAATATAATAATGATGATTAGTATATAATAATAAAGGAATAAAATTGGTGGGGTGTTTTAAGTAAGATAAATAGGGGAGAATATAATTAAAATAACATTAAGATTAATGATCTGAAATCTATAAGGGTTTAATGCAAGGGCTTGAACCATTTTATGTTTTAATATTGTTGGAAGGATGAAGTTGAATTGATGATGAGGACAAAGTGCCACCATGCTGTCTAGCAATTTTGTCTAGTATGGATGACTTTTGGATGATAGTTTCAAATTCAGTACCACAAAAGATTATTTTAAAGGTTCTCTCATATTTCTTAAATTAATAAGCCACCTGGATAAACCAATTATCCCCAGAAAAACCATTATTTTTTTTTCCTTCAAGGTAGGTATTTCAGTTCAAATATCTCTAAAAGAGATTCTTGCAAACACAAGAATCTATTTTCCTTTAGACAAGGAGAAGCAACATCAAGTTCCCAGGAGAAGCATGCATTTGCCTAGTTGATGTCAGTGGAGATGACTGAAGTTTTTATTATTTACCAAAAAAAAAAAAAAAAAAAAAAAAAAAAAAGGGAAAACCCTATTCTTCGGTCTGGATTTGCTGTGACAGTGAAGTCTTGCTGTCCCTAGATGGTGCCAGAGGCTTGCTTGTCACTGCAGTTTCAGAGAATTTTCTTACTCTTGAGCCATTTGGTGACTTAACCTGAGCTTCACATTGCTATGAATTTAGATTATATTTATACCTTTTACCAGACAAGGTTAAATTCTTGGCATCTGAATGAGTTAGAGAAGGTTAGAGCTTTGGAAGATTTTTTTATAATAGTTACATTTTTTCATTATTTTATATCTCAGCCAGTTTCCTCTCTCTCCTGTCCTCCAATTCCCTTCCTCCCACCTCCCCTCTGCCCTGCAATCCCCTCCTCCTGTGAACATCAGATTCATAAAAGTATTATTTTATTTATTATTTGAATATTATTGTTATTTTATATAATATTAGAATAGTATTGTTATATAATATGATTAAAATCATTAAAGTGACACTTCATAGAATGAAAAATATGCAGACACCTCTAAAGTAAAGGTCAAAAGTGCTTCCAAGTTAGTAATCCTGAAGCCAGAAAAGGACAACAGCCAATGACTCTTCAGATGCTGAAATAAACTGGCAGGTAACTGAGGAAGAAATTGTAACACAAACAGAGCAAATGTTCAGGGTTGTAACAGCCTCTGAATGACACATAACAAATAGCTCCAAAGAGTTGAAGACTTGCAGCAAAAGGATGGCTACAACTAAAGGGTAGGGCAAGGAGAATGACTTCTTGAGGTGTCTGTGTCAGACCTGAAAGACTCCTGTTAGTCAGCTGTGCCTTCCACTTGCTGGACACATGCTTTATCTCATTCCATACACTTTACACAGTTGACTCAAGAAGAGCTAGATGACAAGAATTTTGGATGTGCCTGTGCTGTGCTTGTACTTTTCTTCTCGCTACCCTGTCCTCATTCTGCTGTCCATTTGGATTTAGGTGACAATTCTCTGAGCATGCCTTAGGTGAGTGTGTATGTTCCTGTCATTCAAACTTCAAGCTTCAAATGCTAAGAATTAACATGATTTTTAAAAATAGAGGCAGTAAAGGCTCATTTGTGACCCAGATACCAGTCACAGGGATTGAGATCTTGAGTCCAAAGTCCTTTATACCAATAAAGATCAACTCTCTGCTCCCTGTCCTGCCTGAGTTCATAATTGTGGTATGGTACACAGAATAGATGGTTCTGGGTGCAAGATGGGTGATTAGGTTGGTTAGCTACTATGTAAAAAGCACTCAACATGACATAGAGGGAGAGTGGGCAAATGTGTGTTGTTTGGAGGCTACCGCCTAATAAAGAGGGAAAAATTATGTTATTAGAAATGACTTGCATTATAACACAGAGAAGAATGAAAAAATGTGATCAATTTGTTGCCACGGACTGACAATAAATTGGAGATCGAAGACCGAGGGACAGCAGGGGTGAAGGCTTAGGAGAACCCAGGGTTCGGCGAATGACAGACAGACACAACTCTAGTGAGATTTGAATCTGCTGCAATTTTACTAAAAGACTGCCAGGGAGCCGCCGGGGGGACAAGCTCCAGGAAGCACGAGCCCCTCATTTGGAGACGGCCACCACCTGAGAGGCATTTTGTCACACAGGCGAGACAGCCGTGGATGTGGCAATTTATATTATGTCTATTTTAAGAATGATAGATTTAAATTATGAAATCAAAGAATAGTAATAATGATAAATTCTTGCACATTCTATAAGCCACTTTAGAAAAATCTTACTCTGACATTAGATGCCATTTTATTCTGAACTCAGGTTTACCTTGGCTTTGCTATTTGTTTTCACCTTATGTATCTATAATCATAGGCATGGTAGTTGGTTGTATTTGGTTCTGAACTTGCTGTTTATACTCTTTGGGGTTTACCAACCTACATTAACCTGAATGTTGTAGTCTTTATAAGATTTAAAAATTAAAAAATGGAAAACAAATCACATATTCTAGAAACTAGTGGAATGATCCACAGATTGCTTATCACCTACACGCAGTTTCAACTCTTGTATTATCTTATATAAAGAATGACAATGAACCTAATAACTCATGGAAATTTAGTGTGAATGTCTCACAATTTGTTCACTGTGAAAATTAAAGGACTATCTATATATTATAAATTTTGTTCAAAATATATAAAATGAAGAAAAGCCACTACATATTAATTTTAATTTTAATTAATAACGCTTAAGAAATCATATGAGACAAATGATTGGCTATTTTCCATTAATCATCTATGGAAGCATTCTTTTCTTTCTGTGTTAATGTGATTGTGAATTTGTTACTAAACTTGGAATAATGAAAAAAATTACATGATAAAAATGAGCTCAAGTTGCTAATCAGATTTTACATAATGCTAAAATATTGTAGAGTTATCATTTAGAAGAATAAAAGAAAATTCACCTACTGACATTCAATTCACATTCAGACTGTGCAAAGGTTTTGGCTTAGCAGTAATATTGCTAAGTAATATTTACAAGGGGTCAATTGTGCTTGCTAGTTTTGTCAACCTGACACAAGTTAGAGTTTTCTGAAAATAGGGAGCCTCAATTGCGAAAATGCCTATAGAAGATCTGGCTGTAAGGCAATTACTTAATTAGTTTTTGATGAAGGAGGACCCAGTCCCTTGAGAGTGGTGTCATCTTTTCCATGGTGATCTTAGGTTCTACAGCAAGCAAACTGAATGAACCAAGATGAACAAGTCAGTAAGCAGCATTTTTTCTTAGTCTCTGCATCAGCTCCTACTTTCAGGTTCATGCCCTCTTTTAATTCTTGTCCTGGCTTTATTCAATGATGAACTACAAGGTGGAAGAACAAACAAACCCTGAGCTCCCCAACTTGCTTTTTAATCATTATATTTCACCTTAGCAATAGAAATCCTGAGAGACACTGACCTGCCTGCCTCTGTCTCCCAAGTGGTAGGGTTATTCACGTGTGTTACCATGCTTATTTAGAATCAACATGTAACAAAAATTTATATTCAGTTATAGTGTGAAGATAGCTCCAGTCGTGTAGTTGTTAATAGTGAAACTTGATAGCATCAAAAATCACGTTGGAGACTTGTCTCTAGACATGCCTGCAAAGCAATACCTTGTTCAGATTGGCTGACATGGGGAGATTACCTTCATTGTGTTGTCCATGAAAAGGATGCTGGACTGAATAAAGGGGAAAGGGGGGTGAGCAGCTGCATACATTCCTTTCTGCTTCCTGACTATGAAGGTAGTATGACCAACTGCCTCAAGTCCCTGACCCCATGACTCCTACCTGGATGAGTTGTACTCTTCCTCTGTAGGCTGAATTTATCAGATGCTTCATCCTGGCACTGAGACAAATAACTGATATGAAGTGCTTTCATGATTTGTTTGAACATTTTTAAATCTTAGATTCTCTCTAAGCACCTCCTTGGTTGGCTGTGCCTCTGCAGACCCTCATTAAGATAGGAGCTCTAAAGGGATGGCACATTTAGAACTCCTTTTACAAACTAAGATTCCAAGACTGAATGCTCAGTTCCTCACTGGCCTTGTCCCCTGTATTTTATAAACTAATGAGGTTTGCTATGCTTTCTAAGAAACACCAAGAAAAATCAGCTCTCAGCATGACTGGTGCTGGTGAGAAAAAATGGAGTATCTCAGGAGATTCAAAAGTAGAAAACTGAATATAATAAATAGGGGGAAAGTGAGGTGAGGTGAGTGGAGGGAAGGAGAGGAGAGGAGTAGAGAAAAGAAAATATCTGTATAAATGAAAATTATGTCCCAGGAGGGCTGAAGGAGATTAACTGACCCACTCAACCCCACTTTCTCCATACATATTTATTGCCTGATTAATGAGGCCTATTATGCTGGTGGTACCAAGCTTCATTACAAAATAAAAACAGTAATGAAATTCATCTCCTGACTCAGGATTCTGTCTCAGTTCTAATGTTTTCCACTAAAATACCACCTGGACTATGAATTATCTCTTTTGATGTCTTTTGGTATACTATTTTCCATTTTACCAATTGTTCACAACCCTTTCTGTCTAACTTCTAGCACAATTTGAATACAATACTTAAAAAGCAATTAACAATTTCTAATGATTATCTCCTAGGAAAGGACTTCAGGAGAGACTTTTCAGGGCTCTAATGATAATTATACAAAATGAAACTTTATATTGTGTGTACCAGAAGGCACTGTGTTTTCCTAAAATGGGTTCTTGTAAATCTACTATGTGAATTTTTATAGACTTTGATTTAGCCCATTTACAAACGTATCACCAGGACATTGAATGTAAAGAACTGGAAGTGAGCTTAGAAATTTTTGGGTTTAAATTCCATACATTTCAGTTGAGCACTGAGCCTTTTAGAAAGGGGGCTATTTTCTGAGTGCATAGTTGTCAGAGGGTTTGGAAGCAGATTTACTGCTCCCTTGTCTATACACATGCTCTAGTTCGTCCCCCATTCTTCAACATGATCCCAGTTGGTGCCCCCTTGTGTATTCTTAGGATTGTCAGACGATACAACTGAGATGGCAAAGCGCTCCATGTGCATTGCCAAGGCACTCCATCTGACTGTTTCACCAAAAACGTGTAATTTGGGAGAGTCAAGATGCTTAATAGTTTTCTAACAGTCGTTAGTGCATTCAAAATACTCAGTAAGACTGAGCAGATGAAAGCCAAAATTTTAAAATACCTTTGGAGATTTTCTGCAAAATAAACAGTGTAAGTTTAAATTTATTTTATATGTTTATGCATATGAGTGCTTGAATGTAGTTACAGAGCATATGGCAACACTAAGATAAAAATAAAGACAAAATTCATCACTATCTATTTTAAGTTTTTGGTTCTTAAAATAGCTGTATTCATCAACATGTTAAATTAAAAATTAAAAGCAAATGATCATAACAGGTAGTATTTATTTTATTGTAAATTAATATATTTAGAATGCTGTGAACATTTTTCAGAATTTTATATTAATTGAAAAATGCACTTCCCTTTTATGTCAAATTTATTAGGTTTGCCTATTAATTTACTTTTAGTTTCATGGAACTGGATAGTTTAAATGGTGAGATTACTTTAAAGAATGCCTTCTTTCAAAAACATATATTGATATTTAATTAATTCAATAATTTTATTAACTTTAAATAATTTTATACAAAAATTTTTGATCCTAATCTTTTAATAAGAAATTATTAAACACGTTCTGTATGAGGGGATTTAATTCTGTCCTCAGATATTATTTTAAATTATAAAAATTACCACTCATACTTTTAGACATGTTAAAAAATAATTTGTTAATGTAATCTTCAGAGAATGGGAAATAGAGCTGTGAAATGTTGTCTTTTGGCCTTGTCCTGTCTAGAATAATCATGAACTCTAGAGTATGTGGTTGATTAGATGTGGTTAACTATATAAGATTGACACAGGCTCAATCCAGCTGAAGTCTGGGTTTAGCTTAAGTTCAGGGTAATTGAACCCTACCGCTTACAGAAGAGCTAATGCTGAACAAGAATTGCTGGGGGAGGGAAGACTGTATTTTTTTTTTTTACAGGCTGTGGCCACTGTTAAGTTTTTTTGTGTTCCTTTGAATACCCCCTCACACACATGGAAAGCACTAACTGAATTATGTGGGTTAGCAAACAAATTACGAAAGAAAAAAAAAAACCCAAGAATTTTGGAAAGGCATGTTGGAGCAGACATGGGAAAGTTTAGAGCAGCATTTTTGGGGAGTTAGGATATATTTCTTAAATACATATGTGAAATTTTCAAGAATAAAATGTTTTAATTCTAAAATGAAACTAATTTACAGAAAACAGTGCATATTTTATGAGAAAATACTGTCTATAAGAAAATTATAAGTGCGGAAGTTTTATTTTATCATGTAAATAAACTTTAAGGATAAACTTTATCATTTTATTTAGAAAACCAGTATTTAATTATAATCATACTTCATGTATTAATATTATCATATATAAATATTTTTCCTCTAAATAGCCAGTCCTCTCTTCTCTTAATGTTTTCTTTTTTAAGTGAATGTACTTTAGACTCCTAATTTTCCATATATTCTATGCTTTCTTTTCATCATAGCTCATTGGCTAGATGATCAATCTTTTGTATATTAATGATGATAAAGGGTACTACATTTTTAATTTTCTGATAGAATATTTTCTCTTACAGAAATTTTCTAATCCAAGAAATCTTCTATTCTAGGGATTTCTGTCATATAGATATGAATAACTAAAAATTGCATGAAATATGATTAAACTAATATATAGCTTGTTTATTCTTCAGAATTGCCCTTGTGCTTATATAGGGTACTAAAGGGAAGGGAACTTCTTAGTCTGTAGTTTGTAAGCCCGCAAAGTTTTAGTAACTAGTGATATATCCTCTTTTTCTAGTGTTAATTTTTTTTGGATGAAGATGTTACAGCCTGATTGTGTCTTCATACTTACAATGTTCTCCCAAATCTCACAACCAGACTTATTTAATTACAAGTTGAAAATACATGTCAATATGTCTCTACAGATTTTAATTTTAGTATCATTAATAACAAATGACAAATTAGGCTTTCCATCCAGTCCTATAGCAATCCGGGTAGTAAGACACTAAATAGTATGTAGCTTTGCTATTACTATACCCCAAGAAAAAAATTTTAGGCTTCTGTGTTTACTAATAAGGAGGAAGCATAAAAAATGCAGAAGTAGTAATCCACTCAAAATGTTTTCATTTGCCTAGGCTTGATTACATATTTGTGGATAAGTATAAAGAAATTTCACATTACTGAAAAGAATAAAAATATAAAAGAATGATGAGGCAGGAAGAGTTCATCAAACCAGAGACACTCGTGTCAAGATTGAGGGTTTAACTAATCTGTTTCCAACTAACAATACTCTATGTAAAATAAAATTTAATCTTTGCTTTACTTACATTACACAGATTAAAAGCAAGCTCTGTATTTGGAATTTGCTGCGTTACAAAAGAGTTTCCATAAAATATATAGCCTAGAAATGGTATAAATAAGGCAACTTGATCAACCTGCTATTTGTATACTTTGAAAGGAAACTGAACAGCACAAGTAAAAATGAATTATCTAATTAAAAAATGTATGCTATAGTGTTAAGAGTAAAATAATTTCTCTACTAATGACTGTGGGAAAATATATGCTTTTTAGAGAAATTTTGACTGGAAAAGTGTATCTAAAGCAAAATCTCTGTGATAATTTAAACTGGTTATAAACATAGAAATAAAAAATAATAAAGGTTATTATAAATAAAAATGCATGGAACAAAATTTATTAATATTGTGCAGCTACTTTTTCAGTGGATGTTGACAGAAGAAATACTTCTTAGTGTATTGTGAACCTGACATCGACACAGGATAGCTTTTGATGAGAGAGTCGATGCTTCAATGAATGTTCTTCCAGTCTGAATAATTAGGCTCATCTGCTTCCCCTTTTCCCTCTACACATAGAATTTTTCAAGAAATAAGCATGTAAAATACAAGTGGAAAATAATCTTTTTTTTTCTGTTTTCCAGGATGTTGAATGTTTTTGGCTTACTGGAGCTATTGATTTTTCATGATATATGATTCAGAGTGAAATAAATTTTCTCTTAAATTACAAATACTGAAAAAATTATTAGTTTAGCATTTCATGTTCTATCGAGAAGTTACAAAGAAACTCCTTTTATTTTCACAAAAAAAAACTGTTTCAGTTTATTGTTGTTGTTGGCTTTATTAGCTTTCTAGCTATATCCTAGTTGAATAAAGAAAATGAGCAACTTGGTTTCAATGGATAAATAGCCAACCTTATTAAAAACTTATCATACAAATGATCTCAGCTGTGCTGCATAGTATAGCTCTCTCATAGAAAAAAAATGGATAAATGATTTAAAAATTATAAAACTATTTATCCCACTCTCAGCATTCCTTAGTTGCTCATAGTACCTTGTGTCATGTTGAGGTTTCCTGGGATTTGTTCTGTTTATTTTAGCAGTGTATTTTTTTTGTTCATCCCTTTTCCAATACAAAGGGTCAGTCCTGAAAACGCACAAGTGTCAAAATACAGATTAAGGAGGTTGTATTTAAAAATATACATGTACATATATACTCTAATATGTAAATTATTATGTATTCATATAACAACAAGTAATGAACAAAGAGATCATAAATTTGAAGAAAGCAATTAGGGATATATGGAAAGGTTTGGAGGAATAAAAAAAGGAAAAAATTATATAGTTATATTAAACATAGAATGTATAAGAAGTATAGCAATATAAAAGAATAACAAAGAGAAAAGAATTATCACCTGACCCTATTTCAACATGGAGCTGTTTTGAGTTTCTCTGTTACTTTTTTATTTCCTTCAGACAGGTAGTGTTTCATGAATTACTGAACCAGTAATAAAGAACAAAGGACATCATAATAATTGAAGTTCCTAAATATCTGATCCTTATATCTTTGCAATGTGAATGGCATTCTTCTTTATTCAATAAATAATATATCCTGTATATCTGGGAACAGAGAAGGAACTAGGAAGGGAAGATGGTTTTGGTTCTCAAATTTATATTTAGTGTCTAATGCTTGCCATTTCTGTCCTCTGGGAGTTCACTTATATGAGTTCATAGCATTTCCAACAAAGTACAGTTAATGGTAAAGAAATGTTTGAGGGGATAGTAATATTTCATTAATTGATTTTATGATAGAAATAGGCTATATTTCTCATGAGTTGTCAAATATATTTTGTCTCTTGCCATTGAGACAGAGTGATTCAAGGTTTTTAGCCATTCATTTGTTATATAAGCAAGTATTAATAATTAGGTGCAATAGGTCCTTGAAATGTGAAGTGCAATAAAAATGGGAACATGTTAAATCATCAGCAAACTCATGGAACCTTTTGAAACTCTTAGTGGGTCATTATCTCATTTAGAACTTCTGGAAATGTTCAACAGAAGTGTTCTAAACATTCATCCATTTTTCACAAAACTCTGTTATCTTTTATTGCCTTTTATTTATTATCTTTTATTTCCACCTACATCTTATGAGCACAGAAATTCAGATACATAAGCCATTGTATATTATTATCTAAGCAAAAACATCTTTTGATTCCAATTTTCTTTCTAATTCTTTATCTGCCTTTTTACTCAATGAACACCTTTGGTATTTTATGATGAGAATAATATAAAAATGATAACAAATTAACATTCATCATGAAACTTCAATTGGTAATATCTATCCATATCTCTTTGTAGAGATAATATATGTATGTTGTATAAATATTGTATACAGCTCCCATTACACACACATGAACACAATTACATACATACATGCATATATATATATATATATATATATATATATATATATATGGAGAAATAGGGATTTAAATACATATTAAAATACATAAGTTAGGTGTGAGTTTCTGACCCGCAGCGCCAGCCTGGGAAGGGGAGCTCGGCGGTTCCTTGGCCCCCTGTCCTTCTTGGGCTCTCTGCAGGTCCTCTACTCCCTGGGTGCTGCCTCTTTCTTCCTGGCACACCCAGCTTCCATCCAGAGCCCTCCCCACTTCGGCCCCACCGCCCTCTATTGGTGCGTGGCATAGCCCAGCTCAGCCTGTCTGGGTGCTGGGTCCGAGTCCTCGGGGCACCCGGGCAGGCTGCAGTTCCTTTGTTTCTGTGGCCTGCCTGCACCAAGAAGGGTAGGCACTTTATTTGCGAGCTGCCCAACCAGCACGGAGGCCTGATCTCTCAGCGCTAGGAGACCCAGCGTTGGGGTGAGTTTCTGGCCCACGGCGCCAGCCTGGGAAGGGGAGCTCGGGGGTTCCTTTGCCCCCTGTCCCTCTTGGGCTCTCTGCAGGGTCTCTACTCCCTGGGAGCTGCCTCTTTTTTCCTGGCCCAACCAGCTTCCGTCCAGAGCCCTCCTCACTTCGGCCCCACCACCCTCTTTTGGCGCGTGGCATCGCCCAGACCAGCCCGTCTGGGCGCTGGGTCCAAGTACTCGGGGCGCCCGGGCAGGCTGCAATTCCTTTGTTTCTGTGGCCTGCCTGCACCAAGCGGGGTAGGTGCTTTGTTTGCGAGCTGCCCAACAAGCACAGAGGCCTGATCTCTCGGCGCCAGGAGACCCAGTGTTGGGGAGACCCAGCATTGGGGAGACCCAGCGTTGGGGAGACCCAGCGTTGAGCACGGAGACCTGATCTCTCGGCGCCAGGAGAGGCATCATTGGGGAGAGCCATTGTTGCGTAGGCAAGGAAACCTGATCCAGTAAAAGAAGATCCATAGGGAGCATTTGGAAGAAGAGATGGGCAGACGCCAAGGCAAGAATTCACCCAACAAGCTGAAAAGCAACATGAAGCCACCAGAATCCAGCGACCTCACAACAGGAGGACATGAACACCTTAATCAAGAAGAAGGAGAAAAGATTGACTTCATGAAAGTGATTGACACCCTTAACAGCATGTAAAAAACGCAATTATAGAAATGGATGAGAAATATAACAGAAAGTTTGAAGAATTGAATAAATCGGTGAATTATACCCTAGAAATCCAAGGAAAAACAATCAAACAGATAATGGAAACAGTTCAAAACCTGAAAACTGAAATGGAGGCAAAGAAGAAAACACAAACAGAGGGGCGGCTAGACATGGAAAATCTAGGTAAACGAATAGAGACTACAGAAACAAGCATAACCATCAGAATACAAGAGATAGAAGAAAGACTCTCAGATTGTGAAGATACCATAGAGAAAATAAACACACTGATCAAAGAAAACAGCAAGTCCAACAAACTCTCATCACAAAACATTCAGGAAATATGGGACACAATAAAAAGACCAAAGCTAAGAATAATAGGAGTATAAGAAGGAGAAGAAGTGCAGCTCAATGGTCCAGAAAATATATTTAATAAAATTATAGAAGAAAACTTTCCCAACCTAAAGAAAGATATACCTATGAAGGTGCAAGAAGCACACAGAACACCGAATAGGCTGGATCAAAAAAAAAAATCCCCTCACCATATAATTATCAAAACACAAAGTATACAGAATAAGGAAAGAATATTAAGAGCTGCAAAGGAAAAAGGCCAAATTACTCATAAAGGTAAACCTATCAGACTTACACCTGACTTCTCCATGGAAACCATGAAAGCCAGAATGTCCTGGATAGATGTACTGCAGAAACTGAGAGACCATGGATGCAAGCGCAGATTACTATACCCAGCCAAGCTTTCATTCACTATAAATGGAGAAAACAAAATTTTCCAGGATAAAAACAAATTTAAACAATACGCAGCCACAAATCCAGCATTACAGAAAGTAATTGAAGGAAAATCACTAACCAAGGAGTCCAACAATGACCACAATAACTCAGACATCTAGAGACCCTTCACCAACACAAAACAAAGAAGGGAAACACACAAACTCTAAGTCTAAAAAAAAATGACCATAGTTAACAACCACTGCTCATTAATATCACTTAATGTCAATGGACTCAACTCACCTATAAAAAGGCACAGGCTAAGAGATTGGATAAGAAAACAGGATCCAACATTCTGCTGTTTACAAGAAACACACCTCAACCACAAAGACAGGCACCTACTCAGAGTAAGGGCTGGGAAGAGGCTTATCAAGCAAATGGACATAAGAAACAGGCAGGTGTGGCCATACTAATCTCTAACAAAGTTGACTTCAAACTTAAATCAATCAGAAGAGATGGAGAGGGGCATTTTATACTCATAACAGGAACAATTCATCAGGATGAAGTCTCAATCCTGAACATCTATGCCCCTAATATAAAAGCACCCACGTACATAAAAGAAACATTGCTAAAACTCAAGGCAGCCATCAAACCGCACACACTAATAGTAGGAGACTTCAACACTCCTCTCTCACCAATGGACAGGTCAATCAGACAGAAACCTAACAGAGAAATAAGAGAATTAAAGGAGGTAATGAAGCAAATGGACTTAACAGACATCTATAGAACATTCCACCCAAATAGGAAAGAATATACCTTCTTCTCTGCAGCTCATGGAACCTTCTCGAAAATCGACCACATAGTCGGTAACAAAGCAAACATCCACAGTTACAAAAAAATATTAGTAACCACCTGTGTCTTATCAGATCACCATGGATTAAAGTTAGAATTCAACAACAATGCTACCTCCAGAAAGCCTACAAACTCATGGAAACTGAACAGTCAACTACTCAACCATACCTGGATTAAGGAAGAAATAAAGAAAGAAATTAAAGTCTTCCTTGAATTCAATGAAAATAAAGAAACAACATACTCGAACTTATGGGACACTATGAAAGCAGTCCTGAGAGGAAAGTTCATCGCACTAAGTGCCCACTTAAAGAAGACAGAGAAAGCACACATTGGAGACTTAACAGCCCACCTGAAAGCTCTAGAAAAAAAAAAGATGCAGACTCACCTAGGAGGAGTAGAAGATTGGAAATAATCAAACTGAGGGCTGAAATCAACAAAATAGAAACACAGAAAAAATCCAAAGAATCAATGAAACAAAAAGCTGGTTCCTGGAGAAAATCAACAAGATTGACAAACCCCGATCCAAACTAATCAAACGGCAGAGAGAGAATTTGCAAATTAATAAGATCAGAAATGAAAAGGGAGACATAACCACAGACACAGAGGAAATTCAGAGAATCATTAGATCTTACTACAAAAGCCTGTATGCCACAAAACTGGAAAATGTAAAGGAAATGGATACTTTTTTAGATAAATATCATGTACCAAAGTTAAACCAGGACCAGGTGAACAATATAATAGACCTGTTAGTAGTGAAGAATTAGAAGCTGTTATCACAAACCTCCCTACCAAAAAAAGCCCAGGACCAGATGGTTTCAAAGCGGAATTCTACCAGAACTTCCAAGAAGATCTAATACCCATACTCCTTAATGTATTTCACAATATAGAAACTGCAGAGTCATTGCCAAATTCCTTTTATGAAGCTACAGTCATTCTGATACCAAAACCACACAAAGACTCAACCAGGAAAGAGAATTACAGACCAAACTTACTCGTGAACATCAACGCAAACATCCTCAACAACATACTGGCAAACCGTATCCAAGAACACATTAGAAAAATTAGCAATTGTGATCAAGTGGGATTCATCCCAGATATACAGGGCTGATTCAATTATGAAAATCTATCAATGTAATCCATCATATAAATAAACTGAAAGAAAAATCCATATGATAATTTCATTAGATGCTGAAAAAGCTTTTGACAAAATTAAACATCCCTTTATGATAAAAGTATTGGAGAGATTAGGGATACAAGGGTCATACCTAAATATAATAAAAGCTATATACAGCAAGCCGACAGCTAACATCAAATTAAATGGAGAGAAACTCAAAGCCATCCCATTAAACTCAGGAACACGACAAGGCTGTCCACTCTCGCCATACCTCTTCAATATAGTGCTTGAAGTTCTAGCAATAGCAATAAGACAACATAAGGGGATCAAGGGAATTCGAATTGGAAATGAAGAAGTGAAACTTTCGTTATTTGCAGATGATATGATAGTGTACATAAGCGACCCCCAAAACTCCACCAAAGAACTTTTACAGCTGGTAAACAGCTTTAGTAATGTGGCAAGATACAAGATCAATGACAAAAAATCAGTCGCCCTCTTATACACAAAGGATATGGAAGCAGAGAGGGAAATCAGAGAAGCTTCACCTTTCACGATAGCCACAAACAGCATAAAATATCTTGGGGTAACTCTAACCAAGGAAGTGAAAGATCTATTTGACAAGAACTTTAAGGCATTGAAGAAAGAAACTGAGGAGTATACCAGAAAATGGAAGGACCTCCCTTGCTCTTGGATTGGGAGGATCAACATAGTAAAAATGGCAATTTTACCAAAGGCAATTTATAGATTCAATGCAATCCCCATCAAGGTCCCATCAAAATTCTTCACAGACCATGAGAGGACAATAATCAACTTTATATGGAAAAACAAAAAAAACCCAGGATAGCCAAAACAATCCTATACAATGAAGGACTGGCTGGAGGCATTAGCATCCCTGACTTCCAACTCTATTACAGAGCTACAGTGATGAAAACAGTGTGGTACTGGCATAAAAACAGAGAAGTCGACCAATGGAATCGTATAGAAACCCGAATTTTAACCCACAAACCTATGAACACCTCATTTTTGATAAAGGAGCCAAAAGTATACAATGGAAGAAAGAAAGCATCTTCAACAAATGGTGCTGGCATAACTGGATGTCAACCTGTAGAAGAATGAAAATAGACCCATATCTATCACCATGCACAAAACTCAAGTCCAAATGGATTAAAGACCTCACTATCAGTCAGAGCACATTAAACCTGATAGAAGAGAAAGTGGGAAGTACCCTACATCAGATGGGCACAGGAGATCGCTTCCTATGTGTAACCCCAACATCTCAAACATTAAGGGCAACATTGAATAAATGGGACCTACTAAAACTGAGAAGCTTCTGTAAAGCAAAGGACACTGTCACCAAGACAAAAAGGCAACCTACTGACTGGGAGAAGATCTTCACCAACCCCACAACAGACAAAGGTCTGATCTCCAAAATATATAGAGAACTCAGGAAACTAGACTTTAAAATGCTAATTAACCCAATTAAAAAATGGGGCACTGAACTGAACTGAGAATTCTCAGCAGAGGAAGTTCAAATGGCCAGAAGACACTTATGGTCATGCTCAACCTCCTTAGCGATCAGGGAAATGCAAATATAAACAACTTTGAGATATCATCTTACACCTGTCAGAATGGCTAAAATAAAAAACTCCAATAATAGCCTTTGCTGG
Organism: Microtus oregoni; assembly: GCF_018167655.1. Lineage (NCBI taxonomy): Eukaryota > Metazoa > Chordata > Mammalia > Rodentia > Cricetidae > Microtus > Microtus oregoni. The sequence continues at coordinate 22,267,370 of NW_024543093.1, read as the reverse complement.
AGAGGCTGTGGAGGAACGGGTACCCTCATCCATTGCTGGTGGGAATGCAATCTTGTGCAGCCACTTTGGAAATCAGTGTTTCGGTTTCTCAGGAAATTCGGGATCAACCTACCCCTGGACCCAGCAATACCACTCCTGGTAATATACCCAAGAGATGCCCTATCATATGACAAGAGCATTTGTTCAACTATGTTCATAGCAGCATTATTTGTAATAGCCAGAACCTGGAAACAACCTAGATGCCCTTCAATGGAAGAATGGATGAAGAAAGTGTGGAATATCTACACATTAGAGTACTATGTTGCGGTAAAAAACAATGACTTCTCGAATTTTGCATGCAAATAGATGGGAATAGAAAACACTATCCTGAGTGAGGTAACCCAGACCCAAAAAGATGATTATTGGATGTACTCACTCATAATTGGTTTCTAGCCTTAAACAAGGGACACGGAGCCTACAATTGGTGATCCTAAAGAACCTAAGTAAGAAGGTGAACCAAAGGAAAAACATATAGTTATCCTCTTGGCTATGGGAAGTAGACAAAGTTGCCGGGGAGAAAATTGAGATCTTGGGGGTGGGGTGGGATGGGGGTAAGGGGAGATGGGGAGAGAAATGGGAGAAGGGGAGGAAGGGGGGAACTTGGGGAAAAAGGAGGATTGGGATAAAGGAAGGTTGGATAGGGGAGCACGGAAGCACAATTCTTAGTTAAGAGAGCCACTTCAGGGTGGGCAAAAGACTTGACCCTAGAGTTGCTCCCAGGTGCCCAAGCCGAGGTCCCCAGTTAGTTCCTTGGGCAGCTGGGGATAGGGAACCTGAAATGACCCTCTCCTATATTAATACTGACGAATATCTTGCATATCATCATAGAACCTTCATCTGGTGATGGATAGAGATAGAGACAGAGATCCACACTGGAGCACTGGACTGAGCTCCCAAGGTCCCAATGAGGAGCAGAAGGAGGGAGAACATGAGCAAAGAAGTCGGCACCACGAGGGGTGCACCCACCCACTGAGACAGTGGAGCCGATCTATTGGGAGCTAACCAAGGCCAGCTGGACTGTGACTGAAAAATTATGGGATAAAACTGGACTCTCTGAACATGGCGAACAATGAGAGCTGATGAGACGCCAAGGACAATGGCAAGGGGTTTTGATCCTATGTAATGTGCTGGCTTTGCGGGAGCCTAGCCAGTTTGGATATTCACCTTTCTAGATATGGTCGGAGGGGGGAGGACCTAGGACTTACCACATTGCAGGGAACCCTGACTGCTCTTTGGACTGGAGAGGGAGTGTGAAAGGAGTTGGGGGAGGGATAGAAGGGTGGGAGGAGGGGGAGGGAAATGGGAGGCTGGGAGGAGGTTGGAACTTGTTTTTTTTTTTCTCATTTTCTCAATAAAAAATATTTTTTTAAAAAAAAGAAAATGCAAAAAACTACATAAGTTAACACTCTTTGTAAAATTATCAATTATTAATTCTTGGGTCATTCCCAGTTGCTCAGCCCCCAAAGAAACCATACAGAAACTATAATATTTAAATCACTGCTTGGCCCATTGGCTCTAGCTTCTTATTGGCTAACACATATATCTTAATTTAATCCATTTCGTATATCACTATAGGCCGTGACTTACAGGCTAAAGTTGCGGCGTCTGTCTCAGGTGGCAGCTTCATGGCTTCTCCCTAACTCCTCCTTCTTTCTCCCAGAATTTACTTTCGTTTTCCCCTAGTTTTTTCTGCCCTGCTCTGCTATAGGCTCAAAGCAGCCCTTTATTAACCAAAGGTATTCACAGCATACAGATGGGAATCTGGCTTCAACCTCTCCTTTTCTGTTTAAATAAAAAGGAAGGTTTTAACTTTAACATAATAAATTTACATATAACAAAACATTTATCAAGCAAGAATTACAGTTAAAATATTTAGATATACTTTATCTTTTATCATAACTAAGAAAACTGTAACAACAACTAGAAATTCTTCAACTCCATCAAAGACTCCAGAAGCATATATTACCTAAGTAAAGAAGAAGTGCAATTGAAGTAACTTCCAAAACTGTAGAATTGACAGAGAGTTTTTGCTGCCTGGACAGCCACACAAAGTTCTTCTGTACCAATGGGACATCCATATTTAGCCTGCAGGCCCATAGTATCCATGAAACAGGAAATTTTAAAGACAGTTGCTCTTTTATTGGCAGTGTGTAAGTCACTTTCTCCTGTGTCCTACGGAATGTTGGACAGATCCTTTCATGAATCAGGAACCCCTAAGTATCATCTCACCTGTAGACAAGTTCAGCAGTCATTTCTCTGCAGGTCCTGTATATTAAATTCATCAAACAGTCCATACAAAAGCAGTTTATTGCCCAAAAGGCTAACCAACTCCATAAAGAGGCTCTTTGATGCCCATCTTCCTCTTGATGTAGCTTGGTGCTGCCAGAAGCAGATGTTTCTCACTGCCATGAAAAGTCCTAAATTCTTAAAATACTTTAATTGCCCATTATGTATTTTTTGAAAGGTTTGAAGAAGACCTATCTAACTGAAATATATCTCTATATATCTAGGAAACCTAACTAACATGACTAAAAGTTTGACTATTATAGATGACTCACTATTTACCTATATTTCTTAATTATGCATTACATTTTTAAATGAGCGGCACAAGAGCAGAAAAATACATATTACAAAATTGACCTTAAATTTATGTCAATAAATCAAGATCCATACCAATGCAAATCTGTATAGCATATCCACCTTTAAATGTAAACAAATATTTATAAACAATATTTGGGAATATGGACATAGTTATTCTCCAAACTTCTTCCTTCTGTTTATTGGGCAAAGCAATTTTTTTTTTTTATTTTTTGAGACAGGGTTTTATCCGTAGCTTTTGGTTCCTGTCTTGGAACTAGCTCTTGTAAACCAGGATGGCCTCGAACACACAGAGATCTGCCTGCCTCTGCCTCCCGAGTGCTGGGATTAAAGGCGTGCACCACCACCGCCTGGCTGGGCAAAACAATTTTTGAGGGGTGTTCAAGGTAACCTTTTAGGGGCTCTTGGTCCATAAAATCATATTAGTCTGGATGCAATCCAAAGGTTCTCTACCTATGTGGAAACAACAGAAGAACCTATTTTTTAAAGCAATATATCCTTAGACCCAAATTCTGAAGTCAAGATGCCTTTATAACATACATGGTTGTTTAGCTTAGCAGCACATACAATGAAATGTCTCTCTGTATTTAGCTCCTTCATAGTAAAAATATTTAAAGAAAACACAATAATATACACAATCCATACTCTGTGAATTTTCAATCTTTATGTGACATATTTTTACTTTATCATTTTTCTATAAGTTTAATATTTATTTTATTATCTTTACTCCTTTAATCCATGACTGTCTGTACTTTGTCTTTTTTAAAGACTTTGCTTTATTTTTGAAAGCCATTTACATCTTTTTATAACTCTCTATACTTTTTTTCTTCTCTCCCCCAAACCTACATACATTTGTCCAGCACTGTGACCCATTTAGAGGTCTTTTATGTCTGAATCAGTCCTATTGTATATCTGTAATTTTTTATTGTTCAGGAACACTTCTTAAATGCTAAGTGCTTCTTAAAAACTTAAGCTGTGGCATTAATAGGGTATATATGGTACTTCCTGCTTACTCCACACAGTCCAACATAATAGAAGTCTATTCATGTCCTCTGCAAGCCATGCACATTGCCCTAGTTTTAAGCACACAGCGGGTCTATTTCATGCCATTAATCATGTTGTAATATGTTGCTCAAAAAAATAAAAAAAAAAAACTAAATACACAGTCTCCTACAAGAGCCAGAGGTCACACTGTCAGCACGGCCCAGAAAGCTGCCATTTTGAAATAGTATAGCTTTTTTTTTTTTCTGCTACTTCTGAATCAGGAAAATCTTTCCTATAAGAGCTACAGCATGCCAACAGTCAAAAGCATGAAGCTGTATTAGACTCTCTATTTTTGTGTCTAGAATTCCTTTTTAAGCCCTCTCATTTTTTAAGAGGATTTTAGTTCGCCATGTGGGTGCCAATTTGTAGCAAAAAGGTTGCTTGTTTGTTAATGGCTGCTTAGTTCCAAAATAATCATGCAGATACTGTATTAATTAAATTACTGCTTAGTCAATTAGTTCTAGATTCTTATTGGATAACTCTTACATATTAACTTAACCCATTTCTATTAATCTGTGTATTGCCACAAGGCTGTGACTTACCATCTAAAGTTCTGGCATCTGTCTCTGGCAGGGCTACATGGCTTATCTTTAACTCCTCCTTCTTTCTCCCAACATTCACTTTAGTTTTCCCTACCTACCTCTTTCTGCCTTGCTGTCCTCTAAATTCAAGGCAGTTGTTTATTAACTAATTGTATTCACAGCATAAAGAGGGGAATCTCATATCAATTAATGGGGATATTTTATTTATTGCATCCTTTTGTTTTCTGAGGCATATATGTAAAAGAAAATCTGAAAAATATTAGTTTTTGTTGTAAGATATGTAACATTTATCAACACAAAAAACAGTGTTTGAAATCTATGATCTACCCATGTTTGGTGGCAAAATAATAATATATAGATAAAAGTACATGGGAATACAACAATGAACTGCTTTCAAATCACACCACTGAACTATAGCAATGAAAATGATAGGACACTCCATTAAAAGTAGACATGGAATTGAAAGGAATAGAACACAGTGTGATTAATTAAGATATGCCATAACACAGAAGGGAGAACAATTTACCTAATTAGAATATGTACATATTCACATACAGGAGAAACAAGAACTGTGTTTAGACCTATAAATAAAAGTAAAATTAATAAAGACTTAATCACATGACCTAAAACTTTGAAAACAGTTTTAACATTACTTTGAGCATTGATATTTCTAGTTGTCAATCTAAAACCCCAGCAACAAAGAAAAATGATGGGACTGCATAAAAATAGAATTCTTCTGTTTACCAAACAAGACCAACTATGGCATAAAAGACAGCCTATTGCATTTGAGAAAATATTCGCAAAATATATAACAAAATACATTAGTTATTAAAATATTAACAAATAGAAAGAAAGCAACCTGATTAAGAAACTTAATGGTTTCCTTAAAATAATCTGGATTTCTCCCAAAAGGAAAAAAAATAAACAAGTCCAAATGCTTTTGATTTTATTAACCACCATGCTAGACAAAAGTATTTTCAGAGAGACAAAAAATAATATTGATGAATATGTGCAAGAAAAGAACCCCTTTTACTTTTACCTTAGTGTTACTTGGCACAACTGTGATGGAAAAGATCATGGTAATTCCTTAAAACATTAAAAATGACTACTATGGTAGCTAGTAAATTCTATTTCTACAACTGAGTATATAGCACTGAAATGAAATTGGAATGTCAGAGTGAATTTTTCATTTCCCAAATCATCCAGAATAAGTAGAAAACATATTGTTTTATTATTTTATTGGTATGGGAACTTAAGACTATTTACGACAGTGAGACACATCTGCTCCTGGCAGCACCAAGCTACTTTAAGAGGATGATGGGCATTGAAGTGGCTCCTTATGGAGTTGGTTAGCCATTTGGGCGAAAACTGCTCTTGCCTGGTTTGCTTGACTGGACATGCAGGACCAACAGAGAGATGACTGCTGAACTTTACTAGAGGTGAGATGGTTCTTCAGGTTTCTTGCTTTATAAAAGACTCTACTAGACATTTCGTAGGCTACAAAAGAAAGTGATTGGCAAACTTCCAATATAGGTGGAACTATCTTTGGAATTTCCTGTTTTGTGGAAAAGTCTGCTGGATACTATGGGCCTGTAGGCTGAAGATAAATGTCCCAATGGTACAGAAGAACTTTGGGTGACTATCCAGGCAGTGAGATGTCTCTGTTAATGCTAGATTTTTGGATGTTTCTTACAATGCACTTCCTATTTGCTTATGTATTATTACATCCTTCTGGAGTCTTTGATGGAGTTGAAAAAATAGATAATTATAGTTATATACTTACTTAGTTATAATAAAAGATAAAGTAGATATAAATATTATAACTGTAATTTTTGCTTGATAACTGTTTTGTTATATGTAGTTATACTATATTAAAGCCTTCCTTTTTGATCAAACAGAAAAGGGGAAATGGTGTGTGGGGGGGTCCTTCTGTCTGTGTGTTGCTTTTATTGGTTAATGAATAAAGAACTGCTTTGAGCCTATGGCAGGGAAGAACAGAACTGGGTGAGAAAGCTAGGCTGTATGCTGGGAGAAAAAAGGGTGGGGCCAGAGAGAAGTGAAAGAGCCCCTGAAGACACATACTAGGAACTATAGCAAGTAAGATGCTGTCATGTGGTGATACACAGATTAGTAGATATAAGGAACATGTTGTAAGATATATAAGATATATATATATATATATATATATATATATATATATATATATGCATGTATATGCAGTGAAAACTGAGTTAGGGTTTTTTTTCAATGTAGGAGTTTCTTTTTTTTTAATTTATTTATTTATTAAAGATTTCTGTCTCTTCCCTGACACCGCCACCCATTTCCCTCCCCCTCCCCCAATCAAGTCCCCCTCCCTTGTCAGCCCAAAGAGCAATCAGGGTTCCTTGCCCTGTTTTAATTCCAAGGAACCCCCACCTTCATCCAGGTGTATTAAGGTTAGTATCCGAACTGCCTAGGCTCCCCCAAAGCCAGTACGTGCAGTAGGATCAAAAACCCATTGCCATTGTTCTTGAGTTCTCAGTAGTCCTCATTGTCCGCTATGTTCAGCGAGTTCGGTTTTATCCCAGGCTTTTTCAAATCCAGGCCAGCTGGCCTTTTTGAGTTCCCAATAGAACATCCCCATTGTCTCAGTTCCTCGCTCTTGCTCTCTCTCCTTCTGCTCCTGACTTGGACCTTGAGATTTCTGTCCGGTGCTCCAATGTGGGTCTCTGTCTCAGTCTCCTTTCATTGCCTGATGAAGGTTAATATTCAGGAGGATGCCTATGTGTTTTTCTTTGGGTTCTCCTTATTTAGCTTCTCTAGGATCACGAATTATAGGCTCAATGTCCTTTATTTATGGCTAGAAACCAAATATGAGTGAGTACATCCCATGTTCCTCTTTTTGGGTCTGGCTTACCTCACTCAGGATAGCATTTTCTATTTCCATCCATTTGTATGCAAAATTCAAGAAGTCCTTGTTTTTTACTGCTGAGTGGTACTCTAATATGTATATATTCCATACTTTCTTCATCCATTGAAGGCATCTAGGTTGTTTCCAGGCTCTGGCTATTACAAACAATGCTGCTATGAACAAAGTAGAGCATATACTTTTGTTGTATGATAAGGCCTCTCTTGGATATATTCCCAAGAGTGGTATTGCTGGGTCCAGGGGTAAGTTGATCCCTAATTTCCTGAGAAACTGCCACACTGCTTTCCAAAGTGGTTGCACAAGTTTGCATTCCCACCAGCAATGGATGAGTGTACCCCTTTCTCCACAACCTCTCCAGCAAAGGCTATCATTGGTGTTTTTGATTGTAGCTATTCTGACAGGTATAAGATGATATCTTAAAGTTGTCTTGATTTGAATTTCCCTGATAGCTAAGGAAGTTGAACATGACCTTAAGTGTCTTTTGGCTATTCGCACTTCTTCTGTTGAGAATTCTCTGTTCAGCTCAGTGCCCCATTTTATAATTGGGTTGACTAGCCTTTTACGGTCCAGTTTCTTGAGTTCTTTATATATTTTGGAGATCAGACCTTTGTCAGTTGCGGGTTGGTGAAGATCTTCTCCCAGTCAGTGGGTTGCCTTTGTGTCTTAGCGACAGTGTCCTTTGCTTTACAGAAGCTTCTCAGTCTCAGGAATTCCCATTTATTAAATGGGGCCCTTAATGTCTGTGTTAGTTTTAAAAGTAAATAAATTCTATTGGTTTTTACAAAATATACAGAACTTGAAAATGGCAAGGGATTTAAAACAAGCAAGAATATAAAAATGAGCTCTTATGAACCTGCCCATATAAAGGCCCTAAAATTATCTCATAGAAGCAGGAAGTGAAATGATGGTTTCTATACATTGAGAGATAGGTAGAAGAGAAAATCTGGGTGAGAGGATATGAACTCCCAGTTATGTAGGCTAAATAAAATTGAGGATTTAGTGCATTGTATGCAATTGTGTTTGATAGGTACTCAACTAATTCCCAGCAACTATTATACATTTTCAGTATGCTGAAATGTAAATGTTCTTACAACAAAATAGTCATGTGTATGTAGGTTGAGATCTTAGTTTGGTTGTTACAATCATGTCATGGTATATATTTGTGTATCAAACAGCAAACTGGATTGCATACATGTATAAATTTCTTTTTTGTAATTTTTAATATTATGAGAAAGATAAAAATAAGCGATGAAATATTCCCAATCCCAACAATAATTATTCTTTTTAAAGATAATTTGTCTTTTCATACACAATCAACAAACAGTAAGAATTGTTCTTTATGTCCAGTAGCAGAAATTTAAAGTTAGAAGTATTTTAAAAATATTAGGAAAATACAGATGAAAGGTTTTATTGCTAAGAATTGGTAACCAAGATTTTGGAGACAGCATTTGTTATTTCATACATACACACACACACACAAAAAAAACACACACACATATAATATACATACAAATACACACACATTTGTCACTGAACCAAAGTGAGAGATATGTAACTGTACAGAGAAAAACATGATAGCTTCTCTAAAATAGTATGTTTAATAAAAATTTTTATCTGTGTAAGATAGATTTTTGAGATCACAAGGAAAAGAATTCTGGGATTTGTCCATATTTTTTCATTATAATATTTTATAGGAAAGTCACAGCACTGTTTGATGAATTTTCACATGGCTGGTATATATTAAACCTAAAGTTAAAATTACTTTTTCCTATTTTATTGGAGTACAAATATATTGTAGTGTTTGTCGGGTTAGCTTTAAGAGAAAATGAGAAATGAGGTTGTGTGATAAACTGCTACTAAAAAAAGTCAAAGTGATTCTGGTTCCTGCTGTAAATAAAGAATGACATTCCGGATTAAAAGAAGTATTACCTTTCTGTACATTACTCTGTCGAGATTGAATCTGGGACACTCTTGCCATTTCTGACTAGTTGAAAGCAGAGATTATGTTTCAATTTTCTAACTCTTTCTGGAACATAGTGAATTTTAGGAATAGTTTGCTTCCCTTATTAAGTTGCTGAAATGATAATTGTCAGAGGCTGTTTGTTTGTTCCCACCATCCCAGTCCCTAAATAAACACAGAAAAACTGTATTATTTAAAACAGTTTGGCATATTAATTTATGCATATTTCTAGCTAGCTCTTACATCTTAAATTAACCCATTTCTATTAATCTGTATATCATCTCGTGGTTGTGCACTACTGGTAAGTTCCCATCTGGCATCTGACATCTGTCTCCTACATTGGCTATCCTATGTTTCCCTGACTCCGCCTTCTTTACTACTCTATCTGATGTTTCCCTGACTCCGCCTTCTTTACTACTCTATCTGATGTTTCTCTGACTCTGACTTCTTTACTACTCTATCTGATGTTTCCCTGACTCCGCCTTCTTTACTACTCTATCTGATGTTTCTCTGACTCCACCTTCTTTACTACTCTATCTGATATTTCCCTGCCTTCTTTACTACTCTATATGATGTTTCCCTGACTCCACCTTCTTTACTACTCTATCTGATGTTTCCCTGACTCTGCCTTCTTTACTACTCTATCTGATGCTTCCCTGACTCCGCCTTCTTTACAACTCTATCTGCTTGAAGTTCACACTTTGCCCTATTCTGCCCTATGATAGGCCCAAAGAATCTTTATCATTAACCAAACTGTTTGTACTCTGTCTCTTTAGAATTTGTTTTATTTTTTAGAAAACCATTTACTTCTTTTTATAAATGTTTATATTCTTTTTCTTCGATCTTTCAAGACCAAAATACAATACATATAACACTGTGACCCATTGAGAAGTTTTTTTCCATCTGGATTTGTAGTTATTGCATGTGTATCTGTAATTATTTTTTTTAACCAGGAGCAGTTTTTTTTTTTTTAAATGCTAAGCAGGCATGGCTAGAACCAACTCTGTGGCACTGTCTTTTGACTCTACCTAGTCCAACATAGTGGAGGCATATTTGCTGTCTCTGAAAGCCATGAACATTGCCTCAGCTCCAAGGTCACAGTGGGTCCATGACACTCACTGTTATTTGTAACATACTACTTACAGACCCAATTTAAGTGTTCAGCCACCTGAAACAGCCGGAGCTGTTCGAGAAAATAACACAGACTATGAAGCTGTCATTTTGAAACTGCATGTTTCTTTTGCTGCTACCACGGAATCAGGGAGACCTCTCTTAAAGGAGCTTTTGTGCTCATTTACTGCCCGTAAACAGAGCTCATCTGAAAAAAAAAAAATCTGGTTATCAAGAAATTGTCCTTACCTCTGTTCTTTCTTTCTAGAATTCCTTTCTAAGCTTTCTCAGGATTTACATGGATTTAATCACCCCCACAATGTCACACCAATCTGTTGTTGGAGGCTGCATGTTTGTTCCTGGCCACCTAGACTCAAAATAAGCACACAGAATCTGTATTAATCAAAATTCTTCTTGGACTACTTATTAGCATATGCATTTTTCTAGCTAGCTCTTATATCTTAAATGAACCCATTTCTACTAATCTGTATATTGCCACATGGTTGTGGTTTACCTGTAAGGTTCTATCTAGTGTCTAGCATCTGTATCCTCTATCATCTACGTGGACTCTCCCTGACTCTGTCTTCTTTCCTCCTCTATCTACTTGGAGTTTCCATTGTGCCCTTTTCTGGCCTGTGATGGCCACAAGTAGCTTCTTTATTCATTAACCAAATACATTCAAACTATACAGATGGTAATCCTACATCAGATAAGGAACTGAAAAAGGATATAATAAAATTAAAAGTTATTATCTGAGACCTCCAGTAATTATCTGATTATATTTCCAAAATGCTGAAGAGTCCTTTAATATTTAAAAAAAAAATCACTGACAGCCTGAAAAGCTCCAATTGCTGAGCATCCTTCCTCATTTAATCTCCTGTGGAGGTGGTGAAACCTGTAGGAAAGGACTATTCAAACTGCTTTGTAAGCATAGAAGTGAGTGTGTGGTTGTCCTGGAGCAGAAGCATTAAAGTGATATTGTGAGTCCAGTTAAAGCAGACACAAAAGACAATACAAAAATCACGCAGTGAGAAAATATAGCTCTAGTTTTCTTATGAGAATAGACCCAATAAGGTTAAGCAAGAGAAAAATATTAGCAAATCAAATGCAATTATTTGTAAAAGAATACAACATCAGGATTACACAGAAACTTATGCCAGAAAAGTATATTTGATGAAACATTTAAAAATTAGTCAAAAATATCTCACAATAAATGAGAGAAAAATACATCAGGAGAGGCACTCACTACATCTGACTAAATTCAGTACCCAATCTGGTTAAAAAAAACCCAACTTTTGGAAAACTAAAATAGTAGGAAATAAATTTAATGAAAAAAAGAAGATTCTGAAAGTAAAAAAAAATTGCACATGAATATAATCATATCAATTAAAGAATTATTGAAATATTTGTTCTGAGAACAAGCTGGTAATTCTCATCACAGCACAGAAGGTCAGAGGTATTACACTAATGACAAATTTTCCTCATTTATGGACTACGTGATTGGGCATAGAGAAAATTTAAAACAATGAAGTCTTCTTGAATTGAATTAATTGCAAGTAATTTAGTCATCCCAAAATGCCAATACATAAAATCATTTTCTTACATGCTAGTGATAGCAACAGAAATATTTTAGAACATGCCTTAAAAGAAGACCAGGCAAAACAGCATTTTTTCAAATCCATTTTTAGAAATATAGGATCTCTGAACCTCATAAATTCTTAAGGGAATTTGTGAACTAAAAACACAGTGATATACCCTATTCATCCAGAAATTGTTAAAATAAAGCATATTGAAACAAGTAAAAATGAATATATTGAATAAGTAAATAAACAAATAAAATGAATGGCTAAAATAAATATATGTAAATAAGAAAAAGTTAGAAGTCATACTTTTCTAAATAAGTGTAAAATTTTATGAGACTTTAATTAAGGTGGGGGTTTTTGTAGTTTCTTTTATATTTTATTATTATAAATTAAAACTCATATATCAATATAGATACATATCCACAAATGATTATATTTATTAAAATATGACAAATACACAAATGTATTTATGACATTGCCATTTCTAGTAGTTCCAAGCAATAAATCCAAAGTTTCATCCACAATAAAATAGAAAAAAGTTTTAATTTATTGATACACTCACATAGTAAATAAGTCTGAAAATGAACAGAAAATTGTTTAACACAACAGTATATATGACTTTCACAAAAGCTTAAAGTATGTAGATGTGATTGTTGAGGCTCTGAAAGAGTATCATAACAATTAGGCATGATATTTATAATTTAGATGCTCTGACTTTAAAAAACATGGAAGGAAAAATTTCTTGATGTTTGTACAAACTACATAGTATGTTCACTTTTAACTGTGACAGGTTCTATAGGTATTATTCTTGTACTTCTTTTAGTTAAGCTTCTACAGGTACCAACTGGTGGTACATATATAAGTCCTTTTCTGGCAATTAAGTTCTGAACTTTAGGTGATGTGTTCACTAATCATCTTCCCAGGAAAATTTATAAATCATGTGCTTGCATCTCTCTCTCTCTCTCTCTCTCTCTCTCTCTCTCTCTCTCTCTGTGTGTGTGTGTGTGTGTGTGTGTGTGTGTGTGTGTGTGTCTGTGTATGTGTGTATATCTGTAAATATGCTTGGTCTTGAACTCTGCTCTTGTCCATGCTAAGCAACCTGTACTACTGAACTATAAAACCCTAAACAAAATTGGTAAAAGAATTTCTGAGAAGAAATTAATTTATTATTTATTATTACTTTATTTAACTCATTGAATTCATTTCCATTGAGTTCATTAGTTAAAGAAATGAGTAAATACTGCCATAAATCACTTAATGATAGAACCTGAGGAGTATAATGTCACAAAGGATTAATCTCAGGATTTCAAACCTAATGGAGTTTTCCCATACATATAATTGCTGACTCCTACTTTCTTTTAGGATTTGATAATGTCTCTAATTCTTATTCTATTCCTGCCTCATCATTAATGTTACATTCAGAACAAACTTGTCTTCTAGTTTTACAGATTCACACATGGAAAAAAATTAAGCCCAGAATTGACTACACTCAGATTCCCACCTATGTTAGATTTAGATTTTTTGGATATATTTTAGACAGTCATATATATATGTATGCCTGTGTGTGTGTGTGTGTGTGTGTGTACTTTTAAAAGGTCTACCTAAAATTAGTTCAGACTCATCATCCTATGATGCTTTCTAGTGGTGTGTTCTAATTCTGCCACTCAAATAAATTTGTATTTTTGAAATATTGGATATGTTATAGTTTGTAAAAACTGTTGGGCCAATCCTTGTGACAACAGAGCATACACCTTCTACACACAGTTCTCAGCACATTTAATATATTATTTATATTACTACTCAAACCATATGTGAGTATGTAATAAAAAAACAACATTTTAACAGTGGGGTGAAACTATGAGGCAGACTGGGTCATGCCACAGAAGAGAACTGGATTCAAATAACTGTATATATTCCTTCTAGAACCTGACATATAAATAATTAGATTTCTACCAACTGCCTAATTTGACACTAGAAATTTATACTGATATTTGATGTTTATGTATAAATTTGAGAAGTAAATAATAAATGTGGCAGAGAAGAGGAATAGAATTTACAGGGAAAAGATCAAGAAAATGAAGATGTCCAAAATGCTTTGACTTGATAGTCTTATAATTTCTTTCTAAGTCTCATATTATAATTATGTTTGTAATTCTCTATTCTTTGTAACATGTTAACTTAGTACATTTTAGCTGTTTACCTTGTTTTACTTTTCCACTGTATTAGAAATTGTCACTATTTTATTCATAGTGTAGTCACCAGCAGGGATACTATCCCTTGGCCTACATCTGTATAATAGAGTCCAAGGAAGGAATGATGTACACAGTGGCCTCTAAAGTATACTAAATGATGTGTAGCTGGACTGCATGAAAGTCACTTCTGTTGCATCTTCACTGAAAGATTATTGGGATTTCTTTTACCAATGACTGCTACTTCTGCTGAAGGAGAACAGCTGTTTGGACTGTTTTGAGGTACTGGAAAAGCACAGTCCTCTTTTTTATTGATTTTTTTTTGAGCTCTACATTTTTCTCTGCCACCCTCCCTGCCTCTCTCCTCTCCCATTCAATCCTGCCCCTAAAAGTCCCCATGCTCCTAATTTACTCAGGATAATTGTCTTTTTCTATTTCCTATGTAGGTTAGATCTATGTAAGTCACTCTTAGTGTCTACATTTTTGTCTACGTTCTCTGGGATTGTCATTTGTTAGCTGGTTTTCTTTGCTTTTTGTTTAAAAATTACTTATGACTGAGTACATGTGATAATTGTCTTTCTATGTCTGGGTTACCTCACTCAAAAGAATGTTTTCTAGCATTATTTATTTTCCTTCAAAATTCAAGATGTCATTTTTTTTTCATGCTGTGTAGTACTGTAGTGTGTAAATGTACTACATTTTTTCTTTTCCATTCTTTGGTCAGGGGGCATATGTTGTCCTCAGTGCTTTTTGACATTCTTATAAGTGTAAGTTAGAATTTCAGAGTTATTTTGATTTGCCTTTCTCTGATGACTAAGGATGTTAAAAATTTCCTTAAGTGTCTTGCAGCCAATTTATATTTTTCTGTTGAGAGTTCTCTGTTTAGATATGTACTACATTTTAACTGATTATTTGTTCTTTTGATGACCAATTCTTGAGTTCTTTGTATATTTTGGAGATCAGACCTCTACCTGATGTGGGGTTAAGTGAAGAACTTTTCCCATTCTGTAGGTTGTTATTTGTCTTGTTGACCATGTCCTTTGCTTTACAGAAGCTTTTCAGTTTCAGGAGGTCTTATTTATTAACTGTTTCTCTCAGTGTCTGTGCTGCTGGGGTTATATTAGGAAGTGGTCTCCTATGTCAATGTTTTCAAGTGTATTTCCCACTTTCACTTCTATAAGGTTCACTGTGGCTGGCTTTATGTTGAGGTCTTTTGGACTGTTTTGTGCATGGTGATAGATATGGGTCTATTTTCATTCTTCTACATGTTGATATCCAGTTATGCCATCACCATTTGTTAAATATGATTTCCTTTTCTCATTTGATATTTTTTGCTCCTTTGTCAAAACTCATGTGTTGAAGGTATGTGGATTATTATCTGGGTCTTCAATTTGGTTCCATTGGTCCTACTGTTTGTCTTATGCCAATGGCAGGCTGTTTTAAGTACTGCAGCTCTGTAGTAGAGTTTGAAGTCAAGGATTGTGATGCCTCCAGAAGTTCTTTTATTGTTTTGGCTATCCTGGGCTTTTTGCTTTTCCATATGAAGTTGAGTACTATTCTTTGAGATCTATGAAGAATTTTGCTGGGATTTTGATGGACATTGCATTGAATCTGTAGATTGTTTTTGGTAACATTGCTATTTTTACCAAAAACATGGGTGATCTTTCTACTTTCTCGTGTCTTCTTCAATTTCTTTCTTCAAAGATTTAAAGTTCTTGTCATACAAGAATTCCACTTGTTTGGTTAGACTTAATCTGAGATATTTTTGGCATTTTTTGGCTATTGTGACGGGTGTTGTTTCTCTGACTTCCTTCCCAGCCGTTTGATCTGTGTACCAGAGGGCTACTAATTTTTTTGAGTTTATCTTGTATTCTGCTACATTGCTGAAAGTGTTTATGAATCGTAGAAGTTCCTTGGTAGAATTTTTGGGATCACTTATGTAAACTACTGTCTCATCAGCAAACAGTGAGAGTTTGACTTCTTTTTTTCTGATTTGTATCCCCCTGATCTCCTTTGGGTGTCTTATTCTTATAGCTAGGACCTCAAGAACTATATTAAATAGATATGGAAAGAGTATATAACCTTGTCTTGTTCCTTATTGCATTGGAATTACTGGGAGCTTTTCTTTATTTAGCTTTATGTTGGCTGTTGGCTTGCTATATATTGCCTTTATTATGTTTAGGTATTTTCCTTGTATCCCTGTTCTCTCTAAGACCTTTAAGGGATGCTGTATTTTCTCAAAAGCTTTTTCGGCATCTAATGAGATGATCCTATGGTTTTTATTTTTCAGTTTGTTTATATGGTGGATTATGTTGACAGATTTTCATGTTTTGAACCATCCCTGCATCTCTGGGATGAAGGCGACTTGGTCATGGTGGATGATGGTTCTGATATATTCTTGGATTCAATTTGCCAGTATTTTATTTAGTACTTTTGCATCAATATTCATGAGTGAGATTAGTCTGTAATTCTTCTTAGTAATGTAATGTCTTTCTGTGGTTGGGTATCAGGGTTATTGTAGCCTCATAAAAAGAGTTTGGCAGTGTTTTTTCTGTTCCTATTGTGTGCAATAATTTGAGGAGTATTGATATTAGTTCTTTTAAAGTCGTGTAGAATTCTGAGCCATCTGGTGCTGGGCTTTTTTAGGTTGGGAGACTTTTGATGACTTTTTCTATTTCTTCAGCAGTATAAATGTACTCAACTCACCTATAAAAAGGCATAAACTAACAGATTGGATACAAAAATAGAAACCATTCTTCTTCTGCATACAATAACACATTTCAACATTGAAGACAGAAATCATCTCAGAGTAAAGTGCTGGGAAAATATTTTAATTAAATATATTTAAGAAACAAGCAGGTGTAGATATCCCAATATCTATCAAAACAGACTTCAAGCTAAAATCAATCAAAAGAGACAAAGAAGGTTAATTCATATTAGTCATAGAAAAAGTCCATCAAGAAGAAATCTCAATACTGAACATCTATGCCCCAAATATAAGAGCACCCTCGTATGTAAAAGAAATACATCTAAAGCTTATATCATACATTAAACCCCACAAACCCATAGAAGGAGACTTCAACACTCCCTTCTCACCACTGGGCAGACAAAAATTGAACAGAGAAATAACAGATGTTATGATTCACATGGACTTAACAGAAATTCATAGAATATTCCATCCAAAGAGAAAAGAATATAACTTCTTCTCAGCACCTCATGGAACCTTCTCAAAAATTGGCCACATACTAGCTAACAAAACAAACCTCAACAAATACAAAAATTTGGAATAACCCAATGTACCTTATCAGACCACCATGGTTTAAAACTAGAAGTCAACTGCAATACTAATTCCTGAAAACCCACAAGCACATGGAAATTAAACAATGGTCACCTGAATCATCAATGGGTCAAGGAAGAAATAAAGGGAGAAATTAAAGACTTTCTAATTCAATAACAATGACCAACAACATACCCACTTTTGGGGACACAATGAAAGCAATTTTAAGAGGAAAGTTCATAGCACTAAATACCTACATAAAAAAAAGCTGAGAAAATCAAATACTAGTGAATTAACAGAACATTTGAAAACTTTAGAACAAAAAGAAGCAAACTCACCTAAGAGAACTAGATGGCAGGAAATAATCAAATTGAGAGCTGAAATCAACAAAATAGAAACAAAGAAAACAATACAATGAATCAATGAGACAAATATTTGGTTCTTCAAGAAAATCAGCAAAATAGACAAACCTTTATCCAAACTAACCAAAAGGCAGAGAGAGAATATCCACATTAACAAAATCAGAAATGAAAAGTGTCATATAACAACAGATATGGAGGAAATATAGAGAATCATTAGGTCATATTTCAAAAACCTGTACTCCATAAAATTGGAAAACTTAAAAAAAATGGACAACTTCATGTATAAATATCACTTACCAAAATAAAATTAAGATCAGATAAGCAAATTAAACATAGTCCTCTTTACCTAGATGTAGTTTCAGTAAAACATTAACTGCAGAAATGTACAGATTCATGTAATACCCATCATAAATTAAGTTTCTGGTTGACTTCTCCAGGATGTGATTTTTAAATGTGGTACAGTATATGTTAACCTGCTGCATAGATTAATGGGAGTGTAAGATCATAGCTACTGATTATTACTTTCTTAAAAAATAATGGGCAATTGTTAGGAAAATGATAGCAGATAAAGCATCAGAAAAAAAATAGTCAACATTAGTTGTTTGATATGGATTATGTCTTATTATGCCATTTTTGTTCCAACATTTTCCTTCAAACTGCCATCATTCTCATTAACAACTCTGGCCAATTGTGGCTTTATTATGACCTCTTTTCTACTCTTACATTCCTTCTTAGAGATGAGAAAACATGTAAATCTCAATAATTGTAATTTTAGACTCTTATCAGACCAAAATATACTTTCAGAAAACCTATTTGTGATTATACAGAAACAACCTTTCATGTCATCATTGATTAGTATCTGTATTCATTATAAAAATAAGGTCCACATAAACAATGCCTTTGATTTTGATCATGGTTACATTAACTATTTGGTATGATTTAAGTGCACTAATTAAAATATATAAAATATTGAAATCTTATTTTATTTTAAGGGATATTTTATATAAAATTCTAAATTAAGTAAAAATTTATGAAATTTATTAGGTTTAGATTAATCTCAGCAAGGTAGGAACAAGGTGCTTATGATATTGAAGAAGATACAACATCAAAACAAGAAAATTTCAGCACAAATACATTTTATTAAGTCAAGGTCACATAGTTCTAAGCTCAAAGATTGGCTCCTCTCTTGTAGCTATATTATTTTTTACAAAAAGACTTTAAATGATCTCAGAAAAAAAATCATTTTTAACTGAATTATCATATTGTACATATTTTATTTCAGTTTGTGCTGTGGGAGTAATATAATGATTCATTTAATATTTACTATATGCTTTGGGTGACTTTCCAAAGCCTCTCAAGTTATCAATTAAAGAAAACTTAAACTTAGCTTTCACTAAACTAGAGTTTTGAAAATACAATTTTAGTCTTTCTTCCTCTCATAGTTCTTTTTCCTGTATAAAAGGGCATTCCATTAATCATCTAAAATTGGTTTTATAATAGTAAGGGAATCTTGAATTGCATATACCTCTTTACTGGTCACATAACTTCTGTGCTGGTAATGGCAAATGCCGAGTTTATTCAAATAATTGTCTTTGAAGCACATATGTGAGGTCAAAGAATATCCAGGTTGTACTAAACTCCTTAGCAGACAATAAACAAATAAGTAGATAGAGAAATAAATAAAGGGAAGAAAAAAGGGAAGAAGTAGAAGTACAAACAAATGAAAATTGGAGATGAATTCCTAAAGTACCTTCAAATATTTTCAGACATTATACCTGAATATTCATTATATTCAACTGAAGTAGCTCATCAATTTGATAATTATAACTAAATATAGTAGGAAAGGAATTTCTAGACAGGATTGCTATATATATTACTTTTTTAGACAGACCAAATCAATAACATTACTATACACATTTTACATTGATATTGTTTGGAATTTGTGAGTAAAATTTTCATAGTAACATTAGAAATGATAGAACATTTAATATAATTTATACATTAAAATTAATATTTAGTTAACATTACTAAAACTCCTTCTTGAGAGGTTATTTACAATTAATGCTCTTTAAAGGACGTATGTTCTGTCCAGTTGACACTAGTAAGTTGACCTTTGTCCAATAAACTTTCCCCAGAAACACAGGGTTCCAGCAGGAAAATTAAGGGGTGTGAAAGTTACTGAGGGGTAAAAAAGAATTAAATACTTGACAAAAATTTATAAAAGTGCCAAAAATTGTTAATGTATATAGACAAACATATATTGTAATTGATCTTGAAATTTAGTAGTTTTAGTATCATAATATAATTGCTTCCTTTCCTCCATTTCCTCCAATTACACTTTCTTCTATCCAAACTGTTCAATATATACTTCCTTGCTCTCTTTCAAACACATGATCTCTTCTTAATCAATGACGTGCATGTGTGTGATTGAGCTTATGTGTATATATTCTGTACTTAAAATATATATTCCTAATTTTCTTCAAAGTTTGTATGTTGGTAACTTTACGTTTCTGTTCAAAGTTGAACATTAATCATTGGGTAAACAATTGCTGTGCTCCTGCCTGGAGATATTTCTTCTATTGCAGCATTGCTTAGTTGCCTGTAGTGTTTATGTATGATTGAGACATCTTGATATTTTCCTTGTCTACTTTAGCATGTCTATTGTTATCTTTTGTCACCTCATGTTTGAACATCTATAGTTTATGGATCTATCTTCTGATATTCCTAGGAGAAACAATCTCATGGCCAACTCCTCTGTCCTCTGCTTGTTACAGTCATTTTATACCTTCTTATGTGATGGTTATGTAGACTTAAGTACAGGAACTGTTTGTAAATGGAGGCATAGGGAATGTGGATTTTGATTGGCTGTGATTGTCTGTAGTGATCTCGGTCTGCTGCAAACTGAAATTTCATTGATGAAGTGTCAGTGCTATACATAGCTGTGGGCATAAGTACAAATATTTAGACTGTAGTCAGGGATTGTGATGTTTTAGTAAGTGGTGACTGTCGGTTCTCAAATTTACCGGCCCTTTGTAGTTGGCTATGTTTCAGTATTAGACAAGATTTCCTTCTTTCTGATCAGGTTTTAAGTCCTGCAAGAAAGACGCCAGCTACTGCCAAATATGTGTGGCATTACTCAGCCTTTAGAGTAGTTTTACCAATTTGGTCCTTGATATCATTATAGGCTTCATAACTGAGTAGGTTTGATAGATTTTGAGTCATGTGTGGGGTTTATTAATACCCAAAAGCAAAATTTTCAAAATGATGTAACCACATGTCTGTGTATATGTATAGAACTTTCAGACCTTCTTTTAATTTTTTTTAATAGGAAACTTTCTTTGCATTATCCTAACTTATATGATACCTATTCCCGAAGAACATTATTCACTTTAATTTAAATATATAATTTCAAAAGGATTTATGAATTGGTTGACACCAGTTTCATTATTGGTTTTATTTTTAAAACCATAGTATTTGAATCTCTTAGATCCATTTGGAATATGGATATAAGCAATTGTCAGAATATGTTTTATATTGACAACCAATAGATCAAATTTGCTTCTTATTTTCAGAAGGTTTGAATAAAAGATACTAGTCTTCAGTAACTTGAACTAAGGAAAATATTTGATAGTATTTTATTTTCCCTTTTCTGAATTTGCCTTCATCAGCATTAGTATTTCAATTGTTGGGAAGTAATTTTCTGGATGAGGTATGACCTCTGTGGTTCAGAATCTCATCTAGTTCTGTTTCTTGCAAATTTTGTAAAATTAACTCTTGACTGTCATTGCCTTTTTCTGTAAATGTGATAATAAGCACTACCCCTTGTAGGGCTTAAGATGAATACAATTGTTATTCCAAGATCCTCAAAGTCCCCCCAAAACCAACAAGGAGACCAAGTCCTATATGTAAAAGCAAAGAGCCTTTATTTTATGAAAGTTTGCAAATTTGATTTCTCCGCATGTCCAATGTATTGGAATACGTTCTAGAGTTCAGTTAGGGTTGGGTTTTTATAGTAGTAAAGGTGGAGCTGAGGGGTTTCTAAGGTTCAGGATCTCTGATTGGCTGACATTTCTAGGGGTGTCTTGGTGAGTGTGCTGGCAGGTGATGCTATCTATAACAGTTGAAATTTTTGGTATTTCCTTTGGATGGTCTGTTCTTGGGTGGTGCTCAGGTAAACTAGTTTGTGGTTCTTCCTGAAACCAGATTTTGCTTCAGGGTAAACTACCGAGACTCAGGCCTCCACTAAACTTATCGATGCTGAGTCCTATTATGGCAAGTGATAATGGTTGAAAGTAAAGTCTTATTAGCTTATTGTGGCTGGCTCCTACAAAAATAAAAACATTGTCTTTGACAAAATGTAAATATTTTCTGGTTGTGATTTCATTATGATTCTGAAACCAAACAATGAACATTTTTTGATTAAAATATCTCATATACATTTAATTCAGCTCTTAGAGTATAAGGCTTATATTTGCGGACTCTAAGGATGATGACAGAAAATTATAACTTATGTGATCTGAACCATTATTAAGTATTCTTTTAAAGCAAAGAATACAAGTCTCTATACAGACAAGTGCTAAATCCTGCAGCTCATCCATCTTCAGCATTATATATTTGTTCCCTCACTCATAAAAATAAAAACCTGATGCAAATTACACCCATATATTGCACATACACAAAAGAAGAAATTTACATTAACTTGTCCCTTGGTTTCCAGAAGGGATTGAATCTAGGTCTCCCTGTGCATACCAAGGTCTTTGAAATTCACATTCCTCATACAAAATGGCAAAATATTTACATATGTGTGAGATGATTTCCTGCATGCTTTAAATTGTCTCTATATAACCTAGAAAAACATATTAAAATGTAAATTTTATTTAAAGATTTTAAATTTTATATGTTAAAAAATAATGGCAAGGATATCACCTGGGAATAGCAAGGAAACTCAGAATGGAGAAGTGCCCCCAAGCCTAAAGACTTAAATTTCATCCTTAGAATCTACATGGTGGAAGGAGGGACCTAACTTTACAAGTTATCCTCTGACCTCCAGATGTGCACAATAATATAAACCACACAAAATAATAAATAAAAGCAATAAATTTTTAAGAGAATACATTTTGTGCATTTTCATTACTATTATAATTTCCTTTTCAAATATAACGTATCTACAGTGTGTTCAGTTTGCAGACTTTTGAACCTAGAGATGGTGAAGCCTGACAGTAGATAAAACACAAGACAGGGCCAATCTAAGTTTTTAAAAAAAGCTAGATTGATGTAGGAGGGTCGTCTGTCTATATGTTACTTTCATTGGTTAATAAAGAAACTGCCTTGGCCTTTTGATTGGCCAGCCCTTAGGTGGCTGGAGTAGACTGAACAGAATGCTGGGAGAAAGAAAGCAGAGCCAGGAAGCTCCAGCCCAAGATGGATGTGGGTTAGAATCTTCCTGGTAAGCCATAACCCCGTGGTGATACACAGATTACTAGATATGGGTTAAAGCAAGATATGAGAGTTAGCCAAGAAGAGGCTAGATATGATGGGCCAGGCAGTGTTTAAATGTATACAGTTTGTATGTTGTTATTTCCGGGTGTAAAGCTAGCTGGGCGGGATGAAAAGCAGGCCTGCTCACCTAATCACTACAATAGATTATGATCATGTTCATGCTTAGAAAGAAGAAACTCCAGAAAAGCTGCTTGACTTAGTCCAGTAGAAATTTATTAATCAGGATTCCAGAGGCCTTTAAGCAAACAATCAAGGTCCTGAACAATTGAGCACCATTTTGAAGAATATTTTATTCTACTTCAAGTTGTGTGTCTTCACCTAGTCTAAGGGGAAAGGGTTTCACCACAAATTCTCATCCAAAATACCATCAACATGAGCATTATGTTTCAAAATATAACTTGGGTAAGAAGTCACAAAATTGGAAAATAATTAGAAATGTTCTCCAGCAACAGATGTTATTACTGTTTTCATATATTCATGAGTTCAATTTTTTTCTTTTTTTGAGACAGGGTTTTCTGTGTAGTCCTAACCGGCCTGGAACTCACTTTATAGACTAGATTGGCCTAAAACTCAAAGATCCACCTGCCTCTTCCTTGTGAGTGCTAGAATTAAAGATATGCACCATTTCAAAGCAGTGAGTTAATTCATTGCCAATAATAGCACTTTAAAGAGTTTGTCACCTTAAAGGGACTAGTGCTTCTTTGAGTCTAGGATTACACCTTTACTGTATGAGAAAAACCATCAATTCTTTTTCTTTAATTTATTTATTTATTAAAGATTTCTGTCTCTTCCCCACCACCACCTCCCATTTCCCTCCCCGTCCCCCAATCAAGTCCCCCTCTCTTGTCAGCCCAAAGAGCAGTCAGGGTTCCCTGCCTTGTGGGAAGTCCAAGGACCACCCACCTCCATCCAGGTCTAGTAAGGTGAGCATCTAAACTGCCTAGGCTCCCACAAAGCCAGTACGTGCAGTAGGATCAAAAACCCATTGCCATTGTTCTTGAGTTCTCAGTAGTTCTCATTGTCCGCTATGTTCAACTAGTTTGGTTTTATCCCAGGATTTTTCAGACCCAGGCCAGCTGGCCTTGGTGGGTTCCTGATAGAACATCCCCATAGAGGAATGCAACTGTAAGGGAAAAAGGCTCAGGCAACACTGCCACTAATGAGATTCATGGAAAATAAGACTGATTGTATAATTAGTTACAAAGGAGACATAATTTAACTTTGTTTAATATTTGTAAAATCAATACTTCAAAAACTTAATGGTTTCAAAGACTTCTTTGATGTTAGAGAGCAAGGAACTGAAAAAAGTCCAAATAAGTGAAGAAAGACTTCACAAAATCCAATTATGTATTTCTAAAAACAAAAGAAAGCCTTTTCCAGATGTTCTTAAATTTTAATAATATTAAAAAACAACTAAGGAATACAAACTTGATTTGGTTTTTTATTTCACTTCAACCACAGTCATAGATAAAAGAACTTCATTGTGAAAATTAGTATTATATGAGTCAATATTACAAATGAAAATTTCAAATGAACTTGAGGTAGTTTTATATACCCTCCTTTGAAAACAAAAGCAGTGAATAACTTAGTATAAAAAATGTTGTTCTAGATATATGATATGAAATTGATCTTAAGGGAATATATATTGGATAAATATGCATATATGTATGTATGTGTATATATATTTATATTATCAACTATCAGAACAGTTGGTTTCTCATGAATAGACATGGATGCAATACCAAGATACTTTGCCAATATTTCAAGTATATATATATATATATATATATATATATATATATATGGAAGAATTTAGGTATTTTCATGTATTTCAGTTCTTGAAAAGGCAGATTAAATATAATGCAGCAGTTAGTTGTCATCTGGACAGATAAAATGCTGGTCTTAATGGCTAACATAAACTGTATTTTCAGAGAGACACTTCAAAAAAGAAGGAGCATGTCAGACATAAGAAGAGTGGTACCACAGGGCCAGCTGGCATGATGATGAAGGAAAAGCAAAGAATATGTGCTTGGCATCCCTGTCTTTTCATGATAAGAATGTCATAAAACCAAGGTTAGCTGTGGGTAGCTGTTCAAACAAGAAAAGATCCAAAGAGAGGAGAATTAAGATATAAATAACACATGACACTTAAAAAAAATCATTTTGAAGAATGTTTTCCAGAGGAAATGTTCTGTGATAACTTGAAAAGACCCAATTTTAAATCCCTGCTGGGAGTCCATCATCCAAGTTGCTTAAGGTAATCAATGCCACTCTCACTGAGTTTTTCCATCAAAAGTTCCTAAGTGACACCAGTTTTGTGCCAACCACCTACTCAAAGATCTTGATGGCATAACGTTATATCATTTCAACTTTCATATTTATTTCAAGATGTCTGGGTTTAGTATCACTCTGTTTGACTTGTGTCATGATAAAATTCTTAGAACTTTCTATGTTTTGAATTTCATAGAAACTTTGGGGAAAATCACCTTTTCATATTTTATGACATATAAGGAGTTAGAGTTTGATAATAGTCTAGCATTTTTACAATTCTTGAAATTCTTAGTGTTTTATATATGGTACAAAGAGAAAGTCAACATTCCATCATAACTAAGAAGACTTGCTGTTACAACCAAATCAGCTTTGGCTCCAAACTTGAAAGCCCCCTGATCTGTTAGTATTTTTTTATTATTATTACATTTGTTTCAACAGCCTTTGCTAATTGTTATTGACCATAGATTTTGTATAATCTCACTTATTTCCTACATAGCTTCTGATAATATCCCTTCTACCCTACAGTGCATGCTATATCCAACTGTCTGTAAAGAACGTTCAGTCAGATTTGAAACAGGGCCACATGCTTTACTGTCTCTTTTCTGAAATGTTAAGTGAGAATGAGGGTAACAATCAAAACAGTAGAGTCAGTAATTGAAATACAAACGTTAGGCCAGGCAGTGGTGATACATGCCTTTAATCCTAGCATTCTGGAGGCAGAGGCAAGCAGATCTCTGAGTTTGAGGCCAGCCTGGTCTAGTTCCAGGACAGGTTCCAAAGCTATACAGAATCACGGTCTCTAAAAACAACAACAACAACAACAACAATAATAATAATAATAAAGAGAAATACATAATTCAGAGGGTAGTTTTTATCTAGTGGAACCACACAGTTTCTCACTGTCAGCTCTTATTCAGCCAGATAGCATTCATCCTCAGTGGTGATCTTCACGAAGCAATGTGTACTTGGTTTCTGTGCCTTTCCACGTTCCCAGAGGGCCCTTCAACAAAGAACCCCAGAAACCAGAAATCACTCACAGCACTTCTACTACTCAGACTTTTTTTTTTTAATTTTCCATACAGGGTTTCTCTGTAGCTTTTGGTTCCTGTCCTGGAACTAGCTCTTGTAGACCAGACTGGCCTCAAACTCATAGAGATCCACCTGCCTCTGCCTCCCTAATGCTGGGTTTAAAGGCCTGCGCCACCACTGCCCGGCTCAGACTTAATTCTTATAGATGTAGTTCCCAATAAAACTTTCTGTCAGATGGACAGTGTACTTCTTACCTTGCTATGGAAGTCTTGCTTACAAATCTGGAATAGTATTATCTAGGCAACAGAAAAGCTTAAAAAGGTATGTTTGTCTCAAAGATGCATTCTCTGGTCGCTCTGTGTATTGATCTCTCTCTGTATTTCTCTCTCTCTCTCTCTCTCTCTCTCTCTCTCTCTCTCTCTCTCTCTCTCACACACACACACACACACACACACACACACACACAGAGGGGGGATATATGCATTGCTTGGTTACTTTTAGAAGACTAAATGCTCTCATTTCCATCTGACTTTCTGTCCCCTGATCCTTATAACTATGCCAAAGTGGATGCTTATAGTTTCTTTCTTCTCAAGTATATCTGAGGTGCCCAATTCCTATAGTCAAAGCCTTCCAATATTCAAGCCATCAGTCTCAACAATAAAACTCAAGACTGTAGGTACTGTATTCTCTGATGTGAGCAAAGTAACATTAGAAAGGATTGATAAGATGCAGTCCCTCTATGCAGTCTGAGAAAGTCTATGATGCTGCAAGTATTGCCTGATAAGGGATGTCAGTCATAGGTGAGTACACGACAGACAATTTACTTTAATAGCTGTGACGATGGCAGGATGAGTTGCTGTTCATATATTGTAAACCTAAATAAATTGTGTGGTTTGTATAAACATGTTCAAGTTTTAGAAATGATTGCGAATGGAGAACTAATTTTGTAAAGAGAGGAAATGTATAATTTTATTATTTATAATCTTTAACAATGCTGGAATTATAGACATCTGTGTTTTTATAACATTAGTCTATCACCACTTAACAATCATTACCTCTCTTTTTCTCCATACCATGCACATATTGGGAAAGTATTTTCTAATTTTTCTGGATTAAAGCAGTTTTTATGGTCTGTCATCTACATGATATTTTATCTAAGAAAGGAGTAATGACTTTCTTACAGGACTCACTGTCTACTAGATATGAATTTGTTTCAGTAGAGCTAAGCTGAAACTTCACAGCTCTAAATATAAATAATTTAATACAATAAGAGAACATTTAATTTAGCCAAGGAAACAAAACATAGATATGAGAAGTGTTTTAATTAATAAAGTAACTACACATATGATTTCCTATTTTATGACTTCATTGATAATTTATAATTATATGGACTTTATAGTTTATTAAAATTTATATATTATGCAAGTATTTATTGAAATTCTCTGTGGCAGTTGCTAGCCTGAAGTCTTGATATTCTTTGCTAAAGAAAACAGTTATGTAATGAGGAACAAAAGTGTCAATAGAAAAGATAAAGTGGATGATCACAGGTGATTGCTAATTTTAATGAGAAAACTAATCGAAAAAAGGGTAATGCAACACATGTTAAACTATACAAGAATACTTAAATAGCGGATGATTGCAACTTTTCTTCGCAAGGAGATGCAATGTTGTGATCTCTAGCATCCTTGCTGAGGAGCGTAGTTATTCAAAAGTGGAAGATGTTGTATAAAATATTGAAAACTATTGGATGACATTCAAGACATGTCTAATTATGAAATACAATAATTGCTATAGTATAAAATTATCTTTACACTCAATCATCCATCTATTGAGGGGCACAACTATGTTTTCCCTGACTACCATTTCTAACTAAAAGAGAATTTTGGTAGCTGAACATGGCTACCTCTGCTGCTCTGAAGGAAGGGGAACTTAACATATAATCTGTTGTGTGTGGGTGTTCCTGGATTGGAAATAGAGAAAAAAGAAAAAAGATAGAATGAAAACGCTTGAGAGTGATGTTACAGCACCTAACACTCAAGAATATCTGGGTTGGGCACAATGTGTGAGTTGGGTGCCCAATATTGTTCTCTGAATAGAATATGGGCACCTAACATATCTCTGAATATGAAGTCACAGTTCCCATCCTCTCCTTCTGGAAATCGTGAAACATGTTTAGGTAGGTTTCACCTTGGTATGGGTTATGTACTCTCTCAGTTTGAGGTCCAACTGTGTACCCTTCTTTTTGGTTCAATTGCTAAGCACACAGTTTTGCTTTGTTGTCAAAGTGCATACTGGTTAAGGAAATAGACAACATGGTAACTGATAACTGTTTCAATAATTAAATATGCAAACTTCATGAGGGGGCAGAGGAGAAAAAGATTAAGTAGAATTTCATAACAAAATTCAAAATTCAGTATTTTGGAGTGGCCAAAGGTTCTGTAAACTCATATGATACTTGTTTAATATTTGAAAATACCAAACAAGAATTTTCACGCTTTACACTTTAATTTTTAGCTTTACTGTTCCTGCTAACTGCATGAATCTGTTCTTAATTCAACTTTGCTTTGAGAACACCATGCTAATAGTCTAGATCTTATTAGAGAACTTAGCTAATATTGATTGGGAATGTTAGAAAATTATAATGTTTTCTGGTAGATTTGCATTGGACAGAGTGGTTTCAGGCAGTGGCACATCCCTGTAATTTTACGAGAATGGTATTGCCCTGGCTTTCACTATGTGATTGCTGGTTACCTTCTGTCAGCGAACAACAGCCTCACTGAAAAGCAGGAGCAGAACCCGTCTCTTTGTCTCCGTGATCAAATCAATTACTTCTTAGAAAGTCGGCATTTCCTTTTTCAGAATGACCATGTATAGGAGCAAACGCAGACATCAGAGATGTAAGTAGATGCTGACCCAACTTTTTCTTGTGACTGTGGTATGAAAAATATACTTGATTTTTTCAAAGACTAATCATGACTCCTTCTGAGAGATGCTGGTGGTGAGAAAGATCCTGTAACTCTTTTAACCCTAACCTTTGTCTTTATCGCTGTTACATGCTTGAAAGATGTTAGGGGAGAGGGGATAATTTGCTTGTTACTATGGTAACCCTTAGAAGGTTTACAAAATCAACAGAGAAACAGATCCAATACAGTTTCAGCCTAGATCAGCAGCCTTCATTCATACAGAGAGCTGGACAGCTCTTCCCTTCTCTATGACTGATAGATTTTTCTTTCTTGGAAGTCTATTGAAAGGTTTGGGAAGCCAGTGTAAAACTTCTATTCATGTCTCCAGTTTCAATTACCAAATCTCAAGGGACAGAGAGTAGTACAGAATAGATGAGGGATACTTACTTGTGTACAGCAAAGTGAATATTTAACAGTCTGCACTGACAAACTTCTTGGTCCAGAGCATGTTTGTAGCATATTTCACAATGGACTACATTTCAAAGGGTTAAAGGAGGAATCTGAAATCCTCCTAGAGGGGCTGATTCTCACTTAAAAGGAATGAAAGCAAGTAAACGACACAGATGATTATGGAGCCCAAACCCTCAGGATTTAGCTGAGAATAAAAGACTGGCAATAAAACTGTCTCATGGCAAATATACTTGCATGAAAACCTTCCCAATTGCATCTTTCTCTAGTAAGTGAAACTTTCACACTTTATCTGTTCTGTTGTGCAAAGTAAATATAATCAGTGGCTCCAAATGGCCTGTCACTGACTGTTTACCATTCCGCACAGTTATTAGCAACTTTTTCTTTAGTCAAATCATACTTATTTTTCATTATAGTGTGTTGTTATTTAAAAAGCAGAAAGATTAGCAGTAGCAATGTATCTGTCAAAACTCCAAAGCCTGTTAGAAATGCAATGTTGTATCTCATTATTTATTATTTAGTTTAATAAGAACTAGAATCGCCCTTATTTGGTGGATTTTCATGAACCACAAAACCTCTCAGTGCTGGAGTTATCAGCTTGATACTAGCTCTTTCTTATAATTAAGATATAATATTGGAATCTGCTATATTTTCTTCATTAAAATGATTGGTGTGAAGTCTACAGATATATTGATGATTAATACCCTTGTGATTTCCTCCTATAGAAATGAATCTGAATTTTGCATGTGTTTGAAACCCATCTCCTATCTCTACTCTTGCATATAAAGACCCTCATTTTTCCCCTTGAGGGTAATCATCGCCTTAATGCACACAATAAATAAACGATTCACAGAAAAATCACACTCAGTCTTTCTCCCACTAATTTGTGCTTGCTGAAGCCTGCGATTAAGCAGCAGGAAGATATTGTGAATTACAGGAGACAAACCAGGGGATGTATAATTATACAGGAATGAACACAGTAGAGTGAACTAAAATGCTCTAGCTTAAAAATGCTTAAGGTGTTTCTTATGTTCAATTGTATCAGTAGCTGCCTTATGTTCTAATAACTATTTCCATTTACTAATAATGTAAAAAAAAGATACTATGGTTATAATAAAATTAAAATGTATAAAAGCCTGGCAATAAAAGCTAATAGAATCCTTAAATGAATTTCTATCTTGCACAAATAGTATTTGTAAGAGGAGAATATAACATGATTATTCTTCAACAAATGAGAATAGAAAGTGTCTAAATCACCATATAACCAACTTTCAGGCCGGATCCCTTTCTCATGTCATTTATGTGTATGCTTGATCATGGAAAAAGCATTGTGTTCTCCTAAGGTAATTGTATTTCAATTAGGGAAATAATTGCACACTTAACAAAATTTCATCGTGGGTAGAAAACAGTGCACTCTTGTGGTCCTCATTCAAAATAAAATAGTTCATAAACCATCCTTTTTTCTCTTTTCCTAAAGATTTTATATATATTTCTCAGGAAAATAGCACAACCTCTTTTGAATGAAGCCAGCAAGAAGAATGGAAATGTACACATGGCTGTGTCAAAACTTAAGAGAACTGGGTGAGCAAAGAGACTTGTGTGAGAGAATTTAAAATAAATTTTTCACTAAACCTTTGAAGATTCATCTGGGACTTTTAAATTAATCCCTCCCTCACATCTGGTTTAGCTAGTTATAGTTTTTTCATAGGAGGAGAGGTGGCTAATGCACCTCTCTCCTTGATTCTGGCGAGCACTTCTTCTGGAAAATGCTCGCCCTTACTGCTCCCTCAATGATGTCAAGTTCTTACTGCACAAATGTAAACCAGCCCTCAGATACATGATTTGCTGAGTGGTTTTTGAAAATATTTGCATGTGTCAGTGTTGATTTTTGTGGGAACCAAACAGATCATTTTAATGAATTCTATTACTCAGTATCTATTAAAAAAATTAGTTTTCCTGGGAAACAGTGATTAATATGTATGGCTTTTAACCTTTGTGTTTCATATAATTTTCTCATATTTTTAAAAAATATTTATTAAAATTCACAATTTAAATTTTATAAAACTTATACTATATATGAATAAGGAATACCTGTAACTTCTCTTACTGATACTGCAGATGACCTTGAAAAAGTGTTTTGGGATCTTTTCAAAAGAGATATAGAAATACTTAGAGGAAAACAAGTGCAGGGCCCATTGGCATGTTATAGAGAATGGTGGTCAGAACAGAAAAACACTGCTCTTAATTATATTACTTTTTATCTTTTCCTGACTTGTAACAGGTATTAATTTTCTTATTGTAAATAGAACATTTGGGTGAACTCACCCTTCTTATCCTTATACCAAGTGTAGTGGCTAACCCTTATCTGAAAGAAGAGAACATCAACTGAGAAAAAATACTTAGAAGATCCAACTGTAAAGTATTTTCTTAATCAGCTACAGATCAGGGAAGCCCCCGCCCATGTTGGTGGGGCCAGGCCTGTGTTGTTGGCCATGGGTCCTATAAAAAAGCAGAATGAACAATTCATGAAGAGCAAGTCAGTAAACAGGACACCTCCATGGCCTCTGCACCAGCTCCTGCCTCCAGGTCCTATCCTGTCTTGACTTTCTTTAATAATGAACAGCAATAGGTATTTGTAAGACAAATAAACCCTTTCCTTCCCAACTTGCCTTTGATTATGGTGTTTTGTCACAGAAATAGGAATCTTAATTAGGATACCATGGGATTAACGTTTGTGGTTTCCTTGAAAGCTAAATAATACCCATCACAGTTCTTTGTAAATATTCCTCCCCACTGTCTATCACTTTGTCAGAATGCAAACTCTTCTGAAACTTGTAAATGGAGACCTTTTCCAAGGTGTCTTCCATCTTTATCCTCAGTTCCTCCATTTCATAGGCCTTGGATTGTCATTCTAATCTCATTCATTTGATGGTTCTCCTTGACTAGAATGATGGTTCTAATCTTGAAAATTCATGAGAGACAATAGAAAGACTGCAAAAGGCCCAGTGGTGGTGGCACATGCCTTTAATCCCAGCACTCAGGAGGCAGAGGGAGGTAGATATCTTTGAGTTTGAGGCCAGCCTGATGTACAAGAGCTAGTTCCAGGATAGGCTCCAAAGCTACAGAGAAACCCTGTTTCAAAAAACAAAAACAAAAAATAAAAAGGAAAGACTTCTAAGGACCCTAGAATACATATGAATGTTGGTTATTGCCTGCCAAATGAAGAAAGATATATAGGTATATGCCTTTGCACATGTATATACATACATAATGCATGCATGTAACTATTTGAGTTCTAAAATAAATTTAAATGAAAATTAATGTATTTAAAAGACAATTTTGCTACTATACATATGCATATATATAATAAAAATTATAATGTAATTCATAAATACATATGGATATTTAATAAAATTACTTATAAAGTGGATAATAAATTTTTAGTTGCTATGAGTACTGTATCTTTTATGTAAAAATACATTTATATCACAGGTACATATTCCATATCCAGTGTCCACCAATTTTCATATTTACAAAAATTAGAAAATTACTGAACTAGAAAATGAATACAGATATGCATAGTTATGGAATAATCACCTTCTCACGGTTTGTCTTCTGAAACTACCTGTGTATAGTCTAATGTTTTTCAGACCAGCAGATCATACTTAAACCTGAATTAAACCTCCATTGCCTACCTCGGTCATCTCCCTATGTGATGTGGGAGGGTCATCTGTCTATGTGTTACTTTCATTGGTTAATAAAGAAACTGCCTTGGCCCTTTGATAGAACATAAAATTAGGTAGGTGGAGTAAATAGAACAGAATGCAGGAAAGAAGGGAAGGTAGGCAGAAACCATGCCTCTCCTCTCCAGGGCAGCCGTAATGGAGCCAGCTGCCAGGTCAGACATGCAGAATCTTTCCTGGTAAGCCACCACTTCGTGGTGCTACACAGATTATTAGAAATGGGTTAATCAAGATGTGGAAATTAGCCAATAAGAGGATGAAACTAATGGGCCAGACAGTGTTTAAATGAATACAATTGTGTGTTGTTATTTTGGGAGTAAAGCTAACCATGCGGGAGCAGAAGAAACAAAAAGCAGGCCTGCTCAGCTCATCATCTACACGTATGGACAGATGACACTCATTTTCTGTTTCCATGCATTGACCATGTTTCTTCCTGTTGATTAAAGGTGCTCATTTAAATTTGCATATACAGACACCTCATCTGTTCAAAGTGACCCAAACTCTTATTTGTATTAGCTCTCCCTAAATTCCAGGTAAACTTTTTCGTTTTTCTTTTCATGATATCCTTTACTTTTATAGATGATTTCTTCTTCCTGTGTTTTATGTATTAATTATGCCTTTATTTTACTCATATTCATCTTTTGTTTCTGTTGAGGTATTTTCAAAATATTGGTGCTTCCTTAATGTTTTATTGTTCAGGGAAGTTTAATCATTCAAAGATTTTTATTTAAAAATTTATTATTATACAGGCATCATTCTAGTATTGGGGCTACAGCAATGCATGATATGGTGTTTTGCTGGGCACTGGAAAATGATGTATAATAGTATAGATCATATGATGTGAAAATATGGTATAGAATGACAAAGGAACTTGGGAAGGTGGAATGATTTATTTGCTTTGTATGGTATAAGTATAAAATGGCATACCAATAAGACAACATCTAAATCAGATAACCGCAAGGATTTAGTGAGTGGTTCTTCTTCTCCTTTCCTCTGCATAGTTCTATGATGTATGCAAGGATGTATGGGACAATGTAAGTGAGAAAAGTTCTGGGGAACTTGGGATAATTGAAGGACAGGGGTTTTGTAAGTAAAATGAGAGAAAAAAGATGAAGTCAAATGTATCAGAAATATAGGAAAAATAGACAAACCAAGGAACAAAGAAATTTAATTCACTTCATTTCACTTGTAACTGAATACAAACATATTGTATATCTACTAAATTACTAAATACTTGTAGTTGCCTTTTGTGATGCAACTTTCTAGAAATAGAAAAGAACCATGTTGTTAAAAATTACCCCAACAATCATAAGAATGGTATTTTATATCTTTGCACTTCACAATTAGTTGTTGATCACAAATATATTATTTTGCTAGCTACATTTTCTATTTTCCTAAATTTTATTCTTATTAATATATTTGTTTTGTTGAAATATTAACCTATCTATAAAGTTTATATTAGTAACTTGATAGAATTGCTATAAGTCATCTTGGTTACTAAAAGGGATAAGAAACCTGCTGCCAGTCTCAGGTCAAACAGAACTGGTACCCTTAGTGTTCTGCTGTTATTAGAAAATGAATTGTTCCAACAGCCATTTCCATATTTATTGCTGCATTAAGTTTTATAGAGGCTTATCATAATTATTAATGAACTTATTGATTATAATTTAGCAAGATAAAAAGACTATTTAGGATAGATATTATTACTGATGTCTCTCTAAATATAATTGATTCACTAGTTAGCTATTAATTCTAAAATTATTAAATGTCCCAAACAGTGATACTCTATTATACATCTAGTTAAGGATATAATCTATATTTAAAATATTTTTACGTTTACATTAATAGTTGATTGATTTCAGGTTTGACTGGTAAAATCTCTCCAGAGGACCCTGAAAAGTTTAATTCTTTATTTTT
Organism: Microtus oregoni; assembly: GCF_018167655.1. Classification (NCBI taxonomy): domain Eukaryota; kingdom Metazoa; phylum Chordata; class Mammalia; order Rodentia; family Cricetidae; genus Microtus; species Microtus oregoni. Next base: position 22,231,928 of record NW_024543093.1, on the reverse strand, counting down.
AGAGGGAAATCAGGGAAATCTCATCTTTCTTGTTTGGTTTTATTTTCTGTATTTGGGTTTCATGCTACAAATCTATAACTGAACATTGTCAAGAAATCTTATTTTTATTTTCCTCTGGTAGTTTTACTAAATCATACCTCAAACTGGACTTTCTAATCTATTTCACATGATTTAAAAAAAAATTAAATAATAAAAGTTCTAAGACATAAATATCTTATTTCATTCTTGGCATAAACTAAGTTTTTCTTTTTTTTTTTATTGAAGAAACCATCATCTCTCCTTTGCGTGTCCTTGGCACCTTTGTCAAAATCAGTTAACCATAAACTTACTTGTGTGATAACTTTTACATAACTTACTTATGTTGATGTGGGAGTGTCATATATCAATCTGTTGATTTCATTGGTTAAGCAATAAAGAAACTGCTTGGCCCTCATAGGTTAAAACATAGGTGGGAGGAGTAAACAGAACAGAATGCTGGGAGAAAGAAGCTGAGTTAGGAGTCGCCATGATTCTCCCACTCCAGGCAGACACAGGTTAAGATCATTCCTGGTAAGCCAGCTTGTGGGCTACACAGATTAATAGAAATGGGTTAGATCGATATGTAAGAGCTAGCCCATAAGAAACTGAAACTAATGGGTCAGGCAGTGTTTAAAAGAATACAGTTTCCGTGTAATTATTTCGGGGCATAAGCTAGAGCTAGCCATGTGGGCGGCCAGGTGCCGGGGACACAGCCCGCCGCTCCTATTACTACATTATGTAAACGTTTTTATATAACTTTTACATAATTTACTTATGTAAACTTACTTATGTAATAACTTTTCAGGTGTACCTACATATACTTGCTTTCTAATCATATCTCTAATATCTTCTTAATGTCAGAAATATGTATGGAGTTCAAACATCTCATATTAAGATAAATAATCTAATTGAGAAAAGTGAGCAAAGGTAATTTCTAAAAGAAGACATGCATATAATCAAAAGTAATATGTAAAAAAGTGCTGATCAACAATAACAATGAAAGTGCAAATTAAAACCATAATCAGATACTGCCTAAAGCTGTTAAAGTGATAATTATCACAAAGATAAGGGCTAACAAATGGTGTGGAGAAAAATGCAAATTGTTACATCCTTTGAGGAAAACAGATTGGAGGTCTTTTAAAAGATAAAAATCAGAACTACAAATAATCCACCAATTTCACTTTCAGATATATACTAAAATATAAAATAAAACAGCTGTCTCAGAAAGTTCTTTGTATCACCTTATTATTTCAAATTCTTCACAATAGCAGAGATATCTACAAATCAGGGTCCTTCAATATAAATAAAATAGACAAAGAAAAAAATGTGATGTGTACATAAAATAGAACACTACCTTGCTTTAAAAAGTGGTAAATTCTGTTATTTGGGATAATATGACATAACCTGAAGGACATTATGTTAAGTGAAACTGTGCATATGCCAAATATTGCATGATCTCAATCGTATGTGGGTTCAAAATTGTCGAACTTCCGGAAGCAGAGATTAGTATGGTAGTTGCCAGAGCATGCATAAGTGTCAATGGGAGAAAGTCTTATGGTTTCAAGTCCTGTGATAAAACACTATGACTTGAGGAAGAGAGTTTATTTTAGCTCTCAACTCTCAGGTCATACTCCATCTGTGAGAGACATCAGGGCATGGACTCAATGCAGGAACCTGGAAGCATAAATTCAATCTGAACCATGGAGGGGTCCTGCTAACTGGCTAATTCCTCATGTCTTGTTAAGCCTGTTTTTTTTTTTTTATACAGCTCAGAAATTTGCATCAGCTGCCTGTGTATACATGCCTGCAAAAAGGCAGCACCATGCTAAGACATCTGTTATTAATCACTAATCAAGAAAATGCCCCACATGCTTGCCTGCAGGCCAATCTTATGAAGTGATTTCTATTTTTAGTTAAGATTCCTTCTTTATAGGTATTTCTCAAATTGTGTCAATTTGGTAAAATGTAACCAGGACAGAGGTGTTAATGAAAAGTTACACAATTTCAAATAGAAAGAATAAATTCATATCTATTACAAAGCATGATGACTGCTGTGATAATACATTGGTGAAAAATCTGGAGTATATTTAAGTGTTCTAAACACAATGACATGCCATGTATGTGTTAAAGACATATTAATTGCCCCAATTAGGCCATTCACAGTGTGCACATATATCAAAGCCTTTCATGACACAGCAGTGTTTCCTATGATTCTCACAAAATGAAATTACAAAGAAAATGGTTCACTGACCAAAGATCTCTGAACAAGTTATAAAAGAAATGATTATCATTCATTAGAATCATGAAAATAGATGATAAGTAAATTTTTATCATTAGATTTGTCTCATCCTTGGTTCTTTCATAAGTATTCAATTGCTGTGAAGAGACACTATGATCACTGCAACTTTTATAAAGAAAAGCATTTATTTGGGGATTGCTAACAGTTTCAGGGCTGTAGTACATTATCCTCATGTTGGGAAGCATGGTCTCATGCAGGTGGACATGTTAGCTGAGAATCCTACATCTGATTCTACAGACAACAGGAAGAGAGAACCACTAGACTTAGCTTGAAATTTGGAAACCCCAAATCCCATCCACAATGACACACTTTTTTCAAAAAGGCCATTCATACTCCAACAAGGTAACACATCCTAATCCCTCTCAAGTAACACCACTCCCTAATGTCTAAGCATTCAAATATATGAGCCTATGAGGGAAATTGTCATTGATATTACCACATAAAACTACCTGGAAAACATAGGCTTGTAGCTATGTGTTGTGATTTGAATGAAAGTGGCCTCCAAAGGCCCACACGGAAAGGTACTGTTAGGTGTGACCTTTTAAGAGTAGTTGTAACTTTTCTGGAGGAAGCATATAAATTGGGCTCAGTTTTGGGTTTCAAAAGTTCAACCCAGTTTTTGAAACTTAAAACTGACCCCAATTGATATCCATTCTCTCTCTCTTCCTATTGCCTGTGGATATGGATGTAGAACTCTCAGATACCAGATCTGCCTGCATGTTGCCAGGCTCCCCCTTCCATGATGATAATGAACTAAACCTCTACAACTGTCAGCCAGCCCCAATTAAATGTTTTCTTTATTAAAGTATCCATGGTTATGATGTCTTCACAGCAATAGTAACCCTGACTTAGGTACCATATCATAATGCAAAAAAAAAATGTATTCAGTTTAACTTTAAATGTCCTCATATCATATCACAGTCTCAATGCTGTTTAAAAGTTGAAATTTTAGTCTCTTCTGATCCTCAAAGTGATTTCTTAATTATAACCTCTGGTAAAATCATAATAAAAAGGCAGATCACACACTTGCAATGCACAATGGCAAAGAATATACATTTTCATTCCAAAAGGGAGGAAGGGAGCATAGTAAGAGAATGGAACACTAAAGCAAATCTTAAAGCTAGCAAGGAATCTCCAAATTCTGAATATCCATGTTTGATCTTAAAAGTATTTCATACCTCCAACTCCTTTCAGCATTCTTCTTCTTCTTCTTCTTCTTCTTCTTCTTCTTCTTCTTCTTCTTCTTCTTCTTCTTCTTCTTCCTCTTCCTCTTCCTCTTCCTCTTCCTCTTCCTCTTCTTCTTCTTCTTCTTCTTCTTCTTCTTCTTCTTCTTCTTCTTCTTGGACTGTTTTTGCTCCCTCTTAGCAGCTTACTTCTGTAAGTATCTAGAGCTCTGGCATTTCTAACATTTTGGGTTCTCCAAGGCAATCCAGGCTTCACTATCACATTTTCTCAGAATGGTCTTTTGAACATCAATTCTGGGACACCCCTGATACAAACTTTGTCTCAGTTGCTTTGCTTAGTCACAGAGAATATTCTACAACTTCTTTCTTATATTCTTGACTCTAAAGCCAGAATCATACGGCTGAAGATGACAAGTTTTGCTTCTTGATGGAGCTGGAACTTGGCTTCTCATTCAAATATGTTTTCATCAGTTTTCCATTTTCCATACTCTTTAAACTTATCTTTAATTCCTTTGCACAAGTTGGAAGCTTAGATGGGTGGGGTCTTGCTCTGAGATTACAACTACCTTCATCTCATTTACCATCCTGTTTTTCTTTAACCCTTTTATTTCCTTGAGCACTGGACTTAGCTCCATTATTATTTTTGGTGTTCACCTAGTATTTTTCATTTCTTGGCTTGCTCCTTTTCATTATAGATCTACATAAGAGGATCCTCTAATAATCACATGACATAGTCAATATTAAGTTGTCTTGAAATTTCCTCTGTAACACCAACAACCTAAAACCTTTCAGTTTAGCCTCAGGTACAATTTTTGGACAAGGGCAGAAAACAGCATTTTCTTTGCCAACATATCAGATTAAGTCTCCAGGCAACTTCCTATTACCCTTCTCCTCTGAAACCCCTTGAGCCAGACCCTCATAATCTACATTGCACTCAGCAGCACTGTCTGTCACATTTCTCATTCGATAGTCCATTAGGAAGTATTTAAACTTTCTTAATCCAAAGTTCCAAAGTTCACATTCTGACAAGCAGCACAGTAAGGCCTGCCATAGCAATATTCCACTCCCTGGTAACAACTTCTGTCTTAGTGTTTTATTGCTGTGAAGAGACACCTTGACCAAGGAAGCTCATAAAATAATTTAATTGAGACTTACTTATGCTTTCAGAGTTTATTCTACTTCTCTCATGAGGGGGAGCATGGCAGCAAACAAGCAGACATATTAGCAGAAAGTTTGACATTCAGATCCTTATGCAGTGGGAAGAGAGAGACACTGGGTCTAGCTTGAGCTTTGAAACCCCAAAGCCCACCCCTCAGTGACATCCTTCCTCCAACAAGGCCACATTTACTCCAACAAGGTAACACCTCTTTTTATTTATTTATTTTTTTTTATTGAAAAAATTTCTGCCTCCTACCCACGTCCCATTTCCCTCCCCCTACTCCCACTCCTCCCCCAGTCTCCCCACTCCCCTTACTCCCCTCCCGCTCCCCCCACTCCTTTCCCCCTCCCACTCCAGTCTGAAGAGCAGTCAGGGTTCCTCCCCCTTCCATCCAGGTCCTCTTAATCCTTCTCAAGTTGTATCCATCCCTAATGGCCAAGTATGAACCCATAGGTGCCATTCCTATTCAAACCAGCACACTTAGTGAGTCAGAAAACAAATTTCTTCCCTTTTAAACAATATTTTTATAATTTGTTTATAATTTTATGTAAAATATTGTGTACATATTCATCCCTTCTCTCAACTCCTCACATAACTATCTTCTACTTCCAACCCACTCAACCAAGAGTTTTCTCTTGTTCCCAATTGAGTCCATTTTGTTGTCCAACTTCTCATAGGAGTGGAGCCTGCCTTGCTTGGCATGTGGTCAGTATATGAGGAGGTCATATCATTACATCTCTCCCAGACGATATCAAATGCTGATAGCACCTCAACTCGTGGTGAGCATCCATGCCCAATATTTACATTTTATCCTTGTATTTGATCTTGCTTGGACTGTCACAGGTCTCATGCATATTGTAACATGTGACAATATCTACATTTTATCCTTGTCTTTGATCTTGATTGAACTGTCGCGGGTCTCATGCATACTATAACACTTGCTGCGAGTTCAGATGTGCTCAGAAAACATTTCTTTTTCCATTTTATCCACGACTTCTGGTTTTTACAATCATTTACATCATATGTGCAACTGTCCTAATGTGCTCAGAAAACATTTCTTTTTCCATTTTATCCACGACTTCTGGTTTTTACAATCATTTTGCATCCTCTGCTCAGAAGAATCCTGAGCTATTGGGGAAAGGATATGACATGAATTCCCATTTATGGTTGAGCACTCTATAGTGTCTCATTCTATGCACAATGACCAGACTAGAGTCTCTTGCCTTGTACTGCAAGAAGAAACTCCATTGGAGGAAAGCTCTAATTTTTGGATATAGCAATAAGATATTAGGAGTAATTTAATATTATAGCTAATTACAATAATTGTAATAATAATAAATAACAATTTAGAATTCTCCCACTACCTCTCTAAGCACAGTTTCTGAGTCCATTACTGGCACTCAGTATTGATCCCAACTAATGTAACGAAAATTAGATTCAGTCAGAAAATGGTTGGATATTTCCATAGCATTTGTTCCAATAGGCAGATCTTTTCAGGAAAATGATTGTAGTTTTCAGTACTCACAGACTGATGAGATAGATGATTATTTTTTTCTTTGTTGTACGGTAAGTGTTATCAGGCCCATGAAAACTAGGCAGTAGGGAAGAGGCTTCCACGTGAATACTAGCTTGATTTCTCTGTGTTCTGTGATTTAAACACATAGTATCTTCATCAATAGTGTTCAAACATAAACTTCTGGAAATTAACCAAAAATACTGACAGTAGACTGTAATGTTTTGGGGTCTCTGAGACCCCATTAGTCAATACTCCAACAAAAACAATTGATTCTAGGTACTGGGAGATTATGTACTGTGAGGTATCTATTAGGACATAGTTCTTCCATTGTAATATAATTCTTTTTATATGTGTCTCTTTATCTGTTTTAGGAAACTTCTGTACTAGAAGAATTCCACATAACATTTTTCAGAAGGATCTTAGTACAATTATTTCTTCTTATATTCTTTCCTCTTCCCTGACCTCCCCACACCCTTCCCATATAACCCTTTCTGTTATTATTCCATACTTTAACTACTTATACTATTGTATTCTAATCCCTCTCTTGAAAGCCCTTTTCCCTCAAGTCGCCTTACTAAATTCTTGATCTTCATGAAAATCTCAAATAGAGCATATATATTTGAAGATTCAAGGCTAACATTTAGAAATGAAATAAAACCTGTAAAATTTCTTTTTTCTTTGTCTGAATTATTTCACTAATAATGATTATTTCCAGCTCCATCCATTTACCTGTGAATTTCATAATTTTCTTTTGCTTCATAGCCACATAATATTTCATGCACTCATTATTCATTCATCATTTGGTGAACACCAAAGCTGTTTACATTTCTTAAATACAAATTAAGTACAAATAACTGACCATTTAAATATTTAAATTAAAAACAAATTTCAAATGTTTTAAATTCCTTCTCTTGGTTTCTATTCTAAAACACAAGGTGATTGTATCTTTTCTCAATTGACTGGTGTATTAACTTATAGCAACAGACTCAATCTCTGTGTCCAACTCCTTTGTTTCCATATCAGATTTCCTTCAAATCACATTTTTACACTAAAATTCATAACAGTAGCAAAATTACAGTTACAAGGTAACAACAAAATAATATTATGCTTTGGAGATCACCACAACATAAGGAACTGAATTAAAGCATCACAGAATAAGTAAAGTTGAGAATCCTTTACTTATATTCTTTCATGATTAGCTAATTTTAAGATAATCTTCCCAAAGAAAATGAAGGAACTAGGAAGGGATCAGCAATTTCAGTTTCAATAATGATCTTTTGTAAATAAATGTTTAACTGGGTTTCTGGGAGTATTAAAACATTTGCATAAAGATCTTGCAAATTACGACTCTATGGGTGGATGCTGCTTGTTTAGTCGGTTGGTTTTGGGAGTGGTTAAAAAATAGATTTGAAATCCTTCTTCTATACACAAGTTCTTATGTGTTTGATAAAAAGACTAATATTTAGTGCTTTTTGTAACACAGTTCTATGTTTATTTAGCACATACCCAAAGAACTACATATCTTACTATATAAAAATGCAATTCCAAGCTCATTGCTGCCCTCTTCACAATCTCATTTTTTTAAAAAAACAAAAAGTCTTTTCTGAAACTTGTAGCTATCTGTAATCTATTACCAAGGAGATGGGGACAAGAAGATCAGAAATTTACCAATAACTTCTGCTAAATAGAAAAGAGTGAAATCAGCTGGGCTACATGAGATCCCTTCCCAAAACCAATCAACTAAACAAGCAGTGTCCTCTTATAGAATCGTAATTTGAAAAACATATAGTTGGATGATTGCCATGAAACTGCATATTAAAAAGTCAGAATGATAATTTTATATGGTTATATCTGAGTACCAGCTATCATAGAAGTGACCTGTACAAGGTGGTACACATTTCTGAAACTTTAACAAAGGTCAAGGATATTTAAAGTTGATGTGAAGATTACCACTTGAAGTAGCAAAAGTAGATACTTGTGTGAGAAAATAAAAATTGTATTCAGTCTTATACATATAGATTAAAATGCTTATATTTGTGTGTCATTTATTTAAGCTTTGAAAATAGTAAGAACTTTACAAGCTCTCTACCTGTTGCTGAACTTAAAATGCTCCTTTTCAGAATCTGAGTTTCAATGTTATGAAATTTTTAACATTCTAACATCATTCCCATTCAAATAGAAAGTGAAATAGTGACAAATGTATTAGTTTAAAAATGTCAATAATAAAATTAGTCATATGCAAGGTATTTACTGTGTACAAGCATGGTTTCAAACTTTGTATATGAATGAAAAATTGCTATAATAGAAATGATTAGGCATTTAATAAAAATATAAATCAAGAATATATTACTTACAATTTTAAATGAAATTTTAAGATGTTATTCATCATTTTTATCTCTAGGATGTATGAAAATAAATTAAAGTAGCGCATTGGTAAAATCTTACATGTGTTCTAAAGTGTCTGTCGGAGAGATTGACTTCAAAAGGCAAAAAGAATGTACTTGACCAAATGTTGATTGCATTAAGCATATGACACAAAAACAATCATATTCAGTGCTTCACACGGAGAGCCATGATATAGACACAGTCATAGATAAACAAACACAAAAACACTCACACTCATAAAAATATTTTTATATATAAGAGCACACATGAAAACAGGTGCCTCCTGGTATTCTCTCTGCTAACAATGAGAGATTCTAACATGGAGAAAAGTAAGGTGTTCTGCAGCAACTGAGTCAATGCTCCATTGCATAGTGTGTGACATTCTTCTTGCAGAACTGCTGAATGGTCCAGTTCAGGTTTGTTTTTACTTTCTGATACAGGAACTACAGAAGTTCCAGTGTCTATGGAATTGGGCTTTCAGCCTGTCCTTAGAGTTTCTAACAACTTTATCATTACGCTTCATAATGTCTTCTGTTTCTTAGTAGCCTTTAGTTACACATAAAGTTTCATCTAAATTGAAGATAAAGACAGTATCTCCATTCTTTCTGTTAAACCTCTTATGTTGTTCAGCTCGATTTTGCTAATCTTTCATGCTTTAGGCTACTTATCATTGGGGAATGTTATATTTTATATTATATGACTCTTTTCACCCTCAGTGAACTTTAAACTTCCTTAGAGGAATAGCTGGATGCATTTCTTTAAATAAACACACATTCTTCACTAAATTGCTAGTATCTGCTTTTAGACTGCAAAGACTATGGGAATTTTGACTTTGAAATCACCTTTCTGGTTGCTTCTGACATATTCATTTCGTCTCACATTTCAATTCATTTGTTAATGTACCACAGAGTTCTAGCATTCTTTACTTGTATTACCAGATCAAAATATTTTTGGAAATGTAACTATCAAATGTGAACTAAACTAATATGTTAAAATGAAATATTCATGAATTCAGAAAGCTATATTTAATATTTAATTCTACATAATTAACACTATAATTAATAAAAGTCTGCCTCAAAATTAAAATAAACATACAAAAAACAAAATATTTTAGAGAACATTCAAGAAATATATTTTAGAGAAATATTTAAAAGAATCTAAAAATATATAAGTAATATCCTGGTAACTTAACAGTGATGGCCCCAAATTAAGGCACATTTTAGAATCAATAATAAATTAATTCAGTGGCTTTTTCCAAAGAATACTTTTTGCTGTAATCCTTAAACCACTAACTAGTTTCTTCTTTAATTAAAATATCCAGAAATTTGTATCATTGTGGCTAAAAAATTAAAGGCTCACAATTGATAAATCATTTGTAATTTAACTTAGTTTTCTACATTTTGTTTTCTCCAATTCCATCCAATTCTGGTTCTGAGATTAAGCTTCATTATTCCCTAAATCAATTTTATATCAGTTAGAGGAACAAATTGTTTATTTCTTTGCAAATTTGTAGCTATTAATATCAGCCGTGACTCAGTGATATTGATTTTTTTCAGATCTGAACATCAGAAAAACATACTTAAAAATGAATAAATTGACCCAAGTCGAGGATATACTAGCTGAACTATGAAAGTCAAGACTTTATTCCATATATAATAAATCATTGCCACTTACTTGTTCTACAATGAAGAAATATGAGAATATAATTAGGATGGAAACAATTTCACAGCCTTCATTCCTGCTCTATTTTTCATTATCCTATATTACTGCTACTCTGCACTGTTATCAGCTGAAAGCTCTTGAATTATAACTAAAAGTGACCTTATTTTCAAAGCATTTAAAGTCATTGCAGGTGAAAGCTTTTCAAGGGCTTTCAATGCTTCAAATATGAGGCTATAGGATCAGTGTCAATAACATATAGACCTGAAAAGTTAGAGTCAGTACTTTGTGCTCAGCATTGGCAAATTCCTAACAGAAAGGCTTAAAAACTATATTGAAAAGAAGCATTGAAATAAAGCAAAGGCATGAGAGTATTTTGAGATTATTATACATCTTTTATTCATTTCTTAAGGATGATTAGAATTTCAAAGAATTTTTACTCTCTAGACTAAGTAATTTAAAAATTATAAGATTAATAGACTATAAGTCATTCACTAAAGAACTATAAATAAAATATCTTATTTATGAATTCATACAAAATGACTTTTTCCAGTTGATTCTGGCATCAAGCTAACTAATAGAGATGACATCATAGATTTGAATTCTGTGTAGTGTAGAATATTTATACTCCTCCTAGGTAACATTCCAAAATAACAATCCAGCTAGGATGTACTTTGAGAAAGGAACATTCTCATGACAACAAAGCTGGATGAAGGTAGTAAGGTCAGTTATGATTATAATGTCTAATGTCTCAAAGTGTATACATTTCACTCCATGTTCTTTATTTGTGTCTTGTGTCTGTGTGTATCTACATGAACATATACATATACCTCTCTGATTAGAAATGATTTGGTTTTGCTTTAATTATTGAATGAGGCAGAATTCAGCCAAGTTAATTTTCTTTTTTGACTAGTGTCAAGTTTACATAGTTAGAGTTTCATGGAACACAAGAATCTACAACTGTAAAGAAAAGCTTACTTTGAGGTATTATACAGGAGGTAGCTAAAATATTATCATTTTCAAGAACCTGAGGTGGTTGGGGTCATTCTTGTGAATTCCTGGGAGTTTCTCTAGTGCCAGGTTTCTTGCTAGCTGCATAATGATTCCCTCAATCCAAATATCTCTTTCTATGCTCGGTATCTCTTTTCTTCCGTCAACTTGACGGTCCTGTTCCCTCAAGTTCTCCTCATCCTTCCCCCTGTCCCCTTCTTTTCCCATTCTACCCTGCCCCTCATGCTCCCAATTTTGTCAGGAGATCTTGTCTATTTCTCCCAGGGGGATTCATATATGTTTTTCATAGGGTTCAGCTAGTTTACTTAGCTTCTCTAAGATTGTGGACTATAGGCTTGTTATCCTTTTCCTTTTAGCTAGTATCTACTAGTTAAGAATGAGTACACACCATGTTCATCTTTCTGTGTCCGGGTTACCTCACTCAGGGTGGGTTTTTTTTTTTCTTCTAGTTCCATCCATTGGCATGCAAATTTCAAGGTGCCATTGTTTCTTTTTCCCCACTGAGTGTTACTCCATTGTGAAAATCTACTACATTTTCTTTATCCATTCTTTGGTAGAGGGGCATCCAGGTTGTTCCTAGGTCCTGGCTATAACAAATAATGCTGCTATGGGCATAGTTGAATAATATCCTCGTGGTATGATGAAACATACTTTGGGTATATGCCCAAGAATGGTATTGCTGAGTCCTGAGGTAGGTTGATTTCCAATTTTCAGAGAATCTGCCATACTTATTTCCAGAATGGTTATACAAGTTTACATTTCCATCAGCAATGGAGGAGTGTTCCCTTTACTCTATATCATTTCCAGCATAAGCTGTCAGTAATGTTTTTAATCTTAGCCATTCTGACTCGTGTAAGGTGATATCTCAGAATCTTTTTAACATGCAGTTCCCTGATGGCTAAGGATGTTGAACAATTCTTTAAATTTCCTTCAGCCATTTAAGATTCTTCAGCTAAGAATGCTCTGTTTAGATATGTACCCTATTTTCATTGGATTATTTTGTATTTTGATGTCTAGTTTCTTGAGTTCTTTATATATTTTGGAGACAAGCTTTCTGTCATATGTGGGGTTGGTAACAATATTTTCCCATTCAGTAGGCTGCCTTTTTGTCTTATTGACTGTGTCCTTTGCTTTACAGAAGCTTTTCAGTTTCAGGAGGTCCCATTTATTGATTGTTGCTCTCAGTGTCTATGCTATTAATGTTATATTTTGGAAGTGGTCTCCTGTGCCTGTGCATTGAAGACTAGTTCCCAATTTCTCTTCTATCAGGTTCAGTGTAGTCGGATTTATATTAAGGTCTTTAATCCATTTGGATTTAAGTTTTGTGAATGGGGATTGATATGGATTTATTTTCATTCTTCTACGTGTTGACATCCAGTTGTGGCAGCACCATTTGTTGAGATGTGTTCTTTTCTCCATTGTATAATTTTAGCTTTTTGTCAAAAATAAGATGTTTATAGGTATGAGAATAAATATCTCAATCTTTGATTCGATTCCATTGGTCAACTTGTCTGTTTTTATGCCCAAACCAGGCTGTTTTCATCACTGTCGCTCTATAATAGAGCTTGATGTCAGGGGTGGTGATGCCTCCAGAAGTTCCTTTATTGTACAGGATTGTTTTGGCTATACTGGGTTTTCCCTGTGCAAGTTGAGTATTGTTCTTTTGAAGTCTGTGAAGAATTGTGTTGGGATTTTGATGGGTATTGCATTAAACCTATAGATTCTTTTTTGTAGGATTGATATTTTTATTATTTTGATTCTACTTATTCAAGAGCATGAGAAATCAATTTTCACACACTCTATATACCAAGTTGTTGATTATCTGATAAGCATGTTCTTCATTTTTTTGAAATCTGTTTTTGGATTTCCAGAGCATTATCAAATCAGTAATTTTTATTTAAACTTTAAGAACAGGTACAATGCTTAACTAGGCTTCCAGTAGAATCTTTAGTGCTTTGTTCATAATGGTAATAATATTGTGAAGCACCAAAAATTCTCTTTGTCCCTGTCATTCATTAATTATAAAGCATTCATTTGTCTTTGATGTGCAATCAGAGTGCATCCTGCTCATTATGATAGTGTGAATTTTATGGCAGGTAAGAAGGTTACATATTCTATAATTAGACTGTTTAATGAATATTTTACAAATTTCCTTGGTACAGTATCTGCCTAGACCAATAGTAATTTTAATTATTTTTGTTCCAACTTTATTCAAATTTTTCAGGTTTTACAAAGTGGCTAAAGGTTTTTTTTTAATCTTTGTAAGTATAACATGATTACATGATTGCTAAGGTCATTAAATAGTACATGATGTTTTGTTGTCAAGACAAAGGGCCTACCAAGAATAAATCTGTTGTTTTGTCTATTACTGGAGAAATTTGATTTGTGAAAAAGTTGGTTAATTATTTTTAAAAATGAGCACAATCAATCTATTCAGTTGATCAAACCACAAGCATATTGTTAAGCAGGATCTTAGATAAGATTGGAATCACTAAGAAAATAAATTACTTGATTTAGGCTATGCTTTAATCAAAGTGCCATGTCTTTGCTTAGATAACACATCTGTCTCACATGAAATCATTAGTTTTTGTTAGCTTCATTCTTTTGAATACTAGCCCTTTTACCTTTGTCATGTTTTAGTTGAGTGTGACATTTGTAATGCATTTCTATAAGTCACTCAGTAGAATATGAGTTGCTGTGAGAAACTGTACAGTTGCTAGAACTTAAACTGACAGAACTCACAGTGCATGTTACAGATTCCTGCATACCATGCTCATAAACAAAAGATGAGAAAATTATTATAGCTGATTAACAACCTATAGCAATATATTTTTTCTGCATGCATATAGAAAGAGCAAACACAATTAGTAACATTTAACATTCATACTTAAATTCATCTATTCCTCTTATATGTAAAATGAAAACACCCTTTCCCAGCAACCCAAGTTGCACTCTTCATTATAAAGCAGTAAAATATTTCTAGTTCCTCAAAATTTAAAACAAATGAGTATTCCTTATTATATAAATAAATTCAGGGCTCAGTTTAAATTGATTATCACAAAGACTGATGAGCTGGATCAGTCCAAGAGAGCCACATGATGCTCAGAACGTGTTTTCTAACTTTCACATATATGTTGTGTTGCACATTCACATGCATGCACACACACATATACTCTCTCAAACACACTCACACATACATATACTCTCTCTCTCACACACACATACATAATGTATGCATGCATACATACAAAGGTAAATAAATAAATAAATATATTTAAAAGTAGGCTCAGGTATATAAAGTGGTTTTAAATCAACTGGAATACTCTATTCTTCTATATCTGTAGGTTCCATCAACTGTGAATTCAGCAAATTTCAGATTATTTGATATTTAGTTAACCCTGCATCTATGTGCTGAATATGCACATATTACTTTGTTGTTTCTGTCCCTATAATATAAAAATAATATAAGGTTAATTGTGATTCTTATTGTATTTAAAAAGCTAATAAAAAATTTTGAACACTGTTGTGAAAGTATTGCACTATTTTACATAAGATACTTGAGCACGGATAAATTTCTTTATATAAAGTGGGTGTCACTGTTGTGTAGGTGGAGGGACAATTGCATGTAAAATTAAAAACCTTCAACAATTCTCCTTTAGCAGTTATATAACTAGATAAAATTACTGAAGGTTGATTAAACTGATCTGGATTACAGTTACATAATTTTTGTATATAAAATTCTATGCAGTGTCTTCCTATTAGGTAAGTATTAAAATGAGAGAAAATAAAAAGCTTGTGTATGTGTGGTCCTACTGCAAATATACTTACAGTTGGAAAAATCTAACTGAAGTTCCAGCTCTGCCATGACTTGTTGAATACTATTGGTGATAGAAATTCTAGAAAATATCAGCATGCCATTTGAATAATAACCTGTAAGACAAAGTTAGCATGAATTTGTTTGAAACAAAAATAACAGTACCATATAAAATATAGAAATGAAAATGGTATATGGGTTTACATATGCACAAACTGAATGTGTATCTAATACACATTCAGAGGAGGTATGAAGATTCCACATTATTATCTCTAGTATGAAAACCATTGTCTAAGATTTTGATGAATTCTGCTTGTTTCTCTCAGATATACTACATGTCTTTCAGGGGTCTTGCTTGGGCATTTTTAGTTTTAAATAGTTGAAGTTACAATTTCACCAAAAAATTTAGCAAGTATTTATTTAATGAAGATTCTACCATGTTACACTATTTGAGAATGGAAAAGGTAAAGATCTTATCTTCACAAAGTTTAAAGAAATACACAACAGCATAAAATTATCCTACTAGGTCTCAGTAGAATATCTATGGACTATTGCTCAAATTTAACAGACAGTTAAACTTTCAATAAATATAGCTGGTAAAAGCACATGGAAAGAAATAGTTTAAAGGATAAAAAGATACTGGGTGTGTTTAAATAATAATTAAAAAGATTTAACTTATCAGCTTATCATTTCCCTTGAATGTCTGTGCTGGAAATGAAGTGATGAGGAGATTTAAATTAAGAGACATCAGATCTAAAAGGTCTTCAGTGGTTTGTTTAAAATGCACAGTTTATTTTAGTATAAGAGTAATACCAATTATAGACTTGTCCAATGAAGTATAAGACATGTTTCTGAGAACCTGAATAAATTTTTAAAAAAATCTTCATAACAAAGTTACAATGTATTACTATTTCATTTTATAGCAGAAGGCTCATATGTATAGGGCCAGTTCCATCAAGACTGCTGACAGCTTGTGATGGAGAGCACTGACCATCAGCTTGATTGGAATAAAAGACTAGAATGTTAATAACACACAATTCAATGTAGGTGTCTACCATGTATTCACAGAGACAATCAGTTCATGAGGGATCTGACTAATCAAACAATTTATGAGTCTGAGTATACTGTTGAGGGATGGTGGAGGTGCAAGAAGCAAGTCCTAGTTGAATGAAATGAGTAACTGGTGTGTCTTGGGCTGATGCCTTCCTTCTTTGCTCTTTGCTTTCAGGCTTCTATGAAATAAGCAGCTTGATTTCACCGTTGTGTGCTGCCATGATGTTCTGATTTACCACAGTCCACAAATTATAATAACTACCTGCCTAAGTGCTTCAACTACTTAAGCAATTAACTTAAATACACAATTTTGGTTTTAATTTACTTTCTTAATTGTTTGTACAGAAACAGGAAGTCTGTCTGATATAGTATCTGAGTCAAAAATAAAACAAACAAAAGAAAATAAACAACAACAGCAAAAATAAACAAAACCAACCAACCAACAGCATTTTTATGCCAGGTCTGGTAGTATATTTGTAATTTTCTCACTGTCACTGGTACAGATATAAACTAATAAGGGCTAATAGCTCCTAGGAGACTAAAATGGAAGGATTTTTATAAGAAATTCAAGTTGAGATACAGAAATGTGTTTGTAAATTAATAAAAATGTTTAGGGAGGACAATGGGTAGAAAGATGTTAGCAAAAATGAGTAGATGAGATGATAGAAGAGAAAATCAAGACAATACTGGGGAATTTAAGTGCAGAAGAGAGCAGACATGAACAAGAATGTGAATAAGGGAGCAGAATTTTTTTGTTGAAAATTCTATTAGATAAAAGACAAATTAGATAGTTGAGTAATCCTCATAGACACATTCACTTTTTATAATATCTCTAGATGTTAGGTGATTATACTAATTTATCCAATGGTCAATGAAAACTTATAAAACCCAGTTACCTGTAGCCTGAAACCAGCAATACCTGAAGGTGAGATCTGGACTACACTTTTTCATTTGCCTTTATAACACGAGTGGAGACTGCTGTGCTTAAGTGAAGTTAAGAGTCATAAAATACTATTACCAACAAGCTTGGAGTAAGGTTTTCTGCTCTATGTATCTCCATTTGAAGCACCTAGAAATAACATGCATAGTGATTGTGTGAGTAATACATTTAGTAACCATCTCTGAAACCTCCTTCTATCTAATCCTCCATCTTTAATAGATCACCAAACATTGATTTTATCTCTTAATCTGTTTGTAATTCACCCACCTCTCTGTACCTTACTTGCAATGTAGCCTTTGCACCAGTTATTGTTTTGTTCCTGGCTGCTATGGTGCCATTCTCAGTTTCCTTGTTGTTTTGTTTCTGGCTGCAATGGTGCCATCCTGAGTGTCCTGCAGCAGCTATTTTTCCCTTTTCTTTTGTTTCTTATGCGCTGGCCCAAATAATTTCTTCAAGACTCAACTTTGCATTCTGCTTTCAGAAGAAAATGTGAAGTAGAATGCAACATACCTAAGTACTCCATCCCTGTTTGATTAAACCATCACCTCTCGGTGACATAGAAATGCTGTTCCTGAGGCAGCTGTGTCAACGCTGTTCTTGCTGCCGTTGACTCTCATATGTCTCACACTTACTTATGTTCTGATGCTGGGATGTGTTGGTACTTTTTTCAGTCTGCTATTTTCCTTAAACATCCTCCCGTCCTACCTTGATTATCACCCTTTTATGTTTAACATACACTTTGTGTACCTCAGTCATCAGGGTAAATGTGATCTTCTTAGAATTTTTCCTCCATGTCCAGGACAAATGTTACATTTTCATAGACTATTATCATGCCCTGTGCTATTTCTCCAACAATTGCACCCCATGTTCCTTTAAGAACAGCATCTGAAAGGAATTATGTTTTTTCACTAATTGTACCAAGAACCTACATCCAAAATATGTTCAGTGACTCTTAAATGACTAGCACATGACTAGAAATTCAGGTTGCACTTCAAATCTAGCACCACATTCACTAATATACATTCTTAAGATATAGGCACTGGTCCCTCCAAATATGTTCTGTATAAAGTTGTTATACATAATTTAATTGACAAGATCCTGTTTATAGGTGTGTTCATTACTACATAGGTACTTTTGAAAACAGTTAAACATCTTACAGTTGTACTACGGAGTCAAATTCTAGTTTTCAGAAAGGCTAGAGTGGTCAATCAATATGTGTTTATGGACCACTGCAATATTAAATGACCATTTTAGTGTGTAAAGATTACTGCTGTCAGACACATGACAATTATGACAATCACCCAAATGAACCACTGCTGCATGCTTGAAAAGGATATGCACAAGAAAACAGACCTACTAATACACTGTACATCTCTCCTGCCATTCTCCAATCTGTTTCGCATGCTGAGCCAGGCAATGGTGGTATACCCATTTAATCCTAGCATTCAGGGAGGCAGAGGCAGGAAGGTCTTTGTGAGTTTGAGGCCAACCTTGTCTACAGAGTGAGCTCTATGACCATCAGAGATAAACAGAGAAATGCTATCTCAAAAGCAAAACAAAGGAGAAGAAACGGAGGAGGAGGAGGAGGAGGAGGAGGAGGAGGAGGAGGAGGAGAAGAAGAAGAAGAAGAAGAAGAAGAAGAAGAAGAAGAAGAAGAAGAAGAAGAAGAAGAAGACGAAGAAGAAGTTGTTAGACTACCTGTGACCTGTGTTGCAGGGTCTCTTCCCATTCTTACAATCCAGATTTTTACCACAGATAATTCTTTCTCATCAAGTTATTCTTCAGAGTTCTCTATGAAAGACTTATAGAGAAAAACTGATATAGCACAGTATATTATGAGGAGAAAAGGCTTAACTATGTTAAGGATATGTGAAACTTGTAAAATGTCGTTAATTAGAAAAATTAATTTGGGGATTTAAAATGTTTGCTTCAGTATCAAATGAGATCACTTTGAACCTTGAGAGTGTATCTTCTAATATATTTAGTTTTATGGTAGTGATAGTAATGGGGTTCTAAAGCAGGAAGACATCTGTAAACTGTGTAGGTGCTATGCATGGTACACATAAAGAAATGAATGGATGGTAGCCATTAGTATCATTAGTCTAGAAGTACCTGGCCTATCACCATTAGTCAATTCAGATAATGTTTTTATGGTACATAAGGTGTCAATTCAAATATACTACATTTTGACTGGATGTTAACAATAAAATTGAAGAGCTGAAATAAGGACTGAGTTTATTATACTAATAAAGCATTCTTCTCAATAATGCATGAAATATTTTTGAGGATACTGTTGGTAATAAGTCTTTTGATCTTTGACCTCCATGATTTATATACAGAAAATGTGACATAAATGTTTTCTTTGTTCAGATCAGCAAGTGGGCAGAAAAATTTATCTTCACTTGTCTTGGAATAATATTCTTTGTCAATTCTGTTTTTCTTTCCTGCTGTGCATATCACATTTTAGCTCTAATTGTTGAAAAAGTACTACATGAAGTAGTTTTTCACAATGAGAAAAATACCATTATTTATCAAGAAAATGTATTACAGGCCATGACCAAGACTTCATTTACAGTTTCATTGTTTACTATTTTTCTATTAAGAAAATTTTGATGTGGGATTCCTCTCTGTATGCTGTGAACATCATTGTTTTTTTTTTAAAAAAAAAAAAACCTGCCTAGGCCTGTTCATAGGGCAGAGTAGAACTAGGCAGGAAAAACTAAACTGAATGCTGGGAAAAAGAAGGCAGAATCAAAGACATGCCATGTAGCCACTGCTGGAAACAGACATGCTAGAACATTGCTGGTAAGCAATACACAGATTAATAGAAATGGGGTAAATTAAAATGTAAGAGTTAGCCAATAAGAAGTTGGAGCTAATGGGACAAGCAGTGATTTAATTAATACAGTTTTTCTGTGGATATTTTGGGGTTGAGCAGCTGGGAACAAACAAGTGGCCTCTTATACCAGACTTAAAATCAAATTGATGAATCTTTCTTTGATCTTATCTATTAGTTCATATAATCTTTCAGTTACTATTTGCTGTTGTTGTTTTTGGTTTTTAGAGATGGAAAAGTACCCTATTTATATGCATTATAGCCATAATATACCAAACATGAAAGAGTTTCCAGAATTTGCCTCTTGCTGAGGAGGTAGAACAATGCAACCTCCAAAAAAGGTTTGAACACAGTAAAACATATGACATTAAATATCCTGATTGCAAATAGGTAAGGAATTTTTAAAGAACAAATAATCAAAAGATTTTAAAAGTTCTAATTAAATATAGGAAATTTTATAAAGAAATATTTATCAGCAACAAAACCCTGGTATTTGAAGATTTTTGTTCATATTCGATGTGTCTGCTGTTAAGATTTTAAATTTTCAAAAGCATTTTCAGCATCTAATAAAACAAAATAAAATGAAATACAGACCTAAACAGAGAATTCTCAACAGAGGAATCTAAAATTGCTAAAAGACACTTAAGGAGATGCTCAACATCCTTAATCATCAGAGAAATGCAAATTAGAACAACTCTGAGATTCCATCTTACACCTGTAAGAATGGCCAAGATCAAAAACACAAGCTATATTACTTACAACACTGTTTGGTCAATAGCTTAGCCATATTCCTAGCTAGCTCTTGTATCTTAAATTAACCCATTCTATTAGTCAATGTATCACCACGATACTGTGGCCTACTGGTAAGGTTTAGGTATCTTTTTCCTTCATCAGCTGCATAATGTCTTCTTGACTCTGGTATTTTATTTTTGCATTCAGTCTAATTTTTCCACTTAACTCCATTCTGCCTTGCCATAGGCCAAAGCGCCTTTTTTATTAACCAATGGTAATACAACATATTCACAGCATATGAGGGAATCCCACATCATCTCCCCTTTTCTTTCTAAATAGAAAAGAATGTTTTAATGTTAACATAGTAAAATTACTTATAACAAAACTGGTATCAAGCAAGAATTTCACTTATAATATTTAGTCTCTCTCTCTCTCTCTCTCTCTCTCTCTCTCTCTATATATATATATATATATATATATATATATATATATTATCTGAAAGGTTTGAAATCTAATTTATCTTTTATCATAAGTAAGGAAAACTATAACTCAAACTATCTTGTCTTCAACTCCATCAAAGACCCTAGAAGTATATAATATTACCTAAGTAAACAGGAAGTATATTCTAAACAACTTCCAAAATTCTAGAATTGATAGAGACATCTCCCTGCCTGGAGAGTCACCCAGATTTCTCTGTCACATTGGAGCATCCATCTTAAGCCTGTAGGCTCAGAGTATCTGGAAGATTTTTCCATTGAGCATGAAATTTGAAAGACTGTTTGACCTCTAATGGCATTTTGTCAGTCACTTTCATCTGTGTTATTCAACATGTCTGCCATACTGTTTCATGAAGTAGAAAACCAAAAGGACTATCTCACCTTCTTTTGGCAAATTCCACCACCATATTTTTGTGGATCCTACATGTCCAATATATACAGTATACCAACAAGCAGCTCAGGCAAGAGCAGTTTCTTGCCCAAATGACTAGCCTTGTCACATTGAAGGTAAATTCCATAATGAGTGTATTCAATGCTCATCAACTCCTCTGAAGTAATTGGTGCTGCCAGAAGCAGACATGTCTCACTGTTGAGAAAAGTCCTAAGTTCTTAAAACATATTAAATGCAATATTCTGAAGGACTTTGAAAGGTTTGAAGAATCCTATCCATCTGAAATATATTTCTGTACATATAGAAAATCTAACTAATATGACTAAAGTTTGACTATTAAAGATGACTACTGTGGGACAATGGTCTTGTACCCTGTAAAGATTTGTCACTTGTATTGGTTTAATAACCAGGCAGGAAGTATAGGTGGGGCAACCATAATAGGAGAATTCTGGGAAGAGGAAAGTCTCAGCCTACAGTCGTCACCCAGACACAGAGGAAGCACTATGAGAATTCCTCACTGATACAAGATACTAAGCCATATGGCTAACACAGACAAAAAATATGGGTTAATTTAAGATGAAAGAGTTAGCTAATAAGAAGCCTGAACTAATAGGCCAACCAGTTTAAAATTAATATAGACCTTTGTGTGTTTTTTAGAACTGAATGACTGTAGAGCCAGACAGGACAGAAATCTTTCCAACAAATGGCATCAACATGGGGAACAACATCCACATAAAACCCAAGGGAGATTCAGAAGTAATTCTAGATCCAAAATAATAGATTTAAGCATGGCTTCTTGGTAGCAGCATTTTCTCAGGTGGGTTCTGTTTGTTAGAGGCAAGCATGTCTCATTTAAGAGAGGCTTACTGATTCAGCTTTAGCTGCAAAAACTTGAAGCTTGTCTAAAGGCCCCTTCATAAAATACTTAAATGGTGTTCATGAATAGCTGTCAGCATGCTTCTTGGTGGTGGCAGGGACCTTGAAAGTCCATACAGCTGTGGGAATAAACATGATTCTCACCAATACCTCTGCCATGAAACTAGACTTTCAGAAAACTAAGGAATGGGGTGGATCCAGTAGTCAGACACATCTTTCATCCTAGCCATAAGACTTAACAAATTAAAGACTCATGTGGTCAGAAAAAGAGAGATAACAATAAGGATAGATTCAAATAAAAGAAATGAAACCTCTGAACAGTTTACAGTGTGTTAAAAAATATATGTAGGCTTGAGAGAGAAAGAAAAAGGATGAAGTCCTTAAAAGGGGGAGAGAGAGAATAGTTGGGAGTGGTGGCACACATTTTTAATCCCAGCACTTGGAAGACAAAGACAGGCAGATCTCTGTGAGTTCAAGGACAGCCTAATCTACAGAGTGAGTTCCAGGATAGCCAAAATTGCATAGAAAAACCCTGTCTCAAAAATAATTAAAAATAAAATGGAAGGAATATAGCTAAAAAAAGCCACATGAAGATGAAAAATACACAGAGTATCTGAATACTGTGTGTTATTGTGTTGTCTCTTAATAGTTTGATGACTGAGGAAGGAGCAACAGCACTAAAAGACATTTGATTATAAATTCTGCTAGAATAATCCAACTTACATACTTTAAAAATGCCTTAAGTTCAGAATTTAAGTCAGAAGATATGTTATTTTGGAAAACAGGTTTTGCTTTTGTTTCCACAGAAAATGAGAGGCTGTGAATTCTTTATGGGTTAAGAAAAATAAGGTTTGATTAAAGAAGACCCAGTGAAAAATCTGCAAAAGTAGCAGAAAGCCAAAATGAACCAACATTTCAGAGAACCTCTGTTTGAATTTCCTTTGAGTACTACATCCAGAACAGCCTCAAGACTGCTAGCTAAGATGATCAAGCCTCACAGAATATTACAGCCAGGACTTGACCTCATTTCTACATTTTCTTTAGGTTCCCAAAGATTATCAGCGTCCCCAATCTACAGAAAGTAGTCTAGAAAACGATGCCCACACCCCCACCCACAATGGATTATGGATGTTTGTTTTTGTTTAGAGTATTGGTTACAAGTTGTTATGGATAATGTTCAGGAAAAAAAGCTAAAAAGGAGATTAGATTCAGGGTTTTGTATTGAAAAAGAGAAAAAAAACAGAGAATTACTGTGGGACAATGGTCTTGTACCCTGTAAAGATTTGTCTTTGTATTGGTTTAATAAAATACCATTTGGCCAGTAGCTAGTCAGAAAGTATAGATAGGGCAACCAGAATGAGAGAATTCTGGGAAGTAGAAAGGCTTACTTTGCAGTTGTGACCCAGACATAGTGGAAGCAAGGATGAGAATGCCTCATTGATAAAAAGGTATCAAGCCATGAGACTAACACAGAAAAGAATTATGTGTTAATTTAAGATTTAAGAGTTAGTTAATAAGAAGCATGAGCTAGTAGTCCAAACAATTAATAATTAATGTCAGCCACTGTGTATTTCTTTGAGAATGAATGGCTGTGGGAGTGAGCAGAACAGAACACTCTGTCAACAGATAAGTATCTATTAATGTGTACTTCTTAATTATACATTACATTTTTAAATGAACTGTAAAAAACATAATACCTTAAACAAAAATAGAAATACATATACACAATATAATAAATCAACCCTAAATTTTGTATCAATAGACCAAGATCCATACCAATGCAAAATATTCAAATTTATATCATATATCACCCCCCATTTTTAGAAAGAGATTGACTATGACCATTTAATCATTTATAATCAACCCCCTTGAGTTTGATAAAGCAAACATTTATAAACACTCATTTTGGGAATATGGGCATAGTTTTCTCCAAGCTGCTTTCTGCTGTTTGTTGAGTGATATATTTTTAGGGTTCACAGAGAACTTTCAGGCGTCTTATTCCATAAAACCTCATTAACCTGGGACCACAGGTTTTCATTTGGGGAAACAAATCAAAACCCCTTTTCAAAAGTAATATATCCATAGACTCAAATTTTGAAGATACCTTTATGTAGGTTTAACTTAGCAGTTCCAACAGTCAAACGTCTCTCTGTAGTTCATTTACATTCAAAAATTCAAAGGAAACAATAATATACATACTCCAGACTGTGTGTTTTCCATCTTTATGTGGCTTTTTAATTCTATTTCTAATATTTATTTTCTTTACTCCCTTAATCTGTCTATATGTACTCTTTTATATTACTTTTACTGTATCTTTAAAAATTTTGTTTTATTTTTTATATGATTTACTTCTTTTTATAACTGTCTATAGTTGTTCTCCACATTCTCCCACCCTATGTATATTTATTTAAACAAACTGTGTTTTGTTTTGAGGCCTGTTGTTTTTTGAATCTATCTTATTGTGTATCTTAACTACTTTTTTGGCAAGAACCATTTTTAAAATGGTAAGCAGTACAGTTGCTGAGGCGTTGATGTTGGCTATGTCTCTCACAGTCTTTCAACATGGCAGAGATATGTTCACCATCAGCTCTGGGACTGCTGGGTGGGATTTGTGCTCACCAGCTCAGCTCTGTGGAACAGTTCACCCATGCAACCACTAAGTAACTTTCAGTATACTGCACAGAAACCCCATTCAAGCAGGATCCCTCAAAAAAGCCAGAGCCATGGATCCTGCAAGCATGAATCTGAAAGCCCTTTCTTAATGAAGCCACACATAATCTTTGCTGCTAATGTTGGGTCAGGAAGCCTCTCTTTAAAAAAAAAAAAAAAAAAAAAAAAAAAAAAAAAAAAAAAAACCTCCTCTGCTTGCCTCTAGCAAACAGAGCCCACCCAAGACAATGCCAGTACCAAGAAGCTGTGTTTTACTCTGTTTTTTTTCTTTTTTCTTTCTTTCTTTCTTTGTGTGTGTGTGTGTATGTGTGTGTGTGTGTGTAACATGTCTTCCCAAGGTCTCTCAAGTTTTACTTAGATGTGTGTGTGTGTGTGTGTGTGTGTGTGTGTATTTCTTCCCAAGGTCTCTCAGGTTTTACTTAGATGTGTGTGTGTGTGTGTGTGTGTGTGTGTGTGTATGTATGTCATGTATGTCTGTGTGTGTGTGTGTGTGTGTGTGTATTTCTTCCCAAGGTCTCTCAGGTTTTACCTAGATATGTGTGTGTGTGTGTGTGTGTGTGTGTGTGTGTATTTCTTCCCAAGGTCTCTCAGGTTTTACTTAGATGTGTGTGTGTGTGTGTGTGTGTGTGTATGTGTGTGTGTGTGTGTGTGTGTGTGTATTTCTTCCCAAGGTCTCTCAGGTTTTACCTAGATATGTGTGTGTGTGTGTGTGTGTGTGTGTGTGTGTGTGTATTTCTTCCCAAGGTCTCTCAGGTTTTACTTAGATGTGTGTGTGTGTGTGTGTGTGTGTGTATTTCTTCCCAAGGTCTCTCAGGTTTTACCTAGATATGTGTGTGTATGTGTGTGTGTGTGTGTGTGTGTGTGTGTGTGTGTATTTCTTCCCAAGGTCTCTCAGGTTTTACTTAGATGTAGTTGCCCCACATTTGTGCCACTTGTTTACAAAATCTTCTGTTTCATTTCTGGCCCCACAGACCTAAATAATCGCACAGAAATTATATTAATTACAGCACTGTTTGGCCAATAGCTTAGTTGTATACCTAGCTAGGCCTTATATCTTAAATTAACCCATTTCTATTAATCAGTATATCATCATGAGATTGTGGCCTTCCAGTAAGATTTAGGTGACTTTATCCTTCAGTAACTACATGGCATCTACCTGAATCCACCATCTTTATCCCTGCATTCAGTTTAGTTTTCCCGCCTAACTCTAGTCCTGTCATAGGCCAAATCAGGATTTTTATTAACCAATAGTAATAAAACACATTCACAGCATACAGAGGGGAATCCCACACCAGTGTAGCCTTATACTAGGACATTGCTAACTTACTAGGAGGTCATACTATTAAATAAAATTGGCTATCCCTTGCTAAGCAGCTAACAATTGCAATTAGTTCCTCAGCTAGTATTGGGACTTAAGGTCCATACACTTTCTCCATGCTGAGATTTTGTCTATCAGTCTCAAGTCCTATGAATGTTGTTATAACCGTTGTAATTTCATGTGTGTGAATGTTCTGCTGTGTCCAGAAAACAATCTTTGCTTGTAGCCATCCACTGCTTTTGGCTCTTATAGTCAACCTATCCCCTATGATATAACTGTCATTTCAATCCCACTTGTATGATTCTTGAGCCTTGGGTGGATGGGGTGAGATGAAAATTTCCTTTTTAAGACTAATAATCTATATTCTCTGTACCTAAACTAATTGTGGTATTCTATAAACTACTAATTTTTTTATTTTTTTGAAAATAAGGAAAAAAAGGTTTCCGCCTCCTCCCAGCCTCACATTTCCCTCCCCCTCCTCCCATCCTTCTCTTCCTCCCACCAATCCTCTCCTCCTCCCTCTCCAGTCCAAAGAGCCATCAGGGTTCCCTGCCCTCTGGAAAGTTCAAGGTCCTCCCGCCTCTGTCCATATCAAGGAAGGTGAACATCCAAACTGGCTAGGCTCCCACAAAGCCAGAACATGAAGTAGGATCAAAACCCCGTGCCATTGTCCTTGGCTTCTCATCAGCCCTCACTGTTCGCCATGTTCAGAGTCCAGTTTTATCCCATGCTTTTTCAGTCACAGTCCATCTGGCCTTGGTGAGCTCCCAATAGATCAGCTCCACTGTCTCAGTGGGTGGGTGCACCCCTCGTGGTCCTGACTACCTTGCTCATGTTCTCCATCCTTCTGCTCCTCTTTGGGACCTTGGGAGCTCAGTCCAGTGCTCCAGTGTGGGTCTCTGTCTCTATCTCCATCCATCACCAGATGAAGGTTCGATGGTGATATGCAAGATATTCACCAGTATTGCTATAGGCTAGGGTCATTTCCAGTTCCCTATCCTCAGCTGCACAAGGAACTGACGGAGGACATCGCCTTGGGCTTCTGGGAGCTATTCTAGGTTCAAGTCTCTTGCCAACCCTAAGGTGGCTCCCATAACTAAGAACTGTGCTTCCGGGCTCCCCTATCCAACCTTCCTTTATCCCAATCATCCTGTTTCTGTTTCC
Source organism: Microtus oregoni (assembly GCF_018167655.1). Lineage (NCBI taxonomy): Eukaryota > Metazoa > Chordata > Mammalia > Rodentia > Cricetidae > Microtus > Microtus oregoni. Next base: position 22,204,406 of record NW_024543093.1, on the reverse strand, counting down.
CCAAGTTCCCCCTATCCTCCCCTTCTCCCTTTTTTCTCCCTATCTCCACTTACCCCCATCCCACCCCACCCCCAAGATCCCAATTTTCTTCCCGGCAATTTTGTCTACTTCCTATCAAGAGGATAACTATATGTTTTTCCTTGGATTCATCTTCTTACTTAGCTTCATTAGGTTCACCAATTGTAGACTCCGTGACCCTTATTTATGGCTAGAAACCAATTTTAGTGAGTACACCCCATGTTCATTTTTTGGGTCTGGGTTATCTCACTCAGTATAGTGTTTTCTATTTCCATCTATTTGCATGCAAAATTCGAGAAGTCATTGTTTTTTACCGCAGCATATTACTCTAATGTGTATATATTCCACACTTTCTTCATCCATTCTTCCATTGAAGGGCATCTAGGTTGTTTCCAGGTTCTGGCTATTACAAATAATACTGCTATGAACATAGTTGAACAAATGCTTTTGTCATATGATAGGGCATCTCTTGGGTATATTCCCAGGAGTGGTATTGCTGTGTCCAGGGGTAGGTTGATCCCGAATTTCCTGAGAAACCGAAACACTGATTTCCAAAGTGGTTGCCCAAGATTGCATTCCCACCAGCAATGGATGAAGGTACCCCTTCCTCCACAGCCTATCCAGCAAAGGCTTTCATTGGAGTTTTTGATTTTAGCCATTCTAACAGGTGTAAGATGATATTTCAAAGTTGTTTTGATTTGCATCTCCCTGCTCGCTAAGGAGGTTGAGCATGACCTTAAGTGTCTTTTGGCCATTTGAACTTGTTCTGTTGAGAATTCTCTGTTCAGTTCAGTGCCCCATTTTTTAATTGGGTTAATTAGCCTTTTAAAGTCTAGTTTTTGAGTTCTCTATATATTTTGGAGATCAGACCTTTGTCTGTTGCGGGGTTGGTGAAGATCTTCTCCCAGTCAGTAGGTTGCCTTTTTGTCTTAGTGACAGTGTCCTTTGCTTTACAGAAGCTTCTCAGTTTTAGTAGGTCCCATTTATTCAATGTTGCCCTTAATGTCTGTGCTTCTGGGGTTATACATAGGAAGTGATCTCCTGTGCCCATCTGTTGTAGGGTACTTCACACTTTCTCTTCTATCAGGTTCTGTGTGTTTGGAGTGATATTGAGGTCTTTAATCCATTTGGACTTGAGTTTTGTGCATGATGATAGATATGGGTCAATTTTCATTCTTCTACAGGTTGACATCCAGTTGTGCCAGCAAAATTTGTTGAAGATGCTTTCTTTCTTCCATTGTATACTTTTAGCTCCTTTATCGAAAATGAGGTGATCAAAGGTTTGTGGGATAAAATTCAGATCTTCTGTACAATTCCATTGGTCGACCTCTAGTTTTTATGCCAGTACCACACTGTTTTCATGACTGTAGCTCTGTAATATAGTTTGAAGTCAGGGATGGTAATGCCTCCAGAAGATCCTTTATTGTATAAGATTGTTTTGGCTATCCTGGGTTTTTTGTTTTTCCATATAAAGTTGATTATTGTCCTCTCAAGATCTGTGAAGAATTTTGATGGGACCATGATAGGGATTTCATTGAATCTATTAATTGCCTTTGGTAGAATTGCCATTTTTACTATGTTGATCCTCCCAATCCAAGAGCAAGGGAGGTCCTTCCATTTTCTGGTGTCCTCCTCAATTTCTTTCTTCAATGCCTTAAATTTCTTGTCAAATAGATCTTTCACATCCTTGGTTAGACGTACCCCAAGATATTTTATGCTGTTTCTGGCTGTCGTGAATGGTGAAGCTTCTCTGATTTTCCTCTCTGCTTCCATATCCTTTGTGTATAAGAGAGCGACTGATTTTTTGGAGTTGATCTTGTGTCCTGCCACATTACTAAAGGTGTTCATCAGCTGTAAAAGTTCTTTGATGGAGTTTTGGGGGTCGCTTATGTATACTATCATATCATCTGCAAATAACGAAAGTTTCACTTCTTCCTTTCCAATTTGAATCCCCTTGATCCCCTTATTTTGTCTTATTGCTATTGCTAGAATTTCAAGCACTATATTGAAGAGGTATGGAGAGAGTGGACAGCCTTGTCGTGTTCCTGAGTTTAGTGGGATGGCTTTGAGTTTCTCTCTGTTTAATTTGATGATAGCTGTCCACTTGATGTATATAGCTTTTATTATATTTAGGTATGACCCTTGTATCCCTAATCTCTCCAATACTTTTATCATAAAGGGATGCTGAATTTTGTCAAATGCTTTTTCAGCATCTAATGAAATGATCATATGATTTTTTCTTTCAGTTTATTTATATGATGGATTACATTGATAGATTTCCCTATGTTGAACCAGCCTTGCATCTCTGGAATTTGGCCTACTTGATCATAATGGATAATTTTTCTAATGTGTTCTTGGATTTGGTTTGTCAATATTTTCTTGAGGATTTTTGCGTCGATGTTCACGAGTGAGATTGGCCTATAATTCTCTTTCTTGGTTGAGTCTTTGTGTGGTTTTGGAATCAGAGTAACTGTAGCTTCATAAAAGGAATTTGGCAATGCCTCTTCTGTTTCTATATTGCGAAATACATTAAGGAGTATGGGTATTAGGTATTCTTGGAAGTTCTGTTAGAATTCCGCATTGAAACCATCTGGTCTTGGGCTTTCTTTAGGTAGGGAGATTTTTGATAACCGCTTCTAATTCTTCGCGACTAACCGGTCTATTTAGATTGTTCACCATGTCCTGGTTTCACTTTGGTATATGGTATTTATCTAAAAAAGTGTCCATTTCCTATACATTTTCCCGTTTTGTGGCATACAGGTTTTTGTAGTAAGATCTAATGATTCTCTGAATTTCCTCTATGTCTGTGGTTATGTCCCCCTTTTCATTTCTGATCTTATTAATTTGGAAATTCTCTCTCTGCTGTTTGATTAGTTTGGATAGGGGTTCATCAATCTTGTTGATTTTCTCCAGGAACCAGCTTTTTGTTTCATTGATTCTTTGTATTGTTTTCTGTGTTTCTATTTTGTTGATTTCAGCTCTAAATTTGGTTATTTCCAATCTTCTACTCCTCCTAGGTGAGTCTGCTTCTTTTTTTTCTAGAGCTTTCAGGTGGGCTGTTAAGTCTCCAATGTGAGCTTTCTCTGTTTTCTTTAAGTGGGCACTTAGTGCTATGAACTTTCCTCTTAGGACTGCTTTCATAGTGTCCCATAAGTTTGAATATGTTGTTTGTTTATTTTCATTGAATTCCAGGAAGACTTTAATTTCTTTCTTTATTTCTTCCTTAATCCAGGTATGGCTCAGTAGTTGACTGTTCAGTTTCCATGAATTTCTAGGCTTTCTGCGGGTAGCATTGTTGTTGAATTCTAACTTTAATCCATGGTGATGTGATAAGACACAGGTGGTTACTAATATTTTTTTGTAACTGTGGATGTTTGCTTTGTTACCAACTATGTGGTCGATTTTCGAGAAGGTTCCATGAGCTGCAGAGAAGAAGGTATATTCTTTCCTATTTGAGTGGAATGTTCTATAGATGTCTGTTAAGTCCATTTGCTTCATTACCTCCATTAATTCTCTTATTTCTCCGTTAGGTTTCTGTCTGATTGACCTGTCCATTGGTGAGAGAGGAGTGTTGATGTCTCCTACTATTAGTGTGTGCGGTTTGATGGCTGCCTTGAGTTTTAGCAATGTTTCTTTTAGGTATGTGGGTGCTTTTATATTAGGGGCATAGATGTTCAGGATTGAGACTTCATCCTGATGAACTGTTCCTGTTATGAGTATAAAATGCCCCTCTCCATCTCTTCTGATTGACTTAAGTTTGAAGTCAACTTTGTTAGAGATTAGTATGGCCACACCTGCTTGTTTCTTAGTTCCATTTGCTCGATAAGCCTTTTCCCAGCCCTTTACTCTGAGTAGGTGCGTGTCTTTGTGGTTGAGGTGTGTTTCTTGTAAACAGCAGAATGTTGGATCCTGTTTTCATATCCAATCTCTTAGCCTGTGCCTTTTTATAGGTGAGTTGAGTCCATTGACATTAAGTGATATTAATGACCATTGGTTGTTAACTACGGTCACTTTTTTAGTAATATAGTTTGTGTGTTTCCCTTCTTTGAGTTGTGTTGGTGAAGGGTCTCTAGATTTCTGAGTTATTGTGGTCATTGTTGGACTCCTTGGTTTGTGATTTTCCTTCTATTACTTTCTGTAAGGCTGGATTTGTGGCTACGTATTGTTTAAATTTGGTTTTATCCTGGAAAATTTTATTTTCTCCATTTATAGTGAATGAATGCTTGGCTGTGTATAGTAGTCTGGGCTTGCATCCATGGTCTCTCACTTTCTGCAGTGCATCTATCCAGGCTTTTCTGGCTTTCATGGTTTCCATGGAGAAGTCAGATGTAAGTCTGATAGGTTTACCTTTATAAGTAACATGGCGTTTTTCCTTTGCAGCTCTTAATATTCTTTCTTTGTTCTGTATGCTTTGTGTTTTGATTATTGTATGGCGAGGGAATGTTTTTTTTTTTTTTGATCCAGCCTTTTGGTGTTCTGTATGCTTCTTGAACCTTCATAGGTATATCTTTCTTAAGGTTGGGAATGTTTTCTTCTATAATTTTATTAAATATATTTTCTGGACCGTTGAGCTGCACTTCTTCTCCTTCTTCTCCTCCTAAAATTCTTAGGTTTGGTCGTTTTATTGTGTCCCAGATTTCCTGAATGTTTTGTGATGAGATTTTGTTGGACTTGCTGTTTTCTTTGATCAGTGTGTTTATTTTCTCTATGGTGTCTTCAGAATCTGAGATTCTTTCTTCTATCTCTTGTATTCTGCTTGTTATGCTTGTTTCTGTAGTCTCTTTTTGTTTACTTAAACTTTCCACGTCCAGCCGGCCCTCTGTTTGTGTTTTCTTTTTCCTCCATTTCAGTTTTCAAGTCTTGAACTGTTTCCATTATCTGTTTGATTGTTTTTCCTTGGTTTTCTAGGGTATCAATCACTGATTTATTCAATTCTTCTAAAATTCTGTTATATTTCTCATCCATTTCTATAAGGGCATTCTTTACATGCTGTTTAAGGACGTCCATCACTTTCTTGAAGTCAATCTTTTCTACTTCTTCTTGATTAAGGTGTTAATGTCCTCCTGTTGTGAGGTCGCTGGTTTCTGGTGGCTTCATGTTTCTTTTCAGCTTGTTGGGTGAATTCTTGCATTGGTGCCTGCCCATCTCTTCCTCCAAATGATCCCCTATGGATCTTCTTTTACAGGATCAGGTCTCCTTGCCTACTGATGTACCTTCCCATTGATGGCTCTCCCAATTGATGTCTCTCCTGGTGCCAAGATCAGATCTCCGTGCCCAATTATGGCTCTCTCCAATGCTTCCTCTCCTGGCACAGAGATCAGGACTCTGTGCTGGTTAGGTAGCTCGTAAACAAAGCATCTACCTTGCTTGGTGCAGTCAGGCTAGTGAAACAAAGTAACTCCCGCTGCTTGGTTGCCTTGAGGATTCAGACCCTTAGCTGGGTGATGTTATATGCCCAAAGAGGGCAGGGGCTCAGCAGAGGGGAGGGTTCTGGATTCAAGCTGGGTGGGATAGGAAGAAAGAGGCAGTATGCAGGGAGTAGAGGCTCTGCAGAGAACCCAAGAAGGATAGGGGGTTGAGGAACTTCTGAGTTCCCTGTGCTGGGCTGGTGCCACGGGGTCAGAAACTCACCCCAATTTTGGCTCTCCTGGCACCGAGATCAGGTCTCCGTGCTGGTTGGGTAGCTCGTAAACAAAGCGCCTACCCTGCTTGGTGCAGGCAGGCTAGTGAAACAAAGGAATTCCGGCCTGCTTGGTTGCCCTGAGGATTCGGACCCAGCACCCAGACAGGCTGAGCTGGGTGATGTTATGTGCCCAAAGAGGGCAGGGTAGCCGAGGTGGGGAGGGTTCTGGATGCAAACTGGGTGGGATAGGAAGAAAGGGGAAATGATGGAGGAAGGTCATTGGGTAATAAAGGAACTGCCTTCACCCATTTTATTGGTTAGAAGATAGGTGGGAGGAGTAAACAGAACAGAATGCTGGGAGGAAGAGGAAATGAGCTCAGACTCCACAGCTCTCCTCTCGGGAGCAGAAGCCTGAGAGAGACGCCATGCCCCGCTCCCAGGCAGACGCATGCTATGATGCTCCGACCCAGGATGGACATAGGTTAGAATCTTCCCAGTAAGACCGGTGCTACAGTTTATTAGAAATGGGTTGATCAGGATGTGAGAATTAGCCTGTAAGTCCTAAAGCTAAAGGGCCAAGCAGTGTATAAAAGAATACAGTGTCTATGTAACTATTTTGTGGCATAAGCTAGCCAAGCAGGCTTCTGGGGTGCTGGGGATGCAGCCCTGCCGCTCTTATTAGTACAAATGGCGCCCGACGTGGTAGCAACAATTTCTCGGGTCTACTCTGCTTGTCAGAGGCAAGCAAGCACCTCATCTAAGAGAGGCTTCCTGACTCAGCTTTAGCTGCAAAGCCTGCAGCTCATTAAGAGGTCCTGCCACGAAACACTTAAACGGTGTCGATGAAAACCTGAACGCATGCTTTTCGGTTTTCAGCCGTAGCAGGAAAAAAGCTGCTCCGTTTAAAAATGCCAGCTTTCTGGGCTGTCCTGCCAGGGCAAACTCTGACTCTTTTACACAGGCGGTTCATGCGGTTTGCAAGCACAGGCTGCTGAAGCTCGCTTGCTGGCAGGGACCTTGAAATGCCATAGAGTTGTGGCAATAAACATGGCTACAGCCAGTACCTCAGCTGTGAGGCTGGAAAGCTAAGGAATGGGCTACATCTAGCCGGCAAAGCCATGCCTTTAATCTTACTGATATTGCTTGGGAAAATAAAGACTCATGTGGTCAGAAAAAGAGAGATATACAGTAAAGAGAGATTCAAAGACAAAGAAAATTTTTAAATGATTTACAGTGTGTTAAAATATATGCAGACTAAAAGTTGAAATTCTTAAAGTAAAAAAAAAAAGAAGGAAGAGAGTTGTTGTGTGTGGTAGTACACACCTTTAATCCCAACACTTGGAAGGCAGAGGGAGACTGACCTCTGTGACTTCAAGGTGTGGTAGCACACGCCTTTAATCCCAGTGCCTAGAAGGCAGAGACAAACAGATCTCTGTGAGTTCAAGGTGTAGTAGTGTACACCTTTAATCCCAAATGCCTGGGAGGCAGAGACAGGCAGATCTCTGAGAATTCAAAGACAGCCTGGTCTACAGAGTTTCTTTCGGTCAAAGATACAGAGAACCTGTCTCAAAAAGCAAAAAGTTAAAAGTAAAAATAAACAAAATAGAGGTTAAAACAAAGGTGTACAAAGATGGAAAATAAACAGAGAATTTTGATACTGTATGCTATTATGCTCTCTTTGAATTGTTTGAATGCTGAGGAAAGAGCAAAAGCTACTAAAAGATATTTGTTTATAAATGCTGCTGAACTAATCCAACATAGATATTTTGAATTTGGATCTGAGGATATGATACTTTGGAAAAGAGATTCTTCTTTTGTTTTCACAGAGGATCAGACCTTGTGGATTGCATTTATCCCGATATGGTATGATGGACCACGCCCTCCTGAAGGGTTGTTGTGAACATCTTCAGAAAATTGCTTCACTCAACTGCCAACTGAGATGAAACTAGCACACAGGTTATACCATGAAAGACCTAATTAACGATGCTCCCATTCAGCAGGAAGCAGTTTGGAGAGAAATAACTACGCCGATATTCCCAAAAAATGTTTATAAATGTTCTTTTACATTTAAAGGGGGATATGATATAGATATGAATAATTTGCATTAGTATAGATTTTGCTTTATTGATAGAGATTTAAGGTCAATTTTGTTATATGTATATGTATTTCTGATATTGATTAAGGTATTGTGATTGTATAGTTCAGTATTAAAATGTAATGTATAATTAGGAAATATAGGTTGTTGATGGATAATCATCAGTAATAGTCAAGCTTGTAGTCATGTTAGTTAAGATTTTCTAGATGTGCGTAGATATATTTTAGATATGCATTTTTCATATTTTCAAAGATAATAGAATATGGCATTTTAAAAGTTTTAATAACTGAGGACTTTTCATGACAATGAGACACTCTGCTCCTGGCAGCACCAATCTACTTCAAGAGGAAAATGGGCATCGAAGAGGCTCGTTATGGAGTTTGATAGCCATTTGGGCAAGAAACTGCTCTTGCCTGGACTATTGCATAAACTGGACACAGAGAACCCACAGAGAGAGGACTACTGAATTTGCCTAAGGAGAGATGATCTTTCGGGGTTCCTGATTCATGAAAGAGTCTGCGAGACATTCTGCAGGACACAACTTATAGTGACTGAACTGACTTTGAATTTTCCTGCTTTATGGATACCACGGGCCTGAAGGCTGAAGATGGATGCCCCAACGGTACAGAGGAACATTGTGTGGCTGTCCAGGCAGCGAGATGTCTCTGTCATTTCTAGAGTTTTAAAAGTTGCTTTTTTCTTGTTTGCTTAGGTAGTACTGTATCTTTTTGGAGTCTTTGATGGAGTTAAGAATAGTTAGTTATAGTTATAGTTTTCCTAATTTATGATAAAGATTATTGTAATTTTTACTTGATAACTGTTTTGTTATATGTAATTTTGCTATGTTAAAGTTAAAGCCTTTTTTTTTTTGTTTAAACAGAAAAATGGGAAATGTTGGAGGAAGGTCATTGGCTAATAAAGGAACTGCCTTGGCCTATTTTATTGGTTAGAAGATAGGTGGGAGGAGTAAACAGAACAGAATGCTGGGAGGAAGAGGAAGTGAGCTCAGACTCCACAGCTCTCCTCTTGGGAGCAGACGCCTGAGAGAGACGCCATGCCCTGCTCCCAGGCAGATGCGTGCTATGAAGCTCCGACCCAAGGTTAGAATCTTCCCTGTAAGACCGGTGCTACAATTTATTAGAAATGGGTTGATCGGGATATCAGAATTAGCCAGTAAGGACTAGATAGAAATGGGCCAAGCAATGATTAAAAGAATACAGTTTCCATGTAATTATTTTGGGCATAAGCTAGCCGGGCAGGCTGCTGGGGTGCTGGGGATGCAGCCCCGCCGCCCTTATTACTACAATTAACTACTATTTACTGTAAGTAGTATCTTCTCTGATGAGGGGAATAGAATCATTAATCGATGGTAGTAACAATAAATCATTAGGTAGTGGTTTTAATCTGTGTTCACTTAGTACAATAGTAATAATAATTTCTCCCTTATGGCCTATAACCTGTTTAGCCACAGGTTCTTTGTCCCATTAACAATGCTAGATATGAGTTTCATCTCATGGATTGGATCTTACATTCAATCAGAAAATGGGTATTTAGACCCATTATATTCATGTCACCATTGTAGCACTAGGTATGTCTCATTAGGCCAGATGCTTTGCCACTAGCAGGATTCTCAAATGGGTAAGAATGGCGACTGCTTTTCTCCTCCATCACTTACTGTAAATGTTATACCTTCCTGCGCTATAAAATTTAACCTAGAGGATAAAGCTTTCAGGTCAGTAATAGTTCCATCTATCTGTATTCTATGACTCAAGTATGCAGTATCTTTAGTAGCAGGATCTTATCTTCAAGTTCTGTAAAGTAGATCATAGTATTGGCAACAAGAGTAAATGCTGAGTGTCTATGGGAGCTCACTGGCCCACAAATCTAAAACAGATACCCATTGCTGGTACTTGCTATGTGTTTGTTAGCTTGTGGTATCTGGTAGGTCTATCATGAACCTATTACAGTATGACTCCATTTAAACTCGGTCTCTCTGTGTCTTGGCCTCTGTGTCTCTATTTCTCTCCATATATACATGTGTGTATTGTATATCTGTGTATGAAAGTTTACTGAATTGAGTTCTTCACAGCTCTTTGCCACATCTATCAATGTCTTTAATTTGAATCTTAGAGTAATCATTGGCATGCAGTTAACAACAGACTTCATTTTATTCCTTATAGAGTCCATAGACAACAAGCAACTCTAATTGCCTTTTTCTTTATTCTTTATTTTTCTCTAATTTGCCTCATAAACTTTAATTTGTAGACCTCCTTCAGTAGCTTTGCATGAGCACATGGGTTTGCTTAGAACACATTTTTTTTTTTTCAGGCAGTTGGTGTAGAGAGTGTGTGTGGTCCCAGAAGAGCTCTTCTTAGTTTTTTATTATTATTATTATTTTATTGATTTTTATTGAGGTCTACATTTTTCTCTGTTCCCCTCCCTGTCTCTCCCCTCCCCTTCAAGTCTCCCCCAAGGACCCCATGCTCCTTTGGAGCTTCTCTTTGATTTTATATCATCTTGCAAGCTGCAGTCTGTGGAGCACTGGTTGACCTGCTCCCCACTCTTTCAAGTGCCCCTTCTGGCAATTCTAGGAAGAGCCATGTAATACTCTTCACAAGTGAAACATTTGTTTGCTTACTCAGTTTGAGTAATAGGGCTAATACCCTTCCCTACAAGCCCACTTACCATATTTGATGCTAAGCACGGGGTTCAGGAAATGGCCTTTCAATATTTCCAAGATACTGAATGTTCCCATCTTGCTCTTTTGTTTTGTTTTTTGAAACAGTAACCTGCTCATCTGCAAGATTTGTAAAACAAAAATATCTTAACAATATTCCTAAAATGGCAGTAAATTTATGTCATGCTCCTATCCCCAGACCCATACTGTTAAGTTCCTACTTTTAGATGAGGTCTTGGTCTTACATTTAAAGAAGATTTTTAGAGGTATAAGGTCGGTAGACAATGATTGGATGGTGTGACTACTAATCTCCTGATACTTAGTGAGACAAGTAAGAGATACATTTTAAATTTCATGGATATGAAGAAAGTCTCAGTTCTTATTGTATGACTTATATTTAGCTTTTCTTTATAATAAAACTCAAATGTAAAAAAGGCTTAGTTTAAGTTTCTCTTTAAAAGTCTGCTGACAAATATGTTAACCTTTTAAGAAAAATCTTGCTTTATATATTATCAGGAGTCAAAATGGACAGAGATATTTTAGATTGCTTATTTTCTTATTTTCAACATGAGGTATTTAGTAAATTATTCTAAACATTTTTTCATGTTTTCATAGAGTGCCATGGAAGAGGATATTTATTAAGTTAAGAGCAGGTTATTCAAAGCAACTGTGGGATCTAGCTTTAAATCAACCACATATTTTCATTTAAAAGATTTTGGTTATATGTTGTATATGTAGTGCTGACAGAGTCTATATATCTCTCCATCAAAAAATCTAACCCATTTTAGTTGTGATGGAATTGGACCTCTGAGAAGGCCCAATAATAATAATCATGTAATAGTAATCACAGGAATAATCATGGATTATATAATGCTAACTTGCATTCTCAAATAGAAGACTCTAGAAAGACTCTTGACCTTTCATAATTTGAGGAAAAATCAAAAATTTTTTCACCTATTAATAAGCACTTAAACTTTTATCAGGCACAACATCTGCTCCCATCTTGGTCTTCAAATTCCTAGCATTCAGGATATTGAGGAAAAATGTTCAATAGTAACAAGCCATCTAGGTCAAAAAAGCACCAGACAGATACTTGTTACTGAAAGGTAGTCAAATAAATTAAAACATTTGTGTTTTCATGAACTTTTATTTAATACAAGATTTTGAAAAGTATAATTTGTTTTAGTCCTTTAACAAATGATATTTCTCAGCCCATGGAAGCTGAGAGGGTATCATCCAAATTAGAAGGCATTATCAGAGAAAGTCAAGAGTCTTTGAGTTGAACTTTGAAAAGCAGGAATTAAGGAGAAATGGGGTTGGGAGTAACTGAGGGTAAAATAATCAGAGGACATCCAGGAAGAAACACAGAAAGTCTGTCAGAGACAAGGCAATCAAAACTTGGTAGAGATAGTTTGTGACTCCTTCTTGTTTTAAAGCGACAATTTAAATTCCAGTCTTGGTATTCATGCATGTTCATTGCAGGATATCAGGCTCAATGTCAGCAAGAAGTAGGCACAGATCGTGCAGATACTCCTCAGAGATAGACTTGAATCATCATCAACAAAACTGATATTTAAATTATAAAACTTAAAATAAACTAATAGAAATAAAAGTTAATAAGTGCTTGATCGTGCCACATTTTTAATTTTAAATTTTTGCATTCATATGTTTCTACTTACTTGCATCATATTGAGAGATGTGGGAGGCATCCAGGGACTGTAAAGACAGGTTGCATCATTTTAATAATTATATTTGGAAGAAAATACTCAGGTTTCATTTTAGAAACTTATGGAACAGTATGAAGTGTTTCTCTTCATTCAAATATAATGAATGTATACTGGATTGTATATTATCACTGGAAATAGAAGATAGATATCTGTAAAGTTGGTTATTAATTAATTAATTAGCTCAGTATAAATAAAATAAAAATGCAAGACACAATAGAAAAAATTAGATAATAAAGTCAAAAAATAAATAAAATACAAAGGAAAAATATAAATTGTTTAAGAAAAAATATGAATTAAGGAGAATTTTCAAATGAGTTTTTGTACAATTCTTCAAAAATGGTGATAATTTATTGAATAGTGAGAAGTGTATTTTATCTTGAAATGTGAATATTTAAATAAAGTTTCAACAAAAACAGGATAACAGTAATTTGCTCTGCAATTAGAGTATGATTTTAAGCAGTTAATTCTTAAAATTTAAAAAATTTAAAAAACAGTACTCAGATGAAATTCTAAAACACATAAAAGGAGTAACTGATAGCCAAACTGGTGCAGTATGGTTTACTAGAGACCTTTATAAATCCATTCTATGATAATATAATAAACTAAATTCAAATACAGTTATTTAATTGAGCAGGCAACCACAGTGGCATCATATTTGTAGTATAATTGTGTGAAAGGTATATTTGTAAAAATAGGAAGAAAATCTTGTCTTGAAGGTTTAGTTCCTAATTGAACAGGGGCATCAATTGGTAGGAATGAAGCCCTACCTATTTATGAACAAACCATGGTACTGTGGAGAGGAGGGAATGGATTGCAGGTAGTACAGTTGCAGGTGCCTATGGAGCTGTGGGAGGCATCCAGGGACTGTAAAGACAGGTTCCATTCTCTGAACTATCCTCAGGAAAACATGCTGTTCCTCTGGGAAGAGAAGATATCAAAAACTGTGAAGGATTCTGAGAAAGGAGTACTTGTGTCAACATTCCCATAGTGCATTGTGCGTAATTCTGAATCTGTGTTATAATGTTAAGAGTTAAAATGAGTCAAATTAAGTGTGTAGTGCCGTAACTATCGGTGGTTAAACTAAAAGGCAGCCTTTTGTGTTACACTGGTTTTAGAAATTATTGTCTTGACTAGATTATTTAACATTTAAGGGTGTCTGAGAATGCACACATGATCCAAGGGTTAATTTCCAGATATGTCTACAGTAGTATATTTTGTTTATTATTATTATTATTATGTACTTTTTTATATCATGTGCACTTAGGTCTGTGTAAATTGAAAGACAAGAATCATAGTAGGAAGAGAGGAGTAATTTTTATTAGGAAGCAAGAGAAAAAAATCATCTCATCCTGCTCTAGTAACCACAATGTACTTGTACATGGCTACTAAGCAGGATCAGGTGCCCCCACTGAAAATAGCTTTGGGATATTTCCCTGCATGTGACTTAGAGCAGGTGTACAATAGAACAGATCCTGGGTCTCATCTGGAATAGGACAAAGAAGATCATGGCCACGTGTTTCATCTTCAGGGCACTGCTGGTAGCTGCCAACTACCCTTAATATCAGTTCATCCATGTTCCACATTTATCACAGGAATGTTAGTAAACAAAACTAACCAGAGACATAAGGTCACAGAAATCCTTTCTTTATACACTATTTAACAATATTTAATATATACAAAATTTTGTACAGAAGAAAAAATAATTTGTTAAGGTGCTTGTTTATTATGTATTTCAGTAGAACAGCAGCAAGGTGCCATCTTACACTACAGTTTTATCCTTTTATCTACATAACATCTTACTCATGGGTGGTTGTTTAACCTTTTATATAGAGTGGCTAAAATTGTTTAGAACAGAAGTTTCTAATCAGTAAAATTGCCAACAACAGGTCTCACTATTCAAACAAATAGTGTCTTTAAAAACATTTGGGATTATTTAAATTTTTTGAAGAACTACCCATAGCAAAGCGTAAATATGTTGTTGGAGACCAGCCCCAGCAAAAAATATTTCTTGCCACATAGAGGCATGGGAAAAGCAAAGACTCAATTCACAGGACAGTATTGGAAGGGAGTTTCAGGGATTATTCAGATCCTGAAATTGCCCGCGTTTATTTTTCAAACAGCTTTTAGATTAATGTAAACTGGGAGAAGGTAACAAAAAGCTTAATTAACATTGTTTCCTAGGTAGAAGGAATGACTCAAGTCACGTTTTATTTACATCTACTTGGTCACATAGGCTGAGAACACCTTTTCCCCGGGTGACCTAATAGTTACAATGGAAAGGAGCAGAATTACATTAGCTTTTCCTGACACTAAGGATGGCGCTAAATTTGCTTTACTTCAAAAAAGCCAGGTGGCCACCTCCTGTGTGGAAGGTGCAAATTGTGTCTGTAAGTTGATTCTCTGACCGCCAGACAAGGTGGAAAATGGATTTGCATTTCTTGGACCCTACAATTCCTCCTTTCTAATTAATTTTAATAAAGCCTGTGCTTCTGCAACAGGACAGATGATTGTGTCTGTCTTAGGTGAAGGCTTCTTCATTTGCTCAGCCTTGCCTGGCATTGGAACAGGAATTTTAAATATATGATTCTTTGACTTAGGTGTATGAAGTGAAGAAGATTCAACCCCATCTCTGACTACTGACAAGAACTTTTTTTTTTTTTTTCTGATGGGTGAGAGTCCACTGACATTACTGCTACTAAATAACAATCCCAGTCTCTGAGCAGAAGTCAGACACATAGACTACCCTCCTTATATGTGAATATGGGCTTTAGTTACTCCTTATTTTGAGTCCTTCTTACACTGAGGGGAAAGTTTAGGTCTCAGTTCTCAGGACCAATATTTTAATCAAAATAATTTCTGTGTTCCAAAGACCAAAACAGTCAAATGTTCAGTCTGTGTTTCTAGTCCAGCTCCAAAATAAACAGGATTCAGACTACAGCAGGTTGTGGGTATCATAGTTGTTTCAGCAGGGACTCAGTGGCAGTGTGGGTCCGGAGTGTCCAGAAGCAGCCCAGCATTCACAGTGCAGAATGGCTGCAGCAGTGCAGAGCAGTGATGGCGGCCAAGTGGGGGCGTTAGCAGCTACCATGTCATCAGCTGGCACTCCTTTGCTGTATATGCAATCATCTCATCTGTCTCCATTTTCTTCTCTGAAAAAAAGCACAAACACTTCCTCGATCCAAAATTAATACAGGGTCCGGTCTTTTTTATAATTCAGTGCAAGGGCTTTTTTGACTTGCTTTAGCAAAGATTGCCTTGGTGCCATCATGCCAAAAATTTATCTGCAGCAGATTGCTCACAGGCATCCATAAAAGTGCATGACTTAAGGCATTATATGGTGATTCTTAATTCTCCTGTTTTTATCCTTTTAACATGTTTTCAAGGAGTTATGGACATACTACATAATTTCTTTTTACCATTAATAATAATATATGCAGCTCTTCCATTGGAAGAGCAATCTGTAAAATTTAGCATAATATCCTTTATGAGATCTTTTGTTATAACGTTACAAAGAATATAGTTGTGTGAATAGCAGCAATGATAACCTGGGAAATTATTATGTTGTTCAGTATAAGGAACATTGATTATAGCTGGTTCCTTGCCAAAATATCTCCTAAATTCTATCCAGTTCTTCTGTATTAAGCAAGCTACTGCTTAAAAATAAGGGTTTAATATAATTAATATAACATACTTGCTGCTTTTGTATAGCATACACTACCTGCTTGGGTACCTGTCTGGCAGCTTCTGTAATCTGCCTGCTGAAATTTGGATCAATGCTCCCTTTAAGAATTTTACTTAGTGGCTCAAGGTCTCTCATAGGAAATTTGAAATAAGGTTTTAGAATAATGAAAATAGATCCAAATTCATTGCTCTGCACAAAACTGACATCCAAATTAATCAAAGACCTGAACATAAATCCATTCACACAGATCCTCATAGAAGACAAATTTCGAAGTACACTAAAATGCACTGGCACATCTCAAATACAAACCAAGTGGCACAGACACTGAGATAAACAATTAATTAATGAGATCTCCTAAAATTGAGAAGCTTCTGTAAGGCAAAGGACATAGTCAACAAGACAAAACATCAGTCTACAGAATGGGAAAAGACCTTTCTAATCCACATTGGACAGAGGACTGATCTCCAAACCATACAAAGAACTCAAAAAATTGGTCATTAAAAGAACAAATAATCCAATAAAAAAATGTAGGATATAGACCAAAACAGAAAACTCTCAACAGATGAACCTAAAATGACTGAAAGATAAGAAATGCTCAGTATTCTTAGTCATTAGAGAAATGCAAATCAAAACAACTCTGAAATTTCGTCTTATACCTGTAAGAATGGTCAAGATAAAAAACACTGCTGATAATTTACGCTGAGGGAAATGTGGTGTAAAAGGAACATTTCTCCATTGCTAGTGGAAACATGTATTCAACTATGTTTATAGCAACATTATTTGATATAGCCAGAATCTGGAGACAATCTAAATACTCCTCTTTTATACAGATGATAAATGAACTAAGAAAGAAATCAGAGAATGGTCTCCCTTCACAAATAGCTACAAATATCATAAAATACAATAAGCAAGTAAAAAACCTATGTGACAAGAACGTTAAATCTTTTAGTACAGAAACTGAAGACATGAGAAAGATCTCCCATGCTTTTAGAAAGGCAGAACCAACATTAAAAAAAAATGGCAATCTTACCAAAAGCAATCTACAGATTCAATGAAAATGTCCATTAAAATCACAGCAAAACTCTTCACAGACCTAGAAAGAACAATACTCAAAAACAAAACATATGACAGCCAAAACAATCCTGTGCAATAAAGGAACTTCTGAAGGTATCACAATCCCTGGCTTCTGATGGAGGAAAGTCATTGATTAATTAAATAAAGAAACTGCTTGCCCCGATAGGTTAGAACATAGGTGGGTGGAGGAAACCGAACAGAATGCTGGGAGGAAGAGGAAGTGAGCTCAGAGATTCCATGCTTCCTCTCTCCCGGGTGGAAGCGATAGCTCTACTTTCTGAGGCAGACGCGATTGAGCTCCGACCCAGGGTGGACGTAGCTAGAATCTTCCTGGTAAGCACACCTTGGGGTGCTACACACATGATTGGAAGTGGGCTAGTCCAGGTGCGGGAGTTAGCTGAGAAGAGAATAGATATAATGGACCAAGCAGTATTTAAAAGAATACAGTGTCCATGTAATTATTTCAGGGTATGAGCTAGCTAGGCAGCCGGGGTGCTGGGGATGCAGCCAAGCTGCTC
The DNA here is from genome assembly GCF_018167655.1 of Microtus oregoni. NCBI lineage: Eukaryota > Metazoa > Chordata > Mammalia > Rodentia > Cricetidae > Microtus > Microtus oregoni. The sequence continues at coordinate 22,186,992 of NW_024543093.1, read as the reverse complement.
ATACCACTACAAAATGGCACCCAGACGTATGGACAACTGAATCCACTGAAAGCCTGAGAAAGCTTGGGAAAGAGTAAAGCATATTTTCTTGGTAGCAACAATTTCTCGGGTCTACTCTGCTTGCTAGAGGCAAGCAAGCGCTCTCATCTAAGAGAGGCTTCCTAACTCAGCTTTAGCCGCAAAACCCTGCAGCTCATTAAGAGGTCCTGCCACGAAACATTTAAACGGTGTTGATGAAAAGCTGAACACATGCTTTTCGGTTTTCAGCTGTAGCAGGAAAAAATCTGCGCCGTTTAAAAATGCCAGCTTTCTGGGCTGTCCTGCCAGGGCAAACTCTGACTCTTTTACGCAGGCGGTTCATGCGGTTTGCAAGCACAGGCTGCTGAAGCTCGCTTGCTGGCAGGGACCTTGAAATGCCATAGAGTTGTGGCAATAAACATGGCTACAGCCAGTACCTCAGCCATGAGGCTGGAAAGCTAAGGAATGGGCTACATCTAGCCGGCAAAGCCATGCCTTTAATCTTACTGATATTGCTTGGTAAATTAAAGACTCATGTGGTCAGAAAAAGAGAGTATACAGTAAAGAGAGATTCAAAGACAAAGAAAATTTCTAAATGATTTACAATGTGTTGAAAATATATGCAGACTAAATGTAAGAAAAAAAAAGGAAGAGAGTTGTTGGGTGTGGTAGTACACACCATTAATCCCAACACTTGGGAGGCAGAGAGAGATTGACCTCTGTGACTTCTAGGTGTGGTAGCACATGCCTTTAATCCCAGTGCCTAGAAGGCAGAGACAAACAGATCTCTGTGAGTTCAAGGTGTAGTAGCATACACCTTTAATCCCAATGCCTGGGAGGCAGAGACAGGCGAATCTCTGGGAGTTCAAGGACAGCCTGAATTACAGTGTTATTCCAGGTCAAATATACAGAGAACCTGTCTCAAAAAGCAAAAAAATAAAAATAAACAAAATAGAGGTTAAAATAAAACACTCAAAGATAGAAAATACACAGAGAATTTTGATACTGTATGCTATTACGCTCTGTTTCAATTGTTTGAATGCTGAAAAAAGAGCAACAGCTGCTAAAAGATAATTTTTTATAAATGCTGCTAAACTAATCCAACATAGATATTTTGTAAATGCCTTGATTTTGAAATTTGGATCTAAGGACATGATGCTTTGGAAAGGAGTTTCTTATTTTGTTTTCACAGAGGGTGAGAGTCTGTGGATTGCTTCTATTCCAATATGGTATGATGGACCACACCCTCCTGAAGGGTTGCTGTGACCATCTTCAGAAAATTGCTTCGCTCAACTGCCAACTGAGATAAAACTAGCACACAGGTTATACCATGAAACACTTAATTAACAATGCGCCCATTCAGCAGGAAGCAGTTTGGAGAGAAATAACTGCGCCCATATTCCCAAATATTGTTTATAAATGTTCTTCTACATTTAAAGGGGGATATGATATAGATATGAATAATTTGCATTAGTATGGATTGTAAGGTCAATTGTGTTGTATGTATACGTATTTCTGATATTGATTAAGGTATTGTGATTGTATAATTCATTTAAAAATGTAATGTATATAAGTTGTTAATGGATAATCATTAATAATAGTCAAGTTTATAGTTATGTTAGTTAGATTTTCTATATATATATATATATATTTCAGTTAGATAGGCATTCTTCATATCTTTCAAAGACTACGAAATATGCTATTTAATGCTTTAATAACTTAGGGTTTTTCATGACAATGAGACACTCTGGTCCTGGCAGCACCAATCTACTTCAAGAGGAAAATGGGCATCGAAGAGGCACCTTATGGAGTTTGATAGCCATTTGGGCAAGAAACTGCTCTTGCCTGGACTATTGCATAAACTGGACACAGAGAACCCACAGAGAGAGGACTACAGAACTTGCCTAAAGGTGAGATGATCTTTCAGGGTTCCTGATTCATGAAAGAGTCTGCAAGACATTCTTCAGGACAAGCAGATAGTGACTGCCTTTGAAATTTCCTGCTTCATGGAAATGTCTGCTGTAAACTATGGGCCTGTAGGCGAAGATGGATGCTCCAACGGTACAGAGGAACTTTGGGCGACTGTCCAGGCAGCAAAATGTCTCTGTCATTTCTAGAGTTTTGAAAGTTGCTTATTTCTTGTTTACTTAGGTAATATTATATCCTTCTGGAGTCTTTGATGCAGTTGAAGAATAGATAGATAGTTAAGTTGTTTTCCTTTGTTATGGTAAAGATAAAATAGATGTAAACATTGTAATTTTTACTTGATAACTATTTTGTTATATGTAATTTTGCTATGTTAAAGTTAAAGCCTTCCTTTCTTTTTGTTTAAACAGAAAAAGGGGAAATGATGGAGGAAGGTCATTTGGTTAATTGAATAAAGAAACTGCTTGCCCTGATAGTTTAGAACATAGATGGGTGGAGTAAACAGAACAGAATGCTGGGAGTGAAAGACCCTTGATGAGGACCTTTTTCAGGAGGAGACCTCCCCAACGCCAAGGAACAGGCCAAGACCACACGGATACAAATCGCAAGAGGTTTATTGAGTAGACACAGGTACCTGTGGGCGGCAAGAGCTCTCGGAAGACTCGCGCACTGGCCAACTGGAGGGCTGGCTTCTTATAGGGGAGAGCAAAAGCAAGCTTACAGAAGCAAAAGTGTGGTTATCGGTCGACTGGAATGAGGCGGGGGCATGAATGGTTTCCTCTCTCAGCATGGGTGTCAGCAAAAGCAAGTTTATAGAAGCAAAAGCATGGTTATTAGAATGAGGCGGGGGCATGAATGGTTTCCTCTCTCAGCATGGATGCCTGGCAACAGTCATCCTGTTCCTATCTTATAGCTAACCTGCTTTGTTGATGTCCTATATTATTGGCATCTTGCCTTGCAGTATTCCTATCTCTATCTCATAGATATCCTGCTCTCTCAAGCACATGGGATGTCCTTACGGGAGCAGGCTGGCTGCTGATCTGGAAATTTTTTTTTTTTTAAAGCAAACAGGACATTCCCCTGGGAGCATGCTAGCTGCGGGTTTTGAGGAGGGGGCCTGTAGGGTCTTTCAGGAGGAAGAGGGAGTGAGCTCAGAGATGCCATGCTTCCCCTCTCCCGGGTGGAAGCGAGAGCTCTGCTCTCTGAGGCAGACATGATTCAGCTTCGACCCAGGATGGACATAGCTAGAATCTTCCCGGTAAGCGCACCTTGGGGTGCTACACACATGATTGGAAATGGGCTAGTCCAGGTGTGAGAGTTAGCCCAGAAGAGGCTAGATATAATGGGCCAAGCAGTGTTTAAAAGAATACAGTGTCCGTGTAATTATTTCGGGGTATAAGCTAGCCAGGCTGGGGTGCTGGGGACGCAGCCCCGCCATTCCTATTACAATAGGCTTCAAACACCACTACAGAGCTACAGCACTGAAAACAGCCTGATGATAGCATAAAACAGATACAAGGACCAAAGGAACTGAATCAAAGACTTTGGATGTCAACTCGCATGCCTAAGAAAACCAGATTTTTGACAAAAAAGCAAAAATGGGGAAAAATCATATTTAACCTGCTTATTATTTTCACAGATCTTACCCGTCCCGAATCTGCACTTTTCTGAGGCTACCTCATTTGCAAACTTGCCTTTCAATTCAGGCTAGGCTCTTAGCTGATGCTGAGCTGTGTGGCGAGGTGCAGGACATGCTCCCTCTGCCACTTTGCTTGGCCTGCCTGGGTACTATGGACCAGGCAGTGTCTATCCCTCATTCCCTGTTCTTCCTGGGGACAGGCCATGCTTTCTAAGTTCAAAAGACCCATCAGAGGTCCGTGTTAGGGGTTGTTGATACATTTACAGGCTCTCTCTCTCTGCCATTGTAGTGCCTCTAAGACTGTAGCCCATGACCAAAAGCTCTGGTGGGTGTAGCTACACCAATTTTTGCTATCTTTGCTTTTTATTTTAACTCGGAATCATAAAATTAGAATGATTTCTGAATCCTCTCCTCTGTTCTATTGACTGACTCTGGGTGCTGACTGTGGGAGTTAAAATTAGCCCTCTAAACTTCTGCTTGCCTTTCCTAGTTCTTCCATACAGCACAGATCAGACTCAGCTGGCAACAGCGCATGTATCTGGCCTGTGAAATCTCAGCAGTAATCTAGGTGATGTTGAGGCCAATTGATGCTTTTTCTTCACTCTCTCTACCCGTGCAGCAGTAAATAGAAGCTGCATCTCTGCGACCACAGCAGTGCTTCTTGTAGGGGAAGGTAGGGCCTCAACTTGGCTTCAAGAGTCAGGGAGCAAGCCAAAATCATAGCAGCTATGCAGCCAGCATAGCGGTGGGAATATGCTATTTACAAACTCTAAATTTCTCTGCCTTTGTTTATGCTCCACTTTAGCTCTTTTCAAAATACATAACTTAACACTATTTTTTTATCCTAAATTTACAACTATATACTGCCGTTTTACTCCCGTTTTTTTCTTTTCTGTTTGTCTATTTCCTTTTGTAGATAAATTCGACCACTTATTTCTGAGTGCTCACCTCTCCACATGTGGTGCATTTTTTTCACGGGTTCCTCCCTTGCTTCTCTGTACATCTGGCACTCCCATGTTTTTCGGTGTAACATGTGGGCTTATTTGTCAACCCGGTCGCCTAGCTTGGTTAGCCCCGAAATAATCACACAGAAACTGTATTCATTAAAACACAGCTTTGCCCATTAGCTCAGGCTTCTTATTATCTCTTATAACTTATATTAGCCCATTATTCTAGTATATGTTAGCCACATGGCTCTATAACTTTTTCAGCGGAGCAGGTCACATGTTGCTTCTTCTGTGGTCTGGGCAGGACTGGGGAAAGTGCTTCCTTCTTTGCAGAGTACTCCTGTTCTCATTGCCCCAACTCTATTTCCTGTCTGGTTGTCCCACCTATAATTCCTGCCTGGCTATTGGCCAATCAACATTTATTTAAAACGTAATTGGCAGAACACAGAATTTCCTACACCATTTCGGGGTTCATCAGTCAGCCTCTCCCTGTGGCACCATTAATTGGGGACCAGCCCCAATGAAAAACAAGTGCTCAAGGCTTTGCTTCCAGCCCATGTTATAAATGGGAGGTGGCAGATCTGCGGAGGTCTGTCAGTCTTTGTCAGGATGGTGTGTGCAGACAGACAGAGTTAAAAATAAGAAAAAATAGAAAGTGAGTAGGATGTTGTGGGTTCTTGAGATGGACAGTCACAAGAAGCAGCTGTTAGTATTCCTCACTGTCCTGGCGACCTAACTGACTAACATTAAGTTTGACATTAGTCGATCTATTTTTCTTTCCTACTATCTGATAGTTCCTGGATTTTTCCAGGATGTATCAAAAAATTATTGTCATGATATCTACTAATTTTAAGGATGAATTTGATTATTTTCAAAATACTTTTGATAGCTGTTATGTATGCTAACTCAGACAAATGGACTTCAGAGGAATATAATTATTTCTTTAAAATGTATTTCATAGATTCCAAGTGACAGTAGTCTAAAATAAGACAACGATTGCCTGGCCAGCTGTAGTGAGAAAGAGAGGTTTTCACTCTCCTTACTTTTCTGTTATGCCAAAAGGTCATTTTGCTATTGAGTTCTTCTACCTTCATTTCAAATAACATTTGACTTTAAGAACTCTCCCAAAATAAGAGATTCAACTAAAAAGTACAGGTCATTTACAGGCTGATTTTCTTCCTCTATCAACCTGAAAGAGTCTCTTAGAGAGATGTTGTCAGTTTGAGATTAATATAGGAAGATATACTGACCTAAGGAATGGTATCTGACAATTTATTCTCCACTTTTGTTTATATTTAAGAAGTTTACTGAATAGGTAGCTTATTCTGAAGACAAGAATGTGGGGTACAGCTGTAGTTAGTGTTTCATTTCTATTTGGGCAACCAAAGCAATCAAGAGTATTTGCTGATATTTTATTGCAGATACTACAACACAGAAGAGAAGACAGAATGTCAGTGGGAGTCAGTTTTGCCACACTGACAAAGTAACTGAAATAAGAAGCTAAAAGGAAGACAGGTTTGTGTTGTGTCATTCACTAAGAAATTTCAGCCCAAGGATACTTATTTAGTCATGGGTACTTTGAAGTCAGTGGAAGCACACAATGAAGGAAACTTCAAATCTCGTAGACTTTAAAAAAAAGCAAAGAAAGAGTGGGTATCTCAGTGTCATTCACTAGGGTGTACTATGATGACAAAACTCTTGTAATTTCACCTCCTAAAGATTCTTCCAACTCCCATTTATAACATGGGTTAGAAAAAAAGCCTTTAGCACATATCCTTTGGGAGATGTTTCTGCTCCATATAGTAAAACTCAATAAGTTAAGATGCACTATTTTTCTGTCAACATTTAAATTAGTCAGAATGATAATGCAGAATTTGGGGCTTGTGCTACTGATAAATGGACCTTGGAGACACTATACTCTGTTCAGAAATGGACAAGCATTTAATGATTCCAATTTCATTACATAATCTATATAAGTTAGTAACATTTAAGACAGAGACTGCACACATGGTCAGCAGAGCTAAGAGAGAGGGAGAATGGAAGCCTAGTGGGTATGAACATACCTTTAGAAAAGTGTAACCACTTCTAAAAAGGGATGCTGGTGACGGCTCTGGATGATATGAGTGTGTTTTATCCCTTTCAGTTCCTCACTTAAAGGCAATTTTTGAATTGTGAAGTTTATTTTCTGCATATTTTACCACAATCTCAAATATTTTAGAAAAGTAAGTATGAGGAAGGATAGATATATAGTTGTGAGAGGGATGAACAAGGAAATATGAAGTAGACTAACTCTTCAGCAAGTGTTCATCCTTGAATCTGAGGTTAAACCTCCTGGTATGCCTAGACACACAGATTTGAACCCAATCTCCCTGAGACAGATGCAAGGATGGAGTTTGAGCCTTTAACATAACTCCCAGATACTTATGTCTTAAATTTTGAACATAATATTTATGTTATGCAGTACTCTGTCACTGTTTGTGTTTAACCTTGCTAATGCTTCAACACTTTAATATGTTTCCTCATCTTGTGTGGTCACCAATGATAAATTTATTTTGTTGTTACTTCTATCTGTAATTTTTCTACTGTTATGAATCATGATGAAAATTCCCGATATGTAGGATTCTTGATATGTGAACCCAAAGAGACCTCTGTTCTGTAAGATGTCAGACAATCCTCTCTCTCAATCTCTCATTAATTCACAAGTACAGTTACTCTTCTAAAACCCATTTCCCAAAGAAATGGCAGTTCTATTTTCAAGCTGAGGTAAGTTTGATTGCAGTATTTATGTATTCAGTAATATTTTCACACACGTAAAGCCATGCAGACATTTTAACTGGTTCTAATTTTTGCATATTATTGATGGAGTTTTTGAGTATTGGTAATCTGCCCTATTTTACAATGAGTGTACCAGGACTGCTCTTACAAACAAATGGGTACTAGGGAAGTGTCTGTATAAGATAATTCGAAATCACGTGCTCATGCTTTACTTCTTAGTAATGTACGGAAAGTGTATTTCTTTGTTTCTCTGCAATTACTGATTTCTTTTAAATGAGATCTTGACTCTGCATGAGATCTTGACTCTGCAGGAACATTCACACAGAAATTTTCTCCTGTGAGACACCTCTTTTCATTCAGGGAAATGTTCTTTGACTTCTTCCACTTCCCAGATATAAACTGGGGTAATTTTTTCTTTCGTTCAATCCATTTGTTAAATCCAAGATGTTTGTGTATTGCTGTCTGTTCCCAACATAAATCCCTTATTTCTTTCTACACTTTTTGGAGACTAAACCACAATGTTTCCACTGTTGCATCTTTTTAGCTTATTCTTCTCTTACATTTCTTTTTCCAGAGACAAAAAAATACCCCACAGTTCAGCCAACTTAGTTGGGGGTGGGGTGCTTATTCACTCAGGGATGTGGATGCAACTGTGATTGAGTCTGTGGGTTATCTCTTGACATTCACCAGGGGTAATGGGTTGGAGGAAATCTTCTTATCTCTCAAATGCCTGGCTTTTGTGATTATTTTATGCCTCAGCTTCTAAAGTTTTACTCTGGGTATAAAATCAAACTTTATTCTTTTTCTCCTTGAATTGCTGCAGTAAAAATTGAATGCCCTCCAAATCCTGTGGGTAACTTGTTCAGGCTATGAAACTTATTCAAAACTAAATGGGAATAATTATTATGATACTACATTACTATTAGTTTTATCACATAATTTTTAGGCATTAGTATGGGTTCATATCAGAAGTAAAAGCTAAACACTGAAAAACATTAAAAAACCTAAACCTTTAGAGATACATTGAAAGAAAGCTTTCTCAGATTCTAAAACTCAGGTCAGGCAGTTTTGCTAAAGAAATTTCTCTTTTTTTTTTTTTTTTTTACGTGGAAAGGGCACAGTGGCTTTTACATGAGATCAAGACTCAAGCACAGTATCTGTGAAGAGGAAACAAGGGATTAGTCATGACCCATGAAGAGGAGTCCCAAGCACTTCAGTGTATTAAACTCTATCATCAAAATCAATGCTTTCCAAATCATACTTTCTCAGAAATACATGCAGTAAAAATAAAATTTTGATTTTTCATGATTAAAAAGAAACCATAAAATAACTATTACTTGCTGAAGATACCATACCACAAACATAGCTCTATGTATCAAGTTGGAAGTCCATGGAAAAATATGCTGTAGTGGGCCTGATACTCCTTCACTCAACAGTAGCACACACAGGAAAAGAATAGCTCATAGTTACTTAATATAATATTACTTAATAGAATATTAAGATATTTAACAGTTGATACGAGCTTTTTATGGAGATATTAAACATTTTTAAATTTAGAATATAATCTATTTAATCACATGTTGTAATTTAATTTTTCTAGAAACTCTAATTTGCCTCACAATGTTTTAGATTGAGCACATATATTGGGTGATGGCACTGAAATTAATACTACATGTCCATTGATTACAGTTCAGGTTAATTCTCTTTGAGGAGACTGGTTTTCACATAGTGTTAATTCATTTCAAACTGCTATTTTGTCTTCATCATGTATAACTGTAGTGCTTGTTTTTATTTTTAATAAATCTTAATTATTTTATTTTATATGGAGTGTAAGAATCTGAAGATAGTAGCAATGACAGTAAAAAAAAAAAAACAGATCTAAGACTAGTCAGGAGCTAGAGGGCAATGATACCATATACCTGTAATCCAGTACTTTGGAGGCATAGGTATCGGAAGCAAATTAAGGTTAGGCCAAATAACATCTTGTCTCAAACACAAAATGATTCAGTAGTTGCAATTAACTGAGTGGCCTATTTACTAGAATGAGACACCTAGGGATAATTATTTCTGTATTCATTTCTGTTAATGGTTGGTATAGATGGCTATATTAGTTTGCTAGGACTTCTATAACAAATTACTAAAAATTGAATTTTATAAACAACAAAAATGTACCATTTCATAATTCTAGAGCCTGGAAAACTATGATCAAGGTTTGAACCTGGCCATGCTACCTCAGAAAGTGCTAAAAATGATATGATCTTCCCATGTCCTAGTTTCCATGACTTTTATAGGTAGAAAGATTGAACTGATTCCTTCCTTCATTCTTAGACATTATTTTTTAATCTTTTACTCATAATTATTGAAAATAGATTTTTTTTACATAATAGAATATATTGTGATTGTAGTATCTCCTCCCTCTATATCTCCCAGTTCTTCCCCAGTTTCTTTTCATTTGGGTTCATTCCTTTCTGTCTTTTCTAGGAAACAAAATGACTTCTAAAGGATAATAATATAGAGTACAATATAATATATAATATGATAAAACAAAAACTAAAACATCAGAATAGGGAAAAAAACAGAAGGAAAAGAGTGCAAGAGTAGGCACAAGAAACAGAGACCCACTCCCTCTCAAACTAAGGATTCCCTTAAATACAATGAACTAGAACGCATATATATATATACATATATATATATCACAATATATTCTATATATATATTCTATATATATATATATATAGATAGATAGATAGATAGATAGATAGATATATGCAAAGGAAATATGGGCTAAGAAGAAAAAGAAAAGAGCATTAAAAAGCCCTGATATGACATTATGAGACAAAGAACACCAAAGATGCCATTTACTTTGTTTTGTGTTGGTTATTGACTGCTGGGGCATTTGGCCTACACTTACAAATAATTTGTTTTTCCAGCACAACAGTCTTGACTGAAGCTTAGTTTTCATTTGCAAGAGATTGTCAATTGGAGATTGAATGTGGATCTGATTAATTGATGTGCCCACTTCTTTCAGCCCTATGATCCCACTTGGTGCAGACATCTTCAGGCCTGTGCATGCTGCCTCAGAATCTATGAGTTCATACATGCACATATCCTGTTGATATAGAGGTCCTTGTTTTCTTAGAGACACACATGTTGTGTGTGTGAATTAAATATATGTGAATTAAATATGTATGAATTAAGAAGAAATTTAAATGGACAATTTCCTTCTGTGATGAGAGAAAAGTTAACAGAAAAGCCTGAACTATTGCGGGAAAAATTCCCACATGGTAGTAGCTTCTAGTGACTAAATAGCTGAAATCTTATCAGAGTTCCAAAAATATTCTCTTTATTTCTTTTTTCCCTGTTTTTGAAAATAAATTTTCTCACAAAATATGCTCTGGTTATAGTTTCTGCTCCCTTTACATCTCCCCATTTCCCCATCTCCATTTTCATCAATATCCAATCCTTTGCACACTCAAGAATACCATTAAAACCTAAACTGGAAGCCATAAAATATACACAGAGTTCACGTAGTCCCAGTGCAAGCTGCCTCAGTCTCTAGAAGCTCATATAAGCTTTTATCATGTTGATTTAGAGGATCATGCTTTCTTGGTTTCCTCCATCCCCTTTGGTTCTTACATATTTTCTGTCTTCTCTTCTGCAAGGTTGATGTCTTAGGAGAGAGATATGATGGAGCCATCCCATTTAGGAATGAGTGTTACATGGTCTCTCATCCTGCACAGACTGTGGATCTCTGTATTTCTTTCTATCTGCTCTTTGAGGAAGATTCTCTCATGATAAATGAGCTAAGGGTTGATCATGTTTGTCTTTCTGGATCTGAGTTACCTCACTCAGAATTATATTTTCTAATTTCATGTGTTTATCTCCTTATTTCGTGATTTCATTTATTTAATATTAACTGAATTGTTATTATTAACTATTAATATTAACTGAATAATAGTCAGTTGAGTAAATCAACCACCATATCTTTTTTCCAGTTTTCTATTAATGGATATCTAGGTTGCTTGCAATTTCTGGCTTTTATGGATTGTGAAAGTTCCCTTGAAAGACTGAATCATTATTTGCCCAAGAATGGTATAGCTGGATCTTGAGGTAGATATATTTCTATCTACCTGAGGAACTGTCACATTTATTTTCATAGTGCCTGTATAAGTTAGCACTCCCACCAACAATGGAGGAATGTTCCCTTTACTATATATCCTCTCATAGCGTAAGGTGTCCCATTTTGTATTGATCTTAACCATTCTGATATGTATAAGATGAAACCTTAAAACTTTGATTTGCATTTCCCTGATGACTAAAGATACTAAAGATTTAAGTGTTTCTCAACTGTTTGAGTATACTCTTTTGAGAACTTTTTGTTTTGATCTAATATATATATATATATATATTATTTTTAGTTCTTTCTGGTTCTTTATATTAGACACATTTTACAGTCAGTAATGAGTTGTTCAGTTTTCATAAGTTCACATGCTTTCTTTTGTTTCTGTTTTTGTTGATATCCGGGTTTAATCTTTGGTGCTTAGATAAGATTCATGGTGCTATTTCAATTTTCTGGAATGGATTGAGACATGCTTTCTGTTGGAGTATGTGAATTTTGGAGAAAGTCCCATGAGGTGCTGACAGGGTATATTTGTGTATGTGTTCAGACCCATGTACTCCCAGTACATGCTGCTTCACTCTTCATATTAGCTTTTATCATTTTGATTTAGAAAGTCTTGAGTTCTTGGTTTCCTTCCTCTCTGGTTCTTACATTTTCTCTGCCTTCTCTTCTGTAGGTGTTTGGATTAAAATTTTCATAAATATCTGTTTGGTTCACTTGGTTTTAATGGAGGTTATCTCTAGCATTTCTCTTTTTAGTTTTATTTTGGATGATCTGTCTACTTTTGATAGTGAGATATTGAAGTGCCCCACTATCAGTGTGATAAGGTTAGTATGTTAATTGAGCTATAGTCATGATTCCTCTATGACTTGAGTGGCCTTGTGAAATATTAAGAATTGCCTCTTTGTAAACGTTTTTTTGTAGTGTTCTTTGAAATCTCTTCTGATAAGTTTTGGATATATTATCAGATATTAAAATGACTACACTAGCTTATTGCTTAAGGGAATTTGCTTGCAATGTTTTCTTTTTATTCTTTTAACATTTGATGTTGTTTATTATGGATGTTAAGGTGCTCTTCCAGGATACATCAGAACATGTATCCCATTTTCACATCCATTCTGCTACTCTGTGTCTCTTTATTTGGGAATTGATAATAAAAGGTATTAATATACACTGTTTGTTGATTCTTGATATATCTTAGATTATATATATATATATATATATATATATATATATATATTCTTGATATATCATTGTAGTGTGTGTGTGTGTGTGCGTGTGTGTGCGTGTGTGTGCGTGATTTTGATTTGCTTGACTCATGGTTTTTTGGGGAGTAGTTAACCTCTGTATGGTTCGAGTTTTCTTTCTAGTTCCTTCTTTGAGTCAGTATTAGTAGACAGGTATTTCTTAAATTTGGTTTTGCCGTGGGATGTCTTATTTTATCCATAATTTAAAATTTTGCTGAACATCATAGTTTGGGAGGGATTTTGTAGTCTCTTTACATTGTAGAATATTTTTCTAGGCCCTGTGTGTTAAATTCTCTTCACTGAGAATTTAACTGTTATTGTAATAGGTCCTTATTTACATATTCCTTTGGTCTTTTTCTCTTGTAACTTTACTAATCTTTCTTTGTTCTATAAACTTAGTATTTTGATTATTATGTGAAGACGGAACTTTCTTTTCTGGTTGAGTCAATTTGGTGTTCTATTTGATTCTTGTACCTTGATAGGCACCTCCTTCCTTAGTTTAGACAAATATTTTGAAAATATTTTATGTGACTTTGATATAGGTTTTTCCACTTTTTACCATTTCTATTATTCTTGGTTTGTTCTTCTCATGGTGTCCCAGAATTCCTGATTGTTTTATTTCACATTTTTTTAATTTTTATATTTAACAGTTTCTTTGACTTGGATATCCAGTTCTTCTATCATTAATACTTGAATTTCTCTCTCCTGCCTTTTGTATTCTCTTCATGAGACTTTCCTCTGAGGTTCTTGTTTGAATCCCTAAGTTTTTTATTTCCAGATTTCCCTCAGTTTGGATATTCTTTATTGATTCTCTTTCCATTTCTATGTGTTGAACTGCTTTATTTATTTCCTTCCACTATTTGTTTATGTGTTAATAGATTTCTTTAAGGGATTTATTTATTTATCTTTGAGGACCTCATCCATATTTATAAAGGTGTTTTAAGTTTTTTTTCTTGTGCTTAAGCTATGTTGCAATACACAGGCCCTGTCCTGTTTTTGTAAGGTTGCTGGATCTAAAGGAGTTGTCCTGATTGTAATTGTCTCTTTACTATGCTGATAAGCATATTGGTATGTGAGAATTCTAATTCTAGGTGCTGATATCTGGTATAGTCTTTGTTGGGTGGGCATTTTGTTCTTTGGTTTCCGTTTCCATCTCTTGTTCTTAGGGAAAAATGGTGGCTCTATGTTGCCTAATAGGAACTTCTTCAGAGATTCTGCTGTGTGTGGCCACCAGGAATTCCCAGTAAAATGTGTTTGCCAGTATTTGGGGACTAACAGTTGGAATGGGGATCATCTAGGACAGGTGTTTCTGGGGGGGTCCACAGGAAGAAGGAAAGTATAGCATTCCAACTGGGTCTGCTTAGTTCCTTGGAAATGGGGACAGAGAGTAAAGGGAGGGCACAGAGGTAGTCTGCTACAGAGCTGGAAATGATACAGAAAGATCATTCATTGAGGAGAGAAGAGAGAATCAAGATCTAAAGCTTCCCTACCTGCTTCTCTGGCCTACTTGCTTCCCTGGTTGGAGTTGCCTGTAGATCTCTGGGAATGCCTACTGGAGTTTTCTGCTGGGATTATGTTATGAGCGTTGAAAAGGAGTTTGGAGGAGACAATGGGTGTGATGCACTGGTGGTGGGGCCAAAGAGGAATGGGAGCCACAGCAGGTTCTGCTATGAAGCTGGAGATGACTCTGGAGGATTGGCTTTTCTGGACAAATGATAGAGCTGATAATCTGTAGGCATCCAACCTGCTTCCTTAGCAGGAATGTATTTCAATATTTTAAATTCCTGAAAGGTAAGAGTTAGTGTGCAAGAGTTTCATTCTTCTTGAAACTCAAGTACTCCTTGTAGATGTTATCAACTTACAATGTCTTAATAACTGATTTACAAATTAAATCTTTTATAACAAATATTAAAATTGGACTTAACAAAAAATAATAATGCTGGTTTTGTTTGCTTTACTTTTCTCCCCTTTGAAGTGTATTACAGAATTTGAAATATATTTAAACAAGGAAGAAAGTGATACATGACGAATTAAATCTCTGATGTGACACATTTGTCTATATAAATACAAGAAAAACCTTGCTTCATACATTTTCAGATTCTATCCCAGTTCTTGGACTTCTTTTATTGGTGATTTTTGTCTATTTCTGATGGTGGGGAGGAAGATTGGATTTGTTGGCTCCATTTAGATTTATATGAATTCTTGCTCCACTGCAGTTAAGTCTTCTAATTTTACCAGAGGAAAGGATTCTTCCTTCTTTGCAAATTAGTTTTCAGATTCTTGTTCTAATCCGACAGGTATGGAGGGATGCACTGCAGTGGGGTGGAAAATATGCCATACCTGACTATGTAGCTTCATCCGTCATGATGTTTGTATGGTATGGGCAGATGACTATGCTAACGGAGGAGTTCTTTACAAAAAAAAAAAAAAAAAAACAAAAGGTCCAGTCTCTTTCAGATTCCGGTATTTATACTTTGGAAAATATCTCTAGGATAAAATAATCTGTGAGAATCCTAACTATTTTTTTTAAATCTGAAATTCTATGTTAATTATAAGTAGCTATTATGGGAAAAAAAAAAGTTTGCAATGGAGGATCCCTTTTCACTGTTGTTATTCTGCTAGAATACACCAATTAACTGTGGATTAACTTGTAACATGAGGGGTCTGCTGGTCGGGGTTTCTGTCCTACCCAGTTCCCACAGCCGACAAGCCCTAAAGAAAATCACACAGAGGTCTCCATAAGTTATAAACTGATTGACCCATTAGCTCAAGCTTCTTATTAGCTCTAGTAGCATATATTAACCCATTATTCTTATCTATGTTAGCCACACAGCCCAGTACCTTTCTCATCAGAGCAGGTCATGTCTTGCTTCTTCCATGGTCTATGCAGGACTGGGGAAAGAGCTTCCTTCTTCCCAGAATACTCCTGTTCTCATTTCTCTGCCTCTACTTCCTGTCTGGTTTTCCTGCCTATACTTTCTGCCTGGTTATCGGCGTTTATTTAAAACATGATTGACAGAATATAGACAATTTTCCTGCACCACTTCCCCCACCTTTTTTTCTAAACAAAGGTGCTTTTAAAATTCATAATGGTTTAGTATTTTGAACACTTTCCATAATTATGAAATCATTTTCTGTATGAATAAAAATGCTTAATGATAAATAATTCTAAATAAGTTTTTCATAATATTTATAGCAATACAATTTTATGTAATCTGTTCATTGTATTTTAAAGATATTTTAATTAATATATAATTAAATGACTTTCCTACTTAAATTTTCTTCTCCAAAATTTCCCATGTTCTCTCCTATCAATTCCTCTCATATTCCCCCATCATTCTTTCTAAAATTGATAATCTCTTTTCTATTATTATTGTTATATCAATATATAGTTGAACAAATATATAAATATAATCCACTAAGTCTGTTTAGTGTGACTTCTATGTATTGATTTGGGGCTGAATATTTTGTTTTGGATAACCAATAGGGGGCTCAGTTCTGGAAAAGGCTAATTACTCTTCTCCTAATAGTAATTAGCTTCCTGTACTTCTTTGTCTAGGGTTGAACCCCTTCTTACTTAGCATTATTACTGATATTGTTATGGTCATCGTTAGTTGTATTTGGATGTGGTTTGACCCAATGCAGAAGGGAGACTTTTCTCTCTTGGCTAATTGTCTCCTTTCTACATTTCTGGGCAATCTTTAAATTGATCTAACATCTACTTCTCTTATTTTTGTTTTTTTTTGAATTTTATTTATTATTATTACTTAAAAAATGCCAATCCAAATTCCCACTCCCTCCCCTCCTCCCAGTCCCACCCCTCTCCCTTCATAGACCCTCCTCTACTACACCCCCTCCAAGCTTAAGAGAGGGCCATACACCCTGCCCTGTGGAAAGTCCAGGGCCCTCCCTACTACATCTAGGTTGAGCAAGGCTTACATCCAAAGAGAATAGGATCCCAAGAAGTCAGTACATGATGTAGAGACAAATTCCAGTGTCACTATCAGAGGCCCCTCAGTCTGTCCCAACTGTCAAGCCCCTTCAAAGTGGCTTGGTTGATCCCATGCTCTTTCACTCCCAGTCCAGTTGGAGTTGGTGAGCTAACTTTAGCTCAAGCAAACTATCTCAGTGGATGAACCCTTCATGGTCTTGGATTCCTTGCTCATACTCTCCCTCTTTATACTCTTCAACTGGATCTTGGGAGCTCAGTCTAGTTCTTTGATGTGGGTCATTGCCTCTGTTTCCATCTGTTGTTGGGTGAAGTTTCTATGTGATATTTAAGATAATCATCAGTTTGACTACAAAGCAAAGCCATTTCAGAGGCATCTCCTCTATTGCTTAGGATCTTAGCTCGGGTAATGCCTGTGGGTTCTTAGGCATTTTTCTAGAGCCAGGTTTCTTGCTAACTCCATAATGGCTCCCTCAATAAAGATATCTGTTTCCTTGCTCTCATATCTGTCCTTCTTCCATATTGACTATCCCATTCCCTCAAGTTCTCCTCAACCCCCCTTTCACCTTCCCTACTACCCCCTCCCCCCTCCTCCCAAATTTTTGTCTGATTTAAATTTCCAGGTGGGTCTATATATGTTTTTCTTTGGGTTCACCTTATTACTTAGTTTCTCTAAGAACCTGAACTATAGGCTCATTGCCCTTTTGCCCTTTGTTTATGACTAGTATCCACTTATGAGTGAGTACATTCCATATTCTTTTTTTTGAGGGGGGGGGAGGTTGGATTACCTCACTCAGGATAATGTTTACTATCTCCATTCATTTGCATGCAAAATTCAAGATGTCATTTTTTTTTTCCTGCTGAGTAGTACTCTAATGTGTAGATGTCCCACACTATCTTTATCCATTCTTCAGTTGAGGGGCATCTAAGTTGTTTCTAGGTTCTGGCTATTAAAAATAATGCTGCTATGAAAATATTTGAACAAATTCCCTTGTATTATGATACAAGTATATCTTTTATTATATTCCCAAGAGTGGAATTTCTGGATCCCGAGATAGGTTGATTCTCAGTTTTCTGAGAAACCACCACACTGATTTCCAAAGTGGTTACACAAGTTTGCATTCCCACAAGCAGTGGATGAATGTTCCCCCTGCTCCAGAATCTCTCCAGCATAAGCTACCATTAGTGGTTTTCATTTTAGCTATTCTGACAGGTGTAAGATGGTATCTCAAAGATGTTTTGATTTGCATTAACCTGAAAGCTAAGAAAGAAGAACATGTCTTTAAGTATCTTTTGGCCATTTGAAATTCTTCTGTTGTGAATTCTCTGTTTAGTTAAGTACACTACTTTTTAATTGGGTTATTTAGAATTTTAATGTCTAATTTTTTGAGTTCATTATATATTTTGGATATCAATCCTTTGTCTGATGTGGGTTGGTAAAGATTTTTCCCATTCAGTAGGCTGCCCTTTTGTCTTATTGACTGTGTTCTTTGCTTTACAGAGGCTTCTCAGTTTCAGGAGGTCCCATTTATTTATTGATGGTCTTATTGTCTGTTTTACTGGGGTTATATTTAAGACGTGGTCTCCTGTGCCCATGCATTGAAGGTTACTTTCCACTTTCTCCTCTATCAGGTTCAGTGTGTTCAGATTTATATTGAGGTCTTTAATCCATTTGGACTCAAGTTTTGTGCATGGCAACAGATATGGATCCATTTCCACTCTTATAAAAGTTGACATCCATTTACGTCAGCACCATAACAAAGAAGATGCTTTCTTTTTTCCACTCTATCTTTTTTGCTTTTTCATCAAAAATCAGGTGTTCATAGGTATGTGAATTAATATCTGGGTCTTCAATTCAATTTCATTGGTCAATGTCTCTGGTTTTACGCCAGTATCAAGCTGTTTTCATTACTATAGCTCTATAATAGAGCCCTATATCAGGGATGGTAATGCCTCCGCAAGTCCCATTGTTGTAGAGGATTGTTTTGACTATCCTGGGTTTTTTGTTTTTCCATGTAAAGTTGAGTATCATTCTTTCAAGGTCTGTGAAGAATTGTGTTGGGATTTTGAAGGGGATTGCATTGAATCTGTAGATTGCCTTTGGTATGATTGCCGTTTTTACTATGTTGATCCTTCCTATCCAAAAGCATGGGAGATATTTCCATTTTCTGGTATCTTCTTCAATTTCTTTCTTCAAAGACATAAAGTTCTTGTCAAGTAGGTCTTTCACCTCCTTTGTTAGTGTTACCCCAAGATATTTTATGTGATTTGTGACTATTGTGAAAGGTGATGTTTCTCTGATTTCCTTCTCAGCTTCTTTATCCTTTGTGTATAGGAGGGTTACTAATTTTTTTTAGTTGATCTTTTATCCTGTCACTTCACTGAAGGTATTTGTCAGTTGTAGGAGTTCTCTGGTAGAGTATTTGGGGTCACTTATATACACTATCATATTATCTGCAAATAACAAAAGTTTCATTTCTTCCTTTCCAATTTTAATTCCCTTGAAATCTTTATGTTGTCTTATTGCTATTGCTAAAACTTCAAGAACTATGTTGAAGATATATGGAGAGTGTGGATAGCTTTGTCTTGTTACTGATTTTAGTGAAATCACTTTAGGTTTCTTTCAATTTAATTTGATGTTAGCTTTCCACTTGCTGTAAATTGCTTTTATTATATTTAGATATGATCTTTGTATCGCTAATCTCTCCAAGACCTTTATCATGAAAGGGTGTTGAATTTTGTCAAATGCTATTTCTTTATCCAATGAATTGATCATATGATTTTTTCTTTCATTTTATTTATATGGTGGACTACATTGATTGACTTTTGTATGTTGAACCAGCCCAGCATCTCTGGAATGAAGCCTACTTCATCATGATGGATTTTTTTTTTGATGTGTTCTTAGATTCTGTTTGCCAGAATTTTATTGAGAATTTTTGCATCCATGTTCATAAGTGAGATTGCTCTGTAATTCTCTTTGTTTGAGTCTTTGTGTGGTTTTGGTATCAGGGTAACTATAGCTCCATAAAAAGAGTTTGGCAGTGAGCCTTCTGTTTCTATTATGTGGAACAATTTGAGGAGTACAGCTATTAGTTCTTCTTGAATGTTCTGGTTGAATTCAGCACTAAAACCCTCCAGCACTGGGCTTTTTTTTGGTTGGGAGGTTTTTGATGGTAGCTTCTATCTCCTCATGGTTTATAGGTCTATTTAAATTGCTCACCTGATCTTGATTTAATTTTGGTAGATGGTATCTACCAAAAAATTGTCCATTTCTTTTATATTTTCCAGTGTTTTGGAGTACAGATTTTTGTAGTATGACCTAATGATACTCTGAATTTCCTCAGTGTCCATTGTTATGTTCCCCTTTTCATTTCTGTTTTTATTAATTTAGATGTTCTTTTTCTGCTTTTTGATTAGTTTGGGTAAGGGTTTGTTGATCTTGTTGATTTTCTCAAAGAACCAGCTCTTTGTTTCATTAATTCTTTGTATGGTTTTCTGTGATTCTATTTTGTTGATTCCACCCCTCAACTTGATTATTTGCTGTCTTCATTTTGGGTGCTTCTTCTTCTTCTTCTTCTTCTTCTTCTTCTTCTTTTAGAGCTTTCAGGCATGAAGTTGGGTCATTGATATGAGCTTTCTCCATTTTCCTTGTGTGGGCACTTAGCGCTATGAACTTTCCTCTTAGCACTGTTTTAATAGTGTGCAATAGGCTTGGATATGTTGTGACTTCATTTTCATTGAATTCAAGGAAGATTTTAATTTCTTTGTTTACTTCTTGCTTGACCCAGGAGTGGTTCAGTAGTTGACTCTTCAGTTCCCATGAGTTTGTAGGCTTTCTTGGAGTAGTATTGTTGTTGAATTCTAAATTTACTCCATGGTGATCCAATAAGACACAGTGGATTACTCCAATTTTTTGTATCTGTGGGTGTTTCCTTTGTTACTGAGTATATGATCAATTTTAGAGAAGGTTTCTTGTGGAGTTGAAAAGAAGGTATATTCTTTTTTGTTTGGGTGAAATGTTCTATGGATGTCTATTAAGTCCATTTGATTCATTACATCTCTTAGTTCTCTTATTTCTCTGTTAAGTTTCAGTCTCTTTGACCTGTCCATTGTTGAGAGAGGAATATTGAATTCTTTTACCCCTAGTGTGTGGGGTTTGATGTGTGATTCAAGTTTTAGTAATATTTCTTTTACATATGTGGGTGCTCTTTAATCAAGGGCATAGATATTCAGGATTGGGACTTCATCCTGATTAATTGTTCCTTTTATGAGTATAAAATGTCCTTCTCCATCTCTTCTGATTGGTTTTAGATTGAAATCATTTTATTAGATATTAGAATAGCCACACCTGCTTGTTTTTTAAGTCCATGTATTTGGAAAACCTTTTACCAACCCTTTACTCTGAGGTAGTGTCTGTCTTTGAGGTTGAGGTATGTTTCTTGTATACAGCAGAAGGCTAGATCCTGATTTCATGTCCATTATCTTAGACTGTGTCTTTTTATAGGTGAATTGGTCCATTCAAAATAACAGTTATTAAAGACAAGTGGTTCTTAATTCCTGTTATTTTTTAGTAGTAGTGTTTGTGTGTTTCCCTTCTTTTGATTTTGCTGGTGGGGCATTATCTGTTGCCTGTGTTTTGTGGGTGTAGCTAGCTTCCTTGGGTTGGCAATGGCGAGTTGGGGGTGGGGTGAATTGTGGTCTAGCAGGCAAGCTCCCTGCTGGCTGCTAGGAATGCCCAAGTATTGGTCCACAGAGACCTCAGGGAATAGCCCTACTTCTCTTCATCTAATTAACTTGACTGATGTGGTGGTTTGAATGAGAATGGTCCCACAGGCTCATAAATTTGAATATCTAATCCCTATTTGGTGTAATTTGGTGTATGATTTAGGGAAGGAATAAGAGCTGTGGCATTGTGGGAAAGTGTATATCACTTGTGGGTGGCCTCTATGGTTTCAGAAGCCAACACAAGGGCCAGTCTGTCTGTCTGTCTCTCTCTCTCTCCTTCCTGCATGCAGATCAGCATGTAAAGTTCACAGATATTTCTTCAGCACATACCTGCCCACCGGTCTTCAAGGCCTCAGAGAATGTATAAAAATCAAAGATGGAAACAGTCAGATAACAGGGCAATCACAGTTCTTTGTAATCTCAAAAATCTAGTCAGTGGCTTTGTTCACAGACATCATATGAAAATCATTGTTAAACCAAGTACAGACTTTGCTGCAACTGTTACACTCAAGAATAACAAGCTACCAGGAAAAGTTTCTTCTCAAGCCACATCATGGATATGCAACTCCTACTGTAATCTCAATCCCTTCTGGTTATGCTTACTGTATCAGTCTGTTCAAATGCCAAGCAAATGCTGTAGACATTAATAAAACAGACTTTTATTTTGTCTTGTAATACTAGAGAAAATAATAATGAATTTCCTATGTAAAATTGGTGTCATTTTTGACTGAATTATTGAATTGTACATCACCAAATGTATGTAAGTCTTTCATCTACATAAAAATGCATCTTTGAGAGATTGGAAAATATCACTAGTATTATGTTACTTCCTAAAGTGAAACCACATACTTGTACATTAGTTGAAAGGTAGTCAAAGGTGTACATAATCACAATAAAACCCAGGAAGAGTCTAGATCTGTTGAATTGTGATTAAGTTTTTAATACATTAAGTGTAAGCATTCTTCATTGTAAATGTTTTCCTACTTAACAAGTACTATAAAAATAACCTGTCATAGTCTTTAAAAAGGTTTTACTGTGTGTTGTTGATATTCCTCACCTCCATTAAGTTAAAAGTTCTGAAGACAGTTTTAAATCATATGCAGTTTTGGTCATTCTAGGCTTTGCCAAAAAGGCTCACAGAGTTTATTACCATTTAAATATGGGGAGTATACAATATTTCTAAATGTATCAGAGTAGTCATAGATCCATAAACTATAAAATAAAGTTAAATGAACCAATACAATATGCCACTTATCATCTTCATAACATCCATCCACTGCCGTAAAGCAAAACAAACAATACAATTTGAGACACGGTGTGGTGGTTCATGCCTAATATCCCAGTGCTTGCTAGGTTGAAACACAGAGCACAAGTAAATCTGAGAATACTTGAGCTGTAAAGTGAGCTCTTACCTCATAGAAAAGTATGAAAGTAAAATGGAGAATTTGAATTTGAGTTTAATGCTTCTAAGATGCTCAGTTCTATATCTTCCCATGTAGAATTTATGGACTTGATGAAATTTATTGAGGGGATTAATTTCAAATTAACAATAATATAAGCAAAATGCATCAATTAATAAATAATGGCATTTCCAAACAATCATCAAAAGGAAGACAAAGGATCAAAGTATCAAATCATAGATCAAGGCAATGAGAACAAGAAGTTCTGAGTGAGGCACACCCAAATCCTGCAAAGCACAGTGGAAGTGTACCTGAATAGCCCCACAACAGCCCTGAAGTTGAGTTCTGTATTATTTACCTTGAACAGAAATTCAGGCTTCCATTTGCATTAAGTCCTCTTTGCAAACTCATTTATAATTGGAACATACTTGTTATGCTGGATTTGACTTTCACCTTTGCAATAATTAATGTCTATGACACCATACTATTTTATGTGCATATTTTTAAGCCTGCAAGTAGCACTGGCGTACATCCTCCAGTGAAGCTGATAGCTTGATGATTCATTCAATGTCTACAGCTGATCCTGGAGTGTTGCTCAGAGGAAGAAGTTACACCTAATTAGTTGTATTCATATTTTAATATTTACAATGTTGATAATATTTGTCATGATTTATTATTTAAACTCTATATGTGAGGCAAAGACCTTATAAAAGATTGAATTTTAAGATGCTGTTTTACATTTTCATTAGCAAAACTAATTGATTTGCAGATAAGAACATTTTGCATACACAGTGGAAGTATAGTCTGGTTACTGTGTGAGTAAAACAATTGCAGTTCTCCTTTTTAGAAGGGGAGATATTTTTCTTTGCTAATGCCTTTCTCAATCTAGGAACTATATGTGTAAACAAAGGTCTTCTTAATGAAGTTGCCTTGATGTTCTCTCAAGCCCCTCTCTTCAGTAACAGTGATCACTTACACAATGGCACAGCAACAAGGAGAAGAGGGTGTAGGTGTGGTCACTACATCCAATGTTCCAGCACTTGCTTGGCTGAGAGAAAGGAGCAAGGGATTTTGAAGACAGCCTGAACTGGAAAGTGAGCTCCTCTCTATAAAACAAAAATAAAAAATGAGATTCTGACTGAGAAATTAGTATTTGAATTAAATGCTTCTGCAAAGCATTCAATTCTTCCATGTAGAAAATATGAAACTAGTTTATTTATTAGTATGACTAAGATTTAAAAATATTTTGACAGTCTTTAATACTGTTTTATGCTTCTAGTTAAACTCAGGAGGATTGTTACACAAATATCACCATTGTAATAGATGCCATTCCAAATTAAAAGTGTGTGATCCAATAAACTCCCTCTAAGAGCTTCTTTCAAAGTATATACAAAATTGGTCAAGACATTTGGTGATGATCTTAGTTCTACCCTACTACTCACATGGTAGAAGGATAAAACTAACTCCTGCAGGCTGTTGTCTGACCTCCACATCCATGGCTTGGAATATGCTTTATCACACACACACACACACACACACACACACACACACACACACACACACTCATGCACACATATGCACACTCACAATATTATAGATAAGTTAATCTAAAAACAGTCCATTTCCAAAGGTATAAATTAGAACTCATTTCACAGAGAAAAATAAAACATCTTTCGATAAAAATGCAGCTTTATCACTGGGTGCTGGTGATAAAGCTTTAATCCTAGCACTCAGAAGGCAGAGGAAGGAAGATCTCTGTGAGTTCAAGGCCAGCCTGGTCTACAAAGCTAGTTCTAGGACAGCTAGTGCTGTTACACAGAGAAATGATGTCTTGAAAAAACACTACAAAACAAAAAAGAAACAAAAAGAAAAAGACAGAAAACATAACACAGCTTTCTTAATGCCAATGTTTGGAAACAGAATTTGATTCACTTTTATAGGATAACCTCTGTCCCCAAGTGCAGTCTTTATGTTTCCTCTATGTATCTCCGTGGAGGGGATAATTATAAAGAGAGCAACATTTCAGCTGGACAGAAGTAAAAGTCTATTAAAATTGCGTTTAAAAGACTGGGAGTATTGATTTTTCAGTCAGAATATTGATAGAATTATTTAGAAATTAGGAGAAGGCCATGTGATATAGAGTGGATCATATACATTTGTTTAGCCAAAAATAAATATCATCACAAAAGAATTCTATTAGAAATTAAAATCAAAAATTGGTTCTATAACCAATTCAATCTGTGGCATAATACTATGTTTTATTTAATATGTTTATATTAAATAATAATATGTTAAATATTTTTTTATTGAGCTCTACCCTTTTCTCTGGTCCCTTCCCTACCTCTCCCCTCCTCTTCAACCACCTCCCAAGGTCCCCATGCTCCAAATTTACTCAGTAGATCTTGTCTTTTTCTAATTCCCATGTAGATTAGATCTATGTATGTCTCCATTAGGGTCATCATTGTTGTCTAGGTTCTCTTGGATTCTTATTTGTGGGTGGGCTTCCTTTGCTTTATATTTAAAAAACACTTATGAGTGAGTGCATGTGATAATTGTCTTTCTATATCTTGGTTACCTCACTCAAAATAATGTTTTCTAGATCCATCCATTTTCCTGCAAAATTTAAGATGTCGTTATTTTTTCTGCTGTGTAAATTGTGTAAATGTACCACATTTTCCTTATCCATTCTTTGGTCAAAGGGCATTCAGGTTGTTTACAGTTTCTGATTATGACAATGCTACTCTGAAAATAGCTGAGCACATGTCTTTGTGGCATGATTGAGCATCCTTTGATATGGACCCAAAAGTTGTATTACTGTGTCTTGAAGAAGGTTGTTTTCTAATTTTCTGAGAAATTGCCACACTGACATCCAAAGAGTCTGGACCATTTTGCATTCCCACCAGCAATGCAGGAGTGTTACCTTTACCCCACAAGCTCTCCATCATAAAGTTTTCATCATTGTTTTTTTTATCTTGGTCATTCTTACAAGTGTAAGATAGAATCTCAGAGTTGTTTTGATTTGCATTTCTCTGATGACTAAATATGTTGAACATATCCTTAAGTGTCTTTCAGCCAATTTATATTCCTCTGTTGAGAGTTCTCTGTTTAGGTCTGTACTCCATTTTTTATTGGATTATTTGTACTTTGGATGACCAATTTCTTGAGTTCTTTGTATATTTTGGAGATAAGCCCTCTCTCTGATGTGGGGTTAGTAAAAACCTTTACTCATTCTGTAGGCTGTCACTTTGTTTTGTTGACTGTGTCTTTTGCTTTACAGAAGCTTTTCAGTTTCAAGAGGTCCAATTTATTAATTGTTTCTGTCAATGTCTATGCTGCTGGGGTTATATTTAGAAAGTGGTCTCATGTACCAATGCATTCAAGTGTACTTCCCACTGTCTCTTCTATAAGATTCAGTGTGGCTGGCTTTATGTTGAGGTCTTTGATTTATTAGACCTAAGTTTTGCTCATGGTGATAGATCTAAGTCTATTTTTAGTCTTCTACATGTTCATTGGAGAATATTCTCAAAGGAGAAAACTTGTTGCTTAACTCCAGTTTCAATCATGCTTTATTATGTTATAAGCTTCCAGGGGAAAGCAACATATAAGAAAGCACAGAAGAGAAGGAAATTAAAATTCAATCACCTTTATTTATCACAACCTTTTGACAGTTTAGATCCACTTAAATATGTGCAAAAAGGGAAGAATATATCTTTGAGAAACTTTTTCTTAACAGTGAGATTTTAATTCCACTTTGAATAAATGCTGAATAAATCATATTTATAGAAATGTCAGCATGTATTGTTGTACTAAAATAAGGGAAGACTTTCTCATGACTTTCCAAAGGAATGTGCACCTCCACAGGAGACTTTAGATGTAGAAAAAGTGTAACACTCTTTTAATGAGCTGTTTTTGCTTTGGAGGCAGATTTGTGTTTAGAAAGTTAATAAAAACTTTAGGACCCATTCTATTAGTTGTCTACTGGTGCATAACAAGTTATCCCAGAGCACAGAGCATAAATGGGCCCAATATTTATTATTCCACCTACATTGTGGGCAAGGATTCCGAAGACAGCATTTACTTCATAGGTTCTTCTTTAGCTCCTGCAAGTGTGCTCTCAATTATAGATGGAGATTCAACTTCAGAAAGGTTTGGCAAAGTGGTGATTCTCTTTCTTCTTCCTTAATTTTTATTCACCATGTTACTTCATAGAAAATCTAGCTCCCTTACATGAACAAAAATTCCCAAGGTAAACAGAACACTCCACATAAGTCTCTGTATTTTCTTACTATCTAAGACAAGGTACCCTATTTTCTGTTCTATTATACCCATCTTAAAAGAATAGTTGATTCCAGCCAACATTTTGGCATTTGTGAATCACATCTTTCTTGAAGAAAAGGCAGAGATTCCTCTTGCTTCTGTAGCAAATGATCATGAGTTTAATTACTTAAATATTATGTATGTTGGCAGGAGATGTAACTGAGTCATTAAGAATTCTATTTTTCTCTTCCAGAGATCCTGAGTTAATATTCCAGTGCTTACATAGAAGTAAAGCTCACAGTACCTGTAATTTCACCTCCAGGGTATCTGACACCTTCCTTCTTTGGATCTCTGTGGGCACTGCACACACATGCACATACACACACAGACACACACACTTGCACAATACAGACACACACACACAGAGAGAGAGAGACATATTATTAAGAATAACATAATCTTCTTTTTGAGCATGGTTCCATCATTTCACAGTACTACAGATGAGAGTGGGACAACAAGATATTTCTCTAATGAGAAATGAACCTGCATTTAGGACTACATTGTTTTGAAGAGACAGAAGGGAGAGTGTACTTTCTTATCTCTTTAAGTTTCTAGAATTTCCTGAAATTTCTTCAAGAGGGGGCCCCTTCTCAGAACACCAAAACCAATAGTGGTACTCTGACCTTTAATTCCCTCTTCCCAACTTATAGCTTTTGTTATTACTTTTAAGTCTATCTAAATAACTCAGACTAGTTCTATAATTTCCCTTTGCTACATAATGTAATATACTCCTAAGTACAAAACTACAGTTCTCCAGAGAACTGCTCTGTCTATCACAAGTGTCACATAATTTGCAAGCATATATTTTAAAGTGTTACAGTAATAAGTGACTATGCAATGCACTGAGCCCTAAGTATCTACAGTTTCTTGATCTGATGGTTCAACCAACTGTGGATGTAATAGTTAGATGGTAGTTATAAAATATTCCAGAAGTTCTGAAAACTGAAATTCGAACTTGTCACTTTAAAGTACTGCTTGCAACAGGTAAAGGGCTGTGTGAGAAGCCTTAAAGTTCCATCTCAAAACTTCATAGATACCCAGTCTTTGGTGAAATAACAGTGGCCTCATTTCTCAACTGTGCTTCATAATTTGGTCTGAAATGAACAAAAACAGTCTTTTCTAAAGATCATCACTGTTTTGGCATGTTTACATTGTATTAGTTATAATAAACAACCAAAAACTGACTGGTATTCACATAAGGCTGTGCACAGGCAATCTTTCTTTGCAGTGTGCTGGAACATAATGGAGGGTGGTGCCCACATATCTCAATCTGCACAGTGTTGCTGGAACCGAACTCCTACCGACTGGAAGTTGATAGTTTAAGAACCAAGAAATTTTCAACTATGAACACGTTAAGAATCTGGAGCCTTAGAGAAATATGTACATCCTTCATACAATTGGGACAGACTATACTTAGTAGCTTTCTCTCTGTAGTTCAGATCTGTGTAAGAACTTCATTAGAGATAATGATTGTATATTTTCAATAACCAAAAATCTGTATTTTACTGCACAGTAATAAATCTCTAGCAGGTTCTGAGTCTCTGTAAATGTGACCTATGTATAGTAGTACACATATTCATTAGACATTTTTCACACTTGTGCTCATTTATATTCACACATGCCCCTTGCCCTTTCTCTAGTTCACGGTCCATCTGAACTTTTACTTAAGCTAATCGTCACTAATTCAGGCTGCAGGCTCCCTGCCCTTGCTTCTGAACCAATGGAGATAAATATCCATGCTTTTCACACTCAACCATTCACCACTGCCAAGGGTTACAACTAAAATTCTTTCTTCATGGGTAGAATTGTTGTAGTTGAAAGAAAGTACCACTGCAGAAAGAAAACCAGTTCTAGTCTGGGCTCTGTTCTGAGGTTTTGGGAAAATTATTCTCTTGCTGTGTTCTATCAATCACACTAAAAAAAAACCTAATGTTGCATAGATTATAAATATATATCTGTATATATAATGTATGTAGATATATAAATTTATTTTTCATGTCATAGAGAGGGAATTCTGGGTTTGTGTTACTTTTTGCTTATATCAAAATTTGTGCACAATGATTAAAAGACAAAATGAGGAATCTGGTCATGTCACCAGCTGCTGCTCTCCTTCTGTTTGGGGACCAGGTCTCTACCACTGCCTTTACAGCCTCCTTCTCAAAAGGCCATGGGGTAATTTTGAAAACTTGCTGTCAGTTCATCCACCACCCAAGAGAGCATACAACCCTTTCTTTGCCCATCCTTCCCATTCCTTTTTCTGGGAGGTGGGGATTGTTTTTAGTTTTGTTTGTTGGTTTGTTTGTTGAGACAGGGTTTCTCTGTAGTTTTGGAGCCTGTCCTGGAATTCGCTCTATAGACAAGACTGTCCTTACCAAAAATTGATCTTATAGAGTATCTTCTATTAAACCAATTTAGATCTATTATATTTTTCTTTTATGTTTTGTTCACTGATGAGCAATATTGCATTATAACTATACTCTGAACATTTGTTTAGGGATCTCCTTTAGGTCCTCTAAGACAGGTTATGATAAGGACATGAAATATTTAGCAAACCACATTTTCCACGGCTTTCCTGTTGCATGGGCAGTTCTTGTCTATAATAATTACCATAAGAGACTTTAGATAGCAATGATAAAATCTCTAATAGGTCATAAGCCAATGTAATTCTGTACATAATATATTTCTTTAAAAATTAAGAATTTCTAGGGTTTTTAGAGACAAGGTGAAATTCACAAAATTGATGGTTTTACACATTTTCTAAATTCAACATTTGTGATAAAAAAAATCATGGGATTACTTTTCAAAAATAATATGATTATTTACCATGGTGAAAGACAGCATGGTGGTAAAACTGCCTTAGTGACTTAGGGAAGCTATGGAATAGGCATGTTTTTGGACTCAGTTGTAAGTAGAATATAGATATTCATAATTGTGTCCATAGACTCAGATACTCTACAAATGCATACACATTGTCCTGAATCACATTTATCAATAGTTTGTATAAATGCTACACAAAAACAATTAAAATTCTAAGAATGGGTTGAATTGACTATTTGGAATGTTGGGTTTTTTTTTTTGAAAAATAACCTGAAGAATAATTTAAATGTAGGTTCATTTGGCTAGAAATTACTTGAAAACCTTAAATGAAAAATGTCCATATGAAGGACAAAGGTCTAAGTTTCTAAAAATTTGTATTGCATTGTATTTCACTCATTATTTATTTGTGTGTGTATGTGTTTGTGTTACAAATATTTGTGAATGTATCTAGGGATGTTAAAGGACAACTTTAGGCAGTGTCTTAGTTAGGATTTCTACTATGGTGAAGAGACACCATGACCAAGGCAACTCTTATAAGGGAAGACATTTAACTGTGGCTGGTTTTCACTTCAAAAGTTTAGTCTGATGTGAATACCACTGATTGATAAAGGACTGTTTTGAGCCTGTGTGGGCAGAATAGAGGTAGGTGAGGAAAACTAGACTGAATGCTTGGAGAAAGAAGGCAGAGTCAGGAGAAGCCATATAGCCTCACTGGGGTCAGACACTGGAACTTTACCCAGAAAGCCACAGCCTCGTAGCTGTTCACAGATTAATGGAGATGGGTTAATTTAAGTATAAGTTAGTCAGAAACAGGCTTAAGCTATTAGCCAAACAGTATTGCAAATAATATGGTTTCTGTGTGATTATTTTGGGGCTGAGCAGCAGGGAACAGAGAAGTGGTCTCACACAACATTAGTCCATTGTCAAGATGGCATGGTAGCACGTGGCATGCAGACAGAGAAAATGCTGGAGAAGTAGCTGAGAGTTTACATCTGGACCTACAGTCAACTGGAAAGTGCAGTCACACTAAGTCTGGCTTGAGCATCTAAGGTCTTAAAGTCCATGAACCATGACACACTTCCTCTAAAACAGCCATGTAGAAGGAGCTGCAGGCTGCATTCCTGCTGCCCAGCTCCTAGCCACAAGACCTCTAATCATTTGCTTTACTGGATAAAACTGTGTGCCCGGCTCCACGCCAGTGAGCAGGACTTCTTACCCATTTAAAGTTTGAGAAGATAAAATAGATATAAATATTGTAACTGTAATTCTTACTTGATAACCGTGTTCTTATATGTAATTTTACTATGTTAAAGTGAAAGCCTTTCCTTTTTGTTTAAACAGAAAAAGGGGAAATGATGTGGGAAGGTCATTTGTCAATCTGTTGTTTCATTGGTTAATCAATAAGGGAAACTGTCTTGGACCATTTGATAGGCCAGCCCTTAGGGGGTGGAGTAGACAGAGCAGAATGCTGGGTAGAAGGAAGTGAGGTGAGACACTTCAGCCAGATGCTATGAAGCTCCGACCCAAGATGGATGTAGGCTAGAATCTTCCTGTTAAGTCACCACCTTGTGGTCTACACAGATTACTAGATATGGGTTAAAGTAAGATATGAGAGTTAGCCAGTAAGAGGCTAGAGCTAATGGGCCAGGCAGTGTTTAAATGAATACAGTTTCTGTGTAATTATTTCGGGGCGTAAGCTAACCATGCGGGAGCCGGGCAGGATGAAAAACAGGCCTGCCTGCAACTCCTTCTACACAGCCACACTTTCTTTAGCATGGCCACACCTCTTAATTTACTACTCCCTGTGAGAATATGGAGGACATTTTCTTTCAAAGCAGCACAGAGAGTGAATTCTTTCCTTTGACCATGTGGGTCCTGAGGATGGCAGACGTGACGGCATGTATCTGAGCTGCAGAGCCAGTTTGTCTGCTTTCTACTCTTTAAAAGAAAGTATTCATAACTAAGAAAAATCTCATAAAAGAAAAGATGAATATTTTGCTACAGAAATAAAAATCAAACAATGAAAATTCCAAAATATATGAGAGTTATTTTTTACGATTTGATTTTTAAGTTTATTATGCCTTTAATTTTTTTATTAAATTCATGACCAAACTAATCTCTTAAAATGATTAACCCATCTATATATTCTCCTTACTTATAATGGATCTTTTATTGATTGTAATTTTTTTCTTTTTTATTTAAAATAGATTTCTTTCTCATGTAATATAACCTGGTTGTGGATTCTTGATGTGTATTGTGTTATTAATTCTTTTTAAAAAAATCTCTTTAATGGAAAGGAAAAACCTTTTACTTCAGCCCACTTGCAATTAGATTTCTTCAACAGCAGAGAAAAGGGAAGCTGTCAATGCTGATGATTATGAGGCACTGACAGTTTCCAAGAGAGAAGAATGTTCAGACAATTTTACTAAATTTTATCTCATTGAAAAAGGAGTGGTCTCTGTGAAAACCAGTCAAAACATAACCCAATACAACATTTGGGCAGAAATACTTGCATGTTTCAATGTAAAATTCAAAATGAAACTTTTACTTTTAAAATTTGACTCACCATCTATTAGTGGAAGTATTTTTCTTTTAATTAAAAATGTCATTATACTCAGAATCATTTGCAAGTTTCAACAGTATCAAGAAAACTAATGATAAATATATTAAAATATTTGATAGACTTTATATAAACTACAAATAAGAAAAATAATGCCTTTAATATCAGTACTTAGGAGGCAGAGGAAAGTAGATCTCTATGAGTTTGAAGCCCATATGACACATATGGGAGTTCCAGATCAACTAGGACTGCACATTAATACTCTGGCTCAAAATCAAACAAACAAAACCCCCCATACAGTATATAAAACAAGTTTTCAAACTAAAAATAATTAAACACAGAATTACTCAATTGTACAACTGTGAATATTAAACTAATCTATCAATGTTTCTATTAATGTTGCCTAAATGGAAAATATTTTACTAATTTTCAGTTTTTCTTATAGAATTAAAGACTTGCAACGTTATTGATTCAATAATTAATATTCAAAACTAGGTAATTTTAATAATTTCAGTGAAAAAGCATTTTCTTCTCAAGAAAATATTCAATTTAGATGCTAAATCTCGAAGACTTTCCTACTCCTAACCTGGTTCATTACTCAGCTGTGTTGCTACAGAAGCTCATATAATACACTTATATTCTCTGATTCACCTGTTCACAAGCTTAACCCCTGCACTTATACGAAATAAATATTATAGGTACTGTTGATGAAATCTAGATACTTTTAAAAATATGTATGAATAAGTCAAAGATCTCTATCCTCCTTTGGGCAGGAGGCAGATGTCATAACAATAAACAAATGACAGTAAATATAACATATGACCCTGCATTAGGACAGTCTTTTAATTATAATTGATATAATTATATAATGCTTTTAATTATAAAGATTAAATCAGGGGATTGAATGAGGAGAAGACAGAATTAACAACTGGCACTCATATGCAGTGTAGAAATAACAGCAATAGAACACTGAAAGAGAAAGTAATTGATTCAAGGATGATCGCGGAGAATACTAAAGCAGTGGAGAAACAATTGTCTAAAATACAGTGAAAACCATGTTCTATAATCCTTTATTATTATGGGAATGACGGTAAGAAGGAAGAAGTAGCTAACCATGTGGTATGGACACGGAGAGGAACATGTTGAGATCTCCATGTTTGATTCAGCAGCATGTTGCTAAATATTATACGATTAAATCTTGCATGTCCTTATCCTTACTTTAGTGTGGCTCTTTATTTTTGAGACATACTGTACACATTCCTGTCCTGCCTTGAGGAAATACTCATATTTCTTTCCTCTTGGCTCTATCTTTTAATTAATTAATTTATTTATTTATTACAGGTTTCTGTCTCTTCCCCGTCACCGCCTCCCATTTCCCTCGCCCTCTCCCAATCAAGTCCCCCTCCCTTGTCAGCCTAAAGAGCAATCAGGGTTCCCTGCCCTGTGGGAAGTCCAAGGACCACCCACCTCCATCCAGGTCTAGTAAGGTGAGCATCAAAACTGCCTAGGCTCCCACAAAGCCAGTACGTGCTGTAGGATCAAAAACCCATTGCCATTGTTCTTCAGTTCTCAGTAGTCCTTATTGTCCGCTATGTTCAGAGAGTCTGGTTTTATCCCTGGCCTTTTCAGACCCAGGCCAGCTGGCCTTGGTGAGTTCACAATAGAACATCCCCATTGTCTCAGTGTGTGGGTGCACCCCTTGCGGTCCTGAGTTCCTTGCTCGTGCTCTCTCTCCTTCTGCTCCTGATTTGGACCTTGAGATTTCTGTCCAGTGCTCCAATGTGGGTCTCTGTCTCTGTCTCCTTTCATCACCTGATGAAGGTTAATATTCAGGAGGATGCCTATATGTTTTTCTTTGGGTTCTCCTTCTTATTTAGCTTCTCTAGGATCACTAATTATATGCTCAATGTCCTTTATGGCTAGAAACCAAATATGAGTGAGTACACCCCATGTTCCTCTTTTTGGGTCTGGCTTACCTCACTCAGGATAGTGTTTTCTATTTCCATCCATTTGCATGCAAAATTCAAGAAGTCCTTGTTTTTTACTGCTGAGTAGTACTCTAATATGTATATATTTCATTCTTTCTTCATCCATTCTTCCATTGAAGGGCATCTAGGCTGTTTCCAGGTTCTGGCTATTATAAACAATGCTGCTATGAACATAGTTGAGCATATACTTTTGTTGGATGATAGGGCATCTCTTGGGTATATTCCTAAGAGTGGTATTGCTGGGTCCAGGGGTAAGTTGATCCCGAATTTCCTGAGAAACCTCCATACTGCTTTCCAAAGTGGTTGCACAAGTTTGCAGTCCCACCAGCAATGGATGAGTGTACCCCTTTCTCCACAACTTCTCCAGCAAAGGCTATCATTGGTGTTTTTTATTTTAGCCATTTTGACAGGTGTAAGATGGTGTCTTAAAGTTGTCTTGAGTTGCATTTCCCTGATCGCTAAGGAAGTTGAGCCTGACCCTAATTGTCTTTTGGCTATTTGAACTTCTTCTGTTGAGAATTCTCTGTTCAGCTCAGTGCCCCATTTTATAACTGGGTTGATTAACATTTTACGGTCTAGTTTCTTGAGTTCTTTATATATTTTGGAGATCAGACCTTTGTCAGTTGCAGGGTTGGTGAAGATCTTCTCCCAGTCAGTGGGTTGCCTTTTTCTTAGCATGAAGGGCTCTTTAAATTCTAGCCATCTCCTGAAATTCTGAATAAGAATTGCCAGCACAAGCTTATAATCCCAACATTTGGGAGAAAGGGGAAAGAAGACAAGAAATTAAACCCCATCTCACGTCATTAATTAGTTGATTATTTAAGGTTTAATTTAATGATTTCTCTGGTTTACACATGAAATTAACAGGATAAAAATTATCTATTCTGTTGGGGACAAGCCTTGATAAAAACACCTCTTGCCAGGTTAAAGGAATGGGGATTTACAAATATTAGTAAAGAATATGAAGGCATGTGTATTAAAAAGAAAAATGAATATACTGGTAGGGAATTCCAGTGAATACTGAATTTACCTGCATTTACTTTCCAGTTGTTTCATATACCCCTGACCCCAAAAGGTAGGTATAAGTCAAACAACAGCATTAATATGATATAAGGAAATTAACAGACCAGTTGAAGGTCATGGGCTACATCAATAGTTAAACATTCTGTGGCTAGAACAAAACAAGCCACGCTCACAATGGATACTAAAACATTCTGTAGGCCAACAACTTCCTGGGTGGAATTCAATGTTATTTCCTTAAAGGAACTGGAACCTTAGTTGGATCCATAGACTTATGCTAAGTTAGAAACATATCTATTTCTCTATCCTGAAATACAAGGTTGACTATTATCCATACCTGTTGATACTTCCAGAGAGTAGAAGTCTCTGACCTAATCTAGGTGGGACCTTTGTTTGAGATAGAAACCCAATAACCTTGAAGAAATAGGTGTAAGTTCCAACTCTCTGACCTTTGGTCAACATGGAAATAGGCTCACATATTTGGGCCTCCACACTATTCTAAAATAGAAAACTGCAATTGGTCACTTGCCAGTAGATTTTATAGATTATAGGTAATTCATATTTTAAATTAAAATGGTGCTGGGCAGTGGTGGTGCACACCTTTTATCCCAGCACTTGGGAGGCAGAGGCAGGTGGATCTCTGAGAGTTCAAGGCAAGCCTGGTTTATAAGAGTTAGTTCCAGGATATGCTCCAAAGCTACAGAGAAACCCTGTCTTGAAAACCCAAAAGAAGTGTTTCATTTACAGAATATATTGTGTAAGTAAGAGTTAACAGTATTGATAAATACTTCTTTTTAGTAATATCTTATGCAAATAGCATATTATTTCTTAACACCTTTAAAGCAAAGTGGATAGCAAGGGCCACAATACAAGGTCCATGCAGGTTTGTATACCTGTTTAAACATACCATTAGTATTAGGTGATAAATACACAGTGGCAGCTATTGCAATCTTCAAAGATGGGTTTAATCTTGCATTACTATAACCCATTCACAAAGCAGTTTCAAGAGTGTCTTTAAAAATTTTATTCTTTTCTCCTCAGAATTCTGAATACTATTGTGCTTTAAAATTTTAGGCTGCTGAGACATGCAGCAAAAGAGACACCTTCTGAATATGAGGTTGCTAGTAGACTCATTAACTCATTTTACAAGACTATGCTCCTCAACAGCACATCGCAGATGGGAGAAGGATCCTCAGAATCCACCTTTCTCTAAGAGGAAAATGCTGACAATCGGAGGTAGTTGGGGAAAGAGTGTCACTATTTTCAGTAGGTTAGCCATGAATGAGTTGACCTTGTTGAAATGAATAACTTCCCACATATTCTAGGGCAAGAAGTTGTAATTCCATGGACCACATACAAAAGTAGTAGGGGTTCGTTGTGACGAAGGATGCCAGTAAAGAGGCAGAGGAAGAAAGAAGACAATGAGGAGAAAATGTAACTAAAATTCATTACATAAATGCAGGAAACTGTAGTAATGAGCTGCTTTTAGGAGGAGGCTACTTGTTTATTCATGCCACCCAGAACCAAAATAACCACACATAAACTATATTATTTAAATCATTGCTTGGTCCATTAGCTCTAGTTTCTTATTGGCTAACTATTACATATTAATTTAACCCATTTCTATTAATCTGTGTACTGCCATGTGTCTGTGGCTTACCGGGTAAAGTTTCATCTTTCTCCAGAGGGGCTACATGGCTTCTCTCTTACTCTGCCTCCTTTTCTCAGCACTCAATTTTGTTTTCCCTGCCTAGCTAAGTTCTGTTCTGCTATAGATACAAAGCAATCCTTTATTAACCAATGGTATTCACAGCATACAGAGGGTAATCTCACATCAGGAAACTTTCAAACAACCATAAACTAACAAACAAAAAATTCAAGTAACCGAAGGCAAAGAATACCTGTCATAGCACAAAGTTTCACTACTGAAATGTATTTTTAATCACCTAGCATCTTGTCAAAACACAGATTATGATTGACTGTGACTGGTGTAGAACCTGGAAGCCACATTTCTGACAGTCTTTTACATAATGAAGATGAGTGCTCTGTCAGGGTTGTGTATTACTCTGCAGAAAAATATATTTAGATCTTACGCTGATCTTAATGTTTTGTATGTACATTCTAAAATACCCAACAAAACAACTGCAGTGCTATAAATAGTTAATTGGAGCCATAAATAAGAAACTAGGGGAAAATATATAAGTACACATATGAAAAGATATAAATGGTAAGAAGAAAAAGCATTCACATTGAGGTCTCTGCTTTATTAGTATGAAAATGTTTACTTGAATGTTGTCAAGTAAAACCAGATTTTCTATTGAATTTAATTTAAATGGTTATATTTATGCATGAAAACAAATAATTGTAGTGCATGCACTGAACTAAGCACTGCTAAATGTACCTGATGGATATAAAACAAATTAGGGTTGTTTTCAAACAGGGTTTCATTATGTGTCACTACAACCAGCTCATCACCAAACTGGTTTTTATCCATATACTTATAAGCTTAATTATCATATTTTTCATTATTGATTCATAAATACATAAGAATATATATTATATTTTATTTTTGACAGTTTAATTCATGTGTATAATAAATTTTCTTTTCCACAGCCCTTAGTATGTTCTCTCAATACCTTCTCTCTCCCAGGGAAACTTTTTTTTTTCCTAAAAAATTCCCCTCCTACTTTGATGGTTTCCTTGTTTGTGTGGTTGTCTGAATTTGTGTTGTGTGTTTGTGTATGTGTACTTGTCTAAATATACGTGTATCTGTATGTATGTGTGTTTATGTGTGTGAGCATGTGTGTGTTATGTGTGAATATATGTGAGTTTGTGTATGAGTGTGTGTGTATCTGTTTGTGTGTGTGAATGTGTGTATATAGTGTGTGAATATATGAATATATGTACATATATGTACATATTTTTGTGTGTATATATCTGTGCAAGTGTGTGTGTACACTATTGAGTTTAAGTATACTTGTTGTCATGAGCATAGGTGAGGACTTTTTACTGAAACATTAGCCATCACTAGCTATCCCATTGAAGAAGATCACATCCTATTCTTCCAGAAGCCAATGACTGGCAATAGTCTGTCAGCAGTGCTGGATTCCTATGAGCCCTCCTTAGTTCATGGAGAAATGATATATTTTTGGCCACACTTTTGCAGGTCTCCAGCAGATTATCACAGATGCAATGAGGTCAAATTCCTGAATAGAGTACCACTAGAAAATATTTATCTAAATTTCATGGCTGGTTAACTTGATTTCTGAATAATTACTCTCAATAAAAAATGATTAAATTCATTTTTATACTTAATTCTCTCATTAATTTTAATCTTTAATTTCAGACTCTGTAGAAATAAAGATGTTCATGGAATTTAAAATAATTCTTCCAAAAACTTACCTATGAAATTAAAATATAAAATAATAGGAAAATAGTCAACCAATTGTATTTCTTAGTAATTACACATACTTTATGTTTGTAATTATGACCATTTTGTGGCTCTATAGCTTGTATGAAAACATGCTATGTTCTCTGTTAAATAACACTAGAGTGCAATAGCAGTTGATTAAACTCATGCCAAAGTCACACAGCTTCAAATTTCATGTCATTAATATTTTTAGGGAACTAGAAGGCATTTTAACACATGGAGCTTTGATAGAAAAGCACACAAGGAAAAGGAAGGAAGGACAGAAACTTGTGTCTTCAACTTAATTAACAGATCAGTCTTTCTCATACTTAAGACATATGGTTCTCTGGAAAATTTAAGTTTAGAGTTGGCATCTTGAAGGAAATTATTTCATGGGCCAAGAAGAGACCCTACAACACATTTTTTTTTTTCTAGAGAAGGAGTCATGGTGCTCAGGGAATGTGAAGTTGACATCTTCTATATGAGTCATCACATGTGTAAGGTAGCAATTTGTTCATTGTCACTCTGTGCCACCCTTACGGGGACATCAATTAACCTAATTCTTTCCCCAGCTCACATCATGTTTTCTATATTCAACAGTTATTTGACCAATGAAAAAGAATGGTTGATTATATATTTTTAATTCTTCATATTGAAGTTACATTTTAGATATCTCAACTGGGGTTGACCAATTGTAGATTTTTGCATTAGCCTCCATCTGCAGCAAGAATAACCTTCTTTTGAAGGGCTAAGAGCTGCACTTATCTACAGATATAAAGATAATATTTAAAATACTGTTAGAAACTATATTGGTTTAGAAACAATTGACAGCAATGGGTTTTCCTTCAGGTTTACAATCTCATCAGCCATAGGTTCTTAATTACCTTTACAGTAAAATGTATGAATTGCCTTTTACTGATTGGGCTTTAAATCCAAGTAAGCATGATTTGGTATGTGGAGATTAAAGTGCCATTGTTGTTCCAATGTAGTATCTTGCAAAGCCGGACATTATGAATTATAGGCTATACAACTGAGTAGCACTGTTCATTGTTTTCCCTCTTGGAAGCTTACAAAGCATCCCTGGTCTTCAGGAAAGAGGCTTCCAGATCAGTTCTTTCAAATCCTGTGCACACAGCTCCTGGTGTCTTTTGCAATAGAATCTTACCTTCAAATTCTACAACAGCAATGGCCTGTACTGTTTTGGGAATCTTGTATTTCTCCACAATGAAGAATAACTTGAAGGGAGGTTCTCCATGCCTTGCTCCTGGGGCTTCTGCTAAATAGTCTGTTGTTCTTGGGGAAAATCATCTTCTCCTTTCTCCAATAACCCCACCATGTAACTGATGTAAATACAGCACTCGTGTTTGCAATTCTCAAAAAATAAAGACAAACTCTTCGTGTAAAATCTAGAAAAAAATATATCAACTACCAAAGATTTGGTGCATGTATTTCTTTTGTTCTTTTTCTCTTTTTCCTAGGGAAGAAATCAGTTTGAATCTCAATGAATGAAACACAAGGAAAAAACTTAGCAATTGATTAGGAAGAAGTTCCAGTTTTCACTCTTATTTGTCCTTGCACACAGACCCCTCAGCACAGAGCATTCTCTGGTAACAAATGGGCATCTGGCCAGCCAGTGATCTTTGCATTAGCATTCTAATAACCAGAGGCCAATGCACCATAGTGCTGTGTCAGAACTAATTTATGAAACTAGGTCCACAGGCTCATTATAGTGGTCACAATTCAGTGGCTGCCCAGTAAAATTAGACTACAGTTTCACTCTCAGAACATTGAATATTTTAACATACTATTAAGGGCCTATTTCAAATGTTAAAACTAGCTTTTATTCTGAGAATGGAAAAACAACAAGATTAAGAAGTCATTTACTTTTGCAATATAAAATTGTTTTAATTTTGCTTTTGGCTCAAAATCCTTGGCATTATGGAGCACTGGCCAACTGTGCTTAGCATTTGCAAGAACAGTGCATTTTTCCCTCTGAGAAACAAACACTTCTGTGCAGCTCAAGGGAACCTTAGGGTCATAAACTCACATGGCTAGTAAATCGCAGCCAGCACTATTGGTAGCCCAGAGTGCTTCTCAGAGAGGTACTGCCCATGTTTCCCTGAAATCCTCTTTAACCACATGTCTACCCACCCCATAGCACCAATCTCCCCCAACTCAGAACACATTGCTCTTCGGGCTGCTTTGCACCAAGAACCTGGGTTTCAGAGGTCTAGAATGTGTGGTTTCCAAAATCAGGTAATGAGCAATGAGATGTAGGGTTGGGGTAAGATAATTTTGTAAACTAATGCAGTCACTTTCAAGCCTAACCCTAAGATAGTCATCTCACATTGCAGGGATGTGGTGCATTGTTTTCTGATAGTTGGATGCTTCTAACGTGGTACATGCTCAGCAATAAAAATGCTTGTAGTAAGCAGAGCTAATGGTATTGATATCTCAGTATCTAAAATATCTATATTTGAAAAAGGAGAATGATTATTCCTGCTTTTTTTTATTTCACAGTGTTTCTTGGATCAGAACTAATAATGTCTGAAAAGAAAGGCTTTTTAGTTGTATAGGCGTATACTTGGGTTACTATATGGTTATAATCATTCCCTTGTCAAACATAAGAGAGAGTTTCCTTTATCTCCTGAGTTTTCATTTAACCGAATGGTAATGAGTCCTTAAATCTTCTAAATGTGAACAATAAAACATTCCAAATGACTACTCTTGGCAGTTTGCATGCCATAGCTGAATTATTTAGGTATCTATTTGTACCTAGGAAAAAGGAGAAAAATAACTTCCAGAAAAACATTGTTGTTAATTTTTAAAAAAGCATTGTCAATGTAAATATTCTATTATACTAGATATGTCTCCTACACCAAAGTTAAAAATATAGAAAGTGGTACGAGATAGTAGGAATTGTCAGTTTACTGTATTAGTCATATAATAAATAATATAAAATATTACATTAACCTTAAAAACCATAATATTTCAAATTAAATCTATGGCAAATAAATAATTCCAAGTTTGTCAAGATATCTTACAAACCAGGATTGTGAGAGGGCTGTGTTCTACTAAATATGAACAAGTGTGGTGTTCAAAAATATTCCTGCATGTGCATTAGGACATTTGAGTTAAACACGTGTGAAAGAGACAAAATATCCCTTTTCCAACCTATTCTAAATTGACCAACTAATTTGGCAGCCTATATAATTTCATCCTCAAAACAGGATTCAAGTCACTCTCACTTTAGTAAATGTATTGATATAGCTTACTTAGAACAGTAAACTCCAGAAAAGACGTCTTCTGGCCTGTATATATTATATTAACAATAAAATAATTGAGCACTGATATATTAAGCCAAACACACTACAGGTACTGATGAGCAAAGTTTGGTGAAATAAGGACAGCTCTTAAGAAGTTCATTGTCAAAGAGCACATACAGTAGTCACTGCAGCGAGGAGAATGTGATAAAGTTAAGTTGCTGCCCACAGAGGCAATTAATTCAAGGATTTGAGAGAGGGGTGTAGTGTTATAGAATCTTCTCAGATTCAGCCTCATGAAGTAATGGAGAAGTGGTTCGGTTTTTGTTTTTTCTCACCTAAGAATCTTCAGATGAATGTATCTTCCTGTTCTGCTTTTGCTTCTGAGAAAGACAATTCAGAATAAAACCTGTCTCATTTCCCTCAAGACAGGCTTGTTTCAACTTATTGACTCTTTTCAGTTTCACAACTTTACCACTGTTTTTGCCATGCTATCATGGTTTTGCTTATTCAGTTCAAATAAAAAGGGAAATTTGTATAGTTTATATGTGGTGCTCTTAACTTACTGTGGGCGATATAATTGTAACTAGCCTATCAGAGATTTTGAAGTTGAGTTTGAGGTTTAATAAATAAAGTTTTGGAATATAGCTTCAACTTCACTTCATCTGTTTCCTCATGTTAAATTTGAACTAATAAAACCAATAATAAAATAAAAATTACATTAAAATATGACACATCTGTTCTGCTGGGCAGTTAGTAAATGCTTATAGTGATTCATCTTATTACAAAATTCAATAACACCCCATTTCCAGGTAGGGAGCAACGCTCTTACCCCATTCTCTAAGAAGAAGCAAAGCTGAAGTTCCCTTCTGCTTCCTCTCTCTGGAGCATGATGTAGGGAGAGGATATCTGCTAGAGTATGTGCAGTGCACCCAGTGAGGCCTCATCAGCACACACACAGACATACACATGCACGCACACACATGTGCACATACACACACACATAAAGGTCACCTGATTTTACCAGGACTTTTCAGCAGAATATGACTGTAATAGCTAGAAAATCAGGCTCTGCCATCCAATAATATATGTACTTATACTTAATGACCAGAAGCTGAAGTGAGAATTGCAGGCTATTCCAAAACAATTACCCAATAGTTATTAAGCACAGTCCTTTCTAAAATATATTTAAAGTAAATGTTTTTAAACATAAATTCATAAACTTGCAGAAATCATTATTGTGCTTTATTTTTTCAGTTTTGTAAAGGGTATGTGTGACTCAACTGTGTGGCTCTAAAACATGAACTCTGTGATGAAAGTGTCTCATTGTTAAGAGTTAAGACACACTAAGAAAATTTCTAAATATTAGTAAGAAGAATCTGTAACTCAGGATCCTAGGAAGTGACCTTTGATATTTTTCTGTGTTTATTGTTTTACTTCAAAGTGCCTAGCTTATAAGAGTGGATACAAATTGAAGTCTTATCAGCCTTCCAGGTACCCTGCTTGTGTGTAGTTTGCACATTGCCAGAACAAACATGGGATCTCTGCAACAATGTCAAGATGCCATTTGCTCTTCTCTATGATCCCCATAAGATCAATGGCTTTTGATGCATCATAATTTGATCTTTGGCTTCTAACAAAGCTTGGCTGTTCTCATAACATCATTAAATTTTCTAACTCTACAAGTCCTTTAATGTAAAGATTAGTTAGTTTGTGTTCTGTCAAGGTTTTATCTTCACAACGATTAACTGAGAGGCTGGTTTGTTTAATGCACTCAAACTTTGGGTGAGGGTCAATCGAGCACTGAAGAGTCATACATATGCATATATAAATACATATTATATGTATTTGAAGGAGAATTCTGCATTAAATGGCTGATGTATGCTAAGAGGAAACTAAGGATTCATATAAACTTTTGTAATTTTTAAAATTATTATTTTGTTCTTTAATGCGTATGAATGCTTTATAAGCACATTGTATGCACATTGTGTGAATGTTGTCTGTCCATCTAAATTGGAAGCGGGAAAAGATTCCCAGGTATTGGAGTTACAAATGGTTATGAGCTGCCATGTGGGTGTTAGGTATCAAACCAGAAACCTTTACAAAAGCAACAAATGTTCTTAGCTACTTAACCACCTCTCCAGGCCCTCATATGCATTCTTAATACCTTTGATGGGTAACTAATAATGTTGGAAATACAGATTTAGCAGCTTGTCATGAAAGGCTTCCTCTGGTTTTAATAAGCTGTAAACTCTTAAGTGTATTTTTAGGACCCCTAACAACACATTACAAAAAATTTAAGGATACTGACAATATTTTTCACTGACTGATTTGTTATATGTTTACTTACTTATGAAGATAATTTTATATTTTCATTTTTTATAAATCATGATATCAAATATAGAAATATACAATGAATATAATTATATTTACCCAAACAAACCGCCTATGCCATCGTTACAGTTTTTAATTTTTCCCCAACTACAGTACGTAGGGACAGTTATAAACAGCCTCGACACTCATGGTGCCTTATTTTAAATTACATAAGACTCATTACCTTTTTTTTATTCTCAA
Source organism: Microtus oregoni (assembly GCF_018167655.1). NCBI lineage: Eukaryota > Metazoa > Chordata > Mammalia > Rodentia > Cricetidae > Microtus > Microtus oregoni. The sequence continues at coordinate 22,142,298 of NW_024543093.1, read as the reverse complement.
CTAGAAATCATATGGTATAGCCTGTTTAAATCAAATTTTTAGTTTTTACTGACATTTATAATGGTTTTCTCACACTCAGTAACCTACCCCAATTTTCTTGTCCCCACCACAACCTGTACATTAGCTCCCAACCTCACTTCAATCCATTTGCTTTCTAAACCTTGATGATATTAAACCAGGTGTGAAATAACACATATATTGTCATTGTTATTCTCAACTTCTTAGTGATTCACTACCCACCATAAAACACATAAAATATTTGTAATATGTGTAACATTGGGATTTTAATCCATATTTTCTTATTCAGTGCTCTATGATTTGATTGCAAAATTCCCCATGTCCTCCGAAACCTACCCTTTTAGAGGTTACCATCCGGTAAACTGTTAACCTCTTATTTTCTTTCCATTATTCCTATTACAGTTTATTCCTAAGCAGTCCTTCAATTTGCATATTAATTTAAATAAAATATATATTTTCAGTGTTTTTTCAGTGACATAAATTTTATTCAGTGCTGTGATTCCAGGGCTCATGAATAGGGCTACGTTGTCACCTGTAGCTATAAATCTTTCTCCACTCCTCTTTAGTTTTCCATTGTAAACTGTCTTTTCTAAACTTGCACAAAGTAGTTGTCCTATTATCTGTAAGTATATCATAATGAACATTTATTTCCCAAATCATATATTATACATATGCAATTATTTCTTTAGGAGCACAGTCATCACACATGATGCAATTTTATTTTTTATTTATCTGTTTGTCTGGCTATCTGTTTATTTACCTATTTTTATTTTTTTTATTTATTTTACATTTTATTTTCTCTTCTTCATCTCCTCCTGTACCATTCACACACCTCCCAGGTATCCCCTCCCCTCCATACACTCTTCTTCTGTCTCCCTTCAGAAAGGAGCATGCCTTCCATGGGAGTTAACAAATCATAGCATATCAAATTGAGGCAGGACCAACCTCCTATCCCAGCATGGAGACTGGGAAAGGCATCCCAATATGGGAAGTAGTTTCCCAAAAGCCCTCACAGAATCAGGGGCAAGTCATCATCCCACTACTATGAGTCCCCAAAACAGACCATTCTATGCAACTGTCAGCCACATGCAAAGGGAATTGTCCCATGTAGGTTCTCACTCTCTTGAACAGGACTCCCAGTAGCATGTCTCAGTACCTGGCTGTGGATCTCTGCCTCTGCTTCCATAACTGTTGGCTCAGTTTCAAGCACTATTGTTATTTAAAACAACAAAATTATTTTTAAAGTAGCTTCACTAATTTATGCCAATACTTAAATTGTATATGCATTGCACTTGCTCAGAAACTTGGTCAATTCCTGATGTTATCAGCCTGTAAATTGTGAACTCAGTGACTTATATTAAATTATTTCCAATTACTGGTGAAAATAAGAAACTCTTATTTTTTTATTTATCACATTCTTTTTCTATAAAGTTAAGTCACTAGTTGTTTTTGTCAAATTTATTTTTGATGTTTTGACTCATATTCCTGTGACAAAGATGACATATTCACATACTCAAGAAACAAATTCTTTGTCAATAGCTTTTTGCTCTTTGTGTGGTCTTTATGTGGCTATTGATAAGAAAAAATCCTAATTTAATGTAATGTAATTCATAAATGTTATATTTTAATAACTGTTATTTTATTTCTGTTTAAGATGTCATTCCATATTTTGAGCTCATAAATGAATTCTCATTCTTTTACCATTTAATTTTACATATTTACCTTTTGTATTTAAATATTATTTTTTTAATAATGGAAAGTAGGAATTCAGCTCTATAATTAGTCTTTTAAGTACCTAATTATTATAATACTATTGATTAAAATAGACTTATTATGTTGACGAATTATAGCAAACACTTGAACTTGAGTGAGGAATACCATGAATTTGAGGACATCCCAAGCTAAAGAGGATTCTCTTTAAAGTCCAATTTTCTAATTTCTTCAAACCTTACTATTTTTTCTAAGCACAAGATTAGCAATTGTATGCAAGAACTATCACATTTTCTGGCCTCTTGTCAATCTTAGACACTTCGTTGCATTTTCAGTTACTGATGTTAAGATGTGACCAACTTGGAAATATGTATCATTCAATTTATGCTGCAAAATAAATGTTATCTTTTTATGTCTTCCTCAGTAAATATGATAAGCATTGTGATAACATGATGTTGAAAATTAATACCTCATTTAAGGATAAAAGCTATAACCCATATAAATATTTATGACTGTAGATATTTCTCAAATAATTTAAAAATCAGAAACGGTATCATCATATTTGTTTTTATTACATGTCTTGATTCTTCTCTCATTGTTTAACACTTTTTTCATAAAACATCAAATTCAAATTGGTTATATATTTTTTATGCTTTAATTTCTTCTTAGTATCTCCATTTTCCTAGTAGGGTATAAAATCCAGACAATCAGGGGTCTAATTGTTTTTTGTATGTGACAATTCCTACACTATTTCATGTAAAGAAGATGTTTCATACATTTTAGAGAGAATAGCATATAAGATTTGTGTAAGAAGGAATGAAGAAATTTCTTAACTGGTAAACTATCTGCCAAACATGAAAATCTGAGTTTAATTCCTGAAAACCCACATGAAAGGCCTGAGGATAAAGGATTGTTCCCATAATTCCAGCTTTGTTGTGAAGGGTTCAATGAAGCTAATTAGAAAGAAAACATTACCTGCTTGATGAGCTTTATGTTCAGTAAGAGACCCTAACTCAAAAAAGTAAAGTTGAAATCAAGAAAATAACAGATGTGGACCCATAGTTTCCATGTATGTTCACAGCTTCATTCTTGCATGTGTTCTTACAGGTACACTAACAAGTACAAGCACCTTATGTAAAATGTCACACATAGACACACAGTATAAATTATTTAATAAATTAGAATTGTAAAAGAATTTCCATAAGTAAATAGAAAAAAATAAACGCTCTAAGGTATAATGTTTCCAAATTGTTTATCATTGTTATTTAAAAAAAAATGCTATTTTTTATTTTCAGATATTAACATGGCAGGGGAACCCAAACCTTATAGACCAAAGCCTGGAAACAAGAGGCCACTGTCTGCTCTTTATAGGTAAGTAAGAAATACCATCCCACTACATATATGAAATTTTTGACACATTATCAGAAAATATGATGTGCAAATAATTAACTAATTTAAAACAACAATCTTTATTATTAAATTCTATTGATTAAACACACACACATACACACACACCAGGAGTCATAGCAGATGCTTAAGCATTAATGGAAATGGAAGTTTCGGTCCTGCCTGGTAGTCCCACAGCTATTCGGTCACAAAGAAACAAACAGAGGCTTATATTAATTATAATCTGTTTGGCCTATTAGCTCAAGATTATTCTAAACTACCTCTGACAAATTAAATTAACCTGTAATTCTTGTCTATATATAGCCATGTGGTTTCGTATCTTTTCTCAGTGAGGCATTCTCATTTTTGCTTTCTCAGTTTCTGACTGGTGACTGCCTGCTATGCCTTTCCTCTTCCCAGAATTCTCCTAGTCTGGTTACCCTATCTATACTTGCCTGGCTACTGGTCAAGCAAAGTTTTATTAAACCAACATGAATGACAAATAATTACAGTATACAGGAGCTTAATATTCTCACTTATAATAATATACTTGCCAATCATGATCTGTGATTACACAAAAATATTTACAAGAAACAGTTTAAAAGAAGATGCTCATGGTTTTTGAATGTTTCACTACACAGACGGCTGTACTGTTCATCATGAGAACATTTGCTTTTGAGAAATGGCAGGAAAGAACAAAGCTGCCAACTTTGTGACATACAGGAGACAGGCAACAAAAAAGGAACCAAAGTACAACATCCTGAGGCATGCATCGAGGGATTTATTTCCTTTAACTAGACCCCACATTCTAATAGTCTGCTCTCTATGAATTCAGTAGATTAATGCATCTATGAAGTCAACATCCAACTGCTTTTTACAAGCTTCACCAGCTAGTAACAAAGGCTTTAATACATGAAATTTAAAGGGTTGTTCATACTCCAACTACAGCAATATTCATTTCACGAACCTTGATAGATTCTTTCACAGTTAAGATTGCTCGCCGATCTTCCAGAGAATATGAGTTTTGCTGCCAAAACAATAAACAATCTGTGATGCTGACCATCTCACATACTACACTGTGGGTGTCTGAATATTACTTGATGTGTTTTTATTTCAGTCCTCTTCAGTAGATCAAGAACTTGGAGTTACATTATTTTTTTTATCAAATCAGCCTATTAGAAACATGATACCAGTAGCCAAGCACATGTCAGTAGGCATTATACTCCAGTATTCCCCCAACTATAAATTGGTTCATCTTATTTTGTTACACTGTCCACATCATCTCATGCCTATTTTCTCAGAATGACAAATATAGTTTTCTTACCTAGATAATAATTACTTTGTTGCCTGCCTCAGCTAAGATTTTTATTGCTGTGAAGAGTCACCACGACAATGTCAACTCTTATAAAGGAAAACATTTAATTGGGAGCTGGTTTACAGGTTCAGAGTTTCAGTCCATTATCATTATATAGGAAACAAGATTGCACACAGACAGACATGGTGTTGGACAATGAGCTGAGAGTTCTACATCTGGATTAACAGGCAGAAGGAAGGAAGAGAGAGACTGAGGCTGGCTTGGCATTTGAAACCACCAAATATACCTTCAATGACACATTCCCTCCAAGATCACACCTCCTCCACCAAGGCCACATGTCCTAATCATTCCAAATAGTGTTTCTCCCAGATCTGTGAGGCCGTGTTCAGTCAAATCACGACACTCTCCTGAGGCTGATGGTTATAATTATTCACTGTATTTTTTTCTCCTGTTGCTATTTCTCTTCTCAAAGTATATTATATGCAGGGCTTAAGTGTTAATAATAATAATAATATGTATTATTAACAAGTGTAAAGTGTGGTTGATCTAAAAAGAACATAATAGTAACTTCACAGAGCTTTTAAGTTTTGTGTAGCTTTTCATTTTTTAACAAGCACTATTGAAAAACAAAACAAAAAGCAAACGTGCTCTACAGTAAAGCCTATGTGCCACTCCATGTACTTTACACTTTTCTGTTTTAAATGCTGACTTTGCATCTGTCTCTCTAAAATTCACTTCAATTAGATTTAGCAAGTTGTTCCAGGCTATTGAGATCTGTATCATACAATTTATTGGTATTCTCCAAGACATATTTCATCATTCGACCACAACAGAGCTAAAAGAAGTGTTGAGAAAGGCTTCCTGTTTCAATGATATCACTCGGTTAACAGAAAATTAAGCAATATGTTTTTAGATGGGCTATGCTCTGATAAGGGAGAGTAAAACAGTTTTCATGAGGAGGCTCCATGCTACTCTCTTATCTTTATTGTCTAAACAAATATTCTCTGAACTCTGTGATGATACAGTCTCATTTCCCAAACTTAAAGATTATAAACGTCACTTGAAGGGGCCTATTTACACTGAGGGGCCCAAGAGATTTTCAAGCGATTGTGATAAAGAAATGTAATTTATTTATCTTTTTTTTGGATGTCTAAATGGACCATCTGAAAATAAGTAAATAATGATATGTGACCTAAATAAAATATTTTATACAAAATAAAAAGCAACAAAAATAAGTACTGATGATTGGATATTAATAATTTTCATTGATAGGAAAAGGCAGGAATGAATACATTACCCAAACATGGTACATTTTGTACCTTCTTTGAGGCAAAGCTAAGCAATACACATCATTTTCTGGTTAGTTTATTTTTAAATGCGCACATAATTAGTTGTTGTGAGTACAGAATCCTGAAAGTCATGGAATAAGTTTTTAACAATGCAATATGGCAAGGTTTTTTTTTCTTTTTTTTCTCTCATCACACAGTTACTAGTATCTGTATAATGATGTTAGTTTTCATATTTTCTCATTCTATGATAGTTTTGATTACTTTATGGAGGTGAAAGCTCATAAAAAGACACTGGTGTCTTTCTAAATGTTATTTCCTTTTACTGCCCAGTTGTACTGAGTTGTAAATGTTTGGTTTAAGTATGCTGTACTATATATAAATTACATCAGTGGGAAAATGTTCATTTGACCAATTTTCATCTATTGAAGTAAATTAAAGTTGAAGTGTGTGGAAATTGACAGACAATAGCAAAGAGAACAGAAAGGAATGAAAGTGAAGCTGAGAAAACCTTTTTAAACTTATTTTTTCATTCTTACATACATTTAATAGTACCTTACTTTCATAAGGAAAATGTTTCCACAGTCATTATTCATCTATTTAGTATACAACTCCTGCAGGTTGAGAATACAACCCTACTACATAATAAGAAATCTAAATTTTAAACAGAATAAGCCTTGTCTTTTTCAATGCAAGGTAGCAAAATTAGTTAGTGGCACAGGTCTTCCACTTCTATGTCTGGGGCCCTTGTCACTAGAACACAGTTTCTAACTTCACCCAGCTGCAAGCACCTGGAAAAAAAAAACAGGTTAGACAAAACAAAGCCTTTCTATTCATCAACACCAATAGTTAGTAAAACTGAAAGAGCAATTATTGCATACTAGATACTTCACAAACACAATAAAATTGACATCTGCTTGTGTAATGATAGGTCTTTACTTCAAGTTATCTAACACACTGTCTCTCATCTTTCCTTCCTTCCTTTTTTTTTTTCTTCCCTACTGGACATTGAACTCAGGGACCTTCACATGCACTTCTTAACTATTTCTCTTCACTGTTTTTTATTTTATGTTATTTTGAAACAACATGTAAATAATTTGGCCAAACTGGCCTTTGAACTAACATCCCAGTGCATGCCAGTCTGGAGTTTGTGGTTTTCCTTCCTCAGTCTTCAAAGTAGCTGGCTTACAACACTAATTATAATTAGAGGCCAGGCTATAATTTTCATGATCATAAAATATTCTGTATCTGAGGTGAAGTCACTTGCTCTAATCGGAAGAGGACATGTTCATCTTTGAAATTACCAATTTGTATTTCCTAAAGTTTAAAGTTTTTAGTCTACTTATTTAGCCTCCATAAAATAAGATGGTTTCATTTGCACATTCATACTTTAATACATATTAAAGATGTCTTAAAGATTAGACACACGGAACACTTACAGGAGTCAAAGAACTGCTGGTATAGAAAGGCAAAACCAAAGAATGAGAAAAAAAAGATAATGGGGTAAAACGGGCATTATGTACATATCTAAAGGAAGTTTCTCATTTACTATATTGCTTTAAACTGATGCATTTCTGTGACTGCACTCTGTCTGGGCCTCTGCCTGAACAATAATAGGACCTTCTTCACCCCCATCCACTTTGTCACTGTTATCTGCTGTGGTTTGCTTTTCCCATTAAATACCCACTGACATAGGACTGTGTTTTGTATCGTATAGTCAGAGGATTTTCAGTTTATCCACACAAATCTCACTAGTACCCACTGTATGTTTAATTTACACTGTATATACAGCAGATAGAAGAATACATTATAAAGAGACTAAAAATAATCATACTGTATTAAGCACAAGTTAGATGTAGAAAGAGATGAGATGCCTGCTTACACTCCAAGAAGATAAATGAGATCATTACTGATTCTGCATAAGTAGAAGGAAGTGAATTCCCTGGAAGTGAAAGGAATTAGAGGATGCTTGAGCTTGCTTCTAAATAAGACTTCATGCAAAAGTAAAGGCATAATGAGCAATGAAAACATCCAAAAGCTGAAGCACAGAGAACACAAAAGAGCATGGCTTAGTGGGAGGGAGTTGGTATGGTTAACCTGAAGGGGAACAGGAAAATTATGTTGGTGGAAGACCTAAATACCTCTACGTATTCTATTGATATTAGTATTTTATTAATATTAGACTTTTACTTTTTAGACAGCAAGCAATCATTTGAGTATGTGACTTAGGAAATAGAGTGTGAGGGAGGAAGAGATGCCCAAGGTCTCCAGCTTTAGCAAACAGAAAAAGATCATAGGAGTGAAATAGAAGATGAGGAAAGACGGAATAAGTACTGAAAGCTCAGATATAAAGTATGTAGAAAGGAGAAAAATAAATGATTCCACTACTGAATATGAATTCATAGAGACAGGCAATTCATTACAATAGCCCTTGCAATAAAAATGTCTCCCATTAGAGTCCATTTGTAAATGAAACATAATTAATCATTTCTGAATGTTTCATAAATATTGGACCTAGTCCTAACCATGAATAGCTCATCTATTCTGCAGGGAAAATACTGTAATATCTAATAAATTGCTGCTTCAAATGTTCTGTGTACATTGTCGACTATGAATAGTATCTTAAAATTATTATTCGCTTCTAGGAAGTAAGTTTTCCAGCATGCTAAGTTCCAATTAATGCTAAATAATTGGTAAAGGACAATTGTTATTTAAATGACTCTTTTGCCTCTGCTTATAAAGCAGACAGGCCTTTCCTCTCTGGCTTAATTGAAAATAACAAATATCCCAAAAAACAAAGAATGTTCATCAGAGCTAAACAAATGCAGGTTTTCAGTCAAGTAGTGGTAGTCTTCCAGGACACAGAGAACACAGCTTTAAAAGATGGATAAGGTTTCATCTCCTTAATTCCACAGAGGTTATTGAGTGCCACTTTCAAATACTTAGGGCATCACACAGGTCTTTTTGTATGCAAGAAGACCTTAGTAATCAAGTCACCATGAAGAAAAATTCAAGACTTCTTCAGATTGCAAAATAATAGTCTTCAGACACCAGAATAATTTTTTTCAGGCCATCCTCACTGGTGCTAGAAGTCATGAGTATGGGGTAATTTATTTTTATGGACAAAATCAGAGCCTGCCTAAGAAAAGTAACTATAGTAAAGTATCAGTGGTAATATGTTTTGGACTCCATTGACATGAATTCTGTAATCTTTCATGATGGTTCTTGAAGATCTTAGGAAAAGAAAACTCCAGGAGTCATAGAATGCCATACAGGACCTTGACAATAAAATTAAAATTCTGGAAGTTAAGTTTTCCTCATTGGAAACATGAAATCAGTAAGGAACACCTACAAACTACTGACTTCTCATTCCCCCAAATGACAAGAAAAAATACCAAAAAGTGTCTACATTTAAAATTTAATACTGGTGAATACTTGAGGGTGAATTCCTTCAAACTAAGGTTCTAAATAAATGTTGCAATACTTTTTTATCAGAATAGATTTCAAAAATTCACTTTATGGATAGCTGGAAGCTATGCCACTATTTAATGTGAATACCCTTCGTGAAATGCTAGATAGCGACAAGCACAGTGTGACATGGAATTGATTTCTCATTCCTTGGGTTCCTTATGCAAATAAAAAAAATAGCTTCCTAAAAGAGAATATGCTTATGACCTTAGAACTTTAATTTGTATTATAAAATATTAATTATGCCTAATTATTATGATTATTCAAAGGAAACATCTATAGTAAGTATTAAGCACTATTTGTTTCAGAAAGAAAACTAGAGTGCTTTCCTCTTAAAAATGTCTACTATGTATTCAAAATGTTAGAAATAAGATTTATTTTACCAAAATGCATTGCCACTACAACATAGTAATTGTACTCATGAAGATAAACTTGTAAACTGCAAGGGAATTAATGGAAACCAGTAAGGAAAAGAGACACTAGTGAGGACATAGAAGAGTTAGCATAGGTTTTGGGCATAAGGCTCTGACCCCTGAGCGATGCTTCTCCCAAGATCTGAGATCTGAAATGGGAAAGATGAGAGCTAGAAAGAGTCAAGCAAGGATATTTTAACTGAATCGGCAGATGTGAAGATGGTGATAAACTCATAATCAGTTAAATCATTGCATGTATCACATAACTTCTCAAAGCAAAAGATTTTTATTAATCTCTACTTTATTATATTTTGTAGCTACTGTGTTATTTGGAAAAATTATTTTTATTTTGTAAGATTATATTTACCCTTTCCATTTCTTCCTATCAAACCTGCCATATCACACCCTTGCGTTTTTAAAAAATTTATCACTTCTTTCTTCACTGACCGTTGTTACATGAACACACACACAACACACAAACATTATTAAACAAATAAGTACAGCAAACTCAATATGTAGAATGTTTTTTGTCTGCATGCTTTAGGGCTGACCATTTAGTTACTCAAAGCAAAAGGTTTTTAATGTTTTTGTTTCTGTTACATTCTTCAGAATTTAATGCTAGGCAAATGTAAGTTACAAACCTTTACATTTTAAGCGTCCAAAGAAATGTTGACATAATAACAATAAAAATTGTTTTGCTTCAAGCAATTCTCTGCTAAGCTAAAGAATGGCCTATTTTCCAATTAGTGATTAATTTTACTGTACAAATACCTATAGTTATCTTCTTTCCCATGTATTGAGGATATTATAATGATAGAGAGGACACTATAGTAAAGTCCCTTAGCAGAGAAAATCTATGTAATTACTTTATGATTCATATTGTTAAAATACAACTATTCTTGCCTGGAGACCTACATTTTAAAACATGGAAGAAATAGTAATAAAGAAGACAATATAAAGATTTAATGAGACTAAGATTTGTTTTTTTTTTTTGAAAAAATCAACAAAATAGACACACATTTATCCAAACTAACAAAAATGCAGGGAGACAATGTCCAAATTACAAAATCAGAAATGAAAAGGGGAACATAAAAACAGACATGGAGGAAACCCAGAGAATAATCAGGTCATGTTTTAAAAACCTATATTCCACAAAATTGGAAATCTTAAAGAAATGGACAATTTTCTGAATAAATATCACTTACCAAAGTTAAATCAAAATCAGACAAACAAATAAATAGATCTATAACTGCTATAGTCATAGAAACAGTCATCAAAAGTCTCTCAATGAAAAAAAAAAAAGCCCAAGACCAGATGGCTTCAGTGAAGAATTCTACGAGATTTTCTTTTCTTTTTTTTTTTTTTGGTTTTTCGAGACAGGGTTTCTCTGTGGTTTTGGAGCCTGTCCTGGAACTAGCTCTTGTAGACCAGGCTGGTCTCGAACTCACAGAGATCCGCCTGCCTCTGCCTCCCGAGTGCTGGGATTAAAGGCGTGCGCCACCACCACCCGATTTTCAAAGAAGAAATAATACAAATACTCCTCAAATTGTTCCACACAATAGAAACAAAAGGAACATTACCAAACCTTTTCTATGAGGCTGCAAATACCCTGCCAAAACCACATAAATAAATTACTAAGAAAGAGAATTATAGACCAATCTCACTCATGAACATTGGTGTAAAAATACTCAATATAATACTGGCAAACCGAATCAAAGAAAATATCAGAAATATCATCCACCATGACCAAGAAGGGCTCATCCCAGAGATGCAGGAATGTTTCAACATCCTGTCACTGTAACCCACCATATAAACAAAACTGGAAACAAAAACCGACATGATCATCTCATCAGATGCTGAAAAGGCCCATTACAAAATGCAAAATCACTTCATGATAAAGGTCTTGGAGAGAGCAGGGATACAAGGAACAGACCTAAATATAATAAAGGTAACATAAAGCAATCCAACAACCAACATTAAACTAAATGGAGAGCAATTCAAAGCAATCCCACTGAAATCAGGAGCAAGACAAGGATGTCCACTCTCTTTGTATCTATTCAATATAATACTTGAGGTTCTAGATAGAGCAAAAAGACAGCAAAGAAAATCAAAGGGATACAAATTGGAAATAAGAAGTCAAACTTTCACTATTTTCTGAAGATATGATAGCTTACACAAGTGACCCCAAAATTTCTACCAAGGAACTTCTACAACTCATAAACACCTTCACCCACTGTCTCAATTTTTAGCATTTCACAAATATAAAAGCTCAAATTCTTTTTTTAATTTAATTTTATTTATTTATTTATTTATTTATTTTGGTTTTTTCGAGACAAGGTTTCTCTGTGCTTTTGGAGCCTGTCCTGGAACTAGCTCTTGTAGACCAGGCTGGTCTCGAACTCACAGAGATCCGCCTGCCTCTGCCTCCCGAGTGCTGGGATTACAGGCGTGTGCCACCACCGCCCGGCTTTGTAATTTTATTTTTTTTCATATTAAAAATTTCTGCCTCCTCCCTGCCTCCCTATTCCCTCCCCCTCCCCCCACTTTCCACATCCACTCCCCTCCCCCTCCCTCTCCAGCCCAAAGAGAAGTCAGGGTTCCCTTCCCTGTGAGCAGTCCAAGGTCCTCCCCCTTCCATCCAGGTCTAGGAAGGTGATCATCCAAACAGGCTAGGCTCCCACAAAGCCAGTACATGCAGTAGGATCAAAACCCAGAGCCATTGTCCTTGGCTTCTCAGCAGCCCTCATTGTCCACCATATTCAGAGAGTCCAGTTCTATCCCATGCTTTTTCAAATTCTTTTGTGAGACTCCTGACAGACTCCGACCTATAAACAATATATATTTGTATGTGTGCATGTGTATGTGAGTGAGTGAAAATTTAGGTTACATAAGTTAAACATAAAATTGTGATACCAAAACAGAATAACCATTTTTATCACACAAAAGAAAAATGAGAGCATTTCATCGTGGTTTCTCTTGATTCCACCTCTTGGAAAGACAAAGCACTAAGATTATCATAAATTCAAGTTCAATCAAGGTTATATGGTGATTTCTTAGTCAACCCAGGCTACAGTATGATAGAACTATTACATGAACTATATAAAGAGACAAAAAGTAAAATCAACCTAACATTTGTTGAACTATTTGGGAAAAAAAATAAGCTTTGCAGCTTTAGGATTCAAAGCTCAAGGACCTTGATGTGTATTCCAAAGAGCATGCCAATTCTACCCCTTGTTGCTTGCAAACTTCAGGGGTTCATTTGGGGCTGGTCCTGCTCAGCACCTACCACTTCCTAGTCAGATTTTACATTTTACGTGTTCCAGGCACATCCAGCTTCCTACAGTCTCTACTATAGCCATTGTTCATTGTTCATTTGCCCTTTCAGGGGTGTCTCACAGGGCCTCTGACTCTGTTACACATTATCTGACCTCCAAGACTTTCCTTTTAAACTTTAGTAGATGCCTTTGTGACCCCAAAACTCTTGTATTATGCATGCTTGAAATTTCAGTATCACATGAATGACATAAATGGCCAACTTGGTACACAAAATGCCAAGAACCTTAGGTCAATTCCTTCGGCAGTCCAGGTTACTGAACATGGATACAAACTTTTCTAAAAGTTCCTAAGTGAACAAAGAATCCTGGATCTCTCTTCTCAAAATGAACACATTTAAAAGAGTTGATTTCATTTTACGCTTGAACTTAAGATGAGTGGGATCTGTCCACTTTCTGAGCTCTTTAGCATATTTCGTTCCATGTCAGTGAAAAGTACTTATGTTCTTTTTGATGGTGCAAATCTCTCTAGAAACTCAACATTCTCTAACCCCAATTTTATTTACACTTGTTTGGATCTAAATTGCAAGTTTTCAGATCTCTGTATTCTGTTCTTCACTCACAATTTTCAGAGTAAATAATGGCTAAAATTATTCAGTAATAAAAACATCCCATGGGGCAAAAACTTCTCATCAAATCAAGTGGTCTATCACTTTTAAACTAGTTCCTCACAAAATCTTGAAGTATGAAAAAATGTAGAGAAATTCTTTGCTAAAACATGGATAGCCTGTAATCTAAACCCTGTTATAATTCCAATCAGTAATTTTCTGAGTACATATTGTTTTTTTCTCACTCTTTACATTCCTGCCAGGATTCTTTCTTTGGGGATCTCCCAATAAATCTGTGGTTTTGTTGTTTTTCTAGCACACATATCCAACATTTCTAAAATCTTCCCACAACACTTTCAAATTGTTCTGTACTTCATGGTTAGGAAGTAAGATGAGAATTTACTTCTTGGTGTAGATTTTCTCTTAGCCAGAACTATATCTTTATGAAAACATAAGTGGTACAATTTAAAAAGTGAAGTATTAGACTTAAGCTGTTTCCAAAACTTTTAGTTAATGAAAATTGGTAATATGGCTTCCAAGTTTAATAAGAGGCAGAGCATTTTGGTGGAGAGGGCATGAGGGAGCAAAGCCACTACTGTCAGGAACGGCAGGAATAAGATTGTAGGAGGCCAGAAACAATACACACCCATCAATCTCATATACTCAAGTGTCCTACATCCTCTAGTCAGGCCTCATTTTACCAAGCCATCACCTCTCAATACTGACATCAGATTAAAAATTCATCAGTGTATTAATTCATTGATAAAATGGAGATAGAGACAGAGACCCACACTGGAGCACTGGACTGAGCTCCCAAGGTCCCAATGAGGAGCAGAAGGAGGGAGAACATGAGCAAAGAAGTCGGGATCACGAGGGGTGCACCCACCCACTGAGACAGTGAGGCTGATCTATTGGGAGCTCACCAAGGCCAGCTGGACTGTGACTGAAAAATCACGGGATAAAACCGGACTCTCTGAATATGGCGAACAATGAGGGCTGATGAGAAGCCAAGGACAATGGCATGGGGTTTTGATCCTACTTCATGTTCTGACTTTGTGGGAGCCTAGCCAGTTTGGATGTTGTTCACCTTCCTAGACATGGACGGAAGGGGAGGACCTTGGACTTTCCACAGGGCAGGGAACCCTGACTGCTCTTTGGACTGGAGAGGGAGGGAGAGAGGAGTTGGGGGAAAGGGGGAAGGGCTGGAGGAGGGGGAGGGAAATGGGAGGCTGGGAGGAGGCGGAAACTTTTTTTTTCTCAATAAAAAATTAAAAAAACATAAAATTAAATTTAAAAAAAAAGATTTAAAAAAAATCACAACTCAATATTCATTTTCTTCTGCAAAACCACAGATCTAAACATTGTTGCACTGGGAGTCATGCCCTTAATGTGAGCCTTTAAAACTCACTAAATAGAAACTACATCACATATAAACACATATGCACAGCAGAGACATTATCATTCCTGTTATTCAAATTTCAATAAAAATATTCTGAACTCTCTGACAATATTCAGAATTATACAAAATTAAGAAACTGTCTACACACACACACACACACAAACCTTTACAAAAAAAGTCTTTACTCTGAACAGCTTTTTATGGTGTTTACTCAAAGAAATGAGAAGGAAAGGAAATCAGAAAATTGCATACTTGCGATAGGAAAATGCTCCTCATTTTCGATTCATATTCAGCCCCAGAAGAAAACCAAGGTTCAGAATGAAGAGTAAGCTAGGGCTTCCTACAGCAGGATTTGTGACCCAGATTTCCTGCCTTCCCATGTTTTGCTTCTTTCAAATTGCAGTTTTCAGGAAGCTTTCTCCCTTTTGATGAAGCAGCACAAGGGAGAGTGTGGCTTAAGATTATGCATGTGTGATACTGTTAGAAAGTTCGCATGAAACCCATTCACCAGAAGTTGCAATTTTTTGTCCTTGTGATTACTTTTTAAAACCAGGAACCAGGATTTGTCCTGCAATAGTAGCATTACATACTTTGTGTTTTTTGGGAATAAGTTTTTTTTGTCATGTATCAACAAGATAAATATGAAAAATGTGAATACTTAGAACATTCAAGATTATTTCAAACATTGAGAGAAAATATACACATGAATATATAATTATTTCAAAATATATAAAAATACAGATGAATGATGGAATGATGATAAGTACCATGTCTTTTTCTCCTTTGTCATCAATGTCTCATTGTTACAATATGGACAATTTTTATTAGCCACAAAAATTATTTTTATAAAATTAGATAATTTCCATTGTATTTATATTTTGCCTTGGTCAATTACACTTTGAAAAAATATTACAAATTATAAATGAATAGAAATGTTATACTGTAAATTTTTAAAGTTAATTTTAGAATTTCTTTTTTTTTCTTTTTTTATTGAGAAAAGGAGAGAAAAAAAAAAAACAAGTTTCCACCTTCTCCCAACCTCCCATTTCCCTCCCCCTCCTCCCACCCTTCTCCCCCTCCCCCCCACTCCTTTCCCCCTCCCTCTCCAGTCCAAAGAGCAGTCAGGGATTTCTGCCCTGTGGTAAGACCTAGGACCTCCCACCTCCGTCCATATCTAGGAAGGTGAACATCCAAACTGGCTGGGCTCCCACAAAGCCACCACATTACGTAGGATCAAACCCCCGTGCCATTGTCCTTTGCGTCTCATCAGCCCTCATTGTTTGTCATGTTCAGAGAGTCCAGTTTTATCCCATGCTTTTTTCAGTCACAGTCCAGCTGGTCTTGGTGAGCTCTCAATAGATCAGCTCCACTGTCTCAGTGGGTGGGTGCATCCCTCGTGGTCCCGACTTCTTTGCTCATGTTCTCCCTCCTTCTGCTCCTCATTGGGACTTTGGGAGCTCAGTCCAGTGCTCCAGTGTGGGTGTCTGTCTCTATCTCCATCCATCACCAGATGAAGGTTCTATGATGATATGCAAGATATTCATCAGTATTGCTCAAGGATAGGGTCATTTCAGGTTCCCTATTCTCAACTGCACAAGGAACTAACTGGGGACCTCAGCTTGGGCACCTGGGAGCCCCTCTAGGGTCAGGTCTCTTGCCAACCTTAAAGTGGTTCCCTTAACTAAGAATTGTGGTTCCATGATCCCCTGTCCAACCTTCTTTTATCCCAATCCTCCTGCTTTCCCAAGGCCCGACCTCCTTCCCTTCTAACTTTTCTCTCCCCATCTCCCCTTACCCCCAACCCACCCCACCACAAGATCCCAATTTTCTCCCCGGTAATTTTGTCTACTTCCCTTAGCCAAGAGGATAACTATATGTTTTTCCTTGGGTTCCCCTTCTTACTTAGCTTCTTTAGATTCACCTATTGTAGACTCCGTGACCCTTATTTATGGCTAGAAACCAATTATGAGTGAGTACATCCCATGTTCATCTTTTTGGGTCTGGGATACCTCACTCAGGATAGTGTTTTCTATTTCCATCCATTTGCATGCAAAATTCGAGAAGTCATTGTTTTTTACCGCAGCGTAGTACTCTAATGTGTAGATATTCCATACTTTCTTCATCCATTCTACCATTGAAGGGCATCTAGGTTGTTTCCAGGTTCTGGCTATTACAAATAATACTGCTATGAACATAGTTGAACAAATGCTTTTGTCATATGATAGGGCATCTCTTGGGTATATTCCCAAGAGTGGTATTGCTGGGTCCAGGGGTAGGTTGATCCAGAATTTCCTAAGAAACAGAAACACTGACTTCCATAGTGATTGCACAAGATTGCATTCCCACCAGCAATGGATGAGGGTACCCCTTCCTCCACAGCCTCTCCAGCAAAGGTTATTGTTGGTGTTTTTGACTTTAGCCATTCTCACAGGTGTAAGATGATATCTCAAAGTTGTTTTGATTTGCATTTCCCTGATTGCTAAGGAAGTTGAGCATGACCTTAAGTGTCTTTTGGCCATTTGAACTTCTTCTGTTGAGAATTCTCTGGTCAGATCAGTGCCCTATTTTTTAATTGGGTTAATTAGCATTTTAAAGTCTAGTTTCTTGAGTTCTCTATATATTTTGGAGATCAGACCTTTGTCTGTTGAGGGGTTGGTGAAGATCTTCTCCCAGTCAGTAGGTTGCCTTTGTGTCTTAGTGACAGTGTCCTTTGCTTTACAGAAGCTTCTCAGTTTTAGTAGGTCCCATTTATTCAATGTTGCTCTTAATGTCTGTGCTTCTGGGGTTATACATAGGAAGCGATCTCCTGTGCCCATCTGTTGTAGGGTATTTCCCACTTTCTCTTCTATCCTTTTCAGTGTGTTCGGGCTGATATTGAGGTCTTTAATCCATTTGGACTTGAGTTTTGTGCACGGTGAAAGATGTGGGTCTATTTTCATTCTTCTACAGGTTGGCATCCAGATGTTCCAGCACCATTTGTTGAAGATGCTTTCTTTCTTCCATTGTATACTTTTAGCTCCTTTATCAAAAACGAGGTGTTTATAGGTTTGTGGGTTAAAATCCGGGTCTTCTATACGATTCCATTGGTCGACTTCTCTGTTTTTATGCCAGTACCACACTGTTTTCATTACTGTAGCTCTGTAATAGAGTTTGAAGTTAGGGATGGTAATGCCTCCAGAAGATCCTTTATTGTATAGGATTGTTTTGGCTATCCTGGGTTTTTTGTTTTTCCATATAAAGTTGATTATTGTCCTCTCCAGATCTGTGAAGAATTTTGATGGGATCTTGATGGGGATTGCATTGAATCTATAAATTGCCTTAGGTAGAATTGCCATTTTTACTATGTTGATCCTCCCAATCCAAGAGCAAGGTAGATCCATCCATTTTTTGGTATCCTCTTCAATTTCTTTCTTCAATGCCTTAAAGTTCTTGTCAAATAGATCTTTCACTTCCTTGGTTAGATTTACCCCAAGATATTTTATGCTGTTTGTGGCTATCGTGAATGGTGAAGCTTCTCTGATTTCCCTCTCTGCTTCCCTATCCTTTGTGTATAAGAGGGCGACTGATTTTTTGGAGTTGATCTTGTATCCTGCCACATTACTAAAGCTGTTTATCAGCTGTAAAAGTTCTTTGGTGGAGTTTTGGGGGTCGCTTAAGTACACTACCATATCATCTGTGAATAACGAAAGTTTAACTTCTTCCTTTCCAATTCAAATCCCCTTGATCCCATTATGTTGTCTTATTGCTATTGCTAGAACTTCAAGCACTATATTGAAGAGGTATGGAGAGAGTGGACAGCCTTGTCGTGTTCCTGAGTTAAGCGGGATGGCTTTGAGTTTCTCTCCGTTTAATTTGATGTTCGCTGTTGGCTTGCTGTATATAGCTTTTATTATATTTAGGTATGACCCTTGTATCCCTAATCTCTCCAAGACTTTTACCATAAATGGATGTTGAATTTTGTCGAATGCTTTTTCAGCATCTAATGAGATGATCATATGGTTATTTTCTTTCAGTTTATTTATATGCTGGATTACATTGATAGATTTTCGTATGTTGAACCAGCCCTGCATCTCAGGAATGAAGCCTACTTGATCATAATGGATAATTTTCCTAATGTGTTCTTGGATTCGGTTTGCCATTATTTTGTTGAGGATTTTTGCTTCGATGTTCATGAGTGAGATTGGCCTGTAATTCTCTTTCCTGGTTGAGTCTTTGTGTGGTTTTGGTATCAGAGTAACTGTAGCTTCATAAAAGGAATTAGGTAATGACCCTTCTGTTTCTAATTTTAGAATTTCTGTCCCTAGAAATCTACAGTGTCTTAATTTTATTTTATTTAAAGTATACTGATTAGGAATAGTCATTTATCTTGTCTTCTGAAAATTTCATGTTCTATCTGACTCCTTTTAAAAGACAGTTCCTCTATTGACCTTTATCTGTAAGAAAAAAGTAAGTCTCGGCATGCTTTCCTTTCTTTGCTTGGACAAAGGAGAAAAAGAAGCATTCTGGCGTCACTAGACTATTAATTACACATATTTGACACATACCATTCATTTGGTATATAAACTACTAAACATTCAAAACATTCTTTCTAGTGGAATTCAATGTGATTGTTAATCTATTTTGCTGGAGTTTTTACATTTCTGAATACCCAGGGATCTTCCAACTCTAAGTCACTAATCATTTTGCTCATGTTTACAGTAAAGAAGAATCTTGGTCCATGAAACATAATACATTGTGATACCATAGAGTTTGTGCTTTAATATTTCCATACAGTATTCCTTTTCTGTCAGGAATACATATGTTTGACAGAGTTACTTGGTCAAATGATCAGAATACATGCTGGACTAAAAGTCAGGAACCTGCAACTGTGAGGCTAGTCTCATACAGCAACTAGGAGTTTAGAAATATTTCAACCCCTTTTAAGTCACTCATTCATCATTAAATGGAAGATTCAGAAGACACCTTTTCTTTCTTTTGTCCTCAGTCCTAATATTGTGAGTCTCTGTTGTTTATATTCTAATCTGGATGGAAAACAGGCTTCTATACTTCTCTGTGGAATTTGCTTGTATTTACTTCACATTCTATAAAATGCCCCAAATAAATACTCGAGTAAGAAATTGTATATTTTGAAGCACACCAAGGGAGATAGATAACCTTAATTATTTTTATAAAGTAAAAACATTACATTATTTCCAAGATGCTCTTTGTAGATTTGCCTATAATTACAAGATAATCTGATTCAACAAAATATGGAAGAATAATAATATGCTGATTATATTAAATACTCAAATGTGACAGAAAAATATTCACCATTTTATTAGAGAAACAAATAGCAAATTTACATAACATCTTGACTAACAATTACTTTCTGGTGCTGAGATAAAATGCCATGACCAAAAGCATCTAAAATAGTAATTTATTTTTGCATTGCCGTTTCAGAGGGCTAGATGTCCACATGGCAGAGGACTATTGTAACCAGAGCAGGAAACTCAGAGAATCTATCTGAATCCTATGCATTATGTGTAGAATAAACACAAGAAGTGAACAAGATTATAAAACCTCAAAGATGCCCCGGAGATAGGCTTTCTTCAGCAAAGTTGTACTTCCTGAAGGTTTCATAACCAACCCAAACAACACCATGAACTAGAGACAAACTATTTAAATATATGAACTATAACGGAAAATTTTCTTTAAAACCATGACAATCAGTCTCTGACTCACACAGGCTCATGCCCATATCATAATGAAATACGTGGTCATAATTAAAAAGTTCAATAATCTTTAATAGGCTCAACATTGCTCAGATATTCAAAGTCAAAAGCCCAAAATTTCTTCACAGATTGAAGGTCATCTCTTTACCTTGCTACCTTGTAAAAACAACCACCCCAGGAAACAGGGAATGCAAGCAGGAAGTAGGGTGAGGTTATAAACCTTCCAAGCTGCCAAGGGATGGTTTTCTTCTAGGAAAAACACACCTGCTAAAGATTCTGTCACCTTCCACAAAAGCACCATGACCCTATGGGAACAATTTCTCATAGAAACCAAAACACCTACCTAATAAAGCATATGTGAAGACCAATAAAACAAAAATATTAACTATGATTGACTTTAGATGGAGTTTTCTTCTAATTTTATTACCTAACTCTAAATTTTTCTGGCTTACAGCAATTTTTATAACAAAAGAAATACATTTAAGAGCAGATTGTACCAGTTACAAATGATACACATTATGCAGGAGGACTCAGACAGAAAATAGTACGATTTTTAAATACTCCATATAACCCCACATCTTCACCAGTTCCCACAGTTATTAGAAAAAGTTAATTTCCTAAAAGGGCAACTTCATTAACTTTAGTCTCACAGATCAGTGCTGGCCAACAGCCCATGTAGAGATAAAGTCACTCTCAGAGCGAACTGCCCTAAATTCTGTGTCAGTCAGTTAGCTGGATCGGACAAGGGTCTCCCAGTGTGAGCAGCGGTGTAGGAGCAGGGTGCATGGGGAGAACAGCTGAAATAATTTCATCCTCAAAATCAAAAAAGTCATTTCTGATTATCTGTTAAAGTGGAATAAATAAGCTCTAATTTTAGGTTTCCCCAGTGCAAGCTAAAATCTGAGACATTATCATGGTCTGACTACAACTGACCCTCACTGTTTTTAATCCATGATTCCGCTATTTTCCTGCTGTTATGAGAGGATATAAAGAGTGGGAGCTACAGGTAACAACTGCATAAAATCAGGTTATAGCCACGTTATGCAGGGCATAGCATATGTCCATCTGAATAAAAAGAATCTAGCAATACAGCAAAGCCAATGGTTAGGAGCCAGTAGATATAGTATAAAGGTTTTTTAATTAATTGATTTTTCATTGAAAGTAATTTTTTCATATAATATATACTGATCACACCTCTTCTCCCTCATCTTGTCTGAATTCCTCCCCACCTATCTAATACTGTGCCGTTTTTCTCTCTTTAGAAGAAATATTCAAATAAAAACACAAACAAACATGAATAAAGCAAAGAAACCAGACAAACAGAAAAACAAACCAAGAGCATTACACATATATACACACATATAAACACAAACAACTAGAGGCTTTTAAAAATGATGCACCAACCAATCCCTGAATTAGAAAAGAATATGAATAATTTTTTATTGCTCTCAAATAAATGTTTACAAAGTACAAATAAGCCAGAGTGAGACAGAACTCTGGTTCACGTATCTTTGCACAGTGTTGCTGGATTCCTAATATCTGCTAACAGTAAAACTGATTACACTGGGGGAAAAGACACAGCTAAGAAAGTGAGACCACTACAGTGGGAGTGATTAGAATCATATTTTTTCTTTTAGATTATTGAAGACTGTCTTTTGCTCATTCTGTAATCATTGATTCTCTTCATTAAAAAAAAATTTCATGTTTAGAAGTTTGAGAAAATATACATATGACCTATCTTTGAAAATAAATCTAAGCCGGGTAATGGTGGTGCATGCCTTTAATCCTAGCACTTGGAAGGGCAGAGGTAGGTGGATCTCTGTGAGTTCAAGGACAGCATAATTTACCAGAGCTGGCTCCATGACAGGCTCTAAAGCTACAGAGGAAACCCTGTCTCAAAAAATCAAATTTAAAAAAAAAAGAAAGAAAAAAAATAAATTGGTAAAACAAAGTTATACTACTTATCATAGAATTTATATATAACAAAATAAATAGTAGCAGATATTCTTTTAAATTTTTAAATCGTAAAAGAAGGTGTGTGTGTGTGTGTGTGTGTGTGTGTAATGCAGAAAAGATTAAGTACATGAGAAAATTAAATATATGAGTGAATTTAAGTGAATAGGCAGTTACTGGAGAACTGACTTTCTGTCTGGACAGAGTGACACACAAGAGACACTTGATCCTATGGACACAGACAAATATTCCAAAGAAAATTTCAACCCTAAGGGACGAAAAAAGATGGGGCTATTTGGGCAATTCAAGTAGCTGTTCTCCATGAGCAACTGCTACAACTATATTAATATTATGATTTAGATCATAGCCAAATTTTAGAGGAAGACTAACTCAATGAAAGATGAATAGGCAAATAATTCTTTCAAGTGAATCATCACTGGGATGTTCAAAAATATTGGTGATGATAAAAATATCTGACCCCAGCAATTTTGAGTGAAAAATAAAATCTGAGAATTGGAAACACAGGCAAAATCTTTCCTCTGTCAGTAGAGCAGACCCAGGAAGTAATCAGCTTCACTTCCTCTTAGTGACATCTGTTCAGCCTATGTAATGAAAGAAATGACAAAGCCGGGCTGTGGTGGCGCACGCCTTTAATCCCAGCACTTGGGAGGCAGAGGCAGGCGGATCTCTGTGAGTTCGAGACCAGCCTGGTCTACAAGAGCTAGTTCCAGGACAGGCTCCAAAACCACAGAGAAACCCTGTCTCGAAAAACCAAAAAAAAAAAAAAAAAAAAAAAAAAAAAAAAGAAAGAAAGAAATGACAAGACTAATCTGCTAGCTTTTAAAATTAAATTAATTATGATTCATTTACTTAACAACAATTGTAGGCTCTTTTGTTTGTTTTTGGTTGGTTTGTTGGTTGGTTAGTTTTTTTCACTTTTGTTTTGTTTTGCTTTTGTCACCCAATATACATCAAGCAAAAAATGGTTTAAAATCCTTGATATTGTTTTTAGGTGTTAGCTACATGTAGTAGATAGCAGATGCCATAGACCAATATATCTATGGAAGGATTGTGGGCCACAGTAAGTGCAAAGGTGTTGAAAGGGGCATTCTGGCAGGATATTGCTGAGGAGACATGAAGGTGGACTGGTAAAGCAACACTGGAGAAAGGGTTCTGTGTAGAGATTATATATATATATATATATATATATATATATATATATATATATATATATATCAGTCTAGACAGCAGACAGAAGGTCAATGCCTCTGGAACAGAAACAGAAATATAGGTGATACTGGAGACAGAATGTAGCCACAAGTAATAGAGGGTCTCAACTATGAAATGCTTCAGATTTGTTCTAAGTACAACAGAGAGCTTGGAATGTTTCAAGCATTATATAGAGACCAAAATATATCCAGATGAGTCATAGTAGCTGCAACAGAAAAATGTTCAGCTGGGAACCAAAGGTAGAATATGCAAAACCAAGCAAGATATTTGGTGATACCACTGAGATAGACAGGTGTTGCCTACACTGCAGGTATGTTTTGCAAGCAGAGCCAACAAGACTACAAGAACTTTGGATGTGTACTATAAGAGAAAGAATGGAGTAAAGCATCTTGATTTTGTCATCTGTTAGCAGTAACTAGAGTTTTTTTTTTTATGTATTTTGTAATCTGAGTATGTCTAGCTGAAAAACTCAATTCTGTGTATTGTTTAGGTGGCTAGAGCACATCTTATCTGGTCTTCACCCAGGGTAGTACAGACACCTGTGCTGGTTGAGCATAATTGTCCATTTAGCCTTTTCTTGTGACTAGTGAAGATTGTTATACTAAGGTGAACTTAAAGTAGCCAATACTCTTATGTGGCGACTTAGTTCAAGAAGGAGAAAGGAAGAAGGACATGATATACACCTGCTATTCCAAAAAATCAGGACGCTTATCCAGGAGGATTCATGACTTGCAAAATGCCACATTTTTTCCATGAAGGAAAGTAAGAAGAACTCTTGATATGTAGAAGAAAGGAACTATTTACTGATGATCAGATTGCATAGCAGACCTATTTTCTGAGTTTTCCGAGAAAGAATCTGGACCTACAGAGTCGTGTTAGTGTGGCAGTGAAATTTTGTAGAAGATAGAGGAGGCTGTGGATCATGAACATTGTTCAGGTCTGGAACATGTCAAAATTAAGATGTCTATAAAACATCTGAGTGAAGATGTCAAGTACAGAGTTTAATATCAAGTCTGTAACCAGAAAAAAGGGTCTGATCGGGATGTTTACATTTGGAAATCAACATTGTATAAATAAAATTCAAATCCATGAGAAAGGGTCAGAAAAGTGAGTTGACAAGAGAATTCCAAGCCATTAACTCTGCAGTCCCAATACATGAAGAATGAACTGGAATACACAAAGGGAACAGTTATTAAGGCACTTTGAGAGGTATGAAACCAGTCAAAAATGTTTTCAGTAAGAATATATTGAGTCAAATGTCCTTCGAAGTTCATGTAAACTTAAAATTCATTATAGATTCTTCATTGTAGAAGCTATTTAAAAGGTTTGAAAAAAAAAAGAAGCAAATCTTTATATCTGCCAAATTTAGTCTGTGGGTTAGTACAGAAAAAAATAAGAGAAGGTGTACCCTAGAGTCACAGACTCAAGTGTTTTTAAGACAGCTACAGCTACAGCTACAGTGGGAGAGAGAATCTATTTACATTGTCAGTTATCTAGGAAAATGATTTTTTTTCCAGGCTCAAGGGAAAAAAATTCCTCACTTAGGAAACTGGCACTGCCCAATGTAATCAACATAAGGTGGGGAAGATCATTTTAGTCTAGGTTGGAGTGATGACTCAATGTTTAAGAACATTGACTTCTCTTCTAGAAGATTTTGGTTCAAGTCCCAGCATCCTATATGTCAGCTAACAACTACCTGTAACTCCAGTTGAAGGAGATCTGATGCCATCTTCAGGTATCTAAGGACCTTACTTGCACATGGTACACAGACATATCTGTAGACAAACACCTATACACATCAAAATAGATTTTTTTTTAAAAAAGAGAGGGTTTTCCTGTAACTTTGAAGCCAGTCCTTGAACTAACTCTTGTAGACCAGGCTGGCCTGGAAGTCACAGAGATCTGCCTGCCTTTGCCTCCTGATTGCTGGGATTAAATGTGTACACCACCACTGCCTGGCTCAAAATAGATACATTTTAAAAATTAAAGATAATAATTAATTATGAAATTAAGTGAAAATATTTTATTTATTTTGCAATCTAATGTTGTAATAAGGGCGGTGGGGATGCGTCCCCAGCACCCCAGCCACCTGGCTAGCTTATGCCTCGAAATAATCACACAGACACTGTATTCTTTTAAACACTGCTTGGGCCATTAACTCTAGCCCTTACAGGCGAATTCTCATATCCTGATCAACCCATCTCTAATAATCTGTGTAGCATCAGTCTTACCGAGAAAGATT
This sequence comes from Microtus oregoni, assembly GCF_018167655.1. Lineage (NCBI taxonomy): Eukaryota > Metazoa > Chordata > Mammalia > Rodentia > Cricetidae > Microtus > Microtus oregoni. Next base: position 22,116,287 of record NW_024543093.1, on the reverse strand, counting down.
CTAGCCTACGTCCATCCTGGGTCGGAGCTTCATCGATCGCATCTGCCTCAGAGAGCAGAGCTATTGCATCTGCCCAGGAGAGGGGATCATGGCGTCTGTGAGCTCACTTCCTCTTCCTCCCAGCATTCCGTTCTGTTTACTCCACCCACCTATGTTCTAACCTATCAGGGCAAGCAGTTTCTTTATTTAATTAACCAATGACCTTCCTCCATCATTTCCCCTTTTTCTGTTTAAACAAAAAAGGAAGGCTTTAACTTTAACATAGCAAAATTACATATAACAAAACAGTTATCAAGTAAAAATTACAATATTTACATCTATTTTATCATTATCATAACAAAGGAAAACAACTTAACTATCTATCTATTCTTCAACTGCATCAAAGACTCCAGAAGGATATAATATTACCTAAGTAAACAAGAAATAAGCAACTTTCAAAACTCTAAAAATGACAGAGACATTTTGCTGCCTGAACAGTCACCCAAAGTTCCTCTGTACCATCGGGTCATCCATCGTCGGCCTACAGGCCCATAGTATCCAGAGACGTTTCCATGAAGCAGGAAATTTCAAAAGTAGTTCAGTCACTATCTGCTGTGTCCTGCAGAATGTCTCGCAGACTCCTTCATGAATCGGGAACCCCAAAAGATCATCTCACCTTTAGGCAAGTTCAGTAGTCCTCTCTCTGTGGGTTCTCTGTGTCCAGTTTATGCAATAGTCCAGGCAAGAGCAGTTTCTTGCCCAAATGACTATCAAACGCCATAAGGATCCTCTTCGATGCCCATCTTCTTCTTGAAGTAGATTGGTGCTGCCAGGAGCAGAGTATCTCATTGTCATGAAAAGCCCTGAGTTATTAAAACATTTAAAATGCCATATTCTCTAGGCTTTGAAAGATATGAAGAATGCCTATCTGAAATATATCCATGCACATCTAGAAAATCTAACTAACGTGACTACAAACTTGACTATTATAGATGATTATCTATTAACAACCTATATACATTACATTTTTAAATGGACTACACAATCACGATACCTTAATCAAGATCAGAAACACATATACATATAACAAAATTGACCTTAAGTTTAAATCACTAAAGCAAAATCCATATCAATGTAAATTATTCATACCTATATCATATCCCCTTTTAAATGTAAAAGAACATTTATAAACCATATTTAGGAACATGGGCACAGTTTTTTCTCTCCAAACTGCTTCCTGCTGAATGGGGGCGTCGTTAATTAGGTCTTTCATGGTATAACCTGTGTTCTAGCTTTATCTCAGTTGGCAGTTGAGTGAAGCAATTTTCTGAAGATGTTCACAGCAACCCTTCAGGATCCATATTGAAATAGAAGCAATCCACAGACTCTCACCCTCTGTGAAAACAAAATAAGAAACTCCTTTCCAAAGCATCATGTCCTTAGATCCAAATTTCAAAGTCAAGGCATTTTCAAAATATCTATGTTGGATTAGTTCAGCAGCATTTATAAACAAATATCTTTCAGCAGCTGTTGCTCCTTCCTCAGCTTTCAAACAATTCAAAGAGAACATAATAGCATACAGTATCAAAATTCTCTGTCTATTTTCCATCTTTGTATGGCTTTATTTTAACTCTATTTTGTTTATTTTTACTTTTAACTTTTTGCTTTTTGAGGCAGGTTCTCTGGATCTTTGACCTGGAATAACTCTGTAGACCAGGCTGTCCTTGAACTCTCAGAGATCCACCTGTCTCTGCCTCCCAGGCATTGGGATTAAAGGCGTGTGCTACCACACCTAGAAGTCACAGAGTTTAATCGCCCTACTTCCCAAGTGTTGGGATTACAGGTGTGTACTACCACACCCAACAACTCTCTCTTTCTTCCTTTTTTTTTGTTTTTTACTTTAAGAACTTTAACTTTTAGTCTTCATATATTTTCAACACACTGTAAACCATTTAGAAATTTTCTTTGTCTTTGAATCTCTCTTTACTGTATATCTGTCTTTTTCTGACCACATGAGTCTTTAGTGTACCAAGCAATATCAGTAGGACTAAAGCCGTGGCTTTGACGGCTGGATCCAGCCCATTCCTTAGATTTCTAGCCTCATGGTTTAGGTACTGGCTGTAGCCATGTTTACTGCCGCAACTCTATGGCATTTCAAGGTCCTTGCCAGCAAGCGAGCTGCAAGAGACAACAGTCAAGTCCTCTCTCTGTAGTCGGCCCTCCTGCTTCAAACATTCAGAGTTTGCCCTGGCAGGACAGCCCAGAAAGCCAGCATATTAAAACAACACAACTTTTTTTTCCTGCTATGGCAGAAAATAAACTTTCAGTCAACTTTTATCAACACCATTTAAGTGTTTCGTGGCAGAACCTCTTAAGAGCTGCAGAGTTTTGCAGCTAAAGCTGAGTCAGAAAGCCTCTCTAAGATGAGAGCGCTTGCTTGCTTCTAACAATCAGAGCAGGCCTGAGAAATTGTTGCTAGCATGAAAACATGTTTTACTCTTTCCCAAGTTTTCTCAGGCTTTCAATGGTTTCATTTGTCCACACGTCTGGGCGCCATTCTATAGTAATAGGAGTGGTGGGGCTGTGTCCCCAGCACCCTGGCCACCTGGCTAGCTTATGCCTCAAAATAATTACATGGACACTGTATTCTTTTAAACACTGCTTGGGCCATTAACTCTAGCCCTTACAGGCGAATTCTCATATCCTGATCAACCCATCTCTAATAATCTGTGTAGCATCAGTCTTACCGAGAAAGATTCTAGCCTACGTCCATCCTGGGTCGGAGCTTCATCGATCACATCTGCCTCAGAGAGCAGAGCTATTGCATCTGCCCAGGAGAGGGGATCATGGTGTCTCTGAGCTCACTTCCTCTTCCTCCCAGCATTCCGTTCTGTTTACTCCACCCACCTATGTTCTAACCTATCAGGGCAAGCAGTTTCTTTATTTAATTAACCAATGACCTTCCTCCATCAATCTAAATGTAGGTTGGTAGCTATATCAGAGAGGATCTGGGTTTACCAACGTAAGAACTCAGATTAATACCAGACCACTTGTCATGAAGACAAGCAACCAAGTAAACTGTGTTATTATTCTCAAATACTGTATCAAATTTTAGCCACAAATTCATCTGAAAGAGTCTTGTGCACTTTGCTAAGAGAAGGGCAGAGAGCAACGTTTAACCTGGTATCTGCAGTGTGTGAGAAGGTAGGACACAGTTGGAGTATATAGGATGGAAGGTAATAGACCACAGATGCCTCAGAGAGCAGATGTTACTGCTCTTCCATCCTACTGTGTGTTATTGACATTTATGTGCAAAACAGCATTCGTTGCATTCATATGTGCCAAAACTTATCTTGACTGGTTGCCACATGACTACATAGAGTTATACTAACTCTAATATCTTCATTTTTAAATATAGAACAAAGACAAATGACTCGAGAATTGTGTAGTGAACAGGACTGAGGATTGAGATCTAAAAACAAGACAACTTAGTGACTGATTGTCTATTTCCCCACTTTTCACACCAGAAGACGGTGATCTGCAGGATTTATCAGCCACTGGCAAGTAACTAAAGATAGAGACAGCAGAGAAGTCATTTGCTGCTTTTCTTGTGTTCCTGTCCTCACATCCTAGGCTCAGAATGTCTATGAGCAAATGTTGGGTTGAAAACAATTGAATTTGAAAGTATTTTTTAAGAATTGTTATTATTGCTGGTGTTGTGGTTTAATAGAAATGTCTGCACAACTCTGTGCATCACTTCTACTGTGAAACTGTGAAGTTCATTATAGGGTCACATTGGAGAAAGAAGATGTTCCAATCTGCTGTGGTCTAATGTTTTTCCCATCCCCATGGAAGACCTGTGAAGTGTTTTTTTAAAAAAGTGTTTTTGGTTCCCAAGAGAATATTAAAATAGTTAACAATCTTTTTTTTTTTGCCAGGAGGTGTTTTTGGAGCCTTTTCTTCCTTTCTTACTACAGTTACGTCCTCTGGCAGAGTTATGAAAGAACATTATCCACTATCGAAGGGATATGATCCCTGCAGCCTCAATTTCCAATGAGGCAAAAGTCATGACTGTGAGTGTTAAAAAACTCACTGAGCTTCTTTGCTGATCCCACAGCCATCTATTAATCTATCCCTGGGGACAGCAGTGCAGATGTGGTAACTGCAAATGAGCCTTACCAAGGAACGTGATGGTAGCCCTCAGCAGAGATATCAATTGGGCATGAAAGCCCTTGAAAATGGTGTTCCAGGAGGGAAAGGGCAAAGCTACTTTTTATCCAAAAGAAATTGAATTCACTGGAGAGGTATTCTACCAAAGTAATGAACAAGCTGGGTTTTCTAAGAATTGAGGATTAGTTTGAATACTTAATGTTCATCAAATAAATACAGGAAAAAAGCACAAATGTTCAGAAATACTAAGATTAGAGGCATGCTTTCTGTGATTATCATGTTTTTTGTATTTTTATCCTTTAATATGAAGAAAAATCAATCCTTTTTCTATTTTGCTGTTAGCTAAACATGTTAATGATGACAATTTTGCACACAAGAAGGTTTTAAGGATTAAATATGCTAAAATGCATTTTTCCATATTCAAAATTGTTCTTATATCAAAGAAGATACTATGTAATGTGTATTATTATTTTCACATTGGAACAGGTTGTATTAATTGGTTATTCTAAAGAATTTGAACATTTCCATCCTTTTGTAAACCTGAGTAAAATTTTGTGTTTGCTATCAATACAACCTGCATAAATACATATTTAGACATGATTCTTTTTCTTCCTTAGTGCTTCAACAGACATAGCCCTCTTACATTCTCAGACCTAAGAAGGTTTTAGAGTTCTTGTCAGCACATTGTTCCAAGCAGCCATCATCAATTAATCAGAACTGACAAGAAAATTAGAGCTTCTTTGACCTGCCAGCTTTAGAGCATGCCAGCTCTTTGGAAGATGGCAGTTCTTATTCACAGCTTCCCAAGGGATCTGCTTTCAGTCTGACCCAGAGCCTTCCTTTACCAACAACTTCTCAGTGTTGTTGACAGGACATGACTAAACAAGGAATGATCCCTACAATCCATTTTATCACTATGTCCTTGCAGGTTGTCATGACTAGAAAAATGATGTGGTTGGTACAAGAATCAACCATGAGTGTCTGTACCAAGCTTTGGTACTGTAGTATTTTGGGTTTTCATTCAAATAAAGATACCAACTGGCAAGATGAACACCAGTGTCTGTGCAGAGCTGAGGAAGTCAGTGCATATTTTACACCATGCTAGACTTTAAGGAATTTTTTGTTTTATTTTGTTTTGTTTTCCTAAGGAATCTATAGTTCTTCCAAAATGATTAAATCCTGGAATGAAAGTCCTGAATAGACAGCACAGGATCTTGAAACAATTTTGTTTTTGTTTGTTTGTCTCAAATGATTAAACACAGATTTTAACTACTAGCACTTCTCAACTAATTCAACCACAGTAACCTGCTAGTACTTTTTCTGTAGACAAGAGCAGCTTCTCTTTTTGAAAATATCTTTGTCAGTAAAGCAGTGTCTAAGCTGATTGATAAAAGGGTGTTATAGTTTAATACATGAAAGACATCAGATAGAAGAGATTTAAAACATCACTTTTTAGGTGTTCATCTTTTTTGTAAGAGCATTGTTTGTTCATGTTTCATTATTTACAAGGAAAAGCTTGTTTAAAGCGGTGCCTTGGCATAAAGAATATGTTCTGTGTTTACAGGTAGAACACAAAAAATTGACAATAATACATAAGCTAGAGTTTAAAAATCAAACAACTTTTCATCCTTAAAATTATTTTTAGCACATTAAATTAGCCCATAACTAATAAGCAATCATCTAAAATATAACTCAGTGTGACCTGGACTATCTAACTTCTGAGGTCAGTTTGACTGAAGATAAGCTAATATGGAAGTTGTATTATTTTCATCTTCATAGAGGAGCAAAGAGTAGCTGGAAGTATTATATAGACTTTGGAATGACTCCTACAGTTGTCTAGGTTTACAACATGTACTTATTGATCTGATTTTAATTTATTTAGTCCTGAAAGCTGGGTTCATTATTATTTTCATTTTGTGGATGAGACAACTGAACCACAAAGAAAAGTTCGTTAGTTTGCCAAAGTCGCATAGTCATACTAAAATTAATAAATGGCTTCTCAAACCTGTGTCCTACAGGTGTTTACCATGTTCATATTAAATGTGCTTTCTGCTTCATATGTCACTACTAAAGGGAATGGATTAGATACTAGTGAACAGTACTTGGTATGTAAACTATAAGATTCTTTCACTATAAAAAGGATTTTTCACTATTGTAGTACACATTTTATAATTTTAAGTGCTTATAAAATATTTTAGTTTTATAGAAAAGCTATAATTTTTCAAAAGTGTTTCAAATTGTTTCTATAAAAACACAATAAGAAGCAAAACTTAAGAGTGTGAGAAATCAAAATACCATCAGACAATGAGAAATTGGGTAATTGTGACTGATGCACAAACCATGTACACAGAAATAGTAAAAGATTTAAGAACAAAAAGTTACACTGGATATAGATTTTGAGTGAACTCATGTATTTTAGGACTTTGACCTTTATTATATAAGTAAATAAAAAGGTCAGAAGCTGGCAAAGGTGTGAAAGTTTACTAGCAAACCGTTCCTATGATTCTTTGCTAAATACATTAGATAAGATGGTGCATGCTTGTTATTCCTACATTGAGGAAGCTGAAGCCAGGAGAATGAAGATTTCAAGGACAGTCTGGGAAACAAGATAACATCCTAAATCAGAAAAAGGAATGAATAATGGCCCAACTATGGGTACTTGAATACAGTGACGTCACACTTTTGAGGAGGGTACAGTCTTAGCAGAAACTTTGCGATCACACTGGTACTTGTTAATAAATAGATTTAAGGATAGCACATTGCTCCCTTCACTATGATTTTCAGAAAGTGCTCTGATCATTGTAATGAGGTTGTATAGGTGGATCTGGACAAAAGAAGACAGTTCTACTGGTATATGTGTTATTCTAGAGAACACTGAAGGATGAAAATCTGAGGGGATGACTATATAAAAGCCCACATGAAACCTGAGAATCATTTGAAGAGTGAATATTGAAACAAGAGGTTTAAGAACAGAAAGAAAAAATCTTTTGACAACAGAATTAACCAAATTATGAAGAGCTTCTGACAGCAAGTGAAAGCTAGAGAGGAACTCTGAGAAAAACTCCAGTATTTCTAATTTGTTGGCTTGAGTGGCTGAGTGTTAGGATTTCTAATATATACGAGGAAGATCAGAACAAAGGGAGATCATGAATTTCATTTGGAAACTCTCATGTTATAGGCTCTTAGCAAATGTTTGGTAGGTGCCCATGGTCACACAGTGGAAGCAAACAATAAGAGGGACAGAAATCTCAGAATCAGAAGTTAAACAAAGAGACATGAGAAATTGTGGTTTCTCAACAGAGAACATGAACATTGATCTAGAAGATGCAATGGTGCTATAGTTATTAAGGTAGAATGAAGTAGAATTTCAGGGTAGTACATCACAGGACTGGAAGTGGAAACTTTAGGGAGAGAACTCCTGAATTCAACTCTCAACAATGTATTTGCTGTGTGATTTTGAAAAGATATTTATAGGCTTTTATGCATCTTCATATCAATAATAAGAATTACTTCACAGAATATTAGAAACTTAAAATAAGTAAGCAATTATGAAGTATTTTAAAGATGACTATTTCTATTAAATATGAATGTGTTTGTGGTTAATATAGTTTTAATCTCTTTAATTCTCCTTATTGATCTTAATTCTATGCTCTACTTTAGTTCTTTACACTTGCCCAGTCTTTTCTTCTAAAGGCGATGGTGCTTTTCTTTTATTCTATTTCTAAATTCTCATGGGCCTGAATAAAATATTATTAAATTCACCACATTCTTCTTGTGGAAACTGAATCTTAGGAAGGATAAAATCAAACTCTTTCTACACAAAACAATTACTTTATAAAATCTCATAGACAGGTTCTCTCTGGGCATATCACAATGTAATCAATCACCTATTCCTAAGCACTAAACTGAGAAACGATTTTTCTCTGAAGTGATGTTTCTCATAGGTTTTTTTCATTTGTATTGTTTCTTCAATCTTCAGAACTAAAATGATTTTATTATACACTTTGGTAGTTTGTGTTCAGTGTCAATGGTCTCTCTTTAGCATCCTGATGTGGAATGTCCTTCTGTATATGTATTGCTTTTATTGGTTAATGACTAAAACTTTTTGGGCCTATGGCTTAGCAGAGTAAAGCCATACTGGAAGAGATATAAAAAGACAGTAGGTGGAGTCAAGGAGAGGCCATGTAGCTGCCAAAGGAGGCAGACATCATGTAGTTTCCCAAGAAGTAAGAGGTAACAAACCATGAACCTCATGGTAAAATACAAAATAATAGAAAAAGGTTAATTTAAGAGCTAGCTAGAAATATGACTGAACTGTTGGCCAAACAGTGTTGTAATTAATAAAGTTTCTGTGTGATTATTTGGGTCTGGACAACCAGGAACCTAACAAGCAGTCTCCTCCTACAGCATCCAGTCAGTGCTAGAAACTGTGTAAGCTGCTCTAAGCAAACAATTTTCTATTTTCACAGTTGCACCTTAAATTCTTAAAGGTATATGCCATATAATTGGGCACCATGAGCATGGACAGTATTTCTGACAATGCAAGACTGGAGACATTGAATCAAAATTATGAGCCTAAACTGAATATGTGGCATCAAACAGAGAACCATTCATCATGGACTGTTGTGACATTCTTTGGCAGTGCTGTCATTTAGGAGGTGTGTTACACTGCTTAGGTACATTTCTTCTTACAATTTCTTGTTCTGCTTTACTATGAAGATGCTTAGAAATCTTCATTGTACCCTCTATGCATATGAAAGATAACCTCTAAGACTTAGCATAACTAATAGCCAATATCATCTTTCCTGTTTGGTTCATAAACCATATTAACACAGAAAGATGAGCTTTAAACTGCAACCAGTCTCTTTTCTCTGTAGAAGGATGCTTAAAAGAAATCCCATCTCAGAATTGAGAATAATAGATGGTTATTTATTTAGGGGTAGACTCACAAGTCAGAATCCTCTGCTGGAACAGAAACAGAAACTGAATTCCACAGCCAGAAGAGAGTGGATACATGCTTTACATGGGCAAAAACAGTATAAGAGGCCAAGTCCCAGTGGGCAGGTAACTTAAAGGCTACTGGCTATAGGACTTTCCTACAGCACCTCCCCCTTTTTTAAATAAGAGAGTTCTAAGCCTATTGCAAAATTATACACAATAAGAGCAAATATATTCAATAATTATCCTATCACATGAGTTTAAGTCTTATATATATTATAACTTGGCCAAGTCATGAGAGAAAAGTAACTACAACTATTTAGTCTTCAACCCCATTGAAGATCTGACAAGGGAAATAATATTACTTGAGTAAGCGGGAAGTGCAGTCAAGCAACTTCAAAAATGTGCAACAAATGACAGAGACAACTGGCAACCTAGGCAATCACCCAAAGTCTCATTTGCATCACTGAAGCAACCAACTTTGGGTAGGGCCTACAGTAACTGACAGGCCATTTTCAGAGGCAGGAAATTTTTTAAAACATCTTACCCTGTCTTGGCAAGATTTGACAGTCCTGCTTATACATTTCTGGATTCCATGTCAGTGGTTGAGGCATGGGCAGTTCCTTGTCCAAAAGCCAATTTTGCCAAGAAGAAAATAACCTCCAAGTGGAGTGTCTTTGGTGCTCAACAATCTCTGGGGAATAGATCAGTACTGACAGGAGCAATCATGTCTCACTTCAACAGAACCCAAAGTTATTTAAATGCCATATTCTAGAGCTCTTTGAAGTGGTTGAAGATTACCTATATGTGCAGAATACAATCTCTATGTATCTAAAGAACCTGCTTAATCTAACTATAAGTTTAGCAAACATAGATGACTATTGATCTATAATTCTTAATACCTATATAACTTAAAGACTAAGACTTCATATTAGAATATTATACAGTAACAACTGTGCAACAAATGAGGACAATGACCTCAAAAATATAAACAGTATATAACTATCTTGATCAGAGGTAGAAATAGACATTGAAATATGATAAATATATCCTAAAATTATTTTAATATACAAAAATGGTTTAAGCAGAGGTAGAAGCATGCATGCATATGATATGACAAAATAACTTTGCCTAGATATACAAATATGGTGGATGAAAATAGGAACATATTCAATATAATTAAGTTATTATCAATATACAAGAATCTATACCAATGTAAATTGTCTATAAATAATGGCTCACAAATATTCACTCTATTACTCACTATTATTATTAATGTGAGTAAGTTTACACTAATCTATTATCACATCCAATATTTCCTTTATTTTTTAAAAGAGATTCCTGAGCCTACAAAATTTCCTCCTCCAGCCCCCAACCCTATACCAATTATAATCATTCCCTAAATGATACCCCTAACCCTGAGGTAAAACTTTGTTGGGAGAGGGAACATCATCTTCTAGAATTACTTCCAGCTGTCATGGGGGTGATGTTTTTTTTTTCCCCTATGGGATCCTGTGAAAGTAAAATGATGGCTAAGTTCCAAGATTACTGTCTTGTATAATTGCAAATAGTCTCTGATTATTTGGTAAAGTTTTTCTGAGGTTCTTATTTGGATTTCTGGCCAGGATGTTGTAAAAAAAAAAACGTGCACAAAGTTGGAACCATCTCGAGGAGCTGGTACCCAAAAACAGGTCTTATAGTAGCACTATCAGCATCATGATGTCATATCTACCAGGAGGAGTTGTTGTTGTGGGGCTCCATCTTGTTCCTGGAAACTTCAAAGATTACTGCAGGAAAATTCATTGTTCATTGTGGAAAACTTAAATATTATTTATATATAGATATACAGGCATATATATTCAATGAAAGGTGTGATAGAGACAAAAAAGATATAAAGAGAAGTAATTTTTTTTCTAAATTCTTTTTTCATTCTGTCCCATACCAGATGGCTCTTGACTTAAGACAGAAACTCTGAATTTTTCTTTTAACAACATGCCCAGATGGAGAGAAGGACAGAGACATTGCCAACTCCAAAACCAACCAACTCTGTATATTCATACACACACACACACACACACACACACACACACACACACGAGTTTAAATGTATGTGTCCCACATTGGGTGCCAGATGAAGAAGGATGCTTAAAAGAAATCCCACACTAGCTCAGAATTTAGAATAATAGATGATTATTTACTTAGAGATTGACTCACAAATCAGAATTCTCTGCTGGAACAGAAAGCAGAAACCAAATCCCACACCTGGAAAAGAGATCAGAGGCATACTTTACAGGGCATAAATAGTATAATGAGGCTATGTCCCAGTGTGCAGGTAACTTGTAGGCTACTGGCTGTAGGATTTTCCTACAGCACCACTCAGCTGAAATCTCCATGACTGTGTGCTAGTGATAACTGTTGGTATTACAAACTCAGAAATATGAGTGCTAAAATAAGTTAGGTTGAGATAAGTTTTACTCATTATTGATCAGGTAAGATATTGTAAATGAATTTTACTAGAAAACTCGAATATCAAAGGCACCAAAAAAAACATGAAGTGTGCTTGTCTGAGCAACAAGTAAACTCTAACCTTGGGTATATTGTTTAGTAGGAAGAGGGTTGGGGAGGCTGACACCTGAGGCACGGTGGGTGCATGCTTGAGAAGTTATCATTCAGTGGTCGTGAAAAATTTGAAGAGATTTGGTGATATGAAAGTGGTAGCTCAGAAGAAATTGTCACTAGGACAGAAGCTGAAATGCTAATATACAAAAAAATCAAATTATTATGAATTTCTAAGTCAGGGAGAAATCTTGCTGTATATTCAAAGTAGCATGCATATTTCTTTAAAAAAGTTGTTTCCATTTCATTCTAGAGAGATTATTACATAGCATGAGTAAATAAAAAGTATACATTGAAATATTTTTCTATAAAATACTGAAGAAAATGCTGCAAAACTGTGAACACATAGTCTTTGCTCCAACTCTTCAGTGTGTTCCAGTGCACAAAAATGATCCTGAAGTTTGTTGGCCTGTCAGTCTAGTCTTCTCATTAAGTTCTCTGCCAATGATGGACCTTGTCTCAAAAAAAAAAAAAGAAAAGAAAAAGAAATGGAAGGCTCCTGAGTAATGACACCAGTGGTTGTTCACTAGCTTTCAAGCATTTAAACATGAAATGTCTGTATTTAGTTAAAACTTATCAATATTGGCCTAATTTGGCCCTTAATTGCATAAGAAATATATAAGAAAAATACACACCTGTCTTAAATCTCCTTGAATATTGTTTCAGAATTGCCTAAAAACTGACTTGTTATAAAGAATGTGGAGATATCATGTGGAATCAGAAAATTAGCTGGAATCAGTTCTGTACCTTTTTATAGTTAGAAAAGTGAGCTGCAAAGGCCTTTAAAGTAGATTTCTGGAGATGTCACATCCAAACAGCCTTTCCATATTAGATACCACATTTGGACTTTTTGCAGAAACAGGAAACAGGCAGATACTGGGAGAAAGGACCCTAATCTATGACATAGCACTATTCTTTCTCGAGGGTCTTACTCCTAGCAAATGATTGAGTGTGACACTTCTCCTCCCTTGTCACTGCAGAATATATCCCCTGAGAATCAATCACCGAGCAAATATCCAAGAAAATGCACTATAGATATCTCTACTCTTACAATTAATTGTAGATATAGTAAAACATCTAGAATCAAATGGTCACTATTAACATAACTGGATATGGAGTACACCTAAGAATTAGACTCTAACTTTCACTGTAATACTGTCTATAAAAGTTGTATTCCCATTCTGAGGCTTTGACTTTACTTAACTGCGTCAAATCCAACTAGGACAATAACATGTAGCTTTGCTATAATAGGCATATACATACACACATATGCATATATATAACACATATATAGCACATATTATAACATATACTATATAATAAATATTACTCATATATGTGTGTATATATGCATATAATTTTTCTGCCGTACACACATTTCTGTCCAAGCAGTACAATATTTTACCAAATCCATATAAAATCAAAGTTTGAATATATAGCTATTATATTAAAATGAAGTTTTCATATTTTATAGGCTTGAATCAAAGGAGCCATTCCTGTCTGTTGGGTAAGTACACATCTAAATATTTTAATAATTGTTATTTTAGTTTAAATTAAAAGGGACTGCATAAATGACATTTCTATTCCCGTAGTATCATATTAACAGTCATAATTTGTCACTTTACCAAAAAAAAAATAACTTTTTTCCATATGGAACAATCCTGACATTTTGTGACATCATACATTCAGCTAACTGATGAATAATGAGCCTTCTGTCTCCTATGAAGTTGTCCAAGTGTCTTAGTTAGGACTTCTTTTATTACGAAGGGACACCATGACCAATACAACACTTATAAAGGAAACATTAATTGGGACTAGCTTACAGTTTCAGAGGTTTAGTTTATTATCATCATGGAGGATGGCATGTGGGCATACATGGTGCTTGAGAAGGAACATCTTGTTCCACGGGCAGCAGGAGCAACTGTGCATCACACTGAATGCAGACTGAGCAAAGGAGACCTGAAAGCTCATCCCCACAGTGACAAAATTCCTCCAACAATGCCATACCTATTCCAAAAATGCAACTCCTAATACTGCCACTCCGTATAGGGGCCATTTTCATCCAAACCCCTACAGTTAGTTATGATGAGTATTTTGATCATCCATGAAAGAGCAACTCAGACTGATTTTGAAAATTCCTCTAAACTAGAGATTTGACATTCTTATTCTTTGTACCCATTATGTACTATTTCTTTTAAATCTGTTCTACTCAATGTTTCTCCTTCCCCATTCTGAGGTTCTCTCTATATTTTTCACAACCTCTGCATACTGGGATTTCATTTTCTCACTCACATCCCTAGCCTCTGTGACTTACAGAGACGAGAAGTCCTAAGGCAGATAAATATAAGGTAATACTTACCCTCTGGTGAGATATTGTCTTAGTGATGCTGTATGTCCCAATAATAATATAATGTTGGCAAGCAAAAGCATATACCATTCCCAGATTGTTAGTACTAAGAATAAATCATGTTTATTTTGTCTGATGTGCTAAATAACCATTTACTGTTATATACAAATATCCTATGAAAGAACTTCACATGATCAGCATTGTGGTGAATGTATTAAAAGACTGAAAACTAGTGTTATGTCATATTTTATTAGAAGAAAAGTCTTACTCTGCAGCTTGTATGCTAACTGATCATTCTCATGTAATGAGGATATCCTTCAAAATACTCAGATCAACAATTTTTATCACTTTGGTCACAATTGTAGAGTATTCCTATTATCTACTGAACAATGTGGTTACCAATTCTCTTTCAGTCATCAGTGCTTTTCAGTGTGTCTTTCACCACTTGAAAAATCACAATAGTTGTTAGGGAAGGTGAATATGAAACATATGGTTTTAATGGGGAATTTCATGAAAAATGGAAGTTTGAATTGGTCTGATGATGAAAAATCATGACAGAATACTTTTGTCCTGCTTTGATCATCATCCCTATTGTTAAAATCTCTAACCCCAAAGAAATCTCATTTGAATTCATACTTATCTGCCCTCTAGTCAAGAGTGATGAAATAGCTTTGCTTCATGCCCCACTTAATAACGTTTCTTTGCAGCCTTTTCTGTTCTCATTACTTTAGATGGATCCATCTTTTTCACTGTATACTGTTCTTAAACAAAGGCTGATTCTAAGTAGTCTTTGTTTTAAGTTTATCAAGAGTTTAGTGCTCAACATTTCAGCAAGGAGTCTAAACTACTCAAAATAAGCACAATGTAAAAATAAGGAAATACTCAAGTTGGGAATATTGGCATGACACTAACAATGTATTGATGGTTTCTTCATACCTCTTAAAAACAAAATGTTTCTTCTGACGGCATATTGTTATTTACAGATGAATGTCTCCATTTCCCTATGAGATATTTATTTTTAATAATATTTCCCTAAAGTATACATGTATCTTTCTCTTTCCTCTGTTTAATAACCTCTTATGAACAAAAAATACTTATAAACTCAACAGACACCAGGAACTCTGAAAAACACATGTTTGATTTATGAATTAATACTTAATCACACAATGAAATAAATAAATGCATCTGTACAGTTCATATATTAATTGAAACATGGGAAGCAATGTTACATTTGCTTTCAGTATGTTACATTTCAAAATGTTACTTTGCTTTCAATAAAACCCATGTGAATTATGTTAGCTTAAAAACATTCTAAATATTGCATGTTTTTGTCCATTATCCATCAATATATAAAAGCATCTGTCAATATGTGTTCATAAAAGTATCCTTGGCTTTCGTTGTCTGTAATAGTTGCTGCTAGCCGCATTCATTTAGACAATTTCTTAAAGCCCCATGCATCAAGCTTTCATATAAAAACTGGAGATTAAACAAGATATTTTGAATTAAACACTGAGAACTATTCTTGACTCATAAGAATTGTTTAAAAATGTCAACTTTAAGCCGGGCGGTGGTGGCGCACGCCTTTAATCCCAGCACTTGGGAGGCAGAGGCAGGCGGATCTCTGTGAGTTCGAGACCAGCCTGGTCTACAAGAGCTAGTTCCAGGACAGGCTCCAAAACCACAGAGAAACCCTGTCTCGGAAAAAAAAAAAAAAAAAACCAAAAAAATAAAATAAATAAATAAATAAATAAATAAAAATAAAAATGTCAACTTTTCTGACAGTCCTTCAGGGTATATGACCAGTTTGCTTAAAAACTCAGTCAGGTATCATTGCAACTTCTTTGAGTCACATGTAGAAGCCAAAATAAATAAATAAATAAAAGATATATATATATATATATACATAATATGGAAATAATATAAATTCATATTATTACTCATATATAGATGTGACTTTAGATAAAAACATATTAACATTATTACTTATCTCACTTTCTATGCAAGATAAGTAACTGTTTTTTTTTTTTTTTTTTGGTTTTTCGAGGCAGGGTTTTTATGTGGTTTTGGAGCCTGTCCTAGAACTAGCTCTTGTAGACCAGGCTGGTCTCGAACTCACAGAGATCCACCCGCCTCTGCCTCCCAAGTGCTGGGATTAAAGGCGTGCGCCACCACTGCCCGGCAAGTAACTGGTTTTTAAAACATTTTTGAAATATTAAATTTCAGAAAAATTAGTTAAACTTGGTTTTCCGATGCTTTGCTTTATAAGACATTAAATAAATAGTGATTGTAGAAAAGAAATGGAGAAAACAAAAGTCATCTTTGCTTTTGAAATAATAAGAACAAAATGGTTTTCTACAGGTCTAAGAAAAAAAAACTTATTTAAACATAGTCTTGCCTTTAAAAAACCTTTCCATGCTCTTCTAATGTAACACAAATGTAAGAGGAAGCATCCATCTTGGTACATAAAGTTTGAGGTTCACACTGTAGGCATAGAATGATCTCTCTGGAAAATCCATACATTTTCCTCAGGTGCCAAGCACTGTGACTGTTGACACTTGGAGATGCTCCTTGCAAAATGGTCCCTAACTATTTGCAATCTTGATACTGAATTTAGATATTCAGTATACTTCAGTTGTTATAAGAACTCTGTTAAACCTTGAAATTCTTATTGAGTTCAAGAATTGTTATACTATTCCAAGTTTCATAGACAACCTTAGTCTACAGGTATTATACATCATGACACTATTGGATCTGTGTTTTACAGGTCACAATTCTGTGAATAGATTTCCTTGATCTGAGTGCCATATTGGCATTTCCTAGATAACTAACTTGGAAAACTGATTAGCTCTTCATGAATCTGTTTTTCAGCTTATGGCAATCTATAATCAATATGGTTATGATCATTATGTCTCATATTATTAAGACAATATTTGACAAAGAATGAACAAGAAATGAATACCAGGAGTAGCCGGGGCTCCCGGGGGGCAGCGGTTCCTTTGTTTCTGTGGCCTGCCTGCACCAAGCGGGGTAGGCGCTTTGTCTGCGAGCTGCCCAACCAGCACGGAGGCCTGATCTTTCGGCGCCAGGAGACCCAGCATTGGGGTGAGTTTCTGGCCCACGGCGCCAGCCTGGGACGGGGAGCTCGGGGGTTTCTTGGCCCCCTGTCCTGCTTGGGCTCTCTGCAGGGCCTCTACTCCCCGGGTGCTGCCTCTTTCTTCCTGGCCCACCCAGCTTCCGTCCAGAGCCCTCCCCACTTCGCCCCCACTGTCCTCTTTTGGCGCGTGGCATCGCCCAGCTTATCTGGGCGCTGAGTCCGAGTAGCCGGGGCTCCCGGGGGGCAGCGGTTCCTTGGTTTCTGTGGCCTGCCTGCACCAAGCGGGGTAGGCGCTTTGTCTGCGAGCTGCCCAACCAGCACGGAGGCCTGATCTTTCGGCACCAGGAGACACAGCATTGGGGTGAGTTTCTGGCCCACGGCGCCAGCCTGGGACGGGGAGCTCGGGGGTTTTTTGGCCCCCTGTCCTGCTTGGGCTCTCTGCGGCCTCTTTCTTCCTGGCCCACCCAGCTTCCGTCCAGAGCCCTCCCCACTGCGCCCCCACTGTCCTCTTTAGGCGCGTGGCATCGCCCAGCCCAGCCTATCTGGGCTCAGGGTCCGAGTATCCGGGGCTCCCGGGCGGACAGCAGTTCCTTTGTTTCTGTGGCCTGCCTGCACCAAGCTGGGTAGGCGCTTTGTCTGCGAGCTGCCCAACCAGCACGGAGGCCTGATCTTTCGGTGCCAGGAGACCCAGCATTGGGAGAGCCAACATTGGGGAGAGACAGCGTTTGGTAGGCAAGGAGACCTAATCCGGTAAAAGAAGATCCATAGGGAGCATTTGGAAGAAGAGATGGGCCGACGTCAAGGCAAGAATTCGCCCAACAAGCTGAAAAGCAACATGAAGCTACCAGAAACAAGCGACCTCACAACGGGAGGACAAGAACCCCTTAATCAAGAGGAAGGAGAAAAGATTGACTTCATGAAAGTGATTGACACCCTTAAACAGCATGTAAAAAACGCCGTTATAGAAATGGATGAGAAATATAACAGAAAGTTTGAAGAATTGAATAAATCAGTGAATGATACCCTAGAAAACCAAGGAAAAACAATCAAACAGATAATGGAAACAGTTCAAGACCTGAAAACTGAAATGGAGGCAAAGAAGAAAACACAAACAGAGGGCCGTCTCGACATGGAAAATCTAGGTAAACGAATAGAGACTACAGAAACAAGCATAACCAGCAGAATACAAGAGATAGAAGAAAGACTCTCGGATTCTGAAGATACCATACAGAAAATAAACACACTGATCAAAGAAAACAGCAAGTCCAACAAACTCTCATCACAAAACATTCAGGAAATATGGGACACAATAAAAAGACCAAACCTAAGAATAATAGGAGTAGAAGAAGGAGAAGAAGGGCAGCTCAATGGTCCAGAAAATCTATTTAATAAAATTATAGAAGAAAACTTTCCCAACCTAAGGAAAGATTTTCCTATGAAGGTGCAAGAAGCATACAGAACACCGAATAGGCTGGATCAAAAAAAAACATCCCCTCGCCATATAATTATCAAAACACAAAGCATACAGAATAAGGAAAGAATATTAAGAGCTGCAAAGGAAAAAGGCCAAATTACTTATAAAGGTAAACCTATCAGACTTACACCTGACTTCTCCATGGAAACCATGAAAGCCAGAAGGTCCTGGATAGATGTACTGCAGAAACTGAGAGACCATGGGTGCAAGCCCAGATTACTATACCCAGCCAAGCTTTCATTCACTATAAATGGAGAAAATAAAATTTTCCAGGATAAAAACAAATTTAAACAATACGCAGCCACAAATCCAGCCTTACAGAAAGTAATTGAAGGAAAATCACTAACCAAGGAGTCCAACAATGACCACAATACCTCAGACATCTAGAGACCCTTCACCAACACAAAACAAAGAAGGGAAACACACAAACTCTACGACTAAAAAAAAATGACCGGAGTTAACAATCACTGGTCATTAATATCACTTAATGTCAATGGACTCAACTCACCTATAAAAAGGCACAGGCTAAGAGATTGGATAAGAAAACAGGATCCAACATTCTGCTGTTTACAAGAAACACACCTCAACCGCAAAGACAGGCACCTACTCAGAGTAAAGGGCTGGGAAAAGGCCTATCAAGCAAATGGTCCTAAGAAACAGGCAGGTGTGGCCATACTAATCTCTAACAAAGTTGACTTTAAACTTAAATCAATCAGAAGAGATGGAGAGGGGCATTTTATACTCATAACAGGAACAGTTCATCAGGATGAAGTCTCAATCCTGAACATCTATGCCCCTAATATAAAAGCACCCACGTACATAAAAGAAACATTGCTAAAATTCAAGGCAGACATCAAACCGCACACACTAATAGTAGGAGACTTCAACACTCCTCTCTCACCAATGGACAGGTCAATCAGACAGGAACCTAACAGAGAAATAAGAGAATTAGTGGAGGTAATGAACCAAATGGACTTAACAGACATCTATAGAACATTCCATCCAAATAGGAAAGAATATACCTTCTTCTCTGCAGCTCATGGAACCTTCTCGAAAATCGACCACATAGTCGGTAACAAAGCAAACATCCACAGTTACAAAAAAATATTAGTAACCACCTGTGTCTTATCAGATCACCATGGATTAAAGTTAGAATTCAACAATAATGCTACCCCCAGAAAGCATACAAAGTCATGGAAACTGAACAGTCAACTATTGAACCATAGCTGGATTAAGGAAGAAATAAAGAAAGAAATTAAAGTCTTCCTGGAATGCAATGAAAATAAAGAAACAACATACTCAAACTTATGGGACACTATGAAAGCAGTCCTAAGAGGAAAGTTCATAGCACTAAGTGCCCACTTAAAGAAAACAGAGAAAGCTCACATTGGAGACTTAACAGCCCACCTGAAAGCTCTAGAAAAAAAAGAAGCAGACTCACCTAGGAGGAGTAGAAGACTGGAAATAATCAAAATGAGGGCTGAAATCAACAAAATAGAAACACAGAAAACAATACAAAAAATCAATGAAACAAAAAGCTGGTTCCTGGAGAAAATCAACAAGATTGACAAACCACTATCCAAGCTAATCAAACGGCAGAGAGAGAATTTGCAAATTAATAAGATCAGAAATGAAAAGGGGGACATAACCACAGACACAGAGGAAATTCAGAGAATCATTAGATCTTACTACAAAAGCCTATATGCCACAAAATTGGAAAATGTAAAGGAAATGGATACTTTTTTAGATAAATATCATATACCAAAGTTAAATCAGGACCTGGTGAACAATCTAAATAGACCTGTTAGTCGCGAAGAATTAGAAGAGGTTATCAAAAACCTCCCTACCAAAAAAAGCCCAGGACCAGATGGTTTCAATGCGGAATTCTACCAGATCTTCCAAGAAGATCTAATACCTATACTCCTTAATGTATTCCACAAGATAGAAACAGAAGGGTCATTACCAAACTCCTTTTATGAAGCCACAATTACTCTGATACCAAAACCACTCAAAGACTCAACCAGAAAGAGAACTACAGGCCAATCTCACTCATGAATATCGACGCAAAAATCCTCAACAAAATACTGGCAAATCGAATCCAAGAACACATCCGAAAAATTATCCATTATGATCAAGTAGGCTTCATTCCTGAGATGCAGGGCTGGTTCAACATACGAAAATCTATCAATGTAATCCAGCATATAAATAAACTGAAAGAAAAAAACCATATGATCATCTCATTAGATGCTGAAAAAGCATTTGACAAAATTCAACATCCATTTATGTTAAAAGTCTTGGAGAGATTAGGGATACAAGGGTCATACCTAAATATAATAAAAGCTATATACAGCAAGCCGACAGCTAACATCAAATTAAACGGAGAGAAACTCAAAGCCATCCCACTTAACTCAGGAACACGACAAGGCTGTCCACTCTCCCCATACCTCTTCAATATAGTGCTTGAAGTTCTAGCAATAGCAATAAGACAACATAATGGGATCAAGGGGATTCGAATTGGAAAGGAAGAAGTTAAACTTTCGTTATTTGCAGATGATATGATAGTGTACATAAGCGACCCCAAAAACTCCACCAAAGAACTCCTACAGCTGATAAACAGCTTTAGTAATGTGGCAGGATACAAGATCAACTCCAAAAAATCGGTCGCCCTCTTATACACAAAGGATATGGAAGCAGAGAGGGAAATCAGAGAAGCTTCACCATTCACAATAGCCAAAAACAGCATAAAATATCTTGGGGTACATCTAACCAAGGAAGTGAAAGATCTATTTGACAAGAACTTTAAGGCATTGAAGAAAGAAATTGAAGAGGATACCAAAAAATGGATGGACCTCCCTTGCTCTTGGATTGGGAGGATCAACATAGTAAAAATGGCAATTCTACCAAAGGCTATTTATAGATTCAATGCAATCCCCATCAAGATCCCATCAAAATTCTTCACAGATCTGGAGAGAACAATAATCAACTTTATATGGAAAAACAAAAAACCCAGGATAGCCAAAACAATCCTATACAATAAAGGATCTTCTGGAGGCATTACCATCCCTGACTTCAAACTCTATTACAGAGTTACAGTAATGAAAACAGTGTGGTACTGGCATAAAAACAGAGAAGTCGACCAATGGAATCGTATAGAAGACCCGGATTTTATCCCACAAACCTATGAACACCTGATTTTTGATAAAGGAGCTAAAAGTATAAAATGGAAGAAAGAAAGCATCTTCAACAAATGGTGCTGGCACAACTGGAAGTCATCTTGTAGAAGAATGAAAATAGACCCTTATCTATCACCGTGCACAAAACTCAAGTCCAAATGGATTAAAGACCTCAATATCAGCCCGAACACACTGAACCTGATAGAAGAGAAAGTGGGAAGTACCCTACAGGAGCTGGGTACAGGAGATCGCTTCCTATGTATAACCCCAGAAGCACAGACATTAAGGGCAACATTGAATAAATGGGACCTACTTAAACTGAGAAGCTTCTGTAAAGCAAAGGACATAGTCAATAAGACACAAAGGCAACCTACTGATTGGGAGAAGATCTTCACCAACCCCACAACAGACAAAGGTCTGATCTCCAAAATATATAGAGAACTCAAGAAACTAGACTTTAAAATGCTAATTAACCCAATTAAAAAATGGGGCACTGAATTGAACAGAGAATTCTCAGCAGAGGAAGTTCAAATGGCCAAAAGACACTTA
Organism: Microtus oregoni; assembly: GCF_018167655.1. Taxonomy (NCBI): domain Eukaryota; kingdom Metazoa; phylum Chordata; class Mammalia; order Rodentia; family Cricetidae; genus Microtus; species Microtus oregoni. The sequence goes on along the minus strand of NW_024543093.1, from coordinate 22,093,947 downwards.
AAGTCGTGCTCAACTTCCTTAGCAATCAGGGAAATGCAAATCAAAACAACTTTGAGATATCATCTTACACCTGTCAGAATGGCTAAAGTCAAAAACACCAAGGATAACCTTTGCTGGAGAGGCTGTGGAGGAACGGGTACCCTCATCCATTGCTGGTGGGAATGCCATCTTGTGCAACCACTGTGGAAGTCAGTGTTTCGGTTTCTCAGGAAATTCGGGATCAACTTACCCCTGGACCCAGCAATACCACTCCTGGGAATATACCCAAGAGATGCTCTATCATATGACAAAAGCATTTGTTCAACTATGTTCATAGCAGTATTATTTGTAATAGCCAGAACCTGGAAACAACCTAGATGCCCTTCAATGGAAGAATGGATGAAGAAAGTATGGAATATATACACGCTAGAGTACTATGCTGCGGTAAAAAACAATGACTTCTCGAATTTTGCAGGCAAATGGATGGAAATAGAAAACACTATCCTGAGTGAGGTGTCCCAGACCCAAAAAGATGAACATGGGATGTACTCGCTCATAATTGGTTTCTAGCCATAAATTAGGGCCACGGAGTCTACAATAGGTGAACCTAAAGAAGCTAAGTAAGAAGGTGAACCCAAGGAAAAACATATAGTTATCCTCTTGGCTAAGGGAAGTAGACCCAATTGCCGGGGAGAAAATTAGGATCTTGGGGGTGGGGTGGGATGGGGGTAAGGGGAGATGGGGAGAGAAAAGGTAGAAGGGAAGGAGGGGGGACTTGGGGAATCAGGAGAATTGGGATAATGGAAAGGTGGATAGGGGAGCACGGAACCACAATTCTTAGTTAAGGGAACCACTTTAAGGTGAGCAAGAGATTTGACCCTAGAGGGGCTCCCAAGTGCCCAACATGAGGTTCCCAGTTAGTTCCTTGGGTAGCTGAGGATTGGGAACCTGAAATGACCCTATCCTAGAGCAATACTGACGAATATCTTGCATATCATCATAGAACCTTCATCTGGTGATGGATGGAGACAGAGACAGAGACCCACACTGGAGCACTGGACTGAGCTCCCAAGGTCCCAATGAGGAGCAGAAGGAGGGAGAACATGAGCAAAGAAGTCGGGACCACGAGGCGTGCACCCACCCACTGAGACAGTGGAGCTGATCTACTGGGAGCTCACCAAGGCCAGCTGGACTGTGACCGAAAAAGCATGGGATAAAACCGGACTCTCTGAACATGGCGAACAATGAGGGCTGATGAGACGCCAAGGACAATGGCACGGGGTTTTGATCCTACTTCATGTGCTGGCTTTGTGGAAGCCTAGCCAGTTTGGATGTTCACCTTCCTAGATATGGACGGAGGGGGGAGGACCTAGGACTTACCACAGGGCAGGGAACCTGGACTGCTCTGTGGACTGGAGAGGGAGGGGGAGAGGAGTGGGGGGAGGGGTAGAAGGGTGGGAGGAGGGGGAGAAGGGTGGGAGGAGGGGGAGGGAAATGGGAGGCTGGGAGGAGGTGGAAACTTGTTTTTTGTTTATGTTTTTTTTTCTTCTTTTCTTAATAAAAAAAAATTATTAAAAAAAAAAAAACAAATCAGAGCTGGAGAACCAAAAAAAAAAAAAAAAAAAAAAATCTCTAGAACTTGCCTTGTATTTCTTTACATATAACTTTATATTCATTAACCAACTTTTCAGTTATACTTTTTCTAATAACCAGATTTAATTCCTACATCAGGGCATTTAATTCATTTGACCCTTTTTCCTCTTTTTTTTTCTTTTTGATGGTATGATATATAAATCACATTTACTTTTTTTCCAAATGGCTTGCCGTTTGTGCCATTATCGTTTACTTATTGGATAATCACCTTAGTTAAGGTGTTATTGCTGGGATAAAACACCATGACCAAAAGCAACTTGGGGAGCAAAGGGTTTATTTTATCTTTTAGCTTGTAGTCCATCATACAGGAAGTCAGTGAAGGCAAGACAAAACTCTGGAGGTGGGAACTGATGCAGAGACAGTAAAGGAATGTCCTTACTGGCTTGCCCCTCAGCTTGTTTGCTGATGCCATCCATGACCACCCAACCAGGTGTGGCCCTGTCCCCAGGAGGATGGATCCACCAACATCAATCATCAATCAAGAAAAAGGCACCACAGGCTTGCCGACAGATCAATTTGGTGGGAACATTTTCTCAATTGAGATCCCTCTTCCAGATGATAATAACATATGTCAAGTTAACATAAAAACTGGCCAGAACAATAGTCTTATTGGATAGTTTCAAGGAATTAGAGGGAAAAGAGTCTTGGTAACTACTGCAGGTTTTTGTGGAAATCTCTGAACAATTAAATCCTAGGTGTAGGTTGAAACAGAAATAGACCAGGTCTAATGAAGACTGAAAATAAGTTTCACATTAGTTTCATCTCTGGATTGCTTCCTTCTGCCAACCAGAAACTAAAACTCTTCTATTAAAAAAAAGTATCATTCATATCTACCTCTTTTTAAATGTTGCATTGTCTTACATTACACTACCAGATTCCACATAGGCCAGGAGACAAGAAACAAGAGAAAAAAAATTGTATTTCTCACAGATGTATTTGTGGGCCTCAATCAAAATTAGGTGGCAATGAATCTTTACATGTTTATGTTTTACCCAGTTTGAAGTTATCTGACTTTGTTTTTTGGATTACTTAAGCTTTGTCTGTCTCCCTGCCTCTGCTTTTGTGTGTGTGTGTGTGTGTGTGTGTGTGTGTGTCTATCTGTCTCTAACTGTGTATATGTGTGTATGTGTCTGTCTGTCTCTGTTGATGTGTGTGTGTGAGAGAGAGAAAGAGTGTGTGTGTGTGTGTGTGTGTGTGTGTGTGAGAGAGAGAGAGAGAGAGAGAGAGAGAGAGAGAGAGAGAGAGAGAGAAAGTAGAGGGCAACTTTGAACAGTGACTTCTTTCCTTCCACCATCTTGTTGAGGCAGAGTCTCACTTGTTTGCTGTATATTTCAGGCAGCTGGCCTGCTTGCCTGTGTGGGAGTGCTGGGATTACAGATGTGTGCCACCACCTCCAGCTTTTTTATGTGGCTTCTGGGAATTGAATTTAGGTCCGCGTCTTTCCCAATAAATATTCTTACCTGCTGAGTCATCTTGCCACCATCTTATATCCCCTGGTGTCTTTTTTCCCCCTGGCCAATACCCACCTTTTGGAAGTTAATGGCATAGATCTTTTGCTGTAATCACACAGATCTCGAAGCTCCATTTATATTCTTTCTCTATGTTGTTAAAATTGGAAAATGTTGTTGTCTTTCAGGCCTGTGAATATTTTCTTTGCCCCCATTCATTAGATCTTGCATTTTAGCTGCTGTAATTTTCAAGTCTGAAATGCCTCGTAGATCCTTCCTTGTCATCTCCCTTACTCTGCTCTTTTTATATGCTATTCCTCTGAAGATTGTTTTGTTTTGTTTCAAATATGTGAGAAAGCCAAAGATATAGAGAAGCAGAGACAACTCATTTTATTACGGCCACTCACAACTCCTTTTCAGACCATTTCTGCATCCACAACATCTTGGTATTGTTATCTACAGGTTTCCCTTTTCATCCAGTTATAAATATTCCCAGTTCTGGAGGCTGGAGAAATGGTTCAGAGAATGGTTCATGAAAACCCCAGGTGGGCTCCCAGCACCCATGTCAGGTGATTCACAACCACCTGTGACTCTAGCTCCAGGGGAATCTGAAGTCTCTTGATGCTTCAGGCACATGCACTCACACACGGAGTTAAAAATAATAAAAATTTTAAAAAATAAAAAAAAAAACAAAAAAAAAAAAAATAAAAAAAATAAAAAAAAAAGAAATGAATACCAATTTCTATTAACATTTTGTGAAATGATCAATGAAGTCATCAATCTTTCCCAAAGAAGTAAGTTTTACTGAATCATAGTAATTCTAAATGATAAAATCCAAGTGTCTGAATATTATAGAAGGACAGTGATAATAGTGAGTAATGGAAGAGAGGTTCCCAAAGAATGAAATCAGCAAGACTTTTTTATTGGCTGCTTATGATATGGATAGTCTCCAAAAAATACAGCTGAGAAAATTTATAACCATGACATAAAGAGATGAAGACAAACCCTGAACTAATATATCAGCTGTATGCAAAGCATAGATTATCATTTTCAATTTTTATAATAGAAATACAGACAGTGGAAAATTATTTTGATTTCTAGTTTTCATTAAGGATCAGAAAAATGTAAAGGTAGAATTGTACAAATGTGTGCTAATCATTTAAGAATTAAGCAGTTTTTTTTTAAATTTGGCATTGCAAACTTAAAACCATTGAGCAGAAAATTAGAAAAACTTCCAAGATACAAATGAAATTTATATTCATGTTTAAGGAAAAAAATCTTTTAGTATTTTTATGTGAAGAATGACTTTCCTGGGAGAAAATATTGGGCATGTGGCAGGAAAGAGGTTACTGAGCCAAGCCCAGCATTTAATAGTAAGATTAAGATTCACAAAAAGACAGGAGAAACCAAAGACTGGCAAAATTTATAACAAAAGACTGAAGTTTTCAGTTAGTAGGTGAAATGAGCCCATTTTAGTGTGCATGGCCATGTGCTTGCCTTTTACAGCTTAAGAATAACATTGTCTAATGGAGGTCATCATAAGATCACTTAAAACTAACTATAGTACTTTGGACATATGAGAGAAAATATAAGATAGAAATGAACAACATAACAGTGAAAAGTGACTGTTGTAATCATGTTCTTTCAGAGCATCAGAACAGACAAGTGTCAGAATGGTAGTTTGTTTCTCTGTTGCCCTGCATTGGGCCATGTTGACAATCTAAGCTATAATCCAGCTGCACTATAGATACTGAGAGAAGGTTAATAAAATATTGCCCTTAATATTTAAACATAACCATCTGGAATCACTGATGGGCAACTTAGTGCTTGTCTTTTGATAGTGTAAATGTAATTTTCTATACCTCTCCAAGGAAAACAGGAATAAAGAGATAAAGCCAATTTTCTTCTTCTACAAATCCATATTTGTTGTTTTATAGACTCTAACAACACTACCACAAAATTAATGATTTCTTTAGCAATCGCACTTGCCTCATTTTTTCCCAAGGCCCCCAGGCTACTTCTCTAGAGAGTACACAAAGTTTCAACAAAGCTATGTTTGCCATATAAAGCAGTTGTGCTTTCAGGTCTGATGTTCCAACTGTAATTTTAATTTATTAACCTGCTACTGAGTGAAATGCTATAAAAAACATTTGAAAACTTAAACCCATCATTTATTTCTCCACCTGTCAATGACACTCTTCTGTATTTGTCAAAATCTAAACTGCACCATGATGGCATATAAAATATTATCAGTAAATTGGGTAATCAATCATGTGTGTGTACATTGTGACAGTAGTGTCTTGAAAACATGGGCCCCGGGACCCATTTTAAAGTTGCAGGAACTCATTACTCTTTAGTAATAAAACACAGTAGAAGCATCTTAAAGAATCTTCTCCAGTCTCCACAAAATAAAAAATGTTGTAGGATATAGAGAAGCTGATTTTGAGTGAAATGGCTTTTATTTCTATCGTATTATTTTCTCCTCTGGGAAAATGAAATAATTGCAAATTGTAGCAGAAAGGAATATAGTTACATGGAGAGAGGAAAATGTATAGGATCATTAAACAGATTTATTTAAGTTCTTTTTGTAAAGAAAACAGTGGTGTACTACATTATAACCACTGATATTTCAAAACAGTATTATCAGCACTGTGACTACTGTCTAATTTGTTCATATAATAAAATTTCACATTAACCCAAATTTCACAATCCATATTTGAGGATAGCTATTATTGCATAGCATAGGAAAATTCTCTCTCACAAAAAAATGACATGAGAATGTTGTTCATCACTGAAGAAAGAGAAACAGAGAGAGAGGAAAAAGAGAGAGAGAGAGAGACAGAGACAGAGAGAAAGAGAGAGACAGAGGCAGAGAAATAGTCTACATCCATGAAGATATAGATCTGCTGTTGGTGGACATGGAGCCTATCCTGGGGCTTCTGCTACTTTTATTTCATCAATCTCAAGACATGGCCTTTTTAGTACTGCAAATAACATTTTCATAGTACAGAAATAACTTTTGTTTCAAAAAGATTTTATACTGAATTCTGCAAAACAATTTAGCTATCCTAGGATAATTGATAACGGTCAAATAATTAGCCAGAGCCAGTGATTAATGTGCTTTAAGAACTTTTTATGACATACACATACACAAAGGGAACTTAGGGGATAACAGTCATCAACTATGTTTTGGCAGTTTCTCACTACAGTAGATGTTAAAATAGATTGTTACAGATTCATAGGAATCTTGTTCTCTTGGATAAATGTTTTTCTAGATCTCATTCAAAACATGTCATCAGGTACTGCATGCCACATTCAACTCTGAAATCAATAGTATGACTGTGGGTTAATGCACCAGTGGACAACTCTTGATTACAATTTCCCCTTAACATTAATGAGAAGAATGTAAAAGATGATAATACATTTTTTCCAGATCCTGGCTAAATTATTATATCATGAAGGCTAAAGTATTCCAATGAAGTATGTTATAACTCACTTAGATACTAAAAATCTTAAAAAACCCTTTAAAAGTGAACCATTCTAGGGAGGCAATTTAAAGGAAATTTGTAAATCATGAGCCTTTGATTGTCCATGTTAGTCTCAGCAGAGCTGAGGCAGGCTAAGCACTCAAGCTACTAAAGGAAGGCTGCTAAGTACAGATAAGGGAGGGCTCCATAAAACAAGCAACCATTCCTGCTTTTGTTTCTCAAGCTGTCATCATGGGGTTTAAAGCTCAAGAGAAAACATGCAATAATATTGTTAGCCTTTGTGGAGGGGACAGCTATCTAATTTCATTAAGGTCAACACATTATTGTTTTATGGGGACTGAGTATGTGAAAATGTTATGTTATGATAATAGTGGCTGCTGACACAAATCCAGGAGACAGGAATTATTTTCATCCATATTGTGAACAACTGAATGCAAAGCTCTTACTACAGGAGAATTTATTGGACATTGTACACGTTTATATTAACAACATCAGAAGAATGATGGTAAAATATATTTAGATAAGTACCTACTATGTTTTCCTTTTCTGTAGTTTGGACAACATTCATAATTATTTAACACATAAATCTCCAAAGTACAAAACATGGTTTGAAAATAAGAAGTGGTTAATTTGATATTATTTCATTCTCTAATTCTATGTCATTGTGTATTCGTGTGTGTGTTTATGTGTATATACATGTGTGTTATATGTGTGGATATATATTTTAACATGTGCATGTTGTCGGGCTCATGCCTGTGGGTACCCACTCATGTGAATATGTGCACGTGAAGGTTTAGGTTAATGTCTAGATCATCCTCCATTGCTCTTTCATTTTTTTTAACTGAGTTAAAGTAAATGCAGAGTTCACCAAGTGGGCTAGTCTTGTCAGCTAACTTGATCTATGAATCCCTTTTCTCTGATCTCCTGTGACTGGCATTACAGGTAGGCTGTCATGCCTATGAGGAACTTAATGGCGTTTTGAAAGGTTTTGGAATATTTGAACATTTGCATAACAAGGACCTCATTTTATTTTAATTTAATGTTATTGACAGGATTTTGGTCTTAATTTCAAAATACCAGTGCAGTTATGTGTAAATGACATTTTTTTTTTGCCAAGTCTTCTGTAGTTATATTAGTTAAAGTGATGAAAACTTGGGAAAGCCTACATATAGACAGTTTTATCAAAAGTTGAACACTTTATTAATAAAAGACATATGTCCATAAGCAGGAGCAGCTGTAGCAGTGAGTTTCATAGTAAATACAGAATTATTGGTATAAAGAATTAGGTTTTTATGTCGCATAATAAGGTCATTAAGGATTGTTTGCAAAGTATCAGCCTTGGGTCTCATTTATGTAACATAGGCTTTCTCATGCATGCTATGTTATATGTAGCTTTACATAGAACATAATCTAATAAGTGTCCCATTAGCATCTTACTCCTTACCCAAGGATGTTCATTCTATTATTAGAATAAACTACAAGTCACTTGCAGACATAATGGTGCCTCTACTGGTGGCAAAAGAGACTTTCTCAAGATTTCCTATTTGCCATCTTGCTAACTTCATATGCTAATTTCATAAAACTTTTCTAATTAGGATCTTCAGGACTTCATTCTCTGACTTAGATTCCTGTTTCAATAAGGTATTACTTAGTAACTCCTGAAAGAAACCTGCTGAAGAGTTGTGGAACTGCTATTGGTCACAAAGCCAGTCACGCTTATTCTCTTTCCTGGAGACAGCCAGTAGTAACAATTGTCTGGTCAAAAGGAGCAAAAGAAATATTGAATGGAAACTGAGTGCAAACAAACAAACATGACCATATGAAGGAAAGTGTTGACGGCATTTCAGCTTATTTTCACACTTCTCTTCTTTTCAACCTCTTGTTTCTCTACCTTTACCTCCTTTCCTCCTTTTCCCTTACTCCTTTCTACCCACCCTTTTTCTATTTTCATTTCTCTCCTTTTCTAAGCTTTCTTCTATTTCAATTTGTTTTGTTCTTACCCACTGTTCTTCCATTCCCTTTGTATCTGCATCACTCTTTCTTAATCTTTGTCTTTGGAGTTGCTTTCAGCAAAGAATTTTTTTTTTTAATTTCACCATTAAAAAGAAATATATAGATATATCTGCATATGTGTGTATGTATGTAAAGCATTTGTTAATTACTGGAAGCCATAATGATTCGTAGCACTTCAATTTAACCTCTGGCTCGTAATCAAATGCTACGAAACAACAAGAAGAGCAACCAAACCAAACCAAAACAAAGAAACAAGCAAACAAAAACCATAAATCCCAAAAGCAAAACATTCAAAAAATTTAGATCAGGAATGTTACTGGCCTGGTGAAAGTAAAGATCGTCAAAAAGATATGTGTCCCTCCCATTGGCTGTCAGGCCATTAAATCAATGGTTCAGAGGAATAGGCATTTTCTCAAAATACTCTTAGTTGGGGAAGAAAAGGGCCAACTTGTTACAGAGGAAAAATCTGCTTAGCAAATGACCTTACATGTAGTTCTGATACTTTTCATACCCTCTTTTAAGAGAGACTGGAGAATTCAGTTGATGGCTGTCAGACCAAGCGCTTACCTCAGAATGAAACCTACATAAAAGCCAGGCAGTGTTTACTAGAGCCTCTAAGGTCTCATGATCCGAGCTTTAATCTAAAGTCTCTGGTGACCAGATGAAAATCCTCTCTTGGGAACAATAGGTTAGTCTTCTTTGAGAAGTCTAACAATCCCCATAGACATACAGACAGTTTGACCATACCAGTATAGCCTGAAAATGTTACCATACTAAGCTCCCTTGAGACCATAGTCAACAAGCCTAGAATATGTGTACATTATAAGCATACACACACACACACACACACACACACACACACGTACCAGAATTCCCCAACTAGGTTTTTGTGTTCTTACTCTGTAATATTACCAAAGTACAAAACCATCCAATACTGATACATCCAAACATAGAGGAAATGGCCTCAAAGGGAGTCAGAACTGTATGGAAATAGAGGTTATAAAGGAATTATCAAATAAAAGTGAAATAAAATAACTTTAAATGAAATCTAAATCAGTAATACTAGAAATAGGAGAGTTTATCACATCTACATTTTATAACACGTTGTAAGTGCAGAAAAAGGGAAACCCTTTTTAAAATTAAAACTCCACAGGGGAAGACAGTCTAACAAAAGTTTATGTAAGTTTCTGGAGCAGAAAATATTAAGCTAATTTGCTAAGTGCCAGAAGTTACCCTGATGCCTCACATTCTAATCACCATCCTGTTTTATATTACATTATATTTACTGAATAAACCCTTCATAATAGCCACAAATAGCATAGAATATTTCAGAGTAACTCGAACAAGTGGAAGACTTGTATGACAAGAACTTTAAATCTTTGAGGAAAAGAATTGAAGAAGACACCAGAAAATGGAAAGATCTTCCATGCTCTTGGGTAGGTAGAATTAACAGAGTAAAAATGGCGATCTCACCAAAAACAGACAGAAGGACCAATGGAACAGAATCAAAGACCTGGATATCAATCTACACAGCTGTGAACACCTGAAAAAGGAAAAGAAGCAAAAATTATAAAATGGAAAAAAAGAAAGCAAATTCAACAAATGGTGCTGGCGTAACTGGACTTCAACATATAGAAGAATAAAAATAGATCCATATCTATCACCATACACAAAACTCAAGTCCAAATGGATCAAAGACATCAACATAAAGACAACCACACTGAAACTCACAGAAAAGGAAATGGGAAGTTCATTTCAATGCATTGGTACAGGAGACTACTTTCAAAATATAACCCCAGTAGCACAAACACTGAGAGAAACAATTAATAAATGGGACCTCCTGAAACTGAAAAGCTTCTGTAAAGCAAAGGATATGGTCAACAAGACTGGTGTGTGATGTCCTTCTGTCTATGTGTTGCTTTTATTGTTTAACGAATAAAGAACTGCATTGAGCCTATGGAAGGGAAGAACAGAATTAGGTGAAGAAAGCTAGGCTGTATGCTGGGAGAAAGAAAAGCAGAGTCAGAGAGGTGCCATGTAGCCCTGCCAAAGACAGATGCCAGAACTTCAGCTGGTAAGCTACAGCCACATGGAGATACACAGATTAATAGAAATGGGTTAAATTAAGATGCAAGAGTTAACCAGTAAGAACCTAGAGCTAATGGGCCAAGCTGTGATTTAATTAATACAGTTTCTGGGTGGCTGGGAAAAACAAGCAGCCTTCTTATTACACAAGACAAAACAGAAGTCAACAGAATGGGAAAAGATCTTCACCAATCAAAAAATATACAAAGATCTCAAGAAATTGGTCATCAAAAGAACAAATAATTCAATAAAAAAATATCAATAAACAAAATAAAACCAAAACAGAGTAAATACCTAAAAGGAGAACTCTCAAAAGAGGAATCTAAAATGGCTGAAAGACACTTAAGGAAATACTCAATATCCTTAGCCATTGGAGAAATGTGAATTAAAACAACTCTGAGATTCCACTTTACACCTGTAAGAATGGCCAAGATCAAAAACACTGATGATAACTTATGCTGGTAAGGATGCGGGATAAAGAGAACACTCCTGCACTGCTGGTGGGAGTGCAAACTGATACAGCCACTTTGGATATCAGTATGGTGATTGCTCAGAAACTTAGGAAACAACCTTTCTCAAGACCCAGCAATACCACTTTTGGGTACATAGCCAAAGGATGCTCAAAAATACACAAGGACATGTGCTCAACTATGTTTATAGCAGCTTGTGTGTCATAGACAGAACTTGGAAACAACCTAAATGCCCCTCAACTTAAAAATAGATAAGTAAAATGTGGTACATTTACACAATGTAGTACTACACAGCAGAAAAAAAAAATGACATCTTGAAATTTGCAAAAAAAAAAAAATAGATGGATTAAAAAATAACATTTTAAGTGAAGCAACCCAGACCCAGAAAGACAAATATCATATGTACTCACTCATAAGTGGCTTTTAGACATAAAACAAAGAAAACCAGCCTAAGAGTCATACAGGATCTAATCTGATGTAGGTGGGTCTTCTGTTTTGTGTTGATTTCATTGGTTAAATAAAGAAACTGCCTTGGCTCTTTGATAGGACAGAAAATTAGGTAGGTGGAGTAAACAGAACAGAATACTGGGAAGAAGGGAAGTGAGTCAGACGCCATGCTTCTCCTCTCTGAGACAGATGCAGGTTAAGATCTTTCCCGGTAAGTCGCCGCCGCCACCTCATGGTGCTACACAGATTACTAGATATGGGTTAAAGAAAGATGTGAGAATTAGCCAATAAGAGGCTGAAACTAATGAGGCAGTGTTTAAATGAATAGTTTCCGTGTAATTACTTCAGGTAAAGCTAGCCGCAGCCCTCTGCTTCTATCATTACACTAATCTACATGGGAAGAAGTAGAAGACAAGGCACCTGAGTAAATTTGGAGCATGGGGACCATAGGAATGGTAGAAGGGGAGGGGAGAGGAATCGAGGGAAACAGAGAAAATGTATGTATAGCTCAAAAAAATTAATTAAAAAATAAAGGAAATTTTAGAAAGAAAAAAAATTAAAATTTTACCATCACAATTATCCCAGCACTTGGGAGGCAGAGGCAGGCTGATCTAACAAGGGTTAGTTCAAGGACAGGCTCCAAAAGCTACAGAGAAATCCTGTCTTGAAAACACACACACATACACACACACACACACACACACACACACGACTTGAAAACAGAAATAGAGGCAATACAGAAAACACAAACTGAAGAAATTAGGGAAATTGAAAATCTGAGTAAACATATCAGAACTACCAATAGAAGCATAACCAACAACATACAAGAGATAGAAGAGAAAATCTTAAATGTTGAAGATATGATAGAGGAAATAAATTCATCCATCAAAGAAAACACCAAATCCAACAAATTAGTTACACAAAACCTTCAGAAAATCTGCAATACCATAAAAGATCAAACCTGAGAATAATAGGTATTGAAGACAAAGAACTCCAGCTCAAAGTCACAGAAAATATAGTCCACAAAATTATAGAAGAAAACTTTCCCAACCTAAAGGAGGATATGTACAAGTATAAGGTACAGAAGCTTACAGAACACCAAATAGATTGGACCAAAAAGAAAAAAAAGTTCCCTTGTTAAATAATAATCAAAATATTCATAATAAAGAAAGCATATTAAGAGCTGAAATGAAAAAAGGTCAAGTAACATATAGAGGCAGACCTATCAGAATTATACCCAAATTCTCAATGGAAACTATGAAAGCCAGAAGGTCCTATACAGATGTGCTTCAGACACTAAGATTCCACAAGTGCAAGCCCAGTCAACTATCACCAGCAAATCTTTCACTTATCATTGATGGAGAAAACAAGAGATTTTATGGCAAAAACAAATTTAAACTACACCTATTCTCAAATCCAACCTTAAAAATGTACTAGAAGGACCACCCACCTCCACCCAGGTCTAGTAAGGTGAGCATCCAAACTGCCTAGGCTCCAGCAAAACCAGTACGTGCAGTAGGATCAAATCCCATTGCCATTGTTCTTTTTTTTTAATTTTTTTAATTTATTTATTTATTAAAGCTTTCTGTCTCTTCCCTGCCACCACCTCCCATTTCCCTCCCCCTCCCCCAATAAAGTCCCCCCCCCCCAGCCCGAAAAGCAATCAGGGTTCCCTGTCCTGTGGGAAGTCCAAGGAACCCCCACCTGCATCCAGGTCTAGTAAGTTGAGCATCCAAACTGCCTAGGCTCCCACAAAGCCAGTGCGTGCAGTAGGATCAGAAACCCGTTGCCATTGTTCTTGAGTTCTCAGTAGTCCTCATTGCCTGCTATGTTCAGAGAGTCCGGTTTTATCCCAGGCTTTTCCAGACCCAGGCCGGATTAAAGACCTCAATATCAGTCCGAACACACTGAACCTGATAGAAGAGAAAGTTGGAAGTACTCTACAACACATGGGCACAGGAGACCACTTCCTACGTATAACCCCAGCAGCACAGACATTAAGGACCTCATTGAATAAATGGGACCTCCTGAGACTGAGAAGCTTCTGTAAAGTAAAGGACACTGTCGCTAAGACACAAAAGCCATTGTTTTTGAGTTCTCAGTAGTCCTCATTGTCTGCTATGTTCAGCGAGTCTGGTTTTATCCCAGGCTTTTTTAGACCCAGGCCAGCTGGCCTTGGTGAGTTCCCAACAGAACATCCCCATTGTCTCAGTGTGTGGGTGCAACGGTCCTTGAACTCCCCACAAGGAAGGGGACCTTGATTGTTCTTTGGGCTGACGAGGGAGGAGGACTTGATTGGGGGAGGGGGGGGGAAATGGGAGGCGGTGGCGGGGAAGACACAGAAATCTTTAATTAATTAATTAATTTAAAAAAGGTACTAGAAGGAAAACTCCAACCCAAGAAAACAAACTTCACCTGTTATGTACAAATTCATGGGGTCCCCACAGAAGGCAACAAAGGACACTGAGTCCCATATGTAAAAGCAAAGAGCATTTATTTTAATCAAGTTTGCAAACTCGGTCTCTCTGCATGCCCAATGTATTAGAATATCTGGAGAGCCCCGAGCTCAATTAGAATTGGGTCTTTTTTTCCCCAGGTCCCCCCTCCTTCCATAAAGGAAAGGTGGACAGGGGAGCACGGAATCACAATTCTTAGTTAAGGGAGCCACTGTAGGGTGGGCAAGAGACTTGACCCTAGAGGGGCTCCCAAGTGCCCAAGATGAGGTTCCCAGTTAGTTCCTTGGGCAGCTGAGGATTGGGAACCTGAAATGACCCTATCCTAGAGCAATACTGACGAATATCTTGCATATCATCTTAGAATCTTCATCTGGTGATGGATGGAGATAGAGACAGAGACCCACACTGGAGCACTGGACTGAGCTCCCAAGGTCCCAATGAGGAGCAGAAGGAGGGAGAACATGAGCAAAGAAGTCGGGACCACGAGGGGTGCACCCACCCACTGAGACAGTGGAGCTGATCTACTGGGAGCTCACCAAGGCCAGCTGGACTGTGACCGAAAAAGCATGGGATAAAACCGGACTCTCTGAACATGGCGAACAATGAGGGCTGATGAGACGCCAAGGACAATGGCAGGGGGTTTTGATCCTACTTAATGTGCTGGCTTTGTGGGAGCCTAGCCAGTTTGGATATTCACCTTCCTAGATATGGACGGAGGGGAGAGGACCTAGGACTTACCATAGGCAGGGAACCCAGACTGCTCTGTGAACTGGAGAGGGAGGGGGAGAGGAGTGGGGGGAGGGGGAGAAGGGTGGGAGGAGGGAGAGAAGGGTGAGAGGAGGGGGAGGGAAATGGGAGGCTGGGAGGAGGTGGAAACTTGTTTTTTTGTTAATTTTTTTTCTTCTTTTCTCAATAAAAAAAAATGAAAAAAAAAAAAGAATTGGGTCTTTATAGTAGTAAAGTTGGGAGTGAGGTTGTAAGGGGCCTCTGGGATTCAAGACCCCTGATTGGCTGACATTTGTCTAGGGGTGTCCTGGAGAGGTATGCTGGTAGTGTCCTGGTGAGGTGAGGTGGCTGCTATCTACAGCAGTTGGAATGTCAGGCATTTCCTTTGAATGGTCTGTTCTTGGGTGGGGGTCAGGTATTTTCAACTTGTTGTGTTTTTCTGCTACCAGGTATTGCTTCAGTGTAAACTACTGAGACTCAGGCTTCTTGTTTGAATTTAACTTTTGCCAGAGTCCCAGGTGATCATAGTTGAAAGTAAAGAATTTCCTTTGGGTGACCTGCCCAGACTTAGATTATCATGGCTGACCCCCACATCACCAACAAAAACACAGGTAACAGAAAACCTCACACCAACAAACCCCGAAAGAGAAAAACACACAAACACTATCATCAAAAATAACAGGAATTAACAATCACTGGTTATAAATATCTCTTAATGTCAATGGACTCAATTCACCTATAAAAAGACACATGCTAACTGAATGGGTATGATAACAGGATCCATCCTTCTGCTGTATACAAGAAACACACCTTAACCTCAAAGACAGACATGACCTCAGAGCAAAGAGATGGCAAAAGACTTTCCAAGCAAAGTGACCCAAGAAACAAGAGGATGTAGCTATCCTAATATCTAGTAAAATGGACTTCAAACTAAAATCAATCAGTAGAGATGGAGAAGGAAACTTCATACTTGTCACAGGAAAAATCCCAACAAGATAAAGTCTCAATCCTGAACATTTATGCCTCAAATATAAGAACACCCACATATGTAAAAGAAACATTACTACAGTTTAAATTACATATCAAACCCCATACACTAAGAGTAGGAGACTTAAACACCCCACTCTTCCAAATGGACAGGTCAACCAGACAAAACTTAACAGAGAAATAAGAGAACTAATAGATATCATGAATCAAATGGATTTAACAGACATCTATAGAACATTTCACCCAAACACAAATGAATATACCTTCTTCTTAGCACCTCATGCAACCTTTTCTAGAATTGACCACATTCTTGGTAACAAAGCAAATCTCAACAGATACAAAAAGATTGGAATATCCTCTGTATCTTATCGAATCACCATGGTTTATATTTAGAATTCAACAACAACACTAATTGTAGAAAATCTACAAATTCATGGAAATTGAGCAGTGCTCAATTAAATCACTGTTGGGTCATGAATGAAATGCAGAAAGAAATTAAAGACTTTCTAGTATTCAATGAAATTGAAGGTAAAACATGCCCAAACCTGTGGGATACTATGAAAGCAGTATTAAGAGAAAAGTTCATAGCACTAAAATATCTACATAAAGAAAGTGGAGAAATCCCACACTGATGGAGGAGGGTTTTCTGTTTTGTGTTGATTTCATTGGTTAATAAAGAAACTGCTTTGGCCTTTGATAAGACAAAAAAAATAGATAGGCAGAGTAGACAGAACAGAATGCTGGGAGAAAGAAGCAGATTCAGGCAGACGCTATAGCTCTCCTCTCCAAGATGGATTTAGGTTAAGATCTTTTCCAGAAAGCCACCACCTTGAGGTGCTACACAGATTATTAGAAATATGTTAATCAAGATGTGAGAGTTAAGTTAGCCAGTAAGAGGCTAAAGCTAATGCTCCAAGAGTGTTTAAAAGAATACAATTTGTGTGTTGTTATTTCGGGTATAAAGCTAGCCGTGCAGGCGCTGGGTGGGAACGCAGCCCACAGCTCCTTTCTACACCATACTAGTGATTTAACAGCATACCTGAAAGCTCTATGAAACAAAAAGAAGAAGACTCCCTGAGGAGGAATAGACAACAGGAAATAATCATATTGAGGGCCGAAATCAATAGAATAGAAAGAAAGAATCAATGAAATGAAGAGCTGGTTCTTTGAGAATATCAATAAATTAGACAAACCCTTATCCAAATTAATCAAAAGAAAGAGAACATTCAAATTGACAAAATCAGAAATGAAAAGGACATAAAAATTGACAGTGAGGAAATTCAATGAATCTTTTTGTTATACTACAAAAACCTGTACTCCACATTTTGAAAAAATGTAAAAGGAATAGACACTTTTCTGGATAAGCACCACATACAAAAATTAAATCAAGATGAAGTTGAAAGACCCACGGTGTGGGGAGACTCTCACTCAAGTCTCAGAATAACATGACCCCCACCCCCAGTAACTCATGAGAGACCATCCTTGCTTCAATCATACAAGGTTTATTTGACAAGACAGGAACCAGTGAACTGGGGCCGAGACTCATAACCCATGCAGGGGAGGAGTTCGACCCAGAGTAACTGGGAGAAGGGGTTTTTAAAGGAAGAAACCACAGTCCAGTAATCCAAAGGGGTTAGGGAGGGCATCATAGAAAATCCCGAAAATACCAGTGATGATTACAAGGGGGCAACTCCCTGTTTCTCAAGATTATTCTCAAGATTACAATCTAACTTTATCTTCGGCTAGTTCCTGAAACAGTCACTGAACCGGCTAATCTTAGATTTCTGAATCTTCCCTCCCTGCTTAGATTTTTGGCTCTATTTTTTTCCAGCTAGGGGGGTCTGGATTTATCCTGGTCTTTCAAAGTGAATGATTTAAATAGACCTATAATCTACAAATAAATAGAAGTTCTCATAAAAGCCTGCCAACTGAAAAAAAAGCCCAGTTCCTGATAGTTTTAGCACAGAATTCTACCAGAACTTCCAAGAAGAGCATACACCTATATTTCTCAACTTGTTTCACATAATAGAAACAGAACTAACATTGCCAAACTCTTTCTATGAGGCAACAGTTACTCTAATAAAGAAATTGCATAGAGACTCAACCAAGAAAAAGAATTAAAGACCAATCTCCCTCATGAACATTGATACAAAAAATACTTAGTACAATACTGACAAATCAAATCCAAGAATATATCCAAAAGCAGTATCCATCATGATAAAGTGGGCTTCATTCCAGAAATGCAGAGATGGTTCAAAATATGAACATATCAACATATGATACAATATATCAATGTAATTCACTATATAAATAAACTGAAAGAACAAAACCATAAGATCCTCTGAGTATATGCTGAAAAGTCATTTGGCAAAATCAACCATCCCTTCATGATAAAGGTCTTGGAGAGATCAGGGGTACAAGGACCACATCTAAACATAATAAAAGCAATATACAACAAGCCATCAGCCAACATCAAATTAAATGGAAAGAAACTCAAAGTCATTCCACTAAAATCTGGAACAAGATGAGGCTCTTCACTCTCTATATCCACACAACCTAGGTTTTTGAATTCTAGCTAGAGCAATAAGACAAGAGAAAGAGATCAACTGGAAAGGAAGAAGTCAAACATTTGCTATTCGCAGATGATATGATATTACATATAAGTGACACCAAAAATTCTGAATACCAGGGAACTCCTATAGCTGATAAATGCCTTCAGTAATGTGGCAGGATACAAGATAAACTCAAAAAAAGTAGTTTATCTAAGTACAAATGATAATGAAGCTGAGAAAGAAATCAGAGAAACATTAACATTCACAGTAGCCACGAATAACATAAAATGTCTTTGGGGTAAAACTAACCAAACAAGTGAAAGACCTGTTCAACAAAAACTTTGTCTATGAAGAAAACAATTGAAGAAGATATCAGAAAATAGAAAGATTCCCCATGCTCATAGATAAATAGGATTAATATAATAAAAATGGAAATCCTACCAAAAGCAATCTATAGATTCAATGTAATCCCCATCCAAATCCCATCACAAATCTCAACAGACCTTGAAAGAACAATTCAACTTCATAGGGAAAAACAAAAACAAAAACAAACAAACAAAAAAAAAACAGAATAGGCAAAAGAATCCTGTACAATAAAGGAACTTCCAGAGGCATCACCGTCCCTGATATCAAGCTCTTTTATAGGGTACAGTAATGAAAACAGCTTAGAATTGGCATTAAAACAGAAAGGTTAATTAGCCTTTTACTGTCTAGTTTCTTGAGTTCTTTATATATTTTGGAGATCAGACCTTTGTCAGTTGCGGGGTTGGTGAAGATCTTCTCCCAGTAAGTGGATTGCCTTTTTGTTTTAGTGACAGTGTCCTTTGCTTTACAGAAGCTTCTCAGTCTCAGCAGGTCCCATTTATTCAATGAGGCCCTTAATGTCTGTGCTGCTGGGGTTATATGTAGGAAGTGGTCTCCTGTGCCCATGTGTTGTAGAGTACTTCCCACTTTCTCTTCTATCAGGTTCATTGTGTTCGGACTGATATTGAGGTCTTTAATCCATTTGGACTCAAGAAACTAGACCGTAAAAGGCTAATCAACCCAATTATAAAATGGGGCACTGAGCTGAACAGAGAATTCTCAACAGAAGAAGTTCAAATGGCCAAAAGACACTTAAGGTCATGCTCAACTTCCTTAGCGATCAGGAAAATGCAAATCAAGACAACTTTAAGATACCATCTTACACCTGTCAGAATGGCTAAAATAAAAAACACCAATGATAGCCTTTGCTGCAGAGGTTGTGGAGAAAGGGGTACCCTCATCCATTGCTGGTGGGAATGCAAACTTGTGCAACCACTCTGGAAAGGAGTGTGGCGGTTTCTCAGGAAATTCGGGATAAACCTACCCCTGGACTCAGCAATACCACTCTTGGGAATATATCCAAGAGAGGCCCTATCATACAACAAACGTATATGCTCAACTATGTTCATAGCAGCATTGTTTGTAATAGCCAGAACCTGGAAACAACCTAGATGCCCTTCAATGGAAGAATGAATGAAGAAAGTATGGAATATATACATATTAGAGTATTACTCAGCAGTAAAACACAGCGACTTCTTGAATTTTGCATACAAATGGATGGAAATAGAAAACACTATCCTGAGTGAGGTAAGCCAGACCCAAAAAGAGGAACATGGGATGTACTCACTCATATTTGGTTTCTAGCCATAAATAAAGGACATTGAGCTTATAATTCGCGATCCTAGAGAAGTTAAATAAGAAGGTGAATCCAAAGACAAACATATAGGCATCCTCCTGAATATTAACCTTCATCAGGCAATGAAAGGAGACAGAGACAGAGACCCACATTGGAGCACTGGACAGAAATCTCAAGGTCCAAATCAGGAGCAGAAGGAGAGAGAGCACGAGCAAGGAACTCAGGACCGCGAGGGGTGCACCCACCCACTGAGACAGTGGGGCTGATCTATTGGGAGCTCACCAAGGCCAGCTGGACTGTGACTGAAAAAGCATAGGATAAAAGCAGACCCTCTGAACATGGCGAACAATGAGGGCTGATGAGAACTCAAGAACAATGGCATTGGGTTTTTGATACTACTGCACGTACTGGCTTTGGGGAGCCTAGGCAGTTTGGATGCTCACCTTACTAGATCTGGATGGAGGTGGGTGGTCCTTGGACTTCCCACAGGTCAGGGAACCCAGATTGCTCTTTGAGCTGATGAGGGAGGGGGACTTGATTGGGGGACGGGGAGGGAAATGGGAGGCGGTGGCGGGGAGGAGGCAGAAATCCTTAATAAATAAATAAATTAAAAAAAAAACAAAGACCTGGATATTAACCCACACATCAATGAACATCTGATTTTTGACAAAGATGCTAAAATTCGACAATGGAAAAAAAGAATGCATTGTCAACAAATGGTGCTGGCATAACTGAATGTCAGGGTGCAGAATAATGCAAATAGGTCTGTACCAATCCCCATGCCCAAAACTCAAGTCCAAATTAAAGACCTCAGTATTAAGTCGACCACACTGAACCTGATGGAAGAGAAAGCAAAAAGTAACTTTCAGTGCTTGAGTACAGGAGACCACTTCCTAAAATAACACCAGTAGCACAGATACTGAGCAACAATAAAAAATCTAGACCCCCTAAAACTGTGAAGCGTTTGTAAGTGAAGGACACATTTAATAAGACAAAAAGGCAGCTAACTGAATGGGAAAAGACCTTCACCATCCCCACATCAGACAAGGAACTGATCTCCAAAATATATAAAGAACTCAAGAAATTAGACATCAAAATGTCAAATAATCTAATTTAAAAATAGGGTACAGATAGAAACAGAGAATTCTCAACAGAAGAACTTCAAATGCTGGAAAACACTTATGGATATGTTCAACATCCTTAGCCATTGGGAAAATGCATTTCAAAACAACACAGAGATAACATCTAACACCTGTAAGAATGCTTAAGATCAAACCGCAAAAAGAATCAAGCAGGAAAGAAAATTATAGACCAATCTCACTCATGAACATCGATGCAAAAATCCTCAACAAAATACTGGCAAACCGTATCCAAGAACACATTAGAAAAATTATCTATTATGATCAAGTAGGCTTCATCCCAGGGATGCAGGGCTGGTTCAACATACGAAAATCAATCAATGTAATCCATCATATAAATAAACTGAAAGAAAAAAAACATATGATCATTTCATTAGATGCTGAAAAAGCATTTGACAAAATTCAACATCCCTTTATGATAAAAGTATTGGAGAGATTTGGGATACAAGGGTCACACCTAAATATAATAAAAGCTATATACAGCAAGCCGACAGCTAACATCAAATTAAATGGAGAGAAACTTAAAGCCATCCCACTAAACTCAGGAACACGAGAAGGCTGTCCACTCAGCCATACCACTTCAATATAGTGCTTGAAGTTCTAGCAATAGCAATAAGACAACATAAGGGGATCAAGGGGATTCAAATTGGAAAGGAAGAAGTGAAACTTTCGTTATTTGCAGATGATATGATAGTGCACATAAGCGACCCCCAAAACTCCACCAAAGAACTTTTACAGCTGATAAACAGCTTTAGTAATGTGGCAGGATACAAGATCAACTCCAAAAAAATCAGTCACCCTCTTGAAAGACCCCCACAGTATAGACAAACAGCTAAGCAGCAGCAACGCCAGGCTTAAACTTTGGAGCAACACAAGTAACATTAGAGCAGGGAAGTTCGACTTGAGAACAAGGGCGGAGAAGCCAGGCAAGATATCTGCGGTCAGCCGGTCAGCCATCTGGCCCCAAGCGATAAGGAGCCAAACTAGAAACAGGAAAAGTGGAAGGCCCTCTGGATACCCCCTCCCAGAACCCGCAGCTGGCCTGCTCCCATGAGAACATCCCGTTTGCTTAGGGAACCCGGATGCCTATAGTCAGCACATATGCCCAACTTAGAATATCAGCAATTCACAGAAGAGACAACTCCCCCTATGAAAGATCCCAGCTTAGCTGCTGTAACGTCATTTCACAAAGCTTTTGACGAACGACTGTAAGTGCAGAGTAAGGTCAGGGTCCCTGGCTGACAGGACATCAATTAACAGGAAATCTGTTGCCATACATCTGTGCTGTAAAAGGAAAGAAAGAACAAAAGGGAAACAGGATATCTGTTCCCATACATCTGTGCTGGGAAAGGAAAAACCACCTATGCCCCTTGCCCCATTCCAACTGACCACTAACAACGCATTTGCTTCTGTAATCTGCTTCTGCTGCCCTCTTTCCTATAAAAAGACCTTCCCCCAGTCTGCAGGCGAGCTTTGTTTTTTGAGAGACTAAGTCGCCCCAGGTACCTGTGTACTGAATAAAGCCTCTTGCTGTTTGCATCCGAAGAGTGATCTCGCTGTTCCTTGGGAGGGTCTCCTTAGCCTGAAAGACTGCCCACCACTGGGGTCTTTCACTCTTATACACAAAGGATATGGAAGCAGAGAGGGAAATCAGAGAAGCTTCATCTTTCACGATAGCCACAAACAGCATAAAATATCTTGGGGTAACTCTAACCAAGGAAGTGAAAGATCTATTTGACAAGAACTTTTAGGCATTGAAGAAAGAAACTGAGGAGTATACCAGAAAATGGAAGGACCTCCCTTGCTCTTGGATTGGGAGGATCAACATAGTAAAAATGGCAATTCTACCAAAGGCAATTTATAGATTAAATGCAATCGCCATCAAGGTCCCTTCAAAATTCTTCACAGATCTTGAGAGGACAATAATCAACTTTATATGGAAAAACAAAAAACCCAGGATAGCCAAAACAATCCTATACAATAAAGGATCTTCTGGAGGCATTGCCATCCCTGACTTCAAACTCTATTGCAGAGCTACAGTGATGAAAACAGTGTGGTACTGGCATAAAAACAGAGAAGTCGACCAATGGAATCGTATAGAAGACCCGAATTTTATCCCACAAACCTATGAACACCTCATTTTTGATAAAGGAGCCAAAAGTATACAATGGAAGAAAGAAAGCATCTTCAACAAATGGTGCTGGCATAACTGGATGTCAACCTGTAGAAGAATGAAAATAGACCCATATAATGACCATGCACAAAACTCAAGTCCAAATGGATTCAAGACCTCACTATCAGTCACAACACATTGAACCTGAAAGAAGAGAAAGTGGGAAGTACCCTACAACAGATGGGCACTGGAGATCGCTTCCTATGTGTAACCCCAACATCTCAAACATTAAGGGCAACATTGAATAAATGGGACCTACTAAAACTGAGAAGCTTCTGTAAAGCAAAGGACACTGTCACCAAGACAAAAAGGCAACCTACTGACTGGGAGAAGATCTTCACCAACCCCGCAACAGACAAAGGTCTGACCTCCAAAATATATAGAGAACTCAGGAAACTAGACTTTAAAATGCTAATTAACCCAATTAAAAAATGAGGCACTGAACTGAACAGAGAATTCTCAGCAGAGGAAGTTCAAATGGCCAAAAGACACTTAAGGTCATGCTCAACCTCCTTAGGGATCGGGGAAATGCAAATCAAAACAACTTTGAGATATCATCTTACACCTGTCAGAATGGCTAAAATAAAAAACTCCAATGATAGCCTTTGCTGGAGAGGCTGTGGAGGAAGGGATACCCTCATCCATTGCTGGTGGGAATGCACCTTGTGCAACCACTATGGAAATCAGTGTTTCGGTTCCTCAGGAAATTCGGGATCAACCTACCCCTGGACCCAGCAATACCACTCCTGGGAATATACCCAAGAGATGCTCTATCATATGACAAGAGCATTTGTTCAACTATGTTCATAGCAGTATTATTTGTAATAGCCAGAACCTGGAAACAACCTAGATGCCCTTCAATGGAAGAATGGATGAAGAAAGTGTGGAATATCTACACATTAGAGTACTACGCTGCGGTAAAAAACAATGACTTCTCAAATTTTGCTTGCAAATGGATGGAAATAGAAAACACTATCCTGAGTGAGGTAACCCAGACCCAAAAAGATGAATATGGGATGTACTCACTCATAATTGTTTTGTAGCCATAAACAAGGGTCACGGAGTCTACAATTGGTGATCCCAAAGAAGCTAAGTAAGAAGGTGAACCAAAGGAAAAACATATAATTGTCCTCTTGGCTATGGGAAGTAGACAAAATTGCCGGGGAGAAAATTGAGATCTTGGGGGTGGGGTGGGATGGGGGTAAGGGGAGATGGGGAGAGAAAAGGGAGAAGGGGAGAATGGGGGGAACTTGGGGGAAAAGGAGGATTGGGATAAAGGAAGGTTAGATAAGGGAGAACGGAAGCACAATTCTTAGTTAAGGGAGCCACCTTAGATTTGGCAAGAGACTTGAACCTTGAGTGGTTCCCAGATGCCGAAGCCGAGGTCCCCAGTTAGTTCCTTGGGCAGCTGAGGATAGGGAACCTGAGATGACCCTATCCTATAGCAATATTGACGAATATCTTGCATATCATCATAGAACCTTCATCTGGTGATGGATGGAGATAGAGACAGAGACCCACACTGGAGCACTGGACTGAGCTCCCAAGGTCCCAATGAGGAGCAGAAGAAGGGAGAACATGAGCAAAGAAATCGGGACCACGAGGGGTTCACCCACCCACTGAGACAGTGGAGCTGATCTATTGGGAGCTCACCAAGGCCAGCTGGACTGTGACTGAAAAATCATGGGATAAAACTGGACTCTCTGAGCATGGCGAACAATGAGGGCTGATGAGAAGCCAAGGACAATGGCACGGGGTTTTGAACCTACGTAATGTGCTGGCTTTGTGGGAGCCTAGCCGGTTTGGATGTTCACCTTCCTAGGAATGGACGGAGAGGGGAGGACCTAGGACTTACCACAGGGCAGGGAACCCTGACTGCTCTTTGGACTGGAGAGGGAGGGGGAGAGGAATGGGGGGAAGGGGAGAAGGGTGGGAGGAGGGGGAGAAGGCTGGGAGGAGGGGGAGAAGGGTGGGAGGAGGGGGAGGGAAATGGGAGGCTGGGAGGAGGTGGAAACTTGTTTTTTTTCTCCTTTTCTTAATAAAAAAAATGGAAAAAAAAAGAATGCTTAAGATCAAAAACATCAATAATAGCTTATGCAGGAGAGGATATGGAGTAAGGTGAGTACTATTCCAGTACTGATGGAAATGTAAATTTGTACAACCACTCTGCAAATCAGTATAGCATTTTCTCAGAAAATTGAGAATCAACAATCTGAAGACCCAGCAATATCACTGTTGGGCATATACCCAGAGAATAATAAACCACACTACAAGGACATTTGTCAACTATGTTTATAGCAGCATTATTTATAATAGCCAGAACTGGGAAACAACCTAAATGCCTCTCAACCAAAGAATGGATAAAGAAAATGTGGGAAAATGTGGTACAGTTTCACAATAGAATACTACTCAGCAGGAAAAAAAAAAGACATCTCGAAATTTGCATACAAATGCATGGTATTAGAATAAACCATCCTGAGTGAGGTAACCCAGACCCATAAAGATGATCATAAGTGAATACTAGCTGTAAAGAGAAGGATTAAGGACCTATAATCCAGGGCCCCAGAGAAGCTAAATAACAAGGAGGTCCCTAACAGAAACATATGTAGATCCCCTGTGGAAGGGGAGAGACAAATTCTCCTAAAAAATTTGGAATCTTGGAGTGGGAATAGAACAGAGTAGGAGGGGAGAGAAGAGGGAGGAAGAAAATGAGTGGGAACTTAATGATCCAGATAGCGGAACAAAGATGAAAAACACAGAAAGAGATATCTTCATTGAGGGAGCCATTAAGAGGACAGTAAGAAATCTGGCACTAGAGAAATTCCCAAGAATTCACAAAATTGACCCCAACTAAGACACTAAGCAATAGTGGGGAGGGTGCCTGAACTTGCCTTGCCCTATAGTCAGATTAATGACTATCTTAAATGTCACCATAGAACCTACATCCAGCTACTGATGGAAGCCATTAGATGGAGAAAACCACAGGGGAATATTGGACTGAGCTTTCAAAGTCCAGTTAAAGAGAGAGAGGAGAGAGAATGCGAGCAAAGAGGTCAAGACCATGATGGGGAAATCCACTGAATCATCTGCTGAGCTAATTAAAGCCTTTCAACTTTGGCCTGACAAAGAGGGAACCAGCATAGGAACAAAGGGGTCCTCTGAATTTGGGTGACAGTTGCATGGCACTGGCAGTGAAACAAGGATTTATCCCTACTGCTTGTTGTGGCTTCGGAACCCATTCTCTTGCTCATCCAAATATAGGGAAGTGTTCTTTGGTCCTGCCTCAAAACAATGAGCTGGATTTTGTTGATTCCCCAATGGTGTTGATTTTGGATGGGATATGGGGGCTTGGAGGGGGGCAAAGTGGAGGGAGCAAGAGGAAGGAAGGGAGTCGGAAAGGGATTTGGCATGTAGAATGAGAAAAGAGAGTTTTAAAATTAAATTATATATATATATATATATATATATATATATGAAACGTAATTTTATAGGAATTTGAGGACACTTCTGATTTTCCATAACCTCTCAAAATTTAGAATACATACTATTTTAACATTCATATATACATGAAAAATAAGGAAGTTTGACTTCTGTGTAGTCCTTGCCACTATTGTTCCATATATTTCCACCACCAATTTTAATGGCTACCCATAATTGTTCAACACTTATTTTCCACTCTTTCCTTTTTACAACTTAGTAAATTGGGATCCACAAATTTATTCACAAAGCCTTGTTTTGTCAACATCTTGAGGCACTTACTAATTCTTCCACCAATGAAATCTCATAGCAGACTTTACTTCTGCTGATTGATTCACTGAATTCTGCCAACAAGTACAGTCGCCTCTGTAGTTTAATCCCTTCTATATTGTTCAGATTTTATTCTCTACAATTCCCATTATTGTACCCAAATTACAATAAATGCTCAATAACTAACTCTTCAAAATAATTTAGGAGACAGAAACAGTCATTGAGAGACATTGGTAAGGTTTATTATTGCCAGATGTCTACAGATATATATTCTGCTTCTAGAGGATATTTATTAGTATCCTTCAGGTTATATTTTAATGAAGTTCTGTGAGGAAAGAAAAAGAGAATCCTGTGCTTATTAGTACATTCAAATGAAACTGGTTTTATAAATTCAAAAGGATTAAACTTGATTGCATATATTGTAAAACTCAATTAGTTGTGACTTCTCTATAAATGAAAAAGTTTAAATGAAATTACAAGAAAGTTATTTGGTTCTCACTTAGTCTTGTCTGTATGAGCATAGACACTTGCATTTACAATTCTGACTTTCCATAAAATTTGAGGAAATCTAAAGATTTGGAATAAAGTTACAATTGCAAGTAGAATAAATATCTGATTTTAGAGTAAGCAACATGACATACTTTTTCATGCTAAATACTCTATACCATCTCTTTATATTATCTCTTACCTGCTATAGTGACCAGCGTCTGAACAAAGCCTTTGCATTTCTTATTTTTACTTTCTTCTTTGAGAGTGTCCTAAACGTGTAAATCACTACCATCATGTTTCCAGTAGGTTCTAAGATTGCATGGTTACTACAAACTATTTGTTTTAAAAAATGAAGAAGGCTTTTGTATTATGGGCTAAATAGATTAGTTTATCAGCATAGCAATGCCTCACCTTCATTAACATAAAAAAGTAAATAAAAGGTTGTGGGCTAGATGGCTAAAAGACCAACTTTTTCTGTGATATGATTCTATGATATGTAAAATTCTTTGCAAAGTTAATGGCTGTCATTTGACAAGTAGTTTTAAATAGAGGTTCCCACAGTGTACTGAGAGGATGGACTTTA
Organism: Microtus oregoni; assembly: GCF_018167655.1. Classification (NCBI taxonomy): domain Eukaryota; kingdom Metazoa; phylum Chordata; class Mammalia; order Rodentia; family Cricetidae; genus Microtus; species Microtus oregoni. Next base: position 22,065,852 of record NW_024543093.1, on the reverse strand, counting down.
TAAAAAAACAAACAAACAGAAACCCAATTGTCTAGTAAGAGGAAGAAAGATGGAGAATTGTGACAGGAATGTTCTGAAAACTTAAGGGAGAAGACCCAGGGTTGCTGGAATTAACCTTTCAAATCTTGGGATCCCTATTTATTCTCGAAATCTAGAAGGGTCCTCTAGCTCAGAAACTCAGTAACCACTCTGGCACTGCCTCTAAAGCCAAACAACTAAGACAAAAGTAGACATAGTAGGTCTGGTCTATCTGTGCATTCTACTCATTTTAACTTTGACAAGTTCAATTGAGATCATGATGGCAGGTGGCCCGACATGATGATCACACAGTTTAGGATTCTTTAACTTATAATCATACACATGTCTCTTACAGTCAGGATGGACCAAAAAGTAACCAGTTTGGACAAAGCAATTTAAACAGCAAATGATAAAAACAAAATCTTCCCTCCCGTTCACTTTCCATTTCCAGAAAGTTCTTAATATATCGGAACGTTTCCTAAATGTGTTAAGCACATGAATATAATCATTACTGTCATGTTAATAATTTCTTAATCAATTGCCCATTGCACCATAGATTACTCTCATAATTAAACTCTCCATGGTGGGATAATATTAAAAAGACTATTAGAAAAAATGTAAAAAAAAAAAAAAACCCTGCCAATATACTCTTTCTCTGGCAACAGTAGATTTCTGAAAACATAATAATGAAAAAGCATATGTGTAAGCTGAAGATATTTTGAAAGCATTGACCTGTGTAATATCATGTGACCTCAATGCAGCCTTGTTTCTAAACATGGTAGGGACACTCTGAGCAGTACAGGCTGTGACATTGCACCTGACCTAAAAACCTAAGCATATTTGAGGCTTTTTCTTTTTTTTATATGAATAAAAGCATCTTTATTTTTATTTTTTATATGAGTATTTTTTTTTATTGAGAAAAGAAAAAAAACAGTCTCTGCCTCCCAGTCTCCCAATTCCCTCCCCCTCCTCCCAACCTTCTCCCTCTCCATTCCAAAGAGCAGTCAGGGTTCCCTGCCCTGTGGAAAGTCCAAGGTCCTCCCCTTCCGTCCATGTCTAGGAAGGTGAACATCCAAACTGGCTAGGCTCCCACAAAGCCAGAACATGAAGTAGGATCAAAACCCCGTGCCATTGTCCTTGGCTTCTCATCAGCCCTCATTGTTCGCCATGTTCAGAGGGTCCGGTTTTATCCTATGCTTTTTCAGTCACAGTCCAGCTGGCCTTGGTGAGCTCCCAATAGATCAGCCCCACTGTCTCAGTGGGTGGGTGCACCCCTCGTGGTCCTGACTTCCTTGCTCATGTTCTCCCTCCTTCTGCTCCTCATTGGGACCTTGGGAGCTCAGTCTAGTGCTCCAGTGTGGGTCTCTGTCTCTATTTCCATCCATCACCAGATGAAGGTTCTATGGTGGTATGCAAGATATTCGTCAGTATTGCTATAGGATAGGGTCATTTCAGGTTCCCTATCCCCAGCTGCCCAAAGAACTAACTGGGGACATCGCCTTGGGCTCCTGGGAGCTATTCTAGGTTCAAGTCTCTTGCCAACCCTAAGGTGGCTCCCTTAACTAAGAATTGTGCAATCTTGTGCAACCACTCTGGAAATCAGTGTTTCGGTTTCTCAGGAAATTTGGGATCAACCTACCCCTGGACCCAGCAATACCACTCTTGGGAATATACCCAAGAGATGCCCTATCATATGACAAAAGCATTTGTTCAACTATGTTCATAGCAGTATTATTTGTAATAGCCAGAACCTGGAAACAACCTAGATGCCCTTCAATGGAAGAATGGATGAAAAAAGTGTGGAATATATACACATTAGAGTATTACGCTGCGGTAAAAATCAATGACTTCTCGAACTTTGCATGCAAATGGATGGAAATAGAAAACACTATCCTGAGTGAGGTATCCCAGACCCAAAAAGATGAATATGGGATGTACTCACTCATAATTGGTTTCTAGCCATAAATAAAGGTCACAGAGTCTACAATTGGTGAACCTAAAGAAGCTAAATAAGGTTAACCCAAGGAAAAACATATCGTTATCCTCTTGGCTATGAGAAGTAGACAAAATTGCCGGGGAGAAAATTGGGATCTTGGGGGTGGGGTGGGATGGGGGTAAGGGGAGATGGGGAGAGAAAAGTGAGAAGTGGAGGATGGGGGAACTTGGGGAAACAAGATGATTGGGATAAAGGAAGGGTGGATAGGGGAGCACGGTGGCTTTTTCATATATTCTTAAATACATTGCTTTTGTTGCCCTTATTTAAATGCAACAACTTAATATTAAATTAAATGGATAGAAACTCAAAGCGTTTTCACTAAAATCAGGAACAAGACAAGGCAGTCTACTCTCCATATCTGTTTAATAAAACTTCTAGCTAAAAACAATAAGGCCACAAAAAGAAACCAAAACACTAATGATGTCTTATGTTGGAGAGAATGTGGAGGAAGAAGAGCACTCCTCCTTTGTTTGTGGGAGTGCAAATGTGTATAGCCAGTTTGGAAAACAATATGTCAGTTTCTCAGAAATTTGGGAATAAATCCATCTCAAGACTCAGTATTACCACTCTTGGGCATATACTCTAAGGATGTTCAATCATACCACAAGAACACTTGCTCAACTATTCATAGCAGCATTACTTGTGATGACCAGAACCTGTAAACACTATTCATAGCAGCATTACTTGTGATGACCAGAACCTGTAAACAACTGAAGAATGGATGAAGAAAGTGTGGCACATTTACACAACAATATTACTCAGCAGTAAAAAAAACAATGACATCATAATATTTGTAAGCAAATGGATGCAACTAGAAAACATTTATCCTGAGTAACATAGCCCAGTCCCAGAAAAACAAACATGCTACATACTCACTCATAAGTGGATAGTAACTATAAAGCTAAAGATATCCAGATTACAGTCCTTTAAAAGGAAACTGCTCTTCAGGTGTGAAGCTAGGAGAATTTTGCATTTATATCTTAGAGGCATACACACATATTGGCCACATAAGTTTCCTAAAGCAAAACCAGGACTCAGGGGTGCAGAATCCAGAGGGAACCTGACTGAACTTCAAAGAAACTGACAGGAAATTGAGATCATCTTGATACAACCAGATTGAAATTTAGTCATACGTAGAAATTAAAACTTCTGAAAACATGTGCCTCATTTGGTTTTTGATGGCATGTTCTTTATCAAGTTTTGAGAAAAGGTCACTGTATTTTATGCATTGTTGGATTTGGAACGTTCCAGAAGACATGTATGCCCAGAGTTTGGTGGTAGCCAACAATACATACATGTCTATGTAAGAGATATAAGCTATAGCATACACCGTGCCACTTTAATAATCTGTACAAACAAAAATGGTGAAGTTTTTTGTTTTGTTTTTTACTCTTTAGACAATATTATTTTATAGACAATGACTGGTTTTGTCCTCTGGGTTTGTAGAAATAGATATGACATTCCTGTGACCAGAAATAAGAATTGTGTAATCTAATTAGATACTTGTGTGAACTAGATTTATCTTTAACTTATCAGAACTTCAACTGGCACACCCTGTGCAATATTAGGCCCCACTGCAGACAGAACTGTCTTAGACTATATATGCCATGTCCATCCTTTTCCTTCTCTTTGTAGTAAGTTTGAGGAGGCATGCATACATTGTTCTTAAAAGCAAGAATTAAAATTCCATCAATAAGGGTTCTCAGCATTCATGGTTTGAGAATAGTTATAAAATAAATGATGGTTATGTTGATTAGAAATATAAAATTACCCTTTTCTCATAAGAGGTTCTTCAATCAGTTAAACACTAAATTTTAATGTAAATCAAGGAATTTGTCTTTTATGTATACACACAAGAAAAATGAAAGCAAGTAAGTTGATAATCCACACAAAATATCACGGCATCATTATCTACCAGAAAAACATTAGAGAAACTCTTAATATTTACCAGAAAAATAATAAACAAAATTTGTTGTAACAGTCAAACTTAGAAAAGAATACAACTCAGTCGGGCAGTAGTGGCACATGCCTTTAATCCCAGCACGGGGGAGGCAGAGGCAGGTGGATCTCTGTGAGTTAGAGGCCAGCCTGGTCTACAAGAGCTAGTTCCAGGATAGGCATGAAAGCTACAGAGAAACCTTGTCTTGAAAAAATTTAAAAAAAAAAAAGGAAAGAAAGAATACAACTCTCATATCTAGTACATAATTGATAAGTTTTAAAGGATACTAAGAGAAATAAATCAGACAGGAAGAAAAGCTATGATTATGTAATTATATGATACATAATTGTGATTTACAATTCATGAGGTACCTAAAGTAGGCAGTTCTACAGACAGAATGTGGAGTAGAGATGATTAAGCCAGAAGCAGCTAGGGAATAGAATCTGTTTGCTACTACAGAGAAATTCATGAGACAATGATGACCTTTACACAACTTTGAGAATTCTTTTAATGGTATTGAATTGAATACTTGACATAGTTAAAATGATGTATTGAATGGTACATTAAAATTGTAGCTGAAACTATTAAAAATGACAATTTTCATTCTCTCTGTGCTTTACCGTAATGAAAATTTAAATTAACAAATACCTAGTAAAAATTATTGCAAGTATTCCAAAAATAATAGAGTTTAGATTTGTTATGTTTGAGAATATTGAAAACAAAACAAAAAATGTGATTTCAGTCTCTTACCTCCCCCGGTCAATTGTTAGTGACAAGAATTCAATAAACTTCTTGGGTATTTATTTAATAGTTTACTTACCTTATACATGAGTAGTCTTGATGACTAAAACAAAAATGCATAAAAGCGCCTCACAAGCCCGGCGTTGGTGGCGCACACCTTTAATCCCAGCACTCAGGAGGCAGAGGCAGGCGGATCTCTGTGAGTTCGAGACCAGCCTGGTCTACAGAGCTAGTTCCAGGACAGGCTCCAAAGCCACAGAGAAACCCTGTCGCGAAAAACAAACACACAAAAAAAGTGCCTCACAAAAGACCAGTATCCACATGGATATAGGCAGTTCTCACTGTATAGACAGAGGCTATTATAGCTTCTTCACTGAAATGCATGTGTTGGTCCTATGTTAATGCGACAAAATTCCAAACTGTAATGATAGTCTGATAAAGTACATGAAAATTAACACTATTTTATAATGGCATTTATAGATATATTAATGTATTTTGGGATAAAGTAACTGATTCCTCATTATAAAAGCAAAAATTAGTATTAAAATGAGCATGGCTTAAACACACATTGACTATTATTTTTTTTTCTATCCATAGTGGTTATGTCTTTGACTATGATTACTACAGAGATGATTTCTACAATCGGTATGTGAATTTTTCAACCCTTTCTTTGTAATCTATATTATATTCTATTTTATGCATTTTATTTACTGAAGCTATTAATTAAATTCATGAAATAACATTTTGTGATGACAAATTTGAAATGTCAAGTTTGTACAACTGTGTCATAGATACATCTTCAATTTTTGTTATATTTTTGACATGCAGTAGATATTGCAATTAGAGCATTACAGTTAGCTAGCACTGAAATTTTGTTGGTAGTATTGAACAACATATTAACCATCTAATTATTTTCAAGATCAACTGGTGATTTAGAATTATGAAAACTAAGAGTTATTTTGGTTCCAAAAGAAAGATGAGAGAGAGAGAGGGGGAGAGGGAAAGAGGCAGAGAGGAAAAGGAAGGAATGAAGAAATGAAGGAATGAAAGGAAGGAAAGAGGGAAGAAAGAAAAGAGGGAAGGAAGGAAGGGCAGCAAAATCTAAAATTCATCTGCTCTTATGATTCTTTGAATTTATTTAAATCAGAAGCTTAACAGCGCTGTACAATTTGACTCTGCCCTGAAAGTACACAGACAAGTTGCAATAATATATCATTTAATGCTTTAAAACAATACTTTAAAATAATTGATCAAATTTAAAACAAATTCTCTTGAGAATTTAATTCATATCTTTAACTAAGACTTATCAGAATCATTCTAGATTATAGACATGTGCTTTTTCATCAGGTGACGTAGGATGAGGAGCAAGCATTGCCTTGTGCTCTGTGAGCCACTGTGGCTCCTATGGAAGTTATATCAGCGTCCGTGTCTCATCCTAACTGTGCACGGGTTTTCCTCCAGTTTTTTCCATATGAAGTTCTCGATTAACATCACTTTTCCCCATAGCTTCATTTGTTTCCTCACATCATATACATTTTCATTATTGATAGCAGCAAGAATCATTTCATTCATTTCACTGGGTCTACATATGGATGTCTTCAAGGAGCATGCTAACACGTTTTTGCTCAACTGTTTCTTTAATTTGTCCATTTACATTTTGCTTCTATTTTACTTTCAATGTTATGACTCTAAAGTTATTTGAAGCACCAATTATTTCTATTTATTATCTGCTTTTGTTAAATGCTATAAACAGCTATAGCTCCTTCTGCAGTGTAAGGCTGATCATATTTGCCTCCCTATCTTCATGAGCACAATAGTGATGTTAACTTGTGTTTGGCTAATAATGTATACTTAAATTATGCAGCTCACTAATCTCATTAAAGACACAGGGTCCTTTTGTTCATTACAGATCGAGGTAAACTCATAGCTTGGTAATTCATACTGATGCCAGCATACTTCATGTGAATTCACAGGGGAGCAAAAGTAGCTCCAACTTGTATGTGAGGTTAATGTAGCCCAGAGCCTGTGTGGGGAGTGAGTTCAGAGCTGGATGAAGCCAGTTATCTCTAGTTTCTCATGTAGGCAAAAGCTGTTCTGAAGAATATTTCCCTCAAATTGTTTTATTTTTGACATTTAATAGCTTATAATAATGCGCTCTGAAACCAATGCCTACATCTGGCAACATTAAAATAAGTCCATCCCCTACTGAGAATAGACAGTATGGAGATAGTCTTACATTTATTGAAAGCCTTAACTTTTAATAGTTTCATAATTATTTCCCACTGGAACTCTTTTAGTATGGAAAACATTGTTTTAATTGTTCTGTATAAATTCTCCTCTGATATATACTTTTCAATAGGATATCAAAATGTCATTCCATTGGTCCCTTTTTTTACTGTTCCATTCTATACTTAATGAATTTCTACTTAAATGAACTTTGTTTTATAAGGTAGGAAATACATTTCTGTTTTTCTAAAAAAATCAAATTTGCAGTTGTCTCATTTTTTAAAGAAAAGACAAGATATGGGGCTTGTAGGCTCTGTAGATAAAGGAGCTGTGCAAACCTGGTAGCTTTTGTTCAATAACCAGGACCTACAGAAAGGTAGAAGGAGAGAATAAAAAGAAAGGACTGACTCCACAGTGTTGTTTTTTGACCTCATTGTGGCATATGCCTCCTCTATCTAATGCACACACACACACACACAAACACACACACACACATGCCGAGAATAATTAATTAGCTTTGTTAAGAATATAAAATATCCATTTTACTGTTTATAAAAAATAGTTATCCAAAACAGAAGGCAAAATAGACCTTAGTTTGCAAGGACCAAGAACCATAAACAGTAAAAGGATTATGGAGAATGAAGCTCTCTGAAGACTCTCCACTGCATACAAAAGCTAACAACAGCCAATTTTCTGTTATTTCTTTGTCTTATATACAATCTACTTGGTTTCTAAGTGAGCAATAGATCATTATGATTATTTTACTAACAGATTATCTGAAAAGTGTGTTCTTTCTCTCATTAGTTTCTCTTTCCTTTCTTGAATACTTGGCCAAGAAAAACATAAGCATCTGCCATCAGTTGCTTAAGCCCTTATAAACCCAGAATTCCACAAGTTAATCAGGGGAGAAAGGATGGATAAGATAAATAGAGCTGGAGGCATGGCAGCATTTAAACACAGATATTCTGCTCAAGCTACTCTCAGCTTGTGCTTTTATGGAACTTTTTCCAAATATCTTGTCCAGTACTACAAATTGAGGTGTTATTTAATACTGCAAAACCTGCTATCTGGTCATGATCATTTTTAACTCATAAAGTTAAGAAATAACTAGCAATAGTACTAGTGTGTTTTTAGTACTTAAGCAATGAAAAAGGCCAGTATAAATTAAAAATTTTAACAAGAATAATAAGTGTGTTTTATATTGATATTTATGTAGCAATGTCTATATATATGAGGAATAAGATAGTGGCACAATAGTTCTTCCTTTATAGACCATTCTTACACCTTGGAGAGGCATTCCATCTACAGCTCAACACATCTGCAGAGTGAACATTCTATTATTATTCCTAAGACCGTGTTAAGAAAAGCAAGAATGTACACTATTTATGTTTAGCAGAGAAAAATTACATTTAAAAAAACTTACTAAATAAGAATTAAGAATCTGAAAGAGCAAAAACATTTTGGCATAATGGAATTAACAATTGTTAGAAGCAGGCACTTGCTGTTATTAAAATCCACCATAGAATAAAGGCATTGCTGAGCTGAAATTATGAGTACAAATTTCTACTCAGGCCATTCCACAGTACTTCTGTGGAACTGGGACTGGATTTCTAAGGAAGAGACATAGGCTACTGGTATGGATGTCTTTGACAGAGTGTAATGAAGCAAATTCTGCCATTTTTGCCAACTAGATTCTTCTGTTCCTTTTGGGATAAATCATGATTACAGGGGTAAAGAAACCAAACGAAACTGGAGTGATGTTGATGATGACAATGACTAATAAAATGCTCATTTTCTTGTTCCATCTTGAATTCTTCAAATTTACTGATTAAAACAGGAAACCAGATACTCACTGTGTAGAAACATGATCTTGGAGAATCACCACTCTACCTATAACTAAAGGAATGTCACATTTCAGAATCAGTAGCTTCTTAAGTGACACATAGATGTTCATATTCCCATCTAACATTTTCATGTTTAGGCAACCTAATGTAATTGAGTCATTTGAACCATATATAGTTTTATCTCACAATTATCCTGAGTAGTACATTATAAAAGCAAAGCTCAGTTATTATTTTCCAGTCTTCCTTCAGTGACATTTTCTTTTCAAACACAAGTTGGTTGAATTGAGTGCAGGCAATTGTATAATGTGAGAGCCATATGGTACCAAGTACATTAAAAAGAGATTTGCTTCAAGTATGCTGAATACTCCAGAGAATGTCTTCAATCTCTGGAAAATTGGAAGCTTAATCCAATTCTCATTTCAGTTCCACCAGAAAAACCACCAAGTGCATTAAAAACTGCTGGTGAAGAATGAAGTACTGTTAGAAAAAAGAAATGTCATGGAAGCAGGAGAACCTGTACACTGTTAAAATGATTCCACATGGGCATGGCTCAGTGCTGGAACATTCTGACCTAGTGTTGCTGCACTAAAGAAATGTTACTATGGTTTTAGTTAATGAAAAAAAGTTAAAGTTAAGTTGTTTCTGAGCATCAACTGTAGAATACAACATATATTCATTATACTGGAAAATATGTTACCAAAGAATATTGTCTGTCTCATTTGCAAACTTAAATTATCGAGTGATAGAATGGTGTCTTAATTTACAAGCATAGAAATAATAGTGTGTGTGTCTGGGAAGCTCCTGGTCTGCAGTGAGAAGATAGGAAATTGACATCTAGACGCTTATGTGGCAAGAGGTTAATTTTGAGAAAAGTGTCTCCTCTATGTTTTCTTTCATGAAAAAAAAAATTAAATCCCAACCTTATTAAGTAAGAAGTAGAATTAAACTATTTTAGTGATTTTTCTTTTTACCTCAAATAATCAGATGGACATACTGCTTAATTATCTAATGTTACATATTAAATAAAGCAGATAACAATGTTGATTACACTAAAGTAAAAAGTCTTGCAGAAATGATCACTTTAATTTGCAGTCAATTGCCTTTTAAAAGTTTGGTCAAGAAATATTTACATATGAACAAGAAGGAAAGGAAGCAGAAAACTTTAGAGAGGTTTAGTAATTAAAAAAATAAAAGTAATAAAATCACCAATATCCTGATGAATTTTAAGAATAATTTGTTTTGAATTTGTATGTAGTACTTATACTTAAAGTGGGCAGTTTACCTTGTTTTGTGGACTCTAGTTTCCGCAGTCAATCATGCTAAAGGTAGAATTTAGGGATGAAATAGGAATAAACAAAGAGAGTCAGTCCTCTGGGTGTTTGTCATGCATATGTTTCCAGACATCCTGGTGAGAAGCCAGCCTCTGAGCAGCTTTTATTCCTTACTAAAGATGCTGTTAGCTGTAACTACATAGCAACAATGAATTTGACTCATGTAGAAAAAGAAGTATTTCAAAAGGGAAATTTAGGATCAAATGGATATTTATTAAGAAGTTGTTGAAATTGTTTCTGAAAATTTACTAATTTGCGATATAAAGTGTGCACATATCAAATTTCAACCTTCAATCTTTTCTGTGATTTTGAAATCTTTCTCTTTATCAACAAAAATATAAGCGTCAATGCAAAAAAAAAATAAAGACTATGAAAGAGTCTGGCAAACTGGTATTGATTTAGTAGAACTTCTACTAGAAAAATAAATACGTCATACCAAATAAATCTGAAGAAGATCATTTAGGAAGGCTGAGAAATCTTTTCAATATACCAAATAGACAAATCCTTTGTGCATGTCTGTAACTGTCCTGCAGTTTTGGTTATGTGAATAAGGATGAAATGGCTAAAAGGAAAACTCAGATGACAGAGCTTGTTTTGTTGTATAAAGTTGACAGATACAGTGTCATGTTCATGTATTTTCCCAAAACACAATTATTGTTAAAGCCTACTAATAATTATTCTCAAAGTAAAATCATATTTGCTTGCTATGTTTATGTTAATATGGCACTAAGTGGCTTTTATATATAACATACTTGTTTTAAGGATAAGGGATGAATTAATACCTTTCTTCTAAGAGAAAAGCTACAACCATTTCATCAAGTAAATATGAAAATTAAGTTGATCAGTTTTTAACATTTTGTGGGAAGTAATAGTATTAATCTCTATTTAAAGCAAACAAGTAAATGTTTGCTTTACACAAACATTTATTCAACACAAACATTTGTTCAAACATTATTCAAACACAAAAAAATGTAATTTTAAAAGTTTATGAAATGAAAATAAAATCTCCAAAATTATTTTAAGGGTTGCAGCAGTATTCTTACTGCATTTATTTCACTGACAAATAGGGGGAAGGAAGGCTTTTCAAGCATTCATTTAAAAATAACCTTGGGAAAAGGAAGATATGAGTGGCTTCTTAATAAATGTTATCCATTAAACAAGTATCAGAAGAACTTTTTTTCTGAATAAGCACTATTAGGGAAATCTAAGGACACACAAAGGAAAAGTGTAAAAATATAGTTGTAAGAATGAGTGAAATAATACGATGACAAAAAATTAATGACTTTAGGCAACCTTTGAATTTTTGCTTTTATTCCATTGTGCTTTACTATAATTTTTGTTGACAGCCAATAATTTCAAATGAGCTGTCCTTACTGCAATGCTATTTATAAGGATAAAGTAATTTATTTTAGAGTATATTGTGAATTTTTTATAAAAATAAAAACTAAGCTGTCTTCTCCTCCCTGCTACGTCCTTCTGCATTAAAAATTTTAGCCCAAATTCAAAGTCCAGAAACTGACCCTTTCCTTTTCACATATTGCAGTTTTTGCATTAGAGTAATGCCCAGCTTCCTTCCTTACACTTTTGATAAACTCAGAGGTGCCCAAAGGTTTTTTCCCCCTTTTTTCTTATTTTTCCATTCAATAATTTCCACTTCCTCCCCTCCTCCCATTCCCCTCCCGCTCCACCACTCACCCCCTCCCTCTCCCTCTAGTTTTTTTTTCCTCTTTTTTATCATTATCATCATCACGAATTTTCACATCCTCCCCTCCTTCTACCTCCCTTCCCCTTCCCCCATTCCCCCTCCCCCTCCCTCTCCAAAGAGCAGTCAGGGCTCCCGCCCTGTGGGAAGTCCAATGTCCTCCCCCCTCCATTCAGGTACACGAAGGTGAGGATCTAAACAGACCAGGCTCCCACAAAGCCAGTACATGCAGTAGAACAAAAACCCAGTGCCACTGTCCCTGGCCTCCCTGCCAACCTTCCATGTCTGCCACGTTCAGAGAGTCCGGCCTGACCACACGCTCCATCAGCCCGAGTCCAGCTGGCCCTGGTGAGCTCCCACCAGATCAGCCCCACCGTCACAGTGGGTGGGCGCACCCCTTGTGGCCGGCCCTGACCGCCCTGCCCATGCTCTCCCTCCCTCTGCTCCCCATCAGACCCCGGGAGCTCAGTCCAGCGCTCCAATGTGAGTCTCCGTCTCCATCTCCATCCATCATCAGAGGAAGGCTCCATGGTGACATGCAAGACACCCATCAGAGTGGCTATAGTATAGGGCCAGTTCAGGCACCCTCTTTTCAGCTGCCCAAGGAACAAGCTGGGGACATCTCCTTGTACACCTGGGAACCCCTCTAGAGTCCATTCTCTTGCCAACCCTCAAATGGCTCCCTTAATTAAGATATATACTTCCCTGATCCCATATCCACTCCTCCTCCATCCCAACCATCCCTTTCCCCCAAGCTCTCCCCATTCTGCCCTTCTCCCTTCTCTCTCCCCATCTCCCCTTACCCCCGTCCCACCCCCACCCCCAAGCTCTCAATTTTTGCCTGGAAATCTTGTATACTTCCAATGTCCAGGAGGATAACTACAAGTTTTTTTTGGGGGGCGGGGGGTTCACCTTCCTATTTAGCTTCTCTAGGATCATGAATTATAAGCTCAATGTCCTTTATTTATGGCTAAAATCCACTAATGAGTGAGTACATACCATATTCATCTTTTTAGGTCTGGGTTATCTCCCTCAGGATAGTGTTTTCTATTTCCATCCATTTGCATGCAAAATTCAAGATGTCATTGTTTTTTACCGCTGAGCAGTACTCTAATGTGTATATGTTCCATACTTTGTTTATCCATTCTTCCATTGAGGGGCATCTAGGTTGTTTCCAGGTTCTGACAATTACAAATAGTGCTGCTATGAACATAGTTGAATAAATGCTTTTGTAGTATGATTGGACATCTCTTGGGTATATTCCCAAGAGTGGTATTGCTGGATCCTGAGGCAGGTTGACTCCCAAGTCCAAATGGATTAAAGACCTCAATATAAATCTGACCAAACTGAACCTGATAGAAGAGAAAGTGGGAAGTAGTCTGCAACACATAGGCACAGGATACCACTTCCTACGTATAACCCCAATAGCACAGACAATAAGAGCAACAATGAATAAATGGGACCTCCTGAAGCTGAGAAACTTCTGCAATGCAAAGGACACTGTCATTAAGACAAAAGGCAACTTCTCTTAGGACACTAAGAGAGACTTACATAGATCTAATTTACATGGGAAGTAGAAAGAGACAAGATCTCATAAGTAAAGTGACAGCATGAGGAACCTGAGGGAACTTTGAAAGGGGGAGGTGTGAGGCATGCAGGGGAGCAGAGAAAAATGTAGAGCTCAATAAAAATCAAATTTAAAAAAAAAAGCTTTAACACTGTGAAGACTGAGTTAATTTAACATGACATACCATCATACAAAGCTGTGCATGCTGGCTATTCCTGGTCTGTAATGAGAGAAGAAAGTTCGGTACTTTCACTGTTGTTCAGAGCAGCTTAATAAAGGAGAGTTTGCCGGGAGGTAGGAGAAAAACAACAAAACACTTAAACTCTAATGTTTTCCACAGTCATGGAATTAATTGGTGAAAATCCATCCTGATTCTTTGACGAAGAGAGCCACTAGACATTGAGAGAAGGGACCCACCTGGAATGCCCAATATCAGACAAACGTTGTGGAACACAGCCTGTAGAGTGTTACAACACATTGACAAATGTTTCAGTGACCTAGAAAGTGTCTTTTAAGGTTAAAGGGCATTGCAATTAGATTAATAATGAGTGTGGAGGTTCATTTTCTCATCACATCCATCAGGGTTCTTATCTGTCTGAATCCCCAAAGTCATTGCTCTGCTTATTATCTTTACACAATGAGTAGGTTTGCTTACTTAATGAACCTCTTTAAGGCACATGGAAAATGAGGGGAAACTTTTATTTCAAATGATAATTTCTGATTTGAAGAGATGAACAAAATATCCTATTTTCTTCCTTTTGATTGTTTTGGGTATGGTGCTGCGGCCCCCTCACTTAGGGACCACTATGAATTCATCTTACAAATAACTAATGTACGCCTTGTTTTGTGATTGAAATGAGGGGCAGATTTTCGTGACCCTTCTGGTTTTCAGGTCTTTGCTGGTATGGCCTGTACTCATAACCCCTTTCTGTTCTTCCAGCTGTGGACTTCAAAGGGAACCCTAGGGTACTGACATCCACTGCTCTTTGCCTGCAGGCCCCCGCTGTCTTGGACTTTGCCAGTTAAACAGAAAGGGTTTCTCTTGATCTCTGCCACATTTGACTTCTTTTCCTTTCTAGGCATGTAGGAGATTATCTTTGTTTTAAAAAGCTCCTTTTAAACTTAAGTGTTCTCCTTTTATTTTATGATGTAATAGCTGTAAATATTTAACAAACTATTAAAAACCAGTATACACTTTTATTGCTTCCTATATTATTTTCAAAAAAATTAACATTTTCAGAATTATATGTTCAAAAGTAATACTTTTATAAAATAATTTCTTGTGAATTTTTTGTTATTTTCTTCCTGTTCTAATTTCTCTTCTCTGAATTTTATTTGAATTTATTCTCTGGATTTCATATTGATTTATATATTGACTGCTTAAAATCAATTGCAAAACTAAAATTCATGTAATAGTGTCAAAATAAAATATATAACAACCATAAATATAAATCAATACTATCTTTCCTTTTGTTGTTGGTAATATAATTACATACCTTATTTGATAGCAAATATTTTTTAAGAAATAAATTAATAAATATAAGCCAGCATTTTTTTCCCGAAGGTGTTATATTCTCAAATATGCTGTCATATAAAATTTTGCTGCATATGAGTTTGCAGAAGTGTTGATATGAATCATTCAAATCTCTGAATGACATATTTACATATGTGAGCTAACATCCCTATACCTTTATTCATTTTGCTGTTCAGAGAAATCCATTGCTGTGGTGAATATTAGTTTTTCTTTTAGTCATAGTAGGAAATTAACTGATTTTCTTTTCAGTTAGAAACATTTTATTAACTTACTCTACAAATGTCTCCATTTTAATTTGCATACCTGGAAAGCACTCAGAACAATGATTTGAACAATTATCAGTTCCCTCTACTCTTTCAGCCAACATCTGTACCCTCATGCTAGCTGTTTCCTTTAGCCTCAGTCACAGAGTGGCCCCAGATTAGCTTCAGCATGGTGAAAACCAGGACAAAATTTAATACGGTTCCTATACTTTCTTCTTAAGCTGATTTTATTTCTATTTTTCCCCTCACACAGAGAATTTCTTTTTGCAGTTTTGCTCATGATTTTGTATAATCATTCTACTCTCAAGTTAATTTAATAAGTGCCCAATGTATGTATAAATATCCAAGTGTATGTTCAATATTAGTGTAAATTTATTTACTTAAGCAAAGAAAAATATCAAAGGACACTGAGTCAGTCTGATTTCGGCAGATTTCATTCTGTTATCACAGCAAAGCTCCTTTCCTATATTACAAAAGTTCAGAGTCTGGTTAAATTCTAACATTCAGAACAAGCATCCTGTTGCTTCCTGAAAATAAACTGACTAATTATAAATAACTTGTGTGAATACTAAACAAGGGTAAAATATATACTTGCAACAAAATTTTACAAGAGTGTTCTTTGAATAATTCCATTTGTTTCTAAGAATGGTTCGGCATCTTACTAACACCCAACCATTTGTGTTTGTGAAGGCTGTTTGATTATCATGGGCGTGTGCCTCCACCTCCTCGAGCTGTCATCCCCCTGAAGCGTCCCAGAGTGGCTGTCACCACCACACGTAGGGGAAAAGGTGTCTTTTCCATGAAAGGGGGTTCCAGATCTACTGTTGGTGGGTCATCTTCATCAGGCTCTAAATGTAAGTAATGCTCCCTGTTTTGTTTTTCCGCAAATAAATATCGGAATAACCATCATTAATAAAGGCCTATAGTCAATGGTTGCCTGGTAACTATTAATATAAAAACATGAATAATTATCTATTATTGAATTCTACCACATTGTACTAAGGCAGACAGACAATAAAGAGGTAACCCAGAACTTATTTTAAAAAACTTTTATCACAGTAAATCGCGTTGAACTTTCAGCCTAGTTGGTCTGTGATAGAGAAAAGCATGAAAATAGAACATATTGCTTTTAATGAGGAAACAACTGTCACTTTAAAAGGATATACAGTCTTTCCTTTCAAAGAAACGTGAATAAAATGTGCTTTGAATATTTTATAATTAGGATATTCAAGATTAAAGTTGGAAAAATGATACAAGAAAACTCTTAATAAACATAACAATTATCCTAGGTTACTAGGAAAGATATACAACTGAATATATATTTCAATATATATTAAAGATCCTTACATCATTTCACAAAAGTCAGTAAAATGTAGATATGCCAACTTTCTTTTTTTTATTTTTTATTTTTAAGGCAATGTTATTTTACATATGGATCCCAGTACTCTCCTCTCACCTTTTCCCTACCCAACCACCATCCACTTAGAGAGAAAGAGAGTGAGTGACTTCCCATGGGAAGTCAAGAAAATCCTTCACATCACTTGAGGCAGAACCAAAGTCCTCCCCACCTCACCCCTGGATCTAGGCTGAGCAAGGTATCCATTCATAAGGAATGGGTTCCAGAAAGCCAATTCATGTACTAGGGATAAACACTGGTTCCACTGCTTGTGGCCCAATAAACCACTCAAGTCATACAACTGTCACCGACATTCAGAGGGGAAAGATAGTCAGTCATATGCAGGTTCCCTAGCTCTAAACCCATAGTCAGTGAGCTCCCACTTGCTCAGGTTAGCTATTTCTGTGGGTGTCCCCATCATAGTCTTGACCCCTTTGCTCATATTAGCACTCCTCTCCTTCCTCTCTATGACTGGATTCCAGAAGCTCAGCTCAGTGCTTATCTGTGGATCTCTGATTCTGTTTGCAACAGTTTTATGGTGATAATTAGGGTAGTTATAAATCTGATTACATGGGAAAGGAAGTTAAGGCATGCTCTCCACTATTGCTTAGTAGTTGGGGTCATCCTCGTGTGTTCCTGGAAATTTCCCTGCTGCTAGATTTCTTGCTAACTCCATAATAACTTCCTCCATCAAGACATTTCTTTCCTTGCTCTCCCTTTCTGTCCATTTCCCAACTTGTCCCTCCTGATCCCTCAAGTTCTCCTTCTCCCTTCCCTTTTCTTCTCCCCAATCCACTTCCACCCTTCACCCACCTCCCAAGCTCCCAATTTACTCAGGAGATCTTGTCTAATGTCCCTCCCTATGGGGATCCATGTATGTCTCTCTTAGGGTCTTTCTTGTTTCGTGACTTCTCTGGGACTGTGAACTGTAGGCTAGTTATCCTTTGCGTTATGTCTAACATCCACTTGTTAGTGAGTACTTACCATGTTTATCTTTCTATATTAGGGTTACCTCCCTAAGTATGGTGTTTTCTAATTCCATTCATTTGCCTGAAATTTTTAAAATGTTATTGGTTTTTATCACTGAGTAGTACTACATTGTGTAAATGTACCACATTTTCTTTATCTATTCTTCAGCTGAAGGATATCTAGGTTGTTTCCAGGTTCTGGCTATTACAGATAATGCTACTATAAACATAGCTGAGCAAATGTCTTTTTGGTATGAGTATGCATCCTTGGAGTATATGCCCAAGAGTAGTATTGCTGAGTCTTGAGGTAGATTGATTCCCAGTTTTCTGAGAAGCTGCCATACTGTTTTCTAAAGTGGCTGTACACATTTTCACTCCCACCAAGAATGGAAGAGTGTTCCCCTTACTCCATGGCCTCTCCAACATAAGCTTTCATTAGTGTGTTTTATCTTAGCCATTCTTACTGGGATAAGACAGTATCTCACAGTTGTTTTGATTTGCATTTCCCTGGTGCATATTCCCTGGTGGATAAGGATGCTAAACAATTCCTTAAGTGCCATTCCACCATGTGAGATTCCTCTGATGAGAATTATCTGTTTAGGTCTGTACCCCATTTTATAATTGAATTGTTTGGTACTTTGATGTTTAATTTTTGAGCTATTTGTATATTTTTTGAGATCAGTCTTCTGTCAGATGTGGGGTTGGTGAAGATTTTTTTTCCTTTCTGTAGGTTGCCATTTTGTCTTATTGACTATGACCTTTTTATTATAGAAGCTTCTCTGTTTCAGGAGGTTCCATTTATCAAGTGTTGATTTCAGTACCTGTGCTACTGGTGTTAAATTCAGGAAGTGGTCTCCTCAGCCAGTGCATTAAAGGCTACTTCCCACTTTCTCTTCTATGAGGTTCAGTGTGGCTTGATTTATGTTGAAGTCTTTGATACAGTTAAACTTGAGTTTTATGATGTTTGTGGCTATTATAAAGAATAACGTTTCTCTGATTTCTTTCTTAGCCCATTTATCATCTTTATAACAAAGGCAGAAGTCACATCCCAGAAGTGTGGTGCATGGAATAAATGACTGAGTTTATATAAATGAGCGAGTGCTCTTAACTAGAGAACTGTAAATATTATGAAACAATATTCCATTTGCTATTTTAGTATTGAATTTTACTTTGTGTAATGTTTTATTTTGAGCTTTCCATCTGGGTTGCTGGGTTATACTTTTGCTTCTTGTATCAATTTTCTAAAGTTGTAGCAATCAGGAATTTAGAGGCTACATATCTGGGATATCTGAGACTCAACTACAATGTACTTCTCTGTGTCTTTATATACATTCTCCTCCCTGATTAGACGTACACTAGTCTCACTAGATTAAGTCACTTTAATGACCTCAACTTAATGTTTTCTCTGCAAAGGCCAATTCACAAATAAGATGTTTTCAAGGTATGAGAAATTAGGGCTCAACATATCTTCTATAAAAATGTATTTTAATGCATAAGTACTTTATCACTTTTTATGTTTCCTTAAATTCCTTAAATCATCATGCTGCTGAGTTTGGCCCAAGAGAGCAACTAAAAGTCTATTTCTATAGTTTAAAGTCCTTTACATATAGTCAGTTTAGTAATGTTTTCAACTACTTTTTTTCAAGGTAGGGTTTTTCTGTGTAACAGTCCTGTATGTCTTGGAAATTACTCTGTAGAGACCAGGTTGGTCATGAACACACAGTGATCTACTTACCCCACCTACCTCTGCCTCCGAAGTGCTAGGATTAAAAGTGTGTGCTATCACTGCCTGGCTAGTCGCCTCATTCTTATGTTGGAAGTGTTTGCCATTGCTTCTGTTTGTATTGATAAGGTGTGTGTGTCTGTCTGTCTGTCTCTGTGTGTGTGTGTGTGTGTGTGTGTGTGCGTGTGTGTGTGTGTGTGTGTGTGTGAGAGAGAGAGAGAGAGAGAGAGAGAGAGAGAGAGAGAGAGAGAGAAACAGAGACAGAAGAATGAGAGAGAGAGACAGAGAGAGATAAGGGGAGTTCAGAGCTGGGGTCTTCTATAAGTTTCCAACTTTTTTTATTTTTATACTTCTTTTTAAAGTTTTATAAAAATATTTTGATAATATTCCCCCTCTTTTCTCAACTCCTCAAGGATGTACTCCGCTTTCCAATGATCCCAACATTTTACATTTTTCACCATCAAGAACACTTCTTGTTGGTCAAATATTTGTGAATAAGTGGTCATTCATGACTGACTTTCACCAAGCTCCACACTTGGCATTAATTCTCCCAGGAGGTATCAGTTTCTAAGGTTCTTATCCAGGGACTGAGAGTTCATGCCCACATACTCTTTCCATTCTAGGATTTGGTCTGACTTGGCTTTGTATTGGTCTTGTGCATGTTGTCATTACTGTTGTGAGCTCATATATGTAGCTGCATTGCTGTGTCCAGAAGACACTATTTCCATCTCCTCTGTCTCTTAAATTCCTTCTGCCTTCTTTTCTGCATGATATCTGGACATTCAAAAAAAGTGTGGTATATATGCTCTATTTATGGCTGAGAACTCTGAAGCCCTTTTTTGTCCACCTTGGCCACTTGTAGATCTCTGTGTTAATCACCATCTACTTAAAATTGATGATTTAATGGTGAGGTTTGAGAAAGGCAATAATTTCTGGTTATAATGATAAGTAACTGGTAATTACTTAATATTATGTTTGCTTAACAAAACACCAACATTATTTTCTTTCCATCTCCTATGGCTAATCAATACATAGGCTCTTCAACTAAAAATGGTACCAAATATGTGTTTCATCTTGTGGAATGGGACTTAAACCCAAACAGAAAAGTAGTGCTTATTCCCAGGATCTTTGTGCCAATATTGCAACTGCAGACATGTTTTTACAGGTTTTATAGTATTATAGCTCACAGGGTTCACAGATAAATAAATTTTTCTTCTTAAGTAAAGCAGACAATAACTTTCACCACTGTGAAATGGCAGATTAGTATCAGTTTGATTTCAATGTGTCCTATGACTCAAGTGTGAGATATGTTCAGCAAAATGTTCTCACTATCAAGTTATGGAGGGTAAATAAGAGAAATGGAAATAACCTATAAGATTTGGGAAAATATAGGACCTCACTATCCAATAATACCAAAAGAAGGAGTAACCCATTCTTGGCATTGAGCATGTTTATTTATTCATTCTTTTCTTTATTGTTCTCTCGTGTTTGGTAAAATTGTCTCAGCGTGTATTTAAAATTAAATATATATATATATATGAATAGTCAAAGCTAACATCAACAAATGAGAGAATATCTACAATGTTTGTCTTTTTTCTGTTTTATTCAACTCTGCATTACTGTTTGCAGCTTTATCTATTTTCTTGTACAATTATCCTAATTTATAGAAATAGTCAAGTTTTACAAACTTAAATCACAAATTAAAGTTCTAAATAAAGTGAAAAACTGTACTGTTATATTGGCATAATCTGAGTAAACATGATTTGTATACGTTTTGCTCTTTTACTGATAATCATTTCTCATTATTTAATGAGTTGACAACTTAAGAAGTGGAAATTAATATTATAACTCAGGTAGTGTTTGTTATTTCAGAATTTTTAATATGACTGATTTCTGCAGAGGAGAAAAATCATGTAAAGTAAAAGGCATTATTGAGATAATTTTCCAAAGGTGAATAATGATGACTGGCAACCATTTTAAATATTTTTTCTTTTTAAAAATTTATAGTTCCTTTCTTTTGATCACAATTATTATTTTCCATTTTTCAGTTTTTGAGATCACCAAGCACAAAGAAACTCTCTATTGAATTGTTGGTCCGGGGTGTCCAAGACACTTCTAAAACATTGTAGGTTAATGCTATTGCCCTTGGTTGTCCTCTGAATGTGGACAGTAAGTCCCTATTGTTAAAAACACCATGCATTCCAGAAAGAGGACCCAGAGCCCCATGAGCTGAAAGTGACCTGAATATCTTCTCCCTGAGGACTAGTTTTCATGGTACCAGATGGCACCATGCAAACTTACAAGGAAGGAGATAAACAATAATCCTACAAAGCTATAACATCTATGAAATCCATGAATACAAACAATGATAATGCAAAGAGTGCAGTAGTGACATGCATACCTTAGTGGTTACCAACAGCACTCTACTCACACATAAGACCCACTCAACAAGAGAAAAATCATACTCACCTGGTAGTGGAAACCTAGTCTATTCGCTGGGTCTAGCAATATCATAAGTCTTGGAGAAGAACCTACAAATCACTTTATGAAATCACCATAACCACTAAAAGAATTCTAAATATTTGCCCTTATGCCTATAGATATGTGTAGTCCTCAACCTTCATCAAGGAAACATCTCTTCCAGAGACAGAGATCATTACAGAAAGCCACAATAATGAATATCCATGATAGAACTCTCATACTAAGGCTCAGGAATCATGGAAGAGGAGTCTGGAAGAATGTAAGATATGGAATATGAGGGAGTTTTTAACAATTGTGTCTCCTAGGATGGACCTATACCCGTAAAGTCTCAAAAATAACTACCTAGACCTGAGCAGAACAAGGATAACACCAATAGACATGCTAATGTGGATAAATGAAAATATACACAATCTCAACCCTGCACAAACAAGTACAGAACAAGTACAGGAAACTAAGAATGATGAGAATGGCAGAAATTTTCTGCGCCAAGGAAGAGTATATCAATTGGTGATTCACCAATCAATCTTTATTATCCTTGGAACAATACATACAAATGACATTATGTAGATTTAACAGGTCATGTTTATGTATTTAGGAATATATTTCAACAAATAATGAAAAGAGGCCATAAATTATATGCATACATAAACACATAAATACAGTGCTCTAAGTCCATCACTATTGATTGTATGTTTATATGTTTACAGCTGACCACTTGGTATTGAATAACCAATTAGAGGGCTTCATCCTTGAGAAACACTGGTTATCTTTCTGTCAGTAGGCATTAATTTTCAGTAGCTCTTCATCTAGGATTATATCTTTTGAGAGGTTTCCCTATCTTCAATGGCATATCTCTTGATGTTCTTATTGTTCACACTTTATTTAAACAACTATTTTGTTGATATTTTGTGGATGCTGCTTTACTGACCTGATGTATACAAGATATAATATCATAGCAGATGTCCCAATCCAATTGCCCTTATACACTTTCAGCTCCCTCTTCCTTGTTGCCTAAGATTTATGCACAGGACTTGCATATCAACTGGGGCATATGCACTCTGTGCCCAGCTGTTCTCTGTATTTTGACCAATTATGGCTTTCTTGAATGACCTCCATATGCTGAAAAAGAAGTTTTTTTGATGAGAGATGAGAGATACACTTATATGTTGGTATCAGGATAAGCACTTAGAAAAAAGTTAAAGATTATAATGGCTATAGAAAGTAACAGAAGTAGGTTCTCTTCTAATTTTCAAATCTTCACCAGCAATGGAATGATCGCTGGGTTTATGGTATCAGACATTTATTACTTCCTGCTGAGTGTGCCTCCCATCCAATGAGATTGATGTTGGTTACCCCCAACACAAGATATCAGTGTCATTGTTGAACTTTGCAGACTTAAATATGATTTAAGTTTGAAACTTGAGAAGTGTTGATAATTTACCCTTGCTCAATAGAGTAATACAGACAGGGATTATGCACACACACACACACACACACACACACACACACACAGAATTCAGTACATGAAATATGTGTACTCAGTCTATATAAATTATGATATTAATTTTTGTAAAATTATATATATATTATACATTACATGTTTATAAGTATATATAATAAGAAATATTTTGAAATTTTAAACATAAAGAAGTCATAAATAAATAAATTCAATTAAAACAATTGAAAAGGCTAAATAAGATTAGAGATATTTTATGTATTTCTGTTCCTTTTCAAATAACAAACTTTATTTATGGCTAGAAACCAAATATGAGTGAGTACATCCCATGTTCCTCTTTTTGGGTCTGGCTTACCTCACTCA
This sequence comes from Microtus oregoni, assembly GCF_018167655.1. Lineage (NCBI taxonomy): Eukaryota > Metazoa > Chordata > Mammalia > Rodentia > Cricetidae > Microtus > Microtus oregoni. The sequence goes on along the minus strand of NW_024543093.1, from coordinate 22,042,304 downwards.
GGATAGTGTTTTCTATTTCCATCCATTTGTATGCAAAATTCAAGAAGTCCTTGTTTTTTACTGCTGAGTAATACTCTAATATGTATATATTCCATACTTTCTTCATCCATTCTTCCGTTGAAGGGCATCTAGGTTGTTTCCAGGTTCTGGCTATTACAAACAATGCTGCCATGAACATAGTTGAGCATATACTTTTGTTGTATGATAGGGCCTCTCTTGGGTATATTCCCAAGAGTGGTATTGCTGGGTCCAGGGGTAGGTTGATCCCGAATTTAATGAGAAACCGAAACAAGCCATAAATAAAGGACATTGAGCTTATAATTCATGTTCCTAGAGAAGCTAAATAAGAAGGTGAATCCAAAAACAAACACATAGGCATCCTCCTGAATATTAACCTTCATCAGGCGATGAAAGGAGACAGAGACAGAGACCCACATGGGAGCACCGGACAGAAATCTCAAGGTCCAAATCAGGAGCAGAAGGAGACGGAGCACCAGCAAGGAACTCAAGACCACGAGGGGTGCACCCACACACTAAGACAATGGGGATGTTCTATTGGGAACTCACCAAGGCCAGCTGGCCTAGGTCTGAAAAAGCATGGGATAAATCCGGACTAGCTGAACATAGCGGACAATGAGGAATACTGAGAATTCAAGAACAATTGCAGTGGGTTTTTGATCCTACTGCACGTACTGGCTTTGTGGGAGCCTAGGCAGTTTGGATGCTCACCTTAGGAGACCTGGATAGAGGTGGGCAGTCCTTGGGCTTCCCACAGGTCAGGGAACCCTGATTGCTCTTTGAGCAGATGAGGGAGGGGGACTTGATCGGGGGAGGGTGAGGGAAATGGGAAGCGGTTGCGGGGACGAGGCAGAAATCCTTAATAAATAAATAAATTTAAAAAATAAAAATAAAAAAAAATAAAATAAAATAAAAAAAACAAATAACAAACTTGTCCAACCTTCTATCACAGACATAAAATAAAGATTTATATTACAGATACCTTATCAAATTAAAGACATGTATGCCCATGAAAATTAGCTGCATTTTCTTTGTACGCAAAGTTTTCCTCTGAAGAAAAAGAATGAACTTATCAATATCTTCCATTAATTTAAATTATAATGTAAACGGAGGGGAAGGAGGACAGCTGATATCTTTCTGTTAACATAAATGACAAAATAAGTGACAGGTTATTATAAAAGCATGTACAAGAAGTTAGAGGTAGTCCAGTTAAATATAATAGATGATTATTGACTGCTTTTCTTAATAGTAAGACTTCCTGTGTTTGAGTCTTCTTAAAAAATCATGTCATTATAATGAAAATAAACATTACCCAAAGAAGTATCATTAATATTTTCAAAGAGACACGAAGCATCCCTATCCATATGCTCTCCAGGACCAAGCATGAATGTACTCAGATTTTGAAACTATCAAAACAGTGAGGTAAGTTAGCCAAAGTAGTTATATAAAGCCTATTAGAAGAAATTTGAATTAAGTTTATAAAAGTCAATGAACCTAGAAAATAAACCAGACACTGTTCCAAGAGTCAGTTTCAACGGAGAGAAAAGACCTGACTGTCTACTGTTCTGGAGTAGAATGTGTGTTCCAAAGTGTGCTGAACCTGTAACCCTTAATTCCTTCAATCCCTGCATGCATTTCTCTAGTTTCTATCTTGAAAATTCAAGCAATATTTATGCTTTTCATAGTTCTTAAAGGGAAAAATTTACTCATTTATACAAAGTTTTAGGCACATTCATTTAAATCATGTTATTTACCAATTCTGTTATTGTTACTGCATACTATGTTGTTAAAACTGTGGGAAAAGAAATTGCTGTGTGTAGAATATAGTAGTTGCGGTGGCATTCTTTAAGCTGTGTTTTATATCTCATCTTCAAAATGAGATCTAATCATAGAGTTATCCTTATAACTTTATTTGAAGCAAATACTTACTGTTGGCAATGCTTGTTAAACAAAATTATTTTTAAACATCATACCATAAGACATTTCCAAGCTCCATTAACATTCAGGAAGGACCTAATACTTCCATGGTTCAATTATAAAAGCCTATGAGCATAAGTCCTGCCTGTAAGTCAACGGCCCAACCCTGACTCTTCTTTCTCGGTTTATAATCAGGGTAACACAGAAGAAGAATGTTATCTGCTATACAGACCTCTGACTAATATTGCTCTTACTATCCCAGCACCAGGATGCAACATCTTTGCCAATTTAATACCAAAAAATCAAAATTACTACCAATGACCAAATAAGAATCCAGAATCCTTGTTTTCCATGAAACATCTGGCCTAGGCTTCCCTTCCTCACTATTCACCACACATTTTCTGAGCTGAATTGAAATCTTACTTCAGGGTTTCATTGCTTGTTTCCTTACATTTTTGAGACAGGGGTTCTCTGTGTAGCCTTGACTGTCTGGAACTTGCTCTGTAGACCAGGCTGACCTCAAACTCACAGAGATCTGCCTACGCCTGCTTCCTAAGAGCTGTGATTTATGGCAAATTCCATCATGTTCGACTTTCCTTAAGGTTTCTAAACTCATGTTCATGTAGTTTTAATTGAAAGTGCTCCGTTATCTTCAGAAATTTTTCACCAGCTCCATTGTATTACTTTACAAACCACCATTAGCAGTTTCTCTGTGTTTAAGTTCCAGTTCAGATAAAAGTACTCTGGGACCAAATTTAGACCTTCCTGATCTTGAGGTCACCACCATCCTGTAAACACAAACCAGGCGTTCATCTTCAATTTATGGGATTTAAGCCCTATAATTCATGTTCATTATTTATGTGTTTATTTTTATAGGAATGTAGTTAGCTTAATGTTCTCAGATATTTGTGGAATATGCTACTAAACTATTTTTTTATTTTTGAATTTTAACTTTGCTATTCATTTATTTCACAGTTAATATGAACCATATCATTGGCTATGAAGAAACTCAAAAATGAGCCATGGATTACACTTAGTCAGTCTGAAAGATGGGGTAAAATTCTGCCCTTTTCTTAAAAGTTCAAAAGAAAACAGACTTTTGTGTACTATCTCATACTTTATGGATATTTTTAAAATCAATAACCAAATCCCATAAAAATATTTTTTTTAATTTTTATCTAATTACACAAGTTCAATTCATCGGGACATATCACATGCTAAGCGTCATTTTACATACATGAAACAGACATTACCCTGAGGAGATAATATAACAAAACAAAAGTAAACATGACCCTTTATTAAAGACACTTATTATATGATGGTCTTATGATAGTGAGAGGAAGTTTTGTTGTCAAGTAATAGAATCTTTTCACTTAGTTCTCATTATATTATGTATTTATGTTCTTATATTTTATAATAAGTTGTTTACATACTTTTCACATCAACTATAAATTTCATGAGTTCAGGAAGGCAGTTCACTATAAATAGTTCATGGCTTAGGGGTAAATAGAAACTCAGAGAGACATAATCTTAGTCATTCTTCCTTAAACTTGATGCATTGCTTCTGTTGTATGTAATGTAAACATATTACTTCTCTTATAATCAATTATAATCCACAAAGTAACTTTAATAATATGTACTTCAAAAAGTATTTAAGAATACATGATGGCCATACTTATCATGAGGAGTAAATGTCACTGCTTGTAAATATTTCATAAACAAATGCTAGATGCACAGATGCAGGAAGTAGATAATTGATGGACAGTTAGTAAGCAAAATGTCCGGATATTTCATTTTTTTCTCATTATAGAAACATACAGAAAATTTTATTAGGAATCTGTAAACCTTATGAATAAATGTAATATATGTAGTTTAGTTCCTAAGAAATTCTTTGAATAATAATTGCTTCTACTTATTTTAGCAAAATTCTTCATAGTTTGGCTTTTGAAAATCTTTGCAAGATTGGTAAACAGCCTCTGTGTATTGAATCACCTTAAAATAAATGAATGAAAGGAAAAATATATAGATGCAGAAACAGATGAAATGAAGTCACCACTAAGATTTTCACAAATTCACATTAGAAAAATTAACGTTTATCACTTTTCTTCAAGTACCTGAAATAAATAATGTGATTAAATAATTAATAGAGAAAGAAAAATAAACTGATGATTATATTTTTTACATTGTCAAACTTACCTGTCACACAATAAATGTAGTAATGTTTATAGTTAGGAGACCAAGACTTTACCTTAAACTTGATGTACAGTTTGTCTGATTCCAATAGATTATGGAAATTACATCCTCTGGCTTCCTATTAACAAAACAGAAAGAATAGAAGAAGTGATTAATTTCTAGGCAAATTTATTTTCATATTTAGATATTATACCAAATATTTCGGAAATAAAAATTATGAATAAATATTACTAAGTATTAGTAAAGCTTACAGGCTTACAAACATAAGTTTTATAAATTGTTGACATCACATATGATGCTGATGATGTGGGACAACAGACTAACCCTTACTTCAAGCCCCTTCTCTAATTCGAGCTTAGTTCCATGGTCCACTCAATTCATCTAACACAAATATCTACTCACTTTATGATTTAGAATCCTGGGTCACCTAAAAGTCCCTTGCGATATCTGCCAAGCACCTTGACTTTTGCTTGGGTTGTGCTGTAGACACACCCGAATAATAGAGATTTTCTTCTTGTTACCAAACTACTACTAAAAAATACTTCACCTCCAAATAATCTTTGAATACATACATATAAGTAACGCTATATAGAATGAGCCAGTTATATTTAGGGATTGATATGTGTATACATATAACATTATGTCCTTAAGAACAAATAATGTAAAATGAAGCTATGGATTTATAAACAAAGCGAGAAAGGGTCTACTGGAAGTTCTAGAGGGAGGAAAGGTTAAAAATAGAAATTATGTAATTATAGTATCAAAAAGGGCAGAAAAAAGTAGATTTGCAGCATTAGGAATGCTAAATATTGAATATCAAATATATGCTATAATCAAGAAACCAAGAGTTTCAAAAATCTAGCGCTATGATTATGTATTTTGTCAAATCTTTGCTTGATTGTGTTTTGTGCTTTGAAGAATAGTCACAGATCAAATTCTCATTAGGTATCACCCTCCAGTCCTAAACTGTCTTAAGTAAGTGCAACATAGTTACTACAGGGCAAAGTCACCCCCAGATAAGAACCATTGATTTACAGGCTTATTTGTCTCTGAATAGACTGGAACCAAATGTAATTAAAATAAATTGAACTATTTTTCACTTTGTACATCAGAGATGCACATGTAGGCAGATGGTGTCATACTGCATGTCCAATTTCCTTTATAGATCAGATCTCACATTTAAAAAAGGCCCAATAGTCATTTTCCTACATCAAAATGTAATACTTATCACAAAATAAATTTCCTCTACAGAAAACAGATCTATAGTAATTTGATATGACTTTACTTTTTTAACAAAATTCTACAGTGATACTTTAGGAAAATACTTCACTTTATCTGTGTGATGGAAACTGATTCCTATTTTCTCAAACACTGGTCTTCCATCCACAAAAGTTAATGTATTTTATGAGCTAGTGCTGTTTTCAATTATCAGTCTTTGGATGTTATTTAGCAGTTTTAAACTCAGACACTATAATTATACATAAAAAATAAGTTATACTTAAGAGGCCAAACACTTGTTTTTTCTGTATGCTTTATAATTTTTATTGGATAACTTATGTAGAGAGAAGTTTCCCTTCGAAGATACCAGTACTACTTCTCCTAAAATACCCTGTACCATAAACAAGTGGACATACTTATATTAGAAAAGGGTTGTTTGTTGTGCATATTAACTGTATATTGAGAGTATGCCAGCTCTTGTCCGCTCGCTGCTTCTTCTTTCCCTTTAATCTCTTTGCTAAACTCCATAGTCACATGCTCAGCCACCCAGTTTTCACCTGTGCTTAGATACCCTACTTAGCACTAGTGCCTTAGTTCAATGTAGTCAACCATCACACCACCCATGAACCATTCTCTCAGTTTCAGTGAATCCCTAATTCTTCCCATCATCCTACCCATTTTTCCAATTCAGTCTGGTGCTCTAAGATGCCCAGCAGTTGCCACTATGACTTCCAGAACCAATGTTCACCTCCTCTTTCAGCTTCACTCACTGCTTTCTTTTAGTCTCCTTCCACTTATTGTTTTTCCTCCAGACATATTCATTCCATTTCCTGAAACACCTGCTTATACTCTTTCTCCATCCTGTATGTAGTGCTCCATATCGGTTCTATTTACCAGCCTCTAACACCTCTGGTTGCTTTCTCCTTTAACTGAGAAACCTTTTGAAATATCCTGTCACTGAAAATTTCATTACTACTTAATATAATGTACTTAACATAATATGCTTAATGTAATGGCAAAATCAAACCCTCCATTACTTCTGCCTTATCTCTGCGTACAGTGTATATGCTTGCTTATTGCTCTCTTCCATTCCAGGTAGGAGTTCTATAATTGTAGAAAATTTCTCATTACTGTTCTGTGCTGTATCCTAAGCTTCTAAAGGGAGATTTATAATTATCTATTTCCATTAATATTGTTTGTCTATACATCAAACACTTAAGATAAAACAGTTGTGACCTCATCAAAGAGACTTCTTTTTTTCTATTTATTATTTTATTAATTTCATTTTACGTTCCATCCACAGTTCTCCCCCTCTAACCCTCTTCCCGTCCCCCACTCAAAGTCCAAATTCCACTCCTCTACACTGGTGAGGACTCCCATGGGAAGTCAATAAAGTCTGGCACATTAAGTTGGGACAGAAATAAGCCTCTTCCCCTGCATTAAGGCTGAGCATGGCATTTTGCCATAGTTAATGGGCCGCAAGACGCTAACTCATCCATCAGGGATAGATCCTAGTCTTACTGCCAGGGTCCTCACAGAGAGCCCAATCTTCACCACTGTATGGAGGGTCTAGTTAGCATCAATAGATACTCCCCAGCTATCGGCCTAGAATTCATGTGTTTCCACTAGCGTGGTTTTGCTGTATCTGTGAATTTCTCCATCATGATCTTAACCTGCCTTGCTGATTGGATTTCTGGAACTCGACCTGGGGCTTGGTTGTGGATCTCTGCATCTGGTTCTGTCAGTTGCTAGATGAAGGCTCTATAATCATAATTGGGGAATTCACCAATCTAATTACAAGGGGAAGGCCAATTCGGGTACCTTCTCCACTATTGCTAGGAGTCTTAACTGGTGTCATTGTTGTGGATTCTTGAGAAATTCTCTAACACCAGGTTTCTTCCTAACCCCATAGTGACTCTCTCCTTCATTGCTCTCCCACTCCGTACCTCTCCCCTCTCAACTGAAGGATGGATAAAGAAGATGTGGAGTATTACTCAGCTATATAAATAAAACAAAAAAAAAATACTAGCATCATAAAATTTGTGGGCAAATCGATGGAACTAGAAAAAATCATCCTGAGTGAGGTAACACAGACTCAGAAAGTCCGGTATGTACACACTCATAAGTCAATATTAGATGTAAAGCAAAGGACAACCAGACTACATCCACAGCTCCAGAGAAGCTCGGTAAAAAGGAAGACCCTAAGAGGGACACATGATTCATCAAATAGATGTCTAAGGAAACAAGAAGTGGAAGCAACATCTGAGAGAAGCTAGGTTGCAAGAAAGGCTTGCAGAGGAATGGGACCAGAGGTAGGGATATATTTAGTGTTGGTAACATTGAACTGACTACTTCAGGACTGAATGTCATTTTCTAGATGGAAATGATGAGTTTGAGATTGCCTGACACATTCTGAAAAGGGCCAGTGGAAGGAACAGCAGAGGCTGGAGCAGAGCAGAGCTCTGGAAACGTATGAAGCAGAAAAAATATTCACAAATTTGTAAACTTTCAATGATAAAATCCATAATCTTCAGCAGTTACATCTAATTTACCATTCTGTTAATAAATAGTTTTATCATAATTTTTGAACAATAAGTTGACTGAAAATATTAACTACTTTTAGAAGAAAATCCCCAATATCACTATTCCATACTTTGTATTTTATGAGCATTATATTTTATGCAGTGAAAACATGAGGGTTATGAATTGAAGATGAATTAGGAAATATTCAAAGAGTTAGTTGCCAAAAATCATCTTTCATTTCTTTTTCTTTCATCATAGAATTTTGACAAGGCACAAGTACAGTTTTGTGATAATTGCATTTTTGAGCTCCTTGGCTTTTTACTGCCCCCCGCCAGTCAACTCCTAAGAATAGTACTTTATGAATTTTGGCGTCTAACAGATACACAAATGGTTGAAAATAAAGTGTGTTAACCTGGTTGAAACTATCATGAAGTCACCATATCAATATATATATATATAGCAAATTTTCTAATATTTATTGTTTATTGTGTCTAAGCACTGAATAATGTTCTATTATTAATGTGGTAACAGAGAAGAGAGACTTGAAGGCATTCTTTCCACAGACGCACTTTAGTTATAGAGCCTAAGGATGGGTACATTTTTTAATTTATCCCTGTCCCGCAACTACCCTGAAATTTACCCCTAAGTTTTCAGAATCTGGCTTATTGTGACAAGACCTTTTCTTTGGCAGTTTACCTGATTTAACATCTCTTTTTAAGCTGTTTTAGTCATTTTTAAATAAACAGCACTGATTTAATTCCTAAACTTTCAAGGCAGGAACCTAAGCAATCAGTAGAAGGATAAGGGAGACTATCAAAACATACAGAAAAAAACTGAAAATTGGGGCTGTTGAATTTCCTGAGTGTCTAATCAAGAGGTATTCACGCAAGAAACGAATCACTTAGTATGGAGTACAGACATGCAAAAGGAAGTCGATAATCAGTGAAAGTGCTGCAGTAAATGTGAGGCACCATTAAAGAGACTGCAGGTGAGATTCTCACTCTTCAGTGGGTTTGTAAAGGAGGAATTCATACGCAAACAAGTCTAAACCCTAAAATCTTGGTAAAATTTTGAGACACACATTTGGAAGCAGAAAAGACCTTTGATTAGAGAAACATGTTTCTCTAGTACAGTGCATAGCACGAATCACAGTAAGCTCTTCTTTTACCACCTATTGGTCCTATTGTTTCTCTGAGCATGGCACTAAGTAGCTAATGTGCTTATTTCTGCTAAAGTAGAGGCTTGAAATACACAGATAGAGACACTTCATGTAGCCAAAGCACACAGATTTGAAGAAAACTCCTTTTTTAACAGGAAGCTGTTCTATAAAAGATGGGTTGACTTAAACAAGAGGTGGAGTAGAAAGGTGAAAATGCACTTTCAGAATATCCTAGATACCATTTTGAACATTGTGTTTAACCTTAATTACTTTCAAGTACTGTGGCCATATTACAGAAACAACTTAAAGCATGGAAGATTGAGTTTCACTCGGGGTTTCAGAGGGTTCTCCTTGATTCTGCATTATTTGGTACCATGTATTGGACAGAACATCATGGTAAGTAAGCATATGGCAGAGAACAACTTGTCAAGCCATAGATGACCAAGAAACAAGAGGTCAACACAGGAGGTGGACAAGACAAACATACCCATGAGGGTCATGCCCAGGAATTGATTCTGGCAATCATATCTCATCTCCTAAAGGTTATGAAGTCTGCCAAAATAATGCCACAAGCTGGGTCACACGCATTCAAACTCAAATCATATGGAAGACATTTGGGATTATATAAGAACACTCTTCAGGGATGTGTTTCTTATCTTTCTTGCCATAGAAAGAGGAAAGATTCTGGAAAATTTCAGTTTAGCACAAGACTGATGAATTATAAATATTACTTTAAGAACTATTTACAAGAAAGCTAGGTTGAGTGGTGAGTGGGGAAAAAAAGGCCAAATAAGAGTAAATAAAAGTGAAGACAGATATATTGGACCTACATTTGTGTTATTTATTTAACATGTAGTTTTTGGAAAAAATAATTACTAACATTGCCAACTTCTAAAATTCTTAGTCTAGAAATACAGAGTCACAATAGAGTGCCTGTATCAATGAATTAACTAACATTTTACAGTGGGCAAATATGTTGCAGAGAAAATGTTAGCAGATAGAAAGGGGTAGAAAGCAAGTCAGACAGGAGTTAGAACAACAGTAGGAGCAGAGGTGGCCCCTTCGGGGACTACCTTGTAGGAAGGATCCATGAGACCACAAAACCAGTACCATCTGGATGCAGACATTGACTCTTATGGACTGGGGCTCACAGTTTTGGCATGGACAACCCTTCCTCCACATATAGCACTAAGATGAGGAGTTGTCTCCCATGAATATGGGAGAGGCAGACAGCACTATAAGCCAAGTCTGCTCTTAGGACCCCTGTTAGCACTTCATACCTTCATGTCTGGAGGTTACAGGCAGCCAGAGAGTCATTTCATTGTTACTTTGGGGCCCTAAAAGAAGACAGAACTTTTCACGTTTCCTTGTTTAATGGAATGTACACCCTTATAAGCTTCAATAATGTTAATTAGAATAAACTATTATACAATCCTTCGCCGGTCTTACAAAACATTGGTGTAAGTTTAAACCTCCAATGTTGTCTTCCTGGATACTTACAGGTTCTCCTATCTTGTAAATCCAATTTCTAGGTGTATTCTAATGCAGGTTTAATAATGTAAGCTGTTATGACTTATCAATTTATGTTTTCTAATATGATAAATAAATTGAAGTTAATTGGCTACAGCTAAGAATTGACTTATTCTATGAGAGAGTCTGTTAGTTTCTAGACACAGTTCCATTATACATCACTGAAACCCGCTATCTGATAAAATATTTTCTATTAAATCTGATAGGTTTAAGTAAAACTACATGATATGCTTCCATGATAGGACATAAGTATCATTCTTCAGAGCAGAATCAGTTTCTTATAGTGACAGATGATGGTTTTCAAATTTAGCTGCACTTCAACAATGATTCTTTGATGTTTGAAATAAGTGACATTCAGAATGAGTCACTATTTAAAGTCCTTTTAGTTGGGCAGTTCTAACACAGAATTGCAGGAGACTCTAGTTTCCTGCAGTTTTTATCTAACAAAGTACTTTGTACTAGAAAGAAAAAATAATTACTTTAAAATATGATTCAATAATGAGGAAGGTTTTCCTTTTGGAGAGTAAATGCCTCTATCTTTTGAGACCAAATTGCATTATAAATTCTATACTATTTATATATTTTAATTGACAAATCCATAAGCTTAGATATATTTCATTTTATTTTAATACTTTTTCAAAAGTTTTGAAAACAAGAATGTCAAACAACACATTTTCCCAAATTTCTGGATAATAACTAAACTGGAGTGAAAATAAACAAAACTGCAAAAATAATGATGTATGTGTACCGTATTAGCCAGGAAAGCTCTGCATTGAGGCCTCGGTACACAAAGCCTACCTAGTGACGCTCAGGGACTCATGAGTCTGTTTGACTTTATCATCTCTCCCATAGCAAAACTACTTGTGGTTTTCAGAAAAGAAAAATAAGGACAGTGGATTAAATTTCTCAAAGAAGTTATCATATTATGTATTCTTAACTTTTATTATGAAAATTGTTCTTTAACAATTTTGTGCCTTCTGATTACTCTCATTCCCCATCCTCTCTTCATTTCCTCCCACTCCCATTAACCTACCTTTGCTTCATCTCTTTCCACATTCATGCTAGTTAGTTTTGTTTAGTAGGCCATTGCACTTAACCAGGCAGGTTTGTGTAACCATAGATTCATTGTGTGAAATTTACAAGTGGGTACAGAACTGACGACAATGTCCACCACTTCTAATAGCCTATAACTCAACAGGCAGGAGTAGGGTCCATCTCAGTCCCTGGCTGATTGTTGACAGGCCCAGGCTCATGTGGGCTCAATGAAGGAAAGCACAGTGTTTGTGAAATCTTGATTGCACATGCTGTGTCATGCCCAGTACATGGCATTTCCTAAACCTTTCCCCTTATAAAAATAATTATTATTTAAGTATGATATTTTCCTTTGGTTAAGCCTCTTAAAAATAAATGGTCAATTTTATTGGCAAGGAGGTAATAAAATATATGTTGTCTTCCACACCTGCTTTTAACTTATTCTTCTCCATTTCTGGGGACCAAATTTGAGGTCATTTGCTTGCTAGGCAAGCACTGCAACACTGAGTTTAATCTCCAACACATATTTGTAGATTGTAGCAACACTACTTAACAAAATGAAAAGTTGTTGTTCATATCAGCCCCCATTTTCTCTTTAGAAACCAGATTGATTATCCAAAAGCTAGAATGGAACATATTGCTATACATATACCAGTGTGGTGATAAATGGTATCTTATGTCTATAATTCGTGCACTCACGAGGCAGGAAGATGGTGAGTTCAAGAGTAGCTTGAGCAACATAGTGATAAGTTATTTCAACACGTAAAAATAAATGAATCATAAATTAAATCAATGTAAAAATAATTGGGAGGACTACCAGTGTGCTTCCTTTCCACCTGCCCCGTGGCGTAAGGATTGCTATGTACACGCTGTCACTTTACTTTTAGGAAGAACTCAGGCAATAGCTTATTCTCTCAAGAACAAATGTTAGATTTTTGTTTACATCAATGCTCAAACAACTGGCTTGAAAATATCACTAATGGCTATCCATGAGTGGTGGGCTGTGCAGGAGCATTTTGTCTATCATGAAAATATCACTAATGGCTATCTATGAGTGGTGGGCTATGCAGGAGCATTTTGTCTATCGTGAACTACTTATTGAAGCCCTGTCTCAAAATCTATATTTATCAACACGGGATTCAAAGTAGTATTAACACAGGTATCACCATTCCTTAAGCCATGTCAGTTTTACATTGAAGGTTTATTCTCTTACTTTCCTGATTTAAAAAAATCAAGACCTGACCTTATTCTTTTGAAAATGTTTTCAGATTCTTTTAATTTTTTATGTGACCTTGAGTTAGAAGATTATCCGATTCTGATGTCAGTAAGTGTCCTCATTTCTAATTAGCAAAAGCTTTCAATATTTCAGGATAACTAGCTGTAACAGGAAACTGATGATTCACTGGGAATCTTATAAGACAGTCTTGAGAAGTACTGCGCCGTAAATTGTGTTCCAAGTGTTCCATTTGATGTCTTGTTTTCTTTCCACTTTTCCTCTTCCAGTGAAATCAGATGAGTTACAGACAATCAAGAAAGAATTAACCCAGATCAAAACTAAAATTGACTCCTTGCTAGGGCGCCTGGAGAAGATTGAGAAGCAGCAGAAAGCAGAGGCAGGTAAGTGGAAATGAATCTATGACCACAAACAGACAGGTTGGAATTAACCCAACACCACCAACTGTAGAAAGCAGGCCAACCACTAAGTAACAAAGCCACAAACAACTCTTTTAAGACAATAACTGCACTGATGGAATGGGGTTTCTTGGGAAAACATGAATAATACTTCTAAGATTAAGGTTTTAAAAGGATAGTATTTTGATTGAACAATCAATAGTAGTTGAATCACAATTGAAACTTTCTTTCTCAGTATTAATTGTAAGAAAATAAAGGCAAGTAATGGATAGTGTTATCAAGATAACACCATATTCACATTTCATTAAATTAACCACGGTATAATACATAAAAATATATAGACTATTATTGCAGAGATCAAACTCTGTCTTACTTTTCACCTTGTGGAATGTCTTACTCAAATTCAGAAACCCAGAAGCATGCAGCAAGTCTATCTCTCAGTGGGCTCTTTCTGGATTATAGATGATTCTCAACCACAGTCTTTACAGTTATTATACTTTTTCTTGTTTAATGTTCCAAGACCACATAAAATGAGATTAGGGATGAATTCACAGCAGGACTACATTTTGAGACTTGCATTTTTCAAGGTCACTATGCTTGAGGTAACTCACAGGCTTCTACTATAGAGCTGGCATGGGGATTAGACAGAGACCCATTATGTATATATGATGTGTGTCTCTTCTAAACCTAGTCCTTGCTCAAAGGTTTGTGTTAATAACCCTACTTGTATGCATGTGGTACTGAGATTCAAACAGAACTTAACTTACTAGGAATTTCACCTATTTAAAATAAAATAAATGAACAATATAGTTTTATAAAATTATTGTTAAGTCCAAACTTCTTTCAATGCAAGCAAAGGTTCAGAAGCTTAAATTTATTTCTGTAGCCAAAACAGTGGTTTGTGAACTACCTTGGTCTTAAGATCATGACTTAGCTTTCCTTCACAGCTTCATTTCTGTCTTTTCTGGAGTGACGTTGCTACGTTACTATTGAGTATTGTTGGTAGCTAGAGCTGTGGCTGAGGCTCCTGCTTGCAACATAGGACTCCTCTCTGGAACCCATTCATGGCTCTTAAACTGAAGCAAGCAAGCGCCTGCCTTCCTGTTGCCCCCGACCAGAACTGGGGCCCATCTTCTGGTGGAGCTATGGAACATTTCTAATCTTAAACACTTCAAAATAAAGTTATTCAACCTATATTTTAAAACATCTCATTAAAAAAGAGTCAGTAAATCTCCCCCGCATGTTAATATGAACAAGACATGATAGATTTAAATGGAACCACTTTTCCTTAAATTTTAAATAGCATACATTTTATACTGAGAAACACTACATGGCCTACACTTTTCAGTAAAGAAATTTAGAGTTTTAGAAAGTTTTGATGCAGTGTCTATGACCACAATCTTAAACGTTGCTGTAACTGAAAAATCCTGTGATGTTGCCTAAGTCAATATTTTCCTTTGAGCAACTTCTGTAGAATTCATTATTATGTAAAACAACCCTTACAGCTAAAGACTTTGATAACCAATTTGCACTTCAGTTTAAAGGATTATAGAGAACTCATTTAAATATAAATCACCTCAAAGAGAAAAAAGTGATCCTTATTCCAGCATATTATACCTTCTGGTTTCCTGCAATGAATAATACCTGCCACAGATCTTGCTGGAAGATCATTTATAAACGTAACACTCTAATTCAAGCTCTGATTTTCCTTTTATAAAAGCTGTCATCTTGCCTTTGCTAATCTTTAAACTTTTTCCAGTCATAAGACCATTACTTCGAAAATGACAAGTCTTGTCCTTGTTGTTGGCATCTCTCTTCCTTTTATATGCTATGAGAAAAATGAAGGTATTTAATTTGCAACTTCAGTCTCCTTGTAATTGTCTTCTGAATAGCATCTATATTTATGGAGAGTCTTCATTTCCTGTATTTTCTCTGTGGAAAGAAGTCAGAGTTACATGGAAAAAGTTTTTAAGAGTAAACACTGTGTTATGGAGAAAGGAGTTAAATGCATTAAAATTCATTAAAAAGCACTCAAAGCCTCCTTATTAAATCCAGGGACAGTCACTTTAATGCTTAATTAGTTGAAAGCTAATTATTTGCTAGCAACCTCTTATTCTTCATTATTGCTCTTTCTATATCACATTCCTTACATGGTATTAGCCATTTAATAAGGTCTGTTTTCAGTGTAAATGTGGTGGGGAAAAGCAGATGACTGGGAGGAAAATGCAGTAGAATGCAGAGCGTGCTCTGCGCAAGACTTGTGGTAGGTTCTAACTGAGCTTCACAGGAAGTGCTTCCCCGCTGACTTCAAAGGAGTTCTAAAGCTATCAGACAAAGTCACTACAAAACACAATCATATTATTATTAACTGTATACACCATAAAATGTTTTAAATAGGTCTCCATGTGCCTCTTCATCTACATTGTAGTCTTTCTAAGTAAAGGTCATATTTTTCTTTTTTCTTACTTTCCACAGTATAGTATCATTAACCATTACCAGGTATGTAGCAAGACTTAAGACCTTTTAAACTGTAGAAATGAGAAATGCCCTCCAGTGCATACCCAAATACTTAAACTATAGTTACCATGATTCTACCATGCATATATTGTTTTTCCACTGAATAAAACAACTTTTAAGGATGCAGTGAACATACAAATTAAAAAAAACATAATTATATCAGTTTAAATTATAACTGGATCTCATTCCTAAATGATTGTTTAGAAGGAGCCAAATGTAAATTATCTTAACACACACACACACACACACACACACACAATTTTTATGGCTGGCTTACCTGTGATATTATATAACCAGTAAGGGTAATCCACAAAAAGGAAAGGTGCATGGTTCATCACACAATGGGGAAAATTAATCCACAGGAAACTACATCGAAAAGCAAAATTCCATCACAGACCACTGCACAAAGCTGTGGGTATTGTTTTTAGATTTATTCTCAAAATAATACCTTGTACATAAGCAGCAGCCTAGTTTTGGTGATTACAATGTTAAACTGAGAATTAAACAGAAATATCAGGAAGGTCACAAACTGAAGTCACAGTAGATGAATGTATTCTGTCCACATATTTTCAAACAGCATGTAACTGTAAAAAGTTAATACCTAATAGTGATTATATTATAAATTAATATCAAATTATAGGTCTTCTAAGGAAAAATGGAATTTTTCAAACCTGATATCCACTCTACACCTGGAAAAAAATTTTAAGTTAATACTGTTCACACATCTCATGCATTTATTTTATCTGCATTTTTCTCCATTAACCATTTAGTAGGCTCTTGTTACAGGAATTAAGATGCATTTGGCCCTCATCCGATTTTACCATTCTCCTTCTGACATCTATAACTATGTGCACATAACAGTCTATTTAATACTTAGGATTTCTAATATCTCTGCTTTTCCAAAGCATTTAAACATGGACTTAACAACTTAAATCTATGAATTCATGTAAATTGAATTCAAATTTCAGTTGAATCATCAGAGAAGTCTCTACCTAAAGTAATAGAAACAAGTCATGGAGCTGCTTATCTTTTCCATTTATTTTGTACCTCAGCCAATATATCTCTCTTCTCTGATCATCTATAGTTTGTCAAACTCAGACTGTAGAACTCAAAGGAAAGACTATTATAGGTAAGTCTTTCTCCAGCCTCAATTGTGACCAATGATCCAATTCTGAACACTTCTGCTGTCATTGGCCCTTTTAATGTAGTTGATGATGCCTCCAATTAAACACTGGTTTTAACTAGGCATCCTCTGTACACTGTTTGACGGTAATGATAAGGCTTTGAAATGAAGTTCCATTGAGATAATGAACATAGAATAAAGATTCACAAGTCAGATTGCAAATCAGAAGACATTTATTTTTCTAACTCAATATCTCCTAAAACCCAAGTCAAATTTTAAAATCAAAATTCCTACATGACCCTAAGTTAAATGTACTAAATGAGTGACAATCTATGAAAGGAAAAATCAATCATCAATGTTTGTGTCATAATTTGATAGAGGACTGAAGATTTCTATAGGAAAGCTAAAACAGTATGCATGAGGATGGACAGACAATGAGAAAGCCTGACCAAGAAAAAAAAATTTACACATTTGTTCTAAAGTTTCAAGGTTCTTTCCCCTCATCATGGGATACTAGGCAAATCATCATTTGAGAACCAGAGCAACCCAAGAAGAAACACTCCAAATGGTGACATGGCATCCCCAAGGAAGTGGTCAAGCAGACCATCCTACAGAAAAAAAAAAAAAAGAAAGAAAGAAGTAAGGAAAGAAAGAAAGTAGGAAGAAAGGGAGGAAGGAAGGAAGGAATGAAGGAAGGAAGGAAGGATGAAAGGAAGAAAGGAAGGAAGGAAGAAAGGAAGGAAGGAAGGCAGTGGTGTGTACCTAAATCCTTCTTTTTTTTTTAAATTTATTTATTTATTAAGGATTTCTGCCTCGTCCCCACAACCGCTTCCCATTTCCCTCCCCTTCCCCCGATCAAGTCCCCCCCCCCCCCCCCCCCCGCCCTCATCTGCTCGAAGAGCAATCAGGGTTCCCTGACCTGTGGGAAGCCCAAGGACTGCCCACCTCTATCCAGGTCTCCTAAGGTGAGCATTCAAACTGCCTAGGCTCCCACAAAGCCAGTACGTGCAGTAGGATCAAAAACCCACTGCAATTGTTCTTGAATTCTCAGTATTCCTCATTGTCCGCTATGTTCAGCTAGTCCGGATTTATCCCATGCTTTTTCAGACCTAGGCCAGCTGGCCTTGGTGAGATCCCAATAGAACATCCCCATTGTCTTAGTGTGTGGGTGCACCCCTCGTGGTCCTGAGTTCCTTGCTCGTGCTCCTTCTCCTTCTGCTCCTGATTTGGACCTTGAGATTTCTGTCCGGTGCTCCCGTGTGGGTCTCTGTCTCTGTCTCCTTTCATCGCCTGATGAAGGTTAATATTCCTGAGGATGCCTATGTGTTTGTCTTTGGATTCACCTTATTTAGCTTCTCTAGGAACATGAATTATAGGCTCAATGTCCTTTATTTATGGCTAGAAACCAAATATGAGTGAGTACATCCCATGTTCCTCTTTTTGGGTCTGGCTTACCTCACTCAGGATAGTGTTTTCTATTTCCATCCATTTGTATGCAAAATTCAAGAAGTCCTTGTTTTTTACTGCTGAGTAATACTCTAATATGTATATATTCCATACTTTCTTCATCCCATCTTCCGTTGAAGGGCATCTAGATTGTTTCCAGGTTCTGGCTATTACAAACAATGCTGCCATGAACATAGTTGAGCATATACTTTTGTTGTATGATAGGGCCTCTCTTGGGTATATTCCCAAGAGTGGTATTGCTGGATCCAGGGGTAGGTTGATCCCAAATTTCCTGAGAAACCGAAACACTGCTTTCCAGAGTGGTTGCACAAGTTTGCATTCCCACCAGCAATGGGTGAGTGTACCCCTTTCTCCACAACCTCTCCAGCAAAGGCTATCATTGGTGTTTTTTATTTTAGCCATTCTGACAGGTGTAAGGTGGTATCTTAAAATTGTCTTGATTTGCATTTCCCTGATTGCTAAGGAAGTTGAGCATGACCTTAAGTGTCTTTTGGCCATTTGAAGTTCTTCTGTTGAGAATTCTCTGTTCAGATCAGTGCCCCATTTTATAATTGGGTTGATTAGCCTTTTACGGTCTAGTTTCTTGAGTTCTTTATATATTTTGAAGATCAAACCTTTCTCAAATGATAGGAAAAACTAATGATCAATTGCCAGGTAGAAGAAACTATTAAAAGTGCACTTGCACGTGCGTACACACACACACACACACACACACACACACACAACCAAACAAAACAAAAAAACAAAGGATCCAGAGGAATCAGATTGAAGAGAGGGACAAAACTTTAAAACACAACAACAACAACAGCAAAAACTGACTGTTTTCTTTGGAGAGAAAAAAAAACTGTATTGATGAAATAAGAACAAAATTCTAAAAGCCAATGTTCAAGGGGTACGTAAGAGTTTATAGGAATAGGCATATAGTAGCACAAATGAATAACTCAGAGTGATTTGAAGATGAAGATGAAGAAACTCAAATGAAAAGTTATAAAAAAAGTTGTGCATGAAGATAAAAAAAACATAAAATTATAGAATAATTTGGACAAACCGGTTGTCCAAAAAAACTATGAAAGACCATTAAAAAGACATTTTCATTTTTTTAAAAAAGGAAACAAAACCTGTAGGACATAGTTAACCAGTTTGAGGATCTACCAAGTACCTAAAGAAAAACATGAGAATATGGATGCAAATCAAACCATGCCATTGTGTTATTCTAGAACCAGGGAAGGAAAAGACTATACTAGAGCAGGAAGGAAAAACAAAGGAAAAGAAAGAGGGAAACATTTTCACATAAAGAAAGAGAAATTGAAAGTCAAAGCATAAGAGCTGTCTTCAGGCACCCCAAAAGCTGGTGTGCAGATGAATAAACAGTATTTCCAGATATGCAAAAGATTTATCTCCAGGTCACATGCTAAAAGATGCATTTAATTTTAATGGAATATTTGAGCATTCAGAAATTTATACAAAATAAATTGTTAGAACTCTACCTAGCAAGCAGAGCAAAGTGTTCTCAGGAACAAAGGAAATGAAATATTGATCAGCTAAAGTAAAAATGTTGTCTAGAGATAGCTTGATGTTTTGATTGGCTAGATATTTTATTTTTTTAACCAATTCCTATAGTTTGAGTTGTGTTTTAGTGTGTTGCAAAGGAAGTCAAGATAGGTACTTGCATCAGCTTGTGTCTGTCTTCACACGTGTCTCAACTCCATAGAATCTTGTGGAAATGCACTACCAAACAAACAGCATGCAGAAAATGGAAATATAGCATTCCCAAAACAGGCACCCGATGATGACTTGGGCAAAAGTGATGAATGAGATGACCGTTAAAGGGGATCCTAAGAGAGAAACTGGCCAAGAACTTGCAGAGATATAAGCTAGATCAGAAACATGAGCCAAATTAGGGACAAAGGCACATAATTCAGCCAAAGATGTTGAAAAAATAACTAATGCTTGAGATAATTTGCACATCTCTCTAGGGAAGGGATGAATTTCCATAAATGCATAGAGTAGTCTCTTAAAACTAATTTACTTGAAATATAAGGCATTTTTAATTATAAGGAAATTAACAAAAAGTTCAGTGAACTGGAGACATGACTCATCAGTTAAGAGTGCTTAATACATATACACAGACATACATAGCAATATGTAAATAAATATTTTTAAAAGAAAGTTCAGGAAAATAGTATTTAGTGTATACTCACCATTTAGTTGCTCAATATATTTATACGCTTAAAGCAATGTAAACACTGAAAATTGATTTATTCAGAATAGCCTCAATATTTTCTAGGGAGATGCAAAGTAAGTAGAAATTATTTGACCAAACTTGAGTCTCTAAGGCAGTGAGGATTATGTCAACAGATAATTTATGGAGGACTAACTGGAGTATATGTAGAAGCATAAAGGTTTATGTTGGGAAGAATCAGATGGGAGAGTAAAATTCTTCAAAGAGATAGGAATGGTGGACAGTCAGGAACTCTTAATATGAAACTAAAAAAACTGAAGGTTAGTAAAGAAGTCAACCTTGAGCAAGGCAAATTAGATGGACACTTTTGAAGTTCTTACTGGCAATAATGTTCCACCTTACCCTCAGATACACAAAAAAGCATACCTGTACTGCACACAAGGCAAAAACAGCGAGACTCTCTTCCAGACTATCATTGCAATCAGAGTTGGGCACAGAACTCATCTCTGATTAAAGATCAGGCCAGAAAATTTTCAAATGTTAGACAAACTGCTTGAGCTATGCTGTGATGTGTTGGCAGTTCCTGCCCAATGTTGTTAGGTAAATTGTGATTGATAATTGTCTTTAGCAAAGTTATGCTTTTTTCTCCAAACAGACTGAGAGACTGGGTCTGTCTATTCATATGATGACTTGTCAGGGGGATGGGTCCTAGATATGGAGAACATTCATCGGTGGAAAAGATCCAATGGGCAAAGAAAGGAGAAATAATCAAATATTTTCCAAAGTGAAGATTCTAGGAGTGAGTGTGAACCTGGGGACAGCAAGAAGTCTACCCAAAGTTTAGTTAAGTGCAGGCAAACATGGATACTATCTTAGTGATTACAGTTTTGTTATTACTCCAGTTGTGATCGCATTTTCTTCTGTGTTCTCTCTGTGACTCACCACTATGCTGTAAATCTTGTCAATTCCATTCACAAATGTCAGCACTATCTTCTATTACTCAGCTACTTAGTGTTTCCCAAACTCTTTTTTGCTAGTTATACTCAACCCCGTAACTCCTCTTTCCATCAGATCACTGCCCATACCCAGTGTTGATTGCTTTGCCATGCTCATAGTTTTTTAATACACATGTTGATATACTTCACATATACTTCACTTCAAGGTTATATTCTAATGATTTGATAATTTTACTGAATGATGCAGCCACCACCACAGTTCACTTAAGACATTTTCACTCCCTAAGAAACACCACTTCTTGTTTGTTTTCTCCCAGGCTCATTTTTCATATGGGAGGTGGATTTACATTATTGAAACAGAAGGCTCCAGACAGAAGGGAGAAAAAATTGCAAGCACACCACTCAGAGATTGAATCTAACTACCTAGTTCTGAGACATTTGGAAAAGTCCTCATAAAATTTACAAAAACTTGGGGGAGGGTTGAAGGGGAGGTGAGAGGCAGGGAGGGGAAAGAGAAAAATGTAGCGCTCAATAAAAATCAATACAAAAATTTACAAAATGAGAGAAACAGTATCTTTCCAATTCCAATATTTAATTAAGCGTATTATTTTTTGATGATTACAGTAAATTATTTTGCATTTCACATGAACAACTCTGTTAATTCTCTCTAAAAACTAATATTTTAATCAAAATGCATTTCTCATATGTAATATTTCTGTGGTTACTAGCAATAACATCTATAATTAATTGGATATTTAGCAGCAGCATTTTTAATAATTGAATCAAAATTCATAAAAGTATTTAAAGTAGAATCTTTTAAAAATAAGTTTAATAATACTTTGGAAAATATTGATTGAAAAACTTACTTACTTGGCTATAATAAATAAGCGAAGTGGTTTTGTATCATTAATCCTTTCTGCCCTATGCTAAGTACAGTTTAGCTGGTAATTAAACCAGCATGTCAAAAAGCATGATTGCCACCTCATCCAATTTTCAGTCATATTAGTAATAACTGTGAAGAAAACACAGTTTAGTAAAGAGGCTTTGATGAGAAATCCCAACTGTAACTCGTTTCCTGAAACACATGCTGCTTTCAAAGTGAAGCAATTTATGCTGGGGGAAAAAGCAAAATGAAACAACTTTTCATATCAGAACAGAAATTTAATATCAAATGACTTCTTTTTATCTCATTTGGAGCCATAAATATTTCCCCTTAATCAGAAATACCAAACATTTGCATTTCTTTTCCTTTGATAGTCATTGTTTAGCTAAAGTATGTTCCATAACTGAATGGATTTTTTAGTTCTTGAAATTGGAGATTATCTCCTCTTTGAAGAAATGCAAAGTACTCTTTGCCTGAATGCCAAATAAGCGCCTCTGTATCCTGGATGCATTAGGAGACTGCTGAGCCTGTCAACTCTGAAGTCTTCCTGTGGATTCCCACTCTCACTTGCTTTATTTATGCAACAGTTTCAAAATGTATACAGTAAACAATAATACTGTGTCCCAAGGCTAGTGCTCAGGGCTACTCTAAGCCCAGCACTCCAGAAGAGCTCACGACCTCACAAACATGTTGTCATTATAAATATTTTCATTCTGCATTAATTTTATACTTTAGAAAATTCCCAGATTTTATATTTGGCATTAATTGCTAGCTTTTTTTTAGCCCTGATCCACACTTCTTAAAAAACATTTTAAGATTAACTCATTTCTCTGCTCAGAAAAGAATTCATCACTTTAACATAAATAACCAACAGAAAGGCTCCAAGACATGCCAAAACGTAAAAGTAGCACTTTTCCATGAATGCTATACATTTATTTTTCTTTTGAAGAATTGATAATAAACGTATGAACAATTCTCCTCTAAGAATATCTCAGGGCCAGTATTGGTACAGAATGTGGCAAAAATGTTTATTTTGAATCCTCAGAACTGTCATTTTGCTATCATAGTACCAAATTCAACTGCCATTTTGTTCATATAGAAAGGATTTAAAATGTAGAAAGAAGATTTTATTACTCTATTCCCCACAACTCATGAATGCATTCAAAAAATGTTTTCATGTAAAGCTGTGACCTAGACAATAGCACCCCTCCCCAAAAAAAGAAAAAAGAAAAGATGGATGCAGGTATTTCTGCAAGAAGAATTTCCTAATATTTAAAAATGCTCACATGTGCAAACACAAACAAATGTAATTTTTCACATGTTCACAAAAAGAATTATGCAGATAAAATAAATGCTACAAAATTTACATTAAACCAAACACTATTATTCATTTCTAAAAGAAATAAATTGGATAATTATTCATAGAAAATCATTTCAGCAAGATTTTTTACATGAAAATTGATGCTATTAAACCACGTCGCTGCAGCTTAGTGAACAACTATGCTTTAATGTCTGATTTATTCATGGATTCTATTCTTGGCATGTGGTATTTTTGGTATGTGATAATTTCTACTGAGCCAATTACAAAGGTCTCTGCTGACTACACCTTACAAAAATCCAGGCTTGCCTAATTTCTATTAAACTGTTAAATCCCATGAATCAATTACCATTATATTTAAGGGGCTTATATTTTCAACCCAGATACTTTCTCCTGAACATTTAAGGTTTCAGGTTAATGAATGAATGGATGAGGATAGCTTACAGGTTTTTCTTTCTAGCTTTGAACCATAGTAATATCCTGTTAGCTTTGAAATAAACTCTCAGAGGAATTACAGGCATATTGTGTGTACAAACGCCAGAGTGTAACTTAAGATTTTGTTTATTTAGACAAAAGTAAGAAGACCATGTAAAAGTCAATGTGAAATGTCTTCAATAGATTCTTAAAAAATCAGAAGTAGAGGTTTTTGATGAGAAAGATTTCTGTAAACTAATCAAATAATAAATGGTTCACTGTAAACTGTTTTGAGCTTTTATGCTGATGTATTTGTGTAGTCTCTGCAATTACAAGACATATTCACACCTTTTCCTCATTCAAGAAAACAATGACTTTGGGAATGCACTGTTATATTTTCATTTACCTTTTGGAGAAGAAAACTAAAGTTCATAGGAATAGTAACTAGCAGTAGTATGAACCCTATGTCTTAAATTCTAATAACTTACAGCATCACTACTACTTATCATGCATATAAAATAATAGAGCATAAAAGAGATTGCCTGTAAATAAACCTTAGTTTGCAGTGAACATCTGTATTGCTCTATGAGCCTGGCAATGACCTTGAGAGGATAGATGTCATATTTCCCTTGGAGTTCAAACACTAAGGAGTCACCGGTTAAACAACTGAACAACAGTTCTAATATAATTTTGATAGCAGTTACTTAAATTTAGAAAAAGCAAATCAAAGTCTTTTGGCTAGATATATAAGAACTACTTTATGATCCTCAGAGTACTTTCCCGGGTAAAAATCACATGGCCGTAGGAGAGAAGGAAAATCCACAGTGCTGCAGCTTTTACCAGTACATCCTATGTGCACACGGACATGAAGCTCATCTTGACATGGTCTTTGGTTACATAGTCTTTGAGGCTAATTAATTGACAGAAATAGGTTCTGTGAATATACCAAGAAAAAAAAGAGGTCATTTTTAATATTCCTGCTTTAATCATTTACTCTAATTATAATTATTATGAAGCAAGGTCTGATGTGCACAAGATTTTTAGTCACCATTCTTTGATACAAACTGATACTTTTATTAGTATTAAGGCATGCATATATATATATGTGTGTGTGTGTGTGTGTGTGTGTGTGTATGTGTGAATGCATTGTCCCCTTTAATTGTATACATGTATGCCATCTTTGTCAGTTTATAAAACATTTTCAACATACCTATTGTTAATATTGTTAACATATTGTTAATCTTCAGAGCAAAGTTCATGGATTTTTATGATGTAAGCATGTGGGAAAACTTAGGATGACCCCTGATTACTACAGTGTCACTTCTAAGAAACTTGAGTAGAATCAGAGCCCTCTCATCTGTTTTTTTTTTTTTTGTCTTTTTTTTAACCACATCTATTATTTGGATGACTGAAAAGGAAGAATGCATAGACACATATTATTTATAGAAATCATTGCTGTGATGATATTCAACAATGTGTAGAATAGTTACCTCTAATAATTATGTAACACATTTTTAAAAGATTATTGTGTTGAGTCAAAATCTAAAGATCAATGGCTAGTTTCCTCTTTACTCACATTATGAAAAACTAATATGAAATGAATGTCCCAGAATTTTACTAAGTTTTTTTGTCATGAAAAATGAGTAAAATCAAATAAAGCCTATTTAAAGCTTTAATCAAACAATGCAATACTAATTTATTAAAAATAACAGTAAGCACAATTAATAAAAACAACATAGCTTTTAAGAGAGTTGTGAACACACGGGAATGCTGCAGAGAGAAAAACAGGATGTTTTCGTATTTGTCCAGTGCTGCTTGACATGTTCATAGGAGAAAAAAACAACCAGGAGAGAAATAATTACTTCCATGTATGAGCTTCTGCAAACAGAAGGAATTCTGTTAGTATGGAGTGTAGCCTTTCTTGTTGAGCACTTATTATTTGCAAACTACTGTGATAGCACTTTTATTTCCTGCAAAAGTTCTTAAAAGTTTAGGAAACACTTATCATGTGGAAAGAAGAGAAAATAGGCACATGACAGGTTAATCATGTCTTCCTTGCAAAGCACCATACTCCCATTAAATAATGAATCCTGACTGTGGTTCTAGGCAGTTTGTCATCACTATTTTTCACCCAGAGAGACTATCCTTCTTAGAGTCTTATAAAAAATGAAATATTTAGGAAGGTCAGTATACTAATGTAAATATTCATTTATATATTCTCACCATCTTAAGACCCTAATTTTTGCCAATTTAATTTTTAAATAAATTGCTTACTTGTAAACATATACAAATGTAAGCACTGAATTCAAGTATTGACTAAATTCACTGAAAATATCCCCCATCTTGTACATGCTTTTAACAGCTTATTCTTTTTAAGAGTTCCCTGTCCTTTCATCGTTTTTCCAAATGACTCATTAGCAACCCAAGGTAGTAGTCATCTGCTTTCTCCCTCTAGAAGCTCAGAAGAAGCAATTGGAAGAGAGTATAGAGCTGATCCAAGACGAGTGTGTGTCAGAGAATGCAGACCACTCCACAGAGGAGCCTGCTGAAGGAGGGCAAGAAGCGGATGGAGGAGAAATGACTGATGGGGTAGAGGAGGACTTCGATGAAGATGGGGGTCACGAGCTGGTAGGAATGCCATGTTTGGTGTCCACATCTGTTGGGTGACAGCAATAGAATTGGACCAGAGAATCCATTCTAAAACAAGGAGTAAATCATTTGGGGCTACTTTATCTCTTATGAATATATTCAAAAGAACCTCAGCATGGTGCTTTGCACATAGCAAGTGCTCAATATATTTTTTTTTACTAATTTAAATTATGAGAGTGAAAATGAATGTAAAATATAAGTGCTATATATATAATACTAGATATATATATATAAATCCGGACTAGCTGAACATAGCGGACAATGAGGAATACTGAGAATTCACGAACAATTGCAGTGGGTTTTTGATCCTACTGCACGTACTGGTTTTGTGGGAGCCTAGGCAGTTTGAATGCTCACCTTAGGAGACCTGGATAGAGGTGGGCAGTCCTTGGGCTTCCCACAGGTCAGGGAACCCTGATTGCTCTTCGAGCAGATGAGGGGGGGGGGACTTGATCGGGGGAGGGGGAGGGAAATGGGAAGCGGTTGTGGGGACGAGGCAGAAATCCTTAATAAATAAATAAATTAAAAAAAAATACTAGATATACATAAGGTCCCAAATGAAAGATTTTCTTCCCCACATTCTTTATCATGAAAGAAAATATGCATTTGTTCAGTTAAGTAAGTGGACATAATATGCTTGTTACAAAAGCCATCTATTGCAAGACAAGTGGAACCTTTTTAAAAAACTTTTTTTTAGTTATTTTTTATTTAGCTATTTACTATGTCTATGCATGTGTACACGTGCTTCAACCCATGAGTCCAGATCACAAAACAATCTTGCTGTAGTCAGTTCTTTCTTTCTACCGTGTGAACTCTAGGAAAGACTCAGCGTGTCAGTCTTTAAAGAAAGCACACTTACCTACTGAGACATCTCATTGGCCCAGTTCCCCTTAGTTCAATAGTTTTACTCACTGGCAATAATCATGCACGCTGGCTTTGTAGCCAGTCATCCTCTCCACAAATGGCATGCCATAGGAACCCATTAGTATGTTGTCTCCTCATCATTTCAAACATCAGTGCCTCTTGTTAACCGATCGCTGTTGTTTAGGAACGTAGGTCAGACTTGATTCTTAAATGTTTCCTTTGTGCAATGCTGAAATTAGTATACTGTTTACTTCCAGGTACATTTTCCTTGACAACTACATCAGATAGACGCTTAGTAAAAAGATATTGCTATCTCATTAACCATGAGATTAAATAGTATATCTCAAAGAACTTGATTAGTAAAAGTAGAAAAAGTGTGTATATGTGTGTTATAGTGTTTTTTATACATGATTAACTTTCAATTGTATCTATAAATGATATTATGTATACATATATTTACTAAACAGAAATAATAGGTTCTTCCAGGATATATTGTATTCCATTTTATTTTAAAACCTACTGTTCCTTAAGTAATATTGTTTTGGTTATTATCCTTTTTGTTTGATATGATAGTAAAACCATCAACCAATTTAATGAGATTTTAGTATATGAGAATTCAATGTTTATTTTAAGACCCCACTTCATTTAAATGCCTTGGCACATTCATTAAACTTTTTTATAAGCTTTCAACAATCACCATGTGTTTTTCAAATTTCACTTCAGATTGAAGTTCTCAAAATGTAAGGTCTGTCCACTGCTTTTGAATTACAATGGATGGTATTGATCAAAGACGAGAAGGAAGGACAAAGGTTTCTCAGTGAAACCTAACTCAATAGCACACTTTCCCTGACTTGCTCTCTTCTGACATCTCTTTTAATATCCTTTTGAAGAGTCTGCCAGGGAGATTTGAAGTTACCATCCCTAATGGTTGCCTCTCTTCATTTGTTTCTCAGCAGGATTATGTATAACTAACTACTTCCTTTTCTCTGAGATTCCCTTTATTTACTAAGTCTTCATTTTCAATTTCTTTTATTAGATATACCACCTACTTTAAGTATCCAAGTAGGCCATAACTGTTGCTATCACTTTTCAAAATTGAACTCACAGAGTATCAGAGCTTTAAGCATTTTCTGCAGACTAAGGATCTCTAAATCCCCATCTGTATTTGTAAATGCTTCACCTGACTGACAGCACACTGTTAGCCACTAAAAATCTGAAGCAGCATAGTCAGAGTACTCTTGATTGTTTTCCCTCTCTCTTCTGATGCTTCTTCATTCTGTAAACACTTTCACCTATATTCACAGTTGTGACAGTGACAGGGATGAGCTCATTTTCTCCTCTTTCATTACTTATTAATTTTGCCACCAAATTGCATCCCAAACTGAGTTCTACATCCACTACAAATATGTTTGACCCAATCCACTTTTCTCTTTATTTTTTTATCAACTGGTTTTCTTTTCTCATATAATGGATCTGTCTCCTTCTCTGTTAAATCAGTCTATACAGAGAAAAAATATATTCATTTACTACTTTTCAGATAACATCATGTCCTCATTTAAAACTTTATAATGTTTTCATTACATTTAGAACCCAAATACTTAAATCAGGTAATGATATGTATAAGACTGTGGTAGGAAAGATATAAGGAAAGGGAAATTCAAAAAAAGTGAAAAAGTATTGAAACAGAAAGCAAGGTACCATCCTAGTCATCAGCACTTGCCTCAAGTAATATTCTTCCACTATAGGGTATCTGAGAATCTGGTGTCAGTGTCAGAGGGCACAGAACTTAGGCACGTAAAACGTATAAATTATGTCACAGATTTGCAGAGCCAGAAGGTTTTGAAAAAGCTAACAGAAAGGGAAAAGCATGTAAGACCCTTAATTTGCAAAATGCATTTAAAGACTTACAGTATTTAGAATGAGTTGATGTCAGAGATCAACCAATAATAGAGTAGTACTTTGTAAATATATTGGAGAACTTGCTAAAGCAAACTTCCATGTCCCATTCAGAAAGTTTCTGGTTACATAGGCTACAGAGAGTCCAATAACTGACAAATAAGGGGAAATGAGAACAACTGTTAAAAGAGTTACTGACTAGAAGGACTGTGCATTTGAACTTGATGAAGAAGGAAAGAAATATAGGAAGGGGCTGAAGTGGTAAAACTGTGAAACTAGTCTGATTCTTACCAAACTCAAGATTGGCTACTATCCACATGTCAGGACTGGACACTATCCACAGATGAAGCAAATAAATGAAAAGATGTGAAAGTATTACTACCAAAATATCCATGTAAGAAAGACAGAAGCTATAAGTACTCAACCCATCCTGGAAACATCAGGAACTTTTGGCTTGCATTGATGGAGAACTGTGGGAGAGAGGATTATGTGATTTAGGAACCCTTACCAGTCTGTGTGCTGTTGATTATTGCTTCTTCTGTTCTAGTCCCACAAACTAGCTCTAGAAACACCCTTGTCACATGAAGACACAGGCTAGTTCTTCTGAAGTATTTGCTCTTATGTAAGAGAGAGCTCTAGTTCACAAGGACATCTGCCTATGGGGCTTTTCATTTCCTAGAAACCAAGGGGCTTTAGGCTTTTAGCAAGGACTATAGACTTTTAGTTTACTTTTTCTGGGGAATTCTAGAAATACATTGTAGAAGTGACAGTATGCCTTTTAACTCTTGATATTTTAGTTTAATCCACAAAAGAAAAGAGATACATTAGGTATCACCAGTTTTGAGACAGATCCTCTTGAAACTTTGAACATACCAATATGCAGAATTGAGCAGAACTGTGACTCCCACTTAAAGGAAATAGATACAAAATGAAGGCAGAGATGAAAGGCCTCCATTCTGTTTTAAATACCATAGAGCAAAATGAAATGTTATAGCTTTTACAGAAAAGCAACTTTCAGAACCTTTCAAGGGGGAAAGAACAATTCCATTGTGTTTAAGGAATAGAAAAATGGCCCAAAGACAAGTAGCAAAAGGTGGAGTCTCACAATTAAAGACTGAGTTCAGAAGTATGGGTGGCACGTGATGACATGATTCATAGGAGGGCATAGTGAAAGTGTCAGGATCAAAAGTCACCACAGATGAAAAACTGAAGAACCAAGATCAAGACTGGATCATTTAAACCATTATGAGATCACTCCAACTATTCACAGAAGTAAACAATGAAAGTAGTTCCTGTGTTGAAAATAAAAATTTGTATGTCTGTTTTTAGTCCCAGATCTGTCACCTTCCAGTCAAACTGAATTACTTTAAAGAAATAACTTTGTTGAAAGTTAAATTTGTTGTGTATAACATAATAATATTAATTTACAAATTTATTCATATATTTGTGCTTGTACATATTTCTGTGTGCATATTTGTGTGTGCTGTTATATGCATGAGCCTATGTAAGTTCAGGTACAGCTGTATGGGAGGAAATATGCCTATGGATGATGAGAGAAATAGAGATCAATATTAAATGCCTTCTTTGATTTCTCTCCACCATGTATAATGAATGAGACAAAATACATCACTGAACCTGGTGTTCACCAACTGGCTACACTCTCTATCTCTCTCTCTACTCTCGGGTTAGAGTTACATTTCTTCCGTCCCTGACTTGAGTACTGGGGATCCCAACTCAGGTCCTTATGCTTGTTTGGCAAGACAAGTTATTTCCCCAGGTCCAACTTTGAAATCTATTTGGTTTGTCTATACTTCTGAGTGATCAAGTTTCAGAGAACTGACAGTTCTGATTAGACAGAGCCTGATCGTGCAGTCATGTGAATAAGATCAAACCTTGGTGATTTTATTATACCAACCCATACAGAAACTGAGGGATTTGAGACATTGTGACTAAAAGTGCTAAGAGTTTTGCTCTAAGTCTTTGTTTTATAATATGAAGCTTAGGGAGCTAAATAATTAAATCTTATTGTGTATGTCACTTCACTTTTTTTCTGGGATTATAAATGTAATGAATGTGGATGATTTTACTGTCGAGTCATTCTTACAGAAATAGAAACCATGGAGTTTAGAAAGTAAAAGAACAAAACTTCTCTTTTGCCGTAACAGAAGGCATTATACATGTGCAGACAGATGATACATTGTAGCAGGTGACAGAAGTCAAATACAATCTCCTTCCCAAATGCTCAGTTGGTAACTGAAGCAGAAGCACAATTTCATTCCAATACAGTGAACACAGAAGTAGGGATCCAATCTAAGCCACTTAAGGTCCACGACAATGAAAGGGAGGGATAGGTGACAGGTCATGTGTGAAACTGATGGGTATACTGACTGCCAAGCAACATCTACTGAATATCTACTGAATGAAATCAATTCCCGTGTGTCAGTCTAGTCATATAGCATTAGAACCCTACTGAGCAAAACACAGTACTGTCAAAAAGTGAAAAAATAAATGCATTGATTACTTCATGTGTGGAATTATGTTTCCATGAAGATGGCTTCTTGTCTCAAGTAGCTTAATGTCTTAGAGACATGGCACATTCCCCTCATGTACTAAAAAGCAAACTTTGTCTTCATTATTGAGAAATCATCTAAAGCTAAAAATGGTGCTACAGAACTCTGTGCCAATTTATTTATCATATAATTAAAAGCAAATTAAAATTTATTTAAAATTAAACACCATATCAATGTGCCTTACACACACTTTCAAAAGGCCACTCTATCCTTACCTGTAAATATATCTACTAGTAAACATTTATAAGGTTTTATTAAAGAATGACACTGAGCTTGTGCTGTAAAAGTAAAAAATGAAAATATTACTTCTTTATAGGATAAGCATTTTGCTTATTGTTAAGGCTATGGACCACAAGTATAAGAATGCATGTGAAGGGGTGATGGCATATATAAGAAAGAGCTCTTAGGAGAAGAATAGCACACATTGAGCTTTGTCACTAGAGAATCCTGGCAAGAGGTGCTTGGAACTCTCCCTTGAAAGGTGACAAATTAAAGAGACAGCAGTGTTTCTGTCAAAGAAAAACTTTTCTGATTTTCCTTCATTGTTCTCATATAATTTAAGAAATACCTACTTGAAACTGAGAATACCTTAGAAGTCTTTGGAGGTGACTTAGTAGGTGAGAAAACTTCCTGAACATCTGTGATGACATGGATTCAGACTCTCCGAACTTCTGTAAAAGCAGCCATGATTGTGTGCACCTGTAACCGCAGTGTCTGAGGCACAGTCAGGATTGATGGGGTTTACTGGCTGTCGGCCTTGCTCTAGGCTATGTAAAATACTCTTCCTGAAGCGAACAAAGGCTATGTAAAATACTCTTCCTGAAGCGAACAAGACAGAGGATGCTAGTGAAGAGTGTTGAAAACACCCCTGTGCCCTCTGCACATTCATGGGCATATACTCACACACATCTGCATATATGACCCTCATTCCACCCCTGACACACATACAAAGAAAATGTAGGTTATATATTTTATGTGACAGGACTGGTAAATTCAAACCTAAGTGGCTCCTTTTTCTTTTTCTTATTTTCATCAAACTTACATTCTTCTTACAGAAATTAATAATATCACTAGTAAAAGCAGCAAGAAAAATGCTTAGTCATCAGCCAACTCAAAAAGAAAGAAACACTCTGCCCAAGGGCAACACTTTTTCTGGCCAATTTACTTCTAATACCTAGTGATTGCTAAAAGCACCAATTGAGTTCATATATGGAAACAATCCAGGAATTAGTGCTACAGAGAACAATCATCAATGAATGGCCTAGAAAAGTTATAGAAAGCAAAGTGTTTGAATAAATTAAGGAGAATTGGAGTTCTTTTGAATTCTACATGCAATGACTTTTGCCTTTGATGATTATAAGTAACCTAATCAGGGAATTCTAGTAAGAATCAGAGAAATACCTAGCTAGACTATGTAGTAGTTAGGCATGCAAATTGAGTACTATATTGTAATTCCTCTTTAAGTATTTAACAAAGCATTCAACAAAGCAGTAAGCCACCTGAGTCTTCCAGTTATTAAATTCTACACATATTGGAAAAAGTCTGACCACAATCTAATTCTGTAGTTGAAGGGAACTCAAAGTAAGCATTGTGGTAAAACTATTGGAAATCGAAATGCACAAAACATGCAGATCAATATTCTTGTCCTTTGTTTATAAGAAAGTCACAAGTTATCTACTGTTGAAACATCTTTTTCCTTTTCATGATGAAAACATTCACTTGGACGTTCTCCTTGCTTGTTTCTTTTGTTATCATTTAAATTAAAATGTTAGCAAGAACGAAATGAAGTTATTAGAATTATAAACACAAAAAAGTATGAAAGTTGTTCCATAATCTGTATAATTTAGTCATAATTTTCTTTTAACTTGAGATCCAGGGAATCTTACCTTAAAGTATGTCAGTCTTCACCATGCAATAGCTCCTGTTCATAGATTAGAGACTAAGGAATAAGGGAAGACATCACATATTCTGAATAGTGTCATGATAAGAAACATAGATGCCCATGGCCCACTGGCCAGTTACTATGCTTTCATCACAGGAGTGAGATGTGACTTGGCTTTTGATGACACACTTGGGCTGTGCTAGGTAAATGGGCCTATATGAGGGCAGATGTGGAATGTTACTGTTTAAAGTGATGAGGTTGGATGCTGAATTGACAAAGAGAGGACACATGATGGTTAATTTTGCTTGTCAACTTGATTGGATTAATAAATGCTTAAGGTACTTAAGTTCAGCCCCTGAAATCTGTACAGGACCTACCCAGATACCAAATTCTAGGCACAAAGGATATTTATAAAACAGAGAGGCTGCATAGCAACAGCAGCAGCAGCAGTAGCAGCAAGCAAAAACAAACAAGAGAAAAGAAAAGCAATAGAAATAAGAGAGGCAACAGGAGCAATAGAGCAAGAGAGGGTATTTCTGCAGGAGTGGGTTTTAAGAAGAAAGGGGCATTGTCTGAGGTTTTCTGTCCTGCCCTGTTCCTGCAATCACTAAGTCCCAGAGAAATCACACAGAGTTCTACATAAGTTATAAACTGATTGACCCATTAGCTCAGGCTTCTTATTAACTCTTATAACTTTAGCCCATTATTCTTGTCTATGATAGCCACTTGGCTTGGTACCTTATCCAGCAAAGCAGTCACATCTTGCTTCTTCTGTGGCTGGATCATGACTATTGACCAAGCTTTCCTCTTCCCAGAATTCTCCTGTTCTCATTGACCCACCTCTACTTCCTGTCTGGTTGTCCCACCTATACTTCCTGCCTGGCTACTGGCCAATCAGCATTTATTTAAAATATAATTGGCAGAATATAGACAATTGTCCCACAGCAAAGAGAGTCTGTGTTAGGTTGAGTTAGTAAATCCTGATTAGAAATACTAGCCAAATAATTAATTATAATTGTTGAATCTTAGTGTTTTTACTCAGGAATGAGTCAGTGTCCAAATAAGAGAATAAAGTCTGGTGGCTAGCTTTAAAAATGTACTCTAACAGTTTTGAGCAAGGAATAGGGAATAGAAGAAAGGGAAGGCCTGCCAAAGTCATGTCTGCCATACAAAGGCCTACTAAAGACATTTCGATCCCATCTTTTTCTTTTATTATGGTCCCTGGGTTTTGGGTGAGTGGGTGTTTTCTCTCTGGCTGGTTCCCGACATTGGTACACCATTGTTAGGGCACCCAAGAAAGCTGAGTTTCTGGACAAGGTCAGGAAGACCAGTCAATGTCTAGGTTCTGTGACTATGGAAGTGTAGTCTTTCAGGATGGGTCAGAATGTAGCTTCTGAGGAAACAGCTGGGGCTGACACTGAAGTTGTTGAAGCAGTCAGCCATTGATTGTCTGTCTACTGGGAGAGACTGACCAAATCAAAGGTAAA
This sequence comes from Microtus oregoni, assembly GCF_018167655.1. Taxonomy (NCBI): domain Eukaryota; kingdom Metazoa; phylum Chordata; class Mammalia; order Rodentia; family Cricetidae; genus Microtus; species Microtus oregoni. The sequence continues at coordinate 22,006,874 of NW_024543093.1, read as the reverse complement.
ATTAGGGATTTCTGGGGGTGGTATTTTATTTTGAAATTACACTTAAAACATATAAGTTCATAATATTGGTATTTGGGAGCAGAAGTATGAAGTCCAGTGAAAGTGGAAGATATTGCACCTATAGGAACAAAAGGCAGGAAAACTGAGGATGTTAGTTTGCAGGAGTACTTATCTGGAATGCATTTGAGAGTTCAGAGAGGAACTAAGAAAATACAGATTAACTATATAATATTAACTGTGAAACATCTTTCATCTGAAAGCAGGGTCTGGTTGTGTTGGGGAGAATACAGTCAAAGAGCCTTTCCTTATATCAGAACTGTTTTCCTGGGTTGTACAAGTCAGTTCTGAAATTGAAATATTTTAGGAATATGGGTAATTGGGACCCTCTTAACAAAAGGTATATCACTAGCAAGAGGAACTGCAGCTAACAAAGGATGTTGAAGAAAACCACAAAGCAAGTAATGGGAGGCACTGAAGTAGGTGTGAGTGAAGTTTAGGAGAAAATGAATCTGATGACCTGGACCCAAGTGATGTGTTGGCCATGAGTGTGTGTATGTACTCTGTGTGTGTGAGAGGGGTGGTTAGATTTAACTGGGAGTGTAGGGTTTGTTTAGAGTATTTGATGTATCAGGACATATAGACAATCAAGGCATAAAAGGGAGGCAGTTTGAAGTGGATACTTGACAATCATTTGAGCAGAAGGGAAGTAAGAATGTGAGAAGATAGATGAGATTTATGTTGTTTGGGAATAGTTGGCATCCACAAGCAGGTGTTTTTGAGTGAACATGACTGGAAAGTGAAGATGAATACATAAAACAGGAGTTGGGTTGTGTGGACGGAAGGTTAGGGCTATGTAGTAGGGTAGCCTGGAGGAAAGTGGGATGAATTGTGAGGGGGGAAATGTTGGCTCGATGGACTGTCATATTAGCATGATTATTGTCTTTACAGCTAATGAAAGAGTCAGTCTGGTGTGATCCTCTGACAGGAAAGAGCTGTCATCCATATAAAACATTTAGGCAGAAGTAGCTACAAAACCATCTTATGTATGAATAGGATGTTGAAGGAAGTTTTTGAGAATTTTGACACAGAAGAGTAGAGGATCTGGGAATTTGTGGCAAAGGAATAAGCATGGATGAGTTTAGGGGAGGACAGGCAAGAAATAGAAGTATTGTGTTTTTGATAAGAGAAGTTTGGAGGGATAACGTTCTAGAGTTTGGAGTCCTTTGTAAGTTAGGAGTTAATGGAGATCGTGGTGAGAATAGATTGTAAGTGGGGACCCTAGAGTTTGTTCATTAGATTTAGAGGTGAGCAGAGAGGCAAGATTGTGTAGACAAGGAGGTCAACTGCAGACATTGTTGGTGAGAGCTTTGAAGAGGTAGGAAACAGGAGTATGGGTTGATTTAGGAAATCTTTATGTTATTTAGAAGTATAAGTAGGGAAAGGTCTGGATAGATCTGAAAGCCAGAAGACCAGGATAGAAAGGAGAATGTTTTAAGTTTGAGGAATTGTTTGAGAATGGAAGGGAGGTTATCATGAGGAGGGCTAACAGAGACTTGATGTAAGTAATATATTAGAAATGAGTATTTAGGGATACATGACCAGAGGAAACTAGTCACAAAGGCAGAAATAAGGAGGGGATGTGGGCAACATGGTCGAAAGTGAGGTGTTCAAGGGTTGGTATGAGAGATAATCTAAGATAAGAGACTTGGGAGAGGAGAGTTGAGATTTGGAAGGTGAGACCAGGTAACTTCTAGAGCTGGAAAAATTGAGGAGTGAGGTGGTTTCAAATTGGCTATCAGGGGGTGGGAGTGCAGAGGAGATCATCTACATACTGAAAGAGGTAGAAGGGAAAAGGAGAACAGGCCAGATGCATAGTGAGTGCCTGATGAAAAAGTGGGGACTATCTCTAAACCCTTGGTGGAGGACACTCCAGGTTAGTTGTCAGGACTATTGAGTATCACAATTTGCCTATGTAAGAGCAAAGGGATATTGAGAAAAAAGCATCTTTAAGATTTAGGACTAAAAGTAAATTGTCAGGGATAATGGCAAGGATAAAATAAGGCTTAGAAACTACAGGGTACAAAGTAAAAACAGCAGCATTAATAGACTGAACATCCTGGAACAAAAGAAAACTTTCCTTTAGTTTTTTGTCCATTAATATGGGAATATTGTAGGCAGAATAGGTGAGGTATAAAAATGATTAATTTTAGGCCCAGGTTAAGGGAATATGGTATTGGAATTTGGAGATGTAGGCAGAAGTATCTTTGAGGATAACAGAGGAGTTTATAACATTCAGCAAAAGAAGAAAAGCAGTGTCCCCTACAGTATGATTGACTAAAGAAGTGGGCAGAGGAGAATAGAAGTTATGGGGTTTGGAGAGTGAGAGGATACAGGTAGAGGCTGAAGGAAGGAAGAAGAGGGGTAGAAATGTGTCTTGGGAGCGGCTGTAAAGGTAGGAGGCAGAATTTGTCAGTTTCAAAAAGATGTCTTTTTTATCCAGGAAATGGGGAGTGAGGGTGTGAGGAGGAAAGCATAAGAAATGAAAAACCTGTGACGGAGTAAGTTAAGAGTGGAATTTGGAGGGGAGGAGTCAAGCTTTTGTAAGACATTTGTAAGACTGAGAGGAATTTTCCAATTTCTCGAGTAATTTTTTAGATTTATATACCTCAAATTACTTTCTTGGACTCCAAATCACTTCCTCAGACCCTCACAACGTCCTTAGTCTTTCATATTCATATCTTTATATACGTTAAATTACTTTCTTAGACATGCACACCTTTTCTCATTTAGTTTTCATTGACCTATATAATCTTCTTGTCTATTTGTCATAACTTTTAGAAGCAAATATTTCTTAGTATCGAGCTTGTTATCAAGGTAAACTAGGATAGATTTGAGTAGGGAGTATAATTTCAGTGCTTTTTGCATCAGTTAAAATGACAGACTTAGGACAGTCATTCGAGGACTACCGGGCTCATTGGGTGCATAAGCAGTCAGTCTTTTTTCATTTTGTTTTGTTTTTGTTTTTATTTTTTGTTTGGTTTTTTAAGGTTATCTTTGACTATGTAGTCTGTTTATTTTTTATTGAGGTCTATATTATGCCCAAATCCGCAAAGAACCACAAAGCCAACAAGGAAACCGAGTCCAACATGTAAAAGCAAAAAGCTTTTATTTTAATTAGATTTGTAAACCCTGAGGCAATACCTGGTTGCAAGACCTGACCATTGCCCAAGAACAGACCATTCAAAGGAAATGCCTATCATTCCAACCACGGTAGATAGGATCGTCTGCCAAAGCACACTCACCAGGACACCCCTAGACAAATGTCAGCCAATCAAGGGGCCAGAACCTCAAAGACCCCCTCACCCCCATCTTTGCTACTATAAAAACCCAATTCTAACTGAGCTCGGGGCTCTCCGGTTATTCCAATACAGAGAGACCGAGTTTGCAAACTTGGTTAAATAAAAACTCTCTGCTTTTACATGCGGAACTCGGTTTCCTTGATGGCTTTGCGGATTTGGGCATAACACTCTACATTTTTCTCTGCTCCCTTCCCTGCCTCTCCCCTCCCCTTCAGCCATCTTCCAAGGTCCCCATGCTTCCAATTTACTCAGGAGATTTTGTTTTTTTCTACTACCTATTTAGATTAGATCTATATGTCTCTCTTAGGGTTCTCATTGTTGTCTAGGTTCTCTGGGATTGTAATTTGTGGGCTGGTTTGGATGTCAGACAAGAGCAGCATTTAATCTTCAGTAGACACAGAGCATCAGGCCCTAAGGACACGTGGAGCAATAGGACAGCTAGGAGAGAGGAGGGGTATAACTCCTTCCTTATCTGTGTGCTCGCAAAATTATAAAGATTGTCTTGGGGGCGAGTATAAAGGGTATTTTTGAGTGTTAGGATGCATCAGTAATTTTTGGTGTGTATTAATGTTTTCAATTGGGATCGAGAGAGCAGATTTCCTTTGTTAGTGATGGCCTCAAGCCAGGGTCGAAAGGCAAGGGTGTCTCCTGGATTCACATGTATCTACTGGGACTTCTGGAAGGGAGGAGTTGTCATCCAAGCTCTGTAACCATCAGGGAGATGCACTGACCCTAGGAGGGATCCAGAACTTATCAAAAGTATTTTCAGTCAGTTAGTAGTGGTTAACAGATTCTTGTGTAGTGGCTATCAAAAGAAAAAGGAAAACTGCCAACCAGTCAAGCTGAATAGAATGGGTTAAATGGCCATCCAAAGAAACCCACCATAGCCATTGAGGAATAAGATGGGGTGCATTCTCCCCACAACACAGAGGAAGGATGCTGGACATTCCACGGTTATCACTTTATATTTTGGGGATTGTTGAGGATGGATAGTAAGGGAAAACTCACCAATTACCTGCTATTGAGTAAAGGAAACTGGCATGCATTATTCAGAAATTTCAAGAATTGGGTTGGGATTTCTGTAGACCATTCTTAGCCATCATCTGTCATGACACTGAAAAGTAGGTTGGCCCCCTGGAATTGGTACAGAATATACCGACACCAGATTCTCAGCACAAAGGAGATTTATTGTCCCAGAAGGACTGCAGAGACAGCAACAGTGGCATCAGCAGCAGTAATCAAAAGCAAGCATGAAAAAAAAAGCAAGAGATGCAAGGGACTTTCTTTAGATCACCATTTTCACAGTGTAAAAGATGATCCCACAAAAAGAGGGTGTTTCTGCAGGAGTGGGTTTTATAGAGCAGAAAGGGTGGAGTCTGTGTTAGGATGAATTGATATTTTTTGGACTTATTAGCCAAATAATGAATTATGATTGTTGAAACTTGGTGTTTTGTCTCCAGAATGAGTCCTTGTTCACAGGAGGGAAGAGACCTTGGTGGCTCGCTTTAGGAATGTGGTCTAGCAGGTTTTAATAAGGAAGAGGGAATACTAAAAGGGCAAGGGCTGCCAGAGCCTTGTTTGCTAAGCTTGGTCCTACTAGCATCCCTTGAGTACTGATAAGACATACCTTTGTGTCAATGTGTGAAATTGTTTCCAAGGAGGGAAAATACATCCTGAAATTGGCAGCATCAGTTGATGGGCTGCAGTCTATCACATACTAAAGAAGGAACAATGGTGAGACTAGGGAAATGGTTCAGTGAGTAAAGTGCTGGCTCTACAAGAACAAGATCCTAGGTTCAAATTCTCAGAGTCCATGTAAAAGCAAAGCCTGATGGTCTGCTCCTGTAGCTACTAAGGGACTGAGACAGACAGGTCTAAGTTCATAAACTCACTGGTCAGCCAGTACAGACAAAGCTGTAATCTTCAGGCTCACTGAGAGACTCGGTCAAAAAAAAATAAAAATGAATAAAAAAAAAACGGTGGAGAGGAGTAGAGGAAGACACTCAAAGTCAACCTCTGTCTTCACATAAGCATTCAAAGGCTGTACATAACATTGCCCCAAAAATGCTTCCTCGTACACCCTAATAGAAACAATTTCCACTGCAGTGCCTTCCTTGCGATGAGTTGCTATGAGGATAGTACCATCAAACTGTGATCAAAATCATCCCCGTCTGCATTGTGCTGTTTCTCAACAGATTAGTAGAAATGTACTGCTGGAGTGGATCTCACTTCCAGTCTTTCTAGGTCCTCCACTGGCTCCATGAGAAAGGCTGCTCATCAGAAATTCCAGCCTTGCTCTTCTTGCAATCTCATATAATTTGAATCCTTTTAATTTCAACTAAAGAACTTTGTGTAGCTCATTAGTCAATGTTTTCTCCTGGCATTAGGTGACATAATTCATAACTTAAATTTCTGTCTGCAGTGTACGGCTAAAGAAGTTCAAACCCCCATAACTATGTAGAAGCTGCTTTCTGAGACCTCAGGCCTCAGTAATTTTATCTGTAAAACAGAGTTGACAATTGCTTGTCTGATAAACAGTATCTTGAAGCAGAAATAAATGTCTTAAGATGTGGTCACAAGTCATTCAATTAAAAATTAGCTGAGGTTTTTTTTTTGGTAGAAATTTGATTCTTTTGTAAATTTTCATTTTATTATCTTTTGTCACTTCCTTAATTTTTATAACCTTACTGTTACTAATCCAGACTGCACATTAGTCACTGCACATCAATAATAAAAGCAGGCTCTATATCAGTCTTTGCACAGCTGCAGCACATTCCTCCCTCCCAGAGTCTACCTAGACATTTTTTGGAATTGAAAAGTAACTCAGATGGGATCCATCATGATTAAATGCTTCTCTTATCTTGCTACTACCTACTTTTCTCTTGATAACACAGGATTGTTGAAATTTCCAGCACTGCTTTCTGAGGGAGATGTTGCTCTCAGCTAATTTGGTCTTTCCTCACCTCCAAAGATACAGCATCCAAAGGGGGGCAGATGTTGTCAGGCACATTTCAGACTCACTGTATTTGAGAAGCCATACCACAGTTTATATTACACATAGGAGAATTATGGCACTCCCCCAAATTCATGTTGGAAACACATTTGGGCCCTAGGTTCAAAGCTCAAATCAGGAACATAACTCAAGAATTGTGACATGAGTTACTGCCCCAGTGTCCAGCAGTTCTTCCTACAGATTGTTCTCTGAAGAGCTGACATTTGTGTTTGTAAAGCTGAGGGCAGGCAAGATGGACCCACTGAAACCTCAAAGTAAAATCAAGTTCTCACTAACATTCACTGAGCCATATATGACCCAATGCAATCATCTCTCAGACTAGCACCTAGTTCTCTCCCACTCATCATCCTCCATGCATGCCCTACTCAGCGCCTGCCCTCAGCCTTGCCATGCAACCCTGCAGAGTGTGGGGAGTAGGAACAAAGGAAAAGAAGGAAGGGCCCTGATGTGCAGTTTTCAAGTGAATCAATCACAAACTGCTTGTATAGACTAGTGATTAGAATTCACTGCTACTGAAGTCTTGACAAATGTTTGTGGAGTGGCAGAGATATAGAATCTTCAGATGCAGCAATTAAAAGCAGACCTCATAGTTAAATTTTGCATTTCAGAATAATGAATCGATTTATTATAGAATCATGTTTTATGTAACACATGGAACATGCTTATACCATAATTGTTTTTCTTATTTATAATAGCCTCAAATTCGACTAATTTTCTGTATTTTATTTGATAATTTACATAAAGAAAAGGTTGCATAGTATCTTTGGGCACATTATTTGGCTTCTTTTACCCTTGATATTATCATCATGGAATTGAAAATAACAGAGATATAAGTTTCGTTATTTTTTATGTGTATCTCTGTGTAAATGTTTCTCTGTGTATTTGTTAATCTGTGTGTGTATCTCTCTTTGTGTGTGTCAGTGAGAAAATGAGCTAGACAAAGAACAATGAGAAAGTGAGAGAGGAAGGAAGAGAGGGAGAGAGGGGGGATTGATGCTGGAGATCAGGAATAGATATTCTTGCATACTTGGTTAGTGCTCTACATCTGAATAATCTGAATTGTATCCTTATTTTGTTTGGAATATATATATATATATATATATATATATATATATATATATATATTATTTATATAGTTCTGGAAGCACAAAGCCACAGTTCATGGTGCAAACAACTGTGTACTATTTATTAAAACCCTTTTATCTGGTTCACAGCACAGAACTAGTAGCTCTCTTTTTAAACGTGATAATAGTCAACAATATGGTCTCATCCTTATAACTGTATCTCATTCTTATTTCCTCTCATTCTGCCACTTACAAATTAGTACCTGTTTGGACTTCTAATCTTCTGTTTTTGCAAGTGAAGCTGTACATTAAACATTTCTGTGTTTCTAGAAACTTCAGTACTATGTAGGGCTTTGTATCTTAAATAACTTTATATTTTATAAAAATAAAATCAACAAACAAGTATAATATTTTGAGATGTATTTTCATTTTGTCTTGTTAAACTTTTTTTTGATTTAGTATTTTCCAACTCATTCAATTCAAGAGAGCTTTAGTCTTCTTCCTATGGTTTTGTCTTTTAGACAATGTTAACTAGAGTCAGTGATGACTTATGACTTTCAATTACATTTTTGCTACTGATTTGTTCTCTGCATGTGGTTTATCCATAAATTTAGTAAGCTCATCAACTTCTTTTATAAACTATCTGAATATTCAAAACTCCATGGATATCACATTATTTTTAGCCATTAAATCATTTATTCATGCAAATAACAGCTACAGGGTACTAAAGATAAGTTAAGCAGTTTACTTAATTGACACTTCTTACGGAGAATTCAGGTTCGATTTTCAGTACTCACATGACAACTCAGTCCTGGGGAATCTAATGGCTTTTCTTGTCACCACAGGAGCCAGACATGGGCATAATGCATAGGCAAACATTTAGCAGAAAGCATCCATATGGTGCATAAAATAATTTTTCAAAGAAAATAACAACAGTGAAAATCGTTTAACTATAAAATATTAATTAATTATTAATGGACCATGCATTTCCAATTGATAATGAGTTGAAAAGAATGGCAACACAGTTCCAGGTTCTATGGAATTCTCCCTCAGTTGAAGAGCAGAGAGTTTTGCAGCCATTGCTACAATCTGACTGTAACAGAGCATAAAAACAGGATAATTTACTCTGTGAATTGCATACCAGAGCATGAGGAATAAGATGCCAGAAGACAGACCAAAATCATTCAAAACTCCTGAACAAAGTTTCCGACACGTGAGTGAGTTCTTTTTCTTTTTTTCTTTCTTATAAGAGAAACATTAATTGGGCCTGGCTTACAGTTTCACAGGTTTAGTACATTTTCATCATGAAGGTAAGCAGGGTACATCGTGTCATGCAGGGAGACATGGTGCTAGAGAAGACACTGAGAGTTCCACATCTTGATCCACTGGCAGCACAAAGAAACTGCATATCATACTGTGTGTAGCCTGTGTGTATAAGACCACAAAACATGCCTCCACAGTGACAAACTTCTTCCAACAATATCTTATGTCCTCCAACAAGGTTACAGTTACACCTCCTAATAGTACCACTCCCTATGGGCTAAATATTCAAATATTTGAGTCTATGGGGTCCATACCTATTTAAATTACTACATTTCACTCCCTAGCACCCATAGTCTATCACAGTCTGAACAATTTTTAAAAGTTCAAAGTCACTTCTAAGATTCACACAATCTCTTAAATGACAAAATCTATAAAATCAAAATCAAAAGCAGATCATGTACTTCCCACTTACAATTGCACAGGATTATCATTCCAAAATGGAGGAAAGGGAGCATAGGAAACACTCGACCAAAGCAAGACCAAAAATCAGCTAGACAAACTTCAACCTCTGCATCTCCGCATTTGATGTCAAAGCACTATTCAAAACTCCAACTTCCTTCAGCCTTATTGACTACCACATATGTCTCTCTCTTGCGCTGGTTCCACTTCCTATCAGCAGCTTTTCCTGGCAGTTATCCCAGGAGTCTGGTATCTCCAACACCTTGGGGTCTCCAAGTCAATACAGTTTCACAGTCAAAGATTAATGCCATGGCCTTTGAGTGAGTTCTTAACTAAGAAACTGCTGTGCAGATTAAGATATGAGGACTGGAGATGGCTCAGTAATTAAGAGCACTCGCTTCTCTTCCAGAGGTCCTGAGTTCAATTTCGGCAACCCTATGGTGGCTCACAACCATTCATAATGAGACCTCGTGCCCTCTTCTGACCAGAAATCAGGCAGAATTCTGTACATATATATAATAAAATCTTATAAACAGCAAATAAATACAAACAAAGGCGTGCACCAATACAACCTGGCAGGAAAATTTTAAAGATATGATATGGGTTTGTAACTTAATTTATTTTCTCTTACAAGAGCCACAGAGGTGATTTTCCTTTTCTAGTTTCATAGATGATAATATTAAGGTTGAAATAAGTTATATAATTTACTCATGGATGATTCCATGAGAGATTGCAGAATATGGGAAAAAGAATTAGGGAAACCTGTTGGGAAACTGCTCGATTATTTCGGAGAAAACAATGGGACTTAGAGGATTACATCAGAGATAGAAGCATCCTATGGTAAATACTTTGAAGAAACAAACCTTCTCAGCCTCTAAAACAGTGAGTCTGAATATAGACCTCATCATCTTCTTTCAATAAGCATCCCTGCCAAAGATGCTGTCTTTTGAGATCTGAGAGCCCTGGAGTAGAAGATGTGGGTTCAAACTTGGGCTCTTGTCTATACCTGAATAACTTATCATAGCTTTTGAGAAGTTAGACTTAAAGATGTTTTCATGTATAACCAGTGTTAACAAACACTGAAACACAAACATGAAGAAAATGGATTACTTATCTGGTGAAGTAAGCATACAAAAGTTTGCGTACAATGCTTAATCTTCTAGAAAGAACATAACAACTGAAAATACAGTATCAGGTAACATCACGTCTAACTGTTCTGAGAATGGCCTGCATCAGCTGATATTGTGAGGTGCAGAGATACTCTGTTAATAGCAGAACTCTTCCACTATATTTAAACAAGCAAGCAAATAAAAAATAAACAAATGAACAAACAAAATGAGGTAAGGGAGGGTTTGACTTTCTCCAAATGTTTTACCCTGGAGATTGCTTCAAAGCTTCCTGATATTCCCCTTTGAAGAGAAAACTACAACCACACAGGTTCTCCATTAGAATACCCACTGCAGCACAGCCACCACTTCTTCTAGACAAGAAATCCATCTAAAACTGGGCCCTTCTTTGCTCAGTCTGTGTACAGAGCTCAATAGTCCAGGACTGTATGGGTTGCAGGCTAAAAGAGTACTGGATTCTGGGTTTTTTGACATGCTCCATTCACTACATACGCTCTTCCTCCTTAAATAACCACAGTTTATTTCATCTGCTTGGAATTGTCATCTCTTTAAGATCATCTTGGCACATCAAAAATCACCTGTTCCATGAATAAATCAATGACCAAGAGTACAATTATTGATTTTGTTTCATTCTTTATGTTCTGCATATAAATTATACTTACCATGCTACATAAAATATAGATTTCTCTTAATATCACTGATTTGCAAATCTCTCAGGGTTTATTTGAGCTTTTCTTTAGTGCAATAACTTAGCATAACTTATTGTTAATAAATACTTGCTAGAGAGAAATAAAGAGAAACTGTCCTCAATTACCCACATACTATTATGATTATTTTAAGCATATTTTACTGTCTGTTGTGATTGGATTGTGTTCTGCCTACTACTCCATATGCATTCCTTTGTGATTTAGGGGATTCTTAAATAAGTATAGCAGAAACAGGTTTTATTATAGCATTCCCAAGGACATTCAGGAAACAGACAACCTTCCTCCTGTAGGCACTATAAGGGAAAACAGTAGGGTTAACTCATTTTCCTGGAAGATGGCCTTGACTCCGCAGTGCTCCTTTACACTGCTGCTGTGGAATTGTCTCTTGTGAGTGATCAAAATGCAAATTGGAAGTAATCTGAATTTTAACTAAGCAAGCCAGAAAACAAACCTGCCTCTAACTCCTGATTCATAAAGGAAAACTGGACAAAGAAATACACGAAAAGATAAAAGTGTGTATGGAAATAGATCTCAGAAAGTTCAAATTAAGTGAACCAGGTGAATAAAGGAATTTTTAATATGTATTGCTAAAACAACAACAACAACAGATTTGATTTAGAAAATTACTTTCTGTCTAAAGCCACCTGAAATATGGTAGATGTGACATTTTTTTCAACTTTTTAATTTTATTTTTATTTTTGGTATTTAGGGCAGAAATTCTGATTTTACCCTAGGTCTATTGGTTATTGAATCTCTGGTTCTGGGTTGCCCAGTTAGTGTCTCCTTTGGGTTTCTTCCTCTCTAGTGGGCCTCAGGTGAAATCAGACAGTAGCAGGTTACTTTCATAAGTTCTTTGCCACCACTACCCAACTTATTATGCAGGAAGGACAGATTGTAGGTCAAAGTTTTGTGCCTAAGTTTTTAACCACATTTCTTTTTCAGTAGCGTTCAGAGTGTACTCCTGTACTGAAGAGACTAGAAAGTAGGAAAGAAGGCTCCATGTAGGTACCACCTCAACTTTTTAATGAGTTGTTAGGCTGTTGTCCTTGGCAATTGGGGCCTTGCTGTGACTTTGTGAATAGCAAATCTTTGTGTTAGCAAAGGTCTGGATTTTCTGGGGATTTTTGTGGGAACTTCTTGGCCAAGATCTCAATTGAATACAACCAAGACCCACCACGGGAAGCCTTGCCTGTGGCTAAAAGAGATGGCCAGTTGAGACTCTGTATTCCACATTACTCAGGATGATTATTTTTTCTAGTTCCAACAATTTACTTACAAATTTCATGATGTCATTTTTTTAAAGCACCGAGTCCATTGTCTAAATGGACCACATTTTCTTTCTTCATTCTTCTGTTGAGAGACATCAGGGTTGCTTCAAATTTCTGTCAATTATGGACAAAGCAACAACGAACATGGTTGAGCCAGTATACTTGTGGTCGGATGTTGCACACTTTTTGCATATGTGCAAGAGTGATATAGCAGGATCTTGGGGTAGATTTATTCCCAACTTTCAGAGGAACTGCCATATTGATTTCAATAGTGGCTGTTCAAGGTTGCAATCAGCAATGGAGGAATATTTTCCTTTCTTGATATCTTTGACAGCATTAACAGTCAATTGTATTATTCATCTTAGCCCATTTTGACATGTGTAAGATAGAATTTCAGTGTAGTTTTGATTTGCATTTCCCTGATGACTAAGAGTGTTAAACTTTTTAAAAAGTGATTCTCAGGCATTTAAGAACCCTCCATTAAGAATTCTTTGTTTACATTTCTATCCAGTTTTAAAATTGGATTATTTGGTTCATTGATGTAAAGTTTCTTGAATTCTTTATATACTTGGAATATTAGTTCTCTATAGTATATGGAGTAGGTAAAAAAAATTTCCATTTTGTGGGCTGCCATGTTTGACCCATTGACATTGACCTTTTTCTTTCTTTTTTTAAATAAATAATATATTTATTTAAAATTTCCGCCTCCTCCCATCCTCCTTTTTCCCTCCCACTCCCCACTCCCCCTCCCCCTTGCTCTCCAGTCCTAAGAGAAGTCAGGGTGCCCTGCCTTGTGGGAAGTCCAAGCCCCCCCTTCCATCCTAGGAAGGTGTGCATTTAAACAGACTAGGTTCCCAAAAAGCCCGTACATGCAGTAGAATCAAAATTCAGTGTAATTATCATTGGTTTCTCAGTCAGCCTCATTGTCAGCCACATTCGGAGAGTCCAGTTTGTTCACATGCTCGTTCAGACTCTGTCCAGCTGGCCTTGGTGAGCTCCCATTAGATCAGTCCCACAGTCTCAGTGAGTGGACACGCCCCTCGTGGTCCTGACTTCCTTGCTCATTTTCTCCCTCCTTCTGCTCTTCATCTGGGCTTTGGGAGCTGAGTCCAGTGCTCCAATGTGGGTCTCTGTCTCTATTTCCATTCCTTGCTAGATGAAGGATCTATAGTGATATGCAAGATCATTGACCTTTTTCTTAAGAAGCTTTTCAGTTGCATGATGTCCCATTATTTTTCATTGTTGATCTTAGTTCCCACACTATCAATGCTCTGTTCAGAGGTTTTCTCATGTGCAAAGGTGTTCAAGACTATTTGACACTCTGTCTTATATCAGGTTCAGTGTGTCTAGTTTTGTGTTTAAGTCTTTGATTTATTTGGGCATGAATTTTGTGTATGGTGATAATTATGGATCTATTTGAATTATTTTACATTCGATCTTCTGGTTTGACTAACACCATTTATTGAAGATAATTTTTTTCCATTATGCATTTCTGGCTTCTTTAAAAAAATCAGGTGTCCATAAACATGTGGATTTTTGTCTGGGTCTTCAATTGAATCCAATTATACATATGTCTGTTTATATGTCAATAATTTGAGGGTTTATGATTATCACTTTATAGTAGTACTTGAAAGAAGAAATGGTGTGACCTCCAGTAGTTCTTTTATTGTTCATATATATTTTAGCTATGCCATTTTTTCTCTCCATATGAAGTTGAGAACGGCCCTTTCAATATCTGAAAAGAATAAAATTGTGTTGTAATTTTAACAGGGATGACTTGAATCTGTAGACTGTATTTGATAGGGTGGCTAATTTTACTATGTCCATCCTCCCAATCCATGAGCAGGGAAGAGCATTCCATCTTTGGAAAGATATCAGAAGATATCTTCTTTATTTTTTTTCTTTAAAGGACTAGAATTTTTAATCTTACAAGTCTTTTATTTGCTTGGTTATAGCTACCCCAAGAAACTTTCTATTACTTGAATCTATTGTGAAAAGTGTTGTTTTCCTAATTTCCTTTTCAACCTCTTTGCCATTTGTATATAGGAAGACTACTGGTGTTTGTTTGTATAGTTAACCTTGTATTCAATCACTTAGCTGAAAGAGTTTATCAGTTGTGAGAGTTCCCTGATGGAATTTTTAAGACAGCCTGTGTATACTATTATATCATTTTCAGATAATGATACTTTGATTTCTTTATTTCCAGTTTTTACCCCTTGACCTCCTTCAGTTGTCATATTGTGCTAGCTAGAACTTTGTCTTTTTGTTCTACAACTTTAATTCCTATATTTAATTGATATGGAGATAGTCGTTAACCTTTTTCTGTTACTGTTTTAAGTGTAATTGCTTCTTCGCATTTCTCTCCATTTAATTTGATGTTGTTTATAGGCATCCTGCAAGTTACCTTTATCATGGTTAGGAATGTCTCTTATATTCCTAATATCTCCAGAACTTTTTTCATGAAGGAGTGTTGGATTTTGTTTGCAGCCTTTCTGCATCTTAGGAGATGACCATGTGGTTTGTTGGTTTTTTTTTTTTTTTTTGGTGTTTTAATTTGGTTGTTTTGGATTTCTTTCAGTTTATTTATATGGTGAATTAAAATTACTGATTTTCATATATTGTTCCATCTCTGCATCTGTAGGATGATCTCTTTGATGTGTTCTTGGAATCAGTTTGCAAATATTTTAAGTGTTTTTAGTCTATGTTCAGAAGAGAAATTCGGCTGTAATTCTTTTTCTTTGTTGAGTCATTTTTTTTTTGCAGGTATAATTTTTTTAGAATTTATTTTTTAAAAGACTACCTTTTCTCATTTTAAATGTCAAATCCATTTCTGACTTCTTCCTTTCCTCCTGTCCCCTTTACTTTTCCTCCTCTCATCACCTATCTCACTCCCATCCACTCCTCAGAGAGGGCAAGGCATTTCATGGGGAGTCAGCAAAGTCTGGCACATTGCATTGAGGCAAGACCAAGGCCTTTCCTACTATATCCAGGCTTAACAAGGTATCCCTTCAAAGAGAATGGGTTCCAAAAAGCCAGAACAAACAGAAGAGATAAATCCTGGTCTCGCTGCCAGTAGCCCTAGAGTCTTCCCCAGCCATGCATGCCATCCACATTCAGAGGTCCTGTTTGGTTCTGTGCTGGTTCCCTCACTCTCAGGCCAGAATTAAAAAGCTTCTGTTAGCACAGATAAGTTGTTTCAGTAGGTATCTCTTCAAGATCTTCATTCTACCCTTTCTTTGACTGCACTTTTGAAACTCATCCCAATGATCTCCTATGATTCTCTGCATCTGCTTCCATCAGTTGCTAGTTGTAGATTCTATGGTGACATTTAAGAAAGTCATTTAAGAAATACATTTAAGAAAGACTACAGGGCAAAATCAGTTTGGGAACCCTCTCCACTATTGCTTAGGGTCTTAGCTGCAGTCATCCTAGTGGATGGGAATTTTTCTAGTACTAGGTTTCTTGCTAGTCCCATAATGGCTCCCTCAATCAAGATATCTCTTTTCTTGTTCTTCATCTCTGTCCTTTCCCCATCTTGATCATCCCATTCCTCTAGTTCCCCTTCACTGTCCCCTTCTCCTTTTCTCCTCCCCTTCTGCCTTCCTTTCTCCCTCCACCCTTACACTTCCAATTTTATCAGGAGTTCTTGACTTTTTCAGGAGATTCCAATGGGGATCTATGTATGTTTTTCTTAGGGTTCTCCTTGCTACTTAGCTTCTCTGGGGTTGTGGACATAGGTTCCTTACCCTTGGTTTTACAGCTACTAGTTATCTGTGAGGGACATACTATGTTCATCTTTTTGTATCTGAGTTATTAAATTCAGCATGGGTTCTTCTAGTCCCATCCATATGTTTTTAAATTCCAAGATGTCATTGTCTTTTTACCACCAAGTAATAATCCATTGTGTAAAGGTAATAATTTTCTTTATTCATTCTTCGATTGAGAAACATCTAGGTTTTTTCCAGGTTCTGACTAGGATGAATAATATTGCTATGAACATAGTTGAAAAATGTCCTTTTCATATGGTTAAGCATCCTTTGGGTATATTCCCAACAGTGGTATTGCTGAGTCTTACAACAGGTTGATTCCCAGTTTTGGAGAAACCATCATACTGATTTCCAGAGTGATTGTACAAGTTTGCATTTCCACAAACAATGGAGGAGTATTCCTGTTACTTCACATCCTTTCCAGCATAAGCTATTGTTGGTGTTTTTGATCTTTGGCATTCTGACAAGTGTAAGATGGTTTCTCAGAGCAATTTTGATTTGCATTTCCTTTATGGCTAACGAAGTTGAAGTTAAACATTTCCTTAACTCAGCCATTTGAAATTCTTCTGTTGAGAATTCTCTGTTTAAATTTTTACTCTATTTTTAATTGGATTATTTGATATTTTGATGTCTTATTGTATTGAGTCCTTTATATATTTTGGAGATTAGTCCTCTTTCTGATATGGGGTTTATGAAGATCTTTTCTCACTCAGTAGGCTGCCTTTTTGTCTTATAGGCTGTGCCCTTTGCTTTAAAGAAGGTTCTCAATTTCAGTAGGCTCCGTTTATTTATTGTTGATCTCAGTGTCTGTGCTACTGGAGTTATATTTAAGAAGTGGTCTCCTGTGCCCATGAATTGACTTTCCACATTCTCTGCTATCAGCTTCAGTGAGGTCAGATTTATATTGAGGTTTTTAATCCATTTGAACTTGACTTTTGTGCATGGGGATAGGTATGGATCTATTTGCATTCTTTGGCATACTGACATGCAGTTATACCAGCACAATTTGGTGAAGATAATTTCTTTTTTGCATTGTAGAATTGTGGCTTCTTTGTAAAAAAAATCAGGTATTCATAGGTGTGTTGGTTAATATCTTGGTCTCCAATTGGATTTCATTGGTCAACCTGTCTGTTTTTATGCCAATACCAAGCTGTTTTCATTATTGCAGTTCTATAACAGAGCTAGATGTCAGGGGCAGTAATGTCTCCAGACGTTCTTTTGTTGTACAGGATTGTTTTGGCTATCCTGAATTTTTTGTTTTTCAATATAAAGTGAGATTTGTTTTTTCATGGTCTGTGAAGAATTGTCTTGGGATTTGGATGGGGATTGCAATTAATCTGTGGATTGCTTTTGGTAGGATTGATATTTTTATTACGTTGATCCTACCTATCCAAGAACATGGGAGATCTTTCCATTTCCTGGCATCTTCTTTAAAGACCTAAAGTTCTTACCATACAGGACTTTCACTTCTTTGGTTAGTGTTATCTTAAGATATTTTCTGTTATTTGTGGCTATTGTGAATGGTGATGTTTCTCTGATTTCTGTCTCAGCTTCTTTACAATATGTATATAGGAGGGCTATTGATTGTTTTGTGTTAAGCTTCTTTCATACCACATTACCCATGGTGGGTTTTTTTCAGCTGTAGGAGTCCCTGATAGAATTCTTGGGGTCCCTTATGTATAATATCATATCGTCTGCAAATAGTAGAAGTGTGACTCCTTCCTTTCTCATTTGAAACCCCCTACTTTCTTTTTGTTGACATTTTGCTCTAGCTAGAACTTTAAGATCTATGATGAACAGATATAGAGAAAATGAACAGCCTTGATTTTAGTGGAATAGCTTTGAGTATATCTCCATTTAATTTGATGTTGGCTGTCAGCTTAATGTATATTGCTATTGCTTTTATTATGTTTAGATATGTTCCTTGTATCCCTGATCTCTTCAAGACCTTTATTATGAAGTGTGGTTGGATTTTGTCAAATTCTTTTTTAGCATCTAATGAGATGGCCATATGTATTTTTTCTTTCAGTTAATTTACATAGTAGGTTACATTGATAGATTTGTGGATGTTGAAACATTCCTGCATCTCTGGAATGATGTTGACCTGATCATGGTGAAAATTTTTATGTATTCTTGGAATTGATTTGCAAGAATTTTATTGAATATTTTTGCGTCAAAGATATTAAGAAAGATTGGTCTGTAATTCTCTTTCTTTATATGATTTTGGTATCAGGCTAACTGTAGCCTCATAGAAAGTGTTTGGCAGTGTTCCTTCTGTTTCTATTATGTGGAACAAATTTGAGGAGTATAGGTATTAGCTCTTCTGTGAAGATCTGGTAAAATTCTGCACTAAAACCATCAGGCCCTGGATTTTTTTTTTCTTTTTTGCTTGGGAAGCTTTTGATGACAGCCTCTATTTATTTGAAGGTTATAGGTCTATTTAAATTGTTCAACTGGTCTTGATTTAATTTTGGTATGTGGTACCTATTCATAAAATTATCATTTCTTTCACATTTGTTAATTTTGTGGAGTTCAGAATCTTGTAGTATGACCTAATGATTCTTTGGATTTCCTCACTGTCTGATGCTATATCTGTCTTTTCATTTCTGATTTTGTTAGTTTGGATGTTCTCTCTCTGCCTTTTGATTAGTTTGGATAAGAGTTTGTCTATCTTGTTGATTTTCTCAAAGTACCAGCTCTTGGTTACATTGGTTCTTTGAATTTTATTCTTTATTCTTTATTGATTTCAGGGCTTCAATTTGATTGTTTCCTGTCATCTATTCCTCCTGGTTGAGTCTGTTTCTTTTTTTATTTTTCTACAGCTTTCAGGTGTACTGTTAAATCACTAGTGTGAGATTTCTCTATTTTCTCTCGGTGGGCACTTAGTGCTATGAAATTTCCTCTTAGCACTGCTTTCATACTGTCCTGTAGGTTTGGGTATGTTGTGCTTCATTTTCACTGAATTCTAGGAAGCCTTTAATTTTTTTTTTCTGTATTTCTTCCTTGATCCAGGAAGAAATTAATTGAGCACTTTTCAATTTCCATGATTTTTAGGTTTTCTGCAATTAGTGTTGTTGTTGAATTCTAACTTTAAACCATGGTGATTTGATAAGATACAGGAGGCTATTTGATTTATTTTTCTTTTCGTATCTGTTGGGGTTTGCTTTGTTTTCAAGAATATGGTCAATTTTAGAGAATGTTCCATGAGGTGCTAAGAAGAAGGTATATTCTTTTGAGTTTGGGTGGAATGTTCTATAGATTGTTAAGTTCATTTGATTCATGACATCTGCTAGTTCTCCTATTTCTCAGTTAAATTTCTGTCTGGTTGCCCTGTCCATTGGGGAGAGTGGGATTTTGAAGGCTCCTACTGTTTGTCTTTGGAGTTTGATATGTGACTTAAATGTTAGTAATTTTTTTTACATATGTGTGTGCTCTTGTATTTGAGGAATATATGTTCAAGATTAAGATTTCATCTTGATGGGATTTTTTCCTGTGATGAGTAGGAATGTCCATCTCCATCTCTTTTGATTGATTTTAGTTTGAAGTTAAATATCAGGATAGCTACACCCTCCTGTTTCTTGGGTCCATTTGACTAGAAAATCTTTTCCCAGCCCATTACTCAGAATGCTGGATCCTGTTTGTGCATCCATTCAGTTAGCCTGTATCTTCTTAGGTTAATTGAGTCCATTGATATATTAAGAGATATTTATGACCAATTATTGTCAATTCCTCTTATATTTTGGTGGTAATGTTTCCCTCCTTTGGGTTTGCTGGTGAGAGTTTTTCTATTGTCTGTGTTCTGTTTTTTTTGGGGGGGGCGGGGGGTGGTGGGGGGGGCACAGTTAGGTTCCTTGGGTTGGAGATTTCCTTCTAGTACTTTCTGTAAGGCTGGGTTTGTGTACAGGTATTGTTTAAATTTGGTTTTATCATGGAATATTTTGTTTTCTCTATCGATGGTGAGTGAAAGATTTGCTGGTGATAGTTGTCTGGGCTTGCACTTTTGCTCTCTTAGTGTCTGAAGCCCAACTGCATAGGACCTTATGGCTTTCATGAGAATTTGGGTGTAATTCTGATAGGTCTGCCTTTATATGTTACTTGACCTTTTTCCATTTCAGTTCTTAATATACTTTATTTTGTATATTTTGTGTTTTAATTATTATTTAACAAGGGGAGTTTTTTCTTTTTGGTCTAATCTATTTTGTGTTCTGTAAGCTTCTTTTACCTTCATAGACATATCTTTCTTTAGGTTGAGAAAATTTTCTTCTATAATTTTGTTGAATATATTTTCTGTGCTTTGAGCTGGAGTTCTTCTCCTTCTTCAAGCCCCGTTATTCTCAGGTTTGTTCTTTTCATGGTGTCCCAGATTTCCTGGATGTTTTGTGTAAAGAATTTGTAGGATTTAATGTTTCC
This sequence comes from Microtus oregoni, assembly GCF_018167655.1. NCBI lineage: Eukaryota > Metazoa > Chordata > Mammalia > Rodentia > Cricetidae > Microtus > Microtus oregoni. Next base: position 21,986,437 of record NW_024543093.1, on the reverse strand, counting down.
TTTGACTAATGAATCTATTTCCCATATGGTATCTTCAACATTTGAGTTTCTCTCTTCTATCTCTTTCATTCTGTTGGGTATGCTTGCATTGGTAGTTTCTGCTTGTTTATCCATATTTTTCATTTCCCAAATTCCCTTGTGTTTTCTGTACTGCCTCAATTTCAGTCTTCAAGTCTTGAACTGTTTCTTTCACCTGTTTGTTTCCTTATTCTTGGTTTTCTTCAGTTTTTTTTTAAAGAGATTTATTGATTTCTTCCAAGTTTTTGTTTTTCTTTTCCTTCATTTTTTAAGAGAAATTTTTCATTTCTTCTTTAAAGGTCTCTCTCATCTTCATAAAATTATATTTAAGATAGTTTTTTTTTTTTTTGCTTTTTCTGGGTTAGGATGATCAGGTCTTCCTGTTGTATGGCTTCTGGCAATACCATGTTGCTTTATAAATTGTTGAATGATTTTTTGCATTGGTGCCTACCCATCTCTTCCTCCAATTGGTGCCAGTACTGTCTTTGCTTCTTGGTCCGATCCTTGCAGTTGCTGTCTGGGTCTCAGGAAAGCACTGAGGTCTCTCTTGGCCTGATCTCTTGGTCTGCTCTGTGCAGTTGCACCCTATGGTTCAGAGTTCCTCTGAAGTGGCAGGCGGTGGGTAGGTTTAGTGTTTTGCTTGTTTTGTATCAAGGGGACTTTCTGATCTAATCTGTTTGGAGTTCTTAATACTTCTTGTAACTTTATAGGCATCTGCTTCTTTATGTTACTTTATTTTCTATTATTTTATTGAAAATATTTTTTGGGTCTTTGAGATAGGTTTCTACTTCTTCCTTTATCCTTTATTTTCTTAAGTTTGCTTTTCCCATATTGTATGATATTTCATGGAAGTTTTGTGCCAGGAATTTGTTAGACTATAATTTTCTTTGACTAATGTATCCATTTATTCTCTCTTATCTTCAGCGTCTGGAATTCTCTCTTCTATCTCATTGTATTATGTTGATGAAGCTTGCATATGTAGTATCTGTTAGAATTCCTAAATTTTTTATTTCTTAAATCCTGACAGTTTCGGTTTTCTTTATTGATTCTCTTTCCCATTTCTGGCATTAAAAGTTTTGTTTAGTTCCTTGTACTGCTTATTTGTCGTTTCCCACATTTCTTTTTTTCAGTTAACTAATTAATTTATTTTTTTAAAAAACTATCTTTTCTTATATTACATACCATTTCCAATTCTTACTCCCTCCTCTCCTCCTGTTCCTTCCACATTTCCCCCAGCCCACTCCCCTATAAACTCCTCAGAGATGGTCAGGCTTCCTATGGCGAGTCAACAAAGTCTAGCACACTGTTTGAATCAGGACCATGGCCCTCCCTACTATATGTAGGATGAATAAGGTAGCCCTCCAAAGAGAATGGGTTCCAAAAAGCCAGTACAAGCCAAAGGGACAAATTCAGGTCTCACTACAGCCATACAGATAGTCTAATTTGATCCTATTCTGTTTCTCTCGCTGGAGTTTGTGAGCTCCCACCAGCTCAAATAAACTGTCTCAATGGGTATCCCCATCATGGTTTTGACCTCCTTGCTCTTATTCTCACTCCTCCCACTCTTTGACTGGGCTTTGATTGCTCAGGCAGAGCTCAGCTGTGGTTCTCTGCATTTGCCTTTGTCAGTTGCTGGAAATAGGTTCTAGGGTGACATTTAAGATAGCCATCAATATGACATCCTCTTTACTATTGCTTAGGATCTTAGCTAAGATCATCCTAGTGAATTCCTGGGTACTTTTCTAGTGCTAGGTTTCTTGCTAGCCTCATAATGGCTCCCTCAATCAATATATCTCTTTCTTTGCTTTCTGTCTCTGTCCTTCCCCCTATTCAACCATTCTGTTTGTTTTCCCATTTCTTAACAGGATTTATTCATTTCCACTTTAAGTACCTCTATTATATTTTTAAAAGCTGTGTTAATATTTTTCTTGTCTTTCATTTATGCCAAAATATTCAGGGCCTCCTGTGGTAGGATAACTCTTATCGATACATAATGACCTGGTTCTTGTTGATTTTGCATATCAGCTATTGTCTGTGTGTCTGTGCTTGGGATAATTAAAGGTCTTCATACTTATTTCTGAGTTTGTTTCTGTTGGGAGGGTGTTTTGTTCCTTGGTTTCTGTTTCCTCTCTGAGTGATAAGAGAGAAGTTCTTCTTGGAAGTGCTACTTTCAAGCTTGATTCTAATATGAAAAACAAAGATCCAAACAAAATGGAATCTTTCACCATTTTCAAATTTCTGTGCCTGGGAAACAGCAGAAAAAGAAGACAAAAACGTTCTAACATCCCTTGTCAATGAGTGTCAATCTAAATGCAATGTCTGAAATATACAAACCACAGAAATTTTACTAGAAGAAAACCGATCTAAAGTATCAATTCTATTTGATTTCAGACATTTATGAAACTTGTTTAAGAAGTAAGACAATCAAAAGACTTCATCCCATCAATATGGGGAGGACATCTCAATTTTTAAATTGATAGAGCTGAATGAATAAATGGTTGCTGAATATTAGAGAGTATGCCTATCTGTTAATTTTTGTTATTGTGATAAAACATTGGCTAAAGAAGAAATTTTATTTTGGTTTATAATTCTGAGAACTAGATGTCTGTAATGGCAGAGAAAGCAGAATGACATGTGGCAGGAACAGAGATCAAATGTCAACTGCACACAGGAAAAAGAGAGAAAGAACTAGACCTTTGTTAAGCAATACAAATCACAAATCTGGGTTGCAGTGACACACTTTCTGCAATAAGGCTCTCATCTTGATCTCCACAGCTTCCACAAACAGAGCTATTAGGGATCATGTGTTTAAATACATGAACCTGGGATTTGGGGGCTTTCTTATTCAAACTACCACAGGGAGTCATCATTATAATGTAACTGTGTGTACATATAGAAAATATAGCAGCTACTTTTGCAATTAAAATACTATATAGCACAAAACACTATTGCAATAAAGTAGAGTAACTCAAGTCCACTGGTAAAATTCATAAACAGTCAGTGAACTACTAAAAATTTGCTGGGAGTTGTTAGATGGAAGCTGGTAAGGCCATATGAGCTGACTATTCCTTATCAAACTTGGGTTCTTACTTATCTCCTGACACATAGACCAGTGAGACACAATATTCTTCCCAATACCACATTCCAAAAGATGGTTACCCAGGTCCTCAAGGCAGATATTGCTAACTTGCTAAACATCCTGAAATGATGTCAGGACAGATATTTTTCTCAAAATGACAGAAAAGGGGTATACTCTAGAGGTTTCCAAAGTCAATGTTATAACAAAAGGGAGGGCAGTATCAAAAATCAAAAAGAACTCTGTCAATAAAATTTTGTCATGCTCCAAGAAATCTCAGAGGCTATATTCAGCATTAGCACAAAATCTCACACATTTCCTATAGCAAAAAAAAAAAAGAGATCAATTATCTTTCCCCAGGAGATGAAAATTTGTACTGCTGACAGAATCCTATATAGCTGTTAGACACCTCAGAATTGAGTTCAGAACTCTTCATTTCACAGCTATCAAATGAAAAGCAAATGTGGACTTAGCAGTAGAAAGACTCACTTGCAATGATTACTGCAAGGCTGGAGATGGAGGAGCAGCAGAGAGAACATGCTGGCTATAGGATATATATATATATATATATATATATATATATATATATATATATATAATCTGACTCACAGTCTAGCATATTATCTACATCTGAAATCTGAAACCTGGAGGGCAAAAGTAATCCCTAATGTGAATGATAAGTCTCCTACAGACACTGCAGTTGAGGGACAAAAGGAAGAACAAGAATCTTCTTCTCTAAATGGAAGATGAACTTTTCCATTCATTCTTCCAAGTCACACACTAATTCATCAACTCAATGCAGGAAAATTTATTTGAGGTTTAGGTTCAGAAAGGCAGGTTTCATTTGTTAGGCAGGTTGCTGAGTCTTTGGTGTCAGGCCATGTTGTTGTGTGACAAAATGTTTCCTGGTGAGATGTTACATAGACATCTACTCACCCAAGATAAATTATGGATACCACCAAAATCCAACTTGGTAAGTCAATGAATTTATTTATTGTAGTTACTTTCAGGAATATCGGTGAGGAGCTGCTTATAGAAGCAAACGTGATTCAAAGACAGTTGCATCACCAAAATCCACCCCAGCAAAGGAGACAGCTCATGAAAGGGGAAACTTGTATCACGCTGCACAGCCTGTACACAGCTCAACAGGCCAGAGAGTAGACTATCCAGTGATTCCATTAGTCTAAACTTATTTCAGGCAACCTGGCTGATTTCAGCCTCTTTCAGGCAGTTTATTGAATCTTAGAGTCTTCTGTTCAGCTTGCTTTGTTTGAAAGAGAATCTCAGCCATCTTTACTGTTTACTCTTGGGAGGGAGAGACCTAATAAATCTGGCCAATTTCCTGAACTTCTTGAAGCTATTTGAACTGTTTACTTATGCCTTGAGAAGTTTCTTTGCTAGATGAAATGCTTGAATCACTGAAGAAACTGCTACAGGATGTCTGTTAAATGAAGTTTTTCTAGGCTATTGGGATAATTGAATTAAATGAAATGACCATTAATGTTCACTACTGTGCAATTTTGTCCTTTAAATAAGGTTATATAACTTAGTGGAATGACTAGTTTTGGAAATGTTAATAATTGAATTAATTATTATTATTATTATAATTTATATATCCAATGCAATATAACATATTTAATAAGTCATGAACAAACATATTAGGAGATTCCTATGCATGGTCACGGCATTCATTGCTAAATAAAAAGCAGTGAAAAAAAAATGAAAGAAGTTTTTTTTATGGATTTTCTGTTTACGAACATATGTGTCTGCATCTACATACATTTTTTGTGCTTTTTCTTTGGCTCTTTTTCTTGTTTGATTGTTTTGCCATCATATGACTTTCTTGGTTTTTGTACATTTTCTTGCATTTTATTTTATTTAAATAACTTTTAAATCAATTTTAATAGTTTTTATGGTATTTATTCTGTCTTGAATTTTCATCATATCTTATTAGCAATCTTGTCTTTTTCATCAAGGCTCTCTTGAATCATTCTGCATTAGGAGAAAGCTACCATAAAATGACTTGAAGTCTCATATAAAAGTCATAGTGATTTTAAATTTGCACAAAGTAGTTTTCACTTCTATCAAAAATATATGTGACAAATAGGAAACAAGACACAAAATTATTCAACAGGGAGGGTTTGTGTTTGATTGTCGTTGTGGTATATAATCTGATTTGCCACATACCCTAAGTAACTTCATACTGACCTTAGAAGAATGTCACATTAGGTCGTTTAAGAGTGATTCCAACCTAACTAACCAGGTTCTGTACACAATACTAAGAAGGCCTTCTGACTTCCTGGGGGCATTGCAATCTTTTCTCAGGACGGTGAAGATAGCTATCACTATGAATAATAACAACTCTGAAACAGTCCTCCTGGCACAAATTTCTCAAAATCCCTCCCCATCTTTTGGTTTGTTTGCTTGTTTGTTTTCCAAATTGGCTAAAGCCATACCTCTGATTCTATGTGCATTTCCCATGCTTTTTATTTTTTTGGTTCTCTTTCTTGTTTGGTTGTTTTTTCATCTTCTAATTTGTTTATTTTTAATTTATCTTATTTTATTTTATTATTATTTCTTAGATGCCTATTTGTTTTTTAAGTAGTCACAGAAAAGCAGTATGTAAGGAGTCTTTTTCTGTCATACAACCCACTCCCAAATGTGAGTGAAATGTGTACTTCTAATTAATTATGAAAGCTTAGCCTGTAGATTAGGCTTGTCCGTAAATAGCTCTTGTAACTTATATTAACTCATTGATATTAAACTACATTCTATCACGTGGTGTTACCTCTCTTTCACTTGCACCTCCCATTTCCTTCCCATGTTTACTGCTGCACCTTGATCATCTCCTCTTACTTCCTTTCTCCTCGGAGAAGTCACACCTATACTTCCTGGCTAGTCATTGGCCATTCAGCTCTTTATTAATACAGTCACAACAATCTATTTTCACACAGTGTACAAATATCCCACAACAGGAGTAGACTTGAGTAGGAGGGAAAGTATAGAGAAATGGGGAACTCTAACTTTTCTACCAGAGGAACTTGGTTCCCAGCAGTACAGTGTAGCTCAGAACAATCTGCTCCAGAGGTTTCAGTATGTTCTTCTATCTTCCCAAGGTTCCTTTGGAAATCTACATGAGGTCACACAAACACACACACACACACACACACACACACACACACACACACACACACTCACACATACACATATTAAATAAATAAATAAATAAATAAATAATATTTTAAAAGACTATGCAGAAATATTGTTACGCGGTAAATTTTGTTAACACACTAATTGACCAGTGCTTTGTATAAGTCTAGGAGGAAAGTAGATAAATGTTTCTTTTGAAATGCTAATATTTTTACATCTTCACCAACAAACATGTTTAATTTGAACACATACTGATAGTTATGATAGGACCAAATGAAATAATTTTATTTACATAACAAAATAATTTCAAAATATCTAAAACCTTACTTATGAGCTGATTTGCAAAACTTACTGTAGATTCCTGAAAATGCTTCAATTTTTCTCACTCATGAGAAACAAGTAACTTGCCAATTGCCTAGTATCTATAGATACATTTCATTTGCTTCTTAAAGGATCATTTTAACTAGAATTATCTGTGGTTTATAGAAAATGTAAAGACTACAAATATTGAATAATTAAAGACATTTTTTAAATAGCATCATTACTGTGAAAATGCCATCCAGACACTTAAAATTCTTACTTTATTTTTTTATGTTAACTTTATCGTTTCTAATGAGCCCTGTGCTCACTCTGGCATGGGATGTTCATATTCCATACACTATACTTGGGACATTTTAACTTTTTGATGTTTTACAATGAGAGCTATATACAATGAGGAAGGTGGGTGCTGGAGAGACACTTAGTCTGTGCTCTTCCCTGTTCAATAGTGTAGCCCAAAAGAGCCTAAAATGTATCTTGGTTTAACTGGGTTACAGTCCAGATTTACTCTCTCTTATGCCTCAAATCAATACTTCCTTTCTTTATTTTGTGAATCTGATTATTTCATGTTGCTCATATAAATGGAGTCAAGTGACATTTACTCAGCTTTTATTTTCATTCATCACATTTTTTTCCAGGTTAATCATTTTGTTAAAAAAAAACATAGTCACGGTCATCTTCTCTTTAAGCATCATTACTACAATATTTGGCATATATTTTACTTTTTTACAAACACAGTTATCTATCAGTACACATGTTGGTTTTAGACAATTCTGGGCAATTATAAAATTATATGCAATGGAAAAATGTGAGAACCTTAAGATCTTGTTTTCAGTTCTTCTGAGTAAATGCATAAGCATGGAATCATGATTTCATTCAGTAGATGTAGTTTTACAATGTTTCACATTATTTTATGTAATAGATTCTCCATTTTATGTTCTTATCAGAAACATACAAGGCTCTTAACTGCCATGTATTTGTATTTGATTGATGCACAAAGTATGTATTTAGAAATAATTCCCTTCGTTCTCTTGAACAATATATGCTTTATTCCTGCCACAACTATGCATTTGTTGAACTTTCTGACTTTAACATTGTATGAATTTTAAGAATATTATCATCATTTTCTTCTTCCCATCCTCCATAATATCAGTGTATTTCTTATACTATTGCAATATTGCTTACAACTTTACATCTGTAATAACATCTAACTAAGGTGTTATCTTCATTTTAATTTAAACTCACAAGTTTACACGTAAATTATTCTATCTGGAAAAATCAGATATGATTTCTTAGAATATCAAGCAATTCATCATTTGGCTCCTTAGATAAAATATATTCAAATTGTACAGACATTTTTCCCAGAATGTATTTAGGGTTTAGAGTAATTGATATTTCAGAGAATAGTTAGTTATTGATAAATGCTCATCTTTAACTGTCTTTACAAAGTCATTGGGGATAGGAGCTAAGAATTTTACCTGCCATATGACATTAGTATCTGTGAACATTTTAAAAGCTCCAAAATATGAATGATTCATTATATATGAATGGCATATAGGATGAGATTACTAAATTTTTGCTAGCTGTCTAAATAATATTGAAAATAATACATGGCAAAAACTCTGACCATATTAAGGATAACTAATGAATCAAAGGCAGTGTCATTTAATAAATATCATAGCAAGAAGTTTCTAGTTGAACCAACTAAATAAATTATTAACAATAGTATTTCAGGAAAATACTAATATCTGCTCAGCTACTCTAATGTAATCATCTGTGGCAGAGGAAATGAGAACAGATGTAAGACATTTCATTAATTCAGAAATTGAAAGAAATAAAACATTGTTGCTTTCTTCTTCCAGTTTTATGCACAGATAATATGACAGGAGAAAAGATATTTATCACCTAAGTGGTTTTGAAATTTTAGAATTTTTTCAGTGTTCTGAAAACTAAATCTTAAGAAGTATATCAATGTTAGAGGGTTTATCTGCGGACAGAATCCACAGTGCAGAGGCATGCTTCAGCTCACCCTCTGCATTGTACACCTTCATCACCAAGGACTGTGATAGCTGTGTGTCTCCTTAACACTCAAAGACTGGAGTCATGCAGCATCTCCAATTATCTCTGCTTATGGTCCTTGCCTAAAGCCTCCATCCTTAGAATGGATCTGCACAAAGACAGGAGGTTATAGGGCAGGCTGAGTTAATGCAACTGCACCCGGTGGCACAGGCTTAGTGTATCTCTTACTAATAGCTGAGGCAAGGGGATTACAAGATGAGAGCTAGCCTGAGCAACTTTCTGAGACCCTGTGTCAAGGTAAATAGTAAAAACAAACAGAAAAAAATCAAACAGATAGAGGCTGGGAATATAGCTCAGGGAAAGAGCATGTAAAATCTCTGAGTTCATTTGCCAGACTAAAATGGAAGTAAACAGAGGAAGAGGAGGAACTTTTTCCATTTTTACTAACTCCCAGTAACAAGTGTGGGAGATTTTATTTATGTCATTCTTTTTATAAGTAAAATAATTTAAAGAAGTTTGCATTTACTAAATAAGTTATTTTAGAAAAGTCAGATAAATTGCTCAAGATCGTATCAATAATAAAAGAGGTAAAAAATATTTTACCAGTATTCAGAATATCTAGGGGGCTTAGATATTATTGCTGTATTAATACTGTACAGATTTTATTAATTTAAAATTTCTGATATTCATATGTTTTATCTATATGTTGGTATTATTTTTTAATGTTTTTGTGACTCTGTGTTCCTGAACACATTCTTATTTGTACATGTGTGTACGTGTATGCAATACATGTCTATGTGTGTACATATGTATACATATATATGGAGATCAGAAATCAGGCATATTCATTCATTGCTATTTATTTTGCTTTTGAGATAATGTCTCTCTGTAAGCCTGGTTTTCACTGTTTCAGGTAGTCTGGATGGGCACCACAGCTACTGGATACTTCCAAATGGGGACATAGAAATTATCTCAGAATACTCTCTACAGCGTTGTATTGTGAATGTTGTTATGCCTGTGTGGAAAGTACTTCAACAACTGAGGCAGTTCCTCAGCCCCATTTAGTGTTTTGAATAACATTGGCGTACTATGTTCCTTAAATATAATTACAATAAATACAAAGGCATGATTTTTAAAAATATACACTATATATCTAAAATTAATGTATTTAAAAGACAAAACATTTTACATTTTAGAAGGAATATTTCTGTGAATATCTGCGTTGTGCGAATATCTGTGCCCCTTCTCAGATTTCAGTATAAAATCCAGTACTCAATTAGGAGAAATAGGAAAATCTATACTTACATCTGTGTCCTCCTTATAGCAACTGAAAGAACAAGTAGAAATGGAAGGTAGTATTCCCACTATTCCAGCTTTATATTTGATTGTATTCTATATGGAGAAGTTATAATTACTTATACATGGAACAAAATGAGGAAAACAAGAAAAACAAAGAAAATGAACACATTCATCACTTAAACTTAAGAATTTTGTGAAGAGACTGAAATTTACTGCTCAGCAATTTTGAAATAAAAGATAGAGGTACAGATGAGAGTCCACATGCTAGGCATATTCCTCCTAAATGAACTTGCCATACTTTTACAAGTATTTGCTTGGTTCCTCTACCTCTCAGCCTTTAGTAATCACCAATCTGTTCTCAGTTTCTGAGTTTCACTGCCTAATATCCCATAGGAGAAAGAGCATGCATGAGTCATTGTTAATTGAGGTTGAGGTGTGTTTATTGTATGGAGCAGAAGGATGGTTCCTCTTTTGTATCCAATCTGTTAGCCATTGTTTCTTTATAGGTGAGACGAGTCCATTTATATTAATAGATATTAATGACCAGTGATTGCTATCTCTTGTTATTTTAGTTTTCATTGTTGGTGAAGTTGTATGTTTTTCCCTTCTTTGGGATTTGCTGCTATGAGATCATCTATTGTCTGTGTATTTGTGGATGTAGTCAACTTCCTTGGGTAGTTTTCCTTCTAGTACTTGTTTTTGGATAGGTTTATGGCTAGGTATTGGTTAAATCTGGTTCTGTCATGGAATATCTTGTTTTGTCCTTTTATGGTGATTGAAAGTTTTGCTGGGTATAGGAGTCTGGACTAGCATCCCATATTCTGGTGTCCTCTTCAATTTTTTTTTCTTCAAAGATTTAGAGTTCTGGTAATTCAGGTCTACACAACATATAAGTGCTTGGGTATTTATGATATCATTGCCACAAAATTAATGGCACAAATATAGGTACAGGATAAGACAGCTTTAAATAAAACAGGAGAGGTTTATGTAGTGTTGATACGTGAATGAGTAAGATCTTACAGACAAAATATTGGGTCGTGAAAAATGACAATCAATGTGGACAAGTGCTTGTCTTTTCTGGAACTGCTTTCTTATCTGTAAAATGGGAATAAAGGTGACATTTGGCCAGCAGGATTGGTGTAGACTAATAAAACAGTGTTTACATTGTTTACTTTTCTTCACTCTTTGTGCTCTTGTCCTAGTGCATGCCAAATATACATCCCACCCCCAGAAAAAAGCCAATAGAAAGCCCTGAAAACAAGTTACCTTTTATTTAAACAAGTCAAGTATAGAAATTATGGCTATTGTGGAAAAATTATTCCTCAACCAGTTAAAAGGCTCTGTGAATTAAGGAGAAAGTGTCATCTTTGAACCCCCCCCCCCCCCAGAAAAAAAACAGTGGACAACATTCTACTGCTTTTGCTGAGGAGTAAAATATCTATAGTTTTTTTCCAGGACACTGGGTAACTGGACTTAAGTAAGGTGAGGAAACAATGACAGTCAGAAGGTCCTGGTCAAGCCTTATGCTGACAATAAGAAACCACGGATGCAGGCAAACAGATGGATCTAGAAACCATCATATTGAGTGAGGTAACCCAGACCCAGAAAAACAAATATCATATGTAATCACTCATAAGTGGCTTTTAGACATAAAGCAAAGAAAACCAGCCTACAATTCACAACCCCAGAGAACCTAGATCCTAAAAGAGCCTAAGGTAGGACCTTAAAAGAGACATACATGGATCTAATCTACGTGGGAAGTAGAAAAAGACAAGATCTCCTGAGTAAATTGGGAGCATAGTGACCATGGAGATGGTTGAATGGGAGAAGAGACGAAGGGAGGAGAGCAGAGAAAAATGTATAGCTAAATAAAATCAATAAAAAGAAAAAAAAAGGAAAGACTAGGTTAAGAGGATTTAGATAAGCATATATATGTACACATAATCCTGCACTTATACAGGGATATATATATATTATTAGAGATATATATTATACATTAGATATATATTATATATACATATATGTTAGAGAGAAAGACAGACAGAATGTAGAAATTCTATGGAATATCAATGAATTAAATATGTTTTAAAGTCAGGTGAGCAGCATATTACTTCAGTCATTTTCATATCAGCGCTTTGATTTAAGGAATCATTTTGTTACTGCAAAATTTATGTTTTCTATTTTAATTTCTAAATATGAATTTAGGACCTTTATGTTTGAACTAGATCTATAAATGCAAAGTGAATAACAAGAGATGTAAATAAATTAGTTTTTAAGATTTTAGTAACATTTTTCTTACGTAATTCATGCTATTTATTGACCCATAAAAGACAGAAAACTAATTGTTACTTTACATTTTCCAAAATGTTTCAATGAATGAAATATTTGCACTAAAACATTCAATGTTAGCTATTATTATTTTGTTTGCAAAAAGTAACAGAGCTATGAGGGTCTATGGACAGCATTGTGTTGTGCTTGACTCTATACTCATGATATCAGACCAATGACTGTTCTCTATGCATTCATTGGACACTACAGTCAGTATCAACTGGTGATCTACAACACTATCCATTTTGTACCTGGAATATGGAGACAGTGTCAGAACCTATAAAGTGGACCCCAGTCCTATAAGGCTCCTATACTTCAGTTGTAAAGGTAACATTTGTGTTATGGCCCATACTTCCAACCTATCATGGCTTTCTGCTGGATAATTTGCTTACATAACTTATGGTTAAATGATAAAAGAGATCCAGAAAAGATGCAGAGAAGCTGCACCTAGGATGAAGTCTTGAATGGGTTCTAAAACTTGCAAGTACCTGTCTCAGTAGATTTAAAGCATGTGACATGCTTAACTCAATATGTTTCTTATTACAAGCTTTCACATTGTTCAACCTCCTACAGCCCAACCTTTCCCAACTAGAATCCTTGTTTATGTCCCCTTTTTCCTGTGTTTCTGGTGACATAGTCCATGGCAAAGGAACACCATTTTAAGTCTTTAGCATAATGTCAGGTGAGATCAAAATGGTTGCTAAAGATCCTTGCATTGTCTTCATCATTCCAATATTGTAAGAGATTCTCTAGGAATAGAGACTAAGGACAAACATACATTTATTTAGTTACAAGAAAGAAAAGTAAATAAATAGAAATTCACTTAAAAGGAAAAAAAAGACAGCATCACCCATCACCCCTACAAAAGGGTAACACTTAATGTTACATATCTCTCTGTTTATATGTAAGTATTATTTCCAGTTCTGACCACAAATTCATTGCCCTTGCTCTCACTTGTCTCTATGCTTCTAGAGTAATTGGAATATTCATTGTTATATATCCTGGCCCAGTCTTCTTTCCAAGACATGTCTACCAATTCCCTCTGTCAAAACTCATCTAGTAAAGCCCCTGGAAGGATTACCACTGACTTTACTATATGTAACCTTTAATCTAGAAAATTATTTTCCCTATAGTTTCTCCTAAAAAGCCAAGTTTGTAGAGGAAGATTTGATAGAAAACATGAACCACATACTCTGTTGTATTTATTGAAATCAGTTTAATTAGTTATTTCTTCACTGCTGGACACAACTAAGGGCAGAGTCATGAAACTTGCTGCTGGTTTCAATTTACCACTCCTATTAATCCTTTGTACAAGTGACTGCTCTTGTGCTCATTAGCTTAAGTGTTTGTGAATGCAGTAGAAAAAATTGATATCTTCAAATATCAAAGAAGTCCAACTAAATACAGAGCCCTTCCTCTTCTTTATAGGCACAGTCCAGGTTAGATCTGAAAGAGATATTCTAATGAGCAGAAAAGAACAATTTATTAGATTTAATGGAGAAAATTATGACCAAGAAAATTCCTTCAAATAAAATATACGATTTAGTTTTGATTAGTGGTCATATTTGTCCACAAAAAGCTTTTAAGAGAAAAATCAGCATATACTGAAATATTTCATTGGTATATTGAACTAAAATGCTGCACATCTTTATTTACCTTTGATCCACTGCAGGATAATGACTAACACAAATTCCAAATAATAGGTTTCCTTATAATGAAGAAACTAAACCCTGGATAAATGATCTGATACCCAAAACTTGTTTCATGAAGTTTTTTTTTTTTCTTCTTCAAAATGTAGTCCTGCAGAAAGCATGACCTTGGCATAAGGCAGAAAACTCTGCTTTCTGATTGTTTCTGAGTATATTTTCTTTCCGGATTTTTTTTTACAAATAATCACAATTATCTCTGGTACTATGGGTCTCTAAAATTGCTCCTGAATCATTCAAGATTCTATATATTCAGCAGGTTTTGAATTTTCAAGATATTTTGAAAATATTCCAGAGACATGGTGCTTAATGTTCTTTTGAAAATTGCCCAACACTTCTTAAGTACACTGATAAAAGAAGGACATTTAACAGTATAGTAAAGATTTCTATATTTTTTCTTTAAAGTATTCTCTCATTTATTTTTTCCAACTTTAAACTGGAAAAATTTACTACAATCTTGTTTTTGAATAGTATAAATAATATATTAATTAAATGAGAGTTGCTGAAAAGCATGTATATGTTTATATCTATATAGCATACTCACACACACATACAAATAAACACACACAAACAAACATATATATCAAAATTGATTTTAAATTACAGGTTTCTGTTCAATATAAATTTACTCGTTTTTGTGTTACCACAGCTAATTCTACAAGTAACTGTCCAAAGCAATCAAATGTGTGAAATTTCAAGGTTCTTAATAATCTTAGTATTAATTAACTTTTGGCCTAGAACAAAAACAACTTAGAGTAACAACAAAATTATTATTGCTATTTTAAAGATAACTTACTAAAACTAACAAATCCTACTCAATTGAGAATGTCAGTGATTCTAAAACAGACACAATCATTACAATCTTCATAAATTATTAGAATGTAGTTTGTAAATATATACAATAACATTAGTGAGTGTGTATAGCTGAATTCTCAAGTTCCTGCAAGTCTTACAGCTTATCAATGTAATTCAGGTCATTTGAGTGCTGAATTAATTAAATCATGACATGGAAAATTTAATTTTAAGTAAAATTACATAACCCACAATAATCAGTTTTATTGCTCTTTTTTCCCAACTGAAAAGTACTTTCATTAAAGATCGTCTTTAGATAAATGTTTAAAGCAACTTTTTAATTAAAATGCTTTTGAATTAGCTTACAACAGGAACTCTATTTCTCTCTCTCAAACACACACACACTTACTGGAAGAATGACTGCGTATCAATGAAGTCCATGGTGGCAGTCCTCTTGAAGTTCTAATACTTTCCCTGTGTCTTTTCTCCTTTTTTCTCATGCCATAAGGTTACATAGATCACCTGTGCCTACTGAATCTCCCTTTGTGTTACTTACAAGTGGAAAGAATAGGGATCTATAATCTTGGTCTAATGTAGACAGGACCTTGCTCTTTGATGCAACATTCAAAGAAGAATGATTGGCCAAAGATATGCCTCATTCCTTATAGTTTAAAACAAATTTGAATATGCCTATATGGTGTATTATACTTTCCCCAACACTATAAAGGAATATCTAGTGCTAGATAGCATAACAATCAAATCTAGTTAACAGTTTTGAAAGTTTTAGGGCATGGCCTCACATTCTCAGAGTCCTAGGTCTGTCAAAGGCCCCATGGCAGATGTTGTAGGATAGGTAGAGCCTTCTACATGATAAGGAGAATGCATGGTGAGAAAAGCAGCTAGAGTAATGTTGGGAAAGGTAGGCTTGCTCTTTTCCTGACAGCAATCATGAAAGAATTACCTCAGGCTCCCATGAGAGCTACCACATCCCTTCAGGTGGATGTCCTCAGTGACTACTAATAATTTTATTTCCTAAAGACATACAAGCTCACACAGCTCACTGACCACAGTGTCTCAATACTCAAAACTTAGGGACATACTCAAACCATGCCCTAACCATAATGTCAAGCATTTCCCAACTTACAGCTTATCAATGTAATTCAGGTAATTTCAGTGATGAATTAATTAAATCCTGACATGGAAAATTTAACAGTAGATGGAGCCACAGTCATACAGACATCTCCTTGATTTGTGAGGAGCTCTAAATCACTGGGTACTGCACTCGGTAATCTGTATTACGTGCTCAGCTACCCTCTCATGCTATTTCTTCATATTTCTGGAGTTACAGTGGAAAAGGCATCATTACATTTTCCATAAATAAGAAACAATTCCCAAAATGAATCCAAAATAAAAAATACTATTTGCTTTTCACTTGAAAATAATTTGTGATTTCAATGAAAAGAAATGTTCTCCAAATATAAATAGATTATGTGAGTCTAGATGCCAAAACTATTACCATGCTAATGACATCTTTAGCAAAAGCAGTGCTTACACAGAGGAAATGATGTTGTTTGACTTTAATGGAAATTTTTAAAAATCATATATGATAGACCACATACCAAAAAAATACCCAGCAAGGATATGACATTTGTAATTATAATCATATGTTAGTACATTTTATTTAAATTGATGTGGAACACTTTATATTATTCCAACAAGACAAGCATATAAACTACACTAAAGAATAAATCATGAAACCCAGTGGTTTTTTATTTTCTTATATTTTATATCCATATGAATTAAATAAGGTTAATTTAGTAATATGTTTTCTTTTCTCTTATATTTATTAGTATGTTAGTATTTTTGTTTCATTTTAATTTTAGGAAAAAATAAAGCATGCTAACATAAGCACTCAAATTCTAAGACATTATAGAAAACATTGATTCACAGACAAGCAAAACTAATAATTTTGGATACCTACTTATGAACCACCATAATGTAAAGCCCCATTGCCTCTCAGTTGCACTTTTCTGATGAAAGATTGAATAAAATTGAAAATTATTAAACAGGACAAATTAGCTAAGGTTGTAAAACTGAATTGTTAAGAATAAATTTTTGAGGGGTGTTATTAAATTGAGAAAGTGGAATAGAGAAAAAAATAAAAGGAATACAAAACTCCCTAAAGGCAGTGGATCAGGTTTGATCAAGAATCATGGACCATGGCTTGTCACTGCAGTTAATGTCTCAAGGAAACTTAATTTTTCCAATATATACAGCTAATGCAACATATTTTTATGTTTCTTTAAGTAATCAGGGTCCCATTTAAAACTACATAGTCAGAAAAAAATCAGATATCAAAAGATATCAAGAGACTATCAGATATCAAGAGACTGTTGAAGTAAAGACCTTTATTACTTTTGTCCAGATGGTTGCTTTCATTTCTTAAGTGCCAATTCAAGACCCACATTCAATATGGAGGCTGGGTGGATCCTGTTTGCAGTGGAGCCTATCACACAGACAGAATGTGAGATTATGGAATCCAGCAAGTTGTAAATAGTTCAGAAAGAGTCTAAGAATATTTCAGATGAAGATAATGCCCTACCAAGAGGAGTTACCTAATTTTTCAAGACTGTCAGTTAAATGAATAATTCCAAGATATGGTCTTAGGGAAAGAACAGTCAGCAGATAGGTAGGATTTCAAAGGCTCTCAAAGGACAGCCTTTCAACAGTGAAATCAAGCTGGTCCCAAGAACTGAGATGGACCTAAGATAGTTAAAAAAGAAAAGAAATGCCATGTGTGAGAACAAATAGATAGGACTCTAACAATCTAAGTTTAACAAGATCATCTGACAGTTCTGATGTTCAGAAGATATAATGACCAAGAGTAATGCTAAGGATTCCTGAAGGCAGTCAGGCTGATGACTTTAGTCAGGAATTCCAGCTGATTATCTTTCAAACTCTTTGGAACTTCACATTTTCACTCATTTATATAAAGGTATAGCATACAATCTCTCACTCATTCTGTTCAATTTCAATAAAAAATCATATGCACTGACATGTTTATAAATGTTTTCCTAGTAATATTTGGAAATCTGAAAGGCAAATGTTCATAAATACAGACAAGATCAGCTAGCAGATTGGCAGGTCTATAATCTTATTACTTATCACCAACCGGAGTCTGAAACTAGTCTTACAGATCCAGAGAACTTAGGGATCAATACCTCAGGCAATTATATAATTGATAAACAATTGCATTAGAGTTCTGAAAAGATATGTTCCCCTAAAAGGCCAGTGTACTGAAGGCTTATTCCCCAGGCTGTGATGATTCTGAAAGGTATTTGAATTGCAAGGATAGGAATCCCATTGAATGTTAAATGCATTCAGAGGTTTGTAGTTGAGTGAGTGATCAGTAGGTGGGGTCTGATTAGAGTATTCTGTCACTGGACATTATTTTAAATAGTAGAACTTGTCCCTATCCCCTCTCTTTAATTCTGCTTTTCAACTGCCACGTGTGGGAAACTTGGTTGTATCCACCCAAGAACTGTCTACTGATGAGGAATTTCCCTTTTTATGCTGTGATTACTATTGATAAATAAAGGAACTGCTTTGGGCCTATAGCAGAGGTATAGGGGAATAGAGGTAGGTAGGAAAAACTAAACTGAATGCTGGGAGAAAGAAGGCAGAGAAACCATGTAGCCCTTCCAGAGACAGACAGATGAAACTTTATCCGGTAAGCCACAGTCACATGTCAATACAGAGATTAATAGAGATGGGCTAAATTAAGTTATAAGCATTAGCCAATAATAAGCTATAGCTAATTGGCCAAGCAGTGGTTTATATAATATGGTTTCTGTGTGGTTATTTTGGTTCTGGGTGGCCGGGACAAACAAGCAGTCCCCTCCAACAAATTGGCACAAACAACCCTGAGATTAATAGTCTCATGTTCTACCAACTGATTTCTTAGTATTAGACGTGAGCCTGTGCTTACCCAAATACTCAATCATACCATTCTCCTGTGATATTTCGTTCTTGCTGCAAATTCAAAAGCAAGTTACTTTAGAAGAGCCAACCAATCATGTACAGTTCATCAGATTTTTAAAAGTCATTTCTGATAAATCTTTCTTTTAATAAGTGGATTTTATTCAGAGATATCACAGTAGTATAAACTAATACTGAGTGGTATAAAATTCAGAAGGTCTGATTCTAATTTTTCTGTCATATTGATAGCTAAATCTGCCTGGTCTCTGTCCTGAGCATTCTCTTCCCATTGGTAAAATTTAGACACTAGGGTTAGATGTTTTTATTGGAGAACATGGATTTAAAACAGATTTGGGGACCCTGATTGCTCTTCGTGCAGATGAGGGGGGGGGGACTTGATCGGGGGAGGGGGAGGGAAATGGGAAGCGGTTGTGGGGACTAGGCAGAAATCCTTAATAAATAAATAAATTAAAAAAAAAACAGATTTGGCTGTGGTTAAATATACTTGGGTTGCCGATGTATCTATCTGTAGTAGCATGCCTATCAGAGGCCAGGCTCATGTCTAATAGTAAGATATATTTGTGGACAGTTGTTTGATGAACACAACTAAACTTTCCTCCAAGACTCTCTGGATTTTCTAATTGACACACTCTTCATTTCCCTGATTTAATAATCATTGGTTATATTTTAGTCAGTCTCAAATTCCTACAATCCCACTGCCCTTTGTGATAAATTTCATAGCCTACTCTTGTGTACAGTGTTGATAACGTACATATATATATACATATATATATATGTGTGTGTGTGTGTGTCAATATTATACAATTTTTCTTATTTTTTTGCCTTTAAGGATACTGCAAAGACAATATAAAATATCTGATTGTTACACATCACAATTTAGAAAGATAAACATTTCTCATAAATGATAATTCATAAACTGTATTTTAAAGTATTATTTCTTTTGTGGTAAAACTTTATGTAAGTTGTAGTTTTTCCAATTTTACGGTATTGCTTCATTTTAACAAACGTGAATACATGGGGCTTAAAAGTAAACAAACTTGGTTTGTGGTTTATGCTGTTTTCTTCATCTTAGTAGAACAGAAGAAGAATAATACAGTCTTGTTAGAGTGATTTCCTGTGTCATTTTCAGAAATAAAAGCAAATGAGAGTTGGAAAAAATAACATTTATCATCAAGCAAATTTGTTTTAAAAGCATTCAAGATTCCATACAGCAAGAAGATAAATTACCTACTATTCAAGAGAACACAATTAGTTTTATATTATACTAAACAAATGAATTTCACAAATGGCCATTTACCTGAAGGAAAAGAAGGCATCTAGAATGTCACAGCTTATTCCTTTCTCTCTAGGATATTAGAAATCAACAGGAAGCCTTTCTCAAATTTGAATTTCTATAAAATCTTTGAGAATAATTTTTCCATTATTTAATGAAAAAAATTATATTCAAGTCATGTTTCTATATATCTGATAACAGCACAACACAAAGTAAAGTTAATAAAGCTTTTATTTTATACTTATGATAGACTTTATAAATTTCTGGAAAGATTTCAATATATTGTTTTCAAGACCTCTTTTCCTCTTTTCTTCCCCCTACAGTCATCATTTTACAAGATCATTTATAATTAAAGAACAAAGGAGGAAATAAAGAAAGGTATGAAAAGCATAAGAGAGAATGAATAGCAGTCTACAACCTGGTGTTTTCCTTTTTAATAAAGTGAATAATTGCCAGATGTGCAGGACAGTATGCAAATATTCTAAATCAAAGTGATATCTCAGAATTTAATATGAAAAAATACAGTCAAAGGAAACTTTACAAAACAGCTACAACATTAATTACAGCATTTTCCATCTGTAGTAAGAAAATAATTAAGACTCTATGACAAGAGGGTGATTGCAGCCATTTCAGCTTTACTAGCTCCCTCCTGCATGCAGTTTTTACCAATCAGCTGTAGTAGTAATTGGAGCTGCGGGGCTGCGTCCCCAGCACCCCGGCCACCTGCTAGCTTACGCCTCGAAATAATTACACAGACACTGTATTCTTTTAAACACTGCTTGGCCCATTAGCTCTAGCCCTTACTGGCTAATTCTGATATCCCAATCAACCCATCTCTAATAAACTGTGTAGCACTGGTCTTACCGGGAAAGATTCAGCATGTCTGACCTGGCGGCTTGCTTCATAGCGTGCGTCTGTCTGGGAGAAGGGAGCATGGCCTCTTCTCCAGAGAGTAGAGCTGTTGAGTCTGAGCTCACTTCCTCTTCCTCCCAGCATTCTGTTCTGTTTACTCCACCCACCTATGTTCTAACCAATAAAATGGGCCAAGGCAGTTTCTTTATTAGCCAATGACCTTCCTCCATCAATCAGCTTCTAATACTACAGTGCTTGATTTTCACATAATAGCATTCATCTGGGGGTTAACTGACATTGTTTAAGGTATTTCTTCCAAAATGGTAATTTCTCATTTTGGTATTTACTTACAGATTATGTACAAAACTTCCTTTAGTCCACACAAACAATAGTATATAATTTTGAATCATGAGTTCAAAATATTGTGGTTTTATACCATAATTGATTCCTCCTATTACATGAGTACATCCTAGAATTAGATTAAGAATAAATAATGAATGTTTTAATTTTTAAATACATGTTTAAGATACATATGCTATAGATTGAGCAATTAGAAATAAAAGGAGATAATTAAATATATATTTTATATAAAGACATAAAGATAGTATCAAAATGCATTCGTGTCATATTCCTGGATAGTTGTTTTCTGCAGATGCAAGTTTTATTAACACTTGTTTAATTTTAGTTACATAAGATATACTAGAGTTGAAAATCAAAATTGAAATACATTATTTTAAGATAATACATATAAATGCATCAAGATCCACAAAGCATTTGTAAGAGTCTTTGAATAGTAATTTGGCACCCAAACCTTGTAAATATAATTTGTAATATAAAATATTTGGTTTCTTATTTACAGGTACTTTATTTGTCTGTTTTGACAGTCTGTTTTTTTTTAATGAAAAAGTTCCTAATACCTAATATATTAAATATTTTAGTATGTCCTACCTTCTTTAGACTTTCAACATGATAGCCATAGTAAGAATTCAGTAATAAGAAAAAAAACCCATAAAACAACAATAACAACAACAAAATAACCTGAAGCCCTGTGACTCAATCAGGTTTTCAATGGACATTCTAAATAAAAATTCACCAGACCATTACTGTAATGGATTTGCTGCGGGTCTTGAGAGCAGAGAGGGCAGCGGTCCGAGAGCAGCCAGTCCTGGGCTCACCATGCAGCAGGTCTCCAAAGGTGACTTTTCCCCTCAGCGTCCCTGGGGCAGACAAATAGGCACACCATGCAGATAGGTTTGCTGCAAGCTGCCGGGTCCAAAAGCAGCCAGTCCCAAGCAGGGACAGTGCATAAGACCACGCAGTAGCTCTCCATGTGACTGTGGCCAGTGGGGAAGAGAGATGGATAAACATACCATACAGAGATACAGAGTAAAGTTAGACATTTATTATGTGGATTGTGGAGGGGAAGCAAAAAGGGGAGAAGGGGAAGAAAGGGGGGGGGGAGAAGGAGAGAGGGAGAGAGGCTGCCTTTCCGAGAGAGGGGACAGGAAGAGAGAAAGCGGGGCTCTGAGGCTGCAAGCAGGATGGGAGTGGGCGTGGCTTGTCTCTACAGAGACAGAACAATCATTACAATTACACTACATTAAATATTTATGGAAAAAAACTTTGACAGCATTTTTCTTAATATAAAATTATTAGCAGTATCATTTATGGTCTAATAAACATTTTATATGTAATCGCCTCTCACAGGGCTGGCATTACTTTTCTTGTTGTATTCATTAGCGTGAAGGATGAGCAGGATGACAAAGAGAAATTGCTACCTAGGTCCACTGAGTTTAGTTTAAAGATGACTGTGTGCAAGACAAATCGGCCTCTGAACACATCCAGGCACTTAGTATCACTTAAGTGCCAAATTTAGTCTTGTCCTTATTGTTGGCACATATATAATTTTTCCATCAAAGATCTTTGGAGATTTTGGGAGAACAGCAGGTCTAATTTTTTTTTTGTTTAATTTGGTTCCCTTTGTTTTGAAAAATATTGTAAAATCGATGTAATTTATGATTGTTTTGAAATTAGTATGTAATAAATGAAGGAACATTTGGAACACCTCAACATTTAACAATAATAAATTTGTATTGAACCATTAACCATAATTATAAAATTATATAAAATTAAGCATAATTATATATTAGGCAATTCAATTCAGTTGTTAATACAAAAATTTTAAATTAAAATTAGGAGATCTATTTAATTTTAAAACAATTTAAGTTTTAATTTTAAAACTGTTTAAGTTTATACTCTATTAAGTTTCAGTAAGTCCTCCTAAATAACTACACTGAGACGTTTTTTAAGTATGAAATTATACAGAGCCCAGATATATCTTCAGAATGAGTCACTAACTAAGACAATGTGTCCATAAATTTTATAACACTTTTTTCCAATTGTGCCATTTCTGATGTTCCACACAATTTATTTTGGATGAAGTTAATCACACTGCATATATATATATATATATATATATATAATTTTATTTATTTATTTTTATTTATTTATTAAAGATTTCTGCCTCCTCCCCGCCACCGCCTCCCGTTTCCCTCCCCCTCCCCCGATCAAGTCCCCCTCCCTCATCAACCCTAAGAGCGATTGAAATCCCATGGTCCAAATCAGGAGCAAAAGGAGAGAGAGCACGAGCAAGGAACTCCGGACCACGAGGGGTGCACCCACACACTGAGACAATGGGGATGTACTATCGGGAACTCACCAAGACCAGCTGGCCTGGGTCTGAAAAAGCATGGGATAAAACTGGACTCGCTGAACACTGCTTATACATTAACAGTATCCTAATACACTAATCTTTGAGTCTATATGTTACAAAGGACAATTCAGTCTCACACACTGACAAGGATTTCATGATGTGCATTTATATATGCGGCACCAATAAAGGCTTTTAGATCGCTTCGAATCAATGTTTCTTGATTACTGTGTTCTTATCATTTGTATCTTTGATGCTTCTGTGAATGGCTTCATACTCACCAGTATATGGGCAGCACAAAGTAGATGTGAAAGGATCTACACAAAAGAAGGAAAGGAGCCGGGTGGTGGTGGCGCATGCCTTTAATCCCAGCACTTGGGAGGCAGAGGCAGGCGGATCTCTGTGAGTTCGAGACCAGCCTGGTCTACAAGAGCGAGTTCCAGGACAGGCTCCAAAACCACAGAGAAACCCTGTCTCGAAAAAAAAAAAAAAGAAGGAAAGGCAGGAAGGCAGGAAGGCAGGAAGGAAGGAAGGAAGGAAGGAAAAAGGAAAGAAAAGAACACATGCAGGCAGAAAAGTAGTATGGGGGTAGTCCTTCTTGGAGGAGTGACAGGAGGCATAGGGGTTGATATGATCAATCTGAAAGAATCAACAAAATACTGTTTTAAAACATATATGATCTAAAGTCATAGTTACTGCTTTAGTTTTTTCTTTATTTACTCCTCAGATATAATTTGTATACCCACATGCTAAAACAACAAACCACAAATGTCTGCCTTTTTCAAGTATTTTTTTCTCTTTTCAGTTTCTACAGATAAAGTGATCTGAAGTTGTATACAATATTGTAAAAGAAGAAAAAGAGGCTGTGACATGCGGAGAAATGTCAAAGGTGGTTTCATTCTGAACAGCAGCACCTCCAATTCAGTTTATATAAAGCCCCAGTCATATGGACCATACTGTTCACTTTTAGACATACCATTTCTTATGTGTTAAAGCTGTAAAACTGTCATTTTATGATTTACATTGTAAATGTGTTTTCCCTCATTTTAATTATGTATGTCTTAAGGTGTGAAGAACATAAATGAATGGTGAGAGAAACACTGTATACAAATGTATATTTGTAAAAGCTATTTTTATGATTAGCATGTGTCATTGTTGATCACATAGTCACATAGTATTGAAATTCTACATTTAAAGCTTGTTTCCAGCAATGTCATATGGAGAATATACATTGTATGCTAGTTTCTATAATTTATTTTCTATTTATAGTTTAAGGTACTTTAGACTATGAGGAAAACTATTTGGAAAAGCTATATTTCTGCCCTTTATAAGCACCATTTTATTAATAAAAGAATGCCCTTATTTCAGAAGTGAGGCAACCATTTAAGGACATTGGTTTGACCTGTGAGCATGTTTGGCACTAGTGAGCTGAAATGATCCAATAATCACATCTTGAGACTGACTGTGAAATTCTGCGGACAGTTTTCAGTATTTGGAAAGATGAGAAGTAGACTAATAAGAAAAAGACTGTCTTGTCCTGGGATCCCAAAATTTCAGTTAGTGCACACACCCCTTCATCTCATTCCCTAGTCCTCAGAATCCTCTATTCCCAAGCATTGTATTTTCCAAAATCTCTTGGCTATTGTCTTGTGCAGTGGAAAAGGGAGAGACCATCCCTACAGGATGTAGGCACATTCAGCACATAATTTCTTAATAAATACTGGTTCTTTTAAAAACAAATTGGTGTGTCCTTTGTCTTTTTGTGTCACTTTATTAATATTCACTGTGAACAGTTTGCATCTACAATGGGATAAAACAAGTCAAATAATAAAAGCAATCCAACCACACTTAAATATGTTTTGTGTCTGTTCAGCATACTCCCTATGGCATGTCTGTGTTTGAAAATACATTTACTTGATGTACAAAAGAAAGTTAGATGATCCTCCCTTCTTTACAAAAGTCACCATTCAAATCACATTTCAAGAATGTGTATTGATCTTCCAAGTATTTAAAGATAAGGATATAAAGCAATCCACCTCATCACAAGGTCTTGCTTTTAAAACAGGCCATACATCTGAAGGGAGATAATTTCATTTAAAGAATCCATAACAACACCCATCGAAATTAGTTTTCCACCACAACTGCTTCATCACATTAAACCATCTTTTTTAACCACAGAACTGAGAGGAATCAAAATTATCCTAGTAAGTTTTCTCTAATTTCTGTTCTTATGTCTTCAAGATACTTTATTTTATGGTTATTCTTTATGTTCTAAATGTAATAGAATAAAAAAATAATACAATTGCATAAAAAGAATAACATTCTCGTAGGGAAATTATGAGTAGAATTTATTATTAAGAAATCAAAGTATATTCGTTTTCTTGTTATTTGTCTGTGTATTTGTACATGTGTGTGCTGTTACTCTTTTCTTGTTTCTTTCTTTGGTATAGTGTTTACATTCAAATTTAGTGCCTCATGCATAAAAGTCAAGCATTCTACCTCTGGCTATGACAAACAATGCTGTTATGAACATAGCTGAGTACATGTCCTCATGGCACTATTGAGAATCCTTGAGATATATACACAAAAGTGGTATTACTGGGTCTTGAGGAATGTTGTTTCCTAATTTTTTGCTTTTTTATATTTTAAGTCATCAGAGAGAAAAATTCTGTTCCTGAAATGCCAGCTGACTTCACCATTATAGTATCAATATTTTTTATTGACAACTACAAGAGCAGATAGATGGCATATTGGGAAAATACTCATAGATATCTGTTGTTATATCCCCCTTGGAACTGGTTGTCTGAGACTATCACAGGAGACTGAATGAACCATACAAAGACAGGGAAGCAATTCAGTTTTCACCACAATGTGTTTCTCTCCCACCTTATGGGAGATTTGAAAGTGTCACAAAATGTTCCCTCTGAGGTGAAAAAGCCCAAGGTATTATTTTGTGAAGAAGAAACAGCAGAAACTTATTATTCTTAAATCTTTAAGTAAAACATGCACCAATCTGCTTAGAGATGCTTTCTTGGGAATCTGTATCATTGATTGTCCCATGGTATGATATTTGAAACCTAGCATTATCATGAAAATGGAAAACATGATGTTTTCCCTAATGACCATCATAAAGAGGATGAACAATTAAAATAAGAATTATTTTCCCATAGACCTGTGTGACACTATCAGCCTTTCTCTTTAGTCCTTACCTCTATCAGAATGAAGAGTTTATTTTGATGACAGATATTTACAAGCTGCCTTAACTGGGGTTTTATTGCAGTGGTGATATAGCATGACCATGGACACTCTTATAAAGAAAAATTTTTAATTGGAGCGACTCACAGTTTCAGAGATTTAGTCCATTATCATGATGACATGACACGGTGACATGCAGGTATGCATGGTAATAAAAGGTAGGTGGGTGTTTTACATCTTATAGGCAACAGGAAGTGGTCTGTGTCACTGGGCAGTATCTTGAACACATACGAGACTTAAAATCCTGCCTCCACAATGATACACTTCTTCCAACAAGGCCGAAACTCCTAATAGTGCTATTCCCTATGGGGGTCATTCTTCTTTCAAACTAGCACATTCCACTTTCTGGCTCCCAAAGGTCATATCATAATTAAAAAATTCATTCAGTTCAACTTTAAAAGTTTTTATAGCTTCACAATTCAGTCTCAAACTTATTTAAAATCCCAAAGTTCATGTCTTTTCTGAGATTCATATAATCTCCTAACTGTAATCTCCTGTAAAATCAAAATAAAAAGCAGATCACATATTTCCAACATATAGGATATACATTACCATTCCAAAACACAGGGAAGGGAGCATAGTGAGGAAATACTGGTTAAAGCAAGGTAAAAAACAGCTGGGCAAACACTGAACTCTACATCTACATGTTTTATGCCAAAAATATTCTTTAATTTCCAACTTATTTCACCACTGTTGACTACAACGTATTTTGCTCTCTTGGGTTGTTTCCACTCCCTTTCCTCAGCAGCTATCTCATGGATTGGGAATCTCCAACATCTTAGGTTATCCAAAGGAACCTAAGTCTCAATTTCACAATGGCCACTTTATCAAGGGACACCCTTCCTGACACATGCCTCCACTCAGGGGCTTTTCTTAGACATGAAGAAAGAGTTCACCCCCCCCCCCCTTTTTTTAATCCCTAACTCAAGACTCACTTGGCTAAAGCTACCAAGTTCTGCTGTATACTGGGCCTAGGACATGGACCCATTGTTCAAGTATATCTTCACATACTTTATGCTTTCTTTTACTGATGAAACTACATTTAACAGACTGTCTCAGAGACCCACTAGCCTCTACCTTCTTAGTGCTGGGATTAAAGGCATGCACTACCAGACCAAGCTCCAAGCCTTCCTTTAATTCCTTTTCACAAGTTAAAAACATAGTTGGGTGGGATCTTTCTCTGACTCATGACTTCCTTTATTCCATTTCTTAATCTGTTTATCTCTTTGAATACAGAGGTTAACTCCATTCCTCTTTCTGGTGCTCCATTTCTTCACAAATGTTTTTCTTTGCTCAGCTTGCCCCTTTTCCTTATATATCTTCATTACACTGGTAATGTAAATAAAAAATTTTTATAACAGGCTGTTTTGAGATTTCCCCTGCTGAAGGAATTAATGCAAAACCTTTTCACCTTAGCCTCAGGTAAAATTTTCAGACAAAAGTAAAAGGCAGCAACATTCTTCACCAAAATATTACAAGAATGATTTCTAAGCAATATACTAAAATTCTTCTCCTTTGAAACATCTTTAGCCAACCGTCATTAGTTCAAATCATTATTAGTACCATTGTCTTCCATTCCCCTACTAATATGGCTCATTAATGCAGAGCTTAAACATTCTACTGCTTTCCTTACCCAGAATACCAAAGCCCAAATTTCTACAAACAAAAACATGGTCAGACCTATCACAACAGTACTCCAGTTCCTGATAAAAAAAAAAATTGTCTTGAATGAGTTAAATGCAGTGGGTTTAATTGGGCTCCCAAGCAAGCAGGAACCATGTGGTTGCACTGAATCACCAAAGGTAGGGTGATCATACTTATCATAATGGGCAGCATAGACAAAACAAGGTTCATAAGGCCCTAACCTGTAGTGGTCAGCACAGGTAAGGTGAAATTCTTAGTTGCTTGACTTGTACATATTTTGGTATTTTTGATCAGTCATTGTGTCTCTTCACAGTGTTGTGCCCAAATCTGTCAAGTCTTCACAAAAACTAACAAGGAGACCAAGTCCCATATGTAAAAACAAAGAGCTTTTATTTTAATCAAGTTTGCAAAGTCAGTCTTTCTGCATGTCCAACATATTAGAATAACCAGAGAGCCCCAAGCTCAGTTACAATTGGGTTTTTATAGTAGTAAAGGTGGGGATGAGGGAATCTCGGATGTCCAGAAGCCCTGATTGGCTGACATTTGTCTATGGGTATTGGAATGTTAGGCATCTCCTTTGGATGGTCTGTTATTGGACAATGGTAGGGTAATCTCAACTTGTGGTTCCTCCTACAACCAGGTATTGCCTCAGGGCAAACTACTGAGACTCAGGCCTCTTTATTACATTTATGGTTGGCCAAGTTCTACTCTGGTAGGTGATAATGGTTGGAAGTAAAGAAATTCCTTTGGGTGACCTGCTCATACTTAGCTAATTGTGGCTGGCCCCCATACCAGTATGAGAAACCCTAAATAAGACAGATGCATATGCATAGTCAAATAAATACTAATACACATAAAAATGAATAAATTTAATATAAATACCACATAAATCCCAGAGAGAAACTTCATTCAGGGTGAAAATAAGAGAGAGGTAGGGAGAGAGTGAGAGATCTTCCATAAGAAGGGTGGAAGGCAGATGTGGGGTGAAAGAAGGGCTTCTTGAGAAAGCAGCCAAACTAGCAGTTCCCTGAGAAAATCCCTTGAAGAGTTTTTCTAAAAGTCCCACAACAAAGGAAAAATTGTTCCTCTCATAACGTCTTAGGGTTGGTAGAAACTTTTAGATTCTAGATTTATCTCAACATAGTATATATGGCAAGGAAAGATGATCCAGGTAATTGAGAGCACAGACTACTTAACTTTATGGCTCAGAGAGAGCAGGAAGGAGGCATAAAGTGGTTCAGAAGATTCACAATAAATGTGTATGCTTATGTTCTAACGTTTGCTAAAAAATCAAGGAAACTTGACTTAATGCTTGCTAGTCACTATGAGAAGGTAAATACTAGTTGTGCATCAAAATAATAGTTGTAAAAACAAAAAATGTATGATAAAATAAATAAAAAGAAAGAAATGACAGAGAAGATATAGAAATAATGAACACGTTGCAGTGGCTTACAATGTTTGGCAGACTATAGTTACAGTGTCTGTAAAAGCCTGAGAAGAAGTAGAGATCAAGGATGTCTCATGTAAGTTAGGTAATAGTGAACACAGCTGAGTAGACAGCTATTTACCAATATGGTTAAGAAAAAGAGTCTTAGATTTCCTGGGTTCCCTGAGTGTTCAAGAGAGGGTAGTCATCAGATGTTTCAGCAAAATATCCTCCTTTATTTTTGCTGTTGTTCAGTTTTTTTTTCAATGTGAATTTGACAGTATTTCCCATGAATATATGATTATATCCTGGATGTAAATCTTAAATGTAAATCTTTATCATTGTTAAGCTTAAATTTCCTGGGTTCTCTGAGTGGTCAAGAGAGGGTAGTCATCAGAGGTATCAACATAATATCCTGTGTTATTGTTTTTCAGTTATTTTTCAATGTGAATTTGAGAGTACTTCCTGGCTGTAATGACTATATCCAGGATATAATTATTGTAAAACTTTATCAAATAAACTGACAGCAATAAAATGCAGGAAAGGTATAAATATCTCTGGTCAGAAAAAGAATAGTGTCTCAGTTAGGTTTTCTATTGCTGTGGCAAAACACCATGACCAAAATTAACTAAGGGAAAAAGAATTATTTTTCAGCTTGCATGTCCATCACAGCCCAGCATGAAGAGAAATTAAGACAGAAACAGAAGGAAGGAAGCTACAGATAGAAAATTAAGCAGAGACAACACAGTAGTGTTGCTTACTAGCTTGCTCCTCGTGACTTGCTTAGCTTGCCTTCTTATACAACCCAGGAGCACTTTCCTGGGGTGACACTTTCCACAGTGAGATGGGCCTGCCCATATCAAATATTAATCAAGACAATATCCCATAGACTGCAGGGCTATACAGGCCAACCATTCTTTTAAAGTTATTGAACTCAATTCTCTCTCTACACTTCCCAGATTCCCATATCTCCCCCTGCTTTCTTCTCCAGAAAAGAGCAGGATTCCAAAAGATGACAGCTAAACATCATGAAACAAGATACATAAGACAAAACAAAAGCCCCAATGCCAAGTGTAGAAAAAGCAAGCGAGTTGGAAGAAAGAGTTCCAAAAGAAGGCAATAATGATGTGGGAGTGTCATATCAATCTGTTGCTTTATTGGTTAATTAATAAAGAAACTGCTTGGCCTGGTAGGTTAGAATATAGGTGGGTGGAGTAAACAGAATAGAATGCTGGGAGGAAGAGGAAGTGAGGCACATGCCATGCTGGTCCTCTCCAGGGCAGATGCGATGAAGCTCCAGCCCAAGATGGATATACACTAGAATCCTTTCTGGTAAGACACCACTTCGTGGTGCTACACAGATTATTAAAAACTGGTTAGCAAGATATGAGAGTTAGCCAAGAAGAGGCTAGATATAATGGGCCAGGCAGTGTTTATATGAATACAGTTTGTGTGTTGTTATTTCAGGGCATAAGCTAGCCAGGTGGCCGGGAGCTGGTGGCAGGGACACAGCCTGCTGCTCCTTCTACACAATAGAGTCAGAGATACACCCACTCCAACAGGAGTCCAAAAGAAACACAAGACTATACTCATGTTTCTTTCAAGTAACAATATCACTTCCCAGATTTGTCTATGTTTATGTCAAGTTACCAAAACATGATCAACATGAGTTATATTTAGGGAGGAAAAGTGTTTAACAATGTTTGTTATATTTAAAATATTAGAGAAATAATTTGAACCATATACTTAAGACTTAGTATAATCTTATTATTGCTACTGAGATTATATTAACATATATGATAATTGTTCTGTGATACTTTCATAGGTTTAAGATACAGGCTAGGTGTGCCTATAATACCACATAGTGACAAGAGCAAGTAGAGAGACATTAGGAACACTGACACATGTTGGTATCACCCTAGTTTGAAGTTCAGTGAAGATTCTGTTTCAGAAGAATAAGAGAGAAAGTCAAGGCATAGTTGAAGAAGACATATGACATTCATGAATGTTCATAGGCATGTACAGTGGCACATATATGTATAAACATATGTATAAACAACATACATATAGAAACTACTTCCTAATTATAAAGTATGGAATTTGCACCTTATGTTTACCCATGGGTATGAGATAATACTGACATGCAGAGATGAATGATTTGAATAGTACGGACAAGAGTAGCAATTTGGAAATTTGACCCTAAGCAGGAGTTTATGACTTGGAGTTATTATTCTAGAGATTTTCAGGTTTTTGGACTTATTATGGCTCACAGAAAGGGAAAGTCAGTTAGTATTTAAGGCCAAGGTTATATAGGAAAAATGTGCAAGGGGATTTAAGCTTCTATGAAAATGCTTCCATTAGCACTTGAGGTTTTGAAAACTATCTAACAATGAAAATGTAGGTTATGCAAACACATGGAGTGCATGAGCATGGAAAAGAGCTGCAGTCTTTCTCTAGTACAGCAAAAATAAGGTATTTATACTTTCTCTTTAATAGGTCAATAGACGCAGCATACATAGAAGCAACTTCTAGAAAGAGGGTTAGAAACTATGTGAAATAAGTCATCTTTTACATGATTACCATGTTATAAACAGAGAACTCTTATATTTGTTGAATTAATTATCTTATATTATTAATTAATATGTAATACTGCCAAAACAAAAGAAAACTACCATAGAAATATTGTTATAACTCAGCTTACAAATACATTAGATTAGTCTGTTAATTAATCCATTAAGTCTTTACTGAGTACCAATTCTATGTACAGTTCTCTACAACAATGGTCCAGCTAAAAATTATGGATGGCATCCTTGATACTGAATAGCTTATTTTCTTCTGAGAGATGACTTGGATTTCAGCTAAATTAATATGTAGACTCACTAGACTGAATATGATAATGAGGAAAAACAAGATGAGAAAGGAGGACTGTATGTTTAAATATGTTTAGGAAAATTTTACTTGGTAAGGTCATTTTGAGGGAAATATTTGAAATAGATAAGATGCTGAATTATGTAGCCATGTATGATTCAGGCAGAGGAAAGGATGCATATATGACCTGAGACAGAATATAGTCTGCATTATAAGAAAGAGTAAAAGGGAAACACAGTCTGTTTAAAATTCATGAGAGGAAAGACAGCATTTATAAAAATCTAAGATACTAGGTGTCAGATATTCAAATAATTCAGAATTTGTAAGTTTGTATTTCCCAGCAGATTGGAACACTGTGAAAGTTTCAAACAGGAATGTGATATCATTTAGAGGTGGAGTTACAATAATCATATTGGGATGCTAAGAAAAACAACATGGACATAAAGAGAATCCCCAAATCCCTCAGGCCAAATTGGAGAGCATGGTTGTGACTATACTGCTCTGATGAGAGCAGGAAGGCATTATTGAGTGGGTATCTGTTTGAATGCCTCTGCCCCACACATGCATTCTACACAGCTTTCAGTGGTGAATAACATGGAGAAATAATTAAAATGACAGTAAAATGCTACATTTTGAACTCTGACACTCTACAACTCTGATGGAAATAGGTGCAGAAAGAAAATTTTAATTACCTTTATTTACCTTACTGAAGCAGAGTAACACAGATGCCAAGAAGCAAAAACGATGGCCACAGTGATCATTCACTTCTGCTGACCACCCATCTCCAATGGCTCATTCTTACACACCGTGGAAGAGATGATTCATCCCTCAGTATAGAAAATGGCAAACACTAGCAATAGACAGAATGGCTTTTGGTAAGTTTACCATTTTTGTGACTACAAGGGCTTAGTATCTCTCAAGT
This sequence comes from Microtus oregoni, assembly GCF_018167655.1. Taxonomy (NCBI): domain Eukaryota; kingdom Metazoa; phylum Chordata; class Mammalia; order Rodentia; family Cricetidae; genus Microtus; species Microtus oregoni. The sequence goes on along the minus strand of NW_024543093.1, from coordinate 21,952,782 downwards.
ATCAAGGGTCCTGACCTGCCTAACAATAAAGAAATTCTGATAGTTCTAAGTAAATGAGTCTCTACAACTGCGTATTCAAAAGTTGGGCATTTTTCTTATACAGATCAACAAAACGCATTTTGTTTTAAAATATTCAGATTTAACTGATTCATTGACCTGAGAGTTTGTTTGTACTTATCAAAATGTTATTCATAGAAATAGATAGGATAAATATGTTTACATACAAACAGCTTTATATTACAACTCAATACTATAAGCATGCTGATTCTTTGCACACTGATTTAATTAATTCCCATCACTCACAAGAAGACAATTAATTATTGTTAACTTAGTTCCAAAGCATTTGTTGATTTTTTTCTGGCTGTGGAAACTGCATAAACAAAATAAACATGAAGAGAGATAAAATACCCTACATATCAATTAAAAAATCTAATTCTAAAACTACAGGTATAAGCAGACATAACCACACATGGAGAACAGCCAAGTCCCCATTTTCCAATTACCCATCTAGAAACCAATAAGCATTCAAATGATTGTATAAGCTCCTGATATCCCTCTGCTTTAGGATAACAAAAAAATTAAGTAAACTCCTAATCCACCTCCATGGCAAGTTGTGCTACTATATCTTAGAATTTGAGTCTTCAAAAATCCATGTCAATAACCTAATAACCAAACAAACAATCTTCGGCCAGCCTGTGTAATACCCAGGAAAGTTCTTATTAAACAAATTAAACATAGAAGCATGGACTCAAAATATGGCATGAGAAGGCTTGGATTCTTTGTGACCATTTTACCCTGGGGGAATGTTTCTAACTCCCAAGTAAGATATTTGAAGAATATACAACTATGAAAATCTAACTGAATTGATACCATAAGATACAAAAAGAAACTTCATACATTGGGAAAGCTAAACTAAGGCTGTAACATAAGGCATGTTAGAGGGCCTATTTTAACCTTTAATTAAGATTATAACATTACAACTTTATATACATGGGAAAACATATTTGATGACTCACCCATATGTTCAAAATCAAAGCCCAATTTTGTTTTGAAACTTATGAAATTTTTATGGTTTGAAGGATCATTTCTTACCTATACTTCTCAGTCAATCATGTAGAAATGAGCTCCCTCATTTACTTAAGCCCTAATACTGATATAGCTCCTACAAAACAATATTCTCTGTTTATTGGAATCATTTGTTAGGTCTAAATGAGTTCTAAAATTCATTTGTTGTTGTAGGAATGGGCATCAAATCACCACTAGAATAGCTAGGGCTGTGGGTAACTTTCCTCCTCCTCCTACATTACCAGAGCATTATCTAAAGTACTCTCTGATGGCTTAGCAAACATTGCTAATTATAAATCACAAACATAGATGACTATTGATCTATATAATTCTCAATACCTATCTAAATTAAAGACTAAGACAATAAACAACTGTGCAATAAATGAGGACAATGAACTCCAAATGTAAACAATGTACAAATATGCATTGCAATATGGTATATATATATATATATATATATATATACAAACAATATATAAGTATCTTAATCAGAGGTAGAAATGTACACTACAATAAGGTAAATATACATATATCAATACAATATATATATATATCAATACATAAAAAATGTTTTAAACAGAGGTAGAAGAATGCATGCATACAATAGTCAATATAATTTTACTTTGTATCAATATACAAGAATCAATACCAATATAACTGTCTAAAAACAATAACTCACAAATACCAATCTATTATAATTAAGTTTTTTAGATACATAGAGATTATATTCAGTATAGGTAGATAATCTTCAACCCCTTCAAAGAGCCAAAGAAAATGGCCTTATATCTAATTCACAGTTCTGTGGTAGTGAGACACAATAGCTCCTGGCAACACCCATCTATTCCAGAGAGAATGTTGAGCACCAAAGACACTCCACCTGGAGCCTTTCTTCTTGGCAGAACTGGCCTTTGGGCTAATAAATGCACATACTTCAACCACTGACAGAGATACAGAGTATCCATAAATAGATAAAACAGTACTGTCATATCCTGCCAAGAAAGGGTAAGATAGTTTTGAAAAGTTTCTTGCCTTTGAAAATGGTATGTCAGTTATGCTAGGCATTATCCAAAGTTGGTTGCTTCAATATTGCAAATGAGACTTTAAGTGATTGCCCAGGTAGTCAGTTGTCTCTGTCATTTGGTGCACATTTTAGAAGTTTCTCAACTGCACTTCCTGTTTACTCACGTAATATTGTTTCCTTTCTCAGATCTTTGATGGAGTTGAAGATTAATAGTTATACTTACTTTTCTCAAGATTTGGTCAAACTTAATTTCTTTTATTTTATTAAATCTATTTATTTATTAAAGATTTCTGCTTCCTCCACGCCACCTCCCCCAATTTCCTCCCGCTCCCCCAATCAAGTCTCCCTCCCAAGTCAGCTCGAAGAGCAATCAGGGTTCCCTGCCCTGTGGGAAGTCCAAGGACCGCCCACCTACATCCAGGTGTAGTAAGGTGAGCATCCAAACTGCCTAGGCTCCCACAAAGCCAGTACGTGCAGTAGGATCAAATCCCAGTGCCATTGTTCTTGAGTTCTCAGTAGTCCTCATTGTCCGCTATGTTCAGCGAGTCCGGTTTTATCCCATGCTTTTTCAGACCTAGGCCAGCTGGCTTTGGTGAGTTCCCGATAGAACATCCCCATTGTCTCAGTGTGTGGGTGCACCCCTCGCAGTCCTGAGTTCCTTGCTCTTGCTCTCTCTCCTTCTGCTCCTGATTTGGACCTTGGGATTTCAGTCCGGTGCTCCAATGTGGGTCTCTGTCTCTGTCTCCTTTTATTGCCTGATGAAGGTTAATATCCAGGAGCATGTTTTTCTTTGGGTTCGGGAGCCAAGCTTAATTTCAATGCAATAGTTAGACTCCTTGAAATAGAATGTTTAATAAAATTGTTTTTATGTGTTTTTTGCTTAATATTGTTTGTTGTTTGTAATTTTATATTTGGTATCTGATCCTTTTGTATATAGTTGTATTGGGATCGAACTTGTTTAGACAAAAGAGGGAAATGATGGTGAAAATATCAACCAATCACATCTAGTTAGGGTGTGGCTACCTGTAGCCCAGGTAGCAAAACTGGTAGAACACAGGCTCTCTCTTTCTCTCTGAGTGGTGTCCGAGGGACCAATTGGATTTCAGACCTCTCACTCTTGCAGTGTGAATTTTCCCCCTTTCAACTATTAAAAATTAACCATTATTCTTGAGCTGGTCTGGTTATTTAGTGTACCGACCTAATTTGACGACAGTTCTTCATAATGTTCCATGTTTTATAGCTCTGCAATTTGCATTAAATACAGTAAACTATTTACATAATTTTTTGTTTAATGAGAGATTTATACACCTATTCTCCAATTCTTTTTAATTTCAAACAGGCAGTGTAACAGCACAGAAGCAGGAATGTGTACAGAGAATGGTGTAGCACTATGTCACTTTCACAGAAAACTTTAGAAAGACTAAATGTTTATAAAAGTGAACTACATAAAGAAAATCAGTGCTGTAGATAGCTAATACTGACATGGAATGAACTGCAACAAATGATGTAAAATACAAGGGAGGTGATATTTTACTATTCTTGGAAACACAAAAGAGAAAGAAGTGTTATTCTCATGCACAGGACCATGTATAATGAAGGGGACTCAAATCTAATGGCCTACTGTTTACTTCTGGAAAAGTGACAGGATTTTGGCAAAAGTAATGGAATGTACCAAAAATCTCAATTATGAGATATATTTTAATTGAGACAATTACTTATGAATTGCTATTTAACAGAAAATGCCTCAAAATGGTGATTTCTACTGTAAAGTAAAATCTGAGAGTACAGATGATCTTGCTTTTCTCTTGAAGCATTACAAAAATAAAAGTCAAGTTATTAGATAAGTTTTATGATGGCCATGTGATATGAAACACTGGAAATTTTATTTTAAGACCACAGGCTGGCATTAATTTTTCCTACAAGTTCTAGATAAGTGCTTAAGTATATTTCCAAGAGTTTTCATAAATGTAGTTACCTAATTATAGACTAGGAGAAATGCTTCCATTTATGCATAGAATACTTGAGAAGGACCGCTCCAATCTGGGAGGCATGAGGAAGTTCAGCACCCATAGCATTCTCAAACATGGACATATTCTCCTTTCTCCCAATCAGTAATGCCACAAATCCCAGTTATAAAAATGAGACAAAGAACATCCATTTTCATCAAACTGTTGACAATATTAGACTAAACAGTCTGGTCAATCCTACAGCAGTAAGAAATTCAAGTGGCCACAAAATAGTCACAGCCAGATATTTCTTTGGTAGGTCTGCAGCCAGGGACCCGGCATTTATAGACAATTATATGAGATGACTAGCCATTAGTAAACTCTGAGCACCAATGCTTAAGGAATAAGTGAGAAGTGTAATACAAAAAAAGCAGCAGAAGATCCAAGAGAACTTTCCAGGAAGCAATAAGCTGCTGCATTCTCAGGGAAGGTTGTCCCCGGCTCTGCAAGTCAGAGAGCATTCATCATGATGGTTATGGAACAAACTGCTCATATATTCAAATAAATCAGGATGTTCGATGGGAGCATTTTAATGCACTTTTAGGGACACAAAAATCCTTGACCCTACGTTGGCACTAAGTAAGAGAATATTTTCATACGAGAATTCTACTATCATCAAGAGTTGCATGGGCCGGGCGGTGGTGGCGCACGCCTTTAATCCCAGCACTCGGGAGGCAGAGGCAGGCGGATCTCTGTGAGTTCGAGACCAGCCTGGTCTACAAGAGCTAGTTCCAGGACAGGCTCCAAAACCACAGAGAAACCCTGTCTCGAAAAAAAAAAAAAAAAGAGTTGCATGGTTTTGTCTTTTTTTTTGTTATTTTGTTTTTTTTAATTGTGATAAAGTGATATTAGGTCTCACAGAAGTTGCTCTTTTTATGTTTCCCCCATGTTTCAGTGCTCTCTCAAATAGAGCATTCTTGTAATGAGCAAAGATATTACAAGGTAATATTTTATAACATTTTTATAATTTTATAACAAGATAAAATACAAACATGAAATTTTAATTTTTGAACTCAACCTGGATTTATAATTAGCTCATGCATTTTTCTAGGAGATTATGGTTTCTTCCTGAAGTTGAGACAGTCCACATGTTAATAAATTTTTAAAGTTATGCAATGTTAATTGGAAAAGATTTGGGGAAGATTTGCAATAAATTATTTACTCTCAGATTACTATTTTAGATACCAAAGTTATCTATCCATGTTAAAATTTTAAGCCACAATTTTTGAAGTGAAACTCTTTTAGTATCAAAATAAATTTTAATCCATAAAAACAGTCCATGGAAAAGCTAGAACTTTATTTTTGATCCTTTTGTAATGTATTTTTATATAATATAAATAAATTTAACAGTTTGTTTAAGAACAAAGAATATAGTAACAGGAGAGAAAAGTAAAATTGATTTTCATAAGGAAAATGTGTGTACTTAACTTTTATTTATACTTTATGTTATTAGTTAATTTTTCCCTGTGGTTAAAGCATGACAAAGGTAGAAATATAGTGACAAGATATACATATTTTATTCAGATTTTTTTGTATAAATAGACAAATATGATCTTAGGGACAGTAACAAATTTAATCATTACATATACTATGTAAATCTCACAGTCTATAAACTCTTTAAAATGTATTTATACCATCTGTGACTTGACTCTAAGCTTTTAGTTTTTGGTACATGTTTATTTATATAATGTATTTTTATCTAAACATTGTTAACCCTTTTTTTAGAATACTACCTTAAATGTATAACTTTTATAGCATTTTTATTTCCTAAGAGAAAGTTGACAGCTCAGTAAGAAATTCAGAGATATCACTATGCTAAAATGAGAAAATATTTTTACAAAGAAGAACAAAGACAGGGGAAGGGTAGAGAAGAAGTTCAATCTGTACCTGACGGTGAGCAATCAGTTGACAAAGTTTAGTACCAACAGACCTGAAACCTTAACCAAAATTCCTGCTGACTAATCATTTTTTAAAAAAAAATTAAATACCATGAAACAGTGATGTTAGCAAACCAATTTATAATTTCTTATAAGAATTTTTCCATAAGGGGGTTGTTAGGTACATTGGTACCTTTACTCAGAATGTATAATAGTTTTGTCATGGTTCACAGGTAAACCACCTCTGTTTTAGATTTTCTAGCTGGTATGCTATAGCTTAGTTTCTTCAGAAAACCTTGAGGCCTTATGAAATTGGGACCAAATTGCATGCAACTGGAAACTGTAGCACAAATAATATAAACCCAGAGGCAGATACTGGGGTTCAACATAAAGATAAAAAAAAAAAAAAAAAAGCAAAGTGGCCAGCCACTGGTCACTGGTTCTTGCCTTGACTTCGGTCTGAAAATGAAGATGCTACCTCCATGAAGCCCCAGTATGAGACTGAGCTTAAGAGTTGTTTTCTCCTTTTTAATATTCTTTTCTAGGGCTGGGATTGAAGGTGTGCACCAGTGGAATTAAAGGCATGTACTGCCCAGTTTCTATAGCAAACCAGTGTTGCTACTGGGATTAGACGTGTGTGTTACCACTGCCTGGTTTTATGGCTGACCAGTGGGCTGCTTTACTCTCTGATCTTCAGGCAAGTCTTAGCTATTAAAATACAAATGAAATATCCCTATAGGGAATAGTAACAGGGCACTTGGGTGAGGATCCAATGACCATCTTTATCTTCTCTTCTGTTGAACGAATATTAACGTTTTATAACCCAGCTGTGATTCTTTTAATAAGGAGGTATTGAGTTATGAAGGTGATAATTGTTAATCTTAAAATATATTGTATAATATCACCTAATAAAAGAAGGTTGAATCCAAATCTCACGCATGGGTTAATGTAATTAATTAGTATTACCTACATAGAGTGTTCAACTTTTAGGCCCTCTAAGATTCTTGATAAACGTTATAAAAAACATAAGATAAACTTTATGATTTTCACAGCATGTAGTGCTAATTTTCATAATCATAACCACATTGATGTTCATAGCAACTAACAGAATTTAGCTGACAATGATGTTGAAGTAATTATTAAGATATTTTACTTGGAGTGTTCTTTCTTTATATATGAGCATCCCAATTAGCTGTTATTATTATAGACACCTTTATATAATGGAATAAATAATATTAACCTCTACTGAAAATAGTTAACTCTTATCAGCACTCAAGTATACAGTGCCTTTGTCTTTGCTGAATCTAAAGCAGTATATATCTATAGGCAGTTTTCCATTTGTCTGCTGGTGAGGACAGATAACCTGAAAACCTTAATAATATTCACTCTCTTAAAAAGACATCCAACTGCATGGTGATATAATGATTCTATGAGGCAAAGAGGTCTTGTCTCTTTGTAGTTCAAACCTCTATTTTGAATAGGCTCTTTTTAATATATTCCCATGAGAAAAAGACCATATAGAGCAGGAGTTCATTCTCCAACCTAGAGATTGTTAAACAAAAAACATAAAACCAGACATTTATGGGACCCAGAAAGTGGTAGAAACAAAAGCAAGAGTATCCAGACTGGTGGGAAAGAAGCAAAGATGGACCACAAGTACAAGAACAGAAGGAGTATTCTGTTTCAGTTAGAAGAAGCATACCAGGCAGTGAGTGGTGGCACATGCCCTTAATCCCAGCACATGGGAGGCAGAATCAAGTGGATATCTGTGAGCTCAAGGCCAGCCTGGACTACAAGAGCTACTTCCAGGATAGCCCCAAACCTACAGAGAAACCCTGTCTTGAAAAGGAAGAAGAAGAAGAAGAAGAAGAAGAAGAAGAAGAAGAAGAAGAAGAAGAAGAGGAAGAGGAAGAGGAGGAGGAGGAGGGGAGGGGGAAGAAGAGGAGGAGGAGGGGGAAGAAGAGGAGGAGGGGAAAAGGAGAAGGAGAAAGAAGGGGAGGAGTGGGAGGAGGAGGAAGAAGAGGAAGAAGAAGCAGGTTTGTAGATTCAGTAGGAAGGACACAGTAAGCATAGTTCTCTTTTCATTCTCCTGCCCAAGCTGTACAGTGATAGAACTTCCCTAAACAGAAAATCCAGCCAAAATGTCTTGGCCATTAGAGAGAGAGAGAGAAAGAGAGAGAGAGAGAGAGAGAGAGAGAGAGAGAATGTATAGTTGTGGGGACAGGGGTAAGAAGAATGGCATTATTCCAAACCCAGAGTAGAGTTTGCTACTCTGTTATTATCAGAGAAATGTATTCATGCAAGAGATGGAAACTAAACTAATGTGGAGATGCTGTAAAATGTGCAGACAGTTAAGGACTTTTGAGAACTTTGTTCTAAATGGGATGATTTCAACAAACTCCTTATCTCAAAGTTGTGTTGGAGAAGGATTCTTAAAGCCAGAGGTGATAAATGACTCCAAGGGACTAGTGTCATGAAGATACAATAGAACTGATTCAGATGTGAACTCAGAGCCACCAGGGCATCACATGCAGCTCCTACATACGTTCAGCCATAGGGGCCCAGTGATGGGCTGGAGAGGGTGAATATGTGCTCCCACCTATGAACCTGAAGCTATCTGTACTTGATATCTTCTTGTAAAAAAAATTAGTTTTTTAGAGTAGAATCTCATTTAAGTTATGTACCCTAATTCAGGGTAGATGCTATGTCAAGGAGTAACCAGCCAAATCAAAATGAACTCATTGCTATTGCTGTTGACCTTCAATCTAATATTGTTTGTTCAGGCATTTTTGCCTTATGTATATTTTGTTTTTCATTTTTGTGTTTAGTATGGGAAGGTTGTATGTGTTTCTGGGTTTTCTTTTGTTTGTTCTTGCTTTGTTGATTAGTTTTTAAAAAGAAAAATGAATTGGCCTGGAATTGGATTGCTGAGAAGGTTGAGAGGGTTAAGAGTGGTTTGGAGATGAAAATAACATGATCAGAATATTTTGTGTGAAAAATTAAATAAAAATAAGGGTAAAAAAGAAAATATACTTAAAAATCAAAACAAGTAATAACTCATGTTTCCATAAATATCATTGCAGTAGATTTTATATTTTACTAAACTTCTATATGAAGACCTGAAATTTGTCTTATATAAGACCATTCGTTTGGCTAAATTTACTTATCAATTCAAAGAGATTTTATATAAAATCTTGAAATTTCAATAAATACAATAATGTCTGTCATGGACACATGACACAGAAAAACTTGAAGAAAGAAATGAAGAAGGCTGGGAGGGAAAGAGAGATGGAGGAACAAAGGAAAGAAAAAAGAAACTCATTCATTCTTTTAGATTTTTCAACTTAATGGTGCTCAGATTTTTAAAATACTCTCTTAAAACCTTTTATTCATATATTAGCATGGCTATAAGGTTCATCAAAGAAACCCCTCTTTACAGAGAAAAGAAGCCATCATAGAAAATCACAATTAGACACAATACAGAGATGAGCAGATCTTATAAACAGAGGCCAAACAGTTTTTCCACACAAAAAATCTTGAATCTGTGTCTTAGGTAACATCATGAAAAGAGGGGGTTAGGAATGTAGGAGTCAGATACCAGAAAATCTCTATGAAAAACTTTCCACTGGAAATAACTGCAAAAGCAAGACTCATCAATTGCAATATGAATGAACATGTTAACATGAAAGGAGGAAACTTTCATGGTGTCTCATCCCTAGACAAGGAATCACAGGTAATTAATGACTTTGGTAAAACAAGAATTAGCCTCTCCCAGGAATGAGTTCCTTTGTTGTTTGTTCAATACTATGTACATCGAAAGAATATAAATGGATTCAGCAAGTATTTCTACACACACACATGCAGGCGCGCGCACACACACACACACACACACATATATGTGCATACATACAAATACTATGTCTATAACAATAATAATACGAAGGAAAATAGGTGATCACCTTAATAATGTGAGTGAATTCTGTAATTAAAAATTCAATGACTTACACTCTTAGTGTGTGGTTTTGCTTTGATCAGATTATGACTTTGCCCTGGTTGCTTGTAAGCCAGTAAGCACCATACTTTGATGGCCTCTGCATTAGGTCCTGCTTCTAGATTCCCACTCTGTTTTTAATTCCTCTCCCGGTTTCCTTCATTAACGGAGTACAGAATTAGAAGGGAAGCTTCTATTCCAAATTTCTTTTGTTCTTTTAATTTTATCACAGCAATGATGACACAAAATAAGACACAGCTTTTAAATTAATTTTTGTTATTTATTTTACATCCTGACGATAGTTTCCCTCCATCCTCTCCTACAATTCCGTCTCCCTCGATGTGAAATATGTGAAAGGGATAAAACTACAGGATCTCCAGGACACAAGAAAATGGTAGGATATTGTGGAGTAGCCGCAGTGAGAGTCCATTATCTATAATATGGCAGAAGCCAGAGTCCTCAAACCACACCACTGACTTGTGGCAACATTCATTACTATAAGCTGTGTGAATTGTCAGGCAGTACCAGAGCTTCCATGGTGCCATGATAAGATTCTTCTCCTATTTTCTTTTTTTGTTTAGGTGTGTGTGTGTGTGTGTGTGTGTGTGTGTGTGTGTGTGTGTTGTTTTGCTTGCTTGTTTTGTTATTGTTTAATCTTGTTTTGGTTTATGAGGCATATTGCAAGAACAGAAGGTGGTTGTCAGGAAAAAGCAGATAAATTGGATCAGTATACATTATGTGAAATTCAAAAAGAATAAAAGTTTAAAGAAAGAAAGAGAAGCCAATTATGAGTGAATATATCCCATGTTCCTCTTTTTGGGTCTGGCTTACCGCACTCAGGATAGTGTTTTCTATTTCCATCCATTTGCATGTAAAATTCAAGAAGTCATTGTTTTTTACTGCTGAGTAGTACTCTAATATGTATATATTCCATACTTTCTTCATCCATTCTTCCATTGAAGGGCATCTAGGTTCTTTCCAGGTTTTGGCTATTACAAACAATGCTGCTATGAACATAATTGAGCATATACTTTTGTTGTATGATAGGGCATCTCTTGGGTATATTCCCAAGAGTGTTATTGCTGGGTCTAGGGGTAGGTTGATCCCTAATTTTCTGAGAAACCACCACCCTGCTTTCCAAAGTGGTTGCACAAGTTTGCATTCCCACCAGCAATAGATGAGTGTACCCCTTACCCTACAACCTCTCCAGCAAAGGCTATCATTGGTGTTTTTGATTTTAGTCATTCTGAAAGGTGTAAGATGGTGGGATGTATTCACTCATAATTGGTTTCTAGCCATAAATAAAGGACATTGAGCCTATAATTCGTGATCCTAGAGAAGCTAAATAAGAAGGTGAACCCAAAGAAAAACATATAGTCATCCTCCTGGATATTAACCTTCATCAGGCGATGAAAGGAGACAGAGACACAGTCCCACAATGGAGCACCGGACTGAAACCCCAAGGTCCAAATCAGGAGCAGAAGGAGAGAGAGCAAGAGCAAGAAACTTAGGACTGCGAGGGGTGCACCCACACACTGAGACAATGGGGATGTTCTTTCGGGAACTCACCAAGGCCAGCTGGCCTAGGTCTGAAAAAGCATGGGATAAAACCGGACTCGCTGAACATAGTGGACAATGAGGACTGTTGAGAAGTGAAGAACAATGACACTGGGTTTTGATCCTACTGCAAGTACTGGCTTTGTGGGAGCCTAGGCTGGTTGGATGTTCTCCTTCCTAGACCTGGAAGGAAGTGGGAGGTCCTTGGGCTTCCCACAGGGCAGGGAACCCTGATTGCTCTTCGACCTGACAAGGGAGGGAGACTTGATTGGGGGAGGGGGAGGGAAATGGGAGGCAGTGGCAGGGAGGAGGCAGAAATCTTTAATAAATAAATAAATAACAATAAAAAATAAATTATCATTTTGACCTAAGCACAAAAAAAAAGAAAGAAAGAAAGAAAGAAAGAAAGAAAGAAAGAAAGAGAAAACCTGATGATTTCTCTCTTGTCAGTGCAACAGCTGTGATAATTGGGGATGTTGTAGAAGGTCAGTGTTCTGGGACTGTTATCTGTTGATGTATGAAGATAAAAAGGTAGGTTAAGTTTGAGGCCCATGTTAGGACCTGGAAACTTCTATTTTTAGTTTTATTTTTAAAAATGAAAACAATAAATTTTCATTTTACATACAATCCAAGTTCTTACTTCCTCCCCTCCTCCCATTCCCTCCACATACCCCCCAACCATTCCTTAGAGAGGATATGGCACATTGTTTTGGGGAAGGACCAAGGCCCTCCCTACTATATCTAGGTTAAGCAATGTATCCATCCAAAGAGAATAGGTTACCAAAAAGCCGGTACAAGCAGTAGGGATAAATCGTGGTGCCACTGTCAGTGGCCCTTCAGTCTGCCCCACGCATACAACCGCCAATCACATTCAGAGGGACTAGTTTGTTCCTAATCTTGTTCTTTCCCAGTATAGCTGGTATTAGTGAGCTCCCATTAGTTCAGGTAGACTGTTTCAGTGGGTCTACCCATTATGGTCTTGACCTCTTTGCTCATATTCTCATTCCTTCCACTCTTCAATTGGCTTTGGGAGCTTAGTCCAGTGCTCTGATGCAGATCTCTGCCTCTGTTTCCATCAGTTGCTGGATGAAGGTTCAAGGGTGTTATTTAAGATATTCCTCAGTCTAACTGCTGAAATTATATATAGAGAGAGAAGGCTCTGAAGAAGCCACAAGAAACTTTTCAGTTCTGGTAATCACTTTCAGCAAACTAGCAAGATACAAATAAAAAATTACCAGCAACATTATCCTTTCTATATACCAAAATTTACTCCCCAGAAAAGAAATTAAAGTGGAGATGGGGAATCATGTTTCTAGTAATTTAAAAACATAATTTGGAATAAACCTAAACAAATACATGAAAGACATCTACAATTAAACTTTAAGATACTAAATAAAGAAATAGAAAAAAATCAGAAAATAGAAAAAAAATTTACTATTCAATAGGATTAACATAATTAATACTGGGAAAATGTTTGCATTGCTGAAAGAAATGTAAAGATTAAATACAATTCTCAAGTGCCCAAGGCCAATCTTTACATAACTAGAAAGACAAAACAAATCTAAAATTCATATGGAAGCACAGAAGACTATAAATACCAAAATGAACTTCAACAGAAATAATAATACTACATACATTTCTTGAAATATCAGATTTCCTGCTATCACAGATGTAGAACTTTAGGGCCCTTCTCCAGCAGCGTTTCTGACTACATGTCACCTTGTTTCCTGCCATGATGACAATGAACTAAACCTCTGAATTATAATCCAGTCCCAATGAAATGTTTTACTTTATAACAGTTGCTTCAGACATGGTGTATTTTCATAGTAACAGAAACTCTGTGACTGACATTGGAACCAAGAATAAGGTATTTGTGTGATAGACCTGAAGAAGCTTGTGTTTGAAGAAATGTGCACTTGGGATTTTAGATTAAAAAAGAGCTTAATGCTTGAACAGGGGCTTAATGGGCCCTACTAGTAGAAGCATGGAAGACAGTGATTTTGAAGGTTATTTAAACTGTGGGGAGAAAAGTTTTAATATTTGGCCTAGAGACTGATCTAGTGATATTTTAGTGAAGATTCTAGTTGTTTTCTGCCCTTGTCTGATAAACCTTCCCGAGATTAAATTGAAGAATCTTCGATTCTTAGCTTTAGTAGAGAATACATTTTTGTTTGAATTGTATACACAGAAAAATTCTCAAACAAATTAAAGAAATGCTACATTGTTCCATATAAAAATGGAATATCAAACCATGAGTCTATTTCCAGAATTTAGCAAGTGTGTAAAATCAAAAACCCTGAATAAAGTAGTGGTCAGATTTCTCTGAGGAAGGAAGATTTTCCTCTTAGCATTTTTTCTTTTCCTTACTCTAGTCAAGCCTACAGTGTTCTATAAGAGGAATTGTACACTTGGAAAAAGGAAAAAATCCAGACCTCCAGGTCAAGTGGATACTGATTCTGAATTATGCTTATTCTTGGATCTCAAGAAATACCGTGGCCTTCCAGTACAAGTAGAAGTTTATGGATATCAGGTGATTAATGAAGTTTTGTTTGAAGTCTGACCCGAGCAGGTTCAGTTAATTCCTCTATTCATTATTATCAAGTTATTTCCTTGGTTTGGATAAATATACACAGATGATGACAAAAATCTCACATCTCTCTCATTACCTGTCCATAAGGACCACCAGAAGCAATTTCTTTTCAGTTGGCAAGGCTAACTATATGCGTACTTTTATAATTTTACTTCAAAAATATGTTAACTCTCTGGCACTGAATTTTAACTTAGTTAAAAAGGATCTCTATTATCTATTTTTTCCACAAAACATAACATTGGTGCACTATGTTGAAAACATTATTATTCCTGAACAAAGAAAGTAGAAGGTAGCAATTTCTTTGAACTCATTGGTAACACATATTTGCATCAGAGGACAGGAAACAATTTTAACCAAACTTCAAGAAGCATCTACCTCAGTTAAATTGCTAGGATTCCAATTGTAAAGTGTATGTAATGATATTTTGTTTGAGGTAAAGAAATTACTTATTTTACTGGGCCCTCTATTTTAGTGGTCCCATTTGGGTTCTGGGACCATCACAGTTCCCATATGACTGTGTTACTCTGGCTTATATAACAAGTGACTTGGTAAGTTGCTAGCTTTGTCTGAGGCCTGGAACAAAAGAAGATTCTACAGAAGGTCTAAGCTGATGCTATAAAGATCATGTCTTGGGACTTATGATCTAGCAGAACAAATTATACTTGAGGTGTCAGTGGCAGATATAGATGCTGTTTGGAGCCACTATCAGGCATGTATAGGTGAATCATCGCAGACAAAAAGAAACAACAAAGGGATTTGGGAGAAAAGATCTCCCATCATTGGAAGGAAATTATTCTCCCGTTAAAAGGCAGTTGTTGGCCTGATATTGGGCCTTTGTGGAAACTGAACTTTTGACAGTGGACCAGCACTGTGTTCCCAAACTACCTGAGCTACCCATCATGAGATGGATACTATCTGACCCACCAAGTTGTGAAGAAGCATGTTCACAGCAGCCACCTACGATAAAATGGAAGTGGTATACATGTGGTTGGGCCAACCTATGTTCTGAAATTACAAGAATGTTACAGGAAGAATTTAACCAAATTCCTGTAGCTTCTACTCTGATTACAATGCTGTCTTCTGAGAAATATGCACCTATAGATTTATGGGATGTTTTCTGTAATTAGTTGACTGAATAAGAGAAGGCTAGGTCCTGGTTTATTAATGGCTCTATGTACTATGCATGTACCACCTAGAAGTAGACACCCGCAACCTTACAAGCATTTGATAGAAAAATCATGAAAGATACCAGAAAAGGGAAATCTTTACAGAGGGCAGAACTTTAATCAGTACACATAGTTATACATTTTGTTTGGAAGGTGAAACTGCCAGATGTGCAGTTATACACTGACTCATAGGCCATAGTCAGCAGTAAGACTAGATGGTCAGGGACTTAGAAAAAGAATGATTGAAAAATTCATGAGAAAGACATCTGGGGAAGAAGTATGTGGTCAGATCCTTCCAAGGGGTTGAAGGATGTGGAGATAATTGTATCCCATGTAAATACTCATCAAAAAGTTACTTCAGCTGAGGAGATCAAGAACAGGATAGCTTACTTCCTCACCGAAATCTGTCAATACCCAATAGGCCCATGAACTAAGTGGTCATGGTGACAGAGATGGGGACTATGTATGGATTCAACAGCCTTGACTTCCACTTACCAAGAATAGTATGATTACAACTACTCTTGAATGTCAGATCCACATCCATTAGGCCCTAGATATGGCACCATTCCCTAGGATGACCATCAAGTAATATGGTTGCAAGTTAACTACATTACACTACTTCTTCCTTGGAAGGGACAATGCTTTGTCCTTAGTGGAACAGATACTTTTTCCTGTTATGGAGCTGTTTTTCTGTACTTAATGCCTCTGAAAAAACCACCATACATGGACTTACAGAATGTCATACACCATCATATTATTTCATAGTATTGTTTCTAATCAAGGAACTCAATTTACAGTCAGAGAAGTGTTACAGTGATCACAAGATCATGGAATCCCCTGGTGGGATGTACTATGTTCCCCAATATCCTGAAGCAGCTGGCCTCACACAAAAATGATCTGGCCTGTAAAAGGCACAGTTACAGTATCAATTAGATGGCAGAAGCATGGAGGGCTGTGGCAGAGTTCTCCAGAAGGCACTATATGCTTAAAAATCAGCATCTAATATAGATGCTTAAAAATCAACATCCAATACATGGTATGGTTTCTTCACTAGCCAGAATCCAAAGATCCAGGAATGAAGCATTGGAAAGGGGAATAGTTACTCTTAATGAACCACTATAAAAATACTTACTTCCTATTTCCATTATCTTAAATTATATTGACCTAGAAGTTTTGGTGCAGATGGGAAGTACTCCTGCCAGTAGCCACAAAAACACATTCCATTGAATTAGAAGCTCAGACTTTCCACAGGCAATCACGTTGGGCTTCTAATACCATAAACCTTCAGGCTATGAATGGAATAAAAGTTTTAGTAGGTGTGATTAATCCAGGATACCATGTAGAAATGATATTTCTTCTTAACAATGGAGGAAAGGAAGACTATGTCTGAAGTTCTGGAGATTCTTTAGGGTATCTCTTATTGCTACCATGTCCTGTAAGAATGACAAAGGGCACAGATGGGTCAGGAATGAAGTTATGGTCACTCCTTCAGGAAAACAGATAATACTTTCTGAGGAGCTTGCCAATAGTGGAGGAAATAGAGAATGGGTATTATAGGAAGGTAGTTATAAATACCAACTAAAGTTACATTACCAGTTACAGAAATGAGGATTCCTGCCACAATTTTTAAGAATGTATTTGTGCAGATTTTCATATTTTCTTTCAGCAACTGTTTTATCATGTGATGTAACATCAATTAAGAGACTATCAATGGTTATAATATTAAAGTTTGAGAAAATGAAGAGAATTTTCCTCAAGGGACATTGCCATCTATTGTAAATTTATAATATGTTTGTGGTTATCTCATGGAAAGCAAAGTAATGACCAGACTAAATATATGAAATATTTGTGATTGTATGTGGGATAGTTAAAAGGTTTAAATGGTATTATGACCTAGTTATTGTTTTCATTTTGGAAGTTAATCATGACATAAGAAGGTGTGATTGATTGTGAATCAATTCAGCATTAGACCAACTTGTGGTGACTATTCTTGGTTGTCAACTTGACTACATCTGAAATTTACATCCCAAAATTGAGGACACATCTGAAAGGATTTTCCCCATTCATTTAATTAAGAAGATTGAATTTTAATCTAGATCTTTGAGTTAGGAAGACATACCTTTAATTCAGATCTTGAGGCAGAAGTCACACCTTTAAGTCCACACTTTCAGCTAGAGTCTTAGGGGAGAATAATGGAGGACATGGAAGAAAGAAGCTATTGCTCTTTTCATTCTTGCCTTTATGTTGCTAGCATGTACATTTTCACTGGTGTTAGAGCCTACTTCTTTAGGATTACAGCATATACTGAGAAATTCAAACTTGTGGACTGAGAAACCATTGGATTCTTGGACTTTCCTTTCCCAGACAGAAATTGTTGGATTAGCTGTACTGTCACCTATAAGTTATACTAAAAAATATTTCTTTTGTACAATTAGAGAAAAGTTCTAGAAATTCTGTTATTTTAGAGAACCTTGACTATGTTGGTACAAATTCTGACATGTGGACCAATATAACAGAATAGATGACACAAAAATAAACTGGCAAAATCTATGTATCTTTAAATTTTTATAAATAATTCAATGAGAATATACTGGAGAAAATTTAGCATCCTTAACAAATGCTGCTAGGAAAACTGCATTTACGGATGGAAAGAATGATGTTCAACCCATATCTCTCACCCAGAAGAAATACCAATCCAAGACTGAAAAAAAATGCTTAAAGACAAAAAATTTTGAAAATGTACAAGGAACATATAGAAAAGCACTTCATGATAAAACACATTAATAATTCCATAAATTGTTAAATATGACCATTTAATGTTTCACTTCTTCATAGCAAAGAAAATTATTACAAGACTGAAGAGAGAACCAATAGAATTGGAAAAAAAACCCAACTCTCTGCTATAATTTGGACTAATATTTAGGATATATAATGAACTGCAAAAATTCAATACAATACTCTCTTTAAATCAACAAACTGTTTAAGGATCTGATTAGATAGCTCCCAAAATAATGATAAATGACCAATGAACTTGTAAAAAATGTGTTTATCATCCTCAACTGTCACATAAAAGATAAAACTCCTTGAAGATTCTGTTTTCCTCCAGTAAGAACAGCTAGGAACATGTTCTTCCCTTCCACACCTTCTCAATTCACCATAAAGTCCCACATCAAACATCACAGCCTACTACTTTAGAAATGCTTGGCCATGAGAATTCCCTAAATAAACTTCAGGAAAGATAATATAAGATTCATGAAGGAATTTGAGAAGTTTAAAGAAGACAGGAAAGAAATAGAGTAATTCCATTAAGAAGAAATAGCTTAAAGAGAATAAAAGACATAATAATGAAAAACCACAAAAATTGGACTGATAAAATATGAAAAAATCCAAGATATGACAGCAAATTTCTATAAGGGGATAGAAATATTGAGGAAGACATAAACTGAAATCAAGTTAGTATTGAAAAATCCAGTAAATCTATTTTAATCTCACAGGGAATCCTTGCAAGTGGAATGAAACAAGCAGAAAATAGATTATCAAGATTTGAAACTGAAGTACAGAACTTAAATAAATTAAGAAAAAATATAAAAATGTTAAAAATACAGGAAAGACTCTTTCACTCATTCTATTTCCTCTTCTTCAGCTTTCCTGGGTCAGAGGAAAGGGGTTTGATTGAGACAAGCCATATTTACCTGAGTTTTCCATTGTTTCTCTCAGTCTGCATAATTTCTGACTACAGTTCTCTGTATTTGTTTTTATTTGCCACAGAATGCCTTTTCTCCATCTGATATCACCTTTATAAGGCACTAACCTATGAGTAGAGCAGAACATCATGAGGAGTCATTTTATCACTACTTATGTCTTTTAAGAGCTGTAGTATTTAGTTTTACCCTACATCACTGGGCTATCTAGTCTTTGGTTCTTGAGCACCCAGGCAGTTATGGGTTTCATCTTGTGGAACATGTCTTAAGTAAACTCAGATATTTGGTTGCTTACTGCCATGAGTTTTGTGCCAACATTGCCCTAGTATATTTTCCAGACAGTACATCATAGGAGATAAAAGCTTTGTGGCTGAATTATTATATTCATTTCTCTGTTGGTAGCCTGCAAAGTGCCTGCTTGTACCAAAGAAAACAAACATAAGAGATGTAGGAAAGTAAGAAAAGAAAGCTTTCTAAATCAACTGAATAAAGCTTCTATGAACCCACAGAGACTGAAGCAGCAAGAACAGGGACTGGTTGGGTATGCATGAAGTCCTTTGCATATGCATTATTGTAGTATGGAGTGGCAGGGCTGCATCCCTGGCACCCGGCCGCCCGCATGGATAACTTATGCCCCGAAATAATTACACGGAAACTGTATTCTTTTAAACACTGCTTGGCCCATTAGTTTTAACCTCTTATTGGCTAGCTTTAATATATTGATCTAACCCATTTCTAATATTCTGTGTAACACCACAAGCTGGCTTACCAGGAAAGATCTTAACCTGCGTCTGTCTGGAGTGGGAGAATCATGGCGACTGACTGACTTGGCTTCTTTCTTCCAGAATTCTGTTCTGTCTACTCCATCCACCTAAGGGCTGGCCTATCAAAGGCCAAGCAGTTTCTTTATTAATTAACCAATGAAAGCAACAGAAAGACAAATGACCCTCCTCCAACACATTATGATTTTTACTTTGGTGTTTTTAATGGTATGACCAATTGTGTGATCATGTGCATCTCTCATACTTTTGATTTCTCTTAGTCTATTTTTCTTCTGTTGGTTTGCCTTGTACAACTTCAATGTGATAGTTTTTGTTTTATCTTTTTTTGCATTTTATTTATTTTTTATTAAAAATTTCCACCTCCTCCACTCCTCCCTTTTCCCACTAACTCCCCCCTCTTACCCTTCCCCTCCCTATGTCATCCTAAGACAAATCAGGGTACCCTGCCCTTTGGGGAGTCCATGGTCCTTTCCCCTCCATCCAGAAGTAGGAAGGTGTGCATCCAAACAGACTAGGCTCCCAAAAAGCCAGTACATGCAGTAGAATCAAAACCCTGTGTCATGATTATTGGCTTCTCAGTCAGCCCCCATTGTCAGTCACATTCAAAGAGTCCAGTTTGATCACATGCTCATTCAGTCCCAGGCCAGCTGACTTGGTGAGCTCCCATTAAATCAGTCATACTGTCTCAGTGGACTGAGACATACCACTCGTGGTCCTGACTTCCTTCTCCCTCCTTCGGCTCTTCATCTGCTCCTTGGGAACTCAGTCCAGTGTTCCAGTGAGGATCTCTATCTCTATCCCTGTCTATCACCGGATGAAGGTTCTATGATGATATTCAAGATATTCATCAGTGTGGCTATGGGAGAAGGCCAGTTCAAGAACCCTCTCCTTTGCTACCCAAGGACATAGCTGAAGACATCCCCTTGGACACCTGGGAACCCCTCTAGAGCCAAGTCTCTTGCCAACCCTAAAATGGCTCCGTTAATTAAGATATCTTCTACCCTGCTCCCATATCCACCCTTCCTCCATCTCATCCATCCTATTCCCCCAAGCTCTCCCCATCCTCCCCTTTTTTGTTCTCTCTCCCCATCTCCCCTTTCTCCAACTCCACCCCCACCCCCGTGTTCTCCCTTTCTCGCTTCTCTCTGACCATTTCCCCTTACCCCCACAATACCCCAACCTCATGTTCCCAACTTTTGCACGGTGATCTTGTCTACTTCCAATTTCCAGAAGGACAAATTTATGTTTTTCTAGGGTCACTAGTTATAAGATCAATGTCCTTTGTTTATGGCTAGAATCCACTAATGAGTGAGGACATGCCATATTCATATTTTTGGATCTAGCTTATCTCACTAGTGTTTTCTATTTTTATGCATTTGCATGCAAAATTCAAGATGTCATTGTGTTTTAATGCTGAGCAGAACACTAATGTGTATATGTGCCACACATTCCTTTTCCATTATTCTATTGAGGGGCACCTATGTTGTTTCCGGGTTCTGGCTATTACAAATATTACTGTTATGAACATAGTTGAACAAATGCTTTTGTAGTATGATTGGGCAACTCTTGGGTATATTCCCATGTAACGGTGTAAACAAATGCAGACAGATTGTAAAAATATATATATCTATAGCTTTAATGTACAAATAGACTTACAGAACCACCGTTCCCACGGAGACCAGGAAAGCAGAAGCGATGGCTGAGAGCACACTCGCCAAATTTATAGGCAGACATTAGCCCGAGGCAAACACACCCCCTAAGGGGCGGGACTTATCCCTACATCTCCCCTTTTTGTCTAAATAAGACAGAACCAAACCAAATACAACTATATACAATAACAACAAATAATAAATATAAAAAACAATATTGAGAACAAAATCTTTGCTAAACATTCTATCTCAAGGAGTCCAAATAATGTAGAGAGTAACTACAATTATATAATCTTCAACTCCGTCAAAGATCTGAGAACGGAATAAACACTACTCAACAAACGAGATATATCCAAAATGTGCAACAATTGACAGAGACAACTGACTACCTGGGCAATCACCCAAAGTCTCGTTTGCAATGTTGAGTAAACCAATTTTGGCTAAGGCCTAACATAACTGACATACCATTATTAAAGGCAAGGAACTTTTCAAAACTATCTTACCCTGTTTTGGCAGGATATGACAGTCCTGTTTTATCCATTGATGCACGCTCTGTATCTCTGTCAGTGGTTGAGGTATGGGCATTTCTTTGCCCAAAGGCCAGTTCTGCCAAATAGAAAGGCTCCAGATGGAGTATCTTTGGTGCTCAACATTCTCTTGGGAATAGAGTGGTGTTGCCAGGAGCAATTGTGTCTCACTATCACGAAACTCTGAGTTAGATTAAAGGCCATTTACTACAGCTCTTTGAAGAGGTCAAAGATTATCTATCTATACTGAGTATAATCTCTATATATCTAGAGAACCTGATTAGTCTAATTATAAATGACAAACTTAGATGACTATTTATCTATATAATTCTCAATATCTATCTAACTTAAAGACTAAGACAAAAAACAACTGTGTAACAAATGAGGATAATGACCTCCAAATATAAACACTGTACAAATATACATTGCAATATGGTAAATATATATCAATACACAAACATTATATAAGTTTCTTAATCAGAGGTAGAAATGTACACTGCAATATGGTAAATATATACTATATATATATATATATATATCAATACAATATAGTCAATACATAAAAAAATGTTTTAAACAGAGGTAGAAGCATGCATGCATACAATAGTAAATATAATTTAACTTTGTATCAATATACAAGAATCGATACCAATATATTTGGCTAAAAGCAGTAACTCACAATTATAAATCTATTATCCCATCATCCCCTCTTTTTTTTTTTTTTCAAAAGGATCCCTGAGCTTATAAAATTCCTCCCCCAACCTCCCAACCCCAAAATGATGTCCCTAAACCCAGGGGTAAACTTTACTGGGAGAGGGGACATCGTCTTCTAGAATTACTTCCAGCTGTCATAAGGGCGACGTTCTTTCTGGGGGTCCTGTGAAAGTAAAATGAGGGTTAAATTTTAAGATCAATGTCTTTTAAAATTGCAAATAGTCTCTGAGCATTTTGTGGAGGTCTGGCCAGAATGTTGTACAAAATGTGCACCATTTCAGCTAACCGAGTTGGGATCGTCTTGTGCAGCTGGTATCCAAAACAGGTCTTGTAGTAGCACTATCAGTATCATGACGTCATATCAACCAGGTAGAGTTGTTGTTGTGGGGCCCCATCTTCTTCCTGGAAACTTCAAATGTCACTTCAGAAAAAACTCATTGTTCCTTGTGAAAAACTTAAACATTAGTCATATAGACATATATATATATATATATATATATATATATATATATAATATATATATATTCAATGAAAAGTATGATAGATATGAAGAAAAGCAAAGATGTTTTCTAAACTCATGTTTCTTTCTGTCCCATATGGCTCTTGACATGAGACAAAAACTCCAGAAACTCTGGGTTTTTCTCTTACTAACAGGCTTGGAATTGGAGAAGGACTGAGCCAGAGTCCAACTTCAAAACCAGCTCTACTTATTTATAAAGAAATGTGTTAAATAAGATATATATATATATATAGATATATATATAGATATATATATAAATTAATACTTACAAAATGTGTCCATCCATCAGTAATTAAATATTCAGGGTCACTTAATTTCCTTGAAGATGAGTATTTTCCTGTGGAGATAAGAAAAGAACCCTGCCTCCAACCTATCTGTATTTCTTACCATCAGTATGCTCGCCATCCTTATGAAAGAATTGTTATTTATCTTTTCCAAGTGGCTTCTCTTCTTCAAACCGAAACTTTATTAATTTTGACGGTATCCACAATTTTTCCTCACCTGTGGAGATAAGAGCAAAACCCCTTCCCCAACGTAGCACATCTCCTGGCTTCCATTGTGAGGTCAGCACATCCTTGAAATAAACTGGTTGATTTAGTTCAGTAGACTTTTCCATTATCCAATGTATTTCTGCAGCCATTGTTCCCTTCTCATTAGCATTGAGAAAATTCAAGGCTAACAAAGCATTATGTAACCTATTTCTTGGGGTGTTTTCCACCCCTTTCTATTTGTTCAACATATCCTTTATAGTTCGATTTGGTCTTTCTATGACTGCTTGACCTGTAGGATTGTATGGTATACCTG
Organism: Microtus oregoni; assembly: GCF_018167655.1. Taxonomy (NCBI): domain Eukaryota; kingdom Metazoa; phylum Chordata; class Mammalia; order Rodentia; family Cricetidae; genus Microtus; species Microtus oregoni. The sequence continues at coordinate 21,928,812 of NW_024543093.1, read as the reverse complement.
TAACATGCTTGATATTGTAATAATCAAAAAAACGTTTTATTTTCCTAGAAACATAAGCAGGACCATTATCCGTCTTTATTTGTGTAGGTATACCCATGATAGCCATGACTTCTAATAAATGAGTGATTACTGAATCAGCTTTTTCTGAACTTAAAGCAGTTGCCCACTGAAAGACTGAATAAGTGTCAATGGTGTGATGAACATATTTTAATTTGCCAAATTCTGCAAAGTGGAACACATCCATCTGCCAGATTTCATTCCTTTGAGTGCCCTCTGGATTAGCCCCTGCAGGCAGTGGCATTAGGTTATAGAAAGAACAAGTAGGGCATTTCTTCAAATCTCCTTAGCATGTAGCCATGTAATTGAAAAAATCTTTCTTCAAACCTTTGCTATTAACATGATGATTTTTTATGAAATTCAGAGGCTTGTAGCACACTGCCAATGAATAATTGATCAATTTCTGCATTACCTTGTGCTAGAGGACCTGGCAGACCCGTATGGGATCGGATGTGTGTTATGTACATAGGGCAAAGCCTGTTCCTGATCAAATCTTGAACCTGGAGAAACAATGAGGTTAGTCCTGTATCATCAGGTATAAATCCAGCAGTTTCAATATGTAAAATAACTCTTTCTGCGTATTGTGAATCAGTGACTATATTAATAGGTTCTTTAAAATCCCTTAGCACCATAAGAATGGCATATAATTCTGCCTTATGGACAGAATTATACGGACTTTGTTCCACCTTACTCAAGTCTTCTGATTTGTAACCTGTCTTCCCTGATTTATTGGCATCAGTATAGAATGTACGGGCTCCAGTTATTGGAGCATTACGGACGATTCGAGGAAGGATACAAGAGGTTCACTTTATGAAGTTAAGCCTCTTGCTTTTTGGATAGTTGTTATTAATGTCTCCCAAAAAATTAGCACAAGCTCTTTGCCATGGTTCATTATCTTCCCATAATTTTTTAGTTCATCAGCAGTGAAAGGCACTATAATTTCTGCTAGGTCTATGCCTGCTAGTTGATGAAGTCTCAGCTTGCCTTTTATAATTAACTCAGAGACTTTTTCCACATAAGTTTTTAATTTCTTACTTGGTTTATGTGGTAAAAAGATCCATTCCAAAATAATATCATATTTCTGCATTAAAATTCCTGTAGGAGAAATTTTTGATGGTAGTATGACGAGAATACAATCAAGCTCTGGATTCACCCTGTCCACATGTGCCTGTTGTAATTTTTCCTCAATCATTGTCAGTTCCTTTTCTGCTCCAGCTGTTAATTCTCTGGGACTGTTTAAATCTTTATCACCATCCAAGGTTTTGTTCAAATAAATTATTAGATCAGGTATTATTCCAATAGCTGGTCGTAGACTGGAAATGTCTCCTAACAGTCTTTGGAAGTCATTAAGAGTCCGTAGGCAATCGCTCCTAATTTGTGCTTTTATGTCTTAATTTTTTGCAAACATATTTTATAACCTAAATAATTAACAGAATCTCCATTCTTAATCTTTTCAGGAGTGATTTGCAATCCCCATTTAGGTAAAAGTATCTTTATTTCTTCAAACAGTCTGTTCAAGGTATCCATGTTTGAATCAGATAACAAAATGTCTCGAGACCAGCCTGGTCTACAAGAGCTAGTTCCAGGAGAGGCTCCAAAACCACAGAGAAACCTTGTCTCGAAAAACAAAAACAAACAAACAAACAAAAAAAAAAAAACCAGATAACAAAATGTCGTCCATGTAATGGTATACTATAGATTTGGGAAATTTCTTGCGTATTATTTGCAATGGTTGGTTCACAAAATATTGGCACAGGGAGGGGCTATTTAACATACCCTGGGGAGAACGGTCCAGTGGTACCTCCTCGAAGGTTGAGAATTGTTATAAGTAGGCACTGTGAAGGCAAATTTTTCTCTAACTTCTTTTTGCAAAGGCATAGTGAAAAAAACAATTCTTTAAATCAATAACTATGAGAGTCCATCCTTTTGGTAATAAAGAGGGCAAAGGAATTCCAGATTGCAGTGGGCCCATAGGTTGAATAACCTTTTTGATGGCCCTGAGATCTGTCACCATTCTCCGTTTACCTGATTTTTTCTTAACCACAAATACAGGAGAATTCCCAGGGCTGGTAGATTCTTCTATATGTCCAGCATCTAATTGTTCTTGTACCAGCTGTTCTAAAGCCTGTAACTTTTCCTCAGCTAAAGGCCATTGCTTTGTCCATATTGGTTTCTCAGTCAACCATTTTAGAGGCAAGGCTGTTGGTGTCTCTGAAGGGACATCAATTGCTTGTTCTTGTACAGCCCAAATGGCTGGTTTTCTTCGTTTGTAATATCTTTTAATATTATTCTCAGAAATATAGGCTCTAGAAGTAGCAGGAATGTTAATTTCAGTATTTCATTGTTGTAATAGGTCACGACCCCATAAATTCATTGCTATATTGGCTACATATGGCCTTAATTTTCCTATTTGTCCCTCTGGCCCTATTCATTCAACCCATCTTGTGCTCTGCCTTACTCGAGGTAGGGTTCCAATTCCCAGGAGCTGAACATTTACATTCTGAAGAGGCCAATACAGATGCCAAGATTCTGGGGTAATGATACTTACATCAGCACCTGTGTCCAGCAGGCCAGTAATAAAAATGCCATTTACACGCACTCTCAGTTTAGGTCTTTGATCATTTATAGAAGTTTGCCAAAACACACGTAACTTATATTTCTGATCATTATTGCTTGTAACAGTAGTCATGGGGCTTCCGAATTGTCCTGATGAGGCACGTTCTCTGAAGAAACTGGAAATGACTGAACCATGTTTGCCATGGGGGCCTGTGAGGCCCCCCTCTCACATTTCCCGACTGTATTGGGTTGCCTTGTCTATCTCTTATAGACCTGCATTCATTCGTCCAATGTCTGCCTTTTCCACATCTTCTACATAAACCTGAAGGCTGAGTCCTCCTATTTCTGTTATTTCTAGAAGATGCATTACTATTATTATTTCTGAAAGATGCATTATTATTATTATTATTATTATTATTATTATTATTATTATTATTTCTGAAAATCCGTTTTCTACAATTCCTTTTCATATGACCCATTTTGCCACAATTAAAACATTTGGTATTCTGGTGTCTCCTTTTACCATTGGAAATTGCTTCTTCTACCCATGCTTCAGTGCCATAGTCAAATGTATCAACATTGAGTGTATGCAAGACCCATTCTTCCAAAGGTGCTGATCTGAGCTTTAAAGGCCCCAAAATCCTTTTGCATTCCACATTTGCATTTTCATAAGCCAAAGACTCAATCATTATATGTCTTGCTTCTGGGTCAGATATCCCTATTTCTACAGCCTTAGTTAATCTTTGTAAAAAGTCACTAAAGGGTTCTCTCTGACCCTGTTTAACTCTGACAAATGATTCCATTCTCTGTCCTGGGTCTTGCATCCTGTCCCAAGCCCTTAAGGCTGCTGTAGTACACATGGAGAGTGTGTTTTTATCCAAAATAGCTTGTTCCTGAGGGTCGGAAAAGAGCCCTTCACCTAGAATTTTATCTAGGGAAATGTCAATTCCCTTCGCTTTTTCTTGCTGTTCTAAAAGTCTAGCCTCTTGCCTGAATAAGCATTTCCATTTCAATTGTGGTCCACTCTCAAGTACAGCAGAGCTCAGCTGGAGCCAGTCCGAGGGGGTTGCTCTGCTTGTCGTGGTCCAAGATCTTAGCATCTCTTTAACAAAAGAGGCTTGCATCCCAAGAGTCATGACAGCCTGTTTTATTTCCTTGAGATCATTCATACGGACAGGCTCCCATGTATCCTCCTTGATGACCCTAGGGTGTCTGGAACCAATCACCTTCTCTGTTGTTATTACTGGAAAGGCAGGTAGAGCTGTAGGTAGAGCTTTGTGGAAATTGTCGTGAAGAGATTTACCCATAGATGTAGTTAAAATTTGCCTTTCTACCCTTTGCTCTTCTTCATCAGAATTTAGAAATTCCTCAATCTTTTCAATTCTATTCACCATTGCCTTCTGCAATGTCTGAATCTCCTGTCCAGAATTATGTTCCAAAGTCTTCATTGAGGATTCTAAAGTATTAAGTTTGTCCGTTAGAGATAACATCTCATCTTTGGACATAATTTTTATGGCATAAACCGTGCCTTCTTGTATTGACAATCTTTCCACCAATCTGTCATAAGCTTTAGACAAAATCCAATTGTCACATTCAGCAGTTTTGATTCTCTCAGTTAATGTTTCATTTCCTACAGAAAGGGACTGAATCTTATGGTCCACATCAGCTGTTCCCTCTTCCATAGTAATGAATTTCTCCTTAATATCAGCCACTAATGTTTCAGTTCCTACAGAAAGAGACTGAAGCTTACGATCCAGATCAGCTGTTCCCTCTTCCATAGTAATGAATTTCTCCTTAACATCAGCCACTAATGTTTCAGTTCCTACAGAAAGGGACTGAAGCTTACGATCCAGATCAGCTGGTCCCTCTTCCATAGTAATGAATTTCTCCTTAACATCAGCCTGGAGAACTTCAAACTGATTCTTGAGAAGATTGTTATCAGCCTGGAGAACTTCAAACTGATTCTTGAGAAGATTGTTGTCATTCTCAATTGTTTTTAAGCATTCAATCTCTGCCTTAAGAATCCTGGATTCGTCTCGTAAAGACTTTATCATATTTCTATTATCAAACCATTTGGTGCCAATGAAAACTACGAATCCCAGAAGGATCCATAGATGTGGGGTGATAGACACCTCTTGTAAAATCTCCCACATGGTACAATTAAAAAAAAACTGTTAAATTCTTGAATACTAATGTGTTCAGACATTTTATTTATAAAAGAAAATTTCTTTACCTGCAATGATCGGTTCCTGCCAGTGGTGGTCTCTGTGTTTTTGGAGCCTGTCCTAGAACTAGCTCTTGTAGAACAGGCTGGCCTCGAACTCACAGAGATTCGCCTGTCTCTGCCTCCCAAGTGCTGGGATTTAAGGCGTGCGCTACCACTGCCTGGCTGGCCTCAAACTCACAGAGATCTGCCTGCCTTTGCCTCCCAAGTGCTGGTATCAAATGCTTGCGCCACCACTGCCCAGCCAAGTCTCTTTGTATCAGACCAAATCTGCCTCTGTGGCAGCTTTTGTTGCAGAACCGCAGGTACTTGAGCTTCTGCTAATTCAGGCAGTGGGGTTCCACTGCAAACTTAGCCAAGGCAGGCAGAATAGGCCTGTGTGGCCAAGTATGTCTCGGACTCGGCACTGGGGCAGGAGTCACCAACTAAAAAATAGCACCCAGGAGGGTGCTGTGTTAGCTAGTGGGCTATCCACTTGAGTCGGGGGCAAAATAGCCCACGTTGGATGCCAAAATGTAACAGCGTAAACAAATGCAGACAGATTGTAAATATATATATATCTTTAATGTAGAAATAGACTTACAGAACCACCCTTCCCGCGGAGACCAGGAAAGCAGAAGCTATGGCTGGGAGCACGCTCGCCAAATTTATAGGCAGACATTAGCCCGAGGCGAACACACCCCCCCCAGGGGCGGGACATATCCCTACATTCCCAAGAGTGGAATTGCTGGATCCTGAGGTAGGTTGACTCTCACTTTCCTGAGAAACCGCCACACTGATTTCCAAAGTGGTTGCACAAGTTTGCATTCCCACCAGCAATGGGTGAGTGTTCCCTTACTCCACATCCTCTCCAGCATAGGTTATTATTGGTGTTTTTGATTTTAGCCATTCCAACAGGTGTAAGATGATATCTCAAAGTTGTTTTGAATGGCATTTCCCTTACTGCTAAGGAATTTGAACATGATCTTAATTATCTTTGGCCATTTGAACTTCTTTTGTTGAGAATTCTCTGCTCAGTTCAGTGCCCCATTTTTAATTGGGTTATTCATAGTTTTAATGTCTAGTTTCTTGAGTTCTTTATATAATTTGGAGATCAGGCCTTTGTCTGATGTGGGGTTGGTTAAGATCCTCTCCCATTCAGTAGGATGCCTTTTTGTCTTATTAAAAATGTGCATTGCTTTAATTAAGCTTCTCAGTTTTAGGCGGTCCCATTTATTCACTGTTGCTCTTGTTGTCAATGCTACTGGGGTAACACATAGGAAGAAGTCTCGTGTGCCCATGTATTGCAGACTACTTCCCATTTTCTCTTTTATCAGGTTCAGTGTGCTAAGATTTATATTGAGTTCTTTAATCCATTTGGACTTGAGTTTCATGCACGGTGATAGATATGGATCTATTTTCATTCTTCTAGAGATTGACATCCAGTTTTGCCAGGACAATTTGTTGAAGATGCTCTCTTTCTTCCATTGTATAATTTTCGCTCCTTTGTCAAAAATCAGGTGTTCATAGGTTTGTATGTTAATATCCAGGTCTTCGATTCCTTTGGTCGATGTGTCTATTTTTATGCCAATACCAAGCTGTTTTCATTACTTTAGCTCTGTAATAGAGTTTGAAGTTCCTTTCAAACTTCCTTCAGAAGTTTTTTTATTGTATAGGATTATTTTAGCTATCCTGGGTTTTTGTTTTTCCATATAAAGTTGATTATTTTTCTTTCAAGGTCACTGAAGAATTTGGTTGGGATTTTGATGGGGATTGCATTGAATTTATATTGCCTTTGGTAGAATTGCCATTTTTACTATGTTGATCCTACCCATCCAAGAGCATGGTAGATCCTTCCATTTTCTGGAGACCTCTTCAATTTCTTTCTTCAAAGACTTAAAGTTCTTGTCAAATAGATCTTTCACTTCCTTAGTTAGAGTTACCCCAAGATACATTATGCTATTTGTAGCTCTCATAAAAGGTGAAGTTTCTGTGATTTTCATTTCACCTTCTCTATCCTTTGTGTATAGGAGGGCTACTAATTTTTCTGAGTTAGTATTGTAACTTGACACATTTATCAGCTATAGGAGTTATTTGGTAGAGTCTTTGGGATCAATAATGCACACTATTGATACTGCCCAAACCGCCTCTCTCTTCCTATCCCATTCAGCTTACATCCAGATCCCCACACCCCCTGTCTCCCTCCCTCCCTCCCTCCTTTGGGGCATAGCGCCTCCCTGCCCAGCCTGCTAGGACGCTGGGACCGAATCCGAACCAGGAGGACAAAGGGGTGGCCGGTAGCTCCTTTTTTCCCATAGCCTGCCCGCAGCGAGTGGGGTGGGCCCTTTGTTCGCGAGCTAACCAAGCAGCGTGGAGTTTCGATCTGGGCACCGAGGGAAACATCTTTGTGGTGAGTGAGTGCTGCGGCAGCTGGGAACATACCTCAGCCCACCCACACTTCCTGGCCATCCCACAGGGGATATACTGCCCAAACCGCCTCTCTCTTCCTATCCCATTCAGCTTACATCCAGATCCCCACACCCCCTGTCTCCCTCCCTCCCTCCCTCCTTTGGGGCATGGCGCCTCCCTGCCCAGCCTGCTAGGGCGCTGGGACCGAATCCGAACCGGGAGGACAAAGGGGTGGCCGGTAGCTCCTTTGTTCCCATAGCCTGCCCGCAGCGAGTGGGGTGGGCCCTTTGTTCGCGAGCTAACCAAGCAGTGCGGAGTTTCGATCTGGGCACCGAGTGAAACATCATTGTGGAGAAACATCTCTGGGGAGTGACATCACTGGGAAGGTACATCAGTGGGCAAGAAGACCTGATCCTGCAAAAGAAGATCTAAAGGGGTGTATTGGGAGGAAGAGATGGGCAGACGCCAATGCAGGAATTCTCCCAACAATCTGAAAAACAACACGAAACCACCAGAAGCCAGTGACCCCACAACAGGAGGACATGAACACCTTAATCAAGAAGAAGTAGAAAAAACTGACTTCATGAAAATGATTGACACCCTTAAACAGCATATAAAAAATGCCCTTATAGAAATGGATGAGAAGTATAATAGAAGTTCGAGGAATTGAGTAAATCAGTGAATGATACCCTAGGAAACCAAGGAAAAACAATCAAGCAGATAAAGGAAACAGTTCGTGACTTGAAAACTGAAATGGAGGCAAAGAAGAAAACACAAACAGAGGGCCGGTTGGACATGGAAAATCTAGGTAAACGAATAGAGACTACAGAATCAAGTATAACCAGCAGAATACAAGAGATAGAAGAAAGAATCTCAGATTCTGAGGATAACATAGAGAAAATAAACACTCTGATCAAAGAAAACAGCAAGTCCAACAAACTCTCATCACAAAACATTCAGGAAATATGGGACACAATAAAAAGACCAAACCTAAGAATAATTGGAGTAGAAGAAGGAGAAGAAGTGCAGCTCAACGGTACAGAAAATATACTTAATAAAATTATAGAAGAAAACTTTCCCAACCTGAAGACAGATGTACCTATGAAGGTTCAAGAAGCATACAGAACACCAAATAGGCTGGATCAAAAGAAAACATCCCCTCGCCATATAATAATCAAAACACAAAATATACAGAATAAAGAAAGAATATTAAGAGCCGCAAAGGAAAAAGGACAAGTTACTTATAAAGGTAAACCTATCAGACTTACACCTGACTTCTCTATGGAAACTATGAAAGCCAGAAGGTCCTGGATAGATGTTCTCCAAAAACTAAGAGACCACGGATGCAAGCCCAGACTACTATATCCAGCCAAACCTTCATTCACTATAAATGGAGAAAACAAAATTTTCCAGGATAAAAACAAATTTAAACAATATGTAGCCACAAATCCAGCCTTACAGAAAATAATAGAAGGAAAATCACTAACCAAGGAGTCCAAAAATGACCACAATAACTCAGACATCTAGAGACCCTTCACCAGCGCAAATCAAAGAAGGAAAACACACAAACCCTACTACTAAAAAGTGACCGGAGTTAACAACCACTGGTCATTAATATCACTTAATATCAATGTGCTCAACTCACCTATAAAAAGGCACAGGCTAAGAGATTGGATAAGAAAACAGGATCCAACATTCTGCTGTCTACAAGAAACACACCTCAACCACAAAGACAGGCACCTACTCAGAGTAAAGGGCTGGGAAAAGGCTTATCAAGCAAATGGACCTAAGAAACAAGCAGGTGTGGCCATACTAATTTCTAACAAAGTTGACTTCAAACTTAAATCAATCAGAAGAGATGGAGAGGGACATTTTATGCTCATATCAGTAACAATTAATCAGGAAGAAGTCTCAATCCTGAATATCTATGCCCCTAATATAAAAGCACCCACGTACGTAAAAGAAACATTACTAAAACTCAAGGCAGCCATCAAACCGCACACACTAATAGTAGGAGACTTCAAGACTCCTCTCTCACCAATGGACAGGTCAATCAGACAGAAACCTAACAGAGAAATTAGAGAATTAATGGAGGTAATGAAGCAAATGGACTTAACAGACATCTATAGATTATTCCACCCAAAGAGGAAAGAATATACCTTCTCTGCAGCTCATGGAACCTTCTCGAAAATTGACCACATACTTGGTAACAAAGCTAACTTACACAGTTACAAAAAAATATTAGTAACCACCTGTGTCTTATCAGATCACCATGGATTAAAGTTAGAATTCAACAACAATGCTACCCCCAGAAAGCCTACAAACTCATGGAAACTGAACAGTCAACTACTGAGCCATACCTGGATTAAGGAAGAAATAAAGAAAGAAATTAAAGTCTTCCTTGAATTCAATGAAAATAAAGAAACAACATACTCGAACTTATGGGACACTATGAAAGCAGTCCTGAGAGGAAAGTTCATAGCACTAAGTGCCCACCTAAAGAAACAGAGAAAGCACATATTGGAGACTTAACAGCCCACTTGAAAGCTCTAGAAAAAAAAAAGAAGCAGACTCACCTAGGAGGAGTAGAAGACGGGAAATAATTAAATTGAGGGCTGAAATCAACAAAATAGAAACACAGAAAACAATCCAAAGAATCAATGAAACAAAAAGCTGGTTCCTGGAGAAAATCAACAAGATTGATAAACCCCTATCCAAACTAATCAAACAACAGAGAGAGAACACGCAAATTAATAAGATCAGAAATGAAAAGGGGGACATAACCACAGACACAGAGGAAATTCACAGAGTCATTAGATCTTACTACAAAAGCCTGTATGCCACAAAACTGGAAAATGTAAAAGAAATGGACACTTTTTTAGATAAATACCATTTACCAAAACTAAACCAGGACCAGGTGAACAATCTAAACAGACCTGTAAGTCGCGAAGAATTAGAAGCTGTTATCAAAAACCTCCCTACCAAAAAAAGGCCAGGACCAGATCGTTTCAATGCAGAATTCTACCAGAACTTCCAAGAAGACCTAATACCTATACTCCTTAATGTATTCCACAATATAGAAACAGAAGGGTCATTACCAAATTCCTTTTATGAAGCCACTATTACTCTGATACCAAAACAACTCAAAGACTCAACCAGGAAAGAGAACTACAGGCCAATCTCACTCATGAATATCAACGCAAAAATCCTCAACAAAATACTGGCAAATCGAATCCAAGAACACATCCGAAAAATTATCCATTATGATCAAGTAGGCTTCATTCCTGAGATGCAGGGCTAGTTCAACCTACGAAAATTTATCAATGTAATCCAGCATATAAATAAACTGAAAGAAAAAAACCATATGATCATTTCATTAGATGCTGAAAAAGCATTTGACAAAATTCAACATCCATTTATGTTAAAAGTCTTGGAGAGATTAGGGATACAAGGGTCATACCTAAATATAATAAAAGCTATATACAGCAAGCCGACAGCTAACATCAAATTATAGGGAGAGAAACTCAAAGCCATCCCACTTAACTCAGGAACACGGCAAGGCTGTCCACTCTCGCCATACCTCTTCAATATAGTGCTTGAAGTTCTAGCAATAGCAATAAGACAACATAATGGGATCAAGGGGATTCGAATTGGAAAGGAAGAAGTGAAACTTTCGTTATTTGCAGATGATATGATAGTGTACATAAGCGACCCCCAAAACTCCACCAAAGAACTTTTACAGCTGATAAACAGCTTTAATAATATGGCAGGATACAAGATCAACTCCAAAAAATCAGTCGCCCTCTTATACACAAAGGATATGGAAGCAGAGAGGGAAATCAGAGAAGCTTCACCATTCACGATAGCCACAAACAGCATAAAATATCTGGGGGTAAATCTAACCAAGGAAGTGAAAGATCTATTTGACAAGAACTTTAAGGCATTGAAGAAAGAAATTGAAGAGGATACCAAAAAATGGATGGACCTCCCTTGCTCTTGGATTGGGAGGATCAACATAGTAAAAATGGCAATTCTACCAAAGGCAATTTATAGATTCAATGCAATCCCCATCAAGATCCCATCAAAATTCTTCACAGATCTGGAGAAGACAATAATCAACTTTATATGGAAAAACAAAAAACCCAGGATAGCCAAAACAATCCTATACAATAAAGGATCTTCTGGAGGCATTACCATCCCTGACTTCAAACTCTATTACAGAGCTACAGTAATGAAAACAGTGTGGTACTGGCATAAAAACAGAGAAGTCGACCAATGGAATCATATAGAAGACCCGGATTTTATCCCACAAACCAATGAACACCTCATTTTCGATAAAGGAGCTAAAAGTATACAATGGAAGAAAGAAAGCATCTTCAAAAAATGGTGCTGGCACAACTGGATGTCAACCTGTAGAAGAATGAAAATAGACCCATATCTCTCACCGTGCACAAAACTCAAGTCCAAATGGATTAAAGACCTCAATATCAGCCCGAACACTCTGAACCTGATAGAAGAGAAAGTGGGAAATACCCTACAACAGATGGGCACAGGAGATCGCTTCCTATGTATAACCCCAGAAGCACAGACATTAAGGACAACATTGAATAAATGGGACCTACTTCAACTGAGAAGCTTCTGTAAAGCAAAGGACATGGTCACTAAGACACAAAGGCAACCTACTGACTGGGAGAATATCTTCACCAACCCCGCAACAGACAAAGGTCTGATCTCCAAAATATATAGAGAACTCAAGAAACTAGACTTTAAAATGCTAATTAACCCAATTAAAAAATGGGGCACTGAACTGAACAGAGAATTCTCAACAGAAGTAGTTCAAATGGCCAAAAGACACTTAAGGTCATGCTCAACTTCCTTAGCAATCAGGGAAATGCAAATCAAAACAACTTTGAGATATCATCTTACACCTGTGAGAATGGCTAAAGTCAAAAACACCAACAATAACCTTTGCTGGAGAGGCTGTGGAGGAAGGGGTACCCTCATCCATTGCTGGTGGGAATGCAATCTTGTGCAACCACTGTGGAAGTCAGTGTTTCGGTTTCTCAGGAAATTCGGAATCAACTTACCCCTGGACCCAGCAATACCACTCTTGGGAATATACCCAAGAGATGCTCTATCAAATGACAAAAGCATTTGTTCAACTATGTTCATAGCAGTATTATTTGTAATAGCCAGAACCTGGAAACAACCTAGATGCCCTTCAATGGAAGAATGGATGAAGAAAGTATGGGATATATACACGCTAGAGTACTATGCTGCGGTAAAAAACAATGACTTCTAGAATTTTGCATGCAAATGGATGGAAATAGAAAACACTATCCTGAGTGAGGTTTCCCAGACCCAAAAAGATGAATATGGGATGTACTCACTCATAATTGATTTCTAGCCATAAATAAGGACCACGGAGTCTACAATAGGTGAACCTAAAGAAGCTAAGTAAGATGGTGAACCCAAGGAAAAACATATAGTTATCCTCTTGGCTAAGGGAAGTAGACCAAATTTCCAGAGAGAAAATGGGATCTTGGGGGTGGGGTGGGATGGGGGTAAGGGGAGATGGGAGAGAAAAGGTAGAAGGGAAGGAGGGGGGACCTGGGGAAACAGGAGAATTGGGATAAAGGAAAGGTGGATAGGGGAGCACAGAACCACAATTCTTAGTTAAGGGAGCCACTTTAGGGTGGGCAAGAGACTTGACCCTAGAGGGGCTCCCTAGTGCCCAAGATGAGGTTCCCAGTTAGTTCCTTGGGCAGCTGAGGATTGGGAACCTGAAATGACCCTATCCTAGAGCAATACTGACGAATATCTTGCATATCATCATAGAATCTTCATCTGGTGATGGATAGATATAGAGACAGAGACCCACACAGGAGCACTGGACTGAGCTCCCAAGGTCCCAAGGAGGAGCAGAAGGAGGGAGAACATGAGCAAAGAATTCGGGACCACGAGGCTTGCATCCACCCACTGAGACAGTGGAGCTGATCTACGGGGAGCTCACCAAGGCCAGCTGGACTGTGACCGAAAAAGCATGGGATAAAACCGGACTCTCTGAACATGGCGAACAATGAGGGCTGATGAGACACCAAGGACAATGGCAGGCGGTTTTGATCCTACTTAATGTGCTGGCTTTGTGGGAGCCTAGCCAGTTTGGATGTTCACCTTCCTAGATATGGACGGAGGGGGGAGGACCTAGGACTTAACACAGGGCAGGGAACCCGGACTGCTCTGTGCACTGGAGAGGGAGGGGGAGAGGAGTGGGGGGAGGGGGAGAAGGGTGGGAGGAGGGGGAGAAGGGTGGGAGGAGGGGGAGAAAGGTGGGAGGAGGGGGAGAAGGGTGGGAGGAGGGGAAGGGAAATGGGAGCCTGGGAGGAGGTTGAAACTTGTTTTTTGTTTATGTTTTTTTATCTTCTTTTCGCAATAAAAAAAAAATAATGTACACTATCACATCACCTGCAAATAATGAACGTTTGACTTCTTCCTTTCTGATTCAAATCCTCTTGATCTCCTTGTGTATTATTGCTATTGCTAGAACTTTAAGCACGATTTTGAAGAGATATGGTGAGAGTGGACAGCCTTGTCTTGTTCCTGATTTCAGTGGAATGGCTTTGAGTTTCTCTCCATTTAATTGGATAATAGCTTTTGGTTTTTATATGTGGCTTTTATTATATTTACGTAGGATCCTTGTATCCATAACCTCTCCAAAACCTTTATCATAAAGGGGTGTTGAATTTTGTCAAATGCTTTTTCTGCATCTAATGAAATGATCATATGGTTATTTTTCTTTCAGTTTATTTATACGATGGATTACATTGATATATTTTCATATGTTGAACATGCCCTGCATCCCTGGGATGAAGCCTACTTGATCATAATGGATAATTTTTTGATGTGTTTTCGAATTTGGTTTGCCAGAAATTTATTGAGAATTTTTGCATTGATATTCATGAGTGAGATTGGTCTATAATTTTCTTTCTTGGTTGGGTCTTTGTGTGGTTTTGATATCGGGGTGACTGTAGCTTCATAAAAAAGTTTGGTTCGGGAGGCAGAGGCAGGCGGATCTCTGGGAGTTTGAGGCCTGCCTGGTCTACAAGAGCTAGTTCCAGGACAGGCACCAAAGCTACAAAGAAACCCTGTCTAAAAAAACCAAAAAAAAAAAGTTTGGCAATGACTCTTCTGTTTCTATTATGTAAAACACATTAAGGAGTATAGATATGAGCTCTTTTGGGAAGTTCTGATAAAATTCTGCATGAAAACCATCAGGTCCTGGGTTTTTTGTTTTTGTTTTTGTTTTTTTTTTTTTTTTTTTGTTGGGAGGTATTTTATGACAGCTTTTATTTCCTCATGACTTATAGGTCTATTTAAATTGTTCACCTGGTCTTGATTTAATTTTTGTAAATGGTATTTATCTAAAAATAAGTACTTATTTTTATGTTTTCCAACTTTGTGGCATATAAGATTTTATAATAAGACCTAATGATTCTCTGAATTTCCTCAGTGTGTGTTGTTATGTCCCCCTATTCATTTCTGATTTTGTTAATTTGCATGTTCTCTCTCTGCCTTTTGATTAGTTTGGATAAAGGTTTGTCAATCTTGTTGACTTTCGCAAAGAACCAGCTCTTTGTTTCATTGATTCTTTGGATTGTTTTCTGTGTTTCTATTTTGTTGATTTCAGTCCTCAGTTTGATTATTTCCAGTCTTCTACTCCTCCTGAGTGAGTCTGCTTCCTTTTTTGTAGAGCTTTCAGCTGTGCTGTTAAGTCTGTAATGTAAGTATTTAATGTGGGCACTTAGAGCTATGAACTTTCCTCTTAGCACTGCTTTCATAGTGTCCCATAGGTTTGGGTATGTTGTATCTTTATTTTTGTTAAATTCAAGGAAGTCTTTAATTTCTTTCTTATTTCTTCCCTGACCCAGGGGTGGTTCAGTAGTTGAATGTTCAGTTTCCATGAGTTTGTAGGCTTTCTGGGGTTAGATTTATTGTTAAATTCTAACTTTATTCCATGGTGATTCAATAAGACACAGGTGGTTTCTAAAATTTTGTTTCTGTGGAAGTTTGCTTTGTTACTGAGTATGTGATCAATTTTTGAGAAGGTTCCATGAGTTGCTGGGAAGAAGGTATATTCTTTCCTGTTTGGGTGAAATGTGTATAGATCTGTTATGTCCATTTGATTCATTACATCTATTAGTTCTCTATTTTCTCTGTTAGGTTTCTGTTCGGTTGACCTGTCCATTAGGGATAGAGGAGTTTTGGAATCTCATACTATTTGTGTGTGGTGTTTGGTGTGTGGTTTGTGTTCTAGTAATATTTCTTTTACATTTGTGGGTGGTTTTATATTAGGGATATGGATATTCAGGACTGAGACTTCATCCTGATGAATTGTTCCTGTTATGAGCATAAAGTATCCATCTCCATCTCTTCTGATTGATTTTAGTTTGAAATCAATTTTGTTAGATATTAGTATAGCCACACCCACTTGTTTCTTAGGTCCACTTGATTGAAAAACATTTTTCCAATGCTTTACTCTGAGTAGATGTCTGTCTGTTGGTTCAGGTGTGTTTCTTGTAAACAGCAGAATGTTGGATCCTGTGTTCAGATACAGTCTCTTAAGCTGTGCCTTTTTATAGGTGAATTGAGTCCATTAATATTAAGTGATATTAATGACCTGTGGTTGTTAACTCTGGTTACTAATTTTTTTTTTTTTAGTGGTAGAGTTCGTGTGTTTCCCTTCTTTGAGTTGTGCTGGTGAAGGGTTCTTAGATGTCTGAGTTATTGTGCTCCTTGTTGAGTTCCTTGGGTTGTGATTTTCCTTCTATTACTTTTTGTAAGGCTGGATTTGTGGCTATGAATTGTTTAAATTTTTTTTATCCTGGAATATTTTGTTTTCTCCATTGATGGTGAAAGAAAGCTTGCCTGTGTATAGTAGTGTGGGCTTGCATCCATGGTCTCTTAGTTTCTGCACCACATCTATCCAAGACCTTTTGGTTTACATGGTTTTCATAGAGAAGTCAGGTGTAATTCTGATAGGTTTACCTTTTTAAGTTACTTGACCTTTTTCCTTTTCAGCTTTTAATATTTTTTTTTCTTTATTCTATATGTTTTTTGATTTGACTATTATATCACGAGGGGATTTTTTTTTTACCCAGTTTATTCAGTATTCTGTATGCTTCTTGTACCTTCATAGGAATATCCTTCTTTAGGTTGGAAAGTTTTCTTCTATAATTTTGTTAAATATATTTTCTGGGCCTTCGAGCTGTAATTCTTCTCTTTCTTCTATCCCCATTATTCTTAGGATTGGTGTTTTTGTGGTGTCCCAGATTTCCTGGATATTTTGTGATGAGAATTTGTTGGATTTGCTATTTTTTTAATCTGTGCATTTATTTTCTCTTTAGTGTCTTCAGCATCTGAGATTTTTTTCTTCTATCTCTTGTATTCTGTTGGTTAAACTTGTCTCTGTAGTCCCTGTTTGTTTGCCCAGATTTTCCATATCCAGCTGTCCCTCGATTTGTGTTTCCTTCCTTGCCTCCATTTCAGTTTTCAAGTCTTGAACTGTTTCCATTATCTGTTTGATTGTTTTTTTCTTAGTTTCCTAGGGTACCTTTTAGGGGTTTTTCATTTCTTCAAACTTTTTGTTATTCTTCTCATCCATTTCTTTAAGGGAGTTTTTCACATCCTATTGATGGACTCTATCACTTTCATTAATGTTATATTTAATGTCGATTTCTTCTACTTTTTCTGGATTAGAGTGTCCCAGTCTTCCTGTTGTATATTCACTGAATTCTGGTGTTATCGTGTTTTTTTTTTTCAGATTGTTGTAGGAATCCTTGCATTTGTGCCTGCCCATATTTTCCTTCAAATGCTCTCTGATTCTGGTACAGAATCAGGGCCACTTGCTGGCCAGGGACCTCACAGACAAAAGGGCAGGCTTGCTGAGTGCAAGTTCAGTGAAACAAAAGAACTCCTGCACAATTGCATTCACCACTTTGTCCCCAGATCCTCATCCTGAAAGCAGGCTGGATTGGGGGATCCTATGACCCTGCAGAAGGGAGAGGGTTCCTTGGAGCAAGCTGGGATGGGAGAAGAAGAGAAAGACAGTAGCCGGGGAGAGAAGCCTGCACTGAATGACCAGAAAGTTTAGGGGTTTGAAGGTGCCTGTGCTTCCTCTCCAGGGCATCTGCTGCCTGGTCAGGTACACACTCACCTCTTTGATGAATCTTCTGGTCAAGGCAGTTTCTTTATTCATTAACCAATAAAAGCAACAGAAGGACCTCCCACACAAAGAAAATGCTGGAAGATATATGTGGGAAATAAAACTCTCATTTACTGTTTCCTTCCTCCTAGGATTACCAAAACATTGTAAGATTAATTATAAGTGAATTAAAATATAATTACATCATTTTCTCCCTTCTTTATCTTTCCTCTAATCCATCTACCTTACCTTGTCTTGTTCCTTCTCAAAATCATGTCCCCTTTCATATAATACATATGTATGTACATGTATATGTGTGTGTGCAAATATATAAATACAACCTGCTTAGAGCATTTAGTGTTACTTATATTTATATGCTTTAAAGACTGACCAATTGGTATTTAGCAACCAATTTGGTATCTCAACCCCATTATTTCTCTTACTTTCAGCATCCCCTAGTTATGCTTAGTTCTTTCCCTAGGGTTTGGGAACAATGATATTTCACCTTTGTATGTTAACATGTCAGTTGGTGGTGTTCTTTGTCAGGCCTTGTTTAGACAACCAGACTTTGATGTATCATGGGTCAAGTAGTCATGTCATTTCCAGGAACCACAATCTTGCAGCAGATTTCCTGGTCTTCTGGCTCTTATAATCATTCTGTCTCCTCTTTTATGATGCTCCCTTAGCTTTAGGTACAGCATTTCTGCTGTATATTTATTAACTGGAGCTTCACAGCCCATGACCATTTGTTCTTTGAATTTTAACCAGATTTGGTTTTGCATAATGATTTGTGACTAATTAAGAAAATGTTTAGCTGGGCAGTGGTGGCGCACACCTTTAATCCCAGCACTCAGGAGGCAGAGGCAGGCAGATCTCTGTAAGTTCGAGGCCAGCCTGGTCTACAAGAACGAGTTCTAGGACAGGAACCAAAAGCTACAGAGAAACCCTGTCTCGAAAAATCCAAAAAAGAAAAAAAAAGAAAGAAAAGAAAAGAAAATGTTTAACATCTGTAGTGTAGAGCTGAGGGCCACTTCCCGCCGCCCAGCTCCCGCATGGCTAGCTTTACCCAAAATAACAACACACAAATTGTATTCTTTTAAACACTGCCTGGCCCATTAGCTCTAGTCTCTTACTGGCTAATTTTCACATCTCGATCAACCCATTTCTAATAATCTGTGTAGCACCATGAG
Organism: Microtus oregoni; assembly: GCF_018167655.1. Classification (NCBI taxonomy): domain Eukaryota; kingdom Metazoa; phylum Chordata; class Mammalia; order Rodentia; family Cricetidae; genus Microtus; species Microtus oregoni. The sequence continues at coordinate 21,910,196 of NW_024543093.1, read as the reverse complement.
ATGGTGGCTTACTGGAAATGATCTTAACCTGCATCCATCTTGGAGAGGAAAGCTATGGTAACTGCCTCACTTCCCTTCTTCCCAGCATTCTGTTCTGTCTACTCTGCCTACCTAATTTTCTGTCCTATCAAAGGCCAAGCAGTTTATTAATTAACCAATGAAAACAACAGATGGAAAGAAGACACTCCCATATCAAACATCAATCATTAGTTAAGGTTTGGCTTATAGTTTACTGTTATAGAGGAATTTTCTCACTCCTTCCTCTCTGATGACTCTTGTGTCTTGTTGAAATAAAAATAGCCATCATTGCTCATTCTTTGTCAGAGTGATACAAAAACACATCACTCTTCAATTAGAAAAGTTCCAATAGTTACTACAAATAAATTTAAAATTCATTCTCTTTAAATCATAACATGAAAGGCTCAATTGTGTAACCTATATAATGATGACATATACTAATCCCTCAGACAAGTAAATTGATTCTATGTTAGTTTGGGACATTTTAAGTTGAGTGTTAAAGACAGTAAATATAATATTTAAGTTTTAATAATTCAGAGGATTGAGATAGATATTTTCTCCTCTCTACTCACTGACAGCAAGGCCACAATACTAAAGACAACAGGTATACAAATTACTGAACATTGAGAAGTTGAGCTGCTGCCTATATAGAGCCTTCACACGTAAGTTCTAACATCTATGGTACTAGAAGGTATTAGTCATGCTACCAAAGGAGAAACATAAACACCAAACTAACCACAAACATTTTTAACAGGGCCCATGTGAGAGAACCAGCAAAAAGCTTAGGATCTCATGAGAAAAGGTTCACTGGTCAGCATAACCACAGTGGGTGTGCCTCAGAAAGGCAGACCCTGGAGGACCTCATGCTATTATTGAACATAGCTCTGCTTGTTGCCCTCATTGTCACCACATCCCTCATAATCCATGAGTTGTATGAAATTTCTAAAGGGATTTCTAGCCCTTTATTAGGCAATGTCATTGGTACTTAAAATAATATTGACTGACTTTTTCAAGGAATTGCTGCTGAAGTGGGTTAATTATTTAACAACCACCATTCAGAAATAATTTAGAGATGTAGATCATTAATAAACAAGCTTAGCATGTTTTCAGTAATGACTTTAATGTAGAAAATCTTGGAGAAAAATTTTACATTTAGGAAGTCACAGTTTTAATAGTTGAGCAAGAGACACACTGAGGTGAAGGAGCAAGACCAAATGGCAGCTCAGTTATTACTACCTGACATTTCTCTTTGCTAAAGATGGGATGCTGACCCAAGACCATAATTAATTTCTTGCCCCCCTTTTTTCCTTGGATTCCCAGTATGATTTAATAAAAAACTGTTGACAAATGGCTGTGTGTTCTAAGGATTTATAATAGAAATGACTTATTTTATATATAAAAGTTCATATTTGTGATTCTTTTAAGATCTTTTATAAGATTGCCTTTTGAAATACATAATAAAATTATTGATCTTAATTTGTATTCATGAAGTGTGGCCTGGAAATAATTGTCTGAGAAGACTATTTTATACTTACACTTTGTTAATCAATAATAAAGGAATGATTGCTTTTGGGTGAAGATGTGATGGTAGGGAAATTAATAGAAAAAAATGTTTAACTACTTCTGAGCTTATAAGAGAAACATATGACATGATTATATTGTAATTTCTGTGTAAAGATTTTAATTTGTTTTTGGAAAATATATAACTTGTGATTGTAATACAATCTTTCCTTGCATTTTTGTCTTAGTAAGTATTAAAGGGATTAGAGAAAAAAAAAGAATAAAGAAAGATGATGTGTAAGGATAGCATCAGGAAAGATATAGAAAGAAAACATCCAGGAAGAAGTAGAAGGAGAACAACAGAAATGAGATAGAAGTAAAATATCAGGGAAGAAGTAAAAGGAAAATAACAGGGTAGAAGAACAGACTAGAGAAATAACATTAGGAGCAAGCAAGAAGAGAAAAATAAAACGAACTAAGCTTTGTCCCTCACAAGAGTCTCCTGTGTATGTATACAATTGTGTAACTCCATCCCTCCTCTTCAGTTTCTCTTACTTCTCAGGGGAGGTCCCTTGTCCCCCTTAGAGCTATAATCTGCTTTGCTGTTAATAGTGATGCAAAGTGCACCAGAATGATGGTGGCACAACGCTTCTGGGAATAACTAACCAATATTTTCTTATATTTTTTAACTTTGAGTCTAATTTGTGATCAATTTTTGAGCAAGTTCCAGGGGTTGTTGAGAGTAAAGTGTGCTCTTTATGAGTGTTTGGGCACAATATTCTGTAGATGTTTCTTAGGTCCATTTGATTTAAGACATTGTTTAGCTCCAGTTTTTCTGTTTAGTTTCTGCCTAGATGACTGGTATATCTTTGAGAGTGGGATACTGAAGTCACCCACAACCATAGTATGTGGGTCCATAATCCCACATGATCCATATGAGATTTTAGCTGTAGTAATATTTTTATGAACTTCAGCAATGCTTAGAATTTTAACATCTTTTGATAGATGTTTCCTTTAACAAATAGTATTTCTCCTTATCTCTTCTGATTAGTTTTTGTTTGAAGTCCATATTGTGAGATATTAAAATAGCCATTTGTGTTTGCTTCATGGGTGTCCCCAGAGCAATTCATTGCAGATGGAAGTGATGATAGGCTAACAAACTTGGAAAGGGCACTGAATATGGAGGTCTCTTAAATCATTTTTTTAAATTATTATCTAAGAGCATGAATGATGGCAGAGGCAGAACTAGGGTGTGCTGGGTCAAGTCATAGATACCGAGGAATCTTAAATATCTGAAGATGAGCAGGTAGGAGGGACTGAGTGACTGAGATGAGCAGTGATGGTAATTCTACAGAGACCAGAATGGAGAAAGAAGGACAGAATAGCTTACTTTGCCACATCAAAAGAAAAAAAAAAAAGAAATCTGTGGTCCATGAATAGTCACAAAGAAATGGAGATGATCTGCAAGGAATGGCCGAAAGAGGTAGCAAAAGAATATCTAGAGCAAGATTGAGTTACTGCCACATGTGGTTCCAAGTCCCAAGTGATGATGTTGGCTGGAAAGAAGGACTTACATGGGAGATAACAGCAGACCTAGGAGTACCCTATGTATGTCAGATGAGGGGAGGGCAGAAAGTACTAGTGTCCTACTTAGGCCACCACAAGTGCCATTGCTGTGAAGGCCCTGGAAAAGAGCAGATTTGCTGTCAGCAGGATGCCACAAAGGAATTGGTAATAGCTGAAAGAAATGGCTGAAGATACCAGTGGATAAAGAACTAGAGGGACTCAAACTAATTAGCATCAGGAGTGTTGACTGGATCCCAAGGGGATGGAGGTGGAATAAGGGGACCCCATGAGACCTCTATATCTTTTTTATTTTCTATAAAAAACATCACTATCATTCATTAATACCTCAAGGTATATTTTTTTTTCAGAATGAGATAAATGTTTGTTCAGTATTTCAAGGTACTGGCCCTTGAATAAACCTGATATCCTTCTCACTGACTCTCTTCAGCTCTAATAGTGTTGGAAAGTGAAGCAGATGAACCACTCCCTCCACAGGCCAAACCTTACATTTTAACTTAGGAGTCACTAATTTAACCAATGGCATTTGTGTTTTGAAAAACTTTCAACAGAGCTGGAGATGCATTAATAAAACATTCACTTAGCATGGATGAAAGCCTTGGTTCAATCTCCAACATCAAATAAAATAATTATTAACATGAAATACATTTACTGTGGTCTCAAGAATAAGTCAGAAAACATGAGGGCAGTTCACAAGTTAATTGTTTACAACTCAAACTCAAAAATAAACATCTTGTGAAACAGATGATAAAGCTTAGTTAAGAGTATATTTTGTTTTATGGAGTCTTGCATGAGTTGGAGGAGGTGTGGCAGTTGCAGTCCATATGAGATTTTAAATTCATTTGGGAAGATTTGAGGAAAAAAAAGAATAGAAAAGCATGGGACTCTTGAGGGCCATAGGATTTTTCCATGAAAACATATTCTTATTTAGTGTCATGACAGGGGCAGGAATCATTGTGTCTCCTAAAGGGGTTTTGCAATACTCTTCACAGAACATCCCTGTTTCTCTGAGTATATGGCCCACTGCTGCCCTGCTAAATATGTTGAATTCTCTCTGTCTTGCAGAGCTAGCAACTACTTTTCCTGTGAGTGCAGCACCCTATTATTGCCTAAAAAGATTACTTGGATCCTCTGTTGCTTTCCTCAATGTTTGGATAAATATGTTTTTATATTCCTTGGGACCACATACTCAAAGCTTACTAATAGCAAGTTGTCTAATCCAACCTTTCTATTCTGGGTGCCCAGCTCCAGCGCTACTAAGGATATGTCTGGCTTTGGCTGTTTTGTGGTCACTAGGAATTCTCAGTGCTCAAGGGGTGACTACAGTGTCTTGGTTTAATACTATCAATAGTTTCATGAAGATGGCTCTTCTTTGCTTCATTTCTCTAACTGGGATTGTACTTTTAGTGATTGGGAAAAGAGAGAATGTGTCCAGGTTTGAGAATGCTTTGGACGCTGAATTTCCTGATGCCTCAGAAATTGCAGAAACCATTCTCCAAGGGTCTTTTGCATATTCAGGATCATCACTTCTGTTCACCATAGCAGGTAAATCCATTCATGAAAATATCTGGTAACTTGCAAAAGAGTTTGCTTAGGATTTTTGTGGAATGATAACAATGGTTGTTTCTTGCTCTGTAACAAAATTTGATTTTCTCTGTATTATATACTCATCACTAAACCTCCCTATGTTGTCTTTCAGATAAATGGAATGGAATAAAATGACATGTTCCTCAGGTTCTTTTTCATTTAGAATTTTGTTTTCAAATATAAATTAATATATTTTTTTTTTTGGTTTTTCGAGACAGGGTTTCTCTGTGGTTTTGGAGCCTGTCCTGGAACTAGCTCTTGTAGACCAGGCTGGTCTCGAACTCACAGAGATATTTTCTATATTCTCAAACTTCATTGTATTTGAAACCACATGTGGTAGTATTTTTCAAGAAGTTAATTAAATAAGAAATATACAAATAAACTCATTTTCAAATGAAAAAGATGAGCCAACTTCAATTGAAAATTTCCATTATTTTATCATTATTCAAGAAGTCTAGTTTTTATATTGAAAGATGGAAAATATCAAGAAAAATTATTTCTTGTTCTTCTTTCTAAGGACTTCCTTGCTTATTTCAATTTTTTAATTTTTTGCTAAAGTTTTAATGCTTAATATGTGCATTGTTCCCTATTGCAATATAAAGACGCCCTTTATCTTGATATTATTTTTGATTTTTCTGAAATTCTAGCTTATGATCTTAGTGCCATTGTGCAGCAACTGTTTCATCTGTTCTTTTATGATAGATCTCTGTGCTACAACCTACAATGCTTCAGTATAAGAGATTCCACAATAATTTACTGTTTTCTAAGTGAACTCTTTGCTGTTAGCCACTTAAGCATAAAATTTAAAGTGTTTTAAAATGTTGGGTTTCCATTGTTTATAATTTATTTCTTTTATACTGAGGCATGTCCTATTATGTCAAATTAAGGGATTAAATTTTTCTAGAGCCCTTCTTTTCCCATATATTTATCTACCCCTTCTGATTAATTGTGGAATCAACAGTAGATTTAAGGCATCTAATCAAATATAATTCAATAAACTTCTTCACTGACTGCCTGTTATATGCTATAATGTAATTAGTCTAAACAGTACAGATACAGCACTTAACAAGCTCAAACCATCATGATATTTAGACTCCATTGTGTGACTGTGAGGTATTTATTCCTCTCCTCATTACTGAGAATGAAATTCCTTGGAAGATTGGCTGCGTTCTGCTTGTATATTGAAGTCTCAATTTTGTTCTTCTTTGCATTCACTGTAACTTTTCTATCTTGTTCAGGGAAACTGATAAGAAAGATTCTGAGTTACAGTTTTCATTTTGGTTCAAGTTTTAATTATTTGTCAACATTTGAAGATTTCTTAAAGAATTTTTAAAGTAGATTTGCATATCTTATAATATTTTACGTCCAGAAACTTGAGCTATATGCAACTACCAACTGTTCTAAGTTCTACTAACATTTCTAAAGTTGTTTTTCTTCCTTTCTTTAGAATTGTGCATTTAGGGGATAATACCCCAATATCACACATACAAGTATGTGCACACATAGATGCACACACAAGCAAACACACACACTCATGGAGCGAGAGAGATAACTAAAACTATAAAAAGTTTTCATTTTTGCCAAGTATTTATTGCTAAAGAATTTGTCTTTTTATTCCTACATACATTTTCTTCTATAGATACATAATTCCTTTTATAAAACTGTCCTATGCTGTTATGTATTAGAAACATCTTTTATTTTCATATTTTATAATTTCATGTAATGTGCATGAGAAGCTGCATGTAATTACTTATCAGAAGCTACTAAGATTAGTGGCTGGAGCAATGATTCAGCAGTTGAGAGCACTGGCTGCTCTCCCAGAGGACCGTGCTCAATATCCATCATCCACATGTTGGCTCACAGCTGACTGTATCCCCAGGTTTAGGGGGTCTGACACCCTCTTTTAGCCTTCTCATGCACAGGATGTACATGACACAGATATACATACAGCAAAATTTTGCCTTCACAGGCTCTGGATATGCATGGTGCACAGATATGCATACAGGCAAAACACTGATACACATAACAAAATAGAATGTGGATTGTGCTAATGCAGAAAATTGCATTATAACTTTCCTCCCTTACCAGCTTCATCACATTTCACCAGGACACCTTCACATTCTGTTGTCACTGCTGGATATAAATCAGCTATTTTATTCTAAGGTTTGCCACATGTAGTCAAGGAATAGAAAAAAACAGGTCTATATCACAGTGCCCTACTGGATGGAGTTCCCAGCTATATTAGCCATATATTAACATTGCTTATAACACAATTCATGGATCTTCATGGATTTTGTTTTATGGATTATGCAGTGGTGCTTTGACAAATTTAATTGGTCATGTGTCAATAAAATTATTGCCATATATCTAAGTTCTTACATTGGAGGTAGAATTTTCCAAGGACGTGAACACACACAAATGTTTTCATGCATGTACAAACTAAGGTACATGTGCAAATATAACACACAAAGGAAACAATGTGACTTTCCTACTCAGAATGACATTTTAATTATCCTACATACAGATACACCATGCTCTAAAGAATTTATCATTACCAGAACAGATTCATTCTTCTCTGCCTGTCTATCATGACGGCTGGATAGATTCAGCCTCAATTACAAGCCTATCTGCTGTCTGTAATAGTAGTGACTCTAATCATGTACTCATTGAGTCAAAATGTTTTGTGAAATACAAATATAATTTTTACCTGGAGAGCATTAAATATAGTTTAAAATGGAATGGAATGACTTCACTCAAGGATGGTATTAATGATACCTCTGATGAATACACACTTTGAGTTTTATACCAGAAATGTCCAACACAAAGAAAAGTTAACACTTCACTTTTAGAACACACAGACAAAAATTCTAGGCTCTTAACCATTTGTATTGGAGATGTGAAGCAAGTAGTCATACTGCTACCTCATCAAAAGCCCATGCAAAATACTAACCTGATATAAATTAACTTTATTATGACTTTATTTTAACTATGGTTTATTAAAATATTTAAAAACATGATTTGTATCAATTTTATAGCATATTGGAATATTCTTTTGTTTGGTTTTTCAAGACAAGGTTTCTCTGTAGCTTTGGAGCATGTCCTGGAACTCGCTCTTGTAGACCAGGCAGGCCTCAAATTCAAAGAGATCCACCTGCCTCTACCTCCCAAGTGCTGTGATTAAAGGCATGTGTCACAACTATGTGGCTTGGAATATTTTTTATATTCCTTATATCAGGCATACCACTTAAGAATTTATTTTGCTCTACTATAAAGATGCTCTCTATATGGCATCTTTAATTCATGCCATAAGTACTTGAATAACTATTTCACTTAAATATTGGTTCTTGAGACAGACTGTATAGCATAGGTACAGCTGAGCACATCTGTTCTTTGTAAAATTATTAACATGTCTGTAGCCTGCTGTAGTTTAGAAGACTACTATTTTCAGGCTGCTCAAGAACTCTGGACTATGCCCTAGAAGTTAATTCTGGTCCTTTGCAAAAGCAAATCCCAAGCTAGCTTCGTGTGTGCAATGACTATATTCAGGTAAAATTTGATATTAGGAAAAAACAAGGAAACTAGATGGATAATTTGAGAGCCATGGACCATGATACATGTCAGAACCCCAGAAAACAGGAACAGAAGGAGGATGAGAAACTAAATAATACCCATGAAGAATGAATGGATAACCTGCAGGGAGCCCTTTAGCTGGAAAAAGACAGCTGTAAGATAAATGAGGTTTTAAAGGCCTGTCACACAAGATGATTAGATGAGGAAACATGGTTTGGGTATAAATAACATAAATTATTTCATCGTGAAGTATCTGAGCCCTAGGAAAATTAGGATTCCAAGACAATTCTATGCCTTGTCATGGCTCCTGAAAAAATATGGCTGCATTCTCTGATGAGCTTGCTAAAAATGAATGCTTTGTTCTTTTATACATAAGATAGGTAATATAGTAATCAAGAAGAGCAAGAACCATGATATACTCCAAAAGAAGGAGGCTCATAGCTGACAAACAGTCACCTTAGAAGAACTTGTCAAATCAAATTGCAAGAACAGAGCAGAGTCATTAAATGAAGAAAAAGACTCTGTCTCAATGAAGTTGCATCTAAGACATATTTTTATATAGAAAAGAATTGTAATTGTTGTGAAACTGAATTTTGCATTTTTACTTTCTGTTTAATTTTCATAGATTCTGTTGCTGGTACATGGATGGACAGAGTCTTCCCTTCCATGCAATGGGTCATTTCTTTTGTGGTCTCAATTTCAATGTTAAACAGCACTGCCTGTGTAATACTTTCAGGATCAAGGTTTTTTTACTCTGCAAGTCAAGAAGGACAGCTGTCTTTCATCTTCTCTATGCTTAACAACTACCATTGTCCAGTTGTAGCTGTGACAAAGATCATCATTTTTTCTTCTATTGCAGTAATACCTTCAAGCTTAGTAAACTTAATAAAATATTTGATGTTGTCATTCTTTGTTTTAAGTGAGCTAAATATGATAGCTTTGCTTAAACTAAGGTACTAGGAGGCCCATCTGCACAGACCTTACAAGGTAAGTCAAAACTCTAGTTGTAAATCTCTGTTTACTTTGTATGAACAATATTGCTTCTATTGTGTAAATGCTTCCAACCAGTTGTGATACCAAACTTCAAAACACCTACTTCAGGGCTCCATTTTGGGTACATGGATCAACCATTCTGCTTTATTATGTAAAAGCTCAACAAGAGTTCCTTATATAAAGAAATATTTCATTTTTCATAATTCTTGCACCATACAATAATTAGAGCATAGTAAAATATGGATAATGTGCAACACTGTCTCCTTAGGTAATAATGTAGTGTAAATTATGTACCTATATCATCATTTTTATAGGTTTAGCATGCTATATAATTGCTATGAGATGTTAATAAGCACATTAGTTCAGTGATGTTAAGCATTTTAATTTAATTTAATTAAAATGATGGAATCCCTATTAACACTTATAACATTAATGCACACAGTATCTTTTAAATTAGTACATTAGTCAGGTAGTGTTTTAACATTGAACCATAGGAACAGAACCCAATAAGTATTCTCCAAAGCGCCTTATCCTATGGGTAGATGCATTCCTACAGCAGACAGAGTCTAGTGAGCAGAACAAGATAGATGTCAACTTACACTTGCCAGTAAGATGAGGTGACAAGTGGAAGGTAAACTATGTAAACCATCTAATATCACTGAATTAAGCTCTTACTTTAAAAGATTCTACTGACAACAGTGTCCAGTAAGCAAGATGTGAACATGAATTGATGCATCCCAAAGAGCTGGCATGTGTTCTTTAACAACCCTCCATACAAAATAATTGGAGGTCTGACACTAAGCACACTAGTAAAGGGGTAAAGAAATCATAACTTTATTTCTGAATGTGATAAATACGTTGTTTTGTAAAGAACACATAGTAAGATAGGTTTATTTCCTTTTTCTAATCTTGGCATAGAAATAATTGGGCCTCTACAATACATTTGGTGGGTTCTTTTGGAATCCCCAAAAGTTGATGGCATGCATTTTTGTCAACCAAATGTTTTCCTCATCTGTATTTCTTTCTTCCCTCATTTCCCTTTCTTCTTTCCATCAATCTTATTCTTATATAATATAAGCCATATCATGGAATAATATGAATCCAATCAGTTGTGATAGCCATTATGATTTAATTAAGTTATAAGCCTAGTCAAAGTGAGTAATTTTCGATACTCAAATATTTAAAGATGAAGTGAACTAATAATCCTAAGTTTCATTCCTACATGTCAGTCACCACAATATGACTTAAATATTATTCTTCAAATTTAAATTCCCAGACTGACTCATGACGACACAGGTTCATTTGTTTTCCATTGGACCATATAGATATTAATTATTAAGTGAATCTTGTATAGATTTGCACACTATATATACTTTAAAAAATACTAATTTATTTTATATTTTTTTTGGGGGGGGGAGTTTCGAGACATGGTTTCTCCGTAGCTTTTTGGTTCCTGACCTGGAACTAGCTCTTGTAGACCAGGCTGGGCTCGAACTCACAGAGATCCGCCTGCCTCTGCCTCCTGAGTGCTGGGATTAAAGGCGTTCGTTATCACCACCCGGCTTTTATTTTACACTTTACATTTGTATCTTCCTAAAATATCTTCCTCATTTTAAAAATGCTGAATGGTGTTATCTTTTAATTTAGTCATGAAATTATTAAGAAATAATCATTTTAGTGAGTGTCTCCTTTGTTTTAGGCATTAAATATCTAGGTTGTTCAGAGATATGATGACCAACCTTATTTCACAATATTAATAGCCTCATAGTAATATGAGAAATTAAATATAAAATGATTGTGAAACTCAGTATCCTCAAATATAATACATACAATTGTCATAATGATTTTAGAGAACAACATTATGAGTGACAGATTCATTAACTGTCTTAAGGTATAAACTGAATATTGATGGTTAAGTTTCTAGACAAGACACTTCTCTATGTGTCCTAAATAAATGACACAGTAAATTTTATATCAGTGTTATTCTATAAATAATTCTGGAAGGGATAAATAACTGAGACTCATAGGTTTCAAACCAAATTTCTATGACTACTGTATTTCTCATATTGTATTACTTCATGATGCTTCAGGATATATTAGTCCACACCATTTTAAAGATGGGCTATGTGTTACATCAATTAATCAATCCCTTATTTCCCAAATTGGAAGTCTTAATAGCTAATAATAAAATACTCTGACTAAATTTGTTTATGAGGAGTATGTTTTTTTAAAATGGTGCTGTACAACTACTCCTGAAAAAACACTGATTTTAGTGAACTAATACTATAGTTTTATGAAGCAAGAGAAATTTGTAGGATTTGTAGTAAAAATACAGTTGTTTGCAACAGTTTCAATTGCTGTGTCTGCAAGAAAACTTCAGTATGTTATAAAACTGAAGCTGTAGCTCTAATATTTCAGGACATGATTGCACCCATATGCTTTTACTTCTACAACAATTCATAAGTCTTCTTCAACTATATAAAACATACAAATTTGAAAATAAATTCATCACTAATATTGAATTTCTTTTTACCTTTAGGTGTGGTCGCCATTTCTCTTTGTGCTGATGTCCTCTTCTTTGTTTCCAGTTGTCTCACCAATGATTAAGACCCATGACGAAGGTTATTTACCACGTCATCTTTATTTTAAGTGGATTTCTGTGTTACTGGCTTCATATTCACCTTAAGCAACATTCTGGGTTTTTTTTGATAAAATCACTTTTTATTTGCAACTGCTATTTAATGTTTCCCCACCTGAAGATAGAGATAACATTTTTATTCACTAGTGCAAAAGTACATAAAAAAGTAGTTCTCAAAATTCTAAAATAATCTACTAATTTCATGAATTATTGTATTGTGTATAATCATTCGTTACAGAAATATCCATCTCCCATAAACCACAAAACTGAATGACACAAAGTTACTCTCTGAGCTAAACAGATTTTTGTGAAAAGCAAAACAGGAACTTAAAGGTTCTAAGCACAAAATTAAATGATATCAAAATGTTAATTACTATGACTTAACATCCACTGGAGTTTCACAATATACTCTATAAATAATAATAATTATTATTACACATAAATCAGAAATTGTAATGTTTACATTATTTGAACATTAATACTAGTTTGATCATAATATACAATGTAGATATGTAAAAATATCACATTTGCTCTGTTATTTCACCATATTATTTTATTGATTCCTTGGAAATGTGACATCTTATACCCTGATCACACTCACTTCCCTTTTCTTTTTTGTCTCCTTCCCCACCCTTAAGACCCCCCAAAATAAAAAGTAAATAAAAATTAAAGAGAAATATTTTTAATGAATCCAATTTGTGTTATCTATATATTCACTAAAATAAGATCAAACTATTGCTGCTGTGCCTTCAAAAGAGCCAAGTCTCTCCCCTTCTGCACCCTCATTAGAAGCCATCAGTTGTAGAGCTACACTTCAACATTCCTATCACACATTCTAAGAGTTCTCTTTAATGGATTCCTGTTTAGGCTGTTATTTGGGGTGGTTATTGGGTTAGGAGTAGGGGTTATCATAGAAGCCTTCCATGTCCTTCTTTCTCAACTGTGCATTTTCAGTTATTGATATTGCTGCAAAAGTAGCTATCTTGCTCTTTACAGTCAGTGGGTACACAGATCATGGGTTTCCACATGGTTTCTCGTGACAGAACAAACTACAAACATGGCCTCCTGCTGCAATAAGACCACAGACACAGACAAGGCTGTCAGAGGCAGCATGGATTAGGGATTAGCATGGATTAATCAAGCTACAACATATACCATGAAAATGTGCATGGCCTTCAGTGGTAACAGGTGCCACAGACATCGATATAGACACAAGCCACAGGAGATAGTGGCACATGGACCCAGGTGGCAGTGCTGGCCATTCATATCAATATGAATTCCAGAAGCAATATGGGCCACCGGCATCAAGTTAACAGGATCATTATGGGCCTTAGCAACAGCATGGCTCACAGGCATCAACCTGACTTAAGGTCATGGCAAATACACCCACATGACCTTCGGTGGAAACAAACATTAACTTGGCCATTTGGCTACATCGTGACCACTGATCCACACATGGTCATCAGTGGTAGCACAGATTCCAGACATCGGCATGACCCAAACAGCTACATAGGTAATTGCTCTAACATGACCTGTGGCATGGCCCATGAACATCAACATGGTTTCAGACAGTGGAATAGAGCATGGAAATTCACATGAGTGGTAACATGTGCCATAGACCTTCACACTGTGTCTGGTTGTATCAGGACCATGGACCCATTTTTGGCTCTCAGTAGTATCATGGACAATGGGCTTCAACATGTCCTCAGATGGTTACACAGACCATTCACATCAACATACCCCCTGCAAGGCAACAAAATCCAAAGATATTACCAAAGCGTCATTCAGAGGAATAAGCTGCATTTCTTCATATGGATGTCTTCTGGTTTCATTGTGGACTAGGGCATCAACATAGGCCACAGACATCAACATTGCCTCCAGTGACATCACAGATTATGGCAGTCCTTCAAGAATGTCCAATCCAGAAAATAAAACATTCCTTATCTCAGGCCTCTGTCATTGCCCAGAGCCAGGGCAATTATACAGCTAGGCGAATGGCCAGAGTACCAAATTTGCATCTGTATAAGCTCCAGACTGCATAACACTATGCCTCTGACCCTACTGGGTGACAACATGTTCCTCTATTAACCTAAGCTCACTCTCATGCCTGTCACCCTTGTAGAGTCTTCAGCTCTGTCTCCATAGCTTATGGACCACTTGACTTTTCTATATTCCCTGTCTCTCCATCACATAATTTTTCAGTGTAGTTGTTCAGGCCTGGCTGGGTGGCCTGACTGACTGCACTCCTGTCTCTATAGGCAGGTTGATCTGGCTCCACATTTACCCTGCTACCTTATAGTTCAGAATTATAATTATTTTTGAGCTTCAAGGTCTGATTAGCTATTTGTCATTCTGAAAGACATATTTTTGACTGGAATCAAACTCTCAATAAGGAAAGAATATTCCTGCTAGCAGTATGTTCCTTGTGTTTTTCTTTGGCTTACTTTATTCTCTTGATCTAATATGACCAACATATTTTGAAGTCTTTACCTTGTTTTTCTGAGTGTGCTGTTTATCAGAGCAATAAATAAGCACTTGTATTGCATGACATGTGGTACAGTAAGAAGATGCTTAAACTTAGGTGCATTTATCCTGGGGTTCTTTGTTTAAGGGCCTTCTCAAAACATATTTGTGGACATCATCTTTTTTAGAGAGATTGAAAATCTTTGGAATTTTGTAGAAGTTTTCATTTCCAACTGCTTTGGCATAGAAATTACTGTCAGTTCTGGGAGAGAAAGTCTCTGTCTTTCATTTCTCTTCCTTTTTTCTCTCTCTCTCTCTCTCTCTCTCTCTCTCTCTCTCTCTCTCTCTCTCTCTCACACACACACACACACACACACACACACACACACACACACCAAAATTGATGAAACTAAGAGTGGCATTCACAATGTATCTGCAAATGGACTTGTTCTTACTCTATCTAGTTCTCACTGTACTCTAAAAAGAATGCCCTTTACTCAACAGTAAACACACACTAAAATAAATATTTTTTAAAAAAATAAAAGATTTTAAAGAGAGAGTAAAAGTAATCTGAAAGAGTGCAGAGAGTCATCTCTTAAAGGAGTAAAAAATAATATGCCACATGAAGATTTAATAATGCAGAGAGTCTGCATTATGTATATTATTTGCTTTCTTTGAATATTTTGACTGGAGAAAGACATTTGATTCTGGGGGCTGTTAAGATAAACCAACATAATAGTATCTTTATTTCAAAATCTGGGACTAAGGATATGTTGCTTTGGAAAAGAGTTTCTACTTTTGTTTCCACAGAAGATGAGAACCTGTGGACTCCTTCCAGACTAGTGTAGTTTGATGGAACAAGACCTTCCAAAAGGTCTCTGTGAACCCTAAAAATATTTCACCCAACAAAAGCAGGAAGCAGTTTTGAGAAAACTATGCCCACATTCCCAAAATGATTGTTTATAAATCTTTATTTTCATCTAAAGGGATATGATATAAAAATAAATACTTTACAATGGAATTGACTTTGGTTTATTGATACAAATTTAAGGTCAATTTTGTTATATGTATATTTATATTTATAAATTATTGTAATATATATTGTATATATATATTGTTATATGTATATGTATATTTCTATTATTGTTTAAGATATTATGTTTATATAGATCAAACTCTTTTTAAAATGTAATATAATTTAAAATTATGGATTTAGAGATGGTCATCTAAAATAGTTAAAATCAAACTAGTAGTCTCTCTCTCTCTCTCTCTCTAGACTACTAGAGAGAGAGAGAGAGAGAGAGAGAGAGAGAGAGAGAGTAGGTGGAGTCAGAGAGACACCATGTATCTTCTGAAGGAGAAACACGATGCCAGAAACTTACCAGTAGGCCACAGCCTCATGGCGATACATAGATTAATAGAAATGGATTCACTTATAATATGAGAATTAGTTAGTAAGAAGCCCAAGCTAATAGACCATACAGTGTTGTAAATAGCATAGTTTCTGTGTGAGTATTCAGGTCTGGGTGAGTAGATTTTGATTACAACTCTGTCTCAAAAAAAAAAAAGGAATAAAGAAAGAAAAAAGAAAAAGAAAAAAGATGTGGAGGCCACTATTTTTAGCTATTCTTTTCTCAATAACCTCCTTTAAGTGGAAGAGGATGAATATGAAAGGTCAGGAGAAATTTTAAATCCAAGAAATGTAAAAAATTGAAGATTTTTACTAAAAATAGACATAAAAACAACTTTGCTATTTTAATGAGTTTGATTCTGGACCCAGATAAATGACATGCTAAAATACTTAAAGAGCTTGTGTAGCAGTCATGTAATAGTATTAATAATTTTGGGAAACTTTTTCTTTAGTTTATTTTATCTTTGGTTTTTAGAGACAGGGTGTCTCTGTGTAGCTCTGTCTATCTTGGAATTCACCTGTAGACCAGGCTGGTCTTAAACGCATTAGAGATCCACCTGCCTCTGTGTGGCCTTTATGTTGTTCTT
This sequence comes from Microtus oregoni, assembly GCF_018167655.1. Classification (NCBI taxonomy): domain Eukaryota; kingdom Metazoa; phylum Chordata; class Mammalia; order Rodentia; family Cricetidae; genus Microtus; species Microtus oregoni. Next base: position 21,893,845 of record NW_024543093.1, on the reverse strand, counting down.
GGAAGTATGTGGTGTTCTCATTGGTTCTCAGAAGGGTAGCCATACAGAGATGAGCCATTCTTTGTTATGTTTCTGATCCTCTGTGTCAAAGAACTCTGTTCACTGTACTTGTGTCTCATATACTATTCAATGAGTTGAAAATTCAGACTAGGGGTCCAGGAAACTCAATAAAGCTTATTTTTATTTTATTTCTGTTTATACATATGGGTATTTTGCCTGCATATAGGTCTGCTATACAACACATGTATGCAGTGCTCTTGGTGGCTAAAAGAGTGTATTCGATGCCCTGAGTCTGGAGTTCCAGGTGGTTGTGAGCCATCAAGTAGGTTTTGAGAATCAAACTTTGTTTCTTCTGGGAGAAAAGCCAGGGTTGTTATCTGCTGAGCCATCTCTCGGATCTACAAATCTTTTCAAAATGACCATTATAGTAACATTTCATTTAAAATAAGAATCTGATGGGAAAATGACAAAAAAAAAAATACTGGTTTTAAAGCAGGTCATACAGCTCCGGGCAAAGAGGAATTAAGATTATGTTGCTGAGAGTAAAGAGATCATGGTGAGTATTAGCTGGATCCATGTTTCTTCAGTATACACTACAGGTAACGAGGTTCTACTTTTGCGATATAGACAGAACGCTGCTGTATTTACTCTATTGCAAATCACCAATTGTAAATACCCTAGGTTTTTCTTTGATGGTACTGAACATCTACTAATGTACTTTGGTTGCAAGGAAACACAAAGATTCTAGCCACTAAAGTAGAAAGACATTTTATTCAGTGAAGTGTTAGAGAAGCTGGCAGAGCCTGCCTGGAAGAAGACAGGTAGCGTGCAAAGAAGCAAGTCTTTCTATTTCAACATGCTTGACTGGACTGTGTAATCTTTGCCTCTCCAGTCAGTGTTTTATTAGGTTCAAAAGTCAAAGTCTTAGGGATGCAAGCCTCGTTCTTGAAGTTATGTCATGTGCTTGGACCTTGGTTATGACAAAATCCACAGGAAAGCTCACAGCAAAAGTCTCCAGAAAGCTTTTAGATTCTCTAGTTGGAGGCAGTCTCAGGAGTTTGATAGAGAATGCATGGGCATGGTATCTGAGGAAGTGCATACAAGGAAGATCAGGCTGCTGTGGGGAAGTGGAAACTAATGAAGCCCAGCAAATACTGGCATCCAGCACCTAAGAGCAAAGAATGGGAATTCAGTGGGATTCAGTCTCCTGAACCTTGTATGTGTTGGTTATGGTATAGGTTGGTTTACTATTTTTCAAATATTAAAATGCCACTTCCTCCTCTTTCTTCATTTGCCCCCCTTTGTTTCTCCCACCAAATATACACACCAAAAATATTTCTTTGCATAGATTGCATGTATGAAGTGAATGATCCTTTGTATGGCCAAAGGAGAAGAGTACACATTCTCAAAACTTTTCAAGTTCAATTTTACTGAAGTGTCAAGAGACTCTGTGTACATGCCTTCAGCTGCTGTAGGCTAACTATCCAGTGGCTGAATCTATGACTAGTTGAAGGTCACACGGACATAGAAACCTCTCTAAATCATCTGGATGATCTGGGTGATTGGGTGCTGGGAAAGCATTCTTTGCAGTTACTTTCTGACATATATACATACATATATATATATATATATATATATATATATATATGCATTTATATGTATATGTTGTTACTTGTAAATATTAAAATCTGTACAAAACAAATTCCAGAGTCACTCATTAAGCTAGTTCATCCACATGTCACAGGAAAGAAGGTAGCATTTCCCTGGCGGTGGTCTGTGGGCATTGGGTAACGCTGATTTATATTGACAGATGTTTTTATGACCTGCCTAGCAACTGCCCTCTCCTACCTGCCAAGTCTTTCTGACTGGAGATGTGTGGAGAAGAAATAACTGTACTAATGATAGAAGACTCCACCTGTGATGGAGGAAGGTCATTCGTTAATTAATAAAGAAACTGCTTGGCCTGATAGGTTAGAACATAGGTGGGTGGAGTAAACAGACAGAATGCTGGGAGGAAGAGGAAGTGAGCACAGACGCCATAGCTCTGCTCTCTGAAGCAGACACGATGAAGCAAGCCACCAGGTCAGACATGCTGAATCTTTCCTGGTAAGACTGGTACTACACAGATTACTAAATATGGGTTAGGCAAGATAAGTCACCACCTTGTGGTGCAACACACATTAATAGAAATGGACCAAGCAGTGTTTATATGAATACAGTTTGTGTGTTGTTATTTTGGGGCATAAGCTAGCCAGGCGGCCAGGAGCCTGCAGCTCCTTCAACACACCTGGGGAAGGTATTCGTGTGTGCCACGAGCCTTAGCCAGGTGCTAGTTGCTCCAAATTTGAATAGGACCGAGTACCAGACTGTTTCAGAGGATATGAAGTTAAAGGTAGATGGAGTGAAAAGCTGGCTCTCTTTCATGCTTGTTTTCCCACATCTCCCCTTGACATCATTAGAAGTACTCACCTTTCAGTCAGGCTGCTGGGCTGGTAGAGCAAGCATCAGTGTGCTGCTTACCCACATGTCAGCTTATTCCTTCTTACTCCAGGGGACCATATGACATCTCCAGACTAGGAACTTTGCAGTGCTATATAATGCTTTGCCTGCTCCATGTTCATAGTATGTACTGGCCTAATGCCATCAGATAAGTGCAATAATAGACATTTCTCAGGGTCTCAAGCCCTTGTAAACTGTAATGTTTGGAGTTCTGGAAAAGGCACTCGCTTACTAGAGACCCATGCTCCACATTCACATGGAAAGTAACAAGCTTAATGCAACGCACATGAGATGCTTTACATGTGTCCGGATTAAGCTGTCCTTTGGTCATGCAATGGCCTCTGAGTGATCTTGGAGGCCTGTCATTACCCACCTGTTTCCATAGTAATTGAGTGAAGGGCAATCATCTTCAGTGTAAGGGCGTGCTGTCTCCTAAACTGGTTTGATTAGAAATTGAATGAGTTGTAGCAAGATCATCCTTCTGGCTTAGGAATTATATGGCTCACGGCTGTCTGGAAGTGATGAAGCCATTTTGGTTCCATGAAGGAAGCTGTCTAGAGGCTGAAGTCAGCACAGCTGCTGGGTGGTAATGAGAGCTGCAGAAGGAGGAACCTGGGGTAGCAACACTGGTGTAGAGGTTGTGTGCTCAGCAATGTGGCCCCTCATTTACACATGAAGCCACTTGGGTATTTCCTTCATTGTTGTCATTTGTTTTGTGGGAAGCAAGCTTCAGGTAGTTTTAAAATACCCAACTATCACTCCTTTTCTTCTTATTCTATCACTTACTTTTGGCACAGTTGTAACTTAAATTCCTCACTCATAAAAGTTACAGGATAGCAAGGGCTGTCACACAGAGAAACTCTCTCTTGAAAAAGCAAAGGAAGCTTGAGAAAGTAGTGTCCATACATGGTTTAGGAGGCAAGCACGAAGCCTAACTTCCTGTATTTGGCTTCTCCATTGATAAACAGAGATGGTGACATATGCTTGAAATCCCACTACTGCAAGGCAGCCATCTGCTGATTATTGGGTCTCACTGTCAGTGCCACCAGCCTAGCAGAATCACTGAGACCCGATATAGATAAGTGACCTGTGTCAATAAACAAGGTGAATGTAGCCAGTCTAGCAGAAACCTTCAGACATGATATAGATAAGTGACCTGTGTCAATAAACAAGGTGAATGTAGCCAGTCTAGCAGAAACCTTCAGACCTGATGTAAATGAGTGACCTGTGTCAATAAACAAGGTGAATGTAGCCAGTCTAACAGAAACCTTCAGACATGATATAGATAAGTGACCTGTGTCGATAAACAAGGTGAATGTAGCCAGTCTAGCAGAAACCTTCAGACCTGATGTAAATGAGTGACCTGTGTCAATAAACAAGGTAAATGTAGCCAGTCTAGCAGAAACCTTCAGACCTGATGTAAATGAGTGACCTGTGTCAAATAAACAATGTGAATCTGTCTTAGGAACAAATACCAAGGTTTTCCTGTAACTTCTACATGCATATACGCTAAAGAAATGTATGTGTACATACAGACACAAGTGCATCCACACACATGTAAGAAGAAACTCAGATACCCTTACAAAGAAGAAAGAGGAGAGAGAGAAAGAATGGAGAGAGAGTCATAAAAGATCATTTGAACTTTTGTGGACTGATTGGTGTGTTTCAAAAGTATTTTTATTTTTGGTTCTTTGAGGTAAGGCTGGTGGCCCAATTTGAAGATCAATGAAGGCCCTATATTTCTAATGATGACCTCAAACATCTGCTCATTCTGCCTCTATTGCCAAGTGCTGACATTACAGGTATGGGTCTTCCTTTTTTATCTGTCCAGTGCTACAAATCTATATGAGACACTGTATCATGCTGAGACAATACTCTATGACTAAGGTGATCCTGAAACCATTTTATAAACTTCATAGAAAGTGGTTGCAAACTGAGGTTTCTCTGGACTATGCCATCCAACAACTGCTTTTAAATTATCACTCCGGCTGGGAGTGATAATTTAAAAGCACTCAGAAGACAGAACCAAGCAGAATTCTGTGAGTTTGATGCCAGCCCAGGCTACAGAAGCTAGTTCCAGCACAGCTAAGACTATTACACAAAGAAACCCCGTCTTAAAAAACAAATAATAGCACAGACATTCCTCAACCCCCTAATATTTCTGGTCATTCTGCAGGGGCTTCTCTCCCAGGCTACTGCCTCTCTCTTCCTATCCCACCCCAGCTTCTGTGCAGGCACCCTGTCCCTTCTTTGGGGACATAAGACCCCCAGATCAGCCTGTATTTAGTCTGGGACTGGGTAGTGCATGCAACTGGGCAGGAGTTCCTTTGTTTTACTAATTTTGCAGGCACCAAGCTAGGCCTTTTGTCTGTGAGGTCTCTGGCCTGCAAGGGACCCTGATCCTGTACCAGAAGATCCATTGGAGAGCATTTGAAGGAAGAGATGGGCAGTCACCAATGCAAGAATTCCTCCAACAATCTGAAAAACAACATGATAAAACAAGAATGCAGTGAATACAACAGGAAGACTTAAACACCCTAATCCAGAGGAAGTAGAAAAAATGGACATTATGAAAGGGATAGAGTCCCTTAAACAGGATATGAAAAACTCCCTTAAAGAAATGGATGAGAAGAATAACAAAAAGTTTGAAGATATTAGTAAATCCATAAAAGATACCCTAGGAAACCAAGAAAAAAACAAACAGATAATGGAAACAGTTCAAGACTTGAAAACTGAAATGGAAGCCAGGAAGAAAACACAAACCAAGGGCAGGCTGGATAAGGAAAATCTAGGTAAGTGAACAGAGACAACAGAGACAAGCATAACGAACAGAATAAAAGAGATAGAAGAAAGAATCTTAGATGCTGAAGACACCATAGAGAAAATAAACACATTGATCAATGAAAACAGCAAATCCAACAAATTCTCATCACAAAACACCCAGGATATCTGGAACACAATAAAAAGACCAAACCTAAGAAAAATAGGGGTAGAAGAAACAGAAGAATTACTGCTCAAAGTCTTGAAAATATATTCAACAAAATTATAGAAGAAAACTTTCATAACCTAAAGAAGGATATTCCTATGAAGATTCAAGAAGCATACAGAACACCAAATAGACTGGATAAAAAAATCCCATCACCATATAATAATCAAAACACACAACATACAGAATAAAGAAAGAATATCAAGAGCTGCAAAGGAAAAAGGTCAAGTAACTTATAGTGGTAAACTGATCAGACTTACACCTGACTTCTCTATGGAAACCATATATGCAAGAAGGCCTTGGATAGATGTGCTGCAGAAATTAAGAACCAGTGCCACAAAGTTGGAAAATATAAAAGAAATGGACTTGTTTTTAGACAAGTACCATTTACCAAAATTAAATCAAGACCAGGTGAACAATTTAAATTGACCTATAAGTCATGAGGAAATAGAAGCTGTCATAAAAAACCTCCCAACCGAAGTGGCGGAGACCCGACTCGTAGGCCCCAAGCAGCGGAGACCTAAAGTGCAGGCCCCAGGGGCGGATGTGGGAGAGTCCAAGCATGAAACAGTGAAGCTCACACTGAGAGCAAATCGCCCAACTACAACTAAATCAAACCCATTAGATGGCATCGATAGGAGGAGATGGGCAGGTGCAAAGGCATGAACTAACCCAACAATCTGAAAAAGAACATTAAAACACCAGAACCCAATGATCTTACAACAGAAGGACTTGAACACCCTAACACAGAAGAAGAGGAAAAAATTTACTTTATGAAAGCAATAGAGTCCCTTAAACAACATGTGAAAAAACGCCCTTATGGAAATGGATGAGAAGTGTAACAAAAAGTTTGAAGAAATGAGTAAATATGTAAATGATACCCTGGGAAACCAAGAAAAAATGATCAAACAGGTAATGGAAACAGTTCAAGAATTGAAAATTGAAATGGAAGCCAGGAAGAAAACACAAACTGAGGACCAGCTGGATATAGAAAATCTAGGTCAACAAGCAGAGACTACAGAAACAAGCATAATCAATAGAATACAAGAGATAGAAGAAAGAATCTCAGATTCTGAAGACACCATAGAGAAAATAAACACACTGATCAAAGAAAACAGCAAAGCCAACAAATTCTCAACACAAAACATTCAGGAAATATGGGACATAATAAAAATACCAAACCTAAGAATAATTGGAGTAGAAGAAGGAGAAGAGTCACAGCTCAAAGGCCCCAGAAAATATTTTTAACAAAATTATAGAAGAAACTTTCCCAACATAAAGAAAGATATTCCTTTGAATATTCAAGAAGCATACAGAACACCAAACAGAGTGGATCAAAAAAAAAAATCCCCTCGCCATATAATAATCAAAACACAAAATATACAGTTTAAAGAAAGAATATTAAGAGCTGCAAAGGAAAAAGGCCAAGTAACTTATAAAGGTAAACCGATCAGACTTAAACCTGACTTCGCTATGGAAACCATGAAAGCCAGAAGGTCCTGGATAGAGGTACTGTAGAAACTAAGAGACCATGGATGCAAACCCAAACTACTATACCCAGCCAAGATATCATTCACTATCAATGGAGAAAACAAGACATTCCAGGATAAGAACAAATTTAATCAATATGTAGTCACAAATCCAGCCCTACAGAAAGTAATAGAAGGAAAATCAGAACCCAAGAAATCCAACTTTGCCAACACTGCCTACAATAACTCAGGCATCTAGCGACCCTTCACCAGCACAACTCAAATAAGGGAGACACACAAACTCTACTACCAAAAACAATAACAATAACTGGAGTAAACAACTATTGGTCATTAATATCACTTAATATTAATGGTCTCAGTTCACCTATAAAAGGGCACAGGCTAAGAGACTGGATACGAAAACAGGTTCCAACATTCTGCTGTTTGCAGATGATTGGGATAAAGGAAGGTTGGATAGGGGAGCATGGAAGCACAATTCTTAGTTAAGGGAGCCACCCTGGGGTTGGCAAGAGACTTGAACCTAGAGTGGCAACCAGGAGCCCAAGGCAATGTCCCCAGTTAGTTCCTTGGGCAGCTGAGGATAGGGAACTGGAAATGACCCTATCCTATAGCAATACTGATGAATATCTTGCATATCACCATAGAAACTTCATCTGGTGATGGATGGAGATAGAGACAGAGACCCACACTGGAGCACTGGACTGAGCTCCAAGGTCCCAATGAGGAGCAGAAGGAGGGAGAACATGAGCAGAGAAGTCGGGACCGCGAGGGGTGCACACACCCACTGAAACAGTGGAGCTGATCTATTGGGAGCTCACCAAGGCCAGCTGGACTGTGACTGAAAAAGCTTGGGATAGGGCCGGACTCTCTGAACATGGCGAACAATGAGGGCTGATGAGAAGCCAAGGACAATGGCACGGGGTTTTGATCCTTCTTAATGTGCTGTCTTTGTGGGAGCCCAGCCAGCTTGGATGTTCACCTTCCTAGATATGGACGGAGTTGGGAGGACCTTGGACTTACCAAAGGGCAGGGAACACTGACTGCTCTTTGGACTGGAGAGGGAGGAGAAGAGGAGTGGGGGGAGGGGGAGAAGGGTGGTAGGACAGGGAGAAGGGTAGGAGGAGGGGGAGGGAAATGGGAGGCTGGGAGGAGGCGGAAACTTGTTTTTTTTTCCTTTTCTCAATAAAAAAAAAGGAAAAAGAAAAGAAAATGCCACACACGCAAAAAAATAAAATAAAATAAATAAGAAAAAATAAATTAAAAAAAAAGAAACTCATCTCAACCACAAAGACAGGCATCTACTCAGAGTAAAGGGTTGGGAAAAGGTTTCTCAAGCAAATGGTCCTATAAAAAAAGCAGGTGTGGCCATACTAATTTCTAACAAAACTGACTTCAAACTAAAATCAATCAGAAGAGATCGAGATGGACACTTTATACTCATAACAGGAACAATTCATCAGGATGAAGTTTCAGTCCTGAATATCTACGCCCCTAATAACAAAGCAACCACTTATGTAAAAGAAATATTACTAGAACTCAAGGCAGACATCAAACCACACACACCAGTAGTAGGAGACTTCAACAAACCTCTCTCACCAATGGACAGGTCAATCAGACAGAAACCTAATAGAGAATTAAGAGAATTGTCGGAGGTAATGAAGAAAATGGACTTAACTGACATCTATAGAACTCTCCACGCAAACAGGAAAGAATATACCTTCTTCTCTGCAGCTCATGGAACCTTCTTGAAAATTGGCTACATACTCAGAAACAAAGGAAACCTCCACAGATACAAAAAAATATCAGTGTCCACCTGTGTCTTATCAGATCACCACGGATTAAAGTTAGAAGGCAACGACAATGCTACCCCCAGAAAGCTGACAAACATATGGAAACTGAACAGTCAACTACTGAACCATACCTGGGTCAAGGAAGAAATTATGAAAGAAACTAAAGTCTTCCTTGAATTTAATGAAAATAAAGACACAACATAATCAAACCTATGAGACAAGTTGAAAGCAATGCTAAGAGGAAAGTTCATAGCACTTAGTGCCCACTTAAAGAAAACGGAGAAAGCATACATTGGGGACTTAATATCACACCTGAAAGCTCTAGAAAAAAAAAGAAGTAGATGCACCCAGGAGGAGTAAAAGACTGGAAATAATCAAACTGAGGGCAGAAATCAACAAAATAGAAACACAGAAAACAGTCCAAAGAATCAATGAAACAAAAAGTTGGTTCTTGGAGAAAATCAACAAGATTGACAAACCACTATCAAATTAATTAAACGGCAAAGAGAGAACACACAAATAAATAAGATCAGAAATGAAAATGGGGACATAACCACAGACACAGAGGAAATTCAGAGAATCATTAGATCTTACTAAAAAAGCCTGTATGCCACAAAACTGGAAAATGCAAAAGAAATGGACATTTTTTTAGATAAGTACCATATACCAAAGCTAAACCAAGACCAGGTGAACAATCTAAATAGACCTGTTAGTCGTGATGAATTAGAAGCTGTTATCAAAAACCTCCCTACCAAAAAAAGCCCAGGACCAGATGGTTTCAATGTAGAATTCTACCAGAACTTCCAAGAAGAGCTAATACCTATACTCCTAAATGTATTTCACAATATAGAAACAGAAGAATCATTGCCAAATTCCTTTTATGAAGCTACAGTTACGCTGATAACAAAACCACACAAAGACTCAACCAAGAAAGATAATTACAGGCCAATCTCACTCATGAAGATTGACACAAAAATTCTCAATAAAATATTGGCAAAGCAAATCCAAGAACACATTAGAAAAATTATCCATTATGGTCAAGTAGGCTTCATCCCAGAGATGCAGGGCTGGTTCAACATATGCAAATCTATCAATGTAAGCCATCATATAAATAAACTGAAAGAAAAAAACCATATAATCATTTCACTAGATGCTGAAAAAGCATTCAACAAAATTCAACACCCCATTATGATAAAGGTCTTGGAGAGATAAGAGATACAATGGTCATACCTAAATATAATAAAAGCTATTTACAGCAAGCCAACAGCTAACAGCAAATTAAACGGAGAGAAACTCAAAGCCATCCCACTAAAATCAGGAACACGACAAGGATGTCCACTCTCTCCATACCTCTTCAATATAGTGCTTGAAGTTCTAGCAATAGCAATAAGACAACATAGGGGATCAAGGAGATTTGTATTGGAAAGAAAAAAGTTAAGCTTTCATTATTTACAGATGATATGATAGTATACATAAGCGACCCAAAAACTCTACCAAAGAACTCCTACAGCTGATAAACACCTTTAGTAATGTGGCAGGATACAAGATCAACTCCAAAAAAAAATCAGTTGCCTTCCTATACACTAAGGATAAGGAAGCAGAGATTGAAATCAGAGAAGCATCACCTTTCACGATAGCCACAAACAGCATAAAATATCTTGGGGTAACTCTGACCAAGGAAGTGAAAGATCTATTTGACAAGAACTTTAAGTCTTTGAAGAAAGAAATTGAAAAGGACACCAGAAAATGGAAGGATCTCCCTTGCTCTTGGATTGGGAGGATCAACATAGTAAAAATGGCAATTCTACCAAAAGCAATCTATAGATTCAATGTAATCCCCATCAAAATCCCATCCAAATTCTTCACAGATAGGAGACAACAATCAACTTTATATGAAAAAACAAAAAAATCAGGAGAGCCAAAACAATCTTAGACAATAAAGGAAAGTCTAGAGACATTACCATCCCTGACTTCAAACTCTATTACAGAGCTACAGTATTGAAAACAGCTTGGTATTGGCATAATAACAGAGAAGTCGACCAATGGAATCAAATAGAAGACCCTGACTTTAAACCACAAACCTATGAACACCTGAATTTTGATAAAGAAGCTAAAAGTATACAATGGAAAAAAGAGAGCATCTTCAACAAATTGTGCTGGCAAAACTGGATGTCAACCTGTAGAAGAATGAAAATAGATCCATATCTATCACCATGCACAAAACTCAAGTCCAAATGGATTAAAGACCTCATTATCAGTCTGAAAACACTGAAAATGATGGAAGAGAAAGTGGGAAATACCCTACAACAGATGGCCACAGGAGATTGCTTCCTATGTATAACCCCAGAAGCACAGACATTAAGGGCAACATTGAATAAATGGGACCTCCTAAAACTGATAAGCTTCTGTAAAGCAAAGGACACTGTCACTAAGACAAAAAGGCAACCCACTGACTGGGAGAAGATCTTCACTAACCTCACAACTGACAAAGGTCTGATCTCCAAAATATATAAAGAACTCAAGAAACTAGACCGTAAAAGGCTAATCTACCCAATTATAAAATGGGGTACTGAGCTGAACAGAGAATTCTCAACAGAAGAAGTTCAAATGGTCAAAAGACACTTAAGATCATGTTCAACTTCCTTATTTATCACGGAAATGCAAATCAAGACAACTTTAAGATACCATCTTACACCTGTCAGAATGGCTAAAATAAAAAAAAAAAACGCCTTTGCTGGAGAGGATGCGGAGAAAGGGGTACACTCATCCATTGCTGGTGGGAATGCAAACTTGTGCAAACACTTTGGAAAGCAGTGTAGCAGTTTCTCAGGAAATTAGGGATCAACCTCCCCCAGGACCCAGCAATACCACTCTTGGGAATATACCCAATAGTTGGCCTATCATACAACAAAAGTTTATGCTCAACTATGTTCCTAGCAGCATTTTCGTAATAGCCAGAACCTGGAAACAATTGAGATGCCCATCAATGGATGAAGAAAGTATGGAATACATACATACTAGAGTATTACTCAGCAGTAAAAAACAATGACTTCTTGAATTTTGCATACAAATGGATGAAAATAGAAAACACTATCCTGAGTGAGGTAAGCCAGACCCCAAAAGAGGAACATGGGATGTACTCACTCATATTTGATTTCTAGCCATAAATAAAGGATATTGAGCCTATAATTCATGATCCTAGAGAAGCTAAATAAGAAGGTGAATCCAAAGACAAACATATAGGCATCCTCCTGAATATTAACCTTCATCAGGCGATGAAAGGAGACAGAGACAGAGACCCACATTGGAGCACCAGACAGAAATCTCAAGGTCCAAATCAGGAGCAGAAGGAGAGAGAGCAAGAGCAAGGAACTCAGGACCGCAAGGGGTGCACCCACACACTGAGACAATGGGGATGTTCTATCAGGAGCTGAAAGGTCATGGGATAAATCTGGATTCGCTGAACATAGCAGACAATGAGGACTACTGAGAACTCAAGAACAATGGTAATGGGTTTTTGATCCTACTGCACATACTGGCTTTGTGGGAGCCTAGGCAGTTTGGATGCTCACCTTACTAGACCTGGATGGAGGTAGGTGGTACTTGGACTTCCCACAGGGCAGGGAACCCTGATTGCTCTTTGGGCTGATGAGGGAGGGGGACTTGATCGAGGGAGGGGGAGCGAAATGGAAGGAGGGGCAGGGAGGAGGCAGAAATCTTTAATAATTAAATAAATATTAAAAAAAACCTCCCAAACAAAAAAGGCCAAGGACCTGATGGTTTTAGTGCAGAATTTTATCAGAACTTCCAAGAAGAGCTGATACCTATATTCCTTAATGTGTTTCACATAAAAGAATCAGAAGTCATTGCCAAACTCTTTTTATGAAGCTACAGTTACCATGATTCCAAAACCACACAAATACCCAACCAAGAAAGATAATTACAGACCAATCTTACTCATGAACATAGATGCAAAAATTCTCAATAAAATTCTAGCAAACCTAATCCAAGAACACATCAAAAAATTATCCATTATGATCAAGTAGGCTTCATCCCAGAGATGCAGGGCTGGTTCAACATATGCAAATCTATCAATGTAATCCATCATATAAATAAACTGAAAGAAAAAAACCATATAATCATTTCACTAGATGCTGAAAAAGCATTCAACAAAATTCAACACCCCATTATGATAAAGGTCTTGGAGAGATAAGAGATACAATGGTCATACCTAAATATAATAAAAGCTATTTACAGCAAGCCAACAGCTAACAGCAAATTAAACGGAGAGAAACTCAAAGCCATCCCACTAAAATCAGGAACACGACAAGGATGTCCACTCTCTCCATACCTCTTCAATATAGTGCTTGAAGTTCTAGCAATAGCAATAAGACAACATAGGGGATCAAGGAGATTTGTATTGGAAAGAAAAAAGTTAAGCTTTCATTATTTACAGATGATATGATAGTATACATAAGCGACCCAAAAACTCTACCAAAGAACTCCTACAGCTGATAAACACCTTTAGTAATGTGGCAGGATACAAGATCAACTCCAAAAAAAAATCAGTTGCCTTCCTATACACTAAGGATAAGGAAGCAGAGATTGAAATCAGAGAAGCATCACCTTTCACGATAGCCACAAACAGCATAAAATATCTTGGGGTAACTCTGACCAAGGAAGTGAAAGATCTATTTGACAAGAACTTTAAGTCTTTGAAGAAAGAAATTGAAAAGGACACCAGAAAATGGAAGGATCTCCCTTGCTCTTGGATTGGGAGGATCAACATAGTAAAAATGGCAATTCTACCAAAAGCAATCTATAGATTCAATGTAATCCCCATCAAAATCCCATCCAAATTCTTCACAGATAGGAGACAACAATCAACTTTATATGAAAAAACAAAAAAATCAGGAGAGCCAAAACAATCTTATACAATAAAGGAAAGTCTAGAGACATTACCATCCCTGACTTCAAACTCTATTACAGAGCTACAGTATTGAAAACAGCTTGGTATTGGCATAATAACAGAGAAGTCGACCAATGGAATCAAATAGAAGACCCTGACTTTAAACCACAAACCTATGAACACCTGAATTTTGATAAAGAAGCTAAAAGTATACAATGGAAAAAAGAGAGCATCTTCAACAAATTGTGCTGGCAAAACTGGATGTCAACCTGTAGAAGAATGAAAATAGATCCATATCTATCACCATGCACAAAACTCAAGTCCAAATGGATTAAAGACCTCATTATCAGTCTGAAAACACTGAAAATGATAGAAGAGAAAGTGGGAAATACCCTACAACAGATGGCCACAGGAGATTGCTTCCTATGTATAACCCCAGAAGCACAGACATTAAGGGCAACATTGAATAAATGGGACCTCCTAAAACTGATAAGCTTCTGTAAAGCAAAGGACACTGTCACTAAGACAAAAAGGCAACCCACTGACTGGGAGAAGATCTTCACTAACCTCACAACTGACAAAGGTCTGATCTCCAAAATATATAAAGAACTCAAGAAACTAGACCGTAAAAGGCTAATCTACCCAATTATAAAATGGGGTACTGAGCTGAACAGAGAATTCTCAACAGAAGAAGTTCAAATGGTCAAAAGACACTTAAGATCATGCTCAACTTCCTTATTTATCACGGAAATGCAAATCAAGACAACTTTAAGATACCATCTTACACCTGTCAGAATGGCTAAAATAAAAAAAAAAACGCCTTTGCTGGAGAGGATGCGGAGAAAGGGGTACACTCATCCATTGCTGGTGGGAATGCAAACTTGTGCAAACACTTTGGAAAGCAGTGTAGCAGTTTCTCAGGAAATTAGGGATCAACCTCCCCCAGGACCCAGCAATACCACTCTTGGGAATATACCCAATAGTTGGCCTATCATACAACAAAAGTTTATGCTCAACTATGTTCCTAGCAGCATTTTCGTAATAGCCAGAACCTGGAAACAATTGAGATGCCCATCAATGGATGAAGAAAGTATGGAATACATACATACTAGAGTATTACTCAGCAGTAAAAAACAATGACTTCTTGAATTTTGCATACAAATGGATGAAAATAGAAAACACTATCCTGAGTGAGGTAAGCCAGACCCCAAAAGAGGAACATGGGATGTACTCACTCATATTTGATTTCTAGCCATAAATAAAGGATATTGAGCCTATAATTCATGATCCTAGAGAAGCTAAATAAGAAGGTGAATCCAAAGACAAACATATAGGCATCCTCCTGAATATTAACCTTCATCAGGCGATGAAAGGAGACAGAGACAGAGACCCACATTGGAGCACCAGACAGAAATCTCAAGGTCCAAATCAGGAGCAGAAGGAGAGAGAGCAAGAGCAAGGAACTCAGGACCGCAAGGGGTGCACCCACACACTGAGACAATGGGGATGTTCTATCAGGAGCTGAAAGGTCATGGGATAAATCTGGATTCGCTGAACATAGCAGACAATGAGGACTACTGAGAACTCAAGAACAATGGTAATGGGTTTTTGATCCTACTGCACATACTGGCTTTGTGGGAGCCTAGGCAGTTTGGATGCTCACCTTACTAGACCTGGATGGAGGTAGGTGGTACTTGGACTTCCCACAGGGCAGGGAACCCTGATTGCTCTTTGGGCTGATGAGGGAGGGGGACTTGATCGAGGGAGGGGGAGCGAAATGGAAGGAGGGGCAGGGAGGAGGCAGAAATCTTTAATAATTAAATAAATATTAAAAAAAACCTCCCAAACAAAAAAGGCCAAGGACCTGATGGTTTTAGTGCAGAATTTTATCAGAACTTCCAAGAAGAGCTGATACCTATATTCCTTAATGTGTTTCACATAAAAGAATCAGAAGTCATTGCCAAACTCTTTTTATGAAGCTACAGTTACCATGATTCCAAAACCACACAAATACCCAACCAAGAAAGATAATTACAGACCAATCTTACTCATGAACATAGATGCAAATTTCTCAATAAAATTCTAGCAAACCTAATCCAAGAACACATCAAAAAATTATCCATTATGATCAAGTAGGCTTCATCCCAGAGATGCAGGGCTGGTTCAACATATGCAAATCTATCAATGTAATCCATCACACAAATAAACTGAAAGAAAAAAACTATATGATTATTTCATTAGATGCGGAAAAAGCGTTTGCAAAATTTAAAACCCTTTAAGATAAAGGTTTTAGAGAGGTTAGGGATACAAAGATCATACCTAAATATAATAAAAGCAATATATAACAAGCCAAAAGCTAATATCAAATTAAACAGAGAGAAACACAAAGCCATTCCACCAAAATAAGGAACAAGAAATGGCTGTTCACTCTCTCCATATCTCTTCAACATAGTTCTTGAAGTTCTATCAATATCAATAAGAAAAGTGAGAAAGGGAGGATGGGGGAAACTTAGGGATAAAGGAAGGGTGGATGTAGGAGCAGGGAAGTACATATCTTAATTAAGGAAGCCATCTTAGGGTTGGCAAGAGACTTGAAACTAGAGGGTCTCCCAGGTGCCCAGGATGATGTTCCCAGTTAGTTCCTTGGGCAGCTGAGGATAGGGAACCTGAAATGACCCTATCCTATAGCCATACTGATGAATATCTTGCATATCATCACAGAAGCTTCATCTGGTGATGGATGGAGATAGAGAGAGACCCACATTGGAGCACCTGACTGAGCTCCCAAGGTCCCAATGAGGAGCAGAAGGAGGGAGAACATGAGCAAGGAAGTCAAGACTACGAGGGGTGCACCCACCCACTGAGGGATTGATCTATTGGGAGCTACCAAGGCCAGCTGGACTGGGACTGAAAAAGCATGGGATAAAACCTGACTCCCTGAACATGGCGGACAATGAGGGCTGATGGGAAGCCAAGAACAATGGCACTGGGTTTTCGTCCTACTGCATGACCTGGCTTTGTGGGAGCCTAGCCTGTTTGGATGCTCACTTTCCCGGACCGGGATGAAGGGGGGAAGACCTTAGACTTTCAACAGGGCAGGGAACCCTGACTGCTCTTCTGACTGGAGAGGGAGGGGGAATGGAGTGGGGGAGGGGAAGTGGAGTAGAGGGAGGGGGAGAGGAGTGGGAGGAGGGGGAGGGAATTGGGAGGCTGGGAGGAGGTGGAAATTTCTTTTCAATAAAAATGAATTGAATGAATGAATGAATGAATAAATAAATAATTAAATATATAAATAAGAAAACATATGGAGATCAAGGTGATTCAAATCAGAAAGGAAGAAGTCAAACTTTCATTATTTGCAGATGATATGATAGTATACATTAGTGATCCCAAAGACTCTAACAAAGAACTCCTAGAGCTGATAAATACCTTTAGTGATGTGGCAGGTTACAAAATCAACTCAAAAAAAGTCAGTAGCCCTCCTATACACAAAGGATAGAGAAGCAGAGAGGGAATTCAGAGAAACTTCATCTTTTATACTACCTACAAATAACATCAAGTATCTTGGGGTACCTCTAACCAAGGAAGTGAAAGATCTATTTGACAAGAACTTTAAGGCTTTGAAGAAAGAAATTGAAAAGGACACCAGAAAATGGAAGATCTACCATGCTTTTGGATGGGTAGGATCAAGATAGTAAAAATGGCAATTCTACCAAAGGCAACCTATAAATTCAATGCAATCCCTATAAAATTCCAACAAAATTCTTCAGAGATCTTGAGAGAACAATAATCAACTTTATACAGAAAAACAAACAATCCAGGATAGCCAAAACAATCCTATTCAATAAAGGTACTTCTGGAAACATTACCATCCCTGACTTCAAACTCTATTACAGAGCTACAGTAATGAAAACAGCTTGGTATTGGCATAGAAAGAGAGAAGTAGACCAATGGAGTCAAATAGAAAACCCGGATATTAACCCTCAATCCCATGAACACCTGATTTTCGACAAAGGAGCTAAAAGTATACAATGGAAGAAAGAAAGCATCTTCAACAAATGGTGCTGGCAGAACTGGATGTCAACCTGTAAAAGAATGAAAATAGATCCATATCAATCATCATGCACCAAACTCAAGTCCAAATGGATTAAAGACCTCAATATCAATCTGAACACATTGAACCTGATAGAAGAGAAAGTGGGAAGTGCTCTACAACACATGGGTACAGGAGACCACTTCCTACATATAAACCCAGTAGCACAGACAATAAGGGCAACATTGAATAAATGGGACCTCCTAAAACTGAAAAGCTTCTGTAAAGCAAAGGACACTGTCACTAAGACAAAAAGACAACCTACTGACTGAGAGAAGATTCTCACCAACCCCGCAACAGACAAAGGACTGATCTCCAAAATATATAAAGAACTCAAGAAACTAGACTTTAAAATGCTAATTAACCCAATTAAAAATGGGGCACTGAACTGAGCAGAGATTTCACAACAGAAGAAGTTCAAATGACCAAAACACACTTAAGGTCCTGCTCAACCTCCTTAGCGATCAGGGAAATGCAAATCAAAACATCTTTGAGATACCATCGTACACCTGTCAGAATGGCTAAAATAAAAAACACCAATGATAGCCTTTGCTGGAGAGGATGTGGACTAAGGGGTACACTCATCCATTGCTGGTGGGAATGCAAACTTGTGCAACCACTTTGGAAATTAGTGTGGCAGTTTCTCAGGAAATTTGGGATCAACCCACCCCAGGACCCAGCAATACCACTCTTGGGAATATACCAGGTGTCCAAGGAGATTACCCCAGATTGTTCCTTGGGCAGCTGAAGAGAAGGCATCTGAACTGGCCCTATCCTATAGCCATACTTATGAATATCTTTTTTTTTTTTTTTGATTTTTCGAGACAGGGTTTCTCTGTGGCTTTGGAGCCTGTCCTGGAACTAGCTCTTGTAGACCAGGCTGGTCTCGAACTCACAGAGATCCACCTGCCTCTGCCTCCCGAGTGCTGGGATTAAAGGCGTGCGCCACCACCGCCCGGCCCTGAATATCTTGTTTATAACCATAGAACTTTCATCTGGCGATGGTTGGAGATAGAGACAGAGACCCACATTGGAGCACTGGACTGAGCTCTCAAGGTCCACATGAGGAGAGGAAGGAGAGAGAGCTTGAGCAAAGAAGTCAGGACTGCGAGGGGTGCACCCACCCCTGAGATGGTGGGGCTGATTTAATGGGAGCTCACCAAAGCCAGCTGGACTGGGACTGATGGAGCATGTGATCAAACCTGACTCTGAATGTGGCTGACAATGAGGGCTGACTGAGAAGCCAAGGACAATGGCTCGGTTTTTTGATCCTACTGCATGTACTGGCTTTGTGGGAACCTAGTCTATTTGGATGCTCACCTTTCTAGACCTGGATGGAGGGGGGAGGACCTTGGACTTCCCACAGGGCAGGGAACCCTGACTGCTCTTTTGACTGGAAAGTTAGGGTGAGGGGAGGTGAGGGGAGGGGAAGGGAAATGAGAGGAGAGGAGGAGGTGAAAATTTTTAATCAAAAATAAAATAAAATAAAAGGAAATGCCAACATTAGATCCTCAGCTCTCATCCTAAAGGGGAAAAGAGATGGTTTAATCTGGAGCCATTTAGAGTGGGCTTGGCCTAGGGACACAAATTTAGGTTACCCAAAGTTCTATGTTCCAATGTTAAAGAAGTTTCAAAGGGTTTGTATAGTTTTACAGAAAAAAAGAAAGTTGTAATTCATGGCAATTTCAAAATACGTTTGTGGGTACATCAGAGATGCTGGTATACCGAGATGGGAGGAGTGGTATGTTATGGGCTCAAGAGGCAATATGATGACATTCTTAGGGCTCTTGGCTTGGAGAAGCTAATGTTCTGCTAAGTTAATATCTTCAAGAAGGATTTGATTTATTAATACATGTTGTTAGTTCCAATACATTGGCAGCAGGGTGCTGGTGGCACACACCTTTAATCTGAACATTCAGGAAGCAGAGGAAAGTGGATCTCCAGTGTCTCAGGCCAGCATCGTCTACAGAGTGAATTCCAGGACAGCCTGGGAGGAAAAAAAAAAAAACAAAACACTGTATGTTTTGAAAAAGCCAAGGAAAAGAGAGAAGACAGGAAGAAACTCAGATACTGATTACAACAAGGAGATAGAACTAGAATAAGATAAAGCAATTAACCTCTGAACCTATCAAATTCAAACCTCTCCACAGTATTAAAATTCTACCCAGTCTGTCTGTTTCATTAGACACAACACAGACTCCTTCCAGGAGCTTTGTTGCTGTTATTTTTCACAGCCAGACAGCTTCTTTTCAGACATTTTTTTTTCACACAAACTAAGTGAACTATTTTCTTCATAATAAAAGTAAATTAAACCAAGTATTAGGATGTACAATGGGAATACCAGCACACAGGAGGTAAGGGCAGGAGGATTCCCATGAGTTCATTGCCAACTTTGAATAAATAACAAATACTTCTGATAGCCAAATGCAGCAAACACACACACACAGGAACTCTCTCTCTCTCTCTCTCTCTCTCTCTCTCTCTCTCTCTCTCTCTCACACACACACACACACACACACACACACACACATAAATACACAAAGGAACAAATAGACATACAAAAAGGAAGACACAAACACATAGAAATATACACACATATGCATAGGAACACATACAAAGGAACACACACACGAAGTTCACTAAAAATAATAAGAGAATTTTGAAGGTAGTGCCAGACATGGACTCATCTCCACAATTCAATAAGCTGAGTGAGACAAAGGTAGGAGGATTAAAAGTTCCAGGATATTTTTGTCTACAAATAAATTATAAATCTGGACTACATAAAGCCTTGCATCCTTCCATTTCATGGAGAGCAGAGTTGGTGTTGATCTTTTTCCATGACTCCGTGTTGCAACAAGTGGTCTATCTTCCACCTTGTTCTGAGTGTTTGGACCTAAGCTGCATTTCCTCCCCAGTCAGTGCCCAGATTTGTCTGTTCTATGTCCTCCCTTAACAACCTCTTTTCAACTGCTTTGTGCTCATGCTGCTTGGGATAAGAAAATATTTCTGAATCCAAACCTGTGAAAATGCAGTAAAATGTTTTCAGTTCCTTTAGTAGGCAGGGTTTCATGGAGCTCACATTGTTCTTAATATATGTCCAGTGATTACCTTGAACTGCTGATCCTCCTTCCTTTACCCTCATATGGTAAGATTATCACATGTGCCAACATGCCTGACCTCTCATCCAAGTGCTAAATTGACCCAACCCAACATGGATGGCTGGTGCTATCAGGACACCTACAGTGTGGTACGAGTTAGAGAGTAAAGCTCCCAGCCCGTAGAAAAGATAAGTACCAAGCAGTCACATGATCTGCTTAGTATATATTTCTTATTCTAAATAGGAATAATCCAGAAGGTAAATCTAGGACACCATGTAACAAAGTCAGCTCTCTGCCCCTGCTGATTTGGCATAAGCTCCCAGAAATGTCATTCATTGACATGGGAGAGACTTAACTCTGAACTGTTACAGTCAGCAGTCTAGGCTTTTGGGATCTTGACTCACGAAAAGCCAGAATTTTTGGGTTTGACACTGAAAAGAATTTCAGGAGTGACCTAGATGACAAGGATATGTAAATAGGTTTGAGGACAAGAAAATGTCTATGCAGTGAAAGCAGTTTCATGAGGTGCTGCTGCCAGTGCCACCAGCTGAGCCTACCACCATGCTGTTCTCATCCTCTGAAAGCCTCCGTGTCTATTAAGTTGAGTCTTGCCATTGATGTGAGAGGAGCTTAGAGATAGAAATGAAAACCAAAAATCCAGGAAGCAAACTCACTGTTTGGATGTTGTTCCTCAAGACTTTCCAGAGAATATTTTGTTTAATGAGTGGCGTGGTGGACAGAAAGAATTTCAAAACTATGATGAATTCTGGTTAACTGTGATTGGTCCATAGCTCCGTGACCTCACAAGGAACCATTGTGATGAAAGAGAGAGGCTCACCTATATTAGATACCATCTGGGCCTATATCTTGTCCCTGGGCTGCAGTGAAGCTGCTGGTTGCCTGCAGAGGACTTAACTCAAGACTTTGATCCTGAGAGATTTTGATTTTGATTGTGCTTCTTTGGAACTGAACATCTGTGATCACCACTAACCTGAAATCGTGAGTGTGCTTCAAAAGGGAACGGTTTGGTTTGTGCCAGAATTTTGACTGTCTTTGTTTTAGATTTAGTTTATTCCAGTGCTTCAGTTTATTTTTTATAAACCATTTTCTATTATTCTCTACCAATCTTTAACATATTGTATAACGGTTTATTTCTTTACATTAAGTTTGACCATCTGCTTGGAGCATACACACCTGCTTTGTTACTTCCCTCAGCATGTTACTGTGGTTATAAATTTCCTTATCATGTTAAGAGTCTTCTTATGCCCACCATGCCACTCATTAAACAAAATATGCTCTGGAAAGTCTTGAGGAACTACATCCAAACAGTTAATTTGCTTCCTGGATTTTTGGTTTTCATTTCTATCTCTAAGTTGGGTCTGAGTTTAATTTGTGTTCTCCATTCAGTTTCTTCTTACTAGTCCAATATTTTTTTCTTAAGCATGATTCCTTGACATTTTTAGATCTATTTTTTCTGGTTTTAAAAGTTTTATTTGAAGTTACAAGCTGTAAAAAATAAACAGCTATTTCATCACCATGTGAATGTTTATTACATCTACCTGTGCTATCTATTTTCTCATAAAACCTTTGAAGCACTTATATGCTCATCTACCCTGGTAACTGTCTTTCACACTTGCTATGTTGTGCCAAAATGCCCTGCAAAAAGAACCAAAAATGTCATGTATTATGAGGTATAGTCCATTTCATTACAGCATCTATATGAGTTTTAGATAAAGGAATTGAATATTTGAAGAATGGAGATAATGTCTGTAGTAGAATAGTTATAGAACTTTATCATCCTAGTGAAAAGGGAATTGAGGCAGACCATGAATTCATTCTGTAACTAGTCTATATCTATGTCCCTGGAAAAGATCAGCACAGAGTTGCTGAGTCTGTCTACTTTGTTACTATGGCACTTTGTTACCTTGTTACTATGTTAACTGCTCACTATGTTCTTAAAGTCAAAGTGTCCTGCTCAGGTTTGCTATGAATGGTCTAACACCTTCTCATGTGCCTGAATGCCTGGGCTCTAGCATGGGGTGCAGTTTGGTGACTAGAGCTGTAGATCAGTAGCTGCAACCTCAATTGAAATGGGGGATATTGGGGCACACACAAGGGACAACTGCAATGTCACAGAGTAGATGTAAATGACTCCAGATAACTGTATGTATTTAGAGAAGTTTTCCAAGGAATTCCTTACTTCACACAGAAAATGTTTAAAATAAGACAAATGAAACCAAAGTAAATCATGGCATAAACTTCTAAATGGAATAATTAAGCAAAATGAGTGGGGGAAGGAGGGGTTCTAAAACCAAATGTTGGACACCAGATGAAGGCATAAGTCACAAACAATCCCACACCAGCTTGTAATAATGATTAATAGAATGGTTATTTATTTAAAGGGAAAAAAACTTACGGATCACTGTCCCAGACAATAGCCCTCTGCATGATCAGGAAATGAGTCTAGTAGCTGGAAGCAGAGCTAGAAGCAAGAAAGTGAGTGGAGGGCTGCCACTGCTTTTTACAGAGAGAGAGACCATGCTCCAGTGGGATGGTATCTCAGTGGCTGTTGGCTGAAGGAGTGAAGGAAGCTCCCGCAGCAGTCCTCAGATGTTTCACTATCACTGTCACTATCAGATAAGGGAGTACTCTCTGTTTCTTAAGAATTTTTATTGATGGTATATGCCTGCACAACATAAAACCATAGGGCAGAAAAACATGGCCAGCTTATGTCCAGTATCTTGTCTAAGTCTGAACAGATGGATGATGTATAGATGCTCTTATTATTTCTCACTTCATTAAAATCCTGCCCATTGTTATCTTCAGATGCCAACAAGGTGGGCAAGATAGGTTCACTTCCTCCCCTCCTTAGAATTGGACAGAGGGTGGGAGGGCCTGAAGTACTCCTGATTCAGTTTTGAAACATGCCCTATTTCACTAAGGATGTTACTTTTCCCACATTGAACATACTGTTTTTTTTTTCAAGAGCAGATAGAGCTTGTTTGTTCCTGTGGGTCCCAGGGTTTCATTGGCCATGTGGTCTAAGCAATACGTACCATCTACAATGGTGGAGATGGACAGCCTGGGGCCAGTTTCTCTAAGTGGTGCTGATTCTTCCCCGTCACAGAGATTTTTACACTGAAATTCTTCCTCCATGATCCCCACCATGATAGGTGGGGATTGGGACCACCACAAGATGCTAGGAGGAAAAAGACAAAAACAGGTCTAGAAGAGAAGTTTATGACTATCAATGTCTACATCATGAAAATCACAGCTACCCCAAACCTCCTAATGGTACATCTTTGAGTAAGGAGTTATAAAGAAAATAAATGCCAATCTAAACCCCAAAGCAATTATGAGAAAGTATAAGAAAGTTCAGAGATGAAATAAGTGGTCCCTTAGAGTTTGAGTCAAAGACCAAAGAAACAAAGATCAAGAAAAAAAATATCCGGTGATTTGAAAGAATGAAGTCTGACAAACCCTTGACCGGTATCACCCAGTAAGATTCAAATTCTTGAAATGTGAGACAAGACATAAAGTGTAAAAGAAGGATACGTAATATCTATGGAGATGTGAGTGTGTGTGCATGATGAAAAATGACACTAGAGTGCTGATAGTCCTGTAAGCCAGAGTTTTCTTGAATTATTAAAAAAAAAACACTAACATTAACAAGATGTTATTAAACCTACATACTACTTGCTGCCTTCCAGCTATTCCACCCCGGGTGTGAGAATCAATTTTGGATGTTACAAAACATAGAAAGTGATCAACTTAAGGGTTAGATGGAAAGAGAAACACAATTTCTGCTAGTAAGACATACCAGGGCCAACAGAGTGCACGATGGATCATACCATGTAATGGTATGACTCCTCAAGACACATCAAGAAGACACAAGGAAAAATCATTGAAAACATAGCCTTGAAAGCCAGTATAACCTTGAGGCAGAATCCATAACAACAACAAAAACAATACACACACATGCACACACATGCACACACATACACACACACAGGGAGAGACAGAGAGAGAGAGAGAGAGAGAGAGAGAGAGAGAGAGAGAGAGAAAAGCTTCAGTATACTCCAATGTCCTTGATGAACATCCACTTGTACATCTGTTATCAGATTCCTTGCTTCTTCATGCAAAGTCAAACAACACATGACAAAGTAGATGCTTCATGTTCACAGTGAGTTCTACAGGGAAAAAATAAATTAAGTCACTTTAAAATTATGTGCTTATAAAATAAAACTACATATTGTTGGTTTCTATATTTCTTACTATGCAGTGTGTTCAGAGGAAAGTAAATTCCCAGCTCTGTTTAGATGGGTGCAGGACTACACTGTCATCAAGAACTATTGCTGTAAAAGCCCTGGCACAGGGCCAGGGCCTCATGAACAGCCCAGCTGAGCTTCTAAGCCAGCCCATGTTTAGATCTGAATTTAATACTTGTCTGCTCACAATGCTTGTGATAAGGTGGGGACCCCGAGTTGCCCCACATGGCAAAGATCTGCTAAAGCCTCTCACCCCACCACAATGGCAAAGGGGGTGTTACTGAATGATGAGGTTGAGTTAAAATGGCCCTTTTGACACTTTATAATGTTTATGGCTGTTAAAAAAAAAAAAACACACATGGCGAAGATTCTCATTTTTTTTTTTGTTTGGATGCTCAACTTACTAGACCTGGATGGAGGTGGGGGTTCCTTGGACTTCCCACAGGACAGGGAACACTGATTGCTTTTCGGGCTGAGTGGGGGGGACTTAATTGGGGGAAGATTCTCATTTATTATTAATATAAAAAAGGTGCATTTTGGGTTATTTTCAGATTCTGTCTATGATAATATAAAGGATGTCGCTAAGTTTTTAAGGTAATATGTTATCTAATTCTAAAAATCCACCATGCTAATGTTCAAAGTAGCTGTAAGCATAAATTGTCAAATGATATTTTTAATCTTGGTCAGTTTTACAGGAATAAGATAAAATCTCAGAATTGTTTAATTTGCATTTCCCTGATGATTAAGGATGTTATATTTAAACAAATTTTAACTATCTTTCAGTCATTTCAAGTTCATTTGTTAAGAATTTACAGTTTTGGACTGTGACGTAATTGTACTGAAATATTTGTTTTTATCAGGATTAAGTTCCTAAGTTCCTTATATGTTTCATGATACCTCCCCATTCTACAGGCTGATATTATGTTCCGTTGATTATATCCTTTGCTATACAAAAAGCATCTCAGTTCTAAAAATCTTATTGATTGTTTCTCTCAATGTCTATGCCACTGAGGGTGTGTTTGAAAATGAATTTTAAACTTTTTTTCCTTCTATAAAAAGTTCAATATTGTTGGTTTTATGTTAAGGTCTTTAATTTGTTTGTAGAGATAAATATGGATCTATCCTCATTCTTCTACATGATAATGTCTAATTAATTCTTAAAGGGAGAAACTGACAGTCAAAATGCTGGGCTCATGGCAAATCTCGGGGGGGGGGGGGGGGATTTGCAAGGCACCCCACTAATTCGGCCAAGGTAAGAGAGGTTCTTCAGGGGCCAGTTAAAATCTGTGTTCTTTAAATGATTAATAAAAGTTTACAGGCATTTTACCCAACCTCTGAAGGTCAGCAGACAGCAGTAGCCATGGCCTACATAGGACAGGCAACATCAGATATAAGAAGAAAAAGTTACAGCAAGTAGATGGGTTACAAGATTATACGTAGTAAAATTTGGAGAGACCAAAAAAAAAAAAAGTTAAACAAGAGAGAGAGGCGGGAAGCAAAAGAAAGACAGGACTCAGACAGATAAGGAGCCTGGGCAACAGAAGATCAAAGACAAATGAAGAGGGACACTGGAACTGAGTAAAGAATACAAACTGGACACATTACGAACTATAAATTTGGGAAAAAGACAAATAAATGACTTGTTCCTCCCTGGTCACTTCTGAATGTATGACCAAAGCCTTTTGTTGACCAGAAGAGGGACTTTTGCTTTCGCTGCTGTTTTCGGTTCTGCAGGAGACACAGGCTGCTTGTCTGCCTCTGCCTCTGCCTCTGCCTCTACCACGCCCTCCCTGCCTTCACCGCTGAAGAAATCCTCACCTCCTAGCAACTGCCTTGGTGCTGTGCTTGCTCTAAAGCCTGCATGAGCCCTGACTGCTCACTCTACAGTCTTGTTCCCCTCACCCATGTCAGACTGCGATACAGCAGTCACCATGCTACCACAGGTGCCCTCCTGTGCCGGACTACTGCTCCTGTGCTGGGCTGACGTCGATGGACTATGGATCCTACCTGCATCTGCATAAAGGACAGGCGAATGGCAAAAAGGCAGGCTAAGCTGTGCCAGGCAGAGCCGAAAATGAGGGCGAAGCTTGCCAGGGGCACAAGGCTGGTGGTCCGAGCTAAGCAGGTACACAAGACTGAAGGTAAGCGGAAGGCGGGGGCAACATTGACGGACAGGAAGCAAATGATCTGGGCCAGTAGCCTCCCTTCAGGGATGGCGGCCCGACCAGAACGCTGAACTTGTGGCTTTGATACAAGCTCTACAGATGGCAGAGGGAACGTCTATACTAACAGCAGGTATGCTTCAAAGCAATATACAGACAAAAAGGACTGACATCTGCGGAAATTTTGAGCCTCCAGGAGGCCACACATTTGCCAAAGAAGATAGCCATCATACATTGACCAAGATTGAGATACCCAATGTAATGGCTAAGAAGATCGGAAAAAAAAAATCATCCTAAGGTTTGGGATGCCCAAGATAATCATGTCCCATAATAGACCTGCCTTTGTTGCCCAGGTAAGTTAGGGTGTGGCGAAGACATTGGGGATCAATTAGAAATTAAGCTTACTAACCCCAAAGCTCAGGTTAGATAGATAGGATAAATAAGATTCTAAAAGAACAAATTGACATAATTGGCCCTGGAGACCAGCAAAAATGACTGGACAGACCTCCCTCCCTCCCTCCTGTCCTGTCCTGGGTTCAAAACACCCCAGCAATCACTGCCACTAGTTCTGTTGCCTGGCTAGTTAGCTGTTGCTTATATATCCGCTGACAGTGGCTGACGCTGGTGATGAAATCCTGAGCTCAAGGCTTACACTGGACAGGCACATCTGTTATAAGGTGGGCTTACATCACCTTTAAGGCTCTTCTTTCCTAGAGCCAGAAACCCACAGGGCTCTGCTCATTTTTTTTAGTGTCTTTTGAAGCACAATATCAGACAGCAGAAGCAAAAGGCAATTCTGTTCTGTTCCTCCACTGTGTGTCTGGGACCTATTGACAGGAATTATTTTGTACAGTTTGAGATTTTTCCGGATCAGTCCATTTTGTGCAGATAAAAAGCTTCCTTACCTCTTGACAGGTTTTGATTTTCTACAGGAAAATCTTACTTTATTCTGTGGGGTTATGAAATGATATGGCTTTCAAAAGATAAACAGATGTGGTTTAATATATGATAAAATATATGTCAATGGGATGTTAAAACTTTTTTTTAATGCTGTACTTACAAATGTAAAGCCTGGGTAAGGTCAGTCTCAAAAAGATATTTATGTCCTTATTGGCTGTCCTCTGGCTTTAGGGCTTTTTGTTTTGTTTTAAACATTTGTCATCCTGCATTGCATTTTCTCTCATTGTTTGTTAAAGTTCTCACAATGGACACAACCCTGTACATTTGGGTAAAGCTGATGCTACAGGATGCAATGGAAACCCGTAAATGCCATGTGGTGCCAGCTGGACCGAAACTGACTTCTCCGGCACATTCTCTGGAGTTGAGGATCAACACTCCCGGTGTCTACAGCGAAAGAGATTCGTCTTCATAATACTGAACTTGCCTCTTATGAGAAGGCATCCATGTGTTTCTTGGGGCTGAGTTAAGCTCTTTATAGTCAATATACTATTATTGCCACAGTGTTGGGTGCTATTCTCGGGTCTACAGTGGTTCACAATGTCTACCATGTAGTTACTTTCAAACC
The DNA here is from genome assembly GCF_018167655.1 of Microtus oregoni. Lineage (NCBI taxonomy): Eukaryota > Metazoa > Chordata > Mammalia > Rodentia > Cricetidae > Microtus > Microtus oregoni. The sequence goes on along the minus strand of NW_024543093.1, from coordinate 21,865,025 downwards.
TCATTCAGATAATTTTGTTAAGAGCTATTCTGCACACCCTAGAGATGTTCTACTATCTTCTCCCAATACTGCTCTGTAAAGTATAAGTTATTTTGTCCCATCAGTTGTACTAGTTTTCATATGGCTATTGTCTGAGCAAATCTTTCAGAGGTGGTGCTCTATAACAGGAGGAGCCAGGACCTGTTGCTTTTAAAGAAAGGGAGTCTTTGTGCTACACTCAGGGGAAAATGTTACTTTTATGCTGACCATACTGGATTGGTTAGAAGATCCATAACCAAGCTTAGAGAGAGGTTAAGACAGAGACAAAAGCTGTTCGAATCACAACAAGGATGGTTCGAAGGATGGTTTAATAAGTCTCCCTGGTTTACAACTCTATTGTCTTCTTTGATGGGTCCCTTGATTATCCTCCTTCTGATACCCCTGTTTGGGCCCTGCATCTTAAACCGCCTGGTCCAGTTTATAAAAGACAGGCTGTCAGGCATTCAGGCCCTAGTACTGACCCATCAGTATCATGTTACCACAACAAGAAACCGAGGTTCTGTAATTGCTTTCAGTAAAAGATTTAACTCAATTATAAAAAAGAAAAAAAGGGGGAAATGAAAGACCCTACAGACCCCCTCCTCAAAACCCGCAGCTAGCATGCTCCTGGGGGAACGTCCTGTTTGCTTTAAAAAAATTCTCCAGATCAGCAGCCAGCCTGCTCCTGTAAGAACATCCCATGTGCCTGAGAGAGCAGGAGATAGAGATAGGAAGACTGCAAGGCAAGATGTCAATGAGATAGGATATCAACAAAGCAGGTTAGCTATAAGATAGGAACAGGATGACTGTTGCCAGGCATCCAGGCTGAGAGAGGAAACCATTCATGCCCCCGCCTCATTCTGGTCGACCGATAACCACGCTTTTGCTTCTGTAAGCTTGCTTTTGCTCTCCCCTATAAAAAGACCTCCCCCCAGTCTGCAGGTGCGCAAGTCCTCTGAAAGACTTGCTGCCCACAGGTACCTGTGTTTACTCAAAAAAAACTCTTGCTAATTGCATCCTGTGGCCTGGTCTCGGAGTGTCCTGGTTCTGGGGTCTTCATCAGAGAGGAAAGGTCCTCTCTGAGGGTCTTTCAAAAGAGCTGCAAGGTTTTTATGAGGCCTTGGAAAGGGGTGTAATAGCAAATTCTGTTTGACTCTTGCATAATGATCTGTTTCCTGTCATGGTGAAGCTGAATGGAGGATGGGTGGCCAAAGAATTCAGACTGAGTACCATAGAAGGAGACATATGTCTGGCCAGCTCTCCTCAAACAAAGGCTGTCTAGCCAGAAACAATGTGACAGAATTCTGTCCCTGACAGACAAGGTTACAGAATAGATGAGGGACACCATCCTATAAGCCAGGCCACTTCCTTACAAAGGTTTGAAGGCACCATACCTCCTCTCCTCTAGAGTCTTTCTCAGCAAAGCATGTGGTCAATTTTCTGGCCCTTTGAGTCAGTAAATCCACACTGCTTATCTTCACAGAAATCAAGCAACAATTAGTTTTGCCAAACTTTCTGATTTCCAAGAATGCTCACCATAGCAGAAAATCTTTGGTCTTCCTTAGTTTGCAGGCTCTCGTGAACATATTCACCCATAAGATTTTCATGCCTCCCATACATTGCTACAACAGGAAATTGATCACCACACAGAGGGAATGATCCATTTGCTCTGTTGACAACATTAGGCTCCTGAGAGATATAATAAGATGAGAATATATCCATGAAAACTGCCCTTCTAGTGACAGGGATAACTCACTTTACTAAGTGTTTGGTGTTCAAACATGAGGGCATGAGCTCAGAAGCAGTGCTACATAAAAGCCTTTCATGCCAGTGTAGGAGGGAGGCTACTAGCTTGTTCTCAGCCACTTAGCCCCAAAATAATCACATGGAAACTGCATTAGTTAAATCACTACTTAGCTCATTAGATCTAGCTTCTTATTGGCTAACTCCTACATAATAATTTAACCCATATATATTAATCTGTGTATTGCCCATGTGGCTGTGACTTGCTGGTTAAAGCTCCCATCATGTCTCCGGTGGGCTACATGGCTCCTCTCTGATTCTGCCTTTCTTTATCCCAGCATTCAGCTTAGTTTTCCCCACTTAGTTCTGTTCCCCTATATCTCTGCTACAGGCCCAAAGCAGTTCCTTTATTATCAGTGGTAATCACAGCATACAGAGGTAAATCCCACATCATGCCAGTGTGAGGATATCATCCTGCCTCTAGGAGATGGAAGGGATAAGTCCTCTTTTCTTCCTTGTAAGATGGTCTAGAGTTATTGACAAGTTACAGATTGAAGGAGAATGTCTCAGGAAACAAGGTAAATATGACACTTGAAACCCACTATTACTCACGCAGGAGTGAACAGAGGCAGTGCTCCAGAAAACACATATGAACCCAGACACACACAAAAGTTGGGAGGCATGAAGAAAAGTGAGTAGAAAAAAATAAACATGGGAAAAAGTTTAATCTTTCATATATAATTGTTCTTATTGTGGGATCTATTTCTCAACATGCAATAATTGTGATTTTTGTCCACAGCATTTTAGTAAAAGGCTACTGAATAACTGTGGTTTCACCTTCGTTTTTGTCTTCTCAGATGAGTCTGCTGAACAATCACATCTGTGGCTCAAACCTGTGAAGAACAGTAGGGTAATCTGTTGGTAACTGTCTCTGTGGGGCCACAGCAGAATGGCAGCTCATAGCTTTGTGTGGAAGCCTTTCCCACAGTGACTCAGTACTGTGGACTCTATGGCTACTATGCTTGATGTTGACACATTGGATTATATATGAAACAAGGGCAGTGTTCCACTTTTCATGATTAGAACAAAGTTTTCCAGGCTTAATGTGGAAATTCCTTTTATTTTTTATTTTATTATTATTTGTTTTATTAAATGTTCACTTCATTTTTATCCTGAATCATCTCTGATATAAACCTGTGATATTGAAATATTGCAGCATGACTTCTCAGTCAGAATTTTCTAATCCTCTTTGATCTTCACCATGGCCTGTACCTCCTGGAACTATTTCACATCAAAGCTTTTGCATTGGCTTGTGAAGCAACTCATGCATCAGGGATTATTATTATTATTATTATTATTATTATTATTATTATTATTATCATGTATTATTGGTAACTGTGTCTGACACCCACAGCCATGTCAAATCTGCAGCATGGAAAGTGGTATACCAGTGCTTCTTGACTGCATTGACATGAGTAGTCCAGGAAGGCATTAGGAAAGTCTCTTGTGCTGAGGGTCACACGGTCACAGGACTCTCATTGGTGGGAACAAAACATATTTTCTGGGATGGGCAAATAAAAAGGAGACCTTAAGGGATGTAAAACTGCCAACCACAGAGAAAAATATTTATAGGTCAGTAAAAATAAAAAAGGCCTGAGAAGGTGCTTCAGTTCAGATATTCCTGCTTCAGCTGTCAAGCCATCAGCAAAGACATGCCTTGGGAAATTCAGTGACACAAAAAGACATCAGAGCAACTAGGTAAAACATGAAGACCAAAGCAAAGAAAACATGGTCAAAAGGCAGAGGCAGAAGTGGGAGGATCTTTGAGAATTCAAGATCATCCTTGTCCACAAAGGGATATCCAGCATATCAAGGGCTGTTACACAGAGAAACCCTGTCCTGAAAAATCAAAGAAAGCTTGACAGAGTAGTGTCCGTACACTGCTTGATAGGCAAGCATGAAGTCGGACTTCCTGTTTTTACCCCCCTCTGTTGACAAACAGGAATGGTGACATATGTTTGACAGCACTGCAAGGCAGCCATCTGCTGATTACTGGGTCACACTGTCAATACCACTAGCCTAGAAGAATCACTGAGACCTGATATTAATTAATGAATGATGTCAATTAACCAGGTGAATGTAGCCAATCAAGAAGAAACCTTGAAATCTGACATAAATGAGTGACCTGTGTCAAATAAACAAGGTGAATGTGTCTTAGGAACAAACAATTATATTTTCCAGTGACTTCCACATACATATACACTAAATGAAAGTATGTGTACACACAGACACAAGTACATCTGTATACATGTATTAAGAAACACAGATATACAGAGAGAGAGCAAGCAAGGAAAGAGAGGAGAGAGAATTAAAAAAGATCATTTAAACTTTTGTAGACTGGAGTGTTTCAAAATATTTTTAATTTTGTGTTGGCGAGCGGTCTATAGAATTAACCAGACTAACTTTAATATAAAATATTTAGCTTTAATAAGGGGAAGAAGGGGACCCTACAAAGCCAGGGTTCCAGCGGAGCACAGGAAAACAAAGAGAGTTAAACAAGCACACATCGACGGTTTTATAGACTATTTGGGGCCCCAGGGGGAACACACCCCACAAATAAGGTGATTGTTTGAGCTTCCCCATCATCTCCCCCTTTTGTCTAAATAAGACAGAACCAAACCAAATACAATTATATACAATAGGAACAAATAATAAATATAAAATTACAAATAAAAACAATATTAAGCAAGAAACATAACAAAAGTTTTACTAAACATTATATTTCAAGGAGTCTAAATAATGTAGAGTGTAACTACAATTATCTAATCTTCAACTCCATCAAATATCTGAGAAGGGAAGTAATTTTACTTAAGCAACCAGGAAGTACAAACGACAAATTTCCAAAATGTGCAATAAATGACAGAGACAACTGACTACCTGGGCAAACACCCAAAGTTTCGTTTGCAATGTTGAGGCAACCAAATTTGGCTAAGGCCTAACATAACTGACATACCATTATCAAAGGCAAGGAACTTTTTTAGAACTATCCTACCCTGTCTTGACAAGATAAGACAATCCTGTTTTATCCACTTACGGATATTTTGTATCTTTGTCAGTAGTCGAGGTATGGGCTTTTCTTGACCCAAAGGCCAGTTCTGCCAAAAAGAAAACAAGCTCCCAATGGAGTGTCTTTGGTGCACAATGTTCTCTCGGGAGTAGAGCGGTGTTGCCAGGAGTGATTGTGTCTCATTGGCATGGAATCCTAGGTTAGATTAAAGGCCATTTTCTACAGCTCTTTGAAGAGGTTGAAGATTATACTATCTATACTAAATATAATCTCTATTTATCTAAAAACCTGATTATCCTAAATATAAATATGACAAACATATATGAATATTGATTTATAATTCTTGATACCTATCTAACTTGAAGACTAAGAGAATAAACATCTGTGCAATAAATGAGGACAATGATCTCCAAATGTAAACAATGACATTACATTAATTATATCAGAGGTAGAAATGTATATTGCATATGGTAAATATACCAATATAACAATTGTTTTAAACAGAGGTAGAAGCCTACTCTCATACAATAAATAGAGGTAGAAGCATACTCACATACAATATTCAATATATCAATATACAAGTATCAGCACCAATACAATTTTCTAAAAACAATAACTCACAAATACCAATCATCCCATCAAACCAGTTAATCCCCCTTTTTTCAATAAATACCCCTAATCCCATAAAATACCTCCCCCATCCCCTAAACCCTATACCAACCACTAAATGATGTCCCTAAACCTGAGGGCAAGCTCTGTTGGGAGAGGGGACGTCATCCTCTAAGATTGCTTCCAACTGATATGGGGGAGACGTTCTCCTTAGGGGGTCCTGTGAAAGCAAATGATGGTAAAGTTCCCAGAATAACATTTGGTCTGAGAAAATTGTAAATAGCCTCTGAGTGTTTTGAGGAGGTCCAGCCAGAGTGTTGTCAAAAATGCGCATCATTCGAAACTGTCTTGTGCAGTTGGTACCAAAAAAACAGGTCTAATATTAGCACTATCAATATCATGATGTCATAGTAACCAGGTGGAATTGATGTTGTGGGGCCCCATCTTCTGCCTGGAAACTTCAAAGATTACTATAGGAAAATTTGTTGCTTGTTATGGAAAAGTTAAACATAATCTGCAAAGACATATACAGACATAAATATTCAAACAAAGGTGTAATAGAGACAGAAACAGATATGAGGAAAGACAAGAAAGTTTAACAATTATCATTACTATTATTATTCTTATTCTGTCCCATATCATGGCTCCTGACCTGAGACAGAAACTCTGAGATATCTCTTATCAACAGGCTTGGAATTGAAGAGGGACTGAGCCATAGTTCAACTCCAAAGCCAGCTCTACATATTTATAAAAAAAAAAGTACATTAATACATATTAAAAAAAATTATACTTACGTAACCTATTTAGTTTTATTGCTGGTCCTTAGTGTGTAGTAACTAGTTTCCATCCATCAGTATTTAAATATCCAGAATCCCTTAAATTCTTTGAAGATGAGTGTTTTCCTGTGGAGACAAGAAAAGAACCCTGCCCGCAACCTATATGTTTTCCTTACCATCAGTATGGTCATCATCCTTGTGAATGAATTGTTATTTTTCTTTTCCAAGGGGCTTCTCCTCTTCAAACTGAACCTTTAGTAATTTTGATGGTATCCAAAATTTTTCCTCTCCAGTGGAGACAAGAGCAAAACCCATTCCCCAATGCAGCACATTGGGGAGGCTTCCATTGCGAGGTCAGCACATCCTTGAAATAAACTGGTTGATTTAGTTCAGTAGATTTTTCCATTATCCAATGTCTTTCTGTAGCCATTGTCCCCTTCTCATTGGCGTTGAGAAAATTCAAGGTTAATAAAGCATTATGTAACCTATTTCTGGGGGTGTTTTTCACCCCTTTCTGTTTGTTTAACATATCCTTTATAGTTCGATTTGATCTTTCTATGACTGCTTGACCTGTAGGATTATATGGTATACCTGTAACATGCTTAATATTGTAATAATCAAAAAACCATTTCATTTTCTAGAAACATAAGCTGAACCATTATCCATCTTTATTTGTGTCGGTATACCCATGATGGCCATAACTTCTAATAAATAAATCATTACTGAATCAGCTTTTTCTGAGCTTAAAGCAGTTTCCCATTGAAAACATGAAGAAGTGTCAATGGTGTGGTGTACATATTTTAATTTGCCAAATTCTGCAAAGTGGAACACATCCATCTGCCAGATTTCATTCCTTTGAGTGCCCTCTGGATTAGCCCCTGCAGGCAGTGGCGTTAGGTTATAGAAAGAGCAAGTAGGGCATTTCTTTACAATTTCCTTAGCTTGTTGCCATGTAATAGAAAACTCTTTCTTCAAGCCTTTGCTATTGACATGATGTTTATTATGAAATTCAGAGACCTGCAGCCCACTACCAAGCAACACTTGATCAATTTCTGCATTACCCTGTGCTAGAGGACTTGGCAGACCTGTATGGGATTGGATGTGTGTTATATACATAGGGCAAAGCCTGTTCCTGATCATGTCTTCTACCTGGATAAACAATGAGTTTAGTTCTGTATCATCAGGTATAAATTCAGCAGTTTCAATACATAAAATAACTCTTTCTGTGTATTGTGAATCAGTAACTATAGTAAGAGGTTCTTTAAAATCCCTTAGCACCATAAGAATGGCATATAATTCTGCCTTATGGACAGAATCATAAGGACTTTGTTCCACCTTACCCAAGTCTTCTGATTTGTAACCTGCCTTCCCTGATTTATTAGCATCAGTATAAAATGTATGGGCTGCAGTTATTGGAGCATCACGGATGATTTGAGGAAGGATCCAAGAAGTTCTCTTTATGAAGTTAAGCCTCTTGCTTTTTTGGATAGTTGCTATTAATTTCTCCCAAAAAATTAGCACAAGCTCTTTGCCATGGTTCATTATCTACCCATAACTATTTTAGTTCATCAGCAGTGAAAGGCACTATAATTTCTGCTGGGTCTATGCCTGCTAGTTGACAAAGTCTCAATTTGCCTTTTATAATTAATTCAGAGACTTTTTCCACATAAGTTTTTAATTTCTTACTTGGTTTATGTGGTAAAAAGATCCATTCCAAGATAATATCATCTCTCTGCATTAAAATTCCTATAGGAAAAATTTTGGAAGTTATTATGACAAGAATGCAATCGAGCTGTGGATTCACCCTGTACACATGTGCCTCTTGTAATTTTTCCTCAATCATTGTCAGTTCCTTTTCTGCTTCAGTTGTTAATTCTCTGGAACTGTTTAAGTTGTTATCACCATCCAAGGTTTTGTTCAAATGAATTATTAGATCAGGTGTTATCCCAATAGCTGGTCGTAGGCTGGAAATGTCTCCTAACAGTCTTTGCAAGTCATTAAGAGTCCATTGCTGATCTATTCTAATTTGTGCCTTTTGTGTCTTAATTTTTTGCAAACCTATTTTATAACCTATATAATTAACAGAATCTCCTCTATGAATTTTTTCAGGAGCAATCTGCAATCCCCATTTAGGTAAACTATCTTTACTTCTTCAAACAGTCTTTCCAAGTTATCCATGTTTGAATCAAATAACAGAATATCATCCATGTAATGATAAACTACAGACTTGGGAAATTGCTTGTGTATTATTTCCAATGGTTGATTTACAAAATATTGGCACAGGGTGGGACTGTTCAATGTGTCCTGTGGGAGGACGGTCCACTGGTATCTCCTCGTAGGTTGAGAGTTATTATAAGTAGGCACTGTGAAGGCAAAGTTTTCTCTATCTTTTTCTTGTAAAGGTATAGTGAAGAAACACTCTTTAAATCAATAACTATGAGAGTCCATCCTTTTGGTAATAAAGAGGGCAAAGGAATTCTAGATTGCAGAGGGCCCATAGGTTGAATAACCTTGTTTATGGCCCTGAGATCTGTCACCATTCTCCATTTACCAGAATTTTTTCTAAACCACAAATACAGGAGAATTCCAAGGGCTGGTAGATTCCTCTATATGTCGAGCATCTAATTACTGTTGTACCAGCTGTTCTAAAGCCTGTAACTTTTCCTCAGCTAAAGGCCATTGCTTTGTCCATATTGATTTCTCAGTCAACCATTTTAGAGGCAGGGCTGTTGGTATCTCTGAAGGGACATCAATTACTTTGTGTTCTTGTACAGCCCAAATGGCCAGTTTCTACCATCTGTAATATCTGTTAATATTTTCCTCAGAAATATAGGCTCTAGAAGCAGCAGGAATGTTAATTTGGGTATTCCATTGGTGTAATTTTTCACGGCCCCATAAATTCCCTGCAATATTGGCTACATATGGCCTTAGTTTTCCTATTTGTCCTTCTAGCCCTGTGCATTCAACCCATCTCGTGCTTAGCCTTACTCAAGATAGGGTTCCAATTCCCAGGAACTGAACATTTTCATCCTGAAGAGGCCAATACGGATGCCAAGATTCTGGAGTAATGATACTTACATCTGCACCTGTGTCCAGTAGGCCAGTAATAAAAATGCCATTTATACACACTCTTAGCTTTGGTCTTTTTCACTTAGAAAAGTCTGCCAAAATTCACATAACTCATCCTTCAGGCCATTATTGCTTGTAATAGCAGGCACGGGGCTTTCTAATTTTCCTGATGAGGCACTTCTTTACAATAACCAGAAATGACTGGACCACATCGCCATGGGGGCCTGCGAGAGGCCCCCCATTATGTTTCCTGATGGCAATGGGTTGCTCCTGTTTATCAAATTTTAGAATTTCCTCAATCTTTTCAAATCTGTTTACCATTGCCTTCTGCAAGGCCTGAATCTCCTGTCCAGACTTATGCTACAAAGTCTTCATTTAGGATTCTAAGGTATGAACTTTGTCCAATAGAGATAATATCTCATCCTTGGATATAATTTTCATGGCATGAATTTTGCCTTCTTATATTGAAATTCTGTCCATTAATCTTTCATAGCCCTTTGATAAAGTCCTATTAATACATTCAGCAGTTTGAATCTTCTCAGATAACGTTTCATTACCTACAGACAGGGACTGAAGTTTACGATCTATATCAGCTGTTCCCTGCTTAATATCAGACTGTACCTTTTCTAAATTTTTCTCAGTTGACAGAGTCATATTACACAAAGATCTATTCTCTTCCTTGAGAACTTCAAACTTTTTCTTGAGGAGTTTGGTGTCAATCTGAATTGTTTTTGAAATTACCTCAACCGTCTGAAAGTTGTCATTCAAAACAGTTGTGCCTTTCTTAAGCATTCAACCTCTGCCCTAAGAATCCTGGATTCATTCTGTAAGGACTTTGCCATTTTTCTATGATCAAACCATATAAGGAAGAAACCAAAAACGAAAAAAATGGCAAGACCTGTAAATATCCAACCAAGGGGAGCCTCATATGTATCCTGCAATATTTCAGCCATAGTTTAATTAAATAGGTTGTAGAAGCCTTCAACGGTGATATTGTCAGACATGTTCAAACAAATCTATATTTTTATTTATTCTTATTTATTTATTTATTTTTTGATTAAAAGAAATTTTACCTCTGATAATTATTGCCTGCCAGTAGATGGCATGGTGCATCTGAGTCCACGTGGCTAGGAAGTCAGAGCCAGAAAATAATTCTGAAAAATATAAGCTCACAGACCATGCGCTGTGTGGGTTCTAGCTACAGGCGGGCATGGAGGGCGCCACCTGAGGAAATAGAGTGGCCTCGGGAGTGTGCTTGGGTCAAGTCACGTGCCGTGCAGTCCGTTTGCTGGCTCGCTCCCCAGCTTGGACAAGATCGAACGCCAAGACGCAGGCAGTAACTGCTTGTCTCCGGTGGGTCAGGAAAGCTGCGGGCAGGGCAACCCATAGAATTCAAAGCATTCTCTCAGGACGGTGGTGGCACATGCCTTTAATCCCAGCACTTGCGAGGCAGAGGTAGGCAGATCTCTGTGAGTTCGAGACCAGCCTGGTCTACAAGGGCTAGTTCCAGGACAGGCTCCAAAAGAAACACAGAGAAACCCTGTCTCGAAAAAAAAAAAAAAAAAAAAGCATTCTCTCAATCAAAAAATCAACACCGAATCCCCACAGTGCAGAAGCTGTGCGGAGGGGAGTTCTCCGGCGAGAGGAGCGGGAGGGAAGCAGCTAGCCCCATGTAAGGAGCGCCAAACTGTTGGTGAGTGGTCGATAGAATTAACCAGACTAGCTTTAATGCAAAATATTTAGCTTTAATAAGGGGAAGAAGGGGAGCTTACAAAGCCAGGGTTCCAGCGGAGGGCAGGAAAACAGAGCAAAACAAGCGCACATCAATGGTTTTATAGAATATTTGGGGCCCCAGGGGGAACACATCCCACAAATAAGGTGATTGGTTGAGCTTCCCCCTCAGTTTTGATTTATTGAGATAATGCTGGTGGCATATTCCGAAGTTCAATGAAGGCCCTATGTTTCTTCTCCTTGAAATGCTCCTGAATATCATGTAAACTGTCATCCTTGAGGTAGATTCTGTCTGTTACCTTATCAAAACTCTGTGATTACTTCTGAATGTCAAATTCAACAGCCTGGACCCTCTCGGGTAAGTTCCTAGTACCTTTAGATATGAAGTCAATTTTGCCTAACTTGGTATTAATCCTATCAGTTAATGCCATATACTTACATAATGATATAATACAAAGAAAAGTGAAACCTAATAACCAGTAAACTGAGGTATTTCTATAGGCATATAGGTCTCTTGTGTTTTTTTCCACAGTGACAGCAAAAACCATGGCAAGAGTTCCATTAAAAACAAAACCTGCTCTTTTACCTGTTAACCACCAGATGGCACTGTTTCCAAGTCATTACTGGAACCAATATAACGGTGTCACAACAAGTCCTTTTTTCAAAATCTGCCCCTGATATTTCTTTACAAACTGGGGAGAAATGAGTCACTAGAGAGGTTAGATGTAGTACACAGAGGGAGAAAACCCAGGGAGGGCACAAAAACTCAGGGAGCTTCTAATGGCTGATAAACAGTGTGGCTCACCCTGAACTCCCCCCCCCCCCCCATATAAAACAGCTGCTGTTAGAACTGCATGCCCAGCGTCCCTATGCTGGAACAAAGAGTCACACTGCAAACGCTGCTGTGGCAGTGCTCCACTCAGTTGTGGTGGATTTCAAACAGTGTGTCTATTTGAGCCACAGGGACTTCAAAGGGTGTTCAGTGTTCAGCAACCAGCTTGTGCTTGTGCTCTGACTTGTGTTGCCAAAGCACTGAGCTGCAAGAGGATATTTGAAAAGATCAAACCAGGCGGGCAGAAACTGTCCGGGCCCATGGATCCCAGGATGCATGAAGTTTAAATCCATTTTGGAAGGCAAATGATAGGGTGCATGAGTACTTGAAGCCAATCTGAGGGATGTAAAGAAACTACAGCAAGAAAAGCCAATATGCGAGATTCTATATTGAACTGATGGCTTCACACACAGGCCATGGCTGAGGGAGGGCTCGAGCCAAGCTGTGCTGGTGGCAGGAAGCTGAGCTGGGGGGTGGGGGAAAAGAATCTGTAGATGACTTTTGATAACATTGTCATTTTTTTTTTTTTTTTTTTTTTTTTTGGTTTTTCGAGACAGGGTTTCTCTGTGGCTTTGGAGCCTGTCCTGGAATTAGCTCTGTAGACCAGGCTGGCCTCGAACTCACAGAGATCCGCCTACCTCTGCCTCCCGAGTGCTGGGATTAAAGGCGTGCGCCACCACCGCCCGGCCTAACATTGTCATTTTTATTGTGTTGATTTTACCTATCAAAGAGATTGGGAGATCTTTCCATTTTCTGATATTTTCTTCAATTTCTTTTTTCAAAGACTTAAAGTTCTTGTCATAAAGGTTTCTCAGGAGTTTGGTTAGAATTACCCCAAGATATTTTATGCTCTTTGTGGCTATTGTGAAGGGTGATGCTTCTCTAATTTCTTGCTCAGTCCATTTAACATCTGTGTATAGAAAAGTTAATGCTTTTTTTGAGTTAATCTTGTATCCTGCCACATTACTGAACATGTTTATCAGCTGTAGGAGTTCCTGGGGAGAATTTTTGGAGTAACTTACATATAGCATCATATCATCTGCAAACAGCAAAAGTTTGACTTCTTCTTTGCTGATTTTTATCCCCTTGATCTCTATTTGTTTTATTATTGTGCTAGCTAGAGCTTGAGGTACTACATTAAATAGGTATGGAAAGAATGGACCTTGTCTTGTTGGTATATCATTGATTTTCTCAAAGAACCATCTCCTTTTTTATTGATTTTTATATTGTTCTCTTTGTTTTTATTTTATAGATTTCAGCCCTCAATTTGATTAATTTCTGACTCTACTCCTCCTGGGTGAGTTTACTTCTTTTGTTCTAGAGCTTTCAAATGTCCTGTTTAGTTGCTGGTGTGAGATTGCTCCAAATTCTTTATGTAGGCACTTAGTGCTGTGTGATGAACATTTCCCTTGGCAGTGTTTCATAGTGTCCCATAAGTTTGGGTATGTTGTACATTTGATTTTTTTTTTTCTGTTGGAATCCACAAGACTATATAGTGAATGCACAGCTGACAGACCAATAGGCAGATCCATAGGAAGTGTATAAGCTCACTTCCTGTAGTAATATGAGCGGCGGGGCTGCGTCTTCGGCACCCCGGCTGCCTGGCTAGCTTATGCCCTGAAATAACAACACACAAATTGTATTCTTTTAAACACAGCTTGGCCCATTATATCTAGCCTCCTTTTGGCTAACTCTCGCACCTGGACTAGCCCATTTCTAGTATAGCCCATGAGGTGGCTTACCAGGGAGATTCTAGCCTACGTCCATCCCGGGTCAGAGCTTCATCACGTGTGCCCGGGAGAGGGGAGCATGGCATCTCTACTCCAGAGAGCAGAGCTGTCAAGTCTGAGCTCACTTCCTCTTCCTCCCAGCATTCTATTCTGTTTACTCCTCCCACCTACGTTTTAGCCTATCAGGGCCAAGCAGTTTCTTTATTGCTTAACCAATGAAATCAACAGATTGATATATGACACTCCCACATCAACGTCCACATGATATAATCCATTTTGCAGAACTGCAGGAACACTTGATTTTTGGAAAAGTCATAGTTATAGCTGTAAAAACCTTGTGAAGCCATGATTTTTCCCTTCAAAAAGGGATTCATTCCCAGAATACCTCAGGAGTGTAACCTCTGCACAGGCAGTGGATTGACCTTGCTCCATTCCCCCACACCAAGAGTCCTTAGAGAAATGGCATTCATTCTTTGGTCTAACAGTCCAATTTATGTAGAGTTAATCCCACAAAATTACCTGCTAACAGACCACATAGAAATTTCTATAGAAGACAGGCACTGAGCAGGAAGGCAGCTTGCCTCACCTTTGTTAACAAATCTGGGCATCCCCAAAGTTGCTTATCACAAAAGATATTAGATGAGGAGAATTGGTGAATCCAGGATTCAGAGATGTTTAAGAACTTTATCTAATGGTTTAGAATGTTGGTTACTTCCCCTTGAATGTTGGCTGTCTCATTGGTCATGTCACCTGTTCTGGAGTATTGCTTTGTCAGGTTCTACCTGCCCCATTTTTGTGATTTTGATATGCATATTATCATTGTCATTGCCTATGGAATAGGAAGTCTTTAATTTGTTAATTTATTCCTTGACTCAGTTGTGATTCAGTTTAATATTATTCAATTTCTAAGAATTTGTAGGTTTTCTGTAAATTGTGTTGTTGTTATATTCTAACTGTAAGACATGGTCATCTGATAAGATATATGGGTTTATTCCATTTTTTGTATCTAATAAAATTTGTTTGTGACTGAGTATGTGATCAGTTTTAGAGAAGGTTCCATTAGGTGCCGAGAAGAAGGTACTTTCTTTTATGTTAGGATGGAATATTCTATAGATGTCTGTTAAGGCCATTTGAATTATAACATTAGTTAGTTCACATATTTCTTTGCAAAGCTTCTGTCTCTAAGACCTGCCCATTGTTGAGACTGGGGTGTTAAAGTCTCCCACTATCAGTGTGTGTAGTCTGATGTGTGATTTAAGGTTTAGCAACGTTTTTTTTTTAAATGTGGGTACCCTTTTATGGGGCATAAAAGTTCAGAACTGAGACTTTATGTTAATAGGCTTTTCCTTTGATGAATAGGAAATAGCAATCTCTATTTCCTTTCATTAACTTTAATTTGAGGCCTATTTTGTTAGATATTAGGAAATCTGCACCAACTGCTTTTTTAGGTCCATTTGATTGAAAAATGTTATCTCAGTCTTTTACTCTGAGGTAACAACTCCCTTGCTTCTTGTATGCAGCAGAAAGATGGATCCTGCTTTATAACCATTTCTGCCTGTGGCTTTTTAAATTTGTTGATTTTTTTATTGAGCTCTACATTTTTCTCTGCTCCTCTGCATGCCTCTCCCCTCTTTCAACCCTCCCCCAAGGTTTTCATTCTCCCAAGTTACTCACTAGAACTTGTCTTTTTCTACTTCCCAAGTAGATTAGATCTCTGTGTGTCTCTCTTAGTGTCCTCATTGTTGACTTAGTTCTCCAGGGCAGTGGTTTGAAGGAAGGTTTTCTTTAGTTTATGATTAAAAAATACTCATGAATCAGTACACCTGATAATTGTATTTCTGTGTCTGTGTTACCTCACTCAAAATGATGTTTTCTAGCTCCATCCATTTTCCTGCCAAATTCAAGATGTCATTATTTTTTTCTGCTATGTAGCACTCCGTTGTGTAAATGTAATACATTTTCCTTATCAATTCTTCAGTCGAGGAGCATTTAGAATGTTTCCAGGTTCTGACTATGACAAACAATGCTGCTATATGAACACAGTTGAGCACATGACCTTGTGGCACGATTGAGCATCCTTTAGATATATACCCAAATGTGGTATTACTGGTTCTTGAGGAAGGTTTCCTAATTTTCTGAGAATTTGCCACATTGACATCCAAAGGGGCTGTACAAGCATGTATTCCCACCAGTAATGCAGAAGTGTTTCTGTTTCCCCACAACCTCTCCAGCATTTGTTGCATCAGTGTTTTTGATCTTGGCCATTCTTTCAGGTGTAAGATAGAATCTCAGAGTTGTTTTGATTTGCAATTCTCTGATGACTAAGGATGTTGAACATTTCATTAAGTGTCTTTTAGCCATTTTAGATTCCTCTCTTGAGAGTTTATTGTATTATTTGTTCTTTTGATGACCAATTTCTTGAGTTCTTTATATATTTTGGATATCAGATTAAGTCATGGTCATCTGATAAGATATATGGGTTTATTCCATTTTTTGTATCTAATAAAATTTGTTTATGACTAAGTATGTGATCAGTTTTAGAGAAGGTTCCATTAGGTGCCGAGAAGAAGGTACTTTCTTTTATGTTAGGATGGAATATTCTATAGATGTCTGTTAAGGCCTTTTGAATTATAACATTAGTTAGTTCACATATTTCTTTGCAAAGCTTCTATCTCTATGACCTGCCCATTGGTGAGACTGGGGTGTTAAAGTCTCCCACTATCAGTATGTGTAGTTTGATGTGTGATTTAAGGTTTAGCAATTTTTTTTTATAAACATTGCTCTGTGTGATGTGGAGTTAGTGAAGATCTTTCCCATTCTGTAGGCTGTTGATTTGTCTTTTTGACTGTGTCCTTTGCTTTAGAGATGGTTTTCAGTCTCAGTAGGTCCCATTAATTATTGTTTTTCTCAGTGCCTGTGCTGCTGGGGTTATATTTAGGAAGTGGTCTCCTGTGCCAATGTATTCAAGTGTACTTCCTACTTTCTCTTCTATAAGGTTCAGTGTGACTGGCTTTATGTTGAGGTCTTTGGTCCATTTGGACTTGAGTCCTGTGCATGGTGATAGGTATGGGTCTATTTCCATTCTTCTACATGTTGATATCCAATTATGTCAGCACCATTTGTTAAATGTTCTTTATTTTTTTCATTTGATAATTTTTGCTTCTTTTTCAAAAATCAGGTGTTCGAAGGTGTGTGGGTTGATATCTGGGTCTTCTATTTGGTGCCATTGGTCTTTCTGTCTGTTCCCATGCCAACACCAAGCTGTTTTCAGTACTATAGCTCTGTAGTAGAGTTTGAAGTCAGGGATTATGATGGCTCCAGAAGTTCTTTTATTGTACAGGATTTTTTTTTTGGCTATCCTAGGATTTTGCTTTTTCATATGAAGTTGAATGCTGTTCTTTTGAGGTCTGTGAAGAATTTTGCACAAGTGGAAAACTTGTATAACAAGAACTTTAAATCTTTGAAGAAAAAAATTGAAGAAGACACCAAAAAGTGGAAAGATCTCCCATACTCTTGGGTAGGCAGAATTAACATAGTAAAAATGGCAATCTTACCAATAGCCTCTGTCTTTTTATAGATGAATTGTGTCCATTGACATTAAGATATTTTATGACCAGTGATTGTTAATTACTGTCATTTTTTGCTTTTGTTGTTGTTGGTGGTGGTAGTTTGTGTTTGTATTTCTCTTCTTTGGTATTTTTTGGCGTGGGATTATCTTGTGTCTATTTGTTCATGTGTGTGGCTAACACTTTTGGGGTCTCAGTTTTCCTTCTAGTACTTTCTGTGGGGTTGAATTTACATAGATATTGTTAAATCTGTTTTTTCATGAAATATCTTATTTTTGTCTATGATGAATGAAAGTTTTTTCTGTAATCCATGGTCTCTAAGTGTGTGCAAAATGTCTGTCCAGGACCTTCTGTCTTGCAGAGTCTCCATTGAATAGTTTGGTGTTATTCTGATGGGTCTTCCTTTATTTTTTTAATTTTCCTTTGAAGTTCTTAATATTCTTTACTTGTTCTGTATTTTTAGTGCTTTGATTATTGTGTGGCAAAATAACTTTTCATGGTCCAGTCTATTTGATGATGATAAATTTCTTGTATCTTCATAACCATGTCCTTCTTTAGAATGTGAAATTTTCTTTTACAATTTTTGAATATATTTCTGTACCTTTGAGTTGTTATTCTTTCTCTTTGTTCATCCCAAGAGTTCTTAGGTTTGATCATTTCATGGTGTTGAGATTTTCGAGATATTTTATGTTAAGACTTTGTTGGGTTTAACCTTTTTCTTTGACCAATTAATCTGTTTTCTCTATCAAGGCCTAATATTCCATCTCTTGTATTCTTTTGGTTATGCTTACATCTGCAGGACCTATTTGTTTATCCATATTTTTTTATTTCCAGAAATTTATTAGACTTCTACTAGGTATTGCTTTTATTTCAATTTCCAAGTCTTGATCTGCTCCCTTCATCTGTTTGATTGTGTTTCTCCTGATTTTCTATAAGAGATATGTTGATTTTTTTTCAATTATTTGTTTGCTTTTCTTCTATTTCTTTAAGGGAAATTTTTGTTTCCCCTTTAAGGGCCTCCATAATCTTCATAAAGTTATTTTTAAGGTCATTTTATTCTGCTTCATCTGATGTGAGATGTTCAGGTATTGCTATTTTAGAGCCACTAGGTTCTGGTGGTGCCACATTGCTCTTCAATGTCTTCAAATACATTCTTACACTGCCATCTACCTATCTCTTCCTCTAATTGGTATAGGTGGTACCTGTGTGTTAGTGGGCAGACAATGCCTTGGGTGATGGTTGGCCATGGGGAGGATGATGAGTTTTATGGGTTTGGGAGGTCAGAGTGGCACTTGTAGTTTACAGCATTTAATGGGTGGCAGGGGTAGTGATGTAGCATTTCTACAGATGACAGTTGTTATAAATGTGGTGAGAGGGGGATGAAAATAGGATGTGACTTGGAGACTAGCACCTAGAAAGCAATGCTGTACGGGTGAGAAATTAGTCACTTACCTCTTCCACCAATCAGTGCCGGTGATCCTGTGTATCTGGGGGCCACTGATGCCACATGGGGATCTTTGGGTGGACAAAGTTGCCATGAGGGGTTCTATTGGCTTGGGGGGTAAAGTTGGACTTGTAGTTCCAAGAATCCAGTTGGCGGTGGGGATGTTTTTCAGTCTGTGGGATTCTAAAGACTTTTTTTCTTCTTTTATTATGAAGAACATCAAGTATTGCCATATTTTTTAATAAGCTTATTTTTGTTTCTCAGGAGATATATAAAAATTCACATCAATAATTCCAAAATATTTTGGTCTATTGTTTCTCTTATTGCTGTGTTTTATTTATTGGCTAACATTTACCACACTGAAAGTAAATTTCATATGGAGTTTCTTTGATGTGGATCATCTTTTCTAAAGTAGATTAATACTGCTGGGAGTAGACATGTCTCACTACTGTAGGTCTTTGAAGTGTTTGAAGATTAAAATCAATCTGAAATGTACATCTGCATATCTAGAAAACATAACTAAAATTACTGTAAGTTTGATTATTGTAGAATACTATTAATTTGTATTTTAACAACACTTTATTTATTTATTTATTTATTTATTTGGTTTTCAAGACATGATTTTTCTATAGCTTTGGAACCTTTCCTAAAATTAGCTTTTATAAACCAGGCTGGCCTTGAATTCACAGAGATTCACCTGCCTTTGCCTCCCTAGTGCTGCGATTAAAGGCATGTGCCACCACTGTCTGGGCACATTACATTTTTAAATAAGCAGTATAAATATAATACCTTAAACAAGAGTAGAAAACACTATATATATATATATATATAAAGATAGATAGATAGATATAGATATAGATATACATATAGATATAGATATATAGATATATACATATGATCTTAAATTTGTATCAATAAAATAAGATCCAATCAATATACAGTATTCATTTCTATATCATAGCACCCTTTTTTTCTAAAGAAAATTTGGGAAATTAGGTATAGTGTTCTCTACTACTTCCTGCTGATTGGGGGCACTTGTGATCTTATAAAGATCTTGACAAAATTTAGAATTATGGTTAAACTTTGGCTATAGTAGTCTGTGAGGCAGTATAGTCTCAGCTAGTTGTGTTGAAGCTGATGTCGATGTTGGGTTACCTGGGCCATCACTCCAATGGAAACTTCTCAGGGGATTTTGCTCAACCAAATAATACTATCCTAGAAGAGTCTATAGCTTCTCATCTTGAATTTACAGCCTGGCTCTATGCTAACTCTCTATTGGCCAAATCAGTTTCTTAATTAGCCAATGGTAACAAAACATAGTCATATCATTCAGAAGTGAAACCCACATAATGAACTCTTTGAGTTTCAGGAATAGATGACCTATAGTGACAAGAGTCAACACACTAATTTTTCAAACACTCAAAATGCCAAGTGTGTAACCACATTCATGAAAAACAGAATGTAATCAAATTATTATCTCATTAAATAAACATGAAAGTATAGTACTCTGGCATAAAATAAAACTGTAGTACTTAATCTTAATTAGACTTTAACTGTCATGTAAATAATTTGAAATACTTTTATAGTATATTGGACACTTTACAATATAATTACTTATGTTCTTAATGAAAAACATTTAGATTAGTGAAAATTGTGATATTTAGGACTAGTAAGGTTGCTTATCAGGTAAATGCCTTTGCCTTCTCAGGGTGAGAACCTGAGTTAAATACTTAAAATCCACATTTTAGAAGGAAAGAGTTGACAAGTTCTTTTATGATCTCCACATTAAAATTGGGGTTGATGTATACTAACTGTCATGTGTGCCATTGAAAATAGAATAAGTAAATAAATAATTAAAAGAACATAAATGTATCTATTGAATAAACTTTTTATTTTTAATTTGATAAGAGTTTCCATGCCTCTTTCACATGCATATTGGATCCTATTGTTTCTTTGGATAGTTACTGGCACAAGTTAACTGTGTTTTTAGCTCATATACCTATTAACTAACAGTTTAAGACATGTTTATATAAGCAATTCTGTTCACCCTCTAGCTATTTACATGTCTATAGATTCCTCCAACCTGGAAGGCAGCTGTCCTAGAGCTTCACATGAACTTTACTTCTCACTTTGAGGTTAGTTCTGGTCCTTTAAAAATCAAATTCTAAAATTATTTTCTAAGCATAATGTTTAAATTGTGGCAAGTATTTGTGTTGAAAAAACAAAATAATAATTAGATGAAAATGAGCCCTTGGACAGTTATACAACTCATGAAGGGAAAGATAATTTTTAATCCAATAACTGATTTCATAGTACAGGAACTGACTTTATGGTTTGGATTTGAAATGTCTCTTTTAGGCTCTGGTGGTTGGGTGCTTGGTATCCAGCTTGAGGTTCTATTTGAGAGAGTGGTGGTATCTTTTGGATGTGAAAACTCACTACAGGAAGTATGTCTTTGGAAATGAGCCCCGTGATTTTAATGATTTTCCACAAGTCCTGTCTATTCTCTACTTCCTGACTACAGGATCATTATGATAAGCTGCTATATGTTTCTACAACCATGCTGTTGTCAGCTTAATAGACATTGTTCCTTCAGGCCATAAGCAAAGTTCAGCATATCCACACTCAGTGACTTATTGTCATGTCACACAAAGAATAACTGAACCATAGCATGATCATTTTTTGTAAATTGTGCTATTTATTCTAATAGTAACAGAACTAGGATAGCCCCTATTTTTTACAAACTAGTTGGTATTGCCACATACCTGCAAGGCAAGAATAATTCTACAGCATTCTATGGAGTTGACTCAATACAAATAAACAGTTCCTAAGTCATCTTTTAAAAGACTACAGTATACATTCAAGGGGTGAGTAAAAAGACTCCCTTTTTTGGAAGGAGGTCAAGAGTCACAGTGCTTACAGAGAAAGGAATAGAGAAGTGTTACCTACTCTCAACAATCAAAAAAGTTTTCACTTTTTACTTTCTGTTTAATTTTGACTTTCTGTTTGACTTCTTCTGTTTAATAGATCCTGATGCTATCCCATGAACAGAGTGTAACTCCTACATGCAAAGGGTCATTTCTCTGGGTGATGTGGGATTTCCCTTTTTATGCCTCAAATATGTTTTATTACCATTGGTTAATAAAACATTCTGTTTCATCCAATGACATAACAGAATAAAGCCAGCCCCCTCGCAAAAAAAAAAAAAAAAGATGTAGGGAGAGAGAGTAGGCAGAGTTGAGGAGACTCCATTTATCTGCCAAAGGAGACAGAGGCAGGAACATTACTGGTAAATCAGTAGCCCCATGGTAACACACAAAATAATAAAAATGAGCTAATTTAAGATGTAAAAGTTAGGAAATAAGAAATCTAAGCTATTGACCAAATAGTGTTATAGTTAATGTAGTTTCTGTGTTATTCTTCAGGTCTGGGAAGCCGGTACCTGAACAAGTAGCCTCTTACTACAAAATGACACCAAACATGGGGCTAACCCTCATGGCCAGCCACACACTTTGGGTCTGAGTTCTTGTATGCCTGCTTGGGGTTACGAGGATAGTAGCTGAGAGTATTCCTGCTTCTCAGCACCCCAGACTATCAAGCAGCTCAATCAGGTATGCTAGGCATGCACAGATTAAAAAGCAGAGCAGATTCCTGCCACTATACACAGGGATATTTCCACACCACACAGCATATAAAAGGGTTTATGTTCTGCACAGTACTTCCCAGAGTTGAGCTGGTGATCTCAGCTTCCACTAATCAGTCCAAGAGCTAGTGGTAAATATACCTCTGCCATAATAAAAGGTCAAAGAGACAGAGTCTAAATCCAGGGCTGGCTACTGTGACTACACTGCTTACAATTTTAAAATGCTACTTGTCCAAAAAGATTTCAATTACACAATAAAAGAGATTCAGACATAAAAGATCTCTAAATAAGGCACAGTGTGTTTCAAAAAGATATGTAGCCTTGGGAGAGAAATGAAAGAAATAGATAAAACAAAGTCTTTATAGAGACAGTAGCAGTAATATAAAAATATAGTTATATATTAAAAGAGAAAAATAAGTCATGTAAACATAAAAATACACAAAGTCTGAATTATGCATATTATTGTGCTTTTTTGAATTTTTTAACTAAAGAAAGACATTTGACAGTGGGCGCTGCTAAGCTACACCAACATATATGTGTTAAAGGTATCCTGACTCCAAAATTTAGGTCTAAGGATGTGTTGCTTTGGAAAAGAGGTTTTGCTTTTGTTTCCACAGAGGATAAAAAGCTGTGGATTCCTTACTGACTGATATGGTTTGATAAAATAAGACCCATGATTTAATAGCCCAGATGGTCCAACATCCATGACTGCTTCTGAACTGCTGGCTGATATGGACCTGCCACACAGGATACCCCATAAAAGACCTGATTAACAGTATGCCAAACACCAAAATGTAGTCTAGAGAACAACACCCAAATTCCCTAAAGGATTGTAGATAAGTGTTTATTTTCATTTAAAGGGAGATATACTATAGAGATAAATACTTTGCATTGATATAGATCTTAGTTCATTGATACAGATTTAAGGTCAATTTTGTTATATGTATATTTCTGCTCTTGATTAAGGTATTGTGTTTGTATACTTCATTTAAAAATGCAATGTATAATTAATAAATACAGGTTAATAGATAGTAAAGCTTGTAGTCATGTTAGATAAGTTTTCTAGTTGTACAAAGATGTATTTCAGATGGATATTCTTCAAATCTTTCAAAAATACAGAATATGGCATTTAAAATGCTTTAAGAATTTAAATTTTTTCATGACAAGGAGACATGTCTTCTTCTGGCAGCACCAATTACTTTTGAGAGGTTGATGGGCATTGATAAAACTAATTATGAAATTTGCCTTCAATGTGACAAGACTAGCCATTTGTCAAGAAACTGATCTTTCCTTGACTGCTCAATTGTACACTGTATAAACTGGGCATAAAATGGCTGTATAACCCACAAAAATTGACTGCAGAAGATGTCTAAAGAAGGTGACATAGTCAGTCAGGTTCCTGGTTTGTAAAACCATCACCAGACATTCTGCAGGACACAAAATAAAGTCACTGACAAACTTTCAAAATAGGCAAAACTTTCTTTAAAATATCCTGCTTCATGAAAAAGTCTGCCAGATATTATGGACCTGCAGGTGGAAGATGGATGCCCCAGTGTTACAGAAGAACTTTAAATTACTGTTCAGGCAGGGAGTTGTCTCTGTCAGTTCAAGAACATTGAAAGGGCATCTCTTGGGTATATTCCCAGGAGTGGTATTGCTGGGTCCAGGGGTAGGTTGATCCCAAATTTCCTGAGAAACCGAAACACAGAATTCCAAAGTGGTTGCACAAGATTGTATTCCCACCAGCAATGGATGAGGGTACCCCTTCCTCCACAGCCTCTCCAGCAAAGGCTATCATTGGAGTTTTTTATTTTAGCCATTCTGACAGGTGTAAGATGATATCTCAAAGTTGTTTTGATTTGTATTTCCCTGATTGCTAAGGAGGTTGAGCATGACCTTAAGTGTCTTTTGGGAATTTGAACTTCCTCTGCTGAGAATTCTCTGTTCAGTTCAGTGCCACATGGGGTGCACCCACCCACTGAGACAGTGGAGCTGATCTATTGGGAGCTCACCAAGGCCAGCTGGACTGTGACTGAAAAAGCATGGGATAAAATTGGACTCTCTGAACATGGTGAACAATGAGGGCTGATGAGAAGCCAAGGACAATGGCACGGGGTTTTGATCCTCCATAATGTGCTGGCTTTGTGGGAGCCTAGCCAGTTTGGATGTTCACCTTCCTAGATATGGACGGAGGGGGGAGGACCTAGGACTTACCACAGGGCAGGGAACCCTGACTGCTCTTTGGACTGGAGAGGGAGGGGGAGAGGAGTGGAGGGAGGGGAAGAAGGGTGGGAGGAGGGGGAGAAGGGTGGGAGGAGGGGGAGGGAAATGGGAGGCTGGGAGGAGGTGAAAACTTGTTTTTTTTTCTCCTTTTCTCAATAAAAAAAAGTTAATAAAAAAAGAAAAAAAAGAACATTGAAAGTTGCTTACAATGCATTTCTGGTTTACTTAGGTAATATATACTTCTGAAGTCTTTGATGGTATTAGAAAAAAGATATAATTATAAAGAATAAATTGGATGTAGAACTTTAGACTCACAAAGATAGGATGGATATCTGATAGAGTATTTTACTTGATTTGCCAAATGTAAATGAACTAAACATTATAACGGTAATTCTTGGTTAATATTTGTATTGATGTATATAATCTTGCTATATTAAAGTCAAAAACCTTCCTTTTTATTTAGACAAAAAGGGGAGGTATTTTGGGAATTCCCATCTGTATGTTGTAAATGTTTATTACCATTGGTTAATAAAGAAGCTGTTAGGTCTTATGGCAGCACAAAATAGAACAAGGTGGGAATTCCAAACAGAGATAGAGGGAAGAAAAGGCAGAGTCAGATAGACACCATGTAGTTGCCAAAGGAGACAGAAGCTGGATGGAAACTTACCAGTAGGCCACAGCCACATGGCAATATACTTATTAATCAAAATGGGCTAATATAAGATAAAAGAGATAGTTAATTAGAAGTCTAGGCCAAGCAGTGTAGTAATTACTATATTTTCGGGTCTGAGTGTTCTGGAAGTGAACAGTTGTCTCCATCTACATCTGGGGATCTCCATCTCATCATTGGACAATGCTGACTGTATGTACTTTTGGCATCAGATTTCTATGCTGTGAGTCAGGAAGGACAGATGACTTTATCTACTCTATGGTTAAAGAGAACAACCTTCCCATTGTAGCTGTCATGCAAATTGTCATTTTCTTTTCACTTTTTTATGCTTTCAAATTAAAATTATTTAATAAAGTATTTAGAGTTAATATTCATTTTCAACAATGAGCTAAGCATCATACTTTTATTTAAATTGAAGTACTAGGACCCATATAGTACTGAAACTTATCAGGTAAATCAAATTGATAAAATTAAGTTTCTACCAACACTAGATAAATAATATTAAATTAGTTAAAATGAAGTTTAACTATCTGTGTATAACAATTCCAAACTTAATCTATGATAATCTAACTTTCTAGTTCACAATTTTGTGATATCTCCAGTTCAAATTTTTGATTGTGTTTTTAATATGCAAAACTTCAAAATTTAATTTTTATATGAATATATATCCTTTTATCATGATTTAGAAACTAGCCACTGTTTTATTAATTGGGTACTTGAATACTGGTACTGGACAAAACTAAGTTCTCTGTTACCAATACAACAAAGATACTGTAACCTTACATTCTGGCTAATGTCCTGAAGAACATATCAAATTTCTATAAGATGTTGATAAACCTCAACTTCAGTGACTATAAAAACATTTTAAATTTAAATTTAACTAACAAGACAAAATTATTGGTATAGGTTAGTTAAGCAGTCTACATAGAACATGTAAATATTTTATATTTATTATATATTATATAAATATATAATTATATTAAAATATTATAAATATTTATGAGTATAAATTTTTTTGTTGATACTAAGGAGTGAACCTAGTGATACAAACACTCTTAAACAAGAGCTTACCACTCAATTTTCAGGACACCTTCCACTGGGAAAATGTGTCACTGAGTCCAGGTGCAGATCTTTGTGACCAGAATATAGTGCGAATTTAAATAAAATTTGCTATTGAAATGGCTACACAATTACAAGATAGAATATACAAACAGTAAAATAGAGCAAAAGAAAACGAGTTCTTATGTTAAAAGATAGTATTGAAAACTCTATAAAACATGAGTGAGAATAAGCATGCATATATTCAGTCTGACAGCCATCATAAATTATATTAAGTAAATTTATTTTAAGGCAACTATGATGTTAACTCGGATCACCCTATCTGAAAGAAGGAGCAGGGTTTTCTGATATCACAGTCTATTTATTTGCTATTGTGATGAATATTGTTTAATGAGTGTATTAGATGTTTATTTTGTTTTTTGATCTCGGTACCAAGGATATGTTCATGTGTGTCTCTCCAGAAGTAATTCTTTGCTTTTGGCTTGTGGTGGCTGCATTCAGTATCCACAAAATACTGCAGTGGCAAACATTTTTATGATCAAAATTTCTTCTTTTTTATATTTCCTTAGTTTCCCTCATTTTTTCATTTACTCAGATCTTTATGTCTCTTTGTTTATCTCTGTGCAATGAAAGGCAGAAAATTTATAATGTTTTTTTCTAATGAAAGACAGAAAATCTATAAGGTTTTTCCTTTATGCCTTATTCATAGTATAAAAATGGTATCAAAGTGGCCTATTTCAGATGTTAAATTACTTGGAGATGGTGTGAGTAGTAAAGAAGAATCTCTTATTTCCTGTCAATCATTATTATATGCACTAAGTATTCTTTTTTTGTTCTTATTGAGCTATATATTTTCACAGCTGCTCCCCCATCTTCTCACCTCCCCTTCTAGTAGGTATGTTTTAATTTTATGATAGAAACAATAAATTAAATTTTAAATAAGAGGTTAGGATGAGTACAATTTCAATATTATACTGTTGGAACTATATTTACTTCTCAACTGGCTAGTTCTAAAACTGTGGAATTGAATCTATATCTGTACTCTGAAATGTTCATGTATTCTTCCACTATTTATAAGTTTATTCATTTATTTACTAAAATCAAAATATTTTCAGAAAAAGGATTAAAGTACGTATTGAAATATATTGGGAGCTACTGAGTACCAACCCCAGGACTCCTCCACAGTTCAGAGCTGGATGTTTATGGCAAGCAAAATCTGGCTTGGGAAATGGATCTGAGGAGTAGATCTAACTGACTGATTTGTGCAACTTTCTCCTGCATGTTTCTTTATTCCTTGGTAGAAGAAGAAGGAAAGAAGAAAAGAAGAGAAGGGAAGAGAAAGGCCCATTCTCCACAAGGTTTTTTATTTTATATAGGCATACAGACAAGTTAGCTATGCCATAGGTTGAAGGTGTAAGTCACAAAACAATGCCACCACCAGTTTGGAATTATGATTAATAGAAGGGTTATTTATTTAAGGGGGAAAACTTACAGATCACTGTCCCAGACAACAACCCTCAGCACAGCCAGGAACAGAGTAGAGCAGCCAGAAGTAGGAGCCAGAAGCAAGAGAGTGAGTGCAAGGTTACGAATTCTTTTTAAAGCAAAAGAGACCATGTCTAAGTGTATCACCATGAGGTCTTGGCCTACCAACAAAATTTCAGCATGTCTATCTCCAGCTGTGGCTCCATGGTGTCCATCTAACTCTGCCTTCCCCCTCCCATGCTATAGACCATGCCAGCTCTTTATTCGTTAAACAATAAAAACAACACATAGACAAAAGACCTCCCACACCATTTCCCCTTTTCTGTTTAAACAAAAAGAAAGGCTTTAACTTTAACATAGTAAAATTACATATAACAAAACAGATATCAAATAAGAATTAAAGTTACAATTTTCTTTCTCTTTTATCATAACTAAGGAAAACTATAACTATAAATTCTTCAACTCTATCGAAGAAACCAGAGGGACATGATATTACCTAAGTAAACAGAAAGTGTCTTATAAGTAATATTCAAAACTCTAGAATTGAAAGAGACATTTTGCAACCTGAAGAGTCAACCAAAGTTCTTCTGTACCATTGGGGCATCTATCTTCAGCCTAGAGCCCTATAATATCTGTCTGACTTTTCCATGAAGCAGGAAATTTTAAAGAAAGTTCTGACTATATTGGTAGTTTGCCAATCACTTTCCTCTGTGTCCTGCAGAATGTCTAGCAGATGTTTTCATATATCAGGAGCCCCAAAAGACCATCTCACCTTTAGGCAAGTTAAGCAGTCATTTCTCTGTGGGTTCTGCACGTCTATTTAAGCAGTCCAGGAAAGAACAGTTTCTTGCCCAAATGACTAGCAAACTCCATAAGGAGGCTCTTCAATGCCCATCTTCCTCTTGAAGTAGATTGGTGCTGCCAGGAGCAGATGTGTCTCACTGTCATGAAAGTCTTAAGGTTTTAAACATTTTAAATGCCATATTCTGAAGGTCTCTGAAAGATTTGAAGAATACCTTCCTATCTGAAGTACATCTCTGTATATCTAGAAAATCTAACGTGACTACAAGCTTGACTATCTATTAACTTATATTTCTTAATTATATATTACATTGTTTAATGAGATACACAAACACAATACCTTAAACAAGATTAGAAATATAATATAACAAGATTGACCTTAAATTTGTATCAATAAATCAAGATCCATACCAATGCAATTTATTTATATCTATATTATATGCCCCTTTAAATGTAAACAAACATTTATATACAATATTTGGGAATATGCATGTAGTTTTATCCAAACTGCTTCCTGCTGTTTGGGGGTGCTGTTAATTAAGTCTTTCATGGTATATCTTAAGTGCTAGGTTCATCTCATTCAGCAATTTGATAAAGTAACTTTTTGGGGAGTTATTCACAGAGATCTTTCAGGGGGTCTTGTTACATAAAACCATATTGGTCTGGAAGCAATCCACAGGTTCTCATCTTCTGTAAAAACAAATGAAGAATCTCTTTTTCAAGGCACATATCCTTAGACTCAAATTTCAGAATCAAGATATCTTTATGTTGGTTTAAATTAGCCGTCCATACAGTGAAATATTTCTCTGTATTTAGTTCCTTCACAGTCAAAAAATTCAAAGAAAACACTATAATATACATAATTCGGACTCCCTGTGCATATTTCATCTTTATGTGGCTTGTTTTTACTTTATTATTTTTAATAATTGTTTTATTATCTTTATTCCTTTAATCTATGACTGTCTGTACCCTTTTTTAAAAAACCATTTACTTCTTTTCCAACACTCTATACTCTTTTTCATCTCTCTATCCAACACTGTAACCAATTTAGAAGTTTTTATTTCCATCTGGATTTGTCTTTGTTGCCTATCTGTAATTCTTTTCTGACCAGAAATATTTTGTAAAATGCTAAATGCTTAAGAATCTAACCTCTGACATTTCTAGGGTACATATGGTACTTCCAGCTTGCCCCACCCAGTCTAAAACTTAAGCTGTGCCATGACTATATATACGGTACTTCCTATTTGTTCCACCCATTCCAACATGGCAGAGTCACTAGCACATCTGAGAGCCAAACATACAGCCCCATTCTCAGGCACACAGCCAGTCCATGTCATCATTAAGCAAGCTGCAGCAGTCTGCTCACAAACCCCATCCAAATAGTTGGTTGCCCAAAAAAGCCAGAAG
Source organism: Microtus oregoni (assembly GCF_018167655.1). Classification (NCBI taxonomy): domain Eukaryota; kingdom Metazoa; phylum Chordata; class Mammalia; order Rodentia; family Cricetidae; genus Microtus; species Microtus oregoni. Next base: position 21,835,152 of record NW_024543093.1, on the reverse strand, counting down.
TCATGCTGGCAGCACATCCCAAAAGGCCTACCTTTCAAAATGGCACAGCTATTATATGCTGCTGCTGCCAAGTCAGGAAAACCCCTCTTAAAGGATTTTCCTCACACCACAGGCAAACAGCAAGAATTTGTGTTGAACTCTGTAATTTTTTTTTTTGTCTAGAATTCCTTTTCAAGAACTCTCAAGTTTTACATGGATTTGGTTACACTTGTTGGCACCAATCTGTAAGAGGAGGGGCCATTTGTTCTTCCTGGCTTCCTGGCTAGCTAGGAACCAAAATAATCACACAGAAACTGAATTAATTAAATTACTGTTTGGCCCATTAGCTCTAGATTCTCATCGGCTAACTCTTACATATTAATTTAACCCATTTCTATTAATCTTGCATCACCATAAGGACATGGCTTACCAGCAGTTTCAGCATGTCTATCTCCAGCTGTGGCTCCATGGTGTCCATCTAACTCTGCCTTCCTCCTCCCATGCTATAGACTAAGCCAGTTCTTTATTCATTAAACAATAAAAGCAACACATAGACAGAAGGTCCTCACATACCAAAGGCCAGATGGTTTCAGTGAAGAATTCTACCAGAACTTCAAAGAAGAGCTAATACCTGTACTCCTCAATTTGTTGCACACAATAGAAACAGAAGGAACATTATTAAACTCTTTTTATGAGGCTACCGTTCCCCTATTTGTAGGTCCCAGGTTTACCCCTGCTCCCAGGGTTCATCTTGAGGACAATTTTTGGCTAGGCAGCTAAACATCCTGTTTGTTCCTGTGCTCCCTCTGCCTAGCCTGGTGGTTAGCTATAGGGCCATTGTTTACTCCACCTTGAGCATGGTAATTTCCCACCTGCCTGGGGGAATTCCATTGTGTAGCAGCTAGGTATATAAGGATTTTCCTAAGCTTGAATAAACGGCATCAGCTGATCTCCTCTCAAATGACCCAGGTCTTTTATGTGTTCTTTCAATCTCCACACCATTGTCTGTATCACAAACAGTACAGTGCCATGCGAATTGTACTGAGAGTAATGCAGGAGTTAAAGTTGGAGGCTCATCAGTGAGATTGAGAAGTAGGGGACCTCTGAGAGATTGCCCTCTGATGCTAGCCAGGGGGTAAGAAATTAATAGTGAGGGTGAATTGAAAATGGGTGAAAGTAATTCTGTTCCAGTATTGATGGGCCAATTAGTGGGTCAATTGATAGTTCTTTTAGATAAATGAGGCACCAGTATTAAAACTGAGACAGCGTAAGAGATCATTAAGACAGTTTTAGTGTTTAGTCCCTAGTTGCTACAATAGGGGCTTTAATATTACTGATTGGGAGCAGGTAAAGGCTGACTTTCAAAAAAGTATTGAAAGAGCAAGGCCCAGAAGAATTTTCCATAGTGATATTTTCACTATGGTGCTTAGTCAGAGATTCTCTTATCAGTGATGATGTAAATGTAAAAGAACAATTAGAGAATTTGACCAAAAGCTTTGAGGAGATTCAGGAGGTAGAATCTGTGAGTTCTATTTAGAGTTTTGAGGAAAGGGAAGTTAAAAGTACTAAAAGGGATATAGAAGAGGAAGAAGAAATTTTATAAAAAGATTGCACTGATAAAAAAGAAATTAGAAAAAGAAGAAAGGTATCTTTGCAGAGTCTGTCTTTCCAGAGAAAACGGTTTGTTGTGGATAGGTGAAATACAGGAGGATTCTGCAAATGCTGAGGGTTTTTCTCAGCATGACGTTGACCTGTTAATGGCTTAGCAGCACAAATTGCTTATGACCTTGCTGTTTATGATCAGATATCTGCTGTAATGTATGCATAGCTTTACTTAATAAAGGAGCAGGGGAACAACTGTCTAAGGTCCTTCAAGGACCCTCAGAACATTTTCCTGAGTTTGTTGACCACCTGCTACAGCTGGGTAGTCATGTTTTGGGGGATATGGACACACCCATGCCTGTCATAAAGCAATTGGCCAATGAAAATGCTAGCAAATACTGTCAAGAAGCTATATGCCCCCATAGAAATAAGAGTTTAAATGACTATGTCTGATTATGCAGACGTTGATGGCACACATGTAATGGGACAGGTAATTGTTTCTACCCTTAGGGAAACTCAAGGTGTAGTGAGGTCAAGGAATTGTTTTCAATGCAAACAATTGGTACACATCAAAAGGAATTGCCTTATGGGTAATGGAACGATTAATCAGCCTCAGGGGATACCCAGTTGTTTGTCCAAAATACCAAAAGGGGGCTCATTTGGCTAATGACACTCCCTCTAAAACTGACATTCAAGGAAATCTTATTCCAGTGTCAAGAAATGGAAGGAGGGACCTACACCCAGCCCCCAAAACACAAGTGAATAGAGTCATGAGCAAACCAGCTGTTCCCATCAGATTCATTCCTCAAAGAAATGCCTCACTGTCTATGAGCTTGTCAGAGGCACCCCAGAAAATGCAGGACTTGACCTCTGCACCTCCATCTGGGTAGTATTGACCCCACAAATGGGTGTGCTGGCCTTGGAGACTAGAGTATATGAACCTATTCCTGAGGGTTCAATAGTTATTGTCTTGGGTAGAAGTCGTTCAGCATTTATAGGAATTAAAATTTTACCAGAAAGTATAGACCATGATTATGCTGGAGAAATTAAAGTTATGATTGAAGCTGAGATGGGAGTCCTTGTCAACCCTCAATGTTCCAAGGCCTTCCAGATACAGGGGTTGATAGTTCTGTGATTGCTAAAAGACACTGGCCTGCATCCTGTCCTCTCCAGCCAGCCTCTATGGCATTACAGGGGGTAGGAATGGCCAGTTCTCCAGAGTACAGTACCCAGTATTTAGATTGGAAGGATGAAGAAAGCCATAAGGGCATTTTTAAACCATTTGTCCTGGAACACCTTCCTCTCAATTTGTGGGGAAAAGATGTTTTACAAGCTATGGGAGCAATTCTGATCACTGATCCTGTGAGGTGCATGTTAATAAACCAGGAATTTGCCCTAGTTGGGGGTTGTGCAAAGATCTGCATGGAGACATGCAAATTTTAGCAGACAAAAAAAATAATACAACAATTACCTGTACAGTGTGCAGCTTTAGGAAATTTTTCTTAGGGGCCATTGCAGAGCAGACAGAAAGCATTCTTATTAAATGGAAAATTGAAAAACCTATATGGATAGAGCAATGGCCCCTAAGTAAGGAAAAATTACAGGCTGCTCATACCCTGGTCCAGGAAGAGCTAGAGGCAGGACACATAGTGCCATCCACTTCTCCTGGAATACTCCTATCTTTGTTATTAATAAAGTCTGATAAATGGAGGTTGCTGCAAGATCTTAGAGCAGTAAATGATTGTATGAAAATAATGGGGGCAACTCAACCTGGGTTGCCTCAGGATACCATCTGACCTGAAAGATTGTTTTTCTCACTATTCCTTTGCATCCAAAATGTTCTGATAAATTTGTTTCAGTGAACCGTCTATAAATTTCATAGAACTATATAGATGCTACCAATGGGTAACATTATCCCAAGGATGGCTAATATCATTTGCCAAATGTTTGTGGCCTGGGTTATTGCCTCGATAAGGTATAAATATTCTCAACTATATATCATTCATTATATGGATGACATCCTATTAGATGGACAGGACCCAGATATAGTTCTTGAGGCTTTTACCCACTTGCAAGAATGCCTAGCACATGCAGAATTGATGATTGTCTCTGAAAAGGTACAACAGTTGAGGCATCAGCTATTGCAGATAGGAGTGAAACCACAGAGAGTTACTCATCACTTAGATAAACTACAAACTTTGAATGATTTTCAAAAATTACTTGGAGACCTCAATTGGGTTCGGTCCAGTCTAGGAATTCCTTTGGGAGTCTTAAAACCACTTTTTGACATTCTGCAGGGAAATCCAGTTCCAACCTCCTTCTGTAAGTTGACACCTCAGGCAAGGAAATATATTACTTTAATTGAAGAAAAGCTTGCCTCTGCTCATATTCAATATATTGACTATAGTAAGCCTTTGCTGTTGATAATTTTTTTCCCTCTCAGTATAGTCCTACTGGAATTTTTATTTTTTTGGAAACAAGGACCCATTCTATGGATACCTGAACATGAGTCACTTGCAAAAATTATTATCTCGTATCCATCAGCTGTGGTATGTGTTATTCAGAAAGGGTACAAACTTAGTTTGCAAACCTTTGGAATGTTACCTGATAAGGTTATTACACCATATACCCAGGCAGAAATAACTTGGGTGCAAAATTTTGCTAAAGATTGGGCCTTGTTTTTATGTACTAATCCCTGCAAGTTTGATAATCATTATCCTTCTGATAAGTTGGTCACCTTTTTCAAAACTCATCTGTTATGCTTCCCTAAAGTTATTTTTTTGCAACCTCTGGCAGGGGCACACAATGTGTTTACTGACGGGTCTTCCACAAGGACAGGTGTAGTGGCCACCTCTCCTGATTTTGATATTATGCCTATTGATGCTAAATCTGCTCAGGTGACTGAATTGGTCTCTGTACAAATGGACCTAGAGAAATACACTGATATTCTACTTAATCTTTTTACTGACAGCCAATATGTAAGCAAAATTCTTGAACCTTTGGAAACTGCAGCTTATATTGCCTCTGTATCTTGAGTCCAGATGCAGTTATTAGCTATTCAAATATTGCTTTGGGCCCGATCTGTCCCCATTTGCGTTGGGCATTTGTGGGCTCATACTGACCTTCCTAATCCCTTGAGTGAGGGGAATGCATTGGCAAAGCAGCTTACTCTCCAAATTTTTGCAGTTAGTAAAAAAATCTTATAAGGTGCAGAAAAAGCTCATAATTGTTTTCATCTCAAAGCTAGGTCTCTAAGATTTCATTTTAAGATATCGCAAGAGCAGGCCACTAATATTGTTTTTTTAAAAAAAATGCTCTCTGTGTACAGAGCTTTGAGCTGTTTTCCATTTGGGAGTGAATCCTGGGGGGCTTGCTCCTAATCATTTATGGCAAATGGATGTTATCCATGTTCCTTCTTTTGAAAGTATGCAATATGTTCACATAACTGTGGATACATATTCTCATTTTATTTTTGCCTTAGCCAATACAGAAGATAAATTATGGGATGTTAAAACTCCCTGTCTCCAGGCTTTTGCCTACATGGAAGTTCCAAAAACTGTAAAAACTGACAATGGGCCAGTCTACACCAGCAGTGGCTTTGTTAATTTTTGCTCTGAGTTCTCTATTTCTCATAATACAGGAATACTTTATACTTCTCAAGGACAAGCAATAGTGGAGCATGTACATCATATGCCCAAAGCCTATTTGCATAGAACAATAAAAGGGTAATATGGTCCCACCCACAGAGACCATTTACTTTTTATTTTATACATTTAAAAATTTTTGACTGTTGATGGTCAATCTTGTTCTGCTGCTGACTGACATTGTTGGCCAGTTTCTTCTGAGATGCCTCATGTCAAATGGAAGCATCTAGCAGATGGCACTTGGTGTGGTCCAGATCCCATACTGGTGTGAGGAAGAGGGGGGCTATTTGTGTTTTCCCACAGGATGCTGACAGTCCAGTATGGGTACGTGAGCATCTGGTGTGTGCTATGGATTTTCCTATCCCAAAGCCTGAAGAGAGGACAGAGCCAGGAGATTGAATAGACACTGGTCTGTCAATTCAAGAGTTTTTGGGATCCTGAGGAGCTGGCTGTTGTTGAAATAAGGAGCAGTGGGCTGTGTCCCAAGCACCCCAGCTGCCCGCACGGCTAGCTTATGCCTGAAATAACAACACACAAACGATTCATTTAAACACTGCTTGGCCCATTCTCTTCTAGGCTAATTCTCACATATTAATTTAGCCCATTTCTAATCATCTGTGTATGGCACCCCAAGGTGTGCTTACCAGGAAGATTCTAGCCTATATCCATCCTGGGTTGAAGCTTCATCCCGGGAGCGGGGCATGGCGTCTCTCTCAGGCGTCTGCTCCTGAGAGGAGAGCTGTCGAGACTGAGCTCACTTCCTCTTCCTCCCAGCGTTCTGTTCTGTTGACTCCTCCCACCTATCCTCTAACCAATAAAATGGGCCAAGGCAGTTCCTTTATTAGCCAATGACCTTCCTCCATCAGGCTGTGGTGTTCCAAGTGCCAAGGATTGTTCTTCTACCTATCAACTCATCCCATGATAATGACAGCCATTGTTGTGGCTGCCAGAGTGGCTACAACTGCTAGATTTTCCATTAGTCAGTCAGATGCTTCTGCTAGCACAAAGGATACCTTATCAGGGCAAGTTACAAATGCCTTAACCACTTAAATTGAGCTAAATTTACAAATGAATATTACAGTTAAATTTACATTTGGTTTTGGTTAAAGACCACTGCTAGTTACACAGTTATAGGTTTAATCTGTTATTCATTATCCCTGGAATGCACAATTTACAAATTGGCTCTTGAGATTATTCTAGTTAACTATACCAGGGTTCCTCCCACCAGTGCTGAGACCTTACTTAAAGGGTTCCAATTTGTGGGCAGACTTATTAAGGATTGAGCAGGCACACCCTCCTTAAAAAGTGCTTATATGTGCCAGAACATCATCATGTTTTCATTCATGGTGCCAGAGCCAAAGGCAAGCTTAGGTCAAGTCACCACTTGGTGAGTTTTCTTAGCTATTTTCCTGGATGATCTTCCAGTGCAAATCTGGCTGAACTCAGTGATATGTGACTAGTGAGCCAATGACAGGAAACGCTTTTTGGGGGCTGCCCCAACCTAAGACAGGAAATGTGTTTTGACCTGACCACTTTCCCATGATGGGTAAGGGGTATAGCCTGAGGTACAATGCCACCTAAGACAGGCCTATTTATATAATTTATATAATAGGGTGACCTATAGGGCCCATGGATCTACCCCTGCTCCAGGAGTTCATCTTAAAGACAATTTCTGGCCAGTCAGCTAAACATCCTGTTTATTTCTGTGCTCCCTCTGCTTTGCCTGGTGGTTGGCTATAGGGCCATTGTTTACTACATCTTGGGCATGGTAATTTCCCACCTGCCTGGGAGAGAATTCCATTGTACTAGGTATATTAAATTTTTCCTAAGTTTGAATTGGTGTTGGAGGGTCTTCTGTCTATATGCTACTTTCATTGGTTAAATAAAGAGACTGCCTTGGCCTTTTGATAGGGCATAAAATTAGCTGGATGAGGTAGACAGAACAGAATGCTGGGAAGAAGAACAGAGTCAGGCAGATGCCATGATTCTCCTGCCCAAGATGGACCCTGGTTAGACTCATGCAGGTAAGCCATAGTCAATACACATTAATGGAAATGGGCTAATAAAGATGTGAAAGCTAGCCAATAAGAGGCTAGAACTAATGGGCCAGGCAGTGTTTAAATGAATACAATTTGTGTGTTGTTATTTCTGGGTATAAGCTAGCTGGATAGCTGGAAGCAAGGCAGCAGGACACAACCCACCACTTGTACTACAACATTGAATAAATGGCATTTGGCTGATCTCCTATCAAATGACCCAGGTCTCTTGTGTGTTCTTTCAGTCTCCAGGCCATTGCCTAGCTTGTGAATGATACAGTGGCATGTAAACTGTACCAAGAATAATGCAGGCGTTTCACCTGATAATGAAGCCACATAACAAAGACGCAACCAAAAAAAGAAAAAAGAAAATTGCAGACCAATATTGCTAATGTACATTGATGATACAAAATACTCAATAAAGTACTAGCAAACTGAATCCAAGAGCACATTAAAAAATCAACCATAATCAATTTGGCTTTAACCCAGAGACTCTGAGATGGTCCAATACATGAAAATAAATAAACTGAAATAGAAAAATGTAGGATCATCTTATTAGATGATTAAAAAAGCATTCAACAAAATCCAACACCCCTACATGATAAAGGTCTTGGAGAGATACCAGAATCAAGAAATGTATCTCAACCTAAAAAAGCAATGTACAGCAAGCTAAAACAACAAATTAAATGGCAAGAAGCTCAAACTTATTACACTAAAATCAGTAACAAAACAAAAACATCCTGAGTGATGTAACTTGGACCTAGGAAGACCAACACTGTATACACTCATAAGTGGAGATTAGACCATAAGTATAGTAAAAATTCTAGAGAAAAACTCCCAAAAAATATTGTCTCCCAGAATCACTGTAGACTTACTTTTTATATAATAAAATGGGGATATGCTATTAAGTCTTTCCAAAAATGATCCTCTCCTTATTATGGTTATAACTACAGGTAAAAGACTTATCTTTTAGAAATATTGGAGATAATATATCAGAATTGGCACAATGCTAAGGTCTCAAGTCAGACACTCAATTTTGGAGAAAAAGTATACCCTACTGAGGTTGCTCCAAGTAAGATCAGAAACTACCCAAGTATTAGAGCCATTTGCTTACTCAAAGGTGAGTCACAGATTGGAAATCTCAAAGGAGTAATGGTAAGGTTCAGATATAGCTCAGAGTGATATCCCTCGTGGAACACAGGACCTCTAGTTTCCTTGTCCTTTGGTCTCCCATTTTGACCTGTAGAACACTTATACGGAAAATCTTCCACAATGCCATTGGAATCTCCACTTGGCTGGGATCATAATCATTTGACCCAATAAACCAAAAAAGTAAAGCTTTTATTAAGGTTATACTTTTGATAACTTTATTTACTTTGTAAAACTAATTTGACTTCACACCAATGTTCACAATTAATGCCTCATTTTCTCTTGAAACTTAGAATATTTTAATGATGTGTATAATACTCTCAAATGTTGTTGGATTTTATCTTTCTCTTAGCTCTTTGCTCTTTGGGGGAGTACCACCCAGTTCCCAAATAAATCACACATGGAGAGTGTAATTACTTACAAATTCCTAGCCTTAGTGTTGCTTACTTCTAGCTAGCATTTCTTAATTTAAATTACACCATTTTCCTTTGGCCCTTGCACTTTTTTTCTTTCTCTATTTCTCATACCTTTCCTTACTTCTTACTCTGTTAATGGCTGTATAGCATAGTTGGGTGGCTGGCCCTTGACATCCTCCTCTCCTTCTTTATCATTTCTTCTACTTTTTTTTCAAGATTTTTTTCCTACCATTTATTCTCTGTGTCTGTCAATCCTGAGTCGAGTCATCTCATCATCACTCAATTAATAATTTTGAGGATATAAATGTCACAGTTTCTTCTGAAAGGAGCAGTCTCTGAGGTATTTAAGATGTAACGTCATCTATAAATGGTTTGTAACTGGTATGATGGCAGATTATTTAAGACAGGAAGAATGACAAATTCTACCTTCCTTTTCTAGATTAGGATAGAAGTTCTTTATAGAGAGTTGGTGGGTTGAGTTTACCATTAATTAATACATATTTTGGGAACTCCTGACTATTTCTCTCTCTTGCTTTGCTATTGATTGTTCATCTCTTTATTAGACCAATCGCAGTTTGGACAAATTATCAAGCTTCACAGACTTAAACAAATGAAACTTAAAAGAATACAACAAATCTCTGAATAATTAAAACAAATGCTCCACAGCATAAATGAATGTAACACAACTTAAAATAATATTCCAAAATAGCTTTATTCTTTGCATCTCAGTCAATTAGGTAGAAAGATGCATGTTGATTTATTTAACCCACAATATGGACAAAACACCAAAAATACCATTTTAGCTATTCCTTTGAAAGCATTTGTCAGGTAATTCATTCTCTTTAGTGTATGAATGGGAGTCAAGTCACTACCAGAACACATAGGGCTGTGAGTGGCTTGTTTCCTTTCACATTATCAGAGAATTATTTAAAGTTGTCTCTGAGAGCTTAGAAGACCTGGCTCAGAGTATTATACAGTATACCCTTCAAAACCAAATATATTCACTAGAGACAGGGGCTTTCAAAATTGAAGGGGCTTATAGCACTTAAGTGCTGAAAGGAAGATTGCATCTCTTCCTGAAGAAGAGTGCTATTTCCTGTTAATCAGTCAGGATTGATCAGAAATGCTTAATAAAAATTGATAGGCCATGTCAAAAAAATTCAGCAGCTATATGAACCATATGACTAATGGTCTAAAACTTGATTTTTTGATTATTACCCTTAGCAATGGCATTCTTTGTTTCTCATAGTCCTACTCTTCAGAAATCTGTTTCTTCTTTCCTAAAAGCCATGCACTCTATTACTTCAGCGTTTCTGATCAATCAATCTTAAAACAAGATTTAATTATCCCTGTCTCATCGGGGGTGAGAGTTCATGATCTCCTATAAATAGAGAACACATATTTTATAATTGGTAGCAGTTACTGAATATCAGGTCTTCTTTGTTTTGGCTTCTCATAAAGATTTTATTTTCAAGGATCCTGTCTCTCAAGGACAAACAAGGTATGAAAATAAACCCATACATGTATATGAGCCATAAATAATTTAATTTGAGGATTCAAAAGTCAAAAAATAGTCATAAAATTGTTTTGGACCATTCTAAGAATTATAAAACCCCACTGTCACCATAAAGCCAGTCAGTCATCTGCAACAACCTAGAAAAATAGCCCCTTCTAACACTCTTCTGTAACATTTTGATGAATAAAAGTTCTTTAATCAAGAGAAGTAGGTTTTGAGGTGGCATGCTTATACAAGCCTAATCCATTCTGTGGAATTACTTCATGCTTTTACTTTTACCTTTCAAAAAGTTACATTTTCTGTGTTAGAACTCCATAGTTTTCTCATTTTGTTCAAGTTACAAAGAACCCAGAATTTACTTCAATGGGATATCCATCTCTGGAAAAAAAAAAAAAACCATTCATTGCCAAACTACCACAGTTGAAATGCATTGATGAGTAAGAGTATTGTACACTAATACCTATAAGAAAATGGGGATTGAATTCTTGAAAATGAAAAAAATATCATCTCACTAAAAACTGCTAAGTGGCATGGTGAAGTTCAAGTCTTTGTCTGCTTAAGTTCAAAGTAAATAGTATATACAACAGCTATAAGGTATTGTCTTGGTGTAAACTTGTAAAGTAGTATATCACTGTTATATAATATTACAGCAGAACTGTCCTTTGAGATTAAACTGCTTTCTCTTCACTGCATTCTACTATGAAAAAAAGCAGTATACCTGACTAGAAGTTTCACTATGAATAATCCTGTTTTGCTTGGCAGGAACCAGAACATCTGTAACAAATTTACTTTAGAATAGTAAAAGTTCTTCACTTCTCAGTCATGTATAACAACTGAGAGAAAGAAGGCAAGTCATCATAATGTTTAACTAGTAGAAAAATAATGTGCTTAACTGACAAATTCCAGGAACTACTTCGAGGAGGTCGAAATGGATGACATTGTTCTTGAAAGTGACCAAAAAAAAAAAAAAAAAGAAAGTTGGAACACACTCGCATGATTTGACTTTTCCAGCCTGTTCATGTTGCTGTCCCTTGCACTGTCTTATAAAATCTCCTTTATGTTTTTCTTTCGTAAATACTGTCATTGTGTGCTTTTGTTTTTGTTTATTTCTTTTGATTAGTACATATGTATGCATGTATGTCTGTTTTTTGAAGTAATTGATATTAGATATCTCCTAACCATTCCAGTGTCTTTTACTGGAAAACTTTTTCTTTTCTGCCAATTACCTCCCATTTACTGGTTTTAGTGCATCAAGCAAACAGGTTATATATAGAGTGTAGTGCTTTAACAACAAAAGTATCTTACACAATGATTGAAAATACTTCTCTTGCATATAGTAACTTTTTCCTTGTCATGTGTAATATTTTAAATATTGTGAAAAGGAAATATATTTTCTGTGATTTTAGAAGGAAGTTAAAATTAAGGTTTTGCTATTGTTGTTTCTTGTTTGTTTTTGTTTGTTGAGACAGGGTTTCTCGGTATAACAGTTCTAGCTGTCCTGGAACTTGCTTTGTAGAACAGGATGACTCAGAACTCAGAGATTTGCCTTCCTCTACCTTCAATGTGCTGGGATTAAAGGCATGTACCACCACCACCCTGCTAAAAGTTAATGATTTTCAAACCCAAATTAAGTTCAAACTTAAAATCTGTGAAGAATTTTGATGGGACCTTGATGGCGATTGCATTGAATCTATAAATTGCCTTTGGTAGAATTGCCATTTTTACTATGTTGATCCTCTCAATCCAAGAGCAAGGGAGATCCTTCCATTTTCTGGTATCTGGTATTTCTTTCTTCAATGCCTTAAAGTTCTTGTCAAATAGATCTTTCACTTCCTTGGTTAGAGTTACCCCAAGATATTTTATGCTGTTTGTGGCTATCGTGAAAGGTGAAGCTTCTCTGATTTCCCTCTCTGCTTCCATATCCTTTGTGTATAGGTGGGCAACTGATTTTTTTGGAGTTGATTTTGTATCCTGCCACATTACTAAAAGTGTTTATCAGCTGTAAGAGTTCTTTGGTGGAGTTTTTGGGGTCACTTATGTACACTATCATATCATCTGCAAATAAAGAAAGTTTAACTTCTTCCTTTCCAATTTGAATCCCCTTGATCCCCTTATGTTGTCTTATTGCTATTGCTAGAACTTCAAGCACTATATTGAGAGGTATGGAGAGAGTGGACAGCCTTTCATGTTCCTGATTTTAGTGGGATGGCTTTGAGTTTTGCTCTGTTTAATTTGATGTTAGCTGTCGGCTTGCTGTAAATAGCTTTTATTATATTTAGGTATGTCCCTTTTATCCCTAATCTCTCCTTCAATGGAAGAATGGATGAAGAAAGTGTGGAATATATACACATTAGAGTACTACTCAGCAGTAAAAAACAATGACTTCTCGAATTTTGCGTGCAAATGGATGGAAATAGAAAACACTATCCTGAGTGAGGTAACCCAGACCCAAAAAGATGAACATGGGATGTACTCACTCATAATTGGTTTCTAGCCATAAATAAATAACATTGAGTCTATAATTTGTGATCCTAAAAAGCTAAATAAGAAGGTGAACCCCCCCCCAAAAAAAAAACAAATTGTTATCCTCATGGATATGGGAAGTAGACAAGATTGCCGAGCAAAATTTGGGATCTTGGGGGTTGGGTGGGATATGGGTAAGGGGAGATGGGGAGAGAAATGTGAGAAGGGGAGGGTGGGGGGAATTTGGGGAATTGGGATGGTTGGGATAAAGGAAGGATGGATATGGGAGCAGAGAACCATATATCTTAATTAAGGGATCCAGCTTAGGGTGAGCAAGAGACCTGAACTTAGAGTGGCTCCCAGGTGCCCAGGGCGATGTACCCAGTTAGTGCCTTGGGCAGCTGAGGAGAAGGAACCTGAAATGTCCCTATCCTATAACCACACTGATGAATATCTTGTGTATCACCATAGAACCTTCATCGGGCGATGGATGGAGATAGAGACAGAGACCCATATTGGAACACCGGAATAAGCTCCCAAGTTCCCAATGAGGAGCAGACAAGAGGGAGAACATGAGCAAGGAAGTCATCACCTTGTGGGGTGCACCCATCCACTGAGACAGAGGGACTGATCTATTGGGAGCTTACCAAGGCCAGCTGGACTGGAACTGAAAAAGCATGGGATAAAACCGGACTCTCTGAACAATGAGGACTGATGAGAAGCCAAATGCAATGGCACTGGGGTTTGATTCTACTTCATGTTCTGGCTTTGTGGGAGCCTAGCCAGTCTGGATGCTCACCTTCCTAGACCTGGATGGAGAGGGGAGGACCTTGGACTTTCCACCTGACTGCTCTTCGGTCTGGAGAGGGAGGGGGAAAGGAGTGGGGAGAGTGGGAGTGTAGTGGGAGGAAGGAGAGGGAAATGGGAGGATGGGAGGAGGCAGAATTTTTTTTTCCAAGAAAAAAAAAAGTTCAAACTTAAAAAGCACTTTTAAAGAAGATGCTTTAGTCAATGAAACACCCTTGGATTTTGAAGTTACTGACAGAAAAACAATACAAGGGAGCTCTATTTTTTAAGATTTGAAAGAGAGAAAAAGGCAAAATCATGCAACTCTTGAGAGTGGTAGGATTAATCCATGCGAACATGCTTTTGCTTAGTTCCACCATAGGGGCAGGGATTTTTGTGACTCCTAAAGGAGTATTAATATACTCCTCACTGAACATCCCTGTTTGTCTGAGTATTTGGGCCTTGGGTGGCCTGCTGAGCATGATGAATGCTCTTTGTCTTGCAGAGCTGGCAACCACCTTCCCTGTGAGTGGAGCATCTTATTTTTTCCTCAAGAAAACTCTTGGATCCTCTGCTGCTTTTCTGAGTCTTTGGATAAAACTTTTTGTTCATTTACTAGGCATTGGTGCTCAAAGCCTACTAATAGCTAGTTATCTCATTCAACCTTTCTATTCTGGGTGTCCTGCTCCAGAGCTCCCGAAGAAATGTCTGGCTTTGGCTGCTTTGTGGTCATTTGGTATTCTCAGTGCTCGGCAGATGAAAACAGTGGTTCAAGTTCAGACTATCAGCAGTCTGATGAAAATAGCTATTCTTTCTCTCATTTCTGTAACTGGGATTGTTCTGTTAGTAATTGGAAAAAATGAGAATGTGTCCAGGTTTAAGAATGTTTTGGATGCTGAACTTCCTGATGCCTCACAGATTGTAGAAGCCTTTCTCCAAGTGTACTATTCATATTTAGGAGCATCACTTCTGATCACCTTAGCAGGTAAACGTATCCATATATCTGACACTATGCCATAAGAGTGTGTCTAGAATTTAAATGGAAAAATTTAATATTATTGTTTTATGCTCTGTAAGGAAATGCAATCTTCTCTATAATGTGGGGTTATAATAAATGTACCCATGAATATTCATTAATGTAGACTTATAAAATTTATTTTTCTTCCATTCATGCCTTTTATATAAACCTGGGAAAATTAAGAATTTTCAAAAAAGTATTGAGATTTTTCTATACTCTTAGTTTTATTTCATGTGATTCCACCATCTTGAAATAAATAATAATTACAAGGAACTGTATTAGTAAGTTCACACTTATACAGTTAACACAGGTCTTAGATATTATTATACTTTACTTCAACTCAAAACTTTGTTCTCTTCCCTGAAATACCCACTATCAACACTATCAAGTTCTTTGTGAGTAGTTGTCACTCTTAGTGTATGTGCATTGAAAACTATAATGTAGCTTCATATATGTATACATATATATGAATAGTAAAATGTCAAATAAATTTTATTCCACTACATTAGTATAGTTACTTAAACATTCTGAAATGACACTTCTCACTATTGTGAGCATGTTAAGTGTCTCTGATATTTTCATACTAGACACAGTGCTATAATGGACATTTTTGAGAATGCAATACTATGTTTTGTAGAACTATAATTCTCATCCAGATTTCAAGGTACCAAAGGAATTTGATAATATTTGCCCATAAATCTACCTGCAATATCAAAAAAGATTTAAAGAAGGAAACTCATTACTTATCATATAAAGTTTTATTAATTTTTCAATAATTGCTTAAGATACAAAGTGATGAGTTTCATTGTGACATTTTAATACCTGTTTGTTTTAGTTAGGGTTTTTATTGTTGTGATATAAAAACCATGACCAAAAAGCAACTCAAGAAGGAAAGAGTTTATTTCATCTTACAGTTTGTAATCCATCATCTGTGGAAGTCAGGTTGTAATCGGCGTAATAACCAGGCTAGCTTAATATGAAACAGCAAATTATAATGAAGGGATAGCTTAGAACACCAGGGATCCAGTGATGAGCAGGAATACAAAAAAGAGAGCAGCGGGGCTCACGATTGCCAGATTTATATGTAAACATTAGCCCGAGGCAAACATGCCCTCTAAGGGGCTGGGCTATCCCTACATCTCCCCTTTTTGTCTAAATAAGACAGAACTAAACCAAATACAACTATATACAATAATAACAAATAATAAATATAACAAACAATATTGAGAACAAAAGTTTTGCTAAATATTCTATCTCAAGGAGTCTAAATAATGTAGAGAGTAACTACAATTATATAATCTTCAACTCTGTCAAAGATTTGAGAAGGGAATTAATATTACTTAACAAACGAGAGATATCCAAAATGTGCAACAAATGACAGAGATAACTGACTACCTGGGCAATCACCCAAAGTCTCGTTTGCAATGTTGAGTCAACCAACTTTGGCTAAAGCCTAACATAACTGGCATACTATTATTAAAGGCAAGGAATTTAGAATTATCTTACCCTGTCTTGGCATGATAAGACAGTCCTGTTTCATCCACTTATGGATATTCTGTATCTTTGTCAGTAGTTGAGGTATGGGCTTTTCTTAACCCAAAGGCCAGTTCTG
Source organism: Microtus oregoni (assembly GCF_018167655.1). NCBI lineage: Eukaryota > Metazoa > Chordata > Mammalia > Rodentia > Cricetidae > Microtus > Microtus oregoni. Next base: position 21,818,931 of record NW_024543093.1, on the reverse strand, counting down.
CCAAGAAGAAAAGCTCCCAGTGGAGTTTCTTTGGTGCTCAACGTTCTCTCAGGAGTAGAGTGGTGTCGCCAGGAGTGAATGTGTCTCGTTGGCACAGAATTCTAGGTTAGATTAAAGGCCATTTTCTACAGTTCTTCGAAGAGACTGAAGATTATACTATCTATACTAAATATAATCTGTATGAATCTAAAAGACCTGATTACTTCTCAATACCTATCTAACTTGAAGACTAAGAGAATAAACAACTGTGCAATATATGAAGACAATGATCTTCAACTGTAAACAATGTCATTACATATCAAATGTACATAATATCAGAGGTAGAAATGTACATTGTAATATGGTAAATGTATCAATACAATATAGACAAAGTTATAAGCATACTCTTATACAAAAATAGAGGTAGAAACACTCACATTCAATATTCAATATGTCAATATACAAGAAACAGTACCAATACAATTTTCTAAAAACAGTAATTCACAAATACCAATCATCCCATCAAACCAGTTAGTCCCCCCCTTTTTTGAAAATATCCCTAATTCCATAAAATATCTCCCCATCCCTAAACCAACCACTAGATGATGTCCCTAACCCTGAGGGCAAACTCTGTTAGGAGAGGGGACGTCATCCTCTAAGATTGCTGCTAGCTGACATGGGGGCGACGTTCTTCTTAGGGGGTCCTGTGAAAGCAAATGATGGGAAAATTTCCAAATTAACCTTTGACCTAAGAAAATTGTAACTAGTCTCTGAGCATTTTGAGAAGGTCCGGCCAGTGTTGTCAAAAATGTGCACCATTCGAAATTGTCTCGTGCAGTTGGTACCAAAAAACAGGTCTAATTTAGCGCTTAAAAAAAAAATTCATGACATCATAAAAACCAGATTGAGTTGATGTCATGGGGCCCCATCTTCATCTTTAAAGATTACTGTAGAAAAATTTGTGGCTTGTTATGGGAAGTTTAAACATTAACAACAAGAACATGTACTGACATATAAAGAAAGACACAGATGTGAGGAAAGGCAAAGAAAGTTTATCAAGTATAAAATTATTCTTATTCTGTCCCATTTCATGGCTCCTAACCTGAGACAGAAACTCTGAAATATCTCTTATCAACAGGCTTGGGAATGAAGAGGGACTGAGCCATAGTCCAACTCCAAAACCATCTCTACATATTAATAAAGAAATGTTTGATAAGACATATATATATATATATTTAATACATTACATATATGGTTTTATTGCCGATCCTTAGTGGGTCGTAACTACTTTATATTCATCAGTAATTAAATATTCAGAATCCCTTAAACTCTTTGAAGATGGGTTTTTTCCTGTGGAGATAAGAAAAGAACCCTGCCCCAACCTATCTGAATTTCTTACCATCAGTATTATCGCCATTCTTGTGAATGAATTGTTATTTATATTTTCCTAGTGGCTTCTCTTCTTCAAACTGAACCTTTATTAATTTTGACAGTATCCACAATTTTTCCTCACCTGTGGAGACAAGAGCAAAACCCCTTCCCCAATCAATGCAGCACATCTCCTGGCGTCCATTGTGAGGTCATCACACCCTTGAAATAAATTGGTTGATTTAGTTCAGTAGACTTTTCCATTATCCAATGTCTTTCTGCAGCCGTCATTCCCTTCTCATTAGCTTTGAGAAAATTCAAGGTTAACAAAGCATTATGTAACCTATTTCTGGGGGTGTTTTCCACCCCTTTCTGTTTGTTCAACATATCCTTTATAGTTCAATTTGATCCTTCTATGACTGCTTGACCTGTAGGATTGTATGGTATACCTGTAACATGCTTGATATTGTAGTAATCAAAAAACCATTTCATTTTCCTAGAGACATAAACAGGATTATTATCTGTCTTTATTTGTGTAGGTATACCCATGATAGCCATGACTTCTAATAAATGAGTGATTACTGAATCAGCTTTTTCTGAACTTAAATGCCATTGAAAGCCTGAATAAGTGTCAATGGTGTTATGAACATATTTTAATTTGCCAAATTCTGCAAAGTGGAACACATCCATTTGCCAAATTTCATTCTTTTGGCTGTCCTTTGGATTAGCCCCTGCAGGCAGTGGCGTTTGGTTATAAAAAGAGCAAGTAGGGCATTTCTTTACAATCTTTACAACAAGCTAAGAGCTTGTTGCCATGTAATAGAAAACTCTTTCTTCAAACCTTTGCTATTAACATGATGTTTTTTATGAAATTCAGAGGATTGTAGCATACTACCAAACAATAATTGATCAATTTCTGCATTACCTTGTTATAGAGGACCTGGCAGACCCGTATGGGATCGGATGTGTGTTATGTACATAGGGCAAAACCTGTTCCTGATCAAATCTTTAACCTGGATAAACAATGAGGTTAGTTCTGTATCATCAGGTATAAATTCAGCAGTTTCAATACGTAAAATAACTCTTTCTGCGTATTGTGAATCAGTGACTATATTAATAGGTTCTTTAAAATCCCTTAGCACCATAAGAATGGCAAATAATTCTGCCTTATGGACAGAATCATAAGGACTTTGTTCAACCTTACCCAAGTCTTCTGATTTGTAACCTGCCTTCCCGGATTTATTGGCATCAGTATAAAATGTACGGGCTCCAGTTATTGGAGCATCACAGACAATTGGAGGAAGGATCCAAGAAGTTCTCTTTATGAAATTAAGCCTCTTACTTTTTGGATAATTGTTATTAATGTCTCCCCAAAATTAGCACAAGCTCTTTGATATGGTTCATTATCTTCCCATAATTTTTTTAGTTCATCAGCAGTGAAAGGCACTATAATTTCTGCTGGGTCTATGCCTGCTAGTTGACGAAGTCTCAACTTGCCTTTTATAATTAACTCAGAGACTTTTTCCACATAAGTTTTCAGTTTCTTACTTGGTTTATGTGGTAAAAAGATCCATTCGAAGATAATATCATCTCCCTGCATTAAAATTCCTGTAGGAGAAATTTTTGAGGGTAATATGACAAGAATACAATTGAGCTCTGGATTCTACCTGTACACATGTGCCTCTTGTAATTTTTCCTCAATCATTGTCAGTTCCTTTTCTGCTTCAGCTGTTAATTCTCTGGGATAGTTCAAATCGTTATCACCATCCAAGGTTTTGTTCAAATGAATTATTAGATCAGGTGTTATCCCAATAGCTGGTCGTAGACTGGAAATGTCTCCTAACAGTCTTTGAAAGTCATTAAGAATCTGTAGGCGATTTCTCCAAATTTGTGCCTTTTGTGTCTTAATTTTTTGCAAACTTATTTTATAACCTATATAATTAACAGAATCGCCCCTCTGAATCTTTTCAGGAGAAATCTGCAATCCCCATTTAGGTAAAAGTATCTTTATTTCTTCAAACAGTCTTTCCAAGGTAACCATGTTTGAATAGGATAACAATATGTCGTCCATGTAATAATATACTATCGATTTGGGAATTTTCTTGTGTATTATTTGCAATGGTTGATTTACAAAATATTGGCACAGGGATGGACTGTTCAACATGTCCTGTGGGAGGACGGTCCAGTGGTACCTTCTCGAAGGTTGAGAATTGTTGTAAGTGGGCACTGTGAAGGCAAATTTTTCTCTATCTTCTCATTGTAAAGGTATAGTGAAAAAACAGTCCTTTAAATCAATAACTATGAGAGGCCATCCTTTTGGTAATAAAGAGGACAAAGGAATTCCAGAATGCTGAGGGCCCATAGGTTGAATAACCTTGTTGATAGCCCTGAGATCTGTCACCATTCTCCATTTACCTGATTTTTTCTTAACCACAAATACAGGAGAATTCCATGGGCTGGTAGATTCTTCTCTATGTCCAGCATCTAATTGCTCTTGTACCAGCTGTTCTAAAGCCTGTAACTTTTCCTCAGCTAAAGGCCATTGCTTTGTCCATATTGGTTTCTCAGTCAACCATTTTAGAGGCAAGGCTGTTGGTATCTCTGAAGGGACATCAATTACTTGTTCTTGTACAGCCCAAATGGCCGGTTTTCTCCGTTTGTAATATCTTTTAATATTATTCTGAGAAATATAGGCTCTAGAAGTAGCAGAAATGTTAATTTGGGTATTGCATTGTTGTAATAGTTCACAACCCTATAAATTCACTGCAATATTGGCCACATACAGCCTTAATTTTCCTATTTGTCTCTCTGGCCCTATGCATTCAACCCATCTCTTGCTCTGCCTTACTCAAGATAGGGTTCCAATTCCCAGGAGCTGAAAATTTACATTCTGAAGAGGCCAATATTGATGCCAAGATTCTGGAGTAATGATACTTACATCCGCACCTGTGTCCAGCAGGCCAGTAATAAAAATGCCATTTACATACACTCTCAGCTTAGGTCTTTGATCACTTATAGAAGTTTGCCAAAACACATGGAACTCATCTTTCTGATCATTATTGCTTGTAACAGTAGGTATGGGGCTTCCTAATTGTTCTCACCAGGCATGTTCTCTGCAATAACTGGAAATGATTGAACCATGTTTGCCATGGGGGCCTGTGAGGCGCCCCTCTCATGTTTCCCCATCTGTATCAGGTTGCCTTGTCTATCTCTTGTAGACCTGCATTCATTCGTCCAGTGTCTGCCTTTCCCACATCTTCTACATAAACCTGAAGGCTGAGTCATCCTATTTCTGTTATTTCTAGAAGATGCATTATTATTATTTCTGAAAATCCGTTGTCTACAATTTCTTTTCATATGACCCATTTTGCCACAATTAAAACATTTGGTATTCTGGTGTCTCCTTTTACCATTGGAAATTGCTTCTTCTACCCATGCTTCAGTGCCATAGTCAAATGTATCAACATTCAGTGTATGCAAGACCCATTCTTCCAAAGGTGCTGATCTGAGTTTTAAAGGCCCCAAAATGCTTTTGCATTCCACATTTGCATTTTCATAAGCCAAAGACTCAATCATTATACATCTTGCTTCTGGGTCAGATATCCCTATTTGTACAGCCTTAGTTAGTCTTTGTAAAAAGTCACTAAAGGGTTCTCCTTGAACCTGTTTAACTCTGACAAATGATTCCATTCTCTGTCCTGGGTCTTGTACCCTGTCCCAAGCCCTTAAGGCTGCTGTAGTACACATGGAGAGTGTGTTTTCATCAAAATTAGCTTGCTCCTGAGGGTCGGAAAAGAGCCCTTCACCTAGAATTTTATCTAGGGAAATGTCAATTCCCTTCGCTCTTTCCTGCTGTTCTAAGAGTCTTGCCTCTTGCCTGAATAAGCATTTCCAGTTCAATTGCTGTCCACTCTCAAGTACCGCAGAAGCTAACTGGAGCCAGTCAAAGGCTGTGGCCCTGTTTATTGTGGCCCAAGATTTTAGCATCTCTTTAACAAAGGAGGCGTGCATCACAAAAGTAGTCACAGCCTGTTTAATTTCTTTAAGATCATTCATCCGGACAGGCTCCCATGTATCTTCCTTGATGACCCTAGGGTTTCTGGAACCAATCACTTTCTCTGTTGTTATTACTGGAAAGGCAGGTAGAGCTGTAGGTAGAGCTTTGTGGGAATTGTCCCGGAGAGATTTACCCACAAATGGAGTTAAAATTTGCCTTTCTACCCTTTGCTCTTCTTCATCAGAATTTAGAAATTCCTCAATCTTTTCAATTCTATTCACTATTGCCTTCTGCAATGTCTGAATCTCCTGTCCAGAATTATGTTCCAAAGCCTTCATTGAGGATTCTAAAGTATGAAGTTTGTCCATTAGAGTTAACATCTCATCTTTGTATAATTTTCATGGCATAAACTGTGCCTTCTTGAATTGACAATTTTTTTGACAATCTGTCACAGGGTTTAGACAAAATCTGATTGTCAAATTCAGCAGTTTTGATTCTCTCAGTTAATGTTTCACTTCCTACAGAAAGGGACTGAAGCTTACAATCCAAATCAGCTGTTCCCTCTTCCATAGTAATGAATTTCTCCTTAATATCAGCCGTTAATGTTTCAGTTCCTACAGAAAGGAACTGAAGCTTGCGATCAAAATCAGCTGTTCCCTCTTCCATCGTAATGAATTTCTCTGTAATATCAGCCTGTACCTTTTCTAAATTTTGCTCAGTTGATCGAGTCATATTAAACAAAGATCTGTTCTCTTCTTGGAGAACTTCAAACTGATTCTTGAGAAGATTGTTGTCATTCTCAATTGTTTTTAAGCATTCAACCTCTGCCTTAAGAATCCTGGATTTGTCTCATAAAGACTTTAACATATTTCTATTATCAAACCATATAGTACCAAGGAAAACTATGAATCCCAGAAAGATCCATAGATGTGGGATGACAGACACCTCTTGTAAAATCTCCCACATGGTACAATCAAAAAGGCTGTTAAAGTCTTGAATAGTAACATTTTCAATCAAATCTTTACTTATTTTTATTTATAAAGGAAAATTTTTTACCTGTAATGACCATTTTCTGCCAGCAGATGGTTGTGGTGGCGAAGTGCACGTGAATCTACGTGGCAGGAGTCAGAGCAGGTCTGAAAAGTCTACTCAAAACCCAAAACTGAAAGTTAACTCTAAGCAGCAGGGGGGAGCAACAGGAAATGGGGCAGAGCCAAGGTCGAACTAAGCCACCCCCAGGGAGGGGACGCAGAGCAGTCATGTGTGTGGAGTGACATTGTGTACTGATCATGCTGTTTACTGCTGGGTGCTGGGGGGGGGGGGGGGTCCTGTATACAGAGGTGCTTGCACCACTGTTTCTAGACCCAAGTAAGTCTGTTGGGCGGGGAGTGGTGGGCCCCGCAGGCTATGCCGTGCATGACCAAGTCGCTGTCCTGCCAAACTGTATCTGTATCTCAGACTCGGTACTGGGGCCCAAATAACTTACTAAAACACAGCGAGGCACCTGGCAGCTGGACGGGAGTGGGGGAAGAGAAAGCAAGCTGGGAGCGTGCTGTGAAAGCTAGCGGGCTATGCTCACTTGAGCCCAGTTGCACTTCCTGAGCTCCGGTAGCTGACTTGCTCACAAAGGCTGGTAAAGATGGAGCTTGCCAGCCGGGCGGTGGTGGCGCACGCCTTTAATCCCAGCACTCGGGAGGCCGAGGCAGGCGGATCTCTGTGAGTTCGAGACCAGCCTGGTCTACAAGAGCTAGTTCCAGGACAGGCTCCAAAACCACAGAGAAACCCTGTCTCGAAAAACCAAAAAAAAAAAAAAAAAAAAAAAAAAACAGCGATGAGCAGGAAATACAAAAAAGAGAGCAGCAGGACTCACGCTTGCCAGATTTATATGTAAACATTAGACCAAGGCAAACATGCACTCTAAGGGGCTGGGCTATCCCTACATCAGGGCAGGAACCTACAAACACAAATTAATCCAGAGACCATGGAGGAATGCTACTTTGTAGCTTTTCCTTCATTGCTTCCTCATCCTGTTTTCTTACTCAGCGCATGACCACAAGCCAAGGGTGGCACTAGCCACAGTCGGTGACCTTCCATATCCACCATCAATCAAGACAATGCACCACAGACTTGTCACATGTCAATCTCTCAATTAAGGTTCCCTCTTCCAAATTCTAGCTTGTTGTCAAGTTGACATTAAATTAGCGAGCACTATATGCCTCGTATTTTGTCATCATTTGGTCCTTTCTCCACTACTTTTCTTTCATTCTCTCTTTCACCTTTGGATATTTCCCCTTCTTCCTGACCATTATTTTTCTATCACATATATTCTTATTATTCTCCCTTGGCATACTTCCTCTTCTGTCATAAATGTTTCTAGGTTTAGACCTATATAAACACACACACACACACACACACACACACACACACACACATATATATATATATAAAATTTTGTTTTTCCTTTAATTGAGTGTAATTATCTCAGTTTTGCCCATAGTTTCCTCCCTCCAGTCCTTTTCAGATAGCCTCCCACCAAACCCTTCAAATGATTTATCAAACTCTAACATGGATAGCCTCTTTTTCTATAATTATTATTTTATGTAAAATTATTTATGAATATGTTTATTTGTAAATACAACCTGCTGATCTATTTCTGCTGATGGTGTGAATATGATAAAGCTGACTTAATGGAATGAGATTTTTATGTTTTTTTTTATTTCATAGACTGCAGCATTGTGAGAATCATTGATGTTAATTTTTTTAATGAGTCTATAAAATTTGATAATGAATATATTTTGTCATGGACTTTTCATCATTGGAACACAATATATTTTTTAAATTTCAAATGAAGTCCACTCTAACTCCATCTACTCACACTCTTTCACAATCATACCAACAATTTTAGTTCCACTTCATCTAATTTGTTTCTCAACCCACTACAAATTCATCTTAGTATTTCCAATGTATACATCTGGCCCTACATAGAAACATTGTCAGCCTATAATGGTCCATCTCCAAAGTACAGTCATGGAATCTTCCTCCAGCAAGAGTTGTTAATAGGTCTTCTGATAGAGGCAGTGTTTCCTGAGACTCACACACATCAATTCAGAGAGATTCTTATGTAGGTCTTGTGTACGTAGAAACAGCTGCTGCAAATTCATGTTTTCAAGGTTTCTCTCATGACTTGAAAACACTGTTTCCTCTATTATCTCTGACTCTTACATTCTTTCTTTCTCTACCCCCTTCCATGATGATCCCAAAGACATTGAGGGGAGGTCTAATATGGATATCTTATTTATGGCTAAACTTGCCATAATCTCTTACTTTCTACTCTTTGATAAATGTGGGTCACTGTACTAAACACTATATACTGCAACAAAAAGTTTTTTATTATGAAGGTTTAGAGTGACACTAATATATGTTTATAATGGTATAAGATTCACCATAATACTATGTCCATTTATGTGAATAATAGGAAAAAGTTCTTACCTAAACCTATGATTGTACCTTAACATTGACTCTTGGCCTAGTTAACAAACAGTATGAGGCACAAATTTCATCTTATGATGTGGGCCTTATATACAATTATAAAGTAGTTGGTTACTTTCAAAACATTTGTGTTACTGTTATACTAATGGTCCTCTCCTTCCAGTCCTATTATTATAGCTGGCAAGGCATACAACTGGGTAAAATTGATGATTATTTTTGGCCTCTGCTAGAATGATTAGCATATTCTGCAGTATAAAAATATAGAGTGAGAATATTGTTTTCAAGTCAGTACAAGCCTGATTTCTTGTACTGTGACATGAAATCAAGCATATTGTGTCTTCAGCAATATAATCTTACCACCAAATACCAGAGGATAACCAGGAGTAATAATAGTAGCCTGCATTTTTTAAGGACTCTAAGAGAACTTACTGATTAACAACTTTAAGAAAGCATTCTGCAACTGAAAAAGGGCTTTTGTTTAATAGTCTTTGACATCTAGGAAAGGGGTTATCCCCTTGAAAATTGTAACCCCATTAAAACTGTTTAATATGGATATACATTTATATATTTAAGAAGCTTCTACAGTTATGTTCAATATGGGTTTTTCAAAAATCTTTACTATTATATTTACTCTTTCCTTTTTCCTCTCACATTTTCAACCATTCTGTGTCTAACTTTACCATCTTTGCTCCATTAGACATACTGCTTTTCCCATTTATGCCACTATTTTCTGCTATCTTCATTGCACTGAAACTCTTCTCTACTCTTGGCTCCCTTCTTTCTTCCTATGTATCTTTCTGAATTCTTAATCAAAAAGCAGGTGTGCACTAACATCTGGTCCTCTATCAATTCCATTGATCAATACCATCTGAATTTTTTTTATTGCTATATCTCTGTAGTACATTTTGAAAACAGGATTAGTGACACATCTGGAAATTATTTTCTTGCTCAGTATTATTTTAGCTATTTTGAGCATTTGCTTTTTGTTCTGAACTAGGGAATTAATTCTCACATATGTAACAGAAAGGGAGTCAGCTACAGTGAAAAAATTACAGCAAAGGACAGCCACTTTGTTCATTAAGCAATAACGTCAAAAAGGCTTGCTTTTTGGTTTAGTCTTTACCAGATCCCTTGGTTCTGATAAGTAGCTTGTGAAAAGATGAATGAGCAATTATTATATCATGTTGCAGTTTGTAGCAAAAAATTGTTTCTCAAAAGCAGGCAAAAAGTCATAGACTGCCCCTGATCACACTGGTAGAAGCTCCACAAGAACATCAAGATACATGACCATAACACTCACAACACACATGCAGATGACCTGGATCAAATATATACAGACTTCCTAGTTGTCAGTTAAGTCTCTGTGAACGTCTACAAACCATGACTAGTTTATTTTGAGGACCATGTTCTTGAGACCTCTGGCTCCTAATATTCTCCCTCCCCTTCTTCAGCAGGTTTTCCTGAGCTCTGCCTAATGTTTGGCTGTATTATTGATTGTAGGTTTCTGCATCTGTTCCTATCAGCTGTTAGATAAAGCTTGTCTGATGTCAATTATTCTAGGCACAAGTCTATAACTAGAGCAGAATAGAAATAGGAATCATTAGCATTTTATGCCAGTCATGTTTGGTTCTGAGCTACCTAGCCTCTGGTTTCTGTCTCTCCAGGTGTTTTTAGTGATGGGATACTCTCTTCTGATGGGTCTCAATTTGGAACAGATATTGATTGGTCATTTCCACAAGTACTATTCCACCTTTACAGCAGCACAAATTGTAGGTTGAAGGTTTTGTGTGTTGGTTGGTGTCCCTATTCCTCCACTGGTTACAGAAGATGAACATTTCCAGTTCTGTATTTCCCGTTACTAGGAGGCTCTACTATGGATCACCTCTGTAGGAGGCTTTGCTATGGGTCACCTCTGTAGACTCCAAGAAGTTTCCATTGCACTTAGTTTCTGTTTTGCTCCCCAAATATTCCCTAACTCTAGTTGTCTTTGCAATTATTCATGTTGTGTAGGACATTCAGAAAAAGACAGTTCCTCCAGAATGTAAGTTTAGGTTCACTGGCATCAGGGAGAAAGAGTTTCTGTGAAATGAGCCATAAAAAGCTGAACAAAGCTTTATTTATTGTTAAGAAAAGTTTTATTGGGGAGATAAAACAAGTTTCTCATACCAAAATCCTTTTGATATATATGTTGTCTGAAGGAAATCACCACATCCCTTCAATTCTAGTCTTGATTGTGTATTGTTTGTAGTGCCTAATAATTTAAGGTGCTCCAGGTGTGCCAGGATAGTCTTGTGACCGTTGCCATGCAACAGATGGAAGGCATCCTAAGAAAAGCAACCCTACAAATCACAGAATATAATCAATGGTTGCTAAAAGTTCTTCAAGGTCTATGTTCCTCCAACAACTATTGCATTCTAATGTTACCATAGATACTATGAGAAAAAAAACTATTTCGTTCTAGTGTTTACCCTTGATTCAATGACTCTACTAGATTTGTACTGCATTTATCCCATTTGTTTAGGCTATGTTAATTATATTGAAGATTATGTAGTCACACCATGAAGACAGCCTCATATGTATTGTATTGACTCATAGTCTTATACAGATAAATCAGAATAAATTTTCTCTCCTTCTAGCCATTTTTTATTGATTTTTTATTGATCTCTACATTTTTCTCTGCTCCCCTGCCTCTCCCCTCCCTCCTTCAACCTTCCCCTTAGGCCCCCATACTCCTAATTTACTCAGGAGATCTTATCTTTTTCTACTTCCCATGTACATTAGATCTATGTATGTCTCTCTTGGTGTCCTCATTGTTGTCTAGGTTCTCTGGGATTGTGGTTTGTAGGCTGGTTTTCTTTGTTTTATGTTTAAAAAACCACCTATGAGGGAGTACATGTGATAGTTGTCAATTTGATTATTTCCTGCCATCTAGTTTCCTTAGGTGAGTTTGCTTCTTTTTGTTCTAGTTTTCAAATGTTCTGTTAATTCACTAGTGTGGGATTTTTTCAGCTTTTTAATGTAGGCATTTACTGCTATTGATTTCGCTCTTAACACTGCTTTTATTGTGTACCAAAATAAATTTGGGTATGATGTGTGATCACTTTCATTGAATTTTAGGAAGTCTTTAATTTCTCCCTTTATTTCTTCTTTGACTCATTGATGAGTTAGGTGAGAATTGTTTAATTTCCATGTGTTTGTGGTTTTTCTGGAATTGCTGTTGACTTCTAGTTTTAAACCATGGTGATTTGATAAGGTATATTGGGTTATTCCAATATTTTATATTTGTTGAGGTTTTGTTACTGAGTTTGTGGTCAATTTTTCAGAAGTTTCCATAAGGTGCTGAGAAGAAGGTATATTCTTTTCTGTTTGGATGGAATATTCTATAGATGTCTGTTAAGTCTATTTGAGTCATAACATGTGTCTTATTTCTCTGTTAATTTTTTTGTCTGACTGACCAGTCAACTGGGGAGTGTTGAAGTCTCCCATTATTAGTGTGTGGGGTTTAATGTATGATTTAAGCTTTAGAAGTGTTTCTTTTACATATGAGGGTACCCTTGTATTTTGGGCATAGATGTTCAGTATTTTCCTCTTGATGGATTTTTCTTGTGACTAACATGAAATGACCGTCTTTGTCTCTTTTGAATGATTTTAGCTTGAAGTCTATTATGTTAGATACTAGGATAGCTACACCTGCTATTTGATATTTGTCTTTGAGTTCGAGATGTGTTTCTTATATGCAGAAGAAGGATAGATTCTGTTATCATATCCAGTCTGTTAGCCTGTGCCTTTTTATAGGTGAATTGAGTCATTTACATTAAGGGATATTAATGACCAGTGATTACTATCTCCTGTTAATTTAGTTTTCATTGTTGGTGACATTAATTTGCATGTTTTTCACTTCTTTGGGATTTACTGCTATGAGACCATTAATTGTCCATGTTTTCGTTAGTGTAGCCAACTTACTTGGGTTGGAGTTTTCCTTCTAGTATTTTGTGTAGGGATGGGTTTATGGATAGGTATTGGTGAAATCTAGTTTTGTCATGAACTATCTTGTTTTGTCCTTCTATCGTGATTGAAAGTTTTGCTGGGTATAGTAGTCTGGGCTGGAATCCATGCTTAATGCTTGATCATGACCTTCTGGCTTTCATTGTCTCCAATGAGAAGTCAGGTGTAATTCTGATAGGTCTACCTTTATATATTATTCGCCCTTTTTCCTTTGAAGCTCTTAATATTCTTTCTTTACTCTGTATGTTTACTGTTTTGATTATTATGTGGTGAGAGAACTTTTTTTGGATCCAGTCTATTTGGTGCTCTGTAAGCTTCTTGTATCTTCACAGGCATATCTTTCTTTGGGTTGGAAATGTTTTCTTCTATGATTTTTGTTAAATATATTTTCTGTGCTTTTGAGTTGAACTTTTTCTCCTTCTTCTAGACGTATTATTCTTAGATTTGGCCCTTTAATGGTGTCCCATATTTCCTGGACATTTTGTGTTAAGTTTTTGTTAGATGTAATGTTTTCTTTAACTGTTAAGACTATTTCCTTTATTGTATCTTTAGCACCTACTTTGGCCTAGGTTCCAGGTTCTTGCCTATTTTTTTTGATGTCCCAGGACAATTTCTGGACCCACAAAGGTCCTGGCTCAGTCCTACTCTCTCTGAGGTTCCAGACTCATGCCTAGCCCTACAGAAATTTCTGGTTCCTGCCTACAGCCTCTCGGAGGTCCCAGATTCATGCACAGACTGGCAGATGTCCTTGCTCAGGCCTAGCTCCTGGGAGGTCCTAGATTCACATCAACTCCCTTGAAGGTCCCAGATTCAATACTGGACCCTCAGCAGTCTCTGGCTCTGGCTCAGTCTCTCAGTAGTTATTTCCCTGTACCTGTTCTGGTGCAGATTGCTAACTCTGGATCAGGTTGCTGGCTCAGTCCAGAATACATTTTAATTTAGTAAAATGACTAAAACAAAATCTATAAATAATTGCTTAAATTAGAAACCTATTAAATGATGGATAGGACTGAATAAATCTTAGTTATCTATAATGCTTACCATAATATCTATCACAAGTACATCTGGTAACTTATTGTAAAAAGGTCCCTTAATTTCTTGTTATAAATCATAGATCATCTGACAAGAATTAGGATAACTCAACAAATGCATTTTAAACTTTTCTTATTCATACTTGCTTTTATTATATCATAAAGATATAATGCATAGGTAAAATATACTAATCGTATTTTAATTTAATTTGCTCTCATTAAATGTCTCTCATTGATCTCCGAGTAAGATTACAGTTTATCCCAAATCAACTTTTTCTTTAACTACCACAATATCTATTCTATTCTGCTGAGTCCAAAGCTCTGCAGAATGCTTATGGCAGTTTTTATAAATTCAGTCATCTAAATTTCCTTATAAAAGGCCAATCCAGCAGTCTCAGCCATAGCATTCCAAGCAATTATTCATATAACTGTGCCTACAATCAGTCCAGTTCCTATTATTATTCTTTCAGTGAGTTTCTGGACTAGAATCATCATAGGTGACTTTTATCATCGTCTCAACAATTTCAGTGGAATCAAATCTTACTCTAAAAATATATAACTTTTTTGAAGTTACATCTAATGTTATACTAGAATTAATACAAGAATAAAGAGTATAGCATTCACAAGTGATACTATAGTTATTAGGATGACATTGTATAGGCCCTTTCAATAATATATGGTGGTACAAATGCTACAAAATTATTACATCAATTTAATCTAAAGGACAAAATACATTTACAATAATTAATATTTAACCTCCTTTCTGTGCTTTGGGACTCTTGCTAATTTACCAAATTCCTCTTATGTAAATTTCCAAATTGCAAGATAGGACATGAAATCCAACTCTGTAACATGGAATAGATTCATCAACATTAGAACTAATTCTCCAAGTTCTACACAAATAATACTTTTGCCATCTGAATTCTGAGTGAGAAAATTTTCTGAGGGAAGTTATAAGGGCACCATTGACTTCTACTTAGGAGATATTAAAAAGACAAGAGTTCTCACTTTTACATTGTTGTCAAGGTGTCAGTCAGATTTCTTGTTGGTAAGTCACATCTCACAAAATAGCAGAATTTTGGAAAGTATAACATTTATCTTCTGTCCTCTAAAACAAAATGAGTGAAGCATATAAAATTTACCATGAAAATTCTGGATAGTTTAACTATACCTAAGTAAATTTGAAAGGTTACACTTAAACAGTAAATTCCTTGACCCACATAAATAGGAATTCCTTGCACTGCCAAAGTATAATTTGTAAATTTCTTACCCTCTTCTTTAGGCCTACCAGGTCCTCTGTGGCTGTAAGGACCAGTTAATTACCCAAGAAGATTCATTGACTTCAACAGAAATAACCCTATCTCCCCAATTTAGCCATTTGTTAATTGAAGGCTTAGGAATATAATGCAAGTTAATATGATTGGTTCCTGTTACCTGTACAGTTACCACAGAAAGCATAGCAAGGAGCAAAGGTATAGCATTTATAAGTTTCCTATCCAGCTAAATTCTTGCTTCCCCCTTTTCAGAGAATTACTTAACCTCTTTCTAAGTAGGAAGATCAGTCATCTGCTTCAAGGCTTCCTGTATCTCTTTCTTCTTAAAGTTATGTTATCCATGTCAATAACCAAGACATACAAGAGACTTCTCTTGTTCATATTGAAGGATTTATTTGTTTCAATGATATCCACAACTTCCAATATTCTTCAGAAACAGAAACATAATCTCAATACCATTGTGACAACTTTCATGGTATCCATTTTGATGTCAAAATATCCTTGTACTGCACATGCTGAATGAACTCATCAGTTTTTTCCATGCTCTAATGCCTTTCAGCAGCTGTTATCCCTGCTTCAATATCTATTAAAATTTAAAGTTAGTAGAGAATTATATAAGCTATCTCTAAGAGTGCTCATATTCTCCTTTTGTTTTATAAGCATCCCTCTTAAAATGTGGTAATAATTGTTTGTCTGTAGAATTATATGACTTTTTTTTAATAATGTGATTTGCATTATAATGTACAAAAATTATTTCTTCTCACTGAAAATATAATTAAGAGAACTGTGAGGTTGAATTTGTATTGGTATACTTATTATACTATTTACTCTAGTAAATGTATAATTATGCAAACCGACTTCACAATTTAGAGAAGATGCCCATTGAAATCCAGAGTATGCGTCAACAACATGATGAACAGATTTTAATTTTCCAAATTCTTCTAAGTGAAATACAACTATGTGCCAAATGCTATTGCTTTGAGTGCCCTTAGCGCTACTTTTTGCAGATAAAGGAACTTGATTACACAAAGAAGAAGTGGGACAATATTTTTATAACTTGTTTTAATTGTTAAAAAGAAATGAAAAATTTTCTTTAAACCTTTACTCTGAACATGATTTTTTATGAAATTCTGAAGCTTTTAATTTATTTCCTATTAGTAGTTGAACAATCTTTTGATTTCCTTTTTTTAATGGTCAAGACAATCCCATATGAGACCAAAAATGAATAATATATAGTGTTAAATTCCTGTCCAAGATTGCCTCTTGAAGTTGTATAAATAATAAAGTTAATCAGAAATAAATCCAATTTTTAGGTATAATACAACACCTTCTACATATTGAGAATAAGTAATCATATTAAGAAGTTCGTTAAAATCTTATGAAACCTTTAGAATGGTATGTAATTTTGATTTTTAGAGAGAAGCATAAGAACTTTGGACTTATTCATGTTTTCTGTTGTATAATCAGTCATTTCCATCCTATTTCTTTCATTATACAATATAAGCATACCAGAAATGAATGAGTTTTCCACATACTACACACCCTCTCCAGCATAAGCTGTTATTGGTGTTTTTGATCTTAGCCATTCTTACTGGTGTAAAATGGTATCTCAGAGTTGTTTTGACTTGATTTGCATTTTCCTGATGGCTAATAATGTTGAATATTTCCCTAAGTAACACTGATTTTTTTGCAAAGATTAAGTTCAGTAGTGCGTAGAGCAATAGATAATTCTGATATTAGGAAGTACTTTGGAAATTAGTATAGTGGTTTCTCAGAAAATTGGGAATCAACCAACCTCAGGATCCAGAAATACCACTCTTGTTCATATACCCAAAAGGTGCTCAATCATACTACAAAGACATTTGTTCAACTGGGTTCATAACAGAATTATTTGTAATAGCCAGAACCTGGAAACAACCTAGATGCCCCTCAACTCAAGAATGGGTAATTTACTCATTAGAGTACTACTCAGTGGGGGAAAAAAAAAACAATGACATCTTAAAATCTGCATGCAAATGGATGTAACTAAAAAACACCATCCTGAGTGACACAACCCAGGCACACAAAGATGAGTATGTTATGTAATCACTCATAAGTGGATGCTAGTTATCAAAAAAGGATATTGATTACGCAGGATCCTCGAGAATCTAAGTAACAAGGTGAACCCTAAACAAAACATATGTAGATTCACATGGAAAGTCAAAATAGAAAATATTACCTGACAAAAATGGGAGCATGGGGTGAGGGAGAAGGGAGGAGGGAAGGGGAAAAAAGGGGGAAGGAGAGGGAAGAGGAGAACTTGAGAGAATGGTGTGGTAGAGAAGGAGGAAGGACAGAGATGAGAGCAAGGTAAGAGATATCTTGATTAAGGAAATTATTGTGTGGCTAGCAGAAACCTGGCTCTAGAGAAATTTCCAGGAATCCACAAGGATGATCCCTATTAAGACTCTAAGCAATAAAGGAGAAGGTGTCCAATCTGACCTTGCCCTGTAGACAGATTGATGAATTTCTTAAATGTCACCATAGAAACTTCATTCAGCAACTGATGGAAACAGGCAGAGACCCGCATGGGAGCACTGGACTGAGCTCCCAAAGTCCAGTTGAAGAGTGTGTAAAGTAAGATTATGAGCAAAGAGGTCAAGACCATGAAGGATACACCCACTAAAACAGTGTACCTGACCTTATGGGAGCTCACCAACTACAGTCAGACAGGGAAGAAACAAGAATAGTTCCAAACTAGTGCCTCTGAATGTGGTTGACAGCTGCATTCCTGGGGCAGAATGAAGGGCCACAGGCAGTGGCACCAGAATTTATCACTACTGCTTGTACTGGCTTTTTGGGAACCTATTCTCTTTGGGTGTAAACCTTGCTCAGTCTAGATATAGTAAGGAGGCCCTTGGACCTTCCCCAAAGCAATGTGTCTCTTACCCTTTCTGAAGAGTGGATGGGGATAGGGTGCAGGTATAAATGGAGGGAATGGGAGGAGGAGAGGGAGTGAGAACTCAGATAGGTATATATAATGAAAAAAGATAGTTTGTTTTATTTTAAAAGATAAACATAAAATAATAAAACATAAAACTCTAAAAAAGAAAATTCAGTGTCAGATTCCCCGAACTTAGTGAAAATTTTCTAAGTGTGATAATTCTCTTTAACTTTATCCCAGTGTCTTAATGTTGTTGAATGTCATTACAAGATAGTAGCATCATCAAACTGTACCTATCTTTGTAAATCAGCATATTTGCCTTTACCTAGGAATTAGTCCTTCATATGCACTCGTCTAGCATTATTGTGCTGTTCCACTGCAGTCACATCTCTCCACCAGGTGAACCAGTGTAATTGACAATCAACTTCCAGTTGTGTGGGATAATTCTATTCTAAGAATCCCAAATATTTAAAACATATTTATATAAGTTGAATGCATTCTATATACTACTAATTCTTCTTAAATCATTTTAAATCTGTCATGTATGTACATCTGAAAACTGAAGAATATTGATTATTTTGGGGCATTCTTTTATAGCAATTGTATAGCATGGAAACACCTGTGAAGGTGTCTTCTTGATTTTAGGCAACCAGTCTTCTCTTTCTTAATAAGATAGTATTATAGTTCTTTGATTAAAAGCTTTCAATATTTCAAGTTTTTACTGGGTTAAATAATTTTTGGTTTTATTTCCTTCCATGTTTTCTATCAGGAATACACTCTTTTCTTATTTTTTGCCTTGAGAGTTCTTTTCATGTTTTTATAATTCCTGCAATGTGCAGGTAAAGACTCAGTCTTTTTCCCTTCTAAGTCTGTTTCTTCTAAAGAAGAAGGAGATTCATCTCCAGTGTTTTGATGTTTTTTCACTTCTTTTTCCTCTGAAACAACATCCCTGTCTTCATGTAAGAAAACATTCTCCTCCGCTGACTGACAATTTCTAGCAAGAATGCTATCCTTTTTAATTCCTTGTTCCATATCTTAGTGGACTCTCTGTGACTACTCATTCTGCAATGGGATCCAGAGAATTAGAGAACAAATTACATAAATATCAATTCTTTACTGGTATAGGTTTCCATCTCTGATGAATTCTCCTTGAAGCTTTCAACTCCTGCTTCCATACTATCAGATTTAATTGAATAGGAGGTGTTGCCTGAAAACAATAATAATGCCATTTAAATTATATCCAAAGCTCTGTAGGCTATTTCTTTTTTACTTTCACTCCATTTCCTTTTAAGAACACTTAGCAATTGCACATACTCCTTATCCTGAGATGGTGAATTCCCTAGGTCTCTGCCCAAATCTGGAGTCTCACCTATAACTGTGTATCCAGTTCTGGAGTATACCTTCAGTCCCTAAGTATCCAGGCATCTCTCTTCTCTGAGCCTCATGACGTTGGGGGCCAAATGTCATTTTCTTGTTACATAGGACATTCAGAAGGGGAGCATCTCCAGATCATAAGTTTAGGCTTACAGTCATCAAGGACAAAGAGTTTCTGTGAGCTGTGTATTGACAGGTTGTGCAAATGCTTATTTTTGATTGTTATATAAAGCTGTTTCTTTTTTTAAAGGTAAAACAATTCTCATATCAAAACACCTTTGATCTATTTTATATATTCCCTGAAGGAAATCATAAACAGACACACAAAGTTAGTTCTTATTGTGTATTGATTGAAGTACCCAATATTCATGATGCTCCAGATGTGCAGGATAGGCCTGTGACAAAAGTCATGCAATGGATGGGAAACTTTCTCAAAAAAACAACTCTAGTTGTTTGATTTGAAGGCAGGCACTGTTTCCTACAATAACTCTTTAAGGTCTATGTACCTCTAACAAACAACTACTATATTCTAATGTTACTTATTATAATTATAATTCTACATACAGTAAAAAATCACAACTATTTCATTCTGATATTTACATTAGATTCCAGACCCAGTACTATTTTCCTCCATCCCCCACACCTGATTCCCTCCTGTTCCCACCATCATTCCTGTCAGTCCACCAAGAAAATCTGTTCTATTTCCCCTTCCAAGGAAGATTCTTGTGTCCCCTCTTAAGCCCTCCTTGTTTCTTAGGCTCTCGGAATCTGTGGATTATAGCATGACTATCATTTTCTTTGCAACTAATATCCATTTATAAGTGAGTACATGTCATGTTTGTCTTTCTTGGTCGGCTTGTCTCATTCAGGATTTTTTTTTCTAGTTCCATCCATTTGCCTGAAAATGACTTTTTAAAAATATAGGTGTAATACTATATTTTGTAAATGTACGTCTTATTTATCCACTTTTCAATTGAGGGTCACCTAAGTTGGTTAAAGTTTCTGGCTATATAATGAGCAAAGTTGATGGGAACATATTTGAGCAAATGTCCTTAAGGTCTATGGTATGTTATTTGGGTATAGGAGTGGTATAGTGGGACCTGAAGTCAATTGATTCCCAACTTATTTTCTGAGAAACTGTCTTATTAAGTCCCAAAGTGGCTGTACAAGTTTACAGTTCCACCAGAAATGGAGAAGTATTGCCTTTGGTCTGCCATGATCAAGTAAGCTTTATCACATAGATTCAGGGAAGGTTGAACATATGGAAATATGTTAATGTAATCCACCAAACTGAAAGCAAAAAACACATGATTATCTTATTAGATACTGAAAGAGTCTTTAACAAAATCCAACACTCCATTCAAGATAAAAGTCTTAGAAAAATCAGGGCTACAAGGGACATACTTAAACATAACAAAGACAATTGACAACAAACCTTTAGCCAACATCAACTTCAATGGAGGGAAACTCAAGGCAAATCCACAAAAATCAGGAACAAGTCAAGGCTGTCCACTCTTTCCATATTTATTCAATATAGCAGTTGGAGTTTTAGCTAGAGCAATAAGACAATGAAAGGAGATAAAGAAGATACAAATTGGAAAGGAAGAAGTCAACATATTACTATTTGTAGATGATATGATAGTGTGCATTAGCAACCCAAAAAATTTTACCAGGGAATTTCTACAGCTGATTAAAAATAAACCTTTTTTCTTTCAGTTTATCTTTGTATTTTTTAATTTATGCCTTTTTCATCATGAGATGATTATTTCATGCTATCAACTCATTTTGAATGTAAATCATTCTTTTTCCTAGGCCTTTCAGATGTGCTATTATGTTGTTAGTATAAGATCACTCTAGTTTCTTTGGTGGACAATTTGTCATATGAGCTTGTCTCTTAGAACTGCCTTCATTGTTCCCCATAGTTTTGGATGTGTTATGTTTTCATTGTCATTCAATTCTATAGAGTTATCAGTTTATTTTACTTTTTCCTCACCCACTCCTCAGTAAAGAGTGAGTTGTTCAGTTTCTATAAGTTTTTAAGATTTATTTTATTTCAATTATTGATATTCGCCTTAACTCCATAGTCGTCAGATAGGGTTCAGGGTGTTATTTTAATTATCTTGTATTTGTTGAGACTTTATTTAAGTTATGAGTATATGATCAATTTTAGAGTAAGTTATGTGAGATACAGAGAAGAAGGTACATTCTTTTGTATTTGAGTATAATGTTCTGTAAGTATCTGCTTGAAGTATTTGATTAAAGATGTCATTTAGTATCACCATTTCTTTTTATAGTTTTTCTTTGGATAAACTTCCAATTGGCAAGAGTAGGATCTTGAAGTCACAAGTATCATTGTGTGAGTGTCAATATGATTTTAGCTATTGTGTTGTTTCTGTTTTGAACTTGGTTGCATTGTGGTTTGTGTAAAAATATTTAGAACGGCAATTACTTCATTGTGGTTTTCCCCTTGATGAATATAGTCCCCTTATCTATTAATATTTTAATGTTTTGAAATAATAGTTTTAATAGTTTGAAATCTATTTGTCACATTTTAAATTGGCTATACCAACTTGATTCTTAGGACCCTTTGCTTGGAATGTCATCATTTTACCCTAAGGTGGAATTCTCTCTTTGATGATAAGTATATTTCTTGGACGTTTCTAATCTAATCTGATAGTCTGTGTCTTTCTTTTGGAAAACTAAGACAATTTATATTGAGAATTATCAATAACCAGTATTTGTTAATTCTGATTACTGTGTGTTGTGGTGTGGGGACTCCGGTCCCCACCTAATTTTAAAGGACTATTTCTCCTTTGTGTTTTATTGGGTATTTTTAACCACTTCACAATGAAATTTTTATTCTAGGGCCTTCTGTAGAACTGTATTTGTAGATAGACATTGCTTCAATTGGTTTTATTGTTCAGTGTTTTTTTTTTCAAATTTTGTGATTGAAAGTTTTGTTGGTTATAGTAGTCTGGATTGGCATCTCTAGTTTCCTACAGTTTGTAGAAAATCTTTCTAGCTTCTTTTGGATTTTAAAGTTTCCATTGTGATGTCAAAGGTATGCTAATGAATTTGGTTTTACACAATATGTTTTTACATTGCAGCTTTTAATGTTCTTTCTTTGATCTATAAATTCAGTGTTTTGATTATTATGTTTCCTGGAAAAGTTCTTTCCTGATCCAGTCTGTTTTATGTCTGTATACTTCTTGTACCTTGGTAGGAACATCCTTCTTTAAATTAGGAAATATTTCTCCTGTGATATTGTTAAAATATTTTTCTATGCCTTTATTTCTATTTTTATATATTTGGTCTTTTCATATTGTTCCATATTTCCTGGATGTTTTGTGGCTAGTGCTTTATACTGAGACTTCTGTATCTTCTGTCTTATCTTTATGTCTGAGATTCTCTATTACATTTCATGTATTGGGCTGTGAGATTTACCTCTGAGGTTTTTGTTAGATTTTATAAATTTACCAGTACTGTGGCACTGTAGAATTAATTCCCCTTAGTTATTCTACTTCTACTTTTATTTTTTTAATTGTTCTCATCATTCCATTTCACTGGTCATGTTTTCACAGATTTAATTAATAAGTTTATTCATACCCTTTCTGTGGCCTTACAGCATATTCCTAGTAGATATTTTGAAGTCTTTTTCTCATGGTTTATCTATATTGAATTTATCTGGGCCTATTCTAGTATTGTTTCTGGGTTCTGAGGAAGGAATAATTTCTTTGTTGTTAATGGCTGTGTTTCTCTGATGGCATATCATACTCTGGATTTCCAGATGGTTAAAATTGTGTTTATATCTGTTATTGTGTTTTTAAAAAGTACGTGTTTCTACCCTTTATTCTACCTTTGCTGTCCTTTCTGGATCTTAGGAATTTGGTTGGCTGTGGATTGCTTCTAAACTTTGGCTGACATGTTCCCTAGTGTTCCTGGCTGAAATGTGTTCCTAGGTATTTATAAATGGAGAGAGGAATGGGGATGCCATAGAAGCTGCAAGGTGAAAATGTTCACAGGAAACTGGAGGGTGGTGGTGCATGCCTTTAATCCCAGTACTCAGGAATTAGAGGCAGGAAGATCACTGTGAGTTCAAGGCTAGCCAATTACAACTAACCCGTTATTAATGAACTTGTGTGTGAAAACCAGCTAAGTGCTCTACTGGAATCTTTTCAGTCATAGATGGGATTTTTTCCTTTAAGAATCATCAACCTCTCTGCATTGAATCAGAAAGCCCTCATTTCTTGTCATCACTGCCAAGTAAATGCCATTCATTTTAGTTCAAAGTTTGCCTCACTTGATAACAGTTCAGTGCCTTTTGTAGAAGGAGGAATAGAAGTAATTGGTAATGTTTCATCCACCACAGGGCTTCTTACCATTTTCTTTCATGGCTACTTCCCACTTGGTAATTTTACTTGACCCGTGTGTGTGTGTGTGTGTGTGTGTGTGTGTGTGTGTGTGTGTATAATGAAGTAAGTACATAAATAAAATGTTGAATGATAATAAATCATAGCAATGTTCAAAGTTATTGGAAATACATAAAAGTCATCATTGAACAAATAAAAAAGAAAATTTTCATCCTAATGGGACAGATTGTGCTTATGTTCTTCACCTAAAGAATAAAATCTCTGCTAGATAGTTGATAATATTTTACTTAAACTATTATATACAATTTCTATATATCGGATAGTTTGGTTTTATAACTGTTAAAACTAAACATACCATTTTATAGAAATATCTAGTAAAATTGGCATAATTGTTTAGGGCCTGTGGTTGTTTGAATGAAAACGTTCTTCATAGGATGACGGTATTTAAACCCCTGTTCCTCAGTTGTTGGTAGTATTTGAAGAGTTTAATAGAACCTTAAAATAGAGCCTTGCTGGAGGAAGTATATCACTAGACTGGGATTTGAATGTCCATGTTCACACCCTAAATTTGTTAATGCCATCCATGCTTCCTGCTTATTTAAGAAGGTGTGAGTTCTCAGCTTTGTACTACTAATACCAACATGGTGGACTCTTATCCCTCAGGATCTGGAAGCATAAATACATCCTTCCTTCAATGAATTTTGTTGGTCATAGTGCTTTGTCACAGTAGAAGAAAATAACTCATGAAGAACCAGTTTGGATATTATTAGACATTGGTATTAATGTCAAGCCAACTACAATTAACAGTTAATTTTAACTTAATTTATATATAAATATGCTGTTTTCTCCTCATTCCTTCATCTCACTTTCCCATGTTGGCACTTATCCCACAAATTCAAACTTACATCTTTAACAATTGTTGTCACATGTACACCTAAAAAACATACATTCAACCTGTTGTGTTCATTCAGTATTGCCTGCATATGTAAGTTTCTATGGCTGACTGGCTCCAATTAGTGTGTTCATCCATTGAGAAGACTAATCCTATCTCTCTTACCAATTGTTAATTGCTATAGTTCTTCACGGTTGTATGGAGCTCAATAATATCGCCCTCTGTGTTGAGATATCAATTGTGGTAGGAGTCATCCCAAATTTTATGAAACTTTAGTCATCATCAATCAGCAATATTAAAATATCAAACATTCTAACACAATGCAGTTAAATTATGTACCCATTTGGCACATATGCGGCTAGAAATATAGTAGGAAAACACAAGAATATTCGCTTGGTTTAATTAAAATTATTTATTGGAAGAAACTATATATATGTATATATATGTGTGTGTGTGTGTGTATGTGTGTGTGTGTGTGTAGTGAACTTTATAGTATCCAAATTTCTCAAATATGAGCAGGAGTATTACGGGTAGCATCTGTTGATCTCTGAAGTCAGACAACCTTACTTTGTGTAATGTGCACACGATATGATTGCTTACTCATAGCTTTAATGAGGTGCTCACTGAAAGAAAGACTTCAAGTTCCAAGTTTATGAATTAATATTTGTCATTACACAATAAAAAGATATTATTGTTGCCAATTTCTCATGTTATCTACTTTAAGCTAAATGACCCCAAATATGAAGGTGAACCAATATTTAAGACACTGAGCTTTGGGAACATTGCACTGACTGAAATTGAGCTTACAGACAACAGTACATTAACATCGCTGTAAATCTATATCACATTTGTTGACTTGGGTTACTTCATAATAAGATTTGTTATTGGGAATGAACAAAATTGTGTCTTTCCTAGTTGTCTCATGAGTTCAACAGTATGTACCTAAAAAGCTTAAATATGTCTAAATTCTTATCTTCAGGAAGCACTGAAGGAAACAAAGCACTACTTTATATTCAATAGGTTCACTAAATACATGTGAATACATAAAGACATGTGTTGAATATCCAAGCCATCAATAATATTATCTCAGTAAAAGGAAGACAGTATATAATCTCTAGAGGCAGGAAGAATTACTTTAAAGAAGATATGATTTGATTGTCTCCATAACATGGGACATGAAAAGTTCAGATGTTTAATGTGTCATTTTCTAATGTATTTTTTTATTTATTTTTCACAGGAGAAATAAAAAGTCCTACCAATACAATTCCAAAATCTATAATGTCTGGCCTGTCCATTGTTATTCTGATGTACTTATTGACTAACATATCATACTTGACAGTTCTGACACCCCAAGAAATCATCTCTTCAGGTATGAAGATGTAGAAGTAAATAAGATAGATGCCTCTCTGTTCTCATAGTTAAATATGGCAAGTTTTATATGATATATATATATATACATATATGCTTATGCACAAAATTATATAAAATAGTATGTTTTATTTTGGGCTTTTTAATGAATCTACGGAAAATATAATGACCTGAGCTTAAATTATAAGATAAACAATCACATGTTAACAAGTAAATTATAAATACAGAAGGCCATGTACCAAGAATTAAAATAAATGAAAAAGAAAAAAAAAGAGTAGGAAAAGAGGACAAAGAAAATGAAGACAAGACAGCTGAGCAAGCGGAAGAAGAACACAAAGCATAGATATTATGCTCAGATGCTTCATCCTTCAATATCCACTTTTACTTTACAATGAAAAAGGCTGTTCAAAATAGGCACCATATCCTTACTTTGTTAGATGTAAAACCCAGTGACAAGATTTTCATTAGGCTATTATTAGCATCCATCATAGATTGTTCAAAATGTAAGTCACAACCAGTTCTCAGCCACACTTTGCATATTATAACACTGTCCTTCTCTAAGATATTACTAGTAATCTCTAAATGTGAGAAACAATTTTTATGATAGGCTCATATATATATATATATATATATATATATATATATATATATATGATGGATTCATCATATTCATCACAGTATCACTAGGAATAAGTATGGCTCCACCACCACTCATTCATTATTGTCTGGACTTGCTGTCAAAAACATGATTTTTTTGGAGATAAATGTTTATTCTGGTTGGAACTAGAAGTTCAACATTCCCTTCATACACATGAAAAATGGGAAATTTTCTATTCCAGGCATAGGCAGCAGCACTGATTTTAAACAGCATGATAAAAAGAAAGGGCATACACAGTCTCTCTTTAGGATATTTTCAGTCTTATATGAATAGTCACAAAATGACATAGTAGTATAAGCAATATTTGGCAATTTCAAAGGGGACATTGTACAGGAGTGTTTTTAAGTATATCTGCAATATAGGGACATTAAGGCGAGGATATGTGGGAAATGTCACAGCTCACAAACTTTACAATGTATTCTACACAATAGTAGCTAAGTTTTAGGCCACTTTTGCTGGGGGGTATGTATCATGCAGTGCAGGGCCTCACAGCTATTACTGTCTTACTATCTGGCAAAAGGTTGTGTATTGTTAATACATGAGATAGACATATTAAGAATCAGGAGAGCAAGAACTATTATTCCTGCCACTGAACAGCCTTGCGGCTCTCAAATATGCACATCTAATGCTGGACAAAACCAGCCACAGAGAACAACAGATTAAACAGTAAGAGACGCCTTCTCTTAGAATGAATTGACAAATTCTATTACATAATGTATAGATAAAGGGACAATTACAGAATGCTGCTCTATTGTCTTTCAAGCAAAAAATCACTTTGGCTTTTTGAATTTTCATTTAATTTTTCAGATTCTATTGCTATCACATGGATGAACAGAGTTTTCCCTTCGACACAATGGGCTGTTTCTTTGGGGATCTCAGTTTCACTGATGAACACCATTTCTTGTGGAATACTTTCAGCATCAAGAATATTTTACTGTGCAAGTCAGGATGGAAAATTACCTGTCATATACTCAATGCTTAATGAACATCATTCTCCAGTTGTAGCAGTCTTCATGATTATCATTTTGTCTTCTATTTCAATAATAGCTTCAAATTTAATTTACTTAGTGAAATATGTGGGGCTAGGAGCATGGTGTATAAATTTGATGAATATGATAGGGTTGCTTAAAATAAGGTACCAGAAGCCTGATCTGCCAAGACCTTACAAGGTAAGTCAATATGCAAAAAAATGTTGAATATATAGTTTGTTTGTTGTTAAACCTTTCTCAATAGCTGTGAGTTTCTTCTAATCACTCTATGAAGCAGTAACTCTTTTCTTCTTACCAAGCATTTGTGATATTGACCATTTGAGGCTTCATTTTTTTCATTGTGTGAAAGGTAAAAACCGATATACTGCAGGGAAAACAGATGGCATCATTATCTTCCAGGGAGCAAACAATAATACTAAGGAGAAAATTACAATTTCCATGCTTAAATGAGCTGCCTCACCTCGTAATTTTACATAGTAGAAGTAGCTTCCTTTTTTTTTCTTATTTCCTTAGTAGACATTTTATTTAATTCAAGATTTTAAGGAAAGACTTATGTTGTATGGTTTTCATTTAAATTGTCTTGGTAATGTGTAAATCACACAGTTATATAACATGAATCCGTAGATGTTCCATTATTTTTGCCTTCCTTTTCAATAGTCTTATGAATATCCTAAAGAATTAATCTGTATAATGGTTGCTGAGATAATAGAAAATGATGAAAACAATTTTGTATTTTTATAGTGACTATAATAAGCCCATTAGCATCGTTAATAAATTACACATTCACAAATTTTTCCCTAGGCATTCTGATTCATTCAGTGTCTACTGGACCACTGGAATGTATACTAATATGTTTCATCTTAGGATCCTAATATATAGTTAAAACTAACAGTATTTTGAGAAATATCAGTCTATATTATATTCCAAACTCTTTTTTGAAATTGCTTCTTCTTCAAATGTATCCCAAGTCAGCCAAGTGAATACATTGTGTATCTCTGCTATATTTCAGACAATCATATATATAATTCAGAAAATTTGAGGTTCATATATTTTGAGACTCTTACTATATTGAGGAAGTGTAAAAAAATATATACACTTCAGTAAAATTAATTAAGAAATTTCATTTTTGAGCACATTCTAGTGAATTTGATTTTCATATAAACTTCATACGAATCATATCAGATATCATCTTGTAAGTGAAAAATCAAATGAACCTGTGAGATACCTGAACAATGCCTTTCAGATTCCTGTTTATTGATTTTTATTATCTTTCCTGAGCATTAGTTACAGTAAATGGCAAGTAGGAGTATTTCAGAAGTATGAGTGTTCATGCTGAAAACATTATCAATCTAAAAGTGTGAAGTCACTGAAGTGCTGGTTATTTATGTATCACAGTGTAAAGACTCAGCAACAACAGACCTTAAATAAATCAATATCCAGACCTATATTCAAGGCATACTTGGTGTCAGACATTATGAAATGAACAAACACTCCTATTGAAGAAAACACTGAGTCTTCTGTATAATGGTATATTGTTTAAAACTGAAAAGCAACCAAACCAATTTTTGTTTCAAGGTAAATGACAGCTAACCAAGATTGCTACATCCACCAAAACTATATTGTAAAACTAATATGGAAATAATGACAGTTAAAAACATGTAAGTAGATGTTATAATACTCATGGCCATCAAATCATCTGTGCAGAATGTACTTAAATGAATACTGTATATCAAGAATGAAGAAAGAAAATATCATGAAACCACCACCCAGAATAAACTTCATGAGAGGAATAGATGATTAATGGAGAAGTAGAAGCGGATACATTGTTACTAACATTCTTAACAAGTGACTCTCACAAATAGAGGAGAAAGAAGAAAGCACAATAATCTACACATCAGCATCAGGAAATTAATCAAAATTAAAGTACTTTTATACCATTTTCAATAATAATATTAATTGCGAATAAACTCACATCACCAATAGAATGACAAAGACTACTGAATAGATGAGAATTAATAAGTAACTGCTGGACATCATTAAGAAACGGGTCTTATTAGCAAAACTGACCATGAACTGATAAACAAAGAAAGCAGGACAGTTTTTTAAGAAAAGAGAAGCTGAAAACCACTAGAAAAAATAGTAAATAAAATACTACATACAAATAAGATGGACAATTCACCAGGAATATAAACAAGAAATGCCTGCTAAATGAATGGAATTCCCAATTTCATTTTAAAATTGCTAAACAGTAATGGACATAAAATATCAGATAAGTCCTGGTGCAATGACAGTAAATGAATTCCATACAGCATTCTGATCTTTATGTAGTTCATTCAAACCAAAAATAAATTTAAAAAATTCAGAGATAAACTATACTATACATCAAATGGATTTTAAGGGTATTTTCAAAATATTCATTGATAGTAAATTTCCCTTAAATGTCCATAAATTTATGTAAAAAATCCCTACAATAATGATTTGTCTCTGATCAGATCATAGTAGAAAATACTAGAAAGTAGTAGCAAGAGGAACTGTACATTTATGTGGAGTATGGGTGGGACTCCTAAAACTAAGTGCCATTTGAGAAAAAACTAATAAAGTAGATACTTTCTAAAATATATACATGTACATAAACAACCTCAAAAAAGCTTCCAAATAATAAGGGAGATTGAGCCAAAACATGAAATCTGTTGTCTCCAAATGAAGCGTCCAGGACAAGGTATGGGTTACATCTAAAAGAGTTGTTCGCCAAAGGGGCCACATTGAAGCTCCCAAACAACCGAAGCAATTATCAAGGATATTTTTGGCTCTAAACCAACTGAAAGGAAGGCCCTATCAACGAAAATCCCCACACAACTCATTAAACATAGAGATGAGCTAATGTCTAATTAGAAACGTCATCCCTGAGTAGTGTTGTTGGTACTGGAAGAAACAGTTTTAAGGAGCTATTGAAATCAACCAACTTTTAAAATCTGGCACCAATGCGTCTCAAACAATTCCATAAACAAAATGGAAGGAATGCTAATAAATCATTCTACAAAGACAGCAGTGCACTAATATCAAAACTACATAAAACCCAATAAAAACAAAGAAAACTATAGAACAATTTTTCTGGTGAATATATGTGCAGCAAATTTTAACAAAATACTCCCAATCTGAGGTTAAGAGTGCAGAAGGGAGATCAAACACAACAGGAAACTTTGGCTTAATTAAAGGAATGAAAGGATAATTGAACATATTTAAATCGGTAATTGCAATATTACACATAACTAGACTTAAGGTCAGAAATCACATTTCTTTGTTAAAATATGTATTAGTACATATGCACATATCAGACATAAGCACAGACGTGAGATCACAAGAAATGATGATGCATAAAAGACAGAGACTTATGAGAACAAAAAAAGAAAGTCAAACATATATTAGGAAGCATAAGTGAAAACAATTTTGTGGAAGGAAAGAGATAAATAAGAAAGAAAAGGAAATTTTCATATATATATACTCATTTTACCTATAAACACATCACTATACTATGCCAACTAAAATTATTATAAAGAAACAAAGAAGGAAAAGGAAGGAAAGAGTTTGGCTGTTTATAACTATTTAAGTAGTTTTCCTAATGCAGTAAAATATCATTGTAATCATTATTAAGTAGAAAAAATACTGCTGTTTTTGTTTATGGCAAATGGTGTCTATACTGTTTGAAAATAAAGCACTGGCTTTTCTGAATGATGACTCAGTTAATAGAATAGATATTAATGAATACTACAGGTAAATAAGTAAGTTAAAAGTGACATTTTGTGGTAAGGAATATCTAATCTACTATTAGCTAATGCCAGGACTACCTACTCTAAAACTTTTAAAGATGTGTATGCACTCACTTTCTTTGGGTTCTATAACATTTTTAATGTCATTTTGTCATAAGAACTTGCCATGGCATCACAAATCTTAATTTTCTTTTTTTCTTTCAGGTATGGCTGCCATTCATATTTGGATCTATAGCTTTATCAGTTTTTCTAATTTTCACACCAATGATTCAGTCTCCTAATATTGAGCATGTCTATCAGGTTGTCTTTCTTTTCTGTGGCCTTCTGTGTTACTGGCTTCAAACTCACCTTAAAAGATATGATGTTTGTTTTGACA
Organism: Microtus oregoni; assembly: GCF_018167655.1. Classification (NCBI taxonomy): domain Eukaryota; kingdom Metazoa; phylum Chordata; class Mammalia; order Rodentia; family Cricetidae; genus Microtus; species Microtus oregoni. The sequence goes on along the minus strand of NW_024543093.1, from coordinate 21,787,071 downwards.
AAATCACTTGTTATTGGCAATTATTTTTCAATGTTTCACCATCTGAAAACCAAGATAAATTAATTAATTTATAAAATCCTTACTAAAGGAAAAATATATTTGAGACTATGCATAATATAATTTTTCAGATATGAGTACAATTTTATTGCAATTTTGCTTTTTAGATGTGAATACCATTAAACATAATTCTTGCTTATATTATGTCTACCCTAAAAAATTGTTGAACAGCTTCACTTTCACTTCTTCAATGTCATCATGCAGTAAATAATGAATAGAGATGATTAAATTTTCCAAATAAACAATAACTAAAAGAATATGGAAATTTCATTTCTCATTAAGGGAGATATACGTGTCTAAGGCATTTTAGCATCTTGGCAAATGTATTTTGCCTCACAGCAAATCATAGCATTTTTAGGTAGAATTCTTTTATAACATATTTAGGGTCCTAGGGTCCTAGGGTCCTAGGGTCCTAGCAGTCCCTGTGTTGCAGGAACTCCCCCAGACAATAGCCTTTAGGATACTGGCCCACTCTGGGCGTGGTCTCATGTACTTTAACTGCCTGAAAGCTGAGCAAGGTTTGGGTTGGCTGATCCTCAGTAGGGACTTGGTAATTTCTAGCCCTCCTACCCCTGTGTGGCTCAGTCCTGCCAGCTAAGTGGCTGAGTAACTGATGCCTGCAGATTCCTGCGGCAACTCCTCTGTGGCTTCTCTGACCCATGTGGCTCACTGCTGCTACCCAAGCTAGAGTCTGCTTCTCAGGTCCAGCTGCTGTCTGGCCTGCTCTGATCAGCCTGAGCTCTATGCCTGCACCTAGAAAACTGGCTTGCATTCCCAGATTGGAACCATGAGAACCACTGACCCAAAATCCACCAGCAACTTCACAGCTCGCAATTGCCTGCAAGCTCTGAGTCCTTTGAGCTTCTGCCTGTGAAGCTCAAATTTCTCCCTGTGAAGGTGCGCTACTTTTAAAATTTTTTGCTGAGTCTCAGGTGATTCAGGCCCTGATCTGCCTTACTGCCACAACTCTGACACCTGCTGAAAAATCCACAGTATTACACCTACAATTTTCTCAAAATTATAAGGGAGGTAAGTTAACTTGATACCTAAGTATCAGATTGATTGGTAAATAAATAAATAAACAAATAAATTTGAAGATTGTAAACCAATCCCAAGATAACTGTAGACAATATCACTACCCAGGAATATAATAATATTTTTTGTTTCTGCTAGGAATGGATTGATGCAAGAACTAAGCTGTATGACCTACCTGGTACATATATTTTTGTGGCCATGGTGGTTATTATTTTTTTCATATGATATCGCTAAAGAAATGGTTTCATAACAGAGTCAAGAATGAGAGACTTTTAGAAATGATACAGTCTTTATTGACTCGTAATGAGAAGTTATCTGTAAGGATTCATACTTTTGTCACTTCTCTTTTTTTAGTTTTTTTATGATGCTTTTTTAAATTTTTTTTTAATTTATTTATTTATTAAGGATTTCTACCTCCTCCCCGCCACTGCCTCCCATTTCCCTCCCCCTCCCCGGATCAAGTCCCCCTCCCTCATCTGCTCCAAGAGCAATCAGGGTTCCCTGACCTGTGGGAAGTCCAAGGACCGCCCACCTCTATCCAGGTCTAGTAAGGTGAGCATCCAAACTTCCTAGGCTCCCACAAAGCCAGTATGTGCAGTAGGAACAAAAACCCACTGCCATTGTTCTTGAGTTCTCAGTATTCCTCATTGTCCGCTATGTTCAGCTGGTCCGGATTTATCCCATGCTTTTTCAGACCCAGGCCAACTGGCCTTGGTGAGTTCCCGATAGAACATCCCCATTGTCTCAGTGTGTGGGTGCACCCCTCACGGTCCTGAGTTCCTTTCTCGTGCTCCCTCTCCTTCTGCTCCTGATTTGGACCTTGAGATTTCTGTCCGGTGCTCCAATGTGGGTCTCCGTCTTTGTCTCCTTTCATTGCCTGATGAGTTTTGAAATTGACTATCAACATCTGTTAAAAAGGTATGATAAGCCAGGAGATAGAACATCCCACCAGGAAGGCAGTCTACATGCCATCCAAATAATATCTATGGATAAGAAGATATAAGTGAAAAATTTAAAACCTTGAAATAACATGTGCAGAATGAGAACTAGAAATTAATTGATTTGAGGAACTCATTAGAAATATTCAGAGGTCAAGAGGTTTAGATTTTACAAAAGACAGTGATAAAAAGATTTGAATCAATCAAGGACCTTGTCAGATCTGATAAGCAAGGAGAGGAGGTACAGGCAAAGGACAGTAGTAAAGATTTAGCATTGCCAATAGCTCAGAGTCAGAGATGACTTTTCAAGAGTATTAGCTATTGATCCTGTTACTACCGCTGAAAAGCCAGTAAATTCTCAATACCCAAAAGGATATACAGAATGTAAATTGAAACCTATACATTTGAAAGATCTAAAAGATTAAGCAAGCAGTAGTATCTTATGGCATGCCATCACCATATGTGAGGGAGTTGTTAAAGACATAGGCTTCAAGAAATATGGTTACTCAAAATGATTGGCTTCAATCAGTCTCACCCATGCTAGAAGATGGATTGTAGTTACAGTGGAAGTGTTATTGGAGAGAAGAGGCTAAAGCCCTGGATCATCAAGGTATTGAGGCCTCCCAAAATTAAATTCTTGGTGAGGGATGTTACACTGATCCAGATAGTCAAGCTATATACAATGAATACATCTTATTTCTGTGCCATACAGCAGACTTGAATGCTTGGGACACAGATTCAAGAACTAGGAAGAAAACTGAATCATACACTAAGGCCATGCAAGGCTCATGAGAATCATGTAGTGACTTTTTACAAAGATTAGCTAAGCTGTGCAAATAGGGGTAACAGATCCAGAAGCTAGACAAGTACTTACTGAATCTCTGGTTTTTGAAAATGCCAACTTAGAATGCAAAATGATACTTGGACCATGAAAGGTCAGATCAGCACCAATGGATGAATGGATCCTGCACCCAGTCAATGTTCAGTCATTTGATTATAAGGCTGAGGCTTGACTGAGGCTTGGGTAGGAGACGAAATTTCCAAAGGTATGAAAAGTCATCAAAATATCAAATGTTTTTATTGTGGTAGAATGGGCCATCTGAGAAAGGATTGTAGAGAGGGCATTCATACAAATAATGTTTCTTGTGGAAATAACAAAAATAAAAAGTCTCAATATTCTGAATTATAGAGAAGATGAGGCAAAGGCCAACATTGCACCAATAAACTCAGATAAATAAGAGACAAGCAAGGTAAGCTGTCAGCACTGGCAAACTCCTTAGGGGGTTTCTCACAGACCCCAGTTCAAACATGGTCCAGTCATTCTCAGTCACTGTGGGGCACATGCCTCCCCAGAACAATTCAAAACTCCAGTGCCTGCTGTAAAAAACGTATTGCTATTGACAATAGAAAAATCCTGGAGGATGAATCAAAAGTTTCAGTAGAACATCGGCAATGTATATTTTGGCAGACTTCTATAAATGATATCAAAGACCAAAGCCAAGAGTATGCATAAAAAATCACTATAATTTAAAGGATGATTGAAACTTCAGGTTCTACAGCAAGAAAACCAGAACATCCCAACTCAGATGAAGTAGAAGAAAATAACACTAAAAATCACCTTATGGAGATACTAAGGCACTGAAAGAGGAAATGAAAAAAAAATCCCTTACACAAATGGAAGAAAAGAAAAAATCAATAACTCCCATGAAGCAAACCAAAAAAGCAGTCAAAACAGGTCAAGGCAACAGTTCAAGACTTAAAAATTGAAAAGGGGGCAATAAGGAAGGCCCAAGCCAAGAGAACTTTGGAAATGGAAAATCTGGGTAAATGATAAGGAACTACAGATGCAAGCATAAACAGAGTACAAGAGACAGAAGAGAGAATCTTAGGAGTTGAAGATATCATAGAGCAAATAGATTCAAAGAAAATGTAAGATCCAACTAATTCTTAACACAAACTATCCAGGAAATCTGTGACACCTTGAAAAGACCAAACCTAAGTATAATAGGGATAGAGGAAGGAGAAGAAGTCTAGTTCAAAAGCACAGAAAATCAATTCAACAAAATCATAGAAGAAATCTTTCCCAAGCTAAAAGTACTTACCTATATAAAATACAAGAAGCTTATAGAAAACTAAATAGACTGGACCCAAAAACAATTCCCTCAAAACATAACAATTAAAACATTAAACATACAGAATAAAGAAAGAATATTAAGAGTTGCAAAGGCAAATGCCAAGTAACTTATAAAGGCGGACCTATTCAATTTTAGCCCAACAGTGAAAGACAGAAAGTCATGATCAGGTGTTATGCAGACACTAAGAGACCACAGTTGCCAACAAATACTAACATATCCAGCAAAGCTTTCAATCACCATAGACAGAGAAAACAAGCTATTCCATGACTAAACCATATTTAAGCAATATCTATTCTCAAACTCAGCCAAACAGAAAGTACTAGGAGAAAAACTCCAACCCAAGGAAGTTAGATATATCAACAAAAACACAGGCAATAGATATTGCCACACAAGCATATTCCTAAGAGAAACACACACACAAACACAATATCACCACCACCAACAAAAACAAAAATAACAGGAACTAGCAATCACAGGTCATTATCATCCCTTAATATCAATTGACTCAATTTGCTTACAGAAAGACACAGGCTAAAAGATTGGATACAAAAACAGAATCCATTCTTCTGCTGCATACAAGAAGCAAACCACAACTTCAAACACAGACATTACCTCAAAGTAACAAGTTGGGAAAAGATTTTCCAATCAAATGGTCTGGGGGGAAAAAGTTGGTGTAGTTATCCTAATATCTAAATAGACTTTAAACTAAAATTAATTAAGAGATGAAGAAGGTCATTTCATTTTCAAAGGAAAAATCCATCAAGATGAAGTTTGTATTCTGAACATCTATGCCCTAAATACAAGGGTACACTCATTTGTAAAAAGAACCATTGCTAAAGGTTAAATCACACATCAAGCCCCACACATGAATAGTGGGAGACTTCAGTATCCCCACTCTCACCCCTGGACAGGTCTGCCAGACATAAAGTTAAAAAAGAAATAAAATAACTAACATGTTATGGATCAAATGGGCCTAACACACATCTCTAGAACATTCAATCCAAATACAAAAGCACATACCTTCTCAACACCCAATGGAACCTTCTGTTGAAAGTGATTTCTGTCCCACCTGGTCCCGCAGCCATTCAGTCTTAAATAAACACACAGAAATCTATACATTTGTTGACAGAGATTTCCATCCTGCCGATCTCACAGCCAATCAGCTCCCCCAAAACACAGAGGTCTACATTAATTATAAACTGGTTGGTCTATTAGCTCAGGATTCTTAGTAACTAGTTCTTACATCATATAGTAACCCATAATTCGTGTCTATGTTAGCCATGTGGCTTGGTACTGTTATTAGTGAGGCATTCTCGTTTTGCTTCCTCTGTCTGATTTCCTCTGTGACAGTGCAGACCGTTTTTCCTCTTCCCACAATTCTCATGTTCTTGTTGCCCTGCTTCTATTTCCTGCCTGATTGCCCCACTAACATAGGTAATGGATCAAATGGACTTAGCAGGCATCTATAGAAAATTTCACCCAAATAGAAAAGAATATACCTCCTCGGTATCTCACGTAACCTTCTCGAAAATTGATCACATACTTGGTAACAAAGCAAACTTCCACAGATATAAAAAAAAAAAGTTTAGGAACCACCTGTGTCTTATCGAATCACCATGGAATAAAGTTAGAATATAACAACAATTCAACCCCCAGAAAACCTACAAACTCATGGAAACTGAACAGTCAACTACTGAACCACCCCTGGGTCAGGGAAGAAACAAAGAAAGAAATTAAAGTCTTCCTTAAATTCAATGAAAATAAAGATACAAAATACCCAATCCTATAGGACACTATGAAAGCAGTGCTAAGAAAAAAGTTCATAGCGCTAAATTCACAAATTAAAAAAAATGGAGAAAACTCACATTAGAGACTTAACAGCACAGGTAAAAGCTCTAAAAAAAGAAGAAGAAGAAGAAGAAGAAGAAGAAGAAGAAGAAGAAGAAGAAGAAGAAGAAGACTCACCAAGGAGGAGAAGAAGACTGGGAAAATCAAATTGAGGGTTGAAATCAACAAAATAGAAACATGGAAAAAAATCCAAAGAATCAATGAAGGAAACAGTGCTAGTTCTTTGAGTAAAATCAACAAAATTGACAAACCCCTATCCAAACTAGTTAAAAGGAAGAGAGAGAACACACAAAATAATGAGATCAGAAATGAAAACGGAGCCATAACAACAGACACTGAGGAAATTCAGAGAATCATTGGGTCTTGTTAAAAAGCCTATATGTGACAAAGTTGGAAAATGTAAAAGAGATGGACTTGTTTTTAGATAAAATCTAAATACCCAAATTAAATCAAGACCAGGTGAGCAGCATATAATGCCTGTCTGCACTCTATGTGCTACCATACAGTTTGTGAGCTAGGAGCAAGAGGCTAGAGGTTAAAATACACAAACACACAGACAGAGAGACAGAGATATGCACCTCTACTAACTGGTAAGAAGCCCTTTATACAATAGCACCCTGGAGGCTTAGCACCCAACAGTCAAGTGGGCCAACAGGTGAAAACCTTATCCTCTGATCCTCAAGGCCAAGGCAACCTCTTTTGGCTACAGAAAGAAGAGCTGGAGAGATAGCTAAGTGGTTAAGAGCATTGGCTGCCCTTCCAAAGGTCAGAAGTTCGATTCCTGACAACCACATAATGGCTCACAACCATCTGCAGTGAGGTCTGGTGCCCTCTACTGACAACAGAAGGGAAAGGCAGGAGAGATAGCTTGGTGGTTAAGAGCTATCTTCTTTTATAGTTGATTAACCAAGATTTAAGCAAACTACATAGATTTCAACCAATTCCTTTGTACTGGCAGGCAACTGTTTGTAGTTTTAGTGTAACAGATTTCTATTCCTAATTTTACTCTAGAGAAACTTTAAACAAGTGATTAGCTAACCTATTTTCTTTATAAACAATAGGGTCTTTTAATTTCCTTTTACAGCTTGTTTTTTAAGGGTCATACTGGGGCCTGTGATTAATTCTGTAACCTATTTAACCAACGAACTCAGTTCTCCCCTTTCATATAGAAGCATAATTGTTTTCTTTCCTCATCAATTTGTTTTACAACAGGCAGAATATATGGATCTATAATGCATGAAACTTCTTACTTTTTATTTTTTCATATTCTGCAAATCTCATATATAACAAAAGGGAAAGTAAATTCTAGCCTATTTTTTATTCTTTGTGTATCTTTTATTGGAGCAATTGACAGAATAATGTCCCCAATCATCTTTGCTAACTGTCCTAATGACCTGTATCTTTTAGACTAACTCTGAAAGTCCAATTAAATCATAGATTTAACTATTTAGCATTTCTCTTATATAGATCATCTTGATTATGATCTACAAGTAAATTTCCTATAAGAAGTGGAATTTTCTCAATAAATGATCACACAACACTAGATACAGTATGATTCCTTCAAATAGTAATCACACCATGCCAGATACAGCATGAACATGGCAGAAGCAAAGAAAAGGAAGCAAAGCAAAAGGAAGAGGCACTCTGGAAACATCATGCAAGTGCTTTGACTCTCCAGGTGAAGGGTACAGAAACAGATATTTAGAAATTAAATATGAATTTATAAATCTAAAGAAATGGGACTGACAGTCATCAACTATGTCAGCAGCTAGTTTTTAACAAAGGGTTTTCTTTACTCATGATCAGCAGTTCTGACTGTGAAAGGTTAGCATTTTCCAGTGTCTCTCTACAGCTATGGGTTAGTTTTTTTTTTCTTTCTATAACTCCCCTGCCACTTGGAACTGACAACTGCTGTTGATCAAAGTTAACTTTTACTAATGGTTTTTGAAAAACCCCATGCCATAAACTTTAACCAAATGTTTTGACATAATTTTTACATTGTTTTGTATCCTTCCCCGCTATGGGAAATCACTTGTGCCAGAAAATTTGTAAATTTCTTTGCAAACACTATTAAATATAAAGGAAAATTTCAAGCTTATTCAATCAAAATTTAGCTAAAACCTTGTTAATGAAAATTGTGAATCTTAAAATGCAGTTTGTCTCTAAGCTTACCATTAAAATTGTAAAAACATTTTGTCCATGCTTAATGCTTACAATAAAAATGGGGTCCAAAACCAAATCCCACAGCCAGTTTCAGAAGCATGAACTTTGTTTGTTGTCCCAGTTATCTGGTAAACATTTTTTGTTCCACAGTGATTTTTGGAATAAAGTTTGGTTCTGGTTTTATAGACTTTTGTGGTTAGTTCCCCATTACTTACACATCACCAGACCTAACATTTTTGGTGGATCATATGGGAATTTTTACAATTCTGCTTCTCTGGGTGGGAGTACCCCAGTCTCTGGCAAACTTTATTCTACTGGTTTTGGCCAATTGGTAGGTTTTCCCTGTTTTGCCTGTCTCTCCTAATCCTGAAATGGACTCCCATACTCCTCCCTATATCCATCAACCTCATAGATAGACTGATTCTCCTTCTGACTCACCTCCTAAACCTTCTATTCCCATGTAGAGTGCTTCTTTCTCTCCTTCATACCACTGTTCACTTTCTGAGTCAACCCCATTCCATAGTTGTTCTGGAAAGTCGCTTATGGCAATCCCAATTGTTCTTTCCCTCCACACTCTGTGACCCCCTGATAAGGAGAGCAGCCCCTGCCTAATTTACTTTCCCTTTGCTACTACTGGTTTGTATAACTGGAACTTTCAAACTCCTTTTACTAAGAAGCCACAAGCTCTAACAGTCCTTCTTGATACAGTTTTGGTCACGCATCAGCCCACCTGAGATGACTATCAACAACTCTTACCGATCTGATTTGACACTGAAGAGAGGAACAGACTCTGGCTAGCATGCTGCAAGCTGGTTCCAAGACAAGATGGTTGTCCCACAGATGATGAGATGACTATTAATAATGCCTTCCTCACCTCTTGGCATAAGTATGGTACAGACAGGCTAAAGGTCTTTCACCAGATTCTTGTGGATGGTCTTCCATCAGCTTCTAAACAGCCCACAAATTTGTCTAAAGGGAGTCAGGGAGTGCAGGAAAAGAATTAATCATAGGGAGCATTTCTTAAATGTTTGTTTGAAGTTTGTTGTACTTATACTCTTGAGGCTCTAGAGAATCATGTAGCAGTCCATCTGGCTTTCCTTGACCAAGCAGCCCAATATATGAAAAGAAAAGTTAAGCAGCTCAGTGGATATGAAGGTGAAAAGTTGTCTGAATTGATTGCTATAGAACAAAAGTCTATCAAATCAGAGAAGCATCCAAAAAGATGAAAACTTGGGGACTAGTTAAGGTCTTACTAGCAGATAAGAGCCAGGGACCTGATGGATTTAGTGAATGCTGGTAGTCTCAAATATCCAAAAGGCAGGGAGATGATAAGTGCCTTGAGTGCTCCCCTTAAAATAATTAATGAGAATATTGCAATAAATGGGTCATTGTGTTGTGCTTAGGTTGAGACCCCCAGAGAGACCACCACTGGAATCCAGTCAAGTCCAGAATGCAAAAGCAAGGTTCATTTTTTTTTTTTTTTTTTTTTTAGCTAGCTGGGAGTTCTCCCATGCAACGCAGTGCTGTAGGGAGAGCTCCTATTCCTCTTTTGCAGTCGACATATATAGGCAAAAACTGCAAGCCAGGGTTACTTAGGGTCAAGGGGTTGGTTTTCCTAAGTACAGAGTATGGACTACTTCTTCAGTGCAGGGTATGGATTACTTCTGCTTCTGTGCATGTTCCCAGGCCTCACCCCAACCAGTTATTTCTTCTCTTGTCTAAACCACTTCTGGGTGTTGACAGGGAGCTAACTGCTAGGGACAGTTGGTCTGCACTTTTGTAAAGGTTCCTGTTTCCAGATAACTCTTAATGCTGCACTCAAAGCCACTGTCTTAACCAGCTCCTAAGCAAGCAAAGCTTTTTTTAAAAAAATATGTCCTTACATTTCCCACTTCCCTTGTAACTTGGGGGACCTATCTTGGTTCCCCTTAGGGCCAAGTGTGAGCAACATTTCTTTTCTCTATTATATCGAGAGGGACATAGTTCTGTAAAAAGAAAATTTCTTTCCTAAACCTGCACAGTCTTCTCTATAAGGGAGTTCCCTTTTGGATTAGCATCTCAACCCGGGATTATAGGACAATGTATTCTTTTAACTGCTTCCAGTTGTCTTTGGGCATCAAGAGTTAACAAAGGTGAAATTCTAGTCAAAAACAAAGAGAAAATTTAGGCAATGGGGTATTTATCAGGATCATCTGGTTTGTGGACTCTGTTGAAGAGCCAGGGAGCATTCACAGTGCCCAAACTGGTATGTAAATCTCTGGACCTTATCAAATGCGTTTCAGAAGAAACTCATGTGAAATATTACTAAGTTGGCTTGACTGTCTCTCCCATAACCTATTCCTGTAAAAACAAATTCTGGTGTCCATTCTGGGATTGTGAATCATGAGCCCTCTTTTCGAATGTTGTTAAGAACTTCTTTCTAAACAATATCTGTAGTTACTTCACAAGACCTATATACTGTAACTCTATCATATCAAAATTAAGAAATTAGGTGCTGTGTACCCACAAGCTAATAATCCCTGGGACTTAGGAAGATCCTGGGGATTTAAGATATGGGAAACCAGTAATGACCTCGGAATGATATTTACCATATCATGATGAAAAGTTAAACCCCCATCCTCCACATAGGACCTCTACAGGAACTCCTCCAAACTCAAGCTGACCCCATCCACATACCTACATCTCAGCACAGCTTGTACCTGGGAGGCCCCTTTACCCTGGGAGACCTTAGAGGAAATGCCTCTGCTTCCATTCATATAACTGCCCTTTGACAAAACTGCCTATTTGTCTATATGCAAAAATGGTGTATGTTTCCTGCGGGTCTGCAAATACTCTTAAGTTAAATAACTCCCATCAGCTAGTCATCACGAGATTACATTCCTATGTATCAATCAGCCTTTTCACCATGGGAAACTGTTACAAAAAGTGGGGACCCTTGTTTATCCCTGCTGTCTGGCTAGCTTAGCCCCCAAAATAACCACACAGAAACTTTACTCATTAAAACACTGCTTGGCCCATTAGCTCTAGTTTCTTATTTGCTAATTTTTACATCTTAATTTAACCCATTTTTATTAATCTGTGTATCGCCACATGACTGCGGCTTACCGGCAAGATTCTAACCAGTGTCCGTCTCAGGCAGAAGATCCATGGCATCTCTCATTCTGCCCTTCTTCCCAGCATTCAGTTCTGTCTTCTCCACCTACCTATATTCTGCCCTATCAGGCACAAAGCAGTTTCTTTATTCATTAACCAATGAAAGCAACACGTGAACAGAAGAACCTCCTATACCAGGAAACCAACCTGAACTCTGTGTCTTGGTATAGATTGTTTCACAAATACATTACTATGAGGGCCCTTCTGACTGGGAACATTTGCACTCTTTCCCAGAGAGACTACATAAGAGAGCAACACAAATCCTTGTATCAGTAGTGGTGGTAGTAAGTATTGTAGGTTCAATGGTATTGATTACTAGTCAAGCCAGTTATAATAGCCTCTCTGAAGCCATAGAGAAAGTCTTATTTGCATCCAGACATCAACTGCATATCTAGAACAACAAATAGACTCTAGCAGAAATGGTTCTACAAAACATAAGAGGATTAAGCTTGCTACTCCTAAGACAAGTAGGGCAATTCTGGTTATTTTGATGTTAACTGCTCAGGTGCTGTACAGGGCAGGGAACCCTGACCGCTCTTTGGACTGGAGAGGGAGGGGGAGAGGAGTGGGGAGAGGGAGAGAAGGGTGGGAGGAGGGGGAGGGAAATGGGAGGCTGGGAGGAGGGGAAAACTTTTTTTTCCTTTTCTCAATAAAAAAAATAAAAAATAAAACACACACACACACACACACACACACACACACACAAAAAACAGTCCTCAAGAGCTCAAATTAAGTCTCCTTGAAAAGAATAAAGAGAGGCTACAATCATTTTCCTGGCTCCATAAGCTTTTTGACTTTTCCTCCTGGTTAACAACCTTAATATCTGCTACTGCTGGTCTGTAGCTCATTCTTTAGATACTCTTAATGGTTGGTCCATGTGTAATCATTGTGTTGATTAGATTTATAAGAAGATGCATTTCTTCAGTATAACTCTTTATTCTCTGCTTACAATTCATGTTATTTAGGGATTATGACCAAAATCTAAATCTCAATTCAGATTAAATCCTAGACAGGTCATATATATATATATATATATATATATATATATATATATATATATACACAGAGGAATCAAAGGTTTGATTCTGGTTATAATTCAAGGGGAGAGAATAAAGGAAAGTGTTTGGGAATATAGATGTAGAAATAAAAGTATAAACTCATAAGCCTAAAGAAATGAGAATTGGCAGTCAATTCTGTCAGCAACTAGGGATTAACTTTTAACAATGTGTTTTCTTTACTCATGACAGGCAGCTCTGGCTATGACCAAAGGTTAGCTTTTAAAAATGACTCTCTGCAGACACAGGTTAATTTTTTTATGGTAATTCCTCTGCCACTTATAACTGACAACTGCCTTGAACCAAAGTTACATTTTAATAGTGGTTCGTGCACAACCCCCATCCCATAAACTTTAACCAAATATTCCTTCATAGTTTTTGTCTTTACATTGTTTTGTATCCTTCCCTGTTATGGGAAACCACTTGTGCTAGAAAAAAATGTAAAGTTCTTTGTAAACATTGTTAACTATAAAGGAAATCTGCAAGCGTATGTCAACATAATTTAGCTAAAACCTTGTTATCAAAAATTGTAAATTTTAAAATTTCTTAAGCATTTTTAACATTTAACATTTTTAACCTTGACATTGTAAAACTTCCTTTGTCCATGGCTAATGCCTATAAAAGGGGGCACTGAACCCACTCCCTTTGCCACAGTTTCAGAAACCTAAATTCTGACTGTGTTCCCAGTTAGCTGATAAACTATTTGTGGCCTGCAGTGATTATTCGAATAAAGTTTGCTTCTAATTTTATAGGCTTTCATGGTAAGTCTCCATTATTTTTGTTCCCCCAAACTCAACAAAGGATGCAGTCAAAGTAGCTTTTTATCCTCTTGGCTGTAGTCCATAAATTCCATTGCTGTCTGCAACCCCTCTGATAAATTTCGGTGCCTTTGCAAAAGTAAGCTGAGTGGACCTAGCAAGTCAGAGGGGTTCATAGCTGAGAATTGCTTAGGCAAATGGTTTCTTCAGACAAATGCAGAAAAGTTTTATTAGGCAGAAATTGACTTGCTAGAGGTATAACTTATTTTTTTTAATTAATTTATTTTTTATTGAAAATTTCCACCTCCTTCCCTCCTCCCACTTCCCTCCCCTCCCCCCACTCTCCCTCTCACTCCCTCTCCAGTCCAAGGAGCCTTCAGGGTTCCCTGCCCTGTAGGAGGTCCAAGGTCCTCCCTGTTTCCCCCAGGTCCAGGAAAGTGAGCATCCAAACAGACTCGGCTCCCACAAAGCCCGTCCATGCAGTAGAATCAAAACCCAGTGCCATTGTCCTTTGTTTCTCCATTAGCCTCCACGGTCAGCCACATTCAGAGAGTCCGGTTTAATCAGCTCCATCAGTTCCAGTCCAACTGGCCTTGGTGATCTCCCATTGGTGATCTCTCAGTGGGTGGATGCCCCCCCTAGCGGTTCTGACTTCCTTGCTCATGTTCTCCCTCCTTCTGTTCTTCATATGGACCTTGGGAGCTCAGTCTAGTGCTCCAATGTGGGTCTCTGTCTCTATCTCCATCTATCGCCAGATGAAGGTTCTATGGTGATATGCAAGATATTCATCAGTGTAGCTATAGGATAAGGCTAGTTCAGGCACCCTCTCCTCTGCTGCCCAAGGAACAAGCTGGGGACATCTCCTTGGACACCTGGGAACCCCTCCAGAGTCAAGAGGTATAATTTATGTAACAATAAAAGTAGGCTTTGCAAAGGCATGTCAGTCAGTCCGCTGATACTGGCTCCCCTAGTTGCTGTTGTTAAAAACCTGCACTGACCTCTTTTCTTTGAGGGACCCTCACAAAAGAGAACACCAACAAAAGTATGTATGCAGAGGACATACTGCAGACCTCTTTATGTCCTATACATGCGACTGCAGTCTCTGTGAGTTCATATGAGATTTGTTCTGTTATTTTAGAGAGCTTTATTTTTCTGGGGCCTTCCTCCCTTTTGTCATCCCTCATGCCTTCTGCTCCTCTTCATCAGGGTTCGCTAACCTTTGAGGGGAGGGATTTTATGGAGACATATTGTTTAGGCCTGTGTGTTCTGAGGTCACTCTCTTTGCATAAAGTTTTGCTGTTGGTCTCTGTATTGTTTTCCCACCTGGTGCAGGAACAAGCCTCTCTCATCATGGTGGAATAAGGCATTGGTGTATGAGTATAGCAGAATATCCTTAGGACTCACTGTATTACATTTTCTAAACCAGTAGTATTTGGATTTACCCTAGGTCTCTGAACTATCTAGACTTTTATTGTTAACCAAATTAGTATCAGGTAGGGGTTCTGTCTGTGCTGTTTGTGCAGGTCTCTTGAAAAAAAGGGGGTAATTGCAGAATATAATTCCGACTTTAACAACAGCAGAAGGAATCAGTCTCAATGGACTGATCAACAAGGCTTTGCAAAAGAGAAGTCAATTTCTGCATGGCAAATCCTCTTATCTGGAGTTGTGTGAAGGCACCATAAATGCCTAAGAAATTCTTACCCATGAGACATTCTGGTTTGCCTGTGTCCTCTAAGACTGTTTTTCAAAGGTTCTGAAATTCTTTCAGGAAGAACTCAAATAAGAAACATTGATTTAAACAAAATGTAACAATCACTGACTTTAAACAAAAAGTAGTTCAAAGCATCGATGCTATCACTTTGGAATTCAAGCCAGCTACAAAGGGTCTGGCCCCACTACATAGTATAAAATTCATTGTTACACAATTGTAGGAATCCTGAATGTATAAGAAAGTGGGTCTTTGATTCTTGTGACTTCCCTTGGAGCTCTTCTCTTTTTCTGTTGATTTGTTTTATTCAACTTTGATGTGATGGTTTATGTTTTATGCCTAGTATATTTTATTTTTAATATGTTTTGCAATCTCTTAGAAGGCTATTCTTTTTAAATGAAACAAAAAGGCAGTGGATATAAATGGGAGATTAGGTGGAGGGAGAGGAACCAGGAGGAATAGAGAAAAAGGAAACTGTATTCAGATTAGATTGTATGAGAAAAGAAGCTCAGTTTAATTAAAGGGGAAAAAAAAAGATTTTTTTTTTTTTTTTTAAGAACACAGCCCAAAGGCTCCCACACATGTTTCAAAACTTCAGAATTCTGGTGAAGGACACCCACATGCCCACCTGAGGCTGATAGCTCTTTGTGTGGATAAATGGTGAGCAAATAAATGGTGAGGAGCCAGGTGATGTTATGCCCATGTCAAAAAAAATTCCACAGATCGGGATTCCAATGTAAAGCACAAGATGGTTGTTAATATTCAAATGAGTTTGGACTACACCTCCAGGACACCAATGCAGTGGGTGAGGGGAACTAAAGGGGAAGTGCTGGAACTAGGATTGTTCAAATCCTGTCGTCTTGGGACTGGGTAAGGAGGGCATAAGGTAAGGTAGTTTCTGAAACCATTGGTCAGTTTTGGGGCATGAAAGCCCTAGCAAAACGCCATTAATAACTGACAAGGTATCTTCAAGAACAGGAGGCCTCCTAGGAACATCTGAATCTCATTAAATGTCATGGCCCTGCTCCCCAACTCTTTAATTGGCTGTTTTCGGAGTATTCATTCAAATGTCACTATCGCAGCACAATTCTGGTGCCGAGATAGGCCCCTGTTCTTTGCATGGCTAAAGATGAAGCCCCTTCTTTAAAAGGAGTTTTCAAAGTCAGATACTCACAGTGACAGTGGCACATGTCTTTAATACCAGCACTCGGGAGACCGAAATAGACAGATTTCCTTTGAGTTTCAGGAAACCCTGTTCTACAGAGTGTGTTCCAGGATTGACTCCAAAGCTACAGAGAAACCCTGTCTCAAAAACATTTAAATGATGAAGTATGAGAGAGAGAGAGAGAGAGAGAGAGAGAGAGAGAGAGAGAGAGAGGCGCAGACTGGTTCATGCCCTATGGAGAGAGGCAAATCTAAAAAGGCAAAGGTGAAAAGGAATGAGCTGTTATGGGTGGCCTGTTTGCCACTCGGGATCATGAAGAAATCCAGGCCTCAAAAACTGCCAAAGGCCATGTCTGTATCTGGATCTGTTTTTATTTGCTTTCACTCTGTACTGTCTCTTTTTCTCTCTTGGAGGCCAGTTACCCAGCTGTCAAGTAAACACAAACACAGTCTTGTGTCTAGCCAGCTTTTCTTAACTTAAATTTCCCCACTACTCTTTACCTCTAGTCATTTTCCTTCCCTTACTTCTGTGTATCATACTTTCACTTTTACTCTGTGACTGGCTGGGTGGCTGGCTTCTAGTGTCCTCCTCTCCTTGTCCTCTCAGTCTTCTCTTGTCTCCCAACAGATTTCTCTTCCTATTTATTCTCTATGACTGTCAGTCAAGTTATTCTTTCTCTCTATTGGCCATTAAGCTCTTTATTAGATCATCAGGTGATTTAGACGGGGAAAGAATCACAGTTTCAAAGAGCTAAACAGATTCGTTAGACAAATGTTCCAGAGCAAAAACAAATATAACATACCTTAAAAAAAGTCTTCTACAACAGTGGCATTTGACAACTGGGACCGTGGTGTAATCCAGGTCTGGGCTGCTGCCAAAGGAAACGTCAGGGTCTGGGTCCATAGTTCTATTACAATCAGGGTTCTGTGTTGATATCTGTTGCTCCTGTTATAAGCCATGAATATGCCCGGAGTCTGGGCCTATACCTGAGAACATATCGGCATCCAAGGGTCATGCTACAACCAAGGCCATACAGTTCTCAGTGCCCTGCGACTCAGGGCCATGAATGGAGAAGTCAGTCACAAATAGCGGTTCTGGGTAATTTCTGAGTCTAAGGCCCTACATCTCTGAGGATCTTCTTGATGTCTGTGGCTCCTGTTACCATCAAATGTCTTGTGACTGACTGGGGCTATCCTGGGGCTATGTGTAGTCTGGGGACCACACTACTGCTGGGCCCATGTTCTGATTTTCTCCCTGCACTTTCATCCAGGGCTATATTGATATCTGGGCCCAAGCTGCTACTTATGGCTATGTCTGAATCTGGAGTTCTGTTGCAGTTGGTGTCTTTGTCATGTCCATTGCCCAAGTTAGCACAGGGCCCTTGCAAACCATGTGTTGAACCCTGTTTCAAAGTAAAAGGCCCACGATGAGCTGACCCCACCCCCTCACTAGCTGAGGGAGAGCCATTTCTGCTTGCTGGATAGCAGAACCTATCCCTCACCAACCCAAAGATAGTGGAAAACAGTGATCCCAGCACAGGAGAGATATCCCCGTCCCTAATAGGAGAGTCGACTCCAGCACTTAGGAAAGCTGTCTCCATTCCTCTCCATGGATGTGGGAGAGCTGGCTCTGTCCCTTACCTGAGGAGAGTGGGTCCAGCAACTCAGACTGACCAACACAGTTTCGACCGAGGCACACATTCAGGAATTTGAGTTGGCATTCTTTGACATGAACCCCATCTATGATCCGCTAGAGCATGAGATGGGACTTGTCCTGTGTAACTATAGTTGTAGGATCTCCATTATATTCTGGGCAGCTACAGGATAATCAAGAACAAATTTATTGAAGAGTTTAGTATTAATAGTGTACCAGATGTCAGAGGCCTTGAACCTCATTACAGAATGAAGAACACATTACACACTGCAATGAAGAACAAAGTACACAATGAACATTTGCAAGTAAAACTCTTTGGACAAATAGACATACTGTATGATACACAGACGTTCCCAATGGCACTAAATGAATGAAGAGGCAAAGGAGAAGCAGTAAAGACAATGGAGCAAAGGGACTTTTTGTTTGTTTATTTAAGTGTCTTATTAATACTTTTGTTCCTTTGTTTATTTAAGTGTCTGATTAATACTTTTGTTCATGTTTTTTTTATTTTTCATATTTATTATTTTTAAAGTTTTCCTTTTTCAGGGGATGATCCAAGGGTGAAGGGCAAATATGAAGGAACTGGGAAATGAGTGATATTTAGTTACATAACTTAAAATTCACAAAGAATCAATAAAATATGTTAAACAAAAAACCCTCGGGGTTTAATAATGACATAACAAGAAGGACAAAAGTTTATTTCAGCTTGATAATACCAGGAGCATTGCCATATTACATGTGTTACATTTGTGCTTACTGTAGGAAAAATTTAAAATCTGATGTATATCAAAGTAGCTGTCTATTTGTCACACGTGGGTAAGTGTATACACACACAGAGTCACATAGAAACACACAAGCACATATACCCATGCATACACACAAACAATATACACAAAGAGTAACAGAGACAGAAAAACACACACATATACAGAAACATACACACACACAGACAGTGAAAGGTTAGGGTTTATGAACACCTAGGAAGTAGCTTCTTCAAGCTTTTTTACAATCCCATAATCAACTTATTTTCTATCTAATTTTACAAGGTAAAAATTCAAGCTCTTATTCTATCATCTCTAAACTCTACACTACAGAATGTATAAAGGGAAGTAAAAGTAGTTAATTCTCTCCTTTTTAAAGTGAACTTACCCAATGGCTAAAAAGATGTTTCTACCCATATTCTACTGGCTAAAACACATAAGCTAGCAGAAGGGAGTTCTCAGTCATATTCCATGAGAGAATCTGTCACTAAGAATGGGAGGGTATATATTAGAAAATAATTTTCAATATCTGTCACCTATTTTCCAGTCTTAAACAAAGGCAAAACTAGTATATTTTAAACATAATTTATAGAGACATACCTAAGGAAATGCCAAGGACACTGCAGTCCTTTCTAGACGTCTGGAGATCTTGTCAACAGGCTGCACATGTAACTACTGGCATCACACCAACTGAAGTTTCACAGAATAAAACTACCAAAGAGGAAAAAGTGATGATAAATTCAAATAGGGGAAAATTATAAAAATGTTAAGAGTTTATCAGGCATGAAGATTGTAGTATTATAAGCAATTTGGCACAGATGTGCAGAAATCCCTAGAAGTTACACCAGCCCCATAAACACAAGCCCATAAATCATTTGTGTATACTATTATATCATTTGAAAATAACAATGCTTGTTATTCCTCCTTTCCAATTGTGTTCCCTTTACGCTTTTCAGTTGTTTTACCTTAAATATCAAGTACTTTATTGAGTAAATAAGGAGAGTCTAGGCAACTATGCTTGCTATTGATTTTAGTGAAATTGCTTTGAGTTTCTCTCCATTTAATTTGACACTGACATAAGCTGACTGCAAATTGCCTTTATGATGTTTAGGTATGTTCTTTTCTTTATAATCTCCATAATCCAGTACTTTTATCATGTAATGGTGTTACATTTTATCAATGGCTTTTTTCTGAATCTAATGAGATTACCGTGTGGGTTTTTTTTCTTTCAGTTTATATGTGTAGTGGATAACATTAATTCGTTTTACATATATTGGATTATCTCTACATCTCTGGGTGATCTTTCTTATGTGTGCTCGGATTCAGTTTGTAAATATTTTATTGAGTATTCCTGCATCTATGTTCATATGTAAAATTGGTTTGTAAATATTATTCTTTGTTGAGTCATTGTATAGTTTGGCCTCAAAAAGTAAGTAGGGTTTT
This sequence comes from Microtus oregoni, assembly GCF_018167655.1. Taxonomy (NCBI): domain Eukaryota; kingdom Metazoa; phylum Chordata; class Mammalia; order Rodentia; family Cricetidae; genus Microtus; species Microtus oregoni. The sequence continues at coordinate 21,767,199 of NW_024543093.1, read as the reverse complement.
GCTTTCCTTGTTTCTATTTTATAACATAGCTAATTAAGGTATTAATTTCTTCTTTGAATGTCTGGTAGAATTCTGTACTAAAATTATCTAGCCCTGGACTATTTTTGGTTGGAAATCTTTTAATGACTTTATTTAACTAGGGTTATAGGTCTCTTTAAATTGTTTATCTGATCTTGATTTAACTTTAGTAAGTGGTACCTAGCTAGAATATTTTCTGCATCATTTTGATTTTCCAACTTTGTGAAATACAGAATTTTAAAATATGTCATGATGAGTATGCATTGCCTTGGCCCTAACCTGAGGATCTGGTGATGAGGTCTCCATCCTGCTGACCCACCTGTCTGGGTTTGGTATAAACCCCCTTGGTGATATACAATAAAATCTTCTGATTCTGTAATATCCAAAGTGTGCGTTCCATTAACCCTGATGTCTTTCACTCAGACTTGGCTCTACCTGCGCTGGCGTAGCACTCTAGAACCTCCACAGTGGATCCTAACTTCAGGTCCCTAACTAAACTCCCTAGGCTTCTCTAGCCAGCCAGCAGGGAGTAGTCTCCTCCAAAACCCAACCCCATCCAGAAGCCTGACCAAATGACTAGCCATACACAGTCCCCAAACCCACCTATCCTCCTGCAAACTTGGTGGAACTCTGAAACATAGCTTGCTCCTATAATGAGAATACTTAAGATATGCGTGAACAGCCAAATGGAGGAAAACCTCACTCTCTATGACCTCCAAAAATCCCAGGCACCTCCCCTAACTCCTGTTTTTTTCCTAGCCATCCAGCAAGGAGTTTCCTATGGGTAGGTACTCCCAAAATACAAACCCATCCACTGGACCCCCAAAGCCACTACTGACACTCTGCCTAAGAGCTCAGAGCTTGATACAATGCTGAAGGGACCAAGAGTTGCTACAACACTGAGGGGACTAATAGAGAGCACTAAGAGAGCAAACCAGAAGAGAAGACCAAGAAAGCAGGCATATAGAGACCTCAGAGGCTTCTGAGACAGACATTGACAGTATAGAACAGAACAAAGAAAAAAAAAAACTTCCAAACACTCAGTCACAGAAAAGATTGGAGAAAGACACAAACACAGCTGGCTTCATTTGAAGGAAGAGATGGTTAGGCACCAAGTGCAAGAATTCCTCCAACAGCCTAAAAAGCAACATGGTAACACGGTAAGAGCAGGCTGCTTGTCTGTTCCTCACTGCCCAGCTAGCTTAGAACCAAAATAATCACAGAAATACTATTAATTAAATCATTGCTTGACCCATTAGCTCTAGCTTCTTGTTGGCTAACTCTTAAATTTGAATTTAACCCATTTCTAGTAATCTGTGTATCTCCATGTGACAGTGGCTTACCAGCTAAGTTTCACTGTGTCTTACTCTGGTGGTGGCTCAATGGAGCCTTCCTCACTTTGTCCTTCTTCCTCCCAGCATACATCCTAGCTTTCCTGACCTAGTTCTGTTCTTCCCTGCCATAGGCTCAAAACAAATCTTTATTAATCAATGAAAGCAACACATAAAAGAAGAACCTCCTACATCATTTCCCCTTTTCTTTTTTATTACTTCAATTTATTCCAGTTTTATTTTTTTTAATTTTTTACTTATTTATTTTTTGTTGAAAAAAATTTCTGCTTCCTCCTGACTCCCATTTTTCTCCCCCTCCTCTCCCCCTCCCCCCTCCCCCACTCTTCTCCCGTTCCCCCTACTCCATTCTCCCTCCCTCTTGAGTCTGAAGAGCAGTCCGGATTCCCTGCCCTGTGGGAAGTCCAAGGTCCTCCCCGCTCCATCCAGGTCCAGGAAGGTGAGCATCCAAATAGGGTAGGCTCCCACAAAGCCAGTTCATGCAGTAGGATCGAAAACTAGTGCCATTGTCCTTGGCTTCTCATCAGCCTTCATTGTCCACCATGTTCAGAGAGTCCGGTTTTATCCCATGCTTATTCAGTCCCAGTCCAGCTGGCCTTGGTGAGCTCCCAATAGATCAGCCCCACTGTCACAGTGGTGGGTGCACCCCTCGCAGTCCTGACTTCCTTGCTCATGTTCTCCCTCCTTCTGCTCCTCATTTGGACCTTGGGAGCTCATTCTGGTGCTCCAATGTGGGTCTCTGTCTCTATCTCTATCCATCGCCAGATGAAGGTTCATATCCAGGCGGAAGACTATATGTTTTTCTTTGGGTTCGCCTTCTTATTTAGCTTCTCTAGGATCACAAATTATAGGCTCAATGTCCTTTATTTATGTTTAAACAAAAATGAAGGTTTTAACATAGTAAAATTGCATAAAACAGGTATCTAGCAAGAATTACAGTTACAAAATTTATATCTACCTTATCTTTTATCATAACTAAGGAGAACTATAACTATAGATTCTTCAAGTCCATTAAAGATTCCAGAAGGATATAATAATACCTAAGTAAACAGGAAGTGCATTGTAAACAACTTCCAAAACTCTAGCAATGACAGAGACATCTTGCTGCATGGACAGTCACCCAAAGTTCTTCTGTACCATTGGGGCATCCAATCTTCAGCCCAAAGGCCCATAGTATCTGGCAGACTTTTCCACAAAAGCAGGAAATTGCAAAGGCAATTTCACCTATATTGGTAGTTTGCCAGTCACTTTCTTCTATATCCTGCAGAATGTCTTATACACTATTTCATGAAGCAGGAACCCCAAGGATCATCTCACCTTTAGGGAATTTCAGCAGTCATTTCTCTGCAGGTCCTGCATGTCTAGTTTAGTAGTCCTTGCAAGAGCAGTTTCATGCCCAAATAACTAACCAACTTCATAAAAAGCCCCTTCAATGCCCATCTTCCTCTTGGAGTAACTGATGCTGCCAGAAGCAGATGTGTCTCATTGTCATGAAAAGTCCTAAATTATTAAAAACAATGAAATGTCATATTCTGAACGTATATTTCAGTTAGGTAGGTATCTTTAAAGATTTGAAGAAAAACTATCTAACTGAAATATATCTCTACATATCTAGAAAGTCTAACTAACATGACTATAAGCTTGACTATTATAGATGACTAGCTATCAACTTATATTTCTTAATTATACATTACATTTTTAAATAAACTACACAATCACAATACCTTAATCAGGAGAAGAAATGGACATATAACAAAACTGACTTTAAATTTGTATCAATAAACCAAGACTCATACCAATGCAAATCTCTACAGCATGGCGTATTCCCCTTTAAATGTAAAAAAAAAATTATAGTCAATATTTGAGAATATGAGTGTAGATTTGTCCATACTACTTCATGTTGTTTAGGGGTGATGTTAATCAGGTCTTTCATGGTGTATCTTGTGTGCTAGGTTCATCTCGGTCAGCAGTTGGATGTAGTATTTTCTTTGTGAGGGTGTTCACAGCAACCTATCAGGGGGTCTTGTTCCATGAAATCATGTTGGTCTAGAAACAACCCACAGGTTCTCATCTTCTGTGAAAACAAAAGAACCTCTTTTCCAAAGCACTATACCCTTAGACCTAAATTCTGAAGTCAACATACCTTTAAAATATACATGTTGGCTTATCTTAGCAGCCTCCACAATAAAATATCTCTCTGTACTTACTCCTTCACAGTCAAAAAATTAAAAGAAAACATAATAATATACCTAATTCAGACTCTCTGTGAATTTTTCATCTTTATGTGGCTTATTTTTTTTTACCTCCTTTAATCCATGATTATCTATACTGTGTCTTTAAGACTTTACCTTTTTCAAAAGCATTTGTAGGAACAGGCCACTTGTTTGTTCCCAGCTATCCAGCTAGCTTAGAACCAAAATAACCACACAGAAACTGTATTATTTAAGTCACTGCTTGGCCCATTAGCTCTAGCTTCTTATTGGCTAACTCTTCCATCTTAAGTTAACCTATTTCTATTAATCTGTTTATCTCCATGTGGCAATGGCTTATCAGTTAAGTTTCAGTATGTCTTACTCTGGTGGCGGCTCCATGGAGCCTTCCTCACTCTGCCTTTCTTCTTCCCATCATACAGCCTAGCTTTCCCCACCTAGTTCTGTTCTTCCCTGCCATAGGCTAAAAACAGTACTCTATTAACCAATGAAGGCAATAGAAAGACAGATGAAATACCTACATCAGTAACACCAGAACTCAGTGGTCAGAAAACAGAAGGATTACATCCTGAAGAAGTAGAAGAAAATGGCTTTAAATGCTACTCTATGAAAATGATCAAGACCTTTAAAGAGGAAATGAAAATTTCCCTTAAAGGAATAAAGGAGAAAACAAACTAAAAATTGGAAGAAATTAATAAATCCCTCAGAGAAATCCAAGAAAATCCAGAAAAAAACAATCAAACGGGTGAAGCAAATAGTTCAACACTTGAAGTCTGAAAAAGAGGTAATAAAGGTAATAAAAACCAAGGGAATTCGGGATATGGAAAATCTGAGCAAATAAAGAGGCACTACAGGGACAATTATAACCAACAGAATAAAGAGACAGAAGAAAGAATCTCAGGTGTTGAATATACTATAGAGGACATAGACTTATCTGACAAAGAAAACATTAAATAAAACAAATTCTTAATACAAAACATCCAGGAAATCTGGGACACCATGAAAAGACTGAACATAAGAATAATACGAGTGGAAAAGGCGAAAAAATATGCTCAAAGGCACATAAAATATTTTCAACGCAATCATAGAAGAAAACTTTCCCAACTTAAAGAAGGCTATCACTATGAAGGTACAAGAACCTTACAGAACACCAAATAGACTGGATCAAAAGAAAACCTCTCCTTGCCATTTAAAAGCCAAAACACAAAACATACAGAAAAAAGAAATAATATTAAGACATGCAAAGAAAAAGGTCAAGTAACATATAAAGGTAAGCCTATCAGAATTCCACCCGAGTTCTCAATAGAAACCCTGAAAACCAGAAAGATCTGGGCAGATGAGGTGTAGACTCTAGAGACCATGGATGCATGACCAAACTACTATACTGATCTGTTGGACTCTAGCGTCCAAACACCGAGAAGGAGTCACCCCCAGAGACCATCTCACACACCACAGCCGATGCAAAAGCATGAGGATTTTATTAATTCTGTCATGACAGGGTCCCCCAGCATTCGGGAAGCCGAGGGACCTCGAATATCTGGTACAGTCTACTTTTAAAGGGGCCACTGAAGCAAGTGGGGTTGTTCTTTGACTATTCTGATTGGCTTATTCGAAAGGGCTATTACCGATAATTGACTGGAGAGCTGTTGCCAAATCAGATGAGGTAAGAGGTCATTTTGACCCCGTTTCCCAGGGGACCAAACCAAAACATACGTATATGGGTAATTGTTCAGGAACTGAGTATGTGCAAGTGTAGCTGTTAGGTCCTTGGTTCCCAGGGAAGGAGGGGAAGCACTGTGGCACAGAGGCTGAGAGGATTCAGAATTGTCAAAAATGGCTTCAGGGTTGTCTTAAAGTCTTACATTCCCTCCTCTTATTTGGTCAAATATCTCAATCTTGAGATATTAGTAAATTTGGAGAACCAATTGGATCTGTACACAGAGATTAACAAACCAGTGTTGTTTCCTCATAACAGGAAGATCCTGCTGACAAGCATAGCCAACAATATTGTGTCAAGCTGGGGTCAGTACTATTTAGCAAAGAAAAGGCTCCCACTACCAGATTAAACAGTCACTGGCCTGTATTAGAGTTTGCCAGCAGTGAAGCAGGGGTTGCAGAAGGGTTCTTAGCACTAGGAGTGGGGCCTAAGAGGGGCTACCTTGACAGGGGCTAGGCTGGCCCTGGTCAGGCAATACCGGGTTGGGCCCTAGTACTATAGTCATTGGAGATGTTACAACTCACAGGGTGAACAGAATCCCTATGTATTTTTTTTTCTGGATCCTAAAACTATAAACTCCAAGTATTGCCTGTTAACTGGTTAGCTCTTTTTTTTTTTCTCAGTGAAATTGATTGTGATTTTAGATTTTTTTTTTTTGGTGTGATATGGGTGAAAGACACTAAGTCCTTTTTGTTAACCCTCAACCAGGAGACATTGACATTGGTTTTACATCCCCAGGCAGCACAATAAAATATTTTAGCCCCCCCCCATACTGCTTCCCCCCCCGGACAAATATATCATTCAGAATATTTGTATACAGGATAAAAGTTTTTGGGGGTTTGCTCAGTATCCTCCCAAGAGTAATTTGCTAAACACAGGTCAAAAGTTAGATGGGGGAACCAGGTATTTAGGGGATGAACTCCATTGGCTAGCCTTAAGGCTTGCCCAGTCTCAAAGTTAGTCAGGGTCCAGATTAAACATCAGGGCAAAGATCAGCAAGCCTGGCAGAATCAGGCCTCCTTGAGAGGATTTTGGGTAAGCTGAAGCTTTTATTTGGATAGTCCTGGGTCATCCTGTGGAGGTGCAGGCTTGATGTGAGATGCAGGCAGGCTGTAATACAGTCCACTTTGAGGGCAGTAGGTGTAGGGTCCCTTCCAGCGAGGTTTAAAGTTTTGGGACCGGTGTCTCCGAACGTACACAGCATTGCCAAGCTGGAACGGGTGTGAGATTTCCGGATGCCCGGGCTGGTGTTGGGAGGTGCCAGCAAAGAAGCAGAGAGAGTAGCTTAGTCCAGCGGACAGCAGCAGGGATAGCTAGGGCCCCTTTAGGGAGGGTCTAGTCCGGCCAGCAGCAGCAGGCTCTGGTCAGATAGTACTTGGTTTTAAATACCATCTCATGCCCCAAGTTCTTCCCGACACCCATGGAGACAGTCCCGCCGCTCGCCCCTGGGGGAGATGTCACAGGTCCCTGTGTTCCACATCCAGGGGCAGCTGTGGGGAATATCCATCTCGGATATCCCAGGAGGCTAGCCCTGCTACTAGTTGACAGAAATCAGGGGTGAGGGCAGGGGTATCAAAGCAAGGGCTTGAGGAGGCATGGATTGCAGGTATGTGGGGTGCTGTAGTTTTTTTCATGTCCCTCAGGATATACCCCAGGTGTCAATTCTGGAATGAATGTGAGATTTCCAGGTGTCAGGGTGGCCAGGGGTCTCTATGCCTGGGCTCGGAGATCTGGAGAGCCTTTTACAGCGCCTGCAGATCGGGTTTGTGAGCAAATGGGTCATGAGGGGCCTTAGGAAACTAAGAGGGGGGTCCCCCATATTGGATCTCATAGGGGGTTAGTCCAAGCTGAGACGGGGTGTTTCGTACACAGAACAGGGCTAGGGGAAGGAGCTGTACCCAGTCTCTAGTGCCAGATTTTAAAGGCTAATTTGGTAAGGGCCTTTATTTATCCTTTTTACCTGTCCTGAACTCTGGGGTCTGTATGCACAATGTAATTTTCCCCAGTCTTACCTATGCCCTGACTTTTCTGAGCAACAAGGCAGTTTACCATCAACCTCAATTACCCTGAGCGGGCCAAACTTCGAGAAGATTTTTTTCTTTGATCTTTTTAGTCCTGGTAAGAAAAAGCTTCTTTGCCTTCCAGCCGATGTCCCTTTAAGTAGGCTGCTCAGCTCATTTACCATTGCTGCCCTGTCTTCTTCAGCAAATCCTACCAGCACATGCCATTAAAACCAGCTCTGCTTGGGCATTGCCGTTCCCCAAGCTTCCCACAGCTGCTGTCTGGGAGCTGGGAGCAGTTGTTCTTTGTGAAACTTGCAAGCAGCTCGGGAAGGCTGTTTGGAATTGGGCTCCAGCATCTCCAGGGCCCCTCCTCATTTTAGTCAGTTGCTGCCTGTCAGGGCAGGTGACTGTAAGCAGAGCTCCCAGGCTTGGGCTGTGACCAAGGCAGCTGGGAGGAAGATTCAGCCATCAGTGGCTGCAAAGCCTTCCTTAGCGAGGTGGGCATGGCTAAGGCAGAGAGCAGCCTGCTTTTCTTTACAGCCATGGAGAACAGTAGGGGAAGTCAAAGTCTCCAACAGGTCTTTTTGTAATAAAAGTGTGGGACACTCAGGAATAATCAGCCATCCTTATTTCCATAGTCAAATGCTTTAGACATAGCGAGGGGGAACTCCTCACCCTTTTTCCCCTGTACACCCCAGAATCAGACACCTGGGTGTACAGTGTAAACAAGGGGGGGGGGAATTTCAGTACTGTCACTGTGGCTGCTGCGTAGGCCTTTCAGGTGGGCAGAGCATCGCTTCAGTAGCCGGCTGTGCTCGGCGCCGTTTTCCGACCTGCTTCTGCTCAGCAGCTGCTTTGGGAAGTGTCTCGAGTCCGAAGTCCTGTAGGGCCACTCCTCACTGAAGTCTGCATTCGGCCATTCAGGGGCTGCTCTGTCTGAGGTGCGCAGTCGCTGCAGCTGTCATCTTCTGTTGCCTCCCTAACTGTCTAATTTTTTTTCCTTTACTAAGTCCTGGAGGGAGCATCTCTGCAGTCCCACCATTCTCTGCAACTTGCTATGAATATCTGATGCTGACTGGCCTACAAAAGACATTACTGCTTTGGCTTGGCGATCTGCTGCCATGGGATCAAAATGGGTTTACATCCTGTACCCCTCCAATAGTCTTTCTAAAAATCCTGTAAGAGTACTATCAGACCTTTGTACTATTGCTCTTACCTTAGACAAATTAGCAAATGAGTGGGGTGCTTTGCAACCCCCCCTCCTGTTTTTTTAGACCTGCCAATTGGACTCTGGCAATAAAGATGGACCTGCTCCCTACCAGCTGGTGTATTGAAGTCCCATCCTCTATCTTGTCCGGTGATTTGGTTGGCCTGCTGTCAGCTCCTGGGACATTCTTTTTTTCCTCTGTGGTTAGGAGCACCTGTAAGAGCTGCTGGCAATCATCCCAAGTGGGCTGATGGATAACCAGAACAGATTCTATAAGCCTGGTCACGGCCTGAGGTTCCCAAGAAAAGGAAGGGTTATAAGTAAAGATTAGAGGCAGAAAAAGGCAGTATTGCAATTGGCCTGCTACTGAGCAAAGGGAAAATGTTTGGGAAGTCACTCTCATCCTTCCCCTGTCCCAGCGTGGATGCTGAGTACGGAAGTTTTCAGGGCTAGGGCCCAACCAGCAGGGCTCCTCAGGAACGAAGTGCTTCCTCTGGGGGAGGAGGAGGGAGAAGTCTGTCATGCTTGGCTGGATATCAGGAAGAACTAGAGGTGCCTGGATTCTGGGTTTCTTTTGCTCCTGTAACAGGAAAGAGAGAAGACAAAAGGCTCGGGGATGGGCAGCCACCACTTCCTCCAGCAGCGGGGCTACTTTTGGAATCAGGGAAACTGATGATGGTCAGGGGGCCAGTGCCAGGTTCTGAACTCCTGCAGGTGGATTTTAACAAAGACAAACCAACATACAAAAACAAAAATACAAAGAGACAGACATAAACTCAAAACCAGAAGCTGGTGCTCTCACCACCACTCTGGTGTAGAACTGAAAATACACAAGAACAAAAAGACAGACATAGACTCAAAATCAGAAGCCGCGTGGCAATAGATCCAAAAATACAGATAGAGGGTCACATCTCCCCTGGAGATTAGGGCCACCTGGTCGCCCCTCCCTCCCATAAATGCCCATGAAACGTCTTTCAGGGTTAGGGCAAGGGATCTCAGGACACATCTGCCTCCTCCCTTAGCCCCGTTTCAATACAGACCCTGCGCAAGTACAATTCTCAAGTTACTGATTCACAATTACACAGAAACAGAAACGCAATACACAAACAGACAGACATAAAAATGAGTTCGTTTCTTTATACCTCCAACTGGGCCCAGAGTGTGTCTGGGAGTGACTCGATTTCTGGTCAGGGAACCAAATGTTGGACTCTAGCATCCAAACACCGAGAAGGAGTCGCCCCTAGAGACCATCTCACACACTACAGCCAATGCAAAAGCATGAGGATTTTATAAATTCTGTCATGACAGGGTCCCCCAGCATTCGGGAAGCTGAGGGACCTCGAATAGCTGGTACCGTCTACTTTTAAAGGGGCCACAGAAGCAAGTGGGGTTGTTCTTTGACTATTCTGATTGGCTTATTCGAAAGGGCTATTACCGATAATTGACTGGAGAGCTGTTGCCAGATCAGATGAGGTAAGAGGTCATTTTGACCCCGTTTCCCAGGGGACTGAACCAAAACATACGTATACGGGTAATTGTTCAGGAACTGAGTATGTGCAAGTATAGCTGTTAGGTCCTTGGTTCCCAGGGGAGGAGGGGAAGCACTATGGCACAGAGGCTGAGAGGATTCAGAATTGTCAAAAATGGCTTCAGGATTGTCTTAAAGTCTTACATTAAAGCATCCAATCATCATTGATGGAGAGACTAAGATATTCCATGACAAAAACAGACTTAAACAATATGTATCCACAAACCCAGCCCTACAGAGAGTATTAGAAGGAAAACCCAAACAAAGGAAGCTAACTACACCCCCCCCCCCAAAAAAAAAACACAGGCACCTGATAACCCCCAACCAGCATAACCCAAAGAAGGGAAACACAAACACTACGATATAGGGATAAGTCCCGCTCCTTAGGGGGCGTGTTCGCCTCTGGCTAATGTTTACCTATAAATCTGGCGAGTGTGCTTCCAGCTGTGGCTTCTGCTTTCCTGGTCTCTGCAGGAACGGTGATTCTGTAAGTCTATTTCCCCATTAAAGCTGTATACATTTTTACAATCTGTCTGCATTAGTTTATGCTGTTACATTTTGGTGCCCAAAGTGGAGCTCGAACCCATGACCCTGAGATTAAGAGTCTCATGCTCTACCGACTGAGCTAGCCATACTACAGAATGGTGCCCAGACGTGTGGACAACTGAATCCACTGAAAGCCTGAGAAAGCCTCTTAACAGCTGCAGGGTTTTGCAGCTAAAGCTGAGTCAGGAAACCTCTCTTAGACGAGAGTGCTTGCTTGCCTCTAGCAAGCAGAGCAGACCCAAGCAATTGCTGCTACCAAGAAAGCATGCTTTATTCTTTCCCAAGCTTTCTCAGAGGTTAAAATAAAGCACACAAAGATGGAAAATACACAGAGAATTTTGATACTGTATGCTATTATGTTCTCTTTGAATTGTTTGAATGCTGAGGAAGGAGCAACAGCTGCTAAAAGATATTTGTTTATAAATGCTGCTGAACTAATCCAACATAGATATTTTGAAAATGCCTTGACTTTGAAATTTGGATCTAAGGACATGATGCTTTGGAAAGGAGTTTCTTATTTTGTTTTCACAGAGGGTGAGAGTCTGTAGATTGCCTCTATCCCAATATGGTATGATGGACCACGCCCTCCTGAAGGGTTGCTGTGAACAGCTTCAAAAAATCACTTCACTCGACTGCTGACTGAGACTGAGATGAATCTAGCACACAGGTTATACCATGAAAGAACTAAATAACAGTGCCCCCATTCAGCAGGAAGCAGTTTGGAGAGAAAAAATGTTTATAAACATTCTTTTACATTTAAAGGGGGATATGATATAGATATGAATAATTTGTATTAGTATAGATTTTGCCTTATTGATAGAGATTTAAGGTAAATTTTGTTATATGTATATGTATTTTTGATCTTTATTAAGGTATTGTGATTGTGTAGTTCACTTAAAAATGTAATGTATATAGGTTGTTAATAGATAATCATAATAGTCAAGTTTGTAGTAATGTTACTTAAGATTTTCTAGATGTACATAGATATATTTTAGATAGGCATTCTTCATATCTTTCAAAGATTATAGAATATGGCATTTTAAATGTTTTAATAACTTAGGGTTTTTCATGACAATGAGATACTCTGCTCCTGGCAGCACCAATCTACTTCAGGAAGAAGATGGGCATCGAAGAGGATCCTTATGGAGTTTGATAGCCATTTGGGCAAGAAACTGTTCTTGCCTGGACTGTTGCATAAACTGGACACAAAGAACCCACAGAGAGAGGACTACTCAACTTGCCTAAAGGTGAGATGATCTTTCAGGGTTCCTGATTCATGAAAGAGTCTGTGAGACATTCTGCAGGACACAGCAGATAGTGACTGACCTGACTTTGAATTTTCCTGCTTTATGGAAATGTCTGCTGGATACCATAGGCCTGAAGGCTGAAGATGGATGCCCCAACGGTACAGAGGAAATTTGGGTGACTGTCCAGGCAGCGAGATGTCTCTGTCATTTCTAGAGTTTGGAAGTTGCTTATTTCTTGTTTGCTTAGGTAATATTGTATCTTTCTGGAGTCTTTGATAGAGTTGAAGAATAGTTAGTTATAGTTAGAGTTTTCCTTAGTTATGATAAAGATTATTGTAATTTTTACTTGATAACTGTTTTGTTATATGTAATTTTGCTATGTTAAAGTTAAAACCTTTCCTTTTTGTTTAAACAGAAAAAGGGGAAATGATGGAGGAAGGTCATTGATTAAATAATAAAGAAACTGCTTGGCCTCATAGGTTAAAACATAGGTGGGAGGAGTAAACAGAACAAAATGCTGGGAGGAAGAGGAAGTGAGGTAAGACGCCTCAGACAGAGGCCATGCCCCCCTCTCCCTGACAGATGTCATGAAACAAGCTGCCAGGTCAGACATGCTGAATCTTTTACCGGTAAGACTGATGCTACACAGATTATTAGAGATGGATTGATTGGGATATGAGAATTAGCCTGTAAGGGCTAGAGTTAATGGGCCAAGCAGTGTTTAAAAGAATGCAGTTTGTATGTTATTATTTCGGGGCATAAGCTAGCCAGGCAGCCAGGAGCTGGGGTGGCAGGATTGCAACCCGCAGCTCCTACTACAGAACTACTACTGAAATATGACTGAAATAAACACTACTCGTCATTAATATCACTGAATATCAATGGGTACAATCCACCTATAAAAAAACACGGGCAAAGAGAATGGATATGAAAACAAAACCCAACTTTCTACTATATACAAGACACATGCCTCAACCTCAAAGACAGACACTACCTCAGAGTAAAAGGTTGGGAAAAGGTTTTCCAATCAAATGGATCAAAGAAACAAGCAGGTGTAGCTATCCTAATATCTAACAAAATAGATTTCAAACTAAAATCAATCAGAAGAGATGGAGAAGGACATTTTATACTCATAACAGGAACAATCCATCAATATGCAGTCTTAATCCTGCACGTCTATGCCCCTAATACAGGAGCAACCTCATATGTAAAAGAAACAGTATTAAAACTTAAATCACACATCAAACCCCACACTCTACTTTCACCAATGGACAGGTCAACCAGACAGAAACTTAACAGAGAAATAAGAGAACTAATAGACATTATGAATCAAAAGGACTTAACAGTCCATTTATTATATTATTTATATTATTTTATATTTATTTTATATATAATATAGTATGTTTTATATTATCATATAGTATCATATTTTATATATTATATGTATCATATAATATCATATATTATTAATAAAAAACATTCCACCCAAAAATAAATGAATTTACCTTCTTCTCGTGGAACCTTCTCTAAAATTGATCACATACTTGGTAATAAAACAAACCTCTATAGATACAAAAAACTGGAGTAACCCCCTGTGTCTTATCAGATCACCATGGGTTAAAGTTAGAATTTAACAACAATACTATTCTCAGAAAGACTAAAAACTCATGTAAATTGAACAGTGAACAACTAAACCACCCCCGTGTAAAGGAAGAAATCAAGAGAGAAATTAAATACTTCCTTGAATTAAATGAAAATTGAGGCACAACATATCCAAATGTATGGGACACTATGAAGGCAGTGCTAACAGGAAAGTTATCATCACAAATACCCACATAAAAGATACAGAGAAAACTCACATTAGTGACTTAACAGCACACCTGAAAATTCCAGAACAAAATTAAGCAGACTCACCAAGGAAAAGTAGAAGACAGGAAATAAATCAAATTGAAGGATAAAACAAACAAAACAGAAATAAAGAAAAACAAATACAAAGGATCAATGAATCAAAGAGCTGGTTCTTTGAGAAAGTCAAGAATATAGACAACCCCTTATCCAAACTAATCAAAAGGTAGAGAGAGAACACCCATATTAAAAAATTAGAAACAAAAAAGGACACAAAACAAACACTAAGGAAATTCATAAAATTATTAGGTCTTACTACAAAAACCTGTACTCCACAATTTGGAAAATGTAAAAGAAATTGACATTTTTTAGATGGATGCTATATACCAAAATTAAATCAAGACCTGGTGAGCAATTTAAATATACCTAAAAACTGCAAGGGAAGAGAAGCTGTCATCAAAAACCTCCCAACAAAAAAAAAAGTGCAGGACCAGATGGCTTTAGTGCAGAATTCTACCAGAACTTCCAGGAAGAGCTAATACCTATACTTCTCAAAGTGCTCCACATAATAGAAACAGAAGAGACATTGTCAAACTCTCTTTATGAGGCTACAGTTAAACTGATACCAAAACCAGACAAAGACTCAACTAAAAAAGAGAATTACAGACCAGTCTCATTCATGAACATGGATGCAAAAATACTCAATAAAATACTGACAATATGAATCCAAGAATACATCAAAAAAGGTCATCCACCATGTTCAAGTCAGCTTCATCTCAGAGATGCAGGACTGGCTTAACATAAAAAAAATCTATCAATGTAATCGATCATATAAATAATTGAAAGGAAAAAACATGATCATTTCATTAGATGCTGAAAAAGCATTTGACAAAATCCAACACCCCTTTATGAAAAAGGTCCTGGGAAGATTAGGGATACAAGGAACATATCTAAATATAATTAAAACAATATACAGCAAGCTGCCAAACAACATCAAATTAAATGGAGAGATACCCAAAGTTATTTCACTAAAATCAGGAATAAGACGAGGCTGTCCACTCTCTCCATATCTCTTGTACAGAGTTCTTGAAGATTTGGCAATAGCAATAAGACGACAAAAGGAGATCTGATGTGGGAGTGATTTCTTTCTAATCTGTTGCTTTCATTGGTTAACTAATAAAGAAACTGCTTGGCCCTCTGATAGGGTAGAATTTAGATAGGCGGAGTAAACAGAACAGAATGCTGGGAGAAAGAAGCTGAGTCAAGGAGTTGCCATGGTTCTCCCACTCCAGACAGATGCAGGTTAAGATCTTCCCTGGTAAACCACCTCATGGGCTACACAGATTATTAGAAATGGGCTAGTCCAGGTGCGAGTGTTAGCCGAGAAGAGGCTAGAACTAATGGGCCAAGCAGTGTTTAAATGAATACAGTTTCTGTGTAATTATTTCGGGTATAAAGCTAGCCGGGTGGCGGGAAGCAGCCCGCTGCTCCTATTTCAATAGAGTGGTGCCCAGCGTGGTAATGAACTCCACGTAAAACCTGAGAGAGCTTAATTTTAATCAGAGAAAAAAACAGAGTTTAAAACAGCTTTTGGATCTTAGTTGGTGGCGTGCTGTAGAGAGATTTCCTGATTTGGCATCAGCAGCAGAAAAAAAAAAAGCTGTGTCATTTTAAAGTGTGACTTCCTGGGGCTGTGCTGCCAGCGTGAACTCTGGCTTTAAAGCATTTCAATGGATTTTATGGGACTGGATGTTTGTGTTCTCGCTTGGGATTGGAAGGAGAGTGCTCTGAGACTGTGCCGATGGCTCAGCACTCCCTGCCTGCACCTGGGCAGACTGCAGAATCAGGCTTAGGCAGGCAGAAGAGCATGGTGGATTCCTGCCGCCATACAGAGACATGTTTTCAGAATGCGCAGTGCTCTGCATGTCAGGTTTGGCTGTAACTTGGATGAAAAGAATTTCTGTGCTGCATACTCAGTCTCAGAATTAAAGTGCTGAGTGCCGCTCTTACCTGGAGGCCCCAGAGCTAGCACAAAATGGTACATCCTCCATTTTGAAATTTTCCTGACTCAGCAGCAGGAAAAAACTGGCTGTTTTAAAATGCCGGCTTTCTGGGCTGTACCGCCATTGCAATCTCTGTCTGGCTCCTGTGGGAGACAGAGCTTTTGAATGGAGCATTTGGAGTAAAGTGCTACGATTTGTTTGATGGCAACTAGACTCGCTGTGTGCCTAAAAGGAAGTCATTGTGTGCTGTGGCTCAGAGGCACAAGCAGCTCCACCATGCTATTCGTGCAGTGTGAAAGGATCAGAGGCACGAGTGACTCCACCATGTTGGACTGGGTGGGGCAAGCAGGCAGTACCTGTTTTTGACCTAGGAATTGTCACAGCTTAGATTCTTAAGCGCTTAGTGATTTAAAGGCACAAAACAAAGTACTCCTGGATAGTAAAAAAAAATTACAGATTCACAATAAAACAGATTCAGACACTGTTGGATGATTGTACGTAGGCTTGGGAGAGAGAAGAAAAAGAATATAAAGAATAAAGTTAATGTCTTAAAAAAAGAGTAATGTCTTTAAAGAGACAGAGTACAGATAGTTAAGAGATTAAAAGAAATAAAGAAAAATAAGCCAGGTAAAAATGGAAAATTTACAGAGAGTCTGGATTATGTACATTGTGTTTTCTTTAAAATATTTGACTGTGAAGGAGCTAAGAACAGAGAGACATTTCATTATATGGGCTGCCAAGCTAAACCAGAATGGATATAAGGGTATTACAATTTCAAAATTTGGGTTAAAGGATATGATGCTTTGGAGAGGGTCTTCTTTTGTTTTCACAGAGGACCAGACCCTGTGGATTGATTCTATCCCGATATGGTATGATAGACCATGACCTCCCGAAAAGTTGTTGTGAACACCCTCAAAAAATTACTTTACTCAACTGCCAACTGAGATGAACCTGACACACAGGTTACACCCTAAACAATCTGATTAACAGTGCCCCCATTCAGCAGGAAGCAGTTTGGAGAGAAAAAACTGTGCCCGTACTCTCAAAATATTATTTATAAATGTTCTTTAACATTTAAAGGGGGGAATGATATAGGTATGAATAATTTGCATTGGTATGGATTTTAAGGTCAATTTTGTTATATGTATATGTATTTCTGATATTGATTAAGGTATTGTGATTGTGTAGTTCATTTAAAAATGTACTATATAATTAAGAAATATAGGCTGTTAATGGATAATCATCGATAATAGTAAAGCTTGTAGTCATGTTAGTTAGATTTTCTAGATATATCAGATAGGCATTCTTCATATCTCTCAGAGGCTGCAGAATATGGCATTTAAAATATTTTAATAACTTAGGACTTTTCATGACAATGAGACATGTCTGCTCCTGGTGGCACAAATCTACTTCGAGAGGAAGATGGGCATCGAAGAGGATCCTTAGGGAGTTTGATAGCCATTTGGGCAAGAAACTGGACACAAAGAACCCGCACAGAGAGGACTGCTGAATTTGCCTAAAGGTGAGATGGTCTTTCAGGGTTCCTGATTTTTATCAAAGAAGCTAAAAGCATACTATGGAAGAAAGAAAGCATCTTCAACAAAGGATGCTGGAATAACTGGATGCCAACCTGTAGAAAATGAAAATAGATCCATATTTACCATCATGCACAAAACTCAAGTGCAAATGGATTAATGATGTCAATATAAATCAGACCACACTGAACCTGATAGAAGAGAAAGTGGGAAATAGTATTCAATGCATGGGCACAGGTGACCACTTTCTACAAATAATCCCAGTAGCACAGACAATAAGAGCAACAATGAATAAATGGAACCTCCTGAAACCAAGAAGAACCAGTATAGGGTTAGCAGAGACTTAGTTCTAGAGAAATTTCCAGGAATAGACAAGGCTGACTCTGACTAAGACTCTATAGAAATATAGAAGTGGGGGCCTGATTTTGATTTTTCCTGTAGTCAGAGTGATGAATATCTTAAATATCACCATAGAACCTTCATGTAGCAACTGATGAAAACAGAGGCAGAGGCCCATATAGGAGCACTGGACAAAATTCCCAAAGCCCAGTTGAAAAGTGGAAGGAATGAGAATATGAGCAAAGAGGTCAAGATCATAATGGGCTTACCCACTTAAACAGTCTAAGCTAAATGGAGCTCACCAACTCTAGCCAGACTGGTAAAGGAACAAGCACAGGACCAAACTGTTCCCTCTGATTGTGTTTGACAGTTACATGGCTGGGAAAGTCTGAGGGTCCACTGGCAGTGACACCTATCCCTACTGCATGTACTGGCTTTTTGAGAACCTATTCTCCTTGGATTTATACCTTGCTCAACATAGATATAGTATGGAGAGCTTTGGACCTCCCACAAAGCAATGTGCCTTACCCTCTCTGTATTTTGGGTGGAAAGGTATGTGGAGGGAATGGAGGAGGGAAGGGAGTGGGAACTTGATGGGTGTGGAGACTGCCTCGACCAGCAAGGATGATGCAACACTGGAGCTCTTCTTGCAAGCAGTTTATTCAGGACCTTGTTAACAGTGGAACCTCTCTCTCTCTCTGGGCAAGCCTCTCCCAGCCCTTAAGTAGGCCTGGGCCGCCAACCCTAGACTACCACATGGGCACCATCCATAGGTCCACGCATATGCAAGCAGCTTACGATCATCGCATGATTATAGCCTGAGCCTGGCCTTAGCCATATATGGGGTTGTTTATCACAGAGAGCGCTCGCTTTCAGGATTGCGGAGGGTGGAAGCCAGCACCATCTTTAAGGTGCGGTTCCACACAGCTCTCTATAGTTCCCCCTTTTTGTTTTGCAAAGCAACAGGCAAGAGTATAGGTCTGATCTCTGTTGAAAGTGAAACATGTACTAGTGTTTGTCCAGATGTCATCCATCCAGAGAACACTAGACCCGTTCGGTGCCTTTTTACAGAGGTGGGAGTTAGACACCAACCCACATGCAATCAGACTTGCTCTTCTTGAGGTTGGTGTATATTGACCTCAAGTGCAGTGCGCAAGCCTCTCATCCTGTGCTCATATAATTTTTAGAGTAGTTATCCAAACTTGGGGGAACTGTCCTGCTTCAATGGCTGTGAAGGCCTGTATGACCATAGCCACATTGCAACGCTGTGTAACCCTCATGCAACAGACACACCACAGGCACACCAGAGAGGCAAGCACCATTAAGCCTGTCAGGGCTCCTATCCCCGCCCACTCCTTAAGATAATCCATGGCTGTAGTGATCCAGGAGGATAGTCCTTCGGCTAGGCCGGCATCCATACGTGTGGAGTTCACAGTCACTATTGCCACTCGCAACCTTTCCAGTTGTTGTTCGAATTCCCCAGACCAATTACCTAAAAGATATCTAGACAATTCTTTAGATAAATTAGCTGCATGGGTAAAATTTTCATATTGAATACTGGTAACGCACAACCCAGGAAATTTCCATTCACAGCTAAGCTGAGCCAATTGCCAGAGGACATCAATCTGTTCTCGCACCAAATCTATGCATTGATTTACAACCATTAATCCACCTTTTAACTGGTTATCAAGTCTAGTCTGTGCACCCAATGCTTGTGCTACCGAGGCAGATAAATCGTTTAAGGTTTGTGCTGTCTGTACAGTATGGGTCATGGCCACAGCTGCAAGACCTATGGCTACACAAATTGCAGCTGTAATGCCAAAATCTCTTTTGTATCTTAAGAGGCTCATGGCACCAGGATCCAGCGGGGAACACGGGCAATCATGGCAAGGCTATGTTGGGAAGCGTTCCAACATTGTGCATAAAAGCAAGTCCCATTACTACAATCCTGTAAGCTATAATTACTAACAATAAACATAAATGGTGGATATACACAAACAGTGGTAGCTGTATAATGTTCAGTAGGGATAGTCGGTCGATTATACCCATAGCAGGAATGGTTGACCCACAGAGTCTCCTGAGAATCCTCTCCAGAACAATTCTTCTTTCTAATTTCTGTAACCAAACAGCTAACATTTCCTGCCCCAAAACTTCCGCCATTCAGCATAACTAAAGAAGAAGCATCTAAACAACTACCATTAACCCCGCAAAGCATCCAAATATTAAAAGGATTTAAAAGATCTGTTTGTTGAAACATACCTTGAAGGTATTTATCTGGACCTATCACATCTGGGGAAAAGGTGAATTTCTTAGCCTTATCTGCCCATCTCAATATTTTGGATTGACATCCGGTCCATGGCCAGGACTCCCCTTCATAGGATCCCCAGCAAGTAGGGGCCCATTTTGGTTGAGGGGAAGGAGCGGAGTTATCTACATGTTGATACCAAGGCCATGTGACATTTAACCAAACTACATTCATAGAATAAGCTATAGTGATGTTATCTTGATTAAAATGGGGAATACAATTAGTTGATGGAGCTCCATACTTATGATACCCCTCAAACCATCCTGTGCTGAATTGGGACAAAAAATACAAAAACTATTAGCATGAGGATTAACAGTAAAGCATAAACTTCCCTCTTCACTTAAGGATCTATTTTCCCCTATGAAAGCACTGTCTACATCTAATGGAAGAAATGGCAAATTCAACTTATTATTGGTGGTGAATAGGCGTGGGAAAACCTGAGTATCATGGCGCACTGACATCAGCTTGGGAAAAGCTGATAGGATCCCCCATTGCAGCTCTGCTGTTACTTTCCCCATTGAGTGGATGAGGAGCAGACTCAGGATCCCCAGGCATATCCGTAACATCTTGTGTTGCTTCTGTTCGTGCTTGTACCTTCCTCATCAGGCATTCTGACACCCAAAGAGGGTCCAAATGGTCCTGTGGAAAAACACAGACAGACCCTCGTGCCCATGCCAGCATGGGATTGGGTCCATGCGAAACCCCTGTCAGGGTGTCCTTCCAAGTCACCATTCCTTTTGAAGGACTGGACAGACATGATTGCCTGTCTGCAGCAGACGGATTGGAATTATCCAGGTTCAAAAAATTTAAAGTAAACAAAGTTAAGGAAAGTCTATTCTTAGGGGTTTGCCCATGGCCTATTCACCCTTTTTGTTTTTGAAGTAACTCCTTTAAGGATCGATGGGCACGTTCCACAATGCCTTGGCCTTGTGGATTGTATGGTAATCCATTTGTGAGCTGTACACTCATATGGTGGCAAAACGAGGTGAATTTTTGTCCAGTATAAGCAGGGCCGTTATCTGTTTTTAACTGTTGGGGCTTGCCCCAGGCTGCCCAGGCATCCAGACAACGAGCAATCACTTGAGTCACCTTTTCACCTGTCATGGGTGTAGCATGGATAATACCAGAGCATATGTCTACTGAGACATGCACGTATTTCATCTTTCTGAATTCAGAAATATGAGTAACATCCATTTGCCAGATTTTGAGAGGGAGTAATCCACGTGAATTAACCTCTAAAGTTTGAGGATGATGGTGAATGACACGTTGTGGGCAGTCTACAACCACTTTTCGTGCATCAGCATGAGAGATGGTAAATTTTTGTTGTAGTGTTCTGGCATTAACATGAAATTCCTTATGAAAATCATACACCCTCTGTAAGGCAAAGGCGAGAAACATCCATTTTTGTCTGGTACAGCGATCTACCTTGTCATTGCCCTCAGCCAAAGGACCTGGCAATCCTGTGTGTGCAGGGATATGCTGTACAAAAAAGGGCCTTTTTCGTTGCCAGAGTAAGAGCTGTAATTGTATAAATAAACCACGTACGGGACTGGAAGATTTGATGGGTCCTGCGCTTTCAAGATGTCTCAAAGCATTAACAACATAACAGGAATCTGAGATTAGATTGAAATCAAAAGGACAGGCCTTAAACACTTAGACTTGTTAGGGGCTCCAGGAGAAAATTGATGTTTTACAGGCTCAGAGGAATCCACTATATAAACACCACAGCCCGTTTTTGATCCATCTGTAAAAATAACACCGGCTCCTGGAATGGGTTACAATGCAGTGATTTGGGGAAATATAACAGGGTGTTCCTTAAAGAAGGTCAACAATGGGTGTTTAAGGTAATGACAATCTATATGCCCTGAGAAAGAACAACATAAAATGGCCCAATCATCTATGGTAGCACATAAGACTTTAAATTGATTGGCATCATACAGAATAACCAACATGTTAGGTAAAACTCCAAAATGTTGTAAGCAGGTTTGAAGGCCCTGTTGAGCTAGGGAGGCCACAGCAATAGGATAATACTCTATAGATTTTGCAGGAGAAATCTTTGGATAAAACCATAACAATGGCCCTTCTTGCCATAAAATACCGGTGGGTTGTAACTTTGTGGGAAGAATACATAAAACAATATCCTATGCCGACTTAATGCGTTTTAAAAAGGCCTTGCTAATCTATCTTCTATTGCTGAAAGTACTTGTCGGGCCTCATCAGTCAATCATCTAGGTGAATCCAAGGAAGCATCACCAATTAAAATATCATATAGAAGTTTTAGTTCGTAATTAGCCATACCTAAACTATTCCTAATCCAATTTATATCCCCCAACAATTTTTGAAAATCGTTTAATGTGTACAGCTAATCTTTTCTCAATTCTACCTTTTGTGGTATAATCTGGTCATGTGTCATTTTTGACCCTAAATAATTTACAACCTTATCTTGCTGTACCTTTTCAGGAGCTATATGAAGTCCTTTTTGTTGTAATACCTCTACCAAGACTATAGGCTTCCCATAACACTCTTTCTTCCTTGGCAGCCAAGAGAATATCATCCATGTAATGGAGACATTTTAAGCCCGAGAAGCGAGTTCTTAAAGGCTCTAAAGCAGTGGCTACAAAGAGCTGACACATAGTAGGGCTGTTGGCCATGTTCTGAGGTAAGATAATCCATTGCTATCTCTTATCAGGCTTTTCATGATTAATTGAGGGCAACGTAAAGGCAAATATTTCACTATCCTTGGTACTTAAAGGGATAGAAAAGAAACAATCCTTAATATCTACTACAATAAGAGGCCTCTTCTTTGGCTAGGCAGACAATAAGGGGAGGCCATGTTGAACAGGTCCTATAATTTTCATTTGTTCATTAATGGCTCTAAGATCATGTAATAACCTCCATTTTCCAGATTTCTTTATGACAAAAATGGGAGTATTTCAGGGGGAAAGGGAAGGCTTGATATGCCCTTCCTCCAATTGTTCTTGAACTAACTGATGGGCTGCTTGTAGTTTTTCGGAAGAAAGTGGCCACTGAGGAACCCACACTGGCTCTTCCAATTTCCAGGAAATGGGAATTCCTTCCTCAGCGGCCCCTAAGAAAAACCCAACCTTTGCCTGGGTTTCCTTGGTTGTGCTATTAAAGGCTCCTTTCGGCCTTGCAAGAATTTGCCCAAACCAAAATTTGGATGACAGCCCATGTTCTTCATAATAATCTGAGCTTTGTCTGAATATTCATTACTTAATTTAAAACCCATAGATTTCATGAGATCTCTTCCCCATAATGATACTGGAAGGTCAAGAACATAAGGTTGTATTACGCTGGAATGACCCTCTGTGTCCTGCCAATTTAACAAGTTAGCACTGATATTAGGGGCACTAGTATACCCCAATCCTTGTAAGGTATGTGATGATGTCTGCATAGGCCATCCTCGTGGCCAATCTTTACTGGCTATTATGCTTTTGTCTGCTCCTGTATCCAAGAGACCTGTGATCTTCATCCCATTAACAGTTAGCTGTAAGGTGGGCCTTTGATCTAAATCCAAGGATAGAAATGTCAAGTCAGTGCCCGATGAGCCAAATCCCTTGTCTCCTCTCTCAATATCTTTAGTGGGATGCTTGTCATGTAAACTAGGCAGGATAACAAGTTGAGCTATCCTATCACCTGGGGAAATCGCGGAAATGCCCCTAGGTGATTCAACCATAATTTTAACAATGCCTGTGTAGTCTGGATCAATTATCCCAAGATGGACTCGTAATCCTCTTAAGGTAGTAGATGACCTCCCTATTAATAACCCCACTGTGCCAGGCTGAAGTGGACCTTGAAAATCAGAATACACTGTCTGGACCCCCATTTGAGGAGTTAATACGAGTCTGGTGGTGGCACGGAGGCCCAATCCCGCTGAACCTGCAGTGGCTCACCGCAGTCCTTGGGGTGTCAGAAGGTTGGCCACTGCTCCTGACTCTCCTCCTGATTCTGATCCTCCATTGCCCCATATATTTGAGGGCCCTGAGGCCGGGGGCCCCGCTGCCCGTTTTTTGGCATAGTAACATTCATTAGAGGCTGTCCATTAATATCTTTTACTGATCTACACTCATTTGCCCAATGCTTTTCTTTTTTACATCTCGGGCATAGTCCTGGAAATGGGCGTTGGCTACTTCCGGATTCCTGGGCTTTTCCTTGCTGAGTACCTCCTCCTTGAGGGCAGTTACACTTTATATTACCTGTTTTGCCACATCAAAAGCAAGTTCCCGTATTGCCTCCGTTTTTACTGAGCCGAAGTACGGCTGCCGCCAATCCAGCATTGGTCAGCAGACCACCTAGCTCTCTGCATGCTCTCATCCAATATTCTGGCCCCCCGTTTTTATACGGGATGATAGCTGCCCTGCATTCTTTCATACATTGTTCATATGCTAACTGCTTGAGTAATGGCATAGCGTTCTCAGGATCACCAAATATCATTCCTGCTGCTTCCATCAGTCTAGCCACAAAATCAGAAAAGTGCTCTGTAGGTCCTTGAATAATCTTTGTCAAATTACCTCTTACTTCCCCTCTATTGGGTAAAGACTTCCAAGCTCGGGTAGCGATAGTGTTAAGATGTTCATATACTTGAGGGGGATATCCAGTTTGTTGGTTAGCAAATCTACCTTGTCCGAGCAACATGTCCATGTCCCAAACTGGCTCCTCTAGCTGTGAAGTTTACTTCAGCCTGGACATTGGCAAATTCAATTAAATAGGCTTTCCAGTCCAGGTATTGATCAGGGGACAAACAAGCTCTTGCAAGATTCATCCAGTCAGCTGGGGTCATAGTATATCCGGCTTCCGAAAACCTGAGCCACCGTAAAGGAGGCTGAAATACCATAAGTCCAGACAGACTCTGCCAATGTTTTAATGACTTTGAAATCTAAGGGCTCATGGTATCTGTTGCCTTGAATATCTTGAAATACTGGGAATGCCGTCATCATTTCTGCCCTAACTTCTCTCCATACTCCAGGGCTGAAAGAAATCCCTCCTTCTGCTCCCATGACCTCAGGATATGGAAGGGGGCTGAGGGGGTCACGCTCCTCCTTGCCCCTTCGAATTGTTGGCATTTTTGTTTCTCTCTCTTTTCTTTTTATCTTTATCCTATCTAACGATTTATGGATGGTTTTTAGGGGGGTCCTGTAGGGGCCCTCCTGATCCTCAGCATCATCAGACCCCAAATGGACTGAGATACCTGATTCCTCCATGTCGGACAGACTAGGATATAGCCTTGAAGTTGTAGGCTTCCTTTCCTTTATGCCCTTGCCTGACCCAGTGTCAGACATAGCCTTTTCAGAGGCTGCCTTCTCAGATCTTTCCTCCTGTAGAATTTCAAGGGCGGCCTGGTCATTCTCTACCGCTTCACTACATCTTTGATCCTCCAAGCAACCGCGTACTAGCGTCCAAACTAGTCTAACTCCTTTCTTCAGCATGCCCTGTTCTGTGGAGAAATGAAGGTCTCTACCTAACTTTTCCCAGGATGATACAGGGAGGTTGCCCGAAACGGCAAACCAGGGAGCTACCACATCACATCCATTCAAAAATCTTTCCAATGTGCTCCTTTTTATTTTTAAGTTCTTCAAACGAAGCAGCTCATTAAAAGCCAAAAAAAAAAAAAAAAAAAAAGGGTGCGAAGATGAAGTGCCCATTTGACAATCCATTTGACTTTTATAGTTTCACTTTTAGCTCCTCAGCTTTTGTCGCAGCTCTACTGTTCCGCTCTCCCTTTTCCTACAGGTGAGAGCATAAAACCCGCTTTTATCGCGGATCCCCGATCTTACCTGAGGACTTACCGGTGCACCCCCTGACTGCAGCAAGTTCTGAGCTCCACAGAGAGAAAGCGAAGATCCCTGTATTGCCCACTTGTTGAGACAGCCTCGACCAGCAAGGATGACGCAACACCGGAGCTCTTCTTGCAAGCAGTTTTTTCAGGACCTTGTTAACAATGGAATCTCTCTCTCTCCGGGCAAGTCTCTCCCAGCCCTTAAGTAGGCCTGGACCGCTAACCCTGGACTGCCACGTGGGCACCATCCATAGGTCCATGCATATGCAAGCAGCTTAAGATCATCGCATGATTATAGCCTGAGCCTGGCCTTAGCCATATATGGGGTTGTTTATCACAGAGAGCGCTCACTTTCGGGATCGCGGAGGGTGAACGCCAGCACCATCTTTAAGGTGTGGCTCCACGCAGCTCTCTACAGATGGGTATTTATAAAAAATTCTAATAAATTAAAAAAAGACTTTGGAGAAATCTCACATTAGTGATTTAACTGCACAAGTGAAAGCTCTAGAACAAGAAGAAGTAAACAGCCAGGAGGAGTAGAAAATAAGAAATAATCAAACGGAGGGCTGAAATCAACAAGATAGAAACAAAGAGAACATTGCAAAGAATCAATGAAACAAAGAGTCGTTTTTTTTTTTTTGAGAAAATCAACAAGATATGCAAACCCTTATCCGATCTAACCAAAAGGCAAAGAGAGAATATCAAAATTAACAAAAGAAAAAATAAAAAGGCGATATAACAACAGACACAGAGTAGAATCCAGGGAAGCATTAGGTCATACTTCAAAAACCTGTACTCCACAAAATTGACAAATCAAAAGTAAATGGGCAATTTTCTAATAGGTACCACTTACCACTTACTAAAATTAAATAAAGATCAGATAAACCACCTTTATAGACCTATAGCCTTTAAGTAAGTAGAAGCAGTCATCAAAAGTCTCTTAACCAAAAAAAAAAAGGCCTGGAAAAGATGGTCTCAGCACAAAATTCTATCAGAAATGCAAAGAAGAGCTAATACTCTTAAAATTGTTCCACAAAATGAAAACAGAAGGAACATTGACAAACTCCTTTTATGACATGACAGTTACCCTGATACCCAAAACATAGGAAGATACAGAAAAGAAAAGGAATTACAGACTAATATCCCTCATGAACATAGATGCAAATACATTGAACATAATACTGGCAAATTGAATCCAAGAGCACATTGAAAACATCATTAACATGATGAAACAAGCTTCATCCCAGAGATGCAGGGATAGTTTAACATATGAAAATCTGTGTATAAAATCTACCATTTAAACAAACTTATAGGAAAAAAGAAACACATGATCATCTCATTAGATGCTAAAAGGCCTTTGACAAAATCTAACATTCCTTCATGATAAAGGTCTTGGAGAGAGTAAGGATACAATGAACACAGCTAAACATAATAAAGGCAATATACAGCAAACTGACAGCCAACTTCAAACTAAATGGAGAGAAACTCAAAGTTATTTCACTAAAATTAAAAACAAAACAAGGCTATTTATTCTCTTTATACTTATTTAATATAGTACTGGGAATTTTAGCAAGAGCAATAAGACAAGAAAATGAGACTAAAGGGATGCAAATTTACAAGAAAAAGGTCAAGCTCTTTCTATTTTCAAATGATATGTGAATATGTATAAGTGACACCAAATATTCTACCAGGGAATTCCTACAGCTGAGAAATATCTTCAGCCATGTGGCAAGATGCAACAAGATTAACAACAACAACAAAAAAGATAAATGTGCTGAGAACCATCACTCTTTACAATAGCCACAGACGATACAAATTAACTTGGGGTAATTGTAACAAAAGAAGTGAGGAACCTGTGTGGCAAGAGCTTAAAGTCTTTGAAGAATGATATCAAAGAAATTATAAAAATATAAAAGTATTTCCCATGATCTTGGATAGATAGGATCAACATAATAAAAATGACAATCTTACCAAAGCAATTTACAGGCTCAAGGCTATCCCTATCAAAATCCCAACACAATTCAGCACAGACAATGTTCAACTTCAAATGGAGAAAAAATCCATGACCAAAACAATCTGCTACAACAAAGGAACTTGAACTAGGTATAACTAACCACCACTTCATATTCTACTATAGTTATAGTATTAAAAACAGTTTGGAATTGGCATTAAAGCAGACATGTGGATCATTGAAAACAAATTGAAGATCCTGACATAAATCCACACACCTATGAAAGCTGATTTTTGACAAAGAAGCCAAACTGGAACAATGAAAAGGGACATCTTTAACAAATGGTGCTGGCAGAACTGGACATATGACCTATAGATGAATGCAAATGGGTCCCTAGCTATTGCCATGCACAAAACTCAACTTCAGTTAGAACAAAGACGTCAACATAAATCAACTTACAATGTACCTGATAGAAGAGAAAGTTGGTAGTCGCTTTGAATGCATTTGTACAAGAGACCACTTCCTAAATATAACACCAGCAGCACAGACACTGAAAACAAAATCAATAAATGGTACTGATGTTAACTGATAAGCTTCTGTAAATCAAAAGACATAGTCAATAAGACAATACAGCAACTTACTGAATGTGAAAATTTCCTAACCATCCCCACATCTGACAGAGGGCTGATCTCTATGATATATAAAGATCTCAAGAAACTAGAAATGAAAATAGCAAATTATCCAACTAAAAATGGGTACACTTCCACGGAGAGGATCGCGCACTGAAGGATGGTACCACGTCTTCCCTGGTGAGAATCTGAGGACAAAGACTTTGCCCACCATGAGTGTCACCCCAAAGGTCAAGAGTCGCGGGATGAAGTTTGCTGAAGAGCAGCTGCTAAAACATGGATGGACTGAAGGCAAGGGCCTGGGCCGGAACAAGAATGGCATCACCCAGGCCCTCAAGGTGACGCTGAAGCAAGACACCCATGGGGTGGGACATGACCCTGCCAAGGAGTTTACAAACCACTGGTGGAGTGATCTCTTCAACAAGACTGCAGCCAGCCTGGTAGTGGACACAGGGAAGGACGGAGTGCAGAACAGTCGTCTTTCCACGGAGACCACCCAGCGTAATCACCCCAAGCCCAATCTGCTGTACCAGAAGTTTGTGAAGACAGCCACACTGACCTCAGGTGAGGAGAAGCCTGACAGAGCGAGCAGCAGTGATGACAGCCAGGAGTCTCTGCCTCCAAAGATTCTGACTGATGAGATGCTACTCAAAGCCTGTAAGGGGTGAACGGCACACAAGGCTGCCCGGATTGGAATCACAATGAAGGCCAAACTTGCTCGCCTGGAGGCCCAAGAGCAGGCCTTCCTGGCTCGGTTCAAAGGCTCAGAGGATGTGGGCACCTCTCAACCACAGACTGACAGGGAGCCCTCCCGAAAGAAGAAAAGAAAAAGAGGAAACAGAGAGAGGAGGAAGAGGCTGTAACACCTGGAAAGAACGTAGGTGAGGCACTTCTAGAATACACTGACCAGAGTGTTAAGAAAAGCAGGAAGAAGAAACGGAGGCGGAAAGAAGAGAAAGAGGGAATGGCTGTAGGAAGTGAGGAGAAAGAGGCTGAAGGAGAAAGTGGGCCTAGAGAGCTGAGCACAGTGCAGTCTGATCAGTCATCTAGGAAAAAGAAGAAAAAGAGGAGGCAGCACCATGAAGAAGAGGGGGAGATGGAAGTCTGTGATAAAGGAGGAAGAAATGTGACAGGCAGGCCAAAGGCAATGGACAGTGGAGCAGGCACAAACCCATGGAGAAGCAGCAAGAAGCTGCAGCACTGTGGGGAGGACTTGGACACCCAAGATGAAGAAAGGAAGGATGGCCTAACAAAAAGAGAGAGAAAAGTCAGAAGAGGAAAGAAGAAAAGACGGAAGTGTCTTGAGGAGGTGGTCTTGGATGTAAGCGATAAAGATAATGATGGCAGGACTTGGGAAGTAGAGAATGAAGGTGAGAGAAGTCAGGCACATGCAAAGGAGAGAGCTGGCATCAACACTGACCAGAGAGCCAAGAAGAAGAAGAAACAGAAGAGGTCTCCACTGCAGCCCTGCTGATTCCTCTTCAGGGGTAGCCTGGGTTTGCCCTTCTGCAAGCAGCTAAGGAGCGCCAGTCCGCTGAGGGGGAGACATTCCCTGAACAATGTTCTGTCCAAAAAGTACAGACCCTGGTGCCCAGCTAAAGGACGATGGAAGAAAAATTAGGATAGGAGTTTCTATTTGAAGAAGTGTCTCTGGTAAAAGTCTAAAATTGTAGACGTTTGTGATAAGACTGTTTTGTTTTTTTGAGACAGGATTTTTCTAATATAGCTCATGCTTTCCTTGCACTCAGAGATCCACCTGCCTCTACCTCGGCCTGTACTAATATACCCTGCAGAATGCCTTCATTTGTAAATACTGTGAAGGTTAAGAAAAACATACATTTGGATGTATGGGCTGGGTTAGCCTTCCAGACTGCCTATTTCTAATCATGATTAAATGAGGTTATTCCCAGTTAACATCATCATTTCCAGCATGTGACGTTCTGAAAACAAATTAGACGGCCCTTGGAGACTTTTGAAGAAGCTTTGTTACCCTCTTGGGGTCTCACTATAATGCTAAGCTGAGTTTGTTTAGAGGTATCATCTACCTCCCTGCGTATCACAAACAAGAATCTTTCAAAAAAATAAATAAAAATGGGTACAGATCTAAACAGAGAATTCTCAGTAGAAAAATAGCAAATGACTGAAAGACATTTAAGGACTTGCTCAACATCCTTAGCCATCAGGGAAATGCAGCTCAAAATGACTCTGAGATACCATTTTAAACTTCTCAAAATGGCTAAGATCACAAACACTGATAACAACCTATGTTGGAGAGGATGTAAACTAAGGAAAACACTCTACCTTTGCTGTTGGGAGGTCAAATTTACACAGTCACTTTGGAAATTCAGCATGGAGTTTCTCAGAAAATTGGGAGTCAATCAGTCTCAAGAACCAGCAATATATATCCAAAGGATATTCAATCATACCACAAGAACACTTACTCAGTTATGTTCATTAGCAACATTATTTGTAATAGTCAGAACCTAGAAATAGCCTTGATGCCTCTCAAGTAAAGAATGGATAAAGAAAATGTGGTACATTTACAAAATGACATTTTACTCAGTGGTAAAAGACAATGACATCATGAAATTTGCAGTAAATGGATGGAACTAGAAAATATAATCTTGAGTGAGGTAATTCAGACCCAGAAAGACAAACATGATATGTACTTACTCACAAGTGTGGTGCAGGAGAATTATCTGTATTCTATCAATCATGTTATTAAAAAATGCTGATTGGCCAGGCAGGAAATATAGGTGGTAAAACCAGACAGGAAGTAGAAATGATGTAATGAGAACAGGAGAATTCTGGGGAGGAGGAAGTTGATTCCTCCCACTCGTGCCCAGATCACAGAAGCAGCGAGATGTGATCTGCCTCACTGAAAAGGGTACTGAGCCACATGGCGAACATAGATCAGAAAAATGGGTTAATCAACATGTGAGAGTTAGCCAGTAAGAGGAGAGAGCTAACGGGTAATCAGCTTATAATTTATGGAGAACTGTGTGTGATTTTCTTTGGGGTTAAACAGTTGTGGGGTACCAGGCAGGACAGAAACCCCAACAACAAGCAGGCCGGGCCCTTCATGTTACACAAGTGGGTATTAGATATAAAGCCAGGCTACAATAACCAGGCTACAATTCACAGCCCCAGAGAAGCTAGCTAAAAAGGAGAACCCCATGAAGGACATGCATGGACCACCTGAGGAAGATAAAATAGATAATTATTTTACTAGTCATGAGAACGGATAAGAAGATATACAACAAAACTCTCTCTAAGTATTTTTACTAATAAAAAGAAAGGAAAGTGGGTGTGCACAAGCTTGACTGAAGGAAATGTAGTGAAAAAGTATATGGGCATACATGCCCACTTTTTAAAGGTAGTTTAGTGCATGCCCACACGGCTTATGTAGCAATGCCATGCACAGCACATTGATGACGTAGAACATAAAGCCCTATGGTTACTAGGGAATTTGCTTGAATGCTGATGGTGCATGTGTGACTATAGGATGCTCGGAATGCTAGCATATAGTGTGAAACATTTTGTCTGAGTGTGGATGGCTATGGTACCCTGGATGTGATGTAAATAACAAAATTTACCATTTTGTTTATTATTAAAAGTGGGGGATAAGTGTAACCAGTGGGCAAGAATGGAGGCATTGTATCTCATGAAAATGCTTCAAGCTGAGTTGGTGGGTATCAGTCATCTCTAGGGGCTGGTCCTATGGTAACCATGTCTTCCTCATGGTTTGAGCTCTGTAGAATCATTAGCAAACAGCTGGGACCCAATAAGATGCTGGTAACACAGAAGATGAAATGTAGAAATTTTTTAATAGAGCCTGGTTGGTAATTAAGGGAGGAGAATTTCAAGATGAGAGGGGGATTCCATAGGGTTCCCAATATAAGGGAAGGGGGTCCCAAGATGAGAAAAATGTTGAATGATATTTATCTTGAGTATATCTGATCTGTTCATATGAGTCCAGTTTTCCTCCCTGGAACTTATGAGAATTTGAAGTTTATAAAAGTGATACACTTTTAAAAAAATATTGAGAAGGGACCCAGGGAAACATAAAATACTGAGCTCAGGTTTATGGTAATATAGTAGTGGAATGGAATGTCTAGTACTCTGCTAGAGTTAGGTTAATAGCTTAACAGATTTTTATTAGTTAGTGTTAAAGTTATGGACATTTAAAAAGCAAAAGAGAAGAATTGCCAATTAAACTTTTAATTTCCAACTGAAACAAACTTTAAGGCACCTTTTCCTTTTTAATCAACATGGTATCACGTTTACATCCAGGAGACACAGGTTACTGATTTCTGCGGGTAGTCAAAAATAAACTTGTTATATTAAAATCTGTTTTGAAAGTCTCACTTTTGTGTCTAGGGGTTAAAATATCTGTGGGGTGAGAATGGGTACTGAACTTAGGTAATGTACCTGGTAGGTTCCTGTAATTGAATGACAATGGGGGAATGGTGCTTAATAACAGAGTGTTCTGGGTGTCCCAGATTTTAGGGTTCATTGAAAGACTGACAGAGAAAATGGCATGTCAGAATCAGTAGGGTGGGTAGCTAGAGAGAAGAAAAGAGGAGCTGCTTGTGAATCCGGCTAATGGGAGAAGCAAACAAAATAGAAGTTCCTACTTTGGCTGAAAAATTCCTTCCCATTAGGGCTATAGGGCAGTTTGGCACAACCAAAAATAAATACATGAGAAGAATATTCCTAAAAGTGCAGCTGAGTAGTGGAGTCTAATGAGGTAGGTAAGGCTGTCCTGGTAGCCTGACAATAGAAAAATAAGAAGGGTTGGGTCCCCAAAACTCCCTCTGTACTAAATATATGGCTCCCATGCCCAAGTGAAAGGAGATGGGCCACTCTGATACCATGGTATCTACCTATGGTTCCCTGTTAGCAATGACAGTGGTCAGGTCAAGGAAGCCCAGACATACACATTTGTCCATGGCCAGATTAGAAGGTCTGTTAGAGGCTGGTTTGCTTTTGATGTCCCCATACCAGGAGGTGCACAGGGGCAATTAATTGCTCAATGACCCCTTTTTATGACATGTAGTAAATAGAGCAGCGGGGCTGCGTTCCCAGCACCCTGGCTGCCCACATGGCTAGCTTATGCCCGAAATAACAACACACAAACTGTATTCATTTAAACACTGCTTGGCCCTTTAGCTCTAGCCCTTACTGGCTAATTCTGATATCCCGATCAACCCATCTCTAATAATCTGTGAGAACCGGTCTTACCGGGAAGATTCTAGCCTAGTCCATCCTGGGTCGGAGCTTCATGGCGTGTATCAGCCCGGGAGCAGGGCATGGTGTCTCTCTCTGAGGCGTCTGCTCCCGAGAGGAGAGCTGTCGAGTCTGAGCTCACTTCCTCTTCCTCCCAGCGTTCTGTTCTGTTTACTCCTCCCACCTATCTTCTAACCAATAAAATGGGCCAAGGCAGTTCCTTTATTAGCCAATTACCTTCCTCCATCAATGACACTTGGCCGGAGAGCTGAAAGTGAGGATTAAGGCAAGCCCTAGCCCAGTAACCATGTTGAGCACATTTGACACAGGGACCTGGTGGCCTTCAAGCCTCAGGTGGCAAGGGAGCACAGGCAATTGCTGAGGTGGGTCAGATGGCCTTGGACAGTTTTGACATTTTTGTTTATCTCTTCCATCATACACCCATAAAAGCTGGCTCTAAGCCTGTATGGTGACTAAGCATTTTGCCTGAATGTGGATGACCATGGGACCCCAGACTGCTAAAAATGAAAACATCTCCTGGCTAAACTTGAGGCAAGTGGGGGAAAGAGGGAAAGAGATAGAGGATGAGAACATGAGGGCTCAGGGTGTCCAAATTGGAACAGGGATGGAGAGGGCAAGCATTGAAAGAGATATCTTGATACAGGGATGCATTATGGGGTTAAGAAACAAACTTGGTGCTAGGGTAGTTCCCAGGAATCAACAAAATGAACACAGATAAGAACAATATTGGAGAGAGTATCTGAACTGCCTCTCTCCTGTAATCAGATGGGTGACTAATTGCCATAGAACCTTCACCCAGTAACTTATGGAGGCAAATGCAGAGATCCACAGCCAGGCACTGGAACAAACTTCAGGAATTCAGTCAACAAGAGGGAGGATGGGATTATATAAACAAAGGGTGAGAAGATCATGATGGAAAAACCCACAGAGACGGCTGACTTGAGATAGTGGGAGTTTATAGACTATGAAATCACTGCTAGAGAGCCCACATGGGACTGAACTAGATCCTCTGAATGTGGGTGACAGTTGTGTGGCCTGATCTACTTGATGAACCTCTAGAAGTGGACCAGAACTTATCCCTGGTTCATGAACCATCTTTTTAGAACTGATTCCCTATGGGAAAAAAAAAAAAAAACTTTCTCAGTCTCTCAATGAGGAGGGACTTGACCCTACCCCAACTTGATATGCCAGGCTTAGTTGACTTCCCATGGTAAGGACGCTTTTACCATCTCTGAGTAGTGAATGGGGATGGGAGGGTTGAGGGGAGCTGCTGTCCCAGCACAGGCTGAATGCCAAGTCCAAGCAAAGGACATCAGGATTAATGAAACACACACTCTGGATGTTGCAGAATCAGAAGACTTTATTGTACATCACCAAGGGGGTTTATACCAAACCCAGACAGGTGGGTCAGCAGGATGGAGACCTCATCACTAGATCCTCAGGTTAGGGCCAAGGCAATGCATACTCAGGAAGCAGGGTTGGTAAACAACTATGAGAGCATGGAACTTGCTAGTTTCTCAGAAACCCAGAACAACAATGGCAAGAAAGGTCACCAACAGGGGAAGTGAGTAGGAAGGGCAGGACTCCATTAGGTCCCAACAGGGAACAAGAGGATGGGCAGGAGGGTAACTGTACTTGATATGTAAAAGGAATTTTTAAAAAGAGAAAAAATAAATAAACAAAAAAGTCAAACTTATAAATATATGAAAGCATTTATTAAATAATTTAGATATGATTTATTTATTGAGTCATTGACAGAATAATTTTCAGTCTTCATAGAGATGAAGAATGAACAAAGAACACATATGATTTTTAAACAGTTTGAATATTGTGTACATGTATTTATACTTAAAGTATTTTTGACGTGGAAAGCAGTAGTGGAAAAGATATTGAATTAAGTTCTCAATAATACACAAGTTCTTAAATAATAGACATTTTTATATTTTGTATCACTTATTTGAATATTTAATTATTTTAACCATTGAAATTAGTGAGTGAATTGCCACAGCTGTGATTACATATGTGTTATTATCATTTTATTATCCTTAAATATCTAAACATATATGATATATAAACTGATATAGATAAATTTTAATATCAATATATTACAATGTATCTATATCAAGTGATAGGTTACATTTTGATATAGATAAATAATACATTGTATATTATAAAATAAAAAAATTTAGCATTGCAGTGTCATTTAATTTTGTGTTTGCAGACTTTGTGCTCCCTTCTGTGTTTGTTCTATATAAAGTAGGTAAATCTTTGAGGAAATATTGACTCTGCCTCATAGATAATATACAGGAGATGTGGAATTTTGTGTTTAAAATTATATGCATTTATAAATAAAGGATTATATAAACAATTGCATCAATTCATAGAAAATTTACTTGTCAAAATTTACTCTTTTCAGAAATCTCTGTGGTCAGTTTTTCTTTGTAAAAAAGCATTTATCATGATCTTCAGCTGGGGAAACATTGAATAGTAATTGTAAATAACATGTGATTTTATCAAAAGCACCAGCATATTTCTTTAGAAGAAGATGAATCCAGTAGAATGGAAGTCCACTGCAAAAAATGGTGACCTCATAGAAACGATCTAACGTTGGAGACTTAATAATTGGTATTAGGAGTAGAATCAAGCTTAAAACTATTGATCCAAATACAAGTGGCAGCCACACCTAAAAGTAAAAACAAAGTAAAAATGAGCAGTGACTATGTTATCAAATTTACTATGACAAACAAAAATATACTTTGATTGTTCTTAGATCTGAGACTTTTATGTTACTAACTTCAATCTTTAGTATAAATAAAACATTTTAGTGACCAATAAGTTAGAGTTTTTACATAATAAAAATCAATGCCCAAATGGTTCATACCACAAAATTAGAAACTGTTGACCCAGGAAATATTTGTCAATTATTCAGTTTGCAACCAGAAACAATGTTCATTCAACTCCCTCCCTTCATCTCCATACTATATCCCACAGCGCTGGCAGCCTTAGAGGAGGTCCCTAATTTTAGGGACCCCATGTAAGATAGTACCCACCATCAACTAAATCCCTGTAAGTCTGCCCAACAATCTCAGAATATTTCCAAATCCCTGGGCTCCATATAAGATCCCACAACTTCAAGAGAAGACTTCAGCTTTACAAGAGACCAGGCTGGATCTAGCATACTAGGGAACACACCAAGCAGTGCCTGTGAATGCTCCCTTAAGCCCAATCAACTACTCCAGAATTCTGGGGCTTTATATCCTGGCTTACAACTTTACAGCAGTACCTGTGAATGCTCCCTAAAGCCCAATCAACTGTTCCAGAATTCTGGGGCTTTACATCCTGGCTTACAACTTTAGATGAAAATGTCAGCTCTACCTAGGGTCACACTTGACCTGAGGATCCCAAGATCCCAAAGTCTTTGAAGGGACTCCCTATTGTCTAGTCACCAAATCCCTTGAATATTTAGGCTAGAAGACCAGAGAAGATACAGGGAAAAAAATAATACCAATCCAACAAAGACAGATGCCGTAACCAACACCTAGACTTATAATTAGACCAAATACAAATGCTAAATGCCAGTATAAGAACAAAATCCATAACAGAAAGTGCAATGTGGTGCCACCAGAGTTAAGCTATCCTACAACAGCCAAATCTGAAAAATTCAACACATCTAAAACACAAGAAATTGACCATAAAACTGACTTCATGAAGAGGATAGAGGTCCTTGAAGAAGAAGTAAAAAAAAAATACCTTAAAGAAATCAAGGAAAAAACAAGCAAAAATCGGATAATATCAATAAATCCCTAAGAGAAAGCCAAGAAAAAAAAAACAGATGAAGAAAAATTGTTAAAGACCTGAAAATAAAAGTAATAAAGAAAATACAAATTGAGGGACTCTTGGAAATAATTCCAATTTGGGTAAGCTGAAAGAAATTACAGATGAAAACATCACCAACATAATAAAAAGAGGGTGAAAGAGAGAATCTCAGGTCTTGAAAATGAGAGAGTGGAAATGTATCAGTCTAAGAAAATGTTAAATCTAAAAAGTTCCTAACATAAAACATCTAAGAACTCTGGGGCACTATGAAAAAACAAAATCATAAAAGAAAGAGAAAAAAAACCTCAAAAATCCAGAGAATATATTTAACAAAATCATAAATGATAAAGGTATTAAAAGTTTACTGAACACCAAATAGAGTGGATCAGAAAAGAAAATACTCTCATGAAATAATAACTAAAACACTAAATATACAGAAAAACAACAGCAAAAAGAATATTAAAAGTGGCAAGGGAAAGTGTCAACAAATAAAGGCACACCTATTAGAATCACACTCAATTTCTCAACAGAGACTCTAATATCCATATGAACCTTGACTAATGTCTTGTAAAATCTAACAGACCATGGTTGCCAGTCCAGATTATATCCAGCAAAAGTATAAAGCAAAACAGAGGGAGAAAAAGAGACATTTCATGATAAAGTCAAATATAAATAATAGCTACATAATATCTACCTGCAAATCTAGGCCTACAGAAAATACTATTAGGAGAATTCCAGCCCTAGTAAGTTAATTATACTGACAAAAACACAGGCAATAGATAATCTCACACTAATACAACCCAAAGAGAGGAGACACACACATATGCTAGCACTAACACTACCAACAACAAAATAACAGGAATTAACAATACTTAGTTCTTGATATCCCTCAATATTGATGGACTATATTCACCAATAAAATGACACAGACTAACAAAATAGATACCAAAACAGGATTTATTATTTGCTGTAGATAAGAAACAAACCTCAGTGTCTAGGATGGATACAACCTCAGTAAAGAGTTCATAAAGGAATTTCCCATCAAATGAACCTAAGAACCAAGTTGGTGTAGTTATGCTAATATCTAGCAAAATAGACTTCCAGAAAAAAATTAATCAAAAGAGACAGAGAAGGGCATCACTTCACTTTCACCAATGGACAAGTTATCTAGACAAAAACCAGACAGATATTAGAACTAACAGATATTATGACTCAAATGGACATAACAGACATCTACAGAAGATTTCACCAAAACACATACACACAAACCCTTCTCAGCACCTCATGGAACATTCTGAAAACTGACATTCTGAAAACTATCACAAAGAAAGTCTTATCAGATACAAAAATATTTTTAAGATAGTATGTAACTTATTAGACAGCCATGGATTAAAATTGGATTTCAGCAACAACAAAAAACCTACTAATTCACCGAAACTGAATAACTCTTTTCTGGGTTACCACTGGGTCAAAGAGTAAATTAAAAAAAAAAAAAAGAAGAAGAAGAAGAAGTTAAAAACTTCCTAGAACGCAATAAAAATGAATAGAAAACATCCAAACTTATGGGACACCATGGAAAATGGTGCTAAGGGAACGTTCATAGCACTAAGTACCTTCATGAAGAATTAGGAGAGATCTCACACTAGCAACTTAACAGGGCACCTGAAAAAGCACTAGAATAAAGAAGCAAATAGACCCACGAGAAATACAAAGCAGGAAATAATCAGACTGAGGACTGAAATAAAAAAAAAAACTAGAAACAAAGAGACCAATACAAAATATCAATGAAACAAAGAATTATTCTTTAACAAAATATACAAAATACATAAATCCTTATCTAAACAAACTATAAGGCAGAGAAAGAATATTAAAAAAAAAAACAAAATCAGAAACAAAAAAGGTACATAAAAACAGATACTGAGGAAATCCAGAAAATCAATAGGTCATGCTTTAAAAACCTATAATCCACAATCCACAACATTAGAAAATCTAAAAGAAAAAAAAATGTCTTGATAAATACCACTTACCAAAGTTAAATCAAACAATTTAGATAGACCAGTAACCCCTAAGGAAATAGAAGCTAAAATCTCCCAACCAAAAAGAAAAAAAAATAGTCCATGGCCTGATAGTTTTAAATATCAATACCCTTTCAATTACTCCACAAAAAAGGAACAGAGGAACAGAAAGAACATTGCCAAATTCTTTCTGTGAAGTCACAGACACCATGGTACTGAAACCATACAAATTCTCAATAAAGAGTATAATTGATGTCTAGCCTAATTGTCATCAGAGGGGCTTCATCCAGCAACTGATGGAAACAGATGAAGACCCATAGTCAAGCATTAGGCAGAGAATCCTGCAGAAGAGTGAGAGAAAAGATTGTAGGAGCTAGAAGGGACAAGGATATCACAAAAACATCACAGAATCAACTAGCCTGGTCTTATAGTGGCACACAGAGACTGAATCAACAACCAGAGACCCTGCATGGGAATGACCTATGCCCTCTGCAGATACTATAGTTGTGTGGATTGATTCTCTTGGCCTCCTTACAGTGGGAACAAGGAATATCTCAGACTTTTGCTGGCTTTAGGAAGCAACTTACTGCAACTTGATATGCCATGTTTTATGGATATTCATGAGAAACCTGTTCTTTCCTAAACAGAAACAGAGAAGGTGTAGATTGGAGAGTGGGCACAGAGGGGGATTTATAGAAGGCACTAGGAGGAGAGGAGGCTGTAACTGGGATTTTAAATTAATTGGTTAATTTAAAACATTTTCTTTCATTATTCTTTATATAAATTTAATGTTCATACTTTGATTTACCTTATAAGGCCTAGGTAGGTCTGGGTCCTTGTACCTCAGTTTAAGTAAAGCTATCATATGTAGTCCATTTCCAATAAAGTATGTTAGTCCTAAATATTTTACCACATAGATTAAATTCAAAGGTATTATTGCCAAAGATGATAATATGATAATTTGAGTGATAGCTACAACTGGGCAGTGGTGGTCATTAAGCATCGAGTAAATTAAAGGAAGCTGTCCTTCTTGGCTTGCAGAATAGAAAACCCTTGAGGCTGAAAGTACTCCACAGCCAGTGTTGTTCAGTATAGAAATTGAGATGGCCAAAGAAACGACCCATTGCATGGAAGGTGACACTCTGTTCATCCATGTGACCGCAACAGAATCTACAAAAATTAAACAGAAATTCAAGAATGAAAGATATTTTGCTTATTAAGAATACAGTGATAACCCTATGTTCTTTCCTTCATGATCAATGAAACTTGGGTGCTTCTACCAAAAGAGGGAGTTACTTTACTCATTCTTGTTTCAGACTAATCCTTGTGATTTCATTTAATAAGTAAAAGGCATTAAAAGTCTTTATGTCCCAGCATTCAGTCCATTCCCTGATATTGCAGAATTCTTGCCCTCTTAATTGGTAAACTGGATACCTGATAAATTGAGAATATTAGATAGTTTGTGAGGAGATGAAGCCGTGACTATGTACAACATACTCTGTAAAGCATGTGTTCCATGATTTACTGTATTAGTCACTAGTCTTCTTATTGTGACCAAATAATGATAAAAACAAACTTAAGAAGACTCTATTTTAGCTTACAGTTTTGTAGTACATAGTGCACAATATCAGACAAGGTTTGAAAGAAAAATTATGAGGCATTTGATCACAATGAATCTTTAGTCAGAAAGTAGACATAAAGGAATCTGATCCGTTAAATTCAAAAATGATTCAGTTTCTTCAGCAAGGATCTGCATCTGAAAGTTTCTATAGATTTCAGAGTAATTTCATGATCTGGAGTCCAAATAATCAAACAGTTAAGCATATAGGGGACATTTGACATTCAAATAGTGTCACTCAGCTGCTTCACTGCCACATCAGGTGTAGAAACTGAGCAAATATTATTTATCTGTCAGACTGTTCACACCTCATGACCTCATGTGGAAATCACTTGAAGCATCATTTATTTTTTGGATGAATTTATTTTGCTAAAGGCCTCTTGTTATTCCTTTCTCCTATCTAATAAATAATGGGAATCAATTATCCAGTTCCAATATATCCATGATTTTCATATTTTTGTCGTTTCCTATTTTTCCAAATACAAACATTTGCACTAATACAATAACGCACATATTCTAGAATTTTCTAATTAAAGGATAGTGAGCCACTTAAACTTAAGAGCTCAGTATATTTTAAACTTCAGGGCATATGATTTCCAAGCTGCAGCAGTCTCCAGAGTATTTACAGACCCTATGAAAGATAGAAGCAATTTTCCGGACCCACAATAAAAATTTATCCTATAGATTTGTGGATTAAACAAATGGACAATTTTTGTCATAAAATTTTTGGAGAATTGATAGGAACACCATGGGTAATTAAAACAGTGACTAAAATATTCATAAATTATAATTTATAAGTTGAAAGATTTTTTCCCAATGGAAATAAAATATGTTTATGTATAAATGGATGTTTCCTGTCCTGGAGCTGCTTGGTCCCAAATACCCAGAAGCCATTTCACAAATTACCTCAGGGTTATATTATGTATAAATACTTTGCTAATAACTCAGGCTTGTTTCTAGCTAACTCATATGCTTAAATTAATCCATAATTCTTATCATTGTTTAGCCATGTGGCCTGATACATTTTCTCAGTACAGCATTCTCCTCTTGCTTCTCTATATTTTCCAGTAATTCTCCTACTCTGCCATTTTTCTTCCCAAAATTATCCTTATCTGGCTTTTGTTTTCAATCACTTCCTGCCCAGGTATCAGCCAATCAACTTTTATTTAACAATGAGCATAATACACAGCTTTCCCCCTTTTATCTAATTAATGATTTTAACCTTAACTTAGTAAACTTGTATACAACAAAAACAGTTGGTAAGCAAAAATTATAGTAACAATAGTCAGTCTATTTGTATTTTACAAAATTAGAGAAAATACTCTATTATCTATTTTATCCTGGTAAACCTAAACTTTCACATCTAATTTATCTTTTGTTATAACTAAGAAAAATGTAAATATGAATATCTAGTCTTTAACTCCATCAAAGTCTATAGAAAGGTTATAAAGTTAACTTCTGACAGGGACCTTATGCTGCCTGTACAGTCATCCAAAATTCCTCTGCAACATTGGATCATCGAAGTCTAGTTTCCAGGCCTAGCATATCTGACAGGCTTTGCTGGGAAGCAGGGAATTTTGAAGAACTGTTCTATATTCTCTTGACAAAATTTGGCAGTCACCTTTCTTGCATGCTTTTGGTCCAGTTTTTACAGAAACTGTAAGCAATTGTGGCAAGGGTAGTTTCTTTACCCATATCTTTTGCCATAAAGAAAAAAAAAACCCAACATATGAAGTTTCTTCAAAGCCAATTATTCTCTTTGAAGTAGTTGGTGCCACCAGGAGCAGATGAGTCTCAATATCAATAAAAGTCTAAGCTCTTAAAGCAATTTAAATCACATATTCTGTAGGTCTTTGAAGTGTTTAAAGGCTGTCTATCTATCTGAAATATATTTCTGTATGACTTTGGAAACCTAATTAATATGACTATAAGTTTGCTATTATAGATGACTAATAATTTGCAGCTTTGGAAATTGGCACTATCCCATTCCTTAGCTTCCTGAGATGAGAATCTAGCTTAATGGTGAAGGCAAAAGCTGGAGCCATGTTTATCACTCCAACACTGCAATGTGTCTAAGTCCACACTACCACTAAGTAGCAAACCACCCACTGCTCAAAAACCACATTTAAGTACTCAGTAGCAGAGTTTCTTAAAAGAGCCATGCAGTTTTTGCCAAAAGCACTCTGTCAGGAAGCCATCTTCTAATGGAGTTGTGCCTCTGCTTGTCACTTAGAAACTAGAGCCTACATAAGAAAAAGTGGTTACTAAGAAGACTTTTTGTATATTTAGAATCCTTTTTTAATGCTTTTACAGACTTTGTATGGAAATTCTTGCCCAAATTGGGCACCATATATAAATGGACATTTCCTCTCTTGAAGTCACTTGGTTAAAAATATCCAGCAGTAACTTCTTGCATTACCACACAGAGGCTTATATTACTTATAATTAACAACAAGAAGACTTACTACTAGTTATTTCTTACACTTAAATTAACCAATAATAATGTTTGTTCACGTGGCTTGGTACTTTTTCTCAGTACAATCTTTCTCATGTTTCTTCTCTTTATTTCCAGTGACCCTCTGGCTCTGCCCTTCCTCTTCCCAGAGTTATCTTAATTTTTGGATCTCTAACTCAATCTCTAACTGCCCAGAAATAAGCCAATGATCTTTT
This sequence comes from Microtus oregoni, assembly GCF_018167655.1. NCBI lineage: Eukaryota > Metazoa > Chordata > Mammalia > Rodentia > Cricetidae > Microtus > Microtus oregoni. Next base: position 21,723,601 of record NW_024543093.1, on the reverse strand, counting down.
AGTTAACAATGAGCATAATCCACAGCACTTAACTAATATGTATATCTGATATTAGGAAAATAGCAATAAATTCGTTATCTGACTTTATCTGACATGGTTAAAAAATTATCCACCCTGTGTATATAAATACTGATTATAGAGCTGTGAGATGGTGGTGAATCTCTTTAATCCTAGAACATAGGAGGCAGAGACAGGTGGATTCTATAGGTTCAAAGACAGACTGGTTCACAGAGCAAGTTCTAGAACAGGTTCCAAAGCTACAGAGAAAACCTGTCTCAGAAAACCAAAAAGAATTAAAATTAAAGATTATAAGCTACTGTTAAAATTTATTGTTACAGTTATATGATTTTTTTTAGTAATTTTTTGTTGCTGGGCCCTAATGTTTTCCTTGGGGAAGAGCATGAGAAAGCTTGACATCAATGGACACAGTCACTGAAAGTACAGTGAAAGGAATAGGGCAAACTCATTTATTTTACAATGGAAAAAAAAACCTTATATATCATTCCATCACCCAGGCCTTCCTATCCATTGACATCACAGTGGTCAGCTCTCATTGGCTAGGCAAGATAAGGACCTCTGACAGCACCTGTTTCTAGGCCTTCAGGAAATATCCCATAATCACCCCTTATTGGCTAGACATGATCAGTGTCTTTGACAACACCAGGTAGCTTCCAGGCTCGTCCTTCTCGGCTTGGCCTGGAAGATCTTAACTTCTTATACTTGTCCATTCCTATTTGATTCTCAATTAGTTCTACCCCTCCTTCCATCACAAGTGTTTATACATCTAGAGTTATTCACCTATATTTGCAAAGCTACAATTGTTAAACTGTGCTTCTAAAGGTTATCTTTTAACTAAATCCAAAAGGTATCCACTTAATTCTGATTTTGAATATGGTCTTCCATTCTATTTCAAGATTTTATGTGATCTTCAAGCTCTCCATAATGAGACAGTCATAAATTCTAAAAAGCCTTTTTGTGCATGGGGTATAGAATTTAAAATAAATTCAACTAGACTGCAAGAGAGGATTATGAGGATAAGAGTACCCAGGAGGCATGTGGAAGGCAGAAGGTGTCTGTTTTGAACCTAAGAGTGAGTTATTTAGAGGCTGTAGTATTTGTGTGCAAGAGAACTAAAAGCTCATCACACGATTAAAGACATTTGTATCTGTGATTGTTTATACCCAGACATACCTGAAGCGATGATTTCCTGAGGTGTCAAAACTGCCAGGTAGGATACATTAGTCAATATGTAAATCACAGCTATAATAGGCAGACCAAAAATCAATGATTTGGGAATTGTTTCAGAGGGATTTTCTACTTCTCCTGAAAAACACAAGTAAAATCATTAGAAAAGTTGCATACTGAGAAATGTATTCTTCTCTGCATGAAAAAGAAAAGAAGGCCTGGCCATGGTGGTGCATGTCTTTAATCCCAGCACTTAGGAGGCAGAGGAAGGTTGATCTCTGTGAGTTCAAGGTCAGCCTGATCTAGAAGATCTAGTGCCAGGACATCAGAGCAATTACCCAGAGAAACCCTGTCTGGAAAACCAAAACAAGAAAAAAAAATGTAATATTTCTTTAACTTTCTTAAATTAATTCTGCTCCTTGGGCAGACAAATTTTGTTTGAATGCTGACATTTTCTATGATCCTAATTTAAAAATAAAAGTTTTTAAAATTTAAATATTCTTCACCAAATTATATCATGGAAAAGAGACATTCAATTTTATAAGCAAGGAGTAGTCAGTATAAACAATATAAACTTATCTCTTCTGCTTTGTTCACAAAGGTTTAAACAAAATTATGTGAGGTCAGAACTTGGAGAACTGCCTTTCTCTATTTTGGGTAACAATGGTGCATAACAAATTCCCAACTTTGAAGGCTGTAAGTGACATTAATATGCCAATAATCAGTTTCATTTCATGTGACATAAGTATTATTATACAAGCTTCCTTCTCTTTTTTCCCTTCGACAGATATGCTGTCAACTGAGAAAATCATTGTTTAAAATTTATAATCAAGCATAAATCCTGACACATGTGGACTTCACAGGAGCCCTGTGTGTCCTCTTCAGGTAGCACTAATTCTTATTGTTGTGACACAAGCTTAGGTATATTGAGAACAGAATAGAGGCCTGCTTTTATTGCCCAATGATAAAATGATTACCCATAAAAATGTGTAATTCTTCCAACATTTCAAAGAATCTATGGTGAGAACCAGCTAATTTAATGGAGGGTTTCTTTCAGCATTCAGAAATGTCATTTGACAAGCCAATCTAGAAGCATTTTTGGAAACTCATTAGAATTTCAACAGCAAGTACTTGTGAATCTTTAATCTTAGGCAATATTCTGCCTACCAAAAAATTCTTGTTAGGGCTATTGAAAATCCAAAATCTCACTAAAAGTAGTGGACATAGATGATAGATAAATATACAGACAGATTGACAAACACACAGAGAGACAGAGAGACAAACAGATAGGCAGATGATAGATGATAGATAGATAGATAGATAGATAGATAGATAGATAGATAGATATAGATGGACAATAGATATATTATACAAGAATATATAATTCATACTAAATAAAGCTAACAATGACTTAAATTGAGATACAATGTTACATCAAAATCATCACCAACATAAATAAGTACAATATGTCTTCTCCAAAAATTAATCCTCCCAATTTATATGGAATATAGATGACACACAAGACAATGATTTCAAAGTAAAAATAATAAATGTTATCAATAAACTCAATAAAGAATATGAATTAATCCTGAAATGAACACTACAAGAATGTGAATAAACTGATGATTGCATTAAGAAAAATTCAGCATTTAAAAATAGAACTTAATAGAGAGAATTTCTGAACAAAACTCAAACAAAAATTAAACTTGATGTGAGATATTTTAACAAGTCAAAGCAACAACAACAACATCCTTTCTGTGTACCAAAAAGCATGTTGAAGTAATGGAAGAATTCCAATTCACAATATCCTCAAAAAGATAAAGAATCATTCTAAGCAAGAAAGTGAAAGAACTCTACAATGAAAACTAAATCTCTGAAGAAGAAGAAGAGAAACACTAAAATATTGGGTGATCTTCCATGCTCAAGAATTAGTAGAATTAATATTGTGGAAGCAACCATTCTATCAAAAGAAATAAAGAGATTCAATTCAAATTCAATCAAAATACCCATCATCCATGTTATTTTTTATAAGTATTGAAAAGAAATCCTAGAATTTAGGTGGACCCAAAATAGCTAAGCCAATCAGGAGTAATTACAGTGCTGATAAGATTATTATTCTACATTTCAAGACTTATTACAAAGATGTAATAATAAAACCAGGATGCAACTTGTGAAAACAAAACAGATAAATAGACCAATGAAACAAAATAAAAGGTTTGGCAAGGGCATATATAGTTACAACCATTTCATATTGACAAAAGATCTGAAAGCTTCTTCTACAAGTGGTGTTTGGAAAACTGGTTGTCCACCTGTAGGAAGAATAATATTGTCCCTAAATATATAACCCTATTTTAAAAGTTGCTGCAAGTGTATCAAAGAAATCAATGTAAATCCTGAAATGTTGAACTTTCTAGAAGGAAATCCTATATGATTTATAGTAAAGTAGAAAAATTCTATTAAACAATAAAGAAAGAGGAAATTATCAAATTTTCAAGTACATGGGTGGAATTATAAAATGTCACCATATAAACTAAACTAAATCTGTAAAGACAAACATTGCATGATCTTCAGCATTTTATTTACATTACTCATATTTTAAATGAATTTTTGGAATAAAGCCAGATTCTTGGCCAAAGTATTAAAAACATGGTCTCTCTACCATCTCTCAATAAAGTCCTTGTTCCCCTCTAAAACTCAGAAGCTGAACTGTCAGTGTCCACATTTTTCTCAGGGTTACTCTTTTCAATACACTCATTAGCACAGTTCATTACATTCTGCTTTTGAAATCCTGTAGCATTTTTAGCTCAACAGACTAAATGCCTCTACATTCCTACAAAAAATTATATAGGCTTAAAATGCATGTGATCAGATTTATTACAGAGATGACCAAAGTTATGATGCCAACTCCTGTCTCATCACTTTTATAATTGATGTAATAAAATATCCTTACAACTTATAAAATAATTGTTTTATTTTAGGAGAGATTTCCAGATTACAGAGCATCATTATTATTGGGAAGTCACAGCAACAGGAAATCAAGTTAGCTTTAGACATTATATCAATATTCAAGAAGTATAGACAGTTAAATGCATGTGTCTTCATTAGGGTTTCTATTGCTGTGAAAAAACACCATAGCCACAGAAAGTTTTATAAAGAAAATATTTAACTGGGCCCAGCTTAGAGTTAAGAGATATACTCCATTATTGTCATGTCATGAAGCATGGCTTCATGCAGTCAAACACGATGCTGAAAAAGTAGCTGAGAGTTCTAAATCTAGATCAACAGGCAGCAGTGAAAATTACCAGACCTGTCTTGAGCTTCTGACACCTAAAAGCTCACAACCCCAATGACACTTCCTTCAACAAGACCACACCTACTCCAACAGGGCCAAATCTCATAATAGGGCCAAACCCTAAGGGGACCATTTTCATTGAAATCACCACAGCTTGAATGTTAGTAATCAGCTTACTCTATTCACTGTCAAGCATTCCAGAATATCCTGCTCAGGAAGTGAGGCCTGCCACAAAGTATAGGGAGTCCATACAAACCAATATGATCAAGATAAACTCTCATAGAAATGGACGAAGACCTCCTAAGGCATTCTTTGTACAATGGCAACAATTAAATTAATGATTTTATAATTCTTTCATGATCCTATACCCTCTACATTGGTAGTCTACCCCACATAAAATCATACTCTTGTACTTCTTGAATTTTATTGTTCTTCATCCATATTTTTACTTCTTGTTTCATAAATATTACCATTAGCTATAGATTTTAAGTCATTTATTTGTAACTGTTGCAGAATGTATTTTCTTGTTTTCTTTCATTAGTTTACCTATTAGTTTTTATTTCCTTAATTTTATTGAAATACAGATAATTTAAGAGAATCAACTTGTGCTTATAAGTTCATTGCTCTATTTATATTTCTGAAATTGTATTCAGCATTTATTGAATAACTGAATTGATAGTTATGTAAATTATTATTTTTATGTGGCTAAAGATTTAATATTCAATGTGGTAATTGACTTACATGGCATAATTCCTGCATGTTTTATAAAACTTTAGTTTTCCAAATGGTTTAAGATTATGATGAGATGAAAATATAGATATAAATAGATTTGTAAATCTATATACATTGTTAAAAAGAAAATTTTCAGGTGTCCTAAAAATTATGTGTAATGAAATATATTTGGGAAACTAAATAAATTTGTGTCTTTTCGTATCAAAATCTCTGTCTTTTTAACTATACCTCCAAAAAGTTAAGTCATAAAAAAATAAATGTAATTGGCAACCAATCCATGAATTATCAACAAAACTGATAGAACACTCTCCTCATTCTTCCCAGTGTGGCCACAAATCAATGTAAAATCACAATGCAGACAGCTCCAAAATGAGGAAATACAAATGGTTAAAAACTAGAGAGAAGATGCTAAGTGTGATGGATTAATTGAAAAATGATGCAGATCCCAAGTAGCTGCAGGTCCCCTAGCAGGGGCAGGCAGCAGTCCCCAGAGTAGCCTGTCCCAGACAGGGATGGTGCCTGAGACCATGCCACAGATCTCTGAAGAGACTATACAGAATGAGGTTGTATATTTATTTAGTGGGCTATGGAAAGGAAAGGGAGAAGGGAAGAAGGGCAGAGAGGCAGAGAGAGAGACAGAGAGAGAGGAGAAAGAGAGGACAGAGAAAGAGAAGGGAGAGACAGAAGCTGTTGGAGGATGGAGTGGGCAAGGCTTGTCTTTTAAAGAGACAGGACAGATCATTACATTCCCATTTTTTTTTATAATAAAAATATGAGAGGTCAGGCACCACAGGTTAAGGGAATTGGGGCAGCAAATTTGCAATACTGCTTCCTGCTTTTTGTGGGCATCATCTTTGGGGAAGAACCTGAGAAAACTGGATGCTGGTCACATCCTGGCATAGCTGATCTGTTTGTTCCTGTCCAGTGTTTGTGGTATGGAAATGTCTGGTGCCTCTTACACCTGTATAAGGTATTGGGAGAACAGAGGACAAAGTTAAGTTTAGGGAAAAATTAGGACCAGGGAATTGAGAGGGGTGTATCTAACCTGTTCTTTAAGGTGGATCCTTCAATTTCAATCCCTGGATCTCATAAGAATTCTTTGGGCTTGTGAAAACAGAAGTTTTAAACAAATACATTGTATAAACAGTAGCATATTTATTTCAAAATTGCTGTGACAGATCTTTTTACACAATGAAAAGTATTTTTAAGACTATGGAAGACAGCGTGACAGAGAAAGTTAATAACCTGTATTTGTCCTCACACCTTTATTACTTGCAAGTCTTGTATTTGTATTTGTATTTGACTAAAATTTGTTTGGTGAGGTTGTTCTTTTAAACTGACAAACCTCTCAGCTGTCAAACTGCATCAGAGATTTTTGAGAATGATAAAATTTTACTTGAGTTATTGATTAAAAAACAACAGAGAACTTACTTGGTTGGCATGGAGGACTCCTCAAAGTCCTCCATGATTGCTAATGGTCGTATTTGCCTTTTGCTGTTTAGCATAGGGCCTGCCAGGCTCCAGAAGATCATGTAGGCTAAGAAATCTCTAGGAAGACAAGCCTACTTTGACCTGAGCAGCTAGGCTGTTGATTCCAGCAATTCTGTGTATGTCTGGAGATCTTCAGTTTAGATGAAAGGCAGTTTCACCCAGTGGTCAGCACTTAGCAGTTGAAGCAGATTGCAGATGGATGTTGTTCTGTGCCCATTTGTCTTCTGTCTTCTTTGGAGGAAGTAGAGTGTTGCTGCTTGAAACCAAACTGTCTCTTTTTGTTATGAAAAGTTTTTTAATTATTAAATATGTAAATGCCATATTCCCTAGATCTCTGAGCAGTTGAGGGATGTTTATTAGGTACAGCTACAATATAGAATTGACTTGGAGAGTGGGGTCCAAGCTTAACTGTACTCGCTCTTAACTTAACAGGTAAGAGTTACACTTATAAAAAGAGAGAAAGAAGAAAAAACTGCTGGCAATAGAAGGTTTATGGGAGAACTAACAATAGTATAGAACATCTTAATATATTTTAAATGAGGGTTGGATTAAATATAAAGTATTTTTGTAAGAGACATAAAAGTAGGTACAAGTTTAAAACATGAGACTTATTGTTTTGTAGTCTGGAATGAGATGCAATGAACAGACAATTGTAACACTTAACAGTAAACATAAGTGCATGTTTAAGTTACATGTATGAACACACACACACAGACAGTGAATAGGAATTGGGTGAAGTGGATGCTCTTGGTGGACCCAACCAAAAGCATGCCACTACACAAAACACACATGCAAGAGATTCAACTAGAAGAATTTAGAGACAAAAACATAAGTAAACCTGGGGACCAGGCAGGGTATACTTCAGTAAAGATGGCAACAGTCACATGTTGTATGAAAAGCCACTAAGTTAAGATGGCAGTGAAATCACCTGACCTCAGTTAAGGTAGTGGTAAGGTAGTCTGACCTCAATCAAAATGGCTGCAGTCACAGTTATATGGAAAAACAGGGAATTTAATAATAAGAGAGTCCTAGAGGTGTGATCTGTCCTGTGGCCGAGATGCCATGCCATGCCACAAGCTGCAGAGGGGAGCAAAAGGCTGCAACTGAAAAAAGCCATCTTGTGGATCTGACCAACCTTGTTGGCAGCAGTAGTGGCAGGGACAGTTTGAGGAAACTCCTTTCATCTGCCTGTGCACTGACAGTAGCTAGAAAGCTCCCATTGACAGTATTTAGAAAGCTCCTGTAAAAATGGAGCCAGCGGGACACCAGCAGAGTGGGGTACATGAAGAAGTATGGCATTAAGGACTGTGGTTTTATGCCCTCTAAAAGACACCCATCCCAGGTAGGATGGACCGGCATGGCTTGCTACCCATAGCTGAAACCGTGAAAAACCACAAAACAATGACACCACAGGTACACAGTGAGACATCTCTCGACTGTGGGTGGGGTGTGAATCAGTGCTACCGGACCAAGGGGAGGGCATCCCCTGGCCATGAGTGGTATACAGTAAGGCCTGGCTGGATCTGGTCAAGATTATTTGGAACCCAGAAAGGGAAGAGACCACTCCAAGCAGCCTTTCATGGTGAGGGGAAAAAAAGGAAAAGAAAAGAATAGAATAGGAAAGAAAAGAAAAAAGAGAAAGAAGAATCTTAGGGACCCTGGGCCCCCAGTCATGGGTGGATCAGCCCGTGCCATTCCAAACACAATTTTAGCAAAGGGAAGCAATCCAGAGATGAATATCAGCTGACCAGAATGGGGGAAACTCACCAATTGTAGCTGGTGGTGTGCATAGAAATCACACTGTAGAAATCATCCTCAGGCTTATGGAACACATGGATGTTGTGCAAAAAATAATACCTGGTTCTGGATCCTAACCCTGGGAGAGGAGGTTGGGGCAGGGGAGCATCCCAAGTCTCATGGCGCCAATGTAATGAATTAATTTTAAAATGTGCAAATCCTGAGTAGCCGCAGTGGGCAGAGACCATGCCACAGGTCCTCAAGCAGGGACATGCAGTGGGCCCCAGAGCAGCCAGTACCAGGCAGCAACAGCACACGAGACCATGTCACAGGTCTCTGAAGGCAGCTGGTCCCAGGTGATGGGCAAGAGATGGATAGGCATGCCATGTAGAATGAGGTTGGATATTTATTTGGTGGGTTATGAAAGGAATATCAGAAAATGCAATGCTCTTCCATGCTCTTGGATAGGTAGGATCAACAGAATAAAAATGGTGATTCTATAAATAGAAATCTACATATTCAATGCAATCCCCATCAAAAACTAAACACAATCCTTTGAAGACCTTGAAAGAACAACTTCATATTAAAAAAAAAAACCAGGATATTCAAAACCTCTAAAAATTACTTAGCCCAAGAAAAAGTGGGAAGCAGTTTGCACAGAACTATGTGCAAATTCCCAAATATTGATTATAAATGTTTGTTTACCTTTAAAGGGGGATATGATATAGAGATCAATATTTTGCATTGTCATAGATCTTAGTATATTGATACAAATTTAAGGTCAATTTTGTTATATGTATATTTTGCTTTTGATTAAGGTATTATGTTTGCAAAGCTCATTTAAAAATGTAATGTATAATTCAGAAATACAGGTTAATAGATAATCATCTATAAAAGTCAAGCTTGTCATGTCACATTTTCTAGATGTACAGATATATTTCAAATGAATAGTTATTCTTCAAACCTTTCAAAGACTATAGAATATGGCAATTAAAATGTTTTAAAAACTTAGACTTTTCATGACAATGAGACACATCTGCTTCTGGAAGTACCAATAACTTGAAGCGGAAGATGGGCATTGAAGTGGCTCCTTATGGAATTTGCTACCAATTTGGGAAAATAATTGGTCTTGAATGGACTGCTTAATGGTATGCTGTGTGAACTGGACATACTTGACCCACAGAAAAATGACTGGTAAACTTGCCTAAAGGTGAGATAGTCTTTTGGGTTTCCTGTTTCATGAAAGAATCTGCCAGACAATCTGCAGGACACAGAAGAAAGTGACTGAAAAACTACCAATATTAGTGAAACTGTCTTTGAAATTTCATGCTTCATGAAAGGTCTGCTAGATAATATTGGCCTATAGACTGAATATGGATGTTCCCATGATACAGAAGAACTTTGGCAATGAGATGTCTCTGTCAATTCTAGAGTTTTGGAAGTTCTTTACAATGCAATTTCTGTTTACTTAGGTAATATTATATAATTCTGGAGTCTTTGATAAAGTTGAAGAATAAATAGTTGTAGTTTTCTTTAGTTATGATAAAAGAGTAGACACAAATATTGTGACTGTAATTCTTGGTCGATGTCTGTCTTGTAATATTTAATTTTATTATATTAAAGTTAAAACCTTCCTTTTTATTTAGACAGAAAAGGGGAGATGATGTGGGAAGTCCTTCTGTATATGTGTTAATTTTATTAGTTAATGAATAAAGAAACTGCTTTGAGCCTATAGCATGGCAGAACAGAAATAGGAGAGAAAAACTAAACTGAATTCTTGGAGAAAGAAGGCAGAGTCAGGGAGATGCCATGTAGCTTCCACCAGGGACAGACAAGATAGAACCTCGCCAATAAGTCACAGCCACATGGAAATGCACAAATTTTAAAAAATGGATTAAATTCAGATGTAAGAGCTAGCCAATAAGAAGTAAGAGCCAATAGGCCAAGCAGTGATTTAATAAATATAGATTCTGTGTGGTTATTTTGAAGCTGAGCAGCTGGAAATAAACAAGCAAACACCCACTACAGAGGGTAGAGAGAAAGTTCATCAAAATATTGAAAATATAACTGACATACCATATCCCATCATATTTCTGAATGTATGTCATAAGGAAATAAACATGGCATACAAAATGGACTTGATTAGGCATTTATTACAGAAATTCCAGTTTTCAACATATGAAAGCAGCTGTGGCATCTATCACATATATATACACACAGAGAGAGAAAAAGAGACAGAAAGACAAAGACAGAGACAGTGAAACAGATAGAAACAGGAAGACTGAAAATAGAACAGATATCATGAAAGACTGGACAATTTGTAAGGATGGAAGAGTGGAGCAGGTAAAAGAGAGTGGAAGGTGAGTGGACAGGATAAATGTGTGACATATGAATGAATAAAATTACAGTGAAACTCATTAACTTGTAGGAATAACACTTATTAAAAATATAATTAAATAATAATATTTATGAGTGATAGAAGCCTTTCATTTATGGAGAAGTTTAGTAATCAGAAACTATAGTATTTCAAGAAAACAAAATTCTAAGTTTCTGGAAAATTTTGCAATTATTTCATGCATAAAACCTACAGAGGTGTTACTACTAGTTCAGCAAAATAAATGTTTCTTACTCAATAATTTTTGAAAAGATATTTGTAAGACTTAGAGAGAGTCAATATTCTTCCTTAATATTTTATGTTTTATACTTTTGCAATGTGAATGAAATAAAGTAAATTATTTCTATCTAAACTTTTGTTTAAAGGGAGTTTCATACACCTGTATTCCCAAATTCTTTCAAATATCAAATTATGAAATGTGAATACAAAGTAACAAAATTGTACATAGAAAAGGATCTAATATTATGTTTGTCTTTCATATGGAAAATTTCAGAAAGACTTTAAAGTTCATGAAAAGGAAGTGCATCAGAAAAGTCACTGCCACAGAAAGCTAATAATACCATGGAATGAACTGTAAGAAAAACAATGCAGGATGAATTAGCAAAGGCATTTTAATAATTTTGCTATTATTGGAGATATAAGAAAAAAGTGGTATTTTCATGTACAAGATTATGGATAATGAAGAGAACTCAAATCAAATGGTTGTACATCTGAATAGGTGAAAGGATTTGGGCAGAAATTATGGAATATACCAAAAAATCTCAAACATGTGATATATTTTCATTGAAAATATGAATTATATAATTATTACTTAACAGAGAAAATGCCTCAAAATACTGAGTCAATTGAAGAATAAAATCTGAAGGGACAGATAATCTTGGTTTTTGTTAAAGCTGTAAAAGAAACACGAGGAATTATATAAGAAACATAACACAAAGTAAAGTAAATTTTGCATATGCAGCTTGAACAAATTTTATAGAGACCATTAATTGGAGAATATATGAAAATTATATTACAAGCACTAAACAATAACATTTATTTTTCAATAAAATTTCCTGATGAGTCTTTATTTATTTTGCTGTAAGTTTGTAATAAATGGAGTTACCTGCTATGGTGACCAGGAGTGATGATCCCATGTATGCATAAAATGCTTGAAGAATGGCTTCTACAATCTCTGAGGCAACAGGAAGATCAGCATCCAAAGCATTCTCAAACCTGGACACATTCTCTTTTTTCCCAGTCACTAACAGCACAATCCCAGTTAGAATAATGAGACAAAGAACACCCATCTTCAACAAATTGCTGATGCTATTAAACCAAAACACATTAGTTAGCCCTCGAGTATTGAGAATTCCAACTGACCACAAAATAGCCAAAGCCAGACATTTCTTTGGTAGTTCTGGGGCTGGGCAGCCAACATAGAAAGGTTGTAATAGATAACTGGCTATTAGTAAGCCTTGAGCACCCAATCCTAGGGAATAACCAAAAAGTTTAATCCAGAGACTACAGAAAGCAAAAGAAGATCCAAGAGATCTTTTCAGGAAATAATAAGGTGCTGAGCTCACAGGGAAGGTTGTCCCCAGCTCTGCAAGACAGAGAGCACACATCATGCTCAATAGGGCACAAACTGCCCAAATGCTCAGACAAACAGGGATGTTCAATGAGGAGAATTTTAACACCCCTTTAGGAGCAACAAAAATCCCTGCCCCTATCACTGAACTAAATAAAAACATGTATCCATGGAAGAATCCTATTGCCCTTAAAAGCTGCATGGTTTTGTCTTTTTTAGTTTTTAAAATTCTGAGCAACTGACATTAAATCACACTGAAGTTGTTCCCCCAACTCTTTCAGAGCTCTCTCAAATAGGGCATTCTCAAAATGAGCAGCTTCATCCTTACACAATATTTTTATTTCTGAGTTTAACATGGATTTGCAAATAATTAACTTGTGCAATATTCTAGGATTTGATGGATTCTTCCTAAAACCACAGTTAAGACATATCATGTGTAAATGATTTTTTAAAGTCAGAATCCTAATTAAGACAGCATTTTGAAGTGATTTATTAACTCTTTCTGGGTGATGTTGGCACATGCCTTTAATCCCAGCACTTGGGAGGCAAAGGCAAGCGGATCTCTTTGAGTTTGAAGCCAGCCTGTTCTACAAGAGATAGTTCCAGGACAAATACCAAAACTTCACAGAGAAACCCTGTCTTGAAAAAAAACAAAAAGTAAATATATTAACAAAGATTTTTATTTTGTAAAATAATGTTATTTATCTACATTAAGATTGTGACCCTTAAAACTATAATTCTTGAAGGAAAAGCCAGATTTAAACAAAACAATACCTTTTCACAAACCAAGGCCCACAGAAAGCACTAGAGAGAAAATCCATCCCAAGAAAGTTATCTATAACCCATGAAAGCATGGGCAGTAGATAATCTTACACCAGGAAATCCTAAAGAAGGGAAACATACACACACACACACACACACACACACACACACACACACACACACACTACTTCCAAAACATAAAACCATAATTAACAGTTATTAGTCTTTAATATCCCTTAATGTTAATGGACTCATCTCATCTATAAAATAACATGGGCTAGCGATGGGAAGGAAAACAAGAGCCATCGTTCTGCTACATACAAAAAACAAGCCTCAACTTCAATGACAGATATTTCCTCGGTGTAAAGGGTTTGAAAAAGATTCAAATGGGATAAGAAAGAAATCTGTTTTAGTTATCCTAATATCCTAATTATCTAACAAAATAGACTTCAAACTGAAGCTAATCAAAAGAGATGAAGAAGGCTATTTTGTATTCACCACAGGAAAAATCTATCAAAATGAAGTACCAATCCTGAACACTAATGTCCAAATTAAAAAAGGGAACCCACATTTGTTAAATAATCATTACCAAACATAAACCACAAATAAAACCCTACACATTCAGAGCCTGAGTTTTTTAACACCCCCTTCTCATCAATGAACAGGTCTGCCAGGCATAAATTAACAGAGAAACAGGGAACTAACAGGTATTATGGCTCAAATGGAATTAACAGACATCTATAAAACATTCTACACAAACACAAAAGAATAAACCTCAGCACTTCAGAAAACCTCTAAAACTGACCACATACCCTATTACAAAGCAAATCTCAACAGATACAAAAATAATTGGAATAAATCCCTGTATTTTATCAGATCACCATGGCTTTATTTAATTTAACAACAATGCAAATTTTGAACAGCTTAAAATCTCAAGGAAACTGAATAATACTCAACTGACTCAACTTGACCTATGGGTCAAGGAGGAAATGAAGGAAGAAATTAAAGATTTCCTAGAATTCAATGAAAATAAAGTTACAACATATCCAAACCTATGGGGCATTATGAAAACAGTACCAAGAGGAAATTTCATAACACTAAATGCCTCCATAAAGAAGTTGAAGAAATTTCACACTAGTGAATTAGCAGAGCACTAGAAAGTTCTAGAACAAAAAGAAGCAAACTCAACCACATGTTGATGCACCAATGTGGGCTGACTACATCTGAGAGAGCTTAAGAAGATATTCTAGACAAAACAAAAGAGTTTAGCACAGGTTCTTGGTAGCCACATATTTTGATGGGCTCTTTTCCTGGGGGGTTGTGAACAACATATTACAAATGGCTTAATGGCATGACATAGACATGCTGCATACCAAGAACAGGTATATACAGGTTACTGAGGCCGTTAACATTCCTTGGCCATGTTGAACTGGGCAGAGTCAAAAGGCAAAACAGCCTTAGTCATATCCGTGGTGTTTAGCATTTTAAAAAACAGTTCTGGTCAGAAAAAGATTACAAATACACAATAAAGACAGATGTAAAAAAAAAATCTCTAAATGGGTTGCAGTGTTGAATATATGTATATTTGTAAGTATGAGAGAAAGAAGAAAGAGAATATAGAAAAATAAAAGAAAGTCTTTAAAGAGACAGAGTACAGACAGTCATAAATTAAAGGAGCAAAAAAAGCCACATAAAGATGGAATATAAAAAGAGAGTTGGGATTATATATATATACTTGTGTTTTATTTGAATTTTTTGACTGTGAATGAGCTAAGTATAGAGAGACATTTCATTGTATAGACTGCTAAACTAACATATATATTTTAAAGGTATCTTGACTTCAAAATTTAAGTCTAAGGATATGCAGTTTGGAAAAGAAGTTCTGCTTTTGTTTCCATATAGGATGAAAACCTGTGAATTACTTTCAGACTACTGTGGTTTGATGTACCAAGATCCCCTCAAAAGTCTCTGTGAATCATGAAATTACTTCACCCAACAAAAAGTAGAAAACAGTTTGGAGAGAACTATGCCCAAATTAGAAAATGTTGTTTATAAATGTTTGTTTAAATGTTTGTTTGCATTTAAAGAGGAATATGATATAGAGATAAATAATTTGCATTGTTATGGATCTTGATTTATTGATACAAATTTAAGGTCATTTTTATTATATGTATATTTCTGCTTTTGATTAAGGTATTTCATTTGTTCAGTTCATCTAAAAATGTAAAGCATGTTTAAGAAATACAGGTTAATATATCTATAATAGTCAAGCTTGTAGTCCTTTAGTTTTGTTTCTAGATGTAGAGAGATATATTTCTGATGGATAGGTATTCTTCAAACCTTTCAAAGACTAAAAGAATATGGCATTTTAAATGTTTTAAGAACTTAGGACCTTTCATGACAATGAAACACATCTGCTCCTAGAAGCAACAATCTACTTCAAGAGGATGATGGGCATCCAATAGGCTTTTTATGGAATTGGTTAACTATTTGGGCAAAAAAAAAAAAAAAACTGCTCTTGTGTATACTGCTTGATGGTATCCTTCATGAACTGGACATACAAGACCCACAGAAAAATGACTTCTGAAGTTGCCTAAAGAAGGTGAGATAGTCCTTCAGGGTTCCTGTTTTATGAAAGAATCTGTCACACATTCTGTAGGACACAGAAGAAAGTGACTGAAAAAGTGCCAATATAGACAGAACTGTCTGAAATTTTCTGCTTCATGGAAAAGTCTGCAGATACTATGGGCCAGTAGGTTGAAGATTGATGCTCCAATGTTACAGAAGAACTTTGAATGACTGTCTAGGCAGTGAGATGTCTCTGTCAAATTTAGAGTTGTGGAAGTTTCTTACAATGAAGTTCCTTTTTTAATTAATAATAAAAATTTCCACCTCCTCCCATTCTCCCATTTCTCTCTTCCTCCTCCCTCCCCCTCCCCTTCCCACTCCCCCTTCCCCTCCCCCTCCCTCTCCAGTCCTAAGAGAAGTCAGGGTGCCCTGCTCTGTGGGAAGTCCAAGTCCAAGGCCCTGCCCACTCCATCCAGGTCTAGGAAGGTGTGCATCCAAACAGACTAGGCTCCCAAGAAACCGGTACATGCAGTAGAATCAAAACTCGGTGTCATTATCATTGGCTTCTCAGTCAGTCCTCATTGTCAGCCACATTCAGAGAGTTCAGTTTGATCACATGCTCGTTCAGTCCCAGTCCAGCTTGCCTTGGTGAGCTCCCATTAGATCAGTCCCACCGTCTCCGTGGGTGGATGCACCCCTTGTGGTCCTGACTTTCTTGCTCATGTTCTCCCTCCTTCTGCTATTCATTTGGACCAGTGTTCCAATGTGAGTCTCTGTCTCTAGCTCCATCCATCGCCAGATGAAGGTTCTATGGTCATATGCAAGATATTCATCAGTGTGGCTATGGGAGAAGGCCAGTACAGGTACCCACTCCTCTGCTGCCCAAGCATCTAGCTGGGGAAATCCCCTTGGATACCTGAAAAACCCTCTAGAGCCAAGTCTCTTGTCAATCCTAAGATGGCTCCCTTAATTAAGATATCTTCTTCCCTGCTCCCATATCCATCCTTCCTCCATCTCAACATCCCATTCCCCCAAGTTCTCCCCATCCTCCCCTTTTTTGTTCTCTCTCCCCATCTCCCCTTTCTCCAACTCCACCCCCACCCCCGTGTTCCCAACTTTTGCCCAGCAATCTTGTCTACTTCCAATATCCAAGAGGATAAATATATGTTTTTCTTTGGGTTCACCTTCTTATTTAGCTTCTCTAAGATTATGAATTATAGGCTCAATGTCCTTTGTTTATGGCTAGAATGTATTTCCTTTTAACTTATATAATATTATATCCTTCTGGGATCTTGAGGGACATGAAGAATAGATAATTATAGTTTCTCTTAGTTCTGATAAAAGATAAAATAGATATAAATATTATAACTCTAATTCTTGCTTGATACCTATTTTGTTATATGTAATCTTGCTATGTTAAAGTTAAAACCTTTCTTTTTATATAAACAGAAAAGATGAGGCTATATGGGATTCCCGTCTCTATACTGTAAATATTATTGGTTAATAAAGAAATTGCTTTGGGCCTATGGTGGCACAAAAAAAAGGGCAAGGCAGGAAATCCAAACAGATAGAGGAGGAGAGAGTAGGCAGAGTAAAAGAGACACATGTAGCTGCCAAAAAAAAAAAAACAGATGTTGGAACTTTACCCAGTAAGCCACAGCCATGTGGTGGTACACAGACAAATGCAGTAATTTAAGGTATGAGTTTGCCAGGAATATGCCTAAGCTAATAGGCCAAGGGTATCTTAATTAATTCATTTTCTGTGTGAATATTTCTGGTCTGGGCAGCAAGAAAATGAACAAAGAGCTTCTGGCAACAAGATGTATTTGCCAGAAAATAATCAAATTCAGGGTTGAAATCAATAAATATAAATAAGGAGAACAAAATAATGACTCAATGAAACAAAGAGATGGTTCTTTGAGAAAATCAACAAGATAAACAAACCCTTACCCCAACTAACAAAAGAGCAGAGCATGACTATCCAAATTAACAAAATCAGAAATAAAAAGGGACATATAACCGCAGGCACTGTGGAAATTCAGGCAATCTTCAGTTCATAAACTTATTCTCACAAAATTGGTAAATTTAATAAAAATGAACAACTTTCTTGATACTTTACATATACCAAAATTAAATAAAGACCAGATGTATAATTTAAATAGACCTATAACCCTTAAGGCAATAGAAAGCAGTGATTAAAAGTGTGGCAACCAAAAGAAAAAGCCCAAAAACTGATTGTTTCAGTGCAGATTTTTACCAGAAATCAAAGAACAGCTAGTTCCAATTCTTCTAAAATTGCTCCACACAATAAAAAAGAAGGAAAATTGACAAATTCTTTTTATGAGGCTACAGTTACCCTTTACACAAATATGCAGCAAAGAAAAAGAACTACAGAACAATCTCCTTCATAAACATTAATGCTGAAATACTAAATAGAATACTGTCAAACCAAATCCAAGAACACTTCAAAAAATCATTCAACATGAGAAAGAGATGCAGGGGATTCATCCTTAAGATGCAGGGATTGTTGAACATATGATAATTTTTCAATGTAATCCAACATACAAACACACTGAAAGAAAAAAATCACATGATCTTCTCATTAGATGCCAAAAAGCCTTTGACAAAAATCTAAAACCCCTTCATATCAAAGTTTTTGGAGAAATTAGGGATAAAAGGATTATATCTAAACATTGTTTTTTAAAAAAAAAAAACTTACAGCAAACCAACAACCAGCATAAAATTAAATGGAGAAGAACTCAAAGTGATTCCACTAAAATAAGAAACAAAAAAAGGCTGTCCATCTTTTCAATATAGTGCTTTAAGTTCTAGCTTGAGCAATAAGACAGCAAAAGGAGATCAAGATGATACAAGTTGTAAAGGAAGAAGTCAAGGTATTGCTCTTTGCAGATGATATGATAGTATACATAAGTGACCCTAAAAATTCAACCAGGCAACTCCTACCACTTATAAACACCTTCAGTTATGTGGTAGGATACAAGATTACCTAAAATAAATCAGTATCCCTACTGTATACAAATGATAAATGTGCCAAGAAAGAAATCATAGAAGCATCAACTCTTACAATAGCCACATTTATCTTGGGATATCACTAACCAAACAGATGAAAGGCCAATATAACTAGAACTTTAAGTCTTGCAAGAAACAAACTGGAAAAGATTTTAGACAATGGAAAGAACTTCCGTGCACATAGATAGGTAGGATCAACCAAATAAAAAATACAATCTTGCCAAAATCAATCTATAAATTCAGTGCAATCCACATAAAAATTCCAACACTATTCTTCACAGGGCTTGAAAGAACAATATTCAATTTCATATGGAAAATAATAAACCAGAATAGCTAAAACAATCTTCTTCAGTAAAGGAATTTCTATAGGCATCATCATCTCTGACTTCAAACTCTACTATGGAGCTATAGTTAAAAAACTTGTATTGACATAAAAATGGACACATGGACTAATGGAATCAAATCATAGACCCTGACATTAATCTACACATCATGAACACCTAATTTTTGAGAGAGAAGCCAAAGTGCCAAAATAGAAAAAGAAAAACATCTTTAACCAGTGGTGGTGGTCTAACTGGATGTCAACATGCAGAAGATTGCAAACAGATCTGTATCTATTGCCATGCACAAAACTGAAATCCATATAGCTCAAGACCTCAATATAAATTCAGTTACATTGAACGTGATAGAAGAAAAACAGGAAAATCACATTGTAAACATTGGCAGAGGAGATGGCTTCCTAAATATAACACCAGTAGCATGGACACTGAGAGGAACAATTAATAAATGGGACTCCCTGAAACTGAGAAGCTTCTGTAAGGCAAAGATATAGAAAATAAGACAAAATGACAGCATACAGAGAGAAAAACGATTTTCACAAACCACACATAATTGGCTGATTTCCAAAATATATAAAGAACTCAAAAAACTAGATATCAAAATACAGAATAATACAAGTAAAAACAGGGATACAGAGCTAAACAATAAATTATCAACAGAAGAATCCCAAATGGTTGAAAGGTATTTAAGGAACTGCTCAGCATCCTTAATTATTGGGAAAACATAACTCAAAGCAAAACTGAGATGCCATTTTTCACCTGTCAGTATGGCTAAGATCAAAAATATTGAGGACTCCTTATGTTGGAGAGGATATGGAATTCAGGAGAACACTCCTCCACTGATAGTAAGAGTACAAATTTTTACAGCCAATTTTAAATTAGTATGGCAGTTTCTCAGAAAATTGTGAATCAATCTACCTCAAGACACAGTAATGCCACACCTGGTCATATGCCTGAAGGATACTCAATTATATCACAAGGATATTTGTTCAATATTGTTCACAAAAGCATTATTCATAATACCCAGAACCTGGAAACAACCTTGAGGCCACTCAACTGAAGAATGGATAAAGAAAATGTGGTACATTTACACAATGAAATATTACTCAGCAATGACATAATGAAATTTTCAGGCAAATGGATGGAACTAGAAAAATCCTCAATGAGGTAATGCAACTCATAAAAACCAGTAGGATATGTACTTACTCATGTATCTTTATTAACATTAAGCAAATAATAACTAGCCTACAATCCACAGCTCCAGAGAATTTAGGTAACAATGAGGACCCTAAGATGGACACATGGATCTCCCTGGGTAGCAATTAGATTAGATCTCTTGGGTAAACTGAGGGTGATTTTGGCAGTAAGTGGGATGGGATGGGAAATGAGAACATGAGGGAATGGGATGGTAGATGAAGGAGATGGACAGATTGGGTTAGCAATGAAAGAGAGATCTTGATAGAGAAGCTACTATAGGCTTAGGCAGAAACTTAGTGCTTGGGGAATACCCAAGAATCCACAAGGATGACTCCATCCAAGACTGCTAACAATAATGGAGAGGGTGTCTGAATGGCCTTCCACTGTAGTCATATTGGTGAATACACCAACTCTCATTTAGAGCATAGAACCGTCATTCAATAACTGATAGACTTGGATGCAGAGATCCACAACCAAGCTCTAAGCCAAATTCTGTGAATCCAATAAACTAGAGGGAAGAGGAAATATATGTGCAAGGGATGTCAGGATCATGATGGAGAAATTACAGAGACAGCTGAACCAAGCTCATGGAAACTCATGAACTCTAGACCAAAAGCTGTGAATCCTCCAAAGGACTGAGCTATGACTTTAATATTTGGGAGAGAGTAATGAAGCCTGGGATATCTGAAAGGCCACTGGCAATAGGACCAGAATCTATTACTGGTGTAGGAAGTCCTTCTGTATATTTGTTGATTTTATTGGTTAATAAATAAATATGTTTTCAGCCAGTGGCTTAGCAGAATAGAACTATGTGGTAAAGCTAAGCTGAATGCTTGGAGAAAGAAGACAGAGACAAAGAGAAGCCATGGAGATGCTGCTGGAGACAGACACACTGGAACCTTGATGGTAGACCATGAGCCTCATGGCAAAATATAAAATAATGGAAATGGGTAAATTTAGATATAAGCACTAGCTAGCAATATGATAAAGCTCTTGGCCAAACAGTATTGCAAATAATATATTGTCTGAGTGATTATTTTGTGGACTGGGTAGCCAGGAATGAATAAGGAGCCTCCAACAACAATTGGTAGACAGGCATGGGGCAAGAAAAAAAAGTTTCTAGACCCACAAAATATGGCACAGCTTATTGGAAACAGCATTTTTTTTCAGATGGGTTCTGTTTACAAGGGAGGTTCAGTAACAACTGTGTGGCTTCTTTAAAAAATTGTGACTTCCTGGTTCACCAGGATGAACAGCTCTGACTCTTGGGAGGTCTGGCTACAGAACATTTAAATATGATCTGTGCATAGCATGTTAAAATTGCTTAATGGTGACACTGACCCACTTTGACCTCGAATCTAGGGTGGAATGAAAGGCTATCAGCAGAAGCAAACTTGGCTCTGCCATGTAGGACTGGGCAGAGAATGCAGGCCGGACTGCAGAATTTGACCTAGCCACACCTGGTTAGCATTTAAAGAAAAAAAAGTGGTCCTGGTCATAGAAGGATTACAGATACGCAACAAAGATAGATTCAGATGAAAAAGACCTCTAAATGGATAACACTGTTAGATAAATGTATATAGCCTTGAGAGAAAGAGAAAAAAAGAATAAAAAGTAAATGGTTTTTAAAAACCAAAATAAAGTCTTTAAAGAGAAAGAGTACAGGCAATCATAGATTAATACAGTAAAAACAGGCCACATAAAGATGGAATATACACAGAGAGTATACATTATGTATATTATTATATTTTCTTTAAATTTTTACTGTGAAGGAGCTAAGTACAGAAAGACATTTCATTGTATGGGCTGCTAAGCTAAACCAACATATATATTTTAAATGTGTCTTGATTTCAAAATTTGGGTCTAAGGATTAGTTGCTTTGGAAAAGAGGTTGTTCTGCTTCCACAGAGTATGGGAACCTGTAGATTCCTTTCAGACTAATGTGGTTTGATAAACCAAGAGCCCCCCAAAATGTCAAGATAACACCCCCCAAAATTACTTTACCCAATAAACGGCAGGAAGCAGTTTGGAGAGAACTATGCCCTAATTCCAAAATATTGCTTATAAATGTTTGTTTACATTTAAAGGGGGATATGCTATAGATATGAATAATTTGCATTAGTACAGATCTTGGTTTATTGATACAAATTCAAGAATGATTTTGCTATATGTATATTTCTGCTCTTGATTAAGGTATTATGTTTGTACAACTCATTTATAAATGTAAAGCATGGTTAAGAAATACAGATTATAATCATCTATAACAGTCAAGCTTCTCTTCATACTAGTTAGGTTTCCTATCTGTACAGAGATATATTTCAGATGGATACTTATTCTTCTAACCTTTCAAAGACTAACAGAATATAGCATTTAAAATGTTTTGAGAACTTAGGACTTTTCATGACAATGAGACACATCTATTTCTGTCAGCATCAGTCTATTTCAAGAGGACAATGGGTATCATAAAGGCTCCTCATGGAGTTTGTTAGCCTTTTGGGCCAGAAACTGCTCTTGTGTGAACTGTTTGACTGGACACACAGGACCCACAGAAAAATCACTGCTGAAGTTGCTTAAGGAAGGTAAGACAGTTCTTCATGGTTCCTCCTTCATGAAAAAGACTGACAGATGTTTTGCAGGGCACAAAAGAAAGCAGTTGATGAACTTTGTCATTTTAAGGTAAGAGAGGTCTTCAGATTTCCAGCTTCATGGAAAAGTCTGACAGATACTATGGACCTGTAGGCTAAATATGGTTCCTGCAATGTTATAGAAGAACTGTGGGTGACTGTTCGGGTAGCAAGGTGTCTCTTTCAATTCTAGAGGATTGAAAGTTGCGTACAATGCACTTCCTATTTACTTAGGTAATATTATATCCTTCTGGAGCCTTTGCTGGAGTTTAAGAATAGTTATAGTTTTCCTTAGTTATGATAAAAGATAAAGTAGACACAAATATTGTAACTGTTACTCTTGCCTGTTTTATTATATGCAATTTTACTGTTAAATTTAAAACCTTCCCTTTATTTAAACAGAAAAGTGGAAATGGTGTTGGAAATCCCTCTGTATATGTGATGCTTTTATTGGTTAATGAATAAAGCTGTTTCAGCCAGTGGCTTAGCAGGATAGAACTAGGCATCAAAACTAAACTAAATGCTGGAAGAAAAAAGGTGGCATTGAAAAGAAGCTGTGTAGCCACTGTCAGAGACAGATGTACTAGAAACTTGTTAGTAGGCCTTGAGTCTCATGGTAAAATAAAAAATAATGGAAATTGGTTAATTTAATATATAAGAGCTAGCTAACAATACATTTAAGATATTGGCCAAACAGTATTGCAAATAACATATTTTCTGAATGACTATTTCATGGTCTGGGTACCTGGAAACCAACAAAGAGCCTCCAACAACATATATCCCTGGTACATGAACTACCCTGTTGGAGTTCATTCCATATGGTGGGATGCCATACATGGTCTTATTCCAGAGGGAAGGGGCTTGGTCTTAACCTAACATAATATCCCAGACACTTTTCACACACAACGGGAGACTTTACACTTTGGGAGAAATGGCTCACTGATCCTTTTACTACAAATTGGCGCCCAACGTAATGGACTAAATCCACTTAAATACCGGAGAGGGCTTTTAAAAAAGTGAGAGAGAGAGTTTAACACAGCTTTTTGCTGTTTGCTAGGATGTGCCTTAGAGAGATTTCCTGATTCAGTAATAGCAGCAGAAAAAAAGCCAAGCCATTTTAAAATGCAGTTTCCTGGGTTGTGGTGCCAGTGTGAACTCCAGCCTTAAAGCATTTTAGTGGCTTTTATGAGACTGGATGGTTTTGTCCTTGCTCGGGTTCAGGAAGAAAGTACTCCCAGACCATGCCAATGGCTCAGTGCTCCCTATCTGGGCAGGAGGTGGGATCAGGTCTACTAGGCATGCACAAGGAGGAGAGCATGGCAGATTCCCGCTGCCATACACAGAGATGTTTCCAGGCTGCACAGTGGTCTGCCTGGCAGATTTGAATGTAACTCATATAAAAAGCTCATTCTCAGAGCTAAAGTGCTGAGTGTGGCTCCTACCAAAGGTGAAAGAAAAAAAAGCCATGTAGTTTTAAAACACCAGCTTTCTGGGCTATGCTCCTAGCATGACTTCTGACTCTTGTGGAAGACAGAGAATTTGGATGGGGTTTTGTAAGTAAAACGCTTGTTTGCTTGATAGCAATGTGGACTTGCCATGTGACTGGAACTGTGCTTGGCTCAAGGGCACCAAATGGCTGAAGCAGGAGCAGCTCAGGCTTTGCTCTGCCTTGCTGAACTGTGCTGACCTCAGGCAGGAACGATTGTAATTATCATAACAATAACGTAGTTAAGGTTTAGACTGGGCAGGAAATAGGTGGTACCATATTACCTCTACATGGTGCAACATAAGTTTTTAAGAAGTGCTTACCATTTTAAGAAGTGCTCCTGGATAGTAAAGAATTACAGATTCACCATAGCACAGATTCAGACATAAAAGACCTCTAAATGGGTCATAGTGTTGGATGAGTATACAGTAGGCTTGGGAGAGAGAAGAAAAACAATATAGAGAATAAAGTTAATACCTTAAAAAAAGGGTAAATTCTTTAAAGAGACAGAGTACAGATAGTTATAGATTAAGATAAATAAATAAAAATAAGTCACATAAAATGGAAAATTCACAGAGTCTGGATTATGTACATTGTGTTTTCTTTAAATTTTTTGACTGTAAAGGAGCTAAATACAGAGAGACATTTCACTGTGTGGGCTGATAATCCGATCCAATATATATGTTCTAAATGTATCATGACTTCCAAATTTGGGTCTAAGGATATGATGCTTTGGAGAGGGTCTTCTTTTGTTTTCACAGAGAATGAGACCCTGTGGATTGCTTCTATCCCAGTATGGTATGATAGACCATGCCCTCCTGAAAGGTGGCTGTAAACACCCTCAAAAAATTACTTCACTCAATTGCCAACTGAGATGAACTTGGCACACAGGTTATACCATGAACGAGTGGAATAACAGCGCCCCCATTCAGCAAGAAGAAGTTTGGGGAGAAATAACTGTGCCCATATTCCCAAATATTGTTTATAAATGTTCTTTTATATTTAAAGGGAGAAATGATATAGATAATGATTTACATTGGTATAAATTTTACTCTATTGATATAAATTTAAGGTCAATTTTGTTATATGCAAATGTATTTCTGACCTTGACTAAGGTATTGTGAGTGTGTAGTTCATTTAAAAATGTAATGTATAATTAGGAAATATTGGTTACTAATGGATAATCATTGATAATAGTAAAGCTTGTACTCATGTTAGTTAGATTTTCTAGATATATAGAGATATATCTCAGTTAGGTAGGCATTCTTCATATCTTTCAAAGACTGCAGAATATGGCATTTAAAATGTTTTAATAACTTAGGACTTTTCATGACAATGAGACACTCTGCTCCTGGCAGCACCAATCTACTTCAAGAGGAAGATGGGCATTGAAGAGGCTCCTTATGAAGTTTGATAGCTATTTGGGCAAGAAACTGCTCTTGCCTGGATTATTGCATAAACTGGACACAAAGAACCCGCAGAGAGAGGACTACTGAACTTGCCTAAAGGTGAGATGATCTTTCAGGGTTCCTGCTTCATGAAAGAGTCTGTGAGACATTCTGCAGGACACAGCAAATAGTGACTGAACTGCCTTTGAAATTTCCTGCTTCGTGGAAATGTCTGCTGGATACTATGGGCCTGAAGGCTGAAGATTGATGCCCCAATGGTACAGAGGAACTTTGGGTGACTGTACAGGCAGCAAGATGTCTCTGTCATTTCTAGAGTTTTGGAACTTGCTTATTTATTGTTTGCTTAGATAGTATTGTATCTTTCTGGAGTCTTTGATGGAGTTAAGAATAGTTAGTTATAGTTTTCCTTAGTTATGATAAAGATTATTGTAATTTTTACTTGATAACTGTTTTGTTATATGTAATTTTGCTATGTTAAAGTTAAAACCTATGAACAGTAACAATTTGTAGCCAACTCCAATATAAATGATAAACATCTATTTAATAATGATAGGATCTCTATTAACCCAGAAGGAATCCATAACCTTTGACTTTCTTTGTAAACAAGTGTATGACCTTTTCCTCACTCCACTTTTAAACTTCCATCTTAAAGTGAAGACATTCCTAAATTATAAAGGTTGGTTTAATTCAGGAATCTTTTCCACAGTTCAACATCTTTCAGCTGCTGTCTGCTCATGAGCATACAAAAATTCAGAATCAACAAAGCACCATATAAGATCACAACTCCCTGTGTTGTATTACTTCCCTTCCTTATATGGCTTAATTTTTTAGTTACTTCTCTCTTTAAATACTTTTAAATATTATTTAAATTGTTTAAATATTGTTTAAATATTATTAAACATTGTTTAACTGTTTGCACCCTTTCATCTTGTTTTCTTAATCCTTTGCACAATGTTAAATACATGGTAACCTGCTTAGAGTTTTTTTCCCCCTCTGAAACTTCTTTTTTTTTCACTCTGAACATTCTTTATTGACTATCTGTCACTTTTTCTGGCTGCATGAACAAAACCTTAAACCACCTCTCGGTTTACTTTATGGGCACTTCAAGCCTGCAGGCAGTAACCAGGAGACATATTTCTGTACCACACTCTCCATGAGAGACTGTGGGACTAGGAAGCCATGTTTGGTTTTGTTTATCTGTATTTTGAACCTTTTTTAATGCCTTTTCAAGTCTCGTGTTGAAATACATGTCTCCATGTTGGATATCATTTGTTGTTGAACATTTTGGTCAAAGTCATTGCCTCACAAATAATGATATGAAGACATTAATTATAAAACCTCAGCTAATAGTTTAGCTTTATTTTTAACTAGCTCTTATAACTTGAATTAATACATTTCTATTAATTTACTTTCTGCTTCATGACTTATCTCAGCTCCATAGTACCATCCTGCTTGCTCTGCATCCCATGACATCTCCCCTTCTTCTTTTCAGTATCCTCTCTGCCTAGAAATTCTGCCTAGTTATTAGCTATACAGTTTTTTAATTAAACAATCAGTATCCAAAAGATTAATCTATAACAACTCTATATATCTATAGCCAGTTTCTGTGTCCCTTCAAATAAGGGAAGATAACCTGAGATGCATGTTACTTATATAATGATTCTATGAAGCAAAGAGTTCTTGTCTCCTTTATAATGGTGGTTTGAACCTCTATTTTTTTGCTTAGGATATTTTAAAAATGTATCCTTGATAACTAGACTGTGCCAAACAGGACATCAATCTCTAACCTACATGACATTAAACAGAGAACATAAAACTAGCCATCTAAGTAACTCAGAACGTAGTAGAAATGAAAGCAACAGTATTGAGGTTGGTGGGATATAACCAAAGGCAGACCACAAGAAGAAGGCAAAGGACTGGAGATTCAGTAGCAAAAACATGAATTCTTTTTACTCCAGTATGTTTTTCTGTGTCTTTTAATTGGGGAATGAAACATTATTCAAGCACATATTCTTAATTTTTGTCTTTTTGTTAATCTCAGGGCTTTTTCTTTCTTTTCTTTTAGTTTTTAGTTTGTCGAGACAGTGTTTCTTTGTGTTATTGCCCTGGCTGAACTGGAACTCACTCTGTTGAAGAGGCTGACCTCAAACTTACAAAGACCCATAGGCCTCTGACTTCCAAGTCCTGTAATTAAAAGTATGAATCACTACCACTCATCTGAAGTTATTTTATTCATCTCCTCTGGTATCAATAATTACTTATTTGTAGCAATTTATTTAGATATGTTTATGCTTCTCTTTACACATAGAATGTGAAAATACATTCTTTTAATCTGTTTGTATCATGAAATGTTTTTATTTATTTTTCAATTTTTATACATATATTATTTTTGTATAATCTGAGTTAAAAGTACAACCTTTCAGAACTTTGAATACATCTTTAAAGGCCCTTCTGGCTTTAAGTTTTTTCTGTTGGGGGAGTCAGAAGTTATTCTCATGAAACTGCCTTTGCAGGTTGCTTAAACTTTTCCTCTTGCGGTTTTAAGTACCATTTCTTTATTTCGTGTTTTTATATTTTAAATTTAGTATGACCTGGACTTTAAAAGAAGTGTAATCTACAAGATTGCTTTCAGGAACCAAAACCATTTCCTTATATATTTAATGGCATAGCAATTATTACAGTGAGGAGGAATGAAGAATTTTTTTCTTAGTCAGTCTTTTACCAGAGTTTCATGTAGGAGAAAATTGTTTTACTAGCCCTCCTTCTAAGAACAGCATATGAAGCCACAATAAATATATACCCAAAGATGTGTTTCTATTCTGTGAGAAGATTGCTAATTTAAAAGCCTTGGTATTGCCAGTAAATTATCTTGGATATCTTTACTACATTTCACAGACATACATATTGTTCTTTGTCAGGTGCTTGAGTTACAAGGAAAAGATAGAGATATCATACAATCAAAGTTGTGCATTAATGTTGAGTCAGTAGTAACTAAATGAATTGGAAGTTCAAAACATAATGGGATGGTGTAAAATAATCCTCTAAAGGTCCGCTAACTCTGAACAAGTTAGAGATACCATATATAAACAGAATGAGAGCACAGTATAAATGTTATCAAAACACCCTATTAACTTGCTTACAGGTTTTATACAACTTTGATTTGTAAAGGTAAATTTTAAACATTTCTCAAAAATCTAATTCCTATAATCTGCTTTGTCATTCTTCCTTGATATCCTAATTTCTATATAATCCATTCTACTGGTGAAGCTTTCCACACATAGAAACTTTTCAGTGTGTCTTATATTACCTTCTTTATATCAATCAGCTCTTTGTTCTCTTTGAGTATATTTATATCTTCTTGAGTGGTTTGAATTAGTTATGAATCACTCTTTAATTATTTAGAAGTCCTTCAAGGTAAATTTTAATATACAACATTGTTATCAGATTTGTAATTTTGGAAGGGACATGGTGGCTTGGATTTTCATGTTGTTTCTGATTTTGCAATGGAACTTATTTATCTCAGGTTACTTGGCTAAATAGGAATATGGGCCTGGGGCTGGTGATCTGATACCTGCTCTCCTGTCAGTACATCAGCTGTAATAATTGAGGAAGTGCGGGCTAGATTATCAGTGTCCTGGAATGCTTAACTGTTGATATCAGTAGATAAGAAGATAGGGTAAGCTTGCAGCACATGGTACATGTTGGAACCTTGACACCCCTTTCTGTCTTACTGAGAGCTGGACAGAGGGCTGGAGTTTAGGCTGAATTTTGGGATCCAGAGACTCTTTACATATCAGCACAAGAAGTAGAGAAATTTTGGGATCAGAGACCTTTCAAATTCTTAACTAGATTAATAAGAGAAGAGGACATCAAAGTGATGCAAATAGGACAGGAAGAAGTCAGATCGTCTCTATTTACCTGACATAATGCTCCACTTAGAAGGTTCTGGAGAAGTTACCAGAAAATGTTAATTAACAAGATACAAATCAACACTCCAAAGCCATTATCATTTATATACATCAAAATGAACTCACTGGAAAAGAAATCAACTTAGAGGTGGGAAACTCTAGTACTAATGGCTTAAAAACATAATTTGGAATAAACATAACAAAGTAAATGAAATAATTCTACAAGTAAATTTTATGAGACTTGAATAAAGAGATAAAAATTTTCAGAATGTAGATATATGCACAACTCAGGGGGATTAGTATAATCAATACTAGAACAATTTCTGCATTGCTGTAAGAAATCTACTAATTCAATATAATGCTCATTACCGAACCTAGTCTATGCATAACTGAAAAACAAAATAAAACTGAAATTCATATGGAAGTGAAGAAGCCCACAAATACAAAAATGAGCTTTAACAGAAAAAAACAATGCTAAATACATTTTTGTAATATCTGATGTCAAAAGATATTACACAGTAATAGTTTTCTGGAATAGATCTTTAAATTTGTCAATGCTACCTTTATTGGAGCCTCTCCTGGAAGGTTGGAAAGTATTGAAAGCCCATAGTATAAACTATATGGAACACTTAAAATGAGAACTTCATTTCATTATACTTATTCAATAGTTCTAAGCAGCAAAAGATTTGGTGAACATGCATAAAAAACTTTTTAGTTTGAGAGAAAATAAGACAAATGATGGTACTGTTGTTTTTCATAACATCTCTGAAGTAATCTACAAAGGATAGGCATAAGCTCCATGATAAAATTAACTAGCTTCTAGCATCTGAGGACATAGTGAACAACGCAAAATTATTTACTGATAAAATTGTGAATAAAAAAATCTAAAGGTTTTTAAGTGTGCCCTGGGAGAGATTGCTCTTCCCAGTGTCTGCAGATCTCAAGTTACAGAAAATCAGACTAAAACCCTAGTTATAATGTTGACTGAATTATAGAAAAAATCTAAGTCATTGCCTGAGAGGGTGATAATAGTTAAAGTAAGGGAATTAATTAGTAAAGAATGTGATCCTGTAACTTTAAAAGGGGACTTATGGGAGAATTCTATTGAAGTTGCATGTACCTTGAGATGGATAAGATTCAGTGCAAAATCAGGAAGAACATGAAAATCCAAGGCACCATGTCTCTTCCAAAATTGAAAATCTCATAATAAATCTCAAACTTGCAAGGATTTATCTTACTTGAGTAAATAGTACCCTCTGTCTACATCTTGACATATTGTCTTTTTTAACTTTGACTAGAGAAATTAATCATTCATTGTCTGATCAACCAGAAGTGACATTCTCTGAAGGAAATATCAAATAGGACAATAGCAAGGACCTTCACAGTCTACCAATAGTCACCTCTAAACATATAATGAGACATGAGCAAAAGCAGATTACTAAAGAAAAGTAGAAAGTATAGTTCATGAAGTGCAGTACACTGCTAAAAAGTTTAATGAGTTTGTTAATTCACCTAAAAGTCTGGGAAACATGTGTACAAATGGTTTACAAGATTATGGAACAATTGTGGACAAAACATAAAATTGAATCATTCAGAGTTTATTGATATGACCTCTGTGGTTGTTTGAAAGAAAATGGTAACAATAGGTTCATAAACTACCAGAAAGTATATCCTGGTTGAAATATTTATGACCTTGTTATCGGAAGTTTATCACTGGGTACTGGTATTGAGGTTTCACATGATCAATTCAGGCCCAGTGTCATTTCGCTCTTTGAACTACCTCATGATCCAAATATAGAAATCTTGGTTCCTTCTCCAACACCAAGTCTGCCCACATGCTACTATGCTTCCTGCCATAAAAAAATGGACTACGAACATCTGAATTATAAGCTACACCCAATGATATATTTTCCTTTATAAGATGTGCCTCAGGCATGGTGTCTCTCCACAGCAATAAAAGCCCCAAGACTATGTTGAGCATTGCCATGACAGGCCTGAGCATGCTTTTGCTTGAAGGAGTATGTGCTTTGTGACTTTGAATTGGAAAATTATTTTAACACTTTTTGTCTGACTTAATGAGTCATACTAGTAAGGACATTAATTGGGGATAGTAATGTTGAGATTGATTTGAAATATGGAGGCCCAACTCAAGAGGTTTCAGAGGAGGAGGATTTTATTAAGTGGCCTAGAGGCTGGTCTAATGATATTTTGGTGAAGAATCTTGTTGCTTTCTGTCCTTGTTTAATAAATCTGCCTGAGGCAAAATTGAAAAATTATAGATTAACAGCTAAAAAAGAGTAGAACCAAACCAAGAAAGAAATGTGTTACAGCCAAAATGTGAAAGAACTTAAAGATATAAAGATCTAAAGAGTGCTTTGTCATTAGACATGAAGATGCAAAGATAGGAATTTGTCCTACTGAGTTTTAGTCCAGTATTTCCTCACTATGGTCACTTTCCTCCTTTTTGGAACAATAATGTACTTCTTCAGGCTGTGTTTAGGCAACCATATTTTGATGTATCATGGGTGAAGTTTCCCCTTTATTTCTAGGAGCCACAATTTTGAAGCAGATTTCCTGATCTTCTCAGTCTTATAATCTTTCTGTCTCCTCTTCTATGATGTTCCCTGAGTTCTAAGTTATGCATTTCTGATATTTATTTATTAATTGGAGCAGTGCAGCTCATAGAAATTTGTTCTTTGAATTTTGAGCACTGTGATCTCCTTTAATGGTTTCTGACTAATTAGGAAAATGTCCAAACATCAATCATTACTTAAGGTCTGGTCTACAGCCTAGTGTTACAGCAGATTTTTCTCATTTAAAGCCCCTTCCTTTCTGATAACTCTAGCTTGTGCCTTGTTAAAATAATACTAGCCATCATAACTACCCATTTGTCAACTTAACACAAAAGCACATTATTTTTTTGGGGGGGGGGGCGTTGAGACAGGGTTTCTCTGAGCTTTGGAGCCTGCCCTGGAACTGGCTGTTGTAGACCAGGCTGGCCGCAAACTCACAGAGATCTGCCTGTTTCTGCCTGCCGAGTGCTGGGATTAAAGGCGTGCACCATCACCACCCAGCAAGCACATCAATTTTTAATTAGAAAAAGTTTGATAGTTACCACAAATACATTAAAAGTTCATTCCCTTTTATCTATCTATTTATTCATTTATTTTAATAAAGAAAACAGACATTTTTAAAATTTTACCCCCCAATCCCAGTTGCTACTCCTTCCCTTCCTCCCTTCTCTCAACCTAAAACCACCACCCACTCCCATCCACTTCTCAGAAAGGGTAAGGCACATTGCCTTGGGGAAGATCTAAGGTCCTCCTTACTATAACTAGGCTGAGCAGGGTATCCAACCAAAGAGAAGGTTCCCAAAAGCCAGTACAAGCAGTAGAGATAAATCCCAGTGCCACTGCCTGTGACCTTGCAGTCTGCCCCAGGCATACAACTGATACCCACATTCAGAGGGACTAGTTTGGATCTATGCTGTTTCTTTCCCTGTTTGGCTGGAGTTGGTGAGGTTCCATCAGGTAAACTATTTCAGTGGGTGAATCCATCATGGTCTTGAACTCTTGGCTCATATTCTCACTCCTTCCACTCTTCAGTTGGATTTTGGAAACTCCGTCCAGTGCACCAATGCTAGTCTCTGCCTCTGTTTCCATCAGTTGGCCGTCCTGGAAATAACTCTTGTAGATCACACTGGCCTCAACTTCATAGAGATCTGCTTGCCTCTGCCTCCCACGTGCTGGGATTAAAGGCATGCACTATCACTGCTCAGTTTCATTGATTCATTGTATTATTTTTACTTGTTTCTATTTTATTTATTTCAGCATTGAGTTTATTTATTTTATTTACAATGTGGGGTGTTGCTTCTCCTGCTGTTTCTAGAACATTCACATGCACTAATGAGTTATTATTATGGGATCTATTCAGATTGGTTTTATGAGCATGACCTCTTAGAACTATCTTTATTGTGCCACATAGAATTGGTATGTACTCTTTTAATTCTAACTTTACTTTTAAAAGATTTCAAATTCCCTCTCAACTTATGTCTTGACCTAATTTCAATCAATAGTTAGTTGATTGGCTTCTATGAATTTTTATACTTTCTGTAATTTCTAATATTGTCAATATCCAGGTTTAACTCATGGTGGTCAGAAATTAATATAGTTTCTCTGTGGTTATTTCAGATCTGGGTGGTGGGAAACAAATGAGCAGCCCCCAACAAGAGTTTGGCACACAATTTGGGCTGATTACATCCACATAAAATATAAAAGAATTTGGAAAGGAATTTTAGGCACAAAAGAACAGAGTTCAGTGCAGTTTCTTGTTAGCCACACTTTTTCAGATAGATTCTATTTGTTGGTGGCTAGCAGGGATGCCATGGCTCCTTTAAGGAAAGGCCTACTGACTCAGCATGTGAAACAGAGCCTTTCTGGCTCAAGGAGTACAAACTCTGGTTCTTCCAGAAGTCCACACACTTAAATAGGGTCTGTGAGCAGCTTCTTACAAATTTCTGAATGGTGAAATAGACCCACTGCGACCCTGGAGCTGAGACAATGTGAATGGCTCTCAGTAGCAGTAAGCTTGCCTCCACCATGTTGGACTGGGTGGAATTAACAGGCATGACCAAGGAGTTGGTCCTAGTCATGCATGCTTAGCATTTCAAAGAAAAAAATATTATCCTGGTTGCTGTGGGACAATGATCTGTCTGCTGTCACTTGTATTTTAAATAAATGCTGATTAGCCAGTAGCCAGGCAAGAAGTATAGGTGGGGTGACCAGGCAGGAAGTAGAGGTGGGGTAGTGAGAATTCTTGGAAGAGAAAGGATTCAGTCAGCAGTTGTGACCCAGCCACAGATGAAGCAAGATAGGAATGTGTGATGTGTGACTGCCTTACTGAAAAGGGTACCAAACCATGTGGCTAACAAAGACAAGAATTATGGGCTAATATGCTTTAAGAGTTAATCAGTAGCCTATGATAAAATCAGTTTATAATTAATTTAGGTGTGTGTGTGTGTGTGTGTGTGTGTGTGTGTGTGTGTAGGGGGACTAAACAACTACAAGATCAGGTGGGACAGAAACTTCAGTCTACACCTGGTCAAAAAATAACTACAGATATGCATGCCATAAAGGCAGATTCAGGTGAAAAAGACCTCTGAATGGGTCACAGTGCTGAATAAATGTACATGGGCTAGAGAGAGAAAACAAAAGAATATAGAAAAACATAAAACAAAGTCTTAAAAGAGACAGAGTACAGACAGTCATAGATTAAAGGAGTAAAGAAAAATAAGCCACCTAAAGATGAAATTTGCAAGAGAGTCTGGGTTATGTATGTTATTCTATTTTCTTTAAATGTTTTGACTGTGAACAAGCTAAGAACAGAGGGGCATTTCATTGTAGAAACTGCTAAACTAAAGCAACATATATATTTTAAAGATATCTTGACTTCAAAACTTAGATCTAAGAAAATGTTGCTTTGGAAAAGAGGTTCTGCTTTTTGGAAAAAATAAGAACCTTTGGATTACTTCCAGACTAATGGGGTTTGATGATCCAAAAACCTCAGAAATCTCTCTACAAACCCCAAAATTACTTCAAGAAATAAAAAGCAGGAAGCAGTTTAGAGAGAACTATGCCCAAATTTCCAAATATTGTTCTTAAATGTTTATTTACATTTAAAGGTAGATATGATATAGAGATGAATAATTTGCATTGGTAAGGGTCTTGGTTTATTGATACAAATTTGAGGTCAATTTTATTATATGTATATTTCTACTCTTAATTAAGGTATTGTGTTTATGTAGCTCATCTAAAAGAGCAATGAATAAATAAGAAATACAGATTAATAGATAGTCATCTATAATAGTCAAGTTTGTAGTCATGTTAGTTAGGTTTTTAGATGTATTTCATCTAGAGATATATTTCAGATCAATAAATATTCTTTGTACCTTTCGAAGACTAACAGAATATGGCATTTAAAATGTTTTAAGAACTTAAGACTTTTCATGACAATGAGACACATCTGTTCCTGGCAGCACCAATCCACTTCAAGAGGACAGTGGGCATTGAAGAAGTTCCTTGTGGAGATGGTTAGCCATTTGGGAAAGAAATGGCTCTTGCCTGTACTGCTTAATGGTATGCTGTATAAAGTGAAAAAGGAGGATCCTCACAAAAATGACTGCTGAACATGCCTAAAAGTGATATGATCCTTTGGGGTACTTGCTTCATGAAAAAGACTGCTAGACATTCTGAAAGACATGGAAGAAAGTGACTGTCAAACTGCCATATAGGTTGAACTGTCTTTGAAATTTCCTGCTTTGTTGGAAAGTCTGATGGATACTATGGGCCTATAGGTTAAAGATATTTGTTCCCAACGTTAAAATAGAACTTTGGGTAACTGTCCAGGCAGAAAGATGCCTCTGTCATTTCTAGTTTTGGAAGTTGTTTACAATGCATATCCTGTTTACTTAAGTGATATCATATCCTTCTGGAGTCTTTGAAGGAATTGAAGCATTGATAATTAGTTATAGTTTTCCTTAGTTATGATAAAAGATAAAGTAGATAAAAAATATTGTAACTGTAATTCTTGTGTGATACCTGTTTTGTTTTATGTAATTTTACTATGATAAAGTTAAAACTCTCCTTTTTATTTAAACTGAAAGAGGTAAATGATGTTGGAAGTCCTTCTGCATATGTGTTGCTTTTTTAATTAATGAATCTAGCTGTTTCAGCCAGTGGCTTAGCAGAATAAAGCAAGGCAGAAATTCCAAGCAGATAGAGAAGGAAAGAAGGTAAAGTCAGCAAGATGCCATGTAGTCACCAGCAAAAAAAAAAAAAAATGCCCATGTGCTGGTACCTGTAAACCACAAACCTTGTGATAAATTATAAAATAATAGAAATGGGTTAATTTAAGATGTAAGATCTAGTTAGAAATACATTTATGCTATTGGCCAAATAGTATTGCAATTAATATGGTTTCTGTGTGATTATTTCAGTTCTCTGCAGCCAGGAAACAAACAGGCACCTTCTGAAAACAGTTCTGGCTACTACTGTCAACTTGACACACAAACTAGACTTATCTAAAGGAAGTGAGCTTCTGCTGTGCCAGCACAGCAACTGTAGTGCTCTGAGTTATGGAAGTCAGGATTAACACACAGCATACTTCAGGTTCTGAAGACAAGCCTTTGTTCCACTTTCTCACACAGTACATATAGCCCTCAGCAGGGGAGGCTAAGCCATCAAAAGCAGGAAGCTTATCACCATAAATCACATGGCTTAGGGCTAAACATCCTTAAAAACATTGCTGAAAACAACAGATTGTTCCTGTTTTTGTTCCTGTTTTCAGAAGAACCAACCACAAGAGTGCAAAACAGATCCAGTGGGAGTGCAAAGGCCCATACTCAATGGACCCAACAATTTCCCCCTTTATATTTTAAAAGCATGAGAACCCCTGTCTTTGGACTCCCTCAGTTAGAGACTCTTACCCATCTATGGAAGGCCTTAATCCCTGTCTTAGGTGATCTTTCTATGCCAGGACAGTTGCCCATCATAGGGATCCCTCATGACTTCTGCAGCATCTGCAGCCAGACTTGGGGAACTTTCTGATTACCATTAGACAACCTGAGCAACACCTGTTGAGTAACAGTGTGCTGTACGTGGGATTGAGGCATAAAGCAGCAGAGAATCCAAAAACAGATAACCCCAATAGCAATATCAGTGCAAGTGAGAATGTTCCAGACAATTGCTGGACTCAGCCCCCAAGGTGGGCCATTGCATTCCACCAACTGGATCCAGACACAGCAGGGACCTGCATGCTATTAATATACACAATATGATGAGCTGTCCAAAGATATGTATTTAACTGTTTAACCATATCAGAATCATTTACAACATTAGCAAGTGTAATGTATAAGACATTTGTCACAGGAGCCAAAGGGAATCTACCTGTTTTTGCAAAAGCAATTTGTTGATTTAAATTTAAAAGTCCAAATCTAATATGAGGATTCAGAGCATTCTGTTTCTCCAGGGCCTCACTAACCCTTCCAGACAGCTGATCCAGAGTCTCTGCAGTCACAGCTGTCTGCTAAATGGCATCTCCAGCAACCATAGCTCCAGTGGCAGCAACAGCAATAGCAGCAACAATTGCAGCTAGTATCCCAAAGTCTCACTGCTGTTGATAAAGGATGATTTCCTGATATTCTTGAGACATCAACACCAGCAGTGGAATCACAGTAGGCACTTGAACAATCAAAGCTCCATCAGAACCGTTTCAGCAATTACTAAGCTTGCAGATCTTAGAAGAACAATTAAGAATATCACCCTCCAATGCACCCACACACTGAGACAATGGAGATGTTCTATTGGGAACTCACCAAGGCCAGCTGGACTAGGTCTGAAAAAACATGGGACAAAACTGGACTCACTGAACATAGTAGACAATGAGGACTACTGAGAAGTCAAGAACAATGGCACTAGGTTTTGATCCTACTGCACATACTGGCTTTGTGGGAGCCTAGGCTGTTTGGATGCTCACCTTACTAGACCTGGAAGGAGGTGGGAGGTCCTTGGACTTCCCACAGGGCAGGGAAACCTGACTGCTCTTCGGGCTAATGAGGGAGGGGGAGTTGATTGGGGGAGGGGGAAGGAAATGGGAGGCAGCTGCGGGGAGGAGGCAGATCTTTAATAAATTAATTAATTAATTAATTAAAAAAAGAATATCACCCTCCAAAGTGCCATTCCACAATACAAAGAAAAATGGGGCAAGAATGCAAGCAGAGGATTGAATAGCACAGCAGTATAATTTATCTTTAGAGAGGTTTCAAAAAAATCTATTTGGATAAAACTGGCAGTGGCATTAAAAACAATTACTTATGCCTGGGAAAGGTGGAAGTTTTTATCACGGGCCTATGGCCATACCACCACATGTCTTTCCTACCTTTTAATGAATCAGGCTCTTGAGTGATACATTCTCCCCACAAAACTGTGGGGTGGAGATTAAAATCTCTATCAACATCTCAACACTGAGGAGCAGGCTTGGGACCATAGGTATATGTTTTTCAAATCCTCATTCAGGATGAAATGCAGATTATTTCTAAATCCTATCACCCTACAATGAGTATGATTATTAGTACAGTCTACAATAGGAGCATTATTCAATAATAAACATCAATGATGAAAGGAGGACTCCTTCACCAATAACAGGTTACTAAGATTAATAATAGAAAGAGCCTCCATTAATGGAAAGACAGCTGTAATGTTTCCCTGTTCCAGATGAACTCGGGCTGAAGCTGTCCCCACTATGATGTTAATAGCAAAAAGTGAGGGAAAGAGGGGGTTATTTTTACTAATTGACATTAAAAGTGGGGGGTTTCTCACCAGACTTCCCATCATGTGAATCTATTGTTGTTACCAGAACAGCAGATGCAGCAGAAGGAGCATCACGATCTTCATCCTGGGTCACCAACCATACGCATCACTCTGGCACCAAAATTGGTTTATCAGTTCCGGAGGAAAAACACAAACAGACCCCTTACCTTTGCCAACAAGGCGGTTAGTTCCATCCATCTTCCTGTTTGCAGATCTTTCCAATTAACCCATTCTAGGCGCTGAGCCCTAACTTGTGTATGGCACTCCATAGGCAAGCACCCTTCAGCATCCACTGTCAGAAAAATTTAAAATAAAGAGAATGGTGGATAATTGAGTTGCTGGAGAGAATATGAACTCCCACTTTTTTATTTTTTGAAAATATTGTTTGAGGGTCTGCTTGGCTTTTTTACACTTGTTTGACCAATTGGATTATACGGGATGTCTGTTTTATGGGAAATTTTATCGAATGAACAAAAGGATAACACTTTTTGCTGATAGTTCTAGGAGAAAATCAACAAGATTGTTAAACCCCTATCCAAACTAATCAAACGGCAGAGAGAGAATACGCAAATTAACAATATCAGAAACAGAAAAGGAGACATAACCACAGACACAGAGGAAATTCAGAAAATCATTAGATCTTACTACAAAAGCATGTATGCCGCAAAATTGAAAAGTGTTAAAGAAATGAACACTCTTTTAGGTAAGTACCATATACCAAAGTTAGACCAGGACCAGGTGAACAATCTAAATAGACCTGTTAGTAGAGAAGAATTAGAAGTTGTTATAAAAAAAACCTCCCTACCAAAAAAAGCCCAGGTCCAGACGGTTTCAATGCAGAATTCTACCAGAACTTCCAAGAAGACCTAATACCTATACTCCTTAATGTATTTCACAATACAGAAACAGAAAAGTCATTGCCAAATTCCTTTTATGAAGCTACAGTTACCCTGATACCAAAACCACACAAAGACTCAACCAAGAAAGAGAATTGCAGGCCAATCTCACTCATGAACATCGATGCGAAAATCCTCAATAAAATACTGGCAAACCAAATCGAAGAACACATTAGAAAAATTATCCATTCTGATAAGTAGGCTTCATCCTGGGGATGCAGGGCTGGTTCAACATAGGAAAATCTATCAATGTAATCCATCATATAAAAAAACTGAAAGAAAAAAAACATGATCATTTCATTAGATGCTGAACAAGCATTTGACAAAATTCAACATCCCCTTATGATAAAGGTCTTCGAGAGATTAAGGATACAAGGGTCATACCTAATTATAATAAAAGCTATTTATATTAAGCCGACAGCTAACATCAAATTAAATGGAGAGAAACTCAAAAGCCATCCCACTAAACTCCGGAACACGACAAGGCTGTCCACTCTCTTCATAAATCTTCAATATAGTGCTTGAAGTTCTAGCAATAGCAATAAGACAACATAAGGGGATCAAAGGGATTCGAATTGGAAAGGAAGAAGTTAAACTTTCCTTATTTGCAGATGATATGATAGTATACATAAGAGACCCCAAAAACTCCACCAAAGAACTCCTACAGCTGATAAACACCTTTAGTAGTGTGGCAGGATACAAGATCAACTCCAAAAAATCAGTTGCCCTCCTATACACAAAAGATGAGGAAGCAGAGAGGGAAATCAGAGAAGCATCACCTGATATATGTATGAATAATCTGCATTAGTATAGATTTTGCTTTATTGATAGAGATTTAAGGTCAATTTTGTTATATGTATAAGTGTTTCTGATTTTGATTAAGGTATTGTGATTGTGTAGTTCATTTAAATATGTACTGTATAATTAAGAAATATAGGTTGTTAATGGATAATCATCGATAATAGTAAAGCTTGTAGTCATGTTAGTTAGATTTTCTAGATATATAGAGATATATTTTAGATAGACATTCTTCATGTCTTTCAAAGACTACAGAATAGGACATTTAATGTTTTAATAACTTAGGACTTTTCATGACAATGAGACACTCTGCTCCTGACAGCACCAATCTACTTCAAGAGGAAGATGGGCATCGAAGAGGCACCTTATGGAGTTTGATAGCCATTTGGGCAAGAAACTGCTCTTGCCTGGACTATTCCATAAACTGGACACAGAGAACCTACAGAGAGAGGACTACTGAACTTGCCTAAGGTGAGATGATCTTTCAGGGTTCCTGATTCATTTTGAAAGAGTCTGCGAGACATTCTGCAGGACAAAACAGATAGTGACTGAACTGACTTTGAATTTTCCTGCTTTATGGAAATGTCTGCTGGATAGCATGGGCCTGAAGGCTGAAGATGGATGCCCCAACAGTACAGAGGAACTTAGGGTGACTGTCCAGGCAGTGAGATGTCTTTGTCATTTCTAGAGTTTGAAGTTTCTTAGTTCTTGTTGACTTAGGTAATATTATATCTTTCTGGAGTCTTTGATGGAGTTAAGAATAGTTAGTTATAGTTATAGTTTTCCTTAGTTATGATAAAGATTATTGTAACTTTTACTTGATAACTGTTTTGTTATATGTAATTTTGCTATGTTAAAGTTAAAGCCTTTTTTTTTGTTTAAACCGAAAAAGGGGAAATGATGGAGGAAGGTCATTGGCTAATAAAGGAACTGCCTTGGCCCATTTTATTGGTTAGGACATAGGTAGGTGGAGTAAACAGATCAGAACGCTGGGAGGAAGAGGAAGTGAGGTCAGACTCGACAGCTATCCTCTCAGGAGCAGACACCTGAGAGAGACGCCATGCCCTGCTCCCAGCATGAAGCTCCGACCCAGGATGGACATAGGCTAGAATCTCCCCGGTAAGCGCACCTTGGGGTGCCACACATAGATGATTAGAAATGGGCTAAATTAATATGTGAGAATTAACCTAGAAGAGAATGGGCCAAGCAGTTTTTAAATGAATACAGTTTGTGTGTTGTTATTTCGGGCATAAGCTAGCCATGCAGGCAGCCGGGGTGCTGGGAATGGAGCCCCGCCGCCCTTATTACTACAATCACCTTTCACGATAGTCACAAACAGCATAAAATATCTTGGGGTAATTCTAACCAAGGAAGTGAAAGATCGATTTGACAAGAACTTTAAGTCTTTGAAGAAAAAAATTGAGGAGGATACCAGAAAATGGAAGGATCTGCCTTGTTCTTGGATTGGAAGGATCAACATAGTAAAAATGGCAATTCTACAAAAGGCAATTTATAGATTCAATGCAATCCACATCAAGGTCCCATCAAAATTCTTCACAGATCTTGAGAGGACATTAATCAACTTTATATGGAAAAATAAAAAACCCAGGATAGCCAAAACAATCTTATACAATAAAGGAACTTCTGGAGGCATTACCATTCCTGACTTCAGACTCTATTACAGAGCTTCAGTATTGAAAACAGCTTCGTATTGGCATAAAAACAGAGAAGTTGACCAATGGAATTGAGTAGACGACCCGGATTTTAACCCACAAACCTATGAACACTTGATTTTTGATAAAGGAGCTAAAAGTATTCAATGGAAGAAAGAAAGCATGTTCAACAAATGGTGCTGGCAGAACTGGATGTCAACCTGTAAAAGAATGAAAATAGATCCATATCTACCACCATGCACAAAATTCAAGTCCAAATGGATTAAAGACCTCAATATCAGGCTGAACACACTGAACCTGATAGAAGAGAAAGTGGGAAGTACTCAAAAACATATGGGTACAGGAGATCACTTCCTATGTATATCCCCAGCAGCACATACATTAAGGACAACAATGAATAAATGGGACCTCCAGAAACTGAGAATCTTCTGTAAAACAAAGGACACTGTCACGAAGACCAAAAAGCAACCCACTGACTGGGAGAAGATCTTCACCAACCCTACAACATACATATATATATAGAACTCAAAAAGTAGACTTAAAAATGCTAATTAACCCAATTTAAAAATGGAGCACTGAACTGAACAGAGAATTCTCAACAGAAGAAATTCAAATGGCCAAAAGACACTTAAGGTCAGGCTCAATCTCCTTGGCGATCAGGGAAATGCAAATCCAAACAACTTTGAGATACCATCTTACACATGTCAGAGTGGCTAAAATCAAAAACACCAACGATAGCCTTTGCTGGAGAGGATGTGGAGTAAGTGGCACACTCATCCATTGCTGGTGGGAATGCAAACTTGTGCAACCACTTTGGAAATCAGTGTGGCGATTTCTCAGGAAATTCAGTATCAACCTACCCTAAGATCCAGTAATACCACTCTTGGGAATATACCCAAGAGATGCCCTATCATATGACAAAAGCATTTGTTCAACTATGTTCATAGCAGTATTATTTGTAATAGCCAGAACCTGGAAACAACCTAGATGCCCTTCAATGGAAGAATGGATGAAGAAAGTGTAGAATATGTACATATTAGAGTACTACTCAGCGGTAAAAAACAATGACTTCTTGAATTTTGCGTGCAAATGGATGGAAATAACACTATCCTGAGTGAGGTATCCTAGACTCAAAAAGATGAACATGGGATGTACTCACTCATAATTGGTTTCTAGCCATAAATAAAGGACTTTGAGCATATAATTTGTGATCCTAGAGAAGCTAAATAAGAAGGTGAACCCAAAGAATAACATATAGTCATCTGCCTGGCTATGGAAAGTAGACAAGATTGCTAGGCAAAAACTGGGAACTTGGGGATGAGGTGGCATAGGGCTGAGGGGCAATGGGGTGAGAAAAGTGAGAAGGGGAGAATTGGGGGAGCATGGGGGAATGGGATGGTTGGGATAAAGGAAGGGTGGACACGGGAGCAGAGAAATATATATACTAATT
Source organism: Microtus oregoni (assembly GCF_018167655.1). NCBI lineage: Eukaryota > Metazoa > Chordata > Mammalia > Rodentia > Cricetidae > Microtus > Microtus oregoni. The sequence continues at coordinate 21,679,695 of NW_024543093.1, read as the reverse complement.
AAGGAAACCATCTTAGGGTTGGCAAGAGACTTGACTCTGGAGGGGCTCGCAGGTGTCCAGGCAGATATCCCCAGATAGTACCTTGGGCAACTGAGGAGAGGGAACCTGAAATGACCCTATGCTATACCCATACTGATGAATATCTTGCATATCACCTTAGAACCTTCATCTGGCGATGGATGGAGATAGAGACAGAGACCCAAATTGGATCACCGGACTGAGCTCTTAAATCCAAATGAGGAGCAGAAGGAGGGAGAACATGAGCAAGGAAGTCAGGACCACGAGGGGTGCACCGACCCACTGTGACAGTGGAACCAATCTTTTGTCGAGCTCACCATGGCCAGCGGGACTGGGACTGAATAAGCATGGGATGAAACCGAACTTTCTGAACATGGCGGACAATGAAGGCTGATGAGAAGCCAAGGACAATGGCACTAGGTTTCGATCCTAATACATGAACTGGTTTTGTGGGAGCCTAATCTGTTTGGATGCTCACCCTCCTGGACCTGGATAGAAGTGGGAGGACCTTGGACTTCCAGCAGGGCAGGAAATCTGAACTACTCTTCATTCTCGAGAGAGAGGGAGAATGGAGTGGTATAGGGGAAGAGGTAGAGTGGAGGGGGAAGGGGGCAATGTGTGGGAGGAGGTGGAGGGAAATGGGAACTGGGGAGGAGTCAGAAATTTTTCAATTCAACAACTAAAAAAAATAAACAAAAGAATAAAGAATAAAATAATAATAATTTTGCTGATATATGTTGGGCCATTATTTGTCTTGATAACCTCAGGGTTGTCCATATAGGCAAAATCATATAAGCAATGTGTAATGGCATCCTTTGTTTGTTTTTTTGAATGTAAGGATGTGAAAATTATTTCTGAAAAGGTGTCTACTGATATATGGACAAACTTAAATTTTTCTGCAGTGGGCAGGTATGCTACATCCCTCTGTCATAACTGATTTGGTTGTAACTCTCATGCGATAACTCCTAAATTGGGGATGTTTAGGAAAGGAGCACACTGAGGATAAGAAGATGTAATGGCTTGTGTTACTTTTTGTGTGTATCAAGTATGATGCTGAAGAGAGTGTGCTTTAAGGTGAAATTTATTATGTATTTTTTGAGTGTGGTTAGAAGTAAGGCAAACGTGTGTATGTTTATCAGCTAAATTATTTTCTGTTGACAATGTCCCAGGAAGCTGGGTATGACTGAAGATAAAGATGTGGGCCATATACACATTATCAGTATATAAATTTACAGATTTTTCAGGGAAGAGCTGGCATGGAAGGAGGCAGGCTGTTACCTCCACAGCTTGGGCTGATACATTACCCATAGGATGCTTTTATACTTTTTTTTCAGAAACCTTTATTGTATTACCTTTAGGGGAAGCATCTGTAAAGACAGCATGTGCTGAGGGTATGGGAGATCCTCTAATCACTTGGGGGAATATAGCTGGATGATTTTTGAATAGGACCATTAATGGATGTTGAGGATACTGAAAATCAAACCTTTCAGAAAAGGAGGTGAGAAAAGGAATCCATTCATCATGGTGTTGTTGTAAATGTGTTAGATGGTCTTTAGTATAAGGTGTTATAATCTTGTCAGGGTACTTTTTAAATGTCTGGGCAACAACATTTTTAGCTTGTTAAAACAATTGTAATATAGCTTTATGGTATGGGATAACTACCCTCACTGGAGAGGCAGGCATATGTACCCATAAAATAGGTCCATACTGTCAAAAGACTCCCATGGGGGAAAATTAGAAGCAAGAACTACAAAATTTAATGATTGGTTATAATTAATCTGTTGGAGGTGAACCCTTTAAATGTTGTCCAGAAGAAGCCTGTCTGGCCACAGGCATTAATATTTAGGGAGAGGTTGAGTCAGGATCTTTCAAGACCATATCATACAATGTTCTTAAGTTACCTGTTTTAATTATTAGGGAGGGGCATATGCACTGTACATCTCCCAGTAACTGTTGTCAATATTGTAAGGTTTTAAGATGAGAGGTGTCAATAGTTATTTTTGGGGGGGTTAATTTTATTTATGGTCAATTGGTACCCAAGGCTTGCACTTGGACCTTTTTAGGAACTATGATTAGCCTTGCCTTTTTTAAATCCTGTTGTTTTGGAGTATAAGCCTTGAGCAGTTGATTTTGATCAGGCCCTGTTATTAATAAATTATATATATATATATATATATATATATATATATATATATATATTGAACAATATATAACTGTGGGAACTGACAGCAGACAGGCTCCAATGCAGCAGCAACATAAGCTTGACATGTGGTAGGACTATTTGTGATACCCTGTGGGAGTACGATTTAATGGAATTGTAAAGCTGGTTTTTTAAAATTAACAGAAGGGAGGCTAAAAGCAAAATGAGGGCAATCCTGTTTGGCTAGAGGGATTGTAAAAAAAACAATCTTTTAAATTTACTATAATTATATGTCAGCCGCAGGATATGGCTGAAGGGAATGACAATCCCTGCTGAAATGGACTCATAGGCTCCATCAATTTATTGAGAGCCCAGAGGTCCTGTAATAGTTTTCATCTTTAAGATATTTTTAACAATAAAAATGGGTGTATTTTAAGGGGAAGTGGGGGGGGACAATATGCCCAGCCTGCAGCTAATCTTGGATCAAGGCATGAGCAGCCTGCAATTTTTTTTTGAGTCAAGGGCCACTGCTCTACCCAAAATGTATTGTCAGATTTTTAAGTTATAAAAATTGGGGCAGACTTGGGAACAGTGACCCTAATTAAAAATGGCCTAGACCACTTTGAACTCCCAGCAGTCTGGTAATTTGTTTATCTTGTGTTACTGGCTGCGACTGGCCCTGCAGATTTTTTTCCCAGCCCCTGCCCTGGTCTCCATCCCAGTTGCTGTATAATTTGGGCCACTAGTGTTGGTGGTGTGGGCTGAGTGGTCAAGACACCTTCCATCTCACTCAGAACATCTCTTTTCCAGAGATTAACAGGGAGTCCAGGGAGGACATATGGCTGAAAGTAACCCTAATGGCTTTTATTATCTTGTCAGTTTAATATTTTTGTATTTTGGGGAACATTTTTGACCTATTCCTTGAAGGGTGGAAGTAGTACTTTTTTAATTTAATAATTAAAATTTTCCACCTCCTCCTGTTTCCCTCCCACTCCCCTCACTCTCCCTCCCCCTTCCCTCTCCAGTCCTAAGAGAAGTCAGAGAGCCCTTCCCTGTGGGAAGTCCAAGGCCCTGCCCCTTCCATCCACATCTAGGAAGGTGTGCATCTAAACAGAATAGGCTCCCACAAAACCAGTACATGCAGTAGAATCAAAACCCAGTGCCATTATCATTAGCTTCTCAGTCCGCCCTCATTGTCAGCCACATTCAGAGTCTGGTTTGATCACATGCTCTTCAGTCCCAGTGCAGCTGGCCTTGATGAGCTCCCATTAGATCAGTCCCACCATCTCCGTGGGTGGACACACCCCTCGCGGTCCTGACTTCCTTCCCTCCTTCTGCTCTTCATTTGGACCTTGGGAGCTCAGTCCAGTGCTCCAATGTGGATCTCTGTCTCTATCTCCATCTATCACCAGATGAAGGTTCTATGGTGATATGCAAGATATTTATCAGTGTAGCTATGGGATAAGGCCAGTTCAGGCACTCTCTCGTCTGCTGCCCAAGGATCTAGCTGATGACATCTCCTGTGACATCTGGGAACCTTTCTAGAGTCAAGTCTCTTGCCAACCCTAAAATGGCCCCCTTAATTAAGATATCTTCTTCGTTGCTCCCATATCCACCCTTCTTCCATCTCAACCATCCCATTCCCCCAAGCTCTCTCCACCCTCCCCTTCTCCCTTTTCTCTCCCCATCTCCCCTTCCCCTCACCCCAGCCCCACCCCCATGCTCCCAACTTTTGCCCGGCAATCTTGTCTACTTCCAATATCCAGGAGGATAAATATATGTTTTTCTTTGGGTTCACCTTCTTATTTAGCTTCTCTAAGATCATGAATTATAGGCTCAATGTCCTTTGTTTATAGCTAGAATCTACTTATGAGTGAGTACATACCATATTCATCTTTTTGGGTCTGGCTTATCTCACTCAGTAAAGTGTTTTCTATTTCCATCCATTTGCATGCAAAATTCAAGATGTCATTATTTTTTACCACTGAGTAGAATTCTAAAGTGTATATATTCCACACCTTCTTTATCCATTCTTCCATTGAGGGGCACATAGGTTGTTTCCAGGTTCTGGCTATTACAAATAATGCTGCTATGAACATAGTTGAACAAATGTTTTCTAGTATGATTGGACACCTCTTGAGTATATTACCAAGAGTGTAATTGCTGAGTCCTGAGGTAGGTTGACTCCCAGTTTCCTGAGTAACCACTACACTGATTTCCAAAGTGGTTGCACAACTTTGCATTCCCACCAACAATGGATGAGTGTTCCCCTTATTCCACAATCTCTCCATCATAGGCTATCATTGGTGTTTTTGATTTTAGCCATTCTGACAGGTGTAAAATGGTATCTCAAAGTTATTTTGATTTGCATTTCCCTGATTGCTAAGGAGGTTGAGTGTGGCAGTATTACTTTTTAATGGCCACTTTTTAGGCCTGGATTGTAAGGACAGGATGGAGATGTCAGCTCCAGAGTCTAAAATCTCATTAAATGACTTCCCATTAATAATCAATTATAATTTTGGCCTTTTCTTTATATGAGCTGCCCTAAAGGCTGTAGATCTGGACGACCCAAAACCCTTAGCACCCAGACTGAACCTGGCCACAGGGTTGGAGGTTTTAATTAGGGGTACCTAGACCAATTGGGCAATACAATCCCCCTGAGGAATTACTGTAACTGATGTCATAATTTTTATTTTTCCTTGATAATCTGCATCAACAACCCCAGGATGAATTTGAATTTTCCTCAAGATGGTACTGCTTTTTCCTAAGATAAGCCCCAAGGTCCCTCTAAGGAGTGTCCCAAAAACATTAGTGGGTAAAGCTTAAACCCTTATTTGGGCTGTTAAGACTGCTCTGGTGGAAGTACTGTGGTCCAGTCCTGCATTTGCTGGAGTGGTGCAGGCAAGGACTACAAGACAAAAGGATTGCCCTGTGAAACAAACTGGATACAGCCACTGCCAGAGTGGGACCACATGACTCCTGGTGTCATTACTCCATACACTGAGGTTTGGGGGCCCTGAAGCAGGGCCCTCAGCCAGTTTCCCTGCTGTTGGTATTGGACAGGCAGAGGCCTTCCAACTATATCTGCCTTCAATCTACATTCCTTTTTAAAATGTCCAGGGGCACCACAGTTAGAGCAGGTTTTATCCCCAGCTGTCCTGGGTCCTTGCCCAGGCCCGATGGCAACAGCAATCACCTGGCCCTGAAAGGAATGCCCATCAATATCTCAGCAGATCCAGATGTATTTGTTTAACCTTTTTGCCTTATGTGGCCGCAACGCTTTGTTACAGTATTTATTTGCATTTTCAAATGCCAGCTGTTTAACTATGGGCATAGCTGTGGTCACATCACCAAACAATTTCCCTGCCAACTGCAGTAGCCTATCCACATAGTCCTGAAATGGTTTTGAAGACCCTTGTAAAACTTTTGACAGTTGATCCCCCATGGCCTTCTTTGGCAGGGTGTTTTAAGTTTTGGTAGCCTCACTGGCCATTTGGAGATATACGGCAGGATCATATTTGATTTGCCAAGACAGCATAAGCTCCTGCTCTAGTTAGAATGTCTAAGTTGTGTTGTGTCTGTCCAATTTGAGCATTTAACCTATCTGTTTGTAAACAGGTTTTTTTTTATATTCTCCCATCCATAATAAGTAACCTCCTCCCGATAGTAGTGCATGGCATAGCTGCTGCCAATCACCAGGTGTAAGATTTAAAGCCACAAACGATTCTACTATGGCAAGAGTAAAGGGGGCCTGAGCACTGTATGCTGCCACAGCCTTTTTCAATTGCTTCATCTCCTTAAAGCTCAAGGCCATGTGTTGTCTCAGCATCTGTCCTAGATTGTTCAGATCAGGTATCTCTATGATGGGGGCATCTGTGTGCCAGGGCTGCAAACAGACACCCCCTCTTCTTCCTGAGCCCTTTTTGGTCCCCCACTCATCTCTCAGTCCCCAAATGGCCTCTCTCCTTCCCCAATCCTCATTATAAGCAGGTGGGGGCTGACTGCACACATAAGGAATACTTCGCCTTACAGTGCTTCAGCCTTTTTTGAAGTACCTTAATTTCCTGCATTAGCTATTCTTCCTCATCAGATAAACTATTTTCTGCACTAGAGCTGAGGCTCTCTTCCCCATTTTCTGACTCAGAGGTTATTGCTATCTGGTTTTGCACCCAAAAGCATGCAGACTTTGGTGCTAGCCTTGGTACTGAGCCAGATTCCAAAGTTTCCCCTGGTACCCCTGACTCTTCCTTTCGGTCCCTATGTGACTCCTCCACTGATTCTATGGACCAGTGAGTCTCCTCCTCCTGTATTTCTTCAAGTATTTTTTTAGCTGCAGGGACCTCCTATCTTATTTTCACTTTATCACTAAGCAAGACCAGGTGCCATAGCTATCGGCACCTTCCTTTTGTAGTTGTTTTTGCAAATTTCTTTTTACCTGTTTCCAATCAAAGATGTTCAAACCTCCACCTGTCAAAAACCATGGGCTTGCTGTGGCTATAGTCTTAAGAAAATCCTCTATAGTTTTCTGTTTGACCCCAGTTCCTTATTGCTCTAACAATTTAGATATCTGATATATCAGGTCTCTCTTACTGCTTGTGGATCCCATTTTACCCCAATCCATTCTTACCAGCCTAGGACGAACCTGTCTGCTACCCCTTCTTTCTCAGATCTCGGTGGAACCTCCAATTTGCCGTGCCAGCATAGCAACTGTAGTTCTCTGAGTGGGGGACGTCAGAATTAACACACAGCACACTACAGGTCCTGCAGACAAGCCTTCATTCCACTTTCTCACACAGTATGTATAGCCCTCAGCAGGGGAGGCCAAGCCAGCAAAAGCAGGAAGCTCATTACCATAACTTACATGGCATAACACTAAATATCCTTAAAAACATTGCTGAAAACAATAGATTGTTCCTGTTTTCAACCAACCGCAAGAATGCAAAACAGATCAAGTTGGGGTGTGAAGGCCTGTCCTCCAGGGATCCAACAAGCTTCAATGGAGAAAATGTCTCCATCGCCTTTAATCCCAGCACTTGGGAGGCAGAGGTACGCGGATCTCTGTGAGTTCGAGACCAGCCTGGTCTACAAGAGCTAGTTCCAGGACAGGCTCCAAAACCACAGAGAAACCTTGTCTCGAAAAACCAAAAAAAAAAAAAAAAAAAAAAAAAGATTCAATTTTAAGACATTTTTTGAAGTGATTTATGAGTTAAGGCTCAGCCCATTGGGAGTAGTACCATCCCTGAGCTGGTGGTCACGGCTTCTCTAAGAAAACAGGATAAGCAAGCCACAAGGAACATGTAAGTAAGCCCTCCATAGCCTCAACATCAGCTCATCCTCCATGTTGCTAACCTGCTTGAGTTATTATCCTGACTTCCTTAAATGATGAACGGAGATATTGAAGTGCAAGCCAAATAAATCTTTATGTCCTCAACCTGTCTTTTGGCCATAGTATTTCATGATGGGAATAAAAACCCTAATTAATAAAGATGAATCCAAGGAAATAATATGTTCCAGAAAACATGGGCCAGCTATATTCATAACTCAAAGAGGTACACAGAAGACATGCACAGATTCAATCCAGATTGGCATTGGCATAAAAAAGGTGGAACAGTGGAATCAAATCAAGAACCCTGATATTAATTCACACACCTTTGATCACCTGATTTTCTACAAAGAAGCTAAAATTATACAATGGAATAAAAGGAATCATCTTCAACAAATGGTGCTGGCATAACTGGATGTCAACATGTAGAAGAAAGAAAATGAATCCACATTTATCCCTATGCATAAAACTCTAGTCCAAATGGGCCAAACACATCAGCATAAATTGAGCCACACTGAACCTCATAGAAGAGAAAGTGCAAAGTAGCCATGGGCACAGGAGACCACTTCTTAAATATAATACCAGTAGCACAGGCACTGAGAGCAACAAAAAAATAAATGGAATATCATGAAACTGAGAAGCTTCTGTAAGGCAAAGGAAACAGTCAATAAGACAAAACTGCAACAAACTGAATGGGAAACTATCTTCATAAACCCACATCTGATGGAGGACATTCTTAGCCACCAGAGAAATGCAAATCAAAATGACTCTGAGATACCATCTTACATTAGTCAGAATAGCTATGAACAAATACTTCCATAATAGATTAAGCTGCAGAAGGATGCAGAGAAATGGAAACACTCCTTCATTGTTGGTGGGAGTGTAATCTTTTACAGTACTTTGGAAATCAGCATGGCAATTTCTAGATAATTGGGACTCAATATACCTCGAGACCCAGCAATACTACTCTTGGGAGGTATATACCTAAAGGATGCACATTCATACCTCAAAGACATTTGCTCAACTGTTTTCAAAGTAGCATTATTCATAACAGCCAGTACTTGGAAACAACCAAAGAATAGATTTAAAAAAAAAAAATGTGGCACATTTATACAATGGAGTACTATTCAGTGGAGAAAAAAACAATGAAATTTGGAGGCAAATGAATGGTACTAGAAAGAAACTTCCTGAGTGACATGACCCAGAAAGACAAACACAGTATGCACTCACTTTTAAGTGGATATTAAACATAAAGTAAAGCCTGTAGTTCATTACCCCATAGAAACTAGGTAACAAAGAGACCCTAAAAGAGACATACATGGATCCCCCTGGAAGGGAAAATAGAAAAGATCTCCTGAGAAAATTGGAAGCGTGGCCACAGGAGTAGAGAAGAGAGGAGAGAGAGAAGAGGGAGGAGAGGAAGGAAAGAGGAAGGGAGAAAGGGAGGGGGAAGGAGACTATGAGGGAAATGGATGGTTGAATTGTGGGTAGGACTGAGAAGGAGAACAAGAAAATATATATTTTATTTGAGAGACCCATTATGGGGCAAGTGAGAAGCATGGCAACAGAGCATTTTACAGGAATGCACAAAAACTGCCCCAGCTAAAACCCTGAGCAACAGAGGAGAGGGTGCCTTAACTAGCCTTTTCCTATAATCAGAGTAATGATTACCTTATTTGTCGTCATATAACCTTCATCCAGCAACTGATGGAATCAGATGCATTTATCCGAAGCTGAGCACTGGGCAGATCTTCCAGAGTCCAGTCAAAGAGAGGGAGGAGTGAAAATATGAGCAAAGGGTCAAGACTATAGCGGGAAAAATTACATAAATAGCTGACCTGAGTTTGTGGTAGCTCACTGACTCTGGACTGACAGTGGGGGAACTTGCATAGGACCAAACTAGCCCTTCTGAATGTGGGTGACAGTTGTGTGGCTGGGGCAACCTGTGGGGCCACTGACAGTGGGACCAGGATTTATCCCTCATATTTGAACTAGCTTTTCTGAGCCCATTCTCTCGGAGGAATACCTTGCTCAGCCTAGACATAGTGGGGAGAGTGTTATCCTGCCTCAAAGTGATATGCCAGAATTTGTTGACTCCACATGGGAAACCTTGACCTCCCTGAAGAGTTGATAGGGGTAGATTGAATGGACTAGATAGTTGGGGGAGTGGGAGGAGAAAAGAAAGTGGGAACTAGGAATAAAATTTAAAATAAGAAAAGAATGTTTGAATAGATAAATAGGTACATAGACGAATCCAGACAATGTTTTCCAGACAACACAGGCCAGTTGTCCACATTACTCAAAGAGGCACACAGAAGACATGAACAGATTCAATCCAGATAGAGTCTTAGCACTGAGAAGAGGAAGTATATAGAGTCACACCCATAACTGAGAAGTTATCTGCAATTGTTACTGACTGGCAAAAGGAGAAACAATTTTCTCCACGGGTTTCTCAGTAAAAACATAAAGCACAGTTCAGGTCAGGCCACTTGGGCTAACAAAAAAAGCATTCAACAATATTTTGTGGACTTTTGTTTCATTTTGCTTGGTTTTGGCTTTTTGTTTTTTCTATTGGTGTTTTTTATTTGTTTGTTTTGATTTCTTTTTTTATGATGTTTCTTTTCCTTTTTTGACTTTGTTTGTTTGATGTTTTCTGTGCTTATTGTTTTGTGTTCTTCTTTTCATTTTCTAAAAAGAAATTGAGAGAAAGAGCATAAACTTGGCAGGGTAAGGGGATCATCTGAGAGTAACTGGGGAAGGGGAAAACATATATGATAATTTTTTTTAATTAACTATAAAAGCTAGGTGATGGTGGCACATGCCTTTATCCAAGAACTTGGGAGGCAGAGACAGGAGGGCCTCTGTGAGATCAAGTTCAGTATGGCCTACAAGAAGAGTTCTAGGACACTCAGGGTTGTTATACACAGAAAGAAATCTTGTCTCAAAAAAACAAGTAAATAAGAGTATTGAAAACAGTTGTTTTTCTAATGGGTTTGTCTTTCTATGTGACTTTGATTTTTCCCTTCTAACTTTTAAATGCTTTCTTTGCTCTGAACATTTAGTGTTTTGATTATTATGTAGCATTGGCAGGTTTTTCTGGCCCTTTCTATTTGGTATTTTGTATGCTATTGGCACTTTGATAGGCATCTCTTTAATGAAATTTGTGCAATTTTCTTCCATTATTTTTGTTAAAAATATTTCTTCCCTTTTTTACTGGGGCTTAGCTTTTCATAGCATCCCAATTTTCTGGATGTTTCATGTCTGGTGTCTTTTGTTTATGCTTGTTTAATATTTTCTTGGGCTGAAACTATCTATTTCTCCTACCTTTTCTTCAACACCTGAAAATTTATCTTCCAATTCATTCAATCTGTTGATAACACTTTCCTCTAAGCTTTTTGTTTAAATTTCAATTTAAATATATTTCAGTTTAGTGTTTGTTGGATCATTCAATTTCTTTGTTAAGTCCGACTTTAATATCCTGAATTATTTTCATTGTTTCATTAAATTGCTTGTATTTTCATGACCTTTATATAGAGCATTTATTCATGACCTCTTTAAGGTCCTTGAATACATTCATAACTGCTTGTTTAAATGCTTTTCTTTTATTTCATCTATACTGATTTCCTTAGAAAATGTTACAGTAGAGGTGCTGGTGTCTAGAGGAATCATATTGCATTGGTTATTCACATTTGCAGTGTTGTCCTTGGTATCTAGGCATCTGAACTTGATAAATTTGTAATATTCTTTGATGTGGTATCTTGTCCTGCCCTTATTAATCAGCTTCATGCTCTTTGACTTATGGTGACAAATCTAACAAATATTGACCAAAAGAATGGTGCTTGTTTTTCATTCTTTTTTTTTTTTTTTTTTTTTGGATTTTCGAGACAGGGTTTATTTGTAGTTTTTGGAACCTGTCCTGGAACTAGGTCTTGATACCAGGCTTGCTTCGAACTCACAGAGATCTGCCTGCCTCTGCCTCACGAGGGCTAGAATTAAAGGCATGTGCCACCACCGCCAAGCTGTTTTTCATTCTTGAAGATATTCTTGTTTCTGACTTCAGATTCTAACTGGTTCCACATCTGAAGTTCTGGTTGGAACTCCGTGTTCAGGCTCTAGGAAGCCACAGATCAGTGCATTGGATGGGGTGGATGATAAGCTAAGAAGCATGGAAAGAGGATGGAACTGAGAGTTGTCTTACATATGGTTTGTGGTCTATCACCATAAACAGTAGTGGTAGAAGCATTAGAAATTTCCTGGGTCTAGCCATAGATAGTGGGGAGTCTCACTGAACTGGTGATGATCCGGGAGAAGGGACTATGATGAGTGGTCTTGTAATTGTAAAGAGACAAGAATAGAAGATGGTAAGGAAAGAAGAGTAGCTTATCTTGTCCCACATCCAGTGTTTTGGCTGTGGTATCCCAGAAAAAGAGAGAGAATCTATAGTCAGGGAATAATCACAACAGAATGGTGATGGCATGAATGAAATGGCTGAACAGGGTGACAAAAGAATATCTAGAATAACACTGAGTAAGTGCCACATGTGGTAGCAGGTCCCACATGATGATGTGGCCTGGGAAGATGGGCTCAAATGTGAGATGGCAGCAGGACTAGGAATACCTTATGGATGCCAGACGTGGGAGAGGGATAAGAGCGCTAGTGCCCTACCTAGGTCCACACCAAATGTGGTCACTGTGAAGTCCATGGAAGGGAGCAGGTTTTCACTCAACAAGGAGATAGGGATGGCCTAGAAAAATGACTTAAGATGCCAGTGGAGAAAGAACTCTGGTCATCATGAGTTTTCATAAGGAGCGCTGCCAGAGTCAAAAGGGATGAAGGTGGGGTAGAAGGACCATCTGAGGATACCTTGTTTTATTTTCTATAAAAATCTCACTCATATTCACTAATTTCCCAAGTAATATACCTTGGAGAATTAATATATATAGGAAAGAAGATAAAATTTGTTTCAATATTTCAATATTTCGGGGTGTTTTTTCCTTTCTTAAGCCTGATATCCTTCTTACTGAGTCTCCTCAATTCTGTTGATGTTGGAGCATCAAGCAAATGAACTTTAGCCTGGAACAGTACTCCTCCTCCCCAAAGGAAATTTATCTATCCAGAATGGCTAAAATCTTACATTTTAAATTAGAGGTTACTAATTTAACCAATGGCATCTCTGTCTTTAAAATTTTTTAACAGGGTTGAAGGTGCAGTTCAGTGAAAAAATGCTTACTTAACATGGGTGAGGACCTGAGTTCAATCTCCTGCATCACAAAAAATAATTATTAACATAAAATAGATTAACCATGGATATAGGAAGAAGCCATGAAAAGTAAGGACAATTCACAGACTAAATATTTCAAACTCAAACTCAAAAGTAAATAGCTTGTGAAAGAGATGATGTGGATCAGTCAAGAAAATATCCTACTTTAGGGAGCCTTGCATGAGTTGGGAGGAAGGGTGGCAGTTTTATCCCACATGAAGTGTTTGAAATCTGTGTTTGAAAATTTTTTAAAAAATAAAACAGAAAAACATGAGATTCTTGAGGGCGGTAGGATTTTTTTTCCATGGAAGCATCTTCTTCTCTAGTGTCATGGTGAGGGCAGGAATCTACATGTCTTTTAAAGGGGTATTAAAAGTCTCATCACTGAACATCCCTGATTTCCTGTCTTTGTGGGTAACTTCTGCCCTGCTAAAAATGATGAATTCTCTCTGTCTTTCAGAGTTGGAGACCACCATCCTTGAGAGTGTAACACTTTGTTATTTCCTGAAAATATCCATTGACCCCCCTCTGTTGCTTTTTTGGGTCTCTCGACTAATATATTTGCTTATTCCCTAGGCCTAAGTGCTCAAGACTTACAAATAGCAAGTTGTCTAATCCAATCTTTCCACGATGGGTGACCAGCGCCAGAGCTATAAAACATGTCTTTCTTTGGCTCTTTTGTGTTCACTTGGAAGTCTCAAAGCTCAGGGAATGATTATAGTGTCTTGGTTTAATACTAACAGGAGTTTCATGAAGATGGCTGTTCTCTGTCTCATTATTCTAGCTAGGTTGTGTGGTTGATTGAGAAATAGAAGAATGTGTCCGGGTTTGAGAATGCTTTAACACTGAACTTTCTGAAACCTCAAAGACTGCAAAAGCCATTCTCCAAGGGTCTTATGCATATACAAAATTATCACTCCTGATCAACATAGCATGTAAATCCATTCATAAAAGTATCTGGCAGCATGTATAATGGTTTGTTCAGAATTTATCTGGAATAATAAAAGTGATTAGTTCACACTTTGCAATTAAAATTAATTTTTTTCTGTATTACATGTTCATCATTAAACCTTCTTGTATAATTCAGGCAAATGTCATAGAATTATATGCTTCTCAGCTTTGGTTCTTACATTAACATTGAGAATTTTGCTTTGTCAAAATTAAATTAATGTGTTAGGCATTCTGAGTTTTGTAGCATTTCATTTCAGCACTTTGAGGTATTTTTCAAGGAATAAATTGTATAAGAAGTACACAAACATTCATTTTCTAAGGAAAAAAGCAAGCCACCTTGAATTGAAAACTTTTGCTTCATTTTACCATTTCTCAAAAACATAAACTTTATATAGACTTTGGAAAATATCAAGGAAAACTACCTCTATTGATTCTTTTTCATTACATCCTTTTCTGTTTGGCCTTTGTACTTTTTTACCAAATTTTTGTCCTTATTAAATTCACTGTTTCATATTGCAATTTAAAAACATCCTTTATTTATTTATTTACATCCCAATGACAGTTTCACCACCATCCTCTTCTCCCAGTCACTCTTGCTCTTATCCTCTCTGCCTCCCCTATTCACTTGTTCTCAGTCTCTATTCATGAATGGCAGGCCTCTCACAAAAGTCAACATAGCACATCAAGGTGCATTAAGACTAAACACCTCCCCACCTATTAGAGTTGGACCAGGCAACACAGTATGAGTAGTGTGTCATAAACCAACAAAAGAGTCAGAAACTCTGTTTCCACTGTTAGGAGAACCATAAGAAGACCAAGCCCCACAAATGTAACATATTCACAGGGCATAGATCAGTCACATGTGTATGACCTAGCTGTTAGTTCAGTCTCTGCGAGCTTCCATGAGTGGAATTTAGTTAATATAGTGAATTTTCTTGTGGTGTTCTTGACCACTCTGGCTCATACAATCTGTCCTCCCTCTCTTCTGTAGGACTCTATGAACTCTGCTTAATGTTAGGCTATGGATCTCTGCATTTTCCATCAGTTGCTGGATAAAGCCTCTCTGATGACAATTGGGGTAGGCAACAATCCTATCACATCTCACAGGTTGGACAAACTGTAGACTGGAGGGTATGTGGCTCAGTTGGTGTTCAAATTCATCAACTGGAAGTCTTGCCTGTTCACAGAAGATGGCCAAATTAGACTACATATCCTTTATTGAAAGTGATCTTAGCTGGAGTGTACTTTACAGATTCCTAGGAGTTACCATTACACTAAATAGATTTCTATGTCGCTTCAAATTTCCCCATTCTCAGTAATTCCTTTCAGTACTCTCCCTCATGTTTCCATCCCCACCAGTACCTACTACACCAAAATTAAGTATAAAATAATCAGTAGCCCTCCTATATATAAATATTGAATGGACAGAGAAAGAAATCAGAAAAGCAACACCCTTCACAAAGTCACAACTAATATAAAATAGGTAGGCATAACTCTAACCAAGCAAGGGAAACACCTGTAAGACAACAACTTCAGGTCTTTGAAGAAAGAAACAAGACAAGATATCAGAAGACAGAAAGATCTCCCATGCTCATGGATAAGCAGGATTAATAGTAAAAATGGTTATCTTACCAAAAGCAAACTACAGATTCAATGCAATTTCCATTAAAATTCCAAACATTTTTTACAGACCTTGAAAAAACAATACTCATCTTTATGTGAAAAAACAAAAAACCCAGGATAGCTAAAAATAACCCTGTACAGTAAAATACTTCTGAAGGTATTATCATTCTTGATTTTAAACCCTACTCAGAAGTTATTATAATAAAAACCAACTAACCCTGGCATAAAAACAGGCAGGTGAATAAGTAGAATCAAATTGAAGACCCTGATGTAAAGACTCCCTTTTATCTTGCAATTATTTTTCAATTCTTTCACAAATTCTATCTCGTGCTTGTAGTAGCATTGAGATAAAAATGTTTGATGTACTTCAGAACACATAGTTTTTTCCTTCATCTGTTCTTTTACCCTAAACTTCTGTGCTACTCTCAAAAATATTCCAGTATAAGAAAACTGCTCAATAGTTGACAATTTTCTAAGTTAACTAATTGTTCTCTGCTGGTCACTTAAGTGTGAAATTTGAAGTATTTTAAAATGTTGGGATGATATTGTTTGTAATTGATTTCTTTTATGTTGAACCATGTTCTATTTTGTCAAACTAAGGGATTAATAGTTTTCTAGAGCTCCAGTTTTCTTGTGTATTAATTCTAGATTTTCTGGTTTATTGTAGAGTCTATAGTAAGATTATGATATTCAGTTAATTATAACTCAGTAATCACATTCAATGAGAGACTGTTATGTACCATCATGTCATTAATCTAGACAGTTGAGATACAGCAATGAACAATCTCCTATCATGCTAGACTTTAGACTCCAATGTGTAGTTGTGAATCATTTGTCTTCTCTCTATTGAGGTGGAAAATTCTTGGAAGACTGCCTGCATTCTGCTTCAGTTTTGGGTTTTTGTTATTGTTCTTCCATTCTGCATGGTCACTGTGACTTTTATACTCTTTTCATGAGTGTTACCTCACTCAGAATGTTTTTTTTTCTAGTTCCATCTATTTGCCTGCAAATTTCATTACGTCATTTTTCTTTACAGGTGAGTTCTTATGTTCTTATTTTAAAACTGTTCTTTGTTGTTATATGGTAAAAACAAATTTTATATTCATCATTTTCATAATAATTTAATGTAATATGTTACTTAGAAGAAGTTGTATATACTTACTTATCAAAATCCATTAAGATTTGTGGCTAGAAAGATGATTCAGCACTGATTGTTCTTCCAAAGGACCCATGTTCAATATCCAGTTTCCACGTGGTGGATCATAGATGACTGTAATTTTAATTCCAGAGAGTCTGACACCCTCTTCTGTCCTCCACAGGCACTGGATATACTATGTATATAGGTAAAGCACTGGTACACATAAAATTAAAATAAACCTAAAAAATTTTCAACATATTAAAACTTAAGGTTCCATTCTTTTGTTAATCACAGAAAACATATCCCTAACCCAAAACAATAAATATTATGTTTTGTTTAGAAAATTTATGCTTTCATTTTATAAAATTTTGCTTAGAACATTTTTATACTTTCATTTTATAATGCTGTGGGACAATGGTTTATGCCCTGTCACTTGTATTTTAACATTTTAATAAAACACTGATTGTCCAGTAGCCAGGCACAAAGTGTAGGCAGGGTGATCAGGCAGGAAGTAGAGATGGGGCTACAAGAACAGGAGAATTCTGGGAAGAGGAAAGTTCAGTCTGCAGCCATCACCCAGACACAGAGAAAGCAAGATGGGAGTGCCTTGTTGATAAAGGTACCAAGCCATGTGACTAACACAGACAAGAATTTTGGGTTAATATGTAAGATATAAGAGTTAATAAGGAGCCTTGCTACTAGGCCAACAAGTTTATAATTAATGTAGACCTCTGTGTATTTCTTTGTGACTGAACAGCTGTTGGGACTGAGCAGGACAGAAACCTCAGTCAACAAATGGTACCAATGTGAACAACTAAATCCACCCTGAGTTTGAGAAAGAATTCTAGACACAAAAAGAACAGAGTTAAGCACAGCTTCTTGGTAGCTTTCACTCAGGTTGGATCTGTTTTCTAGAGGCAAATGCACCTCATTTAAGAGGGATTTCCTGACTCAGTTTTAACTGCAAAAATCTTGTAGTTCTTTTAAGAGGCCCTTAAATGGTGTTGATGAATAACTTACTGCATGCTTTGTGATGGTGACAGGGACCTTGATACTCTATGAAGTTCTGGCAACTTTTTTTTTGTATTATGCTTAGAACTCTCTTATTTAAACAAAAGTCTGTGATCTGTGAGTCTACTCCTTAAAAATGGCTCTTTATTATACTCAATTTTAAGCTATCATAAGATTTCATTTTAGCATCCATCTTCACATTATCATTAGAACAATTTTATTTACTCTTCAGTTAGGAGTACCAAAACTTCTTCGTTTCCCTGATATAATTAGGAGTGACTTTAAAACACTTATATACTTTTATTTTTAGTACAGAATTTTAGAAAACACAAAATTTCAGAAAAAAATATGCAGAACAATTTTTTTCAAAGAAATATTTAATTTTTTCAATGATATATCCTTCTACTACTGAATATGATTTTTAGGAGAAATGAAAAATTCTGCTGAAACAATTCCAAAACTTTTATTTCTAATATGTCCCCATGATCATGTTATACAGATTGACTGAAGCATTCTACCTGGCAGTTTTGTTATTCAGGAAAGCACCTGTTCAGGTATGTGTAAGTATAATAACAAGTACATATACACACATGCTCCCACGTGTCCACGTGCACACACACACACACACACACACATATACAAGCAGCACTTTTGCATGTAAACACATACATACACACACTTCTTCATGCTTGTGTAACTACACACATGAACAAGCTTATACATACAAAAGAATGGGCTTATAACAGTAACACACACAATAATGATGAGTGCATATATTTACAAACACATTCACATATGTGTGTATGCACACAATTGTACATAGATATACACAAACACACACAAATTAATTCATGCATACACATACAAAGGTACATGCGCAAATATACACATACAAAGGAAACAATGATCTTCCAGTACAGAATAAACTTTGCATTCTCCTACACACAGACACATCAGGCTCTAAATAATTAGCCATTACTAGAACCAATTTTCTCCCCTCTCCTTGCCTACCATGACACTTTGATGGCCTCAGCCTCAATTACAAGCCTATCTGTTGCTTGTAGTAGTTGTGATTTTAAGAATATGCTCACTGAGTCAAAATGCTTTGTAAAATACAAATCTATCTTGTATTGGAGAGCATTAAATATAGTTTAAAATCTGGAAATGTACTGGAGTTGAATTTATTCAAAATCTCATAGTTATGATATCTCTAATGAATACACTTTTTGAGTTTTATACAAGAAATATCCAAGAGAAAGAAAATGTAACACTTGACTTTTGAAAAACAGAGAAAAAAGCTAGTTTTTAACCATTTGTGTTGAAAATGTGGAGAAAGTAATCAAACTGTTAGTTTGTCTAAGGGTCCTGAAAAATAATAGCATGATATAAATTAACTTTAATAACCTTAGGGTCTACCCTAGAAATTAGTTCTGTTTCTTTCAAGAAGCAATATCAAAACTAACACTATAGGTATGATAACTGTATTCAGAAAATATTCATACTGGAAAAAAGAAAAAACTATATGGATAATGCGAGATCCATGAACATCAGAAACCCAGCAAAGGCGAACCAAAGGACAATGAGAAACTGATTAATACACATGAAAATGAAGAATGAATGGGAAAGAAGCAAGGAGCCCTTTAGCTGGAAAAAGAAAGCTGTGAGGTAAGTAAGGTTTCGAAGGCCTGTCACACAAGGTCATTGGATAAAAGAACATAGCTTTGGAATAAATGTCATAACTTATTTCACAGGGGAGTATCTGAGCCCTAGGAAATTTATGATTATAAGACAATTCTGTGCATTGTCATGGCTCCATAAGTAGTATGGCTCCATTCTCTGATAAGCAAGCTGGTAAAACATAGAACACGCATGCATAAGGTACGGAATTGAGCAACCAAGAAGAGCAAGAACCATGATATATTCCAAAAAAGAGTAGGCTCACTCTGGCAAGCAGTAACTTTTTGATGCATTTGTCTGGTCAAAACAAACTTCAAGACACAACAGAGTGATTTAGTGAGGAAGGAGAGTCTGACTCAAGAAAGTAACATCTGAGTCATAATTTTGTTTTATTTTTTATTTATTTTTATTATTTATTTAAAAATTTCCACCTCCTCCTCTCCTCCCATTTCCCTCCCACTCACCCATCCCCTTTCCCCTCCCACTCCAGTCCGAAAAGCAGTCAGGGTTCGCTGCCCTGTGGGAAATCCTCCCCCCTATATCTAGGACTAGGAAAGTGAACATCTAAACAGACTAGGCTCCCACAAAGTCATTACATGCAGTAGGATCAAAACCCAGTGCTATTTTCATTGGTTTCTCAGTCAGCTCTCCTTGTCAGCCACATTCAGGGAGCCCAGTTTGATCACATGCTCCATCATTGAGCTGGCCTTGGTGAGATACCAAAGATCAGCCCCACTGTCTCAGTGGATGGGCATACCCATCGCGGTCCTGACTTCCTTGCTCATGTTCCCCCACCTTCTGCTCCTCATTTGGACCTTAGGAGTTCAGTCCAGTGTTCCAATGTGGGTCTCTGTCTCTAGCTTCCTCCATAGGCAGATGAAGTTTCTGTGGTGATATGTAAGATATTCATAAGTATGGCTATAGGATAGTGCCATTTCAGGCTCCCTCTCCTCAGCTGTCCAAGGATCTAGCTGGGGACATCTCCATGGACACCTGGGAACACCTCTAGAGTCAAGTCTCTTGCCGACCCTAAAATGGCTCCCATAATTAAGATATATACTTCCCTACTCCCATATCCATCCTGCCTCCATCCCAACCATCCCATTCCCCTCAGCTCTCCCCATTCTCCCCTTCTCACTTTTTTCTCCCATCCCCACCCCCAAGTTTCCAATTTTTGCCTGGCAATCTTATCTCCTTCTAATAGCAGGTGGATAACTTTATGTTTTTGTTTGGGATCACCTTATTATTTAGCTTATCTAGGATCTCATAAAATAGGCTCAATGTCCTTTATTTATGGCTAGAATCCACTCATGAGTGAGTACATCCCATATTCATCTTTTTGGGTCTGGGTTACTTCACTCAGTATAGTGTTTTCTATTTCTATCCATTTGCATGCAAAATTGAAGATGTCATTGTTTTTTACCACTGAGTGTGTACCTATTCCACACTTTCTTCATCCATTCTTCCATTGAAGGGCATCTAGGTTATTTCCAGGTTCTGGCTGTTACAAATAATGCTGCTATGAACATAGTTGAACAAATGTTTTTGTAGTATGAAAGAGCATCTCTTGGGTATATTCCCAAGAGTGGTATTGCTGGATCCTGGGGTAGGTTGATCCGAAATTTCCTGAGAAACTGCCACACTGATTTCCAAAGTGCTTACACAAGTTTGCATTCCCACCGGCAATAGATGGGTGTTCCTTTTACTCCACATCCTCTCCAGCAAAGGCTATAATTGATGTTTTTGATTCTAGACATTCTGGTAGGTGTAAGATGGTAACTCAAAGTTGTTTGGATTTGCATTTCTCTGATCGCTAAGGAGATTGAGCATGACCTTAAGTGTCTTTTGGCCATATGAACTTCTTCTGTTAAGAATTCTCTATTCAGATCAGTGCCTCATTTTTTAATTGGGTTAATTAGCATTTTTAAGTCTAGTTTCTTGAGTTCTTTATATATTTTGGAGATCAGGCCTTTGTCTGTTGCAGGGTTGGTGAAGATCTTCTCCCAGTCAGTAGGTTGCCTTTTTGTCTTAGTTACCATATCCTTTGCTTTACAGAAGCTACTAAGTTTTAGGAGGTCCCATTTATTCAATGTTGCCCATATTGTCTGTGCTGCTGGGGTTATATATAGGAAGCGATCTCCTGTGCCCATCTGTTGTAGGGTACTTCCCACTTTCTCTTCTATCAGGTTTAGTGTGTCCGGACTGATATTGAGGTCTTTAATCCATTCTGACTTGAGTTTTGTGCACGGTGATAGATATGGGTCTATTTTCATTCTTCTACAGGTTGACATCCAGTTCTGCCAGCACCATTTGTTGAAGATGCTTTCTTTCTTCCATGTATACTTTTAGCTCCTTTATCGAAATCAGGTGTTCATAGTTTTGTGGGTTAAAATCCGGGTCTTCTACTCAATTCCATTGGTCAACATCTCTGTTTTTATGCCAATACCAAGCTGTTTTCATTACTGTAGATCTGTAATAGAGTCTGAAGTCAGGGATGGTAATGCCGCAGGAAGTACCTTTATTGTATAAGATTGTTTTGGCTATCCTAGGTTTTTTGTTTTTCCATATAAAGTTGATTATTGTTCTCTCAAGGTCTGTGAAGAATTATGTTGGGATTTTGATGGGGATTGCATAAAATCTATAGATTGCTTTTGGTAGAATTGCCATCTTTACTATGTTGATCTTCCCAATCCAAGAGCAAGGAAGATCCTTCCATTTTCTGGTATCCTCCTCAATTTATTTCTTCAAAGACTTAAAGTTCTTGTCAAATAGATCTTTAACTTACTTGGTTAGAGTTACCCCAAGATAATTTATGCTATATGTGGCTATCATGAAAGGTGATGCTTCTCTGATTTCCAGCTCTGCTTCTTTATCCTTTGTGTATAGGAGGGCAACTGATTGTTTGGTGTTGACCTTCTATCCTTCCACGTTACTAAAGGTGTTTATCAGCAGTAGGAGTTCTTTGGTAGAGTTTTTGCCGTTGCGTATATACACTATCATATCATCTGTAAATAACAAAAGTTTGACTTCTTCCTTTACAATTCGAATCCCCTTGATCTCCTCATGCTGTCTTATTGTTATTGCTAGAACTTCAAGCACTATATTGAAGAGGTATGGAGAGAGTGGACAGCCTTGTCTTATTCCTGATTTTAGAGGATGGTTTTGAGTTTCTCTCCATTTAATTTAATGTTAGCTGTCTGCTTGCTGTATATTGCTTTTATTATATTTAGGAATGAACCTTGTATCCCTAATATCTCTAAGACCTTTATCATAAAGGAATGATGAATTTTGTCAAATGCTTTTTCAGCATCTAGTGAAATGATCATATGGTTTTTTTTTCCTTCAGTTTATTTATATGATAGATTACATTGATAGATTTTCCTATGTTGAAACAACCCTGCCTCTCTGGGATGAATCCTACTTGATTGTAATATATAATTTTTTGGATGTGTTCTTGGATTCGGTTTGCCAGCATTGTATTGAGAATTTTTGCATCGATGTTCATGAGTGAGATTGGCCTGTAATTCTCTTTCTTGATTAAGTCTTTTTGTGGTTTTGGTATCAGGGTGACTGAAGCTTCTTTAAAGGAATTTGGCAATGACTTTTCTGTTTCTATATTTTGAAATACATTAAGGAGTATAGGTATTAGGTCTTCTTGGAAGTTCTGGTAGAAATCTGCATTGAAACTATTTAGTCCAGGGCTTTTTTTGGTAGGGAGGTTTCTGATGACAGCTTCCAATTCCTTGCAACTCACAGGTCTATTTAAACTGTTCACCTGGTCCTGGTCTAACTTTGGTGTATGGTACTTATCTTAAAAAGTGTCCATTTCTTTCACATTTTGCAATTAGGTGGCATATAGGCTTGTGTAGTAAGATCTAATGATTCTCTGAATTTCCTCTGTGTCTGTGATTATGTCCCCCTTTTCATTTCTAATCTTGTTGATTTGAAGGATCTCTCTCTACCATTTGATTAGTTTGGATAGGGGTTTGTCGATCATGTTGATTTTCTCCAGGAACCTGCTTTTTGTTTCATTGATTCTTTGGATTGTTTTCTGTGTTTCTATTTTGTTGATTTCAGCCCACAGTCTGATTATTTCCAGTCTTCTACTCCTCCTGGGTGAATCTGCTTCCTTTTTTCTAGAGAATTCAGCTGTGCTGTTAAGTCTCTAATGTGACCTTTCTCCATTTTCTTTATGTGGGCACTTAGTGCTTTGAACTTTCCTCTTAGCACTGCTTTCATAGTATCTCATAGGTTTGGGTATGATGTGTCTTTATTTTCATTGAATTTAAAGAAGACTTTAATTTCTTTCTTTATTCTTCCTTGACCCAGGGGTGGTTCAGGAGTTGACTGTTCAATTTCTATGGATTTGTAGGTTTTCTGGGGTTAGAATTGTTGTTGAATTCTAACTTTATTCCATGGTGATCAGATAGTACACAGGTGATTACTACAATTTCTTTGTATCTATGGATGCTTGCTTTGTTACCAATTATGTGATCAATTTTTGAGAAGGTTCCACGTGATGCTGAGAAGAAGGTATATTCTTTTCTGTTTGGGTGGAATGTTCTATAGATGTCTGTTAAGTCCATTTGGTTCATTACATCTGATAGTCCTCTTATTTCTCTGTTAAGTTTCTGTCTGGTTGACTTATCCATTGGTGAGAGAGGAATATTGAAATCTCCTACTATTAGAGTGTGGGGTTTTATATGTGCTTTGACTTCTAGTAATATTTCTTTTAAATTTGTTGGTGCTTTTATATTAGGGGCATATATATTCAGGATAGAGACTTCTTTTTGATAAATTGTCCTGTTAAGAGTATAAAGTGTCCATCTCCATCTCTTCTGATCGATTTTAGTTTGAAATCAATCTTGTTAGATATTAGTATAGCCACACCCGCTTGTTTCTTTGGTCCATTTGATTAGAGAACCTTTACCATGCCTTTACTCTGAGGTATTCTCTGTCTTTGAGTTTGAGGTGTGTTTCTTGTAAACAGCAGAATGTTGGATCCTGATTTTGTATCCATTCTCTTAACCTGTGCCTTTTTTCTTTATTTTTTTTGTTTATTTTTTTAGTTGTTGAATAGAAAAATTTCTGACTCCTCCCCGTTTCCCGTTTCCCTCCCCCTCCTCCCACACATTGCCCCCTCCCCAATCTTTCCCCCTCTCCCCCTCCCGCCCACTCCATTCCCCCTCCTTCTGGAGAATGAAGACCAGGTCAGATTCCCTGCCCTATGGAGAGTCCAAGGTCCTCCCACTTCTATCCAGGTCCAGGAGGGTGAGCATCCAAACAGGTTAGGCTCCCACAAAACCAGTTCATGTATTAGGATCGAAACCTAGTGCCATTGTCCTTGGCTTCTCATCAGCCTTATTGTCCGCCATGTTCAGAAAGTTCAGTTTCATCCCATGCTTATTCAGTCCCAGTCCCGCTTGGCCATGGTGAGCTCGACAAAAGATCGGTTCCACTGTCACAGTGGGTGGGTGCACCCCTCGTGGTCCTGACTTCCTTGCTCATGTTCTCCCTCCTTCTGCTCCTCATTTGGATTTAAGAGCTCAGTCCGGTGATCCAATTTGGGTCTCTGTCTCTATCTCGATCCATCGCCAGATGAAGGTTCTAAGGTGATATGCAAGATATTCATCAGTATGGCTATAGCATAGGGTCATTTCAGGTTCCCTCTCCTCAGTTGCCCAAGGTACTATTTGGGGACATCTCCCTGGATACCTTTGAGCCCCTCCAGAGTCAAGTCTCTTGCCAGCCCTAAGATTGTTCCCTTAATTAGTATATATATATATATATTTCTCTGCTCCCTTGTCCACCCTTCCTTTATCCCATCCATCCCAGTCCCCCAAGCTCCTCCAATCCTCCCTTTCTCACGTTTCTCACTCCAATTCCCCTTACCCCATGCCACCACACCCCCAAGTTCCCAGTTTTTGCCCGGCATTCTTGTCTACTTCCCATATCCAGGCAGATGACTATATATTATTCTTTGGGTTCACCTTCTTATTTAGCTTCTCTAGGATCACAAATTATATGCTCAATGTCCTTTATTTATGGCTAGAAACCAATTATAAGTGAGTACATCCTATGTTCATCTTTTTGTGTCTGGGATACCTCACTCAGGATAGTGTTTTCTATTTACATCCTTTTGCATGCAAAACTCGCGAAGTCATTGTTTTGTATGGCTGAGTAGTACGCTAATATGTATATATTCCACACTTTCTTCACCCATTCTAATATTGAAGTGCATCTAGGTTGTTTCCGGGTTCTGGCTATTACAAATAATGCTGCTATGAACATAGTTGAACAAATGCTTTTGTCATATGATAGGGAATCTCTTGGGTATATTCCCAAGAGTGGTATTGCTGGATCTTGGGGTAGGTTGATCACAAATTTCCTGAGAAGTCGCCACACTGATTTCCAAAGTAGTTGCACAAGTTTGCATTCCAACCAGCAATGGATGAGTGTGCCCCTTACTCCACATCCTCTCCAGCAAAGGCTATCATTGGTGGGTTTTTTTTTTCCATTCTGAAAGGTGTAAGATGGTATCTCAAAGTTGTTATAATTTGCATTTCCCTGATCACCAAGGAAGTTGAGCATGACCTTAAGTGTCTTTTGGCCATTTGAATTACTTCTGTTGAGAATTCTCTGTTCAGTTCAGTGTTCTGTTTTTTAATTGGGTTAATTAGCATTTTTAAGCCTAGTTTCTTGAGTTCTTTATATATTTTGGAGATCAGGCCTTTGTTTGTTGCAGAGTTGGTGAATATCTTCTCCCAGTCAGTGGGTTGCCTTTTTGTCTTAATGACACTGTCCTTTGCTTTACAGAAGCTTCTCAGTTTCTGGAGGTCCCATTTATTCATTGTTGTCCTTAATGTCTGTGCTGCTGTGGATATATGTAGGAAGTGATCTCCTGTGCCCATATGTTGTAAAGTACTTCCCACTTTCTCTTCTATCAGGTTCAGTGTGTTCAGCCTGATATTGAGGTCTTTAATACATTTGGACTTGAGTTTTGTGCATGATGATAGATATGGATCTATTTTTATTCTTCTACAGGTTGACAACCAGTTTTGCCAGCACCATTTGTTGAAGATGCTTTCTTTCTTCCATTGAATACTTTTAGCTCCTTTATCAAAAATTAGGTGTTCATAGGTTTGTGGGTTAAAATCCGGGTCTTCTACTCTATTCCATTGATGGACTTCTCTGTTTTCATGCCACTACCAAGCTGTTTTCAGTACTGAAGCTCTGTAATAGAGTTTGAAGTCAGGGATGGTAATGCCTCCAGAATTCCTTTATTTTATAAGATTGTTTTGGCTATCCTGGGTTTTTTGTTTTTCCATATAAAGTTGATTAATGTCCTTACAAGATCTGTGAAGAATTTTGTTGGGATCTTAATGGGGATTGCATTGAATCTATAAATCGCCCTTAGTAGAATTGCCATTTTTACTATGTTGATCCTCCCAATCCAAGAACAAGGCAGAACCTTCCATTTTCTGGTATCCTCCTCAATTTTTTCTTCAAAGACTTAAAGTTCTTGTAAACTAGATCCTTCACTTCCTTGGTTAGAGTTACCCCAAGATATTTTATGCTATTTGTGGCTATCGTGAAAGGTGATGCTTCTCTGATTTGCCTCTCTGCTTCGTTATCCTTTGTGTATAGGAGGGCAACTGATTTTTTGAATTGATACTGTATCCTGCCACATTACTAAAGGTGTTTATCAGCTGTAGGAGTTCTTTGATGTGGTTTTTGGGATTGCTTATGTACACTATCATATCATCTGCAAATAATGAGAGTTTAACTTCTTCCTTACAAATTTTGATCCCTTTGATCCCCTGATGTTGTCTTATTGCTATTGCTAGAACTTCAAGCACTATATTGAAGATTTATGGCGAGAGTGGACAGCCTTGTCGTTTTCCTGAGTTTAGTGGGATGGCTTTGAGTTTCTCTCCATTTAATTTGATGTCAGCTGTCGGCTTACTATAAATAGCTTTTATTATATTTAGGTATGACCCTTTTATCCCTAATCTCTCCAAGACCTTTATCATAAAGGGATGTTGAATTTTGTCAAATGCTTTTTCAGCATCTAATGAAATGATCATATGGTTTTTTTTTCAGTTTATTTATATAATGGATTAAATTGATAAATTTTCATATGTTGAACCAGGCCTGCATCCCTGGGATGAAGCCTACTTGATCATAATGGATAATTTTTCTAATGTGTTCTCGGATTCGGTTTGCCAGTATTTTATTCAGGATTTTCGCATCGACGTTCATGAGTGAGATTGGCCTGTAATTCTCTTTCTTGGTTGAGTCTTTGTGTGGTTTTGGGGTCAGGGTAACTGTAGCTTCATAAAAGGAACTTGGCAATGACTTTTCTGTTTCTATATTGTGAAATACATTAAGGAGTACAGGTATTAGGTCTTCTTGGAAGTTCTGGTAGAATTCTGCATTGAAACTGTCTGGACCTGGGCTTTTTTTGGTAGGGAGGTTTCTTATAACAACTTCTAATTCTTCTCTACTAACAGGTCTATTTAGATTGTTCACCTGGTCCTGGTCTAACTTTGGTTGGTATATGGTACTTACCTTAAAAAGTGTCCATTTGTTTAACATTTTCCAATTTTGTGGCAAACAGGCTTTTGTAGTACGATCTAATGATTTTCTGTATTTCCTCTGTGTCTGTGGTTATGTCTCCCTTTTCTTTTCTGATCTTGTTAATTTGCGTATTCTCGCTCCGCCGTTTGATTAGTTTGGATAGGGCTTTATCAATCTTGTTGATTTTCTCCAAGAACCAGCTTTTTGTTTCATTGATTCTTTGGAATGTTTTCTCCATTTTTACTTCGTTGATTTCAGCTTAGTTTGATTTTTTCCAGTCTTCTACTCCTCCTAGGGGAGTCTACATCTTTTTTTTCTAGAGCTTTCAGGTGGGCTGTTAGGTCTCCAATGTGTGCTTTCTCTGTTTTCTTTAAGTGGGCACTTAGTGCTATGAACTTTCCTCTTAGCACTGCTTTCATTGTGTCCCATAGGTTTGAGTATGTTGAGTGTTTTTTTTTCATTGTATTCAAGAAAGACTTTGATTTCTTTCGTTATTTCTTCCTTGATGCAGGTGTGGTTCAGTGGTTGACTGTCCAGTTTCCATGAGTTCGTAGGCTTTCTGGTGGTAGCACTGTTGTTGAATTTTAACTTTAATCCATGGTGATCCGATAAGACACAGGAGGTTACGAATATTTTTTGTAACTGTTTAAGTTTGCTTTGTTACTGACTATGTGGTCAATTTTTGAGAAGGTACCATGAGCTGCAGAGAAGAAGGTATATTCTTTCCTATTTGGGTGGAATGATCTATGGAAGTCTGTTAAGTCCATTTGAATCATTACCTCCCTTAATCCTCTTATTTCTCTGTTAGGTTTCTGTCTGATTGTCCTCTCCATTGGTCAGAGAGGAGTGTTGAATTTTCCTACTACTAGTGTGTGTGGTTTGATGACTGCCTTGAGATTTAGTAATGTTTCTTTTACATAAGTGGGTGCTTTTATATTAGGGTCATAGATATTCAGGATTGAGACTTCATCCTGATGAATTGTTCCTGTTATGTGTAAAAAATATCTGTCTCCATCTCTCCTGATTGATTTTAGTTTGAAGTCAACTTTGTTAGAAATTAGTATGGCCACATCTGCTTGTTTCTTGGGTCCATTTGCTTGATAAGCCTTTTCCCAGCCCTTTACTCTGATTAGGTGCCTAACTTTGTGGTTGAGGTGTGTTTCTTGTAAACAGCAGCGTGTTGGAATCTGTTTTCGTATCCAATCTCTTAGTCTGTGCCTCTTTATAGGTGAGTTGAGTCCATTGATATTAAGTGATATTAATGACCAGTGGTTGTTAGCTCTGGTCATTTTTTTTTCTTTTTTCTTTTTTTTTTTTTTTTTGGTAGTAGAGTTTGTGTGTTTCCCTTCTTCGAGTTGTGCTCTTGAAGGATTATTAGACGTCTGAGTTATTGTGGGCATTGTTGGACTCCTTGGGTTGTGATTTTCCTTCTATTACTTTCTGTAAGGCTGGATTTGTGACTACGTATTGTTTAAATTTGTTTTTATCCTGGAAAATTTTGTTTTCTCCAGTTATAGTGAATGAAAGTTTGGCTGGGTATAGTTGTCTGGGCTTGCATCCATGGTCTCTTAGTTTCTGAAGTACCTCTATCCAGGACCTTCTGGCTTTCATGGTTTCCATAGAGAAGTCAGGTGTAAGTCTGATAGGTTTACCCTTATAAGAAACTTGAACTTTTTCCTTTGCAGCTCTTAATATCCTTTCTTTATTCTGCATGTTTTGTGTTTTCATTATTATATGGCAAGGAGATGGGTTTTTTTTGTTTTTGTTTTTGTTTTTGTTTTTTTGTCCAGTCTATTCGGTGTTCTGTATGCTTCTTGAACCTTCAAAGGAATATCTTTGTTAGGTTGGGGAAGTTTTCTTCTATAATTTTATTAAATATATTTTCTGGACCGTTGAGCTGTACTTCTTCTCCTTCTTCTACACCTATTATTCTTAGGTTTGGTCTTTTTATTGTGTCCCAGATTTCCTGAATGTTTTGTGATTAGAATTTGTTGGTTTTGCTGTTTTCTTTGATCAGTGTGTTTATTTTCTCTATGGTATCTTCAGTGTCTGACATTCTTTCTTCTATCTCTTGTAATCTGTTGGTAGTACTTGTCTCTGTAGTTACTGTTCGTTTAACCAGATTTTCCATCTCCATCCTTCCCTCGGTTTGTGTTTTCTTCATTACTTCCATTTCATTCTTCAAGTCTTGAACTGCTTCCCTTACCTTTTTTATTGCTTTTTCTTGTTTCTCTTGGTTTTCTTGGGTATCTTTGAGTGATTTATTCATTTCCTCTACCTTTTTGTTTGTAATCTCTAATTGTTTATGGCAGTTTTTCACCTCCTGTTTAAGGTCCTCTATTATTTTCATATAGTTCACTTTTGAGTCGATTTCTTCTAATTCTTCAGGAGTAGGGTGTACAATTCTTCTTATTTCGGGATCCCTGGATTCTTGTGATGTCATGTTGCCTTTCAGGTTGTTAGAATTCTTGCCTTGGTGCCTTCCCATCTCTTCCTTCAAATGGAGCCAGGAGAGGCCTGGTGTCTTGGTCCAGTCTTTGCTGTGACTTACTCTCTGGGTGTATCTCCTCTGTGTAGAAGCAGGAACCGTTCCCATGCAGATGGAACTCCTCAGCACTGAAACATGGACGCCTGGTAGTCCAGTGTCCTGCGGACAAAAGGGAGAACTTGGGGGGCAGTGAGGGGTCGAGTAGAGCACAGGAGACCCTGCAGCACAAGCTGAAGGTGCCTGCGCTCCCTTTTGGGGGTCCTAGAGGCCTGACAGACAGGCAGGCAGTCACTGCTCTGGGTGAGTAGCCTTAGTGTAGGAGCATGAAACTGTTCCTGAGCAAAGGACCTTGCAAACAGCGCAGGCTTGGGGGCAGGGTCGTGTGTAAGAACGACAGCCCTGCAGAAGGAGCTGGGGGAGGGGGTTGTGCTCTCTTCTGGGACAATATGCCCCTGGATAGCACACACTCACCCATCCAGATGGAACTCCTCAGTACCTAAACAGGGACGTCTGGTAACCCAATGAGCCGGGGTCAAAAAAAAAAAAAAAAAAAAAAAAGCTAACCTGTGCCTTTTTATAGGTGAACTGAGTCTATTGATATTAAGTGATATTAATGACCAGTGGTTGTTAACTCGGGTTATTTTTTTTTTTTTGGTGGTAGAGTTTATGTGTTTCCCTTATTTGAGTTGTGCTGGTGGAAGGTTGTCTGATGCTTGTGTTATTATAGGTGTTTTTGGCTTCCTTGGTTTGTGATATTCCTTCTAGTATTTTCTGTAAGACTGGGTTTGTGGCAACATATTGTTTAAATCTGTTTTTGTCCTGGAATATCTTGTTTTCTCCATTGATGGTGAATGCAAGCTTTCCTGGGTATAGTAGTCTGGGCTTGCATCCATGTTTTCTTAGTGTCTGCAGCACATCAATCCAAGACCTTCTGGCTTTCATGGTTTCCATTGAGAAGTCAGGTGTAATTCTGATAGGTTTCCCTTTATATGTTACTTGACCTTTTTCCTTTGCAGCTCTTAATATCTGTTCTTCATTCTGTATGTTTTGTGTTTTCATTATTATATGGCATGGGGATGCTTTCTTTTGATCCAGTCTATTCGGTGTTCTGTATGCTTCTTGTACCTTCATAGGAATATCCTTCTTTAGGTTTGGAAAGTTTTCTTCTATAATTTTGTTGAATATATTTTCTGGGCCTTTGAGCTGTAATTCTTCTCCTTCTGCTACCCCTATTATTCTTAGGTTTGGTCTTTCCATGGTGCCCCAGATTTCCTGGATGTTTTGTTAAGAATTTATTGGATTTGTTTTGCTCTTTAATCATTGAGTTTATTTCCTCTATAGTATCTTCAGTATATGACATTCTTTCTTCTATTTCTTGTATTCTGTTGGCAATACATGTCTCTGTAGTTCCTGTTCATTTACCCAGATTTTCCATCACCAGCCTTCCCTCGGTTTGTGTTTTCTTCATTACCTCCATTTCATTCTTCAAGTCTTGAACCGTTTCCCTTACCTGTTTGATTGCTTTTTCTTGTTTCTCTTGTTTTTCTTGAGAGATTTATTCATTTCCTCTACCTTTTTGTTTGCCATCTTTCTTTATGGATGTTTGTCACTTCCTGTTTACGGTCCTCTATTATTTTCATATAGTTCTGTTTAAAGTCGATTTCTTCCATTTCTTCTGAAGTAGGGTGTTCAATTCTTCTTGTTTTGGGATCCCTAGATTCTGGTGATGTCATGTTGCCTTTCAGGTTGTTGGAGGAATTCTTCCATTGGCGCTTGCCCATCTCTTCTTTCAAATGGAGTCAGTAGAGGCCTGGTGTATTGGTCCAGACTTTGTTGTGACTGACTGTCTTGGTGGATCTCCTCAGTGTAGGAGCAGGAACTATTCCTGTCTGGATGGAACTCCTCAGCACTGAAACAAGGATGCCTGGTATCCACCTCTGGGTGGATAACCCATCTGGATAAAACTCCTCAGCACTGAAACAGGGATGCCTGGTAGCCCAAGGACACCACGGACAAAAGGGCTAACATGGAGAGCAGGGCGAGGTTGAGTAGGACACAGGAGACCCTGTAGCACAAGCTGAAAGTGCCCCCACTCCCTTGAGGGGACCTTCAGCAGACACTCACCCCTCTGGGTGGGTAGCCTTAGCACAGAAGCTGGAAACTGTTCCTGAGCCAAGGACCTTGCAGACAACAGGGCAGGCTTGGGGGGGGGGGGGCTTGGTCATGTGTAACAAAGACACCTTTCCAGCAGGAGCTGGGGGAGGGGGGTGTGCTCTCTTCCAGGACAGGCCGCTCCAGGATAGCACACACTCACCTGTCCACAAGGAATTCCTCAGCATTGAAACAGATACCTGGTAGCCCAAGGACACCTGGGACAAAAGGGCGAATGTGGGAGGCAGGGTGGGGCTGAGTAGAACACAATAGACCCTGTACCACAAGCTAAAGGTGCCTGCACTCCCTTGCAGGGACCTTCAGGCCTGCTCAGCAGGCACACACTCACCCTTCTCTGAGTCATAATTTTTTAGAGAATAGATCTGTTAATGTTGTGAGATTCAATTTGGCATTTTATTTTCTGTTTAATTTTCATAGAGTCTGTTGCAGGCACATGGATGGACAGAGTCTTCCCTTCCATGCAATAGGTCATTACTTTTGTGGTCTCAGTTTCAATGTTGAACAGTACTACCTGTGAAATACTTTCAGCATCGAGGATTTTCTACTCTGCAAGTCAAGGACAGCTGCCTTTCATCTTCTCTATGCTTAACAACTACCATTGTTCACTTGTAGCTGTGACAAAAATCATCATTTTATCTTCTATCATAGTAATGCCTTCACACTTAATCAATTTAATAAAATATTTGATGTTGTCAACCTTAGTTTTAAGTGACCTTAATATGATAGCTGTACTTAAATTGAGTCATCAGGAGCCCTATCTACATATACATTACAAGGTAAATCAAAACACTAGTTTTAAATTTCTCCTTACTTGACATGAATAACATTGCTTCAGCTATGTAGGTGCTTCTAACCAATTGCAATACCAATCATCAAAACGTCTACTACAAGCCTCCAGTTTGTGGATACAGTCCATTCTGCTTTTTTGTATTATCTAAAAGCTCAACAGTACTTCTTTATTTGAAGATAAATGTCATTTTTCCATCTTGACTGTACTATGCAATAATTAGAGGGTAGTTAATATTGGTCCTGCTCAACATTATCTCCTTAGCTTAGCTAACAACCAAATGTAAAGTATACATTCATAACATTATCTTATATCTTTAACATAGTATCTAGCTATAAGACACAAATAAAAGCATCGGTTTAAGGGCTGGAGAGATGACTCAGAAGTTAAGAGCACTGATTGTTCTTCCAGAGGTTCTGAGTTCAATTCCCAGCAACCGCATGGTGGCTCACAACCATCTGTAATGAAATCTGGTAACTTCTTCAGGCCTGCAGGCATACATGCAGACAGAACACCGTATACAAAATAAATAAATAAATCTTTTTTAAAAAGCATCAGTTTAGTGATTTTAAACATTTTTAATTGAAAATATGATGAAATCACTACTATTAACTATTATAACATTACTGCATGAAATTTTTAATATCAATGCTAGGGACTGAATGTATCAGCCAGGCACAGTGATTTTCCTGAAAGAAACACAATAAATATTCTCTAAAGTTCCCTATCCACTTTGAGTTGCATTTGCAAGATCAGACAGTTCCTAGTGAGCACTACAGAGATAGATGTCCATTTATATTTGCCACAAAATAAATGAAAAAGTGTGAGGTCAATTATGCAAGCTATCAAATGTCACCAAATTAAGCTCATATTTTAAAAGACTCTACTGACAACAGAGTATCCAGTAAACAGGAAGCAGGCATGAACTGATGCAGCCCAAAAAGCTGGCATGTGTTCTTTAATAACCTCCCATACAAAATGATTGTAGGCCCAACACTAAGTAAGCTAGCAAAAATGGTACAAGAACAATATATTCATTTATTTAAGTGATATTTTTATTTTTAGAGAACAAATTGTAGAAGAGATTTATTTCCTTATTTCTAATATGGGCATAAATTCTTGGGTGTGTACAATACTTTTACTGTCTGTTTTTGGAACCCTCAGAGATGGATGTCATGTATTTTTAGGAACCAAATATATTCCTTATCTGTATTTCTTTATTTACTTCATTCCCTTTCTTCTTCCCACCAATCTTCTCCTAGAATAACACAAGCCATATCATGCTATAATATGAATCTAATGAGTTCTGATACATATCCAGAATTACCAATTCATATTATAAGAATAGTCAAGGTGAATAATTTTAGATACTCCTTTATTTGAAGAAGACATAAACTAACAACCCAATTCAATGATATTCACTTGAATTTTCTTCCTGGAATTTAAATTCCCAGACTGACCCATGGCAATAAAAATTAATTTGATCTCTAGTCAACTATATATATATATAATTATTATGTGATTCTTGTATAGATTGGTACAATGGACATACTATAAGAAATCCTAATCTACTCTATGTTCCACATTCTTTTCTTCTTAAAATATCTTTCTTTGTAACAAGTACCCATGTTGAAAATTTCAAATGGTGATATCTCTTATTTTAGTCATGAATTTAATAAAAAATAAGAGCTAGTAGGTATCTCCTTTGTTTCAAGCATTAAACATCTGGGTGGTTCAGAGATATGAAGACCAATCTTACATCACAATCTTAATAGCCTCATAGTAGACTGAGAATTGAAATATAAATTATTGTGGAGCACACTATCCTGAAGAATAATACATATGATTATCATAATGATTTTAGAGATTGCCATTATTACTGAAAGATTCACTAAATGTCCCAAGATATTGATCATTTATTTCCTTGACAGCACAACTCTTTTTGTGTCCTAAATAAGTAGCACCATGGCTCCATATAAGTGTTATGCGTATTAATAATTCTGGAAGGGATAAATGAATAAGAACACTTGTGTGTTCAAACCAGATTTCTGTGACTCCTGTATTTTTCATACTTTTATTATTTATTGATGTTCATTTAGGATAAATTAGTCTGAACCATTTTAAAGATGGATTATAAGTAAAGGTTATGAAAATTAATCCCTAATTCTCAAAATCAATAATCACAATAGCTAATACTAGAATTATCTGGCTAAATTTGTTCCTAAGGATTATGTCTTTTAAATTGTGTCCCAAAACTATGCCTGGA
The DNA here is from genome assembly GCF_018167655.1 of Microtus oregoni. Taxonomy (NCBI): domain Eukaryota; kingdom Metazoa; phylum Chordata; class Mammalia; order Rodentia; family Cricetidae; genus Microtus; species Microtus oregoni. The sequence continues at coordinate 21,644,261 of NW_024543093.1, read as the reverse complement.
AAATGTGACTGATTTTTTTTTTTTAGTGGATGAATGTCAAAGTTTGGTGGAACAAAAAATTTGTAAAAATCTGTAATGTAAATAGAGTTGTTTACAACTCTTTAAAATTGCTGTGTCTGCAAGCAAACTTCCATATGCTGTAAAGCTGAGACTGTGGCTCTAAATACATTTCAGGACATGATTAGAGCAAGCTCCTTTTACTTGTAGAGGAATTCATGAGTGTTCATGAATCATATAAAGTTTTGAAAATGCTCTCTCTTTCTCTCTCTCTCTCTCTCTCTCTCTCTCTCTCTCTCTCTGCCTTTTGGTTAGTTTGGATAAAGGTTTGTATATTTTGTTGATTTTTTCAAAGAACTAACTTTTTGTCTCATTGATTTTTTTTGTATTATTTTCTTTGTTTCTATTTGGTTGATTTCAGCTTTCAATTTGATTATTCCCTATTGTCTAGTCTTGTTCTAGAGTTTCAGGTGTTCTGTTAACTAAATAGTGTGAATTTTCAAGAATCTTTATGTATGCATTTATTGCAATGAACTTTCCTCTTAATACTGCTTTCATTATGTCCTATAAATTTTGGTATAGCCCTCTTTTAAGTAGCTGATAAATAGTCTGAGAAAGAAATCAGAGAAACATCACCCTTCACAATAGCCACAAATAACATAAAATATCTTGGAGTAACTCTAATCACACAAGTGGAAGACCTGTATGACAAGAACTTTAAATCTTTGAAAAAAGAAATTGAACAAGACTCTAGAAAATGGAAAAATATCCCACGTTCTTGGGTAGGCAGAATTAACATAATAAAAGTAGAAAACATATTCAAAAGTTTTCTACAGATTCAATTCAATACCCACCAAAATCCCAGAAAAATTTTTCACAGATCTCAAAAGGAATATTCAACTTCATATGGAAAAGAAAAAAAAACAGGATATCCAAAATAATACTGTACAATCAAGGAACTTCTGGAAGCATCACAATCCCTGACTGCAAACTCTACTATGGAACTACAATACTGAAATCAGCCTGGTATTGACATAAAAACAGACAGGAGGACCAATGGAACTGAATCTAAGACCTGGATATCAATCCACATACCTATAAACACCTGAGTTTTGACAAAGAAGCAAAAAAATATAAAATGAAAAAATATAAAAGAAAAAATATAAGATATTCAACAAATGATGCTGGCATAACTGAACTCAATATGTAGAAAAATGAAAATAGATCCATATCTATCACCATTCATAAAACTCACGTCCAAATGAAACAAAGACCTCAAAACCAACAACACTGCATTCATAGAAGAGAAAGTGGGAAGTACACTTGAAAACATTGGCACAGGAGACCACTTCCTAAATATAGCCCCAGTAGCACAGACACTGGGAGCAAAGTTAATGAATGGGACTGAATGGGACTGAGTGAAACTGAGAAGCTTCTGTAAGTTAAGGACATGGTCAATAAGACAAAATGGTAGCCTATGGAGTAAGAAAATACCTTCACCAACCCCACATCAGACAGAGGACTGGTTTCCAAAATATACAAAGAACTCAAGAAATTGCTCAACAAAAGAACACGTAATCCAATAAAAAAAAAAGGGGGGGATACAAACCTAAACTGAAAACTCTCAACAGATAAATCAAAAATGATTGAAAGACACTTTAGAGAAAGCTCAACATCCTTTACCACCAGAGAAATGCAAATCAAAACAACCCTGAGATTCCATCTGACACCTATAAGAATGGCTAAGATCAAAAGCATTGATAACAGCTCATGCTGGAGAGGATGTGGTGTAAAGAGAACACTCTTCCACTGCTGGTGGGAATGTAAACTTGTACATCACTTTGAAAATCAGAGTGGTGATTTTTCAGAAAATTAGGAAATAACTTCCCAAGACCCAGCAATACCACTTTTGGGTATGTACCCAAAGGATATTCAATCATACCAAAAGGACATGTGCTCAACTATGTTCATAGCAGCATTGCTTCTGATAGGCAGAACCTAGAAACAACCTAAATGCCCCTCAATGAAAGAATGCATAGTAAACAAGTGGTACATTTAGACAGTGGAGTATTACACAGCAGAAAAATCTAACATATTGAAATTTGTAGGCAAATGGGTCGTTATCAAGAAAGCATCATATTAAGTGGGGTAACCCAGACCCAGAAAGAAAAATATCATATGTACTCACTCATAAGTGGCTTTGGGGGCATAAAGCAAAGAAAAATCAGCCTACAATTCACAACTTCAGAAAACCTAGACAACAGAGAGGACCCTAAGAGAGACATAGATAGATCTAATCCTCATGGGAAGTAGAAAAACACAAGATCTCCTTAGTAAATTGAGAGCATGGGGATCACAGGTAAGGGTAGAAGGGGAGAGGGAATGAAGGGGGGGAGAGGAGAAAGTATATAGCTCAACAAAAAGAAAAGAGAGAGCTGAAAAAATGAAAATAAATTTATCACTAATGTTAATTTACTTTTTTTTTTTTTTTGCTTTTAGGTGTGGTCCCTAGGTCTGTTAGGATTGATGTCTTCTTCTTTGTTTCTCTTGTCTTACCAATGATTAAGTCTACCACAATGGAACTCATTTGCCAGGCCGTCTTTCTTTTAAATATTACTGGCTTCATATTCACCATAAACAGCATTCTAGGCTTTTTGATTAAAATCACCTGTTGTTTGCAACTGTCATTTAAATTTTCCCCACCTGAAGGTAGTGATAGCATTTTTTTATGCTTTAGGAGGAAAATATTATAAAAAGTAATTCTCATAATACTAAAAGAATATGCAATTTTTGTGAATTAGTATATTTTATGTAATTATTTATTACACAAACATCCATCTCCCACCTACCCAAAAATTATGTGACATGAAATTACTCTCTGAACTACATAGATTTGTCTGTTTGTTGGTTGGCTGGTTTGTTTGAGACAGGTTTCTCTGTGTATCTCTGGCTATGGTTTGAACTCACACTGGTGACAAGGCTGATATTGAACTCACAGATTTTTTGCTTGCTACTGCCTCCCTAAGTGCTGGGATTAAACTCAGACTCAGATAGACAAATATTTTATGTACTCACTCATAAGTGGATATTACATGCAAAGGGGAGGAAAACCAGACTAGAGTCACAATCCAAAAAAAAAAAAAAAAAACTAGGTAACAAAGAGAACACTAAAAGACACAAACATGCATCCCCCTGGGAAGGGAAAATAGATAAGACCTTCAAGAAAATTAGGAGTTGGGAAGAAAGGGATGATGAAAGGTGTGGGGTAGGGGAGAAGCGGGGAGAAAGAGAACATGAGGGAATGAAATGTTCAAGAAGAGGGAAGGACAGTGTGGGAGAGAAAAGAAAGAGCTGTCTTAATCGAGGAAGCCTTTATTACACTTATGTTTGAGAGTTCTCATCAATGGCTTTCTGTTTAGGCTATTATTGGGGGGGGGGATTCTTGGGGTGGGTCTAGGTGTTGTTACAGAAGGCTCCCGTGTCTTTATTTCTCAAATGTGTATCTTCAGTTATTTGTATTGCTGCAAAACAGCTTTCTTTCCTCCTTTACAGTGAGCATGGGCACAGGTCATGGGTTTCCACATGGTTTCTGGTGACAGAACAAATCACGGACATGACCTCCTGTTGCAGTAGGACCACAGGCACAGGCAAGACTCTCAGAACCACATACATCAACTTGGAATCAGACTGCAACACAGGCCACAGACATGTTCTTGACCTTCAGTAGTAAACATGCACCACAAACATCAACACAAACAGAAACCACAGTAGGGCCATGGTTCAAGACATAGACCTAGGTGGCAGCATAGTCCCAGACATCACCTCACGGGGCAGTGCAGGCCACTCACATCAATATGGCTTCCAGCAGCAATATTGGCCATAAACATCAAAACAACAGAATCATTTTGGTCTTCAGTGGCAGCATGGAACTTGAACATCAATATGAACCCAGGTGGCTTCACTGTTTCATGGGCATCAGTGTGAATTCAGGCCAAAGAGATCACATATTTACACATGGCCTTAGGTGAAAACACAGGCCATAGACATTAGTCTGGCTACTGGTCACATCATGACCAGTGACCCACACATGACCCTCAATGGCAGCACAAATCTGAGATATTGTTATAACCCCAGAGAGTCGCATGGGTTACTTACTTCAACATGGCCTGTGACATGGCCCATGTACATCATCATGACTTCAGAAAGTAAAAGATACCATGGATATCCACATGGTCTTGGGTGATAACATGGGCCACAGACATGAACATTGCTCATAGCTGTATAAGAACCATGGACCCATCCATAGCACTCAGTGGCAGCATGGATCACAGGCTTCAAAACACTTAAGATGACTAGAGAGGCATCTCATATCATTTTGCAATGCTGCAGGACAGTGAAGCCCAAGGACATTACCAAGGCTTCAGTAAGACATACAGAATACATACATCCATATGGATCTTCTCAGGCTTCATTGAGGCTGGGGACAGCAGCATGAACCACAGACATCACCATGGCCTCTAGGAGCACCACCATTCATAGTAATACTACAAGGAGGTCCAATCTAGAAGGAAGCCATTCCTCATTTCAGGCCTCTATCACTGCCCAGAGCCAGAAAAAAATTCTACAGTTAGGTAATTGTGTTTGAAGACTGAATTTGCATTTGCAGAAATTCTAAGCTATTGTACACTATGCCACTTACCTGTCTGGGCAATAATATGCTCCACTATTGACCTCAGCCCTTTCCACTTTGGTCTCTCGTCACAACTCATGTACCACTTGATATTCTGTCTTTCCTACCACTCCATCACATATTTCGTCATTTTATTCATTCCTATCTTGCTGGCTTCCACTGCTGCTTCATGATTTTGGGTGGCCTGATTGACTTCCACCACATGCCTCTAGAGGCAAGGTAGCCTGACTTTACATTTGCCTGGCTACTTTATAGTTAAAAATATTATTTGTTTTGATATTCAAGATCTGTTTAGCTATTTCTCATCCTTAAAGGCTTATTATTGCCTGAAAATTTAAGTTCTCAATAAGGAATGGATACATCTCTTAGCAGTATGTTCCTGGAATTTTTCCTTGGCTTATTTCATTATCTTGGCCAAAACTTTAAAATATTCTTTACACTCTGCCATGTATTTCTTAGTGTTCTGTTTTTCAGAGTAATTCATCACCATTGGTATATGGAGTAAGATGCTAAATCCTGAGCTTTTCTGTTTAAAAACCTTTCACATCATATTGGTGTACATTATTTTCCTTAGAGAGACTGAAAAACTTTGGCTTCTTTGAGCTCATTTTGATCCCATGTGCTTGGCATAGTAGTTTCTGTCAGTTCAGTGAGTGATAGGCTCTCACTATCTTTATCTCTATTTTTCTTTATCTCTCTCACTCTCTTTTACACATACATGGAATCCTCAATGAGGGTATTAGAAAAGAACACTGGACAGGAGATCCAGACTTTACAAAAGGCAGTGGTAAATAGATTTGAAAAGATTAAGGAACTTATCAAATTTGATGACCAGGAACAACGATAAAATTTAGCCTTTTCGGTATGTAAAATTCTTCAGAATAGCTTCCCCAGAGTTCTGCCTGCCTTTCCAGTAATAGCATCAGAAAGAATATCTGGCTTCAAGTACCGTAAGGTTGTCAAATATTCAGGGGATCCCATACATATGACTGATCTAAAGAAAATCAAGCAAGCAATTGTAACTTATGGACTACATTTGTCCTTTTTAGGGAACTGGTCAAAATGTGGACTTCCAATAACAAAGCAATGCCATAAGACTGAACTCAGTTAACCTCAGCTCTCCTAGAACATGGACCACAGTTACTTTGGAGGTTCTATTTTAAAGAAGAGGCTAGAATTTTAGAGCAACAGGAAAAAGCAAAAGGACTTGAGATTTCCCTAGATCAAAATCTAAGTGAGAGACTTTATTCTAATCCTCAGGATCAAACTCTTTATGATGAACACAATTTGTCCCTATGTAGCACAGCAGCTTTAAAGAACTGGGACAGAATTCAGGAACCAGAAAAAAGAGTTGAATTGTATCTCAGGGTTAAACAGGGTCAGAGAGAACCTATTAGTGACAAAGACTAACTATGGCTGTACAAATAGGGGTGACTGATCCAGAATCTAGGCATATAATAATTGAATCTTTGGCTTAGGAGAATGCAAACAGCCAATGCAAAGGGATCCTTAGGCCTTTGAAGATCAAATCATTGCCCATGGATGAATTGGTCTTGCATATAATGAATGTTAAGACACTTGACTGGTACTGAAGCGTGGGTAGAAGAATTTCCACTGGTAAGAGAAGACTTCAAAATACCAAATGTTTTAATTGTGGTAGAATGGGACATCTGAGAAAGGATTGTAGACAAGGGATACCTAGGAATAATGTCTCCTCTGGGAATGACAGAAATAAGAGGACTCAGCCTTCAGGTATATGTAGGAGGTGTGGCAAAGGCCAACATTGGACCAATGAATGTAGGTCAACAAAAGATAGACAAGGCAGCCCAATACCATTGGGAAATGCTATGAGGGGGGCCATGTGCAGGTCCACATGATGAATATGCTATTCTTATGGTACTAAGGAATTTTAAAGAATCTATCAATATAGTTACTGATTCACAATATGCAGAAAGAGTTCTCTTGCATTAAATCTGCTGAGTTTGTACCACATGATATGGAATTTACTTCATTGTTCATCCAGGTGTAAAACATAATCAGAAATAAGTTTTGTCCTATATACATAACACACATTTGATCCCATATGAGTCTTCCAGGTTCTCTAGCAAAAGGTAATGCAGAAATTGATCAAATATTGATTGGAAATGTGTTGCAGGCCTCAGAGTTTCATAAAAAAACTCATGTCAATAGCAAAGGTTTAAAGAAAGAGTTTTCTACTACATGGCAACAAACTAATGAGATTATAAAGAGGTGTCCTACTGGTCCTTTCTATAGCCAAACACCATTGCCTGCAGAAAATGATATCTGGCAGATGAATGTGTTCCACTTTATGGAATTTGGTAAATTAAAATATTTACACCATACCATAGATACATATTCAGGTTTTCAATGGGCAACTGTCTTGAGCTCAGAAAAGGCTGATTCAGTAATCACACATTTATTGGAAGTTATGGCCATCATGGGTATACCTGCACAAATAAAGACAGACAATGGCCTGACATGCATATCTAAAAAAATGAAGCAGTTATTTTGCTTATTATAATATAAAGCACATTACAGGTATACCAAATCATGCTATAGGTCAGGCAGTTATAGAAAGGTCAAATCATACTATAAAGGGTATGCTGAACAAACAGAAAGAGGTAGAAAATACCCCCAGAAATAGATTGCAAAATGCTTTATTAACCTTGAATTTTTTTTTAGCACTAATGAGAAGGGAAAAACAGCAGCAGAGCGGCATTAGATAATAGTTTAAAAAAAAACTTCTGGATTGAATCAACCACTGTATTTCAAGGATATGTTGACCTCACAATGGAAACCAGGAGATATACTACATTGGGGAAGGGGTTTTGCTCTTGTTTCCATGGGAGAAGAAAAATTATGGATACCATCAAAAATAATATTTACTTTGAAAAGGAGAAACATCTTAAAAAAGAGAAATGACAACTCATCCACAATGGTGACAATCATACAGGTGGTAAGAAAAGCTCTTAAGGGTTAGGGAAGGGTTCTGTTCTTACCTTTGCAGGAAAATAAACATCATCAACAATTCAAAAGACCCTGGATGTTTGAATATTGACAGAAGGAAAAATAACTATCCAGTAAGAGAGCATCTAGAAAACAGAATGTGGATTATGAATCCAGGTACTGGTTATACATTTATACACACACACAAACATATGCACATCTGTATATTAAGCTGGTTTTGGAGTTGGACAATGGCTCTGTACTTCTCTAAATCCAAGCATGTTGTTTAAAGGAACATTCAGAGTTTCTATCTCATATTAGGAGCCATCTGGTATGGGACAGAAGGAAGACTTTAGGAAAAATTTTACTTTCTCCAGGACTATTTTGTCTATATCATATTCTTTATTTAATGTATGTTTATATAAATGATGTTTAACTTTTCCACAATGAGCAATAGATTTTCCTACAGATCCTTTTCCTGCAATAGTCTTTGAAGTTTCCAAAAAGAATATGGGGCCTCACAACAACAATTCAACCTAGTTGAGATGACATCATGATACTGACAGCACAACTATAAGACTGTTTTTGGGGTACCATCTGCTGAAGTGGTGTACACTCATGATATTCTATCCAGGACTCCAAATAAGAACTTTAAAAATGAAATAAATAAAATAAAATAAATACAAACTATAGGCTTCTTGGAAATTGTTTTCAACTATGCTGGACAGTAATTTTGAAACTTAACCATCACTTTACTTTTGCAGGAACATCACCCCTATGACAGCCAGAAGCAATTCTAGAATATGATGCCCCCTATCCCAAAAAAAATTTTCCATAGGATTGGGAACACTATTTAGGAGTTGTTGATTATTACTTGTACTAGATAGAGGATTGGGGTGAAACTATGTCTTAAAGAAAAGGGGGGATTGTAATAGGTAATAGAGTGAATATTTGTAAGCTATTATTTATGAATAATTTACATTGGTATAGTTTTTGTGTATTGATACAAATTCAAATTATATTTGTCACTTTTATTTATATTATTTGTACATCTATGCAAAGTTATTTTGTCAGATTGTATATATGCATGCTTCTACCTCGGTTTGAACATCTGGTATATTGATACAACTTTTAGGATATATTTTCATAATGCATTATATATCACTTCTACCTCTGATCAAAATACTTACACATTGTTTACATTTTGAGGTCATTGTCCTCATTTGTTGTAATTTGTTTACAGATTGTTTAGTAATCTGACATGAAGTTTTAGTCTTTAAGTTATACAAGTATTAATTATTATAGGTCAATAGTTGTTCATGTTTGTTGTGCATACAGTCAGATCTACTAGGATCTTTAGATACATAGAGATTGTATTCTGTCTAGATAGGTAATCTTCAACCACTTCAATGATCTGTAGAACATGGTATTCAAATACCTTAGGGTTCTATTGACATGAGACATGATTGCTCCTGACAGAAATAATGTATTCCTGAGGGAATGTTGAGCACCAAAGACACTCCACTTGGAGTTTGTTTTCTTCTTGGCACCTTTGGCCTTTGGGCAAGGAACTGCCCATATTGCAACCACTGACAAAGTACATGGTATCTAGAAATGGATAAGCAGGACACAAGGAAAAGACTGTCAAATCTTGCCAAGACAGGGTAAGACGGTTGTGAAAAATATCCTGCCTCAGGAAATGGTCTATCAGTTATGCTAGGCCTTAGCCAAAGTTTTTTGGTTCAACATTGCAAATGAGACTTTGGGTGATTACTCATGTAGCTAATTGTCTTCACCATATATTGCTAGCTTTGGAAGCTGCTTGACTGTACTTCCTTCCTGCTGAAGTAATATTATCTCTCTTCTCAGGATTTTGATGGGGTTGAAGATTATATAGTCATACTGTCCTCCTATGATGTAGCCAAGAAATTTTCCCAAACAAGACTTACATGCCTTAGAATAGGATGTTTATTAAAATATTTAGCACATGTTCCTTGCTTAATATTGTTTATATTGTTTGTAATTCTAATTACACTTGATTTCTATTCCTAGTGTATATAGTTTTGTATTGGGTTTGGAACTCTCTTATTTAAACAAAAAAAGGAAGGTGCTCTGGAAGTACATTCTGCTCCTTCAGCCTTTAAGATTCCAGCCCACATGGGCATGGTTTCTTATACTGTTAATGTAGCTATAAAACATCTGCCCCCTCTCTTGCTGTTGGGTCCCTCGAGGACAGGCTTTTCCACCCCCATTTAATCTGTTTTGCACTCTTGAGGTTTGTTGAAATCAAGGACAAAAACAGGAACAATCTGTTGTTTTCAGCAATGTTTCTAAGGATGTTTACCCTAAGCCATTGAGTTACCATGATGAGCTTCCTGCTTTTGCTTGTTTGGCCTCCCCTGCTAAGGGCTATATATACTTGTGAGAAAGTGGAATAAAGGGCTTGTCTACAGAACATGAAGATGTGTTGTGTGTTAATCTCAACGTTTCTCACTCTGAAGAATGACAGTTGCCATGCTGGCATGACATCTTGCCTCCAGCTCCTGCTTCCAGTTGCTGGACTCTGTTCCTGTTCATGCAGAGGATTGTTATCTAAGACAATGATCTGTATGTTTTCCCTTAAATAGCTAACCCTTTATTATTCATAATTCTGAACCTGGTATGAAATTATTTTGTGACATGTCATCAGCTCTTGGGATCTCAGTAATAAGGTTGAAAATAATAGAAAAAGATTTCTTTGCAGTATAGCACTGGGTGACGTTTACATAATATTTTAGTTAAATTTTAGTATACAAAATCTAAGAAGCTGAGACTTTTAAAGAGGTTTATTCTCTAGGAAGTCTAGAGGAAGGGAAATCAAGTGTCAGTAGGATCATGTGTTCAAACTCTAGAGAAATTCAATGTCCTAGTTTCCTTCTCTTTTGCTTAGGCAAAACATAGAGCAAAACATTTGAGAGAAGAAAGGGTTTGGCTGCCTTCCAGGTTACAATAATGAGGGAAACCAAGGAAGCAACTCAAAGCAAGAAGAAACTGAAGCAGAGACAATGGAGGAAGGCTATTGAATGACTTGTTTCAGGCTCATGGTTAGCTACCTTTTTATATAGCCTAAGCCCACTTTTCTATGAATTGTCAGTACCCACAATGGACTGGGACACCCAACATCACTTAGCAATGAATAAAAACTGTGAATATGTCAAACTGATGGAGGCAGTATTTTAATCAAGAAGAGCTATCACCATTGTTTTCCAACCAAACATAAAAAAGAAAGAAAATGAAAATGGAAATGTACAGAAGAGAGAAATTAATGATGTAACCCAATTGTACAAATGACTTCTTGTCATTAAAGAAAACCTTACTCCAGTGCAACTATCTAAATCTTTTACTAAGGCATCAATCTCATGGGCCAAATCCTACTTAGCTAGACTCACTGTACTAAACTTTACACACCCAGTCAAGTTAAATAAATAAAAGTAAAATTATTAAGAAGCTTAAAACTCAGAAAGAATAAAATAATGGAAACAAAAAAACCTACTTTTGTTATAGCCCTCTAGTAAAATACAAGGAATACTTGTAACAAGAAGGATTAGTTGATTGACTTGCTGATTTACTGATTGATTGATGTTATATATTTGACTAAAAAATTTATAAGATTGTTCATTAAATGATGGCTTAAACTGTAGTTACACTTTTTTTCTTTTTTCTTTTTTATTATTATTTTTTATTTTTTTTATTGAGAAAAGGAGAAAGAAAACAAGTTTCCACCTCCTCCCAGCCTCCCATTTCCCTCCCCCTCCTCCCACCCTTCTCCCCCTCCTCTCACCCTTCTTCCCCTCCCTCCCACTCCTTTCCCCCTCCCTCTCCAGTCCAAAGAGCCATCAGGGTTTTCTGCCCTGTGGTAAGTCCTAGGTCCTCCCCCCTCCGTCCATATCTAGGAAGGTGAACATCCAAACTGGCTAGGCTCCCACAAAGCCAGCACATTAAGCAGGATCAACACCCTATGCCATTGTCCATTGTGTCTCATCAGCCCTCATTGTTCGCCATGTTCAGAGAGTCCAGTTTTATCCCATGCTTTTTCAGTCACAGTCCAGCTGGCCTTGGTGAGCTCCCAATAGATCAGCTCCACTGTCTCAGTGGGTGGGTGCACCCCTCGTGGTCCCGACTTCTTTGCTCATGTCCTCCCTCCTTCTGCTCCTCATTGGGACCTTGGGAGCTCAGTCCAGTGCTCCAGTGTGGGTCTCTGTCTCTATCTCCATCCATCACCAGATGAAGGTTCTATGATGATATGCAAGATATTCATCATTATTGCTCTAGGATAGGGTCATTTCAGGTTCCCTATCCTCAGCTGCCCAAGGAACTAACTGGGGACCTTGGCTTGGGCACCTGGGAGCCCCTCTAGGGTCAGGTCTCTTGCCAACCCTAAAGTGGCTCCCTTAACTAAGAATTGTGGTTCCGTGCTCCCCTGTCCAACCTTCCTTTATCCCAATCCTCCTGTTTCCCCAAGGCCCCCCCTCCTTCCCTTCTAACTTTTCTCTCCCCATCGCCCCTTACCCCCATCCCACCCCACCCCCAAGATCTCAATTTTCTCCCCGGCAATTTTGTCTACTTCCCATAGCCAAGAGGACAACTATATGTTTTTCCTTTGGTTCACCTTCTTACTTAGCTTCTTTGGGATCACCAATTGTAGACTCCGTGACCCTTGTTTATGGCTAGAAACCAATAATGAGTGAGTACATCCCATATTCATCTTTTTGGTTCTGGGTTACCTCACTTAGGATAGTGGTTTCTATTTCCATCCATTTGCATGCAAAATTCGAGAAGTCATTGTTTTTTACCGCAGCATAGTACTCTAATGTGTAGATATTCCACACTTTCTTCATCCATTCTTCCATTGAAAGACATCTAGGTTGTTTCCAGGTTCTGGCTATTACAAATAATACTACTATGAACATATGCTTAAAAACAATAGAGAATCAGTTTGAAGTTCTCCAGGCTGATGTTAAGGAGAAATTCATTACTATGGAAGAGGGAACAACTGATTTGGATTGTAAGCTTCAGTCCCTTTCTGTAGGAAATGAAACATTAACTGAGAGAATCAAAACTGCTGAATGTGACAATCGGATTTTGTCTAAAGCTTATGACAGATTGACGGAAAAATTGTCAATACAAGAAGGCACGATTTATGCCATAAAAATTATGTCCAAAGATGAGATGTTATCTCTAACGGACAAACTTCATACTTTAGAATCCTCAGTGAAGGCTTTGGAACATAATTCTGGACAGGAGATTCAGACATTGCAGAAGGCAATGGTGAATAGAATTGAAAAGATTGAGGAATTTCTAAATTCTGATGAAGAAGAGCAAAGGGTAGAAAGGCAAATATTAACTACATCTGTGGGTAAATCTCTCCGGGACAATTTCCACAAAGCTCTACCTACAGCTCTACCTGCCTTTCCAGTAATAACAACAGAGACGGTGATTGGTTCCAGAAACCCTAGGGTCATCAAGGAGGATACATGGGAGCCTGTCCGTATGAATGACCTCAAGGAAATTAAACAGGCTGTCATGACTTTTGGGATGCAAGCCACTTTTGTTAAAGAGATGCTAAGATCTTGGGCCACGACAAGCAGAGCAACCCCCTCGGACTGGCTCCAGCTGAGCTCTGTGGTACTTAAGAGTGGACCACAATTGAAATGGAAATGCTTATTCAGGCAAGAGGCTCGACTCTTAGAACAGCAGGAAAAAGCGAAGGGAACTGACATTTCCCTAGATAAAATTCTAGGTGAAGGGCTCTTTTCCAACCCTCAGGAACAAGCTAATTTGGATGAAAACACACTCTCCATGTGTATTACAGCAGCCTTAAGGGCTTGGGACAGGGTACAAGACCCAGGACAGAGAATGGAATCATTTGTCACAGTTAAACAGGGTCAGAGAGAACCCTTTAGTGATTTTTTACAAAGATTAACTAAGGCTGTACAAATAGGGATATCTGACACAGAAGCAAGATGTATAATGATTGAGTCTTTGGCCTATGAAAATGCAAATGTGGAATGCAAAAGGATTTTGGGCCCTTTAAAGCTCAGATCAGCACCCTTGGAAGAATGGGTCTTGCATACACTCAATGTTGATACATTTGATTATGGCACTGAAGCATGGGTAGAAGAAGCAATTTCCAATGGTCAAAGGAGACACCAGAATACCAAATGTTTTAATTGTGGCAAAATGGGTCATATGAAAAGGAATTGTAGACAACGGATTTTCAGAAATAATAATAATAATGATGATGCATCTTTCAGAAATAATAATAATAATGCATCTTCTAGAAATAACAGGAATAGGAGGACTCAGCCTTCAGGTTTATGTAGAAGATGTGGAAAAGGCAGACATTGGACGAATGAATGCAGGTCTACAAAAGATAGACAAGGCAACCTGATACAGATGGGAAACATGAGAGGGGGGCCTCACAGGCCCCCATGGCAAACATGGTTCAGTCATTTCCAGTTTCTGCAGAGAACGTGCCTCATCAGGACAATTAGGAAGCACCATGCCTACTGTTACAAGCAATAATGATCAGAAAGATAAGTTACGTGTGTTTTGGCAAACTTTTATAAATGATCAAAGACCTAAACTGAGAGTGTGTGTAAATGGCATTTTTATTACTGGCCTGCTGGACACAGGTGCTGATGTCAGTATCATTACCCCAGAATCTTGGCATCCGTATTGGCCTATTCAGAATGTAAATGTTCAGCTCCTGGGAATTGGAACCCTACCTTGAGTAAGGCAGAGCACGAGATGGGTTGAATGTATAGGGCCAGAGGGACAAATAGGAAAATTAAGGCCATATGTAGCCAATATCGCAATGAATTTATGGGGTCGTGACCTATTACAACAATGGAATACCGAAATTAACATTCCTGCTACTTCTAGAGCCTATATTTCTCAGAATAATATTAAAAGATATTACAAATGGAGAAAACCAGACATTGGGGCTGTGCAAGAACAAGCAATTGATGTCCCTTCAGAGATACCAACAGCCTTGCCTCTAAAATGGTTGACTGAGAAACCAATATGGACAAAGCAATGGCCTTTAGCTGAGGAAAAGTTACAGGCTTTAGAATAGCTGGTACAAGAGCAATTAGATGCTGGACATATAGAAGAATCTACCAGCCCTTCGAATTCTCCTGTGTTTGTTGTTAAGAAAAAATCAGGTAAATGGAGAATGGTGACAGATCTCAGGGCTATCAACAAGGTTATTCAACCTATGGGCCCTCTGCAATCTGGAATTCCTTTGCCCTCTTTATTACTAAGAGGATGGCCTCTCATAGTTATTGATTTAAAGGATTGTTTTTTCACTATACCTTTACAAGAACAACATAGAGAAAAGTTTGCCTTCACAGTACCTACTTATTAAATTCTCAACCTTCGAGGAGATACCAGTGGGCTATTCTCCCATAGGGCAAGTTAAATAGCCCCTCCCTGTGCCAATATTTTATAAATCAACAATTGCAAATAATACACAAGAAATTTCCCAAGTCGATAGTCTATCATTACATGGACGACATTTTGATATCTGATTCAAACATGGATACCTTGAAAAGACTGTTTAAAGAAATAAAAATAGTTTTACCTAAATGGATATTGCAGATTGCTCCTTTAAAGATTCAGAGGGGGAGATTCTGTTAATTATTTAGGTTATAAAATAGGTTTGCAAAAAATTAAGACACAAAAGGCACAAATTAGGAGAGATCGCCTATGGACTCTTAATGACTTTCAAAGACTGTTAGGAGACATTTCCAGTCTTCGACCAGCTATTGGGATAACACCTGATCTAATAATTCATTTGAACAAAACCTTGGATGGTGATAAGGATTTGAACAGTCCCAGAGAATTAACAGCTGAAGCAAAAAAGGAACTGACAATGATTGAGGGAAAAATTACAAAAGGCACATGTGGACAGGGTGAATCCAGAGCTCGATTGTACTCTCATCATACTACCATCAAAAATTTCTCCTACAGAAATTTTAATGCAGAGAGATAATATTATCCTAAAATGGATCTTTTTACCACATAAACCAAGTAAAAAATTAAAAACTTATGTAAAAAAATCTCTAAATTAATTATAAAAGGCAAATTAAGACTTCATCAACTAGCAGGCATAGACCCATCAAAAATTATAATACCTTTCATGGCTTATAAACTAAAAAAATTATTTAAAAAAATTGTATTGGTACTGTTTCTTGTATATTGATATATTGAATATTAAATGTGAGTGCTCCTACCTCTATTTTTTGTATAAGAGTATGCATATAACTTTGTCTATATTGTATTGATACATTTACCATATTACAATGTACATTTCTACCTCTGATATTATTTATATAATAACATTGTTTACATTTGATATGTAATGACATTGTTTACATTTGGAGATCATTGTCTTCATATATTGCACAGTTGTTTATTATATTAGTCTTCAAGTTAGATAGGTATTAAAAATTATATGTTTGTCATATTTATTTGTAGGACAATCAGGTTTTTTAGATACATAGAGATTATCTTTAATATAGATAGTATAATCTTCAGCCTCTTCGAAGAGCTGTAGAAAATGGCCTTTAATCTAACCTAGAATTTTGTGCCAATGAGACACAAACACTCCTGGCAAAACCACTCTACTCCTGAGAGAACATTGAGCACCAAAGTCACTCCACTAGAAGTTGTCTTCTTGGCAGAACTGTCCTTTGGGTTAAGAAAAGCCCATGCCTCAACTACTGACAAAGATACAGAATATTCATAAGTGGATAAAACAGGATTGTCTTATCTTGCCAAGACAGGGGAGGATAATTCTAAGAAACTTCCCTGCCTTTAATAATGGTATGTCAGTTATGTTAGGCCTTAGCCAAAGTTGGTTGACTCACCATTGCTAATGAGACTTTGGGTGATTGCCCAGGTAGTCAGTTGTCTCTGTCATTTGTTGCACATTTTGGATATTTCTCGTTTGTTAAGTAATATTAATTCCCTTCTCAGATCTTTGATGGAGTTGAAGATTAGATAATTGTAGTTACTCTCTACATTATTTAGACTCCTTAAAAAAGAATGTTTAGTGCATTTATTATTTGTTCCTATTGTATATAGTTGTATTTGGTTTGGCTCTATCTTATTTAGACAAAAGGGGGAGATGTAGGGGAAGCCCCAGCCAATCACCTTGCTTGTAGGGCAAGGTCACCTGAAGATATTTTTTACGAATAAATATTACTGGTGTGCTCCCTCTTCTTTTCTACTTTCCTGTTCTCTGCAGGAACTTCGGTTCTGTAAGTCTTTCCCTTACTAAAGCTAAATATTTTATTATAATTTCTGTCTGCCATTCATTTATGCCACTACATAAGAGGAAAGTTCAAGTCACTTAGTGCCCACATAAAGAAAACGGAGAAAGCTAACATTAGAGACTTAACAGCACAGCTGAAAGCTCTAAAAAAAAAAGCAGAATCACCCAGGAGGAGTGATGTAATCAAACAAACTGGTAGGTGAAATCAACAAAATAGAAACACAGAAAACAATCCAAAGAATCAATGAAACAGAGAGCTGCTTCTTGAGAAAATCAACTGAATTGACAAACCCCTAACCAAACTAGTCAAAATGTAGAGAGAGAACACTTAAATTAACAAGATCAGAAATGAAAGGGGGAACATAACAAAAGACACTGAGGAAATTCAGAGAATCACTGGGTCTTAAAACAAAAGCCTGTACTCCACAAAATTAGAAAATGTAAAAGAAATGGACATATTTTTAGATATATAAATAACACATACCAAAATTAAAAATTAAATCAAGACCAGGTAAACAATTTAAATAGACCTATAAGTTATGAGGAGATAGAAGCTTTCATCAAAAACCTTCCAACAAAAAAGCCCAGGACCAGATGGTTTTAGTGCAGAATTCTACCAGAACTTCCAAGAAGAGCTGTTACCTATACTCCTTATGTGTTCCACACAATAGAAACAGAAAAAATCATTGCCAAACTCTTTTTATGAAGCTACAGTTACCCTGCTTTGAAAAACACAGAAAGACTCAATCAAAAAAGAGAATTACAGTCCAATCTCACTCATGAACATCAATGTAATAATTCTCAATAAAATAAATGGTGGCAAACCAGATCCAAGAACACATCAAAAAAAAATCATCCATTATGATCAAGTAGGCTTCATCCCAAAGATGCAGGGCTAGTTCAACATACAAAAATCTATCAATATAATCCATCATATTAATAAACTGAAAGAAAAATACATATATTCCTTTCATTAGATGCCAAAAACACATTTAACAAAAATTAACACCTCTTTATGATAAAGTTCTTGGAGAGATTGGGGATACAAGGATCATATCTAAATATAATAAAAGCAATATACAGCAAGCTGACAGCTAACATCAAATTAAATGGAGAGAAACTCAAAGCCATTCCACTAAAATCATGAAGAAGACAAGACTATCCACTCCCTCCTTATATATCTCTTGAACATAGTGTTTGAAGTTCTAGCAATAGCAATAAGACAATATGAGGAGATCAAGGGGATTTTAATTGGAAAGGAAGAAGTCAAATTTTCATTATGTGCAGATGATATGATAGTGTACATTAGTGACCCCAAAAACTGCACCAGGGAATGCCTACAGCTGATAAATACCTTCCGTGATGCAGCAGGATACAAGATCAACTAAAAAAAAAAATCAGCAGCCTTTCTATACACAAAGGATAAAGATGCAGAGATGAAAATCAGAGAAACATCATATTTCACAATAGCCACAAATAGCATAAAGTATCTTGGGGCAAAACTAACCAAGGAAGTGAAAGATCTATTTGACAAGAACTTTAAGTCTTTGAAGAAAGAAATTGAAGAGGATAACAGAAAATGGAAGGATCTCCCATGCTCTTTAATTGGTAAAATTAAATTTCAACATAGTATGATGTGGGGTGATTTCATATTAATAAAAAAAAACTGCCTAGGCCCATTTGATAGGCCAACCCTTAGGTGGGTGGAGTAAACAGAACAGAATGCTGGGAGAAAGAAGTTGAGTCAGGAGGTGCCATGATTCTCCCACTCCAGACAGACGCAGGTTAAGATCTTCCCTGGTAAGCCACCTCGTGGGCTACACAGATTATTAAAAATGGGTTAGATGAATATGTAAGAGCGAGCCAATAATAGGCTGGAACTAATGGGCCAGGCAGTGTTTAAAAGAATACAGTTTCCGTGTAATTATTTCGGGTAAAGCTAGCCGGGTGGCAGGAAGCAGCCCGCTGCTCCTATTACAACAATAGTAAAAATGCAATTCTTCCAAAGGCAATCTATATATTCAATGCAATCCCCATCAAAATCCCAACAAAATTCTTCACAGACCTTGAGAGAACAATAGTCAACTTTATATGGAAAAACAAAAAACCCAGGATAATCAAAAGAATCCTATACAATAAAGAAACTTCTGGAGGCATTACCATTTCTGATATCAAACTCTATTACAGAGCAACAATAATAAAAACAGCTTAGTATTGGCATAAAAACAGAGACGTTGACCAATGGAATCGAATAAAAGACCTGGATATTGATCCACAAAACTATGAACACCTGATTTTTGACAAGGAAGCTAAAATTATACAATGGAATAAAGATACTATTTTTATGGTACTGGAACAACTGGATGTCAACCTGTAGAAGAATAAAAATAGATTCATATGTATCACAATACACAAAACTTCAGTCCAAATATATAAATACAAATCCAGACATACTGAACCTGATAGAAGAGAAGGTGGGAAGTAGTCTGCAATACATGTGCACAAGAGACGACTTCTTACGTATAACCCTGGTAGCACAGACAATACAAGCAAGGATGAATAAATGGGACCTCCTGGAACTGAGAAGCTTCTGTAAAGAAAAGGACAAAGTCATTAAGTCAAAAAGGCAACCTATTGAATGGGAGATCTTTACCAACCCCACATCCAAAAACGGTCTGATCTCCAAAATATATAAAGAACTCAAGAAACCAGACTTTAAAACTCTAAATAACCCAATTAAAATTTGGGTGCTGTACTGAACAGATAATTCTCATTAGAAGAATTTCAAATGGCCAAAAGATACTTAAGGATATGTTCAACTTCCTTAGCTGTCAGGGAAATGCAAATCGAAACAACTTTGAGTTACCATCTTACACTTGTCAGAATGGCTAAGATCAAAAACACCAATGATAGCTTATGCTGGAGAGGATGTGGAGTAAGGAGAACACTCATCCATTGCTGGTTGGAATGCAAACTTGTAAAACCACTTTGGAAATCAGTGTGGTGATTTCTCAGAAAATTGAGAATCAACCTACCTCAGGATCCAGCAATACCACTCTTGAGAATATACCCAATAGATGCCCAATCATACTACAAAAGCATTTGTTCAACTATGTTCATAACAGCATTATTTGTAATAGCCAGAACCTGGAAACAACCTAGATGCCCCTCAATGGAAGAATAGATAAAGAATATGTGACAATCTACACATTAGAGTACTACTAAGCGGTAAAAAACAATGACATCTTGAATTTTGCATGCAAATGGATGGAAGTAGAAAACACTGTCCTGAGTGTGATAACCCAGACCCAAAAATATGAATATGCTATATACTCACTATTAGTGAATTCTAACCATAAACAAAGGACATTGAGCCTATAGTTCATGATCCTAGAGAAGTTAAGTAATAAGGTGAACTCAAAGAAAAAAAAATAGAGAAAAACTTCCGGAAACTGGAAACTGACAAGATCGCCAGGCAAAAGTTGGGAGCATGGGCATGGGGTGAGGAGAACGGGAGAGGGGAAGAGAAAGGGGAGAAGGTGAGGGTTGGGGAGAGCTAGGGGGATTAGGACAGTTGAGAGGGAGGAAAGATCTATATGGGAGCAGGGAAGGAGATATCTTAATTATGGGAGCCATTTTGGGGTTGGCAAGAGGCTTGACTCTAAAGGGGTTTCCAGGTATCCATGGGGATGTCCGCAGCTAGAACTTTGGGCAGTAGAGGAGATGGTGCCTGAACTGGCCTTGTCTCATAGTCAGACTGATAACTATCTTGAATATCACCATAGAACAGTCATTCGAGGACAGATGGAGATAGATACGGAGACCCACATTGGAGCACTGGACTGAGCTCCCAATGTCCATTTGAAGAGCAGAAGGAGGAAGAATATGCGCAAGGAAGTCAGGACCCCAAGGGGTTGGTCCACCCACTGAGAAAGTGTGACTGATCTAATGGGAGCTCACCAAATCTAGCTGGACTGAGACTGAATGAGCATGGCATCACACTGTACCCTCTGAATGTGGCTGACAATTGGGGAATACCGAGAAGCCAATGATAATGGCACTGTGATTTGTCTCTATTGCATGTACTGGCCTTTTGGGATCCTAGTCTGTAACATGAGGTCCGGGCTGCTTGGGGTTTCTGTCCTGCCCAGTTCCCACAGCCATTTAGACCCAAAGAAAATCACACGGAGGTCTCCATAAGATTATAAACTGATTGGCCTATTTGCTCGGGCTTCTTATTATGTCTTGTAACTTATCTATGTTAGTCACATGGCTCAGTACCTTTTTCAGCAGAGTAGGTCACATTCTGCTTCTTTGGTAATCTGAGCAGGGCTGGGAGGAATGGCTTCCTCCTTACCAGAATTCTCCTGTTCTCATTGCCCCGCCTCTACTTTTGGCTGGTTGAGCCATCTATGCTTCCTGACTGACCAATCAGCATTTATTTTAAACATGATTGACAGAATACAGACAATTCTCCCACACCTCTTCCCCCTCTTTTTTTTAAACAAAGGAAAATATCCATAGTCCATTTTTTTTGGAAATGTGGGCATAGCATTTCAGGCTACTTCCGGCTGATTGGAAGTGCTGAAAATCCTATAGGGACATAAAGAAAATTTTGAATTATAATCAAGTCCTGACTGGAGTATCCTGTGAGACTTGATCATCTCAGGCAGTAGTTTTGAATAGTTTCAGATGTAGAACTCAGACATCCAGGCCATCTGTTCCAACCAGAGATTTCTCAGGTGGTCTTCCTTGATCAAACCTGATTTTTCTTCACTCAGAATGAATCCACAGCCTCTCATTTCCTGTGGAAACAAAAGAAAAATCTCTTCTCCAAAGTAAGATATGTTTTGACTTCAATTTTGAAGTCAAGTTATTTTCAAAATATTTATCTTGGATTTGGATTAATTCAGCAGCATTTATAAGCAAATATCTTTTAGCAGCTGTTGCTCCTTCCTCAGCATTCAAACAATTCAAAGAGAGAATAATAACATATAGTATCAAGATTCTCTGTCTATTTTTCATCTTTACATGGCTTTATTTTAACCTCTATTTCTTTTATTTTTACTTTTAACTTTTGGCTTTTTGAGACAGGTTATCTGTTTATCTTTGTCCTGGAATGCCCTCTGTAGACCATGCTGTCCTTGAACTCAAAGAGATCCACTTTCCTCTGCCTTCCAAGTGCTGGGATTAAAGGTGTGTGCTACCACACCTTGAACTCACAGAGATCTGTCTGCCTCTGCCTTCCAGGCATTGGGATTAAAGGCATGTGCTACCACACCTTAAACTCACAGAGGTCCATCTACCTCTACTTCCCAAGTTTGGGGATTAAAGGGGTGTACCACCACACCCAACTACTCTCTTTCTTTTTTATTTTAAGAACTTTAACAAAAGTATAAAAAGAAAAGAAAAATTCTTTTCTTTCCCAAGCCAGGATATATTTTTAACACACTGTAAACCATTTAGAGGTTTTCTCCATCTTTTAATCTCTCTTTATTGTATATCTCTTTTTCTGACTACAGGAGTGCTTTAATTTACCAAGCAATATGGGTAGGATTAAAACCATGGCTTTGATGGCTGGATCCAGCCCATTTCTTAGCTTTCTGAGATTTCAGCCTCATGCCTGACGTACCAGCAGTAGCCACATTTATTGCCACAACTCTACAGCATTTTAAGGTCCTTGTAAGCAAGCAAGCTGAAGCAGTGTGCTCACAAGCCACACTCAAATGCTTTGTGGTTGGATTGCCTGCCTGAAAGAGTCAAAGTTTACCCTGGCAAGACAGCCCAGAAAGCCAGCATTTTAAAATGGCCAGCTTTTTTTCCTGCTACTGCTGAAAACGGAGCAGCATGTGGTCAGCTTTTCATCAACATCATTTAAGTGTTTTATGGCAGGACCACTTAAAGAGCAGCAGAATTTTTCAGCTAAAGCTGAGTGAGGAAGCCTCTCTTAAATGAGAGTGCTTGTTTGCCTTTAGCAGGAAGAGCAGACCGAAGAAATTGCTGCTACCAAGAAACCATGCATAATGCTGTTATTTTATTCTAGAATTACTTCCCAAGCTGTCTCAGGCTTTATATGGATACAGTTGTCCACATGTTGGCGCCATTCTGCAACACTAGACTATTTGGATGTATACTTTCTTAAGCTTGGATGGAAGAGGGAGGGCCTTAGACTTCCCACAGGCCAGGGTATCCTGCCCTCTCTTAGGACTGGATGGGAAGAGATGAGGGTGAGTAGGGGAGTGGGAGGAAAGTGGGAGGAGGGGAGGAAGTGAAAATTTTGAATAGTATTATTTATAAAGTAATGAAAAATAAAGAATTTGCCTTTTCCATAACGAATTTTCTCCCCTATGCCTATTAATTATGTCACCTGGACAGCCTCTGCCTCAACTACAAGCCTGTCTGCTGCCTGTAGTAGTAGTGATTCTACTTCTCTGTGAATAACAAAACTACCTCATCCTAGAGGCTATTACATGTAGATTAAAATCTTGAACTAGAATAAAGTGACTACATTCAAAACTTGCTAGTAATTATCCCTCTGACAATCTCTCTTTGAGTTTTAGAATAAAAATGTCCAGTAGAAAAAAACTTACCACTTAACTTTTCAATATGCAGAAGAAAATGGTAGGTGTTTAAATATTGTGTTGGAAATGTGGCAATAGTAATCAAATGGTTAGTTCATCAAAGGGTCATGCAAAAATACTAGCCTGAAATAAATTAACTTTATCATATAACTCCAGTTTATAACCAATATTTAATGTACATAATTTGTGTAGGGCCCAGGTCTGCCCTTGTTTCTGGGGTGCATCTTGAGGACAGTTTCTGGTCAGCTAACTAAAGCATTCTGTTTGTTCCTGTGCTCCCTCTGCCCCACCTGGTGATTAGCTATGGGGCATTGACTCCATTATTAGTATCCCACCTGCCTGGGTGGAAATCCTTGTGCAGCAGTTAGGTACGTAAGGATTTCCCCAAGTCTGAATAAACGGCATTCGGCTTATCTCCTTTGAATGACCCAGGTCTCTTTGTGTGTTCTGTCAATCTCCAGGCCCTTGCCCGACTCGTGTACGGTACAGTGGTGCATGAACTGTACCAAGAGGGTAACACAAAATTGGTTGTTACAAATTTGTATTAATTTTACAGTGTTTAGGAATTTTTTTGTATTCCTTATGCAAGGAATATTATCTAAGAATATATTTATCAATACTGAAAAATCTTTCCATTATTAGTTTATGTCAGAGCATTTTAACATATGTTTCCTGACAGACCTCCAGGTATTTCCAGGCAGAGCCTATGGATAGATGAGCAAAACAAACGTAGATGTCTAGTGTGGAAGAATTGTCTGTATTCTGTCAGTCATATTTTGAATAAACACTGATTGGCCAGGCAGGAAGTATAGGCAGGTCACCCAGACAGGAAGTAGAGGCAGGGCGACAAGAACAGGAGAATTCTAGGAAGGAGGAAGCCCATTCCTCCCATTCCTGCCCAGATCACCAAAAGGCAAGATGTAACATACCTGGCTAAGAAAGGTATCAAGCCATGTGGCTAACATAGATAAAAATAATGGGCTAATATAAGCTACAAGAGCTAATAAGAAGTCTGAGCTAATGGGCCAATTAGTTTTATAACTTATGGAGATCTCTGTGTGATTTTCTTTGGAACTAAATGACTGGGGACTAGGCATGACAGAAACCCCAACAAACCTGACCTTCATGTTACAGATGTCAACTTACGTTTGCCACTAAGGTGAGTGCACAGGGGTGAGATAAAGTACGGAAGCAATCTAATGTCTCTAAATTAAGCTCTTTATTTTTTTCATTATGGTTGTTTTTACTGGGCTATATTTTTTTCTGTTTCCCTACCTTGCCTCCCTTCCTCTTCTACACGCTCCCGTTATCTCTATGCTCCCAATTTACCCAGGAGGTCTTGCCTTTTTCTACTTTCCATGTATATCCCTCTTAGGTTCCTCTTTGTTGTCCAGCTTCTCTGGGATTGTGAATTGTAGGCTTGTTTTTCTTTGCTTTATGTTTAAGAGCCACTTATGAGTGAGTACATGTGATAATTGTCTTTCTGGGTCTGGGGTACCTCATTAAATATGATGTTTTCTAGATGCATTAATTTGCCTGCAAATTTCAAGATGATATTATTTTTTATATTGTGTTAATTTACCACATCTTATTTAACCATTATTTAGTCAAGGGGCATTTAGGTTGTTTCCAGGTTGTGACTATGACAAATAGTGATGCTACAAACATAGCTGAGCACATGTCCTTGTGGTGTGATTGAGCATCCTTTGGGTATATACCCAAAAGTGTTACTGCTGGGTCTTGAAGAAGGTTGTTTCCTAATTTTCTGAGAAATTTCTATACTTATTTCCAAAGCAACTGTACAAGTTTGCACTCACATCAGCAATGAAGGAGTGTTTCCTTTTCCCCACAACATTCTAGCATAAGTTGTCATCAGTGTTTTTGATCTTGGCCATTCTTCCAGGTGTAGGGTGGAATCTCAGAGTCATTTTGATTTGCATTTTTCTGATGGTTAAGAATGTTGAGCATTTCCTTAAGTGTCTTTCAGCCATTTTAGATTCTTATGTTTAGAGTTCTCTGTTTATTTCTGCACTGCATTTTTTATTTCATTATTTGTTCTGTTGATGACCAATTTCTTGAGTTCTTGATATAATTTGGAGTTCAGCCCTCTGTCCAATGTGGGGTTGGTGAAGATCTTTTCCCATTCTGTAAATTGGTGTTTTGTCTTGTTGACCATGTCCCTTGCTTTACAAAATCCTCTCAGTTTCAGGATGTCTCATTTATTAATTGTTTCAGTGTGCCACTATGGTTTTATTTAGAAAGTGGTCTCCTAAGCCAATGCCTTCAAATATACTTCCCACTTTCTCATCTTTGTGATTGGCTTTATGCTGAGATCTTTGATCCATTTGGATTTGAGTTTTGTGCATGGTGATAGATAAAGATCTGTTTTTAGTCTTCTACATGTTGATATCCAGTTATGCCATAACCATTTGTTGAATATGCTTTCTTTTCTCATTTTATATTTTTTGCTTTTTTGTCATAAATAAGGTATTTTTAGGTGTATGGATTAATATCTGGATCTTAATTTTGGTTCCATTCATTCTACCATCTTTTTTTATGTCAATACCAGGCTATTTTTAGTACTATACCTCTATAGGAGAGTTTAAAGTCAGAGATTTAATGTCTCTAGAAGTTCCTTTATTGTACAGGATTGTTTTGGCTATCCTGGATTCTTTGTTGTTGTTTTTGTTTTCTTTATGAAGTTGAATATTGTTCTTTTGAAGTCTGTGAAGAATTTTTCTGGAATTTTAATGGGTATTGCATTAGTCTGTAGATTGCTTTTGGTGAGATTGCATTTTTACTGTGTTATTTCTACCTACCCAATAGCATGGGAGATCTTTCCATTTTCTGGTGTCTTCTTCAGTTTCTTTCTTCAAAGATTTTAAGTTCTTGCCATACAGTCTTCCACTTGTTTGGTTAGAGTTACTCTGAGATATTTTATATTATTTGTGGCTATCATGAAAGGTGATATTTCTATGATTTCTTTCTCATCCCATTTATCATGAGTGTAAAGGAGGGCTACTGATATTTTTTTTTAGTTAATCTTGTTTTCTGATACATTATTGAAGATTTTAATGAGGTGTAGAAGTTTCTTAGTAAATGTTTTGGGGTCATTTATATATACTATCTTATCATCAGCAAATAGTGAAAGTTTGACTTCTTCTTTTCTGATTTGTATCCCCTTGACCTCCTTTTGTTGTTTTATGGTTCTAGCTGGAACTTGAAGTACTATATTGAATAAATATGTAGAGAGCAGACAGCCTTGTCTTACTACTGATTTCAGTGGGATCACTTTGAGTTTCTCTCCATTTATTTTGATGTTGGCTCTTCACTTGGTATATATTGCCTTTATTATGTTTAGGTATGTTCCTCACCCTGCTCTCTGTAAGACCTTTATCATGAAGGGATATGATATATTGTCAAAGGCTTTTTCAGCATCTAATGAGATGTTCAATTTTTTTTCAGTTTGTTTATACAGTACATTTATATAGTACATTGCCAGATTTTCTTATGTTGAATTATCCCTGCATCACTGGGATGAAGCTGAGTTGGTCATGGTGGATGATTTTTCTTATGTGTTCTTGGATTCAGTTTGCTGGTATTTTATTGAGTATTTTTGCATCAATGTTCATGAGTGAGATTGGTTTGAAGTTCTCTTTTGTATTAACGTCTTTGTGGTTTGATCGTTGTAGCCTCATAAAAAGAGTTTAGCAATGTTTCTTCTGTTTCTATTGTGTGGAGCAATTTGAGGAGTATTAGTTCTTTGGATTAGTTCTGGGATTCTCCTTTTATGTTGTGATTACCATTGGTTAATAAAGAAGTGGTTTGGGGCATATGGCAGCACAGAATAAGGCAAGGTGGGCATTCCATGCAGATAGAGGAGGAAAGAGTAGGTAGAGTCAGGGAAACACCATGTAACTTCTGGAGGAGACAGATGCTGGAACCTTACTGGTAGGCCAGAACCTCAGATTAAAAGAAATGGGTTAATTTAGGATACAAGAGTTAGCTAGAAAAGTCACCTAAGGTATTGATCAAGCAATGATGTAATTAATATAGTTTCTGAGTAATTATTTTGGGTCTGGGTAGCCAGGAAACAAACAACAGCCCACAACAACAATTCTTGGAAAATCTTGTATAATTTTGTACTGAAACTATCTGGTCCTGGGCTTTATTGTTTTGGTTGGGAGACTTTTGATGACTGTTTCTATTTCTTTAGCAGTTATTGATTTATTTAATTTGCTTATCTGGTCTTGATTTAATTTTGGTAAGTGATATTTGTCCAGAAAGTTGTCCATTTTCTTTAAGTTTTCCAATTTTGTGGAGTTCTGATTTTCAAGTATGACCTGATGATTCTCTGGAATTCCTTGGTGTCTGTTGTTATGTCCCCCTTTTTGTTTCTAATTTTGTTAATTTGGATCTCTCTCTCTCTCTCTCTCTCTCTCTCTCTCTCTCTCTCTCTCTCTGTCTGTCTTTTGGTTAATTTGGATAAAGGTTTGTCTATTTAGTTGATTTTCTCAAAGAATGAAGTCTGTGTCTAATTGATTATTTGTATTGTTTTCTTTGTTTCTATTTTATTGATTTCAGCTCTCAACTTGATTATTTCCTGCCATCTGGTCCTCCTGGGTGAGTTTGCTTCCTTTTGTTCTAGAGTTTTCATGTGTTCTATTTACTTACTAGTGTGGGATTTTTCCATCTTCTTTATGTAAGCATTTAGGGCTATGAACTTTTCTCTTAGTACTGCTTTCGTTGTGTCTCATGAATTTGGGTATGTTGTGTGGTGATTTTCATTGAATTTTAAGAAATCTTTAATTTCTTCATTTACTTCTTCCTTAACCCAATGGTGATTCAGGTGAACAATGTATAATCTCCATGAGTTTGTGGGCTTTCTGGAATTAGTGTTGCTGTTGAATTCTAATTTTAAGCCATGGTGATCTGATAACATACATGGGGTTATTCTAATATTTTGTATCTGTTGAGGTTTGTTTTGCTACTGAGTATGTGGTCACTTTTTTGAGAACCTTCCATGAGGTCCTAACAAGAAGGTATATTCTTTCATGTTTGTACAGAATGTTCTATAGATTTCTGTTACGTCCTTTTGAGTCAGAACATCTGTCAGTTCCCTTATTCCTGTTAGGTTTCTGTCTGGCAGACTTTTCCAGTGGTGAGAGTGGGGTGGTGAAGTCTCCCACTATTAGTGTTTGTGGTTTGTGATGTGATTTAAGCTTTAGAAATGTTTCTATTACATATGAGGGTGCCCTTGTGTTTGGGGCACAGATGTTCAGTATTAATAATTCCTCTTGATGTATTTTTACTGTGACTAATATGAAATGTCCTTCTTTGTCTCTTGATTGATTTTAGCTTGAAGTCTATTTTGATAGATATTAGAATTGCTACACCAGCTTGTTTCTTAGATTAGAAAATTTTTGATTAGAAAATTTTTCCCAATCCTTTACTCTGAGGTGATATCTATCTTTGGTTGAAGTGTGTTTCTTCTATGACACAAAAGGATGGATTCTGTTTTCATATTTAAACTGTAAGCCTGTGTCTTTTTATAGGAGAGTTGAGTCAATTTATATTAAGGGATATTTATGACCAATAATTGCTAGTTTTGTTATTTTAGTTTACATTGTTGGTGATGTTATTGTGTGTGTTTTTCCCTTCTTTGAGATTTGCTGCTGTGAAATCATCTGTTACCCGTGTTTTTGTGGATGTAGCTAGCTTCCTTGGGTTAGAGTTTTCTTCCTAGTACTTTGTGTATGGCTAGGTTTTGGCTAAATCTGGTTCTGTCATGGAATATCTTGTTTTGTCCATGTATGGTGATTGAAAGTTTTGCTGGGTACAATAGTCTGGATTGGCATCTGTGGTCTCTTAGTGTCTGTGTAACACTCGACCAGAGCCTTCTGGCTTTCACTGTTTCCATTGAGAAGTCAGGTGTAATTCTGATAGGTCTGCCTTTATATGATACTTGACCTTTTCCCTTTGCAGCTCTTAATATTCTTTATTTATGTATGTATAGTATTTTAATTATTATGTGATGAAGGGACTTTATTTTAATCCAGTTTATTTGGTGGTCTCTAACCTTCTTATATCTTCAGATGTATATCTTTCTTTAGGTTAGGAAAGTTTTCTTCTCTGATTTTGTTTAATATATTTTCTATGTTTTTAGATTGTACTTTTCTCCTTCTTCTATCCCTATTATTCTTTGTTTTGGGCTTTTCATAGTATGCCATAGTATATTTTGTATTAAGCTTTTGTTAGATTTAACATTTTCTTTGACTAGTGAGTCTATTTCCTCTATTGTATCCTCAATGCTCGAGATTCTTTCTTCTATCTCTTGTATTCTGCTATTTATGCTTACATTTGTGGTTCCTGATCTTTTTCCCATATTTCCACTTTCAGAATTCCTTCATTTTTTGTTTTCTTTATTGTCTCTATTTTGGTTTTCAAGTCTTGAATCATTTCTTTCACATGTTTGCTTTTTCTTGAGGGATTTGTTGATTTCTTACAATTTTTGTTTGTCTTTTCCTCCATTTCTTTGAGGGGATTTTTCATTTCTTCTTTAAGGGCATCAAACATCCTCCTCAAGTTATTTTTTTAGGTTATTTTCTTCTGCTTCATCTATATTGGGGTGTTCAAGTCTTTCCATTTTACAGTCAATAGTTTTTGTTGGTATCATGTTGAACTTTGTGGTGTTGAGTATCTTCTTGCCTTGTCTACTGATCTGTTCCTCTGATTGGTGTAGTTGGGGGTGATCACTCTTCCAAGTACCAATGGATCCAAAGCTCAGATGGGTGCTCCTCGTGGTGGAGTTGGGACCACAGTCCATTCACCCCAGAGGTCACTCAGAAATTCCAGAGACCGTTGGTATTCCCAGAGGTCACTCTGCAATCCCAGAGATGGCTTGGGCCTGTTTCTACCACAAAGGTGACTTGCTTGGATTTGCTCTCATAGAGGTTGCTGCCTCAGTTCTGCTCCTGTGGAGGTTGCTGGCTCAGGCCTGGTCCCACAGAGGTGGTTGGCTCAGCTTTGTTCCCAGGGAGGTTGTTGGCTTGGGCCTGCTCTGGAGGAGGTTGCTCCCTCAGGCTTGCTCCAGTGGGGGTTTCACTGGCTCAAGCTTGCTCTGAGGGAGTTTGCTGGCTTGGGTCTGGTCCTGTAGAGGTTGTTCATTTGCTTAAGCACTATCTGAAATAGGTGATCCTGCCTCCAGGAAACTACAGAATGATACTGAGCTAAGCTCTTACTTAAAGTAAGTAAGACTCTTAAAGTAAGTAAGTCTCTTAAAGTAAGACTCTGCTGATAACAGAGTATCCCATAAACAAGAAGCAGACAGAACTGTTGCAGTCCAAAGAGTTGGCATGTGTTCTTTAATAACCCTCCATACAAAATAACTATAGGTCTAATACTAACCTCACTACAAAAGGGTGCAGCAAACATATTTTTTTATCTTAACATGATGAATATGTTATTTTTTAAATAACACATTGTGGACGTTTCATCTGATCTTCACATAGAGATACTTTGGCCTCTACATTACCTCATTGTATCGACTTTCAGAATTCATGGACAATTTGGTTTCATACATTTTTGTGGATCATCTGCATTTGTTTATTTCCTTCATATCCCTTTCATCTTTTCACAAATTTTATCCTTGTATAATATAAGCCATACAGTACTATAATATGAATATTTTGAGTTCTGATAGACATTATGACTTAATGATGTTATGAGCATATTTAAGATGAAGTGACTTAAATGGATGATCTGATATTTCTTGTCAGTCACTTTAATAGTCATTTGAGTTTTCTTATTGAAATTTAAATTTACAGACTGACACATGGGTATAAAGATTTATTTTTTCTCTATTGGACTACATAAATATTAATTATTATGGGATTCTTGTACAGATTTGTATACTAGGTATACTTTTACAATGGTTCTCAACTTTCCAAATGCTACAACTCTTTAATACAGCAATCTTTGTATTGTGATAACTTCAACCATAAAAATATTTCCTTGTTACTTCATAACTATAAGTTTGCTACTGTTATGAATCATACTGCAAATATCTGATATGCAGGATACCTGATATACAATCCTTGTTAAAGGATCATTGATCACCTAATAAGGTCACAATCCAGTTTGAGAACAATTGTTTAATAAGGTATGACTCCATTCAATCTTTCATACTTTTCCTCCTAAAATAGTGCCCTTTCTAACCTAGTTTCCATTTTGAAAATGTTGAATAATGGTATATTTAATTTGAATTACCTATTTATCACAAAATATGTAATGAGTGCCTCCTTTTTTCAAGCATCCAAGTGATTCAGAGAAATGAGGATCAATTTTGCATCTTAATGTAATCTTAATGAACTCATAGTAGATTGAGAAGTAAAATACAAAAATATTGTGTAGTACATTGTCCTGAATAATAATAAATGTGGTCCTCACAATGACTTTAGAGAGCACCATTATGAGGTTCAGATTCCCTAAGTGGCTAAGGTATAAACTTGAACAATGATGCTTAAATTTCTTGATAGGACCCTTCTTTATCTGTCTTCTCGGTTTCTACTTGTCATAGCAATGATTAAAACTCCCACAATAGTTTTTGACAGCAGAGAGACATTTGATTCTGTGGTCTGCTATGATAAACCAACATAAATGTATCCTGACTTCAAAAGTTGGGTCTAAGAATATGTTGCTTTAAAAAAGGTTCTGCTTTTGTTTCCACACTTTCCTTCCAGACTAATGTGGTTTGATAAAACAAGACCTCCTGAAAAAGGTCTCCCCAAAACCCCAAATACTTCACCTAACAGAAAACAAAGAGCAGTTTGGAGAAAACTATGCCCAAATTCCCAAACATTGTTTATAAATTTTTGTTTTTATTTAAAGAGGGATATGATAGAGATAAATACATTGTATTGGTATGGATCTTGGTCTATTGATTCCAATTTAAGGTTAATTTTGTATATGTATATTTCTGCTCTTAATTAAGGTATTGTGTTTGTGCAGCTCATTTAAAATCATAATATATAATTTAAAAATACAGGTTAAACCGGGCATTGGTGGCACACGCCTTTAATCCCAGCACTCAGGAGACAGAGGCAGGCAGATTTCTGTGAGTTCAAGGCCAGCCTGGTCTACAAAAGCTAGTTCCAGGACAGGCTCCAAAGCTACAGAGAAACTCTATTTCAAAAATCCAAAAAAGAAAAAAAATACAGGTTAATAGATAGTCCTCTATAATAGTCAAGCTTTTTAGTTAGGTTTTCTAGATGTACAGAGATATATTTGAGATGGATATGTATTTTTCAAATCTTTCAAAGACTAATAGTATATGGCATTTAAATGTTTTAAGAACTTAGAACTTTTTTGACAATGAGACACATCTGCTCCTGGTAGCACCAATCTACTTCAAGGGGATGATAAACATCAAAGAGGCTCCTTATAGAATTGGTTAGCCATCTGGGCAAGAAACTACTTTTGCCTGGACTGCTTGATGGTGTGCTGTATAAACTGGACATGCAGGACCCACAGAGAAATGACTGCTGAAGTTTCCGAAAGAAGGTGAGAAAGTCCTTCAAGGTTTCTATTTCATGAAAGAGTCTACCAGACATTCTGTAGGATGCAGAAGAATGTGACTGACAAATTGCCAATATAAGTGAAAATGCCTTTGAAATTTCCTGCCTAATGGAAAAATCTGCCAGATGCTATGGGCCTGTAGGTTGAAGATGTTACAGAAGAACTTTGGGTGACTGTCCAGGCAGCAAGATGTCTCTGTCAGGTCTAGAGTTTTGGAAGTTACTTACAATGCACTTCCTGTTTACTTAGGTAATATTATATCCTTCTGGAGTCTTTTATGGAGTTTAAGGTGTAATGTTATTTAATAAGAAGTCTAAGCTAATAGGCCAAGCAGTGTTGTAATTAATATAGTTTCTGTGTGAATATTTCAGGTCTGGGTGGCCAGAAGCAAAGGAGCAGAGTCTCCACCTACAATCATTGAGTATTTCTTCTATATCTTTCTTAACACTTTTTTCTAGTTAAGAATTTTAGAATAAGCATATATAAAGCCAATACCATGTAGAGAAAATTTCTTAGTCACTTAATCTTTACTTACCTTTGTATGTAATGTAATTCTAAAATTCATGCTTCATAATACATTAACAAATACAATAAAATTATAAGTTAACAAATTGCTTCCCATTTACCATTTCAAATTCTTTATTATAAAACCTATCAAAATAATATGATTAGCTTTCAAACCTGTGTTCACCCTCCAAAAACTATATAATGTCTATATAATGGTCCTCAAAGATAATTTCACATTTTAACTCACAGAACCGGTGAATATAACTTTATGTTACAAAGGATTCTTGAAAATATGGTTAAGCATCTTGAGGTGAAAGATATTTAGAGTCTAAATAGGCTACAAATGTAATCACAGATGTTCTTATAAGAAAGTGTTATGAAGAGATTTGTCACACACAGAAAAAAGAAAACAACATGGACATGAAGGTAGACATTGGATTGCTGTGACTACAAGCCAAGAAAGGTCAATGTCCGTGGAAAATTGGAATAAAAAAGAAAGTGCATTCTCCTTGAGAACCTGAGAGGAAGAATTACCCTTCTCAGTTCTGTTTTTCCCACAGTAAAATTTGTTTTCAACTACTGACCCCCAGAAATGGAAAAATCAATGTGCACTGCTCAAAACCTCAAGTTGGTAACCACCTGAGAAAACTAATAGACAAGTTGGTTACCAAAATACTTTTGGAATCTCAGTGATTAGATTGAAAAAAATATAAAATGAGAATTTTCATTTTGGTTTTTTTTTCTTGCTTGTTTGTTTATTTTAGTACACAGATGATGGGAAGCTGGATTTTTGAAGAGTTTTATTTGCTGACAGGTTTAGAGGCTAAAAGACCAAGAGTCAGCGGCACCACTTATTTAATCGCAAAATCGTTGTCCTAATTTGTCCTGTTGCTGAGATAAAACACAGAGGAAAAAAAACTTGAGGGAGGAAAGGACTTTATTTTCCCCCTTCAAGATTACAATGATAAGAGAAACCAAGACAGCAGCAACTCAAAGCAGGAACCTGGTCGTAGGGACTAAAACAGAGACCATGGAGGGATGCTGTTCAAAGTCTTGCTTGCTTCAGGTTCCTGTTCAGCTACCTTCCTTATATATATAAGATACGGCCCACTTGCCTACGGATTGTTACAGAGAGGTGCTGTTCATTGGTTTGCTCCTCATGGCTTGTTCAACCTGCTACCTGTCTTCCTCTCTTTCTCTCTCTCCTTCCTTCCTTCTTTCTTTTCCTTCATTTTTTTTTTCAACACAGGGTTTCTCTGTGTAATAGTGCTAGCTGACTTGAAACTAGCTCTGTAGACTAGGATGGCCTGGAACTCACAGAGATCCACCTGCCTCTGCCTCTCAAGTGAGTGCTGGGATTAATGGTGTGCACCGCCACCTCTCAGCCCCTGCTTTCTTTTAGAACCCAGGACAACCAGCCCAGGGATGGAACCATCCATCACTAACTACAAAAATGGAAAATACGTACAGGCTTGCATATAGCCTGATTTTATGGAGGCATTTTTGCCTTGATTGATGCTCCCTCCTCTCAAGTGACTTAAGCTTATGTCAAGTTGACATAAAACTATTCAGCACACTTAGGCATATTTTTAGGACAAGGGCATAAAGTAGCCACATCCTTGCCAAAATATCCCAAGTTATCTCTAGGCCATTTACTAATATTCCTTCTGCTCTGATACTTCTTCAGCTGTACTCCACAGTTCAAATCAGGCTCGGAACTGTTTCTGAGCTCCTACGAGTATGGTCCATTCAGACTCGCTTAAAGTGTTCTATCATTTTTCTACTTTAAAGTCCCAAAGTCTTTCATATTCCTCTAAAAAAGATAGTATGATCAGGCCTGTTACACCAATACCCAGTCCCTGGTACCAGTTTGTCTTAGTCACTGTTCTATTGCTGTGAAGAGACACCATGACTAAGGTAATTCTTATGAATTTTTTAAAAAAGCATTTAATTGGGGGCTTACTAACAGTTTCAGAAATTTAGTTTATTACCATGGTTTTTGAAACCTCAAAGCCCACCCCAAGTGATACACTTCTACCATCAAGGGCACACCTACACTAAGGCCATACCTCCTAATCTTTTTAATCTGTTCAAATGGTGCCATTCTCTGGTGACTAAGAATTCAAATATATGAGCCTATGTGTGACAGTCTTATTCAAACCACGACACACATGTGATCAAATACAGACCATATTTGTCTTTCTGGACTTGGGTTGCCTCACTCTGGCATTTGCAAATAAAGATTGTTTGTTCATTTAGTCGAGAGTTGTTCAGTTTCCATGACATGAAGCTTTCTGTTGTTGATGGTATCCAGCTGTTACTCTGTGGTGTCAGATAGGATAGAGTGTTATCACAATGTTCTTGTATCTGTCGAGACTTGCTTAGTTTCAGAACATCTGATCAGTTTTGGAGAAAGTTCCATGAGGTGCTGAGCAAAAGATGTATTCTTTTGCATTTTGGTGAAATGTTCTGTAAATATCTGTTGGGTCTATTTGGTTTATAATGTCTGTTAGTCCCAGTGTTTCTGTTCAGTTTTTGTCTAGATGACCTATCTATTGGTGAGAGAGATATTGAAGTCTCCCAAGATCAGTGTGTGAGGCTCTTTTTCTGACTTAAGTAGGAATTGGTTTTAGGGTGTTGAATAACATGATGAATGAGGAAGAAGTTTGGGGGAAAGGTCTATGTGACCCATTGTGGATGAAAGCCGAGAGAAGGCAGAGGACAAAGCTGTTTGGGGGTGAAACTCAGGGGGTTGGGTTTGGAGGAGAGGAAGGAGTGGTGAAGAACTGCAGTTAGTCTACCTGCATAATTGACCAGAATGACCAGGGTATGGCTCATTGTGGTTTTAAATGCATCGTTGGCACTTTCAGAGTGAAGAAAGTTGTACAGACAACCTAAGTACTATTTCCTGTTGTACAGCCTATCAATCTACTGCAGAACTTTACCTTGGTGTCAATAAAACCCTCAATTTTTAAATTTTCTTTCTCTGTGTGTACTTATGTGTAAAAAAAATGAGCTTGGTGCATGTGTGTGTGTATGCCTGACCTGTGCAGATATATTTACACATATGATCCTGAGATGACTTTGGGTGTCATACTCTACCACTGCTTGTCTTATGTCCCTGAGAAAGTGTGTCTCACTGAACCTGAAGTTCTAGAAACTATCCTGTTTCAGTCTTTCAACAGTGCTTGAGTTACAAGCCACGCCTAACTAGGATCCAATTTTTATCTGTGTTCTGGAATTTTTAATTCAAGTTCAATTGTTTCCACAGCAGGTATCATTAACTACTGTGCCATCTCTACAGCCTCAAAACTTCTGGTTTAAAAATAACAAAATATTTTAATGAACAAACTGTTATGAAATCAATCACTGCCTCGAGCAGTCTCAAAATGAGTTACATGTGTGATTACCAAGAAAACTGTATTTTGGTGGCTGTCCTCTTACCGTTCCCATGCCCCTTTGTGGTAGGTAGGTAGGTTTTCCCCACTGTACCAAAAGCTATCAGTCAGGTCACTTACCCATAACTGTGCACTAACAAAGGTATCAGATGCCTTGCCTCTATTTGAATGTCATTTTCACCGTACTCTCAGCATCCCCTCCCATTTAGTGTGCTTTTCTGAAGGACTGTGGGAATAAAGACTTCAAAGGAGATCAGTCCACGATATGTGTATGGCAGAAAACATCATCGCAGCTCCCTAACACTCCTTTATATAAAAAGTCCAGGTTGTTTTGCTGGGGGGCTTCATCCCAGCTCTTGGAATAAGACCCCTACCCAGGGAGGATCAAGACCACTCCCACAGACTGTTTAAACTGCGCCCCCCCCCACCCCCACCCCCAGAGGTTGAGAACGTGGTCTCCGGATTCAGGGCGCTCTCCCCTTTCCTCTCTTCCCCTCTCCATGGGGCCACCCAAGAGCATTACATTAAACATGGGCGTCTTTTAATTCAGTTTAATTTGGTCTGATTGGAATTATTTGCGTGGGCGGGGAGGATCGTCTAAGAAAAATATATTCCTAACAATATAGAAGGGCAGGAGTCAACTTATTCCATGATTTTAAATTTTAAATACACAATGCAAACTCATTGCCAATTGTACAGTTAGTAACAGTTCTGCTAAGTATCTTTGGAGCGCTTGCTTTGCAGAGGCATAAAGGGTGTCTCATGAGTAAATTTTTTATTAAGAAAAACTAAGCATGGGGGGCGGGTGGCATGGGGACCAACATACATAAAGGAACTACAGAAATATTTAACAAATTACCAGAAGAGGCGGGGACCAAAAGGGGAAACGGTACTGTTTGTAAGATCATATCACAAAGTATAAAACCAGAATGCCGAGAAAAAGCCGTCATAAAACACAGGCTATATGTAAAGCCTCTGAAGGGACCTGGAAGGGAACCACTTATTCCCAAACCCAGAGCCGCGAACGCCGAGCTTTAAAGGCGGATGCCGTAAAACTCGAGGCCTCTAGGCAGCCGGAGCGTCCTGCTTTGCGGCAGCGCCCGGCGGGAAAGCGAGGCGGGCGGGCGGTTGAAGAGTCCTCGCCCCGCCCCCGCCCGCTTTCCAGCGCTCGGAAGGAGGCTGAGCAGGCTGGGACCCAGCGCTGGGCGCCGCTTAACACCCACTCCCCGTCGCCGGCGTCATGGAGGCGGCGGTGGATGCCGAAGTCGAACCTGAGGATGGCGACAGCAGCTGCGCGGACGTGTGCTTCATGGACAAAGGCCTGCAGAGGTAGCTGCGGCCACCCGATGGGACCCCCTGGTCGGCTGGCTGAGGTGGCGGGGTCCTCCCTGTCCTCCCACCACAGCCCGGGACCCCCCCCCCCCTCCCAGCACAGCCCGGGGTCCTCTCGGTCCTCCCAGCACAGCCCAGGGTCTTCCCTGTCCTCCCAGCACAGCCCGGGGTCCTCCCTGTCCTCCCAGCACAGCCCGGGGTCCTCCCTGTCCTCCCAGCACAGCCCGGGGTCCTCCCTGTCCTCCCAGCACAGCCCGGGACCCCCTCCCCCCCCGCCCTCCCAGCACAGCCCAGGGTCTTCCCTGTCCTCCCAGCACAGCCCGGGGTCCTCCCTGTCCTCCCAGCACAGCCCGGGACCCCCTCCCCCCCCCCCGCCCTCCCAGCACAACCCCGGGGTCCTCTCGGTCCTCCCAGCACAGCTCGGGGTCTTCCCTGTCCTCCCAGCACAGCCTGGAGTCCTCCCTGTCCTCCCAGCACAGCCCGGGACCCCCTCCCCCCCCCCCCGCCCTCCCAGCACAGCCCGGGGTCCTCTCGGTCCTCCCAGCACAGCCCGGGGTCCTCTCGGTCCTCCCAGCACAGCCCGGGGTCTTCCCTGTCCTCCCAGCACAGCCTGGAGTCCTCCCAGCAAGCCCGGGGTCCTCCCTGTCCTCCCAGCACAGCCCCGGGTCCACCCTGTTGTCCCAGCACAGCACGGGGTCCTCCCTGTTCCGACTGGTTTTTAATTTCCTGTGCACGAGGCACCATTAGACGGTCGTCCATATACTTGTTGAATGTACCACACAACTCTTCTAGCTGACCCTGTTTCGTGGTACCCAGACCATTCAGTGCTTTTGTAAGGATCCTAGACTTTTCCTTTTTTTTCCTAATTTCTTTTTGTTTATCCCTTTCACGTCATACATTTTGATCCCATTCATTTCTCCATTCCTTAGCATCCACCCTGCCCTTGCAGCCCCCCAAAATAAAAGAAAACTGTAGAGAAAAAAAGGAAAAAATTAAAAATCTCGTCATCGAAGTTGTAGTGTGACATAGTGAGTCACCCAGTGAATCTCTTTGTCCATGTGTCTTGCTTACAAGTGTTCCTTGCAAAGAGCCTTTGGACTGATTCGAGGCCTTTGGTTTTTACTACACCATCAAAGCTGGGTCCTCACCAAGACTCTTTGGATATCTTGTTATAGGTATTTTCACTGCAGGAGTCTCCCTGTCTTTATGGGGGTGCCCTACTCTGTCCATGAACCTTGGCATTTATAATGTTTAAAACAGCTTAGTCTGGCTAAATCTGCAGTTTGTTAGGGAAGAGATTTTTCAAAGGAATGCTTGTATTTATATTTAACAATGGTTATCATTTCCAGGATGTTGTCTGTGTGAATGTTATATATCATTACTAATGCCCACAGCAATTCTGCAAAGTCGCTTTTCTAATAAGCAATGGATATGGGATTTTCTATTTTAGATACATTATATAATTTCTGACACTGCGACCAGTGAACAATTAAATTCAGCAATATTCATTTCTGATGTGTCAGAAAACATGGTTATTAAGAGCATATGGTAATTGCACAAGATCTGGCCCTGAATAATTCTGTAAATGATAGAAGCTAAATAACTGGCAAATATATCAAACAGGCATCTTTAGAAATTGGTGATTTGAGGTCTGAAAATGTTTGCTTGCTGCCAGTTAGTTAGTAGGTTCCCTGCACCTTCATAGTAGCCAGCACAACCACAACTGTTGCGTGTGCTGTTCCTGCGCACATTCATCTAGCACATCTGCCCTGTGCGCTGTAGTTCAATGGAACTATTTCTGTGTTCTACTATGCAAGTTTCACTTATAAGTGGTAATTGAGGGAGTAGAAAGATGATTTCTGTTTAGAGGAAATGTGTTCTAACTTGCAGTTAGAGCAGACAAGAGTCTTCCCACTAGGAAGAGCAATAATTAGTGATTTTCTTAGATATCAACTAAATTCTAGACTGACTAGCTATCATAGACCTTAAAGTAATTAAAGTTAGAAGCTCATGCATTTAATGTTGATTTATGTCAGGTTGATTTTTGTCTGTTGGTTTGTTTAATTGCCATAAACTGCTTAAGAGTTGTGAAAATTAAATGAGAAAAGGGCTTAAGAGTTGTGAAAATTAAATGAGAAAAGGGAACAGCTTTAAAGGTTACAGTTGCTCATTCTTAGCTATGAGAAGAGGAAGAGTCAATTTTCTCTAAGAATGCCACCACCCCTAATAAGTCTACCGATGATGTGAGATGTCTTTCTGTATATGTGTTGCTTTTATTGGTTAATGAATAAAGCTGTTTTGGCTAATGACTTAGCAGAGTATAGTGAAGTGGGAAATCAGAACAGAGATGGAGAAAGTAGGCAGAGTCAAGGAGATGTCATGTAGCTAGCTGCCAATGAGAAAGATGCTACAGCCACCGGAATCTTTCCGGTAAGCCACAGCATGTGGCAATACACAGGTTAATAGAAATGGATTAATTTAAGATAGTTAGCTAAGAATATACCTGAGTAATTGGCCAAGCAGTGCTGTAATTGATATAGTTTCTGTGTGATTCGGGTCTGAGCAGTCTCCATCTACATTCCATACTCCAGTGGAAGACTGCACATCCAAGGATATTTTGCAGCTCAGATTGGCCTTGGTTGTGGAAACAAACCAAAATGGACAAAGTTGAGTAGGAAAGGAAGAGAGAATGGGTTAGGAAGAGGTGAGAGAGAGTAAATATGATCAAAATACATATGTATGAAGAACTTGAATGAAGTTCTTAAAATACATATACAAAAGAAGCAAAACAGAGAGGTATGCTAACATTCAGGAGCTTTTCTACTTACTGACTGTTGAAATTTCCCTTACTCTATACGACAGTGACTTTGCATATGCAAGCTGAAAGTACCCAGAGTTACTCATCCTTCTGTGTTTGTATAAATGAACCAAAATGTTAGTATGCATGGTAATAAAATATTGCAAGGAAAAAAATAGGAAGGACTTTTTTCTAAAGTCAGTAGACAATGTATTCATTATAATCTGCTACTTGATTAATTTTAACTATTTGGTCATGCTTTAAAATATGTTTTCATAACATTTTCTTTTATAGTATATCAGAGTTATCTTTAGATTCATCCCTTCATGCCATCAATCTGCATTGTAATAACATCTCCAAGATCACATCCATTGATCACATTTGGAACCTACGACATTTAGATCTGTCATCTAATCAAATAAGTCAAATTGAAGGACTGAACACACTGACAAAACTATGCACTTTAAACTTGTCCTGCAATTTGATCACAAGAGTAGAAGGTTTGTAAACTATTATATGTAGTATTTTGTGTAAATGAAAATGAAGAAAACTATGTGCATTTGTTTTCTTCCAGTGAATGGAATTAATAGAATCATAAAATTTTGAAAATTGACCATAAAACCTACTATGAATTTGTTTTATTTTCCCATAAAACTGTCTTTTAAAAGCTAAATACACACACACACACACACACACACACACACACACACAAAACCCAGCAGTTGATTTCACTGTATCAATCTGAAATGGTGCTATGTCTCTTTATTTAAACCTTATAAAAGCTATGTTTTATCTCCCCCTGCCCCATTTTTAGGACTTGAAGCACTGGTTAATCTGACTAGACTGAATTTGTCTTATAATAATATAAATGATCTTAGTGGTAAGTAGACGTGCTTATATTTCTATAATGCTGAAGCTTTACAGTATGTTAGGACTTAGCTCAGTGTTGAGAAACTCCAAATAATAGTGATGTTTTGACCAAGGGTTTTATCCAAATGATGTATTTCTATCAAAACCATTGTTGCTGCCAAAACCATACCCATGTCAAAAGTAGAGATAAAGAAGAGGATGATCAGTAGCAGAAAAAGCTAAAGTGAGGAAAACCTACTTTCGGATGCTATACTTAATCTTAAATAGTTAACCACTATAGTCACATAGAAAGAGGTAGTTACAGTAAACCTCTGACAGTGATAGAAACTTTCTATATCTGGTGCCTTCTCGTGTGGCTGCCAGTAGCCAGGTATGAAAATTGACATGAAATATGACTGGTTGGGCAAGGGACTGAATATTTAAATTTTAATTTAAATATAAAAGCTACTAATGACTATGACATTGCACAATACAGACATGAAGGACTGCAGGGACTTGTATCTTAAAGGTTAAAGTCATTTATTCAGGTGGTCAGCATGCCTGAGAAGGTTTTGAAATTGTTACATGTTTTTTATTAAAGGGATATAACTAATAAAATTTCAAAATTCTTAGGATTACCAGTTAGAACTAACAAAATTTCACTAATCTCATATGCTGTCTTAAAAAATTTTTTCCCCTACTTGTTACAGGGTTGATGCCTCTTCATGGACTGAAGTATAAACTTAGATATATTGACCTACATAGTAATTGTATAGATAGTATCCATCATTTACTTCAGTGTACAGTCGGCTTGCACTTCCTAACCAATCTTATTTTAGAGAAAGATGGAGAAGGTAATCCTATCTGTCTTGTACCAGGTAGGTAGTAGTTAATTTAATATGATGCTTTTCTTCTGAATTTGGTGTTCATGACCCACTTTCATTTCAGTCTTAAGCTTTGCAGTTTTAGGTTTTTGCTTTTTGTTTGTTTGTTTTTAGTATGTTTAGAAAAACATAAAGAATTTATTGGAAAATAACCCTAAATTGCTTCTTTGTTAAAAGTATAAAGGATAAACAGGCCTCTCCTTCCTTTCTTCCTTCCCTCCCTCCCCCCTCCCTCCCTCCCCCCTCCCTCTCTCCTCCCTCCCTCTCCTCCCCTCCCCCCTTCCTCCCTCTCCCATCCTGAGACAGTATCTTTTTTAATTCAGGTTGGCTTCAAACCATGAACCCTCCCTCCACTCTCTAAGTGCTGGGATTGCAGTTATGCACTGTATGAATATATTACATTATTAATTGTGGCTTTTGAAAGTTTAAACTTACATGTTCATTTCACAGCACCCACATGGTGCCATTCATAACTTGAATTTCAGGTCAGTACCCTTTCTTCACCTCTGTGGTCACCAGGAATGCATGTGGTACATGCATACATAAAAGCAATACTCAAATGCATAAAATAAATCTTTAAAAGAAGTTCAAGCACTGATTTGCTACATTTCTATCTCTCTTTTGAGGTCTTTCCAACCAATTAATTGAACCTTCTGAGAAATATTTAGTATTGAAATTACTTGAGGGATTAGTTAGATGGTGTACCTTGTCACCATCCTGATGACCTGAGTTCAGTTCCTAAAACCTACATGGTAAAAGAAGAAAAATGACTCTCACAAGCTGTCCCTTGACCTATACATGTTTAAAAAAAAAAAGAAAAAAGAGGGAGGGAGGGAGAGAAAAAGAGAAATTGGTTGAGGACTTAGGTAGATGGCTCAGTGGTTAAGAGCACTGGCTACTTTTTGACAGGATCTGGGTTCAAGTCCAGTACCTACATGATGACTCACAACCGTCTGTAACTCCCATTTCTGACTTCCTTTAAGGTAGGAACCAGGCACACACATGAACAGACATACATGCAGCCCAAATGCCTTTACATTTTTATTGTTAAAAAAAAAGGGAAGAAATTACTTGAGTAAAATTTAATATTAGTTTCTATTGGATTGTATACCATTGTAATGTTAATTTGGCAGTTTTCTTGTTTAATTCTTAGGAAAAGTGAATATTTTTGTCTTAAATAGTTGATTTTGCATATTCTAATATTATGTGTCATTAAGAAGAAAAGGTGGGATATTTCACTAATATCTCACTATGCCACTCCAATTGCCATTTTTTCTTACCATTTTATGATGGTCATATTAATATAAACAAAAGACCTGCTTATCTTCTCAGAGTAAAATGCTGTTGATTTCATACATTTATAATCTCAAGGTAATTTTTCAGACCAGATGGTTTCAGTGATTTGACTTTACCAGGAATGGTATTTGGGATGGGGTGGGAGATGCTTTGCCTCTCTTGAATTTACTGATTGTGTGTTGAAGATGCTGAGTACATAATGTTATTGTCAGTGCTTCATCAGACTGACTTTCTTGTTCATGCAGAGTATACCTACTAGCTTGGTTTGTTCTAGAAATAATCTCTTAAAGTATTTATGCTTTGGTTTTGAACTCTGTTTCCAAGGGTACCGAGCTATCATTCTCCAGACTTTGCCACAACTGAGGATCTTAGATTGCAAGAACATTTTTGGTGAGCCAGTAAACTTGGAAGAAATAAACTCATCACGCCTACAGTGCTTCGAAGGACTTTTGGATAACTTAGTTTCTTCTGATTCCCCCCTGAATATAAGTGAGGATGAGGTAGAGTATTGGTGGTTTTTCTTAGAGAAAAGATACCTTCAAGTGTTAATGGATCAGAATATGAACTTTAAGGATTCGGGTTTGTTTCTGTGCCTTAGGTCGTTGACAGTATGCCAATGGCAGCACCGCCCATGGACGTATTACCTCCTTTGGAGCAATTC
The DNA here is from genome assembly GCF_018167655.1 of Microtus oregoni. Taxonomy (NCBI): domain Eukaryota; kingdom Metazoa; phylum Chordata; class Mammalia; order Rodentia; family Cricetidae; genus Microtus; species Microtus oregoni. Next base: position 21,599,407 of record NW_024543093.1, on the reverse strand, counting down.
ACCAGCACACCAGAAGATAATGTTTTGACCTCGCTCTTATCTGTGTGTCCATCTTCTGAACCAGAAAAAATTAATCATGAAAACGATTTTCAGAATGAAATGAAACTTCAGAAATTAGATGATCAAATCTTACAGCTTCTCAATGAAGTAATTTTATTTTTATTTTTCTGAAGGCTAATATGTTTATTAAAGAAAAGGTAGTTAAGAAAGTATGAAGTAGAAATTTGACCAACCAAAAGCATCATATTGACTATATCTGTATTTTTGTTTTCTTTACAGAAATAGAATTACCTATAGTAACAGTGGTAGAAAACAGTAGGATGTGGGTTTTTTTTTTTTTTGACTCATTTTCTTGTTGCCTTCCTTCATGAGTATCAGTACTGGTATTGCCAATAATATTTTATTGTTTTGTGAATGTAGCATCAATTAATAGATATTTGACTATGATATATGATTATGAGCATTATAGTCAAGTTTTGATTTCTCTTTGCTGTGTACCTACATGTTGCTTATCCCCATCTTACCTTTTGGGTAGGAGTTGCTGGAACATCCCATGTCCCTAAGACATGTTCATGAGAGTTCTAGTTTACCTTTTTTAAGATGTGGTCTTAACTGTGTAACACAGACTGACCTTGATGCTTCTGGAGCTCTGGATTACAAGCATATACCAATATACCTTGCTCTCATGTGCCTTTTTCATTGTAAATCTTCCTTTTGACTCTTTTGGAATATATCCTGGACACAGAATGTTATGTGTCTTAGATTCTGTTAGAGTCTTCTAAAAAATGTTGGCATTCTTATATTTAGCATTAATTTGATTTGACTTAAAACTCTAATTTTGTCTAAACAAGTATTAGTTCATATTTCATTTGTTTTTAGAAATTGCCTTTTATTACCTCTTGTTTTTAACTCAAAAGATTTTCCTTTTTATACTTGACTATTATAGTTTCTCCATAGAAAACTGATAGTCTCAGATTGAAACATTGTCTATTCTGGTCCATTTTGCAATTATCAGCTCCCATGTAGACTAGTCTTACCTTTTTATCACTTTGATGTCTTTAGTTTTAACTTCTATTTTTGTTTTGCTTCTTTTTCATTTTCCCAGAGTTTATAATTGTCTGTAAAAGAGTTGAGCTACTGAAAGCTCTTTTTTTCTTTTTGTGCCAGAACTGAATTTCTTGCCTTCAGTTTCAAAGAGATACAATTTATACATCTTTAGTCTTATAAAATGTTTTAATATTTAAGAAGACTTTAAATTTTAATTATACTGAACAGAACTTTTAACAGGCTTTATATCTTTCTTTCTTTCTTTCTTTTTTTTATGTTCTTAGACTTCTAATTCTTTAATAGATAATGTTCCCGAGAAAGACCTCGGACCAAAAAGAGACGCAGACATAACATCTGAAAGTGACTATGGGAACAGAAAAGAGTACAGTCGAAAAATTCCTAGAAGAACAAAAATCCCATATTATGCCAGGACTATTCAAACTATTAAACATCACAATAAAAACAACGGTGCATTTGTAAGGTACATGCTTGGTCTTAGTGAGCAAATGAGGTTACGAAGGCAGGAGCAGCTGACTGACTTCTTGGCTCACAATGATAAACCTGTCAGTTTTATCATCAAATTTTAGGGCATAAACCTAACCCTTGCCCCCAGTCCTACAGTTTCTGCATCCATGGATTTAACCCACTACTGAACAAATAAAATCAAACAAAAGAATTATATGTTTACTGACATGAACCATTTATTAGGTTTAAAATTAATTGCTTCTGATTGAACATTCACAAACTGTTTTTTCTTGTCATTATTTCCTAAATAATGTAGTATAATATATAGATTATTTTAGGTATGATGGCAGATATTGTATTGTATATAAAAATTAGTCTAGACAACTTAATATATACTCACACAACTATGCCATTTTATATAATGGACTTGAGCATTTAGATATTTTGTTATTTGAGGTTGGTTCTGGAACCAATCCCTGCAGAAAGTTAAGAATGGTGTATTCATATAAAAGATTGCTTTCTCTTTGTACTTAGCAAAGTTGAGAAATTAATACAAATACCAAAATGCCACTGTATTACTTACAGTGGGAAGAAAGGCTAAAACACTTGAGTTTTCCTGACAAGTTTCTACTCTATATGTAGGCTCATTTAGCCAGAAGGCCTAGCTAACCAGTACCAACTAAGCAAATGTAATGATTACGTTTTTGACATGAGGATTTAGAAATCTGATGTCTGTATTTTCATTGCAGAGATATCAACCTTGCTAGTTGTTTAAAAAAAGACTACACTTTTTGCCTGCATAATTCTTTTCTTAAATGTTTGTTATTTAAATTCTTTATAGTGATCCAATTATACTTTCATGTATAAAACTTACTCAGTCCTCTTAATAGTAAGAATATACTTCTTAATACTCTGGCTAACGATAGAATCTGTTTATTATGCTATATTGTGTCAATTTTAAACTTTAAAGTACCATAGGGTATTTAAATCATGTTTTCAAATTTTTATATTAGAAATCATAGTCTATTTCATCTTGAATATGTTGAAAGACTACACATAAAAAATCATAATCTTTTTAAAATTCTTGACTCTAAATAGTGAGTCAACAAAGCACATCCATTGTGAAATTTATGAATTAGCTTGTCCAATTAACTATTACCTTACTTAATACATTTTTTGTTTAAAAAATTATTTGCCGTATATGTGTGGGTGTTTTACCTGCATGTATGTCTGTACCGTGTCCTGGTGCCCACTAATGAACAGAAGAGGCATCAGATCCCCTGGAACTGGGTCACAAATTGTTGTGCTGTTGTGCCATGCGGGTACTGGAAATTGAAACCAGATCCTCTGGAAGGGGAGCTAATGCTCTTAACCACTGACCCATCTCTTCACACCCTTACTTAACATGTTTTCTAACAATATTACTTATATATGTAACTAGAGGTGTTTGTATTGCAAAACTGTACTTTGGATTATTCTCTGCGTTTTATTCTTTGCAGTTGTAATCGCAAAATGAGACAGCCTTACCTTAAAGATTTATATGTAAGATCGTCTTTAGTTAACTGTAATGTTTTAAGAGACTTAGACGAGCAGAAGACTGACATAATTAAAGTAGACAAAAGTGTCTCGGACGACAACACTTACCGGGTACGGTTTAGAAAGTTAAGAAAAACTTAGATATAAAACCCTAGAAAGTTAACCATTCTTTATGAGCAATAAATGTTTTGTAGTTTTATCACTGATGGGAATTGGCTTTTATGCTTCCTCATTTCCAGACTTTGTGTAATATTACTGCTTTTACATTTGCTAACGATGAGATCAGTTGAAATGATGCTACATTCTTGTGGCGGAGTATCCATTACGAATTTTCCAGCTCCTTTTTCCCAAAGAAATAGTTCCTAGTTTAAGGGTGATACTGTATTATTTCAAATATAAAGATAAATCTTCATGTTTTTCTCAAAGAAGTATGCTGTATAACTGTCTTGTTGGTTGTCCTAAAACCCAATTTTGGAAAAGGATTCAGAGATGCTTAAAATATTTTAAAAAATTCAAGACTTGCTGATTGTATTAGATAACTTTGCCCTTATTTTATATGTTTGAGTACTGGTTATTCTACTATGCTCTGTAAAACAATGTGCTCTAATAGTCGGATTGCCTTCTATAATTGTCATGACCCTAGCAACTGACATTCATTTGATACGGTTGTGTACCCAGCGCTATTCTGCGCTGTTCTTTGTGCTTTGAATTCATTAACTCTCATCGTAGCTTTTTATAGCAGGTACTCTTATTATAAAATAAATGAAAAGACTGAGGCAGCAAGAACTTGGGTAACTTTTTCAAATTCACAAAGCATTGCTATTTTCTTTTAGTCCCTCTTGGAACAGTTAGACCAAGAGAGAGAGATGAGGTGGAAAGCTGAGCAAGCTGAAAAGAAACTTATGGATTATATCGATGAGCTGCTTAAGCAAGCAAGTGAGAAAAAAGATGTTCACAGCCTGGCTCTCATTACCACAGACAGGTAAGACAAAATATGCCCTTAAAGATGTCCCTCAGAGCTTGAAGATTACTAGACGTGGAACCAGGAAAAATTAGGGGGAATGAATACATTTGACTTTCACTTGATTTTAAGATTTAGTGCTTTCTTGTTACATAAATGGGGAATTTGGGGTACATGTAGTTGACCACTTGTACTGGGAAGTGTCAGGTGGGTGAGTATTATACATAAACAATGAGATAAGATTTTGTGGGGTGCGGTGACTTGCTTTGTAGAGTACCATATTTATAAAGGGCTGGCACTGGCCATTGGCACATTTCTCTTTAAGGTTTATGAATCCTAGTCTCTGTTTATGTACTCACTTTCTGCTAGGTTTGGTAGTACCACATAGCCCAAGTTTCCTAATTCTTTTCTTATTTTTTCTTGTCTAGTCTGTCTCCTATTTGTCTGAGGGTTTTTATTTTAATGTTCCTCTATCTTATTTCATTATGTGAAAATACATTGATTTCTATGGTTAATTCTGACATGATCCCTTTTATGAAATAGTTATTAAGTTTCTTCTCTAGAGTTCCTTTCAGATTTTTTGTTTATTTGGTTGGTTGGTTTTTATTTTTTGTTTTGTTTGTTTTTCTTATCTCTAAAAGAACACTAGGTCTCCAGACTTGCTATTGGCCATAAGTGGATTGGGAAGTTGCTACTAGTTCAGTTTTGTATCTGTAGCATGGATACTTCCTCCTATAAAATCTTTCCTGAATGCTGGGCAGTGGTGGCATAGGCCTTTAATCCCAGCACTCAGGAGGCAGAGGCAGGTGGAATTCTGTGAGTTTGAGGCCAGCTTGGTCTACAAAAGACAGGCTCCAAAGCCACAGAGAAGCCCTGTCTTGAAAAAAAAAAAATAATAATAATCTCTTCTGAATATCAAATTGAGGTACACTGTTTCCAACCTGATCCCTAATTTATTTTAGACATTTGGTTTTATAATACTGATACTTAAAAAACAAAATCCTGTCCTACCTGCTTGTTTTATATGTTGTACTTGTGTGATAGGAAAAAAGAAACCACGCTAAACATGTACAGTGAGAATCTTTGTTGCTGCACATTTTTGGCACTCTTGTGTGAGTGCCTCTGTCAGTTTCCTGCCTTATTTGTGTTTGAGGGATCACTGTACTGAATATATGGAAGAAAATCTCCCGGGGGCCTAGAGTTCCAGCCTCAGCACCCCTCATGGCTCAGAATAGGATGTTTATTTAAGGCAAGTGAAAATCTGAGGGTTAAAAAAATTAACTCAAGTACATTACTGCTACATGTTCTTTATTCCTTTGCATGAAGAAGCAACAAGAAGAAAAAGAAGAAGGGGTGATCTTCATGAGGTTTCTGTAGTTGGAAAATTCCATAGGGAAGGACAATGATAATATGCATAAGGAAGGGAATAAGGCTCAGAACAGCCTCAAGAGCAGAGCCCTGTTACATGACAGGATTATAGAGATCGAGGATGAGTCACGGGGACACTATTGAGGATAGGATTCCTCTTCAGGATAAAACCAAGCTGTTTTAGGGGTTGTTTTATTACATTTTATTTCCTTTGCATTATAGTTGAAATTCCTTTTAGTGTTGGCTTTTTGTTTGTTTGTTTGTTTAGTTTGGTTATGTTGTGTTGTGTTGAGTTTTTGAGGCAGCATCTTACTACATAGCTCTGGCTGGACTGGAAATCACTAAGTAGAGTAGTCTGGCCTTGAACTCAAAAGAGCTTTAGTGGTCTCTGCCTCCCAGTGCTTGGAATACAGGTGTGGTCCTCCAGGCCTGGTTTGGCATACTTTGTCTCTTGTTTGGGGCTATATGTGAATAATTTTTGTTTTATTTCATAGTATAGGTATTAATTAAATACACTTAATAGAAACTAATCTCAACTGCTCGCTGGATTTCATTGAATTTGGGATGTTTGAAACACACTTCCTTTCTAGCTCTATACAGTCTCTCGTTTGTACCTGATGTCAATGGTCCATGTTCATTACTGTCTTGAGAAGTCAGTCTCAGTTGTTCTGACTCCGCTTTTATCTACACCCATGTGTGTTTGGTATCTTGAGATTAATGCTTCACAGCTCTTGATGTTATTGTGTGTATCTTGTATCCATCACCTAGTCTGAAGGCTAGGGATCATACTATGAATAATGTTATGTCAACAGAGTAAATCTCATTTATTATAGTATCTTTATTGTTCCAACCTCTTTGGACAATAGACTTGTTGATCTAATGAGTTAGCAGAGTGCCTTTCCTATATTTTGTGTGTTTTCAGGTTAGCCCATCCTGAGAAAGGAGCATCTTGCTTCTTACTCTGTATTCTTTACTTAGTAAATGGTGTGCCATTAATATTCTGTCAGCTTCCAAAACTAGAAATAATTGTTCTACCACCTTTTTCTCAAAGCCAATTGTTATCAATATATTCTTGATTCTGAATCTTAAATTATACATCTCCTCTGATACTGATCTCCCTTGAGAGCGGTGACTATACCTTATTTATACCGAATGCTTTTAAAAACTTCACATCTAGCCCACAGTTGAGACACACTAGGGGTAAAGTATTGCTGTGAAATAATAAAGTTTATCTAAGTTTCTTTAATTTGTGACCAATGTTTTTCTGTTACAGCAAAATGTTAGTTTCAGAGTCGGGACAAATGCATATATTACTTCAGATACTGATCACTATTTTAAGCCTTAACATTGATTACAGTTTTCATTATTTTTGTACATGTAACATTCTTACGATTGCATATATAATTTATGCTTCAGGCTAAAGGATGTTATTTTTAAAGAGAGACATTCCAAGGCTCAACTTGAAATTATAGTTCACAGACTTCAAAATGAAGTTAAAAAGCTAACTATTGAACTAATGAAAGCACAAGATCAACAGGAAGATCACATCAGACACTTGAGAACCCTGGAAAAGGCATTGGAAAAAATGGAGAAACAGAAAGCACAGCAGCAGCAGGCACAGGTATCCGAATGGATCCATGATGTGGATGAACAGATTCATGGCTTCCTCCCTGAACCTAATTGAATATTATAGTAAACTCAAAAGTTACCAGGCTCTGTGCAGAAATTAAGTCACTGTTGTTTTTTATATAGCATTCACACAGCCTGTGGATTGTGTCTTTATTCTACCAGTACTTACATAAAGCAATTATAAGAGTTGACAGAAATATTGCAGGTAGGTAGGCTCATATTTTTGAGAGATAGCTTTCAAATCCGTGAGGTACTTGAAAGAGTTTTCACTTTCATGCTTTTGTCATGGAACCTGTCAAAACATGTGATGCAAATCAATAATAATTGATGTCAGTATATTTGATGTTTCAACTTGGTCTGACAATATCATTCTTAATTCAGTAAAGTTTGAAAACAGCTCAGTTATCAAGTCATGCCATTTAATCAACATTTAGAGGAGCTGCCATAAAATACAAGTTGGTAGTTGTAGGGGTGGCCATGAAGCTCTTAAGTCTGCCGGCTTTTCTGTATAAGGACTTTCCCTTTTCTCTCAGATACTGATCTTAGTCATGTTCTCCCTAACGTGCTGAATGTCGGCACACCCAAAAGCACTCTCACTCACCATGTGTCTGGCAGCCTGCTTGTTTAACCTCTGTACCTAACTCCAAAAGGCATGACTTTTTCCCCTTCTCCATCTTCCCCCTCCAGGTAGCTGCCAGGGTCTACAGCTTGCCTGCCCTGTGGCTTTTCTTTTAAACTAATGAAACTGCCCTTGGCCTTTAAACAAACTAACCAAATATAAAGTACAAGCAGGCAGTGACTTTTAGTGCTATATGTACCATATGTATGACACACAAATGAGACTACAACTAACTTTAGACCAAGAGGCAGGGGGATAATTGTGGGACTGTTGTAATCCTTTGTACCTCATTCAGATGAGACTTATCCAAGAGGTGGAGCTCAAAGCCTCGGCTGCTGATCGAGAAATAAACTTACTTCGAACTTCTCTTCACCAAGAAAAGGAGCAAGTGCAACAGCTTCATGAACTTCTGGCATTGAAAGAAGAGGAACACAGGTGAATGAAACGTATCAAGACAATATTGATATTCATAAGTATAAATCGAAATTTCTGGTTCTGTCCACCCTCCTTCCTACCCAGCAATTGACCATTTAGTGACGTCTGACAGAATTAACTCATGGAGGGCTGACAACATGGCTTAACACCAAAGCCTGACAAGTACGGTTCCTGGGACCCTTGTGACACAAGGAGAACCTGCTCCTGCAGGTTGTCCTATGACATCTATGTATGATATAACACGTAATCTGTCAGCCAATCAATGTAGTGAAAAAAAGGAGTAAAATCAGAATTAACTTAAGAAAAAAAACATATTTGCACCTCTATTAAATTCAGTCCTTTAGAAATAGCAGCTGAAAAACAAATGTGTGGCTTTGGTGTCATCATGAAAAGAAGATTCTTATAAATAATGCACCTTATTTCTACATTTCTTCAAGCTTAACAAAAATTGCCCATCCTGTAGAGAGGTAGCTGTTAATTTCCAAATAACTATTGTAAGACTACTCGGTATTTATTCTTTAAACCAGTAGACTATGAACTTTCTCTGTCTATACATTTTTGTGTTTTAAAGCAAAGAACTGATCTTCCATTAACCTTAGGTGATGCAAAATGTTAATGGCTATTTAAAGACCTTTGAATTCTTATTTTCATGAACTGCATTGCTTTGGTTTCCATTCCAGGAAAGAAATTGAAACTAGGGCGTTTTTCAGTGATGCAGAGTTTCAGGATGCACTAGCTAAAGAAATGTCCAAAGAAGAAAGAAAGCATGAGCAAGAAGTAAAAGAATACCAAGAAAAAATTGATATATTAAACCAGCAGTATTTGGATTTAGAAAATGAATTCCGTATTGCTTTAACTGTTGAAGCCAGAAGATTTAAAGATGTAAGAATTGATGTGTAGTTCTGTTGATAAGAGAACCACATTTTAGAATCTTACAGTCTTTCCATCTCTGTTAATGCTATTCTCAGTCTTCTAAGTGCTTATGCCAAAAACTAATGCCAACATTGACTCCCTTTTCTCTGATACTCCATAATGAGTACCTTCCGAGCTTTTTGTAGTGTTATTTTTAGAATATAGTCTTTCTTACCAACTTTGTATTAACATGTGAGTTAGATGTTATACCACTCCTCAACTAATTTGCCTTTCCATTTTATTCAGAAGGATAATCAGAACCCTGTGTTGTAGCTGACTTCATGTTCTTGCCATTTTCCCCTTTCTTCATGCTACTCCCATCACATGTGTTATACTGTTCCTTGAAGCACTTCCTGCCCAGACACCTTCCCTGTACATTTACATTCTTGTTGTCTGCTGGTAACTTCTCAATAACAATGTCATTTAAAATTGAACATTCCTCTTACAGTACTTTACATCCCTCTAAGCTTACGTTTTCTATATAGTTTCATGACGCATAGTTTCTTCCTGTTGGTATACTGCTAGTCTCTAACTACTACAAGACAATTTAGTCTGTTTTCTCCATTAGTAAGTACACTGCAGTGCCAAACAGTGGCTGACCTATAGCAACTGCTCAGTGAGTATGTGTCATACAAATGAATCTTGGTTCTTACACTCACTACTTAGTTTCTTGGGTAACTAAACAAATGAGGAGCAGACCCCTTGGGTCTGTGTTTTATCTGCTGGGAATTAGTAGATGGAAACAAACTACCTCTGATTTTTGTTTTGCTAAAATGCAAGGTTTTTAAATGAAAATTGTAAACTGTTTCTAGGTGCAATATTTTCTATTTGGGAAGCTGCTGTTTATAATATGATTTTGAAATATAGGTTCAAGATGGTTTTGAAGATGTTGCAACTGAGTTAGCCAAGAGCAAACATGCTCTTATTTGGGCTCAACGCAAAGAAAATGAATCATCATCTTTAATTAAAGATCTGACCTGTATGGTGAAGGAACAAAAGACAAAACTCTCAGAAGTCTCCAAATTGAAACAGGAAGCAGCCGCGAATTTACAGGCAAGAGTCTGGAGTGTCATTTCCTTGGAGCTTTCGCATCACCTCAAGTGTGAGCAGTGCAGTTCAGGGTACTCAGGATTAATTTGGAGATGTTCTTGATGAATGTATACCTTGTGAAGTTAATGATTTCATAGATGATATTGCTTTCATCAAAATATCTAAGCGTGTCAGGTATAGTGATGCACACTTTGAGCCCAGCTCTTAGGAGACAGAACCAGTCAGAGGGATCTCTGAATTAGAGTCCATCCTGGTCTACATTTTGAGTTCTAGACCCTTTGGGCAAACATAATGATACTCTGTCTCAAAAAAATAAATAAAATATGTAAATAAATTACTTAAGTAAATTTACTTTTATGAAGGTGTTACCAGTTGCACGTCATACTCAAAGGTGTTAAGGTTTGAGAAGTGCCACTTGTGTTAATGGTATTAATTAGCCTTTAAATTCATGTCTATTAATATTTGCATTCTTTCACCTAAGAACTCAACTTTTGTAAAGTTAAAGATAATTTAAATATTTCATGAGAAATTTTGACAATTGTAGGTTCAGTTTTTTTCTTTAACAATTATAGAGTGAAAGCTTTAGAAAATAGCTTTTTAGATGTTGGCATTTGCGCATGTGTCTTAAAACTTGGTGTAAATTTTGGTAATATTTACTTTTTAATTGCTTAAAGATATAAAAAAGAAGTGTACTTTAATAAAAATTTATAGTGTATATAATTTGAATGTTTATAATTAAGTGAAATAATTGGTGATTTTGTGTTTTGGGGGTGTATAGAATCAAATCAACACTCTGGAAATTTTGATTGAAGATGACAAGCAGAAGAGCATTCAAATAGAAATTCTTAAGCATGAAAAAACGCAGCTTATTTCTGAGCTAGCAGCCAAGGAGTCACTGATCTATGGTTTAAGGACAGAACGAAAAGTATGGGGACATGAACTAGCACATCAGGGTAAGTCTCAAGTTTTTAGATGGAACATAGCCATTGTGAGAAAGCAATACATGTCGATATTGAAGTAAAAAGGTGTTTCCCTGCCTCTGAAATGTAAGGTAAAAGCAGTGCTTTATCTGGTAGGATAAATACGCATTTACCAGCCAGAGAGGAACACACACCTCTCAGGAAGTAAGAAATCATTCCAGCAGTTAAGTTGTTAAAGTGCCCAGGCATGGCAGTACATGTCTGTAGCTGCTGCTGCCCTGGAAGCTGAGAAAGAAAAGAGCAGATGAGGGAATGGTAGCTTTGATACTTTTATTCTATTTGAATTTATTTTTCACCGATATATAAAAACAGTAAAAATTTATATTTTCACGGGATACTGTGGTGATACTCCTCTATATTAATACTAACATCTAAAATGAGTATTCATATTTGTGACATTTACAGTATTTTGCATGGAAAGAAGTAAAATTTTGTATGAATGAAAACCTATATACATTGTAGGTAAATTCTTAGTCTTGTTTTTTTTCTGATTGTTACTTAGCAAAGGAAAGTTGAAAACCATATCTCAACATTTACAAATAGCTTGGAAATTTTGAATTGTTAGGTACTGTTTAAAACAAAGTATTATTTATTTATTCTATAGTAATTTCTAATGTGGTTGTTCGCTCCATCTTACCTATATAGGATCTATAATAGCTGAAATATTTAGAAAGCTTTCCTTCTAAATTCCTGTTGATTTGCATTATTGTTTGCTTTGGGTTTTCAATACGATTTTTCTGTTTTTCTCCTTATTAGGCTAGGTTTTCATAAAGCACAAAAATTCCCAAGGTGTGTTGTTTCTAACTGGCATTTGTTTCTTAGGATCGTCACTAGCTCAGAGTCGTGGGAAATTAGAAGCCCAAATTGAAAGTTTATGCAGAGAGAATGAATCTCTGAGAAAAAGCCATGAAAGTGACTGTGATGCCTTAAGAATAAAGTGCAAAATCATCGAGGACCAAACTGAAACCATCAGAAAATTAAAAGACGTAAGCTTAATGTTTTCTTTTGGGAAAAAGGCTGATGTCATATTTAAAAATAATAATTAATATTTTTAATCTTCAATTGTTGTAGATTTTTATTTTGTTTGGTTTTGGGCTTTTAGGTTTTTTGTCTTGTTTTGTTTTGTTTTTCAAGACAGTGTTTTTCTGTAGCTTTGGAGCCGGTTTTGGAGCTCTATCTGTAGGCCAGACTGGCCTCGACCTCCCAGAGATCCACCTGTGTCTGCATCCTGAGTGCTGAGACTAAAGGCGTGCACCAGCACCACCCAGCTAACTGGTGTCGATTTTAAAGAGAGAAAGAATATCATGTATCCTTTTAAAGTTTTTCACCTTGCACTCAAAAGTACTATGTGGTACTTATTAAATTGAATCTTAATTTGATTTTGTTGTTGTTGTTGTTTTTACTGTTTTTTGAGACAGGGTTTATGTATCTATGTATTCCTGGGTGGCAAGGAAACAAACTAACCTGAAACTCACAGAGATCTGCCTGCCACTGCCTTGAGTGCTGTGGCCCAATGGCTTATTATTGCCATTGAAATAACAGAACATGAGGCATCTGTAAAAGATTAGCCATAACAAGAAAATTTAGTATTATATATAATGTTATGTTCAATATCCTTTTAGGTCTTAAGTTTTACCATATGCAACATCTAAAATAAATTACTGATTTTTTTTTAAAGTGTTTACAAGAAAAAGATGACCAAATCAAATTATTACAAGAAAAGATCACTTTCGTAGAAAAATGTACTCAAGAGCAACTTAGTGAAAAATGTTCACAACTAGATAATGTGATTGAAAAATTAGAAAGACACAATGAGAGAAAGGAAAAACTAAAACAACAGTTGAAAACAAAGGAATTAGAACTTGAAGAAATCAGAAAAGCTTACAGGTATTGTATAATACTTGCCACTGAGAAAGTTTTAGATTAATGATTTCATGTTCTTCGCTTTTAAAGTTATTTCCTGTCTTTTTAGCACATTAAATCAGAAATGGCATGATAAAGGAGAACTACTCTGTCATCTTGAAACACAAGTAAAAGAAGTCAAAGAAAAATTTGAAAACAAAGAAAAGAAACTTAAAGCAGAGAGAGACAAAAGCCTTGAGCTACAAAAGTAAGCATTAAGTCATGAAGGATGTGGGATCCCTTTAAACATACATACTGCACAGGCTTGGTAAAACACATGCAAAGAAAGAAAAAGATGCCAAAGTAATGGCGGACATAACTAATTTGCTAAGAAAATTATTTTCATGCCATCTATAAAATAGAAAGTAATAGTCCCCCCATAACTTGATAAATATATATTTCTCCATATAGCGTAGTCCCTGAACGATAGTAATTATTATATGTACATTTTATTACTAACATTACTGTCACTATCTGAATAAAATCTTGCATGGTGTAAATGGAATTCAGATAGTCACTTGAGTGTCAAGAGCAATGTAGATTTAAATAACAATTAGCCTGCATAAACTGAGGAAGAGAAATGATTTTAAAAGAGATCAAAAAAAAAACTACATAGCTAACTGCAATTTTTTTAGTTTCATTCTAAAAAAATACTCAGTAGGAAATAAGGATTTACCTTTTAATATATAAATCTATTTTAAAGATAATTTGTAAGATAGAGGTTTCTGTGGGAAGTGGGTATTATAATTTAATTGCTGGTTCTGATTTCAAGATGCAGAGTGTTATTAATAACAGTCTGCAGATGACTTCTCACTGCACCTAAGAAAAAGCCCACTTAATCTGTGTACCCATCTGCATGGGGTATTTTCTCTTTTTTTTTTAAAGGGATGCACTAGAAAAGCTTCAAAGCATGGATGATGCTTTTAAAAAACAAGTTGATGCAATTGTTGAAGCTCATCAAGCTGAAATAATACAACTAACAAACGAGAAGCAGAAATATATTGATTGTGCGAATTTAAAGGTACTGTGAGTTAAGATTTACTTTAAAAATCAATATTAAATGATTATAGTTAAAAAATTAGATTTTTGAAAATTAGAAGAAGCTACACATTTTAATGCTATAACTACTGAAGAACACATTGTCAAAGTTGTCCTGCATCCAGGCACCACTTGGGTCATTTCTCGGTAATAACTCCAGTGAACCAAGTCCTAAGTTAGATCCCAGTTGCACTTGTCCACGATCTTGGCAGTCTTCTGTGAATTTCCCTTTGGTTATGGCAAGGAAAAAGTGTAAATGAAGTCTACCACTGCCTTGAGAAAGTTCTCGGCTATCGCTTTCCTATTCATTGGGTCTTAAATTAGTCAGCTTTGTCATCTTGATGAGAATGAGTTCCTGGTGCTGCCAAATCAGACATCAGGTACTTTACCTCAGAAGGAAAATGGTCAAACCAAGGTATTCTAACAATCACACAAGCATTCCAATATGGCCACTCTGTTGAGATCCACAAGATTCAAAAATACGTAAAAACTTTTCATTAATTTTCAAGTAGTAATGGAAAAAAGCAAACAGAAGGAGGGTGTGTAAGATTCATAAATGAGCAACCAAAAAGCGTTCAAAGGCAGAAAACACAGTGGTGTGTGCTTATCCTGTAATCTTAGTATTTAAGATGAGGGAGGAAAATCAAATGTTCCTGCCAGAGTGGGCTAAATAGAAAGATATCCAAAAAAAGGGGAGGAACTGGAAAGATGGCTCAACTGTTAAGAGCACTGAACAATCATGAGGCTCAGAGTTCAGATACTGTTATCCACAGAGCAAAAGTCAGGTTACCACACCCTATAAATGCCAGTAACTCCAGCTCTGAGGGATCCACTGCCCTAATCTGACCTCAACATACATTCACATACTCATGTAGACACATACCAACTCTTGCACACATAAATAAGTAAGTCTTAAAGACAGACACAAAATCATTCTCAATTAGAATGTAGTTTAAGTAAGTTTATAGGAATAACGACTAAGTTATTTCACTTGATGAAGTCAGTGGTGGTTTCAGATATTTTATTTAATATCATATAAAAGTGCTGTGGGCAATAAAACAGGAATTAGGCTTTTGGCTGAAAATACTGAGGATGATGTTGGACCTACTACCAACATGATTTTGTAAAGAGTTGAAGAAATGCTTTCTTTTTTTATTACTTTATAAATAATACCAATCAAAATTCCCACTTGCTCCCCTCCTCCCACTTCTCTCCCGCTCCCCCATGCTCCCTCCAGTCCAAAGAGAGGGCAGGGTACCCTGCACTGTGGGAAGTCCAAGGTCCTCTCCCCTCCATCCAGGCTCAGGAAGTTGTGCATCCAAATAGACTAGGATCCCAAATAGCCAGTACATGGAGTAGAAACAAATCCCAGTGCCATTATCATTGGCTTCTCAATCTGCCCCAATTGTCAGCCACATTCAGAAGGTCCAGTTTGATCCCATGCTTGTTCAGTCCCAGTCCACCTGGCTTTGGTGAGCTCACATTATTTCAAGCACACTGTCTCAATGGGTGGATCAACCCCCCCGCCCCGTGGTCCTGACTTCTTTGGACATATTCTCCATACTTCTGCTCTTCAACTGGACCTTGAGAGCTCAGTCTATTACTCCCATGTGGGTCTCTATCTCCATCTGTCGCCAGTCGAAGATTCTATGGTGATATTCAAGATAGTCATCACTCTGACTACAGGACAAAGCCAGTTCAAGAACCCTCTCCTTCACTGCCCAGGGTCCGAGCTGGGGACATCCCTGTGGACTCCTAGGAACCGCTTGGAGTCAAGCCTCTTGCCAACCCCACAATGCCTCCCTTAAGATATCTTCTTCTCTGCTACCATATCTGTCCTTCCTCCATCTGAACCATCCCACTCCCCCAAGCTCTTCCCACCCCTCCCCTTCTCCCTTCTCTCTCCCTCTCAACCCCTCCCCCCACCACACCCACACCCCCATGCTCCCAACTTTTGCCTGGCAATCTTGTCTGCTTCCAATTTCCAGGAGGATCTATATATGTTTTTCTTTGGGTTCACCTTATTACTTAGGTACTCTAGGATCGCGAACTATAGGCTCAATGTCCTTTGTTTATGGCTAAAATCCACTAATGAGTGAGTACATACCATATTCATATTTTTGGGCCTGGATTATCTCACTCAGCATAGTGTTTTCTACTTCCATCCATTTGCATGCAAAATTCAAGATGTCATTGTTTTTTACCACTGGGTAGAACCCTAATGTGTAGATGTCTCACAATTTCTTTATCCATTCTTCCATTGAGGGGTATCTAGGTTGTTTCCCGGTTCTGGCTATTACAAATAATGGTGCTATGTACATAGTTGAACAAATGCTTTTGTAGTATGATTGGGCATCATTTGTGTATATTCCCAAGAGTGGTATTGCTGGATCCTGAGGTAGGTTGACTCCTAATTTTCTGAGAAACCTCCACACTGATTACCAAAGTGGTTGCACAAGTTTACATTTCCACCAGCAATGGATGAGTGTTCCCCTTACTCCAGATCTTCTCCAGCATAGGTTACCATTGGTGCTTTTGATTTTAGCCATTCTGACAGGTGTAAGATGGTATCTCAAAGTTGTTTTGATTTGCATTTCCCTCAGGAAGTTGAACATGTCCTTAAGTATCTTCCAGTCGTTTGAAATTCTTCTGTTGACAATTCAATGTTCAGTTCAGTACCCAATTTTTAATTGGGTTATTTAGAGTTTTAATGTCTAGTTTCTTGAGTTCTTTATATATTTTGGAGATCAGACATTTGTCTGATGTGGGATTGGTGAAGATCTTCTCCCATTCAGTGGGTTGCCTTTTTATCTTAATGACAGTGTCCTTTGCTTTACAGAAGCTTCTCAGTTTCAGGAGGTCCCATTTATTCATTGTGCCTCTTATTGTCTGTGCTACTGGGGTTATACATCAGAAGTGGTCTCCTGTGCTCATGTATTGCAGACTACTTCCCATTTTCTCTTCTGTCAGGTTCAGTGTGGTCAGATTAATATTGAGGTCTTTAATTTATTTAGACTTGAGTTTTGTGCATGGTGACAGATATGGATCTATTTTCATTCTTCTACAGGTTGATATCAGTTATACCAGCATCATTTGTCAAAGATGCTTTCTTTCTTCTATTGTATACTTTTAGCTCCTTTGTCGAAAATCAGGTGTTCATAGGTTTGTGAATTAATATCCGGGTATTCAATTTGATTTCATTGGTCAACGTCTCTATTTTTATGCCAATACCAAGCTGTTTTCATTACTGTGGCTCTGTAATAGAGTTTGATGTCAAGGATGGTAATGCCTCCAGAAGTTCCTTTATTTTATAGGATTGTTTTGGCTATCCTAGGTTTTTTGTTCTTCCATATGAAGTTGATTATTGTTTTCTAAAGGTCTGTGAAGAATTTTATTGGAATTTTGGTGGGGATTGCATTGAATGTATAGATTACTTTTGGTATGGTTGCCATTTTTACTATGTTGATCTTCCTATCCAAGAGCATGGGAGATCTTTCCATTTTCTGGTATTTTTTTCAATTTCTTTCTTCAAAGACATAATTCTTGTCAAATAGGTCTTTCACTTCCTTGGTTATAGTGTTACCCCAAGATATTTTATGGCATTTTTTGTGGCTGTCGTGAAAGGTGAAGTTTCTCTGGTTTCCCTCTTAGCTTCTTTATCCTTTGTGTGTAGGAAGGTTACTGATTTTTTTTTTTTTTTGAGTTGATCTTGTATCCTGCCACATCACTGAAGGGATTTATCAGATGTAGGAGTTCTCTGGTAGAGTTTTGGGGGTCACTTATATATACTATCATATCATCTGCAAATAACGAAAGTTTGACTTCCTTCCAATTCAAATCCCCTTTATCTCTATATGTTGTCTTATTGCTATTGCTAGAACTTCACGCACTATATTGAAGAAGTATGGAGAGAGTGGACAGCCTTGTCTTGTTCCTAGTTTTAGTGGAATCGCTTTGAGCTTCTCTCCATTTAATTTGATGTTAGCTGTCGGCTTGCTGTATATTGCTTTTATTATATATTAGATATGATCGTTGTATCCCTAATCTCTCCAAGACCTTTATCATAAAGGGGTATTGAATTTTGTCAAATGCTTTTTTGGCATCTAATGAAATGATCATTTGGTGCTTTTTTTTCTTTCATTTTATTTATATGATGGATTACATTGATAGATTTTTGTGTGCTGGACCAGCCCTGCATCTCTGGGATGAAGCCTACTTGATTATAACAGAAGAGGGGTTTTTGGTTTTTGGTTTTTTTGTTTGTTTGTTTTTTGTTTGTTTGTTTGTTTGTTTTTGATGTTTTCTTGGATTTGGGTTTGCTAGAATTTTTGAGAATTTTTGCATTGGTGTTCATGAGTGAGATTGGTATGTAGTTCTCTTTCTTGTTTGAGCCTTTTTGTGGTTTTGGTATCAGAGTAACTGTAGCTTCATAAAAAGAGTTTGGCAATGACTCTTTTTGTTTCTATTTTGTGGAACACATTAAGGAGTATAGGTATTAGCTCTTCTTGGAAGTTCTGGCAGAATTCTGCACTATGACTCTCTGGCCCTGGGCTTTTTTTGTTGGGAGGTTTTTGATGACAGCTTCTATTTCCTTGCGAGTTATAGGTCTATTTAAATTGCTCACCTGGTCTTGATTTACTTTTGGTACATGGTATTTATCTAAAAAATTGTCCATTTCTTTTACATTTTCCAATTTTGTGGAGTAAAGGCTTTTGTAATAAGAACCAATGATTCTCTGAATTTCCTCAATGTCTGTTGTTATGTCCATCTTTTCATTTCTGATCTTGTTAATTTTAGTGTTCTCTCTCTGCCTTTTGATTAGTTTGGATGTGGGTTTGTTCATCTTGTTGATTTTCTCAAAGAATCAGCTCTTTGTTTCGTTGATTCTTTGGATTGTTTTCTGTATTTCTGTTTTGTTGATTTCAGCCCTCAGTTTGATTATTTTCAGTCTTCTACTCCTCCTAGGTGAGTCTGCTTCTTTTATTTCTAGAGCTTTCAGGTGTGCTGTTAAGTCTCTAATGTGACCTTTTTCTGTTTTCTTTAAGTGGGCATTTAGTGCTATGAACTTTCCTCTTAGCACTGCTTTCATAGTGTCCCGTAGGTTTGGGTATGTTGTGCCTTCGTTTTCATTCAATTTAAGGAAG
This sequence comes from Microtus oregoni, assembly GCF_018167655.1. NCBI lineage: Eukaryota > Metazoa > Chordata > Mammalia > Rodentia > Cricetidae > Microtus > Microtus oregoni. The sequence goes on along the minus strand of NW_024543093.1, from coordinate 21,580,321 downwards.
ACTTTAATTTCTTTCTTTATTTCTTCCTTGACCCAGGGGTGGTTCAGTAGTTTACTGTTCAGTTCCCATGAGTTTATACGCTTTCTGTGAGTAATATTTTTGTTGAATTCTAACTTTACTCCTTGATGATCCGATAAGACTCAGGTGGTTACTAAATTTTTTTGTGTGTGTCTGTGGATGTTTGCTTTGTTACTGAGTATGTGATCAATTTTTGAGAAGGTTCCATGAGGTGCTGAGAAGAAAGTATATTCTTTCCTATTTGGGTGGAATGTTTTATAGATGTCTGTTAAGTCCATTTGATTCATTACATCTGTTAGTTCTCTTATTTCTCTGTTAAGTTTCTGCCTAGTTGACCTGTCCATTGGTGAGAGAGGAGTGTTGAAATCTCCTACTATTAGTTTGTGGGGTTTGATGTGTGATTTGAGTTCTAGTAATGTCTCTTTTACATATGTATGTGCTTTTATATTAGAGGCATAAATATTCATGATTAAGACTTCATCTTGATGAATTGTTCCTGTTATGAGTATAAAGTGTCCTTTTCCATCTCTTCTGACTGATTTTAGTTTGAAATCAATTTTGTTAGATATTAGGATAGCCACAGCCACTTGTTTCTTAGGTCTATTTGATTAGAAAACCTTTTCCCAACCCTTTACTCTGAGGTAGTGTCTGTCTTTGAGGTTAAGGTGTGTTTCTTGTAAACAACAGAATGCTGGATCTTGTTTTCATATCCATTCTCTTAACCTGTGTCCTTTTATAAATGAATTGCGTCCATTGATATTAAGTGATATTAATGAACAGTGGTTGTTAACTCTGGTTATTTTTTAGTTGTAGTGTTTGTGTGTTTCCCTTTTTTGAGTTGTGTTGGTGGAGGGTTATCAGATGTCTGTGCTATTATGGGTATTGTTGGCTTCCTTGTGTTGAGGTTTTCCTACTAGTACTTTCTGTAAGGCTGGGTTTGTGGCTACATATTGTTTAAATCTGTTTTTTTCATGGAATATCTTGTTTTTTCCATCGATGGTGAAAGAAAGCTTTGCTGTGTATAGTAGTCTGGGCTTGAATCCAAGGTCTCTTGGTGTCTTCAACACATCTATCCAAGATTTTCTGGCTTTCATGGTTTCCATTGAGAAGTCAGGTGTAATTATGATAGGTTTACCTTCATATGTTACTTGACCTTTTTCCTTTGCAGCTTGTGAAATTCTTTCTTTAATTCTGTATGTTTTGTGTTTTGATTATTATATGATGAGAGGATGGGTTGTTTTTTGTTTTTTAGGGTTTTTTTTTTTTTGATTCAGTCTATTTGGTGTTCTATAAGCTTCTTGTACCTTCATAGGGATATCTTCTTTAGGTTGGGAAAGTTTTTTCCTATAATTTTGTTGAATATATTTTTCTGGGCCTTTGAGCTGGAGTTTTCTCCATCTTCTACCCCTATTATTCTTAGGTTTGGTCTTTTATGGTGTCCCAGATTTCTGGGATGTTTTGTATTAAAAATTTGTTGGGTTTGATGTTTTCTTTGATCTCTGAGTCTATTTACTCAGTAGTATCTTAAGCACCTGATATTCTTTCTTCTCTCTTGTATTTTGTTGGTTATACTTGTCTCTGTAGTTCATGTTCATTTACCCAGATTTTCCATATCCAGCCATCCCTCTGTTTGTTTTTTCTTTATTACCTTCATTTCGGTCATCAAGTCTTTGAACTGTTTCCTTTACCTGTTTGATTGCTTTTTCTTGGTTTTCTTGGGTATCTTTGAGGGATTTATTCATTTCTTCTAACTTTCTGTTTGTCATCTCTTCCATTTCTTTAAGGGAGTTTTTCACTTAGGTCTCCATCATTTTCCTAAGGTTATATTTAAAGTCGATTTCTTCTACTTCTTCTGGGTTAGGATGTTCAAGTCTTCCTGTTTGCTGGATTCTGGTGTTACCATGTTGCTTTTCAGAATGTTGGAGGAATTCTTGCATTGGCACCTACCCATCTCTTCCTTCATATGAGGCCAGCAGAATCTTAGTGTCTTGGTCCAATCCTTGCTGTGGCTGACTGAGTACTGGGGAGTTTTTCTTGGTCTGCCCTCTAGTAGGTCCCCTCGGCACTGCTGCAGGCTCTCAGATCCCCTCAGCCTTGAAGCAAGCTATGTTGGGGGTTACAAGGACCTCACAGATGAAAAGGTGGGTTTGCGGCAGAGTTGGATGAGGTAAAGAAAGCAGCAGGAACACTCTCCACTGGATGGCCAGAAAAGCTAAGAGAATTGGAGGTGGCCTGGATTCCGTGCCCCAAGACTGTCCCAGAGAGTGGCACTTCAGGCCGCCTAACCAGGTGGGCCCTTACTCAACTCTGAGGTTCCCCTCAGCATGGGAGCAGGGTCTCTTACAGGGTTCCAAGGACCTCTCAGACAAAAAGGCGGGTTTGGGGCCTGGGTGGGATGGGATAAAGAAGTCCCAGAGGCAGGAACACTCCCTGCTGGCTCTCTAGTCCCCTCAGTCCTGAAGCAGGCTGTGTTGGGGGTTCCAAGGACCTCTCAGATGAAAAGGTGGGCTTGGGGGCAGGGTGGGATGGGGTAAAGAAAGCCAGCAGCAGGAACACACCTTGCCGGATGGCTAGAAAAGCTTAAGGAATTGGAGGGAGCCTGGATTCAGTCCCCTAGGACTGTCCCAGAGAGAGGCACTTCATGCTGTCCAGCCGTGTGGCCCCTTACTCACCTTTCCTGTTCTCCTCAGCATGGGAACAGGGTTTCTTGCAGAGTTCCAAGGACCTCGCAGACAAAAAGCAAGAAGTGCTTTCTTATGTTGGTTTTTAACAGACAAACTCTGGGGAATCCTGCTGCCTGAAGTTTATTACACGGTTAAGTTTGTATTGTGTTAGAAGTTACAAGCTTCTCTTTTCAGGATTGTCCTGAGGGACTTCCTGGTGCTGCATGGTTTATTTCATGATGTAATGAGTTCTTGAGAATTCTTAAGTCCAAAGGCCTTGCTCCTGATCATCCTGAAGATCTCTACCAATTAAGCAGTTCCTGTTCCCAAGCCTCTGAAATGAACAGAAAGGACATGGATGCTAAATTCTACCTGATTCTGATAGAGCCGGATTCACCGATTTTCTCCTTATTATAAAATTAAGTGGGTCCTTCCATCCAGCTGGAATTAAGAGTCATCCACAGTCTCTGTCTTAATGGCGTAAATTTGTCTTGTGTACTAAAGCAACAAAATTACTTTAAATTAAAAAAACCTAGAAAAATAGAATCAGAGCTTAAAATAATCAGACACAGGAATTATATAGATCCTGAGGCATCACAGACCAAGGTAACAATTTAAATTAGGAAAAGTTGGAACTGGAGAGTTGGCTCTAAGGTTGAGAGCACTAGGCTCTTGGAGAGCACCCAAGCTTGGTCCCCAGCACCCACATGGTGGCTTACAATCAACTGTAATTCTGGTCCCAAGGAATAAATGCTTCTTTCTGACCTCCATTAGCACTAAGCATGATTGTGGTAAGCATATATGTATGCAGGCAAAACACACATGCACATAAAAAAATAAATTAGGAAAAGTCATTTTCTAAAGGAACCGAAATTAGGAGATCTGTATCAAGGAGGTGAGGAATGAAGTGATAGAAAAAAGTGGTCATAGTTAGCTGTGTCAGACATGGTGAGCTACATAGAAGAATCAAGCAGAAGTCTGTAGTATGTTATACAGGGGTCTTAGGGGAATGTGGGCTATGAATGGATGGTAAAATTATATTTCAAAGGTGTAAGACAGACCTTTAGAAATGGTAGAGGGGCCGAATTAAAGAGAGATTGTTTTGGGAGGGAAGTTGTGTGAGTTGGAAATCTTTAAGGGGTGAATGTTTTAAGTTGAACTCATCATTGGCAGGCAGCTCAGAGCAATGGAATGTTGGAACCAGAAAACTAGGTTTCTGTTCTCTCTATAAAACAGGGATTTCACATTTTCTAAGCTCAAAATGCAGGTAAACACATTGCTTTCTTTTTTATAGGAGACTCCAGACTAAATAGGCAATACACTTGAAAGTACTGTATATAGTCTTCAGTTTTATCATTTGAGAAACAGTTGCATCTTGCTAACTTCATTTAATGAATCACAAATTATAGAGAACATAAAATACATCATTGACTTTCAAAATGCACTTAAATTTTTTTTTAGAAAATTAAAATGTAAAATGTATACATTGGTTTAGGTTCAGCAAGTTGAAGAAGAAATGCGAGGACTTCTGGAAGAAACATGCAAGAACAAAAAAATAATGGAAGGAAAAATTAAGCAACTTGCTTGTGCTCTAAGTGAAATTCAGAAAGAAATGTGATGTTTGTGGGAACAAATTTAATTGAAATGGACCAACAGACCTATTGTACAAACAATTAAATACTGTAACCGTAGTAACTGCTATGACTTTGAAATGTCTCTTTCTACACATTTCATTATGAATTTTTAAGAGACTTGATGAAATAATTGTATGTGTAGGGTTTTTATAATAAACTATTGATAATTATATATATTAGAATAACCTATCATAATAACTAGACTTCAAGCACTTTTTCTTGTCTTTGTCCTGTATGTACCTTGTTGGTAATTGCACGTTTATTTGCAGACTTGTAAAGGAAGGTTAGAATTTGAGTAAAGGAGAGAAGAGAGAAAGTAATCATTGTTGTTAACTTGTGCTAGTGCAGAACTAATTATATTTGTGGGTTTTCCTTTAGTTGATGTAGCTCTGTTCTTTCAAAGCATCTATAACATGTAGCCAAAAATTTAAAGTCTATATGATTTCTTTAAAAAATGTTGTCATTCAGAAAGCAGGTGTAGCTATCTCCACAGCTTGGTCTCCTCTTTCTGGTGTATTTGTTTCATTAAAGATGACATTTATACTTTTATAAATATTGTCTGATCTCGAAGAGCACTCAGTCCTACCATCATCCATACATTCAGTCACTTCATGAAGAGACTTCTGACTTTGCAACTGGAAACACTTCATTTCCTAGCATGTCTTGAATTGCTATGTCACTGCCGTCACCTCTTACACTGGAAAATATACTCCTGTGCCATTTCTGAAAGGAAGAAAATGTAACACATTTGAAAACTAGTGTCATTAGTAAACTAAATTTTAAAAAGTAAGTTAAACCCAAATAATAAGTGTTCTTACAGGAAAGAGTCTTGTGTGCTCAACATACTGCAGTCGGCTAATATCAGAGAAACCAACATGTAATAGGCATCTTGGAAGCAAGATAAAGAATAGCTGCAAACCTACTAAATTTGATTTTAAATAATTAACCAAGATAATTTTTTGTTTGTTTTTCTTTTATTTTTCGAGACAGGGTTTCCTTTTAGCTTTGGAGCCTGTCCCGGAACTAGCTCTTAGAGAGCAGACTGTCCTCGAACTGAGTGCTGGGATTAACGGTGTGCACCACCACTGCCTGGCCCAACAGATAAATTTTTAATAAAATTCATTATAAAAAGATTTCACCCTTACAATGTCAGCTACACTTCGAGAAATTTGGAAGGGAACAAGAGAATTCTTACCAAAAACAATACAGGTTGGAAAGAATTCAAAATAGCTGAAAGACATTCTTACATTAATGAAGACTTACATTGTCAGTCAACCCTGTAAGAAAGATGCCAAAGATACTTAGGCAGAAAGGAAATTATACCTGACAACTCAAACCCACCAAAAGAAATGGTTTACTACAAAAGGTGAATTTTTATATAAAAGATTAGAATTTTGGCTAGCTGGCAGAAATTACTCTTGTTGAATTTATACCATAGAAGATAGCAGAAAATACCAGAAGCTTGGTAACTATAGTGTGTGTTTTGTTCATATTACAGTAGTATTGAATTGAAGATGATTAGTGCTCAGATGCATACAATAATCAGTAGAGTATTAACTAGGAAAGTAACCCCCCAAATCATTAAAATGCCAAATCTAGGCATGATGCCATGCATACAGCTCACCACCAGAAGACTCAAGTAGGTGAACCACATTGGAGACTCTACATTTGAATGACTACAAGGGGTTTACTGACCTTCCCAGAAAAATAATCCTGATGGCAAAAGTGTTTTAAAACTTCTAGAAATAGTCCTAATTAGGTACAGCAATAAAAGAAGTATTCAACAAAAACCTCAGAAACAATGGCAAAGGCCTGGACGATGTTTCAGGGACTGCATTTTCTACACCTCCACTTCAGCCTGGGGAAACTCCGTAGATGGTTGTGGGTGTGGGCAAGTCAGGTTTCTTCCCTTTGCTTCTGTCCAAAGGATGTAGTCTCACAGAGTGGACAAGCTGTTAGGGTTATGCATGAGTTCTGAAAGTTATTAGGCTACATTATGGTTGATAATCACAGCCAAGAAGGGAAGGACACCATCCATCCAGCTCCCACTCATGACATCAGAATACTAGGAGTCTAGTTACTAACTCTTAAGCAGGTCACAAATCTGAAGATACCTAATGGGAGAGGCAGATCTAGAAGAGACCCAGACCCAGGTTTCTTGAAGTAGAATCTCTTGAACTTGCATACAGCTACCCTCAAAGCTTTCCCCAAAGGGATTGAGTTTATTTGAAACAATGGAGAAATTCAAGCTAACCACTCTAATAGGTGCAATAAATGTAACTCTTATCAGTTTATCATATGAAACCAATTAATGACTGGAAATCATGCCTAACTTGAGAATTTCATAAATTCTTGTAAGGTGTCTCCTATTATTAGAGAGGACAGGAGGCATGTTGTTCAAATTTCCCATTTTATTTTGAAATCATCTATATTAGAAAATTCAAGTTATTTACTGTATTTTATGGCCAGGTTGGATCATTTTTCTACAGTGTTGGCAGTTCAAAATACTCAGATACTAACCCCTAAGGAGAATAAGAATGACATCTAGAGAGATGGAAAGGGGCACCACTTAGAGTCGGGTCAGGAGGAATCAACATGTTAAGTGTATTTGAGTTTATTAATACAGTGTTTATAGTGTGTGATATCACCTTCCTGGTGTTGATCTTCATGTGTCAGTATTATGTATAAAGACATTGCAAACTGATTTTTTTTTTTTACTCTTTTAATTGTGTTCTGGAAAATAGCGTAATTGAGTCATAGTTTAGAATTTAGCTGTTCAACATGTGATCATAGAACCAAGAGAATATAACTTGGCAACTTTTTAAGCATTCAAAAATTCTCAGGCCCCGGCATAGCCTCACATGCTCAGCACACCTCTCCTACAGAGCTTCCTTCTCCCAAGACCTACCTTTGAAACAGGAGCGTCGGGTGATAGGAGTTTATGTTCACATGTAGGAAGCATTAGCTGACCCAGAGCTCTGCAGTTAACTTTAGCTCTGGACCTATCACTGCTTTGTGAGACAAAATTCTTAAGTATCTGTCCTGAGCAGGGCCTTTACATATCTGCTGGAGGTTTCTGTACAGGTGTCATGCTGATTTGCCTGCTTTCACCTCAGATATAGTCTTCAGATAACGCCTTTTTTGTTGTTTTTGGGTTTTTTTTGTTGTTGTTGTTGTTGTTGTTGTTGTTTGGTTTTTTTGAGACAAGGTTTCTCTGTAGTTTTTGAGCTTGTCCCAGAGCTAGCTCTTGTAGACCAGGCTGGCCTCGAACTCCCAGAGATTCGCCTGCCTCTGCCTCCCGAGTGCTGGGATTAAAGGTGTGCGCCACCACCACTATAACCACTATAACGTCTTTTTTGATAGAGCGATTTACCAGAACAATATTTCTGCTACCCCAGATCACAAATGTCATTAGTAGTACTATTTGTCAAATCAGGTCTTGGTCTATTTGTGTGGTTTGATTATGGTTGGATAGGCTATACAAATGGTTCTGTGCTGTAAGATTTTAGTGCAAATGATAGTTGAGGATTGCAGTTTGTCATTACAGTATAATGTAGCTCATACTTTTGACTCTGCTTTTGCTACTATTTCAAATCGCAGATAAACATAATTTCTACTTCAGGTTAAGATCTGTTCATATGCATTTGGATATACCAAAGGATGGTATTATATGCAATTCCTGTGCTTTTTCTTTAATATTCAATTAAATATAATATGTGAGTTTAAATGGTAGCTGACAGTAAGTCTGGTTGTTATCTAAACCAATGCCTGATACTTCCAATTTCATGCATTCATAAGTTTTCTATCTGGTGGTAAGCTCAGAATTTGGTAGGCTCAGATTTATCAACATGGGTGCTACAATATGGAGGATGTTTGAGGAAGGCTATGGAACCCTTGGTGTGCCCTATGGAAACAAATATCCCGTGAACCTTACTTAATTATTTCCAAGTGTGTAATCCTGAGTACAGATTTCTGCTTGTTGGCAGTATCTGGGCTCCCCTATCTGTGAGAAAGAGGAATGGAACACTTAATTTCATAATAGGAATGTAGATTATGGTAGATTAGAAGCAGTGTCAGCAACCCATTGGTTGGGAGGAGGAGTGTCATATAATTTATACATTCACTGAAATATCAGAAGTTTTAGGAATCATTTGGTTTTCTGAATCTAGGGGATTTTCTTCAATAGTTCTCTATCCAGAAATTTATCTTTGGATCTAAATTCTTGACTTAAAGTACCTCAAATAAACTTAGTGGTCTTTGGACTTAGACACTTTGCTATGAACTTGAGTTCTAATATTCACTTACATCCCTACATGGAAGTTATACAACTAACCAAATTCCCAAAGCCGTGATTCACTCTCCAAGACTGCTGAGCTTCTCTCAAACTGAGGTGTTAGATTCAGATGGCTAGTTGAATAATTTGAATAATAACTAGTAAAGATAACTCACTGTTACCCTTGGGGATCCCAATATACTTGTGCATAGGGCAATGTCCTGAATGTTTTGAAGGATAACAGCTAACTCCTCACACTTTGTCAAGGTGTCTGGGAATACAGAGCAGTCACCCAACTCTAGTACCATTTACACATCACTGATGTGGATAATGCTAATTGTCTTTGGGTTAATATTATTATTACAAGACAAGTAAAAAAAGTAACAAATAATGAGAAATATACATACATAAAAACAATGTTGCAACACTATGGTAATGGTTCAGTTGACAGACTCATCTGAGTTACCATATATGGTCATACAGGAGAGTGGGAATGACAGGGTGGTCCTAATTATCTATAGTAGTTCCTTCTGCTGGGAGTCTTTTTTTGCTGCCCACTACCCATACTGTAAGAAATGAGAGACAGGTCTCAATAGCACCAGTTTCAGTGAGTGACCACAATCTGGTTATCTATTTTATCCACAACAATAGACTTAAGAGCTACTGGAGCTTAAGTAGATGTTTCCAGTATATTATTTCTTATATTTTGTTTTATTTTATGTGTATGAATGTTTAGCCTACGTGTATATCTGTACAGCATGTGTATGCCTGGTACCCATGGAGACCAAAAAAGGGTATTAGATATCCTCAAATTGGAGTTATTGAATGTTGTGAGCTGCCAAGTGGATGCTAGGAATTGATCCCAGGGACTGTGGAAGAGCAGCCAGTGCTCTTAACTGCCAAGCCTTCTCTCCAGCCCCTCCAGTATATTCTTATTTTTTTGTTATGACAAACTTAGATTCCTTTATATTTTAATATACATGATTTCTATGCATGACTATGTATGACTTGGAGTTCACATATCAGATTATAAACACTACCCTAGGGAAGGTGAGAACTAAAAGTCTCATTGCTGAGCTGGTGAAGTGGATCAGCTAGTAAAGGCACTTAGTGCTAAATCTGAGTACCTGAGTTTGGTCACTGGGACTCACATAATGGAAGAAAAAAAACCTGATTCTCACAAGTTGTTCCCTGACCTCCACATAAATACACACGTGTGTGCTTGCACATAAACATCATGCAGTTTTTAAAATCTGTATGCCACAATAGAATATAAAAAATAATAAATGTGAATCAGATTTAGTTGTATAAATACATATACAATTAAAACTAAGATACTAAAGAAATAATTTTACATACTAGAAGATCAAAAGACCATCCATGCTCAAGGACTGGAAGAACTAATACTGTGAAAATGACTATTGTACCAAAAGCAGTCTACAGATAGATAAATGCACCCTCATCAAACCCAATGACATTCTTTACAGAACTAGAAACAATCCTAAAATGCAAGTGGAAGCACAAAAGGAAAGGCTCTGAGTAGTTAAAGCAGTCCTTGGCAGCAACAATGCAAGCTCCATAATATGATGCCCATTTACATTACAGAGTCCAGTAACAAGACAGCATAGCAAAGGAACAGGGCAGAGGACTCAGAAGGAAGTCCACAGAGCTAGAAGCACCTAACAGTTGATAAAGTTCTCAAGAATAAACATTAGAGAAGAAACAATCCTTTACAAACGATGCTGAGAAATTTGGTTTATGAATGTAAACGTATGCCAATATCAACTACCCTACACAAAAATCAATGAAAAAATGGATCAAGACCTTTATGTAAGATCTACAATTCTGAAACTTCAGAGGAAAACATAGCTAACTTATCTCAAGGTATAGAGGCAAGAATTTCTGGAAAAGACCCCAACAGCAGAGGAAATAACGCCAAGATTTATTAATAAATAGGAATCATATGAAATCAAGAAGCTTCATCACAGCCAAAGAGACAACCATCAGAGTGAGTGAAAAGACAGCTTATAAAATAGAAAACAAAAGCTGTGTGGCAGAGGTAAAAATGAAAGATATACAAAGATCTGCAAAATTTAGCACAAAAACGTCAATACTTTGCTAGTCCATAGCACCCCAGCCGGAATGCTATCCTCAAGAAAGTAAAAGGTAAAGGCTGGTGATGTGGAGAAGAGAAGGATGCTGGGAAGAGGATCTTTAATTTACTAATCGGAGAGAATGTAATCTCGTGCAAGGACTTTTGAAGTAAAGCATGGAGATTCCTGCCACATAACAGCTGTACACCACTGGATAAATACCTAAAGGACTCTAAGTGAACATAACATACATGTGATTATTGCTATATTAGTCACTTTTACTTGGAAATGGAACCAGTCTAATTGGCCATCAACAGATGAAGGATAAAGAAATGTGGTACATAAACACTGGAATTTTATGCAGCTGTAAAGGAAGAAAAAATTACATTTGTAGTGAAATAGGTGTGATTAGAATCATTGTTAAGATTTGTAGTGAAATAGGTGTGATTAGAATCATTGCTAAGCAAAATAGGACAGACTCAAAAATACCAATTTCCCCTCACATGCAAGAACTAAATTTATATATATATGTAAAATTATGTTTACATACATAAATATATATATATATATAAATTATGTTTACATGTGTGCCTCTATATTTGTAAGTCATGTATCAAGATGGGGGTAATGAAGAACTTTTACAGGGGTCAGAAAAACCGTAGTGGAATACATGTAATAGGAAAGCAGAAGGACAAAAAGGAAGAAACAACTGTAGAATGGGAGGGAACAAGGAAAAGCAATGGGAGAAAAAATGAGAACAGAGATGAGAGACTTGATGAAAACCATTGCTTTGAATGCTTGCTACCTTTAGAAATGGATGGCAAAATGGAAAACATTCCCACTCTTCCAGGGTAACATGTTTTTAATTACATAGTATGTATCCCCTTTGGCAAAACAGAAGTACAAGACAAAAATCATTGTGCTGTGTGCGTGCAAATTGTGTGTTTACATACAGTCCGCACTTGCTATTTGTACTTACAGGATACAAACTTTCAGAAGGCCTTTGCATTATCTGTCATAGTGCTGTGCCATGTGTGCGATAAGCAATGTCATGTGTCATAAGAGGATTAACTATCCTTGAAACACCTTTTAACTACTTTTTTTTTTTTTTTTTGGTTTTGGTTTTGGTATTTTTGAGACATGGTTTCTCCGCGATTTTGGAGCCTGTCCTGAAACTCACTGTAGACCACGTTGGCCTCGAAATTCACAGAGATTGCCTGCCTCTTGCCTCCTGAGTGCTGGGATGGAAGGCATATGCCACCACCACCCGGCCTTAACTACCCTTTTGTTATAGTAATTATCTGGCTGGAGAGATGGCTCCGAGCTTAACAGCACTGAATTTTCTTCCTGAGGGCCTGGGTTCAATCCCCAGCACCCACATGGCAGTTCACAACTGTCTGGAAGTCCAGTTCCAGGGAATCTGGCACCCTCACACCAGTGCACATAAAATAAAAGAAATGCAGAAGACAGATGTTTGTATGTTATAAGCATTTGAAAGGAAAAAGAGCCAAATCTAGTTTCAGAAAAATTAAAACAAAGAGGTAATACAGTTCATACACAAATTTTTGATGGACTATTAGCTAAAGGGAGAACAGTTGAAAGTTGCAATTATTCATGACCATTAAATAGAATTAATAATTTAAAACTAAGTTCCATCTGAGAACATAACTCCATGCTTGGGTACTTATTTAGCATTCACAGTGCCCCAAGTTTAATCCAAAGCACTGCCCTACCCCCTGGACATTCACAGTGCCCCAAGTTCAATCCAAAGCACTGCCCTACCCCCCTGGACATTCACAGTTCCCCAGGTTCAATCCAAAGCACTGCCCTACCCCCTGGACGGGAGGCAAAAAAAAAAGAAAGAAAGAAAGATAGTTTACTCTCCTCGTCAAATAAAAACTTTTATTTTCTTAAATATTTACTGTGACAGAAGAGTACATATTTTTTATTTATCCTGTATATATGAAAATGGCATGTGTGATTCTCCACAAATATCACATACTTTAAATCCAGTCCGAACTGGCCTAATTATTCTTTTCATCATCAAATTCTTGCCATTCATCCCTCAACCTAGTCCTGAATTACATAATTATTCTGAAATGTATTAAAACTTATTCAATAATATTACAGCGCATCATAATATTTGTCCTACAAATCTATGTGACTAACCCAAATTTGTTAAAAGATTGCTGACGTGGAAATATTACTGCACAGGTCAGTGAAATACACGCTAGCTCCACTAGACTAGCAAGTGAACAAAAATCTGCCAAAGAGATCTGAGGTGTTTCTCCAAAAGGGCAGGCATTTGTATGTAGTAACTGGCCCCTTTCAATAACTGTCTCTTTATAGCCAAAGGACATGGAAATCGAAGTCAGAGTGGAAAAAATGTATTCTTAGTCACCTAATATCTGTTAAGTGTTCAGTGTGACCAATAGTGTCTTAAGATTATTTGTATTCTGGTTTTTAATGAGTAGAAATTTCAAAAAGGTCCATCAACATTTCACCATCCATCTCATTCTCAGCAATGTTTGGTGGGAAAGAAACATACTTATTTTTCACTGTGCTGTTGATTGTTCGCAGGGTGACTGTGCGCGTGCAGACTGAGACTGGAAAGCAGGACTCCAGGTCAAGTTCTCACCTCATCTGCCGATGTGCTCCTGAGGGCTTGGACTTAAGTACCCACATTTATTCTTCTGTGTTTGATTATGCAGATGACATTTGCACAGCTCTATATATTACAATCCACATGAAAAGACTGGATTGTGTATAAATTTTACATCTATCAAATGTTTTTACAACAAATAAAAGAATAAAAAGCATTTATGACAGTCTTTTCTCTGAAATTTGTGAAACAGTGTAATTTTTTATTTTAGAATATCAGTCAACAAAACACAAAAGGTTTTTATGGCTAATTGAAATGTTTGCTAATTTGTTAATACTCTAATACTTGACATCCAGCAACTTCAAATAAATGAAAATTCCACTGTGAAAACCACAAACAACTATTAACCAAAAGTTTAGAGTCAGCCTTTTAAAAAATATCTAAAGTGGTATATTAAAATGTGTTTACAAAATTACCCATCATGATAATTATGATAAAGTTCAATCGTATGCTTGCTTTTCACAAACTAACCTTTTGAAACGCTAAGCCCCCAACCCCCTCCCCACTTAAGCTGTTTAGAGATGTCTTCCTGGGGCTGGGGTGTTCATGCTGGCATTAGAGCCTTTGTAGGAGCAGAAGTGCAAAGCTGCTCAGTAGCCTCTCAAAGACAAAGACAGTGCAAAAGATCCTGCATGCACAAGCTAGAAGAGGCTCCCGACTAGAGCTCAGCAATCCCTGTGCCTTGATCTTAGACTTGCAGCCTTCAGGTTATGAGACTATAAAGTTCTATAGTTTAGATAGCCAATTTCTGATGTTGTATCGCATAATTGTTTTATAAATAGTAAAATTTCATTTCACAACAGTTTCTGACCTAGCACACATAGCAGAATGTTCGTTGATTAAAATCTCAAGAAACACTTTTTATTATAATCAATATTATTAATTTGTAAAAATTTTTGATTTGCTTAATATAAAATTATATAGGTAGTTGCATTAGCTGATTGTTTTCATTTTATTTTAGATTCGTTATCCCAAATTTTGTTTGCTATGTTCTTCGCACTAAAACAGTGGCTAATAAAATATCTGTGAAGGCAAAACAATACTTTTGTTTTTCAGGATTTACTAGTTGATGCTGTCAGTTTTCCCTCTCATTTCAGTGACTTTTTTCTCTCTACTGTTAAATTAGGTATTATTCCTTCATGTAGGAACATTATTTTCTACCAAATGATGTTTTTTTTTAGTCACCTAATATTTAAGTGTGAGCAACATTCAGTGTATGTGAACACTAAGTTGTCAAAGATGTTTATACTGATTCTCAAGTTTGCAAGTAAAATGAAGGGTGGAAACAGATTTCCTCATCTCATACCTGTGTAATTTCACTGTCGCTTCGTAGTTTAAGATATCACTAAGCACAAGATGCTGCGAGTAGCCCAAATAATATGATTACTGGGAAACAAATACATAATTTGATTAAGCACGCTTTCTAAAGGCAGGTATGGCAAGAGTTGGGAATCCAGCCTTCAACAGGCGATCTTCTATTCCCGCGAAAGGAGTCTTAACCCTTGCACCTGCTGAGACGCGAGAGCCGCCCCCAGGTCGCCCGACTCCCCGCCCCTCCGCGGAGAGAGCGTTTCCAAGTAACGCCGGCGGCGTCACTTCCTGCCATTTAAACTCAGGCCCACCCTCGCCGCGCCGACCGCTCGCTCTCTGTGGTGCGCGCGCGCGCTTCTCGGCTCCGGGCGGCTGGTGGACGCGAGGGCGCCGAGGGCCGGGAGCGGAGTCCGCGCTCCTCGTCTGCTCGGCGGCAGAGCGGCTCCGGCGGGCGGCGGCGATGGCGGCGGCGGAGCCCGCGAGCTCTGCCCAGCCCACGCCGCAGGCCCAGGCCCAGCCGCCGCCGCCGCCACCTGGGGCGCCGTCCTCGCAGCCGCCCGCGGCGCTCAGCAGCCGGCACGAGAAGAGCCTGGGGCTGCTCACCACCAAGTTCGTGTCTTTGCTGCAGGAGGCGCAGGACGGTGTCCTGGACCTCAAAGCGGTGAGCGGGGGCTTGGCGGGGACGTGGCTTCGGGGCGACCGGGAAGCGGGTGGTGCAGGATGCGGGGCCCCACCGGCGGGTAGGCGCGTGGCCCTGCCTACAAAGAGCACCCTGAGCGGCGACCAAGGCCAGGCGCCCAGGAATGGGCGCTTTGCTCAGGACGCCGTAATGGACCGCTCTATAGGACTTTATTTCTGTTTGAAGAACTTTCTTGCTAGTTCTTCCGAATGAAAGGAAAACGAGAAAACTTCCACACCTCGCCGCTAAAATAATAGTTTTTAGAAGGGGAAACTCTTCATCGACAGTTAGGAAGTGAGATTGTCTTTGTTGACATAATTTGGAATCTTAAAGGTTTCTAGATGTGAGATTTGCTGTCGCACAGAGAGTTTTGTGACTTACAGACTAAGCTGTGGAATTGCTTAGTAAACTTTATGTGGTTTTATAAGAATGTTTGCTTCGTTCTTTGCTACGGTTCAGGCTTTTTCAAAAAAAAAAAAAAACGTTCATCAAAAGCTGTTCAATCATACAGTGATTTAACCGTTCCTGGCAGTACTTGGAAGGATTCCACAGCGCAGAGGGGGGGAAAGGAGTATGTGATCATGTGAATAAAAATCCAGCCAGTATACTGAGGTTAAGAAAGAGCCAATACTTTAAAAAAACAAACAAAATTGCTAAGGAGTCTACAATCACAGTGGACCGCCTCTGTGACTCCTTTACCTGGCTGTATTGGGAAAACTCGCAGCACCCAGGGACTAAGTACTATGCCACCTTCCTGGCTTGAAGCCATTACCATCCTCACTTCTGTGCCCAAGCAAAGGAAAAAGTGTCCGAGCTGGAGAAGTTTGCTGTCCATCCTCTTGTGGTCCAGTGGGAGGCACTAGGTTGTTGGCTCTGAAATTGCCCCCCCTCTTTCGTGGGGGTAGATGCCAGTAGGTTTCCGTTCTTATTTGGAAATATTATTCCTGGGACTTTTTTTTTTTTTGGTCACTTTTGAAAATTCTTTGTATTCTCATTCATATTCTCTCTCTCTCTCTCTCTCTCTCTCTCTCCTCGCCCCTTTTCTTCCCCTTCTCTCCCCTTTCCCCCCTTCCCTCAATCTTTTTCCCTCCTTAAAAATACTTTAATGGGCATCTACGGTATTCAGGTTGAAATGAATTAAAATGGTATGGTTTCCAATTTCACTGGCAGTAATGAGAACAGCAGAGAAACCCCTGATGTTACAAACCCCCATTGAAATCTGGTCTTCAGAATTAAATTCAGCTGTAGCCAGTGACTGTCAATATTTTAAAAAAAGTCAGGAAATCCCGGAACTTTTTGGGTAAAATGGGGGTTTGATGATTCATCCTGAAACATGCTCAAAACTCAGAATTCCCTTCCAGATTTGGATATCTGGCTTCCTTCACCTGGATGACAGCAGGTTCAGGCATCAAATAGCAGTTTGATATGCAAGAGTCTTATTTCAGTTATCTTGGATCTGTCCTAAAGAAATGTTCACAGATTGCTGTAATGATGTAAGGGTTAATGATTTATTCTGTTTCCTAGGAAGAAAAACGTTTTATTTATGCATACAATTCATGTTTATAAATACATAAAAAATATACAGGACAACTTACAGTGAGGCTGTTTCTCATAGTACATCATGAAATATTAAGATATCCTAACAATATGTGTTGAAGATGGTCTTGTACTGACACTAAATTTCTGTCTGAAAAATTTAAAACACTTTCTTATTATTTTTTAATTCTGACTCTAAGTAAAGAACATTTTTCTGTATAAGCTATTGATACAGGCTTTGCATTTAATTTTTTAATTAATAAAAGAATCCAATTTTGTGAAAAATCACAAATATAAAAATATACTAACTTTCCCATCAAATATCCTGAGGACTGTGTAAATGGTGCTGCCCCAGTGTGAGCCTGATACACAAACTTAGGGAAGTTCTGGGTTAGGTCTGCCAAATGAGAGTGAGCGTTAGAAGCTAGGCTTAATTTCTGTGCTGTACTGCCTTTCTAGTAGTCCTTAAAAATAAACTTAAGTTTTTATGTGTCTCTGTGAATCTTTCAGGAAAGAAAAATGCATCATTTTACTCCTACGGTAGGCAGTGGGCATCTGTCTGCACAGGAGGGCACTGATGGCAGATTCTGTAGAGATAGATTAAACTGATGTTTTCTTTTTCTGTAGCTTAGTAACTGTGAACAAGAGTGTGGGTAGGTGTTCTGAAAATTCCTTTTCACTATACTTTACATATGGAGTTTCTATATTTTATTTAACATCTTTGTGCCATCTTGATCTTTGTAAACATAATCTGGGTTGTGTATGTTGTATACTATAACTACCTAAGTTACAATTACCTGAATGACACCTAAGTATTGGTGCGTTCTCTCCCAGATCCAGACACATACGTAATAAATGACCTAACTATACAACCTAGACAAGACATAATTCAGCCACAGGCTCTGGTAGGTAACAAGGTTTCTGAGGTAGTTGACACAGGGAGGTATGCATGAAGCATTTCAAGAGTTCGATGCTTGCTTGAAGTTTCTCAGGACATCACTCCTGGATATATGCTATGCCTGCTGAATTGAAAGTGGGGTCTGGAATAGGATGTATTTGTAGAATCTATGTTCATGTCAGTGTTACTTTAATAGTCAAAAGATGGGTAACTCAGATGTCTTCCAGTGGATAATCAATTGGGATACGCAGGCCCAATGAGGGGCTTTCTGCTTTAGAAAGAAATTCTGACATGTATAGCAGAGGTGATCCTTGAGGACTTTATACTGAGTAAACAGACAAGTGCTGTATAATCCTTTTCCTTAATTTTTATTTTATGTGTATGAGTGTTTTGCCTGCATGTATGTCTGTACTACATGCAGATGTCAGAAAAGGGCATCTGATTCCCTGAAATTGGAGTTACAGGTGAGGTGAGAGCCATTCCATGGAACTAAACATAGGTCCTCTGGAAGAGCAGCCAGTACTCTTACATTAAGTGCTGATCCATCTCTCCAGACCCAACAACATACAACATACAACAGTATGATTTTTATTTGAGTATTTAAGAGTACTCAAATTCTTAGAAACAAAGCAGGAGAATGCTTACCAGAAGATATGGCAGTATAGAACAAAAATTCTGTAATTGATAATGAGGTTATAGGCTGAAGAGTCAAAACTTGTCAAAACTCTTAGTGCCCCTCATCCCATTCATTAATATGGAACTACATTTGAGGGAACTTTCATAAAAAGAAGGCTGAGTTAAATGACATTATCAAGGTGTGCCCTATTAAATCTCCTCAGTGTCCCTGTGACAGCAAATTTGGATACACAGAACCAGCAGGACAGTTCACACATAGAATAGAACATGTTAGAACAAAGCAGGAGGGGAAGGGATGGGAGATGAGGGAGGGCAGTGGGACGGGTGTCAAGAACAGATTAAATATAATGACATGTTGCAGTATACCAACCAAACCTTTGTATGCCAGCCAAAATAATAATTATATAAAAGGATTTTCAAACTATACAATTAATGGACGCAGGCAGATTTCAATTTATAGATTTCAGAGGATCACTATGGTTTTCCTAGTTACATAGACACTATCAAATACCTTTTTTCTCCTTGATTATTCTTTGGTGACTTGCATAAGAAAAGAACTTTATTTTTAAAAGCTTATAAAGAGTTGATTAAAATAGCATCAGAAGAATATTCAAAATAGTACAGTGGCAGTCAGAGTAGCCAGACACAGGGTATTCTTAGGTGCAGTTTCTTTGGGGCAGAGCATTGATGCAAATTGAAACACTTACAGTGTAAATAAATGGTGCTGCAGGAGTGCCCTTCTGCTTAGTGTAAGCATTTATTGGTATTTCATTTCCTTGTTGATTTACGGCCCCTACAAGCCTGTTAGGAATATTTTCCTAATGCAAGCTCTCTGTCGAAGCAAATTCCCAATCCAGCCAAATCAAAACAAGCCAAATTAAGAGATATCCAGGTTTAATGGGAGTTCTGTACTCTAGGGGGCCCTGAGGGGCCAGGAACGCAAAAAAAAGACGTGTTCCTCTTTTGGGGGTTCACTTATGCATTCTTGGGAGTGGTCTTGACACCACCACCACCCCCCCCCCCCGGGAGGGGTCAGGACCTGCCTGCTGGGATATGCATTTCAGACCAATACAAACGCTCAGGCCTGGAGGCTGGGATAGATGCAAGGGGCTGGGGTCTATTTGGAAACAGAATGTTTTTGCTCTCACCTTAACTACTCCCCTTTCTTCCCAGGTTCATAGCATTTTTAACATCTCTCTTTTTTGTGCTAGGGATTTCACCTAGGGATCTGCACAGGTTTGGCAAGTGCTGTCATTGTAGTTTTTGGATTGCTCTTTCTTTTCCTTTTTAGATTTATTTATTTGTACTGTTGTTTTGCCTCGTGCATATCTCTGTGCACCACCTGCTTGCAGGGCCAGTGGAAGTAGAAAGATGCCTTGGTTCCTTGGAACTGGAGTTCCACATGCTTGTGAGCCTCCATGTGGGTGGTGCTAGGAACCAAACTCAGATCCTCTGAAAGAGCAACAAGTGCTCTTCTTAACAGCGAGGCCATTTCTTCAGTCCCTACAGCTTGATGCTTTAAACGCCATCTCTCTCTCTTTTTTATTTCTTTTTTTATTACTTTATAAATAATACCAATTAAAATTCCCATTTCCTCCCCTCCACCCACTTCCCTCCCACTCCCCCATACACCCTTCCCCCCAACTCCCTTCTGTCCTGAGAAGGGAGAAGAGAGGGTAAGGTACCCTGCCCTGTGGGAAATCCAAGCTCCCCCATCCCCATCCAGGCTTAGGAAAGTATGCATCCAAAGAGAATAGGATCCCAAAAAGCCAGTACATGCAATAGAGACAAATCCCAGTGCCATTATCATTGGTCCTTCGGTCTTCCCCAATTGTCAGCCACATTCAGAGAGTCCGGTTTGATCACATGCTTGTTCAGTCCCAGTCCAGCTGGAGTTGGTGAGCTCCCCCATTAGCTCAAGCACACTATCTCAGTGGGTGAACCAACCCCTCGTGGTCCTGACTTCATTGCTCATCTTCTCCCTCCTTCTGTTCTTCAACTGGACCTTGGGAGCTCAGTCCAGTGCTCCAGTGTGGGTCTCTGTCTCTATCTCCATCCATCGCCAGACGAAGGTTCTATGGTGAGATTCAAGATAGTCATCAGTCTGACTATGGGACAAGACCAGTTCAGGCACCCTCTCCTCTACTGCCCAGCGTCCTAGCTGGGATCATCCCTGTGGACTCCTGGGAACCCCTCCAGAGCCAAGCCTCTTGCAACCCCAAAATGGCTCCCTCCACTAAGATATCTCCTTCCCTGCTCCCATATTCGTACTTCCACCATCTCACCCATCGCTCTCCCCAAGACTCCCCTTCAACCCTTTCTCTTCCCTCTCCTCTTCCCTCTCCCCTCGTTGCCTCCATGCTCCCAACTTTTGACTGGCAATCTTGTCTACTTCCAATTTCCAGGAGGATCTATATATGTTTAAACACCATTTTATGAGATATTATCTGCATAGATATAGACTTAAGAATATATGAGATTTTTTTTTTATTTTCAGTAAGCAAATAAGTGGAAATTAAATTTCTGCTTTTCTGCCTTTATCAACCCCTTATGGAACCTATAGTGAAGTTTTATTTAAGTCACCTCTTTTTTTTTTTTTTTTTTTAGTTTTTCGAGACAGGGTTTCTCTGTGGTTTTGGAGCCTGTCCTGGAACTAGCTCGTCGAGCATATACTGAATTCATATGCCCAAATGATTTAGTCTTCTAAATTGTATAAAATGGCTCACCAAGGCCAGCTGGACTGTGACCGAAAAAGCATGGGATAAAACCGGACTCTCTGAACATGGCGAACAATGAGGGCTGATGAGACGCCAAGGACAATGGCACGGGGTTTTGATCCTACTTAATGTGCTGGCTTTGTGGAAGCCTAGCCAGTTTGGATGTTCACCTTCCTAGATATGGACGGAGGGGGGAGGACCTAGGACTTACCACAGGGCAGAAAACCCTGACGGCTCTTTGGACTGGAGAGGGAGGGGGAAAGGAGTGGGGGGGAGGGGGAGAAGGGTGAGAGGAGGGGGAGAAGGGTGGGAGGAGGGGGAGGGAAATGGGAGGCTGGGAGGAGGTGGAAACTTGTTTTTTGTTTATGTTTTTTTTTCTTCTTTTCTTAATAAAAAAAATTATTAAAAAAAAATAAATAAATTGTATAAAATGTTTTGTCACAATTTTATTTTTTGAATAGAGGACTAATGTAAAATTTTACCCTATTATTCTTTAGTTTTATGGGCTTTGATGAGTTATTGTGATCTTTACATTAGATAGCATCTATAAAGTCCTGTTACCCTATTACTACAGGTTAAAATCAAGCATTTTACATGCTAATTATAATGAGCTGTGTGTGTAATTCGGTAATAATTAAATTAAGGAAATAGATCAGCATAAAGAGCCATGTCTTAGGGTTTCTACTGATGTGAAGAGAGCCCATGGCAACTCTTTTGTTTGTTTGTTTTGGGTTTTTTCAAGACAGAGTTTGACTGTGTAACAGCCTGGGCTGTGAGCTCACTTTGTAGACCAGGCTGGCTTCAGACTCACAGAGATCTGCTTGCCTCTGCCTCCTGGGTGCTGCTATTAAAGGCATGCGCCACTACCGCTCGGCCCGTGGCAGCTCTTACAGAGAAAAACAGTGCAGAGGTTCAGTCCATTATCATCATGGTAGGACATGCCATTCACATAGATTTCCTTTCTTCTGTTTTCTTCTCACTAAGACTCTTCTGATAGCAAACAGAGAAGACACTTTGAAGTATGAAGTCTAATTTTCCCTGTGCTCAAAACTGCCTAGTGGCTTTCCGTCACTGGAATTAAAAGCTGATACCTTCACAATGACCCAGAAGGTCTGTTTTCTCTCTCTTACTGCTACGAGAAACCACACCCATAGAATCTCGCCTACAGGAATGCTCACACATGAGCTGAACAAGGAGGGCACCAACAAATATGCCAGAATGGACAGGGAAAAGCCAATGAGGCCTCAGCCCCACACAAAACTATAGGCAAGTGAGGAAAGTTGGGAGCAAGACAGGTGGTTCTCCCTAGGGAAGAGCAATCCAATTGGATGTCCAGTGGTAAGTGGTCAGCTCTGAATAGGTTATGTATGTATGTATGAATGGATGAATGTAAATGATTGACTATGGTTGGAACATATAAGTCAAATAAACCCTTTCCTTATTTCCTCCCATTGCTTTTCATGATGGTGTCTTATCACAACAGTAGAAACCCTAATTAAGATAGATGAGTGAGTCAAGTAGTGATGACCTACAAGAGCTGGTAAACATGTCTTAGGCTGTAAATCACATTTGTTAAAATAGAATATGTGCTAGAAATTGTCAGGAGGGCCATTTAACTACTATTTCATAAGTACCATGAATTGTAGAGTGGGACCCTACATTACTGATTTAGGCTGTTGACTCTGAAAACGGATAACCTCTTTTTCTGAAGTTCTTTCTTAGTGGGGAGCTGATCACAGGAATTCCTTGGTCTTCATAATGTTCATTCGGGTTCATCATGATAGTATTTGTGTTTCTCTTACCTTGTAGGAAAGAAACAACCATACTTTTTTTTTAAAAAAAAAATCGCTAGAAACACTGCTATGTTTAAGATTTTTATTTCTTGTTGATTTAATAGTGTTGGGGTAGAAAAATTCATCCATGCAATAAAGCTTTTAAAACGCAAATCATTATTAAACAAATTTACAATTTGTGCATACATATAATGCTGACTCCCTTTATTCCTTAATTGCCAAAAGGCTCAGATACATAAAGAGTAAGGCTGTCTTTTGATGAGATTCTTATAGGAAGTGAAAGACTTAACAATTCCTTCTCAGCTTAGTCTTTGAGGTGACAAAAATTACTACCGTGTTGTTTTATTAGAGATACGGCTTCTGTTGTGACAGCATTTTTTTCTTTAACATCTTCTACTGTTTAGATGGAATAATTTCTCTGGTATTTGCAAAGTCTGGGAAATGTTTCAAATATATCTAGTTAATGTTCTCAGGAGACTGAGTGGGTCATATTTGGGACAATCACCTCTCTCTCTGGCTTTATATATACATGGTACTTTCTTTGTTCTTTTTGTCCTAAACAGGCTGCTGATACTTTGGCTGTAAGACAAAAGCGAAGAATATATGATATCACCAACGTCTTAGAAGGAATTGATCTAATTGAAAAAAAATCAAAGAATAGTATCCAGTGGAAGTAAGTCACAAACCCTACCTAAAACCAATGCTAGGTAGAAAATGAACATCAGAGCTTTCTTTTTCACAAATGTTCAGTTTTAGTCAGCTAATCACATCAGACTTCTGTCCCCAGGACAGACTCTCTGGGCTTGCCTATCTGTCCATTATGTGTTGGATGCTTCCTTGTTCTCTCCACTGTTTCATGTATTAGCTATGGCATGACTATGTGCTTCTGACAAGTATATTCTGCTTTTAGAATACTTTCTTTGGCCTTAGACTTTTTTTTTTGTTAGAATTCTGCCCCCAAACCAGATATAGTTATCTTCACCAGCACCTCAGTGTACATCAGGAGACTAACTGTTTAGCTTTGATGTGATTTTGGTCCCTCAGTTACTAGCTTGGCCTTTCTGGTGTTAAAAAGGCATTCTAGCATATACTTAGAATTTCCAAAACATATTTCTTGTCATTAATTTTTTGTATTATTCGAAAGTTTTTTGTTTTTAAGATTTACTTATGTGCATTTGGTATTTTGACTGCATGTATGTCTGTGTGAGGATGCAGATTTCTTGAAACTAGAGTGACAGACAGTTGTTAGCTGCTATGTGGGTGTTGGGAATTGAATCCCGGGTCCTCCGAAAGAACAGCCTTTAACTGCTGTGAGTCATCTCTACAGTCCCCTTTCAGATTTTCTAAGCAAGTACGTTTAGAGCTTTGATGTTTAAATTTTGTAAGGATTTTAATGTGTGGTTTTCAGAAGAATGTAAATGCATTTGATTAACCTTTAAGTCAATTTTATTACTATAAAAATTAAATGCTATTAAATGGGTGTCTGATCCTGTGAGAATTTATTCTCATGCTTTTAAGGGGTGTAGGCGCTGGCTGTAATACTAAAGAAGTTATAGATAGATTAAGATTTCTTAAAGCTGAAATTGAAGATCTAGAATTGAAGGAAAGAGAACTCGACCAGCAGAAACTGTGGCTACAACAAAGCATCAAAAATGTGATGGAAGACTCCATTAATAACAGATATCCTTCTGAGTAAGTTATTCGTCATATAGCACAAAATGTAGTGCATCTTTAGTAGTACTCAGATCAGTTATCTGGTTCTTAAGCAATTAAGTTTTACAAATATAACATTTTATAGCTCTCTAATAACAGACTGGTATTTTAAAAATACTATCATTTTAAGTTGTATGGTATTAACATTCTTGTACTGAGGGGAAAAGATACATGTTCTCTCAGCATATGACTGGCAGGATGCAGTATCGTAGCTTAGTACAGGGGTCTGAATATTATTGCTAAGTATATACGGTACTTTAAATAATTATGTCCAGTTCTAGCTTTCAGTTTTGAAAAACTAATTTTTTAAGGAGTGTCATAAGTTTATATTCCTTGATGCTTCTTCCTAATACTAACCCAAGACTGGTTTCTCCTACTACATAGAGGAATATTAATGCCACAAGGTATATGTTCCTTTCACACCACTGTCTATGGAGATCTCTAGTGTTTGTCTTCCTTTGCAGTTAACCCCCACACACACACCTCATAAAAATAGTTCGGTAATGTATACAATATATTCATCATGTTGTCTTGTTACTTTTGTGTGGGAGTTAGAGCTCCGTAATCATGTGAGAACAATGGGAATTTTCAAGTTGTATACCATGGAAACCGAAGATTTGCAAACCATTTAAGTGATCTAGATTTTGTTGCCCTGCTTTATATAGCTTAACAAGATTTTGGTCATTTACAAGTGTCTAAACTATGACTGTACATATACTATATAACTTAAATAGTGGTGATTTTGATATGTCGAAAATATATCTATCTGGGAAAAGGGTGCCCTGCATTTAGCCAATTCTTAGAAATGGCAAGGGCTTAACCAGGAGTAAAGTTGTAGTCTTAGACCATACATCTGGCCTATATACCCAGGAGGCAATATTCCTTCTACTTCATCATCCCAGGACCAGGAAAAGGCAACCCCTG
Organism: Microtus oregoni; assembly: GCF_018167655.1. NCBI lineage: Eukaryota > Metazoa > Chordata > Mammalia > Rodentia > Cricetidae > Microtus > Microtus oregoni. The sequence continues at coordinate 21,554,771 of NW_024543093.1, read as the reverse complement.
GGGTCCTATAGGAAAGAGTTGGTCAAAATTATTCAAACTAACCAATTCTGAAGTGTTTCTGTTTCTCCTTCCCTGCCTTACTTTTCATATGAAGGCCCAAACAAAGATTCTGGACTAATGCTTTCACCTACCTTCTAAACTCACTGCTCTGTTTCCCATCTGTGACACTTCTGTCTTTAGGAGCTATGAGTGTAATATATTTTGTTTGCCAGAGCCTCCTCTCTTTCTATGGCCATACAACTTAAAAGAGCAGCAGCCTGTATGGCCACTCTTCACTCAGCGATGATGCTCTTGCGCATCCATTCCCATGCACTCACACCTCTAGTGTATGTACCATTTTGCATCATAACCCAAAAGTCTTCAGATGTCACAAACCAGAATGGCTACTTATTAAAGCAACATGTAGAAACTCTGCCTACAGACTTTTGATTGTCTTTGTCTTTCTAAGGACTTGCACTTTTTGTCTCCCCGTGTTATATTGCCTTCATTCATTTGATTTCAATTTGGACTTCAGGTTTATTAACAAGTGTTAGGCCTTGATAGAAATGTTGTTCCTTAACTCTTATGACAGTACGTTTTCTTATGTAACTCACGAAGACATCTGCGATTGCTTTAATGGTGAGTACTGTTAGCCTTTTCTTACATTCTTCCATTTGTTTATTTGGTTTCTGGAGACAGTGTTTCTTTGTCTAGCCCTGGCTGACCTCTGATTTAGACATCCACCTGTCTGTGCCTCCCAAGTGCTAGGATTAAAGGCACAAGCCACTGCATTCTTCCTTTGAACAACCTGTTGACTGTAGTTTCTCACAATTCCCCCCATACACTCAGCCTGTATTTTCAGGAGTTGTCTTTCTCTGTAGTCATGTGCTGACAGGCTGCTTACAGATGTTTTCATGGCAGTAACCAACCGTTTTCACAGCTTTTACTTTATGTGTGGGAGGGCACAGGAGCCAGGGGATGCGGAACTTAAATGAGCAGGATTTAGTAGACTTTTCAAGGTCCCAGGAGCATAGGAACTTGAAACATAAGCATTGTTTCATGAAACTGTATATAGCAGGTACTAGTCACAGGTAGAACCCAGGGAACTCTTGAGGAAAGTTAGGTGAATCTGTTTCATAATGATGCCTCTACCTCACTATATAGTTAAGTATGACCTTCTGATCCCTCCTGCCTCTTCCTCTTTGGTTCTGGGTTTTAGGCATTGTGCCATCACTGCTGATTTTTGCGGTGTTGGGGAAAGACCCCGGGGGATTGTAGTGGGCAGGCACTCTGCCAGCTGAGCTACACCTCTAGCTGCTTTTTTATTTAATTTCTGATAGGTTTTCAAGTGGGCCTAAAACTGGCCTAGAGCTCACTGTGTAACAAAGGTTAGCCTGGAATTCTTAATTAATCTGCCTTCACCTCTCAAATGCTGGGATTAAAAATATGCATACACCAGCACACCTGGTAGCCTGGCAGTGAATCCACACTTTTTTGACTTTTCTCTCATTCTCACCACGTCCTTTGAACTATTGCATTGCATTCCATAAGTATTTATCATTTTATTTTATTTTGCCAGGTGATACACTGTTGGCCATTCAGGCTCCTTCTGGTACACAGCTCGAAGTACCTATTCCAGAAATGGTATGTAACATAGCTTTTATACAAGTGAAAAAATAATTCTGTTATCTCAAGAGAGGCAAATGTATTTTCTTGAGCTAAACAAGAACGAATAGTGTATGGACACGAATTATTGGTATTAAAATATATATCTGAAAGCACTGACACCTAAATTTGGGTGCCTTCAACTTTAGTAAAAGTAGCTAAATGAATCTATACTTCTCCCCTATTCTCACAGTATTTAAGAATTTGCATTATTGTATTTTTAACCTTTAAGAAACAAATTGCCTTTTGGAAAAGGAAGAATTTTGTATCTATGTAGGAAGTCAGGTCCAGTTGTCTTTTGATTAATGGGTGGGAAAGTTTTGGTTTCTGAAATTTGCAAATTTAAACAGGATGTTTAGATAACCACAGTCATGGTAGCTTTCTCCAGAAGATTAGAATTCATGTATGTGGACACTTTGTACAACATTACTGAGCACAACTAAGTAATATTACAGACAGTGAAATGGATGGTGGTGTAGAAACTTGAGGTTTAAAACCAACCTGGACTACACAGTGAATCTGTCAAGTAAAGATGAGAGGGAGGGATGGGAAAGAAGTGAAAAGAAAGCAAAAGGAAAAAGTGGGGCAGGGAAGGAGGGAAAAATGGGACAAATTGATTGTTTAGAATTCAACAACTACCTGTTTGATGATACCACAGCTTACCTTTTAGGGGCAAGTGGCTTAGAGACCTTAATATTACATTCTACTTTGGTCTTTTCTCCAGTGTTGCAACCTAGTGACTTTGTCGTGTGAGTTTAGTTGTTAGATCTTAATGACTTTGCCTGTGTTTGTTTTAATGTTTTATGTTAACTAGCAATGATTAAACTCATTTGTTTATGCCCAATGACTTTAAAGGGTCAGAATGGACAAAAGAAATACCAGATAAATTTAAAGAGTCACTCAGGACCTATCCATGTGCTGCTTATAAACAAAGAGTCCAGTTCATCTAAGCCGGTGGTTTTTCCTGTCCCCCCACCTGATGACCTCACACAGTCTTCCTCCCAGTCTTCAATGTCAGGGACTCCACAGAAATCCACCATGGCTGCTCAGAACCTGCCCGAGCAGCAAGTTTCTGAAAGAAGCCAGAGTTTCCAGCAGATACCAGCTACAGAAATATCTTCAGGTTGGTAGAAAGCCTTTGATCTAAAAATTTCAGGTGAAAATATGAATACTATATGAAACAGATAAGAGCTTTTATCTGAGGCAAAATAAGCTTATTCTATGTTTTAGTGTCCTCTATAGTCTATAAACCTAGCACTAGGATAGTTATTATAAGGAAGATTCTGAAGCAGACCCTGTCTTTCTATATTGTTAGACATAATATGTATGTGTGTATGCATATTGTATATGCATTTTGAGGGAAAGAACCCATAAGGAATACTTAAACCATTTTTACTGAAAACTTCACACACTGGCGCGGAATTGAACAGTATGTTATGATCAACAATTTTGTACGTACTCCTGCCACAGGCAATTTCAAGCTATCCACCTGAATCACTGGTCTATTAATATTAGCCATAGTGTCATATGAGATACATATTTGTATGTATGGGTATATGCACGTTACAGGAATATCTAATCAGTAACAATGTTTAAACTATATAGAACTTTTGTTTCTGAACAATTAACAAAAGTCACTGCAGATATTAAAAGCTGTGTTATATAATGTTTATTGTTTGCTAATAGGATATTGCTTCTAATCCTAAATTTCACAATCAGTAACAGTGAAACTAGACATTAATGGGACATGGGTTGGTTTTAGCTTTGTGTTCCATACATACATCTTGCTTCTCTCTAAGTTTATATACTCTAGCTGAAGAGCTGCACAAGAGAAAGTATAGTGTTGAAGAAAGTACTAATTAATTCCAAATTAATTGGAATATATGAAGTAAATAAATTGTATATGCTTTAGCTTAAACCCAGTTGGTACCCTGGCTTCCAAAGAACATTTTTGAAAAATTTCTGTGTACCATTTGGTATAGTGAGAGGAGTTACTTGGGGACACATTAGAGGTTTGAAATATCAGATGAAAATGCTAGCTAATAAACCAGCTTTGTATGAGGGTAAGCAGACATTAGTTGTGCAATGATGATTATGAGGGTCTGGTGACTTGGAAGCTTCAGAGATTGAAGATGAGATGTTTGCAGTTTCCACAGCTGAGACAACCTAGGACTAGAATAGGGTGCAATGAGGGGGATAGAAAACAGAAGTAATAAGCTGAAGAAATATTGTTTAAGCAAAGCAAATAAGTTTGGGTGTGTAAGGTACAGAAATAAAAATGAACAGGAGAAATGAAGTGTTGTTGAGTGAGTTGAATAATATACTCTTTACAGACTCAGTTTTAGAAGAATGGGGTCTTTTCCTCTGTGTCTTCAGTTTGCAAGTTTAAAAGCATTCCAAGAAAAGTAGTTTCTCATGAAATTGTCTTCCCAAAATGTAGTGGTACTTTTAATTTGATTCTGCCAATCAAACTAGTAATGTGATTACCACTATTGAAATGTAATTGCCTCTATCACATTTGTGTTTTCAACAGGGTCTATTAGTGGAGACATCATTGATGAACTGATGTCTTCTGATGGTAAGTAGCTGAAGATTTTACTACTGGATATACCTCACTATCCTAAAGTGTAAATGCCATGTGACTCAAGATTATAGTAGGCATCTTTTAAAATTCATATTTACTTACATTTTTAGGGAAAGAACCCAAAAGGAATACTTAACCACTTTCATTGAAAACTATTCACATACTGGCACAGGAGTAATGAATAGTATGTCACAGTCAAGTAATTTCAAGCTAACATTGGCCAGTGTCATATGAAATGTATGAAATAATCATTAAAAACCTGTTATGTATAGTATGCTAGTTAATCATAACCCATGTAGAAACCAACCGTAACAATGAATGTTTTCCTTTTTTTGCAGTGTTTCCTCTCTTACGGCTTTCTCCTACCCCAGCAGATGACTACAACTTTAATTTAGATGACAATGAAGGAGTCTGTGATTTGTTTGATGTTCAGATACTAAATTATTAGATTCCATGGAAACTTGGGACTGTTATCTACCTCTAACTGTAACATTGTAGAATTCTTAATAACCTAAGTATTTAAAATTATGAATGTAATACCATTTTAGTTCATCGAGTCTGAAATATTCTTCACTAACATTTACTTCACAAAACTTGAAAGGGCTCTGACTGTTTCAGGGGGGATGATTAACTGTCTACCAGCATGCCCCTCCAGTGATTATATTCAATTTCTTTCAAAGCTGAATTCTGCTGTAGCTTCTCCTAAGAGAAAAGTTAAAGCAGACTTCAGGTCACCACACGAAAACATTGCCCAGAAGATTTGATTTGTCTATATTTTTACTGCCACAAAGTTATATCTATATGTCGTTCAGAAATTCACTGCCACAGATAAAGTGAAGGGCGTCACTATTGAGTGAAGAGATTTTGTGAAGTGCCTTCTGTTTTAGCACTTTAAGCCTATCAGTTTGCTGACTTCTGACATTCTACTTTCCTAGAGTATAGGAAAGATCTGTTTATGTAGTTTGTTTTTAAAATGTGCCAATGCCTGTACATTAACAAGATTAAAACAAATAAAGTTGTATAAAGCATTCAATTTATTGATCTTTGGGGGAGAGTCACTGTGTTACAATTGAGCCATTAGTCTGGTTGCTTCATCAACATTAGCTGGTTCATTTTCATGGTGCTTCTGAGGAATCAAAGGGGAAAAAGTTAAAACAAGCTAAAGTTTAAACAAAAGCAAACTAAACCACCTTGAATACAAGCTGCTACCTAGTTTAATTCTTCTAGTTTACCTTTGGAAATAAAGTAAATTCTATATTCAGACTTCATGTATGACCTAAAATGCTATATACACCAAAATGCCAGGTAAAAAAATGCTTACGCTTCAAGTGTGTTAGCCTTCACTTAAGTGTGTTATGAAACTAATTTCTACTTACCAGCTCCTTCTGCACAGATTTCAGAGAAAGGCTTTTTGAAAAGCTTGCAAGTTCTTTCTGTATGTTTACAAAAGCTCTGTTCATTCTGTTGACTTTTTCATCATTCATAATGTTTATCTGTTAAAAAAAAATTACACTCTCATAACTACTAAAGTACTGGGCTGTGTAAATGTCTTCTCAAACACCCTCTCCCGCTCCTACCCATCATGCATGTGGCACAGACAAACAACTGAAAAAAGTTTTTAAAAAGTCTATAAACTCTACCAAACTGATAATCCACACAAAAACTACTGTTGGCTTTTTAGGAAATTTAGTCAGAAAGTTTGGATTTTTAAAAACATTAATTATATGGATTTTCCTCATGCTTAAGACAGATCAAAATTTGTGCTCTGGAGCTGGTTTCAGCAGCTGCACCATGTGGCTCACAAGCGCCTCTAGCCCATTCCTAGAGGATCTGACGCCTCTTCCAGAGTCTGCAGGCCCACATACAAGTACCAGATGATACAGACTTCTAGATTTTTATGTGACCAGTCCTGGCTATGGCATTTAACTATCATTAATAAAGCAAGAAACCTGGATCAGATACTTTCAGTCCTTTTGAATAAACAACTCTTGGGCCCTTTTCTGGACACTTGTTTCCTATATGCACTAGCCCTCAAGTCTGAGCATAGAGAAGAAATGTATTCAAAGCTGCTACCAGGATCTCTCCTTCAAAGCCTCTGGCTCCTTTGTACCACATTCTTCACGAGAACACCAATACTCCCCATTGTCACCCAGAAATACCACAATTATCTGCTGCTTTATCAGAGTTCACAGACTCTGACCACTATATGGAATCACTGTTTAGTGAGTTTAGTGTACCTAATCTAATGGCCTCTTCCTCTCAAGGCCCTGCTCTGTGGAATCTAACAGTGGACCCTCTGTTTCTACAAGACACCTTCTTACACACCACTTTTTCAAGTCACAATAAAGTTCACTCAAAACACTTTTTTCAATTCTCACAGTCCACCTTATCCCTTTATTAGCATGGATTTCATACTATCAATCCCTATATGCTTTTCTTTCTCTCATACTTTGACAAACTTTGCTCGGTAACCTGGCTAAACACAATTGACCCAATCTGAGTCCAGATCTTAAGCTGACTGAAGTCATAACTGGGTGACTAGCTTCATTAAATTCACTGTCAGAAATTTCAATCTCATTTAAATAAAATTTAATAAAGCCACTTTCTGAAGAAATTATTTGATACTAACTCCAAGTAGGCTACCTACTTTCTCTGATCCTATCAGCTTATGTAAAAGTTCTAGTGTCTTAAGGTTCAGTAAAATAATATTCCTCAAATAGACTATGAACATGCTGTTGTCAGGTTTCCTCCTTTAGTATCAGCTCTTTTTCATGCAAGTCTTTGCAACTACAAAGAAAAACCTGTGGAAAACTCACTCCAAATTCCTATCTTATCCAACTTTACTTCCTTTATAATTAGGAAATCACAAATATCCTTTAGAAAATGTATTCCAGTCCTTGAGAGATAAAAGCCAGTTTTTAATGGACATTTATAACAACTATTACATCTTAGAGAGCTGGATCACTTACTATTTAAGTTAGGAAACACTCTAAGTACACAATCTACTTAATCGTGAGGAACAATTTCTCAGTTACTTTGAAGTATAAAGATTTGCCAATTTTTTTAATGTGTATGTGTGTGCATCTGCATAAGTTTATGAGTACCATGTGCATACAGGGAGGCACAGAGACCAACAAAGGTTATCAGATCCCCTAGAACTGGAGTTAGTAAATTGTGAGCCCCCATGGGATACTTGGAACTCAACCTTGGTCCTCTGCAAAAGCAGTAAATGGTCTTAATTGCTAATCCATCTCTCTAGCACTTTTTGTATTTTTCATTTTATAGGTTTTGATGGGGGAAGGGAGTTTCAAGACATTGTTTTCTCTGTGTAACCTTGGCTGTCCTAGAACTTGCTCATTGGCCTCAAACTCAGAGATTCACCTGCCTCTGCCTCCTGAGTACCAGGTAAACACAGGCAGCACCAAGCCTGGTTCCATTTGATAGGCTAAGACACTAGTTACGAAGCTGCTGCTGGACACTGTAAATCTCTGCTAGTGGAATCTCAAATCCACTTCAGAGTGAACTAGTAAGAACTGCCCTCCATACTGTTTTAACAGTGACTTCTGTTAATGTTTTGTTGTTGGTTTTTAACATCCCCCCTTAAATTTTTATTTTAAAAGGAAGGTTATCTTAATATTTGAAAAATAATCTTACCTAGTAAGAAAAGCTAAGAATTTCTGGTTTAAGTAACAAGATCCTATTCACTAATTTCCAAGTCCACTTTATAAACAATAAAGTCAGACAGACTACTTAAATACCTTCTTAAGATTAGTAGTAACTGGTTTTGCCTTGTTTTTAGCTTTGAAGGTTTTTTGGCTGGCTATATGAAATACATTCCTGGACTTCTGCGCTTTTAATTTGTTCTTGGCCATTATCTAGAAAAGAAAAGGATTCAGTCAAACTGCTTGTATTTTGAGGCACAAATAACATAAATTTTTAAGATCATCTTAGTTCTGATTATTTTAAAAACTGCTACATAAATCCCATGTCGTGCACTCCTAGACATTTTGTGGTACAAATAAGGCACATATATCTCAATCTTTCTGTGTCCCCAGACCAGGCCTGAGAACACCCAGTATTTACTAACTGAATCTGGTACTGTCAACACACACAAGCAAAACTTTTTCTCTACAGCATCTTATAGTAGTAACTGGCAACAATTCTATGAGTTCACATACCAATATATTATCCTGGTATATTAGTATATTAGGTACTGAATACTATTTTCTTCTCCCTTTTTACTTTCTTCTCTCTCGTACCCCATCAAAAACATTCCTCAATCTTGTACTTCCTACCTCCCTCATATGCCTTCCAACAATTTCCCTGATAATTTATATACAAATGTTCTTTTACACTGAAGCCTTGTTTTCTTTGCTTAGGCTAAATGCGGATTTAAGCCATAACTTCTATCCTAGAAGTTTCTGCCAAATCTGTTTAAGAATTTATGTAAAGAATTTTTTAAATACTAATATTTAACATTTATTGAGCTTTTACTATATATAGTCACCGGACTTACGTTTTATGTGATTTAACTCAGTTATTCTTCACCACAACCCTTTGGTAAGTACTATTATTCCGATTTTACAGATTAAAAAAATGGTGCAAAGAGTTTGCCAAAGTTTAAGGGTTTGTCTTGTTTGTTCGCAAACACACACACACACATACACCTTTAATCCCAACTCTCAGGAGGAAGGAGCAGGCGGATCTCTTTAAATTCCAGGCCAGCCTGCAGCCAGGGCTACACAAAGAAACCCTGTCTCGAAAAATCATACGTACGTACATATATACATACATACATACATACATACACACACACACACAGTAGACAGTAGAAAATATATTACAGGAGTAAACAGTAGACAAAAAGCTAAAGAGATTTACTAATCAGTAGTAAGTCTGAAGTAATAATCGATAATTAAATATAACAAACAAAGCAGCATAAAGCATACACAGGTGTAAAGGTGTAACACACTCGAATGACTAGATACGTTTCCTATGCTAAAAAAAGAACAGTTCGAGCACAGCAACAACCTAACTGAAGCCAGGGACTGGGAAAGCTGTGTGGCGAAGACAGTCAAATCACAGGCAGCCTGCCACGGGGTGGCCGCACGGTTTCGGTCCACAGCCCCGAGGAACAGGCATCTGCGGAGGAGGCAGAACAGAGCCGTCGGCGCCGCTGCAGCCGGGCCCAAAGCTTTCGCCCCAGCCGCGGACAAACCTCGTAGGCGTCTCACCAAACCCCCAAATTCCACGCGGCCGCTCAGGCTCCCAGGGACGCCACTCACAAACTCAGGACACAGGAAGTTCCCTGAAGAAGCCGTAACCCCGCCCACTGCAAGGGCCACGCCGAGCGGGGCTACGCCCAGCACGTACAATCCGCGCTCCTCTTAGCCCAGCCCTTCACGCTGGGCCCTCAGCGATAGCCCCGCCCCTTTCCCGAGGCCCCGCCCACCTTGAGGGGCCGCCCTGGAAGGGAGCCCGGAGCCGTGGGGGATGGGGGTCGTCGGTTGTGTGCGGGCGCCTTTTTTCCCAGGTTTGAGCTGGTACCTGGTGAGGCCTCATAGCAGTGAGGTCCCACGCACCGTGAGAGCCCCATCGGTAGTCTCACCGGCATTTGACCGGGAGGCGAGCCGGGGCGAGACCGACGAAGCCGAAGTCGGGCAGTCGCGCCTGAGAAACCTGAGGTCACCAGCCGGCTGCGGGCTCGGGGATGTCCGGCAAGTGGCGCTGCGACACTGAAGAAAAAGTTCACATCCTTTTCACGTTCTTACTTCAATGTTCCAAAAAGAAAATTTCTTACAAGATATCTTTCATAATAATATATTGTGCAAAATGAATTCATTAGAAACCTTTGAGAAAACTCTGGAGAAGCCCCTTCACCTTCCGTCTTTGTGCGTCTGCTCGTTTCACATAAGCGCATTTCAGAAAAGTCTATTCACATTTTTCAAGCAACTACTCACATAATTGTTTCCACATGTTTCTACTTGTTTCCCAGACGTCGCGGGGAAAGTTTTCAAATGAATGAAATGTTGGCATGTATATGCAAATTTTGTATCTTAGAAGCATCCTGACTACTGGTTGCTCTGCACCAAAATAAAGCAGTGATACCACTGCCTTCTGTAGGAGAGGGCACCACTGAGGCCCAGGGCAGAACCGCTTCTAAGGTCCACCACAGCTGGCATCCTCTCAAGTCCTCTATGCACCTAATCAGTCCTTCATCTGCTTGTAGAATGATGATCAATTCTGCTGCAATGAATCATTATATTATACCCGTCACAGAAAATGATGGAATAAATTCCGTAAGGAAACATAATTGCCTGTTAACACACATTTATTTTTTAATTTTCTGAAGATCCACCTTTAAAGTACATTAAAATGAAGGAAAATTCGAAATACCTGTGAAGCTCACATATGTGATAATGTCCTTGGAGCAGTGCTCTCTTGTCCCACGCAAGGGAAAAAATAAAAATAAAAAGTCTGCATTGTGTCGTTTGGGGGATGACATCAAAACTAAAGCAAAGCTACAAAAAAACATTAAATTTTGCAAAACCAGAATTATAAATACTGATACAAAGAAGAGAGACATAATTATGTTCCTTAAATGTGAAATCGTTGACAAGTTTGTACAAGACAAAGCAATATATGCAAAAGAATGTCATTAAGGTGGTAAAATCTGTGGAGGGTAGCTTTTAGTCTAAAATTATGATATAAGGCTACATCCACCAAGGACCAAGGAAATAGCATAGTTATACAAGTGAAAACAAAACCTTCTACAAGACAAAAAGACATTAGTTTCTGTTTTATTTTCTATATCCAACAATGCAACCTTCATTTATTTCCCTGTGCCTCCTTTGTAGAAGGCTATTGTCCCTTTCAGACATTTTTTTTTTCTCAGTATCCCTTTCTGGATAACCACTTGTTAAATCAAGTGGTCCTAGCCAGGTAATGAAGTTCTTCTCTAAGGCCTTCCCAACTAGAGCCAGGGGAAATGTTGCCATTTGGACTTAATGATGTTTCTTTGGAATGCTGCAAAACTGGGGCTTCAAACCACTGACCATCTCATTCAGGAACTGGGAAGAAATGAAGGTGCCACAAAGGGAAAACAACTAGGTGTTTGAAAAATGGTCTGGTAGTACAGCTGGTAGTATAACCGGAGAATTCATGATATCATTTGATTCCCTGGATTCAGTAATGGCTAGAACAATCTTCCTCTTCTCAATTATCAAAGATAAAAGATTACATTGGAGAGACCAGACCTAACTTGGACCATTTTTTCCTTGTACTGAAAAGAGTTTTGACTCGCCTACTTACTTCACAGAATTATTGTACAGAGTTCATGAAGTCTAAAACAAGAATAAGATATTACTCTGATAAAGATAAGGCACATGTTAACTTTACAAATGCCATTTTATTCTGTGAACTACATGACCTGTTAAGTATAGAAAAAAGCATGCATGGTGACGTTTGAAAGCCTTTAAAAACATTTACAAAGATCATATTACCAGGGTTTGTTGTCACCCAGGTTGGCTCAAATTTCAGGCTTATTGATTTTGGTCTCCTCACTTGTTGGGATTAGAGGCATACACCACACCACCTGGCTGGCCTGCACTTTTACTGGCAATCTTGGAAATGAATAAAATCATCTTAAAATGCATGTCTGTTTTAGTTATTTGTCTTGTTGTTTCAACACAATACCTGAGAAATGAAACTCAAGGAAGGGGCTATTTTGGCTCGCAGACCAGTGTGGTGAGAAGTCTCCACAGCAGGACCGTGAAGCCGCTGGTCATGCTGCATCTACAGTAAGAAATCAGAGAGAGGGGAATGTACCCCCTCAACTCCTTTTCCCCGTACTCAGTCTGAGACTCTAGGTCAGGGAATGCTATCTTTCACATTCATGGTGGGTCTCAACTTCCCCCATTAACCAAATATAAAATTGTTGCAGGGAGAGGGCTGCTTGTTCATTCCAGCCTCCCAGAAACCAAAATAATCACACAAAACTGAATGAATTAAATCACCACTTGGCCCATTAGCTCTAACTTCTTATTGGCTAAATTTTACATATTAATTTAACCCATGTATTGACACATGACAGTGGCTTACCAGGTAAAGTTCTAACCGGCATTCATCTCAGGCTGAGGATTCATGGCATCCCCCTGACTCTGCCTCCTTTCTCCCAGCATCTCATTTAGTTTTCCCCACCTACCTACGTTCTGCCCTATCAATAGGCCAAGGCAGTTTCTTTAATCATTAACCAAGAAAAGCAACACACAGAGACAGAAGACCCTCCCATATCATTTCCCCTTTTCTGTTTAAACATAAAAGAAGGCTTTAATAGAGTAAAATTACATATAACAAAGCAAATATCAAGCAAGAACTACAGTTACAATATTTATATCTGCTTTATCTTTTATCATAACTAAGGAAAACTATAACTATCTATTCTTTAACTCCATCAAAGAATCTAGAAGGATATGATATTACCTAAGTAAACAGGAAGTACATTGCAAGCAACTTCTAAAGCTCCATTCTAAAACTTGGAAGCACATCCAGGGTTAAATAAGAATAATAAGGAAAAAGAGAGCACACATAATTAAAAACCACCTATAACTGTCTTAGTTAGGTTTCTATTGCTGTGAAGAGACACCATGACTGCAGCAACTAAAACATTAAATTGGAGTGGCTTTCTAACAGTTCAGAGGTATAGTTCATGGCAGGAAGCAAGGCAACTTGCAGGCATACATGGTGTTGGAGCAGAGAGTCCTTACAACTTGATCAGGCAAAGCAAGTTGTCTCTGAGACACTTGAGCATATATGAGACCTCACAGCCTACCTCCAGTGACACACTTCCTCCAGCAAGACCACACCTACTCTAAAAAGGACACACCTCCTAATAGTGCCTTTCCCATTGGGGGGCATTTTCTTTCAAACCACCACAGGAACAAAGCCAGATTTATACTGAGTATAATGTAAGATAAATCCATTAATCTACTCAGTCTTATTCTCCCCACCAGCTTCATTCTCCTCACATAGTCTGAGCATCCAGGCTATGGGACCTCAAAGGAATGTAAGGACACTTTTACTCCCTTCAAGAGGTCACTATAACTTAGATTATGGATGCACAAGAAAAATTATTCTTAGTAATATCTGTAAAAACTATAATGAATTACAAAAGTATGTCATTTATGGAAGAAATTCCAGAAACCTGTTAATGTTTTGATCTGATTATGTTCAAGCAGAAATCTACAAACTGCGGCAAGAGGGACAGATCTAGACTAGTGTTCACATTTATACAGTCCACACACTAAAAATAATTTTGCTTTTTTTAGTGGAGAAGAGTGAAAGTGAGAACAACATGCTGTATCATGTGAGTGTTCTGTTAAACTCATGTGCCTTTGAATGTTGTTTCATGGCACACAGCTAAGCTCACTGTACTATTACCTGCTGTCACTGCCCAGTGATAAAGCCAAGTTCCATCAGGACCACACAGCATGAATACCCTAAAAAAAATATTGTTTTTCTCCCTTCACCAACTTTAAAGCTTTTCAAACCTCCATCCACTACCATAGTAGAGAATGAACAGCTGGTTAATATAATTGGCTGAATTAATCTTCTGTTGACTGAGGATTCTGTCCCACCCAGTCCTGCAGTCATTCAGTTCCAAAGAAATCACACAGAGGTCTACATTAGTTATAAGATGATTTACCTAGTATCTCAGGCTTCTTATTAACTCTTATAACTTATATTAGCCCGTAATTCTTGTCTGTGTTAGCCATGTGGCTTGGTATATTTTTCAGCAAGGCAGTCACATCTCACTTGCTCTGTGTCTGGCTCTGTCTGTGTCTGGGTGACAACTGCAGACTGAAACTTCCCTCCTCCTGGAATTCTCATTGTCCTGCCTTTACTTCCTGCCAGGCTGCCCCATCTATACTTCCTGCCCAGCTACTGGCCAATCAGCGTTTATTTAAAACACAAGTGACAGGTTACAGACCATTGTCCCACAGCTATCTTCCTGTCTTCAAATGAATATAAACTATGATGAGTTAATTATGACAATCCTTCTATATTCTATATTTCATTGCAACTAAAAGTTTTCTCTACCAATTTATGTATTCATCTCTTTTTGATTATATTAGTATGGGATTGTGGCTTCCTCTCTTATGCAGTATCGGGCACCAACTTTGACAAAAATACCTCTGGCCAGAGTAGATGTGATCATGCTGGTATCCTGAGGCTGGCCCCGTGAGAAGCAGTGGTGGGTCACCTGAGGCTTCAGTTGGTCCCCTAGTGGGTGATCCAAGGCTTATGCAGGAGACAGACAGATATGCCATGCAGAGAGAGTTTATGTATAGAGTTTATTTAATGGGTTATGAGGAAAGAGAAGAGGGAGAGACAGAGGAGAGAAAAGCAGCTTCTCAGAAGAAGGGCAGACAGACAAAGAGAGAGGGTGGCAGATCATCTTGACTTGGCAGAAAGGGGAGGTTAAGAGTGGGCAAGACTTGTCTCTTAAAAGGACAGGGTACCCAGGTGACAGACCAGGCTAGCAGATTACATTCCCATCTATTTTCTTATAATAAAAAAGTGGAAGTTAGGCAAAGCAGGTTAAAGGAAATGGGATGGCAGATTCTCAAGACTGCTTCCTGCTTATTTGTGTGCATTGAAGTCTTGAGGGTACCAGAGATACCTGGATGCTGGTTACATCCTAGGCTAGCTGGTCGCTTTACTTCTATCCATGATTTGTGGTATGTAACTGTCCCATGTCTCTTGAACCTGGCAAGTTGTTGGCAGAGCAGAGGACAAAGTTAAGTTTAGGAAGAAAACATTTTTAGGATCAGGGGATTGAGAGGGGGTGTATCTGACCTTTTTAAGGTGAATCATTCAATTTGGCTCCCTAGAATGCACAAAAATTTTTTGAGTTTGTAAAAATATAAGCTTTAGACACAAAAATTGTATAAACAGCAGAATATTTATGTCAGAATGACTGTGACAGATGTTTTTACACAATGAAAAGTATCTTTAAGACCATGAAAAACAGCAAGAAAGAGAAATTTGAAAACTTGTATTTGTCCTCACACATTTATAACTTGCAGATACACATTTTAATAACTTGCATTTGTATATCTTAAGACTATGAAATTTGTTTGGTGAGGCTGTTTTTTTAAACTGACAAAATCTCTCAACTATCAAACTTCATCAGAGATCTTTGAGAAAGATAAAATTTTATGTAAGTTATTGATTTAAAAAATGACAGAGGACTTTCTCAATTGGCTACCTACAGCCACTCCTCAGTGTCCTCCATGGTCATTGAGGGCAAGGGCATGAGGAATGTATTTGTCTTCTGTTGTTAGAAGCAAGGCTTGTCAGGCTCCAGAAGATCTGGTGGGTTAGAAAATCTGTAGGAAGACAAGCCTACCTTGGCCTGAGCAGCTGGCAAGTTGATTCCATTTGATTTTTTGTCCATGTTTGGAGATCCCCAGATATATAAAAGCAGTTTACCTAGTGGTTAGTGCTTTCACTTGCTGAAGTGAATTGTGGATGGACATTGTTCTGTGCCCATCGGTGTCCTGTCTTCTGTCTTCTTTGGAGGGCCTCTCTGTTCTGAATAGTCTTTCAATAATTAAACATTTAAATGCCATATTCCCCAAATCTCTGAGCATTTGAGGGCTCTTTATAGGGTATAGATAAGTTATGATTACAGTATAGAATCTGCCTGGAGAGCTGGGTCCAAACTTGACTGTTCTGTTTTTTCACAGGAAAGATTTATACTTGTGAAAGACAAAGAAGAAAAAACTGTTTACAATAGAAGCTTAATGGTAGAATTGACAATAATGGATAACAGCCTAATTTATCTTAAAGCAGTGTTGAATAACATATACAGTATTTTTGTAAGAGAGTTAAGAGTACATGCCATTTTAAAACATGAGACTTATTGTTTTCTTAGTCTGGAATGAGATACAATGAACAGACTATTATAACATTTAACAGTAAGTATATGTACATTTACACCCAGTTGAATTTAAGTCTTATACACATATACACACAGAGTTAAAGCTAGCTTATGTTATACATAAAGTTAACTCAAAAGTCACATGCACACACACACACACACACACACACACACACACATATAAAACAGGAGTTGGATGAAGTGGATGCCTTGGTGTGCCCTACCAAAAGCATGGCACTCAGTAAAGCACTTATGTAACAGAGTTAGTAAGAGGAATTTAGAGACAAAACATAAGAAAACTGGGAGATAGGGAAGAACTATCTCAGTAAAGATGGCGACTTGGTTGCCTAACCTGCCCTTCGTCAAGGTGGTGGTACTTAGTCACTGACCTGCCCTAAGTCAAGACGTTGGTGAGGTCATCTGACCTGACCTCAGTCAAAATTTTGGTGGTCATGTGTTGTACGGAGAAACTATGTTTTCACAACCATAGAGGGAATTTTATTCTGTATTTTTTGTTATTGATTTTCGAGACAGGGTTTCTCCATAGATTTTTGGTTCCTGTCCTGGAACTAGCTCTTGTAGACCAAGCTGGCCTCAAATTCACAGAGATCCGCCTGTCTCTGCCTCCCGAGTGCTGGGATTAAACGACTGTGCCATCACCGCCCGGCTTATAGAGTGAATTTTAAACAGATACAAATAACCAGAGAGACATAGAGACCGTGTAGAACATGCTGTTAAAAACAGAATTACATCCCTGTGGCCACACTATTCACACATTCTTTCATACATGAAGTAGACAGGAAAATTACTTAGCACTGCCAGCCACTGTGAGGAGTGAGGGCTGGGAGTGGAACAGCCACCTTCGATCTGACCAGTCTTGCCAGTTACTGTGGAACCAGCAACTGTAGTGGTGGCAGAGACAGAATAGGAACAGGAAAAGAAATAGAAGTGAGAAAAAGAGCATTTACAGGCAGGTGGACTGGGGCTGCCCAGTGAAAGGAAAAGAGGATGGATGTGAGACACTGGCAGGACACCAGCAGTGCACAGCAGGGCTGGATGGAAACTTTTTTTAATCTTCCTGTCTGCTGGTAGAAATTAGAAATCCCAGCCTGTTTCCCACAGGTGAGGCAGAAAAATAAACTGGATCAGGCCATTATCCATTCGTCCATAAGATAACAGGGTCCGAGAAAGGGCAGTTACCTGAGGGATACTAGGGTGGAAGGGAATAGTATCCTGGAAAGGATCCACAGATCTGAGGGGCCCTGGACCCGAAAAATGAATGCATGCCTCAATGATTGCAGTACTAGGGGAGAACCTGAGAAAGGGCAGTTGCCTGAGAGGCACTAGAGCAGATGGGAACAGTATCACAAAAAGTTTCCATAGACCCATAGATCCGTGGGGCCCTGGCAGTGCTAAGGCAGAGCCCGAGAACTTTGCTCATGAGATGTGTCAGAGGTGATCTTGTCAATTGTCCCAGAGGACTGATGGAAAGTTGGGAAGTGGGCTGGTAGAAGGTCCAGGTTTAGGATTTTCACTCACTGTGCAGCAGTGGCAGAAAAAAGGCCCATGAATAGACGAGAGACAGATTCCACCGCTGCAGTGGGAGGCAGCATGGGGTATGCTGGCAAAACAGTGTGCCCATTTTGCCATTAAGCAGGGAGACAGAGTCACGCCCACAAGACAGAGTGGAACCCGGCAATGGTTTTATATTGGAAAGACATTGGTGTAGTCTTCATGAGTAATATAAAAAGATACAGAGACTGAACTCCAGCATCGTGGAAACTCAGCATAGTCCATGGCTCAAGCTGACTTTGGGTTGTCATTCAAAGTCCAGGGGCTGTGAGAATGGGTAGACACAATCTGAACCCCTATGTCATCATGTGGAGTTGGAGGCCCAAGCAAGGGGCTTTAAGGCTGGTGGCCAAATGGTTGATCAGTACTGGGCTGTTTTGACGAATGGGAACCACTGCTGAGCAATTGCAATATTATGAAGACATGGCCAGATGTGTGGGAAGAACCTATCGTTTGATGTTGGGTGTAGAATTCCTGCGATTTTAAGTTGGAAAAGCAACCATATAGAAGAAGAGTTAGAAGATTACAGGATTCCTAGCAGTCCTCAGCTGCAAGGGATAACATGCTGAGTTTACAGCACCAATGTTATCATTCATAAAGAACAGGTGAGAAACTGATCCCATGATTGGTGGCGGTGGGTCACCTGAGATCTCCATGGGTCCTCTGGCAGGTGGCCTGAGGCCTCAGCAGGAGAGAGATAGATAGATATACCATGCAGAGAGCTGGGGTATAGAATTTATTTAGTGTCTTGTAGAGGGGGAAGGGAAGGGGAGAATGCTGTGGGGCAGAGGAGAAGGAGAGGAGGAGAAGGCAGAGAGAGGCAGAAGCTGCTTCTCCAGAGAAATGGTGGAGGACAAGGGGAGAGAGAGAGAGAGAGAGAGAGAGAGAGAGAGAGAGAGAGAGAGGTCATCTTGCCTTGGTGGAAGGGAGAAGTTGGGAGTGGGCAGGGCTTGTCTCTTAAAGGAACAGATTACCCATGTGACAGACCAAGCCAGCAGATTATAGAAGGGGCAGAGGGGTTTTAGAAATATTAGTAAAGAATACAAAGACTCATAAAAATAATAGGACAGAAACTATAGAAAGTATCAGGAGAGCATTCCAGTGAGTATTGAAATCACCCGTGTTTAAGTTCCGATTGCTTCAAATACCCTGGACCCAAAAAGATAGAAGTAAGACAAAAAAAAAAAAAACTGCATTAACTTGGTACAAAGAAATGAACAGACCAGTTGAAGGTTTTAGGCTACATCCATAGTTAAACATTCTGTTGCTAGTACAAAACAAGTTACTCTCACACCCTTGACCAAAACATTCTGAAGGTCAACCACTCCCTGGGTGGAATCTAATGCCAACTCCGTGAAGGAGCTGGAACCTTAGTAGGACCCTTAGTCTTTTGTTTGAGATAGGAACATATCTACTTCTCTATTCCTGAAAAGCAAGCTCTGGCTATTAGCCACATTTTTTGACAATAACCTTGAGAGAGCAGAACTCTCTGATCTAAATCTAGGTGTGACCTTTGAAGTAGAAGCACAATAACCTTGAAGGAATAGAGGTAAGTTCCTTCTCTCTGCCCTTTGGTCAGTGTGGAAATAGACTCACATTTTTGAGCCTCCACAATGCAGTAGATTATGATCTTTTTATTATAATTATTTTAATGCTGCTCAGTTTGATTCAGTGGGAACTGTGTCATTGTGGAGCTCACCTACATTCTTTGACCACATCTTATGCTCTAGGCTCATTGGGGATCTGTGCTTTCCCGGATCTAGAATCAATCATATAGCTGTAGAACCCTGACTTCCTTTAATTAAGAATATTTAGAAGCCAAGAACAGGGGTGTATCACTTCCACATCTCAGTGGATCGATCTGGCCAATATATGCCTATGTGTATATATTACAAGTCTGTTATACCTATTAATAAACACAACACAGCTCAGCTGCTGTCTTTTATACTAAATGATTAAAGCATGAGTTCATACCAAATACCTAAATTTTCAATTGAATTCACAAGGTTTAAACTTCTAATTGATCTACTATTTCCTTCTTCACTGGTAAGTGACTTGGTTTTCACTATACTTCATTTATACACCCACTTGGTTTATTTTCCTTAATTCCCATGTAGTTCCTTTACCACATCCCAAGTAGGTACCTCTTCACCTCTCTTTGGCTCCCATCACTCTCCTGGGATTCTGTTATCAGCATATGATGACACCAGTACAGGTGATTTCCATGCACTGTTCAGACTTTATCTTGCCCTTGACTGTTGCCTTTTTATTCTCTTCCTAATCTAAGAATAATGTTTTGTAGACTGAGTTGGGAAGGAAGGAGAGAAGGGAGGGAAGGAAGAAACAGGAAGAGGAGCACAGATTGAGATTTTACATTGTGGTTGCAGAGAAGTCTATGGCTTAGGACACAAATGATGAACTCTAAGGAGGTAAAGGAGCTCCTTGGATGACTATGCACTAACTATGGCTTCTCTTAGTATCCACTGTATGAAAAACAATCGGTATAAATTGTATTTAATCTGAATCTCTATAGTTTTGCTGTTTTATGTTTTGTTTTGGTTTTAGAGTTTAGTTTAGCTTTGTTTTGGGGTGGCATGAGATAAATAAACAGTAAAATTACCTGCCCAGTGAATTCGGCCTTCCTCTTACAAATCTGAAATTGGAGCATGAAAAGGTTCATTATTGGTTGAGGAAATGATGAATCTTGTTTTAAACCCTCATTGACATAGATATTTATTTCTATTAAATGAATGAAGATTTATTATATAATTTCCGCAGAATCCTCAAGCTTGTATTCTAGATCAACTTTCTAGAAATATATGGAGGTAAAAGACAAATTAATGAAAAGAGATGGCTAACTCTTTGTAGCCAAATGTAAAATGACTTTAGCTGACTGATAGAAAGTTATAGAAAGCAGATCATAGACTTTACTCTTAGTTGTGGGCTTCCTATTTTATCTATTTATCTATCTACTGTTTTCTTTTTTCATTTTTTGAGACAGGGTTTCCCTGTGTAGCCTTCGCTATCCTGGAACTTTCTTTGTAGACCAGGCTGGTCTTGAATTCACAGAGATATATCTGCTTGTCTCTACATCTTAAGTGTTGGAATTTAAGATGTGCATCACCACCATTGGGCTCATGTTTCCTATTTTTTTTTTAAATGTACCACATTTTCTTTATTCTTTATTCAGTTGAGGGCCATCTAGGTTGTTAACAGTTTCTGGCTATTACAAATAAAGCTGCTATGAACATAATTGAGCAAGTGTTTTTGTGGTATGATTAAGTATCTTTTGGGTATATGTCTAAGATTGGGATAGTTAGGTCCTAAGGGAGATTGATTTCTAATTTTCTGAGAAACCACCATATTGATTTCCAAAGTGGCTGTACAAGTTCGCACTTTTACCAGCAATGGAGAAGTGTTTCCTATTTTAAAACACCATATTACTTGTGTTTATTTCTCTCATGCACTCTACTTTTAGATTCCCACTCAGATTACTGTATCTTCATCACATAACATGAGCCTTTGTTCAATGAAATAAAATCCTCTCTATTGTGAAAAGCAAAGGAATATGAGCAACAACGGATTACACATTATTTTAAAGCACTTTCATTATTATCATGTGAAAGGCATATCTAGAAGAAAATTGTATCTTCTTTTAGTACCACTGTAGCACAACTATAGCACACAGAAATAAAAAATGTGCTACAACATTTCTAATTTAACCAAGAAATGCTATCCAGAACAGCTTGCCAACCAAATGCCCAGAAATCTTGACCCTTAACTCACTATAGTGATGAAGAAGGGCTTGATTATAAAATAAGTAAAGATTAAGAATAGCCAAATACATATCACAGGGATGATAGAAAATATCCAAGAGGAATATGAAGTCCTTTCATATTTTTGTGGTACTGAAATAAAATTCAGGTAATGGTTTAAAATTAGAGGAATTGTCCAGTGTTTGGCAGATACATATTGTGAACAGAAAGCTGTCAAAAGCAAAGACGGCAGTGTATTGTCAAATTACATTTTGACATCTTAAATTTTAGGATAAAAAAAGGTTTTTAAAAGGGGGATTGTGCAGAGCTTTGTAATTTCCAAGCTTAGTTGAGAACGTAAACTCTCAAGCTAATACTCAATAATATTTGACTCATTGAAAATTTCAGAGGAATATGAAGATGAGCAACCAATCCTAACCACATTATAACTTAGTCTACACTTCTCTCTCTGGCTTTATTAAATCTCTTCCTAACTGGTCTGCTCAGTTTAGTAGATGGAAGGCTTAGTGCTAAAGTGTTGACCAGACCCATAACTCATCATCCCAAACACAGTGTTCAGAATACAGACAAACCTTTCAGGAGTTATTTTGGCCCCTGCTACTTCCTTATTGCTCATTAATCCACATGATACGTTTCTGGTCTTTGACCTTCTGTCTAGAACACTCCCTTATGGCATAGTTGCAATGCACACCATACCTAAAGCAGCTTAGCAATGAAAGGGTTTATGTTAGCCAATGTTTGCAGTACCAAATGAAGGGAACCCAGGGTAGGAACAAGACAGAATCCAAAGGAAAGACCTGAAGCAAAGGCCATGAAGTAATGATGGATGCTTACTGGCTTGCTCTTTATTGGCTTGCTGTGTTTGCATCTCAGGACTGCCTGCCCAAGGGTGGTACAACCCACAGAAGGCTGCATCCTCTTATATGAATCATTTGTCAAGAAAATGTCCCACAGATTTCCTTACAGGCCAGTTGTACAGAAGCATTTTCTCAAATGAGGTTTTCTCTTTCCAGATGACCCTAGTGGGTGTCAATTTGACCAAACAAACAAACACTTTCACTAGCACACACTGTAATCTATGATGGCCTGGAACACTCTATATAGACCAGAATGGCTTCAAACTCACAGAGATTTGGCTGTCTATCTTTCTTGAATGTTGGAATTAAAGGTGATCATTGCCATGCCTGAATGATTTGTGTTGGTGTCTCTTGCTAGAATGTTTTATACAAGCCTGTCTTCTTGTTTTGTTCGATACTGTTTTAGTTTTTAAAGGCTGAATAGCAAATCAAAAGAAAATATTAGTGGCTCAAAAGACTAATCATTATTTTCTATCTTATAGTCTCTGGGCCTAGAGCGTCTCTGTCAGGAAGGACAAAGTGGGCAGGTGGTGAATAGTCTGTGGAGGGAGGCAAGGAACCCATTTATCGAGATAGTGGCATGAGGATGGCCTGTGTGGAGAGGTGGTTGAGCTGTCCAAGAGTCTTGGGTAGGGCACTGAACCTGCTGATGCTGGTGTGCTGTGGAGAACAGACACTGATAATAGCTCAGAAGGAGCCATGTAACTGTCCTCACAGTAGCAAAGATTTCTGTAAAGAAGCACTTGGGCCCTCCTATTGGCTAGCAGACTATTTAAATAATAGTCCTCAAGGAATTGGAAATTCACCCAAGAATCCCTTGCTAGGGAAAGGAAAGGATGAATCCTGGTGTCAGCTAGAGAAACTTGCCTCGAAGGATGAGATTCCACACAGCTCTAACAACTTACCAGGCCACCAAGCGGGAGAGACTGCAGTTAATAAGATAATGATGAGTCAGTGATTGTCAGGACCACACTTGATGGGACTGTTTAGCTATGTATACTTCTTTCTATCCCTATATTTGTGGCGATGCAAATATTCTGAAAATATCTCTTACACTTTAAGGGACTGGAACTTTTCCTGGACCTCACATTCAAAGTTAATAATACACCTTGAAGTCACTTAAGGCAGCTAGCCTGATGTGTACTCAAACTCTTTGTTTAACATACCTTTAAGGGAACAATGTAACAACCAGCCTTACTTGCTTTGGATTTCCCATGTAATCAACTTTTACTACCTAAGCTAATGCATAGATGCAATTAAGTTATGTACTCTTCCATGTCCCCGACCCAGAATAATGCACATGAATCATTTACTGAAATAAGCAAATACAGAAGTTGAAAGTAGGTTCTTAAAATCTACCACACATTGAATGCAACATTTATGGATATTGGTTGATAAGCAATGATGTTTATCATCTGGGTCAGTTGGAATAAGTTGGAGCCAGTGACATAATCCCTTGTAAGACTCTGTTAAAGATTTCTGTAAAGTATCCCATCCTTTCCCCCATGTGATGCTTTTGTACTATTTAATAAATACAGAGCAAAGTACTTTGTGACAGACAAAAACAACTCACACTCATAGATGCACAGATAGTCACACAAGATAAGACAGGTACACATAGGGATAGACACACACAGACACAGGGACAAGCAAATGAATATGATGGCATTTCGGTGCAGTTTCAGAATGATATGTCTGACAGAGCATGGAAGACACGGGGAGTGAGCATGAAGTAGAGAATTCAAATCTAGACTCACTCTTGGTTAAATAACTGTAAGGGAAAGTGCTTTAACTTCTTTCCTTAATGTGAAGCCAATGCACTGTTGGCGTTAATCACTAATGTGTTATAATCTATGCAGTATTTAAAACTAAACTTTATGGCAGTACCTTGAAGACATTAAGTCATTGGACATTTAGTAAAAGATTTTCTATTATTACTTGTTTCTTTGACTGGTACAATAAAGATGCATCTGTCTTATCAGATCTATTAGGGTCCAGACTTTGATCTTAAAATCTCTGGTAATAACAAGAAGAATATATGAAGCTCGCATTCTACAAGAAGTAAGAGTGGTTCCTTTGGCCTGCAACATCCTCCTACTTAAGAAAGTTCAGCATTTTGCTTTCTGTGAAGAAAACGTCTAAAGTTTTATTATCACCGAGTCACTAGCGTGTGGTGAGGTCAGAGTTGAGCTGAGACATGAGTTGTTAGCTGACACAGCTAGTGTTTTTAAAAGATGGATTCATGTCGAAGTGATAATATTTTGGGTCTATTGGATTAAATACACTTACCATAAAGACTAATTTCACTTGCCTCTTTTTTTAGTTTCAAAATTGTAACTAGTGGAAATTTAAAGATACATACATGTTTTGTATTCATAACACAAGTTATTTCCTTTGGATGTTTCTGGAACAAATGTCAAAGCAAGGGGGATTGTTCATATGGAAATTGTTGGCAGTATTAAAGAAGATGCAGTGAGAAAAAACACCCAACTCTCACCTTCTAAATGCAAAGGTTGGTGTGATGATGAATTTTATTTATCAGTTTGCATGGGACATGAGGTACAGAGAGCTTTGTATGAGTGGCTGGGATGAAATTGGTGTTAGATCCAGTAGAGTAAGTGAATAGGCTGTTCCCCTTAATGTGGATGGCCTCTGCAGTTGAAAGCATGAGGGTTATAAAATGAACGACCTTCTAAGTAGGAGAAAATCCCTTCTCTCGGTTGCTCTAAAGATTGGCTTTGCCATTTTTCTATCCTGGCACTGAACTGAAATCTGGTTCTGCCTGCCTGAGTCTTGAGACTACCAGCCTTATCAAGCCTCCAGTCATCAAACTTACCCTGCATGTGTTGGGACTTATTGGCCTCTGTCATAAGGTGAACTGATACCTTAGATACACACACCCCTCTTTCTCTTCCCCTTTCTCTTCTTCGCACTCCCACTCTTCCTCTTTATCTCTCCCTCCCTCTCTCTTTCCTTTATTTCCCTTCTTTCCTCCTTCCCTTTTCTCCTACTCACACACAGGTTACATTTAGTTTTTGATGTTGCTGTTGAGGCAGGACTTTTCTGTGTAACAGTCCTAGCTGTCTTGTAACTAGCTCTGTAGATCAGGCTGAACTTGAACTCACAGAGATCCACCTACTTCTGCCTTCCATGTTCTGAGATTAAAGGCAAGCATCACCACTGCCTGGGTGCTACATTTCTTTAGGGAACTTCAGCAAATATAATTGAATATAAAAAAATTAACCCCAGAAAAGTCATGGAAAATAGGTAGTTAGCAAACGGGAGATGTATATGTATTTAGGAAGAGATTTCTCCCCTAATGAGAAGAACTTGAAATTTGCCGGTGGGAATGGTAGTGCATAGGGTGATGCAGGCTACCCCAGATAAATAGATGTCTTGATGAGAACTGGGGTCATTGGTAGGTGTTTAGGGTTTGTGCAGTATGTCTTCAGTGCTAGGAAGGACATATCCAACGCCAAGCTTTTTGGAATAAAGACAATATCTCTTTCCTCTAGAAAACAGCCTGCCCTGTCCAAGGGTGTTGACAGAGATTTCTGTCCCACCAGGTCCTGTAGTCATTCAGTCCCAAAGAAACACACAGCGGTCTACAATAATCATAAACTGGTTGGCCTATTAGCTCAGGCTTCTTATTAGCCCTTATTATTATATTAGCACATAATTCTTGTCTGTGTTAGCCACATGACTTGGTATCTTTTTTAGTGAGGCAGTCACATCTTGCTTGCTCTGTGTCTGGCTTCCTCTGTGTCTGGGTGATGACTGCAGATGAGCTTTCCTCTTCCCAGAATTCTCCTGTTCCCATTGCCCCATGTCTATTTTCTGCCTGGTCACCCCACCTATACTTCCTGCCTGTCTACTGGCCAATCAACATTTTATTAAACAAGTACCAGAAACAAATCTTTACAGGGTAAAACCATTGTCCCATAGCACAAGGGGACAGAAACAAATAGATAATATCATATGACTTGATGAGAGAATGCCCAATGTTGCGGGAGGTCCTCCCACTCCTCCAGCCTATAGCCGCTGAGATACCAGCCCATTGGAGCACGGTCTCTCTCCCTTTAAAAAAGCGGTCACTTCCCTCTCCTCTCTCTCTTCACTTCCTACTCCGCCGGCAACTAGACTCCCTTCCTGGTTGCGTAGAGGGCTGTTGTCTTGGACGGTGATCTGTAAGTTTTTTCCCCTTTAAATAAATACCACCCTAT
This sequence comes from Microtus oregoni, assembly GCF_018167655.1. Taxonomy (NCBI): domain Eukaryota; kingdom Metazoa; phylum Chordata; class Mammalia; order Rodentia; family Cricetidae; genus Microtus; species Microtus oregoni. The sequence continues at coordinate 21,528,171 of NW_024543093.1, read as the reverse complement.
TAATCATAATTCCAAACTGGTGTGGCATTGTTTGTGACTTACACCTTCAGCCCAAAGCAACTTTTTTGTGTGTGTTATAGTTAAAAAGAAGATAATAATAAGCAGCACTGATTTACCTGAACTGATTCAAGGGACTTTTATTTATTTTGGTAGCTTATTATTTTGTCCTGAATTACCTGTGCCTCTCAACATTGATTCAACACTTACATGATTTCATTTCAGTTTTTGATTCTCTTAGCTCCCTCTTTTCTCACTTATATTTTACTTACTTCTATAATATATGGTATGAAATATTATAAAATAGAATATGGGTATGTTTCTATTAGAAAGTTTTGTCATTTGATAAATGTCTTAAATTGTTGAATGTAGGGTATAAACATAATCCTTTGACTCCAACTCGTGAAAGCTACAATACTAAATTTGACAACTCGTTGAAGTTACCCTTTCAATTCTGGCTTGAGTATCCTCATATTGGCATAGTATCTAGGTCACTTGAGCAAGTCTTTACACTTTGGGAGACTTATAATTTCCATTGGATAACCGGGTTTTGCAATCCTAAACATAGAATAATTTTAGAAATGCAAATTTAAGTAATTGAAATTCTATACAATACTGAAGTCATAAAATGAACAATATTAATTAATTAGTTAATTCCTAACTGCACAAATAATATGATTTAAAATGAGTGAAGAAAACAAGGTACAAATTGAAGGGTAATTTATGTCACCAGGTTCTTGGTCTAGACTATGCTCTTCTCCTTATTTCTTAAAATCCACTTCAAGTTCATTCAGATGAGACATACAAATATATACTGTAGAATATAGGCAGAATTTATTATGGATTTAAGTAGAAGGCTCCTCTTTATTTTTAATATTTATTCTTATTTCTCATGTATGGATGTTTTATGTATATATGTACAATATGCATGTAGTACTCATAAAGACCAGAAGAGACTAATAGAACTGGAGTTACAGATGATTGTTAGCAGTCATGTGATTCTCGGAGCTGAATCCAGTCTTCTGGAAGACCAACAAGTATCTGTAACTGCTAAGCCACCTCTCCAGGACCTTAGGTAGAGCACTTTCAAGAGATGAGAACACACAACAGCCAAAGGGATTATTCTGTTGGAACCACCTGTAAGTATTCATCCCTGACTTGAAAATATTGTTCGTAGAAAGGGAAGAGTTGTGTTTTAGTTAGTTTTTTTCATCAGCCTGACATAGCTATGGCCTTCTGGACAAAAGGAACTTCTGTTGAGAAAATTCCTCATTATATTGGACTCTAGGCAAGTCTGAAGGAATTGTCTTGACTAATGACTGATGTGGGAGTGCCTAGCTCACTGTTAGTGGTTCCACTCCTGGAAAGGTAGTTTTGGGTTGTACACATCGACAAGCTGAGTAAGCCATGAAAAGCAAATGGGTAAGCAGCATTTTGCCATGGTTTCTGCTTTAGTTTTTTCCTTGAGTTCCTTCCCTGACATACCTCCATGAAAGGCTATAAAGCTTTAAGGTGAAACAAATTCTGTTCCTCCTTAAATTGGATTAGATTAATTAATGCGTTCTAACACAGCAATAGAAAGCAGCTAGAATTAGAAGACAATAAATGAGAAGAGATAAGATTAGGACAGCAGTTAAGTACACAAAGTTTGAAGACTAATAGAATTACTACTAAGATTGCAAAAGGGATAAAACATTTTGCACATGAGCATATTTAAAAGCTAGTGGTGCCTGATGGGATTTGTAAGAGCATATGGTTAGCATCCAACCTCTTTTCTGACCTTCTCTCAGAGATGCTGACAGGCACTTCCTGAAGCATTGTCTGTAAGTCCTGACTCAGCTGGCTTGTCAGTGTCTTGAAATCCCACCTGGGGAGTGAGGTTACAGCAAAAGGGTGCTGTATCTTGCCTGGAAATTAGAGAGCCTGGCTGCAGACTCCTGCTGTAAAGCCCCTGCCCATCCTCAAAAGTTGTAAGAAGACACCCCCTCCTCTGTCATGTATATTCTGATCCCCTTCAGAGACCCGGTCATATTCTCTCTCTGGTGCAGGGCTCTGAATTCTCCTTGGAGCCCTTGCATGCTGTTGCTCCTCTTCTGTCTGCCTATGATATTAATAGTTCTAATAAACTACATAGACTGGGTGATCTGTTTCAATGCCCTGTAGTTAGCTCTTCCATCCAAAACTAACAGGTTTGAATCTGGCTTTGTAGATTGTGTAAACCAGATGAGACATTAGTGAATTTATCTGGAATACACCTTAGCAATAGTAAAAGTGACCTCCAAAGCAGATGTATTTAAAGCTATATGATTCTGTTTAATGTACCATTTTGTTTTTTCTTCACACTTAAGTGAAATTCCCTGGGCTGTGTCATTTAAATTTACTTTTTTTTAGAATATTTAGTTAGAGTTTTAATATGACAACTGAAGCCGTATAATAGTTTTACAAATTACATAAAAATGGAAGCTACATGATCATACCATGAAGAGATTCCATAACAGCTAGACTAATATTCAAAGTCCTTTACAAATTCTAGTTCATTTTGCTTTTTATCACTTTTAATTACTCCAGCTTTTGAATTTTGCTAAAGTTGTGCATTTTGACCAAGTATATAATCAAAAAGTACCTTTATCTTTTTACAGTTCAGCTCAGCTGCACCTCCTGGGGGCTCATTTTAGAGACTTATGAGGAGCTTCTGGGGCCCTTTTCCTGGACCAGTTGTGTCATCTACTGGGAGAGGCCAGGATCTTGCTAACTGTGTGACTTCCATGTAAGCACTGAGGACATTTTTCTTTGCAGAGTGACTAGAGTCCAATTTAGTCTCCATGACCTCTCTCAGGGGTCAATAGCTTTAGTTGTAAGACCTTCTATGGGTGTCCCATCATTTTCTGGGACCTGAATGACTTGAGTAAAAAGCCACAATATTGACTATCCTCTTAGTCTCTTTTTCCGCATTGACTTTATCCTCCAAGAATGACTGTTAAATGAATGCACATAAGGTCAGTTATATCAGACTTGAAGAAGAAACAGTAATTTTAATTTCTATTGTTGATCGTATACACCTAAAACTTAGAAAAAAACTAAAGACTTTAAAAAAAACATCTTGACTTTGTTAAGAATCTGTTTCCTATTTAGTTAGCAGTATGACAAACTAGTAGAAAATCTATTTGTCTTGAGAAAGCAAAAAATCTGTTTTCCAAGCAAGTGTTTTTATTTTTTTTTGTTTGTTTGTTTTTGGCAAATGTCATTAGAGACAGATCAGGATTTTAAGAAAATCCTTATGTAGAAAATTAGGCTTTAATTTTATATTGTTGTACTTAATTTTGACCTTTGTAATTTTTAATAGTTAATATGCAATTTTTAGGTTTTATTTTTCATAAACCTTTATTTCTTTTTACAAACTAACAAATTTTAAGCATATGGCTTTGTTCTTGCCTCTATTTCTAATGTGAGATAATATTTGTACAACACAACTCTATTTTGTCATATAAAATACTTTCTAGTCCAAAAGCCTTCTCTTTTTATCATCTCTGTATATATATATATATATATATATATATATATATATATATGCTACATTTGTTGGGTTTCTGTCTTATTTTCTTTTACAAAATTCTTGATGTAAATTGAGCTTTGTTTTTTTCAGCTATACAAGCCTGTACACAGAACACATCTAATCATTTCTAGTTTTACAAAATTATTACAACTGGAGAGTTGGTATAAAATTTTAAATTTCTGCAAATCAGGACCATTTACTGTATATGACTTGCTAGTTGCTTACAAAAAGTTCCAGGGAGTTAGTTCATAGGTTTTATGTTAATGGAGCTCCTTGTTTTGGTTGTGAGAGTCCTAGAAAATTGTAGGCTTACCGTTGGGAAACAAAAAAGGCAGCGTGTGGCCATGCACACATAGGCCTTGAGTATGGTTCACTGTTATTAAGTGCACTTCTTTGTAATTTCTACAGAAAAGAGATGTCTTTATGTCTTCATGGCAAAGGTTATTAGCTGTGATAGGCCAGCTTCTTCCCTACCAGTCAGAGTACAATCAGACTTCAGAGAGAGAGCCTCCTGCTTTTTACTATGTCCCTTTAATTTTCTGCATGTCTCTGTCTTTCTTTATTTTTAATATCTTCCAGTGAACAGAATTTTCCACATGGATGATCCTTTCTTGGCTTCTACAACTTCACATTTTTAGGAGCCACCATGACCATCACACTTCTGCATCAATATTCTTGCTTATTCTTGTCTTATAAAAAAAATTCTTTTTGGAACACACAACCTATATTTCTACCAAATAGCTGTTCTTGTAGGTGTTCTTAGTGTATTTTATATGGGTGATTTATATTCTCAGAGCTAAACATTGAAACATTTTTTCTATATACTTGTAATCATTTCAATAAATAATCATTTTATCTGTTTCTCTTTTAATCCAATTTTAGAGTTTTAAAATCTCTTTCATTTTATTCATTTAATTTTTACACTTACCTATTTGTGTGTGTGTGTGTGCGTGCGCAGGCACACACCGTGGCATACTTGTGAAGTCAACTTGAGGAAGTCAATTATTTTCTTTATCCAACTGAATTCTGGATCCAACTCTCCAGAGCTGTTGTATTTTTTTTTTCTTTTTTAGGAGGTTACCACCCAGCTCCTAAATAAATTACTCAGAGGCTTATTTTTAATTATGAATGCCAGGCCTTAGCTTGACTTGTTTCTTGAGAGCTTTTCTTAAATTATCCATGCTACCTTTTTGCCTCTAGGCTTTTATCTGTCTCTATTTCTGCATACCTTTCTTTTTCTTTCTCTGTGACTTGCTGTGTAGTCAGGTGGCTGGCCCCTAATGTCCTCTTCTCCTTGCTTTCCTGTTACTGTTCCTCATTCTCCTTCTCCTCCTCATTTTTCCATTTATTCTCTCTGCCTGCCATCCCCACCTATCTGTGATCCTGCCTTTCTATTGGCTATTCATCTCTTTATTAGGACCATCAGGAGTTTTAGACAGACAGAGTCATGGCTTTACAGTTAATCAAATGTAGCATAAACAAAAGCAATACATCTGAAAATAATATTCCCCAAAACAACTCAGATCATCAGTCTTGACAGCAAGTTCCTTTAGCCACTGAAACACCTTATCTGCCTTCATTTTACTTTATATTTTTTATTTTATTGAAGCAAAATGTTGTGATATCTCCAGTGGCCTCAAACTCACTGACTTACAGAGATGTCTTTAAATTTAGAACCCTGCTGCCCAGCCTTCCATAGGCTGAGATTATAGGCTTGTGTTACAATTACTCACTGATTTAACTTTTTTGTTGAAAAATGCAAAACTTAATAAAAATAGAAAGAAGATATATTGGACAGTTTCACTCTTTCTTAAACCATCATCTATTCCACTTATACCTGCCTCATATGAGAAACCAATTTTGCTAATTTGTGTCTTCATCTTTCCAAAAGTTTTTGGTTGGGTCTGCCAAGATGCCTCAGAGTTTATGAGCACTTACTGCTTTTGCAGAAGACCTAAATTCAGTTTTCAGCACCCACATTGCAGCTCAAAACCACCTGTAATTAACATTCCAGGGGATTCAGTATCCTCTTCCAGCTTTCTCAGGCACCATGCATGCGTGTGGTGCACATACGAACATTCATGCAGGCAGTCATACACTCGGAAAAACATAAAATAAAACTATATAAATCCTCTTACAGAGGTTTTTGTCAAAAAGCTGCTAATGTATGAACCTTCCTATTTATCTTTTTCCATTAAACAAATGATGTTTACATTCTTTTGCCTTTTCTTTTCTTTCTCCAAGCTAGTTTGTGCCAGGACTTACTTCATATTGCTCAAGAAGCTGTTGATTCCTTTCCTAGTTGAATGGCTGATGACGATGCAGACACTCTTTGGGATATCTAACCACTCTGCTGTGATTGGTACTTTGAGCTTTTTCCCATTAAACATACTTCAGTTTTGGAAAAGTGAACAGACTTCCAGAAGAATCACAAAAGTTCAAACTTAGATTTTTTCTTGTTTATTCATTGATCCATTCAATAGATAACAATTATCGGGTATTGGAAACTAATATAAGAACACTAGCCATTATGATGTGATAATGAACACTTTGATGTGATAATGAACATGGACTAATTCATAGGGACATTGTCTGCATTAGGCATGAGGCATGGGCAGTTGATGTGAAGTGAAGACACCAGGGTCAGTGTTTCAGTAAACTGAGTTTTTAATCACCTCATTCACTGCACAGACACTGTGCTCATTAATTTTTGACAACTTGATTCAAGCTTAAGTTATTTGGGAAGAAAGAACCTCAACTGAGAAAATGCCTCCCAAAGATTGGTATGTTTTCAAGATTAGTGATTGATGTGGGAGGGCCTAGCCTATTGTGGACACAGTGCTCCTTTTGGGTAGGGGGTGTTGGGCTGCATAAGAAAACAGGCTGAACAGGCCATGCCCAACAAACCAGTAAGCAGCATACTTCTGTGCTCTTTGCTTCAGTTCATGACTCTGTACTCTGGCCTTGAGATCCTTGGTTTCCCTCAATGGTAGGCTGTGTCTGGATGTGTAAGTTATTTATAAATAAATCTTTTCCTCTCTAAGTTGTTTTTAGTTGTGTTTATTACAGCAATAGAAAGCAAACTAGGACAGACATGATGAATAATTATGCCACCAGTGATTAAAATCTGTGCCCACAGGACTGAGGCAGAGCTGGAGGGTTTATTTAGCTGAGTAACCTAGTGCCCTACTTCTTTTTTGGTGTTGTGTAAACACCATGACCAAATCCACTCAAGGAGGAAACTTCAGCACATCATTGAACAAATCCAAAGCAGGAACTTAAAGCTGAATCTTGAAGCAGACATCATGGAGAAATATCATTCCTGGTTTGCTCCTTGCCTTGCGTTGGTACTGCCCACAGTGACCTGGACTTACCTACATCAGTTAGCAATCAAGAAAATGTCCCCACAGACATGGTCAGATCTACAATCTGATGGGAACAATTCTTCACTGAGGTTCCTTCCATCTTCCCAGATATGTCAAGTTAGCAAGCAAGGTCACACCTAGTTTTACTTTTCCATGTTGATAATCTTAAATACATACGGAACAATAATGTATTCACATTCATAATGTATATGTGTGCACATTTAACACACAATCTCTTCTCTTTATCTGTGAGATGTATGAATTTAAACTTCATATATATATATATAAAAATTAATTGTATCTGGACAGAACATGTAAAGATTTGTTTCCTTTTTATTAATCCCTTAAAAATTACCTAAGAACAACTTACAAAATGTTTACATGTATTAGACATTAAAGGGATCTAGAAATGGTAATAAAGTATATAGGAGATTGTGTGTACTTTAAATGAAAATATGAAAATGTGTCTGCTTTAGGTCCTGTACATACTGAGGGAAAATGAATGTATGTTTTTTTAACCTTTTTTAAGATTTTTTATTTTATGTGCATGAATGTTTTTCCTATGTCTATGTATATGCATTATGTGCATGCCTGGTTCTCATAGAAGTCAGGAGGGGTATCAGCTCCCCTGGAACTAGAGTTGTGGATGGTTGTGACCCACCATGTGGATGCTGACAAATGAGCCCAAGTCCTTAACTACTGAGCCATCTCTGGAGCCCTACTGTGTTTTTTATGTGTTTATTATTATTTGAGTGTATGTGTATGTGTGTTGGTACTTGCATGTCAGGGAACAACTTGTGGAACCGATTCTCTACTTCCACATTTGAGTAGATTCAGGAATTGAACTCTAGTAAGCAGGCATGACGGGCAAGTGCTTTTCCTGCTGATCCATTTCACAGGCCCGCACAAACTGTACGCATTTTTCTCTGATGAAAAGGGAGTGTTTTTATATCTTAAACATACATTAATTCCTATAAGAATTAACTTTTATTCTTAAAAATTACACACTAACTGAGTTATTACCATAACTGAACTCAATTCTTCCAGAAAAAGGAGAAAAAAATGAATTCTGCTGACACAGAGCGGGCATCTTAAGCTTAACTAAACTTAAGGCTATATTGAAAAGTTGTTCTGCTGCTTTTTATGCTGAAGGACAGGCTGCGGTGTGTGGTATTTAACTGGGGGTAACAATACGCAATAGCTAAATGAATTATTATTTAGTGGTGTGTATTTTGCAGTGGTTACCACACAGCTCTCCAGTGACTTGGATTCATGCAGCAGTTTTGTGGCTAGCAGGGAAAGAAAGAGATGATATTTAAACAGTCACTCATCTTGTTTTAACGTCAGGCTCCTGTTCATCAAGAAAGTGTTCTTGCGAGTTGGTGCATAAGCAGCGTTAGAAACTGACCACAACTCAAAGCCTCGGACAGCTAGAACACTAATAATTTCGAAGGTCACACAGTTTTTACTGTTCAGCAACAGTTGGAAGGGTAGAAGGATTTGGGAATCAAGAATCCAGTAGGTTTGGTTTCTTCTATGCAGGGTTAAGCCTGCAAGATGCTGAAGTAAGCCAAAAGGAACCAGAGAAATGAGTAATGCAGACTGCAAAAGGATGGGGCTGTGGGGGCAGGGAGGGCTGGCCCAGGAGGTTAGCACTTCATAACTAGTAGTTGTTATTTTAAATGGTAGTTATTACTACTATCAGCATTGATGTCTGTGCCTGTGTAATCACCACTGCCACCTGCATCAAGGCTCCCTGCGTTTCCCAGTCAAGATCTTCACCTCCAGCAAGCAGCTCCTGCTTGGGTGAGTCATTTCCAGAAGAGTCTCTTCGGGGGGTGTCGACTTCCCAGAAAACAGGAAGTCCCCTTGGGGAACCCTTCTGGCTGCTGGGCGCCCCCTGCGGCTGACGATGGTGCCCTCCGGTTTCGGGTTCCCGGGCACGGGTCGGCCCCGCCCTCCACCCGCTTGGACCGCCCAGCTCCCTGGCTCGGGCGCCCAGCCACAGGGTTCGCCGCTCTCCATCGAGGACCATGGCGAGACTGAGCTGGGGATATGGCGAGCACAACGGTGAGCGGGACTTCAGCAGGGGCAGGTGCCGCCTGGTGGGACCTCTGAACCCGGTGGGTGGGTGGGGGCCAGGGGCCTGGTTCCTTGTGTGCTCTTTCAGCGGCTCTCTGGAAAGCCCACCACTGTCCGGGGAAAGCCTGAGAGATCAGAACTCAGATGACACACTTGTGAGGAAAGAAGGACAACTTCAGGGCGGCGTGGGCACTGATCACTAAGTCACGGGACGCCTTCCAGAGACTGTTGAAGAAATCTTAGTAACTTGTAATTTGCATACTGACATGAAGCTTGCTTAGGGCTTGTTCTTCACTCTTCCTTTCCTACCAAAACGATCCTTTCAAGAGACCAAAGCTCAGCAAATGATTACAGAAATCGTAACGTGTCGCTAAGTGTACTTATTGATAAGCGTGGCAATGAGATATGTACTTTTCTTCATATTATAAGACATAAAACATTTTTTCTGCTTAGTCTATTGAATTGAACTGATTGTTTAAAGTTAAAATTGTTAAAAGAATTGCAGAGATCCAAATTATGAATTGCAGAAGTCTATCAAAATGGAGTTAGCGAATACTATTGAAAACTTCAGTTTCATTTACATTATTGGACAGTATTCTACAGTACATTTCATGCAAATTTTAATGAAATTTTTCCTTTCTTTTACTTTATTTTTCTGACTTTGTGGTTTGAGATGGTGTCTCACTCTGTAACTTAGACTGGGCAGAACCCGTGGTCATCCTCTTACCTTAATGGAAAAATTTCATTTTTAATTGCAGCTTGCTTGAGGTTGTCATTACTTTTAAAATGGCACCAGATGAACTTGAGAATTTTAAGAATGAAATTTATGTCACAATGATGATCTTATATATTTCACTATCCTCTAATTTGTGTTTTGGAAAGACAATTTCACACTTTTCATTTTTGTCTTTGATGGAGTAATTTTTATTGTTATATGACAGGTATAAGGTTGTGCTAGTCAATAAGTACTGATTGTTCCCTAATAGGTAGAAAGTGTTGTTTTCAATAAAATTCTTCTCCAGAAAACTTAAAAGTTCCTCATAGAAAGGCATTAACCAGGAGTCATTTTATGACTCTTATTTATTTAGGAATCTTATTCACTTTTTAACTTTAAAAAAATTTATTAATTTTTCTCTTTAAAAAATGTTTGTGAGTATTTGCCTTTCAAGTATGTTTGTACACCACATGCTTGTCTGGTACCTGAGGAAGTTAGTGGATTGCCTGGCACTGGAGTTACAGAGATTGTGAGCTACCATGTGGGTCTGGAAATTGAAGCCAGGTGCTTGGTAAGAGGAAGGTGCTAGCCTTCTCTCCACTCCCCATTTTACATTCTAGCTGTTGAATGATTTTTCTGTTGTAGATACAGTGGTTTTAAGAGGCCCACACCTTAAAGGGAGATTTTGTTAAAATTCTCTTGGGATGTGCCACATCCTAACTAAGCAAGCCTTGTTATTTCTTCTTGTTTGACAAAATTAGTGCCTGGTTAGATTAAGGGGTTCTTGAGCTGAGAGCAGCAGGGATGAAATGAGATGGACGGGGAACTCTAGACAGACTGCTCTGTTCCCAAGCAGCTTGTCACTTCTTCCACTAACCTTTGATCATTTTTAATGGTTTTGGCCATGTGACATCACCAGATATTATATATCAGTACGGATGTTCAAAAATTTGCCAAACTTGAGGAACAGTGTTCCTTCCCTTAAGAACCAACCATGTTGACATGGGTTTAAGTTTGAATGTGCTAGAAAGTGTACAAAGGCAGGCCTCTTCTAAAGGTGCAATAATGCAAGTGACTACATAAATTGGCTATTTGATTCATGTGGCTTTTTTTTTTGTCTTTCATAGATTTGACTTCTCTATAAACAGCTCTGGTTATTAATGGCCAGGAATTGATGAAGAAAGGGATTCAAAAGCGAAAGCAGCCCCTTGACTGTTATAAAAATGTTTGCACATTGTGACAGATGCATTGTATATTCAAAATCTTGTACTCCTTAGCTAACTTATATGTGGTGGCCACAAAAAGGAAAGACTAGACTATGAACAGAAAGAGCACGCACATAGAAAGACAAGTGAAATGATCTAATGAGAAAATGTAATGCCTTGTGTACAGTGTCTTCTGGGAATTTTTATTGTGAAATTGCTATGACCTAAAGTATCTGATTCACAGACTCCTTTTGAGCAGAGTGTGTTGTCATGTATTCATGTTGCAGCTTTTTTCCCCTCCCCAGGAACCCATGTGAGCAGCAATGTTATGTTTATTGGCCATTTTCTTTGGATTATTCTGTGTGAAAGATTTGTGTGTATGTTGGGTATCCTGAGTGCACATCACAGATAGCTGAGCTGAGTGACATTCAAGACATCTGTGAGTGGTGGAACACACAAAAGCTAACAGGAAGTATGATCTTTTCATCTCTCTACTTTATAGACTTCCTGGCCTCTGGAGCAGCCAGGGCACATTCTTGATTTTGAGATGGAATTTCTTTGTTTGCAACAATGAATTGTACTTTTGTTTTAGCTTGGTAGATGGGTACTTTGGGGAATTCTTTATAAAATGTAAATATTCCTTTACCTTTAAGCACATTTTAATTATGTAAACAACTTAAAACAAAATAAATGCTTTCCATTCCCACAAAGTACTAGTCCTGCTTAAAATATAGGTACTGGAGCCTTGAGGATGAGGATATTACTTTTACTAATCTTTTTTAGGGGGTTGTGGGAGACATGCTTGTGTATGCGAGTGCTTTCTTCTGTGTGGGTATACACACATGTGCGTGTGTGTGGAGATCCGAGACTGACCTTGGTTGTCATTCTCATTTGCTCTCCATCACCTTCTGCATCATTGAGTCAGGGTCTCTCCCCGCCTCACTAGCTAGTTTGCCCGAGACACCCTCTGTCTCTGCCTCCTAGGTGTTGCATTCCAAATGAGCTTCCACACCCACCTGCCATTCATGTGGATCATGAGGACCCAAACTATCATCGTCATGTTTGTGCTGCAAGCACTTTATTCATGGAGTCATCATCCTTGTCACCTGTTATCAACTTTAATTTGTTGAGTGAAGAACTTACTTAGTCCTTTTCTTTTGGTCCTATGCATATCAGGCCCTATTCACTGGAATCAATTTTTCCCCATTGCTGATGGTGATCAGCAGTCTCCGATTGAGATTAAAACCAAAGAAGTGAAATATGACTCCTCCCTCCGACCTCTCAGTATCAAGTATGATCCCGCCTCAGCTAAAATCATCAGCAATAGTGGCCATTCCTTCAACGTTGACTTCGACGACACAGAGGACAAATCAGGTTAGCTCTGTTGGTTTATTTGTTCTTTTAAGACTTTGGGTAGTTAGACTTATTCTCCTATCTTTCATTCTGGAATTTTCAAAATTGAAGCATATTTTTTCATGTGAATTTAAATGCTATCTATTTGGATCTTAAGATAATGTTACCATAAAATAGAGAAAATTTGTAGGAAAAAGTGTGCTGGATAATATTTAAAAATTGGTTTTAGCTTATTATTACTTAACAGTTAAAATATTGAAGTTTAATAGTATTTCATAAAAGATTTTAATCTTTCTTTTTCCTGGAAACTTTAATTATCTTTTTGGATTTATTTATTTTACATGTATGAATGTGTGGATGTCTAGAAGTTATGATGGTCGTGAGCTCCCATGTGGGTGTGCGGAATTGAACCCAGGTCCTCTGTACAACAGCAACAAATACTCTTAACTTCAACTGTTGAGCCATTTCTCTAGTCCCATGTTTTTGGAAAGTGTTTAGTCATAATTATTTTACTAGTTATGGTAAGCATACAGTACTAACAGATTTGCTTTTTAAATAAATTTTTTTTTGCTTACAATCACAATACGTATGTGTAGTAAAAAAATAGAGAAATGTAGGACAAAAATTACCTATATCCTTACAGTTTATTATTATGTAATCAGTGTGGTGCTTTTCCTTAATATTTAAATTGATATATATATATTTAGATATATATGTATATATATTTAAAGTCACACACACATATATATACATGCCATGTTAGTATTTTACATATACTTTTTAAGTTATGTTTAGGCTGATGTTATATTACTCTAAAAATTTTTTCTATTCAAAATATTTAATGGATCTTTTTCATTAAAATGTATAGCTCTAACACCCTTATAATAGATAAGATATATCAATTACTCTTGTATCATAACTTATTATTATGTCCTAATACTGAACATTTAAGGAAGAAGGAAAGTAGGTATTTAATTTAAAAATAGAAATATTTAAAACATCTATCCTTATATTTTTCATTACTTGTATTAAAAATTATATTTAATTTGTTCATGGTTCATATCTTTCACAATGTGAATTGTGGACTCACTAAGTAAAAATTTAATTCACATGTCAGTTTATTACTAAAAGGGAGAATAAAGTAATATTTACTTAAAATGAATATTTAATACTGTTTGAGTCTACCTGCTGCCAAGCATGAATGATACTGTGTTAAAAATGTATATCCAAATGGAAATGTGTGAAAACTTGCTTGTCAGTTGTGTTTCTGTGTCATTGTTTGATGCACTTATGGAGGTTAGTGTAGGTTCCAAGGACTGAACTCAAGTATTAGGCTTGCTGGGCAAGCATGTTTATCCCCTGAGCCATGTCATTATCTTCCTATTTAAGGATTTAACAAATTTCATCATTTGACTCATCAGCTTATAATTGAAATCATAATATTCTACTTTTGTTAAAAAGCATTGTTGTTAGCTTATATTAGTGTCTTCTTTACATTTGTCAGATCATACAGGGCGCCTGTCTATGGACCTGTACAAAGTACATAAAGAAAATGAACGTGATGTTTCTTTTTATGAAAAGCAGAAAGGGAAAACCAGCCTTATTATATGTATCCAGCTGCATTTTCTCCGGGCTTAGAGTTTTGTAAATCTGTTGTTAGGTGGGCTTAGTGTACTTAGAAGTTTGGAAAAACAGTCCGAAGTTTCTAAATATCAAGTTGCTACCATCCACATTTGTAACAGGATATGTTTATAATATTTCAAGAATAAAATATCTAACGTTCTCAAATAAAAAAAAAGTCTGCTTACATCTAATATTAGAATAAAAAGTGTTGAGTTAGTACTTCAAAAAGGATGAATATTAGTATTTTATTTGAAAAAAATTCTTAATTCAATTTGATCTGCAGCAGTCGAGGTCTCTCTCTCTCTCTTTCTCTCTCTCTTCCTGCCTCCCCTCATCTCCTTATATCTCCTCTTCCTTCCTCTCCCCTCCACTCTTTCACTCCTTTGAGACAGGGTCTCTCAATGAACCGGGAACAAGCCTGCAGCCTGCAAGCCCAACAATCCTCCTTGCCTTACCCCACAGGGCTTGCAGGTGCCTCATGGCCACATCTAGATTTTTCTCTTTTGTTTGTGGTTTGTTTGTTTGTTTGTTCTTCTGAGTCATGGTCACTCTGTGAAGTCCCGGCTGACTTAGAACTTTCTATATATACCAGGCTGTCCTTGAACTCAAATAGATCTGCCTAATTCTGCCTCTAGAGTTCTGGGAATAAAGGTAGGAGCCACCATTCCCAGCCCTGGCTTTCAAATACTGGCCCACATGTTTGTATAACAAGTGCTCTTACCCATTGAGCCTCCTCTCCAGCTCCAAGAAGCCATTCTTGACTAGAAGTTAACTCTGAATGTTATCAGTGAACATAGAAGAGGCATAGAGTTGTCCTCAGGATCCTTGAGGGTTTTGCTTGGTTGAAAGATGCTCATGTTCACACTGCCTAACCTACAGGCACTCACTCTTCAGAATGTTAACAGGGGACTAATAGGCATGGGATTCTTTAGGAAGAGTATCTACTGCATATAGAGGACGGTGGCAAGGAAAGAGAAACCTGGCAGTAGAAATGGGCTGCTCTTGCCTGCGATACTTGTCGTTTTAGACTCGGAACTCCCTTTTCTCAGCATCTCATCTGGCTCTGGCTCCCGTAGTGTCCTGGAATGACTCCACCGAGAACTTCCTACAGTGTTATAACTGGCAGGTTGGATTCTCTTTCTTACATTAGTGTTTTGTTTGGAAGAGATTTCTTTTTGGAAATTCTAAATGAAGGTAAACAATAGCACATGTGACTTTGGAGAAATTATTACTTTTTTAAAAGAATAAAGTGGAGAAAATAGTTTATTATTTACTCAACAGGGATGGTGGCCCACCATTTGCAACACACCTGTAATTCCTTCCCTTGTCAGGTATTTACCAGTCTAGTTGTAACACCCGATTTTGTGTTACACCCTCGGTACAGTTCGCGCGCCCCTGTACTATATGCCAGTCGGGCAAGGGCCTGGAGATTGAAAAGAACACACAGAGAGACCAGGGTCATTCGAAAGGAGATCAGCAGAAAGCCAGTTTATTCAGAGTTGGGGAAATCCTTCTGTATCTAACTGCTGCACAAGGATCTCGGCCCAGGCAGTTGGGAAATTACCATATTAACAATGGAGTAAATGCCCTGCAGCTAACCACCAGGTGGGGCAGGGAGAACGTGGAAACACACAGGAAGCTTAGTTAGCTGATCATAAACTGTCCCCGTGAATGCACCCCAGGAATAAGGGAGACCAGGGCCCTACAGGCGTGGGACCCTGGAGAGTGGAACCTATAAATGAGGTAGACTAAAATCTCATGCAATAGCCAACTTTATTCAAAGCTCCAGACAGTTTATTCTCTAAAGGTTAAGTGAACCACATGAGTAAAATGTCCAATCACAAGGGCAAACAGGCAAGCCTCACTTAGCAAAAACGTCTTTCCATAGAGGCATATGGACGTTGTAATGGTATGCTCTGTCCCATTAAGAGACAAGCCACACCTACTTGTGTGTGGGATCCGTGTCTGCCAAGGCAAGCTGATCTTCAGCTTCCAGCCTGAGTTCCTTCCTTTATCCATCTCCCTCATGAAGAGGCAGCTCCTCTCTCTCTCTCTCTCTCTCTCTCTCTCTCTCTCTCTCTTTCTCTCTCTCTCTCTCTTTCTCTCTTTCTCTGTCTCTCTCTCTGCTCTTCTCCCTTTCTCCCCTTCCCTTTCATAACCCACTAAATAAATATCCAGCCTCACTCTGCATGGCACATCTATCTGTCTGTCTCTTGCCCACTGAGTGGCTCCCTGCCTGGGACCAGCCACCTTCAGAGACCTGCACTATGGTCTTTTGGTGTGCCCATCTGTCTGTCTTTCCTCGTGAGACTCTCACCCACCACATGGCTCCTGCTTGGGATTCATGGCCTGCTGCAGCCACTTGGGGAACTGTGCTGTCCCTACCTGGGACTGGCTGCTCTCAGGACCCACTGTCCACTGCTGCTGCTTGGGGACCTGCAGCATTTCTGCCACTGTAGCCACTTGGGGATCCACAGCATTTTATTTTTACCATTACAACGGTAGCAAGCAATAATGAGTAATCTGAGGTAAACTCACTTCTACATGCTACACAACTGAGAGGAACACAAATGTATATTCCAATGCAAATTTCATGTTTTTGAAAAAACTGAGATCACAAGACTCATCTTGTGTTCTTAGAGTTTTCTCACAAGAACTTAGACTTGTACCACATATTACCTGTTTTGTTAAGACACCAATAACCTAAATTTTTTTTATGACAGGGGTTTCTTTGTGTAGCTGTGGCTGTCCTGGAACTCCCTCTGTAGACCAGGCTGGCCTTGAACTCAGAGATCCATCTGCCTCTGTCTCCCAGTGCTAGGATTAAAGACATGCTTGCACTACCATCACCTGGCTAAACAGATATTTTAAACTCACTTTTCTTGGACCTGACCCCATTCAAAAGAATAGTCTTCTCCACAATTAGGCATTCGCTTATCATAAACTCACTTGGCTATTTTACTGAAATACTGACCTGTACAGTCTGAATGTGTAACCTGTAAAACAATCCACATAGTTTAGCCAGGCTAAGCTGGCTAACCTGACTTTAACTGTAGGATGTCTCTCTAACAATGTGTGTTTTTTGTATCACTTTCTTTCTCCAGACCCAGCTTGCCTGAGTCTTCTCCCAAAGTCAATTCCACATTGATTACCTAAGCTCTCTAATCTCCTTTCTATACGCAAGGGACAGACTTTTTGGCCAGCTCAGATTTTGTTATGCAACAGCAAGAAAGAAAGGCACAATAGAGCACTTGGCTACTTTCCTTCAGGCGCCATTCCAGCTGCAGTCAGTGTAGGCCTGAGTAATGAATATATGACTGGCGTCACTCAGGGGACTCGTGGTGAATCTATTTAAAGGCAAATCAAATATCTTATCCATTTATTCATCAGACATTTGTGCATCTCCTCTGATAGGTACCAAAGTAGGCAGTGGGATTAGCAGGATCGCAGTCTCTGCTTTCATGTGTGCAGCGCAGTACAAGGAGAAGCAATAAAAGTACTGTGTTTCTCAGGGGAAAGCAAGAGCAAACTCACACTCTGGCCTCAATGGTGATGGTGATCTCTTCTTTTTTATTGTTCAGAGTGCTTTGAAATAGCCTTCTTTGGGTACTATCATTTTTAATGTGTGTGTGTGTGTGTGTGTGTGTGTGTGTGTGTGTGTGTGTGTGTGCCATATACATGTGGCTGCTAGGGAGGCCAGAAAAGGACATTTGATCCTCTGGAAATGTCTGCCCACCACCTGACATTGGTCCTCTGGAAGAGCAGCAAGCAGTCTTAACTGCTGAGTCTTCCTTCCCACCCTCACCCTTACAGATGGCAAAAATATCTATACCGAAATGCTTTTTTATATGAGGTATATAGGTTTTGAAACTTAAGCCTGTGTTTTTGTTTGTGTGTGTGCATGCATATGTGTGTGTAGTGTGTGAACACACAGCACTGGTATACTTTCTAAAGAGTAATTTAAATATATGTTGTTATTATCTATGTTTCTCCAGTCTAACATTTCTGTTGTATTCTGGTTGTTAGGAGAAAGTCCTAAGACAAGCTGCTTAAGAAATCCAATCAGGCCAAATTAAACCAAATTAACATACCCATGTTTTATTAAATGCAATACTCTGAGGTTGTTAAGAGCGTGGCAGGAGAGACAGAAAACTGGGGAGCACATGCAAAATCCAGGACCATGTGTTCCTCCTCTGGGCGCTCACTTAAATACCCTGTGAGAATGGTCCTGACTCTCCCCCAGGGAGGGGTCAGGGCCTGGCATGCTGGGATTTGGAGTCCAGTCAAATGCAACTCCCGGGACGGGGGCTAGGATGGATGCCAGGAGCTGGGGTGTCACTCACAACTTGACATTACATTGGTGGAGTTTCGTGTATTCAGCATACAAAGTTCCCTTTCTGTCCCTATGTCTGCAGCATACAACAGAATTAGGCAGAAGTGGTTTAGGACTCTCTTCTGTTTCCCTTCCTTCCCCTCCCTTTCACTCCTCTCTCCTTTCTTTCCTCCTTTTTCTTTGTCTTCAATTTGTTATACAGGCTAGCTTCAAACTCACTGGATAACTCAGAGTGCCAAGATTACATGTGTGTGCTCCTTCACCTAGTTTAGGACTGCTTTGCATTAAAGTGTGTTTCTATGTATTTATGATATACTTTTATTATCATAATCTTAGAGATAATATTTACTGGAGGAAAATAATGAAATATACTTCATCAAAGTGACAAAGACATCTTGAGTTTTAAAAATATTTTAAATTCTTTTTATATTTTATGGTGCACCAGTCCTTACGGTCATAGCAAAAGCCATACCATGGTAGCAGTGGGTAGCATGTTTACAGTGCTGTTGTGTACTGTGCATTGGAAAGTCTCTCGCTTACCATGTTTCTTCTATTTGCACAATAGTCGTAGGGAGACTGTGTCTCTCTCCAGTGGTTAGGTGTATAAGTGGCAGCTTAGAAGGTAGGTTTTATCCAAGACCATGCAGATAGAGAAAGTCCAGACCCTTGTCATCCAGACATCCTGCACAGCCTGCTCTAATCATACAAGCTATTTGGCTCTCTCAAGCTCACAATGAACCCTTTTTGCCCTTCATATTCTTACTCAGGGAATCTGGTTTGCTCTCAGTTAAATAGAGTGGATTTTCACTTTTGAGAATTCCGTTCCTTTTCCTTTGCTGTCTGTGGGTGTACTGTGACTCGCCAAGTATTCTGTAAAGATCTACTTGGCGGACTCTGTTTCCAGTGGTGTTTTTTTTTTCTCACTCTTCATATATGTAAAGTTGTATCTATACCCACAAACAAAACTTATTTGTAAGGACAAGAACATATTTAGTGGTTCAGGGAGAAGTTTTCATGAGATGGATAAATGTGATTTTTCTTGCTAACCATTTAAAATGTGTTGGTGTTTAGTTCTGCGTGGAGGTCCTCTCACTGGAAGCTATAGGTTGCGGCAGTTCCACCTACACTGGGGCTCAGCAGATGACCATGGCTCTGAACATATGGTAGACGGAGTGAGATATGCTGCAGAGGTAAGCTGCACACACAGCCTACTCCATAGCAGAAGCCTTCCATAGTCCCAATAGATCCTCAGCTACTTAGACACCTCAGTGTCTGAGACAACATCATTCATCTAACAGGAAAGCTCCACATGTGGCCGTTCATACCCTTAAACCAACTCTGAGAGCGCAGTGTTGCTTATATGTTTGGAAATGGATGAAGCTTAACATGGTGTCACATGCCTGTAATCCTTGCACTGGAGAGGACTAGGCAGGAGGATCACGACTTCCAGGCCAGCAGCCTAGGATATATGACAAGATTCTATGTGATAAAACAAGACCAAACAGGAATAACAATAAAATAATAAGTGTATTTGTTGGTGAGAGAAGGTGTAAATCAGAGAGTAACTGGAAAAGAACAAGTTGTTTATCCAGTGAGGCATTATGATTCATTTATTTAAAACCAAAGGCATGTGGCATTATACTTCCTCTGTTGGATTTCAAAGGCCAGAGAGAAGAGAAACATTTGTATTATGTTCAACTCTGTGCATGTTTGATCCAAACACAAATAATCAGACATAAGCAAAGCTCACATTCCATACATGACAACATTTTGTGCTTTAAACATGAAATTCAGACTGCATTTGCAAGAATCCTATGTACTCTGCTACTATTCAGAGCATAGATAAATAGCACTGAAGGGACTCTGGGAGCGTGGGCAAACTTGGCTTTGGCAGGCCTTGCCCTTCTCCCTGGTTCCTTTGCCTTGCTAAAACCATTAGATTACATTCCTAATGCTAGCCACTTTCTCCTCCTGAGGCTGACTACCAAAATTCAGCTATCAAAGTATTAAAGTCTAGCAATCAAAGGCTCCCTTTAACTCCCTAATTAGCATGACCAATTGAAATGGAATGCTTCATCCTAACACAGGGTTTCCCCTTTTACCCTTATAAACTCATTATCTTATGGGCTGCATCTGTCTCCTCTCTATCCAAAGAGTCCTTTGTCCCTCCAGGATAGGTATCCTTTCTCCTTCTCTCTTGTTCCCACCCCCTCCACTTTCATCCTCTATCTCCTGTCTTTGTCTCCTAGTCCCTTCCCTTTGGCCCTCTGGGGAAAATAAATCTCCTTTGTGCTGATCACTTGGTCTGGGTGTCCTGAGATGATGCCATTTCTGTTAAGTCCAAAATTAATGCTCCATTGTCTTGTTCCCTTTTCTTTGGTAAGGTAGTCCTTTTTGTTATAACTACATTTACTAGGAATACTCTGGATCTTCTAATCCTCTACTTAAAATATAGAGTGCCATATGCCTCATTTTTTTTTTTTGCCATACTGCAAATGACCTAAGTTCTTCCCACAGTGCCCTTCTTCTTTTTTTTTTTCCATTTTTTTATTGAGAAAAGGAGAAAAAAAAAAACAAAACAAGTTTCCACCTCCTCCCAGCCTCCCATTTCCCTCCCCCTCCTCCCAACCTTCTCCCCCTCCCCCCACTCCTCTCCCCCTCCCTCTCCAGTCCAAAGAGCAGTCAGGGTTCCCTGCCCTGTGGTAAGTCCTAGGTCCTCCCCTCTCCGTCCATTCCTAGGAAGGTGAACATCCAAACTGGCTAGGCTCCCACAAAGCCAGCACATGACGTAAGTCCAAAACCCAGTGCCATTGTCCTTGGCTTCTCATCAGCCCTCATTGTTCGCCATGCTCAGAGAGTCCAGTTTTATCCCATGCTTTTTCAGTCACAGTCCAGCTGGCCTTGGTGAGCTCCCAATAGATCAGCTCCACTGTCTCAGTGGGTGGGTGCTCCCCTCGTGGTCCCGACTTCTTTGCTCATGTTCTCCCTCCTTCTGCTCCTCATTGGGACCTTGGGAGCTCAGTCCAGTGCTCCAGTGTGGGTCTCTGTCTCTATCTCCATCCATCACCAGATGAAGGTTCTTCTTACTTAGCTTCTTTGGGATCACCAATTGTAGACTCCGTAACCCTTGTTTATGGCTAGAAATCAATTATGAGTGAGTACATCCCAGATTCATCTTTTTGGGTCTGGGTTACCTCACTCAGGATAGTGTTTTCTATTTCCATCCATTTGCATGAAAAATTTGAGAAGTCATTGTTTTTTACCGCAGCGTAGTACTCTAATGTGTAGATATTCCACACTTTCTTCATCCATTCTTCCATTGAAGGGCATCTAGGTTGTTTCCAGGTTCTGGCTATTACAAATAATACTGCTATGAACATAGTTGAACAAATGCTCTTGTCACATGATAGGGCATCTCTTGGGTATATTCCCAAGAGTGGTATTGCTGGGTCCAGGGGTAGGTTGATCCCGAATTTCCTGAGAAACCGAAACACCGATTTCCAAAGTGGTTGCACAAGATTGCATTCCCACCAGCAATGGATGAGGGTACCCCTTCCTCCACAGCCTCTCCAGCAAAGGCTTCATTGGAGTTTATTATTTTAGCCGTTCTGACAGGTGTAAGATGATATCTCAAAGTTGTTTTGATTTGCATTTCCCTGATCGCTAAGGAGGTTGAGCATGACCTTAAGTGTCTTTTGGCCATTTGAACTTCCTCTGCTGAGAATTCTCTGTTCAGTTCAGTGCCCCATTTTTTTTAATTGGGTTAATTAGCATTTTAAAGTCTAGTTTCCTAAGTTCTCTATATATTTTGGAGATCAGACCTTTGTCTGTTGCGGGGTTGGTGAAGATCTTCTCCCAGTCAGTAGGTTGCCATTTTGTCTTGGGGACAGTGTCCTTTGCTTTACAGAATCTTCTCAGTTTTAGTAGGTCCCATTTATTTTATGTTGCCCTTAATGTCTGTGCTGTTGGGGTTACACATAGGAAGCAATCTCCTGTGCCCATCTCCTGTAGGGTACTTCCCACTTTCTCTTCTATCAGGTTCAATGTGTTGTGACTGATAGTGAGGTCTTTATTCCATTTGGACTTGAGTTTTGTGCATGGTGATAGATATGGGTCTATTTTCATTCTTCTACAGGTTGACATCCAGTTATGCCAGCACCATTTGTTGAAATGCTTTCTTTCTTGCATTGTATACTTTTGGCTCCTTTATCAAAAATGAGGTGTTCATAGGTTTGTGGGTTAAAATTCGGGTCTTCTATACGATTCCATTGGTCGACTTCTCTGTTTTTATGCCAGGACCACACTGTTTTCATCACTGTAGCTCTGTAATAGAGTTTGAAGTCAGGGATGGTAATGCCTCCAGACAATCCTTTATTGTATAGGATTGTTTTGGTTATCCTGGGTTTTTTGTTTTTCCATATAAAATTGATTATTGTCCTCTCAAGATCTGTGAAGAATTTTGATGGGACCTTGATGGGGATTGCATTGAATCTATAAATTGCCTTTGGTAGAATTGCCATTTTTACTATGTTGATCCTCCCAATCCAAGAGCAAGGGAGGTCCTTCCATTTTCTGGTATACTCCTCAGTTTCTTTCTTCAATGCCTTAAAGTTCTTGTCAAATAGATCTTTCACTTCCTTGGTTAGAGTTACCCCAAGATATTTTATGCTGTTTGTGGCTATCGTGAAAGGTGATGCTTCTCTGATTTCCCTCTCTGCTTCCATATCCTTTGTGTATAAGAGAGCGACTGATTTTTTGGAGTTGATCTTGTATCCTACCACATTACTAAAGGTGTTTATCAGCTGTAAAAGTTCTTTGTTTGAGTTTTGGGGGTCGCTTATGTACACTATCATATCATCTGCAAATAACGAAAGTTTCACTTCTTCCTTTCCAATTCGAATCCCCTTGATCCCATTATGTTGTCTTATTGCTATTGCTAGAACTTCAAGCACTATATTGAAGAGGTATGGCGAGAGTGGACAGCCTTGTCGTGTTCCTGAGTTTAGTGGGATGGCTTTAAGTTTCTCTCCGTTTAATTTGATGTTAGCTGTCGGCTTGCTGTATATAGCTTTTATTATATTTAGGTATGACCTTTGTATCCCTATTCTCTCCAATACTTTTATCATAAATGGATGTTGAATTTTGTCAAATGCTTTTTCAGCATCTAATGAAATGGTCATATGGTTTTTTTCTTTCAGTTTATTTATATGCTGGATTACATTGATAGATTTTCATTGTTGAACCAGCCCTGCATCCCTGGGATGAAGCCTACTTGATCATAATGGATAATTTTTCTAATGTGTTCTTGGATTCGGTTTGCCAGTATTTTGTTGAGGATTTTTGCATCGATGTTCATGAGTGAGATTGGTCTATAATTTTCTTTTTTGGTTGAGTCTTTGTGCGGTTTTGGTATCAGAGTAACTGTAGCTTCATAAAAGGAATTTGGCAATGCCTCTTCTGTTTCTATATTGTGAAGTACATTAAGGAGTATAGGTATTAGGTCTTCTTGGAAGTTCTGGTAGAATTCCACATTGAAACCATCTGGTCCTGGGCTTTTTTTGGTAGGGAGGTTTTTGATAACCTCTTCTAATTCTTCGCGACTAACAGGTCTATTTAGATTGTTCACCTGGTCTTGGTTTAACTTTGGTATATGGTATTTATCTAAAAAAGTGTCCATTTCCTTTACATTTTCCAGTTTTGTGGCATATAGGCTTCTGTAGTAAGATCTAATGATTCTCTGAATTTCCTCTGTGTCTGTGGTTATGTCCCCCTTTTCATTTCTGATCTTGTTAATTTGCAAATTCTCTCGCTGCCGTTTGATTAGTTTGGATAGGGGTTTGTCAATCTTGTTGATTTTCTCCAGGAACCAGCTTTTTGTTTCATTGATTCTTTGTATTGTTTTCTGTGTTTCTATTTTGTTGATTTCAGCCCTCAGTTTGATTATTTCCAGTCTTCTACTCCTCCTAGGTGAGTCTGCTTCTTTTTTTTCTAGAGCTTTCAGGTGGGGTGTTAAGTCTCTAATGTGAGCTTTCTCTGTTTTCTTTAAGTGGGCACTTAATGCTATGAACTTTCCTCTTAGGACTGCTTTCATATATCCCATAAGTTTAAGTATGTTGTTTCTTTATTTTCATTGAATTCCAGGAAGACTTTAATTTCTTTCTTAATTTCTTCCTTAATCCAGGTATGGTTCAGTAGTTGACTGTTCAGTTTCCATGAATTTGTAGGCTTTCTGGGGGTAGGATTGTTGGTGAATTCTAACTTTAATCCATGGTGATCTGATAAGACACAGGTGGTTACTAATATTTTTTTGTAACTGTGGATGTTTGCTTTGTTACCGACTATGTGGTCGATTTTTGAGAAGGTTCCATGAGCTGCAGAGAAGAAGGTTTATTCTTTCCTATTTAGGTGGAATGTTCTATAGATGTCTGTTAAGTCCATTTGATTCATTCCCTCCATTAATTCTCTTTTTTCTCTGTTAGATTTCTGTCTGATTGACCTGTCCATTGGTGAGAGAGGAGTGTTGAAGTCTCCTACTATTAGTGTGGGCGGTTTGATGGCTGCCTTGAGTTTTAGCAATGTTTCTTTTATGTACGTGGATGCTTTTATATTAGGGGCATAGATATTCAGGATTGAGACTTCATCCTGATGAATTGTTCCTGTTATGAGTATAAAATGCCCTCTCCATTTCTTCTGATTGATTTAAGTTTGAAGTCTACTTTGTTTGAGATTAGTATGGCCACACCTGCTTGTTTCTTAGGTCCATTTGCTTGATAAGCCTTTTCCCAGCCCTTTACTCTGAGTAGGTGCCTGTCTTTGTGGTTAAGGTGTGTTTCTTGTAAACCGCAGAATGTTGGATCCTGTTTTCGTATCCAATCTCTTAGCCTGTGCCTTTTTATAGGTTAGTTGAGTCCATTGACATTAAGTGATATTAATGACCAGTGGTTGTTAACTCCAGTCATTTTTTCAGTCGTAGAGTTTGTGTGTTTCCCTTCTTTGTTTTGTGTTGGTGAAGGGTCTCTAGTTGTCTGACTTATTGTGGTCATTGTTGGACTCCTTGGTTAGTGATTTTCCTACTATTACTTTCTGTAAGGCTGGATTTGTGGCTGCGTATTGTTTAAATTTGTTTTTATCCTGGAAAATTTTATTTTCTCCCTTTATAGTTAACGAAAGCTTGGCTGGGTATAGTAATCTAGGCTTGCATCCATGGTCTCTCAGTTTCTGCAGTACATCTATCCAGGACCTTCTGGCTTTCATGGTTTCCATGGAGAAGTCAGGTGTAAGTCTGATAGGTTTGCCTTTATAAGTAATTTGGCCTTTTTCTTTTGCAGCCCTTCATATTCTTTCCTTATTCTGTATGCTTTGTGTTTTCATTATTATATGGCGAGGGGATGTTTTTTTTTTGATCCAGCCTATTCGGTGTTCTGTATGCTTCTTGAACCTTCATAGGTATATCTTTCTTTAGGTTGGGAAAGTTTTCTTCTATAATTTTATTAAATATTTTTTCTGGATCATTGAGCTGCCCTTCTTCTCCTTCTTCTACTCCTATTATTCTTAGGTTTGGTCTTTTTATTGTGTCCCATATTTCCTGAATGTTTTGAGATGAGAGTTTGTTGGACTTGCTGTTTTCTTTGATCAGTGTGTTTATTTTCTCTATGGTATCTTCAGAATCTGAGATTCTTTCTTCTAACTCTTGTATTCTGTTGGTTATGCTTGTTTCTGTAGACTCTGTTTGTTTACTTAAATTTTCCATGTCCAGCCGGCCCTCTGTTTGTGTTTTCTTCTTTGCCTCCATTTCAGTTTTCAAGTCTTAAACTGTTTCCATTATCTGTTTGATTGTTTTTCCTTGGTTTTCTAGGGTATCATTCACTGGTTTATTCAATTCTTCACACTTTCTGTTATATTTCTCATCCATTTCTATAAGGGCATTTTTTACATACTGTTTAAGGGCACCAATCACTTTCATGAAGTCAATCATTTCTACTTCTTCTTGATTAAGGTGTTAATGTCCTCCCGTTGTGAGGTCGCTGGTTTCTGGTGGCTTCATGTTGCTTTTCAGCTTGTTGGGCGAATTCTTGCCTTGGCGTCTGCCCATCTCTTCTTCCAAATGCTCCCTTATGGATCTTCTTTTACCGGATCAGGTCTCCTTGCCTACCCAATCCTGGCTCTCCCCAACGTTGGCTCTCCTGGCGCTGAGAGATCAGGTCTCCGTGCAGGTTGGGCAGGTCGCAAACAAAGCGCCTACCCTGCTTGGTGCAGGCAGGCCATAGAAACAAAGGGACTCCTGCCCGCTTGGGTGCCCCGAGG
The DNA here is from genome assembly GCF_018167655.1 of Microtus oregoni. NCBI lineage: Eukaryota > Metazoa > Chordata > Mammalia > Rodentia > Cricetidae > Microtus > Microtus oregoni. The sequence continues at coordinate 21,501,641 of NW_024543093.1, read as the reverse complement.
ATTTGGACCCAGTGCCCAGACAGGCTGGGCTGGGTGATGTTATGTGCCAAAAGTGGGCGGTGGTGCCGAAGTGGGGAGGGTTCTGGATGGGAGCTGGGTGGGCTAGGAAGAAAGAGGCGGTATGCCCATATACCTCATTTTAATACCATTAAATAGCACTGAACTTTACCAAGAGATGAAAGCCAAGTCTGTCCTGACTCAACAAAGATATCTGAGTGGAGCACGTTTGGCCTATGATTTATCTAGGCAAGACTGAGCAGTTAGTTATCAGATGCTACGGATTCTCTTCAGCTTTCCATTTTCGGAGATGTAGTTAGACCCCCAGGATAATGCTGTTCAGAAAATGGAACTTTTTTTCCAGTTTCCTTGTTTCCTATGTACCTGGCCTTTTAGGCTGCCGTCTAACACACCCATTTTGCCAGAGTTTTATGTTGCAATACTTACTCTGTCCTCAGGGGAGAGGAGTGAAGTGATAGGTGTTTGGTTCTCTGGCAACACTGATAGCATGTGATCTGAAGAGTGACTGTGGGTTAGGAAAGGCCTTTTTGAGATAGCATGTAAGGTGAGACAAAAGGACAAGGAGAAAGCACTGTGAGCAAAACCTTGACTCAGTGTTTTCCAGGTAAAGGCAATAACAAAGAGAAGTGCTGTGTATTAGGAATGCAGTAGATTCAACATGCTGAGGAAGAGAAAAATTTCACATTATAGGACTGAAACTGGTGAGAGGAAAAGGGGAGGCCCCTGTCCTGCAGAGCACTGACCTGCTCTGCTTTCTATTTCCTAAAATGCATTTGACTGCCAAGTGGAGAAGAAGTTGTTGTGGGGCGAATGTTGGAGGAGGGAGACAACGCAGAAGACTACGAAAGAGTTGAGGCAAACAGCGGTGATTTGAGTAAGAGTGTAAAGACACTGTAGAAGTTCTTGATATACTTGGAAGGCGATGCCAGTGGGTCTTGCCTATAACAGGGACACTAGCTTCAGCAGGCTGTAGATACAAACCTGGATTCTTAAAGGATGTCAGCGCTGGAAATTCTAATGTCACATTTGGCCCAAAGTTCAGAAAAATCAGAGCTTTGTGCGCAGCTCTAGAGATGGTTCCAGTATGTGAATTAGCTTTTCTGGATACCTTTGCTTAAGAACATAGCTGTAATCATGTTGTTTCCCATCATGAAATTGAAACAAAAAAGAAAACAAAGACATTTTAAGTTGCAGCACATGAAAATGTAATGTTTCAACTATGATTTGTGGTATTATAGAGAGGTTAGAGAAATCTCATCATGAAAAAGTTTGTGCCAAGATGTGCAATGGTTGTTGAAATGGGAATGCCCCATAGGCTCGTGTGTGTGAGCATGTGGTCCCCTATGGGTGATGCTATCTGGGGAGGTTTAGGAGACATGGTCTTCACTGAGGGCAGGCTCTGAGGTTTCAAGGCTTCTTGCTATATTTAGCATTTACTCTCTCTGTTTTGTGCCTGTGGTTCGAGATACAAGCTCTCAGCCACCATGCCTGATGCCTGCTTGCCTGTTTCCCTACCATCATGGATTCTAACCCTTTGGATCCCTTGGTCCAAATAAACTTTTTTTTTTTCTGTAAGGAGCTTTTGTCATAGATCACAGCAACAGAAAAGTAAGTGATTCATATGGATATGTAATGAATAGTGTAATGAAAAGGTTAATAGTCTATATTGGAAACTGTATTTGTTTACGGTTTATCCATCATTGTTATATGTTTAATCTGAACTATCTCCCACAAGACCCCTTACTGAAAGGTTTCCTCCCAAGGTTATTGTTATTGGGAAGTTGATGAACCTTTGAGAGGAGTGGCCTCAGAGGAAGTCCTTGGGTCATTTCCAGTGCGCCCTTGAGGGTTATAGTGGGACCTTGCCCCTTCACCTGTTATTTTTTGCTACCTGGTGATGAGGTGACCAGTTTGCTCTGTCAGGTACTCCAACTGAGACATGCTACGTTGTCACCTACCGAAAAGGTGGGGGCTAGCTGATCATGTACTGAGACCACTGAAACTGTGAGCCTGAATAAAACTTTTCTCTTTATAAATCGATGATCTCAGGACAGATGAAAAACTAACACATTAATGTAAGAAAAGCATAAATCAGATTTCCACATTCATGGTAGATTTTTGCTATAGTACTTGGCAGCATATTTTGCATATCACAATCATTTATCTTAAAAGCACTAAAGTTAAATAAATACTATATTTAGAAATGATTTTACTAACAAGTAAGAATCTTTTTTGTTTTGTTCTTAAACAGTCTTACAAAGTAACTCTGGTTGGCCTGGGACTCACTGTATAGACTAGGATGATCTCAAACTCAGAGAAACCTACCTACCTCTGCTGGTGCTCAAAATCTGGTGTGTTAAAGGTGTTTGCTACTCTGCCCTGTAGGAACAATCTTAATCTGATTATTGTGGGGGCTAATTACCTGTCATTCATCTCTAATTGATGACCCTGTTAGTCAGGAAATAGGAAGTTGCTAATTTGTTTATTTTTAATACAAAAAGAGACTATAATATATGTTCCTCTGTGAAGGTGTTATATGAGGGAGAAGAAGACTTTTTAATTAACAGATTTTTTTGATCTGGTTTCTCATCATATTTCAAGCAATTGTTGCTTAGCTAACAGGAAGATGTCTACACAGGAGATTTCTTTCTCTGTACTTACACACCCATTTTCTAACCAGTTGTGTTCCTGACCCTTTGATGCCATTTCTCCCTAAGCAAGCTATTTAAGGAGTTGTTGTAATTGGCACAGTGCCATTTGAAACTTTGCCACCCTCATCGGCCCATCCTCACAGTGGAACGTTTTGTATCTCTCCTGAGCTCCGTGAGCCTTCTTTCATCATGCAGTGTTTGGAGGATTCTTTCCTCCCCCTACTATCTCACATGAACTAGGAATGCGGCGCAGAATCCACCTTTGTATGCTTCTGTCTGGATATCCCTTTGTTTCCTTTGATTACATGTGGTTGTTGCACTGTTACAGTTCTCTTCATATTAGTTGCCTCTAAGTTGTGCAGTTTGATCTGAAGCATGGCGATGAAAGTGCGTATTTGGATATGTCAGATTTTCTCTGTGACAGTTGGCTATGAGGGTGATTTGGCCATGAAGACTGAATGAGTGCTCTCTTACTGAATTGCCAAGAAGATCCCTAAGGCTCTTATCTGAGGTGATCCTTGGTATCATCAGGTCATTGCTTATAACAACATGGCATGGCCTTCAGCATTTATGATAGGAACTAAATCTTCTGGGCATGGCATGTTGCCCTTTGGCTCCTCTCTGTCCTTCTTTCAAGCAGAACTGAAGTGGTAGTCAGCTTGGCCGTTCTGAAATTTTTCATATTCCTCTGTATTAAGGGTACTCTGTGGCTCTCATGTACTCTCATGTTCTCACATGTACTCACATGGAGGTTTCTGTTGGTTTTTACAAATGTCTGCTTGCCTGAGAACTAAGTTGCAAAATAAGCAGAGACTTTTCAAGAATCTCAAGTTCTCAAACTCCTCTCTCCCTTTCTCCTGGCACCAGCTGCCTCTTTCTTCATGTTCAGGCACCTCCAATTCTTTGACCCAAAGCTTCTTTTCCCCATCAAAACTTGCTCTTGGCAAAGGATCTGAATGTATTTATATAAGGTAGTAAATGTAAACTGCCTCTGTCCGTCAACTCAGTATGATTATGGGAATATTGTACCCTTACATCAGAACATGGTATTCCACAAATGGATGTAACTACCATGTAACAGTACAAATAATCTAATAATGAAAATATGACTAGTTCTAAAACAGTTTATCATAGGGAGAATTTGCATTTCTGAGCTACAGAAATGTGAGACTGCAATGATAAATATGACAGGCCAGTTTCAGAAGCAACCTTATTACCATCAGCAACCACTTTATAGGGGTTGACTTCTTGGACCTTTAGAGCCCAGGCACCTCAGTGAACCCCACGGACAGCTCATATCTGACCCATACCCGCTCATTCGCAGTAACTTCAGTGAGGGGCAGAGGCCCCAGGTCACATGAAAACAATATTGGAGTGTGGTAGGGCTGAAGAAAGTGGGCAAAATGTTCAGGACCTAGGAAATGAGCTTTCAAATAGTTGATCAGAGATAAACTTGGAGCCTGCAATCGTTCTGATCTCATTTTATATGAATAGATTAGAAGGATAAAGTCAAGGTCTACTGAAGGATTCTGTTTTAGGGTTTTATTGCTTTGAAGAAATACCATTACTATGGTACCATTTAATTGAGTTACCTTACAGTTTCAGAGGTTTAGTCCATTATCATCATGGTAGGACATGGTGGTGTACAGGCAGACATGGTGCTGGAGGCGAAGCTGAGAGTTACACATCTTGATCCCCAAGCAACAGGAAGTGAACTGTTTCAGTGGGTGAAACTTGAGCTAAGGCAACCTGAAAGCCCAACCCCACAGTGACACACTTCTTCCAACAAGGCCACACCTACTCCACCAAAGCCACATCTCTTAACTGTGCCACTTTCTATGTGCTTATGGGGGGTGGGTCAATTCCAGTCAAACTACTACAGATTCCCTATACACTGGAGGCCCCAGCACCAGGCAGTTATATCAATGTTTCATTTGCATTTATACTTTTCACCATGCTTATGTAAATGTTTGAATTATGTTGTGTACTTTCTTTTCAGCTCCATGTTGTCCACTGGAATTCAGACAAATACCCCAGCTTTGTTGAGGCAGCTCATGAGTCGGACGGACTGGCTGTCCTGGGAATATTTCTCCAGGTGAGAGTCCACTACTGCATTTTAAATAGTCAGACATTCAACTAAACAGGAAACTAGTCTGAAATTTAGTATTTCCCCTTTGAAGTGTGGAAACTATCTAATTAGTTTTCGCATTGCCACTTGGGCATTTGATGTGAGTAGCAACTGATGCATCAGCAGAAATAGCAGCAGAAGTAACAGCTGAAATCCCAAGATGAAATCTAGGCTTTGCTGGTTCCTGATTTCAACATTTGGAGACTGGAAGAGTGGAAAATTAAAGCTCATGATTCTTAGGCCCTTGCTTGACATATTGGCAAATCATCTCAAACATACTGATCAATTATTTAAACAAAAGCCATAAACTTCTCCTTTTCTGATATTTGCATGTCAACAGACAAGTCCTGTCATCACACCTGGGGACAGTTTCTTTAGGGTGTGCTCTTTTTCCATGCCTCATTATCGTGTGATGTTGTAACTTGTGGAGCTAGGCGGGGTTGAGAGATTGGGAGTGATGTGGGAAGCAGCCAGGACTTTATCTGAGAACTCTAGGTGGTGGCAACAGGATCCAGGTATGGCAAGAGAAGGCACTCTCAGGGTTTTAAACCTTTACGTAGATTGAAAACACTCCTATTAGTGAAATGCATATATTTTATACATTTGTATTTAAAATGCATATGCTCTTCAGGGTAGCCTCTTGATCTGGGACTTGCAGTAACTTTAGCTCGCAAGTAGGAGATCTAAGATTTTATGTAAGCAGCCCAGTCAGTCTGGATCCGAATGTCACAGGTGGCTTACTAGTCAGTCACTTGTCTAAGCAGCGCTTCTCTCAAGTTAACCTGTATTTGAAATGTGGCTCATCAGTTACCAGTTATTGCTGCTCTTCCAGGGAACCAGGGTTCAGACCATAGTCAGATTGCTCACCAGGGCCTATACTCCAGCTCCAGAGAATCTGACACCCTCTTCTAGACTCCATGGGCATCCACATGTACATGATCAATACACATACACAACAATAAATAAATAAAATAAAAACAACTCATTGGTACACCATCTGATACATGTGAAGCTATTACTCCCAACTTTGGAACCAGACTGTAGGTGCAGTCTAGGATCTCCATAATATCTTGTTCAGATTATTTTGGTATAATCAGCTTGTCAGGTAGAAGAGAAAGTTGATTTTAGAACAGTGGCTTTAGGCTTGAGCTGATTCTGGCTTTTAGAACATAATTAAAATTTAAGGATAGAAATGGAGTACTTGCACTAATTTGCTATTATAACTATTTCTTTTTTGAAATTTTACATCTTTTAGATTGGGGAACACAATCCCCAGCTGCAAAAGATCACTGACATTTTGGATTCCATTAAGGAAAAGGTAAAATTAATTACTATTACTATTTGTTAGTGACTAATAGCTTCCTTCTCTCCTAAATTCTTTTATCTTCTTTTGAAATCTTACATATTAGACATGTGTATCCTGCTTTCTTTGAAGCAAGTATCAACTCACCAGACCAAAACTGCAGAACAAATTTCCTGTCACTTTTCTTTCTAAAGGGGCAAAGAACCTGATATTATCTAAAAGAATCACCAATAAATATATGCAGATTTATGTTCTTAATACTGTAATTTTAGAAATAAGACTTAAATTGTAACTTATTTAAAAGACTACTTATGTAAAATAAAATTATTTTTTTCTTGACCTGGGACCTCTCTAAATAGATCATTTAGAGCCCAGGCTGACCTTGAACTCATGATCCCACTGCCTCTATCTCTTGACTGCTAGGATATAGGGATATGCCTGACTCTCTTATTCTTCTTAAATAAATCCATAGAATTTCCTACTTTATCTGGTCTTTTCTTGGAGTAAGACAGAGATTTGTTTTACTAAAATATTAATGAATGATAGTAAGTAATCACACAGAATTTGAATGTGTGTGTGTGTCTGTGTGATTTGTAATCTGTAATATTCTTTTTCTTTCCCAGGGCAAACAAACCCGATTCACAAATTTTGACCCCCTGTCTCTGCTTCCACCATCCTGGGACTACTGGACATACCCTGGTTCCCTGACAGTTCCACCTCTTCTTGAGAGCGTCACGTGGATTGTTTTAAAACAACCTATAAACATCAGCTCTCAACAGGTGGGATAATTCTTCCAAGTTGATTGTGATGTTATCAAAGCAAACTGCTAAGTCATTTTTTAATGCTGTTTTTATTTCTGCCACATTTTGGAGCTTGACATTTTCTTGCATTAATTAGGTGAATGGTTGGACTAGGATTCCTGTCTCCTTTATCCTCTTCCTCTCTCCTTCATTTTTTCTTCCCACCAGGTCTTTCTAAGTAGCCTACCTTAGCCTTGAAATCAGGATCTTTCTGATTCAGCCTCCCATGTACTGGGATTATAGGCATGTGTCACAATTCGAGGCTAAGGGTTTCGAAACTCTATTAATTGACCTTTTGTGTAAGTCTTTAGTCACTGCTCAGAAATATTATGTTCTTAAACTTTAAGCACTTCTTAACCTGTGGGTTGTGATGTTCACAGAGGTCATATATCCGATATTTACATTACTAGTCATAACAGGAACAAAAGTATAGTTTTAAAGTAGCAACAAAAATAATTTTAAGGTTGGGGGTCAACTCAACAAAAGGAACTGTATTAAAGGTTCGAAGATTGAGAGCCACTGTCTTTAAGCTGGTTGAGTGTGAAACATAATTTTGAAGGCTTGTTTATTTGCTTTAGTTAGTTTTGTTTGTTTGTTCTCTCTTTGTTTCAGTTGACATAGAAACAGTCTCAGACAGAAAGGACAGTTAGTACAGAGACACCTCAAGAAAGGCTACCCTCTCCTCTCTCCTCAGTTCCTTGACTACTGCTCCCACATTTTTAGAAGTGAATACTGAGATCAGTATCAGCCAGGCCCCCTGAGACACTTGTATGCCTGATATCTTCAACCTTCAGGAGGCAGCTCTCCTGTCACGTGTTTCCACTGTGGTAACGGCAGCTGAATTTTGGCTTTTGTTGACAGAACTTTTGTGGGGCTGCCTGAGGGAACATTACTAAGAGGTAGCTCTTATCTGTACCCTCCTTGGTAAAGCATTTACCCAGGCATTTCTTTGTATTGTTCTATTTATCTTTCAAAGGGATAGGGGATCCAATTAAGGGCCTTGCTCATGCTTCAGTCCCTCCTTTCTGCCAGAGTAGGTCACAGGGTTGGGAGTCTCAGGATGTCCTAAGTCCTCAGAAATATGTTCCTCAACATTATGTTTCTCAGACAAAATCTTTCGACGGATGTCTGTTTAGCTCTTTTAAGTTAGGCATTGCAGCAGTAGGTACAGTTATTTTTGCAGTGAGTTAGTATGCCTTTCTGCACTAGGCCTGTGTGTCTGCCTGGTTATGTGTTCTCCAGCTTGACTCCATCAGGTTAAGTCTGGTTTAGCTTTCCAAGGTCATCTCAGTTCTCTCTTGGGGGTGAGCACTGAGATTGTATTGAGTGTTTCCCCTTATTGCCTTTGTACTTAGGGTTACAGACAAGAAATGACTTAGTGTATAGTTATTAAAATACTTCTTGAAAGTTTGGATAAAATCCAGGCATGAATGTGATGCATAAACTTTTGTTTGTTTTGGGGGTTTTTGTCCCACACATGGGGGAAACAGCAATTCAGTAGACTGAATTGAGAATGCATTAGAGCCCTACACTTGAAAGAAATATCAGAGAAGATGCTTCTTGGGTGAATTGTGTTTTCAGAGAAAATGCAGAAAAACTTTAGGCTCTTTTGTCTGCCAGCATGACACTCCACGGGACCAGAGGGAGAGCGAACCCAGCAGACTCTGAGGGGACCCTGGAAGCTGCTCCTCCAAGATTAAATGCTGAGAGCATGTTTGAGAGACCCAAACAGACTAACACCATCACCATGATCACTGTTCTGGAAGCAGGGGCCTCTTGGTGACACTGCAGAAACAGAATGGAAGGGGAGATGGGGACTCACATCTGTAATTGTGGTTCTCAGGAGGCAGAGGCAGGAGATCGCCTCTGGTTTGTGACTTCCAGGTCAGCCTGGGCTTCAGGGTGGAACCCTCTCTCAAATGAAACAAACAAAAAAAAGCATGTAAAAGAAAAGAGGAAGGCCGAATTCTCATGGATGCTATGACTATAGACTAACTCAAGCTGAGAAGTGATGGGTAAAATAATTCACTATCAATTATCAATAAACTAAGATGACATAGAAAAAAAAAGAAAAGAAAGTGATGCATAGATACACATGCACACAAACACTCCTATACATTAAACTAACAAGTAAATAAACATTAACAATCCAGGAGTCCTATGAATTTTGTTCATCATCTAATGAAAAAAAAAGACCTGCTTCTGAGTCAGTGGCCTTATAAATGGGGTTACTTTTCTTCCTTTCACTTGCTAAGTTGCTTTTAGTCATTTACTACACTTGAAAAACTTAGTTAAGTATTATAACTTCAAAATGGCTAATGGCAGGTGGATAATGTTTCCCTTCATAGTTCAAGAACATCTATATTCTTTAAAGACACTTGGAAATTAACTTTCTGTTATTTTTGTTTTCTTCAAACCATAAGTGATTTAGACAAGAACATTATAAAAATATTTAATGTAATTATTTAGTCAGAATAAAATGAACCTTACTAACCTTGTAACTCCCTACAAAGTTGCATATTATAACTGCCTCAACTGTGGATTCACTGTAGTGTTATGTTTGAGGTTCATTGAGCTAAAATTGCTAATGTGACTTTTCACAGATGACAGCATGTGAAAGAATAGCTTCATTTTAGAGCTCCCATGATTTGGCAGTTTCCTTCGAAACATTAACTTAAAATAACTACAGCTAGAACGCTATTAGATATTTTAATCTTTACCAGCTGGAAGGAGACATTTAATGACCATTCGAATTACTATTAAGATTTAAGGAATGAAGGAAAAGATATTTTTAAAATCCAGTTTCAACTTATTCATAAGGAAAGCAAATTCTAAGACAGCCCTATTAGGGGCCATTACACAAGCTACTTAATTAGGACTCCTTCCAAAATGCCAAGGTTGTTAAAAGCAAAAGGAGACTGAGAAACTAACAAGAAATTTTGAAACAGTGCCTGTGGATTTGGCTTTGTGACAGAGTTCTTGTCTAGTGTCCTGCAAGACCTTATATTCAATACCCAGTGCTGAAAAAAATAGAAGAAAGTAAATGAAAGTCATTATTCGACAAAACCAAAGGCTGTCTGAGTACAGAAGTTTCTCATCAATGATGCCAAGCTGTTGTCAGAACAATAGATATGGAAAGTGAACCATAGAATGTAATACATAATTAATAGCAAAGTTGAGTCAGGGATATGTGGGAAATATTTATTGTCTCTTTGTAGTAGTTACGTAAATCTAAATTTTTCCTAAAATATAAAGCTTATAAAAATGCAAAAGAGTTCAGTTGCTCAGTGTTTTATATAGACAAATATATTATTGATTTAAAGAATTACTCAGTAAAAATAATTTTTTAAAACATTTACTTTTAAAAAAGTTTTAAAATTTTATTTTTGGTTTACTGTATGTATGTCTTCTAGTCAAGTCTGAATTTTTTGGAATCACCCTAGTCTTGTTATTTAGGTGTTCTGAGATTACCGTCAGCATGGTACCTGCAGATGTAGATCTGTAAAGATCTAGAAAGGTTAGTGGGGTGGCTGTGGTCTAAGACTCAGAAATGATGCTGAAAAGTGTACACTGTGTGCCTATTTTTTTTCAGGTCTACTTATCTCTGTATTATGAAGAAACAAGAAAAAGTATTATAATTTCAGTAAAATATTTAACATAATAACCCTCAATAATAATTTTTAAGATGTTTACTTGTATAGGTTATCCGTTTAGACACAGATATTTTACATATTTACTTTAAAAGCTAGACCGCTTTTGTTCCATGGCATGGCAAGTGTCTCACTAGATGGTGCTCATTTTATATCTAGTTGTTGATAAGCTTGGTCAGTTAAAGACAGAACTTTCAAAGAAATGAGAGGCACATTCTGAAATGTTTAGACTGAAATGAATCAATGTTCAGAATTTGCCTCAAAGTCATCTGGATTGAATTTATCCATATTGGGTTTCATGGTCTAAGTTGATGAGGATAACTGATCAACAGAATCGCCATATATGGACTGCCCATGCATGCTTCAGCATTTGCCAGGCCATAAATTTCAAACTTCATTCAATTCATCTGGATTAAGCAAAGAGAGACCAGGTAGGAGTGTGGATTGTGAACCGAGCATATGTTGGTGGGTGAAACATTCCTGCTACTTTATTAATGTTTACATGATAAAAACTAAGTGAAAGAAGATTAAATTAATTTTTTTAAAAAAATTAATGCAATTTACTTTTGTGATAGTTTATGATTTAGTTGATATTTGTTAGAACATGCTGGTTCCTCTTGAGATTGTCATTACTGAGATGGGGTAACAGGAGATTGTTGATAAGTTTTTGGGGAGATTCAATGAAACAATGTAATATAAAGCACTTAGCATGGTGTCTGAATCTCCATGTTCCAGAAAGGAGGTTATTTTCATTATTACTCACCTTTGGCAGGCAGCAGAGAGTTCTTAAAGATGGCTGAGCACAACTATGGCATAAATGTAGAGGACTTTGTGAAAAAGGATTTCGTCTTGCTGAGGTTGCTACTCATGGAAACGAAGACCTTAGTAGTGAAGCCCAGGAAACCAGCAAAGCAGGTCATACCTACCTCAGCCTCCAGGCTGTATGGAGATGTATCTGCCAAGAATGGGTGGGTGCTGAGTCAGTATAGTGAAAGAGGAGCAAGTTTCCTGCCAGAATGGGCCTGTGCCTACATGGGGGGATAAGATATCTGAGCTAGCCAGCTAGTTCATGAAACCAAAAGAAACTAACCTCAGCAGGGCTTGCCAGGTCTACATAGCTGGGCTAAAGGCTAAAAAGATTTGTTCAAATACTGTGGGTACTTTTTTTTGGGGGGGGGGTGAGGTGTCAAAAGTCAATGGTTTAACATACTTCAGAGTGAGTTTTAAAAGGGTATAAGCATATGAAATAGCACACACACACGAATTCTCAACGCGGGCCATAATGTGTCTTGCAGAAATCATCCTAAGCCTAGGCCAGGCCAGGCAAGCATGTTCTCAGAAACATGATGATGGTGATGAAGAGAGTACTGAGACAGGCGTAGGACTCTCGGCAAATGAGCAAGCTGGCAGAAGAAAGTTCTATCATAACATGCAATTCTATACTGATGAGGTTAAAAGGATGCAGAGGTAGGGATTCATTAACAAGCTTTTAGATGAATTGGTGTGTGTGTGTGTGTGTGTGTGTGTGTGTGTGCGCGCGCGCGCGCGTGTGTGTAAAGCAAAGACAAAGACAGGTCTTCTAAGCAATCAGTGATGTCACTAGGGAGGTGCATTGTCCTAGAAGGCTCATTCATCACTATTTTGAGGTTGAACTGCATTCCCAACACCATCACCTTGACTGGAGTTATGACTAGGATTACATTAGCCTCTGTTACTGAATTTCATCACCGATTCTTTCTTATAAATCTTATCTGTTTTCAACTAGAATGACCCACTCTAACATAAATGACTATTCATAAGTTGTAATAATTTATCTCTTTATTCCCATGTCTGGACTCCTTAAAAAGACATGCTGGAATATCATTTGTAAAGAAAAGATCTGCTTCTAAATGGGTGATCCTGTATCTACAGGCCATACTTATAAGCTACTGTGTTAATGGTGAGAGTTTCTTTCTCCTCTTCTTTCCTCCTGGTTGATACTATACAGGAAATGAGGGGATGGAAGCCTAACTGATGTGGCTCTGAGATCAAGGGACTAAAACTGCATAGAGAATAAAGGCTCTCAGTCTTACAGTTTACCAAATTGTCTTCATCAAAATACAGCAAAAATCAAAACAAACGGCGAACCTTATTCTAATAAGCAGTTCTTTTTGTAGAGCATGAGGTTAGGATTACTCAGGTAATTGATCCAGTCTTTATTTGATCACTGTAGACTTTTGCAAAATCGTGGTAAACAATATTAAACTTCCCCAGATTATTGGAATTTCATATCACATTTATAACAGGCAATGTATATAGAACTCTGAAACAATTGCAAGTACTATGTAAAATTATGTTTATTGATATGCAAAAATGCTTATAGCATGTATTATATGAAAAAACAGATTTTAAAGATTAGGTATGTTTGAGCATATTTTTGTAATAAAATATGCCAGGTGTGTATTAGAGAGTAGAAAGGGGTCATATGGAAAATGGCTCTGTGAATATCAGTCTGTACTATTTAGAGCACTTTTATCCTCAAGTAAAGAATGTTTATATTCTTAATTTCAGATCTATCATTTTTTGTATAGTGAAGGGAACCTAGCAGAACAATTCTTTATGATCTGTAACATGCAACTTAGAAATTTAGCTTTGCAATATTTTTAGATGCTGGTAGAGGACAGATTATAACTCTTTTATCTTTTCCACACAGCTCATTAAGTTCAGTCTGACTTTCTATGGTGAAATTAATTCTGCTCTAATTTTCAACAGCTGGCCAGATTCCGTAGCCTCTTGTGTTCAGCCGAGGGCGAGACGGCAGCTTTTCTGTTGAGCAATCATCGTCCACCACAGCCCTTGAAGGGCCGCAGAGTGAGAGCATCCTTTTACTAACAGACAGAAGCATGGATGCAGCAAACAGAACAGAACAGACTTTCCTACTAACAACTTTTCTAGACTTTTAAGTTTAGGGGTTCCACTTTCCCAGTGGCTTTGGCACCACTGAGAAAACTGGAGCTGAACTAACTTAGCTCATTACTCCTAGATTTACACTAACACATATCCAATTGGTAAATATTGTTTGGTGTATATTGATATCACACAGTTCACCTGCTTCAGACTTCATGTCCATATGGTCAGCCTTACAAATTTCAGACTGTACTAAAAGTTTGTTGTGGCATTTAGCTGATTCTACCACATTTTAAAAGTGTTTGCTAAAAACTTTAAATTCACTTTGAAAATGGTATAATTCCCAAGCAATCAGTTCTTATGGTTTTTATATTTTTCTTATTAATCAAGACTATATATGTTCTTTAATGTATTTTTCTCAAGCTCTCATTGTATGTACTATGATAAAGTATACTACATGAGACACACAGGAATTAAAATAGAATAATGTACTTACTTTTTTTTGATCAAAGTAAATCCTACAGTTTTAGTGAGGAATTCTTCAGGATATAAACAACTATTTAAAACATTATTTCATATAATTCATCCACCTAAGAATGTTAATGACCATCAGGGTGATGACTGAAATATTGTGTGGTAGTGTTGGCTGCCTCATGGCAGTAACCGGTTCAGACTGCCAGGTTACACAATACCGCTGCAGCAGAACTACCCTGAGCTGGTGAACAGGTTCCATATATTTGCCCTGTGTTGTAACAGAGCAGGGAGATATCTTATATCCATTGTTTTTTCTGTCAGTGGTGAAAAAACAAACCGAGTTTCACATAGATGCCAAAGCCATCCAATGCATTTTTCTAGCAAAGCTCATTTCTCATTTGTTACTAAGTCTCTTAATGATTGAATAAGATGCCATTTGGTAATAATTTTAACCTGTTCTATCTGGAGAGGTTTCTGTTTGTATTTGGTGAAGAGGATGGGTGCCATGTTTCTTTTTCTTTTTCATTATGAAGTGACCCTATCATTAATTCAATAATCATAGTTAAGACTTGAATATTTGTTACACTTTTGCTATTTTCTGAGAAAATGTTGCTGGGTTTCTTAATTTCAATGATTTTTTTTCAGATCTCTCTCATCTTCTAAATATAAAGCTAATTTTTGAAAATGTTCTTTGTATTCTTCTTGGTAGAATAACTTCATTTTAAGAAAATTGTATGATGGAGTCTACTGTCATATAAGACAAGAGTCTGAAGATTAGACTGGACACCTCAGCCATTGTTTTTTTCCTTTCAGGGTCTAACTTAAGACTTTAAGGAAGACCCTTCTGCCATACATATTTAATGAGTTTCATAGTTATAGGATTTTTGATAATTTGGTAGCTGTCAATCTACCTGAGATAAATACAGCCAAATAAATTAACAATTAAAATGGGATACCTCTTGAAAGTTTTTTAAAGGTAATATTTATTACTCCACTTTTTATAGTCCTATGCCCTAATAGTACCAGGGTTGGGTGGGAAGATGTTTCTTTAGTTGAGAAACACGTGTTGGGGAGAGTTCTGTCAGAGAAAGAGTCTGTTTTATCATGTTTTGGACTGTGAAGGTGGGAGCTCCAATGGCATCCAAGAGTCATATTTACACTGCAGCATGGTGTCTGCTCTGTGATGTACATTTCACCACAGTGGGCTAAAACTAACCACATAGCACTGGTTTCCTTGGAGATCATCTGCTTCTGTATATCTCTTGGAGGTATATGGTTGGTGCTTTCAAACTGTCATAGTAGGTTCTTTCAATAGAATTGCAGGTTACTCGTGTGGATCCCTTGTTTCCCACATCAACTATTTTTGCTTGTTAAGAATTTTGTTTTATAATTTAATTTAAATCAACTTTAATAAAGAAAACAAGAAAAACACTTCTGAGTAGCAAGGCTTTGTATATGCAACAGATGGAAATGGATTGTATATTTTAAACTACTTATAAAAGGAAATAATCTCAAATTACAAAAACATTTCAAACACAATGCAAAGCAAAACAAAACCATGTCCCCTGAAATGTTTTAAAAGTAAAATGTTATCCCAAGTCCATACAGTTTCAGTGTATGCACAATGATAACCTCATGCTTTGCAATGGGAGGGAAGAACACAAAATCCTCAATGTTGATCAACATAAAATATTCTTCATTGTATTGAATTAAATGGATATTTCTCTGGAGTGGCTGGAAACTCACCTTTGACTCCCTGAAAAGGAATTATACTAACATGGAATCCTCTACTCCTGTCATGGGTTGAGAGAACTCTTCCTGACAGAGCCTCATATTTCCTTGCTGTGCTCCCATTAGAGCAAATCACCCAGTAGGAATGTGTGGGTTTATTAAACATTCTTTTTCAGGAGTTTGTTTTTAGTACAAGTTATTCTGAGTAGAGACTGTGCTCACAGCAGGGGAATCAAAGAAAGTCTTGGGGAGTATATGTCTTCCCAAATTCAGAAGGACTCAGCCCTAAGGTTCTGATGGAAGACGTGACTTATTAGAAAAAATCAATGAAGGTTTGTCTTTTGATGAGGGCCTCTGGAAATAACTACCTTTATGCTCCCAATTCTAATCATCTGTGGTTGACTGGTGATGGAAGTAGTTGGAGGCATAGGGAGCCGCTGCGGGCCTCAGCTATACATACATAATAACTTAGCATTGAAACAATATGACATGATGACCATTTCCCTACACAAACATACACATTACTCAATATTTCAAATATAACATGATAATGATTGGAATTAATGCCAAAATTGATGAAAAGTGCAAAACCAAATCCAAACAAACAAAATCACAGCATAGGAGAAAAACGAGATTACTAAGATCAGTAAACCTCCACATTTCCTACTGGAAGTCAGTATTCCCTGTGGTAGTCTAGGAGCAACGGCCACACATGAAGTTAGGTAGGCTTGAAGACCATCATCATCGTTACTATCTTCCTCCTAACCACAACCTTCTGTTTACAGAGGTTTCATTCCCTCCTGATCCTGCAGCTGTTTAGTCCCAAAGAAATACACAGACACCTACATTAATAATAAACTGGTTGGTCTATTAGCTCAGGCTTCTTATTAATTAACTCTTCTTTCATTAACCCATAATTCTTGTCTATGATAGCCACATGGATTGGTACCTTTATCAGCGAGACATTCTCATCTGGTGTTCTCTGCATCTGAGTGATGGCTGTAGATTGAGCCTTTCCTCTTCCCAGAATCTCCTGCTCTGGTGACCTTGCCTATACTTCCTGCCTATATACTGGCCAATCAGCATTTTATTAAACCAATATAAGTGACAGATCTTTACAGGGTACAAGACCTTTGTCCCTCATCAACCTCTATTTTTATTTATTGAGAGGTCCAGCTCCTCTCTGGAATCTTGTTTGAGGCACAGAAATATGGAAAGCACTTTAGATTTCCCCAGTGGTGGCACCTGTTGGAGTGGTCCTTTTTTATGTCGGATTGGAAATCTGAAGAGGTCTTCAGACTTTGTCACATACCTAACCCATTGGAAATTCAACAACGACTTTACTGGATGTCTTATGTACTAATTACTGTGCTAGATATAAAGATGACTGAGAGGTGATTGCTGCTCTTTGACAGTTCAGATCTTCCAAGCTCTAAGGACAGATATAATCAATATAAGATACTAAGTTTCTTAATTTGGTGTACTTATGTGGAGAAGATGGATCTAAGACTGGAAAAGTCAGGAAAGTTTTCAGGTAGAATGAATTTTGAATCATTCATTTTCTTCTCTTGAGACTTTAAAAACTGGTACATAGTATGGACACATCAAGATTATTTTGAGATTGATGGAAATTTCAAAGTAACTAGACTAATGGTGGTGTTTACTGACTCACACAATAAAAGAGAGAAAAAATCCAGAGGTTGGGCCTGGAGAGGATGCTCAGTGTATAAGAGCACTTGTAGCTCTTGCAGAGGACCTGGGTTCACTTCCCAGCAAATTTATGGTTGTTCACAACCACCTGTAATTCCAGTTCCAGGAGAGCTGATGCCTTATTCTGAATTCTGGGTCACAAGGCACACACGCAGTTCACAGATACATGTAAGCAAAATATTCATACACATAAAATAAAAATAAATATATTAATTTTTTAAAAAAATTAAACATTAATCTGGCTTATGTAATGGCCAAGCAAAGGCCAAGTCCAAGCCACAGTCTAACTACACGCTTGGGAGTTCAGTTAGCCATCATTGTACAATCATTCCCCACTCTGTGAACCAAACTAGTGCCAAAGGACAGGTTCTATGTCCACAAATATTAAAACGTGTCTGGCCCAAATTTTTCTTCTCAATATGAACCAAATCACCAAAACCAAGGGAAGACACAGCTCAGGAGAAGAGATGTCTGTCTAATCTTATCCCACTCTTTCTTAGCTGCCTTTGAACTTTTTCAGTAAACAGCATAGATTGCTAACCACCGTAGTCTATGGATATATCACTCAAAAAATCACTAATGTAGTTCCAACAGGCAAGAAGCTGAGGCAGAGAACCATTACATGTTTGAAGACAGCCTGGCCCTACATGAGGAGTTTTCAGGGAGAATTGGCAGGGAAGGAAGAAGGGTAAGAAAAAGGAGGAGCAGAAAGAGATAGGATGAGAAGGAGAGGACGATGGAAGGAAGAGAAGCAGGGAGGGATGTAAGGAAGGAAACAAATATTTGTTGACTACCAGTGAATGAACACATGGATGAAAATAAATGCTTGGATTAGGTGAAAGCCTAGCATAGTTTGCAGTGTATCCACCCCTCACCCATGAAATACCAGGTGCTCCAGATTATTCCACTGAGAACAGAAGCTATTTGCTATCTTGGTGATTATGAAATCATTCCAAAAGAAAGCTTTGCTCCCGCCTAGGCCGCCGATCTTGAAATCAAGCCTACTACTACCCTCTGGACAATGAGGAAAGTGCCACGGACCAGCAGTTTGAGTTGTTTGCTGACCTCTGGGAGCATCCTCTGAAAGCAGGCTCTCAAGTCAACATTACAATAATGACAAAATATTGTTTTGTGTTTAATTGTTTGATATGTGTGCTTCTAGTTAAAGAAATGTTGGCAAAGAATGCTGATTTTTCAGTACAAATCAGAACTGCAGAAACAAACACTTTTGTATATTATTATTCACCAGTATAAAGTCAGTCTCAAAACACCAGGTGCTCCTTTTTATGTTATGTTTATTATCTTTATGACCAAAGTGAAATAATATTTACCTTACTCTAAATGGATAACTATGAAGATTTTCAGAAAATAAAATACAAATGATAAATGTAAACATTTGATTGCCTTTTTTAATTTATTCTATCTCTGTATTTAACTAAGAATACGAAGCCCTGAATGATGAAATACTATTAAGATGAGAACATTATATTATGAGAAATAATATTAAGATGTTATTAAAATGTACATGCATTCCAAGGTTCCACAGGTAGGTGTTAAGACTAGTTTAACAGGAGTTGGGTAAGTGGTTCAGAGATTGTTAAGAGCACTGGTTGTTCTTCAAAAGGACCTGGGTTCAACCTCAACACCCACAGGGTGGCTTATATTGATTATATTATCCAGTATCAGGGATTAGACATTCTGGCCCCTGTGCTCACCTCCCAAGCATGCATTTGGTGCACAAACATATTTATAGACCAAACATCCATATACATAATTAGACAAGCAAACAAACGCAATAAATTCAACAGTGATTTGACACCATTATGTAATAGAGCATAAAGAACACAAATCATTACTGTGACATTTGCCCACAGAGTAAGTCATAAAGAAGCACAATTGTGATCCCTAAACCAAACTTCAGAAGCAGACACTATGTCTGCCCTTTCTTACAACTTTCCAGAGGCAATAATAATTCAAAGCCCCAGTTTTTGTATTTTTCTAGCGAAAATAATCAGTTCCTTGATAAATAATAAGATATTTCTAAAAATCTACTTCCTAAGTTTGTTTACTAAAGGTTTTCTGAAAAAATCAACTAACACAAATAGTTTTTATTGTTCTATAAATTTACATACTAGATTGGAAAATTAAAATCTGCAGGAAAGAGAGGAAATAGACATCCTAACCCCAACATGCTGCAATTATTAAAATCAATACATACATGCATTCTAAACAAGTTTTCTCAAAAAAGATCCAAACTACAAAAGGAGAAACTTTTTATTTACTAAAAGCAAAATGTTTTATGGCTGCCATAATAATCAAGATAGTGTGAAGCCTAAACTCAATAACTACTACTGTAACCAAAATTTTTAAAGTGACCATGAAAATTAAATTGCCTTACTGCATATTTTCGAGCTACTAATTGAAATATATTTTAAAGGTCAAAATTGACTTCCAAGAAGCTGGGACAGAAGTTATCAAGGCTACATATGAGCAGTATTCACAGAAGCCATCAGTAATTAGTCTTCTTTGTAAAAAACTTCTTCACAACTTTGTTAAAACTTAAAAATATCTTTGTTTCTGTTTGTTTGTTTGTTGTTTTTGGTTTTCCCATTCTTCACATAAGCTGATACTGGGTCTTGCTGATGAAGATGAGTCTGCATGATCATCTCCAAACTTTCTCTGAGCTTGGCATACCTGCCACTCCTCTTTCCCTGTCAAGACATCATTCCATGTAGGTCCCATTATTACAGAAAAGAATGCAACAGACCAAGAGATGTCCCTGCCTTCCATCCATTTCTTGGAAACATCGTCAGTGAGTGTAGAAGTAAGTATCTGTCCTGCCCAATCCTGCAGCTATGCAGTCCCAAAGAAATACACAGAAGCTTATATTAATTATAAACTATTTGTCCTATTAGCTCAGACTTATTATTAACTACCTCTTACAACTTAAATTAACCCATAATTCTTGTTTATGTTTAGCCATGTGACTTGTACATTTTTTCAGTGCAGCATCCTCATCTTGACTCCTCTGCATCTGACTGGTGACTGCATCTCTGCCTTTCCTCGTCTCAGAATTCTCCTAATCTGGGAGCCCCACAAATACTTTTTCCCTGGCTACTGGCCAATTAGTGTTTTATTAAACTAATGTGAGTGACAAATCTTTCAGTGTACAGGAACATTATCCCACAGCAAGTGAGAATTTACTTTTTTGAACCTTGGTAACCATTACACAATCCATTTCCCCTTTTAGTAAACTGATGGTCACTTCCAGTGACTTAGCCTTTCCTTCCCCAATGTGCTTTCCAAGAAATTCATCCGTCTGTTTTTCTGGAGTAAAAACGAAATTGAAATCTCAAGCTGTAACTAACCATTTTTGAATGTCAGTGTGACACAAGTGTGGCGTTTACATGAAGAACTCCTATGTTCTGAAGTTCAGCAACTATCTTTAGAGAAAGCCTTGGTGAACTGAGTTGGTAGATGAACTACATTTTTCCCCTCATGAAGCATTATTTCTGACAACAGCTGTCAAACTCTGGATATCCAAATATTTTCTTAGAAATGAAAAAACTAATACTGCTTCTTTAAGGTAGACAACAAAGTGTTGATTGATTGATAGAGTCTGAGCTCTCCAAAGAAAACAGCTTGTTTCCACCTTTTTAAGCTTCTTAATCATTAATAATACTTTTCACAATCAACTTCCCTTAATTGACACTTCCTTAATTGCACACTTGAACACATCCACTCAAAGTTTTCAAATTTGAAGGTCATTTTTACTTATGGAAAATTTCTTAGTTCCACTCTTATACATAATATAAATAGTAATGTCTAATTCTTAATGCTATTTTACTCTTATACATGATTGCTACACTTACGTGTAATGGGTCATGATGTTTCATTATGGTATTCAAGGATTGAAAACAATATTGCTTATTCAATTTATTGAGTGAGTGAAAAAACTAATACTAGAGTTCATTAGTCAGCATTCTCTAGAGAAACAGGACTTATTATGAATCTCTCTCTCTCTCATATATGTACACATATATGCATATATATGAGAGTGATTGAAAGAGGGAGAATTTATCATAATGGCTTACAGGCTGTGATTCAGCTAATACAACAATGACTTGAATAGAAAGTCTCAGACTCCAGAAATTTCTCACTCCATGACACTGAATATCTCAGCTAGTCTTCAGTAGATGCTGTTGCAGGGGGCTGCTTGTTATAGTCCCAGCCACCCAGAACCAAAATAAAACAGAAACAATATTATTTAAAACATTGCTTGGCCCATTAGCTCTAACTTCTTACTGGCTAACTCTTATATCTTAGTTAAATCCGTTTCTAGTAACTGATGTATTGCCATGAGGCTGTGGCTTACCAGGTAAAGTTCTGGGAGTCTGTTTCTGGCAGGCCGCATGGCTTTCTCTATGACTGTGCCTTCTTTCTCCTAACATTCTGTTTCATTTTTCCCACCTAGTTATGTTTCCCTATGGCTCTGTTAAAGACCCAAAACAGTTCCCTTATTAATCAATGGTATTCACAGCATACAGAGGGAAATGCCACATAAAGATGCTGGAATCCTGAAGAGTAGACTCTAATAGAAGGAATGGACTTGTAAACAAGGTGAGGCAAACAGGCAAAGAACAAACGCTTCCATCTTTCATGTCCTTATATAAGCTTCCAGCCGAAGATGTGGTTCAGATTAAAAGTGTATCTTCCTGCCTCAAGATCAGGGTAAAGGCAAGTATCCTCTTACCTTAAAGGTCTATACCAGAAATAAACCCACCCACTTGAAATTAAGCAAAAATTCTCTCTCAGGTGTGCCCTCCATTTCTAAACTTCAGTTAGTTTCCAATATAGTCAGGAGGACAACCAAGAATAATAACCATCTCAGAGAGAATGAACTAGTGTGTTAAAAAGTTTCCATACAGACAGATTCATCATTTCTTCCTCTAAATTCATTCTGTTCTCAGCCAGGCGGGATGTAGATGAGAGACACCCACTGTGAAAATCACAAGCCAGCACATCATATTCTGTGACTAAATGGAGATTTTACAGACATGATGAATTTTGCAGACAGATTTCATGGTTGATATACTACATCCTTAGATCCATGAAAATCTTGCAGCCTTAGTCCCAAGTGGTCTCCATGCATGTACCTAACAGTGTTCTTTTATTAAGGCAGAGTGTGTACATTTATCTCTCTGTCACTCATCACACTGAGACTCAGACTTCTTTCCTCGCATACATTGCCACTCTATTTACTATGAAGTAGATGCTTTTATGTGCTCTCAGTAGAAATGACAAGCTATATTGGTTCTGTCCTCACAATGAAAGGTTCTGCTAATGCCATGCCACAACACAGAAGCACATGCATAGAGCTGTTTGCTTGCTAGCCACAAGAATTCTAGGTGTGAGCCCTGGTGATTCTTTTCCTTAAGGCTTCCTTACCAGTTATGAGGCAAAGGAATATAATCTCTCTTTTTTTTTTTTACTGTGAAGATCCACTTCATGTGTTAATCCCACTGAAAGAAGTAAAGACCATTACCCGATATTTTTTAGTCAAATTAAGCAAGCTTTATTTTCTGTCAGACATGACTGTCTCCATGAAGTGGGGTTTGAAAGAAAAGCACTGAACATAGAAGAAAGTGGGGTTTATATAGCTAACACCCCTTCTAATCTCCCCTCCCCCCAAAAAACCCAAAACTGCATGGCTAGTGGGTTTTCAGAGGAATTATGGTTACATAGAAACTTGGCAGAGCATCTCAAAATTATTTTGCAGACTACTTTATCTTATCAGGGTGAGTGTAGGTCAAGACTCAGGTATGAACCAAGTCCAATTCCAGGAAGGTTGAAGTTACAGTCAGCTAAAAATCTCAGACATGCAAACTTAAATTTTATATAAAACAGAAATGAACTTATTTTGACCTTGCAACAAGATAGCTACTGATTTTAGGATGGAATCAGGCTGGTTCATCACATGTCCATCTGAGCAAAAGTTCCTTGTCATGTACATCGCCAGAAGAGTTCCCTTGCTAAAATTCAGTGAGATTGAAAAGTTAAGCCATAAGTAATCCTCAGAAATAGCTATTTCAATAAGCTAATATTGAATATCTCAGAATTCTTGAATTAATCCTCATAGCTTAGTTAATGTTTATTACAAAGGCATCATTTTATAGGAAAACCGTCTTAAATGACTTGTACATACCTCATAGATATATAAGTGTTTCTGTGTCTTCATGTGTTATCTGAGATAGATCTTCTAGTTGCTTTTTATCTACTCCTTTCCAGCCTGTTCTCTCTCCTCCCTCCCTCCCCCTCCCCTCTCTCTCTCTGTTTGTCTCTCTCTCTCTCTCTCTCTCTCTCTCTCTCTCTCTTCTCATTCTCTGGCTTTTTTTCTTTCTCTAGTGCCACAACTCTATGTATTATTTATGTAAGCAGGTAACACCTATTTTTTTTATCTCTTTTCCTTGAAATTTGAACACATACCCACTTACCTATGGGATGGCCCCCAAGATCTTTGATAATGTCTGTACTCCTAGCTCCTCTCTGGAAATGTCTCACAGTCTTCTTCCCCGTTTTCTCTCAAACCTGTGTAGACTGCTCTAGCAAGCTCTGTTGATGCTGCCTAATGTGCTGCTGCTGCAGTCTCCACACAGCAGCCAGCAGGTCAAAGTTCTTCACACTGTGGAGCACCATGCTGTGACTTCCTGCCAGAGAAAGTCTTGATGATGACTTGGTGAATTCTTCATGATTTGAGCACCATCTGCCTCGAATCCACCCCCCACCCCCCAGCCCTATTCACTGTGTTTCTTCATCAACATTTCTTGTTTTTAGAATGTCCCTTTTCCTATTCCCTTGGAGCATTTTTCTCCACACAACTTATCTAGACCACTTTCTCATTCTTTCTAATACTACTTCCTCAAATGACTTTTTCCCAGACATGGACCCTGCTCCTGAAGATATATTTTTGCCTTTTTCTTTCATTTTTCTTACCCCACTTTCTTATTTTTCATCATACAATAAAATTAATATCATAATTTAAGTATTTTCCCTTCCTCCTCCCCTTTCTCCCAGTCTCAATGTCTATGTGCTCATTCTCTCACTCCTTTTTCTTCCTCTCCCTGTTAAGAAAAAAACTTTTTATTGATTCCTTATGACTTTCACATCATGTCCCTTCATACTTTCTCTTTGCCCTTGCAACCCTCCCCGCAAAAAGTAAAATTTAAAATACAAACGAGCAGTCCCGGCTGGAAGCTGCAGTGTGACATAGTATACGTTTTAGTTCATCTTAGTTGTAAGTAGTTATATCAATGAATCACTGGTCTGGTTCAAGACTTCTGGCTTCTGCTACACCATTAACCCTGGATCTTCACTGGGAATACTTTTAGGGTATCTTGTTGTTTCATGGCAATCCTGCAGTTTTGGAGCCACAAGTCTGACCCCTTCGCATGTTCTAGCAGTTTATAGATGAGGTGGATGTTGTGGTGAACCAACTCATAGCCCTGGTTCTGGACTGATCAGCCTGCCAGGTTTCCCTCATTGCCAATACCAGGGCAAGTTCTCCGGCACTGCCCCAGCTAGTTCACACAAGACAGCAGACAGCAGGACGTGAGGCCAATTCTCCTGCTCTTACACCCATACCCACATGACCAGGGAGAGATCTACTGTTTTGCTCAGCTGAGGTGCAGGGCCCACTCTCCCGAGTGCTGCAGTTGGTGAGGGGCAAGACCAGCTCTCTCACTCCCAAGCTTCTGAGGCCATCTCTCCCACCTTGCACAGAAGGCAAGGGGTGGGGGCATCTTTCCCCCACATATGCCTTCACATGGCAGACAGGGTGGGGGTGCAGCTCTCCTGCTCTCACACCTTCAGGGCTGACTCACTTGTGCCCCTGCCAACAGAGTCAGCTCTAGTACGCTGCCCAGATGAGATACAGGGCCTGCTCCCCATGTGTTAGCTCTTCTGTTCTTCCTGTCTCTAAACAGGCCAGTGGTTTTATTTTCTTAACTAGTGTTCTAGAATCAAAGTACATGACAAACATTATCAGATTCTTAGTTCAAAGTGTTTCATAGTCATTTGAAATAACATATAGATTGTTGTATAATTAAATTTCTGTTAGTTTTGTTCTTCTATAGATAACTGGATATAGAGCTAAAATTATATGTCAGTTTTGCTTGCTTGTTTGGAACCTGTTTGTTTGGCCTTGAACTCTCTAATGATTCTCCTACCCCTACCAGTCAAGTGCTGGTATGTGAGGTCACCCCCACCTCAAAATATACCACAGGTTTAAGTTGTTATTTCAGCAATCATTAACATAAGTTTACAAACTATTTTCAGTATTTTCATTACTTTGAAATGCTGTGGATGTTTTTTTTACAACATAACAAACACATTATTTCCTGACACGATATCTATCAAAACTGCATCATGATCAGAGACATATTTCGAGAAGGGATCACAGGAGAAGATGAGAGAGTGATAAAGTAACTCTTGCACAAAATGAGAATATGGATGAGAAAATGAAGTCTAGCTGCAATTAAGGTAACATTAACAGAAAAAATATCAGCTTTAAAAGAAAATATCTTTAAAAGAAAAAATAACAGTACATGGACCTCCATGTTCCATCCTCATTTCGACCAGAAGGTGGCACTTTTGGCTTATAAAACTGATAAACTCAGGCTGCTGGACCGGCTAACAAAGAAGGGGAGAAGGCTAATTCACCACTTGGTCAGTTCACATTACTAGCCCCTTCAAGACATTATTTCCTCTTTATTGCTAATAACCCTAAGGAATGTCTCATGTATCCATATTAGTAACTCAGCTCACACTTAGTGTCATAATTTCTTTGTTCTCCTTTCTCTCCCTCCTCCTTCTGCCCCCAGGTGCATCTCCTCACCAACCTCCCCAGGGAGCAGCTTGCCACCTGTTCTAATACCACTCACTCCTCTGGGTGATGTCCAGATCCCTCTGGACTCTATTTCTGCAGCTGCCGGGGAGGAAGGGAGGAGAAGGTTGAAGAATTTATCAACAGTAAACAGCCTGAGCAGCCTCTGCGGGGGGTGGGGTGGGGAGCGTTATTAGGGGAGCAGCCTTGGGTGACGTTAATGTAGGGGGACCCATCATCTGCACCCCTCTTACTTCATAATCGTGTCCCAAGTTTTCTACAAATGGGCATGAGACTTATCTTTGAGCCCTGGGCTGAGGGCCTGTAAGCAGTTCTGTCCTGAATGCCAAAGGCTCATTTATCAAAGGCTTCTTTCTGGCTCTCTCAAGGTCTGCACTCACTGCCATTCTACCGTCTGCCAAACTGCATTCCTGTCCATTCAAGGCAGCAGGCACAGTTAATGCTGGTCACTTTTCTCAGCTCCTGCCTTTCTCTCGCTCAGGACAACAGTTCCTCCGTCAGAGTTCAGAGACTCAGAGACTACTCTTAAGTACCCTTGCTAAGCTTCACTGTTCCCCCGGGGTCCCATCTACACACTCATCTATCCATCCACACAGTACTCTTCCTTAAAAGACATTTCGAGAATTAGATAAAGCAAACACGCACATTTTCTGGGAACCTGATTATGATTGTGTAGTACAGAACCCCAAGAACCCAAAAATGTCTTTCACATGATTTGGGGGACCTTTGAGTTGACCTAACTTCCCCTCAAATGAGACATCTGAGGCCATCTGTTAGCACCATTGATGGAGCTTTTGAAAATTTATTTATTTTCTTTCTTAGTAAGTAAATAGTTTCTTTTTTTAATGTGTAGGGGTGTCTTGCCTTCATATATGTTTGTGTATCACTGTGTGCCTGGTGCTATTGGAACACAGAAGAGGGTGTTGTAGTCCTGTAAAAGGAGTTACAGATGATTGTGAGCCATCCTGTGGGTTTTTGGAATTAAACTGAAGTCCTCTTCAAGATCAGTCAGTGCTCTTAACCACTAAGTTCCATCTCCAGTTCTCTGATTGAATATATTTAAACAAAGTTAATAAGTGTCTGTGACAGAAATACTGATTCTTTTTTGTATTACTTAAAAAAAAAGTACCAATGCAAATCCCCTCCCCACCTCCCAGTTTTCTGAGAAATCGCCACACTGATTTCCATAGTGGTTGCATGAGTTTGCATTCCCACCAGCAATGGATGAGTGTTCCCTTTACTCCACATCCTCTGCAGCATAAGCTATCATTAGTGTTTTTGATCTTAGCCATTCTGATAGGTAGAAGATGGTATCTCAGAGCTGTTTTGATTTGCATTACCTTGATAGCTAAGTAAGTTGAACATGTCCTTAAGTATCTTTTGGCCATTTGAAATTCTTCTGTTGAAAATAATTTTTTAATTAGGTTATCTATAATTTTAATGTCTAATTTCTTGAGTTCTTTATATCATAATTGTAGATCAGTCCTTTATCTGATGTGGGGTTGGTGAAGATTTTTTCCCATTCAGTAGGCTTCCTTTTTGTCTTATTGACTGTGTCCTTTGTTATACAGAAGCTTCTCAGTTTCAAGAGGTCCCATTTATTTATTGTTTCTCGTATTGTCTGTGCTACTGGGGTTATATTTAGGAAGTTGTCTCCTGTGTCTATGCATTGAAGGGTACTTCCCATTTTCTCCTTTATAGGTTTTTGATGACAGTTTTTATCTCCTCACGGCTTATAGGTTTATTTAAATTGCTCACTTGGTCTTGATTTAATTTTGGTAGATACCATTATCTATCTAAAAAAATGTCCATTTCTTTTACATTTTCCAATTTTGTGGAGTACAGGTTTTGGTAGTAGGAGCTAATAATTCTCTGAATTTCCTTTTTTCTTTTATTTCTTTTTCTTTCTTTTCTTTTTTTTTTTTTTTTTTTTTTTTTGATTTTCGAGACAGGGTTTCTCTGTGGCTTTGGAGCCTGTCCTGGAACTAGCTCTGTAGACCAGGCTGGTCTCGAACTCACAGAGATCCGCCTGCCTCTGCCTCCCGAGTGCTGGGATTAAAGGCGTGTGCCACCACCGCCTGGCTTTCTCTGAATTTCCTTAGTGTTTGTTTTATGCCTCCCTTTTCATTTCTGATTCTGTTGATTTAGATGTTCTCTCTGCCATTTGATTAGTTTGGATAAGGATTTGTCAAACTTGTTGATTTTCTCAAAGAGCCAGCTCTTTGTTTCATTGATTCTTTGTATTGTTTTCTGTGTTTCAGTTTTGTTGATTTCAGCCCTCAGTTTGATTATTTACTGTCTTCTACTCCTACTGGGTGAATTTGCTTCTTTTTTTCCACTAGAGTTTTCAGGTGTGCTGTTAGGTCACTAATGTGAGCTTTCTTCCTTTTATTTATATGGGCACTTAGTGCTATAAACTTTCCTCTTAGCACTGCTTTCATAGTTTCCCATAGGTTTGGGTGTGTTGTGCCTTCATTTTCATCGAATTCAAGGAGGATTTTAATTTCTTTCTTTCTTTCTTTCTTTCTTTCTTTCTTTCTTTCTTTCTTTCTTTCTTGACCCAGGAGTGGCTCTGTAGTTCAGTTTTCATGAGTTTGTAGGCTTTCTGGGAGTAGTATTGTTGAATTCTAACTTTACTCAATGGTGATTCGATAAGACACAGTGGGCCACTCTATTTTTTTTTTTGTATCTGTGGATGTTTGCTTTGTTAGCAAGTATGTGATTAATTTTAGAGAAGGTTCCATGAGGTGCTGAGAAGAAGATATATTCCTTTTTGTTTGGGTGGAATGTTGTATAGATGCCTGTTAATTTGATTCATTACATCTGTTAGTTATCTTATTTCTCTGTTAAGTTTCTGTCTGGCTTATCTGTTCATCGGCAAGAGAGGAGTGTTGAAATCTACTATTAGTGTGTGGGGTTTGATGTTTTTGTAATATTTCTTTTATATATGTGGGTGCTCTTGTATTAGGGGCCTAGATATTCAGGATTGAGACTTCATCTTGATGAATTGTTCCTGTTATGAGTATAAAGTGTCCTTCTCCATCTCTTATGATTGATTTTAGCTTGAAATTAATTTTGTTAGATATTAATATAGCCACACACACTTGTTTCTTAGGTCCATTTGATTGAAAAACCTTTTCCCTATCCTTTATTCTGAGGTAATATCTGTCTTTGAGGCTGAGGTGTGTTTTTTAAACGATAGAATGCTGGATCCTGTTTTCATATCCATTCTCTTAACCTGTGTCATTTTATAGGTGAATTGAGATCATTGATATTAAGCTATATTAATGACCAGTGGCTGTTAACTCCAGTTATTTTTCGGAAGTAGTGTTTGTGTGTTTCTCTTCTTTGGGTTATGCTGGTGGAAGGTTATCAGATATCTGTGTTATTGTGTGTGTAGTTAGTTTCCTTGGGCTGAGGTGTTTTTTTTTTTTCTAGTACCTCTGTAAGGCTGGGTTTGTGAATATGTATTGTTTAAATCTGTTTTTGTCATTGGATATCTTGTTTTCTCCATCAATAGTGTAGGAAAGCTTTGCTGGGTATAGTAGTCTGGGCTTGCATCCATGGTCTCTTAGTGTCTGTAGCACATCTTTCCAGGACCTTCTGCCTTTCATGGTTTCTGTTGAGAAGTCAGGTGTAATTCTGATAGGTTTACCTTTATATGTTCCTTGAAATTTTTCCTTTGCAGTTCTCAATAATCTTTTTTTATTCTGTATGTTATATGTTTTGATTCTTATATGGTGAGGGGATTTTTTTTTATTCAGTCTACTTGTTGTTCTGTAAGCCTTGTGTACCTTCATAGGGATATCTTTGTTTAAGTTGGAAAGTTTTCTTCTATACTTTTGTTGAATATATTTTCTGGGCCTTTGAGCTGGAGTTCTTCTCCTTCTACCCCTATTATTCTTAGGTCTGGTCTTTTCATGGTGTACCCGATTTCCTGAATGCTTCTGTTAAGAATTTGTTGGATTTAATGTTTTCTTTGACTAATGAGTCTGTTTTCTCTATAGTATCTTCAGCGCCTGGGATTTTTTCTTCTCTCTTGTATTCTGTTGGTTATACTTGTCTCTGTAGTTCCTGTTCATTTATCCAGATTTTCCATATCCAGAATTCCCTCAGTTTATCTTTTCCATACTACTTCTATTTCAGTCTTCAAGTCTTGAACTGTTTCCTTCACGTGCTTGATTGCTTTTTCTTGGTTTTCTTGGGTATTTTTGAGGGATTTATTAATTTCTTCTAACTTTTTGTTTGTCTTCTCTTCCATTTCTTTAAGGGAGTTTTTCACTTCCTGTTTAAAGGTATTCATCATTTTCATAAGGTTACGTTTAAAGTTGTTTTCTTCTACTTCTCATGGGTTAGGATGATCAAGTCTTCCTGTGGTGTGTCCGTCCGCTGGGTTCTGGTGTTACTGTCTTACCTTTTAGGATGTTGGAGGAATTCTTGCATTGGTGCCTACACATCTCTTCCTTCAAATGAGGCTGGCAGTATCTTGACATCTTGGTCCAATCCTTGCTGTGGCTGTCTCTTAGGTCCTCTCAGTACCGAGCAAGCTTTGTAGCAGGGTTTCAGGGAGCTTGCTGGGAACAAGTTGGGTTGGGGCAGGGTGGGCTGAGGGATAGCAGGGAAACTCCCTGCTGGCGGAGAGAAAAGCTGAGGGAGCTGGGGAGGGGCCCCTGGTTTTTCTCCCACATTGTGGTCCTCGGGAGTGGGGTGTTTGGCTGTCAGGTCACAGAGCTGCTGCTGACTCACCTATTAGGTTCACTCAGTATTGGAGCAGGCTGTGTAGCAGGGTTCCATGGAGCTTGCAGGGAACAGGAGGGCAGACATACTGATTCTAACCAAAAGGATGATGGGTAAAACCCAGTGGCTAGCAAACACCACCACATTTCTTAACATCTCCAGGCCTCCTTTCTTAACATCTCCAGGCCTCACTTTCTAGGAGGCCTGGAGATGTTAAGTGTTATCGATGTGATTCATGCACTTCCTGTCAACTTACAGAAGGGTAGTTCTTAAAGGAAACATCACAGTGCTTGAGATGCTTGGTAGACCTGTGATATGTGCACATGTGCATGTTGCCAATCAAGGAGTTCCAAGAACATTCTGCTGCCAGATTCCTTTAGGGACTGATACTAGGTGACACTGCTGACATTCAGTGCATCTCAACAGATGATAGAATTTTGAGAAGGAGTCTGTGTCAGAGTTTAATCTCTTAAGAATATAAGCCTGGGAGCATGCCTTGAGTATCAAATTAAAGGCAAGTCCCACAAGGTTTTGATCAAGATACTTAGACATCAGATGAGAGGGCACAATTTGTTGATTTGACCCATCTATGTTAAAGGAGATGCTCATACTGTAAACCTCTGCTTCTTGTAGAGAAAAGAAACAAGGGATTCTCCCCTGATGTTAGAGTAGGAAAGGATATCAGTGAAATTAGGAATGGAAAAAGCAAAAGACGGATCAAAATGAAATGTCTTACTATCCATACTGTCTGCAGATCAGGTAACATAAAAATAATGATTTTTTTTCTTCATCAAATTTTAAGTCAATTTATGTATCTTTCGAGTTTTCTTTAAATCGCATATCCAATGTGAAGGTGACTAGGCACCTGACTTAGGAGAATAGACACCCTACAATAGAAACATGGCGTGCATCCAGGAAGAGGCGTGAGAAGGGAATCCTGCCTTTTAGCAAGAATTAAAAATGGTGGGGCCCTGGGAACAGGAATGTCTGCTGTATTGTGGACCCTGCAACCAATCTGGAGGGCTCTACATAGAAACAGTGGTCTTGGTGCAATTTCTGCACTTAGCAGTGACAGAAACTGGTAAGAAAAAAGCAAGGCTATAGGCAGTTTGCTAAATCTCTTTCTGTCTCTTTAGTTTCCACACCATACCTTAAGAGTTTTTACAACTAAGTGTGGATGGCAGGATTACAAATGATCTAAAATCTGTGATCAAAGCACAGATGAATACTGCAAGGAAAACCATTTTACAGATGGCTATGCCAAGGAAGTCCAGGCTAACTACACATAGCCGTCATCCTGTTAAACACATATTTCTGAAAGTAGAAGTATATATTTATAAAATGATATTGTAAGACTGGTGCTGTTCCTTTTCTGTACGGTCTTTCTGATGTTCAGAATTAGATATCCTTTATCTGGTGGTGCGAGCTCATAGCACATGTGTGCTCTGACTGGCATTAGTAGACACAGTTACCCCTTTAACCTAGAAGACAGGATGGCACAGAGGCTCTCACACTCTGTTCCCCAGTGTGCTGAGCACCTCTGAGAAGTACTCAGGGCAGAGATGTTTGTGCTTCTTTTCTTTTTAGGGTCTCAGTATTGAGCTCTGATTGTCCTAGAATTCACTCTATAGACAAGGCTGGCCTCAAAGTCATAGAGATCAGAGATGTGTGAGGGGCACAGACAGGCTCAGTTTCCTCACCGCCTTACTCTTTCCTCTACAGTAGTTTCTCTGAAAAAGTTGAATGTTTAAAATCAATTTCTGTGTTCAGAGGATGTACAGCATTTCATTGACAAGAGGAGCCAGCTCATAGCAAAACCTTTCAGATCTCATTAACTACATTGCTAGGTCTCAGATCATGGGACAAATGGCTGAGGTGTCTATTTAATATATGAAAACAGCCCTGGCCAATAGATTTTCCCAGCATCCCTCAATCCCTACTGGGCCCTCCTGGTTTGCATACCCTTACCCCCTACACTAAATTTTCCATACCCGAGGTTGGGTTGCCCTTCCCACTGTATAAACCAAACATTTTGATGGCCTGGCCTTTTTCTCTATTCTTCACCCTCGGATCTTCTTGGTTTGGCTCTCCTTTCTTCCCTCCCCCTCTTCTACATGACCCCAATTCAGATGGGTCATGTTCACTCAGGACTTTTCCAGATGTCCTTGACTTTGGCTATGTTCTTCCTTTTATCCACAATGAACTTTCTCCTCCATCACACCTAGAAGCAGTCATGTCCTTTCCTTCTTATTTCTGTTTCTCCATTCCTATATGAGGTTTACAAATCTTCCATTTTTCCTATTGCCATAGACAATATTGCTATGAGGGACTTTCTATATTCATTTTCCCCCATTTATTATTTCTTTACTCTGAATCTC
This sequence comes from Microtus oregoni, assembly GCF_018167655.1. Lineage (NCBI taxonomy): Eukaryota > Metazoa > Chordata > Mammalia > Rodentia > Cricetidae > Microtus > Microtus oregoni. The sequence continues at coordinate 21,468,273 of NW_024543093.1, read as the reverse complement.
CAAATGTAGGTGCAGAGAGCACAGACATTTGTGCATTAAGGGTAATTATATCAGTTTTGTCCTGTTTAATGATGCTGATGGCCATATAAGGTTTTGTACATCTCAACAGAAAGGGATTTGAAAAATTAAGAAAAAATAATGAACTCTAATATATGCACAAAACTCAAAGTATTAAAAAAACTAGTAATGTATTAGTACATTTTGATCAACCTAATTTTAAAGGAAGGTTGAACTGAGCATGATAGTGCACATCTGTAATCTTCACACTTGTGTGTCAGCAAAAAGAAAATTAGAAGTCCAAGGTTATCCTCAGTTACATGGTGAATTTAAGGCCATCCTGTGAAACATGAATCACTATGTCAAAAAGCATTAAATAAATACAGTGATTAAACTAAATAGTTAAACAGAATAAGATAAAATAGGAGGAAGATTAAACATTTTACTCCAAAGTTGTGCTTGACTGTGGCTAAGCCCATTTAACCACACTGAATTTCTCTTCACTCAAGTTCTGCAGTGGGTGAGAAAAACCAATCTCTGAATAGGAATTATACTGAGGCAGAACAAATGCCACTTAGAAGGGTATTTGGGGACTACATAGAAGATAAGAGACCCCTAGCCTGTAATTTCAGGAGCTGCCACAAGCCTGGGAACTTGTCTTCCCATTTGGCTTCTTGACTCTGAACTATAACTAAGAAAGAATACAACTGGTCCTGCTCAGTCATTGGAGAATGTTGATTTATCTCTTGTAGATAATAGTTTCAAAGTTATCAAAGACAAGGGAAAAAATAGGGAACACTCTTTTGTATGTCCACTCCTATACCAACAATTCTTACCATTTTATCTTTCGGGGATTTTAAAGTGTTGCAACTCTGTTATGTCTTGGTCTAACAAAGTTTGTATAATTCCTTTCAACTTTTATAAGTTAGATAAGGCAAGGGGAGATCCAGGAAAGTACAAGCTGTGTGTAGCTGTGTGTTTACATAGCCTAGCTGGAGTAACTTAGACATTGTACTGTGAAAGGTAAAGTTTACCTTTCTCAGCTGTTATTTCTGACTTTAAACTCAGCAGAGAGGACAATAAGCAACTGTTCTATTATTTCCCCTTGCCTTTAAGTGACATCACCCAGGCAGGGTGGTTGCAAATGGTTGAGGAATGTCACACAGTGTTTGAAAGTGCTAATCTGTCTTCTCATTGAGTAGAGACATTCATTCTGTGGGGACACATAGATGTCAACCTTCAGGTTGGTTCAAGCAAGGACATATTAAATAGTAGTTCTAGAAGCACTGGGTTCCTAATCAAAGCAACCCATTTGTCTTGTCACAGAGAAAGGTTGGCTTCAGCTTGAGTCTGTCTGGGATGTAGAAGGGATTGCACTACTGAGCTACCCGTTCTTGACTTTAATGTGTGAAAATGACTCTAGAAAATGCGTCTGCAGTCAGATATCATCATGGTAAAATTCTCCAGAACACAGTGCTGGTGGTTTCCTCCTCTGCCACACACATTTGTTCAGCATTAGACTAACAGAACAGTCCGAACACCTTTCTCCAGCATCGGAGGACCTGCGCTTATAGGCTGGAAGTCCTGTCACAATTCCGGATTTTCTTTGCACAGCAAGCCCTGATATGTCACTCTGTTACCAGCCAGTCACCCTTCCAGTCTCTAAGCCTTGCTTCTGCCACCTTTCCTGACTCACTTTTCTCTGTCTGTTCTTCCCTCTTCTCTGCCTCCTTCACTTCTCTTTCTTTTGTGTGTTGCAGGACTGAGGATTGAGCCAGGGTCTTGCACGTACCACTCAAAAGCTCCACTACTGAGATGCATACCAAATTCCTTTTGTCTGAATTCTGAGAGGTCTTGCTAAGTTACCCAGGCTGTAGCCCAGGCTGGCCTTTGTTGGCAGGAGGCCTGTTTGCTCATATACAGGACTTCCCACACCAGGCCTTAACCTTGCTATATGTACCTCACGTAGGCTTTGAACTTTTAATTTATCTTTCTTAGCCCCTGAATAAATGGAGTCCAGGCATGTGCAACTATGGCCAGCTTCATTCTCTCATTATTTCCTTTTTACAACCACCACCACCAGTGTATCCTGTTTTAGGCCATTTTTGATACTTTGATTCTACTTGGCATTCTTCATCTTTACTATGAAAGGTTTGGCTTATAATGAAACAGCTTCCACTCCTGGTGGAATCAGGTCTTTGAGGACAGAGGTCTGTGTATTTCATACCTATAGCTTCACAAGTAACATAACACCCAGATGTATTATCGCTGGATGAATATTTAAGGATGAATGCATTAGTAAAAATAGATTATTGGTTAATGAAAAGCAAACAATGGCTGTTTTACAATATTTGTTATCTATTTATTATCTGTCCCTTCCTTAGTCCTGGCTATGTGCCTGGTTCTGTTATGGGCACTAGGATAAAAAAAAAAAACCCACCAGGACAATGTTTCTGACTGGTCAGGGTTCAAAAACTCCTTTGAAGGAGAAAAACAAATAGTACAAATCATATTTGTTCTTAAATTCAGTCTTTTGCATGCAATTCCAGAATGTAGTTACATTTTAAAAGTCTGAGAAGTAAAAATAAAGAAAGTAAATCTAATTTATTTTTTGTACTATACCAAGATGTGTTTAAACAGCAAATCTTTGCTTTATCAGCACTGACACAAAACCTGGGTACTCTTGCTGGATGTGAGGTATTCTGCTTCTCACTATGGTGCCAGGGCAGCTGTCCCACAGTGCACTGCACTGCCATGGAGCACACATACACATGCATATGTGTTGCAGGAGAACACTGCTTATTAGTTCCCGGACTCCCGGCTAGCTTAGACCTGAAATAATCACACAGAAACTGTATTATTTAAATTACTGCTTGGCCCATTAGCTCTAGCTTCTTATTGCCTAACTCTTACATATTAATTTAACCCATCTCCATTAATCTGTGTATTGCCATGTGACAGTGGCTTACTGGCAAAGTTTCGGCATGTCGACTCCAGTGGCGGCTCCATGGCATCTCTCTGACTCCACCTACTTTCTCCCAGCATACTGCCTAGCTTTCCCCGCCTTGTTCTGTCCTTCCCTGCCATAAGCTCAAATCATTTCTTTATTCATTAACCAATAAAAGCAACACATAGACAGAAGGATCTCCCATACCACATTTGCTCACACAAATAAATACACACATACACAAAACACACTGGAACACACATGAACACATACACAGATACAAATATGGACAACTTTATGGCCAAACAGACATGCATACATACAAACTCATATATCCATGCATCCATGCAGAGATACGTGCACATGCATCATCAGATGCACATGTGTATATGAGCATACATGTGTGCACACATGCACAGTACACATTCACACAATGTATGCATTTATGCTTGCACACATGCACTTTAACACACAAATGCACACGTAAACATGTATACACATATGTACACATATGTTTGGAGTAGTGTATTTCATTACTGTTATCCCTGCTCTCTAGAATTCCAGAGCAGCAGCAAAGCAACGATGTCTCTGTAGGCACCTGGGCCATCTTCTCATAAAGTGAGATGACCCTGCAGAGCTCAACAGGAGAAGCAAAAGAATGTCGTGTGGTGAGCTTCAATTTCAGTATTTGCCTATCTTGGTCTTGGGGACAATGTTTACTCTAATTTCCTCAGGTTTCTCCATGTGACACAAGGAGTCTAAGCTATTAATGACCTGCAATAGTCAGAGGTCAGCATTTTGAAAAGGTTACATGTCACCACAAAGGGATTTCTGCAGAGACAACGATTATTCTACTCCATAAGGAGAAACTCTGGCCAGAAGGCCAGAGAAAAGTCCAGAGGGCAGTGGCTCAGTGTGTGCCTATAACTGGAGGACACTAGTCATCCAGAAACACACAAAGTGAAGTATGACTAATAAACTCAACACTTGTATGGAAGCTGGTACATTTCCTGCACTGAGTAACAGTTAATACTCTAGGACGTCATGAAACCTGTAAGGTATCCTAGAATTTTCTTACTTGAAGATTTTCCCACATCTTCAGACTGATCCTTTTTAAGATGATGAAAGACTGGGCAGGGGCCTGTGGTTCCCTGATGTGCGTGGCAAGGATGCTGACCTTGAAGATTCCACAGAAACAAGTCATCTTTGTTGTAGATGGTGTGTTGTGTCTTCCCCTTTGGGACATGGGAATGGTTATTGGCTTCATTTACAAGGTGCGTAGCTAGCAGATACAGCATGCAAAGAAGAATCAGAAGGTGATGAGAAAGTTTGGCAGGATCTTACCCAGCGCATGCAATAGCACAGGGCAATGTCCAGTCCTTCTGTGATTTACCTTCTCTTATCCCAATGCCATCCCTTTCTTCCTTTAGTACAATTCTAAATCATCTGATGATACTTCTGGATACCATTTCCCAAAGACATGGCATAAACATGCTGAAAACGTGGTCTACTAATCTGAGATGTAGGAGTCTATAAAAATTGACCCGTGAAATGACAGAAAAGGTTAGGTTGGCCTTGATAACTACAGACCACAGACTGTCCAGTGATTATGCAAACCAGGTGTTACATTTGAGACCAGAAGGAATATTTTTGGAACAAATGCCCAGAGAAGGCCTCAGAATGTGCACAGCATAGGCTATAACCTCATTTTAATGGAACCTTTTAAAACTGTCTGGCATTTTTCTGTGAAGAATAAATTGTCCTGAAAGATGCCTCTATTCTAGTCCCCAGAATCTGGGAACCCCTTACTCATCAGGCTTTGGTGGGCTTCACAGAAGATACAATGGTTATACATGATGAACAATTTGATAGATTATGGAATCACTATGGAAATAAACCTCTGGGAATTTCTGTGAAGAAGTTTCTAGATTAGGTTAACTGAGGCAGAAGACCTACCTACTCTAAATGTGGGTAGCACCACATCATGGACTGGGGAGCTGATCTGAACACAAAAGAAAAAGTGAGCCAAGCAACAGCATTCATTGTTATCTGCTTCCTGACTCTGGATGTGCTGTCACCAGATGCTCTGTGTTCCTGCTACCATGCTTTTCCCACCGTGATAAGCTGTACTCCTTCAAGCTATGAGCCAAAATTAACTTTTCTTTTCTTAATTGTTTTTATGGATATAAATAAAAATGCAGCATTTGAGATAGTAGAATACCTCAGAATATACAGATAGGTTAGTCAATACAACCGCAGGAAACTTAAAAGCTGAGAGATGTTCCTGGCTATGGTTAGAGAAAGGGAGGAGAAGCCAGAAGAAGGCTAGGAAAGATGCTGTATCATGTGCCTTGAAGATGAAAAAAAAGTCAACCATGAGCCAAGAATGTCAGTGGCTTCTAGATCTGGAGAAGCCAGAGAGACAAATGCAAACCTAGAGCCAGCAAAGAAAATTACACGGCTGATGGCTAATTTTAGCACAGGTAGAGCCCTGTGTGCCTTTTGACCTACAGAGCTGTAATACAATGAGTGTGGATTGTTTTAAGGTACCAGCTTTGACGCAAGAAGTTATGGAAGCAATAGAAAATTTGTAGAGGAATGCATTATAAACCTCTAATTGACTTGAGTCTGACTTATAGGATCAGGGTAGTTCTCATTCAAAGGTGTAGCTCACCTGAAGGAAAGTAACCCTTCACAAGTTGTATTCAACTGCCTGCCTCTGTGTTTGATGATACAACTGTAGTTAGAGAAAAATATTTTTCCTTTGTTATTTGGTTTCCTTTTCTGGCATGGTAGTTTTGAGTTCATTTGTGTTGTAACACATATGAGAACTCTATTCCTTCTGTGGCTGAGTAATATTCTACCAGGTGTGCATGTAACATTTTGTGTGTCTATTTCTCTGTTGACAAAAATTTTGGTTGTTTATACCTATAAGTTATTGTAGGTAATGGTGCTTTCAATTCCCTAGCATACATCTAGAAGAAGAATTTTTATGTCATGTAGTAGGTCCCTGTTCAGCCTTTTGAGGGTCTAAAGAATCATGATCTCTAGTAGGCTGAACAATTTTACACCCTCACCAGCAATTCATGAGAGCCTTGCGATTCTTCTGTATCTTTGTCAGTGTCACCTTAGGAGTTGCTGATACTTTAATCATTTCTTGCTATGTTTCACATAAATGAACTTTGAATTTATAACTTTTGAAAATTTTGACTGCAGTGAGTGGGAAACACTCACTTTGTCTCTCTCTTACACTGAGTCTGGGTTCTTGGTGTCATTCAATTTCCCCCAGATATGTGCATATTAAATTACTGTTAGAATCTTAATACTACTCCCTGATCAATGGTGTTCCAACTCTTGACTTATTTTGGAAAGAGTCATGTTATCTAGAAGTAACTTGACAGAAAAGACAGTGGAAAATTATGATTTATAGCAGAGAACAAGGAAGGAATGTGTGCAAAAAGTTATAGGCTTATAAAGAGTGACAAAGGTCATTGCAGGAAAACAACATGGGAACATTCATAGAAAAAAATAGAGAAAATGAGTTCTATATGAAAATAAGTTGTTCCAAAAGTTCCAAGCCATCATGACCATAACCTCTGGCTGCAGGAATTTGTAGAGGATATATATTTGGGGTCTATCCATGCTACCAGAGAAGAAATGAGCTTAGGGTGCTAGCTTCTAAAACCCTACTGCAGGAGGAAGCCCACCTCCCACCAGCCTCACCTACACAATTGGTCAGAAGGAAGTACTCAGTGCATGGATCCATGGATATGCTTGTTTGTGAGATTTAGGAAAGCTGAAGAATGCTATTCTATCAGAGTTATTCTTTCCTAAGCAAATGCTCTACATCAAAATGTTATAATCTCATGTTTAGTTGATTGTTCTTGAGCAAAAAGATTGTTACGTTACAACAGAAAAGATGTTTACATTTTGCAAAAGTACTCTTCACCTTCCCTAGGCTTGGCTTTCAAAGAAAAGCACATGGCAATAACTTAAAAATATGCTCAATCTCTCTGCCTCCCGTGTGTGTGTGTGTGTGTGTGTGTGTGTGTGTGTGTGTGCTTGTGTTTTTGTTTGTGTGTGTGTGTGTTCAGGTGAAATGAGGGGACAAGCTTGAGTTACTTTACAGGAGCCATCTATATTACCTTTTGTAACAAAGTTGCTCATCCATCTAGGATTTGCTAGTATGCTAGTCTAGTTGGTCATCAAACTCTAAGTCCTGTGATTGTAAGTGGGAGCCTAGGTGGATTTTATTTTATTTTTTTTTTTAGATAATAAATTCTGGGAAATTTAACTCAAGTTCTCATCCTTGCAAGACATGTACTTTATCAACTCACCTGTCTCCTCCCTAGGTCTCAAGTGTGTGTATTCTCACACCATTCTTTATACCAAGAAAACAAAGTCAAGCAATCATGAGATTTTTTTTTCAGAGCTCTATTTTCTTTTCTTTTTTTCTTTCTTTCTTTCTTTCTTTCTTTTTTTTTTTTTTACAAGATAATCTCTGTGAAGTTTCCCATTTAAAAAAAAAAAAGTATTGGGACAGGCTTGGCCTTGCAGAGGAGCTAGTGCCAGTATTTTTGTGTGCTGTGCCGTGAGTGCAGCTGCAAGGAACTGTGATGGGGTGAGCTGGGAAATCAAACATGTGAAAAACAGATGCGTTTAGAAAGAAATGAAAAGTTGCCGGAGCAAGCTTGAGGCAGTGACCTCCAAGGGAGCAGAACTGAACCAGCACCTAGGCTGGAGCACACCCGAAACAGCAAACTCCACAGGAGCAGGTACAGGAGAGCAACCACTGAGCAATGGGCCAGAGCCACAGACCTCAGCGGGTCCAGGTGTGAGTCTGGGACCTTCGAGGAGTAGACCTGAGCCAGAACCTCTGGGAGACTGGGCTGTAGTCTGGAACTTCTGAGGGACTAGGCAGGAACCAGAGACCTCTACAAGTCCGGGTGTGAGTCTGGGACCTCTGAGGGAATAGGCCTGAGCCAGAACCTCTGTGGGTCCAGGCAGACCTGAGTCTGGGACATCTGAAGGAGTAGATCAGAGCCAGAGACTTTTGCTGGACTAACCCCAAGCCAGGGACCTCTGCAGGAGCAGAACCAGATCAGGAACATTTACAGAAACCGGTCTGGGGTGCTGGAGAGATGGCTCAGTGGTTAAGAGTACTGACTGCTCTTCCAGAGAGCCTGGGTTCAATTCCCAGCACCCACATGGCAGCTAACAACTGTCTGTAACTGCAAGATCTGACACTGTCACACAGACTGATACACATAAAATAAAATTAAAAGTTAAAAAAAAAAGAAAAAGGTTATGAGCCAGCACCATAGGCCAGAACAGGCCTAAGAAAGTAAACTCTCCATGGAAGGGAATAAAATCCCAGGAGCGCTGAGCAACCTCCAGGAACAGAGTGACCAATAGGGTGACTGGAACTGTGGCACTGACTACACCATGAGAAGCAACCATCTGAGCCTTGGGTACACTGGTACCTGGAAGATTGATCACCAGAATTATAGACAACCCCAACTACATCAATCAAAGGAAAAGATGAGTAGACAAGGTAAGAACACATGCAACACCACAAAGAGCAACATGACATCAGTAAAATCTAGTGACCCTACAACAGCAAGACTTGAACAAGCAAATATAGATGAAGCAGAAGAAATTGATCTAAAAAAGAACTTTAGGAGATGAAGGTGTAAACCACAAAACAATTCCACACCAGTTTGGAATTATGATTAATAAAAAGGTTATTTATTGAAGGAGAAAACCTTACAGATCACTGTCCTAAACAACAGCCCTCGATGTGACCAGGAACAGAGTCTAGCAGCCAAAAGCAGGAAATGGAAGCAAGAGAGCACGCACATGGCTACCACTGCTTTTTAAAGAAAAAGAGACCATGCCCAAGTAGGCTGAAGGAGTGAAAGGAGCTCCCACAGCACCTCCCTCATTTGTTTCAATAAGAGAGTTCCAAACCCAATACAAACCAATATACACTAGGAACAAATATCAAGTATAAGATTAGAATTACAACCAGCAAAAACAATATTAAGCAAGGAACATATGCTAAAGGTTTTAATAAACATTCTGTCCTAAGGAGTCTAAGTCTTGTATAAGAAATGGCTTGGCTAGATAATAAGAGTATAGTAACTACGACTATCTAATCTCCAACTCCATCAAAGGCCTGAGAAGGGAGATAATATTACTTGAGCAAGCAGGAAGTACAATCAAGTAGCTTCCAAAGCAAGCAATATATGATGGAGACAATTAGCTACCTGGGTAATCACCCAAAGTCTCATTCTGCAAAGTCTCATTTAAAGCAACCAACTTTGACAAAGGCCTAGGGTAACTGACAAACCATTTTCAGAAGCAGGAAATTTTTCAAAACCGTCTTACCCTATCTTGGTAAGATTTGACAGTCCTGCTTATACATTTCTGGATACTATGTAACTTGTTAGTGGCTGAGACATTGTCCATTCCTTGCCCAAAGGCCAGTTTTGCCAAGAAGAAAACAAGCTCCAAGTGGAGTGTCTTCAGTGCTCAAATTCTCTCGGGAATAGATTGGTGCTGTCAGAAGCAATCATGTCTCATGTCAACAAAACCCTAACTGATTTAAATGCCATGTTCTACAGATCCTTGAAGTGGTTGAAGATTCCCTATCTAAACAGAATACAATATCTATATATCTAAAGAACCTAATTGATCTGACTGTATGTACAACAAACATGAACAACTATTGACCTATAATAATTAATACCTGTATAACTTAAACTTTATGTCAAAATATGAAATAATCTGTAAATAAAAGTGAAACAAATGAGGACAGGGACCTCAAAATGTAAACAATCTATAAGTATTTTGATCAGAGGTAGGAGAAATAATGCAATATGAAAATATATCCTAAAAGTTGCATCAATATACAAAATGTCCTAAACCGAGGTAGAAACATGCATATGTACAATCTGACAAAATAATGTTGCATAGGTGTACAAATGTAAGCAAAAGTGGCAGATATAATTTGAACTTGTATCAATATACAAAACTATACCAATGTAAATTATCCATAAATAATAGCTCACAAGTATTCACTTTTTTTTTACTCACTATTACTATCTCCCCCTTTTTTAACAAACATAGTTTTCACCCCAACCTTCTATCTAGTACAAGTAATAATCACCAACCCCAAAGCAGGCCAGTTGAGAGAGGGCTCATGCCAAGTTAGATGCACTCTGAACTGGTGGTGGGCAGCTGAGCCAGAGGGTTCTAAAACCAAATTTTGGGTGCCAGATGAAGGATTAAGTCACAAAACAATCCTACAATAGTTTGGAATTGTGATTGATAAAAGGGTTATATATTTAAGGGGGAAAACTTACAGATCACCATCCTAGACAACAGCTCTCGGCATGACCAGGAACAGAGTCTAGCAGCCAGAAGCAGGATCCGGAACCAAGAAAGGCTACTGCTGCTTTTTAAAGCAAAAGAGACCACACCCAAGTGGGCTGGTATCTTAAAGGCTTATGCTGAAGGAGCATAAGGATCTTCCACAGCAAGGAGAATGTTTGAGGCCTTTAAAGAGGAGATGAGAAACTGCCTCTAAGAAATGGAGGAAAAGACAAACAAAAAATTGGAAGCCATCAACAAGTCCCTTAAAGAAAATCAAGAAAAAGCTATTAAACGTATGAAAGAAACTATTCAAGACTTGAAAAATGAAATAGAGACAATAAAGAAACATAAGCCGAGGAAATCATAGAAACAGAAATCATGAGAAAATGATCAAGAACCACAATTGCCGGGCGGTGGTGGCGCACGCCTTTAATCCCAGCACTCGGGAGGCAGAGGCAGGCGGATCTCTGTGAGTTCTAGACCAGCCTGGTCTACAAGAGCTAGTTCCAGGACAGGCTCCAAAACCACAGAGAAACCCTGTCTCGAAAAACAAAAACAAACAAACAAAAAAAAAAGAACCACAATTGCAAACATAAACAGCAAAATACAAGACAAGACAAGAGATGGAAGAGAGAATCTCAAGCACTGAAGATACAATAGAGGAAATAGACTTATCAGTCAAAGAAAACATTAAATCTAACAAAATCTTAATAGAAAATCAAGGAAATATGAGGCACCATGAAAAGACCAAACCTACCAATAATAGGTATAGAAAGAGAAGAAGTTCAACTCAAAAGCACAGAAAGTATACTTAGCAAAATCATAGAAGAACACTTTCCCAACCTAATGAAGTATATTCCTATGAAGATACAAGAAGCTTAAAGAACACCAAATAGACTGGATCAAAAATAAAAAAAGGTACCCTCGCTACATAATAATCATAACACTAAACATACAAAATAAAGAATGAATATTAAGACCTGAAAAGAAAAAGGCCAAGTAACATATAAAGGCAGGCCTATCAGAATTATACCTGACTTCTCAGTGGAGACAATGAAAGCCAGAAGTCCTTGTGAAATATTATGCAGACATTAAGAGATCACAGATGTCAGCCACAGACTACTATATCCAGCAAAACTTTCAATCACATAGAAGGACAAAACAAGCTATTAAATGACAAAACCAGATTTAACCAATCCCTAGCCATAAACTCAGCCCTAAACACAAAGTACTAGAAGGAAAACTCCAACTCAAGGAAGTTGATAATATCAACAAAAGCACAAACAATTGATGAAGTCATAGCAGCAAATTCCAAATAAGAGAAAACACACAAATTAACATCACCATCAACAAAAACTAAATGACCAAGAGATAGCAATCACTGGTCATTAATATGCCTTAATAAAAATGGACTCAACTTACCTATAAATAGACACAGGCTAGAAGATTGGATACAAAAATAGAATCTATCTTTCTGCTGTCTACAAGAAGCATTTCTCAACCTCAAATACAGACATCACCTCAGGGTTGGGAGAAAATTTTCCAATCAAATATACCTAAGAAACAAGCTGGTTCAGCTATCCTAATATCTAACATAATAGACTTCAAACTAAAATCAGTCAAAAGAGACAAAGAAGGACATTTCATATTAGTCACAGGAAAAACCCATCAAGAGGAATTCTCAATACTGAACATCTATGCCCAAAATACAAGGGCACTCATATGTAAAAGAAACACTTATAAAGCTTAAATTACACATTAAATCCCACTCTCACCACTGGACAGATCAGTCAGACAAAAAATTAACAGAGAAATAGGGGAAATAACAGATGTTATGACTCAAATGGACTTAACAGATAATATCTGTTAAGATATTAATATCTATAGAATATTCCATTCAAACAGAAAAGAATATACATTCTTCTCAGCACCTCATGGAACCTTCTACAAAGTTGAGCACATACTCTGTAACAAAACAAACCTCAACAGATAAAAAACAATTGAGATAACCCCGTGTATCTTATCAGATCACCATGTCTTATAATTAGAATTCAATAGCAACACTAATTCAAGATAGCCCACAAAAGATGGAAATTAAACAATGCTCACCTGAATCATCAATGGGTCAAGGAAGAATTAAAGTGAGAAATTAAAGACTTCCTAATATTCAATGAAAATGACCATACAATACCCACATTTATGGGACACAATAAAAAGCAGTGTTAAGAGGAAAGTTCATATCACATTTTAAATGCCTACATAAAGAAGCTGGAAAAAATCCCACACTAGTGAATTAACAGAACATTTGAAAACTTTAAAACAAAAAGAAGCAAACTCACCTAAGAGAACTAACTAGATGGCAGGAAATAATCAAATTGAGAGCTGAAATCAACAAAATAGAAACAAAAAAAATTACAAAGAATCAATGAGCCAAAAAGTTGGTTCCTCTGGAAAATCAACAAGACAGACAAATGTTTATCCAAACTAAAGGCAGAGAGAGAATATCCAAATTAACAATCAAAAATGAAAAGGAGGATATAACAACAGATATATAGAAAACCTAGGGAATCATCAGGTCATATTTTGTAAACCTGTACTCCACAAAATTGGAAAACCTAAAGGAAATGGACAACTTTCTGGATAAATACCACTTAAAATTAAATCAAGACTAGATAAGCAAATTAAATAGACCTATAACTGCTAATGAAAGAGAAACAGTCATCAACAGTCCCCCCCCCCCAAAAAAAAAAGCCCAGGACCAGATGGTTTCAGCTCAGAATTTTACAAGATTGTCAAAGAAGAATTCATATCAATACTCCTCAAATTGTTCTACACAATATAAAGAGAAAGAACTTTGCTAAACTCTTTTTATGAGGCTACAATTACCCTTATATCCAAACCACATAAAGACGTTAATAAGAAAGAGAATTACAGATCAATCTCAGTCATGAACATTGATGCAAAAATACTAAATAAAATACTGGCAAATTGAAACTGAGAACACGTCAGAATCATTATCTACCTTAAACAATTTGGTTTCATCCCAGAGATATAGGGATGGTTCAACATATGAAAACCTGTCAACATAATCCACTATATAAGCAAACTGAAAAATAAAAACCACATGATTATCTCATTAGATTCTGAAAAAACTTTTGACAAAATACAACATCCCTTCATGATAAATGTCTTGGGGAGATCAGGGATACAAGAAACATACCTAAACATAATAAAGGTAATATATAGCAAACCAAAAGCCAATATCAAACTAAATGAACAGAAACTCCCAGCGATCCCACTGAAATAAAGAAAAGATAAGGTTGTCCTCTCTCTCCATTTCTATTCAATATAGTTTCTGAGATCCTAGCTAGAGCAATAAGACAACAGAAGGAGATCAAGGGGATACAAATTAGAAAAGAAGAAGTCAAACTCTCACTATTTGCTGATGATATGATAGTTTACATTAGCAACCCCCAAGATTCTACCAAGGAACTTCTAAATCTCGGAAACACTTTCAGTAATATAGCAGGATACAAGATTAACTCAAAAAATTAGTAGCCCTCCTTTTTCACAGATGATAGATGGACTGAGAAAGAAATCAGAGAAACATCACCCTTCACAATAACCACAAATAACATAAAATATCGTGGAGTAACTCTAACCAAACAAGTGGAAGACTTGTATGACAAGAACTTTAAATCTTTGAAGAAAGAAATTGAAAAAGATACCAGAAAGTGGAAAGATCTCCAATGCTCTTGGTCAGGTAAAAAATAACATACTAAAAATGGCAATCTTACCAAAAGCAATCTACAGACTAATGCAATGCCCATCAAAATTCCAGCAAATTCTTCACAGACCTTGAAAGAACAGTACTCAACATCATATGGAAAAGCAAAAAACAAAGGATAGCGAAAACAATCCTGTACAATAAAAGAACTTCTGGAGGCATCACAATCCATGACGTCAAACTCTACTACAAAGGTACAGTACTGAAAACAGCCTAATATTGGCATAAAAACAGACAGGAGGACCAATGGAACCAAATCAAAGGCCCAGATATTAATTCACACAGCTATGAACACCTGATTTTTGACAAAGAAGCAAAAAAATATGGAAAAAGGAAAGCATATTCAACAAATGGTGCTGGCATAACTTGATATCAAGATGTAGAAGAATGAAAATAGATTCACATCTATCACCATGCATGAAACTCAAGTCCAAATTGATTAAAGACCTCAACATAAAGGCAGTTACACCGAACCTTAAAGAAGAGAAAGTGAGAAGTCCACTTGAACACATTGGCACAGGAGACCAGTTTATAAATATAACCCTGATAGCACAGACACTGAGAGAAACAGTTAATAAATGGAACTTCCTGAACTTGAAAAGCTCTGTAGAGCAAAGGACATGGTCAACAAGGCAAAATGGTGTCCTCTAGAATAGGAAATTATCTTCACAAACCCCACATCAGACAGAGGTCTGATCTCCAAAATATACAAAGAACTCAAGAAATTGGTCATCAAAATAATAAATAAGGCAATAAAAGAATATGGAGTAGAAACCTAAACAAAGAACTCTTAACAGAGGTATCTAAAATGACTGAAAGACACTTAAGAAAATGCTCAACAGCTTTAGTCATCAGAGAAATGCAAATCAAAACAACTCTGAGATTCCATCTTACACCTGTAAGAATGGCTAAGATCAAAAACACTGATGACAACTTATGCTGGAGAGGTTTATGGTAAAGGGAATACTCCTGCATGGCTGGTGGGAATGCAAGCTGGTACAGTCCCTTTGAATATCAGTATGGTAATTTTTTTAAGAAAATTAGAACACAACCTTCTTCAAGACCCAGAATTACCACTTTTGTGTATATATCCAAAGGATGCTCAATAGTACCACAAGGACATGCGCTCAAATATGCTTACAACAGCATTGTTTCATAGCCAGAACCTGAAAATAACTTAAATCCCCTTGACCAAAGAATGGATAAAGAAAATGTGGTACATTTACACAATGAAGTACTACACCACAGTAAAAAAAAAAATGACATCTTGAAATTTGCAGACAAATGGATGGAGCTAGAAAACATCATATTAGTGAGATAACCCAGACCCAGAAAGACAAATATCTTATATACTGACTCATAAGTTGTTTTTTAACATAAAGCAAAGAAAACCAGCCTACAAATCACAATCCCAGAGAGCCTAGACCACAATGAAGACCCTAAGAGAGACATACACGAATCTAATCTACATGGGAAGTAGTAAAAGACAAAATTTCCTGAGTAAATTTAGAGCATGATTACCATGTGAGAGTGTTGAAGGGGAGGGGAGAGGCAGAAAGGGGAGCAGAGAAAAATGTATTGCTCAATAAAGTCAATAGAAAAGTGTTACAAATTTGTAACAACGAGAATATCTATATGTCCTAAGGTGACTTGCTGAATAAATCGCAATTACTATCTACTGATAGAATATTAGTTTGTGTGTGTGTATGCACATGCATGCACACACACCAAAGCCCCATACTGAGTGTCTTCCTCAATCATTCTCCTTCTTGTTTTTTGAGACAGGGTCTCTCACTGAACCTGAAACTCAGCAATTGGTTCTTTGTGTCCAATTTATGCAACAGTCCAGGCAAGATCAGTTTCTTGCCCAAATGGCTATTAAACTCCATAAGGAGAATCTTTGATGCCCATGTTCCTCAGGAAGTAGCTTGGTGTTGCCAGGAGCAGACGTGTCTCATTGTCATGAAAAGCCCTAAGTTATTAAAATATTTTAAATGCCATATTCTGTAGTCTTTGAAAGATATGAAGAATGCCTATCTGAAATATATCTATGAACATCTAGAAAATCTAACTAACATGACTACAAACTTGACTATTACAGATGACTATCTATTAAGCTATATTTCTTAATTATACATTAAATTTTTAAATGAACTATATAATCACAATACCTTAATCAAGAACAGAAATATACATATAACAAGATTGACCTTAAATTTATACCAATAAAGCAATATCCATATAAATGCAAATTATTCATATCTATATCATATCCCCCTTTAAATGTAAAAGAACATTTATAAACAATATTTGAGAATATGGGTGTAGTTTTTTTCTCTGCAAACCGCTTTGTGCTCTATGGGGGCACTGTTAATCAGGTCTTTCATGGTATATCCTGTATGCTAGGTTCATCTCAGTCAGCAGTTGAGTAAAAAGTAATTTTTGAGGGTGTTTACGGCAACCTTTCAGGAGGGTGTGGTATATCAAACCATATTTGTCTAAAAGGAATTCACAGGGTCTCATCCTCTGTGAAAACAAATGAAGAACCTCTTTTTCAAAGCATCATATCCTTAGACCCAAAGTCTGAAGTCAAGATACCTTTATAATACATATGTTGGTTTAGTTTAGTAGCACATACAATGAAAAGTCTCTCTGTACTTAGCTACTTCACAGTCAAAAAAATTAAAGAAAACACAATAGTACACATAATACAGACTGTAAATTTTCCATTTTTATGTGGCTTATTTTTCTTTTTTAAAAAATCTATGACTATCTGTACTCTTTTTCTTTAAAGACTTTACCCTTTCTTTTAAAACATTAACTTTATTTTATGATTCTCTATACTCTTTTTCTTCTCTCTCCCAAGCCTAAGTACACCCATCCAACACTGTGACACATTTAGAGGTCATTTATGTCTGAATCTGTCCTATTGTGAATGTGTAATTCTTTCCTGTCCAGGACCAGTTTTGTTTTGTGCTTTGAAAATGCTAAGCTCTTAAGAATCTAATCTGTGACAATCCCAGGTCTAATACAGGTACTGCCTGCTTGTCCTACCCAGTCCAACATGATGGAGCCGCTTGTGCCTCTGGGCCTTGCACTGTACCGCTAGCATGGCAGAGCTGCTTGTGCCTCTGAGTCACTTGTGCTTCTGAGCTGTGGTATGCAATGCCCCCTTGTAGGCACATCATACCACTTTACTCACAAACCCCATCTAAATGCTCTGTCTCCCACAAGAGACAGAGGTCACACTAGGAGCATAGCCCAGAAAGCCAGCATTTTAAAACTGCACGGCTTTTTTTTTTTTTGACTGCTGAGTCAGGAAATTCTCTCTGCAGCATGCCACCAGCAAACAACAAAAAACTGTGTTAAACTCTCTCTCTCTCTCTCTCTCTCTCTCTCTCTCTCTCTCTCTCTCTCCTTTTTAAACCCTCTCAGGTTTTTAAGTGGGTTTAGTCCATCACGTTGGGTACCATTCTGTTGTAGGGAGAGCAGATCCTTTTGTTTCATCCCACCCAGCTAGCTTACACCCAAAATAACTTGACTGTGGCTTACTGGCATGAGTCTAACCAGCAAGAGAACCATGGGGTCTGTCATACTGCCCTTCTTACCAGCATTCTGTTCTGTCTTCTCCACCTGTCTAAGCTCTGCCCTATCAAAAGGCCAATGCAGTTTCTTTATTCAACCAATGAAAGCAACACATAAGCAGAAGGACCTCTTACACAAGGATGACAGTTGATGTTAGTTGTCTTCATGATTGTTTTCTACTATATTTACTGGGACATGGTCTCTCTTCTGATTAAGTTTGCTAGCCAGCTAGTTTATTCAAGGGATAATTGATGGTCACCACACCATCTATGGTTTTTATGTGGCTTCTGGGGATCCAGATTCTGGTTTTCATACTTACAGTGAAAGTGTTCTATGCACTGAGTCATCCTCTCAGCCCTGGAAGTATTTTATTTTATATTGAAAGAGAGATTTTCTTCACCTCACTCTATTATATCTATTCTCCTAGTACAATGCTCATCTCAGGAAAAGAGAAATCAGTAGAGCATCAAGATGAGCAATTCTCAACCTGTGGGTCATGACCCTTTTGGGGGTTGAAGGATACTTTTACAGTGGTCACCTATGAGCACTGGAACACACAGATACTTATTTATGATTCATAAGAGTAGCAAAATTATAATCATGAAGTAGCAACAAAAATAATTTTATGGTTGGGATCATCAGCACAATATGAGGAACTGCATTAAAGTATTGAAGCATTAGGAGGGCTGAGAACCACTAGGTACAGCCTTCCATTGTGGAGAAGAAACCCTTGTTGAGCAGCTGACTGTATCCCAAAAGGCAGGATGGTCTGCAGCTCACATCCTGGTGGAAGCACAAGCTTGGATACACAGAGGAAACTGAAGCTGGAAAAACAAAAACAAAAACAAAAACATTCTTTTAGATCTTTCTTAGAGTTCCAGGGAATTTGTCATAAACGCCGGCTGTCAAACGTTTTTAAAATAGCAGAAAATCCTTGCGGGATGTTCAATATTCTACCCAAAGTCAGCAAGTCAAAAGGGCACAGAAAAGAAGGGAAGTGAGTGAAATCTTCAAATAGTCCAAAGGCTCTTCTGTGTCTGAGAACAGCTGCTTTATCAGTTACATTAAGGAAGCACAGAAGCCCTATGAAGGAACAGGAATGAAGCTGACTTCCTGGAAGTACTCAGCTTAAGGGAAACAGATTGATGGCCTTCATATGTCTCCCGTCCCATGTTTACCCTTCCAATTATGAGACTCACATACACACGAATAAATCCTGGAATCCATTTTAACCTTAAACAAACAACAAAACACAGGTCATAGAATCAAGTACTTTCTAGGTCCTTCATATAAAACTTATTTAGAAATTGTTCATTTCCAGAAAGTGTTTAAGATGAAGATCTTGAGCATTATTTCAACATGAATGTCTTAAATTAAGTTACTATTTCTTTCCCTTTGGTCCTCAGGATGGCTTGAGAATCCAAGTGTAAGTACTGGGTTTGAAAAGATGGTTGCTTGTGAAGTGCTTACCACACAAAATGAGGACTTGAATTCAGATCCTGGTACTGGATATGCAGCTTTTGTCTGTAACACTAGCACTGGAAAGACAGAGACAGGAAGTCACTGGAGCTCACTGTTCAGCCTAGCTAGCCAAATTATTGAATTACTGAACAAGGTTCAGGAAAAGACCTTGTCTCAAAAAAGAAATAGAGGCAAACTGGGAAACATATCTGTTATTGGCCTCTCACCTCCACATATGCCTGAACACACATGTGCACACACACATACACACATCATACATATACAATCAATATGACTCAATGTCTGTAACTGGCCAGAAAGCCCCTGAGATATGCCAGTCTCTACCTCTTCAGTATCGGGCTGACAATAGTGCCACCACAACTACATTTTTATATGGGTTCTTGAGATTGAACTCAGGTCTTTGTAATTGTGTAACAAGCACTTTACTGACCGACCAATCTACCCAGCTCCTTTCAGTTTTAAAACACAGACTATGCTTACAAACCCATCAATTATAATGATGGCAGAAAATCCCTGTCCTTGGTAAGTCACTTTTATGTTGTAATCACAGGGCACACGAATGAAAGCAGTGCTTTTACTAGCATAAAAGCACTAAATCTAGAGGTTATCTTAAGTCAAAGGGATTATTCAATGCTTCATTCCTGGCTTCTCTTAGGTTACATTTGAGATGAAAGACTCAAGTAAGCCCTTTAAGATTTAGGACTGTAAATGGAGGAGAAATCTAATGGTTTAATAAAATGCACAATAGACAAGGAGAAGAGAGAAAGCCATTTTATTGGTTCAATTAAACCGGAGAGAGGAGAAAGGGAAATCCCTTAATTGTGATTTTCTTATGAAACATTAAACAGAGAGACATTAGTCACAGTGCTTGTTTAGAGATTACAATCGGCAAGCTTATGGATTATCTGCATTAACACCAGGAATTAAAATGAATGGCTTTTAGCTTTATGGATTAAATTTGAAGGTATGCTGTCTTGCTAGCACAGGAATAACTTTGTTTCTTAACATTGATTACTGTACTGGATGATGTCTGCAGAGGGACGGGTTCCTGATGGAGGATTCCTCCCTGCCGGGTCTCAAAATGAGGCTGTCACTGTTCTGCCCTTCAGGGGCTGGGTTGGACGGTGGTTGCTCAGAATAGGAACTTCTGCCTCTCCCTCTGCATTTGACAGAACACTGCGGAGCTGTGCCAGCTGTGGGGTGAGACATTTAAAGGATGAAAAGCTGTTAAAGTCCAAGAAAGCACTTTGTTTCCAGAGAAGTTAATGCATTGTTGCTTAGAAAGCAGTTAAAGACAGTGGTGGTTCTTTTGGTGGGCAGGAAGGAGGCTGCAGTAATGTACCCGCCTCTGCACCAGGTATTAACTGAGGCACAGTTGGCTCTGTCAGAACATCAGATTGCACTTGGGAGCTCGTGCAATTGATTTGTCAGTTCAGCACCCCTTAATTTCTCACAGCATTTCCTTTTGGGAGTTGTTCAGATTAACTGGGTTTATTCATGCCAAGGGTCTATAGGAGTGCTTGGTGTACAATGCCTCTGCTCCACAAGCATCAGTAAAGGGCAGGGCACAAGGCTGTGAGAAACACAAAACAGTTCGGGAAAGGAGCTCTTCCATCAAACAGCAGCAGCATCTTTAGAGACAATAAGCCAGAAGGTGCTTTAATCGATATTTTAATGTTAACTTTAGCTAGAAAAATTGTTAAGTTGGGCCACCTGAGAGCCATTGTGGAAGTTCCAAGGAGAATTCACTGTCTGTTCCTGACATTCGGAGAAGCCACCTAACAGGTTTTGACTTTTCTTTATGAAGAACAGCAGGAACTTGGAACCTCATAAGTCTATTCTCTACATAGAGTAAAAACAGTTATTGGAAGGACTTTATCTATTTAATTGTTTGTTTGTTTAGAAAACTCAGGGATCCTTCACTAGAAATAAATTCATTTTAATTGATACCTGCTCAGGGCTGGCATTGATGCTCTCCTTGAGGATGAACCAGGTCACACTTTCATGAAGAGGAGGGTGAGTCAGAGAGCCAAAATAAGTCCAGTAATCCCGGGATGAAGGAAGGAGACAGGATGGGTCAAAATTTGTGAATGGGGCTCGTTTTCCCTGGGAACAAAAACAGTATATATTATGCTATAAAATGTATCATAGATTGCCCCTTTATATATTACCTAGAGATTTTAGGTGCATTTAATTTTGACTTTTCTTCTATACTTATTTAATGTCTGATATGTTTGTGAATATGAACAAAACAATACAAATATGAACAATACAAATATGAACAATACAAATATGAACAATACAAATAACATAAAAATACATTAAACCTTCCTCTTCATTGGAAGATGAAAAAATCTAAAAATTTTCTGTAATTTATATTTACCAAAAGATACTTAATATTCATTAGGAAATATCTTAATTTCTTTGGATAAGCCTCTGTCCTGGTCTAGGGGCAAAGACATTCAGGACAAGCCCATCAGTTACATTTTATTCCTATTTATTCCCATAAGTATTCCTGATCTGTTATTATTTGTATAAAGAAAATTAACTGATATTTTAAGGTAATTTTTTTTTTGATTTTTCGAGACAGGGTTTCTCCGTAGCTTTTTGGTTCCTGTCCTGGAACTAGCTCTTGTAGACCAGGCTGGCCTCAAACTCACAGAGATCCGCCTGCCTCTGCCTCCCGAGTGCTGGGATTAAAGGCGTGCGCCACCACCGCCACCAGTTTTACCAGACTGTTTTTTTTAGTCTATCTAATTTTTTATTTGACTCCTTTAAATTTTCCAGGTAGATATATCATTGATACATGATAATTTTGTCTTTGTTTTCCCAATATTTAGCTTTATGTTTTGTTCTTTATTTGTTTAATAGTTAAAATTTTAAATTATGCCAGTTGTGATAGTGGTAGACACTGTACTATTCTTTATCTTGACTGCACTAGAACAACGTCAGCTGGAGAAACTGATGATATGAATTTTCATGTTTAATCTGATAATATCTAATCAAAGATTAGTTTTAACACTATCCACATCTAGAGTGAACTCTACTTGGTCAAAAATATGACTTCATCAATAACGCTATTGCAAATGATCTGCTGTAATTTCAGAGTTATTTCACCATACTACTAGAAAAGGCTGTGCTACCCGCTGAGCCATCTTGCCAGTCCCTCTAGTAACATTTGGTGTTTGTGCCAGCTTTCTTTTACCAAAGCTGCCCAAATGATTCCTTTTTGTTGTTGTTTATTCTATAGAGTAAATTCTTCATTTATTGATAAAAGTGGTTTGTATTCATCTGTAATTTTATTTCTTTTTTACTATTTTCTGCTTTTATCCTCACTATTTCCTTCTATTTTATTTTCATATATTTTTGATATCCTTGAGTAGAATTTAAAGAACATTCCATCTCACTTTATTATATCATTCAAAGTTCTTTTCTGAACTCAGCATAAAACAAACTTACTTTTCATAAAATACAATTGTTCTACTCGCTGTAAAAATAATGATAATTACTTTGACCTTCAAAATAAGGTCAAACAGTGTTAAGACAGTTGTGCTAAGAATGAATATTTCAGAAAATCCATTAAGGGTTTTAAGTTTAGTTCAGAATCATAGTTCTCAAATAGGGCTTTTCAGGCCCATGTTTTCATGTTACTAAAGAATTCAAGATGTTTCTTTTCATGAAACAGAAAGCTCTCACTAGAGTGTGATTGGTTTTTAGCAAATCAAGAAGTGTCTCATCAAAAAGTCACTTTTTTGATTGGTTTTATCAGATCAAAAAGTGTTCTACTAGGAACAAGCACCAGGAAAACAAAACAAAACCAACTCCTACATCAATTTCTCCAGGACAAGAAAGGTTTGTATGGCACCTTGTGTCTGCTTGGCTTCTACACCTGTCTTCCTGTTTCTCATTTCAAACAGGCAACTGGATGATTTATGTACTTCCGTGTGTTCTTGTTTTCAGAATTAAATTAAGTTACTTAGCTTATTTACCTTAGTTTTAACTGAGTTTAGGGCATCGAGTACTTTCTGCAGATTTGGGTTGGTTGGACCAACCTAGAGAATTAAAAGATAAAGAAGGTGTGAGTTGTATACTGATACTTATAAAATATTCTTTAGTCAAAATTTATTTTTCAAGTAACATCAATAACTGGAGAGTGACAATTATGTAACTCCTATGACTCACCTTCACCAAGACACCAAGGATTGCTAGCCCATCCGCCTTTGAGATGGCTTCCGCAGCACTGGAGTACTTGGCTGAATTCCAGTGAACTATGTGAAGCTAGAAGGGGCAACATGTGAATAATTCATTATTAATATTGTTGCAAAGGAAAAGACAGAAGATGAATTACATCTTAATTTGTTATATTTAAGATATTTCATGGTAGTGGTAGACAAACTCCATGTGAACCCTCATCTTGTGGGCAACTAGCTTTAGGATAAAAGGTGAAATAATTTTCTCTTCCATGAGAGAACTTTGTAAGAAGGTCCTCGACTGCTTGGAAGTTTGGGCATATCAGTGCTTTTCCCAGGATCTCCTTAGTCAAATTCTGCAGTCTAAACTCTTGGTGAAATTTTAGGCTCACACATCCACGTGTGCCTGGATGTGTTTCTGATCTTGTCTTTATATCTCCATATGATGTCTAACAGATGTCTGAGAAGTCACATGGCTAAGGAAAAGCTTGAGTCCTCATATTACACCTGTCATTTTCTCCTCTTAGGAAAGGTAATACTATTCTCCTAACCACTCTATCAAAAACTACCACAGTTATAAAAAAAGAATTTCATGTTTTACACATTTATCAGCCTCTGTGCCTAGCAGAGTATACTTCTTCACTTGGTCATAGCTTGGGTTTTTTTTTTCTTGTATTAACTGCTGACTTCCTGGAATTTTCTTTGTCTCTATAGTTAGGACTGAACTCAAATACCACATCTCAATGAGTAGATTACCCAATATAAAGTGGCCACCATAACTCAAATCTATTGTTTTCATGCATTTATCTGATCTCTTCTTTCTCTCTATCCCCTTTCTTTCCTTCTTAACTTACCTCACTTTTTAAAAAAGCTTTTTATTTCCCATACAAAATGTAGATTCTTCTCAGTTACTTTAAAAACAAAAATCTAGTATACCATAACGACTCAATAAATAGTTGATAAATAATAAGAACACTAATGTTGAGAGCAATCACTCCCCAGGCCTAGTTGAAGTGTCATCTCATGATCATTTATACTTCCGACTCACTGACAATTCTCTGTATGCACTCACACTGCCTTTTAGTACTGTTTACTTAATTCCCACCGTTGGCTCATGCGTTATCTCCTCTACAGAACTGCAGGTAATGTTCCTGATCACTTATGATGTGGAAGCTGGCTTGAACATATAAGGAGATTAATGCTATAATACCTAACTGTAGAAGAGAAGAGTCACATAGCCAAGACGGCTCAGCTTTGACTCCATGAAGGTCAAGGGAGGAGCTTGCACATGTCACACATTACCTATATCACCTGGTGTGTCCTCCACACAAGCTTTCGAGATGAATATTAAATAACGTGTTGAACTTTGTGACTAGATGTTTCTCATCATTGGCTTAGATTATTTTTCTCAATTTATTTGAGTAAATATAATCCCTGATTTAGATTCCATGAATGTTTACAAGTAACCTTCCTAAAGCCTAATATTTTAGACTTCTATTCCACTTTAGTCCACCTCCAGTTTTGCAGAAGGGAAACTAGGAATAAGTTTTTATAGCTGTCTGAAACACTGAAAGTTATTATTTAAAAATTATAAAATAAAACAAGCTATAGCTGTATTCAACCCCTAGCACCTAATTCTATCACAATACACTGCATATATTTTAAAACCTCTTCTGTGAGAAATTTTTCTTACATAGTTACTTCAATAGGTACCTCAGATACAGGCATAATTGAAGGATTATCTGACAAAAACAACTACAACAAAACTCAGTGGAATATAATAACAAGCAGATATTGTAATTGTCTATCAAGAAGGCTAGTTAAATAAATTCTGATATTTATACAATGAAATATTGAGCAGTTATTATTCACTTATTTATTTATTTATTATGTATACAATATTCTTTCTGCGTGTATGCCTGAAGGTCAGAAGAGAACACCAGACCTCATTACAGATGGTTGTGAGCCACCATGTGGTTGCTGGAAATTGAACTTAGGACCTTTGGAAGAGCAAGCAATGCTCTTAATAGCTGAGCCATCTCTCCAGCCCCAGTGAGCAGTTATTTTTAAAAGAGATAGAATTAAACCCCTTCTGACTTGTAAAATAATGATAACACATTGGCAAGTAGGGAAAAGCAAGTTTCAAAATCATATGCATTATAGAGTTCATTTTAGTAAATTAAAACTAAAATGGAATCATAATTATGTACACACACCTCTCTCCTTCCCCCTTCCACTCTCCCCCAAGGTGTCAAGATGTTTTTCATGAACTCTTACATATAAGTTTGGGCACTTCTTTAGATAAATATCTAAAATATCTCTTTATTGCAATATATAGTGTGCCAGTGTTTGATTTTAATGGATTTATGCATCTGTCCTACAAAGACCAGCAAGCTCTCCTCTTTGATGTCATTCAGAGATCCTTTGGAGGCATGCTCATGAGCTGTCTCTCATTAATATATCACATTACCTCTCCAGAATATTTGACTCCATCCACGGTATGCTCAGATCCATGGTCGTTGGAGTTGCCCCAGTGAAAATGGAACTGGACAAGCCGATAGGTATCAGAGAGAGGGCCCCCTTTCAGAACTAGAAGGAAAGAAAGGTACTCTCAGCCAGGTAATCTCTAGTTCATATTTAATATAAATCAATGCCACTTTATGTTGTGTGAAACTGTCAACATTTGATTTTCATTGTGTTTCCACTCCACATCCCCGAGGATGACACTCATATACACTGTCTTCCTGATTATGACAGCAACAATATAGCTCATGAAATATTTACAAATTCCAGCAAAGAAACAAGTTTACCTATTTATGTTGCCAAGATAATATATTCCAAAGTGAATAAATTACATGATCACAGAGTTTTCTTTTATCTCCATTAATTTACAAGTTTACTTCTTCATTCAACCTTACTGTGTGGCTAGTAAGTACAATTTCTGTTAACTAAAAATTCACTGACACTTTTTTTTAAAAACAATTATTGAAGATATAACAATGTAGTTTGACTAATTTGTTGAGACCCGATGGCCAGGGATCAAGAGATACTGCTTGTGGGGCAAGATCACTTTTTAGACGTTTTCTCTGAATGACAGTCCAGCCTGGTGAATCTGTCCAATCATATGATTACCTAAGCAAAAGACCCTCTAGACCTAACCTATTATTAATAAGGGGCACACCTCTAAGGTAGCTAACATTTAAAATTAGAATTTGGTGGGAAAGTAGGGCAAGAATGGCATTTCACATTACTAGAACTCTTATCGAACAATTCGTTAAGAGCTTATTCAATAAATACTGTTGAAAAGTTGACCATGTGGCAAGCAACATGCCAGATTCTCAGATATGATGGGAACTCATGCACACCTGACTCCTTATTAAGCTCATCCACTCTCATCCTGTTTAGAATATTTCCTTTATGGCTTCATGTTTATTGTGATTTTTGTACTAGACTCTTTTGGGAAAAAAGGTGTCTCTTACAGAAATAATGATAAAGATCCTGGAATGGCCAGAATAGGAAAGATGGCTCAATAAGAAATAGAAGGATTGCAAGAAGAGCTGGGAGCTCTGCAAGCCATCTTCCAGGAGGCCACAATGCCTCCCAGCCATTGCAATTGTAAGATAAGAAATACATGTACAAAATACACAGGACGCTGTGCTGTTTCTGAAGCTACTCTGACTCTTGCCTGATCTTGAGACTGTTTTTCCTATTGAGTTGCCTTATTCAGCCTCAATATGAGTGCCTTGGCATTTTTTTTTGTATCCTCTTTTGTTTTGTTTACCTGTTGTCTCTTAGACCTGCTCTGTTCTGAAGGGAAGTGGAAAAGTATCTCTGCAGGAGAAGGGAAGAGTGGAGGGAGGCAAAACTGTGGTTGGAATGTATTATATGAGAGAAGAATCTGTTTTCAACAGAAAATACATTTAGTAGACTCTAAGGAAACAAGTATCAAAATTGTCTTTAGGCTCACCAGATTGGTTACCGCTGTCATCAAAAACTACTTGGAAGGAATGTCCCACATTAACAATTTCTTTGGCAGTTGCAGGATTATAGGTGACACTGATAGGTTTCAGAGAGGTGTCATGTTTGACTTCACTGGTTTTGATGTCAACTGGAGACTGGTTGTTTCCATTGGCAATGGGATACAGCTTGCTCCATTGGTCAGGACCTATGGGAACAAACATGTCCACGTAACTACAATTTTACAGAATGCTTCATTCCAAGTATCAGAACTTCAACTCTTTGCTTGTTAGATTATGATTTAGTCAGGTGTCTTAAATGGCATTCAGTATTTGAAAATGTACCTTTCATTACTATACTAATAAAGAGTATATTTGGCAATATCATCAATACAGGCCTAATTATGCTATCTATACAGTTATAGTATAGAAATAGTATGCACATACCAAATATATTTTTGTAGATCTTTATGCCCAAAGGCCAACTACTAAAATTACATACAAGGATACTTTAATTATTGAAAGTGTGTCAAGTCATTAATCTGTGACTACACAGTAAAGTTAAATGATTATTAAATTTAGCAGAAGTGGGAATGAAGTGTTGTTTTGACAAAAGCAAAAGAAGTGCTCTTACCGTTTTTGGCATCATATCCCCAGTCTGCACTTGCCATGATCTCCTGTTTAGTTTTGGTTCCTGAAAAAAGAAATGATATGTAGAATAACCAACTGCTCCTGTGACTGCAGCAGAGATCTTATGTGACACCATGGGTTTTTATAGAAACTTGTCTGCCTATAATAGTCCACTATTTCATAATCTCTGCTTATCAGGAAGTATTATATCAAAATAAATGGTATTGTAAAAATGTCTCTTGGGATTAGGTCAGCTCTAATTGTTTTATTGTAATATAAAAATTAAATATCAAAATCATAGATGTTATTAAACTAGTCTTGTTCTCCTATGCTTGTAGAAGACATGGCTGAATATTGACTGATGTTTATCAAATTTTCTAGAATAAAAAGTACTTTGTGCCCTTAGGATTTCTAGTGATGCCATAACTGGTTAACTAAACAATGTTAGCAACAGTAATTTAATAAGGAAATGAATGTGCATGATTATGAAATGAATGAGCATCATGATGTTAAGTTAGAATCAGGTAGTAAACCCATAGTCAATTATCAGTAACATAACATAATTCACTATGATACATTTTATAGAAACATAAATAAACTTTCTAGATGAATTCCAAAGAACATGTCAATGTGAGACATTCTTCCTACATGAACTTTTAGGACAATAATAACCATTCAGGTTAGAAAAGGTCCTTTGTTCTGGAGACATGTTGAAATTCATAAGTGGGGATGATTTTATTAATATCAAAGCAGAATGTGGTATAATAGCTTTCCACCTAGAATAAAATATGACCTCTTTATAGTTCTCTGCAATTTATTATCTCTTTCATATTGCTTTATTTTATTATAGTACATATAAATTCTATAAAGTAAGAATTAGCATTTTGTAGCTGAGGGATGTTGAAGGAATTCATCACAACTCTCAAGATGTCTGAACCTCAGCCTTTATAGTTCAGTTGCCTTCTTCATTCCACCACTACATGTATTGCCCTGGGTAAAGTGTGGGATAATGATAATTCTGCTTCTGGGTCCACAGTGCTCATAAGATCAGTCTGAGTATACACCAATGTGAGAACTCACCTTGCTCACTCACTCACACTGTTTAGTGAAGAGAAGCAGCAGAAACTTTCCAGAGAGGCACAGAAAGCTGCCTGGGATGTGTCAAAATATGGATAAGCCCTTCTTTCAAAGTCTGCAAATATTGTTGTTTGGAAGTAGAAACAGAACTGTAAACTTCTGACATAATGAGTATCTTTCTTCCCTCTGCTGCAGAACTGTCTGCACTGCCTTGAGCCACGAAGGAAGATGGGCAACAGGCATGCTTAGGTAGGTGCACCATTCATGCTGTCGCTCTTTAATATTGATGACTGTATCCTTCCTCAGGAAATTGTCCACAGCTGGTAAATATAAACTTTCACATGAGGATGCTAAAGTTCCCACCCTAGATCTTAGTAAGCATTAGGAAGCACAGCTTGAAAGGGAACTTAATTTTATTTAAATAACGTTTTTAAATCTGATGGTGCTCCATGGATTTTTCACATACAACATCATTTTAAAGAGCACATATGCATTATAAAACATTAAATTCAGTTAATGGTCACATTACTTAGAGTTGATTTCATGACAATAGTACTCAATGTCCACTCTCTTCATTTAAAAGAATACAACCCATCACCATTAACTATAGTTAACTTGCTCTACAATTCCTGTCTAACTGTAATTACTATGTTTGAGTCATCTCCTTAAATCTTACATTGAATTACTATATTAATCAATGCATTTGGAACAACATTCTTGCATTATTACATGATGATTCACTATAGGAATGTCTTATATGGTATAGTAATACATTTAAAGTTTTAGAGGCAACTTCCTTGACTCCTACCTTCATGACCCTTTATTTTATGACGTACTCAGCGCATATTCAAGTATTCCCACAAAGAAAGAATTAGAGGGAGAGTTGTAAAATTTAATGAGGGTCCAACCCTAACATGGCTCTCACTTACTTTTATTCAATATTTTCTTTTCATAAACGGACTCTCTCATTTTTATGTCTAAGCTAAAGGAATGGTGTTTAATGTTCTTATCCATTGGACTTTGACTCATAGATCTCTTCCACTATACTTCCTGAAGATTATAACATTTGCTTTGCTTTTACTCCTAAGAAGATGCTCAATCTATACAGGCTTTGCTCTTCTAAACAGCTTATTTCTTAAAACCATCAAAAATATAAATGGAAAAAAGCTTTTTGCTTTAACTGATAAACTGTTTTGAAATAAGCCATATACTCCTGAAACTTAATCATAAATCACCAATATTAATACAATCATTTCCACTTATGAATTTCAACATATCTCCAGAATGAAGGATCTTTTCTGGCCTGAATGGTTATTACTGACTGGTCCACTATCTGCTACTATGACAAAAGAAATACAAGAATTAAGTTACAAAATAAACAAAATTTATTTGAGCTCATTGTTCTGGAGGTTTCAGGCCAAGATAGACTGTCCCAGCTCATTTGATCTGATAAGGTGTGTCATGGGTAGAGTGCATGGTAAGAGGCAGAAAGACAAGAGGCAGAGATCCAGTGGTCTTCAGCAATCCTCCTCTATTTGTGCCCCCAATACGTGGTTAGTATTTCCTGAAGCCAAACCTCTTAAGAATTTGTCCTACCTCTCAATAGGTGCCTCTCTGAGGACCAAACTTTGATACATGGACTTTTGGGGGTGTTCAATATCCAAACTAACAGACATGGTTTTGCCTGAAATGGCACATACATTTCCAAAATCAAGGGCTATTAAGTTTGACTTTAATCTCACAATGCTCCCTAAATTTCATGTCCTTGCAGAAATGATATTTTTGGTGCTGTTGTGACAAAATCAGCCTTATTTTCAGTGAATAATTTAGTCATGGAACATGGTAATATGAGCCAGGACATTTCCACATTAAGATAGTTAAAACTATGATAAGCCAATTTAAATGGTTTATCTGAATTTTATACATACCACTTTCACCATTTTGATCTTTCTCTTCACTTACATTGAAGACACGTGGAAAACTTTGTTCTTTCAGTGTCCATCTCAGTGCTTTGCTCCTGTGGACCTGCCTTCTGGAGCCAAAGCCTGCTAAGGCTCAGTATTACCCTCTCACATCTGACTTCCAAACCCTCCACTGTGTCTCTCCACTCCCAGCCTCTCTGCTATACCATTCTATATTATTTAGTTTATAACCTTGGTTACATTAGAAATTATTTTTGGTCACATCATGAAATTAGCAGATTCACTATAATTTCAGATTTTGGAGCAGGATTGGTTTCAGATCAATGATATTCATCTCATATATGAGCAAATGCTCCAAACACTTGAAAAACTCCAAAACTGTAAATCCTTTTCCCATTCCCTTTCAGTCTGTCCTTCTTTTACTTGCTGAGTATCTGCAATAGTCTCTGAAAGAGTACCCCCGGAACGATAAGACCTGGGCCAGGTAGCTTTCCACCACCATGTTCTCTCCCTTTAACTTCTGGAAAAAATGGTGCTATATATTGGTAAACAGAACAGCTGAAAAGTCACTTTAAGCTGCATTTCTTTTGTTTTCATGAAGAACACTATGGGCAAGCTGCTCAGCAGGGTTGTCTGATCTAAACTCTATGGTGTGTGGAGAGTGGATGTGTGAGCATGTGAATGGGCTTTATAGAGGGTGAACTCATGACCACATTTGGACTGAGCAGAAAGAATCTTTCCCTCACACTTCTATTAATGGGATGGTGAAGTGATCAACTGCCTCTGTCAATCATTTCTGGGAGTGTGAAAACTTTGGTTCTTAGAAGTGTCAAATAGTTTGACACGTTGTGTGGCAAAATTTAACTGTTCAATTTTTATATGAATTTTTATTGTGCTAAATTGAAAAAAAATCCAAGATTCTTAAGGCTACTATTGCTATGATTAGGGACATTGTTTAACTCCCCCTGCCACACTCATATGTCTTAGAGCATATTAATTTGAAGGCAAATTTTAAATTTGGCAATGAACTTTTAAAAATCAGTAACCAACGCAGCTGTACACAAATAATGACTTAAATTCACAGTTTCAGGGCATAGTGTCTTGTAATTTGGCATGTTTGAAAAACTTTAAATTGTAAACATATTTAGTTACTGTCTTGTTTACTAAAATAACCCAGCTGGAAAGTCCTTCTGAGAATAGGAATGTATAAACATTTATTAAGATAATAGTCCATACTTCCTTCTTTGCTGATTGGAACACCCTCATATTTATCTTTAAAGCTGAGCAATATTATTTGTATCTTACCTTCTATAACTGGTTAAGGAATGTGCTCCCCCCCAACCAAATGATCTAAACAAGAAACATTTTCACATGAAAGCAAGGTATGTACAATACTTCATAAGCCATAAAATGAATTTGAACCCAAATGAGGGCTTGAGAACAGAGTTTGATTTTTAACTCCCAGGCAAATAGACAATTATATAAAACAAGAGAATCGAAATGATTGCATGCGGCCTCAAATCCAAACAATTGCATAACAGATCTGCTCACCACAGCTTAAACTAAATACCACAAGTTAATCTAAAAGGAGATAAGTTTTCAAGTGTAAATATTAAGGAAGGTGAAGGACATTTTTATCAGTGATTTTGTGATAAAATCTTTCATGTACCTTTTTGAGGTTTCCATCTAAAATCATCTTGAAATTAAAAGAAAAAGTTCTGCTGTCCCCCATTGCCTTTATTAACTCCTAAACTCTTTTATTCTATCATAGTAGATTTCTAAAAATACACTTGCAGTTAAATATGTCCTTTCTTAAATCCCATGTTTCTTAATGCATTATTTACTGAAGACATGCCTTGGATTGACCTGGTAGTGATTAAAAGGTGCTCATGTGTGAGGCTTATTCTTCCATTACTTCTGTGATATGATAGTATCTAGACTGGGTGATCAACAAATATCAAGTGTGTTTCCTAAGCATTGGTAGCCCCATTAGCTACAACTGGGAGCTATGTGAATTATCCCCTCACCTAATTTCCAAGAGTTCTATTTAAGTGAAACAAGTTTCTGACCAAATTCCTGACTGTGCATATATTATTAACAATACATAAGCATATATTATTAAATATGCATAATATATTATATTACAAATGTATTAATAATATATTATTAACGTGGAATACATACCACTCTTTGTGTATTTTTACATATGTTGTTTAAGTGAAGTTTTCCCATATAGCAAGAGCTATAGACTATCTAACAAAACCCCCAACACCAGGCATTAAAAGCCCTCGTTTGAGTTGTTGGTCATAGTTGTCCATGATACTCTAAAAACACTCTAGGCAATAAATACTTGCCCTTGTTTGCCTCCCAGAGATGAAAGGCTAAGTTCCTATAGTTGAAGACACCAAGTGATTTGCACAAAGGACCCAGAGGATTCTGAGATGGATCTGACCTGAAAGCTCCTCAACTGAGCTTTCATGGTACCAGAAAGCTCCATGCAAGCTTCCAAAGGACTGAAGCAACCAACAGTTCTACTCAGTCTATTCCCATGAACCACAGCAACAATCAACATGGCACAGAAACTCTAAGAGTGCAGTAGTGGCACACGTACCTTAATGTTAACCAGCAGCTCTCTAAATGGATGTAAGGACAGCTCAAAAAAGGAAAATTGGGCCTGATATTGGAAACTTGGCAAACTACCTAGGGTTATTGAAGTCATTGATCTTGGAAGAGAACCTACAATCTCCACTTTAATAAACCAGCATAATCCCTAACTAGATTTTAAATATTTATCCTTATACCCAAAGTCATAAGTAGGACTATCACCAGCCATCAAGAAAACTTCATTTTGAAACAGATGGAGGTCAATATAGAAGACCACAATGCTGTGAAGATTTATGAAGCCAGGCTGTTATATCTACAACACAACTCCTGAACCTAAGGCTCATGGATCATTTTGAAAGAGCAGGCAAAAAGACTGTAACAACCTGATGATCAGGAAGTTTGCTGTGAAACTGTCTCCTAGAGATGTCAGAGAAGTTACACCTATGAAGTCTCACTAAAGTGGCAACCTAAGCAAAACCTGACCAAAACAGTACCAACAGACATGCTAATTGTGGAAGGGGGAAAGCTGAGGAGGCCTCAAATCTAGACAAAACTACAGGTGGCTGAGGAATGTTGAGAGCTGGACAGTCTTCCTCAGAGAAAACCCACCAACCAGTAATCCAATACCAAATTATAAGCCCTGCAAATATACATAAAACAACATGATTCAGACCAATCAGGTTATGTTTATATATTTTGATATACATGATTCAGACCAATCAGGTTATGTTTATATATTTTGATATACATGATTCAGACCAATCAGGTTATGTTTATGTATTTTGGAATACATGATTCAGACCAATCAGGTTATGTTTATATATTTTGGAATACATGATTCAGACCAATCAGGTTATGTTTATATATTTTGGAATACATGATTCAGACCAATCAGGTTATGTTTATATTTTGATAGACATGATTCAGACCAATCAGGTTATGTTTATATTTTGATAGACATGATTCAGACCAATCAGATTATGTTTATATATTTTGATATACATGATTCAGACCAATCAGGTTATGTTTATATTTTGATAGACATGATTCAGACCAATCAGGTTATGTTTATATATTTTGGAATACACGTGTATGCACATGTGCACACACACATACAAACAACAAAAACTGAAGAAGAAGAGGCCATGCATTTGAAAGAGAGTAAGGGGAGGATGCATAGAAGGGATTGGA
Source organism: Microtus oregoni (assembly GCF_018167655.1). Taxonomy (NCBI): domain Eukaryota; kingdom Metazoa; phylum Chordata; class Mammalia; order Rodentia; family Cricetidae; genus Microtus; species Microtus oregoni. The sequence continues at coordinate 21,433,528 of NW_024543093.1, read as the reverse complement.
TGAGGAAAGGGAAGGGGGAGTAATGTAATTATATTATAATACTTAAAAATATTGTAAAAGTAAATGCAAAGTGACAAGCTGCTTAAAGTTACTGCTTCCTCCACTTCCCTGTGATAGAATTTATTCTTGAGCTCTGATCCAGAAAAACACATTCTTACCTTTAAAAAGAACACAAACAGAATTATTACAGGTGCTTTTCAAAGAAGAAATATTTTCTTTTATGCAGTCCCATGAAAAGACACTTTGAGTCACTGTAGCTTTACTTGTATGACCTTATTTGCAATTTTCAGTATTCTGTGTGGTGAAAGACCAAGTATCTGTATTTTCATTTCAAAACGAAGAGTCCTTCATAGTTTGGGGGCTTGTCCTACTTGTCCAAAGTGGGCGATACACATCAGACGTAGAACCTCATCTTCAAACTATGTCAAGAATTCTTCACTATTATGAGTTAACTGAAAAAAAAATTACCAAACAACAGTCTTTCTCCCAATACACTTATTTCATTATCATCAAAAAGTTCATTTAAACAAGGAGCTACCTTACAATGGTCATTGTACTTCCCTGGAGTATAGGGGACAGAGTTGACACATTCTCTTGAGTCCTGCTTGGAGCTTGGTGTCCTTCATGGTGCTGTCTGTGATTGTGAATCACTCTCTTCCCCAAAGAGACTGTAATTCTGCACACATCCATAGCCAGTGTATACAGATCCAGAGAGCTGAGCTATTGCTTACTTTTCTGCCGAGGTTCCCTAAGTGCTCACACATCCTATGCTTTTGTGCAGAAACCAACCAATGCATGGCTTACACCACTAGATCCCAGTGTAGCTTGCGAGGACATTTCTCTACATTTCCACAGACATTTTCTCTATCTCTTACAGGTCTAGATGTGAAGAGTAGATACTTTACCTTCTGTTTCTTCATCAGCTAGGCAAAACACCATTGCATTTATATTTGAATCACTACAAAAGACATCAGGAAAGTTTTCTGTTCTCTTAGCGGAGGGCAAAGTAAGTAAGTTTAAATGAACGTACTTTTTTTTAGCCTGTCTTCATTAGGTAAATGTTTATTTGAAGGAATTAATTTAGTTGATAATGGTTATCTCTTGTTTTGAACTTCCCGTTTTTCTTTCTATTATTTTTTGCAAGTTGTTCCAGGCAAAGGAACATATATAGCATAAATATTTTGCTTCAAAAGATATTTAAATACTGGTTTAAGGAATGCCATAGCTCTTGAAGCTTTCTTATGTGCGTGACTCCTCAGTGCAGAGAATATACAGTGTTTCCTTCTCTTTTTTTTCCAGGGTCAAGTGTTCTGATTAGGCCATGTAAGCAAGCATTCTCAAATGTGACTTACAGGCACTGACTTTCTGAACTCCAGGGTTCTGGGAAATGTATCAAAGGACAAGATCCTTGCTGCATCCCCTGGGAACAGTATTTGGCGTGTCCCAGAGTTCCCTAATGTGCAGTACTTTGAAATTGCAGTAATATCTTTAAGACTGCTCCCAACTTTGCCTGTAATGAGTTGGCAAAGTTCCACAGAATCTTTGTGCAACTTCACAAGGTTTACAAAAGCAGGGACGGATGCTGGCCAGTGCTTTCATTTTCCATCATCACCCAGGAGGCAGCCAGAACCAGTTTGGTGAGAAAGAACTCCAGGAAAAACACCTCTCAGGTTCACGTCAACATTTTAAAAATGGGCACCCATAGAACCCAAAAGAATCCTAAGAGCCCAAGTTGCTAAAAAGCCATGTTCCAGTTAAGGCGAACCCTATAACAGGGGATCTCTTGGGACACAGAGGGCTGGAGTGATTTGATCTGCGAGATAGATTCCTGGCTATGTTCTCCATGCCACCAGCTGGTAATCCCCAGGGGAGCTGCAGAGCCAGTGCTCACATGGACATCCTTACAATGAGGTCTTTTGTTGTTCCTGTGCAGAGCTCTGAGAATTCTCATAAATTCCTCTGCAGAGCAGGATAAGATTTGACTGTGTGGTTCCTCACAGATGGCACCAGCTGTAGCTGCTCTTTTCTATCTTATTTTTTGTTTTAAGAATTTTCTCTGTAGTTCTCATTCAGTTTCCAGTTGCCGATGCACGTGGTATTGTCAGCAGAGGCCAGTTATTCCCTCCAAGGCAGCACCGACTAGTTAGATGAAATCACCCCTAGGCACAGTCTGACTCAATCATTTATTCTAGTTAATAGAATGTTTTTAAAAGAATCATCATAATTTTATAGCCAGAGGCAAACATCACAATTTCAATGAATTATCCAGAGCTTAAAATGTAAGGGTAAAGTAGCAAGGAAAAAAGTGATCATTACTTAGCAGTAGCTAGATAGACTGAATTTGAAGGAAAGGGTGGTAGTGTGTCTTTTATTAGATCAAATACTGACAGCAACATTCTGGCATGATGGACGTGCCTTCTGCATGAGATGACTATGACATCCTCTCAAACTACAGTCCTGAGGCTACATGCCAAACATAATAGATGTGACCTTTCAGTACCATGGCTGCTGGCATGGCACTGGTGTAATCCTAGATCACTCATTTTTCCATTTGGATGTAGCTGAGACTGACAGGGCAGGTGTGAAGCCCAAAGTAACTGATTTATAGTCAGCTTTTAGACTCTTTCCTGCTTGCCTCTTCCAAAATAAGCTTGAAAATCTACTTCTCTTCACCACTTCTGTGGATAACCTGGAGACAAGATTTGTGATATTCCTGATGCTTCTGCTAAGCTGATGTAACTTGGAGCACTTATCAGCACAGCTATCAAACGTTACAAGACTAAGCTGCAGCTTCTTCCTACAGAGGACATGGACTGCAGTGAGCAGACCAGCAAAGTTTGCCGTGCTACAGATGGCAGCATGGCTGTGGGCACTGCCTCGAGCACTGCAGCTTTTAGGAGTTGATTTTATAATTCAGTGACATATTGTCATTGATGCTACCCAGGATTCCTGTCTGCAGAGATGTCCCCAAATCACTCAGTACAACACCTAGGACTGGGTGGAGAAAGCTTGTTTGGAACTCAATGGCCCATGTCTTCCTAGGGTAAAAACCTGGGACAAATATTAGTGAAAATGGAGAGGGAGAGAACCATATTTGCTGTACTACATATTGTAAGCAAGAAAAATGCTTAAACCAGTGTAGGTCATATTTCAGGGATAGATATGTCTTTTCTTGAAATTGGCTTTAAGTTAACCTGAACACTGAACCCACACACTTATACTTGGTCTCATTTTTATTTTGGATTACCAGAAATTTCTGGACCTTAATCCTGGTCCTTCAGCCATGACTCTGACCTTGCCTTTCTTTGACTTATGTCACAGCTCTTACTGCTATATGGCTTAAGCCCTTCCTGTCTGCTGCTTGCAGGGTCAACCCATCTCTGAGGCCAGGACCCCTTATTCTTTGTGTTCCAGGACCTGTTACTGACTGTAGTTGAGTTCAGACAGCCTAGGCAACTGTTTGCACAGGACGCTGAGTTTATGCCAAGGAAGAAAACTGTGCACAGGGACCTAAGCCACAGGGGGAAGAAAGCAAGGCAACTTGTGCTAGGAACAGAGGGCATATTGAGTTCTCCAGTGGGTACAAGCAAGCAATCAATCAAGCAAGCAAACAAACAAAACAACAAAGCCTAAGGGATCTCTGATCTTTGGCTCTTAAAAGGCATGGTTCAGAGAAGGGGACTAGATCTGAGAGACAAATGGCTTCTAGCAGCTTTGCTTTGTGCTCGCTCACCTACACTTGCTCAGATTACACTAATAATTTTAACAGGGAGCTAAGAGAGACAGAGGGATCTTTTTGTGTTCCAGGAAAACCATGTTTAAGGGGAAATTATTCAGTAGCTTTTTCCAATAACAAGACTGGACAGAAACTCATCTTCTGTAGTCACACCCAAATTTCACTTTTTAGTGAAAAAATCTATTCTAATTTCCAGAAAAGGTGCTAACATGGAAATGTTGAGATAATCTTCCATTCTTTAAAAAGCACCTGCTTCCTTCAACATGCAAAGAATAAAAAAAGAGATAATTGCAGTAGAAGAAGAGGGAGGCAGTTTTAAGTCATTGAGAATAGATCCAAGTTGCCATTTTCAGAGACAATAGAGAAACTGATTGGAGAAACCAGAGAGATTTGGTTTCCAGTCACATATTCGGTGATGAGGAAAGCAGGAGACAGGAACAGTGCTGCTGCATTGCTGAGGAACACTCTAAAACTGCTTCCCTGACTAGCATGAAGAGAGGAAATGAGCATTCTGAGTAGAAGGCATGCAGTGAATCATGGCATCATGACCCTGTAGTCATGGACACTGACACCCACTCCAGAAAAAGCTTCTCTCTGACTGAAGTATCAGATAAGTCATCAGAAGAAAAAAAAAAGGCCAATTTGCAGATCACCGAACACATTTTTTGTGCCTATTTCTTTGTAGAGGTTTAAATTTCTGTACTTTAAAAAATACGTGTGAAGCTGGTTGAACTGCTTAAGAGGCCTGGTTGTTCTATCAGCCGACCCAAATTCACTTCGCCACCCCACGTTTAGTAGCTCATAACTACCTGTAGCTCCTGTTCTAGGGAATCTGATAGTCTCTTCTAGCACCTAAAGGCAAATGAATTCATGTCCTCATACCTATACAGCCCCAAACACACATACACATAACTAAAAATAAGTCTTTAAAACTAACAAAAAATACATAATCTGGACTGGTAAGTTGGGTCAAGGGTAATGACACTTGCTGCTAAACGTGATGATCCTAGTGTAACCCACAAGGCCCCACATGGTGAAGGGAGAGAAAGTTGTCCTCTGGCCTTCACTTTTGCATCGTGGTGAACACGCATGCACACGAGTGTATACACACACACACAAACACATACACACATTCAATTTTAAAACAAAAATCAAAAGTACATGTTTTCAATTTAAGCAATAATAAAACGCACCTTATTTTTCATTGTAGCTTAAAATTAAACATATAGTCTGAACCTAGGCGTTTTTATCAATGGCAATTGTGATAAATTTCCTTTTCTGGTATGAAGGATCAAGAGTGTCGGCATGCAGTGGCTTCTTGTAATGCATTGTGCTTCCAGCATTTGACACAATTCCCATGACAACATGTGTGTGAACCCACTATAGTGACAATCACTTCTGAGGGTGGGCAAGAAAAACTGATATTACATTTCAGGACTAGAGAGATTAGATTTGATTCCATAAAAAGGGACTAAGTCCAACTGTGTCTTTCCCCACAATTAGGAATATTAAGACCACATTGAAAAATACCACACTTGTAAGAATAAAAGTTCTTTCTGAGTTAATCCACAGGATGAGTTGGCCTACAGAAAGATTCCTAACACCTTAATTTTTGTGCAAATAGAAATAAATATTTTAACCTGATTGGACTTCAGTTTTGTTACTTGGAGGGATTTGTGATGGATTTGTGATGAAGTATAAAGGGCCTGGTGAAAATTCTTTTGAGTGCTGACAAGTCAGTTTTCTGGAGATGTTTAAGAAGTGTATAGACAGCTTTCTGGAGTGTTTAGAAGTGTACACTTTATTGTACACTTATACAAGAAAGCAAGAGCAGCCTGTTACATACTGTGGCAACTTCTCTGAAAGGAATATCAAGGCTGAAGAAGGCCAACAACTATAGGGGCAGAACAAAGAGGCAACTCACAGAAACGAACATGGGAGGAGGTGGGGCTGGTGGAAGTGACCTGGCAGAAGAGAGATTTCTCCTTCCTGGGACCCTCTTCCTTTATAACACCCCATGGCTAGCTCATTTCATCTTTCAGATTTTAGGTCCAATGAAATCCCTCCAAATATCTTATTGACCTCATTGTCTCTCCATTTTTTCTAGATATTCCCTATCTATTACTTCAATTTGTTTCTTCAGACCATCTTATGATTGTTAAAATAATCTAGATTTCTTTTTGAAACTTCTTTATTATGTGCTTTTCCTTTTGGAAAAGAAGATTAAACTTTTATGTATTTTATCCACTTATATGGCTTTAAAAATAAAGAAATGAGACCATGTAAAGATCTGTAGGGAGAAAAGGACATGGAACATTAAGCATGGTGAGGTGTTGTGGTTTGCGGTGGCCCCTTCTGAATCCTGTCTCCTGGGATTTACTATACCAATTACTTTTAATGTTGACTCTGGGGTTGGCTAATGGGGCAGCATCAAACCTTAGAAAAAGGAATCATGCGGGGAAAAGTGCCCTGGTTCCATCTTTTCTCAATATGAAATACTGCTAGAAGATCAAGCATCCCAGACATGTAGGTAAAGCTTAGAATCTTCCCTTCCTCCAAGATCTTCTACTTAAGTTTAGCTGCATAAGTAAGTCCAGTTAAAACCAGGGGAGTGATCCCCTCACCTTACAGAACAATGATAAAAACATTTTTTGCCACTTAAGATGATGAGGTTTCAGGTGATGTAGTACTTGCAGAAGAACTGGAAAGGGGATAAGACAGAGAAGAGGGGAAAGTACAGAGTTCAGAGAAGTCAATCGGAACCTTGCCCATGCAAACTCATTTCATATTACACATGATGGGAAATGATTAACAGATTTAAAGGGAAAGTGTTCAGGATCAAAGAAGCCAGTTAGGAGACTGTTTTAGTTACTTGTTGCCCTGGACTAACGGATGGAGAAGATCCCAGCACCAAGCTCCAGGATCAGGACTTTAATGACTTTAGAGAATCTTCAATGCCTTTTCTAGAAACATTCTTTTGGGAGCCTAAGCCTCCATTTTAAATTTTAATGGCTTCTGGTGACTTAACCCATGTCTGTACATGTTAGATAAGTGCTCTACAACTAGGATACATCTCCAGCCATTCAAACCTTCATTTAGAAAACTGGATGCTATACTCAGGAGAAGAGCAGACCCCACACAATTTGAGAATAGGAGGCACAGTCATCTCACTATGGGAAGAGACCGAATTTTCACCTAGGGCCTCAGATATAATCTCAGAATAAGTAATACAGTACAACTATACATGAGCCTTTACAGGTCAGAAAGGTGAACTCAAGATGAACTGACATATATTCAAGGACTTATAAAGAAAAGGGTGACAAACTAATTTAGACTGCCTAACTGGGGAACAGGATATGACCAATGTAAGAGACTGGATTGAAAATATGTGAGAATGTTCATGATATGGGACATACATGACATGAAATATGATATTATAGTCAAAAGAAGCAAATGAGAGGAAAGAAACGTCTATTATTGGAACGCACCTTAGCCCCTTCTCCTATGCTATATCCTACCACAAGAAATGTTACCTTCTGTGATAATCATAATCAAATATCCATTCCAAAAATGAGACCTCCCTAGTCTACTTTTTATACTTACTGTTTCTTGATTTACTTTAAAGAAAATAATTAATGTATTTTCATTGTAGTTTATGGCTCTTTATGTGTTTTAAGTTATCAACCAGTAGCAAAATGAAGAAAGGTATTGTGGCATAGTTGTATTGTTGAGTATAAACAGAATCATCTGTATCAACATAGAAAATCCACAAAATGTATTAAATAAGCAAAGAAAGTTACATTGGAGAAATGCATATTCTATAATACTAATTGCATGAAGTTTAAGAAATCTTAGCAATAAACAGACAGCTTATAGGTCCTTATTGTGCAGCAACCACACAAACAATGTACTTGAGCAATTAACCACCAAGTAAAGACTGCAATGACAGACTTTATATGCAAAAAAATGGAAATAATATGGAAGATTCTTACAGACTTTACCCTAGCTGGGAATGACACCCCCCATGGCAATTATAGGCCACAACTGAAAGAAAGTCCACATGAAAGAGGAAGATTTCAAAGGCCTAACACAAGAACATCAGTGGAAGGAACATGTCCAGAATTCTCTCTGAGTACATGAACATTCTGAATGATTTTCAGAGCCAGCTGAGTGAAGATCTGTGGGGCAGGGAGTGAGGATAATCTGGTTTACAGGCTGATGCTATCAATCAGTGACTTCACTGGGTAGGCAAGGCCTAGGAAATTGAAGGAACATTTACAAGTAAAACCGTCTAGGTCAGCTAACCCATACTAAACATAAGATTCCATGAAATTAAAATGATCATAGTAGGACCTTTCTTATTTTACATGGTGGAGAAGATTGAGAAAAAGAAGCTGCCAAGCCTAAACATCAAAGAGAGGTTGTCATGGAGCTAGAATAGAAGAAGGAAAGGAAGCTGAAGAAAGAGACTGACTTTATTTAGTCATCTTATTTTCTTTATGTGTGTAAGAGTCTGATAGAAGCAGTTGCAATGGAATGTCACACACTTGTGTGACAGCCTGATGGACGGCAAGATCTTTTCAGGCACACAGTCTGTTCATCATCTGAACTCCTTGGGATAGTCTGGGCACACATATACTTTGAAAACTGAGTTCTATCTGGTTACAACCTTTTTGTTGGTATGGTACATGATACACTAATGAGGAGACCAAATTCCTTGGAGGAACATGGAGAACGAATGCTGATATTTCATACAGATTGTGTTTCCTCATATCATTTGGTGGAAAGAAATTAAGTAAGCAAACAGAAAGTATAAAGGTATGGGAAGCATCATTTGAGTCCTAATACTGTCAGTGGAGCTGGAGAGATGGCTCAGAGGTTAAGAGCATTGCCTGCTCTTCCAAAGGTCCTGAGTTCAATTCCCAGCAACCACATGGTGGCTCACAACCATCTGTAGAGGGGTCTGATGCCCTCTTCTGGCCTGCAGGCATAGACACAGACAGAATATTGTATACATAATAAATAAATAAATAAATAAATAAATAAATACTGTCAGTCTTTTCCAGTTCTCTAAATCCTTCCTGAAAGATAAATCATGAGATTTTCATCCTTTTACTTCCATTCACCCTACTTATTTGACATATTCACTAACTTTTCCTATTTAATAGAAAATTAAGCTCAGATAGACCTTGTTCATGAGGTGATAAATTAATAAGCATATGTGAATATGAAGTAGACAGTACTGATCTTTATTTATTAATCTACAAAGTAATCAAAATTGTTCTGTTCACTCAGCATTGCACTTCAACGCAATAAAAGTAGAAGATATCCAAGTTGTTACAACCAAGTGTAAAATGCAAGGTTTGGATCCCATCCCCCTACATTTCCTCTCGATTTTACTTTTGTAAATGGAATTCATACCATTCTTCTTCCTTGAAAAAGAAATCTCATTTCTTTTTGAAGATTTTGTTTCACAAAACCTACATATCTAAGAGCCAGCAAGCTTAGTGGCTTAAACCTATCTCCGTTCCATTACCTTCTACTTCTGCCATGTCCCTTCTACAGATCCATCTGACTCTCGGTAGATGTTCAGGAAGAATATGTGTCATGCAGAAGATCATGGAATCTTCAGAAGAGACATATGTCTGTCTCAAAGGAAGATAAAACTTTCCACAGAAGGCTTGTGTACAAGGGAAGTGCAAGGTGAGGTAGATTTCCGTAACCACTGTGATTGTGGTCCAAGGGGAGGAAGGTCTGAACTTGTGAGTTTTGTCCATGGAGAACAAACAGATCATGACAGAATCTGGTTATGGTTCATGGTTGGTGGCATCCAATGATGATGACCTCTCTGAATTAAAGAAGGCAAATCTGGGCATTCAGAATAACTTGTGACCATCAAGCAATGAGCTCACAACAAAAGAAAATAAGGAAAAATAGGTAAGAGACAACATATAAACCATGTTGAAGGATCAATGAAACTTCATGGGGGTTCTACTTCTTCCCTTCTTCTGTACCCACACTGAACGTGCTGCTTCTTTGGCTATCATCATCTTGCTGTTTGTATGGGTCCCACAGTACCTCTCCTTGTGCAAAAAATCTACGGCTGTATGGCTAGAAGGTCTTGGCAAATCATACAGAAATAAGGGAGTAACATGTTACTAAAATTTCAGTGGTGTTAAAAGAACACAAAATCCTTCTCTTGACATTTCTGGAAATCACAGGTCTGAAATGCATCTTAACAGGCCCAGCTCCATATGATGGTAGGGCTGTATTATTTCAAAGGCCCTAAACAGGAATGCTTTTTTTTTTTTTTTTTTTTTTGGCTTTTAGAAGTTGTCTGCATTTTACTACTCCAGATTCAAATCCAGTAGCATAGAATCTTCTCTCTCTCTCTACTCTTTACCTCATTATAAAGAATCTTCTTACCCTGGGGACCTTAAATTTAGCTACATTATAAAGTTCCATCCCCCATGAAAGTTAGCACATTCGAAGGTTCTGGGAATTCCCCCTGAGGACATCTTTGGGCACACTAAGGAGCAAAGGGTACTTTTTGAAGGATTTATAAAACTATGATAGAGATTGGAGGTGGGAATAGATAGGGTATCCTTTTGAAAATAAGCCAAAGAGGGGACAAGAGTTTGAAATGTTTGGATGGTACATTTAGGGTATGATACTCAAAGGAATTAGCTGAATTTTGTATGAAAAAGACCTAGATATTTTATTCTAAAACATGGAGATAAGACTGAAGACTTGACTCAACAATAGTATGTCCCTAGAATATGAAAGGCCCTGGGTTCAACCCTGGCAACTAACCACTTGACTACCTTAATGGTTAAATGGAATGTGAGTGTAATTGTGAGAAGTAAGTGAGAATTGGGATAAAATGATAAGCAAACAATTTTATTACCACCATGAATAGGATTCTGATCTTTTTCAAGTGATTATAGTTGGTGTAACATGTCTATTCATTACTCTATAAGATATTTTAGGCAGCTAAAAATATGTCATACTATTTGAGGACAATATCAGTGCTAATGTCAGCAACTGAAGCCTAAAAAATGACTAAGAATTGAAAATGTTTGTTTTGTCAAAATCATTGCCAATAAAACCATTCATGTGGACTATCCACCTTAATCCCTCTGTAACACAATAGCACAGAGGTGAGTCAGGTTGATTTTGTTACGAGTTTTATTTTATAGGGGCTATTATGACTACAGAGCTTTGCTTAGTCACTATTCTGTCACAAATCCATTACTACAATTTGAGTATACAACAAAGGAAACGCCCCCCTCCCCTAAACACTTGTTTCATTCCGGGTAGAGATTCACTACTAATGAGAAAAACTCTAGTTTTCAAGGTTAATTTCAACATAAACCTTTGTCTGTCCTAAGTCCTGGGGCATCATGAACTGCAGAAGAGCTGTTCACATGGCTTAAGAGTGATGCCAAGAGCACCACCAGCCAATCATCATAAACCATGCAGAATCACATCCAAAAGGCATCTGTAAAAATGTCTTTAAGATCTCCTCAGCCTTTCTGTGTAAAGGTCAGCACGATGGAAGCGACTTGCCTGTATTCAGTCCTCCTCTCTCCAAGGGGATATGTGATTCTTTCCTTCAGTCTTTGTCTTCTCTATGAATGGAATCACCATGATGGAGATCTAAGTCCGGACTCACTGTCTTGGTGTTCCCTGTCTTCTTTCTCTTTTTTTTTTTTTTGGCTCTCAAATGTGAAGACTGTCAATTTTATCTTCACAGGCCCCCTGGAACTCTTTTTGCTCCCTTCATTTTTCGTTGTTGACATTGCCACTTACCTGCTTATATAAATTCACATCCTAACTAGCTATGCTGCCTGCTGAGCCTTTGTGCTTTCTTAACAGATTCAAGTCCTACTGAGAATAGTCATCCTGAATCTCAATTCTAATTACCACATTAGCGGTTTCCTTGCAAAAATGGAGAACAGCATCTCTGACAAGCACCTTAAATCCATTCTTCTAGAATACTTTGGGAGTTCCTTTCTATGCTTCAATTTTTAGTAAAACAGGACTTTCTGTCATCTCTAAATCTAGTCTGCATGCTTCCTGCCACCTTCAGGCTTTGTTACACATTTTACTCTTGTGCAAACTTCCATCTTAAACACATATTCACATAGGAATATATCCAAGAACCTCTTACATGGCAGGTACAGTAGTGCCCTATTATTTATGAGGTACTTCCAAGATCCTCTAAAAACACATGCCTGAAAACACATGAATGGCACAAAAATCTGTAAATACTGTTTCCTCCTATAATATGTGCATTTATGATATATTTACGGCTTACACTAAGCATGAAGTTACACTAGGCGTGAAGTTAGTAAAAATCTAATAGCAAACTAAAATTTCATAAAATTATGCAGATACTTACTGAACTTTCCTCATTAATTTTCCTCCTTGAGGTGATACATATGATACAGTATCTACATGATGTGCTGCTCTGTAAGCTTAGGTCACTATGCTAGAGATCGTGAGGACAAGTCTTGCAATTCCAAGTAGCCAATTTGATACCAAGAAGCCTACTAAGTGGATTATGTGAACAACATGGATACACACAGACCAGAGGGTGATCCCATTCCAGGAAGAATGAAGGGGAAAGGAACGAGAGTTTTTGCTTTTTATAACACTGAAAAGAGTGTGTGACTTAAAACTTATCAATTACTCATTTTGCAATTTTCTATTTAATAATTTGTAACTCCAATTGACCAGAGGTAACTTAAACAGTTATAAGAGAGGAAGAGCTGATAAGGGAACCATACAGTATTTGCTTAGTGAAGGTCTTCATGAAATTTATACTGTCTCAAATTGAAAAATGTTGCCACATTGCCACTGAATTTGTTTTGTATCTTTTTGGCACGTTTTTCATTGAAACCATAATTACATTCATGCATGCACTTCTCTCTCCTACACATAGCAAGGTTTTTGAGGTTAGAAGCTGAATCTTATCACTCTTACATATTTTTCATTATTCTTCATTTATACGCTGTGTTAGCTTGAATGAAACAGTAATTTTTTCATTTATTTCATAGGAGATTAGTGAAAATATGAACAAATCGTTTAAGCCCATTCAAGAATAAGAGATCTAGAATAGTGGATTATTCAGGTAAATAAGATGGTACTTGGATACATCAAGCCAAGAAAAAACTCTGGAAACCAGTATCTTAATACACCATTTTCAGGAAAGACATACCATCTCACAGTCTAAGACTCAGTCTAATCTTAGAACCAGAAAGCTGAAACCTCCTCTCTGGAGAATAAATAAGTTTCAGTTTTTAATAGATGGCAAACTGTCACAGAGCTGAGGGTATCAAATTAGCCCAAACATTAGCCACTCTCAAGAGCCAGCAGAGAGGCATGTGGAGAGATGTGCTGTGGTTGTGCTTGCTCTCCAGTCATGGTATTGGCAGCAACTGTTCATGTCTCTGAAGGTAGCCCTTGCTTTCCCCATCAGACAAGAGATGGATGTGACAAGATAAGAGCTATCAGATGAGCTGGGGAGGTGGGTAGTCATCTGGGCAGGGCATCAGAAGAGGACTCCACTCTCCTCTGGAGATAATGCTGAAAGGGTATAGAGCAAGATGATGAGATGAGTCATTGTTGATCTATAAATAGACTAGGAAGTTTCAGATCAAATCACAACATTGAACAGAGAGACAATATTGCATCCTCTATAAAAAAAAGGGGGGGGGAGTTTTCATGGGGGTAAATTTGCAGGTGCAACACTTCAGAGCGCTATGAACAAATTATAGGCACATTAATTTAGAAAGAGCTAGGTTGGGCTCACATAAGAGAGGGGAGAGGAGTGGGGGGAGGGGGAGAAGGGTGGGAGGAGGGGGAGGGAAATGGGAGGCTGGGAGGAGGTGGAAACTTGTTTTTTGTTTATGTTTTTTTCTCCTTTTCTCAATAAAAATAAAAATAAAAATAAAAAGAGATGATGAAAGGTGAGATTACATGATGCTGAAACTTTGCCTGACCTGATAAACCTCTGAGACTTAAGAAAGAGAACCTGACTGCACTCAGCCTCACTAGCTTTATTATGGGAAAAGGAATTTCTCACATTGCAGGCTGGGGACACCAAATATGGTCTTCATGCAGCACCATACATACACAGGGCTTTTTCTTCCAGAGTCCTTCAGAGAACTGGGAGATCGATCACTTTGTGTATTTTGCTTGTATTTTATTATAGATAAATTTGTAGAAAGTTAATATGTTTTAAGTATTATTTTAAATTCATCATCTCTTTGCTTTTAGTATCATATTATTAATTTGCTTCTAAACAGAGGGTGAAGAACTAAAACCATACAGTTGAGAATGAATAAGATATTGGGAAGGATGGCAGCTTGATTGTACACCCACTGACTTTCCTGGTCAGTATTACCCAAAAGATTCAGACCGTAGTATAACAAAATCAGGGAGCCTCTGAGATACAATCTCAATACCAAACAGGTGTGCACCTCATTGTTTGAGACTCAGGCAGAAGACAGGAGCTCCTCAATGGGTGGAGATCAAATCTTTTAGTTTTAATTGCAACCCTGAGCCACAACTTCCTCAGTGGGTCCAAACACTTAAACCAAGACCATCCTTCAGTTTGGAAAAATTCACCTTTCAGTTTCTAGTGAGAACACCAGCAGCCCTTGAGAGGAACTGTGACCCCGAGTTGAACTGCTGTTTGACCACATACTGAGAACCGGAAGAGCCCACTATACCCTTCATTATCAGTAACATCAGGGTACTAGTCTCTTTCCCACAGACTCATGGAGGCCTTCCGACTCTTTGGTAAAAACTTTCAAAGGTAATAATGGGAGAAAAGATGACCTGAAGGAACAGTGGGCCAGAAGATGCAAAATGAAACCCTGGGAGACACAGAGATGGAGAAACCAGGAAATTGATTTTTTTTTCATGTAGAACTATAAAGCACACAAACAGTTACTTTATAGACTATTTATAAATTATGACTTGACATAGAGTAGTACTTTACACTTCATTTTTACAAACCCACTAAGAACTTAAAAGGAGTAAATGGAGATAAATATGTCAGAATGCTAACTGAAGAGCAGGTGTTCAAAAATCTAACGGGATGGATGATATAAGGTAACTGTGCTTCTGCTATTTTATCTGTAAAGGCTTAGTTTCTGAACAGTAGCATACAATGATCCTGATTCTGTATGTGAAGTTTTCTGCACATACAAGTTTATACCCTCGGTGACATAAGAGTTCACAGGTAGAACCCTGAAAGGCTCATGCTTGGAAAGAAGGAAAGGCTACCAAACTTTACTTCATTCATATCTGAGTTATTTGGTGATTAAAATGAACATAGACTTAAAAATATTTATTTTTTCAAAAGTCTTATATTTAAAAACATAAGAGAAAAATAGGTTTCTATAGTTTTTTGACCTACTGACAGTTAAGATGCTATGCAATTTTTAAATACTACTTTGCTGTCTCATATAAGTAAAAAAAAAATTTCTAACGAGATAAACACATGGAAAAGACATTTTATTTTATTGTTTTTGCATGATGATGATACTCTTGGGAGATAAAGGAGTACTTGTTTGGAGAAAAATTTGAGGTTTGGAGAAACCAAGGGATCAGTATTACTGAACTCCATGGCATAAGAAATTAAAACTAAGTGATTGGAAATGAAAATCTCAGGATAATCTTTGGAGAATGA
The DNA here is from genome assembly GCF_018167655.1 of Microtus oregoni. Lineage (NCBI taxonomy): Eukaryota > Metazoa > Chordata > Mammalia > Rodentia > Cricetidae > Microtus > Microtus oregoni. Next base: position 21,418,088 of record NW_024543093.1, on the reverse strand, counting down.
TACTCTTTACCACGTGCCTCTCAACCACTGGCTTTGAGACAGAAGTATGCATTAGAACCATCTGGAATGTTGTGAAAGGTTACTGCCCTACTTTACCACCAGTGTTAAGTAGGTCTGGGTGAAAGCTGGGGTGGTGTACTCATTCTTAGTATCCAAGTGAAGTTGGTGATGTTGGCCTAAGGATTGTACTTACATAACCATTGTTTTAAATTTTTTTATTCCTTTTCTCAAACATGGCTGAAATTTCCAGACAGTCTTCTATTGTAAATATGACCCCAAAGATAAGTGTTCAAGACTTGAGGCTCCAGATTTGTCACTATCATCTGCCCACAGGGCTTCTCTCTCAGAAACCAAATCTGCCCTTCTATGTGGACCAGTACCACCCCCCTGGAGTGAGCTTCAGAGAAAAGATCTTTTAGGTCTTAAGGTGTCTACAGGCAGGCTCAGCAAAGCTTTTCTTTCAGTTTGGGTTTGTTGCTGCTGCTTGATGCCATTTCAGGAGACCTAAGAATATTTCTAAGCAAAGTAGCCTCCCCCACCCCACCCCACTCCCATGGCCTCAAACCCTAGTCTTTGTGCTCTTTCCATCTCATTATATTATACAACATAATTGCATGGCCATTGCAGATAGACTTTCAAATTGTATGTTTACTTTGTAAAAGCAATTGCTTTAGGGAAACCAGAGGTCAGAATGGCAGTTGGGTGACAGATCTAAGAAAATGAGGCTTTCCTCTCATTGTTCCTTGCTTGTATCAGATTTCATCTTGCTCGTTCCACCCTCACTGTTTTCGAATGCTATCCCTTGGCTATTCTACTCTGGAGAGTATCTAGCTTGCCTTGAATGTATCTGACTCTTGTCCCCAAACTAAACCTCCCCGAATTTGAATTCTTAACCATCTTGATACAAATTTACAGCAGGTTGTGAAAGGGAACATAGCTTAAAAAGAAAGTTTCTTCCAATTTAACCTGTGCTTTACATGAAAAATTTAAGCTCAAAAACCATTACATAGGGGAATACATTTCCCTCAGTGGACTGTCTCAATCATTTACAGTCAAGAGAGAGAGAGAGAGAGAGAGAGAGAGAGAGAGAGAGAGAATTGGAGCAGTTCTCCAGTGTCTCTCACATCACAGTACATCAGCTTAAGATGAGGTGAGGGTTGTGTTTGTGAGGATGCGAGCAATTTTCTCCTTTGAAAGACCCCAAGAAATCTCTAAGAAGGAGGTAAATGTGACCCTACACAGTAAAATACATCCTTACGTTGTTGCCCCAAGAGCTGGACCCATGCTATCCTATTTTCTAAAGACTAGAAGTAACATTTAATTATGGTTAAGAAACCCTTCGGTTCTAGCTCTGTAAGTAGAGAGCAGGATAAAAGTTCAACAAATAGCCAAGTATAGTATGGCAAAGTTAGGTTCTGAGGCTTTGTGGCTAGATCAGCGGTAGGAGTCTAGCAGAGCAGTTCTTACAGAGAAATAACAGGGTACCACTCTTTTGTAATCAGGACTGGAAGTGACAGTGTGGGGGATGGGTGATGAACTGAATTGGCTATGTTGTTTTGTAAAACAAGCTATCTTAGCTATACAATCTATAATTCATAAGCCAATCAGGTTTAGTTTTTCTTATATTTCTTATCTAAATGTCTGTCATATGGCAGTGTGGGAAGATGAGAAATAATCCCCCTTATCCCTTGCCCTTACCACTTGTAACAGATGAGAGAGGTTACACGCCCCCCCCCCCACCACCACCACCACCACACACACACCAGCTGCAGCAGAAACAGGCCCTACCTCACCTAGGCAGCACAGCAGATCTGCCCAGTGGTCTGAGGTAAGCGTGGCCCAGCCATGATGTTATGAGCAAAGGAGAGCTGCGCCCCATTACTCATCAGACACGTGGTAGCATGGACAGAGGAGAGGCGCCCTCTCCCCCAACCTCTCACCCATCAACACTAGAAACAGGTGGAGGATCTGGTCCTGGGGTCATAAGAGCAGGAGGGTTGTCCCTATCCCGCACCAGCTGTAGCACTTCGAAGAGTGGCACCTGTATCTCACTTGGACTATACAACAGAGCTGGCCCTAAAGGTATAGGTGTGGGAGAGCCGACTATGAGGGTGTGAAAAGAGAATCTGCCCCACTTCTTGCTCATTGCTATAAGAGCTGAATTAGCTGGGGCAATGCTGGAGAGCTCACCCTGGTGGTGAAGATGGGAAGAGCTGGTTGGTGGACCAACTCTACAGCACCCAGACCCAGAACCAGGATTATGTCTTGGTCTGCCCCAACATGCACCCTTTTTATGACATGCTGGAGCACGTGAGGGATCTGACGTCCAAAGCTGAAGGATATTTACAACTCAGGGCAACAACAGGATATCCAAGACATACCCTAGTGAAGGCCCCACATCGATGGTGCAATAGAAACCAGAGGCCTCGAACCAAATCAATGACTCTGCAATGAACACGTGCAAGGTAAAGATGTGTGGATAAAGCATGCTTGACTCGCTGTGTCATACTACAGCTTCCATTATGATAGTTTAAAATTTTTCTTTTTGTTTTTCTCTTAAATATTGTTTTGTTTTGGGGGGTGCAGGTGCAGAGGATGGATACGAAGGGATAGTGAAATGAATGATTTAGAATGCATGATGTCAAAGACAAATAGAATAAAAAATACACATAAAAATGTTTATACTGATTCACTTGCCTTTGAAAAATCTAAGACCATCTTAGCTTGGTAATGGAAATCATGGCTATTAGCTTTGCTCAGACTGCATTAGCCATCTGGGGATAAGAATGGAAGTGACCATGACCACCAAGGGCCAGTAAGTCAGGGGAAGTCACACCAAGCCTCTAGGCTCAGAAATATCTTTAGTAGGACTAAAACTTTCACATTCTTGAAAATACAATTTCAAGGCAGTGTTCTATTTTAACTTTGTAAATGAAAGGATCTGATTCCCCTTCAATCACCTCTGGCAGCTGCTTCAGACAGGAAGTAAAATATTCTGCCTCACTTATAGAAGCAAAGAACTCAGTTACAACTGTCCAGTTTACCCTTCTGTCTTGACCTAGGAAAGTAGGGGAAATTTTCATTCATATAGACTAACTAGAAAGTAACCTCAATTTCCAGAAAATGACAATTATTGTCAACAATGATGACAATTGGGCTGATGAGATGGCTTAGTGGGTAAAAGTAGCTGCCACCAAGCCTTGACAACCTGGGTTTGATTCCTTGGGCCCACATGGTAGTTGGACAGAACAAACTCTTGCAAGTTGTCCTCTGACCTCTACTTATTCTCCATAGCATGTGTACATCCCACATAAACACACATAAAATAAATACATGCAAAAAATTTATAAATGAATGATAATTTGCACTACTATATATAGGAATACATTGTCATTCATTTGCTTTCTTACTTTCTCGGCTATTATTTGTTTTTATTGTTTTTCTTAAATGATTTTAACCTGACCTACATGGAAAATACATAATTTCATACTTTTATTATTATATAAAAACAAAAAGATGGATTAAAGTGTAAATGAAATATAAATAAAAACCTTTGCTGTGTTTATGTAGATCTACGATTGTTAAATTTATGTTTTTCTTATTAATTGAGGTACTAGGGGAACTTTTCATTTGAGGTCATAATTCTATCATCTTTGCATGCCTGGATCTAGAGCCATCTAGAATGAAAGCAGTTTTTAGACATTGAAGGCTTCCAAGTCACCAGATTCTGTGGCACTGCTCAGGTAGATTTTGTCCACTGCAAATATTTGTCTAGACCTACACCCACAGAAATACTGCAATTTATAACTTTATGAGAAAAATAAAATCATTTTCTGAGCACAGTGAAGCTGTTTTAAGGAATGAGACCAATAAAGGTTTTAACACTGATAAAGATTTCATTGCATTCAGTGGGTTATGGAGCAGTAAGGCTTTTATATCGACCTTTGGTTCCACTTAATGAAAAGTGCCTCAGGGATCACTATGGTCAAAACAGTTTGCCCTGAGTTTCATAGATTATTTTGTGAACCACAGCAGTAAAGAAAAACTACTGATTGTGTGTTTGACCATGAGCTATGAAGAGAAAATTATGCAAGAGAGAGATGTGAGAACAAGTAAAAGTGAAAGGCAGGTTGATGTGTGATTCCACTCTGTATGCTGCATGTTTTATTACCATTGGCTAATAAAAAAGTGGCTTTGGACCTGTGGCAGCACAGAATAGGTTTAGGCAGAAAAACTAAAATGAATTCTGGGAGAAAGGAGACAGAGTCAGCGAGACACCATGTAGTTGCTGAAGGAAAAAGATACTCTGGAGCCTTAACAGTAAAATATAAAATAATATAAATGAATTAATTTAAAATATAATAGTTAGCAATATGCCTAAGTGATTGGTTGGCCAATCAGTGTTGTAATTAATACAGTTTCTGTGTGATTAATTCATGTTTGAGCTTCCGGGAACGAAGAAGCAGCCTCTGCCTACAGCATATCTTTCTAAGCGTGGACTAACAGCTTTGCAAACACTCTTTCCAAAGACCTTCAAGAGAAGCCTAAAGACACACCTGCCATTTTCCTTGTTTTACAAGACCGGAAAAGAAAACAGGAAGTAGAGTTGATTGTGACTGACTTTTTTTTCATAGTAGAACTTCAGTGCCCATGTGAATCCAATGAATGCACAGGATTATTTTGGGTGGTTATCTTTAAAGTACATCTGCCTGCAATTATAGTTATTAAGCAAACAAACAAGCAAACAATCACATGCATTCTGGAAAATAGAAGATGTTGTCTATGATGTGGAAACATAAAAAATCCTGTTCATTCTAGCAGGGATAAAATGGCATAGCCATAATGCAAATTGAAAGGCAATTCCTTACAAACTTTTAATACAATATTATCACCTTGTAGTTGCCATTCTACTGTTGGAAATGTACCTAAAATGAGTGAGAGTGGAGATTCAAGCGATTAGTGCGCCCACCCATAGCACAGTGGAACAACGGCACGTTGTCAGATACCTGGATAAGGGAAGTGTGGTATATCTCTAAAGAAGTTACTTTAGCATATGCTAAGTAAAAGAAGCCAGACCCCAAAGGACAAACACGGACACTGCTCACATGAAGAGTTAGAATAATCACTCAGCTTTCTCTATTGGATCTTGGCAATGTCTGTAGAATTCCATCTGACACAGGTATTCAGCAGTTGGTAGACAATCTGGAATGATAATAATCTTGACTGTCTCTGGTTGATAAAAGCATATACTAGTATAAATGCATGTGTAGGTCCCTTTAGGACTATGGTTGTAGACCAATTAAATAGTCCTCATGCTTAAACATTGTATTCAGAATAACAGCATGCTGCCGATGTCTGCTTTTGGCATGCCATTGTTCTACCTTAAATAATCATGACGAATTGAGGTAAGGTAAGGAGGAACAGTAATTAGACAGAAAGGAACACAGGCAGCTGTGTCGAGGAGGCTGGAGAGTAAAGCACTCATTTCGCTCACCCTGGCCTTCATTGAAAGGTATAGTCTTGTTTTGTGCTTTTATTAGCACTTTCAGAAAGTTAACACAGTCTCCTCTGCCTCCCAGCACAGATACTTCTGTGCCTTGGCCCACCTGCCTACACTGACCAGTGCTGATGCAAAAGATTTAGTTTTACCTCCCTCCATTCCTTCCTCCTTTTTATGTTCTCCCTTCTTTACTTTCTTCTTTTTTTCCCCTTCTTTCCTTACTTTTTTCTTCTGAAGAGAATATTTGCAACAGATGTTTTGAGCAAATAGAAAAATTAAACTAGACATTGGTAGGAATGGACCTGAAAATAAAATAGGGTGTTAGAGAGATGACTCAGTGGTTAATAACACTTGTTTTTGCAGAGGACCCAGCTTTGATTCCCAGCACCCACAAGTTAGCTTATAACTGTCCATTATTCAGTTCCAGGTGATCTAAGGTCCTCTATAAGAATCAGGCATACATACAAACATACATACATTCACACATACATACATACAGGCAAAATCTTCACATATATAAAATAAATCTAAAATATTAAAGGAGGTCAAAATATTTTCATGGAAATCTTAAATGCTCTAAATGGGCACCCATGTTCTTTCTGAAAGAGTAGGAAGAATGTTCAGGCAAGATGCAGGTTCTAAGATTAGCTGAGAGGCCCTGTGGAGTCTTTGCAGAGCTATTGTGCAGGCACATGCAAAACCTAGCAGGCAGTTAGCTGCAGAGCAGTGAACTTGGTGAACTTGATGTACATTTACATAACACTGTAAAATAAAACATCCATAGGCTAGTGCTTATTATGCAGGAAATGGTCAATAAAATATGATTGCTATACCTTTGAAAGATATAAAAAGCTTACAGAGTCCAATAATAAAAAAATAAATTAGTCAAATTTAAGTGTATTAGAATGTAAATAGATTTGCATTGACCAGGTGAGGGTGTAACTTAAAAATTGGGTAAAAGTCTACAAGATGTGTAAAGTTGTTACCACGTGCCGACCTTTGTCTCAGGCCAGGCACCCTGCACATTCATGGTCTCAGTTAGGTCTCTGATCCTCTCTAAGATGTTTTATTGACACTTTACCCTGAGTCATGATTCTCAGCACAGTAACCTCAACTTTAGGGTCCTAAGTCCCTTCCCTTCATTCGAGTAAGTGACTTTACAATCCTAGAAGAAGGAATAGATGCTTAAAAAATGTTAAATCCATAGAATTTGTGTAAGTGTTAAACTCAAGAATGTAATGTTTATAATCATTGAAGTAAGCTATTAAGGCTTTTGAAAACCTGGCATATAAAAGAGAACCTAACATGTTAGAAAATTAGATGAATGCCAGCCAGGTTAAGGAACTTCCTCCGAGCCCCGAGGGACCTGATTGTGATAACACACAGGAGGACCCTCATCGCAGAATACCTTCAAGTTATCCTTTGACCTCCACATATGTGCCATGGCTCCACTCCTTGTATACATAATATAAAAATAAAAGCAATTTGAAAACAAAATTAAATGCACAAACTATATAGTTTTAGGTTTTAAGAAGCAATACTTTTTTATGTTGAGAATCCAGGATAATGAACATACTGATCTCGTTTTCTTTTGACTTGTTGACACAAGGCCTCACTATGTATTCTAGGCTAGCTTTGAACTTGAACTTCTGCCTCAGCTTCCTGAATGTTAGGATCATGTAAGTGCTGCATCATGCTGAAATTGGTCTATTTTTACCAAAATTGCTTTAACTATTAACATTCCTTTGCCAATTTCAAGGTTGTGAAATACTAACTTGCAAAACATTTGGGATGCTAAAAAGATTATGATAGATGAAGTTTGTAATTTGTATAGGATATAGTATTTAAAGAAATAATCAAGTCTATTTACAACATAGATTAGAATGAATGTTGAAATAATCAAAGAATTGGTGTAACTAATCAACCATATCCCTACCCCACATTTCAATATTTATTAAGACTTACTTGTTAAACATAAAGCTTTGGAAAAGCTTGAGTTTAAACTTTGTAACTTTAATATATTGAGAAACAGGTAAAACTTTGTTTATAAGATCTTTTTAATGGTTAGGTTCATAAGAATACGTGTCTAGATAAAAGATAGTTCCTCATGTTACTTACAACTGCAGAGAAGGCTGCTGGCCAGGTCACACAGTGAATCCTTCCTGAGGATGGGTACAGCTATGTGGAGGGATAGGAAACAATTTATATACAGTAGGCAGGGTGGGGTTAGCTATGGGCCCAGGTTGGTTGATTTAAATAATTCTAGTGGGTTGTAGGGCTCAGGAACTGCCCCCAAATTGTCTGTTGTCTGACCTTAGGATGATTAGGGTAGATTCATAAAGGCCCTCAGAACATGAGACCCTGATAAGGGAAGTAGTTGGGGTGTGGACTTAATCAACTGTTCAAGAAAGGAAACTGGCCAGCCACTGACAGGGTCTCAAAAACCACTTCAAGACAGTATAGGAAAAAGAAAAAAAGAAAAACACACATAGCCTTATGTTATTGTTGAATTGTGAATATCTTGTTATTAGTTTCAAACTCATTTACTTGAGAGATAGTTGAATGGTTTGAATGGAAGAGACTCCTAGAGAATTTGGAAACAGTTTCTAGAAGGAGGAAAGAGAGTCACTTTTATAAGGATTGAGTAGATGAGTACAGAGAGTACACTATTATGATAGTATAAGAAAACTAAGTAAAAACATGAAGTGACTGAAGCGTAAAAGGCAGGTGGTTTTAGTATTTGCTTGGTATTGGGTAGGCAAACACATCAAGTGAGAATTCACCAGCATTTTGTGTAAATTACAGATTTTTGCTTAGAATTATAGAGTATGACTAATGATGCTAGTTTGGTTCAAGTTTTGTTAGAGTGAAGCCTTCGTTGGAGGTGTTAATCCAAAAACAAGAACAATGAATGGTACATATTCCAGCTGAACTAGCTAATAGAGATTTGATGACAAATTTATTGTCAGCTCTATATTTGTTGAGTTTTCTGACCTTCACAAAGCAGGCCTAGTATGTGTCTTGCTTTAGAAAATTGAAATAGTGGAGTTTGGGGGAACTTGTAGGTTAGCACTGATGGCTTTCAATGCTGGGTTAGAGCAATGGTTGCTGTGGCCACTCTGGCCTGTCTCCACGCAGCAATGAGGAACACTGTAACAGGAATGGGACGTTGGTGACATCTGTCCAGGGGTGGTGGTGGGGGATAATTGGTATTATATGGGAGAAGGCAGGAGATACGAGAGTATTTCCACATGGCTTTAGGTTTGAAGGTACTGGAAGGAAAAAAGTAGAGCAATGTGAAACTCTGTTGTGGAGCCACAATACAGTGTGCTATCACCTTTAGGCGGGATGGTTGTATCTCAGTTTATAAAAATTGGACATGAAGGATGAAACTGGAGGAGCACAAAATTTCTGTGAGTCTTGACAGAGCAAAGATATGTCTGTTGTAGGAAACATGAGGGCCACTTGTCATGAGGGGAACCCCAGATTCAGGGAGGTGGTAGTATGAAAGAAGTTTTAATTATTCCATATATTGTGTCTCTAGGGTAATTTTAAGAGCTTGGTGTCTGTGTGGTGTGTGAGATAAGGCCACAGGATGATTAACATATCTAACAGCCTTACAGGAGATAACTTCAGACAGATGTGTGTGTAGTTTGGATATCTGTTTAAATATCCGAGGTCTATGACAATAAGTTTGGATTTTACTGTCTGTGTAGTTTTTTAGAATGCAAGAGGCCAAGGTGCTTTTAATAGAGAGTGGTAGGGGTAGGAGACATAACACTGAGGAAGTCAGGGAAGGATAAAGGAGACTGAATGACTCAAACAATTAAAGACAGGTAGAATTGCACTGTGGCACCAGGGGAGAACAGAGTCTGCGGCCTTTGAAATGCATATTCATTAGGTGGAAGAAAGAGGTGATAGCAGCAGGAATCTGCACCTTCGAAGTTTATGGGAACAATAGATGTGGTCGCATGGAGGCTTAACCTTACCATGGCATATAGTCAAATTGTGATAACAGAGAAAAGAATTTAGATGTATAAAGAATCATAAGACAGAGTTAATTTGCTTGGCAAATAAATTGAAATGTCTTGAAAGTTAGCCTGCTTGGTGAGTCCTACCTTTTAAATAAAACAGGGCTCAGTAATCTAATGGGTCACTGACAGTTTAGGGCTTCCTCTGGTGGTGAGGCCTCCCAAAGCATGGTGAAGTTCACTCTCCTGGTAGTTGGAGATATAACAAATTCTTCTCTAATGGTAAGTCTTTGGCCTAGATAATGTGGTACTAGGTATGCATTCCCACATAGCAACCACGTATGATATAATATTGTGGCTTATGTAATTACATTAGTCATTATATAGAGTTAGAACCATTTGTAGAATCCAAATGCAGTACTGGGATCTAGTAATTTGATTTGACCTTTCAGCTGTAGACTTGTGGGTACTCAGCATTGATACAACTGTAAGTGGGTCCAATGCCAGAGTATGACTGATACAGTTTTAGTCACAGTCAAGAGTAGGTGTATCTAAATGCTCTCAAAAATGCAAGGTCTTGCCTCAACCCCCTATCCTTCTTGGGCTCTCTGCAGGGCCTCTACTCCCTGCATACTGCCTCTTTCTTCCTATCCCACCCAGCTTGCATCCAGAACCCTCCCCACTTCGGCCCCACTGCCCTCTGTCGACACATAACATCACCCAGCCCAGTCTGTCTGGGCACTGGGTCCAAATCCTCGGGGCACCCAAGCGGGAGGGAGTTCCTTTGTTTCTATAGCCTGCCTGCACCAAGCAGGGTAGGCGCTTTTTTTGCGAGCTGCTCAACCAGCACGGAGACCTGATCTCTCGGCGCCAGGAGAGCCAACATTGGGGTGAGTTTCTGACCCAGCGGCGCCAGCCTGGGACAGGGAGCTCAGAAGTTCCTTGGCCCCCTATCCTTCTTGGGCTCTCGGCAGGGCCTCTACTCCCTGCATACCGCCTGTTTCTTCCTAGCCCACCCAGCTTCCATCCAGAACCCTCCCCACTTCGGCCCCACCGTCCTCATTCGGCACATAACATCACCCAGCCCAGCCTGTCTGGGCACTGGGTCCGAATCCTCAGGGCACCCAAGCGGGTGGGAGTTACTTTGTTTCTATAGCCTGCCTGCACCAAGCAAGGTAGGCACTTTGTTTACGAGCTACCCAACCAGCATGGAGACCTGATCTGGGTGCCAGGAGAGCCAGCATTGGGGAGAGCCATCATTGGGCATGGAGATTTGATCTTGGCACCAGGAGAGCCATCAGTGGGAAGGTACATCAGTAGGCAAGGAGACCTGATCCGGTAAAAGAAGATCCATAAGGGAGCATTTGGAAGAAGAGATGGGCAGACACAAATGCAATAATTCACCCAACAAGCTGAAAAGAAACATGAAGCCACCAGAAACCAGCGACCTCACAACGGGAGGACATGAACACCTTAATCAAGAAGAAGAAGAAAAGATTGACTTCATGAAAGTGATTGACGCCCTTAAACAGCATGTAAAGAACACCCTTATAGAAATGGATGAGAAATATAACAGAAAGTTTGAAGAATTGAATAAATCAGTGAATGATACCCTAGAAAACCAAGGAAAAACAATCAAACAGATAATGGAAACAGTTCAAGACTTGAAAACTGAAATGTAGGCAAGAAGAAAACACAAACAGAGGGCCAGCTGGACATGGAAAATTTAAGTAAACAAACAGAGTCTACAGAAACAAGCATAACCAACAGAATACAAGAGTTAGAAGAAAGAATCTCAGATTCTGAAGACACCATAGAGAAAATAAACACACTGATCAAAGAAAACAGCAAGTCCAACAAACTCTCATCACAAAACATTCAGGAAATCTGGGACACAATAACAAGACCAAACCTAAGAATAATTGGAGTAGAAGAAGAAGAAGAAGTGCAGCTCAATGGCCCAGAGAATTTATTTAATAAAATTATAGAAGAAAACTTTCCCAACCTAAAGAAAGATATACCTATGAAGGTTCAAGAAGCATACAGAACACCAAATAGGCTAGATCAAAAAAAAAAAAAAATCCCCTCGCCATATAATTATCAAAACACAAAGCATACAGAATAAAGAAAGAATATTAAGAGCCGCAAAGGAAAAAGGACAAGTTACTTATAAAGGTAAACCTATCAGACTTACACCTGACTTCTCTATGGAAACCATGAAAGCCAGAAGGTCCTGGATAGATGTACTGCAGAAACTGAGAGACCATGGATGCAAGCCCAGACTACTATACCCAGCCAAGCTTTCGTTCACTATAATAGGAGAAAATAAAATTTTCCAGGATAAAAACAAATTTAAACAATATGTAGCCACAAATCCAGCCGTACAAAAAATAATAGAAGGAAAATCACTAACCAAGGAGTCCAACAATGACCACAATAGCTCAGACATCTAGAGACCCTTCACCAACACAAATCAAAGAAGGGAAACACACAAACTCTACTACTAAAAAAGTGACCGGAGTTAACAAACACTGGTCATTAATATCACTTAATGTTAATGGACTCAAATCACCTATAAAAAGGCACAGGCTAAGAGATTGGATACGAAAACAGGATCCAACATTCTGCTGCTTACAAGAAACACACCTCAACCACAAAGACAGGCACCTACTCAAAGTAAAGGGCTGGGAAAGGGCTTATCAAGCAAATGGACCTAAGAAACAAGCAGGTGTGGCCATACTAATTTCTCACAAAGTTGACTTCAAACTTAAATCAATCAGAAGAGATGGAGAGGGACATTTTATACTCATAACAGGAACAATTCATCAGGATGAAGTCTCAATCCTGAATATCTACACCACTAATATAAAAGCATCCACGTACATAAAAGAAACATTACTAAAACTCAAGGCATCCATCAAACCGCACACACTAATAGTAGGAGACTTCAACACTCCTCTCTCAACAATGGACAGGTCAATCAAACAGAAACCTAACAGAGAAATTAGAGAATTAATGGAGGTAATGAAACAAATGGACTTAATAGACATCTATAGATTATTCCACCCAAAGAGGAAAGAATATACCTTCTTCTCTGCAGCTCATGGAACCTTCTCAAAAATTGAACACATACTCGGTAGCAAAGCTAACTTACACAATTACAAAAAAATATTAGTAACCACCTGTGTCTTATCAGATCACCATGGATTAAAGTTAGAATTCAACAACAATGCTACCCCCAGAAAGCCTACAAAGTCATGGAAACTGAACAGTCAACTTCTGAACCATACCTGGATTAAGGAAGAAATAAAGAAAGAAATTAAAGTCTTCCTTGAATTCAATGAAAATAAAGAAACAACATACTCAAACTTATGGGACACTATGAAAGCAGTGCTAAGAGGAAAGTTCATAGCACTAAGTGCCCACTTAAAGAAAACAGAGAAAGCACATATTGAAGACTTAACAGCCCACCTGAAAGCTCTAGAAAAAAAAGAAGCAGACTCACCTAGGAGGAGTAGAAGATTGGAAATAATCAAACTGAGGGCTGAAATCAACAAAATAGAAACACAGAAAACAATTCAAAGAATCAATGAAACAAAAAGCTGGTTCCTGGAGAAAATCAACAAGACTGATAAACCCCTATCCAAACTAATCAAACGGCAGAGAGAGAATATGCAAATTAATAAGATCAGAAATGAAAAGGGGGACATAACCACAGACACAGAGGAAATTCAGAGAATCATCAGATCATATTACAAAAGCCTGTATAACACAAAACTGGAAAATGTAAAAGAAATGGACACTTTTTTAGATAAATACCATATACCAAAGTTACACCAGGACCAGGTGAACAATCTAAACAGACCTGTTGGTCGCGAAGAATTAGAAGCTGTTATCAAAAACCTCCCTACCAAAAAAAGCCCAGGACCAGATGGTTTCAATGCAGAATTCTACCAGAACTTCCAAGAAGAGCTAATACCCATACTCCTTAACGTATTCCACAATATAGAAACAAAAGGGTCATTACCTAATTCCTTTTATGAAGCTACAGTTACTCTGATACCAAAACCACACAAAGACTCAACCAGGAAAGAGAATTACAGGCCAATCTGACTCATGAACATCGAGGCAAAAATCCTCAACAAAATACTGGCAAACCGAATCCAAGAACACATTAGGAAAATTATCCATTATGATCAAGTAGGCTTTATTCCTGAGATGCAGAGCTGGTTCAACATATGAAAATCTATCAATGTAATCCAGCATATAAATAAACTGAAGGAAAATAACCTTATGATCATCTCATTAGATGCTGAAAAAGCATTTGACAAAATTCAACATCCATTTATGTTAAAAGTCTTGGAGAGATTAGGGATACAAGGGTCATACCTAAATATAATAAAAGCTATATACAGCAAGCCGACAGCTAACATCAAATTAAACGGAGAGAAACTCAAAGCCATCCCGCTTAACTCAGGAACACGACAAGGATGTCCACTCTCTCCATACCTCTTCAATATAGTACTTGAAGTTCTAGCAATAACAATAAGACAACATAATGGGATCAAGGGGATTCGAATTGGAAAGGAAGAAGTTAAGCTTTCGTTATTCGCAGATGATATGATAGTGTACTTAAGCGACCCCCAAAACTCCACCAAAGAACTTTTACAGCTGATAAACAGCTTTAGTAATGTGGCAGGATACAAGATCAACTCCAAAAAATCAGTTGCCCTCTTATACACAAAGGATAGGGAAGCAGAGAGGGAAATCAGAGAAGCTTCACCATTCACGATAGCCACAAACAGCATTAAATATCTTGGGGTACATCTAACCAAGGAAGTGAAAGATCTATTTGACAAGAACTTTAAGGCATTGAAGAAAGAAATTGAAGAGGATACCAAAAAATGGATGGACCTCCCTTGCTCTTGGATTGGGAGGATCAACATAGTAAAAATGGCAATTCTACCAAAGGCAATTTATAGATTCAATGCAATCCCCATCAAGATCCCATCAAAATTCTTCACAGATCTGGAGAGGACAATAATCAACTTTATATGGAAAAACAAAAAACCCAGGATAGCCAAAACAATCCTATACAATAAAGGATCTTCTGGAGGCATTACCATCCCTGACTTCAAACTCTATTACAGAGCTACAGTAATGAAAACAGTGTGGTACTGGCATAAAAACAGAGAAGTCGACCAATGGAATCGTATAGAAGACCCGGATTTTATCCCACAAACCTATGAACACCTCATTTTTGATAAAGGAGCTAAAAGTATACAATGGAAGAAAGAAAGCATCTTCAACAAATGGTGCTGGCACAACTGGATGTCAACCTGTAGAAGAATGAAAATAGACCCACAACTTTCACCGTGCACAAAACTCAAGTCCAAATGGATTAAAGACCTTAATATCAGCCCGGACACACTGAAAAGGATAGAAGAGAAAGTGGGAAATACCCTACAACAGATGGGCACAGGAGATCGCTTCCTATGTATAACCCCAGAAGCACAGACATTAAGAGCAACATTGAATAAATGGGACCTACTAAAACTGAGAAGCTTCTACAAAGCAAAGGACACTGTCACTAAGACACAAAGGCAACCTACTGACTGGGAGATGATCTTCACCAACCCCGCAACAGACAAAGGTCTGATCTTCAAAATATATAGAGAACTCAAGAATCTAGACTTTAAAATGCTAATTAACCCAATTAAAAAATGGGGCACTGATCTGAACAGAGAATTCTCAACAGAAGAAGTTCAAATGGCCAAAAGACACTTAAGGTCATGCTCAACTTCCTTAGCAATCAGGGAAATGCAAATCAAAACAACTTTGAGATATCATCTTACACCTGTGAGAATGGCTAAAGTCAAAAACACCAAGGATAACCTTTGCTGGAGAGGTTGTGGAGGAAGGGGTACCCTCATCCATTGCTGGTGGGAATGAAATCTTGTGCAACCAATATGGAAGTCAGTGTTTCGGTTTCTCAGGAAATTCGGGATCAACTTACCCCTGGACCCAGCAATACCACTCTTGGGAATATACCCAAGAAATGCCCTATCATATGACAAAAGCACTTGTTCAACTATGTTCATAGCAGTATTATTTGTAATAGCCAGAACCTGGAAACAACCTAGATGCCCTTCAATGGAAGAATGGATGAAGAAAGTATGGAATATCTACACATTAGAGTACTACTCAGCGGTAAAAAACAATGACTTCTCGAATTTTGCATGCAAATGGATGGAAATAGAAAACACTATCCTGAGTGAGGTATCCCAGACCCAAAAAGATGAACATGGGATGTACTCACTCATAATTGGTTTCTAGCCATAAATAAGGGTCACGGAGTCTACAATAGGTGAATCTAAAGAAGCTAAGTAAGAAGGGGAACCCAAGGAAAAACATATAGTTATCCTCTTGGCTAAGGGAAGTAGACAAAATTGCCGGGAGAAAATTGGGACCTTGGGGTGGGGTGGGTTGGGGGTAAGGGGAGATGGGGAGAGAAAAGTTAGAAGGGAAGGAGGTCGGGCCTTGGGAAAGCAGGAGGATTGGGATAAAGGAAGGTTGGACAGGGGAGCACGGAACCACAATTCTTAGTTAAGGGAACCACTTTAGGGTTGGCAAGAGACCTGACCCTAGAGGGGCTCCCAGGTGCCCAAGCTGAGGTCCCCAGTTAGTTCCATGGGCAGTTGAGAATAGGGAACCTGAAATGACCCTATCCTTGAGCAATACTGACGAATATCTTGCATATCATCATAGAACCTTCATCTGGTGATGGATGGAGATAGAGACAGAGACCCACACTGGAACACTGGACTGAGCTCCCAAAGTCCCAATGAGGAGCAGAAGGAGGGAGAACATGAGCAAAGAAGTCGGGATCACGAGGGATGCACCCACCCACTGAGACAGTGGAGCTGATCTATAGAGAGCTCACCAAGACCAGCTGGACTGTGACTGAAAAAGCATGGGATAAAACTGGACTCTCTGAACATGGCGAACTATGAGGGCTGATGAGACGCAAAGGACAATGGCACGGGGGTTTGATCCTACGTAATGTGATGGCTTTGTGGGAGCCCAGCCAGTTTGGATGTTCACCTTCCTAGATATGGACGGAGGTGGGAGGTCCTAGGTCTTACCACAGGGCAGAAAACCCTGACTGCTCTTTGGACTGGAGAGGGAGGGGGAAAGGAGTGGGGGGGAGGGGGAGAAGGGTGGGAGGAGGGGGCGTAGGGGGGGCGTAGGGGGAGGGAAATGGGAGGCTGGGAGGAGGTGGAAACTTGTTTTTTTTCTCCTTTTCTCAATAAAAAAAATAAATAAAAATTAAAAAAAATGAAAGAAATTAAAGTCTTACTGGAATTCAATGAAAATAAAGAAACAACATACTTAAACTTATGGGACACTATGAAAGCAGTCCTAAGAGGAAAGTTCATAGTACTAAGTGCCCACTTAAAAAAAATAGAGAAAGCTCACATTGGAAACTTCACAGCCCACCTGAAAACTCTAGAAAAAAAAAAAAAGAAGCAGACTCACCTAGGAGGAGTAGAAGACTGGAAATAATCAAACTGAGTGCTGAAATCAACAAAATAGAAACACAGAAAACAATACAAAGAATCAATGAAACAAAAAGCTGGTTCCTGGAGAAAACAAGATTGATAAACCCCTATTCAAACTAATCAAATGGCAGAGAGAGAATATACAAATTAATAAGATCAGAAATGAAAAGGGGGAAATAACCACAGACACAGAGGAAATTCAGAGAATCATTAGATCTTACTACAAAAGCCTATATGCCACAAAACTGGAAAATGTAAAGGAAATGGACACTTTTTTAGATAAATACCATATACCAAAGTTAAACCAGGACCAGGTGAACAATCTAAACAGACCTGTTCATCGCGAAGAATTAGAAGCTGTTATCAAAAACCTCCCTACCAAAAAAAGCCCAGGACCAGATGGTTTCAATGCAGAATTCTACCAGAACTTCCAAGAAGACCTAATACCTATACTCCTTAATGTATTCCACAATATAGAAACAGAAGGGTCATTACCAAATTCCCTTTATGAAGCTACAGTTACTCTGATCCCAAAACCACACAAAGACTCAACAAGGAAACAGAATTACAGACCTATCTCACTCATGAACATCGACGCAAAAATCCTCAACAAAATACTGGCAAACCAAATCCCAGAACACATCCAAAAAATTATCCATTATGATCAAGTAGGCTTTATTCCAGAGATGCAGGGCTGGTTTAACATTCGAAAATCAGACGCACAGAGGCGGAGCAGCGCGGTGGCCAGACGCACAGAGGCGGAGCGGCATGGTGGCCAGACACACAGAGGCGGAGTGGCACGGTGGCCAGAAGCAGTGGAGCGGCACGGCAGAGAGACACTGCATTCAGGAAGAGTCTTTGGGGGACCGGCACGGCGGCAGAGGCAAGCATCGGGGGCAGGCGTGCAATAAGGAGAGCAGATCGCCCTACTACAATTAAATCAAAGAGGTAGGCCTTTGGTTGGCCAGGTCACTGGCACACGGGGAGCCTGGTCCTGTCCTGAAGACCCTTCGGAGGGGTGAGAGGGTTCTTGGCCTGCGGCAGGAACCAGGAAACAGAGCGAGGACATTTTGTAAGCAGAGCCCTTGGCCAGCAGGGAAACCTGACCTGGTTTTAAAAGACCCATTAGATAGGATCAATAGGAGGAGATGGGCAGGCGCCAAGGCCAGAATTCACAATGACTTCTCGAATTTTGCATGCAAATGGACGGAAATAGAAAACACTATCCTGAGTGAGGTATCCCAGACCCAAAAAGATGAACATGGGATGTACTCACTCATAATTGGTTTCTAGCCATAAATAAGGGTCACGGAGTCTACAATTGGTGAACCTAAAGAAGCTAAGTAAGAAGGTGAACCCAAGGAAAAACATATAGTTATCCTCTTGGCTATGAACCTTCATCTGGTGATGGATGGAGATAGAGACAGAGACCCACACTGGAACACTGGACTGAGCTCCCAAGGTCCCAATGAGGAGCAGAAGGAGGGAGAACATGAGCAAAGAAGTCGGGACCACGAGGGGTGCACCCACCCACTGAGACAGTGGAGCTGATCTATTGGGAGCTCACCAAGACCAGCTGGACCGTGATTGAAAAAGCATGGGATAAAACCGGACTCTCTGAACAGGGCGAACAATGAGGGCTGATGAGAAGCCAAGGACAATGGCACGGGGTTTTGATCTTACTTAATGTGCTGGCTTTGTGGGAGCCTAGCCAGTTTGGATGTTCACCTTCCTAGATATGGACGGAACGGGGAGGACCTAGGACTTACCACAGGGCAGGGAACCCTGACTGCTCTTTGGACTGGAGAGGGAGGGGGAGAGGAGAGGTGGGAGGGGGAGAAGGGTGGGAGGAGGGGGAGGGAAATGGGAGGCTGGGAGGAGGCGGAAACTTGTTTTTTTTTTCTTTTCTCAATAAAAAAAATGCTAAAAAAAGACAAAAAAGTGCAAGGTCTTTTGTGAATGAATGAGGAGACAATAGGCTGTACTCAAAATTTTAAATTATATAGTATGATTTGTGTGTGTGTGGTCAGTAGGTGTTAGGAAGTTTTCTTGTTAAAATATATCTCTGGATGAAGCTGGATCTCTTGTACAAGCTTATACGTGACGTCATTCTATTAGTCACTTAGGCCTTTCTCTCTCAGGTGTTGCTTAGTAGTGATACAGAAGTCTTGAAGACATTCTGGTTTTAGGACTTGCAAAAGCTAAATTAAGAGGCCATGGAATTTGCTATATCACATTGAAACAAGGGCTTATTTGGAAATTTTGAGCCTCTAAATCATATAACAATGAAAACATCCAAACCAATAACAGAATCAAGGTTTACCCAGCCTATGTGTCTAAATCTAACAAACTCTTAACACAAAACATCCAGGAAATTTTGGACAACAAGAAAAGACCAAACCTAAAAATAATAGGGATAAAAGTAGGAATTAACTCCAACTCATAGGCACAGAAAATATATTCAACAAAAATGTAGAAGAAAAACTTTACAACCTAAACAAAGATATCCCTATGAAGAAAAAGACATTTAAAGAACACCGAATAGACTGGATCAAAAAAAGGTCCCGTTGTCATATAATAATCACAATGCAAATCATACAGAATAAAAAAGAATATTAAGAGCTGCAAAGGAAGAAGGTCAAGTAACATATAAAGGCAGACCTATCAGAATTACACCTGATATCTCAATGAAACCCATGAAAGCCAGATGGTATAGGTGGTTGTTCTGTATATGTGTTGTTTATATTGGTTAATGAATAAAGAAACTGCCTTGGCCTATTGATAGGGCAGAGTAAAACTAGGTGAAGAAAACTAAACTGAATGCTGGGAGAAGAAGGCGGAGTCAGAGAGAAGCCATGTAGCTCCACTGGAGACAGATGCCGGCACTTTACCCTGTAAGCCACAGCCTCATGGTGATTAATGGAGATAAGTTAAATTAACATGTAAAAGAATCTAGAGCTAATAGGCCAAGCAGTGATTTAACTGATACAGTTTCTGTGTGGTTATTTCATGTTTGAGCTGCCAGGAAGCTTGGAAACAAACAAGCAGCCACCAACTACAAATTGTTGCTCCAACCTGATCAACTGTAACCACATAAAACCTGAGAGCTTGGAAAGAAATTCCACACACTAAAAAACAAAGTTTAGCTACAGTTTTTTTTTTTTTTCCAGAATGGGCTTTGCTTGCTGTCAGCTTTCTGTGGCTCCTTTAAGAGAGGTCTTTCTGATTCAGCAGTAGCAGAAAAATGGGCACACAGTTTTGGAAATTTAGTTTCCTGGGCCTGGGCTGTGTTGCCAGCACAATCTCTGGCTCTTTCAGGACAGAGCATTTAAATAGGGTTTGTGAGCAGACTGCTACAACTTGTTTAATGGCAACATAGACCCACTGTGTGCCTAAAAATGGGGCAATGTACATGGCTTTCAGAGGCAACAACAGCTCCACCATGCTGAACTAGGCAGAGCAAGAAGGCACCTAGCAATGCCGTCACTTAGGTTCTTAAGCACTTAACATTTTAAGAAGCACTCTTGGACAGAAAATAATTATAGAAACACAATAAAGGAAGATTTAAGCAGATATAGACTTCTAAATAGTTTATAGTGCTGGATAAATGTATGTAGGCTTGGGAGAGAGAAGAAAAAGATTATAAACAATTATTAAAAGAAGTAGATGTTTTAAGAAAAATGTAAAGTCTTTAAAAAGAGAGAGTACAAACAATAATTTATTAAAAGGAGTAAAAAATAAGCCACATAAAGATGAAATATATATAGAAACAGTCTGGATTATGTATACTATTGTGTTTTCTTTGAATTTTTTGACTGCAGAGAGATATTTGATTCTGGGGACTGCTAAGCTAAGCCAACATATATAGTTTAAAGGTATCTTAAATTCAAAAGATAGATCTAAGGATATTAAGGATATTTTGCTTTGGGAAAGAGTTTCTGCTTTTGTTTTCACAGAGGATGAGAACCTATGGAATCCTTCCAGACTAATGTGGCCTGATGGACCAAGAACCCCTAAAAGGTCACTTTGAACATATCTCAAAAAATTACTGGGCTGGAGAGATGGCTCAGGGCTGGAGAGATGGCTCAGAGGTTAAGAGCATTGCCTGCTCTTCCAAAGGTCCTGAGTTCAATTCCCAGCAACCACATGGTGGCTCACAACCATCTGTAGATGGGTCTGGTGCCCTCTTCTGGCCTGCAGGCATACACACAGACAGAATATTGTATACATAATAAATAAATAAATATTAAAAAAAAAAAAAAGCCACGGAAGGCAGCTGTGTAAAAAAAAAAAAAAAAAAAATTACTTTGCCCAAAAAACAGCAGGAAGCAGTTTAGAGAGAACTATGCCCATATTCCCAAATATTGTTTATAAATATCTGTTTGCATTGAAAGGGGGATATGCTATAGAGATTTGCATTGGTATTGATCATGGTTTATTGATACAAACTTAAGGTCAATTTTGTTATATGTATATTTCTGCTCTTGATTAAGGTCTTGTGTTTGTGCAGCTCATTTAAAAATGTAATGTATAATTAAGAAATATAGGTTAATAGATAGTATCTATAATAGTCAAGCTTGTAGTCATGTTTGTTAGGTTTTCTAGATATATAGAGATATATTTCAGTTAAATAGGTGTACTTCAAATCTTTCAGAGACTTTCAGAATATGGCATTTAAGATGTTTTAAAAACATAGGACTTTTCATGACAATGAGACACATCTGTTCCTGGCAGCCAATAACTTCAAGAGAAAAAATGGACACCAAAGTAGCTCCTCATGGAATTTGTTAGCTATTTGGGCAAGAAACTGCTCTTGCCTGGACTGCTTGATGTTATGCTGTGTGACTGGACATGCAGGATCCACAGAAAAATGACTGCTGTACTTGCCTAAAGGTGAGATGGTCCTTTGGGGTTCCTGCTTCATGAAAGAGTGTGCAGACATTCTCCAGGACACAGAAGAAAGTGACTGACAAACTGCCAATAAAGGCAAAACAGTCTTTGAAACTTCCTACTTCATGGAAAAGTTTGCTGGATACTATGGGTCTGTAGGCTGAAGATGGATGTCCCAATGATACAGAAGAACTTTGGGTGACTGTTCAGGCAGTGAGATGTCTCTGTCAATTCTTGTATTGAAAGTTGCCTAAAATGCACTTCCTGTTTACTTAGGTAATATTATATCCTTCTGGATTCTTTGATGGAGTTGGAGAATAGATAGCTATAGTTATAGTTTTCTTTATTTATGATAAATGATAAAATAGATATAAATATTGTAACTGTAACTCTTTCTTGATAACTGTTATATGTAATTTTGCTATATTGCAGTTAAAACCTTCCTTTTTATTAAAAAAGAAAAGGGAAAATAGTTTGGGAGGTCCTTTTGTATATGTGTTGCTTTTATTGGTTAATAAATAAAGAAACTGCCTTGGCTTGTTGATAGGGCAGAGTAGAGCTAGGTGAGGAAAACTATACCGAATGCTGGGAGAAGAAGGCAGAGTCAGAGAGAAGCCATGTAGCTCCACTGGAGACAGATGCTGGAATTTTACTGGTAAGCCATGACCTCGTGGTAATGCACAGATTAATGAAGATGGGATAAATTAATATATAAGAGATAGCTATTAAGAAGCTAGAGCTAATAGGCCAAGCAGTGATTTAATTAATACAGTTTGTTTGGCTATTTTGTGTCTGAGCTGCTTGATGGCAGGGAAACAAACAAGTGTTCTCATACTACACAGAAGGTCCTGGGCAGATTGCTGCAGACAATAAAAGACCATGGCTGAAAGCCCAACTACTATACCCAGCAAAGTTTTCTTTCTTTTTTTTTTTTTTTTTTTTTTTTTTGGTTTTTCGAGACAGGGTTTCTCTGTTGCTTTGGTGCCTGTCCTGGAACTAGCTCTTGTAGACCAGGCTGGCCTCGAACTCCCAGAGATCCACCTGCCTCTGCCTCCCGAGTGCTGGGATTAAAGGCGTGCGCCACCACCGCCCGTCCCCAGCAAAGTTTTGTATCACCATCAATGGGAAAAAAAGATATTCCATGGCAAAACCAGATGTAAACAAAACCTGTTCACAAATCCAGCCATACAGAAAGTACTAGAAGAAAAATCTAGAGGGAAGTGGGAGGAGGGAAGGAGGTGGAAATTTTTAATAAAAAATATATAAAAAAATCAGAGGGGAAGAAGTTGAAATATCTTTATTTGCAGATGATATAATGGCATGTGTAAACAAAACTAAAAATGATACAAAAAAAAGACACAGGCTAAGAGAATGCATACGAAATCTGGATCCAGCTTTCTGCTGTATACAAGAAACATACCTCAACTTCAAAGACAGACATTACCTCAGAGAAAAAGGTTGGGAAAAGATTTTCCAATCAAATGGACCTAAAAAAACAAGCAAGTATAGCTATCCTAATTTTTAACAAAAAGAGACTTCAAACTAAAATCAATAAAAAGAGACAGAGAAGGACACATTATTTTGTAACAGGAACAATCCATCAAGATGAAGTCTCAATCCTGAACCTCTATATAACAAATATAAGAGCACCTACATATATAAAAGAAACATTGCAAAAGCTTAAATCACACATCAAACCTCACACACTAATCATAGGAGACTTCAACAGTCCATACTCCCAAATGTACAGGACAACCAGACAGAAACATAACAGAGAAATACGAAAATTAACAGATATCATGACTCTACAGACATCTACAGAACATTTCATCCAAACACAAAAAAATATATGTTCTTTTCAACACCTCATGGAACCTTCTCTAAAATTGACCTCATATTCAGTAACAAAGCAAACCTCAAAGACACATACACACACACACACACACACACACACACACACACCAAAAAAATGGAATAACGTCTTGTATCTTATCAGATCACTATGGTTTAAAATTAAAATTCAACAGCAACACTAATTTCAGAAAACTCACAAACACATGGAAATTAAACAGTGCTCTATTGAACCACCACTGGGTCAAGTAAAAAATGAAGAAAGAAGTCAGTGGTTTCATAGAAATCAGTGAAAATGAAGGCACAATGTACTCAATCCTATGAAAGCAGTGCTAAGAGGAAAGTTCATAACACTAAGTGACTACATAAATAAAGTGGAGAAAGCTCACACTACTGACTTAACAACACACCTGAAAACACTAGAATAAAAAGTAGCAGACTCACCCAGGAGGAGTGGATTACAGGAAACAAACAAATTGAGTGTTGACAGCAACAAAATAGAAACAAAGAAAATAATACAAAAAATCAATAAGACAAAGAGCTAAGAGCTGGTTCTTTGAGAAAATTAACAAGATAGACAAACCCTTATCCAAACTAATCAAAAGGCAGAGAGAGAATATCCAAATTAACAAAATAAGAAATGAAAAGGGGACATAACAACAGACACTGAGACAATCCAGAGAATCACTAGGTCATACTTTAGGAAACTTATACTCCACAAAATTGGAAAATTTATAAGAAATGGACAATTTTCTGAATAGATACCACATACTAAAATTAAATCAAGACCAGGTGGGCAATTTAAATAGACTGCAAGGCAGTAGAAACTGTCATCAAAAGCCTCCCAACCAAAAAAAAGTCCAGGGTCAGATGGTTTCAGTGCAGAATTCGATCAGAAGTTCAAAGAATAGCTAATACCTATACTCCTCAAAGTGTTTCACATAACAGAAACTGAAGGAACATAGCCAAACTCTTTTTATGAAGCTACAGATACTCTGATGCCAAAACTACACAAAGACTCAGTGAAGAAAGAGAATTACAGACCAATCTCACTCATGAACATAGATACAAAAATACTCAATAAAATACTGACAAGCTGAATTCAAGAACACATTATAAAAATCATCCACCATGATCAAGTCAGCTTCATCCTAGAGATGCAGAGATGAAGACTGTTCTCCAAAATATATAAAGAACTCAAGAAAGTAGACATCAAAATATCAAATAATACAGTTAAAAATTGGGATACAGATATAAACAGAGAATTCTCAACAGAAGAGTTTCAAATGGCTGAAAGATCCTTAAGGTAATGTTCAACATCCTTAGGCATCAGGGAAATGTAAATCAAAACAACTCTGAGATACCATCTTACAGCTGTTGGAATGGCTAAGATAAAAAACACTAATGATAGCTTATGCTGGAAAGGATGTGGAGTAATGGGAACACTCATCTATTGCTTTTGAGAATGCAAACTTATACACCCACTCTGGAAATGAGTATGGTTGTTTGTCAGAAAATTTGGAATCAACCTACCTCGGGACCCATCAAATAATACCCACCAAAGGATATTCAACCATACTATAAGGACAATTGTTCAACAATGTGCATAGCAGCATTGTTCATAATAGCCTGAACCTGGAAACCACCTAGATGCCCCTGAACTGAAGATTGTATAAAGAAAATGTGGTACATTTACACAATGGAATACTACTCAGCGGTAAAAAGCAATGACATCTTGAAATTTGCATGCAAATGGATGGAACTAGAAAAAAAAAAACAACCTGAGTGAGGTAACCCAGACCCAGAAAGATAAGCATGGTGTGTACCCACGCATAGGTGAATACTAGGTGTAAAGCAAAGCATAAGGAGCCTATAGTCCATGGCCCCAGAGAAGTTAAGTAACAAGGAGAACGTATTAGAAACATATAAAGATCCCTCCCCCCGGGAATGGGAAATAGACAAGATCTCCTGAGAAAATTGGGATCATTGGTGTGGGAGAAGAAGGGAATGTGAAAGGTAAGGAGAAAAGGAGAAAGGGAGGAGGGAGGAGAACTAGAGAGAATGGGATGGTCGGAGGGGGAGATGAAGAACAAGGAAAGAAATATCTTTTTTATTTATTTATTTATTTATTTATTTATTTATTTATTATGGATACAATATTCTGTTTGCATATATGCCTACAGGCTAGAAGGGGGCACCAGACCCCATTACAGATGGTTGTGAGCCACCATGTGGTTGCTGGGAATCGAACTCAGGTCCTTTGAAAGAGCTTGCAATGCTCTTAACCGCTGAGCCATCTCTCCAGCCCCGGAAAGAAATATCTTGATTGGGGGAATCTTTATGGGACTAGCAAGAAACCTAGCACTAGAGAAATTCCCAGGAATTCACAAGGATGACCCCAGATAAGACCCTAAGCAATAGTAGAGATGGTACTTGAACTGACTTTGCCCTGTAGACTATTTTAAATGTCATCAAAGAGCGTTCATCCAGCAACCGATAGTAGCAGATGCCACAAACCACAGCAGAGCCTTGGGCTGAGCTCCCAAAGTCAGTCGTAAAGAGGGAGGAGTGATAATATGAGCAAAGAGGTCAAGACCATGATGGGAATACTTACTGAAACAGCTTATCTGACCTAATGAAAGTCTTCCAACTCTGGCCTGATAGCAAGGGTACCAGAATAGGACCAAACTAGGTCCTCTGAGTTGTATGGCTAGAGCAGATTCTGGGACCACTGGAAGTGAGACCAGAATTTATTGTTATTGCTTGTTCTGGCTTTTTAGAACCCATTCGCTCTGGAGGGATACCTTGCTCATCCTAGATATAGTGTGCTTGAATTTGTTGACTCCCACGTGGGAAGCCTTACCCTTTCTGAGGAGTGGATGGTGTGTGGAATGGGAGATGGGTGGGAAAGGAGGAAAGTGGAGAGAGCTGGAGAAGGGGAGGGAGTGGGAAATGGATTTGGCATGTAAAATGAGAAAAGATATTTCTTTTTAAAAAAAAATATACAAACCAAATAAATAAATAAAAATTGAATCTTCAAAAAAAAAGATGCTGTTAGCTGTTACCCATGTGCTTATTCACTCAGTTACTTACTAGGTACCTGCTCTGAAGCCAGTACTTAAAAGTGCAAACTGAATTGTAGGGCATTTGTGTTTTGCCTGAGATCACAGAATGAGAGTGGGTTGGATATAGTCTTCAATTGTAGACTTCACTAAGACCTTGCTCTTTCCCTCTCTTTTCTCCTTCCCTGAGTGCTACTGATGGGCTCTTAAGATAGAGAGAGAGCTAGACTTACAGGCTTGGAAATTGTGTTCCCCAAATGACATCACCGGAGTACTTTGAGCTTGCACATATGCTTTGATGAGCTCTGATACTCTTGGCCTGGTTCAGCTGTGACACCTGTCCACAGACACTTTAAAGACAGAGCAGTGGCTCTAATAAGTTTTTGAAATAGATGAGCATTGAGTATCATCTTCAAACATGCACAGGGAATGTTTTAAAGGCCCATTCGTGCAAATTCCAGGACCCGGCTGGATGAAGGTCACTGGAGAAGACATGATCAGTATTGAGAGTGTTTGACCTGAGCAATGTCTAAGTACCAGGACCATGTGTTCTCGTCAGTAGTTGTGAGTAAGCATAGGTTGAGCAGTGGGTAGACTATACAGGAAAAGAAAGGTCCAATCCCAGACACCAGAAGTGAACATATGGTTCCAAACTGTTGTAAACTATATGAAGATCAAAGTCTCCTGTGTGAGAAGCTTGATTACATCATTTTATCATCTGATGTACAATATCTTGCTTTTATTCTGACATATAAAACTTGCCTGGAGACCAGAAGGCAGAGCTAGCCACTAGTTAAACACAATCACAGTGGTGGCACATACCTTTAATCCCAGCATTTAGGAAAATGGAGTAGGAAAATCAGGAGTTCAAGGCCACCTTTGACTATATAAAATTGAACCAAGCTAAAAGAGAAACCGCCAGGAGGTGTGGCTCACACCTTTAATCCCAACATGTGGGAAGCTCATGCCTTTAATCTCAGCACTAGGGATGTGGAGACAGGAATATGAGACAGGTGGAGACAGGATATCACCCCCCCCTTCAGTCTGAGAATTTGTAGAGACAGGACTGCCCCTTATTCGCTGGTGAAAGTGAGTCAGATATGTGAGCAGAGGAATGACAAATGAAAACAATCTCAAGTAAACAATGTAGGAAAGGGCCCCATTTGTGTACATAACTACATCATTAGCTAAGTCATCCTCTGTTCATTGATAATGTGTTGGCAAGTATTACTTGAAGGCGAGTCATCTGATGGAATGAATGACAGACGCCACAAGAATCAGCTGTGTCTGTCTGTAGCCCATTGGCAAAGATCTCAGATTTAGTTTCCTTATCTGTAACGTAGGGTTATAAAAAGCAACTGCCCAGAGTTGCTTCTGAGGGTTAAGTAAGGCAAAGAATTGACATAATTAAACACCAGGCTGGGATATGAAAGTTTCTCAGTCAACTACAGCTAAACTTCAGTTTTAAGCTTTAAATAGGGGGCATGTTTAATTTTTGTGATGAAATTTTGATTATGTCTAAAATGTTTTTTTTTTTAGAAATGGTATTTTTCCACAAATAATTATGGTTTTGATGTCAGAGTTCATGAAAAATTAAAGAACTATTAATTTCAATTTTGTTTGTTGTTTAGTTGTTTTCACACAATTCTTTACTCACTATCTACAAAAATATTCTGAACTCCAGTATAACAAGATATCGTGTACTTTTTATTTAACTGTATGAATTGTAATTTTAACCGTAACTCTAGTGTATTCAAATACACTGTACTGTACTCACTCACATTTAATACTTTTATAACTCTTTTGTTTTTAAAAATACCTAAAATTTTTATTATTGTTGTGTTGTGTTCTTGTGTGAGCGGGGGGTGCTTGCATGCCACACTGTACATATGGAAGTCAGAGACCATCTTTATGGAATGCATTTTTTCTTCCCTTTTACCTGTGTCTTAGGGATGAAGCTCAGACCACCTGACTCACACAGAAAGAACCTTTGCCTGCTGTGCCTTCTCAATTACTTCTTTGTTTGAAATAGGTCTTGTACAGTCAAAGCTTAAAATCCACTATGTGACACTGATTGTCTTTGTACTTCTGCTGGTACTTCGGTTTTAGCCTACTAAATGCTGGGTCTACAGGTGACTGAATCCACATAACTGATTGTATTTTATGTTTAGCTTCTTTATTTTAAAAATAACTGTGTATAGTTAGGAAGTATAAAATGATGTTTGATCAATGTGTACATTGTATAATTTTAATCTAGATAACATACCTATCATATAGCCAGCTTGTGTAATTTTTTGCATTGAGAAAACTAAACATATATTCTTAAGAGAAAATTTGAAATGTACCATATATTATAGCTACCTATTAGTGCCAATGCTTCCCAATTGGATCACAAAAATTTATTGCTCCAGTCTGCTAGAGTCTGTGTGCTCTTTAAGTGACATCTGCTCCATGGCACCCTGTCTCAGAAGACTGATAGCTCCATTTTTATGTTCTGTTTCTATGCAATTAATGTTTCTAGAATTTATAATAAGGTCATATATTGTTTATCTTTCCGTACTTGTGTTGTTTCACTTAGCATTATATCATGCACCTCCATTCACATTGATGTGAATGACAGCATTTCCTTCTTAAAGAGTCACATAGTATCCCACTGTATAGTGTACCGTACTAAATTTTAAAATTCATTAATTCATCAATATTGTATTTGAACCTGAAACTTTGCTATTTTGAGTAGTCTAAATTGAAGATAAGGGAACAGATCAATTTCAATTATTTTACATATATATGTAAAAAATGGAATTGCTAGATCATAATGTAATTAAAAGGTATTTTGAGGCACCTGTCTATTATTTATTATAACGGTCCTAATTTAAATTCCACTTATAGTGTCCTATATAGTTTCATCATTACTTGATGTTTTCTTCTTGACACAACTGTCCTTTGGGCAAGGAACTGCCCATACCTCCATCACTGACAAAGTACATGGTATTCAAAATGGATAAGCAGAACACAACAAAAAAGACTGTTGAATTTTACCAAGACAGGGTAAGACGGTTCTGAAACTTTTCCTACTTCTGAAAATGGTCTGTCAGTTACGCTAGGCCTTAGCCAAAATTGGTGGCTTCAATGTTGCAAAATGCGACTTTGGGTGATTGCTCAAGTAGCTAATTGTCTCCGTCAAAGTCATATATTGCTCACTTTGGAAGCTACTTGATTGTACTTCCTGCCTACTCAAGTAATATTATCTCCCTTCTCAGGCCTTTAATGCGGTTGAAGATTAGATAGTTGTAATTACTGTATTCTTATGATCTAGCCAAGCTACTTCCTATACAAGGCTTAGACTCCTTAGAATAGAATGTTTATTAAAACCTTTAGCATATGTTCCTTGCTTAATATTGTTTATGCTGGTTGTAATTCTAATCTTATACTTGATATCTGTTCCTTGTGTATATTGTTTTGTATCAGGTTTGGAATTTTCTTATTAAAACAAAAGGGGGAGGTGCTGTGGGAGTTCCTTCTGCTCCTTCAGCCAATAGCCTTTAAGATACCAGCCCAATACCAGAAGATCTGTCCTGAGGGGTGAGTGTGTGCCCAACTGGCCGGTTTGATACCCTGAAAAGGGGGCACAGGCATCCTTCAGTCTCCTAAACTTTCTGGCCGTTCAGCAGGACTTCTCCCTGGCTACTGCCTTTCTCTACTTATCCCATCCCAGCTTGCCCCCCAAGCACTTCTTTCCATCTGCAGGGTCCTCAGATCCACCACCACAGCCTACTTCAGGGTGGAGAGGATCTGAGAGACAACTCCAGTGCTGAGGGGACCTAAGAGAGGGCAGACCAAAAAACAAACAAACAAACAAAAAACCCAAGCACATAGGTAGCCACAGCATAGATCAGACTAAGCTGCCAAGACTGTCCTAACAGCATTTGAAGGAAGAGATGGGCAGACATCAATGCAATAATTCCTCCAACAATCTGAAAAGCAACATGATAACACTAGAATCCAGTGAACATACAACAGGAAGACTTGAACACCCTAATCCAGAAGAAGTGGACGAAATAGACTTCAAACGTAACATTGTGAAGAGTTAGAGACCATTAAACAGGATGTAAAAAAAACTCCTTTAAAGAAATGGATGAAAAGACTAACAAAAAGTTAGAAGAAATGAATAAATCCCTCAAAGATACCCAAGAAAACCAAAAAAAAAAAAAAAAAAAAAGCAATCAAACAGGTAATGGAAACAGTTCAAGACTTGAAAACTAAAATGGAGGCAATGAAGAAAACACAAACTGAGAGATGGCAGGATATGGAAAACATGGGTAAATGAAGAGAAACTACAGAGACATGTATAACCAACAGAATACAAGAGATAGAAGAAAATATATCAGACGCTAAAGATATTACAGAAGAAATAAACGCACTGATCAAAGAAAACAGCAAATCCAACAAATTCTTAACACAAAGCATCCAAGAAATCTGGGACACCATGAAAATACAATAACTAAGAATAATAAGGGTAGAAGGAGAAGAATTACAGCTCAATGGCTCAGAAAACATATTCAAAAAAAGTATAGAAGAAAACTTTCCACCCTTAAGAAGGATATTCCAAGGAAGGTACAAGAAACATACCGAACACCGAATAGACTGGATCAAAAAAGAACATCCCCTCACCATATAATAATCAAAACATAAAACATACAGAATAAAGAAAGAATATTAAGAGCTGCAAAGGAAAAAGGTCAAGAAACATATAAAGGTAAACCTATCAGAATTACACCTGACTTCTCTATGGAAACCATGAAAGCCAGAAGGTCTTGGATAGATGTACTGCAGAAACTAAGAGACCATGGATGCAAGCCCAGGCTACTATACCCAGCCAAGCTTTCTTTAGGTCAATGGAGAAAATAAGATATTCTAGGATAAAAACAAATTTAAACAATATGCAGCCACAAACCCAGCCTTACAGAAAGTAATAGAAGGAAAACCACAACCCGAGAAAACCAACAACACCCACAATAACTCAGACATCTAACAACCCTCCACAAGCATAACCGAAAGAAGAGAAACATACAAAATCTACCACCAAAAAAAAATGGAGTTAATATCACTTAATATCAATGTACTCAATTTACCTATAAAAAGGCACAGGTTAAGAGAATGGATATGAAAACAGGATAAAACATTCTTCTGTTTACAAGAAACACAACTCAACCACAAAGACAGACATTTACACAGAGTAAAGGGTTGGGAAAAGGTTTTTCAATCAAACTCATCAAAGAAAAAAGCGGGTATAGCTGTACTAATATACAAAAAAAATTGACTTCAAACTAAAATCAATCAGAAAAGATGGAGATAGACACTTTATACTCATAATGGCAACAATTCATAAGGATGAAGTCTCAATCCTGAATGTCTTTGCCCCTAATATAAAAGCACCCACATATGTAAAAGAAACATTACTAGAACTCAAAGCACACATCAAACCCCACACACTAATTGTAGGAGACTTCAACACTCCTCTCTCACCAATGGACAGGTCAACCAGACAGAAACCTAAAAGAGAAATAAGAGAACTAACAGAGGTAATGAACCAAATGGACTTAACAGACATCTATAGAACATTCGACCAAAATTGGAAAGAATATATACCTTTTCCTCAGCATCTCATGGAACCTTCTCAAAAATTGATGACATACCTGATAACAAACCAAACTTAAACAGATACAAAAAAAATTTTAGACCACCTGTGTCTTATCGATTCACCATGGAATAAAGTTAGAATTTAACAACTACCCTCAGAAAGCCTACAAACTTATGGAAACTAAACAGTCAACTACTGAACCACCCCTGGGTCAGAGAAGAAATAAAGAAATTAAAGTCTTCCTCGAATTCAACAAAAATAAATACCCAAACCTATGGGATACTATGAAATCAGAGCTAAGCAGAAAGTTAATAGCACTACGTGCCTACATTAGAAAAACAGAGAAAGCTCACATTAGAGACTTAACAGCACAGCTGAAAGATTTGGGAAAAAAAAGAAGCATACTCACCCAGGAGGAGCAGAAGACTGGAAATAATCAAACTGAGGGCTGAAATCAACAAAATAGAAACACAGAAAACAATCCAAAGAATCAATGAAACAAAGAGATGCTTCTTTGAGAAAATCAAGATTGACAAACCCCTATCCAAACCTATCAAAAGGCAGAGAGAGAACACGCAAATTAATAAGATCAGAAATGAAAAAGGGGACATAACAACAGACAATGAGGAAATTCAGAGAATCACTGGGTCTTACTACAAAAGCCTATATGCCACAAAGTTAGAAAATGTAAAAAAAAAATGGACTTGCATTTAGATAAATACCATTTACCAAAATTGAATCAAGACCAGGTGAACAATTTAAATGGACCTGTAAGTGATGAGGAAATAGACACTGTCATAAAAAACCTCCCAACCAAAAAAAAGGCCCAGTACCTGATGATTTTAATGCAGAATTTTACCAGAACTTCCAAGAAGAGCTGATACTTATACTCCTTAATGTGTTTCACATAATAGAAACAGAAAAGTTATTGCCAAATTCTTTTTATGAAGCTTGATACCAAACCCTCAACCAAGAAAGAGAATTACAGACCAATCTTGCTCATGAACATCGATAAAAAAATTCTCAATAAAATGGTGGCAAACCAAATCCAAGACCACATCAAAAAATTATCCATTATGATAAAGTAGGCTTCATCCCAGAGATGCAGGGCTGGTCCAGCACATAAAAATCTATCAATGTAATCCAGCATATAAATAAACTGAAAGAAGACCATATGATCATTTCATTAGATGCTGAAAAAGCACTTGACAAAATTCAACACCGCTTTAAGATAAAAGTCTTGGAGAGGTTAGGGATATAAGGATCATATCTAAATATAATAAAAGCAATATACAGCAAGTCTACAGCTAACATCAAATTAAATGGAGAGAAACTCAAAGCCATTCTACGAAAATCAGGATCAAGACAAGGCTGTCCACTCTCACCATATATATTTCTACAACATAGTGTTTGAAGTTCTAGCAATAGCAATAAGACAATATAAGGAGATCAAGGGGATTTTAATCGGAAAAGAAGGAGTCAAACTTTCATTATGTGCAGATGATATGATAGTGTATATCAGTGACCTCAAAAACTTCTCCAAAGAACTACAGCTGATAAATACCTTCAGTGATGTGGCAGGTTACAAGATCAACTAAAAAAAAAAAAATCAGTAGCCCTCCTATACACAAAGGATAGAGAAGCAGAGAGGGAAATCAGAGAAACTTCACATTTCACGATAGCCACAAGTAGCATAAAGAATGTTGGGGTGACAGTAACCAAGGAAGTGAAAGATCTATTTGACAAGAACTTTAAGGCTTTGAAGAAAGAAATTGAAGAGGACACCAGAAAATGGAAGGATCTCCCATGCTCTTGGATAGGTAGGATCAACATAGTTAAAATGGGAATTCTACCAAAGGCAATCTATAAATTCAAGGCAATCCCCATCAAAATCCCATCAAAATTCTTCACAGACCTTGACAGAACAATAATCAACTTTATATGGAAAAACAAAAAACCCAGGATAGCCAAAACAATCTTATACAATAAAGGGACTTCCAGAGGCATTATCATCCCTGACTTCAAACTCTATTACAGAGCTACAGTAATGAAAACAGATTGGTATTGGCATAAAAAAAGAGATGTCGACCAATGGAATGGAAACAAAGACCTGGATATTAACCCACAAATCTATAAACACCTGATTTTCGACAAAGGAGCTAAAATTATACAATGGAAGAAAGAAAGCATCTTCAACAAATCTTGCTGGTATATGTCAACCTGTAGAAGAATGAAAACAGATCCATATCTATCACCATGCACAAAACTCAAGTACAAATGGATTAAAGACCTCAGTATAAATCTGACTACACTGAACCTGGCAGAAGAGAAAGTGGGAAGTAGACTGCAACACATGAGCACAAGAGATCATTTCCTGTGTATAATGCCAGTAGCACAGAAAATAAGGGCAACATTGAATAAATGGAACCTCCTGAAACTGAGAAGCTTCTGTAAAGCAAAGGTCACTGTCATTAAAACAAAAAGGCAACCCACTGACTGGGAGAAGATCTTCACCAACCCAGCAATAGACAAAGGTCTGATCTCTAAAATATATAAAGAACTCAAGAAACTAGACATTAAAATGCTAATTAACCCAATTAAAAAATGAGGTACTGAACTGAACAGAGAATTCTCAACAAAAGAAGCTCAAAGGGCCAAAAGGTCATGTTCAACCTCCTTAGCAATCAGGAAAATGCAAATCAAAACAACATTGAGATACCATCTTATACCTGTCAGAATGGCTAAAATCAACAACATCAACAGTAATATATTGTACCCTTGAAGTCTTTTCAAGAGGATATTTAGGATTAACTGTTCTTGCTACAATTGAAGAAGGCTAATAAAGTTTTTAAAGAGTAGCAGCAAAAAGAACTGTATGTTTAATTTTATAAAATTCAAAAAATATGTATATGAATGAGAAATTAGTTTAGTTAATTGTGTACAAAATGGAACACTGTGTAGTCATTAAAACAGATAATGAGGCCTAGTATGTGGGCAGTTAGGGAACAGAGGTAGATAGATGGATTTCTTAAAGCTTGAAACTACCTTAGTCTATATAGTAAGTTCTAGACCAGCCAAGTCTATAAAATGAGAAAATGATTCAAATGCAAAATAGATAATGGAAAATATTCTAACAAAGAAAGGGTTCCATAGTATATTATTAAAACAAATATATCTTGTGTATAACATATGTGACATTTATGCTGTATTCACGTGTTATACATTTTTGTCATGTATTTGTGTATAGTCATTTATGGGGGGAATGGGGTAATGCTTACTTTCAATGTACTTTTCTGCATTATTTTATTAACACTGAATAAAATTTATTATTACTTAAACACTAAAGTCACATGTAGAACATATATATATATCCTCTATATTAATAGATAGAGCACCATATGACACTGTACTAAACATTTTTATATATTATCTGTATAATAGCCAGTACAATAATAATAAATACCAAAACCAAACCTGAATACAATTTGCCACATTTAATAGTAAAAAAATCATTTAAAAGTTATGTAAAATGAAGGTGGAAATTCTTGAGCATAATGTCAGGACTTAGTAGGATTAATTCGAGTTTGATGATGGCCTGGGCTACTTAGTGAGACCCTGACTCAAAACCAGATGAGGCTCTTAGAGGTTAATAGTTCAGGCAGGATTTACTGGTTCCTTTTCTGTTGCTATGATAGAGCACTGTGACCAAGAGTAACTTATATAGGAAAGAGTTGTTTTGGCTATGGTTCTAGAGGGTGAGTCAGTAATGGAGAGAAAGACACAATAATAGCCAGCCAGAGAAGGAACCTGAGAGATCCCTTCCTCAACCAAAAAATATGAAGTAGAGACAGAAAGAGTGGGAAGTGGGACAGAACTATCATCTCTCAAAGTTCACCTCCTATGGTGTACTTCCTCCATATCTAAAATGTTCCATCATCTCTCCAAACAGTGCCACCCGCTGAGGACCATATGTTTACACACATGAGCCTATGGGAAACATTTCTAAGTCAAGTCACTGCATGGGTGTCCTTCTTCCAAAGCCTGAAGATCTGACAAAAGGTGTTGACTTTCTGTTGGCCCTTCACTGGGTTCTGATTGGATTTTGGAAGGGAGAAATTGTAACCAAGTTATATTTCAAGTTAAATCTTAATGGACTAGCCTGTGGGTTAAAAAAATTACTGAGCTTATTCTTTGATAATTTCATACAAGTAGAATATGCATTATGATTATTGTGTGCACCTCCTAACTGCCCTGCCACCTCTGCTTCTCCTATCCTCTTTTCCACTTTCATAACTCTTCGATATTTTGTGGGGACTCTTTGTGTTAGTTTTTGAGACTGTCTTTGTTAGGGTTTCTATTCTGATGAAACACCATGACAAAAGAAACTTAGAGAGGAAAGGATTCATTTGGTTTACACTTCCACAGCTTTGTTCATCACAGAAGGAAGTCAGGGCAGGAACTCAAACATGGCAGGAACCTGGAGGTAGAAGCTGATGCAGGCCATGGCAAAGCTGCTTACTGGCTCGCTTCCCCTGTGATTTGCTCTGCCTGCTTTCTTATAGAACCCAGGACCACCAGCTCAGGGATGGTCTTACCCACAATGATGTGATCCTACTCATTTATCACTAATTAAGAAAATGTCTTACAGCCAGACCTTATGGAAACTTTTTATTTTATTTGATAGTCCCTCATCTCAGAAGACTTTAGCTTGTATCAAGCTGGTATAAAATTATCCAGCACACTGAGCTACATAATGTACAACGACTCTGTCTGAACAACAAAAAAAAAAAGGCATTCCAAGCAAATACCAACAAAATAAACCTTAAGCTAAAATTAGTTGAAAGATCATTTCATGGGATTAAGGGAATATCAGCACACCTAGCTTAAGGGCGCAAACACTACTGCTTGTAAAGACACAGACTAATCGTTCCAGGAAAACAATAGCAGAGAACTTCCTCAGCATCTCACTTTCACCAGTGGTAGGTCATCCCAATGAACACTAAACAGAGAAACATCATATGGACTTACAGACATCTACAGAACGTTTCATTCAAACACTGCAGAATAGTTATGCTCTCGGCTGGAGATGTTGCATTCCTGCCTGACTTCCATAATGGATGGACCGTTGTCTGGAGATGTGAGCAACTCCTTTAAGACGCTGTTGGAATGTTTTATCATAGCAACAGAAGGGATGCAAGCACGAGGCTCTGCTGGGAGCCAATCCCAGCAACTGACAGGTTCCGCGGGGACGTAAAGTGTCGTAAACTGTCAGGAAGAAGTAAAGTGTCGTAAACTGTCAGGAAGAAGTGAGGCACAGTGACAAGTAGACCCTTACAGGCCGACTGACCAGCAGCCAGAGTGTTTACTTAAACAGAATTTATTAAGCAAGAATAGAGTCATGTTGTTCCAAAACACATCATACTGTTTTTGGTTTTAGACATGTTTTTCATTTCCTCTTGCGTATCTTTTAGTCATCATTGATAAAACGGCAGAAGAGTTATCTTTTACAATCTTTTTTCCTCGAGTTTGATCATCATTGATAAGGTCCCAGTGCTATTATTGATGGCTTCTCAGTCAGCCCCCATGGTCAGCCCCATTCAGAGTCCATTTTGATCTCTTTCAGTCTCTGTCCAGCTGGATTTGGTGAGCTCCCATTGTAACAGGCACACTGTCTCGGTGGGTGGAACAACCCCTCGCACTCCTGACTTCCTTGCTCATCGTTTCCCTCTTTCTGATCTTCAACTGTCCCTTGGGGGCTCAGTCCATTGCTCTGATGAAGGTCTCTGTATCTATCTCCATCTGTCGCTGGACGAAGATTTTATAGTGATATTCGAGATAATCATCAGTGTGATAGTGGGGCAAGGCCAGTTCAGGCACCTCTCCTCTGCTGCCCAAGGATCTAGCTGGGGATATCC
The DNA here is from genome assembly GCF_018167655.1 of Microtus oregoni. Taxonomy (NCBI): domain Eukaryota; kingdom Metazoa; phylum Chordata; class Mammalia; order Rodentia; family Cricetidae; genus Microtus; species Microtus oregoni. Next base: position 21,379,696 of record NW_024543093.1, on the reverse strand, counting down.
CTGTGGACACCTGGTATCGCCTTTAGAGCCAAGTCTCTTGCCAACCCTAAAATGGTTCCCTTAATGTAGATACCTTCTTCCCTGCTCTTATATCCACCCTTCCTCCATCTCCACCCTCCCACTCCTCAAGCTCTCCCCAGGCTTTCCCTTCTCTCCTCTCTCTTTCTCTCTCTCTCTCTCTCTCTCTCTCTCTCTCTCTCTCTCTCTCTCCTTCCCTCATCCACACCCTCACCCCTGTGCTTCCAACTTTTGCACGGCAATCTTGTTTGCTTCCAATTTCCGAAGGATCTTTATATGTTTTTCTTTGGGTTCACCTTGTTATTTGGCTTCTCTAGGGTTGTGAACTAAAGGCTCAATGTCCTTTGTTTATGGTTAGAGTCCACTAATGAGTGAGTATATACCATATTCATCTTTTGGGGTACGAGATATCTCACTCAGGATAGTGTTTTCTATTCCCATCCATTTGCATGCAAAATTCAAGATGTCATTGTTTTTATTTTTACTGCTGAATAGTATTCTAATATGTATATATTCCACACTTTTTTTTATCCATTCTTCCATTGAGGGACATCTAGGTTGTTTCTGGGTTCTGTCTATAACAAATAATGCTGCTATCAACACAGTTGAACAAATGCTTTTGTAGTATGATAGGGTATCTCTTGGGTATATTCCCAAGAGTGGTATTGCTGGATCCTGAGGTAGGTTGATTCCCAATTTCCTGAGAAACTGCCACACTGATTTCCAAAGTGGTTGCACAAGTTTGCATTCCCACCAGCAATGGATGAGTGTTCCACTTACTCTACATCCTCTCCAGCATAGGCTATCATTGGTGTTTTTGATATTAGCCATTCTGACAGGTATAAGATGGTATCTCAATGTTGTTTTGATTTGCATTTCCCTGACTGCTAAAGAAGTTGAACGTGACCTTGAGTGTCTTTTGGCAATTTGAAATTCTTCTGTTAAGAATTCTCTGTTCAGTTCAGTACCTCATTTTTGAACTGGGTTAATTAGCATTTTAAAGTCTAGTTTCTTGAGTTCTCTATATATTTTGGAGATCAGACCTTTGTCTGTTGCGGGGTTGGTGAAGATCTTCTCCCAGTCAGTAGGTTGCCTTTTTGTTTGGTGACAGTGTCCTTTGCTTTACAGAAGCTTCTCAGTTTTAGTAGGTCCCATTTATTCAATGTTGCCCTTAATGTCTGTGCTGTTGGGGTTACACATAGGAAGCGATCTCCTGTGCCCATCTCCTGTAGGGTACTTCCCACTTTCTCTTCTATCAGGTTCAATGTGTTGTGACTGATAGTGAGGTCTTTAATCCATTTGGACTTGAGTTTTGTGCATAGTGATAGATATGGGTCTATTTTCATTCTTCTACAGGTTGACATCCAGTTATGCCAACACCATTTGTTGAAGATGCTTTCTTTCTTCCATTATATACTTTTGGCTCCTTTATCAAAAATGAGGTGTTCATAGGTTTGTGGGGCATAGACGTTCAAAACAGATATTTTTTCTTTTGGATTTTTCTTGTAACTGATATGAATTGTCTTTTGTCTATTTTGATTGATATTAGATTGAAGTCTATTTTGTTAGATATTAGGATATTTACACTAGCTTGTTTCTTAGATCCATTTGATTGGAAAAAAAAATGTTCCCTATCCTTTTCTCTGAGGTAAAGATTGTGTTTGAGGTTGAGGTGTGGTTTTTTGTATGTAGCAGGAGAATGGATTCTGTTTTTCTATCAAATCTGTTAGCCTGTTTCTTTCTATAGGTTGAGTCTATTTATATTAATAGATTTTTAATGACCATTGATTTCTAGTTTTTGTTATTTTAGTTTTGTTGTTGGTGATGTTATTGTGTTTGTTTTCCCTTCTTTTGGTGGTGTGGGACAATTATATATTCTGTCAATTATGTTTTAAATAAACACTGATTGGTCAATAGTCTGGCAGGAAGTATAGGCAGGAAAACCAGACAGGAAGTAGAGGTGGGGCAATGAGAACAGAAGTATTCTAGAAAGAAGGAAGCTCTCTCTCAGTCCTGTCTCAACCACCTAAGAAGCAGGATGTGACCTACCCCACTGAAAAAGGTACCGAGCCATGTGGCTAACATAGATAATATAAGTTATAAGAGCTAATATAAGTTATAAGAGCTAATACAAAGAGCTAATGGGCCAATCAGTTTGTAACTTATGGAGACCTCTGTGTGATTTTTCTTGGGACTTAACGAATGCGGGAACCAGGCAGGTCCACAAACCCAACAATCAGGACCACCATGTTACACTTTGGGATTTGCTGCTGTGAGATCATCTATTGTCTGTGTTTTTGTAGCTAACTTCCTTGGGTTGGAATTTTCCATATAGTGCTTTGTGTATGGCTGGGTTTGTGGCTAGGTATTGGTTAAATCTGTCATATAATGTCTTGTTTTGTCCTTCTATGGTGATTGAAAATTTTGCTGGATATAGTAGTCTGGGCTGGCATCTGTGATTTCGTAATGTAGCATAATGTTTAAATAGGACCTTCTGGCTTTGATTGTTTCCTATGAAAAGTTAGGTGTAATTCTGATATGTGTGTTTTTATATGCTACTTGACCTTTTTCCTTTCAGCTCTTAATATTTTTTCTTTATTCTATATGTTTAGTATTTTGATTATTATGTGGCAATTGAACTTTTTTTGATCCAGTCTATTTGATGTTTTGTAAGCTTCTTGTATCTTCATATGCATATCTTTCTTTAGGTTTGAAAGTTTTCTTCTATGTTTTGTGGAATATATTTTCTGTGCTTTGAGTTGGACTTCTCTTTCTTCTATCCCTATTATCCTTAGGTTTTGTCTTTTTACGGTGTGCCATGTTTCCTGGATATTTTGTGTTAAACTTTTGTTAGACTTAATGTTTTCCTTGACCAATGAGTCTATTTCCTCTATTGTATGTTAAGCACTTGAGATTCTGTCTTCCATCTCTTGTATTCTGCTCTTTATGTTCATGTTTGTAGTTCCTGAACATTTTCTCTTCTTTTCCATTTCTATAATTCCCTCAGTTTATGTTTTCTTTACTGTTTCTTATTGCAGTTTTCAAGGCTTGAATAGTTTCTTTGATCTGTTTGATTGCTTTCTCTTCATTTTGTTCAAGGAATATGTTAATTTCTTTTGATTTTTTGTTTGTAATTTATTTCATTTCTTTGAGGAAACTTTTCATTTCCTCTTTAAGGCCCTCAAACATTCTCCTAAAGTTATTTTTTAGGAGGTTTTCTTCTGCTTCGTCTGTATTTGGGTGTTCAAGTCTTGCTGTTGTAGAAACACTTTTTTTGTTGGTGTCATGCATTCTTTGTGGTGTTGAGTGTGTTATTACTTTGTCTTCCCATCTTTTCCTCTGATTGGTGTGGTTTGGGCTGTGTCTCTGGTGATCAATCCAAGGCTCAGATCGTTACTATTTGCAGTGCAATCAGAGCCATGGTTCCTGTCTCCCTGGAGGTCACTCAGTGTTCCCATGATGTGGGATTCCTCTTTGTATGCTGTGACTATAATTGGTTAAGCAGAGCAGAGCAGAACAGAGCTAGGCAGGGAAAACTAAACTGAATGCTGGAAGAAAGCGGCAGAGTCAGATAGAGGTCATGGATCCACCACCAGAGACAGGCACACTGAAACTGGTAACCTCGTGGTAAAATATATAATAAAGGAGATGGGTTAATTCTAGATGTAAGAGCTAGCTAGCAATACCTTTAAGTAATTGGGCAAGCTGTGATTTAATTAATACAGTTTCTGTATGGTTATTTTGGGAGTCTGGGTGACAGGGAAATCAACAAGTAGAAGGCAGGTAGGAAAATGAACTTGCAGCCTCCTACAACATTCCTGAAGGCTGTCCCTGGAGGTTTATTGGTGTTGGGTGGGGGATGGCTTTGCAATCATGGAGATTATTCCTTCAGGCCTGCCCCTATGGTGGTTGCTTGCTTGGGGCTGCTCCTGTTAAGAACACTGTCTTAGGTCTGCTCCGGCAGAGTTTTCCAGCTCAGGCCTGCTTCCTCAGCGGTTGTTCCCTTAGACCTGCTCCAGTGAAGGTCACTGGCTCAGGCCTGACCTGATGGAGGTCCCTGGCTCAGGCCTGCTCTCTCAGAGGTTGCTCCCTTGTACCTGCTCCTGAAATGTTATATGTTTCAATTGGCTGAAGTCCTCAATCCCTCTGTTCCTTGAGGAAATATTGAGATAAATCCCAGTTAAAAAATGTATAATTTTTAAAAAAAACTCTCAACTTGATACCATGTTATATTTGTAAAGAACCAACTATTGTAGAACTTTTAAAATCATAAAAGAGTTCATGCTGATGTTTCTCATTTTTGATTGAAGAAAAACTTCATTGTGCTCATTTGGGTAGTTGCTAACAGGGTTTCTGTATTTTCTCTTTCGTTCCCAGAATACTCAGTTCCTAGTAAGTGTTTTGTTGATGAGCTACTGAAGATAAAATGTACTAGTTTTTTTGCCTAGCTTTTTGCCATTACAGCAAATTGCAGAGACTTTCTAAAGAACAAAGGTTTATTTGGGATTACAGTTTCAGAGGCTGAAGTCCAGGATCTTTGCCTCATTTCTTGGAGTGTGTTTTGAGGGAGTCCAGTGTGATGGGGTTTTCTGGTAAAATAAACTTCTCAATTTGTGGCCAGGACATAAGAGAACAGGGGACAACAAGAACCCATCTGCCTCTCAAAGCACCCCCAGTGAACAGAGACTACCAATCAGGCCCCGCCTCTAAAGGCATTGCCATATCCTAATGGGGAACCAAGCCTTTAATCTATGGAGCTTTGGAGGACATTTAAGAGAAAGACATGGCCTATTTACTTTTCTTAAATGAGATGCCATTGAAACAATGATTCCCACTCTTTAGATTTAAAAAGACCAGTGTGGATTCCAGAGTTGGGCATACATGAATACCTGTTACTAGCAATGTGATATGTTTAGCCTAGGAGTTAGCACTTCAGATTGTGTTCTGGAATTCACAATTATATAAATTTGATTGTCTGTCTTGACATGTTCCCGTGTAGTCCAAACTGGCCTCAAACTTAACCAAAGAAGACCTTGAACTCTCAATCCTTTGCCTCTGTCTCCCAAGTGCTGGGATCCCAAACGTGCACATCATGCACAGCACTGTTACAGCAGTATAGCTTTTTCTCATTTTGCCTTGACTTTTTGGAAAAATAAAGCACCTCTTTGGTGTCTCTTTCCTTCTATTCCTCCCTCCCTCTTCATATTCATATCTTTCTCCCTTTTCTCTCTCTATTTGGACAATAACAGAATAAGTAAGATGTAAGTACTTAAATTGTGAATATAAGAGTTTGCCCTCTGTTATTAAAAGGAGCATCAAGATAGATGCCCTGTATAAGCATCATAGTAACAGATAAATTATACTGCTTAAAGTACTGTGCAAAGAAGTCTTTTTCTGCATGATGATGGTTTGAATTTTATATATCTTTTTAATATTTTATTTATTTATTATGCATATAATATTCTGTCTGTGTGTATGTCTGCAGGCCAGAAGAGGGCGCCAGACCTCGATACAGATGCTTGTGAGCCACCATATGGTTGCCAGGAATTGAACTCGGGACCTTTGGAAGAGCAGACAATGCTCTTAACCACTGAGCCATCTCTCCAGCCCCTGAATTTTATATTTTAGTTAGTAAATGTAATTTATATGTAATATGTGGGTATATTAACCAAATTTGTATACTAGAAGTTTTATTAACATGAATATGATCCAACAGGTAATTTTGAAGTAATTCAAAAAGTTATACATTGAAATTAATGGGTGCTTTGGCCCCAAAAGAGAGTGATATTTTACTACATATAATGATTTATCCAGTAAAATAAAATACCTAGACATCACCAACTAGACATGAGTAATGCAAATAAATTTAAAATCATTTGTTTACTTATTCAACCAATTTTTATAGCTCCAGTGACACTCCAGACTTGAGACTATATACGTACTACCCAGACTTGGAAAAAAAAATGTTACCAGAGGAAGCATGCTAATCTATGATGAGAGTGCAATGAGTTTGCTAACATGATAATATATTTTTTTAACAACAGTGGATTCATGGGCTGTAGGACAATTAAACTTAGAGACAGAAATTGAGGTTCATCCTGAAGGTCAGGAAAGCAAAAGAGCCAGCCACTGGCTCTCACCTCTACCTCAGTCCAAAATGGTGATCCTGCCTCCAGGAATTCTCAAATTGAGACTGTGTCTGAGAGCTGTTTCCTCCCATCTTATATTCCTCTCTAGCACTGGGATTAAAGGCATGCACCACTACCTCCCAGTTTCTATGGCAAATTAGTGTGGCTACTGGGATTAAAGGTGTGTTTCACCACTGCCTGATCTGTAAGGATGATCAGAGCAGCTGTTTTACTCTCTAGCAAGGTTTATTTATTAAAATACAGATGAAGTTCATCAGGATGAAGTCTCAATCCTGAACATCTATGTCCCTAATAAAAAAGCACCCACGTACATAAAAGAAACATTGCTAAAACTCAAGGCAGCCATCAAACCGCACACACTAATAGTAGGAGACTTCAACACTCCTCTCTCACCAATGGACAGGTCAATCAGACAGAAACCTAACAGAGAAATAAGAGAATTAATGGAGGTAATGAAGCAAATGGACTTAACAGACATCTATTGAACATTCCACCCAAATAGGAAAGAATGTACCTTCTTCTCTGCAGCTCATGGAACCTTCTCAAAAATCGACCACATAGTCGGTAACAAAGCAAACATCCACAGTTACAAAAAAATATTAGTAACCAACTGTGTCTTATCAGATCACCATGGATTAAAGTTAGAATTCAACAACAATGCTACCCTCAGAAAGCCTACTAATTCATGGAAACTGAACAGCCAACTACTGAACCATACCTGCATTAAGGAAGAAATTAAGAAAGAAATTAAAGTCTTACTGGAATTCAATGAAAATAAAGAAACAACATACTCAAACTTATGGGACACTATGAAAGCAGTCCTAAGAGGAAAGTTCATAGCACTAAGTGCCCACTTAAAGAAAACAGAGAAAGCTCACATTGGAGACTTAACAGCCCACCTGAAAGCTCTAGAAAAAAAAGAAGCAGACTCACCTAGGAGGAGTAGAAGACTGGAAATAATCAAACTGAGGGCTGAAATCAACAAAATAGAAACACAGAAAACAATACAAAGAATCAATGAAACAAAAAGCTGGTTCCTGGAGAAAATCAACAAGATTGACAAACCCCTATCCAAACTAATCAAACAGCAGAGAGAGAATTTGCAAATAAATAAGATCAGAAATGAAAAGGGGGACATAACCACAGACACAGAGGAAATTCAGAGAATCATTAGAACTTACTACAAAAGCCTATATGCCACAAAACTGGAAAATGTAAAGGAAATGGACACTTTTTTAGATAAATACCATATACCAAAGTTAAACCAGGACCAGGTGAACAATCTAAATAGACCTGTTAGTCGCGAAGAATTAGAAGAGGTTATCAAAAACCTCCCTACCAAAAAAAGCCCAGGACCAGATGGTTTCAATGCGGAATTCTACCAGAACTTCCAAGAAGACCTAATACCTATACTCCTTAATGTATTTCACAATATAGAAACAGAAGAGGCATTGCCAAATTCCTTTTATGAAGCTACAGTTACTCTGATACCAAAACCGCACAAAGACTCAACCAAGAAAGAAAATTATATATATTTGTTTTTTTTTATAATTTTTTTTATTAAGAAAAGAAGAAAAAAAAACATAAACAAAAAACAAGTTTCCACCTCCTCCCAACCTCCCATTTCCCTCCCCCTCCTCCCACCCTTCTCCCCCTCCTCCCACCCTTCTCCCCCTCCCCCCACTCCTCTCCCCCTCCCTCTCCAGTCCACAGAGCAGTCCGGGTTCCCTGCCCTGTGGTAAGTCCTAGGTCCTCCCCCCTCCGTCCATATCTAGGAAGGTGAACATCCAAACTGGCTAGGCTTCCACAAAGCCAGCACATTAAGTAGGATCAAAACCCCCTGCCATTGTCCTTGGCGTCTCATCAGCCCTCATTGTTCGCCATGTTCAGAGAGTCCGGTTTTATCCCATGCTTTTTCGGTCACAGTCCAGCTGGCCTTGGTGAGCTCCCAGTAGATCAGCTCCACTGTCTCAGTGGGTGGGTGCACGCCTCGTGGTCCCGACTTCTTTGCTCATGTTCTCCCTCCTTCTGCTCCTCATTGGGACCTTGGGAGTTCAGTCCAGTGCTCATGTGTGGGTCTCTGTCTCTATCTCTATCCAAAACCAGAAGAAGGTTCTACGATGATATGCAAGATATTCGTCAGTATTGCTCTAGGATAGGGTCATTTCAGGTTCCCAATCCTCAGCTGCCCAAGGAACTAACTGGGAACCTCATGTTGGGCACTTGGGAGCTCCTCTAGGGTCAAATCTCTTGCTCACCCTAAAGTGGTTCCCTTAACTAAGAATTGTGGTTCCGTGCTCCCCTATCCACCTTTCCTTTATCCCAATTCTCCTGATTCCCCAAGTCCCCCCTCCTTCCCTTCTACCTTTTCTCTCCCCATCTCCCCTTACCCCCAGCCCACCCCACCCCCAAGATCCTAATTTTCTCCCCGGCAATTTGGTCTACTTCCCTTAGCCAAGAGGATAACTATATGTTTTTCCTTGGGTTCACCTTCTTAGCTTCTTTAGGTTCACCTATTGTACACTCCGTGGCCCTTATTTATGGCTAGAAACCAATTATGAGCGAGTACATCCCATGTTCATATTTTTGGGTCTGGGACACCTCACTCAGGATAGTGTTTTCAATTTCCATCCATTTGCATGCAAAATTCGAGAAGTCATTGTTTTTTACCACAGCGTAGTACTCTAATGTGTATATATTCCATACTTTCTTCATCCATTCTTCCATTGAAGGGCATCTAGGTTGTTTCCAGGTTCTGGCTATTACAAATAATACTGCTATGAACATAGTTGAACAAATGCTTTTGTCATAAGATAGAGCATCTCTTGGGTATATTCCCAGGAGTGGTATTGCTGGGTCCAGGGGTAAGTTGATCCCGAATTTCCTGAGAAACCGAAACACTGACTTCCACAGTGGTTGCACAAGATTGCATTCCCACCAGCAATGGATGAGGGTACCCGTTCCTCCACAGCCTCTACAGCAAAGGTTATCCTTGGTGTTTTTGACTTTAGCCATTCTGACAGGTGTAAGATGATATCTCAAAGTTGTTTTGATTTGCATTTCGCTGATTGCTAAGGAAGTTGAGCACGACTTTAAGTGTCTTTTGGCCATTTGAACTTCCTCTGCTGAGAATTCTCTGTTCAGTTCAGTGCCCCATTTTTTAATTGGGTTAATTAGCATTTTAAAGTCTAGTTTCTTGAGTTCTTTATATATTTTGGAGATCAGACCTTTGTCTGTTGTGGGGTTGGTGAAGATCTTCTCCCAGTCAGTAGGTTGCCTTTGTGTCTTAGTGACTATGTCCTTTGCTTTACAGAAGCTTCTCAGTTTAAGTAGGTCCCATTTATTCAATGTTGCCCTTAATGTCTGTGCTTCTGGGGTTATACATAGGAAGCGATCTCCTGTGCCCATCTCCTGTAGGGTACTTCCCACTTTCTCTTCTATCAGGTTCAGTGTGTTCGGGCTGATATTGAGGTCTTTAATCCATTTGGACTTGAGTTTTGTGCACGGTGATAGATAAGGGTCTATTTTCATTCTTCTACAGGATGACATCCAGTTGTGCCAGCACCATTTGTTGAAGATGCTTTCTTTCTTCCATTGTATACTTTTAGCTCCTTTATCAAAAATGAGGTGTTCATAGGTTTGTGGGATAAAATCCGGGTCTTCTATACGATTCCATTGGTCGACTTCTCTGTTTTTATGCCAGTACCACACTGTTTTCATTACTGTAGCTCTGTAATAGAGTTTGAAGTCAGGGATGGTAATGCCTCCAGAAGATCCTTTATTGTATAGGATTGTTTTGGCTATCCTGGGTTTTTTGTTTTTCCATATAAAGTTGATTATTGTCCTCTCCAGATCTGTGAAGAATTTTGATGGGATCTTGATGGGGATTGCATTGAATCTATAAATTGCCTTTGGTAGAATTGCCATTTTTACTATGTTGATCCTCCCAATCCAAGAGCAAGGGAGGTCCATCCATTTTTTGGTATCCTCTTCAATTTCTTTCTTCAATGCCTTAAAGTTCTTGTCAAATAGATCTTTCACTTCCTTGGTTAGATGTACCCCAAGATATTTTATGCTGTTTTTGGCTATTGTGAATGGTGAAGCTTCTCTGATTTCCCTCTCTGATTCCATATCCTTTGTATATAAGAGGGCGACTGACTTTTTGGAGTTGGTCTTGTATCCTGCCACATTACTAAAGCTGTTTATCAGCTGTAAAAGTTCTTTGGTGGAGTTTTTGGGGTCGCTTATGTACACTATCATATCATCTGCAAATAATGAAAGTTTAACTTCTTCCTTTCCAATTCGAATCCCCTTGATTCCATTATGTTGTCTTATTGCTATTGCTAGAACTTCAAGCACTATATTGAGGAGGTATGGCGAGAGTGGACAGCCTTGTCGTGTTCCTGAGTTAAGTGGGATGGCTTTGAGTTTCTCTCCGTTTAATTTGATGTTAGCTGTCGGCTTGCTGTGTATAGCTTTTATTATATTTAGGTATGACCCTTGTATCCCTAATCTCTCCAAGACTTTTATCATAAAGGGGTGTTGAATTTTGTCAAATGCTTTTTCAGCATCTAATGAAATGATCATATGGTTTTTTTCTTTCAGTTTATTTATATGCTGGATTACATTGATAGATTTTCCTATGTTGAACCAGCCCTGCATCCCTGGGATGAAGCCTACTTGATCATAATGGATAATTTTTCGGATGTGTTCTTGGATTCGATTTGCCAGTATTTTGTTGAGGATTTTTGCGTCGATATTCATGAGTGAGATTGGCCTGTAGTTCTCTTTCCTGGTTGAGTCTTTGAGTGGTTTTGGTATCAGAGTAATTGTGGCTTCATAAAAGGAGTTTGGTAATGACCCTTCTGTTTCTATCTTGTGGAATACATTAAGGAGTATAGGTATTAGATCTTCTTGGAAGATCTGGTAGAATTCCGCATTGAAACCATCTGGTCCTGGGCTTTTTTTGGTAGGGAGGTTTTTGATAACCTCTTCTAATTCTTCGCGACTAACAGGTCTATTTAGATTGTTCACCTGGTCCTGATTTAACTTTGGTATATGATATTTATCTAAAAAAGTATCCATTTCCTTTACATTTTCCAATTTTGTGGCATATAGGCTTTTGTAGTAAGATCTAATGATTCTCTGAATTTCCTCTGTGTCTGTTGTTATATCCCCCTTTTCATTTCTGATCTTATTAATTTGCAAATTCTCTCTCTGCCGTTTGATTAGCTTGGATAGTGGTTTGTCAATCTTGTTGATTTTCTCCAGGAACCAGCTTTTTTTTTCATTGATTTTTTGTATTGTTTTCTGTGTTTCTATTTTGTTGATTTCAGCCCTCATTTTGATTATTTCCAGTCTTCTACTCCTCCTAGGTGAGTCTGCTTCTTTTTTTTCTAGAGCTTTCAGGTGGGCTGTTAAGTCTCCAATGTGAGCTTTCTCTGTTTTCTTTAAGTGGGCACTTAGTGCTATGAACTTTCCTCTTAGCACTGCTTTCATAGTGTCCCATAAGTTTGAGTATGTTGTTTCTTTATTTTCATTGAATTCCAGCAAGACTTTAATTTCTTTCTTTATTTCTTCCTTAATCCAGGTATGGTTCAATAGTTGACTGTTCAGTTTCCATGACTTTGTATGCTTTCTGGGGGTAGCATTATTGTTGAATTCTAACTTTAATCCATGGTGATCTGATAAGACACAGGTGGTTACTAATATTTTTTTGTAACTGTGGATGTTTGCTTTGTAACCGACTATGTGGTCGATTTTCGAGAAGGTTCCATGAGCTGCAGAGAAGAAGGTATATTCTTTCCTATTTGGATGGAATGTTCTATAGATGTCTGTTAAGTCCATTTGATTCATTACCTCCTTAATTCTCTTATTTCTCTGTTAGGTTTCTGTCTGATTGACCTGTCCATTGGTGAGAGAGGAGTGTTGAAGTCTCCTACTATTAGTGTGTGCGGTTTGATGGCTGCCTTGAATTTTAGCAATGTTTCTTTTATGTACGTGGGTGCTTTTATATTAGGGGCATAGATGTTCAGGATTGAGACTTCATCCTGATGAACTGTTCCTGTTATGAGTATAAAATGCCCCTCTCCATCTCTTCTGATTGATTTAAGTTTAAAGTCAACTTTGTTAGAGATTAGTATGTCCACACCTGCCTGTTTCTTAGGTCCATTTGCTTGATAGGCCTTTTCCCAGCCCTTTACTCTGAGTAGGTGCCTGTCTTTGTGGTTGAGGTGTGTTTCTTGTAAACAGCAGAATGTTGGATCCTGTTTTCTTATCCAATCTCTTAGCCTGTGCCTTTTTATAGGTGAGTTGAGTCCATTGACATTAAGTGATATTAATGACCAGTGGTTGTTAACTCCGGTCATTTTTTTTTTAGTCGTAGAGTTTGTGTGTTTCCCTTCTTTGTTTTTTGTTGGTGAAGGGTCTCTAGATTTCTGTGTTATTGTGGTCATTGTTGGACTCCTTGGTTAGTGATTTTCCTTCTATTACTTTCTGTAAGGCTGGATTTGTGGCTGCGTATTGTTTAAATTTGTTTTTATCCTGGAAAATTTTATTTTCTCCTATTATAGTGAATGAAAGCATGGCTGGGTATAGTAATCTGGGCTTGCACCCATGGTCTCTCAGTTTCTGCAGTACATCTATCCAGGACCTTCTGGCTTTCATGGTTTCCATGGAGAAGTCAGGTGTAAGTCTGATAGGTTTACCTTTATAAGTAATTTGGCCTTTTTCCTTTGCAGCTCTTAATATTCTTTCCTTATTCTGTATGCTTTGTGTTTTGATAATTATATGGCGAGGGGATGTTTTTTTTTTGATCCAGCCTATTCGGTGTTCTGTATGCTTCTTGCACCTTCATAGGAAAATCTTTCGTTAGGTTGGGAAAGTTTTCTTCTATAATTTTATTAAATATATTTTCTGGACCACTGAGCTGCCCTTCTTCTCCTTCTTCTACTCCTATTATTCTTAGGTTTGGTCTTTTTATTGTGTCCCATATTTCCTGAATGTTTTGTGATGAGAGTTTGTTGGACTTGCTGTTTTCTTTGATCAGTGTGTTTATTTTCTCTATGGTATCTTCAGAATCCGAGAGTCTTTCTTCTATCTCTTGTATTCTGCTGGTTATGCTTGTTTCTGTAGTCTCTATTCGTTTACCTAGATTTTCCATGTCCAGCCGGCCCTCTGTTTGTGTTTTCTTCTTTGCCTCCATTTCAGTTTTCAGGTCTTGAACTGTTTCCATTATCTGTTTGATTGTTTTTCCTTGGTTTTCTAGGGTATCATTCACTGATTTATTCAATTCTTCAAACTTTCTGTTATATTTCTCATCCATTTCTATAAGGGCGTTTTTTACATGCTGTTTAAGGGTGTCAATCACTTTCATGAAGTCAATCTTTTCTCCTTCCTCTTGATTAAGGGGTTCTTGTCCTCCCGTTGTGAGGTCGCTTGTTTCTGGTAGCTTCATGTTGCTTTTCAGCTTGTTGGGCGAATTCTTGCCTTGACATCGGCCCATCTCTTCTTCCAAATGCTCCCTATGGATCTTCTTTTACCGGATCAGGTCTCCTTGCCTACCAAACGCTGTCTCTCCCCAATGTTGGCTCTGCCAATGCTGGGTCTCCTGGCGCCTAAAGATCAGGCCTCCGTGCTGGTTGGGCAGCTCGCAAACAAAGCGCCTACCCTGCTTGGTGCAGGCAGGCCCCAGAAACAAAGGAACTGCTGCCCGCCCGGGAGCCCCGGGTACTCGGACCCAGAGCCCAGATAGGCTGGGCTGGGCGATGCCACGCGCCAAAAGAGGGCAGTGGGGGCAAAGTGGGGAGGGCTCTGGACGGAAGCTGGGTGGGCCAGGAAGAAAGAGGCAGCACCCGGGGAGTAGAGGCCCTGCAGAGAGCCCAAGCAGGACAGGGGGCCAAGAAACCCCCGAGCTCCCCGTCCCAGGCTGGCGCCGTGGGCCAGAAACTCACCCCAATGCTGGGTCTCCTGGCGCCGAAAGATCAGGCCTCCGTGCTGGTTGGGCAGCTCGCAGACAAAGCGCCTACCCCGCTTGGTGCAGGCAGGCCACAGAAACAAAGGAACTGCTGCCCGCCCGGGAGCCCCGGGTACTCGGACCCAGCGCCCAGATAGGCTGGGCTGGGCCAGGAAATTTGTTTTATTTTTTTCCTTTTCTCAATAAAAAAAAAAAAGTTAAAAAAAATACAGATGAAATATCACTACAATGGGCCTAGGAGCAAAAGAGGTATTTCTGGACTGTGAATGAATAAGCACATGAAAATAAGGAATCTCATGAGTAAGGGAAAAACTACAAAGACGGGAGATATTTAAGAGCACCTGGCTACAGTAGACATGCTATCTTGTGTGGAAGCAGTAGATCTCACTGCCAATTGACTTGGAATGTCTTTAAAAGTTATTGTGACTCCCAGAATCCTAAAGAAGTTGAGGACCCAAGCTCAGAACAGAACAGAAAACAAGGAGGGAATGTCTCTTGGTGCTGTCTCCTGTGACTGGACACCTCCCCTGGCAGGCCTACCACTGGTAGCCTTGGAGCTAATCATCATTACCACCTGCTGGAAACATTGTGCCTTACCACTGCAATCCACGGCTATCAGCCATAGTGGAAATGGATTTTGCACTATCCTTTTCCTTTTGCTTCATTTGCTCCATAAATAAAATCCTGGGAAATGAAGATGGTTTAGCTAAGTGGTTCTCAAACCTCCTAATGCCACAACCCTTTAGTACAGCTCCTCATGTTGTGGTGAACCACAGCCACAATATTATTTTTGTTGCTAATACATAACTGTAATCTTGCCACTTTTATGAACCGTAATGACAATATTTTTGGGACAGATGTCAGGAGCTGTGAGCCACAGGTTGAGAACCACTGGTTTTGACAGAGTTTCTCGTTCGAGAGCCCAGAAAGGAAATTACACCCCCATACTTTTCACAGTGAGAGGCAGGGCTCCTGATTGGTGAAACATGGAATTTTTGCTAGATATTTAGGAGTCTCCAAAGGGAGATTGGAAGTCAGGAGAGAAAGAAGGGACCTGTTCCTTTTTTGTAAGCCTCCTCCAGTTACTGATTCCCTAGGAATGGTTGTTTATCCTCTCAGGAACAGAGTCAATTCCAGTCATGAGTTCTCCTTACACTAAATATTCTCAGTCATGAAGCTAGTATGACTCTTGTTTTGTTTCATTTGTTTAACTCCTAAATGACATAGAATCTAAAACTCTAAATATATTGAAGTTTCTGGGTCATAAAAATGAGGATGAGCTAGCTTGAAAGAAATGAAGCCAGGATCTTGTGTGGGTCTGTTGACGGACTCATGGCTTCTATGTAGTGTGTATTTCACAGAAATCAAGAGGGATGCTTAAACTTTCTGAATAGAGAGGTAACTTTCAAGTTGTCTGTTAGGATGCAGTGCTTGCAGTGTATGGATGAACTGTAAAGCACAGGTCAAGTTTACTGAAAAGGGTGGAAGACTGTTGCAGTAATGCTCAACTTATCGAAGCAAAACGAATGTGGTTTAAATTTCCATAAATTCATTTATCCAGAAAGGTTATATTGAAGAAGGAGCAGAAAGGAGAGGATGAGGAAAAACAAGAAATCCAGCTGTACTTCTGGGGTGCTTTGGAGAGCTAGATATAGAAATTTGTGAGCCTGTGCAATGAAGATGGAGTTGAAGTCAGACAATCAAGAGTTCAGATGTTATACAAGCTAAGGAGTGGTTCAGGATGTGTAATCTAAAAGGTCAAAGATAGGTCCACGTAGCTTCCTTGAGGCTTTGAATAAAAATGCTAACGAAGACTTGAGTGACCCAGGAGAGAAAGTCAGTAGATGAAATCAAAGGGCCAGAGTAGCAGAGAAAGTGGGAAAGAAGTCAGTATCATACAGAAAGCAGCTGGAGGTCAGCCAGAGCAAGGCTGGGAAGCACTAGCTGCGTTTTGCAACTGATAGATAACTGCTGACCTTTGAGAACACAGAACCAGAGGAGAAGGGCTGCAAGAGTCAGTGTGTAGAAGAGTGAACCAGAGGAGGAGGGCTGCAAGAGTCAGTGTGCGCAAGAGTGAACCAGAGGGGAGCAACTTGAGTTAGTGGGGCTGACCTCGTTTCTCAGGGAGAAGCTACAGAAAAAGGTGAAATCTCATAGTTTCAATTTGCCTCTTTCTGGTTGCTAGGGTTGTTGAGCACTTTCAAAAGTACTTATTGGCTTTTTTTTTTTTTGGTACATTTTGAGACCTGACTCTTCAGTTTATTAGCCCATTTATTGGTTGGGATTTCTATGATTTGATGAACAGGTGGAGAGTAATGAGTGAATCATTATTCATTGTTGGTGAGAGATGTGAGGCACCATGATAGAAATCAGAATGATTACTCATAAACAATTAAAAATAGAAGTACCACCTGACCCACAGACGTAACATTCCTGGGAATATACCCAAAGACCTCTAAGTCCTGACATGGATATATTTGCACATCCATATTCATTGCTGCCTTCTTAACAAAAACTATGAAGCAATAAGCCTAGATGTCCACTCAGAAATACATATGTGAATCCTAGATGTATTTATGTATACGTATGTATATGATGACATATGTATAGGGCATGAAACTAAAAAGGGGATGACAAAAGTGTAAAAAATAGATTTCAAAGAAAGGGTTGGGGGAAAGAACAGAAGAATACATATGACATGAGAGCTGAATGGTAGCAACTGAGGGAAGCAGAAAGACTGAACAAAGGAGGGAAAAGAGTAAACCAAAAAAGTGTGTATGAAAAAAGCTATTAAAACACCCTTTACTTTGAATGGGAATGGGTAGTTAAGAAACAAATAAAAATATTAAGAGAAAAGAAAGAAAGCAG
The DNA here is from genome assembly GCF_018167655.1 of Microtus oregoni. Lineage (NCBI taxonomy): Eukaryota > Metazoa > Chordata > Mammalia > Rodentia > Cricetidae > Microtus > Microtus oregoni. The sequence continues at coordinate 21,362,686 of NW_024543093.1, read as the reverse complement.
AAGACAAAAGAGTAAGGATGGTATAACGGGAGGATTTTTGTGTTGGACTTTTTCTTTTTTTTTTTTTTGTTTACCTGCTGAGAAGAAATAGGTGAAGTGAAATTGTTAATAATATTAATGGAAATCTGTAGATTTTGGTTTGTTAAATATTTTTCTCTATTTATTCAGAACCAGAGAAGACACAGAAAAAAAAAGAGGTGTCAGACAATAGAAATGGTTCAAACCTACCACCCTGTTTTCTTAGGGGCAACAGATGGGGGTAAGAAAGGAAAAGATTGTGACAAACAGGGAAAAAGGTAAGAAAGGCGTTAGTAGAGAATTTTTCATAGACTAATAAGAATGGAGTCTCATAGAAAAAGCAGGGAATTTATGAAATACAAAAATTTGAAGTCAACCAACTTGAAGACATTTGGCCGTATCTTTGAATACTACAGATATTGTGATAATATGATTCAGAAACTGTCTTTGGTATTTAACAAAATGATCTGAAAACTTATATCACCACAAAAAGTATGCACATGGGACTTTACATCATAATTGCTAGAACTTTAAGGCAGCTCTTTGTCCAACCTTTTCAGGACGTTTCATAAGATTTCAGTCTTCTTGGTCTTAGAAGAGATGAGACCAGATTGCCAGCCTATCATGTTTACAAAGCAGAAGCTATTGTGTTTCTTTAAATGATGGAATATTCTCTGTGAAATCACTCTAGTTAGACTGTCAAAGACGTGTCTTTAATTAGCAGCCTGGAACTGGTAGACTGTGTATCTAAGGAAGTATATTCTGGGATGGCTATCTGTCCTCCATTTGGAACTCCTGGAACTGGTAGACTATGTATCTAAGGAAGTATATTCTGGGATAGATTTGTATCTAAGGAAGTATATTCTGGGATGGCTACCTGTCGTCCATCTGGATACCATCCTGCACCAAGCTAGCCTAGGCTTGCTGTCATGACAGCAAATTCTGAGAGAAATGAACACTACATAAAATGTCCAGAAGACTCATGCTGCAATCACCATCACACCACATTCTATAGGCAAAGCAAATCACTAACCTGGGCAGATTTACAGAGCAGGAAAAAGATATAGTCACATGGTAGGGTATAGACAGGGCAGAAGCAGAGACATGTCAGCTATGAATCCAGTTTCTATGTGGTAATAAAAGAGTATCTATCAGAGGGATGAGAGGTGGTTTGCAAAATTACATAGGACCCCAAGTCTTATAAATGGGAATGAACCTGTACACTGGTAGATAACAGGAGGCACGGAAGATGGAAGCAGAGAGGCTATAGGTTGGCATCTGACTTCAGGAAAATAACTCTGCTAGCAATAAAGTATGAGGCATCCAAGCCTTTCTTTGTAAACAAATACCTGAGCTGGAAACCTGCATAGCTATCTATGTATTTATATCCCTTCCCATTCCAGAGAAGATATGACTCTTACATCTCACCCATACTTACTTTCAAAATTGTATTTATTTATTCCCTCTTTGCTGCTAGAAAGAATTCGAAGCAGCTCTTTTGAATTCTGCCCAAAGGTCATCTTGGAAGCGTGTCATGGCCTGCTTTAACTGAGCTACTCATAAATGAAGCTCCAGAGCTCCCAGCCAGAAATATTCTGGAGGCAAAGTAAACAGAGGTGAATTTGGCTGTTTAAAAACACATGTAAGCACTTTATTTAGAACTCTGATTCCATTGTGGCTGAAGGGAAAGAAAGGCAGGGCAAGTTCAAAAAGAATATTCACCATTCCGACTGTCTTAAAAAAGGTTGCAATGACTTGTGCTTTGCAGGCACCGAAACAGGATGCTAAAATTGTTCATCTGTCTGCCGAGCAAAGAAAGGCCCTTAGAGACAGAACAGGGCCTGGCAGGCAAGGCTGCTTCCCACTTAGTGTTAAAGTGAAGCAAACTTGGACAGGCATTGTTTGCTTTCTCTCTTCCACCTGCTGATGATAACAAAGTAAAACAAAGGGAGGTTGGGAGACTTCTGACTTTTGCATGGGACTATCTTCCCCAATATTAGCGAGGTCTATATATTTAATTACTTATTTATTGTTATCTTTTAACCAAGACTAAATTCTTCTTTAAGTCAATTGTAGTCAACTTGAGGTTAGGACTCTTGATCCTTCCCCATAGCCTTCCACAGGTTACCAAATTTGAGTTAAGCGCAGAGGCTACAGAGAGGAACAATGCATCCTTGGGAGTTGTTCATACATAAATGGCACAGCTGGTATATAACTACAAAGGAAGTTCAGTGGCTACCGTTAACAGCAACAGCCTTACTTTTTTGGTTCCTACCCCTTGTCTCAGAACCCTGTTCTCTCTGCTCTAACACCGTTTCTTGAGGCGCACCTAACCATGGATTTCTGTTATCTGCACAACAGGTTTTACTTCAGGTGTACCCGAAAGGTAGGCTGCATTCAGTATAATCCTGGGCTTCAATTCTACATAGTACGTATACATCGTTTAGATGTTTTCTCACTTAAAAAGACGATGCCAAAGTAAGCTATACAAGCCTCCACTTGCTGCTTTGTTGTATCATATGCTCAGCATCTCCGAGGACTTTTTAACAACCGAAGACACATTACACAGCCAGGGCACTAATACAAACGGCAGATATCTCACAACAGCCATAAGTTAGTGTTTTGCCTGTTGTGATTTTTTTTTTCTGTGAATTACAAGTTATCCAAAATCTGGCCTCTGTTTTCTTTGATCATGGGTGTGATTTTTCAAGATGTCTGCTCCATGATAGGGCTGGTGTGTGTGGTTGAGAAACAGTTCTCAGAACAGAACTGAATACTCTGTGTAGAGATCATAACCCTGGGGATCCATCAGTGTCTGACATCCATAAAAACGAAGCTGGCTCTCACATCAGCTTCTTATTTGTGACTTGGTAAGAGAGCCACTCCTTGGAACACTTTGGACTACAAATGAGACTTACATTCCAGTCTTAGGTTTTCACTGCTGTGTTAATCTCAGCACTTGGTGTACTTGTCATGCTTTCAAAATATGCTGAAGGCACTTTGCCATGTTCCCTAAAAAATGCGGAGAAAAAACTTTAAAATGATTTCATAAGGTAAAATGGAGAAAGATTTTCTGTCTTTTGTCCTGGAAGAGACTTTGTTTTGCACCTAAGTGGACTCAGTTACTTTAAAAATCACATATAACTCAGTGTTCTTTGGTTAGCAAGATTTTGTAGTTTGTATTTCTATAATAACTAATATTCAGAATGAGCTTAGTTTGAGTTCCATTATGATATGAACTACTAGGCATTAGAGCCACATAGGCCAGGGTTGATGTCAATTTTCCCAGTCTATAGGTTTTTGATTTGGGACAGCTTATTTTTTCACTCTCAGTTACATCCATTGCTGAGGGGTTCTGAGGACTTTGCTATTGTGAGGATCACAACCAGGCTCGAGATGCTGACCAAATGTCCATGTCTTTCTTTCAGCATCTCTCTGGAAAGAATGCCACTCCCAACCTTTGAAGCATTCTCATTCTGCACTTTAAGGGATATTTCTAAAATTAAAGGAATCTTATTTTCATCTTCATAAAATTTATCTGTGCAAATGGATGGAAATAGAAAACCCAGACCCAGAAAGATGAATATGGTATGTACTCATTCATTAGTGGACTCTAGCCATAAACAAAAGACATTAAGCCTATAGCTGACAAGCCTAGAGAAGCCAAATAACAAGGGGAACCCCCCCAAAAAAAACATATATAGATCCTCTTGGAAATCAGAAGCAAACAAGATTGCCAGGCAAAAGTTGGGAGCATGGGGATGGGGATGGAGTTGGGGGAAAGGGAGAGGAGGCGAGAGAAGGGAAAAGGGAAAGACTGGAGAGTGCTTGGGGGAGTGGTGTTGCGGGAGGTTTTTCCGCTCCTCCAGCCAATAGCCGCTGAGATACCAGCCCATTGGGGTGTGGTCTCTCTCCCTTGAAAAAAAAGCGGCTACTTCCCTTCTCGCTCTCTTTGCTTCCTGCTCCGGTTCTGGAGACTAGACTTCTTCCTGGTTGGACAGAGGGCTGTTGTCTGGGACGGTTATCTGTAAGTTTTTTCCCCTTTAAATAAATACCACCCTATTAATCATAATTCCAAACTGGTGTGGCATTGTTTGTGACTTACGCCTTCAGAGTGGGAGGGTAGAGATGGAGGAAGGACAGATATAAGAGCAGGGAAGAAGATATTTACATTAAGGGAGCCATTTTAGGGTTGGCAAGAGACTTGGCTCTAGAGGGAATCCCAAGTGTCCACGGGGATGTCCCCAGCTAGGTCTTTGGGCAGCAGAGAAGAGGGTGCCTGGCCTTGCCCCACTATCACACTGATGATTATCTCAAATATCACCATAGAATCTTCGTCCAGTGACAGATGGAGGTAGAGACAAAGTTCCTCATTAGAGCAACAGACTGAGCCCCCAAGGTTCAGTTGAAGATCAGAAAGAGGGGGAAGATGAGCAAGGAAGTCTGGACTGCGAGGGGTTGGTCCACCCACTGAGACAGTGTGCCTGTTCTATAATGGGAGCTCACCAAATCCAGCTGGACAGGGACTGAATGAGCATGTGATCAAACCGGACTCTCTGAATGTGGCTGACAATGGGGGCTGACTGAGAAGCCATTGATGAAGGCACTGGGACTTGTTTCTACTGCATGTACCGGCTTTTTGGGACCCTAGTCTATTTGTCTATTCGGATGCAAAGCTTCCTAGGACTGGATGGGGGGGGGAGCCTTGGACTTCCCACAGGGCAGGGTTCCCTGCCCTCTCTTAAGGAGGGAGGGGGAGAAAGAGGAGGGTAAGTGGGGAAGCGGGAGGGGATTGGGAGGAGGGGAGGAAGTGTAAATTTTTTTAAATAGAAAAATAAAAAATCCTATTCATGATGAAAATAATCTTTGTCCACAAATAACTTCTGATAATATAAGTTCGTAAAGAATGACATTAGTGGTTCTTCAGATTTTGAAGATATTCTTTTTAATTATAATAAAACATTCTCTAAGGGAACTAAAAGAATGATTGATAGGTTGTTTTTATTTGTACATAAAAGTATTGAATTTAAAAACTGCCAATTAAATACAGTCTTTTTAAAGCTAGATAGAGTTTTTTAAAAACTGTGAAAAAAACAAGTCACTCTGGTGGTATTAAATCATGATAATAACAGAAACTGGTACCTTGTTCCAGAATGAGTTGTGCTACAGTAAGGAGGACCTTTTGAAATGGGGAACTTCTCCAGAGGACATATATCTATTATAATATGCACATGACGGAAGCCAAAGGCGTTTTCAAAATGTCATGTTCTTTGGTAGGAGAGCACATCTTCCACAGTAAGCACATGGAAAGATATTTGATGAGGACTAAAAAGGGAGCAAGAATGTGTAGAGGTGTTAGATGTGGAAGAATGGTACAAGAGACAGCAGGCCATTTGACCCAACAGAAGAGCAGATCCTGTGTACCACAGAAGACTTTGAAGTAGAAACCTATGATGGTATGATTTCCATGGGTGAGCTACATCAGGAAAATACATCTAGCTATTTGTGCAAATAATTCTTACTGGGAAACAAATCTCACATTGAAAAGTAGTGCCCTCACTTCTGCCTACTTTATTACATTGTCTTTATTCTTCAAAGTATTAATCGCATTTATTTTGCTTTATAATTTGTCAAATTTTAATTATATTTATATACTCTTACTAGACTATAAACTTCCTGAGGTCAGGGATGTTTTTTTTTGGTCACCTTTACATCCATGACATTTTTTTTTCCTAGAATGAATTGATGAATGCTCACATGGGTCAGCTCTTTGAGGTTGCAAAAATGTGATTCTCCTTAGGAAGCAGGGAATAATATGTGCTCATTCAATTTTATAAATGGAGTTATCAGTTCATGTACATAACTGTGAAATAAATGGAGAACTCCAAAATCTGAGTAATACAATACCCAATATAGTCTAGAAAAATATCCTTGCCAGGAATGCTTTAAATTGCTTTTTGGACCATTTGGTTGCCCTTTTTTTTTTTTTTTGCCTCTACCTCACCGTAAACATTATTGTTATCAATTTCCATTTGGCAAAATGAAAATGAAAACAGCCTGTTTCACTGTGTAAGTTTAGTCCCTGAGAGGGAGTCCTAAAGGGAAGAACAAGCATTTGGAACAAGAAAGAAACATAAGCAGAATCGAGAGTTCATTGGCATTTCCCATCTGGGCCACATCCTCTTCTCTCTAAACGGACAGAACAATAAAAGGGAACTTAGGAAAAATTTTCAAACCTTTATTGTAAACATATTCATTTTAATATATTAAATCTAGTTAAAGAAAAAAGCTTAAATCATTGCTTAAAGAAAACCCTAAATGTGTAAAGACACATAGATACAGGGATTGAGTAAAAGTGTGTAGAAATAAGAATTACGTAGGAATCCTAGCATTCAGATTGACCCAATGATTATATAAATGTCAAGGACAATATTAGTTCCTACTTGTGTGAAATATAACTGTGGAAAGCAACTTACTTATGACTTTCACTCATCTAATATTTTGAAAGACTTTAACTGCTTCTTGGAGCAGTTGTGAAAGTTTGAAGTGGGTGAAAGGAAAGCAGCCAGCTCCCACTTACTGTCAAGGAGAGAAGTTTTTAGACTGTGAAAACTGAAGAAAAGGAAAGAATTGTAAGGAAGTGCAATGGTCAATTTTATGTCAACAAGCTAAATAGACAAGTAAAAGGATTACTTTTTAGCTGATAAATTGTATAAAGTAGTTAAAGAGTAACTAATATCTCTCATTTAAAACTCTTACAGGGCCACTTATATCATGATATCAAATTCAGAAAAGGAGATAATAGAAAAACGTGACATCATAAATGCATATGAAGATCAAAACCATAATGATATACAATTTCTCATTGGATAGGAGAGCTACAAAAAAACATAGAGAAAACAACAACAACTGTGGCGGACCTCTCGACCGGCGAGAAAGAATGACCACCACACCAGGATTCCACTCAGATCACGCTTTTACTGGAGTGCCCTTGATTGATGGGGAGCATGGAACGAGAGGGCGGGAAAGCGAGGCAGAGGGGAGAGGCAGCAGGAAGCGAAGGGACCGGGGTGCACTCAGGCAGCCGCTTAAATAGGGAATTGGCACACGGGTCACCCTGTGATTGGCTGCCACCAACAGCTGACACCAGACCGCATCGGGATAGGCTCAAGGATCCTCATCCACCGCTCATGCGGGAAGCGGGGACGCGCAGCTCTCAAAGCCATAGCCAAATATGGAGTTGTTTATAACCAACAAGACAGGATGTCGGCGCCATCTTGTAATGGCGATCCTGTCCGGCTCACTACAAACAACAACAAAAAGCCAAAACAAAAATTAAGCAAACCTGTATATATCTTTACCCTAAAATTTCAATATAGATTTCCCAATGATTCAGCAAACCTCCTCTTAGGTATAACCAGGAGAATAATAGTTAAGAAGGATATAAACAGACATCAGCATTCAATGAAGTATTAGTAATGATGATGATGATGATGATGAATATCCACTTGCTCGCTTCAGAATGCATTGGGTGAAATCTATGAATTGTTGGAGCATCTGAAGGCAATGAACCTATAGATCCAAAACATCAGGATCTCCAAGACACAGGACAATAAGAGGATATCCAAGAGGAATCCAGTGAGAGCCCATCACCAGTGGTATAGCAGAACCCAGAAGTCTAGAGCCAAGAAAATGAACACTTGCAAATAAAGATGAATGGAATGGGCTAAAGGGCCACACTATAGCTTCCATGACAAGATTCTTCTTCTTTTGTTGTTTTTGTTCAGTTTTGGTTTGGTTTTTGGTTTTCCTTTTAAATTTGGTTTTGATTTGGGTGAAAGGTTGTAAGGGTAGAAAATGGATGAGAGGGAACAGGGAAATAAGTGTGATCAGAATGAATGATGTAAAATCCACAAAGAATCAATAAAAGTTTAAGAATATAGAAATAAGCCAAATGTTCATGAACTGATGGTATAATAAACAATGAGTATTATATCAGCAAAAACAAAACAACTCATAAAGTTCTTATACATAATAACCATGGATGAACCAAGTAGAAGCTAGGCAGAAATTGTCATGCTTATATAATCCATCTTATTTTAAAGATTGAGAATTGTTCTGTGTGTGGAGAGGACAACAAATGTCATCACTGCTGGGAGTGGTCAGAGAGGAATCAGAAAGTGACTACCTAATGAATTTGGGTTTATTTTTGGAGTTATGAGAATTCTCTGGAAGTAGGTAGTGGTGATGATTTTACATATTTGGAATGTACTAAAACACATTGGCAGGGTGGTATATTTTAAAAGAGTCAAAGCAATGAATTTTATCTCAATTAAAATACCTACAATTCTTATAGAAAATCAGGGCTATGAGGACAATTCCCTAAAGTAACATACAAAAATCATGTGGAAATTAAATTTAAAGACAAGAATCTAATAAAACTGGTAACATAGTTCGATATTCCTAACAAATGAACAGTTATCATATTATCAATGATAATCGAAAAAGGCTCAAATCTAGAAGCAAAACTATACTTTTGAAGGAAAATATAAATATAAGTCTTGGTAGCCTTGGACCAGGTAGTGGTTTAAGTATGATGTCACCTTTTAAGAAACAACAATAATTAATAAACTAGAATTCACAAAATGTAAATATTGTAGCACTGTAAGAGATGCCATTGGGAATGCATTGACAAATCATTGAAAAGCACTTATAAATCCTACACTTGGTAAGGTGTTAGTATTCAGAACATAAAAAACCCTCTCGCAATTCCACAAGAAAGACAACAGTGTAAGCAGAGACCACATTTCTATTCCCTGCCACCCAGACCCAAATAATCACACAGAAACTATATTAATTACGTCACTGTTTGGCTGATGGCTTAGGCATATTTCTAGCTAGCTTTTACATCTTAAATTAACACATTTCTATTAACCTATGAATGACCACAAGGGTGTGGTCTCCGATAAGGTTCTGCTATCCATCTCCTTTGGCAGCTACATGACGCCTCCCTGACTCTGCCTTCCTTCCTCCCCTATCTTTGCTTAGGTTTCCTGCCTTGCTATATTCTGCCCTTCCATAGGTCAAAGTAGCTTCTTTATTAACCAAGGATAATAAAACATACTCATAGCATACAGAGGGGGATTCCACATCACATCACAACACAACTGAAAAATGGTCAAATACTTTGAATAGAAACTTTTCTCCCTCTTCCCAGAATAAATAATTGGGCGACTAGTAGAAAGATTTTCAGCAGTGTTAGTCTTCATGTAAATGCACCTCAGATCCTCAGTGAGACACTGCTGCACACTCACCAACATCGCCACAGTCAAAAAAGTCAAACCATAATAAGTGCTGTCTAGAATGTGAGTCCACTTACGTTGATGATAGTACAAGATGGTGCTACTACTTCAGACACAGAAGGTCAATCCATAGGGCCCACCAATTTTACTACAACCACTATAGTTAAAAATAGAAACCTTTATGAAAATGTTTATGATGCTATTATTCATAACAACCAAAGTTAGGAAATAACTCAAATATTTGTCACATAAAGAATGGATAAAGAAAGGTGTTTAATTATGAAATATTACTTGACCCTAAAATTAAATGAAGTGCTGATAAATTTTGAGTCCTCGGTAAATCTTGAAAGACTGACACTAACTGAAAGAATGCAGTGTTAAACATGACCAAAATAGCTAAATTCAAAGAAAGAAAAAGCATATGAATGTCTTTCTTAGGATGAAATACAGAAAGAAGTGCAAATAATCAGTTTCAGAAAATGTTCTGATTTTAAATTATTGATAACATTTTTACAATTTTGTGAGGATAATCAAAGAAAAGTTCCAAAGCTGAAAAGGGTAAATTTTATAGGATAAAAGGTAAATTTCAATAAAAAAAATAGATAGAGTCATTGATAAGCCCAACAAGTAATCATGAAGAATAAATGATAATTCAATAACACCATGTCTGATGGTTTTTCATAACTGGATTAAACAGATACAGAAATAGACATGAACAATATTTCTTGGTCTATTCATTGTTGTATTTGCTTATTTATTTAGATAAGAAAGTATCTGTTTAATGATTTTGGTGTCAGCATGAACCTGGGAGAATGAGGCCTAAAAATGAGTCAGACTAAAATCTCATGTAATAGCTAACTTTATTCAGAGCATCAGACAATTAATAATACTCTGAGAGTTCAGAAGAGTCACCTGAGTAAAGTGTACAACACAAGAACAAGCCACATGTGGTGAAAACATTTTTTACATAAAGGCATATGAATAACAAATGTTGAAGGAAGCTCACTCCTAATTGCTACACCTCGAAGGAGCATGAAAACACTTTCCAAGAACAAATCTGTGTTTTTGAAGAAATTGAGATCATAACACTCTTGTCTTATTTTTTTTTTTTTGGAGTTTTCTCACAAGTGCTCAGAATTCTTTTTGTACAACTACATTGTTAAACTGTGTTACAACAATTATGTGCTGCTACTTCATTAAAAGTACCTGGTTTGTACTGGGTATTGGAGATACAGAGGTCAGAATAAGACAGGTCTCCATAACATTAGTGTACTAACTAAAAAAATATGCATTTTTTAATTGGAAAATAAAATTTCCCAGAAGTTAAATAAGCTAGTAAGTGACAAAGCAAAAATGTTAGCTATTATATGTGACAATAAATCCCAGGCTGTTTCAGTATGTCTTGCTTCCAAATGCAGTATGCTTATGTCTAAAAGAGTCACGGTGTGAGTAATGAGAGTTACGGTGTTAAATCACTGTATGCCTGAAACCTGAGCTTATACTGATTTCTGTCTCCAGTATCTTCATGGAGTTTTGATCTTGGTTGGGTTTTTGTCAATATTCTTATCAGCAATATAAATGAAGATACAACAACATTTTCTATATACACAAAGCTGGAAGAGACAGTTAATAAATTCACAGAAAAAAAGTAAGGATTAACAGAGATTCATCAGATTGGAACTATGGGTTGAAATTAATACACGGCTCAAGAAGAACTGAATGAACAGTAATTCACATGAAAAAGACTTGGCAGCTCAATGTGATCCAAAGGTACGAGCCAAAAGCACTCAAGTACTCTTATCCTGTATTAAGAGAAGTACAGCATCTAGGAAAAAGAATGCAGTACATTTCTGTTCTCTGCTGCTGTCAGATTCTGCAGAGTTTGGCTGTGCAGGCTGTCATTTGTAAGAGGAGCATGAGCAAACTGGAGTAAGTTAGGAAAGAGGAGCCAGTAGAGTGGAAGTGTCCTGTGAAGAGCAGGGTAACTTAACGTGGAAGAGTGGAGCATGCACCACATAATGGCAGCTGGGATTGGGAATGAAATCAGAAGGGGTATTTCAGGGTTGATGATTTATTCTAATTTCATTTAGTTTGAGGGAACCAGGACCTGTGAGATAGTGATGCAGAATTCTCGCTCAGTATGCGGCATGGGCAGGTGGGACAAGGACACAAGTCCTAGAGGGAACTACCAAAGAAAAACCAGGACGACCATTTGAAGTTATTTACCGGCATTCCTGAACTTCCTTGAGGATTGGTTTAAAAGATCTAAAAAATTTTCATGAATTTTTTAAAAAGCAGAAACTGTAAGTAATTGTCATGCTAACAACTAACATTGCTGCTGTTAGTATCCTAAGAGATTGTAACAGGCATTCAGCTCCCATTTACGAATGAGAAAATTGAGGCCTTAGGCTGAACTTTTCTCAAGACCTATGGCACAAGCACAGGCTGTGGAATTCTGACTGTACATAAACAAGTTCTCTTTCAAAACTCTCAGTCTTCATGCCATCTAGTGTGCTTAATGGGTTGATCATAAGAAGAAAAAATATTTAAATAACATTATTGCGTTTATTTTACATACCAGTCAGTTTCCCCCCTTCTCTCCTCCCATCCCCTCCCCTTTCCCATCTACTCCCTCCCGACTCACTCTTCCTTCATCTTCATTTAGAAAGGGACAGGTCTGTCATCGGCTTGCACAAAGCATGGTGCATCAAGTTGAAGCAAGACCACACAGCTCCTCTTATGATGAGATGGGACCAGGTAATCCAGCACGGGGAGCAGGTTACCAAAGGCCAGCTAAGATCCAGGGAGAGGTCCTGCTCTCACTGTTAGAAGCCTTACTAAGAGACCAAGCTACAAGACTGTCACACACATAGGGCCTATGTTGTTCCATGCAAGCTTATAGGGAGAAAAATTAATTTGAATTCTATATGCTCAGAATGAATATTAATGAGGACTTCATGCAGGTGGACATCTAAATAATTCAAGGTCAACTAGAATGCTTATCGCTGTGGAAAGAAGGGACTTTTCAGCAGAATTTCAGCATTCTCCAGTTCAGCATTTACAAAAACAGACAACTTAGCTCATAACTCATTCTTGGATCATTTTAAGAAAGAGAGTGACAGAATACACAAAAGCAGATAGCTTGGTTTCAAATTTTCAGTCCTGAATTGGGATTTCAATATGAATGCCTTACTAGTAGAAGCCTAGAAGAGAATGGAATGAAGAAAGAATGGAAATTACTGCATTTACTCCAATGTCAGATGACTAATTTCTGCAATGTGTGGTTTTATTTTCCTCTTCATAGCAGTTGAGCTACTGACCCGTGTTTTCTGGTAGACTTGAAATATGTGTTTAGTTTAAATATCTAGGCTTAAACACAAAGTGTAAGTCATTGTTAGAAGAGAAAAGTGGCAGCATAATGACTTTTGCAAATTCCTTTCTCCTTAATTGGTGTACGTTCACTGGGTTTCATAAGAATATTTTCATACAATATATAATGTACTTTTACCATATTCCTTTCCTATACTCCCTTCTCTCCCCTTTCTCTTACAACCTCCTCCTGACAATTCCTTTCCCTTTTCTAGGTAGTGTTGTGTCTACATTCCTGTCATACATATATACAGGACTTTGTATAACTGTATAAAATAAAAAAATCCACAAGTGTGAGAGAACATGCTATATTTGCTTATTCTAACTTCACTTGATCTGATATTTTCAGGTAACCTTAATTTTCTTCCAAGTGACATAATATCATTCTTAATGGATGCAAGATATTTTTATTGTAGATATACATGCTTTCTCTATTAATTTTTCTGTTGAGAGGGACTTATGATGTCTTTATAACTCATTGTTATTATTATTTAATAAATACTATGTGCAAATATCTCTGTGATGTTCATATATAGTACTTAAGGTACATACCCAGGAGTGATAGCTAGGTAATATAGTAAATTTTTGTAAGCCTTTTCAGTAATCTCCATACTGATTTTTATAGCAACTAGAAATTTACATTCCCATCAACACCATAAGGTTTTCTTTTTTCTCCACATCCTCATCAGCATTTATTATTTGTTTTTATTAAGGACTGTCATTATTATTTTGGTGAGATAAACCTCAGAGAAGTTTTAATTTGCATTTCCTATTACCAGTGGTGTTAAAGATTTTTCATTTTTATTGGCCATATTTTGATAACTGTTCATTTTATTGGTCCACTTGGTAGCTGAATTGTTTGAATTCTTGGCATTAAGCTTTTTGAGTTCTTTATATATTCCAGATTTTAGTCTTCAGTCAGATGTACAGGCTCTAAAGATTTTCTCCAATCCTGCAGACTACCTCTTTATTGGATTGTTCTCTTTGCTGTATAGAAGTTTTCTTATTTCATTCAGCTTCACTTATGAAGTTCTGCATTGTTTCTTGAGCAATCAAAACCCTGTACAGAAAGTCCTTGCCAAAATCTATACCTTGAAATTTTTATCTCCTTTTTTTTTCTAATAGTTTCAGAGTTCCAGGTCTTGTATTAAGGTCTTTACTTCATTTGGAATTATTTTCTACTCAGGGTTAGGGATAGAAATCTTATATACTCTTCTATATGTAAATATACTGTTTCTCATTACCACTCATTGGAGAATCTGTCTTTTCTTCGTGTATATTTTTGGCATTTTGTAAAAATATTCAGGTAACTGTAGCAGTGTATGGTGAATTAGGAATGTTCTACTATGTTTCACTGACCTATTTGTCTGCTTCTGTGTCAGGATCCTGCAGCTTTTGTTACTATTACTCTCCAGGATAATTTGAAATTAAGTATGGTGATACCTGTAGCACTGATTTTTTTATTTTGACATTGTTTTTTCTTTTTAAAATAATTTATTAGATTTTTAAAAACTACCAATCCAAGTTCCCACTTCCTCCCCTTCTCCCATTTCCTCCACACAACCTCCCACCTCACCCCCATCCAAACGTCAGAGAGGATAAGGCACATTGCTTTGTGAAAAGTCCAAGGCCCTCTCTACTATAACTAGGCAGAGCAAGGTATTCATCCATCCAAAGAGAATAGGTTCTCAAAAAGCCAAGAACTTTAAGTCTTTGAGGAAAGAAATTGAAGAAGGTCAGAAAATGGAAAGATTTCCCATGCACTTGGATAGGTAGGATCAACATAGCAAAAAATAGCAATCCTACCAAAAACAATCTGTAGATTCAATGCAATTTCCATCAAAATCCCAACACAATTCTTCACAGACATCGAAAGAACAATAATCAACTTCATAAAGAAAAGCAAAAAAACCCAAAACAGCCCAAACAATCCTGTGCAATAAAAGGAACTTCCAGAGGCATCACAATCGCTGACATCAAGTTCTATTATAGAGCTACAGAAATGAAAACAGCTTGATACTGACATAAAAACAGAAAAGTTGACCAATGAAATCAAATCAAAGACCTGGATATTAATTCATACATCTATGAACACCTGGTTTTTGACGTAGCATTGTTCTTTTTACTCAGGATTGCTTTAGCTATGTGAGGTGTATTGTGATTTGAATTTCAGGATTTTGTTTTATGTTTCTATGAAGAATATTACTGGAATTTTGATGGGGCTTGCATTGAGCCTGTATACTGTCTTGGTACCATTTCCATTTTCACAGTATTGATTATTTCTGGTCCATGAGCTACAGCTGTATTTTCATCTTCTAGTGTGTTTGTTACACTACAATTTTCAGTATAGAGAGGTCTTCCTCTGCCTTAATAAAACATGTTCTAAGCTATTTCTAAGTTATTGTCAATAGCATTATTTTTTTAAGTTTTTCCTTAGTGTGTTTGTTCCTGGTAGGTAGAAAAGCTACTGACTTTCGGGTGATGTTTTGCATACTGACACTTTGCTGAAAGAGTTTATCACTTCTCATAGCTTTCGGATGGAGTCATTAAGGAGTCTCTATAGGATCACAACATCTGCAATAAGAATCTTTGACTTATTTTTGATTTCTATTCGTTTTATTTTCTCCTCTGGTCTTACAGTTCAATGTCAACTTAAATCACTATAATGAGTAAGTGTAGGAAGTGTGGGCTCTCTTCTCTTATACATGAAGTACTATGAAATCCCGCCTTTTAGTAAAACATTGGGTATCGGTTTCTCACATATAGACTTTAATATTTTGAACTATGCTTCCTCAGTCCCATTTTTTTCAGGGATTTTTTTTTCATGAAAGGTTATTAGATCTTATTTTTAGCAGAAGAACTATGAAACTAGCAATAAATTCATTCATTCTTCGAAGTGGACAAATGCAATAACTCTAGATCTTAAGAACTGGAGGAATATGAGACTCTTAAGAAATAAAAAGTAGGTCTCCATGTCATCCAGCTATCCTACCTCTGGGTCCATATCGAAAAGAAATAGTATATTCATAGCAGAGCCAACCGCATCCCTCCCATATGTCTTGCCTCAGTCATCACAATTCCTGACAACATAATAAACCAAAAAGTCTACCAGCAAGTGAATAGATAGCAAATATGTGGTATATGCAAATGAAATTTTGTTTAACTATAGAACGAATAGTTTTCTGTCATTTGTCCAAAACAGGTGGAAATAGATTCTGCATAATCTACATATGTGAGTTTTTTTTCTAACAACCCCATCTGAATGTCCAGTATTAATAGAAGCTGGAAGATATCGGGAGAAATGTAGAAATAAGGATATTGACTAATAACACAGTTACAGAATAAGTTGTCCTGTGATAAAGCACAATGTGTTAGCTGTAGTTCACAACAACATACTACATATTTATGATTGACTAGAGCAAACAGGCTCTAAGACTTTAATCACAATATAATGATGGAAACAAGGAAGTGATTACCATGATTTTGCAGTGCATATTATAAAAATGTATTAATATGTATTACTATACTCACAAATATGCACAATTATTACATGCTAATGAAAATTGAGACCTTGAAATAGATGAAAGCTTTAAGTACAGCAAGTTGATTTTATGCTATATTCATATATTGAAATATCACACTGCATGCTATAAGTACAAACTATGAATTAAGAAAGCGCAAAGATCCTGCCACAGAGAGACATTACGGCCACACTGAGTATATTGCCATAACCTGCACAACTAGACTTGTGCTATGATGTCAGCAATAGAGAAGATCCCTGGAGGTTGCATTTAGACACTAGGGTTGACTTTAGACATGCAGTTGATGTTATAGGTGCTTCAGCTATACGTGAGGAATTTTGGAATTACTGTATACTCTCCAGAGATATTCAGCATATTTAAGTCTTTCATCAAAGTCTAGGACTAAGCAGCTCCTTTTCTCTAGTTTGAGAGACCAAGCCAGCTCCTCAGACCATTCGTCTCTACTTGAGGGGCTTGGGCTCCCACTCCACCCTTGTCTTCCTGCACTCCTTCCTTGCCATACTGTGTGCTACATGATTATATGACATCAAACCACACGTGGAGTAAACCAGGCCTGGATTTATCTCCATGTAGCTTTCATTTAATTAGAAGTTGGCAAACCAGAATGCAATTGTATCTACTTTATGTTTCTATTTTTCTTACCTAGTAATTATTGGATGTCTATTAAATTCCAAGTATGTTACATGCATTATATTTTAAATGTTATGTTAATTGTAAAGAGATACTATGACCATGACAACTCTTAAAAAGGAAAACATTTATTTGGGATTTACATACAGTCTCAGAGGTTTAGTCCTTTGTCACCATGGCAGGAAATCTGGAGGCATGCAGGCAAGCAGGGTGATGAAGAAGTAACTTAAGAATTCTACGTGTGGATCTGCAGGCAGGAGGAAGATAGAGACACGGGAATCTGGTGTGAACTTTTGAAACCCTTCAAAACCTGTTCCCAGAGACACACTTCTTTTTATTATTATTATTATTATTATTATTTATTTACTTATTAAAAATTTCCACTTCCTCCCATTTCCCTTCCCCTCTCCCATCTCCCTCCCCCTCCCTCTCCAGTCCAAAGAGCAGTCAGGGTGCCCTGCCCTGTGGGAAGTCCAAGGCCCCTCCCTCCATCCAGGTCTAGGAAGGTGTGCATCCAAACAGACTGGGCTCCCAAAAAACCCGTACATGCAGTAGAATCAAAATCCAGTGTCATTATCATTGGCTTCTCAGTCAGCCCTCATTGTCAGCCACATTCAGAGAGTCCGATTTGATCACATGCTCGTTCAGTTTCAGTCCAGCTGGCCTTAGTGAGCTCCCATTAGATCAGCCCCACCGTCTCAGTGAGTGGACACACCCCTCACAGTCCTGACTTCCTTGCTCATGTTCTCTCTCCTTCTGCTCTTCATCTGGGCCTTGGGAGCTCAGTCCAGTGCTCCAATGTGGGTCTCTATCTCTGTCTCCATCCGTGGCCAGATAGGCTGGAGACATGGCTCAGTGGTTAAGAGCACTGGCTGCTCTTCCAGAGGTCCTGAGTTCAATTCCCAGCGACCACAGGGTGGCTCACAACCATCTGTAATGATATCTGGTGCCCTCTTCTGACATGCGGACATACATGGAGGCACAATGTTGTAGACACACTTCTTTAGAGAAGGCCACGTCTACTCCAAGGCCACACCTCGTAATTCCTGTCAAATATCACCACTCTCTAATGACCAAGCATTGAAATAAATAAGCTTTGTCGGCATTCTTTCAAACCACTGCAATTTTTCTTATGGGACCCCTTTTCATTTTAATATATAGTGATATATATATATATATGACTATCACTATATATTATATATATATATATATACTATATATATATACACACATATATGTATATGACTGGCCTTCCTAGAATCTCTACTGTGCTTATCCACGTTCTCATAATAACATTTACATGGTTCATAATTATTTAAAAAGGTCCTTTTAAGTTCATTATACATGTTTCAAACAGCCCTAGAGGTTAACTTTATCCTGAGGACAAAAGAAGAACTCAGAAATTAAAGGGAAAATATTATATTTAGTTTTGAAAGACTGTTCAGACTAATCCACTTTTAAGAGATTAAATACAGCATTTTGAATGCAATTCTTGAATCTATTTTAACAGATTTTATCTTGTCTTATAAATTCTCTAGTTATGATAATTTATTTAATCTAGTTGACATATAGCAACTATGTATATTACAAGGATTTAACTTTGCATATTGTACACTGTCGTAGTTTGCTATCTATTTCTCTGATAAAACATTCTGATTAAAAGTAATTTGAGCTAAAGGGGGCTTAATTTATTTATACATCCCAATCACAGCCCCTCATTCAGGGAAGCCAGGCAGAAACAGAAGTAGAGATTGTGGAGGAATGTGGCTTGCTGACTTGCCCTCCCCCCCTTGGGGCTTGCTCATCCTGCTTTCTTATACAACCCAAGACCACCTGTCCAGGGATGACATTGCCCCCAGTGAGTTGAGGTCTCCCATATCAATCATTAATTTTTTAAAAAATAACCCTCAGATATGCCTACGTGCCATTCTTATGGAAGCATTTTCTCAAATGAGGTTCCCTCCTCCTAGATAATGATTAGCATTGCACTTATACAGTTACTTCTTTTGGTGCTTTCACAAATACCATCCCATATCTCCTCCATTCAGCATCTATCTGTTTCTTTTGGATAAATATTGGGGCTTCCTCATGGAAGTGTAATCACATGGTATCTCTGTTTTTATGTCTTGCTCATTTGGCTTTGCACAGTTATAAACTGAATCCATTCAGTATGGCTGCAAGTGGTAAGATTTTCTTCCTTTGTAAAGGCTGCATAATTTGGGTTCTCTTTCTCTCTCTCTCTGTTGGTGTGCTCATACATATGTATATTATTTCTTTTTCATTTTTCTAACAAAGGATATTTACGTTAATCCTAAATTTGAATAATGCTGAAATGAGCATATGAATGCAAGTATGTCTTTGCAATATTATTTTATTTAATTCAGATTTATATTCAGCAGTCAGATGGCTGGATCACATAGTTATTCTGTTTTTAATTTTTTAATTAATTTGTTTTTAATTTAACTTTTTAAATTTTGTTTTTAAACTTTTCTTAATTGCAAGCTTTTGAATTCTTCCTGATTCCATTTTCAAAATAACCAACTAAATACATAAATGAAACCAATCACACAAACAAACACTTATTCTAGCTTCTCCACGCTTTGCTATAGCTGAAGTTATGAGCTGGGTGGGCTCTGGAGAGCTTTGTGACTATTTATCACTCTGTGCTCTGATCTATATCTAAGAAATGTATTTTAGTTTAAGTCATAAGAAGAAGATGACTAAGGGAACTCTCTCTTTTCTTAGTTAACGATCTGATATCAACTCCTCATCTCCCAACGTGGAGGTAATCAAGACAGTTTTCAGCATTTCCACTATATTATTTTACTCTTATCTGTATTAAAATCTTGAAATGGGTTTTGCTTCTTTTATTCTTCTTGTTTGTGTAACCATATCAGCCTTCCTAATGATCTATGAAATTGCTAACTTAGTCATATAAAGAAAATATCTTGCTGAAATCTTTGTATTCAAATTATGTGCTTTTCTGCCTCCACTTTTATTCATTCCCTTCTTAGGTTGTGTCTCTCCTCCCTGCAACATTGTCTAGCTCACCAGTGCGTCAAAGTGATCTCTTCACTGTGACTTTCAGGGCCTCCATGGCCTGTGCTCAGCATCCTCCCTAAGCTTGCCTTACACCACCCTCTCTCTGAATCATCACCCTCCAGCTATCAAATTCTTGGAGTTCCTGCCTCTGTCGATGTCCTTCCTTCAACTCTTCAAATGATTAATACCTTTCCAAGTGTTAGTTCTTTGAATTTATCTTTTTGGGAAGCCCTCCTCCCATAACTATATTCAAAGGAGATCTGTTCTTTCTGGTCTACCCAGTACATCATTCTCTGGCTCAGCCTTTTATTCTAACATGACTCCCAAACCACAAGTTATCAATCTGCTTGGTTTATGTCAGTACACCGACCAAAACAAAAGTCCTAAACTGAGGGAGGAAACCTCCCTCTTGTTCCTTGATAAATTGTTGGTACCTAGGACAGAGATTAATGCTTACAGAAATGAGTAAATGTTATGAATGCATGCGAAAATAAGTGTAATTTCTTCAGTTGTATTTTTCAAGTTTATCTTTTGAGTGTATTGGATTTTGTTAAAATATTATTGCATTTGGAATTAACCAAATCACATATGACTGGGTAACCCTAGAATCTTCTGCAATGATAGGCACACTGTAAATCACCTATGTCACGGGGTTTTTTCTTTGATAAATGAATAATTTTAGGGAGATTATGAATTTATGATAAGATTTGTGGTATTTGTGTCTACAGAAAAGTCTAAATTAAAGATATCTACTCTAGTAAAAATACATTAAATTTATAAAATAGTTTTTGTATTTAGTGTTTTTAGTATAATCAGATGATTTTATTTTCAGATCTTTTCTTAATTTTTCACCGCCAGTGAGAAGTATTCTTTTATTTCCTTTGAAATGAGACCTTGAAAAATCCACAAGGGCTTAAGTAATACAGCATTTCAACAACGGGAAAGCATGGGAATTATGCTTGAGTCAGGACTACTGGGCTTTTCAAAAAAAAAATCTGTTTTGATATTATGCCCATTCTTATTTGTGCCTGGCAAAAGTGGCCAAGGGGCCATTTCTTTCTCTCATCGCCCTGGTAGAGGAGGCAACGTTATTGCTTGCAGAGTCCTGAGGCGTAGTCAACAATGACCATCACTCATTCTCTCAGTGGAATATCAAGGTGGGAAGTCTTTGGCATAAGCCAAAGAAGAAAGATTTGACCAGCTGTACCTCTCAGATTCACATCTGATCCTTGTTTGAAAGAAAGAATATCCCAAGAAAAGATTGAGAGTCTAAATACAATGCTGCCAAACATGGAGTATAACCCTGTTTATCTTGGAAGCGACTTGTGCATCAGTCTGCCTGTGAGAAAGGAATCTTATGTGAACTTCTGTCCACAGGGCCAGCCAGCTTCATTTTGCTTGTCTGATTGCAAATTTCTTTGTGAATTGTTTGATTTTTGTGTCTGGCACTTTCTGAAAAGAGCATATCTTTAAGGTCAATAATAAATGATTATGATTAAATGATTAAGGCTAAACAAAATTTGATTTGATCAGAATTACCAGTCTTGAGGACTGAAGTTCTGATAGAGTCCAGCAGGATGAAATGTCCTTAAGATTAATATCAACAGGTCCTCAGAGTTTAGTGGGGGAGGTATCAGAACAGAACTGCTTCTAGGCAGCATAGAACACTCCAGTCTTTCCAACCCTCCTCCCCCGAATCCACACACTGTATCCCACAGGTTCTATTCGTCTGGTTGATACTATTATAGATCTGCACTACAGACACGCTTTCCCACTGCCCCATTTGTTGACATTTATATCTATTGCATAACAGTAATTAGGTGCTCTATCCTATGGAATGTGACATAGTGGGGTTTTTCCCCCTGCGTTTCACTGGACCTGCTCTCTCAAGGACTGCAGTTCACTTTTGCATGCCACAAAAGAGCTTCTCACTCAGTTCTGCTCCTTTATCAGTGGAACATTCCAGTAAGTTAACATTATAAAAATATGAAAACCAGCTTCCGTTTCTATCAACTGATATTGTATTTCAAGGTTAAAATATATTGATGTAAAAATTATTTATTGTCAACTTTAAATTTCTCAAAGTTCTCATAATTTACCAGATACTTCTGATATATGAAAACACAAAACATACAAAAAAACACAAGAAAATGATACTGTATCATTGGGACGTAGTGAACAGGACAACTAAGAGAAGCTGAACAGTTAAAGGTCAGCGGGGCTGTTTACTCTTATAGCAGACCTACTTGGCCCCAGTAATGTGTCCTGTGCTTTTGAGTTTATGCTACCTTGGTGACTACATAGCCTAACGTCATTGTGCTCCACAGCTGCGTTTTCTTACAGTTGTAGTTTTTAGTGAACAAGTCTATGGCTTGAGGAAATTAACTTAGAGATTTCATATTAGTTTAGCTATTTAATTATCAAATACCAAATCACATACTAATATGGAACTAAGATTTTAACTGCCTACAATGTATAGCCATGGCTAAATTGTATCACAGCAATTAATTTCCCAAAACATTATAGGTCCTAGGAATGAAGTAAGCAGAAGAAAAAAAAAACAATAAACATGGTTATTTCTGAGGAAAAACACATGCTTTTTTCCACAAACATATATTTTTATGTGAATAAAAAAATTAAAAAGTACAAGTAACTTTTCTTAAGGTAATAGATTATAATTAATCATACCTTTGTCTTGCAGGCCCTGGGGTGACTAATTAGTGATTGATTGTATTATTTATTTATTTATTTATTTTAGTGGTTTTTGGAGCCAGAGTTCCCTGGCTGTCTTGGAACTTTTAGACCAGGGTGGCCTGAAACTCATAGAAATTTACCTGCCTCTGCCTCCCGATTAGTGGGATTAAAGGTGCGCACTATTGTTATCCAACTAATTGACAGTATTTTTAAAACATTGGGTTATTGTTTTATTGAAATTATTTTTTCTTGTGGATCATAAAATAATGCTTTATATTAAAATGAAAAGGAAGAAATGGAGATATATTGCATAACATTTTCTATAGAAGGTATTTTACTCTTACAATATTAAATTTTTTCAAATTTATACTCAATATTTAAAACATTTAAGAATAGATTTAAATTTAATTATTTATTTGGAATAAATAGGACAAAAGAGTGGTATAATGCATTATCCGAATTGAAAGAATCCTGTTATTGAATTTTAGAAAGCAATGAATAATGGCATTTTAGAATTATCAGTAACGATGATTCTGTACCCTGCTTTATGGAAGTTGAAGAAATACAGTCTCCAGTGTTCTCATTTCTATAAGATGCTGCTATATTTTGTTACAGTTTGATCCCTAGTGTAGTGGTGATATGTGCTATAACCTTTACAAAGTATGGCATAGGAGAAGGTCATTTGGTCCTGGGGCTCTATGCTTATATATGGACTAATGCTACCTCTTGAGAGTGGATCAAGTTTCATAGGACAGGACTAGTTCTCTGGAGGATGGCTGTCTGTGGTGAGTCTGGCACCCACCCAAACAAATGTTCTATGTGTGCTGTTCACCCTTGCCATGTGTCCTTCATTACCCAGATTCTGTCCTCTCAAGAGACCCTCCAGAGCCAAATCTTTGGAACAGCCTGTTCGTAAACTTCTAGAAGGCCAACTCTATAGATTTGGGGCCAACATAGGTGTGTCTTGCAAAATGTCATTTACAATTTAAAAGCCAATCTTTTTTATTCTCCATTAACTATTTGTTCAACTAGATTCATAACATGAGAGCAAGAATGAGTGCAGCATGTTACTTTTCAAATGTACATGCATCACTCTGTTTGTTGTTGGGAACCCAGAGAGAAGGACCCATGTTATTTTGAGAGGTTTGCAATGCTTTAAATTGTGAATGTTACAGAGGAAGCTTCAGCTCCTATAGAAATGAGGTTGCTGTATTTTTCTTCCCAGGAAAGCAAAGTACATGAGAGTTGATACAGTATTATTTCTTTTCTCCAAACATGGGTCATTACAACTCCAACAAGTGGCTTTGCCTGGAATTTGACTGGCAATTGAAAACAGAAGAAGACGGGTTTAATACATCACTGATCTTCTAGATGACAAGACCATGGCATTTTGATGAACATGACACAGTGATAGAAATGGTTTTAAGCTATAGGGTATAGAAAAAGAAAGGAGCAACTATACTAAATGAAAGTGTGTAAAAAAAATCAGCAGCAAGGAAGAATAAAAGCCTTATGGGAAGACCAAAGTAGGCTCTATGGATGCAGTAAAGGATGGGCGAAGAACATGTGCACTGAGCTTCTGAAAGCACCTGACACTCCTTTAATGTGTGGCATTAATGTGAACAAGAACCATGGTCATAAAGTAGCATGAGTTTTCAGCCTTGTGGCATGATTTTTAGGTATTATTGAAGTGCTGCGAGCTTCACTGAGTTCTGTTTGATTAATGCATTTTGTGCATAATTGGTCCTGGGTAGATTAACGTTTGCTATGATCCCTGTGCTGAAAAGGGTCAAAGCATGATTACAGTTTGTAGGAGAGGGTGAGTACTGTGAGTTTCATTTTTTAAATTTCATACACGCATGGTATGTCATGTAATAATGTCTGCAAGTTAGCACCTACACTTTGCAACATACAAGGAAGGCACTGTTTATGGTCAACAAGGGACAGGGTTTATTTAGGGTAGAGACATTCCAGAGAGATGTTCTATGTAGTGAACAAGGAAAGACAATAACTCCGTTGAGTGCTCACTCTACTATCTTAAGCTATGCTAGTTAACTGCTTTGTATATTGTTGTGTACGCTTCACAAGAGCTTTGTAAAGTGTACATTATTTTCTTCATTTCCCATAAAAGGCACCTAAGGCCAAAAAAAATATAGACAATCAGCCACTTAAGTCAACAAACAAACAAAACAACAATAAAAACCTACAAGAGTTAGCTCTACTTGTTAAATTCTATAAACAAACATCATCATGAAATTATTAGAAACAAGTCTTAATGGTCCATGTTTGATTCTAAGAAAGCACATTATAAAGTTCAACCATTTTCTCCTCTTAATATTCTATTACTGTTTTAAAATAATGATTTAGGTTTGGAAGAAACAGTTTGAACTGATGGACCTCGATGATCAGATCTTATTGGGTAGATCTGGGAGGACTTCAGATGGGGCCTCTTGCTCCCACTCTCAGGTAAAGTGGTCAGTCTGACACATCTCAGGTATGGAGGCACTTAGGCTCCTCTCCTCCAGGCTTGCCAAGAACAGCAGCCAAGTATAAGATCTGATCCAAATGGTCCAGCTGGCAAACTTGGGAACTGCCTTTGTCATTATCTATAGCACACCCTGGCCAATCTTCAGCTGACAGTGCTGAGGAGGAGGCTAAAGGCAAGGCATCCGTCACAGTCATAGTTTCATTGAATTTTTAATTTTTGTTGCCTGTTTTTTGCATTTCTGTCCTAGAGTTTATTTTATGAAAATAAATAGTAGAAAATCCATGTTCATAAACATAATATTTAAACTGAATTATTAAATTACTTCAGATCCTAATTGATGGTTTATTTTTTAGTAATGTAATGCAAATGCCAAATGATATCAATTTGTGGAATATTTGAGTTAACAGCATTACAAGTTATCTTTGCCAAATAGAATGATTAAATCATGGAAAAATATATCTAAATTTTAATATTTTAAATTCTAGTATTTTAAATTCACTTCTAATATTTTAAATTCAGTTTAATATCATCTAGCTGACTCTGCCAGCTGCACCTCTTTGGCTAGTTTTCTCTTTTCTTTCCTACTACCTCTTTCTCTGTTTACATAGAGTCATTTTGGGAGGAAAGTCCAGAAAATTGTCCACTTTCCCATGATTCTGCTGGGAGAACTGGAGGACACAGTCTGTAGTCAATTATTAATAGCTATTTGATCTTTCTCCTCATTTTCTTGTATACCTAGCATTGTTCCTTTCCATGCCAACTCCAAAGGCCTAAAAGTCCTTGACCTAATTTAGAAGTCTCTTTACTCTGTGGACAAACAGTTTTGTTGAAGTAACTCAATTAAGATGGAGATGATAAGTTTGCAGGTAGGTTTGAAAATTTTATTTGCAGTTGAATTCAGATGAGGTATAATGAGAAAGGGTCTCATCACGTGGCCTTACCTACCCTTGAACTCAGCATGTAGACCAAGCTGGCCTCAAACTCACCGAGACCCACCTGCCTTGTTGACTCCTGACACTGGAAGTAAAGATGTAAGTCACACTTCCGGCTTAGAATTACACAATTCATTATACATTATGCTAAATTATACTTTTCACTAATTTTTTACAAGAAAGTAAAAATTGCAAGTGCTGCTTTCAAAATTATTGTATGTAAATCTGTTAGATATTTCATTTTTCTACTTAGTGTTTTTTGTATTCCCCACTGTGTGCATTTATTAAATTGTAAATGAAGCAGTTAAAAAGAATCTCTGGTACGAACCGTGGTAGCACTATGAATTTCTCGTATGTCTTCACTCAATAATCAGTAACAAATAACTATTGGTAATTATGAGATTTAGTTATCAATCTCCTGATCACCCAGGTCAGAGAAGAGTTAGCATCAGAGTTGGTGGCCTGGAGTGAGATTCTGGCTTATTCACCCATAACCATGTGCTGGTAACTTTAAATCGCCAACTCAGCAGAACCTATCACAATGAGCTAAAAACCCAGTCACTCGTGGCCCCTTAGCTTAGAGCTGTGTTTGCTTGGATTTTCCAAAGTAACTGAGGGTTCCTGATTCCACAGTGCTATTGTGTGGATCAAGTGATCCCTGGTCACAAAAATACCCTGGAGACTGACTACCCTGGCGTCCAGGTTCTGATGTGGTCAGGCATTCCACATGCCTAGTCGATGAGCTGTCTTTGCCATGATGAGAGACTTCCTTCTCAGGTTTTGTAACCCCCAAGGAAAAGTAAAATGGAAAAAGTCATTTTAAAAAGTAGAAGGTATAAGAAAATGCATACAGAAATCTCATTCAATTAATTTCTTTCTGGTCTTTTAAAAAGATATTCTTGTCCAAACAAGAATTTTTTATAATGTATGCATAGAATTGCGAACATCTGCCATACTAATTTAGTGTGAGACGTAACCAGATATTTCTAATTATACCTTTGACAAGCACACATGGGATACTCCAGTTTTACTCTTCTTTTATGTGGGTGTTGTATTACGAAACACATTAGAACTGAGAGGAAAGAAACGACTCCTCCCCACAAACCAGTTCCGTAGACCCTTTCCTCGTTTTGGCCTAGTCTGTGATTATGCTTTGGAGAGTGAAATTTTTAGTTAACATATTCATTTTATGGTATCCTTGGCGTCCTGAGACCAATGGAGCCTACCTCCCAGTGTGACTGAGTCCCAGGCTGCTGCTGGGTGAGGCTGGAGTGCAGAGATCTTGCTCCGCCTAGGATCCGCCTAGGATCCTGCGCTGTGCTCCGAGTCCTACTGGACAAACGTGCCCGCTAGGCTGAATATGAAGCCTGGCACCGTCTGCCTCAGAAACTCATCCCTTGAAGGATAACGGGACTGGGCAGCGTGTAGTCCCGGGTTCCTCCTCATCTGTGTTTCCAGGATTTTACATGTTTTCACAAGGGAATCATGATTGAGTCAGAGGATCAGAGGAGTTCTTTCCCCGCCACCGTCCGGGGATTCTTTCAGGAAAAGGAACTTTAGCGTTCAGAAGACCGCAGCTGGTGATACTCCAGTCCGAGAGAAAAGCAAAGTCTTCCGAGTGAGGCTGCTGGAGCAGCTTTTAGTTGCTGACTAAGCAGAACAGGACTGCAGACAGTGCCGCGCCTGCCCAGACCCCCAAGAGGGAACCAGCAGGATCAAAACCGGAGCTCTTAGAAAGCCCTGCCGCTTGGAAACCATCAAAGAGAGCAGAGAAGGAGCCGGTGTGAGAGCCAAGGAGGGGCCTTCCGTTCCCCTCCTGCCTCCTCCTGTCACCCTCTCTCCAGGACAGCTGTCCAGCTCTTGTAATTCATTGGTTTTCCCCGCCCCGCCTTCAAAATACCACCCCAATCCAGTTTAGTCCCCTGCCTCACCCTCTGACCTAATAAGGCCATGCACACTGCAAGAGACCTATATAAAAGTCAGGACTCTGGGGACTTTGCAGGACACCTGGAGCAAGAAAAGGAAGAGCTGTCCAGCTTGGGAACCAAGAAGGTGACCATGGCTAAGGAGTGGGGCTACGCCAGTCACAATGGTGAGTGGAGCCAGGGCATTACAGGGTTGCCCTTGGCATTTCACAGGCATGCTGGAAAACGTGGGTGTAGGGGTAGTTAGGAAGTAGCATTTACTGACCATGCCGCTGCTCCTTTGAACATGATTCACTGTTTTCCTTTCCACAGAGGAATCTGAAGTTCAGAGACACACTGTAACTAGTCTAAAGTTCAGTGATGAATCTGAGAAGTCACTGGACCCGAAGTCAGATCCTATTGAAACTTACCCTGCGAAACTGAGCAGTGAACACTTGGTTTCTTTGAGTTTGGGGCCCCAATAACAATCAATGTTCTGATTTTGAGTCATCTCTCATCCATGGGCAAGAGAAGAAAAGTGTCCCCTGTAAAAATGTGATCAATATGTGATTCGTTTCAAAGATAAGCTTTCAGGCTTCATGATTCCCAAGCCAGGGGAGGGTCTGAGTGGACTGAAATACTCTTCGAGCATAGATAAGCAAGGTTCTAAATAGGTTTGGAACACAAAGTGCTATGTTGCTTAATCTGAACCCAAGACCTCTTAATATGAAGCCAAGACTACTCTCTGGTCTATGCATATTTTTTCTGGCTTAGTCCACTGGGAAGAGGCCTTGGGTTGTACTAAATAAACATACTCTCTTCTTTTTACTTCCTAGGTCCTGAGCACTGGCATGAACTTTATCCAATTGCCAAAGGAGACAACCAGTCACCCATTGAGCTGCATACAAAAGACATTAGGCATGACCCCTCTCTGCAGCCTTGGTCAGCATCTTATGATCCCGGCTCTGCAAAGACCATCGTGAATAATGGAAAGACCTGCAGAGTTGTGTTTGATGATACTTACGACAGGTCCAGTAAGTACAGCACTTAGGAAGGGTCATGTGGGTGTTTTTGGTATCTATTGTCAAAATGCAGTTTGTGGCAGAGTGACAGAATTACTGGGAAGAAGGACAGGCTCATCCCAGAAATGGAGATGATATTTAACCTGGCTCTAGTTGTAAAGATTTATATTTATGGAATGAAGTAGAATATCACACCCTCCAACTAATTTAGTTACTCTGTTGCTGAAAGATGAAGTTAAACGTTCATAACACACTCCTGAGACAGATTATGGTTGGGTAGGGAGTTCACGTGGACTTTCTTCTGACTATTGAAAGTTGAAGTTCTTGTGTTTCCTGATGGTTTGGAGAACAAGCTACCTCAAACAGAAGGAAATCAATTGGTTCTTCTCTTTCCTGGGTGACTGGAAAAAGGCCAATCAATGTGGAAAGGTAGGGATATTGTGTGAGTTCAGGTGACCTGGGTCCAGTACCTCACTGGGGTTCAACCAAAGAATCTTTGTGTTGAGTGTTTCTGATGTATATGACCACTTCTTCTTGGGTCAATGTTAGTGTAAAACTGGAAAAATAATATGTTTTTTAAACTCTACACTAGTATCCAATCTTTGAAATAAATAAGACTAATTTGACTTTATTTCAGACAGGCTTGGTGGCTCTCACCTATAAATCCAACACCCAAGAGACAGAGACAAGAGGACTGCCACAAATATGAGGCTAACCTGGTCTTTCTAATGAGTTTGGGGCCAGTCAGAGCTAAAGAGTAAAAATTTGCTTCAATTAAGCAAGCTTTTATTTCCTTGCAAATAAGTCTAAGTAAGAATTATTCTTTAGTTATCAAGAATGCAATTTCCTAGAACCATGTTCTTCATGATGAGTTAAAATGAATGAACATCCTGGTGATGTCATAAGAAATAATGGTAGAATGGCCATTCCTACCTTCTAGCTAAGGGAGATGACTGAAACTTACCATTTCTTGAGCAATTATTTCAGGCTGCTCTTTCCCACTTTTCCTTTGCCTTAAAAGCTGAGGTTCCATTTGGAGAAAAAAACAACAACAAAATTAAAAACTACAAACAGAATCACATAAAATACCATTTAAAAAAACAAAACATTGAATATTAGAGATTTAATATAGTTTAGTACAATAAGTTATACTCATGTCCTGATCATAGTTATTCTCAGTGATTGGACTAGAAACAAACCAAAGCACCTGCTTTCCATTTGATCAAGCTGGTTCAAGCCTAGAATTATTGCTCTAGGTCTGCACTGTGGATTTCCTGTCTCACTGCAAGAAACCAAGCCTTTCTAAAATAGCTGCTGTTACAATGTTATTTGCATCTAACTTAACATTGGTAGATGTTAGAGTTAGAGTTTCTGTACAGTTTTCAGTATCTTTTAGAAGACATTTGAACTTTGAAATTATTCTCCAGACAGCATGACTAGAGATCAAATTGCATGAGACATTTAGATAAGTGTTGTACAAGCCCATACTAATGCCCCAAAATTGTCATATATTATATTTCATATATAGCATATATCATATTTCATATATATATATATATATATATATATATATATATATATATATATATATCAGCCCACCCTGTCTAGCTTCCTGGGAAACTGCTGAAATTTTGTTTCATCTGACTTGAGCAGTCATAGTCTAAAGTAGATGTGTATGTATTGTCCTCTAAAGTAAAACACAACTGAAATTGGAACACTATGGAGGAGTCCCCACCTGCTCAGTGTCCCCTTCCTCGCAGGGCACTGTGAGAGAGCACCATTTAAGTGCTTGATCTCAGTTAATCCTCACAGCAGCTTGCAAAGTGTGGGATTATTAACACCTTCTTAGAGATTCAAAGACCAGTTCAGAGAAGTTGAGTGTCTTGCCTGAGATCACACAATGATGTGTGTGGACTCGGAAATGGTATCTAAATCCTGTCAAATACCTAGCTCTTCCCTGAACTACTAACCTATCCTCAGGGTCCTATAGTACATCTGCTACTTTAATTTGTTTCCTAAAGTGTTAAAAAGACAAGAAAAACAAGCAAAAATAAGAGAGAAAGGAAAATTCTTCCTTTGATATATTTGAACTTTAAGTTACAAACACTTGCAGATGGCTCCATATTCTCAGGAGGTGACATCTTTTACCCATGGAGTCTTCTGTAGAGTACTGGTTTCAGATAAGGCTCTGCAGAGGGATGGGGACTCATCAGTCACCTTATCTTACTCACAGTGCTGAGGGGTGGTCCTCTCTCTGGACCCTACCGACTTCGCCAGTTCCATCTTCACTGGGGCTCCTCAGATGACCATGGCTCTGAGCACACGGTGGATGGAGTGAAGTATGCTGCTGAGGTAGGAGGAACCACCCTACCACACTAGGTCTCAAATGGTCAAAACTGGAAACTTAGAAACAACTGCAGAACCCATTCTGCTTCAAGCCGCTCACTCACTAAGTGAAGCCCCACATAAACTAGGACAGAGAAGAGTGGACCAGTGGCTCAGAGCTCTCAATGAAGATTCTCCAGATTAGATTGAAAAAATGGGCATAGTCTTGAAAGGAACCAGGACCAGCAAGGCAGCTAATGTGTGTGAGACTAATGTGTGCTCTAGCTGATCTGATCCGCACCACAACAACTTGTAAGAGGTTACAGATAAGCAACATAAGGTTACATAATAGAAGCAGTGTGGCAGGGCCTGGTCTTCTTTGTACAGACTGGCTCAGGTACCTCTTTTATGGGTACATATAATGCTTCAAAAAACAATACTTAGCAATTAAAAAAAAATCCTTACTTTCTGCTTACTTAAGGAAGTATGCTTGTATGTATATGCATCTTGTTTATTTAAGGCAGTAACTTGCAGATAGAATAAGACAGGGTACTTCCCATTTTCATTAGAAAATCAAGTCTGTATTGCATTACCCTAGAGGTGAGCAAAATTCGCTTTTTTTCTGCTCTACTCTTTTCCAAAGCAGATGTTGGTAAGGACTGGTTTTGGTTGGAAATGTGAGCATGGCAGCACACTTCAGCTGATCCATTTGGGGGCATCACTGAGTACTTAACTGTTGGTTAAATAAAACTTGATGAAACTTCAAATACTACCCAGGCCTTATCTGGTTGGCTTCCAAATTAGATGAGATATAACACATTTAGGGTGCCACAGCCATTTCTATATAGCCAATGAGGTAGAGACTAATAAATTATTAGGACTGTCTTCCTGAATAGACATTGCCTTCACTGTTGGAGAAAGCTCAGGCTAATTTTTTTCCAAATTAGAAATAGGCTTTGAGTGTGATGTTTGTACATGGGTTATCTCACAATTTTGGAATTGAATAAAAATTTTTAACAACTATAAACCATTATCTTGCCATTTTAAGGAACTAAATATGGACAACTCGATTACTTAGGCTGTGCTCATGTCCTAAATTAAGATAAGCTTGCTGCTAGACACTAGAGTCTGTCAATTAGGAGGCAAATGATTTCACACACTTTTTATTTGAACTATTAAAATTTCACTGAAGCTTTGCTTACTAATAATTAGAATTTCATCAACTTCCATGAAAGTGTTCAGCAACAACCTGAAGGTTGCACACATTTGAGTCTCTTGTGGATAATAATGCTCATTTCTGTATCCAAGGATTTTTCTCACAACCTGTGTTTGGTGGTTGCAGCTCCACCTGGTTCACTGGAACCCAAAGTACAATACCTTTGGAGAAGCTTTAAAGCAACCCGATGGAATTGCTGTTGTTGGAATTTTTCTGAAGGTGAGGTATACACTGATGGTAATTTTTCTCATTCAGAATGTAATCCAATACTAATGTTTTGAGACCACGCATTCCATCTTTTCCTTGTATTTGAAACATGCGTGAGAGTAGAGAGGCTCAGAGTTTATGAAGGGAAAGACAAGGACAAGGGTGTGTGAGTCTGACATGTGTTCATATTCTTTTCACACTGGAAACAGGAAAGTCAGTGCTGGAAACTTCTGTGATGCCAAGTGACTGGTTGGACCTACCCTCAGCTTAAGGGGGCCCCCACCCACAGGATCTCAGGCGCAAGGAATGCGTGTGTTGTCCAGCCAACCTTGGTTTAAAGAGGACTTAGTGATATTAACACATGAACTTCGTGGTAACCCAATCTGAGTTTTAAGCCAGTGAAAGACCTAGTTTGTTCTATGTTCTGAATCCACAGAGAGGACTATGAGGGGAGAGACAATAAGTTCAGTTGTGGAAACATTATCTACTTTTGCTTTGGCTCTTTTAAAAAATGGAATCTCTTTGCAGAAAGGGCCAAGGAAATAGAGTTGAAACCAACATATAATTTTGTGGTTTTGAACTTCAGAGAACTGAAATTCAAATTTAGATTAGAAAATATATATTCTACCATCTTTTAGGATGAATAAACTTATATTTGGCTTAACCAGTGACCATGGAAGATTTATAAAACACCAATAGCAAGTAGATGGGTCAAATCAGCTTTTATGATGATCTCCAATTATGAAGAAGGGAAAAATATCTTATTGGATGTCTATTTTCTTACAGATAGGCCGGGAGAAAGGAGAGTTCCAGTTTATCCTTGATGCCCTGGACAAAATTAAGACCAAGGTAAGAGAAAATCATTTAAGTATGGTAAACTTGAGTCAGAACATATCAATTGTCTTCGAATTTCTGGGAAAACCTGCCACTGTCTGATGGATGCTATATGTTTGCATATAATAGTAAATATCCTCATATTTCTTTAGTGTTGAGTCCTTAGAGCACTTTCACATCTGTTATTTCATTTGTTGCTCAGCCTATGAGATAAGGACTTTCCACAGGAAGGTGAGTGAGACGTTTGGGGTCTCCTTCCCCTCTCCATGGTGGGCACAGGATCATTGAGGTTCCCTATGCCACCCACTGTCATTCTTTAATCTTGGTATTGTAGTTTTCTGGTAGCTCCTATATAAGCTTAATATTAACAGTATTCTTCTAACTAACAGACTTACTTATCTGTTTTTGAGATTATTCCAAGTAACGTTTTTTAAGTGTGGACACTAGAAGAAGTAAATATTCTGAGCATGAAATGTACTGAAGTCTTCAAATCAACTTCTAAGAAGTGTTCTTCATTCCGAGTAATCCCTGTGAGAAAGGACAGAATCGCAGCCCCACAGACCATAAAAACAAGGAATAAAATACTGCAGTGACTCTAACAGATCGAGTCAGAATATAAAGCAAAATCCTTTTCATCTGAGGTTTACTAGTGAAGGGCCTAAACCTGTTCAAATGGCAGCTTTTCTTTTCGCTGGTGAAATCCCTTCTCATAAATGAGTATGTGAAGCCTCTAGGGGGCGCAGAGTGCACGTGTCCTCTTAGAGTGCTCTGGTCTTCTAGGGCAAGGAGGCTCCTTTCACTCACTTTGACCCATCGTGCCTGTTTCCTGCTTGCCGGGACTACTGGACCTACCATGGCTCCTTCACCACGCCGCCCTGTGAAGAGTGCATTGTGTGGTTGCTGCTGAAGGAGCCCATGACCGTGAGCTCAGACCAGGTGAGTGCAATCACAGGTTGGGCATCAAAGGTTGTCAGGCTTGTCATAAGCACCTTCACACACTGAACCTGTAGACTGCCAAGGCATAATATGTTTTTATGATAATTTCCTATTTTATGATACTTTAAGGAAAAAAAAGGAAGGAAGTGGTTAACTTTTGTTGTTTGTTTTTCGAGACAGGGTTTTTCTGTATGGTTTTGGCGCCTGATCTGGAACTGGCTCTTGTAGACCAGGCTGGCTTTGAACTCACAGAGATCTGCCTGCCTCTGCCTCCTGAGTGCTGGGATTACAGGTGTGCGCCACCACTGTCCGGCCTAACATTTTAACATATGGCCTGGTTTTAATTTTTTTTTCTCGTCCTTTAAAGTAATTTCATAAATACTTAAGTTGGTCACACAACGGAAGCCTATCAAGGTTTTTCTCATTTGCAAGCATTCAATAAACCATCATCCCTTTTTATGTAAAGTGATACACCTCATGCTGGCCCCTCAGTTTACAACCCGGGAGAAATGCAGGTGGGAAAGGTGGTTATCCAGAGAGCAGGGCATCCTGAATGTAAAGAAATGCTTATATTATGAACTGATATTTGCCAACTCATGACCTATCCATGGAGACTGGGTCTGTGGTTTGCGTGGCCAGCTTAGAAAGCCAGTGGTTTCTAACAATCTGCTATCCTTTACAGATGGCCAAGCTGCGTAGCCTCTTTGCCAGCGCTGAGAACGAGCCCCCGGTTCCCCTAGTGGGGAACTGGCGTCCTCCCCAGCCCATCAAGGGTAGGGTGGTGAGGGCCTCCTTCAAGTGAGGCTCTGTTTCCATCCTCTTCAGGAAAGAATACCTGCCCCCTGAAGAGTTAACTGCCTCCTGGTACTCTGTGCTCTACGCTACTCTAAAACACCTAGAGAAAACAAGATGCAGTCGCAGGAAACCGCAATGCCTTTGACACTATCTAACCCAGAAGCATGAATTTCACCCCTAACCTTTGCAACAACTATGTTTTCTATAAAATTAGTATTTCTAGCATGGGTTCAATGAGGAAGAAATAGAAAAATAGAGATATGGAACTTAATGAGCATACTAAATTTCTCAGAACCTCATGGCTCCTGTTTCCCAGCTGAGTTCGGTCATGTTATTTATATGTGTGGGTATGGAGGCATGTGCCCACCCTACCACAGTTAAGTGAAGGCACAAGTTAAGATCATTGTGTTTGGCCTCTTAAATGCCAGTGAAACTCCATCACTCATTAAAATTTTGCCTACTATGAAGTTTGCCTGGTTTCAATTGTCTGTAAAACACACACACACACACACACACACACACACATACACACACAAGAACAAGTGATTTAAAATGTTTGATCCAGCATTTGAAATTTTCCTTCATAAAGATGGTTTTCTTTGAAGCAGGGCTATTTCTTTTTTACTTCACTACTTTCATTTTTGCATGCCTATTAAAATAATAATAAAGATAAGAACTCTCTCTGGTGTCTTTTGAATTTGAGGCTGGAATGAATGATTCCTAGAATAGGAAGGAGTAGATGACAACTGAAGCCAAGAGTTTCTACTGTCCCAGAAACTATAAAGACAGGATGCAAATGAAAAGTGTGTGTATTCTCTTTTTAAACTGAAGTCTCAGATTAAAACATTTGTTTTAAGGTAGCATATGAAGTGATACATTTCATTATGGCATTTTCATGCATTCGAGTCATTATACTTTATTCTAATTTAGCCAGTCCTTCACCACCACCACCCATCACATCTGTCCTCCAACAGTTCCCTCTTCTGATATAACATCACATGAATCCTGTTATCCTCCCCTTTAAAGATTTATCTCTTCCTCCCGCCATGATCCCCTTTCAAGTTTCAAGACCCCTTCTATGTCCATAGACATATATAATTTTATGCTTAGACTTTATATATGAAAGAAAATATTAAGTATTTATCTTTCTGAGTCTGACTTATTTCCTATAATAAGATTGGGCTGTGTGTGTCCAATTAATGGAAAAGCTTTATAAATGACAAAAATGGAGGAAACTGAGAATGACAAACTTTCCAGTTTTGTTTTTTGTAACTGGAGGATAGCAATAAAAGACTCTCAAGTTCTGAGTTCAGATGTTCCATCCTTAGGAAAGGGAACAAGGCAGTTGGTAAGGGCATCTAACTAAACTGCACACCTGAGCAGACTGCGTTGCCAATCTCATCATGTGACAGTTCCCAGTTGGACAAGTTGAAGCTGGGTTCTGGCATTCAGATCAGTGCAAACAGCTAGTACTCCTTTTAGGCAAGAAAGCATCTTTTATATAATTCTTCAAAAAAATGTACTTCAGCATTATATTTCCCAACAGTGTAGAAATGCATATATTTAACTTTTAATCCATTTAATATCTCTATATACAAAGTTCAATTGTGATAAGGGATCATGCCAACGTGGCCAACTAAATCCACTTAAAACCTGAGAAATCTTCAAAAGTAATTCTAGACACAAAAGAACAGAGTTAAGCATAGCTTCTTGGTAGCCTGCATTTTGCTGGCTGCTGGCAGTGTACTGCAGCTCCTTTAAAAGAAGTCTTCCTGGTTCAGTAGTAACAGAAAAAAAAGCTGCCCCATTTTAAAAAGGCTGCTTCCTAGGCTATGCTACCAGTACAAACTCTGATGAAGTCTGGCTTTGGAGCATTTAAATGGGGGTGTGTAAGCAGAATGCTACAACTCTGCGTGCCTAAAAATGGGGCAGTGTGCATGGTTTTCATAGGCAGTGAGCAGTTCCACCATGCTGGACTGGGCAGAGCAAGCAGGAGGACTGTGTGTGGAGTTGGTCTAAGCCCTGCACACTTAGCATTAAAAAAAAAGTGCTCCTGGTCAAAAGATAATTACAGATACACAATAAAGACAAATTCAGATGGAAATGACCTCTAAACGAGTCACAGTGTTGAATAAATGTATGTCAGCTTGGGAGAGAGAGAAGAAAAAGAGTATAGAGAGTTATAAAAATAAATGGGTTTACAGACAAAGGTCTGATCTCCAAAATATATAGAGAACTCAAGAAACTAGACTTTAAAATGCTAATTAACCCAATTAAAAAATGGGGCACTGATCTGAACAGAGAATTCTCAACAGAAGAAGTTCAAATGGCCAAAAGACACTTAAGGTCATGCTCAACTTCCTTAGCAATCAGGGAAATGCAAATCAAAACAACTTTGAGATATCATCTTACACCTGTCAGAATGGCTACAGTCAAAAACACCAACGATAACCTTTGCTGGAGAGGCTGTGGAGGAAGGGGTACCCTCATCCATTGCTGGTGGGAATGCAATCTTGTGCAACCACTATGGAAGTCAGTGTTTCGGTTTCTTAGGAAATTCGGGATCAACCTACCCCTGGACCCAGCAATACCACTCTTGGGAATATACCCAAGAGATGCCCTATCTTATGACAAAAGCATTTGTTCAACTATGTTCATAGCAGTATTATTTGTAATAGCCAGAACCTGGAAACAACCTAGATGCCCTTCAATGGAAGAATGGATGAAGAAAGTATGGAATATCTACACATTAGAGTACTACTCAGCGGTAAAAAACAATGACTTCTCGAATTTTGCATGCAAATGGATGGAAATAGAGAACACTATCCTGAGTGAGGTAACCCAGACCCAAAAAGATGAACATGGGATGTACTCACTCATAATTGGTTTCTAGCCATAAATAAGGGTCACGGAGTCTATAATAGGTGAATCTAAAGAAGCTAAGTAAGAAGGGGAACCCAAGGAAAAACATATAGTTATCCTCTTGGCTAAGGGAAGTAGACAAAATTGCCGGGGAGAAAATTGGGATCTTGGGGTGGGGTGGGTTGGGGGTAAGGGGAGATGGGGAGAGAAAAGTTAGAAGGGAAGGAGGTCGGGCCTTGGGAAAGCAGGAGGATTGGGATAAAGGAATGTTGGACAGGGGAGCACGGAACCACAATTCTTAGTTAAGGGAACCACTTTAGGGTTGGCAAGAGACCTGACCCTAGAGGGGCTCCCAGGTGCCCAAGCTGAGGTCCCCAGTTAGTTCCTTGGGCAGTTGAGAATAGGGAACCTGAAATGACCCTATCCTTGAGCAATACTGACGAATATCTTGCATACCATCATAGAACCTTCCTCTGGTGATGGATGGAGATAGAGACAGAGACCCACACTGGAGCACTGGACTGAGCTCCCAAAGTCCCAATGAGGAGCAGAAGGAGGGAGAACATGAGCAAAGAAGTCGGGACCACAAGGGATGCACCCACCCACTGAGACAGTGGAGCTGATCTATTGAGAGCTCACCAAGTCCAGCTGGACTGTGACTGAAAAAGCATGGGATATAACTGGACTCTCTGAACATGGCGAACAATGAGGGCTGATGAGACGCAAAGGACAATGGCACGGGGGTTTGATCCTACGTAATGTGATGGCTTTGTGGGAGCCCAGCCAGTTTGGATGTTCACCTTCCTAGATATGGACGGAGGTGGGAGGTCCTAGGTCTTACCACAGGGCAGAAAACCCTGACTGCTCTTTGGATTGGAGAGGGAGGGGGAATGGAGTGGGGGGAGGGGGAGAACGGTGGGAGGAGGGGGCGTAGGGTGGGAGGAGGGGGAGGGAAATGGGAGGCTGGGAAGAGGTGGAAACTTGTTTTTTTTTCTCCTTTTCTCAATAAAAAAAGAAAAAAAATAAATGGGTTTAAACAAAACAAAGTCTTTAAAGACACACAGTAAGACAGTCATAGATTAAAGGAAAAAGATCATAAAATAAATATTTAAAAGTAATAGAATAATAACGAATAATCCATGTAAAGATGCAATATACACAGAACATTTGGATTATGTATATTATTGTGTTTCCTTTGGATTTTTTTTACTGTGAAGGACCTAGTACAAAGAGACATTTCATTGTATGGGCTGCTAATCTAATCCAGCATATGTGTTCTAAAGGTATCATGATTTCCAAATTTGGGTCTAAGGATTTGTTGCTTTGGAAAAGAGGTTCTGCTTTTGTTTCCACAGAAGATAAGAACCTATGGAATCCTTTTCAGACTAATATGGTTTGATGGACTAAGACCCTCAAAAGGTCATCTGAACACCCCCCAAAATTACTTGGCCCACAAAGAGCAGGAAGAAGTTTGGAGAGAACTACACCCAAATTCTTTAAATGATTGTTTATAAATGTTTGTTTACATTTAAAGGATATGTTATAGCAATGTACATTGGTATGAATCTTGGTTTATTGATACAAATTTAAGGTCAGTTTTGTTATATGCCTATCTCTGCTCTTGATTAAGGTATTGTGTTTGTGCAGTTCATTTAAAAATGTAATGTATAATTAAGAAATATAGGTTAATAGAGAGTCATCTATAATAGTCAAGTTTCTAGTCATGTTAGTTAGGTTTTCTAGATATATAGAGATATATGGCAGTTAGGTATTCTTCAACTCTTTCAGAGACCTTAAGAGCATGGCATTTATAGTGCTTTAAGAACTTAGGACTTGGGGGCTGGAGAGATGGCTCAGTGGTTAAGAGCATTGCCTGCTCTTCCAAAGGTCCTGAGTTCAATTCCCAGCAACCACATGGTGGCTCATAACCATCTGTAAAGAGGCCTGGAGCCCTCTTCTGGCCTTCAGGCATATACACTGACAGAATATTGTATACATAATAAATAAATAAGTATTTAAAAAAAGAACTTAGGACTTTTTATGACGTGAGACACATCTCTTCCTGGTTCCTGGCAGAACCAATTACTTCAAGAGGAAGATGGGCATTGAAAAGGCTCCTTATGAAGTTTGCTAGCCATTGGGGCAAGAAACTGTTCTTCCCTGGACTGCTTGATGCTATGCTGTGTGAAGTGGACATGCAGGACCAATGGCTGCTGAACTTGCCTAATTATGAGATGGTCCTTTGGGGTTCCTGCTTCATGAAAGAGTCTGTCAGACCTTCTGCAGGACACAGAAGAAAGTTACTGTCAATATGGATGGAACTGTCTTTAAAATTTCCTGCTTCATGGAAAAGTCTGCTGGATACTATGGGCCTGTAGGCTGAAGATGGATGACCCAATGGTACAGAAGAACTTTGGGTGACTGTCCAGGCAGGGAGATGCCTCTGTCAGCTCTAGCATTCTGACAGTAGCATAAAATGCACTTTCTGTTTACTTAGGTAATATTATATCCTTCTGGTGTCTTTGATGGAGTTGAAGTTACAATTATAGTTTTCCTTAATTATGACAAAAGATAAAGTAGATGTAAATTCTTTAACTATAATTATTGCTTGATAATTGCTTTGTTATTTGTAATTTTACTATGTTAAAGTTAAATCCTTCCTTTTAATTAAAAAAAAAGAGAAAGTGATGTGAGATTCCCTTCTGTATTCTGTGAATATCACTGTTTAATAAAGAAGCTGTCTTAGGCCTATGGAGTAGAGCTAGGTGGGGAAAACTAACTGAATGCTGAAAGAAAGGAGGCAAAGTCAGGGAGAAGCCATGGAGCCTCAGCTGGAGACAGAGGCATTGAATCTTTGCTGGTAGGCCATGACCTCATGGTGATGCACAGATTAATGGAGATGGGTTAAATTAAGATGTAAATATTAGCAAACAACAAGCTAGAGCTAATGGATCAAGCAAAGATTTAAATAATATAGTTTCTGTGTGATTATTTTGGGAGTCTGGGTTGCCAGGAAATGAACAAGCAGCCTCCTACAACACAGTTGTACAGTTAGAGATCTTGGTTATCTTTCATTGCTTCCTTCGGTGGTCTATGTGTTAGCTATTGTAGAAAAGGGCAGCAATGAGCACATTACCTTAATGGCCCTGGGTCATGAGAGCCCTGAGACATTGGAAGCTAAATCATGTAACTAATTCCTGTGAGGCTAAAGTTATTTAATAGATTACCACTTGGGTGAGGTAAAACCAGATTGGTCAGTGTGAAGAGGATGTGCTAATTAAATCCCTTGAAATTAGGAGGTGTGGAGCTCTGATCATTAGTGGTAATATATAAGCTGCTTGTCTCAGAATACTTAGTTTGTGACGTTCAGAGTCCTATGAAGAATGTATCCATTATTTGTGCTGTGTATGGTAGACACATTGTCCCGCACTTGTTAGAAATGGTAATTATTCTATGCACACCCTGGGCAAGGCTGGAGGAGGCTATCTCCCTGGACCATCATCTCCCAGAGGGTTTGGGCATTACTCTTGCCACTGGCACTTGCCTGTCACCTTATACTGTGGCAAGCAAAAAATATCCACTTGCTTACTTTTGTATGAACAGATGATGTCATGAAAATAGGGGTCCAGGAAAGTTCCTCTTGAACTTCAAAGCACTTTGAATGTTAATGCTAATACCACTTTTGTTTCTCACAGTTTGCATCTTTGTGAAAAATCATTTCATTGGCAGTAGGTAGAGACTTTACAGTGTGCAGTCTGCTATTACTGTCAGTGATTAATACTGCAAACAACAGTTTGTCATGTTAACCCCCATCTCCTTCTCACTGTTCCTAACATGTGATGCCATAATAAACTTCTGCATTCAAGGGGCCATCATTTTCTGGATTAGGTTCAAACCTCCAAACAATTGCTCCACAGGCTTCAGCAGCTTGCAGAACAGTGTGCCAGGAGCTGCCGTCTGAAAACACTCCAGAACACACCAACCTCATTCTTTAGGGTGTAATTGCAGGTATCTTCACATTTCAAAGTGGGGAGAAACCTATGTAAATTAAGTGTTTAATAACCTTCGGATAACGGCATGCTTAAAAGCCTACAAGGATAACAACACTAGCAGGCTATCAGGCTGGAGGGTGCATTACATAGTCCTGCATTTGTGAAATGGAGAGATATGATAGCTTCCAGCATCTAACCATGGCCACTTATGTCATTAAACAAATCTAGTTGAGATGAACCTGTCATAAATATGCTTGGAAGCATTTGAAATGGTAATACATCAGATACCAGAATAAAACGTACACAGCAAAATAAACCATATGGTGCTAAGACACATTAACTTCATTTACTAAAAATTATTTCTCGATTTTCTTTAAGGGTTTATAGGACATATGAAAGAATTCTGGACATGGGTATTTAGAATATGAATAATAAGAGGAGTAAGAAGAAACAATAACTATAATATGTCAGATTTTAATTAGTTAATATTTAATGTTTGCAAATTTAATTTTTTTTAATTAAATGTCACCCTGGATAGTAAGACTTTAAATGCAAATAAAGCCTAGCTGTGTTTACATGTTATTTTCATTTTGAGCACTAGATGGCAATAAAATCTCTTCTACAAAAAAAGCTTTCCAGCATGTTGCCATATAAGTTGCTCAGCTATTAAAAGTTTTTTGAACTGCCACTTTGTGTCCTTTGCTTACATATTTACTCTTATCCATTTATATTAACCGGCCAAAGAGATGAAGGACTTTTACTCTTAAGAACATTAGCTGAAAAAAAAAAAAAAAAGAACATTAGCTGACACCCTGAACCTTATGGAAGAGAAAGTGGGAAGTTCACTTGAACACATTGGCACAGGAGATACTGAGAGAAACAATTAATAAATGGGAACTCCAGAAACTGAAAAGCTTCTGTAAAGCAAAAGACACGGTCAACAAGACAAAATGGCAGCCTACAGAATGGGAAAAGATCTTCATCAGCCCCACATCAGACAGAG
Organism: Microtus oregoni; assembly: GCF_018167655.1. Classification (NCBI taxonomy): domain Eukaryota; kingdom Metazoa; phylum Chordata; class Mammalia; order Rodentia; family Cricetidae; genus Microtus; species Microtus oregoni. The sequence continues at coordinate 21,319,573 of NW_024543093.1, read as the reverse complement.
GTCTGATCTCCAAAATGTGCAAAGAACTCAAGAAATTGGTAATCAAAAGAACACATAATCCAATAAAAACAAGCAAGCAAACAAACAAACAAACAAAAAGAATGGAGTACAGACCTCAACAGAGAACTCTCAACAGAAGAATCTAAAATGGTTGAAAGACACTTAAGGAAATGTTTAAAATCCTTTGCAGAGAAATGCAAATCAAAATAATTCTGAGATCCTATCTTCCACCTGTAAGAATGGCCAAGATCAAAAACACTGATGACAACTTATGCTGGAGAGGTTGTGGGGAAAGGGGAACACTTCTGCATTGCTGGTGGAAATGCAAGCTGGACAGCCCCTTTGGATATCAGTATGGCAATTTCTCAGAAAATGAGGAAACAACCTTCCTCAAGACCCAGCAATACCACTTTGGATACATATCCAAAGGATGCTTAATTGTGCCACAAGGACATGTGCTCAACTATGTCTATAGCAGTATTGTTTGTCATAGACAGAACCTGGAAATAACCTAAATGTCCCTCGACTGAAGAATGGATCAGGAGTACTACACAGCAGAAAAAAACAAACAATGACATCTTGAAATTTGCAGGCAAATGGATGGATCTAGAAAACATCATATTGATTGAGGTAACCCAGACCCATAAAGACAATTAGCATATGTACTGACTCATAAGTTGTTTTTAAACATAAAGCATAGAAAACCAGCTTACAAATCACAATCCCAGAGAGCCTAGACAACAATGAGGACCCTACATGAGAGACGTACATGGATCTAATTTACATAGAAAGCAGAAAAAGACTCAGGTCTTCCTCCTGAGTAAATTGGGAGCATGGGGACCATGGCACAGGGTTAAAGGGAAGGGGATAGGAATGGAGGGGAGCAGAGAAAAATATATAGCTCAATAAAATCAATATTTTTTTTTAAAAAAAGAATCTTAGCTGAAAAAGAAGGACTGAAGGCTTACAGGAAAGCTGTTCCTGAACAAAGACTGTGATCAATAAGTACTGAGCAGTTTAAAGTCCTGTTTCAGGTAGGAAAAATCACACAGCTGGTTAGGAGACTATGAGTGGATGCAAACTCTGTACGCCTGTGGGAGTGGTCACGATGTCTATAGGGAAGATATTTTAAAAATTAAACAAATTAATATGCTTAAAATACAAAACAATGTCATACTGACAAAACTCTCAATAAGGGTTAACCCTTATCTTTTAAGTTGATTTTACTTAAACATAGGAAAATTCTAATGACTTATTACAATCCTAAAGGTCATGTTTTAATGTAGCTTTTTGATGTTAGGAATTTACATCTCATCTGTTCATACTGTAAGAAAAGGTATGAGAATTCTACTTACTTCTGCTTATTATTTGATGACTTTCTATTAAATTTATCTGTGTATGTATTTATGCTTGTGTATGCATTCATTTAGGTAGGTAGCTAGTTATATTGTGTGTGTGTGTGTGTGTGTGTGTGTGTGTGTGCAATTGTGCGTGTGTGCTTGTGCGTGTGTCACAGTGTTCCTGTAAATGATAGAGGATAACTTTTGGAAGTGAATTCTTTCTTTCTACCATATGGATCTTGGAGGAGCAAACTCAGTTCTTTAAGCTTAGCAGCAGGAGACTTTCCCTGCATAGCCATCTTGCTGGCTCAGTGATACTATTTAATAACTCAGGTACCAGAAGAGAAACCAAGGTGTGGTCACACTGAACCAACACATCTCCTGAAGAAGTGGTTTGGAGGAAGACTAAATTATTTTTTCTGGGAAAGTTTCTGCCTCAGGAGTTCTGTTCTTCCTGGAGGAGGCACATGATTAGCAAGACATCCAGAAAATCAAACACTGAACAGAGGCCAGAGAATTATAATGCTCATTTCTGTTGGACATTGGCTTTTCAAATGTCATGAACAGGGTATCCTGCAGTGCTGAATGAGGTAGAAGAGCCATCTTAATACTGATGGTGGGAAATGTCCTGCAGTGATTAATTTGAGTGTGCCTGGGCATGTCACAAAGTGAGAAGACCAAATATGATGCGCAAGTTACACCAGGGAGAAGCATTTATGATGCTGAGGGCTTTCAACTCCAATGGAAGAAAATAAAGTCAGGCAGTCTTAGCATAACATCCAGGATCAAGGGATTAGGCAGTGCTAATGATCCGTCTTCTGCTGATGTGAGGGTGTTTAGCAGGTACAACCTGTGACAGCTCAGCCAGGGAGATAGTCACAGGTGATCAGCAAGAGTAAGAGGGAGTGTAACAGCACAGCCCCAGGGGACAGAGTACACTGCAGTGGCACAAGCCCAGTTAATCTAAAAGCTAATTTTAGCCAGTTGAGAAGCTGCTCTACAGTAAACAGGGAACCGGGTTCTCCCTTGCACTTGAATGAGCCCCAGGTAGAGGATCCTGAAACCTCAGGGAGAATGTTTTTCCATTAAGTGAACATTTCTCTCTGTTCCAACTTGCCTGTAAATTTCTATTGCATTCATGTGCTCATTTGAAATTTGGATGGTTTCAAACACATTTGTTTAAGGGGAAGTCGTTCCCTAAAGACCTCCTGGTTCTCATGGAAGCATAATGCAAATAGAAGTGCCGGAAAGTACAAGGCTCACAGAAGTCGCACTTCAGCCTCTCTGTGAGCAGAGTAGAGCAGAGCCTCAGGTCACCAGGGGCATTGCCTGGATGGAGCAAGAATCCCAGAGAGACTGGCAAGGTCGATGAGCCAAGCAGAGCAGATGTGAGAGCAGGGCCCAGTGCGGAGCAGAGATGAGAGAAAGGCTGTATGCAGTTCCCAGAATATATAGGGACTCAAGTTCTTGCTCTACATGTTAATTTAGGAAGAGCTAATGTATTTAAAATTTCTATGTGAAATGAAGGTTGGAATGAGTTAATATGAGTTTTGTGAATAACAGGGACAGACAACAAGGTTTTATGGCAGTAAGGACTTGATCTGTTGTGTTGCACTCAGGACTGATGACCTCACTTATAACCAGGGACCTCGTAGAACTCAAAATTATTTGTTAAAGGATAAGGGAATGAATGGATGGTGAAATAAGATTTGCACTTGTCTTTGTCACCGTATTCTGGCAGGAGTTATTCCCTCACACTTTGAAAGTTAGAGACATCTCGAAGAGGTTTTGGAAAATTGTAGAATCTAAGTTATGAAAAGAATGCATGAGAAAAGCTATTTTACATATATTCAAATATTTGTTATTTGTAAATTTAGAACTGAATTCAGTAAAGAAGAGATGTGTGTTAAAGGATAGGAGAGAAAATTCTACACAGGATACTTATCTCTTTTAGCACCTGCACTGCTCTGTGCAAATGGAGCGAGGGGCTGGCAGAGTGCCTGTGGGATTCGGTTCCAGTAGCTCTCATTTGCACCATCATCCTGGTGCTTGTGTTTTCCCAATTTCTTTCTCCTAGAAGTTTTTCTTAATTTTCTCAGTGTTTTTGGTTCCCCAGTAGTATCCAGTTTTGCGGAAGGATGGGTAAAACAATTCCACAGACATAGTGAAGAGTCCTTTTCTTAGGCCTAATGCTTGCCTCATGGTCAAATATCAGAGAATAGAATGCATGTGACGATTCAGTAAGCACTTCTAACTCATCCACTCCAGGAAGACAGTAAGTTCAAGGAAATGGCCTCCTCCGCGTACAGAAGAGACGCAAATACTCCCGATAGTACTACCAATTACTACTCAGTACCTTTCTGCTGTGTGTATGTGATGCTGGGCATCAAGCACGCACTCTCCCATGACCTACATCCTGGACCTTTTTATTGTTATTGTTATTATTGTTGCTGTTGTTTTAAATTTTAAAACAGAGCTGCATTAAATTTCCAAGTCTGACCTTAAACTTGTAATTTTCCCTCCTCAGCCTGTCTGGTGGTTAAGATGATAGATCTGTACCATGAGGCCGATCTTAGTACTTTTTAATATAGCTGAGAATATTTTCAGAAAAAAATCCAAAATTTGACCCCCAGACAATGAATTAAGAGAAAACAGAATTGCTTTGGTGTGGGGAGATTAGATGGTTTTTTATATCTTAGCTCAGAATTTGACTTGTAAATTTCTAGTTCCCTGTTATAAATCCTTTTCTTTTAAAGGAATATTTTAATGACGTTTCGTTAAAGAATGTCTAATTTCTCCCCTTTGTTTTCTCTATAAAGGGCCTGTTGTCAAGATTGTGAGGTATGCTGAGCCTCATGTCCTCAGCAGCCTAACTGATAGAGAACATAGATAGAGAGGAAGAGTTCCTGAGGAGTTAGGAAATAACCACAGGCTCAGAAAGGAAGGGATGTGGCTAGAAGTACTGCCATTAACTGAATACAGAAAAAGCTTTCAGTATTAGACATGTGCTTAAAATAGATATACACAAGTGGCTTTGTAAAATCCTTTTTTCAGAATTACTCCATGCTTTTCAAATATGTTTGTGTGAAAAGAATATAAGAGATCAAAGAAGGTCAATAAACAACCTGGATTCAAGAAGGAGAAAAGAATAAGAAGAGAAGGGCAGCCGCTAAGCATTGCTTGAGAGAAAGGCTGATTTGGGCTGTGGCCACCAGAAGGAAAACTTATCAGGCATGGGCATGGCCACAAAACCAGGGAGTGTTGAGTAGAGATATCAGCACCACTGGAAAGGATGCTTAGATAGCAGGGCCTGGGGCAGGTGGCCTGCAAAACATGGTTCTGGGTCAGCAGGCCTGGAATCCCACAGTGGATTCCATCCAGCTTACTTTGGGTGATATGAGCCCTGAGGCACATGATCCCCAAATTGGACTTTTTAAAAAATGATATATGTGTATATATAACTTATATATCTGTTGTATAATTATATAACAGATACTTTAGTTTTAGTATCCGTTTTAGGATAAAAGTAGACATTTAATCATAAATACAAGTTCTTCTGTTTTCTTCCTGCCATGGGTAGCAGACATAGCATGAACAGCTCTGAAATGCATGGAGTTGTGGGTAGAACTGGGGTAGAGCCTTTTACTTGCTAGAGTGGCTGTGGCCTTCAGCCTCTCTGTGCACACTGTTCTTTCTCACTCTGCTAATCTATTATTTCATTTACAGGCTTACTACGTGGGCACCTGAGAGTGAAATGAAAGGAGTCCTGCACCATGAATAGTAGGAAAACAGAGCAATAATCCTTCCATGGTGGGAGAAGGGAAGCATAGTCCAGCTTCAGCACTTGGTGGGTCGAGTTTGAATGGGATATGACCCTTTCAGTTTGATCAGGAAATGCAAAGAGAAAGAAAGAAAGAAAGAAAGAAAGAAAGAAAGACTAAAAGAAAGCCTGTTGTTGGGGAGAAAAGAAGAAGTAAAGAATAAAAGGTAGAAATAAGAGGAATGGACAGAGGAAGAGAGTAAAAAGGGACATAGAAGAGAGAGAGAGAACACATTTTTCATTTCATCTTTAGGGGTCAGGTGACACTTACTATGTTTCCTCTGTCCACTGAAATAACATTCAGTTATTCATTAAAATGTGTGTATTCATATTTGAGCCACTGTAGTGAGATGGGGGAAAGAGAGAAACAGGGCAGAGAAATGCTATTGAAGACTACACCGTTTAATTTTGAAAATTTTGTATGAAGTGTGGTATGAAGCAAAGGTGCTCAAAGCAAATGCTGTCAGAGTTCAAAGTCAGAAGCATTTTCTTTGATTATGCTTTCTATTTTCCTGAATCCTAATTTTGAATAGTACAAAACTTTTAAAACAACTTATTTTGCATATGAATAAAATACATTTTTTCTGCTTCTGAACAAACTTGCACAAAGCAAGAAAGCCACAGTTAAAAATGGAGCCATTCCATTTGCTGAAGCCCACTCATACATGTTACAGGGCTGTGCATCTGTCTGCTCCTAGTGAGCAGGGTTAGTGACTCTGGCCTCCTTCCTGTAAGCAAGAGAAATCATGTCATCCTCACGCCCTTATCCCTGCATGGAAAGCGCTAGCTTGCTCTTGTTAGTAAGAGGGAGTCAGAATCCCCCAAACAGAGCGGTGACTTATAGGTGTTTATTCATGCAGTGAAGCTAATGCTCACCTAATGAACTGTTAGGATCTGCACAGCACAGGTGTGCATTCAAGCACCATAAACTGACGATTTCCCAAGGTGCAGTGGTAGGGTCCTATTCTTTCCTACTCAATCCAGTAAACAAAAACAATTACAAATACAAATAATTGTTTTCCTGATTCTCTCTGTCTCTCTGTCTCTCTCTCTCTCTCTGTGTGTGTGTGTGTGTGAAAATGAAGCCATGGTTTTGCTCATACTAGGCCAGCACTCTGCTCTTGAGCTCTACCATAGTTCTTTACCATGTAGATAGTCTTATGTCAGAATTTCATGGCCCAGAACAGTGGGTTTTCTCATATGTGAGGAAATAGATAGATCATTCTTATCCTCAGATGCTCTGCAGTTTTGGTGCACAGTTCTAGTATTAATTTGTCTTCCCCAGTTTTGTACTCTGGTTACTACTTTTGTTCTTTGACTCATGATGAAGTAAAACAGGTGTTGCTTGAAAAAAAATTCTCAGATACCTGGGTGGTCAATCTGATAACCAAGATACCTGATAAATTGTTATTGGCAGGTAGTGTTTGTAGCATATCTTGGTGGGATCAGTCAAAATATTGTTAGATTTCATGAGAATGGTAAATGATAAAAGTTTTATAAATAGTTTGTTTCTGGAATCTACCATTTACTATTTCCTTTATTTGACTGACCATGGGTAATTGAAGCTAATGAAGCTGTGGGTAAAGAAAATTCTCTAGATAGGTGGCATTAGGGGTTGAACTGTGGCAAATGTAGGGCATCCTTGACCTTTGTCCATTGGATGCCAGCCACACACCACTCATGTCTCCCAAGCAAGGAAAGCTAGAAGTCTCTTCAGAGATCATCAATGTCCCCTGTAGGATAAATCAGTTAAGAACCGATGTTCTAATGACAGGTGGGCTTTTATTTATTAGAATATTGTGTATGGTGAATGAGGCAGCTGTGCTGAAACACCTGATATTAAAAAGGTGTTATTCACATGCTTGAGCATAATTTTTTCATTTAGTATTTCAACTCACTTCTGCTTAAAATGGAAAGTTGTTAACGTACTTGAACTCATTGACTACTCTGGATGAATTTTGTTCTTATAGAAATTAAATATTACCAGTTTTTATGAAAAGCAAAAACATTTTTAAATGTCTTTGAAACTTAGAAATGTAGGCATTACACTTTTTTAAAATCTAGAAAACATCTGGCTAAGAGCAGTTGAATTCAACTGTTTGTAGATATAAAGTTTGTGTTATCTCTCCCCCATGCTGTACTTAGAAGGACTTTGGCAGGATGTTCTAAAAGTGCTTGGCATGTTGACATAACTTGGCTTTCCAGAGTAGGGCTGCACACACAATCTTAACACATTGTTATTCCACTACCATGGAGCAGAGTCCTTGACAAAGAGGAATGCATTGGCTCTTAGGAGGCCAAGGGACAGGTGGCTGAGGCTTCAAACTGGAGTTACCAGTTTGTTTCACACCTGGCTCTGTTGCTTGCTAGCTGAGTGACCTGGGGTCAAGAAGCTTATCTCTGTCATCCAGTGTCTCTGGCTGCAACTTAGACTGATGTGAAGAATTTAATACTGTATTGGTAGATAAGTACTTTTAGTAAGTTATTTTTCAGAACTATATTGGTAAATGAATAGTTTTAACAAATTATTTTAAGAAATCAAATTTTAAGCATGTTATTTAAATTCTCTTTTCCACACAAGTTAATAACATAGAAAAGGCAATCTATTATTTTTAGTGGAAAATATTATAGTTATCATTATATTATTAATTCAGGAATAAAACCATGCCAGGCTTTTAAAATCTTCCAGACCCTTTATCTTATATCTGGCTATTCTATGGCCAGAATTCTCTCTCATTATTTTACAAATGGAGCAGGACAAGCTGAAAGAGATTGCATAACTTGCATAACTTTAGTTCAGGGCTATGGTGGAGTCCAGGGGTGGACTCAGCTCACATGGAAAGTCTGATTTTAATTTTGTTAATCCATGCTTCTCCTCTACAATAAAATGGAACATAACAGAGAAGCTAAATAACACAGGAAGCCTTAGCTAAGCCACATAAATGAAGCTTATCACTCAACAGCCCTGTATTAACAGTGCTGAATACATTCCACATATAAACACAGAGGCTTGGGGAGTAGAGCAGATCATGCAGGTTTATACAGTGGAAAAGGCTCAGAGACCCAGTACAAACCCACAAGCCTGTCTCTCATTCCTGAAGAAGAAAGCCAGGAGCCTCACAGGAAAAAAGGGAAGCCAGAGTCAGAGTCAGATGGCTTTCCATACCACAGGGACTTGTCATGAAGGGAAACACAAAGGTGGGATGACAAGGGGAACACAGACCCTCTATCTTACCCTTGTCAGTAAAATGAAGAGTTGGAATGGGTCACCTCAAACTTCTGTCTATCTTAGTTATAATTTGCATCAGTCTCTTCCTTACACTTGCCTCTGGCTTCTTCGTACTCTTAAACACAAAACACTTTCAAAAAGTTTTACCTAAGTGGCTACACGTTTATCCTGGGGCTCAGCTTAGGAAAAGGGTTCTAATACCTAGGATATAACAAGAAAGAGTATTTCTTAGCTAGGGTTACTGTTACTGTGATGAAACAAAATGACCCAAAGCAACTTGGGGAAGAAAGGGTTTATTTTATTTGCAATTCCATATAACAGTGCATCATCAAAAGCAGTGAGGACAGGAATTCAAGTAGGGAAGGGACATGGATGCAGGAGTTGATGTAAACGCCATGGAGAGGTTCTGCTTACTGGCTTGTTCCCCATGAGAGGCTCAGTCTGTTTTCTTATAGAATCAGTACTATCAGCCCACCTCCCCACCAATCACTAAGTAAATGTTGCATCTTAGGCAGACATTTTCTCTGTTGAGATTGCCTCTTCTCAGATGTCTCTAGCTTGTATCAAGTTGACATAAAACTAGTCAGCGAGTATGATACAGTTTGTATTTTCATGGCTCAGTGTATGTTAGAATGGATGTTCCTGTCCCAAACATTCTTCATTCCGCCCCCCCCCAAAGAAATTCCAGGCAGCTGGAGGCTTTCTCTCCCTTTGGCCCAGATGTTTACTTTTACATCTGTTGCATGGTATTTTGTACAGCCCTGGGTAGGACGAACTCTAAAGATATAACTTATTGATGACTTCAGGTATCAGGTGGTTAATGGGCACTCACTAACTGAATTCACCTCACAGTAAGCACTCAATGGCTTATGGTGGTGTGTTACAAACAGGTGCATAGACAGTGGTATCAGATTACTTTGCTGCATCAAAGACACTAGGTTAGAAAGTAGACTACATATAGAGCTCCAGAAGCCCTGAGAAGTGAATGGCCCTCTGTCTCCATAGAACCTTATTACTCTAATGAATAACTATGAGATTACTGACTCCTTTCCTTGATTATGGCATGAATCAAATCATATATATTTCTTTGTAACATATATTAACTATCTGTATTTGGGAGTAAATCAAATGTTTTCTCATTTTGTTTTAAATTTTTACTCAGATTCATAATAAAGACTTTTTAGTATAGTAAGTGAAACACAATTTTAGTAATTTTTATGTTTTCCAGATCCTGATCATCAGTAATATATATAATATAAACATATATATATTTATATATATTTTTCCCCTGGAGGTACATTTCTTCTCTCTAAAAAGACATGAGCACAAAAGAATTGTTTTTGTTTTTAAAAGCCCAGTGTTAACCTCTGAAAGCCACTGACTGACGACAACCTGGAAGGAACGTCAGCTTGACAGTGACGGATCTATCTGTGTGACTGTGCAAAGCCATCTCCGGCCATGAAAACCTAGCAGACAGAAAATGCCAACAATCACTGTAATTTGAGAGGAAAATAAATAAGAAATACAATACCCGAGACTGTCTTGATTGTCCAAAGTAGGACAAGGGAGATTCCCATGCAGGAGCCTGGCTCCCACTAAGAAGTACCAGAACCTGGAGGTTGTGGCACACGCCTTTAATCCCAGCACTCGGGAGGCAGAGGCAGGAGGATCTCTGTGAGTTTGAGGCCAGCCTGGTCTACAGAGTTAGTTCCAGGACAGCTAGGGCTGTTACACAGAGAAACCCTGTCTTGAAAATCCAAAAAAAAAAAAAAAAGAAAGAAAGAAAGAAAAGAAGAAGAAGAAGAAGAAGAAGAAGAAGAAGAAGAAGAAGAAAAGAAAAAGTACCAGAGATGATGAAGATTCCCAGTAGCTAAAACCGGAGTTGGTGGGGTACTTGATCAAAACCTGTTCCTATTCAGTGCAGGGCAGTAATGGAACAGTGGACTTCACAGGAAATGAGTCAGGGCCACACAGCAAATTATTCAGGTCTAGTGTCACAGATGAAAGCACTCTGTGAACTACATTCTGTAAAAGTCCTAGAAATCTAAAATTAGTGATTTACTCTCCTTTGTCAAAAATTTCCCTTGACATCAGCACGAAGACTCATATATAGGGACTTACACAATTTTCTGAATCTTAAAATAAGAACAAGGAGATCTACGCACACATCATCTCTGTGTGGCATTGACTGAAATAAATGTATGTAGATTCCAAGAAAACTGAAAATCTAGTCACATGATAATGTGCCATTGCATTTACACATAGATTTTAATATATAAGTAACGTGAAATCTAGCACCCTCGCCCCCAATTATATCCAGCTTAATTTTATGGCCTCAGATCCACAATAGATTCAGAAGTCTACGAAAACGTTCTCAAAGTCAAAATGGGAAGAAACCAAAGGGAAGTGTTTAAATATAAATGCCCAAACGGAACACTGCGAAATATATCTCTGGAACGCCTTAGGTTCCTGGAAAGCCAGAGAGCTACTTTTTTTTTTTTTTTAAAGTCATTTTGATCAAATTATTTTGTTGTTTGTTTAGGCATTCCAAAATTCCTTTGCCAGGCAGGGAAAGTTCTCGTCTCTTTGGAAGATTTTTTTAAAACCCGATTCCAAAAGAAAAAACGATTTTTGAGAAGTGCTGGGTTATGTTGAATCAACACACGACTGGAAAGCTCAGTGTCCTGTGTTAATTTGCCGGCAAGTGAGAAGCTGGAGGAGGGCGCCCTGGTGGCAAGGCTGGGTCGTCTTGCCGCAGCCGGGCAGCAGGGGGCCCCGGTTCCCCTCTCCCAGCTCGGGTTTCCCTGCTCCGGGCTGCTCCAAGACGTTCCCCGCCCAAGGTCAAACTCTGCAGACGCGTGCGGGCCGCTGCCAGGTGGTCGGGCGACACTGGGAAGCGGAGTCGAGCTCTGTGGGCGGCTAGCGCGGACTGTGCATACAATGGTGCCGGGTTGTGGGGCTCCGGCGGCCCGGGAGGTAGCGACGCTCCCGGGAGGGGTGGAGAGCGCGCGGTTGCCGCAGAGTGGCTCGGACGCAGAAGCGGAGAGCAGCCGGAGGGCGCCCCGCCCCGACCAAGCAGCGGGAGCCCCCGGCTACCCAGGCCTCCGCCTGTCACCTGCGTCCAGCCAGCTCCACGGTCTCCTCCCCTTGTTCAGGTCCACTCGGTCCCTCCCCTGGGCCGTCCAGAGCACCAAGTTGGCGGGAGCCTATAAAAGCCGGACCGTGCGACCCGCGACACACACTGCAAGACCGCTAGACAGAGGACAACTGCTGTTCTGCCCCAAGCACAGGCGCGACTATGTCCCACCACTGGGGATACAGCGGGCACAACGGTGAGTGCGAGGCCGCGAGCTCTGGGCCACGCGCTCCAGGTCTCGGTTTAGGCTGCTGCCTAGCACCCAGTTCCCGTAGCGCAGCTGGATGCTTGGGTCCCAGCCGGGCCCCCGCGCTAGGATGTCCCTGGCGCGACTCGGAGAACTGTCGAGGATCTGGTGTCAAGCCAGCCTGGCCGTGCGCAGGGGCTGGGAGGTACAGCGCAACACAAGACCGGAGGACAGTACCTGTAAGGACCACAGCTGGTCACCTTATGCCAACCTAGGCAGAAGCACACGAAGGTTGTTACAAATATTTTAGCTGTAGGTCACAGAAAGATTACGGAGGGGGAGGGGGAGACGGGGGACTCTTGTCCCCTTCGCTTCAGTCTCTGCCGCACCTGTAGCTGAAATTTCCAGCGCAATTTGTTAAGGCATCTTCTGGAGCCAGTTTGAATCTAAATGAGCTGGCTCCAGAGTTCTCCATTCATTTCTCAACTTGCAGTGTCGTTGATAACTGGATGTTTTCCTGGTCACAGACCTATGTGCCAGAGGACAGCTGAGGGGAAAAGAAAGTGCACCTGGCTCGTGGCTGAAGTGTGTGGGTCTCTAGTAGAAAGAATTCAAAGGAGGTGTCTGTGCCTGAGCTTTGGTCTATATCCTCTGTACTCTCACCTAGAGTGACAGCAGAAGGCATCCAGACCTGCTAATGCCATAGGGAGAATATATATCCCAAACCCAATCTCAAGAGGATGTGTAGTCTCAGTTGGACTACAGCCCTATCAGTAGTTCTGCCCAGTCTTAGTTACTGAATTTAGGTAAAAAGACCAAAATTGTTAACGTTTGCCTGACGGCATCTGTTAAGAAATGGATGTATGTGAATTCTAATTTTCACACAGATCTTTCTTAGGAAGGCTTGAAATATTATTGCTTCATGTCACTAATATGGAGACTGAGGAACATTTTGTTTTTGTAAATGTTACAGTGCTATAAAGTATCACCTTCAAATTTGGAACTGAGCAGACTATCTCTAGAATTACCCGTGGTTTCTAGTTGCTAGTGTTCCCTTTCCTACACTGATGGCTTTATGGTGTCTTTTCACTTTCAGGACCAGAGCACTGGTATAAAGACTTCCCCATTGCCAATGGAGAGCGGCAGTCCCCAGTTGACATTGACACCAAGACTGCCCAGTACGACTCTGCCCTCCAGCCGCTGAGTGTATGCTATGACCAAGCTACTTCCAAGAAGATTCTCAACAATGGCCACTCCTTCAACGTGGAGTTTGATGACTCCCAGGACTGTTCAGGTCAGTTTCCATTTTAATGGAAGTTGCAGGGACACTGACAGGAGGCCCTTGACAGGATAGTTTTTTTTCTAGAAGCTAAGATGTCATGCTGATTTCTTTATTAGGTTCTAGAAGCAGGCTATGTAAACTATCCTGGGGCTGTTTGCCACTTTGTCAGATTGTGAGATCTGTAGGGTATTGTTCAATGTGCCTTCGAGAAGTCATAAAAAGCAAGCCAGGTCCGTAACCAGGGAATTTTTGAAACTTTTAAACTTTTAAGATTAACTTAACTTTTAAACAACTTTTAAAACATTTATCCTCCCGAGCTGATGATGTCTATCCTCGATAAGTATGTCTTTGGTGTCTTCAAGTAAGCAGTATGGAAAGTGATGAGTCTGATGACTTAAAATGTTGAAGTTCCTGGTAAACACCCCGTGTACTGGCCAGTGCCGGCATACTGGGACAAAGGCAGCAGGATCTCATTCAGAAATTTGCTTCACAAGGGAAGAGTTTTCAGAGTGAGTTGGCTATGCTTAAGCAGTTACTGAAAGGCCCAGTTACCATAATTTATTTGTAACTGGGCTGCTGACAGGATGTTGGTGAATGCTTTTTTGCTTTATTTAGAAAGAGGAGACTGATTCCGTTTAGACTTGGTAGCTGTCTTGATTGCTCACTGACTGTTTAATTGCCAGTGTCCTACTTTCCTGAGTGTTTTCCTTTGAAGGTCACTGAGTGAAATGGACCTGTAATACATTATGTTTGGTGGTAGTTTGGAAAAGGACAAAGATAGAGAAAACAGTTACTATTGCTGTCACAGGTAAAAGTAATGCCTCTGCTAAATACTAGCATGTATATGATGTGCAATTAAAATATTATGTTTCAGTAGCAGCAGAAAAATCTCAAATACTTCAGAAAGAAGCAACAGTTGAAAAAGGTGCACTTATTGGGGGGTGAGGTCGCATACATATACAGCAGATGCATGGAGAAAAGACCCTCTACAAGAAGATGGAAAATTCAGAATACCAAAAAAAAAAAAAAAAAAGCCAGTCTCTTCTTGAAGGCAGTTTTTGTTGTTGTTGTTGTTGTTTGTTTTTTTGTTTTTTTGTTTTGTTTTGTTTTGGTTTTTTTTGTAAAGCCTCTGAAGTATTTTTCTCTCCTGACTTAAGGTTGGTCATTTTAAAGAAAGCTAGGTGGTTGATTGACCCACAATTGTCTGTCGGGCCTGTCCTGAGCAGCCCTTGGGACTTTGTTGAGTCAGTCAGTCAACAGGGGCCGTGCTGGTGGGAGACAGAAGTCTTGCAGAGCCTTGTTGTTATGTCAAGTCACACCTAGCTATGGCCTCTTCCCCGTGTCTGCCATACTAGGAGTCTTTCTGTCAACATCACTAACAACATGCCTTGTTAAGATAAGGGACATGAGGGCAGTTGAGGTCTGATTCCTTTCTTGTATCCAGAATGTACTGAAGACGTCTCAAATAGAAGGCTATAAAGAAGGCTATAAAACAATAGGCTTTGACGGTAACCTCGATGCATGCAAAAGTAAACTGTTCAAGGAACTGATATGGGATCCAAGGGTCTTGAAATGGATTGTTTGGTTTAAGAATTCTCTGAGGAGTGTTTAAGACCCTAGCAGAAGCAAACAATGTGTGGGTGGATGGGAGGGGGGGGTGTTGATTGAAGAGAAGAAGAGGGTTCCGGTGGCACAAGTCCGGTTTCCGAGCTTTTGGAAGATAGAGTAAGGGGGATGGTTTTGTGGTAGTATCTTGCCCACAGGCCCCAGGCACAGGGAAGTGGGTAGGGAACAGGATATGTGGCTACCAATACGTTTTTTGATTTAAATTTGTTCCCCAGGTGGGAAATCCTGACATTTGGAAGTCTGTTAGCTAGAGACTCACAGACAATGTTCTCAGATGGGTATCTGTCAATATCTGCGAAAAGGGAGGGCTGTCACTTTGGTGCTTGCAAAAATGACGTGAGAAAAATAAGAAGGCTTAGGCGTCCACATGACACCCCAGTAAAGAATTCCCAGAGTAAATTCCTTCCCTTCGGAGGAATAAATTACTGGGTTTTGTTTTAAGAGACTCCAGCAAAGGGAATTAGGAAACTCCAGGGGGTTAAAGAGAGAACAGAATGTGTGTCTTTGTGCCCTAGATAGCAAAAAGGTCTAGGAAAAACAAGGGTCAGTGGAGATTAGAGGGAATTGTTCTCCCTTAGCCATGAAAGATTCCTTTGTAATTTGGCCAGCGTCTCCTATCTCTTTCAGTGACATTGGCTAAACAAGAATGTAGAATGTATTAAAATGTTGATATAAAAGGAAAATCAACTTACAGAATAAGTTAAAAAGTTATGCAGCACCTGGAGAAATACTCTTTCGATTTTCTTTTTAATGATTCTTAAATTCTCAAAAGCAGAGGAAATGGTAGTGCTGCTCTCGTCAGCCCACAATCTGAAGAAAGAGAACCATGTGCTGAGGCTTGTCCTTCTCAGCACCACTCTCCTGTAAACATCAACTAGTGGCCTTTAATATTTGTGCATATGAATACTCGAATGATAAGCACTGTCAAGGTTTAATTCTACATACCATATTTTTAAAAGGTGATATTGCACGTAAGTCTCAAATGAATTCATTTTGGTTACTTCATATTTTGCAAGTTAACTTTAATGATTCTTGGTTGAGCTATTTTTAATTTTCTGCATTTAAATGCATCAGTAACTTACCCCAACCTACTCTGTTTGCCCCCCTGAGATCGCAGCCTCATAGAATTAAATCTTGAATTCTGGCCTTGCAGTATGTTCTAATTGTTATCTTACACATAGATTTTAGTACCTGCTGTCAAAACTGAACTAGCTGAGTTTGATGTTCTGTCTTTTTACCTGGAGGTATTTCTTTTAACACATGGAATTAATAGGTCTTAACCTGAAACTCATAGTAAAGTTCTCAAAATTCCTTTAAAGTCAATAATCTTAAATTAATGGAAATTTGATAATAATCCCTTTTTAAAGTTCTTTAAAAAAGTATTATAAAGGAATAACCTCTGCTTGAGATGTTTTCCTGCCAGCTTTTTCTGGTACTAAAGGAGAGGAAGCATTAACCACTGCTAACTTATTAACTCTGATTAATAAGTTAAAACTCTGCTTTATTGCAAAGCTACAGAAGAATATTGAGTAACGTTGGAATTTTCGGTCAGCTCACACATCATATTCATTCCAGTTAGGGCTTCCTTTTTTAAAAGAGAAACAATGTTTATTTGTTTATGCTAGCTCAAGAAGAAAGAAGGAAGCTGAGTTGTTCCCCAGTGTGCCTTTGAAGCTGGCCATTGTCTGCGTAACATAATGGAGCTTTGTACCTGGGTTCTGTTTAACTTTGCAGGGACTTAGTTTTGGAGCTGTAAATTTACCTTCCACAAACAATCATAAGCAACCAAGGAATCTCTAATACTCAGAACACTGATCAATGCTTCCTAAGCGCACTGAGTAGTGGTGACACTCTCTCCTAAAAAAGGGTCAGGCATAATCCTAAGTAATCCTACATAACGTAAGCTAGAACAATTGATTTTCACTGTGCTACTCTAATGAAGTTGATAGCTCAATGTTTTATTGTTTAGCAGAAATGGAATATGAGCTCCTCTCTCAGATATGCTTGCATGACTATAGATAGTCCTAGGATTATTTGGTACTGTCAATGGAAAAGTATGTATAGTTTAATAAGTAGTTAAAATTGCAAGCATGAATTAAAAAATTTCAGAGTTTTTGCGGAGAAAAGATTTTAAGTATTAACGTTGACATCTTATCTGTGGAAAGTTTTCATTTGTCTGTTTGGACAGGAAATCACTAAATGTTGGTTTATGTAAACAATATTGGGATGTTTACTTATTTGGATTAAAGGAGATTACTTACCCCAGTGGTCTTTCGTTTGTTGTTTAAATACATCCTAATTATCAATAGTGACTAGGAAGAAAAATAGTGAAAAAATGGTAAATTTTCAGTTATTTTATATGGGTTTCTAATTGGTTTCAGCAGTATAGAATCTCCTATTTTAACAAAAATATGGTTTAATAATTTAGGTATTCAGCATAAGAAGACATTATTATATAGTGTTATAGTATTTATACTGTGTTTAACTGGTAACAGATTATAAAAGTTGAAATTGGGACAAGTTCTGGTTTTAAGAGTTGAAATTTAATTTGCTATTTGAAAGTCTACAGTAAAGAAGAATAGAAAGCACCCTTTATCCTCCCACCTGGTAGAACAAGTTTCTGTGGCATAGCGAAAGCATGAACTCTGTGGAAACCCCTTACCCCCAAATACCTAGATTTTACAGAGGATAATCATACAGCTAGTAATTTCTACCACAGTGAAAATTTTTTGCATTAGAAAAAGCAAGCAAGGCATATTTAAAAATGGGGTATCACAGTCACAATAAATAAATTTATTTAGGAATATAGTGTAAATTATTTTTAACAAAGTGTTATATTTTTTATTTCTTAGACAAAGGGAAACACGTTATATTTATCCAAGATAAAGACATTGTAAGATTCTGACAATGTTTACCAATTAATCAGCTAAACTTTATGTTAACAATTTCTGAAACCAGAACTGTTGCTGTGTGTAGCAATTTAATTATAAAGATTTAATAATCTTTACTAATGGCAATGGACTTCTATTCTGCATAACAACAAGTTTTATTTTAATGTGGGGTAAAATATCTGTCTAGTGTTAAAACCACTGGTATATTTAACATTGAATCATTTCTTCTAGTGTTCACAAAGCCTTTAAACATAAAAGTGCATATGCACTCAAAATATATTTGTGTTTAAAATATTCCCTAAAACAAATGGAAGATGATGCAATTTCAAAGTCTGAAAAGGAGGGAATAAGAAATAGTGGGAAAGTATATTCACTTTAAAATATGAGGTGGCGGTATGATTCTCCTCTGGTGGAATGCAGATACACTTAGATTGGTGATGCCTGATGCTTAAGATAGGTTCATTGAATTGGATTAGCCCCTAGACTGATCTAATGCACACGACATTATGCATGACTTTTGCTGCATATGAGCTTTGCAGAATTAGGGCAAAAAGCCTTTTTCCCTAGCACTAAAATTGCTTCATCAAAATGATGGCATTGTTAAGTGTGTATTTGTGATGGTGTATGTCTGGTCATATTGTAGTTTGTGATGCTGTATTTGGTTGATATCCCTGGATATCTTGGTGGAGGGGAGGTGGAGGGGAAGTGTGTGGGGTGGGAGGTTCATCTGGAGAGAGATGAATCTGGAGGAGAGAGGGGAGGTTGTGGGGAGAGACTGGTGGAAGGGGAGAACTACAGTCAGGATGTAATATAAGAGAGAAGAATAAAAAGGGGAAATCCGTATTCTTTCATTTCTGAAAAAACATAGCATAAGGGTCTCAATACTTTCTTCCCACGCTCATCAGATAAACACAGTCGCTTCTGTGCTTCAAGGGACACAATTTCAGCATAGTACATTTGAGTTCATGTTTCTTCACATGAGTAATATAACACCATTTATGATTCATTTTTTTCTGCTTTCATTCTTTATTTTTTCTTTGTCCATTGGAAGAATAAGCAGCCAATGATTGCATAGTTGCTGTGGAAAGGCCACACTGCATATCTCTGCCAGTTTCACCCTTTACTTTGAATAGCTTAATAGGCCTTGCTACAGTATTTAAGTGAAATGAAGCAAATGATATTTATTGTACAGACTTTGCCCTTGTGTTTTACAAAGCCCTGTGAATTTAAGTTCATTATTTTATAGAGTTATAGTCCAAGGCCAATAAAATGTACCTAAAGCAGCAGATGCTTTTCATCCTAGAAAGATAGACTCTCGTAGAACAGAGTCACTTCCGAAAACATCTAACTGTATTGTTTAAAGGGTATAGATACATACAAATAAAGTAAAAGTTTCAGTTTGTTTGCTTCTATTGTAACCCTTGTTCCAAACACACTTGCCAAGTGTCTCTAAATGAAGCAATCCAAGCCTGTGGCCTCTAGGATGATCTGTTGACTAAAATGAAATTAATTCCAGGATAGATAATCCAAATAGTTTCTATAGTTTAAATTTCAGCTTCTGAAATAAAGCACCTTGAAATACACATAGAGATGATGGATAGGTTATTATTAATGAAATAAACAATTGAACTACACATTTTAAAGAATAAGAAGTTTCAGAGGTTGGATACAGATTTTCAGGGACAAAGTTAGTTAGCATAAGCACAGTTAAATTTTATAATATTTTGAATTCTTTCACAAATCTGGTGTTTGGACTGTCAGGGTAATCATTGGGCTACATGGGAAGATAGGCCCCTGGGTTTGCAGATCATTCCACTAGCCCTTTGGCTAACTGTCCATCAAGTCTCCCCTCTTTGGGCCTGAGAGCTTACAGGAGATATACCAATGTGCCTGGCAAATGTGTGTGTGTGTGTGTGTGTGTGTGTGTGTGTGTGTGTGTATCTGGAGACATTATATGCATGTATTGTCATTTCAGTGCTGAAAGGAGGACCCCTCAATGGTACCTACAGATTGATCCAGTTTCACTTTCATTGGGGCTCATCCGATGGGCATGGCTCTGAACACACTGTGAACAAAACAAAATACGCTGCAGAGGTAAGATCATTTCTTTGTCACAGAGAAAAACTTATTTAGCATAAATTTCCAAGACTTAGGTTTTTTTTTCTAAAATATTTATTTATTTATTTATTATGTATACAATATTCTGTCTGTATGCCTGAATGACAGAAGAGGGTGCCAGACCTCTTTACAGATGGTTGTGAGCCACCATGTGGTTGCTGGGAATTGAACTCAGGACCTTTGGAAGAGCAGGCAATGCTCTTAACCACTGAGCCATCTCTCCAGCCCCCCATCCAAGACTTAGTTTTATATAAAGTCTAACACATACCAAGTCAACAACCTCTTCGCAAAAGACCTTCATATTGGTTCTTAGGGGCTTTGTTACCATCCAGTTAAGTCTGTCAGAACAGCACTGAGTTTATTTTATTATAAATCCAGAAATAATCTCTGCCTTTTCTTGATATTCTACATTTCCTCATCTTAGAGTAGTTTTTAAAGTGATGTATTAGTATAACAAATATAGCCAGAAGTAAATCAAGTTTTTTTTCTTAAAATTATCCACATTTTCTTTTTAATAAAGCTGTAAAGAGAAGAGAGGGAAGAGTAGCCACTAGATGAAATCTTCACTTTTATCATGTGAGTCACGTACTGTGGTTTTTCTCCCCTGACTTTAGCTTCACTTGGTTCACTGGAACACCAAATATGGTGATTTTGGGAAAGCTGCACAGCAACCAGATGGACTGGCTGTTTTGGGTATCTTTTTGAAGGTTAGTTAATGGCCCAGTTCTTTGTTTCTCTGTGTTCAAGAATGATTGGCTAGATAGAATATTGATAACAGGAAGAACATTCTATTAAAATTCTGAGAAAATGCATTGGGCACTATATATTTCCAGGCTCAATTCTCTCTCCACCACTTCATTCTTTCCTGTGGATGTCTGAAAGACACCTCGAGTGTGTCACTTAGAAACCAGTTAGATATTAATGTGATGAAAAGACAGATGTAAACTTAGTGTGACCAGTAAGATATTTGCTTTAATCAAACCGTCAGCTAAGGTTCCTACTTGATTAGTTTAGGACAGACAGTGCTAAAGTGAGATCAAGTTCTGTGGGGTGGTGCTGGGGTTCTGGGTCAGCTTCTCAATGTTGGCAAATTTTAGGAACTGTGGGCTCTCAGAGTTGAGCTGCCCCTAGCAAATTGGAAAGGGAAGTTTAGAACACTTTGGGATGGACGTTCAAGTGTTATGTCCCATGCTAAGGAGGAAGTTGTAGCAGGAGTTCATGAAGCTCACTCATCCAAAGGATGCTCATGCAAAGACAGCAGAAAGAGATGATAAAAGTACTCAGGATATAATCCTGAGAAACTGCTAATGCGAGAGGCCTTTAAGCCCTGAGAACATGGTTACTAATGATTGAAAAGAAACATAGGAGTCAAGAGATAGGAAGGCGAGAGAGTGGGGAGAGCAAAAGGAGAATTTGTGTAAGGAGGGGTAGGCAAGAGTGTGAGTTCCTTCAAAGGCATTAACTGAGGTCAGCTTTTGAGTTCATTCAGCTTAGCAGTTGGAGGTGATAGGGAACATAGGGCAAGGCAGTTCAGGGGAGCGAGTTACAGAAGCAGAGGTAAGCTAAAGATTCAGTGACAGCTGAAATGCTATGTTGTCAGTGTTTACAAGGCACAAATGACGTGTGGCATGTCTAAGGAATAACTGCTTCTTCTTCTCCTTCTTCTCCCTCTCCCTCTCACTCTCCTTCTCCTCCTCCTCTTCTTCCTCCTCCTTCTTTTCTCCTCTTCCTCCTTTTCCTTCTCCCCCTTCTCCTCCTTCTCCTTCTTCTCCTCCTCCTCCTCCTCTTCCTCCTCCTTCTTCCCCTCCTCCTTCCTCTCCTTCTCTTTCTCCTCTTCTTCCTCCTCCTTCTTCAGAAATTTTATGATTGTGTTGCTCAAATCAAAACTGGTGAGTGCCATCTGGCTTATAAGGTCTTGTAACTCTCTGCTTTTCCATAGATTGGACCTGCTACACAAGGCCTTCAGAAAGTTCTTGATGCCCTGAGCGCCATTAAAACAAAGGTAACTCTTTTCAATACTCTAGATTTTAAAATATTCTTTTGATCAGAATGAGTAGTTTTATTGATGATGTGGTGGTTGGATGAAAATTTCAGTGAAGGCAAATAATTCCTTATATTATTTTTCCTTCTGCAAAAATGGATTCTAATTCTGCTAAATAGTTTGTCTTGTATTGACTTTCTATTAGAAGCATACATGTTCAAGACCCAGAGGACATCAAAGGGCCAGAAAGATCATCTGAACAAAGCATTCAGTGATTCATACAGTGTTTTTAGAGGCTTGCTGTGTTATGGTCTCTATGTTAATCTAGGAGATCCAGAAATATTTGGGGTGGACAAGCCTGCTCTATGGAGATTCATATTCCATAATCTGAGTTCATCCATTCTGTGTAAACCCTCTTTGCAGCATTGGAATGTTGAGGCTTTGGGACATCTGCTTATGTGCAACATTCACTTGCCGTCATTGGCCATCCCTATGGCAGCCTGGTTGCACAAAGCCCATCTGCAAACAGCACCCAGCTTATGAAATGCACAGTGTTTGCATCTATCTTGCGCCTCCCCCCGAGTCATATGTGATAAGACTGATCTTGTCTTCTTCTCGCTATTATTTTCTTTCTTAATTGCTAATTGTCCTTGGTTCCCTTCATTTCTTTTTTTTCCAATATCACTTCATCTCAGCAACAGCTATAAAGGGAAAATAGTAGTGTGAAATTTTGCAGTGTCATCCAGTTACTGGTTTAAAACTGCTGCATCAAGATCTGAACATTTTGCTTTAATGTAGCTCTGAAATATAGAAAAACCATTTTTTTATTGCCAGAGATCATTTATTTTTGTTAATATTGCAACCTAAGTATGTTTACCATTTTAGTGGTAACAATATAGTTTTAAAGAAATGCCATAAATGATTAGTTAAGGGCAATGGAAAACTTTAATTGTTTTGATGACAAGATGAAGCACAATTAACTTGTCATGATCTCACTAGGCAATCTATGTTTCTAAGTGAAATCCCTTCTGTTAGTGCTCTTCATTTCGTTTGTCACTAAACCTGGCACTTCTGTACACATGACTTCCCGTGAGAACTGATGAGACTGTGGCTGACAGTCTCCAGCTGTGGACTGGTGTTGACTTTCTTCTGTGCTTTGGCTTTGCAGGGGAAGAGTGCTGCCTTCACTAACTTTGATCCTCGCTCCCTTCTTCCTGGAAACTTTGACTACTGGACATACCCTGGCTCTCTGACCACTCCGCCTCTGCTGGAATGTGTAACCTGGATCGTGCTCAAGGAACCCATTACCGTCAGCAGTGAGCAGGTTGGTTTTCTAGAGAGAATTCTCATTTAGCTGAGACAGAAAAGCTGCCCTTCCCAGTTAGACCTGGGATATAAGCCTCCTGTGACTTTTCACCCTGTGGCTAATGTCACAGAAGTCTTTGGCAGCTAGTAAAGATTTGGTGTCATTGCCAGCACCGCAGGCAGTTCTCAAGCAGTTTGTTTAATCTGTGATTGTTGGTTATTGTGAGATTTACATGAGAAAGATGACTGCTTATTAATGTATTGCTTTTTGACAGCTAGGAGGAAATAGAGGCTTTGAAAAATGAGATTTCATATTGAGTGTTACATAGATATCAGTGATAATTCCTAGGCTCCTGCTCAGTGATGAAAGAGCTTAGTGGAATCCTGTGCACGTGAGATGCCATTCTCAAGCTTGGCTTGGAGAAAAAATATCTCTCAAAACACCCAACCCCAGCTTGCTTCGGAGGCTCACACCAGATATTCATTCTTACATTTCCTGAGCAATTTGGATGTTTGAGTGCTCGGTGCAGCCCCGAAGTCACCAGTGAGCCCCCATACAAGCAAACACAAATGGGTGTTTCCTCTGACTTCCTCAGCATATTCTGAGAGTGGAAAACACACTTTTCTCAGAAATCACAAAAGGTCAGATCCTGGTAATATAAAAGACAACTGCAGTCAGTTTTGAAGTGACAATTATTTGAATAACTGTAATTTAAACTTGAAAAATTTTTGAAGTCATGAGGGTTCAGACTTGCAGTATGCAAGAAAGATCACATTGCCAGACTTTCTTATGTCACCATCTGGAATCTGCTGATTAAAAACTGTAAGCACAGGAAATACAAGTGCATTCCACCCAGTTTTTTGGGCAACACCAGCTATGACTGGGAACATACTTTCTTTTCGGGCTTATCTTTTAGAATATTAATGTATTAGTTTTAAGAATAGTTCACACCCAACCCTTGAGGAAATCAATATACAACTAGAAACTCGCATGGAGTAATTTCAAAATGGGCCACCCAATGGCATGCTTGGCTGGTATATGGCTTGGAAATTAAACTGGGAGTTGAACAGTTGAGCAAGCATCCTGAAGTAGCACGAGGGAAAGGTTAAAATGCCACTTCTGATTGTAGATGTGGTGCTTGAGATACAGTGTAGAAAAACAGTGTTCTTCTTTTTCCTCCACTAAGAACAACTTACGTTAGCTCTGAATCTGGTATCAATAGCTGCTTCAGCAGGTATATTTTATTGTCTGCACACATTTTAGTGCCAAATACCGGTAAGTACAGTCAATGAATTTTCCCTTTGCTGTAGAAAATGGTACGAAACTACAAATATGAATAACATGTTTTGGTGAGATTCCATAGTTAGGTCATATTTACATATCATGGAACACAGGATCTGGAGGTCTTGTCATGATCAGTTCAGAGCACAGCTCTGGTTCTTCCTCCAAGACTTCCTTCTCTTGGCTATGCTTCTCGGCTCTGTACAACCTAGGTGGCTGAAAAACCTCTTGAGCATCACATGCTCTGAGGCAGCCCCCACTGTTTCCCTGCCCTGTTCTAAAGATCAAAGATGCCCAGCAAATTGTTCACATCTCTGACTAGCATTGTACTTCTTGTTCATTTCTAAGCTATATTCTAGCATGAGAAAGTGTTCCCATGAGATTTTTTATACGTTGCCTTGTCTTTGATTCTAAAATGATGAGTCAAATTTACCAATATTTGAACACGACATGAGTGATAGAAAGGGGCCATAGTGTGCTATCCATCCAAATTGATGCAATCACTTTAGGACTGAGGAGATTGCTTATTCAGGCTCTGAAGTACTTATATCAGGGCCTGAGTTCAAACTCCAGAGGACACATGAAGAAGCTCAGCATATTGGTGTTAATTTGCAATCCCAATGTTAGGAAAATGAGAACTGATGTATCCTTGGGGCCTGAAGGCTAGCCAGCCTCTACTAGGAGGCAAGCTCCGGACAATGAGAGCCTTTTTCAAAGAGGGAGAGAGAGAGAGAGAGAGAGAGAGAGAGAGAGAGAGAGAGAGAGAGAGAAAGAGAGAGAGAGAGATTCTCTGTATAGTCCCTGGCTGTACTGGAACTTGTTCTGCGGATTTCACTAGCGTGAACTCAGAGAGCTGCTTGCCTCTGTGTGCTGGGATTACGGTGTATGCTACCACTGCCAAGCTTTGGAGGTGTCATTTAAAGATAAGACATGAAACTTAAAGTACGTAATATTGTGACACTTCATTTTTTTAAATTTCTTTGTGTCTTTTAAGATGTCTCAGTTCCGTAGACTGAATTTCAACACAGAGGGGGAACCTGAGGAACTGATGGTGGACAACTGGCGCCCAGCTCAACCCCTGAAGAACAGAAAGATCAAAGCATCCTTTAAATAAAATGGTCCTGGAGCGGGCGTCCAACAATAGAAGTGTGGCCGCCTCTCTGTAGCTGAGCACAAATCTACCTTGGTGATTTGGTTCCCACCTTTGCGTCTCTCACCTGTTGTGCTTATTAATCAAATGTGAAGAAGTCTCAGGCGTCTCCCATGGTGGTAGTGTGGTGGCAGGTTGGTAGCTGACTCATGGCACACTCAATCACTCATAGCAATCTAATGCAAAAGACAGAAATGGCTTCTTGCCTTTCTCCACAGCCATAGGATAATGAGTGCTCAGGCTCGTTTGCTAAAATGCTATTTTTAAAACATAGGAAAGTAGAATGACTGGTTACAAGTCCATATCATGAGACAAACTGAGATAATTGAAGCAAATCAGGTAAAATAGTTACAGTTTTATGATTATAAATTATATAAATGTTCACTATTTCAAGATGTTATATTAAAGAAAACTTTTAATATGCTTATATATTTGTAGCAATGTTATCTTAAATTTGAATTATGTTTTAATTTAGTGACTTGAATTTTAGAGAAGCAAGTAGGTGTAAATTGGTATAGTTGTGATACAGAGTATATCATAACTTAATGGATAATGTATTTTAGATATATTCTCTAATAAAAATCAGAATTATATTCTGGGTTGCCATCATTGTATGCATTACAGGGACAGAAATGAAAGAACAAATGTCTACTTACAAGGACCATGTCAATTCAGATTTGATAGTCAGCCATCACAGCTAGCTTAAAACTGAAGTAAAGTGCCTGGAGCCATGCACAGTTTGCCAGCTCTGCTTTGGCTGCTTTCCTAGCACTTATGTGATTCTGTGACATTCCTGTGGAATTCATCCTGCAAGAGATGCAGGACTGACTGTGCTAGTTTGGGGGTGGGGGGTCCCTCCAGCAGTCTATGGAAGGTTATTGCAAATAAAGCCCATGTGTTTAAAAATTGATACCTGGAATTCAAGCTGAGGCTTAGAACACCAAATTGTATCTACTGCAGACAGGGAGAAGTGAGCCAACCTTGTAACATTCTCTCCCTTTTATCCCTTGTTCTTCATCTAGTCTTCTGCCTTGACCATGAAATGTGTGGCTATGAGTTATTCTGGAAATGCCAAATTTAACCTGCCTTGGACTCTATACTTAATATATAAATACCTCACCATTTTGGACTGAAAACTTTTTGTTTTTAACTCAGGTGAATTTCCTTCTACCTTAACTGTTTCTCTTTCTTCCTCTTTCTTTCTTTCTTTCTTTCTTTCTTTTCTTTTTTCTTTTGGTTTTTCCAGAAAGGGTTTCTCTGTAGCTTTGGAGCCTGTCCTGGAATTAGCTATTGTAGACCAATTGGCCTTGAATTCACAGAGATCTGCCTGCCTCTTCCCTTCTGAATGCTGGGATAAAATGTGTGAATCACCACTGCCCGGCTTTAACTGCTTCTTAAGCTTTACTCTAATTTTATGTAGGAGCTGGGTGATAATCATCCAGTCCAGTCTCCAGGACTCTCTGATCCAGGCAGCTAAGTCTTCATTTATTCACATAGAGCTCCCTTCTCATCTCCACATTTCCTCAGAACAACATTGCCTGTCATCTCTGCTTAGTGGGAGGAAGCTGGAAGCTATGCTGTTAAAACACTGCATCTTAATCAGGTCGAAACAGCTTCTCCAAGATTCTTAATCCCTACAAACACCAGACCTCATAGATGGTGCCCAAGCCAATGGGATTGCTCCTTTGGGAAGGTGACTCCAGAGCCCTGTAGGTTCCTGCCATGGAATAATTTGTGCTTGCCACAGCTTGATTCCCATTCACATCTTCCCTGGTGTTTGGAGGCACCTTAGCTGAATAGTGACCATTATCATTAGTCTAGTAGTAGTCTTGTGCTCTCTTCTCAAGACTGAAGGATGTACCCAGAGGCACATAGAAGCCCCTGTCACATGGTAAGGGTCTTCCAAGGACAGTATTTCTCATCTGAGCAAAGTACGTTGCTTTGCCTCAACACCAAGGTCTGAGGAGGGGTGGAGATCAGCAAGAATATTCGTGATTGGTTTCTGTGCCTTCCAACTTTTATTTCTTCTGTGTCCCGAGTCAGGGAAAGTAGGCCATCTCTTCTAGTATAGTGCTTTACCTTCTACTTTGTTTCTTCCTGAAAGCAATATATATTTGGACTCTTTCCCAGGAACATAACAGATACAAGATATGGGAGGAAAAACAGCCAACCAACCAACAAACACTGTCCCCCCAATAAAACCACAAACCTACTTCAAAACACAGAAAATTAATTCCCTAGAGATTATTTCCAGACTAGTCTCCACATGACTTTGGCCATGTTCTGGCAAAGGTCAAATGTCTTCAGCCTACTTGGTAATCTAGAAGCAATTTAACCTGTATCCCCGTATCCATATCCCACCTTTCCAGGGTAGTTTGGATCTAGGCTGTTCCCCAAAGATGGGTGTGTAATGTTTGTTCCCAGTGTGACACTATTGGGAGATGGTAGAAACTTTTAAGTGGTGGAGCCAGGTGTGAAGTCACAGAGATTTTAGTCTTTTCTTTCCTCTTGCACTCTTTGCTTCTCATCTATAACAAAGGATAGAGCTTTCTCCCCAAATGCTCCTCTGTGACGTCTTGCCTTGTCATATGCCCAAAGCTGTGGATGAGGGGGTTCACTAACTCTGGACTGGAAATCTCTGCAACTGTGAGCAAAATAAACATTTTTTTTTCTTTTAAAGTATATCTTAGGCATTTTGTTTTGTCTATATAAAGCTAACTAACAGCTTGCTTTTCAACTTGTAGGCTGGCTGTCTTATGGACCAATGGGTTAATAAAAGAGAACTGATTATTCTGAACCTGAAAGATTCATTTTCCACAAATAGAAAACCATACAATTTTTTGTTGATGCTCTGTCATGATAGCTTAAAAACTGCAAAACAAACAAACAAATAAACAAACAAACAAAAAACCCTCCCCTTCTCTTCCATTAAGTGATAATTCTGTAGAACTTCAGGGTGTAACACTGGTACAGACTTGCCTCAGACTTTAGGGAAACCTGTAGGAAGGGTTGAGACTGGAAGGTGTCCTTTCTGACAGAGGCATAAGGTTACAAATGGAAAAAAAAATTGAATAGTTCAGGTAACCTTGTATACTTTAGGCAAGGCCACAGATGTTGGGAATTTCTCACCCGCATCTGTCTTTGGTAGGAAAGTTATTTATTGGAGAAAGCATGGACCTCAGTTCTTAGCACATAATGTTGGCTTGTTTGATAGAGAGTGTGTCCATCCAAGAAAAGGACTGTTCAGTGCTTTGTTACCAATTAGACACGCCCAAGTCCCTTGCTCTTGAAAGCTTTAAAGTCTGTATGCTTCATGGCCCAAAGTCAACCCTTCTACAGGATTAATGATGTCATTCAGCCAAGAAACCTGTACACTGAATGCCTGGAGAATTCCAAAACGATTTAAATACACACACACACACACACACACACACACACACACACACACACATACCACAATTTGCAAAATGCGTGTTTATGCTATTTAAGATTTTTATATAGTGTATGGCTCTACTGGTGACTTAACTGTAGTAGAATTTACCACTGTGTTCATACCTTTTTCCCGTCATATCCTACAGCAGAAGATCTGTGCATTTCAAATAGGGCAGTGTGGGCTGCAGGTATCCAAAAGTAGTGTGGATGTACTCCACACATGTGCAATACTCTGTGGCCCAAAGTTCATTCACTAACAGCCTCCTTTCTCCTCAAAAACTCTAAGCGTACCTTTTCTACAATGCCGTATACTTGAGGTATAAGCTTGGCCTCATTCTCTGTATTTGTGACACATATTCATTTAGTAACATCACTCCAGAGAAGTCCCACCTGATATACACCCATGTATACTCACATCCATGCAGGAGCACATGCACTCGTGTATATAGCATGCAACATCTAAGCAAGCTACGAAAGACCTTATGCCTTTAATCCAAGACCATTCCCCAGGATGGTGACTGGAGAGTTGCAATTACTCATTTTCTTGCTATTAATCATTTTAAATTCTTTACCCATAAATCTATAATTTGTCATATACTAAATATCACAAAATAAAAAATTATTTACCTTTACCGATAAAGCTTGAATGCCACAGGAATCAGTGTCCAGACTCTCTACCGTACCTCCTGTAGGCTGACAGGCCCAGGCCCTCTAATTTCATCAAATCTGCATACCCATACCCATTACTTTTCTAAGCCATTGGTTTTAAATGTCACTAAAAATAAAAACTTTCAGTATTAGTACAACCCAGATCAGGTGTTTCTTGCAAGCAGCCGGGGTTGAGTCTCTATATGACTTTTCCTCGGCCTCTCCTGGACATCAGAGCACCATGACTGTCATGCTTCTGAGTGACTGTCCTGAGCATTCTCCTAAATATTTGTACGTATAGGAATGAATGGACACTAAGTAGACAAAAAGCAAATGTACTTTTTTCTCCATGTTTCAAAATCTAGAAAGCCTGAATTCAACGAGAAAATGAAACTAAATAATTTCCCCATTTTACTCCTCTGTAAAACACCCTTTAAGCTTATTTTTTGCTGGTCAAGTAAGCTGTCCGTGAGGCCTTCTCTACAAAACTCATACCTCAGAAGAAGGAAACAAGGATGCAAACCCATCAGCCAGGGATTCTCCTTCTCCTCATATTTATTCTAATTTCTATTTTAGTCTGTTTCAGATAGGCATTTTATTCCTTTTAGTTTGAAATCAGGCGTAATTAATCGAGAGCCCTTTCTTAGCCTATCTTGGTCTAATATGACATAAAAATGTACATATTGAGTTTGAGGAGAAAGATATTCCATATGAATCATTGTTAGCTATTAGTATGTAAGTTATCAGAAACAAACTAAGATAAGAACTTTTAATAAAAGAAAGAAGTAGCTGGGTGGTGGTGGTGCATGTCATTAATCCTAATAGTCCGGAGGCAGAGGCGGATCTATCTCAGCCTGGTCTACAGAGTTGAGTTCCAGGACAGCCAGGGTCACACAGAGAAACCCTGTCTAGGAAATCAAAAAAGAAAGGAAGAACTTCCTTAAATGCCAACCCAGAGGCCTGAGTTCTAACTGCGTGACCTTGAATAAGTTGCTTAATGATTCACGCCTGTTCTTTTGTGTGTAGGAGGAGAGATCTGCTTCCACAGGTTTTATAGGAAAAGTAAGAGAGATTATATACAAAGAGCACCTGTGTGACTTGATTTATAGTAAGTGCTCAGTAAACAATTCTTCTTAGAAATACACTAGTCACAAAATAAGATCTATTGTCCAATTAAACAAAGCTACAGCTACAGCCACAGCTGTATGTGAGGATTGCGTGAGCTTCCGTCTCGTTGCCTTGTGTGCAGCCAAGTAGCAGCTTGTACGGGATCGATTTGGCCAGACTGCAATGCTGAGATCCTGCATTCTGTGACTAGGAAAGATACTCACTGCTTAGGGCAATAGATTCCCCATCACCTATGTGAATATACTAAAAGCACACTCACGAGGGTTGCTTTAAGGATGTAAAGGACAGTCTGAGTAAAACTCTTAATATACCTGGTTCAAAGAAAATGTTCAATGCATGTATTAACTTGGAAGAAAACTCATTGACTCATGTTATAGAAAGTAGTTTTTTTTTCTAAGCTTTTAAAAATGAATGACCAAATAAGAAAATACATGGTTGATTTTACCTTTCAATAAACTTTGACATGTGGTGAGCCTGTGAAACGCCTGATGTTCTTGGGAATAGCTCAGGGAAAATCCACAGTGACATCTCTGAAACTGTCCACTCTCCAGCAGTTACACGATTCATTAACTGTCTGTCAGTCCCTGACAGGAAGTTGTGAAGACTAAGTGTCTAGCTTCTTCAGCGTGGAGTTAGAGCTGTTAGTCACCAGGGTCCAAGAAGCATGTTTATGGGGTGCTCTCAATTGTTTTCACTTAGATTTGTTTAAATTTGCTTACTTTTTAGGTGATTTTGCTGAGTAATCGCAAAATGGTCAATAAAGCCTTAAGTTTACAATGTGTGTTATTTTAAAAATGCTATTGCCTTTACAGTAATTATCTTACATTTAATATATATTTATTTTTATGTACATGTGTGTGCTTGTATGAGTTTATATGCATCACATGCATGAAAATGTGGGCACTGATCTTCTGGAACTGGAGTTTTAAATGCTTGTAACCTGCCATATGTGTTCTGGGAGTCAAACCTGGATACTCTGCAAGAGTTTTTAACTGCTAAGTCATTTCTTTATCTTTTAATATTTACATAAATATTAAAATGTAAAATGCACTTAAAATGTATCCTAGTAAGATTGTTATATCCAAGTGTGCAGACAAGTCAGAAAAAATTTATAATAGTGTTTATAATTTTGAAGCTATCATTTTACCTCATGGAATTTCAGGATGTTTTGTCTGTGAAAGATTCTTTTCAAATACATTTTCAGATCTGAGATGTGCATATATTTATTTTTAAAATATTCCTTGGTCATAGTTTGATGTTACTACTTGCTAACATAGTATGGAATCAAGAAAGTCAGTATAAGTAATCTGTAAGTGATGGATTGATTCAGGTTCCTGGTTCTGGGTCCACTGCCTGTGCTACTAGTCAGGGAAGAGAACTGAGGACCATGGATGTCTCTGTCAACTTCGTAGCTTCCAGCAGAACCTGATAGCTACACGGCCGTCTTACCTACATCCTTTACTCAGCTCAAGAGGGTTGCTCTTGACAAACAGTCGCGTCCTATCTCTTTCTGTACTATCACTGCTGTGTGTGTCCTTAGAACTGTATGTGCTAGGAAATGCTGCACGTCAGTTCTTTCAACACACACGCACACACTCACACATGCACGCACACACACACACATGTATACACAGCATCATTGGTTGCTAGGGTTCTCCACAGCATTGGGTCCATTGGATCTCCATGCGGTGTGTAACTTAGACCTGCACTCTCTCCTCACAGCACTTGCCCTGTCATGGTACATTCTGGTTTTAATCACTTTTTATTGCTGTTGTTTTGGAAAACTGGAATCCCAATGGAATCTGAGTTCCCATGCCTTTTTCCACAGGTAGGAATATTTCAATTATTACAAAACCTAATTTATTTTAACATATACAGATGAGAATGTCCAGCTCTGTTCTACAGTATACCAGCTTACAATCTTTTGGATTCACGGGGCAGAGGGCAGTTCCTAAATCCACTCCCCAGCAGTGCTTGGCTGACTCGACTGGTTGGCTAGGATTTCTGTAGCAACCAACTACAGCCTGAGTGAACTGATAAGGCTTTGTCTCACAGGAGGGTAGACTGGAGGTGTGAAGGGCTTGGTCAACCCTCTGGAGATGGTCAAGGAAGGCCTGTCTCATGACCTCCCAACCGAAACCTCATCTGAATAGGGATTCACTCAGATCGGATTTCCAGCATACCTTCCAAAGGAAATCTAAACAAATTGACGCGATTTCCAAATAAGGGAACTCCTGGAGAAGCAAGCAGAGAGGACTCCAGCTCCAGTACTTTATTTTTTATTCTTAGAATGCAAGTCAACATCTAATACTGTCCAAAATAACCTTTCTTACAAAAGCTGTTTACATGAAAGTGAAGTTATAAACTATATTCCCTACTAACTCCTAAATAACTGATTTGTTACATTTTGAGAACAGGTTTTTGTGGATTATGTAAGATCAATTTTAGTCATGGCAATAGAAATCCAATATTATTGTAAAAAGGAAATGTACATGGTGGAGCTCTGTGCATTTATATTGTATAAACTCAAGTCTTTTGCCTCAAGCAAAATTTTTCAACAGAATATTTGTGTAAGTATTATGCAAGAAATAACAAAATTGTCAAGATATACTCATATCCCTGACACCTTTAAATGTATTTTGCTACACATTTTTATGTTTTGTAAAGCAAGGTAGGTGTCTCTTGCCTGCATCTTATGCCTTATCAGCTTCTCAGTGAAGGACTACATAGCGAGGAGATAGGTTCATTTCTAATGAGGGCAAACTATTTCTATAACATGATCATATGACATTACTGCCAGTTTATGAAGTAAGGCCCTAAGAGTCTTGTTAGTTGATAAATACATTTTGTTTAAAGTCAACAGAAATTTGGATTTGTACCAACTCAGTATAGGAAACCTTCACTTTTGAACTTTTTAAAAATTCTGATATATTGAATAATTTATATAGCTTTCCTTTGTTCTTCCAGAACAAAAATAAACGTGTCAAACTTGTACTGAAAAATATGTGTAAAAAGTTGACCAAGAATGTTCCGTGAAGAAGTGAGCGTGCAGAAAAGATGTCCTGTGTGTGCTGGGCTGGAAACTAGAGGATTGTCTAGTAGAGAGAGAAAGAATCATTGTGCAATGCCTATAAGACAAAGGCCAGTAGCACACAGGAGAAGCTAGTCCTGAGAACCCTCTCGGTATTCTTTGTGAATTAAAGTGGCCCAGGTTGTTACTGTTCCATGAAGCGTACTTACACATACAAGCAGATAGCGTTTTATAACTATATCAGGCCTTCCATGGACTCTGAAAACACGGTGCCCTCATGAGAACTGAGTTCTGAACTGAGATGGACAGTCTTCTCTGTACACAATCAGGAAAAATCTGTTAAGATTATTTTTATGTAAACAAAAGTCACTTACTCGTGTAGCTCCCACTAGCATAGTGCAGATTTCCTTCCTGTCCCTGTGTTCCTGACATTTGAATGAGCTTCAGACTGAATCAGGAGTAAATGCTTTCTTCCAATATGTGTCATGGAATCCCATGTGACAAACAGTCACAGCTAAAGGACAGTGCGCACAGTTTAGCAGAAGTCATATAAATTTTCACAAAATTGCTTTCTTCTCAAAACAAAGAAACAAACAAAATCCCACCAGGAAGTAAAGTAGCATGTCATAGCCAAATGATAAGATTTTGCTATTTTGGCCATTATATTATTCTTTATTGTTATAGTTAAAATTTGATTAGCCCATGCATGCATTGACTTTGCACATCACATATTATTTTAGGGAACTGACTAGTCTAAGTCTTACTTTTGCCATGTTGGAAAATGTAGAAAACTGCTTTGAAAGACCTTTTGTGTGAACTGAAAAGATCATGGATTTTAAAGTGCTTTTCTCTGTGTTGGCACATATATGAGTAATAATTTTTATGTTCTCTCCTTCCTCCTTCTATGTTCTTCCTGTTCTTGATATTAATAAATTCTCATTTGTTCTTAAAGCCTACTTTCAGTGTTGCATTTAAGAACAACTGTCCCAAACCTAAATGGCAAAGCAATTTATTATCCCGAGATAGTCCTACGTGGTGTTACATTCATTTCATGCATGGTATATACACTGACCTTAAGCAGAAGCCAATAAGAAACCATTTCTTGGATGTGTGCATCAGACATGAGCTTTCAGATGAAGTTTGATGGTATCACTTGGCTTCTTCTACAATAAGGTATATAGTTAGGAATAGAAAAATATTTTTTTTTCTGGAAATGACCCCAACTATACAATGTGCAGTTGTTTTCCTTATGGTAAGTGTGGGTCTCATCACAAGCCTGTACCATACTTCTTCAGTCATGTCTGAACCTATCTCAGCTGCCAAGCCTCTTCTCCAACAACTGATTATGATACTTTCTCAATATCTGAAAACTGTGAAAATGATTGCAGTATTGTTGCTTTATGAAATTAATAGTATGATGCCAAGTCAGCACTTAGGAAATACTCTAGATATCAACCAAAAAACTTGTCAGAACACTTGAGGGTGAAGGTCTGCCCCATTGCCTTG
Organism: Microtus oregoni; assembly: GCF_018167655.1. Taxonomy (NCBI): domain Eukaryota; kingdom Metazoa; phylum Chordata; class Mammalia; order Rodentia; family Cricetidae; genus Microtus; species Microtus oregoni. The sequence goes on along the minus strand of NW_024543093.1, from coordinate 21,284,481 downwards.
AGCTCTTTCACACCTGGGTGAGTTTAGTCATCAGGCAGCCAGGTGAGCTTGCAAATCTGTGTCTTCCAGGTAGATTGTGGTGGTGCTACTTGTCTTCACTTCCTCATTCCCTTCCCTCAGTAGCTCACTTGAGTGAACATTCTGCAGCACTCAATCAATTAAATGGAAAAGACCATAAATACATAAAGGAGATAGCTCTTGTTCCTCTATCCTCTTCCTTGTCACAGCATACATTTAATACTGCATTGGTCAGTCTTTCCTTTTTACTGCTGGTTACCATGTCCTTTTGGGACAGTAATTTGCTATCTATTTCTTATTAGCCTCCATGACTAGCCCCTTGTTCTGTTGGGTCAAGAGGTCTCATGCAAAGATGGGAACACCACCAATGTCCCTACTAGCGGGACATGAATAAAACCTGATCTGTCTGGATGGGAAGAATGAAAGGGACAAGAGACACAAGAAATAGACAGCTAGTCTATTCTGATCAAGTTGCCAACTTTATTTTTTTCTCAGGAGCATTATATAGCAAGCAGGCAGAAGGTAGGGTAGGATGCTGGAATGTCAGGTCTGGAGGCATCCCCTAGCTGACAGGAAGAGATAAGGAGATGCTGAGGGTCTGTAAATGTTTATAGGGGGAAATGCGAATCACTTCCGGTGCCTGGGATCCACAGGTCTGCAGGCCTGTAGGCACTCCTATCTCACAGGGAGATAAGAAGGCTTCTGAATAGCTTACTTAACTTGTGATGGCTATAACCAAAATACAGATCTTTGCTCTCAGCAGGTCCTCCCTTTTTATAAGTATTAGTATGAGGTGAGTTAAAGGTCATCTAGTAGATGGGAGGAGGGCAGAGGCCCAATCCTCCCATGTTTACTTGGTGGGAGAAATTTCTTTCCAACTTGGTGAATGAAATTTTTCTTCAAAGTTACAGATGTCTTTTTGGGGAGGAGAGGGTCTAGGTTTTTATATCAGTACCTCTGGACATCAACCTCTATGCAATCAGGAATGTTCCTGAGGAGACTCAGAGACAGAATGCATGGGCCTCTCCCTGCAGTGCTTTGTCTCGCACTCCTTTTGCTGGTGCCCATGTCTATCGTGGGCAGGCACACATATCTCTGGGTTTTATGTGGCTCCTATAGGAGACTTGCTTTCAAGGGGCTCTTCTAGCCCTTGATCAGCCAGATCAAGCCAGTGATAATGGACTTGAATGGGCTTAGAGGTCAAGGAGTCCACCTGTTGGAGAATAAACCTAGTGAGCCTATTGACGGCCCATGCTCCAAAAGCTATCAATAATCAAAATCCTAAAAGGGGTCCCAAAAAGGAGGGTAAAAGGGTGGTGACCCAGCGAGAGGTGGAAAAACCAGTTTTTAAACCATCCCTCCTTTTGGTCTCTCTGGTTTCTTCTATGCTCTAATCCTTTCCTGACCTTAGTCATATATTTCAGTGTGATCAGTATAGAAGCCACATTCCTCTTTTAAGGTAGCTCAAAGGATCAAAATTTAAAATTCTTAACGTTAAACCCAAACATTTACAGGGTGTGTCAAACTTTTTTCAACATCTATAAGCAGTTACAAATATCATTAGGTCAATTTCAGTAAAAGTACAATGACATTGCTGTTATCAAATACCAGTTTTAGTCTCTGAACAGCAGTTAAACTCCTAAGTCTGTCCCCTTTTTAAGTGAAGAGGGGTTAGTTCAGTCTGAATTTCAGCTCCAAAGTAAACTGTGGAAGATTGTAGTCACTGTGGTCAGGTCATCTCAGCAGGGCCTCTGGGTCTGTGTTCCAAGTCTGTTCCTCGGGGCAGGTGAACTTCCTGGGTGAGGTAAGCTGGATTCAGCTACCAGAAGCAGGAAACACATCTTGGCAATTATCTCAGCAGGGTCTCTTTGTCTGGAATCTCTGGCAGAATGGCACCCTGCAGTGGAGAGTCTCTAGTAGCAGGTCTGATGTGGGAGTGATTTCTTATTAATAAAGAAACTGCCTAGACCCATTTGATAGGCCAACCCTTAGGTAGGCGGAGTAAACAGAATGGAATGCTGGGAGAAAGAAGCTGAGTCAGGGAGTCGCCATGATTCTCCCATTCCAGACAGACGCAGGTTAAGATCATTCCTGGTAAGCCAGCTCTTGGGCTACACAGATTAATAGAAATGGGTTAGATCAATATGTAAAAGCTAGCCAATAAGAAACTAAAACTAATGGGTCAGGCAGTGTTTAAAAAAATACAGTTTCCGTGTAATTATTTCGGGTAAAGCTAGCCATGCGGGCGGCCGCATGCCAGGGACGCAGCCCTGCTGCTCGTAACACAACAGAGTGGCGCCCGACGTGATGGACTAAATCCACTTAAAAACCTGAAAAGGCTTAAAAATAAGGGAGAGAGACTTTAACACAGATTTTTGCTGTTTGTTGGTGGCATGCTGTAGAGAGATTTCCTGATTCGACAACAGCAGCAGAAAAAAAAAGCTGCGTCATTTTAAAGTGCGGCTTCTTGGGACTGTGCCGCCAATGCAAACTCTGGCTTTAAAACATTTCAATGGATTTTATGGGACTGGATGTTTGTGTTCCCGCTTGGGATCGGAAGGAGAGTGCTCTCAGTACTCCCCGCCTGCACCTGGGCAGATGGCAGAATCAGGCTTAGGCAGGCGGAAGAGCATGGTGAAAGAGACGTGTTTTCAGACTGCGCAGTGCTCTGCGTGTCAGATTTGGTTGTAACTTGGATAAAAAGAGTTTCTGTGCTGCATGTTCAGTCTCAAAATTAAACTACTGAGTGCGGCTCCAATGAGGACTTGCTGTGTGCCTGGAACTGTGCACAGCTCAGGGGCACCAAATGGATCTGAGGCAGGAGCGGCTGCTCCTTGCTGAACTGTGCTGGTTGGCAGGAACTACCGTAATTACCATAATAACAGCACAGTTAAGGTTTAGACTGGGCAGGACACAGGTGGTACCGTATTACCTGTACATGGTACAACTTAAGTTTTTAAGAAGTGCTTAACATTTTAAAAAATGCTCCTGGATTGTAAAAATATTACAGATTCACAATAAAACAGATTCAGACATAACAGACCTCAGTGGATCACAGCGTTGGATGAATGTACATAGGCTTGAGAGAGAGAAGAATAAGAATATAGAGAATAAAGCAAATGTCTTAAAAAAAAGGGTAAAGTCTTTAAAGAGACAGAGTACAGATAGTTAAGAGATTAAAAGAAATAAAGAAAAATAAGCCACGTAAAAATGGAAAATTCACAGAGAGTCTGGATTATGTACGTTGTGTTTTCTTTAAAATTTTTGACTGTAAAGGAGCTAAGTACAGACAGACATTTCATTACATGGGCTGCCAAGCTAAACCATAATGGATATAAAGGTATTATGATTTCAAAATTTGGGTCTAAGGATATGATACTTTGGAAAGGGTCTTCTTTTGTTTTCACAGAGGACCAGACCCTGTGGATTTCTTCTATCCCAATTTGGTATGATAGACCACGACCTCCCGAAAAGTTGCTGTGAACATCTTCACAAAATTACTTCACTCAACTGCCAACTGAGATGAACCTGACACACAGGTTACACCCTAAACGATCTGATTAACAGCGCCCCCATTCAGCAGAAAGCAGTTTGGAGAAAAAAAACTGCGCCCATGTTCCCAAAATATTGTTTGTAAATGTTCTTTTACATTTAAAGGGGGAAATGATATAGGTATGAGTAATTTGCATTGGTGTGGATTTTACAGTCAATTTTGTTATATGTATATGTATTTCTGATCTTGATTAAGGTATTATGATTGTGTAGTTCATTTTTAAAATGTAATGTATAATTAGGAAATATAGGTTGTTGATGGATAATCATAATAGTCAAGTTTGTAGTCATGTTACTTAGATTTTCTAGATATATAGAGATATATTTCAGATAGGCATTCTTCATATCTCTCAAAGGCTACAGAATATGGCATTTAAAATATTTTAATAACTTAGGACTTTTCATGACAATGAGACATATCTGCTCCTGGCAGCACCAATCTACTTCGAGAGGAAGATGGGCATCGAAGAGGATCCTTATGGAGTTGGATAGCCATTTGGGCAAGAAACTGCTCTTGCCTGGACTGTTGCATAAAATGGACACAGAGAACCCACAGAGAGAGGACTGCTAAACTTGCCTAAAGGTGAGACGGTCTTTTGGGGTTCATGACTCATGAAAGAGTCTACAAGACATTCTACAGGACACAGCAGATAGTGACTAAACTGTCTTTAAAATTTCCTGCTTCATGGAAATGTCTGCTGGATACTATGGGCCTGAAGGCTAAAGATGGATGCCCCAACCGTACAAAAGAACTTTGGGTGACTGTCCAGGCAGCGAGATGTCTCTGTCATTTTTAGAGTTTTCTTATTTCTTGTTTACTTAGGTAGTATTATATCCTTCTGGAGTCTTTGATGGAGTTGAAGAATAAATAGGTAGTTATAGTTTTCCTTAGTTATGATAAAAGATAAAATAGATATAAATATTGTAACTGTAATTCTTGCTTGATAACTGTTTTGCTATATGTAATTTTACTATGTTAAAGTTAAAGCCTTTCTTTTTTGTTTAAACAGAAAAAGGGGAAATGATGTGGGAGTGATTTCTTATTAATAAAGAAACTGCCTAGACCCATTTGATAGGCCAACCCTTAGGTAGGCGGAGTAAACAGAATGGAATGCTGGGAGAAAGAAGCTGAGTCAGGGAGTCGCCATGATTCTCCCACTCCAGACAGACGCAGGTTAAGATCATTCCTGGTAAGCCAGCTCTTGGGCTACACAGATTAATAGAAATGGGTTAGATCAATATGTAAAAGCTAGCCAATAAGAAACTAAAACTAATGGGTCAGGCAGTGTTTAAAAAAATACAGTTTCCGTGTAATTATTTCGGGTAAAGCTAGCCATGCGGGCGGCCGCATGCCAGGGACGCAGCCCTGCCGCTCGTAACACAACACAGGTCTTGTGATTAGACACTTTTCTCCGTGGGGGCAGATCAAGGATTCCTCTCCAACTGGGCTCTGGAACTCCTCTATGGGGTGTTTGCAGCTAGGAAGTCATCATGTCTGTCACTCCTTTGCTGTACATGCAGTCATCTCATTTAGCTTTTATTTTCTTTCTGTGAAAAAAGAACATAAACACATCTTCGACCCCAAATATAGGCCAGGTCTTTTTATGATTCATTGCAAGGGCTTCTTTACCTTGCCTTAGCAAAGGTCAGCTTGGTGTCATTATCAGATCTGTCTGTAGCTTTTACCCCTTAAGTTGTTTTCAAGGAGCCGTGGTATGCTCCACAATCCATTTCTGTTACTAACCATGTATGCAGTTCTTCCACTGGAAGAGCCATTTGGAAAATTTAGCATAACATCTTTTAAGGGATACTTAGCTATAACATTAGCAAAATATAGTTGCGTGAATTGTAGCAATGATCATCTGGGGAAAGATTATTATTACTCTGGCCTTTAAATTGAGCAAATACAATTGTCCAAAAATTATTATCTTAAAAATGCTCAAACATAACATCCTTTAGCCATTAGAAAAATGCAAATCAAAACAAGTCTGAGATTCCATCTTATCCCTGTAAGAATGACCAAGATAAAAAATATTGCTAACAAGTTATGCTAAAGAGAATGTGGGGTAAAGAAAAAAAAAATTCATTGCTGGTGCAAGTGCAAACTGGCAAGGCCTCTTTGGATCCTAGTATGACAAATTCTTTAGAAAATTAGGCAACAAACTATCTCAAAACTCAGCAATATCCCTTTTGGGCCTAAATACAAAAAATGCTCAACCATACCATAAGGACATGTGCTCAACTATGTACACAGCAGAATTACTTTATCATAGCCAGAATCTGAAAACAACTCCAAATACACCTCTTCTACACATAGGATAAATGAGAGACATCATCTTATACAATACACATAAGATAAGCACTATAAAATATTTTGGAGTAACTTTAACCACACAAATGAAAAAAACCTGTATGATAAGAACTTTAAATTTTTTAAGAAAAAAATTTAAGACATCAGAAAATGGAAATATCTCTTATTCCCTTAGAAAAGTAGAACCAACATAGCAAAAATGACAATCTCACTGAAAGCAATCTATGATTCAATGCAAATGCCCATTAAAATCATAGCAAAATTCTTTAGAGACCTCGAAAGAATAATCTTCAACTTTATAAGAAAAAATAAAAACTCAGGATAGCCTAAACAATCTTAAAATCCTATACAATCAAGGAACTTTTGAATGCATCACAATCTCTGACTTTAAATTTCACTACAGAGCCAGAGTACTGAAATCAATCCACCTTGGATACGGATTCACATGCCTACAAACAACGAAGCAGAATTGTGAAAGGAAAAGAAGCATATTTAACCTGCTTATTTATTTTTAATTGTCCTGAAGTTGCAGCTCTCAGAGGCTACCTTATTTCAAATCTGTCTTTCAGCTTCCAGTTGAAGCTGTGCAACATGGCAGGGGGTAGGACACAGGCTCTCTCCATCTGCCAGCCTGCTATCCCAGGCTCTGGAGGGCAGATTTTTAACTATCTTTTTAAATTTAATTTGTAATTATAAAATTAAGAAAATTTCTGAATACTCTCATTTGTCCTATTGGCTGACTTTGGGCTGACTGCGTGAGGTTAAATTTGTTGTCTAAACTTACTCTGTCTTTTGTTTGCTTTTTACCTGCAAGTGGGTTCCATTCAGAAGATGGCTACTGTTCCTATCTGTTTAGCAATCGATAAAAGTTGCATTTGTGCATCTATTACACTTACAGATTCTAAATATCTCTGCCTTTGTTCCTGCTCCACTCTATCTTAAGCTACCAACATATATAACTGAATACTTTTTCCTTATCCCATATATATATATATATATATATATATATATATAAAACTTATTTACAAATCTTTACTCCCAATTTAAATTTTGTCCCGCTTCTCTACACTGCTTTAAAATTTATTTTCTATTTCTGAGCACTCAATACTCACGTATTCAGCTGTGGCAAAATTTTCTCTCGTGGGTTCCTCATGTCTGGTCACTTCTTTCTAGCAAACTTTATTCCAGAAACCCGATCCCAGGAAAACCAGAAACAAACTTAAAAATAAAAAATAAAAAACCACCACGGGGCACAGAAGCTTATCAGCTAGCTGAGACCGCAGCCAGAGATGGTATTTGTTAGGATGTGGCAAAAGGCCGGTTTTTAAACCCACTTTTTATAGTAGGGGCACCAAGCATTGGGTCTGAACAAAGGAATTTTCATGATCTTGCCCTGACCAGTTAACATAGACCCTAAGGAGGGGAGTGAGTTTTAACGCCAATGAGTAACTAGGCAGCTATCATGAAATATGTTTCAGAGTAGATTACAGCGAAAGTCACTAATTGGAAGAAAACAGTTGTCTTAAGCAATTAGTCAGAAAAGGGACTGCTAGTAATACTAGAAGGTTGATAAATCAGAATAATTGGTTCTTGGGCTGGGAACTTAGAAGATAGCAGAAAGCTTTTCACATTTTTTCAAGGTAAAACTCAGATACAGACTGGAATACTTTACAACCTCCATTATCAGAGCTCATTAGTCAAACCCGTGTTTCTACCTTGTCCATTGTGTCTCCCGGTACCTCCAGGCAGTGTATACTGGAGCCCCATGCCTCCCCTTTGGTGGTGCCAGTTTCCTATAACAGAGACAGTGCCTAACCCAGAGGTTACATAACTCTGTTTCCCTGAGGTTAACTCAGTTCACATCTGTCGTTCATCAAGGATGACCAGGACACTACTCTCAGTTTGCAGAGAGAAGGTCCGGCCTTATAAATAGAACAGCCAGTTGTAAAATGAAATGACCTAGGCTAATGGAGCCTTAAGCATCTGAGAAAATAGCCCACTGTGAATGATTGACCCTTGATCTACTGAGAAATCTGCTGACAGTCTGTTCTCATTCCCCTAGACTTATAACTTTATATTTCTTTATTTCTCCATTCTTATTTCTGAAATGTATATTTTTATTTTCTTATTTTTGGACTCTTCAGTTCTAGGCTTTTGTTTTCCTGTGTTTAAATACCCTGACAAAAACCAATATAAGCAACAGCAGGATTTATTCATTATACTTCCAAGTTGTAGTCCATCATTTTGGAGAAATCAAGGCAAGAACACAATCAGCTTGAGTTTTACATTCATAGTTAGGAAGAAATACAAAATAAATTCACTCTTGCTTGACTGCTCTCAGCCAGTTTTCCCCTTCCTTATCCTACTCATGACCTAGGTACTGGAACTACCCACAATAGACTGGTGTTGGTTGGGGGGGTGGTCACACAAAGATGGAGACAGACCACAAAAGTCTAATAAAGCAAACTTTATTTCAGAAACCATATTCTAGGAAAACCAGAAGCAAACTTAAAAATAAAATAAATTTAAAAAAAAAACCCACCATGGGGCACAGAAGCTTATCAGCTAGCTGAGACCACAACCAGAGATGGTGTTTTTTTAGGCTGTCGCAAAAGGCCGGTTTCTGAATCTAGAAATCATAGTACGGGCACCAAGCATTAGGACTGAACAAAGGAATTTTTACAGTCTTGCCTGAACGCAAGGATTAATCAACAGAGACCCTAAGCTCGGGGAGGGGATGTGTTCTACTGTCAATAAGTAACTAGGCAGTTATCATGAAATATGTTCCAGAGGAGATTACAGCAAAAGTCACTAATTACAAGAAAACATGTTTTCAGCAATTTGTCAGAAAAAGGGACTGCTAGTAATATCAGAATGTTAATAAATCAGAATAATTGGTTCTTAGATTGGGAACTTAGAAGATGGCAAAAAGCTTTTGGTACTATCTCAAGATAAAACTCACATACAGATTACATTACTTTACAACCTCCATTAGCAGAGTTCATTAGTCAAACCAGTGTTTGTACTCAATCCTCTGTCTCTCCTGGCACCTCCAGGCAGTGTATACTGGAGCCCCATGCCTCCCCTTTGATGGTGCCAGTTTCCCAAAGCAAAGACAGTGTCTAACCCAGAGGCCACATATCTCTGTGTCGTAAAGGTTAACTCATCAAATACCTGTTGTTTATCAAGGATGACCAGGATACTACTCTCTCTTTGCAGAGAGAAGCTCTGGCCTTGTAAATAGAGCTATGGATTGTAAAGTGAAATAGCCCACTGTTAATAGTCAATCCTCAAGCTACTGAGAAAGCAGCTGACAATCTGTTCTCATTCTCCTAGGCTTACAACTTTTATATATTTTTTTTATTTCTACAATTATATTTTCAGAATCTATGTTTTTATATTTTTGTTCTCAGACTTCAACTGGGTCTTCCTGCATCAATAACAAGACAATCCACCATAAACGTATCCAAAAACCATTCAGATCTAGATGATTCCTCCAACAAGACTCTTCCAAGGTGATTCTAGGTTGTGTAAAGTTGACAGTTAAACCTAAGCAACACACTTCTTTCTCTCCTGGGCCTCTTATTGATTGAGTTCTCCATAGAACTTTGTTTCTTCTTGAGTCACACGCTAGGTTATCAGGACTTTTAAATCTATCTTTCAATGTCCTTTTAAAAGTTTCTTCTAATACCATAAACACTAGTCAGTAGAGGTAAAGGTTCTAGGTAGGCACCAGCATGACTTCTTAATGTTCAATGAGTATTGATTGTCTTCAGCATCAGGTTGTGGAGAGCAACCAATGGCCTTGGAAATCCCTGGGGTGTTCGGGGATGTCCAAAGGGCTCCTTTGGCCAACAACTTCATTAAATGTATGCAACCCATACCTGGAATTGGAGTTTTTGGTTGGTAATGAGAGCTGTATTGTTTGGGCTTTGTCCCTCCATTATTTGGTGATTCCATTTAGATTTTTTCATATGTGTATATTTTAAGAAGCGTCTACTGTACTGTGTTTCCATATAACCCCTTCAATGGACTTTAGTTTAAGATGTCTCTTCTCAAATTCCTTCTCTTACCTTCATTTTTTCTTCCCCTCCTCATGTGATCCTCTTGTTCCAGCCCTTCCCTCCATCCATTCATAACTATCTATTCTATTTTGGAGATCTGCACCTCCCTCAGTCCCTTGCTCTTTATGTAAGTAACATCTGTGATTATAAGATTTGTAGAGCCTGCTCATTGAAGACTTAAAAGCTAACATCCACAAATAAAAGAACACATACCTTATCTGTAATTTTGAGTCTTACTTAGGATAATTTTTCCTAACTTTATTCATTCCCCAGAAAATTTCAGTTTTTTAAATAGGTGAGTAATATTCCATTGTGTGAATATATCATATATTTTTATCCACTCAAGGTACTCTGCACACTATCAAAGGGAGAAAGACAAACACCAAGACAGCTACAAACAATTCAATCTACAATGGTGACCTGTCTGCAAGATATGGCAATAGCGTGTAGGAATAACCAATCAATATCTGATTGGGTTTAAAGCTTGCTCCATTATTTCAAGATATTTGATTATACTATGTAAAAATATGTCACTGTAATTAGCTTAATAAAAAGCTAAATGACCAATAGCTAGGCTAAGCAGCAGGGTATAGCAGGGACATCTGGACATAGAGAACTCTGGGAAGAGGAAAGGCAAAGTCACCAGCCAGACTGGAATAACCAGAATGGGCAAAATGGAAATGAGGTAAAGAGAGCATAGAAGAATGTAGATTTAACAATATGGGTTAAGTTATAAGAGCTAGCTAAAACAAACATAAGCTAAGACCAAACTTTCATAATTAATATCTCTCTATGTCTTTTTTTGTGAACTGGCAGCCCAAAGAAAAATCTGTCTACGCTCCATGAAACGGAATCCATACCTGACACTGCTGGAATAGCCCAGAACCTGAAACTAGACAGGCCAGAGATATAGGGGGAAAATCAAAGACTACTCTTCTGCTAAAGGAATCTTAGCCATAATATGACTCATAAGGACATTCTGCTATATTCAAAGATCAGGTCCTGGCTCAGCAATCTTCAGAAAAGCTTACTCCTGCAGCAGATGACAAAAGCAAACCCATAGCTGTACAATGTACAGAGAGTGAGAGACCTTGAAACAATCAGTTCTAAATAGGATGTCTCTGTCAAATCTCTCCCCCTGAGCTCAGCGAGTTCTATACAGAAAAGAAAGCAGAAATATTGTAAGAGATAGTGGGGATTGAAAATGCCAAAGAAGGGGCTGGAGAGATGGCTCAGAGGTTAAGAGCACTGGCTGCTCTTCCAGAGGTCCTGAGTTCAATTCCCAGCAACCACATGGTGGCTCACAACCATCCGTAAGGAGATCTGGTGCCCTCTTCTGGGCTGCAGGGATACATGCTGGCAGAACACTGCATACATAATAAATAAATAAATAAATAAATAAATAAATAAATATTAAAAAAAAAAATGCCAAAGAAATAAAGCCTTCCAGACACAACAGTACTGACACAATATAAATTCACAGAGACCGTGGCAACCTGCACAGGGCCTACATCGGTCAAAATCAGATGGGATCCATTGTGAGAGGGAAAGTAGACTCAAGCCTCTGTCCCTAACCCAAAAGCAATCTCCAATGAAAATCACTCTCAGTTGTTTTTCAGAGAGTTGTTTTTCTTCAGAGTCTTACTGAGCATACAAACCACTCTTAAGCACAGGTCTCATGCCCAGCAGTAGATGGCCAACACAAAATGAATCAAATAACATTTTTGGAAGTCCTTTTTCTCACAATGCTTTGTCTGAACTTTTTCCTTTCCTTTGCTTCCCTTCCCTTCTTTTATTCCTTTCTTTTTTCCCCCTTACAAGTATTTTGCACATATATTATGGTTGCTGGTGGTATGTTTTTATGGTGACTATATGCATGTGAACTTGTGTGTCTCTTCCTCTGTATGTATTTCTTTTTTTTAAATATTTATTTATTATGTATACAATATTCTGTCTGTGTGTATGCCTGCTGGCCAGAAGAGGGCACCAGACTGCATTACAGATGGTTGTGAGCCACCATGTGGTTGCTGGGAATTGAACTCAGGACCTTTGGAAGAGCAGGCAATGCTCTTAACCTCTGAGCCATCTCTCCAGCCCCTCTGTATGTGTTTCTTGTGCTTATTCTTTGGCTCTTTTTGTTCTGTTAGTTTGTTTATTCTGGTTGTTTATTTGGATTCTGTTACTGTTTTTAGGTATCTGTATTCTAATGAGAAATATAAAAGTTAGAGATTTTGGTGGGTGAGGAAGTGGGTAGGATCAGGGAGAATTGGGAAAGGGAAAACTGTATTCATAACTTAGTATGTGAAAACTGTTCTATTTTAATTAAAAATAATAAAAATAACCAGGTGGTGGTGGCGCATCCCTTCAGTCGCAGCACTTGGGAGGCAGAGACAGGTGGATCTCTGTGAGTTTGAGGTCAGCTTGGTCTACAAGAGCTAGTTCCAAATACAGCCAGTGCTGTTACACAGAGAAACCTTGTCTCAAAAAACAAAATAATAATAATAAAATGTTCTATTATATGGAAAATCTAGGGCCTCACGCATACTAGGCAAGCTTTCTACCACCAAGTGGCACGAAAGGCAACCAGTTCAGAATCCCCAAATTTCTTTCTCGTTATCCTCTTAGGCAAGTGCCCATTTATTCTCTGGCTGTCTAATAGTTATCTAAACTTTATTTCAGCAGAAAGATGATTGAAATCATCTTTGTAATTTCTCTTAGCTCTCTGGGCATCAAAGGATATTATTTTCTATACATGGCTTAATGAAAAATTTAGAAATCACATCTGAGTGCTAATTTTTCCTAACACTTTTCATTCAACTTTTATCCAAACCCTTGTGTTTTCTGTTAATAGCAGTAAAACATTTCCAGATGTCTCCCCGCTTCTATTTCCAGTTAATTTTCTACACAGAAGCTGTAGTCAGCCATCTAACACACAAACCTCATTGCATGCTTCCCTCCGTGATAACGAGACTCAGTTCTTTACCTTCAAGACTGCACATCCTGGCTTCAGCCTTCCTCCTCAGACTCCTTGCCCTCCTCCATTTTCCTATTTTGCTATAGTCTCCTATATTGTTGTTTTCTCACTTAGTACCCCTTTCTGGGATTTCACATGCCTGTCACGGGTCATCTCAGCTGGAAGAATGCCATAAGGAAGAGTTCATACTGTTTTAAACCATTCTCTTACCAGACAGCACTGACTTTTGCTGTTGCAAACCTCTTTAACACTAGCACTGGCAAGGCAAGTCTGGTTTGCAAAGTGATGTCTACATGAATAGGGCTACAAAGCGAAACTCTGTCTCCAAAACAAAACAAGAAACCAAAACCCGAAACCCACAAATCAAAAACCAACGCAGTTCCAAAACTTTACTCATCACTTTCCCTGTGTAACTTCTATTGCATTTTTGGCAAAACACCTACAATTATTTGGAATGACCTTATTTATGTACCTGTTTATATACTTTATTCATTGTATTTCATGGCCTTCAGTTTGTAGCCTCTGGCAGTGTGCCTCTCCTCTGTACACGGCTCTTGCAAGGTTGACTGGACACTTTAATTCTCAGCAAAGGTGGAATAGCTGTGTTAGAAAGGCTTGATGAATTAGAATCCTTTCTATAATGCTAATTTGTACTTATAGGTTACTCCATAAATGTTAGTTGTCATAATTACTAAGACATAGATTTTGACATAGAAAACTAGTAATTCAGTATCCATTAATAAATGTTTTCTATCCCTGAAGTGAGCATGGAAACGCATTTTCTCTTGTATTGCCTATAAAAACATGAAGATTTTAAAGCCAGGTCAGAGGATATTAGTAATTTTCAATATGGTCTGGCCTCTCAAATAAAAGCACATTTAAAAGCAAGAACAGAAATTTACAATGGGGGTATAATCATAGTTTTGTCTCATTCCCAACTTTCTTCTATTACTTATATTGTTGTTGTGAGTGTATAATAGGCAAACAAAATAATTTTGGACAATTTAGATTTTTTTTTTAAAGTTAGGTCTTATATCTCTGGTAATCTAGCTTTCATACTCAATTATTTGAAAATTTTAATAGTGACATAAACTTACAAACTTATTATAGGATCCATTTTTCACTGTTTTCTATTAGCAAAACTCAATATTTCTTTTTCTTTGTCTTCCCATCTCAGTTATCAATGAAAAATAGCAAAACACACACACAATCACTAAACGGATGAACACAAGAAAATTATTTTGCTGATTTTGTATTTTTCACCAGTTTTAATATCACTTTCTTTGGCAACCCAGTGCCTTCAAGACCTGTAATTTATTTATTCATTCTAGGCCCCTGATTTTGTAGATGCTATTTATCTTCAACTGATATGCTGTCTTGTTCACATCCACAATTAACTTTAAATATTTACCTCTGAAATAATAACCATGCCCTTACCCTTTCCTCTTATCAAACAGCCTCACCTTCTACTTCAGTGAGAAAATGAAAGCCATTTGCAGAGCCAACTCCTTCTTTTCACTAAGAACAGAGGTGAGCCTGGTGTGAGCATCGCCTCACTGTGACATAGCTTGTTGATCTCAGTCTTTCTAGGTTCACGTCCATGGATTGACTCCTATTTTGAATACTATCCATGTCACCACTTTAAAACTCACGAGTGTTTTCTCTCCTTTGTTTCAGAAGTAAAGTTTATTCATAGGCAAAAGCTTCAACTTTCCTCGTCACTTTTTCCAGAAGAACAGAGTCCGCTTTCCTCTCCTGTGACCATCCTCTTTCTCTTCTTGTAACATATTCTATCTCTCATCCTCACTAAAAACAAGCAAAATTCACCCAGTATGGCTTTAGCTAACCTTCTCTGTTTAAAGTCCAAAGTCACTTGGACAGCTCACAACTGGGTAAATCCACTGTGAGAACCTTCTGGGACTTTAAGCTTAAGCAAGCCAGTACTCTGGCCTGTGTTGCTTGGGGACTGTTCATGTCTCCCTGAGCAATCACTCCTACACATAACCATGCCTGGCAGTAGGAATTTTGTTTAATAATCCACTGCTTCTAGGAGAACTACTCAGGAGCCACACACATTAACTCATGTCAGTCTCTCTTTTGGAGTTTTTAATTGGGTTAAATTCCAGTAATTTTTCATGTCTTTTTCTTGTATACTTTGCTTTGCTTAACTGGTCTTCCCATATCTCCCCACCGCTGCACACTGCACCTGCTTAAACATTTCTGCCTCCAGTGTTGCCATCTCTATTTTTTTTTTTGTAGATGTTTTCCTGCTTCTCTGCTTTTAAGGCATTTCCCACACTCAGTGACCCCTTCCTAGCATCCACAGGTTATCTGCTTGCTTACCAGAATGGAATAGTAGAAACTAGGACCCAGAAGAAAGTGATCATATGACATTTGTTCTGCTGAATCTGAACCACCCCACTGAAAATATCTTTTCCTGTTTTATCCATTTTGCTTCAATTTTTACAATTTCATTTTTCTTGATGGCTGAGATGAGTAAAATTATTTTTCATATATACATCACTTTTTTATTATCCATTCATCAGTTGATAGACATTTAGGCTGTTTCCATTTCCAAACTATTGTGAATTGAGAAGGAATAAACATGGATGTGCAGGTGTCTCTGTAGTACTGTCCTTAGGATATATGACCAGGAGTGTAGTAAATATATACTAGATGAATGTTTAATTTAGTAAACAAAAAAGAATATGAGAATTATATTAAATATCACAATGCCTTTTTGACTATAAAATACCTTGGGAAAAGACACCAACTCAAAGAATAGGTAGTGAAAAGTGATAGTAATCTCAATAATACCTGTTTTGTGATGTTTTATCTGCTATTATGGTTATTTGTATTCTCTTTTACTCTAAATGTTTTTAATTTGTAACAAGATAGAGGTCCTTTGTGTAAGTAGTCTATACCTTGTCAGTTTCCACCATGTAATCATTCAACAACAGAAACATGGGCTAATGACTATTTGCTCCCATTCTTATAGTATACATCCGCCAGCATATATAAGGTAGTATACATATTCCTACTGCATTGTGAACTCCTTAAAGCTATGAGTTCTGTCTCCAGAACTAGGGTAGACAAGCACTTAGATATTTGCTGCAGTGCTGAGTACCCCGCATGCCAGCATCATATTTAATCATTCAAAGGAAGCTCTATAAGACAGGTTAATGAAGCAGAAAGCCAGAGAAGTTAAGGAAAGAAGTTAATCAGCTAAAAATTAATTAGGAATGTTTAAATAAATGGGAGAGCTAGGCTCAGTTCAGGTTGGTTTCGAGAAAAAAATATCATGTTTGCTTCACTTCCTCAACTTTGTACCCCAAAAGTAAAACTTTAAAACTCTTATAAATGAGAAAAGAATTACATTAATATTGCAGGCAACAAAAAAAAATCAATCGATTTAATCTTATGAATATGAAGGCAATGAGCCCTTATATAATACAGCATGTACTGGCAACTCTATTTACAGATAGAACATATGTATTAAATTGCAACTTTATGTATTTCATGCTCATTTTCTAAAGGGATTTAAGGTAGTGGATAACACTTGGGTTAATTGTGAAATAAGATCAAGTACAACACAAATGAATCAATAAACTTGATTAATTAAAATCAAGTACCTGGCCTGTCAGTTTGGGAAGAACAGAATGGACTTCTTCTCACTGTTTCTGTGGAGTACTGTTAGGAACCCAGAGCTGCCTAGCTTGTTGCTCCTGAGACAACAATGCATGAGAGGGTAGATAAGGCACACTTGACTCACCTGTTCTATTGCAATCCCATAGAGGAACATTAGTGGAGATCAGATTTTGATGGACAATGCTATTGTTTTGAAATAGCTCTGTTAAAGAAATAGAAGTAAGTATCAGTAATGGCTACCTCAATGCTAAGTGGCCTTCTAAACAATGATTCTTTCTTAGAATTTAATGTTCTTAACTTGTTACTTCAGGAGTTTACTTAACAAATATTAACTGATCAATTCGAAGATGCTGAACAGTGGGAAACAGAGAAAGTAGAAAGTCCTGCACATGGATTGGGTATTGTTTAGGAAATGCATATGTCAACAGATGTTTAAAATAGTGTAGGCAGATCTCTAAAAGCAAGGTGTTACTTCATTTACCAAGAGGCCTTGGGCTCACAAACGAAAGGATAACACAAGGAATAATAAATGGTGTGAAATCAGTGCTCACCTGAAGGGAACACATAGACAGCCAGTTCAGTTCCGACCTAAGTTTACAACATAGTGGCAGAGAGGCAAGTTGAGTTAGACTGGATTAATTAAGACACACTAAAGAGGTCTTAATCCTAAAAGCAGTGTGGAATAATTGGAGGAATTCAACATCCTCATAACTGAGTTTTAAAATGCTTCTCCAGCATAGGCAGTGTAGAAAACCATGCTGGAATTGGGAGAGTCAGAAAACAGCAATGCAACTTACAAGGAGGAACAATGTAAGTTCCGAATAAAAATAACTACGGTAGGCACGGAGAACTGTGAGAATGGATTGAACTATAGCAAACTAATTGTAATTTTCCTTTTATTATTACAATTCCAAAGAAAATTATATTCTTTGGCTGTAATGCCCTTGTCCTAAGATGGCTCTTGTCATTTATATCACCATGGTCAAAACTTATCCAATATCATCAAGCAGAAAAACAATTCTTCTTTGTTCTTTCTGGTTATTATCTCATCCCATTTGCTCTTGCCAAATTTATCAGTTATGATTCTGAAAGAAAATATAGAGATTAAAAAATTTTCAATACATATCTTTTATTGAATTCTACAAGGCACCAGAGATGCAATGCTACAAAAATACAAGCATTACTAACTTCCTAATATTGTCTGAGAAATTCAAACTGGATTTGATATTTATGCCTAAAAATAATAAGTAAAAATAGAAGCATAACATGTTAAGGACAATAATGACCTTGTACTCAATTGTGAGAGAAGTTCTAGGTACTACATGCAATTGTTTCAACTTTTAATGTGATTTTAGAAATTAAGGAGACAATTATACAACATGGACAAATGTTGACAAGCATGGGTGGGGGACATGTGGGGTCCCCATACTGTCTTTTTTTACTTTGGGTTCAATTTAATGTTTTCTTTTAAGAAATATAAAATCTTCCTAAAGTATTTAGCAGTATTTTATGGTAAATTTCTATACCAGAATATTAGATATGTTTTAATTTTATTAAATCATATGGTTAACTCATTGAATCTCTGGATTTATAGGCCTGTGGAATTCATAACATAGACTTACATTATATTATTTTAGTGTTTTAAAAAGTCTCAAACATCTCCTATAGAAAGCTGTTTACATTAAGGATTCAACTTAACTCAGTTTAAGATAAAAAATAAAAGCAGTACATGAGTGTCTTCCATCTGAGTAATTTAGTTAGAGGGAAGGGAAACCTTTTGTGTATCAGATAACTATTAACTTATTAGAAGACACCGTTTTATTTTGTCTAACTGTTTATGTTCCAAATTATTTCCAGTTATGTGATGTGAGCTATGATATAAATATGTTGTTTCTTAGCCTCAAAAGAATATTTTGCTCAAATAAAGTAACTAGGCCTAAGGAGAATTGTCCTTATAAATCATTATAAGGGTATAATTTATTCCCATTGTTCATGTCAACAAGGCTTCTGATAAAACTCAAAATGAAAGTTGGCTTAACTGGGATTGAGAAACAGCAGTTAGCAGGAAGGAATTTTTCTTCTTCTTTATCAGAACACAGTTATAAAGCAAATTAAAACTTAGGAAATGCAGTTCAGCAGTAGTTAATGTAAATGACCTCTTCAAACAGACCCTACTAGTTGTAAATTTCAGTGCACAGAAAGAAATGATGAGATCTGTGCTTCCCGAGGCCTGGAAAATCCAACAAACTGCAGCTCTCCATTTCCCAAATTTATGATCATCAATAGAAGCAAAACAGTATCAAGACAATGCTCAAGTTATGTGGAAAAGAAGATCCAGTCAAACTGACAAATTATTTGGAGTAAATAAGCTGTTGGAACGTTCGCTTAAAATTCAGAAAGCATTTTCTCATGATAATAATATTTCATATGGGGATTGGGCCTCAATAAGTTTACAGCATCATTAACACATGGTATGTTTGCAATATGTAAGTGCAGTATGGTGCTGGATCAATACAATGCGGGTGCCCTGCAGATGTTTAACTCTGGGATTCTTCTGACTGAAGAGGAAGTTCAGTCTACACTTCCTGTATGATGTCCCCTGCTTTCTCTCCCTTTGGCTTTTGGCTTTGTCACTCTGCTTTCATCACACTACCTCTCTTTCAGATCTCAGATATATCAAGGCTCAGTTTCACCATCAGACATTTCCACTGCATTTTTTTCTCAGAATGGAATTAGCTCTGATTTTAGCAGAATTATCTCTTTTTTTTTTCTTTTGGTATTTAAATCATTCAGAAAATGTCACGGTGACTATCCGCTGAAACTCACATATTAGACCTACTCTGATGACCAACATTTTATATATATATATATATATATATATATATATATATATATATTGCTCTCCCAATAGTATATATGTGTGTGTATGTGTGCATGTTTTTGTATGTGTGAATATATATATATATATATTCACACATACTATATATATATATATATATTTGCATTCTGACTGCATTTTCCCCTCCCTCCTCTCACTCCAGTTCCCCCCTCACCTCCCACTCGGTCTCCCACCCCCCAATCCACTCCTCTTCTATTTTTGTTTATGAAAGGGCAGGTTGCCCACGAATATCAACAAAACATGATATACCAAGTTGCAGTAAGACTAAGCACCTCCCCCTGCATTAAGGCTGGGCAAGGTGACCTAGTGTGAGAAGTAGGAACTGTATTAAAGGGTTACAACATGAAGAAGGTTGAGAAACACTTGTCTAATTGAGATATGATTGGTCCAAATCTCAAGTCTCAGTCTCTTAGAAAGATGGCCCTATTGAACTTAATGGATTTTGTGTAGGACAAGACTTGCTTGACTGGATGCAGAAGTGCACAGACACAATGCCTGGAGTCCCTGTTGGGAGTACATCTGAGAGCAAAAGTGCTCCAGGACAAAGGGATGGGAACCCTGAAGCGACTGGTTCCTACAGACTAGTCACAGGAGTCATCACCTTCCTGTTACTGGATTAGTCACTCTGAGAAGCTCTTCACCTCCTACAACAGCACATACATTTACCATGGTTAAAATACTTATATCAGCTCTATATAGTGGCACAAAGATATAACCAAGTCCAGCCTGGAAAGCAGAATGAGACCTTGTCTCAAAAATACTTTCTGCAGATTTTCATTTTCCAATGGCCAAAAAGAGTTAGTCAAGTGTATATTATATAGTCCTAAGGCTATTGTGCCAGACAAGCAGAGCTAAAACAGATACATTAAAAACATTGCTGAAAATATGCCAGAGACATTCAATAATCTAAACTTAGCTTGCTACTTTTATTATCCTTTTGCTTTTGATGCTGGGGACAAACCCACCTTGGTTTTGCTATATAAGCATTTTACCACCGAACTAAAACCCCAACTCTCATTGCCCTTTCTTGAGAGCTTTTAGAAAAATTTTATTTCTTTTAATAGACTTAGCTAGCAATCTTTTCTGGAATAAATACAAACAATTGATGATCTTAACAAGGTCTGTATTAACAAAAGACTAGAGAGCATGTCAGAATGTGTCTCAGATAAAGAGCCAAAAGTTGAAAGCTCTTTTGACTTCTTTTTGCAGCAAACTGATTACTTGGGGAGACAAAACTTAAAGCTACAATGCTACTGAGGTACAGTCAAGGAAAGAAATCAATTGAGGCTTTAATTGTATCCCACTTGGTACATTTGTTTGCATCATTTCCCTGGGGGGTGGAAAGAAGAAGCTGACTTCAGGAGTTTTACAGAAATTGCTTAATAATTAATTCACCTTCTCAAGGGTGGTCAGGGACTCAGTGGATGAGACAGACTCTGGCGAAAAATAGCAACTGAATTACATATTGCTGTTTTGTGTAATCTTCACTAAATCTCTTGGCTCACCTTATGGATTCTCTGTAGAATAGCATTAGTAGTCCTGATGGGCACCTCTGTCTTACATTTTGGTTCTCTTAGTATATGGAAAATGTCTGTAAAGTGGATTGCTCGCCCCTTTTCAGGCTTAGGCATACCAGCTCATTATTTAGCTGAAAAAAGTCTTTGAGGATTAATTAATGTCTACAAAGATGTTGAAGACAGTGTAGTACCTTACTATATTTTCCTTTTCATACATTATGGATTAAACTATATAAACTGATGATTTTATTAGGGTCAAAGTGTACCCAAAGGTCAGTGTAGGTTATGGTACAAGAAAGCAGAATACCAGAATTGGAATGTTTCTGATTTGGATATTCCTACAAATCTTTGATTTCTATTTTTGGCAAGGCTACTTAGGTAGTAAGGTATGATGTGAATAAAAAGTTATAAATATCAGAATAAAAACAAGTTTTTTGCTTTTAAATTTGGAAGTTTCAATGTATATGAAATGCCTCGAATAGCTCTGGTAATATAATAAGTTTTTAGTAAATATTGACATTTAATATTACGTTGACTATATTAGTATGGACTTCCTTGATATAGTATGCCTATTTCCACTCATCAAGGACTTGAGTCTGTTTAAGATTATGTATGGTGAAAAGTAACTAAAATAAGTAAGTGAGAGCAGGAGCAAGTGTGTATAGGAGAACAATACCTATTGTAAAGCCGATATGCACAGATATATATGTACAAACCTAGAGGTGGCATAAGTTGTCTTTGTAGTTCTCAGTGGCCAAAAACCAACCAAACAAACAAACTTAGGATCAGCTACAACTGCTGAATGTTCTTGAGCTAAAGCAAAAAATTTATTGAGCAGAAATCTCAAACTTGGGTAAGAGACCTAGGAACATTTTCCTATAGGTCTTCATGCATGCTTCAACTATTTTTAATACTGGGATACTATATATATGCTTCTTGGAGCACTTTACAAAATCTCTAGGAAAGTGTAGACATATTTAATAAAAATAACCCTTAAAGGTTATTTAAATGATTATAGATCTAGACCATACTCTGTAATTTCAAACTCTTTGGCCTGAAAACGTTTTCAAACAAAATTATGCCATTTGTTATAAGACCATTCAAATAGTTAACAAAAGATAACCATATGATATTAGTTGAATAGTAATGGAATCACCAGTCTTCCCTGATGGATTCATTATAAACATTATGCCCTGATTACCTAGACTATAGAAATACCTGACTCTACTGCTCTGTTCATTTTTAATAGCTAAATTATTTTTCAAGGATCAAAGTAACCATTTTATTTTTAAACCTAAAATAAGAAGCAAAAGAATATTTGCTTCATAGTTACTTGAAAGAAGTCATTATGATTTCAGGCATTTCCATTTCTGGTTTTCTTACTTGTCCCATGACAAGGTAAAAGATAACTCATGAGTATAAGAGCTCCAGGAGGAAGAGATGTGCTGTATTTTCCATTTTTTAAAATTGTTGTATCTCCAAAGAGTGGACCTGTGTGTAGCACTCTGGAGGTAATAATGGCAGTGTGCCTGTAATAGAAGAAATACCAACGTTCACTTCACAGTTAGTGATACAGATAGAAGCTTCCAATTTTCTCTCTCTCTCTCTCTCTCTCTCTCTCTCTCTCTCTCTCTCTCTCTCTCTCCCCTTCTATCCCTATCTCTCTCTGAGATAGGGTTTCTCTGTAGCTTTGGAGCCTGTCCTGGAAATCATACTTTTTAGATGTGCATCCCCTAGAGAAAACTCACATTAACCTGGTTTGATTCACACTATTTCTGAATTGTTACTTTACTTTGTTATTTACTTCATAGAACTAATCTCTGCTTGGCTAGATCTTGGTTGGGAACAGAGGATGCATGAATTGGGCAAGGTTATTAAATTTAAGAAAAGGATTTGACTCTTTAAAAAGTGTAGACAGGGCTGGAAAGGAGACTCAGCTCTTAAAGTCTTGACTCACAACCAAAAAAGAATGGGTAGGCCATGCAATCTACACAAGGCAGGGCATGGAGAGAGTGAGGTCAAAAGGCAGTCTCCACTCCCAGAATGGAGAATCCAGACTCCAGAAAGGTGACTAGATCCCAGAGAGGAAGCTGTGAAGAGCCTCTTGAATAGCTAGAGGAGATAAGCCAAGTGCCAGGAAGGTAAGCCTCTGGCAAGACTGTTCCATCAGAGATGCTTTGGCAGGTCTAACAGGAAGCGTCATGGGGAGGGCACTTCCTAGGGATAAGTAAGTCCACAGAGAAGCTTGGCAGGAGATTCAATGTGAGGAGTGAGGCAGGGAGGAAAACAGACTTTCTTCAGTCCCTGTAGTGATACCTCTAGGTCTTCAGAAAAGTCACAATAACAGGGCACACATGTGAAGGGCATCTCTTCAATTTTCCCCTTTCCTGGAAACCAGAATAGAACTGTTCTGGGAAAGCAGGGCTGGGTAGGAGAAAAATATCTGAGAAACTGAGAAATCTTAAGGGAGGCATCATTTTTCCCCTCAATCCATTTAGGTTTCCAAGAGACCAGAATGACTGAGATGTATTTACATCAAGAATTAGAATGAGCTTATCATTTCTGTTTTAATTGAAATTTTTTATGTAATATATATGATTATACTCCTTTTCCTCCTCTAACTCCTCCTGATTCCTCCCACCTCCCTGCCCATCCAACTGTATGTTCTCTCTCTTCTCTTTCTCCTTTCTCCTCTCTCTGTCCTCCACTCTTTCCTTCAAAATCAAAAAACAAGGAACAAAAACAAGAATCATAAAATCCACAAGATTCAAAACAAGCAAAAGGCCCATAAGGTAAAAAAGGCCTAAACAAAACAAAATGAAACAACAAATACATTCACTACACACACACACACACACACACACACACACACACACACACACAATGGAGCTTATTTTGTGGTAGCCAATTTTTTCTGGGCATGGGTTCTGTTTTGGAGTGTGACTGACATACTCAATGACACTCCATTGGAGAAAACCGATTTCTCTTTGCTGGCCAGTACTAGTTGTGTTATACTAAGCATTCAAAAATAATAACCAGCTATAATAGCTTAAAGTAAATAGGTACATTTGTATATACACTACTCTGTTTTCTGAAAAGAACTTGAGTTTCTGTGAATTTTGGACAAGGGTCTTGAAACCAATACCTTCTAGACATGAAAGGACAACTGGGAGAAAAAGCTGCTATTTAAATTCTAAGCTGTTAAGTCTTAGAGCAGCTAAATCAGGTTAGTACCCTTCTGTCATAATATAGCAGGGAAAAATTAAGTTTCTTTATCCATACTCTAATATTGTCTGGTAACAATAAGTCTTCCTTTGGTTGACAGCATTCATCCTGTTGGTTCATTGGTGACTATTTGAATACAGAGACATGTAGACAGACAAGAGGCATAAAAAGAGTCTTATTTAAAATGTCCACTAACTATCCAGACAGTGTTGAATAGTTGAGACCTCTAAGGGGGAGTTCTTTAACTGGTACTACACCATTTCCTAATCCCATGCCTCCCCTACATCATGAACTCACTGCTCTGATCTTGGTGATAATCAACATTCTACACTGAACTATGGTACAAAACTTCCAATCATAGATTTAATTTTAATTTTGTCAGATGAATGTGGGGAAATATATGAGACAGATGACCTTTCAATATGAGAACTGATCAAGAAATTCTTTTAGAAAAACAATTCAAAGAGATGGTAGAAAAAGAACTCAAGAAAATTCACCAAGTTAAACATGTTGATTTCAGTAGAGAAAAAGAAATACATACCTGATGGAACAGGGAGGGCAACCATAAGAAAAGGAAAACTGTAAGCAAAGAGTTCACTTTTGTTTCCTGGCTGCCCAGATCCGAATAATCATATAAAACTATATTAATTACATCACTGTTTAATATGCTCAGGCATATTCCCAGCTAGCTCTTATATCTTAAATTGATTCATTTCTAATAATCTGTGTATTGCCACTAGGTTGTGGTTTATCAGAGCCAGCATGTTACTCCTTTGGTGGTTACATGGCATCTCCTTGACTCTGCCTTCTTTCTTCTCTATTTCTGCTTGAATTTTCCACCTCTGCCCTGCTATAGGTAGAAACAGCTTCTTTATTAACCAATGGCAGTAAAATATATTCACAGCATATAAAAGGGAATCACACATCAGGAAACCTCAAACAGAACATGCTGAGTTGTTTCTAATTAATTGATTTGATAATTAAAAGACAGTAAATGACTCTTAAGAAACCAAGTCAATTATACTCACATGACTCCAGTAGGCTGACCCTTAAAAGAGATACATTAAGTTGGGTCCTTTAAGAAGCAAATAAAGTAACAAGCATTGTCCTTGGAACCCAAGACTATAGGCAGCTCTTGAAGTAATAACTGGGAGGGATTTCACACAGAACAGGACCAAGAGACCTAATGCCTGCTCAAGTATGCTTGTGCTGTCTGGTAGGACCCTGAGAAAACAGAGTTCCTACAGAACACACCTTTTGTTGCCTTATGTCTTTTCAGAAAATGCCGTTTGGGTTAAGAGGAATGCTACCATCTGTTAAAAACTGTTAATTTGTTTCAATTTTTTAGTCACATCTAAAGATTTGTATATGGTTTGAAGTAATGAGGAGTTTGTAGAATCTAGAAGGGTGAATAAAAAAAGCTTGAAAGTCATAGTGACCAAGGAAAACCATGCAGAGTATTTAGGTCTGTAGAGAATAGAAAGGGAGCTCTCAGTTCTTGAGCACTAATGAAAGCTTTGTGAACAATAATGACAACAGAAACATCTGTGTTGAGACAACTGTAACAATCTGTCACTTTGTTTTAAAACAAGACTGAGATATAAATCAAGTTTTTTTTTGTATAAGCTATGCATTAGACCTGTAGAGAATTTCCAAATGTCATTTAGATGGATCAGAAAATCAAAGTTTGTTTTTTTAGAAAAGTTATAGAGGTTCCATTTTATAATACCAACACACACACACACACACACACACACACACACACACACACACACAATGAAATAGAGGTTATAAATAAACTAACTTTAAAATACTTTTCAGGAGGCTTATCCCAACAAGTACATGAAAAACAGTCTTTCTTTTTTTAGAGAGAGACATGTACAATCCTCAGTAATAAGGAGAACTAATGATGTAAATCCATATACTTTGACTGACTTTGGAATTTTTTTTTTGTTTTGTATGTTGTAAGCCATATTATGTCTTGAATGAGATCAAATGACATATTCTGATTCCATGCTTTTTCAGAAGACAAAACAATGTCTTTAGTTGATTTTATATTTAAATGCCTGAACAGATAGTGAGGTCTAGAATTCCTAGTCAAAGAATTAACTTCAGATATTGAAAGTTAAATTTCAACTATCTTTTGAATTGAAAATCTATTTTATTACTAGGGGAGTTGAATTTCTGAACAGAAGGGCTTCTTCCTTGATTGTGACTGTACCCATTGATTTCCTTGGCAATTGTAATGCTTATCAACTTTCTCCTTTGGAGAAAAAGCAGTGCTAGATATCTGTGTTGTAATGTAGCATTGTTTTGTTTTGATCACATTCCAGTAAGAAATAGCCACTCAGCCAGATTTACATCAGCACTTCCTATGCTATCTGTGGGAAATCTATCACAAGCCAAAAATGATACTGTCTATTGCATTTGATTGGCTTGTGCAAATAAAGATAAATTTTGACTTTTCTTTTCCATACCATACTCTGTTTAAAAATATTTTGAGCAAATAATGGAGGACTGGCATTTGGTCATTCTCAGAAACCCATTAAAGGAAAGACCCATGTGCATGCTTTGAGAGTTCCTGAATACTGCTGTGGCACATTAAACAACACACAAGCCAGGCACATTAAACAACAAATTCACTATTTTCTAGAAGTCCAATAGAATCAAAGTCAGAAACCAAGATGCTAAGGCATTATCATATTCCCTTTAAGACCTGGTAGAAAGCACCTTTCCCAGACTCTTCCTGGCTTCTAGTCACTTGCCAGCAAATGCTGGTACTCCTGGGCTTACATGTGCATCACTCTCAGCATGCCTCACCTGTGGTTTGTGGTGCTGTACCAAGTGTCTTCACAGAATCTTTCCCCAATATGGAAATGTCCTCTGTCTAATATCCTCCTTTTTACAATGACATAAATGATCAGGCCTACCCTAAAATCACATTTTAATTTGGTGACCATGGAGATCATGTTTTCATATAAAGTTACATTTAAATGCTGCATGTTAGAGTATCAGCCTATATTTGGGGACACACAATTCAACTCCTGAAAGATATGGACATATGGGTTTCAGAATAACAACAAAGTCCAAGGCACTCTGCCCAAATTTATGGAATATAGCCTTTGGATTTTGCTTCATGGAGATAGGTTGTAAGGCATGAACAGAACAGGTGCTGCTCGCTGGGTGATGTCACTAGAACTAATTAGTCACTCAGATCCATTACCTTTCTGGTTGGATTCCTGTCAGTGGTCCCAATAACCTTCTTGCCAACCAACAATGCTCATTCTTTTTTAGAAGTTGCACTGAGTCTTTGTTAAATGATGGTGTTTTGAGACCAAGTGAGACTATTTAAGCTGGAAAATATTTGATAGGCTCTGTCAAGTGCTAACTTTAAAGGAAACAGTCTGGGTAAGGTCAGAAGGAATTACATGTAGAGTTTTTAGAATAAGGGCTCCTTTTTTACTTGCCCCATTGACACCACTGGTGGGCTGCATTCTGATTGTGCTATAAAACTTTACATGAGTTTCATGCCTACAAATTACAGTCATATTTTGTTTTAAAAACTAGTACTGTTCAATATTCTGTAATAGAGGAGGGCCACAGGATTTGAAACTAGAATTGTCTCTACTCTTTCCTTTGGGGAGAAACTAAAGCACAAATTATTTTGTTTATGTGTTAAATACTTAAAGCACTTATTGTCTGAAATGGTCCTTGAGAGGGTACATCAGCTTGTCTATATTGTCTATATCTTATTTCAAAATGATGATGCATGGATATCTGGAAGACAAACATCAAACCCTGTTTGCTGCTGTTCTAATTGTCTCTAAGATACTCTTCTCCTGGTCACACCTATTTTAATATTCTTGACCAGAAGACATGTCTTGTAATTCATGGATTTTTTTCATCACCATCATAGCTGAGCTATCATTACCTGCACAAGGGTAACATGTTCTTGGTAATAAATTTCACTTAAGTTGTGGGCATCGAAAATACTCCACATCTTGAATCGAGATGACACTTGAAATCTATATAGAAGAAATAAATTATAACTCAAAAATTTTTAAAAAAAGCTTTTTGTTCCCATAGAGACACAGAAGTAGACAATAGTGGCTTGAATTTAACAATAGTGGAGCAGGTATTAGTGAATGTGTTGATAGCTCATGATTACCATATGTCTTGGAAAGCAAGACCCAAATTCTTCACAGGACCTAGGGAAGAATGAGAGGCACAGTGGCTGAAGCTTTGTAGCAAGCACTTCATATAAAAATGTGGAGGAAAAGACTGTGAATCACATGCCAAGAGAAGTCACTGTAGCAAGTAGTCATTGCCAATCAGTTTCAAATAAAAATACAACCACAATGAGGTGAAAACTGATGGGACTGAATCCTTGCACATACCTCAGTATTGTGCTACTCAACAGGCACAGGCGTTTCACCTATTATGGTTGACGTAAAATTATCTTGCACTATATATGGTGATAATACTCAGGAGGTAGGTGGATCTCTGAGTTCAATACCAGCCAGTCTACTAATCAAGTTCTGGGATAGTTAGCTACATGGAGAAAGTCTGTCTCAAAAATACAAAGAAACAAAAATATGGTGTTATCTTATAACTGATAGCATCATTGATCCAATAAAATGCAATAGTTTATTGCCATTTCCATGAGTTTGTTGTTATACGTCTTGTAAAACAGACGTATAACTTGGTTGCATCAATTTTACTGATTAAGTAGGAATATCCTGTGTTAATGTGGCTGGGAAGGATGATGGAAGCTGGCTTCATACGGGAGAGGGAGAGGATGCACTCTTTTGTACTTGGGTTCAGGTGTCTTGATAATGATGTTTAAGTGAAAGAATGGAATAGAAAACTGGCTGGTCTGAGAGAAAATAGAGGTACGGAAATTTAATAGTAAGAGTGACTCACTCATCCACAGAAAACAGTAGAGGTTTGTTTGGGCCAGTCTCCCTTCTGCCCAGACCCCACTTGACTTGGTCTCATTTTTTGCATTATTTTTAAATAGAGGATCACCTAGCATTATAAAATATCTCTTCCTTTATATATTATTGTATTATGAGGTTAGCACTCATGTTTCTATGGAACTTTCCTCGGTCATCTTGTTTTGTGTTTGCTTTATATCTCTCTATTCCTTGTGTATGTTGAGGGAAGATCTCCTACCCACACTTCTTTTATTCCCATTAGGTGTAGATGCAATTTGCAACCCAAGGGTTCATGTACCCGCCCAGCAGGTCCAGTTATTCCAGGGTCTGGAGGGGCGCTACCTGAAAGAACATGGGCGAGAGAGAGGAACGAGGCCAAGCAAAATTCTCTTGTCAAAGCCTCCACTTATTAGCGTAATGGCAGCAGCTTATATAGCCCTTGGATGAGGAATTTGGGTTGGGATGGGGGGCAGGGGTAGGAAGGAACTTTACCGGTGTAGCAAAGGTCACCAGTCAGCACACCTGGTGTTCTCTGTGCAAGCTGAAACCTTTCTTTTGTGATTCCAACAACAAACAATTCTCTAGATAGTTGGAATGTGGGGCGGGTTCCGTTCCGTTAACTAATAGTTCTCAATATAGTTGGGGTGTGGGGCTCTCTGCAAACATCCTTAGGACAATGGTCCCTGCTATCATCTTTAGGAAAATGGCTCCTGACAGGTTCATTGTTGAAAGCTTGGTCCTCACTGTATAGTGTTATAAGGTGATGGGACCTTTCAGTGATTGAAGCTAATAAGGTCATTAGACCGCTTCCCTCCAAAGGAGTTAACACAGTTCTATGGGACACTGAGCTAACTCTTGAGAATGTAGGTTGTGGTTATCTGGCTTCTGGTTCTACCCTGTCTTTCTTCCTTGTTTCCTCCATAATGTATCTACCATAAGGCTCTATTGCCCAAGAGTCCCTGAATGGGAGTTATGCTATTTGAATCTCAGCTTCTAAAACTGAGAACTAAATAAATACTCTTTCTTTAGAAATTTCTTATTCTCAGGTATTTTGTTATAGGAATGAGAAACAGACGTAGGCACCTATTATTCTGTTGCTAGTACAATTTTCAGTTCCTAAAATAACTATAGAAGAATTTGTTATTCACATTGCCTTTGATGAAAGGAATGTTAATTTCTATGTTTTCTTATGGAATTCCTCAAAAAGTTTATTAAAACTTTATTTATGCATAAAATGAGAGTGAATTGATATTTACTCCATATGTAGTGTGTATATCAGTTACTTATGTAATATATTTCCAGAGTCTGAAGCAACTACATGAATTTCATATGAATATCAATACCATTGAAATAAATTATATTTTCATTACAAAAAAACCTGAGGCCCAAAGTGCTTACATAAGCATAATGTAATAGAGAAAGACATTCTGGTCTTCGTTCTGTCACTTGCTATAAACATTCCTTAAATATTTTATATATTAATTAAGAAGTAAATTTTTAGATAATTAAGAAAGCCTAAATTATCAGATTCAGGATGGACTTAATAACAGTAATAAGTAGAGAAGTTTTATACTTGTCGAGGCCCTCTTTTATGTATGCAGTAGACTATGCTAGGTTTTTTTTTTTTAATGAGTATTCAGTATACAAAACAACTCATAAAGATCAACATCTTTTTATTTTATAAATAAGGATCTGGGACACCAAGTATTAAGTACTTAACCCTAGTTTACAGAACAAACTACTGGAATCAGAAATTAGACCCATGCTGTCTGTCTCCAATACCTTGTGCTTAATAACACCAGAATCCAGCTTCTCATGTTAGACTAGGTAAGTCCAGAGGAGTCTTTGGGAAGTATCAGAGAACCTCAAGAGGGAAAGTCTGATATCCAGGCTTTAGGAAGTTAGAACTTCACCCACCCCAGGGTTTCTTTTCTTCCTTTCTTTTTTAGGTACATAAAATAATGAATTTTGCTATGACAGGTCCATGGATATGCCATTTCGCTTTTTTCATATTGACAACCCCAACCCTAACATCCATACTCTACCCAATTACTTATCTCATTCATTCTCCAAATTTCTCCCTGTCTGACTATATGTTATATAAACATATATGAATATGCATATATATTCTATATATGAGGGAAAACAGGCAATCTAATTTTTTTCTCTTAGTACTTTCTGATGTTCCCTCCTTAGGTCTCTTTCTTTACCCTACTAGGACCCCTTTCTGCTTTCATGTCACAGACATTTTTAAGTCTAGATTCACCACGCACATTGGTATTTCTGATCTTTATGTATGTAGAAAGGAATAAAAAGACAGCCATTAGTGTAGGGTCATTTCTATTTTCTGTTTGACTCCTTGATTGTATAATAACAGACTTTAAAACCTTAGCTGGAACCTGGGGTGATCATCAATTCCAACCATTCTAGCTTCATTTGCTGTTCCTCATCCCTCTTGTTCCACATTTAGAATATAATCCTCCCTCCTCCTTCTCTGAAACACACACGCACGTGTGTGTGTGTGTGTGTGTGTGTGTGTGTGCGCGCGCATATCTTATATTCACTTGGATATACTATAATATCTTAGCATACCCATGCATTCAACATATGAATGTGTGTCCACTTTTCTTCTTCTAGGTCTCAGGTCATGGTATCTTTATTATCTGGAAAATTCCTGACCCAAAAACTGCCTACTTTTACCTCAGTATACTTCCTCATATCTGGTGACCCTTGTTAAATTTCCCTCACTCTTACCCTAAGTGTTCACTCACCATCCCAAAGCTTGAATAGGCATCTCTCTGGCATTCCCAGTGATTATCTGGCTGCTGTTATGAACCTCTTTTGACTGTCTGCTGGGAGCCAAAGGTGGTTTATCAGCACCAGGGCTAAAAAAGTCCTTGGCAAGTATGCATTGATTAGGGGATTGAATGCATCAGTGAAGTGGAATGAAGCTGGAAAACAATAACCACAGTCATGAAGTTCCCTCAGCTCTATCTAGAGCTTTTCTCAAGGATGAGAAATTATTATTCCTCATTGTGGGATGTCACTAATTTTGCTAAATCAAGACATCTGCAGGAAAGGTTTTAAATGAAGAAATACAGAAAGGCTAGAGCAGATGTGAGCAGCGATGGCTATCATAAAAAGTAAGAAAGGTACAGATGTTTGCCTTCTGTCCTGCAAACTGCAACCTGGGTCAGGCTTGAAGCTTACTTAACATACCACTGTGGAATACCAAAGGACCTCCCAAAAATTCTATGTGTCCTGTGGGGAAAGACATTTCTAAGTGTGTTAAAAACAACTAAGAAGATGAAGAAATCTGTAGAGACATTGGAAGCTGCAGAGCAGAATACTCAGAGGTTTGGGGATGAAAGTTCATACAACCTGCATGTCAGCCTCTTTTCCACTGCTTGGCAGAGCATGAAAGACATTCTTTTACAAGGACTTTTACAAGTGCATTGATGTTTGACTAAATCTGACTCTGGCCTGTGCTGCCAATTTCCCTGCCTACTCATTGTGGGGGCTGTGGAGTGCTTTAAGCAGAGACTAAAAAGGTAGGGTTACTGAGAGTGTTATGATAAATTGAGAAGACACTAGGAAAATCCTTGGTCGAGTACACCTTTCATTGTGGTAAAAATAGCTGTCCCTTGTTAGTTAGGAAGAAAGGTTCTGAACAAAAGGTTGGTGGGAAGTCTGGCTTTGTTAGCTCATCCTTTGGCTGTACATGAAATCTTGAACAGCTTATTCAACTGCCCAGCTGTTAGTTTCTTCATCAGCATGATGGTGACATGATGCTGATTTCACAAGGTCATTAGGAAAAAGAAGCAAACTGACGTAGAGGAGAAAAAAGGTTCTCTCTGAGGCAGAGTCTTTTTTTATTTTCATTATTTAGAATAGTGGTTTTCA
Organism: Microtus oregoni; assembly: GCF_018167655.1. Classification (NCBI taxonomy): domain Eukaryota; kingdom Metazoa; phylum Chordata; class Mammalia; order Rodentia; family Cricetidae; genus Microtus; species Microtus oregoni. Next base: position 21,251,433 of record NW_024543093.1, on the reverse strand, counting down.
ACCTTCCTAATGATGCAACCTTTAATACAGTTCTTCATGTTATGGTGACCCCCAATAATAAAATTATTTTCAAGGCTACTTCACAAGTGTGATTTTGCTACATAATTAATTTCACATAATGTAAAATATCTGTGTTGTCCAATGGACTTAAGCAACTTCTGTGAAAGGATTGTTTGACCCACAGGTTGAAAAATGCTGATTTTGCTTAAATTCTTCATTAAAAAGTATTACTTCTGATTCAGTAAATTTAATCAGTTTTAACTACTAACAGAACAGAGTGTTAGAGTATTAATATATTTCTAGTAAGCTTTCTACATAAACTTCAGTATGTCATAACCCTCACTGGAGGGAGGAACATGTATAGTTGGCAGGAAGTTTCTAAAGAGGGCAGGGTAACACAGAGTGGCACCTTGGAATGAGTTGACGACCCAATAACCTGTCATCTGGAGCCTGACTTTGCTAGCATTCCTTGACATACAATGCCATAGATAACTAGCTGCAGTAGGTAACTGTTAAATCAGGTTTTTTTTTTTCTTTAAAAATAAAAATCTGTCAGCCACTTTCCCAAATGTTGGATGCCCAAAGCCATGTCAGTTATGAGGAATTAAAATCTCTATAGTAAAAAACAGGAAGTATGTGTTTTTACCAAGGTCACAAATTATTCCTGTGCTTAGCCACATTGAATTAAATCCTTTGAAATTTTTTTTTTCTCCCCGATGCAGTAATCATAGTCTGAAACCACAAAGAATGGCAGAGGGTTTTTTTTTGTCCCATAAGTAAATTATGCCTATAGCTACAGTGTGAAGTATAGCTTTCTATTGTGTAAGATGTTTTCTTTATCTTTCCTTTATTAGTGGTCTTCTTTTGAATCTTGATAAGTCTTTGGTATGAATAAAATGTCTATTCTTTTTGTTTTTTTTTTTTTTTTTTGTTTTTTTTGGTTTTTTTTTTTTTTGGTTTTTTTTGGTTTTTCGAGACAGGGTTTCTCTGTGGTTTTGGAGCCTGTCCTGGAACTAGCTCTTGTAGACCAGGCTGGTCTTGAACTCACAGAGATCCGCCTGCCTCTGCCTCCCGAGTGCTGGGATTAAAGGCGTGCGCCACCACCGCCCGGCAAAATGTCTATTCTTTATGCCAAAACCTGATTTAATAAAATGAGGACACAATTGCTGCAATGTATGGTTGAGGAGAAGGATTTTATCGTGGATATGAGAGTTTAGTCGGAGGCATCTGAAGTGTTCAGACTGAACTGGGAGAGGAGAGGAGGGGCGGGGGCAGAGCAAGAGAGGAATAGAAGAAAGAGAGGGGAAAGGGCCAAGTGGAGGGACCAACAGCCAGGAATAGAGGTCAAAAACAGGAATCAAGAGACTCAAGAGAGAGTCAAGAGGGCAAAGAGAACAAGAGAGCATATTGTTTGGCTGAAATGGCAGGTTTTTAGAAGGGAAACTGTGGAGAAGGGAAGCTTCAAGCCCCTGACCTGTGGAGGTTTAGTGCAGGCGACAGGCAGGAAGAGAAAAGTCGATAGGAGCCACAAGCACTGAGTGAGCTTCTTAGTTTGCTAATGGGCACCATAGTTAGACATTTGTCCTGAGTTTCTTTGGAATTGACAATGATGAAAATCGTCTGTGAAATGGATTCCTCATTTGGTTGCTTTATGATTGGCAAACACTGTTTCAGTCTTTCCATCTTTAGTGTTTAATCAGCACAGAACTAATACAAAGAAGGAACTTTTATTATCTCTGCCAAAATGAGTGTCAAAAGATTTGCCCAGAGTCACAACACAGTAAATATAAATACTGAGATTTGAACACAAGTAGTCTAATTCTTAAGGTTCTTTAATCTTAAGCATTTGAAGAATAATTATTCAGTCAAATATTTGTTGTTTGTATATTATGTGTCTAACAACACTCATACTGTAGGGCCTGGGCCTACCCTTGTTCTTGGGGTTCATCTTGAGGACAGTTTCTGGTCAGCCAGCTAAAACATTTCGTTTGTTCCTGTGCTCCCTCTGCCCCTCCTGGTGATTAGCTGTAGGACATTTTTTACTCCATCTTTGGTATGGTAATTTCCCACCTGCCTGGGCAGAAATCCTTGTCCAGCAGCGAGGTATATAAGGATTTCCCCAAGGTTGAATAAATGGCATTCGCCTGATCTCCTTTTGAGTGACCCAGGTCTCTTGTGTGTTCTTTCAGTCTCCAGGCCCTTGCCCAACTCAGTGGCATGCGAACTGTACTGAGGGGGTAACACAGAATCGAGTGTTATACCATACATTCATATATAGATACATATATACACACACACAAACTACACACACTTCTTAAAATTTCTTGAGAAGGAATCAAACAGGTGGTAACAGATATTAATAGTTCAAGACTTCCTGAAAACCTAACACCCATGCATGCGTATAAGAAGACATCTAGAATCTCTGTTGGAGCAGGCCTAAGCCAACAACCTCTGCAGGAGCAGACCCAAAGCACTAACCCCCACCGAAGCAGGCCTGAAGCAGTGAAATCCATAGAAGCAGGTGGTGGTGGGGAACAGGCCTGAGCTAGAGACCTTTGGGGAGCCTGGTGCAAGTCAGGGACCTCTATGGAGAAGGTCTGAACCAGCTACCTCAGCCAGAGCAGGCCCAAGGCACTGACCTACACAGGAGAAGGCTAGAGCCAGTGATCTCTGATAGAGCAAGCCCAAGGCAACAACCTCCACAGGAGGAGGTACATGGGAGCCACCACTGACAGAGCCGGTCCAAACCAGAGACCTCTGTGGGACTGAGTGATTATCAGTGACCTATAAGGTAGCAGGCCTGAGATAGCAACCTCCACCAGAGCAAGCATGAGCCAGTGATCTCAGCAGGAGCAGTCCCAAGCAAACAACCTCTGTGTGAGCAGGCCCTAGCAACATCCAGTATTGTAGAGTGAACCCCAGGAGCACTGAGCAAACTCCAGGAACACCAAGTGACCTCCAGGGTGATTGGAACCATGGCCCTGACTGCACTATAAGAAGCAACTATCTGAGCCTTGGATCCACTGGCACCTGGAAGACTGATCACCAGAGACACAGTCCCAACTACACCATTAAGAGGAAAAGATGGGTAGACAAGGTAAGAACACACTCAACACCACAAAGAGCAATAAAACACCAGTAAAAACTAGTGACCCTACAACAGCAAGACTTGAACAAACATATAGATGAAACAGAAAAAAAATGACCTAAAAATAACTTTAAAAGAATGTCTGAGGCCCTTAAAGAGGAAATGAAAAATTCACTCAAAGAAATGGAGGAAAAGACAAACAAAAATTGGAAGAAATCAACAAATATTTAAAGAAAACTAAGAAAAAGCAATTAAACATACAAAAGAAATGATTTAAGACTTGAAAACTGAAATAGAGAGAATAAAGAAAACACAAACCAAGGAAAATATAGTAATGGAAATTATGAGAAAACAATCAGGGACCACAAATGCAAGCAAAACAGAAGAATACAAGAGCTAGAAGAAAGAATCTCAAACACTAAAGATATAATAGAAGAAATAAACTCATTGGTCAAAGAAAACATTAAATCTAACAAAAGCTTAACACAAAATATCCACGAAATATAAGACATCATGAAAAGACCAAACCTAAGAATAATTTGGATAGAAGAAGGAGAAGTCCAACTCAAACGCACAGAAAATATATTCAACAAAATGATAAAAAAAAATCTTTCCCAAACCTAAAGAAAGATATGTACATGAAGATACATGAAATTTAAAGAACATCTAAAAGGCTATATCAAAAAGAAGGCCCCTCACCACATAATAATCAAATCACTAAACATATAGAATAAAGAAAGAATATTAAGAGCTGCAAGGAAAAAGGCAAAGTAACATATAAAGGCAGACCTATCAGAATTACACCTGACTTCTCAATGGAAACAATGAAAGCCAGAAAGTCCCTTCCAAGTGTTATGGAAACATTAAGAGACCATGGATTTCAGCCCAGCCTACTATACCTAGCAAAACTTAAAATTATCAGAGACCGACAAAACAAGATATTCCACGATATAACCAGATTTAACCAACATCAAGCCACAAACACAGCCCTACACAAAGTACTAGAAGAAAACTGCAACCCATGGAAGTTGGCTACATCCACAAGAACAGACAATAGATGAACTCACAGCAGCAAATCCCAAAGAAGGAAACACACATACACACACACACACACACACACACACACACACACACACACACACTAGCATCACCACTAACGAAATTTAAAATAACAGGAGCTAGCAATCATTGGTCATTAAAATCTCTTAATATAAATGGATTCAACTCACCTATTAAGGACACAGGTTAACAGATTGGATACAATAACAGAATCCATCATTCTGTTACATACAAGAAAAACACCTCAACTTCAAAGATAAACATCACCTCAGAGTAAAGGGTTGGGGGAAAATTTCCAATTTAAAGGACCTAAGAAAAAGCTGGTGTAACTATCCTGATATCTAACAAAATAGACTTCAAACTTAAATCAAACAAAAGAGACAAAAAAATGACATTTCATATTAGTCACAGGAAAAATCTATCAAGAGGAAATTTCAATACTGAATGTCTATGCTCCAAATACAAGGGTACCTTCATATGTAAAAGAAACACTTCTAAAGCTTAAATCACACATTAAACCCCAAACACTAATAGTGGGAGACTTCAATACCCCGCTATCACCACCGGACAGGTCTGTCAAACAGAAAATTGACAGAGAAATAAGGGAACTAACAGATGTTATAACTCAAATGGACTTAACAGACATAAATAGAACATTCCATCCAAGCATAAAAGAATATACCTTCATTTCAACAACTTATGGAACCTTCTCAATAATTGCCCATATACTAGGTAACAAAGCTAACCTCGAGAGATTTTTTTTTTTTAAATTTATTTATTTATTAAGGATTTCTGCCTCGTCCCCACAACCGCTTCCCATTTCCCTCACCCTCCCCCATCAAGTCCCCCCCCCCCATCTGCTCGAAGAGCAATCAGGGTTCCCTGACCTGTGGGAAGCCCAAGGACTGCCCACCTCTATCCAGGTCTCCTAAGGTGAGCATTCAAACTGCCTAGGCTCCCACAAAGCCAGTAAAATTGGAACAACCCCATCTATCTTATTGGATCACCATGGCTTAGAACTAGAATTCAACAGCAGTTCTAATTCTGGGAAGCCCACAAACACATAGATATAAAGCAATGCTTACCTTAAGCATCAATGGGTCAAGGAAGAAATAAAGGAAGAAATCAAAGACTTCCTAAAATGCAGTGAAAATTACCATACAACATACCCAAATTTAAGGGACACAATGAAAGCAGTGTTAAGTAGTAAGTTCATAACACTAAATGCCTATATAAAGAAGCTGAAAAAAAATCCTACACTAGTGACTTAACAGAACACTTGAAAACTCTAGAACAAAAAGAAGCATATTCACCCAGGAGGACCAAACGCTAGAAAATAACCAAATTGAGAGCTGAAATCAACAAAATAGAAACAACAACAACAAATACAAAGAATTAATGAGACAATGAGTTCGTTGGTTCTTTGAGAAAATCTACAAAATAGACAAGTATTTATCCAAACTAACCAAAAGGCAGAGGAAGAATATTCAAATTAACAAAATCTGAAATGAAAATGGAGACATAACAAAACACACAGAGGAAAAACATGAAATATTAGGTCATATTTCAAAATCCTGTACTCCACAAAATTGGAAAACTTAAAGGAAATGGACAATTTTCTGGATAAATATCACTTATCAAAATTAAATAGACCTATAACTGCTAAAGAAATATAAACTGCCGGAAGCAAAGACTTGTATTTTGAGATCTGTGTTTTGGTTACAGCCATCTTAAGCTCACAAGTTAAGAAAAATATTTACCTTTATTCCGTCTACAGGGTCTAGGAAGTAAACCTGGCATCTTATCTCCCAGCAGAGACCTGCAGGAACCAGGCTCCAGAACTCATTAGCATTTTCCTTTGTTAGTCAACAATTACAGACCATCAGTATTTACTTATCAGCTGGGGACGTCTCCACACCTGAATTCCAGCAGACCTGAGCTTCCTGATACTCTTCCTTCCCCCAGAAACCTTTCCCTTCCCCCCTTTGCCCGTTTGCTATAGAACAGCTTCTGAGGAAATAATAAACGGAACGGCTTGATCAGAAATCCTGTCTTGCCGTCATTTCTCATGTCTCTTGTCTCCTTTCATTCCTCTCCACTAGGTTTATCTGGGACCCCCGTTCGTATCCCATGGGTCAGGATAATAAACTGTCATCAATAGTCTCTCAACGAAAAAAATTCCAGAAACACATTGTTTCAGTGCAGAACTCTTCATGAGTTTCAAAAAAGAACTAATACTAATACTCCTCAAATTGTTTCACACAATAGCAACAGAAAGAACATTGCCAAACTCTTTTTAAGAGGCTACAATTGCCCTCACACTAAAACCACACAAAAACATTACTAATAAAGAGAATAACAGACCAATCTCACTCATGAGCATTGATGCAAAACTACTCAGTAAAATACTGGCAAACCCAGTCCAAGAACACATCAGAAAAGTCATCTACCATAATCAAGTTGGCTTCATCTCAGAGATCAGAAATGGTTCAACACATGAGTATCTGTCCATGTAATCCACCATATAAACAAACTGAAAAAAAAAGAACCACATGATCATTTCATTAGATGCTGAAAATGCCTTCAAAAAATACAATGTACCTTTATAATAAAGGTCTTAGAACAGAGATAAAAGGAAAACACCTAAACATAATAACAGCAAGCCAACAACCAACATCAAACTAAATGGAGAGAAACTCACAGCAATCCCACTGAAATCAGGATCAAAACAATGTTTTCTTATTTCTCCATATGTATTCAATATAGTGCTTGAGGTCTTAGCTAGAACAATAAGACAACAAAAAGAAATCAAGGGGATACAAATTGGAAAAGAAGAAGTCAAACTCTCACTCTTTGCTGATGATATGGTAGTTTACATAATGGACTACAAAAATTCTACCATGGAACTTCTACATTTCATAATCACCCTCAGTAATGTAGCAGGATACACAATTAACAAAAAACAAAAACCAATAGCTCTTCTTAACACTGATGATAAATGGTCTGAGAAAGAAATCAGAGAAACATCATGCTTCACAATAGCCACAAATAGCATAAAATATATTGGAGTAACTATAACCAAACAAACAGAAGACCAGTAAGGCAAGAACTTTAAATCTTTGAAGAAAGAAATTGAAAAAGACACCAGAAAGTGGAAAGATCTCCCAGGCTCTTGGGTAGGTAAAATTAACATAGTAAAAATGGCAATCTTACAAAAAACAATCTACAGATTCAATGCAATGCCCATCGAAATCACAGCAAAATTCATCACAGACCTCGAAAGAACAATACTCAACTTCATATGGAAAAACAAACAGCTCAGGGTAGCCAAAATGATGCTGCACAATAAAGGAACTTTTGGAGGCATCACAATCCATGACTTCAAACTCTACTACAGAACTACAGTACCTAAAACAGTCCTGTATTGGCATAAAAACAGACAGGAGGACCAATGGAACTGAATTAAAGACTCAGATACCAATTCACACACCTATGAACACCTGATATTTGACAAAGAAGCAAAAGATATGAAATGGAAAAAACAAAGCATATTCAACAAATGCTGCTGGCATAACTGAATATGTAGAAGAATGAAAATAGACCCATATCTATTGCCATTTACAAATCTCAAGTCCAAGTGCTTCAAAGACCACAACATGTAGCCAATCACACTGAACTTCATAGAAGAGAAAGTGGGAGGTACCCTTGAATGCATTGGCACAGGTGACCACTTCGTAAATATAACCCCAGCAGCACAGACACTGAGAGAAACAATTAATAAATGGGAACTCCGGAAACTGAAAAGCTTCTGTAAAGCAAAGGACATGATCAATAAGACAAAATGACAGCCTACAGAATGGGGAAAGATCTTCACCAACCACACATTGGACAGAGGTCTGATCTCCAAAATATACAAAGAACTCAAGAAATTGATCATCAAAAGAATAAATAATCCAATAAAAAGTGGGATACAGACCTAAAGAGAGAACTCTCAACAGACAAATCTAAAATGGATGAAAGACACTTAAGGATTTCTCAACATCCTCAGCCATCAGAGAAAAGCAAATTAAAATAACTCTGAAACTCATTCTTTCTTTCTTTTTTTTTTTTTTAGCTTGTAATCTCTGGGTTTTTTTTCTTTTTTTTTAAATTTATTTATTTATTAAAGATTTCTGTCTCTTCCCCGCCACCGCCTCCCATTTCCCTCTCCCTTCCCCAATTAAGTCCCCCCCACTCCTCAGCCCGAAAAGCAATCAGGGTTCCCTGTAACACCTGTAAGAATGGCCAAGATCTAAAACACTGGTAAAAACTTTTGCGGGAGAAAATGTGGGGTAAAGGGAACTCTCCTGCATTGCTGGGCAGAGGGCAAACTGGTACAGCCAGTTTGGATATCAGTATGATGATTTTTCAGAAAATTAGGAAACAACCTACCCAAAGACACAGCAATCCCACTTTTGGATATAAACCCAAAGGATTCTTAATCATACCACAAGGACTTGTGTTCAACTATATTCATAGCAGCAGTGTTTGTCCTAGCCAAAACCTGGAAAAAATATAAATGCCCCTTGACTCATGAATAAGTAAGGAAAATATGGAACATTTACACAATGGAGTACTACACAGCAGAAAAAAATGACATAGTGAAATATGTGGGCAAATGGATGTAATGTTCCTAAATCCCATGGCAGTTCCCCAAGCAGCTAGTGGCAGGGAATGCTGGCGAGTCCCAAGCAGCTGTAGGCGGGCAGCGAGCTCTGGGAGCAGCCAGTCCCAAGGCAGAGACTTGCAGTTTCCCAGGAGAGCCACTCAAGCGGGCGGGTGTGAGCGGGTGGCGAGCTCACAGTGGGTCCCTGGTGCCAAACCCAGGGGCAGCTCGTGGCAGGGGTGGGAGGACAGGAGACAGAGATATGGAGCAGATACAACATGTTGAATATTTATTCAGGGGGTTATGGAGGGGAAAGGGAGAAGGGGGGGCAGACAGAGAGAAAGAGAGAAAGAGAGGAGAAAAGAGAGAGGGACAGAGAGACAGAGGGACACGCATGCACATGAGATGACAGTAAGAGAGATTCAAGATGGGGGGGTTGGGGGTCATGGGGAGTGGGTGTGGCTTGTCCCTTAAAGGGACCAGAGGCCAAAAGAATAACAGGATGGATCTAGAAAACATCATTGAGTGAGGTAACCCAGGTCCAGAAAGAGAAATATCATATGTACTCACTCATAAGAGGCTTTTAGACATAAAACAAAGAAAAACCAGCCTACAATTCACAATTCCAGAGAACATAGACAACAATGTGGACCTTAAGAGAGACATACATAAATCTAATCTACGTTGGAAGTAGAAAAAGACAAGATCTCGTGAGTAAATTGGGAGCATGGGAACCAGGAGTAAGGGTAGAAGGGGAGGAGATAGTAAGGAAGGGGTACAGAGAAAAATATATTGCTCAATAAAATCAGTAAAAAATAAACCACCAAAAAAGAAGAAATCTAAACATGTACCATAGTTCAGTTTAGGCCTTGAAGTCAGACTATCTGCACTTTAATCATATAAATTACAGGATGACAGCTATAACCATATGATCTTGTCACAGTAGAGTTTTAATTTCCTTCTCTAAAATGAGGTAAAGTTGCTGACCAACACATAAAGGTTTATGAGAATTAAGGTGATAACCATGTAAGTTATGAAGTGCACAGTTAGTGAGCTCTCAGTACACACTGACATGAACATAACGCATTATCCATGTCTCTTCAATCTGATAGACTACTACTACCAATGCCATTTTATTTCATGATTTTATGGGTGTGTGTGCATGCAAGAGTACATAAAGGAACATGTGCACATATATATGTGAGTAGACAAATCTGGATATCTTTTTTCAATTGACATACATACAAAGTTTGATCATCTATCTATCTAGCTATTTATTTATTTTTGGTTTTTTGAGACAGGGTTTCTCTGTGGCTTTGGAGCCTGTCCTGGAACTAGCTCTGTAGACCAGGCTGGTCTCAAACTCACAGAGATCAGCCTGCCTCTGCCTCCCGAGTGCTGGGATTAAAGGCGTGCGCCACCATCGCCCGGCATAGTTATTTATTTTTGAGATAGACTTTCACTGGTCCTGAGTGTAGTAAACAGGCTGGGCTTGCTGGTCAGAAGCCCCAGGGATCCACCTGTCTCTTCTTCTGCAGCACGGTGATTATAAACACATGCCACCTTGTCTGACTTTGTTAATGAGCATTCTGGGATCAAATTTAGGGCCTCATGCTTGTGCATCAAGAACTTTCTGAGTGATATAGGAAGGTGCTGGCCCCTATTAAAGCATCTGTCAGTAGGATCAAACCAAGAAGTATTGAGTTATGAGTTTCTCAGAGAATCTAGCAGCTACTCATCTGCCATATTGATAAAATGAAATAAGGATGAAAATATCAAACTTTATAAATGTGATGGCCAGCCATTTTTTTTTTTGATTTTTTTTTTTTTTAAATGCTGGCGGGTCTGGTGGGTCCCCACAGAGCAGCTGTGAGCCTGGCGGGTCTGGAGCAGCTAGCGCATGGACAGGAGACAGAGACATGGACAGACACAACATGTTGAATATTTATTCAGGGGGTTATGGAGGGGAAAGGGAAAAGGGGGGCAGAGAGAGAGAGAGAGGAGAGAAGAAAGAGACAGAAGAAGGGGGAAAACGGGAAGACACCTGTGCTCCAAGAGGGTACAGAGAGAGAGAGAGATTCAAGATGGAGGGCAGGGGTGGGGGTGGGGTCGCTGGGAGTGGGAGTGGCTTGCCCCTTAAAGGGACCATAAACCATAACAGCCATGACAATCTAAGTCTTCACTTTTTCCAACCATTATCACTGGGACTCTGGCCATTGATGAATTTCAATAAAGGCTGAAGTCTCAATTGTTTACCCTGAGATGAAGCCGGCTATAGGAGAAACTAGAAGCTGAGATCTCCTGACCCCACTCCACAAGAACAGACCATTCAAAGGGAATTCCTGACATTCCAAGCACTGTAGATGGAAACTTACAGTCACCAGGACACCTCTAGATGAATGTCAGCCAATCAGGGGTCTTAAAACCTCAGAAACCCCTCACCCCCACCTTTACTACTATAAAATCTTATTCTAATTGAGCTCGGGGCTCTCCGGACATGCAGGGAGACCGAGTTTGCAAACTTGATTAAAATACTCTGTTTTTACATATGGTGTTAGGAATATTTCCTAAGGCGAGCTTCCTGATGACACAAAAATTCCCAGTCAAGCCAAATCAAAACAAGCCAAATTAAGAAATATCCAGGTTTAATGGAAGATCTGCGCTCTCGGTTGCCCAGAGTGGGTATTCGGGAAGAAGGGGAAACCAGGAAGCCGCAGGAACATGACCCCCAGGAGGAAGAAAGGGAGATTCTTTTGGGGGGAATCAGTTAAGTACCCTGGAGAGTGGTCCTGACCCCTCCCTAGCCTACTGGGATTTGAAGTCCAGATCAGGCCTGGGGGCTGGGATAGATGCCAGCGACTGGGACCTACTCTTCCAATTTAACAATGGGACTCTTGGTTTCCTTGTTGGCTTGTCGGGGATTGTAGATTTGGGCGTAACAATTTATTTTCTTAAACTTGTTCTTTTCTCTTCCAAAGATATTTCTGTGAGATCTTTACTATTTATTGGCTCAGAGAAATAGAACATAATACCTTATATAACCATATAGTTTAAAAACAGTCTTAAGGGCTTTTCTTAGTTTTTTTTTTTCTCCTGTTTTTTTCCTCAAGGTATATATCTTCCATGGTCATATTTAATTTGAATATTAAACTCACAGATCAAATGTTCTAGATTTTTAATATCCTAAAGGGAACACTTTCATGACATAACTTTTGCTTGTTGTTGAGTAGGAGACTGACTACATCCTAAGTGTAGGTGGTACCATTTCATGAGATTGCCTACTTCTTGTTTTGGAATCAGTGTGACTGCTGCCACAATGGACTGCACCCTTAGATTGTGACTTAAGTAGTTTGTTCTAGTAATAGAAAGAATGGTTGAGTGCTTGTGTTACAGAATGTAATGGCTTTTTATTTCCGGCTATCTCTTCTAGGAGAAACAGACATGTATGTATCTATACGTAGTTATCATGGGATAATTTCTATGATGAAAAACTTGGAAACAATCTAAATGTATATTGACGATCTATAGGGTATAGTAGCTGAGCTTTACAAGCTAAATCAATGATGACAACATTGTGTTTCTGTATCTCAAGACAAAGATTATATGTTGAGTTGACTTGATAGTCAGAACCAAGCACTTACACGGGATAGTCTATTTTGTTCTCCTTGGACAACTTGTGGCATCCCAACTGCTAAGGGATCCCCAGGCTTAGGTGTTCATGACTTCTGGGTATCTGACCTCTCTGGAGTCTACTGAAGGCTACGACACCACTTCCAGACATGGACACTGAAGACACTTACTTCCTGGAGTCACCATAAGCCAGCAAAATCTTTATTGATTTCCTTTAAAGCCAGTGAAGTTCCATGGTTGTTTCTTGTGCTGTGATACGGCAGCATGAGCCTTCTTTGATAACTTGGAGGCACCTGGTTGAACTGTTCTTTTCCTAGAGACCCGCATAGACTCCTGACTTCTGAAGACATAATCAAGCTTTCTGGACTGGGTGTGGTTGGGATGGAGATAGATATTTATTTTTTCGAGAAGTCTAGAGACAGTTTTGGGTGATACTTTGATCCTTTTCTTTCCAGCGTTCTTTGACCATTTTCATTTCAAGCTTTTCTTTCAGCATGTTTTTTTGTTCTTTTGTTTGTTTGTTTGTTTTTTGTTTTAACTCTGGAAAAATTTTGATTTTACAAATTAAAGTAAAATGCATCTTTTAAAAAAAAGTTTTGTTTTAAGGTTTTCATGACTGAAGGGGCTTGGAGTCAGGACAGGACACACAAAGACACCATATTCTGAGCATGAAGGAGATTTATTTACCCCATAGAAACAACTGGGCTGTCTTTGCCTGATCCAGAGTCAGCTATTTATCCTTCTGGGATAAATAAATTTTCTTTGTGCTGAGAATCTAATGTCAGAGTGTGTCCTGTGTTGACTTCAAGGCCCCTTCAAGAGTATTTTTTATGTGATTTTTCTAAAGCTTACTTTGAAACTTAATAGTTGTGACATGACTGTTTCATTGAGAAATTTTAGCACTTTGCTGAGAAGGTGAGAACTTCTAATCAAAGGAGACAAGGGCTGAGAATATGTATGAGGAAGAATTCTTCATTAATATCTTTATACTCAATCTTATTACTTTTATTAAAATGAAACAAAACTAGTGGATCCACATTGAGAACTTGTATGTGTTAAATAAAAGGAATAAATTCAGTCTGTGTGAATCCTAGGAATAATGTTAGGTGAGAAATGCAAGTTACAAGAAATAAATATGGTACCATACTATTTAAATAAAATCTTTTAAAATAAAGTAAGTATGTATCTATCAGATATTTCTAGATACAAATTCGTAAAGTCTGTAACAATCATTTTAAATCATGGAGACATTACTTTAGAAATCAGAGGAAAAAGATTGAGCAATTTATCAGCATATTTTGAAGTCTTTGTAAGTGAATAAATACTAAAATTTCAATTATATCTTTTAGAAACTAAAATAATTTTAAAAAGTATTTTAAGAGAATTGTCACTGTTTTGACATATAACAGATATACTTTCATGCCCACATTTAAATATAATTAATATTTGAATATAATTAATATATTTAAATAATTCCAAAGCCATTTTTGAATAATTTTAATTTTTATATGCGTAAATTTTTGCATATAAGTAATCTTTCATGTTTTCCCAAATACCCCACCTTTTAGATATCTGTAGTGTCAGGACTTTGGTGACTGGAAGCTCAGTTTTATTTCTGATTTTTTTCTTTTGTGTCTGTGGGTGTGCACACACATGTGTGCGTGTGTGCTGTGTGTGTGTGTGTGTCTATACTGTGTCCAGTTATATCTTGAATCAAATGGAATAAAGCCTTACCCACTAAAAATTAACACAATTGTCTTTGAGCCTAGGATTCCTGGGAAAGACTGAATTCACTCCTGAGCTATCTTGCCCAGCAGAAGAGAGAGGCTTGGGGCTGTAGTTTTAATCAGGCAATGGCAGTGAACCACTCTCTGGAGCTTCTGGAGAGAGAAGGGCCAGGAATATGATTCAGGATCAAACTGGGTTTGGCAGGTGAGTCTCAGGGAAAAGGCAACTCGAGCTTCCCACCTCTGTTCTTTTAGAGGTGTTGGTGAGACTGCAGAGGTTAATCATTAAAGAATTTGCCAGCTCCCTCAAGGAAAATGTTTCTGGTACCTTTTTTCCACCTCATAGGAGGTGAGATATAAAGAGCCAAGCGGAACATTCCTAACAGTAGAACACAGTGTAAATCTATCCATTGTCATCCCCAGTCCAGGAGTTATGACCTGAAATGACAGACACCAACGTGCTCTACTGTTCTCTGTGCTCAGAATTAAGTTTAGAGTTTTAGTGATTCTTCCCTTGTTTCGGCCTGGGTTGACATCCTTTAATATGACAATGAGAAAAGGAATGTAAACTTTCCCCCCCTTCAACTTCTCTTCCTATACCCAGAGTATTCATCAGTACTTGGATCCCCTTTGCCTATAAATCTTTGCTTTTACTCCCCCTAAAGCCAGGTATTCACATCTTTCTAGTGGAATCAATGAAGTTAACTCACTGTCCTGCAAATAGATAGTGTTTCATGGTAATGAAAATTTTCTACATATATGATCTGTCCTTTGGCAATTTTTCACAAAAGTTATCTTAGGCCACATTTGAGTTAAAAATAGTATTAAGGTATTTTATTTTACTTTAATTGCAAATATATAGACTAGGGTTGTTTCTCATTATGAAAATTATATGTAAGGTCTAGTAAATATCTAGAAAATTATGAATAATGTAAGGAAACTTAAAATCCCTCTGTCTCTAGCATTTACTAGTACGTTATTAATCACCTTAATTATACCCCACCCCTATGTTCAGTCTATGGATCTGTTAACACACATCTTCAAATTAAATAAAATAATTCATATTTTAAAAGTACATGAATGGGGTCAGTTGAAAGATAGGGTTTCTATTGACTTCTTTCTTTGGCTTCTCATATTTGGTATCTCCTTTCCAACTCCAATAGCCTCCCTCTTCCACTATGTTCAGGTTTACGATGCATTAAGAACAGTCCACATGGGCTTGAGTAGAGAGGTGCTAAGGCACCTCACCAATGCCTATGCCATTGAAAACAATGACCCCTCCTCCCTCAACAGCCCTCAACTGCCAAGAGCTCCCTAGGGAGAAGCCACGCCCACAAGGCCCTGCCCTCATCTACCACTGAATGGTGGTGGGCCTGGTCTGACATATTTCTTCATGCCCTGATATCTAATTAGGCAAGGGGGCTGGATACTGACATCAAATGGTATGCAGCTGAAGGTCCTAACACAGGGCTTACATCTTTTTTTTATATTATTAATTTTGAAGCGAGAGTTTAAAATACTTAACATTTCTATAAACAGACTATTATAGAACCACAGGACTTTGTCCCTTTCCAGAGAGAACAGCTTATTGATATTGATTGGCTCTAGTTTTGCAACAGATGAGTGACTCGACTGATCAGCTACACCGAATTAAATTATCTTTGTCCTGGGAAAAATCAGCATAAATGTATTTGTGATAATCTGTAATATTTTTATGAGTCTAAAACCCTTAAAAGAGAGTATATTACTATATTACTTAATTCCCCAGCAAAGACATCTTAGATGGCTGTGTTGTCAGATTTATTTCTGAAGCCATTATCTCTGATTCTGCCTGGAGCCCAATAGATTTGCATAAGCTTCAATTCACAGAACATGGAGGGGAGCTGTCATCTGTACACTGCTTGTCTTTGCTTCTTCCCTGGAGTTTTATAGGCTTCAGCTACTTACAGGATCTTGTCAGCTGCTACACTTGGGTAGCTTAGAATGTCGAGGAAAATAGTATCCCCGAGGAACTCACAAGCATGGATCCAGAATCTGTCCTGAAAACCTCATCTACCGTTTAGTAATAACCCTATACACTGCTTAGAACTTGAAGAAGTGTCTACACTCCATGTTTGTGGCATTTCTATTCTATTTGCAGAGAGGCTCTCATTTTGTAGCCAAGCTGCAAAGACTATATACACTGTGTGTGTGTGTGTGTGTGTGTGTGTGTGTGTGTGTAAATAAGTAAAGAATCCCTGCTATGTGGGACAACAGGTAGAAAACTCAAGGACACTGTAGTGCAAAGCGAGTAAGAATAGAATGTCAGACAGTGCATTCAGTTCTATGTGGTCTGTAAAACAGAGACCTCACAGGAACTTAGAATGATGGCTGCAAGCCTTGGAGAATGTCAGATTGGAAAATCATGCAGAAGGTCTAAGGCTTCAGCAAAGGAAGAGGTGGAAGCTTCAAGGACTAGCTGTATGACATCACACCTGTAATTAGCAATGTTGCATTGTGTACTTAAAAACTTACTGAAAGGGAAGCCCTCCCATTAACTGCTGTTCTACAGTAAGAGAAAGTAATAGGGTGCACAAGGAAGTAGCTGTGGGAATGAGGAAGTAAGGAAGGCAGGCTAGTATCCAGAGTTCTGTAATTCTAAAGCAGGAGGCTTAGCTTGGAGACACTGCCATGTTTTCCCTCAGATTCATACATTTCTTCACTTTCCTAGTGTCCTCACAGGATTTTTTCCCTCACACTGGATGCCAGACCTTGTGCTGCTGAGCTGTAAACAGAAGATGACTAGATGAAACAGTACTCAGGGAATTTCTCACTGTCATAGAGAGTGATGGCCTTCATGAGGGGATTTTATTATGACCATGTACCAACTCATGCACAGTGCACCATAATGTCTAAATTACAATTAGAGTTGCAGAGAGGCTCTCATTTTAAAAAACCACACCACTTTAGAGTCAGCGAAAACAAAAATATTCTACTATTTTTCCCAACAAATATAAAATATTTATTGCACATTCATTTTCTTAGATTTCTTTTATAATGCTGCCTATATGGTGGAAGTGTACTGTGGACTTCAAAATAAGTTGAGCCTTGGCTGCTTCCTGTAGTTATGGCAGCAGTTAAGCAGCTAGAACAAAAGCAATCAGATTCCTGGAGAGCATAGAAGAAAGCTCTTGGATGACAAATCCAAATAATGAGGCCAGTATTAACTACCTGCAGGAGACTGACAGAGAAGGAAAGGTGTCCAGCAGGGCAAGCAATTGTTCTCCAGTGGCCTCTGCTCAGCTAAACGTGCAGTGAGTGAGATGCTGAAGTGAAAACGTTAACAGATAACCATTTGAGCATCTGAATTCAATTTGTCCTACAGAAACCCTAGGATTTACTAGTTTATATTTAAAGGTATTGATTTTATTTTTTTAATCTTTCTTATAAATATGGATATGTAAACATAAAATACACTTATGCATAAACATGCATGTGCAAACATATGCATCTACGTTCAATTTGATAGTTTCTAGGCAAACACTGGGTATGACTTCAATAAATTTAACAAGCAGGACACTTTAGCTAAGCACCTTTGACAAATGTTTGTGGAAAAAAAATCTGAGATAATTACAAACCTATCATGACCACTTAAAAACTGCATAAAAATTTCAAGAGATCAAAGAAAAAGGATAAATCTTTGAGGCATTTTTGTAAGATATTGTTATTTCTTTACACAGAGATATAGTCAAGATACAAACAGGTTGGTTTAACTTATTGAAACATGTGTCCTTGCAGTTTCTTGTTTACTTATCCTACCTAGGTTTTCAAAGGAGTTCCTTGATTTAGTCAACATTGGCACAGTTTAAAAGGTCATCATGATACAGCAGAGCTCTTATTACTGCTTAAGCTTACTGTTGTGAAATGTGATTCCAACCCACAGTGTTTCAGATGGACATATTTTCTACACATTTCATCCTACTTCAACATATTTAGAATTATTAAACATAATTGTAATTATGAGTTGTCCAGAGGTATGATTATGGTTCACAGAATCATGTGTTTGTTGTTGTACTTTGTTTTGTTTACATTTTTGTGGTCACAAGCTTTTTTTTCAGGTAAGATTTATTCACCCCCCACTCTTCACATCCTCCAAAGCAGAAACAATTTTGAGCCGTGAATATGCAGCACCTTTTCAGCCATTTACTCACTTATTTCAGAAAACAAAATCTGCTGCTTTAAGATTTCACGATTTTTAAGTTAGGTGTGTGTGGTTGTGCTCAACTGTAGCCTCAGCATTCAGGAAGCTGAGCAGGGAGGATGGGTAGTTGAAGGCCAGCTTTAGCTACATGGATACCTATCTCAAAAAGAAATTACAGTTTCTCTCTTTAGGGAACTCCTCACCCAAAGCTTGGGAGGGAGAAGAGGAAGGAGTTGACTTACTTTGGATCCTTTGATCAAATCTGTGGCACACAAAAAAAAGATGGTGTATAAATGAAGACAAGAAGAAAAGAAAAGAAATGAAACCTCAGAAAATAAAATGTCATATTTATATTTTACAATGGAAAAGCAAAGTTGAAATTTCAACACCAGAGGCTATAAGGATGCTGGTTTGTTCTTTTTTTTTTACTTATTTATTATGTATACAATATTCTTTCTGCATGTATGCCTGAAGGCCAGAAGAGGGCACCAGACCTCATTACAGATGGTTGTGAGCCACCATGTGGTTGCTGGGAATTGAACTCAGGACCTTTGGAAGAGCAGGCAATGCTCTTAACCACTGAGCCACCTACCTGTTTCTGGGTTTGCTCTTCTTAAGAGTGAAGATAATTGAGTGGAGGAGAAGTTTAAGAGCTGGGAGTTGGGAAAGTTGAAAATATAAATGAGATATTAGGGATCAGGAATCTCTGAAAGGCTTGATCCTAACTGACTAAGTTATAGAAAATGGCAGAGTGAGACACAAAGCATCCCGTGTTCAGGGTTTGGGTATTGAACCTTTGTTTCTGACTCAGTGGTATAATAGATGACTGAATCTTTGTAGGTTAGATACAAAAGCTCTGCTTCCATTTTGGCAAAGCTAGTACCATCTGCAGAAGTTTTGTCATATTAGTAACAATAACAAAACCAAAATGAATATTTACCATGTTTTTTTAAGCCTCACATCAAATGTATGATACATTCTTACTATTTTCTCCAAATAGCATTGAAGAAAAAGAGACAGAGAGATTTAAGATATTCACTCAAAAGGATACAAATACAAATCAGTGTAGCCAGTATTCCAAGTCAGTTTTTGGCTTTAGACTAATGATTAATCACTTTTTAGAGATGAGGAGAGTGATATAGTGAAGGACTCTAGGGTTCTGAGAAATCAAACCATGAACTACAGGCAACCAAGGAAACACACACACACATACACACACCTATTTAAATGTACAGCAATCAATGAAAACTCAGGCCAAATATTTGAAAGGGAGAAAGCAGAAGTACCTGGGAGGGTTTTCAGGGAGGAATTTTGACATAGTAGCTATAAAACTGTCACAGAAAAGGCGAGTTGTACCTTTATAAACAATATATTTTATAGGTATGCAAGGCTGAATTCAACACACTATGCAATTCAGGTATTTTCATGCACATCACACTTGCATGTGGTTTCCAAGGCTCAGAGATTGGCAGGTGTTCAAAGTGCAATACCATTGTCAAGGTTGGGAAAGCTCATTGTAATGGTTAATCTTCATTGTTAACTGTATTTGGAATCATCTAGGAGATAGAGCTCTGGCATTCCTGTGAAGATGTTTCCATAGAGGCTTAACAGAGGAGGGACGACACACCCTGAAAGTGGGTAGCACAATACCATGGGTGGGAATCTCAACACAAAGATAGAAAAGGATGAGAGATGTGTCAGCTGAGCATCAGCGTCCTCACCTCTGTGCTCCAGAGTTGCTTAGATGACAAGAAGCCTCACACATTCCACCCACGCTTTCTGCCGCACAATGGACAAAGCTGTGAGCATCTAAACACTTCTTTTCCTAAATTGCTTTCTGGTAGTGATTTGGTGACAGCAGAGAGAAAACTAATATATACACTGACCATAGTTTATGACTTGAAGATTGGTTGGTACTATACCTATGGATCCTAAATGTGGACTTCAAGGCTGCCAAAAATGTGCCTGATGCTTATATGAAAAATAGAATAATGACTGAATTTAAGGACATTTTGTCTGGGTTGGACATCCTGGAAAGGTACTGGACATAAAGACAATCTCACTTTAGGCAAATGAAGTCTTCTCTGTTTGGAGGTAACCAAAAAAACCCCAAATAGAGAAGCCTTCATTTGCCTGCAGTGAGAAGGGCTTTACAAAAGAGGAGCAGCTTTGTCTATTAGTAAACAGTTTACATGCATAGGCATGAGGCTGGTAAGGAGACAGCAGAACAAACATGATATGTGCAGTGTGAGCAAAATATTCCTGAATACACGAGGCTAAGTCAGAATTGTTATGTGGCTGGTGAACAAAGAAAACAAGTTGCAGCAGATTTAAGGAACTCCATTTGTGTTCAGGGTTTATCAAGAAAAAATTATTGGTTTATGAATTTTGATGTAGCAGTTACATGAGAAAATTTATGCCTTTAATCTCAAAGTTTATTTGGGGTATCTCCCATACTCAGCCCTCAAAAGTGAGCAGAATTCCTTAGTAAACAAATGAAAAGAAAGTAATATTGAAAGGCAAAAAAGATAGAGTGAGGCAGTTCGCACAAATCTTTATACAGTCACTTTGTTCATCTGCTGCCCTTTGAAAATCACCAGCACTGTCAACCATTAAACATATTGTCAGCCAGTCATGTGCTCTGTGACCTTCCTTGGACTTGAAGAAAACTTATTACCCACAAATACTAACATTTTTCTACATCACTTAATTGCAACTCAGAATAATCATTTATTATGTTTTTAGTAATTCCTTGCTATAATATACAACTATAGTTCTCCTTTGACTCCCAAGCCTGCTCACTGTATGATACACAACCAAGCTCAGTGCTAGCAATCCTCCTCTCCTCTCTTCTTTCCTCTTGTCCCGTTTTATTTCTGACCCCTTCCTCTGACTGACATGCACTTTTGAGATATGTAGGTATTTTTCTAAAACACATTTGCAAAATTTCAAATGTAAAATGTGGCATTTGCATAACGTGCCTCTGCTTTCCAAGAAACACAAGTCTCCTGCGTGTCTGTTTTGCAAATGTCATGGAATGGATTTTGAGAGAATTTCTCAGATCTATTCCCATAAATGAATGTGCTTTTTGAGCAGTGACTTTCAAGGGTGATCTACTGCCACACTGGACTTGAGTGACTCCAACCTTTCCTGTCATCAGAAATGTGTGACCTTCCCCTTTACTAACATTTCCAACAGTAATGGGCACAATGAAAACCTAATATTTATTGCTTTGGCAGCTCGAAAATGCTGTCTCATTGTTCACTCTGCTTTTCTTGGTTATTGGTGAGTTTGAGTTACTCCTAATTTTTCCATTATTATTTTTAAATTTTTTATAATCCAATTCTAGTGCATGCTCATCATTTCCATTTCTTTTGGTTTTCAAGATCTTTGGCTAAGATATGAATACCTTGGCAGCTTCAAACTCTAATGGTCTTCCCACGAGAATGTAATTTTTCTTTCTTTTTTTTTGTTTTTTTTTTTTTGTTTTTTTTTTTTTTTGTTTTTCGAGACAGGGTTTCTCTGTGGCTTTGGAGCCTGTCCTGGAACTAGCTCTGTAGACCAGGCTGGTCTCGAACTCACAGAGATCCACCTGCCTCTGCCTCCCGAGTGCTGGGATTAAAGGCGTGCGCCACCACTGCCCGGCTTGCAATTTTTTTTGTAACTTAGGTATTAATTGTAAAAGAGAAAGCTCTGATTTCAGTACAGCTAAATTTACACTGTAGCTGCATATGACCTTGAAGTCCTGATCCTCCTGAATCTACTTACTGAGGGCTAAGATTAGAGGCAGCTGTGTGCCACTGTGCTTAGACTATATGGCGATGGGACTGAAGCCAGGGTTTGTGCATGCCAGGCATGAATGCTGCCAAGTGAGCCACACCTCAAGCTCCATTTTATGAATCTTAAGTATTTTTTTATCCTACTACCATATTACAGATATTTCCCTAGATATACTTCAAAACTTAGAATTTATATCTTTAATCTAGTGTTTATTTTGTTTTATAAAGGAAGGATATAGGACATAGTTGATTTTGCTCCATATATTAAGTTTTTAAAATCTAATCTACTGAAGGTCGAATTTTTCTTTCTGTTTGTTTTGACATTTTAATGTTTCTCTAACCATATATTAAATTGTATGCAGGAGAAATTGAGCCCTCTGAATCTATGGTTTAACAACTCACAAATTCTAACAAATGCAGATTGAAAATATTTACAATAGCCTCTCTAATCAATATGTACAGACATTTTTGTTGTCCTTATTGTTTCCTAACAGCAACAAAAACAGTATGGTAGCTATTCATTGGGCATGTAGATTGTGTTAGTATGTTTGTTTGACTAATGCAGTCATTGCTTAAAGTATAGCAAAGGCCACATGATTTCTATGTAAGAACTGTTTTATTTAAGGTCTTAACTGGCTCCAGGTTCTGGTATACGCACTCTGTCAATTTCTCAATGAAGCCTACACAGGTCAGGGAACCCTGATTGCTCTTCGAGCAGATGAGGGAGGGGGACTTGATCGGGGGAGGGGGAGGGAAATGGGAAGCGGTTGTGGGGACGAGGCAGAAATCCTTAATAAATAAATAAATTAAAAAAAAAAGACAATTTCACACAAACACGCAAACTCTAGTGCATGCACAGTTTGATTACTTTGTTCCTGTACCTGGTGCACATTGGGATATGTTATAAGTGTAAAGTACACACTTAATGTCCAGCACCCACTGGAAAAATAGTAAAATATCACTAATATTTGTATTGATTATATATAAAAATGATAATATTTTAAATATGTTAGGTCAACCTATATTATTAAATTTAACTGTTCTCATTTCTTTAAAAGATTTTGTGTGTCTATTGAAATGTCTTTTTACACCACCAAAATTACTTTTTAGCTAGTAAAAAAATTATATTATAGTTGGCATTTTATTTCTATTGATTGGTACTATTGAAAAGTTTATTTATCAGATTTACATACCTGCTTTTCCTTTCCAAGAATATAATATTAACTTGCATGTAATCATCATAATCAAATTAAATAACATTTTAGTGACTTTAGTTTTAACATGATTAAATAATATTTACAAAATCTGGCTTCTTGTTCTTAGGTGCTTGAGAGGCATCAGTTGCAGTTCAGGAAGGCAAATGGACGAATTGGAGAAGACCTGGGAAGTGGACGTATGGAGGAGCAGGGGTCTAGTCAGTGTTTATGGTTGTGTATGTGAGTTCAAAGCTGTGAAGAGAAATATGACACTGTTGGATCATTAACTTGGCATCAGCTATCCAAAGAGTTTTGCTTCAACTTTAAGGTAGTTGCTGATCAGTCTTCATAGTTTTCAGGAGTTAAGGATGACAATGTGATTGATTTTTGCCAGCAAACAACTGAACAAGCAAAAGGTCTCTTAGAGACGTAGGACAAACCATGCTTGTGAAGTGTCAGTAAACTGGGAACTTTTAAGACTAATCTTTCGAGAAGAAGTTTCTACAGTTCTACAGATATTTTCTAGAAAGTTCTCCTTTTGATTGAGTCCAACTCAGGAGGAATTTAAGGGCAACTACATGGCTCAAACCAGAGAAAGTCAACCCACGGCAGATAGGTTTTATTCCACTAAAATATTTGTTTTATTTACGGAAGCACATTAAAAATGGAGTGGGCAGATGAAGAAGGTCATGCTGCTGCTGCACAGGAACCATGATTTCCAACCCCAGACAGGGATGAAGGTGGAAGAAATGGTTGAGAACAGTAGATGGCAAAGTTGAATATTATGAATAAACAATGAGCAGGTGCTTTTAGCCTCATATCTGGCTACTCAGGAAACCATGCCTCCTTTATTGGCAGAAGAGGGAGATCTCACTCGATGAAGGTCACAGGACAAAGGAACAAAAACAATGGTATCTGGCTGTGAAGTTCTGTCCTCCCTTCTTGGATTGTGCAACCGAGGCCCACTCTTTTCCCCTGTAAGAAGTGATAATTAAGTTCTGCCATCTCAGTTGAATTCTACCCAGTTTTTTTTTTTTTTTTTTATTGAGAAAAAGAAAAAAAAAGTTTCTGCCTCCTCCCAGCCTCCCATTTTCCTCCGCTCCTCCCCACTCCTCTCTCCCTCCCTCTCCAGTCCAAAGAGCGGTCAGGGTTCCCTGCCCTGTGGAAAGTCCAAGGTCTTCCCCTCTCTGTCCATGTCTAGGAAGGTGAACATCCAAACTGGCTAGGCTCCCACAAAGCCGGAACATGAAGTAGGATCAAAACCTCATGCCATTGTCCTTGGCTTCTCATCAGCCCTCGTTGTTCGCCATGTTCAGAGAGTCCTGTTTTATCCCATGCTTTTTCAGTCCCAGTCCAGCTGGCCTTGGTGAGCTCCCAATAGATCAGCCTCACTGTCTCAGTGGGTGGGTGCACCCCTCGTGATCCTGACTTCCTTGCTCATCTTCTCCCTCCTTCCGCTCCTCATTGGGACCTTGGGAGCTCAGTCCAGTGCTCCAGTGTGGGTCTCTGTCTCTGTCTCCATCCATCACCTGATGAAGGTTCTATGGTGATATGCAAGATATTCGTCAGTATTGCTATAGGATAGGGTCATTTCAGGTTGCCTGTAGTCTTTTATTTTCTACATGCACATACACCCATCTGCTCACACCCATGAATACATATGTTTCCATATATTACACACAAAGAGAAAGAGAGACGGAGCAGGATATATAGTATAGATATTTAAATTTATATGATATGATGATAAGTCTTGGTTGTCAACTTGACTGCATGTAAAACCAACTAAACCCCAAGCAGCTGGGCACTGCTATGAGGGAGTCTCTTCTGATTATTTGTCAAAACATTTACCCTAAATCTGACACACTAGCTGATGCCATCCCAAATAAAAGAATAGGGAAGAAAGATACCATGCTTTTGTCTTCATTTCTTCTCTGACATTAGAATCAATTTCTCTGGGACTCCAATATGGCCTAATGACCAGCAGCTCTCCACGAATCCTCTAGGTCTCCAGGGTTGTATTGGGATTTGGATACAGTGATCGTTGTAATCTGAAGAACTATTGGATTCAACCTTCCAAGGACAAGACAGTCATTTTTGGACTACCTAGACCATACCCTGTATCCCAATCTAATTATTCTAATAAATCTTTTGTATGTATATATGTGCATATATATGAATATGAAATTTCACACACACTATTAGTTTTCTTCTTTTAGAGAACCCTGACCAATACATATTATGGCACTGGGAGTGGACCAGCCTAAGAGAAAGAAGTGTGTTACAGGCTACAAAGCTGGAAAGGGTAGAAAAATGTAATAAATCTTTTGACATTAGATATGGATCTACAGAATTCGGTGTTCTCCCTGCTGGATTCTGACCTAGTTTTAGCCTAGTATGTCCTCACTATGCCTTCATATCTCCTCTTCAGGAAGATAATGGCAATATTCTGTGCCATTGTATGTTGAAAGTGATTTGTCTTTAGGTTTTACAGGGGATACAGTTAAGAGATTGCTTTGGGTCTTTAAAGGAGACTTTGAACTTTTTTTTTCTCTCAGCCTCCATGGAGACTTTGAACTTTTAAATAATGTTGATATTATAAACGACTACAGAGATTTTTGAAGTTGGCCTAAATGCATTTTACATTATGATACGACCATGACTCCATGGAGGCAAAAGGAATTGAATATTTGAATAAGAATGTCTCCCAAAGGCACATGTATTTGAAAACTTGGTTGGTGGCTTTGTTGAAGGAAGCATGACACTGAGGTGGGCTTTGGGAATTTAATGGACTTCCAGTTGGTGTCTGTTCTTTCTGCTTGTGATTCCAGCTGTGAGTTCTCTGTTTCCTGTGCCTGCGACCACACCTGCCTATTGCTGCCATATTCTCCACCATGAAGGACTTTTAATCCTCTGGAACCATGAGGCAGATACACTCTCCCTTCTGTGTTTTGTCTTTGCCATGGTGGTTTATAACAACAATATAAAAGTCACTAATATAGAAGGGTAAATGAGAGGGAGAAGGAAGGAAGTAGTAGAGAGAGTGAGAGTCAGAGGGAGAGAGGAAAGAGAAAAAGCAAGCCAGCCACTGCTGCAAACCCGTGGGTAATTTTGGTTAAGAAGTGTTGGCTAACCCAGAGGACTTGTTAAGATGAACAGGTACTTTTGTTCATTTATCAGCAACTTGACTCTGGGTATCATTCCGTTTTTCTTCCCAGGCTGTCCCTCCATCCAGTGAAGCTATGCAAAATGTGATTGGATAGAATTATCCATCTTCAATTTCAGCTCAGCTTGTTATGACACAGGAAAATTATGAAATTCCAAATTTTACTGAGAAGCTTCCCAAGACTCATTAGGCAATGATAATACTTTGAAGATATAGAGAAAGGGCAAGATGTAAGGTATATTATAAAGTAGGTAGGGTGGGAAGAGGGAGAGTACCTTCCTTGGAGTTTCTATTGCCAAGGAGAGACACCACAACCATGGCAATTCTTATAAAGGAAACATGTAATTGCTGCTGATTTATAGTTTCAGAGGTCTAGTCCATTATTATCATGTCCAGACATGGTGGTAGAGAAAGTTGAGATGTTTACGTCTTGATAGGCAGTCAGCAGAAGGAGAAACTGTCTATCACACTGGTTTTAGTGACACACTTCCTCAAATAAGGCCACACATACTCCAACAAGGATGTTTAATAGGGCCACTCCCTATGGGCCAAGTGTAGTGTTTAAACACACGTGTCTATGGGAGCTATTCCTTTTCAAAATACCACAGGGAACTTATACAGCAAGGGGGAAAGGATGCAGAGAGTTTATACAGTGAGGGGTATAGGATGCAGTGGGCTTATACAGTGAGGGGTATAGGATGCAGGGAGTTTATACAATGATGAGGAGGCTGAAATATGGGGAGGTGGCACAGTAAGGGGACTAGAATGAGGGAAGTTTATAAAATCAGGGAATTACAATGAGGTAGGTTTTATACAACAGGGGGTTAGCATGAAAGGTGCCTTATGTAAGGAGGGAGTGGGACACGGTGGTGTTACAGTAAATTATATATTAAGCTTTCTAACAACCCTTATTAGATATCTTTCCTCTCACACAAATTCTTCCACATCCTGTAACTCTCTTCTCTCTTCCAACCCAGCTGTCTCTTTAGATGACTCTTTTTATGTAGAGAAACCCATTCCTTACTGAAGGACATAACTGAATGTGTGAGTGTGAGTGTGAGTGTGTGTGTGTGTGTGTGTGTGCGCGCGCGTGCGTGCGTGTCTGTATAAAAGTGTTAGAAGGAGGAGGGTAATTAATTGTAATTTAATGTTTGATTTTATCACGTGGAGATTGAAGACTGAACATTTTTTTTCGTCATTAGTAATAAGCAAAAGTCAGAAATACATATTTTCCCTCTTAGTGTTACAGGTTTCAAAGATCACAGATTACATGTCCCACTAGTTGTTCTCCCTTTGGCCCAGTGGCTTACATCTCCTAGATGAAGAGGATGTAGCAAGGAGAGGAAGGAAGTTAGTCTTTGTAGTGATTCTGCAGAGGACACATCTGCCTTTTGTTACAGGGCAGCAGAAATCATGTGAGACTGAACATCTTCCTTCAAGCCCTAGCAGGCTGCTTCTTACTGGGCTCATAGTTAGCTAACCACTTAGTCAGGTGGTGCCCCAGCTTCCCTGTTTGGAAGTGAGGAGTGTGTATCTCATCATACCTTAGCTCCTGCCCTCCATTTGAACCAGAGGGCTTTGGTGAGACACTCAGCCTTGTAAGCCATTAAACCAAGCATTAGAAGCCATTGCTCCACTCACTTTCTCTGTTCATTAAATGGGTTCCCATAAGACAAGTGATGGATGCTTTGAAACTCAGGAGATAGCATGAATATAGAGACTGATTCAACCTCAAGAACCTAGAAAGCATTGTATCTCTTTATCCTTGGGGAAGGCTTCCTTTGTGTAAAGGGAGGACTGGACTTGTGAGCCAGGCTGCTATATGAAAGACTAGGGCATCCTGTTTTTTGCTTTTTCACATGAAGTTGTTCTTTCGAGGTCTGTAAAGAATTTTGCTGGGAAATCCAGGATAGTCAAAACAATCCTGTCCAGTAAAAGAACTTCTGGAGACATAACATTCCCTGACTTCAAACTCTACTACAGAGCTACAGTACTGAAAACAGCCTGGTATTGGCATAGGAACAGACAGGAGGACCAATGGAACTGAATCGAAGACCCGGGTATTAACCCACACAACTTCAAACATCTGATTTTTGACAAAGAAGCAAATAAAAAAATGGAAAAAAGAAAGCATATTTAACAAATGGTGCTGTCATAAATGCATATCAACACGTAGAGGAATAAAAATAGATCCATATCTATCATCATGCACAAAACTCAAGTCCAGATGGATCAAAGACCTTAACATAAAGCCAGCCACACTGAACCTTATAGAAGAGAAAGTGCACTTGAATGCATTGGCACAGGAGAGCACTTCCTAAATATAACCCCAGTAGCACAGACACTGAAACAATTAATAAATGGGACATTCTGAAACTGAAAAGCTTCTGTAAAGCAAAGGGCATGGTCAACAAGACAAAACGACAGCCTACAGAATGGGAAAATATCTTCACTAACCTCACATCAGATAGATCTCCAAAATATACAAAGAACTCAAGAAATTGGTCATCAAAAGAACAAATAATCCAATAAAAAATTTTAGTACAGACCTAAACAGAGAACTCTCAACAGAGGAATCTAAAATAGATGAAAGACACTTAAGAAAATGTTCAACATCCTTAGTCATCAGAGAAATGCAAATCAAAACAACTCTGAGACTCCATCTTACACCTGTAAGAATGGCCAAGATCAAAAACACTGATAATGACTTATGCTGGAAAGGATGTGGGGCAAAGGGAACACTCCTGCATTGCTGGTGGGAATGCAAGCTGGTACGGCCCCTTTGGATGTCAGTGTGGTAATTTCTCAGAAAATTAGGAAACAACCTTTCACAATACCCAGTAATACCACTTTTGGGTGTATATCCAAAGGATGCTCAATTGTGCCAGAAGGACATGTGCTCAACTATGTTCATAGCAGCATTGTTTGTCATAGCCAGAACCTGGAAACAACCTAAATGCTCCTTGACTGAATAATGGATAAGGAAAATATGGTACATTTACACAATAGAGTACAACATTGCAAAACAAAACAAACAAACACAAAAAACAACATCTTGAATTTTGCAGGCAAATGGATGGAGCTAGAAAACAACATTTTGAGTGAGGTAACCCAGACATTTAAAGACAATTATCACATGTTACTCACTCATAGGTTTTTTTTTTAATTTATTTATTTATTATTTATACAGTGTTCTGTCTGCAGGCCAAAAGAGGGAACCAGATCAAATTACAGATGGTTGTGAGCCACCATATGGTTGCTGGGAATTGAACTCAGGACCTCTGAAAGAGCAGCCAGTGCTTTTAACCTCTGAGCCATCTTTCTAGCCCTTCATAGGTGGTTTTTAAACATAAAGCAAAAGAAACCAGCCCACAAATCACAATTCCAGAGAACCTAGACAACAATGAGGACCCTAATAGAAACATACACAGATCTAATCTATATGGGAAGTAGAAAAAGACAATACATCCTGAGTAAATTGGGAGCATGGGAAAATTGAGAGAGGGCTGAAGGAGACTGGAAAGGCAGAAATGGGAGCAGAGAAAAATGTAGAGCTCTATAAACATCATATAAAAAAGAAAGACTATGACAGAGAGGGTGAATCATCACTGCGATGGCTGTCACAAGTCCCAAACTACAATGTCAAAAGGGGGTGTCCTGGCTTGCAAATGGTGGCCTCCTTAGTCTTTAAGTAGTCTTTTTCTCCCTATGCATGTATGCTCAAATCTCCTTTTCTTACAAGAAGAAAACACTTCTATTGGTATATCTCTCAAAACACTTTTTTTTTCAGAGGGCTTAAAGATTAAATCTTACAGGAACTTTGGAAAGACACAATTGCCCTGCCTACCGTTCTCTTTTTATATGTTAATTTTTCATCCAAACTTTTATTCTAGCACTAATTCCTTTTATTTTGTTTCATGAGCAGCCATTCTTTTGTCCAAATTTATTTTGTCTTTTTGTGTTTGGTGTTGAAGGTTTCTGACAAGGACAGTATTGTACTCAAGACACTGTTCTTTGTGGTTTTTTCACTGTCTTCCTTTCAGTTCACAAACAGGTAGCGATTCATCTTAGGTGATGAACAGTTTGCAAAAAAGGAGGACATTTCCATTGCATAGGATCGGCCTTCAAGCAGTAATTCATGACTCTTAAGAGTCCAAACCATTCTCTGGTGGTGATATGTGCCTTTTTAGGTCAAAGACAAAGAAATAAGAACTGTAATTTTCACCAGTTTCAGCAAAAGTTACACAAGTGATGAGGGGCACATAATAATTTCTTAGAAAATAGAGGATAGCAAATACTTTCTTATTTGTAGGGGCAGCAAATGTGGAAGAGATTCCATATGCCCTTTAATTTGTCCTATGTATTTTCATAAGTGGTTTCCCATTCATTTAACTAACTGTGGTAAAAAGGAAATTTCTTTAGTAGAGATGGCTCAAAATTCTGCCAGTTTTTCAGGTTTGCCTCAATTATCAATTTGTCCAGGCTCTTCAGTAGATTCTTAGGGATCCTTGAGCTGGGCTGGAATAAGCTTAAAATGAGATACATCGGCAGTTGGAACTGAAACCCAGTTTTTCCTTCTGAATTATCAGGCTTTCTGACTGAGCCACACGCTTTATGACTGAATTCCTCTTTGGAAATGAACTGTCTTAGAAGGCCCTTGAGTCCACTTTTTAAAAATGAATGTATCTGTGTGTTCATATACCATGTGTATGGTGGTGCTCAAGGAGGTCAGAAGAGAACATTGGATCTCCTGGAACTGGAGGTCCAAGTAGTAGTGAACTACCAATATGGACACTGAGAACTGAACTCAGGTCTTCCGGGAGAGCATAAGCCCTCTTAACCACTGAGTTATCTTTCCAGCCTCTCCTCATCCCTTTTTGAAATGAAGTTTTGTTGGCTAAGTTCCCCTCATGCTCCTGCTTCTTAGCACATGTAAAACCAGGGCTCACTTATACCACAAGAGATCAATCAAGGACAAATGCCCTATGCTGAGAACTTTTTAAATAGAGCTTCCCTTTCTGTTAAATAACAAAGTATCTGTGTTGCCTAACTAACATTGTTCAAACCTTGGAATGTGAAAATTAAAATCAGTGAGTTACTTGTAGTTCTCAAACTAGAATCCAGGCATTTCAGAACCAAAATCACAGAGGAAAGTTTATATATATAGTGAGGATATAAGATTGCCTGATAAACTCTTCGGTTCAAGACATTCCTGTTGTGGGAGGTCCTTCCACTCCTCCAGCCTATAGCTGCTGAGATACCAGCCCATTGGGGCGTGGTCTTTCTCCCTTTAAAAAAGCGGCCACTTCCCTCTCCTCTCTCTCTTCATTTCCTGCTCTGCTTCTGGCGGCGACTAGACTCCCTTCCTGGTTGCGCAGAGGGCTATTGTCTGGGACGGTGATCTGTAAGTTTTTTCCCCCTTTAAATAAATACCACCCTATTAATCATAATTCCAAACTGGTGTGGCATTGTTTGTGACTTATGCCTTCACCTGGCTCCCAACGTGGGGCGCCACTCTGCTGTAATGGGAGCGGTGGGCTGCGTCCCCGGCACCCAGCTGCCAGCACGGCTAGCTTTACCCAAAATAATTACACGGAAACTGTATTCTTTTAAACACTGCCTGGCCCATTAGTTCCAGTTTCTTATTGGCTAGCTCTTACATATCGATCTAACACATTTCTAATAATCTGTGTAGCTCCATAAGCTGGCTTACCAGGAGAGATCTTAACCTGCGTCTGTCTGGAGTGGGAGAATCATGGTGACTGTCTGATTCAGCTTCTTTCTCCCAGCATTCTGTTCTGTTTTCTCCGCCTACCTAAGGGTTGGCCTATCAAATGGCTCTAGGCAGTTTCTTTATTAATAAGAAATCACTCCCACATCACATTCCCCTATCTTAGCCTCTTAAATATCTGTTAGTACAACTGTGCAAATTATTGATTTCACAATGGCTGAGGAATGGGAACCAGAACTTTTTTCACAGCTATGATTTAAATGTGTATTTGCACATGATCAAATAAGAGAGGAGGAGTTGATAGACATTAAACTTTAAGAATATAATGTAGAACCTCCTTAAAGCATCAAAAGTAAGAAATTAAAGAAGAATAATGTATCTGGAAATATTGTAAGTTGTGCCTGGAGCCCACTGTAACACCAAGCAGCCTGAAGTCTTTAAGGACACAAGGGAAAAAAGTTTGCATTTTCAAAAAATGAACCCTTGTAACCTGAGCCACACAAACATGGTCACACACTGGTCAATGGTATGGAGAGAGCTAATTCAGAACATTTCTAAAAGAGAAGATGTATGAGCAGAGAGTCAGCCAACAAGAGTGTCATGGCCCCCTTAGCTGGGGAAATGGTTCAGCTTGGGAAGGTCCAAGCATGAAGAACTGAGTTTGATTTCCAGTCACAGAGCTGTAATGCCTGTGTTGGAGAGGGGAAGAGGGGAGTATCTTTGGGTTTGCTGGCTGGCTAGTCCAGCTAATTGGAAAGCTTCAGATCAAGCGTAAGACTGTTTCAAAATTTAAGATGGAGAACAATTGAAAAAAATACTCTAGCCTTCCAAATGCATGTGTATGTGCCCAGATGGCCACACACACACACAAACAGAGAGAGAGAGAGAGAGAGAGAGAGAGAGAGAGAGAGAGAGACAGAGAGAGACAGAGAGAGAGACAGAGAGAGAGAGACAGAGAGAGAGAGACAGAGAGAGAGAGAGACAGAGAGAGAGAGACAGAGAGAGAGAGAGAGACAGAGAGAGAGAGAGGTATCCATACAAATGTGCACTAATTCCCAGAAACATGCATACACTACACAGACAGACAGACACATACACACATGCATACCCACACTCGCACAAGCAGAAAACCCCATGATCCTTAGGACATCAGTGGACAATGTATACCAGCATGTGCTAAATCATAGCATCCTGAGGCCTCTATGGGGAAGACATGTCTGGAAACCATCAGAGATAACACAGAGGAAACGGACCCTCAGAATTTGACAACTGTCACGGAACTTCAGAGTAAATCCAATATGTGATGATCTCTTTTAAACAAATATACAATGAGATCTTCAGACATATATATATATATATATAACACTTGATAAACTGACCTGAAGAACCTGAGAAATATAGATTCCACAAATCTATATTGCAGCATTTGTGGCTTTAAGAAAAGAAGTTTTTTTTTTTTTGTGTGTGTGTGTGTGTGTGTGTGTGCATCTTGTTAATGATTCTGAGAGTTAAATTAGAATACATCAAATTTTATAAATATGGAATCTGCTTACTCCTAGTCTTAGCATGACCAACACTCTGTAACTGAGAATAAAATCTGCCTCTATTTATTCTTTCTCATAAACAACACTGGTCTCAGTGGCTGGTGGAATGAAAAATAATCTTTAGTGTTTGAAGAACAGAAATAGATTCCGGTGCATGGATTGCTTCTGCCTCTCTACCCTCATTTCAGTAGAGCACATGGGGAACATTTAATGTAATATGGAGCTTCTTTTGAATTCAGAAAAGAAATTTATTTAGTTTTCAAAATACTTTAAATTTAAGAAGTTCTTTATTAAAATTCTATACTCACTCACTTTCCTATTTAGCTAAAGTAGTGAGAAAGAAAAGATTGCCTTTTTAAATGTTAAGAAAAACCACATCTTTGACATTTAAGGGGTTGGGTATTTTATGTGGAAGGAGGGTGCCTTACCAGACTGGAGTTAGGGAGTAGAGGACATTGCACCCCTGTTCTTAGGGCTTCAGAACTGCAGGCTTTCCTTATACCCCAGTATTCAAATGCAGCCACTCCCATCCTGAGCCATGCATCATGCATGTCTGTTATAGAAAGAGTTACAACTGTCTGTCTGTCCTTGCTTGCTTCCTTCCTTGCTTCCTTCCTTCCTTTTATTCAGCATTGGGCACAGGGTCTCTTTAAACAGCCCAGGTCTTCCAAGTGCTAGTATTAGAGGCCTATGCCATTATGCCTGACTATAAATAACAAACTTCTAAGCTAAAAATAAATAAAAGTAAATGCTTTAAAGAACATTTCGAAATCTCAGTGTTACTTAAATAGAGCCAGAAGGACCGAGACAAGGAAAGTCTGTAAAGAGATTCTGCTGTTTTTCTTTTCGAAGGAGAAAAAAAATTAGAATATTTGTGGTGGTGGCACATTTGCTAAGGTATATCAAACTTTAGTTGTGAAGGAACTGACTTTTTCTGAGTTTTTGTTGAATGTCAGACATAGGGGCAATTAGCAGTTCAGAGGATGCTTAAAGACCCTATGCAGAGAGAACACTGCCATATTGCTGTTCAAATAAGGAAATTGAGTCTCAGGAGCATTAAATAGTGTGCTGGGGAGCACACAATTCTAAGAGGAAGTACAATGTGATTCCAAGGGCACTTCTTCAGTCTACTTGAGATAGCAGCTACACAAAGCTGTAAAAGGTTGTGCTTTAGGTAGTCTTAAAACTCAGACAGTTTCAAGCAAATCTATCAAAGTCTACCTGGTTAGTGATAGAACTATTTCAAAATTAGAAACATTGAAGAAACCACGAAGTATATTTGATGATGAGGAAGTTATTCCCATTTAATTTGTAAGTAGTCTTAAGGGCAGGGTTAATTATATTGAATGTATTATTTAATCTAAAAATACAATCTTAATTTTCTTCAAGTACTTAGAATTTATGTCTGTCATTTGGTTTACATGTGTGGCCTAGTCAAAGTTCCAAATACAAATTAGAAATTTAACCTTTGATTGTTTGGAAGCAGACCATACTTAAATATTATCATTCTGCTGTAGTAATTTTTTCCAATACCCACTTTAAAACATGAAGCAAGAGAAGTCTCAGGGTCTGGGGAATTCAATTCACTGGACCAAGAGAGTTCCCTGTTTATGTGGTTCAGATAAAAGGTTTATTGAGCCTTTGGACATGAGTCACCATTTTGTTTCTGCACATTCTTATGCTCCATTTACATAAATAAAAGTGTAAATTATGTCTACTTTATTTTGTTCCTAAAATAAATTTATCTTTTAAAAAGGAAGTACATATGGCTTTGAAGTCAGGATGATATTAATAAGTTAACTAATTACATGAACTAGTAAGTTCCAATAAGAACAATTTTAGAAGCAAAGAAGCCAGTGAACTGAGTGATTCAGATAACAACAAGCCAATAAAAAAGCAAATAAAAGTTATAAAGACAGAGGATATGTACTTGCTACTAAAATGTTTATTCTTATAAAGAAATGGGGCATAAAACATAGTAACATCAATCAGGAGAGTAGTGTGTTTGTTTTTAATATGCTGAATCTGCGAACAAAAAACAAGAGTTGCTCTTGTAATGAAAAACTTTATAATGGTAATATGACAAACACTAAGGAGGAAATGGTATACTATAAAAAATGTAAAAAAAAATAAATTGGATTTTTTTTCAGTAAATATTCTTGGTTATATTAACCAAAGTAAGAGTAGAAAAGAGGAAATAGTGAATGAATATTTGGGTATGAGAGATGGTGTAGAGAAACAAAATAGTTTGCAGTAGGGGAAGCAATGAGATCAAAATTAAAATTCTAACACAAATATTTTCTTTCTCCTTTCCTCAATGTTCCCTGAGATTTAAGATGGTGATGTGTCTTGTGTAAGCCCAGGTGCTTAGTAAGCTTTTATTCTCAACATCTGGTAGAGTGATGGGTCTTTGCATTTATGTACATTTACTATAAGGAAGTGTCTCTGCCTGAGGCTGACAGTGGCTTTTGTGTCTGGGTAGAGACATCATCTCAGTTCAGCTAAGCAGTCATCTTAGAGATGAGAACAGGAAATGAAAAGCATTTATGTAGGGCAGAGGCCAGCAGAGCAGGAGTTTTGAGAAATTCCTTCTTAGACGCCAAAGATACAAAAAAAGCTGCTCATTTACTTTTGTTTTTAGTGAAAATATAAGTACAGCATTATTTCTTCCTTCCCTTCCTCTTAGTCTTCCTTCCATGTCCTCCATATGTCCGAAATTCACAGCTTCTTCTTCTTTAAACCTTTGTTGTTATATATAAACAAATAAATATATTTAAATATAATCTGCTGAGTTTATTCCATGTTGTCTGCACATATATATTATATATTCATATATATATATGAATTCATATATATTATATATTCATATATGTTATTCTTTCAGTTTCTGCCCTAGCCACGCCCACTCCATTTTTACCTCTGACCTCTGCCACCATCTTTCTCTCTCTCCTTCTGTTCTCTCCTGGTGTACGCACGGGGCTTTTCCTATCTTCTCCTTTTCTCTCTCTCTCTCCCTTAATAAATACTTATGGCTATCTTTTGTGTCTATGTATATGTTACCCGCCACTACCACCCATGCGGCGCATTCCCTCCCACTGGTGGGAAACTGTAGCCGCTTGTCACATGGCGGGCTCCTCCAGCCCGCCTTGGGATCTTGCAGGTACCAACAACCGTCTCTGCCGGGCTAGCAGCTGCACCGCAAACATCTTAGAAACATCTTAGGAATAAGAATATATATATATGAATCTTAGATACAATTTGCTGAAGGTGTATCAGTTGAATCTAGAAACCCCATGGATAGTTGTTCATTGCATTTTGAGTAATTGGAGCTTTCTGTAATTTTCTTCTGATGTAAAAACTTTTTTTGTTGTTGTTGAGAGGTAGGTTCAGAAACCGGCCTTTGCCACAGCCTTACAAAATCCATCTCTGGCTGTAGTGCTTTTGTGCCCCATGGAGATTTATTTTTATATTTTCTTTGCTGGAATAAAGTTTGCTTCTGGTTTGTTAGACTTTGGATCTGTCTCCATCGGTCTTTGTGCAACCTCGTGGACCCAATAAGTTTCTCCTCTGTGATCCATGGCTTCCCATGTCTAGTACTGAGGTATTTATTAGTCTCTGATTCCTATTTTTGTTGTTGTCTTCTAAGTGAACATCCCTTTCTAAAGACTGTACTTTTCTAGGTGACTAAAAATGAAAGTAAGTACCTGGATAACATGGTGGAGCAACTGGATCTGCCTATCCTCACCCTAGTTTTTGGCATAAATTCTTAAAAAAAGTACTAGAAAACTTACTTGATTTCATGAAATCCTTCCAACTATTTAAGAGCTCTCTTTTTAAACCCCTTCTCTCTTTTGCTAATACTCATAAATCTCTTAATAAACTTTCTAAAACCTTTGACTTGTGGTCTGTGAATTTCTTTCTTCAAATTCACAAGAACCTGAAAGCCCCTGACTCAGTTGGCCATTGAGGTTTCTAGGGCTCTCTCTACATGAGAGAGAGAAAAAAAGCTCTTATTCTCAACAACACCCAATTTTCTTGTAGAATTTTTAGACCCCTTCAAGGTCTAAGGCTTCTTCTGTTACAGATTTTGTATCAAGTTTATAATTGGATGCCCCACATCCAGTTAGGGGATGATTTGCTCCCTCCATAAAAGTCATGCTACCATTATGTCAATGGCCTCATCTTGCCTCTAGTTTATAGAGTTCATAGCTGGTTTAGACCAGCCACATATTGAGGAGAGGAGCTTTAGAGAAAGAATAAGGGAACTCAAAGTACCAGGACAAGTATACTTAGACTCTGGCCATCATCTGAAAGAAAAAGACAGAAAAGAAAAAAAAGAAAGAAAGAAAAGCAAACCAAAAAAAGTCATATATTTGTGGGTTAGGACTCAGATAGACAGACCCAACAGTCATGACAGTTTGTGAAGACTGAGGTAAATTACAGAAGTACTTAGAACAAAATGCAGATTATCTCATTATCCTTTCGATGTCTTTATCATCTTTAAAGTGAATCCCTGTCCCTGTGGGTCTGGTTCCTTGACTAATTAATTGACCTTCCCAATTTTATTAACTCTAAAAGGATGTACGTATGCATCTAGAGGTAGATTCCATTCTTTTGGCTAGAAGATAAAAGCTTTCCTGCAATGGACCTTCAAGGGTATTCTGACACCAATCAAACTCCATCTTTCTGCTTTACTACTGACACTAGCAGACACCCTACAAGGAATATGTCTGAGTCTATGGCTACCTGAGCTGTAGGACTTCAGGAAATGAATGCTAACACTCAGACATGGAAGCTCTCTATCTCAGGCAGTCTGTTAAATTTGATTCTGGGATTCTTGGTGCTACACAGAGAAGTAAAGAGCCTATATGAGTTTGTAAAGTAATCACAAACTCCAAGGAACTTAGAGATGTCAGGCACCAAAGAGCTAAGGCAACCCCTGTCCATTCAGTGAATAGACCAAAGATACCTTTCCTTCACACTTCTTCTGCATCCTCTAGGCTCCCCCGCCATGGCCAACTTCCTCACAGTACAAGATGCTTCTCTCTTTTCCTGCAAATTCCTTAAAGTAGGCCTCCTCATCTTTCTGGTGGGCTCCAAATTACTTTAATTTCATTGTGGACTTCTGCCATACTCTCTGTGGTGTTACATAAATCTTGAGCTCCATACTACATTGAGGCCTCAAAGAACAATCACAGATAGAATAGAATCTCTATTGTATCTGAGAACTTTCACAAGATACTGGGATACAAATTAGCTCTGGGACATTTACTTGTTCCTATTGAGATAGCATGTCCAACACAGATGGTAGGAATAGCTGTACAGATTATATACATTACCAGAAACATCCAGTGACTCAGCAGTGGAGCTGACGGGTGACTGAACAGAGTAAGAGACTTGAAATCTTGTTTCTGCTCCCTTAGCTGCCTCATCTCCGAATCAGACAATACTAAACTTGTCATGTGAACAAGCAAATCATTAAAAACAAAATGCATTATCCATGACTACAATACATAAAGAACTTAATCTATTATTGATTGATACTAATACACATTTCTTGACACCATGTTTTTGCTTCCCCCTGCTTCCTCAATAACCCAAGCACTTCCTTTTTCTATTCAATTCTGTCTTTTTTCTTAGCTTATTTCCAGAACTCTGTAATCATTATATGTGGGAGAAGGGCACTTTGCTGCTAGCTGATGACATTACAGAGTCTGTGTGGGTGGAGCATGTGCAATTATCTAAATGCAATCTGTCAAACAAATTCCAATCCAAATCTATCATTTCCTGAATCAGTGGATTTTCTACGTGGACTCCAATCCCCACCCACTGAAATGTAGGAAGGAAATGCTAGGGAAGAGGATTGAAATAGTTTTATCCTGTCAATTTTCTCCCAGAGCTAATCACAAGGTCTTTAGTAAACAGGATGAATGAAATGCCTCAGGTCCGGAAGGTGACCTGCCTTGAGGAAGGTGACACTTTGTTGGGAGGCCCTCCACTGTGGGTCTGTGTACCTATGATCATTTTTCAAGGAAGGATTGTCATTTCTAGTGTCTCCTCTCCCCACAACGAGCCATGCTGCCTCATCTGGATTAATGTATTCTATCTGTTGAGTCTTAAATAATCTATGTTACAGACCCCAGTCAACAAAGCCCCCTTCTGAAGTGACAGACATCTCACTTTGCTTCTTTAGAACCACTTTTCCAGCTGTCCCTCCACACCTGGGCTTCTTGTGAATTACCAATCTGCAGGTTAATTTTCTCTGAGAAGCTCAGCTGAGTAATAAAGCTTTAACAGTGAAATGACCCTTTTAAGAAAGAGTCTTGATCTTATGACAGATGCATCCTTTGCTTCCTCCTCTACCCCATTCTGCTGCAGTTGCTGAGACACCCATTCTACCTTGACTTCTGGCTTCATTCCCCAAGTCACTCCTTTCCCTTCTGTTGCACTCTGGGGAACATTGTGGACTTATCTAGACTTTTCTTTCCAAGATTTTCTCTGACTCTCTTTGCTGTACACATTTGGGACTCCACTAAAGTCTATTCATGCAGTGTGCCCTGCATGTGCCATATGCTTTCTGATCTTTTGGAGATGAGGAGGAATATAAATCAAAGAAAAAGCAGGAAGTTAAAAGTCAAAATGCATATGCATTACCATGCTAGATGAAGCAATTTTTCTTTATGCATCCTTATTTTCAGTATTGTTAATGTCGTTGGCACTTATTTATGCTTTGTTTAATGTCTCTAATTTACTGAAAGTAGGATTCATTTATTTTTTCTTTTTTCAAGGAGCCTTTACCTCAATAAAGGGAAACAGTTCAAACAAGACAATGTCCCAGAAACTGGATTTCACAGAATGAGGTCTGCACAAAATGCTCTTTTAGTTGTTCCCTTGCTGAAAATTGTCTAAGATCTATTTTTTTTAACTCAGTAAACAAGATATAATAAGTCGATTGACTCCTATTTGGGGATTTCGATTCCTGCCATGCTTTAAGCCATTGCACCATTAAGCCCAAATTTATTCATTCATACAGTATTTACTCTGTCCTATGCCTTTAATGATCTTATTTATTTATCTGACAGGATTTCTCTGTAGCTTTGAAGCCTATCCTAGAACTAGCTCTTGTAGGCTGGCCTTGAACTCACAGGGATCCTCCTGAATCTACCTCCCGAATGCTGCAAATAAAGGCGACTGCCACCACCACCGGCCCAATAATGATAATTTCAAAAGGTAAAAAGAGTAATAAATAGTGAAGTGAAGGCCTGTTAGATATGTTTCTTGATCAAAAATATTTTGGGGGTTTTTAGAAAATGCTTTCTTTTCTCTGAAAGCGTTTGTCCACCCCATCAAACTGATGATCAAACAAATCATTGAGCTCCCTAGAACAAAACTGTTTATGAAATTTAAAAGATGCAGTGTTACTGTTATGTATAGTTAAGTAGACACCTCCACCATATTCTTTATGCATCTTGATGTCTTTAAATGTACTTTAGTTTACTGTTATTTTTAACCTTATTTTCTTTCTTTTTTGAAATAATAGCTTTTATTTATGAACATAGTATGTATAGTTCCATTTTTTATTTTATTGATTTATACATTTTTATCTGCTCCCCTTGCTTCCTCTCCACTCCCATTCAACCCTCTCCCATGGTCCTTATGCTCCCAATTTACTCATGAGATCTTGTAGATTAGATCAATGTTTATCTCTCTTAGGGTCCTCATTGTTATCTAGGTTCTCCAGGATTCTGAATTGTAGGCTGGTTTTCTTTGCTTTATGTCTCAAAACCACTTATAAGTGAGTACACATGATATTTGTCTTTCTGGGTCTGGGTTACCTCACTCAATATGATGTTTTCTAGCTCCATCCACTTGCCTGCACGTTTCAAGATGTCATTATTTTTTTCTGCTGTGTAGTACTCCATTGTTTAAATGTACATTTTCCATATCCATTCTTCAGCCAAGAGCCATTTAGATTGTTTCCAGGTTCTGGTTATGATAAACAATGCAGCTTTGAACATAATTGAGCACATGTTCTTGTGGCACAATTGAGTATCCTTTGGATATATACACAAAAGTGCTATTACTGGGTCTTGAAGAAGGTTGTTTCCTAATTTTCTGGGAAATCACCCTACTGATATCCAAAGGGACCGTGCCAATTTGCACTCCCACCAGCAATGCAGGAGAGTTCCCTTTACCCCACATCTTCTCCAGCATAAGTTGTCAGTAGTGTTTTTGATCTTGGCCATTTTAAACCTTATTTTTTCAATGTAAATACAGTTACATAAGTAGTATATTCATTTTCAAGCTATAACACACTCTTTACCCTGTATGATTTTTATTAAATTAAGTAAATATCCTCTTTACCTAATTAAATAAACTGCAAAAGTTTAGGGCAGAGCTGCTGCAATCAGTTATTCTATCTGGTGTCCTTCCTTGTGTGCTCAAACCTAAGTGTTAAGTTGGGAGCATAGACCCCAGCCGCTTGCATCCATCCCAGCCCCAGGCCTGAGAGTTGTATTGGTCTGGACTCCAAATGCCAGGATGCCAGGCCCTGACCCCTCCCTGGGTTGGGGGTCAGGACCACTCCCACAGAGTATTTAAATGAACTCCCAAAAGAGGAACACGTGGTCTCTTTCCTTTTCCCTTGGTGGTCACATTTGCAGGCTCCTGGTTCCCCCTCAGGGCCACCCGAGAGTGCAAAAATCTCATTAAACCTGGATATTTCTT
Source organism: Microtus oregoni (assembly GCF_018167655.1). Lineage (NCBI taxonomy): Eukaryota > Metazoa > Chordata > Mammalia > Rodentia > Cricetidae > Microtus > Microtus oregoni. Next base: position 21,208,964 of record NW_024543093.1, on the reverse strand, counting down.
AATTTGGCATGTTTTGATTTGGCTTGATAGGGGTTTTGCATCAGCAGAGAGCTCGCATTGGGAAAAATTTCTAAGACTAAGAATTTGGAACTAGTTTCTGACAAAAAGATCAATTTCAGTCCTTTTCAGGCACTCTGATACAGTCTCGTCTGACTTACAGAAGATGAGGTGATAAATACTGTTTTAAACTGATTTGTTAGGGAAAACATTCTTAGGCATCAAAGGATAATTAATACTACTGATAACTTAGGTATAATACAAAATAATATTGATAGCAGTATATTAATATAATCTCAACGATGTTATTAAAATATAAAATTATGCTATAATGTTAAATACAATTATACTATACTATAATTATAATTATACTATACATATAATGGTTTAATATGAAACTCACATTCTTAAAGAATTCTTAGCTAGTTTATGTACAAATCTTGATTCTAAGTGGTGCTATTTGATCTTGACCATAACCTCTGAGTTGCTTCTATTAACTACATTTTACTGATGAAGAAATGTAGCGCCTGCACTATGAGACAGTATGCAAGCTAGGCAAGGGGCTGATGATTTAAATACATACAGACAGAGACACAGAGTCATCCTTGAAACAAGAATGCCAACTTTATGGTGTTCAGGGGCAACTTATATAGGGCTCTGGCCATGCTCCAGCTCTTGGGATCTTTTCGCTGCAGGTCCACTAGAAACCATTCCCCTGCCATCAGGGTCTCATGCTTAGAGCAGAGGAAAATAAGTTGTTTTCATGAAATTCAAGGGCTGGTGTTCCGCAGTCGCCAACAAAGAAACTGAAGAACAGTGATGCGTGAAAACAACAATTAAGTAAAAGGCTATATTCTGAATGACTGTGGTGTGAGATTTTAAGGATGAAGGAAACAATCTCCATTTGTCAGGATCGCTGAGTTTCTATGAATGTCTGTGACTTCTTTTCTAATCTCAGGGTTTTACCTCTTCCATCACCAGGCATGGCCAAAATTTGAACTGACTCCAGCTCTGATCTCCAGACATTATAGCTTCACTGTAAAATGCCTGAAGGTATATATCAGTAGTTACATAGCAGGCAAACAGAGGACATCTCTCATGTGCTTGGCTCAATGTGTGCTTACATATTGAATTCTTCTGCTACAGATAAAATCTTTTGTGTTGCTCTTACAGCTGGTCAGATAGACAGTGCATAAAAGTTCATGATACTTTTCACTGGCATATGCTAGGGCAAGGCTTGCATCCAGCTTATCTTTGCCTTCTCCAAATGACTGCCTCACAAGGTCTAAGTCTAGGTCCTGCTTATGACAGAAAGACATATGACATATTTGTCATCTCATGTTTTATTCCATTGTCATTTTGAAGAGAATAAAAGCAGTAGTTTCAGATCATTTCAACTGATATTCAATGAAAAAATCATTTCATCGAAGTGTAGTTCCTCCTGTTACAACTGCTGGGAATACAAATCAAAGCATCCTTTATAAGAGAAAACTGCAGAGACTTTGATTCAATTGTTCTATTTTAATTTACCTAGCATATAAGATTACAGTTAAAAACAATATTTTATGAGCAATATTTTAGTCTTTATTACATTTAATTTACTTTCTGTGTATGTGTGTGTATGTGTATATATCTGTACTTATGTGGGTATGTGTGCCATGGTATGTGTGTAGAAAACAGGAAAGCTTTCAGAAGTCAGTTCTCTTCCACCATATGGGTCCTAGGGTGATGTGGGAATGTCATATATCAATCTGTTGATTTCATTGGTTAAGCAATAAAGAAACTGCTTGGCCCTCATAGGTTAAAACATAGGTGGGTGGAGAAAACATAACAGAATGCTGGGAGAAAGAAGCTGAGTCAGTGGGTCACCATGATTCTCCCACTCCAGGGAGACGCAAGTTAAGATCACTCCTGGTAAGCCAGCTCGTGGGCTACACAGATTATAAGAAATGGGCTAGTCCAGGTGCGAGAGTTAGCCGAGAAAAGGCTAGATATAATGGGCCAAGCGGTGTTTAAAAGAATATAGTTTCCATGTAATTATTTCGGGTAAAGCTAGCCGTGCGGGTGGCCGGGTGCTGGGGACGCAGCCCTCTGCTCCTAATACAACAGAGTGGCGCCCAACGTGGGGCTAAATCCACTTAAAAACCTAAAAGGCTTAAAAATAAGGGAGAGAGAGTTTAACACACATTTTTGCTGTTTGTTGGTGGCGTCCTGTAGAGAGATTTCCTGATTCGGCAACAGCAGCATAAAAAACGCTGTGTCATTTTAAAGCGTGGCTTCCTAGGACTGTGCCATCAGTGCAAACTCTGGCTTTAAAGCATTTCAATGGCTTTTATGGGACTGGATATTTGTGTTCCCACTTGGGATCGGAAGGAGAGTGCTCTGAGACTGTGCCTATGGCTCAGCACTCCCTGCCTGTACCTGGGCAGACGACAGAATCAGGCTTAGGCAGGCGAAAGACGTGTTTTCAGACTGTGCGGTGCTCTGCGTGTCAGATTTGGCTGTAACTTGGATGAAAAGAATTTCTGGGCTGCATGCTCAGTCTCAGAATTAAAGTGCTGAGTGCCGCTCCTACCCGGCGACCCCAGAGCTAGCACAAAATGGTATGTCCTCCATTTTGAAATTTTCCTGACTCAGCAGCAGGAAAAAACTGACTGTTTTAAAAAGCCCGCTTTCTGGGCTGTGCCGCCATTGCGATCTCTGTCTGGCTCCTATGGGAGACAGAGCTTTTGAATGGAGCATTTGGAGCAAAGTGCTACGGCTTGCTTGATGGCAATGTGGACTGCTGTGTGCCTGGAACTGTGTATGGCTCAGGGGCACCAAATGGCTCTGAGGCAGGAGTGGCTTAGCTCCATCATGCTGAACTGTGCTGGTCTCAGGCAGGAACTACTGTAATTACTGTAATAATGGCACAGTTAAGGTTTCGACTGGGCAGGACACAGACGTTACCGTATTACCTGTACATGGTGCAACTTAAGTTTTTAAGAACTGCTTAACATTTTAAGAAATGCTCCTGGATAGTAAAAAAATTGCAGATTCACAATAAAACAGATTCAGACATAAAAGACCACAGTGTTGGATGAGTGTACGTAGGCTTGAGAGAGAGAAGAAAAGACTATAAAGAATAAAGTTAATGTCTTAAAAAAAAGGGTAAAGTCTTTAAAAAGACAGAGTACAGATAGTTAAGAGATTAAAAGAAATAAAGAAAATAAGCCACGTAAAAATGGAAAATTCACAGGGAGTCTGGATTATTTACATTATGTTTTCTTTAAAATTTTTGACTGTGAAGGAGCTAAGTACAGAGAGACATTTCATTATATGGGCTGCCAAGTGGAACCAAAACGGATATCATGAGGGTATGACTTCAGAATTTGGGTCTAAGGATATGATGCTTTGGAAAGGGTCTTCTTTTGTTTTCACAGAGGACCAGACCCTATGGATTGCATCTATCCCGATATGGTATGATAGACCACGACCTCCCGAAAAGTTCCTGTGAACACCCTCAAGAAATTACTTCACTCAACTGCCAACTGAGATAAACCTGGCACACAGGTTACACCCTAAATGATCTGATTAACAGCACCCCCGTTCAGCAGGAAGCAGTTTGGAGAGAAAAAACTGCGCCCATGTTCCCAAAATATTGTTTATAAATGTTCTTTTACATTTAAAGGGGGAAATGATATAGGTATGAATAATTTACATTGGTATGGATTTTAAGGTCAATTTTGTTATATGTATATGTATTTCTGATATTGATTAAGGTATTGTGATTGTGTAGTTCATTTAAAAATGTACTGTATAATTAAGAAATATAGGTTGTTAATGGATAATCATCGATAATAGTAAAGCTTGTAGTCATGTTAGTTAGATTTTCTAGATATATAGAGATACATTTCAGTTAGATAGGCATTCTTCATATCTTTCAAAGACTGCAGAATATGGCATTTAATGTTTTAATAACTTAGGACTTTTCATGACAATGAGACACAACTGCTCCTGGCAGCACCAATCTACTTCAAGAAGAAGATGGGCATCGAAGAGGATCCTTATGGAGTTTGATAGCCATTTGGGCAAGAAACTGTGCTTGCCTGGACTGTTGCATAAACTGGACAAAGAGAACCCGCAGAGAGAGGACTGCTGAACTTGCCTAAAGGTGAGATGATCTTTCGGGGTTCCTGACTCATGAAAGAGTCTGAGAGACATTCTGCAGGACACAGCAGAAAGTGACTGAATTGTCTTTGGAATTTCCTGCTTGATGAAAATGTCTGCTGGATACTGAAGGCTGAAGATGGATGCCCCAACAGTACAAAAGAACTTTGGGTGACTGTCTAGGCAGCGAGATGTCTCTGTCATTTCTAGAGTTTTCTTATTTCTTGTTTACTTAGGTAGTATTATATCCTTCTGGAGTCTTTGATGGAGTTGAAGAATGAATAGATAGTTATAGTTTTCCTTAGTTATGATAAAAGATAAAATAGATATAAATATTGTAACTGTAATTCTTGCTTGATAACTGTTTTGCTATATGTAATTTTGCTATGTTAAAGTTAAAGCCTTCCTTTTTTTGTTTAAACAGAAAAAGGGGAAGTGATGGGGGAGTATCATATATCAATCTGTTGATTTCATTGGTTAAGCAATAAAGAAACTGCTTGGCCCTCATAGGTTAAAACATAGGTGGGTGGAGAAAACAGAACAGAATGTTGGGAGAAAGAAGCTGAGTCAGTGGGTCACCATGATTCTCCCACTCCAGGGAGACGCAAGTTAAGATCACTCCTGGTAAGCCAGCTCGTGGGCTAAACAGATTATTAGAAATGGGCTAGTCCAGGTGCGAGAGTTAGCCGAGAAAAGGCTAGATATAATGGGCCAAGTGGTGTTTAAAAGAATATAGTTTCCATGTAATTATTTCGGGTAAAGCTAGCCGTGCGGGTGGCCGGGTGCTGGGGACGCAGCCCTCTGCTCCTAATACAACACTAGGGCTCAAATTCAGGCTGAGCAGCAGGTTTCTTTACCTACTGAGGCATCTTGTTGACCTAAAAACAAAGGTTTAGAAGCAATTCAATTGCCTATTAGTAAATGTAACACCCGATTCTGTGTTACCCTCTCGGTACAGTTTGCGCACCACTGTACCATACAAGAGGGGGAAATCCTTATACACCTTGCTGCTGTACAAGGTTTCCACTCCAGCAGGTGGAAAATTACCACACCAAAGGTGGAGTAAACAATGCCCTACAGCTAATCACCAGGTGCGGCAGAGGGAGCACAGGAACAAACAGAATGTTTTAGCTGGCTGACCAGAAACTGTCCTCAAGATGAATCCAGGAACAACAGTAGACCCGGGCCTTACAGGTCCCCCTTTTATATAAATTATATGACTAGGCCTGTCTTAGGTGGCATTGGACGTCAGGCAATACCCCTTACCCATCATGAGAAATTGTTCAGGTCAAAACACATTTCCTGTCTTAGGTTGGGGTAGCCCCCCCAAAACCTTTCCCATCATTGGCTCACCCATCACCAAGTTTAGCCAGATTCGTGCTGAAAGATTCTCCAGGGCAATAGCTAAGAGGACTTGTCATGTGGCGACATTGACCTAGGTTGCCTTTGGTTCTGGCACCACGAAACCATGAAGATGATGCTCCAGCACATATAAGCACTCCTTAAGGAGGTTGTGCCTGCTCAATCCTTAATAAGTCTGCGCAAATTGGAGCCCTTTAAGCAAGGTCTCAGCACTGGTGGGAGGAACCCTGGTATAGTAAACTAGAATAATCTCATGAGCCAATTTGGAAATTGTGCACTCCAGGGTCCGTAAATAACAGCAATAAGCATTTTACTGTAAAACCTAGCAGTGGTCTATAACCAAAGCCAATTGCAAAAATAACTGCAATATTTATTTGTAAATTTAGCTCAATTTGAATGGCCAAGGTGTTATGGTTTTGGTCCCTGGTCCCTTTAAGAGACAAGCCATGCCCACTCCCTCCCCATCCGCTGAGGCAGGCTGATCTTCAGCTTTCTGCCTGAGCTTGCTCTCTTTTCCATCTTCCTCTCGGAGTGGCAGCTTCTCTTCTGCCTCCCTCCCCACTTCTTTGCTTCCTCCTTCTCTGTCTCTTTCTCCTCCTCTCTCTCTCTCTCTCTCTCTCTCTCTCTCTCTCTCTCTCTCTCTCCGTTCACCCTTTCCCCTCCACAATCCCCTGAATAAATATTCAACATCACTCTGCATGTCATGTCTATCCATGTCTCTGTCTCCTGCCATGTGTCTCCCTGCCTGGGACCAGCCACTGCTCAGAGACTGGTAGCCATCTCTGCCTGGGACTGGCTGCTCGTAGGGCCCACTGTCTGCCGCCACATGACTCGCTACCACCATTTGGGACCTGCTGCCTACTGCCACTGGGCATCTTGCAGTATTTTTAAAAAAATGTTATAAAACAAGGCATTTGCAGCCTGCTCTGATAAGGTATCCATTGTGCTAGCAGAGGCAACTGATGGACTAATGGAAAATCCAGCAGCTCTAGCCACTCTGGCAGCCACAGCCATGGCTGCCAATATCATGGGATGGGTAGATAGGTAGAGGAATCCTTGGCACTCAGACCACCACAGCCAGCTCCTCAGGATCCCAGCAACTTTTCAGTTGATAAACCAGTGTCTATTTGATCTCTAGGCTCTGTCCTGTCTTCAGGCTTCTGGATAGGAAAATCCACAGTACACACCATAGCTCAGGTACCCATTTTGGACTGTCAGCATCCTTCGGGAAAACATAAACAGCCCATCTTCCCCACACCAGTACAGGATCTGGACCATACCAGGTGCTGTCTGCTACATTCTTCCATGAGGCATCCTGGAAGAATCTGGCCACCAATGCTGGTAAGCAGTGGTATGAGATTCAACAGTCAAAAAACTTAAAATGTATAAAGTAAAAGATAAATGCTCTTTGGGGGTGGAACCATATTCCCCCTTTTTTGTTTTATGCAAAAAGGCTTTGAGCCTACAATACACTTGTTCCACTATAGCTTGTCCTTGAGGATTTATAAGGTATTCCTGTTTTATGAGAAATAGAGAACTCAGAGCAAAATTTAGCAAAGCCAGTGCTGGTGTAGGCTGGCCTGTTATCAGTTCTTACAGTTTTTGGAACTTCCATATAGGTAAAATCCTGGAGACAATGACTTCTAATATCCTGTAATTTTTCTCCTGTATGAGCTGAGGCAAAAATAGGATGAGAATATGTATCCACAGTTAAGTGAACATATTGAGTATGCCCAAAAGAAGGAACATGGGTAACATCCATTTGCCATAAATGATTAGGAGCAAGCCCATGAGGATTAATTCCCAAATGGGGAACAGTTAAAAGTTCTGTACACAAAAAGCATTTTTTAACAATATCAGTGGCTTGCTCTCGAGATATCTTAAAATGAAATCTTAAAGACCCAGCATTGATATGAAAACAATTATGAACTTTTTCTGCAGCTTGGTAAGATTTTTGACTAACTGCACAAATTTGGCAAGAAAGCCAATGCATTCCCCTTGCTCAAGGGACCAGGGAGGTCAGTATGAGCCCACAAATGCCCTACATAAATGTGAACAGATCGGGCCCAAAGCAAAATTTGAATAGCCAATAGCTGCATCTGGACTCGAGAACAGCATATTTCTCTAAGGCCATTTGTACAGCGATCAATTTAGCCATCTGAACAGATTTGGCATTAACAGGCTGAATATCAAAATCAGGAGGGGAGGCTACCACAGCTTTGCCGGTGGAAGACCCATCAATAAACAAATTCTGTGCCCCTGCCAGAGGCTGTAAAGAAATAACTTTAGGGAAGCATACCAGATGATTTTTGAAAAAGGTGACCAACTTATCAGAAGGATAATGATTATCAAACCTGCAGGGATTAGTGCATAAAAACAAGGTCCAATCTTCAGCAAAATTTTGCAGCCAAGTTATTTCTGCCTGGGCATATGGTGTCATAAACTTATTAGGTAACATTTCAAAGGTTTGTAAACTAAGTGTATACCCTTTCTGAATAGCATGTAGCACAGCTGATGGGTATGAGATAACAATTTTTACAGGTGACACATGTTTATGTACCTATAAGATGTGTCCTTACTGCCAAAAAAACCCCAGTAGGACTATGCTCAGAGGGAAAAAATTATCAATAGCAGTGGCTGACTATAGTCAATATAATGAATATGAGCAGAGGCAGTATGAGCAGAAGGAGGTTGTGAAAGACCTGGATAAATCCAGACCCACCTAGCAGGAAAAACATAGAGCCAAAAATCTAAGCAGGGAGAAAAGAATCAGAAATATAAGATTAGCTGGTTCAGTGACTGTGTTTCAGGGACTAGATGAAGATAAAGTTAGATTGTAATCTTGAGAATAATCTTGAGAAACAGGGAGTTTCCCCCTTGTGATTATCATTGGTATTTCTGGAATACTGTGTTTCAGGAGCTAGCTGATTATGACCTTGAGAATGATCTTGAGAGGCAGGGAGTTGTCCCCTTGTGATCATCACTAGTATTTTCAGAATTTTCTGTGACACCCTCCCTGCCCTTTAGGATTACTGGGCTGTAGTTTCTTCCTATAAAAACCCCTTCTATCGGTCACTTGGGATTGACCTCTTCCCTTGTGTGGGTTATAAGTCTTGGCCCCAGTGCACTGGTTCGCATCTCATCAATTAAACCTCGTGTGATTGCAGCAAGGACAGTCTCTCATGAGTTACTGGGGGTGGGTTGTGTTACCCTGAGACTTGAGTGAGAGTCTCCTTGCACTGAGGGTCTTTCAGTTGGATCTAGATTCCCCTGCAGAATGTCCATACGATCATTTACTGTTCTAAGATCTTACAGCAACCTACATTTACCAGACTTTTTCTTAATAACAAAGATAAATGCATTTTAGGAAGAAGTGGATGACACTATGCATCCTGCCTCTAGCTGTTCTAGGAACTCACTCTGTAGACCAGGCTGGCCTTGAACTCACAGAGATCCCCAAGTGTTGGGATTAAAGGCACGCACCACCACACCTGGCTTATTTCCTGGGCTGATTAACCATCCCTTTACCCGCAGGGCAATTCCTTTTAATGTGTCCTGATCATTTGTATTGAAAACAATTCTTTCATCCAGCTCCACCTTGACTCTCCCAAAGGACAGAAACAATTACCTGATCCATCATGTGAGTGCCATCAATGTCCCTACATAACTGGATAAAGTCATTTAAGTTTCCATTTCTATGGGGGCGTATAGCCTCTTGACAGTATGTTAGCATTTTCATAGGCCAATTGCTTTATGACGGGCCTAGCTGAGTCAACATCCCCCAAAATGTTACTTCCCATTGGGTCAATAAACTCACAATAAGGTTCTAAAGGTCCTTGAAGAATCTTAGAATGTTGTTCTCCTGATCCCGTTATTAGGTAAAGCTTTATTAGGCTAAGCTTTAATGGCCACAGTAGCTATCTGAGCATAAATAGCAGGATCATATGCATTCTGTGTCTCTAAACCAGCATACCATTCTGCACCAGTTAACACATCAAGGTTATGCTGGGGGAAACCCGCAGTGGCATTACTTAGTGCAGTATTTTTGCAATTTTCCTGTATTTCGCCTCTCCATAACAAATAATCCTCCCCCTCCCCCGAAAGACAAGCCCTGCAAAGCTGCATCCTGTTACTGGTGTAAGGTTAAGTTCCGCAAAGAATTCCATTAAAGCAACAGTGATGGGGGCATGAGTTCCATAGGCCATAACTGCTTCTTTTAGTTGCTTAGTGTCCTAAAAGGCCAGGGGGGTACGCTGCCTGATCCTCTTTCCTTGCGGATCAATAATTTAATCTGTGCTGCTAAGCCCAGGCACCTTCCTGGGTCAGTCAACATGCCAAGGTGATGCTGGAGGGAAACCCATTACAATCCTTCTGCATTTTACCTCTCCACAATAATCTCCTCCCAAAAGATAGGCTATGCAAAACTGCCTTCCTTCTTTTACTAACTTCTTTTTTTAATCAGTGCAATCTCCTTTTCTAAAGTTTCTTTTTTCTCTTTTATATCCCATTTATGCCCTTTAACTTCCCACTCCTCAAAACTCTTAATTGAACTCACAGATTCTACATCCTGAATCTCCTCAAAGGTTTTGTTCAAATTCTCTAATTGCTCTTTTACTTTACATCATCACTGAGAAGAGCATCTCTGACTAAGCACCATAGTGAAAATATCACTGTGGGGAATTCTTCTGGCCCTTGCTCTTTCAATGCTTTTACCCTTACCTGTTCCCAATCAGTAGTAATATTAAAGCCCCCTGCGTGTAGAAACCAGGGACTAAACTCTCTCAAAAAATTAGGCAATTAACTACCTTACACAAAAGAAAACTGTCTTAAGGAACTCTTGTTCTGTCTTATTTTTTAATACTGGTGCCTTCCTTGCCTTGCTTCTCTAAAAGCACTATCAATTGGCCCATCATTACTGAATTACTAGCACCAATTACCAATACACTCTCACCACTCAATTTCTTACCTGCTGGCCAGCCTTCCGAGGGTGACCTTCTTAGGGATCCCTACTTCCCCATCTCGCTGATGGGCCTCTGACTGTAGTTGCTGATGATCCCAGTGGTGCCTCCAATTGTAACACCTGATTTTGTGTTATCCTCTCCGTACAGTTCCAGAGCCACTGTGTCAAACGCGAGTCGGGCAAAGGCCTGGAGATTGAAAGAACACACAAGAGACCTGGGTCATTCAAAAGGAGATCAGCCAAATGTCGTTTATTTAACCTTGAGGAAATCCTTATATACTTCACTGCTGTACAAGGATTTCTGCCCAGGCAAATGGGAAATTACCACACCAAAGATGGACTAAACAATGCTCTACAGCTAATCACCAGGCGGGGCAGAGGGAGCACAGGAACAAACAGAATGTTTTAGCTGGCTGACCAGAAACTGTCCTCAAGATGAACCCCAGGAACAAGGGTAGACCTGGGCCCTACAAGTAAGTAGTTGGCTAAACAAATTATGACATATCATTACTTAGACGATACTGCAACAGGATAATAGGCAATTTGTTCATACTGTTTAATTAGAATGATCTTAAAAAAATTAAATATCTAAAGTCAATATCAAAATGTTTGGAGTAAAAAATTGATGTTTTTAAAATTAGACAACATTTGTAGGAAGGTTTTGAAATATCTATAAACATTATTTGATAGTTTTTTTTCCTATAAAACTGTGGAGCCTATATCTATTCCCTTTGAATATAGGAATCTGTACAGATTTCTCGTATAAAGCAAAAACATGTTAATTATCTAACATAAAAGACACTGAGATCTTGAATATCTCTAAGAAGCAGAATGTGGTTGTTGTGCACAGAGCAAGATACACTTCTACTTCATACATCCTCTACTCCTGCTGGGTTTGAACTATGTTAGTGATACTTTATGTTTAAATATAAAGATCATGACATCTTTTCTTGCCTTAATGTTTTAGATATTTTTTTTGTGTTGGTGATGGATATGGGTGACATTTCTTTTTACTATTATTATTTAATTTTGCATAATTACAGTTTTCCTTCCCTCCTCTCCTTCAAGTCCCTGTTTCCATTCTCCTTCTGTGCTCCATCCACATCACCTCTATTTCTCTTTAGAAAAGGGCAGGCCACCCATGGATATCAACCAAACATGGCATATCAAGTTGCAGTATCACTAAGTAGATTCTCTCCTATTAAGGTTGGACAAGGCAACTCAGTATGAGGGAAAGGGTCTCAAAAGCAAGCAAAAGTGTCAGAGACTGCCCTGATTCCCCTGTCAGGAGTTCCACAAGAAGACCAAGCTATACAGCTGTAACGTATTATGCAGAGGGCCTAGATTAGTTGCAGGTAGGCTCTCTGGTTGTTGGTTCAGTCTCTGTGCTCTCCTATGATCCCAGGTTAGTTGATTCTGTGGGTTTTTTGTGTTGTCCTTGTCTTGACACCCCTTCCAGTTCTTATAGTTCTTTTTCCTTCTCTTCAGCAAGATTCCCTGAGATTGGCTTAATGTTTGGCTGTGGGTCTCTGCATCTGTTTCCTTCAGATGCAGGATGAAGCCTCTCTGATGACCATTAAGATAGGCACCAAACTATGAGTATTACAGAATATCATTAGAAATCATTTTGTTGACCTCTACCCCTCAATTCATGTTTAGTTCTATCCTAGGTCTCTGGGCTACCCAGTCTCTGGGTCATGGCCTTCTATGTAGTGTTAAGAAGATGCCAGCACAAAAATCCCAATCAAGCTAAATCAAAACAAACCAAAATTAAAAGATATTCAGGTTTTAATTGGACTCCTGTGCTCTTGGGTGGAACCAGAAAGCCATCAATGTGACCACGGTGGGGGGGGGGGGAGTGGGGGATGACAACGTATTTAATTTTTAGGGAGCAGTTTAAGTAGCCTGGGAGAGTAGTCTTGGATTTTTCTGGGGAAGGGTCAAAGTTTGGCTGGCTACCTTTAACCTTCTTGGGGGCGGGGTCAAGGTGCAAGGGGCACAGGGGCAGGTTCTCCAAAGATGGAGGACGGAGGCCAGGATTTTCATTCCAGACTGTTTGTATAAGGGGTAAGAGGAGCTGAGGTGAGATTTATGACCAACATTTAACTTGTCTTTGGAAAAAGGGGCAACTCAAGTCTGGTTACTTCCTGTAGGCATGGGGCGATGTGGGGGAGGGGAGAGCTGGGTGTTGGTGGGTCCACAATCAGCAAGAGGTATGGGTGGAAAGGCATCTTATTTATTATCATCCCAGAGATGCCAGGCATCTGTTTCATTGGGGAGGTGAGAAGGCAGGTGTCTAGGAGAAAAAAATATTGTCTTGTTTATATCACCAAAGATGAGTGTGCCAGAATGAGGAGCAGGTAGGCCTTTGATTATGGCATCTTGGAAAACTGGAGGGTCAAGGTCCTAACTGCTGGACAGATGAAGTGTCCTGAGTAGGTCCCCGCTTGAGCCTGGAGAGATAATACCAGCATGGGTATCCCAGGAGCTTGGCAGCCGAGGGGGTGGTGAGGATTACTGCGTGAGGTCCTATCCATCAAGGTTCAAGAGACCTAGGAGTTAGCTGTTTGAAGATTACTTTGTCCCCTGTGCCCCTTGCACCTTGACCCCTCCCTGAGGAAGGTCAAGGTAGCCGACCAAACTTTGACCCCTCCCCAGAAAAGGTCAAGACTACTCCCCCAGGCTACTTAAACTGCCCCCCCCAAATAAACACGAGGTTTTCCCTCTTTCCCCCTGGTGGTCTCGTTGGTGGCTTTGGCTTTCAGGTTCCCCTCAGGGCCACCCGAGAGCACAGGAGTTCAATGAAACCTGGATATCTTTTAATTTGATTTGTTTTGATTTGGCTTGATTGGGATTTTTGTGTCAGCAGAGAGCTTGTGTTAGAAAATATTCTTAACAGGCAGTGCAAGTGGTCTCTCCCACTTGCAGTACGGACTCAGGCTGGACCAGTCACTCTCTCAATTGTGGTGCCACCTTTACCCCAGCACAGCTTGGAGGCAGAAAAAATTATAGGTTGAAAGTTTTGTGGCTGGGTTGGTGTCTGTCTCCGTCCTCCACTGAGAGTCTTGCCTGATTACAGATGTCCAGTTCAGGCTCAGTATCTCTCATTTTTAGGAGTTTTAGCTAGGGTTCCCATCTTAGATTCCAGGGAGTTTTCATTGCACTAACTTTCTAGCTTGGGGTGACATTTCTTAAATGGAGGGTTTGCTAGCAGTCAATATCCTGATAGAGTGGTGAGGCACATAGCAGCTTTCTATCTGCTGAGGTAGGCTTTGCAGTTGATGAGGAGAGCCAGTACGCAGAGTGTAAAGTCCTAGTTGATAATATTTCTTTATTTTAGCTAAAATGAGAAAGCTTGTTTCAGGCAAGTCAAATCAAGTTTTACAACGCTCTTTGGTTTGCATGTTCTCCTCCCAGGGCAATATGGGTGCCCTTTGGCAAGCTCCCATGCTCACCAGTTAAACCCATTTCCCATCCTATAGTTGTCCTAGGGTAAGCAACACATTGTCTTTTCTGTAGAACTCTTGTAACTAGTACAACTGCTGAGTGTTGAAACCACTTGCAAAGTACAGAGCAGGGTGGAGGCCCAGGGAGGGTATGTAGTTACAGCTTGTTCCTGCTTAGTCATGAGTACAAGTGAGCACAGTGATCTCAGTCCCATTCAAACACGTAATTCCTAAGAGATGGATGGAACTACCTTGGATCAGGTTGTAATGTTTCTAAATTTGAACTTAAAAAAAAACAGTAGTTGGCTAAGAATTGAACCTTTTCAGTTTGCTCACAAATCTGATGTTGATTAAAATGGTTGGGATGCAAAGTTTTTAAATGCACATTTTTTTAAAAAATTTTGCCTACTGGTAGGTCAAGTACCCAAGAGTTTTTAATGTTCCACCTCCACACTCCCTACAACACTTAATTAACTATGGTAGCATGACTTTACTTGCTCTTTGTTTTTACTAGAATGGCTTTGCCAATTTAGGAGACTCTTGCCAAAGCCCATAACCTGATTGATTATTCTAAGTTCCAAGAAGCCATGAACTCTACCAAAAAGCATTGGCCATTAATTCACAAAGAGGTTTGAATCTCTTACCATAGTCATCCTCTCCTTGTTCTTTCTACCATTCTAATCTGTTATCTAATTCTCATCAGGTAAGTGTCCCTTATATTCTGTTCCTCATGTCAATCTTCTAAATCTCAAGACATGCCAACTTTGTTTCCTTATTGAAGACTTGACTGCAGTTTGGTCAAAGTGGTGTGTTCCTTACTAATCAAAGAACTCAGTAAATTTAGCCTGCTCTTGTCAAAAGGTTATGAAATTATTTGAATGGAGATGATGTTTAATTTCTACAGTAGCATCGGTACTCAAAAGTATGTACTTAAAGAATGAGTATAAGCTATGCAATAACATGTGATGGGACTTTCAAAGCCCCATTAACCCAAGCATGATGAAGTAAGGAAACATTGACATGTTACACTGTAAGTGATAGCATGCTTCTGAAACTCCTTGCCCAATGTCTGCATATCTACCGTGTATTCCTGATTTTAAATTACTTTTCATAGCTTGAACAAATGAATACAAGTTTGTGGTTTAGGAAAGAATAATGAATGCTTATTGATTCCTTCTCTTAAAATGACAGAGAGTTTGCTTCAGATTTTCACATTAGATAGTTGAGCTTCCTGTACCACTCTTTTCCAGGAAAAACATGTTTTTTTTTCTGGGGGAATTTTCTAAACTCAAATAACACTTTCTCTGTTTTGTCTTTAGACACCCACACCACAAGCTATCTGATTTACACAGTTCTGGCTTCCAGTTGTAATCCAACCCATGACTACGCAGTGCCTGCCAGAAAAACCTCAAACAGAATGCATTATTTAAAAGAGGGCAAGGAAATTAGGCTAAAAGCACTTTGTAATAAAGAATTTAACTTTGGGAAAGTTCCAGTGTCCACTGGAAGTACCTAGAATATCAATATGTCAGACTCTTCCCACAGAGGCCAGGCTCCTGGGCTGAATTAGAATTGTCCTATTAACCCAACATGTAGGAGCAAGCCCTTGCCATAATATCCCAAGGTGAAATACTTAAACACGTCTGGCTTTGTTTTACTTTTTGTTTGAGAGATTTTTGGTTGATTTTAGAATTTACTTGGAGAATACACAAAGCTCCAGGAGTTTAAATCAGATGTAATTCAAACTTTTGGATTTTCTTTTTTCTTTTTTTTTTTGCTCAAGCCAATCAAAATTGAAATGCAAAGTGAAACATATGAGCCATTTTATTTACTCTTTTCTCACAGAACAAATGTTCTAGTTGTCATCAGGATGCTGGAAATATCTTAACTAGAAAGTTGGAGTTTGAGACATGATGATAGAGGCCAACTTGGGATGAGGGTTGCTTGCAGAGCGGGTAGGGGTTGGGTAACATCTGCTGTGACTCTATTACATGCTGCTGGTGAGAGACACCAGTGGAGCTTTTCCCTAGAGCCTCTTCCAAAGAGCTGGGCAAGTTCCCAAGAGGCAGCACCATGAGGTGGATCCCAGACAATGTTGCTGCTTCACAGCCTTAGGGAATTCCCAATCTTTAGAGGCAATCGATGATTCTTGACCTAAGGAAAATTTCAAAATTAAGCAGTCTTGCCTGTGCTTGTGCAGACAGTACAGCTTTTGACAAGAAATCTCTGACTTGCTTCTGAACTCAGCACATATTTTCACTGCTGATTTCTCCTTGTCTTAAGATGTCTTTCTCACTTGTCACAGTCAAATGTCCTCTTTTTCTAATTCTTTGTCTGTCTGTTTCTTTAGGGGGGAAAAACTATAATCTCTCTTGTCAAGATTTCCCTTTCTTCTGCTTTCTGCCCAACTCTTTTCTTCAAAGGAAACAGTTCCTTACTTTTACTTGTCACTCAATAGCTCAAATTATCAATATGTGTTAAATCTACTTGTTGTATTCTTTTAAATCTGCACAGTGACAATGCACAAGAGCCATTTGAAAATACAGTTTATAGTTTATTGTTTCAGGACAGTCAAGCAACCTGCTGAAGATTTCAGAGGTTGGTGGAACAGATATGTCAATCCTGTGTATCTCCAAACCCTAACCATGATACTGATCTGCAGGCTTAATGACCACTTCTGTCTCTGAGACACTCTGCACAAACATGGAAGATAGAATTTACATATTGCAAACATTTCCCATGAAACATTGCTATTATTGCCTAGAAGAAAACCACAGAGAAAAAAACAGAGCGTTAGACAAACATCACAGCTACAAACAAAATAAGCACACAGATCCCAGCCACAAAAGAAAACATTAGTAAATGTTTGCTGCTTCTAAGAGGACTCTTCTGTGGGAAGGATTAAGCAGCCCCAACAAGTCCTATGGCATTCTCCCAATTGCTATCGTCTAAATGTCTCTAGAATTTACAGGAGCTAGACAGGCAGAGAGGAAAATCCCAAACTGATTTTTACAGTCCTGTTGAGAAAAAATATTCATGGGGCTGGAGATATGGCTTAAAGAACATTGCCTGTTCTTCCAGAGAAACTGGGTTTAATTCCCAACACCCACATGGCAGCTCACAATTGTCTATAACTCCAGTTCCATGGGATCCGAGACCCTTATACAGACATATATATAACTAGGTTCAGATTTGTGATTCTCGCACCTGCCTTGGGAGTGCTGTGATTGGAGGCACATGCTATCTATGGTGCTTTGTTTCTGGAATCTTCATGTTTGAAACCTTACATTTCCATAAAAATTTTGGATAGAAGTACTCTATTTGATATTCTAACTATGTCATGAAAAGGTTGTGACCTTAAGTCAATACATGTAATAGCACTGGAATCTTTTTCAACCACCAAAGCATTGTGCCCCCATCTCTGATCCCTTGGCACTTAATAGATAGGATGATTGGTGCCTCACTAAAGCAGACCAGACTCAAGCACCCAAGGGCTCTGTGAGTCTAGCATAAGCTCAGGCTAGCAGCTAGGCTCTGGCTTAGTCTAAAACAGACTGAACATTTTAGGTTAAGCATGGGGACAAGGGTTCCACTGATAAGCTGTTTTAAGAAGCCTTTTTGGAGTTAGAACCTGTTCTCAGAAAGGTCTAAAACTTGGGTCTTTTGCTCAGGTAGATAATAACACTGGCAACTATTTTATGTACCTCAAGTTTTTTTTTTTTTGATTTTTCGAGACAAGTTTTGTATCATATCAAACCCACAAGTAATGTACCTGTATTTCTTGAGTTTGTATGAATATATTCTATGATATTTACACAGCAATAAAATTGACTTCTGCTGCATTTCACAACATACACAAGCTATTAAGTGATACACATATTTAACAATATTTTGTCTATAGAAGACTTTGGCTCTGTTTAAAGTGTTTTGAAGAATAAGCTCTGCTTGATAAAATAATATTCATTTTACCCCAAACCTCTAAATTTTTCCAATATAATATTTTATGATCATGGTTTTTCCAAGTATATTGTCTTGAAGCATGATAATACCTGTTACTGCATTTCTCAACTTGTTACTGTGGTGAGAAATGAGTTTCCTGTAAACAATATCCTTGTAGAATATTCAGTTATAAAACTCAGAGGCAAGCACATTATATATTTTCCAGTCACCTGGAATATTCTATTATTATAATCATATAAGTAGGTTCAGTTCAGCAAAAAGATCAAAATTCTTCTCTGTTTGTACTTGGACAATTTTGGACTGCAACTACGGCTAGCGGATGCCTTACCATATGCACCCTGACTTTGAAATCAACAGAGTGGAATTACCTTCCAACAAAGTGATATCAACACTATGCAACTGCTTTTTTTGTTCATTGTTATAAAGACGAACTGTGTTCTCAAAACCTGGTTTCATGAGTGGCCCAAAATTGATAAACGTTAGCTTCTTTACAAATGAAGTCTGTTTTTTCTTGAGGTCTCCACATTTACTCCCAACATGCACCTCCTTTAATACTGAATATTTCCAGCACATGAAACCTTTAAACTGAATTGCTGTCTCATGGAGGCAAATGTGTGTTCTCATTCACATGAATAGTAACTTTAAACTGTAACATTCCTCTTTAAAGATAAAGAAAGGCTAAGGAAAATGTACTACAAAACAAATCTGAATTGCAAAGAGCAAGACATTTACAGAAAAAGATAAAGAATAGAAAAATCAAGAATTTTTTTGTGTTTTTGTTTGTTTGTTTGGTGTGTTTGTGTGTGTATTTTCAGGACTCAGTGTTCTATCTTCAGCATGTTCGCACAAGTAAGATTAGTGGCTTTTTTAAAATTTTATCCAGCAATAATTATGGGCTACAGTGCAAGATATTGACAGAAACTTGATAGCTTCTCTCTCTGAGGTATAAACCTACTGATTTATAACCCAATTTTCCCAACAATGCTCAAGCAAAGTAGGCATCTCATCTGGAATTTCTCAGTATTATCATAGGAAATGATGGAAAGAACAAAAAGAACAAGGTAGGCAGATTGGTTTGAGTGGGCGGCCACTGCATAGAACTCTTGGGTGCATGCAGCCCGCTTCGACTCAGCTGAGATGTGACAGTGAACTCCAGAATACAAAATGCACAGAGAAGCACCGGTGCCAGCAGAAGTATAAAGCAAGCTGTGACAGTAGCATAGCCTCAGGGAGTTAGTGCTGGGATTTTCTTTCCCAATTAAGCATATTTTCTCTAAATAATGTAAGATCCAAATTCACTGTTATTTCCACAATTGAGATAAAGTATAGGTGACCTGGAGTAAATGAGTGACACAGAGTCACTTATAATCAAAACAAAGACACCCCATTAAGAAGATGATTATTTTCTCTAGTGGGGTTCCACTTCATAATCAATTTGTTATTCCACTCAGCTAATCATGTGAATGTAGTACAGCAGAATAAGCATATTTGGCTATCCTTACCAATTAATTGATGATTTCCCTAAAGAAACAGAGAAGTATCTCACATTCCCATTCACTTTGTAGTGATGCCCATTACCCTATCCCGCTGCTCAATTCTTTGCTCTTTCTTTCTCTAGATTATGAGCACCTTGAAGGTATGCACTCTTTCATTATAAGGACTAATACTTATTGAATATGAATAATGTAGAATATTCTCAGTGTCAGATTAGTTATTAAATTTAAACCTACAAAACTTACAATATGGTATTATAAATATTTTCACTTAAAACTTGTTACATTTATTTGTGTATGTGCTCGTGCGTGTGTGTCTGTATGTGTACATGCCACAGAGAACGTGCAAAGGTCAGAGAGAACGAGTCGTAGTAGGTTATCTCTCCTTCCACCACGCGAGTTACAGGATTGATCATCAGGCTTGGCAGTAAGTATTTGCCCACTGAGATATCTTGCTGGCCTGGCCAATTTTCTTTAAAGAGCAATACATTTGTATTCATAACTTGAATTTGCATGAAGCAGAAGTAATCTGTGCAGCAACAGACACATAACATGTATCCTACCTATGCAAGGGGTATTACTATTAATAAGTACAAGGTTCTACATTTGTTCTCTACAAGAAAGAATATTTATTGAAGGATTAATGTTTACTACAAACAGAAAGTGTACCCTGTTGTGATTTTAAATTATTTTTTATAATCATATAAGGTAAATACTCACATTGTTTCATGCAGGCAGTTTTATATAAAAACACTTCCATTCTCAGAGTCCTGACTGTCTGACTGCAGAGTGTTCAGCCTAGCACTGTGGCATGGTAAGCTGCTGCTGTACTTCTAAAATGAGAATGAGCATGTACTCATTGAACTCCTCCCTCAAAACTGATCCCACGTGCTGCTGTTGTCTTCAGTTATCCCACTTTGTTTCACTGAATCCAATTAAGAACAATACTGGCATCTTCACTATAAATGTACCTCAACTGGAGCTGAGACCTGAATACTAGTCGAGGTTTCCAGAAAATAAGTAAAAATTGAAATGAATATGATTTTCGCTGCATGATTAAAAAATAAAATGTACAGCTAACAGGAACACTGCCCCCCACCTTGAACTTGGGTCAGCAAATGATTCTTACTCAAGACGTGGTAGCTCATACTTGTAATCATATAGCTTGGGGGAATCACCACAGTTTTAAGGCCAGGGTAGTATACAGTGTGAGACTCTTAGAGAAAGGAAAAAGAATGATTTATTGCTTGATTGCTTAAAGACATCTTAAAGAAGAAAGTGTTTTCTTCTCCATTAGGGACGATCTAGTGATGAGTGATATTCTGAAAGTATTTGCAGCTCAGCTCAGTTATCTTCATCATTCTAAATCCAATGCTTCCAGGCTACCTTTCTTTGTGGATCATAACTCAAATATTCTGTTATTGTATGCTACTGTTTTTATAAATGAACTTTGTGATTTATTTAATTCTAATTCATGTATTAACTCATTTCATTCATTTATTCATTCTATAACAGATATGAGCCTCAACTTTATATCAAGAATTGGGCTGAGTGCTGGGAAATTGAAAGGAGGCAATGTTCATGCTCTCTTGGTAAAGTAACTTAACAATGACAATAATTAGACTGAGGGACAGTCGTGTGACATTGGTCGGTTTTATACTTGAGAGTTTTAGATACATTTTGTGCTCAAAATACAAGGCTTACTGTTTACGTTTCCACAAACAGAGAGAAGAAAACTTTATCTCCTCAGCACCTGGCACTGCATTACTGTTTGCCCAGGAGAAGAATGGATCAAGAGGAAACAGGAAGGGATCACAGAAATGGAAAGTCCAAGGCAGAGAGAAAGGAAAGATGAAGAGGGAAGGCAGGACGTCTGTCTAGGTAGGAACCTTAGAGAAAGTATTACTCCATTTAACTAGAGTGTAAAACCATCTGGAGGGAAGTAGAACATGGGAGACCACAGAAGCAGCTAGTTTGAGCCAGATAGAAAACAGTCTTAGTGAAAAATTAGGTTTATTTTTATTTTAGAAGAAAATAGGAGCCTAGTAGGGAGAACAGGGTAATTAAATAACTGAAACTCTGATTTGGAATTAATAATCTTACTCTTTGAGAAGAAGATTCTGTTCTGTGAATGATGCACCCTGAACATCCAGAGCCATGCAGGCACACAGCAAGTTCTCAGAATGTTCGTACTGAATGAGCAGTAGACACAAATACTCTAAAGAGTAGCCGTAGAATGGGGAGACTTGACACATTTTTTCTAAATACATGTTTCATAAATTTTTTACCCAAGTACAAAACTAATTTTGCTTCTATATTCCTGCATAAAGTAGAAAAATAATTATGTTATTTACTGAAAGGAAGAAACTTGAAGTATGTGTACAATAAATAGGGATTAAGCAAAAGTTACATATACTTGAGAAATAAAATTCTATTCAATTCATGTTACATGGAAGGAGTTAGATATCATTCGTAAATTTTCTGTCTGAAGGTTTTATTAACACCTACGCAACACTCCATTTTGTAAATGTATTACATTTTCCTTATCTATTTTTCTGTTGAGGGGCATTTAGGTTGTTTCCAGGTTCTGGCTATGACAAACAATGCTGCTATGAACATAATTGAGCACATGTCCTTGTGGCATGATTGAGCATCCTTTGGATATATACTCAAAAGTGGTATTACTGGGTCTTCAGGAAGTTTTTTTTTTCCTAATTTTCTGAGAAATTGCCACACTGACATCCAAAGGGGCTGTACCAGCTTGCATTCCCACCAGCAATGCAGGAGTGTTCCCTTTGCCCCACAACCTCTCCAGCATATGTTTTTGATCTTGGCCATTCTTACAGATGTAAGATGGAATCTCAGAGTTGTTTTGATTTGCATTTTTCTGAAGACTAAGGATGTTGAACATTTCTGTTAGTGTCTTTCAGCCATTTTAGTTCTCTGTTTAGGTATTAAACAGCAGAAAAAAATAACAACATCTTGAAATTTGCAGGCAAATGGATGGAGATAGAAAACATCATTTTGAGTGAGGTAACCAAGACCCAGAAAGACAATTATTACATGTACTCACTCATAGGTGGTTTTTTAACATAAAGCAAAGAAAATTAGCCCACAAATTACAATCCCAGAGAACTTAGTCAACAATAAGGACCCTAAGAGAGACATACATAGATCTAATCTACATGGGAAGTAGAAAAAAACAAGATCCTCTTATTAAGTTGGGAGCATGGGGACCTTGGGAGAGGGTTGAAGAGGAGGGAAGAGGCAAGGAGGGGAGCAGAGAAAAATTTTGAGCTCAATAATAATCAATAAAAAAAGATCTATGTAAAAGATGTGTGGTTCTCTCAACTTATAAGGTAAACTTTAGTTTTTATAAAGAAGTTTACAAGATTGGAACTAGAATAAAGGAAAATATCTAAACACCAACTGACCACTCTTCCTGTCAACATTTTGATTTTGTTGTATCATGCTTCTCTTACTTTAGTTCAAGTAGTTTGTTTTTGACAAATATTCAGGTGATATGGGATTATTCAGGTCTGAGCAGTCAGGGAACAAATGAGTAGCCTCTGCCTATAAATAATGTACCAGCATGAACCAGCTACATTCACATAAAATCTGAGAGAGCTTGGAAAGGAATTCTACACACACACACACACAAAGCAGTTAGCTACAGCTTCGTGGTAGCAGAATTTTCTTGGGTGGGCTCTGTTTGCTAGAAGCAATCAGAAGCATGATTCCTTTAAGAGAAGGCTTCCTGACTCAGTGGTAGCAAAAAAAAAAAAAAACAACAACAAAAAAAACCACCCAACACACACACACACACACACAAAAAAAAAACTGTGTGCCTCCTTTAAGAAGGCTTTGTGCTTCATGCTAGTTTCACAGACAATTCTGACTCTTTCAGGAGGCCAAGCACTTGAATGGTGTTTGTGGGCAGTGTGCTACTAGTTACTTGGTGGCTGCATGGGCCAACCAGAGTTGAGGTGGTGAGCATGGCTCCCACTCTGCAATTCCAGAGCTAGTGGTAAATACCTCTGCCAAATTGAAAGGCTGAGAGAGGCAGAGTCAATATCCAGGGCCTCTGTGACCAAGCTGCTTACCTTTTTTAAAAGCATTCCTGGTCAGAAAATGATTACAGATACTCAATAAGGACAGATTCATACAGAAATAAACATCTGAAATGATCACAGAGTGTTTAAAAATGTAAGTAGGTTTGGGGGAGAGAAGACAAAAAGTATGTTCAGTTATGAAAAGAAATAGCTTTAAAAAATAAAAACAAAGTCTTTAAAGAGACAGATTTTAGACAGTCATGGATGAAAGGAGTAAAGATAATAAAATAAATATTAAAAAGTATAGAGTAAAAAATAACCACATGAAGATAGAAAATACACAGAGTCTGGATTATGTATATTATTGTGTTTTCTTTAAATTTTTTGACTGTGTATAAGCTAAGTACAGAGAAACATTGTACTCACTGCTAAGCTAAACACACACACATATATAATATATATAAACATATATATATATATATATATATATATATATATATGTATCATGACTTCAAAATTTGGGCCTAAGGATTTTTTGCTTAAGAAAAGAGGTTCTGCTTTTATTTCCACAGAGAATAGAAAGGTGTGGATTCCTTACTAGTTAATATGGTTTGATCAAATTAGACCCTCTGAAACAATGGCTCATATGGTCCAACATCCATGACAACTTCAGGACTGATCACTGAAATGGACCTTCTACACAAGATATACCATGACAGACATGATTAACAGCACCTCCAAAAGTAGGAGGTAGTCTAGAGAACAATACCCAAATTCCCTAAATTACTGTTTATAAATGTTTATTCACATTTAAAGTGGATATGCTACAGAGATGAATACTTTGCATTGGTATAAATATTGGTTTATTGACACAAATTTAAGGTAAATTTTGTTATTTGTTTATTTCTGCTCTTGATTAAGGTATTCTGTTTGTACAGCTCATTTAAAAATTTAATGTATAATTAAGAACTACAGATTAATAGATAGTCATCTATAATAGTCAAGCTTGTAGTCAGTCATGTTAGGTTTTCTAGATATACAATGATTTTCAGATGGATATATATATTCTTCAAACCTTTCAAAGACCAGCAGAATATGGCATTTAAAATGTTTTAAAAATTTAGGATGTTTTATGACAATGAGACACATTTGTTTCTGGCAGCACCAATCTACTTCAAGAGGATGATAGGCATTGAAAAGTTTCCTTATAGAGTTTGTTAGCCATTTGGGCAAGAAACTGCTCTTGCCTGGACTGTTTGATGGTATGCTGTATGAACTGGATACGCAGGACCCATAGAAAAATGACTGCTGAACTTGCCTAAAGGTGATACATTCCTTCAGGGTTCCTGCTTCATGCATGAGTCTGACAGACATTCTTCAGGATACAGAAGAAAGTGACTGACAAACTACCAACAGGCAGAATTGTCTTTGAAAATTCCTGCTTCATGGTAAAGTCTGCCAGATACTATGGGCCTGTAGGCTGAAGATGAATTCCCCAATGTTACAAAAGAACTTTGCATGACTGTCCAGGCAGCAAAAATGTCAATTCTAGAATTTTGGAAGTTGTTTACAATGTACTTCCTGTTTATTTAGGTAATATTTTAACTTCTGGGGTCTTTGAAGGAGTTGAAGAATAGATAGTTATAATTATAGATTCTTTAGTTATGGTAAAAGCTAAAGTAGATATAAATATTATAACTTTGATTCTTGCTTGATACATGTTTTGTTATATGCAATTTTACTATGTTAAAGTTAAAACCTTCCTTTTCATTTAGACAGAAAAGGGGAGGTGATGTTGGATTCCCCTCTGTATGTTGTGAGTTTTACTACTATGGTTAATAAAGAATCTGCTTTTGTGCTTTGGGCAGAATAAAGTCAGGTGGGAAACCTGAACAGAGATATAGAGAAAAAGTAGGCAAAATGAAGGAGATGCCATGTAGCTGCCGAAGGAGAAAGATGCCAGTCACCAGACAGAACCTTACTGGTAGGTCACAGCCTCATTACAATACACAGATTAATAGAAATGGGTTAATTTAAGTTGTAAGAGTTAGCTAATAAGATGCCCAAGCTATTGACCAATCAGTACTGTAATCAATGCAATTTCTGTTTGACTGTTCAGGTCTGAGCCGTCAGGAAACAAATGAGCAGTCTCAGGTTCAAACATAGGGATGCCATTAGGTGAAGGAGCTAAGTGATTCTTAACTGTTCCCATGCTTCAGCCAAGTGTGCAAGTGATTTGCCACAGTTGCATGGTGCTATCTATGGCTATGCACAATTCTTGAGTCTAACCCTATGATGTCATTCTGTCTTTTCATTCAAGAAAATATATAATAATTAATTTTAGTGATAGTAATACTATAGTGATAATTTTGAATGAGTTCAAATTATTAAAAAGGTGGGTGTTTGGATCCAGCAGAATGGCTCAATAGATAAAGGCATTTGCTGCCAAACCTGAAGACCTGAGTTAGATGTCCTGGTCCCACATGGTGGCCAAAATGAACTGATACCTGAAAATTGTCCTCTGACCTCTACACAAACACTGTGCTACATGCATATCCATACCTACACAGAAGCTCACACAAATAAATAGATATATTAAAAAGATTTAAATTTCTTTGTAAAAGTCACTTGTAATTTGGTAATTTTTATTTTCAAAAAATTACAGCATACTCATGTAAAAACTTGTGACTGTAAGCTGTTGATTTATCAATTAAAATACTGAATATTTTTAAAATTTAAGTTAAGATTATATCACATTTGTTTATTGTGCTGACATTTTAAAATATCATTATTTAAGCCTTTGTTAACATATTTAGAATGGTCTGTTTTACTGGTTTTGCTTTTGTTTATGTTATTTCATTTAGGATTAACTGATCTTGCTTTAAGATTCTCAAGACAGGAATATAGGAATATTTTATTCTTTTTTTTTAATTTTCTAATACATGCATTTAAAGTTTTAAATGATACTGACACTGCTTTAAATATAACTCAAAAAACATTTGTTGTGTTTTCATTATCCTTTCATTTAGAGTATTTTCTTTGTAACTTTTTGTTCCATTAATTATTTGTCTTTTTTAAGGTTGAATATATTTCAAAAAAGCTTCTATGTATTAAATTCTAACTGAATCTGATATAGTAAGAGAAAGTTCTTTTGTGATATTCATTTTTTAAAGTTACTGGGATTTGACTATGGATTGCTTTTTCTTAATGATTGTTCCATGTGCCATTGAATATTATGTATAAATTGAATTGCTGAATATATATCCTTGTTCATTTTTAACCATATTTCACTTTAATTTAGAAAGATTAAGATGAAAATTTTAAACATAGTTATGCTTTTATTCTCAATTAAATATAAGTTTTGCTTTGTGCATTTTAAAGTTCCTCATGCAGCTCATACCTATTAAGTTCCTCATGCAGTTCATACCTATTAAGTTCCTTATGCAGTTCATACCTATTTAAGTTCCTTATGCAGTTCATACCTATTAAGTTATTAAAGTTCCTTATGCAGTTCATACCTATTAAGTTATTAAAGTTCCTTATGCAGTTCATACCTATTAAGAAAAGTACTCAAGGTGAAGAAAAGAGCCTTTTTAACAAGCAGTACTGCAAAGATTCCCACATGTAGAATAGATACTTCTCATTCTACACAAAAATAAAACCCTGATTATGGCCTTAATGTAAGTCCTCACATTGTAACTGCTGTGGGAAAACCCCTTAGATAGACTAGGAAATGTGAAAAGATGTTCAACGACTCAGGGAATAAAACCAAACCTGGCAGTAGAAATTGTATAAAATTAAGAAGGCAAAGACTATCAGAGTGAAGAGACAGCCTATAGGATAGGAGCAATCACTGATGTTCACCAAGTGTTATAAATAAAGATTTATTGTAACACACCCATGCTCGTTACATTATGCATGATTTAGAACCGCATTCATTCTACAATTTCAGAGTTCAGCATTTATAATACAAACTGGCCTGCAAAACAGAAAGTATTTATTATCTGATTCTTTAAAAAAAATATACTTATTTCTAAAGAATGAACTCTATCACAAGACACAAATTTATACAATAGAATGTCCAGGGTGTTTGAAAATCTGAAACCTTTCTATTTATTGTTAATCAAAATTTCAATGATTCCCAATGTGTTGTCACCCCAAATTTGTGCTTTCAGCCCAAAGCTTCCCCAGAGCTGTTCTCTGTTAATCGTTATGCAATGTCATCTTACATACAGGAAAATCTATTTGTTTAAAAACTGGTGGTTTTTACACAAAAATTCCACTTCTGTCTTTTCTACTTTTTTTTTCCTTTTTAGTATTCAACTCCAATAGCCTCACCCTAGTGTTTTCCTCCAGTCTGATCCCCGACGAGTTTACTCCACAAATTAGTACCCAACCTAGAACATCAAAAGATTTTCAATACTCAAACAGCAGCTATGCTATGAGCATGTAACATTGGTAGCTCTTGCATCCAATCAGCAAGCTCATATCATGCATCTCTTTACTAACTGGCCAGCATGCAAGACCCATATAGAGCCATAGAATGCTCTCAGAGTATTTAACCTTAACTGTATTAACACAGAAAAATAGGAGAATGTAATGTATCAAAGTAAAAAATCTGATAGCCTTATTTTAAATTTTATGTATTTATGATGAAAATGAAATAGAAAAGAATGGATAAATGTATCAAGTGATGCATTCATCTTTCAACTTTCTTAATTCAACTTTCAGAAAGGAATAGTTTAATTGTACCTCTTGTGTTTAGAGGTTCAAATTCCAAAGTTAAGCCAGAACATTTTTCTATCTGCTAATGTTAATTCTTCTCACAGTCAGCTAGTCTAGATATTGTGTGGTTATTTATTTGATTATTTATTAATTCACTTTTATTTTTTCCAATACTTTCTCCTAAGGAACATTGTTCATATAATTCATAAGAACTCTAGAAAAAGTAATGAGAAAACTAGTTTTTGTTTTGTTTTTTGTTTTTTTGCTAAATAAATGCCAAAAGACATCTTGTGGATTCTATTTGCATAAATAAATGGTTGCATAGAAATTCATCAGAGCCAGCAGTCACTCACCTGCCTTCTAAGTTAGTCAGTCCCATGTAGTACGAAAAACTTAGGACAGAAAACTCAGTCAACACTTCTCCAAGGAGATATTCAAGTCACTTCAATTATGTTTTTGCTCTCTGATTCATTGAGCACAGATATGCTGAATTTGGTTGCTATTAAAATAGAAGTTAACTTTTGAACAGAAACTTTAGTTTGTGTGCACATCCCATTAACTGGCATAAAATGACACTGAATTTTTGAAGGCAAAATTACATCTCTTAGAGATACTTACATTGCTCATCCCATTCTTTCATTACATTGAGCATAAAAATGCCCTTCCTCTGCAATTGCCAAAAGTGTTATTAATATGATCTTTATAGAAGCAAGATATGAACAGAATAACTTTTGATACCTTTGAAATTGTTTTAAATTTAAAGTTAAGTGGGTTCTATTAGTCATTTCATGCAAAAGATATTTGATGTTCAATGATTCCATTAAAAAAGGAGACTTAAATAATAGCTTCATGATTTAAAAATATTGGACAACCTTCATACTCAACAGAAATACTAAACCACCTATTAATGTAATAATTCTCTTTGATTGCAACTGCACTCATTTTGAATATTGCTATGGAAACCAGGAAACTACCCTTAGTAAGAACTAATGGAATTTTAAAAAATATACTTTAAAACCACCTACAAAAAAAATAGTTTTCAAATAAAAAGTTCTAGAAACATTTTCTCTCTTTTAGAAGCCTAAATATAGGCAATATTGTTCAACTACCTAGCAAACAGCTAGCTGCTTTTGAGTATGTCAGCAATTCACATTTTTTTAGATTGGAGTACATCTGAATAGGCATGCTTCTTTCCTCTCTGATATTATTATTCTCAAATTGGATGGGGAAAATGAGAACACACAGGAATATAAGACAAGCAAGGGTCAACTGAGTTCAAGTTCTTCCAAACCATTCAAAAAGGAAGTTCTGGTAATCCCATGAGAAATTAGGGTGTTTTTTTTTTTTTTTTTGTTGAAGCAGCAGCATTCAGGAATAAACTTTATGCTGATTGATTTTCTTCTTTCAGTAGCTTAAAGAGGTCTTTGTGAGAGAGACCAATGGGCTAATGTAGGTTTAAAAAAAAAACATTGACTGGGTGGGAATAGGTGCAGGGTATGAGGTTCCTGGAGGAGCCTCTTTCAAGCATCTCATTGGAATTATAAGATAAGTGTTCATAATGTTTATCAAATGACAAACAAAAGAGAAGCTGAACTTGAACACATGAAAGAAGATGATTTTTTAGTAAAAAAGAAGAGAGAGTGAAAGAAAGGAAGAAAGAAAGAAAGAAAAGAAGAAAGAAAGATATTACACCACGGACAAACTCCACAGCTCAGTTGGCACCTAGGAAGGATTTTAAACCTATATAAACAGACATCTAATGGTATTTTGACTTCTGAAGTGTCCTGTGGAAAAATGAAGGTCAATGTGCATCTCCTGAAATTGTATTTCAATGGTTTCAGGTAAAACACTGAAAGCCATCATTTAATTTGTTTACTCAGGGCTAAGGATTCAATTCCAGTATCTTAAGTCCAAGAAACAAGACAACATTCTACTCACAAGCATACTTCCATATTGCAGTATTTACTTGGGATACATAGGATCTCTTTTACTTGCTTGAGCTATGATATTTTATGCCAAAGCAAATTGAAATTTCCAAGTGTGATTGTTTTTAGGATGCAATTCTTGTGTTTCAAACTCAGACTCCTTGTATACATGGCATATTGAGTTGTATTGTCCACAGTCATATTCTCGGTTCAGTTCCTTCTAATACCCCAGGCCCTGACACTAAATTCATGTCATCAGGCCTAAACAAACATTCCTATATCTTCTAAATAGAAAAAAACAATTGTAAGCTACAAATCTAAGCAGATGTTGGGAGGATTTTTGTTCTTCCGATTTCCAGGTAGTGTCAGGTATCTGTCACTAACTGTGTGGCTGTGCACTCAGGGTCTTATCCACAGCCTATCTGATGGGCCTTCCAGCATAGAAGTTGATAAAATTACATGATTAAGGACCCTTATGTCCAGGGATATGGATGTAATTCAGTGTGGAAGGTCAGATACACAACGTATGAATCTAAGCGATCAGGTAGAGGTTCTGAAGAGCCTAGTGCAAGTCCCTAGGTAGCTCATGGCGTTTCGGTGGCAGAGACATAGGGCATCAAGTTATCTGGCACAGAAGGCAGCTAGCACTATCTTCAGAGACCACAGCTTGGTGATTACAGTGAATTCTGGATCCCTCTTGTTGCTATGCAGGTTTGATTCTGGACACCTCAAAGTTTAGCATGCTTGAAAGTGAGTATCCAAAATTGAAACACAATATACTTTATCAGTATATTAGAACATTTACTTGGTAATAATTTTAAAAATATCATGTAAAATTAATTTTCTTAAAAATTGATAAAAACTGCTTTTATGTAACTAAAAATTGAGGATACATTTACTTTATGTAAACATCTGGTTATGTAGATTAATGTTAATTGTCTTCTATGTCAGAGTTCTGATGAACCCATCACTCTACAGCAATAACTGGCTGGGGTAGAGGTTATTGTTTGTATTGTAATTTTTGCTCTCTGAGTAAATACATTAGATCCACTTGTCACAAATTTGATCTTCTATCAGAGGGCCTGACACCTCTTCATGCATTCTGGGTCTTGTCCATCTCCACATTGCTTTGAAATATCCTTTTCAGGTGTTCAGATAGTTTTAGTCCAGATGATTCCTGGTGGTCTACAGCACAAAACCTCTGAGGTGGGCACAACTCAAAACTAGTCACCTAAAGTGCTTGACACATTGTAGGCATTAGGAAGATACTGTAAAAGCTAATGGCCCAATTAAGATTATTTTTACATTGATTTCTATTGTTTTCATATATGAAAAAACAAGATTTCAGCCGGGCGGTGGTGGCGCACGCCTTTAATCCCAGCACTCGGGAGGCAGAGGCAGGCGGATCTCTGTCAGTTTGAGACCAGCCTGGTCTACAGAGCTAGTTCCAGGACAGGCTCCAAAACCACAGAGAAACCTTGTCTCGAAAAACCAAAAAAAGAAAAAACAAGATTTCAAAATTTCATATCTGCTCCAACATATTTGTTTTGCAGAGTTCAATAATCAATAAATAATTCAAATATTTGTAATAAAAATTTT
The DNA here is from genome assembly GCF_018167655.1 of Microtus oregoni. NCBI lineage: Eukaryota > Metazoa > Chordata > Mammalia > Rodentia > Cricetidae > Microtus > Microtus oregoni. The sequence goes on along the minus strand of NW_024543093.1, from coordinate 21,177,296 downwards.
ATAGATATAGATAGTATCTCAAACATTATATTATCTACAATTCACTAGAAAGTTTTATACTTCCTGCATGATTGTAGTACAGTCTTTAAAACACCTAGTAAGAAATTTTCATTAATATTTGGAATTTTCATGATTCCAAGCAACAAAATTTAAAATACTCTAAGCAAAAAAATCAAACTAATGGAGACATTAAAATGGTATATATAAATTCAAATGGAATTCTTCTTTGGTTTACATGACTAAATTAGGCAATCTGTTTAGAAACTGGGTTTCAGCTGATGTTATGATTGCCTTATCTCTTTCTATCCAGGGAGCAGATAAAGTTGCATTCAATACCAGTTCATTTCTTATCAGGTAACAGCAGGCAAGACAAAGAATGTTTTCATGGCTTAGGTAGGAAAAAATTGGCCATGAGGGTCATCTATGGCACAGTTTAGGATAATCAAATCTTGAATTTCCTTATATTAAGAGCTTTTTAACTGACTCTGAGTCATGCTCATTTTAGAGGCTGAAGGTGGTAGGTCACCTCAAACAGAACATATGGACTACACCTGTAAGGCATGAGACATGGTCTAGTGTTCACATAAGGAATCTTCTAAACTTTGAAGTCAGAACTGTAGCGCTGGAGGGGAACCTGGAGAGTCACACTAGAGTAATTTCTTATTTTACCTTCTATAGTTGCATGAGACATAATTTCAAACTATACTCTGTTCCCTTGTTATGCTAACAACTGTTCTGACAAAGGCCATAATCTAGATAAATGTTCTAAGAAGCTCATGAGTTCCTCGGTGTTTCAGGAAGAGATTCTGTTATTAATAGACATGGAATAGATAAACCAAGCAGTAAGAAATAAGAATAATGTCTTAATTCTATCTCTTAACACTTAGCTTCTTGGAGTGTGTGTGTGTGTGTGTGTGTGTGTGTGTGTGTGTGTGTGAGAGAGAGAGAGAGAGAGAGAGAGGGGGGGAAGAGAGAGGGAGGTAAGGGGGTGAGAAAGAATGAATAAGGCAAAGAGAGAGAGATTTTCAATACATAAAATCTCCACATTTATTTATACAATTTCAAAAATGACAGCCCTGGTGACACACAAATAATAGCTCATCTGCCTATTCCAAAAATGAAAGCAAGACAGAGACAGAGACCCACATTGGAGCACCGGACAGAAATCTCAAGGTCCAAATCAGGAGCAGAAGGAGAGAGAGCACGAGCAAGGAACTCAGGACCGCGAGGGGTGCACCCACACACTGAGACAATGGGGATGTTTTATCGGGAACTCACCAAGGCCAGCTGACCTAGGTCTGAAAAAGCATGGGATAAAACCGGACTAGCTGAACATAGGGGACAATGAGGACTACTGAGAACTCAAGAACAATGGCAATGGGTTTTTGATCCTACTGCACGTACTGGCTTTGGGGGAGCCTAGGCAGTTTGGATGCTCACCTTACTAGACCTGGATGGAGGTGGGCGGTCCGTGGACTTACCACAGGTCAGGGAACCCTGATTGCTCTTCGAGCTGATGAGGGAGGGGGACTTGATCAGGGGAGGGGGAGGGAAGTGGGAGGCGGTGGCGGGGAGGAGGCAGAAATCCTTAATAAATAAATAAATTAAAAAATAAACAAAAATAAAAATCAAAGCAAGTAAGGTTCTTTCAAGAGATTGCATAGAGATTCCACATTCTGGATCTCTGAATAATGTGTATGTCTCCTTGTCTATCCAAAAAAAATTAAAGATCTCTTCTGGAAAGTCTGCTAGAAAAACTCTTTAAAAATCTTGCATTTCAGAAAAGAAGGTTTGAACAGCATACTGGGCGCCATGTGAATCAAACGTGCTGTATTCTCTTGCTTGAGGAAGATAAAGTCCATTATCAAAAGAGGGAATCTGTTGACAAGGCAGTCTGCACGCTCTCAGGTTCTACTATTGGATTGTGACATAATGTTTGAGTGGCCTTTGGGAAGATCTCTCTTGGTCATTCCTACTTGTGTAGGTTCAGGAACCTGGAGATGGTTGAGGACTCTACCTACTGGCCTTGTGCTTTATCTGATTTTCCAACTTCATGAGTGCATTGTGTGAATATTGTGTTGGAGTAATTAAAAAAAATTAGCCATTATGTTCAATTGTTAGGCTCAGAAATGATTTTGTCAAAAGAAACTTACTAAAATTGTATACGGGTTTATTAACAGCAAGATATCCTCTAAACACAAAAATGTTTAGAGGTGATGACATTTTCACTCCTTAAAAGCAAAATTATGCCCTTTCATGACCATTATCATGAAATGGTGTCTTGGTATAAGACATACTGCAGTATGGTTTCTCAGTTCAGCCAACAGGTTCATATTAGCATGGCAAGATAAATGTCAGGCTAAGGGTAAAAATAGACACCAGAGTCACAACAGATAAGGTAGGATTTAGAACTCAATGTTACACCTCAGATTTGTTTTCCAAACCATCTCAACAATTCAATTAAGTAGACAGGACTTTTATTTGATAGACAACAGAGTTTCATTCATACTAATTTAGACAGAAATGAGGCATGGATCTACTTAATAGGATATTGTCTGTTGGGAGACCTGAATCTAGGGACTCAGATACCCTTTTAGGGACTTAACTCTTGTTTTCTTCAGTAAGCCTTCCTTGAGTGGTGAGACATATAACAGCCAACTTCTCCAGACTCCTCTTCATCAACAAGAAGAAATAGTCTTTCTAAATGCTTTTAGTAATCATTCTCAGAAGGACACGACTGGTCTAGGCTGTATAAGTTGTAACTACAGATCCAGTTATTATTATTAAGAGACAACTTTCTAGGCCAAGTCTGGCTAGACACTGCATCAATGTGGTGCACATACGTGCATGAAAGTTATCACCCATACATACAAAATAAAAATAAATTAAAAATTTTTTTAAATATTATGGAATTAAAGTTCTTAATAAAATAGGTCTGATCCTAGATGCAATGAGAGATGGTCTCCATTTGTAAAGCAAAGCTAAAAAATGTTGTCTGTATCTGAAGATTGATAACATATATTAAGTGTTCTTTACATACATAAAGTGAGACTTTGTATAGTTGTTAAGAAAGGTAAAATAATTTGTTGTCTTGCTGTTGCACATGCAACTTGTATTCTAGTATTTGCACTAGGAAGCAGTCTATTTTATAAAATATGTTCTAATTACCTCAATGTCTAGATGATGATGGGTGTATAAGCAGAATAATGACTTCATCCATAGATGAGATACATTTAATAGAAGGTCTTCATTTCAGTTTTACACTACATGACAGGCAAAGCCTATCAAAAGAATATCACTGACTATGGATGTTACTAAAGTATAGGTTTTGTTAAAGAAACTTGAAATTTAAATTTAAATTAGCTATGATATTCTACTGTCAGGATCCAAATGACTTTGCCAAAAGAGATTTACTAGAGTGGCAGGGTTGTTTGTCAATACCAGGATATTTTCTACTTTTGGCACACAGCTCTTACTCCCAGAGCCACTTCATGTTCACAAGGTAATCAGCACAGCCCCAGCCACGATTCCTCAGAAAGAGAGTGAAAGAAGAGAAGTACACCATCAGTTTACTTAGCTCTCCTTTAAAGTGGTGTTTTAAACCACTTCCCATAGCATTTGCTTGCATTTAGTTAACTATTAGCTGTTAGTTAGCTGTCAACATTGAGCTTGCAAAATACAGCTTTTTAGCTTGACAGTTGCTGCTCTCTAAATTACAGATATTCTTTTTCTAATGACAAATGTACTAGTCAGTTTTGCCATAGTATATTTGACTCTGATCCACCTTACATTCAATAATATAACCAATATATTAAAGATTGGTAAAAAAAAATCACTGAAGGTCAGGCATATTCAGTCTGAAAATCTGCATATGAACAAAAAACATAGTGTCATCAAATCTGGAGTTATAAGCTTAAAATTACTTCTTTATTTGCTCATTTCAGCAGCCTATACATTAAGAGTTGCAATGACAAGAATTAGCATGAACCCTGTTCAAGAAGGACACACACATTTTTGAAGCATTCTGTATAAAGAAGTAAAGTTTTATGAGGTGGGTATGTGTCACTTACTTTAAGTTGTACACAATATATGTGTAGAGAAACATCACTAGATACATTTTGGATGTGTAATTATTATGCTTTATATTGCTTTGAATAAAATAGAATCAACTAAAAACCATACAGTTTGCAACCTCGGTGTTAGACCAAGGTCCTAAACACGTTTATCTATATGGAAAGCATGAAAAGTTTGGATGGACCTTGATTATTGCAAACAACGTAGTAAAACAAACACAGCATTTTTAAGAAATGTAATAAACTTTATTTTAAATCTACAGGGAGAATTATGTGTAAGAAGCATTTCACAAGATTTCACAAAGGTTTTTCATGAGTTTGAAGAAATGCTCATATTTATGGAGGAAATAATGTTTTTGACCATTTTGAGAGATCCCTCCTCCTCACCCTCAACTCTCCTGAAGTGGGTTCAGGTGCAGAATGATGGCTTTCATGACTTAATCTAAGTAGAATAACTGTATGATCAACTCTGCTTAATGGGTGGGTCAAGGATGGTGTGAGATACTGCCATGAAGTCCATGACCCAAGAAGAAAATTTCTAAATAGGAATGAGCCATAAAAAAGAAACCGAAGAAACAAATACACTGAACTATGTAAATTATATAAAAATCTGCTCCGTGTTAACATACTGTGATCAATAAGCAGGCTGATCCTCTAAACTTTATTATTCCTGTTTTGAAAAAAGACACGTAAGATTTAAGATTTTATGGAAGCAGTAAGAGTTTATACTTAATGAATTAAACAGCTTATTTTGATTTCTCCTGATGTGCTGTGCACTAATATATTCAAGAATTTTCTTTGCTTTTCAGAAATAATTAATGAAGTGAGAATAAGATAATCCAGGCCCCTGTTTGTTCTCTGAAGCAATAGTCAGGATAACTCTTAGGAATCTACCCTTGCATCACAGGAAGCAATTAGTGAAGAATATAATTTTGTCATCAAAATACTATCAGCTATGATAAATATTTTCAGTACAGATTAGGTTCCTAAATTTCCTACCATTGGTGCAGTTACTACTAGATTTAAACAGCCTTAAGGACTGTCTTGCAAAGGAATACAGTGCAAATATAAAACAGCAGATAGAATGAAACCAAAACAAGTTGTCTTTATAAAGCCCATAATGTAAAATTTGAAATAGAAATGTGTATTACTGTGGCCAAATTCTTATCTTTCATTAAGTATCATCCTCTTTGGAAATCTTAGAATTTTTATGAACAAAGTAGGTCATTAGTACTCTCTAATCAGAATCAAGGTTACCATGTAGAAGTAATGGACCAATACATAGTATATAGCATGTAGCATATAGTGTGAGGAAAATGTTCTGTTGAGTTAAACATTTACATAGTAGTAGTAGACAGGCAGAAGTTAAACAGCATGAACTCCAGATTCCCAAGAAAAAGAATCACATCTAGAAGAATATAATTGCCCTTTGTGAAGCCAATATTTCAATGCCCATAAAAGTCACTTGATAGCAGCAGTTTATTATAGCCAGAACCTGTAAACACACTAAATGCCCCTCAACCAAAGAATGGATAAGGAAAATGTGGTACATTTACACAATGGAGTACTACACAACAGAAAAAAATAATGACATCTTGAATTTTGCAGGCAAATAAATGGATCTAGAAGGCATCATTTTGAGTGAGGTAACCCAGATCCAGAAAGACAATTATCACATGTACTTACTCATAAGTGGTTTTTAAGCATAAAGCAAAGAAAACCAGACCTCAATTCACAATCCCAGGGAACCTAGACAACAATGAGGACCCTAAGAGAGACTTACATGGATCTAATCTACATGGGGAGTAGAAAAAAAAACAAGATGTCCTGAGTAAACTGGGAGCATGGGGACCTTGGGAGAGGGTTGGAAGAGAGAGGAGAGTCAGGAAGGGGAGCAGAGGAAAACGTAGAGCTCAATAAAAATCAATTTTGAAAAAGTCACTTGTACAGCCTTGAAGATGGGCTACAGTCCAGACTCTGCTGTTGGCTGGTTCTGTGATTTGGGTTGGAAGAAGCCACACAACTGGGAAGGACAACCATCTCATTGTATAGGTGGTGGATCACATATATAAGGAATTCATAAATGTAACATAACAAATGTAAAACATTACAGATGATAAAGCTCACTAACAATGAAACATGAGAAAGAAAATTACAATAGATATTTTATTTTCCTCTACCATATTAACAAATTAGAAAGAAAGTTATTAAAGAAATGGGTACTTTCATGCTGGGAGTATAAAATGCAACCTGCTTTTTTTTCTTTCTGCAATGAAGCAGAACTTGATTTTTGCATAAGAACTTTTGGCATTTGTATTGCTTAATATTACTATATATCTCATATATGTATGCCAGTACAATTTTTATTGGTAATATATCTCTTTACACGGATATGAAACTCATTCTATACACTCATAATAAACCTTCATTATTTCATTTTTAAAATGAGAACATAACATAAAACATCCTCTGAGCAGCTGAAGGAGGGAGGTGATGGCTGCCTCTGTGGTGGCTATTTTTAGCCTGTCTTGCTTCTGTCAGACTGGGTCAGTACAAATGCCAGGGGCAAGATGGCATCCTTAGCAGAGCAAGACAGCAAGGTAGAAATGTTTGAAAGAAGTTGTATCATGAGAACTCAGACACTGTAAAACAGTCTTTTAAAAGTTTTTTTTTGTTGTCGTTGTTTCGAAATTTTCAATATTAAAAGCTTTAGAATTGGGCTGGAGAGATGGCTCAGTGGTTAAGAGCATTGCCTGCTCTTCCAAAGGTCCTGAGTTCAATTCCCAGCAACAACATGGTGGCTCACAACCATCTGTAAAGAGGTCTGGCGCCCTCTTCTGGCTTTCAGGCATACAGACAGAATATTGTATACATAATAAATAAATAAATATTTAAAAAAAAAAAAAAGCTTTAGAATTGAGATATTGCATAAGTCCCTGATGAACTGAATACCGAACACCTGTCCACCTTGGCTCTCCTTTCAAAGGATTTTTGCTCAGCTCAGTGCTGATGGTGCATACTTCACAAAGGTCTGTAACGGCGTAAACAAATGCAGACAGATTGTAAAAAAAAATATATATCTATAGCTTTAATGTAGAAATAGACTTACAGAACCACCATTCCCACGGAGACCAGGAAAGCAGAAGCGACGGCTGGGAGCACGCTCGCCAAATTTATAGGCAGACATTAGCCCAAGGCGAACACGCCCCCCAAGGGGCGGGACCTATCCCTACATCTCCCCTTTTTGTCTAAATAAGACAGAACCAAACCAAATACAACTATATACAATAACAACAAATAATCAATATAACAAACAATATTGAGAACAAAATCTTTGCTAAACATTCTATCTCAAGGAGTCCAAATAATGTAGAGAGAAACTACAATTATATAATCTTCAACTCCGTCAAAGATCTGAGAAGGGAATAAACACTACTCAACAAACGAGATATATCCAAAATGTGCAACAATTGACAGAGACAACTGACTACCTGGGCAATCACCCAAAGTCTCGTTTGCAATGTTGAGTCAACCAATTTTGGCTAAGGCCTAACATAACTGACATACCATTATTAAAGTCAAGGAACTTTTCAAAACTATCTTACCCTGTCTTGGCAGGATATGACAGTCCTGTTTTATCCTCTGTATCTCTGTCAGTGGTTGAGGTATAGGCATTTCTTTGCCCAAAGGCCAGTTCTGCCAAATAGAAAGGCTCCAGGTGGAGTGTCTTTGGTGCTCAACATTCTCTCGGGAATAGAGCGGTGTTGCCAGGAGCAATTGTGTCTCACTATCACGAAACTCTGAGTTAGATTAAAGGCCATTTTCTACAGCTCTTTGAAGAGGTCGAAGATTATCTATCTATACTGAGTATAATCTCTATATATCTAAAGAACCTGATTAGTCTAATTATAAATGACAAACTTAGATGACTATTTATCTATATAATTCTCAATATCTATCTAACTTAAAGACTAAGACAATAAACAACTGTGTAACAATTGAGGATAATGACCTCCAAATATAAACACTGTACAAATATACATTGCAATATGGTAAATATATATCAATACACAAACATTATATAAGTATCTTAATCAGAGGTAGAAATGTACACTGCAATATGGTAAATATAAATATATATATCAATCAATACATAAAAATGTTTTAAACAGAGATAGAAACATGCATGCATACAATAGTCAATATAATTTAACTTTGTATCAATATACAAGAATGGATACCAATATATTTGTCTAAAAGCAGTAACTCACAATTATAAATCTATTATCCCATCATTCCCTCTTTTTTTTTTTCAAAATGATCCCTGAGCTTATAAAATTCCTCCCCCAACCTCCCAACCCCTAAATGATGTCCCTAAACCCAGGGGTAAATTTTACTGGTAGAGGGGACGTCATCCTCTAGAATTACTTCCAGCTGTCATGGGGGCGACGTTCTTTCTGGGGGATCCTGTGAAAGTAAAATGATGGTTAAATTTCAAGATCAATGTCTTTTAAAATTGCAAATAGTCTCTGAGTATTTTGTGGAGGTCTGGCCAGAATGTTGTACAAGATGTGCACCATTTCAGCTAACCAAGTTGGGATCATCTTGTGCAGCTTGTATCCAAAACAGGTCTTATAGTAGCGCTATCAGTATCATGACGTCATATCAACCAGGAAGAGTTGTTGTTGTGGGGCCCCATCTTCTTCCTGGAAACGTCAAATGTCACTTCAGGAAAAACTCATTGTTCATTATGAAAAACTTAAACATTAATCATATAGACATACATATATATATTCAATGAAAGGCATGATAGATATATTCAATGAAAAGTATGATAGATATGGAGAAAAGCAAAGATGTTTTCTAAACTCATATTTCTTTCTGTCCCATATCATGGCTCTTGACATGAGACAGAAACTCCAGAAACTCTGGGTTTTTCTCTTACTAACAGGCTTGGAATTGGAGAGGGACTGAGCCAGAGTCCAACTTCAAAACCAGCTCTATATATTTATAAAGAAATGTTTAATAAGACATATATATGTATATATGTATATATATATATATATATAAATTAATACTTACAAAATGTGTCCATCCATCAGTAATTAAATATTCAGGGTCCCTCAATTTCTTTGAAGATGAGTATTTTCCTGTGGAGATAAGAAAAGAACCCTGCCTCCAACCTATCTGTATTTCTTACCATCAGTATGTTCGCCATCCTTATGAAAGAATTGTTATTTATCTTTTCCAAGTGGCTTCTCTTCTTCAAACCGAACCTTTATTAATTTTGATGGTATCCACAATTTTTCCTCACCTGTGGAGATAAGAGCAAAACCCCTTCCCCAACGTAGCACATCTCCTGGCTTCCATTGTGACGTCAGCACATCCTTGAAACAAACAGGTTGATTTAGTTCAGTAGACTTTTCCATTATCCAATGTCTTTCTGCAGCCGTTGTTCCCGTCTCATTAGTGTTGAGAAAATTCAAGGTTAACAAAGCATTATGTAACCTATTTCTGGGGGTGTTTTCCACCCCTTTCTGTTTGTTCAACATATCCTTTATAGTTCGATTTGATCTTTCCATGACTGCTTGACCTGTAGGATTGTATGGTATACCTGTAACATGCTTGATATTGTAATAATCAAAAAACCGTTTCATTTTCCTAGAAACATAAGCAGGACCATTATCCGTCTTTATTTGTGTAGGTATACCCATGATAGCCATGACTTCTAATAAATGAGTGATTACTGAATCAGCTTTTTCTGAACTTAAAGCAGTTGCCCACTGAAAGCCTGAATAAGTGTCAATGGTGTGATGAACATATTTTAATTTGCCAAATTCTGCAAAGTGGAACACATCCATCTGCCAGATTTCATTCCTTTGGGTGCCCTTTGGATTAGCCCTTGTAGGCAGTGGCGTTTGGTTATAGAAAGAGCAATTAGGGCATTTCTTTACAATCTCCTTAGCTTGTTGCCATGTAATTGAAAATTCTTTCTTCAAACCTTTGCTATTAACATGATGTTTTTTATGAAATTAGAGGCTTGTAGCACACTGCCAATCAATAATTGATCAATTTCTGCATTACCTTGTGCTAGAGGACCTGGCAGACCCGTATGGGATCGGATGTGTGTTATGTACATAGGGCAAAGCCTGTTCCTGATCAAATCTTGAACCTGGAGAAACAATGAGGTTAGTTCTGTATCATCAGGTATAAATTCAGCAGTTTCAATATGTAAAATAACTCTTTCTGCGTATTGTGAATCAGTGACTATATTAATAGGTTATTTAAAATCCCTTAGCACCATAAGAATGGCATATAATTCCGTCTTCTGGACAGAATTATACGGACTTTGTTCAACCTTACCCAAGTCTTTTGATTTGTAACCTGCCTTCCCTGATTTATTGGCATCAGTATAGAATGTACGGGCTCCAGTTATTGGAGCATCACGGACGATTCGAGGAAGAATCCAAGAGGTTCTCTTTATGAAGTTAAGCCTCTTGCTTTTTGGATAGTTGTTATTAATGTCTCCCAAAAAAATTATCACAAGCTCTTTGCCATGGTTCATTATCTTCCCATAATTTCTTTAGTTCATCAGCAGTGAAAGGCACTATAATTTCTGCTGGGTCTATGCCTGCTAGTTGACGAAGTCTCAGGTTGCCTTTTATAATTAACTCAGAGACTTTTTCCACATAAGTTTTCAGTTTCTTACTTGGTTTATGTGGTAAAAAGATCCATTTCAAAATAATATCATCTCTCTGCATTAAAATTCCTGTAGGAGAAATTTTTGATGGTAGTATGACGAGAATACAATTGAGCTCTGGATTCACCCTGTCCACATGTGCCTGTTGTAATTTCTCTTCAATCATTGTCAGTTCCTTAGTTCTAAATCACAGGTATTCCTCAGAAGGATAACAAATTAATCCTGATCCTCAAGTTCACATTAAAAGGGTTTGGTATGCTGTTTTTTACTATTTACTCTTGAAGTTTTGCTGAAGAGTTTAGGGAAAGTACTGTATAGTTTTCTGAGTCCAGGTGAAGGGTGACAAATAGAAAATGTGACACCCTCAAATGGAAGGTTCTACTTTTCAGCACTGGCTGGGATCTGCTCTTATATTCTGGGGCCAGCTCCAAATAGTAGGTCGTTTTGCCTGACTCCTCAGAACAAGTGACCAGCTCATCATATTCAATTTGATCCACCTCCTTCTATTTCTCTTTTACTGTAAGTACCATTTTAAGACAGGTCATATTTTACACATATGCAAAAACAAACCTCAGTCTTAACTAATCAAGCTTTCCAAGTTCAAACTGCATAAACATTGGATCATTGGTAACTCAGGTCTTTCTTCACTGGTATCCATACACAGACTGTAGTCTAAAATTGGAATCTTTCTTCCCACCCAAATGCTTAAGAATTTCCAAGATTTTAGGAGTCATAATCTCTTTAAGGAGATTTTCTTTCTTGATATTTTCTAACAATTCTTTCCCTGGATGGCTGCAATTCTGTTTGTTCCTCTTTGTTAATTCTGTGGGAACAAATCAGTTCTAAATACTACACAGGTTTTCTTTCTTTCTTCTGTCTTTCTTTCTTTCTTTCTTTCTTTCTCTCTTTCATTTTATTATTTATTTATTTTTCCATTTATTTATGTATTTATTTAATTGTTTTTAGTTTTTGAGACAGGGTTCTTTGTGTTACAACTCTAGTTGTTCTGGAACTAGCTCTTGTAGACCAGGCTGGCCTCAAACTCACAGAGATCTGCCTGTATCTGCCTCCCACGTACTGGGATTAAAGGCCTGCGCCACCACTCCTGGACTTACCAAACAGGTTTTGTACACCATCTTTCTTTTCCTGCATCACTGTTGATCCTGTTTGAGACTCTTCCATCTTTGAAAGTTTCCAAGATTATGTGTCTTTCCTAAATGTGGTAGTTTGAATGACATACCAGGCAAAAGTCTCAGTCGTTTGAATCTTGGTACCCAGTTGGTGGATGTTTCAGGAGAATAAAGAATTTTGCCTTTGCTGGAGGAAGGAGGTATGTCACTGGGACCTGCTTTCTCTATTTCTTGCTCGTGGTTTGAAATGTGAGCTCTCAACTGTTCTGGTCACCATATCTTAGCTCTACCATCATAGACTCTAATCCTAAGGAACCACAGGCCTAATTAAATGCTTTCTTTTTTAAGTTGCTTTGGTTGTGGTACTCCATCACAACAATAGAAAAGGTAAGCAATACACTCTCTTGATCCATACAGCATTAACATCTTTTCACTCATTTCCCTAACACCCTGACCAGGGCATTGGAAGCTAGCAGAAATGCATTGTTCTTCATTTTGGATTAGGGATGCTACAGCTGCTTTTGTCATGTTTCTCAATGGCTGATATTTTTTTATATTTCTAAGATGACAGAATCAGAAGGTGAGGGAGACTTTAAAGAAAGTGGCCTGCTGGGATGTGTTCTACTCCCTGGAGGCATGCCTTTGACTGTAATAAGGAAAGTCCTCTTCCTCTTTTCTCTATGCTTTCTGTCACTGTTGCCTAAACAGTTTGCTCCATCACAGACTCCCTGACAAGATGTCCTTTATTGTTGTTGGCACAAAACAATAAGGCCAATCAATTAAAGGGGAGCACCTTAAAAATTGTGAGCCCAAATAAAACTTTTCTCTTATTAAATTGAGCAATCAGATTCATCAGAGTTACCCATTACAGTGTCAGAAAGTTGCCCAAAATGACACAAGCCCTCTTTTCCTTCTTCACATATTCTTTAAGAGATATCTTCTCTTGTCATCCTGGGATTCCTCAAGCTTATCTTCTGTTTTTATTACTTTTCTATTTAGTTCATTTTTGTCTTATTCTACTTGAATATATAAAATTGGTTAAGAGACCATTCAACTCTTGTTTTTAATGCTTTGGCATGATGGTTCACGAAATCTTTATTTACTTCAGTGGATTAGTCATTTGTACTTTGACTACATATAGTTTGTAGTTCAATATCTAATATCATTTTTATATTATCAAAACATTACTATTGTTGTTTTGTCACATTGAGCAAAAAGTAGCAGAAAAGCAATGCTATTTTTCAATACCAATGTTTTGTGATCAGTTTGGAAATGTCAGCAATTTGTCAGTTATTTATTATAGTGCGACTAATAAGGCAATATTTCACCATGTATTAATCACTCATTAATATGTGGGTAATTTCTGGAAGACTGATTCGTACTCAGTTGTTCAACTCAAAGTGGCAATGTTAGGAATCTAACATGGTTCTTCCTGAATTCAAGTTGTCACTCTGCTTTGATGAACTCAGCATTTGTAGTGATAAAGAAAACATATTAAAACAAAAATACTTTCTGGTCATTCAGTTCTCCTGATTTCTATAATTTGATCAACTTTGTACTGTCTGAACTGGAAAGGAGATAAAATACTCAGTTCTTTGATTCTCTCAGCTAAATTGCTCACTTCATTGGTGTGGTTTTGTGAGTTCCATTTTGATGATTCAATTTACTTTTGGGCTGCAGTTTTATTCTGCCTCCTGGGAAAAAAATGTAATATGTCTAGGAATTTTCTCAGCCACTTACAAAACACAGCCATTATTCAAATTAGTCTACATAAACTGACTTACACTGAAAACAAAGGCAAAGAGATTTTTTTCCGGATCAGAAATTCCCAAAGATTTTACAGCTAACTGTGCACCTCTGCTTATTTTACGTTTGCTGTTGTCAAACGTGCCTGGGGAAAATATGTTAGCTTTTGTGCCAATATCATGTTGGTTTTTATTACTATAGCTCTGTAATATAACTTGAAATTGTGGTGGTGATAGCTCTTGCAGTTTTTTTTTTATTATTCAGGATTATTTGTTATTGTGGATTTATTATGTTTCCAAATGAATGTAAAAATTAACTTTTCAAGATCTGTGAAGAATTTTGTTAGAATTTTTATGTGGATTCCTTGAATCTGTAGATTGCTTTGTTTTTGGTTTTTCGAGACAGGGTTTCTCTGTGGTTTTGGAGCCTGTCCTGGAACTAGCTCTTGTAGACCAGGCTGGTCTCGAACTCACAGAGATCCGCCTGCCTCTGCCTCCCGAGTGCTGGGATTAAAGGCATGCGCCACCACCGCCCGACTCCTGTAGATTGTTTTTTGTAAATGTCCATTTTTACTATATTAATTCTACCAATGCATCAGCATGGTAGACCTTCCCATGTTCTAATAAGTTCTTCAAGCTCTCCAATTTTTTAACGCTTTCAATCATACAAGTCACCAATCTTTTTGTTAAAGTTACCCAATGATAATTTATATTATTTGAGGGCTATTGTGAAAGGTGTTGTTTTCCCGATTTCTTTTGCAGTCTGTCATTTGTATTTAGGAGGACTACTGACTTTTTGTAAGTTAATTTTATAACCAACTATTTGCTGAAGTTGTGTATCTGCTGTGGGTGTTTCCTGGTGGAATTGTCCGATCATTTACGTATATTATCATATCATCTGTCAATAAAGGTACTCAGACTTTTTCTTTCCAATTTGCTTCCCCTTGAACTGCTTAAGTTGTATTATTGCTATAGATAACATTTCAAATATTATGTTGAATAAATATTAAGAGAGTGGATAACCTTGCTTTGTTCCTGATTTTAGAGGAATTGACTTGAGTTTCTCCCCATTTAAGTTGATGTTGGCTTTTAGCTTACTTTATTCCTTTATTATATATGGTGTGTCCTTTATTATATATCGTGTATCCCTTGTATCCCTAATCTCTCCAGGAATTTTATCATGAAGGTTTATTTTTTTAATATATTATCAAAGGCCTTTAACAGAGTCAGGTTAAGAACAATTATTTTGAAAATAATGGTACAGAAAACAATAAATTTTCACCTTGGCTCTAGGTGAAAATAGAGAATAAGACATTGGTTTTGCCCACTTTATAGTGAATCAAGAGAAGAGATGATTCATTAACTGAAACAAAATATTAGTAGTAATTCTGCTCAAAAAGTGTATTGTGAAAACCTTCCTTGTTTCCCATTCTCAGGCCCTGAGCAGTTTGAATGTATTTGGCCCCATTTATTCATAGGGAGTGACACTATTAGGAGGTGTGGCCCTTTTGGAAGAAGTATGACCTTGTTGGAGGAGGCTGGATGACAGTCTTTAATCCAGACCTTGAGACTGGAGGGCAGACCTTTAATCTGGCCCACACCTTCTTTTGGAAGTGTGTCACTGTGGGGGTGCATGTTGAGGTCTTTTTCTCAAGCTTCACTCAGCGTGACAGTCGATTGATTTTATGTTGCCCACAAGATGTGATTAATCTAATGATATCCCAGTGCCACTTCTGCTTGCCTACAGCCATGTTCCCTGCCATGATAACAATGGGCTGAACCTCTGAAACTGTAAGTAAGCCCTCTCAATTAAATGTTTTCTTTATAAGAGTTGCCATGGTTATGGTGTCTCGTCACAGCAATAAAAATCAAAACTAAGACAGACTCCTTTAGATAACTGCGGACAGGGCAACTGCAGAAAAGAGAGAAAAGTGAGAGAAATGTTAGTGACTTTCCTAAAATGTGAGGCTGCAACAGAAACCTGAGTGAAGTAAGCATCTCTCTTTCCAAGAAGGTGGATTCCACAGTCATTATTAAAGGTATTCTTTATATTTTGAGACATCTCAACACATTTAGCAGTGTAATCATGGCACAAGAATAATTGGCATCTTGCTCAGTTACTAAGCCTTGGCCTGTTCAAGACATTCTTTTGTTAACCCCACAAATATTTATAAGTATGGTCTATTAATGAGTAACAAAATACTGAAATATACAAAAAAGAAAAAAGTCTAAGTTATTAAAACATTTTAAATGCCAAAAAAATACTAAAGTATAGAGTTAGAGCAGCATGCAGATAGAAAGGGGATAAGTGACTTGGCTTTTTAAATCATTGAACCAGTTATTTATAAATATTTTGAAGGCTTTAAATAGATTCAAGTTGCAAAAATGTTTCATGCAGAATTCAACATTTTAAATATGGTATTTCTTTTCAAACATGATAGAATAAAGTTTTTGTTTGCTTTTTCATGTTATGTATGAGTAGATATGAATACATTATTCTCTCTAAATTACTAGCCTCCGAATACCAACTTCTCATATCATTTTTCATTGTGTTATGTTACACTTGACACCAGAAGTCAGGGCTCTGCACATTCATTGGTCTATTTAATGAAGAAAAGAAACACACAGAAATGTATTCCCCCTTTTTCTACTCTTCATTCACAATTAAACTGTACTCTTCTCCAAAATCTTGATGAAGAGCATCTCTTAAGACATGGTGACACAGATCTTATCAGGTGGGATAGCTCTGAATCACAGGTTTAAATAAATAACTTTAGTCTTAGAAAATATGATGACGATCAACATACAATCTGGCACACGTGATCCATTGTTGGCTTTATCAAGCTGTATAGTTAGTCATAATCATAGTAATGGAGCTTCTAATTATCTTGCTGTATACTGTACATTGTACACTGAAGGATGTTGCATACCCTTCTACTGTTTCCATCTTTAGTTTTGCAAATTGATGGTGGTGGGCAAATCATGGAAGGGACAATGCAAACTACTAAACCCTGCACACCCTTTCATTCCTCCCAGGAGACGTGCTACTGGTCTCATTTAGAAGCCTGAGTCTGAGGGCATTTAGGGAGTCGTAATCAGCAATAAAATGAAGAATTTAAAGCTTTTTTCTTCCTTTTTTGCTTTTATGTTTATAAATTTACCTACAAGAAAGGATTTTGTAATTTGACTTGTGAATAGTATTAAAAACACGAACTTTCAGAGACTAATTTGGAGTTATTCAACCCCCATTATCACTTATGAAATATGCTTAGAAAACTCAGAAAAATGATTTGAATTCATTTTTCTCAAATATTCAATTTAACGATATTGGTTTTCAGTCTATGCTTTACTATTAATCTGGTCTTATCCTTTCTCCTTTCAAATTTTAGTTATAGGTTTTTTCACTATGGAATGGTGATGGGCTTAGGGTGAAAGGCCTGGCTCCTGGATTTTTCAGGAACAGCATATAATCTTATGTTTGCTGAAAACAGCCCTGTTTACTCATGTTCCTTCAGGGGAAAGGTACCTTTGAAAGAAGTAGCTTTTACAAGGAAAACAGATAGCAAAGAGATTTTAGGTGCCCAAAATAGGTAGTTGGAGTAGAGATAACTTTTCTTACCTTTTACTTGAAAAAGTTGTAATTATATTTAACTGTTTTATGTTCTAATGGTTTAAGAAATCTCCAACCACAAGTATTCAAAATTCTAGTATTTCTTCTCTCATTTATTTTTACTGATATTTTACACTTTTAAATAAAAAATACAAAATTTGGAAAAATAGAATTAATTATTATGTAATGAGTATTGTTACTGATATAATCATGATTAACTGTTGAGTTGGTTATCAGTGTTGATAGTAACACTGATCTCTACGAAAACATACTTTTAGTCAAAATTATCACTTGAGGGCTAGAAGGTTGATACCGGAGCCAGGTTGGCTACATTTGAGTTTGTGACTTTAGGCAAACAATTTAATCTCTTAAACTCCAATTTCATCCTTCATTAAATGAGATTAATGATAATACATTCTATCTAGCATCTCTTTGAGGAACAAGGAAGTTAATAAAAGTTAGTGCATTAATGTACAGAGTCTGCCACAACACAAGTATCCTGTTAATGTCAATTACTGAAGTCACGTACCATCTAACCTTGATTTAATTAACAAGGGCCAGCACATATGACAACAGGCAATAATGCTATTTGAATATATCAAGTTAAATTAAACATAGACAGCCTAATTTGTATAAGTCGCATCTACTGTATTCAATCAAGGTTTTTTAACAGTGCAGTTCTCGAAACATATTGTTAAAGCAACACACATAAGTCGGGCGGTGGTGGCGCACGCCTTTAATCCCAGCACTTGGGAGGCAGAGTCAGGTGGATCTTTGTGAGTTCGAGACCAGCCTGGTCTACAAGAGCTAGTTCCAGGACAGGCTCCAAAACCACAGAGAAACCCTGTCTCGAAAAACAAAAACAAAAACAAAACAAAACAAAACAAAAAAAAGCAACACACATATATTGGGAATTAATAAAAATAAATAAAAAAGGCTTTCTAAAATATAATAAAACTGTGAGGTAGATATGGATGCTCACTTTCACGGAGGAGGAAAAATCAGTTTATAAAGTTTGTATGTAGTAACATATAATAAAAATATGATTTAGTGTATTGCCATATAATTGCCACCTCTGATAAGAAATGTCAATCCAAAATTTACTCATTCATTTATGTGTGTGTATTTTAGTATATATTTACCACTATAAAAATACAAAGGGAATAACAGAGACAATGACACAAAAGAACATTGAAGAGAGGTGTAAGTTTACTGGAAAAAATACCTGGATGGAGATAGAGCTTACAACTCAATTAACTTGAGTTAGGACTTCTATTATAGATGAAATAGAATTCTCTGTGATCTGGAAATTAGTACCCACAAAGCCATGTGAGAGGTTTTATGATGAGTTTTCTTTGGGTTTTTATCGGGTTTGTGTAACTAGTGACCCGTGCTGCTAAAGAAGACATGTTCATTACTAAGCAACAATGCTCATGACAGACATCTAATAAATATTTACAAAGCAGATCCAGTAGTGTGTTTGAAACATATTAAGACAGTCAGAAAGTCTACTGTATAGGAAGATACCTGGAAGGTTAGAGGTGAGTTGGACAATGCAAATCTGTTAGGGTTTTTCAGAGAACAAGACTTTGCACAAACTATCTACCTGCATACAAACCATCTGCCTGGCATATACAATAAGTTCTTAGGTCTGGTTCCCTGAAAATATTTCAGCCTACCTAAGTGCCCCTAGATTCAATTCATCTCAATAAACTTACTGGCTGGCTCCTTTGCTATTCCTTGGAATAAGTAATTTATCAATCCGTGCTGTATCGTTATACCTCACAGATCAGGCAGTTTCTAGGTAAACACAGGGTGTGCAGCCATCCTTCACCCCTCAAAACAGAGTCAAAGATTGCTTGTAAAATAGAATATCTTAAGGCAAAACCACAGTTTGCACAAAATGGAATTATTTAGAGTAGGACCTATCCTGAGGCCAACATTTTTAAAGTGTGGATGGATTCTTTATTTTAAAGAGAATATAAATCTGAAAAAATTAACTTTATTCTCCAAATTTTGCTCTTATCTTTATCCATTATTATATATAGTCATTTTCCCTAAAATTTTCCTTTCTTTTTTGGTGAGATAAATTTCAGTAAATTGCTTATAAGTTGTACAGAGACTGTTTTTGTTTTCATATGTTGTATATCTGAGAATATATTTGTAGGACCCTTTGCAATTTGTCCAGAAATAGAAATATGCTTATTTCAGATGATTGAGGGTTCCCAAACTGGAAATCTACTAGACTAAAAACATTCAGAGTGGTATGATCACAGGCTAAGTGGCTTCAGATAGGCACTATTTTTTAAGTAATGTTTAGACTTAACTCTTTAAATTAAATTTTTTGAATTTTCTCTTTTTCCCTTCTCTCCTTTTCTTTTATCTCACTCTGTGTCCATTTTCCCTTGGTTTCAACCTGTTTTCCTGTCTAAGCCAGTGCTTTAAATTTTCATTGGGTTAAAACTTAACGCAAATTTATCTTAATCTTTTATCAACTAACATCCTTAAATCCTAGGGAAATGTTTGGATTATTTTATTAAACTTTTTCATGTGTGAGTTTATTTCTTATTTTTCTACTTTAAAATTTGTTTTGAGAATTTTATAGGTAAGTAGATTTTATATATACACATAGTTTGGTATTACTCTGCCAAGATAAAAGACAGAAAATGTTTTTCCTCAGCAGCCAAA
The DNA here is from genome assembly GCF_018167655.1 of Microtus oregoni. Taxonomy (NCBI): domain Eukaryota; kingdom Metazoa; phylum Chordata; class Mammalia; order Rodentia; family Cricetidae; genus Microtus; species Microtus oregoni. Next base: position 21,157,350 of record NW_024543093.1, on the reverse strand, counting down.
AAGTGCTGGTTGTGCCTTTGAGTTGTTGGTTCAGAGGGTGTTCAAGAGGCATCTGTCCCCAGAAACACAGATTATTGTCAGTCTGAGTTTCTCAGATGTTGAGATTGATGAAATCAATCTATAATTTTTGATAATTTTTAAGTTTTCTGTCATTATATTTGCTTTATCTTCTGGGAATTTTTTTTTAAATTGATTTTTATTGAGCTCTACATTTTTCTCTGCTCCCCTCCCTGCCTCTCCAATCCCCTTCAACCCTCCCCCCAAAGTCTCCATGCTACCAATTTGCTCAGAAGATCTTGTCTTTTTTTTTTTTACTTCCCATGTAGATTAGATTAATGTATGTCTCTCTTAGTGTCCTCATTGTTGACTAAGTTCTCTGGGATTGTGATTTGTAGGCTTGTTTTCTTTGCTTTGTGTTTAAAAACCCTTATGAGTGAGTACATGTGATGATTGTCTTTCTGTGTCTGGGTTACCTCACTCAAAATGATGTTTTCTAGCTCTATCCATTTTCCTGCAAAATTCAAGATGTTATTTTTTTTCTACTGTGTAGTACTCCATTGTGTAAATGTACCACATTTCTTTATCCATTCTTTGGTTGAGGGACATTTAGCTTGTTTACAGGTTCTGGCTGTGACAAACAATGCTGCTATGAACATAGTTGAGCTCCTTGTGGCATGATTGCGCATTCTTTGGATATATACTCAAAAGTGGTATTACTGGGTCTTAAGGAAGGTTATTTCCTAATTTCCTGAGAAATCACCACACTGACATCCAAAGGGGCTATACCAGTTTACATTCCCACCAGCAACACAGAAGTGTTCCCTTTGCCCCACAACCTTTCCAGCATAAGTTGTCTTCACTGTTTTTGATCTTGACCATCCTTACAGGGATAAGATGGAATCTCAGAGTTATTTTGATTTGCATTTCTCTGATGACTAAGGATGTTGAACATTTTCTAATACTAATACTCCTCAGACTATTCCACACAATAGAAACAGAGGAACATTGCCAAACTCATTTTATGAGGCTACAATTACCCTGATACCCAAGCCACAGAAAGACATTACTCAGAAAGAGAATTACAGACCAATCTCACTCATAAACATTGATGCAAAAATACTAAATACAATTCTGACAAATAAAATCCAAGAACATCAGAACCATCATCCATCATGATCAAGTCAACTTCATCCCAGATATGCAGGGATGGTTCAACATACAAAAATCCGTCAACATAATCTACCATATAAGCAAGCTGAAAAATAAAAACCATATGATCATCTCATTAGATGCTGAAAAAGCTTTTAACAAAATACAACATCCCTTCATGATAAAGGTCTTGGAGAGAGCAGAGATACAAGGAACATACCTAAATATATATATTATACAGCAAGCCAACAGACAACATCACAATAAATGGAGAGAAACTCTCAGCAATTCCACTGAAATCAGGAACAAGAGAAGGTTGTCAACTCTCTTCATAATCTATTCAGTATAGTTGTTGAGGATCTAACTAGAGCAATAAGACACCAAAAGGAGATCAAGGGGATAAAAATCAGAAAAGAAGTCAAACCTTCACTGTTTGCTGAAGTTACAATAATTTATATAAGCACTCCCAAAAATTCTACCAAGTTACTTTTACAACTCATAAACACTTTTAGTAATATAGCAGGATAGAAGATTAACTAAAAAAAATATCAGTAGCCCTCCTGTACATAGAAGATAAAAGGGCTGGGAAAGAAATCAGAGAAACAACACCCTTCACAATAGTCACAAATAACATAAAATACTCAGAGTAACTCTAGCCAAATAAGTGGAAGACTTGTATGATAAGAACATTAAATCTTTAAAGATAGAAATTGAAGAGGACACTAGAAAGTGGAAAGATCTCCAATGCTCTTGGGTAGGTAGAATTAACATAATAGAAATGGTGATCTTACCAAAAGCAATCTACAGATTCAATGCAACACCCATCAAAATTCAAGCCAATTTTCTTCACAGACCTAAAAAGAAGGGTACTCAACTTCACATGGAAAAGCAAAAACACCCAGGATAGCCAAAACGATCCTGTACCATAAAAAAACCTTTGGATGCATCACAATCCCTGACTTCAAATCTATTACAAAGCTACAGTACTGAAAACAGCCTGGTATTGGCATAAAAAAGACAGGAAGATGAATGGACTGAATTGAAGACCTGGATATTAATCCACACACCTTCAAATACCCGATTTTTGACAAAAAAAAGCAAAAAAATTATCAAATGGAAAAAAGAAAGCATATTGAACAAATGGTACTGGGATAACTGGATATCAACATGTAGAAGAATGAAAATAGACCCATATCTATCACCATGCACAAAACTCAAGTCCAAATGGATCAAAGCCCTCAATATAAAGCCAGCCACACTGAACCTTATAGAAGAGAAGGTGGGAAATAGCCTGTAATACATGGGCACAAGAGACCACTTCCTACAAATAACCTCAGTAGCACAGACAATAAAAGTAACAATGAATAAATGGGACCTCCTGAAACTGAGAAGCTTCTGTAATCAAAGGACACAGTCATTAAGACAAAAAGGCAGCCTACTGAATGGGGGATGATCTTCACCAACCCCACATCAGACAAAGGTCTGATCTCTAAAATATATAAAAAACTCATGAAACTAGACATTAAAATTCTAATTAACCCAATTAATAAATGGGGTACCAAACTGAACAGAGAATTCTCAACAGAAGTTCAAATGGCCAAAAGACACTTAGTGATCAGGGAAATGCAAATCAAAACAACTCTGAGATACCATCCTACACCTGTCAGAATGGCTAAAATCAAAAACACCTGATGGAGGAAGGTCATTGGATAAGTCATAAAGAAACTGCTTGGCCTCATAGGTTAAAACATAGGTGGGAGAAGTAAACAGAACAGAATGCTGGGAGGAAGAGGAAATGAGCTCAGAGATGCCATGCTCCCCTCTCCCAGGTAGACATGATAGTTCTGCTCTCTGAGGCAGATGCATGAAGCTCAGACCCAGGATGGACGTAGGCTAGAATCTTTCCCAGTAAGACTGATGCTACACAGATTATTAGAGATGGGTTGATCGGAATATGAGAATTAGCCTGTAAGGGCTAGAGTTAATGGGCCAAGCAGTGTTTAAAAGAATACAGTGTCTGTGTAATTATTTCGAGACATAAGCTAGCAGGCGGCTGGGGTGCTGGGGATGCAGCCCCGCCGCTCCAATTACAACAAACACCAATGATAGCCTATGCTGGAGAGGATGTGGAGTAAGGGGAACACTCATTCATTGCTGGTGGGAATGCAAACTTGTGAAATTTCCACACTTTGGAAATCAGTGTGGCAGTTTCTCAGGAAATTGGGAATCAACCTACCTTAGGATCTAGCAATAGCACTCTTGGGAATATACCAAAGAGATGTTCAATCATACTACAAAAGCATTTGTTCAACTATGTTCATAGCAGCATTATTTTTAATAGCCAGAACCTGGAAACAACCTTGATGCCCCTCATTGGAAGAATGGACAAAGAAAGTGTGGAATATATACACAATAGAGTACTACTCAGCGGTAAAAAACAATGACACCTTGAATTTTGCATGTAAATGGATAGAAATAGAAAACACTACCCTGAATGAGATAACCCAGACCCAGAAAAATAAATATGGTATGTACTCACTCATTTGTCGATTCTAGCCATAAACAAAGGACATTGAGCCTATACTTCACAAGCCTAGAGAAGCCAAATATCAAGGTGAACCCAAAGAAAAACATATATAGATCCTCCTGGAAATTGGAAACAAACAAGATTGCTGGGCAAAAGTTGGGAGTATGGGGGTAGGGGTAAGGATGGGGGAAGGGAAGAGGGGGAGAAAGAAGGGAGAAGGAAACACTGGAGGAGCTTGGGGGAGTGGGAGGGTGGAGATGGAGGAACAGCAGCTATAGGAGCAAGGAAGAAGATATCTACATTAAGGGAGCCATTTTAGGGTTGGCAAGAGACTTGGCTCTAGCAGGGATCCCAGGTGTCCACGGGGATGTCCCCAGCTAGGTCCTTGGGCAATAGAGGAGAGGGTGCCTGATCTGGCCTTGCCCCAATATCATACTGATGAGTATCTCGACTATCACCATAGAATCTTCATCCGGTGATGGATGGAGATAGAGACAGAGACCCTCATTAGAGCAATGGACTGAGCTCCCAAGGTCCAGTTGAAGAGCAGAAGGAAGGAGAAGATGAGAAAGGAAGTCAGGACCGTGAGGGGTGCATCCACCCACTGAGACAGTGTGCCTTACCTAATGGGAGCTCAACAAATCCAGCTGGACCAGGTCTGAATGAGAATGTGATCAAATCGGACTTGGAATGTGGCTGTCAATGGGGGCTGACGGAGAAGCCATTGATAATAGCACTGGGACTTGTTTCTACTGCATGTGCTGGATTTTTGGGACCCTAGTCCATTTGGATGCACATCTTCCTAGGCCTGGATTGAGGGGGGAGGGCCTTGGACTTCCTATAGGGCAGGGTATCCTGCCCTCTCTTAAGGAGGGAGGGAGTGGGAAGAGGGTGAGTGGGGGAGAGGGAGAGGAATGGGAGGAGGGGAGGATGTATAAATTTTTGAATGAAAAAAAAAGAAAGTAGAGTACAATAAAATATAATCACTGAGACCTGAGTAATTGTAAAATACAACAAAATACATAAAAACAAAGCAATGTTTCATTTTAAGTACCTAAATTTTTTTCTCACGGGCTTGCGTCTCTACAAATACTGTCCTCTCCCTTATGTAGGAAAACAATTTTACAATATATTTTTATGGTCATAACACACAAAAAAATAAGTCTTTCTTCTAGTTAATGCTTAGAATTAGGTTTGAATTTTTTTCTTTCAGATTATTAACTTGTTTTTATAATGTTGCATGAAGTTTTAAGATTGTGGTTCTGAGGAAAAATACTCCAGCTTTCTTAATGTGTGCACTAGAGCATTTCTGGGCACTATCAAGTGCACTCCTGCTGGAGGAGGACATTTATTTTACCACCCACTCGACAAAAAGATGAAAAAATATTACAAAGCACACATTTAATGTGCGAGAGTTATGTGGCAGAGTTCTCAGTAACCAAGCTCAGGTAGAAAGTCTTTTCTGGTCCTTGCCCTTTCCTGTTAACTCTTTCTGCATTGTGACTGTTCACCACGTCCTTCTGCCCTGATGATCAGCTAGCTCACCACAGACCCAGAACCAATGGAACTGCTCTGAAATTGTAGGCATACACTATTCATTTCTCTCTTCAGCTACCATGTCAGATATTTTGTCACGGAAACAGAATTCTGTTCCAGTTAGTTAACTCCTGCACCAGTTTTTTTTTTTTTTTTGATCTTGTATGTGAGCCAGGAATGTTGAAGCAGACAAAATGACCTTGAAATTTCTACATTTGCTAAAGTGAGATTGTTTTGAGGTATCACTGGTGTTACAACAATTAAATATGATAGACCTATCGTGTACCTACTATTGATCACAACTGCCTTCTTTGGAAAATGACATCTGAAAAGTTGTATACCGGCAACATTTTTGTATGAATATTAAATCAGAAAGAGGGCTTTAGCCTGAGGAAATAACTTTTTCGAAGCTAGGGAAGCCTGTCACCCATGAAATTCCACCTATTTCGAGAGAAAATCCCTTTTGCTTCCCAGATGCATTCTCTTTTTCACTTCGCCATTCTTCTCTCACCACAAGGTTCAACAGTTACTTTTACTGTTAAGTTTTAGTTCTAGAAGATGCACTCACTTTCTGTAGATCCAGCTACAATTTGGATCATTCCAGATACACAGTGTCTTGAGGGCCATAGACACCCTTCTTTTACTATATGCTGTTTTAATTAAGCCATTTTTCAGGACCCATTTCCCTGTTGGTATAGCCTGAAAAGATCTACAGGAGTCTCTGTTTTCAGAAATCCTCAGCCATTCAGCCAGAGCCTGCATGGGCAATCCTTCACAAAATACAGGTTTTGTCAATTTGAATCTTATTTAATATGAATAATATGTAAGCTTAAAACCATGAACATTAGTTTTGTTGCAGGCAGGAAATTTGTTGTTAGATATTACTTTGTCTTTGTTAGAGTACTTTTGTTGTGAAAAGACATCTTGACCACGGCAACTCCTATGAAGAAAACATCTAATTGGAGTGGCTCACTTACAGTTTCAGAGGTTCAATCCATGTTCATAATTAGTTCAGAATTCATCATCATGATGGGGAGCATGGTGGCATGCAGGTAGACATGGTTTTGGCTGCATCTCGACCAGAATGCAGCAGGAAGTCTATTGACTGTCACACTGAGTGAAGCTTCAGAAAAAGACAGAAAAAAAAAAACAAAAAACAAAAACTTCTTGATGATTAAAAAGTTATAAGTAAAAAAAAAATAATTAAAAAAAAGTTACGAGTAACCTTTCGTTAGACTTTTCCACCCAATTTTCTGAGTTTTTACTAAAAAAGTAGACTGTGATTACTCTATTGTGCTGCTGCTTCTGGAACTGGCAGGTCACAGGGCCCCCATGGACTCTACTTAAGTAGTAACTGGCTAAGACTTCCCCACCTTTGAACACTGGCCAATGCTTCCCAGGTTAAAAATTATTTACAGCTTTCAGGGAATGCAGAGGCCCTTCAGCCTCTCAGCTGAGGGGAAGAAATGTGTGGGAAGCTATCTGTTTACTGTTGTGCAACTTGTCTTCCCTGCTTCAGGCAGATCCCCCTCATCCAGTTTTCAAAAGAACCTAGTGCAATCAACTTTACAATTATTAGTCTTTGACATAAATTGGGAAAGAATTCTTCTCCGCTGTTCGTCTGGGATTCGGATTCCTCTCAAGTCCACTGTCTCCCCCATGCATTAAGTGTTCCGGTTGATGCTAATGTCCCCTCCCAGTTTTTTGTCCCCATGATTCATATTTTTAAAACAAAATTGTAATTTTTGCACCCACAGAAATAGAAGCCAATTTATAATGTACAACATGGCTCATGACTTTACAAAATAATTCTAGTGTAATTCCTGAAGTTTGGAAGTGATTTTTTTTGTTGTTGATCCTTGGAGGTGTTTGTTACATTTTTATCTTGCTCACCATGCTGTCGCAAGGAAACACACCATCTGCAGCATGAAGTCTAATATCACAAAACTGTATGTTGATAGAATCAAGTTATTTATGAACTGTGACTTCCACAGGGAAGGGTTAGTTTGTAAGATGTTCTGGAATTATTTAGATGTTTTTCTTCTGCTTAATGTCAGTTGTTTTTGAGAAATATGTAGCTTAGCTCTCACTCCAAAATGTTTTGTTGGATATGTTTCAAGGAATAGATAGCAGTGATGTGATTAATAATGTGGCTCAAAGGATGAATCTTGCTTGAAGTCTAGAGAGATGGAACTCTGAAAATTGTTTCAGGTTTTTCTTTTACTTGAAGGGGAAAAAAGTATTGCTATGGAAGAATTCCTCTTACTTTTACATTTTTTATGGCTATTTAAATAGAATACATATCTCAATAGAAGAAGTAGAAACTATCTATTTTTATTAATATGTGTGTTTTGGATAATCCAACAAAAGTCAGTGCTAAGAACATTGCATGTACATTCCAGTACTGTTATTAGGTTTAGAGAAAGTAAAGCATACAAGCCTCTAGTAGTGTTTGATACATGGTGAAAAAGGAAATATATGCTGTTCTAATTTCTTTCTGGTTGATGCACAAAGTTTGTAATATTAGGGTAGAAAAAAATCTGTGGGAAAGACTTTTTTTAAAGAAAAAAAAATGTTGCTTGTAGCTTGTCTTTGGAATTGTCTTTCACCCAGATAGTAACCAACCTAATAATGTGCTATGAGACCATTTACAAATATGTACTCATTCTGATTACACATTGTATACTCAGTCTGTTTAAAATTAACTGGCCTTTAAGAAAAACATTGTGTTCAATCTTACAATATCTTTGACCTCCAATGTAATTAACCTACAAGCTCAGCAGAATGTAAGCTTTGATGTATCATGTTCCCCGTCTTTCCTTTGTGACCCATCCATACTCCTGACTCAGAAGAATGTATGTGTGTGCAAAAGATAGAGTGAATAGACATAAGTCTATGCACTATTCACTAAACACATCGACGTATTGAAAACTATGTTCCTTACAAGAAAAAATTTTAAGAGAAACACATGGATAACACCTAACTGTGGCTTTGTGTATTCTTCTGAATAAAGAGAATCAGAAAACAATTTCCTCCCTTGTGTGCTTCCTATAAAAGATTGATTAAGAAAATAACATTTTCATTCCCTTCCTATATTGTATTTACCATGCTGTTTAATAAACAGAACAATGTTTTTTGGAAGGAACAGACCAAAAGAGATCAACACTGTCCTGAATAAATCAGATCCACTCTTGGATAAATATGAATACCAACGGTCAATTTCTTTTCTTTTGTATCATGTAAAGGTTAAAATAAATCTATTTTGTTGGCTCTCTGGGCTCAAGCATTTTATAGTCATCTTTCTGGACCTCAGTCTTTAGTCTTCATGGTAAAGTATAGCATCTTGCAACCTCACAACAGATCACACAGGAGTAGTGAGGAGAAGACATGGGGAAAACCTCTGAATTAGTTAGGGTCATAAACACTAAAGGCCTTCTAAATTTTTGTTTCACACCAAAGAAATAGCAAAACAAAATGTACTAATTATTTATAGTTACTATTCCTAAATTTTGATCTTTACAAGAAATTACTTTCTCCATCAATCTTTCAAAGAAGAAAATGATTTGGGGTGTATTCTTTTTCTATTACTTCCAGTAGACCGTGATTTTTGTTGCTGGTGTTCTGTTTTAATCAGGGCATAAATCAATGGTCAAAGACAACTGGTGAATATTACTAGAGCTTCTTTAACTTACAACTCTTTTGTGGTATGAGGAAGTGTCTCCTAACAGTCTGTGAATGAAGACTTAGTCTTAGCCAACGAAGTGATGGAAGCTTTAAAAGTGGAGCCTATATTATGTGGTCCTTAAGCATCAAAGACACCATAAAGAATGCATAGGACCCAGTTTTTTTTTTGCTTCCTCTAGTCTATATTCTGGCTCTGTAATAAATCTTGCTCTATCATATATTCTTGTCATCATATGCTTCCTTACTACAGACCAAAAGCAAGGGGGTCAATATCATGGAATAGACCCTCAATTGTATTTCTCTTACTGATTATCTCAGGTATTTGTTGCAGTAGCAGAAATCTGACTAACAAAATATTTTGTGTAGCTATTACTTCTGAATTATAAGCTTCATACCTGAATGGAGGTGGGAGGCTCATAAATCTCAGGAAGCTCAGATAGTTCCAAGACTCATGATACCCAAGGTTACAAAAGCAGTGAGCAAGTACTGGGAAACAGAAGTTCGTCTTTGGTGGAGCTGCCCACATATAGAGCCTGGGGGAGAGGTGTGCAGTAAGTTGAAAATATATGTAAATATCAAAAAGTTGAATTGCAGATAGGCTTGATAGCACAGGCCTGTAATCACACTGCATAGAAATCTGAGGTCAGAAAGTAAGTTTAAGGCTATTTTAGTGACATTGTCTTCAGAATACAGAGATGTACAACCCATTGATAGACCACCATTATAGCACACCTTGGGTTTAACACCCCCAAGCAAATATACACATTCTTGGCATAGACTCTTCATGTTCTCAGACTTGTGGAATTATACCCAATGAAAAGGCATGTATTGGAGGAGAAGCAGACCCTGGTCTGTAATTTCATATAAATGAAAACAACATAAAAATTCGCAACACCTTTTACAACTGGCAGTTAATAGGTCATTCTTACTCAGTTTCATCTAGATATCCTAAACACTTGACTTTTACATTCATCGGAACACATTCACCCACAACACCTCTTACTACCCTTAGGTCTTCTTTTCTTCTATTTTACATCTTGCTTGAGACAAATAAAGAATAGGATATCTATGATAGTTCTTTCTTTCAAAGTCTTTTTTTTTTTTCAGGAAAGTTAAAGCCTTAAAGTTCATTTTCATTTCCTCCAAAAGACCCTATTTGTTTGCCAGCCTGCTAACACCCATATTGAGTTCATCAGACTTAGGAGCTTTTGTGGGACTGCAGAAACCTGAGCATAAAGTTTCTTCAATTTTCAGAACGACATTGTTACACTGGTTTAGTATCAGAGCGGGATTCTACTTAACCAATGAATGCATCCACTCATCTGGACATTAAAACATCTATAAAAAGTTGAGGTAATGTGAGAATGTATGCATAGATTAAACATGCCATACCAGTAAGTCATTCTTGTAGTATTGTTTGACACTCACACTTAAATGTTGAGAAGTGCTTGCAAAAATAATCTCCTTAATGTTATAGGATTAACGTTAAGGATTCCTAAGTCTTTGAAAGCCTAAACTCATGTTGAATCATGCCAGGAAACCCAGATCCATGCTTTATTTGAATTAAAAAATGAAAGCGTTTGGTTGATAATTATTATATTTAGAATCTGCAAAAATGCCTACCCAAAGAGAGCAGAAACTAGAGCTGTATGTGTTCTACCTCTCAAGATTTTAGAACGCCCAATGAAACCAACAGAATACTTTGTTTTCTTTTTAAAATGCTTCATTATCTCAGATATATGTTATTGTTAAAGAATCTATGTTGTATGGAAATAATATTGCTGTATGTGGAGATTTCCATAGCTCTTTTGGTTAGTTTTTTGTTCACTTGACACAAGGTATTAGGGATGAAGGAATGAAAACTGAGAGAATAACTCTATCGAATTGGCCTGTAGGCAAGTCTGTGGGACATTTTGTGACAAATGAGCTGACTGTGGATGGCGTCACACCTGGGTAGGTGGTCCTGTGTTTATAAAAGAGCAAAAAGGCAGGCTGAGCACGCCATGGGGATTCAGTTAATAAGCAGCCTTTCTCCGTGGCTTCTGACCCCCAGGTTCCTATTTTGAGTTCCTGCCTTGACTTCCCTCAGTTATGGACTGTGATCAGGATTGTAAGTCAAACTCTTTTCTCTGCATGCTGCTTTTGGCTAAGTGTTTTCTCACAGCAATAGGGAACAAAATAAAACAATTATCATGAGAAGTTAAGAACAAAAGTCCGGGGGTGGGAAGCCTTTTACAAGGAAAGTTTGCTTATGGTTCTCAGTGTCATTACTTTTTCTCAGCTACAAGTTTTCAGGCCCAGAACTGATGAAGAGAAAGAATAGATATGTGAGTGTTTGTGTGTGAGTATTTGTGTTTGTGTGTGTATATATGCGGATTGTGAGCACACTTGTATGTGCACAGAGGCTGGAGGAGAATGTTTGATGTTCTGCTATATCACCCCCCAACACTGTAAGTCACTCACTGAACCTGGAGCTAGACTGGCTGGCAGCCAGCATCCTATCTCTTTCTTACATAGCAATAGTATTACAGGTGCACACAGCCACACCTATCTTAAGTCTGATTTTTTTATATATAGGTAAAAATGTTATAGAGGGTCTGGATTTGGAAGATAAGTTTTTCTTCCTGTTCCTTGCTGTGGTTGTCTGTAAATACACAAAATGGAAGCATTGTGTGTGCTCTACCACTGAGCTGTGATTATACCTTCTACTGTTCCTATGTTTAACTGCATCAACTTCTTGTAGCTTATCAAGCATTCCTTCAACATCTGTAATATTGATATTCTGCCAGCATGGCAAGAGTCTCTACATTCTGTTCTAGCTCCTCACCTCAACAGCGAGACAGAAAAGGGAACGTAAACTTGTAGACTTGTAAAAACCTTCCATGCATCTACTTACTCTCACTCAGTCTTTAGTATGTTAGTATGTTGCTGGCTTAGGTCCATACACTCTTGGTTGTAGATTATGTAAATGTCTCAGCATGCTGTTTAAGCAGAATGTGCAAGTGTATACCTAATGGAGTTTCAAGAGTGAGAGGCTAAGGCTGTCTTTTCTGTTCTCTAAAATTTGCCTTTGAAGGTCTAGTCCTTTATCTTCAAGCACTAAAGAGGCTCAGTGGGGAAGGAGCCTATGATTTTGAAATCTATTTTTTTCCAAGTGTTCTTTTAAATAGGGTCACTTGATGCTATCTTATTTGCTTGGTCCATACAAAGTAAGTCTGAAATATATATAATTACTATTTCACATATATTATAGATGAAGATACTGAGGCTTAGAAAGAACGTCAAGTCCCATCTGAAGCTGTTAAGTACAGTTAGTCAACAAACAACAAGAAATTCGGGACAGTATCCTGTGATATTTTTAGACTTTGAATTCTTGACACATTCTATTATACCGTGGGAGAGCTTGCTAAGCCTTCTTCCCATTGAGGAAACAGAACCTCCCAGAAGAAGTGATCACTATCCTAATAAATATAAATGAATTAGGAAACCAAGTTTGCTATTCATTTATATTCTCATCTGAAGGTGACCCTGAAGATGATGGCTGGACAGTTTCTATTTCTCAGGAATCAGTGGGAACAGGGCAGAACGCATACGCTTCAGGAGACTTTGATGAGAATCTAATTCAGCTCCTTCTTATCACTGCAGAGGAATTATAGACAGAACAGGGGCTCTCCATGGAAAGGCAGCAGCTCAAGGCACACTTTCTATAACTCCACCTGTCACATCTGCCTGAGTTTGTCCATGTGGGCCGTTATCCTTGGTTCAGACATCAAACTCCATCACTTAGGTCATCTTGTGCTAACTTCTTACCACTGTAGAAGTGAATGGTGAGGAATACTGGAAATTTTTTAATTTAGATATTTTCCTGAGTCTGTTTACTCAGAAGTATATTGATATGTGTATTAATTGCTCATAGTTTGCACAGAACATTTATGTCTGATACAATAACACCACCCCCACAGTCCACGTATCATGAAATCAGGGTCATTTGCAGGGCTTTCTCACAAGTGTACTACTCAGAGAGGTTTCTATTCCTAATCACCCTCCTTGTGTTTACTTCTCAGAGTCACAGAGAATGTCGTCATTATCCCGTAATGAAAAAGACACAACAAAGGCCCAGCTTAGAGAGTTAATTATAGCTTTTGACTTCAATTTACTTCTTCATAGAGTTGCCCACTGACTTAAGAATCATCTTACCCCAGTTACCTGCAGTTCATATTTCCTCCTGGTCTTCCTGGTTGTTCTGTATCATGGAATAAAACTGCTTTTATTTTCAAGATTCTCATCACTAAACTTGAGCTGCTACTATAGTCTAGCTTGTAGTCAGTTTTATTACAAGCCTCGAAATAATACAAGCTAAACTGCAACATTCATGTGCTGATATATCTAAACATTCTGTTTGGTTAAACAGAACATCTCAGTTCAATTTCTTATCCTTAAATATTATAGCTTTATCATATAATATAAGGAGGGAGAGTAACATGTGACTCATTAAAAAAAACACAGGGAAAAAAGTGAAGCATTTCTTATTCAGTTCTGACCAAAACAGGATCATATTAGGTAAAAGGAGAGCGGGGGCATGACCAGAGTTTTCTCATGTTACAGTAGTGCTAGAGTCTTTAATGAAAAAATAGGAAGGAATTTAATTATTCTATGTCAAAGTACTTGAGAAGTGAAGGTGGCAGAAGTCTGTAAGTCCTTCAGTGCATGCTTGTTCTTGACATTCTCTTTTCCCAGTTCTTGACATTCTCTCTTCCCCGGCTGGAAAGCTGCTGTAATCAGAGGGACACAGAGAGTGGTACAGAGTAGCTTTTAGACAACCGATGACTGCTTCAAAATACCCTTTTCTGCCGAATCATTTGACAGAGACTGCAGTAGTTGGTGTTCAAAGCACTTTCTCGAGAAAATACTTATGGATATCTCCAGCTAATGCTTCTCTCTGAGCTGTGCATGCATTTGCTTCCTGGACCCATAAGGGCCCTTTGATACCTGTACATTATGGTTTAGATTTGTAGGCTATCTCTTTTACCAACAAGGAAGTTCTTTGAGACTTTATTTTTTTCTGTGTACTCTTCTCTATCAACATTATATCTCATAATGGAAACCCTAGAATACTCATTAACTGAATTAATGAATTATTGAATGCAGTGTGTGTGTTGACTGTTCTCTCTCTCTCTCTCTCTCTCTCTCTCTCTCTGTGTGTGTGTGTGTGTGTGTGTGTGTGTGTAGAAAAAAGAAATTTTCATGAATTGACATATGATTAGAGACTAGCAAGTCAAAATTTCATAGATCAGTCAGGCAAACTAAAGTAGGAGTAGAAGCCAATGTAGTGGCCTTGAGTCTGTTCTATATGGGCGAAATGACCTGATTATAAAGTCAAGGGATTTCTATTTTATTGTCTTGGGGTAGAAAACCTTCTCCAATAAACTTCAGGCTTTCAGCTACTTGGATGAGGCCCACCCACAGTTTCAAGCGTGGTCTCCTTACTTATGCTCAACAAGCTGTAAATGTTAATCACATTTATAAAAACCCTTTACAGCACAATCTGGACTAATGTTTGACCAGACTATTGGGCAGCACAGCACAGCAAAACAGCCACATAAAACGGGAGGTCATAGCACATAGAAATTAAATGGGGCTTCCAAAACTATTGCTAGACACAAAACCAGGATCTAACAAGGTCATTGTGGACATGAGGAGAGCACATTTTTATAGCTCTTCACCAAGATCCATGTGTCCATGAAGCACTTGTGCTGGGAGCCGATTTGAATAGCTGCCATTACAAGATGGCATTTGGCCCCAGCCATATTAGGGTTGCAGTTTTTCCACCGGAAAACAGGGTGAGTTGTTTTGATCTAGCTGCCCATACTTCCCCTGACCGGCAGGGGAACATCCTGGTCTGTAATTGAAAAGGATGTTCCCCTGCTTTCTTTCCTGCCGGTGGGTCTCCAGAATCAAAGTATCAAAAGTTGCTAGGCAGACTCCCTATATAAGCAGCTATAGTTCAGAGCCCCTTGCCCCTTACTTTCTGCTCTCCCTACAACCAAGAGGCTCTAATAAAGCGTGATTTGAGAAGAATCCTCGTCTGGTGGCTGTTCCTTCCTGCTGGTCAGGGAGCTTGCCGCACACTTGGGTTCTTTACTAAACAGATTCTCATCTATTGTGTTGAAAGTAGGGCCTGGCATCCTGTTTCTTTCAGCCCTTGCTTATACTGGCCTGGAATGTGAATAGCAACATCTTCAACATAAAAGGAAGAATTGTGTAGTTGCTGTAGAGGCCACGGGGTTCACAAGTCTAGGATACTTGCTATCTATACCTTCACAGAATTAATTATTCCAAACTGAAACTAAAAAGATCAAAGGATTTTATTGGTGGGAGAGGGGTGTCTTGTGAATTGTGACTTGCGAATACAGGTTAAGACGGTGCTAAGTCACTACTAAGGAATGCAGAGAAGGCAGAGCTTATATGAGCTGAATAGCGTTGATTTATTACCAAGCCATAAAAGTTCTTTGGTGAGGAAACTGCTGGAGTTGAGAACACTTTTTATGTGACAAAAGGATCTGTAGACAATAGAAGGCATATAAATGAATGTGTAGATGTGGATAAAATATCCATAATACAAGGCTTAGTAAACTCTGGGTCACTCTGCAATTGTAGGTACATGGAGATTATATTCATCAGATACCTCAAGTCAATGGATGAGTACTGCCAAACCTGCATTCTCAACAGCAGCTTGAGATGTGTCTCTGAGTAGTTTCTTTAGTGGCCTCTTAGTGGGTCCCTCATGAGAGTACTTTTATTTTCATAGTAGGAAATGCTTGTCTACTCCTATCTAGACTACCCTATTGCTTATTCCTAATAATTGATGCTTTCCTGAGTTCCTGTGTAATGAGGTCTGGTGATGCCCAGTATCTGGAGTTGTTGCTTGACAAAGACCACAGTGCTCATATGACTTGTATTGACCCTTCACTCCCCTTGCTGGATGTTGCTGCACAACTTGTTCCTGTGCCTTTGACATGTTTAATGTTTGAATTCCTTGCTATTAAGGGCCCCTCACTGAAAGCTAGAACTGGGACAATGTAATAATTCTTGTGAAAGCTGATATTAAGAATAAAGCTATACACTCAGGTAATTGCATGGCATATACAGCGACAAAGTTAGATTAGTTAAAGTTACCTTTGTACTGGGCAAAGAATGTTGTAGAGAGATGATAAAAGTATTCTATAAAGATATAAAATATAAACATCATATTATGCCAGAAATTGGATAATAACTGCTGCAGCTTTGGCCTGAGGCTATTTCTTGGGCACTCTGACTATTAAGAGTTTATAAAACACTGCTTGGGACATGGCAGTATACCCAGGAGGACTTGAAGATTGTTTTGGTCTAATGTTCTTGTAGCAACAAAAGCAACTAGCCTGAGAACAGCTTGTCATATACCTCTAGGTTCTTAAAAATTGGTCTACAGGATTGTTGGGTCAAAATGGTCATGAAAGATAACTGTTTACCAATGATGTCAAAACTTGAGGGAAAATGACTGGAAATGAGAACTCTGTTCTGTCATAGTTTATTAATGATGACTAAAAGATGAGCAAAGGGAAGTAAAACACAGGTCCAAAAACCAAAAATGATATGATCTATATTTTGGAACAACATGAAAGTACCCCTCCTTACTAACTTCTGTATAAATAAAGAAGCACTCTGCTTGCCAGTCAGTCAGGCTGAAAGATTCTCCTGAACACCATGGCCTGGCTCCCTCCCTCCCTTTCCAACACCTTATATCCTCTGCTGGGACCTCTCCACCACTGGGGTTGGCTACTGGCAGAGACCCTTCAGATATTATAAACCTGGCAAGCTTGAGCCAGATGGTTCCAGGTGACTATCAGATATCAGATATTGGGATCTCAGGAGTGAGCCAGATCTTAGTTATACACACATAATGCAGAGGAAGCCACACAGGGATACGCTTGTTCACCTGAACCTACTGTACCAATCCCAGCTAGCTTAAGGACATGGTTTGTGATGTCAGGTAAACACAATGCCTTCAGCTAGAAGCTGTTCTATAAATGAAATTAGTGTTTAGACTAACCAGCACTGATAAGAATTGATTTTAAAAACCTTATTTAAAGATGAAACTAGAACAGTGGTTATGAGGAAAGAGGGAAAGATCTCGGCCCAAGGCAACTGGAAATATTCAGCATCTTGAAACCTGAGATCTTGAAAGAGCAGTGGTTAAGGGAGTTCAAGCAAAACTTTGAGAAACTGTGGAGGGTTTAATCTGGGATTAATGCATAGAGAAGGCTCTGGTTTAAATTAGTGCATAGGCCAAAGGAAATGGAACATGGACTTGAAATTGAGCAACAAGAAGAGTGACAAGAAACATCTTGGTTGTTCACAAAAGGGGGGGGGGGGCAGCTTTGACAAATGTGTCTCATTTAGAATTGACTGATGTGAATCAGTCAGAAGAAACTGATGGTGCTGAGCAGGCTATAAAAGTAGAGCTTCAAGATGCTACTGAAGTTTTTATATGTGAGGTTGAGAGAAAAAGTTAGAGAAATACACAAACAGAGAGGAGGGAGGGGAGAGAGAGAGAGAGAGAGAGAGAGAGAGAGAGAGAGAGAGACTGCCTGCCTCAGGATTTCAAGGTGTTCAGAGTCTGGAAACTGACATTCAAAGATTCACAGGAACAGTAAGAGATTCGTACATGGAAAAATGTCAAAATTTTTATTTATCATCCTTTTCCCCCCTTTTCTTTTTTGTCTGAAAGTAAGCAAACATAATTCCTACAGTCATGCCATAAATGCTAACATGTAGTATATTAAATCTTATTGACTTTATATGTAATCTACCCATAAATCTTTCCTCTCTGTAAAGTACTCCAAATGGGTGTTTCTCCCTTCTGTTCCCTGCAAATAAAAGGACTGTTCCAGCTATTGCTGTGACTTATTCACTGTGCACAAGACGTGCAAAGATTGCAAGGGTGAGAACTTGCTCTCCAGCAGGGATTATTTACCCTCCATGCTTTTGCACTGGTAACCATTTGCACATATGAGTGGCATCTGCTTCAGGCATGAGGATGACCCAGTGGATGACTGTGCAGTGATGATGGCAGAGACCTTATTTCTTTTTGTTTAGTTGGTTTTGAGTTGGAGCCTAAATCATATGTATTGTTATATGTTAGGTCTTTCTCCGGACACCAAGACACTCTAGTGAATTTGTGATGAGCAAGGTAGAACTGAAGTAGAAAAGAAAAGGTAATTTTCATAGAAAAACTTATGAAAATTATTACTCCTAAGTCTGATGCTCTTATTGAGAGAATGACTTTAATTTAGGGAAAGCAGCAGCCCCCAGGCTAACAATGGCAAATGTAGAGGAAGAGCCAAAATTTGTAGGAGAAGAATGGGGGTTTATGTGAGAAAGAGGTTGGAGAACACCGGGTATAGGCAAATGCTTTGGTCAAAGAGATGGCAGGGAGCTCTCACCAAAAGACCACCTTTGAAGCATACCAAGATCTGAGAATACAGAAGCAGAGGAAAGCACAGAGTCGGGCTGGGAATGAAGGGGCAAATCTGTCAGGAGGCAGAGGTTGGAGGGTAGGTAGCTCCAAGTCTGAGGTTTGAGATTTACTATTCCCTATAAAGTCAGTACTTGGAAGTGAAACTTGTCAAACATGGGGAAGGAGTAAGAAGAACATATTTAAAAGAGGCAATGGTCAATACAGTGAAGAGTAAGTAGCCAAGGAGTGGAGAAGTCATGCCCAGTAGATCTGAGGATATTAGATTGGTGCTCAGTGCTAACTAGGGCAAAGGCAGTTTATTACAGAAGAAGAAAACATTATACAGGTGTAAGGTGAATAGGGAAATAAAGGGTTTGCATACTTTCTCAGGCAACTTACCATGGAAAGACGGGAAGGTTAAGGAACACTTGTGTTTTAGGTTAGGGGAGGATGGATACAAAGATCTTACAGCCCGTTTGGTTTTTCCTCCCAGTTTAAGAATCTCTAATGTAGAAGTGTTGGCATATCAGCATGTTTTAAAGAGTCCACCCTGTGATTCATATAATGAATAATGGGGATTTAATGGATAGGTTAGCATTTCCCAACAATGTAGATTTGAGTTAGACATGCAAGAATTTTAGTTGCTTGCGCAAGATTTAATTTCCAGTAACTTCCTTAGTAAGATGGGCTTGCTCTCTGGTTTAGAATGGGTTTATAATTTATCTAGCAAAACTTTGTACACACCCACACAAAGAGAGAAAATCAGAGACAGAGTCAATTATACAGAAAGAGACTGGTTTGTCTCAGTGTACAGGGAAGCCCCTCTAAACATTAATATATTTTCTTTCCATCTTTTCCATTTTGTGTATTATTAATACCCTACCAGTGCTTTGTACTTTAAAGGCTTGGATCCCATAATAAGTAGTTGTTTTGAGGTTGAGAGACCCTCTTGTCACATTATTAATATATTAAAAAAATAAATCATAACACAAGGAGGAATGAGTGTCTAGGCCACAAGTTGGAGTGTGGAGGAGAGGTATAATGAGTCTGCAAAGTAGACCATAGGATCAATCCTGCTTTTTAGTTGAAATAATCTTTTATTCACCAAGGATTTTCCATGTACTAATTTTTGTTGTTGTTCAACAGGACCTCACTATGTTGCCCTGGATGGTTAGAACTACACTAGATTAGGTTCAGCTGGATGTATGACTTCCTCAAGCCTTCATTAAACTCAAACCTCACTTGTCAAGTGGAGATGATCAAATTAATAAGCTATACTATTAATAAAATACTTACAAATATAGTGATAAGTTCAGTATCATTTCAAGAGAAAGAAAGTAATTGAGATATATAAAACAGAACAGTACTGCCCAATAAACACTGAATACCAACCATTTTAAAATAGACATTTTTAAAACATGGAAAAGCAAGTGATAAATTAATCATAAAATTTCATTAAAACAAAAATATCTGAAGTATTATTTTAGTGTGCAATCGTTATGATTATAATGGTTTGCTTTGAATTTTATGGTAAGTCCTGGAAGTTGCAAATTTTGCAATTCACATCTTAGCTTTCACACGATCCCTTCCAAGTTTCAAAGGTTTCATGTGATTGATGGTGTCTTTTGCTATGGTATGTTCAGATCATTGGAAGATTGAGTCTCTGGGCTATTATATAGAAAACAGAAGGCATTTTTAACCTTCTATTGAAAAAAGGAAAATCAAGAAACTTTATAAAGACCACAGACTTCAAGTCCACAACAATTTTTGCCATCCTTATAGAACTTTCTCACGTAGCCTTTGAAAAAAGATTGTTTGGGAACACACCTGGAAAGATAAACCATTCCAAAGAGTATGTTACTTCCTTCATACCTATCAATCTATCATTTCACTTGTACTTATGAAATATCCATCATACTCTTACTTGATTTTGATTGGATTCTAAAGACTTTCTAATGTTGTTCATGAAACCAGTAGGGGGGATTTAAATCCCTTCAATTGTAAGTTACTTATAAACATTTGTGAATGTCACACACAATCATTTAATTTACTTTTAATACCTTCATAAATCCACGCTTGAGAGAAAGACACACACACACACACATGAAATACCAGTGTGTCTCTATATACAGGAAAGCCTTTAAAAGTATATTAATATACATTTAATTAGTAACTTGAGAAAAAGAAACATACACTTAAATTAAAAATTTTCAAGGAATTAAGTGTTATATTTTTAAAGTAGCTGTTGTTTTCAGACAAATACAAAAAGTAGGAAAGAAACCTTAGGCAGGTGATATAGTTGTTGCCAAAAAGGTGATTTGCTTAATTCACTTCACTTTAAATCAAAATGAGAAAATGTTTTCTGAATAATATGTGCCATATGCTGTTGAGGAAGTAGGCAGTGTCAGAAACATTCTTTAGGATGTTAACTTCACTCATGTTTGTTTCCCAGCTTTCCTCAACCTGTCCTGAGCAATCTATACTTTCTGGGGCACTTATAAGCAACCACATGTTTGCAATGACTGCAAACAGGGCATTGAATTTGTAGGAAAAAGAAAATAAGCCAGAATCATCAGGCAGAAGTTACTTTGAACAGTATGTAAGAAATCACTTTGGGGAGGCAGAGGCAGGCGGATCTCTTAGTTCGAGGCTAGCCTGGTCTACAAGAGCTAGTTCCAGGACAGGAACCAAAAGTTACAGGGAAACCCTGTCTTGAAAATTAAAAAAAAAAAAATTAAATTAAAAAGTAAAAAAATAAAAAAAAATCACTTTTGTGAGATCCTAGTTTATTTCCTGTATTTAATATTTTGCTTCTTGACATTATTTTGAAGTATATGAATTGATATATTTGGATCATGGAAATGCTTTTCCTAAAGTCTCATTTTTTTATTGGCTTAATTTTTTTCATATAGTATATTTTCATTATATCCATTTCCCTTCCCAGTCTTCACCACCTCTATACCTACCCAACTTTATATTCTCTCTCTATAACCAAAACAAAAACAAACAAGCAAAACAATAACAACAACAAAACAGAATAAAAAGCAAAAAAACTAATAAAAAATTTGAATGGCAAAAAAATGCCAAACAAAAAGCATATGCATGCATGCATCACACCCACTCACCCCACCCCATAGTCTTGGAGTCCAATTTGTGTTGTCACGTACACTCCTAAGCATGGGGCTTATTCTGAAATGTGGTTGATACACTCAGTGTCATTTCATTGAAGAAAACTGATATCCCCTCTCTCACCAGGTATCAATTGCAATTAGCTTGCTGGCTAAAAGTGTGATTTTGTGCAGCACTTCCTTTTCTATGTGCTGTGATTTGTTTTTCTAGCTTGATCTCATGCAGCTCTTATGTGTGCTGTCACAATCTCTGAGTTCATATGTGCATCAGACCTGTTTTGTCTGGAAGACTCTCTTTCCTTGGCATCATCCACCAATTCCCTCCAGATATTGCAGCCTTTCCACCTTCTTGTCTGAAAGGATCCCCAAGCCTTGTCAACAGTAGTTTGATAAAGATATCCCATTAAGGCCTGAGTTTTCCAAAGAATCTCATTTGTCAAGTTGTGGGTCTCTTTGTTAATTCCCATCTACTGCGAAAAGCTTCTCTGATGCGTTTTAAGTAGGCAGTGGCCTATGGGTATGGCAATATGTGATTAAGAGTCATTTTATTGCTGTTCTTTTGGCAAAGTAATAGTAGGTTTCCCTCTAGGCCCCAGAACTATCTAGTCTTGGGCTCTTGGCCAGTTTGTCAGTGCTATGTATAGACTCTACCTCATAAAGTGGGTCTCAAATCCACTTTTTAAAGTGGCCAGTTACTCCCAAAACATCTGTACCATCATTGTACCTGTGTATTTTGTAGGCAGGTAAGCCACATAGTTCCTAGCTGAGTGACATTGATGATTACTTTTCTCTTCTGGTAATGTACATAGTACCTTCCAGCACAATGAATGCTAGTCAGTAGGGATGATGTTTCTAGTTGGTCATCAGCTCAATTTTTCATTTTGATAACATAAAAAAGTGACATTTTCAACAATAGGGCCTAATTCTTAAGTTGTGAAGGATAACCAATAGCATTAACTATATCCTGTAATGTTTTTTTTGGGGGGGGGGCACCTAGAGGAACTCTGTGGCCAATGATTTGACAAGATGTAAGTCATTTCTAGTACTGGAAGAATAAGATGTGTATTTGGGGCATCATCTCTCTCTTCTTCCAGTTTCCTGTGTACACACATTAGCAGTTTGGGCCTGTTTGATAGTTCATAATAAAGTCAAGTACCAATCCTCACTCAGATCTATAAGTTCAAAACCTGCATTTTAATAAATGTCATAATGTGATTCTTATCCTCATTCAAGTAAAGAAATAATGGTATATATTGTGCAAAAGTTGGCATACTTTAAAGAAAAAAATTGTTAGTTTACTTTTAAGGTACCACAATAATTTACTTCATAACTATTAATAAAATAGTTTTCAATTGAAATAGCTTTCATCTTTAGCCACTAACTGAGATGTCCTTTATACATATTATGCTGCCATTTAGAAGTGTCTGTGCATGCATCATTTTTTAAGAAAGCTTTTCAAGTGATCTGCAGACATTTTGCATGTACACAAGTATTTACAGTATGGATATGCTTGCTGCACGACACTAGGAATAAAGTTCCAAAGGGAAGGTAGTACCAACAGGGATTAAGGATTCTGTCTTAACAATTTTTGCTTCTAGATCTCATGGTCCTGGATGCATTCAGCTCTAATGTGACTAGGTTCTTACAATGTGTGATTCCCCTCTGGGAGGAACAGGTGAGGGCACCTTTCATGCCTATCCCTGCTGCCCTTGGATTAGCCATCCTTGTACTCCTGACATGATTTTACTCATAAATCACTTCCTGTCACACTTCTGATTCCTTCCCAACTTTCCAGAGTCTTTCTGAAAGCCAGAAGCCTGAAAATAGCTTCCCAGATGTGTCTACTGCCCTCCTCTGGGATATTCTTCAGAGACAAGCTGAAAATAGCACTGGCCTTCTCAGCCTGGGACCTCAGCAGTTCAGCCTGAGAATTTAGGCAATTTTGCATTTTCAAAATTAAAATAAAGGGTGGAATGCCTCTACTAGACCACATACCTTTCAGTTCATTGGTTTGTTCTTTACAAGGTCATGTGTCATATTTTAAAGCTAGAGATGGTGTTCATAGAAAAGTGGCTGGACTCAGGACACAGTGAAATATTGTAGGCTTTTTCTTTTCTGTACACTACACTAGTGGCTGAAAAACATCTTAAGGCATCTGTGCTTGTTGGGCAGCAAGATGACACCGGACCTTGGTCTGTTCACATTAAAAGTATTAAAAAAGATTAAAAATCCAAACAAGATTCAGTGAATTCAACTAAGTGAGATCTATAAAATAAATAAGAATGAATTAACATATCAAGCAGAGTTTCTATTTTCCCAAATAATTTAGGTTAGAGGAGATTGAGTTTTCTGTTTAAAACTGAATGTGTGTTTGTGCATGGGCCCTCAGAGTACAGAGACTATGGGTCTTCTGGAGCTGAAATTATAGATAGTTGTGAGCATCCTAGTGCTGGAAACTATATTCAGCCAGAGGAGTCTGCACAGCTATCCACTAAGCTATGTCTCCAGTCTCCTCCCATGTAATTTAGAGAGTACATATATATTTCACTTCAGGACCAATTTAGATTCTAGGACACCTAGTTATGTGTTTACATTTGCTTTGTTTGTGGACTGTCTCTGGGCATCCAGACACTGTCATCATCCTATTGACCCTCAGCTCTTCAGTATTGGAAATATAAGTCACTTTGTGAGATTTGGATTAGATAGAGCATGGGTAGCCAAATTACACATAACACAGGATAGAACTCATCCCCATCAGGTAAACATGTCCATCTTCTGAGCTTCTGTGTACACTTTATTAAAATTGTTATTTTGACAGTTGTTGTAATAGGAGCGGCAGGGCTGCGTCCCCAGCACCCCGGCTGCCTGGCTAGCTTATGCCCTGAAATAACAACACACAAATTGTATTCTTTTAAACACTGCTTGGCCCATTTCTATCTAGCCTCTTCTAGGCTCATTCTCACATATTAATTTAGCCCATTTCTAATCATCTGTGTAGCACCGCTAGGTGCGCTTACTGGGAGAGATTCTAGACTATGTCCATCCTGGGTTGGAGCTGAATTGCGTGCGTCTGCCTGGGAGAGGGGAGCATGGCGTCTCTGCTCCAGAGAGCAGAGCTGTCGAGTCTGAGCTCACTTCCTCTTCCTCCCAGCATTCTGTTCTGTTTACTACTCCCACCTATGTTTTAACCTATGAGGCCAAGCAATTTCTTTATTACTTAACCAATGACCTTCCTCCATCAGACAATTGGTGTCTCCTTTTATTAAAGTTGAAGTTAGTTTTGATTGTTTCCTTTTAATTTATTGTTTCTTGGAGGGAGAAAGACACACACACACAGACAGACAAAGACACAGAGAGAGAACATATGAGCACATGAGGCTGAGAGTGGCGAGTGAGGAAGAGGGATCTGGGAAAAGTAGAGGGAAGAATATGATCATAATATATTGTATAGAAGATTTTTTGGTAAAAATTAATTTAGAAAAAGAACTTAGATGCTGCTAATTTCTATGCTGTTATATGTCTAAATAGCTGAATGGTGGATTCTGTTTTCTGACATTTAGAAGATTTGTCACTGGTCCAATCCCCCTCCCACACACGCTTTTGGGATTGGACTGGCATGTCTCAGTAGCCTGTACTCTAGTTTTGCTCCTTGATCAGTCAACTATTCATATCATTAATAATCCATTTGAGCATTGAGCCCTAGGATAGGCAGGCATTTCAAGCTAGCACAATGAAAAAAGAAGAAGCAATTCAAAGATGATAAATGACATTAAATAATTTCCTTCAGTTTTGACTTTACCAAAAAGAGAATTGAAAGTGTCCAAGGGCCTGCATTCATGTACCTTTTCCCACCAATATCTTGGTTAGTCTCAGGACTTGACATTTGATGGAGGATAGTCATCTGTCTATTGGTTAATAAAGAAACTGCCTTGGCCCTTTGATAGGACAGAAAATTAGGTAGGTGGAGTAAACAGAACTGAATGCTGGGAGGAAGAAGGCAGGGAGAGAGACACAATAGCTCTCCTCTCCAAGATGGACACAAGTTAAGATCCTTCCCAGTAAGACACCACCTCGTGGTGCTATACAGATTAATAGAAATGGGTTAATCAAGATGTGAGAATTAGCCAATAAGAGGCTGGACCTAATGGTCCAGGCAGTGTTTAAAAGAATACAATTTGTGTGTTGTTATCTCGGGTATAAAGCTAGCTGTGCAATGATGGAGGAAGGCCATTGGTTAATTATAATAAAGAAACTGCTTGGCCTCTGATAGGACAGAAAATTAGGTAGGCAGAGCAGACAGAACAGAATGCTGGGAGAAAGAAGCTGAGTCAAGGAGCCGCCATGATTCTCCCACCAGACACAGATGCAGGTTAAGATCTTCCCTGGTAAGCCACCTCGTGGGCTACACAGATTATTAGAAATGGGTTAGATCAATATGTGGGAGCTAGCCAGTAAGAGGCTGGAGCTAATGGGCCAAGCAGTGTTTGGAAGAGTACAGTTTCCATGTAATTATTTCGGGGCATAAGCCATGCGGGTTGCCGGGTGCCGGGAAAGTAGCCTGCCGCTCCTATTACAACAGTGCAGGAGCTGGGCGGGAACGCAGCCTGCTGCTCCTTCTACAGAATGATAAAAAGAGCCTGGAAATGAACTTTTCTGGAAAGAACTTTCAAGAATAAGCATTTCTTGGAATTTTAATGGCAATATTTTCATTAAAGCTCATGCTTTAGAATTATACTTTTAATAGACAAAATTACAAATAAAGATGTTGGTATTACTGTTTTGAAGTGTAAATGACACTTTTAACATTTTATAAATTAATGTAGGAATTTATAAATGGAAGAACCATTTATTTTCAATTGTTCGGCAATAAGTGTGGTTAATGATTTATATACCTAAATGATTTATATACTTTTTTTCAATTTTAAGCCATTGTAAATAGTTTGTATACAACTTTTAAAAAATTCTAAAATAACTATATTTTTAAGAAATCTGTATGTATTAATTGTCAAGGCATTTTTTTTAAAAAAATATTTTTATCTTATGTATATGAGTGCTTTGCCTGAATGCATATCTGTGTACCCACCATGTGCAAGTCTAGTGGTAGAGGAACCAGTGTTGGACCCCTGAATTTGGATTTATAAATGACTGTGGGCTTCCATGTGTTTAAGCCTGTGTCTCTTCCCTCATCCAACCCTGCCCTGCCTTAAGCCCACACCTAAGGTGGTGTTTGCCAGTTAGAACTGACTGGCTGGGCTGGGAGGGGTTAGCTCTCTGGAACACCATTCCTTCTGCCCTCTGTGTCTACTGATCCTGCTCCTTCTGCCCTCTGTCTCTATTGATCCAGCTGCTTCCCGGATGAGATGAGCCCATGCTATGGGGTTGAGATTCCAAGAAGTGAATTGAAAGATTGGAATTCATTTCCATTTGCTCTACTCCTAGTTGGAACAACTTTTACTTTTTATTAGAAAGAGATCTGTTTCCAAGGACTATTTTTACTCAACCCTAGAAGGTGTTTAGAAATTAGGTGTCTGCGTTATAAATACTTTGTGTGTTCCTAGGCATCCAGCCTTGCAGTTTTAAATGCCCCCAGAGTATCCAAATGCTGGCAGTGCTTTTAAAGATACTGGCCTGAAATTTCAATACAATTTGGTCTGTGGTTAAATTTAGCTAAGTGAGTTTGAAAAAAAAAATCTCTCAGGAGATTCTAATGTGATCTTTGTATTTCCCCTCACTCCCTCTCTCTTCCCTCTCTCTTCTCTTTCTTTTTCTGCTCTGTTTCTTTCCCTTGGGTACTCCCTCTCTCTGCATGTCACTGCCCTGTAGGTAGGCTCTCACCAAAATCAAATGCCTCTTCCTCACTGACCCCACAAAGCAGATGTAGTTCCTTGCTGTTGGATCCATCGTGAAGTCCCCTAGGTGCAGCTGCATGGATCCAGGTCTATATCCCCAAAACAGGTCATAATTTCTTTAGTAGTGCCCAAACTGTTGTGGGAATGTTGTGTATACTACAACATTGCACCCTTACTCCGTCTTACAAGGTATACACGATATTACCCCTGGATTATAGGTGTCACCGACATATAGAAGAAACTCCAAGATTCCCACCCCCTTTCTGTAGAGCTCAGAGCTGTGAAGCAATTTTACAAATGTATTTAAAATATTGATTGAATGATCTAGAAGTAGGTGCCATCCAATTTGGGTCCTTTAAAAGTGGAGGTTTTCTCAAATTAGCACAAGGATGTTACACATATAAAGATACTCCGTATGTTGTTGTTGGCTTCGCTTGTGTGAGGGGACATGTGACATGGAATGTAAGTGACTTCAAAGAAAAGGCTGATATCATGACTTAGAATGAGTGGTAAAGTGACCTCAGACGCATAGCAACAAGAACCAGTATTCTGGCCTGGCGGTAGTAGCACACGCCTTTAATCCCAGAACTCAGGAGGCAGAGGCAGGTGGATCTCTATGAGTTCGAGGCCAGCCTGGTCTACAAGAGCTAGTTCTAGGTGTTACGGCTCCGCCAGCCCGAGCAGCCGCTTCGCCCCGGACCCGCTTGGCGGCCTGCTCGCCGGGGACACGCGACATATTTTTAGAATAAAACCAGGGCAGGCTCCAAAGCAACAGAGAAAACCTGTCTCAAAAAACAAACAAACAAACATACATACAAAAAAACAAACAGTGTTCTGTCAGCACAGTGGGTGGACTGGGAAGTCCAAGCTTCTCTATAACCTCCAGATTAGAATCCAGCCTCCATGGACTTCAGCTCTAAACTGTCCAGGGAACAGTTGATACATGGATTCTGGCTAAACTCAGAAAATTTTGTTACAGCAATAGAAACTCCACCTTGGTAACCAGCACCACATTAGATCAGAGAAAGCAAGAAATTCGGGACTAAAGTGCAGACAGAGCAGGCCAACAGCTCTTCTAGACTACAGTAGCCCCTTGGCCATGACTGAGAAGCTTCCACCGAATATCTAAACCACAGCTATACTATGAAACTCCTCACTATGCTTTTTTTTTCTATACATGTTTACTCTTTTAGAAGCATCACTAAGCTTTCATCACACTCTGTGGCTATAATGTCGTCAGTTCAAAATGCAACAGCAAAATTGGCACAATCTCCCCATGTTTATGGTTTCATGGATCACACTTCCCACAATGTTAAGCATAATTGGCATAGTTACCTGCCATTGAGAAGAATTTTCTTCACAATCTCATTTGACAGGAAGCACTCTGTGAATTCTCTTAGGCAGATGGGAATCACTAAAACTAATTTTGCACCAGAGGATCAAATAAAACAAGTATTACTTTAACACAAGCCCCTGGTCACAGTGACAGTCAGTTTGCTCTCTTGGACATCTATAAAGTGACTAGAGGCCTTGCATGCATGTAATGTGCATATGCTGGGTCACAGGTTGATTTTCAACCAAGGGGTTGAGTTATAGAATGCATATGCCAGGTCATGAGGTGATATACAGAGTATGTATGTGGGACTGAGTAGCAACTCATGCTCTTGCAAGACATAAAGGGATGCATAGGATTTTGCCACATCATTCACAATGGTGCACAATTAAAAAATTAGGGATCATTTCTGAAATTTTCTACTTACTACTTTTGGATCATGTCCTGTCACTAATAATGGAATATACAGATTTTAGATAATGGGGAGATAATTTTACTTTTAATTTACACCCCTGACATCCTAGCTACACTAAATAGTCAACCCCATACTAATTTCTCTGACTCATGATCAATATTTTGTAATTAGACCTAATTCATTGACTCTTCTTGAGGTTTCCAGTTATCCCTTAAGTGAAAGCTTTAAGTAGGATTTCATCGCGTTTCCCAGAACTTACTCTACTTCAGGTTACACTGGGGCAAGAGAGCTTGTGTACACAGATTTGTAGTTGATATTGTCAAGTGAGTGTAATGCCACACAGGGGAAGGTCTACACTACTTAAGGATAAACTTGTTCACTGCCTGTGCTTAGTCCCAGGCAGACAAAAGAATTTTAATTCTTTTAAAATTTCTACGTGTACATATGTGTGTCTCTGAGTGTATGTGTGTGCTGGTACATGTACTTGTGAGTGTCCTCAGAGACCAAAAAAGGATCTAAGATCTTTTAGACCTGGAATTATATGTGTTTTCTGGATATCTGACTTGTTACATGTGCCTGGGATCTGAACTCTGGTCCTAATGATTATGGACCAAGTGCTTTTAACCACTGAGCCTTCCATTCAGCCTCTTAGCCTCAGTTTGATGCCTGATCTATTTTCAGGAACAGTGCTCTTTCTTTGGAATCTCTGGTCCTTCAGGATACACACATCACTTAAGATTTACAATTATTTTCTTTCATAGTAGAACAAATATCTTTGATTTACTGGTTTCTTTCAGTAATCTTTTTAAAACATTACTTTCTGATCTTAAAACCACAGAGCAGTTACATTAAATGTTTTCCAAATAATATCTCATTGAATCTTCTGATGGCAGCCCTTTTATTTCCATGTTACAGGTAAGTCAACTAAGGAACACAATTCTGAAGGCAGAATCTCTCTGAGGCATACAACTGATAAAGAGAAATGAGGACTAACCTGGTCTTTTTGACTTCTAGGCTCCTGCTTCAAATTAAAACCTATTACTTTACTTATCTTTAAAAAAGCCCAGGAAGTCCAGATTCTCTCCTTGAATAGGTACTGTGTGCTGCACTCAAATGGCTCATGTCTGTTACAGCCGGGTCCTCAGACACCTTCCCAGCCTGCTCTGCTGTGCACCACAGTTACATGTCAACAATATAAATATGTGTAAATAAAAATTCTGTTGTCCTTATTGATGTGTGTTTGTATGTGACCTCACTAATTTAAGGATAATTAAGGTGTAAAAACCACCTTTTTGTGAATCAATTTTTAATCATACTACTAAGTTCATGGGAAAAGAACATAATACCAGTTCTCCAGTGACATCTGTAAATCCCCTGTTTTTGGATAAAGGAAAAATTTATGTAAGTATACTCAAAATATCTCTTCCTCTTATCTAAAGCTCAATGAAGCACTCTATGTCCTAATAGTAACTATGTTTGTGAGTGTTTCAGTAAGCTGTTCTTCAGTCTGCAATCTTCACTCTTGTATTCTCAACCACATCTTTTTTTATTGATTTTTATTGAGCTCTACATTTTTCCCAGCCAGAATTTTCTTCTCCATTATGTCTTATCCATTTTGCTCCAGAAATTTTAAAGAAATGAAAGGGGTAAGATGACCAGAAGAGGAACATCATGGAATATTTTCATGCAATTTATTTGAAAATAAATGATCTGTAATCCTCTCATAGCTGTATCACTCTATGCTCACTAGGCTCTGAAAGCTGCACTGTGATATGCTAAGTAATGATAATACTAGGATAATTAATAAAAACTCAGAATCAGAAACAGGGGTTCAACCTGAAGATCTGAAAAAACAAAATAGCCAGCCACTGGCTCTTACTTTGACCTCAGCCTAAAATGGCAATCCTACCTTTTGGAATCTCAGAAGGAGACTGTACCTAACTAAGAGCTTTCTTCCCCTATTTTACATTCCTCTCTAAGGTTGGGATTAAAGGTGTATACCACCTTCATTAAAGGCATGCCCTTCCTAGTTTCTATGGCAACAAATGCTAAATGTTTTAATAATTATTCTATGTTAAGGAGTCTAAGTCTTGTAATAGCTTTCCTAAGTCATAAGAGGAAAGTAACTACAACTATCTAGTCTTCAACCTCACCAAAGGCCTGAGAAGGGACATAATATTACTTGAGTAGGTAAGAAGTGCAATCAAGTAGCTTCCAAAATGTTCTGTAGATGACAGAGACAATTGGCTACATGGGCAATCACCCAAAGTCTCACTTGCAATGTTGGAGCAACCAGCTTTGGCTAAAGCCTAGAGTAACAGACAGACCATTTTCAGAGGCAGGAACAATTTTAAAATGGTCTTTCCCTGTCTTGTCAAGGTTTGGTGGTCTTTTTCCTTTTATTCTGCTTGTCCAGTATGGACACCGTACATTTTGCCAGTGGCTGAAGTATGGTATATTCCTTGCCCAAAGGCAAGTTTGGTCAAGAAGAAAGCAATCTCCAAATAGAGTGTCTTCGGTGTTCAGCATTCTCTTGGGAATAGATCAGTGTTGCCAGGAGCAATCATGTCTCACATCAACAGAATCCTAAATTATTTAAATGCCATATTCTACAGTTCTTTGGAGTGGTTGAAGATTGCCTTTCTATGCAAAATACAAGTTCTATTATCTAAAAATCCTGATTATTCTAATTGTAAGTATGACAAGCAATAATACTTAATACCTATATAACACAAAGACTACAACTTTGGCAAAATAACTTTGCATTGGTATACAAATACTGTAAATAGAAATAGGAGCATACTTAATATAACAAATAAAATTTGAATTTGTATGAAAATATAAGAATCTATACCAATGTAACTTATCTATAAATAATAGCTCATAAATACTATTATTTTTATTTATAATACTAACACTAATCTATTATCCCATTCAATTTCCTTTCCTTTTTTTTGTGAGATCCCTGAGCCTACAAAATTTCCACTTCAATCTCCAACCCTATACCAGTAATAATCAACCCCTAAATGATATTCCTAACCCTGAGGACAAACTTTGTTGGGAGAAGGGCTGTCATCTTCTAAAATTACTTTCAACTGTCACAGGGGCACTGTATTTTCCATGGGATCCTGTAAATCTAAAATGATGGTTAAGTTTTAAGATTACTGTCTGGTACAATTGCAAATGGTCTTTGAGCAGTTGATAGTTTTTTTTTTTTTAAATTCTTATTTGGAGTTCTGGCCAGAACTTTGTAAGAAGGTACATCATTTTAGCTAAGTTAAAATGAGCAGCTGGTATGCAAAACCAGTCTTAAAGTAGCGCTATCAGCAGCATGACATTATATCAACGAGGTGAAACCATTGTTGTGGGACTCCATTTTCTTCCCTGAACATGACCTGCCCTCATAAGTCATATTTCTATTTGTTCAGCAATCCTTTTTGGATAGTTATTTTTTTCCTCTTTAGGCATCCAAATGTCTAGGGTCTCTCAACTTTTTGATGATGAGTCAGTGGTAGTCCAGGAAGTAATCAGAGATGTATTTCTATTAGTGTTTTGAAGAGACTGATCATTGGAATTAAAGTTACTACAAAATCAAACTTAGGTATAAGTTCCATTTAGATCCAAAGTTCAACCTCCTCATTTAAGGTACAAGGATGTGCTTCTTATAGTATTTTACCTGTATTCATTTATTCCAGTTTTCCACCAAACCACAAGTAGTCCTGTTGACTCTTTTCCCGTAATCTTAGCACTCAAGATGTATAACCATTTGATTCACAGTTTCAGTCATGCCCGTATCATCCTTTAAAGATGCCAATGGGGGGAACCCCTTCTTGTTCATCAGAATATAATGCAGTCAATGAAGATTTGTTCTCTCTACATAATAATTTTTCATGTAAAGAATTTAGTTTTTTTATCCATATTAGTTATAAAAATTAGGATGCTAGAGTGTACAGCTAATTAGTGACCCCAGAATAGTGTGTTATTTCATGTGGGTGAAGAGGGAAGAAAACAGATAGAACACGGAAAAGAAGACACTATTGTGAAGGTGCTTTGGAGAGAAGAAATCCCTACACACGCAGCTCATTCACAGAGACTTTTTCAACTGGCACTTTGATTAGAAGAAAATAATTTCAGAGAATTTTTAAATCAGAATGCTTGTCAGAGTTGTTACTTAAATTTTTCATTAACTTGTATGTCTTTGCACTGAAAAATAAACCTAAGATAGAATTATTGGAAATTATTTTTCTCTACTAAGATACTAAATGTGCAAGTGTTGCTGAGAAGCTTTTTCTAGAATTCTTTAGAAATATACATCTGATACATGTAATTGTGGTGTGGGTATGATAATAAAAATTATGCCCTCCTTTTTACTCCTTTTCTCAGTTCACCAAGGAGATTTTAACTATTTTTTTTCTGGGTTCCTCCATGTGTGTCTCTCTTAGGGTCCTCCTTTTCACCTAGGTTCTATGGGGTTTTAGATTGTAGCCTGGTTATCCTTTCCTTCATTCTTAATATCTACTTATAAGTGAGCGCATACTTTGTGTTTCTGGGTCTGGGTTACCTCACTCAGGATCGATTTTACTGGTTCCATCCATTTACCTGCAAATGTCAAGATGTCATTGCTTTTTTACTACTGAATAATACTCCATTGTGTAAATGAACCACATTTTTTTTTATTTATTCTTCAGTTGAAGAGCATCTAGGTTGTTTTCAGATTCTGGCTATTACAAGTAATACGGCTATGAACATAGTTGAGCAGGTGTCTTTGTGGTAAGATTGTGAATACTTTGGATATATATATATATATATATATATATATATATATATATATATATATATTTGCACCCAGGAGTAAAAATACCCAAGGGTCTTGATGTAGATTGATTCCAAATTTTCTGAGAAATAACCATACTGATTTCCAAAGTGGCTGTACAAGTTTGCACTCCCATCAGCAGTGAAGTGTTCCCCTTACCCCACATCCTCTCCAACATAAGCTGTCATCAGTATCTCTGATGTTAGTCATTCTGACAGGTGTAAGATGGTATCTCAGAGTAATTCTGATTTGTATTTCCCTCATGACTGTGGATGGTGAGCAATTCTTTAAATGTCTTTCAGCCATTTGAGTTTCTTCTGTTGAGACTTCTCTATTTAGATTAGCACCCCATTTTTAATTAGAATGTTTGGTATTTTGATGTCTAGTTTCTTGAGTTCTTTATATATATTATGGAGATGAGCTCTTTGTCAGAAGTAGGGTTGGTTAAGATCTTTATCTATTCCATAGGCTACCATTTTATCTTATTGACTGTATCCATTGCCTTACAAAAGCTTCTCAGTTTCAGGAGGTCACATTTATTAATTGTTGCTTTCGGTGTCTGTGCTTCCAGTAGTCATTTTTTAGGGAAAAGAAAAAAAAAACTCTTAAAATGGTATTTCTCTGAATGGAAAGGAAAGAACTTTTTTTTTTCCTAAAGTAAAATGTTACTGAAATCTTTTCTTAGGTTTAGTTTTATTTCACCTAATTTCTGCCATGACTTCATACAATCTTAGAGGCTAATATCACCTCTCCTACATTTAGTTTTAATTAATATTAACTGTTCATTTATTGCTTGAATAAAGAAAAATGCTTAAGTAACAAAATAGGAGATGGCAATATCTGTGGTTCAGTTGTTTGAGGGAAAAGTGAAGTCTAACAAGGTAAGGACCATTTTTAACTGCAGGCCTTTCAGAATCCTTATATTCTAACACACATTTTAAACCTCCAGTGAATATTTAGACACAATTCACTCATGTGAGCTTTTATTTCCTATATCTCTGATGAATACCAAACCACAAGAACATAAACTGTTGTTCCTCAATTTCTAAAATCTACCATAAAGTTTCTGGAAGAAAATATCCATCAGAACCAAATGGTGTCATCTACATAACTTGACTTCAGTAAGATAATTTACCAAAGCACAGACCTTTAAAAAAATCTTTCATATACTTCCTGGCTCTGTACTAAAGAGTGTTCATTTTTATCATATCACTTTTTGTTTGTTTGCTTTATAAAGCAGGGCCTGCTGCATCCTAGGATGATCTCTAACTTCCTACATAGCTAAAAAACAATGGATTTGAACTTCTGACCCATCTGTTTCTATCTTCTGAGTAGCGGGATTACAGGAAGGCATCCTTACATCCAATTTATGTGTGATGTTTGGAGACCAAACCCCGGGATTCAAGTATGCTAGAAAAACACTCCACCAACTGAGCTCTATCCCCTGTCCCTAAGGGGCCTTTTGCTGGCACCATTGGAGGGGAAACTGTTAAGTAAAATTTGTCTCAATTTTCAGGCTCAAGAAATGCTCTCTATCTCATTGCTGCTTTTGTTTCTGTCTTTCAGAAACAGCAAACCAGATTTCCCCCAAACATCTGCTGTTTAAACTAGTTTAAGTCAATTTTGTGACTTGTATTTTACCAATTTGGAGCAAAAATTTATATCATTAATTTTGAGACTAACTTCGTACCTGATTGTTCTATTTGGCCAAGATTCTTTTATTTCCTCAATGAAAATATTTTACTCTAATAAAAGTAGTTACATTCTATTGTGGTTCTATTAAAAGTCATTCTATCTGGGTGTTCAGCAATGAACAAAATCAGAGAAAAATAAAGCAGAAAACAAGAAGAAAGAAAAAAAATATCCTCTTGTATGTACTTATGAGTCCTATCCACCCATTCTTCTGGGCTGAAAAGCTTTTACAACCAAGTAGTTTTCAAGAAACCTGCAACAAAATTGAATTTGTGCCATCAGCACCAGGATCCTAAAGAGGGGTGGGCACTACACTCACTGCCTGTGAGAAGAGAGAAAAGTCATCTGTCCACAAGGCAGAGTGAAGAAGAAGATTTCGCAAAATGTCAGAGGACGGACACATACACCGAGGCAGAAGTCAGAGATGACTGAGCCATGATATAAAACAATGAGGCCGAGCATGGGAGAGCTGAACAAAGGGAGCTGGCTCTTTGGATTGGAGTCATCATATCAGGAAAGTTAAGAACAAATGAATGGGAATGTAGTGCAAACACGGGTGGCATTTGATAAGAACCACTCCTTGCCCATATATTACTTAGATACACTCATGTACACTGTGTACACCTTATAGTTTGTTCCTCCTGGGTCACTCCCCAGCATCGTGTCCAGCTTCTCAATGAGAATGTGCAACTGGAATATTACTCATCTCAGTACTAGTTACCTGAATTTCAACAGTCTTTGTTCTCTGTTGGGCTTATGTAGAGATATGGAGACTTTGGTAAGTGATTTTATGGTTAAATGTAATCACACATCAGGAAACTAAAGGGCTAACTAAGGTGTGTAGCACAATTAGTAAAAACTCAGAGACAGAAATTAGGGTTCAACCTGAAGGTCAAGAATGCAAAACAGCCAGCCACTGGCTCTTACCTATATCTCAGTCCAAAATGGTGGTCTTGCCTCCAAGAAGCCTCTGAATAATATTGTGTCTGAGAGCTTTCTCCTGGCATCTCATTTTCCTCTCACTGTCTGGAATTAAAGGCATGTACCACTATTGCCAGGTTTCTATGGCAAACTAGTGTGGCTACTGGGATTAAAGTTGTGTGTCACCACTGCCTGGTTTGTAAGGCTGACCAGTGGGGTTGTTTTACACTTTGAACTTCAGGTAAGCTTTATTTATTAAAATACAAATGAAATATCACTATAAAGATGAACAGTTATTATCAATGTCAGTGCTACAAGAGTTTTAAGGGCTAGCTATATAACCAAGACCCTATAAACTATATCAGGAAAATGACTTCACAGTTATTCAGTTCAGAAATTGTAGCTCATAAAAGTCTAAATAAATAGCAAAACAAAGCAACAAACACCCACTCCCATAGATAAGAATCCAGAATGGGATAAGACACAAATCACGCAAAGAAGCCGAGAAAGTTCACCCTGTCAGGGTTCTACCAACATTCGTAGTCTCACTGGAATGACTATCACTCTCCATTTAAAAAAAAAAAAAGAAGTTCAAGAGTCATCAGCTATAGAGCAAGGTTCCTCATTGTTTCACTTTCTATCTCTTTCTTCTTAACTCTAGCTCGTTGACATGTTGTCTCATGCCTATTTGATGTTGAAAGTAAGACACACATTTCATGACTTAAATGGTACCTGAAAACATAGGGCTGTAAATCACATTGTTAATATCTGAAGCCTAGCTCTATCCTTTGTTATCCTGTGTAACTTTGAGCAAGTAACTTAATCTGTCCATGCATGCACATATGAAATAGGAATAATAACATGTCTACTTTCAAAGGATATATTTAAAAAGATTATATGTTTAAAATTCATAGAAAATTTAGCCACACACGAAGCACACAGGACATGTCATATTAGCTCCTGCTATGATTATATCTGTTTTTAAAATGTTAGAAATACTTCTGAACTCCTAGAGCTAAAGATAATGATTTTGTTCTCCATACTTTATCATGGTACCTGACGCATAGTAGATGACAGACAGTGTTTTATGAACAAATAAATACAAGCATGGAATGAACAAATCAACGAAAGTTATGGTTTGCTTTGCCATTGGCTATTCAATTTTGATGGCTGTTCAAGGTAGGAAATACTTAAGAAATGGCAAAAAAGAAAATAAAGTCCAACAATGAAGTAGGTGAATCACATTTGAGACAGGCAAATCTAACTATACACCAAAATGTTCATGGTTTCTGACATATTCTGCTTCATGTACTTAAAGCTATGGTTGTAATCAGAATCCACCTATTTACTCTAACAGAACAAGAAAGAGAATTTAAATTACTCACTCATCATAACAAACCGAGTCTGTTTACCTCTCTTCAGCTCTTGCTCAGAAATCCTGTATGTAATCGTTCTACATTAATAAATATAACTATGATGTTATATTTTTATGATACTGTAGATCCCATAGAAATAAACTTTATTGTCTGTTTAAGAATTGTTTATTTTATTAATTTAATTAATTAATATGGATTATTAAATTGTTGCTAGGAAGGACATGTTTTAAGTATAGCAAGTTCCAATCTACTGGGACTCTCCTGATGCTACACAAGTAATATCTTTCTTTTTGCTTTGAACTGAATGACTTGACTAGAGGTTTACCAGCAAGAATGATGGGAGGAATTTTAAGTGTAAATATTACTATCTGCCCTCATGACAGCACACACAATGACAGTCATTTGTCCTGAGGGCTTTCTCCCTATTAAAAAGAAAAAAAGAAAAGAAAAAGAAACCACCAGTATTCTATTGGAACTCTGATCCTGTCTCATGGGTGAACTTTTGTTCCCTCTGGCTATTGTTTGCTTTGTACACAGGCAGCTTGGAGCTTTAGTAATCAGATATGGAAAGTCCAGTGACCAAGATTAACAATAGTGCAAAGACCAGAGTCTAGCAACACTGACAGAGAAGAAAGACAAGAAATCCTTTGTGACTTCTATTTGGAGACACAATACAAAATCGTAACATGTTAACTATTTAGTCTTCACTAACCTTGGGCTTTAAAGTCAAATAAAACCGAGAAACTGTTTATAGATGATTGGTTTGTGTTGTCTTTCTGACAGACTGGTAAGTGTTTTAAACTTGGAACAGAGCCTGTGCTGATGACATAGCACAGGCAGGAGTGACTGAATCCGGCTACTCTTCCTTGGTCTACCAGACCTGTAACCTCTTCTGCTCTGTTCCACTAACCTCTTAAGCTCCAGGGGTAGTGAGAGCTTATTTCAAGGGGACCCTCCTTCTTTGGAATCTATTTTGATTAAGAAAATAAAATGAGAGCTTTATGTGCTCACCAGGTATCCCTAAAATCTAGCAAGGAATCTGAAGAGATTTGCTCCCTCAAGCTGCTCCACTGAAGAGCAGATACTGACTTCATGGAAATTTAGAAACAACTCTGCATTTTGTTGGTGCCTGTCCAGGGCCATCAACCACTTTCCTTTCAGTTCATTCCTTGTTTTCCATTATAGGCTTCCTGCTCTCCAGTCTCACAATTGAACATTTATGATTTTTCCATAAAGTTTTTTTTAATGTATCAGTGTATTTGTTTTGTAGCTCTAGATGACACAGGGTTTGCTATTAAATACTTCATTTCTCTTCAAAAAGAGAATACAAAACAGAAGATAGTTCTTATAGCAGGTTTAGCTTGGATCTTTAGAAACATTAAGTGACTATAGAAGTGCAATATTCCCGACACATGTAGTCCACCAGCTTGATTTCACAAGAAGAGTACAATATTTAACGCTCCTTTCTAGAGTCTCACAAAAGAGAGTGATTGCTGATCACACACAGTACCTATCCCCCTTCCAAACACAAGTTGAATCATGCCAGAATCACAAGAGAAGCACATGATCCGGTAATTGGGTAGTGAAGAAGCTTTGGAGAAATGACTTCTGGTCATTTGAAAACTGTAATCACAGTGTTTAAATGCTCACAGTGTAATTACCAAGAGACTATTTCCTGAAAAGGATATTTGTCTTGGAAACTTCTTTTTATAATATTATTTGTATTTAAAACTTTAATCTCTTTTTGTATCTCAAGAAAATATTTAAAGGCTTTATGTCTGAGTTTAGAGGTGAAATTTAGTATTTTAAATTTTATGAAAACATGAGAAAGATTTATAATAAGATATAGTTAGGTCATAACTACAAACCATTGCAATAAAAGCTTTGTCCTGTCCATAGAAGCCGCAAAGGATGATTGAGGTGTGCACAAAATACAGAACATTTCAGATCTCAGCTTATCTAATAGTTGATTTATTGTATTTAAGTATTTATTCTGTATAAGTGGCTCAATCACTCTGAAATCTAATTTTAAAATTAAGTAAACTCGTTTTGTGACTAATTTAGAACCAAGACTTTAAAGAGGAATTTTTTAGGATTTATTTTGAGACCAAACTGAAGACTCTTTCCTTACTATGCTTGAGGGTGAGCACACACCCTTCCTGAATATCAGTATATTACACTTGTTAAATTTCTCATTTTCCCAGGTGATTCCAGTTTTTCACTATCTGGAACAATGACTTTAATTAAGACCACTGGACCAGGAACTTTTATTTCTTCACAGAAGGGGATGGTTTCTGTTCTTTTCTTTTTCCAGGTAAGTGATCTGGAAGCCAAGAGGTTTTTATTTGGTTGTTTTTTTTTTTTTTTTAGCAACCAAGACAATGGGTCCAGAAGAATTGTTGATTCATTTTTTTGTTGAAATATATGGCCCTTACAGGTGCACCTATTAAGTAAATACAGACAGCAAGAAATTAAGTAGCTCTTACCAGTAGCACTACTTATGCAGATGAATGGAAATGTAATGTGATAAGAATAAAGCGACCATTGATCAAGGCCAGGCAGTGTGATTAGAAAACTATGAGGCTGAACATTGACAAGAACTCCTTTTGTCCTTCATGGGAATTTTCTGTGGAACTGTCTCATTTAAGTTTCATTTACTGCAGTGACACAAACTTGCCTTGAATCCTCCACTTCATGGACTGCACATTAAGTCCACATATTATTCCAGTTGCTAGGCATTCATGTTCTGTTCATTTCAAACCTTCAAAGTTTTCTTATAGAAACGAATGTAACTATTTTGAAGAGCACTTTAAACCTTAATTAGGCTCCTTAGTTGCTAAGAGTGTGACCACCAGGGAGTGAGGGTGGGAAAATGATGGTTTTCCTTCTAGGATTAATGCATCACTTAGGGGTTGACTTCATAAGGTAACTATGTTATTGATATATTAATAAATATACAACAAATTAATTGATTTCTATTGCATTATTCTACTTAACATGCTGTATCTAATGCACCACACTTTGTTCTAAGTTCATGGAAACAAAAAAGATAGAAGGGTGATTGCCATGGGCCTGAAAAAAGACAGGGTGAGAATTTCTCAGAATGCAATGAAGTTCAGTTATAAAGGTAGGAGTTTCTAGAATTCAAAACATATGATTATGTGATCAGCAAAACTTTGTTTCATACTAGGAGGATAAATTTTTTGTTAAGTAACTTTTTGTTACAATAAAAGTGAAAGTAGTAATGAATTCATTTTGATTGGTTGGTTAATATTCAATGGTGTATCATTTTTTTAAATGGCAATCAGTTATACCATTAATTCAGAATGGGTAGTTTTACAGAGCATTGTGCATTCTTTGCATCTACATTCACTTATTTTTAAAAAGTTACAGGCTGTTGTGGTACATATTGCTTTTCTCAAGTATTTGCTGCAATTCTCTGGGATTTGTAATGAAAGGAAGGGCCATATGTAATACAGCAGCACAAGGATTCAGAGGAGTCATGTGACTATAGCTCCTTCTGTCCTTCCTGCTTTCACTGCCTTCCCTGTTTTCCCAAAGTGAGGAACATTGTAAAAATGAGCATCCACTTGTCTGGAGCCCAGAAACTTTATGGTAGCCCACAGCTCTCACCATTACTGTTGATAGACATTGTCTCTGTAATGAGGTATAGTGCTTGCTGTTTTAAAACAAAAGATTCGAGCATCATCTCCTACTAAATCAAAACCTCCTCTGCCTTAACCAATGTAAACACATTTGATTGCAACAG
Organism: Microtus oregoni; assembly: GCF_018167655.1. Lineage (NCBI taxonomy): Eukaryota > Metazoa > Chordata > Mammalia > Rodentia > Cricetidae > Microtus > Microtus oregoni. The sequence goes on along the minus strand of NW_024543093.1, from coordinate 21,115,662 downwards.
TTTTATAGTATAAAAATGAGAAATCTTTGTACCTTATCTCATCATTCTTCTCACTTTCAATAACAATCATTTTTACACTGTCAGCTGTTTCTTCTGATTGCTACTACTAACTTCAATATTATTTCAGATTTCCTAATTTATCAGTTTTGAATATTTGTTTTGTATTATGTTAAGTAAAGGTTATTCTTTCACACCTCCAGCTCACTATTTTGCATTACATTTCATTAACCATTTTACTACATCATGCTTCTTAGCAAATACATTCCGAATATATCTTAAGAACAAATTCACATTGAAAATCAATCCTTAAGATGATAACAATAGAAGGCAGGATCTCTGAATTTTGAGGGGAAAATAAATCTAAATTAGCAAAATGAATACTCTGCCATGTGATCCAGCTGCAAAAGATGCTGCTTGTGGAAAATGGGTCCTTATCAGATATTGGTGCCTTGATCTTATATGTTTTTCTTTGGGTTCACCTTATTACCTAGCTTCTCTAGGAACATAGGCTCAATGTCCTTTCTTTATAGCTAGTATCCACTTATGACTGAGTACATACCATATTCATTTTGGGAGGCTCTGGGTTACTTCATTCAAGATAGTGTTTTCTAATTCTACCCATTTGCATGCAGAATTCATTCAAGATGTCATTGTTTTTTACCACCGAGTAGTACTCTAATATGTATATGTGCTACACTTTCTTTATCCTTTCTTCAGCTGAGCAGAATCTAGGTTGTTTTCAGGTTCTGGATATTACAAATAATGCTGCTATGAAAATAGTTGAACAGATGCTTTTGTAGTATGATTGAGCATATTTTGGGTATATCCTCAAGAGTGGTATTGCTGGATCCTGAGGTGGTTGATTCCCAATATTCTGAGAAACTGCCATACTGATTTCCAAAGTGGTTGTACAAGTTTCCATTCCAACCAGCAATGGATTTGTATTCCCCTTACTCCACAACCCATCGAGCATAAGCTATCATTAGTGGCTTTGATTTTAGCCATTCTGACAGGTGTAAGATGCTATTTCAGAGTTGTTTTAATTTGCATTTCCCTGATAGCTTAGGAAGTTGAACATGTCCTTAAGCTCTTTTGACCATTTGAAATTTTTCTGTTGAGAATTTTTTGTTTAGTTCAGTACTCTACTTTTTAATGGGTTATTTATAATTTTAATGTCTAATTTCTCAAGTCCTTTATATATTTTGGATATCAGTCCTTTGTCTGATAATGGGGTTGGTAAAGACCTTTTTCCATTAAGTAGGCTTCCTTTTTGTCTTATTGACTGTGTCCTTTGCTTTACAGAAGATTCTCAGTTTTAGGAGTCCCAATTTATTGTTGTTCTTTGTGTCTGTGCTACTGGGGTTATGTTTAGGAAGTAATCTCCTGTGCCCATGCATTGAAGGCTACTTCCCACCTTCTCTTCTATCAGGTTCAGTGTGGTAGGATTTATATTGAGTCTTTAATCCATTTGTACTTGAGTTTTGTACATGACGATAGATATGGATCTATATTCATTCTTCTACATGTTGACATCCATTTATGCCAGCACCATTTGTTGAAGATGCTTTCTATTTTTCATTGTATAATTTTAGCTTCTTTGTCAAAAATCCAGTGTTCTTAGGTGTGTGGATTAACATCTGGGTCTTCAAATTGATTGCATTGGTCAACTTCTCTGTTTTTATGCCAATACCAAGTTGTTTTCATCACTGTAGCTCTGTAATAGAGCTTGATGTCAAGGATGGTAATGCCTCCAGAAGTTTTTTTATTGTATAGGATTGTTTTGGCTATACCGGGTTTTTTTTTTTCCATATGAAGCTGATTATTGTTCTTTCAAGGTCTGTGAAGAATTGTGTTGGGATTTTGATGGGAATTGCATTGAATCTATAGATTCTTTTTGGTAGGATTGACATTTTTACCATGTTGATCCTTCCTATTCAAGAGCATGGGAAAATCTTTCCATTTTCTGGTATCTTCTTAAGTTTCTTTCTTTAAAGAATAAAGTTCCTATCAAGTCTTTCACTTCCTTGGTAAGTGTTAACCCAAGATATTTTATGTTATTTGTGGCTATAGTTAAAGGTGATGTTTCTCTGATTTCCTTCTCTGCATCTTTTTCATTTGTGTATAGAGGGCTACTGTTTCTTTGGGGTCGATCTTGTATCCTGCCACATCACTGAAAGTATTTATCAGCTGAAGGAGTTCTCTGGTAGAATTTTGGGGGTCACTTATGTATACTATCATTTCATCTGCAAATAACGAAAGCTTGACTGCTTTCTTTCAAATTTGAATCCGATTGATCTCCATTTGTTGTCTTATTGCTATTGCTAGAACTTCAAGAACTATATTGAAGAGGTATGTAGAGAGTGGACAGCCTTGTCTTGTTCCTGATTTTAGTGGAATCAGTTTCAGTTTCTCTCCATTTAATTTGATGTTAGCTGTAGACTTGCTGTATATTGCTTTTATTATATTTAGATATAATCTTTGTATCCCCAATCTCTCCAAGACCTTTATGATAAAGGGGTGGTGAATTTTGTCAAATGCTTTTTCAGCATCTAATGAAATGATCATATGTTTTTTTCTTTCAGTTTATTTACATTGATAGATTTTCTTATGTTAAACAAGCCCTGTATCTCTGCGATGAAGCCTACTTGATCATGATAAATGATTTTTTGATGTGTTCTTGGATTCAGTTTGCCAGTATTTTATTGAGAACTTTTGCATTGATATTCATGAGTGAGATTGGTCTGTAATTTTCTTTCTTGGTTTAGTCTTTGTGTGTTTTTGTTATCAGGGTAACTGTAGGCTCATAAAAAGTGTTTGGCAATCTCCCTTTTGTTTCCATTATGTGAAACACTTTGAGGAGTATAGGTATTAGCTCTTCTTGGAAGTTCTGGTAGAATTCTGCACTAAAACCATCCTGCCTTGGGCTTTTTATGGTTGGAAGGTTTTTTTTTTTTTCATTTTTTTTTTATTGAGAAAAGGAGAAAAAAAACAAGTTTCCAACTCCCCCCAGCCTCCCATTTCCCTCCCCCTCCTCCCACCCTTCTCCCCATCCTCCCACCCTACTCCCCCTCCCCCCACTCCTCTCCCCCTCCCTCTCCATTCCAAAGAGCAGTCAGGGTTCCCTGCCCTGTGGTAAGTCCTAGGTCCTCCCCTCTCTGTCCATTTCTAGGAAGGTGAACATCCAAACTGGCTAGGCAGCCACAAAGCCAGCACATTACATAGGTTCAAAACCCCGTGCCATTGTCCTTGGGTTCTCATCAGCCCTCATTGTTCGCCATGCTCAGAGAGTCCAGTTTTATCCCATGCTTTTTCAGTCACAGTCCAGCTGGCCTTGGTGAGCTCCCAATAGATCAGCTCCACTGTCTCAGTGGGTGGGTGCACCCCTCGTGGTCCCGACTTCTTTGCTCATGTTCTCCCTCCTTCTGCTCCTCATTGGGACCTTGGGAGCTCAGTCCAGTGCTCCAGTGTGGGTCTCTGTCTCTATCTCCATCCATCACCAGATGAAGGTTCTATGATGATATGCAAGATATTCGTCAGTATTGCTATAAGATAGGGTCATTTCACGTTACCTATCCTCAGCTACCCAAGGAACTAACTGGGGACCTCGGCTTTGGGCATCTGGGAGCCACTCTAGGTTCAAGTCTCTTGCCAACTCTAAGGTGGCTCCCTTAACTAAGAATTGTGCTTCCGTGCTCCCCTATCTAACCTTCCTTTATCCCAATCCTCCTTTCTTCCCCAAGTTCCCCCCATACTCCCCTTCTCCCTTTTCTCTCCCCATCTCCCCTTACCCCCATCCCACCCCACCCCCAAGATCTCAATTTTGTCTACTTCCCGTAGCCAAGAGGACAACTATATGTTTTTCCTTTGGTTCACCTTCTTACTTAGCTTCTTTGGGATCACCAATTGTAGACTCCGTGACCCTTGTTTATGGCTAGAAACCAATTATGAGTGAGTACATCCCATATTCATCTTTTTGGGTCTGGGTTACCTCACTCAGAATAGTGTTTTCTATTTTCATCCATTTGCATGCAAAATTTGAGAAGTCATTGTTTTTTACCACAGCGTAGTACTCTAATGTGTAGATATTCCACACTTTCTTCATCCATTCTTCCATTGAAGGGCATCTAGGTTGTTTCCAGGTTCTGGCTATTACAAATAATACTGCTATGAACATAGTTGAACAAATGCTCTTGTCATATGATAGGGCATCTCTTGGGTATATTCCCAAGAGTGGTATTGCTGGGTCCAGGGGTAGGTTGATCCCGAATTTCCTGAGAAACCGAAACACCGATTTCCAAAGTGGTTGCACAAGATTGCATTCCCACCAGCAATGGATGAGGGTACCCCTTCCTCCACAGCCTCTCCAGCAAAGGCTACCATTGGAGTTTATTATTTTAGCCATTCTGACAGGTGTAAGATGATATCTCAAAGTTGTTTTGATTTGCATTTCCCTGATCGCTAAGGAGGTTGAGCATGACCTTAAGTGTCTTTTGGCCATTTGAACTTCCTCTGCTGAGAATTCTCTGTTCAGTTCAGTGCCCCATTTTTTAATTGGGTTAATTAGCATTTTAAAGTCTAGTTTCTTGAGTTCTCTATATATTTTGGAGATGAGACCTTTGTCTGCTGTGGGGTTGGTGAAGATCTTCTCCCAGTCAGTAGGTTGCCTTTTTGTCTTAGTGACAATGTCCTTTGCTTTACAGAAGCTTCTCAGTTTTAGTAGGTCCCATTTATTCAATGTTGCCCTTAATGTCTGTGCTGTTGGGGTTACACATAGGAAGCGATCTCCTGTGCCCAACTCCTGTAGGGTACTTCCCACTTTCTCTTCTATCAGGTTCAATGTGTTCTGACTGATAGTGAGGTCGTTAATCCATTTGGACTTGAGTTTTGTGCATGGTGATAGATATGGGTCTATTTTCATTCTTCTACAGGTTGACATCCAGTTATGCCAGCACCATTTGTTGAAGATGCTTTCTTTCTTCCATTGTATACTTTTAGCTCCTTTATCAAAAATGAGGTGTTCATAGGTTTGTGGGTTAAAATTCGGATATTTTATACGATTCCATTGGTCGACTTTTCTGTTTTTATGCCAGTACCACACTGTTTTCATTACTGTAGCTCTGTAATAGAGTTTGAAGTCAGGGATGGTAATGCCTCCAGACAATCCTTTATTGTATAGGATTGTTTTGGCTATCCTGGGTTTTTTGTTTTTCCATATAAAGTTGATTATTGTCCTCTCAAGATCTGTGAAGAATTTTGATGGGATCTTGATGGGGATTGCATTGAATCTATAAATTGCCTTTGGTAGAATTGCCATTTTTACTATGTTGATCCTCCCAATCCATGAGCAAGGGAGGTCCTTCCATTTTCTGGTATACTCCTCAGTTTCTTTCTTTAAAGACTTAAAGTTCTTGTCAAATAGATCTTTCACTTCCTTGGTTAGAGTTACCCCAAGATATTTTATGCTGTTTGTGGCTATCGTGAAAGGTGAAGCTTCTCTGATTTCCCTCTCTGCTTCCATATCCTTTGTGTATAAGAGGGCGACTGATTTTTTGGAGTTGATCTTGTATCCTGCTACATTACTAAAGGTGTTTATCAGCTGTAAAAGTTCTTTGGTGGAGTTTTGGGGGTCGCTTATGTACACTATCATATCATCTGCAAACAAAGCACCTACCCTGATCGGTGCAGGCAGGAAATAGAAACAAAGGGACTCCTGCCTGCTTGGGTGCCCTGAGGATTCGGACCCAGTGCCCAAACAGGCTGGGCTGGGTGATGTTATGAGCCAAAAGAATGGCGGTGGGGCCGAAGTGGGGAGGGTTCTGGATGGGAGCTGGGTGGTCTAGGAAGAAAGAGGCGGTATGCAGGGAGTGGAGGCCCTGCAGAGAGCCCAAGAAGGATAGGGGGCCAAGGAACCTCTGAGCTCCACTTCCCAGGCTGGCAGCACGGGGCCAGAAACTCACCCCAAAGCTGTCTCTCCTGGCGCCTAGAGATCAGGCCTCCGTGCTGGTGGGCAGGTTGCAAACAAAGCACCTACCTGAGCCAAGTAAGTAAAGAAAAGCTCCGGATTTCCCGAAGACTCCCAGTATCTCAGCTATTTCATGAAACTTCCGAAGATTAGAGGATGGGCAATCCAACCTGCACCTTCAAAGCCCGGGATCAGCCCAAGGCTGTACACTTGGTGTCACTTGGAACTCTTCCCGGGACCACACTTCCTTTCCAGGTAGAGGAGGTGGGGCCTGTTGGAAGGTTTTTGATGATAGCTTCTATTTCCTTGCAGCTTATAGATCTGTTTAACTTACTCACTTGGTCTTGATTTAATTTTGGTATATTGTATATATCTAAAAAATATCCATTTCTTTTACATTTTCCAGTTTTGTGGAGTATAGGTTTTGTAGTAAGTTCTAATGATTCTCTGAATTTCTTCAGTATCTGTTGTTATGCCCCCCTTTTCATTTCTAATTTTGTTAATATGAATATTCTCTCTCCACCCTTTGATTAGTTTGGATAGGGGTTTGTCAATCTTGTTGATTTTCTCAAAGAACCAGCTCTTTATTTCATTGATTCTTTGTATTGTTTTCTGTGTTTCTATTTTGTTGATTTCAGCCCTCAATTTAATTATTTCTTGTCTTTTATTCCTCCTGGGTGAGTGTGTTTCTTTTTGTTCTAGAGCTTTCAGGTGGGCTGTTAGGTCACTAATGTGAGATTTCTTTGTTTTCTTTATGTGAGCACTTAATGCTATGAACTTTTCTCTTAGCACTGTGTTTATAGTGTCCCATAGGCTTAAATATGCTGTGCCTTTATTTTCATTGAATTCAAGGAAGCCTTTAACTTCTTTGTTTCTTCCTTGACCCAGGGAGATGGTTCTGTAGTTGACTGTTCAATTTCTATGAGTTTCTAGGCTTTTTGAGAGTAGTATTGTTGTTAAATTCTAACTTTAATCCATGGTAATCTGTTAAAACACGGGATTACTCCAATTTTCTTGTTCCTGTGGAGGTTTGATTTGTTACCAAGTATGTGATCAATTTTAGAGAAGGTACCATGAAGTGCTATGAAGAAGGTATAATACCTTTTGTGTTTGGGTGGAGTGTTCTGTAGTTGTCTGTTAAGTCCATTTGATTCATGACATCTGTTAGTTCTCTTACTTCTTTGTTAAGTTTCTGTCTGGTTGACCTGTCCATTGGCGAGAGTGGAGTGTTGAAGTTCCCTACTATCAGTGTGTGGGTTTGATGTGCAGTTTAAGTTTTATAATGTTTCTTTTACATATGTGGGTGTATTAAGGGCATAGATGTTCAGGATTGAGACTTCACCTTGATAAATTGTTCCTGTTATGAGTATAAAGTGTCCTTCTACATCTCTTCTAATTGATTTTAGTTTGGAATCAATTTTGTTAGATATTAGGATAACTACACCAACTTATTTCTTAGGTCAATTTTATTGGAAAACATTTTCCCACCCACTACTCTGAGGTAGTGTCTGTCTTTGAGGCTGAAGTGTGTTTCTTGCAAACTGAAGGCTGGATCCTGTTTTTTTATCCATTCTCTTAGCCTGTGTCTTTTTAAAGGTGAATTGAGTCCATTGATATTGAGTGATATTAATGACCAGTGGTTGTTAACTCCCATTATTTTATGGTAGTAGTGTTTGTGTGCTTCCCTTCTTTGGGTTATGCTGGCTGGGGGAGGATATCAGAGTCTGTGTTTTTTGTGGGCATAGTTAGCTTTCTTGTGTTGGTCTTTTCCTTCTAGTATATTCTGTAAGGCTGGCTTTGTGGATACATATTGTTTAAATCTGTTTTTGTCATGAAATATCTTGTTTTCTCCATAGATGGTTAATGAAATCTTTGCTGGGTATGGTAGTCTGGGCTTGCATCCATGGTCTCCTAGAGTCTGCAGCACATCTATCCAAGACCTTCTGGCTTTCATGGTTTCCAATGAGAAGTTGGGCATGATTCTGATAGGTTTACTTTTTGTGTGTTACTTGACCTTTATCCTTTGCAGCTCTAAATATTCTTTCTTTATTCTGTATGTTTTGTGTTTTGATAATTATATGGTGAGGGGATTTTCTTTTTATCCAGTCTATTTGGTGTTCTGTAAACTTCTTGTACTTTCATAGGCATATTCTTCTTTAGGTTGGGAAAGTTTTCTTCTAGAATGTTGTTGAATATATTTTTTGTGCATTTTAGATAGAATTCTTCTTCTCCCTTACCTCTATAATTTTTAGGTTTGGCCTTTGAATGATGTCCCCGATTCCTGGAAGTTTTGTTCTAAGAAATTGTTAGATTTAATGTTTTCCTTGACCAATGAGTCTATTTCCTCTATAGTATCTTCTGTTCCTGGGATTCTTTCATCTCTCTCTTGTATTCTGTTGGTTATACTTGTCTCTGTAGTTCCTGTTCATTTACCCATATTTTCTATATCCAGGATTCCCTCGGTTTGTGTTTTCTTTATTACCTCTATTTTAGTCTTCGCATCTTGAACTGTTTCCTTCACCTGTTCAAGTGTATTTTTCTGGTTTTCTTTGAGGGATTTATTAATTTCTTCCAAATTTTTGTTTGTCTTCTCTTCCATTTCTTTAAGGGAGTTTTTCACTTACTCTTTAAAGGTCCCCATTGTTTTTATAAAATTAAGCTTAAAGTCATTTTCTTCTACTTCTTCTGTGTTAGGATGATCAAGTCTTCCTGTTGTGTCTAGTGGGTTCTGGTCTTGCCATATTGCTTTTTACATTGTTGTTGGAGGAACTCTTGCATTGGCACTCACCCATCTCTTCCTTCAAATGAGGCTGGTAGTGTCTTTGCATCTTCATCCAATCCTTGCTGTGGCTGTCTGAGTATTTGGGAGTTTTTCTTAGTCTCCCCTGTGCTGTCAGTGTCTGACTCTGAAAGCCTCTGAGGTCTCTCTACACCTGCTCTTTTGGTCTTCTCTTCTAGTTTGCTCTCTCGGTGCTCTCTCTTAATCCCCTCAATTTTGTGTCTTGCTCTTGGTCCCCTCAGTATTATAGCAAACTCTTAGCTCCTAGGCATGGTGTGGTTCAGTTTGTGGGGTCCAGAGGATGGGATTGGGCTTTGGGGGAGTTTAGCAACAGGAATCTTACTGCTGACTGGCTAGAAAAGCTGAAGGAGTTGGGGAAGGGCCCCTGGGTTTTTTCCCACTGGAGAGGTCCTAGAGAGTGGGGCATCTGGCTGAGGGGCTGTTAATTCACCTCTTAGGCCCCTCAGTATTGGAGCAAGCTGAGTTTTAGAGTTCCACAGAGAATTGGTGCTTTGGGGGGTGAGATGTAGCTAGTCCTTTGTGTGGTGGCTAGATGGGTTGGGGGGTAGCCTAGGCACTGGAAAACTCCCTGTTGTCTGGCTAGAAAAGATGAGGGAGTTGGGGGTTTTCCCACTGGGGAGGTCCTAGAGAGTAGGGTGTCTGGCTATGTGGCTGTTCACTCATCTCTTAGGTCCCCTCAGTATTGGAAGAAGTCAGCTCTTTTTTTATTTTGTATATCTGTGTTTGATATATCTCTGAAAACAGTTTCCACGGAGATAACTTTTCTTACTCCTGATATTTTTAAACATTATTAATACCCTCTCAAAATTTAACTGATATTTTTGATGGATAATATATTCGTGATGAAAAGCTTTCCTTCAAAAATTTAAAGTGATACCCTCTCATTTTATGTGTCCATGGAAAAGTAAGAGCATGTATTGCTGACATGTCTTTTGCTGTCTGAATGCCCAGGCTTTGTATTTTAAGTATTTCAAATATTTTCTCTTAGCAGAATTTTAGATTTTTTCTAAATTTAATAACATAAGAATTTTTGTTAGTTTCTGTCATTCATAGAAATGACAAATATTAACAATCTTCTTTCTTCTGATGTGTGTGAGTTAGTGTGTGTGTGTGTGTGTGTGTGTGTGTGTGTGTGGTGGGAGGACAACTCCTGTTAGTATTCCCATTCTCTCTCTTTTCTTTTCTTATATACTTTCTTTTCCCACTATGTGCCTTTATTATAGTTTGCTTTATTTTCTATATTTTCCTGACTATATTTCCCAACCTGTCTTTAGAAATTATTCTTTTTTTTAACAAGCACATTTTTAACATCTGTGACATTTTGGTAGATGTAAGATCATCCATACTTCCCCCTCCACATCTGTTCTTGTGTAACTGCAGCTTATATCCCATTGGAACATCCAAAACTATCTCTGATCTTAGTGCTTTAATTTGGCCAACTACTGTATTTTATATTATTGCCTATTGATGTGGGATTCTCCTTTGTATGCTGTGAATATGTTTTATTACCATTGGTTAATGAATAAAGTTGTTTCAGCCAAAGGCTTAGCAGAGCAAAGCCAGACAGGAAATCTGAATGGAGATACATAGAGTAGACAGAGTCAGGGAGACATCATGTAGCGACCAAAGGAGAAGGACCCAGAATTTTTCCAGTAAGCCATATCCCGGTGGGCAATACACAGATTAATAGAAATGGCTTAATTCAAAATGTAAAAGCTAGTTAGAAATCTGCCTAAGTCATTGGCAAGACAGTGTTGCAATTAATAAAGTTTCTGTGTGATTTTTCAAGTCTGAGCAGCCTGGAAATAATGAGCAGCCTTGCTCTACAACTTATAAACTAACCTAGTACTTTCCTTTTAAATCCTTAATAGGTAAATTGAAAATATCTTTTCTAAGGTGGAGAGATGGCTCAGTGGTTAAGGGTACTGACTGCTCTTCCAGAGGACCCAGATTCAATTCACAGCACCCACATGGGAGCTAAAAATTGTCTGTAACTCCAAGATCTGACACTCTAACACAGATCTATCTATCTATCTATCTATCTATCTATCTATCTATCTATCTATCTTCTATCTATACATATATGTGTGTGTTTGTAAATGTAACATCAAAATACTAATGCACAGAAAATAGAAGTAAATTTTAAAAAATGTCTTTTCTATATAAACTGCATTTTAGACAGGTTTGGTCTTCTCAGGACTCTGGAAATGAAGGAAATTGAGAAAATATTGCCCTCTAGATACCAAGTTTGCAAAACAAATATGCTAGCAAATGCCTAATTTCAGAACTTCAGTGAATGTGCTCTTTAGATTGAGGAATTCCAAAATGGGAGCCTTAGTCAATGTCAGATTTGCTTTCTGTGACTTATAGAGTTAATTAATGACAATGAGTTAGAGACAGTGTTATGAATTTGCAGCAAGTCCCCAGCAGCTTTTAAATGTGAAGTATAGCTCAATAAGGTAGAGAAAGACTACAAGAAGTTATTTTGAGCTCAATAACTTTGAATAAAAAGAATAGCTCACTGCTATGATTATAAAAGGAATTCCACAAATTTCAAAAGGTCAATAGGAAACATGAAAATATTATGTCCAGATTTGAAAAGTCCCCCAAAAACCAACAAGGAGATTGAGTCTCATAAGTAAAAGCAAAGAGCATTTATTCTACGCAAGTTTGCAAACTTGGACGCCCCACGCATCCAACGTATTGGAATGTTTGGAGAACCTGGAGCTCAGTTGAAGTTGGGTTTTTGTAGTAGCAAAGGTGGGGGTGAGGAATTTTTAAGGTTCAGAACCCTTGCTTGGCTGCTGTTTGTCCAGGGGTGTCCTGGTGAAAAGTAATGGGTATGTGTTAGCAGGTAATCCTATCTACAATGGTTGGAATGTTAAGAATTTCCTTTGGATGGTCTGTTCCTGGAGCTGAAATGACATTTCTAACCAAATACACAGTAGTTCACAACATGCTGGCCCAGAAACAAGAAAGCAGGAAGGAGTAAAAACATATATTCCAGAGTAAACACAGCTCATGACCTCCTTCCTCCCGCTTTCCAGAATCTCCTAATAATATCACCATATTGTGAATTCAGCAAGGGGTTGATGCACTAACCGAGTCAGAGCCCTCAGGCTGCAGTCATATCTAAAGCACCTCCACAAACACACAAGAGGTTTGTGTGCATCTCTTTGTCTGAGGAAGTCGAAGTTCAGAACTAGTTATCATAATAGCTCAGTTATATCCATAAAATTTTATAGTCTAGGAAAAGGAAATTAATATGTTTACCCAAACTCAACTTACAAATATGTGGAATATTATTAGACTAACATAGATATTTCAAGGAGAGACTTTTGTAGAGATAGATGTCTGGTAAATGTGCCAGGACAGCGAACAGAAGAATGGAAACTACTTGGTGGTGAAGTTGTGTTTTAGAAAAAAGAAGTAGACATGTGATACCTTCCTAAAGGCCATTGGATTTGCAAATACTAAAAATAAAAAGAAAATTCCTTCTAAGTTTTATAAACTGAAATGAGGAAAATGCATGGGAACTTCTATGTACATATGGATATTATGGCTCTATCAATCCACATTGGGGCAGATGATGCTAAGAAATAGTCATGCCCTGCTTGAGGTCTACAGTCTACTACTTAACTGGGAGAGATTGTCTTTGTTTTGTGTGATTGTTCTATGAGGTGTTATTGATTGTGTCCCATCTTACTGATACCCCTACTGATCCAGAACATACTGATAAATTTTGAGCCTTCTTCAATCAATGTGTCTATATGTATATGTGCATGTATGAGGTAAGAACAGTCATAAGCTTTCTGATTGTTCTTCACACTGCTTGGCATTTCACAGTGAATGGCCTTTAGGAAAACCATGACAAAACTGTTCAATGGTGCCACTTTTAAGTCATGTTAAAACTGAACAGAAGGCATCTCTACAATATAAAATGCACTTATAACCTTTGAATGCTTTAACAATAAACCAGTAATGTCTGCTGACTGTCTTAGAATTGTGTTCTGAGTATATGAATAGGATTAGTGAGACAAAAAGAATAACATTTAAAACTATAAGATCACACGTGTTTTCTTTACAAATAATTTCCCTGTATTCACTCATAGAATAGATACTCAAGTTCAGAATTACGTAACTAGTGTACTTCAAACTAGAAAAGTTACTTTTGTTTTCATTCTTCTTGCATCTGGAGTTTAGCCCAGAAGTCACTGTCCATATTTTCAGATAACATTTCCTTATTGAGAAGTCCAAGGCTTTTCGGGCTGAGGGGGGGGGGGGGACTTAATTGGGGGAGGCGGAGGGAAATGGGAGGTGGTGGCTGGGAAGAGACAGAAATCTTTAATAAATAAATAAATTTAAAAAAAAAACACACACACACTGACCCGTTAACACATGGGCTCAGCTCTGTCTTCACCACAAAAAACAACAACAACAACAAAAAAAAAACAAAAAACATTTCCTTATTGAACTAAGTACTTAACCAGCATGCATGAGACAGGTTTGCTTTGCTTATTTATGGGAGCTAATATTGTGACTCTTGAAGCACATTTTTAAAAGAAAATATGACTGAGTCATTCAACAGCTGGTAAATGATTACCATATATTAACTTATAATAATAACCTTATTATAATTATTATAATACAATTATAGTAACTATCCTTTTAATAATTATCTCATATTAATATAGTTCCTGGATAATCAAGTGTGATAGACATTTACTAGGTTATGTTTTCTTATAGTATTTCTTATAGTATTCAAAGCTACTTGGAAATATCTTTTTTTCATAGTAAAGGAAAAATAATGATGTGTATATGAAAAGTTTAATCTTTAAAGTTTCTGGTGTATTTGTAATACATCTAAACAGTACACAAACTGAAAAAGATGCTTTCAGTAGTATAACCAAGTATCATCACCATCATGACCTTTAAAACCATAGTTATTGCCATCATTATTTTTAAAAGAAAATTAGGAATAGCGCAAAACTTTCTTTTATTACAACTAGCACTCAACTGATGCTAGTTCAAGCCCTAAATTAATTCTGCCTCAGCCTGTAAGACGCTATAAAGAAGACAGTTGCCTGCTCTCTTCCATTTAGCTCTTTTATCTCTGAAAGCCTTGGTTTTCCCCATTCGATTTCTAAATTTCATGTGGAATTCCATATAGAGAATAAATACCTAAAACAATCCTGAAAAACAAACCAACCAACCAAACAAAAACCCAAAGTTGTCTGACTCCAAAGCATGTCACAAGGTTACAATAACCAAACCAATGTGGTGACTGCTGAAGACAGACAGACGGACCTGGAGAACTGAAAATCAACCTTCATCATCACAAGCATCACTGTTATCAACCATTCAGAGTTGACACCAGCACCACTCTTGAGTGATTTCCAAACCTGTAAAACTGAAACCAGTCACCTGTGCACAATGTTCCTCTTTACTTTCCTCCCTTTAAAACCTCGACAAGTTTTCCACTCTTTATTTCTCCTTTCCACCTATTCTTCCCCTCGCCATTGCAGTTTCTGTCTCCTTTTCATCACAGAAAAAATAAAGGAAAATCATGGTTCTTCTTTGAAATATCTGCAAGTATATAATAAGAAACATTTGGTTTTTTGCACCTGACCAACAACTAGAAGGGAGATATTCTACACCTATAAGGAACTTTATATTTTCCAGCTTATGGCTTCTTGGTGGAACATTATTCCCTGTGTAGGATAACTTTAATTACGTTATTTTGTACACATACAAACATGTATTGTGTGGTATGTAAATTCACACACATATGATTTAGGAATCTTATAAAATGGATTTCTATATGTCTTCTGCAACTATCCTTAGTGTCACTTTATCCTTTTCACTGCTTCTCTGCCCTACCCATCCATAATAATTTTCACATATTTACCACATTGCTATTCACTACAACACTATAGTAAGTTCTCTGAACTTATGCTTTGTCTATCTGAAATTTTGTGCTTCTTGTAGTACTCCTCATATTATTGGTGACAGTCAACCATGGGTTCACAGCAGATGTGTATTAACTACAATAAGACACCCATGCCGTGTTCTATTAACTGTACCTTTTAAACACAGAATTTTAAAGGGAAAGCTGTGAACAGCATACTTTCTCAGTTCCAGTCTCTTTGTCCTTTATACTTCAGATGCCACTGATTTGAGAAAAACTTATGAGTGTGTCATTTGACTTGTCTCCACTGTTCCCATTTCCTTTCATAGCTTCCTCATTCCTGCCACCCAGATTGCTCACCAGATCCCAGATGAACTGTGTACCATCACGCATACCCAGGAGAACAGACTCCTCCACGTGCTACTGAGATCTTAAGACTACTGTAGTCACCTCATTGTGAAATCTTGCAACTTTCCAGCTAGCTTGTCCTGAGTGTGTCACAATCACAATGCAGTGCAGTTGAGAAGGTGAGTTGACTATATGCATAAATTGCATAAATCTATTATTTCCTTACAGAGTATTGCTCTGTGAAAATCCAAACCATTTTATTTAATCATTGCTTGATTCCTGATTCCTCACACATGGCAAAGCTGAGGAAAATAAATGGAACGTAATTTTTTTAGTTTCCCAGAGCTGACTCTATTGCACAGTGGCCTTCTTTCTGTGAAGACTATAAACAACACTGATATGCAGACGTTTTGCAGTTACAGACAACTGATTGTGTGTTAGGTAAATTTTGAGAAAAACTTTAATTTATCCTCCTCCTGTGTGTTTGGGGTGCATGTGTTCATGCACATGTGTGCAGGATATTGTGACTCAGGCCAGGAGAGCCAACTAGTATTTTTAATACAAGGTCCCTCATTGGCCTAGGGCTCACTGGGTCAAAAAGGCTGGCCAGGGACTGCCAATTATTCCTGTACCTCTGTCTGCCTGGTACTGAGATTATGAGTGTGTTCCCTTATGCTTTGGTTTTTATTTGAGTGCTGGTGATAAAACTCCAGTCCTCGTGTTTCAGCAAAAACAACTGTACATACTGAGCTGTCTTCCTAGACCGAAATTTTAATAGTTGTTCTGTTTTTTACTCAGTACCTTTTAAAGTAATTCAACTCCAGTAAGAAACTAAATAGAATGAAATAAGTGAGTGATTTACTAGTGCTGTATGTGTGCTTTAATATTTAACTGACTCAAGTTAATAATAACATATTTCAGAAATAAGGTACTACCATTCAACTTATTTTCATCTAACTCATTTTCAGCTACTCTGAGTCACAGTCAGGGTAGCAGAGTCTATTGGCATGAGAGGAATCCAGAGAGTGATATTCACACTTGACTGTAACAGAATGTATCAGAAACAAAGAAGTCCTGCTGCGAAGTAGTAGTGGGCAGTGCTGCAGGGCAGTCAGTGGGCAGTGACTCTGTGGTTACAGTTGATGAACTTCCTGTACTCAAAAATAACCATGGTTGCTCTGAGACTAAGAAATTCCTGTTCGGTAATCTGGGTATTAACCCAATGATGAAAATAAGATTGATTTCATTAATGCCTGAGTTCTTTTTAACCATGTGTTTGCCACTGAATTTGAGCAGCTAAAAACAGTGTTGAAATCTTTACAAACTGAGTGTGGGCCTATGGAAACCCCAGCTCCCCTGGCACACCAAGTTCCAAGTTACTGGAGTTCCTTTTCTTACTGTGGTTGAGGATATTCCTGAGAACTTCATTGTTTGCATAAGTTGTAGTGTTTCAAAATCATTCTTCTGATATTGAAATATTTCCTAAAATTCAACACTTCGCGTAAGTATTTTGTGGCAAAAATACAAAAGTCTTCAAGTCCAAACCTTCTGAGAGATTTATTAAAGTGTTAAAAAAAACTAATAAGTAGAAAACTATACATTGTATTTTTATAAATTCACGGATACCCAATTTCCTAATACGATTAAAAATTAACAAATGAGAATCTAACATGAAAGAAAATTAGATTTGCTTTTTAGACATTACACCTGGTCCCTCCTAGCTATCTAGTTGGCAATTTAAATATACATAATATATATATATATATATATATGTGTGTGTGTGTGTGTGTGTGTGTGTGTGTGTAATTACAAGGTTACAAGGCCATAATTAAATGTTCATGTGAACAAACAATGCATTTGAATCATACCTAGTTTGTTTTATTAAATCTAGAATAACAAAAATAATCTTCAAATAACTTCATTTCAACAGATTTATTATAGTATTTTTATTGAAAGAATAAGGAAAAAAGAAATGAGGAAAAGAGGGAAAAAGTGAGGAAGAATAGAGAAAAAGGAAGGAGGGAAGAAAAAAGGGAGGGAAGGTGAAAGGGAAGAAAGGAGGTGGCCTTGGATGCAATGGATTTAGGAAAGGGATTAGTAGTTCTGAGAATTCAGCTGAACGGAATATTAATAGAAAGGAATGCGTTAAAGATATTAGTATTTTACCTCATAATAGGAAGGCAGATATACAAAATCTTAAACCTGTGAATATTCCAATTATTTCTCATTTTAGAAGTAGGAACATTTCTTCACATTTTGTTTTCATTGAAAATAGATTCTTCTTTCATACAATAAATCCCAACCACAATTCCACTTTCCTCCACTTTTCTCAAATCTCACTATGCTTCCCCATCCAAGAGATCTACCATTTACTCTTTAGAAAAGAACAGGCCTCCAAGAGATTATTCCTAAACAGGACAAAACAAGATACAATAAGATAGGGGAAACTCCTGATGTAGGGAGCAGGTATATCTCTGACTCTTTTGCATAGTCTTGGGTCTCTTTTCCTCCAATTAGGTTGCCTTATGCAGCCTCTATATGAGTGCTTTTACCTAGTTTTATTTCTTAACTTATAAGTAATTGCATTTATAAAAACTTCATTTGATCATATAGCATATATGACCATAATGCAAAGGGAGTATTTTAGCCTAATTTCTACATGAGCAGATATGAAGAGCTACTAAAAGAAAAGACCAGATTCTAAGATATGTAGCTGACTTCTCCTGAGGCTAAAATAAGGATAAACTTGTACCTTTTGTGAGATTTTTCCATTCCATGTCTTCTTTGAGAATATACAAAAATATTTAAAAACCTATTGGTACGTAGCTGCCCAAGATCTCCAAGGACAGGCTACCCTTATTCTGTTTCTGTTGGGACTTTGATCTTATCTCAACTGCTTAGCCCAAGCCAAGTTTATGTTCCAGTCTGGGAGATGAAGTGTGGCCTCTGTCACAGTTAATGGTCTATTGTTGTGCAAACATATGACCAAGACAAAAGAAAGCCATTTATTAGGGCTTTAAAGTTTCAGAGGGTTAGAATCCATAACTATCATGCTAAGGCACATGAAAACAAAGAGGCAAGAATGACACTGAAGAAGTAGCTGAGAGCTTGCATCTTAATCCACAAGCAGGAGACAAAGAGCATTCACTGGGAATGGCTTAGACTCTTGAAACTTCAAATGCTACGGTCAGGGACACACTTCTTCAACAAGAAAGACCATACCTCCTAATTCTACCTAAACAATTTCACCTACTGTCCACCAACTATTCAAATATATGAACCTATGGGGGCCATTTTTTTAAATCACTGCAGCCTTGTAGCAGGCAAACTCACATGCAGAGAGCTGGCTGAGTGTGCTGCTGGGTGACCACCTGGTACCACAGACAGGCTCTCCAGATAGTAGTAGCCTTTTCTGTGGTTAACTTCAGTATCACTGTCACAGTGAGACTTCATTCCAACGTGGTGTTCTCTAGATGGTGGAAGTATCTATGTCCACTGAATTTACAGGATTACCTACTTACTATGCCTGTCACCCAGTCAAGCAGTCTGTGGTCAACCCACAAAGCAGAACAGTACTGCACATTCACTTTCTAGGGTTCTGTTCAATAATGACTGGCCTCTTGAATGGATGTCAAATTTTGGAATCTGATAGCAACTTTTAAAATTGGTTTCTACTTTTCTCTTATGATTGCTATTGTCTGTGGCCTCTATTTTGGGCCAGATAGAGAATTTTATTACCAGGTGGCTACAGGTTATTTACTACTCTGCTAACCCAGTAAAGGTGCATTTATAAATGGCCTTCAAAGGACTTAGCATCTACTATCAATGCATAAGACTTGAAGGTGACACAGGGAACTCTTATTATACATAGATATATATGCTGTAACTATGATGGAAAACAATGTATTTATGCTTCTTACCACACCTAGATATCAGAGGTCTAAAAGCAGTATGACAGGTCTTTAAAATTATTATTGAAGGTAGAATAAAAATCTCTGCTCTTACGAACATACATTCTTACAGGTTGCAAGGTTATTTTTCAGAATAAAAAAAAAGGAGCAACCATTGAAATTAAAATAAAAAATCATTCATAACTTATATAAATGCATGACATTTCCAAATTTTCTGCCCTTCATGACATCACAAGATGGAGAATGTCCATTATGATATCACAAGACTGTGAAGATTACTGTGAGACCTATACAGCTTCAGCATCAATGGAAGAAATGGCTGTTACCTGCAGGGGTAGAGTCCTATAAGGCAGTACACTCACCTGGAAGCTGCATCCAATATTATGGAGGGTTTTTGAGGCAAATGCATTTATCTTTAGAAATGTTTAATTGGCATGTATTCTAATATGGAAAAATACACACAGATCATAAATATCATAAATTGCAAAACAATGAAATGTCCAAATAATTTTGATTTGTCTGGATATTAAATGTTGGCATCAGGTCACAAAAATACTTGCTACATAATATGTGGATTCAATGAATGTATCATGGAATTTAGAAAAATAAGACTAAAGGATAGACTACACAGAGGTCTATTAGATAGTAAAATAAAATTTAAATGTTAAGTAAATTCAGACAAACAAGTATTTCAGTTATTTTTGAATGACTGCTTATTCTAGCCTGTTATCAACCTGTCAAATTTGGTAAAGAAAATGAACAAAATTGAAATTGAATTATCTAAGTTTGGGTTATATTTTTTACTTCCTTTAAAACACAAGTATCTAACAGTTTCATAGATACAAAAATAGGTTAACTTTTATTAAACTATATATAATCTGAAAAATACAGTTTATTGCATATGAATTCACACATTATGTAGCAATTCAGCACAACTGTGAAATATGTAGGAATATACGCCATGAGACAGCAGAGTGGGCACACAACACTGCTGAAAGGGAAATATTAGTGTCCCTGCTTCAGTTGGTTTTTCTCTTCCATCAATTCAAGTATCTTTTTTTCTCAAAAGAAGAATTTATTGGCACAATTCTGATGAATGAATAATGATTCCAAATAATCAGTAAAATTAGAAGCAATTGTCATCTTGGTGATGATAATCACAGCTGATAGTAGCCATAATGTGGCCCATATTGCTGCTTATGTTTTCTTTCTTTCTTTCTTTCTTTCTTTCTTTCTTTCTTTTTTTGACAGCACGGTCTGTAACTTTATTTTTTTCTAGCATAATAATTTAAAGTATTTACACACTGCACACTTACTGTTTTTACAGATACTTGATGTGGGAGTGTCATATATCAATCTGTTGATTTCATTAGTTAAGCAATAAAGAAACTGCTTGGCCCTGATAGGTTAAAACATAGGTGGGAGGAGTAAACAGAACAGAATGCTGGGAGGAAGAAGAAGTGATCTGAGAGAGGTCACGCTCCCCTCTCCCAGGCAGACACGATCGATGAAGCTCCGACCCAGGATGGACTTAGGCTAGAATCTTCCTGGTAAGCGCACCTTGGGGTGCTACATACAGATGATTAGAAATGGGCTAAATTAATATGTGAGAATTAGCCTAGAAGAGGCTAGATAGAAATGGGCCAAGCAGTGTTTAAATGAATACAGTTTGTGTGTTGTTATTTCGGGCATAAGCTAGCAGGCAGCCGGGATGCTGGGGACGCAGCCTCACCGCTCCTATTACAACAGATACTCATATGCCTAGAAACCACATCTACAGGTTTCTCTGGAAAGACTCGGAACAATGTGGGGGGTTTCCACGCTTGCATAGAAAAATGAGTAGGGCAAAAGTTAAGTCTTATAGATTATAAACTAAAGCATCCCCTAACAAAAACAGATAAAAATCTTAATTTAAGCTCATAAATACTTTGATTCTTTTATAATTGTGAAGGGAAAAACACTTAACTATGGAAATTTAACATTTTATGTCAATGACTTTCTATTGAACAGATTAGTTGAATTCTCAAACTGTTTCTCTCTTAAGTTATTTTCTACAAATTATTTGGAGTTAACCCAGGAAAACTAGTGCAGGAAAAGGAACATACAAATTAAGTACCATTCTAACAGGAAAAGACATTAGATTAAAGGAATTGTCTTTGCTGGCCTTCTCTACTCCTTTGAATTTTGAATCATAAACCAAACACTGGAAAAACCAGTATAATTCAAGAGGAACAGATATGTAAATAGTGATATATCTGTTGCTTGAAGATTTGCAGTGAACAGATATAAATAAAGTAAGAATAAGTTGGCGGGGCAGGAGGCATATGAGCAGTCAGGAAAGACACATGTTTCTAACTTTATCCACTCACAAAACTTTACAGTAATTAGGTCAAATAAATCCTAGCCACAGAGATGTGAAGAACCAAAAGCCCCCAAATTACACACATGAGTAAAGTAATGCGTGGTTCTTGATCTTAAATAGAAATAAAAAATACTGAAAATATATATTATAAAGAATTTACAAAGTCTTTCAAGGCCACAACTTGTCAAATTTCTAGGAAAGTCACAATTAGATCACAGTGCTAAACGTTGGCAGGCCATTGGACACATTGTCATAGAAAATTTTTTCAGTTTGCAAAATCACTTAGGAACACAAGTGGTTTTACCTTAAAAATTAATACTGGGTTGGGATGTAGCTCACTCACTGGTATAGAAATTATCTAACAAATGACAAGCTATGGGTAAAAATCAACTTCACACACTGTCTTTGTCTCTGTAGAACACTATACTTTTGCAGTACTATATTGAAACAATGTCAAATAATTATCTGAGGACTATTACTGCTCCATATTTTCATGAAATGTACTCCCATTAACCTACCACCATCAAATAACACTTCCCATCCAATAAAATGCCAAAGAAAAGTAGACATGGAAATGATATCTAATACATCTTTAAGTGGTTTTTCATGATCTTGTTTATCAAGGAACAACAATCATGCTCCCCAAAGAATTGGTGTATAGCTTATCTTCATCTTGGTGAATATTATTTATGAAAAAATCATCCTATATTGTTTGAGGTGATGGGGTAAGCCCAGCTTTTATTGTTGTCCTTCTTTATGTTTTTGTCAAGTTTATTCTATCACAAGAGGAAACTTAACTCATGCAATCTTTTCAAGATTTTTACTAGAATATCTAGCACCAGTTATTATCCGCCGAATCATTGGACTGAAGAGAAATGAATACATAGTCTATAGATTTAGGCCCCCTTGGTCCAAAACTTGCCCTCTTGCTTGATGTAACCTCAGTTTTGTAACATATTCATATTTTCAGCCATTAATAAGAATGCTAGATACTATAGGATTATATGGGAATTCATAAAATATCTTAATTTTTATGTTTGAGTCATTCATTTGTACAGTGTATATTGATTGTATTCAACCCTCCCATTCCCAGTAGACCCCTTACTCTATTTATCACCAAATGTCATATCATCATATATTGCTATTTATAACCCTTTGAGAATGTTTCATTCTGCCTATATTCAAATGTGTGTGTGAAGGAGGAAGGTCATTTGTTAAAAAAATAAAGAAACTCTTGACTGGCCCTCATAGGTTAGAACATAGGTGGGTGGAGTAAGCAGAACAGAATGCTGGGAGGAAGAGGAAGTGAGCTCAGACTTGACAGCTCTCCTCTCGGGAGCATACGCCTCAGAAGAGACGCCATGCCCCACTCCTGGGCAGACACACACGATGAAGTTCCAACCCGGGATGGATGTAGGCTAGAATCTTCCTTATAAGTGCACCTAGCTGTGCTACATAGAATATTAGACATGGGCTAGTCCAGGTACAAGAGTTAGCCTAGAAGAGGCTAGATAGAAATGGGCCAAGCAGTGTTTAACAGAATACAGTTTCTGTGTAATTATTTCCGGTATAAAGCTAGCCGGGTGGCGGGAAGCAGCCCCACAGCTCCTATTACTACATGTGTGGGGGCATCCATTAGGATATGAGTCACCTCCCAGTTTCCATGTCCCCAAATAAGAGTGATTCTTCCTCTCTCAGCAGTCCTTATTTCTTAGTAGTTCCCAAGAGAGGGACCTCAGGGCAATTTCATAATATCTTAAAGGTACATACCCAACAAGATAATGGAGGTCATTAGTATTTCTATGATCTGTTTGTGTTTTGCTATGTTCCTCTTCGGAGTCCTCACTGATCACTGACAGCCATGATTGTTCCACCATGTATAACTTCACATGGCATTTACTGTTGAGTTTGAATGAGAAGCTCGCATTGTGAGTGAACATAGTGAAAGAATGGGTTATCTCAGGTTATCCCAGAAGCAGAGAATGTTTTACATGTTTGTGAGCCACGAAAGAATATCTTATTGAGAAATATTAGTAAGAAAAGAAAAACATTATACTGAACAGAGATTATGTATACATAGTTTAATGTCACAAAAGGAACATTCTAGCTTGACAACATTTTTTCTCATTACCTACTGGTAGGAAATGAGATCTGTAGGAGTTTCCTTTATTCCTAAAATAGGAATTCATTCGATGTTAGAAGTCCAAAGTTTTAGGAGAAAAACATGAAACCATCTATCATTTCTTCTCTACTGTTCCTTGCTTCCAAACCCCAGCCAAATATCTCCCCAGCCAAATCAGCTTCCACCACTATCATTTGGTTGTGTTTTGTAGAAATTGATGTAAAAGGAATCCATTAACAAGAATCCTTTCAAGGCAGGCTGGAAGCTTACTTCAGCCTCCTTCAGAAACCACAAGATGATTAGAACTTTGCGGTTGGTATGTTATCCTCACACAGAATCATTAAAAAGGCACAAGTGTGCATTCCCAAAATCGTTACATGCAGCTCCAAAACACCCAAAAGAAATGTTTCGAGTTCCTTTGTCTCAATAGCCTGCCTGCAGCAAGCAAGGTAGGCCCTTTGTTTATGAGCTACCCAACCAGCACAGAGATCTGATCTCAGCACCAGGAGAGCCATCACTGGGGTGAGACAGTTTTTGACCCACGGGCAGCAGCCTGGGACACGGAACTCAGACGTTCCTCATCCCCATTTCCTTCCTGGTCTTCCTGCAGGCACTATACTCCCCGGATACTGCCTCTCTCTTTCTATAGAACCCAGCTTGTATCCAGAACTCCCCCTTCTGCCTCACTCCCTTCTTCAGGCACATAACATCACCCAATTCAGCCTGTTTGGGTGCTGGGATCTAGTCGTGAGGGCAACCGAGTGGGCGGTAGTTCCTTTGTCTCAATAGCCTGCCTGCAGCAAGCAAGGTAGGCCCTTTGTTTACAAGCTACCTGAACAGCATGGAGATCTGATCTCGGCACCAGGAGAGCCATCACTGGGGAGAGCCATCACTGGGAAGGTACATCAGTGGGCAAGGAGACCTGATCCTGTAAAAGAAGATTCATAGGGGAGCATTAGGAGGAAGAGATGGGCAGGTGCCAATGCTGATGGCCATATAAGTTTTTTGATATCTCAACAGAAAGGGATTTGAAAAATTAAGAAAAAATAATGAACCTCCCTACCAAAAACCTCCCTACCAAAAAAAGCCCAGGACCAGATGGTTTCAATGTGGAATTCTACCAGAACTTCCAAGAAGAGCTAATACCTATACTCCTTAATGTATTTTACAATATAGAAACAGAAGAGTCATTGCCACATTCCTTTTATGAAGCTACAGTTACTCTGATACCAAAACCACACAAAGACTCAACCAAGAAAGAGAATTATAGGCCAATTTCACTCATGAACATTGATGCAAAAATCCTCAATAAAATACTGGCAAACCGAATCCAAGAACACATTAGAAAAATTATCCATTATGATCAAGAGATGCAGAGCTGGTTCAACATATGAAAATCTGTCAGTGTAATCCACTATATAAATACACTGAAAGAAAAAAAGCCATATGATCGTTTCATTAGATGCTGAAAATCATTCGACAAAATTCAACATCCCTTTATTATAAAAGTATTGGAGAGATTAGGGATACAAGGGTCATACCTAAATATAATAAAAGCTATTTACAGCAAGCCGACAGCTAACATCAAATTAAACGGAGAGAAACTCAAAGCCATCCCACTAAAATGAGGAACACGACAAGGCTGTCCATTCTCACCATATAGCAATAAGAAAACAAAAGGGGATCAAAGGGATTCGAATTGGAAAGGAAGAAGTTAAACTTTCATTATTTGCAGATGATATAATAGTGTATGTAAGCAACCCAAAAAACTCCACCAAAGAACTTTTACAGCTGATAAACACCTTTAGTAATGTGGCAGGATACAAGATCAACTCCAAAAAATCAGTTGCCCTCCTATACACAAAGGATAAAGAAGCAGAGAGGGAAATCAGGGAAACATCACCTTTCACAATAGCCACAAACAGCATAAAATATCTTGGGGTAACTCTAACCAAGGAAGTGAAAGATCTATTTGACAAGAACTTTAAGTCTTTAAAGAAAGAAATTGAAGAGGATACCAGAAAATGGAAGGATCTCCCATGCTCTTGGATTGGGAGGATCAACATAGTAAAAATGGCAATTCTAGGCGCTGGGACCGAACCCGAACCGGGAGGACAAAGGGGTGGCAGGTAGCTCCTTTGTTCCCATAGCCTGCCCGCAGCGAACAGGGTGGGCCCTTTGTTCGCGAGCTAACCAAGCAGCACGGAGTTTTGATCTGGGCACTGAGTGAAACATCATTGTGGTAAGTGAGTGCTGCAGCAGCTGGGAACATACCTCAGCCCGCCCACACTTCCTGGCCATCCTACAGGGCTATACTGCCCATACCTCCTCTCTCTTCCTATCCCATACAGCTTACATCCAGATCCCCCCACCCCCTGTCTCCCTCCCTCCCTCCCTTCTTTGGCCGCATAGCAGCCTGCTAGGGCACTGGGACCGAACCGGAACTGGGAGGACAAAGGGGTGGCCTGCAGCTCCTTTGTTCCCATAGTCTGCCCGCAGCGAGCAGGGTGGGCCCTTTGTTCGTGAGCTAACCAAGCAGCGGAGTTTCGATCTGGGCCCCAAGTGAAACATCATTGTGGAGAAACATCTCTGGGGAGTGACATCACTGGGAAGGTCCATCAGTGGGCAAGAAGACCTGATTTTGTAAAAGAAGATCCAAAGGGGAGTATTGGGAGGAAGAGATGGGCAGACGCCAATGCAGGAATTCTCCCAACAATCTGAAAAACAACATGAAACCACCAGAAGCCAGTGACCTCACAACAGGAGGACATGAACAGCTTAATCAAGAAGAAGAAGAAAAAACTGACTTCATGAAAGTGATTGACACCCTTAAACAGCATATAAAAAATTGCCCTTATAGAAATGGATGAGAAGTATAACAGAAAGATCGAGGAATTGAGTAAATCAGTGAATGATACCCTAGGAAACCAAGGAAAAACAATCAAGCAGATAAAGGAAACAGTTCATGACTTGAAAACTGAAATGGAGGCAAAGAAGAAAACACAAACAGAGGGCCGGCAGGACATGGAAAATCTAGGTAAACGATTAGAGACTACAGAATCAAGTATAACCAGCAGAATACAAGAGATAGAAGAAAGAATCTCAGATTCTGAGGATAACATAGAGAAAATAAACGCTCTGATCAAAGAAAACAGCAAGTCCAACAAACTCTCATCACAAAACATTCAGGAAATATGGGACACAATAAAAAGACCAAACCTAAGAATAATTGGAGTAGAAGAAGGAGAAGAAGTGCAGCTCAACGGTACAGAAAATATACTTAATAAAATTATAGAAGAAAACTTTCCCAACCTGAAGACAGATGTACCTATGAAGGTTCAAGAAGCATACAGAACACCAAATAGGCTGGATAAAAAGAAAACATCCCCTCACCATATAATAATCAAAACACAAAATATACAGAATAAAGAAAGAATATTAAGAGCCGCAAAGGAAAAAGGCCAAGTTACTTATAAAGGTAAACCTATCAGACTTATACCTGACTTCTCCATGGAAACCATGAAAGCCAGAAGGTCCTGGATAGATGTACTGCAAAAATTAAGAGACCACAGATGCAAGCCCAGACTACTATATCCAGCCAAACTTTCATTCACTATAAATGGAGAAAACAAAATTTTCCAGGATAAAAACAAATTTAAACAATACGTAGCCACAAATCCAGCCTTACAGAAAATAACACAAGGAAAATCACTAACCAAGGAGTCCAACAATGACCACAATAAATCAGATATCTAGAGACCCTTCACCAGCGCAAATCAAAGAAGGGAAACACACAAACCCTACTACTAAAAAAGTGACCGGAGATAACAACCACTGGTCATTAATATCACTTAATATCAATGGGCTCAACTCACCTATAAAAAGGCACAGGCTAAGAGATTGGATAAGAAAACAGGATCCAACATTCTGCTGTCTACAAGAAACATACCTCAACCTCAAAGACAGGCACCTACTCAGAGTAAAGGGCTGGGAAAAGGCTTATCAAGCAAATGGACCTAAGAAACAAGCAGGTGTGGCCATACTAATTTCTAACAAAATTGACTTCAAACTTAAATCAATCAGAAGAGATGGAGAGGGACATTTTATACTCATAACAGGAACAATTCATCAGGAAGAAGTCTCAATCCTGAATATCTATGCCCCTAATATAAAAGCACCCACGTACGTAAAAGAAACATTACTAAAACTCAAGGCAGCCATCAAACCGCACACACTAATAGTAGGAGACTTCAACACTCCTCTCTCACCAATGGACAGGTCAATCAGACAGAAACCTAACAGAGAAATTAGAGAATTAATGGGGGTAATGAAGCAAATGGACTTAACAGACATCTATAGATTATTCCACCCAAAGAGGAAATAATATACCTTCTTCTTTGCAGCTCATGGAACCTTCTCAAAAATTGACCACATACTTGGTAACAAAGCTAACTTACACAGTTACAAAAAAAATATTAGTAACCACCTGTGTCTTATCAGATCACCATGGATTAAAGTTAGAATTCAACAACAATGCTACCCCCAGAAAGCCTACAAACTCATGGAAACTGAACAGTCAACTACTGAACCATACCTGGATTAAGGAAGAAATTAAGAAAGAAATTAAAGTCTTCCTGGAATTCAATGAAAATAAAGAAACAACATACTCGAACTTATGGGACACTATGAAAGCAGTCCTGAGAGGAAAGTTCATAGCACTAAATGCCCACTTAAAGAAAACAGAGAAAGCACATATTGGAAACTTAACAGCCCACCTGAAAACTCTAGAAAAAAAAAGAAGCAGACTCACCTAGGAGGAGTTGAAGACTGGAAATAATCAAACTGAGGGCTGAAATCAACAAAATAGAAACACAGAAAACAATCCAAAGAATCAATGAAACAAAAAGCTGGTTCCTGGAGAAAATCAACAAGATTGATAAACCCCTATCCAAATTAATCAAACGGCAGAGAGAGAACACGCAAATTAATAAGATCAGAAATGAAAAGGGGGACATAACCACAGACACAGAGGAAATTCAGAGAGTCATTAGATCTTACTACAAAAGCCTGTATGCCACAAAACTGGAAAATGTAAAAGAAATGGACACATTTTTAGATAAATACCATTTACCAGTACTAAACCAGGACCAGGTGAACAATCTAAACAGACCTGTCAGTCGCAAAGAATTAGAAGCTGTTATCAAAAACCTCCCTACCAAAAAAAGCCAAGGACCAGATGGTTTCAATGCAGAATTCTACCAGAACTTCTAAGAAGACCTAATACCTATACTCCTTAATGTATTCCACAATATAGAAACAGAAGGGTCATTACCAAATTCCTTTTATGAAGCCACAATTACTCTGATACCAAAACCACTCAAAGACTCAACCAGGAAAGAGAACTACAGGCCAATCTCACTCATGAACATCGAAGCAAAAATCGTCAACAAAATACTGGCAAATTGACTCCAAGAACACATCCGAAAAATTATCCATTATGATCAAGTAGGTTTCATTCCTGAGATGCAGGGCTGGTTCAACATACGAAAATCTATCAATGT
The DNA here is from genome assembly GCF_018167655.1 of Microtus oregoni. NCBI lineage: Eukaryota > Metazoa > Chordata > Mammalia > Rodentia > Cricetidae > Microtus > Microtus oregoni. The sequence goes on along the minus strand of NW_024543093.1, from coordinate 21,086,688 downwards.
AATCCAGCATATAAATAAACTGAAAGAAAAAAACCATATGATCATTTCATTAGATGCTGAAAAAGCATTTGACAAAATTCAACATCCATTTATGTTAAAAGTCTTGGAGAGATTAGGGATACAAGGGCCATACCTAAATATAATAAAAGCTATATACAGCAAGCCGACAGCTAACATCAAATTAAACGGAGAGAAACTCAAAGCCATCCCACTAAACTCAGGAACACGACAAGGCTTTCTACTCTCTCCATACTTCTTCAATATAGTGCTTCAAGTTCTAGCAAAAGCAATAAGACAACATAATGGGATCAAGGGGATTCGAATTGGAAAGGAAGAAGTGAAACTTTCGTTATTTGCAGATGATATGATAGTGTACTTAAGCGACCCCCAAAACTCCACCAAAGATCTTTTACATCTGATAAACAGCTTTAGTAATGTGGCAGGATACAAGATCAACTCCAAAAAATCAGTCGCCTTCTTATACACAAAGGATATGGAAGCAGAGAGGGAAATCAGAGAAGCTTCACCATTCACAATAGCCAAAAGCAGCATAAAATATCTTGGGGTAAATCTAACCAAGGAAGTGAAAGATCTATTTGACAAGAACTTTAAGGTATTGAAGAAAGAAATTGAAGAGGATACCAAAAAATGGATGCACCTCCCTTGCTCTTGGATTGGGAGGATCAACATAGTAAAAATGGCAATTCTACCAAAGGCAATTTATAGATTCAATGCAATCCCCATCAAGATCCCATCAAAATTCTTCACAGATCTGGAGAGGACAATAATCAACTTTATATGGAAAAACAAAAAACCCAGGATAGCCAAAACAATTTTTTACAATAAAGGATCTTCTGGAGGCATTACCATCCCTGACTTCAAACTCTATTACAGAGCTACAGTAATGAAAACAGCGTGGTACTGGCATAAAAACAGAGAAGTCAACCAATGGAATCATATAGAAGACCCGGATTTTATCCCACAAACCTATGAACACCTCATTTTTGATAAAGGAGCTAAAAGTATACAATGGAAGAAAGAAAGCATTTTCAACAAATGGTGCAGGCACAACTGGATGTCATCCTGTAGAAGAATGAAAATAGACCCATATCTATCACCGTGAACAAAACTCAAGTCCAAATGGATTAAAGACCTCAATATCAGCCCGAACACACTGAGCCTGATAGAAGAGAAAGTGGGAAGTACCCTACAGGTGTTGGGCACAGGAGATCGCTTCCTATGTATAACACCAGAAGCACAGACATTAAGGGCAACATTGAATAAATGGGACCTACTTAAACTGAGAAGCTTCTGTAAAGCAAAGGACATTGTCACTAAGACACAAAGGCAACCTACTTACTGAGGGAAGATCTTCACCAACCCCGCAACAGACAAAGGTCTGATCTCCAAAATATATAGAGAACTCAAGAAACTAGACTTTAAAATGCTAATTAACCCAATTAAAAAATGGGGCACTGAACTGAACAGAGAATTCTCAACAGAAGAAGTTCAAATGGCCAAAAGACACTTAAGGTCATGCTCAACTTCCTTAGCAATCAGGGAAATGCAAATCAAAACAACTTTGAGATACCATCTTACACCTGTCAGAATGGCTAAAGTCAAAAACACCAAGGATAATCTTTGCTGGAGAGGCTGTGGAGGAAGGGATACCCTCATCTATTGCTGGTTGGAATGCAATCTTGTGCAACCACTGTGGAAGTCAGTGTTTCGGTTTCTCAGGAAATTCGGGATCAACTTACCCCTGGACCCAGCAATACCACTCCTGGGAATATACCCAAGAGATGCCGTATCATATGACAAAAGCATTTGTTCAACTATGTTCATAGCAGTACTATTTGTAATAGCCAGAACCTGGAAACAACCTAGATGCCCTTCAATGGAAGAATGGATGAAGAAAGTATGGAATATATACACGCTAGAGTACTAAGCTGCGGTAAAAAACAATGACTTCTCGAATTTTGCATGCAAATGGATGGAAATAGAAAACACTATCCTGAGTGAGGTGTCCCAGACCCAAAAAGATGAACATGGGATGTACTCGCTCATAATTGGTTTCTAGCCATAAATAAGGGTCTCGGAGTCTACAATAGGTAAACCTAAAGAAGCTAAGTAAGAAGGTGAACCCAAGGAAAAACATATAGTTATCCTCTTGGCTAAGGGAAGTAGACCAAATTGCCAGGGAGAAAATTGAGATCTTGGGGGTGGGGTGGGATGGGGGTAAGGGGTGATGGAGAGAGAAATGTTAGAAGGGAAGGAGGGGGGACTTGGGGAAACAGGAGAACTGGGATAAAGGAAAGGTGGATAGGAGAGCATGGAACCACAATTCTTAGTTAAGGGAGCCACTTTAGGGTGGGCAAGAGACTTGACCCTAGAGGGGCTCCCAAGTGCCCAAGATGAGGTTCCCAGTTAGTTCCTTGGGCAGCTGGGGATTGGGAACCTGAAATGACCCTAGCCTAGATCAATACTGACGAATATCTTGCATATCATCATAGAACCTTCATCTGGTGATGGATAGAGATAAAGACAGAGACCCACACTGGAGCACTGGACTGAACTCCCAAGGTCCCAATGAGGAGCAGAAGGAGGGAGAACATGAGCAAAGAAGTCGGGACCACGAGGCGTGCACCCACCCACTGAGACAGTGGAGCTGATCTACTGGGAACTCACCAAGGCCAGCTGGACTGTGACCGAAAAAGCATGGGATAAAACCGGACTCTCTGAACATGGCGAACAATGAGGGCTGATGAGATGCTAAGGACAATGGCACGGGGTTTTGATACTACTTAATGTGCTGGCTTTGTGGGAGCCTAGCCAGTTTGGATGTTCACCCTCCTAGATTTGGACGGAGGGGGGAGGACCTAGGACTTACCACAGGGCAGGGAACCCGGACTGTTCTGTGGACTGGAGAGGGAGGGGGAGAGGAGTGGGGGGAGGGGGAGAAGGGTGGGAGGAGGGGGAGAATGGTGGGAGGAGGGGGAGGGAAATGGGAGGCTGGGAGGAGGTGGAAACTTGATTTTTGTTTATGGTTTGTTTTCTTCTTTTCTCAATAAAAAAAAATGGCAATTCTACCAAAGGCAATTTATAGATTCAATGCAATCCCCATCAAGGTCCCATCAAAATTCTTCACAGGTCTTGAGAGGAAAACTTTCAACTTTTTGTGGAAAAACAAAAAACCCAGGATAGCCAAAACAATTTTATACAATAAAGTAGGCATTACCATCCCTGACTTCAAACTCTATTATAGAGCTACAGTAATGAAAACAGTGTGATATTGGCATAAAAACAGAGAAGTTGAACAATGGAATCATATGGACGACCCGGATTTTAACCCACAAACCTATGAACACCTCATTTTCGATAAAGGAGCTAAAAGTATTCAATGGAAGAAAGAAAGCATCTTTAACAAATGGTGCTGGCACAACTGGAAGTCAACCTGTAGAAGAATGAACATTGACCCATATCTATCACCATGCACAAAACTCAAATCCAAATGGATCAAAGACCTCAATATCAGTCCGAACACACTGAACCTGATAGAAGAGAATGTGGGAAGTACTCTACAACATATGGACACAGGAGATCGCTTCCTATGTATAAAACCAGCAGCACAGACATTAAGGGCAACAGTGAATAAATGGGACCTACTGAAATTGAGAAGCTTCTGTAAAGCAAAGGACACTGTCACTAAGACAAAAAGGCAACCTACTGACTGGGAGAAGATCTTCACCAACTCCGCAACAGAGAAAGGTCTGATCCCCAAAATATATAAAGAACTCAAAAGACTAGACTTTAAAATGCTAATTAACCCAATTAAAAAATGGGGCACTGAACTGAACACAGAATTCTCAACAGAGGAATTTCAAATGGCCAAAAGACACTTAATGTCATGCTCAACCTCCTTTGCGATCAGGAAAATGCAAATTAAAACAACTTTGAGATACCATCTTACACCTGTCAGAATGGCTAAAATCAAAAACACCAATGACAGCCTTTGCTGGAGAGGTTGTGGAGGAAGGGGTACCCTCATCCATTGCTGGTTGGAATGCAAACTTGTGCAACCACTTTGGAAATCAGTGTGATGATTTCTCAGGAAATTCGGGATCAACCTACCCCTGGACTTAGCAATACCACTCTTGGGAATACGCCCAGGAGATGCCCTATCATATTACAAGAGCATTTGTTCAACTATGTTCATAGCAGCATTATTTTTAATAGCCAAACCTGGAAGAAACCTAGATGCCCTTCCATGGAAGAATGGATGAAGAAAGTTTGGAATATGTACATATTAGAGTATTACGCTGTGGTAAAAAACAATGACTTCTCAAATTTTGCATGCAAATGGATGAAAATAGAAAACACTATCCTGAGTGAGGTGTCCCAGACCCAAAAAGATGAACATGGAATGTACTCACTCGTAGTTGGTTTCTAGCCATATATAAAGGACATTGAGTCTATAATTTGTGATCATAAAGAAGCTAAATACGAAGGTGAACCCAAAGAAAAACATATAGTTATCCTCCTGGATATGGGAAGTAGATAAGATTGCCGGGTAAAAAACTGGGATCGTGGGGGTGGGGGGGAGATGGGGAGAAAAAAGTGAGTAGGGGAGGATGGGGGTCACTTGGGGAAATGGAATGTTTGGGATAAAGAAAGGGTGGATATGGGAGCAGGGAAGTATATATCTTAATTAAGGGAGCCGTCTTAGGGTTGGCAAGAGACTTGAACCTAGAGGGGCTCCCAGGTGCCCAGGGCGATGTCCCCAGTTAGTTCCTTGGGCAGCTGAGGATAGGGAACCTGAAATGACTCTATCCTTTAGCCATACTGATGAATATCTTGCATATCACCATAGAACCTTCATCTGGCGATGGATGGACATAGAGACAGAAACCCACATTGGAGCACCGGAATGATTTCCCAAGGTCCCAATGAGGAGCAGGAGGGAGAACATGAGCAAGGAAGTCAGGACTGTGAGGGGTGCACCCACCCACTGAGACAGTGGGGCTGATCTATTGGGAGCTCACCAAGGCAAGCTGGACTGTGACTGAAAAAGCATGGGATAAAACCGGACTTTCTGAACATGGTGGACAATGAGGGCTCATGAGAAGCCAAGGACAATGGCAGGGGGTTTTGATACTACTTAATGTGCTGGCTTTGTGGGAGCCTAGCCAGTTTGGATGCTCACATTCCTAGACCTGGCTGGAGGGGGGAGGACCTTGGACTTCCACAGGGAAGGGAACCCTGACTGCTCTTCGGACTGGAGAATGAGGGGGAATGAAATGGGTGCTTGGGAAGAGGCGGAAATTTTTTTTTCAATAAAAAAAAGAAATGTTTGCTTTTTCTATGCTGTGTGTTGTGAGTGTGTGTGTGCACGCACATGCAAGCACAGTCATATTTTTTATTTTATTTTTTAATACTGAAGAAAGACAAATTAGTTTTGGATTATAAAATGTAATCTTTTGGGGGCCATTATGCTTAAGATGACTTTTTATTTAAAACATTTTACATATAATGTGAATGCAAATATTATCAAAATTGACACATCAAGCTTAAATATAGTTAATCTTTTCCTAATATCTCTTTGTCCTCATTTCATATGCTAGTAATTGCAAAGGGTCCTAGGGGCTGGTTCATTGCATACTCTTAGAAATTTACATTAATTCTTTCATTTCTGCGTTGACTACAATATTTTTCTTAGATTTACATTTCTTTAGTAATATATTTTTTAGTCCACCAGTTTCACTTTTTAATTTACAAGTAAGAATTTGTACAGTTGTTGAATATGAGAGTCTCCAACTGAGTCTTAAGGCTTCCTCTGAAAGAATACAAGGAAATCAATGAAAGATACCAAAGTTTCTTCAGTATGATGTAGTAGATGACTACATCACCAGATGGTCTTATCCTTCTGCTCACCTTCTTAGAAGGCATCCTACATCAGCTGCTCTCGAGGTTTACTTCAACTTCATACAGTAATCTTACAGCTTCATTGTGAGCATCTCCACTTTTTGGACATTCAAACTGAAACTCAGAGAATTTAATTTTAGACGGCCACAGTATGCAGCTAATAGATGAGGTTAAAACGCCGTGCTAAACACTTCTAATTCTAAAGAAGGGGCAAAGGCTTCTATGCCTGGAGGATTTCCCCTGTACCCTATCACTCATAATAGTTAGGTAACATTTATGTATGTGTTCCAATCTCCTTCTTGGATAAGGTCATTTGTTGAATATACCCCATATTCTTTATTTCCTTTGCTTTTTCTATCAGTTTATAAACCCTTCTCCCTTCTCTCTCTCCCTCTCTCCATTCCCCCACCTCACACCTACCCCCATGCTCCCAACTTTTAGCTGCCAATTTTGTCTGATTCCAATTTCCAGGAGGATTTATATATGATTTGGGGGATTTTACCTTATTACTTATCTTCTCTAGGATCGTGAACTATAGGCTCATTGTCCTTTGTTTATGGCTAGAATCCACTAATTAGTGAGCACATGCCATATTCATATTTTTAGGCCTGGGTTATCTTACTCAGGATAGTGTTTTGTATCTCCACCTATTTGCATGCAATATTCAAGATGTCATTGTTTTTTACCACTGAGTAGTAGTACTCTAATGTATAGATGTGCCACATTTTCTTTGTCCATTCTTCTATTAAGGGGCATCTAGGTGGTTTCCAAGTTATGGATATTACAAAAAATGCTTCTATCAACATGGTTGATAGCCTTTGTAGTATGATTGGGCATCTCTTTGGTATATTCCCAAGAGTGGAATTGCTGAATCTTAAGGTAGGTTGACTCCCAGTTTTCTGAGAAACCACCACACTGATTTCCAAAGTGGTTGTACAAGTTTGCATTTCCACTAGCAATGGATGAGTGTTCCCCTTACTCCTCATTATCTCCAGCATAGGCCGTCGTTGGTGTTTTTGATTTTAGCCATTTTAACAGGTGTAAGATGGTATCTCAAAGTTGTATTGATTTGCATTTCCCTGATACCTAAGGAAGATGAACATGTCCTAGAGTACCTTTTGACCATTTGAAATTCTTCTGTTGAATTCTCTGTTCAGTTCAGTACAACATTTTTTAGTTGGGTTATTTAGAATTTTAATGTCTAGTTTCTTGAGTTCTTTATATATTTTGGAGATCAGACCTTTGTCTGATGTGGGGTTGGTGAAAATCTTCTCCCATTCAGTAGGTTATCTTTTTGTCTTAATGACTGTGTACTTTGCTTTACAGAAACTTCTCAGTTTCAGGAGGTCCCATTTATTCATTGTTGCTTTTATTGTCTGTGCTACTGGGGTTATACATAGGAAATAATCTCCTGTACCCATGTATTACAGGCTACTTCCCACTTTCTCTACTATCAGATTCAGTGTGGTCATATTTATATTGAGGCCTTTATTCCATTTGGATTTGAGTTTTGTGCATGGTGATAGATATGGACCTATTTTCATTCTTCTACAGGTTGACATCCAGTTATGCCAGCACCATTTGCTAAAGATTCTTTCTTCCTTCCATTGTACAATTTTAGATTGTCAAAAATCAGGTGTTCAAATGTTTGTGGATTAATATCAAGATCTTCAGTTCGATTCCATTCGTCAACGTGTCTATTTTTATGCCAATATCAAGCTGTTATCATTACTTTAGCTCTGTAATAGAGTTTGAAGTCAGGGATGGTAATGCCTCCAGAAATTCCATTATTGTATAAAATTGTTTTGGATATCCTAAGTTTTTTGTTTTTCCATATAAAGTTGATTATTGTTTTCTCAAGCTCTATGAAAAATTTTGTTGGAATTTTGATGGGGATTGCATTGAATCTATAGATTGCCTTTGGTAGAATTGCCACGTTTACTATGTTGATCCTACCAATCCAATAGCACGGGAGATCCTTCCATTTTCTGGTATCCTCTTCAATTTCTTTCTTCAAAGACTTATAATTCTTGTCAAATATATCTTTCACTTTCTTGGTTAGTGTTACTTCAAGATATTTATGCTATTTGTGGCCATTGTAAAAGGTGATATTTCTCTGATTTCCCTCTCTGCCTCTTTATCTTTTGTGTATAGGAGGGCTAATGATTTTTTTTTTGAGTTGATCTTATATCCTGCCACAGAATTGAGGGTATTAATCAGCTGTAGGAGTTCTCTGGTAGAGTTTTTGGATCACTTATGTACAGTATCATATCATCTTCAAATAACGAATGTTTGACTTCATCCTTTCCAATTCAAATCCCCTTGATTTCCTTAGGTTTTCTTATTGCTATTGCTATAACTTCAAGGACTACATTGAAGAGATATGGAAAGAGCCTTGTCTTGTTCCTAATTTTAGTGGAATCAGTTTGAGTTTCTCTCCATTTAATTTGATGTTAGCTGTAGACTTGTTGTATATTGCTTTTTTTATATTTAGATATGATCATTTTATCCCCAGTCTCTCCAAGACCTTTATCATAAAGGGGTGTTGAATTTTGTGAAATACTTTTTTGGCATCTAACAAAATGATCATATGGATTTTTTTCTTTCAGTGTATTTATATGATGGATTACATTGATAGATTTTCATATGTTGAACCAGCCCTGAATCTCTGGGATGAAGCCTACTTGATCATAACAGATGTTTTTTTCTGATGTGTTGTTCGTGGATTCAGTTTGCCAGTATTTTATTGAGAATTTTTGCATTAATGTTCATTAGTAAGATTGGTCTGTAATTTTCTTTCTTGGTTGAGTCTTTGTGTGGTTTTGGTATTAGGGTAACTGTAGCTTCATAAAAAGAGTTTGGTGATGACTTTTTGATTCTATTATGTGGAACACATTAAGGAGTATAGGTATTAGCTCTTCTGGAAGTTCTGGTAGAATTCGATAACAAATCCATCCAGCCCTGGGCTTTTATTTTTTGGAATGGTTTTGATGACAGCTTCTCTTTCCTCATGACTATTTAAATTTTTCACCTGGTCTTGATTCAAATTTGGTATATGGTATTTATTTTTAAAAAGTCTGATTCTTTTACATTTTCCAATTTTGTGGATTATAGGTTTTTGTAGTAAGTTCTAATGATTCTCTGAATTTCTACAGGATCTGTTGTTATGTCCTCCTTTTCATTTCTGATTTTGTTAATTTGGATGTTCTCTCTCCACCTTTTGACTAGTTTCGATAGGTGTTTGTCAATCTTGTTGATTTTCTCATAGAACCAGTTCTTTGTTTCATTGATTCCTTGTATTGTTTTTGTGTGTGTGTGTGTGTGTTTCTATTTTGTTGATTTCAACCCTCAGTTTGATTTTTTTCTAGTCTTGTACTCCTCCTGGGTGAGTCTGTTGCTGCTTCGTCCTCGTCCTTGTCCTCCTCGTCCTCCTCGTCCTCCTCCTCCTCCTCCTCGTCCTCCTCCTCCTCTTCTTCTTCTTCTTCTTCTTCTTCTTCTTCTTCTTCTTCTTCTTCTTCTTCTTCTAGAGCTTTCAGGTGTGCTGCTTAGTCTCTAATGTGAGCTTTCTCTGTTTTCTTTATGTGAGCACTTCGTGCTATGAACTTTCCTCTTAGCACTGCTTTTATAGTGTCCCATAGGCTTAAGTATGTTGTGTCTTCATTTTCATTAAATTAAAGGAAGAATTTAATTTCTTTCTTTATTTCTTCCTTGACCCAGGGGTGGTTCAGTAGTCGACTGTTCAGTTTCCATGATTTTTTAGGCTTTCTGGGGGTGGTATTGTTGTTAAAGTCTAACTTTACTCCATGATGATCTGATAAGACACAATGGGTTACTCCATTTTTTTTTTTTTTTGTATTTTTGGATGTTTGCTTTATTCGGAGTATATGATCAATTTTCAAGAAGGTTCCATAAGATGCTGATAAGAAGGTATATTCTTTCCTGTTTCAGTGGAATGTTCTATAGATGTCTGTTAATTCCATTTGATTCGTTACATCTGTTAGTTCTCTTATTACTCTGTTTCTGTCTGGTTGACCTGTCCATTGGTGCGAGAGGAGTGTTGAAATCTCCTACTATTAGTGTGTGTGGTTTGATGTGTGATTTGAGTTCTAGAAATGTTTCTTTAACATATGTGGGTGCTTTTATATTAGGGGTATAGATATTCAGGATTGAGACTTCATCTTGATAAATTGTTCCTGTTATGAGTATAAAGTGTACTTTCCCCCCTCTCTTCTGATTGATTTTAGTTTGAAATCAATTTTGTTAGATTTTAGGATAAATACTCACTTGTTTTTTAGGTCCATTCGATTGGAAAACTTTTTCCCAACCCTTTACTTTGAGGTAATGTCTGTCTTTGAGGCTGAAGTGTGTTTCTTGTAAACAGCAGAATGCTGGATCCTGTTTTTGTATCCATTCTCTTAACCTGTGCCTTTTTATATGTGAATTGAGTCCATTGGCATTAAGTGATATTAATGACCAGTGGTTGTTAACTTCTGTTAATTTTTGGTGGTAGTGTTTGTGTGTTTCCTTTCTTTAGGTTGATTATCAGATGTCTGTGCAACTGTGGGTGTTGTTGGCTTCGTTGGATTGAGGTTTTCCTTCTAGTACTTTCTGTAAGGCTGAGTTTGTGGATATGTATTGTTTAAATCTGTTTTTGTCATGGAATACTTTGCTTTCTCCATTGACGGTGAAAGAAACCTTTGCTGGGTATAGTAGTCTAGGCTTGCATCCATGGTCTCTTAGTTTCTCCAGCACATCTGTCCAAGACCTTCTGGCTTTCATGGTTTCCATCAAGAAGTCAGGTGTGATTCTGATTGGTTTACCTTTATATGTTTCTTGACCTTTGCAGCCCTTAATATTATTTCTTTATTCTGTATGTTTTGTGTTTTGATTATTATATGGCGAGTGGCTTTTTTTTTTTTAAATCTAGTCTATTTGGTGTTCTGTAAGCTTCTTTTACCTTCATAGGAATATCCCTCTTTAGACTGGGAAAGCTTTCTTCTATAATTTTGCTGAATATATTTTCTGGGCCTTTGAACTAGAATTCTTCTTCTTCTTCTTCTTCTTCTTCTTCTTCTTCTTCTTCTTCTTCTTTTTCTCCTCTTCCTCCTCCTTCTTCTTCTTCTTCTTCTTCTTCTTCTTTTACCTCTACTATTCTTAGGCTTGGTCTTTCCATGGTGTCCCAGATTTTGTGAAAGTTTTGTGTTAGGAATTTGTTGGATTTGCTGTTTTCTTTGATCAATGAGTCTATTTCCTCTTTAGTATCATCTATGCCTGAGATTCTTTCATCTATCTCTTGTATTCTGTTGGTTATACTTGTCTCTGTAGTTGCTGTTCATTTACCCAGATTTTCCATATCCAGCCATCCCTTGGTGTGTGTTTCCTTTATTACATCCATTTCTGTCTTCAAGTCTTAAACTGTTTCCTTTACCTGTTTGATTGCATTTTCTTGGTTTTCTTGGGTATCTTTGAGGGATTTATTCATCTCTTTTAACTTTTTGTTTGTCTTCTCTTCCATTTCTTTAATGCAGTTTTTCACTTCCTGTTTTAGGGTCTCCATCATTTTCATAAGGTTACATTTAAAGTTGATTTCTTCTACTTCTTCTGGGCTCGGATATTCAAGTCTTTCTGTTTCATGTTTGCTGCATTCTGGTGTTAATCATATTGCTTTTCAGGATGTTGGAGGAATTCTTGCATTGGTGCCTGCCCATCTCTTCCTTCAAATGAGGCCAGCAGAGTCTTGGCATCTTGGTCTAATCTTTGCTGTGGCTGACTGTGTACTTGGGAGTTTTTCTTGATCTGCCCTCTCATAGGTCAGCTCAGCACTAGAGCAGGCTCTCAGATCCCCTCTGCCCTAAAGCATCTGTAATGGGGGATCCAAGGACCTCACAGATGAAAAGAAGTACTTGGGGGCAGGGTGGATTGGGGTAAAGAAAGGCAGCAGCAGAAACACACCCTGCTGGACTGCCAGAAAAGCTTAGTGAACTGGAGTGGGCCTGCACTCAGTTCCCTGAGACCTTCTGGCAGCAAGGTCGAACTCACTCACCTTTCTGGATCCCATCAGCAGGGGATCAGGGCCTCTTGCTGGGCTCCAAGGACCTTACATTTAAAAGGGCGGGCTTGAGGGGCAGGGTAGAATGCTACAAAGAAGCCCCAGGGCAGGAGCACACCCTGCTGCCATCCAGGACCTCTCCGCCCAGAAGCAGGCTGTTCTGGGGGATCCAAGGACCCTGCAGATGAAAAGGAGTGCTTGGAGGCAGGGTGAAATTGGGTAAAGAAAGCCAGCAACCAGGCCTAAAATTTAATCTTAATACAACTTTTTCTCTCCATCAGATTTTTTTTCTTAATGAAATAATTTCAGACCTCAAGATAGTCCGTTGATGTTTTAGATTTAATCATGACACATCAATTTAAGCTTTACCATGACAAACCAATGACAATTCTTAAATATTTTGCTTAGATATTGACAGTTTTAGCTTTATTATTTTAATTTAATTTTTGTTTATTATTCTATTCTCTCTGTGTGTGTGTGTGTGTGTGTGTGTGTGTGTGTGTGTGTGTGTGTGTTTTGGCACTCAAATGTAGAGATGTATATATAGCAAAGAAGAAAACTTTCAAGTGTGGTCTGTCTTGGCAGAAGGCCACAGATTCTTTGTATTGAACTGAGGTCATAAGGTTTGGAGAGGAAGTCTTTTTACCTTCTGAGTCATTTTTAGCTTTACATTTAATTGATAAATTAAAAAATACCAATGGGCATAACACCAATGGGCATAATTATTGTAATTAGCATATCCACTACCTCAACGGACTGATTGCTGAATTGTGGTTTAGCACACGCCTGCTCAGTGAATGTTTGACCCACCTATGGTCCCAGAGCTCAATTTGGATATATTTGAAATGTGATATTAGTATGTACACATTATTTTTAGACTGAGACTGTCTCGCACAGTTTAATGATGATGATATATTCTGCTATAGTCATCCTTACATAATTTCTGTACTATGCAATCACAACTGAACTTACACAAATCTTCATGGTGTAGGTTGGTAACAACACAATCATAACAATAGAGGATGAAGTGAAATGAAACTGTGCCCTGGACTGTGTCACTTTTACTAATTAAAAGGAGTCTTCTGTAAAATAAAGCATAAAGTAAAATTTATCTGTAGTGATCACATCAGTGAGTTATTTGTTATATCAGTGAGTTATTTGTTATGAGTTATTTGTTATCAGTTAATCAGTGAGTTATTTGTTATCAGCAATTATTTTTTCTGCATATAATTATATATGTTATACTTTTATGTACCTGGGAGCTCAATAAACTTATGTTTGTGATGACATTATGAAAGATTGCATCCATTATAGATTTATTGAACAATTGTGATATATATTGTTTTTCTTAAATAAATGTCATTATGTGGAAGAGCAGTATATACTTCAACATATACAACATGTTTATAGTGTAGGGTACGTCTACCCAATGATTTGTAGTCATCGGTTATCTTGGGAAATGATATCTATATCTACCTACAAACAAATATCACAGCTAATAAAATACTTCCTGATTTGTCTGAAAATATTTCAGGGGGAGAAATGGTATGCTCAGATAATAGCGTTTTTTGTATCTTTTCTTAGGCAATAAATGTTCCAACATTGTTTATTAAAGGAATATATAAAAGAGAAGGCAGTGCTTTGAGAAGAAGAAGAATAGATTTTGAGCAAACTGAAGCTTGAGATACAGTTTCCTAAACTTATAATGCCTGGGAAGAAAGAAAGGGGGGGGAGGGAAGGAGGGAAGGAGGGAGGAAGATGGAGTGAGGAATGTGTGTGTGTGTGTGTGTGTGTGTGTGTGTGTGTGAGAGAGAGAGAGAGAGAGAGAGAGAGAGAGAGAGAGAGAGGAAGTCTACTGTAAGAAGGCTTGGTTGCCTGTTTTGGTTCAGTGGTGGGTGAGTGTTTTTATTCAGGGGTGTATTAGTTTCAAATCTTCTAGATGACATGTTATAAAGTGTTTAATAAAAATTTGAGGGACATATAATGAAAGCTTTGTGGTATTAATGTGGAAGAAATGCCTATTTTTAAAACCATCTGTGAGAATGTGAATATTGACATGTCACAGGAGATTAAAGCAGTAGTTTCTAGACTCATGTACAGCTCTCACTAAAGATATCTGGACTGAGTTTCATTTCTAGCTATGGAAACCAGAAGAACCTTGATAAAATTCATTTACCTTTGGTTCTAAACCTTCTGAAGAATCAAGAGAACAGGAAAGAGGCTAACTCTTTGATCCCTTCTGTCACAATGACCTGTTCTTTTGCTGCTATAAAGTAAGTAGTATTTACACTTCAGCAAATACACCTGAAGTCAGCCTTACAGTTCAATAAAAAGAATGAGGCAGAAGCAGGCAAATCCCAGAGTCTGAAGCCAGCCTGCTCTACTGAGTGTGTTCCAGGACATCCAGGGCTACATAGAGAAATCCTGTCTCAAAAACAAACAAAAACCAACTAGTTAAACAAAGAAAAATGAATATTAAGAATTAAAGAAGAATCATAGCTCCTTAATTCAGTGGACATTGTATAGAGGGACACAAAGAACAATTTTTCAGTAGATTTTTAGTATTTGCATCAGTAGTCCACAATTGCAGATTATCTGGGAATAATTTTATCAAACGAAAATGTTCTACTTAGTGCTTTTGCATTTGACAGGATTTTTCTCTTAAAATGTTTTATTAAATTCAGTGATTATTTCAAATTTTCAAATTCTCTAGAAAATGTTATTAGGGATGTATATATATATACACCAGCAGAACAGGTAGTAGAATAAGGTTAGATGAAGAAAAAGAAGATGAAGATAATGGTAGTAGATAGGTAATAGAGGATGATATAAATAGATAGACAGACAAATAGTTAAATAGAATTCATAAAGTAAAATGTCTCCTCTGGAAGTGGGAAAATAGCTACATAACCAAGAAGACAAATAGTTGCAAACCCATAAACAATACAACAGCTGTAACCTTTTTGTATTCTGATTGCTAGCTTAAAATTCTGTGAGACTTGTGTTCAGACTACAGAAGTCTTTCATTTTCACAAAAACAACTTTAAAAAGTACAAGTCAAGAATCAATATTCATTTCCTACTCATATTGTTTGCAGTTTCTTTCCTGTTCCCAACAGCCCACAGAGATGTGGCTGGTCGAGTGGGAGGTAAAGGAAGAACAGTCATCACCTTGCAGACAAGCTCTCAACACAAATGAATGAGTCAGATCCTTTCTTTGCTGTTCAAGCTTTCTTTGCGTGATTCTGAAGGAAAAGGACAGTTCAACTAGTCTAACCTTCCAGGTAGAAGCTGTCAGCTACACTCTCTCCAAATATGATAGTAATTGCATTATTATCTAGTAACACTTCTCTTCAGATAGTTCAATTTTTAATCAAAAATAAAATTTTTCAAAATAGCTAGTACACCATCAACTTAATCTATCAAATTTAGAAGCTAAATATATTTTTTTCAATGAGTGCAATGTTGTAATATTTAGTGTGCTAAATATTGTGTTACCTGTTGTTTGGTCCCTTCCATATCCTGTTAACATATATTATTACCTAGCCCATAGAGTGTTATTAACTGAAACTTGACAAAAATCAGAAAAAATAAAAGATATTGAGAAGGAAAGGTTTTTTCACTGATAATTCAAGGCCATTTAGTGTCCTGTCCATAAATTGTTAATGATCTTTCTGTATAAAGCAGGATAAAAATGGAATAGCTTCAGATGGTTTTGCATGAAGTAAAATTCCATTTGTTTTAAAAGACTCATACATTTTATATTGCTGTATTTGAAAGCAATCTAGCCTTCCTCTTTACACAGCAGCTACTCTTGTTTCTCTACTTAAACACCTCAGGGTGTTAAAAAATAGAAATAAAAGGAAGAAATAAACAAAGTCTTTATCCTTTATGAGAATTTTACAGTTTGTTTTGAACTTGAAGCAACCACATAAACAATAGAAAATAATGCCATTGACTGCTGAGGTGACACTGTACATTAACTGAGCTACTGTCATGCTCTAAGAACTGTAGAAAGCCATCTGCTATGGGCAAGGCATTGAGCTGTTTGCAAACATTTCTCTTCATGTTCTTAGTACGCACATTGTTATTCTAGTTTTTGGGAAAAAATCTGAAATTTAAAAAGGGAAGGCAAAAAAAAAAAACCCTCAAAATATATGTGGGAAGCTAAGGATGAGAACTAAGGCCCAATCTTTCTCTTGCCTCTGCATTGTTACCATTCCTTTGAATCTAAAGGAATGAGCAAGAGGACTTAATCACTGTGTGTTTCATTTTTTCTTATGCTGCTCCATCTTCTACAGGGTCTTTCTATGTAGAGGTATCAGTACATTTTCAAACCCTCTGAATAAAATGCTTTTATCCTTGTCACTTGTTCAAAGGCAGAACGTTACTGCAGCCCAAAAGTGTAGGCGGAAGTATTCTGGTATGGTTGTGGCTTGAGGATGTTGCCTATGCTAGAAGGATTCTCAAGGAGCATCGTATAAAAGTTTGTTAATCTGCCTCATCAGGAAGAGAGCTATGGGAGTAGTCTGGACAGTTAGTTTTTAAACAAAACAGTGACCACTTCATACTAACCCTTCCCAACACCCATCAAAGAGAAGGTACAAGTATAGTAGCTTAGTCATATTCATGGAAACAGGATACAAAGTTTGTTTTCCCAAACCTCAAACTTAAACTGATATGTGACTCAAAATTGGAAGGAAGTTTCAAATGGAAATCCGGAGGAAGGGTATGATTGGAAACAGCCTGCAAACAGGCCATAGCTCATTCAGATGTTGTCTGGAATGTGACCAAAACAAGTATGATGTCAAGACTAGAATACTGAATTATAGCAGGGACATACACATCTGTCTTTTGCCCTTCTTCATTTTTTCTCTTCTAACCTGGCTCTACTTGGAAGGTTTGCATCATCTAAAATTCTTGACCTGAACAGCAATTGAAAGTAATTGTGAGATGGGCAGCCGAAACATTAAGAGTCAATCTTTGTCAAAAAGCCTACTTGTTTGTGAGTTAACTTGAAGCCAGAAAAAAAGGAAATATTTTTAGAAATTAAAATACAAACAAATTGAAACTGTTTCCTCACCTTAAGTATGTGTGGAGCCCCAGGATGTCTCAGAAATTAGCAGTGTTCCTGTGACATTTCTGCTTAACCCCAAGTGACATCAACTTGTATCATGTATCAAAACAAGAGCTCCTTTCCTCAATTTCCCCACTTCTATTTCACATACTTTTGTAGTTATCATTTAAAAACTGGAGAGGAACTTTTTCACTTATCTGAAAAATTAATAATTCAATGCCCACTGCCAGAGAAGTAGCCCCTCTCCCACACACAGTTTCTCTGAGTCTTTAGGATGAAGTCAGATCAAGCAACAAAGGTTTTCAACACAGAAAAATGGTTAAGATCTCTTTAAAAACATAAGCACAAGTCCTGCCCATGGTGAATTAAATCAGCATCTACAAAGATGGAGCCATGTTTGCTTTTTCACAAGCTCCCAGTTGGTTTTAATGCACTGGCAGAGTTGGGAGCAGTTACTTCTTGTTGAAAGGTTCTTCAGTTGAAAACAAACACACTGTATTTCCTTGTAACAGGGAAAATAGAGTGACTTATTTTGCATATGGATAGAAAATACAGAGGAAAAGAGCGATTGTCTAGGAATGCACATATAGATGTATGTAGGAAGATAAGGCCTATGAGGCTAAGAGATTAGTCAGCCTGGAGTCTGCTTCATGCCTAGCAACAGATGCTGTCAGAGGTCCTTATCATGCCTAGTCAATGACAGGCAACCAAAATATCAACAGATCAGAACTCAGAATGCAGACTGGGAGCTGGGAGGGGGTTATATAAGGCTCTCTCCTTTGTGGAATAAATGAGGCAGCTGCTTGTCTTTTACCTGACTCCTGAGGTCTATATCATTGACATCACATCACAATTCTCACCCACTTCCCTGAACAAGTCGTTAGGATCCAGTAACAGACATAGATTTAAATACATGAAGTATTCCATCAAAGTCTCTATAAAATATTGTATGGACTCTTAAACTGCTAACTAAAAAAAAGCAAAAACAAAGAACAAAATTGTTCACTTAAGAAGCAAAGAAGACAAAATTAATTTCTGTTAAAAATTTTTGAAGGGCCAGCTTATTTCATCAATTTGCTTAGACATCTTTCTAGATGTTCTAGGAAGATCCAATGTTGTACCCGTGGTTGTGTCATAAATAGGAGCAAATAACATTCTGACTTATACTCAAATTTACTTACATATATTTTTTTCTTTAATTGAGCAGTAGGGTCCACATATGTTGACCTCTTACAACAATAATGATTTAATTTACAACAATAAACTTTAATGATGATGATTGAGGAAATTCCTTAGAGATGATGGTGATTACTCACTGTTACCTGCATTTGACTTAAGAATTACAAAATAAAACCAATCTACTAGATATTTTAAAATACAGAATAGTTCAATTCAATAGTGTTTACTAATAAAGAGATGGATGGAAGATTGGTTAGGGAACTGTCTCAAACACTGTACAGATTGGGTTCCAATAGTCTATGGTCAATGGAGTAAATAGTGTTTCATCAATAGTCATTCATTTTTCTTTCCTATGTGTTTTGTTTGTATTTTGCTTACACTAAAGGTATTTAGCAATTGCACTAGAGACCATATAACCTGAAAATATCTGTCTGACCCCTTACAGAAAGAGGTTGCCACCTTTGCTACAGTATATTTAGTATCATTACTTTAGATAAAAGAAGAAATTAATCTCAAAAAGCTTTTATACCCTAAAAGCTGTTGTGAATTTGAACATACAAATGGAGTCGAGTGATTAAATAAATTTTGCATATACTTGAAAATTTTTTTCTGTAATTTTCAAACAATAAGCATTTTCTTTTGCATTCAGATGACACATGATCACTTTTTGCATGAAAGCAAATATAGAAATAAAGATGTTAATTTTAAGATTTGTAAAAATGGATTACACCTGACAGTTGAAAGATAGCATTCATTAATTTAGTCATGAAGATGCCTTAGTTCTTGAAATGTGAATAAACTCATCAGCTGGAAAGTTTGACAGCATGATTCCCTGAGCTTTCATTACACTTTATGTTGGTGAAAAGGACAACTTGCCCTTTACTTCTGATGCTTCTGTCCATGTGGACATAGAACTGAAGCAACACAGGCCACTTTGAATGTATTCTTTCTTTATCAAGTCAGTGAGGAACAAATACAGGAGTCCAGCCCTCTCCTTTCTTTCATCTTCTGTGGTCTACTGCTCTCCTTTTTCACACTTTACGATTGAGAGACAGTGGGTTCTTAAGACTGGAGGGGTGCAGTTCCAAGTCCAGCACCAGGACACTAATGTGTGTACCTATGTAGATCATATTCACCATGTCAGAAATAAAGGTTACATTTTAATCTATATTTTACTCTACATCTATTAATTTGTTTGAACTTCAAGTCAAGCATAGGGATATATTCATTAATTTTCCTGAAGTACCCCAGTATTATATTATTTTCTCCAGGAGTTTGAAAATTTGAATAATTCAGAATAAAACAAAGATGTGATTCAGGACTTTTGACTTGAATGTGAGTGTAAGCAATATTGGCCTTGGTGATTTATAAAGCCCTCTAGATTTAAGATTAGGCCCTGTTTCCTATTCAGCTGATTTAAACCATAGCCATGCATATGGCAGCATTAAACTTAGATACGGACAATAGAACTTTGCCTGTTACAGAATCTGCACATTAGTGACTGTATTTGAAGAGGAAGATCAGTAATAAACTTGATTAAAAAATGAAGTACAGAACTTTGGAAAGGCTCAGATCTTAGGTCAGCCATGGGTTGACTGTAAAACTAGCATGGGAACAGATTGTTTTTAGCCCCTTAAACTTGAACTTTTGCCCTTACATTACCAATAAACTAGACTAAGACTAGATTCTATTATTAGGGAAAATAATTCAGTGCATTGCCTCTAACTGTAAGACATTGCCTTTCTTGTGTATCAGAGTTAGTCTAGTTGATAGGCTGGTAACCCTTGATTGGGAAGGTACATATAATAATTAGGTGAGGCCTCATGGCTCAGCTGGTGCAATTTGAAAATATTGAGTTCTACTGTTGCACTGTGAAATCTCTCATGTTCCACACTTGTGTGAATGGCGTGGTTGTGTTTCAATAACATTTTACAAAAGCCAGTGTTGACTTTTGTCCCAACTAATGCTAGAGAGCACAGGGTTTATTGTTATGAGTTTCATTTTGTATTTATTTCCCAAAGTGTTCTTCTGGAGTCAATGACATTTGCCCATACTCAAGAGTTAAGGCCTCATGAAGGGGTTTTAAGTCAACTTAGATTATCTGGTTACATATTATCTCATTCATTTTCTGTGCTTCCACAAAATCCCTGTGACAGATGGATTTATTTAGAACAAGTTCCCACGTAGTACTGTAAAACTGGGCATTGCACCCAGAGAAGGTCTCATTTTATCACTAAAGATGAAGAAAGCATGATTGACAGGTGGCTGTGTTTGCAAGAGACGAACATGATGATGAGAGTTCTTGCTTTTTAACAACTCATACTTGTAGGGGAAAACTCCTTCTATTAAGAAAGGCATTAATCATAATTAGAGGTAATACTGATCATCTTTTAAGGTAATACTGATCAATATGAATTTTGCTATTAATACAAGGTAATATAATACATAGACTTCATTCTTTACAAAGCATATTCAAGTCATGACACATTTCATGTATATTCCTGAAAACAAGGTTTTAAATCAGAAACATTTCTGTAAGATGTGATAGAAGCAGCAGTTGTGGTTCCAATCTAGAAATGCCTTCTTTTTACAGAATGAATCTCACATTCTACCTGGTGGCAGGTTTTCAGAATCACAGACTCAAAAGGAAAATGAAGCCAAGAGAGGATTTTTAGTGGGGTGAATAGAAAAGAAACACTTCACTAAGCCTGACCACTGATGACCACACAGTTTTTATGCTTGCAAGCACAGCCATTGCTGATATGCTATTCTCCATAAGAAACAAAGAATGCATAGTTTCATTTACAATCAAGATGCAATGAATGGCAGAGGCAAAATGAAGTTTTTGCTGAGAATTATCTCCCAAAGCTCAAATTCAGTGCTAGTATTTGGGTCACTTGGCTTTGGATGGTGTTTAATCTGACAGTAAAATTTTCATCATCTGTCTACTCTCACTCGAATACCAGAACACTTAGGAACAGTTACTAAGAACTTTGGCAATGCTACAGATGGGTTTCCTTCATTTCTGAGACTATATCCTTGTCTAAAATAACTAATCTCAAGGCCTAGAAACTACCTTGTTTTCTTCTGTTGTTGCTGTTTTTAAAGGGTGTGTGTGTGTGTGTGTGTGTGTGTGTGTGTGTGTGCGCGCACGCGCACACACAAGAAACCTTGGAAGTCAGAAGAGGGTAATGGATTCCCTGGAACTAGAGTTATACAAGGTTGTGAGACTCAGTGTGGGGGCTGGAAACTGAACTCAGGTCCTCTTCAAGAGCAATAATGCTCTTAATTACTGAACCATCTCTCCAGTTCCTGTCTTGTTCCTTAAATTTAGTGTATGGGTGGTGCTTATTTAAGGATTTTTCAAGAAAGTTCATTTGGTTTGAGGTGGACTTAGCTGTAGCCTCTCAAGGGTCATAGCACAGCCTAGCATCAGAAATATTTACTTAGATCCAAGCAGCAGAGAAAGATGAAGAAGTTTGAAGTTTGGAATTTAGTTTCTGTGAAATTAGCCCACAAGGTTAATATTTGATTATAATCTTGAATTATTTGTGTGATGCTCAGTGTTGTCAATCTGACAGAACCTAGAACCACCCTGGAATGTTTGTGGAGGATTATAATAATTGCACTGTTACTTGAGATGAGACAATCCCCACACCCTCTGTTGTGAGTGATACTGTTCCCTAACTGAACTGTAGAGCCCTCTCCTCCCTGCAGGTGGCATTGTCTGAGGACCAGATCCTGGACTCCATAAATGGAGACATGGAATTAAGCAACTATATACTTTCATCACTCTGCTTTAAGTTGCAGCCTTACCTTCTCCATCATGATAAACTTTGAGCTAAATGAACTCTTTCCCTTAAATTCCCTTCTTCAGAGTGTTTTGTCATAGCAACAAAAAACACATAACCAAAGCAAACAAACAAAACCTTGAATTTTGCATTTATTGATAATGGGTTTGAGTTATTAATGGACTTTAATTTTTGTACTTTCATTTTCCTGACACAGATATATTAATGTGTGTGTGCTTTATTCCTATCATCTTACTGTTGGACTATATGATAAGTTTCATCATGGTCTCAACTAGTCCCCTGATGGGTTGAAAATGTGAGTATTACAAAGACACTCTTCATTTCTGCTACCTTTTTCTTCACATAAATAATACACCCTATTTATAATTCTTTTGCTTTCTCTGAATTAAACTGACCTGTAGGTCATAGAAGAAAACTGAACAACTCAAGTTTCAATTCCAATCTCCTTCTTTTCCTTTAGGTATGCACTGCCTATGCATATTCTGCTCAGCAACTCTATAGTGTAAGCATTAGGGTTAATACGCACACTGTGTTAGAGTTGTTCCAATTCTGTGCTACCCAAGCCTCAGCAATAAGATGGCTGAAGCATAATCATGAGGTGGAAGCCCTTGCTGTTAAAATATTATGAGTGTGAGAAAGGCTTTGGTTATGTGTTAAGATCTCCACAGAACTGAAATGTGGGGACTTGTCATAAGAAAGAAATACTGAGCTTTCCTTAGAATAACTGGAAATTAATGTGTGATGAAAACTTCAGTATTGCCAACAGAAAAGTAGAGAGAAGTCAGCGTATGATTTAGGATTATGAGCATAATGATAGTGAAACCTCTGAGACAGAGGAAAAATAGTTTTGCCAAGAGACCAAGAAAACTATTGAATTTTTTTTTTTTTGGTTTTTTTGAGACAGGGTTTCTCTGTGGCTTTGGAGCCTGTCCTGGAACTAGCTCTGTAGACCAGGCTGGTCTCGAACTCACAGAGATCTGCCTGCCTCTGCCTCCCGAGTGCTGGGATTAAAGGCATGCGCCACCATCGCCCAGCACCAAGAAAACTATTGAGAATACCCACAGAACTATCCACAGGTTAGGAAGCAGAAGAAAAAAGCATTCATGAAGCAGTGCTAGAATGTTCCACAACAAGAACGTGGTAATGTTACAAAGAATGTTGCTAGGAGGCCTCAAAGGTATTAGATGCAATGGAATCATCAGAGAGAAAGAATTGATAACCTTGGATTCACCAGTTATCTGGAGATTGCCTGAGAGAGGTTTTTATTTGTTTGTTTGTTTTTTAAAGAAATGCCATTCCACTAACTCTCTCATTCAGACTAGAAAATGGTAGAGGTTACCTGAAGAGAGAGGGAATGGAACATGAACAGTCTCCTAAAGTGGGTGGGAATCTTAGCCAGCACTTCTGCCTCTATCACACTTCAGAGCAAGACTTCTCATCGCAAAGCAGGACTTTCCATGCCAGTCGCACTCACTATACATTTCTATATTCTAGAATTCATTGAAGTCTTTCTCACAGTTATTCAGTGCAGACATGCAAAGTGAAAATCTCAGAACAGATGTCAGCTATCAGTGTACAGTCAATTGTACAGCCAAAAAGCCTCTGAATTCTTTTGTTGTCTAAAAGCATCTGTTTTGTCTATGCAAAATTACCTGTTAACATTTATAGTAGTCAGGCATCTGTTACTGTAACAAAATACACGAGCTTAAAAGTAGAAACGTTATTTTGGCTTGTGGTTACAAAGTTTCAATCTGTGGTAGTTTAAATCTATTGGCTCTGAGATAGAGTAAGGCAGAACATCAAAACGAAAAGGAACTGTGAAATAAAGCTGCTTTCCGGGTGGTGGACAGGAAACAGACTAAAGTGAAGGGTTGGTGATGAGACATTTCCTTTAGGGTCAAAACCCTTTTTTGTCCCAAATTAGTTTACTTTCTATAATTTTCATCACTGAACAGTAGCCTATGGAGTGATGAATGCATTAACAGATTACTCCTCTGATTATGTCAGACTGGTCCAGTGGTCCCATGTCTACACACTGCTGCATTGGGACCAAGTTTTCAACATGGCTTTAGCTCTAGATATGCTATTACTATCTACAAGGCAACTTTCCCCTAAGTTCCACAAGAAGATGCTCTTGAGCACTGGTCTTCTCTTTCCAAAGCGCTGTCGTCATTTTTTAAAAATATGTCCAGATCATGCCTACTGTGGCAATGGTATCTACGCACTTGTATTCTCAGAAGTGTTTTTTTTTTTTTTTGGATGATAAATCATAACATCACTCCCCTACTTCCTCTTACATGTTCCCTGTGTTATGTTTTAATCACAATTTATTTATCTCAGTGTTCTGAGAAATACAATTGTCATTGTGGGTAATCTCAGTGAGAACAAAATAAATAATAAATATTAAACTATATATGTGCTCATGGGCTTTGAAAATGAGTAGAAATCACTACTCGTGATAAATATAAAAATGTTGGTAATTAAGAATTAAAAGATGTGGTAAAGAGAGGATCATAAAAAATGATCAGAAAGAATGTAACTTCAATGAAAGGTAATCCTTATTATTGGTTATATTTTACTAGTCATTTATGAAAAGATGCAACTATTTGACACTGTAGATGGCTCAGAGCTTGTTTTTGCTTCTTTCTTTCTTTCTTTCTTTCTTTCTTTCTTTCTTTCTTCTTTTTTCCCCCCAGAGGACCTTGGTTTGACTGCCAGCACTCACAACAATTCACAAGAATCTGACACCCTCTTCTAGCACATTTCACATAAGACATACAAATACGCACACATGCACTCACACAAATGAAAACAAATATAAATCCTTTGTTAACAATGCAATCATTTATGATAGGCATAACACACCCACTTATTATGACCTATTCAAATGCAAAAGCAGTCTGTGACTATTGACAACAGGGTCTTAGCTGGACTTGCAGCTCATAACTGTAGTATTCAACTTGACCTATTTTCCTAAATACCTTCTCCAGAATGTCAATATGAGCGTCTCTTTATTTACCACATCCAACTGATGCATGGTTTGTGAGGCAGCAGTAAGCTCTCTCACTTTTCTTTGTCTATTCAAGTTTAGCTTTTCTGATACAAGTACCACTCTGCTCATTATCATAATTACTGTTCCAACTAAAGCCAGTTAGCCATCTAACTGTGTGAAATGGAATGTTTTCAGAAGGCTCCTAGCCACCAGTCTGTTCTTAAAAGTCTGATTTTCTGAGAAAAGGGCCCAGGAATCTGTGCTATAGAAATTCTTTGGGTTGTTCTCATGTGCAAAGTCTGAAACCTGCACTGAGTGCTGGAAATCTGCTCTGTTAACATTTTCTTATGTGCGTCTCCAGGTCAGGTATGTTTCTCCATGTAACTCAATGCTGTTAAGCACAGCAGCCAGGTTTAGAGTCTCATCTTGTTACCCTGCATGAGGCCTTTGACACAGGTCACACATAGTCTATCCCTTCCTGCCTCCCTCCCTTCTCCAGTCTTCCCCTCCATTCCTCCCTTTCTTCTTCCCTCCCTTTTTTCTTTTTTTTCCTAGACTTCAGCTCCATTTCTGGTTTGATTTTTTTTTAATAAGTCACAGATCATTCCTTCTTTTCCTCCATTGCTCATTTCTCTATTGTTTTCTGACATACAGCTCTGAACCAAATCTAAGGCATAGCCTTGGTCATCTTCTGTTTTGCCTTGAATATTACTCTCTACATTATTATTTCACTAGATGTTCCAGCTTTAAATACTGTTTATACTGGCAAGTTTTTAATTTTTTTTTTCCTTTTTATAAATATAAGATGCAAATTTGGGAAACATGGGGCAATATAGAAAGTATAAACACAAATCAGCAAAATAAAGGCACTACAAGAGAAACACACTTTAAAAAACACACTTTTTTTTAAGTGCAAAAGAGTTTTGCACTTACTGCATTTATTTGTTTTATGATAAAATTCCTTTTGCTTTTTTCACATCTGGGACAGTGTTCTACCAGACTGCTGAGGAATTTCACTCTAGGCTTCAGTACATTTAAAACTGTTTGTAACAGAATCCCAGCTTTCTTTGTTTTACTGCTTGCTGGATCACACTTATGCTGACCCTGAGTTTAAATTGGAAATATACTGGATAGTTGGTACAACGCCAACTTTTCAAGTCAGTGATGTCATTACAAAGGAAAGTATGAACAGATTTTTAATGCTTTTATAAAACAGGAGATCTATAAAGACAAAAGGTCTGCAGTAAAAAGATCAACAAAGGGCCCAAGTTAGCTTCTGTAATAAAACATTGTTTATAGTATCTCAGAAACCAGGAAGTGGTTAACCAAAATTCTATTGGTTAGTCTATGTTTTTTCTAAAGGAAGTAAATGTACTTCAAGATAAAGACTTTGAAATAACTCAAATCCATGGCAGACACTGTATGTATGTGTCACTTTAGTTGTGACTTATCAGGCATGTTAAAACTCTGGAACTTTTGCTGAAGGGCTGCAGAGAGGCTGGGTGACGAGCTGTACATAGCATGTATTCTGAAACAGCCTGATGAGGCATGCAATGACTGTCAACAACCCAGAGAACTCTCACAATCCCTAAGCCAACATTGTTTAAGGTCTTTCTTCCTAAGATCCTTTGCCTAACAGTTTTTTCTCTTTTTGCTGTGTTCATTTACATGAATTCTCTTCTAATAAAAGCATTAAAACGGAGTCCAATAGTACAGAGCTTAAAGTCTTGTTTGCCATACCCACATGCATGTTAAGCATCTTCTGTGGGTTTTAGTGACTTGATTTAATGAAGTAATACAACTGTAAATGAAGATTCTCAAAGAGAAACAAGTAGAAAACATAAATTACAAATAGCAGAACACAGTTCTTATTAGATATTCTCTGAATGATAATTCAAATTGGGAACATCTTATGGAAATAAAAGACTGGGCTGCAGTTAACTGTTTTTCACCCGTAATTACTGACTAAAAGCTAGGCTTAAGCTCATTACTAAGTGCACCACAGCCTTCAGGTTCATGTTGTGAGAGAAGCATGTCTGATTATTAGTTAGATTAGGGAGTATGACTATAATCTTTCAAATCTTTATTGAAATCTTTATTTCGGTTTTATTTGTAAAATATGGATCATGCTGTAACCCCCCATTTGTAGTTTTGTTGCATGTCTGACATGTTGTGATTTTGTTTTATTCTGTTGCTGTGATAAAACACTCTAACGAAAAGCAACTTTGGGTGAAGCTTGGGTAGCTTTATTATATAGTTCAGGACCAGTTGCCTAGGAATAGTGATGCTCATAGTTGGTTAGGTCCTCCTGCAACAATTAATAATCAATATAATCCTCCACAAATATGTTCTCAGGCCAATGTGACTTAGGAGGTTCTTCAATCCAGGTTTTCCTCTCAGATGGTTCTAGGCTGTGTCAAGGTTGGCAAAGGTGATGAGGACACAGTATGCTTCACAGACACATCTTGCATTTAGAATCAAGAATAAGTGTTACATGAGGGTCACTCTTTTTTTTTTTAAAAAAAAAAAAAAAAGATTTATTTATTTATTTATACAATATCCTGCCTGTAGGCCAGAAGAGGGCACCAGATCTCATTATAGGTGGTTTATTTGAGCCACTATGTAGTTGCTGGGAATTGAACTCAGGTTCTCTGGAAGAGCAATCAGTGCTCTTAACTGCTGAGCCATCTCTCCAGCCCCAATGATCACTCTTATTAGCAACTGTTAGCAAGCATTCTCTGCACCAATTAGGATGGCATAGGTTATATTTTAGTAACCAGCAACCCCCAAATTGCAGTTGTTTGAAATTATGGAGAATTCTTTCCACTGGATGCCTGGGTCAGAGGAACTTCCTTCATTGCTCTGTCCACACTGTAACACACTGAGCTACACTGCTTTACTCATGTTTGCACTGTTAGTGGTATTACAGAAGGACTCTGGAGGATCTGCCCTCAGCAAGTAACTGCTGGGGTCTCCCCCACAGTACTAAGAGAAAAATCAAGTCCTCATAAAGGTGGAGAGGAGTGGGACATTGGTGAACACTTACAAGTTAATGTAATTTCAGGTGTTTCTGTTAAGAGATGTTCCTATTGATGTTTACATAAGCAAAATCCCAATTATTTGGGGGGGGGGGATATTTTGTTCCCAAAACTGAATGATAAAATTCTATGTAAGTAAGCAGGGCCAAGAGGCACCAGTAAAGGGTGTTTATTCATTTCTTTATAGTCTTTCCACTCTAAGAAAGCAATTTTACTTTAACTCTGAGCTCTTATTACTCATCAAAAGTTTTGAAAAATTACTTTACAATATACTTTCATAACGATCTTAAATAAATCAAAATGCAAATGACTATTCAAAACTTTCCTCAATAAATAGTTTTGTCTTCCTTATTAGAAGATAATATAAATTAGCTATTAAATTTGATTTTATATTACAAAACTTTTCTCCGTAAAGATTGGACTATCACAGAATACCTGCAGTTTCTATAGAGATATTCCCTTCGATGAATGTTGTTATCCTTGGGCAGTGATGATTTGTTTCACAAGCACAGATCGTTTGTTCCTGGATTCTGATCCATAGCACACCACTATGGTTTGGAAAATGAGAAAAACTTAAAATATGAAATAATATATGCAAATTACATATACTTTGTGGACCTATTGCTAATTATTAATCCACAAAAATCTCAACAAGTCTTCACCAAAGTCTCCTCAGAAACATTTTTCTAGGACTTTTCACCTCAGTATGAAAGAAAGGCTAGAGAAACTCCTGGACTTTTCTTTCTTTTATTATCAACTATAGAAGTTCAAACATTCTCACGGTGTTTTCCCTCTGATTCAATCTTTAAAATTCAAAATAATCTGAAACAACATCAGCTCAAGATAACTTTTTCTCTTTCATTAACTGGTGATTATTATAGTTAGCAGCTCAGACGGGGAGTTTCATGTTGCCCACACTGAAGTCATTAAGCCGTGGTAACAATCCCCTGCTGGCAGAGAGAATACACTCCCTCCTTTTTCTTATTCAATAATCACAACTTGGCAGGCTATACATGAAAACATTTTAGAAACTGTGTTTTTAATGCCTTTTATACATACTTTAAAATCGCATGTGAAAGGAACCATGGCCTGCTAAATAATTATCACTCTTCATGCAGTAAAGTCTCCATTCTGTGCAGCACATCCGGTAGGAACAAGAGATGGTAGTTGGAAGCCACTGTGGTAGTAGCTTGGGCCGCTTCCAGTTCCTTGTACCTGACCCACCCAAATCTGTCAGGCCACTTGATACTGCTCCAAAGTTCCTTGACTGCTTGAAATTAGATACATTTTCTTTAAAATAATGATGTCAATACATAGGTTCTTTGATAATTTTCAGGTGAATGCAATGTATTTGGTTTATGACTGCCTTTCACTTTTCCTCTGCAAGTCCTCCTGTAAAGAACCCCAGCTTCATCTCTTCCTCCTTTCCTTTTCTATAACCCACTGAGTACAGTTAATGCTGCCTGTATGCCTAGGAATGTAGGACTATCCACTGGCGAATGGGCAGCCCACCATTAGTCATTTCCAACTTTTATGTACATGTTTACTTCTTCTGAGATAACTTGCAGTTAAGCTTATTTGCTAATCAGAAGTGATGCCATGTCTCAGAGCAGGATCCATGCTTATCTCTCAGTGTGTGATCACAAGGAGTCTGCAGGATTCTCTTAGGAGATATCCATGTTTTTCGAGGGTGCTTTTAATTCTATTTTTCTATATCATTCAATTCATCCTATACACAGTCCAGAAAATACTGTACTTAAACACTTCCCCTTTAGGTTAAATGAACACATGAGAAATTTTGAAGCAATGTAAGAAAAGTAGGCCTGGCTGTCATCTTCAAGACATATGGATTAATGAGATGATCTAGACACACAGAATCTGCCTAAAGTTCCAACTCTGCCTACCCCAAAGTCTTGAAACCTGCCCACAGACCTCTTTCTAACTTAGCTCAGTAACCATTCTTTTTTTTTTAAGATTTATTTATTTATTATGTATACAACATTCTGTCTCGATGTATGCCCACACGCCAGAAGAGGGTGCCAGATCTCAGTACAGATGGTTGTGAGCCGCCATGTGGTTGCTGGGAATTGAACTCAGGACCTCTGGAAGAGCAGCCAGTGCTCTTAACCTCTGAGCCATCTCTCCAGCCCTCAGTAACCATTCTTAAAGTTTGGAAGGTGGACTCCACCCTTCATAGAAGCACCAGTGAGCTGCTGAGGAACCAAACAAGTCAGCCTTCCTCCTCACTTAGTGCTTAGCTCACAGGCCTTTCCTAGCAGTCACTTTTCCAAGCCCTTATCCGATGTTGTTGACAGTTATTCTCCCTGGGTCTTGTTACTGTTTATTCTACTGGAAGTTCACCTTGACAACTCTGCTCCTAATACCGATCTTTGTATCTGCCTTCTATCAGGAAGCACTGAAGTTGGATGTCTTTCCTAACACCATCTACCTAACTGAGAGAACTCAGAGATTACTACATGTCGTTCAGCCTGTTGCCAGATTGTTATGGATACAGAATACCCTGGTGTCCTTTCTGACTCACTACAGCAAGATAGTCCCTATTTCCTGTTGAAAACTTTCTGTTCTTAAAATGTTGCTTGCTTAAATAAAAGTTTTCATGTTACCTATGGCTGATGTCTCACTAAATGTCTAATTTCAAATCCTGTCACCTTATGTTTTCCGTATTTGCTGTGTACTTCTTTAGAACTGATCTTCCAAAATCCAGGGGATGCTTAAGCTTTTGACATTCAATCTGAGCTTTGGGAGAAAAGGAAAAAAAAGCTTATTTTACTGTTAATACATTTAAAAAAGTACACAAAAAATCATTTATTTCATGAAATGTTTTCAAGGAGTCCGGGACTAACTCCTTGGCATGTTCTGACTTACTCTTCCCAGGAAATTACAATTTAGTTGATAACTTTACAAAAGGCTTGAAAAATCCAATTACCAGTGGGCTCCTTTACACAGCTAGTGTCTTGTACTTTGTGTCCACCCATACACAGAGAGCCCCTACAGACCTGACAACATACACATTCAAACTCTCATTTGAATGATGTATCCAAAAGAGAGGGCTGGATGATGGAAGGTATCCACATCCTGATACCATCTAACTTAGACAAACCATCCAACACATATACTCAATTCCATTAGTCACAAGAGCAAGCATGACATAGCATAAGACCAGTACAAAATGGTGTAAATTTCATGTAGAGATTGTTAGGCATCACTTTGTATTAGCAGGAAATAAAGTCTGTAATAAGCAAAGTAAGCAGACAATAAACAAGAAACAAACCAAAAATTGTTTCTTAGGCTGTCCTGAATCCTCTACGGTTAACTGCTATAACAAAATTCCACAGAAGTCAGGCACAGAGTGAACTAGAACCAGCAGCACTTAGATAGCTGCCCATTCGTCAGTGGCCACCGGATTTGTATCTTTATTTTTTATTCCTTTCTTTTGGCTCTTGAATCCATAATAATCTCAGTAATGATGTTGGACAGGAAAGTACTGAATGGATTCTCAAACTCAGAGAAATCTCCAATTATTCATTATTTTGCCAAACATTATTCCAAGCAGGCTGAGGGAAAAGAGAAAAGTCACTGAGGGACAGGCAATACTTGCCTGGCTGTTGAAACCATCAGTGGTTCTTGCTACACTGGGTTGTTATATATTGCTGCTGAGGCAGACATCACGTTCTGGAACATTTATATGTTTCCTAGAGGCTATTAATTTTCCTGCAGTTTTATTTGAGACTTTAATTTATCCCTGAAATGACTCTCAGTACAATGATTATTCTAAGATTAAACATATACTATATACAATATATAATATAAGTATATATAATATATATAATTGGTAACAGTAGCAAAGACAGTCTTCTTAATGTGACTTTGAATTACACTTTAAGTATATTTAATCTAATCAAGAAACCATTATTGTTTAATTCTCTCTATTCCCCCCTCCCTCCTTCTCTTCCTCCCTCCCTCTGCCTCATTAAGATTAAAACTCAAAAATTGTCTTCTTCTAACAAATGAGGAAGAAGTCAAGGCACAGAGGGAAGACAGCAAACAATCATAATCATCTATGGTATTCTGATAATTTTATGCTACTCTTCCCTGTTACAGATCACAAACTTGACCTTTATCTCCTAGCTTAAATTCCAGAAATGGCCTGAAGTGAAGCATAGGAGATCTGGAGAAAAGCTCTTTTGAGCATGGAGAAGCTACAGGAGAACAAGTCTAAGATCTGAGTGAACACATAGCTTTGGTTTTTCACAAACAGAAAACCACCAAACACCACAATTCTCGTCACTCAAGTGGATTTACCAGTATTCTTCCTCTGCATCTCTGGTGGCTTCTCCTCCCTATTTAGACTTTGGATGTTGGTGTTTGTCGCTGCTTTGTCCTGGGCTGTTAGCTCTTCTTTCTAGCTCTCTTCTTAAGTCCTCTCACTTTCTTCTTGTTGCTGGAAGTTCCTTCTGTACCCTACCCACACTCAGCCTTTTATTTCCAGGCTGAATTGCCTGAGATTTTCTGTGTTCTCAACATAACAGTCAACAGAGATTTACTTGCCCCTAAGCTTGCCTTCTCTATAAGTGACATCAGAGCCGCACAAACTAAATATACAGCAAATTATCCTCAGATTCTTTTTCTTCATGGGTACATACAGACTATCACAAAGTCCTGCCATTTATACCTCCAAAAATGGGTTACAACCCTGTCAATTTTCTTCCATTTCATTCTTCACTGCTCTACCCAGGCACTGACATGTTCCTTCATTGCTTTTTATAGTTTCCTCTTGTGTCCATAGGTTAATTCTTCACAATCTCCCAGAATTCTCTGCTAAAGTTGATATTATCTGATGAATAGTTATGGTATACAGGGCATGTAAGGAAGAAGGTCTTTGGATCCTTGTGAGTCAATGGATTGTAGACTGCCCTGGGGAAATTTAAAAAAAAATAAAAAAGAACAGAAAGGAGATGTTGGCAGAGGCAGAATGTTTACAGTTGAGATTGCGGAGCGAGTGAGTGTGGACTAGGAAAGGGGAGATTTCTACTATTATTACAGATCATCCATGCTAAGGATGAAGGCATCTGTGTGTTGAGTATCCTTCCCTCAGAAAAAAATAATTAATTTTCTCAAAGGTAAGCCTTTATGTCTTTTGCCTTATGGTTTTCTCTAAGTTGTCAGAGTAGCACAGGCAAATGTGTGTTGGGGGGAGGGGTAAGCTAGTTTTCTTCTCCTCAGTTCCTAAAACTATAATAAACCCAGTGTCCTCCAGCATGTTTATATTTCTCCATCTATCCTTTCAGAAAACAGAGAACAACAGACATGAGATAATGTCTCCAGAGCAGAGTTTGTCCAATGACAAATGTTATTGAGACAACAATGGATATAACAGGGACCAGGCAGGAGAAAGACTGGGAGACTGAGGATTGAGGAAAAAATGGTTGCATTCAATGTCACAAGGAAAAGCCCCATAGAAAAAACCCTACAGTTACTAACAATGTAATTTATATCTTAAATTTAAGCAATATTTTAATATATATAATTTCTCTTAAGACCTTCAGAAATTCAATTATTGGAGACTACAATCATTGGTTGTTCATTCAGTGTATTCCCCAGGGCAGGACTTGTGCCAACTGCTTTGCATGAGGTATCTCGGAGTAGTCAACTGTCCGTCTGTTTGGTAACCTTTGTGCTTACATTTACATTCCTGGGACTAGCAACCTCCTCTCACTGATTTGGTGTGATAAGGAAAAACAGCTTTCTTTTGCCTAGACTGTTTAGTTAGCTTTCTCAATTTTTACTGGTTGATAGGACAGTTATTTAAACAGTGTTGTTGCTTTAAGAAGACTGAACAGAAGAGATCAGTGTTAGATAGAAAAGAAGTGGCCATCTGCACAATCCCACCCAAATGTTGAGTCTTTTGCTGAACCCTTCTTTCCTTCCCCAGGACAGGGCATTCACACTCAGAAGAGCACTCACAGAGTGTCCACATGCCCTGAGCCACACTGCCTCTCAGACAGGGCTCTGCTGGCTCTCGTTGTGATGGATAGTCTCACAGATATGCACTCAGCCTTTTCTTTTCTAACACCTGGAAAATCTCTCCCCTACAGATATTGTTAGGAATATTTCCTAAGCGAGCTCTCTGACGACACAAAAATTCCCAATCAAGCCAAATCAAAACAAGCCAAATTAAGAAATATCCAGGTTTAATGGGAGATCTGCGCTCTCAGGTGTCCCCGGGGGGAAACCAGGAAGCCACAGAAAAATGACACCCAGGAGGAAGAAAGGGGGACCATGTGTTCTTCTTTTGGGGGATCACTTAAGTACCCTGGGGAGTGGTCCTGACCCCACCCCCAGGGAGGGTCAGGACCTGGCCTGCTGGGATTTGAAGTCCAGACCAGACCTGGGGGCTGAGATAGATGCCAGGGACTGGGGCCTAGGCTCCCAACCTAACAGATATCAACCACCATCACTTTCCTACAAAATGATGGAGAACAAATATGGAGAGGAGGCTTATGTTTTAGGACTTTTCAATCACATGGAGACAGCTATCTGTCCCTAAAGGAAAACTCACACAGCCTTGCCTGTACCTCAGTGAAATCAAGTGGCAGTAACTGCTAACGTCAGTGGTCTCCCTCCTCACTTTGCATGCAGTTGAGAATATCTGAAGCCACAGAGTGAATTCCTCAAGCTTTTCACTTGAGCTTGAGGGATGCCCAAGGAAAAAGTTTAAAGTGCTGAGTTTTGTCTCTAGTTTAGGCACTAGCTGTTAGGGTTTTGGTCCCTTTAAGAGACAAGCCACTCCCATTCCCCTCCCCATTTGCTGAGGCAGGCGGAACTTCAGCTTCCGCCTGAGCTCACTCTCTTTTCCATCTTCCTCTGGGAGAGGCAGCTTCGCTTCTGCCTCTCTCCCCACTTCTCTGCTTCCCCCCTTCTCTGTCTTTTTCTCCTCTTCTCTCTCTCTCTCTGTCCCCCCCCATCCTTCCTCCTCCATAACCCCCTGAATAAATATTCAACCTCACCCTGCATGTCGTATCTATCCATGTTTCTGTCTTCTGCCCGCCCACCATGTGTCTCCCTGCCTGGGACCAGCCATGGCTCAGGGACCAGCAGCTGTCTCTGCCTGGGGCCCACTGCCTGCCACCACATGGCCCGCCACCACCGCTCAGGCCACCGCTCTGGGACCGGCAGCCATTTCTGCCTGGGACTGGCTGCTCCCAGAGCCTGCTGCCTGCCACCACATGGCCCGCCACCACCATTTGGGACCTACAGCATCTCTGCTGCCTACTGATGCGGGGATCTTGCAGCATTTTTTAAAAAAGAATAACACTAGCTAACTGTTTTCACTTTGGACAATTTGTTCCATCTCATTGTACCTTAAAGCACCCACTCCAGTTAATGAAAATATCTGTCTTATGAGTGATCTTCACGCTTAATGAATCAATATAGAAGACAATTCATAAATAGTAACTAACATTTCAAGATTATATGCATCTGCACATCGATAATGCATCATTGGAAGTTGTTAAGCTTATGGGATAAATGTGGAGTCACTGTTCCATTAAATGCTCAGAATTGATTACATGAAATTTTATTTTTAAATGCCTTTGCCTGTATCAATACTTTTCTTCTTCTTTAATATAATCCACAAAGAAATTATCCTGTGCTAACCAAGAAGGAGTCTGAAGCTAACAAAGCTCCTCCTCCGAAACTGTTACAAAGAAAGAAAGAAAGAAAGAAAGAAAGAAAGAAAAGCAGTCAACCTGAACTGAAGGCATTGAGTGAAAATCACCACACACATACACACACTTGCCAGAAGCAAAGACCTGTATTTTGAGATCTTCATTTTGTTTACAGCCATCTTAAGCTCACAAGTTAAGAAAAATATTCACCTCTATCCCCTATGCAGGGTCTAGGAAATCAACAGGGCATCTTATCTCCTTGCAGAGACCTGCAGGGAACAGGCTCTGAAACTCATTAGCATTTTCCTTTGTTAGTCAACAATCATAGACCCTCAGTATTTACTTATCAGCTAGGGATGTCTCCAGACCTGAATCCCAGCAGACCTGAGTTTCCTGACACCTTCCCTCCCCCCTGACACCTTTCCCTTCCCCCCTTTGCCCCTGTGCTATAGAACACCTTCTGAGGAAACTAGACGGCTTGATCAGAAATCCTGTCTTGCCATCATTTCTCATGTCTCTTGTCCCTTTCATTCCTCTCCCCTAGATTTATCAGGGACCCCCATTCACATCCCGCTGGCTGGGATACACACTCACACAAACTCACACGCATGCACACTCATACATACATGCACACATGCGCGCGCACACACACAGAGTAAAAGCTGAAGTTCTGGGCCCTCACAGAATCTTGTAAGATGTTGACAAACAGTTCAAAGGGTAAGTTCCTCAGTCATCCTTCATCCCAACAGTGAGTGGACAGGATGCAGTGGTGCATTCTTCTACCTTTGAAGCAAAATGCCTTTTTCACTTACAATCATTTGTTTCATGAATGACGTGAAGGAATAGGGGAGACTGTTGTTTTTAAAAAATGTGCGGGGGTCCCCCCTGGGCTCACAGAGCAGCAGCGAGCTCCAGCAGGGCGGGCAGGTGCCTGGTGCCTGCTCAGGCACCCGAGCAGTGGCAGAGTTCCCATCAGCAGGGAGCCACGCTGCGGAATTCCCAACGGCTGCGGATGTGAACAGACAAATGGACACAAAAAGTAACCATAAAACATTTATTGAGGGAAAGAGGGAGAGAGGGAAAGAGAAAGAGAGAGAGAGAGAGAGAGAGAGAGAGAGAGAGAAAGAGAAAGAGAGCGGAGATAAATCCCACTGACTGGGAGAAGATCTCCACCAACCCTGCAACTGAAAGGCAACCCACTGACTGGGAGAAGATCTTCACCAACCCCACAACTGACAAAGGTCTGATCTCCAAAATATATAAAGAACTCAAGAAACTAGACTGTAAAAGGCTAATCAACCCAATTATAAAATGGGGCACTGAGCTGAACAGAGAACTCTCAACAGAAGAGGTTCATATGGCCAAAAGACACTTAAGGTCATGCTCAACTTCCTTAGCGATCAGGGAAATGCAAATCAAGACAACTTTAAGATACCATCTTACACCTGTCAGAATGGCTAAAATAGAAAAAACACCAATGATAGCCTTTGCTGGAGAGGTTGTGGAGAAAGGAGTACACTCATCCATTGCTGGTGGGAATGCAAAGTTGTGCAACCACTCTGGAAATCAGTGTTTCGGTTTCTCAGGAAATTCGGGATCAACCTACCCCAGGACCCAGCAATACCACTCTTGGGAATATACCCAAGAGAGGCCTTATCATACAACAAAAGTATATGCTCAACTACGTTCATAGCAGCATTGTTTGTAATAGCCAGAACCTGGAAACAACCTAGATACCCTTCCATGGAAGAATGGATGAAGAAAGTGTGTAATATATACATATTACTACTCAGCAGTAAAAAACAATGGCTTCTTGTATTTTGCATGCAAATGGATGGAAATAGAAAACACTATCCTGAGTGAGGTAAGCCAGACCCAAAAAGAGGAACATGGGATGTACTCACTCATATTTGGTTTCTAGCCATAAATAAAGGACATTGAGCCTATAATTCATGATCCTAGAGAAGCTAAATAAGAAGGAGAACCCAATGAAAAGCATATAGACATCCTCCTGAATATTAACCTTCATCAGGCGATGAAAGGAGACAGAGACAGAGACCCACATTGGAGCACTGGACAGAAATCTCAAGGTCCAACTCAGGAGCAGCAGGAGAGAGAGCATGAGCAAGGAACTCAGGACCATGAGGGGTGCACCCACACACTGAGACAATGGGGATGTTCTATTGGGAACTGACCAAGGCCAGCTGGCCTGGGTCTGAAAAAGCATGGGATAAAACCGACTCACTGAACATAGTGGACAATGAGGATTACTGAGAACTCAAGAACAATGGCAATGGGTTTTTGATCCTATTGCACATACTGACTTTGTGGGAGCCTAGGCAGTTTGGATGCTCACCTTACTAGACCTGGATGGAGGTGGGTGGTCCTTGGACTTCCCACAGGTCAGGGAACCCTGATTGCTCTTTGGGCTGACAAGGGAGGGGGGCTTTATTGGGGGAGGGGGAGGGAAATGGGAGGCGGTGGCGGGGAGGAGGCAGAAACATTTAATAAATAAATAAATAACAAAAAAGAAGAGATAGAAAGAGAGAGAGAGACAGAGAGACACATGTGCACGCCAAGGAAACAGAAAGGGAAGAAGGCCGAGATGGTGGCTGGAAGATCAGAGGTAATGGGAGTGGGTGTGGCTTGTCCCTTATAGAGAAGGGAAAGCACAACAGAGACCATGTTGAAATCAGTAAAGTTTCAAAAAAGATTTTCTTCTGAAAAATTCTTTTCAGAGTTTTGGGGGACAAGGATTCTAAAAATATTATTTTCAATTATTTTGTTTACTTGACCTGTTTTCCCCAAAGGTGATATATATAATGTTTACAGGTGCCAGGCAGCAGTAGGTAGGCAGTGGGCTCTGGGAGCTGCAAGATCCCTGGGCGGTTCACAAGCTGGTGGCTCATTCCATGCGGGCTGGTTCTGCCATGCTGCAAGTGGAGGGTTCTCTAGGAGAGCCACCCAAGCAGGTGGGTGTGAGCAGGCAGCAGGTAAAAGGCACATGGACACAGTAGGCTGGCATAGAACTGAATATTTATTACTTAGAGGAGGGGGGGGACAAGGAGAAGAGGAGAAAAGAGACAGAGAGAGGGAAAAGCAGGGAGACGTGTGTGCTCCAACAGGGGACAGAGAGAAATCCAAGATGGAGATGAGAGGTCAGGGGTCGTGGGAAGTGGGTGTGGCTTGCCTCTTAAAGGGACCAAGGACCAAAACCATAAATATATATATATATATATATATATATATATACATATGTTGATCATTTTAAGGCTGGGGAGGAGGATGACTTTCATTTCTGAAGTACTAGATTAGCAAGGAACATTTAAAGAAGGCTTGGAGTGATGGTCTTGCTTCTCCAACTTTTAACATAAATTAAAAATTTAACATAATTTATGTATGTTAAAATCTAAACTTGTTTTTGTGTACAAATGACTAAATACACTGAGAGTTCTTAGTAAAGTTACTAGAAGCAAAATAATGTTTTTCTCTTCCTTCCAGCAACATTCATGTGCCCTTGGGTTTTGTTATTATTTGTTTCATTTTTCCTGTTGGAGAATTTAGGATCCATCTGCTATGGATGAAAAAAAAGAAGAGGATTATCCACTAGGGAAAGCTGCAGACCCATATGTGGAGCATTGTTTGGAGAGCACAATCTCCTTTGCTTGGAGGGAGAATCCTGGGGTGACAAACAGCTGGGGCTTTGGGAAGGAAGTTCATTCCTTTAAGAAGGGCTAATTTGAATGTAGAAGCTGCAGACACAAAATCAGTGCAAACATTGTTTTTGGGAAACTGTATGCATTATTGAAGCATATAAACATTGCATAGCATGGATTAGTAAGGCTCAGTCTTGAGTAAGGAGCACATAAGTATTTATTTGCAAATATGATAACTTCGGAGGCAGAATCTTGTCCTCTAAAAACACTTTCTACTGACCATATTAAAATCGGATTTGACCTCTTGTGGATGGGAAGAAAGAATTTCTTCTCTCAGTCTTCTCCTTTTCTTTATTCACTGGTATTACTTTTTTCATCCATGGAGTAACTGATGTTTATGAAGGCCCTCATCTAGATAATTTTTGCTTTGAGCCTTGCGCTTTCATTTTAGATATCAGAAATTTAACTTAATGATATTTTCTGATTATCTTTTTAAAAATTATTACTCTTAGTTTTTGAGATTAAAACACAACTTGTCAATTTCCATTTGTCCTTAAATTCCTCGCATAAAACCTTCTTTGCTCTGTTTCAAATTTATTCCACCTTCCTTATTTGTTTTTCTAATTGTTACACACATTCCTATACTCAAATACAACCTGCTCAGTCTTTATTTATTTACTTGTATGTACAATTTTAGGGCTGACCATATCAAATGGTTGATAACCAGTTGGTGTGCGTTTTCCTGGTGAAGTCTATTTCTCTTGCTTCCAGAATTCCTTAGTAGCCTATAGTTCTTTTTGTTGGGTCTGTTAGGCTCTACTCCCATCTATGTTAGCATGTCCATTGGTGGTGTTAATAATCTTATAAAATATATGTGATTTTAAAGGAGTCCATAGAGAGTATATGGAGTTGTAAGATGATCCAAGCAGGAGAACCATAGGGGAACCAGATGTTCTGCCCTGTCTTCTCCCAAGTAAGTCTGTGGTATTATGCTAGCCTCAGTTTTCCTGTCCCATAAGTTGAGATCAGTTGTGGTCAACATCACAGAGCAAGTCATAAGGGTAGGTGGAGGGGAAGGCACAACAGGAAGCATGGTGTGAGTAGGCAGGAAGCTCAATGCTAGAATAATTTGTTCCTCCTCATGAAGAAGCAAGAGAAAAAAAATCTCTTGATAATAATGGCTTTCATTTAATTGTTGAAACTTATGAGTGTAAAGAGATGGAATATGTGGGCTATAATCCCAGTAACTGAGTGGGCAGTGTTGTAGAGATCCTGATACACTTATGGTGAAAGACTGATAGAAAGATCTCATCTGTGCCCTTAAGCTTTCCCTACCTCTAACAGTAATGTAACTGTGAGCTGACCTGAGGGTCAAGGTAAAGAGCACATGGGTAAAGAATCTGTCAGAAAAGAAAAAAAGAACAAAGAAGAAAAAATATAAAGAAAGGTAAAATGGAAGATGCAAAAAAAATGGTGTATGGTTTAATATGTACTAATTCAGTGCATATGGAATCTGTGATGACAGTCACAAGATGCTACTAATAAAAATGGAGGAGCACCTTCACAGTCTTTCTGTAGTCTGTTTTTGACTCTACTGATGACCAAACTATTTCATGTTATAATCTAATCTCTCCAAGACTCAGTAATGGCATAAATAATACCATATCTCAAAATTGACACTGCACTTATAGCATGAAATTATGTCTCTGGGATGCACAGATGGCTCAGCAGTTAAGAGCACTTGCTGCTTTTACAAAGGAACTAAGTTTAATTCCCAGCACCCATGTAGCAGCTTCTTTTTTTTCTGTCCTCATTTTTTATTACTTTATAAATAATACCAATCAATATTTCCACTTCCTCCCCTCCTCCCACTTCCCTCCTGCTCTCCCCACACCCCACCCACTCCAATCCTGAGAGAGGGCAACGTACCCTGCCCTGTGGGAAGTCCAAGGCCCTCCCCCCTCCATCCAGGCTTAGGAAGGTATGCATCCAAATAGACTAGGATCGCAAAAAGCCAGTACATGCAGTAGAGACAAATCCCAGTGCCTTTATCATTGGCTTCTCAGTCTGCCCCAATTTAGAGGGTTCAATTTGATCCCATGCTCATTCAATCCTAGTCCAGCTAGATTTGGTTAGCTCCCATTAGCTAAGGCACAGCAATTCCTTGGGGTCCTGACTTCCTTGCTAATATTCTCCCTCTTTCTGCTCTTCAACTGGATTTTGGGAGCTCAGTTCAGTGCTCCAATGTGGGGTTCTGTCTCTATCTCCATCCATTGTCGGAACAAGGTTCTGTGGTGATATTCAAGATAGTTATCAGTCTGACTACTGAACAAGTCCAGTTCGGCACCCTCTCCTCCACTGCCCAGGGTCCTATCTGGGGTCATCGCTGTGGACTCCTGGGAACCCCTCCAGAGCCAAGCTTTTTGCGAACCCCAAAATGGCACCTTCAATTAAAATATATCCTTCCCTGTTTCCATATCCCTGCTTCCTCCATCTCAACCATCCCACTCCCTCAAGCTCTCCCCAACCCTGCCCTTCTCCCCTCTCTCTGCCCATCTCCCCTTCCCCCTACCCCACCCACATGCTCCCAACTTTTGCCTAGCAATCTTGTCTGCTTCCAGTTTCCAGGAGGATCTATATATGTTTTTCTTTGGATTCACTTTATTACTTAACTTCTCTAGAATCACAAACTATAGGCTTAATGTCATTTGTTTATGGCTAGAATCCACTAAGGAGCGAGTACATACCATATACATATTTTTGGGTCTGGGTTAGCTCACTCAGGATAGTGTTTTCTATTTCCATCCATTTTCATGCAAAATTCAAGATATCTTTTTTTTTTTTTTTTTTTTTTTTTTTTTTTTTTTTTTTTTTTTTTTTACCACTGAGTAGTAATGTGTAGATGTGCCAGACTTTCTTTATCCATTCTTACATTGAGTGGCATTTAGGTGGTTTCCAAGTTCTGGCTATTACAAATAATGCTGCTACCAATGTAGTTGAACAAATACTTTTGTAGTATGATTGGGCATCCCTTGGGTATACTCCCAAGAGTATTGCTCCCAAGTGGTATTGCTGCATCCTGAGGTAGGTTGACTCTCAATTTTCTAAGAACCCACCACATTGATTTCCAAAGTGGTTATACAAGTTTGCATTCTGATCAGCAATGGATGAGTATTCTCCTTACTCCACATCCTTTCCAGCATAAGCTATCATTAGTTTTTTTTATTTTAGCCATTTTGACAGGTGTAAGATGGCATTTTAAAGTTGTTTTGATTTGCATTTCCCTGATACCTGAGGAAGTTGAACATGTCCTTAAGTATCTTTTGACCATTTGAAATTCTTCTGTTGAGAATTCTCTGTTCAGTTCAGTACCCCATTTTTAAATGGATTATTTAGAATTTTAATGTCTAGTTTCTTGATTTCTTTATATATTTTGGAGGTCAGACCTTTGTCGGATGTGGGTTGGTGAAAATCTTCTCCCATTCAATAGGTTATCTTTTTGTCTTAATGACTCTGTCCTTTGCTTTACAGAAATTTTCAGTTTCAGGAGGTCCCATTTATTCATTGTTGCTTTTATTGTCTGTGCTACTTCGGTTATATATAGAAAGTGGTCTCCTGTGTTCATGTATTGCAGGCTACTTCACACATTCTCTTCTATCAGGTTCAGTGTGGTCATATTTATATTGAGGTCTTTATTCCATTTGGACTTGAGTTTTTTTCATGGTAATAGATATGGATCTATTTTCATTCTTCTACAGGTTGACATCCAGTTATACCAGCACCATTTGCTAACAATTCTTTCTTTCTTCCATTTTATAATTTTAGCTTCTTTTTCAAAAATTGGGTGTTCAGAGGTTTGTGGATTAATATCCAGGTCTTTGATTCAATTCCATTGGTCAACATCTCTGTTTTTATGCCAATACCAAGTTATTTTCATTACTGTAACTCTGTAATAGTTTGATGTCACAGATGGTAATGCCTCTGGAAATTCCTTTATTGTATAGGATTGTTTTGGCTATCCTGGGTTTTTTGTTTTACCATATAAAGTTGATTATAGTTCTCTCAAAATCTGTGAAGAATTTTGTTGGAATTTTGATGGGGATTGCATTGAATCTATAGGTTGCACATGGCAGTTTCTAATCACCAGTAATTCCAGGTCCAGAAGATCCAGCATTCTCTTCTGGGCTTTCTGGGCTCCAGCCATATACATAGTGTATAAACTTATGCACAAGTGTAACATCTGAATGCATAAAAGTAAATACAAATATTTAAACCAAAATCCCATATCTTTTCAACAGTTACAAGCAGGTGATAAATATAAGTAGCTGAGTTGATATTTCTGCATCATTTTAGTATTTATCCAATTAATGTTTGGGAGATAATTAAAGAGTCCCCCTTTTATATTATGGTTCTAACTTTAAAGCATGAACAGAATACATATTCAAAAACAAACAGGCAGTTGCTGAGTGAGTCACAGAACAGATATCAAGAATAACTTTAAAGGTTTGCCCAACCTGAAGAGTTGCAGCATGAACATACTGCTAGAGCAGCAGGCTTCTGTATGGTGAAGCCGAACAGCAATCTGCTTAGTTATAGCTGACCTTAACTCTTTAAGTGAAATTTAAGTCATCCTTTCTTAACTTCTCATTCAATGTGTGACCTACCATTCTATGCTTTGTCATTTGTAGGTATCCATAATGCCCTGTGTCTTGAGATTCATGAGAATCTACTAAAGATGATGTTAGAGTTAGACAGCTGCAATGCATATCTAAGAATGTCCAAGTTTAGTACTGCAGAGGTAT
Organism: Microtus oregoni; assembly: GCF_018167655.1. Taxonomy (NCBI): domain Eukaryota; kingdom Metazoa; phylum Chordata; class Mammalia; order Rodentia; family Cricetidae; genus Microtus; species Microtus oregoni. Next base: position 21,042,474 of record NW_024543093.1, on the reverse strand, counting down.
ATCTTAGAAAGGGAAATAAGTGCTTCATGCTTCAAGTCAAATGCTCTACAAACAGTGTGGATTGGTTTTGTTCTTTCATACTCATAGATATATTCTAATCATTTTCACTCATCAAACTTCAGATTATGAATCCTATCACAGGAACTAAGGACTGAGTATTTCTGTTTCAAGTAGGCAAAAGCTACATAATAGACAAATTTCCAACTGTAAACAAAACAATAAATAATATAAAATATTTTGAGGTATAAATTATTTGATCAAACAGTAAGAGAACATCAAGCTAAAACCTAGCTGTTAATGGGGATAGCTAAGTAAGTAGAACAGCCTTAAGGACATTTGCTAAGCCTGGAAAGCATGATTTACAGGATTAAGCAACAGTTACATCTCATGCTAAAAATAAATCAGCATTAGTGTTCTATCTTCTCCCTGAGCAACACACACACACACACACACACACACACACACACACACACACCTCATAAAGATATAAGAGGCTATTATGACACTGAGAAAATGAAGGGAATAAGGCTTAAAAATAATTTTCAAGAAGCTGTGGTCACCACAGCCTAATCCTGGTACAGAGTATTTCTTTCTATAGATGCAAAAGAACAAAAGCAAGTAATTTTCAAGAGCTCCGAGTAATCCACAACAATGAAAAAACTAATTGTCACAACTTTACTAACCCAACACAACAACTATGTTCTAAATGTCCTTATTCTCACAGATAAGGGCAGCTCTCACCTGTCATCAAGAAATGTTCTCTCTGCAACAGATGGAGACCAATATAGAAGTCCACACAAAATTAAAATGCAGAGTTGTAGAGCACAGTCACAATGGATACACATACAACACAACTCCTGCACCTAAGGCACAGAGACACTGAGAAAGATGGGATAAAAACATTGTTAAGAACCCAAGGAAATAAGGTGAATCCAAAGACAAACACATAGGCATCCTCAGGAATATTAACCTTCATCAGGCGATGAAAGGAGACAGAGACAGAGACCCACACGGGAGCACCGGACAGAAATCTCAAGGTCCAAATCAGGAGCAGAAGGAGACGGAGCACGAGCAAGGAACTCAGGACCACGAGGGGTGCACCCACACTCTAAGACAATGGGGATGTTCTATTGGGATCTCACCAAGGCCAGCTGGCCTAGGTCTGAAAAAGCATGGGATAAATCCAGACTAGCTGAACATAGCGGACAATGAGGAATACTGAGAACTCAAGAACAATTGCAGTGGGTTTTTGATCCTACTGCACGTACTGGCTTTGTGGGAGCCTAGGCAGTTTGAATGCTCACCTTAGGAGACCTGGATAGAGGTGGGCAGTCCTTGGGCTTCCCACAGGTCAGGGAACCCTGATTGCTCTTCGAGCAGATGGGGGGGGGGGACTTGATCGGGGGAGGGGGAGGGAAATGGGAAGCGGTTGTGGGGAGAGGCAGAAATTCTTAATAAATAAATAAATTAAAATAAAAAAAAAAAAAAAAAAAAAAAAAAGAACCCAAGGAATAAGGAGTTTGCTGTTCGATTACATCTTCTAGAAATGTTAGAAGCTTTACCAATTAAGTCTCACCAATATGCCTGCCTAAAGAACAACACTAAGGGCATCCTAATGTGGAAGGAAGTAAGCTCAAAAAGAATGAAATCTAGAGAAAGAATCAATGAAGGAATGCTGAGAGAGATGAAATAGTCTTTCCCAGGGACGAGTATACCAATTGATTATTCAATGCCAAATGATCCGTCCTAAAAACATATACGTACAAAGATTATATGTAGGGATCAGGCTATGTTTATATATTTAGAAATATGCAATATGAATATGCATATATATATATATATATATAATAACAATTAAAGAAAAATACCATGAATTTAAGTGAGAGCTTTGTGGGGACAGGGACAATCCATGGGGAAATTTAGAGCGAGAGAACAGGAAGAGTAAATAATACAATTATGTTATAATCTCAAAATGTATTTTAAAAACTGGTTGCTACTGTGCCATTGCATAATATAATTATGTAAAATTTCAAAAAGTATTTTTTAAAAAACTGGTTGCATAATTACTTTATTTTACTACACTTGCATTTTACTACACTGCTGCTATGGATTCTGTTTGCAATTTGAACAATCACTAGCTAATCATTGTCTATAACCTTTCTCAAGCTCAGAATAGGGGGCATGTGAGATTTTTAAGAGCCAGTTGTGGGGGGAAGAATATGCTGATTCAGGCTAATTCGACTACAACCTTATTGATTCCATCAAATGTCCCAGAATATTAGTAGTTAGATTTTCCCATATCTTCTCCTGGAAATTACAAAGAGACAGATCTATTAGAGATACATGTAGCTTTACAACAAGATGCTTGATCCAAAATTGTGCTTTACTCTGATTTTCAGAGAAGTTAACTAAGTCCCAGTGGGATGGATTCTTTGTCTTTTTCCACATATGCCTTTTCTGCCCCCAATTGTGGTAAACCAGTTGCCTCCCAGGCACACACTCAATAAATTACATCCTGTACAAACCTAGAAAATGACCCATCCATCAGGTCCAGTTATTCAGGGTCTGAAGAGGTTCTACCTGTATGAATCATGGGCGAGAGACAAGAAAGAGACCAAGTAGAATTCAATTGTCAAGGTCTCCGTTTATTAGGCTAATGGGTACGGCTTATATAGCCCTTGAATGAGGAACTTGGCTTGGGGTGGGTGGTAGGGGGTAGAAAGGTCACCAGTTAACACACCTGGTGGTTTTTGTGTAAGCGGAAACATTCTTTTTGTGGTCCCATTAACAAACAGTTCTCAAGATAGTTGGGGTGTGGGGCTCTCTGCAAACACCCTTAGGACAATGGTCCCTGACATATCCCCTTCCTTTTATGATGGCAGGCAGCTTATCAAGTGGAGGGCATCGGGTCAGAGTCTAGCCAAGTTGTCAGACCTGGAAGAGGAGGGACTGGGACAAGGAGGCCCCTCGTCTGGAGTGGTAGAGACTTTTCTTCCTCTCCTGGGAACAGAGGGCTGCCCTATGGGTAGCATTAGTTATCTTTTTATTTATATTTTGGATTTTGGCCCTTAATTATGGCCTGCGATGAGGGCCCTTGTCTTAGATCGAGTGGAGACCTGGTCTTTCCCTCCTTACCCGTCCTAGGGTGCCCAGGGCCCTGTCTTAGGTTAAGGGGAGGTCCTGCCACAAGTTGCCCATCCTTGGAGCTCTTCAAATAAAAGGTATCTCGTATAGGTTGAGTAAAGATATGATTTGGACACCAATGACTCAATCTCTAGACATAAGAAGAAAGGGCACCTTCCAAACCCAGTATCCACCTTTCAGTCTGGCCTATGATATCTACTCCTTTCTAAGCACCTATTCCAACATAAGATTATGAGTGCTGCCTGCCAAAAATTTTTTTTCCAGGGATCCCATGGTCTAAAGGGTTTGGGGTCTGTAGCAAGGGTAGAAAATTGAAGAGCAGCTGCAGGTCATACTGTCTCTGAAGTTCTGAGGTCTTCCATGGAGCCATGAGTGTTCATGCAATGATAATGGACAGCAATGGAGTCTTTTGTTATTGCATCAACCTGGGTCTTAACAAAGCGCATTAGTTTTGTAAAGGCCCATGGGCCAAAGGATAATAGCAATAATAGTCCCACAAGAGGGCCCAATAAACTAGGCCAGAGTGTAGATAACCAGGGGGAGGTAGAAAACCAGTTTTTGAGCCATCCTGCCTCTTGCTCTCTCTGATTTCTTCTATGCTCTAATACCTCTCTGTCCTTAGCCATGCTATCTGTGACTATCTCGATATGATCAGTATAAAAACAACATTTCTCTTTTAGGGCAGTGTAAAAGGATCAAAATCTAAAATTCTTAACCTATGCATTAAACCCAAACACTTTACAGGGTGTGTCAAACTTTTCCCAACATCTATAAGCAGTTACAAATATCATTAGGTCAATTCCAGTAAGAATACAATGACAGACATTGTTATTAAATACCAATTCCAGTCTCTGAGCAACAGTCAAACCCCTAGTTTGCCCCCTTCCTAAGTGAAGAGGGCTTAGTATTTTAATTAAAATGAGTTCTGTGTCCCAAAGATTAAAACAGTCAGATGCTTATGCTGCATCTTAGCTCCAAAGCAAACAGAATTCAAACTGCAGAAAATTGTAGTTGTCATAGTCAGGTCATTTCAGCAGGGCATCTGTGTCTGTGTCCCAGGTTTGGAAGCAGCTCAGCATTTGTGCTTCAGGGCAGGTGGGATTCCTGGGTGAGGTGCATTAGATTCAGCTACCTGAAGCACATCTTGGCAATTGTCTCAGTAGGGTCTCTTTGTGCAGGAAGGGACTCTCATGAGGCAGAATGTGTGACTTAGCAGGTCCTGCTATCAGACATTTTTTTTTGTGGGGGCAGGCAAGACTGGATCAAGGATTTTTTTCCAACTCATTTCTCAAACTCCTCTATGGGGTGTTCATAACATCTTCAGGTCCAGCTTTATTTTCTTTCTGTGAAAAAAGCAGAAACACATCCTCGACCCCAAATATATATAGGTTGTGTCTTTTTATAATGCATTGCAGCATTTTTTTTAAACCTTGCCTTAGTAAAGGACAACTTGGTGTCATTATGTCAGATCTGTTTGCATCAGGATCTGTTTGCAAATTTTTTAAGGTGCTTTCAAGGAAGCATGTTATGCTCCACAATTTTATTATTATTATTAACCATATATGCAGTTCTTCCATTGGAAGAGCCATTTGTAAAATTTAGTATAAAATCCTTTAAGGGATTTTTAGCTATAACATTAACAAAATACAGTTGTGTGAAATGTAACAATGATCATCTGGGAAAAGATTATTATTCTGGCCTTTGAATTGAGTGAACACAATTGTCCAGGCATCAATTTTAACATTATCAATAAAGTCTATTATTTAGTATAAGAAACATTGATCATATTCAATATCTTGTTAAACCATCTCCAAGATTTCATCCTGCTCTTTTGTACTCTAAATTAAGAGTTTAGTCTTAACCGGCAAAACTGGGAAGATGCAGTCATAAAGAGCATTTTGCAAAAATATTGTAGAATAAGTTTTATGCTTAATACACACACTTGCTATAATTGAATCATAATTAACATACTGTACTTGTTGATTATTGTATACTTTACCTCTTGATCTCTACTTTACCTGCTTGAGTATCTATCTGGCAGCTTCTATAAGATCTTTATAGGAAAATGGCTCATTGCTCTCTTTAAGAATTTTACCTAGTTCCAGGACAGGCTCCAAAACCACAGAGAAACCCTGTCTCGAAAAAAAAAAAAAAAAAAAAAAGAATTTTACCTAGTGACTGAAGGTCTCTCATAAGAATATTATAATTAGGGCTTCAGACACTGAATATCTAAAAGTTTGTAAGCTATCCTCCTATGAAGTTGTAAGTCTGCCTAACCGATAGGAAAATGGAAAAAGAAAGCATGATGTTGGCCTCATTAGACAATAACATGTAGAAGAATGAAGATAGATCTTTTATTACAAAATCCCCGGGTATATTCCAAAATCCATGGGCGGTTCCCTGAGCAGCTAGTGGGGGGAGGTGCTGGCGAGTCCCAGGTGCTGAACCGTGGAGTGGCTTGCAGCAGGGATGCTTCCAGCAGAGCAAAGCAGGTGGGTATAAACAGGCCGTGGGCAAAAGGCACATGGACACATAAAATAGGCATAGAGCTAAACATTTATTAAAGGAGAGAGAGAGAGAGAAAGAAAGAAAGAAAGAGAGAGAGAGAGAGAGAGAGAGAGAGAGACATGTGTGCACACGCCAGAGGGGACAGGAAGAGAGCTTCAAGATGTCGGGGGCCAGGGCTGGGGGGGGGTGTCACTGGGAGTGGGCGTGGTTTGTATCTTAAAGGAGCCAGAGACCAAAGGATAACAAGATCCACACCCATCTCCATGCATAAAACTCAAGTTTAAATGACTCAAAGGCCTCAACATAAAAAATTACATTGAACCTCACAGAGAAAAAATTAAAAGTACACTTTGCCACATCTCAAACACCTCAGTGGCATAAACATTGAGAGAAACAATAAATCAGATCTCCTGAATTGAGAAGTTTTTGTCTAACAAGATATAATATCAGCCTATAGAATGGGAAAAGATCTTAACTTATCATAAACCAACTCCAAAAACATGAAGAACTCAGGAAATTAGTTATCAAAAAATAATCCAATAAAAATATATGTTACAGAGCTAAACTGAAAACTCTCAACAAAAGAACTTAAAATGACTAAGAGACACTTAAAAAATGCTCAGACATAACATCCTTTAGCCATTAGAGAAATGCAAATTAAAACTCTGAGATTTCATCTTATCCTTCTAAAAATGACCAAGATTAAAAATTACTGCTAACAGCGTATGCTTAAGAAAATGTGTGTAAAGAGAAAACCCCATTGCTGGAAATGCAAACTGGCACAGCCGCTTCTGATCCTAGTACAGCTATTTTTCAAAATTAGGCAACATTTTACCTTAAAACTCAAAAATACCCCTTTTGGGCTTAAAAACAAAAGATGTTCACCCATTCCACAAGGACATGTGCTCAGCTATGCTCATAGCAGAATTATTTTATCATAGCCAGAATCTGAAAACAACCCAAATGTATTTCTTTTACACCTAGGTAAAGCAAATTTAGTCGATACTGCTTAGAGTTGTATGTGTAAGTGATTTGGCTATAAAAACCCACAAAAATAGCTTAAAATAAATGTTAGGTTAGTAATTTCCTTCTGAGAAAAAGGAAAGACTGTTGTCAAGATAATTTGGGGATTTCCTGAATGTCAAAGGCTATATACTTAGTCATTATTTACTGAAGTATACAGGCCAGTAGCTTATTTTTATCCTGGTATATTGCATTTTATCAAGAACAAGTGAAAAATCAGGAAAAAGTACATGAAACTTTATTTGTGTGTGTTAACATGAAGCAGCCATAGTAGAAAGAAAGCAGTCTTAGCTGTGATAAACTGAGTATTACTTAAGCTCTTAGTCTCCTCATTTATGAAATGAGGATAACAAAACCAAAATAAACTACAACTTGCTACTTTGAATGTTGTACCACACTGTGACCACAGAAAGTATTATGATGACTATTGCAAGACATGAGGTCTTTCCCCAGTGGGCAGCTAAAAGTTGGAGATTCAGGTCACTTTGATAGAAAGGAGAAGTTGGCCTCCAGCTCCAATGGCCACATCGTTTTCAGTGACCAGGCATGGTGGCAGAGGAGGGTGCACTTTGTTCCAGTCCCCACAAGGCCTGGGACAAGAATCTGTTAACACTGTACTGATTGCCTTGTCCTCTCTTCATCCACAGGCCAGTTTTGCTTTCTATTTGAAGACTTTGCCTGACTTTTTTCCTTCTCCCTTTTGTAGAAAACCTCTCCCCTGAAAATTTCTCTTTCTTTCATTTTTGTCAACTTTAAAACAATCATTTTTAATTAAAATAGAATTTTATCAAATTCCTGTTCCCTCTGTTCCCTTTCTTCCCTCCAGCCTCTCCTAGGTACCCTCTGTCTGACCTGTCCCAAGCCCTATCCTCAAACAGATAACCTCCTTTTATATTATTACCATTAATATATTAATTACAACACTGTTTAGTCAATAGCTTAGGCATATTCCTGGCTAACTCTTATATCTTAAGTTAATCCATTTCTCTTAATCTGTGTATCCCCATGAAGGTGTGGCCTACCAGTAAGGTTCTGGTGGTCATCGTTCTCCTTTCAGAGCTACATGGCATCTCTCTGACTCTGCCTACTCTCTCTCTCTATCTCTTCCAGCCTGGCTGTAATCTGTCCTGCCATAGACCAAAGCAGCTTTATTCATTAGCAAATAAAAGCAACACATATACAGAAGGACATCCCATATCATCTCCCCTTTATGTCTAAATAAAAAGGCTTTAGCTTTTACAAAATAAAATTACATATAAGAAAACAGTCAAGCAAGAATAATAGTTATGAATATCACCCAGCCCAGCCTGTCTGGGCACTGGGTCCGAATCCTCAGGGCACCCAAGCGGGTGGGAGTTCCTTTGCTTCTATGGCCTGCCTGCACCAAGCAGGGTAAGCGCTTTGTTTGCTAGCTGCCCCATCAGCATGGGGGCCTGATCTCTCGGCGCCAGGAGACCCAACGTTGGGGTGAGTTTCTGGACTCGCCCAGCGCCAGCCTGGGACAGGGAGCTCAGAGGTTCCTTGGCCCCCTATCCTTCTTGGGCTCTCTGCAGGGTCTATACTGCCGGAATACCGCCTCTTTCTTCCTAGCCCACCCAGCTTCCATCCAGAACCCTCCCCACTTCGGCCCCACCGCCCTCTTTCGGCACATAACATCACCCAGCCTAGCCTGTCTGGGCACTGGGTCTGAATCCTCAGGGCACCCAAGCGGGTGGGAGTTTCTTTGCTTATATGGCCTGCCTGCACCAAGCAGGGTAGGCGCTTTGTTTGCGAGCTGCCCCATCAGCATGGAGGCCTGATCTCTCGGCACCAGGAGAGCCAGCATTGGGGAAAGCCAGCGATGGGACACCAGGAGAGCCAGCATTGGGGAGAGCCAACACTGGGGAGAGCCAGCATTGGGTAGGCAAGGAGACCTGATCCAGTAAAAGAAGATACATAAGGGAGCATTTGGAAGAAGAGATGGGCAGACGCCAAGGCAAGAATTTGCCCAACAAGCTGAAAAGCAACATGAAGCCACCAGAAACCAGCGACCTCACAATGGGAGGGCATGAACACCTTAATCAAGAAGAAGTAGAAAAGATTGACTTCATGAAAGTGATTGATGCCCTTAAACAGCATGTAAAAAGCGCCCTTATAGAAATGGATGAGAAATATAACAGAAAGTTTGAAGAATTGAATAAATCAGTGAATTATACCCCCCAAAAAAACAAGGAAAAACAATCAATCAGATAATGGAAACAGTTCAAGACTTGAAAACTGAAATGGAGGCAAAGAAGAAAACACAAACAGAGGGCCAGCTGGACATGGAAAATTTAAGTAAACAAACAGAGTCTACAGAAACAAGCATAACCAACAGAATACAAGCGTTAGAAGAAAGAATCTCAGATTCTGAAGATACCATAGAGAAAATAAACACACTGATCAAAGAAAACAGCAAGTCCAACAAACTCTCATCACAAAACATTCAGGAAATATGGGACACAATAAAAAGACCAAACCATAGAATAATAGGAGTAGAAGAAGGAGAAGAAGTGCAGCTCAATGGTACACAAAATATATTTAATAAAATTATAGAAGAAAACTTTCCCAATCTAAAGAAAGATATACATATGAAGCTTCAAGAAGCATACAGAACACCGAATAGGCTGGATCAAAAAAAAAAAAACATCCCCTCGCCATATAATTATCAAAACAAAAAGCATACAGAATAAGGAAAGAATATTAAGAGCTGCAAAGGAAAAGGGCCAAATCACTTATAAATGTAAACCTATCAGACTTACACCTGACTTCTCCATGGAAACCATGAAAGCCAGAAGGTCCTGGATAGATGTACTACAGAAACTGAGAGACCATGGATGCAAGCCCAGATTACTATACCCAGCCAAGCTTTCGTTCACTATAAATGGAGAAAATAAAATTTTCCAGGATAAAAACAAATTTAAACAATACGCAGCCACAAATCCAGCCTTACAGAAAGTAATAGAAGGAAAATCACTAACCAAGAAGTCTAACAATGACCACAATAAGTCAGACATCTAGAGACCCTTCACCAACACAAATCAAAGAAGGGAAACACACAAATTCTACTACTAAAAACGTGACCGGTGTTAACAACCACTGGTTATTAATATCACTTAATGTCAATGGACTCAAATCACCAATAAAAAGGCACAGGCAAAGAGATTGGATATGAAAACAGGATCCAACATTCTGCTATTTACAAGAAACACACCTCAACCACAAAGACAGGCACCTACTCAGAGTAACGGGCTAGGAAAAGGCTTATCAAGCAAATGGACCAAAGAAACAAGCAGGTGTGGCCATTCTAATCTCTAACAAAGTAGACTTCAAACTTAAATCAATCAGAAGAGATGGAGAGGGGCATTTTATACTCATAACAGGAACAGTTCATCAGTATGAAGTCTCAATCCTGAATATCTATGCCCCTAATATAAAAACACCCACGTACATAAAAGAAACATTGCTAAAACTCAAGGCAGCCATCAAACCGCACACACTAATAGTAGGAGACTTCAACACTCCTCTCTCACCAATGGACAGGTCAATCAGACAGAAACCTAACAGAGAAATAAGAGAATTAATGGAGGTAATGAATCAAATGGACTTAAGAGACATCTATAGAACATTCCACCCAAGTAGGAAAGAATATACCTTCTTCTCTGCAGCTCATGGAACTTTCTCAAAAATCGACCACATACTCGGTAACAAAGCAAACATCCACAATTACAAAATAATATTAGTAACCACCTGTGTCTTATCAGATCACCATGGATTAAAGTTAGAATTCAACAACAATGCTACCCCCAGAAAGCCTACAAACTCATGGAAACTGAACAGTCAACTACTGAACCATACCTGGATTAAGGAAGAAATTAAGAAAGAAATTAAAGTCTTCCTGGAATTCAATGAAAATAAAGAAACAACATACTTAAACTTATGGGACACTATGAAAGCAGTCCTAAGAGGAAAGTTCATAGCACTAAGTGCCCACTTAAAGAAAACAGAGAAAGCTCATATTGGAGACTTAACAGCCCACCTGAAAGCTCTAGAAAAAAAAAAGAAGCAGACTCACCTAGGAGGAGTTGAAGACTGGAAATAATCAAACAGAGGGCCAAAATCAACAAAATAGAAACACAGAAAACAATACAAAGGTTCAATGAAACAAAAAGATGGTTCCTGGAGAAAATCAACAAGATTGACAAACCCCTATCCAAACTAATCAAATGGCAGAGAGCGAATTTGCAAATTAATAAGATCAGAAATGAGAAGGGGGACATAACCACAGACACAGAGGAAATTCAGAGAATCATTAGATCTTACTACAAGAGCCTATATGCCACATAACTGGAAAATATAAAGGAAATGGACACTTTTTAGATAAATATCATATACCAAAGTTAAACCAGGACCAGGTGAACAATAAAAATAGACCTGTTAGTCGCGAAGAATTAGAAGAGGTTATCAAAAACCTCCCTACCAAAAAAAGCCCAGGACCGGATGGTTTCAATGCGGAATTCTACAAGAACTTCCAAGAAGAGCTAATACCTATACTCCTTAATGTATTTCACAATATAGAAACAGAAGAGGCATTGCCAGATTCCTTTTATGAAGCTACGATTACTCTGATACCAAAACCGCACAAAGACACAACCAACAAAGAGAATTATAGACCAATCTCACTCATGAACATCGATGCAAAAGTCCTCAACAAAATACTGGGAAACCGAATCCAAGAACACATCAGAAATATCATCCATTATGATCAAGTAGGATTCATCCCAGGGATGCAGGACTGGTTCAACATACGTAAATCTATCAATGTAATCCATCATATAAATAAACTGAAAGAAAAAAATCATATGATCATTTCATTAGATGCTGAAAACGCATTTGACAAAATTCAACATCCCTTTATGATAAAAGTATTGGAGAGATTAGGGATACAAGGGTCATGCCTAAATATAATAAAAGCTATCTACAGCAAGCCGACAGCTAACATCAAATTAAATGGAGAGAAACTTAAAGCCATCCCACTAAACTCAGGAACACGACAAGGCTGTCCACTCTCTCCATACCTGTTCAATATAGTGCTTGAAGTTCTAGAAATAGCAATAAGACAACATAAGGGGATCAAGGGGGTTCAAATTGGAAAGGAAGAAGTGAAACTTTCGTTATTTGCAGATGATATGATAGTGTACATAAGCGACCTCCAAAACTCCACCAAAGAACTTTTACAGCTGATAAACACCTTTAGTAATGTAGCAGGATACAAGATCAACTCCAAAAAATCAGTTGCCCTCTTATACACAAAGGATATGGAAGCAGAGAGGGAAATCAGAGAAGCTTCACCTTTCACGATAGCCACAAACAGCATAAAATATCTTGGGGTAACTCTAACCAAGGAAGTGAAAGATCTATTTGAAAAGAACTTTAAGGCATTGAAGAAAGAAACTGAGGAGTATACCAGAAAATGGAAGGACCTCCCTTGCTCTTGGATTGGGAGGATCAACATAGTAAAAATGGCAATTCTACCAAAGGCAATTTATAGATTCAATGCAATCCCCTCAAGGTCCCATCAAAATTCTTCACAGATCTTGAGAGGACAATAATCAACTTTATATGGAAAAACAAAAAACCCAGGATAGCTAAAACAATCCTATACAACAAAAGATTGTCTGGAGGCATTACCATCCCTGACTTCAAACTCTATTACAGAGCTATAGTAATGAAAACTGTGTGGTACTGGCATAAAAACAGAGAAGTCGACCAATGGAATCGTATAGAATATCCGAATTTTAACCCACAAACCTATGAACACCTCATTTTTGATAAAGGAGCCAAAAGTATACAATGGAAGAAAGAAAGCATCTTCAACAAATGGTGCTGGCACAACTGGATGTCAACCTGTAGAAAATGAAAATAGACCCATATCTATCACCACGCACAAAACTCAAGTCCAAATGGATTAAAGACCTCATTATCAGTCAGAATACATTGAACCTAATAGAAGAGAAAGTGGGAAGTACCCTACAACAGATGGGCACAGGAGATCGCTTCCTATGTGTAACCCCAACAGCACAGACATTAAGGGCAACATTGAATAAATGGGACCTATTAAAACTGAGAAGCTTCTGTAAAGCAAAGGACACTGTCACCAAGACAAAAAGGCAACCTACTGACTGGGAGAAGATCTTCACCAACCCCGCAACAGACAAAGGTCTGATCTCCAAAATATATAGAGAACTCAAGAAACTAGACTTTAAAATGCTAATTAACCCAATTAAAAAATGGGGCACTGAACTGAACAGAGAATTCTCAGCAGAGGAAGTTCAAATGGCCAAAAGACACTTAAGGTAATGCTCAACCTCCTTAGCGATCAGGGAAATGCAAATCAAAACAACTTTGAGATATCATCTTACACCTGTCAGAATGGCTAAAATCAAAAACTCCAATGATAGCCTTTGCTAGAGAGGCTGTGGAGGAAGGGGGTACCCTCATTCATTGCTGGTTGGAATGCAATCTTGTGCAACCACTTTGGAAATCGGTGTTTCGGTTTCTCAGGAAATTCGGGATCAACTTACCCCTGGACCCAGCAATACCACTCCTGGGAATATACCCTAGAGATGCCCTATCACATGACAAGAGCATTTGTTCATCTATGTTCATAGCAGTATTATTTGTAATAGCCAGAACCTGGAAACAACCTAGATGCCCCTCAATGGAAGAATGGATGAAGAAAGTGTGGAATATCTACACATTAGAGTACTACACTGCGGTAAAAAACAATGACTTCTCGAATTTTGCATGCAAATGGTTGGAAATATAAAACACTATTCTGAGTGAGGTAACCCAGACCGAAAAAGATGAATATGGGATGTACTCACTCATAATTGGTTTCTAGCCATAAATAAGGGTCACGGAGTCTACAATTGGTGATCCTAAAGAAGCTAAGAAAGAAGTTGAACCAAAGGAAAACCATATAGTTATCCTTTTGGCTATGGGAAGTAGACAAAATTGCCGGGGAGAAAATTGGGATCTTGGGGGTGGGGTGGGATGGGGGTAAGGGGAGATGGGGAAAGAAAAGGGAGAAGGGGAGGATGGAGGGAACTTATGGTTAAAGGAAGATTGGGATAAAGGAAGTTTAGATAGGGGAGCACGGAAGCACAATTCTTAGTTAAGCGAGCCACCTTAGGGTTGGCAAGAGACTTGAACCTAGAGTGGCTCCCAGGAGCCCAAGCCGAGGTCCCCAGTTAGTTCCTTGGGCAGCTGAGGATAGGGAACCAGAAATGACCCTAGCCTATAGCAATGCTGACGAATATCTTGCATATCATCATAGAACCTTCATCTGGTGATGGATGGAGATAGAGACAGAGACCCACACTGGAGCACTGGACTGAGCTCCCAAGGTCCCAATGAGGAGCAGAAGGAGGGAGAACATGAGCAAAGAAGTCGGGACCACGAGGGGAGCACCCACCCACTGAGACAGTGGAGCTGACCTATTGGGAGCTCACCAAGGCCAGCTGGACTGTGACCGAAAAAGCATGGGATAAAACTGGACTCTCTGAGCATGGCGAACAATGAGGGCTGATGAGAAGACAAGGACAACGGCACGCGGTTTTGAACCTATGTAATGTGCTGGCTTTGTGGGAGCCTAGCCAGTTTGGATGTTCACCTTCCTAGATATGGACAGAGGGGGGAGGACCTAGGACTTACCACAGGGCAGGGAACCCTGACTGCTATTTGGACTGGAGAGGGAGGAGGAGAGGAGTGGGAGGAGGGGGTGAAAGATGGGAGGAGGGGGAGAAGGGTGGGAGGAGGGGGAGAAAGGTGGGAGGAGGGGGAGGGTAATGGGAGGCTGGGAGGAGGTGGAAACTTGTTTTTTTCTTCCTTTTCTCAATAATAAAAAAATAAATTAAAAAAAGGAATAATAGTTATAATATTTAGTCCATTTACATTTGTCAAGTTAAAAAAACTCTATCATCTATCCTATCTTTGTGAATCTAAAGTTTTATATCTAATTTATCTTATATCATAACTAAGGAAAATTACAACTATCTGTCTTCAACTCTTCAAAGACTCTGGGAGGATATAATATTATCTAAGTAAACAGGAAGTGCATTGTAAGAAACTTCCAAAGTTCTAGAATTGACAGAGGTATTTTGCTGCCTGGACATGTCACCCAAAATCCTTCTGCCACATTGGGGCTTCCATCTTTAGCCTGGAAATCTATAATAATTGATAGACTTTGCAGTGAAGCAGGAAATTAGAAGATCTGCTCTGCTTTGTACTTGCAAAGTTCATCAGTTGCTTTCTTCTGTGTCCTGCATGAAGTCTGATAGTTTCATAAAGTAGGAACCCTGAAGGACCACCCTGTCTTTTGGAAAGTTTAGCAGTACTTTTCTGTGGGTCTTGCATATTCAGTTCATGCAGCATACCATCAAGCAGTTCAGAAAAGAATAGTTTCTTGCCCAAATGCTAACAAATTTTGATACCCATCATACTCTTGAAGTAGATTGGTGTTGTCAGGAGAAGATGTGTCTCATTGTCATGAAAAGTCCTAAGTTAACAAAACATTTTAAATGCCATATTTGTGAGTCTTTGAAAGGATTGAAGAATATGTACCTAATTGAAATATAACTTTGCATATCTAGAAAACCTAACATGACTATGTTTGACTATTATAAATGACTATCTATTGATTTGTAAATTTTAACTATACATTTTAAAATTAGATGTATAAGCGTAATACCTTAAACAAGAGTAGACATATATATACACATATATGTACATATATAAAACAAAATTTACCCTAAATCTGTATCAATAACTCAAAGTTCATATCAATATAAAGTATTTATTTTTATATCATATACCCTTTAAATGGAAACAACATTTATGAGCAATCATTTTTGAGAATTTGGGCGTTGGTTTTTTCTAAGTTACTTTTTGTGTTTGTTGGTGAAGTATTTTAGGGTTTATGGAGGCCTGTTTGGGGAAGTTGTTTCATCAAACCACATTAGTCTGGAAGGAATCCAAAGGTTCCTATCCTCTGTGGAAACAAACAGAACCTCTTTTTCAAAATTACATATCCTTAGATTCAAATTTTGAAGTCAAGATACCTTTAATCTATCTATCTATCTATTTATCTATCTATCTATCTATCTATCTATCTATCTATATGTTTATACACACAAATACATATATATATATATATATATATATATATATATATATATATATATATATGTTTAGCTTAGCAGCTCCCAGAGCCAAATATCTCTCCGAAGTAAAAAAAAAAAAAGCAATTGTACACATAATTTAGATTTTGTACATTTTTAATGTTATGTGGCTTCTTTGTTCTCTTAC
The DNA here is from genome assembly GCF_018167655.1 of Microtus oregoni. Taxonomy (NCBI): domain Eukaryota; kingdom Metazoa; phylum Chordata; class Mammalia; order Rodentia; family Cricetidae; genus Microtus; species Microtus oregoni. The sequence continues at coordinate 21,026,412 of NW_024543093.1, read as the reverse complement.
TTTTTAATATTTATTTTACTGTCTGTACTCCGTTCATCTATGATTTTTTTTTGTACTTTTCTTTTTCTCATAACCCCATGTACATTTATTCAATACTGTGACCCATTTATAGATTTTTTTCATTTGAATTAGTCTTTATTGTGTATCTGTAATCAATTTCTGAACAGGAGCACATTTTTTTTTAAAGTTCTAAGCGAGTGTGACTAGGACCAACTTCATGGCCCTCCTTGTCCACATGGAAGAGTGATGTTCATGTAGGCTAATGAATAAAGCCACTTTGACCTATGGTAGAACAGAATATAGACAAGCTAGAAGATATATAGAGAGAGCAAGTAGGTGGAATCAGAGAGGTGCCATAAGCTGCCAAAGGAGAAAGATGCCCACCAGAACCTTACTGGTAGGCTGCAGCTTTGTGGTAATATACAGATTAGTAGAAATGTGTTAATTTAAGTTATAAGAGTTAGCTAGGAATATGCCCGAGTTATTATCCAAGCAGTGTTGTAATTAATATAATTTTGTGTAATTATTTGGATCTGGGTGGCTGGGAAACAAATAAGCTGTCTGCTACTATACATGCATACATATGTGTATGTATATATGTATATGTATAATATATATATATATATATATATATATATGCTTAGTCTGTTTTTGTTGTATGTGTATATATAGTTTCAGGGTTACTACTTTTCATTGGATAACCTTTTTATTTAAGCTAATATTTCTTGAGGATATTTCCCAATCTCCAAATATAGATCTTCCTCATTCTTTTAACTGTTGTACATTAATTTCACATGATTGTTCCAGAATATATTTATCAGGTACTTGCTTAACAATTTTCATTTTTCCCAATAATGTTATTATAAATAGCACTTTGAGCATCTGTGGGAGTGTTTTTCTAAAGTATATGATTATTTTAATATAAATTGTTACTTATCCCTAGTAGCACTTGATTGCCATTTGTGTTCACTTTGCTCTTCTAATGAAAGATCTAAAATGATTTCCTGTGTCTCTTTGACAGTCTCAGTTTTTTATTCTTTGTAAGAACTTTCTATATATTCTAAACTTATACCATCCCTATTAGTATCTGTTGTAGGAGGTCCTTTTGTCTATGTGTTGCTTCATTGGGTAATAAAGGAACTGCTTTGGGCCTATAGCAGAGTTATAAGAGAAAAGAGCTAGGTAGAGAAAACTAAACAGATTCCTGGAAAGAAGAGGAGGACAGTGACACTACGGAGCAGCTGAAGATAGACATGCTGATATTTTGCTGGTAGGCCACAACCTTGTGGTGACATACAGATTAATAGAAATGGGTTATATTAAGATATAAGAGTTATCCAATAAGAAGTTAGAACTAATGGACCAAGCAGTGTTTTAATTAGTATAGTTTCTGCGTGGTTATTTGTTTCTGGGTGGCCAGGACAAACAAGTGGCCCCCTCCTCCAATAACTATCATCCTCACTTTTAACATCTGCTCAGTGGTCACCAAAGGTAACATTAAGGTGAAGGCACAATTCATTATTTTATTCTACCAATGAATGAATGGAAGTGAACAATGACAAAAGAGCCTACATAGGACATTCTGCTGACTGCACAGTCTCTATAGTAAACACAGTAGCTTCTCTAGAACCCAGTTTTTGATAACTTTTCCAAATGGCTAAATCAACAGCATTTTTTCTTTAAAAATGGAGATCTGATTACATCTCAGTCTGCTGTTATAACATTTAACATTCCTACACTTCAGTGCATTGACACAGGAGACCACTCCCTAAATATAATCCCAGTAGCACAGACACTGAGAGAAAAATTACTAAATGGGGCTTCCCAAAACTGAGAAGCTTCTGCAAAGCAAAGGACACTGTAAACAAAATAAAACGGCAGCCTACAGAATGAAAAAAGATCTTCACCAACTCCACATCAGACAGAGAACTGATCCCAAAAATATACAAAGAACTCAAGAAACATGACATCAAAAGAACAAATGATTCAAATAAAAAAAATGGGGTACAGACCTAAACAGAGAACTCTTAGCAGCCGAATCTGAAATGGCTGAAAGATACTTAAGGAATTCTCAAAATTGTTAGCCATCAGAGAAATACAAATCAAAACAACTCTGAGATTCCATTTTACATCTGTAAATATGGCAAAATCAAAAATATTGATGACATCTTATGCTAGAGAAGATGTCGGGTAAGGGAAATATTCCTCAATTGTTGGTGGTGCAAACTTGTACAGCCACTTTAAATATCAGTATGGTGATTTCTCAGAAAATTAACAAACAATCTACCCTCAGGATTCAGAAATACCACTGTTGGATATATACACAAAGGATGCTTAATCATACTACTAGGACATGTGCCCAACTTTGTTCATAGCAGCATTATTTATAATAGCCAGAACCTGGAAGCAACCTAGATGCCCCTTGATCGAAGACTGGATAAAGAAAATGTAGTACATTTGCACAATGGTGTACTACACAATGGTAAAAAGTAATAATGTCTTGAAATTTGCAGGGAAATGGATGTATCTAGGAAAATCTTATTGAGTGAGATAACCCAGACCCAGAAAGACAAATATAATATGTACTCAATCATAAGTGTCTTTTAGACATAAAGCAAAGAAAAACCAGCCTACAGTACAATACCCCAGAGTACCTAGACAACAAAGAGAGACTTACGTGGATCTACATAGGAAGGAGAAAAATACAAGGTCTCGTGAGTAAATGGGGAACATGGGTGTCACAGAAGAGGGTAGAAGGGGTGGGGGAGCAAAGGAGGAGAGCAGAGAAAATGTATACCTCAATAAATCACCAAAAGCAATGAAAAAAGATTTCACTTCCATTTTCTGTTGCCATATTTAGCTCTATAGTCATTGACCATTAATCATCACTTGACCATTTGACTCTTCTGCACACACTACTCATTGCTGCCCTGCATGTACCCAAAAGTTGGTCCCCAAAATAATGTTTATTTTATTTATGCTGTTGTCACCTTGTTACATGCTTTGTGCTTATCAGTTTTAATACATTATTTTTAAAAAGTAGTTTCTCCCCTTTAAGGAAAAAGATGGAGGTATCTGGGAAGAGCAAAACCCTCAAGTGACCCTGGGTTTGAATAATGTGTGGTTCTGGTTGGCATTTCACCTTTAAGTTCAGTTTGAAGTAAGTTGCCACATATCAGTGTAGTAGGAGCTGCGGGCTGTGCTCCTGCCGCCCCAGCTCCTGGCCACTTGCTAGCTTTACCCAAAATAACAACACACAAATTGTATTCATTTAAACACTGCTTGGCCCATTAGCTCTAGCCCTTACTGGCTATTTTCTGATATCCCAATCAACCCATCTCTAATAAACTGTGTAGCACAGTTCTTACCGGGAAAGATTCAGCATGTCTGACCTGGCGGCTTGCTTCATCACATGTGTCTGCCTGGGAGAGGGGAGCAGAGCTGTCGAGTATGAGCTCACTTCCTCTTCCTCCCAGCATTCTGTTCTGTTTACTCTGCCTATCTAAATTCTGCACTATCAGATGGGCCAAGGCAATTTCTTTATTACTTAACCAATGAAATCAACAGATTGATATATGACACTCCCACATCATTTCCCCTTTTTCTGCTTAAACAAAAAAAGAAGGCTTTAACTTTAACATAGCAAAATTACATATAACAAAACAGTTATCAAGTAAAAATTATAATATTTACATCTATTTTATCTTTATCATAACTAAGGAAAACTATAACTATAACTAACTATTCTTCAACTCCATCAAAGACTCCAGAAAGATACAATATTACCTAAGCAAACAAGAAATAAGCAACTTTCAAACTCTAGAAATGACAGAGACATCTCGCTGCCTGTACAGTCACCCAAAGTTTCTCTGTACTGTTGGGGCATCCATCTTCGGCCTACAGGCCCATAGTATCCAGAGACATTTCCATAAAGCAGGAAATTTCAAAGTCAGTTCAGTTACTATCTGCTGTGTCCTGCAGAATGTCTCGCAGACTCCTTCATGAATCAGGAACTCCAAAAGATCATCTCACCTTTAGGCAAGTTCAGTAGTCCTCTCTCTGTGGGTTCTCTGTGTCCAGTTTATGCAATAGTCCAGGCAAGAGCAGTTTCTTGCCCAAATAGCTATCAAACTTCATAAGGAGCCTCTTCAATGCCCATCTTCCTCTTGAAGTAGATTGGTGCTGCCAGGAGCAGACATGTCTCATTCTCATGAAAAGTCCTAAGCTATTAAAACATTTAAAATTCCATATTCTATAATCTTTGAAAAATATGAAGAATGCATATCTAAAATATATCTATTTACATCTAGAAAATCTTAACTAACATGACTACAAGCTTGACTATTATTGATGATTATCCATTAACAACCTATATACATTACATTTTTAAGTGAACTACACAATCACAATACCTTAATAAAGATCAGAAATACATATACATATAACAAACCTGACCTTAAATCTCTATCAATAAAGCAAAATCTATACTAATGCAAATTATTCATATCTATATCATATCCCCCTTTAAATGTAAAAGAACGTTTATAAACCATATTTGGGAACATAGGCACAGTTTTTTCTCTTCAAACTTCTTCCTGCTGAATGGGGGCATCATTAATTAGGTCTTTCATGGTATAACCTGTGTGCTAGTTTCATCTCTGTTGGCAGTTGAGCTAAAGAAGACCACTCAGGCATTGCAAAGAAACTCCTAACTGGATCTGTTTAGACAAGAAAAGGAAAATAATTAAATACTAATTAGTGAGATTCTACTAACTAAGCATGTGGACCTGGTTTAGGGAACTTAAAATATGCCTTCTCACCAGTTCTGTGAACTGTAGGGTTGCCAGCACCGAAGAGAGTCACACAATCCAAAATGTTGATCCATCAGTAATGACCAATTTACTTCTTTCATCTGTAACATACCCATTCTCTGATGCCAACCAAAATGTTTTCTGACAAATGCAAAAGAAAAGAGCCAATTGTTTAGAAGCTAGAATGGAAGAAACAAAGAAAATATCTTCTACCTGTTTCTGTACACACTTAGCAATCTGGTATATTTGTCTTCACTCAGCACACATGTATGCTTCCATGAATTTCACTGGCATGGGAATCTTACTTGCAAACATGGTTGTTTTTTTTTTTTTGATTTTCGAGACAGGGTTTCTCCGTAGCTTTTTGGTTCCTGTCCTGGAACTAGCTCTTGTACATGGTTTTTAAAAGGTAAGAATGAAATATGCATACATGCATGAATGCACATTTGTAACTCACATTGGAAACATGTCTGAAAAAAAAGAAATAGATATGACACAAAACACTGGCTGCAAACCGGAGCCTGGTATGGATGCAAGCAGAAGTATGTGTCACAGAAATGCTTCTATCTTCCTAGCTCTCACTAAGAAGAGTTCCTTTTTATAAGCATAATGGAGAGAAGTAAATTACAAGCACTAATTCCTCACAAATCAGAGTGAAGGGTGTAGTAATAAAGTTGAGTTGCCGACAGTCATGTTTTCTCAGTCTTCCTAAATATGATTACTGGAGAATCCAAAAGATTTATTTATATTCAACACAAATACATTTATAGCTGAATTATAATTTCTGTCTGTTAACATAATACTGTGTCAGAAAGTCTACTTATAATAAGCAATAATTTAGGGAAATGAGGTTTTCATTACATTCCTAATTAGGCCAGCCAAAGCTATCATATTTTTAAAGCTGCAAAGAAGGAAATGTAAGCCAGGCACTCTAGTTCCACTACCCAGTGGTCCTGCCTGTGTGCAGAAGTTCTTTTTTTTTTTAAATCACATTTCTCCTGTGACCATGAGATAAGATGTTAAAGATTTTCATTTGTTCTTTTTCATAGTTGAACAAAATTTATCGGAATAAACTTTGAGCCTATGGTCAGGCTTTGAAATGTTGAAGTTACTAGAAAGATCCGAATTCATTATTTCTTCATCAGAGAAGTTATCTTGCAGTTAGCTCTAGAGGAAAAGTTCATTTTCTTATTTTGTTTGAAAGGGGAAAAGACTATATTGGGTATAGAGGACATCCAGTATGAGATGACAGCAAAAAGTCTATTTTGCCTATATGTTTGGTTGACCAGTATTCTGCATACTCTTGTCTTCTTATTATCTATTTCCCACTTCTAATCCTAGAAGTACCACTGTATTTTCGTTCGGAAGCCTAGAGTACACCAGCATTCAATCCATTAGGTTTCATCTGTCTACATTATGATCCCCCATCCCAAAAGTTCCTCCTGAACCTATAGCTCTTGTCAACCCTGGATGTAATTAGATTTCAAGCTTCTTACCAGGCAGGGAGCATCCTGAATTATTTATTTCCACAGAGCTGCACATTCATGCAGGAGCCCTGAACAACATTCTGTATGCCAGATTCCCAAGGCTGTCCGTGCTGTCGAGAATATCTGACTGCAATGAGATACACATAGAGAAGTCCTGAGGCTATGCAGAGCCCTAGTGCCCATCTGTTTTTCTAAATAAGTCCCTGTTGAAAACTTCAAAATCACCAGCACCACTAAAACACCCAAACAAGGGCTGGAGAGATGGCTCAGTGGTTAAGAGCACTGCCTGCTCTTCCAAAGGTCCTGAGTTCAATTCCCAGCAACCACATGGTGGCCCACAACCATCTGTAAAGATGTCTGGCGCCCTCAACTGGCCTTCAGGCAAACAGACAGAATATTGTATACATAATAAATAAATAAATATTAAAAAAAACACCCAAACAAGTTTCTTTTTTAATAGTTGGCTCATAGAAACAAAAACATATTAAAATTGAGCATTTTAAGTCACTGAGTTTGAGAGTTGTATAACACACGTATTGGGAATAAATTCAATTACAAGTCAATGCCATGTCACTAGGTTCAGAAATTATCAGCAGAGGAAATTCTGGAGCAAGTCTCTTTAAATAGAACAACTCTGCTTGGCAAGCCCAGCATGCACTACTCAACCTACAAGCACAGACAAAAGTTCCCTCATAATAATGAGTATGAATTCTGAAAGTTTACATTATTTTCTTACTTGTATGGCAAATGGAATTGCAAACATGAAAGAAAAGGAAGTGGGACTACATGACATGTAGATTCAAATCAAATCAATTTTAATTAAACACAATTCACTTTGTGTATTTCTGTCTCTGGGAAGTATGTCCACAACCCCCATTACAAAGAAGTGTAAGACAATGCCCTGCTACAATACCTCCATGGTTTTGTGGCCTTTCCTATGTAAGAGAGCTGAGATGAAAAGATAATATAGTCTAGGAGATGAGATGTTAGCTGTCCTTCTCTAAAGTCATGTTTTGAACTAGCCACCTTCTCTTTAGCTGCTTTTTAAATAAAATTATCCTCCACAGTTGCATCTTACAGATGGTATATGTGCTGTCCTGTAAACAACAACAAAAAAAGAAGAATGAAAAATGAGCTGTGTTTTTCCGCAGATTGTGTATCAATCATCTGCATCATCTGCAGCAGCTCTGCCTCCAGGACTACTTGAAGAATATATATAAATAGCAATATTAAAAGAATATAAGATTTATTGCTATTTTATAAATATTGTGATTTTGTGATAGCATCTTAATCATAATAACACTTGCTAAGATTGAGTATTCACCATGTCTCAGTCAATGTAAATTATTTTTAAATATTATCTCATTCAATATATTTGTAGAAATTTTATTATCAGTGTGTATATGTCATGTGACTATGTATGCATGCATGCATGTGTGTTGTGTGTGTGTATTTTTGTGTATACACACTGGGACTCTGACATATTTGGTTTTGCTCTTAAAGTTTCTCCATAGCTTCACAAAGTAGCCAAAGTTTGAGAACAGAATTGCTTTAGACTACAACCACCCAGAGTACACAGCATTAGACATAGCTAGTCTAGGCCATGTGACAGTCCTGTGGTTAAAAATAGAAAGTGAAATAAAATAAAAGGAAATGTCATCTTCTAAGGCATGTCTTCTCTGCTCACTCATGGAAATGAGCCTTCACTATAGCATCTCTTTGGTTTTCACCTGCTGACCCTTATAATTCTTAGCCCTTACTGACACACAATGCATGCTCAGTGGTAAGAAAGGTGGCAGGGAGTCCCTCTGTGTCCCCTGTGTAGTACCTGAGACAAAAAAATGGATAGTCAATGAATACTCAAGAAGAATGAATCAAGTAGAAAGGCTACTATGTGAGGCAGAAAGATGGCTAAAGGGAAGGGTTGGAAAGATGGTAATGGAGGAAAGTGTCAGCTCTCTATCATAGTGGAATATAAATTTAAATATATAAGCATATATATGACATGAAAATAGAAGGGAGATATGTAAGGATAGGAAAGGCATATGTGGGTAAGGATAGAAAAAGAGCAGTGTGGAGGGTGAATATGATCAAAGTGTATATGAAAGTGTCATAATGAAAGACATTATTTGTATACTGACCTAAAATTAGCTTTAAAAGAGAAAATGAAATAAGTTAATTGAATGGGAGAAAGACAGGTGAAAAAAAAAAGGGGAGAGAAACTTAAGTCCTGCGAATGAATGGAATCTTAGTGGGAGGTAGATGAAAGTTTCAATACTCTCAACCCTTTACCCCTACATACATGTTAAAACCACAGTTATCATTGCTTAGACAAGAACCAGGCATAAAATTCAGAAACACACCTATTTGATCATACTAAGAAGTCTTTCAGTGTCCATGGAGGAGTCAAGAATTTTTTTCTGCCTACTGCTATCTGCAACTGCTATTATTTTCAATTTATCATCTCTTAATAGTTTGGGCTAAAAGAATGTCTAGTGTTTCTCTCACCTCTGGGCCTAATCCAGAGGTTAGGGAAATGCAATACTCCATATACTTTGGCCTGCCTTTAAGAAAGTTGTAGAGATTATTCAGTTCCACATCCACGAAACAGACACCCAATTGACATGCAGCTGGCAACAGGCTGGATGATGTGGGATTCCTCTCTGTATGCTGTGAATACCATTGGGTTGATAAGTAATCTGCTTTGGGCCTATTGTAGCACAGAATAGGGCAAGGTGGAAATTCCAAGCAAATAGAGGAGGAAAGAAGGTAGAGTCAGGGAGAAGCCATGTTACTGCCACAGGAGACAGATGCTGGATATCAGATGGAACTTTACCAGTAGGCTACAACCACACGGTGATACACAGATTAATAGAAATAGGTTAATTTAAGATACAAGAGCTAGCCAATAAGAAGCTGTAAGCTAATAGGCTAAGCAGTGTTATAATAATACCATTTCTTTGTGATTATTTTGGGTCTGGGAAGCCAAGAAATGAACGAGTGGCCTCTGTCTACATCTGGAAGCAAAGATGAGCCAGTAAAGATCCTTCTCTCAGAAGCCCATATGAATCCCAATAGGCCACACAAATTTTGGCAAACACCTATACAATGTTTTCTTCTACAGATGCAAGTGACAGTTTATATTACATCACTGAGTTTATTTTCCATTCATCTCATCAGCTGTATAGTCACATTCATGAAATTCTTTAATGTCATGGTAAATTTCCTGTCAATTGTGTTGTTTCATCCCTTTCCTTTTTTGAAAGGTTAAAGCATCTGATTCATGTGCCTGTGGGAAACAAGGCTGAATACTAGACACCCTGTGTTCCCTTTTTCAATTTAAATGTTTTTTTTCTCGACTTTACTACCATGACAGTGAGTATGAGTCATTTCAACAGATTTCCAGATTGCAGTAATTTCTAATTTCTGATTTTATAAAGACAACTTCAAAGTCTCAACTATTAAGGTAATTTTTCAACTATTTTTTGAATGAATATGTCTTCATATACATCACCAAGTGAGACCCATCTGTCAAGGAGCCTTTGGTATGTAGGGAAGATAAAAATGTACAATATACCCCAATGAAACCTTTACTCACCATCCTGACTGTAACCAACACCAGGTTCGGTAAGTACTCATGTTTATTTACCCAGCTAAGTTTACCTGATAACCTGATATGGCTGGATGAGGAATTAAACCAGGTGTAGCTTGGTGGAGCCACAGCAAGACTGAAGCTGTGACAAGTTTATTGAGAGCAATCAGACACCCTTATATGAAACAGAACATAGTGGCAATTACCAGGATCAATACAGTTGTAGTTGCCAGGATACAGAAATGTTTGCAAAGCTGTGCAGGGTACACAAGATTAATGTCAAATACCAATTGTCCTACCTCAAGCTCCTATATGCCTCACTGACATCAAGGGAACATATGAGAAACACAAAGTGACCTGAATGCTTCACTGCCTGAGGAAGTACCTCAGTTTCTCAAGAACTGAAAGGCACATGGTATCCCAGGAACCACAGACTCTAACCTGAGAAACCTATGATGCATGCATCTCAAGGCAGCTAGGACAGACCAACTTCATAATTCTCCTTAAGGAGCCAAGTCATTTATTCCCTACCATGTGGACCTTCTCAGAAGCTTGTAGATGAGGGTTTTCACGGCAATGTCCTACAGTTTATCATACATACAACACCTAAGAGTGAGCCTTTGAAAATAAATTCAGATCATTTTACTCTCTCTTAACAGTCTTCAACAGATTCTTACATTACTCAGAGCAAAATGTGAATTCTTGGTTTTATTTCTAATTTCAGTTTTAAAAATCAGAGTCATGGTAGGTAGCCCAGGTTTGACTCAATCTTGAAATCTTCTCAAGTTCTAGGATGACAGGCAGGTACCAACACACACAGTGGAAATCCAAACTCTGTACAATAGTACACAGTAACAATCAAAAATTATACTGAAAACAGGAAGGAGTAAAAGTTCAGAGCCCAGAGATCACTTATACTTAAAGGGGAAATTAAGAAAAACAGTACAGGTATTATAAGAGAAGAACTCATTTTAGGAGAAGAACCAGAAGAGTAAAACTGAGAAACACATTCTCAAAAACAAAGAAGGGTTAAATTTAGTCCAAGGTAAGGTACACTCAAAAATGTCAGAAAGCACAAATCAGTAACTGCAAGGGGCTCAATTGTGCTTGGGCCTAGAAGGTGGTTGCTGGTTTGCAAGACAAGTTAGGAGTTGGATCAGGTCTTGAGTGTGTTGGGAAAGGCAGAAGAATGATTCAGGTTGGGTGTGAGTGGACAGCAGGATGGAAGTGGCCTGAACCTGTGGAACCTCTTTTCTTAACAACTAGACTGCTAAGAAAATTTAAGAAAAAGCTAAGCAGACCAGAATGGGTACAGCAGACAGGTATTTTGCTTTTGTTCCATTTTCTGAAGTAAGAACTATAAAAAAGACAGAAAGATGTCTCTGTGAGCAGGAAAAAACAAACAAACAAACAAAGGGGAAGGAACAACTTTTGGAACTGGACCTCAGAATTATGACAATGAGAAAGTAGGGATTGGCTCAAGTGGTGAGTTTGATTCCCTTCTGAAGAGACTAGAAGAGGAGGGGGCTTAAGGTTCTAACAAAAGTCACAGAGCAAGGAGAAGTTGAATATGCTTTTTGGGGGGGGGGGTCCTACATGTTCTGGTTTAATAAAAAATGACATCAGATACTAAGAAAGAGGCTAATGGAAGACTGGTAAGAACAAGGAAGTTTAAAAGGGGGGAATCTGGGGGGGGTGAAAAATGATTTGTCATACTAATAAAGATTATCATACATTTGTTTCAAAATTGTTATGCTTAAATCTGTGGTTAAATCTGCATATTTTAAGTATTCCAAATCTATAAAATGTGTTTGTTCTCACATTCCTCAAGAATGTGTGGTCCTGTGCTACCCACTGGAATTATTACTCTTACTGAGATGTAAGTTCTCAGAATTTGAAGGCTGTGAGAACAACCAGAGGAACATTGAATTCACAGTCTCAGGAAGCCTAACTCAGCAGGTCAGTCAGAGCAAAAACACTTTAGGGTGATTCAGATTGACATGATCTGAGCACCAGGAAAGCAGATCCATGGCTAAGGGACTCTGAGAATGCTTCAGAATAATCTCACAAGAGAACTTTCTGGGATGTTATTTCATCTAATAAGATCAAAAAGATCTGCGAGACTTCAAAAAAAATGCTTTCATAAAATAAACTGTATTTGGTAGAGTCAAAGGTATTGCCAAGAAGAAGGAAAGATGATTAAAGTCCATGAAATTGGATAATCTTGGTTCCAAAAAAAAAAAATGGGCATAAGCAATATGTTGTGTGATGTAGTGGTATATTATTTGTATTTTGATAAATAAACCTTGCCTGAAGACAAGAGGCAAAGCTAAAGCCACTGGAGGTCAGGCAATGGTGATACAAACCTTTAGTCTCAGGATTTGGGAGACAGAGGCAGATAGATCTCTGTGAGTTCAAGGCCGCACTGATCTACACAAGGTCAACACAGAAACAAATTCAGGTGGTAGCAGACTACACCTTTACTTCCAGTGCTAGAGAGTCACACACCTTTATTCCCAGCACTAGAGGGAATATAAAATGAGAAGAGAGAGAGAGAGAGGCTTAGTCTGCTTAGTCTATAGTCGCCTAGCCTTGGTAGAGGTAAGACTTCTCTAATGGCCTGGCTGCTTTGCTTTTCTGGTTTTGCGTTGAAACCCAATTTCTGTCTCTGGGTTTTTATTATTTGTGTTACAGAGTCATACTGTGTAGTGAGCTGGACAGGATCGCCATTACAAGATGGCACCGACATCCTGTCTTGTTGGAAATAAACAACTCCATATTTGGCTAAGCCTTTGAGAGCTGCGTGTCCCCCGCTTCCTGCATGCGCAGTGGATAAGGGTCCCTGGGCCTATCCTGATGCAGTCTGGTGTCAGCTGTTGGTGGCAGCCAATCACAGGGTGACCCGTGTGCCATTTCCATTTATAAGCAGCTGCCTTAGGGCTCTCGGGCCCCCCTCTCACTTCCTGCCTCCCTCTCGTTTCCTGCCCCCCCCCCCCCCCCCCCCGTCTCCTGCCCCTCGTTTCCTGCCCCCTTCGCTTCATGCTCTCTCTCAATCAAGGGCACTCCAGTAAAGTGTGATATGAGTAGAATCCTGGTGTGGTGGTTGTTCTTTCTCGCTGGTCAAGAAGTCCGCCGCAGCTGGTGCCGAAACCCCAGGAACTTCGGTCGCCAGGTGAGGGGCCGAAGAGGATTCAGAACTCAACACGCGGAGTGGTGATGTTGGTAAGTCTTTCCAAGTATGCTGATTGCAGTCAGCGGGTGCACCAAATAATCCTCAAGGTAAAGATTGGGGATCCACAACAAAAAGCGGGTTTTCTGCTCTCGCTGGTAGAAGAAGGGAGAGTGGAGGTAATAGGGCCGCGACCAAAGCAGACGGTTTAAAATGAGGGCCATGACCAAAGTGGACGGTTTAAGAATGGGATTTTAGAATGGGTGCTTCAACAACACACTTGATTTTTCTAGCTCTTAACGAGCTGTTAAGGAGTGCTTTGGAGAGGTTTTTGGCTGAAGGTGACATAGTTGCACCTTGGTTTGCCGCCTCTGACAATCTTAATGTGTCATCCTGTGATAGGCTTGGTAGAGATCTGGATTTTGCCGCTAAACAAAGTATGCTAAGGAAGGGAATTATATTCTTATGGTTCAAGTTACCAAGGCCTCCGATTTTGTAGAATGTGAACAGCTGCGGCTCCAAGGCCTAGCAGCACTGAGGGTCTGCAAAGCTACAAACACAGGACCTGCCTTGAGGACCGACAAGGCTAGAATGCTAGGCCGCTCCCAGCGTGGTCCTCAGGGCATAGAAGCGCTGCAGGACCATGGTAAGGCTCACCAGCTTAAATGGTCGGGCCCAGCTGCTTTGCTCAGCCACACCTCCAAGCAAGGCTGAGAACATGTTCTTGTGGTTAAACAACTTTGTATTTAGGCCCAAAAGGGGTATTGCTAAGTTTTGAGGTAGATATTTGCCTAATTTTAAAAAATAGACATAATGGGAGACTCCCAATGCTGGGGAGACTCTCACTCAGGTCTCGGGATGGCGGCCCCCCCCTCCCATGGCTCGCTGGAGGCTGTCCTTGCTGAGGTTGCGCATGTGGCTTTGGTTGGCAGGGGAGGAGTTTGACCCCGAATGACAGGGAGAAAGAATTTTTGAAAAAAGAGGCCACAGCCCAGTGGTCCAGGAGGGTCATAAATTCCAAAAATCCAATGATGGTCGCAGGGGGACTCCCGGCCTCTCCCAAGGTTGTAATCGGCTAGTTCCTAAAACACAGCAAGCTGATAATCACAAGGAGGAGACTCACTATTTCTCGGAATTGTTATCAGGATTGCAGTCTGGTTTTGTCTTCAGCTAGTTCCTGATGCAGGGTCGCTGTACAGGCTAGTCCTGGATTTTTGGTTCTTCTCTTCCTGCTGGGAGAGTCTGGTTTGTTCAGGTTTTTCACTACGAAGTGTTATCCAAAGATGGCTGTGTCAGTTTACACTTTCAGCAATGGAGTTTTTTCTTTAACCACATTTTCTTAGGCATAAGTTGTTAGCAATAATTTTTAATCTTGGTTATTTTTACAAGGATAAGATAAAATCTCAGAGTTTTGGTTTGCAAATATAAAACTTATTCTACAACAGTTTTGCCAGTCAAGATATTAAACTCTTAATTTAAAACAGTAGCTTGTCTGATACAAAAGGGCAAGTTTAAAAGCTAAAAAATGGTTTAACAAAATATTGACTATGATCAATGTTTCTTATACTAAATAATAGATTCATTGATAATTTTAAGATTGATTCCTGGACAATTGTCTTTGCTCAATTCAAAGGCCAAAAACAATAATCTTTTCCCAGATGATCATTGCTACAGTTCACACAACTGTATTTTACTAATGTTATAGCAAAAAATCCCTTAAAGGATTTTATGCTAAATTTTACAAATGGCTCTTCCAATGGAAGAACTACATATATGGCTAATAAAAAAAATTGTGGAGCATAACAAGGCTCCTTAAAAACAACTCATAAAAGTTACAAACAGATCTTGATGCAAATGGATCTGGCATGATAACACCAAGCTAACCTTTGCTAAGGCAAGGTGAAAAAGCCCTTGCAATGCATTATGAAAAAACCCGACCTATATATATATATTTGGGGTCGAGGATATGTTTATGCTTTTTTCACAGAAAGAAAAAAGCTGGATCTGAAGTCGAGGCTAGAGACGCCCCACAGAGGAGTTCCAGAGGCAATTGGAGAGAGGTCCTTGGTCCAGCCTTTCCTGCCCCCAAAGAGAGGAGTGCCTGATAACTACCTGCTGTGCCACTCTGCAGGGTGTTGTTCTGCCTCTAGAGTCCAGGGAGACCCAGCTGAGATAAGTGCCAGGATGTGCTCCAGATAGCTGAATCCAGCTTACTTCACTCAGAAATCCCACATGCCCTGAAGCACTAATGCTGAGCTCCTGCAGTTTGAATTCTGGTTTGCTTTGAAACTAAGATGCAGACTAAACATCTGACAGTTTAATCTTTGGGACACAGAACTCATTTTAATTAAAATATTAACCCCTCTTCACTTAAGAAGGGGAAAGATTGGGGTTCCTGTCACTGTTGCTCAGAGACTGGAACTGGTGGTATTTAATAACAACAATGTATGTCATTGTGCTCTTACTACAATTGATCTAATGATATTTGTAACTGCTTATAGATGTTGAAAAAGGTTTGACACACACTGTAAAATGTTTGGGTTTAGTACATATTTTAAGAATTTTAGATTTTGATCCCTTTTACACTGCCCTAATTGTTGGCAGGTAGCACACGTAATTTTATGTGGAGTAGACATTTAGGAAGGAGGATACCAAAGGCCAGACTAAAAGGTGAATACTGGGTTTGGAAGGTGCCCTTTCTTCTTGTCTGGAGATGGAGTTATTGGTGCCCAAAATTATATCATTATATTTTGTTTGAGGAGCTCCTCACAGTCTTTTCATTAATGATAGACACAGGGGCCCAATGACGGGAGTTAGTGTGGACCCTCGCCTGAACAGCACACCATACAGAGGTTGTAGAAACCGGCTCAACATGGGCATGGTACCAGGCATGAGGGGTGCACTCCACGTGGCCTAAGACAGGGTGCCCTGTGATCTGCTTACTTTAAATCTTGCTAGGTACCTTTTATTTGAGGAGCTCCAAGGATGGGTGACTTATGGCAGGACATCCCCCAACCTAAGACAGGGTCCTGGGAACCCTAGGACGGGTAAGGGGGGAAAAAGGCATGGTCCCCACTTGACCTTAAAATCATAAGGCGCCCCTCTGTTCCCAGGAGAGGTAAATTGCTTCACCATTCGAGAGGAGGGTCTCTCCTTGTCCCAGTCTCCTTTAGATCTGACACCATGGTTGGACTCTGACCTGATGCCCTCCACTTAATAGCTGCCTGTCTTTATAAAAGAAAGGGGAAACTGTAGTGAGCCGGACAGGATCGCCATTACAAGATGGCGCCGACATCCTGTCTTGTTGGAAATAAACAACTCCATATTTGGCTAAGCCTTTGAGAGTTGCGTGTCCCCCGCTTCCGCATGTGCGGTGGAAAAGGGTCCCTGGGCCTATCCTGATGCAGTCTGGTGTCAGCTGTTGGTGACAGCCAATCACAGGGTGACCCGTGTGCCATTTCCATATATAAGCAGCTGCCTTAGGGCTCTCGGGCCCCCCTCTCGCTTCCTGCCCCCCTCTCGTTTCCTGCCCCCCTTCGCTTCATGCTCTCTCTCAATCAAGGGCACTCCAGTAAAGCGTGATCTGAGTAGAATCCTGGTATGGTGGTTGTTCTTTCTTGCTGGTCGAGAAGTCCGCCGCAATACTGTTATTGGAGGAGTGTGAATAAACATCATTTACTCCCGAGGAGGAGTCCTTGACAGACCAACATACAAATACCACCAAAGTCTATCTTGTTCACCAATGAGTTTTCTGGGGGTTACCTACAGGAATCTAGGTGTGAGATTACTTACAGGGATAGAAATTACTCAAAGACAGCTGTATCACCATGTGAAGGGACCCACACACAGTGGGATGCTCCCTCATGGTTCCTGGCACAAACCACACCCAAACACCTACTTTGCTTTATTTAGCAGAAAAGAAAAAGTAACTAGTTTAGAACTCCGAATGCTGGGTTCATCCTTGTAGATTCCTGGGTTAGCCAGGTTTCTTGCTAACACTATAATGGCTCCCTTAATCAAGATATCTCTTTCCTTGCTCTCATATCTGTCTTTCCTCCATCTGAACTATTCCATTCCCTCAAGATCTCCTCAACCCTCCCCTTCTCCCCTTTCTTCTACTCCCTGCCCCCATGCTCCCAATTTTGTCAGGTGATCTTGTCTGTTTCCACTTACAATGATCAGTTAGTTAAATTATAACCACAGAGTAATTCCAAATTATGAATAATCATTTTTTAACTACAATTTTAGGCAGCAATGGTTTGCTCTGGAGTGGTGTTGTTTTCTATACGATTGTTCTACATGTGAAAAACAAGAACTTTTACTTCTATATCAGAAGATATATAACAGGAAAAATTAGAAGCACAAAACTAGATTCATATCAACTATTGGTAGCATTTTCCTTAATATTGGTATAATAAAATAATAATTCATGTT
The DNA here is from genome assembly GCF_018167655.1 of Microtus oregoni. Classification (NCBI taxonomy): domain Eukaryota; kingdom Metazoa; phylum Chordata; class Mammalia; order Rodentia; family Cricetidae; genus Microtus; species Microtus oregoni. The sequence continues at coordinate 21,008,919 of NW_024543093.1, read as the reverse complement.
ATGCAAGTAAAACACTGAAGTATAGCCCCAAAAGTTAGTGTGATTATACCAAAAGAATATTATGTTGAGAGTCCGGTTTTATCCCATGCTTTTTCAGTCACAGTCCATCTTGCCTTAGTGAGCTCCCAATAGATCAGCCCCACTGTTTCAGTGGGTGGGTGCACCCCTCACGGTCCTGACTTCCTTGCTCATGTTTTCCCTCCTTCTGCTCCTCATTGGGACCTTGGGAAATCTTTCTGGTGCTCCAATGTGGGTCTCTGTCTCTATGTCCATCCATTGCCAGATGAAGGTTCTATGGTGATATGCAGGATAATCATCAGTATGGCTATAGGATAGGATCATTTCGGTTCCCTATCCTCAGCTGCCCAAGGAACTAACTGGGGACATTGCCCTGGACATCTGGGAGCCCCTCTAGGTTCAAGTCTCTTGCCAACCCTAAGATGGCTCCCTTAATGAAGATATATGCTTCCCTGCTCCCATATCCATCCTTCCTTTATCCCAACCATCCCATTTCCCCAAGTTCCCCCCATCCTCCTCTTCTCACCTTTCTCTCCCCATCTCCCCTTACCCCCATCCCACCCCACCCCCAAAATCCCAATTTTTTGCCCGGCAATCTTGTCTACTTCCCATATCCAGGAGGATAACTATATGGTTTTTGGGGGGTTCAGGATAAAACCAGACTCTCTGAACATGGCGGACAATGAGGGCTCATGGGAAGCCAAGGACAATGGCACTGGGTTTTGATCCTACTTCATGTTCTGGCTTTGTGGGAGCCTAGCCAGTTTGGATGCTCACCTTCCTAGACCTAGATGGAGGTGAGAGGACATTGGACTTTCCACAGGGCAAGGAAACCTGACTGCTCTTTGGGCTGAAAAGGGAGGGGGAGAGTAGTTAGGGGAGGGAGAGAGGAGTAGGAGTGGGGGAATGGGAGGCTGGGAGGAGGCAGAAATTTTTTTCAATAAAATATAAAAAAATAAAAAAACGAAAAAAAGAATATTATGTTGAGTAAAAGTTTATAATCGTGTAAAAATATACAGAGTATGTTTTTCTAAAAAATATAAAAAGATATGGAGGCATCAGGTGGCTAGCTACAAAGGACTATGGCAGAATGATGAAACTTCTTAGGATGCTTCTGCCAAGAGCAGGAAGAAAGTTGTTAGATGAAAGACAACAGGTGGCGAAAGGCAACAGTGTGGCAGAGCCCCTTAGTTAATTTGAGTACAATCTGTTAAACTATTATCTTGTAGTTTATATGTTACATTTACTTAGTAAACATGTTTATTGGCTACTGAAAATTTAACAAAATCAATTTAGTATAGAAAATAATGTATTTGGGCTTCTATATGCTTGGTTTCTGAACTATACTGAATATGATCCAGGAATAAACCTGCATCAGGAAAATGCAAAGAAAATCTGCATTCAAATTCTGTCTCAGCCAAGTTAGTTGGTTATTGTAAAAAGAATAGAAAAGTAAAAGGTAGGTGTGAATGTAGCTAAAAAAAATTCATACATTATAGATGGCAATGTAAATTAATTCCATGACTATGAGAAACAGTAAAAGTAGAACTACATAGTAACCACCAATACCAACTGTGGATCCATATGAACTCCACATACAAAAATCAAAACAAAGAAAAACAAAACCAAATAAGCAAAAACAACAACAAAGACAAGATATGGAGTTAGCTTGGATGTCTGTTAACAGGTGCATTGATAAAGAGAATATATACATATATATCTCAAAACATATATCATATTAGAGTATTGTTCAACTGTAAATAAGAATGGAATTCCAAGGGGCTGGAGAGATGGCTAAGAGGTTAAGAGCATTGATTGCTCTTCCAGGGGACCCGGGTTCAATTCGCAGCACCCACATGGCAACTCACAACTGTCTGAAAGGAATCTGACACCTTCACACCAATGCACATAAAATAAGGTTAAATAAATCATAAAAAATATTTAAAAAAAAGAATGGAATTCTAATGTTTTTAAGATATGGGATTTCAAGCACCATGATGAGTGAAATAAGTTAGATACACAAAGAAAACTATCATGTTTCCTCTCTTGGTGAACTTAAGACAGATGACAAAAACATAGAAGAGAGGCTGTTAGGCCCTAGAGATACAGTAGGGACAAGAAGGGAGACAAGATAATTATGTGCATGGAAGTATCACGGCATAGCAAATTAACTTGTACAATTAACACACGTTGATTAAATGAGATCCTAGAAAATGAAAATGCTCTTACATGTGACTGTTGTTCACCAGTCATAAACACAACAATATAAGAGTGTCAACAAGTGACTTATCAGAGAAGCAGGTGGGCATTCAGTCAGTAAAGTTACACTAGCTGTTAGTTTGTCATGGGTATTATGGGCTATTTGGGACTGTCTGCTTGGCTTAAAGTATAAAACCTTGCTAGAAAAGAAATTCCTGATCTCTTTGCATACCCTGTAAGCTCATGTACAGTATTGAATCTTTGTCACATGTGATACTGAGAGCCTGTGAGAAAGCAGCAACTCCAGAGGGAGATCAACCATGTCATCAGGGAGACCCAGAGTATTTTTCCAGTGGAGACAAAATTGAGATCTAGTCATGAAGAATGAACTGAATGTTGTGAGGGAAGAGGACAGGAGGGAAACAGCAGGGGGTATCAGGCAGAGAAAGTAGGAGACTCTGCAACCAAGGTTGGAAGAAAAAGGGTGAATCAGCTTGACCGTAAAAGCTTCAGGAACCTGAATGAATGAAGGACAGTCTCATAGTCAGGCTATAATGAAGTCTGGCCCCTGACTTCAGTGTAAAATGTGAACGATAGTTCACTTGAATGGCATCAAGGTAAAGAGACCAGAATAAAAGTGTCTTTCAAGGAAGAAATAACATGAGTCAGAAATAAAAGGCACTGGCAGAGGGCACAAGATAAAAGGAAATAATTAGGCAATTAACAAGGAAAGAGGCTGTGGTGTGTAGCTGCTGACTGGATCAATGGACACTAGGCAGACATGCTGCAAAGTCTTGGGGAGCCCAAGTTTTCAGCTAATAAAATTTAAGGCAATTTTAAGTAGATTTTAACTCTTTTTTTTTTATTAAAATTTGGTGGTCAATAAGAAACTTACTAAAAAGAATAAACTGAAATATGTTTGGACATTAACAGACACCTTCTGGTACTTGTTATGGCCCTATGATAGGGCTCCAGTAGAAAAAGTGAGTAGCCTAGGGTGGGGGTAGGAGGAAGGATAAGGAAAGCAAGGTCAAAATAGGTGAGAAGGATACAGGAAGAGTTGGGAGAGAAGCTGTGTAGGTGGTTATCTTTTCTCATTATCACATTTACTACTCCAATTCAAGCTGGCATGTTTTACAGTACCCGCTATGTGTCAGGTGCTATGAATGTGGTTTATGTGTATGAACTTGTCCACAAAGGGCAAGGTATAACAGTCTCTCCTCCTTGGCTATGTTTATCCAACGTGCCCAATTATGGTAGTGAAAAATAAGAGGTGAAAGATAACCTTGCAGTGCTAATTACAGTACGTAATTTATATTGTTCCTCTTAATGATAACTTCCATTCTCACTTAACAAGATTTTAAGAAAATATTAATAGATTGGAAACCATGTTTCCAGCTTAGTACTCTAGTTAACAGTCCAGTTGAATATTAATCACCTGCTAGTGGCTTTATACAGGGTAGTGCTTGAGGTGACGAGGAACAGCAAGGTCAGCTGTGCATTAGATGCACCATCTAACAGGTCCTTCCAGAGGCCTAGTGTCAAGGTGAACTGGATACATTCTTCAGGGGCATAGCTTGCTTCTATTTTGCAGTTGTGCTGTGTGCTGCAGGTTGTTGGGGAGACTCATGGTAATATGGACATGATGTGTTTATATTTAGACAGGATCTAAACTACAAGATGGTTTCTATCTCAAATTCTCTTACATCTGCTGACAACAGATGTCTTTGAAAGCTTCTTTTAGCCGGGTGGTGGTTGCGCACGCCTTTAATCCCAGCACTCAGGAGGCAGAGGCAGGCAGATCTCTGGGAGTTCGAGGCCAGCCTGGTCTACAAGAGCTAGTTCCGGGACAAGCACCAAAGTTACAGAGAAACCCTGTCTCGAAAAACCAAAAAAAAAAATAAAAATAAAAAAAAAGAAAGCTTCTTTGATCAGTTAAAACTTTTTTTTTAATCAGGTGTTTCATCCATCTTTAATCAACTCAAAGAAGCAAGTATTTTGAGCAGCAAAGTCTTTCTGGCCCCACGAAAGACCATGTACTGCACACACAAGCTGTTTTGCAGTGTCAATCATCTTCCCAACTAAAGTTCAAGTTCCTTTAAAGAAGAAACAATGTCTTAAGCTTATCCTACAAGCCTTAGCATGTCACCCAAGACCTGTGAAGAAAACTCCTCATGTTCCACATTGCTGCTACTTGTCCCTTGACACTTGTTTGTCTCAAGTAAAGTATCTTCATCTCTCTGGAAATTAATTTGTTCTGATATAAATGTAGGAATATATCCTGAAAATTAAACAAGATAATAATTTTGGTGCTACAATGTAGAACTATGTGAATGACCAAATATAGCCAGAGGAGTGTTAATAGTGCTTGTCTCAAGAAGGACTAGATTCACACAAACTCATATAATCATTTCACTTTGAAATGGGAGTGGTCAAGGAAGACTGTTTCTCTGGTGTAGCAAACCTCTTATGTCAGAATATCTAAACTGGGTGGAAATATAAGCTTTACATGATTCATTCATTGTTCTAAATGGAACAACTAACTTATATACTTTATTTTTTATTATTGTATTTTTAAAGTTACAGATACATCTTTATTCAAAACTCTGATCTACCAAACTAGCATTTTCCACCAACTCAAGGAGCAGAGACCTTCACAAACTTCAAAATATTTTGCTTTTGTAGGGGCCTTGGCAGCAGCCATTGCTGTTTTCTTGGATGCTTGCTTAGCCTTTTGCTTCCTTGTCAGCCCTGATCGCTTGCTCTTGCTGAGCTTTCTGAACTTCTGTTTTCTGATTCTCTCAGCCGTTACATCATCAAAAGATGCACCAGTGATGGCCAGTTGGCATTTGACTGCACGACAGGTTCTTTTTTGTGTTTTCTTTAGTGGAAGACAGTCCAGTTTATCTGCCAAGGATTACTTTTGGAAAGGAATTCCAACTTGCATTTTGCGTTAAGTAACTGGAAAATCTTCCCGTCTGTCCTGACATAGTGCCACCCATGTCCGCGGTACATCTTGGACACACTGAAATTATGAGAACTGCCACCTGGCCTGAGGAAAAGATGATGAAGAGTAAATTATGTATTTTAAATATGCTGGAAATATTTATGGTCACTGACAAAAACTGGAGAGAAAATCAGTACACATAATAAGAAAGTTAAATTACTCTCATCAAAGTGGTATTAACTGTATAATAAATTCCTATTTTAAAATCATATAGTTAAAATAATATTTAACTTTTATGAATTTTCTGTTTCATTTATAAAACTTATCATTAAATTATTGTTTTTTAACTTGTTTTGTCTAAATGTCTTCTCAACTTGTATTTTAGATGTCAATCATAACATGAATTTATATCTAAACCTGTTATTAAAATCATACAAGTCAAAAAATTACCATCCCTGCCATATTCTGCTCAATGTACTTTCAAGTTCATGGTTGCCAAAATTTTTCCCATGAAATAATATATAGTTGAATGAGCAGAGTTTACTCCAGAAGTTTTGAAGCCTTTTAAGCTATAAGAAGGAGACAGGAAGGTAGGGTATCAACTCCTGTCTTTCTAGAAGCACGTATCTCATGTGTGTCCATATAAGCGAAAGAAACTGAAGTGATGAGGAATGAACAGACAGATTGCAACGTGGTCTACAAGCACAGCTTCCCGAGCACATCTACATCATAGTTGAGATCCTGATTGATGCTCAGAACACAACTCATCTTTGCTGGCTTTCTTCTAGGATATTCACTTCCTTCCATTAATGCTGGGAAAGTGGAGCTGCTTTTTCTCATTGTGGTTTCTGTTGAAACATCTGCATCTGATTTCTCAAGAGAAGAGTTTCATAGAAGTAATAAAATCAAACGTGGCCACAGTCAAACTAGCCATTTCAGAATAAGTAGAGACACAGCTTTTTTTAATTTTAACATGGCCATGTGGTCTTGTCTTTTAACACGATTTAGAATTTATCACTAGTAAAAGTTTATAAGCCATGTTGGTTTGTTATGGTAAAAGAAATTTAATTAATTTCTATGGCACTTTCCAGATCATTCTAAAACCTGGAATAGAATAATTTGTACATTCAATTAGAAAGTGAAAATATGCACATAGTTTTTTGCATTTCAAGTAAGCTCTCTAGTGCTGACTATTGCTTGAGGTAAAACTCAAGTGCAATCATAGGAAGTACTCAGATTGAAAGAGGAGCGAAGGAGACAGCAGCCTTGCCAGGAAGAGATCAATGGAAAGACAGCCACAGAGTCAGATGATATATTAGATGGCCGCGATAGTTCATTGGCTAAAATCAAAATTATATTCATTCTTCAGCATAAGGTTAGTCTATAAATCTATAGTTCTACAAGTTCAATGACTAAGCTGATATGAATAAGAATAAACATAATTTTTAAATCTCAAAAATAGCTAAAAGATATCGACAATAGCTAGATTATTCTTGGACTTATTTTGCTAAATAGATATCAAAATGGCAAAGGAAATAATGGCTTGAAGTTTTATAGCCAGGGAACCATCATCATCAAATCATAAATAAGGCACATTTTCTTTTCTTTCATGCAAATATTCAAAAGAATTCTATGTATAACTCCCCCATGGAAATGTCCAGATTGGAGATTATCAGTCTACATTTAAGAGAGGAAGCGTGCAATAAGCATGTTCAGGATATTCAAATCAACAATGAGCCCAGTGGAAAATTCACAAAGAAAGAAGCTTCTGGAAATTCCTTAACAGAGAGAAGACAGAAGAGCAAAGTTGTGAATGACGGTAATCCTAGAGCTGACATTACTCCCCGCACAAATAACAGTGTGGCGCAAAGCATCTGGAGGAAGGGAGGAGACCACTGCTGTCTGCCTGCTGTGCATTTTGTTGCATGTTAAACACACCTTTAACTGTGAAAGAAGCTATCAGGGTTTCTAGATTTGAGACTTTTGTTTTGTTTTGTTTGTTTTTTGAGACAGAATTTCTCGTTTTGGAGTCTGTCTTGGAACTCTCTCTGTAGACCAGTCTGGCCTCTTGAATACTGGGATTAAAGGCACACACCACTATCACCTGGCTAGAATTAAGACTTTTTACTTAAATATATAAGTTCTGCCTTTCCTTACTTGTGATTTTATCTATGACTTTAAACTGTTGCTTTTTCTTTTTCATGAAAATTAAGTTTGTTTTAACTGCTATATGAGTACATGAAATGCATTTCAGAGAGCTATCATGTGTTGTTTCAATATACTCACTGATATATAAATTTAAATCAGGTGAAAAATCTGTCTCTTAACATTTATCATTTGTAATAACAATATTAAAAATCCTTTTTCTGCCTGTCTGAAATATACAATACATTACTGCCTGATATTGTACAACCAAACTAGGGGACAAAGTCCCTCTCCCTTGCTCTTATTTAACTGCTTTATTACCATGAAGAGCCTCTCTCTTCCATCCCTATTCTTCCAGTCTCTGATAACCACAGTTTACCCTCAATTTTCCTTGACTTACTAGGCAGTGCTCTGCCTGTTTGTTTTCTTATTAATGCCACATTTTCCTCATACATAAGTGTTTTGGTATTTCATATTTATTTGTTTATTTGTTTTAACATCTCAACCAAAGTTTCCTTCCCTCTCTCCTTTCTGCAAACTCCCCCTTCCCCATCCACTCTTCCTCCACTGTTTCTATTCAGATGCAGGCAAGCATTCCATGAATACCAGCTAACTATGGTATATCAAGTTGCAGTGAGACTAGACTCTTTTATTAAGGCTTAATAAGCCAAACAGGTAGGAGGAATAGAGGAGTCAGAGACAACCCCTGCCCTCACTGTTAGGCTTCTCACACAGAGACCAAGTTACACAACTATGACATATATGCAGAGGGCCAGGTCAGCCCCATGTAGACTCCCTGGTTGGCAGTTTAGTCTCAGTCAGCCCCTATGTGTCCAGGTTAGTTGGTTCTGTGGATTTTTTTCCCCTGCCCGTGACACAACTGGGTTCTATGGTGCTTCCTTCCTGTTTTCTGCAGGATTCCTGCAACTGACCTAATATTTGGCTGTGGCTCTGCACCTGTTTTTTGTTTTATTTCAGTTGCTCTATGAAGCCTCTCTCATGACAGTTAGGCTAAGCATGAATCTATGAGTATAGCAGAATATCTTTAGGAAAGAAAAAAATTTCACTGATTTTTTTTCCATTCCTGTTTGGTTCTTTCCTAGGTCTCTGGGATATCCTACCTCTGGGTCATGGCCCTCAGGGTGGAACTCCCTATGGAGGTATGGATTTTCAGCTATGCCAGACATTACTTGGTCACTCCTACAATTTCTGTGCCATCTTTACCCCAGCTTATTTGTAGGCAGGAGGAATTATAGGTCAAAAGGTTTGTGGGTGGATTACTGGCCCAGACCCACACCTGGACATGTTCCCTGGTTACAGACGATGACTGGTTCATGTTCAATATCCACTATTGGTAGGAATAATAAGTTTTAATTATCATCACGCTTTTGTATTAGTCATCACACTGCAATAAGGTGGTTGATGTTGGAGTGAGCCCCTTATCAACACTGGCGTCTGAGGTGGCTGATTGAAGAAAACTGTCTGGCTTTTTCTGAGTGGCTGGGTCATCGTTAAGATGCTGGAAGGCAAAAGTTGCACTAGAGAGGAAAAAAATTAAAGGGGAGAAGAGATCTGGAGTGAGGGAGTCTTAGGAGGTCTGGGGTTAAGAATGAAAAAAATTAAATGATACTTATTCTGTTAATGATCCGCTTGTGTTTGATTTGTTTAGGTGGGTCCGGCTGACACCCTGGAGTTAAAGAAAGTGTCTTAAAAGAAATAGATTTTAACTGTATATTCCTTAACATTTCAGGGGCCACTGCTACAGTCAGCGGCTGACCTGTTATGTCGAGGAGCTCTGTTGAGAATCTGCTTACCGCCTGAGCCCTTGACTCCATATTTGATGATGGTATCTGTAATGACAGCTGGATGGTTATTTATGAATTTAAAGAAGGGAGGGTGTGTTAACACAGCGACGGATGGGACCACTGTTTTTCTTAGACTGGGGTAGAGGGGTTTGAACCTGGTGTCTTTAAGCTTGGCAGCTTATCTCATCGGCTGGCCAGGTGAGTGCAGTTACCACGTGGCAGTGATTCCGGGCCTTGTCATTTCTTGCGTGGTACACCTTGAAAGCCACCTCTAGGATCTGTGCCTGTGGGGTTAGGGGACCCTTCTCCAAATGTCTGAGCTTTGCCTTGATGTCTGAGTAGCATTGGTTGATGAAGTGGGTCATCAGGAGCTGTCTGCCCTCCGTGGATTCTGGATCCATGTTTGTGAACTGTAACATAGCTTTAGTAAGGCGGTCAAGAAATGCAGAGGGATTTTCCTTAGTGTCTTGGAAAATTTCTGCAAGTTTAGAATAATTTACTGGTTTGAGAGCAGTCTTCCAAAGCCCCACCATGAGGCAAGTTAGAAACCGGTCTCTGGCCAGAATGCCCCCGGGAGAGTTGTAATCCCAGCGGGGTTCCTGGTCTGGCACTGCCTCTGCCGCTGGGGGATGGGAAGCGAGCATTTGGTGGACTTCATCAGCGTGCAGCCTCACCTGTTCCCAGACCTGCCGGCGCTCCTCGGGAAGCAAGTTATTACAGAGAATCATATAAATATCATGGTAAGTTAGGTTGTAAGATTGGGTTAAATATTGAAACTCTTTTGTGAAATTAGTGGGGTCAGCTGTGTACGACCTGAGTAACTTAGAAATATGTGAAAGTTCTGATAAGGCGAAAGGAACATGAACTTTCATCAGGCAGAATGGCGGCTGGTTTAACTTGATCAGGGCCGGACTCCGCTGCTGCAGCGGGTGAGTGCGTGAGGGGAGGGGTGAAGGAAGGCGCAAGGTGATGGGTGGGGTTAGAGCCTGAGGGGGTTTTGGAGGATCGAGGGGGCGGGGTAGGGCGGGGAAATGACCGGAGGAATCCGAAGATGATTCCGACAGCCTGCGCATCCTGTGGCGAGAGGAAATTGTTAGCTGCCTGCACGATCATGACCGGCTGCAGGAAAAGTTGAGTGAAGCTAGATTGGAAGGACTGGGATATATGGGACGGGGGGAATGGGACTTTTTTGGGGATTTAGAGGAGCGGATAGGCGACCCAGAGGAATATTTATGCGGGACTCCTGGAGACCTAGGAATGGAACGTTTAGAGGCGTCATGGGGGGAAGGTGTAGGCGAGTCCTTTCTGTGCCTAGAAGAAACTTTTGAAGAAGGAGGGATAGGGGAGGTGTCCCCTGATTGGGCAGGGCAGGAAGGGGTGATCCCACGAGGTCGGGGGGACGGAGGCTCGTCAGCTGGATCCATGGCAGGAGCGGAGGGTTCCTGTAAGGAAGACATTGCTAAGAACATGTGAGCAGGTGAGCAGTGAGAAGTGGTAGAAGGGTCAGTCTTTAGGGCCATATAAAAGAATGCCATAATGTACATAATTTCTTTCCATTTAGCTGACCAGTGACAGAAATTGGCCAATTCTCGTAGAATATCGGGTTAAATGAACCCTGAGAAGGCCAACAGAAAGAACCCTGTAAATTGTACTTCGACCAAGTTTTAGAGCATAGGCGAATCAATGTAGATAGTTTTATGGAGGGAATCGGGGCATGAGGCTTCAGAGCTTCCAGAAGCTGCCCGAGAGGAGAGGATGGTGGAATTGTTTTAGATGGCTTAGAACCCACGGCTAAGAACATAAGCCTGTGCGCAAAAAGGTACCGGGGTACCGCGAACACGGCAGCCCTGAGTACAGGCGTCCGTGTAATCAGGGGGCCGTGCTAGAGCCCAATTGGCCCGAGCCCAGCTACCGACAGGGAAAAAAGCCCCGGCTGGGAGGAGACAATTAAGCTTTTTGGGGGCTGATTTACAACCCGGGGGGTAACTGCTCCGCAGTGGGCAGGAAGGAAGAGAGAGAATGATTAGAAAAAAAAGGAGAGGGAGAAGCTGGAAGCACCGAACTTCCAGGCTTGGACGGAGGCAGGTTTTAGCCGAGGGCAGAAAGCAGGGAGAAGGGGGAGGGAGGTCAGCGACCTTGCCCAGGACGCACCAGAGAAAGCCAACCGGACAGTCTCTGAGCGCCCGGAGGGAGGACGCCAACTTAGGTTAACTCACGAATCAGTCGGTGTTAGATGGCCGTGGTAAACAGGTGGAGGTGGTTGCAGGCAGTCGGTTCACACCTTGTGCTGGTGAAGCCCAGAGGCAAAGCCTCAGGCACCAGGACGGAAAGGTTACCAAGTCGACAGCGGCACCAATGTTGTTCCTAATTTCTGGCTGGCTTTCTTGTCTGCGGGTTAGAGGGTAAAGACAGCACACGGGGAAGAAAACACAGACACACGGAGTCCCACGTGGGTGCACTTTTAATGAGGGAGGGGTAACAGCAGGCAGGTAAAGGTGTGCTGACACAACAGGAGAGGCGGGGGGGAAAAAGAGGAAAAAGGGACGGGGTCGTAGCGACCTTCACCTTTTAACAAGGAATGCAAAGGCTTCTGGGAAATGTGTCCGTGGTCCAGAGGAACACTGGGAGCTGTAGTTCCGCAAAGGAACAACAATATTACCTAAATAGTGAATGGCTCGATCAGATCTTTGAAACCACTTCACATAAAATGGTGGTGCTTATATACTTCTGATAACTTCAGAAAAAAGGATGGCATATTAGTTTCTACTCACTAGAATTTATACCCCATGTTTAGTCTGTATCACCTAGAGGGTGACTTGTTTTAAACAGCTCGAAGATATTGTTTCTGACACCTTTGTCCTGAAGGATGAAGACCAACATGCAATGAAATGGTGCCTGCAATAACTGTAAAATCCAGTAGGAATTAAGCAAATTTGATCTTACTCCCCATCCACTCCAAAGAAGGACATATCTACAGACAGGACCTTGGCCTTCAATGTCCTTCAGAGAGGAAGAAAGGGTTTCTCCAAGGGTTCCAACTGTTCCTAGGCAGAGGTTCTAGGTTACCTGTTTCAGCTCAGTGTCCTGTCCTCAGACCTTTTCAGCAGAGAAGTTGTGGAAACAACTGCTGAAGGCAATCCAAGGAAGACACAAGGAAAGGAGAAAGCAAACCAAATGTTCATGGATCCTTTTAAAGTATAAATTTCGCCAATGGTGAAAGAAGGGGTTAAAAAACCAACATTTTTCACCTATGCAGGGCAATGGACACCGGGAACATGACTATTTTTGTGGAAATCATTTATTTATTTTATCCCTGTTTGTATCTATGCCATGGCTACTCCTGTGCTTTGTTTCCTGAACCTTTAACCTGGGCCTAGTCCAAAGTAAAACTGACAATGGGGTATTTGTTAAGGTGCTTAAGAATTACCAAATACATTTACCTAATGAAGAAAGGAGGAGGGAGGAAAAAAGAGATGGAGGGACTGGGAGAGAGAGAGAGGAAGAGGAAGAGAGAGAGGGAGAGGGGCAGGGGAGAGAGAAAGAGAATTTTCTGCTGTTCTGTTCTGGGCTCTCTTGCAGAGCACCTGTTCTAGTTGTCTCTGAGGCCCTCTGCATAAATGTAGTTCAGCCCTGCTTTCCTTCAGCAAAGGTGATGCTTAATTTTACACTTTTACTTGTAAACACAGAGCCTGTCTTTTAACACCAAACAAGGGCAACATATGGTATATATATGTTCTTTTTGTTGGATGTCACAGAATCACAGAGTTGCCTGCAAAGAGTCTTGGAGGTAGACAAATTTATTTCATTAAAGAAATTTAGGTTCCAAAACTATTGATTTTTCAAATTTTATGCTCATAGGATTCCAGGAGTTGTCTAGCTTTATACATTGAACTTTCTTACTTTGTTTTGTTTTAGTTTCCATATATTCATATACATTTGTTCTTTTGTTCTGGACATTTTGTATAATTATACACGCAATTTTAATATATTTTATATCATTAATAAATAAATGTGCATTATATTAGTATTACCATATTAGAGTTCATTTTGTTCTTTTTCCTTTTTTATATAATGTTCTTTTTCTGTTCTGTACTCTATCTGGGATATGACAACCCATTTAGACATCATGTCTCTATAGATTTCTCTAGGACATGACAGCTCCTGAAGCTCTCCTTGGTTTTAATAATGGGATAGTTTTGAATTGTACTGGTTCACTGAACTTTCTTGAATTTTATAACATCTTTATATTAGCTGATCACATGATAGCCAGAAGATAGCAATTAGCAACTTAAAGCCATATGATTGCTACAGATTAATTGAAAAAAATTAAGAAGATTAAATATTTCTGCTTTTAGTTGCATTAAGAAGATGTTTTATAATTAGAGTAAGTAGCTTTTGGACTTATTATTTACTCTTTGGTGTTGTTTTAAAAATCCAGTCAGATATAATACAATTACTGAGAAAACAAACTTTCCGAGACTTTGTCTAATTATTCAAATTTCCTCTAATTTGGATAGGTAGTTATCAGTGCTTACTCTAAAGAAGAAAGGACAGAACTAGAAAAGCAACAGTGAGCAAGTATTGTGCAAAGCTTTCAACGAAATCCCAATTCCTGTTTGTTGAACTTTCTGTTTAATTCCTCTTGGACAGAACATGTTTGCATAACTGAATCGCCATCTAGTGGCAGCATGTGGGAAAGGCTAGCCCTTGGAGATTTGAGCAGAGCAAGCTAGCTTTTCACCTTGAAAATGGCACTCAATGTAATCCACCATTTCTTCTAAACCATTAAATTGTTGTGCATTTTACACCATTGAAGGACGTATTTACCATCCACATTAACAAACTTGGCTATCTATGACAAGAGGAAGACCAGTTCTGGGTCTCATATTTTTGCTGAATAATTGGAGACGATTCCTGTTGAGTTTGGGGTCTGCCTGTGACAGAGCAGATCAGGGGTAATTGGTCATACCATGTCATCAGCTTAGTTGAAATCAAAATTCTACGTCTCCTTCATATAATTGATAAAATGAACTTTGGTAAAATTTCCTAATTGTATGCCTCTTGAAGATGGGGACACAGAGCAGGGAGTGGAAGATGTAATTTCTGCCTCCTTCACTTGCAAGTTTTAGAGGACTTGATCCTGGATCAATTTCTGTTGTACTGTCTTGTTCCAGTTTAGTGCTCTTTATCTAGACAATGAAGAATAAAGGATGATACCAAAATACCTGGGAATGTTTTTAATCTCTTGTTTCTTAAGAAGAACACACCCATCATTGTTGCAAGCAATGAACTGAACAAGTCTTTTCAAGAAATAAGTGCAGATTTGATGGACAGAAGGACAGGTTTCAGGGGAACATGTAATTGTATAATTCCTGACTACTGGGTATGGGAAGTTCTCATATCTTCTGATCACTCTACTTTGCCTTATCCTGGAGGTAATGTTGGAAAACATTTCCTAAACCACAGACTCATTGCGTGTGACTATTCTTAACCATACACTAAATGAGGTTTTTGCTTTTTCATTTATCCAAAAACTTTTATTGAACATCTGGTTCACAACCACAAATAGAGAATAGTAGGCCCTGGTCATAACTCAATAGCTGACATGTGGGTGTTGTTAGTGTCAAAACATGACATTCAATTAAATATACACTCAACAAATTTTAATACTGTTCCATACTAAATATTTAAGTATGTACCCTATGGAGATTCAGTCATAAAAAGTTCCTGCTATTGGGAAACACAGTCTTGTGGAGGAAAACAGATGCACGAATGCACAAAACAAACAGTGGAAAGAACTAGCCAGTACTGAAGGCTACTTTGGGTCATTTAGTCAGGAGCTGACTTTGTCTGAGCGATGAGGATCCAGACAGATGAATACCAGTGCAAGGATCAGCTAGTGACAAATGAGGAAAACAAGTTTAGAGTACTCTAGAGTTGGAGAGTAAACAATTTCCAAATGAAGACTTTTATTGTTGTTTTCATTTTGTATTTTTCCCAAGGAGAGGCAGTTTTCAACTAGCAGTCTGACAGCCAAGATCAACTCTTCCTGTGTCTGAATGCTATCACAAACAGTCATGTTAAGTTCTTCATCAAAATTGTGGTGTGCCCCAAAAGTAGCTGAAATGAAGCTGGTGTGACCTTTGTGCATCTGTTGGAAATGTATGCATGCTCTGGCTCTGTACTAAACACTTTGCACAGCACATCACTCTGTTTAATCTCCTCATTATTATAAGGAATAAATAGTATTTTTGTTTTACAGACAAGCTCATAAACAGCTTAGATTCATGCTCACTAATACAGATGTAGATGTGATGGGAATAGTCACTTTGTCCTAAAAAATTTAAGCCTTATAAATAAAGAAAAATATACATATAAAAACTTTTAAACCACGCAAAATGAGAAATGACCAATTTAGCTTTCTTCTAATTTAGTAAAAAAGATTGCAATAAAAAGAATAACATTACTTGCAAAGAACTTTGTCAATAAAATGAAGCAAAAATAAAATATAAGTAGCTTTTCTTGCTGAAGTAATTAGATAGGTGTAATAAAAACTTAAACATTTTAGGAAATGGAGCTAAAATATGCATGAAAATATTCTAGGACAGGGTAGACGACTCAGTTACTGCTGAGTATGCTGCCCAGCAGGATGAGCAGGATCAGTCCCTAAGTATCCATCTAAATGTTAGGGGGCATAGTGGCTTCCCTGCAATCGCTGTACTCCAAAGGCAAAGACAAGAATCCTTGAAGCAAACTGACTAGTAATGGTAAGGTCTATGTTCACTGAGAGGTAGGCAGTGAACAAAGAAGACTTCTGACACTATGTACCTCCACATGCATGTTTGTGTGCACATTCAGCCAAACACATATAGGCCCACACATGTACAAACATGCACACATATCACGGACACATGCAAAAACAAAAACAGTCAAAAGAAACCAAACAAATCAAAGGTAACTAATGAATCATTAGATGATGATCTTTATGCAGATCTTTATTAATACAGAAGAAGGCCTTAACTAAACTTTGTTTAATTTTTAAAGCAAAAATAATTTTAATGCACCCATATTCAGAATATAAAATGTTTTATAGACAAAAACACATTTTTTTAAAGCAAACACAGTATGCAGATGTCCTAGGAGATAACAGATCGTTTAAAAGGAAAGATCAGAGACTGGAGCAGGGTGAACTCTGTTATCTACAGAGTCACCCTGAGAATCATTTTTAAATGAACTTCCTTTGATGTGGCCCCCTAATCAGCTCACTGAGAGCTCCAAGGCTGTGTTTCATCATCTCTTCTGATGAAAGCTTGTCAGTAACAATATGCAGTGATTTGAGACAGGACTGAACCCTACCTGTGAATCAGGCAGAAGCTCATGATCTCAGATGTAGCTCATCAGACACTTTGCAAGCACAATATGTGTTTTCCTAGACAACAAACTCTTTCTTCTATAAGCAGACACTTTTGTAGCTTTGCAAAATTATTTTCTCCAAATCAGAAAGGCCTGGTGATGATCTTAAACACTTATCAACATTCCTAGTGATTTGGTTTATCTGTTCTTTATCAGACATATCATTTGCATGTAGGCGCTGAAACCCTGTGATACAATATTCAAATGTATGGCCTCACAGAGGTCTTAGATACTGAATCAAGAGGGGAAAATGTTTCTAAGGAACTCAGAAAGTAGAAACTTTTAACTATATGTTAAAATATTCTATAAAAGGACTCAAAGGCAAAGTTATTTAACCTGATAGAGAGGTCAAATTGCCTTTTCTTCCCATTCTATGAGGAAAGAGGAAGTAAGCTGGAAAGAAATTATCAAATAATTTAAATCATAGAAACACTTCCTAAGACTTAAGGGTTTAAGATTTAAGCTCAGAGATCCATATGATACCTGGGAAGTAAACGTCAGTGATGAAGAGAAGATTTTTAAAACATTGTGAGAGCTAAAACTTTGCATTCTAAGGATCAGACATGCGAATATTTTTGTTCCCTTTAAACAGTATTAGAGACAAGTGGAACAAAGGATTCGCATCCCTGCCTTTCATGCAGTCACCATATTCATCAAGAACAATGGTAAAATATTATATTTCTAGGCATTCAAGATTGTAATCCTCTATATCACTTGGCTTTTAAATACATGTTTTCAGTAAAATTAAGTGTGAGTCACAGAGTTTCGTTCACATCCTGATTCAGGTACTTATTGACTGAGAATGTCAAAACACTGAATGGAGGCACGTGGATGTGAAGGGATAAACAGGCAGTTCACATTCAATTTGAGCAACAGAAAGTGGAAGAATCTATTATCGATGTATTAGAAATCTTTGGGCACAGACGTCAAGTGTTACTTGTGAAAGCAAGCAAGACACTTTCTCCATAGTATGAAAATAAAATAAAACATTAGTGACAAGTCGATGGGCAACTAAACTTCAACCAAGGAGCCTGGAGCCTGAATCAGAACACATAAGAGCTGAGGATAAAGAGACTTTAAAATAAATACCTGTCAAGTTCCATTTTAAAGGAAAGAAGATGATAGGACAAGAAAGAGTCTAGTAACTGACATGGTAATTTTAAAGGATCTTAAAGGCTTTTTGCATACGTCTACTTAAAATATAAACCTGTTGGCATTAAAATATCCTGCATTTGTTTGAATTCATTAAAAAATAAACCCAGTCACCAATAATGTGCGTGTTCCTTCTTTCCCCCATTTTATTTGTTAACAGATCAAAAAATTGTATCTAAAGAAACTGACTTGCATGAAGTATCCATATCTTCTGGACAAATCCAGATCAGCAGGTATCCCGGCCAGTGGGATGCGAACAGTGGTCCCTGATAAACCTAGGAGAGAGGAATGAAAGGGCAAGACAGAATTTCTGATCAAGCCATCTCATTTATTCTTTTTTAGAGGCTGTTATATAGCAAATGGACAAGGGAGAAGGGAAGGGGTGTCAGGTCTGCTGGAATTCAGGTCCGGAGACATCCCTAGCTGATAAGTAAAGACTGAGGGTCTGTGATTGTTGACTAACAAAGGAAAATGCTAATTGATTCTGGAGCTTGGCACCTGCAGGTCTCTGTGGAGATAAGATGCCAGGTTGATTTCCTAAATCCTGCAGAGGGGATAGAGGTAAATATTTTTCTTAATTTGTGAGTTTAGGATGGCTGTAAACAAAATGCAGATCTCAAAATACAGGTCTTTGCTTCTGGCAAGCAAGGGGGCCAATTCAATGCAGAGTGAGGGAAGATTAAAATACCCCTGTTATGTTCTTTTCTCAGAACACTTTAAGAATAAACTCCTAAAAGATTCATTGGAAATCTGATGCGGTAAGGAATTTTTTCTCAACATTTCTCAACACACATTCTCTGTACTCGGTCATGCTTTCTATGTGTCCTTTTGTAAATGACCCACATCTGTGTATTCTTACATTTCTAGCCACTAATTTGTCTACTTTGTCTGGCACTCAGTGACATTAGAAGACATTTGTTTTCAGAATTGCAGGAAAACTCATCACAGCAGATAATTGGAAAAGCAAAGGGACTTATCCAGTCATTTACCATTTTCTCTTTCTCATTACACAGTTAGTCAAGCATGTGTATACAAGCCCTGGGAAAGAAATCATTTCCAAGAATTTATTAGAGCAAGAAATTTTTGCAGGTCAGAGAGTTCTAGCAAGTCCTGGTCATTAAGGTAGTGGACTTTTGTTTTCTTTCTGGATGGATTCATTTTTTTAACAATGAAAATTATGGATGTAGGTCTGGGAACGTAGCTTAGTAATTAAGCACTTGCTTACTATGTATAAAGCACTAACTTCTCACCTAATATCCCTACAAGGTACTAATTTCAATTCCAAGTATCACCAAAAATCTTTCCTTAGATAAATAACAACAAACAAAATTAAAAGTACAGAATAAACTCAGCCATTCAGAGAAGAACAGCAGCCATTTTGTCATCATATCTATCTGTTTTGGTGACTAGCTTTTCTATCACATTGTACACTGTTTGAAGCCTAGAACTCAGTTTATATAACTTTACAATCAAAGATGATACAATAATTAACTATCAGTACAAGAGAGGCAATGACCAACAAGAACAGATAACGTTAAACCTACAACATGGCTATGTTACACCCAGATCTGCGAAGTCCCTGAAAAACCAACTAGGAGACCGAGTCCTGTATGTAAAAGCAAGGAGCCTTTATTTTATGCAAATTTGCAAACTCGGACTCTCTGGATGTCCAACGTATTGGAATAAACAGAGAGGCCCTAGCACAGATAGAGTAGGGTTTTTATAGTAGTAAAGGTGGGGGTGAGGGGTTTCTGAGGTCCAGGACCCTTGATTGGCTGACATTTGTCTAGGGGTGTCCTTGTGAATGTATGCTGGCCAGTGATCCTATCTACAGTGATTGGAACGTTAGGCATTTCCTTTGGATTGTCTGTTCTTGGTTGGTGCTCAGGTAATCTTAATTTATGGTCCTTCCTGCAGCTAGGTATTGCTTCAGGGTAAACTACTCAGATTCAGGCCTCTGTTTAAACTTATAAATGGCTGAGTCCTAATCAGGCAACTGATAATTGTTAGAAGTAGAGACTTCCTTTGGGTGATCTGTTCATATTTAGCTTACCATGCCTGGCTCCTACAGCTATATCTATATTCTGTTTAAATGCCAATCCTAGTTTTTCTCTAGTGCCTATCACAGTGTCTAGGAAAATACTACACATGCTGTAAACAGTTGACTAATTAAAAGAAGAAATGAATGAATGCATAGCCAATGTAAGTGGATCTTCTCGACAGTACCCAGCTTTTTTGTCATCATTCACAATGTGATCTAGAAAAAGACAATTTTGCCAAATCCTACCCAAGAAAATTAGTTAAGGAAAAGAAATGAAGGACTTTCAAATTGGAAAGGAGGAAATTGAATTGTTGTTGCTCGAAGACAACATATCGTCATATGGCCTGAGTGAATCCAGTCTTTGGCTCAGCATCTTTGAATTTTTCAGAGCGTGATACAAAGATATGAGCAGTAGAGATTCTAGCATTGTAGCTATTGTGGGCTGGCCTGAAGGGGGATCTTACATGCTTCTTGCTTTAGGAGCTTTTTGGGCAGGGCAGTGTGTTCCAAGCTTGAGTCTTTAGCAGTTTCTTTATTTCTCAAACTCTGATATAGATTTTTGATAGTTTTAGATGAGCTAAATAATGGGAGTTTCTGTTGTTTCTCCTGTAGAATTGGAAGTGTAAACTATCAGACTGGGAACAGGTGTATAGAATTTCTCTTGCCTTCTGAGAAATAGAGAAGATTATAATCATTTAGGCAAAAGGCAGCCAGCAAAACAAGAAGAAATTAAAGAAAGAATCCAAGAGAACCTAGGAATCAAGTTGTTTGGGATTGAAGCATCCTTTCAGTCTCCTTATTCTTTCACTTTGTCATGTTAATTATGAATTAGCTGAACTGCTGAATCTCTACAGTCTTGAAACTAGAGACACAATGGGGCGCACAGAAATAGTGCTGCCTGCTAGGAGTGGCATGTTTCAAAAATTAAACATGTGAAAAATACAGGACAATGCTCTGACTTAGGCTTGGTGCTGTAAGAGTTTAGGTATAGAATTTCAGAGAGGACATTACGAGCAACTGAGCATGAAAGAGAGTCTCCAGCCCACTCCAAGTCACCCTCAGCTGCCCTTTCCGTGAGAACAGTTAGTTCACTTGTTTCTTGATGTATTCAGACTGAAAGTTGTACCCTCTGTTTACAATACTGAAAAATTAAGACATTTGATATTAAGAATGTCAGTAGACTAATTTAAATTAGACTTAAGAAAAATAAATTCCATTTTTCTGTTACAACTCAATATGAAATTCTGATGATAAAATGTACATTCAGCATCTTCTTTCAAATAAATGAACAAATGTTTTATTTTAAATATTAGTGGAGTAACAATATGAAATGAGTTTCCAAAGTAGAAATCAGAAATGTACTAGAACAAAGCATATGCAATAATTTACTGTTTTCTGTTGACAAGTGTTAAATAATCATCCCCAGATACAGATAAATAATTCTTCACTTGAAGAATTTGAAAATTTGTAAATATTACCACTCTGGTAGATTTCAAGACATAAAAATGATGTTACTGGAGTTGAAGAGAAAGCCTTCTATGTCAACTCCAGCACCCCACTGCTCTGACACCTCTTACACGTCCTAAGTCAAGATTACATGTTCAAAGGGGGCAGATTTCATCTGGAAAGGGACCTACCTGAAGGTCCATCAACTTGCCCAGTTCCCGCATTTTAAGATGGAGTAATACAGAGCTTTACCAAAAGCAAACTGCTGTCAGACCTGTGGTCCCACTGTCAGGGTCCTGAAAGTGGGCCTTTTCCCCCCATTATCATCATATTTTAAATCTGTTATTTATGTGTGTACATTCTTTCTGGTTACCACTTAAGGTTATCTCTAAGTTTGTGAGACTTTAATTTTGCTTTCATTTTTTGTTTGTTTGTTTGTTTCTTGTACCATATGAACAAAGCCAAACTCAAACTGAGACAGCCTGTGTGGTTTACCCATGCATATGCACCAGTCTTATGTGACAGCACATAGTTCCAAACTGACTTTCTATATTTGCCATCTGAATTTTCACAACTCATTCATCAGGGTCCTAAGTAATTTTTTCTGGTTTCCTAAGTCCTCTGTTATGAAAGCTCCTGAAAGAAAAATTAGTTTTTCATGAACACTAAAGAGAGTGTTTTGATAGCCAGAAAAAAGAACAATCAAATATGACAGAGATGTTTAAAATTCATCATAAATGGTGGAATTAGGAAAGCTCATAAAACTTTGCCTGTGTTTAGGTTCTATAGCAATCTCCACATCTTTAAACATAGTAAGTTATCAGCTGTGAAGCCTACTAAAATAAAATTACTAATAACTCTCATTAATCATAGAAAATGATACTTTTCTTCTTTTGCTTACTTTTTAAAAAGAAGTTGCTTAAGAAATGCCTTTTATGACTTGTTGACCACCTTAATATTTTGTTTTTCCTACTGTCTTGTTAGGGCAGCAAGGCTCAGTTGTTAAGGGCTGGAGTCTTTAACAATTGTGTGATTGCTTTGGTGTGACACTTACTTCTGTTTTTGATTGTGGCTGGAGTGCACTTTCATTCTGAAATAGTAGAGTGAACTGTCTAGCTGTCATCACTGTGAAAGTGCTGCTCAGTCTATTGCTCGGCTCAGAGACTGTTTGCTTTGGCAGACATCACAAAGAGGATATTTGACTTACCCGTGAAATACATATTTAGTGTAAATAATGATCAGAACATTACATATTTGAGTAGATGAAAAGTGATCTATTTACTCTGAAATTATCAAAGCATCAATCTTATGGGTCTCAATGAAAACACACACACATCTGATTAACTCCAGGGTAACCAGGATTATGGATTGTGTCAGTTAAACCTCCCAACTCCATTCTACTTCCCAGTTTTCCAGGGCTACAACAAAGTTGCCCCAGATGGCTGCCTTAAGACAACTTACCACGCTTTTTCCAGACTTCCTAAAGAAGCTTCCTACTCTGTGGATCAAAATTCAGAGCCTGTTCTGAGGATTGACACTTAGGTCTGACAACTGAGCATCCCCTGCCTTTATCACAGCCTATAGCAGCAGTTTGATAACTGAGCATACCCTGCCTGTATCACAGCCTATAGCAGCAGTTTGACAACTGAGCATACCCTGCCTGTATCACAGCCTATAGCAGCAGTTTGACAACTGAGCATCCCCTGCCTGTATCACAGCCTATAGCAGCAGTTTGAGGTCCTCAGAGACTCATTTTAATTCCTGGGACTCTGTGGATTCTATGAGATTATTCATCCATCTCAGAGTGAATTATTTTGCTCTCTTCAGTGAACAAAGAGGTGATATATATATATATATATATGTGTGTGTGTGTGTGTGTGTGTGTGTGTATGTATAAATACTAATAATAAATAAAATGGAAAGGATATACATTAAAATATTATTAAAATGGATTTAGTCTGTTGTATAATCTTACCTCACTTTAAAGGATATCTGTGCCACATCCATGCCTGACCTACTAGAATTAAAGCCCCTAAGCAGGATTAACACAGTCAGGCAGAGAGAGATTAGACGGGATAAAATAAGAAGAATAAAGCAAAACAAAAACATACATGTTAATGTTTTCTCCATGTGAGGTTTAATTTAAGTGAGGAAGAAATGAAATGCTTAGAGACAGACTTACAAGGATACCTTAGAAAATGATGGAATTTTACAAACACACACGTATAAAAACGCATACATACTCTACAGATATAAAGGGATGGAGAGAAAAATGACTTTTTCTCTCCTGTAAAGACAATAGAATTTGTTCTAGTTATTTAAACTCTACTTTTATATTTTTATATGAACTGAACTTTCTGTACTTATTGCTAGGAAGAAACACATATCCTCTGTGTGTCCAGCTCAGGATACAGTAATTCCTTAGTGATAAGGAAATGTTCATTCAGACATTACTAGTGAAAAATATTCCAAGTAGCCCAAATTTATAACTTATTCATGAAATGAGAGAAGGTTTGACATAATATGGAAACACTAAGCAATTAAAATTTGGACTTGTCTACAGAGACTGCAAGCTCTAACACCAGTGAATGGCTAGAAAAAGGCTCTAGGGAAGGGTTTTCGCTCCCAAACTTTCTAGTTACCTATGTAGTTTCTGGGTGGGACAAGTGCTGGGCAGTGTAGCCCCTGACCAAATCCTTTCCTGGCCTCTTTACTCACATGTGCTTTATCACAGGTAACTGCTGTAATCTGTGGCATACCAATGGCTCTGTGTCTGACAAATGCTTTCCTGACCAGTCCTGTCATTATGAGAACATCGTGGGATGCACTTAAGAAGCCTGGGTTGTTGTTCCTTTTGGAGACAGAAAGATTGCATATGTGCAGAAGGATCACTGGACTACAATTCCAAGAAGCGGCATTCCACTGAACTACAATTTCCAATTCGACAAAAAGCCACGCATGCGCAGGACATTTTTCCCAGACGCACCTGGATCCCCCTTAAAAATGGGGAATGCCATAACTCGAGCCCCCTTTTGTCTCTTCACCCCTGTCCCTCACCTGTCGTCACCCCCCCCATTAAAGTATACCCACGTGGGACCGCCATGCATCTCGTGTCTCCTTTCCAACCCCGCAGAAAGAATAACATTTGGTGCCGTGAGACCTTTTCATCCCGGTATTTTCACCTGAGGCCGCGGCTCCGGTTTTGGCGCCTCCAGGAGCTCGGGGCCTCCCAGGACAAGGTCAGGACCTATGACCTGCGATCGCCCCCCGTGTTCCACTTATCTGAACGCTGCCCTCTGCGACCAACAGTGGCTAATTCGTGAGTTCACCTGGGTTGGCTTACCGTCCCCTCTCACCTGGAGATGGTCCGGTTGAGCTCCCGGCTTTCTCTGGCGTGTCCTGGGTACGGGTGCTAACACCCCCCCGGCCCTCCACCCTCAGCTGGACCTGTGTTTTTACCTGCACCTGGAAGCTCAGAGCTTACAGTTCTCACCTCTTCTTTCTGATCTTTTTCTGTCCTCTTTATGTACGGGCTCATTACAGTGTGAGCACCTCGGCTGCAATGGGCGACCTTCCAACCTGACTGTTTCCCCCCTGCCCGGGACTTTGTCTTCTGTCGGAGGCTAGGGTTGGTTCAGTCAGGCTATTAACACTGCCCTCTGGTCACTCGGACACCTGTGTCCAGAGTTTGCCAGTGTTCGTGGCATCTTCTGGGTGCCTTTTGCGGATATTTTCACGGTTCTAACCATGGGTGCTAAGCCTTCAAAAACAGTTCCCCCATCCTCTCCCCTAGGACAACATTTGGAAGCTCTTCAGCCTCATGTCCTAATTCCTTCTGTTAAGTTATCTACACTCATCCGTCTTTGCTCAAAGACATGGCCAAAATATTTGTTACAAGGGAACTTTAAGTGGTCTCATCATGGCTCCTTTGACCCCAATATTTTATGGGAGCTAGCTAACTTTTGACATCGTTCAGCTAAATGGAAAGAAATGATGTACATTATGGCATTCTTTTACATGGCCCTTAAAACTGACCCCTCTGCTGCCGCTCACCTTTCACCTGCCCACATGTTCTTAGCAATGCCATCCCTCCAGGAAACCTCTGCTTCTGCCATGGACCCCGCAGACGAACCTCCACCCTCCAGCCTCGATGGGCCACCCCCTCCTGCTCTCCCCAGTCGAGCGACAGCCCACCTATCCCTCTTTCCTCCAAAGTTTCTTCTAGGCACAGGAAGGACTCACCTACATCTTCCCATAACACCTCTAAACATTCCACTTCTAGGTCTCCGGGAGTCCCGCGTAAATCTTCTTCCAGGTCACCTAACCGTTCTCCTTCTAGGTCCCCAAGAAACTCCCATTCCAGATCTATAAGGGCCTTGCCTAGCCCCTTCAACTCAGCTTCTCCCCATTTTTCCCAGATCTGCCTCAGCTACCTCAGGGAGTACTTACACAGCCCACAACCTTGCAGATGCCTCCTGACACCCAACAGATCCTTTCTTACCTTCACCAGCTTTTTCATCCCAATGAAAAAACTCTACTTCATTTTGTAAAAACACATATCAAACCCACACCTGAGGATATCAGATTCCTACAAGCTACCACAGCCTCCTGTCAGATCTGCCAAAAGTCAGATCCCAGGAATAAATACCAGAGCTTTCCTTTCCCTACTCACCAGGCCAGGGGCTCCCTTCCGGGAACTGACTGGCAGCTGGATTTTACTCATATGCCCACAGTCAAGAAAATTAAATATCTCCTGGTTTTGGTGGATACAATGTCTGGGTGAGTCGAAGCCTTCCCCATCTTTAACAAGAGAGCCCAGACAGTCTCTGATGTTCTTCTCCGAGAAATCATTCCCCAGTTTGGACTTCCAACTTCTCTTCAGTCAGATAACAGCCCAGAGTTTACTTCCCAGATTTCTCAAAATCTGTCTAGGGCACTTGGAATACCCTGGAATTTCCACATACCATACCACCCTCAGTCTTCAGGTAAGGTAGAACGGACTAACTGCTCTTTAAAGGATACCCTCGTTAAAATGTCACAAGAACTTCACCTCGACTGGGTAAGGCTTCTGCCTCTGGCTCTTTCAGGCTTCGGGCTCTCCCAAAGGGCCCCCTTTTCATTTTACCCTTTGAACTCATGTATGGGCGGCCAGTTTTAACCCCTGACCTCTCATTGGGAACCTTTCCCCTTCCTGATCAGCCTCAAATTGACATAAAAAAATAGACAGGAGGACCAATGGAACTGAACCAAAGATCCGGATGTCAATCCACAACTACTAATACCTGATTTTTGAGAAAGAAACAAAAAACAGTAAATGTAAAAGAGAAATCATTTTTAATAAATGGTACTGAATATCAACATGTAGAAGAATTAAAATAGATCCATATCTGAAAGCGTAATTCTCAAACAATCCCACACCAGTTTGGAATTATGATTAATAGAATGGTTATTTATTTAAAGGGGAAAACTTACAGATCACTGACCCAGACAACAGCCCTCTGCACCATCAGGAATGGAGCCTAGTCACTGGAAGCAGAGCCAGAAGCCAGAGAGAGAGAGAGCAGAGGGAAGTGGCCACTTTTGTAAAGGGAGAGAGACCATACCCCAATGGGCTGGTATCTCGGCGGCTATTGGCTTAAGGAGTGGAAGGAGCTCCTGCAGCACATATCTATCACCATGCATGAAACTCAAGCCAAAATGGATTAAGGACCTCACCATAAAAGCAACCACACTGAACCTCATAGAAGAGAAAATGGGAACTACACTTGAACACATTGGCACAGGAGATCACTTCCTAAATATAACCCTAGTAGCACAGACATTGAGAGAAACCATAAATAAATGGGAACTCCTGAAACTGAGAAGCTTCTGTAAAGCAAAGCACAACATCAACAAGAAAAAATGGCAGCCTACAGAAAGGGAAAATATCTTCACTAATCCCACATCAGAGGACTAATCTCCAAAATATACAAAGAACTCAAGAAATTGGTCATCAAAAGAACAAATAATACAATAAAAACTGGCATAGAGACCTAAACAGAGAACTCTGAACTGAGAAATCTAAAATGGCTGAAAGACACTTAAGGAAATGTTCAATATCCTTAACCATCAGAGAAATGCAGGTCATTCATATTTTCTGCTAGAATAGGCCATCTCTTATTTACTTTGAGTTCAGAGTCATATCCTTTACAATCACAAATGGAAGTCCATTCTAAAATAACAAGTATAGTAAGTACATGAGACAGTAATATGGTTATTTCTTCTCATTTTCATGTACCATGAATAACTGTATTGCTATACTTTTGTAGGATTGACAGCACAGTAAATTTGTGTGCCTCAGATTCTGCATAAACACATGAGTTACATTTGAATGGCTAGAGTATCCCTAGGTCTGGTAATGTTTTATCTCTATTAACATCTTACAGAATATTTAGTCTATTGTCCAAAATGTTGTTATGTATCACTTGTCTGTATACTTTCTCAGGAATGGCTGGATGAAAGACTAATGGGTTTAAAGAGTTTTGAAATGCAAGCATATTAAAAGAAATGTAATCACCAAAGTACAAACACTCTGTAGAAGTTTTACCATCTGTGAGAGAATTTGATATTTTAAGCAAGATCCCAAAGTTATAATAATGCACACAAAAGCATGACTAGGAAACTTTACTCTCTCTTCAAAATTTTTGCCTATTAAATAGCTCAGAGAAAGGATAAAGAGGAGGAAAATAAAAAAAAAACAAATCAGCAAGACATACCAACTCAGCAGAGGTTGTGTTCTGTTTAAATGGAAGTGTTTTCTTGCAATACCTGTAGTCTATTGCAGCAGCACTGATGCTGCCTTACTTCTGAGAAATACTGCTGTGTGGGAACTGCAGCCCCAATTTGATATCCCTGCACCCATTTGAGGTGCTTATCTGCAAGGAAAACATAATAAATTCCCTCTGCTCCTGGAGCGAAGAAGGAAGGAATTTTAAGTGCATGGTGACCATTCCTTGATCCCTGCCTGGACTAGGCTACAGTCCCTTCACAGCCCCGTCCTCATTTGGTGCCATGGTATAAAAGCCAGCCCCAACAGGATAAAAAAAGAAGCTGTGCCTCCTTAACCTCGTGCTCTGTGTATTCATTCAACCTGGTACTCTTGGTTCCAGCCCACGCTGGCATGGCACTGCTGGGGAAGCTCTACCTCTCTGGACAAGCTGTGTAGCTATGCATCTCTCAGCACTGAAGCTTTATGGGTAACACAGGAGAGGATACCACTCTGAACTCGTGATCCTTCGTGGATCACTTCACCTCTTGACCCTACAGCTTTGTGGGTGACTTGTGGGTGGTACAGGCAAAGAACTGCTCTACCTCAAAGAAGGCAGAATCAGTTTCTCATTCTATCAAGTTTGTTGTTGTTATTGTTTGTTTTCTTTTAAGTAACCTTACTTAAGTATAGCTGGCATACTCTACCCCTGGGTTCCTTATTTAAATAAAAATTGAGTGACTGGAGAGATATCTCAGATCTTAGGAACACTGACTGCGACCCAGCTCAATTCTCAGAACTCATAATGCATTTTGCAGCCACCTGTGACTTCAGTTTCAAGGAAATGGACACTTTTCTTCTGGTCTCTGTGGGTACCAAGAATACAAGTGGTTACAATACACATACATACATGAATGCAAAATATTCATAGGCAAAAAATATAATTTAAAAGTTAAAAAATGATAAATATTGTAAACATTTGTTGTAAAACACAGAAAATATATTGAATCTTACCAGACTATTCTTGCCATGTTTTTCCCTTCTAAATGACAGTGATTTAAATAGAATTGTATTGTATTATGTATGGTAAAGATCTCACACCTGATTATGAAATGAGCAGGTTTCCATAGGCTGTACACAATAATTACTATATATCTTATGTATAAACTTGAGCATCTGTAGATGAGGAATGAGTGGCATGTCTGGAACCAAACACATCAGATCCTGAGGGATGCTGTTCAACTCATAAGCAACAAACTGCACGCATTTCACATATACGTTTTAATCTTTTCATAACAGTGTAACAATTCCCAGAGTCATGACCCTAAGCATTCCTTTTTCTGTGCTCCTCTGTAATCTCTCACATGCCTCTTCCTTCTCAAAGCAGCCAGCAGATCAACACTACTGTGGATTCACTGCTGTTTTTAATGTTCCGCATAATGTGTAGATACATTTGTATCTAACTCTTCACTTAACATCATCATTTTGATCTGTCCCTGTTGGGTGTGCTAATTCTGTTTCTTTTATACTTCCAAATTTTCCTAAGGAACCTTCCCAAGCTTTTAATTTCACCGTGAGATATCCTTTTGTGTAAAGGAAAGTTTTTGTCCTTAGGTGGTCCCTTAAACAAATGTAATTGGCTCAGCTGACCCCTTTGTAAAGGGGTTGTTCTAATTGTGAGCTGAATTGGGGGAGAAAGCCCTCAAAAAGAATGCAGGAGGCTGAATGCTCCAGAGATGACATTCAGATTCTAATTGTTTTAGTGATGCCCATACTCACTCACATGTAAATTATTTTAATTATGCTGCCTCTTTTTCAATGGTGCATGATTACCTTTAGCCTCAGGATTTCTGACTACATTTCTGGCACCAATGATGCCCAACCTCCATTGCAGAGGCTTAAATTTGTCCTTAGAGATTGGAACTATGTATAGTGCTCACAACATCCCTGGGACCAGACCTGATGCACTCTCACAGCAAGAGACATCCTTTCTACAGGGTCCTCTGGGACACCATGCTGTGCCCTGTTACTCACATTGGCTTACCAGAACCCCATTCTCTATTCTCTGCCCCTTTAAAGATGACCTTTTAAGTAAGCTCCTGATTTCCCTGTAAACTCCCATCCTTCCTAGTTTCCCAACTTCCAACCTTCAAAGGGAAGACAGTGAGTGGAGTAGCCTGGTTCTCCTATTCCTCATCAGATCAAAGGTTAAGTTGGATTAGTTGAAGCCCTTCTACTCATTAAATATCAAGACTTAGAAAACTAAAAGGAAAGAAAGATGGGAATGCAAGGTGACAGGTGAGAGGGAGAGGAGAGGAGAAAGAGGAGAGGGGGGAAAGGAAGAAGGAAAAACTGTTTCTTGACCTTTTGTTCCTAAGATTGAATAACAATCTTATTCCTCTCTGTCTCTCTTTCTCTCTTTCTCTCAGTAGGTGGAGAATTGGTGATAAATATTTGAAGAGTACTATAGACTAAGTATACATTATAATATGAGCTAAGTTCTCAGACCCTAATTCTACCACTTAAGTTAATATAGGACAAAGATCATGCATAAATAGAGGAAATCAAGCTAATATTAATTTTTCAAGATACTGTATGACTGCATAATTTTAAATAATTTATATATATTTGTAATCCCCAAATGTGAATGGATTCAGAGATATTTTTATTTGTTTTTTTTTTATTCTTTGTGTTTTTCTCATCATGCCTTCTGTTCCCACCTACCTCCCCTCTCCAAAATAAAATTGTTGACAGAGACTGCTCTTTTGTTTCTGAACACCCAAACCCTAATAATGACACAAAAACTATATTAATTGCAATACTGTTTGGTCAATCATTATGGTATATTTCTAGATAGCTCTTATATCTTAAATTAACCAATTTCTATTAATCTGTGTATTACTACAAGACTATGGTATGGCTTAACGGGTAAGATTCTGTTCTGGTGTTTTTTTCCTTTGGCTGTAAGATGGCATCTCCCTGACTCTGCCTACTCTTTCTCTATGTATCTCTGTTCATATTTCCTGCCTGGCTTTATTATGATAAGTCATTGGCACAAACAATATTTTTATCAACCAGTAAAAACAACACATATACAGAAGGACATCACCTTCCCTTTTCTGTCTAATTAAAAAAGAAAGTTTTAACTTTAACATAGTAAAATTACATATAACAAAAACAGTTATCAAGCAAGAATTATAGTCACAATATTTAGTCCATTTACATTTGGCAAAATTAAAGAAAATACTCTACCATCTATCTTATATTTGTGAGTCTAAAGTTTTATATCTAGTTGTTCTACAGGCCCATAGTATCTGGAAGGCTCTTCCATGAAGCAGGAAATTTGAAAGACAGTTCCACTTATGTTGGCAGTTTGGCAGTCATTTTCTTCTTTGTCCTGAAGAATGTCTGGCAGACTCTTTCATGAAGCAGGAACCCTGAATGACTCTCTCATCTTTAGGTAAGTTCAGCAGTCATTTTTCTGTGGGTCCTGCATATCCAATCCATACGCATACCATCAAGCATCTAGACAAGAACAGTTTCTTGGACAAATAGCTAGCAATCTCCACACAAAGCCTCTTTGATACCTATCATCCTCTTGAAGTAGATTGGTGCTGCTGCAAACAGACATGTCTCATTGTCAAGAAAAGTCTACATTCTTAAAACATTTTAAATGCCATATTATGTAGGTCTTTAAAAGAGTTGAAGATTATCTAACTGAAATATATCTCTATTTATCTAAAAAGTCTAGCTAATATGATTACAAGTTTGACTATTATAAATGACTATCTATTAATCTATATTTCTTAATTATACATTATATTTTTAAAAGAGCTGCACAAACAGAATACCTTATAAAAGAATGGAAATACATATGTACATAGTGTAACAAAATCAACTTTAAATTTGTATCAGTAGATAACTCTATATAATATTCTCCTTTAAATGAAAACAAAAATTTATGAACAATCATTTTGGAAATTTGGGCACAGTTTTCTCCAAACGGTTTCCTGCTCTTTGTTGGCTAAAGTATTTTTAGGGTTCACAGAGATCTTTCAGGAGGTCTTGTTCCATCACACCACATTAGCCTGGAAGGAATCCACAGGTTATTATCTTCTGTGGACACAAAAGCAGAAGCTCTTCACCAAATTAACATATCTTTAGACTCAAATTTTGAAGTCATGATGCCTTTAAAATGTATATGCTGGTTTAGTTTAGCAGCTCACTCAATAAAACGTCTTTCTGTGGTTAGTTCATTCACAATCAAAAAAATCAAAGAAAATACAATAATTTATATTATTAAGACTCTCTGTGTGTATTCCATCTTTATATGGTTTATTTTTAACTCTATTACTTTTTAAAATTTATTTTATTATCTTTACTCTTAATCTATGACTGTCTGTATTCTTTCTTCTCTCTGTCTTAAGCCCACATACATTTATCTAACACTGTGACACATTTAGTAGTCTTCTTTTTGTCTGAATATGTCTTTATTTTGTATCTGCAATCCTTTTCTGACCAGGAGCACTTCTTAAAATTCTAAGCTGCATGGTTAGGACTATGATTGCTTTGTCTTTTGACTCTACCTAATTCAACATGGTGGAGGTATGTTCACTGCCTCTGTGAGCTATGCTCCCCATCCTAGCTCCAGGGATGCAGTATGTCTATGTCACCATTAAGCAACTAGTAGCAAGCTACTCACAAACCCCATTTAAGTACAAGACATTTTGAAAAAGCAAGAGTTCATGCTGCCAGCACGAACCAGGAAGTTGTGCCTCTGCTTGCTACCATCAAGAAGAGCAAATTTGAAAAAAAAAATACGGCTACTAAGAAGTCTTGCTTAACTTTATTCTTTTATGTCTAGAATTCTTTTTGAAGCTCTCTCAGGTTTTATATGGATATAGTAGGCCCATGTTTTGGCTCCATTTTGTTAACAGAGACTGTTCTTTTGTTCCTGGCCACCCAGACCTGAATAATCACACAGAAACTATATTAATTACAATACTGTTTGGCCAATGATTCAGGAATTATTCTATCTAGCTCTTACATCCTAAATTAACTCATTTCTATTCATCTGTGTATCACAGTAAGGCTGTGACTTACTGGGAAAGATTCTATTTTGGTGCTGTTCTCCTTTGACAGCTACATGGCATCTTCCTGACTCCATTTACTCTTTCTATGTGTCTATGTTCAGTTCCTACCTGACTTTATTCTGCTAAACCATAGGCCCAAACAGCTTTATTCATCAACCAATAAAAGGAACATATATACAGAAAGGCATACCACATAATAAAATTTAAGAGAAAAAGAAAAAATTGAAGAAGGCGAAAAATGGTATCATGGAAGATGCATCATAACACAGTGTGTTATGCAGTAAACCCCTTTATCCATACATCTTTACATTTAGACATTTGTCACAAAGAATCATCTGATTTGAGGTCTCTGGTCTCTGCTGCACCATTGACATTGGACCCTCACTGGGACTTTTCCTGGACAATCCACTGCTGCCCTTTGTTGTGGCAATTCTGTAGCCCTGGGTCCCCAGGACTGATCACACTCCCATCCTTCCTCACCCCTGTGCTTCAGCTGATCACAGATGGGGTGGATGTTGCTGTGGACCAACACATTACCCTGGTTCTGAACCTGGGTCATTGCATAGTTGATTAGTGTAACTGCTCTCCTCTGTCTTTGCTACCAGGGTGAGTTCTCCAGCATTGCCCTGGAAAATTCATCCCTTGTTAAGACAAGCAAAAGATGGGGCCAGTTTTCCTGCTTTCACAAAGGACCAGCTCTACTTTGTTGTTCAGGAGAGGTGTAGGGACCACTCTTCCAAGTGCTATAGCTGATAAGGGGCAGGAGCAGCTCTCCTGTTCTTAGGACCTCAGGGGCAGTTTTTTCACTTGCCTCAGGCATTGATGGGTGGTGTTGGGCATATTTCCCCCATTCAGGCTGCCACACAACAGATAAGTAATGGAGACAGCTCTCCTATGCTCACATCAGGGGCTGGCTCACCCACATCTCCGCCAATGAGGTCAATGATACTACTGCCCAGGCGAAGTGCAGGGCCTATTCTCCTGAGTGTTGCAGTTGGTGGTGGATGGGGACAATCCTTCCATCTGCCTCAAGCGTTGATGGGCAGTGTAGGGGAATCTTTCTGTCACCCATGCCATCACAAGGTATACGAGAGGGAGACAGGGGTGTGACTACTCTCCCATTCTCATGCCTTTAGGTCCAGTTCTCCCATGCCTCTGTGAACAGGGTCAACTGTATTGTGCAACCCTGGAGAGGTGTAGGATCTCTTCTGAGTGCTTTAGCAGGTGAGGGTCAGGACCATGTCTCCCTAGTGTTACAGTTAGTTGTAGGGGGTCAGGACAATTCTCTACAGCCCTATCCTCTCTGCCTTTGATGGTATGAGGAGTCATGGACATCAACAGAGACCATGGCTACTTCAAAGCCTGAACCCAGACATGGGCCCCAGTATCAGCCCAGGCCCAGATATCATTGTGGCCCTGCCTGGCAATGAAGCCACACAATTCAGTTCACAACTCATCTTTTTCACCTCTTCAGATTTGCCACTGCCCACAGGATATTAATCACTTTGTCTCTTTCTCTCTTTCCTGTATCACTCTATACATTTGCTCACCATACCAGTACCCACTATGGTAGCACATGGTGCAGGGAGTACAGTGTTTTCTTCTCTGAGTCTTGGGTGGACTGCCTCAGGTCTGTGCGTGGCTCTCTTTGTTCCACTTAGAGTGTCATGTCCCTGGGTAGGACCATGCTTCTTCATCACAAAAGATTGTAATAGTTCCCAACTGCTGGACAAGCACTTGGTTGGTGGGGAGGTATAGAGCTGCAGTCCTCTCGTGAGCCTAGACAGTCCTCTCATGGACTAGAAAGCTTTGACTGTGATCTGTGGGAGTTCCACTGTCCCAGCAGCATGATATGGGGCAGGGGTGTTTCTGGAGACTTCTTGCAAGCCTGGGCTAGTCAGAGATATCTTTAAAAAGAAATTTAGTAAACTATTTCCATGTATTAGAAATGTCTAAAATAGGACAGTAAATATTATCCATATTGCTGCTTTCTCACATAAAACAGTTGTGGACTGAACCCGCAGATCCTAAGAAGGATTTTGGTCTATCCTTTTACTTCTGTGCATCACCTTCAATCCCTTAGCAATATAGAGGATCTAGAAAGGAAAATAAAATGATCTTTCTGCCAAAGAGCTGCTGTAAGGGAAAAATGGTGAGGTTATTAACCAGACCTACCTCAAGGTTTTTGGAAGGTATTCAGAGGTCTCAATAATGTCTGTGCATCTTGGAAACTCACCAGAAAGCCACAGGAGCAGTACCAGTCATACGGGCCACATCACCTAGAGATGTGCCATCACCAGACAAAACCAGATCCAGTAAGAAGTAGACCCCTTCCCAGAGCAATGACAAGTTGCTGTTTTAGACGAAGCCACAACTCAGTGTTTTATTTTCAGACATGAGATTGCCTGAACTAATGTGGGTAAGAGCAGACATACAGTCTAAATTTCACACTACTCCCATCTATTTCATTACTGAAATAATTAGCTGTCAGCATAACGAGTGTACAGGAAATGAAGAGGATGACATTCTCAACTTATTTCCATTTTAAGAAAGCACATGGATGTACGTCCTTTAGTTTTGGAAAATACTAGGAAAAAATGAACATTATGAGAATGATTGTAACTATATGACATTCTAGGAAAGAGCACAGAGGGAGGGGGACTCCACTGTCTGGAGACTGGTATAATGCAAGATGGAACAGGCCCTATCATTCTAGAACTCTGTGCATTTGTCAAAATTTAGAGAAATATTTATCCCAAAGAGTGAAATTTACTGAGTATAACCTTTTAAAAACTTAATTGAATTGCATTAAATTGATAGTTAGTGGATATGAAGATGGGGGGGAGCATTAAAACAGGACAATTATTTACTTTTGAATTGTGTGGCTAAAAAACAATATCTTATGGCATATGAGAAATGAAAGAAAAAATAATGCTGCAGGCTTGCCCTGTGTTAAAAGAAAAAGAACCCCTCTATCACCATTGCTGGCTCCAATCAAAATCTACTCTTTAATTTAAAAAAATTTTTTTATTGAAAAAGAGATCTTTTTATGATTTCAGGAAACACTTCTTGTTTACCCATGCACTCTCACCTGCAATGGGAGACTGCAGACTAAATTGTATTTGTATGTCAGAGTATTCAAAGTTCAGCTATCTTTGTGTTCTTACATATGTCTCTACAGGAGCTCTTCAACTGGCTTATGTATAGCAGCCAGAAACTCAACCCTTGGGTGGAAACTGTAGATTTGCTAGTTGATTAGCTAATGTGTTTCAATTCTTTCTGATCAGTATGCCCAGTTTCATGCTGCTCAGATAACTTTCATTTAGGATTTCAGTCCCTTAACCTCAAGGTTATTTCATTTTCTGTAGGTGTGTGTGTGTGTGTGTGTGTGTGTGTGTGTGTCTGTGTGTGTGTCTGTGTGTGAATGTGTGTGTGTATGAGAAAGAGAGAGAGAGAGAGAGAGAGAGAGAGAGAGAGAGAGAGAGGAGGGAAGCACAATAATAAGGTAGTCTGCGATATTTCCCTGACAGCTGTAAGCAGTCCTAGTTTAACAAAGGCATCCTTGCGCCAGTACCTGGAGATAAGCACTGCTAACTAAGATCAGTCGATGATAATGTTTTCAACCAATTAAAAGAACTGTTTGCTAGTTCTAACAGCTATTCCTCTAGGGGTAAACCTCCTTCAGGCTAGTCCATAGAAACAAAACACTTGAAGGTCTCTTGGCTATTATTCCTCCGAGTCTCAATTCATTTGGTATCCTAGTAAGAAAATAAATTTTTGATGAGTTTTATAAAAGCAAATATAGTTTTAAGTTCTTTGAAGCATGACTATACTATACATTTTTTTCTGTTTAAAAGTGTTTAAATGCCACCTGAGTATTTAGAAGGCCCATCCTTCCACAAGTATCCAATTTTTTTTGAGATACGAAGTACTTCAGCTTGAAACAACAATATAACTTGCGTTTGAGCTACTGAAACATAAAACCTGTTTTTTAATGATATAATATGTTCTAAAGACTAATTTGTGTCCCACAAATCCTTATTATCCCTAGCAACTTTAGGGCTGAGTGTATTCCTTTATGACCTCAAACTGCGTCATGGTAACCTTGGCTACAGAGTCAGGGACTTGATTCAGATTAGAGAGGAGTGGAGTCTGTTTCCACCAAGGGGACACCCTGAGCTTGTGCTAAGTCTCTCTGAGCAAGGCTAATCAGAGCATGGCTAGGTATTTTACTCTATTCTATTCTATATTTGACAAACTCTCACAGCAGTAAGTAGTTCTAGATGAACCAATTCTAGAGTTTTGAGTGCTAATGAAAACTTATCAACATATTAACAAAAGTTCAGCAAGTTCCCCATGGTCATCTTCAGGCTGGACAACATATAAGTAAAGCAAAGGGGACATAGCCAAGATTGGAAGCTTAGTGTGAACTTGTAAGTGAGAAAAATGACATTCACTCCCACCACATGTTTTTACACATAAAACAACGTAGAGGGTTCATTCATGGAAATCATTGTCATGATATCCTTTAGCATTTTTCACCAATATGAATATATTAGTGGAAAAGGTCTATAAATATGCCTGTTACTATGGAACTCACACTCTAATGGACAAAGAGAAAAAATAAATAACTGAACAAAGATCTTTGTATAATAATGTTTTAAGTAGTGGATCTCAAAAGATGCACCCTTGTCATATTTCCTAGACCTGTGAATGTCAAAATATTAAGAAAAAGATTTTTGCAGAAGTAATTGAGTCAATGATTTTGAGATTATGAGATTATCATAGATCCTTAGATTCAAATCTATGGCAGGAGTCTTTTCAGAGATGCATAAGAGAGATTCCACAGTCAAAGCACAGGAGGACGAGATAATAAAGCTGCAGAAGGAGGAATGAATATGATGCATCCAAGAGCCAATAAATGCCTAAACCCACCAAAAGATGTGAAAGGCAAGGAAAATAACATCTCTGGGTGCCTTTACCAAAATTACAACCCTGCCGAAGTTTCTGTTTCAGACATCTGGCTTCTGGTAGCATGAGGGTACATATTTCTTTGTATTATTACACCAAGTTACAGAAGCTTCTGGAAACTAAGGCATGGTTCTTGTCCATTTCTTACAAAAAGATGACACCTCTAGGTTTAGACAACCAGAGGAGGTATTCTCTAGATAACCCAGCATCCATTTTTGCTAGTCAAATTTTGTTACTCTTACAAAATATTGGAGGAAATAACTTAAATGAGGAAGATATATATTTTGATTCACAATTACAGAGATTTCAGTCCATGGACTTCTGGCTTTATAGCTAATGACCCAAGGAAAGGCAAAACCATGTTTGTTGTTTTTGGATGGAGTTGAATGGGCTGGTGGGACTGAGGAGGTGAGGAAATGGAGATCATACCCTTAAAGAGCATGCCACCTGGTGACCTGATATTTCCAAATATTTCCTCCTAATCTCCTATTTAGTCGTGAACTTGGTAAGTTCTATGCGATCTATGTATATGTAAAGCTGGTGTCCTTACTTTCCAATTACCTCCTCAAAGCTCATATCTAGCAATCAAATCTTTACACATGCAAACTTGAAGAAGAGAATACTTCATATACAGTCTGTGATGCCATTCAGATGCACATCTTTGATTCTAACACTGCTTTTATTTTGTCTGCTAACATCAAATGCCATCACACCTTATATTTCCTTACATGATTTATGGACATATTTATTGATGCCTCCCCCTAGAATAACTACTGCATTATCAACTCCTGTTGCCATTGTGTTGTGTCCCCTGAAATGTATTATTCAAGGTCTTACGGTTTCAGATACAGAACATAGATGGTTCTGATTACATGGTTGAAAAAATAGATAATGACCAAGGGGTGTATAATGCATGTCCTTTCTCCAAAAATGGCAAATCTATGCATAAAGTCATGAAGAGGGTTTCACAGACGTCAGGAGCCATTTCCCCCCAAAATTATTGCAGTAACCATTGCCCTGGGGAGTTTGCAGAGAACCTCACACTCCAACGGTATTAAGAACTGTTTTATTGGCAGAGCCTATCTCACACCCAACTATCTTGAGAGCTAGCTGTTAGCGGAACCCACCCCACATTCCAACTATCTAGAGAGCTAGGTGTGTCACCTTGCTACTTCCTGACTGAGGAATCTTGACCTGACCAATCGTAACCTCCTGGCAGACGACCTCATGACCGGCTGGAACCATCAATGCAAGATTCCTTCCTGTCCATGCCCCTGCCCCCCATCTCATCCCCAAATTCCTCATCCAGGAGCTATATAAGCTGTAACCATGACTTTAATAAACAGAGGCTTTGACAAGAACTCTGCTTGGCCTCCTTCCTCTCTCCCGCCCATGTCTTTCAGATAGTGCCTCTCCAGGACCCTGGAATAACTGACCTGACAGCTGGGTTACAACCCCTAGACTAACTGACCCCCCAGGGCATTCTACACATAGAAATGCAATATGTTTCTGTAATGAACTATTTCTCATTTTCTAGAAAGGGGGCTGATTCTTTGAGAAAATCAAAATCTACAGTAGAGATCAGGGAGATGATTTAAAAATAACTTTCTTTGTGAATGGGACTGGGACTCAGTGGTGGTGGTTGGCTTGTCCATCTTGTATCAGACACTGCTTCATTCATTCCCTACACTGCAATGAATGAATGAACAACTTAATTAACATTAATTAAAATAACATTCCTTGATGAAAAATCTTTAAAATAGCTTTTAGTGAGGGTGTATTTCCAATCTCTTCCCTCCAGAGTGACTGTCAAATATTTCCTCTATGTTCAATGCCTTTTAAAATACAGGAATTTTTCATTTATATACAACTTATAGGGAGAAAGATCTATGTTAGCTCACAGATTAATGGTAGGTGAGGCATGCCAGCTGGGGAATCTCTGTGTTAACAAAGTCTGCAGCTTGGTCTGTTACATTTTTACAGATGAGTAAGCAAAGACAATATCCTCTCACCCACTCATGTACACCTGCACCTGGCAGTTCTGGCTATGATCCTCTAACCCTGACTCTACAGCCCTACATCTACAAGTTAGTTCCCACCTCTAAATAAATTTTTCAGTCTCACTAAACACCACATCCAACTGAGAGCCAAGTGTGCAAGCATAGGTGTCTGTCGGGGACATCTTGCATTGAAATCACAATGTGCCAAAATCAGACAATTTTCTAGGAATCCACATACATGGTAGGTGTCAGTCCTTTAACACAGCATTATCACAAAATACTCTGATCTGGTTAGAAACAAATATGTCATAAGTGATGTCTTATCTAAGACCAGCTGGGCTCAGTAAAACAAACAAACAAACAAACAAACAAAACAAAACAAACTGTAGTGTCTTCAAATCTTTCCAAATGGCAAATCTCAAACACAGCAAGTGTTTTACAGTCAATTAAATGTTTGTCCATCGTGTGTGTCACTGGGTTTCTACTACTCTGGGCTTTTAGGAACAATTAAGGGGTGTCCAGCAGGCATCCATATATCATTTAAAAGCAAAACTGGTAATGCTTTGATCTAATAGGCTACCCCAGTTCACTAAGACCATCACTTGGGGCACTGATCTCTGGTCAGTTCTGAACTCTGAGCCAAAGACCAATTCATGGAGTGCTGCTTGTGCTCTCACCAATGATTTGGCTAATGCTCCAGGAAGACGTCAAAGTTGGTTGCATGTTAAAAGAAATTAAAATCTTCCTCCTCTCTAATATAACTAGAAGAAGGTACCAGCTGTTCTCCAAGAGAGTAGAGATACAGCCAGACTTTTATTTCCAACAAGCACCCCCAGCTCTGAGGAAGCCAATCCATCCTCGGGTATTATTTATGTCATGCCTAAGTTTTCCTTACTCAATATGCTCAATATATATATATATATATATATATATATATATATATATTATATACATATATATGTACACACACACACACACACACACACACACACACACACATATATATATATCCTTGGAGTACAAATGCTGTCTGTTCAGCATAGCCTTTTCATTTGGTCAAGTGATTATATGTAGGTTTGAAGCTGATTTTACACCTTGACTTTTTCCAGGAATTCTTTCCATCATTTTATAGCACTTGTTGCTGTGATTTCACATTATGTGACTATGTCATTATATTTATTTTTTTAACACAGACACAATTGTTATTCTTCCTTAACTTTGAGATCAGATATGAACAACCTTATTGCTTATAAAAGCATCTTTTCTGACTCATATATTTATTAGTTCCTTTAAATTGTATATAAATTATTCTACTTTATCAATAGAGACTCAGGAGCCAGATAGGTAAAAACCTATTACCTCAGAGAGGCAGAGAAAGCAATGTGTTGACCATCCTCCTACAATGTCATCCTGTAAAGAGACTGTTCATTCATTCCTGGCCACACAGAGCCCAAATAACCACTCAGAAACTTTATTAATTAAAACATTGCTTGACAAATCACTTAGGTATATTGCTAGATAGCTCTTATATCTTAAATTAATCCATTCTATTAATCTGTGTATCACCACAAGGCTGTGGCCTACTGGTAAGGTTCTG
The DNA here is from genome assembly GCF_018167655.1 of Microtus oregoni. NCBI lineage: Eukaryota > Metazoa > Chordata > Mammalia > Rodentia > Cricetidae > Microtus > Microtus oregoni. Next base: position 20,967,347 of record NW_024543093.1, on the reverse strand, counting down.
GCAGGCTCCCATAGGTATCTTTCTCCTTCAGTGGCTACAGGGACTTAACTCTGCCTACTTTCTCCTCTATCTCTGCTTGGAATTCCCACCTTATTTTATTCTGCTCTGTTGGTAGGCCAAAGGAGCTTTATTCATTAAACATTGGTAACAAAACACATTCACAGCATACAGAGGGTAATCCCACACCATCATCCCAGAATGAGAACCATCCTATACCACTGTCTAAAATAAAACCTCCTCCAATCAGATTTTCCTCCCTTCTACTTCTTGTGCCCCACTTGCTGACCTCCTGATTTCTCCTTCTTCTCTATGATTACTTCCAGGTAACTGGATGCTTGTTCTACCTCTTGACCTATGATTGATTTTATTTAAATAATACAATCTCAGGGTTCACAGTGTGATCAAATATCTCACAGTAGTCTTCAATTAGGATAAGGGCATTTCTTGTTGTCTGTGTATTTTTTCATAATCTTTATTTTCTTATTTCCTTTATATGTTCATTTATATAATGAAATAAATGGTCCCATCTTCCTTCCTTCTTCCTTCCTTCCTTCCTTCCTTCCTTCCTTCCTGTTAATTCCCTTCTAAGCCTTTCCCAGCTTATGTTCATCTTGCAGTCACCAGAATTAAGTGAATAGTAGTATATTCCTTCACTCCAGTACAGTGGTTCTCAACCTCCCTAAAACTGTGACCCTCTAAAACATTTCCTCATACCACATGTTGTAGTGACTCCAATCATAAATTAATTAATTAGCTCATTTTACATCCTGATTACAGTTTCCCCTCCCTTCTGTCCTCCCAGTCCTTCCCTCCATCTCCCCTCTGCCTCCCCCAAGCCCCATCTACTATCCACTCTTCTGTTTGCATTCAGAAAAGAGCAGACCTCCCATGGATATCTGCAAAACTTGTCATATCAAACCGTAATATGACTAAGCACCTTGCCTTATCAAAGGTTGGGTAAGGCAACCCAGTATGGAGAATAGGGTCCCGAAATCCAGGAAAGAATTCAGAGACAGCCTCTGCTCCCACTGTTAGGAGTTCTACAAGAAGACAAGCTATGCAACTGACACATATATGCATAAGGCCTAGATTAGGCCCATACAGGCTCCCAGATTGTCAGTTCAGTCTCTGTGAGTTTATATGAGCCCAGATTAGCTAATTCTGTGGGTCTTCTTCTTATGTCCTTGACCACTGTGACTACTACAGTTCTTCCTCTCTCTCTTTAACAGGGTTCCCTGAACTTGACCTTCTGTTGGACTGTGGGTTTCTGCATCTGTTTCTACCAGTTGCCTCTCTGGTGTCCAGTCAAGTTTGATTCTATCCCACGTCTCTGGGCCATCCATCCTTTGGGTCCTAATGCTCCAGGCAGTGTCAGGGGTGGGCTCACACTTGAGAGATGGGTCTGATATGAACCAGTCATTGATTGGCCATTCCCACAGTCTCTGTACCACCCTTACCCTAGAACAACCCATAGTCAGTATAGATTATAAGTTAAAGGTTATATGGTTGGGTGGTGTCCCAAATCCACTGGAACTGGATATTTCATAGACATTCTTTCTTTACTTTCCTATATAGGTGAGCTAAATTATTTTGGTGCAATTATAATTACAGTTAAGTCATAGTTATTTTTTTTGCTATTAAATAATTTCAAGTGATGCATTTCTTTTGAAAAGTACTTTTCTTTCATTTTTTCATTTTTAAATTTTATTTTCCAAGTTTTGTTGTTCTTCTGTTTGTTTGAGATAGGACTTTGTATAGCCCAGGCTGGCCTCAAACTTACTGTGTAGCTAAGGAGAGCCTTGAGAACCTGATCCTACTGCCTCTGATATTTGAGTGCTAGTATTGCAAGCATGTTCTACTGCACCCTATAATGACTGCACTTTGTAAGCCAAGTCTGGTGATCTTTCTTTGCCTTTGTGAAATTCAGTCAAGTTAAGCACATTATCTATGAGAGGAAGGCTCGTGAATACTCAGTATAGGGGAGCATTAAAAGGAGCAAAAAAACACACTTTAACAGAAGGTCAACATCTCATGGTCTGGAACATGATCTCTGTGGCTGACAACCTTTCCATGAAGCAGTCCAGGATGGGCTTTCTCTCATCAGTCACTTGTGGGGCACAAAGGGAAAACTATTCAGCTCCATTTCATAGAATGAGAGCCACTGAGATCAAGAGTTAAATGAAGAGCACAGCAGAGAATCTGTCCTCTTGCTGATGTCTTAAACAGCATCGGTTGGGAGGATAGATCCTTGAATGTGTGAGGTGGAAACTCATTACTACTGAGACAAAAGGTTGGAAATGATCTTAATCTAGAGAAAAGAATGAAATATATTTTTGTCAGTTGGCATATTAAAACTCTATATATTTGAAGTAAAGGGAAAAGCAATAAACATGAGGTTATAACCAAAGTATATACCTTATGAGATGTAATTTATAGTGAATAAACAAAAGTATTTTAATTATTTATGGAGAGTTGAATAATCAGACTCAAGTGTGGACCATGTCAAAGGGTGCTTTGTGAAGAGCCAAGCTTGCTGCTTGACAAACATGCAAAAATTACTAATGTTGGTAAAATGTCATTTTTCTCCATTTCCTTAATTGTCTCTCCTCCATTATTATTTCGATTTTGATTTCCTGTTTTGAACAAGCCCCCTTCCAAAATACCATCCCAGATTCTAGTAAGTTGGCAAGACTAGAAATTTCAAAATCAGCCCCGGGTCAGGGCACTGAGCATGCATCTGCAGCACTCTTTCTGAAGGGACAACATCTCAGAAGGCATTGAGAAGCAGAAAGGGCACAGAAGAAAGAAGATGTTTATTCCTTATTGCCACACTCTCAAGCCCTCTTATCCAACTGGGTTACATGTTCTGTTCAATGAGTCGGACAATACCATCTCCCAGGATTCATCCTACCCCTGCAGCATTTTGGTAAATAGGTATGTAGTCCACTTCCTCTCAATCTGAAAAGATAATCACAGGAAACTGAAAGTTGTAGTTCTACCTGGCAATTAAAGAACTGTAAACATGATTCCCAGGTAGGTCATGTCTTAGGCTCAGAGATTGGGGTATATTTCTAGGAGTGTAGATGATGCAGTGCTACTCAAGCTGTGTGAGTGCTGAGAGCATTTGGATATTGTGTTACTACTCCCAAAGAGAGTTATTTCTGAAAACATAGAAATAGCTGAATAATAATTCTTCAGAATTCAGCAGAACAGAAACAATCAAGCATGAGCTGTCCTATCCTTGTACATCTCAGTTGTACTCTTCAATAGGAGGTTTTTGTTGTTATGTGATCAACAATGTGCATGCTTCTAAGAAAAGCAAACCTGCTACTAGGAATAAATATATTGGCCAAATATTAGATACCTTGATATTATTATTTTCTCCCAAAGTTGCTTTTCATGACTCACCATGTATCTTAATGATACATAAGAACATTTAAATTAGGCTAGATGATGCCCATGTTATTTTTGATATAAATATTTCTATGAAGTCAAAGTATGGAAATGAATGGCATACTGTTTTAAATAGGAATTTTCTTGATAAAAATAGAAATATGCATACAGGGCTGGAGGTGGGGCTTGGTGGTGTAGTGACTACTTTGTATGTACAAGGCACTGAGTTTGATCCCCAACATGATGCATGTACACACATGGGGGGGATAGATAGAGATATCAGGTATAACAGCTAACATTTTGAAAACAGATTCAGTTCCTTGTTTTAATAGTTTGAAGTTTCAGTGTAGGAACACATTATGCAATTATCCTATCCATCATCTCAAACATTTATCATTTATTAGTGTTAGAAACATTCAAAATTTTGTCTGCTAGCTTGCTGAAATATGCAATCAATTGCTGCCAACCATGTAATGCTACTCTGCTCTAGAGAGTTGTAAACTACTTCACCTTTCATATACCTTGGAATTCTTGACAAAAAAAGGTTGAATGTGAGAACTTAAGCATCCCAACACACCACCAGTACTCTGCTAAAGTATACACAATGGTCCCTGGTCATAGCCATGGTAATGAGAATTTGCTGCCAACCTCTCAGATAACATGTGGAATCCCTCCTGCCTCAGTCTCTTTGGGCTGAAATATATGTAGACATTTCATACTGCCAAAGGTATGTAATTTATGTCACCCCCTCATCTGTATTTTATGTTGCTCTCCTAGATCTCATACTATTCTCTATGCTAGCCAGTACAACAGGGGTAAAGGTTTCCAATAGTGTGGGGCTAAAAGCTGTGCCAGGTGCCCAAATTTTTTCCAGACCAGTGATTTCAACTTCAAGGGCAGGTAAGGCAAGATTCTGCTAGACGAAGACAGCTGAGGGCTTCTTGAAGCCTCATAGATATCTAACAAATCTCACTTGATATTTCTGTCTTTCTCCTGATGGCTAGAGATTTGCTCCAGTTTCACAAAGCCCACTACTTGAGAAATGAAGAGGCTGGTTGATGGAGTCTTAAATGTCCTGTCATACCGTCTATAGTACATGGCATGTTTCCTTGCTTTATAAATGCATAACTTAAATTGCATCTTCCATGAACACAGGTAGGCAATTCTTAAGTATCTTACTTGCAATCTTCAATGCTCCTCAATATTCAGAAGATGAGAAAAAATGTCAGTAAGTATAACTATGATGTGTGAAATTTCACTAGATTTGTGAAGGTTTTAAAAATGTGTAGCTCAATTAAAAACAATAAAATATATAAAAATGATTGGAATGCTAAAATATGGAAAGTCATATAGTCCATATCAGAATCATCCAATGAAGAGATAAACAACATATTCTAAGTGTCCTCTTCTTGCCTAAGAAGCAAAGTGAGTTCATAAGGTTTCACTTAGTTATGAGAATTGGGCAACGGAATTTTCTGGCACATGTAGAGCATTCAAGAAAGATTTATTTACTAAATGATGTATGCAGAGGGACCTGGAGGTGACACTGGGAGATGGGGAGCTTGCCTAACATGTTGGAGGTACTAGGGTTGATTTATACCCCTGCAAAAACAAAACAAACTAGCAAAAACCTTTAATCAATGAGCATAGTTAACTGTGTTAAACATGGAAGAGCTAAATCATGTTGGGGTGGGGAGCAGATTCTCGCTGCTGACAGAAGGGCAGGAGCTTGCCTTAACCTCCTGTTCATGTTCACTTGTGTAGTTCCATTCCCAAGAATAAAATTTTTATTTTCTCACCATCCCACCCTTTTGAGATTATTTTTCCTCCTTAGGAAATAAGAATAAAATATCAGAAAATTGCCATTATTTCCGTTTAAGCCCTAGAAGAGTCATATGTTTGGCATAGAACCCACAATATCCATGACTATGGATCCCAGAGTATGAAATAGTAGATACTCCTTAATCTGTCCCCAGTGGAAAGAGAATAGGTAAAACCAGAGAGGATTGGAAGGATCCAACACCATCACTTGTGTTGCTGGTATATCATGTTGTCAATAAATCTGACCCTGCCCATGATTGACTCTGCAAGACACTGAAAGACCATGGGAAGCAAGTATAGAATCTTGTAGCATAGGCTGATGGCCATACAATATAGTAATGTGCAGTCTTCCTAGAACAGAGAGCAGGCCACACATTCTTGGGCTTTGTACCAAAGAATCTCAAACACACATCCACAGAGCCTCCACACTGTGGAAAGAATAACACTCCTGCCAGTGGAAGATTTCACTAGTGCTGTGTCAACAAGCACTCCTTCATATCAAGTTTGTCCTCTAAAGAAGCATTTATTCTTTTTAAAGTGAATAGATTTTAAAGATATATCTAAACCTTTCTGTCTTTATACTTCTTGGAGTACAGAAGATTTCATACCTTAATCATCATCTTCACCCAGAAACTTCTGTGATTGTGTGGCTCTAAGTGTATGTGTACCATAAGCATTACACTGGTGGATATCAGTCTAGTAATTTTCTGTGTTAATTACAGAGCAAAGAAATTGACCTTCATGCATTTCACATTTGGTAATACAACAGCATATACAGATTAGGCATAGTCAGTGCCAGTTCCCTTTTGTTCAAAAGGTCTTGCCAAACCAGAATTAGAATGCACAAATAAGTGAGATAATTATTCAGACTTTCTCCAAGACTGAGGACAGAAATAAGTAATATATGGATTTTTTCAATAACATTATTTATGTGAGATTGCTAACTTGTTAATGACCTTTTAAACCTTTACCTACTTTCATATTATTAAAATTCCCATCCCATCATTACTATAACACAGTCTAACCTCTTGGAATTATACATCTTATAAAATTCTAAGGAGTGCTTAGGAGAAAAACAAGTACAAAAGAAAAAAAAGAAACAGAGAAAGGAGAAGCATTTCACTTTATGTAACTATTGTTCAAAATTACTGTTAAATTTAGGTTATACTTGGTTTTCCTTTATTATTAGCAGTTATGAATTCAAAGTTCAAAGTTTTTTTTTAAGTAGTATAGTGGTCAAATGATATTTATAGGCAGAAAATGGAAGCAAGGTAGAGACAACTGGGCTAGCTAGTTGAGTGTTTTATATTTACACATGATTTAGAATGTTGTAATGAGCTGAAATTCTATTTTTGTGATAGGCTGAGACACAGCTCTTCCTTAGAAATTATTCTCTTAAGTTGGGTTTTCCATAAGTTTACATGCTAGGTCTTAATTTATTATGTAAGAACATCCAAAGGCTAATTTAATTTAACACCATGATTTCTGTGTCATTGCAGTATGTTTAATGCCAGTATGGATGTTAGATATGAACCATGGGTATTGGCCAGCCAGTTAACTAAGATATGAAAGCTTCCTTCTTACTGGACTAGCTAGGTTGGTTTTACTAAATGCAACAGGTTAGATCACTGTTGCTTAAAATATTTAAATTAGGGGGCTGGAGAAATGGCTCAGTGGTTAAGAGCATTGCCTGCTCTTCCAGAGGTCCTGAGTTCAATTCCTGGCAACCACATGGTGGCTCACAACCATCTGTAATGAGGTCTGGTGCCCTCTTCTGGCCTGCAGACGTACACACAGACAGAATATTGTATGCATAATAAATAAATAAATATTAAAAAAAAAAAATTTAAATTAATTTTGACATGTTGCTAAAACACTCATAAGTCTCTCTATATATTTATTTATTACATTTATGTCAGTCATATTTTTTTTAATAATTTTTTTTATTAAGAAAAGAAGAAAAAAAACATAAACAAAAAACAAGTTTCCACCTCCTCCCAGCCTCCCATTTCCCTCCCCCTCCTCCCACCCTTCTACCCCTCCCCCCACTCCTCTCCCCCTCCCTCTCCAGTCCACAGAGCAGTCCAGGTTCCCTGCCCTGTGGTAAGTCCTAGGTCCTCCCCCCTCCGTCCATATCTAGGAAGGTGAACATCCAAACTGGCTAGGCTTCCACAAAGCCAGCACATTAAGTAGGATCAAAACCCCGTGCCATTGTCCTTGGCGTCTCATCAGCCCTCATTGTTCGCCATGTTCAGAGAGTCCGGTTTTATCCCATGCTTTTTCGGTCACAGTCCAGCTGGCCTTGGTGAGCTCCCAGTAGATCAGCTCCACTGTCTCAGTGGGTGGGTGCACGCCTCGTGGTCCCGACTTCTTTGCTCATGTTCTCCCTCCTTCTGCTCCTCATTGGGACCTTGGGAGTTCAGTCCAGTGCTCCAGTGTGGGTCTCTGTCTCTGTCTCCATCCATCACCAGATGAAGGTTCTATGATGATATGCAAGATATTCGTCAGTATTGCTCTAGGATAGGGTCATTTCAGGTTCCCAATCCTCAGGTACCCAAGGAACTAACTGGGAACCTCATGTTGGGCACTTGGGAGCCCCTCTAGGGTCAAATCTCTTGCTCACCCTAAAGTGGTTCCCTTAACTAAGAATTGTGGTTCCGTGCTCCCCTATCCACCTTTCCTTTATCCCAATTCTCCTGATTCCCCAAATCCCCCCTCCTTCCCTTCTACCTTTTCTCTCCCCATCTCCCCTTACCCCCATCCCATCCCACCCCCAAGATCCTAATTTTCTCCCAGGCAATTGGGTCTACTTCCCTTAGCCAAGAGGATAACTATATGTTTTTCCTTGGGTTCACCTTCTTACTTAGCTTCTTTAGGTTCACCTATTGTAGACTCCGTGGCCCTAATTTATGGCTAGAAACCAATTATGAGCGAGTACATCCCATGTTCATCTTTTTGGGTCTGGGACACCTCACTCAGGATAGTGTTTTCTATTTCCATCCATTTGCCTGCAAAATTCGAGAAGTCATTGTTTTTTACCGCAGCGTAGTACTCTAGCGTGTATATATTCCATACTTTCTTCATCCATTCTTCCATTGAAGGGCATCTAGGTTGTTTCCAGGTTCTGGCTATTACAAATAATACTGCTATGAACATAGTTGAACAAATGCTTTTGTCATATGATAGAGCATCTCTTGGGTATATTCCCAGGAGTGGTATTGCTGGGTCCAGGGGTAAGTTGATCCCGAATTTCCTGAGAAACCGAAACACTGACTTCCACAGTGGTTGCACAAGATGGCATTCCCTGCCTTTCTCAGCAGAGGAAGTTCAAATGGCCAAAAGACACTTAAAGTCGTGCTCAACTTCCTTAGCAATCAGGGAAATGCAAATCAAAACAACTTTGAGATATCATCTTACACCTGTCAGAATGGCTAAAATCAAAAACACCAAGGATAACCTTTGCTGGAGAGGCTGTGTCAGTCATATTTTTAAAGAAAAACATATATACAAATATATGGATACATAAATGTATAAAAACCTACGAAAGGCACAAATATATAACCAGGGTCAGAGTTTATTTTGAAGAGTTGACTCAACAGCTTTGAGACTGGCAAGCCCAAATTTTTTTTTAGGAAGGCTGGAAATCAAGGCAGGGCTTTTATGTTATAGTCTTCAAGGAGAAATTTCCCCTTTCCAGAAAATCTTTCATTTGTTTGCTTGTTTTTGTTTTAACTTTAAAACTTTTAGATTTTATTACTTTATATGTATAAATTCTGGTGCCTGCCCACGAAGACCATAGGAGGGCTTCAGATCACCTAGAGCTGGAGTTATAGATGATTGAAAGCCACTATATGGATGCTTGGTCCTCTATTAAAAAAAAAAATGTGTTCTTTGTTTGTTTGTTTGTTTGTTTTTAAGGCAGAGTTTCTCTGTAGCTTTGAAACCTGTCTTGGAACAAGCTCTTGTAGATCAGACTGGCCTTGAACACACAGAGATCTGCCTGCCTCAGCCTCTGGAGTGCTGAGATTTAAGGTGTGTACCACCACCATCTGGCACAATTTGTTGAGCCAACTCTCCAGCCCAAGCCTTTATCTTTCAGGGTCAACTTACTGCTGTTTCCTTATTGAATGAGGGTTCTCTGTCCTGGTTTCTGTCCTTTGACTGGGTCTCACAGCCATTTATCCCTAAAGAAAATCACAGATCTACATTAACTATAAACTGATTGACCCATTAGCTCAGGCTTCTTATTAATATTGATATTAACTTATATTAACCCATTATTTTTATCTATGTTAGCCACATCGCTAGATACCTTTTTTAGCCAGGCTTCCTTCTTCTGTGGTTGGGATAGGACTGGGAAGAAATGGGCTTCCTCCTTCCCAGAATTCTCCTGTTCTCATTGATGGAGGAAATTTGTTACTGTGGGGCACGCTTTGAGGTCTCTTTTTCTCAAGCTTCCCTCATTATGACAGTCAAAGTCTTGTTGACCTGAATGATGTGGCACTCTCATCTACCTGAGAAAGACCCTCGACGAGGACCTCTTTTCGGGAGGAGACCTCCCCAATGCCAAGGAACAGGCTGAGACCGCACGGATGCAAATCGCAAGAGGTTTATTGAGTAGACACAGGTACCTGTGAGCAGCAAGATCTGTCTGGCTCTTGAATAGCTGGATCATCTTTAAGATGCTGGAAAACAAAAGTCACATTAGTAGAAAAAAAATATTAAGGGGAGAGGGGGTTTGGGAAATTAAAAGGGGAGATTTGGGGGGGGGGCTTTAGGAGGTCTGGGATTAAGAATGATAAAAAAATTAAATGGTACTTATTCTGTTAATTGAAAGGTACTTATTCCGTTAATGATCTGTTTGTGTCTACTTCGTTTAGGTGGGTCAGGCTGGCATCTTGGAGCTTAAAGAAAATGTCTTAAAAAGAAATAGATTTTAACCATGTATTCCTTAACATTTTAGGAGACACTGCTGCAGTCAGTGATGAACCTGTTATGTCAAGAAACTTTGTTAAGAATTTGCTTACCACCGGAACCTTTGACTCCCTGTTTGATGATAATTTCTGTAATGACAGCTGGATGGTTATTTAGGAATTTAAAGAAGGGAGGGTGTGTTAACACAGGAGGATTAAATGAAGGATGGGCCCACTGTTTTCCTTAGACTGGAGTAGAGGGGACTGAACCAGATGTCCTTTGGAACTTAAGAAAACAAGATCCTGTCTGAGTTACCATGTATGGAGGATTATCTTGAGCCATGGAGATGAACAGTTTAAGGTGTGACAGGTGAATCCAGTGAGGAATTCCCTCAAGCTTGGCAAGTGTGGGAGTTAGAAGGATTACTCTGAGGGGACCCTGCCATTTAGGGGAAAGGGGTAAGGAACATTGGCCTGGAGGTGAGAATAATACCTTATCTCCTATTTTAACCAGTGGTGGACATGTGTTAGCACATGGTTGAGGTAGTGAGTGATCTGTGAAGTCCCACAGTAGTGAGCATAGGTGGAAAAGGAGGGGAGTGAGCATGTGATCAGGAAGGGGAGAGGTTCCCAATGAGAGGCCAGGGGTTAAAACTGGCCACCCATACATGAGTTCAAAGGGTGAAATGAAAAGGGGGCCCTTTGGGAGAGCCTGAAGCCTGAGAAGAGCCAGAGGCAGAAGCTTTACCCAGTCAAGGTAGAGATCCTGTGACATTTTAAAGAGGGCTTCCTTTAAAGAGCTCTTAGTTCGTTCTACCTTACCTGAAGACTGAGGGTGGTACGATATGTGGAAATTTCAGGGTATTCCAAGTGCCCTAGACAGATTTTGAGAAATCTGGGAAGTAAACTCTGGGCTGTTATCTTTTGGCAGATTTGAGGAGGCCATGGTAGCTTTTAGGAACCTGATATCCTCAGGTGTGGGTGTTTTAACTGAATAAGAACTGGGGAATGGTGATTAGTGACGGCAGGAGCCCAGAGGGGCTTTGGAAGATTGAGGGGGAGGCGTAAGGTGGGAGGGGGATAGGGAGGAGTCCGAAGATGCTTCCAGCTCACTATGTGACCTGTGGCGGGGAGAGTCCGAAGAAACTTTCAGCTGCCTGTGTGATCTGCGGCGGGGGGAATGGGAAGAAGCTTCCAGCTGACTGTGCAATCTGCTGTGGGAGAAATGGGGTGAAGCTGAGTCGGAGGGACTAGGCGAGGCCCTTGTAGATCTGGAATGGGAGTTTCTTGGGGATCTAGATGGAGAACGGTTAGGTGACCTGGAAAAATATTTACGCGGGACTCTGTCGGAGGGACTAGGTGAGGCCTTTGCAGATCTGGAATGGGACTTTTTCGGGGACCTAGAAGGAGAACGGTTAGGTGCGTACTTCCTGTGCCTAGAAGAAACCTTGGAGGAAAGAGGAATGGGTGAGCTGTCACTCGACCAGGCAGAGCGAGAGGGGGTGGCCCCTCGAGGCTGGGGTTGTGGAGGTTCATCCGCAGGGTACATGGCAGGAGCAGAGGGTTCCTGGAGGGACGGCATTGCTAAGAACATGTGTGCAGGTGAACAGTGAGAAGCAGTGGAGGGGTCAGTTTTAAGGGTCATGTAAAAGAATGCCATAATGTACATCATTTCTTTCCACTTAACAGAACGATGGCAGAAGTTAGCTAGCTCTTGTAAAATATCGGGGTCAAAGGAGCCATGAGGAGGCCATTTAAAGTTTCCCTGTATATTATATGTTGACCACGTCTTTGAGCAAAGATGGATGAGTGTAGATAACTTAACGGAAGGAATTAGGGCATGAGGTTGAAGAGCCTCCAGAAGTTGTCCTAGGGGAAAGGACGGCGGAACTGTTTTTAAAGGCTTAGCACCCATGGCTAGGACGTGAAAATATCCGCAGAAGGCACCAGAAGATGCCACAAACACTGGCAACTCTGGACACAGGCATCCGAGTGACCAGAAAGCAGTGTTATAGCCTGACTGAACTGATCCTAGCCTTTGACGGGACACCAAGTCCCGGGAAGGAGGGAACAGTTAGGCCTGAAGGCCGCCCGTTGCAGCCGAGGTGCTCAAACTGTAATGAGCCCGTACGTAAAGAGGACAGAAAAAGATCAGAAAGAAGAGGTGAGAACTGGAAGCTCCGAGCTTCCAGGAGTGGATAAAAACAGGTCTAGCCGAGAGTGGAAGGCTGGGGGGGTTGGGTGGAAGGCCGGGGGGTTAGCATTCGTACCCAGGACAAGCCAGAGAAAGCCGGGAGCCAACTGGCCATCTCTGGATGAGAGGAGATGGTAAGCCAACTCAGGTAAACTCACGAATCAGCCGCTGTTGGTCGCAGAGGGCCGTGTTGAGAGAAGTGGAACACGTGGGGGCGGTCACAGGTTGTCGATTCTGACCTTGTCTCAGGAGGCTCTGGGCTCCGGGAGGCGCCAAAAACTGGAGCCACGGCCTCAGGTGAAGATACTGGGAGGAAAGGTCCCCGAGCAGATGGCACCAATCTTGTTCTTTCTGCAGGATTGGAGAGAAAACACGAGACACACGGTGGTCCCACATGGGTGAACTTTAATGGGGGGGTGACGACAGGTGAGGGACGGGGGTGAAGAGACAAAAGGAGAAAAGAGGGTGAATTATGGCATTCCCCATTTTTTAAAGGGGATTCAGGTGCGTCTGGGAAAAGATGTCCTGCACATGTGTGGCTTTTGTTGAATTGGGAATTATAGTTCGATGAGGTGCTATCGCTTCTGGGAATTGTAGTCTGATGATCCTTCTGCGCATGTGCAGCCTTTTCGTCTCCAAGTCTCCAAGAAGGAACAACACTCACCACTACATCTAGGTTGAGTAAAGTATACATTCAAAGAGAATAGGATCCCAAAAAGCCAGTGCCATTTTCATTGGCCCCTCAGTCTGTCCCAACTATCAATTACATTCAGAGGGACTAGTTTGATTCCATGCTCCTTCATTCCCAGTTCAGTTGGAGTTGGTGAGCTCCCATTACCTCTGGCACACTGTTTCAGTGGGTGAACCCCTAATGGTCTTGACTTCTTTGCTCATACTCTCCCTCCTTCTGCTCTTCAACTGGACCTTGGGAGCTCAGTCCAGTGCTCTGATGTGGATCTCTGCTTCTGTTTCCATCTGTTGTTGGTCAAAGGTTCTATGGTGATATCTACAATAATCATTAGTCTGACTACAGGGCAAGGCCAGTTCAGGCACCCTCTCCTCTATTACTTAGGGTCTTAGCCGGGGTCATCCTTGTGGATTCCTGGGAATTTTTCTAGAACCAGGTTTCTTGCTAATCCCAAAATGGCTCCCTCAATCATATCTCTTTCATTGCTCTCATATCTGTCCTTCCTCCATTTCAATTATCCCATTCCTTCAAGCTCTCTCCAGCCCTCCCTTTCTCCCCTCCTCTTTTCATTCTGTAGGTCCATATTTACATGATGTGACAGCCAAGTTCTCTGGCCATGACTAGTATCCAGAGCAGTCACATAACCTTCCAGATAGGCTGTCACTACCTAACAAAAGGTTGGGATGTTGTTTTGCCCCCTTCTTTGTAATTTGGAGGATGCCTGATAGAGATGCTAATTCAAGCCTGCCTGACAGCTAGCACATACAAAGCACATAGGTAGTTGTGGACCTGACTAAAAGCCTGGTTACCTAGGAGACAGAATGCTGCATTTACCCATCAGTTTATGTTTTGGTATAAAAGCTATTGGATAGTAAAGTGAAGAGAATTCTTCAGCATGTGAACTCAGGATATTGTGAGGGACCATGGAGAATCTCCCTCCCCATAAAGCCATGTGAGTTGTGTCTTTATTTCTGTACCTCCATGCTGGTCCAGAGAGAGATAGTTTATGTTGGGGTCTGGCTCAGAGAAAAATAATTTAGGGTCCGGGCTAATACCGGACCCTGACACCCTTCTTCCCTTCCTTCTCCCCTGCCCCTTGCTTCCAAATTAGACCTGTGAGTTCCAAACATGCACATTTTAACTATTAAGTTACATATCAAAATGCATATGTACATACCTTTTAACTAGCACTCTCTTTTGTTCAGAGGTAAATAAACATACACACATATAAGGAGAGAGAGAAAGAGAGAGAGGGAAGGAAGGAGAAAGGGAAGGAGGAAGTTTGTGTTTAGAATGCATTCTCAAAGGAAATAGTTTTTGTTCTATATTTCTGGACCAAAGTAACTCAATATTCTGCCAGTAGCATTGATGAGTTAGGAATTCAGTCACACTTGAGATAGGTTCACAATAAAATTCTTATTTCTGAGATACTGTGAAATGAGAAGCAGAAGTGAAGTTTTAATTAATGGTACTGTGGGGGACTATGCTTCATAGCATTTTATTCAAAGAGCATTTATACCTCTAAGAATAAAATTGTTTCTACATTTCTACTTAAAATGAATAAATTCCTACATTGTAAAAATCGAAATAAAACCTATAAACACCTATGTATATAGGAGAGAGAGAGATAAAAAGAGTAAGAGAGAGAAAAGAGAGAGAAGGAAAAGAGAGAGAGGTGGAGAGATGGAGCATCATTCTGGTACCAACATCATACTCACATTTGAAAATTATACATTTTTCCATTCTGGAAATTTTGAATAAGAGATTTAAAGATTTATGCAAGATCAATTCTGCTACTCTTTTTTCTCTTTAATAATTTATTTTTACTGTAACTATTTTCACTAAACAACAACTCCTGATTGTCTATCCACATTGTTGTTGAGAACTCAGCTACATACTACATGTAGCTTTGTATCTTTAAAAGCTAAAGTGGCATCACTGTAAACACATCTTGTTGAATTCTTCTCCATATTGTTGGCTTGGGTTATTAAGTGCTCTTCTACTTCAATATTGGTCTGATAATCAGTTGTCATTCAAGGTGATTCTAATAGCTGAATCCATGTGAATCTTCACCTCCAATGTGACTGTCTTTGGCAGGTACCACAGTGATATGAAATCAAATAGTTTTTCTTTGTTCTAGTAATCCTGTAAGAATGAATATTAAAATTATTTTGTTTTTTCCTGATCTAGTTCATTGATATTACATTGTGATGTCTACTAAAAAATATGAGATTTTGTTTATTGTTGCTCATTCTTTCTCAAAAAGAGGAAAGGCTTTTCCCCACACTTGTGTTCTAAGTACTTAGAAAACTGCCTCACACACAACTAAAACTTAATACATGCTGAGTGAATGAATGCTATAGATCACAGACTTCAATGCTCTTTCTTATTTTTGTGGGTGCAAAATAGTTCTTGTGCATGGAGGCCTTGGAGACTGTACTTGGATTAGTTTAAGAGAAGATAGGAAGTTTTTTAAGGTTTACTTATTTATTAGCTGAATCCATGTGAATTATTATTATGTATATAGTGTGTGTCGACATATGTTCCTGCATGCGAGAAGAAGGTATAAGATCTTATGATAGATGGTTGTGAGTCACCAAGGATCACTCTAGAAGAACTGCCAGTGCTCTTAAACTCTGAGCCATCTCTCTTGCCTGAGATAGTGTGTTTTTGTATGATGCTTACACACAAAATACAGTGAATACACACAGTGAATCACTGTCCAGAGAAAAAGTGTCTAGCCAGAATTATCCACCTAGGTTGTCCTCCAAACCGTGACTACACAAATAAGAGAAATGTACACACATGGTTTTAAGCCACTGAGTTTGGAAGTAGGTTATAACACAGTAATACTTAACTAGTACATAAAATTTCAGGAAGCAAAGACCTGTATTTTGAGATCTGCATTTTGTTTACAGCCATCCTAAGCTCACAAATTAAGAAAAATATTTACCTCTATCCCCTCTACAGGGTCTAGGAAATCAACCTGGCATCTTATCTCTGCAGAGACCTGCAGGCACCAGGCTCTGGAACCTATTAGCATTTTCCTTTGTTAGTCAACAATCACAGACCCTCAGTATTTACTTATCAGCTAGGGATATCTCCAGACCTGAATTCCAGCAGACCTGAGTTTCCTGATACCTTTCCTTCCCCCAACACCCTTTCCTTGCCCCCCTTTGCCCATGTGCTATATAGCAGCTTCTGAGGAAATAATAAATGAGATGGCTTGATCAGAAATCCTGCCTTGCTGTCATTTCTCGTGTCTCCTGCCCGTTCATTCCTCTCCCCTAGGTTCTTCATGGACCCCCGTTCCTATTCCGCTGGCCAGTGTTGTTCCTTTGCGAAACTACAGCTCTCAGCATTCCCCTGGACTATGGATACCAGCGCGCGCAAGCACAGAACACATTTCCCAGAAGCCTTTACATTCCTCGTTAAAAGGCAAGGGTCGCCACGACCCCCTACCTTCCCCCCCCCCCCCCCCCCCCCCCCGCCTCTCCAGTCGTTTCTGCACACCTGTACCTACCTGCCGTTACCCCTCCCCCATTAAAGTGCACCCACAAGGGACCACCGCATGTCTGTGTCTCCTTTCCCCACGTAACGTCTTTACCCTTTAACCCCGCAGACAAGAAAGCCAGCAAAATAAGAACAACAGCCGGGATAGATGGTCCCTGAATATGAGGCCTGAGGACACCATGGAGGTGAGAGGAACACAGCTGCACACGGAGGACAGGCCTGTCCACGCACTTGGACCACTGCGGCCAGCGGGCAAAGCACCAGCCCAGCAAGAATCGCCGTGGTAAACCCGACCATGAGACAGATTCGAGGGAATTCAACAATGACGCAAGGTAAAAATTTTTTTTACCATGGGGGCAAGCATTTTTGTTTACTCATGGTCTCAAGGAGTCCCTCAAGACGTGAGAAGTAAGAGTACGGATCCACACAGCTATGCCTGTCAAGCAGGCTGGCTGACAGGCAGAAAGCCTGTGTCTTAACCTCTTGCCATGTGGAGCAGAAGCCGCCAGACAGGCTTGCAAAAAGAGAACTAGTCCCAGGACAGTAAAAGGAGGTTAAATATGCTTCTTTTCCATTTTACAATTTTGTTTCTTGGTCAAAAATCTTTAGTTTGTAGGCATATAAATTTATATCCAAGGTAGATTAATTTCAGTACTGTGGTTTTATAGGAAAGATTAAAAATCAAAGATTGTAATACATTCAAAGGTTCCTTCTCTTTCTCCTGGAAACCATCAACATCCAAACTTCCTTGGTATGAAGTAGGACCTGTATTCCATTCGCCTATGTCAGAATTTTAGCTTGATTGATCTTCTACATATTTATAGCTTTTGTGTAAGTAATCACAATTATTGCAAATTCATGAATACAATGTCCCTGTCATACCCAGAAGACAGCATTTTGTAGCACTTCTTCCAATTCTTTGGTCTTACATTTTTCTGCTTCCTTTTCAATGATATTTTCTGAGCCTACATGGTTATAGAGTTAATAATGATATTCCATTTAGGGCTGTCAGAACCTTCTGACTCAATTGTCCCTCAATGAAAAGATCTACAAGCTGTAGGCCAAAAGGTCCACATATGGGCCTTTGGTGGAAACTCATCCTATGTAAATTGTAACAGCTTTCTGATCTCAATTTCTCTGCCTTAAAAAGAGAAATGAAGTGAAGTTATCATATCTAAGAAAAAATCAGATGCAAACCAAATGAATATTAAATATAAAATTTTATAATCCCTGATTATTCTACACACACACACACGTACACATGCTGGCATGCTAAATATAATTATTTGTATAAGCTTAGGAATCTGCAGAAACACAGGGAATACCAAGGCTTGGCATTGCACTGAGAGTTCTATCTCCTAAAGATGCTGCATCATCTGTTTCAGAGAATAATTTGGATTTGGAGGTTAATCAGATAAAAGAGGAGCTTGCACTGCTGGTGGGGGGACAGCTTGACAAAGACTCAGAGGTAAGAAACTTCATAGCACAGGCCTGAAATAAAATACCATTGGTTGTTGCTGGAGATATGGACAGGTGACAAAGCCACTAGGTTGTATTAAACACTCACTTTGTTTTACCAAATCAATGGATTACTTCACATTAGCACTTAGGGAGTTCTTGCATTGGATATTGAATATTGGATATACCTGAGCCTTGAGCTCCTAAAATGTGACAAACAGTTATGGATCATTGTTTCATTATGCAACTATAGCAAAGAAAATTGTTATTGTCTAGGCCACAGGTGATAAGCATCTAAACTAGACTGCTGATTTTTTTAAAAGATTTATTTATTTATTATGTTTACAACTTTCTGCCTCGATGTATGCCCGCATGCCAGAGCAGGGCACCAGATCTCAGTACAGATGGTTGTGAGCCACCATGTGGTTGCTGGGAATTGAACTCAAGACCTCTGGAAGAGCAGCCAGTGATCTTAACCTTTGAGCCATCGCTCCAGCCCCCCTGCTGATGTTTTTTTGATTGGCAGGTAAATGTGGTGGGACTGTTAACTATTTGAGAGTCTAACCAAAGGTGATAAACAAGTGTAAATTTCACAGAATGTCCTTGCCATTTGAAAGACAGCTCTTTTGAACCCCAGATGAAAGTAGCTGATCCTCCTTCTGCCCCCATTGCATACCTATATTTCTAATAAGTCTGATACAGCATAGACAGACATAGTTGTAGTTCATCCATTTGGCTGAGATGTATCCTTTATAATAAGTACTATCCCTTATAAAAAAAAGTATCACATTAATGAGTCTGAGAGTTATTTTACCAAATAAACACAATTGGGAGTTCAGAAGAACTTCTAGTTTTCAATTGATACATCAAAAGTTGTATTGTGGTATTGAACCCTTAGCCTAAGGTATTTCCCTATCTCTTGTTAGCATCAGAAATGAGTTTATGTCTGTGGCCAACTAGAATATGGTTTGATACAGAAGAAATCCTCCCTCCATGCTTTATTGATCCTGTGTTGTAAAAGAATAGAAGGGGAAAAGTTTCTCTTCTGCCACGATGAGAACTCCTTTAATATTCACTAATGTCCCAGAAATTACTGTCATCCATATTTTGCTAGTAGATGAACTGAGACTAAAGAGTTATCAATTTTCACTATGAAAACATCTGGCAGGCCCTAGAGCTCTCACACAGAAATTCCTATAAGCTGTTTTTCTTTGCTCAGTGAGGAATGCCTGTGAGGGACTTCTTGTTTTCTATATAAAGATGATTGGAATAATTGCATGTCAAAGAAAAGATAGCTGATTAAAATGAGCAATGAAATATACTCACCAGGCAAATGCCAGAAAGACAAAAATGGGTTGGGAATATGAATGTGATGCTTGCAGTTGAATATAAACGCTGACTGAATAAGATGAGGTCATGAGGGCCTTGTGTTCTGTGCTAACAATCACTCAGTATATAATTACCTTCCAAAACGCTGAAGTCAACACCACAAAATCCAAAAAACTTCATTTTTTTGTTGCACAAATGTTTTTCAAAAGTCCTCTGTGTGATTTTCTTGGAAGATTTTTACATGAATAACCATAGAAGATGCAAAGATTGATGAGTGGGTGTTGTAGACAGCAAAGCTCATCATCTGCAAATGTGTTGTTTTCCCAGAAACAGTCATGCAACACTGTTCTGTGACTCTTGAGTAACTGGTATTAAACTATACCCAAGAAATAGAGTGATGGTAAGGAATGGCTGTAAATATAGGAAAATATGAGCAGCACAAATTTAGGCAAGGCCAGCTTTCAGCAGAGAACAGATGCAGTAAGCTAAGATGGTCCTCAGATAGTTCAGACAGAACGTTTTTGTTTTCTCTGAAAGGCCTTGGGCAAATACCTCACCCCTCAAAATGTGTTTTCTAATTACAGAGCCAGGACTAATGACCCGGTTTCTGGGAGCAATGTGGCCAGGGAGGAGAGTCACATTAGTATTCCCTAAAGGCTGCATGCAATGATGAATTAAGCCGTGGTCCCAAATTCACCATTCTCACAGTGCCATTTTCTGGCAAATGACACTTTAGAATACCCCTGCTACGTTATCCACCGAGCTAGGAGATGCTTAGCTCACCTACAAGGCAAATATGTGTTCTGCTCTCCTGCACTTAAGTGCTTCCAGCTTTTGACATTTGACTTACTTCTTGTGGATTTTCACTGTGCCTGGAAAACTCTTTCCTCCATGACTGAATAAGGCAAAAGAAAAAACAAAGTGTCAAGTTGCGAACCTAGGCCCCTGTTCCTCCCATCTATCCTAGCCCCTGGGCCTGGTCTGAACTCCAAATCCCAGAAGGCCAGGTCCTGACCCCTCCTTGGGGATGGGGTCAGGACCACTGCCCAGGGTACTTAAGTGATCTCCCAAAAGAGAAACATGTGGTCTCCCTTTCTTCCTTCCAGGGGTCGCATTCCTGTGGCTTTCCCTGTTCCCCTTTGGGGCCACCCGAGAACACAGATCTCCCATTAAACCTGGATATGTTTTTAATTTGGCTTGTTTTGATTTAGCTTGATTGGAATTTTTGTGTTGGCAGGGAGCTCGCATTAAGAAATATTCCTAACACAAACCATGAACAAAGCATTGTAGGTCCTCCATGCAAGTGTATCTGCTCATCTGCCCCAAGTAATGTTCCTAGTGCTAGCTGCTGTTTCCTAGTGCCCTTTGTAGATACATCACCTATGCACAGCAGAGACTCCACTGAAAAAGTCAGAACTGGTTCAGGATGAAAATGAATATGAAGTGAGTAAATGCATTTAAGTGAAACAGTACTTACACACAGTATTTTTTATTTTAGGGCCATTTGTGTTAGGACAAGTAATCTGAAGCAGAGGATTGATTTGATGCCTTAAACAGTTAAATGGCCTCCCCATTCACTATCTGATAATGAACTATATTTGATGAACACCTGTAATTCTACAATTAATGGTCATAAGTGGAAGAAATACAGTGAGGTGCATGATGTTCCCAGAGTATATATGCTAACACCCTAGCATCCCCATCTTTTAAGGAGACTTAATCTGTAAATAGCAATATTGGATATATAATTATTTAAATTAAATAGGATTAAGTCTCAACCTAGTATGATTGTTGTTTTTATAAAAGGAGAACCAGACATGCATGAAGGGCATATAACTTGGAGGAGAAAACTGAAGTTTGCTTATATGAATCAAGGGATACCAGGAACTGTGGAGAGAGGCTAGGAAGAAAAAGATTCTGAGATGAGGGATGTCAAGGTCATATGGCTGAGCTGGCATCTTGATTTTAGACTTAAAACCACTAGGAGACAGACACAGGCAAAATTTTGTGAGTTCAAGGTGTGGTGGCATACACCTTTAATCTCAGTACTTGGGAAGCAGAGGCAGGTGGATCTCTGTGAGTTCAGGGACAGCCTGGTCTACAGAGTGAGTTCCAGGAAAAAGATACACAGAGAAACCCTGTCTCAAAAGCCAAAAATTAAAAAGAAAAAGAAAAGAAATAGAGATTAAAATAAAACCATGTAAAGATGAAAAAGACACACAGAGAGTCTGGATACTGTATGTTATTATGTTCTCTTTGAATTGCTTGAATGCCGAGGAAGGAGCAACAGCTGCCAAAAGATATTTGTTTATAAATGCTGCTGAATTAATCCAAGATAAGTATTTTGAAAATACCTTGACTTCAAATTTGAAGTCAAAAGATATGTTACTTTGGAGAAAAGGTTTTGCTTTTGTTTCCACAGAAAATGAGAGGCTATGGATTTATTCCAAATTAAGAAAAGTCAGATTTGATCAAGGAAAAACACCTGAGAAATCTTTGGTAGGAACAGATGTCCCAGATATCTGAGTTCTACATCGAGAACAGATTCAAGACTGTTGCCTGAGATGATCAAGCCTCACAGGATATTCCAGTCATGACTTGATTATAATTCTAAGTTTTCTTTAGGTCCCCATAAGATTATCAGCTCCCCTCAGCCAGCAGATAGTAGCTGGGAAAACTACACCCAAGTTCCCAAAAAATGAACTTTGGATATTTTCCTTTGCTTAGAATGTTGGTTACATGTTGTTATGGCTAATGGTCAGAAAAGCTAAACAAAGGATATTAGATTCAGAGTTCTTGTTTTTTTTTTTTTTTTTTTTTTTTTAGAGAGAGAAGTGCTGTGGGACAATGGTCTATATTCTGTCAATTATATTTTAAATAAATGCTGTTTGGCCAGTAGCCAGACATGAAGTATAGGCAGGTTAATGAGAAGAGGAGAATTCTAAGAAGAAAGTCCTAATCTGTAGTCATGACCCAGCCGTAGAAGAAGAGAGATGTGACTGCCTTGCCAAATAAGGTACTGAGCCACGTGGTTAACATAGAAAAGAATAATGGGCTAATATATGTTATAATAGTTGATAAGAAGTCTGAGCTACTAGGCCAATCAGTTTATAACAACAACAGCAACAATGAAAATTAGCAAACAGGGCTTCTAAGATCATCACTCAAAGTAATGTATATAATAAGCTGTTGTCCATTACTTATAACTTGTACAATGTTGATACAACCTAAGTAGCTCACACAGGATACAATATCAACCATAATACAAGGGAGAGTGGAATGCCAAGATACTTGATGCTTTTGTCTTTGAGAACTTTGAAAGTGGAGAAAATTTTGGAATATCTAAGGCATACACATGTACAGCTTATTGTCACTCTGGTTTTGTTTTGAATTTTGATTAAAACAAAACCATGTATATTCATTAAATTTACTTAATAGAAGAGAGGGGTGATGTGAGAGTCCCTTCTGTGTTGGTAATATGAGCGGCGGGGCTGCGTCCCCAGCACCCCGGCTGCCTGGCTAGCTTATGCCCCTAAATAATTACATGGAAACTGTATTCTTTTAAGCACTGCTTGGCCCATTAACTCTAGCCCTTACAGGCTCATTCTCATATTTTGCCTAAACCATTTCAATAATCTGCATAGCACCACTAGGTGCGCTTACCAGGAAGATTCTAGCCTACATCCATCCTGGGTCGGAGCTTCACATGTGTGTCCAGGAGAGGGGAGCATGGCCTCTCTGAGTTTACGTCCTCTTCCTCCCAGCATTCTGTTCTGTTTACTCCACCCACCTATGTTCTAACCTATCAGGGCAAGCAGTTTCTTTATTTAATTAACCAATGATCTTTCTCCATCACCTCTGTGTTCTGTGATTAGGTTAAATTAAGATGGAAGAGTTAGCCAATAAGAAGCTAAAGCTAATGGGCCAAACAATGATTTAAATAATACGGTTTCTTTGTGATTATTTCAGTCATGGGTGGCCGGGACAAACAAGTGGCCCTTCTCCAGCAGAAGGGGATGATGTAATCCTTAGTACATCTTAAGAAATGTTAACACATGTCAACCACGTTCATTACACAGCCATCATAGGGTGAAGAAAATTGGTTTTTATAAGCCCCAAATGACATCATAGTAGACTTGAAGTGATTATCTAAGTTAGCAACATCCATCCATTTTTCAATCGTTACCTGTACTTTTACATGTCTGGTATTCTGCCCCCTGTGGGGGAATGTGGCCTCTTCTCTAATAGCCTCCTACATGTCTGTATTCATGCTTGAGATTAGTGGGTGAGCTGTATGATGAATTTTTGCTACATAATAAAAGACAAATGGGTGTTCTTCATAACTTTTCATGAAAATAATGGTTTGAATTTTTTATTTTTTTTTTTTTACTATGTTTAAAATACTGAGATGCCAAGGACTTTTCTCCTAAAGGTCATCATTGTACTTGGCTGTAATAAGTGATTTAGCCTATTTCCCTCTTCCCTTTTACCCTTTCATTCCTTCTCTCCTTCTGCCCCCTTCAGAAAGAAGACAGGTTAAATCACAGAAATTGTGGTGAAAATATCGTTGTCCATTATTTTTTATGGGTCTTATACTTTGGCCTTTCTAGTCCTTGCCCTTCTTACTACTTACCTAATTACAACATTTCTTTGAAATTTCAAAGCAACACAATATAAGGAGTTGTGGATAATTTCTATTAATTTACATGTGTTCATTCATTTATTTTCTCATTTTTCAACATGACAAGAGTAATGCTTACTCCAAAATATCTCTTATCTTTTTACTTCACAAAAATAAAAAAAAAATTATATATATGATTTTCAAATCTCAGCATCATTACAAAAAAAGGTAAGGTAAGGTAAAATGTCCAGTGCTTAGATTGCTGTATTAATGCTAAGATCTTGGAATAACAGACAGGCAGAGTGCTTGTTTCTCTATAGCTATTAGAATTTATAGATTGTCAGAATTATTATTTAATATAGGTGCAATAAAACAATACTAACTCCCAATGCCAGTGAATTTCCAGTGAAGTCATTCTCAGACTGATCACTACTAATACAGGATCCATGAATGAAAGAGTAGTGTGTTGAAAATATATTTTCAATTTTGGATTTTTGTTAGCTAATTTGTATGGATTCTTCCAAATAGGAGTTTGCACAAGTCATTCAACTTTATGAAACTCCATGAAGTGAATAATAGAATCCACCTAAATATCACATAGAAGAGGAACCTGAGACTCTCAAGTCTCACACTTTCAGAACTACAATACACATAGATAATTAAAAACCAGTTTGCTTTGAAATACTACATTGAACTATGTGTTTTCTGAAAAGTGTTGAGTGGTGGCCTTTGTGGAAATGCTCTGATCATGAATGTTCTTCATGGATGGATTAATCTGATGCCTTGACTTCAGTATTGGTCAGGGAGACCTAGGTGATGGAATTGGTACCCTGGGGACATGGCTTTTGAGGGAGGGATCTTTCCCCCATCCTGCTGCCTTGGTCTTCATCTTTCTGCTTTGGAATTATCATAAAGGTGGTAGCTTCTTTCACACACTGCTGCTGTCATGATGTTCTTTCTGACCTAACCTGAAGCAATGAATCTAGTCTGTCTTGAACAAAACCCTCTAAAGTCATGAGATATTTTTACTTAAAATTGTTTCTGTATATTATCTGTCACAGCAACAGAAAGTATTAATAAGATATTATGTATTTTAATAAGATATTATGTATTTCTAGAATTCCGGTTGGTGTCAGACATGCTACAGAATTTGAAACTCTCTTAAGATTCAAGCAAGAAACGTAGTTAACACTTGTATTAAATGAAACACTTCTCCCTATTTTCCCATGTAAGAATGCCAGAATGACAGGGTCTATCTGAAATCCATCATTCCAGGAAGTATGTGAAGCACCAAGCTGTTACTGTACACTGTTTTCCAATGGCTTACTGTTAATAGCTTACAGATTTCTCTGCATGGAGCATAACTGAGATCTCTATAACCTGAAGCTACTGAAGCTACATAACCTACATTTTCCTTTTACCTCATTGCCCACTACTTCAACCCAGTCACACTCAATGCTTATCTTCAGATTTTCTATAATTTTTTCATGACAAACCATGTACATTTCTTTCTTCTGAAATGCCTTTCTTTCTGTCAACTGAAATTCCAAATGTGATGTCCTCACCTCTCTGCAATTTCCCTTAACTCTCTCTGTTCTGCACATTCAGTAAGAGATGATCATGGTCCTTGCTTTTAGTTGTTTTATTGCAACTGTCTTTTAGTTCTTTATTACTGCAAAAACTTACCAGTAAACTGTAATCCCAAGAAAAAGCTGATTGCAACTGTGTTTCCCCGATTTTCTATTTTTCTCTGTTAATGTGTGCTCACTTTTACACTTGTACTTCCTCCCTATATCAGTTCAATCAACCTAATAATTTTTCAAATAAAATTATATTTTCCCTTCATGCTTAGCAAATTCCTATGAATAGACAGTGCATTTCTAACTTATTAATTATAACTCAAAATTTCTTTCATTGGCCAAGAAAACAATCTGTCTTGAGCTTTCTGGAACTCATTTTAATTAAAAAACTAACCCCTCTTCACTTAAGAAGGGGAAGACTGGGGTTCTGACTGTTGCTCAGAGACTGGAACTGGTGGTATTTAATAACAACAATGTATGTCATTGTACTCTTACTGGAATTGACCTAATGATATTTGTAACTGCTTATAAAGGTTGGGAAAGATTTGACACACACTGTAAAATGTTTGGGTTTAATGCATATGTTAAGAATTTTAGATTTTGATCCCTTTACACTGCCCTAATTTTTGGCAGGCAGCCCTCGTAATCTTATGTTGGAGTAGGCATTTAGGAAGGAGACACAACATGGGCCAGACAAAAAGGTGTATACTGGGTTTGGAAGGTGCCCCTTCATCTTGTCTGGAGATGGAATTATTGGTGCCCAAATTATATCTTTACTCAACCTATACGTAATATCTTTTATTTGAGGAGCTCCTCACAGTCTTTTCATTAATGATTCACGCAGAGGCCCAACGACGGGAATATTGTGGAACCCTCCCCTGAACAGAACATCATACGGAGACCCTACAAGCCAGCTCAACATGGCATGATGCCAGGAGAGGAGAGCCCTTCACATAGCCTAAGACAGGGAACCCTGCTGTCAAAGACCAGCTTACTTTAGGTCTTGCTAGATATCTTTTATTTGAGGAGCTCCAAGGACGGGCAACTTGTGGCAGGACCTCCCCCAACCTAAGACAGGGCCCTGGGAACCTGAGGATGGGTAAGGGGGAAAAGTCCTGGTCCCCACTTGGCCTAAGAGAGAGGCCAAAATTAAAAATAAAATAAAATAAATAATAACTATGCTACTCATAAGGCACCCCTCTGTTCCCAGGAGAGGTAAAATGCTCCACCACTCGAGAGGAAGGGCTCTCCTTGTCCCAGTCCCTTCTCCTTTAGATCTGAAAACATGGTTGAACTCTGACCTGGTGCCCTCCACTTGATAGCTGCCTGCCTTTATAAATGGAAGGGGGATAAGTCAGGAGCCATTTCTCCCAAAAAGTATTGCAGGGACCATTGTCCTCCATTTCCCCCAAAAAGTATTGCAGAGACCATTGTCCTGGAGATGTTTTCAGAGAGCCCCACACCCCAACTGTATTGAGAACTGTTTGTTGGAAGAGCCCACCCCACACCCAACTATCTTGAGAGCTATCTGTTAGCAGAACCTGCCCCACATTCCAACTATCTAGAGAACTAGGTGTGTCAACTCGTGACCTCCTGACCGAGGAATAGTGACCTGACTGATCATAATCTCCTGACCGACGACCTCGTGAATGGCTCGACTATCACTGCAAGATCGCTTCCTGCCCTGGTCATGCCCCTGCCCTCCATCCCAACCCAAATTCCTCATCCAGGGGCTATATATGCCACAACCATGACACTAATAAATGGAGGCTTTGACAACATCTTGCTTGGCCTCCTTCCTCTCTCTTGCCCATGTCTTTTTCAGAAAGCGCCTCTTCGGGACCCTGGAATAACTGACTTTCCAGGCGGCTTACAACCCTAGACTAACAGACCCACCAGGGTGGTTTACATTAAAGAAGCAAGACAACAAGAAATTCATGCAATTTTACAACGTCCATGAAAACGAAAAACAATGAACTTTGTGGGTAAATTAAAAAGTGATGTTGGAGTGAGGCTTGTTAGGCCTTGATGATTGCTTCTTAGGATGTGATGAGCCTGAATCAAGAGACACAAGACATACCAGCTTATACTACCTAAGCACAGAACTGTCTGCTTTACCTTTCTCTTTTATCTTTTCTAATGAAAATTTTTTCTCACACGGATTTCAAGTCCATATGACTAACTGGGTCACTAGGAGAGAAAAAACAAAACCACGTTTCTCCAAACAGAACAATTTTAGGGAAGGCATGAGTACAATCTAGAAAAACAGAGTTATGGGTGTCATAACCAGAAAAAGAAACCAATCCAGAAAGGCCAAGTAAATGTGAGTCTGATCTGAGCTGAGGCCTCAGGGCTGGACTTTAAAGTATGATGGTCCATACAGCAGCAAATGGGATACCACACCGAGAGATGTTTCTGTTGGAATACAAGAGCTTGAAAGGCCATCCATATACAGTTCCTGTGCCAAGTCTAGAAATAAACCCTTCTTCTCTTAAGCCTCAGGACAGTATGGGAAGATTTAGGAAATAAATTCAGAACATCAAATCTCTACCTGTTTGAATGTGTTAGATGGAACACTGTCCATGATAGGCCCTTCTCAATCAGAAATGATCATTGTACTGGTTCACACCTACAAAGATAAGTGTAAACACACTCTGTGGTCCATGTTCATAGCCAGTGTGCTTGCATGATAGCCATGGAAATTAATTGTCACTAGGATAACTTCATAATTAAGTTACAAACAACTCAAGGGGTGTAACAGGCACAGAGAAGAAACCACTAATTAATTTCTAAACTTAGGATCATGGAGCATTTGGGAATAAAGGATAACACAACGATGATGATGATGTTTATTAAGCATGATCATATACAAAGTACTGTGCTGATTATTCCATGTGAGTTTATATGTTGACTGTGACCCTGTGAGTAGGTGTTACTTTCTCGTAATAGTTGAGAAAAATGAGACACAGGAAAGTGAAGTGACCTACCTACACATAGCCAGTGAACCAATGGCATTGTAAGCCAGGTTGTCACACTCCATAAACTCCATCCTTATTTAATTCTTGTACTAAGCTCCTTTCTCTTGGGATCCTTTTGATGAGAGTTAGTGAAAAAGAACAGACAAACAAATGAAGAAGGACTGGAAACATAAGAACAAAGTGTTGGTTTGAAGATTGAACAACAAAGGAATAAGGATCTGGATTTAACTCCAACTCTTGGGAGTGTGGGGGGAATTAAACAACAGCCTGGACACCCTTGCTGAAAGAAGCTGCAAAATCAGATTGGGGGAAATTATCCAGGGTACAACATGGAGTGATAAAGAAATAAAAAGCATAATGTTTGGAAAATTGGGGAAGAATTCTTCCCTTTGCTCACATTAGCGTCATAGAGTCAGCTGTTGAGCGAAGGGAGACAGAAAAGAGATTTGAAGAACAAAGAATTGAATGTTAAAATTTACATTGAGGTATATATTTAGTCTTCAACAATCTGATGCAAACTCCGCTATTCTTCCATTTATTAACAATGCAGTCTCTTCAAAATTTCAACTTTTTTGACACTGATTTTCTCTGACAGAAGGAATCCTAGTACTCAATTTTCCTTTGAAAACTGCTGATGTTTATGTTTGAACGTTGTCAACTCAGACTCTATACACAGGGACTTCAATCACTACTCCCTTGTTCAAGTGGAATTTTAGACTATACTTCTATTTTTCTGTTTCCTCTCCAGCATTTTCAGCTCTTCAAAGCCTATGCAAAGCAGGTTGTTGGCAGAAAGTGCCATGACTAGAGAAATACTAGCCTCACTTGTATAATATCTTACAATGAAGACAGCAACTATTGGAAAGAGCTGGGCCTGAAAACAAGAAAACTGGAGCTACATGTTAGCTGATAAATATTTTTTAAATGAAAACATATATTTTATAATCACAAAATTTATGTGACACACTTGAATTTGGAAAGACATATGATTCTATAAATATAAAATCTGATAACTTTATTGTGTCATTCTTGTAATGCATTTTCTAACCTGGAGCTTTAGTTTTAACTAGTAGCTCCCTAGTCTGCCGAAACAATAACCTACACCTGTCTTAGGGCTCCATCTAGTGTCTGATGACCAGCAGTACAATGGAATTTAAGGGAACTAGTTTATAAGGGGCCATGTGTGTCTTCAGTGTTAGTCTCTGCCAGTATCACAGAGCACATATTTCCAAATGACTAGGGGTGAGCAGACATGTTTTTCTATGCTAAGACCCACTTTATTTGACTTTTCCTTGTTTTTGTTTTGTTTTTAATTCATTAAAAGATGAGAAATGGTTTGTTAGTTGTAAGATGATCTGTCTTCGATATATTCAAAGATTAAGAAGTTGGCTTTTCTTCTTTGTGGGAAGTTGTCAATGACAAGGCGAATTTTACATTTTCTATATCTTGATAAGAAAGTATATACTACATAGCCACAACTAACAAAACTGAATAAAGGTCCAGGACCTAAAAGTGTGTTCAAATTGTAAGAACAGATCCGTAGAGTTTTTCTGAGAGTGTAGAGTGTGAAGAGACACTATGGAGGCAAAATCAACACTATCATCCTACTTTTTTCTTTTGTAAACAATATTTCTTACCATTAGGAACTTTGGGCAAATGTTCTGCGCATGCTTCAGATCAAAGGTCACAAACCATCATTACTCCTTCCCTTCAGTCCTGAGCTTAAAGGGGACTCATCTTTGAACTGTAAGTGTTCCCACAGCTCCTACTGAGCTCTGATGCTGGCAGAAGGAACATTACAGAAACACCAAGAATACCTCATTAAATAACAACTTAGGGAGCTGTACTCAGTTTCTAAAGTTCTTGCCTAACATGTGCAAAGCCTTATGACTGACCACTAGCCCCTCTTAAAACCAGATTATTTCCCAAAACCATAATCCAGTCATAAGAGAAGTGAGGCAGGAAAAAGGTCAGGAGTTCAAGGTCATCCTTGGCTACATTGTGACTTTGAGGTCAGCTTAGGCTACATAGGATTTTGTCTCAAAAAGTAATAATAATTGCTTTGTATAACTTATCCAGAAGTCACAGTTCAATGTTCTTATTATAATTTTTTGTTTATTTCTAACATGCAAAAAGATAAACAATATTAATAATAAAGCATAGCATAGCAGATATAAACACTTTCTTTCTGTCTTTAAATAATCATAGAGATAATTTTCAGTTGAGTATGCCAGATAACTTTGTGGATGGTCTCAGAACTTCCTTGTTTGGTACCTTATACGTAAATATGTACATTCATTGACCTTAAAATTACATGTATATACATTATATTGCCATATACTTTAGAAAGGCCATGAATAACTAGACATTTCAGAAGGAGAAAAATACTTTGGTTGTTTTGTGACAAGGTCTCATTAAGCAATCAACACTGCTCCCAAGCTCATGATAATTCTGCTTCAGCTTCCACATCCAGTGAAAAGTATTTTTAAATAATTTTTCATTCAACATTTAGAAATAATTAAAAATAGTCTTAGATTACAATTTAATAATAAAACTTTATCAATATTTGATTCATTAAAACCAATATAAATAGTACTAATATTGTGAACAGTGACTCCTATTGGGTCAATACACTTCTTCCTGAAAAGGAGGTCACTTTGCATGTCCGACTTTTGTACAGTCACAGCTCCATCTTCCTGACTTTGCTTCTGGACAGCAATTAACATGATCCCCAGCTAATAATGTCTGGAAAGGAGTTGTGTCTTGGAAGACCATGGAAAGGAGATACCCCTCAGAAATGAGCCAGTCTTGAGCCACCTGTCTCAGCAGGCCTGGATTAGTGGAAGTCTAAAGTCATACTCCAAGTACCAGGCAGGTAAACCTGGTATCTTCTCTGCTCTGGAGAGAGAATGCCTCTCAGTTTGATGCTCCCTAGGAAGTTGAGCCTCCTAGTTGCTGCTTTATAGTGTGTGCCAAGATGGAGTCTTGTCCTAAACCTTTCTCTTCTGCCTTATGAGTGCAGGTATCTCCTAGCGGAACATGGAACACCCTCTTGCACCCCATGAGTCCTCTGCTCACTTTTCTGTTGATCCCAAGTCACTCAGAAGATCAGAACATTGTGTTCACTGTGGCAGAGAATGTTGTTGAGAGCAATTGAAGCCACAAAAAAAATGGAAGGTGCCAAGCACTATCTTTCTCTATCTACTTTAATTTTGAAACAAGCTCTGATATCATTGAAACAGGGCTCTCCTAAAGTGTGGCCAGAGCAGGTACACAAACAGGTAATAGGACCACACAGACAGTGTTGTAGAAGGAGCTGCAGGCAGCATTCCTGCCACTTGGCTCCCGGCCGCCTGGCTAGCTTATGCCCCAAAATAACAACACACAAATTATATTCTTTTAAACACTGCTTGGCCCATTATATCTAGCCTCTTCTTGGCTAACTCTCACATCTTGACTAACCCATATCTAATAATCTGTGTAGCACCATGAGGTGGTGGCTTACCAGGAAGATTCTAGCATATTTCCATCTTGGGCTGGAGCTTCATTGTCTCTGCCCCAGAGAGGAGAGGCAGGGTGTCTGCCTAACTTCCCTTCTTCCCAGCATTCTGTTCTGTTTTCTCCACCCACCTGTGTTCTAACCTATCAGGCAAAGCAGTTTCTTTATTAATTAACCTATGAAATCAACAGATTGATATATGACACTCCCACATCACAGTGTCACAAATCTAACTTTAGAAGGTTTATAAGAACAGGGAGAATGTCCTCTGCATCCAGAGGACTACCCAGGTGAAACATGAGTTAATCCCCTGTAACATGCTAAAAACATGAAATGACCTCAGGAACTCCCTACTGGAGACCCTGTCTATTTTATATAAGCTGTAGCTATTGATGTTAGAGAAGGCAGAAGAGGTGTATAGACAAGGCTTCAACAGCCAAATTAAACATTTTTAGTATCATATGAAACAAGTGAGGTCAGCCTTTCTCTGGACCAAGTTTACTTTTAATAGATAAATGAGCCCACCCCCTGATACGTACTGAAAGAAGGGCTAGTGATCTTCTTTTCTTCAATAATCAAAGTCAGTTTCTATAAATGGCCCTCAACTTATTACTAGAATTGGAGTATTAATTCTACACAGGCTAATGAAGATTAAAATCATTACAGATTTTTGTATTGGAATTATTTCAGCAAAAACACTAGGATTTTTTCAAATATAGTGATCCATGCATTTATTATTGCATTTGGGTGACCTTGTTTATTTTCTGCTTTGAGCAATACAGCAGACTTTAATTTCTGGACTTAAAATTCAGTCGGCCTTCAAAGGTAACCCTCATTCTACCTCTATATGAAGGGTAGAAGAGAAACCTGCTCAATGTATGCAATGCCCTTGCTGTCCCCACCCCACTGATGACTAAACCACAGGAGTGTGTTCTCAGATGGCTCTGTGGGCAACCTTCCCTCAGGTACTAGTTCCAAATACAGCCTAGAATTACCACTGTGAGCTACAAACAAAAAGTCACAGCAAGAAATTACGCTGGTCTCCTGTGCCTATGCATTGAAGACTAATTCCCACTTTCTCTTCATTCAGCTTCAGTGTGGTCAGATTTATATTGAGGTCTTTAATCCTCTTGGACTTGAGTTCTGTGCATGGCAATAGATATGGATCTATTTTCATTCTTCTATATGTTGGCATCCAGTAATGCCAGCACCATTTGTTGAAGATACTTTTTCCCCATTGTTTATTTTTTTTTTGTCAAAAATAAGGTATCTATAAGGTGTGGATTAATGTCTGGGTATTCAGTTTTATTCCATTAGTCAACCTCTCTGTTTTTATGCCAATACCAAGCTGAATCTCTGTAATAGAGCTTGATGTCAGGGATGGTGATGCCTCCACAAGTTCCTTTATTGTACAGGATTTGTTTTGGCTATCCTGAGTTTTTTTGTTTATCCATATGTAGTTGGTTATTGTTCTTTTAAGGCCTGTGAAGAATTATGTTGGGATTTTGAAGGGGATTGTACTTAGTCCATAGATTTCTTTTAGTAGGATTGTCATTTTTACTATGTTGATACTACCTATCCAAGAGCATGGGAGATCTTTCCATTTTCGGGAATGTTCTTCAATTTCTTTCTTAATATGAGCAAAGAGGTCAAGATCAAGAAGGGTTCACCCCCTGAAATAGTCTGCCTGAGCTATTGGGAGCTCATCAATTCCAGCTGGACTGGGAAGGAGCAAACAGAACCAAATTAGTCCTTCTGAATGTGATTGCCAGTTGCATGAGTAGGACAGACTGGGGGCCACTGGCAGTGGCACCAGGATTTATTCCTACTGCATGTACTGGCTTTTTGGGAACCTATTCTCTTTGGTTGTATACCTTGCTCAGCCTAGATATAGTAGGAAGGGCATTGGACCTCCCACAAAACAATGTGCTTTACCCTCTCTGAGGGTTGGAGAGGGGTGGGGTGGGAGGGTGTGTGGAAGGAATGGGAGGAGGGAAGGGAGTGGGAACTTTGATTGGTATTTTAAAAAAATCTAATAAATAAAAAAAGATGATCAAGAATAAAAATGAAACTACATTGGAATGTGCTTGCAAGGTATGAAAACTATAGCAAGTAATTAGAAGTAATTCCCTCTCATTCTCTGAAAATTTCAATGAATGTTTATGATTAATTCTTTAAATGAATTACTAGAAAAATTGAGAATCAAACAGGAAATTTAGCTTCAACACAGTGATACTGACAATTTTAATTTTAATTTTAAAAAATATTTATTTTATATGCTAATCTTAACTTCTAAGAGCTCCTTTCTTTTATTGTTTCTTGAATTCATATTCTATGCAAGATCTCTTAAACATTTAGTATAGTGAAACAACCAACCATATAAAGACTGGTATATCTGATCATTTAAGTAATTTTTTTTTCTGAGAAATACATAAAATATATTCCTGAATTAATATAAGGATTATGGTAACTTTGCATCACTGTAACAATTGTGTGCAATATTTTTTCAAAGAAATTTATTAATTAATACTAAAAGCACCAGTTTATGAAATATTGAAAGGTATTTTCTTTTTTTTTTAAATATTTATTTATTTATTATGTATATATCCAATGTTCTGTCTGTGTGTATCCCTGCAGGCCAGGAGAGGGCACCAGACCTCATTACAGATGGTTGTGAGCCACCATGTGGTTGCTGTGAACTGAACTCAGGACCTTTGGAAGAGCAGGCAATGCTCTTAACCACTGAGCCATCTCTCCAGCCCCCTTGAAAGGTATTTTCTAAAAGCATTGTCAGGCAAAATAGAACAAGGATGACAATGATTTATGAAGCCAGCTTTAAACTAAGCTAGTAAATATTTTACTCAATTCATATATAATAATTTGATTGTGAAATAATTTTTGTTAGGATGTAAATCTGATATGTTCCATATAGGTTAATGTTTTGAATATCTATTCCCCCGCTCTAGATGCTAATTTTGGAGGCTTTTAACCCTTTAGGAGGTATAGTCTACAAATGTGGGCTTCTGAAGTCCAGCCTGTTGCTTTTCTGTTCCACAGTAATAGGAACAGTTCCTAACCATGAGTTACCACTGTGGCTGCATAGATCCACCATTCCTTCACTTGTGCTTAAGACGCACAGATAAGAAGATGACTAGATTTTGCGAGATCATGATCTCTGTTCTTGGTATTATATCACACACACATACAGGGAAGTTCCCAAATATAAGAATCAGTACCTGATACTCATCATAGAAAAGAGGAATTGTTGATAGATATTTTGAAAGAAAGACAAAGATCATAATACAATATAACACACAAGTTGGAAGATGTGGTAAAGGGTGAAAGAGTAAAAATAAGGCAAGTGCTATCAAAGCACATAATAAAAAAAGGAAAACCTAAGTGCAGAATAGACAGTGGTAAAAGATGACATTAGGATTCAGATTCAGAAGAAAGTTTTATTATCCTGTTAGAAAATATAAGCATGATTTTTAACACTCATAATAATATGGTTATTATAAAATAATCTGTTTTTTTTCATCATAGTTATATCAACCTGCTAATGAAAAGAGATCCACTACTTAGGAATTGGATTGTAATGTCTTATTTTGTCAGAAGATGGTGGAATACGGTCAATATATATGAAAAAGTGCAGCATTTCCAGAGTTCACAGCATTGCTGAGTGATAATTCTAATCCACAGAATCTACTTTTAGTAAAAGCAAAACTTGGAAGGTTGGTATGATTGGTTGGTTAATTTGCTGGTTAGTCTATGTGAAGTAGGGAAAGGAGAGTGGGGAAAACTCAACCCTGAAGAATAAAGTTTAACAAGCTTAAAATTATCAATATACCAGAAGATTAATCCTATGAAATAACTAAGATCATGTCAGAGAACATGTTTGAAAAATGACAGAAGTGATTTTTTAAGAACTTTACATATTTTGAGAAAAAGAGAACTGATTAACCACATCCTTCCACTCAAAAACTTTAGCAGTTACAAGGATACTAAGGCAGGGTCCAGGGAGTGCTCAGAAAGAATGAGGCTGCATATTTTTCTACTAGTGATAGTTTCCAGTATGTCCTGCTAATATTGTCCCCTTCTTTATTATCACTTCTGCCTTTCTATCCCACTCATGCAACAAGCACACATGACCAAGACATTAAGATCTCTTCAGTGGGAACCTCAGTAGCTGAACAAAGAACTGTTAAACAATGGAGTCAATAAGTATCTCAGAATTCATTTTTAAACACTTAGTGTCTGTTATACGTGGACTATGAAGTTTGAAATTTTGCAAATGAACCAAACCAAACTAAACCAGATGAAACCAAACCAAAAGATGTTGAACAAATAAACATGTCCCAGAGTACTTAAAAATGTAGCAGTTATGAACCAAAGTCTGATTCTCAGGCATTTCACCCTATAGGCTTTCTCATTAATATTCCCTTAGGTACCATTTTGATTATGAGGATGATAGGCCAATGCTAAGCCTCTTGTTAAGGACTGGTACATTATTGTCTCCCATTTCCCAAGTTCCTGACTTTTCTTGTCTTAGCTATATGTCTGGTCTTTTGGTGTCCATAAATTCTAAACTCTGTATCACTACTGATCTCTAAGACTTGACTCTTCTCCCCAGGTCTGTTTCATCTTCCTAAAATCATACTCATTTTTTCACTCATTATCATTTCTGCACAATAGCAAAGTCTGCCCATGGACTTAATGATGCAGTTGGGAAGTTTGTTAGAGAGAGAGGTCGGTGGGGGGGAGAAAGAATGGAAGGGAAAACATGTCAAGGCATCTTCTATAGAAAAGGAAGAATAAATGATAAGCCATATAGTCTTAGAAATAACTGATACTTCACATTAACTATGCATAACATTGTACCTCATTGTCTCTCCATGACAGTGTAAGCAAACTATAAGAATCAAACCTACTCTTTGATTTTTTCTTTGTTTCTTAGCCATCAATTAACATAGAACTTAAATGAATTCTGGATTTCTGAGTCCAAATCAGCTACATATATGCTGATGATCATTGACATCATATAGCTGACCTTCAATTTTCTAACATAGTATATCTCAGTAAATGTTTGGTTAATATTACATGACTACATTCTATAACATGCTTTGATTTGTGTTTGACTTTCTGTGTTAGAAGGAGGGATGCTTGTTGTTCCTGGCCCACCCAAAATAACCACACAGAAATGTGTTAATTAAATAACTGCTTGGCCCATTAGCTCTAGCCTCTTATTGTCTAACTCTTACATATCGATTTAATCCATTTCGATTAATCTGTTTATTGCCACATGGCAGTGCCTTACTGGGAAAGATTCAGCATCTTTGACTCTGGAAGCTCTATGGTAGCTTTCTCCTATTCCAGCTTTCTTTCTCCTAGCATTCAGTTCTGTCTTCCTTGCCTACCAAAGTTCTGCCCTATCAACTAGGCCAAGGAAGTTTCTTTATTCATTAACCAATGAGAACAACACACAAACAGAAGGAAATTGTACACCATTTTCCCTTTACTGTTTAAACAAAAAGGAAGGCTTAAACTTTAACATAGTAAAATTACATATAACAAGACAGTTATCAAGCAAGAATTATAGTTACAGTATTTGTATCTACTTTATCTTTTATCATAACCAAGAATAACTATAACTATAAATTATTCAACTCCATCAAAGACTCCAGAAGGATATAATATAACTATGTAAGCTGGAAGTGCATTATAAGCAACTTCCAAAACTCTAGAATTGACAGAGACATCTCGCTGCCTGGACAATCACCCAAAGTTTTTCTGTACTGTTGGGGCAGCCTACAGGCTCATAGTGTCCAGAAGACTTTTCCATGAAGCAGGAAATTTCAAAGACAGTTCTGCCTATATTGGCAGTTTGCCAGTCATTATTTTCTATATCCTGCAGAATGTCTTACAGATACTTTTATGAAGCAGGAACCCCAAAGGATCATCTCAGCTTTAGGCAAGTTCATCAGTCATTTCTCTGTGGGCACTTCTTGTCTAGTTAAGTAGTCTAGGCAAGAGTAGTTTCTTGTCCAAATGGCTAATCAACTCCATAAGGAGCCTCTTCGATGTCCATCTTCCTCTTGAAGTAACTGGTACTGCCAGGAGAAGATGTGTCTCATTGTCATGAAAGTCTTAAATTCTTAAACATTTTAAATGTCATATTCTGAAGGAAGGTCTCTGAGATATTTTAAGAATCCATATCCATCTGAAATATTTCTCTGTACATGTAGAAATCTAACTAACATGACTACAAACTTGACTATTATAGGTGATTTTTTTCTATTAAGCTATATTTCTTAATTATACATTACATTTTTAAAAATGAACTACATAATCACAATACCTTAATCAAGTCAGAAATGCATATAACAAAATTGACCTTAAATTTGTATCAATAAGCCAAGATCCATACCAATGCAAATCTCTATAGCATATCCCCCTTGAAATGTAAACAAACAATTATAAGCAATATTTGGGAATATGGGCATAGTTTTCTCCATACTGCTTCATGCTGTGTGTGGGTGCTATTAATCAGTTCTTTCATGGTGTATCCTGTGTGCTAGGTTCATCTCAGTCAGCAATTGGGCAAAATAAGTTTTTGAGGATGTTCACAGCAACATTTCAGGAAGGTGTGGTCTATCAAACTATATTTGTTTAGAAGTAATCCACAGGTTCTCATCTTCTGTGAAAACAAAAAGCCTCTCTTTTCCAAAGCAACATATCCTTGGACTCAAATTTTGAAATCAAGATACCTTTATAATAAACATGCTGGTTTAGCTTAGCAGCTCATATAATGAAATGTCGCTCTGTACTTAGCTCCTTCACAGTCAAAAAATTCAAAGAAAACATAATAATATACATAATCCAGACTCTCTCTGAACTTTTCATTTTTATGTGGCTTATTTTTCTTTACTCCTATTAATGTATGATTATCTGTACTCTGTCTCTTTAAAGACTACCTTTTTTTAAGCATTAACTTTATTTTATGATTGTTTATATTCCTTTTCTTCTCTCTTCCAAGCCTACAAACATTTATCAACACTGTGACCCATTTAGAATTCTTTTATGTCTGAATCTGTCCTATTGTGAATCTGTAATTCTTTACTGTCCAGGAATACTTCTTAAAATACTAAGTGCTTCTTAAAAACTTAACCTGCATCAGTTCTTGGGTAATACGTTAATGACTGCTTGCCCCACCCAGGCCAGCATGACAGAGACACTTTTGCCTCTGAGCCACACATACCTCCCTACTTCCAGGCACACAGCAAGTCTGTGTTGCCATCAAGCAAGCCATAGTACTTTACTCATAAACCCCATCCAAATGTTCTGTCTCCTTCAAGACACAGAGGTTGCACTAGCAGCGTAGCCCAGAAAGCCAGCATTTTAAAACTACCACTTTTGTCCTGCTAAAGCTGAGTCAAGAAGTTCTCTCTTAAAGGAGCCAGGAAACAGCAAAAAGCTGTGATAAACTGTATTTTTGTGTTTAAAATTAAGCTCTCTCAGGTTTTTAAGTGGATTTAGACTATCACATTGGCACGAATTGTTGGAGGGAGGGAGGCTTGTTTGTTTCTGGTCCACCTGGCTAGGTTATACCCAAATTAACCACACAAAAATGTATTAATTAAATCACTGCTTGGCCCATTAGCTCTAGTCTCTTATTGGCTAACTCTAGC
Organism: Microtus oregoni; assembly: GCF_018167655.1. Lineage (NCBI taxonomy): Eukaryota > Metazoa > Chordata > Mammalia > Rodentia > Cricetidae > Microtus > Microtus oregoni. Next base: position 20,927,675 of record NW_024543093.1, on the reverse strand, counting down.
ATATTGATTTAATCCATTTTTATTAATCTGTTTATTGCCACATGGCAGTGTCTTACTGGGAAAGATCCAGCATGTCTGTCTCTGGTGGCTCCATGGCAGCTCTCTCCTACTCCACCTTTCTTCCTCCTAGCATTCAGTTCTGTCTTCCCCACCTACTTAATTTCTGCCCTATCAACTAGGCCAAGGTAATTTCTTTATTCATTAACCAATGAAAACAACACACAAGCAGAAAGAACTCTTACACCATTTCTGAATCATGGACATGCTATGTAGTGCAAGACATTCTCAATTTTAAGATTTTCCTGCCTTAACTTCCTAATGTGGGATTCTATATGCTGTGTATATATTTTATTACCATTGTTAAAAAAACGAAGCTATTTTGACCACTGGTATGGCAGAATATATCAAGGCAGGATACCCAAGCAAAGATAGAGGAGTAAAGATGGCAGAGTAAGGCAGGTATCATGAAGCTACTGAAGGAGAAAGAAGCCAGAATCTTACCTGGTAAGCCACAGCCTCATGGCAAAACACAGATTCATAGAAATGGGTTAATTTAAGATATAAGAACCAGGTGGGAATATGCCTAATTCTTTGGCCAAGTAGTGTTGTAATGAATATAGTTTCTGTGTGATTATTCCGATCTGGGAATCTGGGAAACAAAGGTGTAGTCTCCTTTTACAAAATGGTGTCCCCCAAAATAAAGCAGCAACAACAAATGCTGTTCAAGTGGTTGGGGCTAACCTGCATGGCCAGCTACTACTTTGGTCTAGGTGCTTGTATGCCCACATGGGGTCAGGAGAAATATAGCTGAGTGCATGCTCTGAGAGCATGCCCATTGCTCAGCACTCCTTGCCTAGGCTACTGGCTGGATCATTTCTGCTAGGCATGTACAAGCAGAAGAGCATGGCATATTTCTGCTGTCATACACAGAGACATTTCAAGGTCATGCAGGTGCTGCATGACAGATTTAGCTTTTACTCAGACAAAAAAGATTTATGTGTTGAATGGTGTTTCCCAGAGTTGAGGTGATGAGCACAGCTCCCATTCAGCAGTCCCAGAGTTGGCAGTAAATGTACATTTGCCATATTGAAAGGCCAAGAGAGTTGGAGCCAGCAACCAAGTCTGCTACAACCATACTGCTTACCATTTCAAGAAATGCTCCTGGTCAGAAAAGGTTTCAAATACACAATAGGACAGATTTACACAAAAGTGACCTATAAAAGAGATACAGTGTGTTTAAAATATAAACAAAGGCTTGGGAGAGAGAAGAAAAGGAGTATAAACAGCTATAAAAATAAATAGTTGTGGGCTGGAGAGATGGCTCAGAGGTTAAGAGCATTGTCTGCTCTTCCAAAGGTCCTGAGTTCAATTCCCAGCAACCACATGGTGGCTCACAACCATCTGTAATGGGGTCTGGTGCCCTCTTCTGGCCTGCAGGCATATACACTGATATAATATTGTATAATAAATAAATAAATAAATATTTTAAAATAAATAAATAAATAAATAGTTGTAAAACAAAATATCTATAAAGAAACAGCAAAAATAATATAAAAAAATAAGTCATGTAAAAATGGAAAATACACAGAGAGTCTGGATTGAATTTTTTGACAGCAGAAAGACACTTGACTCTGGGGGTTGCTACATTAAACCAAAATAAAGATATCTTGACTTCAAGATATAAGATCTAAGTGTATGTTGCTTTGGAAAAGAGGTTCTGCTTGTTTCCAGAGAATGAGAACCTGTGGATTCCTTCCAGGCTAATTTGGTTTGATAGGATAAGACCACCCCAAAAGGTTTTTAGTATTCTCCTTTACATGCTTGTGTTAGAAAAGCCATTAACATAGGGGAAGAAATGCAATGATTTCAATTGTTTCCCATAATAGAGCAAAGAGATGTGCAAGAAAATCTGCTTAGAGTACATACTTCTATATCATTTAAGTTACTCAAGGAATTAAAAACTGCTTGAACTCAGTATGGTCCCACAGCTCCTTTTATACAGATGCTGTTAGAAAATATAGGTGTAGAAGCTCTGTCACCAGCAGGTAGGAAGCAGATAGCCAATGCTTGCCTGTCAGCAGGAGACTATCTATTGTGGAAAACTAAATTTGCAAAACAATGTCAGGCCACAGCTGAGAGAAACAGAGCTCAATAGATTCCTATTTTGTATAAAATGCATGCATGTGAAGGACCTTATATAGTGAGAGATCAGCAGTTAAAATTTGATATAGCAGCATATTTCCAAATTAATACAATAGCCAAGAAGGCCTGGAGTAAACTTCCATCATCAAAAGAACAGACTAAAAATTTATCTAGTATAAGACAGGGGCCAGATGCATCTTTTCAGGATTTGTTTCCAGACTAACATAGGCATCTAATAGGTTGACTGGAGACATAGAAGCAGGGAAGTTGATAATTAAACAGTTAGCCTTTGAGAACGCTAATGTTGTATATGTAAGGCAGCTATAAGCCCTTTTGATAAGCAGGGTAACTTTGCAGATTATATCTGAATTTGCTCCAATATCAGCCAGTTGTATACACAAGGAATGGCCATAGCTGCTGCCTTGCAGGGAGAGACAATTAATGACCTACTATCCCAGCAGAGAAACCTAGGCCCAGGGAAGAATGCAAACTACAGAAATACCCGCAGGCTCTTTTGGATGCGGTCTTATGGGGCATCAGGTCAGATGATGTCCTGATAGAAGAGTAAGCCTGAGGAAAGAAGAGAACCAGGATTATGTAGGAGATATGGGAGAGAAAAGCATTGAACTAGTGAGTGCAGATCAAAAAGTGGTGATCTAGGAAATCCCCTTTCAGGAAACAGATGTAGAGGCCAGTTTCAGGCCCTGAGACAAAATTATAGGGTGATCCAGCAATCTGTTTCCTCACAGGAAATCTATACAGGACCTTTTCAGAGCAACCCTAGGAAGGATAGGGCTTGACCTCAGCTCTTCTATATACAAGGTTCTGACATCCAAAGTGGGGATACAAGCTCTACCCACAGGGTCTATGGGCCTTTACCAAAAGACACTGTAGGATTATTGTTAGGGAGAAGTAGCACAACTATGCAAGGGATTATTGTCACTCCTGGAGTCATTGATGCTGATTTTGAGGGAGATATCAAGGTGATGACTCACTCACCAGGTGGAGTTGTCTGTACTAAAGGCAGGTCAGAGGCTTTCACAATTAATTTTACTTTCTACTGTGTAAACCAATAATCAAAGCAAAAAAGAAAAGAGAGGAAAGGACAAATTTGGTTCATCTGATGCATATTGGGTACAAGCCATTGGTCCTCAGAGACCAGAACTGACCTTGTTTAGATATATTTGCTGGTTTTATAGATACTGGGATGGATATTTCTGTTATAATGGCCAACCAATGGCCTTCTAAGTAGCCAAAAATAGAGACAATTACACAACTACAAGGAATTGGTCAGACTATAAATTCTAAACAGAGTAGTAATAAACTACATTGGAAAGATGAAAAAGGCCATGAAGAAACTTTCTGGCCATATATTATTCCCTATTTACCCATGAATTTATGGGGCTAAGAGATTATGCCCAAAATGGGGATATATTGATATTCCCAACACAGCTGTTACTAATCAAATAATTCAACAAGGATTATTACCTAATCAAGGTCTAGGCAATAATATTAAGGAAAAGATTGATCCTATCATACCAGATGATAGACCTCCTAGGGCAGGATTAGGGTATTTTTATGGGAGGTCCCTGAAAAACCTGCACTCCATGCAGGCTCAATAGTATGAAAAGTAATGAGCCTGTAGGGGTAAATCGGTGGCCTCTAACACAAGAAATATTATGAGCTGGCCAGCAGTTAGTAAAGGAACAGCTAGATAATGGACACATTACACCACCTAATTCACCACGGAATTCTCCAATTTTTGTTATTAAAAAGAAACCAGGAAAGTGGAGATTGATTCAGGATTTAAGGGAAGTTAATGCAACCATGCAGCCAATGGAAGCATTATAGCCAGGGCTGCCTTCTTCTATGGTGATTCCAAAGTACACCTGTTGTTCTTAATTTCTGGCTGGCTTTCTTATCTGCGGGTTAGAGGGTAAAGACATTACGCGAAGAAGACACAGACACGTGGCAGTCCCACGTGGGTGCACTTTTAATGGGGGAGGGGTAACAGGCAGGTAAAAGGTGTGCAAACACGACAGGGGAGGCGGGGAAGAAGAGAGAAGAGAGAGAGCTCGTGGTGGCCCTCGCTTTTTAACAGGAAATGCAAAGGCTTCTGGGAATATGTCCATAGTCCAAGAGAATACTGGGAGCTGTAGTTACGCAAAGGAACAACATTTCACCCTTTTGGTTTGATTAAAAAAATTGGGGGACCTTAAAGGGTAGGGAATGGGGGCGTAGTCCAGTCTCTCATGGCTGCTTCCTGCTGGCTTTGGGTATCAGGGGATCCAGGGAATGTCCGATTATTCTGGCGATGTCCCACTGGTGTTTGAGGCCGCTGGTGTCCTTGGGATCGCTGGTGTCTGGGGTGGCTTATGTCCGCTGGCGTTTGAAGTCTTAGGGTGGCTGATGTCCGCTGGCATTTGAAGTCTTGGGGTGGCCGATGTCCACTGGCGTTTGAGGTCTTGGCTGGCATCTGAGGTGGCTGATTGAAGAAATCTGTCTGGCTTTTCCTGAGTAACTGGGTCATCATTAAGATGCTGGAAGGCAAAAGTTGCATTAGTAGAAGGAAAAAAAAATTAAAAGGGGAGGAGAGGAGATCTGGGGTGAGGGAGTCTTAGGATGTCTGGGGTTAAGAATGATAAAAAATTAAATAATACTTATTCCGTTAATGATCCGCTTGTGTTTGATTTGTTTAGCTGGGTCGGGCTGGCATCCTGGAGCTTAAAGAAAATGTCTTAAAAGAAATAGATTTTAACCGTATATTCCTTAACATTTCAGGGGCCACTGCTGCAGTCAGTGGCTGGCCTGTTATGTCAAAGAACTTTGTTGAGAATCTGCTTACCACCTGAGCCCTTGACTCCGTATTTGATGATGGTACCTCTAATGACAGCTGGTTGGTTATTTGTGAATTTAAAGAAGGAAGGATGTGTTAACACAGTGACTGTTGGGACCATTGTCTTCCTTAGACTGGAGTAGAGGGGGCTGAACCCGATGTCCTTTGGAACTTAAGAGAACAAGGTCCCATCTGAGTTACCATGTATGAAGGATTATCTTGAGCTGTGGAGATAAATGGTTTAAGATGTGACAGGTGAATCCAATGAGGAATTCCTTCAAGCTTGGAAGCTGTGGGAATTAAAAGAATTACTCTGAAAGGGCCCTGACATTTAGGGGAAAGAGGTGAAGGGCACTGACCTGGAGGTGAGAATAATACCTTATCTCCTATTTTAACCGGCGGTGAGCATGTATTAGCACATGGTTGAGGTAGTGAGTGATCTGTGAAGTCCCACCGTAGTGAACGTAAGTGGAAAAGGAGGGGAGTGAGCAGGTGGTCAGGAAGGGGAGAGGTCCCTGATGAGAGGCCGGGGATTAAGACCAGCCGCCCATACATGAGTTCAAAGGGTGAAATGAGAAGGGGGCCCCTTGGAAGAGTCCGAAGCCTGAGAAGAGCTAGGAGCAGGAATCTTACCCAGTTGAGGTGGAGTTCCTGTGACATCTTAACGAGAGCTTCCTTTAAAGAGTGGTTAGTTCGTTCTGCTTTACCTGATGACTGAGGATGGTACGGTATGTGAAAATTCCAGGGGATTCCAAGCACTTTAGACAGATTTTGAGAAATCTGAGAAGTAAACTCTGGACCGTTATCTGACTGAAGAGAAGTTGGGAGTCCAAACCGAGGAATAATCTCTCAGAGAAGAACATCAGAGACTGTCTGGGCTCTCTTGTTAGAGCTGGGGAAGCCTTCAACCCACCCAGACATTGTATCCACCAGAACCAGGAGATATTTAATCTTCCTGACTGTGGGCATATGAGTAAAATCCAGTCAGTTCCCGGAAGGGAGCCCCTTGCCTGATGGGTAGGAAAAGGGAAGCTACGATATTTGGTCCTGGGATCTGACTTTTGGCAGATCTCACAGGAGGCAGTGGTGGCTTTTAGGAACCTGATATCCTCAGGTGTGGGTTTGGTATGTGTTTTTACAAAATGAAGTAGAGTTTTCTCATTGGGATGAAAACGCTGGTGTAGGTAGGACAGGATCTGATGAGTGTTAGGAGGTGTCTGCGAGGTTGTGGGCTGTGCTGTAAGTACTCCCTGAGGTAACTGAGGCAGATCTGAGCTAAGTGCTGCTGTCTTAGCTGCTCTGTCAGCCCGGTTATTTCCCTTGGAAACAATAGAACTGTCAGACTGATGGGACCGACAGTGAATAATTCCTATAGCTTTAGGGAGATGGGAAGCTCTTAGTAAGTCCATAATATGCTCTGAGTTGGTAATAGACCCTCCCTTCGCCTTGAGAAGCCCACGTTCCTTCCAGATGGCCACATGAGATAACAGGATATGAAAAGCATATTTAGAATCTGTGTAAACATTTAAAGATTGTTCCTCGGCTAACTGAAAGGCATGGGTGAGTGCTATCAGCTCAGCCTGCTGGTTAGTAGTTTGAGCAGGGAGTGCCTTTGCCTCTACTATCTCTGTGTCTGACACTATGGCATAACCTGCTCTGCGGGTCCTGTCACATAGAAAGGAGCTGCCGTCCATGTACCAGGTGTGAGTAGCCTGGGGCAGACTGCCCTCCTGTATATGTGAGGGGTGGGGCAGTAGGTCCTCTAGGATCTCAATGCAGGAATGGGATGGGGAATCATTAACATTAGGTTGAGGTAGAAGATTTGAAATATTGAGAGGTGGGCAGCACTGAAATGTGAGACTTCCACCAGCGCCACCTGAAGGGAAAGAACTCGAGAAGGAGGTAGGGTCTGTAGGCCTTTGTAAGTTAAGAGGTTAGACAGGTTATGATGAGAGAAAACCGTAGTGGGTGCTCCGAAGGTTAGCTTTTTTGACTCACGAATAAGAAGTTCAGCAGCCGCTAAAGCACGTATGCAGGCTGCCCAGCCCCGAGTGGTGAGGTCCATCTTCTTTGACAGGTAAGCTACAGGTGCGAAGGAAGGTCCCAGTTGATGGCCTAGGACTCCCAGGGCATAGCCCTCTTTTTCTGCTACGTAAAGAGAAAAAGGGCGGGTTAAATCCGGAAGATGGAGAGCTGGGGCTTGGGTAATGGCCTGTTGGAGTCTCTGGAAAGGTTTGGTGATGGGGTGAAGGAGGGGCTCATGCAGAGAGCCAAGAGCTGCATCATATAGGGGGCGGGCGATAAGAGAGAATGAGGGAATCCAGGATCGCAGGAAACCGGCCACTCCCAGGAATGATAGAACCTCTTCTTTGGTGGAAGGAACTGCAAGAGATTGACTTAGTCTTTTTCTGTCCAGGGTGATAGCTTTTTGTGTTGGGGTTATGGTTAACCCCAAATACGTTACCTGAGTGGCAGACAATTGAGCCTTAGAAGCCGAGACTCTGTAGCCCTTTTTGGATAAAAAATTTAATAAGGTGGCAGTGTCAGTCCTGCTAGTCTCCAAAGATGGGCTACACAGCAGAATGTCATCGACATAGAGTACCAGTTTTGTTTTAAGGAGGGACAGTGAGAGCAGATCAGCGGCCAGAGCCTGGCCAAAGAGGTGTGGGCTGTCCCAGAATCCCTGAGGGAGAACGCTCCAGGTTAGTTGTGTGGAGAAATTAGTATCAGGATCTGTCCAGGTGAAGGCAAAGATGTTCTGAGACTGAGGGCTGAGAGGAATAGAGAAAAATGCATCCTTAAGGTCTAAGACTGAGAAGTGGGAGGTCCCTGAAGGAATGTTAGACAGGAGTGTGAGGGGATTAGGTACCACTGGATGTAAAGGAACGACAGCAGAATTGATGAGCCAAAGGTCCTGAACCAAACAATAAGTTCCATTAGATTTTTTGACAGCCAGTATAGGAGTGTTAAAGGGGGAGGAGGTGGGGTGAAGCAGCCCCTTCCTCAAAAGATCAGAGATTATAGGTTTTCGTCCTCTGAGGCTTTGGGAAGAAAGGGGGTACTGGGCTTGGGTGATATACCCAGTGGGGTTTTTTAACTGAATAACAACGGGGGAATGGTGTTTAGCGACAGCGAGGTTTTGGGTATCCCACACGAGAGGTTTCTCCCTTCCAAAAACCTAGGACAAGAAGTTACAAATATGCCTGACTTTCAATGACGGGTAATCTCAGGTAAAGGGAGAGGTCTTTGCCCAAGGCAGACATGATCATCTGCCCTGTTGTGGAAGCACAGGTTTTTATTTTAAAATTATTAAGAGAGAGTGAATTGTGGGGCAATGTTATACAGGCCACATATTTCTGCATTGTTTTGGTAGCCAGGCTTTCAAGCCACAATAGCAGCTGAGGTGCTAAAAGCACTTACAGTCTGGCTGTCTCCAGAGATCAGGATATGCTGATGTTGTTCTGCTCCCTTCTTTGTAATTATGGGGACAGCCTTGGAAGAGGTGTTAATCCAAGCTAGTGACAGAGCTGTAGATGTGATTTTAGTCCTACTACCCAGGAAACAAGATGCTAATGAACTTTCCCCTCAGTTTACTTTGGGAGATAAAAGCTGTTTGGAGAATAAATGTGATCTTCAGGATTTCAATGATTCCTGAGACTGCCTTCCTATATTGTTGTGTGAACTGTGTCTTAATTATTCCCATGCCTCCATGCTGGTCCAGAGAGATAGTTTATGTTGGGGTTGGACCTCATCGCCTCTGGGGACACATGCTGAAGCATTTTTATATTTAAACTTAGCAGACCTCTGAGGGAATGACTAAGGTTAAAAAAAGGAATAGGGTTAAATTACAAGTGAGGCTCCATCTATTATTATCAGTGCTATTACAATAGGAGATACCAGAAAACTGTCTTTGCTTTTCTTGTGAACACTTAGCAAGATGGCAGCCATGCCAAGCTAAAAAGAGGTTTAAAACAAAGTATTTCTTGCCAACACTTTGATGACAGACTTCTTAGTCTTAAGAATATTTACAAATATTGTTTTATCACCAGATTTTGTACTTTATTGTAGTACTCTGTGATGAATAAAAGAGCAGCATTACAAGAAAATGTTATTATAGATATCGGTTGTCTGACAAGTGTGAGTCATCTCAAGGGGATGAGAATGTGGTACCACACTCCTGCTTTATAGTTTGCACTGTAGGTATTTTAGGGTATATGTGGGCAATTTCTGAAGGAACAGCAGTTGCCATGATATTTCCATAGAGAAAAAGAGGTCAGTGATGCATCTTGTCTCTGGTATCCTATCTTTGATATGTTGTACATGGTCCTGCTTTGAAGTGGTTTGTTTCTAACACATCACTCTTTTCCCCTTTGATTTGGAGAGCCTAAGACTTTACTTCTATTGAAAGCAGAGCAATAGATATGTGGATGACTGTAAAATACAGCTATCTGAGCAGTGCTGAAAGGCTAAGCAGTTAGTTATTCTTCTGCAGAAAAGGCTGGCCTCCTGTGACCAGGGCCCTTCCCATGTTCCCTATTTTGAACCTCTAGTTCCTTTTCTATCCCCTGAGAACTTATCCTCAATAATTTATATGTGTATGAATCCATATCTCAGAGCTTCTTCAAAGGATCCTAACACCACAAACCTGTGATTTAGACAAGGATTGGACTGTACTTACACTTACTGCCTGCTAGAAAAACTTCATGCAGAAAAGAGTTATTCAAATACAACCAAATACCTATTTCCATGCACAGCTATCTAAATGATTCCAACAGCATCTAGTTCCATATGAACTCATCAGAATTGAGCAGATTTCCTCTCCAGTAGCCAGTTCAATCACTAGGGAGACACAGCACTGGCCTATAAATTCTCAACCATCCAGAGTTAAATGATGTAATGATGACTCACTTGCCTCAGGACAATGAGTTCAGCCTTGAATTCTCTGTCTTATCTCACTCTGATTTCCACTGAAACCTTGATGTCATATTGGAAAGAAGGTAAAGGCTGCTAACTCCTAAGTAATTGTTCTTAAAATTAGTGAAGGAAGTCTATGCTCAACCTCCTCTTCACTGACCTAATATTTACATACCGGATATCCTTGATGACCACTTTGCTTTAGTTTTCTTTCTGGTGCTATAAAAAAAACATTGATCAGAAGCACTTGTAGTGAAGGAAAATGTTTATTTAAACTTGTAAGTTACAATCCATTTTTGAGGAACTCAGAGCAGAAACTCAAACAGAAACTTAAAGTAAAAACTATGCAGGAATGCTTCATGGTGGCTGACTTTTTCAAACTCATGCTTAATTATTTAGCTTCATTATACAACCCTAGATTACCTGTCAGGGAATGGTAACAGCCACAGTGGGCTAAGCCCTGGTACATCAATTTGCAATCAGAAAAGTACCTCACAGATATGCTCATAGGCCAATATGATCTGGGCAATTTCTCGATTGAGATCACTTTTAGGTTGTGTCAGTTTGACAATTAAAATTAACTACAGCACACTACTTGTGCTTATTTTTGAAAGACAAATGATCATTAGTTCGTTGAACAACAATCAATGGATTTAGCTACAATCCATTATGTATTTTTTGTGTGCCAGGAATTTTTATTTTTTTAAATGAACATACTCTTACAAAGATGCTGGTCATGATACTATAATGTCCTTTTTCAGATAAGAATATTAAAGCCAAAAAAACCCCCAATGATTCTCAATCCTTTGCACACTATATTAAGACTCTATGAGATTCAGATCTAACTGCTTCAAATATGTTGCCAACATACTTTAAAGTGAGTTAGAGACTTTCATCTATTGCTTTATTTTTTCTTCTAGCATTTGTTAATATCATTCTTTAACTAAACCAGAACTAAACCAGATGGAAAGAAATTTGCTTACCCTTGCTATAACTTCTGTCAAGAGGGAGGATGCTATCTCAGGAGGGAGTAAGCACAGAACATCCCTTTAGCTTATTTGAGTGAACTAAGTTTAAGGGCACTTAAAATACTGCAGGGTTTAATACAGAAGAGAAGAATGACTGGGATATTACAATACAGGTTCAATAAATGGTAGGACTAGAATGGCCCACTCTGCAGCCAAAGCCTATCACAGTCCCTTCATCTGTTCCCATGCACTTGCAGTTTTTTTGAGAGACAGAATCCTAACATGAGACTTAGGACAAGAATATGTAAACAAAAGACCAGAGCTAACATTTAGAGTTAGAAGTTGGAAGTCTTAAATTTGAGTTCTCTTTCTACACTTTCTAAATTTAATAATTATATCAAATTTAACTCTGTTATTATTGAAGTAATGTTGAGAAAATGCTGCACTTAAAATTCATGTTCTACAGGTAGAAATGAGATTAAAATTTGATCTAACCAAATTCTTTACTATGTAAATAAATAAATTAAAAAAAAACTGGCTAGTCAAATTGTCAAAATTATGGCATCAGTATAGGACCAATATTTCTTCTCATGTACCATAATTTAATATTCTTCATGCTACTGTATTAAAACCTTTCTCAGAAAACAGATTTGGTAGTGCACTTATAATCAAAACACTTGGCAAGCTGAGGAATGATAATTGCCAGTCAGAGGCTAGCCTAGGTCTCATGGTTAGATCCTGTTTCAATACCACTGCTCACACACTCTCCCATGGAGGTATGTCAAAGGATGAAATGTGCTCAGCAGCACCAGCATTAGGTCATTGTTATATTGCATATTTAATGCCAAGTTTCACATGCAAATATCAATTTATGTTACACAGCCTTGGTTTTGGGTTTTTGTTTTATGAAGGAGAGCTTATGTTTCTTTTAATTTTTACCTTCTACCTACTTCTCTGTTGCTCATCATTCTGTACTGAAAGGCAATGGGTGTTTGATTGCCTATAGAAAGGAGTTGTGTCTTTTTCTACTTCCTGTGTAGATTAGATTTAAGTATGATCTCCTGAGTAAATTGGAAGCATGGGAAACTTGGGGGAGGGTTGAGGGAGAAGGGAGAGGCAGGGAAGGAAGCAGAGAAAAATGTAGAGTTCAATAACAATCAATAAAAAAAGAAAAGAGTTTTTTTCTACTCAATATATTTAATTTTCTGGTTAATTACGTTATCAAAATAGATAGCAAAGAAACAATGTTAAACAGAGCCTCTCTTTCCTTTGCAGCACTGCTTTATCATTCACACTACTCACTGGATGATGCTGCTGAGATAATAATGGGAACTGCAAAACCTTTTCAGATCAAACAAGTCACACATTACTACTAATGGATGAAAGCACTTTGCAGATACTTATTTATCATTGCAGTCTCAAATATACAAGAAAAAAATTACTCACTCATTTAATTAACCGTCAAGTATTAAGGTATCTATCATTTTTGTATGGAACTGCACTCATTTCAAATAAGATGAGCTTTCTTCAGTACTGTGAAGGGGTCATCATGTGAAAAAAAATTGCAAAATGCTAGTAAGTTACCATTTGAACAAACAGTGCCTACAACAGCAGGTAAAATTTAAAATATTGGAAGTTAATAATCTCATATTAGCAACTGAAAACCATGTCCCACTCTTAACTCCTGTGACTACAGCCTTCCTCTTGAGTCTCTGCTATCATGGGGGTATTGACCATTCATGACAAAAAAAAAAGAGAGAGAAAAAGCAAAAATCCATTCTGTAGTGCACAGCAGGACAGGCAGCAATAACAAGTGAATGAGAGAATCATTTCTGGAAAGTGTGGTTTTCCTAATCCATCACACCATCACAGCCATTTTGAAAACATTAAGTGGCAATGAAATCATGCATTATGGTGTCTTTCTGTATGCTTCCCTTTATGTCATCCATTTCCACCTCCCATGAAGCAGTCTGAAAACCAGCTTTGTAGGTGGTGTAATTTCACACACCCCAGAGATTCTATAAAATAAGATATATTATATATATATTACAATATTATACATATATATATATATATATTACAATAATCTTAGCTGCTACAAGCAAAAAGTTTTAGAACATGGATTTTAAAATAAAATATAAAAATCATACATTGTTATTACTGGCTATCTGATAAAAGAAATTATAATGAATTCTCTAGAAGAAAGTAAATATTGTAAGACTTAAATTCTATATCCTCAGGTGGGTGATATGCTCAATGGTAGAGTACCTGCCTAGCATGTGTGAGACCTGGATTAAATCTCTAGTACTGTCATCATCATTAAGACAAGGGGAAGGAGAAGAACAGAAGATGGGCAAGTGAGGAGAAGGAAGACTAAGTGTTTCACTTGCTTTTATTCTTCAGGAATCAGTATAACACAGTGTCATTTGGAGTCTTGTTATTGTTTCTTTCCTTTAGCAGAACAGTAGAACTTGACTTTTCTTCAGTTCCATGGCCTATTTAGTCTCATGCTCTTGGGACTCAAGCTGCATATACCACATGGAATGGGTTTTAAATCCAATCAAATAGAGGTTGGTTGTTCCTAAAACTTTGATTCTCCTGTTGCACCAGTGGATCTTGCAAAGAGATCAGCACTAGATATGAAAGGCCTTGTATCTGGGTTGGTATTGACCTTTTTCCTTCAGTGGCATGTAGAGAACCTTCCAGTGTCAGTAGGGATGAAGTCTCCAGATAGGCACCAGCCCAAATGTAAGCACTATCTTCAGAATTAGGGTCTTACCATCAGCTTATAATGAGCAACCAATATCCTTGGAAATAGCTTGGGCTGTTTGGGGGCTTCTATAGGAGTTCCCTTGGCCAACAACTCAATTAGATGCAACCCATTCCCAGAGGCTTCATTTGGTACTCAGAGATGTCTAGTTGGTGACCTGTCTCCCACATTATTTGGTGACTCCATTTATATTTCTTTTATATATGTACACATTTAAAGAAGATTCTTCTGCATTTAGTTGTCATATGACCCCCTTGAATGGTCATTAGTATTAGCTGTCCATCTCTGTATTGTTTCCATCTTTCTTCCCTCTATATTTAGTCTTCCAATTTCAGCTGCTCCCTGCATCCTTCCATAACTATATACTCTATTTTCTCTTCTTCTAGAGATTCTTTCCTTTCCCAAATCCCTCACCCTATACCTAACCTCTGTGGTTATAACAATTGTAGCCTGTTTATTGAAGATTTAACAGCTAACACCACATATAATCAAATAAACATCATATTGACCTTTTAGGGTTTGGATTGCTTTACTCAGAATTATTTTTTCTGGCACTTACTTGTGAATTTCACAATTTCATTTTTTAAACAACAAAAAAGCTAATTGACAGTCTATTGTATAAATGTACCACTTTTTTATCCATTTATCTTTTGGTTGACATATAGATGGTTTCAAATTTCTGGCCATTATAAATTGAAATGGATAAGAAAAAAAGAAATTTCTATAGCAAGATCTCAATTTCTTTAAATCACTAATAAAATGAGTTCCTGAAAAAGACCAAAAACTGGAAGCACATAATGGGCCAGACACTAAAGCCTTCTCAGAGTCCTACCTTGTTGAACACACAGATAAAAATAGCTCTAGTTTAACTTGGCTATTTGAACTTACTGAGTTCATGTCCAGATTCGAACACTTATGCCTAACCCTTAGGAAAATTATTTCACTTTTCTGGTTCCCTGACTTTCTTTCTAAAATTTGTTTAATAGTAATACAATTTAATTATATTCTTGTGAACAACTTATCCCAAATGAGGCAATTAGAATTAGCACCTTGAATTCTAGAATTGTTCAGTCAAGATATGCTTTTATAATGGCTTTGAGGTATTATATATTTAAAATCATTTATTGATTCACACCAGGATACTTGCCTACTTTCTAGGGCTTCACATTCTCTCCGAGCTATCAGAAGGCCAGTTGCCATACTATGAGGACACATAATTCACTTTAGATTGTCCTTGTGGTGAATCATGGACTCTTTCTACTAAAAGCCAGCAAGGAATCCAGGCAGGGCTGGCTGCTAAGATCACATGTGTGAGCTTAGAAGTATGATGGAGGTGGGTCATCTGTCTATTTGTTGCTTTCCTTGGTTAATTAATAAAGAAACTGCTTGGCTTTTGATAGGACAGCAGCTTAGATAGGCGGAGTAAACAGAACAGAATGCTGGGAGGAAGAAGGCAATGAGACAGTCACAATAGCTCTCCTCTTCAAGACGGATGCAGGTTAAGATACTTCCGATAAGCCACCACCTCATGGTCCTACACAGATTATTAGATATTGGTTAATCAAGATGTGAGAGTTAGCCAGTAAGAGGCAAGAGCTAATGGGTCAAGCAGGGTTTAAAAGAATACAATTTGTGTGTTGTTATTTCCAGTGATAAGCTAGCCATGCAGGAGCCAGGTGGTGGGAAGCCACCCACAGCTCCAGTACTACAGAGTGGCTGCCCAACGTGGTAACAAACTCCACATAAAACCTGAGAGAGCTTAAGTTTAAACAGAGAAAAAAACAGAGTTAAACACAGATTTTTGCTGTTTGTTGGTGGCATGTTGTAGAGAGATTTCCTGTTTCAGCAATAGCGGCAGAAAAAAAAACCATGTCATTTTAAAGCGCAGCTTTCTGGGGTTGTGCCTCCAGTGCAAACTCTGGCTTTAAAGCATTTCAATGGCTTTTATGGGACTGTATGTTTGTGTACCTGCTCAGGATAGGGAGGAAAGTAGCTGAGACCTTGCCCTTGGCTCAGCTCTTCCTGCCTGGGTAGACAGCAGAATCAGACATAGGCAGGCGGGAGAGCATGGTGGATTTCTGACTCTATACAGAGAGATGTTTTCAGACTGCGCAGTGCTCTGCATGCCAGATTTGGCTGTAACTTGGATGAAAAGTTTCTGTGCTGCATGCTCAGTCCCAGAATTAAACTGCTGAATGCAGCTCCAATGTGGACTTGCTGTGTGCCTGGAACTGTGCACAGCTTAGGGGCACCAAATGGCTCTTAGGCAGGAGCAGCTGCTCCATGCTGAACTGTGTTGATCTCAGTCAGAAACTATCATAATTACCATAATAACAGCACAGTTAAGGTTTAGACTGGGCAGGAAACAGGCGGTACCGTATTACCCCTATGTGGTGCAAGTGAAAGTTTTTAAAAAGCACTTAGCATTTTAAGAATGCTCCTGGACAGTAAAGAATTACAGATTCACAATAGAACAGATTCAGACATAAAAGACCTCGATGGGTCACAATGTTGGACGAGTGTATGTAGGCTTGGGAAAGAGAAGAAAAAGAATATAAAAAATAAAGTTAATGTTAAAAAAAGGGTAAAGTCTTTAAAGAGACAGAGGACAGATAGATATAGATAAAAATGAATAAAGAAAAACAAGACACTTTAAAATGAAAAATTCACAAAAAGTCTGGATTCTGTGTATTATTGTGATTTTTTTTAAACTTTTGACTGTAAAGGAGCTAAGTACAGAAAGACATTTCATTACATGGGCTGACAAGATAAACCAGAATGGATATCATAAGGGTATGACTTCAAAATTAGGATTTAAGGATATGATGCTTTGGAAAAGAGTTTCTTCTTTTGTTTACACAGAGGATGAGACCCTGTGGATTGCTTTTATCCCAATATGGTATGATATACCACGCCCTCCTGAAAGGTTGCTGTACACACCCTCAAAAAACTACTTCACTCAACTGCTGACTGAGATAAACCTGACACACAGGTTATACCAAAAAAACACCTAAATAACAGTGCCCCCATTCAGCAGAAAGCAGTTAAGAGAGAAAAAACTGCACCTATGTTCCCAAATATTGTTTATAAATGTTCTTTTACATTTAAAGGGGGATATGATATATAGATATGAATAATTTGCATTGGTATGCATTTTAAAGTCAATTTTGTTATATGTATATGTATTTCTGATCTTGATTAAGGTATTGTGATTGTGTAGTTCATTTCAAAATATAATGTTTAATTAGGAAATATAGGTTGTGAATGGATAATCAACAATAATAGTCAAGCTTGTAGTCATGTCAGTTAGATTTTCTAGATATGCATAGATATATTTCAGATAGACATTATTCATATCTTTCAAAGACTACAGAATATGGCATTTAATGTTTTAATAACTTAAGGTTTTTCATGACAATGAGACACGTCTGCTCCTGGCAGCATCAATCTACTTGAAGAGGAACATGGGCATCGAAGAGGCTCCTTATGGAGTTTGATAGCCATTTG
The DNA here is from genome assembly GCF_018167655.1 of Microtus oregoni. Taxonomy (NCBI): domain Eukaryota; kingdom Metazoa; phylum Chordata; class Mammalia; order Rodentia; family Cricetidae; genus Microtus; species Microtus oregoni. The sequence continues at coordinate 20,910,538 of NW_024543093.1, read as the reverse complement.
GGCAAGAAACTGCTCTTTCCTGGACTGTTGCATAAACCGAACACAGAGAACCCACAGAGAGAGGACTGCTGAACTTGCCTAAAGGTGAGATGATCTTTTGGGGTTCCTGATTCATGAAAGAGTGTGCGAGACATTCTGCAGGACAGCAGGAAGTGACTGAACTGTCTTTGAAATTTCCTACTTCATGAAAATGTCTGCTGGATACTATGGGCCTGTAGGCCAAAGATGGATGCCCCAATGGTACAAAAAAAACTTTGGATGACTGTCCAGACAGTGAGATGTCTTTGTCATTTCTAGAGTTTTGGACTTCTTGTTTGCTTAGGTAATATTATATCCTTCTGGAGTCTTTGATGGTTAAAGAATGGTTAGTTATATTTGTAGATATAGTTATAGTCATACTTAGTTATAATAAAAGATAAAATTGATCTAAATATTGTAACTGTAATTCTTGCTTGATAACTGTTTTGTTATGAGTAATTTTACTATGTTAAAGTTAAAGCCTTTCTTTTTTGTTTAAACAGAAAAAGGGAAAATGATGGAGGTGGGTCATCTGTCTATCTGTTGCTTTCATTGGTTAATTAATAAAGAAGCTGCTTGGTTTTTGATGGGACAGCAGCTTAGATAGGCAGAGTAGACAAAACTGAATGTTGGGAGGAAGAAGGCAGTGAGTCAGATGCTACAGCTCTCCTCTTCAAGATGGACACAGGTTAAGATCCTCCCTGGTAAGGCAACACCTCGTGGTGCTACTCAGATTATTAGAAATGGGTTAATCAAGATATGACAATTAGTCAAGAAGAGGCTAGAACTAATGGACCAAGCAGTGTTTAAAAGAATACAATTTGTATGTTCTTATTTCAGGTAAAGCTAGCCATGCGGGAACTGGGCAGGAATGCAGCCCACCGCTCCCACCACAACAGAAGTGCTTCAACCAGAGAGTCAAGACCTGTGATGAGTATATAGCCCCACCAGACAGTGTGAATACAATCCCTCTACTAGGTCCAAAGCCTCCATCAGAATAGAACTAGACTGAAGAATGAAGTTTCTTCCTTAACAGGAATGCTAATATTCCAAGAAAGATCACTAGATAGACACAGCCCTCTGTTCCTAGAGCTGTTCATGCAGTCATGGTACCCTGGGCCTTGCTGAAGAAGTCGAAAGAGAAGCACTTTTTGAAATGTCCCTAAGCCTAGGATTCTATGTTGTTTTCATTGATGTAGTCAAATTGTTCAATTGAAACTATGTTTTTCATGTAATATATTCTAATCGGAGTATCCCATGGTCAATTTTAAACATAATTAGATCCTAAGATAATAAGGAAATGGTTTTTATGTCCATCCAAAGTTTTGAAAACAATAGATGACATTTGTTTTAATGATTTGGTCAGTAAAATATCTGATATTAAAATTGTTGTTTTGTTTGGCTATATTTTACCTTACTGGTATTTTGTTTGCATACTATGACTTGCAGTTTTGTATTTTTATGGATTATGTGAGCATTTTTCCTACTTATTTTAGTTTTGCTTATTTTGATAATGATTTGCTTGTTTTCTTATTTACCTGCCTATTTTCTAATAAGAGACTGTAGGCATAAGGATGGATAAGAAGTGGGGTGAGAAGGATCTAGGACAAGATGAGGGTGAACAGAATATATTATATGAAGAAAATCTTTATTTTCAATAAAAAACTGTTGTTAGACTAGTTAAACAAGCATGTATGTATGTGTCTGATTTTAGAGTTTAATATGTTTATATAACTTTTAGATTGAATTCTTTGCTTTTGCTAGCTATTCTCATCTGTTATCTGACTTTAGACAGTTCTTTTTCATTCTGAAATCTATTTAAAATTCTAGGACAGTAGCTCTCCACCTTCTTATTACTGTGACCTTTTAATAGAGTTTCTCATCTTGTGGGAACCCCCAACCATAAATCTATTTTAGTTGTTACTTCACAAATGCTATTTTGCTACTGTTATCAATCATAATTGTAAATAACTCATATTTCTGATGTGTTGTTGGAGGCAGCTCATTGTTGGTGGAGACACTTCGCTTGTTTCCTGACTGCCCTGACCTGAAATAATCATTCAGAAACCATATTATATGCAATACTGTTTGGCCAATATTTTAAGCATATTTCTGGCTAACTATTATATCCTAAACTAACCCAACTCCATTAATCTGTGCATCACCATGAGGTTGTGGCCTACAGCAAAGTTTAGGCGGATTCCAGTGGAAGTGTCTGTTCCCTGTGGTGGCTCCATGACTTCTCCCTGACTCTGCCTTTTTTCTACCAGAATTCAGTTTAGTTTTTCTACCTAGCTCTATTGTGCTAAGCCACTGGCTAAAATAGCTTTAATCTTTAATCAATTAAAGCAAAACATAGACAGAACTTTCCACACCACTGACGGTCTTAGGTGACTCCTGTTAAAGGGTCATTTGTCTCCCTAAGGGGTCATGAGAACCATAGGCCTAAAATAACTACTAATGAGTGTGATTTCATCTTTTAAGAAAAATGTTCACTTGATTGTAGGAAGGAAAATCCACAAAAAAGGAGAATCAAATTACCCAAGATATATGAAATGGGAGAGAGAAAACAAAATAATGACATTACATGTTAACCAGGGCAGCAAGCCCTAACTTCACCAGGCACTTCCTGGGAACCTACAAGCCACTATGACCAGGGAGACAAGAAGGCTAACAGAGATCTTCACCTCTCAATCTGTTCCTTCAAATCCAAACCCCTAGTTTCAGGGTCAGCTCTTCAGAACATTGGCTGCAGCCTTTCCTCCCCTATCTTCAGGGGAACCCAACTCTCTCCTCATTGTGTGTGCAGTCAGGAAGATGAGAGATAAAGACTGATGCTTAGTTTGCTTTTCTTTTTATCCAGTCTGTGACTGTAACCCACCAATGGCTCTGCTCAATTCAAGTATAGAATTTTCTTCTGTAGCTAAGCCCTACTGGCAGCACACTCATAGACATACCCATAGTTGTTTTTTCATGGTGTTTCTAAATCTAATCAAGTTGACATTAAATCTTAACCATCTAAGGCTTTAATATCTTTCTTAAATCAATAGGCCCACCATCCAGAGCAAAAAACAAAAACTGAAGCATCAGATTTAAGAAAAGTTATAACTCATTTATAGAACACTTTCCCCCCATACAACTACAGAAAATAGCATCTTTTTGCATGTATGTGTGTAGTGTGTATACATGTGTTCTTGCATGAGTTTGGAAGTGCATGTATGTGGTTGTATGTGCATATATGTATTTGTGTATGTGAATGTAGAGACTAGACTTTGTCATTGGATGTTGTCTTAGTTGGGGTTTCTCTTGTTCTGTGGAGATATCATGACAATGACAACTTGTATGAAGTAAAACATATATTTAGGTGACTTAAATATAGTTCAGTCTATTATTATCATGGTGAGGAAGATGGAAGTGTGCAAGCAGACATGGTGGTGGAGAAGTAGCTGAGAGGCCTTCATCTTGCAGGCAACAAGAAGTGGCCTGTGATACTCAGAGTAGCTTGATATGAGACCTCAAAGCCCACACCCACAGTGGCACACTTCTTCGAAGAAGGTCATACCTGCTCCAACAAGGCCACACTTCTCAAGTGACCACTTTTTTTCAAACCACCACAGATGGCATGCTCTATTTTATTGACTGAGATGGGATTTCATGCTAAACTCATCAATTAGCTAGCCTAATCACCAGCCCCTGCCTCCTATAAAGCAGGATTACAGGCAGGCCACCATACCCACCTAGCTTTTATGTAGGTTTTGAAGATCCAAGCTATGGTTTTCATGGCAAGTTTTTTTTTAATCAAACGAACCATCTCTCCACCACTTATTTTCTTTTTGAGGCAGGGTCTTACTATTTTGCCCCATCAGGCCCTGAAATCATAATCCCCTATTTTAATTCTTTTAGTGATAAGATTAAAAGAACATGCCCTTATACTTAGGTACACATTCTTTTTTCTTTTAATAAATGGATAACACTGTTGTAAAATGGTAAAATAAAAAGAAACATCCACTAGAGTAAGCACCATTGAGATAATACCCAAATAAATATAATTAGAGTAAGTCAAAAGAGAAAGAGAATGCATGCAGAATGAAGAGGATGAAAGGAGATTTCTGAATGTAACAAAGGAGTTTTCCAAGTACTTCATAGCTAGAACCCAGAGACCCACAAATATGGCTGTTTTTGTTACAAAGTCTTTAGAGATATAGTAATTAAAATGGTCTGAGTTTATAGATTGTGGCTCAATCTATCATACAAGAAAAGGACATAAATAAAGGCATAAACAAAGAAGGATTGGGTGTGAAGACAGAGAGAAAGATGCTACCTACAAGGCAGGGAAAGAAGTCTAAAAAGAAACCAGCCCAGTGAACTCCAGACTCAAAAATTGTCAGGACATGCTTGAGCATTGTTTTTTTTGTTGTTGTTGTTGTTTATTTTTTACTTTTTAATATTTTTATGATTTTTTTTTAGAAATTCAGCTTATGACACATTACTATGGCAACACAGGAAACATTAAGAAGAAATCTGATACCTCTTAAAAAGGTGAGGGGAAGGTTCAGGACAGAGGACACAGTGAAGAATCACAGTGAGGAACTGAGAAGCTTTCAGGACTATGCATTATTGTCCACATTTACTGTTTGTGTCTCAGACCTCACAGCCTCAGTGGGTGATCACAAAGTGCTGAGGATGGGGTTACAGAGTCCCATCAGCTGCTTCTGAAACAGCTCAAGATTTGGAAGGGTCTTAGAGTTGAAGGGATTTAAATATGATTCTTTTGAAAAATAATTTTGTCAAATTAGGCATTAAAATGTCATTACTGCTTGAAGTATGAACTGTTTGAATGCTTCTGGCTACTTCTGTAGTTGAAGTACCTACAGAGTCAATACTCATAGGATTCATAGACAGTGTTCTTAGCCTCCCTTCTGTAGCAGTTGCTGTGGTTTTCAGGAGTTGCTGAATTCTTTAGGAAGGACTGGATTATAAGCAAGGAGGATGGATTCTACTGGGTCATGCTCTCCTGTAGCATCAGGAGAGTCAACAACAGGACAGTGTTGCCAGGAGTCAGGGTCAGACATCCTGAGATCTACCGAGTCTTCTCTGACTGAAGTCTATGCTGGTGAGAGAACCTATTTTTCTCTGAAGAGAAGAGACACATTGCTTCTGTCTGCACACAGTAATTTTGTTGGTGTGAGATAAGAACAATATTCATTATTTAGAAATAGAAATGAAATGGTTCAGGCAGTCATATGGGAGAGGCTGTTCATGGTGCATTTTCAGAAAGACTCAGGTAAACGTACTAGAAATAATCCTTTTCTTTTTCTGAAGCTTACACAGTGTCCACTTAGTCCTTAAAGGCCCCTTGAGGCCTTGGAGCCTCACTAGTTGGGATATAGACCAAAAAACAAGCCAGGAAAAATGTCTGTTCTACTACCACCTACACTGAAAAACCCTGAACAGAAGAGTGATGGCAACTGTTACAACATGACTTCTGATGTGACCAGGGGTTTAGCTTTTGTTTATATTAGAGCACAGTGCCATCTACTGGCTGGCAGGTCATGACCCCTCACCTAAGACCTATAAAAACTATGTGCCTTAGCACAGTCGCTTGACTTCTCTTGCCCTATTCTTTAAGACTGTGAACTCACCCAGGAGCAATGTCCATAAACTTGTATTTATCTGCTTTTAATGAGGTCTGATCTGGCCTTTGCATTGGCAGATACATATCAACTACCTTTGAAGATGAACTGTAATCTAGAGGTATAAGCCAATTAAACTCCTGCCCCAAGTTGCTTTTGGTCATGTTATCCTTGTAATGGCATATCATTTACATCTCTATTTCAAAATGTTAAAAACCTACTTGTCAAATGATGGAGGAAGGTCATTGGCTAATAAAGGAACTGCCCTGGCCCATTTTATTGGTTAGAGGATAGGTGGGAGGAGTAAACAGAACAGAACGCTGGGAGGAAGAGGAAGTGAGCTCAGAGACTCCACATCTCTCCTCTCGGGAGCAGACGCCTCAGAGAGAGACGCCATGCCCCGCTCCCGGGCAGACACACACCATGAAGCAAGCCGCCAGGTTAGACATGCTAAACCTTTCCCGGTAAGACCAGTTCTCACAGATTATTAGAGATGGGCTAAATTAATATGTGAGAATTAGCCTAGAGGAGAACGGGCCAAGCGGTGTTTAAAAGAATACAGTGTCCGTGTAATTATTTCGGGGCATAAGCTAGCCGGGCAGGCGGCTGGGGTGTTGGGGACGCAGCCCCGCCGCCGCCCTTACTACTTCAGTCAAATCTAGTGCCTCTGGGTTAATAAAATTACTAATTTTGCTTATTGTACTAGTTTCATTGTTGTTACTATGATAAAATATCCAGAAAAAAGCAACTTAGCAGTGAAAGGCTTTATTCTAGCTCTCTATTCCAAGTTACAATCCTTCACTGATGGAAAGTCAAGGTGGCAGGCATTTAAAACAGCTTGTCACATCACATCACAAGTGCAGAAGAGAGAGAATGAATGCACATCTGCACACTTGAATCTACTTTCTATATTCTTCTTATATATTCCAGGACACAAGCATGAGATGGTGAGACCCACACTGGGATGGATCTTTCCACATCAACTAATGTCATCAAGACAGTCTCCCACAGACAAGAGCACAGGACAACTTGATCTAGGAAATCCCTCCTTAAGACCCCCTTCAGAGGATTTTAAACTGCATCACATTTACAATGAAAACCATCTCATCTCACTTATTAGGCACACAAGCCATTTAGAGATCTTCATAAACTATTTTCTTTTTGTCCACATTCAAAGATAAAGTAGATGACCACTAAAAATTTTTCATAGCTTGACCCTGAGTCAAATTATCACATTTTTAATAGGGAGCTACCTTTGATGAAAACTGTCTTTTCCAGAGTGAAATATATGGCTGCAAATTTCTTCCAAACTCTAATTAGAGGTCATGGCATTTGTCAAAGTTCCAGCAGCACACATAGTCATTAGGACATGTACTTCTCATGTACCTATCTCCCTAGGATAATGGAAATCTCATCTTTAAAGAACATTTTTTTTTTGGAGGGGAGGAGCATGGGACTGTAGAGTCTTTTGTTGAAACTCACAGTTTTATGGACTTTTGGCCCCAAATGGGAAAAAAAAAGGCAAATTATAAACATTGGCAGTAAGATGTGACAATTGTCCCCCGAACTGAAGCTGAGTGGAGCATGGCAGGTCAGTGAGGGGTCCAAGTTTTGGAGGGCAGGAACCTCATCAGATATGGCTGAAATGGCAGATTCTCCAAGCCTCTAGAGCAGGCAAAGTCTCAGGTGAACTAATGCTAACACACAAGGATTGTGGGAGTTGAGTAATCCCAGGTACTGGTCCCAGCAAATCTCCCTCATGCTCAGTCTAAGTCCATTTAGCAGAAACTGGGCTCATCTGACCTGGCGGTCTTGGTAAGGGATGACAGTAGTGCCAGCAGAGGCCAGCGGTGATGCTTTGCACTGGCATCAGGGAACAGAGGGGGAAGCCAGAGGCCAGGGACAGCTGACCAGACACTAACTCCACTGCTACCGCCAGCATCTCCTACCCCAAGGGGGTGCCATTCCACAGCCCAGGGTATTCAACCTTCGGCCCTTTCTTAGGTCAGGCTAGGAAAAGCTTTGCTAGGAGAGGAGGAAGAGAAGACAGGCCACATCCCTTGGTATGCTCCATTCTTGTTGGGTAGGCTGGATCATAGCATCCGAGAGGCTGTCATGGTGACGAAGTCCGCAAAGCTGAGACGAATGTTGCCCTGTATGGTGGTGTCCTTTTCCCGGAAGGCCTCAGTCAACACCTGCATCTGGGTACACACCTTGATGAAGCAGTCAAGCTGCATGGTGGGAGTGGCAGAGTGCGTGAAGTAGCGAGACACCAGGAGCTGGTGAACTGAGGGCTCAGGTTGTAGCCCATCTGCGACAGCGCTTGCTGCAGCTCTACAGAGCTGATGGATCCAGAGCGGTCCCGGTCATACTGCTGGAAGAGGCTCTTCCACTGCGGGAGGAATTCCCGTAGGGCTGAGAAGCCGATGACATCAATGCGGCCAAATTTGGTCTTATCAAACATGTTTATCATCATGTATGTCTCATCATTGAACGAGGACCAGTTAGAGTTGACGAGGGCCTGCTTCAGCTCCTTGAGGGAGATACAGCCGCTGTGATTGGCATCCACTGACTGGAACCAGGAGTAGACCTCAGGATCCACATTGGGGGGAGGACACCATCCTGTCCATAATGTCCAGGCTGCTGAGCACCATAGGAACTTGGAGGTGGCTGACTGTAAAGGCTCCCTGGGGGTACACCACTATATGGTCCACTCGGAGTTCCAGAGGGGAGTCCCCCAGCACTGGGGTATCCATAGGGCCCTCCAGGGGCAGGACCTCCATAACCACCGCCAGGGGGAATCCACAGCCACACTGGCCCTCACCATGGGGAGGTCCAGGGTAGTAGCCACGTGGGAGTGCTCCAGGTGACTGTCCTGCTGCTTCAGGGCAACTCTGCCCGTACAGATAGCTGGCCATGGCGACTGTGACACCATACAGTTCATCTTTAAAGAACTTTAAATATACATAATGTCTTTGAGTTTTAACTATGCATTGTCGTTTTCCTAATATAAAAATCTCATTGAATATTTACTACACATAGTATACAATAAGCCCTCAGTAAGGTTGTATGCTTTTCAGTTCCTTCATTGATTTAACAGAGCAGCACTAACAAATTTCAAGACACATATTAAAGAAATTCAAAATAAAGAAGAATTTTAGTTCTTCCTCAGTCACAGAGGACTGTGATAAATATATTACTGACCCACAAATTGACACTGATAAAAATCAATGCTTTTCCCTATGTGTGTCATCTTTTGCATAACCTTTGTTTTTGACTACATATATTTTCTGGCTTAGCATTTGATCAGGCAATTATTTTTCTTATTGCTGAGGTTTTTTTTAACATACATTTTTTTTTATTCTTTGGGAATTTCACACAATGTGCCCTAAACCGACTCATTTCCCAGGATTCCATGTCTGCCCCTTACCTTTCTATTGTTCTCCTAAGGGAAAACTTAAAAAGAAACAAGAAAATTAAAACAATAAAAAGAAAAGGAAATAAAATATAAATAAGAATATTATTTAAAAACAAACAAAGCATATAAAAAACCTTCTTCACTCCTACTCTTCCATGTTTCCCACCTCTCCATCACCTCCCTTTCGTCTTAGTGCATTGGGAGAGGCTGTATATTATCTTTTTAGTCAAACATTTAATTGCAAATGTTCATTGTGCAATGTGTTGTTAGTCAGGTTCAAGGCTTCTGGCTTTTGGTATACCATCAATACTAGACCCTCAGAGAATCTCCTCTTGAATATCCTGTTGTTGCCCCTTGTTATGGAGAGCCTGGGCATATCGTTCCTCAGGACCAGTCCCTTCATGTGCTCCAGTAAATCACAGAGGTCACAAATGGAGAAGACGTTGGGGAGTAGTCAGTCTGGGTTACTGGAACAATCCCCTTCAAGTGAGGGTCAACACCAGCAATTCCAGACCAATGGTGAAGAGTCAGGCCAGCTTTCCCAAGTGCAGGGTACAGCTCCTTGCTCTTCCGTGCTAGGGTTATTGAGGTCTGCTGTCCCAAGGCTAACAAAGTTTCAGTTCAACTTTCTGGTGACAGGAGTGGTTTCCCCAGACATACATGAATCTAATCTACATGGGAAGTAGAAAAAGACAAGACCTCCTGAGTAAATTCGGAACATGGGAACCATGGGGGAAGATTGAAGGGGAGTGAAGAGGAAGGGAGGGTAGCAGAAAAAAATGAAATGTAGAGCTCAATAAAATCAATAAAAAAAGAAAAATGGGACCAGCTCAGCATGGCCCCTGTAAGTCAATACATGGTATTTCATGGTCCTCTTGGGAAAATTGGCAATGTACATCAACACATCAACACAGACCCTAGCTGGACATCAACACTGATTCTAGTTGCAGTAGAACCATGTACCCACACATGACTACCAGAAGCCGCTTGGGCCCTGATGTCACCATAGCCTCACCTGGTCGCATAAGCCTCCCAGATAGGGCCATGGATACATTGATCCATTAGCATCCTTCACCTGGTCCTAATGGTTCTGGGTCTTACTATTGAGTTTTAGGAGGTGTTTTGTTGGCATGTTTTTTGTTGTTTATTTGTTTTTATAGAAGTTCTTTATCAGAAACAATTTTTGATTTTTTTTCACATTTGGTGGAAGAATTGACTGTTTACACTTTATATATAAAACATGGTCTATGCAATAAATGTTCATTACACTACATATAATTAAAATTCAAAATTTCAGGTTCAAGGGTTGGGTCAAGAATTAAGAACACTTGCTTTACAAGCAAGGGGACCCGAGTTTCAGTCTCATGACCCATGTAATAAACTATACATGGAAGTGTATAACTGTAATCCTAGCATTATCAGGTCAGAAACAGGATCAGTGGTATTTGTTGTCTATTGAATTGTGATGTGGGATTTCCCTCTGTATGTTGTGAATATCATTGGTTAATAAAGAATTTGTTTTGGACTTGTTAGGTAAGAATATAGGTAGGTGGGAAAACTAAACTGAATACTGGGAAAAAGAAGACAGAATGAGGAGAAGTCATGTAGCTTAGCCAGAGACAGACATCAGAACTTTACCCTGTAAGCCACAGCCTAGTGGTGATATACATATTAATAGAGATGGGTTAAATTGAGATGTGAAAACTAGCGAATAAGAAGCTAGAGCTAATAGGCCAAGCACTGCATCAATACCAATCATGGAGATGAAGAGTTTGGAGTTTGCCTAGCTGGTTTTCAGTATTGCTTTGGTCCAATATTTCTTCACTATGCTTCCTTCCCTATATTTTGTAATAGTAATGTATATCCTGTGCCATTATACATTGGAAATATATGATTTGTCTTTTGATCTTGATTTTACAGTTAAGAGATTGACATGTATCTCAGAAGAAACTTTGGACTTTGAAACAAGTTTGAAACTATGATAGACTATGGGAATTTTGAAGTTGGACTGAAAGCATTTTGCATTAAGATATGGCTATAAGCCTTTGAGGACCAGGGAGTGAAATGTGATGGTTTAGAAGAAAATGCTCCCCAGAAAGAATATTACTATTAGGAGGTGTGGCCTTGTTGAAGTGGATGTAATCTTGTTGGAGTCAGTGTGTTACTGTGGGTGAGGACTTTGAGATCTCTTGTTTTATCTTCCTTCAGTATGGTAGATGACGTCTTGCTGCCAGTAATCTCAGCTTTTGTACCACATTTGCCTGAACATCACCAGGATCCCTGTCATAACTATAATGGACTTAACATCTGAAACTGCAAGCAAATAATCCCAATTAAATGTTTTCTTCATATGAGTTGCTGTGGTCATGGTTTCTGTTCACAACAATGAAAACCCTAAGACAACTTTCTTCATTCTGTTATTATAAAAATTTCAAAAGCTGCTTTCTGATGACCCAAATTTGTGTTCCTGAGACAGAGTCACCAATATTTGGTTTCAGAATAAGATATTTCTTGTACTTTTTGAGTACAGAGTTGTAGTTTTCAATCAACAGTTAAATTTATAATTTTCACAATCTTGTAGATCTAAGATCATTATCCTCACTGAACCCTAGAGAGGATCACACGGTATTAGAATCCAGAGAAGCTCCTCCTTGTTGAAGTTTAGGATGATCCTTAGGATAGTGTCTTTGGACAAAGGCAGAATCAGTCTCTCAAGAGTACAGAAATAGTTTTGAACAGGACATACACATGAATGAGGATACTTCATGGAGAGAAAGAGAGTTGACAGGCTGCCTTGTTTAGATAAAGGACATCAGGGAAATCTTCAGATTCTTTGGGATGAAGGGAGGTTGGCCAAATGCCAAAGAGCCTGATGAAACTACTTGCTAAAAATCAATCAAACACTAGGAAAATTTTATAGATGATTGTCTAGGAGAATAGATGTCATGGTTTGGAACCTCAACCATCATGTACAGCATGTTAACTTTAGTGCAGATGTCATCTGAAAAACTTATGCTGTTCAGGAAGAGCTAGTTTTAATCTTGAAATGAATTAAACATTAAAATTTGTTTCTAAGAGTAGAAATGGGCTGGTTGTGTAGGTCATTGGGTTCAGGGTATTTAAAGGGGCCACAAATTCAAATCTCTGGTCTCTTCAACCAACATCACAAGCACTTTGGTAGCCAATACCTAAAATGTTAACTCTTGGTATATGGAAACAAGAGGACTAGAACCATGACTTCTAATGTGCCCGTATTTCATGAGACACTGGCTATTAAGAAAATGGTATTTTTAGTTTTGAAATTACTCAAAGATTAAAATTTGGTTTTAGGAATGAAAACAGGCTGATCAGATTGTACATTAGTTTTAGTGATTGCCTCACATGTAATATTAGGTTGGATTCCTATGTTCAGTCCCAAGAACAACAACAAAAATAACAAACAAACAATCATTATGGTATCCTATGCTTATAAACCTAACACTAGGCAGGTGGAAACAAGAGAACCAGAAGTATGAGTTCTTATCAGTACAGGTTTCCTGAGACACTGGCAATAATATTTAGTTGTAAATGTCCATTTGCCATAGCCTAGAATTGCCTCGGGAGAGCATTTCAGCTAAGGAATTCTATAGACAGAATTAATCTGTTGGGATACCTGTGGAGGATTATCTTGATTGTTAATTAAAATGGTAAACTCCACTTTGAATGTGGGTGGCTCCATTTTATTAGACACAGGACTCCACACTGTGGGACTGAAGATCTCTAGATGTGGACAGAATTGCTGGAATTAACAGCTTAGCTGTACAAGTCAAGGTAGGCTTGTCTTCCTACAGATTTATTAGCCCAGAGGATCTTCTGGAGCCTATCGGGCTCTGCACTAAACAACAAAATGCAAGCACAACCTTCCATGACCGTGGAGGACCCCGAGGAGTAGCTCTAGGTGAAATGGATTTGCTGTGAGTTTCTAGCAGATTGCTGTTGTAAGCAGCCAGTCCCAAGCAGGTAAGATGACAGATCTTGGAAGATGGCTGGTCCCCAGCGAGCCATGTGGGTGGTGGGTGGGAGACACAGAGATAGGCACACCATACAGAATAGAGTTGGATATAATTTACTGGTTCATGGAGGGAAAGTGAAAAGGGGAGAAGAATGTCTCTTCTTGTGGGACTGGTTGCCCCCTAAAGGTCTCTTACCCATCGTGTGGCTCCCTGCCTGGCACTCACTGCCCCTCCTGGCACACTGCAGGCACTTGGGGAAATGTGCCATCCCAGTCTAGAACTGGCTGCTTTTGGAACCCATTGCCCTTTGCCTGCTGCCACTTCATGTGACTTGCAGCATGGTCTCATGGCCTACTGCCTGCAGCACCCACTTGGGGACCAGCAGCATTTTACTTAAACTATAACAGAGAGACAATACCAAACACGATATCAATACCTTGCTCCCTCTGCTGCACACTGACCACCACATATGGGTTTAATAACTTGTGGTTGTCCACCATTCTCCACCTGGCAGTTGAGTACTGTGTATTTCTTATGGGCAGTTGTGTTCACCAAGAGTCATCTGGTCCAGTTATAGGCTCAACCTTTGCTTACTGGGAGTATAGAAGGCTCTTCTGTCTGGGACATATTTCAGATCAACCAAACTTTTAAAGTATAGAACTTTTTCACAAGGCAAGTGACATTTATCAGTTTCCATACTATTGTTTACTGCTGACTTACCTCCATGGTGGGTAGAACTTAAACAGCACCAGCAGAAGCTGAGACACACAGAACCTAGGCACAGACAAACCCCAGAGAAAATTCTGCAGTGCTGAGGATTCACCCATTTTTCAAATGTATCATGAGAACAGAAAATGTTTGTTGTAGAGTAGAACCATAACTAAGATCATGTTGTAACTGTTATGGCTTAAGTGAAACTTCTCCATGGCAGCAGTCGGCAGCAGGTCCCAAGACCATGGCAGGCCATGAAGGCACCTAGTCCTAGGCAGAGAGCCCCTGTGCGGCCCAGAGCCCATGAGGGCCAGCAGATCCCAGGTAGAGCCTCACGAGTGACAGCAGCAGGCAGCGGGCCATGAGGAGCATCAGGTCCTAGGCAGGGAGCAAGATGGTAGGTGAGAGACCAAGGCAGATAGACACATCATGCAGAGTGAGGTTGTATATTTATTTAATGGGTTATGGAAAGTAAGGGGAAAAGGGAATAGGGGAAGATCAGAGAGAGGGATAGAAAGAGGGAGGAAGGGGAGAAGTGAGGAGAAGGGGGTGAGGCAGAAGCTGCCTTTTCTCTTCTGGAGAGTGACAGGAAAGAAAGGCCTCCAGCTGCAAGCAGAAAGGAAGATCTGCCTGCCTCAACTGGTGAATTGGGGGGGGGGAGTGGGCAGTGCTTGTCTCTTAAGGGGACAGAACAGGACATTACAGTAACACTCAGTAGCTCAGGAAGTGATGGGTTAGGGTCCTAATAAGTGAAATTAATAAGTACATTTCCTTGAGAAAGCAATAAGAATAGGAAAATGCATAAAAATGCTATGCATCAGGTATGTGCATAATTAGTACAGCTGTAATTTCTTCTCTTTACATATAATTTCCTCTATGTGCTGAGCACTGTCTATGATTCCTATTGTGTGGTATACAGGAATACTTGCTGGGAACATTGGACAAATTCTTCTGACCAGATATGAACTTTAGCTGAGACTCAGATACTCTACCTCAGATGGTTTCAAACAAGTTGGCAGTCCCACACAGAGGACTTTCTTGCATGATGGTATGATCCATCTCACTGATGCTGTGGAAATAGACATCATCAGTGCCAAGAATTACCTGGGCTATGCTGAAGATACTGTAGGAGTTGTGTTTTGAGATATTTGATTTTACCATGTAAAGTTATGTCACTGTGATTGGCCTAATAAAAAGCTAAACAGGCAATAGCTATGCAGAGGATATAAGCAGGATTTCTGGATAGAGAGTACTCTGGGAAGAAGAAAGGGGGAATCATTAGACAGATGCAGGGGAAGCATGACATGCAAAAAGAGGTAAAAGCTATGAGCCATGGAGTAGCACATAGATGAATAGAAATGGGTTAATTTAAGTTTTAACATCTTGTTAGAAATAAATTTAAGCTAAGGCCAAGGTTTCATAAAAAGGTCTCTATGTCATGATTTGGGAACCCATTGGTGGCACAAAAAAAAAAGAAGGCAAGATGCAGAATTTTTCTCTCCTTCATGGACCACAGCAGTTTGAAAGTAAGAGAGCTCACTTCTGTTTTTGAACCATGTCAGAGTGATTTAATGTGGAGAAGCCATGGTACCTGCATGGTGCAGCTCTGGCTGGAGGGCCTGAGATTACATGAGGAAACAATTTTAGCTACAAAGGAGCATGTAGACAAGGATGTTATTGTGCTTGCCACCATTCATGACATAATGTTGTAAAAATATTCCTAGATATTTTCACAATCATCTTTGTTTATTGTGGTGCTTGCAACCAATAACAGAGCTTCAGCCACACTAAGGACCTGCTCGACTCCCATGCCATAGCTGTGTCCCAGCCACAATTTTTCCAATGATTTGTACTGGTACTTCTATTGTATCTTTTGTTTGTATGTCTGCACAGTGTAGCACAGATACCCAGGAGGAAATGGGGAAGGGCAAGACCAGGTGCAATTCTAGGTCTTGGCAAAGTAAGTCAATTATCAATGTATTTCGTATTTTATATTATCTATTCCTGTTGACCTCCTCATGAAACACAATCTAAGCTAAATATTTTCATATTTACATTTATCATAACCCCCAAAATAAAAAACATCACAGAGGTGCCATGAAACTGGAACCCTTTCTGCTTCCCCCAGTTTTTCTTTCTTTCTTCTTTCTTCTTTCCTTCTTTCATTCATTCTTTCTCCTTCATCCTTTCTTCCTTCCTCCCTCCCTCCTTCTCTTTCTTTCTTCCCTTCAAATATGGTTTTCAGTTGGAATTAGTTTGAGGTTTGAGGATGAAAACAACTTTTACTTTGAAGCTAGAGGTGATCCATTCCCTAATTTTTAATCACAAGATACACAGCCATAAGCTTGTTTAACTGTCAGAAGCACTCTTTGGTCCTGAAATCACACATGTGGATGGACAATAAGAGAAAGGCAGTGGTTCTTGTATTTTCTTGAGGTTGTTATGGTTCATCTATCTTATAGGCAAAATTAGTAACTATCTTACATATTTGTACTTGTACACATTTTTTTTCAAATACCTGGGTGTTTAAAGAATTTCTCTGGAAGAAAATTATCTGAACCTAAGCAAATCCGATGTCCCTACAAGTTTGAGAGACTATAGCCAATCACAGTTTATCAGGAGTTTCTGGCCATCTTGGCCAGAGATTCCAATAACCAAACCTTTGGTTGGATTAAGATCAGGGTGCATGTGGATGGACAAGTTACATATACTAAGGGATGAAACTCATATCAGCCCTGAAGGGGATTAATTTAAATTTTGATATTTATCTAATGAGCATCTATGTCCCCTTGAATAAATACTAGATAAAAACATCACCCTAAAAAGACAGAAATGAAGGTAGAGTCCAATGTATAAATAGGTGCTTACAAATCCTATGTATGGCTGTCCTTGTTATAAGTTTGAGGATTACATTTGCCTAATAAAGGCTCCTATTGCTGTGAAGAGACACTATGACCATGGCAACTCTTATAAAGAAAAACTTTTAATTAGGTGGCTTACAATTAAGAAGCTCAGGCCATTATCCTCATAGTGAGGCATGGAAGTATGCAGACAGATAGTGTGCTGGAGAAGGACCAGAGAATTCTTGATCTCTGATTCACAGACAACAGAAAATGAACTGAGACAATGGACATGGCTTGAGAATGTATGAGGTCTCAAAGTCCATCTCCACAATAACAAACTTTCTCCAACAAGGATATACCTATTGCAATGGAGCCAAATCTCCTAATAATGACACTTCTTATGAGTTTATAGGGGGCAATTAACTTCATACAAACATATTCTTATCTCTGGATCCCATAAGTTTTTAACAACATTATAATGTGAAATGCTTTCAGTCCAAATTCAAAAGTCCCGATAAGCTATTACAGTGTCAACAATGTTTAAAAGTTCAAAGTCCCTTAGATTCATACAATCTCTTAACATTAATCCCCTATAAAGTCAAAATAAAAAACAAATCACTTACTTCCAGCATATAATGTCATGAAATATACATTATAATTCCAAAACATAGAGAAGGAAGCATGGTGAGGAAATATTGGACCAAAGCAAGACTGAAAACCAGCTAAACAAACTTCAAATTCTGTACTCCATGTGTGATGTCAAAACACTCTTCAGATCTTCAAATACTTTCATCTTTGTTGACTGCAGCATGCTTTTTTTTTATTTTGTGTTGTTTTCACTCCCTGTTAACAATTTTGCTTAGCACATATCCTATGACTCCAGCATATTAAACACTTGATGTCTCCAAGGCAATCCAGATTTCACATCCAGAGGTTCATACAGTGTTCTTTCTAGGCTTCTATTCAGGGACATCTTTGCACATTCCTGACCTCAGCTGCTTCCCTTAGATGCAGAGGAACATTTCATAACTCCTTTCTTCTATTATTGACTCTAAAGCCAGAACCACATGACCTAATTTTCTGAAGTCTGCTGCTTGCTAAAGCTGGAACATGACCCACTCACTCACTTACATCTTTTC
This sequence comes from Microtus oregoni, assembly GCF_018167655.1. Taxonomy (NCBI): domain Eukaryota; kingdom Metazoa; phylum Chordata; class Mammalia; order Rodentia; family Cricetidae; genus Microtus; species Microtus oregoni. Next base: position 20,892,784 of record NW_024543093.1, on the reverse strand, counting down.
CAGCTTTCTGTTTTTAAAGATTTTCTTCACTACTTAAGGAAACTGGGTCTATAGAGTAGTCTGGTCTCAAACTCATAGACTTGTCTGCCTCTGCCTTCCTACCACCTAGATTAAAGGCTTGCACCTATACACCTGGCTCTAAGCTTCTCTTTAATTCCATTTCACAAGTTGGAAACTTAGCTTGGTGGGATCTTGCCCTGCATTCATCATTCTGTTTATTGTATTTCTTAACTTGTTTATCTTCTTGAACAAAGGACTTCACTTTTCTTCAAAGGAACACAGGTCTTCCTTTTCTCTTCAAAGTTTAAATTTTGCTCAGCTTGCTTCTTTTTCTTATAAATCTTCACTATATTAGAGTTAACACTAATAACCACATCATAGTCTATACTAGGATATTTTGAGATTTATTTTGGCAATGGAATTATTCCAAACTTTGTACTTTAGCTTCAGGCAAACTTTTTGTACAAGGGCAAAAAGCAGCCACATTCTTCACCACAAGATCACAAGAAAGATTTCTAGGTCATATATTAATATTCTTCTCCTCTGAAAGCTCCTTAGTCAGGTATCCATAGTTTATTAATTCACACTCAGCATTGTATTGGGAGGCTGCTTGTTGGTTCTTGGCCACCCGGCTAGCTTAGACCCAAAATAATCACACAGAAACTATATTATTAAATCACTGCTTAGCCCATTAGCTTAGCTTCTTATTGGCTAACTCTTACATGTTAATTTAGCCCATTTCTAGTAATCTGTGTATCACCATGATGCCGTGACCTATCAGCAAATTTCACCCTGCTTGTCTCCAGCAGCTCCATGGCTTTTCTCTCACTCCACCCTTCTTCCTTCCAGCATTCAGTTTAGTATTCCCTGCCTACCTAAATTCTGCCCTGCTATATGTCTAAAGCAGTTTTCTTATTTATTTATTTATTTATTTATTTATTTATTTATTTATTAATCACAGCATACAGATGGAAATCCCACACCACAGCACCACTGTCTTGGATGTTCCTACTAGTACAGCCCATTGAGCAGTACTTAAAGAGTTCAACTGCTTTTCTAATACAGTCCCAAGGTCCATATTCCTTCAAACAAAAGCATGGTCATGCCTATCATTGATGTGGGAGTGTCATATATCAATCTGTTGATTTCATTGGTTAAGCTGTAACTTGGATGAAAAGAATTTCTGTGCTGCACGCTCAGTCTCAGAATTAAAGTGCTAAGTGCCACTCCTACCTGGCTGCCCCAGAGCTAGCACAAAATGGTACGTCCTCCATTTTGAAATTTTCCTGACTCAGCAGCAGCAAAAAACTGGCTGTTTTAAAATGCTGGCTTTCTGGGCTGTGCCGCCATTGCAATCTCTGTCTGGCTCCTGCGGGAGACAGAGCTTTTGAATGGAGCATTTGGAGTAAAGTGCTACGATTTGTTTGATGGCAACTAGACTGCTGTGTGCCTAAAAGGGGGACATTGCATGCCGCAGCTCAGAGGCACAAACAGCTCTGCCATGCTAATGGTGCAATGTGCAAGGATCAGAGGCACGAGCAGCTCCGCCATGTTGGACTGGACGGGGCAAGCAGGCAGTACCTGTTTTTGACCTAGGAATGTCACAGCTTAGATTCTTAGGTGCTTAGTGATTTAAAGGCACAAAACAAAGTGCTCCTGGATAGTAAAAAAATTGCAGATTCACAATAGAACAGAATTCAGACATAAAAGACCTTTATGGATCACAGTGTTGGATGAATGTACGTAGGCTTGAGAGAGAAAAGAAAAAGAATATAAAGAATAAAGTTAATGTCTTAAAAAAAGGGTAAAGTCTTTAAAGAGACAGATTAAAAGAAATAAAGAAAAATAAGCCACATAAAAATGGAAAATTCTCAGAGAGTCTGGATTATGTACATTGTGTTTTCTTTAAAAATTTTGACTGTGAAGGAGCTAAGTACAGAGAGACATTTCATTACATGGGCTGCCAAGCTAAACCAGAATGGATATAAGGGTATTACAATTTCAAAATTTGGGTCTAAGAATATAATGCTTTGGAGAGGGTCTTCTTTTGTTTTCACAGAGGACCACACCCTGTGGATTTCTTCTATTCCAATATGGTATGATAGACCACGACCTCCCGAAAAGTTCCTGTGAACACCCTCAAAAAATTACTTCACTCAACTGCCAACTGAGATAAATCTGGCACACAGGTTAAACCCTAAATGATCTGATTAACAGCGTCCCATTCAGCAGGAAGCAGTTTGGAGAGAAAAAACTGCGCCCATGTTCCCAAAATATTGTTTATAAGTGTTCTTTTACATTTAAAGGGGGATATGATATAGATATGAATAATTTACATTGGTATGCATTTTAAGGCCAATTTTGTTATATGTATATGTATTTCTGATATTGATTAAGGTATTGTGATTGTGTAGTTCATTTTAAAATGTACTGTATAATTAAGAAATATAGGTTGTTAATGGATAATCATCGATAATAGTAAAGCTTGTAGTCATGTTAGTTAGATTTTCTTCATATATAGAGATATATTTCAGATAGGCATTCTTCATATCTCTCAAAAGCTGTAGAATATGGCATTTAATATATTTTAATAACTTAGGACTTTTCATGACAATGAGACATGCCTGCTCCTGGCGGCACCAATCTACTTCGAGAGGAAGATGGGCATTGAAGAGGCTCGTTATGGAGTTTGATAGCCATTTGGGCAAGAAACTGCTCTTGCCTGGACTGATGCATTAACTGGACACAAAGAACCCGCAGAGAGAGGACTGCTGAACTTGCCTAAAGGTGAGATGGTCTTTCGGGGTTCCTGACTCATGAAAGAGTCAGCGAGACATTCTGCAGTACACAGCTCTGATGTGACTGAACTGTCTTTGGAATTTCCTGCTTGATGAAAATGTCTGCTGGACACTATGGGCCTGAAGGCTGAAGATGGATGCCCCAACAGTACAAAAGAACTTTGGGTGACTCTCCAGGCAGCGAGATGTCTCTGTCATTTCTAGAGTTTTCTTATTTCTTGTTTACTTAGGTAATATTATATCCTTCTGGAGTCTTTGATAGAGTTGAAGAATGAATAGATAGTTATAGTTTTCCTTAATTATGATAAAAGATAAAATAGATATAAATATTGTAACTGTAATTCTTGCTTGATAACTGTTTTGCTATATGTAATTTTGCTATGTTAAAGTTAAAGCCTTCTTTTTTTGTTTAAACAGGAAAAGGGGAAGTGATGTGGGAGTGTCATATATCAATCTGTTGATTTCATTGGTTAAGCAATAAAGAAACTGCTTTGGCCCTGATAGGTTAAAACATAGGTGGGAGGAGTAAACAGAACAGAATGCTGGGAGAAAGAAGCTGAGTCAGTGAGTTACCATGATTCTCCCACTCCAGACAGACGCAGGTTAAGATCTTTCCTGGTAAGCCAGCTTGTGGGCTACACAGATTAATAGAAATGGGTTAGATCAAAATGTAAGAGCTAGCCAATAAGAGGCTGAAACTAATGGGCCAAGCAGTGTTTAAAAGAATACAGTTTCTGTGTAATTATTTTGGGGCATAAGCTAGAGCTAGCCATGTGGGCGGCCGGGTGCTGGGAACGCAGCCCCGCCGCTCCTATTTCAACATATCATAGCAAAACCCAAGCATCATGCTTGCAAGTGAAGATGATGTCTCATATTTGGACCATGAGAAGGTGTCCTGGAATGAAACATGGGTTCCAGGCCAGATCATAGTACTAACTGGCTAAGTGATCATGAACAGGGCACTAGAAAACATGGATCAAGCTGTTCTGTACATTGTAAAATTCCCAGAATCAAGACCTAAACATAAGGCTGCAGGGACCTGTCAGGAAATTCAAAGTGAGTGCTTTGTTGCCTCAGCTGGTGATTGGAGGTTATTTACATGGAAACTCTATTTAGTCCTAGAACCTAGAACATTGGGGAAGAAAGAGAAGATGTCATCGAGTGAGGAAGTACACTCTGGAGATAGTAGGCATTGTCTGACCCTGTCATGGGCAAGGTAGTAAGTGCTCAGGGATATTTATGCAGTCACTAAACTGGAACAGATAGAGATAGGTAACACTGCCGGGCAGGCACACAAGTGTATGGATTTATCTCCATTTAGCAGATCTCTGGCAAATAGCATGTCTGAAGATCAGCTTCCTTGGCCCAGAGTTCAGGTAAAGTCACCCTATGAACATGAGGGTCACTTACAGTCTTTCTTTTTCCTTCTTTCTCACAGAATCTTGGATATATTTTGACTTGTTGGAGATATCAAGGATGAGTACTTACCAAGTACCATGCAATACTCACCAAGCACATACAACTTGGTGCCTCCCTCAGACTGAATCTCCTTGTCAGAGTCTAATTTTTGGAACTTCACACAGTAGTAGGTATCAGCATCAGCAGGAGTAACATTGCTGATGTGGATGGAAAAGTTAAGTTTTTTTTCTCTTTGTAGTATCTGTAAGATTTGTGATTCTGGGAAACAGGTATCCTGTGAAATCACATATTAGGTGCTGATTTTACTCGATGCCTCTTAATGGGCCCCAAAGGGAGCAGAGAGGTCACAGTGCAGTTCAGAATGACTGAGTCACCAACTGCAAGAAAAACTGATTTCTCGGCCTGAATCACCTTTAGTTCCCAGTAGCTGCTCCTGAAGGAAACAACAGTTAATACTCATCATGACAGGAACACAAAGCTCCTCTAGTTTATGATAAAGTACTGTTACTTACTAGAGTTCAGCAAGAGGTGATCACAGTTCCCTACACTTGGGCCTCTTAACACAAGGATGTAGCACAGATGAGCGAACTGAATTATAGAGACATTGAAAACTTGGCTGGATTCTGATTGAAGCCACTATTCTGTTTGTAATTCTCATGGATCATTCAATATCTGCCTGACTTTCACTTTCTATGCAACCAACATGTAACACTTTTGGCATAATAATATAGTATTATTATATACTTTTTTAGACCAATGAGATATGAATACAAGTGCTAGGTATAGGTAGTGGATTCCTTCTATCCCAATATGGTACAATAGACCATGCCTCCTGAAATGTTGCTGTGAACACCCTCAAAAAATTACTTCACTCAATTCCCAACTGAGATGAACGTGGCACACAGGTTATACCATGAAAGATCTGATTAACAGCACCCCCATTCAGCACGAAGCAGGTTGGAGAGAAGTAACTGTGCCCATGTTCCCAAATATTGTTTATAAATGTTATTTTACATTTAAAGGGGGATATGATATAGGTATGAATAATTTGCATTGGTATAAATCTTGACTTATTGATACAAGTTTAAGGTCAATTTTGTTATATGTATATGTATTTCTGATATTGATTAAGGTATTGTGATTGTGTAGTTCATTTAAAAATGTAATGTATAATTAGGAAATATAAGTTGTTAATGGATAATCATCAATAATAGTCAAGCTTGTAGTCATATTAGTTAGATTTTCTAGATATATAGAGATATATTTCAGTTAGATAGGCATTCTTCATATCTTTCAAAGACTACAGTATATGGCATTTAATGTTTAAATAACTTAGGGTTTTCATGACAATGAGACACATCTGCTCCTGGCAGCACCAGCTACTTGAAGAGGAGGATGGGCATTGAAGAGGCTCCTTATGGAGTTGGTTAGCCATTTGGGCAAGAAACTGCTCTTGCCTTGATTATTGCATAAACTGGACACAAAGAACCTGCAGAAAGAGGACTGCTGAACTTGCCTAAAGGTTATATGTTTCTTTGGGGTTTCTGACTCATGAAAGAGTCTATGAGACATTCTGCAGACAGCAGATAGTGACGGAACTGCCTTTAAAATTTCCTGCGTCATGGAAATGTCCACTGGATACTATGGGCCTGTAGGCTGAAGATGGATGCCCCAACAATACAGAAGAACTTTGGGTGACTGTCCAGGCAGCGAGATGTCTCTGTCATTTCTAGAGTTTTGAAAGTTGCTTATTTCTTGTTTACTTAGGCAATATTATATCCTTCTGGAGTCTTTGATGGAGGTGAAGAATGGTTAGTTATATTTATAGTTTTCCTTAGTTATGATAAAAGATAAAATAGATACAAATATTGTAACTGTAATTCTTGCTTTATAACTGATTATTATATGTAATTTTACTATGTTAAAGTGAGAGCCTTTCCTTTTTGTTTAAAAAGAAAAAGGGGAAATGATGTAGGTGTGTCTTCTATCTATCTGTTGCTTTCATTGGTTAATTAATAAAGAAACTGCTTGGCCTGATAGGTCAGAACATAGGTGGGTGGAGTAGACAGAACACTAAAACTGTAGTTACAGATAGTTGTGCTGGTGTTGATCCTAGTTGGTCTGGAAGAGAAGGCACTTCCCTTAATCCTTTAACTATCTCTCTAGCCCAGCATTATCCTAATTTTAAGGATGGTTAACAGATGATTATAAAGTTAATGGTTTGACACAACAGGAACCTTTCATTTCATGCTTTAGAAGTCAGAAGTTCAAATTTGGTAAGACAAAGTAACTAACATCGTATCACAGAGCTCCAATCTCCAGAAAGCCTTGCTTGTTTACATGACTGTTTCTGTAATAGCCTGAGGGTACTCCCCCTTGTATCTGTATTACTTCAGCCTGTTTTCTCAGTAACTCTGATTCTCATATTCTGACACTTCTCATTCCTTCTTGCCTTGACTTTGTGGTATTGTAGGACAGATTTTAGTGGAATCAGTTTGAGTTTCTCTTCATTTAATTTGATGTTAGCTTTCTGGTTGCTGTATATTGCTTTTTTTATATTTAGATATGATCCTTGTATCGCTAATCTCTCCAAGACCTTTGTCATAATTGGGTGTTGAATTTTATCAAATGCTTTTTCAGCATCTAATGAAATGATCATATCATTTTTTCTTTCAGTTTATTTATATAATGGATTACATTGATAGATTTTTGTATGTTGAAGCAGCCCTGCATCTCTTGGATGAAGCCTACTGGATCATAATGTATAATTTTTTGATATGTTCTTGGATTCGGTTTGCCAGTATTTTATTGAGAATTTTTGCATTGAAGTTCATGAGTGATTTGGTCTCTAATTCTCTTTCTTGTTTGAGTCTTTGTGTGATTTTGGTATCTGGAAACTGTAGCTTCATAAAAAGAGTTTTGCAATGACTCTTCTGATTCTATTATATGGAAGTATTGGTCTTAGCTCTTCTTGGAAGTTCTAGTAGAATTCTTGCACTAAAACCATCTGGTGCTGGGCTTTTTTTTTTTGGTTGGGAGGTTTTTGATGACAGCTTCTATTTCCTTGTGACTTATCAAATTTTATACTTACAAAGATAGGACAGATGATAAAGTATTTTCATTAATTTGCTAAATGTAAATTTCCTACATATTATAAGTGTAAAGTCTTGCTTGATACCTGTTTTGTTTTATGTAATTGTACTAAGTAGAAGTTAGAAGCTTCCTTTTTAATTAGACAGAAAAGGGGAGATAACATGGAATCTTCTACTGTGTATGTGTTGTTTTAACTTGTTAATGAATAAAGAAGGTGCTCCGGGCCTTGACAGGACAGAATATAGCAAGGTTGAAAATCCAAGCATAGATAGGGGAGAAAAGTAGGCAGAGTCAAGAAGATGCCATGTAGCCATCAAAGGAGAGAGAGACACCCAGATCCTTATCTGTAAACCACAAGACTCATGGGTAAAATACAAAATAATGGAAATGGTTAGTTTAAGATGTAAGAGTTAGCTAGTTAAATGCCTAAGTTAATATGACAAGCAGTGTTTCAATTTGTACAGTTTCTGTTTGATTATTTTGGATCTCAGAGGCAAAAATGAACAAACAGTCTCCACCTACACTAACCCTCTAAAACTATAAGCCAAATTAAATTTATGGCTTTATGAGTTGCCTTGTTCATGATGTTTTATAAAAGTAATATCAAAGTGACCAAACTACCAGTATAGCCCCATAACATCCCATGACAAAAAAAAATTGAACCTCCCTATTTTCTTCAGGCACATCAAGCTGCAAATTCAATCTCCAGAAAATATCAGGATGTGATTGCATTTTCTGTGTGTAGGTTTATGTGGTCCTAAGCAGTACATCTGACTACATTCCAGATAACTTTATCAATATATTATATCAACATATTAATGACTCACAAAGGGAGTCATTTGAAAAGAATTGGCTCAATTTCCTGCACTAAGCTGCTATCAAGAACCTCCTTCTGGTTTTATTGCATATTACCAAATGAGATGTGTGAAGAAGCAAAACTCAGGCGCAACTGGCTCTCATACTTGAGAATTTTGGAAATAGCCAAATGTCTTGAAAGGGTCAAGGTAATTCAATGGAAGGAGTCTTCAGAAAGGAAGAAATAAACTCTCTGCTAGACTGATCTGAGTCACAACAAATTAATCATGTATAACCACCCTTACAGCTGCCCACACTGCCCTTCTATTTCTTAACAGTTTAACCAATAGTAGTTTATTTCCAAGAATGTCACTTCTTTTATGCAGAAGAAACCAAAGCATCTTTTCTTCCATAGAGCTGAATCTGGGATCTCAGCAGATGGACAGAATGTGGACAGAATAAGTCCTAAGAGCCACATAATGCTGGGCCCTCATTCTTGGTCACTTACTCCTCATAGTGTCCTGTTACTGGCTCCTCCTTCTGTGATTACAGATGAGCATGTACAGGAGTAGAATCCTCCAGGATAGTCCTGCACATGGAATTCAGGGACTACCTCTGAAGGAATGCTCAGTACATTGTCTGAGAGCCTGAACATTGCCTTTGTGCATTGATCATTTGCAGCAGGTACTCAGAGAATTCAATCAGATGATGTTCTAAATAACAGTATTTATTTTTTACATTTTGGATGGGCAATATTTTCCAGAATAAAGGCATGTAAATTCTGCAATCAGAAAGCTTCAGAACAACAGAAAGCTTTAACAGAGCAAGCTAAAGCAGATAATGAGTGCTTCAACTTAGCACTCTCTGATAATTCCTGAGGCTGTCAAGGGTTGTCTAAAGCCCATGTGATTTGAGTATAGTGCTATAGGAAGACCTACAGGCTTGTAATTACCTGCCTAATGGGGCATGGCATCTTATACTCTATATGCAGGTGTAGAACCTGTGTTCATCCCTTTTCTCCTTCCCCTTGCTCCTTGTTGTCAATTGCTCATTTGGATTATTTGGATTAGATCTCCACCCACCGTTCAAGCAGAGAATCCTGATTTGTGAGTTTACTGTCAGTGCCCATCGGCCCAACATAGAAACTATCTTTCCCTATCTGAGCCCTAACATAGAAACTATCTTTCTCTTTTAAGTGTCCACTTACTGCTTCACCTGGTAGGTTTACTGCGACACTTGGTGCCCATGTGGATTTAAACTGCCTGGGTGTACTGCCAAGTCATTCTGTGGGCCTGGACTGTCTCTGCCCACCTGACTTGTGTAGACTGAGCAGTTTTTTGTTAAATCCCCATTACAACAGAGTTTGCCATGCTTATGCAGAGAGCCAGAGGACAAGTGGACACGCTGCTTGCCAACTTCTGTAATCCCCTGGGGTGATTGTTTGTTGCTTGGTGGCATGTGTGTAGACTGCCCTGGTGGGTCAGTTAGTCTAGAGGTTGTAACCCACCTGGCAGGTCAGTTATTCCAGGGTCCTGGAGAGGCACTATCTGAAAAGACATGGGCAGGAGAGAGGAAGGAGGCCAAGCAAAATTCTCTTGTCAAAGTCTCCATTTATTAGCATCATGGTTGCAGCTTATATAGCCCCTGGATTAGGAATTTGGGTTGGGATGGCTGAAGTGACTAAGTATTCTTCCTGTGCCACTCCCTTGCTCCCTCAGGGCTCGAGGGCTACCAGGCCCATGTTTTAAATGTGGAGAAAATGTGCACTGGGACCAGGCATGTCTTATCCCTTTTATCAGTCTCTGAGTCCGTGTCTGAAGTACCATAGGGAAGGGCATTGGGCAATCAATTGTCTTGATGGCATGGAGGCATCAGATCCAGATAACTCCAAAACTGACCTTCTAGGTGTGGCCATAAATGATTGAGGCTGCCTGGGCTCCCATGGCCCAACCACAACTAATATCTGTAATAGGGAACCATGGGTGAATATCACAGTATCAGGATGGTCCATCTCCTTTCTGTTGGACACCAGAGCACATACTCGATACTGAGGGAGTTTTGGGGACTTACTTCTCCTTCTAATTTCCCTATTGTCGAAGCAGGGGGACAGTTCTACCTCATAAGACCACACCACTCAATCTTAGTTTTAGGGGTATTCCTCTCACTCATTCACTTTTGGTCATGCCAACCTGCCCTATACCTCTTATGGGAAGAAATTTTTTAGCTGAAGTGGGAGCTTCTATTTCATTTGCTTGACCCCAAGCTCACTAGCAACTTCTCTCCATTTCATCCTAACAGCTCCAACATGTCATTTCCTTTGCCAGTCTCTCAGGTGGACCCCCAGTCCGGGACACCCACAAGCTTTTGTTACTAAACACCATTTTCCCATTGTCATCCAATTACAGGACTACCAGGTACAATATCCAAGCACAGTACCCACTTTCACTCCAGAGCCTTAGGGGACTTAAGCCTGTCATCTTTGGCCTTCTAAGAAAAAAGCTACTTCACCCCACCTCTTCTAATTTTAACAACCCTATACTTGCAGTTCAAAAGCCGAACAGAATCTTATCACCTGGTTCAAGACCTGCAGTGGTCCATCTTTATCCTGTAGTGTTTGATCCTTACACACTTCTTTCCACTATCCCTCCAGAAACCTCCCACTTCTCAATTCTGCATCTCAAGGGTGACTTTTTCTCTATTCATCTCAGCTCTCAATCTCAAGATATCTTTGCTTTCACCGGGAATGACCCTGACACTCACCACTCCAGCATACAATTCCCAGGCCAGGGTCTAGGGTGATGCTCCCAACTTAACATTCCAGACTCTTTGAATATAGGGGTGGGTGACAGGAAGTTGGGGTGATAATTATGACCAACATTTTAGGCTCTTTGGAAAAATGGCATAGACTCAAGTTTGCTACTTCCTGTGTGCATGGGATGATGTGGGAGAGGGAGAGCTGAAAGTTGGTGGGTTTATGTTCAGCAGGAGATGTGGCTTAAAAGGCACCCTGATCACTGTCATCCTGGAGATTCCAGGTGTTGTTTTTTAAAAATATGGAGTGTCCCGGGTGGGCTGGTGGAGCCGCGCAGAGCTACGCGGGTTCCGAGCAGCCAGTCCCAAGATGCTGGCGGCTGCCAGTCCGGAGCGGTGATACAAGCGGTGCCGTGAGAGCCAAGTGGCTGCAGGTTCCCAGCAGCAGGCGGGCGTATGTAAACACCAGGTATCTGTTTCTTGAGGGAGGTAAGAAGACAGGTGTCTAGCAGAAAAAGATATTGTTATTACTGGCCCTATGAAATGGGCTAGCCATGAGATGAGACATAATAGTAAATAAAATCAGATTTTAGTTGACTGGCAGGTGTCCTTGATCCAGGAGAGCTGGTACCAATGGTGAAATCCCAGGAGCGGGTGCAGGTGTCCTTGATCCTGGAGAGCTAGCAGGTGTCCTTGATCCAGGAGAACTGGCATCAATGGTGAAATCCTAGGAGCGGGTGCAGGTGTTTTTGGCATTTTTCTGGAAGAACTTTGTAGGTTGGTCTTGCCTTAGGCAGCAGCAGAGGCCTGTAAAATATGCTTGATACTGGCTGTGGTTAGTGTAGCAGTAGTAAAACAATTAAAGGAATTGGAAACCCTGGATTTTACCAGATCTAATTCTGATTTAGCAATAGGACTTTTCAGGTACCTGTAAGAGAACTGGAACAGATTTTATATTTTGGTGCCATAGCAAAAGGTTAGGAGAGAATTAAAAGAAATTGGGAACTTTGAACCTCTGAAGATTGAAACCTGTTAATCCTTGAGCTGTACCTTGAGCTGTCAAATGCTTTTAGACAGATCTGAGAGGAATAAATGAACAAAAATGAGACAGCTTTTGGCTAGGAGGCAATCCTAAATCTTCTCCTTATCCTTGGAGAACATCAGTTTTAGAAGCAGTGCTTGCCATCAGCTGCTGAATGCAAAAGACACAAAGATTTTTCTTGTGAGGGGGAACATTTAATCTACCTGTCTAAGCAGGATGAGCAGATCCATTCCCCAGGTAAAGCATCCAGAAAGATGGAGTGGTAAAAGGCTGCTTTTGCTTCCGTATGGGTGGCTTTGCCAAACCCAGAGCAAGCCTGGAGACAGCAGGTCTTCTGTCCTCTTGGAGAAGCCATAGGGTGGTGCAAAAGCTGGCATGTCTCTGTATGAGAAGCTCTTATTGTTAAAATGCTACAATCTCCGATCTATAAAGGCACTTGAGAACCAGGAACCTGGTATTTTAAACTGGGCATATAAGCTAAACTTTTGGAGCCATTGTAATCTAGCCGCACACATGTACATAAAACTTAAATTCACATAACAAAAACACTGTTACACACTTATTTAAACACATTGTGGCCACATTATTTTAACAGAGAAACAAATGGGACAGCATTAGAAACCTGTGTCATCTAACTAAGCATTGCAAGAGGGAACAGAATCATAAGGAAGAAGCATTTACAGAGTTTTAGAGTCGAAGGATGAGGTGGGGGGAATGGCATTGTTGTAGAGAGTCAGCAGGGAAGGGGGCAGCAATGGAGATGCCAGAGTGGTCCTGTTAGACTATAAAGCCCACTTACCAAGGAGAGGTAACTCCAAGAGACCACCCTTACACCACAGTTGATGCAAAAGCAAGAGGAATTTAATTTGACTGGCATGTCAGGGTCCTCTGCCTCGGGAGGAAAAGGACCCCAAAAAGCTATTACAGGTATTACAGGCTTCTTTTAAAGAGAAAAATCACAGAACCAAAAGGGAAGTGCAGAAGTCGTTTGTCAGCTGTTGTGACTAGCTCGTTCAATGGTAAGCTAACTATGATTGGTCATTGCTATGGCGATTGCTGTGTTGATTGAGCAAGGAGAAATACCTGCAGGTCATCTGCAGGTCATTTTACCCCAGTTCCAGGACCTGGGTCTATTGAAGAAAAACTACAAAGGGGATGGAAAATTTCAGGGGAAAGTATCCAAAGTTCTAGTGCACACATGGGTGATTATCAGGTTCCCAGTTTCCAAAGGAGGAGGGGTGGTAATGCTGAGCCCCTCTTTCAGTCCCTGTGTAGGCAGCAGAGACCAGGAAACAGCTATGGAGAATTCTGGTGCAGTAAAGTTTGGTGGGGAAACAGCAAGCAGCAGGAAGGGGGAGGGCAGCAGGGGAGCTAGAGTGGACTGAGCATGGACCGGAGATCTGTCTGCCCCAGGCCCTTGTTCTTTGTGCCGCCACTGTGGCTGACAAGGCTGAGTGCCCAACCTGTGCCAGGGCCTAGGGGACAGGACCCATCAAATCCTACGCCAGAGCCCATCCATCATATGCCAAAGCCACTGGGCTTAGGGGATGTGACTAGAGCACTGTTCATGGACCAGGCCAAGATCAGAGTATGAGCATCTATAGGCCATGCTAGGGAGCCCCCAGGGGTTGGCATCTGGGAGGCAGGAGCTGAGTGGAAGGGGGGAAACAGAAGTTGGGGCGAGACAAAAGAGCTGTCCCTGATTGAACACACAGAGAAAGGCAGAAATGGGGGTGGGACCAACCGCGTGGTTGTGAATGCCCATCAGCAACCCTTAACTCCCCCTGCCTATTTTTATAATAAAGAAAAGGGTGAAATGTTATCATTTCCTCCACCCAGTGCTTTGGCAAAATAAATAGCCACCGCAGGTGCTAACATTCCCCAGTTCCACAATCATGTATGTGCCATCAAGTGTTCAGGCAACTTACACAGCCACACAGGGTCCTAAATCCTTATGTTATCTATGTGCAGCATGATCATGTGATCTACACAAGATCAACTCAAATGATACAGATTTAAAGATTTGTCTTTAATTTAAAAACCTTTAAGAAAAATCTCTCAATGGTGGGCAAAACTCTTTGGGTTTTAGTTAATTCCAGAGTTAGTCAGCTTGACTACCAAGAAGAGTCATCACAACAGCCAAGGCAGAGAACTGAGATTGATCTCTTACCTGCAGGAGGCAAGGAAATCATGGGAGTTATTTCCAAACGATGCTTTTCCTAAACAAGGGAAGAATGGGGTTTTGCTTAGGGAGCTGGGACATGTCATGTAGAATTGTGCCTATTCTCAAGCATGCTAAGTTAGCAAATCCACTTCTGAACATATTCACAATGTAAAAGAAGGGATGTTTAGGGACATTATTTTAGGATGTCAAAGTCATGCAGGAACATATATAAATTATAAAAATAGTGGAACAAAATGTCTCTGGCATGTTTACTATGTACAATAACAAAAGGTCTTAGCCAAATTTAAGGAAATAATGTTGTGAAAATAGATTGCTTAGGAACCTATGCTACATATCAACCTTGATGTTTGATCTAAAAAAAAGTGGTACTGATGCCACAATTCTCATAGATAAAAAGACAGAGAACACAAATACAGACAATATTAAGAAAACGTCACCTAAGACCATTGTATACTATGCTCTTAGATGATGAACGGCTATGATGAGCTCTTTTAACTTCTTTTCTCTCTGAGCAGGCTAGCTAGGATGAAGACCACAGTTGTTGCCATGCAAGGCCAGAAAGAACTCATTTTTACTAACCCTGCATTCTGTCTGTGTCAAGCCTGTGAAATCACTGTATAAAAATCCATTCTTTCCCTTTCCTTATTTCTTTTTTAAAATTCTAGTTATATAATGTTTTTCCTGAATGTGTCTGTACAGAGTACCTACAGAGGCCAGAAGAAGGCCAGAGATGCCTGGAAGCGGAGTTACAGGGTTCTGGAAATGGAACCTGGATCCTCTGTAACAATACTCAGTGCTCTTAATTGCTGAGTGATATCTCAAGTCCCTCTTTTTTATTTAAAAATTTTCAATATATTTTAATTAAAATATATTGTATCAATTCCATCTTTTTTTCTCCCTCCATTCTGTTCCACATACTGCACTTGCAATTTTCTCCCTTGATAAGTATGTATGAACAGGTATATTGAAATACATAAATGCACTCTGCTGAGTTTGTTTTTGTTATTTTTATGTTTATTGCCTAAGGACTGACCATGTTGTATTTATGGAGTCTGTCCCTGACTGAGGATAATTCTCTCACCTGAAGGAGAATTCCATTTCTTAATCATCATTAGGTGTCTGAACCAAACTAGGCTACTTTGTACTGGAAACAATCAAGAACATTAAATTTTCATTGGAAAATACTTTCCTAGTAATGTTGTGCCTGAGTCCAAGGACCCCCAAGACCATCACAGAGCCACACTTCTGAATGCAAAAGCAAGATTTCATTTATTAAGTACGGGCTAGCACAGGTTCTCTGCCTCACAGTCTGAAACAGCAGATGGAGGGAGAAGGACCCTCTCTATTTTTGTAAGGGGTTTATAAAGACAGAAACCAAAATCGATCAAGTTACAGTCCCAAAATACAAAATTACTTATCCTATATCACAATTAGCTAAAGGTGAGATAAAGCTCAGCTGTTAATTCCTGATAGGCTGTTAGTACCTAAGTGTGATAGCAATAATTCCTCTGGTTACATTCTACAGACATCTGCTGACCCTGTGCTAACTGCAGGGGTTGCTTGAAATATTTCCCAGCTGATAGGGGAAGTTGTGTGGGGGAATGGACTGCAGTCTGCAACTTTATGTAACTTAGGTTTCTCTGTTAGTTAATACTTCCCTTAGAGAGGGGTCCTACAGCCTTCAACTTATCCTGGGGGCTGGAGGCATCCTATAGCTCTTCAGCAGCCTTCAGCCTATTCTGGGGCTTCAAGGTCCCAATAGGGCCCAGCATAGAAATGGAATATTTTCTTGCCTTTCATCCCCCCAAGGAGTTCTAAGTGGAGTTCAATCCCAAACTCTAGGTTCCTCAACCTGATGAGAATAACTTGTAAATTCTATTTCATCTTCATTAGGAATAAAATAATAGTCAGAACAATATACATTAGCATTAGTACATGGAACCATAAATTGAATGGGATTAAGTCTTTGTTTTACAAATTTTACCAGTCTGTTGATTATCATTGGGCCAATAGTCAAAATAAGCAACAAAACCAATAAAGATTCCATAACAGCAGAAATAAGAGTAGTTATCCAAAGAAAGCTATTAAACCAGAACTCAAACCATCCTTGTGAAGAGTCTAGTTCTTTTTTCTGCTTGGCTAATTCTTCCTTAACTTTGGGCAAATTGTCTCTAGTATGGAGAAAGTTAACAGCACTTTAGAGATGGCCTTTCACCACTCGACCCCTGTAATACTCAGCCACTACAGGTAAGGTGACCTTAAGAGACAGTGTAAATGTAGTCCAGTGGTCCCAGAATTTTCCATGTAGATCAAAGTATCCTCATCTGTCGGAAGTGCTGGGATTAAAGACCTAGGCCACCTTGCCTCTGTATGGTTAGTGTAAAAACAGCATTCCTCTCCTAAAACTGCACAAAGCCTTTCTATGTAAGGGAGTTTTCTTTTGACTTAGCATCTCAACAAGGGATTACAGGATGATGTAATCTTGTAATTCTTTCAACTGCTTCCAGTCAACTTTGGAGCATCATCGTCAAGAACTAACAAAGATGAAATGTAGTAGGAGCGGCGGGGAAATGCTAGTCAAAAACAAAGAGGAAATTTAGGCAATGGGTTATTTTTAAGGAGCTTCTAGTTTGTGGACTCTGTTAAATAGCTAGGGAGGATTTACATCGGCTAGACTGGTCCATCAGTTTTTGTCATTTCCAGGGTCAACATTTATTTGGAGTAGAGGTAGTCAGCAATTAATGCTTGGTTGTGTCTGCCAACCAAGAGGAAACCTGTTGAGACAAATTCAAACTAGGAACAGAGGTTAAGATTTATATATTTAAAGGAAGATTTGAGACTTTCAGGCCCATATTAAAATCCATATTATAGAAAAAGCAAGTAATAAATATCTATAAAACAGTAAAAATAGATGCATACCTTTGAGTCCTAGCAAAAAAACAGATTTGGGTTAAAAGTGTGTAAACATATAATTAGAAGACAACCAAAAGAAATTTAAAATCCTCAGCTTGTGACCCAAACAGTAAGCAGTCATTGCTCTATCAACTTATTATAACTATAATATAGAAGGGGAAAGAAATCTGAAACATTATTAGATTTTAATTATTTATTTATACTGTTTTAACCTATATTTATATTTCAAATTTTCTTGATGCTGTCAAGTTAACAGCTAGTCTAGCCATTAATACTGTCAGAGATCTCAGAAGGATAAATTAATTTTATTTTAAGTACAGACCAAATAGCTTTCAAAACTATTATAAATGACAGAGACCAGCCCATATACAGTCATATCCAGGTATCCATAGCATTGGAGGCAGAGATATCAGAATAGCAGGCTTTACCAAGAACATAAGGTGAGAGGTACCTGTGGAAGAGGAACATGGAAAAGGCTGAGCTTATTTTGTATAGGCAAAAATGTGCAATCAGTTCTCCAGTGTCCTCAATCTGGGCTTGTTCCAGGCAGCAGGCTGTAGCAGTGGGGCCCCTTGTCCAGTACTCAGCATCATCATTATCCAGGTGGAGACACTGTGGTATCCCATTATCTTCTTTGGGGACCTTGGGTCACTGCTAGGATCTGGGAGTCACTGTCTGATATAAACTTTTTAATTGTCACAAATGCCATATTCCACAGATCTCTGAAGTATTTAGAACTACCCAGGTATATGTGACTAGACAAACTTTGTTACTAATTACTTGTTTTAAGCTTGAATTTAAAAGCATATACAGGGGACTAAATAAGGCTTATCCCAATAATTATATCAGTACTTTAAAAATGGCTGATTATTAACTTGTATTTCTAACAATCTACAATAAGTTTGTATCTTTAATAAGACCAGGACTTTGTAGCTATTTTTTAAAATCAGATTTAACCTTTGAATTGACGATTTTAGATTGAAGGTAATAAAGAAACTAAATTAGCCCTAGTGACGGTAAAAACAGAACAAACTTGTATTATATTCCATAGAATAATGGAAGAGCCACTAGTTCCTTTTAGTATGTACGAATAAGTTTATCTAAATAGCTTAAGGTTAATAAAGTTAACAAAGACAATGAGGCTAGAAATACATTTTTAACATTTTTATATTGTTACAGGAGGAGGGCCCACTTGTTTGTCCCAGCTGCTCAGCTAGCTTACACCCAAAATAACCACACAGAACCTGTATTAATTAAATTACTGCATGGCCCATTATCTCTAACTTCTTATTGGCTAACTCTCACATCTTGATTTAACCCATTTCTATTAATCTGTGCATCACCACGTGGCAGTGGCCTAATGAGAAAAATTCGGCATGTCTGTCTCTGGTGGATCCATGGCATCTTTCCTCACTCTGCTTTCTTCTTCACAGAATTCAGTTCTGTCTTCTCCACCTACCTAAGTTCTGCCTAAAATATACAGAGAACTTGTCTCAAAAAGTAAAGGTAAAAATAAAAGAAATACAGGTTAATGTAAAGCCACATAAAGATGGAAAATACACAGTGAATCTGGATACTGTATGTTATTTGCTCTCTTTGAATTGTTTGAATGCTGAGGAAGGAGCAACAGCTGCTAAAAGACATTTGCTTATAAATGCTACTGAATTAATCCAAGATAGGTATTTTTGAAATTACCTTGACTTCAAAATTGAAGTCAAAAGTATGTAACTTTGGCATAGAAAATGAGAGGCTATGGATTCATTCTGAGCTAAGAAAAATCAGGTGTGAGAAATCTCCAGTAGGAAGTGATGGCCTAGATATTTGAGTTCTACATCCAAAACACATTCAAGACTGCTGCCTGAGATGATCAAGACTCACAGGATATTCCAGTCAGGACTTGATCATAATTCAAAATTATCAGCACCCCCAACCATCAGGAAGTAGCTTGGAAAACTGCACCCACATTCTCATAGCCAGTAACCCCCAAAGAAAATTACACTGAGTTCTATATTAATTATAAACTGATTGGCCCATTAGCTCAGGCTTTGTATTAGCTCTTATAACTTATAGTAACCATTATTCTTATCTATGTAAGCCACATGGCTCAGTACTTTTTTTCAGTGGGTCATTTAATATGTTATTCTTTGTTACTTTTATGTGTATTGATCTTTTGCCTGTTTGTGTGTCTGTGCACTGTGTTCATACCATGCCCTTCGAGGCCAGAAAAGGGCACTGAATTCGCTATGACTGTGGTCACAGACTGGTTTGAGCCACTATGCAGAGGCTGGGAATTAAACCTCAGATCTTCAGGAAGAAAAATCAGTGTTCTTAACTTCTAAGCCACCTCTCCATCCACAGAACAAAGGCTTTGAAAGCATTCTTTTATTATGTTTTAAATTTCTTGGTGTCCAGAGTAAAGATTCCATGTCTACCTCTTCTTTTAGCTTGTTGGGCAAAGGTCTGTTTATTTATCTTCTTAAAGAACCAGTCCTTGAGACTGATGGAAGTGATACACACCTTTAATCCCAGTACTCAAGAGGCAGAGGCAGGTGTATCTCTGTGAGTTCAAGGCCAGACTGTTCTACAATGTGAGTTCCAGGAAAGCCAGGGTTGTTACACAAAGAAACCCTGTCCCAAAACAAAACAAAAAACAAAAGATCCACTCCTTAAATTCATTGTTTCCTTTTATTGTTTAATTTGTTTCTATTTCATTAATCTTTAGGCAGGTGGACTTCTTTCTTTGGTTGTGTGTTTAATATCATATTCTACTCTGCCTTAGATTGGGCCAATGTCAGAACTACAAAGCCTGAACTAGGTTAAATAGGCCAGGTTAAGCTGGTTCATGAGTTGCTTGACTGGACTTGCACCTGCAAAGCCAATATGACCCATAGTCTCTAGCTATGCCTATGGTTATGAATTTGGCAGAGCAGGTGGGTGGGAGGAATGGAGGAACTCACCAGCTAAAGTCAGAACATGTGGTTACATGGTAGATCTTTGGGTACTGAGATGCCAGCTGTGGGTATGCATGTGGCTATTTTCACTTATTCTATTTTATTTTATGTAGAAGATAGTGGTTTTTGGACCTACCACCTTCTTGTTCTCTTAGTCACAGGAATACTCTTGTTAGTCATCATCCAAGCATTACATGCGAATAATTTAAACTGTGAAAATAATAAATATTAAACCTGAAATAGTTTAAACACAAATGGGAATTCTAGCACTGACACAAAAATAAATGCAAATAATCACAACAGTAGTAGGGAGGAAACAGGTAGTTGTTACAGCTGAAAGGATATTTGATGTAGAAAAACCAAACTACAAGCAATTGGAAATTTGCTTTTAAATATATGCCTGTTTAGGTTTCTAGTAAAGCCAAAGTATAGTCATTAATGCACTTCAAAGAAATTATTTTATTTAATTGAAATAAAAGGACACCATGTTTCTATAGTTAAAATTACATGTCTGAACACAATTTAATTCTTAGGTTTTTCTCTATCTTCTTTTTACTTTAAGTGTTTCAGTACTTTGTATAGATTTGCATTACTTTTTTCAGTTCATAGAGAATTTCACACAATGTATTTTGAACTCATTCATCCCATAGTTCCTAACTGATTACATCACCCTTCTCTCATCTCATCATTTTGTATCCTCAGGTTCTTTTCTAAATTTCATGAAGTCAGATTTGTGTTGCCATCTAGTGGAGCATGGTCCACATACCAGGGCCTGTGTAGACCATTAACGATAACTACCTCTCCCTCTCCTAGAAGCAATTATTGCTAATAACTTTTCAGTAATGGTGGAACTTCAGGTTCACCTCCCCTCTCCATTTAGGGTTTTTCTGTGACTTGAGATTGCCTAGGTTTTGCACATGCTATTACAACTACTATGGAGTTCATATATGCAACTGCCCTGAACACTGCTTCCTTGTAGTTATCCATGACTCTTATAATCTTTCTGTCCCATCTTCTGCAATGATACCTTAGCCTTAGGCGAGGGTATGAGATAGGTCTTTCATTTAGGATTGAACATTCTGCAAAGACCATTTGTCAGTATCTGTCTATCACCATCTACTACAAAAATAAGTTTCTCTGATGAGGGTTAGTAAAGACAGAAATCTATGTGCTTAATAAAAGAGATTGATAAGTGATTAGAAGCTAGTTTAATGCTTATTAAGCCAATCACAACAACATTCCTTTACACACTGTAAAGAAATATTCCACAGCAATGCTGTCTTTCATCAAGGTGTGTTTTTGTCCTCTTTGTCAAATATCAGGTGACTGTATGGCTGTGGATTGCAGGATTATATGTGGGTCCCCAAATTCTATTCCACTGAGGAATGTCTTCATGTTGGTACCATATTTTTATTATTATACATATTTAGTAATATTTTCATGTGTGTGTGTGTCTGTCTGTCTGTCTGTCTGTTTATGCTGGGGATCAGCCTCAGCAGAGAAATGGGTCTTGAATCTGGGATGTCTGGAAGATGAAAGGAATACACGAACACAGCACTCTGTTGCAAGCTGGCAGGCTATCAGAGCAAGTTCTTCTACTTCTTCTTCTTTCTTCTCTCCTGAGCTTTAAACCTCAGTTTACAAAAGAAAAATGATTTTTCTTGTCACAGGTTAATCATTATCTGGGAAAAGCAGTTCACAAGAAGAACAAAGATTCTTTGAAATCAGCACATCATCATTCAACATGACATTTTCCCAGTTCCCAAGGCCCATGTTCCAGCCACTATATTCATAATTCTTAGCTGAGTTAATCATAAAACAACTTCAGAGCCTTTCACCTCAGAGGAGTCCATTTATCATTCCACATGCAATCTACATCAATCACATCTGAATTTTCCACTAAAAAGGATTGTATCTTTTTTTTAATATTTGGCCTAACCATCTAGAAATATTTTATAAGGCAGAAAATCTTTACATACATTATAGACCTCATTTTTTAACAAAAAGATCTGAAGAGATAGATAGCTCAGAATATAAACATTTACTATTCTTTCAAGAGGACCTGAATTTACTTCTTAGCACCCACATAGTAACATGTGACCACCTGTAATTCCAATTCAAAGGGATGTGATGTCTGATTCAGGCCTCCAAGTGCTCCAGAACACACATGGTTCATATGCAGACAAGCAGGCACACATGTAAATTTGTTTATACAAATTAAAGTAAACAAACTCTTAGAATCTAGTAATTTACTTTGAAAACTTATCTTTGGACTATCTTTACAACTGAGGTAAATTTTATTCTGAGAAAATGCACTCTCTCACTTGTATAATCTCCCCTAGTGATATATGTATGACAAGTTTAAGCCTCATGATTAAATCATTAGCATTATAAACAATGTGTGTGTAACAACCAGCATATTAGGATAAATTAAAAAGAGTTCATTCCCCAGGACTAAAATCTTTAGTCTCATTACCCATCACACTCACATCAAAATCATAAAATGAGTTCTACCTCAGTTTCTAATTGTCTTTAGTGCCTTTACTGATAGATAAAATCAACACAGATATGCTTAGCCAGTTATCC
This sequence comes from Microtus oregoni, assembly GCF_018167655.1. NCBI lineage: Eukaryota > Metazoa > Chordata > Mammalia > Rodentia > Cricetidae > Microtus > Microtus oregoni. Next base: position 20,870,251 of record NW_024543093.1, on the reverse strand, counting down.
CTGGCTAGATATCTATTAGAAAAAAAAATAAAGCACACACACACAAATCCTTATATACATATACATATGTGTACATAATGGGAGTTAAAATGGAGTTATTCTAGAAGGGCAGCAATGATACTACTAGACCAAACAGGTGAAAAATGCACAGCCCATTATTTGAGAACTGTTTTGTGATGTTAAAAATCATGCAATTGACTATTTTGGTATGATTCTTGTAATAGTACATAAAATCAAGCATAATGACAAACCAGACAGTAATTGACTGGAAATAAACAGACCTGTTAGATATGCAAGTGGTAAGTGTATAAGCAAAAATAGAATTAGACATTATGTAATAAATGCATGTTGAAGCCTAAAAAAGACATTGCTTTATACATTTCAAAGACATAAATTACATAACTAAAATGAAACACCTTTGACACTGTATGTCAAGAGATATAAACTCTGAGTTGCCTCAGAGATTTCTAAGCTATTTTTCTCTCCTGTTTCATATTAAATATTTCAGACTTCTGTGTATATTTGCATTTTATTATACTTTTAGTATGCTTGACAAATGTTTATCTACTTAAATTATTTGGTTTTTTCAAGTGTAGCCATCTCTTCCTCCTAATGAACAGATATAGGGCTATGTATTAAGTAGTGCTGGGTATCTTAATTTCAGGCTACATTCTTATATACGATTCTCTGAAACTTGTCTGCTGTCGTTTGTTTTTTTCAATCCAGTCAATAGCACAGAAACACTATCAACCAAATCAAGGCCTCTGTTGCAGATTAGATCCACAGTCTGTGATCTGCCATTTCCTCGACACTGTTGGAAGGAAACTCAATTTCTTAATATCAAAAGGGGTTTCTCACCCCCTCCCCAGGAGAATTTTCTCAATTATGCCGAGGCAAGCTTAATCAGCACTGCCATCCTTGTCGAGCTGTGCTGTGATAACAGGAATGATGATACAATGAGCTCACAAGAGAGGGACCAGTAGGCAATGTACTCTATTAAATCTTTATTTGTTTACTGCTCAGAGCCATGAGTGCTTGAGCAGAACTCCCTCGGGGAGCCTTGCAACAAATGATTTCCATGGTTCTCACTGAGGCTAACATGTTTCAGGAAACCCCAGTTACACATTCCATCAGTGAGAAGACTGTAAGAAAAAAAAATTCCTGTCAGAAAGAGCCCTTCCTCATCCTCCCTGGCCAGAAAAGGAGTTGCTGATGTTCTTTTCCTTAGGGAACCTTCCTTGTGCATCTTACATCCCTCTGCCCTCTCCTGCTATACCCTGTTTTCTCACGACCTCTATCATGTTCTATCTTTACAGTGGACTGCACCCTGTCAACACGAGCCTAATTTGGCTGGCCTGGATGATCGCGGTACGCTTCCAAACCCCCTGGATGTTCACAGCTGCTGGTCTTCAGTCAGGAGCAGCTATTTTTCATTTAATGTTATTTATTTCACAAGAATTAGAGAATAAGTTAGCCAACCATTATTCTCCTCCCCCTACATCAAAGCTGGGAGAAGGAACCCGGCATGGGCAATAGGTTCCCAAAAGAGAGCTAAAGCACCAGGGACAGGTACTGATCCCACTGCTAGGAGCACCACAAACACATCAAGTTACACAGCAGTCACACACATGCAGAGGTCGTAGGTCGGTCCTTATTCAGGCTCCCTAGCTGTTGGTGCAGAATCCTTGAGCTCTCAAAAGCCCAGGTCAGCTTTCTCTGGGCTCCACTCTCATGACCTTGACTCCCCCTTGCTTGCACAATCCTTTCTTACTCTCCTCCATGAAACTCCTGAAAGCTCAGTTAAGTGCTTGGCTGTGGATCTCTGCATCAGTTAGAAAAACATTCCTAAAAATTCACTGTTTTACTGGTAGCTAGTATATATATTTATACTCTAGTAGGCAATGTTTCAGCTTCCATAAGTGGAGTCTTAGTATTAACACAACATATTCAAATAGCTCAATTTACAAATTTATTTTTAATAATAAATTAATAGTGAAATTAAAATAGTTAAAATATTTCTAAAATAGAATGATATCAAGAAAAGATTGTTATTGGTTTCATAGTGATTGAATGAAAGAAAACAATCCAAAAGCATGTAAGCAGTGTAAAATTTCCACCACTTTCAGTCTCTTCAAATACAAGAAAATATGAAGACAATTGTTTGCAAGCTCCCTCTTGTATAGAAAGTGGTCATGCTTTGAATAATGAGCCAATCAATAATATAGAATAAAATATTTACCAGAATTTGTTTCAAAAGTTCGATATGAATACTATTCATTAAACTATACACAATGAGTTCCAAGCTAGCTGGAACTTTCTAATAATGTCCTGGCTCAAACAACAAAACAAAATTACATTCAAATATATGTGTATGCATATGGGGTGTCTGTGTTATTCTGGGTTATTTAGATATGTTTTATTATCATACTCACTATGTAGGCTATGCAAGCTTGGCTTGACTATGCTACTATGCTCATATATATACATTTCTGAGAAGAATTTAAAGGGCCTAACACCTAAAATAACTTTAAGAGATATTGTTCTGAACCTCCTGTGTTGTTTGTTATTCAATTTTGTTGTTTTTTAAACATTGTGGTATAAATTATTGGTGGGTTGATGTTGTCTCTGTAGCTCATGCCTTTAAACTCACAGTTAACTTCCTGCCTCTGTGTCTGTAGTTCTACATTTAAAAAATGCACCACCACAGCTTTAAACATAAGTTTTGTGGTGCAACTTATCTTTTGTTATTTTTTTTGTTGTTGTGGCTTTACTTTTCAAATTTAATTTCAGTCATTATTTAATGTGCATGCTTTTTTTTTCCTGTTTGCATGTCTTTGTACCTCGCTCATGCCTGGTAAGCATGGAGGCCAGGAGATGGTGTCAGAACCTCTGGAACTGGAGTTGCAGAGTGTAGTGAGCTTCTTTACATACTGGAAAGGGATGCTGGGTGTTGTGGAAGATTCTTCATTACTTTTAACTGCTAAAGTATTTTCCAATGCAAATTTTCTTTTCTTGGTTGTATTTCCTGTACAAAGCAGCCTAGTTTGGGTCAGACAACTGATTAAAAAGTGGAATTCTCTTTTAGGTGAGAGAATTATCCTCAGGCTGGGACGAGCTCCCTAAGCACAACATGGTCAGCCCTTACACCATAAGCATACAAATGACAAAAATGGACTCAACAGGGTGTATTTATATATTTCAACATACTTTTTTTTTTTGATACACACTTGGCTTGGAAGAAGTTTGAATGGAAGCATGTGGAAAAGAATAGAGTACAGACAAAAAAGGGATATTGGTGTAATATGTTTTAATTAAAATGTATAGAAAATTAATAAAAAAGAGGAGCTAGGAAGATGGTTCATCTGTTAAGCTCACTGGGTACTGTTACAGAGTATCCAGGTTCCATTCCCAGAACCACCATGATAGATAATCATTTGTTGTAACTTTAATCCAGGCATCTCTTGCCTTCTTTTGGCCTCAGTCAGTACTGTTCAGGCAAAACACCCACATAACAATTAGAAAAAAAAGTGAAAAAGGAAAGAACAGAATTTTATACAGTGATTTCACAGGCCAGAGACAAACAGCAGCCATGGGTAGTTAAAATGAGCTCCTTCTGGTATTGCATGGAAGAAGATGTAGCCTCCTTCCTAGGTTAGTGAGAGAAAAAAACAGCTTTTTCCTTATGTTAATGGAGCTCATCATAACCCTTCTTGTAAGAGTAGAGTATACAGTGCTGTTAGGTGCCTTTTCCTTTGCTGCTTTCTGTAGTTATGGTCTGTCTTTTTTATCTGTGAGAATTGTGCCATTGGCACAGCTATCATTTAGATCAAATATCAAGGTTAATATGTGGTATAGGGCCGGGCGGTGGTGGCGCACGCCTTTAATCCCAGCACTCGGGAGGCAGAGGCAGGCGGATCTCTGTGAGTTCGAGACCAGCCTGGTCTACAAGAGCTAGTTCCAGGACAGACTCCAAAACCACAGAGAAACCCTGTCTCGAAAAACCAAAAAAAAAAAAAATATGTGGTATAGGCTACAAAGCAGTATTCTTTCACGGTGTCATTTACTTGATTTTAAAGAAAGAGCTCGTGGTAAAAAATGAACCTGCCAGAGGTTCAGAAAACCAGCTGAGACAACCAGCCTCATGGTTTGAACAACTACTGATTCTTAACATCTCCATTGGTAGACAGCAATTGTTGGGTTAGGTGGACTACAACTTGTGAATCTTTCTAATCAATTCACATATATGAAGAGATTGATTCTTACCAGCCCTGCTCATGTCGAGAACCATGAGTAATGCAGCCATTTTTTTTTTTCTGTCTGAGGAAGATGTCCTGGCACACAGTAGTGCTCATAAAGACATTCTTCCTAGGTTCAATATTCTCTAAATATTCAACTTACTATGAAGATTACTCTGTTTATTATTACTCATTTGTCAAGAGTTTTCCTTGAACTCTAGAAGAAAGCAATTTTTCTTTCATCATCCTGGCTTCTGGTGCAAGGGAGATTTATCATCATCATCATCATCATCATTATCATTATTTTATATGCTTCCTGCATTTCTGTCCTGGTTCCCGTAAGTGCTTGTGACTAGCAAGTAAATACATTCAGTGTAAAGTACATTCCATTGAAAAGATACAGACCAAACCTCTTCTTTTGTGTTCTTAAATCTCTCTTTAAAATTGTTAATAAATAATATAATATGATATAATATAATATAATATAATATAAAATTGTTTCTGGGCACCCTTCCACCCGTGGGTCAGGGAATCACAACACTCCTCAATGAGTAAAGGACTCTGCGAGCTAGTCACTAGATGTTCAGGAGGAAAAAATGGGAAGTTCTTATAGAAGGCAGGAATACAGCACAGTCTTCAAGTCAAGCCAGGGGCAAACGCTATTAAAATGCACATCTCTACAGTCCTGAAGTAGGTCTCCCTCCTCAGTAGAAGGTGGGCGTCAGAAACCCTTGTGCTGTGTCTTTAAACGCACTGTAACCTTAAGGGAGGTGCTCTTGTCACTCACGCCTTATTAGCCAATCAGGACCTCCAGTAAAAACTGCCAGTCAGAACCGGTGCAGGGCCCTTCCGGGAGCCCAGCGGCCGGCTTGGCTTTGCGGAAGAGCTGCCGCCGTTTCTTTTCCGCTTGCTGTGCTGCTGCAGGGAGCTGTGAAGGGGCTATGGGTGAGCTGGGAAGCCACGACATGGTGAGTGAGGAGCTGCTGTCCTCCTATGGGGAAGAGCGGATGAGGAGTTTCGAGAGCCTGTGTGGCGGGTCCTACCAGGGCCCGGGTGGGGATCTGCAGAGTCCCTGTCCCGTGAGTCCCCTAGCAATCCGAGCAACTTCCTGGACCCAGGCACAGGGCTCTGCCTAACTTCTCTGTGGGCTACATCTGTGCAGATATTGGGAGCAGAGAGCTGTGTGTAGAAACATTTGGAGTCAACAACAATGCTTTAGGTTGTCAACCTTGAACAGATGGAGTTTCTCCAGTATCTGCTTAGACGTTCAGCACTTTGCAATAACATTTCATGTAAGATCCATTCACAGTTAATTTTATGGAGGTTGTAAAAGTCATTTCTTGCGTTGGGTAGCACTCCACTACTTAGCTGTGATGTCGAAGGGTAGAATTGGTTATTATAAAAGTTAATTAAGGTTTAGTAGAAAGTAAGTCTCACAAAGAAGAATATAGATAAGGCAGGGCTGCTTCTGAAACACTCCAAAGATAAGTATAAGCGAATGAGGCCTGGTAGAGATAAAAGTGTTAGGATACACATTTTTTTTTTTTTTTAAACCAGGATTGTCCAGGCATTTGGCTCCAAACTGTTACAAAGGACATACCCCTTATTTAGAAGCAGCCACTGTATATCAAAAAACAGGCCTCTCCCTTGCTGCTCAAGAAGGTCACAACCTCCTTAAGGCCTGGTCTGCCGTAAAGTTCCAGTTTTCTATTGAGAAATACTCTAGTTCTGAGAGATGGGCAGTGTGACACCAGGGGACAACTATGTGAAAAGTAAAATATTGTTGTGTTATGAACTGACTTGGTCAAGCAAGGCTTTCATTTAGCAAGGCAGGGAGCAAGCACATTCTTTGGAGAGCTAGTAACAGCCTGGGGCCTAGGCCGTCAACGTTTGCCTCAAGACTTGATGCACTGAGAATAAAGCAGAGCTCCTTCTCTAAAACCAGGAATATAGAGCTGGTAATGGTCTGGGGCCACGGCCTTTGTGGACTGGTTGCTCCAGATCCCAAGAACCCAACTCTTTCCACTATGTGGAGCTATTGTTATCAGTTCCAAAGCCACGGTAGTAATATTCTTGAGATACCCTGTATTCCCCTTGTGCAACAGTATTTGATTAACCTGCTCCTGAGTTTATTCCATTGTATCATAGATTCAGCTGGCTTCATGGAATTTTCCCATTTCCCTCCATTTCCCAAGTAGTATTCTTCTTAAGAATTTACTTGTCAGCTGGGCAGTGGTGGCACACACCTTTAATCCCATTACCTAGGGGGGCAGCGGCTAGCGGATCTCTGAGTTTGAGGTCAACCTGGTCTACAAGAGGTAGTTCCAGAACAGGTTCCAAAGCTACAGAGAAACCCTGTCTTGAAAAACAAAGACAAAAAAAAAATACAAAAAACAAAACAACAACAAAAAGAAATTACGTGGTATAAGACATAGCTTGTGCAAAAACCTCCCCACTTCAGCCAGCTTTTATCTCGTCTGCTTTCTACTTTTCCTGTCTTTCTCATTCCCTGGCACCTTTACCTCTGGACTCAGTCACTGAAAAATGTTCTGCTGTATCAGATCACTGGTATGTATACTTCAGAAACAATTCTGGGAATCTCTTTGAGTGTAAGTCTCCCATCTGCCTAAATGTATAGACATGCAGTCTCCTGTCTCTATTTAAATTGTGCACAGTGTAACCTGGAGCATGACCCTAACAGAAATGTAAGGATGACAGCATATGTTGAATGAAAAATATGTCTAGGCTGGCTCTTCTATGAGCATTAGCCAGAGATAGATGCTTGCTCTTAATAAAGAGATTTTCCTTTATTAATTGCCTAAATATGTGGAGGTTTTTTCTCCCTGGAAAGGCATATTAATTCTAGGACAGCTGCATTTCCAGCCTTTTAGAAAAGTGTTTCTGAGACAAGCTCTCCTCTGTTGCCTCAGGTGGCCTTGATCTCCGACTCTTGCACTCCTGGGGTAACGACCTTGTTGTTCTCTATATTCCACCTCAATAATTCTTTTTTTGACACCTCCACAATTCTTGAACTAAATGCCCATACCACCTCAGAGTTTAAAAATTATCCATTTGAGTCCTGTAGCTGACTGTCCATTGCAGTTAGAGGAAAAGGATTGGCATGTGAGCATAGCATCTGCCTCCAGACCAGAATAGGAAGAACAGTTTATTGTGTACACTGCAGGGGAAACAGGACAGGCAGTCAAATCCTGGAATCACCACTATGAAAAAGGACCTAATTGTGGCAGAGGGAATTTATAATTTCCCAGTATGCGTTATTTCATGCCATGTGAATGAACATAGACCACATTGGTGGTTGTACAATTTGAGAAAGTTATCTTGAGTCAATGAGTATTGAATTCTCCTGTGTAGATATACTCAGTCATGCTTGACACATTTAAGTCATCTTCGAAGTTTGAGAAACAGGCCATTGTAACTCAGTGTGTCAAGTTACAGACCTCAGCAGCCAATGTGCCTATAGGGAAGATCAATCCGTCTCTTATTAATGTCTTTCTCTCTACTAGGGAAGGGCCTACTCTTCTACAAAGTCAACATAGCTAAGGATTTTAATCTAAAAAATACATGATTTTTACAATTATAAAAAGTCACTTACTGGTTTCATTAATGTTCTTTATTTATTTGTTTCTGTTCTCCATCGTTTCCTGGTCATTAAGAATTTCATTACAAGACAGGTGGTGGTGCATGACTTTAATTATAGCACTGAGGCAGAGACAGGTGGATCTCTCTGTGTTCAAGGCCAGCCTGGTCTATAGAGCAAGTTTCAGGGCAGGCTCCAAAGCTACAGCGAAACCATGTCTTGAAAAACAAACAAACAAAAAAATAAGGAATTTCATTCCATCTGGGAGGTGGTGGTGAATCCTCTAATTCCAGCACTCGGGAGGCAGAGGCAAATGGATTTCTGTGAGTTCAAAGCCAGCCTGGTCTACAAGTGATAGTTCCAGAGCAGCTAGAGCTGTTACACAAAGAAGCCTCGAAAAGAAAAAAAAAAAAAATCATTCCTTTTTTTCTCAAGTGCAATTGATTTGTTTCTCTTGAGAGCAAAACTTCCTGTAGCCCAGACTTGCCTGGAGCCATGAAATTGAGAAATGTTTTGAGAAATGCCTCTGCTGCCCAGTGGTGGGAAGTCAGTCTTGCAGCTCTTCTCAGTCTGGGCCTTGACTGGTGAGGATACGAGACCTTTCAATGAGTGTCCTCCAGTCTCTCTGACTTTTACTGGGAGTTACAAATGAAGAAGGACCAGAGCAAGAATTGAGTTCACTGACTAACTTCGAAAGTGATGTAGTCAGAGCATAGAAAAGGAGGGGCAGAAAGGAGGGTGAGAGCTTTTCTGCTTTGGCAATAGTTGTTATTAACAATGAGGAGTCAGGTAATGAATTTTAGAGGCTCCATAAATTTCCTGACTGGCCATTTCTTGAGGCCCACAGATCAGGGCAATCATGATTCGGAATAAAGTACTGACCTTATCATGTAACCAAATCATTGCAGTTACACTAGTTTAACCAATATAGAAGATCTGTGTAAACATTTCTGACCCTGCCTAACAGGCCTGTTATTTTTCAGATTTATTATGTACAGTCTGAGATAAAAGGTGTGAGTAATCCTTGATGTGCTCTTATACTAATCCCTAGTCTCTGGAGTACTTGGTCCTAAAGCCAGTTTTACCTTTCAAAATAAGGACATCGTATCCAAAGTCTTTTTCTTGACTCCATGCCCTACTATGACTCCTCATTATTTTCTAATTCATGATGTCTTTTATACTTTAACAACAGTCACTGTTTACTGTGACCTGTGTTTGGCTGCAGGACTTCCCAGCTAAGAAGCAAAGGGTTGGCTACACTGGAAGCTGAATGTGTAATGGAATGGGCATACAAAGGACCCTGTGCCTTGGATGAGGAACAGAAAGTGCTGTGGGAGAGTGGAAGAATGTCTACTAAAATACATCTTTCCAGACTAGGGCCCTGTCTATTGAGCTGGAAGGGCAGAGCTTGGGAGGACCACATAGTCTGAGTAATTTGATCGCTGATCATCCAGTAGGGGATCTACTAATAGCTGGGTGACCCTAGCTAGTGAGGGACTTTTGCAAGGCATATCAATAGCAATAACTAGCTAGCAGGTTCTTTCCAGGATACTTTTCAACTTCTGCTGTAGGGAGTTGTAAGGAAGACCGCAAGCCATGTCATGGTGAGTATGGGTTATTCATAGCAGGTCTGCTGCATTGTCATTTCTGCTGGGGCTTGGATGGACCATTTATTAGACTGTGGTTCTGATGGTTCATGTGGTGACCTGGGCAGTAGCCCTTCTCTTTGGAGCCTCCCTGTGTGTAATTTCCTGGGGAAGGGAAGGCTTCCCAGCCTTGGGATGTAAGGATATGATGCTAGTCCAGTGAACAGACATAAGCATTGCTTTTGTGGTGCATGGTGGGAAAATGAATTGGAAAAGTGAAGATCTAGTTTCTAGAAGTTCTGAATATTGCATTCCACTTTCAGGTTTGAGTTATAAATATTACAAATAGTTTAGGAACTTGTAGAAAGAGGTGATGTGGATCAGCCTTTAGCAATACATGAATGGAATGCTTTTAACTTTCTGCTACCACTAGCTACCATGGTGTGATTCAGTCCAGTTCCAGAGGAAGAAGGGAATTTCTGATGTAGAGAGATTTCTCAGGAGTCCTTGGTGGTGTGCAGTTATATAGGGTAGATTTTATATTTCGTGCCATAATCTATGTGGCAGGAAGCAGATTTTAAATTATTCTTTCATATTGTTTAGGCATCAGTGAGACTGGGTTTGCCTGAAACCACAAGTAACCATAAGTGTCTGCAGAGCCATGTCTTGAGATTACCTCCATTTGCAAAGAGAGCTTTAGAACATGGGGCTTATGTGTTTTGAAAAAAAAAAAATCAGTAGCTGGAAAGTCAGAAGCATAACAGTTTATGGATCACTTTGAGTTAATTTTGTGCAAGTTGTGAAGTCTTTGTTTATTCTCTCTTGTTCTCTCTTTCTCTCTCTCTCTCTCTCTCTCTCTCTCTCCCCCTCCGCCCTAAGACGGGGTTTCTCTGTAGCTTTGGAACTAACTCTTGTAGACCAGGCTGTACTCAAACTAACAGAAGTCTGCCTGTCTCTCTCTCCTGAGTTCTGGGAGTAAAGGCATGCACCACCATCACCTGTGTACTTCTATACATATAGAATTGTACGGAGTGGGGTAACGTTGGTCAAAATCACACTTTTCCTGGCTGAGTTTCCTTTGGTCTTTTGATTAATAGTTGGCTATATTTTCCTTCCTTTGTTCTTGGCCCTTTCTCTCCATCTTTATTCTTTGACAAATATTTTACACATTCTTTATTGTTGTAAGTAGCGTTATGTTAAGTATAGAAGTCGTATTGTGTCAGTCTGTGTAGTATTTTTTCATAATCCCATTGAGCATTCTGAGTGCTTCTACTATACTTTTCAATTATTTTTCCTGTTCTAAATTTTGGGCATTGTCACTGGATTGTATTTACTTTATTGTGTAAATTTACCATACACTTGCCCAGCCTTCCCTTTTTATAGAGCCTCAGGACCACCAGCACAGGGATGGCAGCACTTTCAGTGTGCTGGGCCCCCCTCCATTGTTCAGTAATTAAGACCTCACTGCCTCATTAAGACATTTCCTCAACTAAGCCCCAACCCTCTGATGTCTCTCTAGCTTGTTGTCAAGTAGACAAACAAAATCAGCTAGTATACATACTACAGCAAGTTACAATAAGACTAGGCACAAACCATCATATCAAGGCTGGATAAGGCAACCCAGTAGGAGGAAAATGGTCCCAAGAGCAGGTAAATGAGTCAAAGACACCCCCCCACCCCCCCCCACACATTTCCACTTTTAGTAGTCTTACAAAAGCATAAAAGTACATAATCATAACATGTATTTCAAAGAACTTAGCACAGACCCTTATGGGATTCATGATTGCTTCTTCTGTCTGTGTGACACCTAAGACCTTGGGTTATTTGATTCTGTGGGCTTTGTTCTCAATCTCTCTGGCTGCAACAGTTCTTCCTCCCCTTCATCAACAAGAGCTCCTTAGCTCCTCCTAATGGTTGGCTCTGGATCTCTGCATCTGTTCCCATCAGTTTCTGGATTAAGCTTGTCTGAATTCAGTTGAGGTAGGTATCATTCGATGAGTATAGCAGAATATCATTAAGAATTATTTCTTCGACTTTTTTAAAAATCTTTTTTGTTTTTATCCTAGATCTGTAGGCTATTGAGCTTTGGGTTTTTGGACATCCAAGTAGTGTTTCACGTGGGCTCCCTCTAATGGAATGGTACTCCAGTTAGACTAGTCAGGTTGTCCACTCCCACAAGTTCTGAGCCACCAATTAACCCATCATCATACGAACTTGCCTGGTTAAAGAAGACTCTTCAGTTTCCTCATCCCCCTGCTTTTAGGAGTCTTTTCTAGGGTCGTTTTCATAAAATCTAAGGAGTATATGAAGAGCTAGGTTTACTGCTTTTGAAATTAGAAAGAAAAGTGTTTCAACCAATTAAGTTCTAGAACAGAGACTGCACTAAGTTTCCATACTGACTCCCAAATTAGTCCTAATTCCAGTAGTCTTCCCTCATACTCTCCCCTTCCATCCCTTTCCCTAGCCTGCTCTCTCCTGTTCCCAGTCCCACCAACTCCCAGTCTATCCAAAAAATCTATTCTATTTCCCCTTTCCAGGGAGATCTATGTATCCCCGCCTCCCCAGACCTTCTTGCTAATTAGTCTCTCTGGGTCTGTGGATTGTTGCATGAATATCTTTTACTTTATAGCTAATATCCATGTCATGTTTTTCCTTTTTGGTTTCAGTTACCTCACTCGGGATAATTTTTTTCTAATTCCATCCATTTGTCTGCAAGTTTTATGATCCTTTTGTTTTAATAACTGAGTAATGATTGTGTAAATGTACCTCACTTTCTTTATCCATTCTTTGGCTGAGGAACATCTAAGTTGTTTCCAGTTTTTTGCTATTAGGAATAAATCTGTGAACATAGCTGTGCAGGTGTCCTTGTGGTAGAATGAAACATCTTTTGGCTATGTGTCTAAGAATGGTATAGTGGCATCTTGGAGTAGATCTTTACCAGTTTTTCTGAGGAACTGCCATTTTGATTTCTTTAGTGTCTGTACAAGTTTATAAAAGTTCTTTCCCATACAGAAACCAGAGTGATATAGTTAAGGCGTTGTTCATCTTGCTGTTCTGAGGTTTAAGAGGTTTTCAGTGGCATGAAATTATTAGACCTGCCCTTACTATTCCAAATGGAATTTTGTTGTTGTTGCTTTGTTATCTGGTCTAGCCTGGCCACTCATTAATGACAGCTTTCTTCCCAGCTTCTGAGTGCTGGGGATATATGCTTTGTACTCCTGAACAGTTAAAAGTTAGTGTCAGATTGGAAAAACTAGGTTCCCTGCTTCCTGTATAATTAGATGGGAAAGTGGCTCACCAGTGAGAGCTGTATAACAGAGGCTGCAGAGACTGAAGGCATTTATTCATATCCATTGTGCCATTCTCACATTTTCAGAAGTTGATATGTTAAATTAAAAACAAAAAGTCAACTAGTGTGGAGTAATGGTAACCAAATTTGACTGCTCATCAGGATTGCAAGAAGTGCTTACTCAGCAACAGTTGAGGTACTCCATATCACCGCAGGAGGTGTATTCTAGAAAATGGATTTTTAAATAAAAATGACCTAATGTAAGTATTTATAGTCTGCAGCTTTAGAGAGTTTCATAGATAGAGGAAATCTCATCTTGGAATAATGTGGAATATTTACACTAGTGGTATTATTTGCTAGTACATGTACTCTATATTTTTTCATGTTTAAGGACTTCCCTGTCACCTGCATATACTAATAGATGGTTTATAAGTTGTATGCATCTTAAATTGCCACCTCTGTCCTATGGCAAAAACACTTGGAAAAGTTTCAGACTAGTGTTAGTAACTACATACACCAGTGGATGAAGTGAATTTGTGTAGTTGTAGCCACTGTTGATTTAGAGAAAATTAGTATAAGCATGAAAATCTTGCCATTCATGAATTTGACCTACAATAGTTTAGTAATAAACTTGATTTAGTCCTTATATGTTTGAAAAGCAACCATACAAGACAGTATATTTACATTTACACTGACTTTAGGTGCCAGCATTTATTTTATAAATTTTATTTATATGTATTTGTGAGATCTTGAGATGACTCATCAGGTCAAAACAGGTACAAGCACAATATGCTTATTCCTGACAACCCATGGTAAAAAGAACCAAATCCTAAAAGGAAAGTTGTCTGTTGGTCAGTACACATGATGTATGTACCTGCACTCACACAAAAAAACAGAAACCCACTTTGTGGACCTGGAGCAGTGCAGGCTGACTGGCTTCAAGCCCAGGAATCTGCTAGCCCCTGACTCCAGAGTCCTGGGATTAAAGTATGTGCCACCAAAACTATCTGAGATCTTTTTCATATGACCACTAAATGCTAATGTTGGCTGTGCTTTGAAAAAGTATATTATATGTGGGCTAAAAATTTCTGGCCATACTTACTTATGTTGCTGCCTTGTAGTATGGAGGAGCGGGCTGCGTCCCACCGCCTGGCTAGCTTATTCCTTGAAATAACCACACAGAAATTGTATTAATTTAATTACTGCTTGGCCCATTAATTTTAGTGTCTTATTGGCTAACTCTCATATCTTGATTAACCCATTTCTTTCAATCTGTATATCACCACAAGGTTGTGGCTTACTGGGAAAGATTCTAACCAGCATCTGTCTCAGGCAGGAGAATCATGGCGTCTGCCACACTTCCCTTCTTCCCAGCATTCTGTTCTGTCTACGCTACCCATCTAAGGGCTGCCCTAGCAAAAATCCAAGGCAGTTCCTTTATTCTACCAATGAAAGCAATACATAAGCAGAAGAACCTCCTATACCATTTCCCATTTTTTTTGTTTGAAAAGAATTTTACTTTAACATAGTAGAATTACAGTTACAACATTTATATATATTTTACCTTTTATCATAACAGAGGAATACTATAACTATTTTTTAACTCCATCAAAGACTCCAGAAGGATATATTACTTAAGTAAACAACTTTTAAAACTCTAGAAATGATAGAGACATCTCGCTGCCTGTACAGTCACCCAAAGTTTTTTTGTACCGTTGAGCATCCATCTTTAGCCTACAGGCCCATAGCATCCAGCAGACATTTCCATGAAGTAGGAAATGTTAAAGATACTTTAGTCACTTTTTTTTTTGTGCTTTAAAGAATCACTCACAGACTCTTATGAAACAGGAACCCCAAAGGATCATCTCATCTTTAGGCAAGTTTAGTAGTCCTCTCTCTGTGGGATCTTCGCGTCCAGTTTATGTAACAGTCCAGGTAAGAGCAGTTTTTCTTTTTGTTTGTTTGTTTGTTTTTTGTCCAAATGGCTAACCAACTCCATAAGGATCCTCTTCGATGCCCATCTTCTTGAAGTAGTTTGGTGCTGCAAGGAGCAAATGTGTCTCATTGTCACGAAAAGTCCTAAGTTATTAAAATATCTTAAATGTCATGTTTTGTGGTCTTTGAAAGATATGAAGAATGCCTATCTGAAATATATCTATGTACATCTAGAAAATCTAACTAACATGACTGCAAACTTGACTATTATAGATGATTATCCATTAACAACCTATATTTTAATTAGTTCATTAATTTTTAAATGAACTACACAATCACAATACCTTAATCAAGATCAGAAATACATATAACAAAATTGACCTTAAATTTGTATCCATAAATCAAGATTTATACTAATGTAAATTATTCATTTCTATATCATATCCCCCTTTAAATGTAAAAGAACATTTATAAACAAAATACAGAAGGACCTCCTACACCACTACCTGGTCTTTAGTTGGCTAAGGTGGCATTGAATTCCCCTGAGGATGACTTTGTCTTGATGTTCTTACTCCCACACAAGCCACTTTCCAGCTTATGATTTCAACATATATAATGTGGAAATGTTGATTCTTTGTTCATACTGCATAGATTTTCATTCAGAGTTCAGTAATAATCTTGATTTTCTTTTAGGTCTGTGATTTATATTTTTGTCTTTTTTGCTCATGTCTGCATAAGTTAGTCCTAAATCCTTATTATTACTCAGATTTCCTTTTTAAAAGCTTATTTGCTTTTCAGTTATGGCTTTTTTGCATATCTTATATTCTCCAGTATTCTAGATAATTTTCATGTTAGGAGTGGAATACAGGCAGGGCTCATGCTAGCAGGTGCTCTCTTACTACTTGTTGATGTTTGAAACTATTTTTTTTTTTTGGTATGATTTCAGCAAATAGATCAAGCACTTTACTTAGTAACTCTTTTGTATTAGTTTTTACTTTATCTGTGGGGTTTCTCAATGTAGGACAGTTGTGCTTCTTTTAGTTTCTAAGATGATTTCTTTTAGCTTCTAAGATTTTCTTTGTTTCATGTATCCTATCTATGAAACTCATGGTTTTCTTGTGGATAGTATTGAGACTGTGTGTAAGGAAGTGTCTACTTTTGTCGCAAAACCTAAAAATCATTTTAGCTAAATTACATTTAGCCTCTTTTAAAATTTTTTTAAAGAATTTACTTATTTATCAAAGATTTATTTATTTATTCTGTATGCAGTTTTCTCCTTACATGCCGGAAGAGGGCACCAGATCTCATTACAGATGGTTGTGAGCCATCATGATTGAAGTCAATACATGAAAGAGCACCTAGTGCCCTTAACTCTGAGTCATCTGTCTATCCCCTGTAAATCTTTAATTAGTTAATTAATTGGTATATATGAGGTAGTTTTGCTGGGTATTTTTCCTTGAGTTCACCTATCCAGACCAAGCTGGTCTTACACTTGGGATAATATTGCCTTACAAGAGCTGATATTACAGATATGTACTCAGTAATACCATTTATCGCTAGTTATTTTCCCCCGTAATATATATCTAAGTTAATGATTCTGTATTGCTGCAAATATGAAATCTATTAACAAATGTATCTTTTGCTGACAAGTAGATAATCATTGGGATGGGTGTTTCCTATTTTTTTCATTTGGAAGTTCAGTTCGGATTACTTAAATGAAGAATACATTTTCAGTCCTATGTATGTGTCTATGTTAAGTGAAGCTATTATATCTTTTCTATAACAGTAGCAATGGACCAGGAAGATCCAAACAATTACAAATTAAAGAATCACATTTTCCTGTAGTCCCAGACTATGTTCTTTTAGGCCAATGAAAACAGGTTGTTCCCCTTGTAGGGAAACTCAGTCTTGGTTTGTCTCAGCACTAGACCTGCTTATCCAGCTTGGATTTAGGATCAGTTTGATGTTTGCTGTGAATGTAGGGGTCCTGTGTTAAGAATGAGGTGAGCAAGAGACTGAGTATAGCTGGACTAGAAGAGTGTTCTTGTCTTTAATTCAACAGATATGTATGTAGTCCTGGTGCTTATTTTTATACTATTGTTTCTTTATATTTGTAGCCTGCCCCACTTTATTCTTGGAAAATTTCCTACTAGAAAACAGTATCTTTTTTATAATTTTTTCTTTGTTTGCACTTTGCCTATATGTATGTCTGTATACCACTTGTAATTTTGGTACCTATGGAGGTGAGAAGTGGATGTCATATTCCCTGCAACTAGAAATAAAGGTGGTTGTGAGCTTCTATGTGGATGCTGGGAATTAAATCTAGGTCCCCTAGAAATGTAACCAGTGCTCTCAGTTTTCTCCAGTCTCTCAGTTTTGTTTGATCCTGTCTTTGTTTGACATTATTGCTAATTTTTGTTTTATTATAGTTTTTTGAGACAGGGTCTTAGGTAGCCCATACTGACTTGGGGAGAAAGGGTTTATTTGACTTATAGTTCTTGTTTGATCATGGAGGCAAGTCAGTCAAGAATTCAAGGCAGATACCTAGCACTAAGTGAACTCAGTGAATCTAAAAGCAGCTCATGAAGTGAAGAAGAGGAAACAAAAAGAGGCAGGGGCACAGAGGGGAACAAAAATAGAGACCATGGAGGTACTCTACTAACTGGCTTGAACTTTAGCTTCTTCTATTTTCTTTTTCTGTTTTTCTCTTTTTAAATGAAAATAGATCTCCACATAATATGTTTTGATTATAATTTGATCTTCACCTCCTATCAATATTCACATCTCTTCTTTTTCTCTCTTGTTAGAAAATAAACAGAAACAGAAAAACAGTGTCTGTTTTCTTTTTTAATTTTTTTAAATTATCTTTTAATTTTACATACCAACCACATTTCCTCTTCTCACTTCTTTCAGCTCCCCTGACCCATTCCCTCCATCCCACATCCACTTTTCAGAAAGGGTAAGGCCTCCCATTGTGAGTCTACAAAGTCTGGGTTATCTATTTGAGGCAGGACCAAGCTCCTCCCTGTATCATGGCTGAACAAGGCATCCCTACATTGGGAATGGGCTCCAAAAGCCAGTTCATGCACAGAGGATAAATCTTGGTCCCACTGCCAGTGGCCCCACAGACTGTTGAAGCCACAGAACTGTCATTCACATTCAGAGTGCCTAGTTTGGTCATATGCAGTTTCCCCAACTATCCGTCCAGAGTCATTGAACTTCCACTAGGTTGGGTCAACTATCTCTGTGGTTGTCCCCAACATAATCTTGGCCCATTTACTCATATCTGTCTGTCTTTGACTGTCTGTCTTTGACTGGATACTGCCCAGTGCTTTGTTGTAGACTCTGCATCTGCTTTCATTGTTACTGGGTGAAGGTTCTATGATGATAATTAGGGTTGTCATCAATCTGATTATAAGGGAAGGCCAGTTCAGGCCTTCTTTCCACTAAAAACTAGGAGTCTTTAGCTGGAGTCATCCTAGTGGACATGAGAGTTTCCCTAGCATGAGATTTCTCTCCAACCCTACAAAGGCTCCCTCTGTCAACATATCTCATTCCTTGCTCTCACTTTCTCCCTTCATTAACTCAGCCATTTGGTTCTCTCATGTTCTCCCCTTCTTCTTCATACTTTACTTGCCTATCCCAGCACTCCTAATTTACTCAGGAGATCCTATCTATTTTCTCTTTCCAGGGCCATCCATGCATATCTCACTTATTGTCTGCCTTGATACATAGTTTCTCAGGGGTTGTGGATTATAGTCTAGTTACCCCCTTTTTTATGTCTAATATCCACTTATAACTGACTATGTACCGTGCTTGTCTTTATCAATCTGGGATATCTCACTCAGGATGATTTTTTTTGAATTCCATCAATTTGCCTGCAAATTTCAAGATGTCATTTTTTATTTAGTACTGAGCAAAACTCTGTTGTGTAAATGTGTCACAGTTTCTTTATCCATTCTCCCTTCCTTTCTTTCTTCCTTCCTTCCTTTCTTTCTTGAAAAAATTTCTACCTCCTCCCCACCTCCCATTTCCCTCCCCCTTCCATCACTCCTCTTTCCCTCCCTCAACTCCTGTCCCCCTCCCCCCACTCCTTTCCTCCTCCCTCTCCAGTCTGAGAGCAGTCAGGGTTCCCTGCCCTGTGGAAAGTCCAAGGTCCTCCCCCCTCCATCCAGGTCCAGGAAGGTGAGTACCCAAACAGGCTAGGCTCCCACAAAGCCAGTTCATGCAGTAGGATCAAAACCCAATGCCATTGTCCTTGGCTTCTCATAAGCCCTCATTGTCCGCCATGTTCAGAGAATCTGGTTTTATCCCATACTTATTCAGTCCCAGTCCAGCTGGCCTTGGTGAGCTCCCAATAGATCAACCCCACTGTCTCAGTGGGTGGGTGCACCCCTCGCGGTCCTGACTTCCTTGCTCATGTTCTCCCTCCTTCTGCTCCTCATTGGGATCTTGGGAGCTCAGTCTGGTGCTCCAGTGTGGGTCTCTGTCTCTATCTCCATCCATCGCCAGACGATGGTTCTACGGTGATATGCAAGATATTCGTCAGTATTGCTATAGGATAGGGCCATAACAGGTTCCCTCTCCTAAGCTGCCCAAGGAACTAACTGGGGACATCTCCCTGGACACCTGCGAGCCCCTCTAGAGTCAAGTCTCTTGCCAACCCTAAGATGGCTCCCTTAATTAGGACATATACTTCCCTGCTCCCATATCCACCCTTCCATTATCCCAACCATCCCATTCCCCCAAGCTCCCCTCCATCCTCCCCTACTCACTTTTCTCTCCCCATTTCCCCTTACCCCCATCCTCCCCCACTTCCAAGTTCCCAATTTTTGCCCAGCAATCTTGTCTACTTCCCATATCCAGGAGGATGACTATATGTTTTTCCTTTGGGTTCTCCTTCTTATTTAGCTTCTCTAGGATCACAAATTATAGGCTCAGTATCCTTTATTTATGGCTAGAAACTAATTATGAGTGAGTACATCCCATGTTCATCTTTTTGGGTCTGGCTTGCCTTGCTCAGGATAGTGTTTTCTATTCCCATCTATTTGCATGCAAAATTCAAGATGTCGTTTTTTACCGCTGAGTAGTACTCTAATATGTATGTATTCCACACTTTCTTCATCCATTGAAGGCATCTAGGTTGTTTCCAGGTTCTGGCTATTACAAATAATATAGCTATGAACATAGTGGAACAAATGCTTTTGTAATATGATAGGGCATCTCTTGGGTATATTCCCAAAAGTAGTATTGCTGGGTCCTGGGGTAGGTTGATCCCGAACTTCCTGAGAAACCGCCACACTGCTTTCCAAAGTGGTTGCACAAGTTTGCATTTCCACCAGCAATGGATGAAGGTACCCCTTCCTCCACAACCTCTCCAGCATAGGCTATCATTGGTGTTTTTGATTTTAGCCATTCTGACAGTTGTAAGATGGTATCTCAAAGTTGTTTTGATTTGCATTTCCCTGATTGCTAAGGAGGTTGAGCATGACCTTAAATGTCTTTTGGCCATTTGAACTTCTTCCGTTGAGAATTCTCTGTTCAGTTCAGTGCCCCATTTTTATAATTGGCTTATTTAGCATTTTAAAGTCTAGTTTCTTGAGTTCTTTATATATTTTGGAGATCCGACCTTTGTCTGTTGCGGGCTTGGTGAAGATCTTCTCCTAGTCAGTGGGTTGCTTTTTGTCTTAATGACAGTGTCCTTTGCTTTACAGAAGCTTCTCAGTTTCAGGAGGTCCCATTTATTCAATGTTGCCCTTAATGTCTGCGCTGCTGGGGTTATACATAGGAAGTGATCTCCTGTGCCCATGTGTTGTAGAGTACTTCCCACTTTCTGATGGGGGAGTGTCATATATCAATCTGTTGATTTCATTGGTTAAGCAATAAAGAAACTGCTAGGCCCATTTGATAGGCCCACCCTTAGGTGGGTGGAGTAAACAGAATGGAAGGCTGGGAGAAAGAAGCTGAGTCAGAGAGTCGCCATGATTCTCCCACTCTAGACAGACGGAGGTTAAGATCATTCCTGGTAAGCCAGCTGGTGGGCTACAGCAGATTATTAGAAATGGGCTAGTCCAGGTGCAAGAGCTAGCCCAGAAGAGGCTAGATAGAAATGGGCCAAGCGGTGTTTAAAAGAATACAGAGTCTAATTATTTCGAGTCAAGCTAGCCGTGGGGGCGGCCGGGTGCCGGGGACGCAGCCCCGCCGCTCCAACTACAACAACTTTCTCTTCTATCAAGTTCAGTGTGTTCATATTGATATTGAGGTCTTTAATCCATTTGGACTTGAGTTTTGTGCATGGTGATAGATATGGATCTATTTTCATTCTTCTACAGATTGACATCCAGTTATGCGAGCACCATTTGTTGAAGATGTTTTCTTTCTTCCATTGCATACTTTTACCTCCTTTATCAAAAATCAGGTGTTCATATGATTGAGGGTTAAAATCTGGGTCTTCTATTCGATTCCTTTGGTCTACTTCTCTATTTTATGCCAATACCAAGCTGTTTTCAATACTGAAGCTCTGTAATAGAGTTTGAAGTCAGGGATGGTAATGCCTCCAGAAGTTCCTTTATTGGATAAGTTTGTTTTGGCTATCCTGGGTTTTTTGTTTTTCCATATAAAGTTGATTGTTGTCCACTCAAAATCTATGAAGAATTTTGATGTGACCTTGATGGGGATTGCATTGAATCTATAAGTTGCCTTTGGCAGAATTGCCATTGTTACTATGTTGATCCTTCTAATCCAAGAGAAAGGGAGATCCTTCCCTTTTCTGGTATCCTCCTTAATTTCTTTCTTCAAGGACTTAAACTTCTTGTCAAATCGCTCCTTTACTTCCTTGATTAAAGTTACCCCCAGATATTTTATGCTATTTGTGGCTATCGTGAAAGGTAATGCTTCTCTGATTTCCCTCTCTGCTTCCTTATCCTTTGTGTATAGGAGGGCAACTGATTTTTTGAAGTTGATCTTGTATCCTGCCACGTTACTACATGTGTTTATCAGCTGTAGGAGTTCTTTGGTGAAGTTTTTGGGGTCGCTTATATACACTATCATATCATCTGCAAATAATGAAAGTTTAACTTCTTCCTTTCCAATTTGAATCCTCTTGATCCCCTTATGTTGTCTTATTGCTATTGCTAGAACTTCTAGCACTATATTGAAGAGGTATGGAGAGAGTGGACAGCCTTGTCGTGTTCCTGATTTTAGTGGGATGGCTTTGAGTTTCTCTCCGTTTAATTTAATGTTAGCTGTCAGCTTGTTGTAAATAGCTTTTATTATATTTAGGTATGACCCCTGTATCCCTAATCTCTCCAAGACCTTTATCATAAAGGGGTGTTGAATTTTGTCTAATGCTTTTTCAGCATCTAATGAAGTGATCATATGGTTTTTTCTTTCAGTTTATTTATATGCTGGATTACATTGATAGATTTTCGTATGTTGAACCAGCCCTGCATCCCTGGGATGAAGTCTACTTGATCATAATAGATAATTTTTCTAATGTGTTATTGGATTCGGTTTGACAGTATTTTATTGAGGACTTTTGCATCAATGTTCATGAGTGAGATTGGCCTGTAATTCTCTTTCTTGGTTGAGTCTTTGTGTGGTGTGTATCAGGGTAACTGTAGCTTCTTAAAAGGTATTTGGCAATGACTCTTCTGTTTCTATATTGTGAAATACATTAAGGAGTATAGGTATTAGGTCTTCTTGGAAGTTCTGGTAGAATTTTCCATTGAAACCGTCTGGACCTGGGCTTTTTTTGGTATAGAGGTTTTTGATAACAACTTCTAATTCTTCACGACTAACATTTCTTTGTAGATTGTTCACTTGGTCCTTGTTTAACTTTGATAAATGGTACTTATCTAAAAAAATGTCCATTTCTTTTGCATTTTCCAATTTTGTGGCATGCAGGCTTTTTTTAAATTTTTTTTTTTTGCATACAGGCTTTTGTAGTACGATCTAATGATTCTCTGAATTTCCTCTATGTCTGTGGTTATGTCCTCCTTTTCATTTCTGATCTTGTTTATTTGCGTATTCTCTCCTCGCCGTTTGATTAGTTTGGATAGGGGTTTATCAATCTTGTTGATTTTCTTCAAGAACCAGCTTTTTGTTTCATTGGTTCTTTGGGTTGTTTTCTGTGTTTCTCTTTTGTTGAAATCAGCCCTCAGTTTGATTATTTCCAGTCTTCTACTCCTCCTAGGTGAGTCTGCTTCTTTTTTTTTTCTAGAGCTTTCAGGTGGGCTGTTAAGTCTCCAATGTGTGCTTTCTCTGTTTTCTTTAAGTGGGCACTTAGTGCTATGAACTTTCTTCTTAGGACTGCTTTCATAGTGTCCCATAAGTTCGAGTATGTTGTTTCTTTATTTTCATTGAATTCAAGGAAGACTTTTAATTTCTTTCTTTTTTTCTTCCTTGATCCAGGTGTTGGTCAGTCGTTGACTATTCAGTTTCCATGAGTTTGTATGCTTTCTGGGGGTAGCATTGTTGTTGAATTCTAACTTTAATCCATGGTGATCCAATAAGACACAGGTGGTTACTAATATTTTTGTGTAACTGTGGATATTTGCTTTGTTACCGAGTATGTGGTCAATTTTCGAGAAGGTTCCATGAGCTGCAGAGAAGAAGGTATATTCTTTCTTTTTTTAAAATATTTATTTATTTATTATGTATACAATATTTTGTCTGTGTACCTGAAAGCCAGAAGAGGGCGCCAGACCTCTTTACAGATGGTTGTGTGCCACCATGTGGTTGCTGGGAATTGAACTCAGGACCTTTGGAAGAGCAGGCAATGCTCTTAA
This sequence comes from Microtus oregoni, assembly GCF_018167655.1. Taxonomy (NCBI): domain Eukaryota; kingdom Metazoa; phylum Chordata; class Mammalia; order Rodentia; family Cricetidae; genus Microtus; species Microtus oregoni. The sequence goes on along the minus strand of NW_024543093.1, from coordinate 20,846,819 downwards.
CCACTGAGCCATCTCTCCAGCCCCAAGAAGGTATATTCTTTCCTATTTGGGTAGAATGTTCTATAGATGTCTGTTAAGTCCATTTGATTCATTACCTCCATTAATTCTCTTATTTCTCTGTTAGATTTCTGTCTGATTGACCTGTCCATTGGTTAGAGAGGAGTCTTGAAGTCTCCTAATATTAGTGTGTGTGGTTTGATGACTGCCTTGAGTTTTAGTAATGTTTCTTTTACATAAGTGGGTGCTTCTATATTAGGGGCATAGATATTCAGGATTGAGACTTCATCCTGATGAATTGTTCCTGTTATGAGTATAAAATGCCCCTCTCCATCTCTTCTGATTGATTTTAGTTTGTAGTCAACTTTGTTAGAAATTAGTATAGCCACACCTGCTTGTTTCTTAGGTCCAATTGCTTGATAAGCCTTTTCCCAGCCCTTTACTCTGAGTAAATATCTGTCTTTGTGGTTGAGGTGTGTTTCTTGTAAACAGCAGAATGTTGGATCCTGTTTTCGTGTCCAATCCGTGCCTTTTTATAGGTGAGTTGAGTCCATTGATATTAAGTGATTTTAATGACCAGTGGTTGTTAACTCCGGTCATTTTTTTTTTTTTTGGTAGTAGAGTTTGTGTGTTTCCCTTCTTTGAGTTGTGCTGGTGAAGGGTCATTAGATGTCTGAGTTATTGCGGGCATTGTTGGACTCCTTGGTTTGTGATTTTCCTCTATTACGTTCTGTAAAGCTGGATTTGTGGCTATGTATTGTTTAAATTTGTTTTTATCCTGGAAAATTTTGTTTTCTCCATTTATAGTGAATGAAAGCTTGCCTGGGAATAGTAGTCTGGGCTTGCATCTGTGGTCTCTTAGTTTCTGCAGTACATCTATCCAGGACCTTCTGGCTTTCATGGTTTCCGTAGAGAAGTCAGGTGTAAGTCTGATAGGTTTACCTTTATAAGTAACTTGGCCTTTTTCCTTTGCAGCTCTTAATATTCTTTATTTATTCTGTATGTTTTGTGTTTTGATTGTTATATGGCGAGGAGATTTTTTTTTTTTTGATCCAGTCTATTCGATGTTCTGTATGCTTCTTGAACCTTCATAGGAATATCTTTCTTTAGGTTGGGAAAGTTCTCTTCTATAATTTTATTAAATATATTTTCTGGGCCATTGAGCTGTATTTCTTCTCCTTCTTCTACCCCTATTATTCTTAGGTTTGGTCTTTTTATTGTGTCCCAGATTTCCTGAATGTTTTGTGATGAGAATTTGTTGGGTTTGCTGTTTTCTTTGATCAGTGCATTTATTTTCTCTATGGTATCTTCAGTGTCTGAGATTCTTTCTTCTATCTCTTGTATTCTGTTGGTAATACTTGTCTCTGTAGTTCCTGTTCGTTTACCCAAATTTTCCATCTCCAGCCTTCCCTCGGTTTGTGTTTTCTTCATTACCTCTATTTCATTCTTCAAGTCTTGAACCGTTTCCCTTACCTGTTTGATTGCTTTTTCTTGTTTTTCTTGGTTTTCTTGGGTGTCTTTGAGAGATTTTTTCATTTCCTCTACCTTTTTGTTTGTCATCTATTTCTTTATGGCAGTTTTTCACCTCCTGTTTAAGGTCCTCTCTTATTTTTATATATTTCTGTTTAAAGTCGATTTATTCTATTTCTTCTGGAGTAGGGTGTTCAATTCTTCTTGTTCGCGGATCCTTGGATTCTGGTGATGTCATGTTGCCTTTCAGGTTGTTGGAGGAATTCTTGCATTGGCGCCTGCCCATCTCTTTTTTCAAATGGAACCAGGAGAGGTATGGTGTCTTGGTCCAGTCTTTGCTGTGACTGACTCTCTGGGTGATCTCTTCAGTTTAGAAGCAGGTACTCTTCCTGTCTGGATGGAGATCCTCACCACTGAAACAGGGATGCCTGGTGTCCCCCTCTGGGTGGATAGCCGGTCAGGATAAAACTCCTCAGCACTGAAACAGGGATGCCTGGTAGCCCAAAGACACCGAGGACAAAAGGGCAAACATGGGGCACAGGGCGGGTTTGAGTAGAACACAGGAGACCCTGTATCACAAGCTGATGGTGCCTGTACTCCCTTGCAGGGACCTTCAGTTTTGCCTGGCAGGCAGGCACTCACCCCTCTGGGTGGGGAGTCTTAGTGCAGGAGTGGGGAAACTGTTCCTGAGCCAAGGACCTTGCAGACAACAGGGCAGGCTTTGGGGGTGTCGTGTGTAAGAAAGACAGCCCTGCAGCAGGAGCTGGGGGAGGGGGGTTGTGCTCTCTTCCAGGACAAGCTGCCTCAGGATAGCACACACTCACCCATCCAGATGGAAGTCCTCAGCACTGAAACAGGGACACCTGGTAGCCCAAGGACCCCCGAACAAAGGGTTAATGTGAGGAGCAGGGTGGGGCCAAGTAGAACACAGCAGGGTGGGGCCAAGTAGAACAAGCAGCACAAGCTGAAGGTGCCAGCGTTCCCTTGCGGGGGACCTTCAGGCTTGCCTGGTAGGCAGGCACTCACCCCTCTGGGTCCGTAGCTTTAGTGCAGGAGTGGGAAACTGTTCCTGAGTCTCTTTATCCATTCTTTAGCTGAGGGGCATCTAAGTTGTTTCCAAGTTTTGGCTATTTCAAATAATACGGCTATGAACATAGACAAACATCCTTGTGGTATGAAAATTCTTAGGGTATATGCCCAAGAGTGGTATTGCTGGGTCTTGAGATAGGTTTTTTCTCAGTTTCCTGAGATTACTGCCATACTGATTTCCAAAGTACAAGATTGCTCTCCGACCATCCTTAGAGGAATGTTCCCCTTATTTCACATCTTCTCCAGCATTTCCCTAATGGCAAACAATGTTGAGCATTTCCTTAAGTGTTTTTCAGCTATTTGAGATTCTTCTGTTGAGGGTTCTGTTTAGGTCTGTACTGTATTTTTTTTTTTACTGGATTATTTGTTATTTTGATGCAAAGTTTCTTGTGTTCTCTGTATATTTTGAAAACCAGTCCTATGTCCTCTTTGGGGTTGATGAAGATCTTTTCCCATTCTGTAGGCTGTCATTTTGTAATGTTGACGATGTCCTTTGCTTTACAGATGCTTCTCAGTTTCAGCAGGTCTCATTTATTAATTGTTGCTCTTTGTGTCTTTTCTACTGGGGTTATATTTAGGAAGTAAATTAGGCATACAGCTGCTGGTGTTGCTATTTATGGTAAAGGACCTAATTGCGGCAGTGTTAGTGATTTTGTAATTTCCACACACGTATATTAATTTACATCATGTGAATGAAGACAGACCAGATGTGTGAGTGTAAAACTTGGGGAGGATAATTAACATCAAATTTCCAAGTAGATAGCTCTCCTTTGCAGATATGTGTAATTTGTTTGGAACAGTTATTTCAGCTCAGAGAGCTGAGTTATAGGTCATTGGCTGTAGCTGTGTGTGTCATGTAAGATGTCAGCAGCTAACACTGCATATAGGGAAAGGTTGAAGAGTATATTAATACAGTCACTTTATGAGGCTATGCCAATTTTTGGTTTCACTTTTTAATTTGGTTTTCTTTAAATGTATCACTGTGTTAATGTATTATTTGCTTTATTCTCTAGTCATTAAGAATGTCTTTCCATTTTTCTCAGGCTACTTATTTCTGTTTAGAACAGCATATACTGTGGCTTAGGCTTGCGTCTCCCTATTTAATTGGGAATTGGTTTGATCATTTAATTCTGGCTCTGCTGCCCAGGGGTGGGAAGACAGTCTGGACTTGATTGGTCAGTAAGAAGTAAAAATGTCCACTGAACAAGAGTCCTCCAGTCTCCCTGGCTTTTATTGGGAATGTATAAATGAAGTGGGGGGTGTACAATACTTGAGTTCACTAACCAACTTTACCAGCAGCTGTAGTCACAGCACATAAAGGGCAGGGCCCCCAGAAAAAGGGTGAAATTTTTCCCGCTGTGACAGTAGTTGACATTAGCAATGGGTACTGAATTAATCAATCTTATTGATTAATGGTCAATAAGTACCTTGACTGGCCACAGACCAGACAATGAAGAATATGGATAATGAACTGAACTTTGGTGAAACCATATTACTGTAGTTATTCCAGTTCAACCAAAATAGAAGATCTGGATAAAATGGTGTGACCCTGCATAACAGGACTCTTCTTTTCCAGGTTTAAGATTTGTATGACCTGAAAGAAATGGTGTGAGTACTCCTTGGTGTGCTCTAATAGAAATCCCTAATCGCTTGAGAACATGGACACAAAGCCTATTTCAATTTAACATAATTTTTTGGATGATAATTACATTGTTTCTACATCCCCTTTCCTGCCTCCAAGTCCAGGTGTGTCAGTCATTCCAGGCTTGGCCTTGCTAGTTATGAAGAAGGAAAAAGAAAGAGGGGAAGAAGTGTCCTATTACAGCTCAAACTTTTTATTGTAGAAACTCTTGTGTAAGAATGTGAATTCATTTTCTACGCATTATAGGCAGGTCACAGTATAGAAAGACAGGGCAAGAAGGAGCCTTACTTTTTTCCAGTTTTGTCTGCAATATGCAATCAATTGATCAGTTACAGGTGATCTATAATTGTCCTGTGTTGCTATTTCTTGGGTATCACAGACCAGGTTCCTTGGCCAGGATATTTACATGTCACCATTGATATGTTACATCTGTGTCCAGGACAGAAAGACAGAGATTCTGTTCTCTTGACTAAGAGAACCTTTTTCTCTAAACAGGCCTTTTAAAAACAATTACATTTATCTTTCCTCCTTTGCCCCAAGGATCACTTAGCAACAGAGATCAGAACTCCCACAACACTTTTGACTTCTTTGACCTCTTACAAAGTTGAAACTGGTAAGAGTCCTAGCGACACTTCTGACTTTTAGGTAAGAAAGCAACTAGTTAGTTTTATTTGAGGGCCTTTTTACCTTAAACTGCCTTGTATTGTTGTTATGGAAGACAGATTTGCAAAACATAGAGAGCCTTTGCCTCTCTAGGATATCTATGCACTTTTAATATTGAGCATTTAGGTTTAGGATCTATCTGGAGTTAGTTTTGTCCTGCTTGTTTACATTATCTCATGTGTAGAGTAGCATTCCACTGCTATACTGTGAGGTAGAATAATTGATAGTATAAAAATAAACTGTATCTTAGGAGACATTATGTCATACTAAGTAGAATTTAGCAAAGGTTGTGTTGCCTCCTAAATACTCCATATATATTTGGGTAGTATGTTAACCGCACCTGTTAGTGAACAGGCAACTAGGTTGCTTAAGGGACCATTAAAGGGTCACAATTAACATTAAATTCTGGTATACCATAAAGGTATATGAATTCTAGAACAGCTATTCTCCAGCCTTTTTAAAAAATGGTTTTGAGCCGGGCAGTGGTGGCACAGCACTCAGGAGGCAGAGGCAGGCAGATCTTCTTTGAGACCAGCTTGGTCTACAAGAGCTAGGCTCCAAAGGTACAAAGAAACTCGATCTCAAAAAACAAAAACAACAACAACAAAAAAAAATGGTTTTGAGCTAAGATCTTCTATGCTGATTCAGGTGGATTTGAACCCTATATGTAGGCCCCCCCCCCCCCCCCCCCGGGCATTGCCCTTGTTATCACCTTGACTAAACACTCTAAATTCTTGAATTACAGGTGTGTAGCAACACAGAGTTTTAAAATTACCAATTTGGTTCACTAGTAGACTGTCCATTGCACTATTTCAGATGTCAAGAGGCAGATAAGGATACAAGGGCTACATTGCAGGCACCAGGAAAGGTTTGGTCTGTAAGAGACATAATGACAATAACAAAATTACAGCTCCTAAATAAATAAATGGAGACTTATATTAATTATAAATGCTAGTCTCATAGCTCAGACTTATTACTAACTAGCTCACACAACTTTAATTAATAAATTTCTATAAATCTATGTGTAACCCCCAGGCCAGTGGGATTTACCTCCCTTGTATGTCTTGCTTCCTCTCTGTCTGGATTGTGGCTCCTCTGATTTCACCCTTTTTCTCAAAATTCTCCTAATCTCACTCTCCCACTCAATCTATTCCTGCCCATTAATAGGCAAGTCAGTTCTTTATTTACCAATGAGAGTAATATATATTTGTAACTGGGCTCTAACATCTTTCTTGGGGGAGGGGTTGAAAAGGTGTCATATCAACAACACAAAAGCTTAGTGTAGAAGGAGCCTGTGCGATCAATTCCTGGCTGCTCAGACCCAAATAAGTACACAGAAACTATATTAATTTCAATACTGTTTGGCCAATGACTGAGACATATTCCTAATTAGCTCTTATGTCTTAACTCATTTCTATTAACCTATGTATTGCACAAGGCTGTGGCTTACTGGTAATGTTCTGGCATCTTCCTCCTTTAGCAACTACATGGTGTCTCCTTAACCACACCTACTCTTTCTCTATATCTCTGTTCAGATTTCTCACCTAGCTTTACTCTGCTAAGCCACTGGCCAAAACAGCTTCATTCATCAACCAGTAAAAGCAACACACATATAAAAGGACATCCACATTAGCCTGGAGTCTGGTAAAAAAGGATACATTAGATTTGGTTATTTAGCAATAGGGAAAGCTTATCTAACCTCCCAGCATGCAGGCATTTCAATTTGTTGACATTGCATGATTGCCCCTCATGGGCGATCAGGAACTCTGACAGTGTCTGTTTCTATGCCCTCAGGCAATATTGCACATTCCTCCCTCATTGCCTACTTCAGTATTTCTGATAGTCCCAGGCACACTCCAGATTGGCTCATCTCTCAGCCTGGTAGACCTTAACTTCCTTCATATCAACCCTAACTTATTTATTTATTACATGGGAGCTCAGCAGGAGCTCAGGCATTGTTGACCCCGCCTCAGGAGTGATCAGCAACTGGACTGTGCCTTTCCTAGGTAGGCTGCTGAACAATCAGTCTCTTCCCTGTCATTGAATACCAGCCTTGTAAAGCATTCATTTGTGGATAGCTGCCAGGATGGGGCAACTAGGTGATAACCTATTGAATTTCAGATAGGCATGCATAACCTCCTGCTAAGGACTGATAGAAGGATGCCTAAGAGCCATTAACACCTTAGTGGCTGCCCACTGCTACTGGATCTGCTGCAGGAGGCATTTAAAGAGAATAAGGATTAGCAGTACTACCCAGTCAATTAATGCATATGAGAGCATCCAGTAAGGATCAAATAACCTATGGATATTATGCCAAACTTTTTCAAAAAATGAATCGTCAAAGACCATAACTTCTGACCTTACTTATTCATGGTATAGAGGATTAGTCTACAGCATACAACATCTAATTTTTTGAGTTCTTTACTTATTTTGGCTATTTGTCATCTATTGGATGTGGAGTTTTTAAAATCTTGCCCCATTCCTTAAGCTGCTTTTCTGTCTGATTGACTATGTCCCTTTGTCTTACAGAAGCTTTACAGTTTCATGAGATACCATTTATTAATTGTTCATCATAGTGCTTCCACTGTTGATATTGTGTTGAGAACACCGTCTCCTGTGCCAGTGCATTCAAAGTTTTCCACACTTGGTCTTGTACCTGTTTCCGTGTGTCTGGTTTTATGATGGGGGTCTTTGACCCACTTAGATATGAGTTTTGTGCAGGATGATGAATGTGAATCTATTTGAATTATGCTACATTCAAAAATTCAGGTTAGTAGACACCATTTGTTAAAGGTGCTTTCTTTTTTTTCCATTTTGTATTTCTGAATTTCCTTTGCAGAAATCAAGCATCCAGGATTTATGTCTGGTCTTTAACTTGATTCCAATGTTCAACAAGTGTGCTTTACTACTAATGACATGCCTTTTTTTTTTTTTTCTCTAGCTACTGTTTCTCTGTGTAACAGTCCTCACTATCCTGTAACTAGTGCTTGAGAACCGTGCTGGCCTTGGTCTCACAGAGATCAACCTGCCTCCATCTCCAGACTTCTGGAATTAAAGGTCTTCACCACCACTGCCTGGTGCCATGATATTCTCTTATTGTTCAGGATTATTCCAGCTATCATGTTTTTTTGCTACATAAAGTGGCAAACTGCCCTTTCATTGTCTTTAAGCACTTGTGTTGGAATTTCCATGGGGACTGTGCTGAATTTATAGATTGCTTTTAGTAGGATGGGTAATCCTACTGTGTTAATCCTACTGATCCTTGAGCTTAACACATCTTTCCATCTCTCTGTTATCTTCTTTAATTTCTTTCTTTAATTTTTTTAAGTTATTATTGAAAGACCCCTGGTGTGGGGAGACTCTCACTCAAGTCTCGAGATAACACCCCCCCCCCCCCCCAGTAACTCACGAGAGACTGTCCTTGCTGAAATCACACAAGGTTTATTTGACAGGACAGGAAAGTGCACTGGGGCCAAGACTCATAACCCACGCAGGAGAGGAGTTCGATCCCGAGTAACGGAGAAGGGGTTTTTAAAGGAAGAAACCACAGCCCAGTAATCTGAAAGGGGCAGGGAGGGCATCACAGAAAATTCTGAAAATACCAGTGATGATCACAAGGGGGCAACTCCCTGTTTCTCAAGATTACCATCTAACTTTATCTTCAGCTAGTTCCTGAAACTGAACCGGCTAATCCTAGATTTCTGATTCTTCTCTCCCTGCTTAGATTTTTGGCTCTATTTTTTCCTGCTGTTTATCCAGGTCTTTCAATTATCACTCAAGTTATTTCACTTGTTTTATTATAGTTACTGGAACATATATTTGAGGCTATTATGAATGGTGTTTTTCCCTTATTTCTTTCTCAGTTTATTATTTATAGGAGGGCTTCTGATATTTTTTAGTTACTCTTATATCCAGCTACTTTGCTGAAAGTGTTTTATCAATTGTAGTTCCTTTGTCCAATTTTTAGGGTAACTTACGTATCTATCATACCATTTACAAATAAAAAGACTTTGACTTCTTTGTTTCCAAGTTATATCCCATTGGTGTCCTTAATTTCTTTTATTGTTCTAATTAGAACTTGAAGTACTATATTGAGTAGATATAGAGAGGTCATAGCCTTGCCTTGTCCCAGATTTTATTGGACTTACTTGGAGTTTCTCTACATTTAGTTTAATGTTGGCTATAGTTTTGCTGTAAATTTTCTTTATTATGTGTATGTATGTACCTCGTATCCCTAAACTGCAAGACTTTTATAATGTTTGATTTTGTCAAAGACATCTTGTACATGTAATGGGATGACACTGTGTTCTATTTTTTTTCAATTTATTTTTATGGTGGATTGCATTTACTGTTTTTTTTTTTAATTTATTTATTTATTAAGGATTTCTGCCTCGTCCCCACAACCACTTCCCATTTCCCTCCCCCTCCCCCGATCAAGTCCCCCCCCCCCCCCCTCATCTGCTCGAAGAGCAATCAGGGTTCCCTGACCTGTGGGAAGCCCAAGGACTGCCCACCTCTATCCAGGTCTCGTAAGGTGAGCATTCAAACTGCCTAGGCTTTTTTTTTTTATGTTGAACCTTCACTGCCTGTTGTGAAAGGGGCGAACGGGCTGCTTTTCATCCCGCCCGGCTCCCGGCCGCCCAGCTAGCTTTATCCAAAATAATTACACGGAAACTGTATTCATTTGAACTGTCTGGCCCATTAGTTTTAGCCTCTTATTGGCTAACTCTCACATATTGATTTAACCCATTTCCATTAATGTGTATCGCCACTTGACTGTGTCTTACTGGCATGAGTCTAACCAGCATCCATCTTGGGCAGGAGAAGCATGGCGTATGCCACACTGTCATCTTTCCAGCATTCTGTTCCGTCTACTCTGCCCACCTAAGGGGTGCCCTATCAAAAGGCCGATGCCATCTCTTTATTTAACCAATAAAAGTAACACATAGACAAAACACCCTTCTATACCAACTGCCTATCTGGGATGTAGCCTAACTGATGAGTTTACATGAGTTTTTGATGTTCTTGGAATCCCTTGGCAAGTATTTGAATATTTGTGAATTTATATTCAAGAGGGAAATTGGTCTGTAACTCTCTTTATAACATTTGTCACAACACTGGATCTCTGTACTAAATTAGTTTAATGATCTCAAAGTCCGGAAGCAGAGGGACTAGAGGCAATGAATACTTGAAATTGGAATTCTCAGAGTCTGTCTACCTGGTGCAATCTCTATATTGTTAAGGGCAATTCCAGAAACCTTTGTTTCCACTGTCTCCTGTCTCAGGTTTAACATATATAATAGCATCTGATATGAATCATCTTTGATTATTTAAATACAAAAGCCTGAATTTATGGATATTCTGTGGCATCATAAGATGAATTTCCTGATGTTTGATTATTTCCTATGTTTTCACATGTGTAATTAGCTTCCTTGGGTTGGACTTCTTGTTTTTAATAGCTTCTGTAGAACTGGATTTATGTATGGATATTGTTTAATTTTTTTTTTGTTTTGTTTTTCGAGACAGGGTTTCTCTGTGGTTTTGGAGCCTGTCCTGGAACTAGCTCTTGTAGACCAGGCTGGTCTCGAACTCACAGAGATCCGCCTGCCTCTGCCTCCCTAGTGCTGGGATTAAAGGCGTGCGCCACCACGGTTTAATTTTTACTTTATCATTAAATATCATATTTTTCCACTTATGGGAATTGAAAATTTTCTGGGTATAGTAATCTGTGCTGACATCCGTGGTTTCTTAGAACCTACATCCCATGAGTCCAAGCCCTGATGGCTTTTAGAATCTCTACTGAGAAGTCAAATGTAATTCTCATAGGTGTGCTATTGTATGTTTCTTGATTTTTTTTTTTACTTTGCAGCTTTTAATATTCTTTTGTTAAAGAAAAGGAAGACCATTAGAAGCATTTACAAACCATTTTGTTTTCTATGACTATTGATATCAGAAATAATGATGATTAATTCCTGTTATGTTGTTTATTTTTTGTCATGGTTAGGGTTTTGATTATTATGTGGTAAAGGGAATTTTTCTTTTTAATGTTTAATTGATCTAAATATTTCCTCCATTCCTCTCCCTTCCTCCTCCTTCCTTTTCTATCTTCTTCTATGATTCCCATGCTCCCATTTTACCTAAACATAATAAAGGCTTTATACAGCAAGTCAACAGCCTACAAAAAGCTGAATGGAGAGAAACTCAAAGCTTTCTCACGGAAATCAGGAACAAGACAAGGTTGTTCACTCTCTCCATATCTATTCAATATAGTACTTGAGATTCTTAGCTAGAGCAATAAGACAACAAAAGGAAATCAAAGGGATACAAATTGGAAAAGAAGTCAAACTCTCACTGTTTGCTGATGATATGATAGTTTACATAATTGACACCAAAAATTCTACAAAGGAACTTCTACAACTCATAAAAACCTTCAGTAATGTACTAGTATACAAGATTAAGTAAAAAAAAAAAGAAAGAAAGAAAACAATAGTAGCCCTCCTTTATACAAGTGATAAATGGGCTGAGAAAGAAATTAGAGAAATGCCAACCTTCACAAAAGCCACAAATAATAAATAATGTCTTAGAGTAATTCTAACCAAAGAAGGGAAGTCCTGTATGACAAGAACTTTAAATCTTTGAAGAAAGAAATTGAAGAAGACACCAGAATGTAAAGATCTCTCATGATCTTTGGTAGGTAGAACTAACATAGGAAAAATGACAATCTTTTCAAAAGCAATCTACACATTCAATGCACCTCCCATCAAAGTCCCAACACAATTTTTCACAGACCTCAAAAGAACGGTACTCAACTTCATATAGAAAAACAAAACGCCTGGGTAGCACAAACAATCATCTACAATAAAGAAACTTCTGGTGGCATCACAATCCCCAGCTTCAAACTTTACTGCAGAGCTACAGTACTGAAAACAGGCTGGTATTTAATAATTACTGCTGACATATCTGGATATCAAATGTAGAAGAATCAAAATAAATCCATATTTATCGCTACACACAAAACTCAAGTCCAAATGGATCAAAGACCTCAACATGAAACTAACCACACTGAACCTAATAGAAGAGAAAGCAGAAACTACAATTGAACGCATTGGGACAGGAGACCACTTCCTAAATATAATGTCAGTAGCAGAGACACTGATAGAAATAATTAATAAATGGGACCTGTTAAAACTGAGAAGCTTCTCTAAAGCAAAGATCTAGTTTCTTAGATAAAATATTAAATCTCTTGGATGGTTATTACTTATGATTCATTCAGGACTACAGTGGGAAAAAAGCAACACTTGGGTCATAAATAAATAATGTCTCTGGGTTGTAGAGAAAAACAGGTAGTTCTAAGTGGCAGTCAAGGGCTGAAGAACGGCAGGAATTTTCAGGGAAATCATCACCATTATAGAGAAGACCACATCTACATTGATAACCTAGCCAGCTGCCAAAATGTAAGAATTTATTTTTCTGTGCCCTCAGTTAATGGAAGAATTAGGTAAAGTAATTCCTAGTCTCCAGGTGCAACTTCATAGGAAGCCTGCTGCAACTTTGGTCTAAGCAAAGCAGGGTCTATCACAACTTAGAAGCCAAATTTGGGGGTATCATCGATGTTGTACTGGTTCTGAAAACAAAAAGGTGCAAAATTTAAGTCCATACATTCTTTCTTTCTTTTTTTCAGTTCAGCAATTTTGTAGGTGTTTGGTAGAGTCTGAGCTCCACTGAGGAGACTCTTAGAATTCATTGCAAGATGCTGTGAGAAAAATGCCTGGGTTGTATTTTGAGACCATAAGATGGTGAGATATTTAAGCTATGAAACATCTTATGGAGAACCATATATATGGAGTGGAAGTAAAGAAAGAGAAAAAGATATATGCAAAGTTGTGGGGATAGGGCCATCTTAGCCATTTGATGTGTCTAACACAGAGCTACTGGATTTGATGGTTTCATTCTTACCTTGGACTAATCTTTTCTTACCATGTCTCAATTCCTCTTTTTTGGAATATTCTCTGCCATTGTCTATTGAAAATATATAACTATTCTTGTTTTAAAAGATAACACAGTCTTGAGTGTCAAAAGAGACTTGGACATTTGAGCAGTGTAGTGGTTGCTGCAGTCTATGAGTATCGTTGTGACTAAATGCATTTTCTTCATTGATAGCCATGGTTGAACCTATAGTGACATGACTCTGAATCTAGTTGACTGAGTGACTAAATTTCTATCTCCTTGATGGCTTTCTTTTTGGAGTGCTTGTGGAACCATTTGTATGAGAATCCTTTCTGGATGAAACTCATTAGAAGTGGGATTTGCGTGTCTCTAGCCTCAATCCATTTTTTTGTTCTTTGTATCTAATATGTTGTGTTTGAAACTTATCAACTCGTTTCCTTCTTTTGCTGTCATGCCTTCAGCATTGTTATAAATTCTATCTGTAAATCATATAAGACACAGCAGAAACAATTTCTATTCCATGCTAAGCCATTTTGGTAGCATGATGATTTTATTTTTTGAATTTCTTTTGTGTAATAGTTGAAACTGATCAGTCAGCTTTTTGTGCTTTCATGACTTCATCACCATTATTAATGGTTTCACTAAATCACATAAGGTATAACAATTCAATGCTAAGCGATTTTACTAGCTTAATTATTTTATTTGTTTTTGTTTGTTTGTTTCTGAGACAAGGTTTGCGTAGTTTTGGCTGTCTTGAAGCTGTTTTGTAGACCAGGAGGTGGATTTTTAATATTTACTTCTTACTGTCCTTGAACTGATTGCATAGATTAGGATAGCATTCAACTCAGAGGCAGATATACCTGCCTCTGCCTTCTTAGTGCTGGAATTAAAGAAATAAGCCAATACACTGATCTTGCCCATCCTTTCTTGTAGTTAGTAATTGTTTATAAAATTTCTTTGTTGTGTACTCATTACTGTTGATGTGTTTGCTTGTCTTTCTTTGTCTGTTAGTAAGCGTTTTCCATGACAGGTAGTATCCTACTCAGGAATGATAGAGATAAATCTCCTACTTAATTTCCTTCTAAAGTCTCTTAATGATTGTATTATAATGCCTGCCATAGGATACATCTAGTAAGTACCAGAATTATATGATTATACATTTACAACGTTGTCAGTATTACCCATTTTTATACATTTATGGCATATTTTAGGATGCAGTAACCTATAGTGATGTGCATATTGACTTCAGTCTGGAAGAGTGGGCTCTGCTGGATCCTTCCCAGAAGAATCTCTACAAAGATGTGATGCTGGAGACCTATACGAACCTCACTGCTATAGGTAATACTGTGGAATTTCCTTCACATTTTAAATTAATGGAATAGCTGTGTTTTGCTTACTAATGCTCTTCAGTATTTGTGATTGAGAAGGACGAAGAATAAGATGAATAAATCAGGCATAGTTCTAAGTTCCACTGAAGATAGTAACCTATGTTCAATTTTCAATAACATATAATACATTTCTTGCTACTGTCTTTTAGGCTGCAGGTGGGAAGATCATAATATTGAAGATTATTGTCAAAGTTCTCGAAGATATGGAAGGTAATTTTTATTTGAAAGCTGATACAATGTGCCTCTGAAGATATTTTAATATATCTGGAGGTTTTAAAGAAAAGCAGCAGTGTAAATAAGGACAGCTTAAAGTGTATTAATGATTATTAAATCCTCACAAAATCATGTCTCAATGGCAAGTAAGTGAACTGTGTTTTCTTGTAATTGTTAAAACAATTAAAAGGAGGACAAGGAAACAATGTCTTAACAGATCTTACTACTTGAATCATAGCTACATTAGAGCTATGCTGTAGAACTTCAAATCTGTTTAGTTTGAAACCACTCCTATTACAAAAGATAGACATATTAAATAGGTGATAAGTATATATCCAAAATCCTTAAATAAGCAATTAATCCCTAGTGAAACTAGGGTTACTCATATAGTTGTCATGACGGCTAAGTTCAGTGAGAGGTGTAGTTAGAGTTAAGAGTTAAGGGAGTTTGTTGTGGAGAAACCTTAATCAGTATACCATTTCTCTCTGAGTAACAGAGATTCAAGCTGTGTATATGTATTGTGGAAATCCTTTGTTTTGCTTTCTTTAACAGGTATATTCTATGTCAGTCTGGATAGAAACCATATGATCATAGGGATGTGGAAAGAAGTAACTTTTTTCATCTCAAAACAATTAGACGATATGTAGTAGTCCCCATGTTGAGTAGACTTGTTGAATATAATGCAAGTTTACAAGTAATTGCTTTTCCAACTTCTTTGGGAATGCATCAACAAACTCATAGTGCAGAAAAGTCCAATGAGTAATAGGAATGTGTATAAACTTCTCTTTGTCCTGTCAGACTTTACAAATGTAGTATGACTTACAATATTAAAAAAATTAACAGTTGAATAATTGGGGTAAAGGTCTGAATTCTTCCAGTACTGTTATAATAAGTGAAAAATCTCATAGAGAAAAAAGATGCCTTAAATGTGAACAAGGTAATAAAGGGTCTTTCCATCACAGGCATCTTCAAAGATGCAAAACAGTCTTTAATGAAGGAGAACAATATGAGTGCAAACAAGGGGTAAACCTCTTTATAGTTAGAACAAATTAATTAATTTGTAAAATTAATTCATACAGATATAAAGATTCAACATTGTAATGAATGTTGTAAAGATATTACATGTGCCAATTATCCTTGCAGGCATAAAAGAAGTCATTCAGAACAACCTTCTGAATATACTCAGTGGGTTAAAGCCTTTCCATATCACAGTTATCTTCAAAGATATGAAAGAATTCACAGTGGTCAGAAGCTCTATGAAGGTGTTCAATATGGTGATGCCTTTGAATGTCATAATAGTTTCCAAATACATAAAGGAAGCCATAGTGCAGCAAAACGCCATGAATGTGATCAGTGTGGTAAAGCCTTTTCACGATACAGTCGTCTTCAAATACATAAAAGAACACATACTGGAGAGAAACCCTATGAATGTACTCAATGTGGAAAAGCCTTTTCACAACACAGTAATCTTCAAATACATAAAAGAACACATACTGGCGAGAAACCCTTTGAATGTACTCAATGTGGTAAAGCCTTTTCACAACACAGTACTCTTCAAATGCATAAAAGAACACATACTGGAGAGAAACCCTATGAATGTACTCATTGTGGAAAAGCCTTTGCACGTCTTAATATTCTTCAAATGCATAAAAGAACACATACGGGAGAAAAACCTTTTGACTGTAATCAATGTGGCAAAGTATTTGCAGTACAAAGAAGTCTCCACATGCATAAACGAACACATACTGGAGAGAAACCCTATGAATGTACTCAATGTGGAAAAGCTTTTGCAGAACACAGTTATCTTCAAAGGCATAAAAGAATACATACTGGAGAGAAACCCTATGAATGTAATCAATGTGGAAAAGTCTTTGTATATCAAACTAGTCTCCGAATGCATAAACGAACACATACTGGAGAGAAACCCTATGAATGTAATCAATGTGGTAAAGCCTTTTCGCAACACAGATATCTTCAAATGCATAAAATAACACATACTGGAGAGAAATCTTATTTATGCACTCAATGTGGAAAAGCCTTTGTACATCAAAATTCTCTTCAGAGGCATGAAAAAACACATACTGGAGTGAAACCCTATGAATGTAATCAATGTGGTAAAGCCTTTGTTTGTCAAAATAGTTTCAGACTACATAAAAGAGCACATACTGGAGAGAAACCTTGGGAATGTTCTCAATGTGGTAAAGCTTTTGTATGCCAAAGTCGTCTTCAAAAACATAGAAGAACACATACTGGAGAGAAACCCTATGTATGTATTCGATGTGGAAAAGCCTTTGCACAACATGGTCATCTTCAAAGGCATGAAAGAATACATACTGAAGAGAAACTCTATGAATGTAATTATTGTAGAAAAGTTTTTTCACATCCCAGTGTGCTACATAGGCATAACAGAATACATACTGGAGGGAAACCCTATCATTGTTCTCAATGTGGAAAAGCCTTTGCACATCCTAGTGTTCTACAAAGACATAAAAGAACACATACTGGAGAGAAACCCTATAAGTGTGTTCAGTGTGGAAAAGCCTTTACAGAACATAGTTATCTTCAAAGGCATAAAAGAACACATACTGGAGAGAAACCCTATAAATGTACTCATTGTTCAAAAGGCTTTGCACGGCACTGTTATCTTCAGAGGCATGAAAGAACACATAATGGAGAGAAACCCTATGAATGTAATCAATGTGGTATAGCCTTTGTATCTCAAAGCAGTTTCCGAATACATAAAAGGGCACATACTGGAGAGAAACTCTTTGAGTGCCCTCAATTTGGAAATGCCTTTGTACACTGAATTCTCTTCATAGGTATGAATGATAACATACTATAGAGAAACCCTATAAATATACTCAATGTGGAAAGACTTTTGTATGTAAAATCAGTCTCTTGTGTACTAAAAGAACATATTCTGGAGAGAAAACATACACATGTAATATGATAAAGCCGTTACAAAATCATAAAAGATCATACTGCAAAGAAACCCTCTAAATGTAGTCAGTGTAACAAAGTTTTGCAAGTCAT
Organism: Microtus oregoni; assembly: GCF_018167655.1. Lineage (NCBI taxonomy): Eukaryota > Metazoa > Chordata > Mammalia > Rodentia > Cricetidae > Microtus > Microtus oregoni. Next base: position 20,829,377 of record NW_024543093.1, on the reverse strand, counting down.
GGTAGTAGTATAAGAGTAAAACTTGTATAATTGGTCTGTTAAAGCCTTCGAACATATTAGACTTTGAGGATTGGAAAAAAACTCATACTGATTGGAATCTGTGTAAAGTATCTGGTAAGATTTATAGCCAACACACTTATGTTCAATTAAACAAGATTCTTTATTCTGCAAAAAAAAAAAAAATTGACAAGAGTCAACAGTCTCTTCAAGCATTATTATGGATCTCAGTTCAAGCCAGCCTGGTATCCAGGACAGCCAAAGATGTACAGCGAAACCCTGACTGGATAAACCAAATATTAAAAGTAAAACTAAAACAGAAAAAAAAGCTACATAATCACAGATAATCTGGATACTGTATAATATTGTGTTGTCTTTCAAGTGTTTGGCTGCCGAGGAAGGAGGAACAACAGCTTCTAAAAGACAATTATAAATGCTTTTGGATTAATCCAACCTATATATTTTCAAAATGTCTTGACATTGCAATTTAAGTCAAAAGATATGTTACTTCGGAGAAGAGGTTTTGTTTTTGTTTTCACAAAAAATGAGAGGCTGTGAATTTATTTTAGGCTAAGAAAAATAAGCTTTGATCAAGGAAGACCTCCCGAAAAAACATCTCAAGTGGAAATGGATGGCCGCAATGATCCAGTGTTGTAGAGCACCAGTTTTGCAGTTTCTCTGAGTTTTGCATACAGAACAGCCTCCAAATTGCTGGATGAAATGACCCAGCCTCACAGAATATTCCAGTTAATACTTTGACCATAATCCATAATTTTATTTTCTTTCTTCAATGTATAGAATGGGATGCCCATCACCTAAGTGAATCATTTTTATTTAAATAACAAGCAGTGTATGATCATGCTTTCCAAGTAAATATGTCTGTGAAAGGGTGGAGGATTGTTGTTCCTGGTTTTAATTTTCATGTTTTTAAACAAATTCCCTAAAATGTTGTTTGTTATTCGTTCTAGCATGGATGTCAGTAAATAGGTATGTATTTAAATTCATGATCCTCATGTGTCAGTTTCCTGAGTACAACTAGGAGTTAGATGATGTAATGTCACTGTTTGCTATTTTGTCGATACAACACATTTTAACAATATTAATATTATAATGGTTAATAGAAGAGAATATAAGAAACATTAAATTTCTCATGTGTTTATCCAAGGCAGCATTTTCATCTATCTGGTAGAGATGTAATGAGCTGGGATAATCAGCAATCTATAGTGTATCTCACAACATTGCTTGATGTTCTATTCATATACTATTTGAAGTTTCATGCATCTTGTTGTCCCCATCAGTTTTCCATTTGTAATGATATTGTTTTAAAGTGTGCGTGTGTGTGTGTGTGTGTGTAACATTATTATGGGTTTTTAGGCCATGAAACATATGTGAAGATTGGAAATTAACTTTGTGAAATCTACCTTGTTCCATTCATGTGGTGATCAAGATAAGCTTACACACCAGAGAAATTGCCCACTGTGTTCTCTGGCTGATGCTGAAATAAGATTAGTTGTCTTTTCAGAATGTAAACATATTTCCATCAAAAGATAGATGAAAATAGGAAAAATTGAATAATAAATTGCAAATGAAATTGTTACATTGCTATCTTTTTCTTTCTTTGTGGAATGTTTTAGTTCTTTCTGAGAGCTAAGCACTGTTTAAAAGAATTGATGACCTGAATTAAATCTCTGGGAGATCCATATTACTCCTAGAAATTTTTGTAATTTTTCTACACTTGGGCTGTAGCATATGCTGCCTCCCACAGAGGCACATATATAAATAATTTTTTAAATCAAATAAGTGCCACTGAGTTCACGTGTAGCCAAATGACTCCCTAAGTTTCACATTTAGAACTCACATAGTGAAAGTAGATAATAGACAACTCTAAATTTTCCTCTCACTACCACATACACATCATGATCAATGCATAGACACATAGAAGCATTTTTAAATGGATGAAATTGATAAAATAGCCCAATTATTGAGAATATATGAAATGATTTACCAGTTTAAGTTAAGAATTTCAAGAAGTTTTATTGTTCATTAGAATATTGATTGATTCTTTCTAAATCTTTATTTTATCATTTAACTCTCTAATTAAAATATAGGTTATTGTAAAACATCTCAGCTGGACTTAGAGTTGTATGCCTGCAATTCCAGCACTTGAGAGATAGATGCCACTCTCTCTTAGTTTGAGGACAGTTTAGTCTCCATAGTGAGTTCCAGGATAGCCAAGACTATTTAGAATTATTCTATCTCCAAAAAAATTCCAAAAGGAAAACTCACATCTCAAATTATGGAACTTTTCCTAATATAATCCAACTGTACTCTGACTGGTTACAAGAAAACCTTTTGTTATCTTTACTCATTAATAGAACTGTGTTAACTGAAAATAAGAAGACTATGGAGAGTCCATTAACAGATGTGTAGAAAGATATTGAATCCTGTCAGAAGCCATGTCATAAGAAGAGCAAATGGCAATTAATATTCAAGGTTTCAACTCAGCAGGAAGAAATTTTCTAATGAGAAGCCTTATTAAACAAGGCCAGAATGCTAGAGACTCCAGAATATCTTTTGCTTTTGTGTGTAATTTCACAGGTGGTATTGGTTTGGATCAGTTTGAATGAGTATGATCTGGTTTGGAACCAGTAAGAACCGGTTTGAACCGCGTTTGATCCGGTCTGAACCAGTTTAAACCAGTTTGATCCAGTTTGAGCCAGTCTAAACCAGTTTGCAACGGTCTAAATTTATTGGATTCATTTTGGGTGTCCTGTACCGATCTAATCCGGATTGAGTCGGTTTATTCCGCTTTGAACCAGTTTGATCCAGTTTTGAACCAGTCTACACTGGTATGATACAGTTTGAACAAGTTTGATCAAGTCTGATTCAGTTTGATCCAGTTTTGAACCCGTCTACACTGGTATGATACAGTTCGAATCACTTTGATACAGTCTGATTCAGTTTGATCACGTTTGAACAGGCCTAAGCTGGTTTGATCTGTTTTGAGACAGCCTGAACTGGTTTGAGCCGGTCTAAAGCGGTTTGATTCGGTCTAAAGCGGTTTGATTCGGTTTGAACCAGTCTAAACTGGTTTTATCTGAATTGAACCAGTTTGATATGATTTTGGATTGGTCTAAAGCGGTTTGATCAGTATGAACCAGTTTGATCTGGTTTGGAACCAGTCTAAACAGGTTTGAACCAGGTTTGATCTGGTCTGAACCACTTTAAAACAGTTTGAGCGGGTTTGAGCCAGTCTAAACCAGTTTTATCTGGATTGAACCGGTTTTGTCCGATTTTGGAATGTTCTAAACCGGTTAGATCCAGTATGAATCAGTTTGATCCGGTGTGTTCCACTTTGACCCGGTTTGGACTGGTCTAAACAGGTTTGATCTGGTTTGAGACTGTCTAAACAGTTTTATCTGGATTGAACCAGTTTCGTCCGAATTTGGACTGGTCTAAACTGGTTTAATCTGGTATGAACCAGTTTGATCTGTTCTGAACCAGTTTGATCATGTTTTGAACCAGTCTACACTGGTATGATCCAGTTTGAACCAGTTTGATCTGGTCTGATCCAGTTTGAACCGGTTTGATCCTGGCTAAGCTGGTTTGATCAATATTGACCCGGCCAAAACCGGTTTGAACCGGTCTAAACCGGTTTGATTCGGTTTGGCCTACCTGTAGCGATCTAATTCAGATTGTGCAGGTTTAATCTGGTTTGAACCAGTTTGTCCAGTTCTGAACCAGTCTACATTGGTTTGATCAAGTTTGATTCAGTTTTGAACCAGTCTACACTGGTATAATCCAGTTTGAACTAGTTTAATTTGGTCTGATCCAGTTTGATTCGGTTTGAAATAGGCTAAGCTGATTTAATCTGGTTTTAGCCGGCCTAAACCAATTTGAACTGGTCTAACCCGGTTTGATTCGGTTTGAACAAGTTTGATCTGGTTTGGAACGAGTCTAATCCGGTTTGAACTGGGTTTGATCCGGTCTTAACCAGTTGAAACCAGTTTGATCCAGTTTGAGCGGGTCTAAACCAGTTTTATCTGGATTGAACCAGCTTGATTCGATTTTGTACTGTTCAAAATCATTTTGATCCGATTTTGTACTTGTCTAAACCAGTTATTCTGGTTTGATCCACTTTGATCCGGTTTGATCCAGTTTAAACTGGTTTGATCTGGTTTGAACTGGTCTCAACAGGTTATATCCGGTTTGAGCCTGTCTAAACAGGTTTGAACCGGTCTAAACCTGTAGGATTCAGTTTGGCTGTCCTGTAGAGAACTAATCCGGATTGAGTCGGTTTAATCCACTTTGAACCAGTTTGATGCAGTTTTGAGCCATTGTACACTGGTATGTCCAGTTTGAACCAGTTTGATCCACTTTGATCCACTTTGAAATAGTCTAAACTGGTTTGATTCCAGTTTGAACTGGTCTCCACTGGTTAGATACGGTTTGAATGGGTCTAAACTGGTTTGAACGGGTCTAAACTGGTTTGAACGGGTCTAAACTGGTTTGATACGGATTGTCCAACCTGTAGCAATCTATTCCAGATTGTGCAGTTTTAATCTGCCTTGCACCAGTTTTATCCAGTTCTGAACCAGTCTACACTGGTTTGATCCAGTTTGATCCGGTGTGATATAATTTGAACCAGTTTTGAAACAGTCTACCATGGTATGATCCAGTTTGATCCGGTCTGATCCAGTTTGATCCGGTTTGAACCTGGCTAAGCTGGTTTGATCCGTTCTGAGCCGGCCTAAAGTGGTTTGAATCGCTTTGAACCAGTTTTATATGGTTTGGATCCATCTAAACCGGTTTGAACCAGGTTTGATCCGGCGAAAACCACTTTAAACAAGTCTGAGCTGGTCAAAACTGGTTTTATCTGGATTGAACCAGTTTGATCCAATTTTGGACTGGTCTAAACCTATTTAATTCAGTATGAACCAGTTTGATCTGGTCTCACCCAGTTTGACCCAGTTTTGAACCAGTCTACACTGGTTTGATCTGGTATGCACCTGTTTGATCTGGTTTCATCCTCTTTGATCCGGTTTGAACCCTTCTAAGCTGGTTTAATCCAGTTTGACAATGCCTAAACTGCTTGAACTGGTCTAAACTTGTTTGGTTCAGTTCGAACCAGTATGATCTAGTTTGCAAACAGTCTGAACGGGGTTGAACCAGGTTTGATCCAGTCTGAACCAGGTGAAACCAGTTTGATCCGGTTTAAGACAGTCTAAACCGGTTTGCACCGGTCTAAACTTGTTGGATTCGGTTTGGGCGTCCTGTAGCGATCTAATCCGGATTCAGCCGGTTTATTCTGCTTTGAACCAGTTCAATGCAGTTTTGAACCCAGTCTACATTGGTTTAAACCAGTTTGAGCCAGTCAGATACAATATGATCAACTTTTGAACCATTCTACACTGGTATAATCTAGTTTGATCCGGTCTGATTCAGTTTGATCCGGTTTGAACTAGTCTCAACTGGTTTGATCCAGATTGAACCAGTTTGATCCGGTCTGATTCAGTTTGATCCGGTTTGAACTAGTCTCAACTGGTTTGATCCAGATTGAACCAGTTTGATCCGGTCTGATTTAGTTTGAACCAGTTTTGAAAAAATCTACACTGGTATGAACCATTTTGAACCAGTTTGATCTGGTCTGATCCAGTTTGATCCAGTTTGAACAGGGCTAAGCTGTTTTGATCCCTTTGGAGCCAGCCTCAACTGGTTTGAGCCTGTCTAAAGCGGTTTGATTTGGTTTGAATCAGATTGATCTGGTTTGGAAGCAGTTTAAACCGGTTTGATCCGGTGTGAGCCGGTTTAATCCAATTTTAACTGAATTGAAACAGACTCGTCTAAACCAGTTTGATCAGTATGAACCCCTTTGATCTGGTTTGAACTGGTCTAATCCGGTTTGATTCAGTTCCAACCAGTTTGTTCTGGTTTGTAACCAGTCTAAACTGGTTTGAAACGGGTTTCTTTCAGTCTGAACCACTTTAAACCAGTTTGAGCCAGTTTGAGGCTGTCTAAACTGGTTTTATCTGGATTGAACCAGTTTTGTCTGATTTTGGACTACTCTAAACAGGTTTGATCCAGCATGAATCATTTTGATCCAGTGTGATCCACATTGATCCTGTTTGAACCGGTCTAAACTGGTTTGATCTGTTTTGAGCCGGCCAAAACCGGTTTGAACCGGTCTAAACCAGTTTCATTAGGTTTGGCCGACCTGTAGGGATCTAATCCAGATTATGCAGGTTCAATCCGCTTTGAACCAGTTTGATCCAGTTCTGAACCAATCTACACTGGTTTGATCTGGTGTGATCCATTTTGAAACAGTTTTGAACCAGTCTACACAAGTATGATCTAGTTTGACCGGTCTGATCCAGTTTGATACGGTTTGAACCGGGCTAAGTTGGATTGATCCATTTTGAGCTGGCCTAAACCAGTGTGAACCGCTCTAAACCTGTTGGATTCGGTTTGGCCGACCTGTAGCGATCTAATCTGGATTGATGCGGTTTAATCTGCTTTGAACCAGTTTGATCCAGTTTTGAAACATTCTACACTGGTTTGATTCTGTTTGAAACCGTTTGATCCGGTCTGATCCAGTTTGATCCAGTTTTGAACCAGTCTACACTGGTATGATCGAGTTTGAAACAGTTTGATCCGGTCTGATCCAATTTGATCTGGTTTGAATCGTGTTAAGCTAGTTTGATCAGTTTGAACCAGTTTGATCCGGTCTGATAGGGTTTTATCCAGTTTTGAACCACTCTACACTGGTATGATTCAGTTTGAACCAGTTTGATCCAGTCTGATGCAGTTTGATCCTGTTTGAACCGAACTAAGCTGGTTTGATCCAGTTTGAGCCAGACTAAACCAGTTTAATTCCGTTCAAACCAGGTTGATCTCATTTGGAACCATTCTAAAACGCTTTGAACCAGGTTTGATCCTATCTGAACCAGTTTAAACCGGTTTGATCCGGTTTGAGCTGGTCTAAACCAGTATTGTCTGGATTGAACCAGTTTGATCTGATTTTGGACTGGTCTAAACCAGTTTGATCCGGTATGAATCAGTTTGATCCGGTGTGATCTACTTTGATCTGGTTTGAATCGGTCTAAACTGGTTTGAGATGGTTTAAACTGGTTTGAACCAGTCTAAACCGGTTTTATCTGGCTTGAACCAGTTTGATCCGATTTTGGACTGGTCTAAACTGGTTTCATCCAGTATGAACCAGTTTGATCCGGTCTGATCTAGTTTGATCCAGTTTTTAACCAGTATACACTGGTATGATCCAGTTTATCCGGTCTGATCAATTTTGATACGGTTTAAACTAGCTTGATCCGGTCTGAAACAGTTTAAATCGGTTTGATCCGGTTTAGAACCAGTCTAAACCAGTTTGAATGAGGTTTGATCGACTTTGATCCAGTTTGAACCCGTCTAAATATGTTTGGTCAGGTTTGAGCCAGCCTAAACCGGTTTGAACCAGTCTAAACCGGTTTGATACAATTCGAACCAATTTGATCTGTTTTGGAACCAGTATAAACTGTTTGGAACTGGGTTTGATTTGGTCTGAACCACTTTAAACTGGTTTGAGCTGGTTTGAGCCGGTCTGAACCGGTTTTATCTGAATTGAACAAGTTTGATCCGATTTTGGACTGGTCTAAACCGTTTTGATCCGGTTTGAGCTGGCTAAACTGGTTTGACCGACGTAACGATGTTGGATTCGGTTTGGCCTTTCTGTAGCGATCTAATTTGGACCGAGTCAATTTAATCCAATTTTAACCAGTTTGATATAATTTTGAACCAGTCTACACTGGTTTGATCCAGTTCGAACCAGTTTGATTTTGTCTGATTTACTTTGATCTGATTTTAACCATTCTAAACTGGCTTTATCCGGTATGAACCAGTTTTATCCAGTCTGATCCAGTTTGATCTAGATTTGAGCCAGTCTACTCTGGTTTGATCAAGTGTGAACCAGTTTGATTTGGTTTGATCCACTTTGATCTGGTTTGAATCGGCCAAACTAGTTGGATCCAGTTTGAACCAGTTTGGGCCGGTCTGATCCAGTTTGATCCAGGTTTGAACCAGTCAAAAACAGTATTTTCTCTATTGATCCAATTTGATCCGATTTTGGTCTGGTATAAACCGGCTTGATCTGGTATGAATCAGTTTGATCCGGTGTGATCCAGTTTGATTCGGTTTCAACCGGTCTAAATGGGTTTGATCTGGTTTGAGCCGGTCTAAACCGGTTTGAGCCGACCTAAATCGGTTGGATTCAGTTTGGCCATCCTGTAGCAATCTAATCCGGATTGAGCCAGTTTAATCCGGTTTTAACCAGTTTGATATAGTTTTGAGCCAGTCTACACTGGTTTGCTCCAGTTTGAACCAGTTTGATTTTGACTGATCTAGTTTGATCCAATTTTAACCAGTCTAAACCGGCTATATCTGGTATGAACCAGTTTTATCCATTCAGATCCAGTTTGATCCAGTTTTCAGCCAGTCTATACTGGTACGATCCAGTTTGAACCAGTTTGATCTGGTCTAATCCAGTTTGAGCCAATATTGAAACATTTTACACTGGTATGATTCAGTTTGAACCAGTTTGATCTGGTATTATTCAGTTTGATCCTCTTTGAACCAAACTAAGCTGGCTTGATCCAGTTTGAGCCGGCCTTCACTGGTTTGAATTGGTACAAACCACGTTGATCTCGTTTGGAACCATTCTAAACCGCTTTGAACCAGGTTTGATCTGGTCTGAACCAGTTTAAACTGGTTTGATCTGGTTTGAGCCAGTCTAAAACAGTATTGTCTCTATTGATCCAGTTTGATCCGATATTGGTCTGGTCTAAACCGGTTTGATCCGGTATGAATCAGTTTGATCCGGTGTGATATAATTTGATCCGGTTTGAAACAGGCTAAACTGGTTTGAGATGGTCTAAACCAGTTTGAACCGGTCTACACTGGTTTTATCTGGATTGAACTAGTTTGATCCGATTTTGGACTGGTCTAAACCGGTTTGATCCAGCATGAATTAATTTGATCTGGTGTGATCCTCTTTGATCCTGTTCGAACAGGGCTAAAGGGGTTTGATCTAGTTTGAGATGGTCTAAACCAGTTTGAACCGGTCTAAATTGGTTTTATCTGGATTGAACCAGTTTCATCCTATTTTGGACTGGTCTAAAACAGTTTAATCTGGTATGAGCAAGTTTGATTCGGTCTGATCCAGTTTGATCCAGTTTTGATCCAGTCTACATTGGTTTGATCCGTTATGAGACAGTTTGATCTGGTTCCATCCTCTTTGATCTTGTTTGAACCAGTCTAAGATTGTTTGATCAAGTTTGACAATGCCTAAATCGGTTGGAACCGGTCTAAACTGGTTTGGATCAGTTCGAACGAGTATGATCTGGTTTGGAACCAGTAAGAACCGGTGTGAACCATGTTTGATTCAGTTTGAACTAGTTTAAACCAGTTTGATCTTGTTTGAGCCAGTCTAAACCAGTTTGCAACAGTCTAAACTTATTGGATTCATTTTGGGCGTCCTGTACTGATCTAATCCAAATTGAGTCGGTTTATTCCACTTTGAACCAGTTTGATCCAGTTTTGAACCAGTCTACACTGGCATGATCCAGTTTGAACAAGTTTGATCAATCTAAAGCAGTTTGATTCGGTTTGAACCGGTCTAAACCAGTTTTATCTGAATTGAACCAGTTTGATATGATTTTGGATTGGTCTAAAGTGGTTTGATCGGTTTGAAACAGTTTGATCTGGTTTGGAACTAGTCTAAACAGGTTTGAACCAGGTTTGATCTAGTCAGAACTACTTTAAAACAGTTTGAGCCGGTTTGAGCTGGTCTAAACCGGTTTTATCTGGATTGAACCGGTTTTGTCCGATTTTGGACTGGTCTAAACCGGTTTGATCCAGTATGAATCAGTTTGATCCGGTGTGTTCCACTTTGACCCGGTATGAACTGGTCTAAACAGGTTTGATCTGGTTTTAGACGGTCTAAACAGTTTTGAACTGGTCTAAACCGGTTTTATCTGGATTGAACCAGTTTCATCCGATTTTGGACTGGTCTAAACTGGTTTCATCCAGTATGAACCAGTTTGATCCAGTCTAAACCAGTTTGATCATGTTTTGAACCAGTCTACACTGGTATGATCCAGTTTGAACCAGTTTGATCTGGTCTGATCCGGTTTGATCCGGTTTGATCCTGGCTAGCTAGTTTGATCCATTTTGACCTGGCCAAAACTGGTATGAACCGGTCTAAACCGGTTTGATTCAGTTTGGCCGGCCTGTAGTGATCTAATTCAGATTGTGCAGGTTTAATCTGGTTTGAACCAGTTTGTCCAGTTCTGAACCAGTCTACATTGGTTTGATCAAGTTTGATCTAGTTTTGAACCAGTCTACACTGGTATGATCCAATTTGAACTAGTTTAATTTTGTCTGATCCAGTTTTTCTAGTTTGAAACAGGCTAAACTGGTTTAATCCGGTTTTAGCCAGCCTAAACCAATTTGAACTTGTCTAACCCAGTTTGATTCTGTCCGAACAAGTTTGATCTGGTTTGGAATGAGTCTAATCTGGTTTGAACCGGGTTTGATCCGGTCTTAACCATTTGAAACTGGATTGATCAGGTTTGAGCAGGTCTAAACTGGTTTTATCTGGATTGAAAGAGTTTGATCCAATTTTGGACTGGTCTAAACCAGTTTGATCCGGTTGAACCAGTTTGATCCATTTGATCCACTTTGATCCGGCCTTAACCAGTTGAAACCAGTTTGATCCCGATTAAGACGTTCTAAACCAGTTTATTCTGGATTGAACGAGTTTGATCCGATTTTGTACTGTTCAAAACCATCTTGATCCAATTTTGTACTGGTCTAAACCAGTTTAATCTGGTTTGATACACTTTGATCCAGTTTGAACTGGTCTCAACAGGTTATATCTGGTTTGAGCCGGTCTGAACCAGTCTAAACCTATAGAATTCGGTTTGGCCGTCCTGTAGCGAACTAATCTGGATTGAGTTGGTTTAATCCACTTTGAACCAGTTTGATGCAGTTTTGAGCCAGTCTACACTGGTTTGATCCTGTTTGAACCAGTTTGATCGGGTCTGATACAAATTGATCCCATTTTGAACCAGTCTACACTGGTATGTCCAGTTTGAACCAGTTTGATCCAGTTTGATCCACTTTGAAATAGTCTAAACTGGGTTGATTCCAGTTTGAACCGGTCTCAACTGGTTAGATCCTGTTTGAGGAGGTCTAAACTGGTTTGATTCGGATTGTCCGACCTGTAGCAATCTATTCCAGATTGTGCAGTTTTAATCTGCTTTGAACCAGTTTCATCCAGTTCTGAACCAGTCTACACTGGTTTGATCTAGTTTGATATGGAGTGGTACAATTTGAACCAGTTTTGAACCAGTCGACACTGGTGAGATCCAGTTTGATCCGGTCTGATCCAGTTTGATCTGGTTTGAATCGGGCTAAGCTGGTTTGATCCGTTCTGAGCCGGCCTAAACCAGTTTGTATCGCTTTGAACCAGTTTTATATGGTTTGGATCCATCTAAACCGGTTTGAACTGGGTTTGATCCGGTCAGAACCACTTTAAACAAGTTTGAGCTGGTCTAAACTGGTTTTATCTGGATTGAACCAGTTTGATCCAATTTTGGACTGGTCTAAACCTGTTTAATTCAGTATGAACCAGTTTGAACTGGTCTGATTCAGTTTGATCCAGTTTTGAACCAGTCTATACTTGTTTGATCCAGTTTGAACCAGTTTGATCCAGTCTGATCCAGATTGATCCAGTTTTGATCCAGTCTACACTGGTTTGATCCGGTATGAACCAGTTTGATGTGGTTTCATCCTCTTTGATCTGTTTAGAACCAGTCTAAGCTGGTTTGATCCAGTTTTACAGTGCCTAACCTGGTTTGAATTGGTCTAAACCGGTTTGGTTTGGTTCGAACCAGTATTATCTGGTTTGGAACCAGTCTAAACTGATTTGAACTGGGTTTGATCCAGTCTGAACCAGTTGAAACTGGTTTGATCCAATTTGAGCCGGTCTAATCCGGTTTGCACCAGTCTTAACCTTTGGACTCAGTTTGGGCGTGCTGTAACAATCTAATCTGGATTGAGCCGATTTATTCCATTTTGAACCAGTTTGATTCAGTTTTGAACCAGTCTACACTTCTATGATCCAGTTTGAACCATTTTGATCCGGTCTGATCCAGTTTGATCCAGTTTGACCCGGACTAAGCTGATTTGATCCGTTGTGAGTCGGTCTAAACTGGTTTCTACTGGTCTTCTCCACTTTGATTCCGTTCTAACCAGTTTAACTGGTTTGGAACCAGTCTAAAGCAGTTTGGACCAGGATTGATTTGAACTGACTAGGTTTAAACTGGTTTGAGCCAGTTTGAGCCGGTCTAATCCATTTTTTTCTGGATTGAACCAGTGTGATCCGATTTTGTACTGGACTAAACAAGTTTGATCCAATTTTTTACTGGTCTAAAACAGTTTGATCTGATTTGATCCATTTTGATTCGGTTTGAACCAGTTTGATCTGGTTTGGAACCAGTTTAAACCAGTTTGATCCAGATTGAGCCGGTCTGAACCAGTTTCATCTGAATTGAACCAGTTTGATACGATTTTGGACTGGTTTAAACTGCTTTGACCGGTATGAACCCCTCTGATCTGGTGTGATCCACTTTGATCCGATTTGAACCGGTCTAAACTGGTTTGATCTGGTTTGAGATGGTCTATACTGGTTGGAACCGGTCTAATCCGTTTTTATCTGGATTGAACCAGTTTCGTCCTATTTTTGAACTGGTCTAAATTAAACCAGTTTAATTCGTTATGAACCAGTTTGATCCGGTCTGGTACAGTTTGATCCTGTTTTGAACCAGTCTACACTGGTATGATCCAGTTTGAACCAGTTTGATCTTGTCTGTTCCAGTTTGACCCGGTTTCATCCTGGCTAAGCTGGTTTGATCCTTTTTTATGCAGCCAAAACCGGTTTGAACCAGTCTAAACCAGTTTTGATTAGGTTTGGCCAACCTGTATTGATCTAATATCGATTGTGCAGGTTTAATACGCTTTGAAACATTTTGCCAGTTCTGAACCCGTCTACACTGGTATGATCCAGTTTGATCCATTCTGATCCAGTTTGAGCTGGTTTGATCCATTTTGAGCCTGCTTAAACCGTTGTGAAGCTTTCTAAACCTGTTGGATTCAGTTTGGCCGTCCTGGAGCGATCTAATCTGGATTGAAGTGGTTTAATCCGCTTTGAATCAGTTTGATCCAGTTTTGAGACTTTCTACACTAATTTAATCAAGTTTTAACAAGTTGTATCCAGTCTGATCCAGTTTGATCCAGTTTTGAATCAGTCTACACTGGTGTGATCCAGTTTGATCTGGTTTGAACTGTGCTAAGCTCTTTTGATCTGGTTTTAGATGGCCTAAACCAGTTTGAACGGGTCTAACCAGTTTTTATTTAGTTTGAACAAGTTTGATCTGGTTTGGAAACAGTCTAATCCAGTTTGAACCTGGTTTGATCTGGTCTTAACCAGTTTAAACTGGTTTGATCCGGTTTGAGCTGGTCTAAAACGGTTTTATCTGGATTGAGCCAGTTTGATCCGATTTTGGACTGGTCTAAACCTGTTTGATCCGGTTTGAGCCCGTCTAAACCAGTTTAAACTGATCTAAATCTGTTGGATTTGGTTTGGCCACCATGTAGCAATCTAATGCGGATCAAGACACCTTCATCTGCTTTTAACCAGTTTGATATAGTTTTGAGCCAGTCTGCACTGGTTTGATACAGTTTGAACCAGTTTGATTTGGTCTGATCCACTTTGATCCGGTTTGAATCTGGCTAAGCTAGTTTGATCCAGTTTGAACCAGTTTGATCCGCACTGATCCAGTTTGATGCAGTTTTGAATCATCTACACTGGTATGATCCAATATGAACCAGTTTGACCTGTGCTGATCCAGTTTGATCCAGTTTTGAAACACTCTACACTGGTATGATCCAGTTTGAACCAGTTTGATCTGGTCTGATCCAATTTGATCCTGTTTGAACCGAACTAAGCTGGTTTGATCCAGTTTGAGCTGGCCTAAATCGGTTTTATTCAGTTCAAACCAGGTAGATCTCATTTGGAACCATTCTAAAATGCTTTGAACCAGGTTTGATCCTGTCTAAACCAGTTAAAACCTGTTTGATCTGGTTTTAGCCAGTCTAAACTAGTTTTATGTGGATTGGACCAGTTTGAATCGTGTTTGGACTGGTCTAAACCAGCTTGATCCAGTATGAACCAGTTTGATCTGGTCTGATCCAGTTGATCCAGTTTGATCCTGGCTAAGCTGGTTTGATCTGTTTTGACCTGGCCAAAACTGGTTTGAACCGGTCTAAAATGGTTTGATTTGGTTTGGCCGACCTGTAGCCATCTAATCCAGATTGTGCAGGTTTAATCAGTTTTGAGCCAGTTTTATCCAGTTCTCAACCAGTCTATACTGGTTTGATCCAGTTTCATCCGGTGTGATCCAATGTGATCCTGTTTTGAATCAGTCTACACTGCTATGATCCAATTTGATCCCGTCTGATCCAGTTAGATCCAGATTGGACCAGGCTAAGCTGGTTCCAACAATTTTGAGCCGGCCTAAACTGGTGTGAGCCGGTCTAAACCTTTTGGATTCTGTTAGGTTGTCCTGTAGCGATCTCATCTGGATTGATGGGGTTTAATCCACTTTAAACCAGTTTGATGCAGTTTTGAACCATTCTACACTGGTTTGATCCAGTTTGAACCAGTTTGATCTGGTCTGATCCAGTTTGATCCAGTTTTGAACCAGTCTACACTGCTATGATCTGGTTTGAAGCAGTTTAATCCAGTCTGATCCAGTTTGATCTGGTTTGAATCGGGCCAAGCTGGTTTGATCTGGTTTTAACTGGCCTAAACCAGTTTGAACGGGTCTAACCCAGTTTGATTCAGTTCTGAACTAGTCTACAATGGTTTGATCCAGTTTGATCTGTTGTGATCCAAATTGATACAGTTTTGAACCAGTCGACACTGGTGTGACCTATTTTGATCCGGTCTGATACAGTTTTATCCGGTTTGAACCAGGCTAAGCTGATTTGATCCATTTTGAGCTGGCCTAAACCATTGTAATCCAATCTAAACCTGTTGGATTCGGTTTGGCAGTCCTTCCTGTTGCAATATATCCAGACTGACGCTGTTTAATCTGCTTTGAACCAGTTTGATCCAGTTTTGAAACATTCAACCCTGGTTTGATTCAGTTTGAACCAGTTTGATCCAGTTTTGAACCAGTCTACACTGGTATGATCCAGTTTGAACCAGTCTGATCCAGTTAGATCCTGTTTTAACTGAACTAAGATGGTTTGATCCAGTTTGAGCCAGACTAAAACGGTTTGATTTGGTTCAAACCAGGCTGATCTTGTTTGGAACCATTGTAAACCACTTTGAACCAGGTTTGATCTGGTTTGAGCGGGTCTAAACCAGTATTGTCAGAATGAACCAGTTTGATCCGATTTTGGACTGGTCTTAACCGGGTTGATCCGGTATGAATCAGTTTGATCCTGTATGATCTATTTGATCTGGTTTGAACTGGTCTAAACTGGTTTGATCTGGTTGGAGACAGTCTAAACCAGTTTGAACTGGCCTAAACCAGTTTTATCTGGATTGAACCAGTTTCCTCATATTTTGGACTGGTCTAAACCGGTTTAATCCGGTATGAACAAGTTTGATCTGGTCTGATCCAGTTTGATCCTGACTCAGCAGTTTTGATCTGTTTTTAGCCGGCCAACAGGTTTAAACCAGTCTAAATTGGTTTGATTTGGTTTTGCTGACCTGTAATATTCTAATCCAAATTATGCAGGTTCAATTTGGTTTGAACCTGTTTGATCCAGTTCTGAACCAGTATACCCTGGTTTGATTCAGTTTGATCTGGTGTGATCCAAAATGATTCAGTTTTGAACCAGTCGACACTGGTGTGCTCCAGTTTGATTTGATCTGATCCAGTTTGATCTGGTTTGAACCAGGCTAAGCTGGTTTGATCCATTTTGAGCCAGCCTAAACCAGTGTGAACTGGTCTAAACCTGTTAGAATCTGTTTGGCTGTCCTGTAGCGATCTAATCCAGATTGATGCAGTTTAATCCGCTTTGACCAGTTTGATCCAGTTTTGAAACATTCTACACTGGTTTGATTCAGTTTGAACCAGTTTGATCCAGTTGTGAACCAGTCTACACTGGTATGATCCAGTTTGAACCAGTTTGATCCGGTCTGACCCAGTTTGATCCTGTTTTAACTGAACTAAGATGGTTTGATCCAGTTTGAGCCGGCCTAAAGTGGTTTGATTCGGTTCAAACCAGGTTGATCTCGTTTGGAACCGTTGTAAATCGCTTGGAACCAGGTTTGATCCGGTTTGAGCTGGTCTAATCCAGTATTGTCTGGGTTAAACCAGTTTGATCTGATTTTGAACTGGTCTAAACTGGTTTGATACAGTATGAATCAGTTTGTATCCAGTATGAACTACTTGATCCGGTTGGAACCACTCTAAACCGGTTTGAACCGGGTTTGATTTGGTCTGAACCAGGTTAAACCAGGTTGAGCCTGTTTGAGCGAGTCTAATCCGGTTTTATCTGGATTGAACCATTTTGATCATTTTTGTACTGGTCTAAACCAGTTTGATCCGATTTCGTACTGGTCTAACCCACTTTGATCTGCTTTGATCAAATTTGAACCACTCTAAACTGGTTTGATCCTGTTTGAACCGGTCTAAACTGTTTAGATCCGGTTTGAGCTGGTCTCAACTGGTTTGAACCGGACTAAACCTGTAAAATTTGGTTTGGCCGTCCTATAGCAAACTAATTCGGATTCATCGGTTTAATCTGCTTTCAATCAATTTGATCAAGTTTGATCCAGTCTACACTGGTTTGATCCAGTTTGGACAAGTTTGATCCGGTCTGATAAAATTTGATCTAGTATTGAACCAGTCAACACTGGTAAGAGCCAGTTTGAACCAGTTTGATACGGTCTGATCCAGTTTGATCCGTTTTGAACCAGTATAAACTGGTTTGATTCAGTTTGAACCAGTTTGATCCGGTCTGATTTAGTTTGAACCAGTTTTGAACCAGTCTACACTGTTATGATGCAGTTTGAAACAGTTTGATCTGGTCTGATCCAGTTTGATCCTGTTTGACTGAACTAAACTGGTTTGATCCAGTTTGAGCCGACCTAAACCGGTTTGAGCCAGTCTAGAGCGGTTTGATTTGGTTTGAACCAGTTTGATCTGGTTTGGAACCAGTTTAAACCGGTTTGATCAAATGTGAGCCCATCTAAGCCAGTTTTATCTGAATTGATCCAGTTTGATAAGATTTTGGACTGGTCTAAACTGGTTTGATTGGTATGAACCGTTTTGATACGAATTGATCCACTTTGATCCGGTTTGAACCGGTCTAACTCAGTTTAATTCTGTTCCAACCAGTTTGATCTGGTTTGGAACCTGTCTAAACCAGTTTAAACTGCGTTTGATCCGGTCTGAACCACTTTAAACCAGTTTGAGCTGGTTTGAGCTGATCTAAAAAGGTTTTATCTGGATTGAACCGGTTTGATCCGATTTTGGACTGGTCTAAACCTGTTTGATCCAGCATGAATTAGTTTGTTCCATTGTGATGCTCTTTGATCCTTTTTGAACCAGTCTAAACAGAATGATCTAGTTTGCGATTGTCTAAAACTTTTTGATCCGGTCTAAACCGGTTTTATCTGGATTAAACGAGTTTCTTCAAATTTTGTACTGGTCTAAACCGGATTAATCTGGTATGAACCAGTTTGATCTGGTCTGATCCATTTTGATCCAGTTTTGAACCAGTCTACACTGGTATGATCCAGTTTGAACCAGTTTGATCTGGTCTGATCCAGATTGATCCTGTTTGATCCTGCCTAAGCTGGTTTGATCCATTTTGATCAGAGCAAAACTGGTTTGAACCAGTCTAAATATGCGTGATCCAGCATGAGTAGGCCTAAACAGGTTTGAAATGGTCTAAACCGTTTTGATACAGTTCGAACAATTTTGACCTCTTTTGGAACCACTCTAAACCGGTTTGAACCGGGTTTGATTTGGTCTAAACCAGTTTAAACCAGTTTGAGCCGGTTTGAGCCAGTATAATCTGGTTTTATCTGGATTGAATCAGTTTGATCATTTTTGTACTGGTCTAAACCAGTTTGATCTGGTTTGATCAACTTTGATCCGGTTTGAACCAGTCTAAACTGTTTTTATCCGGTTTGAACTGGTCTAAACAGGTTAGATCTGGTTTGAGCCGGTCTCAACTGGTTTGAACCGGTCTAAACCTGTAAAATTTGGTTTGGCCGTCCTATAGCAAACTAATCCGGATTGATCAGTTTAACCTGCTTTGAATCAATTTGATCAAGTTTGATCCAGTCTACACTGGTTTGATCCAGTTTGGACCAGTTTGATCCGGTCTGATAAAATTTGATCTAGTATTGAACCAGTCAACACTGGCATGAGCCAGTTTGAAGCAGTTTGATATGGTCTGATCCAGTTTGATATGTTTTGAACCGGTCTAAACTGGTTTGATCCAGTTTGAACCAGTTTATCCGGACTGATTTACTTTGATCCTGTTTGAACCGAACTAAACTGGTTTGATCCTGTTTGAGCCAGCCTAAACTGGTTTGTGCCGGTCTAAAGCGGTTTGATTCTGTTTGAACCAATTTGATCTAGTTTGGAACCAGTTTAAACCGGTTTGATCTGGTGTGAGCCAGTCTCAGCTGGTTTTATATGAGTTGATCCAGTTTGATACAATTTTGGACTGGTCTAAACCAGTTTGATCGGTATGAACCATTTTGATACAGTTTGATCCACTTTGATCCGATTTGAACAAGTCTAACCCAAATTAAATCGGTTCCAACCAGTTTGATCTGGTTTGGAACCAGTCAAAACCAGTTTAAACAGCGTTTGTTTCAGTCTGAACCACTTTAAACCAGTTTGAGCCGGTTTGAGCCGATCTAAACCGGTTTTATCTGGATTGAACCTGTTTGATCGGATTTTGGACTGGTCTAAACCAGTTTGATCCAGCATGAATTAGTTTGATCCGGTGTGATCCTCTTTGATTATATATTGAACCGGTCTAAACTGGTTTGATCTGGTTTGAGATAGTCTAAACCGGTATGAACTGGTCTAAACCGTTTTTATCGGGATTGAACCAGTTTCCTCCTATTTTGTACTGGTCTAAACCAGTTTAATCCAGTATGAACCACTGGATCAAACAGTTTGATCCAGTTTTGAACCACTCTACATAGGTATCCAGTTTGAACCAGTTTGATCTGGTCTGATCCAGTTTGATCCGGGGTAAGAAAGTTTGATCCGTTTTGAGCCGGCCAAAACTGGTTTAAACCGTTCTAAACTGGTTTGATTCAGTTTTACCGGCCTGTAACAATATAATCCAGATTATGCATGTTCTATCTGCTTTAAACCAGTTTGTTCCAGTTCTTAACCAGTCTACACTGGTTTGATCCAGTTTGATCTGGTGTGATCCAAATTGATACCGTTTTGAACCAGTGGACACTGGTGTGATCCAGTTTGAATAGGTCTGATCCAGTTTCATTCAGTTTGAACCAGGCTAAGCTGGTTTGATCCATTTTGAGTTGGCCTAAACGGGTGTGAACCCGTCTAAACCTGTTGGATTAGGTTTGGCCATCCTGTAGCGATCTAATCCGGTTTGATGCAGTTTAATCCACTTTGAACAAGTTTGATCCAGTTTTGAACCAGTCTACACCGGTATGATCTAGTTTGAACCAGTTTGATACGGTCTGATCCAGTTTGATCCAGTTTTGAAACAGTCTACACTGGATTGATCCAGTCTGATCTGTTGTGATAAAAAATTGATACAGTTTTGAACCAGTCGACACTGGTGTGATCCAGTTTGATCTGGCCTGATCCAGTTTGATCCAGTTTAAACCAGGCTATGCTGGTTTGATCCATTTTGAGCCGGCCTAAACCGGTATGAACCGGTCTAAACCTGTTGGATTCGGTTTGTTTGTCCTATACGGATCTAATCCGGATTGATGCGTTGTAATCTGCTTTGAACCAGTTTGATCCAGTTTTCAAACATTCTACACTGGTTTGATTCAGTTTGAACCAGGTTGATCCAGTTCTGAACCATTCTACACAGTTTTGATCGAGTTTGATCTGGTATGATCTAAATTGATACAGTTTTGAACCAGTTGACACTGGTGTGATCCAGTTTGAACCAGTTTAATCCGATCTGATCCAGTTTTATTTGGTTTAAATCAGGCTTAGCTGGTTTGATTCAGTTTTAGCCGGCCTAAACCAGTTTGAATCATTCTAAACCGGTTTTAACCAGGTTTGATTTCATCTGAAGCAGTATAAACCAGTTTGATCTGATTTTGTACAGTTCTAAACCAGTTTGATCCGATTTTTTATGGTCTAAACCAGTTTGATCTCGTTTGATCCACTTTGATCCGGTTTGATTTAGTATAAACTGGTTTAATCCAGTTTGAACCAGTCTAAACCTCTAGGATTTGGTTTGGCTGTCCTGTAGCTAACTTATCCAGATTAAGTCGGTTTAATCTGCTTTGAACCAGTTTGATGCAGTTTTGAGCCAGTCTACACTGGTTTGATCCAGTTTGAACCAGTTTGATCCGGTTTGATTCACTGTGATCCAGTTTGAACCAGTCTAAACTGGTTTGATCCAGTTTTAACTGGTCTCAACTGGCTAGACTTGGTTTTAGCCAGTCTAAACAGGTTTGAACAGGTCTAAACCAGTTTGATTCAGATTGTCCTAACTGTAGCGATCTACTCCAGATTGTGCAGTTTTAATCTGCTTTGAACCAGTTTGATTCAGTTCTGAAAGAGTCTACACTGGTATGATCTAGTTTGATCTGGTGTGATCCAATTTGATCCAGTTTTGAAACAGTCTACACTGGTATGATCCAGTTTGATCTAGTTTGATCCAGTCTGATCCAGTTTGATCCAGTTTGAACTGGACTAAGCTGGTTTGATCCATTTTGAGGCGGCCTAAACCAGTTTGATTTGCTTTGAACCAGTTTTATATGGTTTGGATCCATCTAAAGCTGATTGAAACTGGTTTGATCGGGTTTAACCAGTTGAAACCGGTTTGATCTGGTTTGAACCAGTCTAATCCGGTTTTATCTGGATTGAAACAGTTTCATCCGATTTTGTACTGGTCTAAAATGGATTAATCCGGTATGAACCAGTTTGATCCGGTCTGATCCATTTTGATCCAGTTTTGAACCAGTCTACCCTGGTATGATCCAGTTTGAAGCAGTTTGATCAATTCTGATCCAGTTTGATCCGGTTTGAACTGGGCTAAGCTAATTTGATTCGTTTTGAGCCCCCCTGAATGGGTTTGAGCCAGTCTAAACTGGTTCTATCTGAATTGAACCAGTTTTATCCAATTTTGAACTGGTCTAAACCGGTTTGATCGGTATGAACCAGTTTGATCTGGTTTGATCCACATTGATCCGGTTTGAATTGGCCTAAGCTAGCTGGATCCAGTTTGAACCAGTCTACACTGGTATGATCCAGTTTGAACCAGTTTGATCTGGTCTGATCCAGTTTTGAACCAGTCTACACTGGTATGATCCTGTTTGAACAAGTTTAATCCAGTCTGATCCAGTTTGATCCAGTTTAGAACCATTCTACAATGGTATGTTTCAGTTTGAATCAGTTTTATCCAGTCTGATCCAGTTTGATCTAGTTTTGAGCCAGTCTACACTGATTTGATCCAGTTTGAACCAGTTTGATCCACTTTGATACTGTTAGAATTGGCCAAAGCTAGTTGGATCCAGTTTTTACCAGTTTGATCCAGTCTTATCAGTTTGATAAGTTTTGAACCAGTCTACACTGGTATGATCCAGTTTGAACCAGTTTGATCTGGTCTGATCCAGTTTGATCCAGTTCAGAACCACTCTACACTAGTATGATTCAGTTTGAACCAGTTTGATCTTGTCTTATCCAGTTTAATCCTCTTTGAACCAAACTAAGCTGGTTTGATCCAGTTTGAGCTGGCCTTAACTGGTTTCAGCCAGACTAAACCGGTTTGAGCCGGTCTAAAGCGGTTTGATTCAGTTTGAACCAGTTTGATCTGGTTTGGAACCATTTTAAACTGGTTTGATCTGGTGTGAGCCAGTCTAAGCTGGTTTTATCTGAATTGAATCAGTTTGTTCCAATTTTGGACTGGTCTAAACCGGTTTGATTGGTACGAACCATTTTGATACTGTTTGATCCACTTTGATACGGTTTGAACCAGTCTAACCCAGTTTAATATTGGTTACAACCAGTTTGAGCTGGTTTGGAACCAATCTAAACTGGTTTAAACTGCGTTTGATCCGGTCTGAACCACTTTAAACCAGTTTGAGCCAGTCTAAACCATTTTTACCTGGATTGAACCGGTTTGATACGATTTTGGACTGGTATAAACTGGTTTGATCCAGCATGATTTAGTTTGATCCGGTGTGATCCTCTTTTATCCTGTTTGAACCAGTCTAAACTGGTTTGATATAGTTTGAGATAGTCAAAACCGGTTTGAACTGGTCTAAACCGGTTTCATGTGGATTGAACCAGTTTCCTCCATTTTTGGACTGGTCTAAACCAGTTTAATCTGGTATGAACCAGTTTGATCTGGTATGATCCATTTTGATCTGGTTTTGAACCAGTCTACACTGGTATGATCCAGTTTGAACCAGTTTGATCTGGTCTGATCCAGTTTGATCTGTTTTGAGCCAGCCAAAACCGGATTGAACTGGTCTAAACCGATTTGATTCGGTTTTGTTGACCTATAGCGATCTAATCCAGATTATTAAGGTTCGATTCGCTTTAAACCAGTTTGATCTAGTTCTGATCCAGTCTACATTGGTTTGATCCAGTTTGATCTGGTGTGATCCAAATTGATACAGTTTTGACTACACCAGTCTGATCCAGTTTGAACCAGGCTAAGCTGATTTGATCCATTTTGAGCCGGCCTAAACCGGTGTGAACCGGTCTAAACCTGTTGTATTTGGTTTGGCCGTCCTGTAGCAATCTAATCCGGATTGATGTGGTTTAAACCGCTTTGAACCACTTTGATTTAGTTTTGAAACA
Organism: Microtus oregoni; assembly: GCF_018167655.1. NCBI lineage: Eukaryota > Metazoa > Chordata > Mammalia > Rodentia > Cricetidae > Microtus > Microtus oregoni. Next base: position 20,806,257 of record NW_024543093.1, on the reverse strand, counting down.
TTCTACACTGGTTTGAGTCAGTTTGATACGGTATGACCCAGTTTGATACAGTTTGATTTGTTTTGATCCGGTTTGAATCGGTTTCAACTGATTTGATCTGGTTTGAGCCGGTCTAAACTGGTTTTATCCGGTTTGGCCATCCTGTAGTGATCTAATCTGTATTGAGCCAGTTTAAATCACTTTGAACCAGTTTGATCCAGTTTGAACCAGTTTGATCTGGTCTGACCCAGTTTGATCCGGTTTTTAACCAGTCTACATTGGTATGATCCAGTTTGAACCAGTTTTCTCTGGTCTGATCCAGTTTATTCAGGTTTGATCCTTGCTAAATCCGTTTTGACCAGCCAAAACCGGTTTGATCCCATCTAAACACATTTGATTCGGTTTGGCCGACCTGTAGTGATCTAATCCAGATTGTGCAGGTTTAATTTGCTTGGAACCAGTTTCATCCAGTTCTGAACCAGTCTACACTGTTATGATCCTGTATGAACCAGTTTAATCCGGTCTGATCCAGTTTGATCCGGTTTGAATCGGGTTAAACAAGTTTGATCCGGTTTTAGCCTGCCTAAACCGGTATGAACTGGTCTAACCAAACTTGATTCGGTTCGAACAATTTTGATCTGGATTGAAACCAGACCAATCCAGTTTGAACCGGGTTTGATCCGGTCTTAATCAGTTGAAACCGGTTTGAGTCGGTTTGAGCCAGTCTAAACCGGTTTTATCAGGATTGAACCAGTTTGATCTGATTTTGGACTGGTCTAAACCCGTTTGATCTAGTTGAACCAGTTTGATTGGGTTTGATCCATGTTGATCCGGTTTGAACCGGTTTCAACTGCATTTATCCGGTTTGAGCCGATTTAAACTGGTTTGATCGTTTAGTAGCAATCTAATCCAGATTGAGCCGTTTAATCCACTTTTAACCAGTTTAATCCAGTTTTGAACAAGTCTACACTGGTTTGATTTCATTTGAACCAGTATGATCTGGTCTGATCCAGTTTGATCCTGTTTTGAACTAACTACACTTGTTTTATCCAGTATGAACTAGTTTGATCAGGTTTCATCCTCTTTGTTATGGCTTGAACCAGTTTAAGCTGGTTTGATCAAGTTTGACAATGCCTAAACCGGTTTGAACCAGTCTAAATTGGTTTGGATTGGTTCTAACCAGTATGATCTAGTTTGGAACCAGTCTGAATTGGTTTGAACTGGGTTTGATCCAGTCTGAACCAGTTGAAACTGGTTTGATCTGGTTTGAGCTGGTCTAAACTAGTTTGCACCTGTCTAAACTTGTTGGATTTGGTTTGGGTGTCCTGTACTGATCTAATCCGGATCGAGCCGGTTTATTCAGCTTTGAACCAGTTTGATGCTGTTTCTAACCAGTCTACACTGCTATGATCCAGTTTGAACCAGTTTGATCTGGTCTGATCCAGTGATCCAGTTTGAAACGGGAAAAGCTGCTTTGAACCAGTTTGAGGTGGCCTAAACTGGTTTGAACCATTCTAAACCAGTTTGAACCGTGTTTGATTTGGCCTGTACCAGTTCAAACCAGTTTGACCCGATTTTGTACTGGTCTAAACCAGTTTGATCCAGTTTGATCCACTTTGATTTGGTTTGATCCAGTCTAAACTGGTTTAATCTGGTTTGAACCGGTCTCAACTGGTTAGATCCGGTTTGAGCTGGTCTAAACCGGTGTGAACCATTCTAAACCTGTAGGATTCTGTTTGGCCATCCTGTAGCAAACTAATCCGGATTGAGTCGGTTTAATCTGCTTTGATCCAGTTTGATCCAGTTTTGAACCAGGCTACACTGGTTTGATCCAGTTTGAACCAGTTTGATCCAGTCTGTTCCAGTTTGATCCAGTTTTGAACCAGTCTAAACTGGTATGATCCAGTTTGAACCAGTTTGTCCCAGTCTGATCCAGTTTGATCCGGTTAGAACCGGTATAAACTTGTTTGATCCAGTTTGAACCAGTTGATTCTGGTCTGATTTAGTTTGAACCAGTTTTGAACCAGTCTACACTGGTTTGATCCAGTTTGAATCAGTTTGATCTGGTCTGATACCATTTGATCCAGGTTTGAACCAGTCTACACTGGTATAATCTAGTTTGAACCACTTGTCTGGTACAGTTTGATCCCGTTTGAACATGGCTAAGCTGGTTTTATTCATTGTGAGCTGGCCTGAACCGGTTTGAGCCATTCTAAAGCGGTTTGACTCGGTTTGAACCAGTTTGATCTGGTTTGGAATCAGTTTAAACCAGTTTGATACGGTTTGAGCCAGTCTAAACTGGTGTTATCTGAATTGAAACAGTTTGATATGATTTTGGACTGGTCTAAACCTGTTTAATCGGAATGAACCAGTTTGATCCGATTTGATCTACTTTGAACCGGTTTGAACCAATCTAACCTAGTTTGATTTGGTTCTAACCAGTTTGATCAGGTTTGGAACCAGTCTAAACCGGTTTGAACCAGGTTTGATCCAGTGTGAACCACTTTAAACCATTTTGAGCCGCTTTGAGCCAGTCTAACCTGATTTGATTCGGTTCGAACAAGATTGATCTGGTTTGGAACCAGTCTAAACCAGTTTGAACCATACTTGATCCGGTCCTCACCAGGTGAAACCGGTTTGATCCAGTCTAAACCTGTTTTATCTGAATTGAAGCAGTTTAATCCGATTTTTGACTGGACTAAACCTGTTTGATCTGGTTGAAACTGTTTCATCCGGTTTAATTCTCTTTGATCCGGTTTGAACTGGTCTCAACAGATTTGATCCAGTTTGAGCCGGTTTAAACCTGTTTGAACCGGTCTAAACCTGTTGGATTCGGTTTTGCCGTCCTGTAGCGATCTAATCCGGATTGAGCCAGTTTAATCCTCTTTGAACCATGTTGCTGCAGTTTTTAACCAGTCTACACTGGTTTGATCCAGTTTGAACCAGTGTGATCCAGTCTGATTCAGTTTGATCCAATTGTGAACCTGTCAGCACTAGTATGGTCCTGTTTGAAACAGTTTGATCCAGTTTGAACCAGGCTAAGCTGGTTTAAAACGTTGTGAGCTGGCCTAAACCGGTTTGATTCGCTTTGAACCAGTATTATATGGTTTGGATCCGTGTAAACCAGTTTGAAAGGAATTTGATCCTGTCTGAAACACATTAAACAAGTTTGAGCAGGTTTTAGCTTGTCTAAACTGATTTTATCTGGATTGAACCGGTTTGATCCAATTTTAGACGGGTCTAAACCAGTTTAATACAGTATGAACCTAGACCTAACTCTAACCCAAGCACAGGCCTAACCCTAACCCTAGCCCTAAAGCTAATCCTAGCCATAACGTAAACCTAGACTTAGCCCTTACACTAAGCCTAGGCTTAACCACAAACTTAGCCCAAAACTAAATCCAGGCCCTAGCCCTTAAACTAACACTAGCTCTAACCCCAACCCAAACTCTAGCCCTAAACCTAACACTAGCCCTAAAACCAACCCTAACACTAACATTAACCCCTAAACCTAAAGCTAACCTTAATCCTAACACTAACCATAACACCTAATCTGAACACTAAACCTAACCCTAATGCCTAAACCTAATCCTAACTTTGACACTAACCTTAATCCTAACTGTAACCCTACCCCTAATCCTAACTGTAACCCTACCCCTAATCCTAAACCTAACCCAAACCCTAACACCAACACTAACCCTAGCCCTAATCCTAACCTTAGCACTAGACCTAAACCTAAGCCTAGCCCTAACCCTAACAATGGCCGTAACAATAATATAAGCACAACCTGTAATACTCACTCTAGCCCTAAGCCTAACACTAGCCCTAAACCTAACCTTAGTACTAGCCCTAAACCTTAACACTAACCCTCACCCTAAATCAGGCCTTAACTCTAACCCTAACCCTAGCCCTAACCCCAACCCTAGCCCTAATACTAACACTAAAATAAACATAATAATAACCCTAACACTAACCCTAACACTAAACCCTTACTCTCATCATAACCCTAACAAGAAACCAAACCCTACACCCTATCCCTAGCGCTAATCCTAACATTAAAATATACCTAATAATAAACCTAACACTAACCCTAACACTAAACCCTGCCCTAACCATAACCCTAAAAATAAACCAAACCCTAAACCCTAACCATAACCGTAATCTTAACCCTAACGCTAACCCTACCCTATCCCTAACCCTAATCTTCACACTAGGCCTAGCTCTAACCCTAACCCTAGATGTAACACTAATCCAAACCGTAACCCTAACACTAACTCAAACCCTAACCCTAACCTATACCTAACCTTAACACTAACCCTAACCTTAGCAATAACTCTAAACTTAGATCTAGCCCTAACCATAAGCCTAGCCCCAACCCTAAACCTAACACCAGGTCTAAGCCTAACGCTTGCAATTACACCAATCCAAGACCTAGTCCTAACCCTAAAACTAACCCTAACCCTAACCCTAAACCAAACCCTAAACTCTAACCCTAACCCTAACGCTAACCCTAATCCTACCCTAGCCCTAACCCTAATCCTCACACTAGGCCTAGCTCCAACACTAACCCTAGATGTAACACTAATCCAAGACGTAGCCTAACACTAACCCTAACCCGAACCCTAAGCCTAGCTCTAGCTCTAACCGTAACTCTAACCCTAAACCTAACCCTAACCTAAATTTAACACAAACCCTAACCTTAGCTATAACACTAAACTTAGATCTAGCCCTAACAATAAGCCTAGCCCTAACCCTAACCCTAGCACTAGGTCTACGCCTAACCCTAGCCATTACACTAATCCAAGCCCTAGTCCAAATGCTAACCGTAGACCTAACTCTAACCTGAGCACTAGTCCTAAAACTAAACCTAGACCTAACCCTAGCCCTAAAACTAAACCTAGCCCTAAAAGTAAACATAGACTTTCCCCTTACACTAAGCCTAGCCTAAACCACAAGCCTAGTCCGAAAATCTATACTCTATGTACACTATGCAAACTATGCACACTTTGTACACTCTGTACACTGTGCACACTATGTACACTGTGCACACTATGTACACTATGTACACTGTGCACATTAATGTACACTGTGCACACTATGTACACCGTGTATACTGTGAAAACTCTGTACACTCTGTAAACTGTGCATATTCTGTATACTATATACACTGTGACTCTCTGTACACTCTGTACACTATGTGCACTATGCACATTATGTACACTCTGTACACTCTTTACACTATGTATACTCTGTAGAATCTATACACTGTGTACACAAGGTACACTGTGCACAAAATGTACACTATGAACAATATTTACACTGTGCAAACTATGTACACTCTGTACACTATGTACACTGTGCACATTATGTACACTCTGTAAATTCTGTACATTATGTACACTATGTACCCTCTGTACACTATGCACACTCTGTACACTCTATACACTATGAACACTCTGTACACTATGTTTATTTTTTACACTATGTACACACTACACACTATGCAAACTCTGTATACTATGTACACTTGGCACACTCTGTACACTATGTATACTGTGCACAATATGTACACTCTGTACACTCTTGACACTATGTACACTATCTGTGCACACTATGTACACTAGGTACACTATGTACACTCTGTACACTTTACATTCTATACACTCTGTACACTATGCACACTCTGTACACTATGTACACTCTGTAGACTATGCATGATCTGTATAGAATGTAGACTATGTACACTCGGTACACTTAGTACACTCTGTATACTATGCACACTCTGTAAACTATGCACACTATGTACACTCAGTACACTATGAAAACCCTGTACACTATCCACAATCTGTACACTATGTACACTATCCACAATCTGCACTGTGCACACTACGCACACTCTGTACACTATGTACAATATGTACACAATGTACACAATTTACACTGTGTACACGATGTATACTCTGTACACTATGTACATAGTAAACACTATGTACACTCTGTACACTATGTACACTATGTACACTCTGCAAACAATGTATATTTTGAACACTATGTATACTCTGTACATTATGTACACTCTGCACACTCTGTACACTATTCGCACTCTATACACACTGTACACTGTGCACATTATGTATACAATACACAGTATATGCAATCTGTACACTGTGTACAGTGTACACTGTGAACATTGTGTATATTCTGTACACTATGTACATTGTGCAAACTATGTACACTCTGTTCACTCTGTACACTGTGTACACTCTGTACTCTGTGCACACTCTGTACACTATGTATCCTTTGTACACTATGTACACTCTGTACCCTCCATACACCATGTATACTCTACACACTCTGTACACTATGTATACTCTGTCCACTCTGTACACTGTACACTATGTACACTGTGTACACTATGTACACTATGAACACTATTTACACTGTGCACACTATGTACACTCGGTACACTATGTACACTGTGAACACTATGTACACTATGTACACTGTGTACATTTTACATACCATGTACACTCTGTATATTTTGTACACTCTGCACACTCTGTACACTCTGTATGCTATGTACACTATGCACACTCCATATACTATGCACACTCTGTACAATATGTACACTGTGCACACTATGTACACCATGCACACTATGTACACTCTGTATACTATGTACACTGTGCACACTATGTACACAATGCACACTATATACACTCTGTACAATGAGTACACTGTACACTGTACATTGTGCACATTCTATACACTATGTATATTGTGCACACTATGTACTCTATGTACAATCTGTACAGTATGTGCACTGTACACTGTGCACACTATGTACACTCTGTACCCTCTTTACACTATGTATACTGTGTATACAGTGTACACTCTGTACACTATGTACATGGCTCTTTGAAGGTTGTGTCTGACTCTGGTTCTGGCTCTGGTCATGTGAATATCTGCTACATCATGTGACCACTTACTTGATTGAGTATCTCATTCCTTCCTTCCTTATTATGTTAGGATGGTATATCCCAAAATTGTGAGTCAAAATAAATATTTCTTTCTTAAGCTGTTGCTGTTGGGCATTTGATCACAAGAAAAGTGGAAAAGTGGCTAACTCATTAGCAGAACTGAACACTGAGGAAAAGATTCTGAAATTTTAAGGAAAAGGTTGTATCTAAAATTTCATTTAAGTAATGGAGAGGCAAATTAATGACTATATAAGTATGACATGCATTAGTTTAATAAGCTGCTATTTGAATTCAACTTTTATTTTTGTTTATAAAATAGATGATGTGGAAGAAAAGAAAACACAACAGAGTAGAGAATATAAACAATGATTTACTGTGATAATCAAACATTATGACATGTTAAGGAAACATAGAAAGAGGTAACTTATAGAGGCAAATGAAAGTGAAATAACTGTCAAATAAATAAGCCTTAGATTATTCAATGTTTTACAAAATTAATTAAATCAAAGTTAAAAAAGAGAATGGACTAGATATAGTGATTATTTTATATTTTGTGATTTAACTGGAGCCAATAATAAAGAAATTTTAATTATTGGTAGTTATATACTGATAGGAAATATCCAAGGAATGAAATGACTAAGTTTGGATGAAATATAATATTACTAGAAGAGACATGTTGAAGAAATTGAACTAAATGTGCTTGAAATCAGAAAAATCCCAGTAGGGATTGTGTAAAATGCTCCTCCTGCTGTGATACAATTTGAGGATAGGAGTAAATCTCACCCATGTTGATTTATGTCAGAATCTAAGAGTCAAAGTAATGGCATTGAGAAGTAGGGCATCATCATAAAACTAGAGTTTCTAGGTTTATCACTTTCATAGAAGAATTCAGGAAAATTATTTAGGTCCTGTTAACTATAGCTCTTTCATGGTATTTCCCTTTTTTATTTTTTTTTATTATTTTGATTTTGTCATGAAGGTGCAACAAGAAGGCTCATATCCTTTTAGGAAACACCACTACCAACACCAAGTCCTAGTTCCTTTAACTTGGATTCTCCATGCTTTAGAGCTGTAAAAAATAAATGTACCCTGCTTATAAAATATCTGATGTTTGGCACATTGTGATAGTAATATAAATATACTAGAATTCCCATATTACATTTATTTATCAAATCAACTGGAATTTCAATAAAATTCTACACACTCCTGACAATAACCTTGTTTACTGTCATAGCAGCACAAGGTTTATTATTCCTTTTTTTCATCATACAGGTGCCAGCATAATAAAAATCCAGAATTCCATAGTCACTTCTCTTGATAAATGTAATTATTATATGACTTTGCACATTTCTTTTTTAATAGTCTTGACATTATATTTCATATTTACTCATGTTCTGAATCCTTTTTTTACTTTATTTTCTCAATCTCAAAATCAGTTGGCAAATTCTCACAGTTACCTCTTCGCTAACTTATTGTAAATTAAAACCTTCTCTTTTATGAGTGTTTTCTCATCACTAGTTCACTCTAAATAGTTGACATGTTTTCTTTCTCACTTCGCATTGAGAATTGGTGGCAGGTTTCCTCAATATTCAATGATGAATTGGACAATTGTTATTTTCTTTTTCATAAAACATCCCTACCCTGGCTTACATGTCATTCATTTTACAATACCATTGACAAATTGTCCTTGCTTAAGCTGTGTTGACTTTATGTAACTTTAGAACTCTGTCTACATGCTGCTTCTAATTCCATTATATGTAAACAATGAGAAAACTATGAAACATTATAAAAATATTTAATGATTAAAATGCTCAGCATGGCCTAATTGTCATTTTTTTGAGTGTTTAGAAGATTTATCTGTTTAGAAAAGCAAAGGAAACACTAAGCAGCATCTCACAGACTTATTTTTGCAAACAAGAGGATAATTTGTTAGACAAAGAAGTGTTAATACATCGAAAATATCACAAGTCAGATAAAAATATGATTCAGTAAATAAGGAAATTTAAATTTAAAAATGTGTATTGTTTAATTGATAATAACAGTTATGGCTAGTTTTCCTTTTCACCCTGACAATATATCACCATGACAACCTTGGAGAGAGTCATAGTGAGGGACCTTCTAGATCAGATCGGCCTAATAACATGTGTATGAGGAATTGTTTTGATTGACTAATCAAGTGAGACAATCAACCTACATTAGGTTGATTGTCTCACTTGAGACAATTCCCATTCTTTAAGTCCGAGGTTATATCAAAATTTAGAAGGTCAGTATGCATATATTCATTTCCTTCCCTAGTCTTGATATGGGCATAACTAGGAGTTTCAAGTCCCTGTCTTGATGTACCTAAAGTAATGAACTTTAACGTTGAATTGTATGCTGAGTATATCCTTTTATCCCCTAATCTGTTTTTCTGAAGGCATTTCACTGCAGTAACAGAAGTTAAGCCAGGACAACAACCAATAGTCAATTAAAGATTATAGCAATGATTCTCAACTGTGAGAAAATGTTCACAGAGGAAAATTTGGTACCACATGTGAACATTTTTGGATGGTTAAAATCATTAATAGAAAAATAAGGACTTCTATTAGCATCTAGAAAACAAGGGAAACATACAGAACAGCAAACCACAAAATGAATTATTAAGCCACAAATGTGTCTAGTGCTAAGAGTGATAGGTGAATAACCCTGGCATATGCCCTTTGCTGTCAGGTATTGCACTGGTTTCATTTTCTTCAGAGTAAAGTACATATTATATAGAAGAGAAATCCTTTTAAGCTTTCTCAGATTTTGTGTGGACTTAGTCCCACATTAGGCACAATTTTGTTATATGTATTTTTTATCTTGATTAAGATATTGTGTTTGTCCAGTTTATTTAATTATAGGTTGATAGATAATTATCTATAATAGTCAAGCTTGTCAGGTTAGTTAGATTTTCTAGATGTATAAAGATGTATTTCAGATGGATATGTATTCTTTAAACCTTTCAAAGACTATAGAATATGGCATTTAAAACATTTTAAGAACTTTGGACTTTTCATGACAATGAGACACATCTGCTCCTGGAAAGCACCAAGCTACTTCAAAAAGATGATGGACATTGAAGAGGCTCCTGATGGAGTTTCCTAGGCATTTGGGCAAGAAACTGCTCTTGCCTTGACTGCTTGATGAAATGCATAGGCAGGACCCACATGAAAATGACTGCTGAACTTGTCAAAAGATGAAAATGTCCTGGTCAAGCATTATGCAGACATTAAGAGACCATGTATGCCAGCCCAGACTACTATACTGAGCAAAACATTCAATCAACACATAAGGACAAAACAAGATATTCCATGACAAAACCAGATTTAACAAGTTACTAGCCACAAACCTAGGCCTACGCAAAGTACTAGAAGGGAAACTCCAACCCAGAGAAGTTGGCTACATCAACAAAAACACAGACAATTGATGATCTCATAACAGCAAATCCCAAAGAAGGGGGAAATACACACAATAACATCATCAACAATGAAAACTAAATTAACAGGAGATAGCAATCATGAATTATTAATATTCCTTAATATAAAGGGACTCAACTCTACATTATAAGCTATCATTAATGTCTTTGATTTTAGCTATTCTGGCAGGTGTAAGATGGTGTCTCAGAATTGTTTTAATTTGCATTTCCCTGATAGATAAGGATGTTTGATGGAGGAGGGTCATCTGTCTATCTGTTGCTTTCATTGGTTAATTAATAAAGAAACTGCTTGGTCTGATAGGTCAGAACATAGGTGGGTGGAGTAGACAGAACAGAATGCTGGGAAGAAGGGAAGTGAGGCAGACGCTATAGCTCTCCTTTCCAAGATGGGTGCAGGTTAAGATCCTTCCTGGTAAGCCAGCACTTCATGGTGCTAAACAGATTATTAAAAATGAGTTAATCAAGATGTGAGAATTAGCCAGTAAGAGGATAGAGCTAATGGGCCAAGTAGTGTTTAAAAGAATACAGTTTCTGTGTAATTATTTTGGGTAAAGCTAGCTGGTGGCCAGGAGTCCTCCTGGGCAGTGGGAAGTAGTCCGCTGCTCCATCTACAGAGTGGTGCTCCAACGTGGTAACAAACTCCATGTAAAACCTGAGAGAGCTTAATTTTAAACACACACACACACACACACACACACACACAAAACAGAGTTTAACACAGCTTTTTGCTGTTTGCTAGGATGTGCTGTAGAAAAATTTCCCTGGGAATTGATTGGGGGGGGGATGGGAGGTGATGGTGGGGAGGAGGCAGAAATCTTTAATAAATAAATAAAAAAATTGGGAAAAAAAGATATTCATCAGTCTGACTACAGGGCAAGTCAAGGTCAGACCCCCTCTCCTCTATTACTTAGAGTCCTATCTGGGGTCATCCTTGTGGATTCCTGGGAATTTCTCTAGAGCCAGGTTTCTTCTAACCCTCTAAAGGCTCCCTCAATCATGATATTGCATTCCTTGCTCTCATCTCTGTCCTCCATCTTTTCAATCTCCCCCCTTTCCCCTCCTTTTCCCCTTCTACCCTTCCTTCTACTCCCACCCCAATGCTCTCAATTTTATCAGGTAATCTTATATGTTTCGAATTTCCATGTGAATCTATATATGTGCATCTATATATCTTTAGGTTCTTATTTTTTTTTTATTTTGACTATTGAATCTAAGCATGAAGTCTGTACTTAATAGTGGTTTACATACCAAGTTAGACTCTTTAAGGAAAATTAATTTTTCATTTGTGTTATTATCAATTAGTGATAATTTTGGGATTAGTGATGGGGCTCATCCCCACTTCCTACCTTAGCACTGGGACTCTATTTTGCCCAAACCTGTGCTTGCTGCCTCAATCTCTGTGAGTTCACATGTTTATAGGTCTTCCCATGTTTAGAAGGATATTTTGAAATGTCTTCCATATACTCTTGATTTTACAACCTTTCTCCCTCCATCTTCTGCAAGGTTTCTTGAGTCCTTATGGGAAAGGCAGCCAAAGAATGTCAGGGATGGGTTCCATCTCATGGAACAGACCTTAATTCCAAACAGATATTTGTTTTTTATTTATACAAGTTTGTGCCACTGTTGCATTACCACGTCTTGCAAGCAAGACACTGCTGTAGATGGAAAAGTTTGTATCAGGGTTGGTGTTTATATTTTTCATTTGATATTGTGTAGAGTACTTGGCAGTACAAGGCATAGCAGTCAGTTTAGGTTCAATATATGCTTTAGTTTGACTTCCCTATGCTCATTGAGTTTTATTGTTGTCTTCATCAATAAGACCTTATGTTAGTTTGTGGAAAGTAGCCAATAGTAGCTTGACAATAACATGAGTTGTTTGGGGGTTTCCATGGGGCCTCTATGGCCAACAAGTTATTAGTGGTAACTCATTTCTGACGCTGGAGTTTTCATTTGTTCCTGAGAGATGTTCATTAGAGACTGCCTTTACCTAATATTTGGAAATCCCATTTAAATCACCTTCATATATGTATATATTTTAGGAAGTTACTTCTGTATTGGGTTTTCATAATAAACCTCAAAATGCCCCTAGTTTTATCTGTCCCCCACCACACTACTATATTCCCTCCCTAAACTCTTATGCACTCCCCATCCTCATTTGATTCTTCTCTTCCAGTATCCCTAAAAAACAGTTACTTGTAAGTTCTTACTATACATCAAGGCACCTGTACACTGAAGGTCTAGTGACCTGAAAGAATTCAAGAAGAGAACAAGGAACAGAAAAAGATCACCATCTGGATTCAGAAAACAGGATCCGGTCACAGGGAATGGAGGCCCAGAAGTGATGTTAGACTTTTCCCTAAAATGAACCAGGTTAATTTCTCAACTATAAGAACTGGAGAAAATTATAACCTTTACATGTATTTCTATTTCCTTTGGGTTTCTGATGGAAACTTTAAAATAATTAATTGGTTTTGATTGTCCATGAAGGTAGTAGAGAAATGGTCAATGGTTTCCTTTTCTTTCTTCTCTTATTTAATTCATATCACTAAATATTCATCAATTACTCAATGGGGTAGATAATGAAATCTTCCTATAAATCAAATTATATAGGTCATCAAACTATTATTTACATTTAAATGTTATTTTTATTATACATGTGATATCATTTTAATTTTAGGTTGACATTATGATATTTTACAGTATAAAAATATTACAATGAAAAAATAGATGATTTTGAATTTTGTTGATTGACTTCTATAAAGCTTTTGAAAATTTGTATTGTTGTACAAATTTGACCTATTGTTAGAACACATTATTAAACTTGTTTTACAATGTCTTAATCAAGCAACATAATACTTTCTTGGCTTTTGTTTCACAAAACCATGTATATAAGAACAAGAGAATATAAAATTAAAATGCCAACCTGTGCTTTTAATAAATATTAAGTAATAATTTTAAAAAAAGAAAAGAAAAATTTCCCTGACTCAGCAGCCACAACAGGAAAAAAAGCTGCGGTTTAAAAATGCCACTTCCTGGGCTGTGTCACCATTGCAATCTCTGTTTGGCTCCTGCAAAAGACAGAGCTTTTAAATCGAGCATTTGGAGTAAAGTGCTATGGCTTGCTTGATGGCAATGTGGACTGTTATGTACCTGGAACTGTGAGCTGTTCAGAGATACCAAATGGCTGAGGCAGGAGGCACGGCTCCATTCCACCATGCTAAACTGTGCTGACCTCTGGCAGAAACTATCATAATTACCATAATAACAGCACAGTTAAAGTTTAGATTGGGCAGGACACAGGTGGTACCATATTACCTCTACATGGTAAAACTTAAGTTTTAAAAAAATCCTTAACATTTTAAAAAAATGTTCCTGGATAATAAAGAATTACACATTCACAATAGGACAGATTCAGCCATAAAAGACCTATAAATGGGTCACAATGTTGGATAAATATAGGTAGGCTTGAAAGAGAGAAGAAAAAATATAAAAAATAAAGTAATGCCTTAAAAAAGGGATAAAGTCTTTAAAGAGACAAAATAAAGTAAAATAATAAAATAAAAATAAGCCACATAAAAATAAAAAATTCACAAAGAGTCTGGATTCTTTGTATTATTGTGTTTTCTTTGAATCTTTTGACTGTAAAGGAGCTAAATAAAAAAAAAACCCATTTCATTATATGGAATGCCAAGCAAAACCAGAATGTATATAATAAGGGTATTTTTACTTCAAAATTTGGTCTAAGAATATGATGTTTTGGAGAGGATCTTCTTTTGTTTTCACAGAGGATGAGACCCTGTGGATTGCTTCTATCCCAATATGGTATGATAGACCACACCCTCCTGAAAGGTTTCTGTAAATACCTTCAAAATATTACTTCACTCAACTGCAAACTGAGATAAACCTGGCACACAGGTTACACCATAAAAGATCTAAATGACAACACCCCCATTCACCACAAAGCAGTTTGGAGAAAAAAAAAAACTACGCCCTTATTCCCAAATATTGCTTATAATTGTTCTTTTACATTTAAAGGGGGAGATCATATAGATATGAATAATTTGCATTGGTATGAATCTTGGTTTATTGATATAAATTTAAGGCCAATTTTGTTATATGTATAGGTATTTCTGACCTTGACTAAGGTATTGTGATTGTGTAGTTTATTTAAACTGTAATGTATAATTAGGAAATATAGGTTGTTAATAGATAAACATTGATAATAGTCAATCTTGTAGTCATGTTAGTTAGATTTTCTAGAAATATATTTCAGTTAGATAGACATTCTTCGTATCTTTCAAAGATTAAAGAATATGGCATTTAATGTTTAAATAACTTAGGGTTTTTCATGACAAAGAGACACGTCTGCTCCTGGCAGCACCATCTACTTCCTGAGGAAGATGGACATTGAAGAGGCTTTTTATGGAGTTTGATAGCTATTTGGGCAAGAAACTGCTCTTTCCTGGACTGTTACATAAACTAAACACAGAGAACCCACAGAGAGAGGACTGCTAAACTTTCCTAATGGTGAGATGGTCTTTCAGGGTTCCTGATTCATAAAAGAGCTTGCAAGACATTCTACAGGACACAACAGAAGTGACTAAACTGTCTTTAAAATTTCCTACTTCATAAAAATATCTACTGGATACTATGGGTCTAAAGGCCAAAGATGGATGCCCCAATGGTACAGAGAAACTTTGGGTGACTGTACAGACAGAGAGATGTCTCTGTCATTTCTAGAGTTTAAAAGTTGCTTATTTCTTGTTTGCTTAGGTAATAATATATCCTTCTGGAGTCTTTAATATAGTTAAAGAATAAATAGATAGTTATAGTTTTTCTTAACTGTGATAAAAGATAAAATAGATGTAAATATTGTAACTGTAATCTTACTTGATAACTGTTTTGTTATATATAATTTTACTATGATAAAGTTATAGCCTTTTTTTGTTTAAACAGAAAAAGGGAAAATGATGGAGGAAGGTCATTTGTCTATGTGTTACTTTTATTGGTTAATAAAGAAACTGCCTTGGCCTTTGATAGGACAGAAAATTAGGTAGGTGGAGTAGACAGAACAGAAAGCTGGGAGAAGGAAGCAGATTCAGGCAGATGCTATAGCTCTCCTCTCCAAGAAGGTTAAGATCTTTCCTGGTAAGCCACCACCGAATGGTGCTACACAGATTATTAGAAATGGGTTAATCAAGATGTGAGAATTAGCCAATAAGAGAATGGAACTAATGGGCCAAGAAGTATTTAATAGAATAGAGTTTCCATGTAATTATTTCAGGTGTAAAGCTAGCTGGGTGGTGTGTCACAGCCTGCTGCTCCTATCACTACAAATTGGCAGCCTGCTGCTCCTTTCTACACTTCTATGATTTAATACACCTATAAAAAAATCTAGGATACTTAAGTAAAAGTAAACATTCAATAATTGATAAAAATCAATTTCCTTGGACTTTTACCATAAAACAAAACTATAAAATCAAGAACTGCTACAGATCTGAAGCATGAAGGAAAATGTCCAGTGTCTGGTTTTAATGAACTCAATTTTTTTAAATTTTTTATTGAGAAAAAGAAAAAAAACTTTCCGCCTCCTCCCAGCCTCCCATTTCCCTCACCCTCCTCCTATCCATCTCCCCCTCCCCCCACTCCTCTCTCCTTCACTCTCCAGTCCAAAGAGCAGTCAGGGTTCCCTGCCCTGTGGAAAGTCCAAGGGCCTACCACCTTTGTCAATGTCTAGGAAGATGAACATACAAATTGGCTAGGATCCCACAAAGCCAGAACATGAAGTAGGATCAAAATCCCAGGCCATTGTCCCTGGATTTTCATCAGGCCTCAGTGTTCAGCATGTTCAGAGAATCCGCTTTCATCCCATGCTTTGTCAGTCCCAGTCCAGCTGGCCTTGGTGAGCTCCCAATAGATCAGCCCCACTGTTTCAGTGGGTGGGTGCACCCCTCTCCTATCCTGACTTCCTTGCTCATGTTCTCCCTCCTTCTGCTCCTCATTGGGACGTTGGGAGCTCAGTCTGCTGATCCAGTGTAGGTCTCTGTCTCTATCTACATCCGTCACCAGATGAAGGTTCTATGGTGATATCCAAGAAATCCGTCAGTTTTGCTATAGGATAGGGTCATTTCAGGTTCCCTATCCTCAGCTGCCCAAGGAACTAACTGGGGACATCGCCTTGGGCTCCTGGGAGCCACTCTAGGTTCAAGTCTCTTGCCAACGCTAAGGTGGCTCCCTTAACTAAGATTTGTGCTTCCCTGTTCCCCTATCCAACCTTCCTTTATCCCAATCATCCTGTTTCCCAAAGTTCCCCCCATCCTCCCCTTCTCACTTTCCTCTCCCCATCTCCCCTTACCCTTCTCCCACCCCGCCCCCAAGATCCCAATTTTTTCTCCGGCAATTTTGTCTACTTCCCATAGACAGGAGGATAACTATATGTTTTTCTTTGGGTTCACCTTCTTACTTAGCTTCTTTAGGATCACCAATTATAGACTCCATGACCTTTATTTATGGCTAGAAATCAATTATAAGTGAGTACATCACATGTTCACCTTTTGGGTCTGGGTTACCTCGCTCAGGATAGTGTTTTCTATTTCCATCCATTTGCATGCAAAATTCAAGAAGTCCTTGTTTTTTACTGCTGAGTAGTACTCTAATGTGTATATATTCCACAGTTTCTTCATCCATTCTTCCATTGAAGGGCATCTAGGTTGTTTCCAGGTTCTGGCTATTACAAATAATACTGCTATGAACATAGATGAACAAATGCTTTTGTCATATGATAGGACATCTCTTGGGTATATTCCCAAGAGTGGTATTGCTGGGTCCAGGGGTAGGTTGATCCCGAATTTCCTGAGAAAACGCCACACTGATTTCCAAAGTGGTGGCGCAAATTTGCATTCCCACCAGCAATGGATGAGGGTACCCCTTCCTCCACAGCCTCTCCAGCAAAGGCTATCATTGCTGTTTTTGATTTTAGCCATTCTGACAGGTGTAAGATGATATCTCAAAGTAGTTTGGATTTGCATTTCCCTGATTGCTAAGGAGGTTGAGCATGACCTTAAGTGTCTTTTGGCCATTTG
The DNA here is from genome assembly GCF_018167655.1 of Microtus oregoni. Classification (NCBI taxonomy): domain Eukaryota; kingdom Metazoa; phylum Chordata; class Mammalia; order Rodentia; family Cricetidae; genus Microtus; species Microtus oregoni. The sequence goes on along the minus strand of NW_024543093.1, from coordinate 20,788,759 downwards.
AACTTCTTCTGTTGAGAATTCTCTGTTCAGTTCAGTGCCACATTTTTTAACTGGGTTAATTAGCCTTTTAAAGTCTAGTTTCTTGAGTTCTTTATATATTTTGGAGATCAGACCTTTGTCTGTTGCAGGGTTGGTGAAGATCTTCTCCCAGTCAGTAGGTTGCCATTTTGTCTTAGGGACAGTGTCCTTTGCTTTACAGAAGCTTCCTAGTTTTAGTAGGTCCTATTTATTCAATGTTGCCCTTAATGTCTGTGCTGCTGGGGTTATACAAAGGAAGCTATCTCCTTTGCCCATCTGTTCTGGGGTACTTCCCACTTTCTCTTCTATTAGGTTCAGAGTGTTTAGACTGATATTTAGGTCTTTGATCCATTTGGACTTGAGTTTTGTGCATGGTGATAGATATGGGTCTATTTTCATTTTTCTACAGTTTGACATCCAGTTATGCCAGGACCATTTGTTGAAGATGCTTTCTTTCTTCCATTGTATACTTTTAGCTCCTTTATCGAAAATGAGGTGTTCATAGGTTTGTGAGTTAAACTCCTGGTTGTCTTTATGATTCCATTGGTTGACTTCTCTGTTTTTATGCCAGTACCACACTGTTTTCACTACTTTAGCTCTGTAACAGAGTTTGAAGTCAGGGATGGTAATGCCTCCAGAAGATCCTTTAGTGGATAAGATTGTTTTGGCTATCCTGGGTTTTCTGTTTTTCCATATAAAGTTGATTATTGTCCTCTCTAGATCTGTGAAGAATTTTGATGGGATTTTGATGGGGATTGCATTGAATCTATAAATTGCCTTTGGTAGAATTGTCATTTTTACTATGTTGACCCTCCCAATCCAAGAGCAAGGGCCGTCCTTCCATTTTCTGTTATCCTCTTCAGTTTCTTTCTTTTCTTTTTTTTTATTATCTTTTTTTTTTATTGAGAAAAGAGAAAAAAAAACAAATTTCCTCCTCCTCCCAGCCTCCCATTTCCCTCCCCCTTCTAATACCCTTCTCCCCCTCCCCTCCCCCCACTCCTCTCCACCTCCCTCTCCAGCCCAAAGAGCAGTCAGATTTCCCTGCCCTGTGGTAAGTCCTAGGTCCTCCCCCCTCCGTGCATTTCTAGGAAGGTGAACATCCAAACTGGCTAGGCTCCCACAAAGCCAGCACATTACGTAGGTTCAAAACCCCGTGCCATTGTCCTTGGGTTCTCATCAGCCCTCATTGTTGGCCATGCTCAGAGAGTCCAGTTTTATCCCATGCTTTTTCAGTCACAGTCCAGCTCGCCTTGGTGAGCTCCCAATACATCAGCTCCACTGTCTCAGTGGGTGGGTGCTCCCCTCGTGGTCCCGACTTCTTTGCTCATATTCTCCCTCCTTCTGCTCCTCATCGGGACCTTGGGAACTCAGTCCAGTGCTCCAGTGTGGGTCTCTGTCTCTGTCTCCATCCATCACCAGATGAAGGTTCTATGATGATATGCAAGATATTCGTCAGTATTGCTCTAGGATAGTGTCATTTCAGGTTCCCCATCCTGAGCTGCCAAAGGAACTAACTGGGGACCTCGGCTTGGGTATCTGGGAGCCACTCTAGGTTGAAGTCTCTTGCCAACCCTAAGGTGGCTCCCTTAACTAAGAACCGTGCTTCCGTGCTCCCCCATCCAACCTTCCTTCATCCCAATCCTCCCCCTTTCCCAAGCTCCCCCCCCATTCTCCCCCTTTCCCCCCTCTCTCCCCATCTCCCCTTACCCCCATCCCACCCCACCCCCAAGATCTCAATTTTCTCCCCGGCAATTCAGTTTCTTTCTTTAATGCCTTAAAGTTCTTGTCAAATTGATCTTTCACTTCCTTGGTTAGATTTATCCCAAGATACTTTATGCTGTTTGTGGCTATCGTGAAAGGTGATGATTCTCTGACTTCCCTCTCTGCTTCCATATCCTTTTTGTATAAGAGGGCGACTGATTTTTTGAAGTTGATCTTGTATCCTGCCACATTAGTAAAGGTGTTTATCAGCTGTAAAAGTTCTTTGGTGGAGTTTTGGGGTCACTTATGTACACTATTATATCATCTGCAAATAATGAAAGTTTAACTTCTTCCTTTCCAAATCAAATCCCCTTGATCCCAATATGTTGTCTTATTGCTATTTTAGAACTTCAAGCACTATATTGAAGAGAGATGGAGAGAGTGTACAGCCTTGTCGTGTTCTTGATTTTAGTGGGATGGCTTTGAGTTTCTCTCTGTTTATTTTGATGTTATTTGTTGTCTTGCTGTATTAGCTTTTATTATATTTAGGTATGACCCCTGTTTCCCTAATCTCTCCAAGACTTCTATCATAAAGGGATGTTGAATTTTTCAAATGCTTTTTCAGCATCTAATGAAATGATCATATGGTTTTTTTCTTTCAGTTTATTTAAATGGGGGATTACATTGATAGATTTTCATATGTTGAACCAGCCCTGCATCTCTGGGATGAAGCCTACTTGATCATAATGGATAATTTTTCTAATGTGTTCTTGGATTCGGTTTGCCAGTATTTTGTTGAGGATTTTTGTGTCGATGTTCATGAATGAGATTGGCCTATAATTCTTTTTCTTGGAAGAGTCTTTGTGTGGTTTTGGTATCAGAGTAACTGTAGCTTCATAAAATGAATTTGGCAATGACTCTTCTGTTTTTATATTGTGAAATACATTAAGAAGTATAGGTATTAGGTCTTCTTGGAAGTTCTGGTAGAATTCCGCATTGAAACCATCTGGTCCTGGGCTTTTTTTTTTGGCTGGAACATTTTTGATAAGCGCTTCTAATTCTTCGCGACTAACATGCCTATTTAGATTGTTTACCTGGTCCTGATTTAACTATGGTATATGGTATTTATCTAAAAACATGTCCATTTCTTTTACATTTTCCAGTTTTGTGGCATACAGGCTTTTGTAGTAAGATCTAATGATTCTCTGCATTTCCTCTGTGTCTGTGGTTATGCCCCCCTTTTCATTTCTGATCTTATTAATTTGTGTATTCTCTCTCTGCCGTTTGATTAGTTTGGATAGGGGTTTATCAATCTTGTAGATATTCTCCTGGAACCAGCTTTTTGTTTCATTGATTCTTCGGATTGTTTTTTGAGCTTCTATTTTGTTGATTTTAGCCCTCAGTTTGATTATTTCCACTCTTCTACTCCTTCAAGGTGAGTCTGCTTCTTTTTTTTTCTAGAGCTTTCAGGTGTGCTGTTAAGTCTCTAATGTGAGCTTTCTCTGTTTTCTTTAAGTGGGCACTTAGTGCTATGAACTTTCCTCTTAGGACTGCTTTCATAGTGTCCCATATGTTTGAGTATGTTGTTTCTTTATTTTCATTGAATTCAAGGATGACTTTAATTTCTTTCTTTATTTCTTCCTTGATCCAGGTGTGGTTCAGTATTTGACTGTTCAGTTTCAATGAGTTTGTAGGCTTTCTGGGGATAGCATTGTTGTTGAATTCTAACTTTAATCCATGGTAATCTGATAAGATACAGGAGGTTACGAATATTTTTTTGTAGCTGTGGAAGTATGCTTTGTTACTGAGTATGTGGTCAATTTTCGAGAAGGTTCCATGAGCTGCAGAGAAGAAGGTATATTCTTTCCTCTTTGGGTGGAATGTTCTATAGATGTCTGTTAAATCCATTTGATTCATTCCCTCCATTAATTCTCTTATTTCTCTGTTAGGTTTCTGTCTGATTGACGTTTCCATTGGTGAGAGAGGAGTGTTGAAGTCTCCTACTATTAGTGTGTGCGGTTTGATGGCAGCCTTGACTTTTAGTAATGTTTCTTTTACCTACGTGGGTGCTTTTATATTAGGGGCATAGATATTCAGGATTGAGACTTCATCTTGATTAATTGTTCCTGTTATGAGTATAAAATGTCCCTCTCCATCTTTTCTGATTGATTTAAATTTGAAGTCAACTTTGTTAGAAATTCGTATGGCCACACCTGCTTGTTTCTTAGGTCCATTTGCTTGATAAGCCTTTTCCCAACCCTTTACTCTTAGTAGGTGCCTGTCTTTGTGGTTGAGGTGTGTTTCTTGTAAACAGCAGAATGTTGGATCCTGTTTTCCTATCCAATCTCTTAGACTGTGCCTTTTTATACGTGAATTGAGGCCATTGACATTAAGTGATATTAATCACCAGTGGTTGTTAACTCTGGTCACATTAAGAAGAATAGGCATTGAGTCTTCTTGGAAGTTCTGATAAGATTCTGCATTAAAACCCTCAGGTCTTGGGCTTTTTTTTTTTTGGTTGGGAGGGTTTTTTATGACAGCTTCTATTTCCTCACGACTTTAGGTCTATTTAAATTGTTCACCTGGTCTTGATTTAAATTTGGTAAATGATACTTATCTAAAAACAAGTCCATTTCTTTTACATTTTTCAACTTTGTGGCATATAAGCTTTTGTATTAAGACCTAATGATTTTTGAATTTCCTCAAAGTCTGTTGTTATGTCCCCCTTTTCATTTCTGATCTGGTTAATTTGCATATTTTCTCTCTGCCTTTTGATTAGTTTGATAAAGGTTGGTCAATCTTGTTCTCTTTCTCAAAGAACCAGCTCTTTGTTTCATTGATTCTTTGGATTGTTTTCTGTGTTTCTATTTTGTTGATTTCAGCACTCAGTTTGATTATTTCCCATCTCCTACTCCTCCTGGGTCAGTCAGTCTGCTTTTTTTCTTTCTAGTGCTTTCAGGAGGGCTGTTAAGTGTCTAATATGAGCTTTCTCCCTTTTTTTTTTAATGTGGGTACTTAGAGCTATGAACTTTCCTTTAAGCACTGCTTTCAGAGTGTCCTTTACTCTGAGTAGGAGCCTGTCTTTGTGGTTGATGTGTCTCTTGTAAACAGCAGAATGTTGGATCCTGTTTTTGTATCCAGTTTCTTAGCCTGTGCCTTTTAATAGGTGAGTTGAGTCCATTGACATTAAGTGATATTAATGACCAGTGGTTCTTAACTCCGGTCACTTTTTTAGTAGTACAGTTTGTGTGTTTCCCTTCTTTGAGTTGTGCTGGTGAAGGGTCTCTAGATGTCTGAGTTATTTTGGTCATTATTGGACTCCTTTGTTAGTGATTTTCTTTCTATTACTTTCTGTAAGGCTGGATTTGTGGCTTCATATTGTTTAAATTTGTTTTTATCCTGGAAAATTTTGTTTTCTCCATTTATAGTGAAGGAAAGGTTGGCTGGGTATAGTACTCTGGGCTTGCATCCATGGTCTCTTAGATTCTGCACTACCTCTATCCAGGACCTTCTGGCTTTCATGGTTTCCATAGAGAAGTCAGGTGTAAGTCTGATCAGTTTACCTTTATAAGTAACTTGACCTTTTTCCTTTGCAGCTCTTAATATTTTTTCTTTATTCTGTATGCTTTGTGTTTTGATAATTATATGGCGAGGGGATGGTTTTTTTGTTTTGTTTTGTTTTTGTTTGTTTTTTTTTTTGATCTAGCCTATTTGGTGTTCTATATGCTTCTTGAACATTCATAGGTACATCTTTTTTTTTTTGGTTTTTCGAGACAGGGTTTCTCTGTGGTTTTGGAGCCTGTCCTGGAACTAGCTCTTGTAGACCAGGCTGGTCTCGAACTCACAGAGATCTGCCTGCCTCTGCCTCCCAAGTGGGTACATCTTTCTTTAGATTGGGAAAGTTTTCTTCTATAATTTTATTAAATATATTTTCTGGACCGTTGAGCTGCACTTCTCCTTCTTCTACTCCTATTATTCTTAGGTTTGGTCTTTTTATTGTGTCCCATATTTCCTGAATGTTTTGTGATGAGAGTTTGTTGGACTTGCTGTTTTCTTTGATCAGTGCGTTTATTTTCTCTATGGTATCTTCATAATGAGATTCTTTCTTCTATCTCTTGTATTCTGCTGGCTATGCTTGTTTCTGTAGTCTCTATTCATTTACATAGATTTTCCATGTCCAGCCGGCCCTCTGTTTGTTTTCTTCTTTGCCTCCATTTCAGTTTTCAAGTCCTGAACTGTTTCCATTATCTGTTTGATTGTTTTTCCTTGGTTTCCTAGTGTATCATTTACTGATTTATTCAATTCTTCAAACTTTCTGTTATACTTCTCATCTATTTCTATAAGGGCATTTTTTACATGCTGTTTAAGGGTGTCAATCAATTTCAAAAAGTCAATTATTTCTACTTCTTCTTGATTAAGGTGTTCATGTCCTCCTTTTGTGAGGTCACTGGGTTCTGGTTGTTTCATGTTGTTTTTCAGATTGTTGGGTGAATTCTTGCATTGGTGCCTGCCCATCTCTTCTTCTGAATGCTTCCCTTTGGATCTTCTTTTACAGGATCAGGTCTCCTTGCCTTTTGATGTACCTTCCCAGTGATGGCACTCCCCATTGATGGCTCTCCTGGTGCTGAAACTGATGTCTCTCCTGGTACTGAGATCAGATCTCCGTGCTGGTTGGGTAGCTCGTAAACAAAGCATCTACCTTGCTTGCTGCAGGCAGGCTATTGAAATAAAGGAGCTCCCACCCGCCCGTTAGGTTGCCCTTGGTATTCGTCCCCAGTGCCCCAAAGAGGGAAGGGAGGCAGAAATGGGGAGGGTTCTGGATGCAAGCTTGGTGGGATAGGAAGAGAGAGGCATTATGCTGGGAGTATAGGCATAGCAGGAAGCCCAGGAAGTATAGGGAGGATGAGGAACGTCTGAGTTCTCTGTCCCATGCTGCTGCCGTGGGTCCAAAACTCACCCCAATGATGGCTCTCCTGGTGCTGAGATCAGATCTCCGTGCTGTTTGGGTAGCTCATATACTAAGTGCCTACCTTGCTTGCTGCAGGCAGGCTATTGAAACAAAGGAGCTCCTGCCTGCTAGGTTGCCCTCAGGATTCGGCCCCAGCACCCCCTGAACTCAAATTTTTAAACACAGGTGATATGCCTCCCAATCATTTCACATTGGCACTGAGTCTTTGGTGTGACACATTGTGGCAATCCACAGCTATTTAATAAGGAAAACATTTGATTGTTGTGTGATATGTCAGTCCCCTCTGTGTGCTGTGATTACCATAAATGAATAAAGAAACTGCCTTGGTCTGTTGATATGGTAGAACTTAGGTAGGTAGGGAAGACAGAACTGAATGCTGGGAGGAAGAGGGGTGGAGTCAGGGGGAGATGCCATGGAGCTGCTACCAGAGACAAATGTGGGAGCTTTAACTGATAAGCCACTGTCATGTGGCAATACACAGATTAATGGAAATGGGTTAAACTAAGATGTAAGAGTTAGCCAATAAGAAGTTAGAGCTAATGGGCTGAGCATTGAATTAATTAATATAGTTTTTGTGTGATTATTTTGGGTGTAAGCTAGCCAGGTGGTTGGGACAAACAAGTGGCCTTCCTGTTACAGCTTTGGGATATTTGTACATTGTATGAAAATATATTGTTGTGATTGGTGTTATAAAAAGCTGAATGTCCAATAGCTAACCAGGAAGTATAGGTGGGTTTTCTGGGGAGAGAAATGAGACTCCAAGAGAAAATAGAACGTGCAAGATGGAAGAGAGATAATGCCATGTGATAGAACATTAATTATTATAATTGGGTTAATTTAAATTATAAGAGTTAGTTAGAAATAAGCCTAAGCTACAGGCCAAACTTTCATAATTAATAAGAAGTCTATGTGTCACTATTTGGGATCTATCTGGCTATTGTGACAGAGAAAGGCTCATGTCATATGGTGTCTAGTGTGGAGGCTCAAATATTCATATAGGGCCTGAGAAATTAGGGTTTTTTTGGGAGGTGGGCTCTTCACACAGAGGCACAGGCTCTATTAAAAGACCCTACTGTACAGCAGACAAGTGTTCGGTAACAATGTCTGTCACATCATGGACACAGTAGGTTGATGTGAAATATCCTCCTATACACTGTGAATATGTGTTCCTCTCATTTCCTATATGTCACAAGCCTTTTCGGTGCTTTGGACTATGGAAAAGTAGAATAGGGCCAGGTGTGAAATCCAAGCAGAGAAAGAAGAAAAGAAGTGCAGAGTCTGGAAGACACTAGCTAGTGACCCAGGAAACAAGGCATGTAAAAAATGAGGTAACAAGCCACAAACTATGTGGCAAAGCATAGATAAGACATATGGGTTAATTTAAAAGTAAGAGCTAGTTAGTAATAAACCTGAGCTATTAGCCAACTTTTATAGCTAATAAAAGGCTTCGAGTATTTATTTGGGAACAGGTAGGCAAGAGAAAAACCTTTATTTACATTTAGATGGTACCCAATATCTGGCACAAATCCACATAAAACCTGAGAAATCTTGAAAATGGTTTTAAACACAAAGAAACAGAGTCATACTGGGCTTTATTGTCTCAAGGTCTCATGATAGCAGCAGTGGACAGTCATGTCTCCCAACAACTATCTACAAGATGAAGCCAGTCACCAGCCACCAGCAAAGTGGCATGGAGGGTTTCAGCAACCTCACACAGACCTTGTTACAGAGTGGCTAATCAACCATGTGCTGTATAGCAGATTTAGCTTTTTCTCATAGAGATAAAAAAGGCTCAAAAATATACAGTAAAAAGAAGTCCAGGCAGAAAAACCTCTAAACAGGTCCCAATGTGTTTTATAATGTGCATAAGGTTAAGAAAAACAATAAAATAAGTAGACATTTATAGAAAGAAATCAATAATTTATAAAAATAATATAATAAATCCTTAAAAAAATAAAAATATAAGCCATGTGGAGTTGGGAAATACACAGGAAGTTTGGATCCTGTAAGCTATTGTATCGATGTTGAATTTTTGTATGGCTGATGGGCAAAAAACAGCTGCTGGGAGACATGGGATTGAAAAAGATACTGATAAAATACACCAACCTAAACATGTTAAAAATGCTGTAACTTTAAAACAGAAGGAAAAATATGTTGGTTTAAAAAATAGAACTTAAAAGATACATTGCTTTGGGGAAGCAGTCTTGCTTTTGTTTTCGCAGGAAACAAGAGGCTATAAATTCATTCCAGGTTGCAATCGACCATGTTTGACCAAGGGAGACCTCTTAAATTTTGACAGGTAATTTCTACCAACAAAGGTTAATACTAGTGTTCCCTGGACTTCGCCATTATCTCAGATATTCTCAGGGTTTCCAAAAGATCATCAGCACCCACCAATCAGCAGGAAGTAGTCTAGACAACTGTCCCCAAAATTCCCATAATTTTGTTTATAAATGTTTGTTTTCATTTGAAGATGGCTGGTTATAAATGGTTAATAGTTACAGTTGATCTCTTTCTAGAGAAAAAAAGGGGGAAATAATAGAGAAATGATAAAAAAATAGGTTATTAAATCTGCTTGAATCCAAAACACATTTGTTAATCTCAAAATTCTTCACATTGGTATGGATATTGGTTTACTTATTCAAATTTAAGGTCAATTTTGTTGTGTTTCTAGTGTTTAAGGTAATTTGCTTCTGCAGCTCATTTAAAAGAGTAAGGTATAGTTAAGAAATACAAATTAGTAGTCATCGATAATAGCCAAACTTGCTAGTTAGATTTTCTAGATATACATAGATATATTTCAGATGGATAGGCAATCTTCAAACACTTTAAAGACCTACAGAATATGGCATTTATAAGTTTTAAGAACTTAAGACTTTTCTCAACAGTGAGACACATCTGTTCTTAATATTACCTACTACTTCAAGAGGGTGATGACATCAAAGAATCTCCATGTGGAATATGCTTTCAATCTAGCAAAGCTAGCTATTTGGGCAAGAAACTTCTCTTATCTGGACTGCTTGAGAGTATGTTTTAAAAGCTGGAGATGCAGGACCCACATGAAATGATGGTTGAACTTTATCAAAACAAGGCAGGATAGTTCTTCAGGGTTCCTGCTTCACAGAAGAAACTGCCAGGCATTCTGCTAGGCTCAGTAGAAAGTGACTGACAAGTTGCCAATACGGGGCAGGCAGAGGGGAGTCCTTCAAATTTTGAGCTTCACTGAAAAGTCTGCCAGGTACTCCAGGCCTGTAGGCTGAAGATGAATGTTCCCACATTATAGAAGAACTTTGGGTGACTGTCTGTCCAGCCAATTGTCTCTGTCATTTCTCGAGTTGCTTCCAAAGCACTTCATGTTTGATTCTGGAGTCCTTGATGGAGTTGAAGACTAGATAGTTATTATTATAATTTTCTTTATTTATAATCAAAGATAAATTAGATTTAAAACTTTAGACTCACAAAGATAGGATAGATGAAAGAATATTCTCTTTAATTTTGTAAAGTACAAATAAATTAAATGTAACTGTAGTTCTTGCTTAATAACCATTTTACTATATGTGATTTTACTATGTTGAAGTTAAAACCTTCCTTTTAGATTGGATAGAAAGGTGAAAATGAAGGGGGAATGTCCTCCTGTACTATTAATATATGTTCATCTTCATTAGTTGATATATAAAACTTCTTTAGCATATGGTAAGGCAGGATAAATCCAGGTCAGAAATCCAAGGAGATATAGAAGAAAAGAAGGAAGGATTCTGGGGGACACCCAACAGCCTTTGAGAAAGCAAAACATATAAAAAAATGAGGTAAAAAGCCATAAACTACATGGCAAAGCATAGATAAGAAATAAGTGTTAATTTAAATGTGACAGCTAGTAATAAGCCTGAGCCATTGGCCAAACTTTTATAACTAATATAAATTTCTGAGCACTTATTTGGAAATTTCCAGGCAGGAGAGAAACCTCCATTTAATAGCAGCTTCCTAAAGCTGGGATGGGAATTACACTATGAGGCTAGGTTTTGAAGGAACCAAGGAAGGCAAAGTCAACTGCTAGTGCATCATGGGGACTGTCTGGCTGAGAGGCATTGGATTATGATAACTACTAAATTAAACCAACTCATGTATTTTTAGAATGTCTTAATTTCAAATTGAAAGTCAGAAAATATGTTGTGTTTGAAGAGAGGTTATGCCTTTGTTTTTACAGGAAATAAAATGTTATGGTTTTCTTCAAAATTAATGAAGATCAAATTTGATGGGGTGAGACTTTCTGAAAATCTTAGCTACAGCCATGAAGAAAAAAACAAAAAATGACTACAGGATAGGTGACTTACATGCTAATCCTTCTGCCTAGGAACAGCTCTGAAACTGGGTGAATGAGACATGATAAATCTTCTTGGCTACAGAATCCTCATGACTTATTATTACATGCCATAATTTCATATGGCATGGATAGAGGTTTGGCTACATACTCCAAACCAACTTGCAAAATTAAGAGTTGCATTTTACCTGCTCAAACATAGAACACACCAAAAAATCATCTTTAGCTGACTTGTGCACACTACATACATACATACATATACATATACATATACATATACATATACATATACATATAAACACACAAACTTTGAAAGTTTATGTGTGATCAGAGAAAAAAGGGCCAGATACCAAGAAATACAAGTAGCCCAAATGATCAAGCCTCAAAATGTCCTTTTACAGTTTCTTCAAAGTTCTGCACCTAGAACAGCTTCAAAGTGGCTAGTTGAGGTTGTCCAGTCAAGATTTCAGATAAGCTCTGCACTTTCCCACTTTCTTACACTGTTGCGCAGCTCTGGCAGCTGGTTTAACCTCTGCTTGGCTCCCTGAGGGCTTAGCTTCTAGTCAGTGCTTCTTGGTAGGGAGCCACATTTAATACCTCAACTCTGGGAATTTGGTTAGTCTTAGCAGCCAGCTGCTCAAGTTCTCTGCTTTACAACAGGGCATCTTAAAAGAGCCCGAGCCTCTGTATGATGTGAGCAGTGGGCTTTGTGTGCATGCCACACATCTAGCTGCACATGCTATATCTAGCTGAAAAGAATCAAATTACTTTGGATGCTATTCCAAAACTAAAATATAAAACTGGAAACTGATGATTCTTTTTCTCCTTCCTCCTCCTCTTAGTATGCAATGCTAAGTGGCTCCACTATTCAGCACCTTCTAGAGGCAATAACAGTGATGCTTCAAAGAATAAAAAGTAAAAAAATGTAAACCACAGATGTCAGTTTCTGTGACACATATGTACATTTTAAATTCAACATGACTGTTTACAAAAGTCAGGCGGTGGTGGCACACACGTTTAATCCCAGCACTTGGGAGGCAGAGGCAGGCAGATCTCTGTGAGTTTGAGGCCAGCCTGGTCTACAAGAGCTAGTTCCAGGACAGGCTCTAAAACTACAGTGAAACCCTGTCTCAAAAAACAAAACAAAAAAATCCTGTTCTACATATTGTTGGCGACATACACCTGTGATACTGGCACTTGGAAGGTGAAATCAGGAGGATGAGAAGTTAAAGGCCAGCTTATATAAGTTTGATGCTAGCCTGGATTGTATGAGATTCCATATTCAAAACAAACAAACAAAACCAAAATAACAACAAAAACAAAATCATCTTGGTCAAATATTATTCCTTGAAAAAGAAACTGGAGTTAGAACACATGTGATTTAAGGAGTTGTGATTGTGATAATATATGTGTTCCTTGCATTGAGAAGCCTGAACTAGTATGATCATAAATATGAGGCCTTCTTGGGATAAATGGCAAGTCCTTGTTTGAAGAAGGTGAACTCAGTATTTAGTCTCAGTTCCTTGTATTTTAGGGCTTGTCATGAAACTTGTGAGATAGACAGGAATACCCTTGACTGACACACACACACACACACACACACACACACACACATATGAGCACAATATGAAGACCAGCACAATGGCATGGTGTTTACACACATGGCATGTGTAACCAATGGCATAGAGAGAATAGTTTTGGCAAGAGAGATGAAAAATATCATCTATACTACCAAAGCACTTTAATAGATCAAGAGAGGCGATATTAGTTTCACATTATAAAAGGCTTCTTATAAATGCTTACATTTGTTTTTAAGTCATTAAAATAAACCACACAAGGAATAAGAACCACAAAGAACTTTCACTTACAATTATTTTGGGAAATACCCTAACCACTTGCTGTGACTTATAGTTGTCTTATTTGCTTACTCTCTAGGGCTAAATCTGGAAGATAGACTTCTGAATGGCCCTGTATCCCTCTGATCAGATGGGCTTGAATCTGAGCAATGCATATTCACAGCTTTAGATAAACCTCTAGTGTACATATTGTCAAACTGCAAAAAAGGAACATTCTGTTTTACTTAGATTGGTGCAATAATTAACATTAAAAAACTTGCTGTATTGACAGTGACTGGTTTGCAATAACTTAGAATTATTTTGACGCTGCTGTGTCAAACTCAATATAAAGTTACTCGGGGTCCTGAACCTCAATTGACTAAGATATTATAGGCAAGGCAGTATTTCCTTTTCTTCATTCAAATCTATTGTTAACAATCTTAAAAAAATATTCTATCAGTGGATATACAACATATACTTCTCCATATCAACTCTTATTCTGTGCCGTGAGAACCATTTTAAGCTTCAGGTCTAATTTCATATGACTTAATTGTTCATCTTGCTTTCAATACTGCCCTTGTCAAGTCATTTCAACACAGTTGCAAGAGATATTTCTCAACACATAGATGTGAGTATGTGGAGGCTAATATCCTACAATGAATATTTTCATTAACTTGCAAGTCATTATCATGATCCACATCCACTATGAAGCACTTTCTAAATCGAGGTTCCCTCTCTTTAGTTGAGTCTACTTTGTGCCAAGTTGACAATTAAAGGTAATCACCTCCAGGTTCTGGCTATTTCAAACAGTGCTGCTATAAACAAATTTGAGCACATGTCTTTGTGTAATGATTGAGCATCTTTTGGTTTATACCCAACATTGGTATTGCTTGGTCTTGAAGTAAATTGTTTCCTAATTTTCTGAGAAATTGCAATACTGATTTCCAAAGCAGCTATACAAGTTTGCAAGATGCCCCTAATCAAAGAATGGATAAAGTAAATGTGATACATTTATGTAATGGAGTATTACACAGCAGTAAAAAAATGACATCCAGGTAAATGACTGGATCTAGAAAAAATATGAGTGAGGTAACCCAGACACAGAAAGACAAACATCATATGTATTCACTCATAAGTAGCTTTTAGACATAAATCAAAGAAAAACCAGCCTACAGGCCACAACCCCAGAGAAACTAAACAACAAAGAGGACCATAAGAGACACATACATGGATCTACATAAGAAGGCAAAAAAGACAAGATCTCCTCAGTAAACTGGGAGTGTGGGGGTCATGGGAGAGGGTATAAGGGTAGAGGGGGGAAGGAAGGGAGTGGAGAAATATGTATAGCTCAATAAAAACAATAATAAAATAGACAATCTTCTCTACCACCATCTTAACATTCTCACAATTCACTTGAAGGTTTACCAGTTTCCTAATTAATTTATTTCTTCATTTTTGTTTACTGAGAATGTGTGAATATAATGAAAATACTAAAACACAATAAAATGCAGCTTATTTCAACACTGTTAGCTATCTGTCTCTGTATGGAGCTTACAGATTAGTAGGTCATCGGCATCTAACATATAAAGTAAAAAATAAATAAATAAATAAAACTCTAAAGAACCAGAAAACAAAACAATCTAATTAAAACTTGGAACTGAACAGTGTTCTTAGAAGAAAAAATACAAAGGACTAAGAAATATTTTTTTAAATGTTCACCATCCTTAGCTATTAGGGAAATGCAAATTAAAACTACTTTGAAATTTCATCTTATCTCAGCCAGTATTGCTAAGATTAAGAAAACAAAAGGCCATAAATGTCATCAAAGGTGTGTAAAATAGAAAACACTCATGCACTGTTGGAGAGGTGCATGTTGGTATACTCAGTGTTGAAGACAATGTGACATTTCCTCAGAAAACAGAAATATATTTACCATAGAACCCAACCATACCAGCCCTGGCATTCCTGGCTCTATAGCAAAAGGACTCTATTCCCTACTGAAGAGACAAATGTTTAACTATCTATTCTCCTCAGCTAAGACATAGAAATAGTGTAAATGTCTGTTAACTAATAGATAGTTAATGAAAATATGATATTTTTATTTCAATAAAATGTATTCAGCTATAAAAAGACATGAAATTAATTTCTAAGTAAGTGGATGGAGCTGGAAAACAGTATACTGAAAAACAAATGTCGTATATACGATATTAACATTAAATCTCTAGATTTGTGTGTTTACTTCAGAGCACTTGAAAGACTTGGGAAACTGGAAAGGGACCATTGATGCAGATTGGACAAAAAGATCTTAAAGAATGGGGTTAGTAGAACACAGATGATCAGAGGAACAAAAGTGAAATATTGAGCAGAGAGGTTTATGTGGGGAGAAGGGTAAGAAGGTAGGGCAGAAGAGGGACCTGAAAGAGGGACAATTGATTCTAAGCATGTTTGAATTCTTTCACTTTCAAAATAAATATATTTTAAATGCATAACTACATGCATGCCTCTACTTAGAAGACACTAGAATGACATAACCTTATAGTGTTCTTTGCATTTAAAAAAATACATGGGAACTGAGGATTTTTGACAAAGAACAGAAAATCTTTATAATCACAGTTTTACAATTTGCTTTCTAATAGGTTTGCTACTGTATATTGCCTATTTTTCTTTTTTATCTATTTATATTGGAGTCTATCTTTATTTTTATCTCATATTGAAATATTGAAATGAAAACCAATCAGAAATGCTTGTCATTGACATTACATTCTGATCAGTTATTGGTGTGTGTGTGTGTGTGTGTGTGTGTGAGAGAGAGAGAGAGAGAGAGAGAGAGAGAGAGAGAGAGACTCACTATGTAGCCCTCCTGTCCTATATGACTGCCTTAGAACTTGTTGTGTAGACTAGTCTGCCTTGGAACTCAAAGAGATCCACCTGCCTCTCTCTCCTCAATTACCCTGATGCAACTAAAGAAAAATGAAAGGAGGTAGGAATGTTCCCAATATTTTGCCAGAAACACCTTCACATTACTAAATACTTAAGTACTTTAAATATTTAATTGATATTATATGGCTCATATGTGTAATTTAACACCCACTAACATTGCAGTCACTCATTCATGTGTAGAAAGAACACAAATGCCAGCTCATTTGATTAATTGTCTCCCTGCTTCCAGACATCTGTGGTCAAATCACACCCACAAACATCTACTGGAAGTAGCTATCATAAGTGGTCAGAGAATACATATCAATCTCAGGAAGTAAAGATGAGAAGACGGACACACAGTGTGAAAGGAATTCTCAACTAGAGTGTTCTTTGGGTTCAGCTGCTTTTACAGCTTTTCTCTCCCTCTTTGAACACAGTTGAAAGTGTGACATTTTAAAGTCAGATTTTATAGAAACAAATGTCAGGAGAGGTGAGTCATCCTAATACCTCTAAAAATAAACTGAGGTTGTCAAAGAAATCAAAACTTTACCCTCAGGATTAGCCAGTGAGAAAGCAAGAGTCTTCTTACCGTGGGCTGTGCAGCTGCCAGAGGTTACCCCAGAAGCTGAGGGCAGTACAACTGACGAAGCAGGAAATGAAGAGCAGAAGGAACTTGTGGATTTTCCTTTATTTAACTACAAAGTGGCCCTCAGGAAATGTAACATATTGAGAAGGGAATAAACTACTTGCCTGTTTCTTTTTTTTTTTCCATATGTCAAAAATATGGAAGCCTGTTTCAAATAAGGAGCAAGACAGGCCTCCTAACAGACTGCTCTTCATAGTTTAGAATTTAAATGCAGTTTTCTCAGCTGCAGAGAGAGCTGCTGTGTGGTAATATGTAGCCACAGTGATCTGGATGTTGGGCTGTGAGATTACCTTCAGGTGATACTTAGGTCCCTGTTATGTCCATATGCCCCTCTTATCAAATAAAAATGAAAATTAAGTTTCAGTCCTTGGGATAGAAAAGCCTTATGTTTGACTTCTTTTCATATTATTTCTCTGCAGTCCCCTCTCCCATTTCAAAGTCCATCTTTGTGTCCACTTTCATTTTTTTTTGGCTTTCCTATGCAAGCCTGTGTACAAAAACACAGAATAGTATGCACTATGCAGAGAAAAGACATTTCTCTGTGTCATCCTCACAGTCTACTCCTACACTGAACTCTAAGCAGTAAGCATAGGAATTGGCTTGCTGAGTAGCATCTGAAAGATATTCCATTTGTAGGCAAGCACGAATTCACCTAGAACTTGTGACACTGTTGACTGTTCAGGTAATACAACCTAAAATCACCTGGAAAGTGTCAGTGAGAGGATGTCTATGTTGACATGTGGGTATGTCACTGGGGATTGTCATAATTAAGTCAATGGATGTGGGTGGGTACCACCATTCTCCAGGCAGCGTGCCCTAAGCTGTGTATGTGTGGAGAACAAGCAAGGGAGGACACATGTGTTTGCTTCTGTCTGCTCTCCACGATTACCTTTTTGAAGTTTCTACTTTGACTTACCACAATGATGGATGCTGATCTGGAACTGTCAACTGTAATAAACCCCTTTCTTCCTTAAGTTGCTTTTTGTCAGGGTGTTTTATCAGAGCAACAGAATGAAACTAGGACAGATGCATATGAAAGAAAATACTGTTTTATTTTTAAAAATTTTCCAAAATGTTCAAATCTAGGGAGTTAGTGAAGCAGTGAGGTTTATGTCTTTTAAGCAAAAGCACCTTAGTTTCATTCCCAAAGTCAATATGAAAAATCCCATTGTGAAGGAACACACTTGCCATGCAAACACTGAGGAGGTAGTCACAAGTTGACACCTGGAGCTTGTTTTTCATTCAGTTATCCCTCTTTGGCAGCTTCCAGGTCAGTGGGAGACCTTGTCACAAATTAGCAAAAAAGGTAGACAGTGCTGAAGAACAACAGGAAGGTAGTTTTCTGTCCTCCAGGGACATGTTCACACAGGTGAACACACACCACAAACACACACACACACACACACACACAAAGAGAAAGAGAAAGAAAGAGAGAGAGAGATTTTAGTTTATTTTTATATTGTTCTGATATAATTTTACTCTTGTAAAAGCAACTTAAGAGAGAAAGTTCACAGTCCAATGTACAATCGATCATGGCAGGTAAGTCAAGGCTACAATTGCTCAAAACAGATGGACACATTATTTATGTCCGTGTCAAGTGAAGAGAACAGTGAATGAACACACATTCGTGTTTAGTTCCGATTCTGCATTTTATACATTCTACAATCCTCTGTCCAAAGAATAGTCCTGCCCACCATTAAGATATATTATCTAACATTAATGAATATAATCAAAGGAATTTTTAGTAGGCATTCCCAAAGGCCCATTGTCTTGTTTCCAAATTTCTATCACGTTGATAATTAAAATAATCACACATACAACTAGCACTCCTTTTCAAGTGTAGACATTTGCCATACAATGAATTCTAGTGAATGGTTGGTCACTACCCACATGACTGGACTGGAGACATGACTCAGTGATTAAGAGTTCTCTATACCTTTCCAGAGGACCTGGGCTTGGTTCCTCACAATCACATTTGAGTAGGAAACAATTGTCTGTAACTCATGTTCCAGGGGATCTGACACTTTCTTTTGACCCCCATGGACAACTGCTATTACAAGCACAGGCTCTCACACATATTGTTTTGGTGAGTGTTCTGTTACGGTGAGGAGACTCTTAGAAAGCATTTAATTAAGGTTTGCTTATATTTTCAGAGGTTTAGTCATCATGATAGGAAGCAAGACTGCACTCAGGCAGATGTGGTCTGGAGAAACAGCTGAGAATTCTATATTCAGATCTTCAGGCAGCAGAAAGAAAGAAACACTGGGACTAGCTTGAGCTTTTGAAACCTCAAATCTCACCCTCAGTGGCATACTTCTGTCAACAAGACCACAACTCCTAATCCCTCTCAAATAGTGGCACTCACTGATGACCAGGCATTTGAATGTATTAGCTTCTGAGGACATTCTTATTCAAACTACTATATACACATTTACATAAAAATAAAGGCAAATCATTTTTTAAAAAAAAAGCAGATGCCATGTTAGGTAATGATCAGAAGGCGATGGAAGGATACCTTACGCAAATTCTGCTCTAAGAGTATGGATAATTTAAAACAACTATATCTTGGATGGACCTGTATACAAATACTCAAATTGGTATCCCTTTTTGTCTTCTAAGTTGTGAAATTTAAGAAAAATCTATATTGCAAATGACAACTGTCATTATTAAAAGCAATGGAGTTGGGCAGTGGTAGATCATACCTTTCTTTGCTCCCAGAACTAAGAAGGCAGAGGCATGTGGATCTCTCTGTGAGTTCAAGGCTGGCCTGATCTACAGAGCTAGTTCCAGAGTCACACATAGAAACTCTGACTTGAGGGGAAAAAGCAATATAAGTTTTCATTTTCCGGTAATGGATATTTTTGTATATAATTGATTTGTTTGCAAATAGGTATGTTCACTATATGTGTGCAAAGGTTAGAAGAAGCTGTCACATTTCCTATAACTGGAATTATACAGTATTATTACTTTCCAGAAGAGCACTAGAAATTCAACCGGGGTACTCTGTAAGAGTAACAAGTGCTTTTAATTGCTGAGTCATCTCTCTAGTCTCAAAAATGCATATTTTAATTAATTAAGAGTATTTCTAATGATCAAATTTTTCCTCAACAAGGTTTTGATGGCATGGATAAAAAATTAAATATTACAGCTTTAGCAAAATGTTTTCTTATGAAATTCCATTAGGTCATTTAAGAAGAAAGTATTTATATTTCTTAACTAACCTCCCATCAAGAAAACAAAGTATTAGAAGATTAAGGTCTTTGAGGACAGGGCAAACAATAAATGGAAGGACATATGTTTTTGATTTTTCTAATAAGCTGAGATCAAAGTGAATGTATTAATGTTTGGGTATAGCTCAAGACAGAGGAAAACATGAAACAAAAAACTTCACAACTGGAGAAGGGATTTTGGTGAAAGGTTGTTTCATTTTGAAAATGAAAATTTTTGTATTTCTATCAAATTCATATTTCTGTTTAATACCCTTCCATTAAACCCTGGAACATCTCTTGCTTTATATTTTTAGTGAGCACACATTTGTGTAGAAGGAGCGGTGGGGCTGAGTCCCACCACCCGGCAAGCTTTACCCAAAATAATTACATGGAAACCGTATTTTTTTAAGTACTGTCATATCCTGCCAAGACAGGGTAAGATAGTTTTGAAAAGTTTCTTGCCTTTGAAAATGGTATGTCAGTTATGTTAGGCCTTAGCCAAAGTTGGTTGCTTCCATGCTGCAAATGTGACTTTGAGTGATTGCCCAGGTAGCTAGTTGTCTCTGTGATTTGTTGCATGTTTTGGAAGTTGTTTTACTGAACTTCCTAATTACTCAGGTAACATTATTTCCCTTCTCAGATCTTCGATGGGGTTGAAGACTATGTAAATGTAGTTACTTTCCTCTCATGACTTGGCCAAGTTATTTATTATACACGACTTAAGCTAGTTAGAATAGGATATTTGTACTTATTGTATATAATTTCGTAGTAGGTTTAGAACTCTCTTACTTAAACAAAAGGGGGAGGTGTTGTGGGAGCTCCTTCCCTCCTTCAGCCAATAGCTGCTGAGATACCAGCCCATTGGGGCATGTTCTTTCTTTAAAAAAGCAGCAATTGAAGCCGGGCGGTGGTGGCGCACGCCTGTAATCCCAGCACTTGGGAGGCAGAGACAGGTGGATCTCTGTGAGTTCGAGGCCAGCCTGGTCTACCAAGGGAGTTCCAGGACAGGCTCCAAAGCTACAGAGAAACCCTGTCTCGAAAAAAAAAAAAAAAAAAAAGCAGCAACTGCCCTTGCTCACTCTCTGGCTTCCGGTTCTGCTTCTGGTGACTAGGCTCCTTTCCTGATTGTGCAGAAGGCTGTTGTCTGAGACGGTGATCTGTAAGTTTTTCCCCTTTAAATAAATAACCATTCTTTTAATCATAATTCCAAACTGGTGTGGGATTGTTTGTGACTTATGCCTTCACATTTGGATTTTCCAGAAAATACATGGATGTGACAGAGGAAGTTTTAGCTGAGCCAGTCAGAACATATTATAGGAGTAAACGAAGTAAAGAAAATCAGTATTTTATTGTGTTGTTTATCTAATGCTTTGTATGTATCTTTAAGGAAAATTTCTTTTTCTAGCCCCAATTATACCA
Organism: Microtus oregoni; assembly: GCF_018167655.1. NCBI lineage: Eukaryota > Metazoa > Chordata > Mammalia > Rodentia > Cricetidae > Microtus > Microtus oregoni. Next base: position 20,767,725 of record NW_024543093.1, on the reverse strand, counting down.
TTAGTGTATTTTCTTTTATAAGCAAAATAGGTATTGTGTTCATTTCTAATTCTTACTAGTGATTTTTTCATAAATGGTAAATATTGATCTATCCTTAATGCCATGGAAATTTAATGGATAACTTAGAGGAGAACAAGCTAGTTTTTATCACAGCATGTTTCCTTACCTATAATGGAATCTGAGAATTTGGAGAGATATTTTGTTATTATTGGTTCCTTAATGTATGAAGTTCACCTTTAAAATTTTATGGCTTCTCAATATTTAGGTGTCATCATTTAATAAAGGGAAATAAGTGGCATCTGGAGAGATGGCCCAATGATTGAGACCACTGGGTTATCTTCCAGAGAACCAATTTGGGTTGCCACAACCCACATAGAGGCTCATGACCATCTGTAACTCCTATTCTAGGGGATCCATCATTTTCTTATGGCTTCATGGTATCAGATAGACACATGGTAATACATTCAGACAAACATACACAACCATAAAATTAAATTAAACATAAAACTTAAATGAATTACATAAAAGTGAGACTTAGTTTAGACTAAATTTTACTGAACCTGAATTATCCTCAAAGCTTATAATAATAGGAGTGTGGAGAGCAAGGTTGCTCAAGGTTCTTAACTTCTTTATTTTAAGCCAGAGTTGTCACCTATGTCCAACTTCTGCTGCCTGTTTTAGATATGAGTGTTTAAGTAAGTTACCAGATATCCTGCATCAATGAGTAAAGTGAAGAATAATCGAGAAATTATACAATGTCACCTTAGTTTTATTCCTCTATGTGGACCTGCATACAATGTGCCCTTTTGCCTCTGAATACACATGCATACACATGTAACATGAGGGCCGGATTGTTGGGGTTTATGTCCTGCCCAGTTCCCCAGAGCCGGCAAGCCCCAAAGAAAATCACACAGAGATCTCCATAAGTTATAAAACTGATTGGCCCATTAGCTCAGGCTACTTATTAGCTCTTGTAGCTCATATTAACCCATTGTTCTTATCTATGCTAGCTACATGGCTCAGTACCTTTCTCAGCTGGGTAGATTACATCTTGCTTCTTGGTGGTCTGGGCAGGAATGGGAGAATGGGCTTTTTCCTTTCCAGCATTCTCCTGTTCCCATCACTTCGCCTCTACTTCCTGTCTAGTTGACCCCCCTATACTTCCTGCTTGGCCAATCAGCACTTTATTAAAGTATATGATTGACAGAATACAGACAATTCTTGTGCACCATACACACACACACACACACACACACACAAAGAGACACATGCCAAAATATGGAATTCAAGTTGATGAGTATAACTTTATCTGATAGTTTATGTATTAGACTAATTAAGAAATTATTCATATAGCAAGCATTCATTGAACACCTATTATGCACCAAGCACTCTTGGAGTTAGTTGATACAGGTATAAACAGAAGACATTGTCCAAAATTAACAGTTTTGGATGCAAGCAAGAGAAAAAATTTGTGCATTCAAAGTCAGGGACAACATGACCTGATTTATTTTGATAGCAATGCTGGACTGGAATAGAATTGGTGGGAAATCTGACTCAGATAGACACATAGAAAGGTGGCTTTAAATAAAAGCAGAGGCACTGAAAAATAAGTGGACTGGTTCAAGACTTCTTAAACAAGAATACCCAAAAGTGGAACAATTCTATTGGTTAAGGAAGGTCATTAAAATGAGGGAAATACACATCAAGATTTGGAAATAAATAGATTTGAGGACCATTGTCTGAAACAAGGAAGATTAAGCAGAAAAGATACTCTTGATTGAATTTTATCTCACCCTAGTCATATGTTGAATCTCTACTTCCAATATAGCTATTTAGAAACTGGGCCATTAAGGATGTGACAAAGGTTAAGTCAGATCATCATAGGGAGAGCCTGAGTCAGACATAGGTACCATTAAAAGAAGATGAGACAGCAGTGTGTCTCATGAAAGACACAGGGAGAGGGCTTATCTGAAAGTCAGAAAAAGAACCTGAAATGACATCAATTGGCCAGTTGGATGGACACTTCTAGCTACCTGAACTGTGAGGCACATTACCTCTGTCGTTTATCTCATACACTCTGTGTATTTTTTTAGGCTACTTCTAGACCAAGATGTAAAAAATGCCTACAGTTTGAGGCAGAAAAAAAAGTAATTACATACAATGAATGTACTTCAAGACCATTGGTGGATGCATATTGACCCAATTTATACTATGCTTTTCCCTATATAAACATACTTCAGATAAAGTTTAATTTACAAATTAGGCACTGTGAAACAACATTAACTTAAGATAGATCTTAACAAACAGGATATAATTTTAAAATATTTTGAATGTTTTTGTGCTTCATGGGGCACATATGTGCCACAACACATAGAGAGGTCAGAGGGCAACTTGAAGGAGTAGGTATTCTCCTACTGTATGAATCTCAGGTTTGCAAACTTGGTTGCAAGCTCCTTTAAACCCTGAGATGTCTGGCTGGTTTAAATTTTTTCTTTTTTTTTTTAAGCTGCTTCACTGAAAACTCTGAACCTTTCTTATTTTTTTGTATCCAATTTGTCAGTTTTTAGTGATTTATACTAACATAGATGCTATGGTTTTGTAACAGTTCATCCAATTACAAAATCAATGGCTGAGTTCCTGGTGAACAAGTGGTATATAAAGCATGGAAATGCTGGACAAAGGGGAGATTCACATTTCAGGTGGGATAGAACAGAACACAAAATTTCATTGCATCACTGAGAACAGTATGAAATTTAAAATGCATGCTTTTTTTCTAGAATTTTCCACTTAGTGTTTTCTGATTATGGTTTTCAGGGAATTAAAATGATAACAAGGGAAAGCAATCATAAGAGGGGTCTGTTGCAACAGACCATAGAGGGAAGTCTACGAACATCTAGACACTATTAACACTATATTTGATGCTGCAAATAAATGAGATCCTGGGAAGCTGATGTGTAAATAAAGGGGAAGGATAACTTCTCTGGTACCCTTTTCTAAAGTCAGTGTGGGAAGAAGCCAGTAAGTTCAGAAAAAGTAATCAACCAATAAAAGGCTTATTATCACAGATATACAGTGGTAGAGATGCCAAGATAAAATTTTACAGCATAAGAGAACTCAGGTTTGTAAGAAAAATGCTTACCTAGGGAGGTGATTGAATCCAAAGTGGACTAATCACTCCCTAGGGAGAGTCATATCTATCATGGGTTCTGGCTACTCTTTAGTTAGTGGATATACCTCTATGAATAATATACTAGAAGCCATGTGGAAAAATGAATCTTCATAAATGACTCCCGGCCCTTTTTGTTTATGTACTCATGTAGAAGAGTCATGCTCTGGAAGCATAAGGAGGAATTCTGATGATGAGTACCAGAGAAACTATCACAGTCTTCAGAAACACAATTAAAGGCCAGTTTATGTTGCCACACATTCCTCCTCTGCCATAGCATCGTGACTCCGTTCTCATACCAAGTAAACTGTAGGTTCAATGGCATAAAACATTCCTCATGTGTAATTCTTAATTTTCAAATTTTAAATTTGAACTTTAAATATGTAAACTTATTCACTTTATATTAGTGTTTTTATTCTTAATTGGTTTTGTTGAGATTTAAATGATGTGTCTTACATTTTCAAAGGAACCATTAAATACATTAGGAACAACTCACTAAACTCAAGTTTAGAACATTTCATGTCTTCCATCATCACATAATTTAGCAGTCACTGACAATGACAATTCCCTGCAGGTTTCACAACAGACTGGGAAAATCCTCAAAAAGACAAGAGTGAAACTATGTTTAGTCTGATTGTCACTAGGTTAAGAACTCTTGTAGTCTGACCCTGGCAAATCTACATTAGCACAGCACATCTTTGGGGTGTATTAAGAAACCAATAAAATGAAGTTCACTAATATGTTTTAGTTATATATATATATATATATATATATATATATATATATATATATAATTTGAACCTACATCCTTGAGGAAATTAGCTAAGAGAAATATTAATTCCATGTGATAGTTATGTCATTTAGTCTATTGATTGATTTGGGATTCCCCTCTTTGTGCTGTGAATATGTTTTATGCAATTGGTTATTAAAGAAGCTGCTTTGGTCTTTGGCAGGAAAGAATATTGCAAGTCAGGAAATCCAAGAAAAGATAGAGGAGAAAAAAAGGCAGAGTCAGAGAGATGTCATGTAACTCCTAAAGAAGAAGGATGCCAGAGGCTTACTGATCAGTCACAGTCTTGTGGTGCTACAAAAATTAATAAAAATGGGTTATTTTAAAATGTAAGACTACCTAAAATATGCTTGAGCCATTGGCCAATGTTGTAATTAAAATAGGTTTTATGTGGTTACTCAGGTTCGGGTGGCCAAAAAAGAAGAGAACAGTTTCCATTTACAAATGGCTCCACATGTGGGGCAAGAATTTCCACATAAAGTCTGGGAAAACTTAAAGACAAGCTCTTCTAGACCCACAGAAATGGGCTTTCTATCTCAGCGTTAGCAGCAGAAGTAATGCAGTTTATTTAAGAGATAGAATCCTAGTTTATATTATGTTACAGAAGAGCAAGAACAGTTCTGGCTCTTCCAGGAGATCTTGCTACTGAACATTTAAATAGGGTTTGTGAACAGAGTGCTACAAGTTGCCTAATGATCACATAGACCCACTGGAGCTGGGGTGTTAAAATACCCAGCATGGCTGGTAGTGGTGCTGAAAATACCTCCACCATGTTGGACTGGGTGGACCCAAAATGTAAAGCCACACTGTTAGTCATAGCCATGCTGTCTAGCATAAAAACAAAAAAAAAGACAAAACAAAAAACCTCCTGTGGTCAGAAAATGATTACAGGATTCCAGGTAAACAATAAGAGAAATTCAGATAAAAAAAAAAGACCTCTGAATGGGTCACAGTGTTGGATAAATGTTCATGGGCTTAAGAGAGAGAGAGAGAGAGAGAAGAAAGAGCAAAGAGAGACATAGATTAAAGGAGTCAGACAATAAAATAAATAATTAAAGGTAATAGAGCAAAAACATGCCCCATAAAGAAGAAAAATATGCAGAGTCTGGATTATGCATACTATTGTATTCTCTTTAAATATTTTGACTGTTAATGAGCTAACTGTAGAGAGACATCTGTGATTCTGGAGGCTGATTAGCTAAACCAACATATATATTTTAAAGGTATCTTGGCTTCAAAATTTGAGTCTAAGGATATGTCTGTTGGGTACTATGGACATGTAGGCTGAAGATGACCCCATATTTAGGGCACCCCAGTAGCAAGATGGCTCTGTCAATTCTAGAACTTTGGAAGCTGCTTACAATACACTTCCTGTTTACTTAAACCTTCTGGGGGAGTCTTTGATGAATTAAAGACAATCAGTTATAATTATAGTTTTCCTTGGGATAAAAGATAAATGAGATATGAAACTTTAGACTCACAAAAATATTATAACTGTAATTCTTGCTTGAAACCTGTTTTGTTATATGTAATTTTATTATGGAAAAGTTAAATCCTTTCTTTTTATTTAGACAGAAAAGGGGGGATGATGTGGAATTCTCTTCTGTATGCTATGAATATGTTTTATTACCATTGGTTAGTAAAAAAGGTGTTTTGAACTATGGCAGAGCTGATAACAATACAGGAAATCCAAGCTGAGATAGAGAAAAAAATTTAGAGTTAGAGAGAGCTGAAGAAGGAGAAAGATGCCAGAGTCTTAACATTATGGCACAGCTTTGTGTAAAAGAAATGGGCTATTTTAAAAATGTAAGGGTTATCTAGAAATATGCCTGAGCCATGGGCCAATGTTATAATTAATATAGTCTTGTGTGATTATTTGGGTCTGGGTAGCCAGAAAACAAAAGGATAATATTCATTTATAACTGGTCTTAAATTTCTAATGACTATATCTTGATTGATGGAGGACACAAATATCTATCTGAATTTTTCACTTTTTCTTGAATTATATCAGTGTTGGGAAAGCTGTGTTTTGAAAGAGTTTGTAGTCCAAATAAGAAAACCTGCTGAGCTATAGTAGAGAGAGAGAGCAATAGCTTCTGAATACATGGTGTCTAATCCTTTTCCTCAATACAGGTATTATATTTTTGCCTTAAAGCCAAGCTAAGGTTTGATGGTAGCAGGAGAGAAACTTTTTGTAAAATTCATATAAAGTCAAAGGAGACTATAACAACATAGGAAAGAGGGAATCTCTGTGAATCATTTCAAAGTTCAAACAAAAAAAGTAATGGTATAAGAAGGGAACTTTGGCAGGTATATGGGACAAGGGGCACCACTCAAATTTGACAAAATATATCATATCAAAGAGAAAGGGAGGATAAATGAATGAGGAAATCAAGAATGTGGAAACACATGAAGGAAGAGGGAGGGAAGAAGAAAATGGGAAAGTGGAAGGCAGAAAAGGAAAGAAAAGAAAAAAATAAAGAAGGGCACCCCATGCTTGGTTTTATCCTGCAACTCACAAAGACCCATGGGTGCACATTGTTGCAACTACAATCTTCCTCCGTTGAAGGCTTGACATGGAAAGTGAAAAAGCACTGCCACAGTCCTCAAGGCCAAAGGACATAAAAATAACAGGTAATAGGTAGTTTGACAAGATCCAAGCCAGCCATCTGTCACTGAAGACTGTAGCATTAAATTTTGACCCTTGAAGCCATTTTTTATATATTACAACAATACATTTAGTATCAATGTATCAGTCAAACAGGAATGACAGTAACACTTTTAGTATGGTTCAGTTTATGACAAACCCAGTCAGAGAGAAAAAAAAATCAAGGTTTGCTGGAGAGAGCATGCATAGGATGACCACATAATTTACCGAGAATGTAGCACAAAACTGGATGGATGGGACACTTAATAACAGACAAAATGGGTAGCTGCTCAGGACAATCCATGGCACAAATATGGCCTCAATGTGTAATCACTGTTAAAACCTAATTTTAAAAAAGAATGTGACAGACACAAAAGGATAACGGCATCTTCTCAAAGAATGCTCAGGGAACAAAACCTTACAAATGACATCCATTTCGAGTATTGCCTACTTGGCTTGAAAGACAAAAAAAAAAAATCTATGTTGTATTCTTTATAAGTTCATGTGTTGAAGTTTTAAATGACAGAGTGTTTGTATTTATAAATGAGCTTATTTTAAGGGCATAATAAAGTTGAGGTCATGATGTGGGTCCCCATAAAAAAATAGGACCCTAACCAATATAAGTGTTGTCCCTAAGACAAGAGGAATTAGCTTGTTTCTCTTTATATGCCATAGGTCATGTGACCACATAATGAAAATTACTAACCATATACAAGAAAGAAGACATGCTTCATCCGAAACCCACTCCGATATGATCTTGTTCTTGAAATTTTAGACTTTAAAACTACATGTACATCAATTTCTGTTATATAAATCATATAGTCTATGGAATTCTGTAGTGATACCTAGAACTAAATAAATCTTGAAATCAAAATTCTATTTCTTTAAAAATAACCATAATTAGAGTCGAAAGAAAATGTATAGATCAGGACATTGTTGTTGACAACTCACCGGTGTGTCCTGATTCTAGAGAGATATAATTGCAGAATTACCAAGGATTGGCCCTAAGCATATTGAAGATTGTTCTTTTAATCGGGGACTCTGATTTTCTTCAAATGACTCATTACTTACAAACAAGAGTCATCAGATATTCTTAAGGTAGATTCAGTGACAATTCAAGACAAAGCTAAATTCAGAAAGAGTTGGGAACTGTATGAAGAGAATAGGAAATATTTGCATGGAGCTCTGTGATTGTTTGCTTAAACCTAAGGCCACCTTTTTGACAGTGGAGTAGCAGGAAAATAGTGTTTGTACTTAAAAAAATGACACCAAGATTGCTAACTCTTGTTAATCATGTCCTATATACAAATCAACACATGAAATAGAAGGTACAGAATATGAACAAGATATGTGTTTAACAAAGTTGAAGTGAATGTATGTTATATGACAATTTCAAAGTTTTGGCTCCATCTATTTTAGGCTTTAGTGAGTTTAAAAACTGACACTATTTTACCAATGTCAGGGCTTTAAGGCCATTGATTACTTTGGAAATGTAGGTTTCTGGTACCTTGAAACACAAATGGTAGTTTATATTTGTCCCATATGTAGAATAGTTATTGCAGGGATTTGGTTAATCATTCTAAGTCTTTGAAGAGAGTGCTTCAAAGTAAGTTGTAAGGAGAAGATTGGCCGTCAGTAGAAACTTCTGTAGCATAGAAGACTAGAACAGTTAATGAAGGCCCAGGTGGCTGTGAGGTTGGAGCCAGCCTTGTTAAAGAGCCCTTGAACACAATAATTTTGCTTGAGTTTTCCAGTTTATTTAAATTTCCCTCTGAGATTTTTAGGGATAGACATCCAAATAAATTTATGTGTGGCTCCATTTAATGTTACCATTTCTGATAAAGAGCCCTTGGTGTCCTAATTCATTTGAATTTATTTCTGCCTTAAGAATTAAGTGTTGCCATTTCTTAAAGGTTTAGCCAGTGAGCTTAAATTTTGTTTTGGTAACTTAACACTGTTACTGGATTTCTTTAATCTCCATAGCACTGCTATAAATTTGGAAGGATCAGTTTTTATCCTCCAAAATGTTTTCAGGAGACTCAATCAAGAAAATGATTTTAAAGGCTCCATGTAAACAGACACTGTGCTTTCATTTCCCAGCGGCCCAGACCTGAATAGTCACATCCAAACTATATTAATTGAAATACTGTTTAGTCACTGGCTCAGGCATATTTATAGCTAGCTCTTATATCTTAAATTAACCTATTTCAATTAATTTATGTATTATGATTAGGCTGTGGCTTACTGGTAATGTTCTGGCAAAGTTCATCAGTTTCTTTGTTCTGTATCCTGAAGAATGACTGCAAGTTTTTTCCATGAACTAGGAACCCTAAACGAACATCCCATCTTTTGGAAATTTCAGCAGTCATTTTTCTGTGGGTCCTGCAAGTCTAGTTCATACAGCATGCCTTCATGAAGTCCAGGCAAGAGTAGTTTCCTGATTAAATGGCTAACATTGAAGGCAAATTCCATAACAAGTTTATTTAATGTCCATGAACCTCTCTGAAGTAATTGGTGCTGTCAGAAGTAGACATATATCATTGTTGAGAAAAGTCTAAGTTCTTAAATCATTTTAAATGCCATATTCTTTTAGACTTTGAAAGGTTTAAAGAAACCTGTTCATATGAAATATATCTTTATATATCTAGAAAACCTAACACAACTAGAAGTTTGACTATAGATAACTATCTATTATTCTGTAGTTCTTAATTATACATTACATTTTTAAATGAGTCACATAATATGATACCTTCAACAAGAGTAGAAATCTCTGCATGTACATATAGTGTAAAATTATTGTCTTTAAATTTGTATCAATATACCAAAATCCATACCAATGTAAACTATTCATTTCTATACCATACCCCTGTCCTCTTTCTTTTTTAGAACAAGATTGACTGTGATCATTAACCATTTATATCCAACCTCTTTTAAATGAAAACAAACATTTATAAACAATCATTTTGGGAATATGGGTGTATTTATCTCCAAACTTCTTTCTGCTGCTTGTTGGGCAAAGTATTTTTATGGTTTATCAGGGGGTATTGTTTCATCAAACCACATTTACCTGGAAGGAGTCCACAGATTCTCATCTTCTGTGGAATCAAAAGCAGAACTTTTTTTCCAAAGTAACCTTAGTCTCAAATTTTGTAGTTAAGATGCCTTTAAAATATATATATGTATATTGACTTATCGTAGCAGTCTCCAAAATCAAATGTCTTTCTGCAGTCAAAAAATTTAAAGAAAACATGTAATCCAGATTCTTTGCATATTTTCCATCTTAACATGGCTTATTTTTACTTTATTTATTCTATTTTTATTTTTAAATTTTTGGGGATTTTTTTAGACAGGGTTTCTCTGTGGATCTTTGTCTATCACCAAAAGCAAGAAACAAAATAAGGAAAGTGAGCTGTTAAGTTTTATTTTCAAGTAAACTCAATATTATTTTTCTAATGTCCTGTCTGAAATCTGTTTGCCTTCAAAGAAATATTATTTTTAAAAGCTCCAGAAATTAGCTATAGAAAATCTAATTTCTGTGGTCATATTCAAACTACAGTGGATTTATGTACTATTAGCGTTTATTGCACATGTTAAATGAATTTGAAATTTCACATCATGATAAATTGCACTGTGTAATATTCATTTTTAAATCAGGTAAATTGGCACATGATCCCTTGAATTTCTCTCTTCTTATTCTATAGCTTGATGCAAGGTATTTTAAAGTGACAGAAACAAAATTATACTAGCACATCTCTAATTCATAATGCATCCAAAAATTAATTCCTAATAATGCCATTTTATCAGAATTAAGTGAGGCAAAAAAGTGAGACAAAGAAACATACATATAATTCAACATCATAATTTAGATTTGAACACAGGTTGGAGATTTCAAACTCCATGCCACTCAACTAGAGCTGTGCATAATCCCCAGTTGTCTATAAATCCAACAAGGATAAAGAAAATTATTTTGCTAAATTTTCTAAAGACTTGACCAATTATGCTGTTTTCACACTATTCTCTGTAAACATTAGTGGTTTTTAAGTTCTTTTTAATGTAAATATTTGTATTTAAAAAACAAAACACTTATATTTTGGAGTAATAATCTATCCATAGATTTCCATTTTACCTAGCAATGAAGCTCCTGATGTATATAGAATCAATACAAAAGAAGTCAAACAACCAAACAATAAAACTTGTGAGAATGCCATGCGAGGGAAGCACTTGAATTTCTATAAGAAGTTGAAAAATTCACCACATATTTACAAATAAAAGATACCATCTCAGGTTCAATTTTTCAAAATGCTAAGTTTTACCTAAGACCCTTTCTATGGAAAATGCATATTGATAGTTCTAAGAGGTAATTTACTTTAGAGAAGAAATTCTCATTTTTCTGAGGTGTTTTATTTAATAAAAAATTATAATATGGTAGTAATTTTATGTTGAATTCTTCTGTTTTCCTACATGGCCTACCTTCTTGGTTTACTTTTCATCTTTCCCAATTCTATTCTGGGTATATAAAACCTTGGAAGAAAAAAATGTGATTTTTTTAAATTGATTTTATTGAGCTATACATTTTTCTCTGCTTACCTCTCTTCCTCTCTCCTCTCCTTCAACCCTCTCCCATGATCTCCATGCTTCCAATTTATTCAGGAGACCTTGTCTATTTTTTACTTCACATGTATATTAAATCTATGTATGTCTCTTATAGGGTCCTGATTGTTGTCTAGGTTCTCTGAAATAACGATTTGTTGGCTGGTTTATTTTTTTGCTTTATGGTGATAAACCACTTATAAGTGAGTATATGTGATAATTGTGCTTCTGGGACTGAGTTACCTCACTCAATATGATGTTTTCTAGATCCATTCATTTGCCTGCAAATTTCAAGATGTCATTATTTTTTTCTGCTGTATAGTGTAAATGTGCTACATTTTCCTTATCCATTCTTTGGTCAAGGGGCATTTAGGTTGTTTCCAGGTTATGGCTATGATAAACAATGCTGTAATCCCTGACTTCAAACTCTACTATAGAGCTATAGTGCTGCAAACAGCCTGGTATTGACATAAAAACAGACAGGAGGACTAATGGAACTGAATCAAAGACCCAAATATTAATCCACACACCTATGAACACCCAATTTTTGACAAAGAAACAACAAATATAAAATGAAAAAAAAAAGAAAGTATGTTTAACAAATGTTTCTGGCATAACTCGATATCAACATGTAGAAGAATGAACATAGATCCATATCTATCATCATGCACAAACTCAAATCCAAATGCATCAAAGACTTCAACATAAAACCAGACACACTGAACCTCATAGAAGAGAATGTGGGAAGTACACTTACTTGAATGCATTGGCACAGAAGACTACTTCCTAAATATAACCCTAGTAGCCCAGACACTGAGAGAAGCAATTAATAAATGGGACCTCCTAAAACTGAAAAATCTGATATTTTAAATACACGAAACAAATAAGACAGAAACCGTTACAAATATTTTTAGTACTGTTGATAAGGCAGTTATGTAAATTGAAGATTTCACTTTATAAACAAACTGTGTAAGAACAATGATGGCTACTCAACCGTGCTCCAAATTCTGCCAATTCCTCATGTTCAATCAATGTTAAGTTATAGAGAGAAACAAATATTCAGGACATGAACTGTGTCCTGTCTGCTTCCGCAAAGCTCTATAGGGTCCTTTCCAGAATCCAAAGTTAAATTCCTCAGTTCTGAATCCTGACTTTTAGTTCTACCTCCCAAAATTTGTGTTTCTCACAGATTTTCTCAGGAACTGGATAGAAGAAAAAGTTGAATCTTTTCAAGCTGTAAAACAAGCTTAAGCTGATTTTTGTATGACTTTGGGTTTAAGGATACTCCATTGATCATGTGTGTGCTTGTTTTTATGCTTCTACCATTGTGTTATAATCTTATCACTTGGTACTTTATAGATTCAATTAATGCCAAGATAGAGTCTATAAAGAAATCCTCAGTTTCTAATGACTGACAGACCATTTAGTGCATTCAAAAAAAATGATGAAGGTAACCTTAAAATGATGATTTCAATTATGGAGCAAAACTTCAATTTATTAATTCTACTTAAATGGAAAAACTAAATATTTCAAGAAACTCTGTGGCATTGTAAGAAGACTTGTACCCATAATTAAGAGGGTATTACATTATTATTTTCTTTAAATTATAGAGTGGGTAAGTGAAGAAGGAAATTCAACATGAAAATGACTCTGTACACATAGTTTTTACTAGGCAGAAAAGGTACCTGACTTGGATAGCACTGTTTTTTTTAATTATTATTTTATTAGTAGAGAAACTAACCTGTCATTTCCCTCTACTTGGATTGTGATTCAAGTAGCATGAAATTACTGTATTAGAATCACTGTTGCTGCGATTATCTCATAAGGGTCAACATTTATTGAGAAATACTCTATTATATGAAATTTGGCAAAAGGAACTTTACTGGTAGACCAATTCTGACCTTCAAATGTTGACAGCTTTCAAGTGCCATGATCAGGTTTTTCCTCCCCTTTAAGCACTCACATCCATCCCAGTAGATCTTTACTGCACAGGAGAGCATTTGCATCTTACTTTATCACTGATTCATGTTCACTGTGCAATTTGCTGTGAAGTAATATGAAAATTCAAGTGGGAAACCGAGTTGGGCCTTGTTTAGGTTGAAGTGTGAGAGGACTCTAGTAGAAATATTCATTCTAGAAAAATTAACACAGTTATATTTTTTTAAAAAATGCATGCACTATATTTAAATAAGCAAATTAATAGAATTTAGCTGTCTATACACTTTTGTATCATTAGAAAGTGCTCATCAGTCTTTAAAGGCCATCATGTTATATATGGTAAGAAGACACGAGCAAATGTGATAAATCAAGGAATCTTCTAGGTGAGAAGACTGACACTGTAACTCCAGCTGCTGATGATCTGACACCTTCTGTCCTCTGCAGAAACCTGCATAATTGTGGTTCATTAATATATACTGAGGTGCACACCCATACTCATGAAATAAAACACATACAAAAATATAATTAATGTAATATAGCATACTAAGGATAAGAACCACATTATCATCTCAATAGATGTAGAAAAAGCCTTTGAGAAAACCGTTCATATATTTAGCTAAAAAACCTGAAGAAATTAGAAAAAGAAATTACATCTCTCTACATAACTAAAGATATATGAAGGCCTATAGCCACTCTTAAACCAAAGAGGGAAAAACTGAAGCATCACTTCTACTCCTATGTACAATGCTTCAAACATTAGTCAAAAAATAAGAAAAAAAAAGAACATTCAAACAAATGGGACAAAGACTCAAACTATTTTGTTGTTTTGAAGCAAGAAATAATTCTATACTTAAAAAACCACATAAACACCACCAGATGGCATGTGAAGAACACTTTGAACAAAGTAGGACAGAAAACCTACCCAGACATACACACAAACATGTACACACACAAGGAGTTTTTAGTAAACCAATAAAGATCAACTAAAACAAAAGTCAAGAATACAATCCCATTTACAAAAGTTCAAATTTTAAAATAATTAGGCATAAGTTTAAGTGAAAATGTTAAAGATCTTGTCTTAGTGTTTCTGTTGCTGCAATGAAACACAATGACAACAAAGCAAACTGGGGAGGAAAGGATTTTGTTGACTTACACTTTCATAATTCTGTTCCTCGTCAAAGGAAGCCAGGCTAGGCACTCAAACAGTGCAGGAAGTTGGAGGCAGGAGCTGATGCACAAGCCATTGATAGTTGCTGTTTTACTGGCTTGCTTCCCATCGCTTTCTCAGCTTGCTTTCTTATAGAATACAGGATCAGAAGGCCAAGGGTGCCACACCCACAATGGACTAGACTCTCCCACATCAATCACAAATTAAGAAACTGGATTTATGGACGTATTTTCTCAGTTGAGATTCCTTCCTTTCAGGTCACTCTACCTTTGCTAACACTGACCTCCACAATAGAAACTGTGATTCACTGAACACAGTAAAAATATCACAAGTTTTTTTTTCTCACATATGGAAGCTGGGGGTTTAGAGAGTATTACATAAAATGAAGAGGAAAGAAACCAGCAAGGATGTAGAGAAAATTAGAGATTTTAATAAATAGTAATAGAGGGAGCAAATGCTACCAGAATACATTATATACAATTATGTAAATTCTATAATGAAATATCTCTTCTTGTACAATAATATATGTTAATTAGAAATAAAAGAAGTAAAACAATTTAGCACAACCCAAAATAAGATCAGGGCATCGGTTAGAGATTTTCATTATGCATAGCTGGGGCATATTACACAGTTGCTCTGGTTATTTCTATTCTAATCTAGAAGAGAGAGAGATGGCATTAGTAATACTTTGAGCAGATGGAATGGATGATAATCTTCACAGTGCACATGGCAGGCAGGAGCTGATACATACTGTCAACCAATACACATTATCAATTCTTACCCTTATCAAGGGTCAGGCAAAAGACACAATAGTGAATTTACACCCTTACATATGTGTCAATATCTTTATAATGTTTTTTATTCTTTCCTATGTCCTCACATATATCTCTTTTGTCTGGTACTTCAGTTCTTTTTATAATTGTTTTTAATAAATAGACAGATAGGTCAGAAACTCAGAGATGGGCTTAGTAATGTGAAAAGAAATCATGCCTACAGAATATGCTACAATTTTTCTGCTAAGAAATAAAACTAAGATCTTTTTCTTGTGACCAGGTACAGTTAGTTCTTTTTAGAAGTAGATTCCACTTGAAATTACTTGAGAAATATCTATGAACACCACTTATCGATTTATTCATTTTTTTTGTTCTTACATTGGCAAATTAAAGTGAGATTAATAGTATACTTGTTCTCATGTGAAACATTGAAATAAACTACAAAACAGATGGAATTAAATAGCATGAGAATAAATAATGCTACCTATACAATGTATGGTAAATGGCACTGAGACTCTGATGAAGTATTTTAATTTTTGTCCACTAGAAGAAAATAAGAATTACTTTAAGATTGCTTTCTGAATATAATTTTTATAGTTTGTGAAATAAAAGTTTGTGGGACAAGAGGAAATCCAGAAGATTTATGTAGGCAAGACAAGTGAACTATATCCCAAGACCTTTTTCTTATTTAATCAAAATAATTTTAATTAATTGTTTGTGGTAACTATAAACAAATTTAACTCATCTTTGTAGGATTCTATGGCCTTGTTTATATTTACTATAAGTAGAATTTAGAATAGCCTAGATATCTTTTCTATCATTCATTAACTTTGGAGACTGAACTGTATATTTCTCACTAATCTGTAGAGCTATAGGCTACTTAGCATACTTAATTTACTGTTTCATATAGCAGATACTGTAATTTTTTATACTAAATCAACTGCAAATACAACTTAAAATAATCTACTTCTAAGTGAACTACCACATTCTTAATAGGGTCTAGGAACACTGATGACTTACTTAAATTCACAAGTGAGTAATAAGAGCAGATGCATAGCTGAGCTCTCTTTCACCTGAATCTAATTCCAGTATCACATAACACAATATTAACACATTTTTCACAAGTGTGCACTATAGTTTACATAATGAATACTGCAACTCGAGGATTTTAAAATGTGTCATATTTTTCTTCAGGTTTAGGGTAAAACCTGCTATTATATAAACTAATGCTAAATCCCTTAAAAAATAAAATACTAAATCCCTTAAAAAATACTAAATTCCTTAAAAAATAAAATCAAAACTATGCTCTAACCTGTTTTATCATATTTTTTCCTTTGTTTTCATATAATAAACTGTTCTCTAATAAAGGGCCTCCTAATTTCAACCTCTAAAGATCATTCTCAGAATTATGATATAGATATCTTTGGGAAATTACAAATTAAATATACAACATATCAGAGAAAGATACTCTCAATCTTGGCTTCACCTCTTTGTTTCACTCCCTAAATCTCTAATGGGTCTATAACTACGAATATAAGGAAGGGTGAAAATATTCACATATTGATAACTCCATCCATCCAGATAGGTTGTTTAGCTTGTGGCATCCTATAACAAAAGATCTATCCAGAAGAACTGTCACTTATAAGTTTAACATACAGAACTAAATCAGCAATTCCAATGTATTTGAGTTTTATTCATCTTGTCATAGCTATTGGGAGACTTAATATTGCTTCTATACTAATCTGCAAAACCTATAAAGGTGTAGGTGAGACTATTCATAAAATGGTAATTGCCTTCTGCAGATAACTAAAATATAATCAATCAAAAAGAAAGAAAAAAGAACAAAACACAGAAACATAAAATATGCTGGCAAAACTGGATGGAGCTAGAAAACATCATTTTGAGTGAGGTAACCCAGACCCAGAAAGACAATTATCACATGTACTCACACACAAGTGGTTTTTAAACATAAAGCAAAGAAAACAAGTCCACAAATCACAATCCCAGAGAACCTAGACAACAATGAGGACCCTAAGAGAGACATACATAGATGTAATCTACATGGGAAGTAGAAAAAACAAGATCTCCTGAGTAAATTGGGAGCATGGGTACCATGGGAGAAGGTTGAAGGGGAGGGGAGATGAAGGAAAGGGATCAAAGAAATGTAAAGACAATAAAAATCAATTTAAAATGCTGCCAAAAGAGATGGTAGATGATTTTTATCCAGGTACAATACATGTATTACATCCTGTGCATTCAGTCATCATCAAGTGATGCATAATGTATCCTCAAAGTTCACCTCCCATTCCTCCTCAGCATAATTTTTGAAACTTCTTAACAGTATCCCATTGTTATTTGGAGTCATGAATGTATTATAAGCTGGTGTTCATATAAACTTTGTCTTGCATCTTAGGAATACATAAATGAATGTGGTCTAGTAACCACTTCAAAGAAGGCATAGCTTAATATAATATATTTAAAAGTGTTTGGTTTGGAGGTATCAACTGAGAATTTGATTTGATAAAATATATTTTTTCATATCTCATCCAGGACTCACTAAATCAAAAACTCTGGTTTTGACACTCAGCATTTTTTAACAAATCCTAATTTTTTTAATAATGTGATTATGATGCATGCTAGAGCTGGAGCAAAACAACAATTATATCTGAGTCAAAACAGGAAGCATCAAAACAAAATGCATGCAGTGCTTTGATAATGGTTTTAGGTATATGAATTCCTTCTAATAGGTCTACACATGTGAATTTTTTCTTTATATTTCTGAAGGCATATAGAAACTCTTATAAATGAGCCTACAACTCACAGTTAGATTATTTGTATTGTTGATCACGCTACTGTGAAATTATTGGGTTTGGTTATTGAAATTTTAAAGGTGATGTTTCAGGCTTTTTGTAGAATGCAGTTGTTGCTCTTTGAGTAGGGATTAAGACAAAATGATGTTTCACTTGGGAAATAACATATCTTACTGATGCATTTGTTTTTAGCAAAACCTGCTCTGTGTGAATTTGTTTGATACGAGGCTGTCAATTAAACAACATCATATTGATATCCAAATATTAGTATATTATGAAGAACAATGTTTGAAAACCAAAGGACTTTGAACTACTCCTGGCATTGTTTGAAACCACATGAATGTTTCAATACTGCAGGTTAGCAAGCTCAGCAGCTGGCATTAAAGTCATTAATGAACTACAGACAGGCATCCCATACTTCCTGAAAGTGTGCTGCTGCATGGCAAAACAGGTAAATGGTTACTAAAAGTTACTAAATGGAGTTACAATTTTTATGAACTTTATTTTCTATAACCTCTTGCAAATTAATAAAACATCATACACAAATATTAGCCAGGCTCCAAATCAATACCCCTTAAAAAACAAATTTACATTAAGAATTAGCATTCAAAATGGAAACATGAATAGTAAATTTAATACTTTCAGTTTAAAATATATTATATTCACTTATCCACCATGAAACAAACAAGAAAATGTTTATACCTAGAATTTTCAAATCCACATTAGTATTCTCCTTCCTTTGAATGCCATCTATAAGAGCTTTGGCAGGGGAAATATGGAAATTGGGTTCCAGATCCACCAACAAAACATTCTATAGGTCATCACTGTCTTGGTCAGCTAAATAAAGAGTAGAACAGACATTTACTTCAGCTCCCCATAAGACAGCAGTATTTTCTTTCCTTTCTATCCTATCTGTACTTGTTCTGCTTACTCAAACAGAAATTTTAGATTATCATATACCATTAAGTGGCATTTATAATGCTGTTGAGTCCAAATCAAATCTTCTTCATAGCTCTCCTGATTTCATGCTTGTAAATCTGGTGTTTATCTTATAGCATTTATGGTTATATTTCTATCGGTTCCCAGTTTTTGTTTTTGAAATTGAAATACATTTACATCATTTCCCCCCATTCTTTTTCCTCCCTTAAATCTCTCCCTGCCAATCTCACTCCCAAATTCATGGTTTCTTTCTCTCTGGTTAATCAGGTTTTAAGTGCACCAAATTGATCTGAGCTCTTAGCCCCACAATCAGAAAATTCATTCAATTATGAGTCATATAGAATGCATTTTGATGCCACATTAAAATTTCTAGTGACTGGAGAGACGATTTATTGGTTAATAACTTACACTGCTCTTATAAAGGACCCAAGTTAGGTTCCCATCCCCCACACTGAGCAGTTAACAACTATCTGCTTCTCCAGTTCCAGAGAATCTTCTGACCTCTAGGGATACCTCCTAACTCATCTATCTTTGCAATCTTGTTCTTGTATCAAAGCCTAATAACTATTTTATCCATTTTCTTTTTATGTCTCCTTTCTTCTTCAGTCTGCTCAAATTACCATGAAATGCAATAATTTTAACCCACTCTGAAGTGATCTCTAGTCATTCTGATTGCTAATGCTGCTTTTCTTGCTCTCCATTGGGTGCTGTCTGTTCCCTTTCTACTGCCATAACAAAATATGACCAAGGCAACTTATAGAATAGAGCATTTGTGGGGATCACAGATTCAGAGAGTTAGGTTCCATGATCATCATAGTGAGGAGCATGGCAGCAGGCAAGTAGGCTGATAGTTTACATCTGATCCACAAGCAGGAAGGGGAGAGAGAGAGAGAGAACTAAGCGGAAATGGCATGAGCTTTTGTTGTTTGAAAGCTCATCCCCAGTGACACACTTCCTTCAACAGGTCACACCTCCTAATCTTTCTCAAGTATTCAAGTATATATAAATACTTGAAATATTCAAGCATATTCAAATAAATAGACCCCCTATGGGTGCTATTGTCATTCAAACCCCTACATGTGCTGTCCACCTTCAGGCCTTTAATGATCTCCATCCTCTACTATAGTGTGTGTGTGTGTGTGTGTGTGTGTGTGTGTGTGTGTGTGTGTGTCAAGCCTTTCTTCAACTGTAGTTTTCTGAAAGAAGCATTTCATTAACATGGTATTTAAAATTGTAACATCCATCCTGATCCAGAAGTATCAGACAACCATCTTGATCTGGTCATTGTCTCACATAAGTATTTTAACTCTTAGCCTATAACAAATCTCAGCATCCTAGCATAATTTTATGAAAATGATTAAAAGTATAATTATAACAGCTGAACTATTGAAGAAGTTATTGCTCATAGCACTATTGTAATATAATGGCCCAAATCCAGGCTGAGAAGATTAATTTCAGGTTTTGTTTGCTTGTTTGTTTTATTGTTATTAAAGAAAGTTATTTTGTTACACTTTTGCTTCTTTTTTTTTTTTAGTCTCTCAGAGAAGATTGAAACACGAATAAAAGAATAATAGAATTAGGTTGGTACACCTGAGATGAGTAAAGACTGTTTTAATATATATGACATTACTAAAGTATCTAAAATTTTCTGTATGTGATTTGATGTCATTACTCCCCCACAGACATACAGAGAGATGAGGACATGTGTAAATCCTATAAAGTTTATGTAATGCAGAATGACTCCATGAACAATCTGTTCTCCCTCTGTTGTATTTATATTTAGGAAGCATTTGCCTTGCTTACTATAAATTCCTTCTCTCCATGCTTTATCTTGAATGTAGCAGCAAAGATGAGCACCACAGTTGATGCTTCTGAAGTTTACTTTAATTTTGAAACAAGCAGAGATTGGAAGTGGAGCAGACCACTGTAACAAATCTTTCTCTGTTCTGCCAATGAGTTCCCAAATAATGACACAGAGACTTCTTTTAATAATGAAAGCTTGACTTTTGTATGAACAAACTTAGGCTTGTCCCTAACCATTAATATCAATCTATGTTCTATGATGTAGCATTACCTCTGTTTCTTTTTTTTTAATTTTTATTGAGCTCTACATTTTTCTCTGCTTCCCTCCCTGCCTCTCCCCTTGCCTTCAACCCTCCTCCAAGGTTCACATACTCCCAATTTATTCAGGAGATCTTGTCTTTTTCTACATTACCTCTCTTTCTTCTTGTACCTCTTGTTTCCTCTCCATGTCTCCTGGTGTCTCCTGTGTGTCTAGATTCTTCCTCTTTTCCTTTCTATCCCCAGAAATTCTACCTATAACTCCTGCCTAGGAGGAGGTATTGACCATTCATTCAGCTTTTTATTACAATCACAAAAAATAAATCTTCACACAGTGTACAAATATCCTACAACAAACCATTCTGTTGGTCTCTTTAGAGATATCATGACTCACTCCTTCCTATATTGTCTATATTAGAGTTGTGGTGTGGTAAAACAGCAGATCAAAATAGCTATAGCAGACAGTGTGTCACCCCATCCCATATAGCCAACAGCCCAAAGGCGTGGAAAAACATGTTCCCACCTTTATTTTAATTTATCGGCACATAAACTTTTAAGACAGTATACTATAAAAACAATTTCTTTTCCAAAGAGTGACTTTTACCCTCTGAAAAATACCAACACTTATTTCCCTTACATGTGAATTTATTCATTCTGATACACAGTTAAGAATTTCTTTGTACAGTGCTATATAAGAGGAAGGATATCAAGCATTTTTTGTTTGTTTCACGTTTCAACACTTCACTATTCAATATAATATTTCCAACCAAATATTTTTATTGATTATTAACTGTTTGAGAATTTTACATCATGCACTCAGATCCCACTTGTTTCCCAGTCTTCCCATGTCTGCCCCCCACCCTTATGACATTTCTGTGAAATTAAAGAAGGAGAAGGAAAAGGAAGTGGACAAGGATGCGGAGGAGAAGAAGTAAGAGGACGAGGAGGAAGAGAAGAAGAAAGAAGAGGAGGAGGAGATGATGATGTCCAATTGTGTTGTCCATATACTCACTGGAGCATGGTCAACTCCCAGGAGCCAGTCCCATAAAGAAATCTGTGTTCTTCCATACCCAAACCCATATGAGAAGACATCAGTTGTGGAGAGATATACTTCAGCACCTGAACCCGCATGGAAAGTCATCAATTGTGGTGAGATACACTTCAGCATTCTTGTCACAATTTTTAAGGATTCTCTTAGATGGCTTTCTATCCAGGCTGTTACTTTTTTGAGGAGTGAGGGTGAGGTGGGGGTAAGGGTTGTCAAAGAAGCATTCTGTGCCCCTCTTTTCCAACTTTGAGTGTGCAGTCATTAATATCGCTTTAAAAAATTACTTTTAATGGCACTGATATGTTAATAAAGTCCTTTATTAGAAAATAAATTCAAGAAAATTACAAATTTTGATTTTATTTATTTATTTATTAAAGATTTCTGTCTCTTCCCCACCACTGCCTCCCATTTCCCTCCCCCTCCTCCAACCAAGTCCCCCTCCCTTGTCAGCCCAAAGAGCAATCAGGGTTCCCTGCCCTGTGGGAAGTCCAAGGACCACCCACCTCCATCCAGGTCTAGTAGGTGAGCATCCAAACTGCCTAAGCTCCCACAAAGCCAGTACATGCAGTAGGATCAAAAACCCATTACCATTGTTCTTGAGTTCTCAGTAGTCCTCATTGTCCACTATGTTCAGCGAGTCTGGTTTTATCCCAGTCTTTTTCAGACCCAGGCCCAAGAGATGCTCTAACATACAACAAAAGTATAGGCTCAACTATGTTCATAGCAGCATTGTTTGTAATAGCCAGAACCTGGAAACAACTTAGATGCCCTTCAATGGAAGAATGGATGAAGAAAGTATGGAATATATACATATTAGAGTACTACTCAGCAGTAAAAAACAATGGCTTCTTGAATTTTGCATGCAAATGAATGGAAATAGAAAACACTATCCTGAGTGAGGTAAGCCAGACCCAAAAAGAGGAACATGGGATGTACTCACTCATCCTTGTTTTCTAGCCATAAATAAAGGACATTGGGCCTATAATTAGTGATCCTAGAGAAGCTAAATAAGAAGGAGAACCCAAAGAAAAACATTTAGGCATCCTCCTGAATATTAACCTGCAGCAGGCGATGAAAGGAGACAGAGACAAAGACCCACACTGGAACACCGGACCGAAATCTCAAGGTCCAAATCAGGAGGAGAAGGAGAGAGAGAGCACGAGCAAGGAACTCAGGACCGCAAGGGGTGCACCCACACACTGAGACAATGGGGATGTTCTATCGGGAAATTTTGATTTTATCTAAATGAAGAAATCTTTTCTTTGTACAGGAGTGTTTTAAAACTAAGGGAATTTATCATTAAGTAAATTTTGTTGTTGTCAGAGCTAGGGGACAGAATGTCACAAGAACCTAATGCATTAAAGTCCTCTGATACTACTAATCATTCTATCAGGCACAGGACAGCTGTTCAACAGATAACTCTTTAACTTCAACAGTAGTAACATGGAGAGTGACCTTAAAGGATGTCAGTGAACTGCACTCGTATCAAAAACCATGCTTTTGCAATCTGCATTGCCTCCAGTGTAGCTTCTGTGATTTTCCTGCATGCTCATGAGTTCTTAAAGGTAATCCAGTATATTCATTAAAGTATGTCTGCTTTTCAAGAGGGACTCAGTGGCAGGTCTAAAAACCTTATGCTTATTTGAAAAACCATACAGTTTGATGTACCACATTTAACATCTTCCTAGGTTAAAAATGGTCATACCTGCCTAGGGTTCCAGATTCTCAATGGCACCAGAAGATCTAGAACAAACATCTTCAGGTAATCAGCTCATGGCTAGAAATGTCCAGATATTCAGGTGTCCCTGAAAGCCATTATTAATCTGCATTCACTTAATTCTACTCAACACAAGATGGTTCTAAATGTAGGCTTAAGTCTTATTTCTTGGTCTTACCAGGCATTAGCGAGAATAAATAATAGTAAGCGATTTAAATGAAAATCGCCTTCAGTGTCTAGTTACCAAAACAGCATTTAGACATCTGAAAATGCCTGTGGAAGAATCTAGTTATGCCGGGCGGTGGTGGCGCATGCCTTTAATCCCAGCACTCGGGAGGCAGAGGCAGGCGGATCTCTGGGAGTTCGAGGCCAGCCTGGTCTATAAGAGCTAGTTCCAGGACAGGCACCAAAATCTACAGAGAAACCCTGTCTCGAAAAATCATAAAAAAAAAAGAATCTAGTTATTACGAGCCTTTATTATATACCAGTTTCTGCCACAGAACCAGGTATAGATACCAATTATAAATAGATAGAATATAGTTTAAATAGATGATAGATAGATATATAATAGAAAGGTATTGGTTAGGCAATAATGATATCGACAATGGTATTATCAATACAAATATAGAGATAATGCAAACAGTTGATAATAATTGTTGTACAGGCTAAGAACTTTAACCTCTGCCATATGAAGAGCTGAGAGCTTAAAGGCTGATAGGAAAAAGGCAAAGATCAATGTTGTGGTTCAAGACTGCTGGGCAAAAAGCAGATCCCTTTTGTCGGTTATTTATTCTGTTCAAGAACTCAATGTAATTTAATGAGAGCAATTTATAGAAAAGAAAAAATTTGCTTTACTAAAGTTATTGATTTAAACACTCTTTAGAGTCTAGATATATCAAATCGTTTATCTCAGCACTTGGGAGATGAAAATAGGAGGACCTTAAGTCTGTGGTAAATCTGGATTACATTATGAGATTCTGTCAACAAACAAACAGGGTTGGGGAGATAGGCAAGTAACTGTAAAGTTACTTGCCTCACAACTATGAGAGTCTGAATATCCAGAACCCCACAAAAATCCCAAAAGCCAGGCATGGTGATGTGTTTTTGACATTCCAGCATAGACAATATGGAACATAAAGACAGCAGATGCTGGAACTTGCTTGCCAGCTAGCCTCTCCTATTTAACAAAAGTAGAGGACATTTTCCTGAGGAATGATAGCCTTAGTTGTTCTCTGTCCTGCACAGATATGGATACATACAATAAGCCTGTGGGCACACACATGCACAAACAAAAATAAGACAACATTTTAATTTCACTCACTGATATTCTCATTTATATGTATAAACCAAAATAAATGAGTCAATATTAGAAGTTTGGAATATAAAATTCTTAGGGTAACTATTAGCTATGAAACATATCTGCTCATTAAGTCTGCTATACCCCTCAAATTCCATTCATTCCCTGTCTCTTGGCAACATTTTATTAATAATGATAAAAGCAGACAGAAATTATATTAATATGATGAGTCATGTTTTTGAAACAATATATTTTTTTTTGGTCTTTCGAGACAGGGTTTCTCTGTGGCTTTGGAGCCTGTCCTGGAACTAGCTCTTGTAGACCAGGCTGGCCTCGAACTCACAGAGATCCGCCTGCCTCTGCCTCCCGAGTGCTGGGATTAAAGGCGTGCGCTACCACCGCCTGGCTGAAACAATATCTTATTAGCTTCTACAGACTCTGTCCCTGACATGAAGAAAATATCAAGTTAGTCAAGAATTTCTATGTGGCCGTAGACTAAAAGGAGCTACAGAATTCCAAGGTTATTTTCCTTACACAGAATGGCAGCATGCCTCACAATGAAAGTCTAGAAAGCCTAGAAAAATTCACCTGTAAATTAAAAATACAAAGATCCTTCTTCAGGAGCAGCTTAGCAAAGGTCAAGCAGACAGCTTCTCTATGTCGGATAACAAATTACTTACCACCACTGGTTCAGGTAACTTTGTGGATATGTCTTTTAATAACTTACTAAAAATAATAGTACAATTTACAGGAATCCTTTTGGTAGAATAATACCTTACTCCTTACAGTTTTAAATGTTTATGAGCTACTTCCGTTAACCTGATCATGGACAGAAACATATACAAATATTTGTGTTATAAATGACATTTGTATAAATAATCTTTCCATCATGATAAAGGGATGTTATAATGTTCAGTGTGATGCTCAACCATTTGATTCAAATTTTCTCATCAATTAGTTCAGTTAAGACAGAAAAGTTCAGCAGTCTGGAAGGTGTGTACAGAGATTAATTAGTCAACACTTATTGTAGACACAGTTAATGTGTAATAAAATGTGAAGCAGTAAAAGCTGGTGAAAACCTATCAACTTCAGTATTTTAATATACTATGTAGTTCAAACAGTACAGTTTATGCCAAGGTTTTGTTTTTGAGCCAGTCTAGCCTACTTGATATGCTCCTGGCCAATGAGAGAAGGGCCTCTCCGACATAGTAGATAGCTCTTGAGGTGAAATATCCCACTTGCCCTCTGACTTTAACCTACATGCAGAGAAATATCTACATTTTTATACAAACAAAATGAGAGAATTTTTATAAAGACCTATAGATTTTCTATGTATAACAATATATTTCTGGTTTGTACTATTTTGTTATTATTTGTTTATAAAGGTTCAAGAAGTCTAAGACTTTTCATAGCTATTCAAATATCAAAAGGGCCTGTTCCACATTCTTGTCTTGTCTCTTTGTCATGTTCAGTTTAACATTGTAACCTCATTCTTTCTAATTTTATCCATCTCTGCTCTTTAGACTTTCTTTGATATTGCCATCTCTGTGCTTCTCTGATATGCTTTCCTCATTCCAAGAATTCACACGGTGGCCTATTATCTCTTTTGTGTTAAGTATTAAAGTTCTTTGCTTAATGAATTCAGAACAGTGTCTTCCTACTGCTGGAGTATCAACTCAACTTGTTCCCTTTACTTTTTTTTTTTCTAGTTTGACCTTTGCTTTCCAAACAGTACACTATATCCTTTCATTCTATATGTGAGGCATGTAGGCATACTGTAAACTTTTACTTATCTTTCTGATCTCACTCAAAAGTCATATCCTCATGATTTCTTCCTCTTTAGTGTGGTTTGTATCACATGCTCTTTTACACTTCCCATGTCATCTTATTCATATTTCATATTACATTACTTATTGTACAATTCTGATTTGTCTTTCTTTCTCTCATGTTCACATAGCTCCCTCATGTGAGAACACATTTGTATTACTCATTTTCATAACTGAACCCAGAATAGTTCCTGTAAAGCAGTCTGTTTGGTAAATATTTATCCAGTGGTGAGAAAATGAACACATTTGTCAAGAATTATAAAGTATCCTTTGCAGTAAAAGATAACAAAAATTGGAGTTGATTTTAAGATAGAGAAAAATGCTAAAAGAACAGATAACTGTTCCTTTATACTTGCTGAAAAATAAGGGTAAGAGAAATGTGAATGTTAGCTCTGAAATTACAAGGAAACTTTGGCTAATGAATTTTTTTAAACAAATAATTCAATCTGGGAATATCATGATGGGTGCCTAGGCAGTTTGGATGCTCACCTTACTAGACCTGGATGGAGGTGGGTGATCCTTGGACTTCACACAGGGCAGGGAACCCTGACTGGTCTTTGGGCTGACGAGGGAGGGGGACTTGATTGGGGGAGGGAAATGGGAGGTGGTGGCAGGGAGGAGGCAGAAATCTTTAATTAATTAATTAATTAATTAATTAAAAAAAACAAAAGTCAGAAGGTGACAAAAAAACAAAAAAAAAGAAAAGTTAAAGTTGGATTCAGTTTATTAACCACCATATACTTTCGTCATTTGGAAAAGTTTAAAATAGACTTCACTTGCATAAAATAAATTTGGATACATCTCGAATATACTCTCTCATATATAAGGTAGCAGAGATCTTTGTTCTTCAGGGTGATTTGTTGGCATCTACCAGACAGAGTCCAGCATGTGGGGCCACTGTAATGACTGGGTACTGTTAACCCTGCCTTGAGACCATGGGAGGGAATCTTCTATGCTTCTCTTTCTACTTGTGATTTGTGGGAGCTCCCTCCACTCCTTCAGCCAATAGCCTTTAAGATACCAACCGACTTGGACGTGGTCTTTTTTTGCTTTAAAAAGCAGTGGTATACCTGCTCTCTCTTTCTTGTTTCCAGCTTCCAGGTGTTAGACTTCGTTCCTGGTTGTGTAAAGAGCTGTTGTTTGGGATGGTGATATGTAAGTTTTCCCCTTAAATAAATAACCCTTTTATCAATCATAATTCCAAACTAGTGTGGACTTCCTTTGTGACTTACGCCTTCATTTGATGCCCAAAGTTTGGTTTTAGAACACCCCGGCTTGGCTGCCTGCTGCCAGCTTGGCTTGGCATGAGCCGTCCCTCAGCCACGCTAGTGCATGGAGCAGGCAGTTCAATATAGAATCTTGTGCAGCGACTTTTCTTGCTGCAATTCTTTATATTTTCTCTTTACACACCTTAAATTGGCTTCAAGTCAGCATGCACCCTACTGTTTGCCTCCTGCCAGGGCACACAACAGAAATCTGGGTGAGACACAGGCTTCCCTGTTTGAGCCAGCTGTTCCATGGTTATCTACTGATTTGTTTACATTTGCCCATTCCACTGTTCAAGAGAAATCTGCAGAGCACACAGTATGTGATTTCTCTTTCATCAATTCACTCTAAAATCAGATTTCAGGCCAGAAATGTGTGTTCACGTGCACCATGACACTCTGCTGGGTTAGTTTTGTAGGTAGCCCCTGAAACCTACTGGCAGGTAACAGTTATTACACCTAATCCAACTAATTAAAACATAGATAAGATTTAATATCCTAAATATAGATCATAAGTTGCTAATTTAAAAGGGTAATATGTTAGACAACCTAACCGTCCAAGGTTCTGATAACCTCATTACTTAAACATGAGTGAGGTTTTACAAGACTTATATGATGTCTCTTCTACATCATTGATCTTAATTCTGGGGATTAGTTTTGTCCTCAATATTTTTCTTTAAAAAAATGGTTTGAAAGCAATATATAGCAAGCCAACAGCCAATATCAAATTAAATGGAGAGAAACTCAAAGCCATTCCACTAAAATCAGGAACACGACAAGGCTGTCCAATCTCACCATATCTCTTCAACAAAGTTCTTAAAGTTCTAGCAATAGCAATAAGACAACATAAAGAAATCAAGGGAATTCAAATCAGAAAGAAAAAAAGTCAAACTTTTGTTATTTGAAGATGATGTGATAGCGTACATCAGTGACCCCAAAAACTCTACCAAAGAACTCGTACAGCTGATAAACAACTTCAGTGATATGGCAGGTTACAAGAACAACTAAAAAGTAAGTAGCCCTCCTATACACAAAGGATAGAGAAGCAGAGAGGAAATTCAGAGAAACTTCACCTTTTATGATAGCCACAAATAGCATAAAGTATCTTGGGGTAACTCTAACCAAGGAAGTGAAAGATCTATTTGACAAGAACTTAAAGGCTTTGAAGAAAGAAATTGAAGAGGACATCAGAAAATGGAAGGCTCTCCTATGCTCTTGGATGGATAGAATCAACATAGTAAAAATGGCAGTTCTACCAAAGGCAATCAATAAATTCAATGCAATCCCCATTAAAATCTCAACAAAATTCTCCACAGTACTTGAGAGAATAATAATCAACTTTATATGGAAAAACAAAAAAACCAGGATAGCCCAAACAATCTTATACGATAAAGGAACTTCCAGAGGCATTACCATCCCAGTTTTCAAACTCTACTATAGAGCTACAGTATTGAAAATAGCTTGGTACTGCCATAAAAACAGAGAAGTCAACCAAGGGAATTGAATAGAAGACCCGGATATTAACCCACAAACCTATGAACACCTGATTTTTGACAAAAGAGCTGAAAGTATACAATGGAAGAAAGAAAGCATGTTCAACAAATGGTGCTGGCAGAACTGGATGTCAACCTGGAAAAGAATGAAAATAGATCCATATCTATCACCATGCACAAAACTCAAGTCCAAATGGAGTAAAGACCTCAGTATCAATCTGAACACATTGAACCTGATAGAAGAGAAAGTGGGAAGTACTCTACAACACATGAGCACAGGCGACTACTTCCTACATATAATCCCAACAGCACAGACAATAAAGGCAACAATGAATAAATGGGACCTCCTAAAACTGAAAAGCTCCTGTAAAGCAAAGGACACTGTCACTAAGACAAAAAGGCAACCTACTGACTGGGAGAAGATCTTCACCAACCCTGCAACAGACAAAGGTCTGATCTCCAAAATATATAAAGAAACTAGATTTTAAAATGCTAATTAACCCAATTAAAAAATGGAACACTGAACTTAACAGAGAATTCTCAACAGAAGTAGTTCAAATGGTCAAAAGACACTTAAGGTCATGCTCAACCTTCATAGTGATCAGGGAAATGCA
Organism: Microtus oregoni; assembly: GCF_018167655.1. NCBI lineage: Eukaryota > Metazoa > Chordata > Mammalia > Rodentia > Cricetidae > Microtus > Microtus oregoni. The sequence continues at coordinate 20,737,583 of NW_024543093.1, read as the reverse complement.
AATCAAAACAACTTTGAGAAACCATCTTACACCTGTCAGAATGGCTAAAATCAAAAACACCAATGATAGCCTTTGCTGAGATGATGTGGAGTAAGGTGAACATTCATCCATTGCTGGTGGGAATACAAACTTGTGTAACCACTTTGGAAATCAGTGTGACAGTTTCTCAGGAAATTTGGGATCAACCAACCCCAGGATCCAGCAATAACACTCTTGGGAATATACCCAAGAGATGCTGCCTCATACTACAAAAGCATTTGTTCAGCTATGTTCATAGCAGCATTATTTATAATAGCCAGAACGTGGAAACAACCTAGATGCCCCTCAATGGAAGAATGGATAAAGAAAGTGTGGAATATATACACATTAGAGTACTACTCAGCGGTTAAAAAACAATGACAACTTGAATTTTGCATGCAAATGAATGGAAATAGAGAACACTACCCTGAGTGAGTTAACCCAGACCCAAAAAGATGAATATGGTATGTAATCACTCATTAGTGGATTCTAGCTATAAATAAAGAACATTGAGCCTATAATTTGTGATCCTAGAGAAGCTAAATAAGAAGGTGAACCCAAAGAAAAACATATAGTTACCGTCCTGAATATTGGAAGTAGACAATATTGCCAGGCAAAAATTGGGAACTTGTGGGTGGGAGTAGGGTGGTGGTTAGGGGAGATGGGGAGATAAAAGTGAGAAGGGGAGAATGGGGAGAGCTTGGGAGAATGGGAGGGTGGGATGGAGGAAGGGTGGATATGGGAGCAGGAAAGTATATATCCTAATGAAGGGAGCCATGTTAGGGTTGGCAAGAGATTTGACTCTAGAGGGGTTCCCAGGCATTCAAGGAGATGTCCCCAGCTAGTTCCTTGGGCAGCTGATGAGAGGGAGCCTGAAATGACCCTATCCTATAGCCTTACTGATGAATAGCTTGCATATCACCATTGAAGCTTCATCTGGTGATGGATGGAGATAGAGACAGAGACCCACATTGGAGCACTGGACTGAGCTCCCAAGGTCCAAATGAGAAGCAGAAAAAGGGAGAACATGAGCAAGGAAGTCAGGATTGTGAGGGGTACACCCACCCACTGAGACTTTGGGGCTGATTTAATGGGAGCTCACCAAGACCAGCAGAACTAGGAATGATGGAGCATGTGATCAAACTGGACTCTCTGAACATGGCAAACAATGAGGGCTGACTGAGAAGACAAGGACAATGGTACTGGGTTTGTTCCTATTGCATGTACTGGCTTTGTGGGAACCTAGTCTGTTTGGATGCTCACCTTTCTAGACCTAGATGGAGGGGGGAGGACCTTGGACTTTCCATAGAGCAGGGAATCCTGACTGCTCTTTGGACTGGAGAGGGAGGGGGAATTAAGGAAGGGGGAGGGAAATGTGAGGAGGGGAGGAGGTTGAAATTTTTAATAATAATAATAATAATAATGAAAAAAATTGTTTGACAATAGGGTTAAGAATGAGATATTTATTTTTAGAAATGGTGCAGTCTTTACAGACTGAAACCACATTTCTCAAGAAAGAGTTTGGAAATATGAAGAAGGATATGACTTTATTTAATGAAAGACTGAGTACTCTGGAGAAGGAAACAATCAATGACAGTGGGTGCTGAAACATTATTTGAGAGAATTCATACTGTTTAATGTATTAATCAAACTTTGCCAAAGGAGTATGACAGATTGACTGATAGAATGTCTCTACAGGAAGGATATATAATGCTGTAAGGTTATGTCCAAGGATGAGACATTATCTCCACTGGACAGACTTCACGCCTTGGAATCCTCAATGAGAGCATTAGAGCAGAACACTGGACAGGAAATCCAGACATTATAAAAGGCAATGGTAAATAGATTTGAAAAATTGAGGAAATTGTTGAATTTTATGACTAGGAACAAAAGGTACAAAGGTAAAACTTAACCTTGTCGGTGCATAAAAATATCCATGATAGCTTCCCTAGAGTTCTGTCTGCCTTTCCAGAAATAATAAAAGAAAAAGTATCTGGCCCTAAGTGCCCTAAGGTTGTCAAAGAATATACATGGGAGCACATATGTATGACTGACCTAAAGAAAATTAAACAACCAATTGTAGCTTAAGGACTACATTCATCCTTTGTTAGGGAGATGGTCAAAATCTGGGCTTTCAGTAACAAAGCAACACCTCAAGTTTGGGCTCAGTTAATCTCAGCAGTCCTAGAAAGTGGACATCAATTACTTTGGAGGTGCTTTTTTAAAGAGGAAGTGAGAAGTTTAGAGCAACAGAAGAAAGCAAATGGACTTGAGATGCCCCTAGATCAAATTCTAGGTGAAGGACCTTACATTGATCCTAAGGATCAAGCTCTTTATGATGACTACACCTTGAAGCTACTTGATTATACTTCTTGCCAGCTCAAGTAATATTATCTCTCTTCTCAGGCCTTTGATGGGGTTGAAGATTAGATAGTTGTAGTTACTGTTCTCTTATGATCTAACCAAACCATTTCCAATAAAAGACTTAGACTCCTTAAGATAAAATATTTATTAAAACATTTAGCATATGTTCCTTGCTTAATAATATTTATGTTGATTGTAATTCTAATCTTATACTTGATATCTGTTCCTAGTGTATATTGTTTTGTATTGGGTTTGGAACTCTCTTATTTAATCAAAAGGGAGAGGTGCTGCTCAAGCTTCTTCTGCTCTTTCAGTGCCAATAGCCTTTAAGGTACCAGTCCACTTGGGCATTGTCTCTTTTGCTTTAAAAAGCAGCCATAGCTCTGCTCTCTCTCTCTCTTGCTTCCGGCTTCTGGCTATAAAACTTTGTTCCTGGTTGTGCAGAGGGATGTTGTCTGGGATGGTGATCTATAAGTTTTCCCCTTAAATAAATAACCCTTTTATTAATGATAATTCCAAACTGGTGTAGGATTGTTTTGTGACTTACACCTTCAACTGGCAAAGAGCATTTTGAGAATTCATAACAGGTTTAGCCTCTCTCTACATGTAAGAATGTTAATTCGCAATAGGTAATGAGGTCATTCTCACCCTCTTCCATTACTGCTAGTAAGTCCTGGGTCCCAGTATTCTAATGAGGAATCTTGATAACAAAGTGCCTCACTGATGATTCCAAAAAGAATTAATTTTCCAGCCATATAGAAGTAGATATTACCACATAACTGTGTTACCAATGGCCATGAACATGTTTATAGAGAGCATACAGAAATGCTTGCAAATGAGTGGGGAGGAAGAGGAAAGATAGAATCTTAAAATCTTAATACCTTTTCACATAGTGCGTCCTATTCCAAAATATCTTTCCTTGATGTAGCTAATAATTTAAAAGAAGCACGATTTGGCCTTGACCCTAAAACTCACTTTATACGTTTTTGTGTCAGTGAGTGCCATCAACCAAACACAGAATAGAAAGTTGTCTTTATAATATGATGTCAGATATCATTTTAGAAATATCTATTGATGGAGGAAGGTCATTGGCTAATAAAGGAACTGCCTTGGCCCATTTTATTGGTTAGAAGATAGGTGGGAGGAGTAAAGAGAACAAAATGCTGGGAGGAAGAGGAAGTGAGGTCAGACTCCACAGCTCTCCTCTCGGGAGCAGATGCCTGAGAGAGACACCATGCCCCGCTCCCGGGCAGACACACACCATGAAGCTCCAACCCAGGATGGACTAGGCTAGAATCTTCCCGGTAAGACCGGTTCTCACAGATTATTAGAGATGGGTTAATCGGGATATCAGAATTAACCAGTAAGGGCTAGAGCTAAAGGACCAAGCAGTGTTTAAATGAATACAGTTTGTGTGTTGTTATTTCGGGCATAAGCTAGCAGGCGGCTGGGGTGTTGGGGACGCAGCCCCCCGCCACTCTTATTACTACAATCTATATTGGCTTTGTTGAGGATTACTTGGAACTTAATCAATCAAGAACACATGAGAGGTTGGCTACATTTTGAACAAAACTTGTCCCCTGATATTAATGTTAGGGCTCAATCTCCAGTAAGAGATGTTAAATATATAGAATCTTACCCGAAGATTACAGATAGTACTGGTTGGGGGTGATTAGGATTTACATTTGATAATCTTCCTAAATAGAGCTTCCAGGACTGAACGTTATCTCATCCCTGGAAGCCCTGATGCCTAAGAACTCTGTTAACAAGAAGGCTGTCAACAGAGGTGGCTGTTTGACCTTGGACCTCCATGAGCATTAACACATATAAAATTCTTTAGCTTTTCTAGTTGGCAATTACTGTATTCTTGGTACCAGAAAATAGGTGAAGATGGGGATCCAAAATAACAAAGGTAATTTGACTCTAAGAATTCCAAGACAAGAATGCAGGATCATAAGTTTTTTTGACAAAATGTGCTTCATGCAGTGTGACTGTCACATGAAGTCCTGACAGGTGCTCTGTGGGCATTTAGCTGTCATTTATCTCTGAAATGTGCTTCACCTTTCCTTTCAGTAAAATAACTGTTTGGTCACAAGATCGATGAATTATGACTCTACTATGTGATAAACAGAACATGAAAGAGTGTAGTAATTGCAACAGGAATTATTGGCTTTTGTGACAGAATTAGAAAGAGATTTCATATTATAAAAATAATGCAAAATTAAGCAGGACTAAGATTGTGTCTTCAAGCTTCATCATAAGCCACACAAATAACATATTCTTAGCAGTCTATTCATTTGGTCTCTCATTTTTTCATCTGTTATTTGAGCTTATCCTCAGTTACTCACAATGTGAATAATAAAAACTTTTAAAAATCTGTAGATTCCTTTTGTTGGTATAATTTATTGATTTAAATATTGTGTGACAGTTTCAACTTTTAAGGTATATGATGCATGATTTAAACAGTTCTGTATTGAATCATGTAAATATAATGCATGACTGTTATTTCCACTTTGCTTTTGAAGAATTCCAGGTGCACATTAATCATTTTTCCATGTAAAAACTCACATGTTTGCCTTCTGCACATACAATAACTACTTCATTATGAACTTAATATATACATTGTGTATCATTTGAGATAATTACAAATAAAATAAGCAAACGGGTAAGAAGTCATGATACATGTAAAACAAAGAAGATATGGTCAATGTTTATAATTTTATAAATACTTCCATACACTTACAGGTACTATTTTTAATATCCTAGTGAAATGAGGCATATTTAATCATTTTAATCAGAAAATTTTTCTTGAAACCTGTGCTATTAGATAAAAAATACTTTAAAATATAATTTGAAAACCCAAATGAAACTTCAAAAAATAAATGTTACATGTTTAAGAGATACATTCATTTAAAATAAAACAAATGAAAAACAGCTTGACATTTCAAAATATATGTAATTTAGCCATGCCCTACATCTATAATAATGTATTTACCTGGCATTATTTGATGATATTATAATTTAAGTTTGTAATAACTAGATTTTTGAAAAGAAATGATTCACAAAATATTATATGTTAGCATAATAGCATATGTATAATTATTTACAGCAAGCCAAATACAAAATTTAGACCCATGAGATTACAACAAACAAATGGACCAAAAGGTTAAAATAACTCAAGAATCTATTTACATAAAAAATTACCTCATGCAGAGGACACCAATGTAAGCCTAGCACACCATAACTATGTCTTCCTATTAGCATAGACACCTAGTCTTTACTATGTAGTGTTGAATGCTTGGAATATTGATCATAAGCACTCAAATGATCGGTATAAGTTTGATATTTAAAATACTGCTTGGTAAATGGGACCCTTTGGTTTTGTGAAATGACAACTTATAGTTAAACTGGCTGAATTCAGGTAGGTTGATTTTGAAATTAGGAATGATATGTTTTTCTGAATGCACTTACTTGGTACACTTTAAAAGCATAACAAGACAGATTGCCAGGAGCCATTACAATACTTACACTTTTTCTGAAACAAACTCTCAGAAAGATTTCTTTATGTTCTAAGTGAAACAAATTGTTCATCTTACAACAGCAACAAAAAGGTAAAACAATCATCTTCATGGACTCATTTTCTACCCAACCTCCTGAATCTTCTTACATTGTGGCCAACTGTAACAGTAGGACTAGATATCATAATAAAGTAACTGTTCCTTTAAAGACTGTTCTCAGTTAGCATGTAGATTATGTTCATTGAGATCTTAGAAGCTGATTTTCAGTGGAAAGCAAAAAACACAGGGAGACGAAAAATGGGGGCTTGGGCTCACAGCTTAATTTCTTATTTGCATCATAAGTATTTATCCCATTTAAAAATCACTTTAAAGCTATTTCCCCAAATAAATGAAAATGCTGAAGATATTTGAGTGTTAATTTACTTTAGAAACTAAAGTGCTCTTAATAAGGAAATCATGAAAAAAAAACACAGTCAACATTCACATTAGATTCAACTTGATTGGTGATTATTATACCATTTCTCAAATTCAGAATGGAGAATGGGATAAATAAAAGATGATGAACCAAGTTGTTGGTGTTTGGAGTTGTTATTTTTTTGAGATTGTATCTTTATTTTACGTGATCAGAATTTAGGATTTTTGGTGTATAACAAATAAAATAATTAGAAATGGGAACTGAAATATAAAAAGTTACAGCTGAGAGGGTAGTTTCCAGATGGAGACTTGCCTAGCATACACAAGGTCCCAGATTCAATCCCCAGGACCAGAAATACAATATATAGGATGCTTTATTTTAGGAAGATATCTTCCTAAATAGGAAAATTAAACAATATTCCTACAACACTAGAGAAAATGCAATGTTATTCTATGGAAGCTTGAATATAACATTCATACAGTGACAGAGAGGTTACAATACTTTCAATTTTGGAAAATTCAAGATTTTAAAAGTTTCAAAACTTACTCAAATGTTGAGGTGTGTTTCCTAAAATTCCTCTTTTGCCTTTTTCTTTAGTATACTGGAGATATTTTGAATTATTTTCCCTTACAAAGCAAATACATTGCTACACATTATCTAATTTCCCCCTTAAAATTAAATGGTTTTAGATTGAGATTTATAAATGATTGCCCCCTTGTTAAAACAATTTTAAATGATCAGAATTGGTCTTTTAAGAATTTCAGACCATGGAAATTCATTAATTGTTTTAACTAATTCAAAACTGTGGTTAAAACTGCTATGGGATAAAACCTCAAAGGAAATAGAGCTAAAAAACTTGGAGACTGCCACAAATTTTTTGTTCAGCAGAATAGACATAAATTCTATATAGAGTGTTTTCAGACACTCCAAGAGCTAGAAAGACTAAAACATGCCAATCATTTCATTGAGCAGTATTCAAGAAGTTTGTCAGTATCCCTTATGCCTAAAGAGCTTATGAAATCAAATTGGATTTGATGTACCTAAAATTTTGAAAGCAGATTTCAGAAAAAGCTTCTTTTCTATCTTTCAGTCTTTAGCAATATAATTTTCAAGTCTAATAAAAAAGTGAAAATTTAGCTATGCAAAGATTTTTCTAAATGAAGACATGAGGGTTAAAGGCATAGCTTTAAAATGCTGATTTTGATACTTCACATGACACTCAAAGATGTTTGTATAGACCAATGTTTCTCATATATGATAAAACCTTCAGCTGCTAAAGTTCAAAGTCACGGACACTTCTATTCCCAAATGATCTCTGTTAAGTTCTAACCTTTGACTCACTAGTCTACAGAGTGTTCAGACATGTGAATGTGAAAAAGAGAAGCCTTAACCCAAAGAGCAAAATACTATAATCATATACCATATAAGAATTATGAAAAAAACAAAGACAGAAAAAACAGAGTAGAGAAGAAGAAAGGGAGGAAGGGAAAATACAAGATTTTAAATAGAAAGATGGAGAGTATAGAAGTTTAAAATTCGTACACATTTAAAGACTTTTAGTTGCCCTACATAGTATCTATGTATATAGTCCATTCATTAGACATTCATTTAGAAATGATACAGGTCTATTTAAGTTGCAACTACAGCTGATGCAGATGATGTTTGGATTCCTACCTGCCTTCTTACTAGCATAAAGGCTATGCTATAGATTTGTCATGTAGCAAATACCAATTGAAGACATAGTACTAAATTTTCAAACCAGAAACAAATTCTGACCTGGTGTTATGTGGTGTTCCTCTCTGTATGCTGCAAATGTGTTTTATTACCATTGGATAATAAAGCTTTGGACTATGATGGCAGAATAGAGCTAGGCAGGGGAAACTAAAGTGAATGCTCGGAGAATGAAGGCAGAATCAGAGAGATGTCTTATAGCTACTGAAAAAAGAAGACACGCTAGTATTTCTGATAAGCCACAGACCCATGGCAATATGCAGATTGATAGAAATTGGTTAATTTAAATTAAAGAACTAGCTAAAACTATACCTGCATCATCGGCCAAAGAGTCTTGTAATTAATATAGTTTCTGAATGATTGTTCGGGTCTGGGCAGCAGGAAAACAAAGGTGCAGTCTCCATTTACACTGATGAAGAATTTTGTTTTTGTTGTTATTCCTTTAAATAGCAATTCTAATTAGTTGTTTTATTAATTTCCTTGTTTGTTTTCTAAAACTTTTGACACGCTGAATTTTATAGTACTGTTTCATCATAGTTTATTAATATAAATACTGTCATTTCAAAAAAAATCCATAATGAAATCTTTGTATCAATAACTTTAGCTTTCTCTTAGGTTATATAAGGGTAAACTACAGACATAATTTTAAGGTGAGGAAAAACTGTCTCATCCTTATTCTCCTTACGGGGGGGGGCTCTTTCTTACTGCTTCCTTCTCTCTAGCTGAAGTCACCTAAATATTTCATATTAGCTCATAAATTAAAACAGCATTTATGGTCAAATAATAATTTGTATTTCATAGACAAAAAAAGGTGTTTTAAGGATCAAAAAAGTGATAGGTAACTATTATTTCAGGCACAAAGCTACATAACAAATGATGGTTCTGAAATTTGCAAGTTCCTGGTGATAAACTTCAAACCAATTAAAATAAAGGGCCTGATCATTTCAGCTACCATCAGGCCAATCACCTAAAATTGCTGCTGAATTACTTCAGATGATTTTATAATTCTATAAATTATCTCCACTGCAGTGGCTAGAGAAAAAGAACCATCATTAGAGATGGTTTGATGTTTCTGCTAGTGATTACAAAAAAAAAAAACTTTGAATATCTACCCACAAAGCAAAGTTAGTTTTTGTTCCAATATAAAAATTTATACAAATAAAATTTTGGATTATTTCACATTGTTGCTAATGCTTCGGTATTTAACTTTATTTTATGGAGATATTTAACTTACAATGCTTGGGGTGAGAAATGGGGGGGGGGCTTTTAATTGGTTGCATATACTGGTCAAATCTCAGAAGAAGAGCTATTTTGCTGTTAGCATTGAAAGTTTGTGACACAGAACAAATCGGATGTTTCTTGCAAAGCAAGAAAGCAGAATTGCTTTAAGAACTGACGTTTCTTTGTATTTGGAAATGCATGGATTCTTTTCAGTGATGGCTGATGTGGAATACTCTGTTATTCCAATGACTCAGATGTAGTTGGTAGCTGCCTTTCATTTCAGGATTTGTCTAAAAATTCTGAGGGGCCTTACTCTATGCCTTACTATAAACAAGCCTGAACACCCTTCTCTTGACTTTGACTATCAACCTCTGAAATAGTTTAACATTTAAGCAAAAGAAGACTGTTGAACTAAAAAAATACTGTTCAATGACACAATATGTAAGTTCTTCTTATTTATAACCACTCTATTACTTCATTTTTGATACATGGAAACATGGAAGAATAAAGTCATTGAAATGCAATTGATTTATGATGAAATATCATCACCACAGTCTAAAGACTGGGGTTAAGCCACAATTATCTTCTCATTTCCAAAGTTCCTGATGCATTTCAGGAAATATTTTTTTAAAACCCTAACAAATTTGAAGTTGATATACAAGTGAGTTGACTCAGTATAAAAAAAAAATCTGTATCCTAAATTATTTCTGTGACTGATAATTCTTGTTGAAAATAGGGAGCTTACTCCTCCTAAATTTTTTTCTCAATATATTCTGCATGGCATAATCAGTTACAAATAATTAGAGAAATCTCTTAGTAATAATGACATGCTATCTGACTATTTTCAACTTTAGAAGGCAGAGAGAACACCTTTATCTCTCCACTGAACACTGCCAAATGCTCTGAGGTCTCTTTTTAACTACGTTCTTTGGAGCACTTCAGAGGATGATGGTCTTGTGTAAACCTATTAACTTCAGAAACCCAGTACTTGTTTTGTAAGCATATGGAGTTCAGGTTGAGAAGGTATGAAGAGAAGTATGTAATAAGGAATATCTTCAAAAATGATGGCACAGCCTTTAGGACATGAAACATTTTCCAGACTTTGTGCTTGAAGTTCCAATAAGGGAAATATGTCATTTCTATAATGTCAGAGATTGGGGAGTGCAAAGTGAAAAACAGTCAGCCAGATATGTTCAAAGAGATAAGAAAATGTTCTATTTAAAGACCCTGCACACCATCTGCACTGTGCTACATTCAGGAGGCTTTCTGTGACATAAGTTTGACTTTCTCTGTTTTGTAGATTCTAATGTTCTGATACTTCTATTTACCTTCTTCACTGTAACCAAGACTCATCCTATCTGTCACTGTCAGAGACTTGCTATTTATAGCCCTGTGAGCTTCTTATCACAGCTTTACTGAAACTCAGAACTGCTGAAACCCTGGCACTGTCTCATTGGATGGCTGAAAATAACAGCAAAGCCCACAAGAGTAACACAACAAAATAATGTCACCTGAAATCCATTAATTCAGAAGTGTTCACTATGGAAACTGCTTCTCCTTTAAGACTCTGTCTTCGAACAGTCTCTATACCTTTAGAAATTTCTTTTCTCTTTTTATCTTCAGTCTTCCAGACAGACCTTCTCAACCCAAGATCCATGAATATTTCAGTAAAGTTTGTTTTCTCAATCAGCTCTTCCAACTTACACTCTACTTTCATTTATACATTCTTGTTGCTTGCTGTTATAAACTACAGAGATCCAAAAATTTGAGCAATTGTACAAATAGTACATGAATATCTTTGATAGAAATAAAAATCACAGTAAAATAGTTATAAATTGTATATCAGATATATAGTCTGATGGAAATAAACTACATGTCTGCAAATGAATGACTTTTGAGACAGATTAGAATACTACTTGTTCAATATTTAAAATATATTTCAACACTTGCTGTTCATTATGTTGTGAAACACCACATAACTTTTAAAAAGTCCAAACCACCTTTGTTATTGCTTATGGAAACCATGTCTCTATTTCCACAAAACTTTGGTGAAATGCTCAGAAATTCATTATGTATGGCATCATTACCATGGCTTCAATTATTGCTTGAAATATTGTTATAAAGTATTGCTACAAAGTTACTCTGAGACAAGTATAAAATCCAATGTGTAATATACTTAGTGAGACAATGTATTGAATATTAACTTGGTGTCTTTTTAAAACATAGATCACAGCATTCTGAAGTAAGGCTATGATTTCAATACATGCTTGTTTCTTAAGCTCCTTCTCTGTACCTCAGTGGTGAGGGCCAGAATATGTAATGTACTGCATAGTTTTGGTGGTCACTAAGAAAATTGCTAGTATGCCTAAGAGCCCTATATTGAGCAATATTCATCCTCATGCTTAACAGTACTGACTTCTATCCATAATATATTTTAAAATTCATGCTCTAAAAGTAGACTAAGCATTTAAAACTAAAGCTAAACTCAGAGTACATGAAATAAATAATAGCAAGAAGCCTAGAGTGATTAAATATTCAAACTAACTATAAATCGAATAATATATTGCTACCTTTGCCAGCTTATATTAACATGTAGTCATTGAAATTGCATTCATGTTCTTCAATAATCCTCACATCTGACTATATTCAACATCTATATGTAACATCAGTGCTACCTAGAGTCGTTTCCTAAATGCTTATTCTTGGGTCCTAACGGAGACCTGGAATTCAAGTCTCTGGAAAAAACAACACTCAGAAATTCATATTGCAAAAATTTCCCAGGTAATTCTTATGGAGCCAGCCAGACACTTTTAAGCAGACCAACTAAATTATTGAATTAGAACAGCAGGTGAAAGCAATGAAGCATTTGACTGAAGGTATAATAAGGACACACAACATACCAGAGCAAAGAAAAATTGTTCCTGCACATCCCCAAGTTCTCCACAAATGACATTTCTTTTTGACCCAACAACCATATGCACATATGTGCATGCACGAATGCTGCACATGCACGTGCATGTGGTTGTATAAACACAGACACATATTTCAGTACTTTATAAAATAGTTTGAAGGGATTCAATGACTTGTGAATATTCCTGTACTATAAATGTATCAATATGTCTTCTTCTTTTCAATAAAGGAATGGAAGAAAGAGGAAACAGAAAAGTATCAGGACACTTACAATGAGGCTCAAGTTATTTGAATCAAGTGTGAGGAAGAAATTTTGCACACTATCTAAGCAGGGTCTTCCAAGATTATGTTAATCTCTCTAGAATATTAGCAGCTCTGCTTTATTCTCCACTGCAAGGATTCTGACCTGAGCCAACATCAACAAAAATTTTGTTCCATCATGGTAACATAACTTATGTGTGTCTTAAATTGCCTGTGAGTTAGGCACACTCATGTGAGAACGGATCATAAAACAAACAAATTTATTCTCTCTTATCATCTGGAATTTGGGCTAACATTTTCTATACAGGCTTATAGAACTCTCTAAAGACCCAGTTTTTGTAGCATAGACCTACAATCTAATAACAGAAAGAACCAAACTAAGATATGAGATTTGAATCATTAGGTTTCATTGGCTGAAAGTTCATGTATGTAAAATTGTTTCCAACGGAATATTCAGGGAGTTACACAAAGTGCTTAGAGCAGATTGTATTTTGAAGAAAGAGAACTAAGTGCAGACACAATTAATGTCCCACAGACTGGACACATTTAAATATGGTAAGGAAGGTCCAACACAGTGTGGGTGCATTTACGTCAACCAAGCATTAGCAACATTTTTGTTACTCTCTGGTTCAGAAGGAAGAAATGATGTTTGATGGAGTCTGGGCTTCAGGAGTTGAGCTGGTATCTGCTGAGCACACAGAGCACAAGATAGCGAGAATGGGATAACCCACGTCTTACTAAAGAACATGATAATACAGAAACTTACATCACTGTTACTTTCTGCCCTAAACATGAACAGCTCTCAAGAGACAGTCACAAAGCCAAGCAACTGCCAATGGTGATTGTCATAATCTCCAAGACCCTCCTCATTCTGCCCAACTGTAGACCCAATGTTTTAGTTAACAACAGCACCCTTCATACACAGAATATGGAGTTTGATGGCACTGTAAAAATATTTGTTTCTGTGTACTTTTGCTGTATTGCTAGAACTCCTTGGAAGAATATGGAAGTTAAAAAGCATTGCTGCACTTGAGCATGATATTTTGTTTAATGTTATGTTTTGGTTTCCCTCAAGAGGCAAAAACTTCCACTTCCTGAATATGTATTTCTGTCAAGATATCACAATCATTACACAAGAGGGGAAAGTTTGAAACTATAAGAAGGAATGTGTGCTGAATCCACAGGTCAGTCTCCAGTTTCATGTATCATGATCTGTGTCAGATCTGCGGGTCATAACTCACTGTACTCCACATATAATATAGCATTGAAACAGAAATCCCAAGTAGTGTAAAATACAGTAGGAGAAATGAGTAGAAGTGGATTTTAGAAAGTTGCATCACAGATAACCTGCACTACATGAGAGTTGAAAGGTTCAACCATGTTTCTTTTTTGTATTTTTTTTTATTGAAAAAAAATTCCTACCTCCTCCCAGCCTCTCATTTCCCTCCCCCTCCTCCCATTCCTCTCCCCCCCCATTCCTCTCCCCCTCCCTCTCCAGTCCTAAGAGCAGTCAAGGTTCCCTGCCCTGTGGGAAGTCCAAGGTCCTCCCCCCTCCATCCAGGTCTAGGAAGGTGAACATCCAAACTGGCTAGGTTCCCACAAAGCCAGAACATGCAGTAGGATCAAAACCCAGTGCCATTGTCCTTGGCTTCTCATCAGCCCTCATTGTCCACCATATTCATATAGTTCGGTTTTATCCCATGCTTTTTCAGTCCCAGTCCAGCTGGCCTTGGTGAGCTCCCAATAAATCAGCCCCACTGTCTCAGTGGGTGGGTGCACCCCTCGTGGTCCTGACTTCCTTGCTCATGTTCTCCCTCCTCAATGGGACCTTGGAGCACCGGAATGAGCTCAACCATGTTTCTGAGACATCTTACTCTTTCGTTGTGGCCACTGTTGCCTACTTATTAAAGTCTATAAGGCAGAACCTATATAGGAAAATTTGAACAAATATATGGAGATTGTAACTGTGCTAGATTGATGGGTTTTTTTTGTAGATAATGGTGTTTTCCTTATGAAATGATCCTTCTGCCTGAGGAAACTGTTGGTAATAATGTCTAGTTTTAAAGTCCCTTTACTAAATTAGCTACATGACCCAACATTCAATCAGATAAACTACGCATATGCTTAATTGGAAATCATTCCTTTTACAGTGAGCTAAACATATTACACCAATATGCAATCTTGTTTATATGGAGACTTTTCTAAATTCCTTTCAACCAGACACACTAAAATATCTAACATTATGAAGAGTTGTAAGCATATGATAGTAATGTAGTGATATTAGTCAATAAAATCAAAATACTATCTCATGTTTGCAGTCCAGATTCCTAAGGTAGGACATATGAGCTCCACTGTGTAGGAATAATGAAAGCTTAAATTTCCATAGCTTTTACCTTCTGTGACTGCAGCCAGAATAAAGATTATATATATATCTTTAATGTAGTGCCTCACAAGCACATACAACAATGGTGAAACTATTATGGTCATTTGAAATAGTCTGGAAAATTCATAAACTATTAAACTCTTTTCTCATACTGTCTTCAGAAATGCATTTAGATTATAGTATTTGAAGACTATAGATGACTGTCAGTGATATATAATAGATTTCTATAATGTTCTTTAATGTGACATTTCTGGCAATGTAATGACTATTTCCTCTCTGTGTAAACTAATGTAAACAAATGCAAAGTTTGTGATATTTTGAAAAAAACTGAGAATAAATGAACAAATTCTCATGTGAGCACTATAAGAAATTACTGAATAATGGAGTGGATTTGAAATAATAGGTTTTAAAACACACACACGTGTGTATGCGTGTGTACATTTCTTATATATTTTCTTAAATACAGGGAGAATAATTATGTGTTAAAGCTAGTTGCTCAGACAAATCTTTACAAAAAAGTATAGAAGTAGATTGGATGGTACCTTGGAAACCTTTTTTCAGCCTTACGGTTACAGAACATGTTTATTCACTATTGAATAATTAAATATATTATAATAAACAGTTACTATACATAATAGTCATAAATGGACTTGGTGAGCGTGGCTCTCTTTTCATGTTCCTCAACAATTAGGAGACACTCAGTTTTCTTCAGGCATTTTTGAATATGATCATGACTACTTTGTTTTTCTCACTTATTCCAGCTGTACTCCCTACAACTTCTCCCAATCCCTCTACTCTGAAGAAGGTGGGCTAATACCCAAGTCTCTTGAAGAAATTCATTTATTATTATGCTCATGAGAATACACCAGCCTCAGGCTACAAAGCCTCCAAGTCATTCCCTGAGCATCTATCAGTGTGATGTAAAAGATAGAGATCTATACCTGGGGGAAGAGGTAAGAGCATAGAAACTGGAGTCGTTATAACTTGCTTTCTCTATGTGAAGGTTGTTAAACTAGTGTTGTCAATATACCAGGGCAAGAACCCAGCTCAAATTAGAAAGAACATGATTAAAACAAGTACTTTGCATATTTTAAATGTTCCCAAGTCATACACATAGAGAATGTGAAGTCATTGATTAACCATCATGGATGACATTGAAAATTAATATATACTTTATCTAAAGTGTGCCGTAAAATCTTTAATGCAGCTCCAAATTCCTGAACAGAAAATTATATATCACATTCAGTAAACATAGTTACCACTGAGTATATATACTGGAGTAAGAAAGGGTCCCTCTAATATTTCAAAATAGCAAATGTTTTCAGGCCATTGAACTCTTTAGAAGTTTAGACTTTAAATTTGATCCCAAATATGAAAATTTTCACCACACTGTGCACTCCTAATTTCAGTGTGAGCCTCTAATAATTTTTTTTTTCATGCAGTGTTGGCTATTAGTAGCAGGCCATCAATGTAGTAGAACATGCAATAGAAATATGTGTGTGTGTGTGTGTGTGTGTATAAATCATACACACAGATAGGTTTAAATGTGTGTATATACATATATATATATATATATGGTTCTATATATATATATAGAGAGAGAGAGTTAGACCCATTATTTCTAGTGTTGCTGAGGTGATTTGCTGCTTTGATTGCCTTATAAACAAAAATGCAGGGGAATACACTTTTTAGAGTCTCAAAGCCATGAAATCCAGGGTTTTTCTTTGTTTTGTGTTCAGGCAATAAAAAACAAATGTCCTGACAGGCCTTTGTCAGTAATGCTGGTTTCAGGGATTTATCTGAGACTGTCAGTCAGTACTCAGAAGGCATTAGTCCAGATGGGAGGGAATTTACTAATACATCATGTCATGAGAATGCTATTTACTAGAGGACTATTTAAGGTTGCAAACTCCATCTACATTAATAAGTTATAACTTGAAAATTGCCCAGTATTGCAAAGCAATTTGTTTTAACTGATATGCATTTGAAAATTACAAAAAAAAAGATCTTTCCCGAATCTTAGTTTATCTGCTACTAGAAAATTCCATTTCCTGTGGACTCCAAGCTACATTAAATAAATCTGAAAGATACGTTCACTAAGCAGACATGTGGTTTCTCAACAGCTGATATCCTTAGATATATATGTTCTTAGTTCAAGCACTAATCTCTCTAAATGAACAAAACTATATTAGATTAGTATGTTAATATTACATAAAATACCAACAATACAACAACACATTCTGAATATCTAATCATGTTCATTGAACTGTTATTATCTAGAAGATATATATATATATATGTATATATATTTATAAAAATAGGTAATATCCCTAAAATATTTTTGCTGGGTTACAATTCTTCTTGCTTAGAAGTTTAATCACACTGCTATGATATAAGTATGAAATGTCTATTTAGGAAAAGATAATTAGAGAATATTCAAAAGTGGTACAAATATATAGGAAGAGATACCTGTATGGGTGACAAGCAACAAAGCACAGGTACTAATGATTGGTTACTTTTGAAAAGGGGCCTGGAAGTGTAAATAAAATATATATGACCTGAAACATTCATATAGATGAATACATTGTATTTTTTCTTCCTAGCATCCAAGTTATTTTTTGTATTTTTTCTGGTTTTTTTTGGCAGCAGTTATTCACTGTTTCAAGGATTATTGCATGACATTGACACAGAAACTCTACTACATGTTCTTACAGAGCATTGGAAGAGAAGCAATGTCTTCCACCCCTCATTGGGACCCATGTTCTGGGCTTGTGCTTTTTTTGGAGGAGTCTTTGATCCACAGCAGGTCTCAGAGGCTTGTCTCCCGAAGAAACATCGTGCCAATATTGTAGGAAACCTTTTTTACTCTTGTTGAAGACAGAGAAGGCTTTGGCGGCTTTGGACCCGTCCTTACCTCCAGGAAATAGCAGACCCCAGGGATTTCCTTTGGAAAGTTGTCTGGAAGTTCTTCACGGGAACGAGGAATAAATATGAAACTGTCTTCTCGCTTTAATAGTCTGAAAAAATGTAAATAAAAAACAATGACATCTTGAAATTTGCAGGCAAATGGATGGAACAAGGAAAAACATCCTGACTGAGATAACCCAGGCCCAAAAAAACAGGCATGGTATGTATTCACTCATAATTGGCTATAAACTAAAGGATAACCAACCTACAATCCACAATCACAGAGAAACTAGGCTAAAGGGGGGACCCTAAGAGAGGCACCTATGGAGGACACAGGAAGAAAAGTAGTTAAGCTCTCCTGGGGAAACTGAGAGGAGGGTAGAAGGGAAAGGAAGGGGAATTTGAACATGAGGGATCAAGAAGACTGAGTTGGGAGAGAGACAAGAGGGGGAGAGCAATGAAAAAGAGATATTGATAGAGAGAGTCATTATGGGGTTAAAGAGAAATCTGCTGTTAGAAAAATTCTCAAGAATCCACAAGAATAACCCCAGCTAAGACTCCTAGCAATAGTCGAGAGGGTGCCTGAAAGGGCCTTCCCCTATAATCAGATTAGTGGCTACCCTAATTGTCATCACAGAACCTACATTCAGTAACTGATGGAAGCAGAAGCAGTGACTCACAGTCAAGATCTGGGTTGAGCTCTGGGAGGTCAGTTGAAGAGAGGGAGGAGGGATTATATGAACAAGGGAGTCAAGAGCATGACGGGGAAAATCACAAAGTCAGCTGACAAGGGCCACTGGAAGGTCAGGGACTATGGACTGCCTGCTGGGCAATTTGCACAGGAACAAATTAGACCCTCTGAATGTGGGTGACAGTTTTGTGACTTGATCTGTTGTGGTCCATGGCAGTCACACTAAGACCTATCCCAGGTGCTTTAATTGGCTTTTTGGAGCCAATTTTTCCTTATAGTGGGATACACTGCTTAGCTTTGATAAGGAGTGGCTTGGTCCTGTCTCAAGTTGTTGTCCCAGACCTTGTTGGCTCCAAAAAAGGAGGCCTTACCCCATCTGAGAAGTGGATGAGGGAAGGGAAGGAGGGAGGTGGGGATTGGAAAAAGGAGTGGGAGGGGGAACTGGTTTGGTATGCAAAATGAAAAGCAATTTTTTAAAATAAAAACACACACAAAAAAGAAAAGAATGTAAAGAATGTGAGTGAAACAGCAGGAGAAATAGACCAAATGAATAGAAATTCTGAAGTTTAGGAAGCTTATCTCCAGCTATATTAAATCTAAGACCTTATACCTTTGAAAAGACATGTCTGAAACAAGAATCCAAGTATTAGGAAGTGTTTTCACATGGGACTGATTGCTCCACATTATATCAATACTATAAAAGCCTCCTTATGGTATTTAAAAATATTTCTTCAAATCTAACTTTTTTCCTAAAGAGCAGTATTTGAAAAATATTTGTTCAAATTTGATTTTACAAATTTTAATTTTTTTCTAAAGAAAAGCATTTGAAAATGCAAAACATGGCCGGGTGGTAGTGGCGCAAGCTTTAATCTCAGCACTTGTGAGGCAGAGGCAGGCGGATCTCTCTGAGTTCGAGACCATCTAGTCTACAAGAGCTAGTTCCAGGATAGACCCCAAAGCTACAGAGAAACCCTGTCTCTACCCCCTGCCCCCAAAAGAAAAGAAATGCAAAACATGTGCTTTATTTCAAATGTGTAGGACCTAGTGTTTCTGTTTTTTGAAAATCTGCCTGAAGTCGAGAGTTCTATTTTTCTATTTTGAGCTTTCAATAAGATTTGAGAATGTGTCTTGTGTGTCTGACACATAAAGTATGCAGCTTTGGCAAAATAATGACTCAAAGTGTCCATAATATTTGGTAACTGATTTTTAGGAAGATAATCATTGCCAATCAAATATCTCCAAATGTATTTCCCATCACACCCAGAGACTTGTTTTCAGAGCAGAAGCACTGCAGGAGATTAATTTTTCATACTTGTTGAATTCCATGAAAAGTTCTGTTTTATAATCATGTCTGAAAACACTATCCAGCTGTTCAATTTAATTAAACAATTCTTTACAAATGCTTGATATTGTTCAAGTAACCCTTCCCACATTCCTGTGAATACAGTCTAAGCACTTTGGTAAATATAAATAAAAAAGAAACTTAATAAGAAGGAAAAACCCTCTACAGTTAATCAAAAGCACACTATAGTGAAACAGAATAAATGTTATTAGAAAACTTGATACCAAAAAAAAATTAAAGAAATCCCAGAAGGGAAAAAGGTAAAAAGTGTTCTATAAAGGATTTTGTAGACAAGAGGTTATTTTAAGAGGTGAAGAAGTTAATTCAGTGACTATGGACAATTGGTCTGAAGGTCAGAAACTAGATTGTGAGCCAGATAAATGAGTTTTAGGACATTTGGCAGATAGCATGACAGAATATGGTGGGAATGAGAGTTAGTGCTATGATCATAGATTAGGACACATTTCAGAAACAATAAACAGAGTTTCGATTTTAT
The DNA here is from genome assembly GCF_018167655.1 of Microtus oregoni. Lineage (NCBI taxonomy): Eukaryota > Metazoa > Chordata > Mammalia > Rodentia > Cricetidae > Microtus > Microtus oregoni. Next base: position 20,717,326 of record NW_024543093.1, on the reverse strand, counting down.
TTGAAAAATACTATGGCAGTAAAGTCATCACCTTTTCAAAAAGACTATACATCTTCATAAATCAGGTCAGTGTCACTACAGCTCCAGGATATTATGTAGGAAATGAAAGGAGAGGAATCATTTTCAAATTTCTCTATCAGCTAAAATTATTATTTAAAAGTGACCATCAGCAATACTAATAATTATTACATTGAGAGAAACCTGTTGATATTGTCATGATCCATAGTTGTAGCATTTTGCTGTGAAAGGAAAAAAATACATTTTGGTTATGCCTTAAAATATAATGCCATGGTTCTATTCATTTGGGAAGTGAGGCTCATTCTAAGTTTTTAAAATTCTGTAAATAGCCTATCATATTTGCTTCATAGGTAAAATAAAGGCAAAGATAAACATATACCTATCTGCTAAGTTTATGGTATGTGGAAGACAGTTCAGAAGTAGTGATTTGCTCAAGGAATAAGCACGGGTAGTGCAGCCTGTTAACTCTGAGTAAAGCTCATTTGGACTAAAACTACCAAGACTAACTTGCAAATAATTAAAATAATTCTCCATCACAAAGTAATCAAAGTGAGGTACAGCATGGTGTCAATAATGACAATCAGAATATTGCTTACTTCCATTGTATTTACATAGATGTTTATTTATTTATAAGTAATATCTGATCAATATGTCATAAATAACACATTTTTAAAATCTGTAACTAATTGTCTAGTTTAGCAGTGAATTCCCAAATGATTTTACTAAGCTCAAATGAAGCAGGCATTGTTATGTGGTATACCACTCGAGGACATAAATCAGTCTAAACTGGTGTACTACGTGTAACAAAGATGGCCTTTGAACACAGAAAAGTGGGGCTACTATGAATAAGCTAATAGAATTAAGAATTAATTAAGAATTAGTCATAGGAACGAAGAAGCAATACCTGCAAATATATGATGTGAGGTATCTGCAATTCAAATAAAATATAAGCATGTATTATGAAAGAGATAAGTATGTAAATGTTAGAATAATAGAAAACCAAAATAAAGTATATTACCAACAAGTGTAACATTTAGCCATAAATTTCATCATTTCAAACTGTCCTTAAAGCCCCAAATCAACAATTAGGGCTTGGGTCTGCTTCTTTTTTTTTTTTTAACTTTTTTTTTTATTGAGAAAAGAAAAAAAAAAACAAATTTCCTCCTCCTCCCAGCCTCCCATTTCCCTCCCCCTCCTCCCACCCTTCTCCCCCTCCTCCCACCCTTCTCCCCCTCCCCCAACTCCTTTCCCCCTCCCTCTCCAGCCCAAAGAGCAGTCAGATTTCCCTGCCCTGTGGTAAGTCCTAGGTCCTCCCCCCTCCGTCCATTTCTAGGAGGGTGAACATCCAAACTGGCTAGGCTCCCACAAGGGGAGAATCGGGGGAGCTTGGGGAAGGGGGAGGATTGGGATGAAGGAAGGTTGGATGGGGGAGCACGGAAGCATGGTTCTTAGTTAAGGGAGCCACCTTAGGGTTGGCAAGAGACTTGAACCTAGAGTGGCTCCCAGATGCCCAAGCCTTGGGTCTGCTTCTTTATCTCATCTATAGTTTTCCCATTGTGCTCTTTATGTTTTGCTGTAACTTCTGTTTTCTGACAGTGAAAAACAAAAATGGGTTATCTGTGAAAGTACGTATAAAGTACTGAAAGAAGAGGGCAGGAGCTGCATCAGATACCAGAACTTTTAAGTAATTTATTGCATTTTGTCTGGTAGGTAACTCTTAACAACACTTTGCTCTCTTAACATTTTAAATAAATCTGATAGGGGCTGGAGAGATGGCTCAGTAGTTAAGAGCATTGCCTGCTCTTCCAAAGGTCCTGAGTTCAATTCCTGGCAACCACATGGTGGCTCACAACCATTTGTAATGATGTCTGGTGTCCTCTCCTGGCCTGCAGACATACAGACAGAATATTGTATACATAATAAATAAATTAATTAATTAATAAAATAAATCTGATGTACTATGTTAGAAATCATAGAGACAACAGTTTTGGGGGATTTTTTCCTTGTCTAAGTAAACACTTTGGTATCAATAAGTGAACACAATTATAAATTGCAAGAACGAAAGCCATGGCACATAAAGTTCCCATGATTCCAGCTCCTATGAGAACCAGGGCTTTGAAGGCTTTGAACATTCTAGATGACCTACTGGGACACCTATGGAGGAGGTCAGTGGAAATGTTTCACACAGTGTGCCTGACCATTGTGATTCATGGTATTAAACAAATGATCAAATGTGTGAATGAGAATTATGATTGTACATTGATCACTGCAAAACCCTGATCTCTTTTGAAATGCTAAGGCCAGGTGCCTGGAAAGGTTATGAAATACTTCCAACCATCTATTTCTTCAGCACCTCAGTCAGATTGAAAGGGAAGGTAATACTCTACATAAATATAAACTTATCCCCAGCTGATTTATAGACAAAGTGGGATTTTCAAAATCTCACATAGTCAGTACTTGGAAACCACACATTCTTGTTTAGCTGCATATCAACATTACTCATATAAACAAGCTTGTTTTGTTTTGCTTTAAGTTGATTTTTGGAATTTGTTGCTGTTATGGGTCAGGATATGATACCCAGACTGCTCCCTCAGTGCTGCTGAAATGACTCTGATTCTACCTCACTCAGATCTTGCTTTCATGTTCTTTCTTCTAACTGCTCCAAGTTTTGTGCTATGTCTTCCTTATATTATCATTTGCAAAAGGATTTAAAGCTTATACTGATGTACATGGTCTAAAAGTAATTTACATTTTAATACAAGACACAGATCATAACTTTTAAAAGAAAAATAGAGCCACAATGCAGAATCTTAGGTACCCTATTATTGTGTATACTACATTCTCCAAATTGTAAGAAACATACCTACCTTACAGCTAGAATGTCCATAGAGTGGAGGAAAGAATTTGTTTTTCATCCTTTATGAATTTCCCCCAACTGTATATTTTTATTCATTTGTTAACAGAAAAAGCCATTGTGACTACATCCTGAGTACACAGCTTATAAAGTTTCAAGACTGTAGAATCAAGAAAAGGGAGCAACTGCACATTTCTCAAGACTGTAAACTTAGAATCTTCCAGTTTTCTGACCAGCGCGGTCAGCAGAAAGTCAGTCATTAGGTGGTAGTAATTGATTTCTGTGAACCAATACCTGTTTACTTCCTATTATATCATGAAACAAGAGCCAACTTAGAAGGACATTAGGAGAAACTTTGATTTTTATTAAAAATGTCATTCTGTAAAACAGTTACTTCATTGTCTGGCTTGACCTCATGGAGAGAAACATGAATCCAGTTCTAAATGGTAATGGAGGCCAGTTAGTACATGGAGATCCCTGGTGTGTAAACTTTTGAAATGTTTGCATGAAGCTTGAAAACCTTTCATTTATTTCAACAAATAGAAAAATCTGTGTAACATACAAGACTAGGAGAAAGAGACATTTCCCAAATGCCTTCTAAAGAAGTAATCAATTTTGTCTATTTACTATGTGGTAGTTAATAGAGAAAATAAAATCTTTAGTGAACTACCAGCTTACTAAAGATTTTAGGGTGAGGTGAATACTAATGATTAAACTGAAGGCCTACACATGTTTAGCAATTTCTGTCATTGAGTTTTTGCCCAAGCCGCACATTTTCTGAGTTAGAATCATACTAGGTAGCCAAGAATGTGCTTGAATTTACATTTTTTTCTTTTAGTTGTTTGAGACAGGCTTTCTCTGTAGCTTTGAAGTCTGCCCTGAAACTAGCTCTTGTAGACCAGGCTGGCTTCGAACTCACAGAGATCTGCCTGCCTTTGCCTCCTAAGTGGTGGGATTAAAGCTGTGTGCCATCATCAGCTGGCTTGAATTTATATCTTTCTAATTCTTCCTTTCTACTGATTGGTTTATCAGTCAGCAACATCATGCCTGGCCATAACTGTGGGAGACTTGAAAGTCAAAGTAAAAGGCAGTAGAAGGAGTACAGCTGGCATAGCTGAGAACTAGAAAGAATATATGGACAATGACATTTAGTCTTTAATCGAAATATATCTGCTTCATTCTACCTTCTACTTGATCAGTTAGATTAGATATTGAATCCTTGAATAGAAATTATTCTCCCTTTAATATATTTAACTGTTCAAAAGTCAGATGTTACTTTCTTTATTAATCCAGTAGAGATGAGCATTCTTCTGGACATTCTCATCTTCATTTTCTGTTTCAGTATTATGGAAATTAATAATTACATGTCTCTAAAGAACAGGGCTCACTAGTGGGCACTTTTGAAGGTTTTGACATAGCAGGATACACTTTTGGTTTGCAAACTCTTTTGTTTGTTCTTTCATTATTTCTTGACCTTTTTCTCCATGTTTCCCTTTTGTGGGTTTCTGCTTAGTAAGACATTAGACTAGATAAATAAATTCTTATTTGTTTTTCTTCCTTTATAATTAATTTCCCATTTGTTAATTGTATTTTTGAAAGATTGCCTACATCACTGCCTAGTGTGAAATTTAACATATTTTATTTATTTTCCAGTGCATTATTCTTACATGGTTATTTCATTTTTAGTTATGCTGTATTTTAATATCTTTAAACCTATGAGAATATTAATCATTTTAAACAAAATATTCTTTTATAATATTTGTCCTCTGTTTGATTTTTTTTAACAGTATCTCACTATTTCGTCTGATCGCCTTGGCTGGACTGCTCTGTAGACAAGGCTGGTTTTGTAATCTCAGCAGTCTGCTAACTGAATAATAGGATTATAGCTACCACACTTGCCTGAAAATCATCCACTTTTTTAAGTGTTTGGTGAGGTTTTATTATCATATTTTCCTTTAATTTTTCAGGAAATAATTTTTTTCATACAATAGATTCTGATCAGAGTTTCCCTTTTCCACAACTCCTCCCAGATGCTTCTCACCTCATCACCCACCCAAGTTGATGTCTTCTTTCTTACAGAGCCTGTACAGGCTCAAGTTAGCTCCCATCCCTAACAAAAAAGCTCTCTGATTGGCATCCTTTTGCAAATGGTAAATTAGTTTTCTTCAATGGAGTCTTCCTGGGAATATTAGCCACATTTAGGGTACACCACATGCCCAGCAGTAGTTGGCCAATACAAAATTAACTCAATGGTATTTTTGTAGTCTTTTTGTCTTGTATTGCCTAGTTAGGGCATTTTTTTGTCTTACTGGTTTTTTGTCAGGGATCATTGTCCTGAAGATGATAGCAGGGACCATTGTCCTAAGGATGTTTGCAGAGAGCCCCACATCCCAGCTATCTTGAGAACTGTTTGTTAACGGAACCACAAAAGGAATGTTTCCGCTTACACCAGGTGTGCTGACTGGGTGACCTTTGCTACCCCCAAACCCCCACCCCAAGCCAAGTTTCTCATTCAAGGGCTATATAAGCTGTAACCATTACCCTAATAAACGGAGACCTTGACAATTGAATTCTGCTTGGTCTCCTTCTTTTCTCTCGCCCATGATTCATACAGGTAGAACCTCTTCAGACCCTGAGTTTCCATAATTTTTTATAAACTAGTTTTTATAGTAGTCATTCTTTCTTCCAAGTGTGTATTGGTCCTTTCTTTCAAGTCAAAGCTATTAAAAAATAGTGTTCATGTTTTTTCCTAAGAAATGGTTGAGTGAATAAACCAAGCATTTTCTAAAAACAAATCTCATAGACAAACTCACTACCTACTTCCCCATAGTGCTTGTACTTGCTGTAACTCTGTATTTTTACTAGAATTGTACTTCTTTGTAAGTAAATGATTACACTTCAGGAAAATATAAGGATAAGCACAGGTATTTCAAATTAATGATTTACCTCTATATCTTTTCTATAAGGAGTATTTGTGGAGTCATTACTATGACATCAAGCATTCAGAGACTAGGAGTTAAACAGACTCCCTGGTAGACAGACAGATAGCAAGAGAGACCATGGCTCCATAATAAAGGTGGCTTCTTCCTCACCCTGCTTCTTGTGACAAAATCTTGGCTTTATATATTTGTTTGTTCTATCACCAGTAGGCCTCCTGTTTATGGATTGGTTCAACAAGTTCAAGATCTGCTCAGGACAGGAAGCACAACAGTTCTGGGCTCTTCAACCACAGTAAAATTCTTCAAACTGACCACTAAAAATTAGAGAAGGAAAACCTCTATGAAGACTTTAAAATTCCCAGCCCTCAGGGAGAGACTTTTTCTTTCTTTTCACCTCTTCCCTCTGTAAAGCAGAGGGCCTTTTTTCTCTGTGTCACTGCTGCCAATGTGTGGTATCTCGTCCCAATAAGCACCTTTCTTCAACTGTTGACTCTCTCTGTGGTGCTTGAGGTTTCTGTGCTGCCACATGTTGCCCTTGGACATTTTCTCTACCTTTTACTTTTTAACTGGCACACAACAACAACAACAACAAACTCAATCTTGTCACATAGAGTGTATCACTATGTCTTAGAGTTTCATGGAAGAATGAAAATTTTTTAAATGTAAATTTTAAAAGGAAAAGGGTATCCTTAAGTTTCTAAGTGTTCTGAAAATCCCCAAATTTTCCTATTTAATTTTTTTTCTACTTGAGTGGAAGAGAAGAAATTGTACTCTGTATTTTCCTTTGTGCTTTACAATTCCAAGACCCTATGCAGTTTAAAGATATGTCCAAAGACACTTTAATTATCAAGTCAGCTAGACAGCCTGAAATCCTTTGAAACAAAATGATTCCTTTTCTGGAAATAACTTTCTTGTCTACACAAAGAAAGTAAAAATCTAGCTTACCTTAAGATAAAGCATAAGAAACATGCTTATTATAGGTTTAAAAATAGTTACTAGCATGCTTAATTGTTTGGGGGAGCTGTTAAAAGATTACCAATTAGTGAGTTCTAAATCTCAGGCTTACTAATGTGCAAGTTAAAAAATAAAAAATATTCTTCCTAGGTATCCACTGAAAACTATAAAACAGGGATCTTGAGTCATTAATGTGACCTATATCTCATTCTTCTCTATTGCCAGAGGTGAGTTCTGTGGTAACAGGTTTGAATCCAGAGTCTAGTTGGCATGCCTGATGTGGAGAACATATAGCCTGCCATACTCCACATTAGTGGCAACACCAATGCCTCTCCTATTAGAATTCTGAATGTGAAATAGTTAAGAATTTCTAACCCATTGCCTTCTTAGGATATTGCCATTTAAAAACTTAAACAGAGCCGGGCGGTGGTGGCGCACGCCTTTAATCCCAGCACTCGGGAGGCAGAGGCAGGCGGATCTCGGTGAGTTCGAGACCAGCCTGGTCTACAAGAGCTAGTTCCAGGACAGGCTCCAAAACCACAGAGAAACCCTGTCTCGAAAAATAAATAAATAAATAAATAAATAAATAAATAAATAAATAAAAACTTAAACAGTTCATATTTTTATCTGCAGCAAATGCAGAGAAATTTTAAATGCAAAACACTCATTTAAAAGTTTTACACAAAGCAAAATTGAAAACTGGGACAAGATAGCTTATCAGCCTTTGGAAATAAAATGACTGTCTTATGTTTTTTTCATTTTTCTGAACAAATATCTGTTTTTAAACAAGTGTATCATCAAACTAGGTGTCTTTATTAAAAGACAGGAAATGGATGAACTGAAGAAAATTACAAAATTTTAATTTTTAAAATACCCCCCTTCATTTGGTATTTTTCAATTTTGGGTCAGAATTGACTTAGATAATTAAATAATCTTCCCATTCTCTAGTCAACATGATATAGAGTCTAGATTTTTAAAAAGCACAAAAAATGCAGAACTAAGAAAACAAAGAAAGTAAATCATCCTGAGAATATATGTGGAGGTAAAAAATAAATAAATCTAAAGGGCACTTAAAGATCTAAATTAATTTCTTTCATTTTGAAAAATGTCCCTTACAAAATTTTCTAACTTGTTTCTCAGAAATAATAATTTTAGGGAAAAACGTTTCTAGCACCGGCACAAGTGAAAATCAACTAATTGTGCTAATTAAGTCACTCGTGGCTCTCAATTAGAAGAAAAAAGAGAGAACGAGTACAAGAGAGGGAGAGAGATTTCATTTTACTTTATTTCAGAGCTTATTTGTACGTCTAACATTAGTGAAACTTGAGAACTTATATACTAGTTAAAGGGTGCTGCATAAAGCAACAGGCATGTTGGCATTACACCTGCAGATCTGATGAGTTCTTGATGTCTCTAAGAAAAATAACTTTGCCAAACATAAAAAGTGACTTCAGAGTGGCTCCCCTTTAAAATGGGTAACAATGTACCAGTCTCTAAGTTTAACCAGAAATACTAAAAACAAAAGGATTTGTCAGCACACAAAGCGTTACCATGATCCCACATAGTTATCAAAAGAAAAGGTACAATTTAGACTGCCTTCAATGATAAACTCTCCAAAAATGTTATACTTCAAAGAAGTCGGGACCACGAGGGGAGCACCCACCCACTGAGACAGTGGAGCTGATCTATTGGGAGCTCACCAAGGCCAGCTGAACTGTGACTGAAAAAGCATGGGATAAAACTGGACTCTCTGAGCATGGCGAACAATGAGGGCTGATTAGAACCCAAGGACAATGGCACGGGGTTTTGAACCTACGTAATGTGCTGGCTTTGTGGGAGCCTAACCAGTTTGGATGTTCACCTTCCTAGAAATGGACGGAGGGGGGAGGACCTAGGACTTACCACAGGGCAGGGAAATCTGACTGCTCTTTGGGCTGGAGAGGGAGGGGGAGAGGAGTGGGGGGAGGGGGAGAAGGGTGGGAGGAGGGGGAGAAAGGTGGGAGGAGGGGGAGGGAAATGGGAGGCTAGGAGGAGGAGAAAATTTGTTTTTTTTTCTTTTCTCAAAAAAAAAGAAGCTAAAATATGCATTTATACAATATGAAATATAGCTAGACTACTTTTGGAAAGATCTCCTTAATATGATATAATACCAACAAGCCAGTAAAGTGTTATATAAAATCTTGTCACTTATTTTAAGAGATAGTTTGCAGAAATAAAAGAAAATGAGAAATATAAAAAATACAGACACTTGATTTTATGCTAAGATTTGAAATAAGAACTTTAAAAGAGAAAATAATTTCTAACATACTATAGATAATGTCAAAAGATACAGTTTTCCAGGCCCATTCCTAGTGTTGAACATATAATACAGCCCTGCCAGTCAACCTGTTCACCTTTATTTTATTCCCACTGCTATTAGAAGTGCTCATAACTTCAGGTCTGGAACAATTTGAACACCTTCCTGTAGTAGATCATTGTCCCCGACAATCCTTACCTACTACCTGTGCAAAACTGCTTGATGATTTTATGTTTCCAAGTTCAAAAACCTTCTGCACATTTCTGGTATTATACAATCTTATCTCATAACAATAAATGTTCGATCTTTCAAGAATACATTTAATTTTAAATATTAGACTTATGGAGGAGTTGGTAAGATTATATAGAGCGTTCACCTATATTTTTATTGTTTTTTCTTATAGAACAGTCAACTAAACTAATAATTAATGTTATATTTTATTAAGCAAATAGCTATAAAGACTCAGCTGTCACTATAGTACTCTACAAACTACAAGTCCCACTCTGCCACCAAACCCTCCTATGTCTTCTGCAACCTTGGTGAAACTCTGAAACACAGTCTGCTACTACAATGAGAGAACAAAGAGAGAGGACCAGGAGAGGAACTCTGAAGCACAAATTGTGACTGCACAGAGTGAACCAAGAGAGAGCAATCCAAGAGAGCAGACCAATAAAGCAGGCTAAGAGAGAGAGCAAAGAGAGACCACAATGGCTCTCTGAGACATAGACAGTGACAGTACAGAGCAGACCAAGAACAGTTCCCCAAAACACAGACAGCCACTGCAAGGTTTGGAGCAAGAGGCAAAGACACTGCCATCACCAATTGAAGGAAGAGATGGGTAGGTTCTAAAGCAAAAATTTGTCCAAGAACCTAAAAAGCAACAAGGTAACACCAGAACCCAGTGGCCATACAACAAGAACACTTGATCATGCTAACCTAAAAGAAGCAGAAGAAAGTGATTTTAAATGTAACTTTATAAAGATGATAAAGACCTTTAAAGAAAAAGTAAAATTCCCTTAAGGAAATGGAGGAAAAGATAATTAAAAATTGGAATAACGAAAGAACATTACAAGCTGCAAAAGAAACTAAATTCCTACATAAAGAAAATTGTGAGAGCACACAATAGTGACTAACAGCACTATTAGAACAAAAAGGAGCAGACTCACAAAGAAGTAGTAGAATCAGGAAATAATAAACTGGAGGGCCAAAATCAATAAAATAGGGGAAAATAATACAAAGAATCAATGCAACAAAGACCTGATACTTTGAGAAAATCAACAAGATAGACAAACCTTTATCCAAACTAACTAAAAGACAGAGAAAGAATACCCAAATTAACAAAATATTAATAGAGGGACATAACAACAGATACTGAGAAGTTCCAGAGAATTATTATGTCATACCACTAAAACCTATACTGCACAAAATTGAAAAATGTAAAAGAAATGGATAGTTTTCTGGATAGGTATCACATATCAAAATTAAATCAAGACCAGGTAAATAATTTAAATAGGCCTATAGCCTGCAAGGAAGTAGAAGCAGTTATCAAAAACCTACCAAACAAAAAAGCCCAAGGCCAGACAGTTTCAGAGCAGAATTTTACCAGAACATCAGAAAAGAGCTAATATCTGTACTTCTCAAAGTGTTCCAAATAAAAGAAACAGAAGGAACATTGCCAAACTCTTTTTATGAGGCTACAGTTACCCTGACATCAAAAACACACAAAGACTCAACTGAGAAAAAGAATTACAAACCAATCTCACTCATGAACATAGATGCAAAAATATTCAACAAAATACTGGCAAACCAAATACAAAAACACATCAAAAAATTCATTCACCATGATCAAGTTGGTTTCATCCCAGAGATGCAGGGATGAAAAATCTATGAATGTAATCCACCATATAAGTAAATAAGCTGAAAAAAAAAACATGTGATCATCTCATTAGATGCTGAAAAAGAATTTGACAAAATCCAACACTCCTTCATGATAAAGGTCTTGGAGAGATCAGGTATACAAGGAGCATATCTAAACATAAGAAAAGTGTAGAAGGAGACTGCTTGTTGGTCCCAGCCACTTAGCCCCAAAATAATCACACAGAACCTCTGCCATTCATTCCCTTCCCCAACGTCCCCATGCTCCCATTTTACTCAGGAGATCTTGTCTTTTTAAACTTTCTACTTCCCAAGTAGATTATATCTATGTAAGTCTCTCTTAGTGTCCGCACTGTTGTCTAAGTTCTCTGGGATTTTGGTTTGTAGGCTGGCTTTCCTTGCTTTATGTTTAAAAACCACCTATGAGTGAGTACATATGATAATTGTCTTTCTGTGTCTGGGTTACCTCACACAAAATATTTTTTTCTGGTTCCATTCATTTTCCTGCAAAATTCAAGCTGTCATTATTTTTTTCTGCTGTGTAGTACTCCATTGTGTAAATGTACCATATTTTTCTTATTCATTCTTCAATCAAGGGGCATTTAGGTTGTTTCCAGGTTCTGGCTATGACAAACAAAGCTGCTATGAACATAGTTAAGCACATGTCCTTGTGGCACGATTGAGCATCCTTTGGATATATACTCAAAAGTGGTTTTATTGGGTCTTGAGGAAGGTTGTTTCCTAATTTTCTGAGAAATCACCACACTGACTTCCAAAGGGGTTGTACCGGCTTGCATTCCCACCAGCAATGCAGAAGTGTTCCCTTTCCCCCACAACCTCTCAAGCATAAGTTGTCATCAGTGTTTTTGATCTTGGCCATTCTTACAGGTGTACATTGAAATCTCAGAGTTGTTTTGATTTACATTTCTCTAATGACTAGGGATGTTGAACATTTCCTTAAGCATCTTTTAGCCATTTTAGATTCCTCTTTTGAGAGTTCTCTGTTTAGGTCTATACTCCATGTTTTTATTGGATTATGTGATCTTTTGGTGTCCAATTTCTTGAGTTCTTTGTATATTTTGGAGATCAGACCTCTGTCTGATATGGGGTTAGTGAAGATCTTTTCCCACTTTGTAGGCTGTTGTTTTGTCTTGTTGACCATGCCCTTTGCTTTACAGAAGCTTTTCAGTTTCAGGAGGTACCATTTATTAATTGTTTCTCTCAGTATCTGTGTTGCTGGGGTTATATTTAGAAAGTGCTTCCCTGTGCCAATGTGTTCAAATGTACTTCCCACTTTCTTTTCTATAAGGTTCAATGTGGCTTGCTTTATGTTGAGGTCTTTGATTCATTTAGACTTGAGTTTTGTACATGGTGATAGATATGGGTGTATTTTCATTTTTCTACATGTTGATATCCAGTTATGCCAGCACCACTTGTTAAATAAGCTTTCCTTTTTCCATTTGATATTTTTTGCTTCTTTATCAAATATCAGGTGTTCGAAGATGTGTGGGTCTTCTATTCGGTTCCATTGGTCCTCTCATCTGTTCTTATACCAAACCAGGTTGTTTTCAGTACTGTATATCTGTAGTAGAGTTTGAAGTCAGGGATTGTGATGCCTTCTGAAGTTCTTTTATTGCCCAAGATTATTTTGGCTATCCTGGTTTTTTTTAAGCTGCACAACACCATACCTTAATAAATATCACAAATACACATACCTGGAATAACAAAACTGACCTTAAATTTGTACCAATAAGTCAAGATCCATACCCATGCAAATCTCTATAGAATATCACACTTTAAATATAAGCACATATTTATAAACAATATTTGGGAATGCAAGCATACATTATCCAAAATTCTTCCTGCTGTTTATTGGGCAACGTATTTGGGGGGGAGGGTATTCATAGAAATCTTTCAGGGAATCTTAGTCCATCAAATCATATTAGCAATCTACAGGTTCTCATCCTCTGTGGGAACAAAAGAAGAGCCTCTTTTCCAAAGCAACATATCCTTAGACTCAAATTTTGAATTCAAAATACATTATATATATTTATATATATATATATATGTGTGTGTGTGTATGTATATATGTATATATATATATTTATATATGTTGGTTTAGCTTAGAAGTCCCTAAAATCAAATGTTTTTCTGCAGTCAAAAAATTCATAGATAACACAATAATATACATAATTCAGACTCTCTGTGAATTTTCCATTTTTATGTGGCTTGTTCTTAATCTATTACTTTTTCTACAAGTTTAATATTTATTTTATTATCTTTACTTATTTAATCTATGACTGTCTGTACTATGTCTCTTTAAAGACTTCGTTTTATTTTTTACAAAACTATTTACTTCTTTTTATAACTCTGCACCCTTTTTCTTCTCTCTCTCAAACCTACATACATTTATCCAACACTGTGACCCAATTAGAGGTGTTTTTATGTCTGAATCTGTCCTATTGTGTATCTGTAATTTTTTACTGTCTAGAAGCAGTTCTCACAGACATTGAACAAATAATATCAAACTTCTCATGAAAACCCAAAACAATCCTGTACAATAAAGGAACTTCTGGAGGTATCATCATCTCTGACATTACATACTATTATAGAGCTATAGTAATGAAAACAGCTTAGTATTGGCAGGAAATCTGACAGGTTGACCAATGGAATCAAATCGAAGACTCTGATATTAATCCATACACGTGTGAAGACCTGATTTTTGACAAAGAAGCTAAAATTATACAATGGGAAAAAGAAATCATCTTTAACAAATGGCATTGACAAAATTAGATGTTAACATGTAGAAGAATGAATTGTATTAAAATACAAATGCAATATCATCGCACAATAGAAATCAGGACAAATGACCAACTGTGGAGCATGTTGGTCTCTAGCACCACTGGTTCTTCTCAGTTCTTCTCACTCAGCTCCCTACCCTAAATTTCTCCAGCTCTTGTGGTTTTCCTTTTCCCTTCTCATTTTTATGTAATCCTGCCATTTTATCCATGTGATTCCTTGGCACTCTCATGGTCCCCAGTCTTACACTCCTCTCTCTTGTCATTCTCTCTTGATCTGCTTGTTCCCCTCTTTCTTGCTTCTCTTTTGCCCCTGTCTTGCTCTCTCTCGGTCCTCTTCTCTTAGTCTCTTCCACACACTCGCACCCTTTGCCTTCCTTCATGGCCTTATTCAGTCTGCTGCTCATGTTTAGTCTACTACTTTCTCTCACTGCCCTAGACTCTTTCAGATGCCCCTGGCTGTATTATCCCTTATATCTAAAAATAAAAGCTTTCCCCTCAGTCATACCTTGGAGTGCTCATGTCCTAAATATATACTAAATCATTTGATTTGGTGAATTATCCAGGTTTATAAATGAATAAGACAGTTAATAATGCCAGGGATTTTGTGTGTCTGTGTGTGTGTGTGTGTGTGTGTGTGTGTGTGTGTGTGTGTGTATGTGTTTCAAGACAGGGTTTCTCTGTGTAGCTTTGGAACCTGTCCTGAACTTTATCTTAGGCCAAGTTGGCCTCAAACTCACAAAGATCCACCTTTTTCCACCTTCCAAGCACTGGGATTAAAGGTGTGTGCTGCCACCACCACCTGGCCTTATTTTGTCATTCTATTATTTAATCTGTCAGTACTTGTTTGTAAATATTTTCTGAATCCTTGAACCTGTTGAAAATGGTAGTAAGGTTATATAAAAGAGGTTCCAGGAAAATGAACTCATGCATATACACTGACAATGCTTTAGGAAGCTCCAAAATATACCAGCCGAAACTCACTGGGACACCGCTCTGATAATTCTTCAACTCTAATCATGGTTCCTTCCCTATGTTCTGACTTAGATCTGTAAGGCACATTTTATTTGATTTTTTTTTTACACAACCATTAACTGTTTTAAACTTACTTTGCTGTTTGGCCTTTTGAACTATTGCACATCACTCAATTTAGTTCTGATATTGCAAAATATGAGAACTTGATGAAGTAGTAAGATGGTATCCTCTTAATGGAAAAAGGCATGCAACAATATGTGACTGTCTGTCATGTTCCAAGTAACTGGAGCTTGAACATCATGGTACATCCTAATGACAATTTTTGAAATAGTTACTCATTTTAAAATTTAGAAAACTTGGTCCAAACAAATTTGCTTCCTAAGCTTTGCAGAGACATCAAATTTTATAGACAAAATGCTAACTGAGTCATTTAGCTATGAGCTTTATAAGTAAACTCTGACTTCTCTGATCTAGTCTACAGAGTTGTTGGGGAGGAAGTTTGATTTTAACAGAATAAATAAATAAATAAATAAATAAATGGTGTTTCACACTGGAAAAAAAAGTAGGCACTCTAAGAAACCTAGGTGTTAATTATAAAATGAGAAAAACAAATATGTATGGGACCAAAGAGGTAAGTGAACAGCCACATAGCTGGTTGCCCCACTCTCTAGGACCTCCACAGTGGGACAAAACCCAGGGGCCCTTGCCCAACTCCCTTGGTGAAGGCGTAAGTCAAAAACAATGTCACACCAGTTTGGAATTATGATTAATAGGGTGGTATTTATTTAAAGGGGAAAAAACTTACAGATCGCTGTCCCAGACAACAGCCCTCCATGCAACCAGGAAGGGAGTCTAGTCGCCAGCGGAGCAGGAAGTGAAGAGAGAGAGGAGAGGGAAGTGGCCGCTTTTTTAAAGGGAGAGAGACCCCGCCCCAATGGGCTGGTATCTCAGCAGCTATAGGCTGGAAGAGTGGGAGGACCTCCCGCAACACCTCCCCCTTTTATTTAAATAAGAGAGTTCTAAACCTACTATGAAATTATATACAATAAGTACAAATATCCAATTCTAACTAGCTTAGGTCTTGTATAATAAATAACTTGGCCAAGTCATGAGAGAAAATAACTACATTTATATAGTCTTCAACCCCATCGAAGATCTGAGAAGGGAAATAATGTTACCTGAGTAATTAGGAAGTTCAGTAAAACCACCTCCAAAACATGCAACAAATCACAGAGACAACCTGGGCAATCACCCAAAGTCACGTTAGCAGCGTTGAAGCAACCAACTTTGGCTAAGGCCTAACATAACTGACATACCATTTTCAAAGGCAAGCAACTTTTCAAAACTATCTTACCCTGTCTTGGCAGGATATGACAGTCCTGTTTTATCCATTGATGCATGCTCTGGATCTCTGTTAGTGGTTGAGGTATGGCCATTTCTTTGCCCAAAGGCCAGTTCTGCCAAAAAGAAAGGCTCCAGGTGGAGTGTCTTTGGTGTTCAACATTCTCTCGGGAATAGAGTGGTGTTGCCAGGAGCAATTGTGTTTCACTACCACAAAACTCTGAGTTAGATTAAAGACCATTTTCTACAGCTCTTTGAAGAAGTTGAAGATTATCTATCTATACTGAGTATAATCTCTATATATCTAAAGAACCTGTTTAGTCTAATTATAAATGACAAACTTAGATGACTATTAATCTATATAATTCTCAATATCTATCTAACTTAAAGACTAAGACAATAAACGACTGTGAAACAAATGAGGACAATGACCTCCAAATATAAACAATGTACAAATATACATTGCAGTAGGTAAAAATATATCAATACACAAACATTATATAAGTATCTTAATCAGAGGTAGAAATGTACACTGCAATATGGTAAATATATACAATATATATTTATCAATACATGTCAATACATAAAAAATGTTTTAAACAGAGATAGAAACATGCATGCATACAATAGTCAATATAATTTAACTTTGTATCAATATACAAGAATCAATACCAATATATTTGTCTAAAAACAGTAACTCACAATTATAAATCTATTATCCCATCATCCCTCTTTTTTTTTCAAAATGATCCCTGAGCTTATAAAATTCCTCCCCCAACCCTCAATCGTATACTAATTATAATCAACCCCTAAATAATGTCCTAAAACCCAAGGGCAAACTTTACTGGGAGAGGGGACGTCATCCTCTAGAATTACTTCCAGCAGTCATGGGGGGGGGGGCGACGTTCTTTCTGGGGGATCCTGTGAAAGTAAAATGATGGTTAAATTTCAAGATCAATGTCTTTTAAAATTGCAAATAGTCTCTGAGTATTTTGTGCAGGTCTGGCCAAATGTTGTATAAGATGTGCACCACTTCAGCTAACCAAGTTGGAACTGTCTTGTGCAGCTGGTACTCAAAGCAGGTCTTATAGTAGCACTATCAGTATCATGACGTCATATCAACCAGGTGGAGTTGTTGTTATGGGGCCCCATATTCTTCCTGGAAACTTCAAATGTCACTTCAGGAAAAACTCATTGTTCATTGTGAAAAACTTAAACATTAATCATATAGACATATATAGACGTATATGTATATATTCACTGAAAGGCATGATAGATATATTCAATGAAAAGTATGATAGATATGAAGAAAAGCAAAGATGTTTTCTAAACTCATATTTCTTTCTGTCCCATATCATGGCTCTTGACATGAGACAGAAACTCCAGAAACTCTGGGTTTTTCTCTTACTAACAGGCTTGGAATTGGAGAGGGACTGAGCCAGAGTCCAACTTCAAAACCAGCTTTATAAATTTAGAAATATGGTTTAATATCACTTACACAACCATTCAGTTTTCTTGATATTTCCTATTGGGCAGGTATTTTTCCATCTGTCAGTATCCAAATATCCAGGGTCCCTTGAATTTTTCAAAGATGAGTGTTTTCCTGTGGAGATAAGAACAGAACCCTGCCCCCATTCTATATGTTTTTCTTACCATCTGTATGAATATCATCATTGTGGATAAGTTGTCATTTCTCCTTTCCAAGAGGTTTCTCCTCTTCAAATCAAAACTTTATCAATTTTGATGGTATCCACAATTTTTCTTCTCCTGTGGAAACAAGAGCAAAACCCCTTCCCCAACGTAGCACATCTCCTGGCTTCCATTGAGAGGTCAGCACATCTTTGAAATAAATCGGTTGATTTAGTTCAGCAGACTTTTCCATTATCCAATGTCTCTCTGCTGCTGTCGTTCCTTTCTCATTAGCGTTAAGAAAATTCAAGGTTAATAAAGCATTATGTAATCTATTTCTGGGGGTATTTTTGGTCCCTTTCTGTTTGTTCAGCATATCCTTTATAGTACGATTTGATCTTTCTATAACTGCCTGACCTGTAGGATTATTTGGTATACCTGTAATGTGTTTTATAATAATCAAAAAAGCGTTTCATTTTCTTAGATTTTCTTAGATGGAAAATTCTTTCTTTAGGCCTTTACTATTGACATGATGCTTCTTATGAAATTCTGAGGCCTGCAACACACTTCCAATGAATAACTGATCAATCTCAGCGTTGCCTTGGGCTAGAGGACCAGGCAGACCTGTATGGGACCAGATGTGTGTTATGTACATCGGACAAAGCCTGTTCCTGATTATGTCTTGTACCTTGATAAACAATGAAGTCAACTCTGTGTCATCTGGTATAAATTCAGCGGTTTCAATATGCAAGATAACTCTTTCTGCATATTGTGAATCTGTAACTATATTAAGAGGTTCTTTAAAATCCCTTAGCACCATAAGAATGGCATATAATCCTGCCTTCTGGACAGAATTATAAGGGCTTTGTCCCACCTTACTCAATTCATCTGACTTGTAACCTGCTTTCCCTGATTTATTTGCCTCAGTATAGAACGTACGGGCTCCAGTTATTGGAGCATCACATACAATTCTAGGAAGAATCCAAGAAGTTCTTTTTATGAGGTTAAGTCTACCACTTTTGGGATAGTTGCTATTAATTTCTCCCAAAAAATTAGCACAAGCTCTTTGCCACAGTTCATTGTCTTCCCATAACTTTTTTTATTTCTTCAGTAGTAAAAGGCACTATAATTTCTGCTGGGTGACGAAGTCTCAGCTTACCTTTTGTAATTAATTCAGAGACTTTTTCCACATAAGTTTTTAATTTTTTACTTGGTTTATTAGATATAAATATCCACTCTAAAATAATATCTTCCCTCTGCATTAGAATCCCTGTAGGAGAAATTCTGGAAGGCAATATGACTAGGATGCAGCTAAGATTTGGGTTCACCCTATCCACATGTGCCTCCTGTAATTTTTCCTCAATAATTGTCTGTTCCTTTTCTGCTTCAGCTGTCAGTTTTCTTGGACTATTCAAATCTTTATCACCATCTGAGGTTTTGTTTAAATGAACTATTAGATCAGGTGTTATCCCAACAGCTCGTCGTAGACTGGAAATGTCTCCTAACAATCTTTGGAAGTCATTAAGAGTCTTTAATCAGTCTCTCCTAATTTGTGCCTTTTGCGTTTTAATTTTCTCTAACCCTATTCTGTAACCTAGGTAATTAATAGAATTTCCTCTTTTGATAGCCAGTCAGCAAGGAGATTTTCTATGGCTAGGCTACCCCACAACCCATCCAGCCACCATCAAAACTACTAGCTACACCCTGCCCCAAAACCCACCTATTGTTTGCAATCTCTGTGGAACTCTGAAATACAGCTTGCTTCAATACTAAGGGGACCTAAGAGCCATCAGGGAGTTCCCTGTGACTAGGATCTCCCAAAACCAAACCCATCCAAGTTACTAATCACATCCCACCTAAGAGCTAAAAGCTTCCTATAATACTGATGGAACCAAGAGCATGCTACAAACACTGAGGGGATTAGGAGAGAGCACCAAGAGAGCAAACCAGGAGCAAAGACCAAGGGAGCAGGTGTATTAAGATCTCAGAAGCTTTCAGGGAAGTCCAAGAAAAACTCCCATATACTCAGCAAGGATTGGCCCAAGACACCAAAACACTGTAAACCTTTTTTGAAGGAAGAGATGGGTATATACCAATGCAAGAATTCCTCCAACAACCTAAAAAGCAACATGGTAGCACGAGAACCCAGCAGACACAAAACAGGAAGACTTGTTCATTCTAACCCAAAAGAAGTAGAACAAAATGACTTTAAACATAATCTTATGAAAATTATGGGGACCTTTAAAGAGGAAGTGAAAAACTCTCTTAAAGAAATGGAAGAGAAAACAAACAAAAAACGGAAGAAATTAATAAATCTCTCAAAGAACCCCCCCCCAAAAAAAACAAGAAAAAAACAATCAAAAAGTTAAAGGACACAGTTCAAGATTTGAAGACTGAAATAGAGCTAATAAAAAAAACACACACACACAAACCAAGGAAATTTTGGATATGGAGAATCTGGGTAAATGAACAGGAACTACAAAGATGAGTATAACCAACAGAATACAAGAAATCAAAGAAAAAATCGAAGGTCCTGAGAAATAGACTCATTGGTCAAAGAAAACTTTAATTCCAACAAATTCTTAACACAAAATATTCAGGAAATCTGAGACAGCATGAAAAGACCAAACCTAAGAATAATTGGGGTAGAAGAAGGGAAAGAACTCCAGCTCAAAGGCACAGAAAATATATTCAACAAAATTATAGAAGAAATCTTTCCCAACCTGAAGAACCATATCCCTATGAGGTACAAGAATCCTACAAAACATCAAATAAACTGGATCAGAAACAAATCCCCTCGCCATGTCATTATCAAAACACAAAACATACAGAATAAAGAAAGAATATTGAGAGCTGCAAAGGAAAAAAGTCAAGTAACATATAAAGGGAAACCTATCAGAATTACACCTAACTTCTCAATGGAAACCATGAAAGCCAGAAGGTCCTGGATAGATGTGCTGCAGACACAAAGAGGCCATGGATACAAGCCGAGATTACTATACCCAGCAAAGCTTTCATTCACATCACAAAAATTTCATCACTTTTCCATCGATGGAATAAACAAGATATTCCAGGACAAAAACAGATTTAAACAATACATACCCACACACCCAGTCTTACAGAAAGTACTAGAAGGAAAACCTCAACCCAAGGAAGTTAACTACACCCACAAAAACCTAGACATCTGATAACGCCCAACCAGCATAACACAAAGAAGGGAACACACACAAACTACTACCAGAAAATAGCCAGAGTTAAAAACCACTGGTCATTAATATCGCTTAATATCAATGGACTCAATTCCCCTATAAAAAGACACAGGTTAAAAGAATGGATATGAAAACAGGATCCAGCCTTCTACTGTATGCAAGAAACACACCTTAAATTCAAAGACAGGCACTACCTCAGAGTAAAGGGATGGGAAGAGGTTTTCCAATCAAATGGAACTAAGAAACAAGTGGATTTGACTGTCTAATATCTAAGAAACATGATTTCAAACTATAATCAATCAGAAAAGATGGAGAAGGACACTTTATACTCATAACAGGAACAATTCATCAAGATGAAGTCTCAGTCCTGAATATCTATGCTCCTAATAAAAGTGCACCCACATATGTAAAAGAAACATTACTAAAACATAAAATGAGAAAAACAAGAATGTTTAAAAATTAAGGAAAATTTCATATTAAAGTAATTAAAGAATTACTATATTTTAGTTTGCATAGATAAAACTAATTCTGCTCAAGATTATCAGTTAATTATTTATGACAATTGAAGATTTAGTGAAACCATCATTAATATAAACAACTATCTGGGTTTCCAAGATGGCAAGACAATTGTTTGTAATGTGTACAATTTCTGTAAAATGATAAGGAACAAAGATGAGTTTAAATATCACTATTTGATAAAAATGAGATCATCAAATAAGGACAAATTTAAGACTCAATAATTCTTTTGTCAGTGCTAAAACTAACGTAAAAAATGCTGTAGGAACAGAGGAAATGATCCTGAGCATTCATGCAACATGAGGACTTACCAATGTCAAAGAAAATGAGATTGTAAGTGCTTCTGGCTTCTAACAGTTTATTTCTTTCTACACTGATTTCAATATTACAAATCTGATTCTTTTTGAAAAGGAAACTTTAGCAAATGAAATTCTCATCTCATGTGAAATATAAAGCAGTTTAATATTTTATTTGTTTATTTTATTTTATTTTTTCAAGAAACTTCTTCTCTGTGTAGCTCAGGGTATCCTGGAGCTCACTCTGTAGACCAGGCTGGCCTCAAACTCACAGAGGTGTGCCTGCTTCTGCCTCTGGAGTACTGGGATTAAAGACATGCACCACCATCTCCTGGCTACAGTTTAACTTTTTGAAAGATTACAGAAGCAATACCATTAGGAGTACAAGCTCTAAGAAGTAGAAAGTAGAAAACAAAACTGTTCTTTTAAGGGGAAACACATTCTTATAGTATAAAAATCATGTTCCATGCATCACATACATATATACATATACATATATACTCATACATAAATGAGTGAGAACTATATGCTTCACTTTGGATATATTATAAAAACAGGAAATTCTGCTTAAAAGAAGCCAAATTTATTGAGATAATGCTACAGTAAAATACCACTTATGCATGTTGAACCACAGAAAATAAAATTTTATTGCTCAAAGAATATGTCTTTAAGAAAGCTAATATATAAAACTGGATTTTGAATCACACCAAACATATCAATGCTTCTCACAATGAAAGGTAGTGATGCTTTCAAATTAAATCAATACACTTTATTCATTTTCATTGGAAAAGTAATTGAAGCAAACATGATAATAAGTCAGGATCATGGATAGCTATCTTTTATTTTCTCTTACTTCAGAATTGTTATATTGTTATAAAAGTGTTTACTTTCAATCAATTATTTGAATATCTCAAATAAAATATATTTGGGGTAAACTTTTAAGTTATTTCAGTTTATTCTCATATCAAGTTAATCCTGATCTTATAGTTTGATAGTCATAATATTTTACTAAAATAAATCACATAAAAACTTCTCAAGATTTCAAGGTATTCGGGAAATATAGAATATTCTATTTGATCAAGAATAGAAATGTCATTCGTCATGAGATTTATACTCAGTTTTACTTCACATATTTCTGTTTTTTTTTTTTTAAGAAAGATCAGTCTTCCTCTTTGTAGAGAAAATTACTACAAGGTCAGTCCTGGCATTTCATTTGGGAGTTCTCAAGAGAAGCAGAGTGTGTGTCCGTGGTTTTTTTAAGTTATCTGTTTATCTGTGCAGTGTTAAAAGCAGAATTATAAAGAAAATACTATAGTAAAAATAGCACTTATGCATATTAAACAATGCAAATAAAATTTTATTATTTGAAAAAATATCTATCTGTAGAAAGTTAAACTGGACTTTGAAATACACTGCAGATAGCAGAACTACAGACATTAGGGTAGAAAAAACAGGAGTAAGTGCTAAGGCACAAACAGTAAGTACTGAGGTACAAAATGTGTCAGTAATTTGTTGAGTATTCCATTTGTAACACTGGGGTATGCTCCCATCCCTGGGTTACTTATCTTCCTACTGACTGTGCAGCCCCCCTTTTACAACTTCAGTGATATCTTAAAGGCATGAAGTGGATTACATCTCTCCTCTGCCTAATTGTTTTTGTTGATTTTAGGATAAAATAGAAAGCCTCACCTGCCCTTGCTTGTCTGAGCAGTTTATTCTTCCATCCTCATTTTAGCCTACTCTTCCTCTTGAACTCATTCTCTAGTCCAGAGTCTCCTGACCACCACACACTACTCTAATGCAGTTGATTATTTATTCTGCTTTACCTACCATCTAGTAGCTCCTCATCATTAGGAACTCAGTGTCCATTACAGTGGTTAGAATATAGAATATAATAGGCCATCTGCAAATATTTGTAATAAGAAGGAAAAAAAGAGTAGAAAACAACAAGAGAAATGTTTATCCTGAGGATACATGAAATATAAAAATATATGGTATTACTTGGAATTGCATGATTTAAGGAAAAAGCAACAAAGCAGTGTGTCTATCTATGAACCCAAATGATTTTGAAGGGCATGGCTTGAGAGATGATAATAGAACAAACTTCTCCAATGGTCATAGTCACTGAAATAATTCAGTTCTTTATACCTTACTCAACATTAAGGAATGTGATAAATGAAATGTGACAAGAATTATGAAACTCAGAATTAGCACCAAAGCAACCAGATGGTTGTGGACGGCAGAGCCTCCATCACTGGGTCACATGGACACAAGCCTGCTGTACTTATGGTGGACAAGCACCCACTGAACATTTCATTTTTAATGCACCACTATTACTTGTAAATAAAGTCTCCCAGAAGATAGAGAATTGCAAGTATAAGTATAAAAACATAATTGAATTTCAGTAAATTTCCCTTACATTATGATCTAGATTTTTTTATGGTAAAAAATTACTGATTTCTGCTAAATACATTTCTAACATTGAATTTGCTGTGTCAAGTAATGTCATATGTCCAGAATTATGACTGAAAAATATTGGAGAAATTAAAATGAAAATTGATTTTACAAATACCACAAAATTAGTAAATACTTGTAAAGCAAATGAAGACTGGTAAGAGGCTGGTCAGGAGGCTTCAATACTATATGCTAAATCTCCTGAAATCTTTGATTAGCAAAAAGTGTGTCTTTAAGACATTAATACACAACTCTCCATCTTCATTTAGTATTTAAATATGTCTCCAATCCTAAATATCTTTTGACATATATTTATAATTTCTCATTCATTTCTGAAGATCTAGAAGTATGTGTCATTTGTCTAAATGACTTTCAATTTCCCATTTTAATATATGGTATGAAAAGACTCAGAATGTTGCTGTCTTATTTGCTATTATAACCAATTTTCCTATCTTTATTTTTTGAGTTTTTTTTATAATCACATCAACTGAAAACCTCAGTGATCACTCTTTTGATGTATGATGTCCTTCCATATGCTGTGACTATATATCTCTCTCACTGGTTAGTGAATAAAGCTGTTTAATTCTAAGGCCAGGGAGAATAGAGCCAGGCAAGAAATTCAAAGTTACAGAGATAAAGAATGCAGAGTTAGGGAGACATCTTGTAGCCATAGAAGGAGTAACATGCTAGGGTATCACAGATAAGCCATGGCCATGTGGTGATACACAGATTAGCAGAAATAGATTAATTTAATTGTGAGAGTTAGTCAATAATATGCCTAAGACATTGGTCAAACATTTAAAATTAATATTAAGTCTCTGAATGGTTGTCTAGTAAGCTGTTGTAGGGAAAGCAGGGCAGCTAGAAACAAGTTCAGTGAGACCAGGTGAGACAGAGAAAATCTCTGTTTATACTCTTTTCTACTTAAGAATTTTTGAGCAGGCCAATGGTGGCACACACCTTTAATCCCAGCACTTGGGAGGTAGAGGCAGGCTGATCTCTATGAGTTCCAGGGCAGCCTGGTCTACCGAGTGAGTTCCAGGACAACTAATGCCATTATACACAGAAACCATGTCTCAAAACAAAACAAACAAAAAACCCACCAAAACCAAAAACAACAATAACAAAAAAGTTTTTCACAGAGTTTCTAAGCCATAAGTAATAAATTATGATTAAAAAATTGTGTGATAATGCCTAGAATAAAGCCACAGTCTCAGTCAGGGTGGATGTGAGATTTTCAGAATGGTCTTATTCTGTCGCAACCTATCCTATCAAACATTGGTCCATTCAGTGAATGTTGGTCGAGTGCTTAGTATGTGTTTAACATTTTTTTTTTCAAAATTCTGGTAGATAATGATGGGTCAAACCCAAAACTGCCTCTGCCTGCATGGAATTTAATTTTTTTTTCAAAATTCTAGTAGATAATGATGAGTGAAACCCAAAACTGCCTCTGCCTGCATAGAATTTAATATCTACTATGTGACAACTACCAAGCAGAAAATTAGGATGGGTTTAGGAGAAAAAAAATGTATAGCACTGTCCAAAAAGGAACTAAAGATAAATAGAGTTCAAGTTTTATCATATGAATTTAATTCCAGGGTTCTTATTTTCCTAATTCAGTATTGAAAACAGTGAACTATATTTTCTTTTATTTTTTTAGAAACAATGAGAAGCTTTTGAAAAATTAGAACTTAAAATTCAATGCATACTGCAGACCCTTAACATTTTCAATTCTGTTTTAAGCAGCTATACCAAAGAAGGACCAAGACTGTGGAAAATGACAAACCTACTTATCTCTTACTTCATTTCCTTTGTCTGGGTCTGAACAAAAGTTTATGTTACAATTGCTTTATTTTAAACTGGGCAGAACTACTCATAATTTCTTGAAAAGTGACAGAATCAAGAAAAGGGACAGGGACTTACAGATGAAAGACTATCATACCTGGTTCTCATAGCATTTTGCTTCTTTCTCTCCCGCAAGCACCACAGGCCCAAGTATGGTGCTTCTGCCCACACCTCTGCACGAGGCTAGCTTTGTGAATAATTTTTTTTTTATTTTTTATTTTTTTTTTGATTTTTCGAGACAGGGTTTCTCCGTAGCTTTTGGGTCCTGTCCTGGAACTAGCTCTTGTAGACCAGGCTGGCCTCGAACTCCCAGAGATCCGCCTGCCTCTGCCTCCCGAGTGCTGGGATTAAAGGCGTGCGCCACCACTGCCCGGCCTTAAGTTTTTTTTTTTAATTTATTTATTTATTAAGGATTTCTGCCTCGTCCCCGCAACCGCTTCCCATTTCCCTCCCCCTCCCCCGATCAAGTCCCCCTCCCTCATCTGCTCGAAGAGCAATCAGGGTTCCCTGACCTGTGGGAAGCCCAAGGACCACCCACCTCCATCCAGGTCTCCTAAGGTGAGCATCCAAACTGCCTAGGCTCCCACAAAGCCAGTACGTGCAGTAGGATCAAAAACCCACTGCGATTGTTCTTGAATTCTCAGTATTCCTCATTGTCCGCTATGTTCAGCTAGTCCGGATTTATCCCATGCTTTTTCAGACCTAGGCCAGAAGATGTGAGCATTGACTATGAGTGGGACTCCCCAGCTGTGCAGCTCTTCATGAGTCACCCAGAAGACTGGGGGTCCCCTCAGTGGTGCAGCAGCCTTTGAGTCACCCAGCCTTCTGTAACCCATTGATTCACCAAAAGGGACTTGAATAGACTCAGTGCCATCTCTGTCTGAAGTGATCAGATATTCATTTCCTTTGCATATAAATAAATTTATTTTTATTTAAAAAAAAAAAGACTATCATACCAAATCAATGTAAAAGACAAAAGAGAGAATTTAGAGAACACTTACTGATAGGTAGTTGGGCTGACGTTGATACGCCGAGGATGACTTCCCGATTCAAATTTGCTTGCCAATGTGACATTATTTCCAAAAAGACAATATCGTGGCATTCTCACCCCAACTACACCAGCTAGCACAGAGCCTGAATGAATGCCTATCCGCATCTGGAAATAGAAAAAAGTTGGAGACTAAATAGTTGTTTCTATTTTCCATGCAATAGACTTTTTATTAAATTGTATTTTAAGAAAATGGTTGTTTTGTGTGTGTATATATATATATATATATATATATATATATATATATATATCCATATGCATATCTAGGCCTCTAGGAAGCCAGAAGAGAATGTGAGAGCCTCTGAAACTGCAGTTAAAGGCAGTTGTTAGCCACCATATGCATTCTGGGAATAGAAACTATCCTCTGCAGGAATGGTGATCTTAAGTGTTGAGTCATCTCTCCAGTCCTGGCATGAAACTGTTTCAATGAAACATGTTACCAAATATTAAATAATTAAACCAGAGTAATCCCAAAGACTGAAACTAGTCTAGGTCATCATTGTGAGACTAATATCTAGTTTGTTACAATGTTCAATGAACGTGGATATTGTAGAATAAATAAATAAAATAGATTAATTATAAGAACAAGATATGAAGTCTTTTTAAAAATATTTAATTTATTTTTAACTTTGTGTGTGCTTATAGATGAGTACCTTCACATATATTTAAGGACCCAGAAAGGTCAGAGAGAATGTTGAATCTATGGAGCTGGAGTTAGAGGTAATTTGAGCTGCCTAATTATAAGTGCAGGGAACTATGTTCATTTGGAAGAACAGCATTCTTTCTTAACTGTTGAACTATGTCTCTAGGTCAGAATTCATAGCTAACTTGCTACATAAATATGTTTCAGGTTTAATCTGTTTCATTTGTATATACTATCTATAAGTGAAACATTTATTATTCTCTATCAAATTATTTCTACAAGAAGACTTATTATACCTCATGACATTAATTTCACTTTTAAATTAAATGTATATATATATATATATATACTTGTTTCAAGTACTGAATTTTACATGATAACAGTATGTATACCTATTTTCTTACTGTTAAATATTCAGGAATACATACAGAATAATACCTCTGGAGACTCTCAATAAGTAAGTCATGAATGTGGAAGAAATTGCCTAAGTCTTTGATATAGTAATATGGTATTACAAACAATTCAACCAACCCTTGACTAAGTCAAAGATTTATTGATTGAATGATGAGTAAATTAGTCACTGTACCTGATAAAGATTAATGTGTTCAAGACCTGAAGTAACCTTCAATATACAATTGCTACACAGTGAAACATGAAGGGACCAACACAGTTCTATCAATAGAGTATATAACCAAACAACTAAAGCTAGGAGACAAAGTAGGAGGTGAGAGAGAGGGAGGGAGAGAGAGAGAGAGAGAATGTCATTATGGAACGGATGGTTTCTGAATGTATCAACTCATGATAAGAGAGACACACTGGTCCTTGGGCTTCCCACAGGTCAGGGAACCCTGATTGCTCTTCGAGCAGATGAGGGAGGGGGACTTGATTGGGGGAGGGGGAGGGAAATGAGAAGCGGTTGCGGGGAGGAGGCAGAAATCCTGAATAAATAAATAAATTTAAAAAAATAAAATAAGCCCTGTTTAGTTGCTGAGGAATCCCATCAGGACGGGTGAGTGTGTGCTATCCAGGGGCGGACTGACCCGGAAGAGAGCACAAACCCCCTCCCCCAGCTCCTTCTGCAGGGCTGTCTTTCTTTCGCACGACCCAGCCCCCCCAGCACCCCTCCCCAACCCTGCCCTGCTGTATGCTAGGACCAGTGCTCAAGTACAGTTTCAAGCTCCTAATCTAAGGCGACCCACCCAGAGCGGTGAGTGCCTGCCTACCGGGCAGGCCTCAGGGTCCCCTGTAAGGGAGCCGGGCACCTTCAGCTCCAGCGCCAGGCTTCCTGCACGCTCCTGGATACCATCCCCCCCTTGCTCCATTCATCCTGTTGGCCCTGGATCATTGGGCTACCTGCGGCCCTGTTTAGTTGCTGAGGAATCCCATCAGGACGGGTGAGTGTTTGCTATCCAGGGGCGGACTGACCCGGAAGAGAGCACAAACCCCCTCCCCCAGCTCCTTCTGCAGGGCTGTCTTTCTTTCGCACGACCCAGTCCCCCCAGCACCCCTCCCCAACCCTGCCCTGCTGTATGCTAGGACCAGTGCTCAAGTACAGTTTCAAGCTCCTAAACTAAGGCGACCCACCCAGAGCGGTGAGTGCCTGCCTACCAGGCAGGCCTCAGGGTCCCCTGTAAGGGAGCTGGGCACTTTCAGCTCCTGTGCCAGGCTTCCTGCGCATTCCTGGATACCATCCCCCCCCCCCTTGCTCCATTCATCCTGTTGGCCCTGGATCATTGGACTACCGGCAGCCCTGTTTAGTTGCTGAGGAATCCCATTGGGACGGGAACGGTTCCTGCTTCTACACTGAAGAGATATACCCAGAGAGTCAATCACAGCAAAGGCTGGACCAAGAGACCAGGCCTCTCCTGGCTCCATTTGAAGGAAGAGATGGGAAGGCGCCAATACAAGAATTCCTCCAACAACCTGAAAGGCAACATGACACCACCAGAAACCAGGGATCCCGAAATAAGAAGAATTGTACACCCTACTCCTGAAGAAATAGAAGAAATCGATTCAAAAGTGAACTATATGAAAATAATAGAGGACCTTAAACAGGAGGTGAAAAACTGCCATAAACAATTAGAGATTACAAACAAAAAGGTAGAGGAAATGAATAAATCGCTCAAAGACACGCAAGAAAACCAAGAGAAACAAGAAAAAGCAATCAAACAGGTTAGGGAAGCGGTTCAAGACATGAAGAATGAAATGGAAGCAATGAAGAAAGCACAAACTGAGGGAAGAATGGAGATGGAAAATCTGGGTAAATGAACAGGAACGACAGAGACAAATACTAACAACAGATTACAAGAGATAGAAGAGAGAATATCAGACACTGAAGACACCATAGAGAATATAAACACACTGATCAAAGAAAACAGCAAAACCAACAAATTCTCATCACAAAACATTCAGGAAATTTGGGACACAATAAAAAGACCAAACCTAAGAATAATTGGAGTAGAAGAAGGAGAAGAAGTGCATCTCAACGGTACAGAAAATATACTTAATAAAATTATAGAAGAAAACTTTCCCAACCTGAAGAAAGAGGTATCTATGAAGGTTCAAGAAGCATACAGAACACCAAATAGGCTGGATCAAAAAAAAACATCCCCTCGCCATATAATAATCAAAACACAAAATATACAGAATAAAGAAATTAAGAGCCGCAAAGGAAAAAGGCCAAGTTACTTATAAAGGTAAACCTAGCAGACTTACACCTGACTTCTCTATGGAAACCATGAAAGCCAGAAGGTCCTGGATAGATGTACTGAAAAAACTAAGAGATCATGGATGCAAGCCCAGACTACTATATCCAGCCAAGCTTTCGTTCACTATAAATGGAGAAAACAAAATTTTCCAGGATAAAAACAAATTTAAACAATACGTAGCCACAAATCCAGCCTTACAGAAAATTATAGAAGGAAAATCACTAACCAAGGAGTCCAACAATGCCCACAATAACTCAGTCATCTAGAGACCTTTCACCAGCGAAACTCAAAGAAGGGAAACACACAAACCCTACTACTAAAAAAGTGACCGGAGTTAACAACCACTGGTCATTAATATCACTTAATGTCAATGGGCTCAACTCACCTATAAAAAGGCACAGGCTAAGGGATTGATACGAAAACAGGATCCAACATTCTGCTGTCTACAAGAAACACACCTCAACCAGAAAGACAGGCACCTACTCAGAGTAAAGGGCTGGGGAAAGGCTTATCAAGCAAATGGACCTATGAAACAATAGGTGTGGCCATACTAATTTCTAACAAAGTTGACTTCAAACGTAAATCAATCAGAAGAGATGGAGAGGGACATTTTATACTCATAACAGGAACAATTCATCAGGATGAAGTCTCAATCCTGAATATCTACGCCCCTAATATAAAAGCGCCCACGTATGTAAAAGAAACATTACTAAAACTCAAGGCAGCCATCAAACCACACACACTAATAGTAGGAGACTTCAACACTCCTCTCTCACCAATGGACAGGTCAATCAAACAAAAACGTAACAGAGAAATTAGAGAATTAATGGAGGTAATGAAGCAAATGGACTTAACAGACATCTATAGATTATTCCACCCGAAGAGGAAAGAATATACCTTCTTCTCTGCAGCTCATGGAACCTTCTCGAAAATTGACCACATACTCGGTAGCAAAGCTAACTTACACAGTTACAAAAAAATATTAGTAACCACCTGCGTCTTCTCAGATCACCATGGATTAAAGTTAGAATTCAACAACAATGCTACCCCCAGAAAGCCTACAAACTCATGGAAACTGAACAGTCAACTACTGAACCATACCTGGATTAAGGAAGAAATAAAGAAAGAAATTAAAGTCTTCCTTGAATTCAATGAAAAAAAAGAAACAACATACTCGAACTTATGGGACACTATGAAAGCAGTCCTAAGAGGAAAGTTCATAGCACTAAGTGCCCACTTAAAGAAAACAGAGAAAGCTCATATTGAAGACTTAACAGCCCACCTGAAAGCTCTAGAAAATAAAGAAGCAGACTCACCTAGGAGGAGTAGAAGATTGGAAATAATCAAACTGAGGGCTGAAAGCAACAAAATAGAAACACAGAAAACAATGCAAAGAATCAATGAAACAAAAAGCTGGTTCCTGGAGAAAATCAACAAGATTGATAAACCCCTATCCAAACTAATCAAACGGCAGAGAGTGAATACGCAAATTAATAAGATCAGAAATGAAAAGGGGGACATAACCACAGACACAGAGGAAATTCAGAGAATCATCAGATCTTATTACAAAAGCCTGTATAACACGAAACTGGAAAATGTAAAAGAAATGGACACGTTTTTTGATAAATACCAATTACCAATACTAAACCAGGACCAGGTGAACAATCTAAACAGACCTGTCAGTCGCGAATAATTAGAAGCTGTTATCAAAAACCTCCCTACCAAAAAAGCCCAGGACCAGATGGTTTCAATGCGGAATTCTACCAGAACTTCCAAGAAGAGCTAAAACCTATACTCCTTAATGTATTCCACAATATAGAAACAGAAGGGTCATTACCTAATTCCTTTTATGAAGCTACAGTTACTTTGATACCAAAACCACACAAAGACTCAACCAGGAAAGAGGATAACAGGCCAATCTCACTCATGAACATCGACGCAAAAATCCTCAACAAAATACTGGCAAACCAAATCCAAGAACACATTCGAAATATTATCCATTATGATCACGTAGGCTTCATTCCTGAGATGCAGGACTGGTTCAACATACGAAAATCTATCAATGTAATCCAGCATATAAATAAACTGAAAGAAAATAACCATATGATCATCTCATTAGATGCTGAAAAAGCATTCGACAAAATTCAACATCCATTTATGTTAAAAGTCTTGGAGAGATTAGGGATACAAGGGTCATACCTAAATATAATAAAAGCTATATACAGCAAGCCGACAGCTAACATCAAATTAAACGGAGAGAAACTCAAAGCCATCCCGCTTAACTCAGGAACACGACAAGGATGTCCGCTCTCGCCATACCTCTTCAATATTGTACTTGAAGTTCTAGCAATAGCAATAAGACAACATAATGGGATCAAGGGGATTCGAATTGGAAAGGAAGAAGTTAAACTTTCGTTATTCGCAGATGATATGATAGTGTACTTAAGCGACCCCCAAAACTCCACCAAAGAACTTTTACAGCTGATAAACAGCTTTAGTAATGTGGCAGGATACAAGATCAACTCCAAAAAATCAGTCGCCCTCTTATACACAAAGGATAGGGAAGCAGAGAGGGAAATCAGAGAAGCTTCACCATTCACGATAGCCACAAACAGCATAAAATATCTTGGGGTAAATCTAACCAAGGAAGTGAAAGATTTATTTGACAAGAACTTTAAGGCATTGAAGAAAGAAATTGAAGAGGATACCAAAAAATGGATGGATCTCCCTTGCTCTTGGATTGGGAGGATCAACATAGTAAAAATGGCAATTCTACCTAAGGCAATTTATAGATTCAATGCAATCCCCATCAAGGTCCCATCAAAATTCTTCACAGATCTTCAGAGGACAATAATCAACTTTATATGGAAAAACAAAAAACCCAGGATAGCCAAAACAATCCTATACAATAAAGGATCTTCTGGAGGCATTACCATCCCTGACTTCAAACTCTATTACAGAGCTACAGTAATGAAAACAGTGTGGTACTGGCATAAAAACAGAGAAGTCGACCAATGGAATCGTATAGAAGACCCGGATTTTAACCCACAAACCTATGATCAACTCATTTTTGATAAAGGAGCTAAAAGTATACAATGGAAGAAAGAAAGCATCTTCAACAAATGGTGCTGGCACAACTGGATGTTAACCTGTAGAAGAATGAAAATAGACCAATATCTATCACCGTGCACAAAACTCAAGTCCAAATGGATTAAAGACCTCACTATCAGTCAGAACACAGTGAACCTGATAGAAGAGAAAGTGGGAAATACCCTACAACAGATGGGCACAGGAGATC
The DNA here is from genome assembly GCF_018167655.1 of Microtus oregoni. NCBI lineage: Eukaryota > Metazoa > Chordata > Mammalia > Rodentia > Cricetidae > Microtus > Microtus oregoni. The sequence continues at coordinate 20,683,630 of NW_024543093.1, read as the reverse complement.
GCTTCCTATGTATAACCCCAGAAGCACAGACATTAAGGGCAACATTGAATAAATGGGACCTCCTAAAACTGAGAAGCTTCTGCAAAGCAAAGGACACTGTCACTAAGACACAAAGGCAACCTACTGACTGGGAGAAGATCTTCACCAACCCTGCAACTGACAAAGGTCTGATCTCCAAAATATATAGAGAACTCAAGAAACTAGACTTTAAAATGCTAATTAACCCAATTAAAAAATGGGGCACTGATCTGAACAGAGAATTCTCAACAGAAGAAGTTCAAATGGCCAAAAGACACTTAAGGTGATGCTCAACTTCCTTAGCAATCAGGGAAATGCAAATCAAAACAACTTTGAGATATCATCTTACACCTGTGAGAATGGCTAAAGTCAAAAACACCAACGATAACCTTTGCTGGAGAGGCTGTGGAGGAAGGGGTACCCTCATCCATTGCTGGTGGGAATGCAATCTTGTGCAACCACTATGGAAGTCAGTGTTTCGGTTTCTCAGGAAATTCGGGATCAACCTACCCCTGGACCCAGCAATACCACTCTTGGGAATATACCCAAGAGATGCCCTATCATATAACAAAAGCATTTGTTCAACTATGTTAATAGCAGTATTATTTGTAATAGCCAGAACCTGGAAACAACCTAGATGCCCTTCAATGGAAGAATGGATGAAGAAAGTATGGAATATCTACACATTAAAGTACTACGCTGCGGTAAAAAACAATGACTTCTCGAATTTTGCATGCAAATGGGTGGAAATAGAAAACGCCATCCTGAGTGAGGTATCCCAGACCCAAAAAGATGAACATGGGATGTACTCACTTATAATTGGTTTCTAGCCATAAATAAGGGTCACGGAGTCTACAATAAGTGAATCTAAAGAAGCTAAGTAAGAAGGGGCACCCAAGGAAAAACATGTAGTTATCCTCTTGGCTAAGGGAAGTAGACAAAATTGCCAGGGAGAAAATTGGGATCTTGGGGGAGTGGGATGGGGGTAAGGGGAGATGGGGAGAGAAAAGTTAGAAGGGAATGAGGTCGGGCCTTGGGAAAACAGGAGGATTGGGATAAAGGAAGGTTGGACAGGGGAGCACGGAACCACATTTCTTAGTTAAGGGAGCCACTTTAGGGTTGGCAAGAGACCTGACCCTAGAGGGGCTCCCAGGTGCCCAAGCTGAGGTCCCCAGTTAGTTCCTTGGGCAGTTGAGGATAGGGAACCTGAAATGACCCTATCCTAGAGCAATACTGACGAATACCTTGCATATCATCATAGAACCTTCATCTGGTGATGGATGGATATAGAGACAGAGACGCACACTGGAGCACTAGACTGAGCTCCCAAGGTCCCAATGAGGAGCAGAAGGAGGGAGAACATGAGCAAAGAAGTTGGGACCACGAGGGATGCACCCACCCACTGAGACAGTGGAGCTGATCTATTGAGAGCTCACCAAGACCAGCTGGACTGTGACTGAAAAAGCATGGGATAAAACCGGACTCTCTGAACATGGCGAACAATGAGGGCTGATGAGACACCAAGGACAATGGCACGGGGGTTTGATCCTACGTAATGTGATGGCTTTGTGGGAGCCTAGCCAGTTTCGATGTTCACCTTCCTAGATATGGACGGAGGTGGGAGGTCCTAGGTCTTACCACAGGGCAGAAAACCCTGACTGCTCTTTGGACTGGAGAGGGAGGGGGAAAGGAGTGGGGGGAGGGGGAGAAAGGTGGGAGGAGGGGGCGTAGGTTGGGAGGAGGGGGAGGGAAATGGGAGGGTGGGAGGAGGTGGAAACTTGTTTTTTTTGTTTTTTTGTTTTTTTTCTCCTTTTCTCAATAAAAAATAAATAAATAAATGAATAAAATAATAAAAATTTACATTTAAAATAGAATGATTCTTATGAGATTCAAGAGATCAGTTTAGATCCAACAATATTGTCACAACTATAAATAAACTCAACTAAGTATTAAAAAAAAAAAGGGAGAGAGACACACTGTCTCAGTTGTAGCTCCACGTAATACCACAGTGTTAGAGTATTTGGCCCACCAGATATGAAGTTTCTTATAAGTATATCTACTTGTTGGATGGTGTCATTGAGACTAGAAATAGGAAATAGTGGATCAAACTACTCAAGAAGAGTCCCAGAAACTACTCAAGAAGAGTCCCAGAAACTACTCAAGAAGAGTGCCAGAAAGATAGATACAGTAAACTACTATTTCAAATTATTGAAAAAAAAGGACTGTCTTTCTGGTAGAGTGATTTGCATTAATTTTGTCTCAAGGTAGGAAAGAGTAACTCCTAAAGATATAACTCCAATTTCTACCCACATCATGGAAGTCTGCTCAAATCAGTCAATAAAAATACAATAAAAATTACCTTTTATTTGTGTATCTACATCACTTCCCAAGTGCGTGGTCTATCTTGTGAAAGTAGCTCCTCTCATTTAACTAAGGATCTGATTATTATTTTGTGTTTCTTCTTCATGCTTTTGCACAATTAGGAGCTTTTTTCTTAAACTCTCAAGATTTAGGAAGATAATAGCAAAAGTCAAAGGAACTTTGCAGTTTTATAAAGAATTCCCATGCAGTTACCATTTACAGGAATTTCTCTTTCCGTAGGTCCAGAGTGCCACCTAGTACCATTTTCCTTTTACTCATTTTTATATCTTCTGCCATTTTTATGTCTCAGGACCCTAATAATGTATTTGTTTAGACTGTATATGTTAAAAAGTATCAATAGTTTGCCATTACAAGAAAAGGCTATTTTCATGGATTGTAGAGGTCTAGTTTGGATGCTGGGGATGCAGCTCAATGGTAGAGGGACAACATAACCAGCACAAGACCAGAGTTCCATCTCTAACCCTGAACAAAAGGAGGAGGAAGGAATGAGGGAGAGAGGGAGGGAAAGAAGAGGAAAGGAGAGAGGGAAAGAAGGTTTTAGGTTAAAATTTTCTCTCTTCATCAGTACTTTAAGGTATTCTGTCTAGTTTCTCTCTTGCATTGTTTCTTTAAGATTTTTTAAACCACTTTTAACACTTTTTGGAGAGGTGGTTCTGCGGGTATGTAGAGATCAGAGGACAGCTTGCTGGAGTCAGTCCTTGCTTGTTCCATTGTGAGTCCCAGAGATGGATGACACATCATCAGGCTTGGCAGCAAACACCTTTACCTGCTGAGCTGTCTTGCTTGTTTCTGAAAGCAAATCAACTGCTGTACTTAACTTATGTTCTGAACATAACATACATTTTTTCTAGATACTTTCAGTTACTATTCTTTTGAGAAGTTTAAATAATTTAGTTATTATTTCCTTTGGCATGATGATTGTTGTTTTTTATGCTTTGAGTTTATTGTGCCCTTTAATCTACCAGTATATAGTTTCATCATATTTAGAAATTTTTCAAAACTGATGTTTTCTGCCTGCATTTCCTTCTTTGAGACTCTTCCTGCATGTATGTTTAGATCCTTGCAGTTTTACAAAGATCCCAATGATCTGTTCTTTTTTTTTTTTTTTTTTTTTTTTTTTGGTTTTTCGAGACAGGGTTTCTCTGTGGTTTTGGAGCCTGTCCTGGAACTAGCTCTTGTAGACCAGGCTGGTCTCAAACTCACAGAGATCCGCCTGCCTGATCTGTTCATTTAATAGGACATTCTCTTTATTTTGGATTTCTACTGTAATCTCCAAATTGGCTTATATTTTCCTTTGCAAATCATTCTAGATCTAATGTGCTTTCAATGTCAGATACTGTACTTTTCACTCTCTAAAAGTTAAGTTTGGGATTTCATTTCTTCCAGATGCCAACTTAAATTTAAGCATATTCACTGTACTTTAAACTATTTAGAATGCTCTATTCTGCCAGCATTTTCTTCCATTCTACATCCATCAATTTGATGGATTGATTGCTCTCATTATGAGTCAGCATTCAGTTTTCTCCATGCCTAGACACATTATATTAGGTGCTAGATTGAAATGACCTTGTAGAGTGTTAGATTTTTCACAAATATTCTTGAGCTTTGTTCTTGAATGGAGTTAGACACTGTTCCTTTGTAGTCTTGTTTTAAGATATGTAGGAAACTGTTTGATGAAGGTGTAGTTATTCTCTCAAAAGTAAGGCAACAACATTATAAGTGGTATTCCCTGTATATGGAATTTATGGTCTTTTTAAGGCTGCTGAACATGGCTAGTGGATGAAGTCCTGAGTAAATGTGGTTTGTTGACATGAACATAGCCCTGTCAAGGATCCCAGTGCCTCAGATCCATTAGAATGGCAATGCCTTCTCCAGGTCAGGCTCAGCAAAATGTCAGTTTCTCCCAATCCCTATGAGAATGTTGACAGAGAGTACAAAAGTGTCTACCTTGTGTAGTGTGTGTGTGTGTGTGTGTGTGTGCGTGTAAAATAACAATACTTTTAGAAAGGTTCATAAATTTGACAGGAGATAGGAAGACATGGCAGGAACTGGAAGGGAAAAGAAGGAGTAGAAATAATGTAAAATTAGTATTCATGTACGAAATTCTTGCAAAATTGAAATAACATCAGATCCCTTTTTCCCATTTTTCAGGTTGTTCTCTTTTCTTTCCTTTCATGGAGAGGGTTGCTTCTGCACATGTACTAGTTAGAACTTTGCATAATATTTGTTGAAGAAACTGGGAGGATCTTTAGTGATCTCTGTGCAATCCTTGACTCCAGGATGTCACCTCTAGCCTGCCTCCTCTCCCCAGATGCTCAGTTACATGTTTTTAATACTAGAAATATGTTCCCCATTCATTCCCCTGTAATCTCCTATTAGGAAGGTAGACAAGTACAATATCCATCTCATTTGTTCTCTAGTCCTTGAGTTTCGCCAATTTTCAGAGATTAGTGTCCAGTATTACAAAAAGAGCTCCCTACTTCATTTTCAGGGATGGGAACAGTAATTCTGCCTCAGTGTTCCACATTGGCTGGATTCAGAAGTTAGCCTATTTTTAAGAAAACAAACTCTCTGAAAACTATGTACCTACTTCTGATGAAAGGTGTTCAATATATCTTTTACAAACAAGATAAATGTAGAGTATCTTTTCTAAACTTAGCAACTGCCACAATTTTAGTGAAGACCATGAAGTTCTTCCTTGACTTCCTATCAAAAGACAGGCTGCTCTTTAAAAGTTTTTTCAGAAGAAGAATTATTTTAATCCAAGAATGATGATGGTTAAACATGGGCAGTCTTAGAGTTGGGGAAGAATAAAGAATTGTCATTAAAAATAATTTCTTAGAAGGTTAAATTAGCATTAAATTAGCATGAAAATATACCACTGCCTCCCCACTATCCAACCCCCAACCCCCCAATCCCCCAACCCCCTAACCACCTAACCCCCTAATCCCCCAACCCCCCAACCCCCCAACCCCCCAACCCCCAACCCCCGTGGCACATACACCACTGACTGTCTTTCCCCGATAACAGAAAAGGATTCATTGAATTTTCTAGACTGGGAAATAATGGGAAGATTTAAGTTGACAGAATTGGGAACGTAGAAGTAGAGTTACCACACTCTACTTTCCTTTGCTTGTCTTTTGAAGATTCACAGACGTTTCCCAGGAATTGTGTCCTATATTTATGGAAGAAACCAAATACCCCATTCAAGTTATGACAAGGACATCAGCAAAGGAAGCAAAGTGAAGAGATGCATTTGGCATTAAGGCAGAGTTAGATCCATTCTCATGAATTTTAGCTGTATATGAATGGGTTAAGCAATAATATTGACATGCAATCAGCCAACATATGCTAAGAAAGGAAGGTTCCTTTGTATTAGGCCAATAACTCTCAACTGGAGCCATTACTGTTCGTCACTGGACATTTGGCACTATCTGGAGACATTTCAGTTTTATGTCTGGGATGGGGAGTTGCTACTAGCATTATCAGATCATGTTAGACACTCAAAGGAATGCCTCCTACTCCTTTGCAGACTCATCTAGAACACCAAAATTTACCAAACCTACTCTACACATTCCTGTAAATATTCTGAAAAATAGTAGAAACAAACCTAGGGATAATTTATTTAGACCAAAGTGATGTGGGATTCCCCTCTGTGTGCTGTGAAACATACAGAACATATGAAACTGCATACAGAGGGGAAAGAAACTGGCTTGGACTGATAGGGTATAACAGAGCTAGGTGGGGAAAACTAAACTGAATACTTGGAGAAGGAAGGCTGAGTCAGAGGAGGAGCCATGGGGCCGCTGCCAGAGACAGACATGCTGAACTTTGCTGGTAGGCCGTGAGCATTGTGGTAAAATATAAAATAATGGAGATGGACTAATTATAGATATAAGAGCTAGCTAGCAATGTGCTTAAGTTGCTGATTAAGCAGTGATTTAATTAAGACAGTACCAGTGTGGTTTCTTTAGGAATCTGGGCAGCTGGGAAACTACAACACCAAAGCTTTGATGTAACATGGTAATCTTTAATATTAAGAAAATGTTCATAAAAATAATGTCTGTCCTCAAGGTTTATTTACAAATAAATTAACTTCAAAATGTACAGCTGAGAGCAGAGTTGCAATTACCCATCACTCTATGTCAACCTGCCAATGGATTCAATTAATCACATAATATTATTGTTTATCAACTGGGGCTCATAAACTACTACATTTTGAGAAAATTCCCTCCTCCTACTTTTTAAAATGGAAGGTTTGTGTGTTTCTTCTTAGCTAGCCAGACCCCTCTTGAATTTAGTGAGGAAAGAAGGTTAAGTTTGAACACAACCTTGCCCTTGTACTTAGGAGACCCATCCAGAGGTGTAAGTGTGTGCCCACCTGGCTGGACAGTCTGGGAACGGAGTACAGGGCCCCTCCAACTCCTGTTCCAGGGGCTTCTTTGTTCTATATGACCCTCCCTACCCCAAGCCTGCCCTGTTGTCTGTGAGGTCCTTGTCCCAGGAAGAGTTTCTGCTTCTGCACACAGGAGATCTATCCAGAGGGCACTCCTTTCCATCTGTGGGATCCTTAGATCCACTAGCACAGCCAGCTCCAGTGCTGAGGAGTTCTAAGAGAGGACAGACCAAGAAAATTCCTGAAGTACACAGTCAGTCACAGCAAAGATTGGAACAAGAGTCTAAGACTCTCCTGGCTGCATCTGAAGGAAGAGATGGGCAGGTACCAATGCAAGAATTCCTCCAATAACCTGAAAAGCAACACGACAACACTAGAATCCAGTGCACACATAACAGGAAAACTTGAACACCCTATTGCAGAAGAAGTAGAAGAAGTTGACTTTAAATGTAACATTATGAAAATAATAGAGGCCCTTAAACAAGATGTGAAAAACTCCTTTGAAATGAATGAGAAAACAAACAAAAAGTTAGAAGAAATGAATAAATCTCTCAAAGATACCAAAGAAAAACAAGAAAAGCAATCAAACAGGTAATCAAAACAGTTCAAGACTTGAAGACCGAAATGAAGGCAATAACGAAAACACAAACCGAGAGATGGCAGGATATAGAAAATCTGGGTAAATGAACAGAAACTACAGAGACAAATATAACCAACAAAACACAAGACATAGAAGAAAGAATCTCAGACGCTGGCCATCCCTGGGTAGACAGTCAGGGAAGGGAGCACAGGGCTCCTCCAGCTCCTACTGCAGGGTCTTCTTTGATCCACAAGACCCTGCCTCCCCAAAGCCTGCCCTATTGTCTGCAAGATCCTTGGCCCAGGAACAGTCCCTGCTCCTGCACTGAGGCTTTTCACCTTGAGGGGTGAGTGTCTATCCGCTAGGTCAAAGCCCCCAGAAGGGAGTGCATGGCACCTACTGCTCCTGCAGCAGGGGCTTCATTGTTCTACACAACCCAGCCCCTCCCCCCCAAAATTCACCCTTTTGTCTGTGGGGGTAATCAATCTACCAGGTGTTGCTGTTACGGTGCTGAGGAGATCAAATCAGACTGGTGAGTGTGTGCCATTCCTGGGCAAACAGTCAGAGAAGGGAACACGGGGCTCCTCCAGCTCCTGCTGCAGGGCCTTCTTTGCTCCACACTGACCCTGCCTCCTCCCCCAAGCCTGCCCTATTGTCTGCAAGATCCTTGGGCCAGGAACAGTTCCTGCTCCTGCAATGAGGCTTTCCAGCCAGAGGAGCGAGTGTCTGCCTGGCGGGTCAAGGCCCCCAGAAGGAAGTGCACAGAACCTCATGCTCCTGCTGCAGGGGCTACTTTGTTCCACACAACCCAGCCCAAATTCGCCTTTTTGTCTCCGGGGGTCCTTGGACTACCAGGTGTCCATGTTCCTGTGCTGAGGAGATCAAATCAGACTGGTGAGTGTATGCCATCCCAGGCAGACAGACAGGGAAGAGAGCTCGTGGCCCCTCCAGCTCCTGCTGCAGCAGCTTCTTTGATCTACAAGACTCTGCCTCCCCCAAGCCTGCCCTATTGTCTTCAAGGTCCTTGGTCCAGAAACAGTTCCTGCTCCTGCACTGGGGAGATACACCCAGAGTGTCAGTCACAGCATAGATTGGACCAAGACAGCCAAGACTCTCCTGGCTGCATTTGAAGGAAGAGATGGGCAGGCACCAAAGCAAGAATTCCTCCAACAACCTTAAAGGAAACATGACAACATCAGAGTCCAGGGATCACACAACAAGAAGACTTGAACACCCTATTCCAGAAGAAGTAGAAGAAATCGACTTTAAACATAACATTATGAAAATAATACAGGACCTTAAACAGGATGTGAAAAACTGCTTTAAAGAAACAGAGAAGACAAACAATAAGGTAGAAGAAATGAATAAATCTCTCAAAGATATCCAAGAAAACCAAGAAAAAGCAATCAAACAGGTAATGAAAAAAGTTCAAGACTTGAAAAATGAAATGGAGGTAATGAAGAAAGCACAAACCGAGGGAAGGCAGGGTATGGAAAATCTGGGTAAATGAACAGGAACTACAGAGACAAGTATAACCAACAGAATACAAGAGATAGAAGAAAGAATCTCAGACACTGAAGATACAATAGAGGAAATAAACTCATTGATTAAAGACCAAAACAAATCCAACAAATTCTTAACACAAAACATCCAGGAAATGTGGAACATTATGAAAAGACCACATCTAAGAATAATAAGGGTAGAAGAAGAAGAAGAATTACAACTCAAAGGCCCAGAAATTATACTCAACAAAATTATAGAAGAAAACTTTCTCAACCTAAAGAAGAATATTCCTATGAAGGTACAAGAAGCATACAGAACACCAAATAGGATAAAAAAAAAAGCATCCCCTCAACAAATAATTATTAAAATACAAAACATATAGAATGAAGAAAGATTACTAAGAGCTTCAAGGGAAAAAGGTGAAATAACATGATGTAGGTGATTTCATTGGTAAATAAAGAAACTGCCTGGGACCTGATAGGTCAGAAAATTAGGTAGGTGGAGTAGACAAAATAGAATCCTGGGAAGAAGGGAAGTCAGGGCAGATGCCATGCCACTCCTCTCCAGTGCAAACGCCATGAAGCAAGCCACCAGGTCAGATATGCTGAATTTTTCCCGGTAAGATTGGTGCTACACAGATTACTAAATATGGGTTAGGCAAGATGTAAGAATTAGCAATTAAGAGACTAGAACTAATGGGCCAAGCAGTGTTTAAAAGAATACAGTTTCTGTGTAATTATTTCTTGGCATAAGCTAGCCAGGTGGCCAGGAGCCAGGTGTCAGAATACAGCCCATAGCTCCCTTCTACAATAACATATAAAGGGAAACCTATCAAAAATTACATCTGATTTATCAATAGAAACCACGAGAGCCAGAAGGTCTTGGATATATGTGCTCCAGACACTAAGAGACAATGGACGCAATCCCAGACTACTATACCCAGAAAAGCTTGAATTCACCATCAATGAAGAAAAGAAGATATTCAAGGACAAAAAAAGATTTAAGCAATATGTAGCCACAAACCCAGCCTTACAGAATACTAGAAAGAAAATCACAAACCAAGGAAACCAACAACACCCATGATAGCACAGACATCTGACAACTCTCCACCAGCACAACTTAAAGAAGGGAAACACAAAAACACTACCATCAGAAAAAATAACCAGAGTTAACAACCACTGGTCATTAATATCACTTAATATCAATAGACTCAATTCACCTATAAAAAGGCACAGGTTAAGAGAATGGATATGAAAACAGGATCCAACATTCTGCTGCTTACAAGAAACACACCTCAACCTCAAAGACAGACACTCCCTCAGAGTAAAGGGTTGGGAAACGGTTTTCCAATCAAGTGGACCAAAGAATCAAGTGGGTGTGGTTATACTATTATCTAACAAAATTGATTTTAAACTAAAATTAATTACAAGAGATGGAGAAGCACACTTTATAACCATAACTGGAACAATTTATCAGGAGGAAGTCTCAATCATGAATATCTATACCCCTAGTATAAAAAGCACCCACATATGAAAAAGAAACATTACTAGAACTCAAAGCATACATCAAACCTTACACTCTAATAGTAGGAGATTTCAACACTGCATTAACCGATGGACAGGTCAACCAGGCAGAAATTTAACAGAGAAATAAGAGAACTAACAGATGTAATGAAACAAATGGACTTAACAGACATTTGTAGAACATTCCACCCAAACAGAAAAGAATGTACCTTCTTCTCAGCATCTCATGGAACCTTCTCAAAAATTCATCACATAATTGGTAACAAAGCAAACATCCATAGATACAAAGAAATTGTACTAAACACCTGTGTACTATTGGATCACCATGAAATAAAGTTAGAATTCAACAACAATTCTACACCCAGAAAGCCTACAAACTCATGGAAACTGAACAGTCAACTACTGAACCAGCCCTGGGTCAAGGAAGAAATAAAGAAAGAAATTAAAGTTTTCCTTGAATTTAATGAAAATAAAGACACAACATACTCAAACCTATGGGACATGATGAAAGCAGTGCTAAGAGGAAAGTTCATAGCACTAAGTGCCCACATAAAGAAAATGGAGAAAGCACACATTAGAGACTTAACAGCACACCTGAAAACTCTTGAAAAAAAAAGAAGCAGATTCACCCAGGAGGAGTAGAAGACTGGAAATCATCAAACTGAGGGCTGAAATCAACAAAATAGAAACACAGAAAACAATCCAAAGAATCAATGGAACAAAAAGCTGGTTCTTGGAGAAAATCAAAAAGATTGACAAACCCCTATCCAAACTAATCAAATGGTAGAAAGAGAACACACAAATTAATAAGATCAGAAATGAAAAGAGGGACATAACCACAGAGACAGGAAATTCAGAGAATCATTAGATCTAACTACAAAAGCCTGTATGTGACAAAATTGGAAAATGTAAAATAAATGGACATTTTTTAAAGATAAGTACCATATACCAAAGTTACATCAAGACCAGGTGAACAATTTAAATAGACCTGTAGGTCACAAAAAATTAGAAGCTGTTATCAAAAACCTCCCTACCAAAAAGAGCCCTGGACCAGATGGTTTCAATGCAGAATTCTACCAGAACTTCCAAGAAGAGCTAATACCTATACTCCTTAATGTGTTTCACAAAATAGAAACAGAAGAGCCATTGCCAAACTCCTTTTATGAAGCTACAGCTACCCTGATACCAAAACCACACAAAGACTCAACCGAGAAAGAGAATTACAGGCCAGTCTCACTCATGAACATTGACACAAAAATTCTCAATAGAGTACTGGCAAACTGAATCCAAGAACACATTAGAGCATCATACAGACATCTCATAGACAGCTTCACTTTATGGAAAGTGAATTACCAAATAATTACTTTCATCACTGTTTTGGTACCATATAATTTAATATGTAGTGTTTAGAGTCAGCAGGGAAATGACCCATAGGACAAGAATGAAACTAAGTTCAGCCCGATTTTGGTAAAGGGCCAGGACTACTTCTAGAGTGTGACATCAACAATGTGTGTGTGTGTGTGTGTGTGTGTGTGTGTGGTGTGTGTGGTGTGTGTGTGTGTGTGTGTGTGTATTTCATATTTAATCACAACACAATTTGGGGAAATGTTTTCAGATAACAATTAATTCATTCGCATGAGTACAACAAAACTTAAGACATGTTTATGTTGCAGCTCTTTCCAAAGTACATATGGGTTTTGAGATGGGTTCTTGTTGACTTGGATGCAATGCTCAAGATAAGAGTCTAGGAAGAATGTCTGAGGTAAACATTAATGCCTGGAGATAAGATAACATAAAAGTCACTTAGGCTCTTGCAAAGTTTAGATGACATCTCTCACAAAGAGTTTTATGTCTTAGAATCAGTGCTCAAAATTTTAGGCAGGAAAGGTCTGGGATAGTATTGTGGGTGATATGAGTAAAGTCTGGCACAGCACGTAGCAAAGGATTAGCAGGTTGTGAAACACATCATCCCCTAGAATTCCAGAAGAATGAACAAATATCTTCTCCCTTTGGAGAGATCACTTGTGAGTTTAAATTTTCCTGGCTTCTCCAGTGCTTATCAGTGTGCACAAGCATTTTTTCCCTCTACAGTTTTATAAAATCATGTGATGTGAAATTTTAAACAAGCCCTTGAAACTGGGAAAGAGTTTTTGTAATCTTGTTTGAAGTTTTTAATGGAGAAAGATAGACCCATACAGCATACTGATTCGGAAGCATGTTTAATGGAATATTATAGTTGATGGTAGTGGATAAATATCAGAGATTGCTATGGTGTGGCAAGATGCTGCTGAACTTCATGGCTCTTTCTATAATATGTATGCTATTATTAAATGTACTTGTAGATAGGAAGTTATTTAAACACAATTAAATCTTCAGATAATATTATTTAGTCATAAAAGCAGAGTTCTCAACTTTATCTTTGCATAGTAAAAGACTTAATATTCTTTAAAAGTAAGGAATTGGCTTAAAGAAAATGCAAAACTAGGAGTTAATTTGTATATATTTAAAAACAACCAGCATTTAAGTAGTCATTGACAAAATTAACACTTTATGCAAGGAAGATGGATTATAAATGTATGATTAAGAATCATAGAAACATGTCAATTGCACTAGAAATATGGATAGTTAAGGTATGCTGTAACAACATATTATATTTTAAACATATATTAAGTTAGACTAGTATAACAAAGATTAATTGGTAGTAAAGATATTTAAGGAATTTCAATAAATTATTGAAAGCCATTTGAGGTCATTTCAATCCCACTACAAGGGTTTACCTGCCTCCCCTTCCCCTACTTCTGTCTCTCTCTTCTCTCACCTCTCTCTCTCTCTCTCTCTCTCTCTCTCTCTCTCTCTCTCCTCTTCTCCCCTTCTCCCTTCCCCCTCAATAACCCCCTGAATTAATATCCCACCTCACTCTGCATGGCATGCCTATCCATGTAACAGTCTGTCTCTCCCACCGCCATCACATGAAGACTTGCTGTGTAGCCTCATGTGCCATCCCTGCTTGGGACTGGCTGCTTACCACAGCAAGCCACCAGGGAGCTTAGAGCAAATTCATTTCAGTGGTGCAGTGCCTGCCCCAAACCTTTCTCCCAGGGTCAGGATCCTGAACCAGGTGTTTATCTCCACAACCACGTGTTCCATATGCTTGAGCAAGATTTCTGCAATGTGATTTCTACTCATACCACTGGCTTCGATTGGTATAAGAGACACCAGACATTTCCATACCACAAACACTGGACAGGAGCAAAGAGACCAGCTATGCCAGGATGTGACCAGTACCCAGCCTTCTCAGGTTCCCCCAAAGATGATTCTTGCAAGTCTTAAGAATCCTCTGCCCCAATTCCTTTAACCTGTGGTACCTACCCTCCTACCTTTTTATTTTAGAAACGATGGGAATGTAATGATTGTTCTCTCTCTTTAAGAGACAAGCCATGTCCACTCCATTCCCCATCCACTGAAGCAGGCTGATCTTCAGCTTCAGGCCTGAGCTCTGTCTTCCATTTTCCTCTTGGAAAGGCAGCTTCTTCCTCTCTCCCCACTTCTCCCCTTTCCCTGCTTCTGTCTCTCTCTCTCTCCTTTCTCTCTCTCTCTCTCTCTCTCTCTCTCTCTCTCTCTCTCTCTCTCCTCTTCTCCTGAATAAATAACCCCCTGAATAAATATCCAACCTCAAAAAAAGCCTGAAGTCTTACCAAGCTGAAGAAAGATGAAAATCACACATTTTAATAAATGAGTATGTAATTATTACAGCCCTCTATTAGACACTAAAACTTGTTATTCTTGTATAACCCTATCAAAACTAAAATTTTAAAATATATTATTTCATATTAATAATTTGCTTAATTGAAAGAAAAAGTAAGTTGAAATATTCTAATAATGTCTATAATTATTGTTGGGTAATTGGGTTGCTACAGGGAAATTATATTTCATTTCCCTTTTCCGAAAGTTCTGTCTATCATTAGAAAACAATGCATTTGATAAATATTTAAGCAACAACTAAATTAATGATGTGAGATTGGTAGGGACTGTAGACCATTTCTTACCCCAGGGAATATACCCAAGCCTCTATATCCTTCTTTAGGGATTCTTTTTGTGTCATCCATGTTGATTGTTGCTCTATTCACAATTGCTAGGAAGTGTAATAAGCTTAGTTATCCACCAGCGAATGAAAGGGCAATGAAAATGAGGTAAATATAAATGATGAAATTTTATTCAGATGAAAAACAAGTGAAATTTTGGAATTTGCAAGTAAATGGCTAGAACTGGAAAATTATACACAGAAACAGAAAAAAACAAACATCCCATGTTTTTATCATACATGTATTCTAGCTTCACATCCTTAATTGAATTTGAAGTTTTTATAGAAACCAGAAAACTAGAAAGAGACATTTGAGCAGGAGATGTTTAGCTTGGATAGTAGAACTTAAATAATATGTAATTAGAAGTGGAAGCCTAAAAGTAGAAAGGCTTGAGCATAGAAGAGAAGCAGGGATTAGAAGGTAGAAGGACATTAGAAAACAGGGTTAATGAAAATGGAATATGAAACATACATTAAACATAATTCATGAGCCTGAAGAAGTGTATCAGATGTTAAGAATGTTTACAGCTTTTGTGGAGGACCCAGATTCAGTTCCCAGCACCTACATGATGGTTCACAACCAAATGTAACTCCAGTTCCAGGGTTTCTGATGCTTTTTTCTGGCCAACATGGGCTCTTGTACTCATGTGAACTATGTAATTCATAAAGGTATACACACACACATACACACACGAACATATATATATATATAATATACATATATGCATATGTCTATAGAGATTGATAAGGTTATGAATATAGATATTTAAGACAAAGGTATCCTGAAGGACTGGAAAAATCTTTTCATGGAATCCATGGCACATTAAATTAAAAACCCAGCACTAGAAATGGGACAATGGCAGTGAGTCATAGTGAAACATCATTCTTTCCTTCTATTGCACTCATCGAATAGAAGAACTAAATAAAACTCCAGGCACAGCAATATGCCCCTGAGTTACACAGAATTTAGCACTGTTGGTTGAACATTAGAAGCTTTAGAGTGTTATTTTTAAGCTTATATCTAAAAACTGTGATTGAATGTATCTGTAATGAAGCTTCAGCACTGGGGTATGTAGGTCTTTCTAAGGGTTCTAATATGCATCTGAGGTTGAACTACATGCAAGTACAACAAACTTTTAAGTCTCACAAATATCACTATCATCTTTATCTCTACCTATTATCAGTCTATTTCTCTAGCATCCGTCTATCTTCCTATCTATCTATCTATCTATCTATCTATCTATCTATCTATCTATCAATCTATCTATCTACCTACCTACCTACCTATATGTATGAATAAAAGTTCCCAGAAAGAGGCTATAGCTAAAACTTAATATTCTATAAGATAAATTAACTGATTAAAGCTCCAATGATGGGAGAGGTTGGAAGGTTGCAGGCAAATTAGAGACTAATATAATTTCCTTAGTCTAACGTCTGAATAGCCATTCCTTCCACACCCCTGTGTCTGATCTAACAACAGGTATAACAACAGATACATTTTGCATTAACTTAACAAAATCCTGGCTTCTATCAACCAAAATGAACAATGGGGTAGTAAAGAAGGTTCCTCTCTTTATCTTGGGGTGCTGGTCATCACAGAAGATCTAATACCAATATGACAACTAGGTATTTGAGGGTTATAGATGATGAGAAGGGTGTGATCTTGGAAGGTGTTAGGCATTGGAATTTGACCCATCACTCACTTTTTTATACTTTGACCTGATTCCTTGCCTAAAATACTTCATGCAGGTATAAAATGAGCATTCCTTTGTAAATGAGATTGACCCCTAAGAATGCCCTTTTATACTTTTGATCCACCTACTTCTACTTCCAATGTCTTGAATTGTTCTACCATGCATATTTGCAGCAGCATGCAGTTCAACCTCAGATGCATATTAGGAACTTTAGAAAGACCTACATACCCAATTATTTCTTATCATTTAAAATGCATCTCATCTTCAAATTGAGGCACTAAGAGGTAACCTGGAGGATGGTAAAGTAAAAAAAATGATTAAATATAATAATAAAAATAATAATTAATAAACAGAGTAGTCAATCAGTTAGCTAAGGCAAGCATCTAATCCTTAACCCTAAAATAGTGTTCAGATAGTATTTACTCCCTTTCACTGTGAAGATAGGAAGGCTTCTGGATATTGCATCAAATTCCAGAGATGTTAAAATTGAAATACAAAAGGTAAATTGCTTGCTAAAGGACACACAGCCAGTAAGGATTAGTGACAGAAAACAGAAACAATTTTTATGGCTTATATTCAATGCACATTTCCATGAAACTATCACTGAAATTCTCTTCCCTAAATCCAGTTCTTTTATTATTAAAGTTAATAAATGCATAAGGATAATTTTGTAATATGTTCCCATAAAGCTGCTTAACTAACTACCTAGGAAAATGAATGTAATAAGACAAAAAATGGTGTTTTCTGAATGACTAAATTTTTTTTAGCAGTTTTATTTAAAAATCTTACCACAATACCAGAAAGGTATAACATAATTCAAACTCAAACAACATCAAAATTTAATCAAACTGTAAACTAAGCCCAAGCCTGAAAGCCTCCTGCAAGCAATATGGGATCTAACTCAAGAGGAAATTGTGAGACATGAAAAGGATGGACTATAAAAATTAAGACAATTTGAATAATCTATAGTTTTAAGAAACCATTTATCAATATTGGTTTATTAATTTTAACAATTTTATGCTGCTATTTCAAGTGAAACTGAGTGTGGAATATTTAGGAATTCTTTACGCCATCTTTACATATTTAAAAATCTAACAACATGCTAAAATTAAAAATTATATACGTAAATCATACATCCTCTTTTAACATAGAAAATATATACATAACATCATCTCTTTTTGAGAGACTATACTCCCTAGGGTAGCCTGAACATGCTATGTAGCCAAGAATGACTTCTACCTTGTGAGTCTCCTTTATCTACCTCCCACATGGTGGAATTAAAAGTGTATACTACCTGACTGTTCCCAGCTATAAATTACTAACATTAAAAATTGGTTACAACATCAACTTGAGATGGTAACAGTGAACGTGGAGGACTGTTTATGTGGAAAAATCACTGAACATAATAAAAAAATATAAGTTTTAAAGATAAGTCAATCAATCAACCAAAATAAACAAGCACCAAAATAGCAACAGCTACCCTCATGCTTTTGGCACACAAACGTTTAATTATCAGTTCCACTGAATATTTTGATATTTCCTCCACTTGGGCATTAGATGGTGCTAATGATTGTTTTACAAAGTAGGCTGGCTCTTTTGTATGGGCAATAAATCAGTCAAACTGGAGACTGGTCTAAAAAATTGACCCAGTAATGGTTGTGAGGCTAAATTATAAAAACTAGATAGCTGTAAAAAACATTCACTGTGTTGGGTAAAAAATTCAAACCATTAACTGGAAACAAATCACTAAGCAACCCAAGAGTCTAATGGTGGGCTTCAATATGTTCTCAGGGACTGAAGATAGGTGCTCATGTTAAATTCATAGCATCTGTCGGCATTTTAGAAGAGTCCAATCAACTTTACTTTTAAGTTCCAAAATAGATTTTACATTCTGTATTCATTCTTAAAGTGTTTATTGAAAACATAAAGTCAGCAAGCAGCAATGAGCAACAGAATGAAAGAAATTTCTGTCCTAGGCAAAAATGTTACTCTCTCCATCCTCTAAATACTAACATTATTATATTTTTACTATTCTAGGCATCACATATTAATTTTGAATGGCAGAGTCAGATTGGATTGGATTATAAGAGTCATTTTTACTATGGTAGATCTATTAAAGGGTATTTAGTATGGGTAAAAATAAAGGTCTGGATGGTAATTTTAGAACCGGAATCGTTAAGAGATTTCTATCAAAGAAACAAGTAAATAATGACAACAAAATGGATCAAAGGTTTGAAATTTTAGATTAGACAAGCTGGGAATTTAGGGGGGGGGAGGGGAAAGAGTGAAAACACAGAATCAAGTGAAATATAAGAAAAGTATGAGATAATAGAAAAGCAGGGATTTTGACAATGTAGCCTGACAATGTCAGAACCAGAGCCAAGCCCAAGTCAGGGTCTGAATAAGGTCAGAGGAAGAGAGGATTCTGCCCAGTAGAAGACTCATATAAAGATAGCAGTCAGGATCACATCAAGACAGGAGATAAGTTCAAGAGCTATTTACAAACCAGCCAGGCTTGGCAGCTCCCTGATATGCCTTTAGGCTAGACTCCTGGCTATTGTTATGCCCAAATCCGCAGGGTCCCCATAAAAACCAAAAAAGGAGACCAAGTCCCATATGTAAAAGCAAAGAGCTTTTATTTTAATCAAGTTTGCAAACTCGGTCTCTCTGCTGTCCAATGTATTGGAATAACCAGAGAGCTCCAAGCTCAATTAGAATTAGGTTTTTATAGTTTTAAAGGAGGGGGTGAGGGGTCTCTGAGGTTCAGGACCCCTGATTGGTTGACTTTTGTCTAGGGGTGTCCTGGTGAGTGTTCACTGGCAGGTGTTTTAATTTACAGTGGTTGGAAAGTCGGGCATTTCCTTTGAATGGTCTGCTCTTGGGTGGGGGTGGGGTTATCTTAGTTTGTGGTTCTTTCCTGCAACCAGGTATTGCTTCAGGGTAAACTACTGAGACTTGGGCCTCTTATTAAATTTGTCGAGGGCCAGTTCTACTCTGGCAGGTGATAATGGTTGGAAGTAAAGAACTTCTTTTGGGTGACCAGCCTATACTTAGCTTATCATGGTTGGCCCCCACACTATCAACTGGAATCTAGCCTTTGACATATTCCCACAGCTGCAAGATAAGAACATGCCACATGGCAAAAGTTTCTCAGATGACCTTAATCACTTGATCTAAAAAGGAAAACCACAGACATTCTCAATTTCTTGATTCTCTGAAGAGTTTTCAGATTACAGGTTTGCTTTAGCACCTTACAAAAAAATTCAACAAGAAGGAAAAAATGTATACTCATTTATAGGGAAAAAAAACAGATTTCTTTTGAAAAAAATCAAGTTTCAGAAAGTCAGTTTTGTTTGTTGAAATGATATACAAAGTGTTCTGCCAATCATAACTCCTAAATATCCCATGAATTAATTTCCTACCCTATCCCCACTGCTGCTGTAGAATGAGGTGATTTGTCTTCCCCTCCTCCCTCCCCATATTCCCACAATGATCTCCTAATTCATCTATCCTATTTCTCCTTCAGACTTCAGTACACAGCTCCAGATGGCTCATTCTTTTGAACAGGTTTCTGCTCAGTTAGAATCCCCTGATAGCTACGAACTTCTATGGAATAGTCATCCAGATGCCTTTGCTAAAAAACATCAGTTCTCAAACAAATTCTCAAATAGCCCAGATCCTCAAAGATGTCCTGGCTTATCCACCACTCCTCCCATATTTATAGGCTGCTTTCTTAATGAACCATATGCCTTGTTTGTAATTTACCAAGACATTTCACATTTCTATGCTCTTTCTTATGCTATATTTTTTTTTTTTGCTTTTGCTTCCCTCTCTACCTTAAAAAAATTTTCATAGCTCCCTGTTAAATCTATCAACTTTCAATAGGTACTTCCTAAGTCCTCTAGTAAAAGCTTTTCTGACTTAATGTTCTCTACACAATCACTGACTTGCCAAATGTTTATCATTTCTGTAATTTGATTTCCTGTGTGTGTGCATGTTTGTGAGTATGAATGTGTGTATGTGTATACATGCTTGTGTGTATTGTGTGGGCTTATAATTTTTTGTGATTGTTTATATTTGTGTGTGTGTGCATGTGTGTGTGTGTGTTTAAACAGGACATATTGGCAATGGTGGAATCTGAAATTCTCATGAAAAATAGAGTCTAAGTCAAACAAGCCCATAGGTCAGTGGTTCTCCACCTGTGGACCGTGACCCCTTTAGGAGGTCAAATGACTCTTTTACAGGTTCATCTAATACAGAAAACACAAATATTAATATTATAATTTATAACAGTAGTAAATCATAACATTAAAGTTATGAAGTAGAGATGAGAATAATTTTATGATTGGGCCTCCCCACAACATGAAGAAGTGCAACAAGTGCAAGTGTCTCAGCATTAGGAAGGTTGAGAAAAACTGGTTTAGATGTGAACTTTTGGAGGATAATTTTTTTGTACATTGTTAAGAAGTTTCTCTGCTAAGGCACCTTCTCTCTGGATTTATAAAGAGTTGAACAATCAAGAGCTCAGCAGGAAAGGATAGGCATGACTTCCAAGAAGAGATAGGAACTCTTGAAAGAAGAAAGGCATTATTTGCCAGTCAGACATGGGGGAAATGGGATGCAAGGTACTGAACAGAGGTAATGATGTATTTGGTGTTCAAGGTTGGGCACATAAATTCAAAATAGAGTAGTTAGTATGCTAGCTAGCCGGAGATTTGATAGAAATGCCTGCAACAGTGCAAGAACAATATGAAAGAGTTATGGTGGTTAAATCCAGCTCCAACCAGTGCTTGTCAACATGGGGCTTGGCTCTATAGATTCTTGGGTAGCAGAGTCAGCCACCAGCACCATGTGCTAAGTAAAGCCATGCAGCAGGTTGTCTGACTGTTTAATGTTTGGTTCATGAAGTCAAAAGAGGTTTCAGGCATGCAGAAAGTCAGATCTAGATAGAAAGAAAAACTCTGAACAGGTACAATGTACTCAAAAAATGTGTTTAGATGCTGAATAAAGACAAGAAAATTGGTATAGACAACCAAGAAACATTAATAGTTTAAAAATGATAAAATAAAATCTTAGAAATTGAAGAGGATACCAAAAAATGGATGGACCTCCCTTGCTCTTGGATTGGGAGGATCAACATAGTAAAAATGGCAATTCTACCTAAGGCAATTTATAGATTCAATGCAATCCCCATCAAGATCCCATCAAAATTCTTCACAGATCTGGAGAAGACAATAATCAAAATTATATGGAAAAACAAAAAACCCAGGATAGCCAAAACAATCCTATACAATAAAGGATCTTCTGGAGGCATTACCATCCCTGACTTCAAACTCTATTACAGAGCTACAGTAATGAAAACAGTGTGGTACTGGCATAAAAACAGAGAAGTCGACCAATGGAATCGTATAGAAGACCCGGATTTTATCCCACAAACCTATGAACACCTCATTTTCGATAAAGGAGCTAAAAGTATACAATGGAAGAAAGAAAGCATCTTCAACAAATGGTGCTGGCACAACTGGATGTCAACCTGTAGAAGAATGAAAATAGACCAATATCTCTCACTGTGCACAAAACTCAAGTCCAAATGGATTAAAGACCTCAATATCAGCCCGAACACACTGAACCTGATAGAAGAGAAAGTGGGAAATACCCTACAACAGATGGGCACAGGAGATCGCTTCCAATGTATAACCCCAGAAGCACAGACATTAAGGGCAACATTGAATAAATGGGACCTACTTAAACTGAGAAGCTTCTGTAAAGCAAAGGACATGGTCACTAAGACACAAAGGCAACCTACTGACTGGGAGAAGATTTTCACCAACCCCATAACAGACAAAGGTCTGATCTCCAAAATATATAGAGAACTCAAGAAACTAGACTTTAAAATGCTAATTAACCCAATTAAAAAATGGGACACTGAACTGAACAGAGAATTCTCAACAGAAGAAGTTCAAATGGCCAAAAGACACTTAAAGTCGTGCTCAACTTCCTTAGCAATCAGGGAAATGCAAATCAAAACAACTTTGAGATATCATCTTACACCTGTCAGAATGGCTAAAGTCAAAAACACCAAGGATAACCTTTGCTGGAGAGGCTGTGGAGGAACAGGTACCCTCATCCATTGCTGGTGGCAATGCAATCTTGTGCAACCACTGTGGAAGTCAGTGTTTCGGTTTCTCAGGAAATTCGGGATCAACTTACCCCTGGACCCAGCAATACCACTCTTGGGAATATACCCAAGAGATGCTTTATCAAATGACAAAAGCATTTGTTCAACTATGTTCATAGCAGTATTATTTGTAATAGCCAGAACCTGGAAACAACCTAGATGCCCTTCAATGGAAGAATGGATGAAGAAAGTATGGAATATATACACGCTAGAGTACTACTATGCGGTAAAAAACAATGACTTCTCGAATTTTGCATGCAAATGGATGGAAATAGAAAACACTATCCTGAGTGAGGTGTCCCAGACCCAAAAAGATGAATATGGGATGTACTCACTCATAATTGGTTTCTAGCCATAAATAAAAACCATGGAGTCTACAAGAGGTGAACCTAAAGAAGCTAAGTAAGAAGGTGAACCCAAGGAAAAACATATAGTTGTCCTCTTGGCTAAGGGAAGTAGACCAAATTTCCGGGGAGAAAATGGGATCTTGGGGATGGGGTGGGATGGGGGTAAAGGGAGATGGGGAGAGAAAAGGTAGAAGGGAAGGAGGGGGGACCTGGGAAACAGGAGAATTGGGATAAAGGAAAGGTGGATAGGGGAGCACGGAACCACATTTCTTAGTTAAGGGAGCCAGTTTAGGGTGGGCAAGGGATTTGACCCTAGAGGGGCTCCCTAGTGCCCAAGATGAGGTTCCCAGTTAGTTCCTTGGGCAGCTGAGGATTGGGAACCTGAAATGACCTTATCCTAGAGCAATACTGACGAATATCTTGCATATCATCATAGAATCTTCATCTGGTGATGGATAGAGATAGAGACAGAGACCCACACAGGAGCACTGGACTGAGCTCCCAAGGTCCCAATGAGGAGCGAAAGGAGGGAGAACATGAGTAAGGAATTCGGGACCACGAGGCGTGCATCCACCCACTTAGACAGTGGAGCTGATCTACGGGGAGCTCACCAAGGCCAGCTGGACTGTGGCCGAAAAAGCATGGGATGAGGCCGGACTCTCTGAACATGGTGAACAATGAGGGCTGATGGGACACCAAGGACAATGGTAGGGGGTTTTGATCCCACTTAATGTGCTGGCTTTGTGGGAGCCTAGCCAGTTTGGATGTTCACCTTCCTGGATGTGGACGGAGGGGGGAGGACCTAGGACTTGCCACAGGGCAGGGAGCCCGGACTGCTCTGTGGACTGGAGAAGGGGGGGGAGGAGTGGGGGGAGGAGGAGAGGGGTGGGAGGGGGGGAGAAGGGTAGGAGGAGGGGGAGAAGGGTGGGAGGAGGGGAAGGGAGGTGGGAGGCTGGGAGGAGGTGGAAACTTGTTTTTTTGTTTGTGTTTTTTTTCTTCTTTTCGCAATAAAAAAAATTAAAAAAAAATAAAATAAAATCTTTAAAGATAGAGCAAAATAATATAAAAAGTAAAAGCCACATAAGGATAGAAAATACACGGGGCATTTAGATCCTAAGAGTACCTTATTAATTTTAATTTTTAATGCTAATGAGCAAAAATCAACAGCTGCTAAGAGTCAACCAATTATAGAAACTGCTAAATTTAAACATCCTATATATTTTAAGGATGATTTTACTTCAGAATGGAAGTCAGAAAATATCTCACATTGGGGGAAAGGTTATGACTTTCTTTCCACAGGAAGCAAAAAGCTCTGGATTTCTTCCTGATGGAGGAAGGTCATTGGTTAAAAAATAAAGAAACTGCTTGGCCCTGATAGCTTAGAACATAGGTGGATGGAGTAAACAGAACAGAATTCTGGGAGGAAGAGGAAGTGAGCTCAGACGCCATGCTCCCCTCTCCCAGGCAGACGTGATAGCTCTGCTCTCTGAGGCAGACATGATGAAGCTCCAACCCAGGATGGACATAAGCTAGACTCTTCCTGGTAAGTACACCTTGGGGTGCTACACACATTATTAGAAATGGGCTAGTCCAGGTGCGAGATTTAGCTGAGAAGAGGCTAGATATAATGGGCCAAGCAGTGTTTAAAAGAATACAATTTGTGTGTTGGTATTTCGGGGCATAAGCTAGCCAGGTGGCTGGGAGCTGGGTGGCAGGAAAGCGGCCCACAGCTCCTTCAACATCTTCCAAATTAATAAAGATCAGATTTTACCAGGGAAGACCTCCTGAAAATCTTTACCACAGACATAATTGAAGAAACATGCATACTAATACAAAACAAAAACTCTCAGATAGATGACTTACATTTTAATACCTCTAAACAGGAATAGCTCTGAAACTTGAGGAGATATGGTAAATGTTGACGGCTATAGAGTCTTCATGACATGTCATCCTTTCATGTGGAATGAATGAAGATTAATACTACAGTATGTTTATTCAGTCCTAACAGAATTATAAAGTTGACAGATAAATTTTACCTGCTCAAAGAACAAATAATCATCAGCTGAATTGTGGATATCACATATTCTATACATGCATTAATGCAGATATATGTACATTACCTTTAAAATTTTGTGTATTTCTAAGAGAACTACCAGATGTTATGATGCAAATGGACTTATAGACATCTACAGAACATTCCATCCAAGCATAAAAGAATATACCTTCTTTTCAGTACCTCATAGAACTTTCTCCAAAATTGATCACATACTAGGTAACAAAGTAAACCTCAACAGATACAAAAAAAAAAAAATGGAGTAACACCATGTATCTTTTTGGATCACCCAGGTTAAAAATTAAAATTCAACAGCATCACTAATTCCAGAAAGCCTACAAACACTTGAAAATTACAATGCTCACCTGAATCAACAATAGGTCAGGAAAAAAAGGGAAGAAATTAAAGATTTCCTAAAATTCAATGAAAATGATTATAAAACATACCCAGATTAGGGGGACACAATAAATTAACACTACGAAAAGTTCATAGCACTAAGTGCCTACATAAAGAAGCTGGAAAAAAATCACACACTAATGAGTTAACAGAATATTTGAAAACTCTAGAACAAAAAAATAAAGCAAACTCACTCTGGAGGACTAGATGGCAGGAAATAATCAAATTGAGAGCTGAAATTAACAAAATAGAAACAAAGAAAACAATACAAAGAATCAATAAGACAAAAAGTTGGTTCTCTGAGAAAATCAACAAAATCGACAAATCTTTATCTGAACTAACCAAATGGCAGAGAGAGAATATCTAAATTAACAAAATCATAAATGAAAAGGGGTGCAAAGCAACAGACACAGAGGAAATCAATAGAATTATTAGGTCATATTTTGAAAACCTGTACTCCACAAATTTGGAAAACTTAAAATGGACAACTTTCTGGATAAATATCACTTACAAAAATTAAGTCAAGACCAGATAAACAAACTAAATAGACATATAACTGCTAAAGAAGTAGAAACAATCATCCAAAGTCTTCCAACCAAAAAACCCAAAACCAGATGATTTCAATGAAGAATTCTACAAGATTTTCAAAAAACTAATATCAATATTCCTCAAATTGTTCCACACAATAGAAAGTGAAAGAACATTGGCAAACTCTATTTATGAGGCTGTATTTACCCAGGTAACCAAACCACAAAAAGACATTACTAAAGAAAGAAAATTACAGGTCAATATTACACATGAACACTGATGCAAAAATACTCAATAAAATACTGGTGAACTGAATCAAAGAACACCAGAAAAGTCATCTAACATGATCAAGTGAGTTTGATTCCAGAGATATAGGAATGGTTCAACATATAAAAATCTGTTAATGTAATCCACCATATAAACAAACAGAAAAAATCATGATCATCTTATTAGATACTGTAAAAACTTTTGACAGAATACAACATCCCTTCATGATAAAGGTCTTGGAGAGAGAAGAGATACAAGGAACATACCTAAACATAATAAAGGCAATATACAGCAAACCTATAGCTAACATTAAACTAAATGGATAGAAACTCAAACCAATTCCACTAAAATCAGGAACAAGCCAAGGTTGTCCATTCCCTTCATATCTATTCAATGTAGTGATTGCAGTTCTAGTTAGAGCAATAAGAAAACAAAAGTAGATCAAGAGGTTAAAAATTAGAAAAGGATACTAACTCTGACTATTTGCTGCTGATGTGATAGTTTACATAAATGACCCCAAGAATTCTACCAAGGAAGTACAGTTGAATGCATTGACACAAGAGACCACTTTCTAAATATAACCTTAGTAGAACAGACACTGAGAGAAACAATTAGTAAATGGTACACCTGGAACTGAAAAGCTTCTCTGAGGCAAAGGACACAGTCAACAAGATAAAGTGACTGCCTACAGAATGGGAAAAGTTTCTCATCAACCCTACATTGGACATAGGACTGATCTCCAAAATATACAAGGAACTCAAAAATTTGTCATCAAAAGAACAAATAATTCAGTAACAAATGGAGTACAAAAAACTCTCAACAGAGGAAAGTAAAATGGCTAAAAGATATTTAAGGAAATGCTCACCATCCTTAGCCATCAGAGAAATGCAAATCAAAGCAACTCTGAGATTCCATTTTACACCTGTAAGAATAACCAAGATCAAAAACATTGATAACAACTTATGCTGGAGAGGATTGGGGATAAAGTACACACTTCTTCACTGCTGGTGGAATTGCAAATGGGTACAGCCACTTTAGATATTAGTATGGTGATTTCTCAGATTAGAAAAAAAACCTACCTTAAGACCAAGTAATACCAGTTTTGGGTATATATCCAAAGGATGTTCAATTGTATTACAAGGGCATGTGTTCATCTATGTTCATAGCAGCATTGTTTGTTATAGCCAGAAACTGGAAGCAACCTAAATGTCACTCAACCAAAGAATAGATAAGAAAAATGTGGTACATTTACAAAATGTAGTACTACACAGCAGGAAAAAATAATGACAACTTGAAATTTGAAGTCAAATGGAGAAAATACCATATTGAGTAAGGTAAGCCAGACCCAGAAAGATAAATATCATATGTACTCACTCAAGTGGATTTTAGATATTTATCAAAGAAAAACCAGCCAGAGAACCTAGACAACAATGAGGACCGTAAGAGTGACATACATGAATCTAATCTACATGGGTAGTAGAAAAAGACAAGATCTCCTTAGTAAAATTGGAGCAAAGGTACTATGGGAGAGGGTAGAAGGTGAGGGAAGAGGAAGGGATGGGAGTAGAGAAAAGTATATAGCTCAATAAAGCCATAAAAGATCAAACTCCAATAAAGACAAGTATCCCAGGAGATCCAGGTTCTCTGAATACCTCTGTGGTAGTTTATTCAAAAATTTGTTTTCAGAACAAGTGGAAAGCTGCTCTCTGTGATGGTCCATCCTCACAGACTACTCCATCCAGAACTACAGATAAGGCCTGTACTTTCTCAAACACACAAACTGGATAACAAATGATACAGGACTTGAAACATGACTTGTTCATTATCCCAATTTTCTCAGGTTTCCCCTAAAGAGAGGTAAAGTTTATAAGGTTGACAGATATAAAAGTCTAAGTTGTTGTAATAAGAAAACATTTTAAGGTCTAAAATGATACTATTAGGTTGCTAATACAAGTTATGATAGAAAGTGATTTAGATATAAAAATTTGGACTCCTCAAAATAGGATAGATAATATAGTACTTTCTCCAAATGTGTTAAATACAGATGGATTACATATTTTAAATGTAATTCTTACCTGATAATGGTTCTTATCCTATGCAGTTTTACTGTGTTATAGTTAAAACCTTTTATTTTATTTAGACAAAAGGGGGAAATGTTGTGGGTTAATCTTTTTGTACAGTGAAATCACATGTCTCTGCTAAGGCATCTTCTAATTGGTTTAATAAAGAGCTGAATGATAAGTAGCTAGGCAGGAGAGGATAGGTGGGATTTCCAGGAAACAATAGGAATACTAGGAATAAGAGAGTTAGTAACAAGCCTAAACAAAGGTAAAGCTTTCATAATTAGTAAGAACTCTCCAAGTCATTATTTGGGACCTGGCTGTGGAAAGAAACTCCAACTATAATCAACATTAATCTCTCTGCCCTATGGGAAGTCCAAGGTCCTCCCCCTCCATCCAGGTCTAGTAAGTTGAGCATCCAAACTGCCTAGGCTCCCACAAAGCCAGTGCATGCAGTAGGATCAAAAATCCATTGCCATTGTTCTTGAGTTCTCAGTAGTCCTCATTGTCTGCTATGTTCAGAGAGTCCGGTTTCATCCCAGGCTTTTCCAGACCCAGGCCAGCTGGTCTTGGTGAGTTCCCAGTAGAAAATCCCCATTGTCTCAGTGTGTGGGTGCACCCCTCACGGTCCTGAGTTCCTTGCTCGTGCTCTCTCTCCTTCTGCTCCTGATTTGGACCTTGTGATAGCCAGAACCTGGAAACAACCTAGATGCCCTTCAATGGAAGAATGGATGAAGAAAGTATGGAATATATACATATTAGAGTACTACTCAGCAGTAAGAAACAAGGACTTCTTGAATTTTGCATACAAATGGATGGAAATAGAAAACACTATCCTGAGTGAGGTAAGCCAGACCCAAAAAGAGGAACATGGAATGTACTCACTCATATTTGGTTTCTAGCCATAAACCAAGGACATTGAGCCTATAATTAGTGATCCTAGAGAAGCTAAATAAGGAGAACCCAAAGAAAAACATATAGGCATCCTCCTGAATATTAACCTTCAGCAAGCGATGAAAGGAGACAGAGACAGAGAGACATCCTTGTTAACAGGTGGGGATCTATGTGTGTGAGGGCGCTGACCAGGGAACTGGTAAGAAAGCTAGAGTTGTCCTGGTAGACTTTTGTTGCCCATGGCTGTTCATGGAGCAATGATATGATCAGGTATTTTAGGAGACAGTTTTCACAGGCACTTTCTTGTCATCAGGTTTTATAGAGGTGCTTTTACAAATGTAAAGATGATGCATCTTATCCTCACCTGCTCCCTACTCCAGGTGAATATTTCATATCCCTCTTCCATGTTTCTTAGAAATGTGGCTCACTCTGATCACAGCCTCTTATGGTCTTACTGCATCCAATCAGTTGATTGACTATTTGAGTCAGAGTGGAAAGCCAAATTGCTCAGACAAGTGTTCTTTCAGTGTAGTTCCATTCAATGGAAATAATGCAAGGCTCTGGTGTGAGCCAAAAATAGTTTAAAAATTTCTAATTGTCTATAAAGTTTAAAATTTCTACTTTTGTATAAAGTAAAAGACAGCTGAAACAAAGTTAACAACAAGTATATAACATAATACATATAAAAATTATCTTATAAACTTTAAAATGACTTCTAAAATACTTTTCTTTAGAAGTCTGAAATCTGGAGAGGTGTATGTCTGGGCCCCAGTGGAGGGCCCTATGCTCTAGGAACTAACCCCTGGAGCAACATTCCATTCTCCAACCCCACCCACCGGAGGCCCAGAGACCTTGAAGCAGCCTCCCTACACCCCCAATCACTCCCCAGGGAATCTGCACCCACCTGAGGTATGGCCCTGCACCACCAGGTGAGATTAGTGTTTGGGTGCCCAGCAGGAGGGTCTTACTGCTAGGCTCTAGTCCATGAAGGAACATCCTGCACCCCATCCCTACACAGAAAAGCCCTAGAGATGTGGGAGCAGTTTCCCCACACACCCAACCATGCCCAATAGAAGGTGAGACCACTTGAGCCTTGGTTCCACCTATGCTTAGAGAGGTGAGTGAAAAGCTCTACCCTCTAGGCCTTAGAACCCAGAGGCGCATTCCATGCTACACCCACACCCAGTAAAGCCACAGAGACGTGGAGCAGCTTCCCCATACCCCCCATCTGGAACCACCAGAGCCTTGACCTTGTCTATGCCTGGAAGAACTTCAGAGCTACATCAGCACCAACCAGAGACATAGGCCTTCCTATTCCTAAGAGCAATTCCTAAGCCACAGGCCCCACCTGCACCCACTGGAGGAAGAGATGGGCTGAGGTCACTGTAAGAACCCACATTTTCAACAATACAAAGAGCAATATGGCATCTCCAAAACTAGTGGTTCTACACCAGCAAGACCTGAGAACCTCCCAACACAGACAAAACTGAAGAAAACAACTTTAAAGTATCTTTATGAAGATGACACAAGCCCCTCAAGAGGAAAAGAAAAATTCCTTTAAAGAGATGGCAGAAAAGACAAATGAAAAATAGGCAGAAATCAACAAATTTCTTAAAGAAAGCCAAGAAAATATAAAAACAAAACAAAACAAAAAACAATTAAATAGGTGAAGGAAACAGTACAAGACTTAAAAACTGAAATAGAAGAAATAATGAAAATATAAACCAAGTAAATTCTGGAAATGGAAAATCTGGGTTGATGTAGGAGTGTCTTCAGGAACTATAGGTGCAAGAAAACCAACAGAATATAAAAGATGGAAGAGAAAAATCTCAGGTGCTGAATATATGATAGAGAAAATAGACTCATTGTTAAAAGAAAATATTAGATCCAACAAACTCTTAACATAAAATATCAAGGAAATCTAGGACATCATGAAAAGCCCAAAGCTAAGAATAATAGAGATAGAAGGAGGAGTACTCCAGCTCAAAGTTACAAAAAATATATTCAACAAATTCATAGATGAAAAATTTTCCAACCTAAAGAAGGATATGGTTATGAAATTATAGGAAGCTTAGGGAACTCCAAAGAGACTAGACAAAAAAGTTCCCTTGCCACATAATTGTCAAAGCATTAAGCATACAGAATAAAGAAAGAATATTAAGAGCTGCAAAGGAAAAAGACCAATTAACATATAAAGGCAGACCTATCAGAATTACACGTGACTTTTCAATGGAAACCATGAAAGCCAGATGGTGCTAGATAGACAAAATCTAGCCACAAATCCAGCCCTATGGAAGATAACAGAAGGAAAACTCCAACGCACTAAAGCTAGCTACCCACAAAAACACAGGCAATGGATAATTCCACACTAACAAAAATCAAAGAAGAAAAACATACACACCATACCACCAACAGTAACAAAACCAAAATAATAGGTATTAACAATCACTGGTCATTAATATCTCTTAATATCAACAGTCTTAAATTGCCTATAAAAAGACATGGGCTAACAGATTGGACACAAAAACAGGATACATCCTTTTATTGCATACAAGAAACACACCACAACTGCAAAGACAGACATGACACCAGGGTAAAGAGTTGGGAAATAATTTTCCAAACAAATGGACTTAAGAAACAAACAGGTGTAGCTATCCTAATATCGAACAAAATAGACTTCTAGTTAAAATTAATCAAAAGAGATGAAAAAGGACATTTCATATTAATCACGGGAATAATCTTTCAAGATGAAGTCTTAATTCTATATATCTATGCACCAAATACAAGGGCACCCAATTTGTAAAAAAAAATATTACTAAGATTAAATCACAATCAAACTCCACATACTAATAGTAGGAGAGTTCAACATCCCACACTTACCTCTGGACAGGTCTGTCAGACAGAAACTTAACAGAGAAATTACAGAACTAACAGAAGTTATGATTTAAATGAATTTAATAGACATCTATAGATCATTCCACCAAAACACAAAAGAATTTACCTTCTTCTCAGCACCTCATGTAAACCTCTCAAAAACTGACCAAATGCTTAATAATAAAGCAAACCTCAATAGCTGCAAAAAAATTGGAATAATCCCGGGTATCTTATCAGATAAATAACAATAATTACAGAAAGCCCACAAACTCATGGACATTGGACAGTGCTCAACTGTATCAGCCATGGGTCAAGAAAAAATAAAGGAAGAAATTAAAGATTTCTTAGAATTCAATGAAAATGAGCACACAATATACCTAACCTTATGGGACACTTTCAAAGCAGTATTAGGAGGAAAGTTCATTGTGCTAAGTGCCTACATAATGAACCTGGAGAAATTACATACTAGCAACTTAACAGCACACTTGAAAGCTCTAGAACAAAATAAGTAAACTCACCAAGGAGGACTAGATGATAGGAAATAATAAAATTGAGGACTAAAGGCATTAAAATAGAAACAAAGAAAGCAATACAAAAAATTCAATGAGACAAAGGTTCTTTAAGAAAATCAGTAATATATACAAACCTTTATCAAAGCTAACCAAAAGGCAAGGAGAGAATGCATAAATTAACAAAATCAGAAATGAAATGAGGGACATAACCACAATGATTAAATCCAGAAAACAAACAGGTCACATTTCAAAAGCTTGTACTCCACAAAATTAAATGGAAAATTTTCTGGAGATGTTCAACACATCAAAGTTAAATCAGAAACAGTTAAACAATTTGAATATATCTATAACCACTAGGGAAATAGTAGCAAATAGTAGCAGTCATCAAACATCTCCCAACCAAGAAAAAAAAAAAGCCCAGGACCAGGTTTCAGTACAGAATTCTACCATAACATCAAAGAAAAGCTAAGACCAAAACTCCTCAAATTGTTCCACACAATAGAAACATAAGGGACATTATCAAACTTCTTTTACAAGATGACAGTTATCCTGGTACCCAAACCATACAGAGAAGCAACTAAGAAAGAGAATTAAAGACCAGTCTCCCTCATAAACATTGATGCAAAAATATTCAATAAAATACTCAGAAACCAATCACAGTAGGCTTCAACCCAGAGATGCAGAGATGGTTCAACATATGAAAACCTGTCAATATAATCCACCACATAAACAAACTGAAAGAAAACAAAACCACACAATATTATCTCATTAGATGTGGAAAAAGCCTTTGACAAAATTCAACAGTCCTTTGTGATAAAGGTCTTGGAAAGATCAGGGATAAAGAAGCATATCTAAAGATAATAAATGCAATATATACCAAGCCAACAACCAACATCAAACTAAATGGAAAAAAACTCAAATCAATTTCACTAAAATCAGGAATAAGACAAGGCTATCTATTCTCTCCATATCTACTTAAAATAGTACTCCAAGTCCTAGCTAGAACAATAGGACAACAAAATGAGATAAAGGGGATAGAAATTTGAGCCCTGATAGATATCCAGGTGGGGTTTGCAATCATGTATCCCATCTAACCAAATAATATGGCTCTTTCAATTTAGAGTAACATATATATGTAAAATATGATATTGACACAGTGTTTCTTTGTTGTAATAATTTTATCTCTACAGACATGGTTTTGGACCCATCTCCATCTTCTCATCTAAGCTTTATTTTAATTAATTATTTTTATTTTTCGTACATTGGTATTTTGCCTGCATGTGTGTACATATGAAAGTGTTGGATATTTGAGTTACAGACAATTGTCAGTTGCCATATGGGTGTTTGGGATTGAACCTAACATACTCTAGAAGAGTAGCCAGTGCTCTAAACCATGGAACCTAGCCCCTCATCCCCATTTTTAACTTCACCTTATTCCAGAATGTCACCAGCTCCTCAAATCACCACTCAATTTATTTGCCTTTTCTAGAGCTTTTTTCCTTGAATTTCTTGATCTACAAAGTCAGTAGAATTGCCTTTTTTTAAGTCTAACACTATGTGTTAATGCTCCCTGCTCTGCTTTCTATCCAGCACCTGCTCTCTATCACATCACTGAATAGCCGTCCATTTTCTTTGTAGAAATAATTAACTGTTAGTTTTCTTTCTCTCAAAATCTTAGGCTGAAATTTGTTTTCTTTTAGCTACTTTATATGCTAAATATGTAGTCATTTTCCCACATAAGATAATTATGTGTTTATGTTCCCATCTCTTCTGTATCTCATTGAAGTCAGGCGAGATCACTCATTAGAAAATTTTTGGATCATCCATATAATACAGCACATTCCAGAAACTAGATTGAAGAATATAAGTCTATTGTAGTATTTCATACATAAACCACACTCAGTAGATGTTTGCCAAAATGAATTAAATTTCTGAACTTACCTACACTTGGATGCAAAATATCAATACCTCAAACTACACAGCATGAATTTTAGATACTATTAGACACTATCTCTTCAGATCCCAGACTTTGCTTTTTTAAGGCTTCTAAGTTTAAGTTTTCTTAAATTATATTTTAAGTGTTATATAAACATGGTTAATTATGAGCAAAGAACAAAAATTAAATAATTTTAGATATATTGAAAACAAACTGTAATCACCATAGAAGTATTCTAACATTCTGAAAAATAGTACAATTTACTAGTCACTTTATGACTCCTCTTTGCCTGTGTGTTTGTTAAATACCATCTCAACATTAAACAATAAAACCCAATGATAGTTATTTGAATTACCATTTGTGACCGCATAGCCATTGTCCAGTAGATTTAGCACTTAATATTCCAATGTTTCCTCTGTAATGACATAAATAGTGGTCAGTATTTATTCCACAGAAATAGGAACTGTAGAATGTCTTCTTAATTATTAACTCATCTATCTAGACAGTAAGAAGATTGTGACTAGTCAGAATCACTAATATACATACAGCCTAAAATATGCTAATATATGTATGTCCTATACATAGAGCCACTCTGAGGAGCCTCACAAATATGTTTATTTTTTGTTTTATCCCTTTTTTATATGTGATATAGATATGAATGATTTGCATTGGTATGGATCTTGGATTATTGTTACAAATCTAAGGGCAATTTTATTATATGTATATATTTCTGATTTTGATTAAGGTATGTTTGTGTAGTTCATTTAAAAATGAAATGTATAATTAAAAATATAGGTTAATAGATAATCATCAATAATAGTCAAGATTGTAACCATCTTTGTTAGGTTTTCTACATATTCAGATATATATTTCAGTTAGTTAGATATTCTTCAAATCTTTCACAGACCTCCAGAATGTGGCATTTATATGTTTTAAAAATTTAGGATTTTTCATGTCAATGAGACACATCTGCTCCTGGCAGCACCAAGGTACTTCAAGAGGAAGATGGGCATTTAAGAGGATCCTTATGGAGGTGGTTAGCCATTTGGGCAAGAAACTGCTCTTGCCTGGATTGCTTAAGTGGACATGCAGGATCCACAGAGAAGTGACTGCTGAACTTTTCTAAAAGTGAGATGAAACTTTGGGGTTCCTGTTTCATGAAAGAGTCTGCTAGACATTCTGCAGGACACAGAAAAATGTGAAGAACAAACTGCCAACACAGGTGGAGCTGTCTTTAAAATTTCCTGCTCATTGAAAAAGTCTGTTGGATACTATGGGCCTGTAGGCTGAAGATGGATACCCCTATGATACAGAAGAATTTTGGGTGACAGTCCAGGTAGGGAGATGTCTCTATCAATTCTAGAGTTTGGGAAGTTGCTTACAATGCACTTCCTATTTACTTAGGTATTGTTATAGCCTTCTGGAGTCTTTGATAGAGTTAAAGAATAGATTAATAACTATAGTTATAGTTTTCCTTAGTTATGATAAAAGATAAAGTAGACAAAAATGTTGCAACTGTAATTCTTGCTTGATACCTGTGGTGCAGCATGCCTGTCTGTGTTCTATGCACCACCATACAGTTCGTGAACTGGGCAAAGAGCTGGCAATTAAAACACACAAAGACAGACAGAGAGACAGAGACACGGGTCATCCTTGATGCCAGAATGCTCCAAGTATGCCCACTTTATTATGTTCAGGGGCAGCTTAACTGATAGCCACACCCCAGCCAAACCCACCAGAAACCACTCCCCTGCCATCAGGAACTCCTGAGGGTCACATGCTCAGAGCAGCTGCACGCATTACAAGTTGTTTACCAGAAATTCAGGACCTGGGGATTTCACTGCTCCCAACAGATGACTGTTTTGCTATATATAACTTACTTTGTTAAAGCCTTCATTTTTGTTTAAACAGAAAAGGGGAAATGGTGTGGGATGTTCTTCTGTCTATATACTGCTTTCGTTTGTTAATGAATAAAGAAACTGCCCTGGCCTGTTGATAGGGCAGAACTTAGATAGGCAGGGAAGACAAAACTGAATTCTAGGAGGAAGAAAGCAGACTCAAAGATACACAATGGAGCCTCCAGAAACAGATGCTGGGAATTTTACCTAGTAAGCCACTGCCACATGGTGATACATAGATTAATAGAAATGGGTTCAATTAATATGAGAGTTGGCCAATAAGAAGCTAGACCTAATGGGCCAAGCAGTGATTTAATTAATACCGTTTCTATGTAGTTATTTTGGTTCTGAGTGATCAGGACCAACAAGTGGTTCCTTGCTGCTACATTTATGTTTTTGATTAGGCCTTAGATTTCAAGCTTATAGGTTTATAATTGTTTCTCTAATCAGTGTCTGTTAGAGAAACAAGGGCTTTAATTCCCATCTTTAGGCTCACTGTCAAAGCAAACAAATGTACTGGAATAAACATGGTTTTTCTTCAGCTTAACTTCGGGGATTTTCTAGTAAACTCATGATGGGAAGTCACTGTAATCTAGGACCTATGTGTGTAGAACTTCAGTGATGATCCTGAGTAGGAAGTCAGGTCATAGTGGAGGAGAAGGCCCTTTGTGGAAAAAGCTCTACCTCTGGCTTCCCCTTCTGTTTATTTTACCATGTGACTGAGGCAAACCACCTCATTCTTCTGAGCCTGTTTAATTTATAAACTGAAAATAGTAATATACACATTACAAAATGATTTAAAATGCCTAACATAATGCTGGGCACAATATTCACTCTGAACAAACAATTTTTGTTTGTTTTTAAAAATAATTTATTTTAAAAAAATCTTTTCTCATTTTAGATATCAACTTCAGTTCCCACTCTCCCCTCCTCCCAATTCCTCTATATTTCCCGAATCCACCATCCACTCCCCAGAGAGGGAAGGCTTCCCATGGGGAGTCAACAAAGTCTATCACATTGCTTTGAGGCAGGACCAAGGCCCTCCCCTCTATATCTAGGCTGAGTAAGGTATTCCTCTGAAGAAAATGGCTTCCAAAAAGTCAGAAGAAGCAATAGAGATAAATCCTGGTCTTATTGTCAGTTGTCCCACAGTCTGCCGCAGCCATTCATCTGTCACCCATATTCAGAGGGCCTAGTTTGATTCTATGCTGATTCCCTTGCTGTCAGACGGGAGTTATTGGGCTCCCATTATCTGAGATAAGCTGTTTCAGTGTGTATCCCCACCATTGTCTTGACTTCTTTAATAATAGTCTCACTTTGCTCACTCTTTGACTGGTCTTTGGGAGCTCAGCACAGTGCTCTGCTGTGGATCTCAGCCTTAGCTTCCATCAGTTGCTATGATGACATTTAAGACAGTCATCAACCTGACTGCAGGACAAGGCTAGTTCAGGCCCCCTCTCCACTATTGCCTAGGGTCTTAGCTGGGGTCATCCTTGTGGATTCCTGGGAATATCTCTAGTACCAGGTTTCTTACTAGACCCATAAGGACTCCCTCAATTAAGATATCTCTTTCCTTGCTCTCTGTTGAAGAGAAAGTGAGAAGTAGCCTTCAACACATGGACATAAGAGACCATTTCCTAAATATCACACCAGTAGCACAGACACTGAGAGCAACAGTACATAAATGGAGCCTCCTGAAATGAAAGTTTCTATAAAGCAAAGGACACAGTCAATAAGACAAAAAGGCAACCTACTGAAAAAGAACATCACAATGAGGACTGATTTCCAAAATATATAAAGAACTCAAGAAATTAGACATCAAAATACCAAATAAACCAATTAAAAATTGGGTACAGAACTAAACAGAGAATTCTCAACATAAGAATCTCAAATGGCCAAAAGCCACTTAAGAAAATGTTCAGCATCTTTAGCCATCAGGGAAATGCAAATCAAAACAACAAAGACATCATTTGTCACCAGTCAGAATGGCTATGTTCAAAACCACCAAGGATAGCATATGCTGGAGATGATATGAAGTAAGTGGAACAGTCATCTATTGCTGATGGGAATGCAAACTTTTACAACCACTTCAGAAATCAGTATGATGGTTTCTTAGAAAATAGGAAAACACCTACCTCAAGACCAAGCAATGTCACTCTTAGGCATATACTCAAAGGTTTCTCAACCATATTACAAGGATATTTGCTTAGTTTTGTTCATAGTGGCATTATTTGTAACAGCTAGAACCTGGAAACAACTTAAATGTCCCTCAACTGAAGAATGGAGAAAGAAAATGTGCTACATCTACACAATGGAATACTACTCAGCAATAAAAACAATGACATCTTGAAATTTGCATGCAAATGGATGTAACTAGAGAAAAACATCCTGAGTGGGGTAACCCAGACCCTGAAAGATGAGAATGGTATGTACTCACTTATAAGTAAATAGTAGCTCTAAAGCAAAGGTAAGGAACCTATAGTATATGGACCCAGAGAAGCTAAATAACAAGGAGAACCCTAAGAGAAACATATATAGATCCTCTTGGGAAGGGGAAATAGAAAATCTCCTGAGAAAATTTAGAGCATGGGGATGGGGGAATATGAAGGGCAGGACAAGAGGAGGAAGGGAGATGGGGAGAGGAAGAAAATTGAACAAATGAAGTGATAATGATGACAGTTGAATAAAAAAATGCAGATAGCACTCAGAGAAGAAAGTCAGAATCAGCAGTTACATTCTCCAGTTTCTTCTTCTCTGTAAGAAAACCTTCTGAACCTTCCAGAAGCAAGATTGGTCAGCTCTAACACAAAGCCAACACAGATGGATGAAAATTATTTATTTTCTTTTTCCATGTTTGCATTGTTGAAACAAATCTACATGGGTATTCCCTAGCTGACACATTTTGGATCAAACAATTACTTAATGAAAACAAGTTGAATGGAATACTGGAACTTGAACATCTATGTGGCTGATTTAAGAGTTTTTGACTAAATAGATTTCAGTGACCAGATGTTTTGGTGTTGCGTACACAGAATTTTAAGTTATAAGCCAAAAATGGGAAATAAAAGAAAATCCAGATTAGTATTTGGCAAGCAAGCTATATGGTCTATTACTCAATCAAGCAGTTTTGCACATGAAAGAAATCTAGTAGATATTTATTAGGTGAATGATCAAACTATCTAAATATAGTTTATACTTTTAGCAGTGATTTTGATTATTGTAAATACCAAAGTTGAACAGAAGTACACTTCAAGGGTAGGTAATGCTGCCCTTAGGAAGTATAACTTATTAAATGAAAATTCCAGTGCTCAAGGTGGATTATGAATTACTGAGCATCAAGATTCCTGACACCACCTACAACAATACAACCACTGAAGTTGGTTGCCTAAAAGAACTAGATGAATTAACATTACACATTTTCTCATAATTTTACACAGAAAACTGAAACTGGAATTAAGCTGGAAGCTTCCTTCCTGCTGGCTAGTCTTCAAAGTACTGAAAGCTTCAGGCTGGTAGGAAACATTTGTCATAATGGTTTTATTGATCTATGGACCCTATATGCTTCTTTTCTCACCAGTCAGGTCATATGTTTCCATCAATAAAGTAGAGGCAAGTTTCCTATAGGGATATCCAACAACTTTCTGATCAGAATTGAGGTCAGCTACATAGAAAATTACTCATACCTGATAATATGATTAGGGGGATGATGCCCTATTGGGAAACCTCTTAGTGTTCATGTGCTAAATAGATATGGC
Source organism: Microtus oregoni (assembly GCF_018167655.1). Taxonomy (NCBI): domain Eukaryota; kingdom Metazoa; phylum Chordata; class Mammalia; order Rodentia; family Cricetidae; genus Microtus; species Microtus oregoni. The sequence continues at coordinate 20,643,755 of NW_024543093.1, read as the reverse complement.
TTGTACATCAACTTGCTGTCTAAATCATTATGTCTATTCTTAACAATTGATGTTGCTCTCAGCTTTGGTTAAAGAAGTTTCTTTTTTGCAGTGAACATCAGTAACTGCAGAGACTCTTAACTGGTCAAAGTGATGATAAGTGACTGTTGAATGCTCAGTTTTGAATAGGACATCTATAACACCCATGTCCCAAGACTCAGAGAACATAATGAGAGAGCACACAGACAGAATGTAAGATTTGGAGCATAGGTAAGTGTGCTATTGAATGCCTTCTTTTGGATATGACATGGTCATTGCACCGCTAGAATTCACAGCATCTCTTCTTATCTAAACAATAGCCACATAGATTAAGTCCATCAATATCATGTCATGATGGGTCAAGGTACTTAGAAGGCCCCATCTTTCTCTGATAATTTACAAGAAGTAAATGGATTATGAGAGAGGGAGAGAAATTTTTTCAAAGGTCTAAATACTGGTATAGTTTCTATGCTCTTCAAAATAACATTTGCCCTTGTTTCTGTAAGCATACAATAAAATTTTATTGACTCACAAACCTACACAAAGTACATGAAAGAAGAGAAACTGGTTGAAAAAAAGAGACCATGGGGACAAGGGGTAGAGGGCTTAGTTGGTGAGTAGGGTTAAAGTGTACTGAAGAATATTATCATTCATGATTAATATATGCATATAAAACATTTGAAAGGAAATAATCAAAATTTAATATACAGACAAGCTAGTCAACTGATACCATTTTAAAATATGAGACTAAGGTAGTTTGAATGTAATTGACCCACATAAGTTAACAGGGAGTGACACTACTAGGAGGCATGGCTTTGTTGAAGTAGGTGTGGCCTTCATGGAGGAAGGATGTAATATGGGGGTTGGCTTTGAGATCTCATATATGCCTCAGTCCACTTTCTTTTGCCTTCTAATCAAGTTGTAGCAGCCATCATACTCCCTACCATGATGATAATGCTCTGAACCTCAGAACTGTAAGTTGTTACCTCAATTAAATGTTTTCCTTTCTAAGAATTGCCCTGGTTATGGTGTCTGTTCACAGTAATGGAAACCCTATCTAAGATAGGAGTTGGTACCAGGGACTGAGGTATTGCTATGATAGGCCTGACTATGGTCTTTTTTTTTTTTGAAGGAATTTGCATTTTGGTGCATTGGGTTGCGAAAAGAGTGAAATGCTTTAAGAGTTGCTTACTGAACCATACTAGTATAAGTGTAGAAGACAGTGGTGTTGAGAGTTATTTGAACTGTGGGGAGCTGGATCAAGTGATTTCACAAGAGAATTTTAATTTGTTGTCTAAATAAAGTTTTATGATATTTTGGTGAAGAAAGTGGCTGCTTTTAGCCCTTGTCTAAAAAGTATGCCTGTGGGTAAAATGAAGAGTTTTGGATTAATTCCCTTGGCAAAGGAAATCACAAAGCAGCCTAGTAAAAACTATTATGTGGCTATTAGTAATAACTCTAATAAAGATTTATAAAGAGAAGGAGCAAGCTGAGCAAGGAAGATTACAAAATGTACAGACTGATAAAAGGGGCACCTGGAAGTGAAATAGAGATAAATCCTGTGTTCAAGGAGATAAACAGATTAAGAAATGGAATAAAGGGAGTTGTGACCCTGGGTAAGATCCCACCACAGCTATATTTCCAATTTGTGAAAAGGAACTAAAAAAACTTAGAACCTGTTGTGGTGATACATACCATATTCCTAGCGTTGGGAAAGCAGAGGCTGGTGGATTTATGAGTTTGAGGACACCTGGTCTAGAGATCCTAGGTGAAACTTAGGCAAAAAGGACAGAAAGCTGATGAAGATGTAAAGATGAATATGATATGTACTCACTCATTAGTGGATTCTAGCCATAAACAAAGGACATTGAGCCTATAGTTTGTGATCCTAGAGAAGCTAAATAAGAAGGTGAACCTAAAGACAAGCATATATTTATCCTCCTGGATATTGGAAGTAGACAAGATTGCCGGGCAAAAGTTGGGAGCACGGGGGTGGGGGTGTGGTGGGGGAAGGGGAGATGGGGAGAGAGAAGAGAGAAAGGGAGGATTGGAGAGATATTGGGGGAATGGGATGGTTGAGATGGAGGAAAAGTGGATGTGGGATCAGGGAAGAATATACCTTAATTAAGGGAGCCATTTCAGGGTTGACAAGACAGTTGGCTCTAGAGGGGTTCCCAGGTGTCCAAGGGGATGTCCCCAGCTAGGTCCTTGGACAGCAGAGGAGAGGGTACTGGCCTCTCCCATAGTCACACTGATGAATATCTTGCATATCACCACAGAACCTTCATCTGGTGATGGATGCAGATAGTGACAGAGACCCACATTGGAACACTGAACTGAGGTCCCAAGGTCCAGATGAAGAACAGAAGGAGGGAACACATGAGCAAGGAAGCCAGGATCACGAGGGGTTCATCCACCCACTGAGATGATGTGACTGATCTAATGAGAGCTCACCAAGATCAGCTGGACTGGGACTGAACAAGCATGTGATCAGACTCTCTGAATCTGGCTGACAATGAGGGCTGACTGAGAAGCTAATAATAATGGCACTAGGCTTTGATTCTACTGCATGTACTGGCTTTTTGGGATCCTAGTCTGTTTGGATGCACACCTTTTTAGACCTGAATGGAGTGGGGAGGGCCTTGGACTTCCCACAAGGCAGGTCACCCTGACTTCTCTTAGGATAGGAGAGGGAGGGGGAGGGTAGGAGTGTGAGAGAAATGGGAGGAGGTGGAAATTTTTAATAAATAAATTAATTAATTCAAAATATGTAATTGAAAGAGGAGCTTGTATTCCATTCCCAGCAAGCAGCAGAACTTGGCAGCTTTGGCTATGTGGTTCTGGAGTAAAGTTTAGAAGAAAGGGGCTATGGAATTTGCCACTGGTACTAAGAAAAGCCACTGAAGACAGGCTTGTATCAGGGTGGTTCTTGAATAGTGGCCTAGAAATATCATTGGGTGAAACTATAAAATTGAAGTCTGGATTGCTTTGGCAAGCCAAAGATAATGGAGATGGTAGACTGGGATACCTGCCCAGGAAAGCTGTAATCAGGGAGTGGAACAAGCCCAAGAGAAAAAAGTATGCTCCAGTGTTTAACGAATAATAAAAATCTAGAGACAGATATTCGGGTTTAACCTGAACATAAGTAAAGCAAAGCAGCCAACGCACTGTAGAGTTCTTGCCTCTAATACAACCCCAGACTGAAAGGGGGTGAATTCCTGTCTCATCCTGCTTTATGTTCCTCCCTAGTGCTGAGATTAAAGGCATGAACTACCATCACCTGGCCTCTATGGCTAACTAATGTGATTACTGAATTTAAAGGTTGTGCCACCACTTCCTGGCCTATTTGGTGGACTAGTGTGGTATGGCTGTTTTATGTTCTTTTCTTCAGACAAACTTTACCTATTAAAACAAATGAAGTATCCCTACATTGCAGTCAGCAAAGCTGAATGGAAGTGAAGATATAAAGAGTGTTCTGACAGCAAATATGGAGATGCAGAGTTTGTAGTTTTCCCAGTTCACTTTCTGTCTTGCTTTGGTTCAGTATTTCCAAGTATGTTCTGTACCCATATTTTGGAATGGTAATGTGCCATATATGTGATCTTTTTCATTTTGATTTTATAGGAGGTTGAACTAAGAGATTTCATGAACCTAGAAGAGACTTTGGACTTTAAAACATTGCTGAGATTATGACAGACTATGGAGACTTTAGAAATTGGAAAAAATGCATTTTTGCATTATAGTATTTTACAAGCATGTGGGCACAGGGTGTGGAATATTTAGATGTGTTTGTCATCCATAGGCTAATAGGGAATGGCACTCTTAGAAAGTGTGGCTTTGTTAGAGTACATTAGGGGAAATATATCACTGTGAGGTGCATTATGAGGTTTCATATATGCCCTAGCTATACCCAGTGCCTCCATCTACTTCCTGTTGCCGTCTAATCAAAATGGAGCCAGCACCATGTTGTTTGTACACCACTACACTGCCCGACATGATGATAACAGACTGAACCTCTGAACTGTAACCCACCACCTCAATTAAATGTTTTCCTTTATAAGAGATGCCCTGGTCATAATGTATCTTCACAGCAATAGAAACCCTAAGTAAGACAGTTCTCAAACACCATATATGCTTGTCCTGTTCTGTTTTAGATTTCTGCTTACCTGTGTTTGTACATTGCCACAAAGAGATAATATCTTCTGCTTGCTTTAGCATGTTAACATTGTAGAAAAATTTTAACTTCAGAGTTATGGTCAAGCTTTTTTTTCCTTTAGAGGTTTTGGAATTGTATTAAATAACCAATTGTTACTTCCTTTTATAAAATTAAGACATAATTATGCTCTTTAGTTAAATATCTTCATGTTTAATAATCATTAGTAGATACTTCTAAGATACTGAGCTGTTATTATAGATAAACTTTTTTAATGTGACAAGGCAAACCAGTCTTAAATGATTATCAAAATCATTAACTTTGTCATTATATTATAAGTTATGAAAAAATTGTAGCAGCTCATATAGAGTGGTGAACTACTGTTCTGAATAAACTCTTAAACTTATTTCCTTATTTACTCTCTATCTTTCTTAATTTTGATGTTCTCAGTTATAAATAAAGATAATAACATCTATAACAGTAACAGTTCATGAGTCTTGTAAGAATTATATGCTACTAATTGTGATGGTTTGAATGAGATTTGCCCTTATAGGCTAATAGGTTTGAATACTTGATCCCCACTTGGTTTGGGATTATGAGGTGAGCCTTGTTGGAGGAGTTTTGTCACTAAGGGTGAGCTTGGATGTTTAAAAAAACTTCTGTTATTTCCAGTTAGCTCTCTCTCAGCCCCCAATTTGTGGATTAAGATATAAATTCTCAGCTGTTTCAGCTCCCATGTCTTTACACCAATATTATGGCCTCTTACCAATTGAAACTGTGGTTTCAGTTATATGCTTTCTTTTATAAGTTGCTTTGGTCATAACATTTTGTCACAACAATAGAAAAGTTACTGAGCATGTACTTATAAATCTCAAAATTGGAAGAGGGCCTAATACATAGTGATATAACTTTATTCATGTGTATATGTACACATATGCAATATGTAGAAAAATATTTTAAAAAAGCAAGTAAGGGCATATTTTAAGATTAGCATCTTTCCTGGTGCAGTGCAGGCACTAAGTAAGAGATTCATTTTATTAAATAATTACATAAGTACAGTCTAGAGCACACAGGTTTGGCAAGCTTTGTGTAATGGAAGTATCAAACATTTTCTTTAAAGGAGACCATAGAAAACTAAGGAATGCTAAGAGAAAAAATAGTCTTCCTTAGGGAAGAGCATATAAATTGGTTATCTGATATCAAATAGTCAGTCTTGAAAACCTACATACAGGTAATATTATGTAGTCTAAACAGGCTATATTTATATTCATGTAATAGCAATTAACAGTAAAGAAGCTGTAAGTGTGAAACAGAACAAGGAGGAATATATGGGAAGGTTTGGAGTGAGAAAAGGGAAGGCTTTCCTTATAGCCATATTATAATCTCAAAAATAAAAGAAATAATTTAAAAAAGAAATTATTATAGCCCTTTGTAATACTTTTTCATTTTCTAGAAAATTTAATAAAACATACAAAACTGGCTCTATATGGGCTGTTATATAGATTAAAAGTCAGACAGAGCATATCTTTTCCAGAATCTTTCAGTTATACTTTGGAAATACACATGAGTATCTACAAAGACACTAGTAATGTAGGTCTGAACATAAACAGTACTATCTATCAAAGTTTTAAAAAGTTTTGCCAGACCTATCTCTAACTGATGAATTATTTGCTACTGACATATTTGCCAAGGCTAAGGCAGTACCAGAGGTAAAGTATTGTGTTCAGTTTTGAAAATGATGATGATGCCACCAGACTCCAATACAATGATCACACAGATGAACCTGGGTAATCTAAATGGACCATAAATCAAACCCAATGTCAGTAATTTTAGAAAGAAACAAGAGAGTGAGGAGATATAAAGAATTAGAAGGTACATGAGAGAGGGTGAGCTTAGTGGATAACCAAAATGGATTATATGCATGTATGAAATTGTCAAAAACAACTAAAAGTTAATTTAAAAGTATGTGCTCAACTATGTTCATAGCAGCATTGATTGTCATAGCCAGAATCTAGAAACAACCTAAATCCCCCTTTACTGAAGAACAGATAAGGAAAATGTGGTATGTTTACACAATAGAGCACTACATAGCAGAAAAAAAAAAAAAAACATTGACATCTTGAAATTTGTAGCAGGCAAATGGATGGAGCTCCGAATCATCATTTTGAGTGAGGTAATCTAGACCCAGAAAGACAATTATCATACTAGTCACTCATAAGTGGTTTTTAAATATAAAACAAACCAGCCCAAAAATCACAATCCCAGACAACCTAGACAACAATGAGGACCCTAAGAGAGACATACATGGATCTGACCTACATGGAAAGTAGAAAAAGAGTAAATTGGGAGCATGGGGACTTTGGGAGAGGGTTGAAGGGGAGTGGAGAAGCAGGAAGGGGAGCAGAGAAAAATGTAAAGTTCAATACAAATGAATTAAAAAAGTATTTGCCAAAATTTCTGAAAACCAAAGTCCCAATATTAAAGACAAATAGTTGAGAAAAAGAATATCTATTTCTGATTCAGACACAGCTTAGACTACATAACTTTTAGTTATTGATTCTGTGAATTGTAATATTAAGGCAGGTCAGTGAAAAGTCAGCTTCACTTACCCTTATCTCCTTCATATGTAACCAATCAGTCTTTAAATAGAAAGCATTCAAATACATTTGTGATCAGAGTACTAAAGTCAGTCTCAGCAGGCTTTCACCCAGATTCATGTTGAAATAGGTTTCAACTGAGTAGAAGCAGGAATTGTGTTCCAACATAAGCCTTTAATCCCCTCAGATGCCCAGTGGACACTCTAAACCTATGTTTTTTTAAGCTTGATGATTAAACAGTCATTTGCCCACCAAAAGTACTCTGCTTCTTCTGCTTCAATAGGTCTCCCACTAGCAACTATTTGTATGTACTATGCACATTGTTGTAAAAAATGCCATATTCCCCTCCACCAAGAATCAGGTCTGAATTAACGTGGAATTATTACATTATGTTTTATGATTGGTTCAACCACTGAATAAACATGTAAGGCAAAGGATTTGGGAAGATAATTTCTCTGAATTGAATCTACATGTAAAGGTGATCACGTTACACTTATATTCAAGGTGATGATTTTTTTGATGCAATAAGAAACATTACAAATGTGGAGAAAATCAATTCAGTCATTAAGAGAAAACAAGAGTTGCTAGGCAACCACACTCCAAAATAGAAAGCACTAAAATGGTAGTCAAAATAGTTACCACATGTGTGTAATGACAGCAACACAAAGCTGCAGAGACCTTCTTTTTTTATTGAGCTCTACGCTTTTCTCTGCTCCCCTCCCTGCAGAGAGGACTTGTGATGCTGAATTACTACTGGCACTTTTGACATTCAGGAAATTTTGGTGAGGTACCTTTTAGTGATGAGAAAATTGATTTGTAGGAGCAGGGAAATAAAAAATTTAAGTGATGTCAAAACAATAGGAGATATCTTTTAGAGCTAACCAAGACCTTTCCTATTATTTAAGACATGCACGTGTCTTTGGTATGTCGTCTTATGACATCACTGAACTAGATCAAATAACTTCAGTTTTTAAAAGAATGTGTTCTTCAGGCTTATGCCTTATATTTTTTTTTGTTTTGTTTTTTCATACTCATAAAAACAAAAGCATTGATTTAACATGATTGTGATTGGTTGGTAAGTTACAGATGTTTTTGTATTTCAAAGGTCATTTTATATTTTGTATTTTTGAATATTTTTGTATTTTGAAATATTTTAAACATTTTTGGATGAAGAAAGTGTGGAATGTATACACATTAGAGTACTACTCAGCGGTAAAAAACAATGACTTCTCGAATTTTGCATGCAAATGGATGGAAATAGAAAATATTATCCTGAGTGAGGTAACCCAGACCCAAAAAGATGAACAAGGGATGTACTCACTCATAATTAGGTTCTAGCCATAAAAAAAGAACCTTCATCTGGCGATGGATGGAGATAGAGACAGAGACCCACACTGGAGCACTGGACTGAGCTCCCAACGTCCCAATGAGGAGCAAAAGGAGGAAGAACATGAGCAAAGAAGTCATGACCACAAGGGGTGCATCTACCCGCTGAGACAGTGGGGCTTCTCTATTGGGAGCTCACCAAGGCCAGCTGGACTGTGACTGAAAAAGCATGGGATAAAACCAGACTCTCTGAATATGGAGGACAATAGGGCTGCTGAGAAGCCAAGGACAATGGCACTAGGTTTTGATCCTACTTCATGTTCTGGCTTTGTGGGAGCCTAGCCAGTTTGGATGTTCACCTTCCTAGACCAGGATGGAGGGGGGAGGACTTTGACTTTCCACAGGGCAGGGAACCCTGACTGCTCTTCAGACTGGAGAGGGAAGGGGAGAGGAGTGGGGGGAGGGGGAGAGGATTAGGAGGAGGGGGAGGCTGGGAGGAGGCAGAAATTTTTTTTTCAATAACAAAAAATAAAAAAATTTAAAAAAGTTTCAGACGTGAGATTTCAATACAGAATATCAAATGTAAAACAAAACTTAGAGCAACAATATTACAGCAATAAAACTTGTGCACAACTTTTTAAAACAATACAAACATTCATTTTATACTGTAAAATTCAAGTTGCTAAGTTTGGAATGTGAGAAAAAAGCTGAGAAAGAAATCAGAGAATCATCATGATTCACAATAGCCAAAATAGCATAAAATACCTTGGGGTAACACTAACCAAAGAAGTGAAAGAACTATTCTACAGTAACTTTAAGTTTTTGAAGACAGAAATTAAAGAAGATAGAGACTGTGCAGGTGGCGGCAGACGACGCAGGCCACAGGCAACAGGGACCATCAGGGACCAGCAGGGACCATCAGGGACCAGCGGGGACCGGCGCTGCGGCAGACGCAGGCAGCAGTGACCAGCTCGCAACACCGAGAGCAGATTGCTCCACTACAAGTAAATCAGAGAGGTAGGCCTTTGGTTGGCGAGGACCTGGCAAACAGGGAGCCTGGTCCTGTTCCTGAAGACCCTTCAAAGGGGTGAGAGGGTTCATGGCCCCCAGCACGACCAAGGAAACAGAGCGAGGGCATTTTGTAAGAGGAGCCCCTGGCCAGCAGGGAAACCTGATCCGGTTTGAAAAGACCCATTAGATAGCATCAATAGGAGGAGATGGGCAGGTGCTAAGGCAAGAATCCACCCAATAATCTGAAAAACAACATGAAAACACCAGAAACCAATGATCTTACAACAGAAAGACTTGAACACCCTATCACAGAAGAAGTGGAAAAAATTGACTTTATGAAAGCAATAGAGTCCCTTGAACAACATGTGAAAAATGCCCTTATAGAAATGGATGAGAAATATAACCAAAAGTTTGAAGAAATGAGTAATACGTACATGATACCCTGGGAAACCAAGAAAAAACAATCAAACAAGTAATGGAAACAGTTCAAGAATTGAAAACTGAAATGGAAGCAAGGAAGAAAACACAAACTGAGGACCAGCTGGATATGGAAAAACTAGGTCAATGAGCAGAGCCTATAGAAACAAGCATAATCAATAGAATACAAGAAATAGAAGAAAGAATCTCAGATTCTGAGGACACCATAGAGAAAATAAATGCACTGATCAAAGAAAACTGCAAAGCCAGCAAATTCCCATCACAAAACATTCAAGAAATATGGGACACAATAAAAAGACCAAACCTAAGAATAATAGGAATAGAAGGAGAAGAATCACAGATCAAAGGCCCAGAAAATATTTTTTAACAAAATTAAGGAAGAAAACTTTCCCAACATAAAGAAAGATATTCCTTTGAATATTCAAGAAGCATACAGAACACCAAACAGACTGGATCAAAGAAAAACATCCCCTTGACATATAATAATCAAAACACAAAATATACAGGTTAAAGAAAGAATATTAAGAGCTGCAAAGGACAAAGGGCAAGTAACTTATAAAGGTAAACCGATCAGACTTACACCTGACTTCTCTATGGAAACCATGAAAGCCAGAAGGTCCTGGATAGAGGTTCTGCAGAAGCTAAGAGACCATGGATGCAAACCCAAACTACTATACCCAGCCAAGCTATTGTTCACTATCAATGGAGAAAACAAGACAATCCAGGATAACAACAAATTTAAACAATACGTAGCCACAAATCCAGCCCTACAGAAAGTAATAGAAGGAAAATTGCAATCCAAGAATTCAACATTGCCAACACTGCCTAAAATAATTCAGGCATCTAGCGACCCTTCACCAGCACAACTCAAAGAAGGGAGACACACAAACTCTACTACCAAAAACAATAAGAATAACCAGAGTAAACAACCACTGGTCATTAATATCACTTAATATTAATAGTCTCAATTCACCTATAAAAAGGCAAAGGCTAAGAGATTGGATACGAAAACAGGATCCAACATTCTGCTGTTTGCAAGAAACACATCTCAACCACAAAGACAGGCATCTACTCAGAGTAAAGGGTTGGGAAAAAGTCTTTCAAACAAATGGTTCTAACAAAAAAGCAGGTGTGGCCATACTAATTTCTAACAAAACTGACTTCAAACTAAAATCAATCAGAAGACATTGAGATGGACACTTCATACTCATAACAGGAACAATTCATCAGGATGGCGTCTCAATCCTGAATATCTATGCCCCTAATATAAAAGCACCCACTTATGTAAAAGAAATATTACTAGAACTCAAGGCAGACATCAAACCACACACACTAGTAGTAGGAGACTTCAACACACCTCTCTCTCCAATGGACAGGTCAATCATACAGAAACCTAATAGAGAGTTAAGAGAATTATTAGAGGTAATGAAGCAAATGGACTTAACAGACATCTATAGAACACTCAACCAAAATAGGAAAGAATATACCTTCTTCTCTGCAGCTCATGGAACCTTCTCAAAAATTGACCACATACTCGGAAACAAAGGAAACCTCCACAGATACAAAAAAAAAATCAGTGTCCACCTGTGTCTTATCATATCACTACAGATTAAAGTTAGAAGGCAACAACAATGCTACCCACAAAAACCGACAAACTCATGGAAACTAAACAGTCAACTACTGAACCATACCTGGGTCAAGGAAGAAATTTAGAAAGAAATTAAAGTCTTCCTTGAATTTAATGAAAATAAAGACACAACATACTCAAACCTAAGGGACACAATGAAAGCAGTGCTAGAAGGAAAGTTCACAGCACTAAGTGCCCACTTAAAGAAAACAGAGAAAACATACATTGGGGACTCTATAGCACACCTGAAATCTCTAGAAAAACAAGAAGCAGACACACCTAGGAGGAGTAGAAGACTGGAAATAATCAAACTGAGGGTTGAAATCAACAAAATAGAAACACAGAAAACAGTCCAAAGAATCAATGAAACCAAAAGTTGGTTCTTGGAAAAAATCAACAAGATCGACAAACCCCTATCCAAACTAATTAAATGACAAAGAGAGAACACGCAAATAAATAAGATCAGAAATGAAAAGGGGGACATAACCACAGACACAGAGGAAATTCAGAGAGTCATTAGATCTTACTACAAAAGCCTGTATGCCAAAAAACTGGAAAATGGAAAAGAAATGGACATATTTTTAGATAAAGTACCATATACCAAAGCTAAAAGACCAGATGAACAATCTAAATAGACCTGTTAGTCGCGAAGAATTAGAAACTGTTATTAAAAATCTCCATTCCAGAAAAAGCCCAGGACCAGATGGTTTCTATGCAGAATTCTACCAGAACTTCCAAGAAGAGCTAATACTTATACTGCTAAATGTCTTTCACAATATAGAAACAGAAGAGTCATTGCCAAATTCCTTTTATGAAGCTACAGTTACCCTGATACCAAAACCACACAAAGACCCAACCAAGAAAGAGAATTACAGGCCTATCTCACTCATGAATATTGACACAAAAATTCTCAATAAAACACTGGCAAACCGAATCCAAGAACACATTAGAAAAATTATCCATTATGATCAAGTAGGTTTCATTCTAGAGATGCAGGGCTGGTTCAACATACGAAAATCTATCAATGTAATCCACCAAATAAATAAACTGAAAGAAAAAAATCATATGATCATTTCATTAGATGCTGAAAAAGCATTCGACAAAATTCAACACCGCTCTATGATAAAGGTCTTGGAGAGATTAGTGATACAAGGGTCATACCTAAATATAATAAAAGCTATTTACAGCAAGCCAACAGCTAACATTAAATTAAACGGAGAAAAACTCAAAGCCATCCCACTAAAATCAGGAACACGACAAGGATGTCCACTGTCTCAATACCTCTTCAATATAGTCCTTGAAGTTCTAGCAATAGGAACAAGACAACAAAAGGGGATCAAGAAGATTCATATTGGAAAGGAAGAAGTTAAGCTTTAGTTGTTTGCATATGATATGATAGTATACATAAGCGACCCCAAAAACTCTACCAAAGAACTCATACAGCTGATAAACACCTTTAGTTATGTGGCAGGATACAAGATCAATTCCAAAAAATCAGTGGCCTTCTTATACAGTAAGGATAAGGAAACAGAGAGGGAAATCAGAGAAACATCACCTTTCACGATAGCCACAAATAGCATAAAATATCCTGGGGTAACTCTGACCAAGAAAGTGAAAGATTTGTATGACAAGAACTTTAAGGAATTGAAGAAAGAAATTGAAGAGGACACCAGAAAATGGATGGATCTCCCCTGCTCTTGGATTGGGAGGATCAACATAGTAAAAATGGCAATTCTACCAAAAGCAATCTATATATTCAATGCAATCCCCATCAAAATTCTTCACAGATCTGGAGAAGACAATAATCAACTTTATATGGAAAAACAAAAAACCCAGGATAGCCAAAACAATCTTATGCAATAAAGGATTGTCTGGAGGCATTACAATCCCTGACTTCAAACTGTATTACAGAGCTACAGTATTGAAAACAGCTTGGTATTGGCATAAAAACAGAGAGGTCGACCAATGGAATCGTATAGAAGACCCTGACATTAACCCACAAACCTATAAATACCTGATTTTTGATAAAGGAGCAAAAAGTATACAATGGAAAAAAGAGAACATCTTCAACAAATTGTGCTGGCACAACTGGATGTCAACCTGTAGAAGAATGAAAATAGATCCATATCTATCACCATGCACAAAACTCAAGTCCAAATGGAATAAAGACCTCAATATTAATTGGAACACACTGAACCTGATAGAATAGAAAGTGGGAAGTACTCTACAACACATGGGCACAGGAGACCACTTCCTACGTATAACCCCAACAGCACAGACATTAAGGGCCTCATTGAATAAATGGGACCTCCTGAGACTGAGAAGCTTCTGTAAAGCAAAGGACACTGTCACTAAGACAAAAAGGCAACCCACTGATTGGGAGAAGATCTTCACCAACCCCACAACTGACAAAGGTCTGATCTCCAAAATATATAAAGAACTCAAGAAACTAGACCATAAAAGGCTAATCAACCCAATTATAAAATGGGGCACTGTGCTCAACAGAGAATTCTCAACAGAAGAATTTCAAATGGCCAAAAGACACTTAAGGTCATGCTCAACTTCCTTAGTGATCAGGGAAATGCAAATCAAGACAACTTTAAGATACCATCTCACACCTATCATAATGGCTAAAATCAAAAATACCAATGATAGCCTTTGCTGGAGAGGTTGTGGAGAAAGGGGTACACTCATCCATTGCTGCTGGAAATGCAAACTTGTGCAACCACTCTGGAAAGCAGTGTGGCGGTTTCTCAGGAAATTCGGGATCAACCTACCCCTGGATCCAGCAATACCACTCTTGGGAATATACCCAAGAGAGGCCTTATCATACAACAAAAGTATATGCTCAACTATGTTCATAGCAGCATTGTTTGTAATAGCCAGAACCTGGAAACAACCTAGATGCCCTTCAATGGAAGAATGGATGAAGAAAGTATGGAATATATACATATTAGAGTATTACTCAGCATGCATGCAAATGGATGGAAATAGAAAACACTATCCTGATGAGGTAAGCCAGACCCAAAGAGAGGAACATGGTATGTACTCACTCATATTTGGTTTCTAGCCATAAACAAAGGACATCGAGCCTATAATTCGTGATCCTAGAGAAGCTAAATAAGGAGAATTCAAAGAAAAACATAATAGGCATTCTCCTGAATATTAACCTTCATCAGGCGATGAAAGGAGACAGAGACAGAGACAGAAACCCACATTGGAGCACCGGACAGAAATCTCAAGGTCCAAATCAGGAGCAGAAGGAGAGAGAGCACGAGAAAGGAACTCAGGACCGCGAGGGGTGCACCCACACACTGAGACAATGGGGATGTTCTATTGGGAACTCACCAAGGCCAGCTGGCCTGGGTCTGAAAAAACCTAGGATAAAACCGGACTCACTGAACATAGTGGACAATGAGGACTACTGAGAACTCAAGAACAATGGCAATGGGTTTTTGATCCTACTGCATGTACTGGCTTTGTGGGAGCCTATGCAGTTTGGATGCTCACCTTACTAGACCTGGCTGGAGGTGGGTGGTCCTTGGACTTCCCACAGGGCAGAGAACCCTGATTGCTCTTTAGGCTGACGAGGCAGGGGGACTTGATTGGGGGAGGGGGAGGGAAATGGGAGGCAGTGGTGAGGAAGAGACAGAAATCTTTAATAAATAAATAAATTCAAAAAAATAGAAATTAAAGAAGATATTAGAACATGGAAAGATCTTCCATGCTCTTGGATAGGTAGGTTCAAAATAATAAAAATGGCAATCCTACCAAAAGCAATCTATAGATTCAATGTAATTTTCATCAAAATCCCAACACAATTCTTCACATATGTTAAATTAACAATATTCAACTTTATATGTGAAAAACCAAAACCCAGGATAATCAAAACAATCCTGTATAATACAGGAACTTCTGGAGGCATCACCATCCCTGACATCAAACTCTATAATAAAGCTACAGTAATGAAAAGAGCTTGGTATCGTCATAAAAACAGAGACATTGACCAATGGAATCAAATTAAAGACCTGGATATGAATCCACACAACTGTGAACACCTGATTTTTGACAAAGAAGATAAAATTATATAATGGAAAAAAGAAAGCATCTTCAACAAAAGGTGCTGGCATAACTGGATATAGAAGAATGAAAATCGATCCATACCTATCCTCATGCACTAAACTCAAGTCCAAATGAATTAAAGACCTCAATATAAATCCAACCATGGTGAACCTGAAGTTTCATGGACTTCAATGCAAGATCACAGAAGAATACTTCCTAATAAAACCTTAGTAACATAGACACTGAGAGCAACAATAAATAAATGGGACCTCCTGAAACTGAGAAGTTTCTGTAAGGCAAAGGAAACAGTCAATAAGAGAAAAGGTAGCCTATAGAATTAGAAAAGATCTTCACCAACCCCACATCATGCAGAGAACTGATCTCTAAAATATATAAATAACTTAAGAAATTAGACATCAAAATATCAAATAAACCAATTAGAATATGGGGTACAGATCTAAATGAATTATTCTCAGCAGAATAATTTCAAATGGCTGAAAGATGCTTAAGGAAATGTTCAATATCCTTAACAATCAGGAAAATGCAATCAAAACAACTATGAGATGCCATCTTATTTATACCTGTCAGAATGGCTAAGATCAAAAAATACCAATAATAACTTATGCTGGATATGATTTGGAGTAAGGGGAGCACTTCTCCATTGCTGGTGGGAATACATAGAATTTCTAGCGAATTTTTTGAAGATTTATTTTATTTATTGTGTGCATGTGTGTGTCTAAGAGTATGTGTGTGGGTGTGTGTAGTTTTGTACACTTAAGTGTATGTGCCTATAGAAACAAAAGTGGAGCTTTATCCCCTGATGTTGGAATTATGAAAGGCTAGCAGGAACTGAAAGAGACACTGTAAGCCAAACTCAGGTTCTCAAGTACAACACGAATTGCTCTCCACCTTTGAGCCCTCTCTTTCACCCCAGCATCAGTCACCTGTGATTTTAAACAAACAAAAATTAAAAGAAAAAATAAAAAAAGAAAATGAAAGGAGTAAGCATGATTCATAATTGTCTTCATCTGATTTTGCCAGAAATTATAATTTTCCAAATAATGACAAAACATATTTTCCCTGTATATAATTGAATCTAATTTGGAAATAAAACATTTTGGTCAAATATTGTTAAAAATTAGTGATGTTGGCCGGGAGGTGGTGGCACATGCCTTTAAGCCCAGCACTGGGAAGCAGAGTCAGGCAGATCTCTGTGAGATCAAGGCTAGCCTGGTCTACAAGAGCTAGTTCCAGGTCTGCCTCCAAAGCAACACAGAGAAACCCTGTCTCAAAAAAAAAAAAAAAACATAAATAAATAAATAAATAAATAAATAGTGATGTTCTTTTATTGCTTTAAAGGGAACATATAAACTTAACCAATTTCTTTTTTTATTAAAAATTTCCACCTTCTCCCCTCCTGCCAATTCCCTCCCCTCCCCGCAATGTCTCTCCCCCTCCCTCTCCAGTCAGGGTTCCCTACCCTATGGAAAGTCCTAGGTTCTCCCGTGTCCCCCAGGTCCAGGAAGGTGAGCATCCAAACAGACTAGGTTCCCACAAATCCAGTCCATGCAATAGAATCAAAACCCAATGCCATTGTCCTTGGCTTCTCCTTCAGCATCCACAACCAGCCACATACAGAGAGTCTGGTTTGATCACATGCTCCGTCAGTCCCAGTAAAACTGGCATTGGTGAGCTCTCATTAGATCAGTCACACAATCTCAGTGGGTGGGTTCACCCCTCGTGGTCCTGACTTCCTTGCTCATGTTCTCCCTCCTTCTGTTCCTCATTGGGATCTTGGGAGCTCATTCCAGTGCTCCAATGTGGATCTCTGTCTCAATCTCCATCCATCGCCAGATGAAGGTTCTATGGTGATATGCAAGATATTCATCAGTGTGGCTATAGGATAAGGCCAGTTCAGGCTCCCTCTCCTCTGCTGCCCAAGGAACAAACTGGGGACATCTCCTTGGACACCTGGGAACCCCTCTAGAGTCAAATCTCTTGACAACCCTAAAATGGCTCCCTTAATTAAGATATCTACTTCCCTGCCCCATATTCACCCCTCCTCCATCCCACTAATCCCATTCCCCCACACTTTCCCCACCTCCCTTTCTCCCTTCTCTCTCCCCATCTCCCTTTACCCCACCCCACCCCACACCCATGCTAGCAACCCCTGCCTGGCAATCTTGTCTACTTCCCATATCCAGGAGAATAACTATATGTTTTCCTTTGGGTTCACCTTCTTATTTAGCTTCTCTATCACGAATTATAGGCTCAATTTCCTTTATTAATGGTTAGAATCCACTTATGAGTGAGTACATACCATATTCATCTTTTTGGGTCTGGGTTATCTCACTCAGTAAAGTGTTTTCCACTTCCACCCATTTGTATGCAAAATTCAAGATGTCATTGTTTTTTTACCACTGAGTAGAACTCTAAAGTATATATGTACCACACCTTCTTTATCCATTCTTCTATTAAGGGGCATCTAGGTTGTTTCCAGGTTGTGGCTATTACAAATAGTGCTGCTATGAACATAGTTGAACAAATGATTTTGTAGTATGATTGGGCATCTCTTGATTATATTCCCAAGAGTGGAATTGCTGGGTCCTGAGGTAGGTTAACTCCCAGTTTCCTGAGAAACCGCCACACTGATTCCCAAGTGGTTGCACAAGTTTGCATTTCCACCAACAATGGATGAATGTTCACCTTAATCCGCATCCTCTCAGCATAGGTTATCATTGGTGTTTTTTATTTTAGCTATTCTGACAGATGTAAGATGGTATCTCAAAGTTGTTTTGATTTGCATTTCCCTGATCGCTAAGGAGGTTAAACATGACCTTAAGTGTCTTTTGGTCATTTGAACTTTTTCTTATTGAGAATTCTCTGTTCAGTTCAGTACCCCATTTTTTAATTTGGTTATTAGAGTTTTAATGTCTAGTTAATTGAGTTCTTTCTATATTTTGGAGATCAGACCTTTGTCTGATGTGGGGTTGGTGAAGATCTGCTCCCATTCAGTAGGTTGCCTTTTTGTCTTAATGACAGTGTCCTTTGCTTTACAGATACTTCTCAGTATTAAGAGGTCCCATTTATTCACTGTTGTTCTTATTGTCTGTGCTACTGGGGTTCTACATAGGAAGTGGTCTCCTGTGTCCATGCGTTGTAGACCACTTTCCACTTTCTCTTCTATCAGGTTCAGTGTGTTCCAATTAATATTGAGGTCTTTAATGCATTTAGACTTGAGTTTTGTGCATGGTGATAGATATGGATCTATTTTCATTTTTCTACAGGTTGACATCCAGTTATGACAGCACCATTTGTTAAAGATGATTTCTTTCTTCCATTGTATACTTTTAGCCCCTTTGTTGAAAAACAGATTTTCAAAGTTATGTGGGTTAATATTCGGGTCTTCTATTCAATTCCATTTGTCAACATCTCTGTTTTTGTGCCAATACCAAGCTGTTTTCATTACTGTAGCTTGGTAATATAGTTTGAAGTCAGGGATGGTAATGCCTCCAGAAGTACTTTTATTGTATAGGATTGTTTCCTGGGTGTTTTTTTTTTCATATAAAGTTTATTATTGTTCTCTCAAGGTCTGTGAGGAATTTTGTTGGGATTGTGATGGGGATTGCATGATTCTATAGATTGTGTTTGGTAGAATTGCCATTTTTACTATGTTGATCCTCCCAATCCAAGAGCATAGGAGCATAGGAGATCTTTTCTGGTATCCTCTTCAATTTCTTTCTTCAAATACTGAAAGTTCTTGTTAAACAGATATTTCACTTTCTTGGTTAGAGTTACCCCAAGATACTTTATGCTATTTGTGGCTATCGTAAAAGGTGATGTTTCTCTGATTTTCCTCTCTGCTTCTTTGTTCTTTGTGTATAGGAGAGCAACTGATTTTTGGAGTTGATCTTGTATCCTGCCACGTTACTAAATGTGTTTATCAGCTGTAGGAGTTCTTTGGTAGAGTTTTTGGGGTCACTTATGTACACTATGATATCATCTGAAAATAATGAAAATTTGGCTTCTTCCTTTATTATTCGAATCCCCTTGATATCCTTATGTTGTCTTATTGCTATTGCTAGAACTTCAAGCACTATATTGAGGTATAGAGAGAGTGAACAGCCTTGTCTTGTTCCTGATTTTAGTGGGATGACTTTGAGTTTCTCTTTATTTAATTTGATGTTAGCTGTCGGCTTACTGTATATTGCTTTTATTATATTTAGGAATGAACCTTGTATCCCTAATCTCTCCAAGACCTTTATCATAAAGGAGTGTTGAATTTTGTCAAATACTTTTCAGCATCTAATGAAATGATCATATTTTTTTACTTCAGTTTATTCATATGATGGATTACATTGATAGTTTTTCATATGTTGAACCAGCCCTGCCTCTCTGGGATGAAGCCTACTTG
Organism: Microtus oregoni; assembly: GCF_018167655.1. Classification (NCBI taxonomy): domain Eukaryota; kingdom Metazoa; phylum Chordata; class Mammalia; order Rodentia; family Cricetidae; genus Microtus; species Microtus oregoni. The sequence goes on along the minus strand of NW_024543093.1, from coordinate 20,624,109 downwards.
ATCATAATGGATAATTATTTGGATGTGTTCTTGGATTCAGTTTGAAGTATTTTATTGAGAATTTTTGCATTGATGTTGATGAGTGAGATTGGTCTGTAATTCTCTTTCTTGGTTAAGTCTTTGTGTGGTTTTGGTATCAGGGTGACTGTAGATTCATAAAAGGAGTTAGGCAGTGACTCTTCTGTTTCTATTTTGTGAAACACATTAAGGATTATAGGAATTAGCTCTTCTTGGAAGTTCTGGTAGAATTCTGCATTGAAACCATCTGGTCCAGGGCTTTTTTTGTTAGGGAGGTTTCTGATAACAATTTCTAATTCTTCGCGACTTGTAGGTCTATTTGAATTGTTCACCTGGTCTTGATTTAATTTTGCTATATGGTACTTATCTAAAAATATGTCCATTTCTTTTAAATTTTCCAATTTTGTGGCACACAGGCTTTTGTAGTAAGATCCACCGATTCTCTGAATTTCCTCTGTGTATGTAGTTATGTCCCCCTGTTCATTTCTGGTCTTGTTAATTTGTGTGTTCTCTCTCTGTCGTTTGATTAGTTTGGATAGGGGTTTATCAATCCTGTTGATTTTCTCCAGGATCCAGATTTTTGTTTCATTGATTCTTTGGATTGTTTCCTGTGTTTCTATTTTGTTGATTTCAGCCCTCAGCTTGATTATTTCCAGTCTTCTACTCTTCCTGGGTGAATCTGCTTCTTTTTTTTTTCTAGAGCTTGCAGCTGTGCTGTTAAATCTCTAATGTGTGCTTTCTCCATTTTCTTTATGTGGGCACTTAGCGCTATGAACTTGCCTCTGAGCACTGCTTTCATAGTGCTTCATAGGTTTGGGTATTATGTGTCTTTATTTTCATTTAATTCAAGGAAGTACTTAATTTCTTTCTTTATTTCTTCCTTGACCCAGGGCTGGTTCAGTAGTTGACTGTTCAGTTTCCATGAGTTTGATGGCTTTCTAGGGGTAGAATTGTTGTTGAATTCTAACTTTATTACAGAGTGATCTTATAGTACACAGGTGGTTGGTACAATTTCTTTGTATCTATGGATGCTTGCTTTGTTACCAATTATGGGATGAATTTTTGAGAAGGTTCCATGAGATGTTGAGAAGAAGGTATATTCTTTTCTGTTTGTGTGGAATGTTCTATAGATGTCTGTTAAGTCCATTTAATTCATTATTTCTGATAGTTCTCCTATTTCTCTGTTAAGGTTTTGTCTGGTTGACCTGTCTGTCCATTGGTGAGAGAGGAGTGTTGAAATCTCCTACTATTAGAGTGTGGGATTTGATGTATGCTTTGAGTTCTAGTAATCTTTCTTTTACATAGGTGGGTGCTTTTATATAAAGGGCATAGATATTCAGGATACAGACTTCCTCCTGATGAATTGTTCCTGTTATGAGTATAAGCGTCCATCCTTATCTCTTCTGAATGATTTTAGTTTTAAATCAATCTTGTTAGATATTAGTATAGCCACACCCACTTGTTTCTTTGGTCCATTTGATTGGAAAACATTTTCCCATCCCTTGACGCTGAGGTAGTGTCTGTCTTTGAGGTTGAGGTGTGTTTCTTGCAAACTGCAGAATGTTGGATTCTTATTTTGTATCCATTATCTTAACCTGTGTCTTTTTATAGGTGAATTGAGTCCACTGATATTAATTGGTAGCAATGACCAGTGGTTGTTAACTTTATTTATTTATTTATTTATTTATTTATTTATTTATGTAGAGTTTGTGTGTTTCTCTTCTTTGATTTGTGCTGGTGGAGTGTTGTCAGATGCTTCTGTTATTATGGGTGTTGTTGGCTTCTTTGGCTTGTGATTTTCCTTCTAGTATTTTCTGTATGGCTGAGTTTGTGACAATGTATTGTTTAAATCTGTTTTTGTCCTGGAATATCTTGTTTTCTCCATCAATGGTGAATGCAAGCTTTGCTGGGTATAGTAGTCTGGGCTTGCATCCATGGTCTCTTAGTGTCTGCAGCACATCTATCCAAGACCATCTGACTTTCATAGTTTCCATTGAGAAGTCAGGTGTAATTCTTATAGGTTTCCCTTTATATGTTACTTTACTTTTTCCCTTGCAGCTCTTAATATTCACTCTTTATTCTGTATGTTTTGTGTTTTGATTATTATATGGTGAGGGGATGGTTTGTTTTTTTTTTTTTTTGATCCAGTCTATTTGGTGTTTTGTATGCTTCTTGTTCCTTCATAGGAATTTCCTTCTTTAGGTTAAGAAAGTTTTCTTCTATAATTTTTTTTTGAATATATTTTCTGGGCCTTCTTATACCCCTATTATTCTTAGATTTGGTCTTTTCACGGTGTCCCAGATTTCCTGGATGTTTTGTGTTAAGAATTCGTTGGATTTGTTTTGGTCTTTAATCAATGAGTTTATTTCCTCTATTATATCTTCAGTGTCTGAGATTCTTTCTTCTAGCTCTTGTATTCTGTTGGTTAATCTTGTCTCTGTAGTTCCTGTTTGTTTACCCAGATTTTCCATACCCTGCCTTCCCTCGGTTTGTTCTCTCTTCATTACCTCCATTTCATTTTTCAAGTCTTGAACTTTTTCCATTACCTGTTTGATTTCTTTTCTTGGTTTTTTTTGGATATCTTTAAGAGATTTATTCATTTCTTCTACCTTATTGTTTGTCTTCATTTCTTAAAGCAGTTTTTCACATCCTGTTTAAGGTCCCCTATATATTTCATAATGTTATGTTTAAAGTTGATTTCTTCTACTTCTTCTGGAATAGGGTGTTCAAGTTTTCTTGTTGTGCGATCCCTGGACTCTGATGTTGTCATGTTTCCTTTAAGGTTGTTGGAGGAATTCTTGCTTTGGTGCCTGCCCATCTCTTCCTTCAAATGCAGCCAGGGGAGTCTTGGTGTCTTGGTCCAATCTATGCTGGGTCTGACACTCTGGGTGTATCTCCTAAGTGCAATGGATGAGTGTACCCTTACTCCATATCCTCTCCAGCAAAGGCTATCATCGGTATTTTTGATTTTAGCCATTCTCACAGGTGTAAGATCGTATCTCAAAGTTGTTTTTATTTGCATTTCACTGATAGCTAAGGAAGTTGAACATGTCCTTAAGTATCTTTTGGACATTTGAAATTCTTCTGTTGAGAATTCTCTGTTCAGTTCAGTACCCCATTTTTTAATTGGGTTATTTATAATTTTAATGTCTAATTTCTTGAGTTCTTTATATATTTTGGAGATCAGACCTTTGTCTGATGTAGGGTTGGTGAAGATCTGCTCCCATTCAGTAAGTTGTCTTTTTGTCTTAATGACAGTGTCCTTTGCTTTACAGAAGCTTCTCAGTCTCAGGAGGTCCCATTTATTCATTGTTGCTCTTATTGTCTGTACTACTGGGATTATACGTAGGAAGTAGTCTCCTGTGCCCATGTATTACAGACTACTTCCCACTTTCTCTCCTATCAGGTTCAATGTTATCAGATTTATATTGAGGTCTTTAATCCATTTGGACTTGAGTTTTGTGCATGGTGATAGATGTGTCTATTTTCATTCTTCTACAAGTTGACAACCAATTATGCCAGCACCATTTGTTAAAGATGCTTTCTTTCTTCCATTGTATAAATTTAGCTTCTTTGTCAAAAATCAGGTGTTCGTAGGTTTGTGGATGAATATCCAAGTCTTCGATTTGATTCCATTGATCAATATCTCTGTTTTTATGTCAATTCAAAGCTGTTTTCATTACTGTAGCTCTGTAATAGAGTTTGATATCAGGGATGTTAATGCCTCTGGAAGTTCTGTTACGGAATAGGATTGTTTTGACTATCCTGGGATTTTTTTGTTTTTCCATATAAAGTTGATTATTTTTTACATCTTGAATTTTGCATGCAAATGGATGGAAATAGAAAACACTATACTTAGTGAGATCACCCAGACGCAAAAATATTAATATGGTATGTCCTCACTCATTAGTGGATTCTAGCCATAAACAAGGGACATTGAACCTATAGTTTGCAATCCTAGAAATGCTAAGCAATAAGGTGAACTCAAAGAAAAACTTATATAGATCCTCCTGGAAAGTGAAAGCAGACAAGATCGCCAGGTAAAAGTTGGGAGCATGGGGTTGGTGTAGGGTGGGGGAAAGAGCAGAGAGGGAGAGAGAAGGGAGAAGGGGAGGGTTGGGGAGAGCTGTGATTGGGATGGTTGAGATGGAGGAAGGACGGATATGAGAGCACGGAAAAAGATATCTTAATTAAGGGAGCCATTTTGGGGTTGGCAAGAAGTTTGGTTCTAGAGGGGCTCCCAGGTAACCACAGGGATGTCCCCAGCTAGGACCCTGGGCAGGAGAGGAAAGGGTACCTCAACTAGCTTTGTCCCATAGTCAGACTGATGAGTATCTTGAATATCACCATAGAAACTTAAGGAGACAGAGACAGAGACCCATATCGGAGCACTAGACTGAGCTCCCAAGGTCCAGTTGAAGGGTGGAAGGAGGGAGAAGATGAGCAACGAGGTCAGAACCGCGAGGGGTTGTTCCACCAACCGAGATAGTGTACCTGATCTAATGGGAGCTCACCAAAGCCAGCAGGACTGGGACTAAAGGAGCCTGGGATCAAACTGGACTCTGAATGTGGCTGACAATTGGCGCAGACTGAGAAGCCAATGATAATGGCACTGGGATTTGTCTCTACTGCATGTACTGACTTTTGGGGATCCTAGTCTCTTTGGATGCATACCTTCCTAAGCCTGGATGGAGGGGGGAGGGCCTTGGACTTCCCTAGGGCAGGGTACCCTGCCCGCTCTTAGGACTGGAAGGGAAGGGGGGAGGGGAGAGGGCGAGCGGGATGGAAATGGGATGAGGTGGGAAGTGGAAATTTTGAAAGGTATTATTTATTAAGCAATAACAATAAATTTAGAAAAAGAGTCAGAGGTAGTGGTTGTCTCCAAAGAAACAGCATCTTCTAGAACAAGCAGAATTGATACACACATGAGACTTTGAAAATGCTCAGAAAATGTGCACAGGTTCAATCCAGACAAAATTCCATCAGTAAGAAGGTAAAGTGGGCACAAATTTCCACTTATAAATAGGGAGTTGTTTGCAATTAATACCTGCTAGGAAAGGGGAAACTAGTTTTTTACAATGGAGTGTCACTGGGCACATAAATCACGTTCCAGGGCAGGCCCTATGTTCAGGCGTAGTCACCCAACACAAAACAAATTTCTTGTGTGTATGCATATGATTGCAAATGGTGTGTGTTACTAATTTTCTTCTGTTTTTTCTATTTTGTAATTTTACCTGATTATTATTTATGTATTTATTTATTGAGAACATTAAGTTGGGTGGGTAGGAAGGTGGAGAAGACAAAGGAAGGAGCTGGGGGAGCCATCATTATAAGATATCTCTTAGACCTATAAAAAACTGTTACTTTATTATTCAAAAGATAAAAGACTTGGCAAGCTCTCCTTTGTATAATTATTGCAACATAGACAGCAGAGCATACAAATCTCATTTAATTCAAGATAAACAAACAGCAGGCCATTTAATAGCTCTGCTGCAATATCCAACCTTTCATAATGAAATTTTTTCATATACTTGAAGGTGTGCCCCTGGTATTGAGCTTGAACACATTTAAAAACCAAATTCATAATTAATTCATAATTCAAAAAAGGATCCCTATCTATGAAAACACTATAAATTAGCATAAGTCTGAAATTGTTAAGGTGGTTTTACTATTTTCATTTTTATTTCTCCATTCTTAAATCTTTATGAACATTTCCTCTTCTGATTTAATAGGACTCACTAATTCATGAAATGGAGTAAATATTACAACCCACAAATGGAAACATTAACAAGCACCCTGTATAATGCAATGCCCTGGTTCTGGTAATCAGAGTTTGTTGTAATGCTACTAAGAATCAATTTTAAGTATTAAATCCTCTATCAGAGAAAACTCAATATACAACAAAAATCTACAGAAATAAGTAAGATTGCCAGGTTAATAGGGTTGAAAATATTGGTGTGTGGTAGTTTGCAGTAGAGCTGAGTTTGCTGTTCTGTAGTTTATTTTCCCTGTAGTGATGAAATAAATAGTGATGAAATAATATTGATTAATGAAGGAAGTCAGGACTGCGAGGGGTGCATCCACCCACTGAGATGGCGGGACTGATCTAATGGGAGATCACCACGGCCAGTTGGACTGGAAATGATGGAGCATGTGATCAAACCAAACTCTCTGAATGTGGCTGATGGTGGAGGCTGAAGGAGAAGCCAAGGACAATGGCGCTGGGTTTTGATCCTACTGCATGGACTGGCCTTGTGGGAGACTAGTCTGTTTGGATGCTCACCTTCCTGGACCTGGGAGAAACAGGGAGGACCTTGGACTTCTTATAGGGTAGGGAATGCTGACTGCTCTTTGGACTGGAGAGGAAGGGGAAGAGGGAGTGGGGGGAGGGGAGGGAAGTGGGAGGAGGGAAGAAAATGGAAATTTTCAATAACATTAATTTTAAATGTAAAGTTTTTGGGTCATTAATTTGACATCACATAGGAACTAGAAAGGAACAGAGATGTGAGCATCCTTTCCCTCCATTTTTTTTGGAACCCAAGATTAGGGAACTTTTATAAAAGTAAAAGTTCTCCCTTGAGTTCAAGGCACTTCTCTCAGTGTGAGGGATCTGTTAAAAAAAAAATTACGGTAATAGCAATTCTGGGATTATTCTTTAGGCATTGGCAGAAAGGCAACTGGATTAACTCAGGCATTATCAGAGATAGACTATAGATTACAGAGAGCCATTTATGCAAGACAATAATGCTACTAATACAATTGCAATAACCAGGTGGTAGGTCTGCTGCTGTTTTTCAAGTTTATTTGGTAAGTGGCTCTAAGTAGCAATTTACACACACACACACACACACACACACACACACACACACACACACACCAAAAAATCACAGATTTCTGAGTCCTAGAGCCTCATTAACTGTTCTTATGTCTTGTATATTGGGGTTTGAGCTCAGATTCTCATTTTCCCCACCAACCTCACTTGGATGGAGCAACTTACCCACTGATGTTAATGTCTTCTCCTTGGTCAAATCCTTTCATTCTTTCTTCAGTTCATGGTAATTTGCCTTCCACATTCCTTTCCTATTTGGGTGTCCCTGGACCAATAGTTAGCACTTATCATCCCTACCTTGTTTAGATTTATCAACTGTAGCAAGTATAATCCAGAAGGGAATTTCTTAGTCCTACCTTCTAGCAAAAGTTCATTAAAAGGTTCATTTGTTTTTTACATTAGCTTGTTGAGGTTACCTGAATGGGTCTTCCATCAGGAGTCAGAACCTCTTCTGAAAGTTCCATCATCTTTAAGGCCATCAGAGCAATAGGTTTGGCATGGCATAGGCTTTTTCTATGCAGCCCTGCTGCAACACAGTATGCATCCCCTATTGTTTCCACCTGCAGCAATCAGACAAATCAAATGCAAACATAATGAATCAGAAGAGAAATGACTAGTTATCAGCAATCACAAATGCTGCTGAGAAACATGTCAAGTAAGCATCAATTAATGAAGCAATTAGACAATTGATTGTAATCCTTTCATTGCAAACAGCTATGAAAAAATCCTAACATATCACTCCAGGTTGTTCATTATCACCATAGATGATCACCGACATTAGGAATGACTGGAATATTATTCCTCCAAAAGAGAATTGCCAGTATTTTACCTATATGGTTCCCAAATGATAACTTTCTCAATAGGCATCCTTGTATCTTTTTCAACTTTCAATCATCTTTTGGAAAGCTTTTGTTTCTTATCTTCAACTTTCCTACCTTTCATGTTGCCTCAGAATTCTACATTCCATTCATCTGTAATTTGATGTCAGATCTGGTTTAAGATATTCTTAATAATTATAATAGTTAAATTTAGTAAAATCATACTTCATACCATTAATCATGTTAAGCACTTTTTATATAATATCCAATATTAAATAAAAGAAACGTGTAAAAATCATTATATTTGATCTGAGAAATGTAAAACAGGATGGCAAAAAAGTCATAATTACACAATGACATGAATAGTTACTAGTCCCTATTAAAGTACTCTCTGGCCCTAATATAATTCTATTGTCGGAATGCATTCTAATTGGCCATTGTTTTTTAATTGTTTAAAATATTAAACCAATATTCAATGCCCCTAATTTCCAAAGTTTTGTTGTGAGATCATCAATAGTTCACCCTACTTGAGTTTAGATGTAGTCTCCTCTTTCCAGCTTTCAATGGGTTCTACAAATCCAAACTTGGATCCTTGTCCAGCAAGTACTGTGATCTAGTGAGCTCTCTTCACAGCCCTGGTCCTTTTTATTTCTACATGTCATTAAATTTCAGAAGGTTGTCAGCTATGCAACTTGAAATTACCTTGTACTTTTTTTCAGAAGTCAAAATTAAAAGAGGGTAATTTATTAGTATGAATTATATGACATTGTGTATGGTTTGAACATATGTCGTCTTGGTTCACAACTTCTTAGAATTTATGTTATCATCACATTCAATATTTTCACCCAATTTCAAGAAAAAAATGGACTTTTCATTCTATTTTCATATACATTTTCATAATTTGTACCACCAGATTTTATAACCCATAGAGAGTGCTTGCTAAACACTCAGTCAATAGAATGCATGAGAACCAGTGAACTCCTGGGAATACCCATAAAAATATAGGTGCGATGATGTGTTTTTATAATCTTGGTGCTGGGGTGAAGATATTTGAATCTTCATAAACAGCTAGCTAACCCAAGTCTATGATTCCAAGACCAATGAGAGACACTCTTTGAAATGAAGATGGATCACCCCTCAGGATTAGTATCCAAGACTGTAACGTGCACATAAACCTTTCCAGCTGTGTATAAGCACACAAACTCTCTGTCTCTGTCTCTCTCTCTCTCTCTCTCACACACACACATACACAGACACATACACACACATGCACACACATACAAACACACAAAGACTGATAAAGATTAATGACATAGGCATCTTATCTTTAGGAGAGAATGAAGTGAGTTGATGTTACCAGTTGATATACTGTATAAAACACATTATAGAACAGAAAGGGCAAAATTAACAAATATGTAAAGAATATACATAAGTTCATGTAATTCATATTAAGATACACACATAATATTATATAAATATTTGAAAACATTTGGTTTCCAAATATCAGAAATTATGATAGTTGCTATCACAAGATTAATAAATAACTGGGCATAAAAATATACCATGTCAGGAATGGAGAGATTTTTCCATGGTTAAGAGCACCGACTACTCTACCATAGAAACTGAGTTCAGTCTCCAGTACTCATATGGTGGTTCATATCCAACTGTAACTTTAGTACTAGATGTCCTGGTATTCTATTTTGGTTTCTGCAGATACTATATGCAACTGCAGACATCCATGCAAGCAAAACTTTCATATACATAAAATTTTTAAAGCTCAAAAATAAAATTGTATATTATTTACTTATATTATATGTTATATTTATATTACATATTAAGACACAAAACTCTTGCAATTATTTATAAATACTAAACACAAAGGGGTGTGTGCCAACTGAGCTTTTTTTTTTTTTTTTTTTTGGTTTTTCGAGACAGGGTTTCTCTGTGGTTTTGGAGCCTGTCCTGGAACTAGCTCTTGTAGACCAGGCTGGTCTCGAACTCACAGAGATCCGCCTGCCTCTGCCTCCCAAGTGCTGGGATTAAAGGCGTGCGCCACCACCGCCCGGCCCAACTGAGCTTTAAATACTGTTGATTACATAGACTTGGTTAAAACGTCGTGAGGTGGTAATGTGATCTCAAAATCTACCACCCTAAAGCAACAATTATTTCACATTTAAATTTAGAGATTCATTCATGTTGGAGGATTGAGTGGAGGAGAGAAATCCTTGGGACTTCTTCCCCTCCATCAACAAGGCTAAAGCTTCTACACCTACAGCCATTCTCCAGGAGTCCTTACAGGCACTCTGAAAGACTCCCAGATGTGACAAAAATGTATACAAAGAACTCAATAAATTGGTCATAAAAATAACAAATAATCCAATAAAAAATGGAGTACATACCTAAACAGAGAACTCTCAATAGAGGAAACTAAAATGGCTGAAAGACACTTAAGAAAATGTTCAACATCCTTAGTCATCAGAGAAATGTAAATCAAAACAACTCTGAGATTCCGTCTTACACTTGTAAGAATGGCCAAGATCAAAAACACTGATGACAACTTATGCTGGAGAGGTTGTGGGGTAAAGGTAACACTTCTGCACTTGGGAGGCAGAGGCAAGTGGATCTTTATGAGATTGAGTACAAGACCACCCTGGTCTACAGCTAGTTCCAGGACAGAGAAACCCTGTCTTGAAAAACTTAAAAGGAAAGAAAAAAGAAATAAAAAGAAGATGAAGAATAGATATCTGGTTGAGTGGCAGGATCCAGCTTCCTCTCAGCTTCTTTCTTATCTCATACCAAATTTGTTGCCAAAGCCAAAACAGAGAAGTAAAAGCTACAATGTAGTGTCACTCACTAAAGCCCCTACAATTATTCCTATTGTTTCCTCTATTGTCAAAAGACATTAATTTCATAAGTTAGAATTATTGGTACTTTATTGTTTGCTTTCTACTCACTATCAAATGTAACAATGAAAGATAGTACATTATTGATGTTACTCAATATACCTGTCCTTCTAATTACAAAAGAATCAAAATTACAACATGTGTTTCCTCCAAATTACCCAGGTCTTCCTTAGTATTCACACATCTATATCATCTTGGCTGTTAAGCCCTATGCCTTTAACTTTTAAATGGCTTGAAATGTGTTCAGTATAATCTACAGCTTCTTCCCACATTCCCCACTTTGTAGAGGGCTGAATTATTTTAGAAGAACCTTCTTATTATTGCCTATATTTGCTTAATTCTTCCACTCTAATAATAGTTCATCACTGCTTCTCTGTAATGATAGCGAAACACTAAAATGTAAGGTGGGCAGCCACATTGTTTTTTTTTTTTTTTTCAGCCACATGTTTAAAGACTTGGGTCTCACTGTGTAATAGAAAATTTTGTATGTGATCTTGAGATACTCCTTCTAGTTTGTTTTATATTTTCATTCCATTTTATCTGCTTTACAATATAAATGTGACTTGCATCTTTTTCTCTGGGGCATGATTATTCTATTCAAAACTTACAATACTTTAAATATAATGATTTTAAATTTTGTATATCAACAGGGCTGCTTAAAAATGACTTCTGGAATATATTTTTTCAATAGTAATTAAAATATGTAAGTGATTTATGATATAGGAATCAAAAAAATCACAACGCGTTACAGTAATTAGTCTAGAGCATATATCAACATAATACAAATATGCTTAAAAATAACCTTGAATGATTTCATGAGCACAGACAGGTCAGTGAAAGGATGGCCCATTTACATTCTTTCTAATTTATTTCTTACACTGTACTTCTATTTATCCTATTAATTTCCTTCTCTCATTAGAAATAGTGTCTGTGTATGTGTGTATAAGCAGTCACTTCCATGCACATGCATTTGTGAGTTTCAGAGGTTAACGTCAAGTATCTTCCTTTCTCATTCCCTGCCTTAATATTTTGAGAAAGACTTTCTCAACAATGTCAGAACATCCTGTTTCAGTTGGCCTATCTGGCCAGTGAAGTTGCCCACCAGGATCCATCTGTCTCTGCTCTCTGAGCACCAGGGTTACAGACGCATACCATCATGCCTGACTATTGTGTAGTTTCTGTGAACCTGAAGTCAGAACCTAATGTTTGATAAACAAGCACTTTACTGCTTGGCCATCTAAGACTCATCTTTCCCTTTCTCCATCCTCATCATCACTGTGACTTCAGCACACATTGCATCTCACTTGCAAAAAACCATCTCTTTTAAGCCAAGTAAACACCCAAAGCTGTTCCATCTACCTATTGCAGATCCACATAACCTTAGCATTGAATATGTTAAAAAAAATGGCCTTGGAATTATGTCTATTCATATTTCTTTACTTAAATTTAATAGCAGGTTTACTTTAAGAAAATGTAGAGTTTGAAATCTATCTGTTTAACTTAAAATATTTTTACACATATACATGAGAAATAGATATGTAAATATTAAATTGAGAAAATCAATTAGCACGTTAAAACTTACAGGTAGTTTTTTAGGTCTATAGGAATGTTTCCTTGGTTCAATAACATACAGGAAAATTTGAAGATGGTGTATGATATTTTGAAAGTATTATTTTCCTTTGAGGTATCCAAACTTTTCTCAGGGGAAGAGACAGGAGATGTCTATGAAAGCTAGTTTTTGGGGGTTTTTTTTTTTGATTTTTGATTTTTCGAGACAGGGTTTCTCCATAGCTTTTGGTTCCTGTCCTGGAACTAGCTCTTGTAGACCAGGCTGGCCCGAACTCACAGAGATCTGCCTGGCTCTGCCTCCCAAGTGCTGGGATTAAAGGTGTGCGCCACCACCGCCAGGCTATGAAAGCTAGTTTTATTTTTATGCTTTGAAACTGTTTTGCTATCCACAGAAAGCATCTCATTTACTTTATTTCTCTTCAAAGCCTCCCTTATATTTTCCTTATATTTTATTTAAACTATAGATTTGCATTTGTTTTTTAAAGTGAATCAATTTATCTATATTTTTCCCTTAATTATATAAACTAAAAAGATTTTTTAAAAAAATGCAAGCTGGAGGAGGCTAATACTGAAATCCAATGATTTAAATAAAACAAAACAACCAAAAACAAGATTAGCGATTGCAATAATATGAAGGATGAAATATGAAGGAAGAAAGTACAGGCAAATTTGAGCTGATTTATTCTCTTTTGGGAAATATCAGGGTATAAGAGCAGTAGGGTTGGGTGTTGATTTATCTTAGAACCAAATATTGGGCTACCTCTAAAACAAGTTATGCAATAATAAACTACAAAGGCAATTTGTAAAACTCTTATTTTATATAACGAGGAATATTTCACTCCATCTTTTATACAGAATGCTTACCACTCACAGGGTAAGTGAGCATCTGCTGTATGTTCTGGATAATGTTCTATGTAGTCTCACTTTTCCAAGGAGACACGTCTAAATGAGATTACTTCCTGAATCAAAATTCTAGACAACAACAAAACAAGTAAGTTCTTTCCAAATCTGTTTATATGCTGCTTAAATGAGTACATTTAAGCCCTGCCATTCATTATATGCTTAAATTAAATGTCCTTGCTGCCTGCCCTTCACATAAAAAAGGCCTGCACTCTGACATTGCATAACCTATGTGAAAAATCTATGCAAACCTTTTATATAATAAGTAGGTAGAAGCTGAACTTCTGGAGGTATGGCTACAATTTTGAAAAGAAGTTTAGACAGAGTTGGCCAAAGCTAAATCAATAACTGGTGGTTGTTTTATTTCAAAGAAGAAACCATTAAGGTGCTTCTAATTTAGAACTATTGACCACATGGAAAATACTTAAACATATTCTTTAAGAATTAAAGGATATCACTTCATTGACACTGTGAAAATGCTAATTATCCAAAGTTAAATAATTCAGTTCATATTTTAATATCACTTGTTATTTTTTTAGCCATCAAAATAAAAATTCTTAATAGATATTAGAGTCCCACGCTTTATGCAAAAACTAATTATGGGTTCAAATTTGCCTGGTTTCATAAGTTTAATTATTTAATATTACTGAATATTGAGAAGCTGCTATGAAGAACTGTTTTTCTTAAATTTCAGTGTTGTTGAAGCCAATGCTGTAACATGAAATTATGAAATTTTGCTAAGTCTAGAAAACATGGATTGAAAAATGTATATTGTATTGTATATAACGATTTCTTTCTTCATATATATAATGCATATGTCAAATGTATATACTATATATTCAATTAATTTATAAATTTAAGCTAGTATATATTCTTATGAGTTGAGACTTTGTTATTAAACAGAATTTATATAGAAATAACTCATTTTCACTACCTTGTAAATATCCAAAAATCCACACTGGTGATCAAATCTGGTGTAAAGTTCATTGAGCATGCTGATCACCTGCATGGGAGTACACTGGGCACATATGGCTGTGAAACCCACAATGTCTGAGAAAAGCATGGTGACATCATCAAACTTTCTGGCCTGCACTTGCTGTCCTTGCCACAATTGCTGGGCTACGTCACCAGGAAAAATGGAGTACAGCAGATCCACTGTCTTCTTCTTCTCTTCTTCCAGGGCCTGGTGAGTTCTTTCTAAGGTGGCCTTTAATTTATCCATCCTCTTCTTCAACCCATCCTGGGCCTTTGCTTGCTCTCCTACTAAAATGACATCTCGGGTAGCATCATGAATAGGAATGTCTGAGAGATGTAGTCCTCGGCCCATGAGTTCATCCAACTTGTCCACACATGGAGAGCCCAAAAACAAAATGGCATTTGATTCTGGGACATGGATCATTTGTCCTTTGATTTCCATCACCTGTGAAATGGACATGCAATTTTGATCAGTCTTCCTGATAAGCAGGCCAAAAATGTACTATAGTACTTGATGACTAAGAGGAACAGAAATTATTCCATTACTGTGCAGATTGTTGTTTTCACACTAGCAAAGTTTCAACTAATTCAAAATCTGTACAAATGTGTTGGTTATGAATGGAAACAACTGCTTTGTATCTATTGCAAAAACAGTGATGGAATACAAAATGATATCAATAGAAATTAAATAATAAAACATTTTATTCAAGATGAAATTATTCCCAAATATATTGTTGAACTGGCTTATGAAACAATGCAAAACTCTTCAGCTTAATAATTAGCAGAATCAGGATAAATTCACATGTTAAATGCCAGTGCTTGTCATTAAAATAATACTCCCTACTAACTGTGCAAATGCTATGTTGCTCCACCAGGCCCCCACGGACCTACTTTCCGTGTTTGTTAGACATACAACTCCAACTATACTAAAAAGCTATCTCAGCCCAATCCCCTCTTTCCCCCCTTACCTGAAATTGCTTATCCTTATCAAACCCCAAAAGCAAGGGACTAGAAAACAGGTCCTCTTAGCCATTCTAGTAATCCACCAAACATAACCTGAAATTTAGTATTTGCAAAAATTTTCAATAAAATTTTTAATACCAAAAAACAACTCAAAGTCCCCAAATTTTTAAGTGGAATTTCAGTATTGACTTTTGTTAATGGAGCTTATAGAAAGCAAAGCACTGAAAATGCTTAGATGGATGCAAGCATCCCATAAACATAAAAGGTTTGGTCCCGTATGATCAGGTTTCTTTTGTATGTTTCTATAGATACATAAACAAGTACAGCAGTATATTTTACTTCCAGGTACATGTATCTTCTCATTTGGTCCATTTGATAATGCTAGAAGATTTGGTTGTGGTATTATTTTCAGAGAGTTAGAGTACTAATCTATGATAGTTCTTTCTTCCTAATTGATTGGGGAAAATTTGGGAAATGGAAAGAATAATATGATCTCCAGTTGATGAGGAAGCTTTGTTAACCAATTATTTTCAAGAGGTGTGACCAAGTTAGGGTATGGCTTTCTGGGACCCGGAGAAAAACGGGTGCCCAGCCTAGGTGTGCTCTCTCTCTCTGGTTCCCTCGCTGCACAGCTGAGCTTGAACTTCTTGTTCCAGTTTTGTGAGATTTCCCCTTATAATAAATAAAAATATAATTGTTTATCTTTAAGAAAAGGTTTAGTCCTGGCCATATAATTAATTGGAGGCAAAATTACACATGCAAATCTCTCTAAACCAGTGACAAATCCCACAGAGTTTATTAAACTCCAAGGAGAGGGCATCAAGTATATAATATAGATAAAGACGCCTTGCCTAGCCATGCCTCCACAGGATTCAGCAGTGATAAAAATTAAGCAATAAATGAAAGTTTGACTAAGCCATGTCTCTTTAAGGGTTGGTAAATTTTGTGCCAGCCACCACAGTCATACGATTAACCCAAACTAATTATTCTTGGCGTAAAATGTGTTACTAGAAGACTGAAAAATAGAATTAAAATCCATTCAATATGGGAAAATTCATCACTGGACCAAGAATCAATGTCAAAAGTAATTCTAACGCACTTGATACACGATAGCTAAGATCCAAACTGGGATTAGATATCCCACTATGCTTAGCCCTAAACTTTAATAATAATCAAACAAAAATATTTGCCTGAGAACTACTGGCCACAACTTAAAACTTAAAGGACTTGGCAGTACTTTATATCTATCTAAAGGAGCCTGTTATATAATCGATAAACCCCACTATACCTCACCTCCCCTTGCTAATCCAGCCTATATACCGCCATCTTCAGCAAACCCTAAAAAGGAACAAAAGTAAGCAAGAGAATCACCATAAAAACATTAGGTCAAGGTGTAGCCAATGAGGTGGGAAATAATTGGCTACATATTCTTATTAAGAACATTATGAAACTAAAGGAAAAAGGAGGATTTAGTATTAAATTAAGAATAGAGAGCTTAATTGAATTAAGCAATGAAATATGCATACACAGCCCGTCACCCTCCTCAAACTAAAAAAGATATCGACAATTTACAAGAGGAGATAAGTTGTAACAAGGTAAGCATACTGGAAAGTGTGCTTGGAATAATCATGGTGTAGCTTAACCCTAGCAAACATCTGGTCTACATCCAGAAGACTCCACAACAAATGGACACTATGAAATAAACCTAGCCCTGATATATACCTAATTCAACTATAAATGACAATAAAACAAAACTTTTGGAAAAAGCGAGTATTGGAGAAAGAAAGCTAGCCTAGGAGCTATAAAGACTGTACCACAAGGGAAAGATGAAAGATCAATTAAAAGTAAAAATAAGCAAAGATTAAACCTTGTACCTTTTGCATAATGGGGTAACTAGAAAACCTCTAAGAGATCTTAAGCTAGACACCCTGAAACTAAATGATCTACCTATGAGCAATATAAAGAACTAACCCGTCTATGTAGCAAAATAGTGGGATGACTCCTTGGTAGAGGTGAAAAGCCTACCGAGCTTGGTGTTAGTTATTTACCCAATAAAGAATTTCAGTTCAACTTTAAGATTACCATAAGAAATCAAAATGTAATCTTAAATTTTAGCCTCAAGAGGGACAGCTCTTCGGGAATAGAAACAAACTTTTATAGTGAATAAACCTTAATTCTCAGACCATTGTTGGCCTAAAGGCAACCACCAATAAAGAAAGGTTTAAAGCACAGCCAGAACCTGGAAACAACCTAGATGCCCTTCAATGGAAGAGTGGATGAAGAAAGTATGGAATATATACATATTAGAGTACTACTCAGCAGTAAAAAACAAGGACTTCTTGAATTTTGCAAGCAAATGGACGGAAATAGAAAACACTATCCTGAGTGAGGTAATCCAGACCCAAAAAGAGGAACATGGGATGTACTCACTCATATTTGGTTTCTAGTCATAAATAAAGGACATTGAGCCTTTAATTCATGATCCTAGAGAAGCTAAATAAGAAGGTGAACCCAAAGAAAAACATATAGTCATCCTCCTGGATATTAACCTTCATCAGGAGATGAAAGGAGACAGAGACAGAGTCCCACATTGGAGCACCGGACTGAAATCCCAAGATCCAAATCAGGAGCAGAAGGAGAGAGAGAGCACGAGCAAGGAACTCAGGACTGCGAGGGGTGCACCCACACACTGAGACAATGGGGATGTTCTATCGGGAACTCACCAAGGCCAGCTGGATTGGGTCTGAAAAAACATGGGACAAAACCAGACTCGCTGAACATAGTGGTCAATGAGGACTACTGAGAAGTCAAGAACAATGGTACCGGGTTTTGATCCTACTGCACGTACTGGCTTTGTGGGAACCTAGGATGTTTGGATGCTCACCTTTCTACACCTGGAAGGAGGTGAGTGGTCCTTGGACTTTCCACAGGACAGGGAACCCTGACTGCTCTTAGGGTTGAGGAGGGAGAGGGAGTTGATTGGGGGAGGGGGAGGGAAATGGGAGGCGGGGGCGGGGAGGAGGCAGCAATCTTTAATAAAGTAATAAAAAATAAAATTTAAAAAACACTATAACATCTTAATAACATAAATCATAATGACTTCCTATAAATACTAATTGGGTTAGTCTATAATTATATAGGTGAAATGCTGTTAACATGAGTAACAAGAACACTGTTCTCCAAGCACAAGCCTATAAAAACCAGGATAACCACTGTTAGTTAACACTCCAGGTGAAAATACTCCTAATAAAAAACACCTGCACACAAATTGTTAATGCAAAACAGGCATACCATGAGGAAAGATTAAAAGAAGTAAAAGGAACTCAGCAAATAAGAATCCCGCCTGTTTACCAAAACATCACTCTAGGATAAAAAATATTAGAGTCACTGCCTGCCCAGTGACAAACATTAAAAAGTGCAAAGGTAGCAAAATCACTTGTTCCTTAATTGGGGACTGGAATGAATGACTTCACAAGGATTCAACTGCCTCTTACTTCCAATCAGTGAAACTGACCTTTCCGTGAAGAGGCAGGAATAATAAAATAAGACGAGAAGACCCTATGAAGCTTAAATTTATTAGCTTAATTTATTGATAACCATAATGGACCAAATAACAAGACATAAGCCAGTAATTTCAGTTGGGGTGACCTCGGAGTATAAATCAACCTC
This sequence comes from Microtus oregoni, assembly GCF_018167655.1. Lineage (NCBI taxonomy): Eukaryota > Metazoa > Chordata > Mammalia > Rodentia > Cricetidae > Microtus > Microtus oregoni. The sequence goes on along the minus strand of NW_024543093.1, from coordinate 20,605,465 downwards.
AAAACGATTTTACCTGAGACTCACAAGTCAAAATAACTAAAATCTAATTGACCTATTTTTTTTTTTGATCAATGGACCAAGTTACCCTAGGGATAACAGCGCAATCCTATTCGAGAGTCCATATCAACAATTAGGGTTTATGACCTCGATGTTGGATCAGGACCTCCCAATTGTGTAGCAGCTATTAATGGTTCGTTTGTTCTACGATTAAAGTCCTATGTGATCTGAGTTCATACCGGAGTAATACAGGTCGGTTTCTATCTATTAACTATTTCTCCCAGTACAAAAGGACTAGAGAAATGGGGCCTCCTTAACCAAAACACCCCAAAATTAATGAAATTATCTCAATTTAGTAAGTACCCTAGACAAGGGGTCAATTAGGGTGGCAGAGCCAGGAAATTGCTTAAGACTTAAAACCTTGTCCCAAGGGGTTCAAATCCTCTCCCTAATAGTGTATTTCATTAATATCCTAACCCTCCTAGCACCAGTATTAATCTCCATAGCATTTCTCACTTTAGTAGAATGAAAAATCCAAGGTTACATACAATTACGGAAAGGACCAAACATTGCAGGACCTTACGGAATCCCCCGACCATTCGCAGATGCAATAAAATTGTTTATTAAAGAGCCTTTATGACCCCTAGCCACTTCCACAACCCTATTTATTATTGCCTCCACCTTATCCCTCTCGCTAGCCCTAAGCCTATGAATTCCACTCCCTATGCCACACCCCCGAGCAGTAGCACAAACTCATATGAACAATAGCAATTATCCTCCTATCTGTGCTCTTAATAAATGGATCATTTTCAATTCAATCACTTATTTACACACAAAACCACTTTGACTTTTAATTCCAGCTTGACCCCTAGCCATAATATGGTTCATCTCAACCCTGGCAGAAACTAATCAAGTTCCTCTCGACCTGACAGAAGGGGAATCAGAATTAGTCTCAGGCTTCAACATTGAGTATGTCGCCCGACCATTTGCACTATTCCTCATGGCTGAATACATAAATATTATTCTAATAAATGCCCTTTCAACAATTGTATTTATAGGCCGATTTCACAATCCATATAACCCAGAACTCTATACCACAAACTTCATAATTAAGACCCTACTTTACCACCCTATTCCTATTAATTCGAGACTCCTATCCACAATTCTGATATGACCAACTAATACACCTATTATGAAAAAACTTTCTACCCCTCACCCTGGCCTTCTGTATATGACATATCTCAATTCCAAACTTCATAGCAAGTATTTCCCCTTACACCTAGAAATATGTCTGAAAAAAAAAAAGAGTTACTTTGATAGAGTAAATAATATGTATATGACATACCTCATTTCCAATCTTCATAGCAAGTATTTCCCCTTACACCTAGAAATATGTCTGAAAAAAGAGTTACTTTGATAGAGTAAATAGTAATTAAATCCTCTTATTTCTAGAACAATAGGAATTGAACCTATACTCGAGAATCCAAAATTCTCCGTGCTACCCATTACACCCCAATCTACAAGTAAGGTCAGCTAATAGAGCTACTGGGCCCATACCCCAAAAATGGTGGTTTAAATCCTTCCCGTACTAATTAATCCAATCACACTTCTAATTATTTATTTTATAATTCTAACAGGACCTATAATCACTATACTCAGCTCCAACCTATTCATTATATGAGTTTGCCTAGAAATAAACCTATTAGCCTTAATCCCCCTAAGAGTTAATAAATCAAATCCCCACTCTACAGAGGCAGCAACAAAATATTTTCTTACTCAAGCAACCACCTCAATAATCCTTTTACTTTCCATTATTATAAACTTCAAACAACTAGGACTATAAACATTCCAACCTGAAACTAATAAAATCATCATAATAATAACCTATGTCTCTCTAGCGATCAAACTAGGATTAGCCCCCTTCCACTCATGACTACCAGAAATCACACAAAGAATTAAACTCAAAATAGGCCTATTTTTTCTTACATGACAAAAAAAAATTGCCCCACTATCAATGCTATTCCAATTCTATGAACTAATAGAACTTAAAATCTAATTTTATCAGCCATTATTTCAGTACTCATCGAGTTTAATTATTCTCTACCAATCACAAAGACATCGGGACACTATACCTTTTATTTGGGGTCTGAGCAGGTATAGTAGGGACAGCCCTTAGAATTCTTATTTGAGCAGAACTTGAACAACCAGGTGCCCTATTAGGCAGTGACCAGATTTATAATGTAATTGTTACATCCCTCACATTTTTCATAATTTTCTTCATGGTTATACCAATAATAATTGGTGGGTTCGGTAACTGATTAGTTCCACTTATAATTGGTGCCCCTGATATAGCATTTCCACGAGTAAATAATATAAGCTTCTGACTTCTGCCCCCATCATTCCTTCTCTTACTAGCATCATCAATAGTAGAAGCTGGAGCAGGAACAGGTTTAACTGTGTACCCCCATTAGCCAGTAATTTAGCACATGAAGGGCATCAGTAGACTTAACTATTTTCTCCCTTCATTTAGCAGGTGTGTCTTAAATTCTAGGGGCAATTAATTTTATTACAATTATTAATATGAAGCCGCCTACCATAACACAATATCAAACCCCTCGGTTTGTCTGATCTGTCCTAATCACTGCTGCCCTTCTCCTTCTCTCTCTCCCAGAGTTAGATGCAGGTATTACAAATGCTTCTTACAGACAGTAATCTAAATACCATGTTCTTCGACCCAGCTGGAGGTGGTGACCCAATTCTTTGCCAACACTTATTCTGATTCTTTGGCCACCCAGAAGTGTATATCCTCCTTGTCCTCCCTGGCTTTGGCATTATCTCCCTTACTATTGGCATTATCTCACTTACTATTCAGGTAAAAAAAAAAAAAGCCATTTGGTTGTATAGGCATAGTATGAGCCATGATGTCAATTGGTTTCCTAGGATTTATTGTATGAGCCCACCATATATTCACAGTAGGATTAGATATAGATACACAAGCCTACTTTACATCGGCCACAGTAATTATCACAATTCCAAAAGGAGTAAAAGTATTCCACTGACTATCAACTCTACATGGCGTTAGTATTAAATGATCCCCTGCAATACTATGAGCCCTGGGATTCATCTTCCTGTTCACAGTAGGAGGGTTCACAGGCATCATACTCTCCAAATCTTCCTTAGATATTGCCCTCCATGATACATACTATGTAGTAGCCCATTTCCACTATGTCCTATCAATAGGTGCTGTCTTTGCCATTATAGCCATATTTGTCCACTGACTCCCATTATTTACAGGCTACACACTAGATGACATGTGAACTAAAACTCACTTCACCATCACATTTGTAGGGGTAAACATAACATTTTTCCCACAACACTTCCTAGGTCTATCTGGTATACTACGATGTTATTCCGTCCACCCAGATGCTTATACCACATGAAATACAGTGTCATCTATAGGATCTACGATGTTATTCCGTCCACCCAGATGCTTATACCACATGAAATACAGTGTCATCTATAGGATCTTTTATTTCACTTACAGTGGTCCTAATCATAATTTTTATTATCTGAGAAGCCTTTGCTTCCAAACAAGAAGTACTTCACGTAGAACACTCATCTACAAATCTAGAGTGACTTTATGGCTGTCCACCACCATATTTGAAGAACCCACTTTCATTAAAGTAAAATAATAGAGGAAGGATTCGAACCCCCTAAAACTGGTTTCAAGCCAGCACCATAATCTTTATGTCTTTCTCAATGGGATATTAGTAAATGAATTACATAACTTTGTCAAAGTTAAATTATAAACTAACGTCTATATATCTTATATGGCTTATCCTTTCCAACTAGGCTTACAAGATGCTTCATCACCTATTATAGAAGAACTAATAAACTTCCATGATTATACACTCATAATCATATTTCTAATTAGCTCTTTAGTACTTTATATTATCACACTTATACTAACAACCAAACTAACTCACACTATCACTATAGACATGCAAGAAGTAGAAACCATTTGAACTATTTTACCCGCCATTATCCTTATTTTAATTGCTCTCCCCTCCCTTCAAATTCTTTATATAATAGACAAAATTAATAAACCAGCCCTTGGAGTAAAAAACTATAGGTCATCAATCATATTGAATGCTATGAGTATAAAGACTACGAAGACTTTTGCATTGACTCACACATAGTTTCAACTGAGGACTTAAAACCAGGAAAACTACAACTGTTTGAAGTGGATAATCGAGTGATCCTTCCCATAGAACTACCAATCCGAATATTAATTTCATCTGAGGATGTCCTGCACTCATGAGCTGTCCCTTGCCTAGGACTTAAAACAGATGGTATTCCAGGACAACTAAATCAAGCAACCATCTCATCCAACTACCCTGACTTATTCTACGGACAATGTCCAGAAATTTGTGGGTCTAACCATAGATTTACTTCCACTATACTCGAAATGGTTCCCCTAAAAAACTTAAAAGACTGATCTCTATCAATAATTTAACCACCACATTACGAAACTTAGAGTGTTAACCTTTTTTTTTTTTTTTGGCTTTTTTCGAGACAGGGTTTCTCTGTGGTTTTGGAGCCTGCCCTGGAACGAGCTCTTGTAGACCAGGCTGGTCTCGAACTCACAGAGATCCGCCTGCCTCTGCCTCCCGAGTGCTGGGATTAAAGGTGCGCGCCACCACTGCCCGGCGAGTGTTAACCTTTTAAGTTAAAGCTAGAGATGCCCATTCTCCATGGTGAATGCCACAACTGGATACATCCACATGATTCATTACTGACTTATTCACTACAGTCACATTATTTATCCTTATACAGCTTAAAATTTCATTACATGATTTCCCACAAACACCATCAATCAAGTCTATTCAACTTATAAAAACAGATAACCCTTGAGAATCAAAATAAATGAAAATCTATTCGCCTCTTTCATTACCCCAACAATAACAGGTTTATGCATTGTTGTCCTTATCATTATTGTCCCATCAATACTGATAATCTTCTCCAAACGACTGATCTCCAATTGCTTCCACTCATTCCAACAATGATTAATAAAACTTATCATCAAACAAATAATACTAATCCACTCCCCTAGAGGACGTACATGATCTCTAATACTAGTATCCTTAATTATTTTCCTTGGCTCAACAAATGTATTAGGATTACTACCGCACACATTTACCCCAACAACACAAACCTAGGAATGGCAATTCCCCTATGAGCTGGCCTGTAATTCTAGGATTCTGCCATAAACTGAAAGCCTCGTTAGCCCACTTCCTACCCCAAGGCACCCCAATTTCTCTCATTCCTATACTTATCATTATCAAAACTATTAGCTTATTTATTCAACCTATAGATTTAGCAGTCCATTTAACAGCTAACATTACTGCAGGCCATCTATTAATTCACTTTATTGGAGGAGCTACACTAGTTCTTACAAGCATTAGCCCACCCACTGCTACAATTACATTTATCTTCCTAGTCCTACTCACCATTCTAGAGTTTGCCTCCTAGTCAGGCTCTACCTACATGATAATACATAATAACCCACCAAACACATGCATTCCACACCTCTCACAAAGGCTTTCTCCACCCTTCTACTAACCTCAGGTCTCGTAATATGATTCCATTATAACTCAATTACCCTGCTCTCATTAGGCTTACTAGGTAATACACTTACCATTTACCAATGATGACGTGATGTAATCTGAGAAAGGACCTACCAGGGTCACCACACCCCTATTGTCCAAAAGTGTTTATGCTATGGAATAATTCTACTTATTGTATCCAAAGTATTTTTCTTTGCAGGATTCACTTAAGCCTGGTTCCAACACACAACCTAGGAGGCTGCTGACCACCAACAGAAATTATCCCACTTATACAAGTCCCCCTTCTAAATACATCAGTTCTCCTAGCATCAGGAGTATCAGTTATGAGAGCTCACCATAGCTTAATAGAAGGAAAACGTAATAACACAAACCAAGCCCCTTATTACAATTCTACTGGGAATCTATTTCACCATCTTACAAGCCTCAGAGTATTTCAAAACTTTATTCTCTATTTCAGATGGAATTTATGGATCAACATTTTTTTATGGCAACAGGCTTCCATGGTCTTCATATAATTATTGGATCCACCTTTCTCATTATCTGCCTTCTTCAACAATTAAAATTCCACTTTACATCCAAACATCTCTGGTTTTGAAGCAGCGGTATGATACTGACACTTTGTAGATGTAGTCTGACTATTCTTATATGTATCCATTTATTGATGAGGATCATACTTTCTTAGTATTACCAGTTCATCTGACTTCCAATCATTTAGCTATAGTCTAAATCTAGAAGAAAGTAATTAACATAATACTTATTTTATTAATCAGTATTACCCTATCCATAATCCTAATCTCTGTAGCCTTCTGACTATCCTATCTAAATATGTACACAGAAAAAGATAACCCATATGAATGCAGATTTGACCCCATAAACTCACCTCAACTACCTTTCTCCATAAAATTCTTCCTAGGAGCAATCACTCTCCTACTCTTTGACCTGAAAATTGCACTACTTCTACCCCTACAATGAGCCATACAATTTCCCAACATAAACTTACCAACCCTTATTGTATTAATCCTAATCACTATTTTCACCCTAGGTTTCACCTACAAATGATCACAAAAAGGCCTAAAATGAACAGAATAGCTGGTAATTAGTTTAATTAAAATTAATGATTTCAACTCATGAGATTATGGTAAGTGTCATAATTACCAAAAATGACACCTGCAGTATCTAACATCACTCTAGCCTTTATTTTTTTTCATTCCTAGGAACTCTTATATTCCAATCACACCTTCAACTCTTCTATTCCTAGAAGGAGTAATATTTTCCCTATCTATTTTAGCCCCAATTACACCTCTAAATACACACTCAATTATTATATTTCTGATTACCATTGTGATTCTTCTAGTGTTTGTGGCCTGCAAGGCAGCCATAGGATTAGCAGTGCTAGCAAAAATCTCAAATACGGTTCTGATTTCATACAAAACCTAAACTTACTACAATGCTAACAATTATTTTTCATCACTCATACTATTACCCCTAACTTAAATTTCCAATAACAAAAAGTATGAATTAATGTTGCAACTTACATCCTTCTCATCAACCTTATTTCTATCAGCCTCCTATGACAAAATAATAAAAACAGCCTAAACTTTTCCATCATATTCTCCACAGATCCCTTATCCTCACCACTCCTAGTTCTCCAACCTGACTTCTCCCACTTATACTTCTAGCCAGCCAAAATCACATTTAAAAAGAACCTGGATATAACAAAAAAAAGCACTATATCTCCTTACTAGTATCCCTTCAAGTCTAAGTTATCATGACATTCTCTGCAAATGAACTTAACATGTTTTATGTCCTATTTAAAGCCAACTTTATCCACAACCTCATTATTATCACACAATGAGGATATCAAACAGAATGACTAAGTGCAGGAATGATGTAGGTGGGTCTTCTGTGTATGTGTTAATTTCATTGGTTAATAAAGAAACTGCCTTGACCATTGATAGGACAGCAGCTTAGACAGGTAGAGCAGACAGAACAGAATGCTGGAAGAAAGAAACAGATTCAGGCAGATACTATAGCTCTCCTCTCCAAGATGGAAGCAGGTTAAGATCCTTCCCGGTAAGCCACCACCTCGTGGTGCTATATAGATTATTAGAAATGGGTTAATCAAGATGTGAGAATTAGCCAGTAAGAAGCTAGAGCTAATGGGTCATGCAATGGTATGATAGACCATGCCCTCCTGAAAGGTTACTGTGAACACCCTCAAAAAATTACTTCACTCGACTGCCAACTGAGATGAGCCAGACACACAGGGTATACCATGAAAGACTGGATTAACAGCACCCCTGTACAGCAGGAAGAAGTTTGGAAAGAAATAACTATGTCCCTATTCCCAAATATTGTTTATAAATGTTCTTTTACTTTTAAAGGGAGATATGATACAGATATGAATAATTTGCATTGGTATGGATTTTAAAATCAATTTGTTATATATATATATATATATATATATATATATATATATATATATATATTTCTAATCTTGATTAAGGTATTGTGATTATGTAGTTCATTTAAAAATGTAATGTATATAAGTTGTTAATGGATAATCATCAATAATAATCAAGCTTGTAGTCATGTTAGTTAGATTTTCTAGATATATAGAGATATATTTCAGTTAGATGGGCATTCTTCATATCTTTCAAAGACTACAGAATATGGCATTTTTAATGTTTTAATAATTTAGGGTCTTTCTTGACAAGGAGACACGTCTGCTCCTGGCAGCACCAATCTACTCCAAGAGGAAGATGGGCATTGAAGAGGCTCCTTATGGAGTTTGATAGCCATTTGGGCAAGAAACTGCTCTTGCCTGGACTGTTGCATAAACTGGACACAGAGAACCTGCAGAAAGAGAACTGCTGAATTTGCCTAAAGGTGAAATGATCTTTTGGGGTTCCTGACTCATGAAAGAGTCTGTGAGACATTCTTCAGGACACAGAAAAAAGTGACTGGACTGTCTTTGAACTTTCCTGCTTCATGAAAATGTCTGCTAGATACTACGGGCCTGTAGGCTAAAGATGGATGCCCCAATGGTTCAAAGAACTTTGGGTGACTGTCCAGGCAGTGAGATGTCTCTGTCATTTCTAGAGTTTTGGAAGTTGCTTACTTCTTGTTTACTTAGGGAATATTATATCCTTCTAGAGTCTTTGATTGAGTTGAAGAATGGTTAGTTATAGTTATAGTTTTCCTTAGTTATGATAAAAGATAAAGTAGATATAAATATTATAACTATAATTCTTGCTTGATAACTGTTTTGTTATATGTAATTTTACTATGTTAAAGTGAAAGCCTTTCTTTTTAAACAGAAAAGGGGGAAATGATGTAGGTGGTTCTTCTGTGCATGTGTTAATTTCATTGGTAAATAAAGAAATTGCCTTGGCCTTTGATAGGACAGCAGCTTAGATAGGCAGAGCAGACAGAACAGAGTGCTGGGAAGAAGGGAAGTGAGGCAGATGCCATGAGCTCCGGCCCAAGATGAATGTAAGCTAAAATCTTTCCTGGTAAGCCACCACCTTGTGGTGCTACACAAATTATTAGAAATGGGTTAGTCAAGATGTGAGAGTTAGCCAATAAGAGGCTGGATATAATGGGCCAGGCTGTGTTTAAAGGAATACAGTTTCCATGTAATTATTTCAGGTAAAGCTAGCCAGTGCAGGAGCCAGGCAGCAGGAAGCGGCCTGCAGCTCATCACTACAGAGGAATCTACTTCTTATTTTATACGTTAGCAGGCTCTATCCCCCTACTAATTGTCCTCATCTATATAGAAAATTCAACAGAAGCACTAAACTTCATTCTAATATCACTAAATTCTTCACCTATCAACCAAACATAATCTAATAATATCCTATGGCTAGCATGCATAATAGCATTCATAATTAAAATACCTCTATATGGAGTTCACTTATGACTTCCAAAAGCCCATGTATATGTGTGCTATATAGGAATGCACCTTGTACCTATATAACACAGCAGCTTTAAAAGCTTAGGACAGGATTCAGGAACCATGAAAAAGAGTTAATCATATCTTAGAATTAAACAGTGTCAGAGAGAAACTTTTAGTCACATTTTAAAAAGACTAACTGAGGCTGTACAAATAGGGATAATTGACCCAGATACTAGATGTATAATAACTGAATCTTTGGCTTATGAAAATGTCAACTTAGAATGCAAAAGAATCCTTGGGCTTTTAAAGATAAGATCAGCACCCATGGATGAATGGGTCTTCCGTACAATGAATATCAAGAAACTTGACTATGGTACTGAAGCTTGGGTAGGAAAAACATTTTCCAGAGGAGACATCAAAATACTAAATGTTTTAATTGTAGTAGGATGGGACATCTGAGAAGGGATTGTAGACAGGAAATTCCTAGGAATAATGTCTCCTCTAAAAATGGTGATATGAGGAGGATCTAACCTTCAGGGATATGTAGGAGGTGTGGCAAAGGCTGACATTGAACCAATGAATGTAGGTCAACAAAAGACAGTTGAGGCAACTCAATACCACTGGGAAATACCATGGGTGACCTATAGCAGGCCCTCATGATGAACATGGTCCTGTCATTCCCAGTATCTGTCTGGAGAATGTTAAAAAAATCCAATGCCTACTATGAAAAGAAATACTGGTCTTAATGATGGAATAAACATGTAGGATGAGTCAAAAACTCCAGTAATACATAGGAAATGTATGTTCTGGCAGACTTTATAAATGATCAATGCTAAGAGAATGTATAAATGGCACTTTAATTGAAGGATTACTAGACACACAAGTGGATATAAGTATCATTTATTACTCCAAAATCTTGGCATCCAAAATGGCCTCTTCAAGAGGTAGATATTCAGTTCCTAGGAACTAGAACCCTTTCTCAGGTAAAATAACGCACAAGATGGGTTGAATGCCTAAGACTAGAAGGACAGAGAGGAAGATTGAGGCCATATGTAGTTAATAATGCAGTACATTTGTGGGGCTGTGACTTATTGCAGTAATGGAATACCCAGATTAGCATTGCTGTAGCTCTAAACACTTATGTTTCTGGGAAAAATATTAGAAGATATTATAGATGATGGTCACCAGCCTTTCGAACTGTACAATAACACAAAGAAGTTGATAAACCTTCAGAGGTACTGATGGCCCTGACATTAACTGAGAAACCAATATTGGTTAAAATGTGGTCTCTAGCTGAAGAAAGGCTGCAGGCTTTAGAACAGCTGGTACAAGAGCAACTAGATTCTCCACATATTGAAGAATCTACCAGTTCATGGAATTATTTTGTATTTGTTGTTAAAAAGAAGTCTGGAAAATGGAGAATGGTGACAGATCTTAAAGCTATCAATATGGTTTATCCTATGGCCCCTCTACAATCTGGAATTCATCTCCCTTCTCTGTTACCAAAGGGATGACCTCTCATAGTTATTGAATTAAATGATTGTCTCTTTACTATACCTTTACAATAAAAGGATAGAGAAATGCATACCATCATGGTGCCTACTTATAACAAATCCAGACTAGTGGGAGATAACAATAGACTATCCTCCCACAGAGAATGCTCAATAGTTCCACCCTGTGCCAATGCTTTGTCAGCCAGCCATTGGAAATAATACATAAGCAATTTCCTAAGTCTACCATCTACCATTACATGGATGACATTTTGTTATCTGATTCAAATACAGATACTTTAGAAAGGATGTTTTAAAAAGTAAAGAAAGTTTTGCCTAAAAGAGGATTACAAATTTCTCCTGAAAATATTAAAAGAGGAGATTGTGTTTATTATCTAGGCTACAGAAGAGGTTTGAAGAAAATTAGAACATAAAGGCATAAATTAGGAGAGACCAACTGCAGACTCTTAATGACTTTCAAAGATTATTGGGAGACATGTCCAGTTTACGACCAGTTGTTGAGCTAACACATAATATAACCATTCATTTAAAAAAATACCTTAGATAGTGATAAAGACATGAATAATCTCAGAGAATTAATAGTTGAAGCAAAAAATGAATTGGCAATAGTTGAGGAGAAATTACAGGAGGCACATGTGAAATCCTAATTTTAATTGTGTTCTAGTCATATTGCCTTCCAGATTTTCTCCTACAAATTTTTTTATTGAGCTCTAAAGTTTTATCTGTTCCACTCCCTGCATCTTCCCTGCCCTCTTCAACCCTCCCCGAAGGTCCCCATGCTCCCAATATGCTCAGGAAATCTTGTCTTTTTCTACTTCTCATGTAGATTAGATCTATGTAAGTCTCTCTTAGTGTCCTCATTGTTGTCTAAGTTCTCAGAATTGTAGTTTTAGGCTGGTTTTCTTTGCTTAATGTTTAAAAACCACCTATGCATAGGTACATGTGATAATTATCTTTTTGGCTCTGGGTTAACACACTCAAAATAATGTTTCCTAGCTCCATGCATTTCCTGCAAAATTCAAGATGTTGTTATTTTTTCTGCTGTGTAGTACTTCATTGTTTAAATGTACCACATTTACCTTATCCATTTTTCGATTGAGGGGAATTTAGTTTTTTTTCCAGGTTCTGGCTATGACAAACAATGCGGATCTGAGAAATATCACACTGACATTCCTACCAGCAGTGCAAAAGTGTTCCAGTTTCCCCACAACCTCTACAGCATAAGTTGTCATCAGTGTTTTTGATCCCATAGACATTTTAAAGCAGAAGGATGGTATTATCTTAGAATATGTCTTTTTACCACATAAACCAAATAAAAAATTAAAATCTTATGTGGAAAAGGTCCCTGAATTAATTATAAAAGGTGAATTGAGACTTTATCAATAATCAGGTGATTATGGTGCTTTTTACTGCTAATAAAATTTAAAAAGTTATGGGAAGACAATGAACTCTGGCAAAGGGCTTGTGCTAATATTTAGCAGAAATTAATAGCAATTATTCCAAAAGTGATAGACTTGATCTTATAAACAGAACTTGGGTTCCTCCTTGAATTGTATATGATGTACCAATAACTGGAACACATATATTTTATACTGATGCAAATAAATCAGGGAAGGCAGGTTACAGATCAGAAGAATTAAGTAAGGTGGTAAAAAGCTCTTATACTTCTGTCTAGAAGGCCAAATTTTATGTTATTTTTATGGTAGTAAGAGATTTTAAAGAATCTCTCAATATAGTTACTGATTCACAATATGAAGAAAGAGTTGTATTGCATATTGAAATGTCTGAATTTATACAAGATGATATGGAATTGACTTTATTATTCATCCAGGTGAAAGATATAATCAGGCGTAGGCTTTGTCATATATACATAACACATATCAAATTCCGTACAGGTCTGCCAGGTTCTCTAACACAAGGTAATGCAGAAATTGATCAATTATTGATTGGAAGTGTGTTGTAGACCTCAGAATTTCATAAAAACATTAGTCAATATCAAAGAATTAAAGAGTTTTCTATTACATGGCAGTTTGCTAAGGAGATTATAAGGAGATGTTTTACATGCCCTTTCTATAATCAAACACTGTTGCCTGCAGAAAGTAATGCAAATGGTGATCAAAGGAATGAGATCTGACACATGGATGTGTTCCACTTTACAGAAGTTGGAAAATTAAAATATGTACACCACACCATAAACACATATTCAGATTTTCAAAAGGCAACAACCTCAAGCTTAGAAAAGGCTTATTGAATAATCACACATTTATTAGAAGTTATGGCCATCATAGGCATTCCTGCATAAACAAACACAGACAATGGTCCAGCATATGTATCTAAAAAACTTAAACTTTTTTGTCTATTACAATATTAAGCATATTACAGGTATACCAAATATTCCTATGGGTCAGGCAGTTATAGAAAGGTCAAATTGTACTATAAATGATATGTTGAACAAACAAGAAGGGATGGAAAATACTCCAGAAATAGACTGCATAATGCTTTATTAACCTTGTATTTTCTTAATGCTAATGAGAAAGGAATAAGAGCAGCAAAGAGGTATTGAATAATGGAAAAAAACTTATGAATTGAATCAACCAATGTATTTCAAGGATGTGTTGCCCTCACAATGGAAACAAGAAGATGTGCTACATTGGGGAAGAGGTTTCACTCTTTTTTTCACAGGAGAATCAAAGCTATGAACACCATCAAAATTAATAAATATTCAGTTTGAAAAGGAGAAACCTCTTGAAAAAGAGAAATGACAGCTCATCTAAAATGGTGACAACCATACAGGTGATAAGGAAAGCATAGAGGGTGGGGCAGGGTTCTGCTCTTATCTTTAGAGGAAAATACACATCATCAAAAATTCAAGAGGCCCTGCATGCTTGAATGCTGACAGAAGGAAAAATAACTATCCATTAAGGATCATCTAGAAAAAGGAATATGGATTGTGGCTCCAGGTACAGGATATACATACATTTAAACATACATTTAAACATTTAACCTATATTTAACATACATTTAAACATACATTTAAACACACATATACATATATACGTATATATACATATATATAAACATACATTTAAACACAAACACACACACACACACACACACACATATATATATATATATATATATATATATATATATATATATATTCAGCTGGTTTTGGAGTTGGACAATATCTCTGTCCTCTAAATCCAAGCTTGTTGTTAAAAGGTACATTCAGAGTTTCTGTCTTATATCATGTGCCATCTGGTATGGGACAGAAGGAAGGCCTTAGAAAAAAATTTACTTTCTCCAAGTCTATTTTGTCTATATTGTATTCTTCATATAAACAAGGTTTAAGTTTTCCATGATGAACAATAGATTTTCCTGCAGATCCTTTTCCTGCAGTAATCTTTGAACTTTCCAGGAAGAAGATTGGGCCCACAGCAACACTCTGCCTTGTTGAGATGAAATCATGATGCTGATAGTGCTACTATAAATCCTGTTTTTTGCATACCAACTACTGAAATGGTACACCTTATTATGACATTCTGGACAAAACTCCAAATAAGAACTTTGAAAAAAACCTGATTGACTGCTCAGAAATCATTTACAACTTAGTAGAGAGATATTTTTAAATGTAATTATCACTTTTTGCAGGATTCTATTGAAAGAACATCACCCCCATGACAGGGAAGCAAATCTAGAGAAAGATGCCCCCTATCCCAAAACAATTTGTCCTCAGGCTTTGGAATACCATATAGGGGTTCTTAATTATTACTTGTATTAGATAGAGGGTTGGGGTAAAAGGGATGTTTGTCTTTTCTTTGAAGAAAAAGGATAATAATAGTAAGTAATAGAGTGAATACTTGTGAGCTATTATTTATGAATAATATACATTGGTATAGTTTTTGTGTATTGATACAAGTTAAATTATATTTCTTTTTGCTGTTTACAATATTTATACACCTATGCAAAGTTATTCTGTCAGATTGTATATATGCTTGCTTCTACCTCTGTTTAGGATATTTTGTATATTGATACAAATTTTAGGATATGTTTTTATAATGATTTATATATTACTCCTACCTCTGACAAGATACTTATACATTGTTTATATTTTGAGGTCATTGTCCTCATTTGCTTACAGATTATTTAATGTTCTGACATGAAGTTTTAAAGTTATACAGGTATTAAATATTATAGGTAAATAGTTGTTCATATTTGTTGTACATACAACAGATCAATTAGGTTCTCTAGATATGAGAGATTGTATTCTTTCAGGATATGTAATCTTCAAACTCTTCAAAGATCTGTAGAACATGACATTTAAATAACTTAGGGTTTTGTTGACATGATACATGATTGCTCCTGACAGCACCAATCTACTCCCAAGAGAATGTTGAGTACTGAAGACACTCCTCTCAGAATTTGTTTTCTTCTTGGCAAAATTGTCCTTTGGGCAAGAAACTGCCCATATCTCAACCACTGACAAAATACATAGTATCTGGAAATGGATAAGCAAGACACAAGGAAAAAGACTTGTCAAATCTTGCCAAGACAGGGTAAGACAGTTTTGAAAAACTTCCTGCCTCTGAAAATATTCTGTTAGTTATGCTAGGCTTAGCCAAAGTTGGTTGCTTCAACATTGCAAGTGAGATTTGGATGATTACTCAGAAAGCTAGTTGTCTCCATCATATATACTTGCTTTGGAAGCTGTTTGGTTGCACTTCCTACATACTCAAGAAATATTATCTCTACCTCAGGACTTTGATGAGGATGAAGATTAGATAATCATAGTTATCACCCTCTTATGATCTAGCCAAAACATTTCCAATATAAGACTTAGATTCCTTAGTATAGAATGCATATTAAAATATTTAGCATTCATTCCTTGCTTAAAATTGTTTATACTGGTTGTCATTCTAATCTTATACTGGATATATGTTCCTAGTGTATACAGTTTTACATTTGGTTTGGAACTATTATTTAAACAAAATGGGGAGGCACTGTGGGAGCACATTCCACTCCTTCAGCCAACAGCCTTTAGGATACCAGCCTATTTAGGCATGGCCTCTTATACTATAAATGCAGCTGTAAATCTTATGCTCACTGTCTTGCTTCCAGCTTTCGCTTCCAGCTGTTAGAATCTGTTCCTTTTTCCCATTCATACAGAGGACTGTTATCTAGGACAGTGATCTGCATGTCTCCCCTAAATAAATAAACCTTTAATATTCATAATTCTGAACTAGTGTGGGATAATTTTGTGACTTCCACCATCAGTAAAAAGCTTATAAAGAAAATGAAACAAAGTCTTTACAGAGTATAGACAGTCATAGATTAAATAAGTAAAAATAATAAGATAAATATTAAACTTTTAGAAAAAGTAATAGTGTAACAACAAGCCATGGAAAAGTGAAAAATTCATAGAGAGCCTGGCTTATAAATATTATTCTGTTTTCTCTGAATTTTTTGACTGTGAATGATCTAAATACAGAAAGTAATTTCATTGAACATGCTGCTAAGCTAAACCAATATACATGCTTTAGAGGTATCTTGACTTCAATATTTGGGTCTAAGGATATTTTGCTTTGGGAAAGACGTTCTGATTTTGGTTCCACAGAGAATGAGATCCTGTGGATGCCTTCCAGACTAATGTGGTTTATTGGCCCAAGACACCCTAAGAGGTTTCCATAAACCCCTTAAGTTACTGCACCCAACAAGAAGTGAGAAGTTGTTTGAAGAGAACAATGCCCAAATTCGCTAAATGATTGATTATAAATTTATGCTTACATTTAAATAGGGATATGCTATAGAGTTGAGTACTTTGCATTGATATGGATCTTGGTGTATTGATATAAATTTAAGATATATATATATATATATATGCTCATGATTAGGGTGTTGTGCTGGTATGGCTCGTTTAAAAATGTAATGTGTAATTAATAAAAATAGGTTAATAGATAGGTATTTGTAATACTCAATCTTGTAGTCATGTTAGTTATGTTTTCTACATATAAAGACATATATTTCAAATAGGTATTCTTCAAACTTTTGAAAAACTAAAAGAATATGGCATTTAAAATGTTTGAAGAAAGGCCTTTTGTCTCTGAGGTCCCTGGCCAAAAAGGGGCCCTGATCCTGTACCACAGGATCCATCAGAGAGCATTTGAAGAAAGAGATGAGCAGGTGCAAATGCAAGAATACCTCCAACAATATGAAAAACAACATGATATCACCAGATCCCAGCAAACATACAACAGGAAGACTTGAACACCCTAATCCAGAAGAAGTAGAAAAAATTGACATTATGAAAGTGATAGAGTCCCTTAACCAGGATGGGAAAAACTCCCTTAAAGAAATGGATGAGAAGAAGAAAAAGAGTTTGAAGAAATGAGTAAATCTGTAAAAGATATCCTGGGAAACTAAGAAAAAACAATCAGATAATGGAAACCACTCAAGACTTGAAAAATGAAATGGAGGCAATGAGGAAAACACAAACTGAGGGATGGATGGATATGGAAAATCTGGATAAATGAACAGATGACAGAAACAAGCATAACAAACAGAATACAAGAGATAGAAGAAAGAATCTCAGATACTGAAGACACAATAGAGAAAATAAATGCACTGATAAAACAGCAAATCCAACAAATTCTCATCACAAAACAAACAGGAAATCTGGGACAGAATAAAAACAACAAATCTAATAATAATAGGGGTAGAAGAAGGAGAAGAATTACAGCTCAAAGGCCCAGAAAATATATTCAACAAAATTATAGAGAAAACTTTCCCAACCTAAAGAAAGATATTCCTATGAAGGTTCAAGAAGCATACAGAACACCGAATAGACTGGATGAAAAAAAAATCCCCTCACCATATAATAATCAAAACACAAAACATGCAAAATAAAGAAAGAATATAAAGAGCTGCAAAGGAAAAAGGTCAAGTAACATATAAAGGCATACCTATCAGATTTACACCGGACTTCTCAATGAAAACCATGAAAGACAGAAGGTCCTGGATAGATGTACTGCAGAAACTAAGAAACCATGGATGCAAGCCCAGACTACTGTACTCAGCCAAGCTTTCATTCACTATCAATGGAGAAAACAAAATATTCCAGAAAAAAACAAACATAACAATACGTAGCCACACATCTAGCCTTACAGAAAGTAATAGAAGGAAAATCACAACCCAAGGAATCGAGCAATGCTCACAATAACTCAGACATCTAGCGACCCTTCACCAGCACAACTCAACACAAACTCTACTACCAAAAATAAATAACCGGAGTTAACAACCATTGGTCATTAATATCACTTAATATCAATGGACTCAATTCACCTATAAAAAGGCACAGGTTAAGAGATTGCATGTGAAAACAGGATCCATCATTCTGTTGTTTACAAGAAACATATCTCAACCACAAAGACAGACATTTACTCAGAGTAAAGGGTTGGGAAAAGGCTCTTTCAGTCAAATGGACCTAAGAAACAAGCGGGTGTGGCCATTCAAATTTCTAAAAAAAGGGCTGGAGAAATGGCTCAGTGGTTAAGAGCACTGGCTGCTCTTCCGGAGGTCCTGAGTTCAATTCCCAGCAACCACATGGTGGCTCACAACCATCTGTAATGAGATCTGGCGCCCTCTTCATGCAGGCAGAATGTTGTATACATAATAAATAAATAAAATCTTTAAAAAAAATTTCTAAAAAAAATTGACTTCAAACTAAAATCAATCAGAAGAGATGGAGATGGACACTTTATATTCATAACAGGAATAATTCATCAGAATGAAGTCTCAAACCTGAATATCTATGCCCCTAATATAAAAGCTATCACTTATGTAAAAGAAACATTACTAGAACTAAAGGCAGACATCAAACCACACACACTAAAAGTAGGAGACTTCAACACTCCTCTCTCACCAATGGTCAATCAGACAGAAACCTAACAGAGAAATAAGAAAATTAATGGAGGTAATGAATCAAATGGACTTAACAAACATCTATAGAACATTCCACCCAAATAGGAAAGAATATACCTTCTTCTCAGCATCTCACCGAATCTTCTCGAAAATTGACCACATCCTCGGTAACAAAGCAAACTTCCACAGATACAAAAAATATTAATAAACACCTGTGTCTTATTGGCTCACCATGGAATAAAGTTAAAATTTAAAATTAATTCTACCCCCAGAAAGCCTACAAACTCATGGAAGCTGAACAGTCATCTACTGAACCACCCCTGGGTCAGGGAAGAAATAAAGAAAGAAATTAAAGTCTTCCTTGAATTCAATGAAAATAAAGACACAACATACCCAAACCTATGTGATGCTACGAAAGCAGTGCTGAGAGGAAAGTTCATAGCTCTAAGTGACCTCATTAAAAAAATGTAGAAAGCTCAAATTGGAGACTCAACAGCACAGCTCAAAGCTCTAGAAAAAAAAAAAGAAGCAGACTCACCTAGGAGTAGTAGAAGACTGGAAATAATTGAACTGAAGGCTGAAATTAACAAAATGGAAACACAGAAAACAATCCAAAGAATCAATGAAACAAAGAGTTGGTTCTTGAGAAAGTCAAAAGGATTGATAAACATTTATCCAAACTAACCAAAAGGCAGAGAGAGAACTTGCAAAATAACAAGATCAGAAATGAAAAGAGGGACATAACAACAGACACTGAGGAAATTCAGAGAATCATTAGGTCTTACTACAAAAGCTTAATTGCCACAAAGTTGGAAAATGTAAAAGAAATGGATTTGTTTTTAGATAAATACCATATACCAAAATTAAATCAAGACCAGGTGAACAATTTAAATAGACGTATACGTTGTTAGGAAATAGATGCTGTCAAGAAAAACCTCCCAACCAAAAAAAAAAAAGCCCAGGACCTGATGGTTTTAATATAGAATTTTATCAGAACTTTCAAGAAGAGCTGACACCTATACTCATTAATGTGTTTCACATAATAGAATCAGAAGAGTCATTGCCAAATTCTTTTTATGATTCCAAAACAACACAAAGACCCCACCAAGAAAGAGAATTACAGACCCATCTCACTCGTCAACATTGATGCAAAAATTCTTAATAAAATTCTGGCAAACAGAATCCAAGAACACATTTAAAAAATTATCCATTATGTAGTTATTGGTGCCTGTCCTGGAACTAGCTCTTATAGACCAGGCTGGCCTCGAACTCACAGAGATCCACCTGCTTTCTGCCTCCCAAGTGCTAGGATTAAAGGCATGAGCTACTACCACCCATTTCAGCCTGCTCTCTTATAGGACCCAAGACCTCCAGCCCAGGGATGGTCCCACTCACAATGTGCTGGGCCCTCCCCCGTCAATTACTAATTAAGAAAATGCTCTCCAGACTTGCCTGCAACCCAACCTTAATAGAGGCATTTTCCCATGGAGGCTCACTCTCCATTGTCAAGTTGACAAAACCAGCCAGCATAGAGAGCAAGCGCTTGCAGCCACTGAACCACCTCCCCATTCCCATTTTATTCACTGTTCTCTCCAGCTCACCCTAAGATTAAACACATCCCTACACACTTGAACTAGATCTGAGCTGTTTCTTTCCCTTGTGTTCCCAGTTACGTTATCACTCAGATGTAGCATGCTTCTTTACAGAAAAACCCTGTTTCGGGGAAAAAAAAAAAAAAAAAAAAGCAGGCTGAGCAAGCCAGAGAGCAACACTCACTCCATGTAGCCTGTATCAGTTCCAGCTCCAAGTCCAGCCCTGCGTGAGTTCCTGTCCTGACTTGCTTTGATATAAAGTGTAAGCCAAGTAAATGTTTTCCTCCCCAACAAAAAAAATTATCCATTATGATCAAGTAGGCTTCAGAGAGGCAGAGCTGGTTCAACATACGAAAATCTATCAATGTAATCCATCATATAAATAAAACAAAGAAAAAAAATGTGATCATTTTTTTAGATGCTGAAAAAGCATTTGACAAAATTTAACACCCCTTTATGATAAAGGTCTTGGAGAGACTAGGGATATAAGGTTCATTCCTAAATATAATAAAGGCAATATACAGCAAGCCGACAGCTAACATTAAATTAAATGGAGAAACTCAAAACCATCTCACTAAAATAAGGAAAAAGACAAGGCTGCCCACTCTCTCCATAATTCTTCAATATAGAGTTTGAAGTTCTTGCAGTAGCAAAAAGACAGCATAAGGAGATCAAGGGGATTCGATTCAGAAAGGAAAAAGTCAAAATTTCGTTATTTGCTAATGATATGATAGTGTCCATAAACTACCCCCAAAAAACTCTACCAAAGAACTCATACAGATGATAAGCACCTTTATTAATGTGGTGGGTTACAAGATCAACTCCAAAATATCAGTTGCCCCCCGATACACAAAGAACAAAGAAGCAGAGAGGAAAATCGGAGAAACATCACCTTTCATAATAGCCACAAATAGCATAAAATATCTTGGGGTAACTCTAACCAAGGACATGAAAGAACTATTTGACAAGAACTTTAAGTCTTTGAAAAAAGAAATTGAAGAGGATACCAGAAAATGGAAGAATCTTCCATGCTCTTGGATTGGGAGGATCAACATAGTAAAAATGGTAATTCTATCAAAAGCAATCTATAGATTCAATGCAATCCCCATCAAAATTCTTCACAGACCTTGAGAGAACAATAATAAACTTTATATGGAAAAACAAAAATACCCAGGATAGCCAAAACAATCCTATACAATAAAAGTACTTCTGGAAGAATTACCATCCCTGACTTCAAACTGTATTACATAGCTACAGTAATGAAAACAGCTTGGTATTGGCACAAAAACAGAGATGTTGACCAATGGAATTGAATTGAAGACACAGATATTAATCCACAAATCTATGAAAACCTGATTTTCGAAAAAGGAGTTAAAAGTATACAATGGAAAAAAGAAAGCATCTTTAACAAATGTTGCTCTCATAACTGAATGTCAACCTATAGAAGACTGAAAATAGATCCATATCTATCACCATGCACAAAACTCAAGTCCAAATGGATTAAAGACCTCAATATAAATCTGACCACACTGAACTCAACAGAAGAGAAAGTGGGAAGTTCTCTACAACACATGGGCACAGGAGACCACTTCCTACGTAGAACCCTATTAGCCCAGACAGTAAAAGCAACAATGAATAAATGAGACCTCCTGAAACTGAGAAGCTTCTGTAAAGCAAAGACAAAAAGACATTAAGACAAAAAGGCAACCTCCTTGTTGGAAGAAGATTTTCACCAGCCCCGCAATAGACAAAAGTCTGATTTCCAAAATATATAAAGAACTCAAGAAACTAGACATTAAAATGCTAATTAACCCAATTAAAAAATGGGGCACTGAACTGAACAGAGAATTCTCAACAGAAGAAGTTCAAATGGCCTAAAGAAACTTAAGGTCATGCTCAACCTCCTTAACTATCAGGGAAATGTAAATCAAAACAACTTTGAGATACTATCTTACACCTGTCAGAATGGCTACAATCAAAAACACCAATGATAGCCTTTGCTGGGAGGATGTGGTGTAAGGGGAACACTCATCCATTGCTGGTGGGAATGCAAACTTGTGCAACCACTTTGAAAATCAGTGTGGCAGTTTCTTAGGAAATTCGGGATCAAGCTACCCCAAGATCTGGCAATACCACTCTTGGGAATATACCCAAAGATGCCCTATCATACTAAAAAGCATTTGTTCAACTATGTTCATAGCAGCATTATATGTAATAGCCAGAACCTGGAAGCAACCTAGATGCCCCTCAATGGAACAATGAATAAAGAAAGTATGGAATATATATGCATTAGAGCACTACTCAGTGGTAAAAAACAATGACATCTTGAATTTTGCATGGAAATGAATGAAAAGAGAAAACACTATTGTGAGTGAGGTAACCCAGACACAAAAAGATGAATAAGTTATGTACTCACTCATAAGAGGATTCTAGCCATTAATAAAGGACATTGAACCTATAATTTGTGATCTGAGAGAAGCTAAATAAGTAGGTGAATCCAAAAAAAAAAAAAAAAACATATCCTCCTGGATATTGGAAGGGGACAAGATTGCCAGGCAAAAATTGAGAGATTAGGGTGGGGGTGGGGTGGGGGTAAGGGGAGATGGGGAGAGAGAAATGAGAAAGGGAAAATGGGGAGAGCTTGGGAGAATGGGATGGTTGGGATGCAGGAAGGGTGAATATGGGAGCAGGGAAGTATGTATCTTAATTAAGGGAGCCATTTTAGGGTTGGTAAGAGACTTGATGCTAGAGGGGTTCCCAGGTGTCCAAGGAGATGTCCCCAGTTTGTTCCTTCGGCAGCTGAGGAGAGGGAGCCTGAACTGGCCTTATCCTATTGCCACACTGATGAATATCTTGCATATCACCATAGAACCTTCATCTGGCGATGGATGGAGATAAAGACAGAGACCCACATTGGAGCACTGGACTGAGCTCCCAAGGTCCAAATCAAGAGCAGGAGGGAGAAGAAGAGCAAGGAAGTTAGGACCCCAAGGGGTGCGTTCACCCACTGAGACAGTGTGACTGATCTAATGGGAGCTCACCAAGGCCAGCTGGACTTGGACGGATGGAGCATGTGATCAAACCAGACTCTTTGAACGTGACTGACAATAAGGGCTGACTGAGATGCCAAGGACAATGGCACTGAATTTTGATTCTACTGCATGGACTGGCCTTGTGGGAGACTAGTCTGTTTGGAAGCTCACCTTCCTAGACATGGATGGAGGGGAGACATTGGACTTCCCACAGGGCTGCGCACACTGGTTGCTCTTTGGACTGGAGAGGGAGGGGTAGGAGGACTAGTGGGGGGGGGGGAGAAATGGGAGGAGGTGGAAATTTTTAATAAATAAAATAAAATATTTGAAGAACTGAGGACTTTTCATAATAATGAGATTCAACTGCCCCTGGCAGCACCAATCTACTTCAATAGGATGATGGGCCTTGAAGAGG
Source organism: Microtus oregoni (assembly GCF_018167655.1). Classification (NCBI taxonomy): domain Eukaryota; kingdom Metazoa; phylum Chordata; class Mammalia; order Rodentia; family Cricetidae; genus Microtus; species Microtus oregoni. The sequence continues at coordinate 20,581,476 of NW_024543093.1, read as the reverse complement.
CTCTTTATGGAATTTGTTAGCAATTTGGGCAAACACTGTTTTTGCTTAGACTGCTTGATGTTATAGTGTATGAACTGGAAATGCAAGACCTACAAAAAATAACTACTGAACTTTCTAAAGGTGAGACATCCTTCGGGGTTCCTGCTTCATGAATTAATCTGACAAACATTCTGCAGGAAACAGAAAAAAGTAATTGACAAGCTGTCAATATAGGCGGAACAGTCTTTGAGATTTAATGCTTCATGGAAGCCTGATGGAGACTATGGGCCTTTAGGCAGATGATTGGATGCCCCAATATTACAGAAAAAATGTTGGGTGACTGTCCAGGCAGCAAAATGTCTCTGTAAACTTGAGAGTTTTGAAAGTTACTTACAAGTCCCGGAAGCCAACCCAGTCCGGGACACTGGTAGACCAGTATTGAGCCATCCACCTGATCCAGAGTCAGCGATTTCCACCAAACCAGTACAGGGGATTAAGCACTGAGCAAGTGAGCCAAAGCCAGAGATCACTGAGGGTCTGGACATAAATCTGGGAACTTCAAGGGAGTAGAACTAAGCCAGGGCCCTGGTGGGTCTGGGCATGAGTCTAGGACCTCCCAGGAACTAGGCCTGAGCCAGGACCTCTGCCAGTCTGGATATGAGTGAACCTGGGACATCCGAGGAAATAGGCAGAAACCAGAGATTTCAGTGGGGCCAGGCATGAGTCTGGGACCTCAGAAGGAGTAGGCAGGACCTGGAACCTCTATGGGTACAATTGTGAACCTAGGACCTCTGAGGGAGTACACAGGTCCTCGGTGGGTCCAGACACACTGGATCCTGGGACCTCCAAGGCAGTAGACTGGAGCCAGAAACTTTCCGGGTCATACTCCAAGCCAGAAACTTCGGCAGGAGGGGATCCGGACCAAGATTTATAGAAATAGGGAAAAGCCAGCAACCTAGGCAAAATTATGCCTGAGACAGCAAATTGCAAGGGAGCAGAGCAAAGCACAGGAGCACCGATCTATCTCCAGGAACATGAAGAAATCAATAGGATAACTAGAACTGTGACAATGACTGTACCACAAGGAACAACCATCTGATCTTTGGATTCACTGGCACCTAGAAGATTATTCAACAGAATCTCTGATGACCCCAACTACAACTATTACAGAAAAAGATGAGAGGGAATGGTAAGAACACACACAATACTACAAAGAGCAACACAACATCAGTAAAACCTAAAGACCTAGAACAGCAAGACCTGAACAACCAAATATTAATGAACCAGAAGAAAATGACCTAAATAATAACTTCAAGAGAATATTTGAAACTCTTAAAGAGGAAATAAAAATTCCTTTAAAGAAATGGAGGAGCTACAGGGGCTATACTGCCCATACCTCCTCTCTCTTCCTATCCCATACAGCTTACATCCAGATCCCCCCACCACCTGTCACCCTCCCTCCCTCCCTTCTTTGGCCGCATAGCGCCTCCCTGCTCAGCCTGCTGGGGCACTGGGACCGAACCCGAACCGGGAGGACAAAGGGGTGTCCGGTAGCTCCTTTGTTCCCATAGCCTGCCCGCAGCAAGCAGGGTGGGCCCTTTGTTCGCAAGCTAACCAAGCAGCACGGAGTTTCGATCTGGGCACCAAGTGAAACATCATTGTGGTGAGTGAGTGCTGTGGCAGCTGGGAACATACCTCAGCCCGCCCACACTTCCTGGACATCCTACAGGGGCTATACTGCCCATACCTCCTCTCTCTTTCTATCCCATACAGCTTACATCCAGATCCCCCCACCCCCTGTCTCCCTCCCTCCCTTGCTTCTTTGGCGGCATAGCGCCTCCCTGCTCAGCCTGCTGGGGCGCTGGGACAGAACCCGAACCGGGAGGACAAAGGGGTGGCCTGTAGCTCCTTTGTTCCCATAGCTTTCCCGCAGCGAGCAGGGTGGGCCCTTTGTTCGCGAGCTAACCAAGCAGCGGAGTTTCGATCTGGGCCCCAAGTGAAACATCATTGTGGAGAAACATCTCTGGGGAGTGACATCACTGGGAAGGTACATCAGTGGGCAAGAAGACCTGATCCTGTAAAAGAAGATCCAAAGGGGAGTATTGGGGGGAAGAGATGGGCAGACGCCAATACAGGAATTCTCCCAACAATCTGAAAAACAACACGAAACCACCAGAAGCCAGTGACCTCACAACAGGAGAACATGAACAGCTTAATCAAGAAGAAGTAGAAAAAATTGACTTCATGAAAGTGATTGACACCCTTAAACAGCATATAAAAAATGCCCTTATAGAAATGGATGAGAAGTATAACAGAAAGTTCGAGGAATTGAGTAAATCAGTGAATGATACCCTAGGAAACCAAGGAAAAACAATCAAGCAGATAATGGAAACAGTTCATGACTTGAAAACTGAAATGGAGGCAAAGAAGAAAACACAAACAGAGGGCCGGCTGGACATGGAAAATCTAGGTAAACAAATAGAGACTACAGAAACAAGCATAACCAGCAGAATACAAGAGATAGAAGAAAGAATCCCAGATTCTGAGGATAACATAGAGAAAATAAACGCTCTGATCAAAGAAAACAGCAAGTCCAACAAACTCTCATCACAAAACATTCAGGAAATATGGGACACAATAAAAAGAACAAACCTAAGAATAATTGGAGTAGAAGAAGGAGAAGAAGTGCAGCTCAATGGTCCAGAAAATATACTTAACAAAATTATAGAAGAAAACTTTCCCAACCTGAAGACAGTTGTACCTATGAAGGTTCAAGAAGCATACAGAACACCAAATAGGCTGGATCAAAAGAAAACATCCCCTCGCCATATAATAATCAAAACACAAAATATACAGAATAAAGAAAGAATATTAAGAGCCGCAAAGGAAAAAGGCCAAGTTACTTATAAAGGTAAACCTATAAGACTTACACCTGAGCCAGACGCGGCGGAGCGGCACGGCGGAGCGGCGCGGCGGCCAGACGCGGCGGAGCGGCGCGGCGGCCAGACACGGCGGAGCAACACCACATACAGGAAGAGGCTTTCGGGGACCAGCACAGCGGCAGACCCAAGCGGCGGGGACAGGCATGCAATAAGGAGAGCAGTTCGCCCTACTACAATTGAATCAAAGAGGTAGGCTTTGGTTGGCCAGGTCACTGGCACAAGGGGAGCCTGGTCCTGTCCTGAAGATCCTTCGGAGGGGTGAGAGGGTTCTTGGCCTGCAGCAGGAACCACGAAAGAGAGTGAGGGCATTTTGTAAGCGGAGCCCTTGGCCAGCAGGGAAACCTGATCCGGTTTTTAAAGGACCCATTGGATAGGATCAATAGGAGGAAATGGGCAGGCGCCAAGGCAAGAATTCACCCAATAATCCGAAAAACAACATGAAAACATCAGAACCCAATGATCTTACAACAGAAGTATTTGAACAACCTAACACAGAAGAAGTGGAAAAAATCGACTTTATGAAGATAATAGAGTCCCTTAAACAACATGTAAAAAATGCCCTTATAGAAATGGATGAGAAGTATAACAAAAAGTTTGAAGAAATGAGTAAATACGTACATGATACCCTGGGAAACCAAGAAAAAACCATCAAGCAGGTAATGGAAACAGTTCAAGAATTGAAAACTGAAATGAAGGCAAAGAAGAAAATACAAACTGAGGACCAGCTGGATATGGAAAATCTAGGCCAACGAGCAGAGTCTACAGAAACAAGCATAATCAATAGAATACAAGAGCTAGAAGAAAGACTCTCAGATGCTGAGGACACCATAGAGAAAATAAACGAACAGATCAAAGAAAACAGCAAAGCCAACAAATTCTCAACACAAAACATTCAGGAACTATGGGACACAATAAAAAAACCAAACCTAAGAATAATAGGAATAGAAGAAGGAGAAGAGTCACAGCTCAAAGGCCCAGAAAATATTTTCAACAAAATTATGGAAGAAAACTTTCCCAACTTAAAGAAAGATATTCATTTAAATATTCAAGAAGCATACAGAACACCAAACAGACTGGATCAAAGAAAAACATCTCCTCGCCATATAATAATCAAAACACAAAATATACAGGTTAAAGAAAGAATATTAAGAGCTGCAAAAGAAAAAGGGCAAGTAACTTATAAAGGTAAACCGATCAGACTTACACCTGACTTCTCGATGGAAACTATGAAAGCCAGAAGGTCCTGGATAGAGGTTCTGCAGAAGCTAAGAGACCATGGATGCAAACCCAAACTACTATACCCAGCCAAGCTATCGTTCATTATCAATGGAGAAAACAAGACATTCCAGGATAAGAACAAATTTAAACAATACGTAGCCACAAATCCAGCACTACAGAAAGTAATAGAAGGAAAATCGCAACCCAAGGAATCCAACACTGCCAACACTGCCTACAATAACCCAGGCATCTAATGACCCTTCACGAGCACATCTCAAAGAAGGGAGACACACAATCTCTACTACCAAAAGCAATAAGAATAACCGGAGTAAACAACCACTGGTCATTAATATCACTTAATATTAATGGGCTCAATTCACCTATAAAAAGGCACAGGCTAAAAGATTGGATACGAAAACAGGATCCAACATTCTGCTGTTTGCAAGAAACACATCTCAACCACAAAGACAGGCACCTACTCAGAGTAAAGGGTTGGGAAAAGGTCTTTCAAGCAAATGGTCCTAAGAAAAAAGCAGGTGTGGCCATACTAATTTCTAACAAAACTGACTTCAAACTAAAATCAATCAGAAGAGACCGAGACGGTCACTTTATACTCATAACAGGAACAATTCATCAGGAGGACGTCTCAATCCTGAATATATACGCCCCCAATATAAAAGCACCTACTTATGTAAAAGAAATATTACTAGAACTCAAGGCAGACATCAAACCACACACACTAGTAGTAGGAGACTTCAACACACCTCTCTCTCCAAGGGACAGGTCAATCAGACAGAAACCTAATAGAGAATTAAGAGAATTATTGGAGGTAATGAAGCAAATGGACTTAACAGACATCTATAGAACACTCCACCCAAGTAGGAGAATATACCTTCTTCTCTGCAGCTCATGGAACCTTCTCAAAAATTGAACACATACTTGGAAACAAAGGAAACCTCCACAGATACAAAAAAATATCAGTGTCCACCTGTGTCTTATCAGATCATCACGGATTAAAGTTAGAAGGCAACAACCACGCTGCCCCCAAAAAACCGACAAACTCATGGAAACTGAACAGTCAACTACTGAACCACACCTGGGTCAAGGAAGAAATCAAGAAAGAAATTAAAGTCTTCCTTGAATTTAATGAAAATAAAGGGACAACATACTCAAACCTATGGGACACAATGAAAGCAGTGCTAAGAGGAAAGTTCATAGCACTAAGTGCCCACTTAAAGAAAACGGAGAATGCATACATTGGGGACTTAAAAACACACCTGAAAGCTCTAGAAAAAAAAGAAGCAGACGCGCCCAGGAGAAGTAGAAGACTGGAAATAATAAAACTGAGGGCTGAAATCAACAAAATAGAAACACAGAAAACAGTCCAAAGAATCAATGAAACAAAAAGCTGGTTCTTGGAGAAAATCAACAAGATCGACAAACCCCTATCCAAACTAATTAAACGACAGAGAGAGAACACGCAAATAAATAAGATCAGAAATGAAAAGGGGGACATAACCACAGACACAGAGGAAATTCAGAGAATCATTAGATCTTACTACAAAAGCCTGTATGCCACAAAACTGGAAAATACAAAAGAAATGGACATTTTTTTAAATAAGTATCATATACCAAAGCTAAACCAAGACCAGGTGAATGATCTAAATAGACCAGTTTATCGCGAAGAATTAGAAATGGTTATCAAAAATCTCCCTTCGAAAAAAAGCCCAGGACCAGATGGTTTCAATGCAGAATTCTACCAGAACTTCCAAGAAGAACTAATACCTATACTCCTTAATGTATTTCACAATATAGAAACAGAAGAGTCATTGCCAAATTCCTTTTATGAAGCTACAGTTACCCTGATACCAAAACCACAAAAAGACCCAACCAAGAAAGAGAATTACAGACCGATCTCACTCATGAACATCGACGCAAAAATTTTCAATAAAATACTGGCAAACCGAATCCAAGAACACATAAGAAAAATTATCCATTATGATCAAGTAGGCTTCATCCCAGAGATGCAGGGCTGGTTCAACATACGCAAATCTATCAATGTAATCCACCATATAAATAAACTGAAAGAAAAAAACCATATGATCATTTCACTAGATGCTGAAAAAGCATTCGACAAAATTCAACACCCCTTTATGATAAAGGTCTTGGAGAGAATAGGGATACAAGGGTCCTACCTAAATATAATAAAAGCTATTTACAGCAAGCCAACAGCTAACATTAAATTAAACGGAGAAAAACTCAAAGCCATCCCACTAAAATCAGGAACACGACAAGGATGTCCACTCTCTCCATACCTCTTCAATATAGTGCTTGAAATTCTAGCAATAGCAATAAGACAACATAAGGGGATCAAGGGGATTCGTATTGGAAAGGAAGAAGTTAAGCTTTCATTATTTGCAGATGATATGATAGTGTACATAAGCGACCCCAAAAATTCTACCAAAGAACTCCTACAGCTGATAAACAGCTTTAGTAATGTGGCAGGATACAAGATCAACTCCAAAAAATCAGTTGCGTTCCTTTACACCAAGAATAAGGAAGCAGAGAGGGAAATCAGAGAAGCATCACCTTTCACGATAGCCACAAATAGCATAAAATACCTTGGGGTAACCCTGACCAAGGAAGTGAAAGATCTACTTGACAAGAACTATAAGTCTTTGAAGAAAGAAATTGAAGAAGACACCAGAAAATGGAAAGACCTCCCTTGCTCTTGGATTGGGAGGATCAACATAGTAAAAATGGCAATTCTACCAAAAGCAATCTATAGATTCAATGCAATCCCCATCAAAATCCCATCAAAATTCTTCACAGATCTGGAGAAGACAATAATTAACTTTATATGGAAAAACAAAAAACCCAGGATAGCCAAAACAATCTTATACAATAAAGGATTGTCTGGAGGCATTACCATCCCTGACTTCAAATTCTATTACAGAGCTACAGTATTGAAAACAGCTTGGTATTGGCATAAAAACAGAGAAGTCGACCAATGGAATCGAATAGAAGACCCTGACATTAACCCACAAACCTATGAACACCTGATCTTCGATAAAGGAGCTAAAAGTATACAATGGAAAAAAGAGAGCATCTTCAACAAATGGTGCTGGCAAAACTGGATGTCAATCTGTAGAAGAATGAAAATAGATCCATATCTATCACCATGCACAAAACTCAAATCCAAATGGATTAAAGACCTCAATATAAGTCCGAACACACTGAACCTGATAGAGGAGAAAGTGGGAAGTACTCTACAGCAAATGGGCACAGGAGACCACTTCCTATGTATAACCCCAGCAGCACAGACACTAAGGGCATCATTGAATAAATGGGACTTCCTGAGGCTGAGAAGCTTCTGTAAAGCAAAGGACACTGTCACTAAGACAAAAAGACAACCCACTGACTGGGAGAAGATCTTCACCAACCCTGCAACTGACAAAGGTTTGATCTCCAAAATATATAAAGAACTCAAGAAACTAGACCGTAAAAGGCTAATCAACCCAATTATAAAATGGGGCACTGAGCTGAACAGAGAATTCTCAACAGAAGAAGTTCAAATTTCCAAAAGATACTTAAGGTCATGCTCAACTTCCTTAGCGATCAGGGAAATGCAAATCAAGACAACTTTAAGATACCACCTTACACCTGTCAGAATGGCTAAAATAAAAAACACCAATGATAGCCTTTGCTGGAGAGGTTGTGGAGAAAGGGGTACAATCACCCATTGCTGGTGGGAATGCAAACTTGTGCAACCACTCTGGAAAGCAGTGTTTCGGTTTCTCAGGAAATTCGGGATCAACCTACCCCTGGATCCAGCAATACCACTCTTGGGAATATACCCAAGAGAGGCCCTATCATACAACAAAAGTATATGCTCAACTATGTTCATGGCAGCATTGTTTGTAATAGCCAGAACCTGGAAACAACCTAGATGCCCTTCAACGGAAGAATGGATGAAGAAAGTATGGAATATATACATATTAGAGTATTACTCAGCAGTAAAAAACAAGGACTTCTTGAATTTTGCATACAAATGGATGGAAATAGAAAACACTATCCTGAGTGAGGTAAGCCAGACCCAAAAAGAGGAACATGGGATGTACTCACTCATATTTGGTTTCTAGCCATAAATAAAGGACATTGAGCTTATAATTCATGTTCCTAGAGAAGCTAAATAAGGCGAATCCAAAGACAAACACATAGGCATCCTCAGGAATATTAACCTTCATCAGGCGATGAAAGGAGACAGAGACAGAGACCCACACAGGAGCACCGGACAGAAATCTCAAGGTCCAAATCAGGAGCAGAAGGAGACGGAGCACGAGCAAGGAACTCAGGACCACGAGGGGTGCACCCACACACTAAGACAATGGGGATGTTCTATTGGGATCTCACCAAGGCCAGCTGGCCTAGGTCTGAAAAAGCATGGGATAAATCCGGACTAGCTGAACATAGCGGACAATGAGGAATACTGAGAATTCAAGAACAATTGCAGTGGGTTTTTGATCCTACTGCACGTACTGGCTTTGTGGGAGCCTAGGCAGTTTGAATGCTCACCTTACGAGACCTGGATAGAGGTGGGCAGTCCTTGGGCTTCCCACAGGTCAGGGAACCCTGATTGCTCTTCGAGCAGATGAGGGAGGGGGACTTGATCGGGGGGAGGGGGAGGGAAATGGGAAGCGGTTGTGGGGACGAGGCAGAAATCCTTAATAAATAAATAAATTTAAAAAAGAAAAAAAAAAAAAAAAAAGACTTACACCTGACTTCTCTATGGAAACCATGAAAGCCAAAAGGTCCTGGATAGATGTACTCCAAAAACTAAGAGACCACAGATGCAAGCCCAGACTACTATATCCAGCCAAATTTTCGTTCACTATAAATGGAGAAAACAAAATTTTCCAGGATAAAAACAAATTTAAACAATACGTAGCCACAAATCCAGCCTTACAGAAAGTAATAGAAGGAAAATCACTAACCAAGGAGTCCAACAATGACCACAATAACTCAGACATCTAGAGACCCTTCACCAGTGCAAATCAAAGAAGGAAAACACACAAACCCTACTACTAAAAAAGTGACCGGAGTTAACAACCACTGGTCATTAATATCACTTAATATCAATGGGCTCAACTCACCTATAAAAAGGCACAGGCTAAGAGATTGGATAAGAAAACAGGATCCAACATTCTGCTCTCTACAAGAAACACACCTCAAACACAAAGACAGGCACCTACTCAGAGTAAAGGGCTGGGAAAAGGCTTATCAAGCAAATGGACCTAAGAAACAAGCAGGTGTGGCCATACTAATTTCTAACAAAGTTGACTTCAAACTTAAATCAATCAGAAGAGATGGAGAGGGACATTTGATACTCATAACAAGAACAATTCATCAGGAAGAAGTCTCAATCCTGAATATCTATGGCCCTAATATAAAAGCACCCACGTACATAAAAGAAACATTGCTAAAACTCAAGGCAGCCATCAAACCGCACACACTAATAGTAGGAGACTTCAACACTCCTCTCTCACCAATGGAAAGGTCAATCAGACAGAAACCTAACAGAGAAATTAGAGAATTAATGGGGGTAATGAATCATTTGGACTTAACAGACATCTATAGAACATTCCACCCAAAGAGGAAAGAATACACCTTGTTCTCTGCAGCTCATGAAACCTTCTCGAAAATGGACCACATACTCGGTAACAAAGCTAACTTACACAGTTACAAAAAAATATTAGTAACCACCTGTTTCTTATCAGATCACCATGGATTAAAGTTAGAATTCAACAACAATGCTACCCCCAGAAAGCCTACAAACTCATGGAACCTGAACAGTCAATTACTGAACCATACCTGGATTAATGAAGAAATAAAGAAAGAAATTAAAGTCTTCCTTGAATTCAATGAAAATAAAGAAACAACATACTCGAACTTATGGGACACTATGAAAGCAGTCCTGAGAGGAAAGGTCATAGCACTAAGTGCCCACCTAAAGAAAACAGAGAAAGCACATATTGGAGACTTAACAGCCCACTTGAAAGCTCTAGAAAAAAAAAAAGAAGCAGACTCACCTAGGAGGAGTAGAAGACTGGAAATAATCAAACTGAGGGCTGAAATCAACAAAATAGAAACACAGAAAACAATCCAAAGAATCAATGAAACAAAAAGCTGGTTCCTGGAGAAAATCAACAAGATTGATAAACCCCTATCCAAACTAACCAAATGGCAGAGAGAGAACACGCAAATTAATAAGATCAGAAATGAAAAGGGGGACATAACCACAGACACAGAGGAAATTCAGAGAGTCATTAGATCTTACTACAAAAGCCTGTATGCCACAAAACTGGAAAATGTAAAAGAAATGGACACGTTTTTAGATAAATACCATTTACCAATACTAAACCAGGACCAGGTGAACAATCTAAACAGACCTGTCAGTCGCGAAGAATTAGAAGCCGTTATCAAAAACCTCCCTACCAAAAAAAGCCCAGGACCAGATGATTTCAATGCAGAATTCTCCCAGAACTTCCAAGAAGACCTAATACCTATACTCCTTAATGTATTCCACAATATAGAAACAGAAGGGTCATTACCAAATTCCTTTTATGAAGCCAAAATTACTCTGATACCAAAACCACTCAAAGACTCAACCAGGAAAGAGAACTACAGGCCAATCTCACTCATGAATATCGATGCAAAAATCCTCAACAAAATACTGGCAAATCGAATCCAAGAACACATCCGAAAAATTATCAATTATGATCAAGTAGGCTTCATTCCTGAGATGCAGGGCTGGTTCAACATACGAAAATCTATCAATGTAATCCAGCATATAAATAAAATGAAAGAAAAAAACCATATGATCATTTCATTAGATGCTGAAAAAGCATTTGACAAAATTCAACATCCATTTATGTTAAAAGTCTTGGAGAGATTAGGGATACAAGGGTCATACCTAAATGTAATAAAAGCTATATACAGCAAGCCGAGAGCTAACATCAAATTAAACGGAGAGAAACTCAAAGCCATCCCACTTAACTCAGGAATACGACAAGGCTGTCCACTCTCGCCATACCTCTTCAATATAGTGCTTGAAGTTCTAGCAATAGCAATAAGACAACATAATGGAATCAAGGGGATTCGAATTGGAAAGGAAGAAGTTAAACTTTCGTTATTTGCAGATGATATGATAGTGTACATAAGTGACCCCAAAAACTCCACCAAAGAACTTTTACAGCTGATAAACAGCTTTAGTAATGTGGCAGGATACAAGATCAACTCCGAAAAATCAGTCGCCCTCTTATACACAAAGGATATGGAAGCAGAGAGGGAAATCAGAGGAGCTTCACCATTCACAATAGCCAAAAACAGCATAAAATATCTTGGGGTACATCTAACCAAGGAAGTGAAAGATCTATTTGACAAGAACTTTAAGGCATTGAAGAAAGAAATTGAAGAGGATACCAAAAAATGGATGGACCTCCCTTGCTCTTGGATTGGGAGGATCAACATAGTAAAAATGGCAATTCTACCAAAGGCAATTTATAGATTCAATGCAATCCCCATCAAGATCCCATCAAAATTCTTCACAGATCTGGAGAGGACAGTAATCAACTTTATATGGAAAAACAAAAAACCCAGGATAGCCAAAACAATCCTATACAATAAAGGATCTTCTGGAGGCATTATCATCCCTGACTTCAAACTCTATTACAGAGCTACAGTAATGAAAACAGTGTGGTACTGGCATAAAAACAGAGAAGTCGACCAATGGAATCGTACAGAAGACACGGATTTTATCCCACAAACCGATGAACACCTCATTTTTGATAAAGGAGCTAAAAGTATACAATGGAAGAAAGAAAGCATCTTCAGCAAATGGTGCTGGCACAACTGGATGTCATCCTGTAGAAGAATGAAAATAGACCCTTATCTATCACCGTGCACAAAACTCAAGTCCAAATGGATTAAAGACCTCACTATCAGCCCGAACACACTGAACCTGATAGAAGAGAAAGTGGGAAGTACCCTACAGGAGATGGGCACAGGAGATCGCTTCCTATGTATAACTCCAGAAGCACAGACATTAAGGGCAACATTGAATAAATGGGACCTACTTAAACTGAGAAGCTTCTGTAAAGCAAAGGACATAGTCACTAAGACACAAAGGCAACCTACTGACTGGGAGAAGATCTTCACCAACCCCACAACAGACAAAGGTCTCATCTCCAAAATATATAGAGAACTCAAGAAACTAGACTTTAAAATGCTAATTAACCCAATTAAAAAATGGGGCACAGAACTGAACAGAGAATTCTCAGCAGAGGAAGTTCAAATGGCCAAAAGACACTTAAAGTCGTGCTCAACTTCCTTAGCAATCAGGGAAATGCAAATCAAAACAACTTTGAGATATCATCTTACACCTGTCAGAATGGCTAAAGTCAAAAACACCAAGGATAACTTTTGCTGGAGAGGCTGTGGAGGAAGGGGTACCCTCATCCATTGCTGGTGGGAATGCAATCTTGTGCAACCACTGTGGAAGTCAGTGTTTCGGTTTCTCAGGAAATTCGGGATCAACTTACCCCTGGACCCAGCAATACCACTCCTGGGAATATACCCAAGAGATGCTCTATCATATGACAAGAGCATTTGTTCAACTATGTTCATAGCAGTATTATTTGTAATAGCCAGAACCTGGAAACAACCTAGATGCCCTTCAATGGAAGAATGGATGAAGAAAGTATGGAATATATACACGCTAGGGTACTACGCTGCGGTAAAAAACAATGACTTCTCGAATTTTGCATGCAAATAGATGGAAATAGAAAACACTATCCTTAGTGAGGTGTCCCAGACCCAAAAAGATGAACATGGGATGTACTCACTCATAATTGGTTTCTAGCCATAAATAAGGGTCACGGAGTCTACAATAGGTGAACCTAAAGAAGCTAAGTAAGAAGGTGAACCCAAGGAAAAACATATAGTTATCCTCTTGGCTAAGGGAAGTAGACCAAATTGCCGGGGAGAAAATTAGGATCTTGAGGGTGGGGTGGGATGGGGGTAAGGGGAGATGGGGAGAGAAAAGGTAGAAGGGAAGGAGGGGGGACTTGGAGAATCAGGAGAATTGGGATAAAGGAAAGGTGGATAGGGGAGCACGGAACCACAATTCTTAGTTAAGGGAACCACTTTAGGTTGAGCAAGAGATTTGACCCTAGAGGGGCTCCCTAGTGCCCAAGATGAGGTTCCCAGTTAGTTCCTTGGGCAGCTGAGGATTGGGAACCTGAAATGACCCTATCCTAGAGCAATACTGACGAATATCTTGCATATCATCATAGAACCTTCATCTGGTGATGGATAGAGATAGAGACAGATACCCACACAGGAGCAATGGACTGAACTCCCAAGGTCCCAATGAGGAGAAGAAGGAGGGAGAACATGAGCAAAGAAGTCGGGACCACGAGGGGTGCACCCACCCACTGAGACAGTGGAGCTGATCTATTGGGAGCTCACCAAGGCCAGCTGGACTGTGACCGAAAAAGCATGGGATAAAACTGGACTCTGAACATGGCGAACAATGAGGGCTGATGAGACGCCAAGGACAATGGCACGGGGTTTTGATCCTACTTAATGTGCTGGCTTTGTGGGAGCCTAGCCAGTTTGGATGTTCACCTTCCTAGATATGGACGGAGGGGGGGAGGACCTAGGACTTACCACAGGGCAGGGAACCCGGACTGCTCTGTGGACTGGACAGGGAGGGGGAGAGGAGTGGGGGGAGGGGGAGAAGGGTGGGAGGAGGGGGAGAAGGGTGGGAGGAGGGGGAGGGACATGGGAGGCTGGGAGGAGGTGGAAACTTGTTTTTTGTTTATGTTTTTTTTTCTTCTTTTCTTAATAAAAAAAATTAAAAAAAAATTTAAAAGAGAACACAATAAAAAAAACAAGTACATGTAAATATATCTATGAGCATTCTAAATTCCTCAGTGAATTCAAGGGTTATGTAATGTCATCAACAATTATACTAATTTATATATGCTGAGTGTAATGGACAAAGGAATAATTTTTTACCACTCTATTAAAATGAGAAAGTTTCCACCAAAAAAAAAACTGAAAGAAAAAAACCATATGATCATTTCATTAGATGCTGAAAAAGCATTTGACAAAATTCAACATCCATTTATGTTAAAAGTCTTGGAGAGATTAGGGATACAAGGGTCATACCTAAATGTAATAAAAGCTATATACAGCAAGCTGACAGCTAACATCAAATTAAACGGAGAGAAACTCAAAGCCATCCCACTTAACTCAGGAATACGACAAGGCTGTCCGCTCTCGCGATACCTCTTCAATATAGTGCTTGAAGTTCTAGCAATAGCAATAAGACAACATAATGGGATCAAGGGGATTCGAATTGGAAAGGAAGAAGTTAAACTTTCGTTATTTGCAGATGATATGATAGTGTACATAAGCGACCCCAAAAACTCCACCAAAGAACTTTTACAGCTGATAAACAGCTTTAGTAATGTGGCAGGATACAAGATCAACTCCAAAAAATCAGTCGCCCTCTTATCCACAAAGGATATGGAAGCAGAGAGGGAAATCAGAGAAGCTTCACCATTCACAATAGCCACAAACAGCATAAAATATCTTGGTGTAAATCTAACCAAGGAAGTGAAAGATCTATTTGACAAGAACTTTAAGGCATTGAAGAAAGAAATTGAAGAGGATACCAAAAAAATGGATGGATCTACCTTGCTCTTGGATTGGGAGGATCAACATAGTAAAAATGGCAATTCTAACAAAGGCAATTTATAGATTCAATGCTATCTCCATCAAGATCCCATCAAAATTCTTCACAGATCTGGAGAGGACAATAATCAACTTTATATGGAAAAACAAAAAACCCAGGATAGCCAAAACAATCCTATACAATAAAGGATCTTCTGGAGTCATTACCATCCCTGACTACAAACTCTATTACACAGCTACAGTAATGAAAACAGTGTGGTACTGGCATAAAAACAGAGAAGTCGACCAATGGAATCGTACAGAAGACACGGATTTTATCCCACAAACCTATGAACACCTCATTTTTGATAAAGGAGCTAAAAGTATACAATGGAAGAAGGAAAGCATCTTCAACAAGTGGTGCTGGCACAACTGGATGTTAACCTGTAGAAGAATGAAAATAGACCAATATCTATCACCGTGCACAAAACTCAAGTCCAAATGGATTAAAGACCTCAATATCAGCCCGAACACACTGAACCTGATAGAAGAGAAAGTGGGAAATACCCTACAACAGATGGGCACAGGAGATCGCTTCCTATGTATAACCCCAGAAGCACAGACATTAAGGGCAACATTGAATAAATGGGACCTACTTAAACTGAGAAGATTCTGTAAAGCAAAGGACATAGTCACTAAGACACAAAGGCAACCTACTGACTGGGAGAAGATCTTCACTAACCCCACAACAGACAAAGGTCTGATCTCCAAAATATATAGAGAACTCAAGATACTAGACTTTAAAATGCTAACTAACCCAATTAAAAAATGGGGCACTGATCTGAACAGAGAATTCTCAACAGAAGAAGTTCAAATGGCCAAAAGACACTTAAAGTTGTGCTCAATTTCCTTAGCAATCAGGGAAATGCAAATCAAAACAACTTTGAGATATCATCTTACACCTGTCAGAATGGCTAAAGTCAAAAACACCAAGGATAACCTTTGCTGGAGAGGCTGTGGAAGAACGGGTACCCTCATCCATTGCTGGTGGGAATGCAATCTTGGGCAACCACTGTGGAAGTCAGTGTTTCGGTTTCTCAGGAAATTCGGGATCAACTTACCCCTGGACTCAGCAATACCACTCCTGGGAATATACCCAAGAGATGCTCTATCATATGACAAAAGCATTTGTTCAACTATGTTCATAGCAGTATTATTTGTAATAGCCAGAACCTGGAAACAACCTAGATGCCCTTCAATGGAAGAATGGATGAAGAAAGTATGGAATATATACACGCTAGGGTACTACTCTGCGGTAAAAAACAATGACTTCTCGAATTTTGCATGCAAATAGATGGAAATAGAAAACACTATCCTTAGTGAGGTGTCCCAGACCCAAAAAGATGAACATGGGATGTACTCACTCATAATTGGTTTCTAGCCATAAATAAGGGTCACGGAGTCTATAATAGGTGAACCTAAAGAAGCTAAGTAAGAAGGTGAACCCAAGGAAAAACATATAGTTATCCTCTTGGCTAAGGGAAGTAGACCAAATTGCCGGGGAGAAAATTGGGATCTTGGGGTGGGGTGGGGTGGGGGTAAGGGGAGATGGGGAGAGAAAAGGTAGAAGGGAAGGAGGGGGGACTTGGGGAATCAGGAGAATTGGGATAAAGGAAAGGTGGATAGGGGAGCACGGAACCACAATTCTTAGTTAAGGGAGCCACTTTAGGGTGGGCAGGAGATTTGACCCTAGAGGGGCTCCCAAGTGCCCAAGATGAGGTTCCCAGTTAATTCCTTGGGCAGCTGAGGATTGGGAACCTGAAATGACCCTATCCTAGAGCAATACTGACGAATATCTTGCATATCATCATAGAACCTTCATCTGGTGATGGATAGAGATAGAGACAGATACCCACACAGGAGCAATGGACTGAACTCCCAAGGTCCCAATGAGGAGCAGAAGGAGGGAGAACATGAGCAAAGAAGTCGGGACCACGAGGGGTGCACCCACCCACTGAGACAGTGGAGCTGATCTATTGGGAGCTCACCAAGGCCAGCTGGACTGTGACCGAAAAAGCATGGGATAAAACTGGACTCTGAACATGGCGAACAATGAGGGCTGATGAGACGCCAAGGACAATGGCACGGGGTTTTGTTCCTACTTAATGTGCTGGCTTTGTGGGAGCCTAGCCAGTTTGGATGTTCACCTTCCTAGATATGGACGGAGGGGGGGAGGACCTAGGACTTACCACAGGGCAGGGAACCCGGACTGCTCTGTGGACTGGAGAGGGAGGGGGAGAGGAGTGGGGGGAGGGGGAGAAGGGTGGGAGGAGGGGGAGAAGGGTGGGAGGAGGGGGAGGGAAATGGGAGGCTGGGAGGAGGTGGAAACTTGTTTTTTGTTTATGTTTTTTTCTTCTTTTCTCAATAAAAAAAGAAAGAAATGGAGGAAAACACAAACAAAAAATTGGAAGACATCAGCATCACTTTAAGAAAAACAAAGAAAAAGAAATCAAACATTGGAAAAAAACTATTCAGGACATGAAAACTGAAATAAGAACAATAATGAATACATAATTCAAGGGAAGTTTGGAAACATAAATTATGAGCAAATGATCAGAAACCACGAATGCAAGCATGAGCAGCCAAATACAAGATATAGAAGAGAGAATCTCAAGTGCTGAAGATATAATAGAGTAAATAGACTCATCAATTAAAAAAACAGTAAATCTAACAAAAGCTTAATCCAAAGTATCTAGGAAATATGGGACATCATGAAAAGGCCAAATCTAAGAATAGAATAAGGAGAAGTTCATCTCAAAAGCACAGAAAATTTATTTAACAAAATCATAGGAGAAAACTTTACCAACCTAAAGAAAGATGCCTATGAATATACAAGAAGCTTACAGAACACCAAATAGATTGGCTCCAAATAAAAAGTCTTCTTGCCATATAATAATCAAAATACTAAACATACAGAGTAAAGGAAGAATATTAACAGCAGCAAAGAAAAAGGCCAAGTAACATATAAAAAAGACATAGCAGAATTACAACTGACTTTTCATTTGACACAATGAAAGTCAGAAGGTCGTGCTCAAGTGTTATGCAGACATTAAGAGACCATGGATGCCAGCCCAGACTACAATACCCAGCAAAACTTTCAATCACCATAGAAGGACAAATAAAATAATCCATGACATAGCTAGATTTTACTAATACATAGCTGCAAACCCAGACCTACACACAATACTAGAAGGAAAACTCCAATTCAAGGAAGGTGGCTACACCAACAAAAACATAGACAATTGATGGTCTCATAGCAGCAAATCCCAAAGAGGGAAAAACAACACTGACAATGAAAACTAAATTAACAGGATATAGCAATCAGTGGTCTTTAATATTCCTTAATGTAAATGAACTCAACTCACTTATAAAAAACACAGGCTAACAGATTGGAAAAGAAAACAGAATCCATCCATCTTCTGCATACGAGAAACACATCTCAACTTCAAAGACAGACATCATCTCAGAGTAGAGAGTTGGGAAAAAATATACCAATCAAATGGACCTAAAAAACAAGTGGGTGTAGCTATTTTAATATCTAACAAAATAGACTTCAAGCTTAAATCAGTAAAAAGAGACAGAGAAGGGCATTTCATATTAATCACAGCTAAAATCCATCAAGAGGAAATTTCAATACTGGACATCTAGGCCCAAATTCAATGGCATCCTCATATGTAAAAGAAACATTTCTAAAGCATAATTCATACATTAAACCACACACACTAATAGTGGGAGACTTCAACACTCCCCTTTTACCAGTGTCAGTCAGACAAAAATGAACAGAGAAATAAGAGAACTAACAGATGTTATGACTCAAATGGACTTAAAAGACATCTATAGAATATTCCATCCAAACAGAAAAGATTACACCTTCTTCTCAGCCCCTCATGGAACTTTCTCAAAAATTGACCACATACTCAGTAACAAAACAAACCTCAGTAAATACAAAAAAAAAAAATGGAATAATCCAATGTACCTTATCAGATCACCATGGTTTAAAACTAGAACTCAGCAGTAATACTAATTCCAAAAATCACACTAACACATGGGAATTAAACAATGTTCACCTGAATCATCAATGGGTCAAGGAAAAAATAAAGGGAGAAATTAAAGACTTCCCAAAAGTCAATGAAAATGACCACACAACATACACAAATTTAGGGGACACAATGAAATCAGTGTTAAGAGGAAAGTCCATAGCACTAAATGCCTACATAAAGAACCTGGAAAAATCCCACTCTAGGGAATTAATAGAACATTTGAAAACTTTAGAACAAAAAGAAGCAAACTCACAAAGAAAACTAGATTGTAGGAAATAATCAAAGTGAGAGCTGAAATCAATAAGATAGAAATAAAGAAAAGAATAGAAAGAATCAATGAGACAAAGAGTTGGTTCTTCAAGAAAATCAACAAAATAAACAAACCTTCATCATAACTAACCAAAAGGCAGAGAGAAAATATCCAAATTAACGAAGTCAGAAATCAAAAGGAAGACATAACCACAGACATGGATGAAATACTGAGAATCATCAGGTCATATTTGAAAACCTATACTCCAAAAATAGGAAATCTTAAAGGAAATGGACAACTTTCTGGATAAATATTATTTACCAAAATTAAATCAAGATAAGCAAATTAAACAGACCTATAAATGCTGAAGAAATAGAAATGTTCATCAAAAGTCTCCCAACCAAAAAAAAAAAAGCCCAGGACCAGATGGTTTCAGCTCAGAATTCTATAAGCCTTTCAAAGAAGGACTAATATGTCCCCCATTATGCCTCAAATTATTCCATACAATAGAAACAGAAGGAACAATGCCAAACTCTTTTTATGAGGCTACAATTACCTTGATTCCCAAACCACAGAAAGACATTACTAAGAAAGAGATTTACAGACCAATCTCACACATGAACATTGATGCAAAAATACTAAATAAAATACTGGCAAATTGAATCCAAGAACATGACAGAATATTTATCCACCATGATCAAGTGGGCTTCATCCCAGAGATTCAGGGATGGTTCAACATAAGAAAATCTTTCAATATCATTCACTATATAAACATGCTGAAGAAAAAAAAAAACACGATTATCTCATTAGATACCAAAAAAGCTTTTGACAAAATACAACATCCATTCATGATAAATATCTTAGAGAGAGCAGGGATACAAGGAACATACCTAAATATAATAAAGGCAATACACAGCAAGTCAATAGCAAACATCAAACTAAAATGAGAGGAACTTCCAGCGAATCTACTGAAATCAGGAACGAGACAAGGTTGTCCACTTTCTCCATATCTACTCAATATTGTTCTTGAGGGCCTAGCTAGAGCAATAAAACACAAAACAGAGATGGACGGTTTATAAATTGGAATAGGAGTCAAAGTCTCACTGTATGCTGATAATATGATAGTTTACATAGGCGATCCCCAAAATTCTACCAAGGAACTTCTACAACTTACAAACACTTTCATTGTAGCACTTTACAAGATTAAATCAAAATGATCAGTAGCACTCATGTATACATACGAAAAGAGGGTTGGGGATGAAATCAGAGAATCAACACCTTTCACAATAGCCACAAATAACATAAAATATATTTGGGTAACTCTAACCAAACATGAGGAAGACTTATATGACAAGAACTTTAAAACTTTGAAGAAAGAAATTGAAAAAGAAACCAGAAAGTGGAAAGATCTTCTATGCTCTTGGGTAGGCAGAATCAACATAGTAAAAATTGCAATCTTACCAAAAGCAATCTACAGATTTAAAACAATACCCAGCAAAAGCCCAGCAAAATTTTTCACAGACCTCAAAAGAACAGTACTCAGCTTCATATGAAAAAGCAAAAAACCCAGGATAGCAAAAACAATCCTATACAATAAAAGAACTTCTGGAGGCATCACATTCCCTGACTTCACACTCTATTACAGAGCTACAGTACTTAAAACAGCCTGGTGTTGGCATAAGAACAAATAAGAAAACTGATGGAATAGAATAGAAGACACAGATATCAATCCACACATCTTTGAACACCCGAGTTTTGAAAATGAAGCAAAAGATATCAAATGGAAAAGAAGAAATCATATTTAACAAGTGGTGCTGGCATAACTGGATATCAACATGTAGAAGAACTAAAATAGATCCATATTTATCAGCATGCACAAAACTCAAGTCCGAATAGATCAAAGACTTCAACATAAAGCCAGCCACACTGACCCTTATAGAAGAGAGAGTGGGAAGTACACTTGAACACATTGGCACAGGAGACCACTTCCTAATTATAACTCCAGTAGCACAGACAGGGAGAGAAACAATTAATAAATGGGACCTCCTGAAACTGAAAAGCGTCTGTAAAGCAAAGGCTACAGTCAACAAGACAAAACGACAGCCTATAGATTGGGAAAAAAATCTTCACTAAACCCACATCAAAAAGAGGTCTGATCTCCAAAATATACAAAGAACTCAAGAAATTGGTCATCAAAAGAACACATAACCCAATAAAAAAAAAAAAAAAAAAAAAAAAAAAAAAAAAACAAATGTAGTATAGACCTAAACAGAGAATTCTTTTTTTTTTTTTTTTTTTTTTTTTTTTTTTTTTTTTTTTTTTTTTGGTTTTTTCGAGACAAGGTTTCTCTGTGGTTTTGGAGCCTGTCCTGGAACTAGCTCTTGTAGACCAGGCTGGTATCGAACTCACAGAGATCCGCCTGCCTCTGCCTCCCGAGTGCTGGGATTACAGGCATGCGCCACCACCGCCCGGCTTAAACAGAGAATTCTTAACAGAGGAATCTAAAATGGGTGAAAGACACTTAAGGAAATGTTCAAGATTCTTAGTCATCAGAGAAATTTAATTCCAAACAACTCTGAGATCTATCTTATACCTGTAAGAATGGCCAAGATCAAAAACATTGATGATAATTTATGCTGGATAGGCTGTGGGGAAAAGGGAACACTTCTGCATTGCTGGTGGGAATGCAAGCCGGTACAACTCCTTTGGATGTCAGTGTGGCGATTTCTCAGAATATTAGTAAACATCCTTCTTCAAAACCCAGTAATACCACTTTTGGATATATATCTAAAGGATGCTCAATCGAGCCACATGGACATGTGCTCAACTATGTTCAAAGCAGCATTTTTGTCATAGCCAGAATCTGGAAACAACCTAATTGCCCTTTGACCAAAGTATGGATAAGCAATATGTGGTACATTTACACAGTTGAGTACTGGACGGCAGAAAAAAATAACATCTTGAATTTTGCTGGAAAATAGATAGAGCTAGAAAACATTATTTTGAGTGAGGTAACCCAGACACACAAAGACAATTATTACATGTATTTACTCATAGGTGGTTTTTAAACATAAAGCAAAAAAAAAAAAAAAAAGCCACACACAAACCACAATCCCAGAATGCTTAGACCACAATGAAGATACTAAGAGAGACATACATAGATCTAATCTATACTGGAAGTAGA
This sequence comes from Microtus oregoni, assembly GCF_018167655.1. Lineage (NCBI taxonomy): Eukaryota > Metazoa > Chordata > Mammalia > Rodentia > Cricetidae > Microtus > Microtus oregoni. Next base: position 20,559,063 of record NW_024543093.1, on the reverse strand, counting down.
AAAAGAAAAGATCTCCAGAGCAAATTGGGAGCATGGAGACATTGGAGGAGGATTCAAGAGGAGGGGAGAGGCAGGAAGAGGAGCAGAGAAAAATATAGAGTTCAATAAAAATGAATAAAAAAAATTTTAAGAGTTACCTATAATGCACCTCCTATTTACTTAAGTAATATTATATTCTTCTGGAGTCTTTGATTCAGTTGAAGAAAGATAGTTATAATTATAAAAGTTAGATTAGATATAAAACTTTGGACTCATAGAGATGGGATAGATAATAGAGTATTTTCCATAATTTGCCAAATGTACATGAACTAAATATTGTAACTATAATTCTTGCTTGTTATCTGTTTTATTATATGTAATCTTATTAAATAAATCTAAAACCTTTCTTTTTAGTTAGCCAGAGAAGGGGAGGTAATGTGGAATTTCCCTTTGCTTGCTGTTAATATATTTTATTGCCATTTGTTAAAAAAAAAAAAAAAAAAGGTGCTTTTGGCCAATGGCCTAACAAAATATAGTCAGGCTGGAAAAGATATATAGAGTAGGCAGAGTCAGAGAGAAGCAATGTAGCCACCATAGTAGACAGATACCGGACACTGGACAGAAACTTACAAATAGGCTACAACCACCTGGTGATACACAGATTAATAGAAATTGGTTAATTTAAGATATAAGAGCTAGCTGGAAGTATGCATAGACTAATAGGCCAAGCAGGGTTTTAATTAATACAGTTTCTGTGTGCTTATTTCTAGTCTTGGCATCTGGAAACAAACAAACAGTCCCCAACTACACTGTAGCAATAAAGTTGTAGTGAAAACCTATAGATAAAAGTCTATAAATATATTTTAGTTTAGTTCTATTAATTAAAGGAATATTTTGCTGGATGGTGGTCATGCACACCTTTAATCCCATCACGCAGGAGGTAGAGGCAGGCTGATCTCTGTGAGTTTAAGGCCAGTCTGGGCTACAAGAGCTAGTTCCAGGACAGGCTCCAAAGCTACAGAGAAACCCTGTCTCAAAAAATCAAAAATGGGAATGTTTCATAAACCATGTAAAATGCAACATAAATTACAATATAATGATTAAAGCTGTGCTTGCATTGGTAAAATGTTACCCATACATAGATATTCATGGTGTGGTTTTTTTCCTGTGAATATAAACAGAGTATAGTTTTTATTCCTGTGAATATAAACAATGAATGAAAACCTCTTTAATAAGATGATTCAGTCATAGAAACACCCCTAAAAACTTCCTGTGAACCTGAGAATTATGAGTTACAGAAATAGGAAGGGTAAGTATAACAAGATAACAGAATCAAATGTGGGCCTAGATTACTTGACTCTCTCTCCTTTTCTAAGTAATTAAAGACATCATATTAGAGAAGACGAACTTGGGTCCTTCATTCTCATTTACTGCTTGAGAACTATGATGTGAACAAGAAATGAGATTCATTATGTTAAAAAACTAAGATTTAGATTGATGTGGCACATAGCAGCTTTTGTGTTGACTAATACAGAGGGTCTTTGTAAAGATCATTATCCCCCATCTTCATTGCACATTGGAGATTTGAGAATATATATATATATGATTGTGCCACCTTAACACCAGGAACTGGGTAGGAAGAATTCATCAGGATCTTTTCTCAACTACAATCTGTTCATATTCACCTTCATTCTCATGAATGTGCTCACTTTGAGGTACAGTGTCCCATACACTGCTAATGATTTAGTTTCCCAAGAAAGACAAAATAACAGTATTATCATGCAGTGTTACCAGTAAACTGCAGAGACAAATAAATAAGGGCAAAATGTAAGTGCTATTACTGACAAAGAATTGAGAATATTTTTAGAGTAAGAAGAACATATGCAAATACTTACATTCATAGGCATAAAATTCTTTATTAAAATTAATAAGAGAGAGTGGATTGTAGGCCCATATTCTACATTGTGTGGCAGCCAAGTTCTTGGGTCATGGTTGGTATTCAGAGGTACCCTGCAAGACAGGCTATCAATACCCTAACAAAAGCTTAGGATATGTGGCTCCTTTTCTTTTGTAATTATGTAAATTGTCTGAGAAGAGGTGTGAATTCCAAGCTAGTGACCTAGCTGCCCACTTGACTGTAGTCCTGCTACCCTGTAATCAGAATGTTAATGAACTTTTACCTTAGTTTACCTTGGAGGATAAAAGGTGTTTGGTTAATAAATGTGGTGATCTTCAGGATTTGAATGAAACCTGAGACTGCCTTCCAAGATATATATATATATATATAGATAGATAGATAGATAGATAGATGATAGATAGATAGATAGATAGATAGATGATAGATTAGATAGATAGATGATAGATGATAGATAGATAGATGATAGATAGATGATAGATAGATAGATAGATAGATAGATAGATAGATAGATAGATAGATAGATAGATTATCAAGGAATTCTATGTAACTTTTTGGAAGCCGCCAAATTTGAATGATATAATTAAAGCATGTCCTCTCAACAAATTTATAAATTCAATATGGACAAGGACCACATCATTTTTTGACTCAGGTCATTTTTTTTCAGACAAAAATATACTACCTTGACAACAGAAGGTGTTAAATAAATGCTGGTAAGTAATTTAATCAATAATCAATAAATCTCTAATTCCTAATTTATATTTATGCAATATGCACTTTATATTATCAAACTCAAGTCTAGGTTTCTGATAATGAAAACATTTTTTTCAGTCTACTTTCTTTAATAATGCCAATCATGAAGTATGTTACATTAATAACATTTCCTTACTTAAATCTTTTTACAGAAGCACAAAAATATCTGACACACAAAGACTTCTACATATCATTGCTTCTTAGAAAATTCTTATATCTAGCACACATCAGTGCCTATATAGATGTATAAGCATGCACGTAAAGAAGGATCATGTCAATATTTTCTACTTTCCTAATTGTCCCCTATGTATACCCAATTTATCACCATCAGATAGTTGCTGTTTGCTCAACCATTATTTTCTGCTTTCTGTATCCAGTCCTGTACCCCAAGAGGATCAGGATTACATACTATACTCCGTAAAGATTTGTCACTTGTATTGGTTTAATATAATGCTGATTGGCCTGTAGTCAGGCAGGAAGTATAAGTGAGCTGACAAGAATAAGAGAATTCTAGGAAGAAGAAAAGATCAGTCTGCAGTTGTAACCCAGACACAGAGGATGCAAGATGAGAATGCCTCACTGATAAAGAGTACCAAGTCTTCTGGCTAAATAGGTGGGAATTATGGGTTAATATAAGATGTAGGTGTTAATTAATAAAAATCCTGAGCTAATAGGTCAACTAATTTTTAATTAATGTAGGACTCTGTGTGTTTCTTTGGGACTGAACATCTGCAGGACTGGGCAGAACAGAAACCTCTGTCAAACAAAGGTGCCAACATGGCCAACGAAATCCACTTAAAACCTGAGAGAGTTTGGGAAGGAATTCTAGACACACATACAGAAAACAAAAACAGAAACAGTGTTTAACACATCTTGCTCTGTTTGCTATCTGTGTGCTGGCAGCAAGCAAAGACATAGTTCTTTTAAGAGGTTTGCTCACTCAGGTTTAGTGGGAAGAACTGCATTTATTGTTGTTGTTTTGGTTTGGTATGGTTTGGTTTGGTTTGGTTTTTTTTTTGTTTGTTTGTTTGTTTGTTTGTTTAGGAAAGGCTCCCTGGTTCATGCTAGTTACATGAACAGTTCTGGCTCTTTTGAAGGGTTGATACCTGCCACCTTCTTCAGGTCCTGATGCTTATGTGCACACTTGGGGTTGAGCAGAAAGTAGCTGAGACCATGCCCGTGGCTCAGCACTCAACCCCTGGGCAGGTAGTAGGATCAAGTCTGCTAGACGTGCACAGGCAGGAATCCATGGTAGATGCTTACCACAATACAAAGAGATATTTCCAGGCCATGCAGGGCACTGCATGGCAGATTTACTTTCTACTCAGGTAAAAAAAAAAAAAAGGAGCTTCACACCCTGTGTTGAGGTGGTGAACATGGCTTCCACCCAGCAGTCCAAGAGCACGTGGTAAACTACTACCATATTGAAAGCCTAAGAGAGGTGGAGCCAGCATCCAGAGTCATTGAGACAAAGATGCTTACCATTTAAAAGTGCTCATGGTCAGAAAATTATTACAGATACACAATAAAGATGGAAAATAAAATACACATATTCAGATATAATATACCTCTAAATGGGTCACAGTGTTGAATAAATGTACATAGGCTTGGGATAGATAAGAAATAGGTAAAGGAAAAAGGTACATGGTTTTAAAGAATAAAAAGTCTTTAAAGAGATAGAGTAAAGAAATCACAGATTAAAGGAGTGAAAAGAAAAATAAACCACATAAGATGGAATATACACAGAGAGTCTGAATTATGTATATTATTCTGTTTTCTCTGATTTTTTTGATTGCTAATGAGCTAAGTACAGAGATACATCTCATTATACAAGGTGCTAAGCTAAATGAACATAAATATTGTAAAAAGTATATTGACTTCAAATTTTGGGTCTAAGGATATGTTGCTTTGGAAAAGAAGTTCTGCTTTTATTTCTACAGGAAATGAGAACCTGTGGATTCCTTCCAGGCTAATGTGGTTTGATTAGCCAAGAGTCCCTGAAAAAATCTTCAATAGAAGCAGATGGCCCAGATGATCCAACATTTCAGAGAATCTCTGTTGGACTTTTCTCTGAGTTCTATATTCAGAACAGCCTCAAGACTGCTGATTGAGATGATCAAGCCTCACAAAATATTCCAGTCAAAAATTGACCATAATCCTAAATTTTCTTTAAGTCCCCATAAGATTATCAGTGTCCCAATTAGCAGAAAGTAGTTTAGAAAACTATACCCACATTTCCAAAAAATAGATTATGAATGTTTGTCTTTGTTTAGACTGTTGGTTACAAGTTGGTATAGATAATGGCCATGAAAAAAGCTAAACAAAGAAGATAAGATTCTGAGTTTTTGTTTTGAAAAAAGGGGGACAGGGAAAGTGCCATGGGATAATGGTCTTTAATCCTATAAAGATTTGTCACTTGTATTGGTTTAATAGAATGCTGATTGGCCAGTAACCAGGCAGGAAGTATAGGTGGGGTGACCAGAATTGGAGAATTCTGGGAAGAGGAAAAGCTCAGTCTACAGTTGTCACCAAGATGCAGATGGTACAAGATGAGAACGCCTCACTGGTAAAAAGTAGCAAGCCACATGACTAACACAGACAAGAATCATGGTTTAATGAAAGATGTAGTATAAGATAAGAATCCTGAACTAACTGATAGGTCAACCAGTTTTTAATGAATGTAGACCTCTGTGTGTTTCTTTGGGACTGAACAGATGTGGGACTGGGCAAAAAGGAAATCTCTGTCAAAATCATACCTTGATTTTGATGTGCTATGGCTTCCACTTGGGGTTAGCCATTGGTAGTGAGTGGCAGGTGATCAAAGGAAGGGAGGAAAATCTGGTTTATTCTTTTTTCTGTTTTACTTGTTACTGGAATCTGGTTTAGGTAGTGGCTATATTTTTTTCATCAAAGGTCACAGAATCTATACTGGGCCCTTTTCAGTTAACAGTTTTAAAAGAATCCATTCTTGCCTTTTGCTTCAGCAGTGTTAGAAATATTTTTGGCTACCACTGCTGATGTAAAATTCTTTACCAGCCCTTGTTATTTCTTTAAGTTTGTCTACAATTCTACTATTACCCACTTTATCTAAAACTGTCATTCAGTTATGTTCTTTGAATGTGCCATTAATTTCTTGTGGGACTTTTGACTAGTATATCAATAAATGATAAAGTAATGTTGTGAAATCAGCATAGCCCTGGAATGTCAATATGATAAAAAAATAAGTATTACATTCTATATCTGAACTCTAGAAATGTCATTGTAACCACAATAATTTTGTTTCTGATCAGCTGGTATTTCAATTGAGAGTCAGTTAGTAGTCTTTCAAAGGACACAATCAATACCAATAATTATTATGGTTTAACTAAATAGTTCAGTAACTAGTTTTCAAATGTAGTTGCATGCCTGTATAGAGCCAAGCTTCACTATGAAGATTTTTTTTTTTTTTTGGATTATTCGAGACAGGGTTTCTCCGTAGCTTTTTTGGTTCCTGTCCTGGAACTAGCTGTTGTAGTCCAGACTGGCCTCGGACTCACAGAGATCCACCTGCCTCTGCCTCTCGAGTGCTGGGATTAAAGGCGTGTACCACCACCGCCCAGCTATGAGGTTGATTTCTAAAGGAACTCTTAAAATATCCATTGAGATATAGTCATTTCTACTGGGTGCATGAAGGTCTTTTTTCTGAGTAGCCTCTCAGGTCCTGAATCTTCAGCCAGAAGAAACTAACTCCTGGTTTCAATTCCTTAATTGGCTTACAGGAGCATTTTGACTTTTAGACTTGACTAGCATTGCTTTGCCCCTGTACTGTGGAATCCATAAATACAAACATATTTAGTCTCAGATGTTAATTTTTATTTCTATTTAAAGCATACATGAATAGGAAGTCCATACTCTGTGGGATCTCATTTATACAATTTCTTTAAAATGTAATCCAGGAATAGCAAACATCTCCACAATTTTGTTTTTCATCTTTTCACAGTGTATTTAGTTTTAGATTAGGGATATGTACAAAGCCTAGAAAACAGATTTTATACCTGAAAAATTCAATATTTATTTATGTTCATCTTCAATTTGGTTGTTCCCTAAGGACATCAAAGTTGAAATGTTACTGTGATCTGAAGCTCTGAAAAAGGCTAATTTTATGCCTATCCTCTGACAACTCTCTGTGACCCACTGTCCCTAATTACAATTCCTTTGGAATATTTACAACATGCTTTCTGTATCTCATAATTAGAGTTTAGAGATGTCTATGGTCAAAGCACAATGATAAACTAGATTATAATTTTCTGCTCCTTTCAAATCTCATTGCTACAGCAGGCATATTTTCAATAAACCATGTTTTATTAATATCTTGCCACATAGAAGAGGGTATAATTTCAATTACAAATGGATGTAATAGAATTGAAACGAATGGGGCTCATTGTATTGCAATGATTAGCTGTGGGACACCATGGAACACAGCACATCATTCTTATTGTCACAGAAATACTTCTGTCTGCAATTTTTACAAATTAGTCTAATTCATTGCCCCATTCCTCAAGTTATCTTTCAAATAAACAAGTCAAAGGAATAAAGAAGAGAGTCCTATACATGAATAAGAATAAGCAAACCATGCCATTAATAGATATGCCCAGCACGCTACTTTCTCACTCAGAGTTACCATACTCAATCTCAAGTCCAAACCTCTTATATTCCTCCCAAAAGTTGTTGTCTCTGATTTCCCAGTAAAGTTACCAGGAGAAACATTAAAATACCAATACCAAGAGTCCACCTCAGAGCAACAGAAAGAGAAAGCAAGTATCTTTATTTCACAGATACAATGTCCTTTTCCTATTTATAACAAAACACAAAAAACCCAAGTGAGATTTTTGAATAGATAGTCTTCATTCTGCCACAACAGTTAATTTCCAAACCCTTAAAGTACTGCTTCCTATGTTTATATATTAGGCTAGAGATCCCTATCTTCATATATCATTTTATATCTTAGGGTAATGTTTCCCATAATTATATATCATTTTACATCTTAAGCTAATGCTCCCTATATTTATACATCATTTTGTATGCACAACTGAATTTTTCTTAACTTTTTATTTTAAGCAATTGGAACATACCCAAGTCAGTATGAAAATATACTATGTAGATTTTTATCCATTTTCCTGTTTATTCTATAGACATTTATTAATATATTTAAAGACCTTGAAGAGAAGACTGACACAGGTACACTTTATCTATACTCCTACTACTCAGGCTCATGTTAGGACCTTTGTTGTCAAGGTAGATTTCATTATAATTGAGATAGAAAGAAGGAAGAACTGGGCAAACTTAGGCAGTTACAGATCAGTTTTAATATGTTAATAATTATTTCTAAAATGATTATGGAATAAAAGGGAAAACTATGTGATCACTGAAAACAATGATAAAAGAATCACCTGTGAGTCTCATCTCATTCAACAAAATGCAATATATTATGTAAAGTATTATACCATAGATTTGGTGAAGAGATCAACATCTGGTACCTTTACCAAATAATCTAAAAATAATATTAAGAATGGGAAATAGAGCATGTGGGTACTCCTGTAATCCAAGTTTTAAATGCTGAGGTAGAAAGTTCAGAGTGTCAGGCTGGATTACATAATGGATTCTGTCTTGGAGTACAAAACAGTAACATGCCTCTTGCTATTATACAACAGGAGCATCACAATCTAAAACTTTATCATTCAAACCAGAAAATTGAATTAACATAATCATAAAGATGTAGATGAATTGTTGACATAACAAAGGGAGAGACAATCTAGAAGGAAGGATGCTAAAGAAATCTGAAAAATAGCTGCTTAATACTAAATTGGATTCTAAGAAAAATAAACTATAAATATAATTCTTAAGAAAACCGGATAAATTTTAAGACAAATTTATACTTAGAATATATGTTCAGAAATCAGTGTGGCGATTCCTCAGGAAATTCAGGATCAACCTACCCCTGTACCCAGCAATACCACTCTTGGGGATATACCCAAGAGATGCCCTATCATATGACAAAAGCATTTGTTCAACTATGTTCATAGCAGCATTATTTGTAATAGCCAGAAACTAGAAACAACCTAGATGTCCTTCAATGGAAGAATGGATGAAGAAAGTGTGGAATATATACACATTAGAGTACTACTCTGCGGTAAAAAAAAACAATTACTTCTCAAATTTTGCATGCAAATGGATGGAAATAGAAAACACTATCCTGAGTGAGGTAACCCAGACCCAAAAAGATGAACATGGATGTACTCACTCATAATTGGTTTCTAGCCATAAATAAAGGTCACTGAGTCTGTAATTTGTGATCCTAAAGAAACTAAATAAGAAGGTGAACCCAAAGAGAAGCATATAGTTATCCTCCTGACTATGGGAAGTAGACAAGATTGTCGGGCAAAATACTGGGATCTTGGGGGTGGGGCGGGATGGGGGTAAGGGGAGAGGGGGAGAGAAAAGTGAGAAGGGGAGGATGGGGGGAACTGGGAAAAACAGGAAGATTGGGATATAGGGGGTTGGATGGGGAGCAGGGAAGCACATATCTAAGTTAAGGGAGCCACTTTAGGTTTGGCAAGAGTCTCGAACCTAAAGTGGCTCCCAGGTGCCCCGGGCGATGTCACCAGTTAGTTCCTTGGGCAGCTGAGGATAGGGAACCTGAAATGACCCTATCCTATAGCCATACTGATGAATATCTTGCATATCACCATAGAACCTTCATCTGGTGATGGATGGAGATAGAGACAGAGACCCACACTGGAGCACTAGACTGAGCTCCCAAGGTCCCAATGAGGAGCATAAGGAGGGAGAACATGAGCAAGGAAGTCAGGACCACGAGGGATGCACCCATCCACTGAGACAGTGGGGCTGATCTATTGGGAGCTCACCAAGGCCAGCTGGTCTGTGACTGAAAAAGCAAGGGATAAAACCGGACTCTCTGAACATGGTGGACAATGAGGGCTGATGAGAAGCCAAGGACAATGGCACGGGGTTTTGATCCTACTTCATGTTCTGGCTTTGTGGGAGCCTAGCCAGTTTGGATGTTCACCTTCCTAGACCTGGATGGAGGTGGGAGGACCTTGGATTTTCCATGGGGCAGGGAACCCTGACTGCTCTTTGGACTGGAGAGGGAGGAGTAGAAAAGTGGGGGAAGGGGGAGAGGGGTGGAAGGAGGGGGAGGGAAATGGGAGGCTGGGAGGAGGCGGAAATTTTTTTCTTTTCAATAAAAAAATAAAATTAAAAAAAAGAATATATGATCAGAGTTAATTATTGAGGCTTAGTAAGGTGATTGTGACCATGAAGATAAATCTTGCACTTAAAAAATAAAAACTAAATTTTAGAGCTAATAAATTTTAGAGAATTTTTTTCAAATTGTAAAGCTTTAATATTTGCTAAAATTTTCAAAATACATTTTGCTGGATTCCAAAATTTTATGGTCTTAATATTCACAGTTCAGGCAAAATTATGCTTGCATATAATCCCACACAGGGAAGGTGAAACAGCAATACTTGAGGCCAGAAGTGGGACAAAGAGTTCCTGTCATAACTTCCTTTGATGATGAACTGTGATGTGCAAGTGTAAAAGGAGAATAAACACTTTCCTTCCCAAGTTGCTTGGCTGTGTTGTTTCATTACAGTAGTGATAATAAATGAAGGCAAGTTGGTAGGATAGTGGGGAATATATATGAGACACCTGACTTTATGCTCTGGGAAGAATTATAGACCAACATTATTGGGGCCTTGGACTAGAAGAGCCATTGAACATTGAGATCTCATTGTGCTATTCTGAGGACCTTGGAAGAGAAAAATGTCTAGGGCAATGCAGACAATAGAGGACTGACTTGTAATGCTTCATAGGGAAGTTTCCCAACCCTATCAGCACCATTTGTTATTTAAATTGAGACTCTGTAGCTCTACTTAGCTGGGGATGAAGAATCCGCTATGATAACAACATATAAGAACTAGTAAAGTGAAACCTTCAGTTTGCTGGAATATTCAATGATGCTCATCCAGAGCTAAGAAATTAATGGTGATTAAGAAGAGACCAGCACTATTATGGTGAAATCTCCTCCATAGAGCTTTTTGAGAATAAGAAAACAGAAGTCATGTTCCAGACATTGCCAAGGTTGTAACCAAACCTAGTAGTAGAAGAGTCACCCAGGTAGTACTGGTTTTGAAGGTATGAAGGGATCATGGAGAGAGACTGTGAATTGGCAACATGTGGCAGGCTGTTTTCCCTGGGAAAAACACAGGAGGGACTATTAAAAGGGAAGCCCAGTTATGACAGAAGCCCCCAGCATTTTGGAGATATCAGTACAATGGTGACAAACAAGAAAAACAGTAGCAGTGCAGTAGAGCCAGCTGGAGCCTAGAAGAATATGTTTGTATACTGCTTAAGAATATGTTTGTATACTGAATAAGTGTTTGTAAGAATATGTTTGTATACTGAATATGTTTGTAAGAATATGTTTGTATACTGAATATGTTTGTAAGAATATGTTTGTATACTGAATATGTTTGTAAGAATATGTTTGTATACTGAATAAGTGCTTTCTTTTCCAAGTTGCTTTGATCATGGTGTTTCACCACAGAAATAGTTACCTGAAGAAAGACACCTGGTTATGATAATTGAGAAGGCTATGGAATCTTTAGGAGGTAGACCCTCACTGGAGAAGTGGTTTGACTCATTATGAAAATATGATGTATTGCTGAAATCACATAAAATTAATAAACTCATAGTAAAATGAAAGATAAGAATGTAGTAATTATAAATTTTCCAATAACTATAATGACTAGGCACTATGTATGAGTTATGATTGTTCTAAAACAGTTTTAAATTTCAATTACTTTTTATTAAAGCATAAATTTTTCATGAACATTTAAGCTTCTTTACAGAATGCTATCTAACCAATAGAGAATAGATACTGCCTCATTCTTAAATGAGATATTCACATTTGTTATCTTAACTGTCATGTGGATATTATTCTTTTCCTTCTAAGAAGCAAAGTAAAACAAAGAAGAGAACACCAATGGAATTTAAAATACATTTGATTGCCTATTGGTTCCCTAAAATTTTACTAAGTATTTATTGTACAAACTATATAACCATAAATGATAATTATCCAAACTACCTTTTGTCTTCAAGAATCTTGCATCTTAAACAGTTAAATAAGATTTTATGGAAATTAATGATAGGAATAATAATACTAGCTAGCCTGAATTTGATGGGAAATGTTCTATCTTATTTAGCCCAATTAATTAAAATTACTGGAGTTAATTCCTCTAATTTTTTAGGAATAGCTTTTAAGTAGTAGCCATAACTATTCAGAATACATAGTATATTTTTATTTAATGCATAAGACTATTTTCTCTGAAAGTGTATCTGTGCCATGTCCATGTATGTGCCTTTGGAAGCTATAAAGGGTCATTGGATACCCTGGAATTGGAGTTAAAATCATGAGTTGCCATGTGGACACTGGGAAAAGAACCTGAGTCCTCTGCATGAGGTGCAAGATCTCTTAACTGTTGAGCCAAATATTTAGCACAAATCCAATTTATATCAATCACTTAAGTTTACATCCTTAAATACCCAGCTATTTTTTAATTTTATCTTTTGGCGGTTTTTTTTTTTTCTTATTTTTGAGAAGAGGCTTTTCTACATAGTTCAGGTTAGCCTACAACTCACAATTCCTCTAGGTAATTTCTAACACCCAATCCCTTTCCTCAGTCTCTGGATGGCAACACCAAGGGTAACTATTTTAAAAGGCCATCACGAGGGTGCACTCTAATGGCATAGAGGTTTAAATATATAATTTGTCATAATTTTAATATGTAAAATTCTGAGCAAACACTAGACACTTAATTCATATTGTTTCTATTTGTTTTTGACTGAAAACATTACTGAAAATTATTCACAGTATTCGTGATGAGGGTGCTTATCATGTAAAATAATAGCGTAATGTATAGATATAATGGCCTTTTAAAATAGTTACCCTTGAGGTCAGAGAAAAATTACATTAGGATAGTTTTACTTAGTTTCTAAAACTCACACAGCTTCTTATAATTTCTTAAAATATGTATATATTAGTACTTCCAAATAGTTGTTAGGAAAACAAAATGAGCTGAACAAAATAAAGAAACTACATTATCTTCTAGTATAGTCATTAAATTAAATGGTATTATTATTAAGATCAATATAATTATCACAGAGTCATCTTTATTAGTCCAGCCAGAGTCACCCCGATCTCCTTCAGAGAGTTATTAAATTTCACTTATCTATTTATTTAATTTTTTATATTTATTTATTTATTTATTGGATTTAAAAAAACTAGAGAGTGAAACTTTTTCTCCTTTGAATTCATTTTTAAACTCTTGGTCACTGTCACAAGATTTTTATGTTCTTTAGGAAAATGTAAATCATTTGAGGAAATAATTCTAGTCTAATTTATCCATCTTCCTACAGAGTATCTAGCATACCTTAAACATATAATGCCTGCTCGTATGTGATAAGGTGTTCAGGGCTAATTTATACTCTCTTTGTCATAAGTATACACTTTGAAATCAGTACAAGTGGACCTGAGAACCTTTATGAGAAGCAGCAATGTGTTAGATCTCATTCCAGCTACCCTATGCCTATCTGCATCTTGGGTTCTTCAAAAGAAAATGCAAATGAAATTATGTACAACCAAACTTCAAGTTCAAGAAGTTAAAACAAAGAATGGGGTTGACAAGATGGCTTTGTGGTCAAGTGCTTATTGCACAAGCATGAGACCTGAGTTCAGATCTATATTACTCAGGTAAAAAGCCCGGCCCAACCAGTGATTACTGTGAGTAGAAGGAGGAGCACAGAATCTCACTGATTAGCCAGCCTAATCAGCCTAGTCAAAATATGAGATCCAGACCAGAGAGAGACTCTGTTCCCAAAAATAAGATGGAAAATCCCTGGCATTAATTTCTAGCCTATGCACTCTCACACCAAACATATACTCAAAGGGGGAAATGAAGAGAAGAAGAGATAGAGGGAGGAAAGAGGATTACTTCTGAGTTCTAATTTACAAGGAAGCATACTAGTCATTAAAAGGTTTCAATACGGCTTTGAGAAAGTAGAAGTTGATCTGTTAGTGCTCAATCGTAGGTGGATTTTGGTGACTTGAGTAGAATTCGAGAAGACCATGAGCAATTAAGATACCAATTCAAAGTGCCATCCTCCTCATTGACCTGCATTGTGTTACCACATCTTAATCCTGTTGTAGCCTCTAGGGACCACAAAATTTCCCTTTATTTGCTAAACCTCTAATCTTTGTAATTCTTAGGGTGAAGAGCAAATTTGGTTTATTGAAATGTACACTCTCTGCAGTAGTGTATTTCAGTGTTTTGGAAATTTTATCTGTTATTTCTTGGAATAACATAGGAGAGTCTTTTCTGCAAGAAAGATATCAAGAAACTTATATTGCAATGATAACTTCTAGCAGTCAATTACAATGCTAGGAGTTGATAGTAGCAAAGTGTCTTTCAGTCTATAAACCCTATTTGAAAAGAAAGATTGTACATGCCCATGAAATTTTCACCAGCCCTAAATAGGGCTTTCTCTGAAGTTTAGCCTCCAAATAACCTTAATACCTGATATTTTTCATTGATTAATTAAAATGAATAAAACAAAAATATATTACTTGCCTCACTTTTATTTAAAAAATAATGACATCTTGAATTTTGCATACAAATGGATGGAAATAGAAAACATTATCCTGATTGAGGTAACCCAGACCCAAAAAGATAAATATGGTATGTACTCACTCATAAGTGGATTCTAGCCATAAATAAAGTACATTGAGCCTATAATCCATGATCCTAGAGAAGCTAAATAAAAAGGTGAACCCAAAGAAAAACATATAGTTATCCTCCTGGATATTGGAAGGAGACAAGATAGCCAGGCAAAAATTGGAAACTTGGAGGTGGGGTGGGTGTTGTGGTTTGCTTCCTCTTTGGGAGACAAGCCACGCCCACTCCCATTACCTCTAACCTTCCATCTGGCTCTCTTCCCTTCCTGTTCCCTTGGCGTGCGCACGTGTGTCTCTCTGTCTCTCTCTGTCTCTGTCTCTGTCTCTCTCTCTCTCTCTCTCTCTCTCTCTCTCTCTCTCTCTGTGTGTGTGTGTGTGTGTGTGTCTCCTCTAAGTAATAAAGGCTCAGTTATGATTTTACACTACGTGTCTGTCACATGTCCCTACTCACGTGCCCGCTTGCCGTTGGGAACTCTGCCGCAGCTCTGGTGCCAGACTCTGGAGCCAGGGCCGCCAGAAGTGGCTGCTGCTCCTTGAGTATTTTAAGAATAACAGTGGGGGTAAGGGGAGATGGGCAGAAAAAAGTGAGAATGGGGGGATGGGGAGAGTTTGGGGGAATGGGATGGTTGGGATGGAGGAAGGGTGGATATGGGAGCAGGGAAGTATATATCTTAATTAAGGGAGCCATCTTGGGGGTGGCAAGAGACTTGACTCTAGAGGGGTTCGCAGGTGTCCAGGAGATGTCCCCAGCTAGATCCTTGGGCAGCTGAGGAGAAGGAGCCTGAAATGGCCCTATCCTATAGACATACTAATGAATATCTTGTATATCACCATAGAACCTTCATCTGGCGATGGATGGAGATAGAGACAGAGACCTGCATTGGAGCACTGGACTGAGCTCCCAAGGTCCAAATGAAGAGCAGAAGGAGGGAGAACATGAGCAAGGAAGTCAGGACCACCAGGGGTGCGCCCACCCACTGAGACAGTGGGGTTGATCTATTGGGAGCTCACCAAGGCCAGCTGAACTGGGACTGATGGAGCATGTGATCAAACCAGACTCTCTGAATGTGGCTGAAAAGGAGGGCTGACTGAGAAGCCAAGGACAATGGCACTGGGTTTTGATCCTACTACATATACTGAATTTGTGGGAGCCTAGCCTGTTTGAATTCTCACCTTCCTAGACCTGGATGGAGGGGGGAGGACCTTAGACTTCCCACAGGGCAGGGAACCCTGACTGCTCTTTGGGCTGGAGAGGGAGGGGGAGGGTGATGGAGGGAAGGGGAGAGAAATGGGAGGAAGGGAGGAGGTAGAAATTTTTAAGTAAAAATTTTAAAAAAAATTTAAAAAAAACTAAAATAACTGGTGATTCTCAGAGTGGGGAAATAAGCCAGCATTCAGTAGAATTAATGTTCTATAGTAATAGGTGATTTATTTGTAAAACACCATCCAAATTAAATCATATGATAAGCATATTACAGATAGATAAAAGAGATATAAACATATTTATTAGTATATTGTCATCATCTCAGAGAGATTTTCTGATAGTATGAAGATATCACTGGGTCAGGGAAATGCTTATAATTTATAATATGATTATAATTATACAATATTATTATAAATATAGCACAATTATTAATATGCTAAATTTATACTATGAACAATAAGGGACTCCACGGTATTATTTCTTTTCTGTAACTTTCACCTTCCTACTCACCAAAAAAGTAAATATTTAAACCCTCTCTTCTTTCATTTCCAGACAATGTAAAGTACATTTTCAAAAAGGCACTTGATGGTTCTATCCCTTAAGTCACAAGCATAGTTTGTTATCTTATAGTAACACACATACATATTAAAATACTTTATAGAATAGTGTAATAGTATAACCTGAAACATATTGTCTACAAATTTTTATCTGAAAAAGACAATATTCAATCGCAACAAATAATGGCCAATTGAATAATACAGTAAAAGGAAAAGTTTACCTCATATACCTCACTCAAGAAATAATTAAATTTTTTAATCATAAATGGTCCATAATTATTTATTGAGAGGAAGCAGAGTACCCTTAGCAACAAAATTGTGGTGAAAGTTAGATAAAATTACTGTAAACAACGTTTACATTTTTTTAAATTATAGCATAATATTGAGAAGTGACTTTTAAAGATTTTTCCAGTCATTGTAAATGTTTAATATGAACACATAAATACATCTGTCTGAGAAGTGATCAACTCTATGCAGATGAATGGGGATAAATTTAAATTCTAAGTTACTTTAGTTCAACATATTTAACATTGCCTCACCTCCATTCTCTGTTACTACTGGCTGACATGGCAGCAACTTACCACATGTTACTATTTAGCCCTTAAAATGGAACTTGCACAGTTGAATAAATGGGTTAACAATTCATTTAATCTCAAATAATTTAAACATAATCATAAATATGCTTCTGTAGCTGGGTCTACAACAAACAGTAATACATCTGTTCATTAAGAAGCTATCATGTAAATCATTATGTATCAATTCATCCTCAACAAATACAAGTCAAACTTGACTTGGAATAAATCACTTATTGTTGCACAAAAAAATGTTTAAATGTCTTTCCATATGAAGTTGAGTACCCTTCTTTCGAGGTCTGTGAAGAATTTTGATGGGATTTTGATGGGCAATTGAATTGAATCTATAGATTGCTTTTGGTAAAAATTGTCATTTTTGCTATGTTAATTCTACCTACCCAAGAGCATGGGAGATATTTCCACTTTCTTGTGTCTTCTTCAATTTCTTTCTTCAAAGATTCGAAGTTTTTTTCATACAGGTCTTCTACTTGTTTGGTTAGAATTGCTCTGAGATATTTCATGCTATTTGTGGCTATTGTGAAGGGTGATGTTTCTCTGATTTCTTTCTCGGTTCGTTTATCATCTGTGTACAGGAGGGCTACTGGGTTTTCTGAGTTAATCTTGTATTCTGCTACATAACAGAAAGTTTTTATGAGTTGTAGAAGTTCCTTGAAAAAAAAAACAGTATAGCCAAAAAAAAATGCTATATAATAAAAGAACTTCTAGATGCATCATAACCCCTAACTTCAAACTCTACCACAAAGCTACAGTATTAAAAACAGCCTGGTACTGGCATAAAAACAGACAGGAAGACCAATTGAACTGAATCATAAACCAAGATATTAATCCACACACCTTAGAACACCTGAATTTTGACAAAGAAGCAAAAAAATATCAAATAGAGAAAAGAAAGCATATTTAACAAATGGAGCTGTAATAACTGGATATCAACATGTAGAAAACTGAAAATAGACCCATATCTATCACCATGCACAAAACTCAAGTCCAAATGGATCAAAGACTAGCATCAAAGCCACACTGAACCTTATAGAAGAGAAAGTGGGAAGTACATTTGAACACATTGGCACAGGAGACCATTTCCTAATTATAACCCCAGTAGCACAGACAGGGATAGAAACAATTAATAAATGGAACCTTCTGAAACTGAAAAGCATCTGTAAAGCAAAGGCTACAGTCACCAAGACAAAATGAGAGCCTACAGAATGGAAAAATATCTTCACTAACCCTACATCAGACAGAGATCTGATTTCTAAAATATACAAAGAACTCAAGAAATTGGTCATCAAAAGAACACATAATTCAATTAAAAAATAATGGAGTATAGACCTAAACAGAGAACTCTCAAAAGAGGAATCTAAAACGGCTGAAAGACACTTAAGGAAATGTCCAACAACCTTAGTCATCAGAAAAATTCAATTCCTAACAACTCTGAGATTCCATCTTAAACCTGTAAGAATGAACAAGATCAAAAACATTGATGACAACTTATGCTGGAGACGTTGTGGGGAAAAGAGAACACTCTGCAATGTTGGCGAAAAATCAAACTGGTACAACCCCTTTGGATGTCAGTATAGAGATTGCTCAGAAAATTAGGAAACAACCTTCCTCAAGACCCAGTAACACCACTTTTGGGTATGTGTTCAAAGGATACTCAATCATGCCACAAGGACATGTGCTCAACCATGTTCATAGCAGCATTGTTTGTCTTATCCAGAGCCTGGAAACAAGCTAAATGTTCTTCGACTGAAGAATGGATAAGGAAAATTTACTCAATGGAGTACTACACAACAGAAAAAAAATAACGATATCTTGAATTTTGCAGGAAAATGGATGGAGCTAGATGCAGCGGACACCGGGGCGCAGATTCAGGGGACACCGGTGCACAGACGCGGTGGATGCGGGATAGTCCAAGCATGAAACAGTGAAGCCCATACTGAGAGCAGATCGCCACACTACAACTAAATCAAGTAGGTTTTTGGAGGCCTGGCATGCAGAGTGGTAGACCTTTTATTGGTGAGGTCCACAGGCAAACAGGGAGCCTGGTCCTGTCCCTGAAGACCACCCTGAGTGGGGAGAGTGTTCATGGCCCGCGGCGGGACACAGGAAATGGAGCACGGGCATTCCCCTACCCTCTTGATCCCCCGGTTAGCCTGCGAGAGCTGGTACCCTCTGCTGGGGCTGCTCCTCCTCTGCTGCAACCTCTCTCCCCCTGGCATATCCCAGCTTGTGCCCAAGGACCTCCTTCACTCCCCCTCCCTTCCGCGGGGCTGCCAGATCACCCAGTTTTGCGTGTTTGGGCGCTGGATAGGGAGCTTGGGACAGAGGGCAGTGGGAGTTCCTCTGTTTTAGTGGCTGGCCTGCAGAGGGGTAGGCCTTTTGTTGGCAAGGTCCCTGGCGAATGGGGAGCCTGGTCCTGGTCCTGAAGACCTTTCTGAGTGGTGAGAGAGATCTTGGCCAGCGATGGGACCCAGGAAACGGAGAGAAGGCATTTTGTAAGTGGGGCGATGGCCAGCAGGAAAACCTGTTCCTGTTTTAAAAGACCCATTAGATAGCATTGATAGGAGGAGATGGGCAGGTGCCAAAGCAAGAATTCACCCAATAATCTGAAAAACAACATGAAAGCACCAGAACCCAAAGAACATACAACAGAAGGACTTGAAGACCGTAACACAGAAGAAGTGGAAAAAATTGACTTTATGAAAGCAATGGAGTCCCTTAAACAACATATAAGAAACGCCCTTATAGAAATGGATGAGAAGTATAACAAAAAGTTTGAAGAAATGAGTAAATGCGTAAATAATACCCTGGGAAACCAAAAAATAAAAGATCAAACAGGTAAAGGAAACAGTTCAAGAATTGAAAACTGAAATGGAAGCAAGGAAGAAAACACAAACTGAGGACCAGCTGGATATGGAAAATCTAGGTCAATGAGCAGAGCCTACAGAAACAAGCATAATCAATAGAATAGAAAGATAGAAGAAAGAATCTCAGATTCTGTGGACACCATAGAGAAAATAAACGCACTGATCAAAGAAAACAGCAAAGGCAGCAAATTCTCATCACAAAACATTCAAGAAATATGGGACACAATAAAAAGACCAAACCTAAGAATAATAGGAATAGAAGAAGAAGAAGAAAGAAGAAGAAGAAGAAGAAGAAGAAGAAGAAGAAGAAGAGTCACAGCTCAAAGGCCCAGAAAATATTTTTAACAAAATTATGGAAGAAAACTTTCCCAACATAAAGAAAGATATTCCTTTGAATATTCAAGAAGCATACAGAACAACAAACAGACTGAATCAAAGAAAAACATCCCCTTGCCATATGATAATCAAAACACAAAATATACAGATTAAAGAAAAAATATTAAGAGCTGCAAAGGAAAAAGGGCAAGTAACTTATAAAGGTAAACCAATCAGACTTACACCTGACTTCTCTATGGAAACCATGAAAGCCAGAAGGTCCTAGATAGAGGTACTGCAGAAACTAAGAGACCATGGATGCAAACCCAAACTACTATACCCAGCCAAGCTATCGTTCACTATCAATGGAGAAAAAAAAGACATTCCAGGATAAGAACAAATTTAAACAATACGTAGCCACAAATCCAGAAAGGAAATCGAAACAGAAAGGAATAGAAGGAAAATCACAACCTAAGGAATCCAACATAGCCAACACTGCCTAGAAAAACTCAGGCAACTAATGATCCTTCACCAGCACAACTCAAAGAAGGAAGACACAAAAACTATACTATCAAAAACAATAAGAATAACCAGAGTAAAGAAAAACTGGTCATTAATATCACTTAATATTAATGGTTTCAATTCACCTATAAAAAGGCACAGGCTAAGAGATTGGATACAAAAACAGGATCCAAAATTCTGCTGTTTGCAAGAAACACATCTCAACCACAAAGACAGGCATCTACTCAGAGTAAAGGGTTGGGAAAAAGTTTTTCAAGCAAACAGTCGTAAGAAAAAAGCAGGTGGGGCCATACTAATTTCTAACAAAACTGACTTCAAACTAAAATCAATCAGAAGAGATCGAGATGGACACTTTATACTCATAACAGGAACATTACATCAGGATGAAGTCTCAATCCTGAATATCTATGCCCCTAATACAAAAGCACCCACTTATGTAAAAGAAATATTACTAAAACTCAAGGAAGCAATCAAACTGCACACACACTAGTAGTAGGAGACTTCAACACACCTATCTCACCAATGGACAGGTCAATCAGACAGAAATCTAATAGAGAAGTAAGAGAATTATTGGAGGTAATGAAGCAAATGGACTTAACAGACATCTATAGAACACTCCACCCAAGTAGGAGAATATACCTTGTTCTCTGCAGCTCATGGAACCTTCTCAAAAATTGAACACATACTCGGAAACAAAGGAAACCTCCACAGATACAAAAAAAAAATCAGTGTCAACCTGTGTCTTATCAGGTCACTACAGATTAAAGTTAGAAGGCAACAACAGTGCTACCCACAGAAAGCCGACAAACTCATGGAAACTAAACAGTCAACTACTGAACCATACCTGGGTCATGGAAGAAATTTAGAAAGAAATTAAAGTCTTCCTTGAATTTAAAGAAAATAAAGACACAACATACTCAAACCTATGGGACACAATGAAAGCAGTGCTAAGAGGAAAGTTCACAGCACTAAGTGCCCACTTAAAGAAAACAGAGAAAACATACATTGGGGACTTAACAGCACACCTGAAATCTCTAGAAAAACAAGAAGCAGACACACCTAGGAGGAGTAGAAGACTGGAAATAATCAAACTGAGGGTTGAAATCAACAAAATAGAAACACAGAAAACAGTCCAAAGAATCAATGAAACAAAAAGTTGGTTCTTGGAAAAATCAACAAGATCGACAAACCGCTATCCAAACTAATTAAATGACAAAGAGAGAACACGCAAATAAATAAGATCAGAAATGAAAAGGGGGACATAACCACAGACACAGAGGAAATTCAGAGAATCATTAGATCTTACTACAAAAGCCTGTATGCCACAAAACTGGAAAATGGAAAAGAAATGGACATATTTTTAGATTAAGTACCATATACCAAAGCTAAAAGACCAGATGAACAATCTAAATAGACCTGTTAGTCGCGAAGAATTAGAAACTGTTATTAACAATCTCCCTTCCAACAAAAGCCCAGGACCAGATGGTTTCAATGCAGAATTCTACCAGAACTTCCAAGAAGAGCTAATACCTATACTGCTAAATGTCTTTCACAATATAGAAACAGAAGAGTCATTGCCAAATTCCTTTTATGAAGCTACAGTTACCCTGATACCAAAACCACACAAAGACCCAACCAAGAAAAAGAATTACAGGCCTATCTCACTCATGAACATCGACGCAAAAATTCTCAATAAAATACAGGCAAACCGAATCCAAGAACACATTAGAAAAATTATCCATTATGATCAAGTAGGCTTCATCCCAGAGATGCAGAGCTGGTTCAACATATGCAAATCTATTAATGTAATCCACCATATAAAAAAACTTTCATTAGATGCTGAAAAAGCATTCAACAAAATTCAACACCCCTTTAAGATAAAAGTCTTGGAGAGATTAGGGATACAAGGGTCATACCTAAATATAATAAAAGCTATTAACAGCAAGCTGACAGCTAACATTAAATTAATCGGAGAAAAACTCAAAGCCATCCCACTAAAATCAGGAACACGACAAGGATGTCCACTCTCTCCATACCTCTTCAATATAGTGCTTGAAGTTCTAGCAATAGCAATAAGACAACATAAGGGGATCAAGGGGTTTCGTAATGGAAAGGAAGAAGTTAAGCTTTAGTTATTTGCAGATGATATGATTGTATACATAAGCGACCCCAAAAACTCTACCAAAGAACTCCTACAGCTGATAAACACCTTTAGTAATGTGGCAGGATACAAGATCAACTCCAAAAATCAGTGGCTTTCCTATACATTAAGGATAAGGAAGCAGAGAGTGAAATCAGAGAAGCCTCACCTTTCATGATAGCCACAAATAGCATAAAATACCTTGGGGTAACTGATGTGGGAGTGTCATATATCAATCTGTTGATTTCATTGGTTAAGCAATAAAGAAACTGCTTGGCCCCCATAGGTTAAAACATAGGTGGGCGGAGGAAATAAAATACTGGGAGGAATAGGAAGTGAGCTCAGACTCGACAGCTCTGCTCTGGAGCAGAGACACCTTGCTCCCCTCTCTCTGAGGTACACGCGATGAAGCTCCGACTCAGGATGGACATACATTAGAATCTTCCCCGTAAGACCGGAGCTACACAGTTTATTAGAGATGGGTTGATCGGGATATCAGAATTAGCCTAGAAGAGGCTAGAGAGAAATGGGCCAAGCAGTGTTTAAATGAATACAATTTGTGTGTTGTTATTTCGGGGCATAAGCTAGTCAGGCGCCTGGGGTGCTGGGGACGCAGCCCTGCGACTCCAATTCTACAGGTAACTCTGACCAAGAAAGTGAAAGATTTGTATGACAAGAACTTTAATTCTTTAAAGAAAAAAATTGAAGAGGACACCAGAAAATGGAAGGATCTCCCTTGCTCTTGGATTGGGAGGATCAACATAGTAAAAATGGCAATTCTACCAAAAGCAATCTATAGATTCAATGCAATCCCCATCAAAATCCCATCAAAATTCTTCACAGATCTGGAGAAGACAATAATCAACTTTATATGGAAAAACAAAAGACCCAGGATAGCCAAAACAATCTTATACAAAAAGGATTGTCTGGAGGCATTACAATCCCTGACTTCAAACTCTATTACAGAGCTACAATATTGAATACAGCTTGTTGTTGGCTTAAAAACAGAGCAGTCGACCAATATAATCGAATAGAAGACCCTGAATTCAACCCACAAACCTATGAACACCTGATTTTCGATCAAGGAGCAAAAAGTATACAATGGAAAAAAGAGAGCATCTTCAACAAATTGTGGTGGCAAAACTGGATGTCAATCTGTAGAAAAATGAAAATAGATCCATATCTATCACCATGCACCAAACTAAAGTCCAAATTCATTAAAGACCTCAATATCAGTCTGAACACACTGCACCTGATAGAATAGAAAGTGGGAAGTACTCTACAACACATGGGCACAGGAGACCACTTCCTACCTATAACCTCAGCAGCACAGACATTAAGGACCTCATTGAATAAATGGGATCTCCTGAGACTGAGAAGCTTCTGTAAAGCAAAGGACACTGTCACTAAGACAAAAAGACAACCCACTGATTGGGAGAAGATCTTTACCAACCCTGCAACAGACAAAGGTCTGATCTCCAAAATATATAAAGAACTCAAGAAACGAAACCGAAAAATTCTAATCAACCCAATTATAAAATGGGACACTGAGCTGATCAGAGAATTCTCAACAGAAGAAGTTCAAATAGCCAAAAGACACTTAAGGTCATGCTCAACTTCCTCAGCAATCAGGGAAATGCAAATCAAGACAACTTTATGATACCATCTTACACATGTCAGAATGGCTAAAATAAAAAACACCAATGATAGCCTTTGCTGGAGAGGATGTGGAGAAAGGGATACACTCATCCATTGCTTGTGGGAATGCAAACTTGTGCAACCACTCTGGAAAGCAGTGTGGCAGTTTCTCAGGAAATTCGGGATCAACCTACCCCTGGACCCAGCAATACCACTCCCAAGAGAGGCCCTATCATACAACAACACCACTACCCAAGAGAGGCCCCATCATACAACAAAAGTATATGCTCAACTATGTTCATAGCAGCATTGTTTGTAACAGCCAGAAACTGGAAACAACCTAGATGTCCTTCAATGGAAGAATGGATGATGAAAGTATGGAATATATACATATTCGAGTACTACTCAGCAGTAAAAAACAATGACTTCTTGAGTTTTGCATGCAAATGGATGGAAATAGAAAACACTATCCTGAGTGAGGTAAGCCAGACCCAAAAAGAGGAACATGGAATGTACTCACTCATATTTGGTTTCTAGCCATAAATAAAGGACATTGAGCCTATAATTCGCGATCCTAGAGAAGCTAAATAAGAAGGTGAACCCAAAGAAAAACATATAGGCATAGGCACCCTCCTGAATATTAACCTTCATCAGGTGATGAAAGGAGACAGAGACAGAGACCCACATTGGAGCACTGGACTGAAATCTCAAGGTCCAAATCAGGAGCAAAAGGAGAGAGAGCATGAGCAAGGAACTCAGGACGGCGTGGGGTGCACCCACACACTGAGACAATGGGGATGTTCTATCGGGAACTCACCAAGGCCAGCTGGCATGGGTCTGAAAAAGCATGGGATAAAACTAGACTTGCTGAACACAGTAGACAATGAGGACTACTGAGAACTCAAGAACAATGGCAGTGGTTTGTTTTTTTTTTTTTTTTTTTGGTTTTTCGAGACAGGGTTTCTCTGTGGTTTTGGAGCCTGTCCTGGAACTAGCTCTTGTAGACCAGGCTGGTCTTGAACTCACAGAGATCCGCCTGCCTCTGCCTCCCGAGTGCTGGGATTAAAGGCATGCGCCAACACCGCCCGGTAATGGGTTTTTATCCTACTGCACGTACTGGCTTTGTGGGAGCCTAGGAAGTTGGGATGCTCACCTTACTAGACCTGGATGGAGGTGGGTGGTCCTTGGACTTCCCACAGGTTAGGGAACCTTGATTGCTCTTCGGGCTGATGAGGGAGGGAGACTTGATTGGAGGAGGGGAGGGAAATGGGAGGCAGTGGCGGGGAGGAGGCAGAAATATTTAATAAATAAATAAATAAATAAATAAAATAAAATAAAGAACAGAAGAAAAAAAAGAAAATGGATTGAGCTAGAAAACATTATGTTGAGTGAGGAAACCCAGATCCAGAAAGACAATTATCACATGTCTTTACTCATAAGTGGTTTTTAAACATAAAGCAAAGAAAACCAGCTTACAAACCACAATCCCAGAGAACCTAGACAACAATAAGGACCCTAAGAAAGACATGCATAGATCTAATCTACATGGGTAGTAGGAAAAGACAATTCTCCTGAGAAAATTAGGAACAACCTTGGGAGAGGGTTGAAGGGGAGGGGAGAAGCAGGTAGTGGAGCAGAGAACAATGTAGAGCTCAAAAAAAAAAACCAGTTTAAATGCCAACCAACCCTGGGGGCACAGACCTGTAATTCCAGCTGACACAGGAGAATAACACATTCAAAGGTCTTTCTGCACTATAGAGATATTAAGGGACTACATGTAACATTTAGCAAGATCCTAAGTCAAAATTTAAAACAAATAATGTAAAAGAGGAGCAGAGCATCTAGCTCAGTGACAGAGTTCTCACCAGGTCTTCCAGAAATTTGTTATTTTTTTCTTCATATACAAAGTGCTACTCAAGGAAGTAGTTGATTAATGTGGTATTCATAATCCACCACAAGATCCTCTGTCCTGTAACAGTGCCTCTTTATCTACAGTATAATGAATAGATAAATAACACTAAAAGATAAGGGAACATTTGGGAAATAGCTCATTTAGTAAAGTACATGATACACAATCACAAAGACCTGAGTTTGGAGCCACAGCATGAGATTAATACTGTGCAGTGTGCATCTGATATCCCAGCACCAGGGAATCTGAGATAAAAGAGTCTGAGGAGCATAAAGGCCAGTTAATCTTGAAAATTTGTGAACTCCAGCTTTAATGAGAGACTGTGTATCAAGAAATAATGTAGACATCAACAAATGAAGACACATGATGTTGACTTTTTGATCTCTAGAAACATGTGAATGCATATGCATCCATACTTGCAAACACATAAAGAGGTACACAACACCCTCTCAGAAAAAAAGATTAAAAAATTTCTCTTTAACTGCTATTTTACTACATATTTGCTATTCACATGGAAAGTCTTCTCCTGGTAGCCATTTCACTAGAAAAGCAAATGGCGACTGAAATCCAAGGTGTCAGCTAACCAGGAGGAAAACTCTCTGTTGGGAAAATCTTGCTAAGCAAGGTCACGAGACTCCAGATTCCAGAATATCTTTTGTTTCTGTTTTAACTTCACATGTGCTGCTTCTATCTTTCCTGGTGGCTGTGGCGCGTCCCCTCACTGCCTGTATTGTAGTGGGTTTTCTTATGATTGTATCCCAGTCTAGTGGGTATTTTTATCTGTGGATTGTCAAGAAGATGTTTCCTGAATAAAAATAAGTACAAGGAAATATTGCATAGTTTGGGGCCTATGAATTCCCCCTAGGAGCTGATTTAGAGCACAACTCTGGTTTATGATCAAGGTAAACAATTGGCTTTCCCCAGGAGCCAGCCTGGTTCTAATTCTCTTAAGGCTGAGAAAATGCAGTTGCAGATTTTGATATATACTATTTAGCAAATACAACGTTTTAAAATAACTTAAGGTTAGACAACCCCAAAAGAACAATCTAAACTTTACAAGGACATATAATTGAGCTGTCTGGTTTGTTGGGCAGAGCAAACCCATTGCTGCATGCTCTTTCCTCACTAGGTCTGGCTGTTGATGTAGGACAGTGCTTTATTCTCTGCACATTATGTGTAATATAGTTACAAACACTTTCATGTAGCTAAATGTTATAAAGTTAAGGTTGATTTTGTTTAGGTAAGATACCTTGGTGCTTAATTTATAAATGCATTCCATTGTTCAAATGTATATGAATTGTGTACAGAAAAATCTAATTTTATGTTGAATTACAATTGATCAACATTAATAAATAATAATTTGTGATGATGAAAATATTTGCTTCAAGAGTAATTTTTATTACTTGGATAATTTAAAGTGATATTTTGTTTATGGTCTAACAAATAAAGCTTGCTTGAAGATCAGAGTGCAAAGCTCACACTAGTCAGTCATACAGGCCAGTCAGTGTTGGCACACATCATTTATCCCAGCAGCCACACTAGTTAGCCATGGAGGACAGGCAGGGGTGGTGTATGCCACCACTAGATAGGAATATAAAGTGGGATGAGTCAGGAATTCACCTTCTTTCAGGCTGAAGATTTTATAGAGGTAAGAACTCTCTAGTAGTTGGCTGTTTTGTTTCTCTTATCTTTCAGCTTGAACCCCAATATCTGTCGCTGGGTTTTTATTATTCATGTCATATCTGGCACCCAACTTTTGAAGTATGAATTCATGAAACAGTCATTTCCCTGTGGCTTTACAACAACCAGCATAGGACAGCACTACACATGACTGTTGTCACAGTCCAACCAGTTAGGTTAGCCTTGCTTTTCTGCTGGTGGACTTTTCCTGAACCCCTGTTCATGCTGCTGCCAAACTAGGTAGCTGCCTTGAAACCCAGTCAGGCTCTTTTTGGTCTACACAGCATCAATAAGCCTCCCATCTTCATCATCACCAGTGGCATATTTGGTGAGAAAATTAGGAATTCTTAATGGAGGAATTAGTTAAAAGGAGGAGTTTTCACACTTTTAAAAAAAGAAGGGACAACTGCAATAGAGAAACTTATGTCTCTGTATTATTATTAAATGCATGATTTAAAAATGAAACAATTAAATGAAGGGATAATTGGCTTAATCTGGATTGACATACTGCTAATTATCATTTTGATAATCTTTGTTGTTGTTTTCATGTCTTAAAAAGTTGTTTAATTTGACTGGCAAGATACAAGCCTTAGAAAATCTTAATAAAACAAGACATAGAGATATTCAGATCCATACAGCAGAATTTAATGGAGAACTACATTATAATTTGAGCACTACATTATAAGCTTAGAGACAAACAGCCTAAGGTTTTCATACAACCAATCCTATGATATCCAGTAAACTTACAGTAACAACTGCCAAATAATATATATCTGCATGCTGTTCAGAGTTAAATGGTCTCCTGTGGAAATGTTGGTTTTAAGGAGATTCAAGGAAGCAAGTCTCCTAATGGCATACACTCACATTTTGTGAAGCAGATGTTAAACTCAAGGCCAATTTGTAATAGAATTATCCCCAAAGAGTGGATATACATGGTTAAAGCTGTTTTAGAGCCTGAGACAAAATTATAGTGGAGTACCTGGTTCAAAGAAGAGGCTAAAATGATTGAACAAGGGAAAAAAGTTAGAAGTATAAACATCTCCCAAGATCAACTTTTTGGAGAAGGAGATTATACTACTGTAGAAAGACAATCTTTCTATGATGACCATGCCCTGACTTTATGCTGTGTAGCAGTTTTGAATGCTTGGGACAGAGCTGGAGAAGTAGGAATGAAAATTGAATCATTTACTAATGTTACACAGGGCCCAAAGAGAGCCTTTACAGATTTCTTATAAAGATCGACTTTATCAAAAAATAGAATGATATCAAATTTGGATGCTAGGCAAAATAATAATTCAATCTCTGGATTTTGAAAATGCTATTTCTCAATGCAAAAAGATAATTAGGCCTTTAGCATCAAGGTCAGAATCCTTGGAGGAAGGGATCTAAGATAAAATCAATATTGAATCTCTTGACCATGATGATACTAGAATAGGAGAGGTGCTTTCAGATGTTTGGGCAAAAATTGAAATGTCAAGTGTTATAATTGAGGCAAAAAAGGCCACCTTAAAAAGGATTGTCTACAAGAAATTCTTGGAAACAATGTTTATTCTAAACATAATCCAAAGAAAATGCCCCACTCTTCTGGATTATGCAGAAGATGTGGCAAAGGCGGGCATTGGACTAATGAATGTAGATCAACAAGAGACATTCAAGGTAATCATCAGCCACTGGAAAATTCTTTTAATGGCCTCTCATAAGCCACATGTCAAATACAGTTCAGTCATTTCCTGCTTTTTTAGAGGAAACTTCTTTCCAGAGCAATTAAAGAACTTAATGAATATTATAAGATACCATAATGCTATGGATAATAGAACAGCTATAAAACTCAGGGGAAACATAAAGCAAGTATTTTGGCAAACTTCTATAAATTAATAAAGCAAAATTTAAAATATAAATGAATCCCATTGACATTAAAGGACTAGTAGACACAGGTACAGATGTAACAATAATTTCACCCGAATCCTGGAGTCTAAATTAGGATGTTAATGTTCAGCTTTTATGCATTGGAACTTTATCTCATGTAAAAGAGAAATGTAGATGCATAGAGTGTATATGGCCAGAAGGAGAGAGAAAATAATAAAAATATATATGATTAAAATAGCAATGAATTTTTGGAGACATAACTTGTTACAGTAATGGAATACTGAGATTAATATTCTCCCAAACTTAGAAACAAACCATAAATTAACATGTGTTTCTAAGAAAACTATTAGAAGACTTAATAAAAAAAAAGTCACTGACCATTCAGGTTATATAAGAACAGTGCACAATGATTGCTGATCTTCCAAAGGCACTAACATCCCTATCTTTAAAATGGTTGACAGACAGTCTTGTAAAGGTGACACAATGTCCTTTAACAACAGAGAAACTGAAGACTTTCGATCAACTGGTACAGGAGAAACTAAATGTGCAGCATACTGAAGAATCAACTAGTCCTTGGAATTCTCCTCTATTTGCTTTTTAAAAGAAATCTGAAGAATAGAGAATCATAACAAATGTAAGAGTGATTAATGAGGTGATCAGCCAATGGGCTCTCTACAGTAGGGAATTCCTTTGCCTTCTCTATTGCCTAAATGGTGGCTTTTTATAGCTATTAATTTAAAGATTGCTTCTTCACTATACCTTTACAAGAAAATGATAGAGATAATTTGCTTGATGGTACCTACTTATAATAATTCTCAGCCTGATAAGAGATATCAATGGAAGATTCTGCCACCATGTTAATATTAATAATATTAATATTATTGATAATTAATAATAATATTAATAGGTAATAATAATAATGTTAAATATCCCCACCCTGTACCAATATATGGTATTGCAGCCATTGGAAGTGATACATAAGCTGCTGAGAACCAGAATGTCTGTTCCTGTCTCCATGGTTATAAGGAGTTATCTCTGTGTATGTCATATGTCTCTCCCAAGAATACCACTCACATCCTTATAACATCTTATTTTGATCATATCTGAAAAGAGCTCATTTCCAAATAAGGAATCCATATAGAAAACATAAAGGAAATTTCTGTTACTGAATGAGGTTTAATTAAGAAAAAAAGTGTATATCAAACTAACACTATTTTCATTCAATTGATGGGAGATGCGAAGGATATTTGTATCTCTGATTTAACGTAGTTATTATAAACTAATATGATACAGAAATATTATCTAGTTTAAGGAAGCCAAACTCATTAATAAAACCCTAAGCAGGTTACATATTGTGTGTTTTATATTTTAACAGATTTGAGTTCTACCACAGTATACTATAGTATGCTCTTTGAAATTTTATGTTACCAGAAAATTTTAACTATTTTGAAATTATTTGTGAAAAAATAAGGACTAAGTAACAGAAAATAATGGTATGAAGGTAGGCATTGAGGTGCACACCTGTAATTTCAGCCCTTGTGAGGCTCAACCAAGAGAGTCATAAGTTAGCAGTTGGTCTGATCTATGTATCATGATTTTGTCACAAAAATATCATGGTATAAAAAGTAAAAAGCTTGAAGATGTAGATTTTTATTTCAAAATAACTTGGCTCAACAAAACTGAATTTATCTAAATTCAGTAAATAATAAATATAAAAGTATTCTCACTGGTTGAAATTATTGAAAACAAGAACTTGAACTAAATCTTAAAATCCCTTTGCAAATATTTATATACATGTTTGAGACAATAACAAAGAATAAGAGGCCATGAATTTGAGAAAGAGTTTGGATAGGTCATAGTAGGAGTTGGAGGAAGGAGTAGAGGAAGAAATATGATGCAAGTATTCATATCTGAAATTCTAAAAAAAAAATGATTAAATATAAAATTATCCCTAAACAGACTGATTGAGCCCATGAACAATTCCTATCATTTACCACATTATAGTGTCAGCTAATCTGGAATATTCAGTGGGAAAACAGTAAAAGACTATGTCTTAACCAGGGTAGAAGGAAAGCACTGACACCCAACTTTGTCTTTTGGCCTACACACATGTACTGTGACACACCTAATGTCTTGTTCACACACCCACAATAATAGTAGTAATATTACTTGGCTGGGAAAGACTATTTCTTCCAATATTGGCATTCTTTAGTTGCCTCTAATTCTTTACAGTTCTCAACCTTAAAGACAAAGTTTTCCCTTATAGGTTGGTAAGTTTATTGTTGTTTTCCTTGTTCGTGTTTAGTAGTCATGTCGGTCACACTTTACAGGTGTAACTTCTGACATTTCTTGGAGACATAATCTCAGAGCTAACTCCCTGACCTTCTGGTTCTTAAAATTTTTCCATGACTTCTTATGCCATGTTTCCTAAACCTTAAACATTAAACAGGTGCATAAATTCCTTTAACATAAAGCATCTTTTAAAGCCTAAAGTTTACTATGAATCCATAATATAATGTAATATACAAAATATTAAAAAAAGTTTTACTAAAGTTTCTAGTTTTATGAGTATTTTGTTAGCACTTTTATTATTTTTTATAGTTACATGTGATTAATTCTGGAAATGACAATTTGGAAAATAGTGATAGGGTGAAAAGGGAAGAGTTGGAGAATTCTGTAAACTTAATTTAGTATTAGCTAGTCCTACAATGCAATATGTCTAAAACTTCTATGAAATATAGTATTAACCCACTTATAATTGAAGAGGATAAATTTAAATTAGTCTACCATTGTTGCTCCTTTCAACTCCAACATTTACTCATTCTATTTTCCTTAAATTAACATAATAGTCAAGCAGTTTGGATTATGTTGAAATATAAACAACCAATACTTTCATTTCTGATTATATTTGATTCTATAAAATTCACCTCCTTTTTAAATACTGAAAATACTATGATAACTTTAACTTCAATGGTATATTAAATTACATCATATGCAGAATAAGTTATACATAAATATTAGCTACCTATGAATTCACAAAAAATAAGTGAATTATAAATGATGTAATTATTAGTCAAAAACCAAAACAGTACTCAAAAGATGGGCATGCATCAGTCAACTTCTGACATTATGAATAATCCTGTCTATTGTTTTAACATTATTTACAAAAAAATCTATTAAGACACCATTTTTTTTTACCACTTGTTCATATTCACAACACTAGGGGATGAGTGTCTTATTAAGATTACTTTTGACATTGATGACAATGTAGCTTCTATCTACATGGAAATGTAAGATTTTGTCAAAATGGCTGAAGCCCCCAGGACATTCTTTACAAAGGTAATCCACAAAAAATAAAACAAAGTAGTAACACTAAGAGCAAAAAAAAGCAAAAAATAATATAATCAAAATTCTAAAGTCAATACCAACTACACCCATTCTAAAGAATCATCAAGAGCAATTTGACATATTCATTTTCTGTGGTATGATGTCTGAAATGCTAATCACTAATCACAAAGCCACTTTTCTCTACCTCTCTTGTTTCCTTTTTCATTTCTTCATTTGTAAACATGTAGTTTTTAAGTTGATGCCTTCTGAAGATGAGAAGATGATAGATGGGTCAACCTTACCTAAGTAGCCAGAGCTGTTACCCAAAATTATGAAATTTGGGGAAATGCATAGCGAGCATGATATGGAACTCATACATTCTAAATGTTATTTTCAAGAATACATTGTTAATCAAACAATTGCCAATAGTGTAGTTACTTTCTCCTAAAAGCTCTAGTTTACTTAATGCTATAGAAAATTTAATAAAGTACAGATTTAAAACAAGCTATTGAAAACTGGGGCAAGAAGTGAAGGGGAAGATAAAGAATAAATTGAAATAGCATAAAAGTGTGGTTCTCCAAAGGCTTGAACAAGCTAAATTTGTGATATAAGATTTAATATGTCTCATATACATGGACACAAAGTACGCACTCAAACAGTTCTCCAGAGGACTCAATTCGTTTCCTTCCAACAGTAAGTGTAAGTCTCTTACTACTATGTCATAAAAAATTGGACATGTCAAAATCTGCATTTGTTGTCAACAAAGTTTACCCTGGATGCACAGAACTTTTATCTGGAGAAGTAAAATCACACACGTTGTGGTGGATGAGCCGAAAGAATGAATTCTGTTGTTGTTTGGAGTATGACATTATGATTTTATGTGAAGATCTTAGAATGGTAAAATTAACCCATGTCAGAAGGCCCACAATTCCTTATTAAGCCATCTTTATTCTCTTCAGAGATTCACCTGGAAATTAACTTTAAGGTTAATATTTACCTAAATGGCAGTCATTTCATCTGTGTATATACCATTATGCATTTTAATAAAAATAAGTCCATCTGCCTTTGATGTGACATATAGAAGGAATCCAGGGAAAGGAAGCTGTTGCTTAATGGGATGCAAACAGCAGTATCTAACCATTTATGATCATCTGCCCTATGCTTATAACACCATTTCTTAAATCCTATCATACTCAGAAGGCAGCACACACCCTACTATGGAACCTCACTAAACACTTACCTTTCCTTTTTCTCAACTACCTTCAAATCTCAACTCAGAAAGCAACTTAAAGTGACATCTTTATATAATTATGCCCACATCTTTAGAGTAAATGGAAGGTTATTTTCATTTGCTATTTATAACTTTAAAATATATCATTCATTCAGAAATGTTTATTATATACTTCATGTGTCAAAAATATTGCATTAGACACTGAGTTAAGTGGTGAAAAAGCAACATGGTCTCTACTCCCATGTAGCTTTTGTTGTTGTTATTGTTGTTGTTTTTAAGATATTTTTTTTCTTCTATGTAGATTTTTACGTTTTTGTGGAAAGAACTGGATGATTCATGGATGATATTCCAGGCAATTTGAGTCATCAACTTTCAAGAAAAGCTTCTCTAAATGAGCAATAATTAAATTAAATATAAATATCTGACAAGCTGTCAGGGTAAGATTGGAGAAAAAAAATCTCCTTCTCCCCCTCCCCATACACATATACACTTGTACAAAAATTATAGTGCTTGGGCATGAGGGGAAATCAGGGGTAGGGAGACTATAGAATGCTTTGGAAAGGAGAAAAGGAATAAAATACTTTAGTAGTCCATATATGATCACTGAGTGATCAAAAATGAACCCACAGAGTAAGCCATGAGGGAGCAAGCAACTTTACAAAGAGAAAAGAAAAATAAACTTAAGAAACCAAACAAGTGTTACATGGAGGTAGAAGTACCAATGACAGGTAATATTTCTGAGCATATTAACATAACAGCTAATAGACATCCTAGATGGCATTGATGTCAGCAAAAAATGCATTACTAGTATCTATGTTATACAACTATTTAAATTAATAAGAGGCCATGCCAGACTGCCTTATTCTACCTTTTGTTTCCTAGAGTGTAAATTTTGTCCAAATTAGCTCTTAACAAAGAGTGAAATGTCACTTGAGGTTTAAGATAAAAAGTTGGGTTTTTTTTTTTTGTATCTTTCAATAGAATGTATGACCTATTCATGACCAAATCACTAACTCTGTCACTGCCTCACCACATCAATCAGATCATTCAAGACAAGGCTATCCTCATAGGCAGAGGCTGGAAGAACTCTGTATGAACCAGGGTACCATGGAATAGAAATTGTAAATTATACACTATAGAGTAATTACTGTATCATCTCAAAACATCATGATCATTGTCATTGCTGAAAGTATTAGTTTCATTGTCCCTGAATGACAATAATGTTTAGCAGAACCTTGCTTTTTTATAAAGTACATTGACAATGAACCAAGATACTTGCATTGTCTGATTATTGTCTACAGTGTTTGTATGAAAAAAATGTAATTAAGTTAAAGTCACTTCACATTGCAACTGTAGCAAAAATATTGGAGAGCAAATTTATCCACTACATTTAGATTCACTAGGTAACACCACAAAATTGATATATTTCTTTAGGCAGAAACAGTAAAACTTATAAGAAAACAGATGACATCTGATATTGGTCAAGATGACAACACTCAGGTGAGCAAGAAGGAAACGATTTCATTCAGTGAGAAATTTACTAACATATTAACATTCGAATTATTTTCCAGTTCTGTGTTCTAATAAAACTATAACACTATTCCCTTTTATAAATAGATATGAAGCAGTTAATGAATACATATCCCATCTCCAACATAAAACCATATAATTCCATCTTTCCAATGGTGAATAGGTAAAAAATTCTCTTTCTACTTATCTTGTAATTTTTGTGTGGATTATATGAAATTATGAATGTAAATTAACTTTGTAAAAACTCTGAAAACTCTATACAAATTCAGAAACACAATAACAATTATGCTGCACTAAGCAAAAATACTTATGTACTCATGTAGCAGGTGTATTCATTGTTAAGTTATCCTAATGGAACATCCAAGACATGCCAACTCTGTATTTGCATGCTGACTTATCTTCCAAGAAGAATTACTGGAAAGTATGAAGTTATTATCAGTTATTTGTGGCATGAGTATTTCTCGCACTGTTTCATTACTTCTTACCCACAAACAGCTACCATATAAACCAGGTAAACAGCCATCCAGAATGGATTTTTTATTCTATTTTATGTGTGTGGGTGTTTTATCTGTAGGGATTTCTGTGTACCTTGTAAATGTTATATCCTTAAACATCAGAAAAGGGTATCAGATGCTTTGGAACCCTACTTAAAGTTGGCTGTGACCTTTGTGGGTGCTGGCTTTTCAAGCCAAGTGTTCTGAAAGAGCAACCAGTACTCTTAACTGCTGAGCCACCTTTCCAAGCTCAGTAGTGGAGTTTTATAGTTTCTCTTGCAATCAGGTATGGCTCCTGGCCTAAATTTGACCAATGGAATAAAAATTAAAAATTCATTTTAATGAGGAATGGGGGGATCCTTAAATAAAGGGTGTACATTTCTACCATTCCTTCTTCTTCCCTATTAGTTTACATTATGGGGGAAGAGAGACAAAATGAGAGAGACATTGGAACTAAAACAGATATATTAGGTCAAAAAGAACAATATATATTCCATAGAAAGTGGAACAAAAAGACAAAAGTTAGCTATGATCCTGAAATGAAAATGCCAACTCTGAAAGGACAACATGTAAGAACCTACTGAGCAACAGATACTGTCTACCTCTACTATTAAGTATATTTTCAGATCTTAAAATATGTTCCCTTAAGTCTAGAGGATGTTAAGAGTAAGTTTTTTTCTTTAATACTTTCTACTCTCTACAGTGCTTACCCAGTGACTGATTATTAGAGGTCTGACCTTCTTATTCTTCAACAGAGTGTTCGGGTACCATTTTGTTAGTTGCTTAATTTCATTGACTCTCCTTTCTTCATTATCTGGCCTCATTTTAGATGAGTATTATGAGGGGTAAGGCATCTTAAACATCAAAACTGAAATGCTACTTTTATCATTCATAAAAAAAGCAACCACTGTCTCTTTGCAAAAATCCAGTCTGTTGGCTCAATGCATTTGCCAAGTTACCAAATACATGTCAGATTCACCTTAGTTCTAATACCATCAAGTTGACCTCATGTGAATCATTTCATTCACTCTCAGTGATGAGGAAATCCTCACTGTTTTTATTCCCATGTGGCATCACAACAACCCCAAAAGTCATTCTAGTAGAATCCAAATAATTTTCTGTTTATAAATCCAGGTGCTGATATCAAAGAAAAAGAGAGCTGTGACAGTGATAGAGATGACTTGGTTAAGTGATAGGCATCATAATTAGATGGTATTTCATTAGCTACTCAGTGGAGTAGATCAAGCAAACACCAAGGAGTTGGGTCTGAAATAAGAAATAATTTATCTCATATTTCTTTTATTATTCTAGAAATTGCCTATGACCAAAATATAGAAAGGTATTTTTATCTTTAGATAATAGGGTTGAAATATTATCTGATGAACTGAGCCAGCAAACTGATCCAGAGCCAGCAATCTGCACTGGAACAAGTAGAGAAGAGTAACCACTGAGAGAGTAAGCCAGAGCCAGAAAATGGTTTGGGTCCCGAGGTAAATCTGGAACCTCAGCCAGGACCCCTGTGGGTCTGGGCATGAGTCTAGGACCTCCCAGGAACTAGGCCTGAGCCAGGACCTATGCCAGTCTGGGTATGAATCTGGGACCTCCAAAGGAGTATGCAGGAACCAGAGATCTCTGTATTATGAGGCTGGAATCTCAGAGGGAATAGGCATGAGTGCTGTAGGAGCTCCTTCTACTTCTTCAGCCAATTTATTATATAAGACTTAAGCTAGTTAGAATAGGATATTTGTTCTTATTTTATATAATTTCTCAGTAGGTTTAGAACTCTCTTAAACAAAAGGGGGAGGTTCTGTGGGAACTCCTTCCACTCCATCAGCCAATAACTGCTGAGATACCAGCCCACTGGGGCATGGTCTCTCTCTTTTAAAAAGCAGCAGCAGCCCTCCACTTGCTCTCTTGCTCAGCAACTAAACTCCTTTCCTGGCTGTCATGTAGGATGGTGTTCTGTAAGTTTTTCCCCTCAAATAAATAACCCTTTGAATCCGAACTGGTATGGGATTGTTTTGTGCATTATCTGGTGCCCAGCATTTGGTTTTAGAACCACCCCGCACCTCCCATCCCCCGGCTCAACTGCCTGCCTCTAGCTCATCTGCCTGCCACGAGCTTGGCTTGGCCAGCTCGGCTTGGCACAAGCCCTCCCTCAGCTGTGGAAATTCCACACCTCCCAGGATCAATGGGCAAAGACAATCTGAGCAGGTTATAAGCACAGTGGTTGGGCAGCACAAGTCAGAGCGCAAGCTGTTGCCACATCTGTCAGAAGCACTATTTGAAATATACACCACAGTGTTTGTGTTTACACCATGAGCTTTGTCTGAGTGGA
The DNA here is from genome assembly GCF_018167655.1 of Microtus oregoni. Lineage (NCBI taxonomy): Eukaryota > Metazoa > Chordata > Mammalia > Rodentia > Cricetidae > Microtus > Microtus oregoni. The sequence goes on along the minus strand of NW_024543093.1, from coordinate 20,520,414 downwards.
ACAAACGCTGGGTGGGCAGTCAGCCATTCTCAGTCTGCTGTTCTTGCAGTGGCTGTGTTACAACCCCTGTATTGGGTCTGAGAAGGGCAGGCATCCTGGGGTGATCTGTGCTGGTTATCAGTCACTGGATTTTTGTACATCTAAATTCTCAAGTACCACAGGATCTATGCTGACACAGTTCCAGTGATTCCAGTTGTTACTCAACAGGTAAAATGGCAGGTTTCATTTTTAATGGGATACGAGCCACAGCATTTGCTGCCACTTTGGAAGAAATCACAAGAGGCCTATATGCCTAAGGAGGTACCTCAATTTACTGGTTATTAGGTTATAGTTTCCTTCTTCATATTATATCATTATGGAAGTATATGGCATTAATTGATAGGATTAATACCATGATAAGCAAAATTGACTCCTTATCTAAGGGTACTAGGAACTTACCTGAAAGGGTCCAGGCTATTGAATTTGACTTTCAGAAGTTATCACAGAGTTTTGATAAGGTAACAGACAGAATATACCTCCAGGATGGCAACTTATATAATATCCAGGGACAGTTTAAGAAGGAGATGTTATCTTTGGAAGGCAACATTAAGACCTTGGAATCACAGGTGCAGAATGGGGACCAGAAAATTAATACCATAGGGAAATCATTAGAAATCATTGGAGGTTAGGAGATTCAGGCCTTGCGTGAGACAATGATTAAGATATTTGAAATGATTGAAGAAATTATTGGAGCTGATGGACCAGGTGAGAAGATACAAGGGCAGGATACAATGCCATCACTAGCTGTCAGAACTGGTTTACCCAGGTTTTTAGTGACATACCTTGTAATTTATTCTGACAAAGTGTCAAACTCTAAAGGCTCAAAGCAAGCCAAAGAAGCTAGATGGATGCCAGTAGAAATAAATGACCTAAAGGAAATTAAGCAAGCCATCGTTAATTATGGTGCCATCATTAATTATGGCTTGCACTCTACATTTGTTAAGGAAATGATAAGAAATTGGGCTTCTAATGTCAGGGCTATACCCCATGATTTCTCCCAGTTAGCTTCAGCGGTGTTAGAAGATGGACTTTCCTTGATGTTTAAAGTTTATTTCAGAGCAGAATCTAAACATATGGAACAGCAAGGAAGAGCAAAATGTGTGGAGGTTTCTCAGGATCAAATTTTTGGCGTAGGAGCTTACACTGATCCACAGTGTAAGCTCCAAGATCCTTATGATGAAGAAATATTGTCCCTATGCCACAAAGCAGCCTTGAATGCATGGGTTAGAATACAAGAACCAGGAAAAAAAGATAGAGTCATATACCAGGGTTAGGCAGGGACAGGGAGAACCCTATACTGACTTTTTGCAAAGATTAGTTAAGTCTCTGAACATAGGAGTAACTGACCCTGAAGCTAGATAACTAATTCTTGAATCACTGGCTTTTGAAAATGCAAACTTAGACTGCAAAAAGATAATTGGGCCTTTAAGATCTAGATCAGCATTTATGGATGAATGGATTCAGCATACTTTGAATTTTCAGACATTTAACTATGAAGATGAATCTTGGGCAGGGGAAGTGATTTCCAAAGTGAAGAAGGGACAACAGCCTGCCAAATGTTTTAATTGTGGTAAATTAGGACACCTGAAAAGGGATTGCAGGCAAGGAATTTCTATGAATAACATTTTATCTGGGAATGGCAGAAATAGGAAACCTCGGCCTTCAGGTATATGTAGGATGTGTGGTAAAGGACAGCACTGGACCAATGAATGCAGATCAACAACAGACAGACAAGGCAACCCAATACCATCAGGAAACTCCCTGAGAGGCCTCTCACTGGCCCCCAAGTCAAAAGTGGCCCAGTCATTCCCAGTAACCATGGAGGACATGTCACACCAGGAAAATTAAAAACTCTAGAAGCTTCTGTGCAAGGCCATAAGGTTCTAAATGATGGCAAAAATTTGGAGGATAAGTCAAAAATTCAATTAAGAAATAAGAAGCATATATTTTGGCAAACCTCTATAAATGATCAAAAATCAAAGCTGAGAGTTCGTATAAATGGAATTGTGATTGTTGACTTGATAGACACAGGAGAAGATGTGAATATCACCACTCCAGAATTTGGCAGGCAAATTGGCCTCTTCAATAGGCAGATGTTCAATTACTAGGAATTGGAACCATATCTCGAGTTAAACAAAGCACGAGATGGGTTGACTGTATTGGTCCAGAAGATCAAAGAGGAAAGCTAAGGACATATGTAGCTGATATTGCAATAATTTTTTTGGCTATGACCTTCTACCGCAATAGAATACCCAGATTAACATTCCTGCAGTCCCAGGAACCCATAATTCTGGGAAGGATGTAATAAGGTACTATGTATGAAGGTCACCCGCCATTCAGGCTGTACAAGAACATAAAGCAACTATCAAACCTTTACAGGTAACAACAGCCCTACCTTTAAAATGGCTTACTGAGAAACCAATATGGGTTAAGCAATGGCCTCTAGCTGAAGATAAATTCCAGGCTTTAGAACAATTGGTACTGGAGCAATTAGATGCTCAACATATTGTGGAGTCAACTAGCCCTTGGGATTCTCCTGTGTTTGTTGTAAAAAAGAAATCTGGCAAATGGAGAATGGTGACAAATCTAAGGGCTGTCAACAAGGTAATTCAACGTATGGGCCCTCTACAGTCTGTAATTCCTCTGCCTTCTCTGTTACCCAAAGGATGGCCTCTTATAGTTATTGACTTGAAAGATTGCTTCTTCACCATACCATTACAAGAAAAGGATAGAGAAAAATTTGCCTTCACAGTGCCTACTTATGATAACTCTCAGCCTATAGGGGATACCAGTGGACTATCCTCACCCAGGGAATGCTCAATAGCCCCAGCCTGTGTCAATACTTTGTAAGACAGCCATTGGAAATAATATGTAAGCAATTCCCTAAATCTATAATTTACCATTACATGAATGACATTTTGCTATCCAATTCAAACATAGATACTTTAGAAAGAATGTTTGAGGAAGTAAAAATAATTTTGCCTAAATGGGGATTACAAATTTCTCCTGAAAAGATTCAAAGAGGAGATTCTGTTAATTACCTAGGTTACAGAATAGGTTTACAGAAAATGAGGACACGAAAGGTACAAATTAGGAGAGACAGGTTATGGACTCTTAATGACTTTCAGAGATTGTTAGGAGCCATTTCCAGTCTACAACTGGCTTTTGGGATAATACCTGATCTTACAGTTCATTTAAACAAAACCTTAGATGGTGACAATGATTTGAATAATCCCAGAGAATTAACAGCTGAAGCAGAAAGGGGTTTAGGAGAAATTACAGGAGGCACATGTGGATAGGGTGTATCGAAATCTTAGTTGTATTCTAGTTATATTGCCTTCCAGAATTTCTCCTAGGGGAATTTTAATGCATAGGGAAGATACTATTTTAGAATGGATCTTTTTACCACACAAACCAAGTAAAAAATTAATAACTTATGTAGAAAAGGTCTCTGAATTAATTATAAAGGGTAAACTAAGACTTTGTCAACTAGCAGGTGTAGACCAAGCAAAAATTATAGTGTCTTTCACTTCTGATGAAATAAAAAAGTTATGGGAATAAAATGAACCATGGCAAAGGGTTTGTGCTAATTTTTTTGGAGAAATTAATAGCAACTATCCCAAAAGTGGTAGACTTAACCTTATTAAGAGAACTTCTTGGATGGATTCTTCTTTGATTTGTACATGATGCTTCAATAACTGGAGCCTGTACATTTTATACTGTTGCTAATAAATCAAGGCAGATTACAAATCAGATGAATTGATTTGTGCAGAAGGCAGAATTATATGCCATTCTTATAGAGCTAAGGGATTTTAAAGAACCTCTTAACATAGTTACAGATTCACAATATTCAGAAAGAGTTATTTTGCATATTGAAACCACTGAATTTATACCAGATGATACAGAGGTGACTCCAGGTACAAGACATAATCAGGAATAGGCTTTGCCCCATGTACGTAACACACATCCAGTTTCATACAAATCTGCCAGGTCCTCTAGCACAAGGTAATGCAGAAATTGATCAATTATTGATTGGAAGCATGTTGCAGGCCTCAGAATTTCATAAAAAACATAACGTCAATAGCAAACGTTTAAAAAAAGAGATTTTCATTACATGACCACAAGCTAAGGAGATTATAAAGAGATACCCTACTTGCTCTTTATATAACCAAATACTGCTACCTGCAGGGACTAACTCAAAGTAATGAAATCTGGCAGATGGATGTGTTCCACTTTGCAGAATTTAGAAAATTAAAATATGTACATCATACCATTGACACTTATTCAGGCTTTCAATGGGCAACTGCTTTAAGCTCAGATAAAGCTGATTCAATAATCACACATTTAATAAAAGTTATGGCCATCATGGGTACACTTGCACAAATAAAAACAGATAATGGTCCAACTTATGTCTCTAGGAAAATGAAACTTTTTTGCTTATTTTAATATTAAGCATGTTACAGGTATACCATACAATCCTACATGTCAAGAAGTCATAGAAAGATCAAATTAAACTATAAAGGATGTGTTATATGAACAGATAGAAGTGGAAAATGCCCCCATAAATAGATTACCTAATGCCTTATTAACCATGAATTTTCTTATTACTAATGAGTAAGGAACAACAGCAGCAGAAAGAAATTGGATAATGGAAAAGTCTGCTAAACTAAATCAATCGGTTTATTTTAAGGATGTGCTGACCTCTCAATAGAAGCCAGGAGATGTGTTATATTGGGGAAGGGGTTTTGCTCTTATTTCCACAGGAGAAGAAAAATTGTGAATACCATCAAAATTAATAAAGGTTCGATTTGAAGAGGAGAAACCTCTTAGAAAGGAGAAATGACAGCTTATCCACAATGATGATAATCATACAAGTGGTAAGAAAAACATACAGAATGGAGGCAGTGTTCTGTTCTTATATCCACAGGAAAACACTCATCTTTGAAAAATTCAAGGGACTCTGGATGTTTGAATACTGACAGACAAAAAAATAACTACCCAATAGGAACTATCAAGGACACTGAATAGGTTTTGTAAGTATAAAAATCTAAGATAAAGTAAATTATATTTCTAAATTTATAAAGCTGGTTTTGGAGTTGGACTCTGGCTCAATCCCTCTCTAATTCTAAGCCTGTTGTTAAGAGAAAAACCCATAGTTTCTGTCTCATGTCAAGAGCCATGGTATGGGATAGAATGAAAAAAGGAGTTTAGAAAACATCTTTGGTTTTTTTCATATCTATCATACCTTTCATTGAATATATCAATCATGCCTTTCATGTATGTCTTTATATGTTTATGTAATTAATGCTTAAGTTTTCCACAATGAACAATGAATTTTCCTGCAGTAATATTTGAAGTTTCCAGGAAGAAGATGGTGCCCCATAACAACAACTCCACCTGGTTGGTATGATGTCATGATATGATAGCACTACTACAAGGCCTGTTTTGGGTGCCAGATGCTTAAGACGGTTCCAACTTAGTTAGCTGAAATGGTGAACATCTTTTACAATATTCTGGCCAGACCTCCACAAAATACTCAGAGACTATTTGCAATCTTACCAGACATTAATCTTGAAATTTAACCATCATTTTACTTTCACAGGATCCCCCAGAAAGAATGTAACCACCATGACAGCTGGAAGTAGTTCTAGAGAACGACGTCCCCTCTCTCAGTAAAGTTTGTCCTTGGGTTTAAGGACATCATTTAGGGGTTGATTATAATTAGTTTATGGTTGAGAGTTGGGGGAGAAATTTTATAAGTTAATGGATCTTTTTCGAAAAAAAAGGGAAAATTGGATGATGGGATAATAGATTGGTATTTGTGAGTTATTGTTTATAGATAATTACATTGGCATAGATTCTTGTGTATGGATACAAAGTTAAATTATATTGAATATTGTATGCATGCATGCTTCTACTTCTGTTTAAAACATTTTTTATGTATTGATACATGTATTGTATTGATATATTTACCATATTGCAGTGTACATTTCTACCTCTGATTAAGATACTTATTTATTGTTTATGTATTTATATTGTATATATATATATATATATATATATTTGCCATATTGCAATGTATACCTGTACATTGTTTACATTTGGAGGTCATTGTTCTCATTTATTGCATAGCTGTTTATTCTCTTAGTCTTTAAGTTAGATAGGTATTAAGAATTGTAGATCAATAGTCATCTATGTTTGTCATGTTTATAGTTAGACTAATTGGGATTTTTAGATACACAGAGGTTATATTCTGTATAAATAATCTTCAACCTCTTCAAAGAGCTGTAGAAAATGGCATTTAATTTAATCTTAGAGTTCTGTGGGAGTGAGACACAATCGCTCCTGGCAACACCAATCTATTCCTTAGAGATTGTTGAGCACCAAAGACACTCTACTTGGAGCTTGTCTTCTTGATGCAGGTAGCCAGTTGTCTCTGTGATTTGTTGCATGTTTTGGAAGTTGTTTAATTGTACTTCCCAACTATTCAGGTAACATTATTTCTCTTCTCAGACCATCGATGGGGTTGAAGGCTATATAAATGTAGTTATTTTCCTCTCATGGCTTGGCCAAGTTATTTATTATACAAGACTTAAGCTAGTTAGAAAAGGATATTTGTTCTTATTGTATATAATTTTACAGTAGATTTAGGAATCTCTTAAACAAAAGGGGAGGTGCTGTGGGAGCTCTTTCCACTCCATCAGTCAATAGCCACTGAGATACCAGCTTACTGGGGCATCGTCTCTCTCTTTTAAAAAGCAGCAGCAGCCCACCGCTCGCTCTCTTGCTCAAGCAACTAGACTCCTTTCCTGGCTTTCATGTAGGATGGTGTTCTGTAAGTTTTTCCCCTCAAATAAATAACCCTTTGAATCCAAACTGGTGTGGGATTGTTTCACGCATTACCTGAGCCAGAACCTCTGAAGATCCAGACATTGGTCTGTGACTTCAAAGGGAATAGGCAGGAACTTGGAACCTCTGTGGGTCTGACCATGAGTAAAGACATCTGAGAGAGTTAGCCTGATCCAGGTCCTCAGTGGTTCTGGGTGCACCTGAGTCTGGGAACTCCAAGGCAATAGACTAGAGCCAGAAACTTTTGTAGGAACAACTCTAAGACAGGGACTTCTTTCTGCAGAAAGTGAACCAGACCAGGATTTACAGAAATAGGTCAAAGCCAGTAAACCAGGCTAAAAAATTGGAAGAAATCATCAAGTCCCTTAAAGAAAACCAAGAAAAAGCAACCAAACATATGAAAGAAACTATTCAAGACTTGAAAACTGAAAAAGAGAAAATAAAGAAAACACAGACTGAGGGAATTATAGAAACAAAATTCATGAGAAAATATCAGGAACCACAAACGCAAGCATGAAAAACATAATGCAAGAGATGGAAGAAAGAATCTCAAGTGCTGAAGATACAATGGAGGAAATATATTCATCAGTTAAAGAAAACATTAAATCTAACAAAAGCTTAATCCAAAATATCCAGGAAATATGGGACACCATGAAAAGACCAAATCTAAGAATAATAGGCATAGAATAAGAAGTTCAGCTCAAAAGCACAGAAAATATGTTTAAGAAAATCATAGAAAAAACATTCCCAACCTAAAGAAAGATATGCCATGAAGATACAAGAAGCTTACTGAACACCAAATAGACTGGATCCATGAAAGAAAGTACTCTTGTCACATAATAATCAAAACACTAAACATACAGAGTAAAGAAAGAATATTAAGAGCTGCAAAAGAAAAAGGCCAAGTAATATATAAAACTAGACCTATCAGAATTACACCTGACATCTATTGGAGACAATAAAAGGTCATGGTCAAGCATTATGCAGACATTAAGAGACCATGGATGCCAGCCCAACTACTATACCCAGCAAAACTGTCAATCACCATAGAAGGACAAAACAAAATATCCCATGACAAATCTAGATTCACCAATACCTAGCCACAAACCCAGACCTACACAAAATACTAGAAGGAAAACTCTAACCTAAGGAAGTTGGCTACACCAAAAAAAAAAAAAACACAGACAATTGATGGTCTCATAGCAGCAAGTACCAAAGAAGGAAAATATGCACAATTTAACATCACTAACAAATGAAAACTAAATTAGCAGGAGATAGTAATCAGTGGTCATTAATATCCATTAACGTAAATGGACACAACTCATCTATAAAAAGGCACAGGCTAACAGATTGTATGCTGAAACAGAATCCATCCATCTTCTGCATACAAGAAACACATCTCAACCTCATTGTCTCAGACTAAAGAGTTAGAAAAAATATATGAATCAAGAGGACCTAAGAAACAAGCAGGTGTAGCTATCCTAATATTTAACAAATAGATGTCCAGCTAAAATCAGTCAAAAGAGAAAAAGAAGGTCATTTTACATTAGTCATGGAAAAATTCATCAAAAGAATATCTCAATATTGAAAATCTAGTCCCCAAGTACCAGGGTACCCTCATATGCAAAAGAAACATTTCTAAAGCATAAATCATACATTAAATCCCACACACTAATAGTCGGAGACTTTAACACTCTCCTCTCACCACTGGGCAGGTCAGTCAGACCAAAAATAAACAGAGAAATAAGAGTACTAACAGATGTTATGACACAAATGGACTTAAAAGTCATCTATAGAATATTCCATCCAAACAGAAAAGATTACACCTTCTTCTCAGCCCCTCATGGAACCTTCTCAAAAATTGACCACATACTCAGTAACAAAACAAACCTCAACAAATACAAAAAATATTAGGATAACACAATGTACCTTATCAGATCACCATAGTTTAAAACTAGAAATCAACAGCAATACTAATTCCAAAAAACACACAAACACAAAGAAACTAAATAATGTTCAACTGAATCATCAATGGGTCAAGGAAGAAATAAAGGTGGAAATTAAAGACTTCCCAAAATTCAATGAAAATAACCGTACAACATACCCAAATTTATGGGACATAATGAAAGCAGTGTTAAGAGGAAAGTTCATAGCAATAAATGCCTACATAAAGAAGCAGGAAAAATCCCACACTAGTGAATTAACAGAACAGTTGAAAACTTTAGAACAAAAAGAAGCAAACTCACCTAAGAGAACTAGATGGCAGAAAATAGTGAGAGCTAAAGTAAAAAAAAAAAAAAAATGGAAACAATACAAAGAATCAATGAGACAAAGAGTTGGTTCAACAAAATAAACAAACCTTTATCCAAACTAACCAAAAGGCAGAGAGAGAATATCAAAATTAACAAAATCAAAAATGAAAGGACAATATTACAACAGACACAGAAGAAATACAGAAAATCATCAAGTCATATTTTGAAAACCTGTACTCCACAAAATTGGAAAACTTAAAGGAAATGGACAGCTTTCTGGATAAATATCACTTACCAAAATTAAATCAAGACCAGACAAACAAATTAAACATACCTATAACTGCTGAAGAAATAGAAACAGTCATCAAATTCTCCCAACCAAAAAAAAAAAAAAGTCCAGGACCAGATGGTTTCAGCTCAGAGTTCTACAAGACTTCAAAGAAGAACTAATACCAATATTCCTCAAATTATTACATACTATAGAAACAGAGGGAACAATGCCAAACTCTTTTTATGAGGCTACAATTGCCCTGATACTGAAATCACAGAGAAACATTACTAAGAAGGAGAATTACAGACCAATAAAACCCATTAACATTGATGCAAAAATACTAAATCAAACACTGGCAAACTGAATCTAAGAACACACCAGAACCATCATCCACCATGATCAAGTTGTCTTCATCCCACAAATTCTACCAAGGAACTTCTACAACTCATAAACACTTTCAGTAATGTAGCAGGATACAAGATTAACTCAGAAAACCCAGTAGCCCTTCTGTACACAGATGATAAAAAGGGCTGAGAAAGAAATCAGAGAAACATCACCCTTCACAATAGCCACAAATAGCATACAATATCTCAAAGTAACTCTAAGCAAACAAGTGGAAGACTTGTATGACAAGAAATTTAAATCTTTGAAAAAAGAAATAGAAGAAGACACCAGAAAGTGGAACGATCTCCCATGCTCTTGGGTAGACAGAATTAACATAGTAAAAATAACAATCTTACCAAAAGCAATCTACAGGTTCAATGCAAAGCCCATCAAAATCCCAGCAAAATTCTTCACAAACCTTGAAAGAATGGTACTCAACTTCATATGGAAAAGCAAAATACTCAGATAGCCAAAACAATCCTGTACAATAAAAGAACTTCTGGAGGCATCACAATCCCTGACTTTTCACTCTACTACAGAGCTACAGTACTGAAAACAGCCTGGTATTGGCATAAAAACAGAGGACCAATGGAACTGAATAGAACACCCAGATATTAATTCACACACTTTCAAACACTGGATTTTTGACAAAGAAGCAAAATATATCAAATGGAAAAAAGGAAGCATGTTTAACAAATGGTGCTAGCATAACTGGATATCAACATGTAGAAGAATAAAAATAGAACCATATCTATCACCATGCACAAAATGGATCAAAGACCTCAACACAAAGCCAGCCACTGAACCTTATAGAAGAGAAAGTAGGAAATACACTTGAATGCATTGGCACAGGAGATCACTTCTTAAATATAACCCCAAAAGCACAAATACTAAGAGAAACAATTAATAAATGGCACCTAGTGAAACTATAAAGCTTCTGTACAGCAAAGGACACAGTCAACAAGACAAAACAACAGACTACAGAATGGGAAAAGATCTTCACTAACCCAACATCAGACAAGTTTGATCTTCAAAATATACAAAGAATTCAAGAAATTGGTCACCAAAAGAACAGATAGTTAGATTTTTTTAAAAAAAGTGGAGTACAGACCTAAACAGAGAACTCTCAACAGAGGAATTTAAAATGGGTGAATGATACTTAGGGACATGTTCAACATCCTTAGTTATCAGAGAAATTCAAATCCAAACAACTCTGAGATTCCATCTTAAATCTGTAAAAATGGCCAAGATCAAAAACACTGTTGAAAATGTATGCTGGAGAGGTTGTAGGGAAAAGGAAAACAACCCAAATGCTTTTTGAGCAAAGAATTGTAGGCCCATTTTCTACATGATGTGACAGCCAAGTTCTCCTCAGGCCATGGTTGTTATCCAAAGTAGTCTTGTATCTTGCCAGACAGGCTGTCATTAACCTGACTAAGGCTCAGGATATGCTGCTCTTTTTCTTCTGTAATTATGTAGATCACCTGAGAAGAGGTGTGAATTCCAAGCTAGCTGTGGAAATGACTGTAGTCCTGCTACCCCCAGAAAAAGAATGTTAATGAACTTCCACCTTAGTTTACCTTGGGGAATAAAATGTGTTTGGATAATAAACATGGGTGATATTCAGGAAAGAATGAAGCCTAAGACTCCATTCTGATATTGCTGGGTGAACTGTTTCTCAATTATTCCCATGCCTTCACTCAGGTCCAGAGAGGAAAAAAAAGCTTATGTTGGGGCATCAGACTCCGACATACTGGCTCCTGCAATGTGGGACTGACCGCTGAACCCCAAGAAATGCCAGAGAAGGGACCAGAAGTATGAAGGAGAATGTGAGGAACACGCGAGAAAAAATATCTTACCACACGTGGATACGTGAGTAGTGAGCACTCAAATAATAAAGTGGGACAGAAATATCAGGAGTACAAATTCGTAAATATAGAAATATAGGACAAGTAAAAAGCAATCAAATGGTTATACAGTTGATTGGAGATATATTAAAAGACAGAGGAGAGAGAGTACAGCAGTTGTATCCTCAGATGTCACATAATGCCTTAAATCATGCCCTGTTTAAGCTAAACTTTCTTAATATGGATGTCTATGAGTAATCAGCAGTGGACAGTTTGTGGCATAATAGGACAAAGGCTACATTTGATAAGGTAAGGTGGAGAGATCCTTGCACTGGAATATGGAAAGGGCCAAATCCCATATTAATTTGGGGTCGAGGGCATGTCTGTGTTTTTTTCCAGGATAAAAATCAAGTGAGATGACTTCCAGAGCAACTGGTTAGGTGCATTCAGCAGAATACTAGACCTGATGGCATCATGTCTTATAATGGTCCAGCAGGGGAAACAAAATAAGAGGAGATCAAGGAGAAACCTGTGATCTAGCTTTCCCAGCCTCCACAAAGGGAAATGACTGATTTGGGGCCTGTCACTGCCCCCACTCTACAGTATGCCTCCAGAGATGCCAAACAAAGAGACCCTGCTGAGATGACCTGACCACGGTGGCTGCAACTTGCTGTGGTTTGAACCCTGTTTGCTTTGGAACTAAGATGCAGATTGAACATTTGATTGCTTCTAATTTCTGGGACACAGAACTCATTTTGGTTAAAATGTTGAACCTAAGAATTAAGACCTAAGCTTTTCCCTCAAGGAAAGAAAGACTCACAATAAGGAATGACTAAGACCCTTCTTCACTTAAGAAGGGAGCAGACCAAGGGTTTAACAGCTGCTCAGAGACTGAAACTGGTATTTGATAACAGCAATGTCACTGTACACTTACTGGTAGTGACCTTATATTCATAATTGCATATAAGATGATGAGAAAAGTTGGTATTGACCGACAATGCTAAGAATCATGGTACTGACCAAAATAGATTTAGAAAAGTTGGTACTGACCAACAATGCTAAGAACTGTGGTATTAACAAAGATATCTGGAAAGTTGGTATTGACCAACAATGCCAAGAATTATGATTTTGACCTGTTGTTGTTTGCAACTGCTGAGAAAAGTTTGACACAAACTGTAAATACTGGGAGTTAATGCATATGTTAAAGAATTTTAGATTTAAGAAGTGCTTTAAATTAGCAGAAGGAACATTTTCAACTCAGGCAATTCTCTTGCCCTTTAAATAGGAGGCTTTAGCCTTTGGGAGCATGATTATTCATAAAGCATTATAATTTATCCTGACAAAAAGGTATGGCTCTGAGACACGGAGCCAAAAAGTATCTTTCTCCACTAATCTCCTTTCTTCACAGAGATCAGCAGTCAATGGTGGGTTTGACGTTTCTTCTCCCCAGATGCCAAGACAGGATCTTACATATATGAATGACTGTTCCAAAAAAATTGGATAATTGAAGAGATCTTTGTCCAAGCCAAGTGCGATCATTCTGTCCTGTTGCAGAATACAGGTTTTATTAAAATTAATAAGAGAGAGTGGATTGTAGGCCCATATTTCTACAGTGTACTCGGGCCATGGTTGGTATCCAATGCAGTCATGTATCCTGCCAGACAAGCTGCCACTAACCTGATAAAGGCTCAGGATGTATTGAAAGAGAATGTTAATGAACTTCCACCTTAGTTTACCTTGGGAGATAAAAGGTGTTTGGAAAATAAATGTGGGTAATATTCAGGAATGAAGCTTGAGACTCCCTTCCAACATTGCTGTGTGAACTGTGTCTCAATTATTCCCGTGCCTCCACTCAGGTCCAGAGAGGGAAAAATAGTTTATGTTGGGGCATTGGACCCCAACATATTGGATGTCAGTGTGGTGATTTCTCAGAAAATTAAGAAACAACCTTCCTCAAGACCCAGTAACATCGCTTTTGGGTATATGTACAAAGGATACTCAATCATGCCACAGGTACATGTGCTGAACTATGTTCATAGCAGCATTGTTTGTCATAGCCAGAACCTGAAAACAACCTAAATGCTTTTCAACCAAAGAATGGATAATGAAAATGCGGTACATTTTCTACATGTACTACACAACAGAAAAATATAAGGATATCTTGAATTTTGCAGGAAAATGGATGGAGCTAGAAAACATTATTTTGAGTGAGGTAACTCAGACACAGAAAGACAAGTATCACATGTACTCACTCATGGGTGTTTTTTTTTTTTTAAATTTATTTATTTATTAAGGATTTCTGCCTCGTCCCCACAACCGCTTCCCCTTTCCCTCCCCCTCCCCCGATCAAGTCCCCCCCCCCTCATCTGCTCGAAGAGCAATCAGGGTTCCCTGACCTGTGGGAAGCCCAAGGACTGCCCACCTCTATCCAGGTCTCGTAAGGTGAGCATTCAAACTGCCTAGGCTCCCACAAAGCCAGTACGTGCAGTAGGATCAAAAACCCACTGCAATTGTTCTTGAATTCTCAGTATTCCTCATTGTCCGCTATGTTCAGCTAGTCCGGATTTATCCCATGCTTTTTCAGACCTAGGCCAGCTGGCCTTGGTGAGATCCCAATAGAACATCCCCATTGTCTTAGTGTGTGGGTGCACCCCTCGTGGTCCTGAGTTCCTTGCTCGTGCTCCGTCTCCTTCTGCTCCTGATTTGGACCTTGAGATTTCTGTCCGGTGCTCCCGTGTGGGTCTCTGTCTCTGTCTCCTTTCATCGCCTGATCATGCACAAAACTCAAATCCAAATGGATTAAAGACCTCAATATCAGTCCGAACACACTGAACCTGATAGAAGAGAAAGTGGGAAGTACTCTACAGCACATGGGCACAGGAGACCACTTCCTATGTATAACCCCAGCAGCACAGACACTAAGGGCATCATTGAATAAATGGGACTTCCTGAGGCTGAGAAGCTTCTGTAAAGCAAAGGACACTGTCACTAAGACAAAAAGACAACCCACTGACTGGGAGAAGATCTTCACCAACCCTGCAACTGACAAAGGTTTGATCTCCAAAATATATAAAGAACTCAAGAAACTAGACCGTAAAAGGCTAATCAACCCAATTATAAAAAGGGGCACTGATCTGAACAGAGAATTCTCAACAGAAGAAGTTCAAATGGCCAAAAGACACTTAAGGTCATGCTCAACTTCCTTAGCGATCAGGGAAATGCAAATCAAGACAACTTTAAGATACCACCTTACACCTGTCAGAATGGCTAAAATAAAAAACACCAATCCTCATGGGTGTTTTTTGTTTTGTTTTGTTTTTTTTTTTTTTTGGATTTTTCAAGACAGGGTTTCTCCGTAGCTTTTGGTTCCTTTCCTGGAACTAGCTCTGTAGACCAGGCTGGCCTCGAACCTCATGGGTGTTTTTTAAAGCAAGGAAAACCAGCTTACAAACGAATCTCCGAGAACTTAGACAACAATGAGGACACTAAGAGAGACTTTATAGATCTAATCTACATGGGAAGTAGAAAAAGACAAGATCTCCTGAGTAAATTGGAAGCATGGGGACCTTGGGGGAGGGTTAAGGGGGGAGGGGAAAGGTAGGAAGGGGAATAGAGAAAAATGTAGAGCTCAATAAAGAAAAGAAAAAAAGAAATATTATCTGATGATTTTTTTAAGTCTTCCCAGACTATGTACAGGAATTAAGAATAAGTAACTTCAAAACTTGCTCAATAAAGTTTCTTTGTGAAGCAGATGTGGGGAAAATAGTCACCTGTCTAGCCACTCTCCCTGATGAGGGCAAGTGTTTGAAAATCTTTTAAAGCTGTTAAAAAACTAAGAATGAGTAGGAATGAGTAACCTATTCTTATTTCAAAAACTTTTGACAAGAAATTCATCATCATATACTGTTGGGAAAGCAGGACAATTGCTTTCATTTCTCTTGTCTGCCTGTTTCATTACAGAACTGGATCTTTTCCTTTATAGCGAACAGGTGTTACTAACACAATAAGTGTAATGAATTAGTAAACAACTAATTCATCATTTCTGAATACCAGGTAGCAATGAGGTGGCAACTGCTTCTTTGTTGACTAAGAGTAACTAGAAATGTTCTTTTCTTTAGTGCTAGAGTATTCTCTTTGATCATTGGTAAAGTAAATAACTTCTTTTTCAGTTATAAATCTCAATATATCTTTTGGCTTTGTCCCATTGTCTAGTTTATAACAATAAATCATTTAAGCCTTGATCAGTGAGAGTTAAATACAGAAGGAAATTTTTTTAAGACAAGAAGAAAAAGCATGCCCCAAAGGTATAGCATAAAGACAATAGTGTAGTCCAGTACTCAACTTAAGGAATTCCAAAATTGTACATTAATTAAAAAAAAATTTCAGTTTTCTGTACCAATTCTTTGAAAAATAAATAAACATTGAATACAAACTGGGTCTCATACTATATCTTTTTACATAAATTTGCATTTTTAGTTCTTTATGTTAATTAGTAGTTATTTAATCTCATAACATGTTCACTAGATTATTGCATGTAATTTTTACTCTGTTGATTTTGTTTTCATTTTCTTCCCCAGGATTATCTTTTTAGTGCCTCCAGGAAATCACAGAGAGGATTAATGTAATGAAGGATAACTCAGGAACACATTAAACGACAGAAAAGAAATCACCAGATGAGTAACAGATTCTCCTAAACATCTGAAAATAAAGTTTTCTCACCCCAGATGTTCCCAAAGCCAGTCACCCAAGTCTTGAGTACTTCAAAGTTTACTACTGTACTTGGGAAAGAATCCAGCACTAAGCTGTTTCTAATAGGACTTCTAAAATATGAAAAAATTTTAGTGAAAAAAAATGAATCTTATGACTTGACTTTATTCATGTTAAAATGGCTGAATTTACTGAAAACACTTTAGAACCTACTCAGATTGCTGCAAAAAATTACTTTATATCATGGATGCTTCACCTCTCCCTTCCAGCAAATTTTCAATCACTTTCCAGAATTGACCAATGGCCACTTCTTCATGTGGTTTTATATAAATGAGGGAAAAGATCTTTGCGTGCTAGTGTTTGTTTTGTTTTGTTTCAGTTTGACACAAGCTAGATTCATTTGGTAAGAGGAACCAAGCATTTTATTGTGTTGATAGAAATGTAGTCTATATCATTGCCAAATATTAAAATATTCATAAAATCTTATCCATTCTGACTCCTGGAACTTATGGTTTTATCACTGAACATTATCATAAAGAAAATTAGTGAACTGTTCATACAAATATTTATACAAAATATTTTCCTAATACTTTTATTATCCAGACCAAGAATCTAATTCTATATTCTCTAATGGGACATAACATAACATTCCCTTTTACATGCTATCATTGCTATTCATAATTTTTGTTTTCTCTAAGATTAAAGAATCATCTTGATTCAAAGTCTAATATTCTTCAAAAGAAGACTATACTATGTAGTTACAATGTAAGGATCTGTGACTATTTCAGTTACTTGTGTCCCTAAATAAATTGTATAAATAAGGCTGACTAAGATATATAAAATTTTGTATAAACATAGGATAATATAATATACAAGTGGTGTTATACTTCTTCAAGGAGTAAATTGAAAATATACAAGATTGATTAGAATTCAAGAACTATAAAGCTGGACATTGGTCCATCAGTTTAGAGGGGAATAATGCTATTGCAGAAAACCTGATTTCTGCTTCTAGTAACCATACCAGGCATCTCACTATGACCTGTAGCTTCAGATCCAACACATAAAATGTTCTCTTCTCTCCTGTACAGGTATCTGCATTCATATACATTTACTTACAAATACACATAATTTAAAAGTAAAAAAAAGCTCCAAAACCACAGAGAAACGCTGTCTCGAAAAAACCAAAAAAAAAAAAAAAAGTAAAAAAAATATGGTTTAGAAAAATAAACTGATGAACCATTTTCTACAGTGCAACATTAGAACCTAAACTTCACAGACTATGTAGGGAAAAAAACGAAACTTAAGATAGGGTTCCTCTTGTGTTTCACAGAGAACACAGAGGTCCACAAACACAGTGAAAAGGAGGTCATCCAAATAGTCAAAACCACCACTCTAAAGAGTGTCAGCAGATACTCGTAGATCATTGCTTGCTCAGCTGTCATCAGTGAAGTTTTTTGTAGCAGATAATACCAGTAGAACAACTCCTGATTTTTGGAACTTCCATTGGTATATAGCCATTGTTGGAATAGCTGGAACACAGACTGTAAGCCATTCTAATAAATTTTCTTCATATATGTACATATGATACATACATATATACATATGTACATACATGCAAACATGTAGGCATACATACATATAGATTCATTCTATAAGTTCTCTTCTGCTAGAGAAACCTATTACAAATTTCAAGTGAAATAAGTACTTAAAATTTGGGAATATGGTATATATATAATATCACTGTATATTTTTAAATATTACTATTTTCCCAGTATCATGTAATTTTCTCCTAGTATTTTATTTTACATATTTCCCAGTTATATGATGTTATTATGAAACATGCATTGAGTTTATTTTGTATTCCAAATTGTTCATTTAGAACAAACTCATCTAATTTGAGACATTAACAATATTGACAAAGGTAGGGACATCTCCTATGCTATTTCTCATTTATGTTCTTATTTTCTTATTCTATATCTGAAATATATTCATAGTAATCATCCTAGAAGGATTTTAATGGCAGTTTTATAATAATTTCTTGTTTGAGGTCTTACTACATATGTAATGAAATTGTGGCACTTTGTTAATTTTAGTTTTAATGCTATTATTTTATTTTACCAAGGATTTTCAATGCCATCTTCCTAAAAACCCCTGTTCCTTCTCAATTCAATTCTGATCATTTCAAGAAGTTATCTTATCCCATTATCCTACCTGAGGGACTTTTCAGCTTTGTTTGGGGTTATTTCTTTTTGAGTAAAAGATGTTTAACAAATTTTTACAGACTAAATATTTCATTCTTAGTCAATAGTTTAAATTTCCCTTCTATGCTTTCCTCTAGCAAATAACACTCAAGGGGATGGCGTAGGAATTTAATATTCACATTCTGTAAAAATGTGAACTGGGGCTGGAGAGATGGCTCAGCGGTTAAGAGCATTGCCTGCTCTTCCAAAGGTCCTGAGTTCAATTCCCAGCAACCACATGGTGGCTTACAACCATCTGTAATGAGGTCTGGTGCCTTCTTCTGGTCTGCAGGCATACATACAGACAGAACATTGTGTACATAATAAATAAATAAATATTTAAAAAAATGTGAACTGAAAAACTTAGAGCAAATCTATTTAATATGTTAGTAAATTATAAAAAAATACTCAGTAAGCATTAACAGATGTCACTACTTCATAATCAGTTGATTCTTAATAACCTTTTCCAACTTTGAATATTAACAGTTCCTGAAAACAATTCAGTAAAATAACTGCGTTTATTTCAATATATCATTATTTGACATTAGAGACTATAAGTTTAAAAGGCAAATATGTTTCTTTATGAGAAAATAATAACAGTAAAATGTTTCCACAAACAATGATATACTCATTGGATTCTTCTTTCCAGAAAATGAGGTGAAAAAATATAAGTGGTATTTATAAAGCATCTGCAAACTTTTGACCTTTTTATGTATACAAACTGTAATCAGACAAATAATCTTACAAGATCTTTCCCTGAAAACCTCCATAGCTGCAGAGAACTAGTATGACACACGCAACATAATTTATGGCTAACCAAGGGAAGGACTTGATAATGGCAAACACCACATACTTATTTGTAGTCACTGAATCGAAACTTTGTTGGCCACAAGCATTTAGAAAAACTCAAAATGTTCAAAATCATACAGAATGAGAAATTACTGGTGTTTTATAAATAGTTAAATATGATTCATATTTGAAGGAAGAAAGTAAATCAATCAATTGGCTTATTTATTATTTCTGCTACTTAATATCTTCAGACCAAATATAATTAACATTTCTTTTCAAAAGAAAAATTATAGATCACAATATGAGACACAATTTTAAAAATATATGGTTGAGGGACTGGAGAGATAATTTCACACAGATGTCCAGAACTCATGTGAAAACTGAGTGGGCATGTTAGCCTGCCTGTAATCCAAGACCCCTGAAGCCAGAGATTAGATCTTTCTGATAAATTAGCCACAATGTAAGCAAAAGTGTAAGTGGCAAATTCAGTAAGAGTCGCTGCCTCAGTAAATATTGTAAAGAGGACTCAAAGAAAATATCCCAGGTAAATTCAGGGCTTCAACATACATGTGTGGTCACATTACCAGCACACTACATAAAAATATACATATACACATGCACATACAAATACACAAATGAAAAATATACTAGATGCTAACTTTCTATTTCTGTTCCAGAGAGTGAGAGTTTGAATGATACCATTCCTTGCTAATTACATATAAAAATGTAAACAATATGAAACATCAACAACCGTGACTCAAACAGAAAGAGAACTGTTTCTAAGCTACAGGCTCTAACACATTCTTGCAATTCATATTGAAGAAAATCACTTGCTGATTCCTGTAGTGGAGAAGAGAAAGGAACCTAACTGAAATCTATCACAACATTGTTTTTCCTGACCAAGACTTTCATTAAGAGTAATGAAGTAAACAGAGCTTGATCTTCTGTTCCCATAGAGTTTACTGATTAAGAGCTTGATCTTTCCTACAAAGAAAATGAATGAAAAGGGAATTTATCATAACAGTGCAAGACTTGCAAAAGGACAAAGGACTTAATTCTTCAAGAAGACAAAAACCTTTAATGTGTAGGAATCTAAAATTAAAAGATGTGAGGCAAAAATAGATAAAACTGTAACTAAATACAGATAAATCTATCATTAGACACAGACTTCAAAACTCCTCTCTAAAAAGTGAACATGGACAGCATAAACATGGTACACACAGAACTAAATTCAACAGTATCATTAGTTAACTGGCCATACTGAATATTTATTGCCTCTTTATTCCAATGGAAGGAGAATATAAATCTTAATTCTCACAGCATTCACCAGGAGAGACCACATTTTGAGCCATATGATGTAACTTAACAAATCGAAAAGAAATTTGTAATGTTTGTTTTCAGACTATTATGAAATTAAGCTATAAATCAACACAGGAACAATATCTCAGAAACTGTAAGATATTTTAAGGATAACACATTTTAAGTATCACATATTTTAGGAGTAAGTTGAAAGAATGTTTGTAAATATTTTAAATTAAATTAAAATACAACTGAGAGGGGTTAGGTGGCAGGTAACAGGAAGGTGCAGGGGGTAAGAAAGTGATATAGTTATGTTTTGATTTAAAATATAAAATAATAATGATAAATAAAATGAAACTTATCAAAGAGAGTAATTAACAGTATTGGACAGACACCCACATATATATAATGAAATAATACTCTAAGGTCCATCACATAAGCTTCTCCAATAAGCAAATTGAAAGAAAAGAGCAAGAAAATCCAAATAAAATAAAAGATATCAAAATCATAGTACAAATTAGTGAAAATTGAAAGAGAAAATGAATAGAGACAAAATAAGTAAACTAGATAAATGGTCTTACAAAAGGTGAATGCCCTTGGTAAGTCTATAGCTAGGACAAGAGAAAAATCACAGATTATTTTGCATATTAATTCTTAAAAGATTTTCAGTTTTAATCCTACTGACATAAAATACAATAGAGGAATATTAAAAGAAAAACATATACCCCATAAAGTTGATAAACTACACAAAATGGACCAACTTCTTACAAACAAGATATGCCAAAAATTCACCCTACAGACAATAAAAGAAAAACATTAATGAAACTTTACCATACAGACATGTTAATGAAATTGATAAAAAATTACTAATCTTTCTTGCAGAAGAAGCAAACTTCTATGAGCTCATTGTAAAATTCTACCAAATATTTAAGGAAAAATTATATTAATTTTCTACAATCAATTAAAAAACATAGAAGCAGAGGGAATACTACACACATGACCTTTAAAAGAAATAAAAACAAATTAAAGTTCATTAATGTTTTTAAAAGCTTAAATGCCACAAAAACTATTAAGAGAATCAAAAGACAAAACACAAATAGATAAAAATATTTGTAAATTGCAAAAGAGAACTAAAATTATGCATAGAAGTCTTTTTAAATTAGATTTATTTTTTAATTTTTAATTGATTATTATTGAGATCTACATTTTTTTCTGCTCCCCTCCCTGCCTCTTACCTCCTCTTCAAACCACTCCCAAGGTCCCCATGCTCCCAATTTACTCAGGAGATCTTGTCTTTCCTTCTACTCATGTAGATTGTATCTATGTATGTCTCTCTTAGGGTCCTCTTTGTTTTCTAGGTTCTCTGGGATTGTGATTTGTGGTCTGGTTTTCTTTGCTTTATGTTAAAAAAAAACACCTATGAGTGAGTACATGTGATAATTGTCTTTCTGTGTCTGGGTTACCTCATTCAAAATAATGTTTTCTAGCTCCATTTATTTTTCTGCAAAATTCAAGATGTCATTATTTTATTTTGTTGTGTGGTACTCATTATGTAAATGTACCAATTTTTTTTTTATCCTTTCTTCGGTTGAGGGACATTTAGGTTGTTTCCATGTTCTGGCTATGACAAACAATGCTGCTATGAATATAGTTGAGCACATGTCCTTGTGGCAAGATTGAGCATTCTTTGGATATATACCCAAAAGTGGTGTTACTAGATCTTGAGGAAGGTTGTTTCTTAATTTTCTGAGAAATCACTACACTGACATCCAAAGGGGCTGCACCAGCTTGCATTCTCACCAGCATTGCAGAAGTGTTCCCTTTTCCCCACAACCTCTCCAGTATAAGTTGCCATCAGTGTTTTTGATCTTGGCCATTCTTACAAGTGTAAGATGGAATCTCAGAGTTGTTTGGATTTGCATTTCTCTGATGATTAAGGATGTTGGACATTTCCTTAAGTGTCTTTCAGCCATTTTAGATGCCTCTGTTGAGAGTTCTCTGTTTAGGTCTGTACTCCATTTTTTAAATTGGATTATGTGTTCTTTTGGTTTCCAATTTCTTGAGTTCTTTGCATAATTTGGAGATTAGACCTCTGTCTGATGTGGAGTTAGTGAAGATCTTTCCTCATTCTGTAGGCAGTCATTTTGTCTTGTTGACCTTGTCTTTGCTTTACAGAAGCTTTTCAGTTTCAGGAGGTCCCATTTATTGTTTCTCTCAGTGTCTGAGCTGCTGGGGTCATATTTAGGAAGTGGTCTCCTGTGTGTGTTCAAGTGTACTTCCTACTTTCTCTTCTATAAGGTTCAGTGTGGCTGTCTTTATGTTAAAGTCTTTGATCCTTTTGGACTTGAGTTTTGTGCATGGTGATAGATATGAGTCTATTTTCATTCTTCTACATGTTGATATCCAGTTATGCCAGAACCACTTGTTAAATATGCTGTTTTTTCTCCATTTGATATTTTTTGTTTCTTTGTCAAAAATCAGGTGTTTGTAGGTGGGTGGGTTGATATCTGGGTCTTCAACTCAGTTCCATTGGTCCTCCTGTCAGTTTTCATGCCAATATCAGGCTGTTTCCAGTATTGTCCCTCTTTTAGTAAAGTTTGAAGTCAGGGATTGTGATGCCTCCAGAAGTTCCTTTATTGTACAGCATTGTTTTGTCTATTCAGGATTTTTTTTCCATATGAAGTTGAGTATTATTCTTTCAAGATCCTTGAGGAATTTTGCTGGGATTTTGATGTGCCTTGCATTGAATCTGTAGATTGCTTTTGGTGAGTTTGCTATTTTTACTATGTTATTTTTACCTACCCAAGAGCATGGGAGATCTTTCATTTTCTGGTGTTTTCTTCTATTTCTTTCTTCAAAGATTTAAAGTTCTTGTCATACAGGTCTTTCATTTGTTTGGTTAGAGTTACTCCAAGATATTTTTATATAATTTGTAGCTATTTTTGCAAGGTGATGATTTTGTGATTTCTTTCTCCGCCCATTTATCATTTGTGTAAAGGAGTGTTACTGATTTTTTTGAGTTAGACTTGTATCCTGTTATATTACTGAAGATATTTATGAGTTGTAAAAGTTCCTTGACTTTTGGGTTACTTATGTAAACTCTCAGATCATCAGCAAATAGAGTTTGACTTCTTTTCTGATTTTTATTCCTTTGATCTCCATTTGTTGTATTATTTTTCTGGCTAGAACCTCAAGTATTCTATTGAATAGATCTAGAGAGAGAGGACACTCTTGCCTTGCTCCTGGTTTCAGTGGGATTGCTTTGAGATTCTCTCCATTTAGTTTGGTGTTGCCTGTTGACTTGCTGTAAATTGCCTTAATAAATTTATGTAGGTTCCTTATGTTCTTATTCTCTCCAAAACCTTTATAATGAAGGGATGTTGTATTCTGTCAAAGGTTTTTCCAGCATCTAATAAGATGATTATGTGGTTTTTATTTTTCAGTTTGTTTATATGGGTGGATTACATTGACATATTTTCGTATTTTGAACAATCCTACATCACTGGAATGAAACTGACTTGATCATGGTGAATGATTTTTTTATGTATTCTTGGATTCAGTTTGCCAGTGTTTTATTGATTATTTTTGCATCAATGTTTTTGAGTAAGATTGGTCTGTAATTCTCTTTCTTAGCCATTTCTTTGTGTGATTTGGGTATCAGGGTAATTGAAGCCTCATAAAAATATTTGGCAATGTTCCTTCTATTCCTATTGTTTGGAGCAATTT
This sequence comes from Microtus oregoni, assembly GCF_018167655.1. Taxonomy (NCBI): domain Eukaryota; kingdom Metazoa; phylum Chordata; class Mammalia; order Rodentia; family Cricetidae; genus Microtus; species Microtus oregoni. The sequence goes on along the minus strand of NW_024543093.1, from coordinate 20,496,011 downwards.
GAGGAGTACTGGTACTCAAAAGTTGGGAGCATGGGGGTGGAGATGAGGTTGTGGGAAGGGGAAAGTGGGAGAGAGACTCGAAAGAGCTTTGGGGAGTGGGAGGTTAGAGATGGAGGAATGGCTGATATAGGAGCAGGGAAGAAGATATCCTCATTAAGGGAGCCATTTTAGGGTTGGCAAGAAACTTGGCTCTAGAGGGAATCCCAGGTGTCCACGGGGATGTCACCAGCTAGGTCCTTGGGCAGCAGAGTAGAGGGTGCCTGACCTGGCTTTGCCCACTACCACACAGATGATTATCTCGAATATCACCATAGAATCTTAGTACGGTGACAGATGGAGATAGAGACAAAGACCCTCATCACAGCAACAGACTGAGCCCCCAAGGTCCAGTTGAAGAGCAGAAGGAGGGAGAAGATCAGCAAGGAAGTCTGGACCACGAGGGGTTGGTCCACCCACTGAGACAGTGTGCCTGTTCTAATGAGAGCTCATCAAATCCAGCTGGACTGGGACTGAATGAGCATGCTATCAAAACGGACTCTCTGAATGTGGCTGACAATGGGGGCTGACTGAGAGGCCATTGATAATGGCACTGGGACTTGTTTCTACTGCATATACTATCTTTTTGGGACCCTAATCTATTTGGATGCAAAGCTTTCTAGGCCTGCATATAGGGGGAAGGGCCTTGGACTTCCCACAGGGCAGGATTCCCTGTCCTCTCTTAAGGAGGGAGGAGGGAAGAGGGTGAGTGGGGTAGTAGGAGGGGAATGGGAGGAGGGGAAGAAGTATAAATTTTTGAATGGAAAAGTAAATAAAATTAATTAATTAATTAATTAAAAAAGAAAATCCTGTAGAATTCTGAGCTGAAACCATCTGTCCCTTGGGCTTTTTTTGGTTGAGAAACTTTTGAAGACTGTTTCTATCTTTTTAGCAGTTATGGGTATATTTAGTTTGCTTATCTGGTCTTGATTTAATTTTGGTAAGTGGTATTTATCCAGAAAATTGTATTTCCCTTAAGTTTTTCAATTTTGTGGAGTACAGAAATATGACCATGTTGAGGCAGGGGCAGATTTTGCCCAAAGGCCAGTTTTTCCAAGAAGAAAACAAGCTCCAAGTGGAGTGTTTTTGGTGCCCAACATTCTCTCAGGAAAGAAAATTAGCAATCAACCTACCTCAGGGTCCAGCAATACCACTCTTGGGCATATACTCAATCATGCTACAAGGGCATATATTCAACTATGTTCATGGTAACATTATTTGTAATAGTCAGAACCTGGATGCAACCTAGATGCCCCTCAACCAAAGAATGGATATATGAAAATGTTGCACATTTACACATTAGAGTACTACTTAGCTATAAAAAAAAATGTCATCTTGAATTTTGCATGCAAATGGTTGGAATTAGAAAACACTATCCTGAGTGAGATAACCCAAACCCAAAAACATGAATATGGTATAAACTCACTCATAAGTGGATATCAGCTATAAACAAAGGATATTAAGCCTATAGTTCATGATCCTAGAGAAGCTAAATAATAAGGTGATCCCTAAGAATAACATATATAGATCCACCTGAAAAATCGAAGCAAACAAGATCACCTGACAAAATTGGGAGCATGAGAGTGGGAGAAGAAAGGGCAGAAGGGGAAGAGGTAGGGTCAAGGGGATGGGGAAGGAAAACTTGAAGGAATAAAATAATCGAAAAGAAGGAAGGACGGAGATGAGAGTAAGGAAGGAGATATATTGATTGAGGGAGCCATGGTAGGGCTAGCAAGAAACCTGGATCTATCAAAATTCTCAGGAATCCACAAGGATTATCCCAGGTAAGATCCTAAGCAATAGCGGAGAGGGGAGCTGATTTTCACTTGCCCTGTAGTCAGACTGGTCAATGTCTAAATATCACCATAGAATCTTCATTCAGCAACTGATGGAAACAGAGGCAGAGACCCGCATCGGAGCACTGGACTAAGCTCCCAAAGTCCAGTTGAAGAGTGGAAGAATGAGAATATGAGCAAAAAGGTCAAGACCATGATAGGTACACCCACTGAAACAGTCTACCTGAGCTAATGGAAGCTCACAAACTCCAGCTGGACTGGGAAGGAAAAGCATAGGACCAAACTAGTCCCTCTGATTGTGGTTGGGCAGTTGATGGCTGGGGCCGACTGAAAGGCCACTGGCAGTGCACCAGGATTTATTCCTATTTCATGTACTGGCTTTTTGAGAACCTATTCTCTTTGGATGGATTCCTTGCTCAGTCTAGATATAGTGGGACTTTCCCCAAAGCAATGTGCCTTATCCTCTCTGAGGATTGGATGGTGGTGGGGTGGGAGGGTGTGTGGAGCAAATAGGAGGAGGGGAAGGAGTAGAAAATTGGATTGGTATGTATAATGAAAAATAGATAGTTTGTGTTCTTTTTTAATAAACAAATACAGGAAAAATATAACAGCAAGCTTTACAAAACAAGGTCGAGGTTTCTGTTACCTTTCCCTCTCTGGACGTCCCCTACCTTTGGAGCAAAGCAAAATTTTATATTCAGCAATGCAGGTTGTAGAATGTACTCAGGGCTTTGCCTAGTTTTGATTTCTTCAGAAGTCTCTTTGTTTACTGTTTAGAATATATAGTATGTGTGTGTTTGTGTGTATGTATGTAGATGTGGAAATAGGTGGGGATATATCAGTAATTCATAAATTTTCATAAACTCTTTGGAGAAATTAACCAAGAAACAGTTTTAAAATTCATTTTAAAAGTACCTGATACACAGCAATTATCCTAGCACTTGGACTCAGAGGCAAGAGCATCTGAAATTCCAAAACTCTGTCTCAAAAAGATAATAAATAAAATACAGTAACTATCAATAGTCATTTTAGATGTTTCATTTTATATGAATTAATTTTGACAAAAAGTTTTAAAATTACTTTTCTTATAATTTGAAACCATTATGGCACCACCCACTCTCCTCATATATTTAGGCACTAAGATACAAGCTTTTAAAGATACATGAAAGATGCAATTGTTTTCATACTCACCACCACATTTATTTTTATTTATGTCTGAAATCTACCACAAATTTAATCATCTGGGAATAAGGTCCCCAACATAGATGTGAGAAAATATTAAACATATCCCTTTAGAAAAATAATGATGCCAGCTGACACAAAAAAAAATTACTAAATACAATTATCTTATATTTTAGGAAGCTCAGTATATTGAAATGGCTCTTGCTCTGGAAATCAAAATATTAAGATTCATAAGCAATACATAATTTTGCAGTTCAGAAGCATCCAAGGCAACTCAGGTGACTTAATGAATTAGACTGTAAAGTGATTTCAAATCCTGACTGTCAGAAAAGACAGGAAATGAGACACAAATTCTCACCAGGAATATAAGTCACTGAGGTGCTAGACAAAGAAGATGACTTTTACATAGCTCAGCAGGAGTTAGCAAACATGAGAAGATAAAAACGATGTTTCATTTATTTAATGCCTAAACACACTAGAACAAAAATAGACTGTCAAAAAGTAATTTCTAATGGAAAGATGACTCATAATCATGGGATTAATTAAGACAGCAATCAGTTTAATGCCAGACTTACTGTCTTAGTTCTTCTTTGAATAACATAACACCATGGACTGAGTTTCTTAAGCAATACTTTCTTATAGATGTGAGTAGAACTACCATGTTAGCATGCTAGCATGGTCAGGGGCAGATGAGGGTTCTCCTGCCTAGAGTCAGACTTTTCATTGAGTACTCATGTGAGTCCTATTAGCCCTCTTCATCTCTATCTTTTTCTAGGGCAGCAGTTTTATTGGATCAGGTCTCCAACAAACGACTACATCTAACCTTAATTACTTTAAAAAATACCTTATCTCAAAAACTGTGGGAGGTTGAAGCTTAAGATGAATTTGGAGTGAGGGGACACTCAGATTGTATAGAATTGAGGTACAAAAGATGCTTGCAGCCAAAGAAGAATTTTAAGTGAATAGATAGCCACTTGCCTACAAATTTTCAAGATGAAGCTAAGGTATAGAAATTATATTGCTGCCAGGCTGTGGGGGTGTACAACTTTAGTCCCAGCACTCGGCAGGCAGAAGCAGGTGAGTTTGAGGCCAGCCTGACCTACAAGAGCTAGTTCCAGGACAGGCTCCAAAGCTACAGAAAAACCATATTTCAAAAAACCAAAAAAAAAATTATATTGCTATGTAAATAAATCTATCTATACAATTTTCAAGAAAATGAAAACTAAACGTCAAATCTTTTAGGCAGACTGCTATATGATTGAAAATAAAATTAAGTACATATAAAATAACTGTATATCTATTGGTCTAAGTACAGCAAATATAATAGAAATAATTCAAACATGGATGCTAAAAACATTATTAAAAATTTACAGAAATGATAGTGGGGTTCCTTCACCAAAATTTGAAGAGAGGAAGGAAACATAGAAACTAGAAAGTATAATCCTTGTCATTTAACCCTTTCACTAATAAGTATTTATAAGTATTTAGCAGATGCAGTGGAACTCAAAAACTCAACAGCAGATTTATTTAGAATAAGAGAAAACCACATATCTCTAGATAATGCAAACAGGTAAACATGAGACACAAAACATTTATATCAATTTGAAAACACACAGATAGTTACATATTTTAAAGAGATATACCAAGTTACACAGGAAAAAATGACTATGAGACATTGTCTGTTAACTTCTTTTGTCATTGTTGTGACCAAATTCCTGTCAAGAAGCAACTTAAAAGAAAAAGAGTTTATTTCAGCTTACAAGTTTGGCAGCTGGTCATATGACGTCTGCAGTCAGGAAGCAGATAACCAAAAAGAAAGCATGCTATTCTAGGTTGTAAAATTGAAGGGTTACCCTCAATAACTCATTATCAGGTCTCAATCTCCCAATGTTTCTACATTTTTAAATAGTGCTACCAGATAGAGATCAGAAGTTCAAACACATGAATTTGTGGGGAACACTTTACATTCAAAACATAGCAAGTGAAAGCTAGTGACAACGTGAAAAGTAAAGAAGAACAAAGAGAAAGACTTTGCACAGTTATTTATTATCAAGTGTTTTAGATTGAGAAGATGAGAAATATCATTAACTTAATGCTCATAGAACAAGTTTGAAAGAGAAGGAAATCTGAACAGAGAAACAGGTAATAGTTTCTGTTATGCTCTGTGTTACTGTGTGCCTATGTATGCATGTGTTTCTGTGTAACTGTGTCTGTGTTGACATGTGCATGTCTACCACATATTCAGGTTTGATCATCTTCTATTATAGTCTAGATACATAATTGTATCTCACTTGTTTTCTTTCAGTTAATGTGACCAAATATTTCCCAGGGTAATTATGTATGCCATTCTCAAATCTCACTCATAAACTGTCCTGCATAGTACTTTATACATTCTATAAGATAAGAAGAAAGAGCAAAGAAAGTCAAGTTATCCATCAGCCTGCATCCACCAAAGATTTCATTTTGAACTGTGTCACTTTCTCCAATAAGGCAACACTTATAGAACCATTATACAGCATTCATATTTAAACCACCACAGACTGCTAGAAATTGTTTTCTAAGGATGACCTCTGGTGTGGGAGGTCTTTCTGTTTATGTGTTGCTTTTATTGGTTAATGAATAAAGAACTGGCTTGGCCTATAGTATGGGAGGAAGAAGGCAGAGTTAGAGAGGCACCATGGAGCCACCAGAGTCAGACTTGCTGAAACTTTGCTGGTAAGCCACTGCCTTGTGGAGATATCCAGATTAATAGAAATGGGTTAAATTAGTTAGTCAATAATAAGCTAGAGCTAATGGGCCAAGCAGTGATTTAATTAATACAGTTTCTTTGTGTTTATTTCGGGTCTAAGCTAGTCAGGAAGAACAAGCCACCCTTCCCACTACAGACTTAAACTTTGATCTAGTGGAAACCTTTATTGGATATGGTTTCCAGTGTTCTTACCTACCCTAGTCAACCAAGGAAAAAGAACTGATGCTAATGCATAAATTTATTGTTTCAGTATAGGGACAGTTATCTGATCATTCCTGGTTGATCATGAAGACTGGAGCTCCGTACAGGGCATCTACTTCTAAGATGAAGACATGAATGCCAAACACACACTTAAACTTTGATAAGTATTTGTTTAAGCAAGGAGGGAAAAGCAAGAAAGAAAGATGGGAAATGGCTGAAGTAGTACATAGAGAAGAAATACAAATTCAGATAACAGACAACAACATAAGGAATACATGCTATATAATAGAAAACTTTACAAACCAGAAATAATCAATCTGACATTATATGCTAAATATAAAAATGTATGATTTTTACTGAATTAAAACATTCCCTCTTAAGACTCAACTCACAGAATTAAAAGGCTCAAGAAGCAAGGGAAATAACAAGATTGAAAAACTCCTGTCACCAAGGTTAGACAGAAGCAAGTCTTTGCTATGGAGGAGGGAACCCTGTTAACCACACGGAGCTCCAGGGGTGCACACTAGTGGGTCCTTTCCTATGCTGAGGCCAACTCTTCAGTTCTATAGCTGCTTGTGAGCTCGTAAGTTACCCCCAAAACCTCATTTCTTCACCAAATAATGCTTGAGTGGAATTCAAAAAATAAAATTAAATTTTAACAATCCAGTAAAATAGGAAAACACGATGTACCCCCAATCCAGAGATCATTTTATACATACTACATTTACTTTGTTTCTCCAGATACTTGCCATCAGTAATAAAAATGTCTGTTATAGGTACTCTTGCTCACCTACTCAGACACAAATCAAATCTTAATAGATATAAGAAAATTAAAATAACTCTCTGTATCATATCAGACCACCATAGATTAATCTGGATATCAAAAACAACAAAAATAAGAGAAAACTTACAAGTTTATAACTCACAATTTATATAATTTAAATCTCTCTACTGAATGTAAAATGGGTCAAGTGAAGAAATAAATGAAATAACTTCTAGAATACAATGAAGTGAATACTCAACATACCTAATGGGAAACAATGAAAGCAGTGTTTAAGTTCATAGAATTAAGTGCCTATATGGAAAAACTGAAAAGATCTCATACTAGTAACTTAACAACACACTTGAAAGTTCTAGAACAGTGATTCTCAACTTTTAGGTCATAGTCCATTCATGGGGTTCATATCAGATATACTTCACATTAGACATTTACATTATGATTCTTAATAGTAACAAAATTATAGTTATGAAAAAACAACAAAAATAATTTTATGGTTGGGGTCATTACAGCATGAGGAGCTGTATTAAAGTGTCACATCATTAAGAAGGTTGGTCCAGAAGACAAAGAAGCAAACACACCCAAAAGAAATGGAAGACAACATATTATCCATCTGAGGACTGGAATCAATACAAACAAAGACAACAAATAAGAATGTTATATTCAATAAAACTGACTGAAATGCACAAGCTGGTTCTTTGAAAACAAGAAAAAAATCCAAACTGACTAAAAGATAGGGAAAGGATATCAAAATTAACAAAAAGGAGACATAACAAAAACCATCAAGGAGATCAGGATATATTTTAAAAACCTTGACTCCATCAAACTGGAAAACCTAAATGAACTGGACAATTATCTCGATCGTTACCACATACAAAGGTTAAATCAAGATCAGATAAACAACTTAAATACATCAATAACTCCCACTAAAATAGAAGGTGTCATTAAAAGTCTTCCAACCAAAAATAGCCCAGGGCCAGATGGTTTTACACAGAATTCTAACAGACTTCCAAGCAAGAGTTAATGTCAATACTCAACAACTTATCCCACAAAATAGAAAGAGATAGAACATGTCTCAATTCATTTTATGAGGTCACTGTTACCCTAATATCAAAGCCAAATAAGGACTCAACAAAGAAAGAGAATTACAGACCAATTTTTCACATGAATAGTGATCCAAAAATACTCAATAAAATAATTGCAAAGTGAATCAAAAAACACACCAAAATATTATCTACCATAATCAAGTGGGCTTTATCTCAGAGATGGAGAGATAATTCAACATAGAAAAATCAGTAAATATAATCCACAGTATAAATAAATTGAAAGAAAAAAGATCGCATGATCATTTCATTAGATGATTAAACATCCTTTAACAAGATGTAACACCCCCCCCCCATAATAAAAGTCCTTGCAAGATTAGGGATACAAGGGACATATCTAAGCATAGTAAAGGTAACTTTCAACAAGCCTATAGCCAACATCAAATTAAATAGAAACTCAAATCAGTTCTCATAAAATTAGTAAGAAGACAAGCTCTCCATTTTCTTCATCATCAAATTTGAAGGCAAATAGATGGAACAAAAAAATTAATCTTGAATGAGGTAACCCAGACCAAGAAAGTCAAACATCGTATGTACTCCCTTATAAGAGGATATTGGGTGTAAAGTAAACCAATAACCATGCTACAGTCTACAGATCCAGAGAAGCTAGGTGACAAGGAGGCCTAAAGGAGTAACACTTTGATCTCTCTGAGAACAGGAAATAGAAGAGATCTGATGGGTAGTCTGGGGCAGATGGAAATGTAAATGTGAGGGATCAGGTTGGGTGGTGGATGGAGAAGAGAGTACTGAAAGAGATTATTGGAAAGGTGGGGTCATTGCAGGGTGAGGTAGAAACCAGGTGTAAGGGAAACACCTAGGAATCTATAAAGATGACACTAGCTATGTCTCCAAGTGATAGGGGATATATTGCCTGAATTGGCCATCTCCTGTGCCCAGGCAAGATTTCCTGTAGAGGGATTGGAACACTAACCCAGCCATACCTTTGACCTACAGTCTGTCCTGCCTATGGGATGTCCTGGGTTAAGGACGGTGCAGAGATTATGGAAGTGGCTAACCAATGATTGATCCAGCCTGAGACCCATGCCATGAGAGTGAAACAGCTCCTAATACTGTCTGGAGTGCCAGTACCCAGAGACTGGATGGCCCAGAGACATAGGATAGAACCAAACATGATTGAAAAAAAAAGTCAATAATGGTGACAAAAAATATTCTGCTATACTCATAGATTGGTGTCTACCCCAATTGTCAAAGAACCTTCATTCAGTACCTGATGGAAACAGATACAAAGACCCACAGCCAAACATTAGGCTAAGTTCATGGAATCCTGATAAAGAGAGGGAGGAAGAATTGTTGGAGTCCACAAATTTGTGAGCCCACAAATGAGCCTCAGCTCATAGAAGCTCAAAGAGTCTAAAATAACAACCATGCAGCCTGCATGTGTACATTTCAGGCCTGCTACACACATATATGTGACAGTTGTGTAGCTTTGTCTATTTATGGGACTCCTAACAATGGGAGCAGGGGTTGTCCCTAATGCTTTGCCTTGCTTTTCAGTACCTCCTCATGCAGAGTTACTTTTTCCAGCCTTAATAAGTGGGAAGGTGCTAAGCCTTACTGCAAATTGATATATGACATGTTTTATTAATATCTGTGGGAGGCCTGTACTTTTCTGAACAGAAATAGAAACAGAGTGGATCGTGGGGGCAGGTGACAGAGGAGAGGTGGGGGGAAGAAATGACAAGAGAAGAGGGGAGGAACTATGGTCTGGATGTAAAATAATATAATTAATTTAATTTAAAAATTATATCAGTTGTTTCACAATGTTATTGACTTAATTCCATATGAGCTTCCTATAAAAAAACACCGAATACTCAAGGGTCTGAAATGTAATGTCAGGACCTGTCCAAATTTTCATACAGTTGTACACCTTTCCTTCAGTTTTTCTACTGACACCAGTACCCATATACAGTTCAATACCTACTTTACATAGCCAAGAGACAACTCATTATATTTTAAGTTTTTATTTAGAGGAAAAAAATTTAGTGACAGAATTACTTCAGTAAAATTGGCAAATGGTGATACAGCTATGTTGGTTCATATTCAGCTATCCTATCATATTGTAACCAGCCTTCGTTTGATTTACTGATTGTTCTTGATTCTGAAGTTCTATAATACAAAGCTTTGACTGCTGTTGTCCACACCATGACCATGAAATACAAATATGGTGATAATATTAAATGTGAAAATAAGCTGATGGTGATGATTATAAGTAAAACAAAGATAATAACATTTTAAAACTTAAAGCTCTGTGTATAACATGAATATTGTATCAATATTTGGAATTATCTAATATAATGAGTACTTGAAGGACTTCAGCTCTAACATATAAAGTGATTAGAAATTGTCATCCCACATGGGGGTGGGGAGAGAAGAGAAGACAGAAGGGGAAGAGGAGGGGAGAAAGGGAGAAAGGATGAGAACTTGAGGGGACAGAGAGTTGAGATGGAAGAAGGACAGAGATAAGAACAAGAAAAGAGATATTGTGATTGGGGGAGCCTTATAGGGCTAACAAGAAACCTTGCACTAAAGAAATTCCCAGGAATCCACAAGGATGACCACAGCTAAGAACCGACGCAATAGAGGAGAGGGGGCCTTGCCCTATAGTCAGACTAATATCACAATAGAACCTTCATCAAGCAATTGATGAGGCAGAGACCCACATCGGAGCACAGGACTGAGCTCCCAAAGTTCAGTTGAAGAGTGGGACGAATGAGAATATAAGGAAAGAGGTCAAGACCATGATGAGGACACCCACTGAAACAATTTACCTGAGCTAAGGGAGATCACCAACTCCAGCTGGACAGGGAAAGGACCAGCATAGGTCCAAACTAGTCCCTCTGAATGTGGGTGACAGTTGTATGGCTGAGGTCGACTGAGGGCCTACTGCCAGTGGAACCAGGATTTATCCCTGCTGTTTGTACTGGCTTTTGGGGAACCTATTCTCTTTGGATGGCTACCTTGGTCAGCTTAGATATGGTAGGAGGACCTTCCCCAAAGCAGTGTGCCTTACCCTTTCTGAGTGGTGGATGGGAGGTGGGGTGGGGTGTGTAGGTGGAGGAAATGGGAGGAGAGGAGGGAGTGGGAATTGGAATTGGTATGTAAAACTAAAAAAAAAAAAAAGATAATTTGTTTTCTTTTTTAAAAAAATAAAGAAAAGAAATTTGTAAAAACGTGAGGTGAATGGGAGTGGGTGGAGCTTGTCTTTTAAAGAGACTTTGGTATCTGTGAGTAACATAGCAGCCATAGGACCCTGGGTTGGCCAGGGTACTGCTTGGATTTACCAGGTGCCAGGTGCCAGAAAATGCCTGAATCCCAACACTATCCTCATGTCCTCTAATATATCTCTCCCCAAAACATAGCATGGAACATCGGCTATGACTGGAGAAAGGAATCTTGGTTGTCATCTAGGTCCTTCCAGTGTACCAGGCAGACAGCAATACAGGTGTTCTTCTGTTCTCCCACTCTGATAACAGAGGAGCCTGGTCTAAATTTCCAATCCAGAAAATATGAGGGCTTATGTTTCTGTGATGATGGTGATGTCTAACCTGTGTCCACAAGTCCCTTCACTGGCAACCTATCAATATGTATGGTTATCATGGGAGAGTGTGGAAAAACAGCATCCAGAACACCATGAATGAGGGCCTTTTATTTTATCAGCCTTTTATTTGTAATTTTTTCATTTATACCAGGCAGATTACACTGATGGCTAGAGAATTGTTGTTTAAATAACCAAATTATTTTAAGTTAGCAATTGGTGTTTAAATATGGACACTAATTAATGAAAGATAATTTTACCATGTGTTTTGTTTTACAATTGAATCATACTTTTCAAAATGTTATTTGAATTCCCATAAATTGGACTGAAAAATAAATATGGATTTCACAATCGCATAATCACTACCTAACATTTAAAATTGGTTTGGTACATCTCGCTAGTATGCATTCCCACTATAATTTAGCTCTCTTTTTTCTTCAATAGAATGTTGTTGTGCTTGTATCATTTTCATTTCAAATTTTAGTATTTGCTAAGATGAAAATTGAAAAGAAATACTGCTTTCCATTCACTTCCTCCATGTTTTTCTTCAAAATTTTCCTCAGTATTACATTTAACCAGTGAAAAATAATAGACTTATCAGGCATGTTTATAGGTATAACTATTGATCCTCAAAAGAGATCCTGAGATTTTAATTGGCCAGTCACATATGTGACCGTTTGTTGCTGTCCTCTGTGTTTTCAGCCAAGCATTTCAAACATGGATCATTGTTTTATTGCTGACATTGAACAGCTATTGTACCAGAAATAGATTCTGGTCCAGAAGCCCCTCACATAGTCCTAGCTTCACCATTGTCTCCTACATATGAAGGGACTAGCTTGGTCCCATGGGGGACATAAAGCAAAGGATAACCAGAGTACAAGCCACAGCTCCAGAGAGGCTATGTAATAAGCAAGACCCATAGAGGGATACATAGATCACCCTGGGAAGGTGAATTAGAGGAGATCTCTTGGGTAAAATAGGGGGTAAGGGGAAACTGTAAAGCACAGGAAATGGGTGATGAGAACATGAGAGAATGGGATGGTTGAGCAGAGAGAAAGTGGGAGACATAAAGCAAAGGATAACTGTACTACAATCCACAGCTCCAGAGAAGCTAGGTAACAAGAAAGCCCATAAGAGGGATTCATGGATCACGCTTGGAATTGGAATTAGAAGAGATCTCTTGAGCAAACTGGGGGCAAAGGGATGCAGTAAATGGGAAGGAATGGGAGATGAAGGAATGAGATAATCAAGTGGAGAGAGAGATGGAGTGGGAGAGCAATGAGAGATCTTGGTAGAGAGAGCCACTATGAGGTTAGGAAGAAACCTGGAGCTAGGTAAATTCCCAAGAATCCACAAAGATGATCCCAGCTAAGATCAACAGTAAACAACAGTAGAGAGGGTGCCCAAATTTGGCCTTTCCTGGTAACCAAATTGGTGAATACCACAACTACCATTATAGAGCCTTCATCCAGTAACATATGGAACCAAATGCAGAGATCCACGACCAAGCAACAGGCCAAGTCCTGTGAATCCCATATAGTTTTCTAACAGGGTGCAAACCACTTTAAATTATACCAGTGTTTCAAACAGAGCAGACAGAGCTTTGGAGGAAATATTAGAAAAATGTGTCAATATAAAATGTGGCAATAAATAATTGTATTAAAGAACAATCGAACAATCATTTACAAGTGATATTTAGAAAGAATTTAGCTTGTATCAAAATAAAGGGATTATAAATTCACTGTCACAATAAAGCCTGGGAAAACTTCACATATTCTATGTTATGGCATTTATATGCTTATATTCTTGTTTTCCAAATTCATTTTAAACTCTACAAGAATAAGAATTTTATAATGCCTAGAGCAGTTTCATCTTGCAAAATAATGTTGGAAACATATATTGGATGATATTACATCAGCATAATCTACTAAAGTTTATTTCAAGACATATAATACAGACTATAGAGTTCAAATGCCACTTTTCATGAAGGTACTAGTTACATCATGTTGGAAAGCTTTCTTACCCTTTTGATATTTTAATTTCCTCATCTAAATCTAGAAGTTTTGAGAAGCTCATAAAAACTTTTTTTTTCTTTCTGTAAACATAAGCCCTTAGCTTGCAAAGATTATAGAAAATAGTTAATGTCAAATCCACATAAGTGGTGAGACATTGTGACAGTACCCATCTCACAGAAATGTTGGGGGTTCAATGATAATATGGACATTCTTGAAACAGTCCTTGTACTGAGCACACAACAAGCATACATTGCCATCTTTATCACTGCCCCCTTGAAGTCATGATCTTTTCAAGAGACCAAGGAGCTATCACGCTGCTTTTAAGGATGGTGTTGTTACCATGATCCATTAAATCCATGATCCATTAAAATAATTAAAATCCAAAGAAAGTTTTTAAATGACCTAGTTAGTAAAATAATTTTAAAAATAGATAGAAAAATATGTATTTCAACCCTACTTTTAAAGAAAATCTTTTTGTTTTTAAACTACACAGTTCTTAATAACTATGGTGTTTTGCTGCATCGTACTACTGCTTTCTCTCTGACGAATCTTCAGGATACATATTTTCTCCTACTGCCTGTCAATTGTGTACAATGAGGAAGAATTTGAATTTAAATTTTCAACCGTCTTAATGGATAAACAATGTCAATAATTCTGGATCTCAAATTTAAGTTACATGAATATAAATCTTTAAATATTTTGTTTAATTTTAAAAGAAACACAGAAAGAATTATTAGATAATTTTCAACCCAATTTTGAACAAGATGAATAAACTGATTCTTAAATATCTTATAGTTAAAAATATTTCTAATACTATAATAGTAATAGTTTATGGATACCTTAATGTTCTGATAAGAACCTATGCTAATGATCAAAACCATTTTAAAATACAGACAAATAGCATATTTTGAAAATAATGTCCTAGCCAAAACAAAATATCACCACAAATATTAAATACCAACAATAAAACGATGACATAAATTAGATTACTGAGTGTCATTTTAAAATTTTATGCATTCATTTTTGATAGGCATATACTATCAAAAGAATTTAGAAGTTTCTGATTAATTTTTTCCTCCTCAGGAAAAAAGATCTGAGCCTTACTCAGATTATAAAGAACAATTCAAAACAAATCCATTTAATCATCCCTTCCTTTTGAAATTACTTAGTTAGTTGTTGAGGGAAACAAATTGATATGTGAATATTCTATATTTAGATTTTGAGAAGTGGCACAACACATTTTAAAATTAGATTAATTTAAATTGGTATATAATAGGGGTGAAAAACAGCTTTATAAGTTAAACAATGCATTAGCTAGAAGGTCATACTGTGAAACACTAATTCTCTTCAAAGAAATGCCTGGGGAAAACTAAAGGAGATAAATCATACATGAAGCCTATGAGATTGTGTTCCCTTAAGAAAACAGAACACATTTTTATAGCATATAGTGATCCTTATCTAAAACAAATGAGAGATTTTTGTCTCCAATTGAGATAAAATTAATTCCCTTATATAATTTAGTACTGTCGATTCAAGTTTAAAAAGGCATTATCTACTTACAAATGGAAAAGTGACAGATTTAAAGATTTTAAATCTATTAAATATGCAATTCCATAAAACTAAGAAGATTATAAAGAAACACAAAATAAGAACTATACATAATTTATTTGATATTATCACTTAGTATAAAATAAAAGGAGAAGTAAGAGATCTAACTTCGGAAGGTTTTGTTTACATTGGAGGTGATGTGGGATATAAGTAGTATATATAAAATAATATAGAGTGGACAATATATCAGAATAATAAGTATATAGTATACAAGGTCTCTAAAAGCTTGGAGATTACAAGAGTACTCCTTGTGCTTGTGTTATTATTTTATCTGTGTTCTGAAAAATCAAACTCACATCCCTGTGCTTAACAGACAGTCCAAGCAACTAAGCTGTATCTTTAGACCCTCCAAATCCTTTAAATGTAAAATGTTTGTATGAATTTTCTCTATCTCTTGTTTGGGGCAATTATAGGTTTATATGTATGCTAAGAAAAAAATGCAAAATTCAAGGTACAATGAACTACAGTATAAACTCTCTGTTATGTTTATGAAGAAATAAAAATCCTCACCATTCTTCTTAAAATGGAAGATTTTATCAGCTTGTGTTGATAGGCCAACAGAGAATCATTAATATTTTCCTAATTTTAAAATGTGTACTTGAAATCTCAATCCTTTGAAAGAGCATGACATGTAATCACATTCTTCTTAGGGTAAACCATCAGTAACAATAGAAATGAGCATATCCTGTCAAGAACTGAGTTCATGACTCTTTTAAAGAGCTAGAGTAAAAGGTCAACTCTTTTCCTTTGATTGTGTCTTTAAAATAAGGTCAGATTTTTTTACACATATGATAAATACAAATGGTTTTTTGTTAGGAGAGAAGGAAAAATAACCAAGACCCTCATGGGATTTGAACATTAATGTTACTTCTTTTCAGTAACTAGAATGTAGTGAATTATACTCCTCAAGAGTACATATAGTGAATTATATTTAGTGAATTATACTCCTCAAGAACACACTGTTAACAAAAATGAATATTTGGGGGTACCAGTTTTCAAGTATAATAGAAGCATCTACTTAAAAACTAGTCTTTACCTACCAACACAACTGCAATGAGAAATGGCTGGATGATTCATAACAAAATTAAATAAACCTATTATCAATAAGCATTAAAATGTGCTATTTCACTAACTATAAGATAAATGTGAATTAAAACTTGAGATACTACATTCCATAGGAAGACGATCACTCAAAACAATATAAACTGTTGGTATAGTTATAAAACTATTGGACCTCATATGCAGATGGTCAAATGGAAAATGACATAGCTTTCTTAGAGAACAATTAGTAAATTTTAAAGAACCAGGGAATGGTTACCAATAGAGGCAGAGATTATTTCCAATTTGACATAGTCTCTCTCCTATGAGTTACCCAAGAGAAATGAGAAATGCCAATGAAAACTCTTGTATGTGAGTTGTCACTGTGATATTACTCATAATAACACAAATCTAAACTCATCTGATGTCCTTCCACCAGTGAATTGATGAATGATAGGCACTGTTCAATATGCACATATCTGTGGCTTGGAAATGTTAATAACAGAAATTAATAGGCTACTGATACATGTTACATCATGGATGAAATCCAGTGAATTGTATTGTTACAATGATAGAAATGTCGATGAAAGTCGAATGTATAAAGATGGAAGTCGGGGAATGGTTACCAATAGAGGCAGAGATTGGTCATAAATGAGACCAATAATCTTTGAATAGAAAAAGGTTTCCAATAATCCTGTGAGTCAGGTGTACCCTCTTATAATATCTTTGTACTATATGTTCACTAAAAAATATTCCTAACCAATGAGAAATCCTTTCCAAAAGAAAAGTTAGGTAATCTTCCAAACAAATTCCCAGTTTTTAATACTTTGAATCATAAAATGACTGACTAAAAAATGTATTCTTACCTCAATAACAAAGCAACAATTTTTACATGAAGATAGTATGAATCTTTTAAACTAAAGAGACTAATTATTGCCTTCAGAATCTATTATACTGTAACTAAATAAAATCTGATATCTAATAGAAGGCATCTCCTTTTTAAGTTCAAAATTGAAATCATTTTGGTAAGAAAAAATTAAATTGGTAAAATATATGCTCTTAAGAGTCTACAGACAGGTAAAATTATCTGAATGTTAAGGAATCATTTCTAGAAAATACAGGAGCTATATAGGAACAATATTAATGGCCTGGATTTGCTTGTATACTTGAATGCTTAGGGAGTGGCATTATTTGGCAGAGTAGATGTGACCTTTTTGGAGGAAGTGTGCCTCCAGAGCAGGCGATACAGTTTCAAAAGCCCAAGCCCGGCTCTGTGGCTCTCTCTTTCTGCTGTATGCAGATCCAGATGTAGAATTCCAGCTATACCACATCATGACTTCTTGTATGTCACTATGCTTCCCACCATAATGATAATGGAGCAAACCTCTGAAACTGTAAGAAAGTCCAAATAAGTACTTTCTTTTATAAATGTTGTTATGGTCATGGTGTCTCTTCACAGCAAAAGAACACTGACCAGGCATGGGCATAGAAGAGAGAACATAGCTAGCATATACATAAAAATCTCAATTTGTGTTGTCTATTTTTAAAGGCAGTTCAAGAAATGTGAGAAACACAAAAACTGAAATTAAAGATACTACATATAGATTCCTTTGGGTATATTATAAGTTGTGATATAGAATTTCTAAGTGTATACTAAATAATTACTCTTATATACACAGGTATGATTAACTCTTTCCTGTCTCTAAAGATGCATCTTTTAGTAGATGAGGACCATTATCAAAAGCCACATCTGATCTAAGTGCAGAGAAAAGCTGACTGTAAATGCCTGTACTGATACATCTGCAGAACAGCGGGATCAGGAAACATCACAGAAGAGACATATGTTGAAGGGAAGAGATAAAGTGGAGGGAGCTAGGGAAGATGGAGATTGAGCTGGAAGAAGTAGAGGGAAAGAGTGGAGGGTGATTGTGGTCAAAATATATTGTATGAAATCCTTAAAGAACATATCACATTTAAAAAGTACCTCATGTATTTAGAAGAGCAAAGAGGATTCCAAATCAGTTTGAATTAAGTTATGTCTGGTGTTTTAGTAATGTATAGAAAAAAAAAAAACAAATGTCAAGTCATCTCCCACCAAATCCAAAGTTCAGTACTTCATATTCTCTAATCAATTGTTAAGATCTCAGAAAAGAATGAAATGTTTGCACTTCATTAAATTAAATTAAATTTAACTTGAAGTCAATCATGGATCTTGACAACAAACTGAAATTTGTCTTTCAGCAATTTCATCATGATATTGTAAAATTAATAAATATATTTGGGATTTTTAGATTGTCACATCATAAATAAGATTGTACTTGTCTAAAGAAAAGTAAGGAACATTTTATAAATCAATTTGCTAACAGAAAGGTGAGATAATTTCTTCCTGGGTTCTTGGAAATGTTATTCTTATTCAAGACTTATTGAGATATTAGATAAATAAGTCTGATGTGAAGACATTATTAATAATGAAGAATTCTGATTTTGCTATTCTTTTTCTCAATGATAATGCTGAGAATGAAAGTAGAGAAAGATAACAATGGTATTGTCCTGTTCCAGAGATGATATATTTCAAATTCTGGCCTCCATTCAGGATGCTATTAAAGTTCTTTGAAGTGTTGCTATAAATAAAAAAAGAATCCACTTAATTTATTGCTTGGAAAAATCTATTGCTGCCATTCTGTTTGCCTATGATAACCTTTCTGGAATTTTAGAAATGACTACATGGTGCTATGACAAATAAAAACAAAGATATCAGTGAATATGTGTAATAAAACTTGACTTAAAAATTTTCATAAGTATGAAAAGGAAATGATACATTTTAATGAATAAAAATATGCATGTACAAAGCAAAACATAAAAATATCTGTAAAGGTTGTGGTCTATATGAAGATGAAAAGCAGAGCCTAAACTCTACTTTTTAAGACATTTGTGAGATTACAATTTATTTAAATTATTAAATTTACTGCTGGTACTAAGCACTTTCTTCTATAAGGCAAGAAAGATGCAGAGAAATGGTAGGAGAATGCTACAAGGGGAAATGAGAAATGACTGGCAGAAATGAGGATCATAAATATTTATTTATCACTGAGCCCTTGAGCAGAAGATGTTAAGAATTTTAAATGGATTATACCACTTAATCCTCGCAAGTAATTTTTTCAGGTGCGATACTTAAGCTGTCAGAGAAGTGTTTTAAATTATCCTCAATAAAAACATAAATTCTTCATGATTGATGAGGCAAAATCCCTCTGCTGTCTTTGAAGATTAATCTGAACTCACTAGATCACTAAATTTATAGAAAAGAAAGGAATCAGTGTGAGCAAATAACCTCACATAAATGCATCTATCTGGTATAATTTGAATATCAAATGTCATTCCTAAATTCATGTATTAGAATACTAGAGTCCTATCATATGTTACTATTTGAGAGGTTAAGATATTTTGGAGCCACAAGATCATTAAAGACAAGTCATTGAATAGTATACTTACTTCTTATTCTTCTCAAATTCTCTGGTTCCCATCCATCAACATGTGAGAAGTTTTTACTACAGACTCCAGCATGAACCCTGCCATGCTGTCCCCACTACCACAGATGGCAAACCTCTGAAACCATTAGGCCAAATAAACTTTGCCTCTGTAAATTATTTCAGTTAAGCAATTTGGTACAATGATGAGAAAAGTAATTAATAAATTTAAAAAGGAGTACAAATAAGCCAGGCGGTGGTGGCACGCCTTTAATCCCAGCACTCAGGAGGCAGAAGCAGGTGGATCTATGTGAGTTTGAAGTCAGCCTGATCTACAAGAGCTAGTTCCAGGACAGCCTACAAAGTTACAGAGAAACCCTGTCTCAAACCTTCCCCCCAAAACTGGAGTACAAATATTGTTAATTTTGCTTTCATTCTTTCCATATGGAAATCATAACAGAAATTATAAAGACTTATATAAGATCATTGTCTCACAGGCATTTTTTTTCACTCAGCTGACATTTTCACCATGCATTGTGACTTTACACACAGAGAAAGATTTTGTTGGCCATCATTACCTTGGCTTCTAATGGAACTCTATATGCATGTCTGCTCCATTGAAATTAACCTTAGAGTATCTTTCAGTCTTTTAGTGGGTCAAGATTATATGATTAAATGCTAATCTCCAATTACTTTTCAAGATCACCATAAGACTGTGTAGCCAAAAAAGTCTATTTCACATATGTACAGAACAATGTTAAATATGAATGCTGTTTAAGAAATTAAAGCACAAGCCAAAAAGTATTTCTAACTGAATTTGTATTGATTGTGAATCAGTTTACAATCAAAAAGGGGCTGGACAGATGGTTCAACTTTTAAAAGCACTTTTATTCTTTCAAAAGAGTTACACTCAATTCTCAACAAGCATATGACACTTTACAACTATTTAACTCCGGTCCAAGGCTCCTATATTCTCTTATGATCTCTGTGGACACATGATTCACATACATACATGCCAACAAAATATTTACAAATAAATATTGTGTGTATAATTTTATATATACATTAATATCTATTAATTTTAGTAGTGGTTTGCATAACAAAGGCTCATAAGTTTGAATTCTTGATCATTAGGTAGTGACATTATTTGGGAGTGAATACAAGGTGAAGCCTTGCTGGAGTAGGTGTGGACTTTGTAGCAGAAGTGTGTGATTTTAGAGCTGGGCTTTGTGGTTTCAAGCCCAAGCCAACCCCAGTGGCTTTCTCTCTTTCTGCTTCATGCAGATTCAGATGTAGAAATTTCAGTTATTTTTTTCAGCACCATGTTTACCAGCATTGCACCATGGTCCCTGCCATGATTACAGTGGACTAAATCTCTAAAATGATCAGACAACTCCAATGAAATGATTGCCATTATAAGAGTAAAATGACAATTCTACCAAAAGCAATCTATAGATTCAATGCAATTCCCATCAAAATCCCAACAAAATTCTTCATAGACATTGAAAGAACAATAATCAACTTTATATGGAAAATCAAAAAACCCAGGATAGCTAAAACAATCCTATATAATAAAAGTACTTCCGGAGGCATTACCATCCCTGACTTCAAACTCTATTACAGAGCTACAGTAATGAAAACAGCTTGGTATTGGCAAAAAAACAGAGATGTTGACCAATGGAATCGAATCAAAGACCTGGATATTAATCCACAAACCTATGAACACCTGATTTTCGACAAAGGAATTAAAATTATACAATGGAAGAAAGAAAGCATCCTTAACAAATGGTGCTGTCATAACTGGATGTCAACCTGTAGAAAAATGAAAATAGATCCATATCTATCACCATGCACAAAACACAAGTCCAAATACATTAAAGACCTCAATATAAATTTGACCACACTGAGCCTGAGAGGAGAGAAAGTGGGAAGTACACTACAACACATAGGCACAGGAGACCACTTCCTATGTATAACCCCAGTGGCACAGACAATAAGAGCCACAATGAATAAATTGGACCATCTGAAACTAAGAAGCTTCTGTAAAGCAAAGGACACTGTCATTAAGACAAAAAGGCAACCTACTGAATGGGAGAAGATTTTCACCAACCCCACACCAGACAAAGGCCTGATCTCCAAAATATATAAAGAACTCAAGAAACTAGACATGAAAATTCAGAATAACCCAATTAAAAGTGGGGTACTGAAATGAACAGAGAATTCTCAACAGAAAAAAATCAAATGGCCAAAAGACACTTAAGGTCATGTTCAACCTCCTTAGTGATCAGGGAAATGCAAATCCAAACAACTTTGAGATACCATCTTACACCAGTCAGATTGGCTAAAATTTAAAACACCAATGATAGTTTTTGCTGGAGAGGATGTGGAGTAATGGGAACACTCATCCATTGTTGGTGAGAATGCAAACTTGTGCAACCACTTTGAATATCAGTGTGGCGGTTTCTCAGGTAACTTGGAGTCTACCTACCTCAGGATCCAGCAGTTCCACTCTTGGGAATATACCCAAGAGATGCCCAACCATACTACAAAAGCATTTGTTCAACTATGTTCATAGCAGCACTATTTATAATAGCCAGAACCTGGAAGCAACCTAGGTGCTCCTTAAGGCAAGAATGGAAAAAGAAGGTGTGGTACATATACACATTTAGAGTTCTACTCAGCGGTAAAAAACAATGACATCTTGAATTTTGTATGCAAATGGATGGAAGTAGAAAACACTTTACTGAATGAGATAAGCCATACCCAAAAAGATGAATATGGTCTTTGGTGGATTCTAGCCATAAACAAAGGACATTGAGCCTATAGTTTGTGATCCTAGAGAAGCTAAATAATAAAGTGAACCCAAAGAAAAACATATATTTATCCTCCTGAAAATTGGAAGTAGACAAGATCGTCAGGCAAAAGTTGGGAGCACAGGGGTGGGGGTGGGTGAGGGAAGGGGAGAGGGGGAAAGAGAAGGAAGAAGGGGAGGATTGGGGAGAGCCTGGGAGAGTGGGATGGTTGAGATGGAGGAAGGGTGGTTATGGGAACAGGGAAGAAGATATCTTAATTAAGGGAGCCATTTTAGAGTTGGCAAGAGACTTGGCTCTAGAGGGGTTCCCAGGTGTCCGAAAGGATGTCCCTAGCTATGTCCTTGGGCAGCAGAAGAGAGGGTGCCTGAACTGGTCTTATCCCATAGCCACACTGATGAATATCTTGCATATCACCATAGATCCTTCATCCGGCAATGGATGGAGATAGAGACAGAGACCTACATTGAAGCACTGGACTGAGCTCCCAAGGTCCAGATGAAGAGCAGGAGGGAGAAGAAGAGCAAGGAAGTTAAGACCACGAGGGGTGCGTCCACCCACTGAGACGGTGTGACTGATCTAATGGGAGCTCACCAAGGCCAGCTGGACTGGGGCTGAATGGGCATGTGATCAAAACGGACCCTCTGAATGTGGCTGACGTTTGGGGCTGAGGGAGAATCCAATGATAATGGTACTGGGTTTTAATTCTACTGCATGTACTGGCTTTTTGGGAGTCTAGTCTGTTTGGATGCTCACCTTCTTAGACCTGGATGGAGGTGGGGAGGGCCTTGGACTTCCCACAGGGCAAGGAACCCTGATTTCTCTTAGGACTGTAGAGGGAGGGGGTAGTGGGAAGGAAATGGGAGGAGGGGAGGAGATGGAAATTTTTAATAAATAAAAAATTATTTTAAAAAAAAAAACACTATGACCAGACATAGAGAAGCAATTTTTGGAGTTTGCCCTTATTTTAGACTATTTTTTTCCAGAATTCTTTTACTGTGATCCCGTTCCTCCATTTTGGAATGGTAATGTATATTCTTTACCACTATATGTTGGAAGTCTATGATCTGCTTTTTGGTTCTGATTTTACAGGAGGTTACAGTAAAAGTTCATCTTAAGTCTCAGAAGAGACTTTGAATTTTGGACTTTTAAAGTGTTGGACTATGATAGACTATGAGGACTTTTGAAGTTGGACTAAATCCATGTTTTTGTGTTATAGTATAGGTATAAGGTTTTGAAGGCCAGGGAATAGAATGTGACTGTTTCAAAAAGACTTGTCCCCAATAGGTTTACAGCCTTGAATGCTTGGTCATCTGGGAGTGATACTACATAAGAGGGAGTAGGAAGTGTGGTCTTGCTGGATTAAATATGATCTTGTTGGAGGAAGTTTGTCACTGTGAGAGGTCAAAGACCCAGGCCAGTCCTGCTGGCTTTCATTCTTTTTGCTCCCTGTAGATCTAGATGCAGAACTCTCAGGTACTTTTCCAAAACCATGTCTGCATTAATGTCACCATGCTTCCCTGCCTTGATGAACTAAACTCTGAAACTTATAGCCAGCTGTCCTATATAAAATTTCCATGGTCAGGGTGACTCTTCATAACCACTGATTAAGGCATAAGATTATCCATTTTTAATGAACAACCTATGCTAAATGGAGAAAATAATGAAAAGGAAGTTTAGCTTTTAAAAATACAAAAAAAAAATGAATGTTGCTACCATTGCACACCCATAACCCATATAGCAGGATCAAGTCCATATTTTGGAGTTGAGGGTGTTGGCCTCCTTTCATTACTGTCTAATCAAATCACTCATGTTCAGCTCAGCTATACAGTTAACCTGTGCCTAGGAATGCAAAAATGACAAAGAGCATGGTTTATCCAAACATTTTAGTTAAATCTGAAAATGTTTTGCCATCATGTGGCTTAAGATGAACTGCTGGCTTCTTCTTTTTAACAACAGTTGATGGCTCATTACTAATTAGTGCACAGGCAAAGAAAGTTAATAATGAAAGACTTTAATGTTAGACCTGCTAATAGAGTCCTAAAGTTATCTTAAGAGAGTACTTTCTTATTAGAGCTGACTAAAGAAGGAGAGGCTACCGGCACATGGATTCACCCATCAAGGATAGCTTTTATGAAAAAATGATTCCTTTCAAGATCAAATTTAACAAACTGAAAATACTTTTCAAGTCTTATTTTCTTTCTTATTTGCATTTTAAAATTGTGTACAGGGTATCTGGTGACATACTAATTCAAAAGATTTTTTATTTTTCAAGAGGCTATGACATTAACTGAGAAATTTTCAACTGGAGATAACTGTAGCATCACAAATTCCTCATTCTGGAAAATATGAGTGAGTGAGCACGAATGTAAATATAAGGTTAAACAGATTCCTGTTCCATTCTAACTAAAGATCCTTCTATCACATTATTTTTAAACCATCACCGACATATTTAAATGATAATTGCATCCTCTCAATGAGCACAGTTCCTTATTATTGGAACTGGCAGGGGGCCTTGACATTTGAGTCATCATCTCATTATGTCTATTTCTCATCCTGGTATACAAATTAAATAGAATTCCAAGCCCAGCGAAATATAGAAGAAGTCTAAGCAGTAACTTTAAACTGCAGGGTTTTTTTTTTCCTTAAATCTGTATAATATATAAAGAAATTAACATTTGTAAAAATATATTCTCACTTAAGCAATTTTTAAAAGTCTAGCATTTACTTTAAGGTCAAAAATGCTTCAAAATCTCTAGCCAAATATTAAAGGTTTATGAAACAAAACTGACAGTTTTGATATTCTCAAAATGTAAAAGCTAAAATAATTACAGGTTTAAAAAGCAACTAGAGCTGTGTGGTAGTCGTGCACTCCCTTAGTCCTAGCACTTAGGAGACAAAGTCAAACAGATCTCTGTGCCAGCATAGTCTACTTTGTGAGCTCCAGTATAGCCACAGCTGCACAGAGAAACTCTATTTCAAAATAACAAAACACAAACAAAAAATAAAAGGCAACTACAAATGTAGTTAAAATATACACATTTGACAAGTTTCTCCCAATCTGAAAAGGCTTCAGAATGCACAGTAATTATCAATCATATAGCATACATGTTAAAATATTAATAGAATATTTTTATGTGGTCAAATAGGACCAATAATACTAGTTAGTTTTAAACTAAAATATCAAAATGTGTCAAGTCGGAACCCAAGTCTGTCCTAAGTACTTCCACACCATTGGACTTATATGACAAAAATGTTACTGGTGAATTTTCTAGATCACTTTATTTAGCCATTTGAAATAAAAGTTCATATATCTATCATTCTCCAATCCCAGCACTCGGGAGGCAGAGGCAGGTGGATCTCTATGAGTTCGAGACCAGCCTGGTCTACAGAGCGAGTTCCAGGACAGGCTCCAAAGCCACAGAGAAACCCTGTCTCGAAAAACCAAAAAAAAAAAAAAAAATTCTTCCACTAAACTCCAAAATCATAAAACTAATCATTCATAAAGCTCTTTAATAGCTCATTAACAATGATTCTCAGAAGCCACTTCTTCTTTTACTTATCATTGCAGACACTTCAGAATATGGGTGGTGTTAAGTTTCAAGCCCAGGGCAAAAGGCAAAGCTTGATGTGGCATGACTTCTCCCAGTTACAGGGTATGGCTCACATACACTGCCCTCTACCCTGAACTCTCCAATC
The DNA here is from genome assembly GCF_018167655.1 of Microtus oregoni. NCBI lineage: Eukaryota > Metazoa > Chordata > Mammalia > Rodentia > Cricetidae > Microtus > Microtus oregoni. Next base: position 20,469,976 of record NW_024543093.1, on the reverse strand, counting down.
CTAGGAGAGGTCTAGGATGCCCTTCCCCCAGATTCTCTTTCCTATGTAATCCAGACACAAACTGCCCTCTTTTGGACCTCTGACCTCCTAACTACTACACTTGGTTCCCCTCTTTCCCCTATCTTTTCCCCTCATCCTCCCTGAACATGGTCCAGCTCAATCTGCTCATGTTCACTCTGGACTTTCCTCGAAATCCCTGCCTCTGACTATGTATCTAACTACGTATCTATAATGAACTGTCTCCTCTGCCACATCTAGGAGTAATCATGCCCTTTTTATTTTATTTTTTTCATTCAGATCAATTATTCATTTATTCAGTTTTGTGTTTGTTTCTGTCCTCTTCCTCCTTGTTCATTCTGAAAACGAGCAGCTTTCCCAAATCACTTGGAATCCAGAAGAACAGCCTAAAATAGCTCTGTTTATCCTGGTAGAAAGAGATTGAAAAGTACCTTATTGGAAACTAAATGACTATACAGTCAAACATCTACCCTGAAAATTAACATGATTTTTTTTGCTATGGCATGATCTTTCTAGATGCTGTGAATATGTATTACTCCCATTGGCTAATAAAAGCTGTTTGGTCTATGGCAAGGTAGGATAAGATTAAGCAGAACAATCAAACTGAGGACTTGGGTGAAGAGAGGAGGAGTCAGGGGAGACATGAACTAGTCACCCAAGAAGCAAGATGCCAGAAGACTGGAGAGCCCTGACCACGTGGCAATACATAGATTAACAAAAATGAGTTAATTTTAAATGTAAATTAGCAATAAGCTTGAGTTATCAGTCAAACATTTATAATTAATATTAGCCTCTGTGTGATAATTTGGGAAGCTACTACTGGGAATTTAGAAACAGGCAGGCAGGAGACAAGGCTCTGCATACAATTTTTTTCCTATGGATTGCTCAAAGTATATCACCAAAAAGGCAAAAGTAGTCACAAGAGATTTTTCTTACATTTCATATTGACTTTACTGTTGTCTTTTTCAAAACAAGTATCTAAGAGACAGATGTTTGCTTGAACTCAGCTATATTTAGATTTCAGATATCTTTTATCAATTACTTATAGTTTTATGACCAAGATTTCCAATGATCTCAAGAAATAGAAGTCTACACTGAAAATACTATGCATGTGTTTTCTCAAGAAATTAAGTTGTTTAGAGGATAACTCTTAATTTGATTATTAAAATTTAATTAGTTCACAGCAAACATTGGAAGAATAGATTTTTCTTTCTTTTGACATATACATGACATAAATAGAATGTTCTGAGACTGAAATTTGAAAGAGATCATAATAACAATGCATCAGGCTTTCCTCTTTGTTTTCTGAATGGTAAGTTGGACAATTCCCACATGTTGAAATTTCTCTCACAGTTTGACTTGTCCACAGAGACATGAATTTATAATGTTAGACTTTTATTGAGTCTTATTATTTTATAATTGCTGTGGCTATTATTAATAAGTGTCTTCTTGGGACCATAGGGACCATGGGAGAGGATTGAAGGAGAGGGGAGAAGGGGAGCAGAGAAAAATGTACAGCTCAATAAAATCAATAAAAAGGTAAATGTCTTCTTTTTATGTGCCAAAATAAATTAACAAATGAGGCAGACACTATGTAAAAGGCCTGGGAATACAGCCAAGTTTTTCTACATACATTCAGGGACCAGTAATCTTATAAATAGTGCTTCAAGCTTCCTTGCCTAAATAGTTGCAACTATGACCAGCATGTAATTTCCTGAAATAATTATCCATTACATTAGATCCCTTCATGCATTTGGAGTCTATGACTACGTACCTTGTCTTTATTCTCAGTACCAGAAGCTTCAGACTTGGTCCTTATTACAAATGGGGTAGAGAGTCGCAGCAAGACCCTTTCAAAGGTGGCATTAACCTTTGGAGAGACGATCTCAAAACAATCCTGAAACTTCAGCACTTTGTGAGTGTCACATCGAAGCTGCTTTCGCAGGCCTTCCCCAAGCTGAAGAATTGCCATGCTGGGGTCAAACATCAAGTGGAATGGAAAAGCTCTGCAGAAGGTGCTGATGCTGATTCTGAGGTCTGCAGGAACTTGAGAAGTACCCTGTGGAATGTTTTTTGTGATGTGAATAGTTTCACATTCTTTGATAAGGAAAGAAAGACAACTACAATTGCTTGGGTTTGAGCCTTCAGAGTAAAACTTTTCATTTTCAATTTGTTCCACTTCTACATTCAAGTGATAGATTCTCTTTCCTGCAGCCTTAATCATTCCCAGCATTGCAAATCCCACAGTATGATGAGGATGGAAGTAGTGTAGCATAAGAGTACCTTCAGGGAGCTCTTTGCATAGAAAAGATGATGACTCCAGAGTGGCCTTTTTCCCAAAAGAAGTCCTAATGTGCTCCAACAATGCATCAAAACCATTGAAGAAGTCCTGCAATGTGCCACCTACAGCTCGAAGGACTCTCTCATTTTCATCAAAGCATATCTTAAAGAATTCCTCACCAAATCTTTCTTGAATTTCCTGGAACTTCAGACCTAATGGTAAAGGAGAATAGAAAAGTTAGGAACATGGGCTATAAGATTTTGGATCCATAGCTTTCAAGATGCTTATCTAAAGTGATTAAGAGCATGTAATGCCTCCAAAGAGGACCTGTATTCAGTCCCCAGTTTCTACTTTCTTTTTCCATTCATCTCTTCCTTCCCCTTGACCCCCAGAGTGGGAGTTTTTAAAATACTAATGATATAGAAATTCATCTTCTCTTTAATATCTCATTATTTAAAATAATACAATTTTTTCTTTTTCTTTATGATTTCACTAATCCTTACCAGATGAAAACACACACACTCACATACACACAGACACACACACACACACACACACACACACAAAACACAGACAGTCACACAAAAAACTATGCGCTCATTAAGTGGAAAGTAGTTACCAAATAGATAAAAAGACAATCTATGGTGCATGTGAGGGTAAAAGCATCAAGCTATCCAGTGGAAATAAAGTTTATATTAGCTTAACAGAATAAATCATGCATTTTTATAGACTCCATGGAAAAAGAAACAAAACACTTATAAAATTGTAGGACTTCAAATGACTAGCATTCTTTCATTCACAAAAATGAAAGAAGCCAAGAGTAGAGTAGGAATCTGAGCAGAGTGAATCAAGATGTCTATTTCTTTAACATACTCATTCTCAGGTGTCCTAGAAAAAGAAACTCTACCTTACAGCAATGCATTATGGGGTAATCAGGCACACAGAGTTGCCCTTTATTGAAGATGGTGTGAGGGAAAATCAGGAGTAAAGGTATTATCCAAAAAGGAATGGAGTCAGACTGTGGAATCTCCTTCGACTTTGACAGAAATTAATACCTATAGCTTACATATCATTTCTTATACAGTCTATCTGTCATATAAGGAGTTCTGAAAATCAAACAGGAGTGGAACATTCTCTTTTTTGCTGCTGTTTTAAGGAAATAAAGGCTTATTTTGGCTCATAGCTTGAAGGTTCTTTCCATCATAATTGGAACAGCAGCAAAAACTGAGTGTTGAATGCTGATTTCAGACCCTTTTCTCCTTTTATTCTGTCTGTAGAATTCAGTTCATAGAATAGTGCCACCCACAGTCAAGGTGGATCATCTCATCTGACTTAACCTACTCCCATCCTGGCAGGTGTGTCCAGAGGCTTGTCTCTTAAGCAATTTTAGATTTTTTTCAAGTTGACAATCAATATTAATTACCACAGTTCTTCAGTTTAGATTTTTCCTTTGTGGGTGGTTTTAAAGACACCTGTACACTCACCCACTCTGAGAGTAATTCTGTGTATATCATCATATACCAATGAATAAATCATTTAAAACTCTGTGATATACTGAAAATACTTTTCTACAATGTTTGTCAGACTGTAATGCTAATTCTTTTCTTGTCCTTTCATGTTAGAAAGAGCCAGAGGTGTTACCCTCCCAAAATCCTCCTTCCTTTTTCAATGGCCTATTAGAATACACAACAATTAAACCAGTGTGTGGTTTAATTGGCTGGCCTCACCTCTACCATCCTCAGGATGTTCCCTCTCTCCAGAAGGGAAGAAACAGAATAGTCAACAACAATATTATTTTGAATATTCATTTTAAATACATTAAATAGTTTAAGACTTTTCTATAGTCTTGGCATTGTGATAACCAAATTAAGAAGTCAGTTTGACAAAGGCATTCTTAAAAGGACTGTGAAATGAAAATAAGTGAAAAATTTAATGATAAAAATCCTTTTGTTAAAACATTTCACATTAACTTTAGTTTTGTAGGCTTGATGTTCAATGTTAACTAACAATGTGACCTCTTGAGATAACAGTCTCATCACTCAGCTTACATGGGCCTGTTACAGGATTACTCTTCCACATACACTGTATAACAACAGAACCAGAAAGAAGTGATAGCAATAGTATTGATCTGCCCAGGTCTCTAGAGTGAAAAAGCAAAAATAAGACAGGTGATATTCATTGCAACTTAGTTCCTGCTCTAAGAGATCTGCAAGAAATGCTTTTATCATTACATAAACTGGTATATTCTTCTCTTTATTATGCTTAATTGTCTTAGTTGTCTTTCCTTGAATTTGATATTGTACATGATTTACTCCTCTCTTACATTTTACAATTTATTGAAACACACTTGCCTGATATAATTATTATATGTTTGAAAATCCATTTCCACATTCTTCCCCAAACTTCTTCCAAAATCAGATTTAATGAGACAACTGAGATGGGCCCACTTCTCCCAAAAACTGTAGGCAAAAGTTAGATTGTAGTGGCATTTCAATTGTATTTTAATATGTAAAGATTTCTTGGAGATCAGGAAAGTAAAACAGCCACACTGCTAAATCTTACAGACATGCAGTAGTAAGCCACACCTTTCATCCCAGTAGTCTCTCTAGTTGCCATAGAAACTGGGTAGGGCATTCCTTTAACCCCAGCCCTAGAGAGCACTATAAAATGGAAGGAGACAGCTCTCAGACACAGTCTCCTTCTGAGATTCCTGGAGGCAGGATCGCCATTTCTGACTGAGGTCGAAGTAAAGTTAGTGGCAGCTATTTTGCTTTTTGTATCTTCAGGTTGAACCCCAATTTCTCTCTCTGAGTTTTTATTAATTGTGCTTCATTAGATGCTAACAAAGTATCCTTTAAAAGTTTTTAAATTACTTTTGCTGTTAATTATTTAACTTCTTATCATACACAGTCCTATTGTTCATTTTTTTAAATAAGCAAATGTGTGGAAGGATAGAGCACTCTGATGTCCCTCGTGTCAGCTGGTGAACATCCCCTTGCTGCTCTAGATACCATACGCAAAAGAACTATCAGTCAAGTAGCCAGTTGGGTTACCTTCATGCCAACACAGCACATGGAACATGTCACAGGTGCCCGGAGAAAACTACACAATAACCATGACTTATTTCTTTGACTTCTAAAGATATAGCCTCAGCCAAGACTGTCCAAACAAGATCTCAGGATATCTATGGGGGATGCTCAGGCTTGCTGATCAGATCATCTGTGTTGCCCCCTCTGGTGTTACAACAATAAGGTCAATAGAAGGCTTCTCTCAATTTTTTTTTTTTTTTGCCTACACTCAGTAATATTTTTTTATTGCGAAAAGAAGAAAAAAAAAACATAAACAAAAAACAAGTTTCCACCTCCTCCCAGCCTCCCATTTCCCTTCCCCTCCTCCCACCCTTCTCCCCCTCCTCCCACCCTTCTCCCACTCCTCCCACCCTTCTCCCCCTCCCCCTACTCCTCTCCCCCTCCCTCTCCAGTCCACAGAGCAGTCCGGGTTCCCTGCCCTGTGTTAAGTCCTAGGTCCTCCCCCCTCCGTCCATATCTAGGAAGGTGAACATCCAAACTGGCTAGGTAATATTAAAATGGAAGCAAAAGAAGCAGAAATCAGGCAATCTTGACAGATACAGTAGAGTGGTGGTGGAAGCAAGAGCTGAGCAGTTGACAAGTCACACTGTGAAACTAATAGACATCTGAAGAAGAATCAGATGATAGGTGGAAGGTGGTGAGGACAGGAAGGAGAGGAGACTGCAAGCAAGGGTGGAAAGTTGAAGCTAAAGAAGGACATGAGGGCATAAGGATCCAGAGAAGAACAGTGAAGTTTTTGACTGTCAGAGAAGTGAGCTGTCAATACTTTAGGATCAAGAGTCTTAGAACTGAGGTACCCACTGAGATTAAGGGCTAAGAAATCTTTACTTCCTAGGCAGACCCAAGAGCTATAATACTTGCAAGGCTAAGGTTTCAAAAACACCACTGTCTATACAAGGCATGTGACCACAGATGGTATCACATGCTGCACCCCCCCTCCCCCCGTCTACAGCCTCAGCTCACTGCTGCAGAAGGCTAGCATTTAAAAAGTTTCTTGTCTACTCATGCTTTCTATCCAGACAGAGCAAAAGCTAGCCAAGGATGAGCACCTACATCCTCATCACTATGAATAAATAAAAAATTTGAATGTATACAAATCACAGCAATTCCCACCTTCATGATCATATATATCATTCATTACTGTGAAATGTTCTGTTGATCAGATTCATATGTATATATATATATATATTATGTTACACATAAATAAAAATATTATCTATAATATATATTAAACTAAAGCCAGAATAAACATTCCTGTAATCTGGTTTTCTTTCATATGTACCTCCTATAGTCCATGGAGTGCTTCTAGGCTTTGAATAAAAATATTGTTCAAAAGTTTTAGATCTTTTAATAAAAAACAGAAAAATTATTGCTTCTAACTGGCATTGATGCTCATAGGGATGAAAATACCCTCCCAGTTATGGAAATACATAGATGTTAAGATAATGCAGTATGCTCATGGATGTTCTCTTGTCAGTGTCAGATCTTAAGTATTCATTCATGAAATACCAGTATATTAGTGTACCATACTAACCAATGAAAACTACTGTGTGGATAAGATTCTATGAATGAGAAATTTTTTATCCTTTAAAAAGTACCTCTGTACTGAAGAGCACAATAACTATCAGTTTTCACATGATACCAAACTTACTCTCCTGTCCTTAAAGAAAAACTGAGTTGCTTTTAACAGTGCACTGTGTATGACAATCCTCTTTAAATTACCATAGTTAATTGACTATAAAGATTTTTGTCCCCATTATTGTTAAACTGAACAAGATCAGGAAAGAAGAGTTCTTAGACTGAAAAATTAAAACTAGTGATCATTTCATTTCTACACACGTCAATAACTAAGAAACAATTTTGTACATTATATCAAAACATGGAAGACACAGAACAAGTAGTTCAATTCAAACAAGGACTGCAGTTCTGATATCCAGCATTCCAAATACCTTTTATTTGCAATAAATCATTTGAAACAATACTTACTTTCCCATATCACAAGATGCTGTGAAAGCTTGTCATTTTGGACTAAAAGAATACATTTTCTCAAGAAGTAGAATTATATTGAAATTATTCCCATTTATGGGTAAGTGGGAAATTCACCTCTTTTAAAAAGTGTTTGCTGGGCAGTGTTGGCGCATGCCTTTAATCCCAGCACTTGGGAGGCAGAGGCAGGTGGATCTTTGTGAATTCAAGGCCAGCCTGGTCTACAAGAGCTCTTTCCAGGACAGGAACCAAAGCTACAGAGAAACCCTGTCTCAAAATACAAACAAACAAATAAATAAATAAAGTGTTTTACCTAAATGTGGAATGCTTTATCTATAAATGAAGTAGACTATTTTAATTTATGGAATAAGCCTGTTCTCTGTTTATTAAGCCATCTCAACTTAGCCATGAATATCTTGAAGATAAAGTGTTTTGCTCATTGGTTCATTCTTATCTATTACCAGTGAAATGCCTAGCCCAAGGAGAATATCTTTCTTTCATAACATTCACCCTTGTTGTACAAGTATGATCAATCTTTCCAGGTAATAAAAGAGCAAATGATATATGGCAAGCAAAAGTGAGGGGTATACAGGTAATTAATCAATACTGGAAATACTAGACTTGAGTCCAGAAATAAGAAAATCACCTAGACTGTTGATGTGATTAAAACAGGCATATACAAAAATACACTAAAAAGAAAAAATATTGGAGAACAAAGGTAAAAAAATGCAAGCATGTATGTGCAAATGTATGCAGAAATTATAAAGGCTGCTCAATTAGCTAGCATAAATAATCCAGAACACACCTTTGAGAATCATTTTTGATGCAATATTTTCAAATAGCAAGAAAATATTAGTAAAAAACATTTGCAAATAATGAAAACTGTGACAACAAAACATTATGTGGCTAAAAGCTAGTCAATGTACACTTTTGGATTAAAGAGAAAATCAAAACTGAAGTTATAGCATTTAGAATTCAAGGAAACTAAAATCAAAGAAAAATGGATTTTGTGTCTTCAGAAATAAAAGTAATTAAGTAACTATATAAAAAAAAATCCAGATCAAGACTCCATGGGTACAACTTCCCTAACATATCTAGGAGACACAATCTCACAACAAACTTCCTGTTCCTCTAATTAAGAAAGCCATTTTGAAATTAAGGGAAAAAAATAGAACATCGAAATAGGTACGTTACAACCTAAAATTAAAAAATAAAAATATACTGAAGTAAAATGATATAGGTACATGTTGAGAAGAAACAGGAAAAATGAGACCTTTGAATCTGAAAATGGGGCTGCAAATTTTATTTGTTAAAGATTAACTTTCACTGTTTAAAAATATTTTTCTTTATTGAAAGTTTCATCCTTTTATACAATGTGTTTTCATTATTGATCACCACCACCCTCTGATTTTTATACAATGTATTTTCGTTATTGATCACCACCACCCTCTGATTTTTATACAATGTATTTTCATTATTGATCACCACCACCCTCTGATTTTTATACAATGTATTTTCATAATTGATCACCACCACCCTCTGATTTTTATACAATGTATTTTCATTATTGATCACTACCACCCTCTGATTTTTCCTAGGGACCCCCAATCTCATCTTCCTACCAATTTCAGGTCTTGTTTTTTCTATTAATAACTACCTGGATCTAGGTAGTGCTGCCCTTTTGAGAGGTGATTGATTTCATCACAAAGACTCTAGCATGATAAATGAACTAATTCAAAGCTGAATGGGAAAAGTCTACTCTAGCTAAAGAAGAGTTGTCTTTGGACTTGTCCCTGGTTCTTCTCTTTGTTCCTTCCCTGCTTCTTGGCTGTCATGAGGTACGGAGCTTCACTTAACACTTTGTCTAGTGATGTCATTTATCCATCAGTCCTACAAATGGGACTAAGCTACTATGAACTAAGACTTCTAGTAGGAGCTAAAATAACTCCTTGCTCTCTTGTGTGCTTGGATATTTCGTCACAGCCATACAGTGACAAGTAAAGGAAAGAACCAAGCAGTGTTTCACAAACATCTCTGTGGACAATAGTGTGAATGAACAAGGGACAAAATGTAAATGACATTTAAGAAAAAAATAAACAAGTTCAAAGCTACACAATTATTTTTAGGCCATGTGGCAGGGCTTGTTTTATTATTTTCTTCTTTCATTAAAAATAGATTTTTTTTCTTATAATATATCCTGATTAACATTCCCCTCCCACTTCCACCCAACAACTACTTCCATCTTGAGCCACCACTTTCTGTCTCTCATTAGAAAACAAGCTGGCTTCTTAGTGAGAGAATAAAGTATAATATAATAACATAAAATAAACCCAGCAAACAGAAACAAAAGAGCACAAGAAAAGGAGTAAGAAACAGATGTAGATACAGAGACCCGCCCATTCACATATTCTACAATCCCTTAAGAACACAATACTGGAAGCCATAACATACAAAGAAAAGAGCACTGACTGCTCCTCCAGAGGTCAAGAGCTTAATTCCTAGCACTCACATGCAGGTCACCATCATCTGTAACTATGGTCGCACTCCCTTCTCTGCTGAGCAGAAAGGAAACTAAATCACTTTTATTTCATTAAGTCTAAAGACAACCTGTCAAATCCCAATATTATATATTAGGACCTAATACTCTTATGAATATTTTCTAAAGTAGTAGGCAATAAAAGCTAGCATTTTGTACAGTACCAAATAATACTTATAACATATATAAAAAATAAGTAAACAGTAGAAAACTCTATCAACAATACTTAATGAATTCATAAAGCTAAACAAGAAAATAAAAGTCATATCAATAAATCTAAAAAATTCTAAAATTCAAAAATTATATAAACATTTAACAAAATAAAGATAATAAAAACCTGTCCAAATATAATAAAAACTGTTCTCCAAAACCCAGATGCAATGCTTATTCTAAATGATTAAATATAAAAAAAAACTTTTCTACTGAACTTAAATTAAAAAGAGACGTGATTTATTACAGATCCCTTACAGCAGGAGACAAGTTGCAATGAATATCACCTGTCTTGGAGATTCTAACAAAAACTGACAGATATGAAAATACAATTATTATATGTGTGATAAAAATAATAGAATGACAGTAATTTTGTGAAAAATTCTGAGTATATAAGAGTTTAAATCATTTAAAATTGTATTTGAGTTCAATGGAAAAAGAGTGGTTCACTTACTACCAAGGTATAAGCTACCAAATCTTTGGAGAAATGTGAAAATCCAATCCCATCTCACACCTCAAACAAAATAATATCCAGGAGAGAAAAAGCTTAAAAGGCAAATGAATGAAAAAAATACTGTAGAAATAAATTCAGAGACTGTGTTCTTTTAGCTAATGTAGGGAAAGCACTCAAAAAGACATTAAAGAATTTGATTTTATATGCTGTCAAGTTGAGTTAAAACTTCCAGAGTAATGAAAAGAATGTGATTTGTTTTAATTAAACTGTCTTAATATGATTTTGTTTCAATAGAACTGCATTCTTCATCTATTCATGATTTTCTGTTAGCTTCTATTGGTAAGTGACTTTAGATCACCATGACAACTGTCCAAGACAGAGACAGTCCACAAGCCTCCTAGCTGACTAACATGTATTCTTCTAATCATTCTCTAATCCATTCTCCATATGCCCCACATAAAACAAATTTATCATAATTTCTCTGCTTAAAATCTTCCAAAGAATACCTGCTGCCTTCAAAAGAGAGTCTATACTCAGTGAAACTTATTCAGCCTTTATGTGATCCACTTTGGTCTATTCTAATCTCCTGACGCCTCCCTGTGAAACCTCCTAAAAATGTTCAATATTCTCTTTTGCTTATAGACTTCTGGACATGTTGGATTTGCATAACATTTCATTATGTTTTAGTAGAATACTGTTATCCTACCTACCCTGTTATATTTGTTATCTCATTCTGCTCATCTTATATACTTTTACATCTAAATTGCTCCAGAATTTAGGGGGGCTTTCTAGACTAAGAGAGATGGCCTGTGTTTGTTAGGCTTTCAACTTATCTAATAGACATTGCAGCTTAACATGTATCACATATTTCTGCTGGTTAGTCCACTCCATCAACCAGACTGAACATAATTGAAGATAAGAGGGTTTTTCTTCCCTGTTTAACAGTTTTTTTTAATTCTTTCATCTTAGGGTATAAAAATAAAAATTCTTTGAGTCCAGTGACACTGGACACATGAATGATAAAGACAGAAACAGTGTTACTTTTTAAGCTACGTGACACATAATCCAGTAATTCTACAAATAAGCTAACAACCAGGAGTATTATAATAAGAAAAGATGATACACGATGGGTAGTAAGATGGCTATGAGGGTAAAGGTGCATGGGATCAAGCCTAAAAACTTGAATTTGATGTCTTCCTTTGATCCCCACACCCATAGCTTGGCACATGCATGCAAACATACACAAATACACACAAAAATAAATGCAGTGATACAGTAATAGGTAAAACAAAAATTAACAGAGTTAAAATATGAATAAGAAATTTTCAGTTTCAGGAAGTCCCACTTATTGTTTTTCTCAGTGTCTGTGCTGCTGGGTTATATTTAGGAAGTGTTCTCCTGTGCAAATGCATTTAAGTATACTTCCCACTTTCTCTTCTATAAGGTTCAGAGTGGCTGGCTTTATGTTGAGGTCTTTGTTCCATTTGGACTTGAGTTTTGTGCATGCTGATAGATATGGGTATATTTTCATTCTTCTACATATCGATATCCAGTTATGCCAGTACCATTTGTTAAATATGCTTTCTTTTCTCCATTTAATATGTTTTTGCTTCTTTGTCAAAAATCAGGTATTCAAAGGTGTGTGGATTAATATCCAGGTCTTCTATTCAGTTCCATTGGTCCTTCTGTTTATTCTTATGCCAATACCAGGCTGTTTTCAGTACTGTTGCTCTGTAGTAGAGTTTAAAGTCAGGAATTATGATGCCTCCAGAAGTTCTTTATTGTACAGGATTGTTTTGACTATCCTGGGTTTTATGTTTTTCCATATGAAGTTGAGTACTGTTCTTTCGAGTTCTGAGAAGAATTTTGCTGGGATTTTGATGGGCATTGCATTGAATCTGTAGATTGCTGTTGGTAAGATTGCCATTTTTAATATGTTAATTCTGCCTACCCAAGAACATGGTAGATATTTCCACTTTCTGGTGTCTACTTTAATTTCTTTCTTCAAAGATTTAAAGCTCTTGTCATACAAGCCTTCCACTTGTTTGGTTAAGAGTTACTCCAAGGGCTATTTGTGGCTATTGTGAATGGTGTTGTTTCTCTGATTTTTTTGCCCTAGCCCTTTTATCATCTGATTTTTTGAGTTAATTTTGTATCCTGCTACATTACTGAAATTGTTTATGAGTTGTAGAAGTTACTTGTTAGAATTTTTGGGATCACTTATGTAAACTATCATATCATCAGCAAACAGTAAAAGTTTGACTTCTTTTCTGATTTTTTATCCCCTTGGTCTACTTTTGGTGTCTTATTGCTCTGGCTGGGAACAGATATGGAAAGAATGGACAACCTTGTCTTGTTCCTGATTTCAGTGGAATCGCTGAGAATTTCTCTCCATTTAGTTTGATGTTGGCTGTTGTCTTGCTGTATATTGTTTTTATTATGTTTAGGTATGTTACTTGTATCCCTGCTATCTCCAAAACCTTTATCATGAAGGGATGTCATATTTTGTCAAAAAGCTTTTTCAGCATCTAAGGAGATGATCATGTGGTTTTTTATATTGCAGTTTGTTTATATGGTGGATTACATTGACAGATTTCATATGTTGAACAATCCCTACATCTCTTGCATAAAGCCAACTTAGTTATGGTGGATGATGGTTCTGATGTGTTTTTGGACTTGATTTACCAGTATTTTATCTAGTATTTTTGTATCAATGTTCATGTTGTGTCCTTCTATAGTGTTTGAAAGTTTGCTGGGTATAGTAGTGTGGGCTGGCATCTGGCGTCTCTTAATGCCCGCATAACATTTGACCAGGACCTCTGGCCTTTCATTGCCTCCATTGAGAAGTCAGGTGTAATTCTGGTAGGTTGACTTTTATATGTTACTTGGCCTTTTTCCTTTGCAGCTCTTAATATTCTTTCTTTATTCTGTATGTTTAGTGTTTTGATTATTATGTGGCAAGGAAACTATTTTTTTATATTTTTATTTATTTATTTATTGTGTATACAATATTCTGTCTGTGTGTATGCCTTCAGGCCAGAAGAGGGCACCAGACCCCATTACAGATAGTTGTGAGCTACCATGTGGTTGCCAGGAATTGAACTCTGGACCTTTGGAAGAGCAGGCAATGCTCTTAACCTCTGAGCCATCTCTCCAGCCCGGAAACTATTTTTTTTATCTAGTCTATTTTGTGTTTTGTAAGCTTCTTCTATCTTCATGGACATATCTTTCTTTAGGTTGCGAAAGTTTTCTTCTATGATTGTGTTAAATATATTTTCTGTGATTTTGAGCTAAACTTCTTTTTCTTCTTTACCAATTATTCTTATGTTGTTTTTTCATGCTGCCCCATATTTCCTTGATATTTTGTATTAAACTTTTGTTAGATTTAATGTTTTCTTTGACCAATGAGTCTATTTCCTCTGTTATATCTTTAGTGCTTGAGATTCTCTCCTTCATCTCTTTTATTTTGCAGTTGATGCTTGCATTTGTGGTTACTGATAATTTTCTTTTGATTTCTGTTTGTATAATTTTCTCAGCTTGTATTAGTAGCAAAACAATGTGTGCAATCTCTGAGCAGATGACTTTCTTCTCCATAACTATCCTTAAAATTTACCTTCTCTTTCATGATGTCATACTATTTTATCCAATAGCCTTATAGATATAATCTTGTTGAAAACTCTATTTAGCTAAGGAAAGTGACACTTTCAAACCTGACCATATATGTTGAAACAGCTGACACAAGCTGAGGAAGACTATATATGAAAAAAAAATCAACTTGGAGTTAAAATCTATTTGACAAACTGGAACACACCCCTCAGTAGATCCTTTATGCATTTAGAGAATTATTATAAAAAATTAATAAGAAGTGCATTCAATAGCAGGTGAAGAAAAGCCCTAATTTAATTCTGTAAAAGACTTAAGTCTGAACAATTTCTGTTCTCAAAGATGTACAGACAATAAATGCATGAAAAATAAAAAAAGAAAAAAAGAAAAAATATTTTCTCAGTTTGTGTTTTCTTTGTCTCTACGTTTTCAGGTCTTGAATAGTTTCTTTCATATGTTTGATTGCTTTTTCTTGGTTTTCTTTAAGCAATTCATTGATGTCTTCCATTTTCTGTTTATCCTTTCCTCCATTTCTTTGAGGGAATTTCTCATTTCCTCTTTAAGGGCCTCAAACATTCTCCTAAACTTTTTTATGTCATTTTCTTCTACTTTATCTATATTTGGTTGTTCAAGTCTTGCTGCTGTAGGGCCACTAGATTTTACTTTTGTCATGTTGCTTGTTGTGTGTTTTCTTACCTTCTCTACCCATCATTTTCTCTAATTGGTATAGTTGAGGCTTTCTGTGACTCTAGTAATCAATCTTCCAGGTGCTAGTGGATGCAAGGCTCAGATGGTTGTTCCTTTGATGCATTCAGTGCCAAAGTTCCAGTTATCTCAGTCACTCTGTGTTCCTAGAGGTCACTCAGTGCTCCCAGAGTTTGTTCTACTCCCATGAAGTTCATTGTCTCAGGCCTGCTCTGGCCTAGGTTGCCAGCTTAGATGTACTTCTGTAAATGTCCCTGGTCTGGTTCTGCTCCTGCAGAGGTTCCTGGCTTGGGGTTGGTCCTGCAAAGATTTCTGGCTCTGATCTACTCCGTTGGAGGTCCCACACTCTCTCCTAGACCTGCAGAGGTTTCTAGTTACTGTTTACTCCCTTGAAGGTCTCAGACTGATGCCCACATCTGCAGAAGTCCTGGCTCAAGCCTACTATCTCAAAGGTTCCAGACTCATGCTGAGGACTGCAGAGGTCTCTGGTTCCTGCCTACACCCTTGGAGGTCCCAGACTTATGTCTGGACATGTAGAGGTCCTGGCTCAGGCCTAGTTCCTCAGAGGTCCCAGACTCACTACTAGACCCACAGGGATCTTGTCTCAGGTCTACTCTCTTGAAGGGCCCAGACTCATGCCTGGATTCACAGAAGTCTCTGGATCCTGCCTACACCCTCATAGGTCCAAGACTCAAGCCTGGACCCACAGAGGTCTCTGGCTCAGGCCCACACCCTCAGTAGTTGCTTCCCTGTATCTGCTCCTGTGGAGTTGACTGACCTAGGTCTGCTCTGGGCTATGTCCCTGGACTGATCCTGTTTCCGTAAATGTCCCCAGTCTGGATTGGTTCCCACTCACGTGGAATTTGCTGCCTCGGGCCTGCTCTGGGCTATGTCGCTGACCCAGTCCTGCTTCCACAAATGTCCCTGGTCTGGATTTGCTCCTCCTCCCATGGAGCTCTCTGTCTCAGGCCTGCTCCAGCCTAGGTCACAGGCTTAGTCCTGCTCTTGTGGAATTTACTGCCTCAGGTCTGCTCTGGCCTAGGCTGTTGGCTCAGTCCTGTTCCTGTGGAGTTTACTGCCTCAGGCCTCCAGCATCAGTTATTACACAATGCTGCCACCTTCAGCAGTGATCAGCTGTTTTGAACTCCCATATGTGCAGTGAACTAAGTAAAATCTTCACATAGAACAAGTATCATGTTAAGTGAATGCTCCATGTATGATCTTATAATTTCAGAGGTAGCTTCAGCTCTATATGTTTAATTCTTTAAACTCCTAGTTACTATATAAAAATACTAGAGCTTGTGTGTTCTCATTGTGTTTAAAACTTGCTGTCCTAAGCAGTTATAAATGTCATCATATCTTCTATAGTTTTAATCCCTCCCTCCCCTATTCCCCTGATTCCTTTGACTCCCCTCCCCCAATTTTCTTGCTAATTTGGATCTTGTGGTCTTGCTCTTTCCGGAATTAAGCTTTTAGTTAAATGGTGGGTTGAATTTCCAGAATTATAAGGCAATAGAAAAAAATCTAAATTATGTGCCTGCCTTCTGGGTCATCAAGATTAACTGTTGGACTGTAACTGGGTTGAGAAAAGCAGTATTACTCTTTGACACCTTCTTGGAAACTAGACATAACAATAATATTCTGGCAAGGCTGATTTGGAGCTGAGATGACAAAAGTTTGATTGTTTTCTCATTACATTAAAAGAAGGTGTCTCTCTATTAAACTGGCCTGAAACTCACCATGCATAAACTCATGTGTCCTTGAACTTGTAGTAACCCTCTTGGCTCACCTTCCCAAATGGATAAGATTATAAGTATAAGCCACCACATCTGATAATTTTTACTCTTAATTGTGAATTTTTCTGTTTCACACTAAAGAGATATTTCAAAAACAACACAGAGTATGTCAATGTGTGTGAATTCAAGATACTCATATTTGTAATATCATTCTCTTAGAGTACTAGATTCAGCTGACTTTTGGGTTTACCTTTACCTTTCAATCTTACAAAGAACTCTCATTATACAACCTTTTGCTTTTTTTGGGGGGAGGATTAAAGGGTATTGTAAGAATGTTAAAAAATTTTGCAAACAAGAGTTCCAAATTACTGTACTGTTTTATTTTACACTTTTTTTCAGGTCAGTAAGTACCAATCCTACCTATATGATTTAACTAATTGATGCTCTCTGCTCCCTCCTTTTGCTTCTCTTTTTAATATTTCCAGTTTACCCTTTCCCAAAAGAGGGAAGCTTCCTGTTTATCTCCTCTACCCATAGCTTTCCAGTTTAGTCATTGTAAAATAGGGAAATGTGAGTGAAATATCAAGGTGTTCATGAGGTACCAAACAGATTAGTTTTTGATAAGAACAATGTGTCTTGTCCTAGCCTCATGGGAAAGAGAACAGGGAACAGTTTTTGCCCTTTCTCAAAAGACAAAGTGCACTTATCCTGTCTTATATCTTCATGCCTTCCTCACTTCTCACCAGATTTAAGAACTTGTGTTTTCACAAACATCTTCTTATCACTCCCATTCCTACCTGTGAATTTATGGTGCAGGTCTTAGTAAGCCAATTTCAAATTTAGTTTATTTGTTACATATTGTTGTTCCTGTGACAAAATTACCTTAAAGGAAGAAAGGTTTGTTTTGATTCACACTGTGAGGTGCAGTCCACTAACACGTTTGAGGCAGTGGGTCACACTGTATCTACACTTAGAGAGCAAAGAGTGGTGAATACCTGTACTTAGCTTCCTTTCTCCTTTTTATTCAGTCCAGCAATCCTGCTGATAGGATTGTGACTGCCATGGATTGTGTGTGTCTGCCCACCTCAGTTAATGCAGCCTAGAAATTCCTTCACAGACATTCCTAGTTGCTTGTCTCCTAGAAGTTTCCAGATCCTATCAAGTTGGAAATATTAGCTACCACATTTGGACTATTCTTTTCTGATTGATTTTAATGTTCTTATTTTGTTTCTCTTTAATTCTTTTTCAGTAAACACCTTTATTTTGTTTCTCTTTAATTTTTGATTTTAATCCTTTCCTTTTAAGCTCTGTAAAAGGATTTTAACACATACCCATAACATACCAGCACATTTAGTTGCCACCACCTTGATTTTCCTTGGGAAGGCTTAATTAAGAAATTAGAGTTAAGAGAAACCTAGTCCAACGTAGGACTAAGGCAACAAACTCCACCTTGGGCTGGAGCAGTATTGAGGCAGCAAATTCCACAGGACTGAATCAGATACCTAAGCCAGAGTGGGCCTGAGAAAGCAAGCTTAATGGGAGCAGGAGCCAGGAGCCAATCCACTCCAGTGACACTGGCAGACCAAGACTGAACCAGCAATTTAGTCCAGAGACAGTGAAATCTGCCAGAACAAGTACAGGGGAGTAACCACTGAGCAAGTGAGACAAGCCACAGATTGCTGAGTGTCTGGATGTGAATCTGAGACCTTCAAGGGAGAAGACCTAAGCCAGGACCACTGTGGGTCTGGGCCTGAGTCTAGGACCTCCAAGGATCTAGGCCTAAGCCAGGTCCTTTGTAGTTCCAGGCACATACAAGCCTGGGAACTCTGAGGCAGTAGATCAGAGCCAGAGACATTTGCAGGACCAACTTCAAGACAGGAACATCTGCAGGAGAGGATCCAGACCAGGATATACAGAAACCAGTCATACTGGTAACCTAGGCCAAAGTAGGCCTGAGACAGCAAACTCTGAGGGAGCAGAGCAAAGCACAAGAGCCCTGAGCTAGCTCCAGGAAGACAGAGTAACCAACAGGGTAACTAGAACTGTGGCATTGACTGTACCATGAAGAGCAACCATCTGAGCTCTGGATTCACTGACATCTAGAAGATTAATCAACAGAATCTCAGACAGCCCCAACCACATCTATTAGAGGAAGAGATGAGTAGAAAAGGTAAGATCACATGCTACACCACAAAGAGAAACATAACACCAGTAAAACTTAAAGACCCTACAACAGCAAGACCTGAAAAATCAAATATGGATGAACCAGAAGAAAATGATCTAAAAAATAACTTCAAGACAATGTTTAAAACTCTTAAAAAGGAACTGAGAAATTCCTTTAAAGAAATGGAGAAAAAGACAAACAAAAAGTTGGAAAACATCAGCAAATCCCTTTAAAAAAAAACAAAAAAAAAAAGCAATCAAACATATGAAAGAAATTATTCAAAACTTGAAAACTGAAAAAGAGAAAATGAAGAAAACACAAGCCAGGGGAATTGTAGAAACAGAAATCATGAGAAAAAGATCAAGAACCACAAATGCAAGCATGAACAACAGAATACAAGAGATAAAAGAGTTCTCAAGTGCTGAAGATACAATAGAGGAAATAGACTCATCAGTTAAAGAAAACATTAAATCTAACAAAAGCTTAACCCAAAATATCCATGAAATATGAGATACTGTGAAAAGGCCAAATCTAAAAATAATAGGTATAGAAGAAGAAGTTCAATTCAAAAGCACAGAAAACATATTTAACAAAATCACAGAAGAAAAATTTCCCAACCTAAAGAAAGATATGTCTATGAAGATACAAAAAGCTTACAGAACACAAAATAGACTAGATCAAAAAAAAGTTCTCTCGCCACATAATAATCAAGATATTAAAACTACAGAGTAAATAAAGAATATTAAGAGCTGCAAAGGAAAAAGGCCAAGTGACATATAAAGGTAGACCTATCAGAATTACACCTGACTTCTCATTAGAGACAATGAAAGCCAGAGGGTTGTGGTCAAGAATTATGTAGACATTGAGAGAGCACATGCCAGCCCAGACTACTATACCCAGCAAAACTAATGTACATGGGAAGTAGAAAAATAGAAGATATCCTGAGTAAATTGGGAGCATGAGGACCATGGGAGAGGGTAAAGGGGTAAGGGAGAGGCAGGTGGGAGCAGAGAAAAATGTAGAGCTCAATAAAATCAATTAAAAAGTAAAAAAATAACAGATGCTGAACTGTGAAAAATAATTATCGTGGTATTCAAAACCTCAGGGAAACATTCAAAAAAATCAAACTCTACAAAGGAGAACATATCAGTGATTG
The DNA here is from genome assembly GCF_018167655.1 of Microtus oregoni. NCBI lineage: Eukaryota > Metazoa > Chordata > Mammalia > Rodentia > Cricetidae > Microtus > Microtus oregoni. The sequence continues at coordinate 20,450,038 of NW_024543093.1, read as the reverse complement.
ATGGGTCTTCTGAATTCAGGCAAATTATTGGGGAAATCCAAAGTTACCATAACATAGTATTGAAAATATTTTAAAAAGAAAATTATATGTCCCATTGTGGCTATCTCTTATAGTATTAGCAAGAAAGTAGGTAAGCTAAGCAATAGAAGTAGTTGGCAATTTTATTTTTATTTGGCTTTCATTAGTACACTGTATTTTCTATAGGCAAAACACTTTCTAGAACATAGAGAAACTAATTGCCTCATCTGGTACCAACTGCTGTGTGAAACTGAATAACCAGAATAGGAATAATGCTCACATGAAAAATCTCCAAAGTCTATGTTACAAAATCGGATTATAAATGAGAGTATAGAGCTAAAGAAAAAAACTTCATGGAATAATTTTTAATCTAGACATTAATTAAAGAATGTGTTATTTTAGTGACCATACTAAAAAAGCCAAAATACTTTTAATTATAAGGAGACGCCACGAGGTCTTTAGTGCTCTTATTTTTGACATATTAGATTTATTTAGTTTAGGATTTTTGTTGATGTTCTAATTGGGGCTCCAGCTTAGTAAAACCAAAAGTAATTTTTGGGGGGAGCACAAAATTATTTAATTATAATTTTTACTTGATTTAACAAACATTATATTTTCTTTTCTTAGTATAATTAATAACTTAAAAGGAAATTAGAAAGTAGGGAAAAATTAAAATCTAAAATGATTATAGCAATTGCTTGATAATATGTTCCTCTTTATATTCGTTCTCTCCCTCCTTCACCCTTCTCTCCTTCCCCCTCACACATAAATGTACATACATACACACAAATACACAAATGCAACATACATCCCATTTAAGGGCAACAAATATCACAGCCCTTTGTCCCTAACTATTTTGCTGTTTTTTGATAGCAGATGATCATGTAGTCCTTCACACATATTGTAATTTTACTGGTTAACTCAATAATTTCTTTTATAGCTAATTATATTCTAGCCCAAGTATCAGTTCAAGCATGATAATATTTATGTGTTCCTCTTTACTCTATAGTCTCTGAGGGGGCTCTAGCATGACAAAGAGGGATCTAAAAAGCATTGCCCTTCCCCCATTCACTATTTTTAGTTAAAAAAGCCTTAGATTACTTTCCTAAAACTAGCTCTCAAGGTCTATTCCCTTATTTGGCCACTTCCTTCTCCTGAGGCTGACTACCAAGGTCCAACTATCAAAGTATTAAAGTCCAGTACACTAATTAACATGTCCAATCAAAATTGACCAACTCACCCTAACAAGGGGTTTTCCCTTATCCCCTTAAGAATTTCTACTTGTCAATGGGGTGAGTTTGGGACCCAAGGCAGCAGCCAGGGACAGGGAACTCAGACTTTCCTCATCCTCCCTATACTTCCTGGGCTTCCTGCTGGGCCTATACTCCCAGCATACTGCCTCTCTCTTCCTATCCCACCCAGCTTGAACCAGGACCCTACCCACTTTCTGCCTCCCTTCCCTCTTGGGGCTCTGGGGCCGAATCCCGAGGGCAACCTAGCGGGCTGGAGCTCCTTTGTTTCAGTAGCCTGCCTGCAGCAAGCAAGGTAGGCGCTTTGTTTACGAGCTGTGCAACCAGCACAGAGATCTGATCTCGGGACCAGGAGAGACATCACTTGAGCACCAGAACTGCCATCACTGGGAAGGTACATCAGTAGGCAAGGAGACCTAATCCTGTAAAAAAAGATACATAGGGAAGCATTCAGAGGAAGAGATGGGCAGGCGCCAATGCAAGAATTCACCCAACAATCTGAAGAACAACATGAAACCATCAGAACCCAGCGACCTCACAACAGGAGGACATGAACACCTTAATCAAGAAGAAGTAGAAAAAATTGACTTTATGAAAGTGATAGAGGCCCTTAAACAGCATGTAAAAAATGCCCTTATAGAAATGGATGAGAAGTATAACAGAAAGTTTGAAGAATTGAATAAATCAGTGAATGATACCCTAGGAAACCAAGGAAAAACAATCAAACAGATAAAGAAAACAGTTCAAGACTTGAAAATTGAAATGGAGGCAAAGAAGAAAACACAAACAGAGGGCCGGCTGAACATGGAAAATCTAGGTAAATGAATAGAGACTACAGAAACAAGCATAATCAGCAGAATACAAGAGATAGAAGAAAGAATCTCAGATTTAGAAGATAACATAGAGAAAATAAACGCACTGATCAAAGAAAACAGCAAGTCCAACAAACTCGCATCACAAAATATTCAGGAAATATGGGAGACAATAAAAAAGACCAAACCTAAGAATAATTGGAGTAGAAGAAGGAGAAGAAGTGCAGCTCAACGGTCCAGAAAATATATTTAATAAAATTATAGAAGAAAACTTTCCCAACCTAAAGAAAGATGTACCTATGAAGGTTCAAGAAGCATACAGAACACCGAATAGACTGGACCAAAAAAAAAAAATCTCCTCGCCATATAATAATCAAAACACAAAACATACAGAATAAAGAAAAAATATTAAGAGCCACAAAGGAAAGAGGCCAAGCTACTTATAAAGATAAACCTATCAGACTTACACCTGACTTCTCTATGGAAACCATGAAAACCAGAAGGTCCTGGATAGATGTACTGCAAAACTAAGAGATCATGGATGCAAGCCCAGACTACTATATCCAGCCAAGCTTTCGTTCACTATAAATGGAGAAAACAAAATTTTCCAGGACAAAAACAAATTTAAACAATACGTAGCCACAAATCCAGCCTTACAGAAAGTAATAGAAGGAAAATCACTAACCAAGGAGTTCAACAATGACCACAATATCTCAGACATCTAGAGACCCTTCACCAGCGCAACTAAAAGAAGGGAAACACACAAACTCTACTACTAAAAAAGTGACCAGAGTTAACAACCACTGGTCCTTAATATCACTTAATATCAATGGGCTCAACTTACCTATAGAAAGGCACAGGCTAAGAGATTGGATACAAAAACAGGATCCAAAGCCGGGGGGTGATGGCACATGCCTTTAATCCCAGCACTCGGGAGGCAGAGGCAGGCAGATCTCTGGGAGTTCGAGGCCAGCCTGGTCTACTAGAGCTAGTTCCAGGACAGGCACCAAAGCCACAGAGAAACCCTGTCTGGAAAAACCAAAAAAAAAAAAAAAAAAAACAGGATCCAACATTCTGCTGTTTACAAGAAACACACCTCAACCACAAAGACAGGCACCTACTCAGAGCAAAGAGATGGGAAAAGGCTTATCAAGCAAATGGACCTAAGAAACAAGCAGGTGTGGCCATACTAATTACTAACAAAGTTGACTTCAAACTTAAATCAATCAGAAGAGATGGAGAGGGACATTTGATACTCATAACAGGAACATTTCATCAGGATGAAGTCTCAATCCTGAATATCTATGCCCCTAATATAAAAGCACCCACATATGTAAAAGAAACATTCCTAAAACCAGAGGAAGCAATCAAACCACACACTAATAGTAGGAGACTTCAAAACTCCTCTCTCACCAATGGACAGGTCAATCAGACAGAAACATAACAGAGAAATAAGAGAATTAATGGAGGTAATGAATCATTTGGACTTAACAGAGATCTATAGAACATTCCACCCAAATAGGAAAGAATATACCTTGTTCTCTGCAGCTCATGGAACCTTCTCGAAAATTGACCACATACTCAGAAACAAAGCAAACTTCCACAGTTACAAAAAAATATTTGTAACCTCCACTGACTTATCAGATCACCATGGATTAAAGTTAGAATTGAACAACAATGCAACCCCCAGAAAGCCTACAAACTCATGGAACTGAACAGTCAACTACTGAACCATACCTGGATTAAGGAAGAAATAAAGAAAGAAATTAAAGTCTTCCTTGAATTCAATGAAAATAAAGAAACAACATACTCAAACTTATGGGACACTATGAAAGCTATCCTAAGAGGAAAGTTCATAGCACTAAGTGCCCATGTAAAGAAAACAGAGAAAGCACATATTGGAGACTTAACAGCCCACCTGAAAGCTATAGAAAATAAAGAAGCAGACTCACCTAGGAGGAGTAGAAGACTAGAAATAATCAAACTGAGGGCTGAAATCAACATAATAGAAACACAGAAAACAATCCAAAGAATCAATGAAACAAAAAGCTGGTTCCTGGAGAAAAATCAACAAGATTGATAAACCCCTATCTAAACTAATCAAACGACAGAGAGAGAATATGCAAATTAATAAGATCAGAAATGAAAAGGGGGACATAACCACAGACACAGAGGAAATTCAGGGAATCATTAGATCTTACTACAAAAGCCTGTATGCCACAAAACTGGAAAATGTAAAAGAAATGGACAATTTTTAGATAAATATCATATACCAAAGTTAAACCAGGACCAGGTGAACAATCTAAATAGACCTGCTAGTCACAAAGTAATAGAAGCTGTTTCAAAAACCTCCCTACCAAAAAAAGCCCAGGACCAGATGGCTTCAATGTGGAATTCTACCAGACTTTCAAGAAGACCTAATACCTATACTCCTTAATGTATTTCACAATAAAGAAACAGAAGACTCATTACGAAATTCCTTTTATGAAGCTACTGTTACTCTGATATCAAAACCACACAGAGACTCAAGAAAGAAAGAGAATTTCAGGCCAATCTCACTCAAGAACATTGACGTAAAAATCCTAAACAAAATACTGGCAAACCGTACAAAAGAACACATTAGAAAAATTATCCATTATGATCAAGTAGGCTTCATCCCAGAGATGCACGGCTGGTTCAACATACGAAAATCTATCAATGTAATCTATCATATAAATAAACTGAAAGAAAAAAAAACATATGATCATTCCATTAGATGCAGAAAAAGCATTTGACAAAAGTCAACATCTGTTTTTGATAAAAGTCTTGGAGAGATTAGGGATACAAGGGTCATGCCTAAATATAATAAAAAGCTCTATACAGCAAGCCGACAACTAATATCAAATTAAATGGAGAGAAACTCAAAACCATCCGACTAAACACAGGAACAAGAAGAGGCTGTCCTCTCTCGCCATACCTCTTCAACATAGTGCTTGAAGTTCTAGCAATAGCAATAAGACAACATAAGGGGATCAAGGGGATTTGAATTGGAAAGGAAGAAGTTAAACTTTCGTTATTTGCAGATGATATGATTGTGTACATAAGCGACCCCCAGAACTCCACCAAAGAACTTTTACAGCTGATAAACACCTTTAGTAATGTGGCAGGATACAAGATCAACTCCAAAAAAATCAGTCGCCCTATTATACACAAAGGATATGGAAGCAGAGAGGGAAATCAGAGAAGCTTCACCATTCACAATAGCCACAAACAGCATAAAATATCTTGGGTTAACTCTAACCAAGTAAGAGAAAGATCTATTTGACAAGAACTTTAAGGCATTAAAGAAAGAAATTGAAGAGGATACCAGAAAATGGAAGGACCTCCCTTGCTCTTGGATTGGGAGGATCAACATAGTAAAAATGGCAATTCTACCCAAGGCAATTTATAGATTCAATGCAATCCCCATCAAGGTCCCATCAAAATACTTCATAGATCTAGAGAGGAGAATAATCAACTTTATATGGAAAAACAAAAACCCAGGATAACAAAACAATCTTATACAATAAAGGAACATCTGGAGGCATTACCATCCCTGACTTCAAACTCTATTACAGAGCAACAGTGATGAAAACAGTGTGGTACTGGCATAAAAACAGAGAAGTCGACCAATGGAATCCTATAGAAGACCCAAATTTTAACCCACAAACCTATGATCACCTCATTTTCGATAAAGGAGCTAAAAGTATACAATGGAAGAAAGAAAGCATCTTCAACAAATGGTGCTGGCAAAACTGGATGTCAACCTGTAGAAGAATGAAAATAGACCCATATCTATCACCATGCACAAAACTCAAGTCCAAATGGATCAAAGACCTCAATATCAGTACGAACACACTGAACCTGATAGAAGAGAAAGTGGGAAGTACCCCAGAACAGATGGGCACAGGAGATCGCTTCCTATGTTTAACCTCAGCAGCACAGACATTAAGGGCAACATTAAATAAACGGGACCTCCTGAAACTGAGAAGCTTCTGTAAAGCAAAGGACACTGTCACTAAAACAAAAAGGCAACCTACTCAGTGGGAGTAGATCTTCACCAACCCTGCAACAGACAAAGGTCTGATCTCCAAAACATATAGAGAACTCAAGAAACTAGAATTTAAAATGCTAATTAACCCAATTAAAAATGGGGCACTGAACTGAACAGAGAATTCTCAACAGAAGAAGTTCAAATGGCCAAAAGACACTTAAGGTCATGCTCAACCTCCTTAGCGATCAGGGAAATACAAATCAAAACAACTTTGAGATACCATCTTACATCTGTCAGAATGGCTAAAATCAAAAACACCAATGATAGCCTTTGCTGGAGAGGTTGTGGAGGAAGGGGTACCCTCATCCATTGCTGGTGGGAATGCAATCTTGTGCAACCTCTTTGGAAATCAGTGTGGCGGTTTCTCAGGAAATTCGTGATCAATCTACTCCTGGACCCAGCAATACCACTCTTGCGAATATACCCAAGAGATGCCTTATCATATGACAAAAGCATTTGTTCAACTATGTTCATAGCAGTACTATTTGTAATAGCCAGAACCTGGAAACAACCTAGATGCCCTTCAATGGAAGAATGGATGAAGAAAGTATGGAATATATACACGCTAGAGTACTACGCTGCGGTAAAAAACAATGACTTCTCGAATTTTGCATGCAAATGGATGGAAATAGAAAACACTATCCTGAGTGAGGTATTCCAGACCCAAAAAGATGAATATGGGATGTACTCACTCATAATTGGTTTCTAGCCATAAATAAGGACCACGGAGTCTACAATAGGTGAACCTAAAGAAGCTAAGGAAGAAGGTGAACCGAAGGAAAAACATATAGTTGTCCTCTTCGCTAAGGGAAGTAGACCAAATTTCCAGGGAGAAAATGGGATCTTGGGGGGGGGGGTGGGATGGGGGTAAGGGGAGATGGGGAGAGAAAAGGTAGAAGGGAAGGAGGGGGGACCTGGGAAATGGGAGAATTGGGATAAAGGAAAGGTGGATAGGGGAGCACGGAACCACAATTCTTAGTTAAGGGAGCCACTTTAGGGTGGGCAAGAGACTTGACCCTAGAGGGGCTCCCTAGTGCCCAAGATGACGTTCCCAGTTAGTTCCTTGGGCAGCTGAGGATTGGGAACCTGAAATGACCCTATCCTAGAGCAATACTGACGAATATCTTGCATATCTTCATAGAATCTTCATCTGGTGATGGATAGAGATCGAGACAGTGACCCACACAGGAGCACTGGACTGAGCTCCCAAGGTTCCAAGGAGGAGCAGAAGGAGGGAGAACATGAGCAAAGAATTCGGGACCACGAGGCGTGCATCCACCCACTGAGACAGAGGAGCTGATCTACGGGGAGCTCACCAAGGCCAGCTGGACTGTGACCGAAAAAGCATGTGATAAAACCGGACTCTCTGAACATGGCGAATAATGAGGGCTGATGAGACACCAAGGACAATGGCAGGGGGTTTTGATCCTACTTAATGTGCTGGCTTTGTGGGAGCCTAGCCAGTTTGGATGTTCACCTTCCTAGATATGGACGGAGAGGACCTAGGACTTAACACAGGGCAGGGAACCCGGACTGCTCTGTGGACTGGAGAGGGAGGGGGAGAGGAGTGGGGGGAGGGGGAGAAGGGTGGGAGGAGGGGGAGAAGGGTGGGAGGAGGGGGAGAAGGGTGGGAGGAGGGGGAGAAGGGTGGGAGGAGGGGAAGGGGAATGGGAGGCTGGGAGGAGGTGGAAACTTGTTTTTTGTTTATGTTTTTTTTTCTTCATTTCGCAATAAAAAAAATTTAAAAAATAAATAAATAAAAAGAATTTCCACTTGTGTCCTCTATCCAGAAGCTGTCCTTTGTTCCTCCAGGGCACCTCTCCTTTGTTCCTTTTCCCCTAATTCCTTGTCCTCTATCTCCTGTCTTTGCCTCTTATTCCCTATCTTTTGTCCTCCTGTAGCAAATAGATCTCCTTGTTCTGAGAACTAGGTAAAAAGAAATAAAAGAAAGGAATAAAATGAGATGAGAGAGAGGCAGGGAGTTGAGTGAAGGTGAAGGGAGAAGAGGAAAGAGTATTGAAGACCCCAGTCCTTGTTTGGCTTCAGAAGCAGAAAGGAAGTCCTGGAGGAAAATAGAAGTAAATTAAGAGGAAAAAGTGGAGCACAAGGCAACAAGCCACTGCCACATAATAGACTAAAAGTGGAGCATAGATTTCAGTCTTAGTCAGCAACAGTCAGTCGTGTGCCCAGTTTCTAATAGTGGAACTAGAAATGATTCACCTTCTTTGCCAAGAAAAGAATATTCTTGGAGCCAAGGTGGCATGTCCTGGATTCTCTCCAGAACCATGGAGAGAACTTTAGCTTTAAAAAGATTGCTTTGGATACAAGTAATCAGAATATCTGACTAGAGGGCCCACAGGTCATTTTTGTTACTGTCCCTGGATGATTCCCCCCCCCCCAAAAAAATCAGTATACAGTATACAAATCATGCTGACAGAGAGGTTAAAATAAAGATAATTATTAATTGTACTAAGATTCAAATAAATAATGCAATTCTTATTGCTCTAAGAAGGGTAAAAATTAAATTTACAAAAATTTTTAAAAATTAATATTCTGAAATGGATTGTCCACTCTTTCTATTTTCTTGTCTAGCTAACAACAACATACTTTAGTGGCAATTATGTATTATTGAGATATTAACTCAACATCTTTGCTTATTAAGATCACATCGAGCAGGGCTGGAGCTCTGAGCACTGTATGCTCTTCTAGAGAAAGATCTCTAGACTAATTAGAAAATCAACATATCAAGCACAAAACCATTTGGATTAATTCTTACTTCATTTTTTATTAATTCTCGGAATCTCAGAATTAAAATCTGTAGGTGACTCAAAATGAAGGTAGATAGCAAAGAACAATGCAACTGGAAAAGAAAAAAGGAATGTAAAAAAAAAAACCATAGAACTGTGGACCAGAGGCTATGGAGTTAATTAGCAAAAGCTATCAGATAAAAAGAACAAAGGCTTAGAAAATGGACAGTGACATGTTCATTCAAGCTGATGCACTTTTTTTTATTGAAAAAAAATTCTGCCTCCTTTCCGCCTCCGATTTCCCTCCCCCTTCCCCCATTCCTCTCCCCCCACCCTCTCCAGTCCAAAGAGCAGTCAGAGTTCCCTGCCCTGGGGGAAGTCCAAGGTCCTCCCCTCTCCATCCCATGCATTTACAGTCCCATTCCAGCTGGCCTTTGTGAGCTCCCAATAGATCAGTCCCACTGTCACAGTGGGTGGGTGCACCCCTCACGGTCCTGACTTCCTTGCTCATGTTCTTCCTCCTTTTGCTCCTCACTTAGACCTTGGGAGCTTAGTCTGGTGCACCAATGTGGGTCTCTGTCTCTATCTCCAACCATCGCCAGATGAAGGTTCTATGGTGATATGCAAGACATTCATCAGTATGGCTATAGGATAGGGCCATTTCAGGTTCCCTCTCCTCAGCTGCCCAAGGAACTAACTGGGGACATCTCTCTGGACACCTGGGAGCCCCTCTAGAGTCAAGTCTTTTGCCAACCCTAAGTTGGCTCCTTTAATTAGGATATATACTTTAAAATGCTGATTAATCCAATTAAAAATGGGGCACTGATCTGAACAGAGAATTCTCAACAGAAGAAGTTCAAATGGTGAAAAGACACTTAAGGGCATGCTCAACTGCCTTAGCGATCAGGGAAATGCAAATCAAAACAACTTTAAGATACCATCTTACACCTGTCAGAATGGCTAAAATCAAAAACAGCAATGGAGAGGTTGTGGAGTAAGGGGTACACTTATCCATTGATGGTGGGAATGCAAACTGGTGCAACCACTTTGGAAAGCAGTGTGGCCTTTTTTCAGGGAATTCAGGATCAACCTACCCCAGGACCCAGCAATGCCACTCTTGGAAATATACCCAAGAGATGCCCTATCATATGACAAAAGTTCAACTATGTTCATAGCAGCATTATTTGTAATAGCCAGAACCTGGAAACAACCTAGATGCCCTTCAATGGAAGAATGGATGAAGAAAGTGTGGAATAGATACATATTAGAGTACTACTCAGCAGTTAAAAACAATGACATCTTGAATTTTGCATGCAAATGGATGGAAATAGAAAACTCTATCCTGAGTGAGGTAACCCAGACCCAAAAAGATGAACACAGGATGTACTCACTCATAATTGGTTTCTAGCCATAAATAAAGGACATTGAGCCTATAATTGGTGAACCTAAAGAAGCTAAGTAAGAAGGTGAACCCAAAGAAAAACATACAGTCATCCTCCTGGATATTGGAAGTAGACAAGATTGCCAGGCAAAATTTGGGAACTTGGGGGTGGGGTGGTATGGGGGTAAAGAGAAATGGGGAGAGAAAAGTGAGAAGGGGAGGATGGGGGGAGCTTGGAGGAATGGGATGGTTGGGATAAAGGAAGGGTAGATAGATATGGGAGCAGGGAAGTATATATCCTAATTAAGGGAGCTGATGCACTTTTTAAAAAATAAAAATAAAAAAGAGTATTTTGAAAGTGTATTATGTTGTAACTACAATTTTTTAGATAGAATGGCAAAAAATAAAATAAATTATGTGTTTGACAAGTGATATAACTATAAACCAACATCATGTTTTTATGTCATTAGGAAAACATAAACTTCCTTCTAACTCAGAAAGAAAAAAGCCAAAATCTTAATAACAGAAATTCAAGTCAGTGAGGAGGCAGCAAGTTTTTCTCACAACCTCACTGTGACTAAACTTTTCATGGTTAGACAGGCCCAGCCACTGCTTCTGGTCATATTCTGTGCTCCTTGTCCAGCATAACATGACCAGCCTTTACACAGCCGTAGTACCATGAACTAAAGTGTTACACTCTGTCTTCCTGACACAATGCCTAGAAACTTCTAAAACTGTGAGTGAAAATAAATCCTTTACCTCTCATTGTGCCAAATATTAGCATCACAGTGATGCAGAAAAAAAAACTAATGTAAAGCAGACATCCTGCTTTCACCACACACTAAAGATACGACCCCATATAAAAAGCCTGACCTATCATTTATTTTGTTCAATATAAGAGATAAATGCTTAATTTTAATTTTTTTCCATATTAGGAACTTTTTAGATAGCAAGCACTGGTGATATGGTGGAAAAGCAAACAGGATGGAAGAAGTCTGTAAATCTTTTCATGAATTTAATCTTGCACATTTTACTGGAGTTTGGCTCATCTGTGCTGAGTATAGATGATGCTGAAGATGATGATAGACTATAGATAGATAGATAGATAGATAGATAGATAGATAGATAGATAGACAGATAGTTGAATTGATAACCACAAAGACTGACTGCAAGAATCTTATGGTTTTCAACACCAACAACAGAGTTATTTTTGTGATATTACTTCAAAGTTATGCTCAAATTCCTAAAATCTTTCATTTATTTTATAAAATAAAAACAGAGGTTTTCATGGGTTAATGCCATGGGCAACCCTTCTATAACTAAAACATGTTTTAAGCAGTTTCTAAAGAAAGTCGTAATGTCTTGAAAAGGTACACAGAATTACAAAAGAGCAAAATAAAATTATTAATTGTAGTTTGTATTTATTGAAATTATAAAGATATAGCAGAAGTTGTTTTTATTTACTAATCTTTTAAGGGAAAAGACACAAATATGAGAATAGCTAAGCTTAAAATAACACAAAAAGTAAAAATCTGTAGAAACTATGGAAGACACCTCTCCTCAGCCTATGACTGAGATACAAGTGAGAATATGAAGAGCAACAAGATTACATATTGCTATAAGAAGGCAAATGGCACCATCATTTTGTTACTCCCAGAGTTTCTTCTATGTTACACACAGTAAAGTAACTCCAGGCATTCCACTGGGTATTTATCTAACTGGCTTGAAAATAGTCTACATAAAACTTACAAGTGAATTGTTTATAACAGAGTCACTAATATCTGTCCAAAATATAGTCAACCAATGTGCTCTTCGATAGAAAAATATTGAACATGCATTAATAAATTAGTATTGAATGTGGGGTATAATAAGATATGATCATACACAAGGAGAGAAAGCAAGTGAAATGTTTGTGCCATTCCATTTTCAAGGCATTTTACAATGGGAAATACTATATAGCAATAAACAGGGAGGGACATAGAATTGGATAAGTGAAACATGTTTTCCTTTTTCAGAATATTAAAAGTATTCCATAAGTTAATATAACATAGGATATTATCAGTATACATGGAAGTTAACACAAAGAGTAAGTATTAAAGTATATAAATTTAAAACTAGATTACACACACAAATACACACATGGAATCAAATCATCCTTGGAGGTAATAAAAATCATCATAGGAGAATCTAAAAGTATTTTAATGTATGAGAGTCTCGCTAAAGGTGATGAATACAATAACTTCGGAAATTTATGTAATCTGCAAAGTTTCATATTTAACTCTATTCTCTAAAACAGTTTATCAGTGTTGTGTTCTAGTTGATTAAATTGTTTCTTATGAGAGTTTTGTTTAGCATTTTAATAAATTATGTGAATATTCTGAAATTGAATAGCTGAGGGAGCCAGGCCCCTCACAGCAGGAATACGATGATATAGACAAGTAAAAGGTAAGAGTTTATAATGATCCTTGAAATATTAGAATAGGAGACATCATTTTTAAATAATACTTTGAACAATATAAAATATGTAAAATACCTCCAGAAGTTTCTTTATTGTATAGGATTGTTCTGGCTGTCCTGGGTTTTTTGTTTTTCCATATAAATTGGATTATTTTTCTCTCAAGGTATGTGAAGAACTTTGATGGGATTTTCATTGGGATTGCATTGAATCTATAGATTGCTTTTGGGAGAATTGCCATTTTTACTATGTTGATCCTCCCAATCCAAAAGCAAGGGAGAACCTTCCATTTACTGGTATCCTATTCAATTTCTTTGTTCAAAGACTTGAAGTTCTTGTCAAATAAATCTTTTACTCCCTTGGTCAGAGTTACCCCAAGATATTTTATGCTAATTGTGGCTATTGTGAAAGTTGATGCTTCTCTGATTTCTCTCTCTGCTTCTATATCCTTTGTGTATAGGAGGGGCACTGATTTTTTTGGAGTTAATCCTGTATCCTGCCACATTACTAAAGGTGTTTATCAGCTGTAGGAGTTCTTTGGTAGAGTTTTTGGGGTTGCTTATGTACACTATCATATCATCTGCAAATAATGAAAGTTTCACTTCTTCCTTTCCAATTTGAATCCCCTTGATCCCCTTATGTTGTCTTATTGCTACTGCTAGAACTTCAAGCACTATATTGAAGAGGTATGGAGAGAGTGGACAGCCTTGTCGTGTACCTGATTTTAGTGGGATGGCTTTGAGTTTCTCTCTATTCAATTTGATATTAGCTGTTGGCTTGAAGTAAATAGCTTTTATTATATTTAAATATGACCCTTGTATCCCTAATCTCTCCAAGACCTTTATCATAAAGTGAAGGCATAAGTCACAAACAATGCCACACCAGTTTGGAATTATGATTAATAGGACAGTATTTATTTAAAGGGGAAAAAACTTACAGATCACCATCCCAGACAACAGCCCTCTGCACAACCAGAAAGGGAGTCTAGTCGCCGGCGGAGCAGGAAGTGAAGAGAGAGAGAAGAAGGAAGTGGCTGCTTTTTTAAAGGGAGGGAGACCACGCCCCAATGGGCTGGTATCTCAGCGGCTATAGGCTGGAGGAGCAGAAGGACCTCCCACAAAACCTCCCCCTTTTGTTTAAGTAAGAGAGTTCTAAACCTACTACGAAATTATATACAATAAGTACAAATATCCTATTCTAACTAGCTTAGGTCTTGTATAATAAATAACTTGGCCAAGTCATGAGAGAAAAGTAACTACATTTATATAGTCTTCAACCCCATCGAAGATGTAAGAAGGGAAATAATGTTACCTGGGCAATTAGGAAGTTCAGTAAAACCACTTCCAAAACATGCAACAAATCACAGAGACAACTAGCTACTTGGGCAATCAACCAAAGTCATGTTTGCAGCGTTGAAGCAACCATCTTCGGCTAAGGCCTAACATAACTGACATACCATTTTCAAAGGCAAGCAACTTTTCAAAACTATCTTACCCTGTCTTGGCAGGATATGACAGTCCTGTTTTATCCATTGATGCACGCTCTGTATCTCTGTCAGTGGTTGAGGTATGGGCATTTCTTTGCCCAAAGGCCAGTTCTGCCAAAAAGAAAGGCTCCAGGTGGAGTGTCTTTGGTGCTCAACATTCTCTCGGGATTAGAGCGGTGTTGCCAGGAGCAATTGTGTCTCACTATCACGAAACTCTGAGTTAGATTGAAGACCATTTTCTACAGCTCTTTGAAGAGGTTGAAGATTATCTATCTATACTGAGTATAATCTCTATATATCTAAAGAACCTGATTAGTCTAATTATAAATGACAAACTTAGATGACTATTAATCTAAATAATTCTCAATATCTATCTAACTTAAAGACTAAGACAATAAACAACTGTGTAACAAATGAGGATAATGACCTCCAAATATAAACACTGTACAAATATACATTGCAGCATGGTAAATATATATCAATACACAAACATTATGTAAGTATCTTAATCAGAGGTAGACATGTACACTGCAATATGGTAAATATATATATATATATCAATACAATATATGTCAATACATAAAAAATGTTTTAAACAGAGGTAGAAACATGCATGCATACAATAGTCAATATAATTTAACTTTGTATCAATATACAAGAATCGATACCAATATATTTGTCTAAAAACAGTAACTCACAATTATAAATCTATTATCCCATCATCCCTCTTTTTTTTTTCCAAAATGATCCCTGAGCTTATAAAATTCCTCCCCCAACCTCCCAACCTCTAAATGATGTCCCTAAACACAGGGGCAAACTTTACTGGGAGAGGGGTGTCGTCCTCTAGAATTACTTCCAGCTGTCATGGGGGCAACGTTCTTTCTGGAGGATCCTGTCAAAGTAAAATGATGGTTAAATTTCAAGATCAATGTCTTTTAAAATTGCAAATAGTCTCTGAGTATTTTGTGGAGGTCTGGCCAGAATGTTGCACAAGATGTGCACCATTTCAGCTAACCAAGTTGCAATCGTCTTGTGCAGCTGGTATCCAACAGGTCTTGTAGTAGCCCTACCAGTATCATGACGTCATATCAACCAGGTATAGTTGTTGTTGTGGGGCCCCATCTTCTTCATGGAAACTTCAAATGTCACTTCAGGAAAAACTCATTGTTCATTGTGAAAAACTTAAACATTAATCATATAGACATATATATATATATATATATATATATATATATATATTCAATGAAAGGCATGATAGATATATTTAATGAAAAGTATGATAGTTATGAAGAAAAGCAAAGATGTTTTCTAAACTCATATTTCTTTCTGTCCCATATCATGGCTCTTGACATGAGACAGAAACTCCAGAAACTCTGGGTTTTTCTCTTACTAACAGGCTTGGAATTGGAGAGGGACTGAGCCAAAGTCCAACTTCAAAACCAGCTCTATAAAATCTAGAAATATGGTTTAATATATTTTACTTACACAACCCATTCAGTTTTCTTGATATTTCCTATTGGGCAGGTATTTTTCCATCTGTCAGTATCCAAACATTCAGGGTCCCTTGAATTTTTCAAAGATGAGTGTTTTCCTGTGGAGATAAGAACAGAACCCTGCCCCCATTCTATATATTTTTCTTACCACCTGTATGAATATCATCATTGTGGATGAGTTGTCATTTCTCCTTTCCAAGAGGTTTCTTCTCTTCAAATCGAAACTTTATTAATTTTGGTGGTATCCACAATTTTTCTTCTCCTATGGAAACAAGAGCAAAACACCTTCCCCAACGTAGCACATCTCCTGGCTTCCATTGAGAGGTCAGCACATCTTTGAAATAAATCGGTTGATTTAGTTCAGCAGACTTTTCCATTATCCAATGTCTTTCTGCTGCTGTCGTTCCTTTCTCACTAGCGTTAAAAAAATTCAAGGTTAATAAAGCATTATGTAATCATTTCTGGGGGTATTTTCGGTCCCTTTCTGTTTGTTCAGCATATCCTTTATAGTACGATTTGATTTTTCTATAACTGCCTGACCTGTAGGATTATTTGGTATACCTGTAATGTGTTTTATATTATAATAATCAAAAAAGTGTTTCATTTTCTTAGATACATGTGCTGGACCATTATCTGTCTTTATTTGTGCAGGTATACCCATGATGGCCATAACTTCTAATAAATGTGTGATTATTGAATCAGCCTTTTCTGAGCTCAGGGCAGTAGTCCATTGAAAACCTGAATACGTGTCTATGGTGTGGTGTACATATTTTAATTTACCAAATTCCATAAAATGGAACACATCCATCTGCCAGATTTCATTTCTCTTAGTACCCTTTGGGTTACTCCCTGCAGGCAAAGGTGTTTGATTATAGAAAGAACAAGTAGGAGATCTCTTTATAATGTCCTTAGCTTGTTGCCAAGTAATGGAAAATTCTTTCTTTAGGCCTTTACTATTGACATGATGCTTCTTATGAAATTCTGAGGCCTGCAACACACTTCCAATCGATAATTGATCAATCTCAGCCTTGCTTTGGGCTAGAGGACCAGACAGACCTGTATGGGACCGGATGTGTGTTATGTACATCGGACAAAGCCTGTTCCTGATTATGTCTTGTACCTGGATAAACAATGAAGTCAACTCTGTGTCATCTGGTATAAATTCAGCGGTTTCAATATGCAAGATAACTCTTTCTGCATATTGTGAATCTGTAACTATATTAAGAGGTTCTTTAAAATCCCTTAGAACCATAAGAATCACATATAATCCTGCCTTCTGGACAGAATTATAAAGGCTTTGTCCCACCTTTCTCAATTCATCTGACTTGTAACCTGCTTTCCCTGATTTATTTGCATCAGTATAGAACGTACGGCCTCCAGTTATTGGAGCATCACATACAATTCTAGGAAGAATCCAAGAAGTTCTTTTTATGAGATTAAGTCTACCACTTTTGGGATAGTTGCTATTAATTTCTCCCAATAAATTAGCACAAGCTCTTTGCCACGGTTTATTGTCTTCCCATAACTTTTTTATTTCTTCAGTAGTAAAAGGCACTATAATTTCTGCTGGGTCTATACCTGCTGGTTGATGAAGTCTCAGCTTACCTTTTATAATTAATTGAGAGACTTTTTCCACATAAGTTTTTAATTTTTTACTTGGTTTGTTATGTATAAATATCCACTCTAAAATAATATCTTCCCTCTGCATTAGAATGCCTGTAGGAGAAATTCTGGAAAGCAATATGACTAGGATGCAGCTAAGATTTGGGTTCACCCTATCCACATGTGCCTCCTGTAATTTTTCCTCAATCATTGTCAGTTCCTTTTCTGCTTCAGCTGTCAGTTTTCTTGGACTATTCATATCTTTATCACCATCTAAGGTTTTGTATAAATGAACTATTAGATCAGGTGTTATCCCAACAACTGGTCGTAGACTAGAAATGTCTTTTAACAATCTTTGGAAGTCATTAAGAGTCTTTAACAGGTCTCTCCTAATTTGTGCCTTTTGTGTTTTAATTTTCTCTAACCCGATTCTGTAACCTAGGTAATTAATAGAATTTCCTCTTTGAATCTTTTCAGGGGCAATTTGTAATCCCCACCTAGGCAAGACTTTCTTTACTTCCTCAAACATCCTTTCTAAAGTATCTTTATTTGAATCAGATAACAAGATGTCATCCATGTAATGATAAATTTTGGACTTGGGGAATTGTTTACAAATTATTTCCAATGGCTTACTTACAAAATATTGGCACAATGTAGGACTATTGAGCATACCCTGTGGGAGGGTAGTCCATTGATATCTCCTATTAGGCTGAGAATTATTATAAGTAGGCACTGTGAAGGCAAATTTTTCTCTATCCTTTTCTTGTAATGGTATAGTGAAAAAACAATTTTTCAAATCAATAACTATAAAAGGCCATCCTTTTGGTAATAGAGAATGCAAAGAAATTCCAGATTGTAGTGGGCCCATAGGTTGAATTACTTTGTTGACAGCTCTTAGATCTGTCACCATTCTCCATTTGCCAGATTTCTTTTTTACAACAAACACAGGAGAATTCCAGGGTCTGGTTGATTCTTCAATATGGTGAGCATCTAGTTGTTCTTGCTCCAGCTGTTCCAATGCCTGTAATTTATCTTCAGCTAGAGGCCACTGTTTGATCCAGATTGGCTTCTCAGTTAGCCATTTTAAAGATAGGGCTGTTGGTACCTCTAAAGGTTTGGTATTTGCTGTATGTTCTTGTACAGCCTGAATGGCTGGTGACCTTTTTCCATAATACCTCATCATATCCTTCCCAGAATTATGAGTTCCTGGAAATACAGGAATGTTAATCTGGGTATCCCATTGCTGTAGCAGGTCATGGCCCCATAAATTTATTGCAATATTGGCTATATATGGCCTTATTCTTCCTATTTGCCCTTCGGGTCCTATGCATTCAACCCATCTTGTGGTTTGTTTTACACGAGATAGGGTTCCAATTCCCAGAAACTGAACATCTCCCTCTTAAAGAGGCCAATGCGGATGCCAAGATTCTGGAGTAATGATACTTACATCCGCACCTGTGTCTAATAAGCCTTCAATAAAAGTGCCATTTATACAGACTCTTAGCTTTAGTCTTTGGTCCTTAATAGAAGTCTGCCAAAATATGAGTTTACTCTGTCCTACTGGGTTTTTTGACTCATCCTCCAAGCGTAATTCATCATTTAGACCAGTATTACTTTTTTCAGCAGAAATTGGAGCTTTTAATTTTCTTGGTGAGGCACGTTCTCCACTGTGACTAGGAATGACTGGGCCACTGTTGGCTTGGGGGCCTGTGAGAGGCCCCTCAAGGAGTTTCCCGATGGTATCGGGTTGCCTTGTTTGTCTGTTGTTGACCTGCATTCGTTGGACCAATGTCGGCCTTTACTGCATCTCCTACATATACCTGAAGGCCTAGGTCTCCTATTTTTGTCATTCCCAGAGGAGATATTATTCCTAGAAATTCTGTGCCTGCAATCCCTTTTCAGATGTCCTAATTTACCACAATTAAAACACCTGGCAGTTTGATGTCTCCTCATTGCTGTGGAAATCGCTTCTCCTACCCAAGATTCATCATTATAGCTAAATGTCTCAACACTCATTGTATGCTGGATCCATTCATCCACAGGTGCTGATCTGGACTTTAAAGGCCCAATTATCTTTTGCATTCTCAAAAGCTAGAGATTCAAGAAGTATTCGTCTAGCTTCTGGGTCTGTTACCCCTATGTCCAGAGCCTTAATTAATCTTTGCAAAAAGTCAATAAAGGGTTCTCTCTGTCCCTGCCTAATTCTGGTATATGATTCTACCCTTTTTGCTGGATCTTGTATCCTATTCCAAGCATTTAAAGCTGCTTGGTGACATAGACACAGTACTTCATCGTCACAAAGAGCTTGGACGTGTGGATCAGCATATTCTCCTACACCAAGAATTTGATCTTGGGAAACCTTCACACCTTTTGCTCTTTCTTGCTGTTCCATATGTTTGGATCCTTCTCTGAAATAGATTCCAAACATCAAGGAAGGTCCATTATCTAAAACTGCAGACACTAACTGATGGAAATCATGAGGGGTAGCTCTAGCATTAGAAGCCCAAGTCCTTATCATTTCCTTTACATATACAGAGTGCAAGCCAAAATTAACAATAGCTTGCTTAATTTCTTTTAGATCATTCATTGCTATTGGCATCCATCTAGCTTCTCTGACTCCCTTTGAGCCTTTAGAAGTTGACGCTTTGTCAGAATTAAGTATAGGGTATGCCGCTAAAACCCTGGGTAAGCCAGTTCTAATAGCTGGTTTGGGCATTGTATCCTGTCCTTGTGCCTTATTACGCTGTTCACCAGCTCCAATCATTTCTTCAATCATTTCAAGTCGTTTTATTATTGTCTTTATTATTGTCTCTTTTGAATCCTGAATTGCCTAACCTGCATGAGTTTCTAGTAAAGATTAAATGGTTCTTAGGGGTGCCATATTCTTCCTAAATGATAGAATATGCAAAAGAATACTGAAACCTAGTAACCAGTAAATTAAGTTATCCCCATAGTCATATGAACCTTGCATGATATAACCCATTGTATTGGTAACCAGAACAGTAAAATTCGTGTTGGAAACAAAAACTGCCATATTACCTATTATCCAGCAGGTGGCACTGTTGCCAAGTCACAACGAAAACAGGGTCCTGTTTCAGAGTCCATCTAGTATTTGTTAAAAACTGGGAAATGCAAGTTTCTCAACAAAGTAAATGTAATTAAATCAATTCTGTACACTGAACCATAAACCCAGAATCCAGGGGTAGAGAAGAGTAACCTGGAAGCCGTGTATGCCTCCACGTGACAGAGTCACCCCGAGGGATTGCAGTTTTCAGCAACCATCAACTGCGTGCTCTGGTTCATGCCACTTAAGAGCTGTGCTTGCAAGGGAGATTTAAAAACGATTCAGAAAAGAGCGAACCATGCGGGCAGAGACTACGCGGGCCTGTGGAGTTTAAATCCACATGGGGAGGCAGACGATAGGGTACGTGGGGACTTGAAGTAAATCTGAGGTGTCTAAAGGAAAAATATAAAGAACTGCAGCAAGAAAAGCCAGTGCATGACAATTTATATTAAACTGCTGGCTCCATGCACAAGACACAGGTCACAAGGCTGCCACAAGGCACAGGCCGCGGCTGAGGAAGGGAGGGCTCGTGCCAAGCCGAACTCATGGCCGGCAGCCGAGCAGGGGAAGGAGAGGTCCTAACGTTGAGTGCCACATGAAGGCATAAGTCACAAACAATGCCACACCAGTTTGGAATTATGATTAATAGGGTGGTATTTATTTAAAGGGGAAAAACTTACAGGTCACCATCCCAGACAACAGCCCTCTGCACAATCAGGAAGGGAGTCTAGTCGCCGGCGGAGCAGGAAGTGAAGAAAGAGAGGAGAGGGAAGTGGCTGCTTTTTTAAAGGGGGAGAGACCATGCCCCAATGGGCTGGTATCTCAGTGGCTATAGGCTGGAGGAGCGGAAGGATCTCCCGCAACAATAAAGGGGTGTTGAATTTTGTCAAATGCTTTTTCAGCATCTAATGAAATGATCATATAGTTTTTTTTTCTTTCAGTTTATTTATATGATGGATTACATTGATAGATTTGCGTAGGTTGAACCAGGCCTGCATCTCTGGGATAAAGCCTACTTGATCATAATGGATAATTTTTTCTAATGTGTTCTTGGATTTGGTTTGCCAGTATTTTATTGAGAATTTTTACATCGATGTTTATGAGTGAGATTGGCCTGTAATTCTCTTTCTTGGTTGAGTGTGTGGTTTTGGTATCAGGATAACTATAGCTTCATAAAAGGAATTTGGCAATGACTCTTCTGTTTCTATTCTGGAGGCATTACCATCCCTGACTTCAAACTCTATTACAGAGCTACAGTATTGAAAACAGCTTGGTATTAGCATAAGAACAGAGAAGTCGACCAATTGAATCAAATAGAAGACCCAAATTTTAACCCACAAACCTATGAACACCCAAGTTTTGATAAAGGAGCTGAAAGTATGCAATGGAAGAAATAAAGCATCTCAACAAATGGTGCTGGCATAACTGGATGTCAACCTGTAGAAGAATGAATATAGCACCATGCACAAAACTCAAGTCCAAATGGATTTAAGACTTAAATATCAATCTGAACATACTGAACCTGATAGAAGAGAAAGTGGGAAGTAGTCTAAAACACATGGGCACAGGAGACCACTTCCTACATATAACCCCAGCAGCACAGACATTAAGGGAAACATTGAATAAATAGGACCTCCTGAAACTGAGAAGCTTCTGTAAAGCAAAGGACACTATCATTAAGACAAAAAGGCAACCTACTGACTGGGAGAAGATCTTCAACAACCCCACATCAGACAAAGGTCTGATCTCCAAAATATATAAAGAACTCAAGAAACCAGACTTTAAGGTTTGGTGAGTGTGCTCTTGACCCGTGGCAGGAGCCCAGAAATAGAGCATGGACATTCCCCGCCCCCCTTCACTCCCTGGTCATTTGGCAGGGGCTGCTCCCCTCTGCTGGGGCCTCTCTCTCCCTAACCCATCCCAGTTTGCACCCAGGAATCTCCTCCCTTCTTCCTCCCTTCTGTGGAGCCACGGGATCCTCCAGCTCAACCAGTTTGGGTGCTGGGGTGGGGTGCTGAGGGCAACAGGGCAGGCAGGAATTGCATTGCTTCAATAGAGTGCCTGCAGCAAGGTAGACCCTTTGTTTGCAAGGTTCCTGGCCACCAAGGGAACCTGATCCTGTTTCGGGGAACCCATCAGAGTGGTTGGTGAGTGTGCTCTTGACCCGTGGCAGGAGCCTGGAAACAGAGCAGGGACATTCCCTGACCCCCTTCACTCACTGGTCATTCAGCAGGGGCTGCTCCCCTCTGCTGCAGCCTCTCTCTCCCTAACCCAACCCAGTTTGCACCCAGAAACCCCCTCTCTTCTTCCTCCCTTCTGCAGGACCACGGGATCTGCCAGCTCAGCCTGTTTGGGTGCTAGGGCAGGGTGCTGAGGGGAACGGGGCTGGTGGGAATTGCTTAGCTTCAATAGCCTGCCTGCAGCAAGGTAGGCCCTTTGTCAGCAAGGTCCCTGGCCAGCAAGTGAACCTGATCCTGTTCCATAAGATCCATCGGATAGAATTTGAAGGAAGAGATGGGCAAGAATTCCTCCACCAATCTGTAAAACAACATGAAAACACCAGAACCCATTGATCTGACAACCGAAGAACTTGAACACCTTAATCCAGAAGAAGGGGGGAAAAATGACATTATGAAAGCGATAGAGTCCCTTAAACAGCATTTAAAAAAACGCCCTTATAGAAATAGATGAGAAGTATAATAAAAAGTTTTAAGAAATGAATAAATACGTAAATGATACCCTGGGAAACCAAGAAAAAACAATCAAACAGGTAATGGAAATAGTTCAAGAATTGAAAACTGAGAGGTGCT
This sequence comes from Microtus oregoni, assembly GCF_018167655.1. NCBI lineage: Eukaryota > Metazoa > Chordata > Mammalia > Rodentia > Cricetidae > Microtus > Microtus oregoni. Next base: position 20,426,848 of record NW_024543093.1, on the reverse strand, counting down.
GAGGTGTTCCATCTGAACGGGTGAGTGTGTGTATTCCAGGGGCAGATTGTCCCAGAAGAGAGCACAAACCCCCCCTCCCCCAGCTCCTTCTGCAGGGCTGTCTTTCTTACACTCGAACCCCCCCCCCCCAAGCCTGCATTTTCTGCTAGATCCTTTGCTCAGGAACAGTTTTCTGCTCCTACACTAAGGCTACCCACCCAGAGCAGTGAGTGCCTGCCTACTGGGCAGGCCTCAAGGACCCCCCGAAAAGGAGCACGCGCACCTTCAGCTTGTGCGGCAGGGTGTACTGTGTTCTACTCGTCCCCGCCCTGTCCCCCAAGTTCTCCCTTTTGTCCGCAGGTCATTGGACTACCAGGCATCCATGATTTGGTGCTGAGGAGTTCCATCTGGACAGGACAGTTCCTGCTTCTACACTGAAGAGATACACCCAGAGAGTCAGGCACAGCAAAGACTGGACCAAGACACCAGGGCTCTCCTGGCTCCATTTGAAGGAAGAGATGGGAAGGCACCAATGCAAGAATTCCTCCAACAACCTGAAAGGCAACATGACATCACCAGAATCCAGGGATCCTGAAATAAGAAGAATTGTACACCCTACTCCAGAAGAATTAGAAGAAAGTGACTCAAAAGGGAATTATATGAAAATAATAGAAGACCTTAAACAGGAGGTGAAAAACTGCCATAAACAATTAGAGATTACAAAGACAAAAGGTAGAGGAAATGAATAAATTGCTCAAAGATACCCAAGAAAATCAAGAGAAACAAGAAACAGGTGAGGTAAGCTGTCCAAGACTTGAAGAATGAAATGGAAATAATGAAGAAAACACAAACTGAGGGAAGGATAGAGATGGAAAATCTGGGTAAACGAACAGGAATTACAGAGGCAAGTACTTCTAACAGATTACAAGAGATAGAAGAAAGAATTTCAGACACTAAAGATACAATAGAGAAAATAAACACACTGATCAAAGAAAACAGCAAAACCAAATAATTCTCATCACAAAACATTCAGGAAATCTGGGACACAATAAAAAGACCAAACCTAGAGTTCTCGGTGCCAGGAGACCCAGCACAGGGGTGAGTTTCTGGCCCCGTGGTGCCAGCCTGGGAAGGGGAGCTCAGAGGTTCCTTGGTCCCCTATCCTTCTTGAGCTCTCTGCAGGGCCTCCACTCCCTGCATACCGCCTCTTTCTTCCTAGCCCACCAAGCTTCCATCCAGAACCCTCCTCACATCGGCCCCACCGCCTTCTTTCGGCACATAACATCACCAAGCCCAGCCTGTCTGGGCACTGGGTCTGAATCCTCAGGGCACCCAAGCGGGAGGGAGTCCCTTTGTTTCTATTGCCTGCCTGCACCAAGCAGGGTAGGCGCTTTGTTTGCGATCTGCTCACCAGCACGGAGGCCTGATCTCTCCACGCCAGGAGACCCAGCATTGGGGTGAGTTTCTGGCCCCACGGCGCCAGCCTGGGAAGGGGAGCCCAGAGGTTTCTTGGCCCCCTATCATTCTTGAGCTCTCTACAGGGCCTCCACTCCCTGCATACCGCCTATATCTTCCTAGCCCACACAGCTTCCATCCAGAACCCTCCCACTTCGGCCCCACCGCCCTCTTTTGGGACATAACATCACCCAGCCCAGCCTGTCTGGGCACTGGGTCCGAATCCTCGGGGCACCCAGGCGGGCGGGAGTTCCTTTGTTTCTATGGCCTGCCTGCACCAAGCAGGGTAGGCGCTTTGTTTGTGAGCTGGCCAACCAGCACAGAGACCTGATCTCTCGGCACCAGGAGAGACAACGTTGGGGAGAGCCAGTGTTGGGTAGGCAAGGAGACCTGATCCTGGAAAGAAGATCCATAAGGGAGCATTTGGAAGAAGAGATGGGCAGACGCCAAGGCAAGAATTCGCCCAACAAGCTGAAAAGCAACATGAAGCCACCAGAAACGAGCGACCTCACAACGAAAGGACATGAACACCTTAATCAAGAAGAAGTAGAAAAGATTGACTTCATGAAAGTGATTGATGCCCTTAAACAGCATGTAAAAAATGCCCTTATAGAAATGGATGAGAAATATAACAGAAAGTTTGAAGAATTGAATAAATCAGTGAATGATACTCTAGAAAATGAAGGAAAAACAATCAAATAGATATTGGAAACAGTGAAAGACTTGAAAACTGAAATGGAGGCAAAGAAGAAAACACAAACAGAGGGCTGCCTGGACATGGGAAATTTAAGTAAACAAACAGAGTCAACAGAAACAACCATAACCAACAGAATACAAGAGTTAGAAGAAAGAATCTCAGATTCAGAAGATACCATAGAGCAAATAAACACACTGATCAAAGAAAACAGCAAGTCCAACAAATTCTCATCACAAAATATTCAGGAAATATGGGACACAATAAAAAGACCAAACCTAAGAATAATAGGAGTAGAAGAAGGAGAAGAAGTGAAGCTCAATGGTCCAGAAAATATATTTAATAAAATTATAGAAGAAAACTTTCCCAACCTAAAGAAAGATATACCTGTGAAGGATCAAGAAGCATACAGAACACTGAATAGGCTGGATCAAAAAAAAAAAAAAACATCCCCTCGCCATATAATTATCAAAACACAAAGCATACAGAATAAGGAAAGAATATTAAGAGCTGCAAAGGAAAAAGGCCAAATTACTTATAAAGATAAACCTATCAGACTTACACCTGACTTCTCCATGGAAACCATGAAAGCGAGAAGGTCCTGGATAAATGTACTGCAGAAACTGAGAGACCATGGATGCAAGCCCAGATTACTATACCCAGCCAAGCTTTCATTCACTATAAATGGAGAAAATACAATTTTCCAGGATGAAAACAAATTTAAAGAATACGCAGCCACGAATTCAGCCTTACAGAAAGTAATAGAAGGAAAATCACTAACCAAGGAGTCCAACAATGACCACAATAACTCAGACATCTAGAGACCCTTCACCAACACAAATCAAAGATGGGAAACACACAAACTCTATGACTAAAAAAATGACCGGCGTTAACAACTACTGGTCATTAATATCACTTAATGTCAATGGACTCAACTCACCTATTAAAAGGCACAGGCTAAGAGGTTGGATAAGAAAACAGGATCCAACATTCTGCTGTTTACAAGAAACACACCTCAACCACAAAGAGAGGCACCTACTCAGAGTAAAGGGCTAGGAAAAGGCGTATCAAGCAAATGGACCTAAGAAACAAGCAGGTGTGGCCATACTAATTTCTAACAAAGTAGACTTCAAACTTAAATCAATCAGAAGAGATGGAGAGGGGCATTTTATACTCGTAACAGGAACAGTTCATCAGGATGAAGTCTCAATCGTGAACATCTATGCCCCTAATATAAAAGCACCCACGTACATAAAAGAAACATTGCTAAAACTCAAGGCAGCCATCAAACCGCACACACTAATAGTAGGAGACTTCAACACTCCTCTCTCACCAATGGACAGGTCAATCAGACAGAAACATAACAGAGAAATAAGAGAATTAATGGAGGTAATGAAGCAAATGGACTTAACAGACATCTGTAGAACATTCCACCCAAATAGGAAAGAACATACCTTGTTCTCTGCATCTCATGGAACCTTCTCAAAAATCGACCACATAGTCGGTAACAAAGCAAACATCCACAGTTGCAAAAAAATATTAGTAACCACCTGTGTCTTATCAGATCACCACGGACTAAAGTTAGAATTCAACAACAATGCTACCCTCAGAAAGCCTACAAATTCATGGAAACTGAACAGTCAACTACTGAACCATACCTGGATCAAGGAAGAAATTAAGAAAGAAATTAAAGTCTTCCTGGAATTCAATGAAAATAAAGAAAAAACATACTTAAACTTATGAGACACTATGAAAGCAGTCCTGAGAGGAAAGTTCATAGCACTAAGTGCCCACTTAAAGAAAACAGAGAAAGCTCACATTGGAGACTTAACAGCCCACCTAAAAGCTCTAGAAAAAAAAAGAAGCAGACTCACCTAGGAGGAGTAGAAGACTGGAAATAATCAAACTGAGGGCTGAAATCAACAAAATAGAAACACAGAAAACAATACAAAGAATCAATGAAACAAAAAGCTGGTTCCTGGAGAAAACCAACAAGATTGATAAACCCCTATCAAAACTAATCAAACGGCAGAGAGAGAATTTGCAAATTAATAAGATCAGAAATGAAAAGGGGGACATAACCACAGACACAGAGGAAATTCGGAGAATCATTACATCTTACTACAAAAGCCTATATGCCACAAAACTGGAAAATATAAAGGAAATGGACTCTTTTTTAGATAAATACCATATACCAGAGTTAAACCAGGACCAGGTGAACAATCTAAATAGACCTGTTAGTCACAAAGAAATAGAAGCTGTTATCAAAAACCTCCCTACAAAAAAAAGCCCAGGACCAGATGGTTTCAATGCGGAATTCTACCAAAACTTCCAAGAAGACCTAATACCTATACACTTTAATGTATTTCACAATATAGAAACAGAAGAGGCATTGCCAAATTCCTTTTATGAAGCTACAGTTACTCTGATAGAAAACCGCACAAAGACTCAACAAAGAAAGAAAATTATAGACCAATCTCACTCATGAACATTGATGCAAATATCCTCAACAAAATACTGGCAAACCGAATCCAAGAACACATTAGAAAAATTATCCATTATAATCAAGTAGGCTTCATCGCAGAGATGCAAGGCTGGTTCAACATACAAAAATGTATCAATGTAATCCATCATATAAATAAACTGAAAGAAAAAAAAACCATATGATCATTTCATTAGATGCTGAAAAAGCATTTGACAAAATTCAACATCCCTTTATGATAAAAGTATTGGAGAGATTAGGGATACAAGGGTCATACCTAAATATAATAAAAGCTATATACAGCAAGCCGACAGCTAACATCAAATTAAATGGAGAGAAACTTAAAGCCATCACACTAAACTCAGAAACACGACAAGGCTGTCCACTCTTGCCATACCTCTTCAATATAGTGCTTGAAGTTCTAGCAATAGCAATAAGAAAACATAAGGGGATCAAGGGGATTCGAATTGGAAAGGAAGAAGTGAAACTTTCGTTATTTGCAGATGATATGATAGTGTACATAAGCGACCCCAAAAAATCCACCAAAGAACTTTTACAGCTGATAAACAGCTTTAGTAATGTGGCAGGATACAAGATCAACTCCAAAAACTCAGTCTCCCTCCTATACACAAAGGGTATGAAAGCAGAGAGGGAAATCAGAGAAGCTTCACTTTTCACGGTAGCCAAAAACAGCATAAAATATCTTGGGTTAACTCTAACCAAGGAAGTGAAAGATCTATTCGACAAGAACTTTAAGGCATTGAAGAAAGAAACTGAGGAGTATACCAGAAAATGGAAGGACCTCCCTTACTCTTGGATTGGGAGGATCGACATAGTAAAAATGGCAATTCTACCAAAGGCAATTTATAGATTCAATGCAATCCCCATCAGGGTCCCATCAAAATTCTTCACAGATCTTGAGAGGACAATAATCAACTTTATATGGAAAAACAAAAAACCCAGGATAGCCAAAACAATCCTATACAATAACAGATTGTCTGGAGGCATTTCCATCCCTGACTTCAAACTCTATTACAGAGCTACAGCATTGAAAACAGTGTGGTACAGGCATAAAAACTGAAAAGTCGACCAATGGAATTGAATAGAAGACCCTGACATTAACCCACAAACCTATGAGCACCTGATTTTCGATAAAGGAGCTAAAAGTATACAATGGAAAAAAAAAAGAGCATCTTCAACAAATTGTACTGGCAAAACTGGATGTCAATCAGTAGAAGAATGAAAAAAGATCCATATCTATCACCATGCACAAAACTCAAGTCCAAATGGATGAAAGACCTCAATATCAGTCCGAACACACTGAACCTGATAGAAGAGAAAGTGGGAAGTACTCTACAGCACATGGGCACAGGAGACCACTTCCTACGTATAACCCCAGCAGCACAGACACTAAGGGCATCATTGAATAAATGGGACCTCCTGAGGCTGAGAAGCTTCTGTAAAGCAAAGGACACTGTCACTAAGACAAAAAGGCAACCCACTGACTGGGAGAGAGGATCGTCACCAACCCTGCAACTGACAAAGGTTTGATCTCCAAAATATATAAAGAACTCAAGAAACTAGACTGCAAAAGGCTAATCAACCCAATTATAAAATGGGGCACTGAGCTGAACAGAGAATTCTCAACAGAAGAAGTTCAAATGGCCAAAAGACACTTAAGGTCATGCTCAACTTCCTTAGCAATCAGGGAAATGCAAATCAAGACAACTTTAAGATACCACCTTACACCTGTCAGAATGGCTAAAATAAAAAACACCAATGATAGCCTTTGCTGGAGAGGTTGTGGAGAAAGGGGTACACTCACCCATTGCTGGTGGGAATGCAAACTTGTGCAACCACTCTGGAAAGCAGTGTTTTGGTTTCTCAGGAAATTCGGGATCAACCTACCCCTGGATCCAGCAATACCACTCTTGGGAATATACCCAAGAGAGGCCCTATCATACAACAAAAGTATATGCTCAACTATGTTCATGGCAGCATTGTTTGTAATAGCCATAACCTGGAAACAACCTAGATGCCCTTCAACGGAAGAATGGATAAAGAAAGTATGGAATATATACATATTAGAGTATTACTCGGCAGTAAAAAACAAGGACTTCTTGAATTTTGCATACAAATGGATGGAAATAGAAAACACTATCCTGAGTGAGGTAAGCCAGACCCAAAAAGAGGAACATGGGATGTACTCACTCATATTTGGTTTCTAGCCATAAATAAAGGACATTGAGCTTATAATTCATGTTCCTAGAGAAGCTAAATAAGAAGGTGAATCCAAAGACAAACACATAGGCATCCTCATGAATATTAACCTTCATCAGGCGATGAAAGGAGACAGAGACAGAGACCCACATGGGAGCACCGGACAGAAATCTCAAGGTCCAAATCAGGAGCAGAAGGAGACGGAGCACGAGCAAGGAACTCAGGACCACGAGGGGTGCACCCACACACTAAGACAATGGGGATGTTCTATTGGGAACTCACCAAGGCCAGCTGGCCTACGTCTGAAAAAGCATGGGATAAATCTGGACTAGCTGAACATAGCGGACAATGAGGAATACTGAGAATTCAAGAACAATTGCACTGGGTTTTTGATCCTACTGCACGTACTGACTTTGTGGGAGCCTAGGCAGTTTGGATGCTCACCTTACGAGACCTGGATAGAGGTGGGCAGTCCTTGGGCTTCCCACAAGTCAGGGAACCCTGCTTGCTCTTCCAGCAGATGAGGGAGGGGGACTTGATCGGGGGAGGGGGAGGAAAATGGGAAGCGGTTGTGGGGATGAGGCAGAAATCCTTAATAAATAAATAAATTTAAAAAAAAAAAAAGAAGACCCGAATTTTAACCCACAAACCTATGAACACCTCATTTTTGATAAAGGAGCCAAAAGTATACAATGGAAGAAAGAAAGCATCTTCAACAAATGGTGCTGGCATAACTGGATGTCAACCTGTAGAAGAATGAAAATAGACCCATATCTATCACCATGCACAAAACTCAAGTCCAAATGGATCAAAGACCTCACTATGAGTCAGAACATATTGAACCTGATAGAAGAGAAAGTGGGAAGTACCCTAGAGTAGATGGGCACAGGAGATCGCTTCCTATGTATATCCCCAACAGCAGAGACATTAAGGGCAACATTGAATAAATGGGACCTACTATAACTGAGAAGCTTTTGTAAAGCAAAGGACATTGTCACCAAGACAAAAAGGCAACCTACTGACTTGGAGAAGATCTTCACCAACCCCGCAACAGACAAAGGTCTGATCTCCAAAACATATAGAGAACTCAGGAAACTAGACTTTAAAATGCTAATTAACCCAATTAAAAAATGGGGCACTGAACTGAACAGAGAATTCTCAGCAGAGGAAGGTCAAATGGCCAAAAGACACTTAACGTCATGCTCTACCTCTTAGCGATCAGGGAAATGCAAATCCAAACAACTTTGAGATATCATTTTACACCTGTCAGAATGGCTAAAGTCAAAAACACCAAGGATAACCTTTGCTGGAGAGGCTATGGAGGAAGGGGTACCCTCATCCATTGCTGGTGGGAATGCAATCTTGTGCAACCACTGTGGAAGTCAGTGTTTCGGTTTCTCAGGAAATTCGGGATCAACTTATCCCTGGACCCAGCAATACCACTCTTGGGAATATACCCAAGAGATGCTCTATCAAATGACAAAAGCATTTGTTCAACTATGTTCATAGCAGTATTATTTGTAATAGCCAGAACCTGGAAACAACCTAGATGCCCTTCAATGGAAGAATGAATGAAGAAAGTATGGAATATATACACGCTAGAGTACTACGCTGCGGTAAAAAACAATGACTTCTCGAATTTTGCATGCAAATGGATGGAAATAGAAAACACTATCCTGAGTGAGGTGTCCCAGACCCAAAAAGATGAATATGGGATGTACTCACTCATAATTGGTTTCTAGCCATAAATAAGGACCACGGAGTCTACAATAGGTGAACCTAAAGAAGCTAAGTAAGAAGGTGAACCCAAGGAAAAACATATAGTTATCCTCCTGGCTAAGGGAAGTAGACCAAATTTCCGGGGAGAAAATGGGATCTTGGGGGTGGGGTGGGATGGGGGTAAGGGGAGATGGGGAGAGAAAAGGTAGAAGGGAAGGAGGGGGGACCTGGGGAAACAGGAGAATTGGGATAAAGGAAAGGTGGATAGGGGAGCACGGAACCACAATTCTTAGTTAAGGGAGCCACTTTAGGGTGGGCAAGAGACTTGACCCTAGAGGGGCTCCCTAGTGCCCAAGATGAGGTTCCCAGTTAGTTCCTTGGGCAGCTGAGGATTGGGAACCTGAAATGACCTTATCCTAGAGCAATACTGACGAATATCTTGCATATCATCATAGAATCTTCATCTGGTGATGGATAGAGATAGAGACAGAGACCCACACAGGAGCACTGGACTGAGCTCCCAAGGTCCCAATGAGGAGCAGAAGGAGGGAGAACATGAGCAAAGAATTCGGGACCACGAGGCTTGCATCCACCCACTGAGACAGTGGAGCTGATCTACGGGGAGCTCACCAAGGCCAGCTTGACTGTGACCGAAAAAGCATGGGATAAAACTGGACTCTCTGAACATGGCGAACAATGAGGGCGGATGAGACACCAAAAACAATGGCAGCGGGTTTTGATCCTACTTAATGTGCTGGCTTTGTGGGAGCCTAGCCAGTTTGGATGTTCACCTTCCTAGATATGGACGGAGGGGGGAGGACCTAGGACTTAACACAGGGCAGGGAACCCGGACTGCTCTGTGGACTGGAGAGGGAGGGGGAGAGGAGTGGGGGGAGGGGGAGAAGGGTGGGAGGAGGGGGAGAAGGGTGGGAGGAGGGGGAGAAGGGTGGGAGGAGGGGAAGGGAAATGGGAGGCTGGGAGGAGGTGGAAACTTGTTTTTTGTTTATGTTTTTTTTTCTTCTTTTTACAATAAAAAAAAATAAAAAAAAAAAGAAAAATTATCCATTATGATCAAGTAAGCTTTATCCCAGAGATTCGGGGCTGGTTCAACATACAAAAATCTATCAATGTAATCCATCATATAAATAAACTGAAAGAAAAAAACCATATGATCATTTCATTAGATGCTGAAAAAGCTTTTGACAAAATTCAACATCCCTTTATGATAAAAGTCTTGGAGAGATTAGGGATGCAAGGGTCATACCTAAAAATCATAAAAGCTATTTACAACAAACCAACAGCTAACATCAAACTAAACAGAGAGAAACACAAATCCATCCAACTAAAATCAGGAACACGACAAGGCAGTCCACTCTCTCCAAAGCGCTTCAATATAGTGCTTGAAGTTCTAACAGTAGCAATAAGACAACATAAGAGGATCAAGGGGATTTGAATTGGAAAGGAAGAACTTAAACTTTTGTTATTTGCACATGATATGATAGTTACATAAGCGACCCCAAAAACTCCACCAAAGAACTCCTACAGCTGATAAACACATTTAGTAATGTGGCCGATTACAAGATAAACTCCAAAAAATCAGTCGCCCTCCTATACACAAAGGATATGGAAGCAGAGAGGAAATCAGAGAAGCATCACCTTTCACGATAGCCACAAACAGTATAAAATATCTTGGGGTAACTCTAACCAAGGAAGTGAAAGATCTATTTGACAAGAACTTTAAGGCATTAAAGAAAGAATGTGAAGAGGATACCAGAAAATGGAAGGACCTCCCTTGCTCTTGGATTGGGAGGATCAACATAGTAAAAATGGCAATTCTACCCAAGGCAATTTATAGATTCAATGCAATCCCCATCAAGGTCCCATCAAAATTCTTCACAGATCTAGAGAGGACAATAATCAACTTTATGTGGATAAACAAAAAACCCAGGATAGCCAAAACAATCTTATATAATAAAGGATCTTCTGGAGGCATTACCATCACTGACTTCAAACTCTATTACAGAGCTATAGTAATGAAAACTGTGTGGTATTGGTATAAAAACAGAGAAGTCGACCAATGGAATCATATAGAAGACCCGGATTCTAACCCACAAACCTATCAACACCTCATTTTCGATAAAGGAGCTAAAATATACAATGGAAGAAAGAAAGCATCTTCAACAAATGCTGCTGGCACAACTGGATGTCAACCTATAGAGGAATGAAAATAGACCCATATCTATCACCATGCACAAAACTCAAGTCCAAATGGATCAAAGACCTCAATATCAATCTGAACAGACTGAACCTGATAGAAGAGAAAGTGGGAAGTACCCTATAACATATGGGCACAGGCGATCGCTTCCTAGGTATAACCCCAGCAGCACAGACATTAAGGGCAACATTGAATAAATGGGACCTACTATAACTGAGAAGCTTCTGTAAAACAAAGGACACTGTCACTAAGACAAAAAGGCAACCTACTGACTGGGAGAAGATCTTCACCAACCCTGCAACAGACAAAGGTCTGATCTCCAAAATATAGAGAGAACTCAAGAAACTAGACTTTAAAATGCTAATTAACCCAATTAAAAAATGGGGCACTGATCTGAACAGAGAATTCTCAAAAGAAGAAGTTCAAATGGCCAAAAGACACTTAAGGTCATGCTCAACCTCCTTAGTGATCAGGGAAATGCAAATCAAAACAACTCTGAGATATCATCTCACACCACTCAGAATGGCTAAAATCAAAAACACCAATGATAGCCTTTGCTGGAGAGGTTGTGGAGGAAGGGGTACCCTCATCCATTGCTGGTGGGAATGCAATCTTGTGCAACCACTTTGGAAATCAGTGTGGTGGTTTCTCAGGAAATTCGGGATCAACCTACCCCTGGACCCAGCAATGCCACTCTTGGGAAATTACCCAAGAAATGCCCGATCATATGACAAGGGCATTTGTTCAACTATGTTCATAACAGCATTATTTGTAATAGCCAGAACCTGGAAACAACCTAGATGTCCTTCAATGGAAGAATGAATGAAGAAAGTGTGGAATATATACACATTAAAGTACTACGCTGCGGTAAAAAACAATGACTTCTCGAATATTGCATGCAAATGGATGGAAATAGAAAACACTATCCTGAGTGAGGTAACCCAGACCCAAAAAGATGAACATGGGATGTACTCACTCATATTTGGGTTCTAGACACAAATAAAGGTCAGTGAGTCAATAATATGATATCCTAAAGAAGCTAAATAAGAAGATGAACCCAAAGAAAAACATATAGCTATCTTCCTGGTTATGGGAAGTAGACAAGATTGCCGGGCAAAAAATTGGGATATTGGGGGTTTAGTGGGAGGGGCGTAAGGGGAGATGAAGAGAGAAAGTGAGAAGGGGAGGAGGGGGGAACTTGTGGAAACAGGATAATTGGGATAAAGGAAGGATGGATAGGGGAGCACGGAAGCACATATCTTAATTAAGGGAGCCATCTTAGGGTTGGCAAGACACTTGGACCTAGAGGGGCTCCCAGATGCCCAGGCCGATGTCCCCAGTTAGTTCCTTGGGCAGCTGAGGATAGGGAACCTGAAATGACCCTATCCTATAGCCATACTGATGAATATCTTGCATATCACCATAGAACCTTCATCTTGCGATGAATGGAGATAGAGACAGAAACCCACACTGGAGCACTGGACTGAGATCCCAATGTCCCAATCAGGAGCAGAAGGAGGGAGAACATGAGCAAAGGAGTCAGGACCACGAAAGGTGCACCCACCCACGGAGACAGTGGGGCTGATCTATTGGGAGCACACCAAGCCCAGCTGGACTGTGACTGAAAAAAGCATGGGATAAAACCAGACTCTCTGAATATGGCAGACAATGAGTTCTGCTGAGAAGCCAAGGACAATGGCATTGGGTCTTGATCCTACTTCATGTTCTGGCTTTGTGGGTGCCTAGCCAGTTTGGATGTTCACCTTCATAGACCAGGATGGAGGGGGGAGGATTTTGGACGTTCCACAGGGCAGGGAACCCTGACTGCTCTTCAGACTGAAGAGGGAGGGGGAGAGGAGTGGTGGGAGGGGGAGAGGAGTAGGAGGAGGTGGATGGAAATGGGAGGCTGGAGGAGGCAGAAAGTTTTTTTTCTTCAATAAAAAAATTAAATAAATAAATAAACGGAAAAATGTACTCACTCATATTTGGTTTCTAGCCATAAACAAAGGACATTGAGCCTATAATTAGTGAACCTAGAGAAGCTAAATAAGGAGAACCCAAGAAAAACATATAGGCATCCTTCTGAATATTAACCTTCATCAGGGGATGAAAGGAGACAGAGACAGAGACCCACGTTGGTGCATCAGACAGAAATCTCAAGGTCCAAATCAGGAACGGAAGGAGAGAGAGCACGAGCATGGAACTCAGGACCGCAAGAGGTGCACCCACACACTGAGACGATGGGGATGGCCTATTGGGAACTCACCAAGGCCAGCTGGCCTCGGTCTGAAAAAGCCTGGGATAAAACCGGACTCGCTGAACATAGCGGACAATGAGGACTACTGAGAACTCAAGAACAATGGCAATGGGTTTCTGATCCTACTGCACGTACTGGCTTTGTGGGAGCCTAGGCAGTTTGGATGCTCACCTTACTAGACCTGGATGGAGATGGGGATTCCTTGGACTTCCCACAGGCCAGGGAACCCTGATTGCTCTTTGGGCTGACGAGGCAGGGGGACTTGATTGGGGGAGGGGGAGGGAAATGGGAGGCAGTGGAGGGGAAGAGACAGAAATCTGTAATAAATAAATACATTTTTAAAAAAAGAATTGAAAACTGATATTGAGGAAAGGAAGAAAACACAAACCGAGGGCCGACTGGATATGGAAAATCTAGGGCAATGAACAGAGACTACAGAAACAAGCATAACTAATAGAATACAAGAGATAAATGAAAGAATGTCAGACTCTGAAGAAATCATTGAGAAAATAAACTCACTGAACAAAGAAAACAGCTATCTAACAAATTCTCATCACAAAACATTCAGTAAATATGGGACACAATAAAAAAGACCAAATCTAAGAATAATAGGGATAGGATAGAAGAAGGAACAGGGCGATGGTGGCACAAGCCTTTAATCCCAGCACTTCGAAGGCAGAGACAGGCGGATCTCTGTGAGTTCAAGACCAGCCTGGTATACAGAGCTAGTTCCAGGACAGGCTCCAAAGCCACAGAAAAACCCTGTCTCGAAAAACCAAAAAATAAATAAATAAATAAATAAATAAAAGAAGAAGAAGAAGAAGAAGAAGAAGAAGAAGAAGAAGAAGAAGAAGAAGAAGAATTACAGCTCAAAGGCCCAGAAAATTTATTTAACAAAATTATAAAAGAAAAGTTTCCCAAAATAAAGAAAGATATTTCTATAAATATGCAAGAAGCATACAGAACAACAAATAAACTGGATCAAGAAAAAGCATCCCCTCACAATATAATAATCAAACACAAAACATACAGATAAAAAAAACAATATTAAGAGCTACAAAGGAAAAAGGTCAAGTAACTTATTAAGGTAAACCTATCAGACTTACACCGGACTTCTCTATGGAAACCATGAAAGCCAGAAGGTCCTAGATAGATGTACTGCAGAAACTAAGAGACCATGGATGCAAGCCCAGAATACTATACCCAGCCAAGCTATCGTTCACTATCAATGGAGAAAACAAAATATATTCCAGGATAAAAACAAATTTAAACAATACGTAGCCACAAACCCAGCCTTACAGAATGTAATAGAAGGAAAATCACAACCCAAGGAATCCAACATTGCCAACACTGCCTATAATAACTCAGACAACAAGCGACGCTTCACCAGGACAACTCAAGGAAGGGAAACACACAAACTCTACTACCAAAAAAATAATAACAACCGGAGTCAACAACCACTGGTCATTAATATCACTTAATATTAATGGTCTCAATTCACCTATAAAAAGGCACAGGCTAAGAGATTGGATACGAAAACAGGATCCAACATTCTGCTGTTTACAAGAAACACACCTCAACAACAAAGATAGACATCTACTCAGAGTAAATGTTTGGGAAAAGGTTTTTTTAGCAAATGGACCTAAGAAACAAGCAGGTGTGGCTATACTAATTTCTAACAAATCTGATTTCAAACTAAAATCAATCAGAAGAGATAGAGGTGGTCATTTTATACTCATAACAGAAACAATTCATCAAGATGACGTCTCAATCCTGAATATCTACGCCCCTAATATAAAAGCACCCACTTATGTAAAAGAAACATTACTAGAACTCAAGGCATCAAACCACACACACTAATATTAGGAGACTTCAACACACCTCTCTCACCAATGGACAGGTCAATCAGACAGAAACATAACAGAGAAATAAGAGAATTAATGGAGGTAATGAAGCAAATGGATTTAACAGACATCTATAGGACATTCCCCCCAAAATAGGAAAGAATATACCTTCTTCTCTGCAGCTCATGGAACCTTCTCGAAAATTGACACATATTCCGTAACAAAGCAAACCTCCACAGATACAAAAAAGAATTTTAGTAACCACCTGTGTTTTATCAGATCACCATGGTTTAAAGTTAGAATTCAACCAATGAGGCTACCACCAGAAAGCCAACAAACTCATGGAAACTGAACAGTCAACTACTGAACCACTCCTGGGTCAAGGAAGAAATAAAGAAAGAAATTAAAGCCTTCCTTTAATTTAATGAAAATAAACAGACAACATACTCAAACCTATGGGACACTAAAAAAGCAGTGCTAAGAGGAAAGTTCATAGCACTAAATGCCCACATTAAAAAAAAAAAAAAAAAAACGGAGAAAGCACACACTGGAGAATTAACAGCACACCTGAAAGCTCTAGAAAAAAAAAAAGAAGCAGACTCACCCAGAAGGAGTAGAAGACTGGAAATAATCAAACTGAGGGCTGAAATCAACAAAATAGAAACACAGAAAATAATCCAAAGAATCAATGAGACAAAAAGATGGTTCTTGGAGAAAATCAACGAGATCGACAATCCCCTATTCAAACTAATAAAACAACAAAGAGAGAACACACAAATTAATAAGATCAGAAATAAAAAGAAGGACATAACCACAGACACAGAGGAAATTCAGAGAATCATTAGATCTTACTACAAAAGCCTGTATGCCACAAAACTGGAAAATGTAAAAGAAATGGACAATTTTTTAGATAAGTACTGTATACCAAACTTAAAACAGGACCAGGTGAACAATCTAAATAGACCTGTTAGTCAAAAAGAATTAGAAACTGTTATCAAAAACCTCCCTTCCAATAAAAGCCCAGGTCCAGATGGTTTCAATGCAAAATTCTACCAGAACTTTCAAGAAGAGCTAATACCTATACTCCTTAATGTATTTCACAATATAAAAACAGAAGAGTCATTGCCAAATTCCTTTTATGAAGCTACAATTACTCTAATACCAAAACCACACAAAGATTCAACCAAGAAAGAGAATTACAAACCTATATCACTCATGAACATCAACGCAAAAATTCTCAATAAAATACTGGCAAACCGAATCCAAGAACACATTAGAAAAATTATCCATTATGATCAAGTAGGCTTCATCGCAGAGATGCAGGGCTGATTCAACATACGAAAATCTATCAATGTAATCCATCATATAAATAAACTGAAAGAAAAAACCATATGATCATTTCATTAGATGCTGAAAAAGCATTTGACAAAATTCAACATCCCTTTATGAGAAAGGTTTTGGAGAGATTAGGGAAACAGGGGTCATACCTAAATATAATAAAAGCTATTTACAGCAAGCCAACAGCTAACATCTCCAAATTAAATGGAGAGATACTCAAATCCATCCCACTAAAATCAGGGACACAACAAGGCTGTCCACTTTCTCCATACTGCTTCAACATAGTGCTTGAAGTTCTAGCAACAGCAATAAGACAACATAAGGGGATCAAAGGGGATTTGAATTGAAAAGGAAGAAGTTAAACTTTCGTTATTTGAAGAGAGGGAGCCTGAAATGGCTCTATCCTATAGCCATACTGATGAATATCATGCCCATCACCATACAACCTGCATCTGGCATTGTATGGAGAAAGAGACAGAGACCCACATTGGAGCACTGGACTGAGCTCCCAAGGTCCAAATGAGGAGCCGAAGGAGGAAGAACATGAGCAAGTATGTCAGGATTGTGAGGGGTGCACCCACCCACGGAGACAGTGGGACTGATTTAATGGGAGCTCACCAAGTCCAGCTGGACTGGGACTGAAAAACATGGGGTAAATCCGGACTCTCTGAAAGTGCAGGTCAGTGAGGGCTGATGAGAAACCAAGGACAATGGCACTGGGTTTTGATCACACTGCATGTTCTGGCTTTGTGGGATCCTAGTCTGTTTGGATGTTCACCTTCCTAGACCTGGATGGAGGGGGGAGGACCTTGGACTTCCCACAGGGCAGGGAACCCTGACTGCTCCTTGGACTGGAGAGGGAGGGGGAGGGGAGTTGGGGTAGGGAGAGGGGAAGGGAGGAAGGGAGGAGGTGGAAATTTTTAATATAAATAAATAAATAAGTAAATAGTAAAATAAAATACGTAAAGTATTTTATATCACAAAATTTAACATGCTACAACAACAACAAAATGTTAGTTTCTAATGGCATTTGCCAACAAAAAGAACAAAGATTCCTTGGAGATATCGATAATGATAATAAGCCAGGACAGAAAATTTGAGTCAGAAGCAACTTATAGTGCTAGATGGCAAAGACAGAAAGAGAAGAGAGGCAGAGGGCAGCCTAAAACTGTAATAGCTGAACCGTGTTCTCTGAAATCCGACATCCTCATAAGGCAAGCCTAATGAGAAACCCTAGGAATGCATAACAACTAGATATAAAATCATGATGTTATAAGGAGAATCTTGAAATAACAAGTAGTCTAGGAAAATAAAAACTGATATTTTAATAAGAATATGAAGGTTTAAATAAGAATGGGCCTTATAGGCCAAGGCATTTGAATACTTTTTTCCAGTTGTTGGTACTGTTTTAAGAAACTTAGGTGTAGTCTTGCTGGAGGAAGTATGTCACTGAGGAGCAAGCTTTAAGGTTCCAGAGTCTCACACCAGTCCCAGTTCATTCTCTGGGTTTCCTGTTTGTGTTTAAGATGTGAGCTCTGAGCTTGTTGCTGCAGACATCATACCTACTTGCTCCATGGTTTCTTGTGGTGATGGTGATAGACTCATATCCCTCTGGAATCATAAACCCAAGTAAATTCTTTTTTCTATAAGTTGACTTGGTCATGTTACTTTATCACAGAAATAGAGAGAAATCTAAAGCTCCAAATAAGGCATGGACCTAGTTTAGTAATATAACAGCCAGTACTGGTTCACTATTTGGAATCCAAATACCATTTATGAAGTCTGCCCAGAAATGGCAATATGGATGTGGGATGTGTGAAAACTTTCTCTATGGTTATCATATTTCTACAAATATAACCCTATATGAAAAATTAAAGTTTATTTAAAACTAAAAATGAAAGAGAAAAGTAAAAGCCTACTTACTGAAAACGTTAGGTGAAAGGACAACAGATAATTAATTATAAGAATTGAGAAATGTAAGAGGTCAGCTCACTTCCACCTAGAGAAGTGATGTACAACATAAAGTGATAAAAGAAAATACACATGCAGAAAGACAAAGATAAAGGCTTAGAAAGGAAATAAGACTGTAATGTTTTTCCAGTAATACAAGGACAAATGTGAAGGCTTATCAGCATAAATATAACAAGATTCAGAATGTGGATCTCCCGAAATAGAAAGAACATCTAAGAGGGGAGAAAAACTACCCCATGTTTCCATACTGCACATTTTTATTTAATTAAATTGATGTATATATTCCCCTGAGAACACTTATTAATGAAAGCATTCAATTTGCATTAGAGGCAGTGATGTGTTGATGTCATTCCTTCACAGGCCTACACACTACTCATAATTATTTAAGAAAAAATATATATAGAAGGTCAAATTTTGAGTTTCCTTCAATTCATGTAGAACCAAAGGTAAAGATCTCTGTTGCAAGTAAGGTTTCCATTTAAATAATTGAATGGACTCAGAAATATTGCCTTTTTGGTGAAGTGATAATAGAACATTTCTGATTTAAAAGTAGGAGGAAAGTTAAAGGTATAAGTAGGGATGGGGGTGAATGCCAGATGAAGGGGGGCGGGGTAGGGATGTGTTAACTAAGACTA
The DNA here is from genome assembly GCF_018167655.1 of Microtus oregoni. Lineage (NCBI taxonomy): Eukaryota > Metazoa > Chordata > Mammalia > Rodentia > Cricetidae > Microtus > Microtus oregoni. Next base: position 20,408,039 of record NW_024543093.1, on the reverse strand, counting down.
AGAATTATAAAAATCATTATAGAAACACACTATCTTATAAGGTAATTAAAATATACAAATTTAAAAAAACTGGAGCATTTGAACACAAGTAAACTCTGTGTGTGGACAATAATTCCCCAAGAGATAAGGGATATTAAATGAAATCCTTAGGGCCAGGCATGGAACACTTTACCAGTAGTTATTGCAAAGAGATCCCAGAGACCTCCAAAACAACACAGCTCATTGTTACTGCTCTTGATTGCCCACTATAATCATATAGTAAGATCCTAATGTTGACTATATATATATATATATCTCACTTCCACGTGAATGTATATATATATATATATTCAACTCACTTCCACGTGTATGTGTATATATACATATATATATTTGTGTGGTGTGTGTGTGTGTGTGTGTGTGTGTGTGTGATTATACGACACAGAAAAAATCAAGCTGGAATAAAACTGAAAACTTTATTCCTGTTTGCTGTTTGCTTGCTTTCATAGTACTGGAAGATTCTATACAGGCTTGAAGACAAGAACAGTACTACCTGACATTGAACTCTATCACCAAGATGTGCTTATAGGTGCTGTAATGCTAATTGGTTTTTAATTGAATTTGTGACCTTCAACACAGGAAGGAATTCATGCCTGATATTATAAACCTGGTAAAAAAAAAAAAGTCTATATCTCAGGAAGTCATAGGGCCTAGAGAAGAACATACTACTCTTACTTTGATAGATGTTGTTAAACTGACTTCCACATATTCACAGTTAAACACATAAATTAATGTTGCCTCAACCTTGGCCAAAGCTTAACTTTGAAGTGGTCAGCAGTTAATTCAGGCAATCATAACTGACCAGAATAATCAAGTGGGATATCTATATTAAACACTCCTACTTAAGGCTGAAGGAACATCACAGAAAAGATACAAAAAGAATACAAAGCTCAGAGATGAAGAGTTCTGTGAAATGCCATTATCCAGACATGAAACGGTCATTTCAGTTATGAAGCCACATTAGCTATGTTTACCTAGACAAGATAGAACCAATAATATCAGTCAAAAGTCCAAGAGTCAGTACTTTATGGACTCAATGGATTACAATCAAGAAAAAAATAAAGCTAATGAAGTGAGGAGGAAAATGTGTTGGTGATGTTTGGGAGGAATGGGAAGGGGAAGTTGAGGGTGGATGTGATCAAGATACATTCTTTACATGTGTCAATTTGCCCTAGAATTAATAAAAATATTCCTTTTGAAAAAAAAGAATAGTCTTTTGTAATTTTTTTTTAAAAATCCAATAACATTTAACATACTGATCCATGTTTAACACAATAAGATCTACTTGAAAACTTCAGGCCAGAAGTTTTAGTACTGTGCTTACCATATCATAAGTGTGAAATCACATTTGTTTCATGAAGGCACACACTACCACCCTAAATTTGCATCTCTAGCACCTTAAAGCTAAAGAAAACTCACATTGTTTCTAGACTGGAAATAATCCAAACCATACTAACTCTGAAAAATCTTCAGTACTAATGACAAATATTTTAGACAGCTTTGATACCACTTGCTACATACAAGCAAGTATCTCAAGTTCAATTTGAACGAGCAGCAAAGCTGGACCATGAGTCAAACCTATTTTCATAGCTACTTGTGATGTTTAATATAGGAAGATCACAATATTCAAAGCCTGGTTTAGCTACACAATAACTTCAAGGCCTACTTGGGCAACTATTGAATTAAATAAAAGTTAAATTAGGGCTGAGGATATAGCTCAGTGGTTAAGTTCTTGTCTGTGATGCATGATGCTTTTAGTTCAATCCAAAGTGTTGCAAAACAACAACAAAATGATGGATTAAGTAAAATGACACATAGTAACAACTTTGGTCACTCACACAACTAGAGAGGTGATAGAAATTAGCTTAATCAGCATTGGAGGGATTACATGAAACTTTCAGTACAATAAATGAGGGAAAAAAAGCAATATAACGAATATGGTATCTGGAATCAGAATGACCCAGATTTAAACAATGCCCTTGTAGCTTGTTTGCTCAGAGATAGACCAAAGATTAACAAGTGAACAAAAATGAGTTTCCTTACCTATTAACAAAATGAACAAAACTGACTTCCCAGATCTACTGAAAAGATCATTTTACTATTCAATAAGAATAACAATAAACATCAATGCAGCAATGGGATGTTACATATCAGGTTATTGTTAAGCATTTTATATAAATTAACCTATTTTAACCTTCCTAGCATCTTTAAGAAAGGAAATGTATAATTACATTTTGTCCAATTTATTAATGAGAGATCTAATGCATGGATACATGGAATAAGTTACTCCAGTCAGATAGCTAGTTGTTAAGTTCTTCCTCATCTATCCTAGCCCTAGCTAGTCCTTGCTTCAAAATTTTTACATTGAAATGCATTACAATAACACTATATGAGTCAATCATTTCTTGTCTTGGTCATTTTTCTATTGCTGCGAAGAGATGCCACGACCATGGCAACTCCTATAAAGAAAGAATTTAATCAGAGCTTGATTACAATTTCAGAGGGCTAATCCATTATCATCATGGCTAGAAGCATGTGAGCACATAAGCAGAAATGGTTCTGGAGAAGTATCAGAGAGCAACATTCTAATCTACTGGCTAGGAGACAGAATCAGGGGCTTGGCCTGGGCCTTTGAAATGTCAAAGTCCATGCCTAGATACATACTTCCTCTAAAAAGGCCACACCTCCTAATCATTTTAAATAGTGCCACTCCCTGGTGATCAAGCATTCAAATCTGTGAGCCTGTGGGAGCTACTCTCATTCAACCCATCACATCCTTCCAACTATTTTAATTCCAACTCATCTCATTAATACTCAAAATACTTTTAAGAAAGAAAATATAAGAATTTATTAAGTTAGAGTGACAAAAACTACATGGATAGAATTTATTTGTTGCTGTAAATTTTATTTCACCAGTGAAAATGGTGAATAGTTATTTTACCAAGATGCTAAATATGTGAAATACATTCTAGTCCACTAAATAATTTCACCTATTAATATTACAGCAGTTATTCCAAGAAAAGAGTTATAATAAAAGACTAATTTATTACTGTTTTTACTTTATAACAGTTCCACATATATATTATATATACATATATATGTATATATATATATATATAATTGTACATACAGGTTAACATAAAAAATAATTGATTATTTTTTAAAGTCAGCAACATAAAAGCATCATACCAAATAAAGATACTGGAGTCTGTAACCATTCCCAAAAGACTCTGATTATACAGTATTTAAGAATTTCTGATAACAAGAAAATATTGAAAAAAATAAGTCCTGAGATAATTTCCTCCATCCTCCTCACTGGTAATTCCCAAGTAAAACAATCCCTGGACAAGACTCTCAGTCTGATTTTAAATGTGTTAAACATTTGGAAGAAGTATGCCTCTCTGACAGAGACCTTTAAAACATAGAAAATGTTGATGAATGTCCTATCCTGCACTTCCTAATTATTGTGAGAGAAGATTATTAACAAGGACAGTCTGAAGCTGTTTTGTATGCTGTTTAGCCAATAATTGATACTTACTGAAGTAGCAAACTTTATATTGCTATAATTCATCAGCAAATGAGTTGATGTACAACACTAATATTTGTCTGCTTCTTGACTCACTGTGGATATCCTTTCAGAAATCACCTCTCAGATCCTATCACAATTATATTTTTGCAATTGAAATACCAACACATCCTTTAATAGCATCAAAACTGATTAAAAGATTAAAATGTCCTAACTATACTGATATTTAACTCCTTATAACAAAGAGGACAACACTGCTTGTCATCTCTCTCCCTTAATTTTCTGCACTCATTCTGTCTACCACCTTAGAGCACTAGTTAAATCCAAGCTATTGTAACAAGTGGCATGTTTAAAACAACACACAGTATAGGCCCTTATGATAAACATTTCACTACACTATTAAACCAATAAGTAAATTTTCCAACAAACATCAAAAATGTCCTCTTTTATAGGACTACACATATATTTTTACCATTAATGCAAACTGAAAGTTGGCTTTGCATACCATTGCTTTAAAGAGTAGATCTTTTTCAGAAAACTAAAATTAGACTGTATCAGCATGCAACAGACATTATGATCCAAATAATTCAGTAATTTAACACTCAAAGACAAATAAGGAAGGCACAATTCACACCTATCTTCTCCTCAATAAGGGTCCCTTGAGGGGACTTTGCTGTGCTGTCACAGGGCCCAACATGAGATGAACAGAAACCAAGAAGCATGGTGTAGTCAGTATTGCTACTTTGCAAACCGTATGATAGAAAGTAGACACAAGCGGTTACTAATGAGAAAAAAAAAATGTTATGTGCAAATATTTTTCCCATTCCTAGAGGGTCAAGAACCAGAATTTGGTAAGCAACTATTTTCAAGTCTTCAGTGTAGGAAGTGATGAAATCAACATATGGTGAAGGCATTGCTGGCCTCCTAATGTACCATCTATTTTTTTTCTGAGACATAAAAAAAAAAAATGAGGATCCCAAAAAGAACTGAAATAAATTCACTTCAAAAACAGTAAGCAAAATAGAATTAGAAGATAAAATTAAATAACTTCTGTAAAAAAAATTAGGGTTAAACCCATTGCTACTGTGACATCCATCAGTCATAGAGTGCTCTTGTAGACCCATACCTTTGTAGATTTCTAGGTATTTCCATGTAAAACAGTACATTTACCCACGTTGGGAGTATCCAAAATCCTAAAGGTAAATACTTGTGTCTTCAAGGTGCACAGTCCCTAGGCTTAAGCCCAAACACAGAACCCTTTAGAGGACATGCTTCACTGATTTGGTGTAACAAGGGCATAGCAGAAATAAGAAAATATAAGCTTGAGAAGAAGGAAAGATCTTAAAATTCGGGTGAAGGTAAGATGCAGATAAATATGGATTATGTCAAACTAATACCAACATAGTAGAAATATTTGAAAACATTTCCCCAGAATGTAAGAATTTGATATAATATTTTAGAATTTATAAGTAAGTGACATGTTTGTAATTATCATTCAAATATCTTCATGGGTGTAAAACTAGATACTTAAATACAAGTTCTTGGTCTCCAATTCTCTACTACATTCTCTAAATGAAAATGAAACACTAATACCTTTGCTTCCCCTTCCACTTATAATCTGTCAATTATATAAATGTATAATTAATATACCGAGTACATTAGCAGTACACTGGAGAATTTCTGAGACATCTTCAAGTTCCTCTTTGTTGAAATGGTCTGCATGGGAGCATCTGTTAGAGATATTGTGGAAGTTCTTTTCTGCATCCCTATAACTAAGAAAAAAATAAAATTAGCATATAAAGAAATGTTAAAAGCTTTTGCAAATGCACTCATATCTACACCAAGTACATACAGTCTATGCTTTTAGGATAACCACTTTTAAAATAACTTATTCCTTAAGCATAATTCTGATATGTATAACTCACTATTCCCTTTACATTAACAATATAGGACTATATCTGCAAGCAGATTAATTAGAAAGTTCTTGAGGCAGTAGTAAAATCCATATAATATGAAGAAGAAAAGGAAAATAATGGGGAGAGAGCTATAAGTGGAGGGAAAGGTGTAGGGGTGGAGAACAGGGTAGGGAGAGAAATATTTGGGGATGTTGAAAAGGCCAAATAAATGCACATCTACTAGTTTGTAAGATTTCTAACAGCTTGGGGATAGAGTAAGATTAAAACAGTGATATGAAGTGTTAATGGAGTAGTGGAATTGGGGCATAAGTGGGAGTTGGGGAAGGTATAACTAACCTAAGGATATCTGAAAACAATATATGGAAAACTACTATTTTATAAGATTTTAAAATATGTATATTTTCATATAAAAATTATCTGAAGTTGCTCTCTGTAGGAGATAATGTTCTTCCTGATAAAAACCCAATGCTTTTACAAAAAAGGTTTATGTAAGAGGTGTTCTGGAGATCACCTAAAGAATACAGGTTATTTCCATTGTTATCTAGTAACCAACTATAAACTCATATTAAGACCCTATTGCTGAATACACCATATACATTGTTCATTAGACATGGTAAAATCAGGTTTGTACTGATCAGGAAGCTTCCTATCTTTTGATTGGCTTTTATAGTGCCATGCAGTCTGCTGGAAGGAAAATCCATTAACAATTTTACCCAGTTGTGAACTCTATGATCTACTTATTTATGAACCCTGTGGGCTACAGTGACAATCAGTATAGCAAGATGTGTCCATATGTGCAGTAGTGGCATAAATGCTATAGAATAGCCAACTGCTTTGTTCTTGGGTTTAAAACGTGCTCCTTGAGAGGAAAAGCATAGCTGGTACTATAAATCAGGCTAGGAACTCAGCGTGTGGGAAATCACAGACCCCAGGCTTGAATTTACTACTATTAATTTGTTAAATGGAGGAAGTATCAAACTGACCTCTAAGATTGCATTTGTGCACCCAAAGATAGTGAAACTTCCAAACCACATTAGAGAAGTTTCTTTGATCAATGGAAACTCACAACTGGTCAAAATACAGAGAATAATTATTATTTGAATTCTCAGCCACAAATGGGACATCTAGATCACCCACACCCAAAGACATAAAGAATTATTGCAGAAGAGGGGGAAGAAAAATAGTAAGAACCAGGGATTGAGAAGGACAGGATCGGAACATTTCAGCATGGATGGTGAGGAAGCTCAAAAGCCCCCACTCCTAGCCAAGAAATATGGTCAGTTTTTTTTAAAGGTATTAATTACATCTAGTAGGTTGACCATGCTCCAGTAGATGACCCTATGCCCATGAGCAAGTGGGCTGTACAAATTAAAATCAGTAAATTAAAACTGACAGGAAGTTGGGAAGAAGTGGAGATAGATCTGAAGGAATGAGAGGAAATAGTGGAGGGATGAATATGATAAAATACCTTATGTATATATGTGAAATTCTCTAAAAATGAATTAAATATTTTATTTTAAGTACAAAGATAGATTCTCATAGAAAAATGAAATTGATGGTGAGAACCACAATATATATTAGTTTTGTGTAACTAATATATTCCTACCTGAGGCTTGCATGACTGCTCTTTCTATAAGACAAGTGACTGGAAAAAAAGAATATTAATAGAACTAGCTTGGTAGACTGGCATTTTAGCATTAGAAATAAATACACCATAACTTCTGCCATAGTGACCAGATAGCAGTGTGGCATATAAAAGATTAAATAGAGCAATTAGAGTCTGGCAAAATTTGACATACCATTTTCTAATGCAGAGAACTTATCCAAGTAAGTTGGTTTATCAGAGTACCTTCTTGCAATATACAACAGTGGTCTCTCATAAAAATACCTGTGAAAATACATGACTCAATGTCTTTATGAGCAGAGTTAAGCTGCCACTTTCCTAGTGACCTCTAAATGACAACAGAATTGGGGATGGTGACAGCCATGTGTTCCACTTTGTAAAAGGCTGGCTAAAGAGATCAGCATGCTTCTTCCAATGGTATACTTCACTCCAGCTCTGTTGACACTCATTTTTAAAATGAGGAAACTGAGGCTCAGAGATTTCAAAAAAATCTGCCCATAATTAGTTGGTAATAGAATGTGGCTTGATACCCAATAAGTCTTACTGGTCCAAATCTGAAGCACATAGCTCCACAACAAAGAAAATAATAGAAAAAAAGGCACACAACCATGGCATGAACCATTAGGAAAGGAACTTCATATTAGCCAGGTTTCTCTCAACCCTCAGTTTCCTTTACTTACTTAATTGAACCCTGTATATCTTCTACTGAACTGTTTCTCACTATCTGTGGTTGTTTCAACAAAATGGCCCTCATAGGCTGTTAGGAAATGGTACTATTCGGAGATGTGGCCTTGTGGGAGGATATGTGTCTCTAGAGATTGAGCTTTGGGGTTTCAGAAGCTCAAGCAAGGCCAAGTGGGACACAATCTCTTTCTGCTACTTGCTAATACACATGTATCTCTTAGCTTCTGCAGCACCATGTCCATCTGCATGCTACCATCTTCTTGACATGATAATGGACTAAACTTCAGAACTGTAAGCCAGCCCCAACTAATGTTTATTTTTTTTCTTTATGAGAATTGCTGTGATCATGATCACTCTTCATGGCAATAAAACAGTGACTAAGACACTATTTTTTTCTATTGTACATCTCCAAATGGTCCGTTCCCCTTTGGGCTCACATCAGAAGCCCACATACTTTTCCCTAGAAACTTTAGTTAGTCACTGCTCGCACACACACACAGAGGGGGGGGGAGAGGAGAGAGAGAGGAGAGGAGAGAGAGAGAGAAACACACACACACACACACAGAGAGAGAGAGAGAGAGAGAGAGAGAGAGAGAGAGAGAGAGAGAGAGAGAGAGAGAGAGAGAGAGAGAGAGAGAGAGAGACAGAGAGAGACAGAGAAAGTACCTTTACTCAGGTTAGGTTGAAGAAAGAAAAACTGCCATACAAATCAGATGATGTGCAATTTATAAAATCAGAATGCTTCACAAAAACCTAGGTCACAGAGGTAGAAAACTAATCATAAATGTGACACTATTCAAGTAAATTGAGGTAATTTATGCTAAAGAGTGTATCTGGTCACTAACACTGCAATGTTTACAATTATTATGAATGAAGATGCTAATCTAAGCCCCTCAGGTTATTCCCTTCCCATTTGTCTCTATTCAATAACTAGTTCTTTATGTTCCTATTTCTGAAAGTCTATTCACATACTTCTAGATGATAATTTATTAATTTATACCTCTCTACCCATCTTCTAAAAGTTAATTCCTCCAACATGCCAACCACTAACAAAACAAAAGGAATAAAAAGGTAAGCAAGATAAATGTTTTTAAAAAGTAATACCAGGTCGTAATGCTCACAGTGAAATCACAGGTATCTAGAAATGACTGGGTTGGAGACTGAGGTTAGAGATGGAGGGGGCTTCTTTAGGTTTGCTGCTCCAAAAAGACCTTTCAGAAGTGATAGCATTCTAACAGAGACCTGCATATAAATAAGGAGTAGCATGTGGAAATCTGCATACAGAATATTCAGGAAAGTGGTATAAACCCTGAGACAAATCTTGAGAAAACTGAGAACCCAACTGAAAGTCAGGATGGAATGAAAAGATAAAAGGTTGAAGAGAATGGACTTATAGAAGTAGAGCCCATATGACAGAGAATTCAGATTTTAATCTACCAAGGTAGACAATAATAAGATCTGTAAAGACATTTCAAACTATGATCTCTGAAGCAGAAACATTAGAATGATCTGATGGCTTGTTACAAATGCTCATCTTGATCTCTCCTCGGAGATATAAAATTAGCTGGGGGTAGATATGAGGGTTAATTTTTGCTGGGGACCTGGGGTGGATCAAAAGAAAAGAGGGAGGCTGGCAGACTCATATGTTCAACTCTTCTGAATCCAATGAAATTTTGCTGTTGTCATTTTGCCTACAGACATTAGACTCTAGATTCATCAGCCTTTCTATTTAATTTATTTATTTTACATAACAACCTCAGTTTCCCCCCACTTTTCTCCTCCCACTACCTCCCTCAACCCCTCTATACCTCATTCTACTTCTTCTTTGTTTCTATTCAGAAAGAAGTGGGCCTCCCATGACTATCAAAGCATGGAATATCAAGGTGCAGTAGGGTTAAACACTTCCATTTGTATTAAGGTTGGACAAATCTATCCAGTATGAGGACTAGGTTCCCAAAAGCCAGCCAAACTGAAGAATAGCCCTTGCTCCCATTGTTAGGAGTCTCATGGATTCGTTAGCTTTTAAATTCACACTTACATTACAGAATCTCCAAGAGGGCTTCCAGATCACTATCATCACACTGGGTACTTTATTCGTCTTCTCTTTCTGTACCTTAGAGCTTCAGAGACTGGGCAGCTACTGGTTTTACTCCAGTGTTCAACCAACCACTGTGAGACTATTCAGCTTCTGATTATATAAGCCAATATTATACATTTTCTTTTATTAGTGTGTGTTTGTATGTGCATACATATATACTTACAAGGTAATTCTAAAGCAGAGTAATGTTTAAGAACCACTGACTTCAAGTAATTTTTAAATCATGTTTCTGTGATAAAAACTCAAGTCTAGGAGACTTTGAAAAGAAGCTAGCAAACCAAATCAAAATTCCTCTACTGTCACATGAAGGTGACAGTAGAGGAAGAGATTTATCACATAGCATGAATAAATTATTTTACTATTCATTTTTCCCAACACAAATGATCTCTATGAATAAATATATGAACAAGAGAAGGGATAAATTAGACCATAGAATAAATATTTAAACATGAAGCACCTGTGGCGGGGAGGTTATCTTATTGTACAATAAGAAGCTCCATCTTCTTTGTGATCTTTTGAACAGATGCTCCTTGAGTCTAATGCTAGGTTTTGGGACTAAAGAAAACAACTCCAGCAGTTTCTATGGGCAACAAGTATAAGAATTCAAGGAAGGGTGTATACAACTCCAGATGTTGATATGAGGGGTGCACCCACACACTGAGACAATGGGAATGTTCTATCGGGAACTCACCAAGGCCAGCTGGCCTGGGTCTGAAAACACCTGGGATAAAACCGGACTCGCTGAACATAGCGGACAATGAGGACTACTGAGAACTCAAGAACAATGGCAGTGGGTTTTTGATCCTACTGCATATACTGGCTTTGTGGGAGCCTAGGCAGTTTGGATGCTCACTTTACTAGTCCTGGATGGAGGTGGGTGGTTCTTGGACTTCCCTCAGGGCAGGGAACCCTGATTGCTCTTTGGGCTGACGAGGGAGGGGGACTTGATTGGGGGAAGGGGAGGGAAATGGGAGGCGGTGGCGGGGAAGAGACAGAAATCTTTAATAAGTAAATAAACGGAGAAAATAGCAGATAAAAGGGCAAAGTTTTAAGGAAAGAAGAGGGAAAATAGAAAGATCATTCACTGAGTCCATATTGAGAAATTTAAAAAAAGCCCATACATACACTCTGTCATCTCTCTTGCTTTAGTATTTCTACATATGGTATCTAAATGTTAAATTGCCTCAATACAAGACTATAGACAGCATAATTTTCAGAAAGTGGGAAAATAATTTTCTTCTTAGTCATCTCGCTCCAAAAATATGGAAAATAATGCTTGCTAGTACTTATTCTCCTTTGCCTGAAATTCCCTTGACTGTAACAAACACATCACTTCACAGTTAGAGATAAAAGGTCCTAAACTGTGTTTTGGGAAGAGCAACAACACATAGGTGTGAACACATTAGTCTCAGTGTTAATGATATTGACTTTTCTCCTTTTTCGGTTTTGTACAGAGAAATAAAGAAAGTCTTAAAATCAAAAAAGAAAGTTGAAAAAGTAAGCAATATGATAAAGGAGATAGGAAGAAGAGAAGATAGAATCCAGAAAGGCAAGAAAAATGAGACTATACCCAACTAGCTCTCTAGTCTCCATAACCATCAAGGCAAATAAAGGCATTAGTGGTCCATGTACTAGAAGATAGGCAATAAAACATGTTGATAGTACTCTTTTAATCAGGTTTGACATAAAGACACCTTGCTACAGTCAAATTATCCATAACCCTTATATTGTGTTGGACAAAATAAACAGAATTAAGAAAAGGTCATTTAACAAAAAAAAAAAATAGAAGCACCCCAGGCAATATCAACAGAGATAGATAGGATAGTTAAGGCAGGTAGATAAAAGGAACTGTTCTATCACAAGAGATTAATTATCTATTTCAATGATAATACAAGAGTCCAACTTCCAGCTTGTCCCTGAGACAGCTCAGTTCACAAATGAATTTCAACAATTAGTTGATTCCAAAACATTTATAATACCAAAAACAAATCTCTGAGTTTGATGATTGGTATCATCAATAAAAATATAGTAATAATAATAACGTAATAGACATACAACATTTACCACAGTTAACAAGTTATTTTAAGTATAAGAACTAAGTTGATACACATAGCATACTTTGAAGATCACAAACTCAATAACAGTGCTTAAGCTTTCTTTTAGAAGGTACAAGGAAACATTAACTTAGCATTCTTTAGCTACATTAGGATAAATATTTTAAAGCTCTAATGACATCAAATTAAAAGTCATCTCATACACTTAAATGTTTTCTCTAGCACTGCACTTTGGAAAATTAATGTGTCAAAGTGTCAAAGCAATTCCTACTGAGAAAACAATCAACATAATAATCAAATGATTAAAGATCATGGTATTATGCTAGGTATTGAAGTCACTTTCTATTCTTCTATACTTCTGGTTTTTTTTAATCACATTATATCCTAATGTTCCAAAATCTATTCCTGATCACCATAATATAAAAGGATAATATTTTGAAGATTACCAGTATATAGAGAATTCTAACATGGTATAGTGACAATATCCATTGCTTCTAATTTTAATTGATTTAACATGAAAAAGTAAATTACTCAAAAAAGTAAATTTAATTTTTTGGTATTTGCTAAGCTGTTGTCTACAATGGCCAATCAAAAATGTACTTAAGGCTTATTTGCAGTTCCTGTCTACAAAATACTTTCACTGAAATCATATTACTTAACCATGACATCTCTCTTTGATTTTGCTTTTAATATAAACATTACTTATTAAAATTTCCTTGTACTGGTGAAGCCTTGATTTCTTACTTTTTGATGTAAGGCACTCTTGACACACACAATTATCAAAACTATTTGAAGAAATAGAAAATAGCATAGAAAAAGATGCAGCATATGATCCTGGCAAAACCAAGACCTAGTCTTAAAATGTGCTTTCAGCCAAACTCTATGAAAGGATTCAAAAGCCCATTCAAAGTCTCCCATTTGGTATCAGCAATCCTTCCCTTCTAATAAAGGAAAATTATGAGATTCAGTATTGCAAATGGAAGATAAGAACATTAGGAAGGGAATTTTGGGGAAAAGAATTTTGTTTTCATTTTAAAAAATTAAATACAAATAAACCAAAGGACATCACTACAAGATGTAGTCAGTCCCAGACTATATGTTAAAAACCAGACACTATAAGGCTGACTTTAAGAGCACACTAACTTGCAAGCTCAACTGCAGCACTTGAGAAATCACTTTGAATTTGTTCCATAGTCGAAATGCATTTCTACTCACCCGATAACTTGATGTTCATAATACTGCAATGTCCTCTTCAGAGTCAGCTGTATAGTCTGAGGCTGCATAGTGGTAACAAGAATGAAAACACATCATCACCTCATCAGTGTGATTCCCAATCAATGAGAATAGTCAGATTTATCTCATAAAAGTTGCTACTTTACAGTATTAATGCATTTTACATCTAGCCATGTGCTTCCCCCGAGCAACTAAATGAGGCCGTCAGAAATTGCCCTGTTTCCCAATGTTGAGTACAATGGTATTTTCTTCACTGCTACTCCAATTTTTTTTTTACTCTTTTGATGAACTATTAATAAGTATTCAATAAAGAACTCAGTGAGTGCAATGGAGATTTTGGGAGCAATGGGGAAGGGCACTGCAGGAAAACTGCTGGCAGTACTTCCTGGGTATTGTGCATAATCCTTGCAAAGTAATGACCAGGTGAAAGGGCACACCTTTATTTTTTCTTTCATGTTGTAATGAAGACTTGCAATGGTAGTCTAGAAGTAACAGTAAGATGAGTTAAAATTGACAACTCTATAATTATATATTTTAAGCTTAATGAACTTTTCTTTTTCCATGAGATTTGTGTCTAATAGGACTCATAGTATGGACAGGGTGAGATTGGAAGCAGTGACCCAGATCTCCATCAGTAATACTTCAAGTCAGCCTAACTTCCTGTATGTCCCAAGAAGTACCAAGTAGAGGATTGTTCTGGTGTCTCATGGAGGGGCCACAACTGCTTTGGACTGCATCCTCATTGATAAGAATAGAGCAGCTCCACCAGCACAAGAAAATCTATTAAATCAAATCAAACCAAATCAAAATGCCCATCATTTTATTAAGAATGACGCTCTCAGGTGGCCGAGTGCATGGCGGAGAGACAAGACAGCAGGAAGCCCATGCAGACCCCAAAACCACGTGTTTCTCCTCTAGGAGGCCACTTAAATACCCTGTGGGAGTGGTCCTGAGCCCCACCAAGGGAGGGATCAGGAATTGGCATGCTGGGATTTGGAGTCCAGAGATATGCCCAGTACTGGGAACTATGCTCCCAACTTAACACTCATGTCTTCAAAAGAGAAAGCCCAATGGCAGACCAAGATTTATCTAAACAGGGGACCCTGTTGGGAAAGCCCATATATACAAGAAAATGGGATGTAAATATCTCAGAACATTTATTTTTTTAAAGGGTGTTATGATAAGAACTAAATTCTCAATAGCAAAAGAGTGAATCTTTAAAACAAAGGATAACTATGTTACAATCCAGAGACCAAGAGAGACTAGGTAACAATGAGTGATCAAAGGGGAATACCTGGATCTCCCTGGAAAGGCAAAAGAGAAGAGATGTTTTATGTGGACTGAGGGAGCAAAGGGTTAGGAACATAAGTGATCAGGTTGTGGGGAGGACAAAGGGAGAGAGTACTGAAAGAGACTATTGGAAAGAGGGTGGCATTACAGGGTCAGGTAAAAATTTGGTGCAAGGAATCTCCCAGGGATCTACAAGGATGAAAGAAGGATCTGAGCTAAGACTCCTGGCAAAAGCAAATAAGTAGCCTGAAACGGCCATCTTCTGTAACCAGACTGGTGCCTAACCCAATTGATATCAGAGAGCCTTTATCCAGCAACTTATAGAAACAGATACAGACCCACAACCAAATACTAGGCAGAGCTCGGGGAATACAGCAGAATAAGGGTAGAAAGAATTGTAGACACCAGCGAGGTCAAGTACACCACAAAAAAACTCACAGAGTCAAGTAATGTGAGATCATAGGGACACACAGAGAGTATACCCACAACCAGGGAGCCTAGATTAAACTGACCTAGGCACTCGGCATATATGTTACAGTTGTGTAACTAAGTAGCTTGGTCTTTTTGAACTCCTAACAGTGGGAACACTGTCTTTCACTCTTTTACTGGCTTTTGGGACCCTACTGTCCATACTGGGTCACCTTGCCCAGTCTTAATACATGGTGAGGTGTTCAGTCTAACTGCCACTTGATATGTGTGTTTTATTGATACTCATGGGATTCCTGCACTTTCCTAAGCATAAAATGGAGGAGTGGATTGGGAAGGGGTGTAGAAACAAAGGGAATGGGGTGGGAAAGGGGATTGGGAGGAGAAAAGGGAGGGGCAACTGTGTTGAGATGTAAAATAAATTTATATTAAAAAGTATCCCCTTACATCTTTATTTGTAGGTTATGGATTTTTCAACCCTAATCAGAGACATTTTTAGTAGATTATTAATACAGGAACCCACATGAAATAAGAAACTATGGGGTTCTCCACTCTAAATGGGACATCTTATCAAAGTCTCATCCAAAAGGCTCAAAGATCATTATGGAACAGAGAACAGAAAGATCCTAAGAGCCAAAGGTAGTGAAATTATTTGTCAGACATGACAGGACTGTTGCACACATGAACACAAAGCAGTTGCAATTGCCTGAACAAAACCTACAGCAGATGAAGCCAGCCAAATTTCCAGCATGAATGAAGAGAAGCTCATGAAGTTCCACTCCTAGCTGAGGAGCTATAGGCAACTGATGGTTGCTGCAAGAAAAAAATGCTTTCTTCATCAATGTGGTTCCTGAGAATACCCATGCTCCAGTAGATAATCTCATACCTATTAACACACAGGATGCTCAAATTGTACTCTGTGGGTTTTTTGGGTACAAAAAGTTGAAAGGGAAAGGGGCAAGGGATAGGGAAGGGATTACATGGAAGGAGAACTTGATCAAAACAGATTATACACAAATATGACATTTTCAAGCAATGAAAAAACATAGTCAAAAAGAAATAAAATTCTGAATTTAAAAATCTGGGTAAATGAACAGAAACTACAAAGATAAGTACAACCAACATAATACAAGAGATAGAAGAAAGAATCTGAGGTGCTAAAGACATTACTGAAGAAATAGACCCATTGGTCAAAAAAAAACACTAAATCCAACAAATTTTAACACAAAACATTCAGGAAATTTGGGACACCATGAAAAGAACAAACCTAAGAATAATAGGGGTAGAAGAATGAGAAGCACTTCAGCACAAAGGGTCAGAAAATATATTCAACAAAATTATAGAAGAAAACTTTCCCAACCTAAAGAAAGATAACCCTGGGAAAGTACAAGAAGCTTACAGAATACCAAATAGACTCAATAAAAAAAATCCCCTTGCTGTATAATAATCAAATCACAAAACATACGGAACAAAGAAAGAATATTAAGAGCTGCAAAAAAAGTCAAGTAACATATAAAGGTAAACCTATTAGAATTACACATGAATTCTCAATGGAAATCATGAAAGCCAGAGGTCCTGGATAGATGTGCTGCAGACACTAAGAGACCATTGATGCAAGCCCAGACTACTATACCCAGAAAAGCTTTCATTCACCATTGATGGAGAAAACAAGATATTCAATGACAAAAACAGTTTTAAACAATACATAACCACAAATCCAGCCTTACAGAAAGTACTAGAAGGAAGGGGGAATGACCTTGAACTTCCCACAGGGCAGGGAACCCTGACTGCTCTTTGGTCTGGAGAGGAGGGGGAGGGAAATGGGAGGAGGTGAAAATTTGTAATAATAAGAATATAAAAAAGAAAGTACTAGAAGGAAAATCCATTTGTTGTCAGGGTTTCTGTCCCACAATCTTTAAGTTCCAAAGAAATAACAAAGAAGTCTATATTAGTTATAAACTGATTGGCCCATTAGCTCAGGCTTCTTTTTAACTCTTATAACTTATATAGCCCATTATTCCTATCTGTATTAGCCTTGTGGCTCAGTACCTTATTCAGTAGGGCAGTCATATCTTGCTTCTTCTGTGGTTGGGTCAGGACTGCATCCTCTTCCCAGAATTCTCCTATTCTCATTGACTCACCTCTACTTCCTGTCTGGTTGTCCCATGTATACTTCCTGCCTGGCTACTGGCCAATCAGCATTTATTAAAATATAATTGACAGAACACAGACCAGGGTCCCTCACCACTTCTACACCTAAAATAAAATAGACATCTGATAACCCCCCCCCCCGGCATAACCCAAAGAAGGGAAACACATGAATACTACTACTGAAAGATAACTGGAATTAAAAACAACTGGCCATTAATATTGCTTAATATCAATGGTCCCAATTCACCTATAAAAAGACACAGGCAAAGAGAATGGATAAAAAACAGGATTCAGCCTTCTGCTGTTTATAAGAAACAAACCTCAACCGCAAAGACAGACACTACCTCAGAGTAAAGAGTTGGAAAAAGGTTTTCCAATCAAATGGATCTAAGAAACAAGTGGTTGTGGCTATCCTAATACCTAACAAAATTGATTTCAAACTAAAATCAATCGGAAGAGATAGAGAAGGAACAATTATATAACAGGAACAATTAATTAAGATGAAGTCTCAATCCTGAATATCTATGCCCCTAATACAAGAGCACACACATTTGTAAAAGAAACATTACTAAAACTTAAATTGCACATCAAACCCCACAAACTAATAGTAGGAGACTTCAACACTCCTCTCTCACCAATGGGCAGGTCAATCAGACAGAAACATAACAGAGAAAAAAGAGAATTAATGGAGGTAATGAATCAAATGGACTTAACAGACATCTATTGAACATTCCACTCAAACAAAATAGAATATACCTTCTTCTCAGCACCTCATAGAACGTTCTCTAAAATTGATCGCATACTTGGTAACTAAGCAAACATCCATAGATACAAAAAAATTGGAGTAATCCACTGTACCTTATCGAATCACCATGGAGTAAAGTTAGAATTCAACAATAATACTACTCCCAGAAAGCCTATAAACTCATGGAAACTGAACAATCAACTACTGAACCACCCCTGCATCAAGGAAGAATTAAAGGAAGAAATTAAAACCTTCCTTGAATTCAATGAAAATGAAGACACAGCATATCCAAAACTATAGGACACTATGAATGCAGTGTTAAGAGGAGCATTCACAGCACTAAGTGCCCACATAAAGAAAATGGAGAAAGCTCACATCTGCAACCTAACAGCATGCCTGAAAGCTGGAAAAAAAAATGAAGCAGACTCACCCAGGAGGAATAGAAGACAGGAAATAATCAAATTGAGGGCAGAAATCAAAATAGAAACACAGGACCACACAAAGAGTCAATAAAACAAAGAGCTGGTTCTTTGAAAAAATCAACAAGATTGACAAACCCCTATCCAAACTAATCAAAAGGCAGAAAGAGAATAACCAAATTAACAAAATCAGAAATGAAAGGGAGGCATAACAATGGACACTGAGGAAATTCAGAGAATCATTGGGTCCTACTGCAAAAACCTGTACTCCACAAAATTGGAAATTGTAAAAGAAATGGACAACATTTTAGATAGAAACTATCTACCAAAATTAAGTCAAGACCAGGTGGGCAATTTACATAGACCTATAAGCCATGAGGATATAGAAGCTGTATCAAAAACCTCCCCCCACCGAAAAAAAAAAAAGCCCAGGGCTGATGGCTTTAATACAGAATTCTATGAGAACTTTCAAGATGAGCAAATACCTATACTCCTCAATGTGTTCCACATAATAGAAACTGGGTCATTGCCATTGTGATGCTACAGTTACCCTGATACCAAAACCGCACAAAGACTCCACCAAGAAAGATAATTACAGACCAATCTCACTCACGAACATCTATGCAAAAATTCTCAATAAAATACTGGCAAACTGAATCCAAGAACACATCAAAAAAATCATCCATCATGATCAAGTAGGCTTCATCCCAGAGATGCAGGGCTGGTTAAATATTTGAAAATCTATCAAGGTATCCCATCATATAAATAAACTGAAAGAAAAAACCATGACCATTTTATTTGATGATGAAAAAGCATTTGACAAATTCAACATTCCTTCATGATAGAGGTCTTGGAGAGATTATGGATACAAAGATAATATTTAATATAATAAAAACAATATACAGCAAGCTGACAGCTAACATAAAATTAAATAGGGAGAAATTCAAAGTGATTCCACTAAAATCAGGAACAAGACAAGGTTGTCCACTCTATATCTCTTCAACATGTTCTTGAAGTTTTAGTAATAGCAATAAGACAACATAAGGCGATCAAGGGGATTCAAATTGGAAAAGAAGTCAAATTTTCATTATTTTAAAATTTTAATTAGCTTTTTTCTTTTAGTATGCTTGGAAATTTTGCATTTGTTAATCAACTAAACTTCCCCCATCTATTTAGTAGTGCTGGTCATTTGATGAGGCATTTCATTTTTTTTCAAAAAATTTTCAATACTTTAAAATTACTTAGTATAGGTACACTATAAAATAACTGGAGTTCTAGTCACAGTAGTAGAAAATTTACAAGATTTCATCTAACATCTACAGTATTCTCCCTGTAAATGTTGAATGATCCCAAAAGAACAGAGAATTATGATTAATATAAATCTAATTGACACATACACCTTTGTCTTATTAAAAGCATGTTCTAATTAGATCATTCTATCTATGGATAATAATTGGTTCTTTTTAACATATAATCAATAAAATTAAGTTTTTCTATATAAAATGTGTTCCTTTTCTAAACCTTTGTTACTTCAAAACTCTCTGAAAATAGCTATTGGATTTCAGTTTGCTATAAGACCTAATTATAATCAATACCAATTTAAAATGAGGACCCTTGAAAAGAATTAGTAGCAAAGGCTTATTCATTTAAGCCTTCTACCCACCTTCATGCAACATCACATTTAAATCACCCAAGCCTTTCTTATGCTTGGTAAGAACTCCAGAGACTATTAATATCACCTTTGGTTTGGATTACAACTTACAGTTTATATATCATTTGATTTGTATTCATCATATTAGAAGTTCATGGCATCTTCCCAAGTCAGATTTAATTATTTACATTTGACAGATGAAAAATCTGGGGAACCAGTGAGGTTACAATATTTTATATGTGTTTCTTCTGTTTTTTCCTCAACTTCTGATCTGTAAAGAAACATAAATCTAAGACCCTGGTCCCCCATGGACTTTCTTTACATATTGATGTTTCCATATGTAAAGGATTTCACTTCAGTAATCATCAGGAAATACTACCTAAATATAATTCCTTCTTTACCTTTAACTGCTATCTTTGAAGGCTATGGGAATGATGCTATGAAATCACCGTCCTAAACTTGTAACTCTTGTGGCAGTGACTTAAGGAAATGCTTAAGATCTGTTAAGAGTGTTATGGTCTAGACAGAGATTTCAGGAGACCATGCTTCATTGCTCATCATCTTGCCCAGTCTGGCTCAGTTGAATTAAATAAAATTATGAAATGAGATGGCACTATTTTGAGATTCTTTTTCAGGAAAATCAATCATAGCATATCAAATGCCACTGGGAGACTTGGCAACATTGCTGATCAAATGGAATCTCACGGTTGTCACAGGGTTGATACAGTCCACAGGGAGACTTAAGCTTCAGACACACAGCCCAAATACTCTATGAGGAGTTAGCAATGGGTAAAGTGCTGAGTGTCAAACATGGTACCAAACATCTTACACATATCCAGTTAGTATACCCTCATGGAAGGCCTTAATTTTATAAAGGTGATAATTTGAGATTGAGATAATTTGAAAAATCTGCCCAAATTCACTGGTAATATGTGTGTGAGTCAGAAAGTGATTGAGATCTGACTACTTCTGAGATTCTTACTGTCTCTAAATAATTTTTTCCTTCATCCTCTCCAATACACAGAAGACCTAAGTTGAAAGTGATTCTCCTACCTTTGCTATGTGATTTGTAATATTTTTCTAGCCTTAATACACTTCCTTTCAGTACAGAAATGGGGCTATCCTTATGTATCTATTTCTTAGGATTGTTAATACAACAAAATAGAATGAAACAATAAGGTAGTATACAAATATTTTACACAATGGATTGATAAAATAGTCAAAATTATTGAATTGGAATAACCTTATTGTGGTAATTTGAATGCAATTGGCCCCCAGAAGCTCATAGAAAGGGTACTACTAGGAAGTGTAGCTTTGTTGAAGTAGGTGTGGCCTTGCTGGTTGGAAGTGTGTCAGTATGGGAGTGGGCTTTGAGGTTTCATATACTCAAGTTACACCTATTTCAGTTTATTTCCTGTTCCCTGCCAATCAAGATGTAGGACTCTCAGCTCTTTCTTCAGCATCATGTCTGCCTACATGTTGCAGAATCCCACCATGATGATAATGAACTAAACCTCTGAAACTGTAAGCCATCCCAATTAAATGTTTTCTTTCATAAGAGTTTCATGGTCATGGTGTCTCTTCACAGCAATAAAAACCCTAAACACTGACCATTTCTAATATCTAGGACTACTACCAGACCTGACTCACAGCTCAAAGACACCAATGAGTAAATATTTCAAAAGTAACTGCAGCTTTCTCTTAGCATTCCTATTGGACGAAGTGGCCTTGCACAAGAAAATAACTTCTAGCTTTTCAAGGAGTCTGAATATATCTAATGATTATTTTATTGCCTCCAACAGGTATCTATAAATAAGGAAGGCACAATTTTTACCTCTACATAGCAAAGTTAGTACATGTAATGCTAAGATAATTTGTTACTTCTACATGATCTGACTTTAGTGATCATTTGTAGAAGGTAACAGAGATTTGAGTCTAGTCATTTTCCAGGGTACAATGGACTGAGTTAGAGAAGGCAACCGGGGTGGGGGGGGGGATGATCATATATAGAGCAGATCTAGTATTGTTTGGAATCACATGAATTCTCTTATTCCTCCAATAAAGAACAACCTTCAATCTTTTGAAAAGACTTGGAGTATCAGCTTTCAATAACATCTCCCCAACAACTGGAAAGTTCCTTACACGAGAGCAAAAAGTTTGGAATAAACTCATTTTACATTGGCTCTACATAGATTAAAGCAAATTTCTGACTATAGTGTGGCATTTCACACAGCATGAACTATTGTCAGAGTTTCTGTCCTGCCTGGTTCACACAATCATTAAGTCCCAAAGAAATCACACAGAGGTCTACATTAGTTATAAACTGATTGGCCCATTAGCTCGGGCTTCTTATTAACTCTTATATTAACCCATTATTCTTATCTGTGTTAGTCATGTGTCTCAGTATCTTATTCAGCAAGGCAGTCAGATCTTGCTTCTTCTGTGGCTGGGTCACGACTGCCGACTAGGACATAATTCTTCCCAGAATTCTCCTGTTCTCATTGACACGCCTCTACTTCCTGTCTGGTTGTCCCGCCTATACTTCCTGCCTGGCTACTGGCCAATCAGTGTTTATTTAAAATATAAGTGACAGAATACAGACCATTACAAAATACACTGACAATGGAGACTTTTCAGAATGAGATTCATTCAACTGCTACTAATCAATGTAAATAAGTATATTTCCATTCAGATGTGAACTATGGTGCCATGGGCATTCTGTTTAGCCAGTTTAGTTGGTAGCTTAGACTGTCATCATTTCAGACCCTTATGAAAGTGACTCCTTAAGGTCTGAAAGAAAGTCTCATGTGGAAAAAAATGCCAGAATCATCAGAACACTGTTGCAGAGTGGGTCCCACTCTGCTCTACTGAGTCTACCTCACTAGAAAGAAAAAGACCAGTAAGACCTGGAATGTGACTTGCTGCCTATAATCTGATGACCCAAACAGATATCCTACATGATTACTAAGCAGATATTTAGAAGATAATATCCATATCACTAGTGTTTACAATGCACTAGAATCTTAAATTATAGAGAATATGTAGGAGGATGCTGCTTGTTCATCCCAGCTACATAGAACCAAAATAATCACACAGAAACTATATTAATTAAAATGTTGCTTGTCCCATTAGCTCTAGCTTCTTATTGGCTAACTCTTATATTAATTTAACCCATTTGTATTAATCTGTATATTGCCACATAACATCAAAGATTTGGCATGTCTGACTCTGGCAGCTACATGACCTCTCTCTCTGAATCTGCCTTCTTCCTCCCAGCATTCTGTTTAGTATTCCCTGCCTAGCTCTGTTCTCCTACAGCTCTGTTATAGGCCCAAAGCAGTTCCTTTATTAACCAATGAATGCAACACATAGACAGAAGGACCTCCTATACCATTACAGCTGCTTTTTACAGTATCAGAGACCACACACAAGTAGGTTAGTATCTTAAAGGCTATTGGCTAAAGGGGCAGAATGTGCTCCCACAGCAAGAATAGTCACATTTTTTCTGAGAGAAACACAGGCCAACTAAGAATACTAACAGTGAATAAAATGGAAAAATCTCATTATTATAGTTTTACTTTAAATGATTAAAGCACATTTTAATCTACCTGTTTCTCAGTTCTTTAAAAATATCACTTCCACATTCCTCCTGATGAGGTATAACTTAATATTATAATTATTAATGCCAAGACATGTGGATAAACAGATGTACATAATTATATGTAATGTGTTAAGAAAACTAATACTCTTATATACAACTACATTTATGGTAATCATAACATCCTTCACATTTAGAAATCAAATGTCAAGTATTGTCATTGTTCATCTGGACTCTGCAGCATAATCTAGGTTATTGGCAGTGATGATGACTTTTTTCAGTTTGTTCATGGTTGCCTCATCCTTGGGAGCGTGGGAGTGGAAAGGCAATCTAGGTCAGCCTAGAGGGAGAGCCCCAGTGAAAAAAGAGTGTTGATTGAGGGAGGGCCTGCTTTTCCCCCTGGGTGCCTGAAATAATCACACAGAAATTGTATTAACTAAATAACTGCCTGGCCCATTATGTCTTATTGACTAACTCTCACACTGATTCAACCCATCTCTAATAATCTGTATATCACCACAAAGTAGTGGCTTACCGGGAAAGATTCAGCATGCCTGATCTGGCAGCTCCATGGCAGCTTTCTCTCTCTGCCCTTCTTCCCAGCATTCAGTTCTGTCTACTCCCCCTACCTAAGTTCTGCCCTATCAAAAGGCCAAGGAAGTTTCTTTATTCAACCAATGAAAGCAACACATAGACAAAAGAACCTCCTGCATCAAAAGAGTCCATCAGCATTTCTACCACAGGACTGCCTCAAACTTAGAACTGAATGTCTGGTAAGATAAAGTTCAAGAAAACTTACAGGAAAATTCAACACTCCCCTCCCTTTTCAGCAAGTCACTGAGTATAAGATGCATGAGAAATGACAAAAAGCACCTCCAGAGCATTATTGTACATGGAGGGTGAAGCTATTTGTGGTTAGATGAAGACATGTAGAAATGAGCTTTGTATCTGAAGTAGGAACAAAGACATTAAAATGTAAGTGACTATGATGAATAAAGAAAATGTAATATACCCACAAAGAATGAAGTCATGCCATTAAGCTGGAGGTCAATATGACTTACAAGATAAATCAGACTTTGAGAGACAAAAAGATATCTTCGATAATACATGGGAAAGAAGGAAGAAGAAGAGTGACTACAGGGAAGGGGACCATAGAGCAAAGACATAGGTTGTCACAGGGAGTAAACACAAATCAAAGCTCTTATATACATTCATGAAATGCCATAATGGAGTCTAATATTTTGTTCAACTACATACACCAATAAGGTATGTGACAGTTACCAACTTCTTCATTTGGGTTAAATTACTATTCCTTTCTTAGCATCAGCAGAGTACACCCTCACAGATAGAATGATATTATTTATCAATATTATAACTAATTAAAATATTATCAAAAATACAGGTGGTAAATTCATCGGTTCATCTAATCTGCTTATACTGAACACTAAGCCATTCATTACAAAATGATCATCGTGATATCAACTGTTATAGGAGACATTTAGAAGATATGAACAAAAAAGCTTGTTAAAGGAAGGAAATGAGAAGGTGATAATGTTTTATTATATATGCATGAAATTTTCAAAAAATAAAAGAAAAAAACTAATTTTAGCTCTTTCTAGTCATTTATTTGTCTCATTAGTCAAGAAAAAATAAATATCTAGGAAAAAGAGAGAGTAAAAGGATGCAAGAAAAGGATAAAGGAAACAGGGACCGGCAGAAGAGTAGCAATGACTTTGGCATGGTATTTTTTACGAACTTTTTCTCTAATACTATGTCATTTTTAAAATATTTTATTGTGTAACTTGGTTTCACAAAATATTAGTGTAGCAATGACCACACAAGCTATGTGTGGTCAGTGGATGAACATAGACTCACACTAAACAACGGGGAATATGATAAAATGATACCTTTAAACAAAATACCAGATTGACTACTGTGTACTATTTTCCAATTTTGAAAACATTCTAACTTTTGTGTGTGCATACTTTCCCTTTAACCTACAAATTATTCACATAAGTCAGAGACATTTGCAACCCTCAACCATTTGCCCCTAAAATCATCTCTAACAAATCCTGAAGTAGTAGTAATCATTTGTTAAAATAATGGAAATTGTTTAAAACCTCAAACTTAAAAGTATAATTATACTTTACACATTCTCAGACATTTTAAATATAATCAAATTTTCCTTTCTATAAACATACTAGTCTTGCAGATATGAGAACATTAAGCAATTTACATGGCTATGGGCATCTTCACGTGTCTTCCTGGACAACTCTTAGAAACACAGTCCTTACATAGTCATTGCTATGCATCAGAACCTGGTAGACAGATACTGGATTTGATTTTAGGACCACCAGAGAGCTGTCTCACTCCACACATTACCACTCTTTCCCTCTAAATCTACATTTTTACCCATAGTAGCTTGGAATTAAAAGATATAATTTCCAACTAATTTAATATAAAATGGTACTTAAGATATATTCAGTAAAAATTAATTGGTACAGACTCACAGAACATATTTGTGGCATGAGACTTTGGTTCAGAAATCATTAAAGTGGAGAGGGAGGTGATGCCATAAAACAATCCCACACCAGTAAAGAATTATTGATTATAAAAAGAGTTATTTATTCAAGGGGAAAACTTCCAGATCACCATCCTAAACAACAATCTTATGAGTGCAAACAAGAACAAAGTCTAGCAGCTGGAACAGGAGCTAGAAGCAAGAGAGCAGGCACATGGTTCCCGCTGCTTTTTAAACTACAAGAGACCATGCCCAAGTGGGCCAGTATCTTAAAGGCTGTTGGCTAAAGGAGCAGAATGTGCTCCCACAGCACCTCCCCTTTTTGTTTAAATAAGAGAGCTCTAAATCCAATACAAAACTATATACACTAGGAACAGATATCAAGTATAATTACAATTACAACCAGAATAAACTATATTAAGCAAGGAATATACACTAAATATTTTAATAAACATTCTGTCCTATGGAGTCTAAGTCTTGTATAGGAAATGGCTTGGCTAGATCATAAGAGTAGAGTGACTATGACTATCTAATCTTTAACCCAATCAAAGGCCTGAGAAGGGAGATAATATTACTTGAACAGGCAGGAAGTACAATCAAGTAGCTTCCAAAGCAAGTAATATATGATGGAGATAAGTAGCTACCTGAGCAATCACCCAAAGTCTCATTTTGTAACACTGAAGCAACCAACTTTGGCTAAGTCCTAGTGTAACTGACAGACCATTTTCAGAGGCAGAAAATTTTTCAAAACTGTTTTACCCTGTCTTTGCAAGATTTTACAATTCTGCTTATCCATTTCCAGATACTATAAAACTTGTACATGGTTGAGGCATTGTCAGTTCCTTGCCCAGAAGTTTTGCCAAGAAGAAAACAAACTCGAAGTGGAGTGTCTTCAGTGCTCAACATTCTCTCAGGAATAGATTGGTGCTGTCAGAAGCAATCATGTCTCATGTCAACAAAACCTTAAATTATTTAAATGCCAGGTTCCACACATCCTTGAAGTGGTTGAAGAATACCTATATAGACAGATTACAATCTCTATGTATCTAAAGAACCTAATTGATCTAACTACAGTTAGATCATATATGTATAACAAACATGAACAACTATTTACCTATAATAATTAATACATGTGTCTTGATCATAGGTAGGAGTAACATATAATACAATATGAAAATATACCCTAAAAGTTGTATCAATATACAAAATGACCTAAACTAAGGTAGAAACATGCATATATACAATCTGACAAAATAACTTTGTATGTATGCACAAATAATGTGAGCAAAAGTAACCAATAGAAATTGATCTTATATCAATATACAAAAACTCTACCAATGTAAATTATCCATAAATAATAGCTCACAAGTATTCACTCTATTATCTACTATTATTAACCACTTTTTTTGAACAAATATAGTTTTCTCCACAACCCTCTATCTAGTATAAGTAATAATCAACAACCCCTAACCAGTGTTCCCAACCCTATGGACAAACTTTTTGGGGATAGGGGGCATCATCTTCTAGAATTGCTTCCTGCTATCCTGGGGGCAATGTCCTCTTAATTGCATCCTGCAAAAAATTAAGTGGTAGTTAAGTTCAAAAATTACTGTCTAGTATAATTGCAAACAATTTTAGAGCAGTAAATAGGGCCAGTCTTTATTTGTGCTGGAATCCCTTTAATGGCCATAACTTCTGAATTGCATGACTACTGAATCAGCCTTTTCTGAACTCAAGGCTCATTGAAAACCTGAATACGTGTCTATGGTTTGGTGTACATATTTTAATTTACCAAATTCCATAAAGTGGAACACATCCATCTGCCAGATTTCATTCCTTTGAGTACCCTTAGGGTTACTCCCTGCAAGCAATGGTGTTTGATTATAGAAAGAGCAAGTAGGACACCTCTCTTTAATCTCCTTAGCTTGTTGCCATGTAATAGAAAACTCTTTCTTTAAACCTTTGTTATTGACATGATTTTTTAATGAAATTTAGAGGCCTGCAACACACTTCCAATCAATAATTGATCAATTTCTTCACTACCTTGTGCTAGAGCACCTGGCATGTATGGGATCAGATGTGTGTTATGTATATAGGACAAATCCTATTCCTGATTATGTATTGCACCTGGATGAACAATGAAGTCAATTCCGTATCATCTGGTATATATTCAGCAGTTTCAATATGTACGACAACTCTTTCCGCATATTGTGAATCAGTAACTATATTGAGAGGTTCTTTAAAATCCTTAGCACCATAAGAATAGCTCCAGAAGGCAGAATTATAAGGGCTTTGTTCCACCTTACTTAATCTTCTGATTTGTAAACTGCCTTTTCTGTTTTATTTGCATCAGTATAAAATGTGCTGGCGCCAGTTATTGGAGCATCACATACAATTTGGGGAAGGATCTAAGAAGTTCTCTTTATAAGGTTAAGTCTATTGCTTTTGGGATAATTGCTATTAATTTCTCTTAAAAAAATTAGCACAAGGTCTTTGCCGGTGTTCATTGTCTTCCCATAACTTTTTATTTTATCAGCAGTAAATGGCTCTATAATCTCTGCTGGGTCTATACCTGCTAATTGACAAAGTCTCAATTTACCTTTTATAATTAATTCAGAGACTTTTTCCACATAAGCTTTTGATTTTTTGCTTGGTTTATGTGGTTAAAAGATCCACATAAATATCATACCTCTGCATTAAAATCCTGTATGAGAAATTCTGGAAGGCAATATGACTAGAATACAATTAAGATTTGGATTCTCCCTATCCATATGTGCCTCTTGTAATTTTTCCCAACTCAAATGCCAAAATGATTTTGGTTAACAAAATCATAGAAAAATTTCCCAACATAAATAAGAACATGCCCATAAAGGTACAAGAGGCTTATAGAACACCAAACAGATTTTACCAGAAAAGAAGGTCCCCATACCATACAATAGTCAAAACACTAAACATATAGAACAAAGGAAGAATATTAAAAGCTGCAAGAGGAAAAGGTCAAATAATTTATATAGGGAGATCTATGCTGTATTTTTCAGTGGAGACTCTAAAAGCCAGAAAAGACTGGACAGGTGCCAAGTAGACTCTAAAAGACCACACTATTGTGGCCAGCAAAATTTTCAGTCACCCTAGATGGAGAAAACAATACTTTCCATGACAAAGTCAAATTTAAACAATACTCATTCACAAATCCAGCCCTACAGAAGATACTAGGAAGGAAAACTCCAAGCCCAGGGTTAACCACACCCACAAAGCACAAGAAGTAAATAATCTCAAACCAGTATAACTAAAGAATGAAAACACACACAAAAAAAAAAATCATTGGTCATTATTATCTCTCAATATCAGTTGACTGAATTCACCAATAAAAAGATACAAACAGAATAGGTTAGAAAACAGGACCCATCTTTCTGCTACCAACAAGAAACACACAACTTCAACATCAAAGATAGATATTATCTCACAGGAAAGGTTTGGAAAAAGATTTGCGTGCAAATGGCCCCAAGGAGCAAACTTGTGTAGCTATTGTAATATCTAACAAAACAGACTTTAGACCAAAATTAGTCAAAGGAGATGGAAACAGACATTTTATACTCAACCAAAGGAAAAATTCACCAAGATTACATTTTAATTCTGAACATGTGTGCCCCAAATGCAAGGGCACCCACATTTGTAAAAGAAAAAATGGCTAATGTTCAAATCACCCATCATCATTCACATATTGATAGTGGAAAACCAATGGACAGGTCACCCACATATGAACTAAACAGAAATATTGGAGTTAACAGATGTTATAAAACAAACAGACTTAACATATCTACAAAACAATTCATCCAAATAGAAAAGAAATACCAAGCTGGAAATTTACCTATATTTGATATATAAGTAATTCATTATTTCTCATCTATTAGTAACCCCAGTATAGAAACAATAAAAAAATTGTTACATAGATCAGTAAGACAGTAAAATCTGTTATATTAAATTAATAGGATGCTTTCAGGTAAGAATATCTTGGTCTCATTTATAAATCACATAAAATCATGAAAAATCTCACCTAGTGGTCAAAAGGTGTTGGTCTGATCCAGTTTTGTACATTCATGCTGTATATTCATACTTCATATTTATACAAGGCTAAGATATTTTCATTAGCTCATATATGAAAATACTTTTCTACTATGTATTTTTGAAGGTTATAATAAAGGTTATAATAACAGTAAAATTATTTTTGCATCTTGTGTTATGCAACTGTTAGCTTTGTCATTACATCCCTATGATGTAGCTCCTGAAGGCAGTAAATTTTACCTCTATAATTGAAATAACTGGATATCTGTGACAGCCTGTTGTTTTAGATCTACATTACCTCAATTTTATTTAATAGTAAAGATATCTATACTGACAGTAGGAATTTACATTTGCAAATAAACTTAATAATTGGTACTCTTCATCTTGTTCCATCCTAATATGGCTAGATTTACTTGTGAACAACACAATATAGAATCTCTTGAGAGGAAATTACAATGAAAGATTGTCCAGATTAGGTTAGGATCTATAGGTTGGCATGGAGGATACCTAATTTATATTAACTCATCATTGAAAATCTGGCCCTCTATGGGATCCTGAACTACATAAATTCACAGCAGGGGCTTAGTACAGGCAATCATGTGCCCATTCACTCTCTCTCTCTGGATGAGATTAATCGCTTCAAATTTTCTACTGTTACTTCCCCACAATGTCAGACTGTTGCCTGGGACTGTATGACAAAATCCTACTTTTAGTAATGTTTTATTTATATTTTAATTTAAAAAAAAAAAGCTTGCCTGAAGTTCAGAGAGTAAAACAGCCACACTGATCAGTCATATAAACAAAGCAGTGCTGACATACACATTTAATCCCAGTAACCATGCTAGTTTGCCGTAGAAACCAGGTGGTGGGCACATGCCTTTAATCCAGCACTAGAGAGGATAATAAAATGGGAGGAGACAGCTCTCACACACAGTCTCATTCTGAGATTCCTGGAGGCATGATCGCCATTTCCAACTGAGGTACAGGTATGAGTTGGTGACTGGCTGTTCTGCTTTTCTGACCTTCAGGTTGAACCTCAATTTCTGTTTGTGGGTTTTTATTGATTGTGCTACATTCTCCTTTAAAGTTGGTTCTGTCATAGTATTGTATTGTAGCAACAGAAATGGAACCAGGACAAACATAACCTTAAGCATGCAGCTAAATAGGGAGAGAATAATGTAAGCAAGTGGCAAAAAGACAAAGTATCCAAGTTACCAGCCACTGATGACAAGCTGTCAATGAGTCCCCTCTATTGTCTCTCAATCCAGGAAAGTTAGATTTGGACTTTTAATGAATCAATTTGAAGAAAGAATTTAATTTAAAACAAAAACAAAGATTGTTTTCTTTGAGATGCATTCATAATGATAGTAAGTTAGCTCAAGAGAAAAGGAAAGATACTTTATAGCTTGCAAATATTGCCAGACTCACAAAACACTTATTGATCTTGCATCAGGAAGAAACAATAAATCTCTCTTCTCCAGAATTCACATCACAAATCCCTCTTATTTGTGTGAAGCTTCAAATGGAATTATGTCAAAACTCAATCTCAAGATTATCACTCTCTAAAATAAATGTTTTAACAGGCACAAATGTTTTATTAAGAAATAAAGGATTTTACATTACTTGTGGAAAATTTTAAGAAGATGCACAGCAAGTAAACATGTTTATTGCAAATTCCAATTAAATGGCATTATTCTACTCAGTATCAAATAACAGAATCATTTTTCTGACCTATACAATCAATAGCTTATAGATACACAGGTAGCAACAAGTTTTCAAAAACACTATTAAAGTCAAGCAAGGATTTAAGTGTAAATAAATGAAAAAGTTACAATTTGAAGAAAGCTGTCCTTTCTTTTCTTAAAAATAACCTCTGTAAGAAAAATCACCAGATATTTGGTTAAAAAAAATCAATCAAAAAATAAAACTACTCATAAATAAACAAATAAATAGCACAAGGGAAAAAAAACATGAAATTAAAAAGAAGCTATCCGAGACAATCTAATCAACAGGCATATATATGAGGTAATTTATTTGTTCCAGTCTAAAGGTCCTACTGAAGAAAGTGGCAGGTTTATTGCCAGTCTAGCAAAAGCTGCTCCTTCAAATTTTTGGGATCATGTAGGTTTCTCTTTCAAAATTTCTTACTAATCTTTGGCAAAACATTGAAAAATAAAAAAAGGAAAGAAAGCAGCATACAATGCTTCTGAATTTCAGTCCAGGAATGTGTAAGACAAAATCAAAAGAAAATATAAAAGGGAAATTGTATTTCTTATCATCAGTTATTGAGACATTTCAAATTCTTGGTCCAGGCCCCGTTCTGCCCCAGAAACAGAGCACAGACATTCCTCAACTCCTAATCTTTCTGGTCATTCTGCAGGGGCCTCTCCAGCTACTGCCTCTCTCTTCCTATTCCATCCCAGCTTCTGCCCAGGTGTCCCATCCCTACTTCGGGGACATGAGACCCCCCCCCCCCAGCTCAGCCTGTATTTGGGCTGGGACCTGGTGGTGAGTGCAACCAGGCAGGAATTCCTTTGTTTCACTAAGCTTGCAGGCACCAAGCTAGGCCTTTTGTCTGTGAGGTCCTTGGACAGCAAGGGGCCCTGATCCTGTACCAGAAGATCCATCAGAGAGCATGTGAAGGAAGAGATGTGCAGGCACCAATGCAAGAATTCCTCCAACAATCTGAAAAGCAACATGGTAACTCCAGAATCCAGGGAACATACAACAGGATGATTTGAACACCCTAATCCAGAAGAAGTAGAAAAAAATGACATTATGAAAGTGATAGAGTCTCTTAAACAGGATGTGAAAAACTCCCTTAAAGAAATGGATGAGAAGAATAACAAAAAGTTTGAAGATATGAGTAAATCCATAAAAGATACCCTAAGAAACCAAGAGAAAAAAAAACAATCAAACAGGTAATAGAAACAGTTCAAGACTTGAAAACTGAAATGGAGGCAATGAAGAAAACACAAACCAAGGGCTGGCTGGATATGGAAAATCTAGGTAAATGAATAGAGATGACAGATACAAGCATAACAAACAGAATACAAGAAAGAAAAGAAAGAATCTCAGATGCTGAAGACACCATAGAGAAAATAAATACACTGATCAAAGAAAACAGAAAATCCAACAAATTCTCATCACAAAACATCCAGGAAATCTGGGACACAATAGAAAGACCAAACGTAAGAATAATAAGGGTAGAAGAAGGAGACGAATTACAGCTCAAAGGCCCAGAAAATATTTTTAACAAAATTATAGAAGAAAACTTTCCCAACCTAAAGAAGGATATTGAACCTATGAAGGTTCAAGAAGCATACAGAACACCAAATAGACTGGATGAAAACAAGCATCACCCTACCATATAATAATCAAAATAAAAAACAAACAGAATAAAGAAAGAATATTAAGAGCTGCAAAGGAAAAAGCTCAAGTAAGTTATAGTAGTAAACTGATCAGACTTACACCTGAGTTCTCTATGGAAAACATGAAATGATGTGGGAGTCTTCTGTTTTGTGTTGATTTCATTGGTTAAATAAAGAAACTGCCTTGGCCCTTTAATAGGATGGAAAATTAGGTAGGCAGAGTAAACAGAACAGACTGCTGGGAGAGAAAAGCCGAGTCAGGCAGTCGACATGATTCTCCCACCTGACACAGACGCAGGTTAAGATCTTCCCTGGTTAGCCACTTCGTGGTGCTACACACATTATTAGAAATGAGTTAAAGCAATATGTGAGAATTAGCCAGGCAGTGTTTAAAAGAATACAGTTTCCATGTAATTATTTTGGGGCATAAGGAAGCCAGGCAGCCGGGGCCTGACGCTCCAACAACAGAGTGGCACCCAACGTGATGGACTAAATCCACTTAAAAACCTGAGAGGGCTTTAAAACAAAGGGAGAGAGAGTTTGACACAGCTTTTGGCTGTTTGTGGGTGGCTTGCTCCAAAGAACTTTTCCTGAGTCAGCAGCAGGAAAAAACTGGCTGTTTTAAAATGCTGGCTTTCTGGACTGTGCCACCATTGAGATCTCTGTCTGGCTCCTGTGGGAGACAGAGCTTTTGAATGGAGCATTTGGAGAAAATGCTATGGCTTGCTTGATGGCAATGTGGACTGCTGTGTGCCTGAAACTGTGTGTGGCTCAGGGGCACCAAATGGCGCTGAAGCAGGAGCAGCTCAGCTCCGACATGCTGAACTGTGCTGGTCTCAGGCAGGAACTATTGTAATTACTATAATAACAGCACAATTAAGGTTTAGGCTGGCAGTAAACAGGCGGTACCGTATTACTCGTACATGGTACAACTTAAGTTTTTAAGACGTGCTTAACATTTTAAGAAATGTACCTGGATAGTAAAAAAAAAAAATTACAGATTCACAATAGGACAGATTCAGACCACTAAATGGATCACAATGTTGGATGAGTGTACATAGGCTTGAGAGAAAAAAAAGAGAGAGAGAAACAATAAAGTTAATGTCCTTAAAAAAAGGGTAAAGTCTTTGAAGAGACAGAATAAAGTAAAGTGATAGAGTAAAAATAAGCCATGTAAAAAATGGAAAATTCACAGAGAGTCTGTTTTCTTTAAAATTTTTGACTGTGAAGGAGCTAAATACAGAGAGACATTTCATTGTGTGGTCTGCCAAACTACATGTAAGTTCTAAAGGTGTCATGATTTCAGAATTTGGGTCTAAGGATATGATGCTTTGGAGAGAGTCTTCTTTTGTTTTCACAGAGGATGAGGCCCTATGGTATGATAGACCATGCCCTCCTGAAAGGTCACCATAAACACCTTCAAAAAATTACTTCACTCAACTGCCAACTGAGATGACCCTGGCACACAGGTTACACCATGAAAGATCTGAATAACAGTGCCCCCATTCAGCAGGAAGCAGTTTGGAGAGAAAAAACTGTGCACATGTTTCCAAATATTGTTTATAAATATTCTTTTACATTTAAAGGGAGATATGAGATAGATATGAATAATTTGCATTGGTATAAATTTTGCCTTATTGATAGAAATTTAAGGTCAATTTTATTATATGTATATGTATTTCTGATCTTGATTAAGGTATTGTGATTGTGTAGTTCATTTTTAAAACGTAATGTATAATTAGGAAATATAGGTTGTTAATGGATAATCATCGATAATAGTCAATCTTGTAGTCATATTAATTAGATTTTCTAGATATGTAGAGATATATTTCAGTTAAATAGGCATTCTTCATATCTATCAAAGACTACAGAATATGGCATTTAATTTTTTTTTCAGTGAGTACTGGAATTTGTCTGTGTTTAATTTCCAACTGCTTAAAATACCCCTGACCCCAAAAGGTAGGAGTACTACATTAACATGAAACAAGGAAATGAACATACCAATTGAAGGTCGCAGGCTACATTCATAATTAAAACATTCTGTTGCTAGAACAAAACAAGTCACACTCACACTCTAGACCAACACATTCTATAGGCAAACCACTCCCTGGATTGGATCCAAAGTTATCTCCATTAAAGAACTGGACTCTTGCTTGAATCCTTAGACTTTTGTTTGAGGTAGGAACACGTCTTCTTCTCTATTCCAGAAGTACAAGGTCTGACTATTAGCCACAACTGTTGACAATAACCTTGAGAGAACAGAACTGTCTGACCTAAATCTAGGTGGGAAGTTTGTTTGAGGTAGAAGCACAATAACTTTGAAGAAATAGAGGTAAATTCCAACTTTCTGACCTTTGGTCAGTGTGGAAATAGGCTCACACTTTGGGCCTTCACACTTAATCTCATCATTGGGCCTAATAGTAAACTCTGACAAATTTTTATCCATGTACTTATTAGCAGAATGTAGTTTTCCCAGTTGTTGTACTAGAGATGATTTTGATGGAAAAAAAAACAACTTTCATCTTAATGATATCTTAGTGGTTTAGTTTTAAAATTTTCCCCCACTTTTTTTTATTAAAAATTTCTGCCTCCTCCCTGCCTCTGCCTCACATTTTCCTCCCCATCCCCCAATCCCCTCCCCCTCCCTCTCTAGCCCAAAGAGCCATCAGGGTTCCCTGCCCTGTGGGAAGTCCAAGGTTCTCACCCCTCCATCCAGGTCTAGGAAGGTGGGAACCCTAACTTAGGGCTTTTCATGACAATGAGACACATCTGCTCCTAACAGCGCCAATCTACTTAAAGAGGAAGATGGGCATCAAAGAGGCTACTTATGGAGTTTGATAGCCATTTGGGCAAGAAACTGTTTTTGCCTGGACTGTTGAATAAACTGGACACAGAGAACCCATAGAGAGAAGACTGCTGAACTTTCCAAAAGGTGAGATGGTCTTTCGGGG
Organism: Microtus oregoni; assembly: GCF_018167655.1. Taxonomy (NCBI): domain Eukaryota; kingdom Metazoa; phylum Chordata; class Mammalia; order Rodentia; family Cricetidae; genus Microtus; species Microtus oregoni. The sequence continues at coordinate 20,371,680 of NW_024543093.1, read as the reverse complement.
TTCCTGATCTATGAAAGAGTCTATGAGACATTCTGCAGGACACAGAAGAAAGTGACTAAACTGTCTTTGGAATTTCCTGCTTCATGGAAATGTCTGCTGGATACTATGGGCCTGTAGGCCAAAGATGGATACCCCAACGGTACAGAGGAACTTTGGGTGACTGTCCAGGCAGCAAGATGTCTCTGTCATTTCTAGAGTTTACTATGTTAAAGTCAAGGCCTTTCTTTTTTGTTTAAACAGAAAAAGGGGAAATGATGTGGGAGTCTTCTGTTTTGTGTTGATTTCATTGGTTAAATAAAGAAACTGCCTTGGCCCTTTAATAGGATGGAAAATTAGGTAGGCAGAGTAAACAGAACAGAATGCTGGGAGAGAGAAGCTGAGTCAGGCAGTCAACATGATTCTCCCACCTGACACAGACGCAGGTTAAGATCTTCCCTGGTTAGCCACTTCGTGGTGCTACACACATTATTAGAAATGGGTTAAAGCAAGATGTGAGAATTAGCCAATAAGAGGCTAGAACTAATGGGCCAGGCAGTGTTTAAAAGAATACAGTTTCCATGTAATTATTTCGGGGCATAAGCAAGCCAGGCAGCCGGGGCCTGCAGCTCCAACAACAATGAAAGCCAGAAGGTCTTGGATAGATATGCTGCACAAACTAAGAGAACATGGATGCAAGCCCAGACTGCTATACCCAGCCAAGCTTTCATTTACAATCAATGGAGAAAACAAAATATTCCAGGATAAAAAAAAATTAAACAATATGTAGCCACAAATCCAGCCTTACAGAAAGTAATAGAAGGAAAATCACAACCCAAGGAATCTAATAATGCCCACAATAAGTCAGACATCTAGTGACCCTACACCAGCACAACTCAAAGAAGGGAAACACATAAACTCTACCACCAAAAAAAGGAAAAAAAATAACCGGAGTTAACAACCACTGGTCATTAATATCAATAGACTCAATTCACCAATAAAAAGGCACAAGCTTTGAGATTGGATGGGAAAACATGATCAACATTCAGCTGTTTACAAGAAACACACCTCAAGCAAAGACAAACATCTACTCAGAGTAAAGGGTTGGGAAAAGGTTTTTCAATCAAATGGACCTAAGAAACAAGTAGGTGTGGCCATTCTAATTTCTAATAAAATTGACTTCAACCTAAATTCAATCAGAAGAGATGGGGATGGACACTTTATACTCTTAACAGGAACAATCCATCAGGATGAAGTCTCAATCCTGAATATCTATACCCATAATATAAAAGTACACACTTATGTGAAAGAAACATTACTATAACTCAAGGCAGATACCAAACCCCACACACTAATAGTAGGAGACTTCAACACACCTCTCTTACCAATGGACAGGTCAATCAGACAGAAACCTAATAGAGAAATAAGAGAATTAATGGAGGTAATGAATCAAATGGACTTAACTGACATCTACAGAACATTCCACCCAAATAAGAAAGAATATACCTTCTTCTCAGCATCTCATGGAATCTCTTGAAAATTGACCATATACTTGGTAACAAAGCAAACTTCAAGATACAAAAAAAATATTAGTAACCACCTGTGTCTTATCAGATCACCATGGAATAAAGTTAGAACTTAACAATAATTCTGCCCCCAGAAAGCCTAAAAATTCATGGAAGCTGAACAATCAAGTACTGAACCTCCCCTGGGTTAGGGAAGAAATAAAGAAAGAAATTAAAGTCTTCCTTGAATTCAACGAAAATAAAGACACAACATACCCAAACCTATGGGACACTATGAAAACAGTGCTAAGAAGAAAGTTCATAGCTCTAAGTGCCCACTTTAAAAAATGGAGAAAGCTCACATTGGAGGTTTAACAGCACAACTGACAGCTCTAGAAAAAGAAAGATGCACACTCACCCAGAAGAAGTAGAAGACTGGAAATAATCAAACTGAGAGCTGAAATCAACAAAATGGAAACACAGAAAACAATCCAAAGAATCAATGAAGCAAAGAGCTGGTTCTTTGAGAAAGTCAACAAGATTGACAAACATTTATCCAAACTAATCAAAAGGCAGAGAAAGAACATGCAAATTAACAAGATCAGAAATGAAAAGGTGATGGAGGAAGGTCATTGGTTAAATAAAAAGAAACTACTTGGCCCTCATTGGTTAGAAGATAGGTGGGAGGAGTAAACAGAACAGAACGCTGGGAGGAAGAGGAAGTGAGCTCAGACTCCACAGCTCTCCTCTCGGGAGCAGACGCCTCAGAGAGAGATGCCATGCTCCCAGCTCCCAGGCAGATGCACGTGATGAAGCTCTGACCCAGGATGGACATAGGCTAGAATCTTCCCAGTAAGCACACTTAGGGGCGCTACACAGATGATTAGAAATGGGCTAAATTAATATGTGAGAATTAGCCTAGAAGAGGCTAGATAGAAATGGGCCAAGCAGTGATTAAATGAATACAGTCTGTGTGTTGTTATTTCGGGCATAAGCTAGCCAGGCAGCCGGGGTGCTGGGGACGCAACCCCGCTGCTCCTATTACTACGAATGGCGCCCGACGTGATGGGCTAAACCCACTTAAAAAACCTGAGAAGGCTTAAAAATAAGGGAGAAAGAGTTTAACACAGATTTTTGCTGTTTGTTGGTGGCGTGTTGTAGAGAGATTTCCTGATTCGGCACAGCAGCAGAAAAAATGCTGTGTCATTTTAAAGCGCAGCTTCTTGAGGCTGTGCTGCCAGCAAGAACTCTGGCTTTAAAGCATTTGTGGCACTCTGCTTGCTAGAGGCAAGCAAGCGCTCTCATCTAAGAGAAGCTTCCTGACTCAGCTTTAGCTGCAAAACCCTGCAGCTCATTAAGAGGTCCTGCCACGAAACACTTAAACGGTGTTGATGAAAAGCTGAACACATGCTTTTCGGTTTTCAGCCGTAACAGGAAAAAAGCTGCGTGGTTTAAAAATGCCAGCTTTTTGGGCTGTCCTGCCAGGACAAACTATGACTCTTTTACGCAGGCGGTCCATGCGGTTTGCAAGCACAGGCTGCTGAAGCTCGCTTGCTGGCAGGGACCTTGAAATGCCATAGACTTGTGGCAGTAAACATGGCTACAGCCAGTACCTCAGCCATGAGGTTGGAAAGCTAAGGAATGGACTGGATCTACCTGGCAAAGCCACGGCTTTAGTCCTACTGATATTGCTTGGTAAATTAAAGACTCATGTGGTCAGAAAAAGAGAGATATATGTGGTAGCACACGCCTTTAATCCCAATGCCTGGAAGGCAGACACAGGCCTATCTCTGAGAGTTCAAGGACAGCCTGGTCTACAGAGTTATTCTAGGTCAAAGATACAGAGAACCTGTCTCAAAAAGCAAAAAGTTAAAAGTAAAAATAAACGAAATAGAGGTTAAAACAAAGCTGTACAAAGATGGAAAATAGACAGAGATTTTTGATACTGTATGCTATTATGCTCTCTTTGAATTGTTTAAATGCTGAGGAAGGAGCAACAGCTGCTAAAAGATATTTGTTTATAAGTGCTGCTGAACTAATCCAACATAGATATTTTGATGCCTTGACTTTGAAATTTGGATCTAAGGACATGATGCTTTGGAAAGGAGTTTCTTATTTTGTTTTCACAAAGGATGAGACCCTGTTCATTTCTTCTTCTATTCCGATTTGGTATGATGGACCATGCCCTCCTGAAGGGTTGTTGTGAACATATTCAGAAAATTGCTTCGCTCAACTGCCAACTGAGATGAAACTAGCACACAGGTTATACCGTGAAAGACCTAATTAACGACGCCCCCATTCAGCAGGAAGCAGTTTAGAGAGAAAAAACTGCGCCCATGTTCCCAAATATGGTTTATAAATGCTCTTTAACATTTAAAGGGGGATATGATATAGGTATGAATAATTTGCATTAGTATAGATTTTGCTTTATTGATAGAGATTTATGGTCAATTTTGTTATATGTATATGTATTTCTGATCTTTATTAAGGTATTGTGATTGTGTAGTTCATTATTAAAATGTAATGTATAATTAGGAAATATAGGTTGTTGATGGATAATCATAAATAATAGTCAAGTTTGTAGTCATGTTAGTTAATATTTTCTAGATGTGCATAGATATATTTTATATAGGCATTCTTCATATTTTTCAAAGATTATAGAATATGGCATTTTAAATGTTTTAATAACTTAGGACTTTTCATGACAATGAGACACTCTGCTCCTGGCAGCACCAATCTACTTCAAGAGGAAGATGGGCATCGAAGAGGCTCCTTATGGAGTTTGATAGCCATTTGGGCAAGAAACTGCTCTTGCCTGGACTATTGCATAAACTGGACACAGAGAACCCACAGAGAGAGGACTTCTGAACTTGCCTAAGGTGAGATGATCTTTCGGGGTTCCTGATTCATCAAAGAGTCTATTAGACATTCTGCAGGACACAACAGATAGTGACTGAACTGACTTTCAATTTTCCTGCTTTATGGAAATGTCTGCTGGATACCATGGGCCTGAAGGCTGAAGATGGATGCCCCAACGGTACAGAGGAACTTTGGGTGACTGTCCAGGCAGAGAGATGTCTCTGTCATTTCTAGAGTTTTAAAAGTTGCTTTTTTCTTGTTTGCTTAGGTAGTATTGTATCTTTCTGTAGTCTTTGACGGAGTTAAGAATAGTTAGTTATAGTTATTGTTTTCCTTAGTTGTGATAAAGATTATTGTAACTTTTACTTGATAACTGTTTTGTTATATGTAATTTTGCTATGTTAAAGTTAAAGCCTTTTTTTTTTTGTTTAAACCGAAAAAGGGGAAATGATGGAGGAAGGTCATTGGTTAAATAAAAAGAAACTGCTTGGCCCTCATTGGTTAGAAGATAGGTGGGAGGAGTAAACAGAACAGAACACTGGGAGGAAGAGGAAGTGAGCTCAAACTCCACAGCTCTCCTCTCGGGAGCAGATGCCTCAGAGAGACGCCATGCTCCCAGATCTCAGGCAGACACACGCGATGAAGCTCCGACCCAGGATGGACATAGGCTAGAATCTTCCCGGTAAGCGCACTTAGGGGCGCTACACAGATGATTAGAAATGGGCTAAATTAATATGTGAGAATTAGCCTAGAAGAGGCTAGATAGAAATGGGCCAAGCAGTGATTAAATGAATACAGTTTGTGTTGTTATTTCAGGCATAAGCTAGCCAGGCAGCCGGGGTCCTGGGGACACAGCCCCGCTACCCTTATTACTACAAAAAGGGGGACATAACAACAGACACTGAGGAAATTAAGAGAATCATTAGATCTTACTACAAAAGCTTATATGCCACAAAGTTGGAAAATGTAAAAGAAATGGACTTGTTTTTAGATAAATGCTATATACCAAAATTAAATCAAGACCAGGTGAACAATTTAAATATGCCTATAAGTCATGAGGAAATAGAAGCTGTCATAAAAAACCTCCCAACAAAAAAAAAGCCCAGGACCTGATGGTTTTAACGCAGAATTTTATCAGAACTTCCAAGAAGAGCTGATACCCATACTCCTTAATGTGTTTCACATAATAGAATCAGAAAAGTCATTGCCAAATTCTTTTTATGAAGCTAGAGTTACCCTGATTCCAAAACCACACAAAGACCCAACCAAGAAAGAGAATTACAGACCAATCTCACTCATGAACATCAATGCAAAACTTCTGAATAAAATTCTAGCAAACAGAATCCAAGAACACATTAAAAAAATATCCATTACAATCAAGTAGGTTTTATCACAGAGATGCAGGGCTGGTTCAATATACAAAAATCTATCAATGTAATCCATCACATAAATAAACTGAAAGAAAAAACATATGATCATTTCATTAGTTGCTGAAAAAGCATTTGACAAAATTCAACATCCCTTTATGATAAAGGTTTTGGAGAGGTTAGGGATACAAGGGTCATACCTAAATATAATAAACAGCAATATATAACAAGCCAACAGCTAATATCAAATTAAATGGAGAGAAACTCAAAGCCATTCCACTAAAAATTAGGAAAAAGACAAGGCTGTCCACTCTCACCATATCTCTTCAACATAGTTCTTGAAGTTCTAGCAATAATGATAAGACAACATAAGGAGATCAAGGGGATTCAAATCAGAAATGAAGAAGTCAAACTTTTGTTATTTGCAGATGATATGAGTGTAAACAATAGTGACCACAAAAACTCTACCAAAAACCTCCTACAGCTGATAAATAACTTCAGTGATGTGGCAGGTTACAAGATCAACTCCAAAAAATCAGTAGCCCTCCTATACACAAAATATAGAGAAGCAGAGAAAGAATTCAGAGAAACTTCATCTTTTATCATAGTCACAAATAACATAAAGTATCTTGGGGTAACTCTAACCAATAAAGTGAAAGATCTATTTGACAAGAACTTTAACACATTGAAGAAAGAAATTGAAGAGGACACCAGAAAATGGAAGGATCTCCCATGCTCTTGGATGGGGAGAATCAACATAGTAAAAATGGCAATTCTACCAAATGCAATCTGTAATTTCAATGGAATCCCCATTAAAATCTCAACAAAATTCTTCACAGACCTAGAGAGAACAATAATCAACTTTATATGGAAAAACAAAAAACCCAGGATAGCCAAAACAATCATATACAATAAAGGAACTTCTGGAGGCATTACCATCCCTGACTTCAAACTCTATTACAGAGCTACAGTATTGAAAACAGCTTGGTATTAGCATAAAAACAGAGAAGTCAACCAATGGAATCAAATAGAAGACCCAGATATTAACCCACAAACCTATGAACACCTGATTTATGACAAAGGAGCTAAAAGTATACAACGGAGGAAAGCATCTTCAACAAATGGTGCTGTAATAACTGGATGTCAACCTGTAGAAGAATGAAAATAGATCCATATCTATCAGCATGCACAAAACTCAAGTCCAAATGGATTAAAGACCTCAATATTATTTGGAACACACTGAACCTGATAGAAGAGAAAGTGGGAAGTACACTACAACAGACGGGCACAGGAGATCGCTTCCTATGTATAACCCCAACAGCACAGACATTAAGGGCAACATTGAATAAATGGGACCTCCTGAAACTGGGAAGCTTCTGTAAAGCAAAGGACACAGACATTAAGGCAAAAAGGCGACCTACTGACAGGGAGATCTTCACCAATCCCGCAACAGACAAAGGTCTGATCTCTAAAATATATAAAGAACTCAAGATACTAGACTTTAAAATGCTAATTAACCCAATTAAAAATGGGGCACTGAATTGAACAGAGAATTCTCAACAGAAGAACTTCAAATGGCCAGAAGACACTTAAGGTCATGCTCAACCTCCTTAACGATCAAGGAAATGCAAATCAAAACAACTTTGAGATATCATCCACACCTGTTAAAATGGCTAAAATCAAAAACACCAATGATAGCCTTTGCTGGAGAGGATGTGAAGAAAGGGGTACACTCATCCATTGCTGGTGGGAATGCAAACTTGTGCAACCACTTTAGAAATCAGTGTGGCAGTTTCCCAGGAAATTCAGGATCAACCTACCCCAGGATCCAGCAATACCAATCTTGGGAATATACCCAAGAGATGCCCTATCATACTACAAAAGCATTTGTTCAACTATGTTCATAGCAGCATTATTTGTAATAGCCAGAATCTACAAAAAACTTGATGCCCCTCAATGGAAGAATGGATAAACAAAGTGTGGAATATATACACACTGGAGTTCTACTCAGTGGTAAAAAAAAAAAAAAAAAAAAAAAAGACATCTTGAATTTTACATGCAAATGGATAGAAATAGAAAACACTATACTGAGTGAGGTAACCCAGACCCAAGAAGATGAATATGGTATGCACTCACTCATTAATGGATTCTAGGCATAAATAAAGGTTATTGAGTCTATAGTTCATGATCCTAGAGAAGCTAAATAATAAGGTGAACCCAAAGAAAAACATATAGTTATCCTCCCGGATAATGGAAGTAGACAAGATTGCCAGGCAAATATTGGGAGCGAGGTGGGGGACAAGGGGGAGAGTTAGGGGAAATGTGGAGAGAAAAGTGAGAAGGGGAGGATGGGGATAGCTGGGGGGAATGAGATGGTTGGGATGGAAGAAGTGTGGATATGGGAGTAGGGAAGTATATATCTTAATTAAGGGAGCCACCTTCGGGTTGGCAAGAGACTTGAACCTAGAGTGGCTCCCAGGAGCCCAAGACGATGTCCCCAGTTAGTTCCTTTGGCAGCTGAGGATAGGGAACCTGAAATGACCCTATCCTCTAGCAATACTGATGAATATCTTGCATATCACCATAGAACCTGCATCTGGCGTTGGATGAAGATAGAAACAGAGACCCACGTTGGAGCACTGGACTGAGCTCCCAAGGTCCAAATAAGGAGCAGAAGGAGGGGGAACATGAGCAGGGAAGTCAGGACAGCGAGGGGTGCATCCACCCCCTGAGACGGTGGGGCTGATCTAATAGAAGCTTACCAAAGCCAGCTGGTTCGGACTGATCAAACCGGACTCGCTGAATGTGCCGATTAATGAGGGCTAACTGAGAAGCCGAGGACAATGGCACGTAGTTTTGATCCTACTGCATGTACTGGCTTTGTGGGAGCCTAGTCTGTTTGGATGCTCACCTTCCTAGACCTGGATGGAGAGGGGAGGACCCTGGTCTTCCCACAGGACAGAGACCTCTGACTGCTCTTTGGACTGGAAAGGGAGGGGGAGGAGGGTGGGTCGAAGGGGAATGAAATGGGAGGAGGGGAAGAGGTGGAAATTTTTAACAAAATTTTTAATAAATTAAAATAAATAAAAGAAAAATAAAGTAGAAGCAAAAAAATATTGGTCCAGGAAAGATCAATAATAAATATCTGTTTAATGATATATTATTGAATTTGTATATATATATATATATATAATAAAAATAACTAATTCCTTTTTACAAGTGTATAATTTAGGTTGACTGGTGTATCAGATAGATTATATGAGCATTTAATAAAAAACTACTTTAAAATTCTGCCGATGATTAAAACCATTTTTATGTCCATCTTGTAGTATGACTCAAAACAGTAAAGTTAAGTATACACAGTGGGATTTTAATAAATATGTGTTTATTAAAGCATTATTCTCTCTATACTTATCAGTTTAAAAATATATATTGGTTAACTACTGTGTATCATCATATATGGAATGTGGCAGCATACAAAATATACAAAAATTCTTACTTGACAAAATTCAGCAAATTAATACAGGAAAAGAAAGAATGAGAGCCAAAATACTAAACTTGATTGTGTATATCCTATTTGGCCTCATTTTATCTTTCATATCACTTTCAAGTTTAACAATTTAACAATTATTCAATGAACCAACAGCACAAAGTTGTAGTTCCTTGGTTCCTAAAATACATCAAGATTTCTTCATTAGTGACCTTCTCACTGTATCAAAAAATCATCAAAAAGAGTTCTAAGAGTGGGCAAAACCATATCAAATTTTAAGGGAATAAGAATAGAATGATGTGGGGGTGTGGGGGGTGTGGGTGTGTAATTACTTTGCTTTTTTAATGCTTGAGATTAAAACCTAGAACTGCATGCATGTTAGGCAGGTAGTCTACCACTAAGCTGTATTTTCAATATACCTTTAAAGCTAAAAGACTTATATAATAAGCACAGACCTTAAAACAGTTTCGTCCACGTGCTGCTCGATATATAAACTAGAAAAATAAGAGAAAAACTCACACCAAAAACTACTAATAAAAGGCTGGGCATATACACACTTTAATCACAACACTTGGAAGGTAGAGGCTTCTGGATCCCTTTGAGTTTGAGACCAGCCATGTGTATCTAGGGAGTTCCAGGACAACCAGAGCTACATAGTAAGACTCCATCTCAAAAACAACTACATCAGCAACAACAAAAACTAATAAAGGAATAAACAAGAAGTTATAAAAGCAATAGATTTTAACAAAAGAAAAATGTACTTTACCACTTGAGTGAAAAATAAATAGCAGTATTTCTGACTTGATTTGACATCATTAAAAATATCAAAAGAGCTACAAATAACATGAACACTTAAATTTTAATAGTTATAGATGTACAAAATTCCTGTCTAATAACTGAGTTGTCATGAAATAAACTTGGTGAAAACAAACTGATAATCTAGTGACAGCCACTGCATTTCACTCTTTTTCATCGCTTGAGAGATTTATACATGGATATAATATGTTTTGAACAAATCTAGTCCCTAGTTTTTCCCTTGAGATTCTTATCTCCTCACCACTGTGCCCTCCCAATTCCATGCATTGCTGCTATTTTTGCTTTTAATCCACTTAGTTTGGGGCTGGATAGATGGTTCAATAGTTCAAAATACTGGCTACTTTTTCAGAGGACCCAAATTCAATTCCCAGTATGCATGCAGTGATTTACAACTATCTGTCATTCCAGATTCAGAGGATCCAACTCATTCTCTGCCCTCTGTGAGCACCGCATGCCATAGTCTATGCATGCAGGCAAACACATGCTTAACATAAACAAACAAACAAATCTAAAAATATTATTCCACTTAGCAGGTATAGCCCCATCTACTGGAACGTGTTCAGTCTCAGAATCACCATTCCCAAGGACAACTGACTCTCCCTCTTCCAGCAACTAACAGTTACCAATAACTTCTCAGCTAGAGAAAGAACTTTATGACTCCTTCCTCATCCATATTGGTCTTTTGCAGATTTTGTGCATGCAGTCCCCTATCCCATAATTTCATGTTTGCAACAGTATTATCATGTTGTTCAGAAAACACTGTTTTGGTGTATTAAGCCTCCCAAATTTTAGAGTTTATCTCAGAAGAGGGAGTAGAAAGAATGGATTACACTCCTTTTAGGTCATATTATAATTCCCTGGGACAAAGAAAAACTACATTTATTCTTGGGAAAGGAGTTGAAAATGTTGTTAGAGCAACCGTGTCCTTTCTCAGCTCTCATTCATTTGGGAGCTTTGCTATCATCTTCAAATGTGAGTCTCTAATTGTTTAAAGAACTGATTTGGTTTCAGAGGTTTAACTCCATCTCACTCTTTCTAACTATCTCTCTTGGTTATTATTTCTTTTTCTCACTGTTTTGCTCTCTCTATGTATGCTTTATACTACCAAATACTAGGAATGGGATTTTATGACTATCTTTCTTTATCCATAAGATTGAACCATGTGTACAGATTAGACAAGTCATTACCAAGTAAAGACAAAAACAAAAGATCTCAGTGTTCTCCACAACATGTGAAGGCATCATGCCTGAATTGCTGCTGTACTTAATGAAAAGCATGTATATCATTTAGTATATGGCTGGTGCTGGTTCACAATAAGGAATCAAAATTCATAAATTTATAACATAGCATATTTTGTTTATTTATTACATAGTCCTTCTATAAATATCATTTAATAGTTTCTCAGATGCAGGATTAGCATTCATTTTCTAAGGATAGGAGGCAGCTTATTCATAATGGCTTTGAAAGCCTATCCTTAATTTTCTTAATTATTTTGCAAACATCGCCTACTATCTCCCCTGCTCCCCCACATACACACACAAAAAGAAAAGAACCTAAAATTTCTGTAGTCTTTTTTACTAAGGTTCATTGTTTTTCAGTTCTCTATTATTATTTTTATCTTTTTCATTCCCAGAACTTGTAGATTTTCAAGATACTAGCTGTAACCTCCAAAGCCATTATCATTGAGAATGAGCCTTATTCCAATCTGCAATTCTGAATCTTCAATTTTCTCTTCATTGAACTGATTAACAAGCCGTGTGATAAGGCTGGTAACTCTGTGATTCTAAGCCCTTAAAGATCTCACAGGCTTCAGCTATTGGCATTATTCAAATTCAAATTCAAAATACCCATATCTAAGCCTCCCCTTCTCTTCCTTCCCATCCTACATTCCTATAGGAAGACAGAAAGTTATGGACAGTCATCCGTTAGTCAAGAATGGAGTTCAAAACAAGAAAACTTATAACAACTATAAGCTATAAGTGAAACATTGAACAAAGTACCTAAGTTTCCTTATATTTTTCAAGAATTTTTCTCTAACTATAAAATAAATATCAATGTAATCAATTAGTTTCAAATTTCTTGCCTTGCCAAGTTATCCAGTTTTGATGTGTAAAAGGGATTAATCAGCAACTCTAAGACTGGGTAATGAGCGAATAAAAACTTAAGTATCTAAATATAATTGTGGTATTATATTTACATCCCCAAAGAATGACTAAAAATGGCTTTAAATTATTTCAGTCAGGCCATGATGGTGTATGCCACCAACACTCAGGAGGAAGAGGCAGGCAGATTTGTGTGTGAATTCAAGGCCAGCCTGGTCTACAAGAGCTTATTCCAGGACAGGCCCCAAAATTCAAAAAAAAAAAAAAACCTGTCTTGAAAAACTAAAAAAGAAAAAGAGATTATTACAATCTATCATCTTTGCTCAAATGTTTCAAACTCAGTCTGACACATCGGTCTTTTAATATACAGTGAACACCAACACTGCTTGGTAATTCTAAGAGCCAAACCTTTCTCCTTAATTTGGGCTAAAACTTTATTATCCACAGCTTAATGTAGCCCTTCAAAAAATACACAAGAACAACCCTATCTTTTAGTTGTTTTTTCTTTTCTCTTCTCTAAACTCACAATTTCTAATTATATAATTTTCACCAAAGACTCTATCCCTAGAAGGCATAGTCATTAATGATTACAAGATAGATCTATGAATGTGCTGACCATCGGAAGTTTGTTAAATACATGCTTAATAATCTTGGATTCCCAATTTTGAAAAAAGAATAAATAAACCACATGTTGATATTTTATGCCTATAACTTAGTGTTACACATGTCTTTAAGAGATAATATAAACCATTATAAATGATAACTATATGCTCCCTATAGATTTGCTGTGTCTATGGGTATTTGAACCAAATTTTGAGGCAACTTCCATAAAATGGATTTCTCATAAGATTAAAAAAAACACAAGAGGAAAGATTATTTTGAAATTCTTATAATTTTTGAGAAAATAATATTGAAATTATACTCTTACTGTTTCTGCAATAAATCAATACATATAAAACTGAAAATAAAGGATGGTAGCACAAAAACATTGTTACCTATGAAGGGGTATCAGTTGGTTCATTGTATTTACTTGTCTAAAATTCATTTCCTGTCTTTACAATTTACACTAGTGCTAGGTTTAGGTATACATAAGTTAAACATGATTTCATTTCTTAAGGAGTGAGCCAGAGCAAACCCAGATCACAATACAGTACAATTTGTCCTTAGTAGAGATGGAAATGGAAATTTCTGCAAAGACAAAATAGTGCATGGGAAGTATACACCAGTGTGCATGAACAAACAGAAAAATTACCCCTGCCAACATTGTTGTGGGTTCCTAAAGGAAAGATGCATAGGAACAAGGCAATAAAGGATGAAAACATGTTGATTCTTGCCATACAGAATAGAAGCATAGTGTAGTGGATGTAAAAGAAGTCCAGGGATTCCAAGGCCATGCAGCTAAGGTCACATTACACTTCCACTCACACTACCTTCTCTCATGATACGTCAATCCAGAGTTTTTACAAATGCAAATCCAATATTGAATTGCCATTCATTTATTAAGAACTAAACCCTACTCACCCACTCACTCAATGATGAATTAGTTTTCTAAAATTGTAGATAGTAGCAATAGATTCTAATTTTTTGTGAAATTGTGGAAGAGTTTGAGGAGTAGCCCCTATACAACTAGTATCAGAACCTCCTATTGTTTCCTTTCTGGAACAAATCATCCTCTAAAATAAATCAGTACAAGGATGATTTGAGAAAAACTTTAACCTCATTTCAAAAAGCCTACTTGTCATATCATATTGACCCTCACAATAATCCTTTCTATTTCCTCTACACTTCCATCCATTTTGGATATGAATTCTTTCATTTTGAAGAACAGGACCAGTTATACCAATGGCCCCTGAACACAAACAAAGGAAACAACAAAAAATCCGAAGGAAAAGTTGAAAAGGTTCACAGATAATTAAACCTACAAAAAGTAAATGTTTAATCCTCTATATATAACACTACCAACACATTGGATGTTGTGACAGTAGTTCCTGTTCACAGTCTTTATCCTTGTTTCTGTATGCCAACATTTGTCAGGGATATATCTACATATACATATATTTATATGTTAATCTCTGTTTGTATATATGTGTGTGTGTTTATATACATTTGTGTGTGTTTTATAGGTGAGTGTGTTTGTATATACGTGTGTGTGTGAGTGCACGCACACACACACACACTCGTGCTCATGCATGTGTTTATCTCAAAGGAACAACTTCCAAGATCGACCTTTACAAAGGTCAATGTGCAAATCCCACTGAGCTTAAATCAGTTGTCTTTAGGGCACAGGCTGCAACCACCTTTGACCATAAATTAATGTCTATCAATCACCTTGAATCTCATTCAGATTTCCCAGGCCTCTCTTTGGAACCTTTTAACAAGACTCAAGATACAGGAAAATGCATGTTAAAAGTTTCCCCATTGATGTATTAATTTGATAACCTCTAGCTTAGATGAGCAATTTCCTGACAATAAATCTTAAACAAATCTTGTTGAAGAAATATTTTCTTACTGAGGTGTTTATAAAAATATTCACTGTCCACGAGGGGTGCACCCACACTCTGAGACAATGGGGATGTTCTATCGGGAACTCACCAAGGCCAGCTGGCCTAGGTCTAAAAAAGCATGGAATAAATCCGGACTAGCTGAACATAGCGGACAATGAGGAATACTGAGAACTCAAGAACAATCGCAGTGGGGTTCTTGGTCCTACTGCACGTACTGGCTTTGTGGGAGCCTAGGCAGTTTGGATGCTCACCTTACGAGACCTGGATAGAGGTGGGCAGTCCTTGGGCTTCCCACAGGTCAGGGAACCCTGATTGCTCTTCGAGCAGATGAGGGAGGGGGACTTGATCGGGGGAGGGGGAGGGAAATGGGAAGCGGTTGCGGGGACGAGGCAGAAATCATTAATAAATAAATAAATTAAAAAAAATAACAAAAAAAATATTCACTGTCTTTCAATACCCCACAACAATCCAATGAATTTGCAAACTTCAGAGATAATTACAGCCCCTTACTTTCTACATCACTCCAAGCCTGGAATTTTCAGTTCTACATAGTTCTCCAAGCACACAGAACATAATTTCATATCTCCAGACCGTTCTTTGATGCGATATTTTAGGACTAAATGACATTATTTCCACCCCCAATCAGTATGTTTTTGGCAACAGTAGCCCACTTGGTGAAAAATATTTCTCTCACTTGACAAAAAATTGTGTAGAAATGGAAGCAACCCAGACTGAAGGAGAGTCTTTACATTTCCCTATCTCTAAAATATAAATCGACTTCTCAAGGAGTCCTTAAAGGAGAATATCATTCCATATGTTTTTGTAAATACAACTGTATTCTGATGTTTTACTTAAATAATGGGTGTAAACAAAATTTGTACAAGTTTACACTCTTAAACCTGAGTGAAAACTCTACATTTTTGTAATAAAAGCAAATACACCAAAAGTGTGTGTGTGTGTGTGTGTGTGTGTGTGTGTGTGTGTGTGTGTTTTAGGTATTAAGTTCTATGTTCAACTGTAGAAAATCATAAAAGTATTAAAGAGCCAAGATTTAAATAGTTGCTTTGAATTTTTAGTTAAATTTCTGGCTCCTTTGTCACATAGGGACCTGCAAAGAGTCAGCCAGCAGATACCCCTTGGCACACATTCTTCCTACTTAAATCACTTAAATTTTCTTTTCTCCTCCAATGTATATTAATCTTGAAAGGGAAAATCATACCTTCTTGGTAATACATGATCAACAATGTAGATGTCAACAGATACTGCATTTATTTTTCCATCATGGTCAATGAAATGTATGTTTTTACTTTATTTTCAGATTTACATACGAGGCCACAGAACAATAGGCAAGGTGAATGTAAAATGCAGTTATGATATAGATGAAAAATATATTAAGGACTCCTCTGATGCAAATCAAAATTCTAAAAGGTAGACAGTTCTACACTAAGACTGAATATGTGATCACGTCATCCTTTCACCAGCTAAGACTGCTGTCATGCCCATTCTTCAAATGTATTTCAAAAGAAAAAGCCTTGCAAGTAAGCTATAGCCACCGAACAAATCATTAGACATGCAACCAAGATGCACAGACTTTAAGCTAATATTTATTACATTATCTCCTAGCCTCACCCTCTGAACACACATACTGGTTTGTTTGAAAGCAATGGATGAGGAATTTTTAAAATTCTCAGACAAAATGAAATAGTTTTTCTGTTACTTTTACTTACTATTTTAATTAACTTACTGTGAATTATTCACATTGTGTCACTCAAAATTGTCTCCCTATCATTACATATTCATAAATGTGTTTTTTAAATTGACACACAGCAGTAACTAGCTGGTAGAAATATTGGAAATTTAAATTATATAGGCCTGTGTACACATATAATCCATAGCTAGGATAATAAAAAGGAGACTAAGTTTTAATTTTTCAGAAGAATTTGTTGGCTAAATAAACAAAATAAAGTATTTCTTTCTTTCCTTTTTTCCCCTCAAGATGGGTTTCTCTGTGTAACAGCCCTAGCTGTCCTGGAACTGGATTATAGACCAGCCTGTTTCTACTTTCCAAGTGTTGGATTCAAAGGCATGTGCTACCACATCTTGCTGGTGTTTCTTTTTATCGTAATGAAAATTAACCATTCTATAAATCTTAGAATATGGTTATATGTGATACTGACAAAGTGGGGAGGAAAGAAAATTTTTACATTTTTTGAATGCATTCAAATTTGTTTGGAATATATGAATCACATCCTAGAATCTCTTCTGGAATTGAGGAAGGTTTTTAAAAATATACATGCATGTAAAGTGTGTGTGTGTGTGTGTGTGTGTGTGTGTGTATAAACATGCAACAAATTGCTCTAAGAAAACATTTAATTATGAATACATTTTGTTAATTTTTGCCCAGTCAATTTGCTTACTTCTTACTTTTGCTTTTTTAGTTAAATTGTGTTTGAATTTAAATAAATTACCAAATATATTATTTCATAAACAAAATTTTCATTGTTAGTTACACTCAGAGCTACTGGGGTTGATTTGAAGAGCTTGTGTCAGAGAATTAATTTTGGGTAGTATCAGAAGAAGCTAAACATTTCTGTCTGTCTCCTTTGCTTTTATTAGGCTTTTACTACTACAGTTTCCTTCCCCAAATAATGACAGTATTTTTTTTTTTTTGCCATTCTTGGGTCCTTGGTTTTTCATTTCACACTTTCTTGGGATGAATTTCCTTTTGTCATAAGCTTCCCTCCCCTGCTTTGTTATAGTTCCATTTGTGTTATGTTTCTTCCAGTTGTTCTATCTACAGCTTCTGAGATCTTCAAAGCCCAGCCTCAGTGGTTCAACAGTGAGCAGAACTCTCAAAAGAATCCTCAACTTTGAATGGGTGTGCCAGCATCTCTCCACTGACAGGCTGATGAGAACAAACCTTAAACTGATGTCATAGTCATAAAATAAAATCTAATAAAATGAGTTACTAAGTTGACCCTTAATAAAAGCGTCCTGTGCTAATCTCTCAATATATTTCCAAGTATCCAATTTCTTCAAAATAAATAATAAGTGATTGATATGCCTCCAATCAGGCATGTATAATGATGTTTCTTATTATGGCTACACTCCAGAGACTTGTGAAAAAATTCCACACAAAATGTTCCTGAGAGGTCAAAGGGGCAATGGCAGTTCCTATGCTCTCCTCAACGCACATTCCTAAAATTAAAAACTAAAAGTTTATGAAGACCGGGGACTGTTCCGCATCTCTATCACCAGTATAATACTTGCTACAGAGCAGAATCTCAATTACTGGTTACTTGAATAATGATTTGATTATTACATAGTTTAAAAAGTGATACACCTTTCTCAAAATTTTTCAAATGCAAACTGTTCCTTTGTGTGCCTGATGATGTCTCTCAGTAAAATTTCTGACTGAAGAGAAACGTAAGCACAACACTTTACAGCTGAAAACTGTAAGCTGTAAAGTCTCAGAAATCTGAGAATGTGCCCAGAATTACACAAGTACTTACTTGTTCAAAGCAATGAAGAATCAAGATGCTTGAGTACTGGGTTTTGTTTTCTTTCAATTCTATCAACTCGATTTACTTTTATTGTATTATTTGTGTAATACTACTGTATTTTATGTGCAATATTACTGCATTATATTATAGCCAACGTCAATTCACCTAAAAATAACTACTACAATATCAAAAGCTCAACCTTGGTGATTCTATGAGTCAAAAACTAGCTTAGGATGTGCTAATGTATTAGTATAAATGCATTTCCATTTTTCTACTTGGAATCCTATTGATTGAAACATATGACCAGACCACTGTGTAAACATGAACCTAAAGAACAAGTATAGATCCTCCTAAAATAGATGATGATGGGGTTCAGGAAAGTTCGCAACACGTAAAAATCAACTACAAATGCCCCCAAAATGGTTAGTCTAGGCTGTTGTAGTTATTCAAAGCAGCAAGAAAACAGATAGCATGCCTGGCATCTCCTCATATACATCCAGGAAGTATAGAAGGATAAATATAGTGGAAGTTTTTAGGGCAAAGGCTTCTTTGGCAAATGAAAGGAGGGACCACGCAGTACTAACTCATTGACTTGAAATGGAACCTCTCTGTTTCGTCTATGACACTAAGTCAATTGATGATATGACTAATCATTGACGATTTTTCTTTTTTCTCTGATGCTTTTTATGGGTACATGTTTGCACCTGTTCACCTGTAGGCTCTGAGCACCCATCTGACAGGCATTTTTCAAAATAAAATTAGTTGTAGCTTGTAAAGTGCATAATACTTCTGCATTATTTGATATCATAATTATTTTCAGTTTCTTATTTTGAAAACCCTTATCTAGGCTTGCACTTTTCACATCTGCCACTGAACTCCAACTTATAAAGGAAACTATCAGAAATTATTTCCTACCTCTCATTCTCACAATAGATAATTCAGTTATCACTTTATTTTGCCTAACCCTCACGTGAGTGGTTGAGAAAAATCTAAGCTAAATTGTCATTATCAAAATCACTATCAATACTTTTTAGAAATGTGTAAATTTTGGTTGTCAGACACAAAAATTTGGGATTACAAGAACAATTCTATCCCAACAGATCAGTATCTTTAGTTAGATCCTTGAGTTAAACCCAAATCTGTTGTACTGAATAATTGGTATGTTGCAAAAATGTTTGTTGGGGATTAACACAAATCTACAGATACACGGCTACTGAATTCTTCTCATAAACAATTGTGTTCAACAACTTGCAATGCCAAATATTTTCAGAGATTACCTTTTCTGGGATAATTTACCAGGACAAATGAAAAACAACAGTCAAGCTGCTCTAAAATATCTTTCTAGGTTATCTGCAGAAAGATGTGTGAAGAGTAATACACACCAGAAAGGAGGGAGACTAAAACCATGTACTAAAGACTTATGTAGCATAAAGGAAGGACACTGGAAACATGTGTTAAAGACTAACATACTAGAAAGGAAGGAGACTGAAAACTTGTGTCAAAGAATAACACACACTCGAAAGGAGGGACACAGAAAAATGTGTCAGAGTAACAACCAGAAAGAAAAGACACTGAAAACATGTGTTTAAGACTAACACACCAGAAAGGAAGGACACTGATCAGTGTGAAAAGAAACAAGTATTCTCCAATATAGGTATCATAGTGATGTCTTTGGCATTGCATGGTACCAGCACCTAGACTCTCTGCATCTTAATTTTCCCCAGGCCCTTCCCTAAAATGAGTCTAAGAATGTTTTCAAAAGGGAAACCTAGGAGAGGCCAAACAAGATCAGTGCTCTGATACATTGAGGGAACTTTAAAAAATTAAATCTGAGGGGTATAAGCAGGAAAAGAACAAATGGGGGCAGCACTTAAAGTCCTTTTTCCAAAACCCAGGTGAGTCTCAAAGGTGAGTAGAAATCTGCAATTGAGTGGACCCCTTCAAACCCAAGTTCACTTAGTCAGTAAAGGATAAAACCAGAGGTCTGTCTGGCATTTCAGGGAGGGGGGGTAGTTGAAATATCTTAGAAGGGGTTAGAACAGAATGGTATGGAAGAATGCCTGGAATCAAGGGGAAAATGGTGTGTACTGAGAACCACTAGTGCATAAAGCCCCAAATCAGCACAAGTTGCCTAAGTGCATGAAGGCATTTATCCTCTCAATAAATATGTGTGTGGGTTCTCATGTGAGGAAGGTAGGAAGCACTGGAGAATCTAAGGAAGGGAAAGTAAAGGATGATGTCAGGATGCAAGAGACTTTAAAAAAAAAAAAAAGACACCAGGTTTTCCCAGAAAACTGAGCCAATAAATGCCCAACAAATAAGACATCAGGAAGGCTCTCTCTCTCTCTCTCTCTCTCTCTCTCTCTCTCTCTCTCTCTGTGTGTGTGTGTGTGTGTGTGTGTGTGTGTGTGTGTGTGAAAAACATAGGATTGCAGGTTTGCATGTGAAAAGATGCAAAGGAAAGATTTTGATAGCATTCCTAAATGTGAGAAAGGCATGCAAGAGAGGCTGCAAAGAGCCTGTGGAATTCAGAGATGCCAAAAGGTCACTACTAGGACCAAGAGAGTGTGGGAAATGAGAGAGTAAGGGCTTCCAGAGGCGGGGCGGGGACTCCTTTGGGATGCTGAAAGGGGGAAATGGATTTGCAGGAACACAGCCTGGGAAAGTTTGGAAGAAAAGAAAAAGCAAAACCAAAACAGGTGGCCTGAAGGAGCCCTGAGGCCAGCAAAGATGACAGCAGTGTAGTTGAATTTAAGGCTTTCGTTTATTAGCCAGACCTCGGAAAAAAAAATAGGGTCTCTTTCCTTCTCAATGTTCCCCTTCTGCCTAAGCCCAGAGGGTTCTGTCTTCCTAGAGGCCACTAGAAACCCTAGGCCGACCAGGATGAGGCCTGGTCGCCCCCCAGCGGCTGGGAGCTCCCTGAGTTCCCCTATAGCCCTGCTCCAACTTTGCCCATTTCTGATCTCTGCTGAAGCTCGGACCCTTCTGTTCCCAGCTCACCGAGGGCGCTGTCAGGAGGCTGATGCTCTCGCCTAGGGAGTCCAGGTTTACCCTCCGGCGTCGCTGCGCCCTCTTGGACCCGGCGGCCGCAGCAGCAGCAGCCGTGGCGGCGGCGGAGGCAGCGGGAGCTGGGGTGGCAGTCTTGGCAGCAGATCTGGATCCCGGTGGCCCTGGCGGGCTCCTGCTGTCATTCCAGCAGAGCCTGGACAGGGGGCACTCCCCTTCCTCCTCGGGGCTAGTCTCCAGATAGTCAGAGCCCAGAGAGCTAAAGGACTCGGATGAGATCTTCCTGCGCGACATGCTGCTGGAGATGCTGCTGCAGACGAAGCGGCGGTGACAGTGGTGGCGGCGGAGACGCAGCGGTGGCGGTGGAGGTAGCAGGATTGGCGCTGGCAGCGTCAGGTGCGTCGGGGACGCTGGGCGGTGCGCTAGCCCAGACGGGAGTTCCCAGCGCTGCTGAATCCTGCCAGCCAGCTGCTCATGGCGGGAACTTGGGTCACCGCGGCTGCTCGCTGGTCCCTCCCGGCTAGGGATGAGCTAGGGACTCAGGGACTGCCGCCGCCTCTGCAGCTGCACATCATTCCCTCTCGGGTGCTGCGGGGATTCGGGTGCAGCGGCTCCTCCGCCTTGCGTCTCTAATGCCCGAGGCCCGCGTCCTCCGCCCCCTCCCTCCTGCTCCCTCCCCCCCCCCCGCATCATCCCCCCCCCCCGCCCGGGCGATGTCTCCGCCAGCATCACGTGTCGCCACCATACTCATTAGAAGTCTCTGCCTCTCCAGTCGCCACATTTCCGAATCAACTAGGACACTTTGCTGCTGTTCTCTCTGCGCTTCCCCGCCTCCCCTGCGATCATGTCCTCCTGCTAGGAGTTCGTATGGTGATTCCCATAGGACCAAAGGTCTCTAAGCCCAAACGTTGAGTCCCTTGGTCCCTGAAAAAGCAAATGGGTAGTGAACATGGCCGGTAGCTGACATTCATTAGGGTGAGGGGCATAGAACTGGGGGAGGGATCTGCCTTTGTATAAAACTAAAAGCCTAACAAGGGCCGCTAAAGTCCCTGCACACACACACACACACACACACACACACACACACACACACACACACACACCGTGTCCAATTCTAGTTTATTTTGGAAGTTCAAATCGGCCACCCCAAATGTTTCAATGGAGACACTTTCAAGGGAAGGAAAGGGTGGGGCAGCTACTGGAGATAGTTCCCTGACTCCAGGAAGGCTTCGTGGTCAGTGAGAATATCATCTGCTCAGGCTGCAGCCGCCCCCCCCCCCTCCGCCACCCGTGGCTTTATGTGCCCTGAGCCCGGTGGTAGGAGCCTCTGTCAGGCCCAGTTGTCTCTGTTCCAGTGCTGGACAGCTCTGCTTGCCACCTGTACCAAGCTTTCCAGGTGGTGATAGGATCTGTGCAGACTCTTGGATCTGACCCATAAGAGCATGGGGAAGGTTTCTATGCCCCTCAGTCACTGGGCTCCTTGAGTCAGATATGCATTTAGTTGATAAAACGAAGGGAAGTGGGAAGATACCAAAACCAAATTCTCCAAGGTCCTGGTGTAGCTCCAGAAAGGGTTTGGTTTGTCCTGAATTTACACTAAACAATAGTAAGAATGAGAAGCCAATTGCAGTGTCCCAGAAGAAGAATCCCAGGCTTAGTTTCCTGTACAGGGAAGCAACTGAGCACATTTCTTGTTTTCCCTTGACTTTGCCTTTAACATGAAGAACACAAAAACCAAAGCATTTTTACTTTTGTTTCCTAAAGACTGTTCCAGGTAAAGCACATAGGTTTAAGTGAGCATAGTCCATTTAAAACAAAGAAAACCTCGGAATTGTTACTGTTTCTCCACTCCAGTTTGATTTTAACTCTAGATCTTCCTAATAGTTTGTGAGTGTTAAGTTTCCTTAGCCTCCTTATTCACCAGGAAAAGGTGAGTGTGCTATCCTCCCCTTCCAATGCCCTACAATGCAGGACAATCAGACGTGATAGGGAGTCAAGTAAAAGCAGGCACTCGGTTTATTACTGTGAGTATCAATTTATATAGGTTAAGTGACATCCTGTGATGTGGTGGTATCTCCAGCCAATGAGAGACAGTTATCCCCTTCTTCTGGCTGAAGGGGCAGCTACCTAGATTTTGCTGTCTCATCCTCACTCAGTTCCCACAGGCCTTCGAGGTACAGGCAAAGAGATAATCCTCACTCAGTTCCCACAGGCCTTCGAGGTGCAGGCCCTGAGATAATTTTGGCCCAATATCTTTCACTTTTGTTTTATATCCTCCCGCACCCCGGTCACCGAGCCAGAATAGCCCACTGGGGAGAGAGTACAGGTCAGGGCCACCCCTATCCGGACTTTTGGCCTGGATACCCTCAAACTGAGAGTTCATCTGGGAGGTGAGATGTATCGAGCTTATCTTATTGTACTCGAAGGGCTATGAGTTGTACCTGTTGTATCTGTTTTTGGAATGCTTGTTTCAACCTTTGGAGAATGCATGGGCCAAAATACAGATCAATAAACAAACAGCCATTGGCCCAATTAGGGAAGAGGAAGAGATGAGTGTGGTAAGCCATGGGCATCATTAAACCAGGTCTCATGTGGGGGGGGTGGGTGTCCTTGACTTAAATCTTTTTTTAACTCATCTAGGATTCTTGTAACTATCTCAGAATGGTCTGCACAGAAGCAACATTCTTCTCCAAGTGCCCTGCAAATTTCTCCCTGTTCCATAAACAGCAAGTTCAAGCCTTTTCTATTTTGTAAAGTTACCCTTACTAAGGAATTCAAAGACTTTTGTAAATAAAAATAATGCAGTCTCTGTCTTTTCTAATTATGTCCAGCCCAGTCTGCTCACATCCCCAGGAAGAACAATAGTAATCAGGAGTCTCACCACAGTTTCTAATAGTGGAGTCAGTCCAGTTGCTTCCTGGGCATACATTAAAGGGTGTTTGGAGGAGGGCATGTCTCCTAAGGGCATGAGACTCATTAGGGTAACATGCCTGGGGTAGGATGCACCAGCGAAAACATCCACATTCAGGTCTCCCTTAGATCCCTGGAATCCAGTCTCCCATGTCCCAGCTCCCACATGCCAAGTTGCAGAGGTCAAACATCAGATCAGGCCACCATGTCCAGGGTGTCGTCATCTGAGAAGTCTGGTTTAGGATCCCTCCAGTGCCAGCACTCCATAGGATCCACGTCACCTTCTGAGGTTGGTGCAAGCTTGCTGCCTGGACCTTGATCCCCGTGAGAAGAGTTAATAAGATTACAGCTGGGAGGACCTTCTGAAATAGATAAACAGGCAACACTTTCCACAAGGGTCAATCGCCCTTGGGCAGTCGTTATTTTTCTTTTCTTGTGTTTGAATTTAAAGGTTGTCCACCATAATCTCTTTCTTTCTTTATTGATCATCTTGGTCTTCCCCATTGTCCTGAGGGGAGGGGAGATATTTTAAGTTACAAGCAGGTAACCGTATAGGCATTTCCCTTTTTGAGGGGGGAAGACACATCCATATCCCCGGCCCTGTGTCAACAAGGGATCTGGGCCCCTGCATTGGTTAGTGAGAGGATCCTTCCTTCTAACCTTTAGGCAGGGCCTCATTTTTAGGGATTCTCAATATTTCTGGAATCTATTTTGTTCATCTGATTTTTGAAAATTTAAAATATTGATGGTTAATAATGCCTTTTGCAATTGTAGATAGGGAAAGACTTCTCCCCCTTTTTGTTTTATAAGGACCTCTTTGAGATATTGGTGATGTCTTTTGACAATTGTTTGACCCTGAAGGCTGTATGGGGATCCCAGTGGTATGGGATATATTCCATCTCTGGAAGAAGTCTCTTAATGTTTTACTTATGAAACAGGGGCCACTGTCGGTCTTGACCTGTTGTGGTAGTCCCAACGTTGTAAACAGTGGTTTTGCCATGGGTTGCCTTTTCCTCTGAGTGAGTGGTAGCCCAGCCTGCCTTAGAGTACAGGTCTATGGTCACAAACATATATTTTAATTTGCCAAATGGAGGGTAATGTGTTACATATGTTTGCAAGACGATATTGGGTCCTAACCCTTTTGGGTTCAGCCCTGGTCCTTGTAAAGGGTGTGGGGGTGCAGAGAAACTATTGGCAAGTCTTACATGTATAAAAAATTCTCTTTAATTGTGTTGAGGGGATCTGGGGATATAGGTATTTTAGTCCTCTCCAGATGACATGACTTAAGTCATGCATTTGGGTAGCATTTTTCATGGGCATAGTTTAGACCTCTATGAGACAGGCCCCTGATGCTACAGTATCTGCAGCAGCATTCCCTTGGGAAATGAGGCCAGGGAGGTTTTGGTGTCCTCTGAGATGTTGAATATATATGGGTTTTTTTCTACCTTCTAAGAGTGATCCAAGTTGAATCATCAAGACAGAAATAGGATTAGCATCCAATGTGATATAGACATAGGGTAAATGTGGCAGTAGGTTCACCACATAAGAGCTGTCTGAATAGAGGTTTCAGGGTTCTGGAACCTCATGTAGGGCAATATATACAGCCATCATTTCCTTATATTGAGCAAATCCTCCACAAAGGAGATTTTAGTAATTTTTGTCTTGGTCCCCACTGTAGGGAAAACTACAAAGGCGGCCCCATTCCTCCTGCCATCTGTGGAAACAGTGAGTGCTTGGGACACGGAAAAGACTGAGGGGACTCTTTAGTGCAGTTCCTGATATAGCTTCACTAACTGGGACTCCCCACAGTGGGTGTCCAGAGTCCCCAGAAATCCCTCCAGGGTTCTCAATCAAGAACAATGTTTGGCTGCCCATTCTATATCCTTATTTTGAATAGAATTATTAATTTAGAGAGATTCTTTCCATAATTTCAGAGGGATGTGTTTATGATTTTTATGATCATATTAGCAAGATCGACTAGAGAGTACACTCTGGGAGTGACTCCCAGGGTAGCATGTACCAATTCTAGTGGTTGTGGCATGCTGAACAACAGCCAGCATGATCTTTTTCTCTACAGGCTTTGAGGTATAGGCCCTGAGATAATTTTGGCCCAAACAGTGAGGACCCATATAATTGTACTGTTTTCCTTTCATACTTTGGAAAAAAAATCTTAAATGGACATTAAATATATAGAAAAATTAAGTGCACTAAAATTAACTCGCTTAAATACCTATTTATAATATATGTTATATATATACTATGTTAATGATATTATCATTATTTATATTATTTGGATTGTGTTATGTATTTATGTTAATTTCACCATTGCCTCTATGTCTTTATATTTCAAAGTAGACACTGGCTCATAGTCTGGGCTTCCTGAAGGCATCCAAAGAACCACCTGATGCCTGCTGTTACCAGGTGGGTAGGTTTCATTATTATGAGTAAGTATATAATAGAGAAATGGGAGAGAAAAAGAGGCAGAATGGTTCATGTGCTGTGATAAGAGGCAGATCTGAAGAACTGAGGGCTATGAAGAATGGGCTAATAATGGTGGCATGTTTGCCACCTGGGACCAGGGTGATGTCTGAGCCTAGGATGCTGCCTGGGGTCAATCTATGTCTGTGTTCCTGCTACAGCTGGGGTCTACAATTGTGTCCATGACTCATGGTTCCACAGAAATGTAGCATGAATAATAAAAGCCCAAAGACAGATATTGGGGTTCAACATGAAGATGAGAAAAACAAAGCAGCCAAACTCTAGCTCTTCCCTCTACTTCAGACTGAAAATGATAGTGATCCTGCCTCCACTAAATCTCCAAATGATATTGAGCTGACATCTGTATCCTTCCATCTTATATTCCTCTCTAGTGCTGGGGTTAAAGATGTGCACCACCACTGCCCAGATGGCTAACTAGTGTGGCTGCTGGAATTAAAGGTGTGTGTCACCTCTACCTTGCCTGTATGACTGACTAATCTAGCTGCTTTGCACCGACCTTCAGGAAAACTTTATTTATTAAAACATAAATAATATGCCACTTTTTCTGTTTTTTCATTTAAAATAAAAAGAAGGCTATAATAATATAAGAAAAGCTGTATAGAATAAGTACAATAATTATATATACAATATATACAGGCAATAGATATATCAAAAATGTATTGTCCATTTGCATTTGACAATTTTGAAGAAAATACTCTGTATCTATTTTGTCTTGGTGAGTCCAAAGTCTTGTACCTAATTTACTTTCTATCATAACTTGCTTCCTACATCAGGTAAACAAGGAAAATTATAACTCTAACTAGTCATCAACTTGCTCAGGGACCCAAGAAAGAAATAATACTGAGTAAGCAGGAAGTCCAAGCAAGGAAATTCCAAACAATGTGAGAAATGAGAGAAACAGCTGGCTACTTGGTTGGTCATCCAAAGTTCTTCTGCAACATCAGGACATCTATCTTTAGCCTATAGGCCTAGAATATCTGACAGACTTTCCTGTGAAGGAGTATATTTTAAAACATTGTCCCTCCTTGTCTTGATAATGTTTGGCAGTCTCTTTATTTAGTGTCCTGCTTGGGTATTTTCTTGCCAAGTGGCTTACTTTTGCTACAAAGAAAGTAAACTTCATGTGGAGTTACTTTGATGCCCATTATTCTCTGCAATAGATTGGTGGTGCCAGGAGCAGATATGTCTCAATCTCATTAAAAAGAGTATACGTTATTAAGACTTCTTATGACATAGTCTATAGATCTCTGAAGTGTTTGAAGGTGACCTGTCTATCTAAATTATATATTTGTTTGACCTTGAAAACATACCTAATATGACTACAAGTTTAATTATAATAGGTGACTAATTATTAATCTACATTTTTATTATTCAAAATGATTGGTAAAAATAATTTTTCAGGGTTAGAAATTTGAATTACATTGTTAAATGAGTTGTAGAGATACAATACTTTGAATACGAGTAGAAATATATATATACATATATATAGTATGTTCTAATAAAACTTTCAAGTTTGTATTCTCTTGTGTCAACTTATATTTGACTCAAATGAAAAGCATCTATTTATTTTTTAATTTTTTATTATTTTTTATTGAGCTTTACATTTTTCTTTGCTCCCATCCCTGCATCTCCCCTTTTCCTTCTACCCTCCCCCAAGGTCCCCATGCTCCCAATTTACTCAGGAGATCTTGGCTGTAGTAGTGGGAGCAGCAGGCCACTTTCCACCACACGGCTAGCTTTACCCAAAATAATTACACGGAAACTGTATTCTTTTAAACGTTGCTTGGCCCATTAGCTCTAGCCTTTTCCTGGCCAACACTCACATCTTGATTCAACAATTTCTAATAATCTGTGTAGCACCATGAGGTGGTGTCTTACCGGGAAAGATTCAGCATGTCTGACCTGGCGGCTGGCTCCATCGCATCTGACCTTACTTCCCTTCTTCCTAGCATTCTGTTCTGTCTACTCCACCCACCTAATTTTCTGTCCTATCAAATGGCCAAGGCAGTTTCTTTATTAACTAATAGACAGATGACCCTCCTCCATCACTTGGCTTTTTCTACTTCCCATGTAGATTAGATCTGTGTAAGTCTCTCTTAGGGTCCTCATTGTTCTCTAAGTTTTCTGTGATTGTGATTTGTTGCGCTGGTTTTCTTTGCTTTATGTTTAAAAAACACCTATGAGTGAGTACATATGATAATTGTCTTTCTGGGTCTGGGTTAACACACTCAAAATGATGTTTTTTAGCTCCATCCATTTGCCTGCAAAATTCAAAATGTTATTTTTTTCCTGTGTAGTACTGCATTGTGTAAATGTACCACATTTTCCTTATCCATTCTTCAGTTGAAGGGTATTTAGATTGTTCCCAAGTTCTGGCTATGTCAAGCAATGATGCTATGAACATAGTTGAGCACATGTCCTTGTGGCAGGATTGAGCATCTTTGGATATATACCCAAAAGTGGTATTACTGGGTCTCGAGAAAGGTTGTTTCCTTATTTTATAAGAAATTGCCACACTGACAAACAAAGGGGCTGTACCAGCTTGCATCCCCACCAGCAGTGCAGAAGTGTTCCCTTTTTTCCACAACCTCTCCAGCATAAGTTGTCATCAGTGATTTTGATCTTGGCCATGCCTACAGGTGTAAGATGGATTCTCAGAGTTGTTTTGATTTGCATTACTCTGATGACTAAGGTTGTTGACTTAAGGGTATTTCAGCCACTTTAGATTCCTCTGTTGAGAGTTCTCTGTTTACGTCGGTACTCCATTTTTAAAATTGGATTATTAGTTCTTTTGATGACCAGTTTATTGAGTTCTTTGTATATTTTGGAGATAACACCTCTGTCTGATGTGGTGTTAGTGAAGAACTATTCAATTCTGTAGGCTGTCATTTTGTCTGTTGACCGTGCCCTTTCCTTTACAGAAGTTTTCAGTTTCAAGAGGTCCCATTTATTGTTTCTCTGAGCGTCTATGCTTCTGGGATGATATTTAGAAAGTGGTCTCCTGTGCCAAAGTGTTTAAGTGTATTTCTCACTTTCTCTTTTATAAGATTCAGTGTGGCTGACTTTATGTTAAGGTCTTTGTTCCAATTGGACTTGAGTTTTGTGCATGGTGATAGATATGGGTCTGTTTTCATTCTTCTACATATTGATATTCAGTTATGCCCGCACCATTTGTTAAATATGTTTCTTTTTTCCATTTGATATTTTTTGATTCTTTGTCAAAAATCAGGTGTTCAAAGGAGTGTGGATTAATATCCAGGTGTTCTATTCAGTTCCATTGGTCCTCCTGTCTGTTCTAATGACAATACCAGGCTGTTTTCAGTACTGTAGCTCTGTAGTAGAGTTTGAAGACAAGGATTGTGATGTCTCAAGAAGTTCTTTTATTGTACAGGATTATTTTGGCTATCCTGGGTTTTTTTTTTTTCATATGAATTTGAGTACTGTTATTTCAATGTCTGTGAAGAATTTTGCTGGGATTTTGATGGCCATTGCATTGAATCTGTAGATTGCTTTTGGTAAGATTGCCATTTTTTACTATGTTAATTCTACCTAAACAAGAGCATGGGAGATCTTTTAATTTCTGGTGTCTTCTTCAAATTCTTTCTTCAAAGATTTAAAGTTCTTGTCATACAAGTCTTCCACTTGTTTAGTTAGAGTTACTCCAAAATAATTTATGCTATTTGTGGCTATTGTGAAGGGTGATATTTCTCTGATTTCTTTCCCAGCCCTTTTATCATTTGTGTACAGGAGGGCTACTGATTTTTTGAGTTAATCTTGTATCCTACTACATTACTGAAAGTGTTTATGAGTTGTAGAAATTTGTTGGTAGAATTTTTGGGATCACTAATGTAAACATTCACATCATCAGCAAACAGTGAGAGTTTGACTTCTTCTTTTCCAATTTGTATCCCCTTGATCTCCTTTTGGTGTCTCATTGCTCATTGAACTCAAGAACTATATTGGATAGATATGGAGAGAGTGAACAACTTTGCCATTCCTGATTTCAGTGAAATCGCTGGGAGTTTCTCTCCATTGAGTTTGATGTTGGCTGTTGGCTTACTGTATGTTGTCTTTATTATGTTTAGGCATGTTCATTGTATCCCTGCTCTCTTGAAGACCTTTATCATGAAGGGATGTTGTATTTTGTCAAATTCCTTTTCAGCATCTAATGAGATGATCCCATAATTTTTATTTTTCAGTTTGTTTATATGATAGATTACGTCGACAAATTTTCACATGTTAAACCATCCCAGCATCTCTGGGATGAAGCCAACTTGATCATGGTGGATGATGGTTCTGATGTGTTCTTAGATTCGATTTGACAGTGTTTAATTTAGTATTTTTGCATCAATGTTTATGAGTAAGATTGGTCTGTCATTCACTTTCCTAGTAATGTCTTTCTGTGATTTGGGTATCAGGGTAATTTTAGCCTCATAAAGAGTTTGGCAATATTTCTTCTGTTTCTACTGTGTGGACCTGCAGAGGTTCCAGGTTCCTACCTTTTCTCTTTGATGTCCCAGACCAGTGCCGGGACCCACAGAGATCCTGGCTCAGGCCTACTCCCTATGGGGTCCCAAACTCATGCCTGGCTTTGCAGAGATCTCTGATTCCTACATAATCCCTCAGCATTGCCAGATTCACACCCAGATTGGCAGAGATCCTGGTTCAGGCCTAGTTCTTGAAAGGTCCGAGACTTAAACCCAGACTCACAGGGTCCTGGCTTAAGTTTACTCCCTTGAAGGTCCCATATTCAGGTCCAGACACTCAGCAGTCTCTGGTTCTGGCTCAGTAGATCAGCAGTTACTCTCCTGTACCTGTTTTGGTGACATTCACTATCTCTGGTATGGTGCTCCATGTGGGTCTCTGTCTCTGTCTCCTATCATCGCCTGATGAAGGTTAATACTCAGCAGGATGCCTATATGTTTTTCTTTGGATTCTCCTTATTTAGCTTCTCTAGGATCAATAATTATAGGCTCAATGTCCTTGGTTTATGGCTAGTAACCAAATATGAGTCAGTACATTGCATGTTCCTCTTTTAGGGTCTGGCTTACCTCACTCAGGATAGTGTTTTCTATTTCCATCCATTTGCATGCAAAATTCGAGAAGTCATTGTTTTTTACCGCTGAGTAGTACTCTAATGTGTATATATTCCACACTTTCTTCATCCATTCTTCCATTGAAGGGCATCTAGGTTGTGTCCAGGTTCTGGCTATTACAAACAATGCTGCTATGAACATAGTAGAGCATATATTTTTGTTGTATAATAAGGCCTCTCTTGGGTATATTCCTAAGAGTGGTATTGCTGGGTCCAGAGGTAAGTTGATCTCGAATTTCCTGAGAAACCACCCCACTGCTTTCCAAAGTGGTTGCACAAGTTTGCATTCCCAATAGCAATGGATGAGTGTACCCCTTTCTCCACAACCTCTCCAGCAAAGGCTATCATTGTTGTTTTTGATTTTAGCCATTCTGACAGGTGTAAGATGGTATCTTAAAGTTGTCTTGAATTGCATTTCCCTGATCGCTAAGGAAGTTGAGCATGACCTTCAGTGTCTCTTGGCCATTTGAACTTCTTCTGTTGAGAATTCTCTGTTCAGCTCAGTGCCCCATTTTATAATTGGGTTGATTAGCCTTTTATGGTCTAGTTTCTTGAGATCTTTATATATTTTGGAGATCAGACCTTTGTCAGTTGTGGGGTTGGTGAAGATCTTCTCCCAGTTAGTGGGTTGCCTTTGTGTCTTAGTGACAGTATCCTTTGCTTTACAGAAGCTTCTCAGTCTCAAGAGATCCCATTTATTCAATGAGGTCCTAAATGTCTGTGCTGCTGGGGTTATATGTAGGAAGTGGTCTCCTGTGCCCATGTGTTGTAGAGTACTTTCCACTTTCTCTTCTATCAGGTTCAGTGTGTTCGGACTGATAGTGTGGTCTTTAAACCACTTGGACTTAAGTTTTGTGTATGGTGATAGATATGGGTCTATTTTCATTCTACTACAGGTTGAAATCCAGTTTTGCCAGCACAATTTGTTGAAGATGCTCTCTTTTTTCCATTGTATACTTTTAGCTCCTTTATCGAAAATCAGGTGTTCATTGGTTTGTGGGTTAATATCAGGGTCTTCTATTCGATTCCATTGGTCGACTTCTCTGTTTTTTTGCCAATACCAAGCTGTTTTCAATACTGTAGCTCTGTAGTAGAGTTTGAAGTCAGGGATGGTAATGCCTCCAGATGATCCATTGTTGTATAAGATTGTTTTGGCTATCCTGGGTTTTTTGTTTTTCCATATAAAGTTGATTATTGTCTTCTCCAGATCTGTGAAGAATTTTGATGGGATTTTGATGGGGATTGCATTGAATCTATAGATTGCTTTTGGTAGAATTGCCATTTTTACTATGTTGATCCTCCCAATCCAGGAGCAAGGGAGATCCTTCCATTTTCTGGTGTCCTTTTCAATTTCTTTCTTCAAAGACTTAAAGTTCTTGTAAAATAGATCTTTCACATCCTTGGTCAGAGTTACCCCAAGATATTTTATCCTATTTGTGGCTATCAAGAAAGGTGATGCTTCTCTGATTTCCCCCTCTGTTTCCTTATCCTTAGTGTATAGGAAGGCCACTGATTTTTTGGAGTTGATCTTGTATCCTGCCACATTACTAAAGGTGTTTATTAGCTGTAGGAGTTCTTTGGTATAGTTTTTGGTGTTGCTTATGTATACTATCATATCATCTGCAAATAACGAGAGCTTAACTTCTTCTTTTCTGATACAAATCCCCTTGATCCCCTTATGTTGTCTTATTGCTATTGCTAGAACTTCAAGAACTATATTGAAGAGGTATGGAGAGAGTGGACATCCTTGTCATGTTCCTGATTTTAGTGGGATGGCTTTGAGTTTTTCTCTGTTTAATTTAATGTTAG
The DNA here is from genome assembly GCF_018167655.1 of Microtus oregoni. Classification (NCBI taxonomy): domain Eukaryota; kingdom Metazoa; phylum Chordata; class Mammalia; order Rodentia; family Cricetidae; genus Microtus; species Microtus oregoni. Next base: position 20,338,239 of record NW_024543093.1, on the reverse strand, counting down.
CTGTCAGCTTGCTGTGAATAGCTTTTATTATATTTAGGTATGACCCTTGTATCCCTAATATCTCCAATACTTTTATCATAAAGGGGTGTTGAATTTTGCCAAATGCTTTTTAAGCATCTAATGAAATGATCACATGGGTTTTTTTTTTCCTTTAGATTATTTATATGGTGGATTACAGTGATAGATTTGTGTATGTTGAACCAGCCCTGCATCTCTGGGATGAAGCCTACTTGATCATGATGGATTATTTTTCTAATGTGTTCTTGGATTCGGTTTGCCAGTATTTTACTGAGAATTTTTGCGTCAATATTCATGAGTGAGATAGGCCTGTAATTCACTTTCTTGGTTGGGTCTTTGTGTGGTTTTGGTATCAGGGTAACTGTAGCTTCATAAAAGGAATTTGGCAATGACTCTTCTGTTTCTATATTGTGAAATACATTAAGGAGTATAGGTATTAGCTCTTCTTGGAAGTTCTGGTAGAATTCTGCATTGAAACCATCTGGTCCTGGGCTTTTTTTGGAAGGGAGATTTTTGATAACAGTTTCTAGTTCTTCGCGGCTAACAGGTCTATTTAGATCGTTCACCTGGTCTTGGTTTATCTTTGGTATATGGTATTTATCTTAAAAAGTGTCCATTTCTTTTGCATTTTCTAGTTTTGTGGCATACAGGCTTTTATAGTAAGATCTAATAAGTCTCTGAATTTCCTCTGTGTCTGTGGTTATGTCCCCCTTTTCATTTCTGATCTTATTTATTTGCATGTTCTCTCTCTGTTGTTTAATTAGTTTGGGTAGGGGTTTGTTGATCTTGTTGATTTTGTTCAAGAACCAACTTTTTGTTTCATTAATTCTTTGGACTGTATTCTGTGTTTCGATTTTGTTGATTTCAGCCCTCAGTTTGATTATTACCAGTCTTCTACTCCTCCTGGGTGTGTCTGCTTCTTTTTTTTTCTAAAGCTTTCAGGTGTGCTGTTAATTCTCCGATGTATGCTTTCTCCGTTTTCTTTAAGTGGGCACTTAGTGCTATGAACTTTCCTCTTAGCACTGCTTTCATAGTGTCCCATAGGTTTGAGTATGTTGTCCCTTTATTTTCATTAAATTCAAGGAAGACTTTATTTTCTTTCTTGATTTCTTCCTTGACCCAGGTGTGGTTCAGTAGTTGACTGTTCAGTTTCAATGAGTTTGTTGGCTTTCTGGGGGTAGCGTGGTTGTTGCCTTCTAACTTTAATCCGTGGTGATCTGATAAGACACAGGTGGACACTGATATTTTTTGTATCTGTGGAGGTTTCCTTTGTTTCCAAGAATGTGGTCAATTTTCGAGAAGGCAGAGAAGAAGGTATATTCTTTCCTATTTGGGTGGAATGTTCTATAGATGTCTGTTATGTCCCTTTGCTTCATTACCTCCAGTAGTTCTCTTAATTCTCTATTAGATTTCTGTCTGATTGACCTGCCCATTGCTGAGAGAGGTTTATTGAAGTCTCCTACTACACGTGTGTGTGGTTTGATGTCTGCCTTGAGTTTTAGTAATATTTCTTTTACATAAGTGGGTGCTTTTATATTAGGGGCATAGATATTCAGGATTGAGACATCATCCTGACGAATTGTTCCTGTTATGAGTATGAAGTGTCCATCTTGATCTCTTCTGATTGATTTTAGTTTGAAGTCAGTTTTCTTAGAAATTAATATTGCCACGCCTGCTTTTTTGTTAGGACCATTTGCTTGAAAAACCTTTTCCCAACCCTTTACTCTGAGTAGATGCCTGTCTTTTTGGTTGAGATGTGTTTTTTGCAAACAGCAGAATGTTGGATCCTGTTTTTGTATCCATTCTCTTAGCCTGTGCCTTTTTATAGGTGAATTGAGACTATTAATATTAAGTGATATTAATGACCAGTGGTTGTTGACTCCGGATATTCTTATTGGTTTTTGTAGTAGAATTTGTTTGTCTCCCTTCTTTGAGTTGTGCTGGTGAAGGGTCGCTAGATGCCTCAGTTATTGTAGGCAATGTTGGATTCCTTGGGTTGCGATTTTTCTTCTATTACTTTCTGTAGGGTTGGATTCATGGCTACGTATTGTTTAAATTTGTTCTTATCCTGAAATGTCTTGTTTTCTCCATTGATAATGAACAAAGCATGGCTGGGCATAGTAGTCTGGGCTTTCATCCGTGGTCTCTTAGCTTCTGCAGTACTTCTATCCAGGACCTTCTGGCTTTCATTGTTTCCATAGAGATGTCAGGTGTAAGTCTGATCGGTTTACCTTTATAAGTTACTTGCCCTTTTTCCTTTGCAGCTCTTAATATTCTTTCTTTAACCTGTATATTTTGTGTTTTGATCATTATATGGCGAGGGGATGTTTTTCTTTGATCCAGTCTGTTTGGTGTTCTGTATGCTTCTTGAATATTCAAAGGAATATCTTTCTTTATGTTGGGAAAGTTTTCTTTCATACTTTTGTTAAAAATATTTTCTGGGCCTTTGAACTGTACCTCTTCTCCTTCTTCTATTCCTATTATTCTTAGGTTTGGTCTTTTTATTGTGTCCCATTATTCCTGAATGTTTTGTGATGAGAATTTGTTGCCTTTGCAGTTTTCTTTAATCAGTGCGTTTATTTTCTCTATGGTGTCCTCAGAATCTGAGATTCTTTCTTCTATTTATTGTATTCTGTTGATTATGCTTGTTTCTGTAGGCTCTGCTAGTTGACCTAGATTTTCCATATCCAGCTGGTCCTCAGTTTGTGTTTTCTTCCTTGCTTCCATTTCAGTTTTTAATTCTTGAACTGTTTCCATTACCTCTTTGATCGTTCTTTCTTGGTTTCCCAGGGTATTATGTACATATTTACTCATTTCTTCAAACTTTTGGTTATACTTCTCATCCATTTCTATAAGGGCATTTTTCACATGTTGTTTAAGGGACTCTATTGCTTTCATAAAGTCAATTTTTTCCACCTCTTCTGTGTTAGGGTGTTGAAGACCTTCTGTTGTAAGATCATTGGGTTCTGGTGTTTTCATGCTGTTTTTCAGATTATTGGGTGAATTCTTGCCTTGGCGCCTGCCTATCTCCTCCTATTGATGCTATCTAATGGGTCTTTTAAAACTAGTTCAGGTTTTCCTGCTGGCCAGGGGCTCCTCTTACAAAATGCCCTCGCTCTGTTTCCTGGTTCCTGCAGGGGGCCAAGATCCCTCTCACCCCTCAGAAGGGTCTTCAGGAATAGGACCCGGTTCCTCCTTTGCCAGGGACCTCGCCAACCAAAGGCCTACCTCTTTGATTTAGTTGTAGTGGGGTGATCTGCTCTCGGTGTTGCCCTTGGTCCCTGCAGCCTGCGTCTGCTGCCACGACGGTTCCCACCGCCTGCGGCCTGTGTCCTCTGCTGCCGCGCCGGTCCCAGCCAGTCCCCGCTGGCTGCAGAGGGCGTCCTCTGTCCGCCTCTGCCGTCCGGGTTCCGTCCGCCTCCACCGTCCGGGTTCCATCCCAGCAAAATTTTCTTTACTTCTTCAACCATTCTTTCTAAAATATATGCATTTGAACCAGATACTAAAATATCATCCATGCAAAGGCAAATTATAGATTATAAAATTGCTTACATATCATTTCTAGTGACTGACTTACAATATATTGGCAAAAAGTGAGGCTATTTAACATCCCCTGTGGGAGAATCTTCCACTGATATCTCTTAGCTGGCTGAGGATTATAAGTAGGCACTGTGAAGACAATTTTTCCCTGTCTTATTTTTGTAAAGGTATAGTGAAAAAACCAAACTTTTAAATCAATAAATATAAGAGGCCATTCTTTAGGCAATAGGGAAGACAAAGGAATTCCAGACTGTAGAGAGTCCATTAGATGAATCACTTTGTTAACAACTCTTAGTTCTGTTACCATTCTTCATATTACAGATTTCTTTTTAATAACAAGTACAGGAGAATTCCAAGGGCTGCTTCAATGAGCTGAGCATCTAGTTGCTCCTGTACCAGCCATTCTAAAACCACCAGTATCTCTATTGTTAAAAGCATTGCTTAATCCATTCAGGTTTGTCTGTCAACCATTTTAAAGCTAGGGCTATTAGTACCTTTAAAATATCAACAGCTTTGTCCCCTGTTCTTGTACAACCTTGTCATTGGCTGTTCTTTATAAAAGCTTCCAGTATTTTTCCCAGAAGTATATATTAATTTATGGTTTGTTCCTAAGATTTAGGGAATGTTTATATGACTATTCCACTGCAGTAACAAATTATGTCCCCACAAGTTCATTGTTATGTTAGTCACAAATGGTTTTAATATTCTTTTCTGTCCTTCTGGCTCTATACATTCAACTCATCTCATGCTCTTCTTTACCTGAGATAAAGTTCCAATCCCTAAAAATTGAACTTTTACATCCTGAAGAGGCCAATCTGGATGCAAAGTTTCTGACAAAATTATTGTCACATCCACACCTGTCCCTACCATACCTTCAATGACAACATCATCTATTCATATTTTTAATTTTGGTCTTTTTTCATTTATAGAAGTTTGCCAAAATATGCATTCTATAGTTTCTCCTGAATTTTTTATTCTCTTTTCTATATCTGGTCTATTATCCAAAGCAGTATCTTTTTTTTTTTTTTACAATATGCAATAGGTTCTTTGATTGTTAAGGGAAGGGGGCTCCTCCACATTGACAGGAAAGGACTGACATAGATTTAACATAGGGTCTTTCCAGAGGACTCTCATGGAATTTCCAAAATGCAAAGAATTACCCGGAATATTCCTTATTGACTTACATTCACTAGTCCAATACCTGCCTTTATTACATTTTCCATAGAATCCAGGAAAGAGGGGCATTCTGAATGAATTATTCTTAAGAAAAAAAAACATTGTTTCTAGGAAGACCCTGTCTATAATCCCTTTTAAGGTGAATTTTTTTGTCACAATAATAACATTTGACATTTTGCTTTTTTTTCCTCAAACTTCTGGAAATCACCTTTTCTAGTCTCACATCATCATGAATTAATTCAGTATTCATTGAATCTCAAATCCATTCCTCTAAAGGTGCTGACCCTGCCTCTAATGGCTTAATTATCCTTTTTCATAGAGAATTTTCCTAGAGAATTGGCATTTTCAAAAGCCAGAGATTCAATTATTATTTGTCTAGCTTCTGAATTTGGTATCTTCCGACTTACTGTTGAAGTCAATCTTTGTAGAATATTTAAAAAGACTTCCTTTGAGCCCTGTCTAGCTTGCACTTAAAGCTTTTACTCTTCATAAATCCAGGGTATGGTCATCATATACAGATTGTCTTTCTATAGTAGCATAGTCCCCTTTTCCATAAATTTAATCTTAAGGGATTTCCCTACCTCTAGCTTTACTCCATTGTTCAATAATCTTGGCCTCTAATTTGAACCAGGTTCTCGATTGTAATTGTGTACCAAGTTTCAATTCTATCCAGTGTTTGGGGATAATTCTATTACAAACTGACTGTGAATTTAACATTTGCTTCACAAAAGGTAAAGGCATTTTTATGGTTTAAAAAATGCTGCAGGTGTCCTGAGCTGAGCAGTGGCTGGTGACCCAAAAGAGCAGTGGTTCTGCAAGGACCAGAAGTGGGCATGAGGGGTAGCAGGTCCCAGATCTGGGAAAGCCAGTCCCATGAGGGGCCATGGCAGGTGACATGAGGCCTCAACCTTGGCGGGTGAGAAACACACAATGGAGAGAGATTTTGAGAGTATAGTTTATTTAGTGGGCTATGTAAGGAAAGGGGAAGGGTGAGAGAAAGTGAGAGAGAGAGAGAGAGAGAGAGAGAGAAAGTGGGGAAAGGAGAGGCAGAAGCTACCTCTTCCAAAGAGGGACAGTAGAGAGAGAGCCTTCTCAGGATAAAGGAGGGGGGAGATACTCTTTTTCAGGTAGAAGCAGGGGAGTAAATGGCACTTGTCTCTTAGAGGGACAGAATAAGTGACAGGACAGACCATAGCATTCCCATCTCTTATAATAAAAAGGCCAGAAGTCAGGAACTTACGTTAAAGGAATCGAGATGGCAGATTCTCAAGACTGATTCCTGTTTATTTGTGGGCATAGTCTAAGGGGGGACCTGAGAAAGCCGGATGCAGGTCATATCCTGAGGAAGCTGGTCTCTGTACTCCTGTCCAGGGTTTGTGGTATAGAAATGTCTAGTGTCTTTTAGACCTGTTTAAGGTATTGGCAGAACAGAGGACAAAGTTAAGTTTAAGAAGAAAAAAAAACAATTTAGGACCAGGAAATTGAGAGGGGTGTATCTGACCTGTTTAAGGTAGATCCTTCAATTTGGCTCCCTGGAACTCACAAGAATTTTTTGGGTTTAAGAAAGCATAAGTTTTAATCAACAACATATTTATGCTAGTATGACAGGTGTTTTTGCATTATGAAAAGTATCTTTAAGACTTCAAAAAACAGAGTCAGAAAGAATTTTGTACTTACATCTTTATAACTTGCAGGTACACACCTTAATAACTTTTATTGTGTATTTTACTGAAATTTGATTAATAAGGCTGTCCTTTGAAATTGACAAAACCTATCAGCTGTCAAACTACATCAGAGATCTTTGAGAAGGATAAAATTTTACTTAAGTTATTGATTAAAAACCAACAGAGAACTTACTTAGCTGGCACCTAGAACTACTATTCAGAGTTCTCCATGGTCACTGAGGGTTGTATTTGCCTTTTTGCTTTTTAGCACAAGGCCAGCCAGGCTCCCAAAGATCCTGTGGGAAAAGAAACCTGTAGAAAGACAAGCCTACCTTGACCTGAGCACCTAGGCTGTCATTTCTGGTGATTTTGCCCACCGTCTAGAGACTGTCAATTTAGATGAAAGTCAGTCTTGCCCAGTGGTCAGCACTTATCAACAATAAGCAAATTATGGATGGGTGTTGTTTTGTGCCCATCTGTCTTTTGTCTTCTTTGGAGAAAGTAGAGTAGAGTGCTGCTGCTAGGAATCAACCTGTTTCTCTCTGTTACAAAAAGTCTTTTAATAGTTAGATATTTAAATTCCATATTCCCCAGATCTCTGAGCAGTTGAGGGATGTTTATCATGTATAGATGCATTATAACTACAATATAGAATCTGCCTGAAGAGCTGGGTCCAAGCTTGACTGTACTGGTTCTCAATTTAACAGGTAAGATTTATAATTATAAAAGAAGTAGAAAAAACTGCTTGCAATAGAAGCTTAACAGTAGAACTGATAATACTAGAGAACAGTTTAATATAACAGTATACTTATGTGCATTTAAGATATATGTATGCAGAGACACATACATACATAAACATTAGAGAAGAATTAGATGAAGTGGATGCTTCTGGTGGGCCCTACTAAAACCATGCCACTGTGCAAAACATACATGTAACAGAGACAGTAAGAGAAATTTAGAGACAAACATAAGTAAACTGAGAGACTACATGGGGAATACCCCAGTAAATATAGCAGAACTTGGTCACTGACCCTCATTTAAGATGGCAGTGAGGTCACCCAACCTCAGTCAAAATGGCAGCAGTCACACGATATATGAAGAAACCACACTTTTTTGAGCCAATGGAATTTTAAATGTAATAACAAGAGAGACATAGAGGCTGTGTAGAAGATACATTTAGGCCATCCTACAGGGGCTATAATGCCCAAACCCCCTCTCTCTTCCTATCCCACTCAGCTTACATCCAGATCCCCACACCCCCTGTCTCCCTCCCTCCTTTGGGGCATAGCGCCTCCCTGCCCAGCCTGCTAGGGCGCTGGGACCGAATCTGAACCGGGAGGACATAGGGGTGGCCGGTAGATCCTTTGTTCCCATAGCCTGCCCGCAGCGAGCAGGGTGGGCCCTTTGTTCGCGAGCTAACCAAGCAGCGCAGAGTTTCGATCTGGGCACCGAGTGAAACATCATTGTGGTGAGTGAGTGCTGCGGCAGCTGGGATCATACCTCAGCCCGCCCACACTTCCTGGCCATCCTACAGGGGCTATACTGCCCAAACCCCCTCTCTCTTCCTATCCCACTCATCTTACATCCAGATTCCCACACCCCCTGTCCCCCTCCCTCCTTTGGGGCATAGCGCCTCCCTGCCCAGCCTGCTAGGGCGCTGGGACCGAATCTGAACCGGGAGGACATAAGGGTGGCCGGTAGCTCCTTTGTTCCCATAGCCTGCCCGCAGCAAGCAGGGTGGGCCCTTTGTTCGCCAGCTAACCAAGCAGCGTGGAGTTTCGTTCTGGGCACCGAGTGAAACATCATTGTGGAGAAACATCTCTGGGGAGTGACATCACTGGGAAGGTACATCAGTGGGCAAGAAGACCTGATCCTATAAAAGAAGATCCAACGGGGAGTATTGGGAGGAAGAGATGGGCAGATGCCAATGCAGGAATTCTCCCAACAATCTGAAAAACAACACGAAACCACCAGAAGCCAGTGACCTCACAACAGGAGGACATGAACACCTTAATCAAGAAGAAGTAGAAAAAACTGACTTCATGAAAGTGATTGACACCCTTAAACAGCATATAAAAAACGCCCTTATAGAAATGGATGAGAAGTATAATAGAAAGTTCGAGGAATTGAGTAAATCAGTGAATGATACCCTAGGAAACCAAGGAAAAACAATCAAGCAGATAAAGGAAACAGTTCATGACTTGAAAACTGAAATGGAGGCAAAGAAGAAAACACAAACAGAGGGCCGGCTGGACATGGAAAATCTAGGTAAACGAATAGAGACTACAGAATCAAGTATAACCAGCAGAATACAAGAGATAGAAGAAAGAATCTCAGATTCTGTGGATAACATAGAGAAAATAAACACTCTGATCAAAGAAAACAGCAAGTCCAACAAACTCTCATCACAAAACATTCAGGAAATATGGGACACAATAAAAAGACCAAACCTAAGAATAATTGGAGTAGAAGAAGGAGAAGAAGTGCAGCTCAACGGTACAGAAAATATACTTAATAAAATTATAGAAGAAAACTTTCCCAACCTGAAGACAGATGTACCTATGAAGGTTCAAGAAGCATACAGAACACCAAATAGGCTGGATCAAAAGAAAACATCCCCTCGCCATATAATAATCAAAACACAAAATATACAGAATAAAGAAAGAATATTAAGAGCTGCAAAGGAAAAAGGCCAAGTTACTAATAAAGGTAAACCTATCAGACTTACACCTGACTTCTCTATGGAAACCATGAAAGCCAGAAGGTCCTGGATAGATGTTCATCAAAAACTAAGAGACCACGGATGCAAGCCCAGACTACTATATCCAGCCAAACTTTCATTCACTATAAATGGAGAAAACAAAATTTTCCAGGATAAAAACAAATTTAAACAATACGTAGCCACAAATCCAGCCTTACAGAAAATAATAGAAGGAAAATCACTAACCAAGGAGTCCAACAATGACCACAATAACTCAGACATCTAGAGACTCTTCACCAGCGCAAATCAAAGAAGGAAAACACACAAACCCTACTACTTAAAAAGTGACCGGAGTTAACAACCACTGGTCATTAATATCACTTAATATCAATGGGCTCAACTCACCTATAAAAAGGCACAGGCTAAGAGATTGGATAAGAAAACAGGATCCAACATTCTGCTGTCTACAAGAAACACACCTCAACCACAAAGACAGGCACCTACTCAGAGTAAAGGGCTGGGAAAAGGCTTATCAAACAAATGGACCTAAGAAACAAGCAGGTGTGGCCATACTAATTTCTAACAAAGTTGACTTCAAACATAAATCAATCAGAAGAGATGGAGAGGGACATTTTATACTCATAACAGGAACAATTCATCAGGAAGAAGTCTCAATCCTGAATATCTATGCCCCTAATATAAAAGCACCCACGTACGTAAAAGAAACATTACTAAAACTCAAGGCAGCCATCAAACCGCACACACTAATAGTAGGAGACTTCAACACTCCTCTCTCACCAATGGACAGGTCAATCAGACAGAAACCTAACAGAGAAATTAGAGAATTAATGGAGGTAATGAAGCAAATGGACTTAACAGACATCTATAGATTATTCCACCCAAAGAGGAAAGAATATACCTTCTTCTCTGCAGCTCATGGAACCTTCTCGAAAATTGACCACATACTTGGTAACAAAGCTAACTTACACAGTTACAAAAAAATATTAGTAACCACCTGTGTCTTATCAGATCACCATGGATTAAAGTTAGAATTCAACAACAATGCTACCCCCAGAAAGCCTACAAACTCATGGAAACTGAACAGTCATCTACTGAACCATACCTGGATTAAGGAAGAAATAAAGAAAGAAATTAAAGTCTTCCTTGAATTCAATGAAAATAAAGAAACAACATACTCGAACTTATGGGACACTATGAAAGCATTCCTGAGAGGAAAGTTCATAGCACTAAGTGCCCACCTAAAGAAAACAGAGAAAGCACATATTGGAGACTTAACAGCCCACTTGAAAGCTCTAGAAAAAAAAGAAGCAGACTCACCTAGGAGGAATAGAAGACTGGAAATAATCAAATTGAGGGCTGAAATCAACAAAATAGAAACACAGAAAACAATCCAAAGAATCAATGAAACAAAAAGCTGGTTCCTGGAGAAAATCAACAAGATAGATAAACCCCTATCCAAACTAATCAAACTAAAGAGAGAGAACATGCAAATTAATAAGATCAGAAATGAAAAGGGGGACATAACCACAGACACAGAGGAAATTCAGAGAGTCATTAGATCTTACTACAAAAGCCTATATGCCACAAAACTGGAAAATGTAAAAGAAATGGACGCTTTTTTGATAAATACCATTTACCAAAACTAAACCAGGACCAGGTGAACAATCTAAACAGACCTGTAAGTCGCGAAGAATTAGAAGCTGTTATCAAAAACCTCCCTACCAAAAAAAGCCCAGGACCAGATGGTTTCAATGCAGAATTCTACCAGAACTTCCAAGAAGACCTAATACCTATACTCCTTAATGTATTCCACAATATAAAATCAGAAGGGTCATTACCAAATTCCTTTTATGAAGCCACAATTACTCTGATACCAAAACCACTCAAAGACTCAACCAGAAAAGAGAACTACAGGCCAATCTCACTCATGAATATCGACGCAAAACTCCTCAACAAAATACTGGCAAATCGAATCCAAGAACACATCCGAAAAATTATCCATTATGATCAAGTAGGCTTCATTCCTCAGATGCAGGGCTGGTTCAACATACGAAAATCTATCAATGTAATCCATCATGTAAATAAACTGAAAGAAAAAAACCATATGATCATTTCATTAGATGATGAAAAAGCATTTGACAAAATTCAACATCCATTTATGTTAAAAGTCTTGGAGAGATTAGGGATACAAGGGTCATACCTAAATATAATAAAAGCTATATACAGCAAGCCGACAGCTAACATCAAATTAAATGGAGAGAAACTCAAAGCCATTCCGCTTAACTCAGGAACACGGCAAGGCTGTCCACTCTCACCATACCTCTTCAATATAGTGCTTGAAGTTCTAGCAATAGCAATAAGACAACATAATGGGATCAAGGGGATTCGAATTGGAAAGGAAGAAGTTAAACTTTCGTTATTTGCAGATGATATGATAGTGTACATAAGCGACCCCAAAAACTCCACCAAAGAACTTATACAGCTGATAAACAGCTTTAGTAATGTGGCAGGATACAAGATCAACTCCAAAAAATCAGTTGCCCTTTTACACAAAGGATAGGGAAGCAGAGAGGGAAATCAGAGAAGCTTCACCATTCACGATAGCCACAAACAGCATAAAATATCTGGGGGTAAATCTAACCAAGGAAGTGAAAGATCTATTTGACAAGAACTTTAAGGCATTGAAGAAAGAAATGGAAGAGGATACCAAAAAATGGATGGACCTCCATTGCTCTTGGATTGGGAGGATCAACATAGTAAAAATGGCAATTCTACCAAAGGCAATTTATAGATTCAATGTAATCCCCATCAAGATCCCATCAAAATTCTTCACAGATCTGGAGAAGACAATAATCAACTTTATATGGAAAAACAAAAAACCCAGGATAGCCAAAACAATCCTATACAATAAAGGATCTTCTGGAGGCATTACCATCCCTGACTTCAAACTCTATTACAGAGCTACAGTAATGAAAACAGTGTGGTACTGGCATAAAAACAGAGAAGTCGACCAATGGAATCGTATAGAAGACACGATTTTATCCCACAAACCTATGAACACCTCATTTTCGATAAAGGAGCTAAAAGTATGCAATGGAAGAAAGAAAGCATCTTCAACAAATGGTGCTGGCACAACTGGATGTCAACCTGTAGAAGAATGAAAATAGACCCATATCTCTCACCGTTCACAAAACTCAAGTCCAAATGGATTAAAGACCTCAATATCAGCCCGAACACACTTAACCTGATAGAAGAGAAAGTGGGAAGTACCCTAAAGGAGATGGGCACAGGAGATCGCTTCCTATGTATATCCCCAGAAGCACAGACATTAAGGGCAACATTGAATAAATGGGACCTACTTAAACTGAGAAGCTTCTGTAAAGCAAAGGACATAGTCACTAAGACACAAAGGCAACCTACTGACTGGGAGAAGATCTTCACCAACCCCACAACAGACAAAGGTCTGATCTCCAAAATATATAAAGAACTCAAGAAACTAGACTTTAAAATGCTAATTAACAAAATTAAAAAATGGGGCACTGAACTGAACAGAGAATTCTCAGCAGAGGAAGTTCAAATGGCCAAAAGACACTTAAAGTCGTGCTCAACTTCCTTAGCAATCAGGGAAATGCAAATCAAAACAACTTTGAGATATCATCTTACACCTGTCAGAATGGCTAAAGTCAAAAACACCAAGGATAACCTTTGCTGGAGAGGCTGTGGAGGAACGGGTACCCTCATCCATTGCTGGTGGGAATGCAATCTTGTGCAACCACTGTGGAAGTCAGTGTTTCGGTTTCTCAGGAAATTCGGGATCAACTTACCCCTGGACCCAGCAATACCACTCCTGGGAATATACCCAGGAGATGCTCTATCATATGACAAAAGCATTTGTTCAACTATGTTCATAGCAGTATTATTTGTAATAGCCAGAACCTGGAAACAACCTAGAACCTGGAAATGCCCTTCAATGGAAGAATGGATGAAGAATGTATGGAATATATACACATTAGAGTACTACGCTGCGGTAAAAAACAATGACTTCTCGAATTTTGCATGCAAATGGATGGAAATAGAAAACACTATCCTGAGTGAGGTGTCCCAGACCCAAAAGGATGAACATGGGATGTACTCGCTCATAATTGGTTTCTAGCCATAAATAAGGGCCACGGAGTCTACAATAGGTGAACCTAAAGAAGCTAAGGAAGAAGGTGAACCCAAGGAAAAACATATAGTTTTCCTCTTGGCTAAGGGAAGTAGACCAAATTGCCGGGGAAAAAATTAGGATCTTGGGGGTGGGGTGGGATGGGGGTAAGGGGAGATGGGGAGAGAAAAGGTAGAAGGGAAGGAGGGGGGACTTGGGGAATCAGGAGAATTGGGATAAAGGAAAGGTGGATAGGGAGCACGGAACCACAATTCTTAGTTAAGGGAACCACTTTATGGTGAGCAAGAGACCCTAGAGGGGCTCCCAAGTGCCCAACATTAGGTTCCCAGATAGTTCCTTGGGCAGCTGAGTATTGGGAACCTGAAATGACCCTATACTGACGAATATCTTGCATATCATCATAGAACCTTCATCTGGTGATGGATAGAGATAGAGACAGAGACCCACACATGAGCACTGGACTGAACTCCCAAGGTCCCAATGAGGAGTAGAAGGAGGGAGAACATGAGCAACGAAGTCGGGACCACGAGGCGTGCACCCACCCACTGAGACAATGGAGCTGATCTACTGGGAGCTCACCAAGGCCAGCTGGACTGTGACCGAAAAAGCATGGGATAAAACCGGACTCTCTGAACATGGCGAACAATGAGGGCTGATGAGACGCCAAGGACAATGGCACGGGGTTTTGATCCTACTTAATGTGCTGGCTTTGTGGAAGCCTAGCCAGTTTGGATGTTCACCTTCCTAGATATGGACGGAGGGGGGAGGACCTAGGACTTACCACAGGGCAGGGAACCCGGACTGCTCTGTGGACTGGAGAGGGAGGGGGAGAGGAGTGGGGGGAGGGGGAGAAGGGTGGGAGGAGGGGGAGAAGGGTGGGAGGAGGGGGAGGGAAATGGGAGGCTGGGAGGAGGTGGAAACTTGTTTTTTGTTTATGTTTTTCTTTCTTCTTTTCTTAATAAAAAAAATTATAAAAAAAATACCATATACCAAAGTTAAACCAGGACCAGGTGAACAAACTAAATAGACCTGTTAATCGCGAAGAATTAGAAGCTGTCATCAAAAACCTCCCTACCAAAAAAAGCCCAGGACCAGATGGTTTCAATGCAGAATTCTACCAGAACTTCCAATACCTAATACCTATACTCCTTAATGTATTTCACAATATAGAAACAGAACAGGCATTGCCAAATTCCTTTTATAAAGCTACAGTTACTCTGATACCAAAACCACACAAAGACTCAACCAAGAAAGATGAATTATAGGCCAAAATCATTCATGAACATCGATGCAAAAATCCTCCACAAAATACTGGCAAACCGAATCCAAGAACACATTAGAAAAATTATCCATTATGATCAAGTAGGCTTCATCCCAGAGATGCACGGCTGGTTCAACATACAAAAATCTATCAATGTAATCCATCATATAAATAAACTGAAAGAAAAAAACCATATGATCATTTCATTAGATGATGAAAAAGCATTTGACAAAATTCAACATCCCTTTATGATAAAAGTCTTGGAGAGATTAGGGATACAAGGGTCATACCTAAATAAAATAAAAGCTATATACAGCAAGCCAAAGCTAACATCAAATTAAACAGAGAGGAACTCAAAACTATCCCACTAAACTCAGAAACACGACAAGGTTGTCCACTCTCTCCATACCTCTTCAATATAGTGCTTGAAGTTCTAGCAATAGCAATAAGACAACATAAGGGGATCAAGGGGATTCGAATTGGAAAAGAAGTTAAACTTTCATTATTTGCAGATGATATGATAATGTACATGAACGACCCCCAAAACTCCACCAAAGAACTTTTACAGCTGATAAACACCTTTAGTAATGTGGCAGGATACAAGATCAACTCCAAAAAATCAGTCGCCCTCTTATACACAAAGGATATGGAAGCAGAGAGGGAAATCAGAGACGCTTCACCTTTCACAACAGCCAGAAACAGCATAAAATATCTTGGGGTAACTCTAACCAAGGAAGTGAAAGATCTATTTGACAAGAACTTTAAGACATTGAAGAAAGAAATTGAGGAGGATACCAGAAAATGGAAGGACCTCGCTTGCTCTTGGATTGGGAAGATCAACATAGTAAAAGTGGCAATTCTACCAAAGGCAATTTATAGATTCAATGCAATCCCCATCAAAATCCCATCAAAATTCTTCACAGATATTGAAAGGAAAATAATCAACTTTATATGGAAAAACAAAAAACCCAGGATAGCCAAAACAATCCTATACAATAAAGAATCTTCTGGAAGCATTATCATCCCTGACTTCAAACTCTATTACAGAGCTAAAGTGATGAAAACAGTGTGGTACTGGAATAAAAACAGAGAAGTCGACCAATGGAATCGTATAGAAGACCCGAATTGTAACCTACAAACCTATGAACACCTCATTTTCAATAAAGGAGCTAATAGTATGCAATGGAAGAAAGAAAGCATCTTCAACAAATGGTGCTGTAATAACTGGATGTCAACCTGTAGAAGAATGAAAATAGACCCATATGTATCACCACGCACAAAACTCAAGTCCAAATGGATTAAAGACCTCAATATCTGTCCGAACACATTAAACCTGATAGAAGAGAAAGTGGGAAGTACACTACAACAGATGGGCACAGGAGATTGCTTCCTATGTATAACCCCAGCAGCACAGACATTAAGGGCAACATTGAATAAATGGGACCTACTAAAGCTGAGAAGCTTCTGTAAAGCAAAGGACACTGTCACCAAGACAAAAGGGCAACCTACTGACTGGGAGAAGATCTTCACCAACCCCGCAACTGACAAAGGTCTGATCTCCAAAATACATAGAGAACTCAGGAAACTAGACTTTAAAATGCTAATTAACCCAATTAAAAAATGGGGCACTGAACTGAACAGAGAATTCTCAACAGAAGAAGTTCAAATTGCCAAAAGACACTTAAGGTCATGCTCATCATCCTTAGCGATCAGGGAAATGCAAATCAAAACAACTTTGAGATATCATCTCACACCTGTCAGAATGGCTAAAATCAAAAACACCAATGATAGCCTTTGCTGGAGAGGTTGTGGAGGAAGGGGTACCCTCAACCATTGCTGGTGGGAATGCAATCTTGTGCAAACACTTTGTAAATCAGTGTGGCGGTTTCTCAGGAAATTCGGGATCAACCTACCCCTGGACCCAGCAATACCACTCCTGGGAATATACCCAAGTGATGCTCTATCATATGACAAAAGCATTTGTTCAACTATGTTCATAGCAGCATTGTTTGTAATAGCCAGAAGCTGGAAACATCCTAGATGCCCTTCAATGGAAGAATGGATGAAGAAAGTGCGGAATATATACACATTAGTGTACTACGCTGCAGTAAAAAACAATGACTTCTCGAATTTTGCATGCAAATGGATGGAAATAGAAAAAACTATCCTGAGTGAGGTATCCCAGACCCAAAAAGATGAATATGGGATGTACTCACTCATAATTGGTTTCTAGCCATAAATAAGGGTCACGGAGACTACAATTGGTGAACCTAAAGAAGCGAAGTAAGAAGGTGAACCCAAGGAAAAACATATAGTTTTCCTCTTGGCTATGGGAAGTAGACAAAATTGCCGGGGAGAAAATTGAGATCTTGGCGGTGGGGTGGGGTGGGGGTAAGGGGCGATGGGGAGAGAAAAAGGAGAAGGGGAGGATGGGGGAACTTGGGGAAAAAGGAGCATTGGGATAAAGGAAGGTTGGTTATGGGAGCATGGAAGAACAATTCTTAGTTAAGGGAGCCACCTTAGGGTTGGCAAGAGACTTGAACCTAGAGTGGCTCCCAGGAGCCCAAGGCCATGTCCCCAGTTAGTTCCTTGGGCAGCTGAGGTTGGGGAACCTGAAATGACCCTATCGTATAGCAATACTGACGAATATCTTGCATATTACCATAGAACCTTCATCTGGTAATGGATGAAGATAGAGACAGAGACCCACACTGGAGCATTGGACTGAGCTCTTAAGGTTCCAATGAGGAGCAGAAGGAGGGAGAACATGAGCAAAGAAGTCAGGCCCACAAGGGGTGCACCCTCCCACTGAGACAGTGGGGCTGATCTATTGGGAGCTCACCAAGGCCAGCTGGACTGTGACTGAAAAAGCATGGGATAAAACTGGACTCTGAACATGGCGAACAATGAGGGCTGATGAGAAGCCAAGGACAATGGCACAGGGTTTTGATCCTACTTAATGTGCTGGCTTTGTGGGAGCCTAGTTTGGATGTTCACCTTCCTAGATATGGACCGAGGGGGGAGGACCTTGGACTTACCACAGTGCAGGGAAACCTGACTGCTCTTTGGACTGGAGAGGGAGGGGGAGAGGAGTAGGAGGAGGGGGAGAAGGGTGGGAGGAGGGGGAGGGAAATGGGAGCCTGGGAGGCAGAAACTTGTTTTTTTTCCTTTTCTCAATAATAAAAATTTTAAGAAAAGAAAAAAAGAATTACCTACTAAGTAACTCTTACTTAAAACTGTTTTGTTAAATACAGTTTTACTCTCTTAAGTTTAAAATCATCTCTTTTTTAATTAGACAAAAGAAGGAAATGCTATGGAACAATTCTATTATGCACTGAATATTTATTGTTCTCATTAATTAAAGAACTGATTGACTTGTAGCCAGGTAGGGAGTATAGGTGAGACAACCAAACTAAGGATGCTGGGATAAAAAAGAGCAGAGTCAAAGGAGTTATGAGCAGATGCAGTGAGAAAGAAAGATGAGCATGCCATACTGAAAGAAAGGTACCAAGCCATGTGATCGGCCATAGATAAGAAATATGGTCTAATTTAAATGTAAGAGTTAACTAAGAAATAAGCCTGAGCTATTGGTCGAGCATTTATAATTAATAATAAGACTCTCTTGTGGTTATTTGGGAGCAGGATGTTTAATGGGAAAGTTCCAGTTACATAAGAACCACATCCAAATATCACTATTAATCACTTCCAAATATTTTCTGAAATATAACTAATGTATCTAAAAAAACCAAATAGCAGTAAGATCAACAAATGGAAATTCTGTCTCCACACTATCCGGTTCTGATCTTCAATTTCTCATAATTTAATTTACATGGGGCAAGAATTTTAAAGGAATTATGTAATGAATTATAATAAAATTAATTGTTTCCAGGATGATGAGGTCATAGAGTTTTCAGGATCTTGAGTGCCATTTTGTAGCAGGATTTCTTCCTAATTATTCTTTGTTCTATTTTGTCATCCTAGTTCAAAAATGAACACTTTTGCATTATGATGTCTGCTTTCTGTGGGGAGTTTTCCATTAACAGAAAAGCAATGCCTTGTTTTGTAAAGCAAAACAATGTAATTTTTATACAAATACAGCTCAGCAAGATTAAGTGGAAGTTACTGTAAATCACTAACAGGCCATTCTCAACCTATTAAATAGCGGATAATATTCTTTATATACCTGCAAATAAGATACACAAGAGCACTGGCAACCTGAAATTATCCCTCAAATTCACTGGAGTATAACACCAGTAGTGAGAGATGCTGGCATTTTAATATTTTAAAGATGCACATTCCTTTCACAAAGAGGGAATATCTTTCTCTAATTATTGGTCCTCAGTTTCCAATATACAAAACAGATACATTCCTATAGGGAAGAAAATGGCAATTAGGAAGGAGTTATTGGTAGTTTCATACCTGAACGGATATGTATACAAAGTAAAATAAGAAGATATACTCCTGTGGTAAATAAAATATTCTTCTTATTAATGAACATTAATTCCATTACTGTTTTGTTGAGAGTGATTTCCTATTAAGAAAAGTATCTATACCAAAGGAGAATTCATTATCTATTCCTAATGATAATTGCACCTGCTATGATTATGGTCTGAAGATAGAGAAAACAGTTTTGTACAGAAAACATTAAAACTAACTGTTCCTTGAACCTGATAAAATAATTAAAAAGTAGCATGCAAACATTAATTTATTCCTTCATCCAAAAGCACTTATGAAACAATTTTTATGGCAAGTACTGCACTAGTTATCCTGGAGAAAGGAGTATAAACCATGGCTTTTGCTGTCAACATCTCAGCAAAGTAATTTAAAAACAAAACACTCAGAGATTCATAAATAGTCCATAGAATTACATTGTGACAGTAGAGGTACAAGGAATACAGAGATGCAACTGGTTCAACTGTAAGAGTAATTAAATGAAATTGATCCTGGGTGATAGCTGAGATGAGTTTTAAAGACGTAAGCAGAAGTTTGGTGACAGAAACATTAAAGGAAGGAAAAGTAAGTCTAGGTTGTGGATCAAGTAGAAAATAAATACAAAAATGAGATATACTTAAAATACAAATAGTTTAAAAGAAATACACCATAGTATCTCATTACCATTTAGTATATTATTACCACTTAGCATAAGATCATTAGGGAATCCACATTTTTCATCTTGCATAACTCCCATGACTGTGTATACTTGATAAGCCAAAACTTTTACAACAAAATTAAAAAACAAACAGAAGAACAAGAAACCTAAAAAAAGGTTTTGGAATCAAAGAAAGCCAGACATAGAATCAATATTAAATTTGTATGTAAAGAAAATGCATTATACATATACAAGAGAATACTTTACATCCTTTATAAAAGAATAAAATCCTGATATTTGTGACTTTATGGGTAAAACTGAAGAATATTTTTTGTACATAAGTCAGAAACCTTAAGACAAATGTTGCATGATATCACCTATCTATGGAATCAAGAGTTCAGAGAAGCATAGAATCAAATTCTAGTTTCTAAGGGACTAGAAGAATCTATGACTGAAAAGATTTTAATCAACAATACAAAATTTCAGGTAGACTAGGAGAATAAATTCAACTTTTCCAGGTGATGGCGGCACATGCCTTTTATCCCAGCACTCTGGAGGCAGAGGCAAACTGATCTCTGTGAATTCAAGGCCAACCTGGTCTACAAGAGCTAGTACAGAACAGGACAATTAGGATTCTTACACAGAGAAACCCTGTCTCAAAAAAAATCAAAGCAAAAACAAAATTCACAAATGTTTTATATACCATGATGACAATCATTAATTGCATCTTATTCCATGCATAAATATTACAAAGCAGACCAGATTTTAAGTGTTCTCACTATAAAGAAATCTAATCATGAGGGGAAAATAATCATAACATCTTTATTTATACAAGACAGAAAAGGTAAGCAACTCAAATACTCATCATTAATAGAATGAATAAGTAAATGATGAAATGGTTATACAATGTAACATTGATCACTATATGTATATATGTATGTATGTTTTATGTATGTATAAATTGCTAAGAGTATGAGATAACAGATATTTAGTATCTCATTAGCACATAGTAAAATGTGGGTAGTAAGAGATATGAACAGAGCTCAGACCTGGGAGTCTTGTGTACTTCATTAGGGATCCACATTTTCTTTCTTTCCACTTGCTTCTGCCTCCCAAGTACTGGGATTAAAGGTGTGCACCACCATCACCCGGCCAAGATCCATATTTTCATCTCATGCCTGTGTAGACTTAATGAGCCAAAACTTCTATCACAAAAACAGGAGAATAAAAAATCCTGAAAAAGATTTAGGGATGAAAAGAAGCCAGACATGAAATCAATGTGTGTGTGTGTGTGTGTGTGTGTGTGTGTGTGTGTGTGTGTGTAAACATACTATTGATAGCCAACCACATGGTTACTATGTTGAATGAAATCCACATACCACAGGGCACATTCTATTCATATGATGTTCAAAAAGAGGCCAATCTATCTTTAATGGCAGAAATCAAAAGAGCTGTTGTTAGTGATATGAAGGTGGGAAGGGAGATTTAACCCAAAGACAGGAATGGAACTTGCTATGTAATAACAATTCAGTTCCTAACTCACATATTAGATGCATAGATAAAAACATCTTTAAAAATTTATCAAGCCTCACCTTATTTGCAAAACTTGATGATGAAGAAAGTCATTTCTGTCTTATTGTTTTCTGGCCAATGCTCTACACAGTCCCCTGTGCCAGAGAACAATGAAGGGTTGGAAATGAGCAAATGAGTTTTATCAACAAAACATATCAATCCTAATTGGTATTTGATGCATAAAGGTGGGTGCCAGATTTCAATTTTTTTGGATAATGAGTACATATTCCTTCTAACACAGCAAAACCTTTCAACTCTATTTGAGGAGGGATAATTCAAGCTCTCTGCATTGATCATGGGGATATAAGGCTGTAAGACGTTGAAACTCACTTTCACCCCAATTGCTATAATATTCAAATAGGAGGCATAACTAAAGAGGTAAGGGAGATAGAAAGGGGAAAAAGAGATGACAACAGTGTGGGGGGAAAAAACAAGGATATGGAGGAAATTTTCTACTTTTGAGATATTGTAACAGTCCCTTCAAAAGTGCAATCCTAATGTACAAGGAGAGTATTCTATGTTATACACAATTATACAATATCTGTAGAATGATTTGAGATACTTATATAGTAAATGCAAAAGCTCAAGTTTTTATTCAGAAGAAAAGTAGATCTATTAAAATAGCCCATCTTGGATAAATACTTTTTCAGTGATGTTTTTAAATGCTTCATATTGCTGTTTTACTTGTTCTTTCACTTTACAACGTCACCAGTAACAGCAAAATTTAAATTAGTTCACTGCCTGCTTTGATAGACCACATAAATAGTTATCTGCTTACAGTTTAGCTTCATCTTGAGGTAAGCTCCAAACTGTGATTACAGGCTCCAACGACCCTATCATGTATTCAAAACAGCCACCATAAATGACTTTATGGTTAGGGTTTGGCCAAGTTAGGCTTAGGCTGAAAAGCTTGGAAAAACGTGTAAGCACTGAGGGAATATCTTCTTTCTCCTTCTTTGCATCCCACAGACATTGAGTGGAGTTTGTGAAGTACTTTGGTTTCCTCAGTCAGACAAACCAATTTTCTCAAAATAAGCTATTTTCTCAGAAAATTAGAGCTAAATAAAAGGTGTATGCCCATGTCATTTCTCCTCTTCCTCAGCAAACCAAACACCAAACACAAACATTCATATATATTTCCATTAAAAAATTTCCACTTCACTCCTCCTATTCCCCACTGCTCCCCCACTCATCCTCCTCCCCTCCCCCTCCAGTCTTAAGAAAGGGCAGGGTACCCTGCCCTGTGGGAAATCCAAGGCCTTCCCCCCTCCACCCAGGCCTAGGAAGGTGAGCATCCAAATAGACTAGGATCCCAAAAAGTCAGTACATGCAGTAGAAACAAGTCCCAGTGCCATTATCAATGACTTCCCAGTCAGCCCCCATTGTCAGAAACATTGAGAGTCCAGTTTGATCACATGCTTGTTCAGTCCCAGTCCAGCTGAATTTGGTGAGCTCCCATTAGAACAGGCACACTGTCTCAGTGGGTCGACCAACCACTTGCAGTCCTGACTTCCTTGCTCGTCTTCTCCCTCCTTATGCTCTTCAACTGGACCTTGGGAGCTTAGTCCAGTGCTCTGATGTGGGTCTCTGTCTCTATCTCCATCCATTGCCGAACGAAGTTTCTATGGTGATATTTGAGATATTCATCAGTGTGACTATGGAACAAGGCCAGTTCAGGCAACCTCTACTCTGCTGCCCAAGGACCTAGCTGGGGACATCCCCATGGACACCTGGGATCCCCTCTAGAGCCACGTCTCTTGCCAACCCTAAAATGGCTCCCTTAATTAAGATATCTTCTTCCCTGCTCCTATATCCACCCTTCCCCCCACTCCCCCAAGCTCTCCCTAATCCTTCCCTTCTCTCTTCCCCTCTCCCCTTCCCCTCCTCACACCACCCCCACCCTACCCCCATCCTCCCAACTTTTGCCCAGGGATCTTGTCTGCTTCCCAGACATTCTTGTATATTTAAATTTAAATGCTATCTTTGGCCTATACCAGAATCCAAGCCTACTAATAATGGGGCTATATTGACCACCTCCAACAACAAAAGAACTTTGAAGCAGACAACAGTTCACAAAACTATAAATCAAGGTGTTATAATATGAACCTATGCTCATCAGTGACAGCTAAATCATAGAACTGTGACAGCTAAATCATAAAACTGGAATTTGTTACTTTGATTTCCCTATTTCAGCATTAAATTTTATGTAGGGGAAAGCAATTTTAGCTGCCTTTTGCTATGAAAGCACTGAAGTTTTTTATCTCTCTCTCTCTCTCTCTCTCTCTCTCTCTCTCTCTCTCTCTCTCTCTCTCTGTGCATGTGTGTGTGTTGGCTGTAAATGTCCATGCACATGCACCATATGAATGCCTGATACCCAGGAATTCCAGGAGATCTCATGTAAATGCAATTCCAAAAGGTTGTAAGCTACCAAATGGCTGCTGGGAATTGAACCCAGGTCCTCTTAACCTCTAAACCATCTTTCCAGTCCTGAGAGCAAAATTTTTTGAAAATGTCATTAGAAATGCCTTTAGTGTGATCTTTCTATGCCAAATGAAGCTGTCTCTATGTAACCCACAGTAGGAATATATTTCTATATAATTTACTCAAATATTAAATGACTCTAAAATTAATAATTAATAATAAAGAATTATAAAAATAAGAATTACTAAAACAATCATGTAGATGAATTTCATTAGGTTAAATGTGTCAGTAATTTACAAAAGATACTTTTGTTTAGACCTGTGTTACTGTGACTGCAAATTAAAGGATGAAATATAAATATCAATTATAAACACACTTGAAGCACTACTTGCTTTCCAAACCATGAGCAAATAAATTAATATACAAGAACTTCTTTCAAATACTGTGAGTAACCTTTAAATGGAGGAATATCCCTTTAAAATAAGTGGAAAGAATTTAGAGGGAAAAAGGATGCCTTGTTACTTAATTTTTTAAAAAACGGGGTTCAGAAATACAATATACAATTCCTTTGGAAGTTGGATAATATTTTCATGTCAAATTAAATGATATGCTGTTATATATTATTATGAATA
Source organism: Microtus oregoni (assembly GCF_018167655.1). NCBI lineage: Eukaryota > Metazoa > Chordata > Mammalia > Rodentia > Cricetidae > Microtus > Microtus oregoni. The sequence continues at coordinate 20,313,979 of NW_024543093.1, read as the reverse complement.
TTTTGTTTCATTTCCAATTACCATTATTATTATTATTTTGTAGACAAGTCTCATGTAGACCAGACTGGCTTCAAACTCCTAATGTAACTAAGTATAATCTTGAACTTCTGATCCTCTTGACTCTAACTCCTGTGGGGCTTACAATCTGTGGGACTAATAAAATTTATACAGGGCTAGAAATCAAATCAAGGACTTTATGCATGTTGGTCTACAAACTGCAATACAATTCTAGGTGGTTTCTATTTAATGTAAACTACAATATAAATACAATGTAAACATAATTTACAAGACAATACTCTCTTTTTATAGGATGAAGAAAATTCCTCATCTCTGCATTTATTCCCTGTTAACACTGTTACATAAGTACCTACATATAACTAAATGAATACATCAACTAAAATATGTTTTGTGCATCATTGATATGTGCATTTGCATGGGCTTTCATTTGTGTCTGTCAGTGTGTATTACTGTGGATCACCATTTAGCAAATAAATATAATCCTAACATTTACCCTCCCCAAAATATGTGGAAACTTCTATTTCCTTCCTCTACGTTCTAGTTACCACCTTCCTGTCTCTTTGTGACTTTTATCTTCTTGCTTTCTTTTCTCTCATTTCTTTTTGCTGTTTTAATTCTTTTCCTTTAATAGCACATAGTCAAAACAATAAATTAAGTGTTTCTCTCATTCCATCTCTCTGCTTTTCTTTATGGTCCTCTGTTTTCTCTCACTAGTTTCTTATAGTACAAAGTTGGTTCAGTAAGTAAACCATGAATATATGTATAATTGGTCCCATGTCAGCAGCAATTTAAATGTTTCCTTAGTATGGAATAAATGACTCAACATAGAGCTGGCAGTTACAATAGATCTTAAATAGCTTCAAATTTTATTAAAGAGTCATTTATTCTATGTAATTATATTCTGTAACATAATTATTATCCCTAGATCTGAAAACATTCCTGTATTCTATAAATAATAGAGAAAACATAGTGATGGACTCCTGGATGACCTTGATCAAAAATCCATAGATCAGTATACTTTATATAGGCACAAAAATGTAAATAAAAACAAGTCGATTTTATTTCATGTCTCTAAAAAGTGAACAAAAGCCTAAAACAGTTTTTTTCTTTCTTAACTATGATCTTCTCAGATGCTCAGAATTTCTTACTTATAGCTTTTATTATTCACTAAATGTAGAGAAAAATTTACTTAATACTCTTTAGGCAGTTTGACTGGTAAAATTCTTCAAAACTAAATATATTTTTCTTTTTATTTAAAACAAATTATTTTCTCACTTAATATACCCATATCACAGTTTCCCCTCTCAGTTTCTCCTACCTCCTCTCACATTCCACTTACTTTCAGTCTCTATTTACAAAATAACATGTTTCCAAGAGAAAATAATAAAATATAAGATAAAACAAAAAACTTTATCACATTGCAGTTGGACGAGACAAACCAACAGAAGGAAAAAAAGCCCAAAAGAAGAATCATCAATCAGAGATCTCATTCACACTCTGTAATTCTTCAAAAACACTAAACTAGAAACTATAATATATACACAGAGGCCTGATGAAGACACTGTAGACCCTGTACTTGCTGCTTCAGTCTCTTTATACCTCTTCTTCCATGTGAGTAGAGTTAGCAGTTCCAAAACAGAGTAAGGTTTTTGAGATGTGGAATAAAAAAACGTCCTTGGTGACTGAAAATCAACATGAACATGCTTCATGGCGATGAGTTCTTTCTTAAAAATAGAGTCCTCTGGGGTAACTACCATTTCCAATGGAGAGGTTTCAACCTTGTTTTTCTCTAACACAGATTTTTCTGAAAGATGATCTTTTGCTGGGCAAAGAGAAAGCCTCCTAAAAAGTAAATGAAGACAAGGCTGTGACTATTTTAGTGAACAACAAGCTGATGGCATACAATTAATTTTACACAGTAATGAGATGGTGCTCTTGTAGCTGAAAAAAAAAAACATTCAAAGTCAGATGTTTGTCCTGTTGGGGACACTGTAACACATGTCCATCTGACACAAAATCCCCCTCAGCTCTACTGTGTCCACATTATAAAGCCACACACCCCTAAAAGGGTAACAGATGAGCAACAGAACACTGACAACAGACTGAAATACCTAATCATTCACAGTGAGGAAAGTTCCTTGACCAAGGACACAACAGAAGTGTGGTACATCCAAGTCCCAAGGTGCTTCTTTATCTCTCCATTTCTCTCTAGACTCTTCTTGTTCCCACAGCAGAAGTGCAAAATTTTGTGCCCATGAGCTAGCTGAAAATAAACATGAATGAAACTGGGATATTTGTGACACATGATCTCCAAAATGCTCTCTTTCATTTTTACACAGTATATCACTTCGTAGCCCTGACTGTCCTGGAACTCTCTATGTAAAGAAACTCACAAAACCCACTTGCTTCTACCTCCAAATGCCAGAATATATATTGTGTGCCACCACACCTGGAAGGCATTATTTCAGTATATGTGCAAGAGACTGGGATTCAAGGATTCTTAAACAAATTACCAACTAAGTTTCTAAAACTAACTGAAGAGTCAAAACAAAAATTCAGTTCTTGAATCTAATTCAATTGCTGAAATAATTGCAAGTAGATAGTTATGATGAACTATGCCACAATTATCATTATATAGACAAGATTTCCTAAATAAGAGTTACTTTATACTGTTTAAAACCATCTATAATCATATGTATCTTGAAGTTGTCATGGATATTAGACAAATGTTCTTACTTTTTGCCTTCCCATTTTCAGCAAAAGATCTGTTAAGTAAATGGCTTAAGTTCTTACTTTTATAATCCTCCTCCCCAGACTTGTTGTTTTATCCAGTACCTTACCCCAGAAGATGCCCTCTGCTAACCCAAAGGCTGCTCCTGCCAGGGAAGCAGGTAGGCCAAATACAGATCCTCACCTCTCCTTCTGTTCCTCTAGATCCAATCCTACCATTCTCAACTCTAGCTCAGTAGCAGAACACCTGCTACACTTTCCATTTTCTCTTTGACCCCATCCCCAGTGGATCACAAAGATCTTCTCCAGCCTCCCTTCCCCAATAATACCAGCCCCCAATATTAGTAGGCATTCACTAAAAGCATACCAACTGTGCAGGCCAGGTAACAGATAAAGCAACTGGAGACTTTCAACACTCTTCTCCTCAAATCCAATCCCCCAGTATCACCCCTAGCTTTGCAATAGAACACCAGCTGCAGTTTCCTACACACACACACACACACACTCACACACACACACACACACACACACACATCTCATATGGATTCCACAGACTTCCCCTACTAACTTCATTTTATCCTATCCCCCAACTCCAGTGGCCATGTCCTACTAACCCACAGACCACTCCTGTGAAGGACACAGTATATTGACCATTGTTCTTTCCTTCTCCTTTTGTTTCCTTAGATTCAACCCCCAAGTCTTATCCCAATTCTGTAGCAGATCTTCTGGAGTGACCGCACTTCATTCCTTACCCCATTTTCATGAGACTAAATAAGCAAATTCTGGTGGAACACTCTGCTGCCCTTCATTCTATGAACCATTTCAGACCCTTGGCCTATCACTGTTTCTGTTGGAAGAGGCAGCTTGTTTGTTTTCCTGCCACCAGGCAGCTCAGGCCCAAAATAACCACACAACTGTATTAACTAAATCACTGCTTGGCCTATTAGTGCTAGCTTCTTTTTGGCTAGCTCTTACATATTAATTTAACCCATTTCCATTATTTTATATTTTACCATGATGCTTGTGGCATACTGGCAAGTTCTGTCTCCAGTGACAGCTCAATGGCTTCTCTGACTCTGCCTTCTTTCTGCCAGCATTCAGTTTAGTTCTCCCTACATAGCTCTACTCAACCCTATCAGACCAAGCCAGTTTTCTTTATTAATTAACCAATCATATTTACAGCATACAGAGGGAAATCCCACATCAAGTTCCCATGTATAAACTCCTAATATCCTGAAACATATTTTACCTGGAAACCCCAGCAGCCACAATTATCAGGTTCACAGAAAATTTACTACTAGGTAAAATGTACCCATAACATGCTCCTAAAGCCCTGAGAGAAATAAAAAACAAGGGAAAAAGGCTCCATGCAAAGATGTCAAAAATTGATATCAGCACCTAGACCCATAATCATCCCAATTTCTGATGTTGATATGCCTAATAAAAACACAATCAATAGTAGTCATGACAACATATCTCCTCTAGTAATCTTCCACAGCAGAACTTGAGTATTCCAATAGAGCTGAACCATAATTACAGACATAAAACAGTTTGAAGATGATAGAGGTCCTTAAAGAAGACAATATGATAGCTAATGAAACTCCATTTTAAGCTAAGCATCAATCTTGTCATCAGATAGATTTTTTTCCCTGGCTCCAGTCTCTTGAGGATAAGTTCCCAGTAACCTTGATTCAGTAATCTCTACCCAAAAAATACAGGCATGACAACCTATTTGTTATTCTATGACTGGGACTTCTTTGTTTTGGTTTGGTTTGTTTTTTGCTTCTGTAACTTGCTTATCCAGACATCCAAACACTGTTTTGAGGTGCCTTATCAACTTAGCTGGGTGTTTTTGGTTGTTTATGTAGATATTGAAAATACTCTTGTAAACTAAAGAAGACACCAGAAAGTGGAAAGCTCTCCCATGCTCTCTGGTAAGTAGAACTAACATAGTAAAAATGGCAATCTTACCAAAAGCAATCTACAGATTCAATGCAATGCCCATCAAATTCCCAGCAAAATTCTCACAGACTTTGAAAGAATGGTACTCAACTTCATATGCAAGAGTAAAAAACCCAGGATAGCCCCAAAAATCCTGTACAATAAAAGAACTTCTGGAGGCATCACAATCCCTGACTTCAAACTCTACTACAGAGCTACAGTACTGAAAACAGCCTGGTATTGTCATAAAAACAAGACAAGAAGACCAATGAAACTGAACTGAAGACACAGATATTAATCCACACACCTTCAAACACCTAATTTTTGACAAACAAGCAAAAAATATCAAATGGAAAAAAGAAAGCATATTTTAAAAATGTGCTGGCATATCAACATGTGGAAGAATGAAAATAGATCCATATCTATCACCATGCCCAAACTAAAGTCCAAATGGATCGAAGACCTCAACATAAAGCCAGCCACACTGCACCTTATAGAAGAGAAAGCAGGAAGTACAATTGAATGCAAGACATAGAAGACCACTTCCTAAATATAACTCCAGAGGGTTGAAGGGGGAGAGGGGAGAGGCAGAGAAGGCAGCAGAGAAAAATGTAGAGCTCAATAAAAATCAATAAAAGGAGAAAAGAAAATACTCTTGTGATTTTACTCTTTAAAAACACTGCCCCATACCCTTCTTTCATGACAATTTCAGATATGTCTCAGATTGTTCATCTGTCTAGCAGCTAATTAATTAACACTTTATTTATAAATGGATTGATTCTATGGTCTTTCCCTGGGAATCACAAATTCTGTAAGAGAAATGAGTAAATTCCTTAAAGAAATCCATAAAAACCCATAAAAACCATAAAATGGAAATAGAATCATTAAAAATCTCAAATTGAGGGAATTCTGAAAATGAAAGATTTGGGAATTTAGATAGGAATTCTACAATGATAAGCTTCACCAAGATGCTATAAGAGATAGAAGAGAGCATTTAAGGTGTTGAAGATAAACTACAAAAAAATGAATGCATCAGTCAAAGAAAATGTTAAAATTAAAAAGATTTCTAGGAATCTGGGACATTATGAAAAGATCAAATAAAAGAATAATAGGAATGTAGGAAGAAGTAAAATTCCAGATAAATTGTAAAGAAAATATTTTCAATAAAATCATAGAAAAAAGTTTCTAAGCTAAAGACAGAGATGGTTATAAAGGGACAAGAACCATATAAGGCACCAAATAAATTGGAACAGAAAAGAAACACCTCAGCAGATGAAAATCAAAACACTAAACAAATAAAACAAGGAAAGAATATTAAAAGCTGTGAGAAAAAATGGCCAAAAAATGGGGTACATTCCTAAACAGAGGACTCTCAACAGATGAATCTAAAATGGCTGAAAGATACTTAAGGAAATGCTCAACATCTTTAGCCATCAGAGAAATGCAAATCAAAACAACTCGGAGATTCAATCTTACACTTGTCAGAATGACCAAGATCAAAAAACCTCATGACAGCTTATGCTAGAGAGGATGTAGGGTAAATGGAATGTTCCTTCGTTGCTGGTGGGAGTGAAAACTTGTAGAGCCACTTTGGAAATCAGTATGGCAATTTCTCAGAAAATTAGGAAACAATCTATCTCAATACCCAGCAATACCTATTTTGGGTATATACTCAGAGGATGTTCAATCATATCACAAGGACATGTGCTCAACCATGTTCATAGCAGCATTATCATAATACTCAGAACCTGAAAACAACCTAGATGCCCCTCAGCCAAAGAATGGATAAAGAAAATTTGGTACATTCACACAACAGAATACTACACAGCAGAGAAAAAATAAAACAATATCTTGAAATTTGCAGACAAATAGATAGATCTAGAAAAACCATATTGAGAGAGGTAAGCCAGATCAAGAATGATAAATATAATACGTACTCATATTGAAAAAGTATCTTTTAGACATAAAGCAAAGAAAAACCAGCCTACAGTCCACAATCTCAGAGAGCCTAGACAACAAAGAGAACCCTAAAAGAGACATACATAGATCTATATAGGAAGAAGAAAAAGACAAAATGTCCTGAGTAACCTAGGAATGTGGGGGTCCTGGAAGAGGGTAGTGGGGGAAGAAGATAATGGCAGGGAGCAGAGAAAAATATATAGCTCAATAAAAACAATTAAAAGTGCCCACATAACATATAAAGTCAGACCTATTAAAATTATACCCAAATTCTCAATGGAGACTATAAAAGCCAGAAGGGTCTAGACAGATGTGCTGCAGACTCATAGAGATGAAAGATGCCAGCACAGATTACTATATTTTGCAAATCTTTCAATTACTATAGATGGAGAGAATAATTTATACTACGATAAAGACAAATTTAAGAAAACTTCATCTACAAATCCAGCACTATGTAAAGTTCTAGAAGTAAAACTACAACCTAAGGAGGTTAAATACAACCATGAAAACACATAAAATATATATCACAACATTAAAATAGAAAGGGAAATACATACACATATACACTGATGCCTCCACCATTAACATCAAAATAACAATAATCAACAATTAGTCATTAAAATCTACCAATATCAATGGTCTCAAGTCTCCAAAAAAAAAAAAAATGCATAGACTGACAGGATGTAAGAACAGAAACCATCCTTCTGTTGAATCCAAAAAACAAATGTCTGCATCAAGGACAAACCTCAGGATAAAGGATTGGAAAAAGATATTGTAAGCAAAAGGACATGAGCATCAAGTAGGTACAGCACTTTTAATATCTAACCAAATAGATATCAAACCAAAACTAAGCATAAGAAATATGCTTTAGACCTTAACAACAATACTATTCTCAGAAAGCCTACAAACACATGGAAATTGAACAGTGAACTATTGGATCACCCCAGAGTCAAGGAAGAAAGAAAGAAAGAAAGAAAGAAAGAAAGAAAGAAAGAAAGACATTGAAGACTTTTTTTAATTCAAAGAAAATGAAGGCACAACATGTCCAAACCTATGAAGTGCCATGAAAGCAGTGTTAAGAGGAAAGTTCATAGGACTACGTACCAACATACAGAAAATGGAGAAAGCTCACATTAGTTAATTAACAGTGTGCAAAGCTCTAGAACAAAAAGAAGCAAACTTACCAGGAGGAGTAGAAGACAAGAAATAATCAAATTGAGGGATGAAATCAGCAAAATAGAAACAAGGAAAATAATATAAAGAATCAATGAAGCAAATAGCTGGTTTGTTGAGAAAATCAACAAGATAGATAAACACTTATCCAAACTAATCAAAAGGCAGAGAGACAACATCCAAATTAACAAAATCATAAATGAAAATAGGGCATAACAACTAACACTGAAGAAATTCAGAGAATCATTAGGTCATACTACAAAAACCTGTACTCCACAAAAGTGGAAAATATAAAACAAATGAACATTTTTTTAGATAGATACCATAAACTAAAATTAAATCAAGACCAGGTGAGCAATTTAAATAAACTGTAAAGAAATAGTAGCTGTCATCAAAAATCTGCAGACCAAAAAAAGTCCAGGGTGAGATGGTTTTAGTGCAGTATTCTACAAGAACTTCCAAGAAGAGCTAATACCTATACTCCTCAAAGTGTTCCACATAATAGAAACAGAAGGGACATTTGCAAACTCTTTTTATGAGGCTACAGTTGCCCTGATACCAAAACACTCAACCAAGAAAGAGAATTACAGACAAATCTCACTCACGAACATGGATACAAAAATTCTTAATAAAATACTGGCAAATCAAATCCAAGAACACTTAAAAAAAAATCATCCACCATGATCAAGTAAGCTTCAATCCCAGAGATTCAAGACTGGTTCAACATATGAAAATATATCAATGTAATCCATCATATAAATAAACTGAAAGAAAAAAATGATCATTTCATTAGATGCTGAAGCAGCATTTGACAAAATCCAACACTGCTTTGTGATAAAGGTCTTGAAGAGATCAGGGATACAAGGAACATATCTAATTTTAATAAAAGCAATAAACAGCAATCCACCAGCCAACATCAAATTAAATGGAGAGAAACTCAAAGTAATTCTACCAAAAATCAGGAACAAGACAAGGTTGTTCTCCCTTGAAGTTTTAGCAATAGTAACATGACAATGAAAGAAAGTCAAGGGGGTTCAAATTGGAAGGGAAGAAGTCAAACTTTCATTATTTGCAGATGATATGATAGTGTATAAGTGACCCCAAAAACTCTACTAGAAAACTCCTAGAGCTGATAAATACCTTTAGTGATGTGGCAGGATAAAAGATTAACTCAAAAAAACCAGTAGCCCTCCTATACACAAATGATAAGGAAGCTGAGAGGGAAATCAGAGAAGCATCACCTTTCACAATAGCCACACATAATATAAAATATCTAAAATAACTGAAAAGAAAAAGACCTATTTGACAAGAATTTTAAGTCTTTGAAAAAAAAAAAGAAATTAAAGAAGATACCAGAAAGTGGAAAGATCTCCCATGTTCTTGGATAGGTAGGATCAACATAGTAAAAATGGAAATCCTACCAAAAGCAATCCATAAATTCAATGCAAACCCCATCAAAACCTCAACACAATTATTCACAGACTTTGAAAGAACAATTATAAACTTCATATGGAACAACAAAAAACCCAGGATATCCAAAACAACCCTGTACAATAAAGGAACTTCTGGAGGCATCACCATCCCAGACACCAAACTCTATTACAGTAATAACAACAGCTTGGTATTGGCATAAAAACAGAGAGGTTGACCAATTGAATCAAAATCAAAAACCCAGAAATAAATCCATACACCTATGAACACCTGAATTTTGACAAAGAAGCTAAAATTATACAACAGAAAAAATCTTAAGCAAATGGGGCTGGCATAACTGAATGTCAACATGTAGAAGAATGAAATTAGATTAATTTCTTTTGCCATGCATCAAACTCACATCCAAATGGATTAAGGACCTCAATATGAATCCAACCACACTGAACCTGATAGAAAAGAAAGTGGGAAATAGTCTTCAATGCATGAGCACCGGAGACCACTTCCTAAATATAACCCCAGTAGCACAGACACTGAGAACAATGATAAATAAATGGGACCTTCTGAAACTGAGAAGCTTCTGTAAAGCATAGGACACAGACAATAAGACAAAATGGCAGCCTACTGAATGGGAAAAGATCTTCACCAACACCACATAAGACAAAGGACTGATCTTAAAAATATATAAAGAACTCAAGAAAATAGACATTAAAATTCTAAATAACCCAATTAAAAAATGGGGGTAATGAACTGAACAGAGAATTCTCAACAGAAGAATCTTGAATGGCCAAAAGATACTCAAGGAAATGTTCAACATCTTTAGCTATTCAGGGTAATGCAAATCAAAACAACTCTGAGATACTATCTTACACCTGTCAGAATGGCTAAGATCAAAAACACTATGCTGGACAGGACTGGAGTAAGGGGAACACTCATCCATTGCTGATGGGAATGCAAACTTGTACAACCATTTTGGAAATCAGTATGGTAGTTTCTCAGGAAATTGAGAATCATTCTACCTCGGGATCTGATGTGGGAGTGTCATATATCAATCTGTTGATTTCATTGGTTAAGCAATAAAGAAACTGCTTGGCTCTCATAGGTTAAAACATAGGTGGGAGGAGTGAACAGAACAGAATGCTGGGAGAAAGAAGCTGTGTCAGAGAGTCGCCATTATTCTCCCACGCCAGGCAGATGCAGGTTAAGATCATTCCTGGTAAGCTAGCTCGTGGGCTACACAGATTATAAGAAATGGGCTAGTCCAGGTACGAGAGTTCGCAGAGAAGAGGCTAGATAGAAATGGGCCAAGCAGTGTAAAAGAATACAGTTTCCGTGTAATTATTTCGGGCATAAGCTAGAGCTAGCCATGTGGGTGGCTGGGTGGCGGGGACGCAGCCCGGCCGCTCATATTTTAACAAGGATCCAGCAATACCACTCTTGGGAATATACCCAAAAGATGCTCAATCACACTTCAAAAGCATTTGTTCAACTATGTTTACAGAAGCATTATTTGTAATAGCCAGAATCTGGAAACATCCTAGATTCCCCTCAACCGGAGGATGGATAAAGAAAATGTGGCACATTTACACATTAGAGTACTATTCAGTGGTAAAAACAATGGCATCTTGAGTGTTGCATGGAAATGGTGAATAGAATTAGAAAACACTATCCCAACTGAGGTAACCCAGATCCAAAAAGAAAATATGGTATGTATTCACTCCTAAGTGGATACTAGCTATAAACAAAGGACATTGAGTCTATAGTTTATGATCCTAGAGAAGCTAAGTAATAAAGTGAACCCAAGAAGAGGCATATATAGACCTACCTGGAAACTGGAAATGTACAGGATTGATTGGCAGGGTTGGGAGCATGGGGCTGTGGGGAGAGGGGAGGATAGAGGAAGAGGGTAGAAGAACTTTAAAGAATGAGATGGTCAAGATGGAGGAAGGACAGAGATGAGAACAAGGAGAGAGGTATCTTGATTGAAGGAGCCATTATAGGATTAGCAGAAACCAGGCTCTAGAAAAATTCCCAGTAATCCCAAAGGGTGACCCCACCTAGGACCCTGGGCAATAGAGTAGAGGGGGTCCAATCTTGAGTTGCCCTGTTGTCAGCCTGATGATTATTTTAAATATCTCCATAGAGTCTTCACCCAGCAACTGATAGAGGCAGAAGCAGAGATCCACATTGGAGCACTGGACTAAGCTCCCAAAGTCCAGTTGAAGAGTGAAAGGAATGAGAATATGAGCAAGGAGGTCAAGACCATGATAGGTTCGACCACTGAAATAGTCAACCTGAGCTAATGGAAACTCACCAACTCCAGCTGGACTGGGAAGAAACGAGCATAGGACCTACTAGTCCCTCTGAATGTGGTTGACATTTGCATGGCTGGGGTAGACTGAGGGGGCACTGGCAGTGGCACCAGGATTTATCCCAACTGCATGTACTGGCCTTTTGGGATCATATTCTTTTTGTATGTATACCTTGCCCATGCTAGATATAGTAGGGAGGGCCTTGGACCTTCCACAAGGCAATGTGCCTTACCCTCTCTGAGGATTAGATGGTGGTGGGGTGGAAGGGTATGTGGATGGATTGGGGGGATTGGAGGGAGTGTGAATCTGGATTGGTATTTTTTTTCTTTTTTCTTTTTTTGATTTTGTTAGTTTTTTTTAATTAATTTATTTATTTAAGATTTCTGCCTCCTCCCTTCCACCACTTCCCATATCCCTCCTCCTCCCCCAATCAAGTCCCCCTCCCTCATCAGCCCGAAGAGTAGTCAGGGTTCCCTGCCTTGTGGGAAGTCCAAGGACCTCCCACCTCCTTCCAGGTCTAGTAAGGTGAGCATCCAAACTGCCTAGGCTCCTACAAAGCCAGTACGTGCAGTAGGATCAAAACCCAGTGTCCTTGTTCTTAAACTCTCAGCAGTCCTCATTGTCCGCTATGTTCAGCGAGTTCAGTTTTATCTCATGATTTTTCAGACCCAGTCCAGCTGGCCTTGTTGAGTTCCCGATAGATCAGCCCCAATGTCTCAGTATGTGGGTGCACCCCTTGCGGTCCTGAGTTCCTTGCTCATGATCTCTCTACTTCTGCTACTGATTTGGACCTTGGGATTTCAGTTCAGTGTTCCAATTTGGGTCTCTGTTTTTGTCTCCTTTCATTGCCCGGTGAAAGGTAATCTCCAGGAGGATGACTATATGTCTTTCTTTGGGTTCACCTTCTTATTTAACTTCTCTAAGATCACGAATTATAGGCTCAATGTCCTTTTTTTATGGCTAGAAACCAAATATGAGTGAGTACATCCCATGTTCCTCTTTTTGGGTCTGGCTTACCTCACTCAAGATTGTGTTTTCTATTTCCGACCATTTGCATGCAAAGTTCAAGAAGTCGTTGTTTTTTACTGCTGAGTAGTACTCTAATATGTATATATTCCATGCTTTCTTCTTCCATTCTTCCATTGAAGGGCATCTAGGTTGTTTCCAGGTTCTGGCTATTACAAACAATGCTGCTATGAACATAGTTGAGCATATACTTTTGTTGTATGATAGGGTGTAGTAATAAGAGGCGGCGGAACTGCGTCCCCAGCACCCCGGCTGCCTGCTCAGCTAGCTTATGCCCCGAAATAACAACACACAAACTGTATTCATTTAAACACTGCTTGGTCCTTTAGCTCTAGCCCTTACAGGCTAATTCTCACATCCCGATCAACCCATCTCTAATAATCTGTGAGCACCAGTCTTACCAGGAAGATTCTAGCCTAGTCCATCCTGGGTCGGAGCTTCATCCCGGGAGCGGGGCATGACATCTCTCCGAGGCGTCTGCTCCCGGGAGGAGAGCTGTCGAGTCTGACCTCACTTCCTCTTCCTCCCAGCGTTCTGTTCTGTTTTCTCCTCCCACCTATCTTCTAACCAATAAAATGGGCCAAGGCAGTTCCTTTATTAGCCAATGACCTTCCTCCATCAATAGGGTATCTCTTGGGTATTTAATAAATTTAAAAAAATCTAATAAATTAAAAAAAAATACATGTCAATGTTCACCTGTGTTTGTCATACTTATAGTTAGGTTATTAGTCGGGTTCTCCAGATGAACAGATTATACTCTGCATTGATAGGTAATCTTCAAACACTTCAACGAATTGTAGAATACGGCATTTAAATAACTCAAGATTCAGTTGATATGAGACACGATTGCTCCTGGCAGCAGCAGTCTTTTCTTAAGGGAATGTTGGGGACCGAAGACACTCCACTTGGAGCTTTTTTTCTTGGCAAAACTGGTCTTTGGGTAGAGAATTGCCCTTGCCTCAACTACTGACAATATGCACATTGTCAAAACAGGACAAGCAGGATACAAGCAAAAAGGACTGCTGAACTTTGCAAAGACAGGGCAGTGTAGGACAATTGTTTGAATTTTCTTGTCTCAGAAAATGGTCTGTCAGATACTTTAGGACTTAGCCAATGTTGGTTGTTCCAACATTACAAATGAGACTTTGGGTGACTGCCCAGGTAGTCAGCTGCCTCTCATTTTTTGCACCTTTTGGGAGTCAATTGCTTGCACTTCCTGTTTATTATTATTATATTAATATTACTTTTCCTTCTCAGGTCTTTGATGGGGTTGTAGACTAGATAGTCATAACTACTTTCCTCTCATAACTTAGTTAAAATATTTTTAGCATAAGAGATTCCTCAAGATAGGACGACTATTGAAAGAGTATCTGTTATTTACAAACTACCATAGTTTGGACATTTAGCATGTGTTTCTTGCTAAATGTTGTTCATGTTGGTTGTAGTTCTATTTTTGTGTATGCCTTTGCCTTTTCTTTTTCCTGGACAATACTTGCTATTTATTCTTATTGTGTACAGTTTTGCATTAGGCTTAGAACCCTTATTTAGACAAAAGAGAAAGGTGTTGTAGAAATTCAATCAGCCAATTTAACATTTTGGTTACTTGCCCATTAGGGCATGGTCTAAGGTACTAGGGTGTGGACTGATAAGTGAAAACAAGAGTGCTTGCTCTCTTGGGTGGTGGTCAGAGTTCTGTTCACAGCTTCCAGCACCAACAGAGTACTGAAGTTCTCTACTCGTACTGTGAGTTTTTCCCCCGACTTGTTATCCTTTATTCTGGAATATCATGGACCTTGTTAATTATGAACATACCGGTTCCCACTGTTAGCCACAAAAGCACCACGGTAACAGTTATAACACATACACAGAGAAGCTGATATAGATGCATGCAGACCCTCAACTGCCCAGTGCAGTCTCTCTCAGCCCACGAGAGCCCTACTTAGTTGATTCCATGGATTCCCAGTGTCTTCCTTCCCCTCTGACTCCTACCATTTTTCCTGCCTCTCTTTGGTGGTGTTTCCCAGGGGAGGGGCCTAATGGAGACCAATTTAAACTCTCTACATAATGTCTGACTGTGGATCTCTGTACCCACTCCTCTCTGCTGTTGGAGGAAGCCTCTCTGATGACAACTGGACAAGGCACTGATCCATGAATATAGTAGAATATAATTAGTAATAATGCCAGTTATAATTGGTTCTACACTAGGTTCCACAGCTTTCCAAACTCCAGTTCCTGGTCATCTGGGCAGTGTAGGACATGGGCTCCCTCTTGTTAAACCAAACCCCATCAAGTTAAACCTAACATTGATTGGCCACTCCCTCAAGTTCTGAGTCACCACTGCCCTAGCAGGCAAGACAGATTGTAGGTAAAGAAATGTATATAGGATAAAGATAAAATGCCAAGGAGCAAAAAGTAGATGGGCTAATTTTTTTAAAAATCTGGCTAGAAATAAATCAAGCTAAGGCTGGGCATTCATAAGAAAGAATAAGACTCCATGTGAATTTATTTGGGACCTGGGTGGCAGGTTCTCAAAAAAGTAAACCCCCCCCCCAAAAAAAAATCATAAAACAAAAAACCACAACTATCATTCCTGTCCTGACTTTCTTTGGTGATGAACAGCAAAGCTAAAGTGTAAGCCAAATATAAACCCTTTCCTCTCCAACTTGCTTTATGGCCAGTGTTTCCTTAAGGGAATTGAAACCTTAACCAAGACACCCACCATATAAAGAAATTGGGAGGGAAAGATTGTTATAATTTCTCAGGTTATAGGATAAAGTCTTCAGTACTCATCTAACACACAAATCCTAATATGCTCAAAGTATATATTTGATTTGTAGTCATTATTTTTTTTAATATTTATTTATTTTTATTTATTTATTATGTATACAATATCCTGTCTACGCTTATGCCTGCAGGCCAGAAGAGGGCACCAGACCTCATTACAGATGGTTGTGAGCCACCATGTGGTTGCTGGGAATTGAACTCAGGACCTTTGGAAGAGCAGGCAATGCTCTTAACCACTGAGCCATCTCTCCAGCCCTGTAGTCATTATTTTTAATGAACAGAATAAAAACACCTGGAATTTTTATTGTCTTTGCATATGTAGAATTGGAGTTCTTATCTTTCCCATCTACAAGAGAGCTGAGAAGCAATGGAAAGAAAAAGCTCATATTACAAACAACTGTCCCAGTGAAAAGTCAGTCTTACCTAAAACTACACTGGTCTTAAAAACTGTCAAAAAAAAATGCCAACCACGGCTTTAAAAATAGCTTTAAGATATTAACTGAAGCTTCTCACCAAGGAAAACCTGCTAGTTTTCACAACTAACTTTTATAGATTTTTTTTTCACTAATAAAGTCCCCAACCTTACCAACCTTTACTGTGCTTGTAGAGCAATACTTTTGCTTTTACTTTTTGCTTTTGGGGGGGGGGGTAGGGGCTGCCATCTAGCTCCCAAATAAATCACACACAGAGGCTTACTCTTACTTATGAATGCCCAGTCTTAACTTGGCTTGTGTCTTGCTCTTTTTAAATTATCCCATCTATCTTTGGCCCCAAGGCTTTTCTCTTCCTCTATTCCTGTATATTTTTTCTTTCCTTCTTACTTGGTGTTTGGCTATGTAGCTGTGTAACTGGGTGTCTGGCGCCTGAAGTCCACCTCCTTCCTTTCTCATTTCCCAATGCTCAGATCACTTTCTCTCAAATTTCTCCTCATATTTATCCACTCTGCCTGCCAGCCCGATCTAATCCTCTCTCCTGCTTCACTACTGGCAGTTCAGCACTTTACCAGACCATCAGGTGTTTTAGACAGGCAAAGAACACAGCTTCACAGAGTTAAATGCAACATAAAAAAAAGTAACACACCTTAAAACAGTATTATCCAAAAGTGTCTATATTTATGGGAGATGTCACCTGTAATTTACAAGTTTCAATGTACTCATATCTTAGTCTTTGTTGTACACATGCAATTAACTATCATCAGGAAACTTTTTTCTCTCAAAGTTTGAATCAATACCAGCTGAGTTATGTTGAACAGGATTTATTTCTTAGCTCACAGGGATTGACACTTGCTGATTATGGTGTATACAGATACTTTGGGTTTAGGGAAGATTTGTGGTTTACTTCCAATCAACAAGACATAGCAGTGGTGATAGGATGTATATATGATTTTGTTCAAGTCATTATGTGATTACCTTAATACCTTACTATAGTAGTAATTTATCAGATCCCTCAGATACTGTAGTAATAGGAGCAGCGGGACTGCGTCCCCAGCACCCCGGCCGCCTGCCAGCTTATGCCCCGAAATAACAACACACAAATTGTATTCTTTTAAACACTGCTTGGCCCATTATATCTAGCCTCTTCTCGGCTAACTCTCACACCTGGACTAGCCCATTTCTTATAATCTGTGTAGCCCACGAGGTGGCTTACCAGGGAGACTCTAGCCTACGTCCATCCTGGGTCGGAGCTTCATCGCGTGTGCCTCAGAGAGCAGAGCTATCGCATCTCTCCAGAGAGGGGAGCATGGCATCTCTGAGCTCACTATCTCTTCCTCCCAGCATTCTGTTCTGTTTACTCCTCCCACCTATGTTTTAACCTATCAGGGCCAAGCAGTTTCTTTATTGCTTAACCAATGCAATCAACAGATTGATATATGACACTCCCACATCAAGACACTCAATTGGGTGTGAAGAAGCAACCAGTCATGTTGGGAAACATAAAGTGAAGCACTGTTAATAAATAGTCAACAGCACAGAAAACACATGAAGCTATCCTACTGTTTGAAAGAATACAAATGTAGAAAACAACCACATACATGAAGAAGTAGATCTTTACCGAGGGCAGTCTCCAGAGAAAGAACTCTGTCCTGTCTAGCAATGTCACAACCTTGACTAAGTTGACACCTTGCCTGATATCCTGGCACAGATGCTATGAAAGCATGTAAAACATGTTGCTGTTAAGCATCTAGCCTCATGAAAATTTGCTACACAAAAAGAGAAATTTATTATTGGTATGTGAAGGTTTAAATCTATGTTTTTTATTTGTCCTACTTACACCATGCTTTATATTCTTCTTTCTGATATATTTATCTTATCTTTTTTTATTGGCTCTTTCAACTATATTTTTCTTTTAATCTTAAGGTCTTCTGTAGAAATTGTATTTATGAACTTTTAACTTACCAAAGTCTATATTCAAGTTATTATTAACACTTCTATAAAAGAGCAACAATCTTACAACTTCTTTAACTTCTTTAACTTTCCTTCACACATCTTCACTACTATTTGTGATTTTACTTTTAGATAAATTTCTCATTATTTTTGATCATATAATCTTATAAGGGAAAAACCACATTTATCCAAGCAGTTGGCATTTTGGTGCTTTGCACGGTTTTTTTTTTTGTTTGTTTGTTTGTTTTTTGTTTTGTTTTGTTTTGGACTCTGGGCATCTCAACATGTTCTGACTAATGGAATTGTTTTTCTTTTACTTTTAAGCTTTGTTCTACACTGCAATTAAGTTTCTTGGAAACAGTTTGATACCTTTACCTCTTCTAAGCTATGTTTCTCAAAACTAGATCTCAAAATTCAGACTTGAAGCAGTAATTCTAAACTACCACAGCTATTATTTCACACTGTGAGCTAACATTCTGTCTCCCCAACCCCAGTCAAGCACATATTTTTACATTCTAGCAAATAAAACATAAAATACGGCTAACTCTCAAGTAGGTAAAACTTTAGCCAAAGAAAGCCTCCTCATATACAAAATGAAAAACACAGCAGGCTCATCCTAGATCCCCTACTTTATGGACATACTCAAAGTGATAGGACACAACCTAGAGAAGCCTTCCCACTTACTTCCTATCTCTCAGTGATCACCAAACTCTGTTTCATGATTCTGATTGTCCTTACCGGGAAATCATGGTTTATGTTGTTTGTTGGTGATTTTAGGCAGGAAGGCAACATAGTCATCCTATTTTGTCTCCACGTATAATTCTTGAACAAATTCTTATACAAAAAAGTCAACTTAGGTATATGAAGAGCACCAAAAACAGAGGAGAAAACTAAAGTCTTCTCAAGAACAGACTGAGGCTCTAACATAGAAAAACAACATGCCCAATTTAATTTCAAACTCTCTAGAGAATATGGACTGACAACATTTCTCCCGATTGCCTTCCTTCCTGTTTGATGGCTGTCTTGTAAATTAATATATTCTTCTGTCAGTGCTGTAGATTTAAAAGCATATGTGCGTGGGAAGAGTGCAGGTAATTAAGTATACAGGTATTCAGATAAACACCTCAATAGCTTTTTATCTCCATCTTGCTTTAGGTGAGATCCTAAAGCATAATTCAAAACCTAAAACCCCACTGCAATGAGGTATCCTTATGAGTATTTGAACATACCTGTTTTACAGGAAAGAAAAGTAAATTTGTAGATAAAGAGGAAGTGAAATAAAAATGGCCACACATTTCACATTTCTTCCATCAAAGGCAAGATTGTGACACTCACCACCCTTTTTATTGTTTTGCTTGTTTTTTGGTTTTTTGAGACTATGTCTCTCTGTAGTACTGCCTGTCACTACATAGACTAGGCTGGCCTTGAACTCACAGAGATCTGCCTGCCTGCCTCCTGAGTGTTGGGATTAAAGACTTTCAATACCATGCTGGGCCCTACTCCTTTTCTTAAATGTAGGTAGGCTCTAAGTCAAGTTTGACAAACATAATACACAAATATCAAGTTGTATCTATATCTGGGTTCTGCCTTGGGAACTGGCACATACCACTTCTTAAAGATTTTCTGTGTAATAGTTTCTCCGGGAGAGTTTTAAGAAAGAAAAGAAATCCAACTATTCTGAAGGTATCATGTAGAGAAAATGGTCCGCTATTGGACTGGGAGGATCAACATAATAAAAATGGCAATTCTACCAAAAACAATCTATAGATTCAATGCAATCCCCATCAAAATCCCATCAAAATTCTTCACAGATCTGGAGAAGACAATAATCAACTTTATATGGAAAAACAAAAAACCCAGGATAGCCAAAACAATCTTACACAACAATGGATCGTCTGGAGGCATTACCATCCCTGACTTCAAACTCTACTACAGAGCTACAGTATTGAAAACAGCTTGGTATTGGCATAAAAACAGAGAAGTCGACCAATGGAATCGAATAGAAGACCCGGACTTTAACCCACAAACCTATGAACACCTGATTTTCTCTAAAGGAGCTAAAAGTATACAATGGAAAAAAGAGAGCATCTTCAACAAATTGTGCTGGCAAAACTGGATGTCAATCTGTAGAAGAATGAAAATAGATCCATATCTATCACCATGCACAAAACTCAAGTCCAAATGGATTAAAGACCTCAATATCAGTCCGAACACACTGAACCTGATAGAAGAGAAAGTGGGAAGTACTCTACAACACATGGGCACAGGAGACTACTTCCTACATATAACCCCAGCAGCACAAACATTAAGGGCCTCATTGAATAAATGGGACCTCCTGAGACTGAGGAGCTTCTGTAAAGCAAAGGACACTGTCACTAAGACAAAAAGGCAACCCACTGACTGGGAGAAGATCTTCACCAACCCCGCAACTGACAACGGTCTGATCTCCAAAATATATAAAGAACTCAAGAAACTAGACCATAAAAGGCTTTAAAAAATGGGGCACTGAGCTGAACAAAGAATTCTCAACAGAAGAAGTTCAAATGGCCAAAAGACACTTAAGATCATGCTCCTTAGCGATCAGGGAACTGCAAATCAAGACAACTTTAAGATACCATCTTATACCTGTCAGAATGGCTAAAATAAAAAACACCAATGATAGCCTTTGCTGGAGAGCATGTGGAGAAAGGGGTACCCTCATCCATTGCTGGTAGGAATGCAAACTTGTGTAACCACTTTGGAAAGCAGTGTGGCGGTTTCCCAGGAAATTCGGGATCAACCTACCCCAGAATCCAGCAATACCACTCTTCGGAATATACCCAAGAGATGCCCTATCGTACAACAAAAGTATATGCTCAACTATGTTCATAGCAGCATTGTTTGTAATAGCCAGAACCTGGAAACAACCTAGATCCCCTTCAATGGAAGAATAGATGAAGAAAGTATGGAATATATACATATTAGAGTACTACTCAGCAGTAAAAAACAATGACTTCTTGAATTTTGCATGCAAATGGACGGAAATAGAAAACACTATCCTGAGTGAGGTAAGCCAGACCCAAAAAGAGGAACATGGGATGTACTCACTCATATTTGGTTTCTAGCCATAAATAAAGGACATTGAGCCTATAATTTGTGATCCTAGAGAAGCTAAATAAGGTGAACCTATATGAAAAACATATAGGCATCCTCCTGAATATTAACCTTCATCAGGCGATGAAAGGAGACAGAGACAGAGAGACCCACATTGGAGCACTGGACTGAAAACTCAAGGTCCAAATTAGGAGCAGATGGAGAGAGAGTACGAGCAAGGAACTCAGGACCGCGAGGGGTGCACCCACACACTGAGACAATGGGGATGTTCTATCGGGAACTCACCAAGGCCAGCTGGCCTGGGTCTGAAAAATCATGGGATAAAACCGGACTTGCTGAACATAGCGGACAATGAGGACTGCTGAGAACTCAAGAACAATGACAATGGGTTTTGATCCTACTGCGCGTACTGGCTTTGTGGGAGCCCAGGCAGTTTGAATGCTCAGCTTACTAGACCTGGATGGAGGTGGGTGGTCCTGGACTTCTCACAGGGCAGGGAACCCTGATTGCTCTTTGGGCTGTCGGGGGAGGGGAAGGGAAATGGGAGATGGTGGCGGGGAGGCCGTGCGGGAGCCGAGCAGGAAAAAGTAGGCCTGCTGGCCTTATCACTACAATCTCCAGATGTTTAAGCCACTTTGGCTGAGGACCTAGATATCATAAGGAAAGGGCAAATCACTAAAAGTGCCAACCATAAGGTACAAGATAAGTTATTACTTGAAGCCACTGAGGTTTAGCGAAATTGACTGTGCATCAATAAGTAACCGGGGCCAAGACAAAAAGAGTTCATTTGGAATGCACATATTATAAATACAGTAGAATTTAAGGCAGGAGTATTCATATGTTTTGAACTATTAACAAACATTTTAACTCACTAATTATAAAAATGAAAGTTTTAAATTCATTTAA
This sequence comes from Microtus oregoni, assembly GCF_018167655.1. Taxonomy (NCBI): domain Eukaryota; kingdom Metazoa; phylum Chordata; class Mammalia; order Rodentia; family Cricetidae; genus Microtus; species Microtus oregoni. Next base: position 20,292,225 of record NW_024543093.1, on the reverse strand, counting down.
AACTTGAGACAAAGCTAATAGCTTGAAAACACAATCATACTGTCTGTTTATTATACATAATACACTATATATATACATATACACACTTTGATGTATTAAGTACTGAAAATCAAAACCAGTAAGCTTTACCATTATTTGGAAAATATGAAAGGAACAAAAATAGCTATCTTTTAACATACAAGGAACATACACCGAAAAAGTGACAGTGAGACGTTAAAATAAATGCATAATAGGTTAACTCTAGAGTAAACTTCACTCTTATTCCAAGCACTAACATTTTTATTATAAATATCACAGCTTGACTTTTTGAAAATATGTTTTAATAAGACTTACTACAACACATATTTTATAAACACAAGGTTTTCTCAAAATCAGATGTTGAGAATAATAAAACTTAAGCACTTTTATTAAGAACATTTCTTGGATATTTGTATCATTTGAAATTTATGACAATATTAAAAACCAATACAGTGACTTGGCTACAGAATTTAACTTTACACAAACCCCAAACAATTAAGAATTGTGCTGTTTAAGACAATTATTTTTGGATTACCAAAATTCAAGTTATTTTAAGGTCCAGAACTAAAAACACATTTCCATTTATGTATATTTCATTATCATTTAATTCTTTAATCATTTTCTTTAACAAAGATGATATTATACACTACTATTTAAAAAAAGGAAAAAGACCCCTTTAATAAAACTATGAAAATAACCCTGTTAGTTCTAAATACATCTAATTTTCTATAAAAAGCACAAAAGAAGCTACCAGACTCTACCTGGAAGCAGATCCACTTTCCACTGAAGTCTTATTAGACCTCTGGAGACAAGTCCTTCTCTAGGGTAAGCAAACAACTGGAACAGCTAGAAGTTAGATACAAAAGGAACTTGTACCAATAATCCTGATACATCTGCTCTTATTCCACTATCACTCAAACTAAGTGGAAGAAAACAGTCTGACCTAACATGGATGTCAGTGACTAGAGTAGCCAGCTGTTTTCCCTAGGGATCAAGGCAAAGTTGCTTGTAAATATAATAGATATAAACTGAATGAGTTCAGCAGAGGAAACAACACATGCAGGGTACACTTAACAGCTTTTACTTTTGGTGACATCAAATGGTTTCCACCACTGAGCAAACTGCAATGCTTTCTTCCTCTGGTCCTCAAAGCTTTCTCTGATGCCCTTCTTCCAAAGCCTGGGCTCTAGATCCAGCATACCACCAATGATTTCCTTTTAAAGAGTAAGAAAAATATGAAAGTATACATGTACAAACAATGCAATCAAGAATGGAACTACTCATTAATTCTCCTATTAAACATATTATTAATTAATTCTTTGTGACAATGTACATACATTACATATTAGTTTCAAGCAAAAAACCTTATTTACAATCTTAACTAGAAATTCTGTGATCCTGAGAGTACTTGTGGTGTCTCTTGTGAAGCAATTTGTCTGCTTGGTTGCTCATTAGTTTATCTATCTAATGGTAGCAAAAAGGATAAAGAAAGTGAAATTTAATTTCCTTGCTCATAAAGATAAATAATATGTCATCAGAGAGCTCATAAGAGAATATGGAGATGTGGTGAGAACCAGAATAATAAAGTCTCAGTTACATGGTTGGAAAAGGCAGGTGGCAAAGACCAGAAGACATTTAAAACAAACAAACGAATGTCCTACTTGTTGGATAAATCAGAAAAGGGAATCACCCATCACTAAGAAAGTCCTCTGCTTATGACCTCAGGAGAGACTGGACAAATTCAGATTTAGTCCAAGTTTCCTGGCATCATGCCATTTCAACACTACAGTCTGAGAAAGGGTAGTTTGTGTCTGTCTGAAACTATCTCTAGACCACTGCATGCATTATTTGACAATGCAAGATAGGTTCTCATTCTCTTACTGCAAAAGAGACTATTTTCCAGTGTTCTCTGAATAATTTCTTGGGGAGCAAGTCAAAGGAGGATAGAAAGTAGTTCATGACAAGGATGCTCTGAGCCATGGGGAAATTGCCTGTTCAATATTAAAACCACAATGCCTGAGTAATACTTGAAGGGGAGACAATTCACCCAATGAAAATTGAAAAAGTAAAACAATGGGTGAATGGTGTCCTTTCCTCTAGAAAACAATCTGTAAAACTATGAATCGAGAGCTCCAAATCCAAAGCTAAAGAGCAGTTAAAAATCTCTAGGGAACAACAACAGAATTTTTCAGAGCAGTGCAAACAAAGTTGTTCTTTGTTGTTGCTTTGGTTTTTATTTGTTTTGTTAATTCTGTAGAAAAAAATTCTGCAAACTTCTCAAACAAGGGATGGGCTAGAACCCAGTTGGTAGGTCGAGTAGTAGAGTATGTGCCTGACATGCATGAAGCTGTGGGTTTGATGCCTAAGACTATATATAAAAACAGGCATGATGGAAACTCACATCAGGAGGTGGAAGTAGGATAATCAGGATTGCAAAGACATATTCAGCTATGTGGTAAATTCAAGATCCGGTTGGGTCATGTGAGAGTCTATAAGCAATAATTCAAAAATGAATGTGATTTTAGAATCTGGGTGCTTGTTAAGGGCAACAGCTCTGTTTCTTCTTGGCACATCCCAATTGACTGTAGAAGATTATCTTATGCAGATGAGAGTAGGGCAGAAGAGGAAGCAGGGTGGGCAATTATGAATTCACAGAACCCTCTCTCTAGATGAACAGACACATAGAAGTGATATGAGAAGGCCTGCTCTAGGCCCAGATTCATTTTGCCAATTTGCAATGCCTTATTAATTCCATTCCAGTTCCTAACAAGACTTTAGATACGTAGTTAAGGAGTCCTCTAATTTAAGGAATATACTCTGAAAAAGGCATTTTTTTTTCTTCCCTGAAAAAAACTACTGGCAGTCAAACGACTAGGATTTTCTTTCATATGTGCCCAGAACTTAACTGTGTGAAATGGGTCATTTATTTGTTCTGGATTATACTTTAACTATAAATGAAGAGCTGAAACTATTTATTCTCTCCAATAACTATAACCTAGGGTACCTGGGTTCTCTCATATAGCACATAACCCTAGGCAAGTTACACAGCCTCTCTGCAATTTATAGTTTTCTAATCTGTATAACAAAATTTAGATCAAAATCTAGACAACAGGGTTACTGTGAGCACTAGATGACTGCTTGGACACTAGTAGATAGGCACACAGTAAGCCCTTAATAAATATCACATTTTTTCAGAACAAAGCTGTCTGATTTCAAAGTCAGAAAAGCATTACAGTTATTAAGACTGAGAACACTGTCACAATAATATCTCTGACGTGATCATGAATATTCTGGTATATTTTTATTGTTACCTCTTAAACCCCACCCCTCTCTCTCAAACCTGTATAGAGAATAACTCACCAAATTCTTGTATATTGTGTTCAAACTTAAATTTTCTTTTATACTTTTGTGAAAACATTAACAAAACCACTAAACTTCAGTGTTTTATCAAATTTCTGAGTATACCTTTCCAAAGTAACGAGGAAATTTGTGTTGATCTTCAATGACGTGGGCAAATCCCCCGTGAAGGCCAAATTCTACGGCAAAATAAGGCAAGCTTCTAGGCACCTAAATAAAAAAACAAATTACATTTGAAATGGGGAAGCGATGGTTTCTCCAATTCTCTGCCATGAGAGAACTGATCATCTATCAGGAGAATGTACATGACACGCTTCCCATGACTTAACTTCCCAAGGAAAAGATTTCAGTCAGACAGATCGCCATCAAGTCTAGCAATTCACAATCAAAACAACTACTTTCCTGTTCTTGAAGAGAATGGAAAAAAGGTATTCAAATCTTTTTGCAGAAACAAGGAACAATTTTCCTATGATTACAAATAAAAGTTTAGAGAGATCTCTTGGCGCCAGGAGAGACAGCATTGGGGTGAATTTCTGGCCCCGCGGCGCCACCTGGGAAGGGGAGCTCAGAGGTTCCTTGGCCCCCTATCCTTCTTGGGCTCTCTGCAGGGCCTCCACTCCCTGCATACCGCCTCTTTCTTCCTAGCCCACCCAGCTCCCATCCAGAACCCTGCCTAATTCGGCCCCACCGCCCTCTTTCGGCACATAAAATCACCCAGCCCAGACTGTCTGGGCACTGAGTCCAAATCCTCGGGGCACCCAAGCGGGCGGGAGTCCCTTTGTTTCTATTGCCAGCCTGCACCAAGCAGGGTAGGCGCTTTCTTTGCGACCTGCCCAACCAGCACTGATCTCTAGGCGCCAGAAGAGCCAACGTTGGGGAGAGCCTTTGTTGGGTAGATAAGGAGACCTGATCCGGTAAAAGAAGATCCATAAGGGAGCATTTGGAAGAAGAGATGGGCAGACGCCAAGGCAAGAGTTCGCCCAACAAGCTGAAAAGCAACATGAAGCCACCAGAAACCAGCGACCTCACAACGGGAGGACATGAACACCTTAATCAAGAAGAAGTAGTAAAGATTGACTTCATGACACTGATTGATGCCCTTAAACAGCATGTAAAAAACGCCCTTATAGAAATGGATGAGAAATATAACAGAAAGTTTGAAGAAATGAATAAATCAGTGAATGATACCCTAGAAAACCAAGGAAAAACAATCAAACAGATAATGGAAACAGTTCAAGACTTGAAAACTGAAATGGAGGCAAAGAAGAAAACACAAACAGAGGGCCGGCTGGACATGGAAAATTTAAGTAAACAAACAGAGTCTACAGAAACAACCATAACCAACAGAATACAAGAGTTAGAAGAAAGAATCTCAGTTTCTGAAGATACCATGGAGAAAATAAACACTCTGATCAAAGAAAATTGCAAGTCCAACAAACTCTTATCAAAAAACATTCAGGAAATATGGGACACAATAAAAAGACCAAACCTAAGAATTATAGGAGTAGAAGAAGGAGAAGAAGTGCAGCTCAATGGTCCAGAAAATATATTTAATAAAATTATAGAAGAAAACTTTCCCAACCTAAAGAAAGATATACCTATAAAGGTTCAAGAAGCATACAGAACACCGAATAGGCTGGATCAAAAAAAAAAAAACATCCCCTCGCCATATAATTATCAAAACACAAAGCATACAGAATAAGGAAAGAATATTAAGAGCTGCAAAGGAAAAAGGCCAAATTACTTACAAAGGTAAACCTATCAGACTTACACCTGACTTCTCCATGAAAACCATGAAAGCCAGAAGGTCCTGGATAGATGTACTGCAGAAAATGAGAGACCATGGATACAAGCCCAGATTACTATACCCAGCCAAGCTTTCATTCACTATAAATGGAGAAAATACAATTTTCCAGGATAAAAACAAATTTAAACAATACATAGCCACAAATCCAGCCTTACAGAAAGTAATAGAAGGAAAATCACTAACCAAGGAGTCCAACAATGACCACAATAACTCAGACATCTCTAGATGACCCTTCACATACACAAAAAAAAAAAAAAAAGGGAAACACATAAACTCTACGACTAAAAAAAATGACCGGAGTTAACAACCACTGGTCATTAATATCACTTAATGTCAATGGACTCAACTCACCTACAAAAAGGCACAGGCTAAGAGATTGGATAAGAAAACAGGATCCAACATTCTGCTGTTTGCAAGAAACACACCTCAATCACAAAGATAGACATCTACTCAGAGTAAAGGGCTGGGAAAAGGCTTACCAAGCAAATGGACCTAAGAAACAAGCAGGTGTGGCCATACTAATTTCTAACAAAGTTGACTTCAAACTTAAATCAATCAGAAGAGATGGAGAGGGGCATTTTATACTCATAACAGGAACAGTTCATCAGGATGAAGTCTCAATCGTGAACATCTATGCCCCTAATATAAAAGCACCCACGTACATAAAAGAAACATTGCTAAAAGTCAAGGCAGCCATCAAACCGCACACACTAATAGTAAGAGACTTCAACACTCCTCTCTCACCAATGGACAGGTCAATCAGACAGAAACCTAACAGAGAAATAAGGGAATTAATGGAGGTAATGAAGCAAATGGACTTAACAGACATCTATAGAATATTCCACCCAAATAGGAAAGAATATACCTTCTTCTCTGCAGCTCATGGAACCTTCTCAAAAATCGACCACATAGTCGGTAACAAAGCAACATCCACAGTTACAAAAAAATATTAGTAACCACCTGTGTCTTATCAGATCACCATGGATTAAAGTTAGAATTCAACAACAATCCTACCCCCAGAAAGCCTACAAATTCATGGAAACTGAACAGTCAACTACTGAACCATTCCTGGATTAAGGAAGAAATTAAGAAAGAAATTAAAGTCTTCCTGGAATTCAATGAAAATAAAGAAACAACATACTTAAACTTGTGGGACACTATGAAAGCAGTCCTATGAGGAAAGTTCATAGCACTAAGTGCCCACTTAAAGAAAACAGAGAAAGCTCACAGTGGAGACTTAACAGCCCACCTGAAAGCTCAAGAAAAAAAAGAAGCAGACTCACCTAAGAGGAATAGAAGACTGGAAATAATCAAACTGAGGGCTGAAATCAACAAAATAGAAACACAGAAAACAATACAAAGTATCAATGAAACAAAAAGCTGGTTCCTGGAGAAAGTCAACAAGATTGATAAACCCCTATCCAAACTAATCAAACAGCAGAGAGAGAATTTGCAAATTAATAAGATCAGAAATGAAAAGGGGGACATAACCACAGACACAGAGGAAATTCAGAGAATCATTAGATCTTACTATAAAAGCCTATATGTCACAAACCTGGAAAATGTAAAGGAAATGGACACATTTTTAGATAAATACCATATACCAAAGTAAAACCAGGACCAGGTGAACAACCTAAATAGACCTGTTAGTAGCAAAGAATTAGAAGAGGTTATCAAAAACCTCCATACCAAAAAAAGTCCAGGACCAGATGGCTTCAATGCGGAATTCTTCCAGAACTTCCAAAAAGAACTAATACCTATCCTCCTTAATGTATTTCACAATATAGAAACAGAAGAGGCATTGCCAAATTCCTTTTATGAAGCTACAGTTACCCTGATACCAAAACCGCACAAAGACTCAACCAAGAAAGAAAATTATAGACCAATCTCACTCATGAACATCGATGCAAAAATCCTCAGCAAAACACTGGCAAACCGTATGGAAGAACACATTAGAAAAATTATCCATTATGATCAATTAGGCTTCATCCCAGGGATGCAGGGCTGGTTCAACATACGAAAATCTATCAATGTAATCCAGCATATAAATAAACTGAAAGAAAAAAACCATATGATCATTTCATTAGATGCTGAAAAAGCATTTGACAAAATTCAACATCCCTTTATGATAAAAGTCTTGGAGAGATTAGGGATACAAGGGTCATACCTAAATATAATAAAAGCTATATACAGCAAACCGATAGCTAACATCAAATTAAATGGAGAGAAACTTAAAGCCATCCCACTAAACTCAGGAACACGATAAGGCTGTCCACTCTCGCCATACCTCTTCAATATAGTGCCTGAAGTTCTAGCAGCAGCATTAAGACAACATAATGGGATCAAGGGGATTCGAATTGGAAAGGAAGAAGTTAAACTTTCGTTATTTGCAGATGATATGATAGTGTACATAAGCGACCATCAAAACTCCACCAAAGAACTTTTACAACTGATAAACACCTTTAGTAATGTGGCAGGATACAAGATCAATTCCAAAAAATCAGTCGCCCTCTTATACACAAAGGATATGGAAGCAGAGAGGGAAATCAGAGAAGCTTCACCATTCACGACAGCCAGAAACAGCATAAAATATCTTGGGGTAACTCTAACCAAGGAAGTGAAAGATCTATTTGACAAGAACTTTAAGTCTTTGAAGAAAGAAACTGAGGAGTATACCAGAAAATGGATGGATCTACCTTGCTCTTGGATTGGGAGGATCAACATAGTAAAAATGGCAATTCTACCAAAGGCAATTTATAGATTCAATGCAATCCCCATCAAGGTCCCATCAAAATTCTTCACAGATCTTGAGAGGACAATAATCAACTTTATATGGAAAAACAAAAAACCCAGGATAGCCAAAACAATCCTATACAATAAAGGATTGTCTGGAGGTATTACCATCCCTGACTTTAAACTTTATTACAGAGCTACAGTGATGAAAACAGTGTGGTACCGGCATAAAAACAGAGAAGTCGACCAATGGATTCGAATTGAAGACCCAAATTTTGAGCCACAAACCTATGAACACCTCATTTTTGATAAAGGAGCCAAAAGTATACAATGGAAGAAGGAACGCATCTTCAACAAATGGTGCTGGCATAAAAGGATATCAACCTGTAGAAGAATGAAAATAGACCCATATCTATCACCATGCACAAAACTCAAGTCCAAATGGATTAAAGACCTCACTATCAGTCACAACACATTGAACCTGATAGAAGAGAAAGTGGGAAGTACCCTCCAACAGATGGGCACAGGAGATCACTTCCTATGTATAACCCCAACAGCACAGACATTAAGGGCAACATTGAATAAATGGGACCTACTAAAACTGAGAAACTTCTGTAAAGCAAAGGACACTGTCACCAAGACAAAAAGGCAACCTACTGACTGGGAGAAGATCTTCACCAACCCCGCAACAGACAAAGGTCTGATCTCCAAAATATATAGAGAACTCAGGAAACTAGACTTTAAAATGCTAATTAACCCAATTAAAAAATGGGGCACTGAACTGAATAGAGAATTCTCAGCAGAGGAAGTTCAAATGGCCAAAAGACACTTAAGGTCATGCTCAAACTCCTTCGCGATCAGGGAAATGCAAATCAAAACAACTTTGAGATATCATCTTACACCTGTCAGAATGGCTAAAATAAAAAGCTCCAATGATAGCCTTTGCTGGAGAGGCTGTGGAGGAAGGGGTACCCTCATCCATTGCTGGTGGGAATGCAATCTTATGCAACCACTTTGGAAATCGGTGTTTCGGTTTCTCAGGAAATTCGGGATCAACCTACCCCTGGACCCAGCAATACCACTCCTGGGAATATACCCAAGAGATGCCCTATCATATGACAAGAGCATTTGTTCAACTATGTTCATAGCAGTATTATTTGTAATAGCCAGAACCTGGAAACAACCTAGATGCCCTTCAATGGAAGAATGGATAAAGCAAGTGTGGAATATATACACATTAGAGTACTACGCTGCGGTAAAAAACAATGACTTCTCAAATTTTGCATGCAAATGGATGGAAATAGAAAACACTATCCTGAGTGAGGTAACCCAGACCCAAAAAGATGAATATGGGATGTACTCACTCACAATTGGTTTCTAGCCATAAACAAGGGTCACGGAGTCTACAATTGGTGAAAGAAGCTGAGTAAGAAGGTGAACCAAAGGAATAACATATAGTTGTCCTCTTGGCTATGGGAAGTAGACAAAATTGCCGGGGAGAAAATTGAGATCTTGGGGGTGGGGTGGGATGGGGGTAAGGGGAGATGGGGAGAGAAAAGGAAGAAGGCGAGAATGGGGTAACTTGGGGAAAAAGGAGGATTGGGATAAAGGAAGGTTAGATAGAGGAGCACGGAAGCACAATTCTTAGTTAAGGGAGCCACCTTAGAGTTGGCAAGAGACTTGAACCTAGAGTGGCTCCCAGATGCCCAAGCCGAGGTCCCCAGTTAGTTCCTTGGGCAGCTGAGGATGGGGAACCTGAAATGACCCTTTCCTAGAGCAATACTGACGAATATCTTGCATATCACCATAGAACCTTCATCTGGCGATGGATGGAGATAGAGACAGAGACCCACACTGGAGCACTGGACTGAGCTCCCAAGGTCCCAGTGAGGAGCAGAAGGAGGGAGAACATGAGCAAAGAAGTCGGGACCACGAGGAGTGCACCCACCCACTGAGACAGTAGAGTTGATCTATTGGGAGCTCACCAAGGCCAGCTGGACTGTGACTGAAAAAGCATGGGAAAAAACTGGACTCTCTGAGCATGGCGAACAATGAGGGCTAATGAGAAGCCAAGGACAATGGCACGGGGTTTTGAACCTACGTAATGTGCTGGCTTTCTGGGAGCCTAGCCAGTTTGGATGTTCACCTTCCTAGGAATGGACGGAGAGGGGAGGACCTAGGACTTACCACAGGGCAGGGAACCCTGACTGCTCTTTGGACTGGAGAGGGAGGGGGAGAGGAGTGGGAGGAGGGGGAGAAGGGAGGGAGGAGGGGGAGAAGGGTGGGAGGAGGGGGAGGTTAATGGGAGGCTGGGAGGAGGTGGAAACTTGTTTTTTTCTTTCTTCTCCTTTTCTCAATAAAAAAAATGAAAAAAAACAAATAAAAGTTTATTTTGTTCATATTATACTTAGGAAGAGGGAGCTTGATCATATATTTGTGGCTGTGTTTACAAATGCGTAAAATCTTTACTATGAGAATATTTATCAAATGTAAATAAATTTATAATTATTATTTCTTTCACTAATTAGTGAGATAAATATAGCACTATTTAGTATACCAAGTTAATTTCACAATCCCTTGGGATCAGCTCCATATTACCCTTCTCTCCCTCCTTTCACACACACACACACACACCCACACACACACACACGGAGGGGGGGGGTTAGAGTTTTAATCTCATTACTCATTGAAAAGAGCTATAAATTCTTGTTTTTTGCAGCAGATTTTGTATCTTTGTAAGGTTTTCCTCTAAAGTTCCAACTTTTATCACTACATATCATCCAGGTTAATCAATATACAGTAAGTCTCCCCTCTAAAACCATTATGCAAGCAACATGACTCATCTGGACCACATATTCCCTCACCCAATTGGTATTGGGTACTTAAGAAGGCACAACTTCAGAGTTTATAGTATAGTATGAACAGAAAAGTCCTTTGTAGTCATTATAAGTCAAATAAAATTAGAGACAATAAAATGTTTCTCATAAAGCAGGATTTTTTTTAAAAAATTCAGTCTACAAAGTAATATAAACATTAAAATGCCACTTCATGTATTTAGATATTTTCTAGAGTTCTGTATTTTTATGTGTATTTTTTTTTTTTTTTTTTTGGTTTTTCGAGACAGGGTTTCTCTGTAGCTTTGGAGCCTGTCTTGGAACTCCCTTTGTAGACCAGGCTGGCCTCGAACTCACAGAGATCCGCCTGCCTCTGCCTCCTGAGTGCTGGGATTATAGGCGTGCGCCACCACCGCCCAGCTGTATTTTTAACAATAATAGTCATTACTGACAATTGAGAAAAAACAAAGTAAAAAACAGACCCACAGACAAAGCTTTAAGCACATCTCTGATTCTCATGAGTATGTCATGTCAGACAATTCTGCAACATTTGAGTCTAAGGGGAAACACGAAGCATTCTGAGGTTTTTTGGGAACATCCGAGAGAAGGATGTTTATGCAGCTCCCCAGCTCTAATTTTAGCATATAGGAGACTGTTACTTTCATTTCTATGTCCTCTTTAAGAATGTTCTGTGCAGCTGAGGAGAGGGAGCCTGAAATGGCCCGATCCTACAGCCATACTGATGAATATCTTGCATATCACCATAGAACCTTCATCTGGCGACGGATGGAGATAGAGACAGAGACCCACAGAGGAGCATCGGGCTGAGCTCCCAAGGTCCCAATGAGGAGCAGAAGGAGGGAGAACATGAGCAAGGAAGTCAGGACCACAAGGGGTGCACCCACCCACTGAGACGGTGGGGTTAGCTCACCAAGGCTAGCTGGACTGGGACTGAAAAAGCATGGGATAAAACCAGACTCTCTGAACATGGTGAACAATGAGGGCTGCTGAGAAGCCAAGGACAATGGCGCGGGGTTTTGATCCTACTGCATGTACTGGCTTTGTGGGAGCCTAGCCTGTTTGGATGCTCACCTTCCTATACCTGGATGGACGGGGGAGGTCCTTGGACTTCCCACAGGGCAGGGAACCCTGACTGCTTTTTGGACTGGAGAGGGAGGGGGAGGGGAAGGGATATGGGAGGCAGGGAGGAGGCAGAAATTTAAAAAAAAAAAAAAGAATGTTCTGTGCAAAGTTGTTCAGTGACAGTAGGAAAGAAGGCTCCATTGGACACTGACCTAACTAGGTTATCAGGCATGCAGCATGCAATACTCTGAGAAATAACTTGAAGGAATATATGGTGCTAGCACTCTTTCATTTTCTTTGTATTACACTCTGATAGGCAGAATAATGGGTCCTGAATATGGCAAAGCCCTGAGTATACTACTTTACATGGCAAAAGAGACATTAAAGGCATGAACAAGTTTAGAGTCTTGAAATAAAATGGTGATGCTGAGTTATTCACATGAGATAAATGTAATCATGAGGATAATTACAAGAAACAAGAGGCCTGAGGTATAAAGATTGGTAAGTACCTAACTCTTCATTTTGAAGGCAGGAGAAGGCCAAAAGCCATAGACATAGATAGCTTCTATCAACTGAGAAGATAAGAGTGTCTTCTCGTCTCTAGAACTGATGAAAGATGCCTATAGTCAAAGACACTCAGGAGGCTGAAGTAAGAGGGCTTCAAGTTTAAGGACTTGGCTATAAAGAGGTCAAAGCTGTCTTGAGAGACCAGCCAGCCAGTACTTAATAAGAAAAAACAAAACTAAGGCAGGGGATATGGCTCCGTAGGAATGTTCTTGCCTTACAGGCACAGAGCCCAAGTTCAGTCCCAGTCCATTAAGAGAAATCTCTTCTCCAGTCTTCAGGAGACACCCAACAGAGTGTAGTACATACTTCCAACAAAGGCACTGGCATCAGAGCTGGTATATTTGTAATCATTAGCACTCTTCTTTTCCTGCCTTTTCCATCATAAGGAAAACTGCTGGAACCCCAGTTCCACTTTTAACAGTTTACACAGAAATAGGGTCTGACCTTCAAGTTCCAGAAGGCAATGGCAACAGCCCATAGTGTTTTAGGAGGCTCTTATATTCCTCCAACCATCAACACGAGGAGCGGTTTCCCAAACCTAGCACTGGGATTTCTGTTAGAAAGAGCATGGCTTATAAAACAGTATGTTACCCTATGCCTTTTTCAAACAACCTTAATGTTATGTATCTCTCTTTTGTGGTGATATTTTGTTTATACTATAACAAAGCTTGCCTGAAGATCAGAGTGCAGAGCTAAGGCACTAGTTAGTCATAGAGGCCAGGCAGTGGTGGTATATACCTTTAATCACAGCACTTGGGAGGCAGAGGCAGATGGATTTCTGAATTCAAAGCCACCCTGGGTTGATACAGCCAGGCTATATTGGCTCACATCTTTAATCCCAGTACTTGGGAGTCACATAACTTTAATCCCAGCACTAGGGAGGTGGAAAAAAAGAAGGGATATGGCTGAGCAGAGAGAGGAATATATGGCGAGAGGAAGACAAGAGCTCAGTTCATTCAGTCTGAGGTTTTGTAGAGACAGGATTGCCCCTCTGGTCTGAGCATTAGGAGAGGCAAGAACTCTCTAGCAGATAACCATTTTGTTTCTCTGATCCTTCAGCTTTCACCCTCTGACTGATGATTCTGAGTTTTTACTATTGAGAACAATTAGAATTCGTGCTACACTCCTTCCCTAGCCCCTTTATTATGCTTCGTTTCCTATTTTATCCCCAGTTAAAAGTCCTCGATTTTCAACATTATCGCTTTCATAATCCCTGCCTCTTGCTATCTTCTTTTCTAGAGCTTCTTCTCACCTCATCCTCCCATGGTTCCTTCTACTTTACTGGCTACTTCAGATACTCCAGGTTATCTACTCAAATCTAAAGATTCAGATCTAGGACCCTCAAGTAAGAGACAACTCCTAACACAACAGAGTGGTGCCCGACGTGATGGGCTAAATCCACTTAAAAACCTGAGATGGCTTAAAAATAAGGGAGAAAGAGTTTAACACAGATTTTTGCTGTTTGTTGGTGGCATTCTGTAGAGAGATTTCCTGATTCGGCAACAGCAGCAGAAAAAATGCTGTGTCATTTTAAAGCGCAGCTTCTTGGGGCTGTGCTGCCAGAGCAAACTCTGGCTTTAAGAATTTCAATGGATTTTATGGGACTGGATGTTTGTGTTCCCGCTGGGATCGGAAGGAGAGTGCTCTGAGACCATGCTGATGGCTCAGCGCTCCCTGCCTGCACCTGGGCAGACTGCAGAATCAGGCTTAGGCAGGTGGAAGAACATGGCGGAAGAGACGTGTTTTCAGACTGCACAGTGCTCTGCGTGTCAGATTTGATTGTAACTTGGATAAAAAGAGTTTCTGTGCTGCATGTTCAGTCTCAAAATTAAACTGCTGAGTGTGGCTCCAATGTGGACTTGCTGTATGCCTAGAACTGTGCTCAGCTCAGGGGCACCAAATGGATTTGAGGCAGGAGCGGCTGCTCCATGCTGAACTGTGCTGACCTCAGGCAGGAACTGCCATAATTACCATAATAACAGCGCAGTTAAGGTTTAGACTTGGCAGTAAATAGGCAGTACCATATTACCCCTACATGGTGCAACTTAAGTTTTTAAGAAGTGCTTAACATTTTAAGAAATGCTCCGGGATAGTAAAAAAAAAAAAAAATGTTACAGATTCACAATAAAACAGATTCAGACATAAAAGACCACACTGTTGGATGAATGTACGTAGGCTTGAGAGAGAGAAGAAAAAGAATATAGAGAATAAAATTAATGGTTAAAAAAAAAGGTAAAGTCTTTAAAGAGACAGAGTACAGATAGTTATAGATTAGAAGAAATAAAAAAAATAAGCCACGTAAAAATGGAAAACTCACAGAGAGTCTGGATTATGTACATTGTATTTTCTTTACAATTTTTGACTGTGAAGGAGCTAAGTACAGAGAGACATTTCATTACATGGGCTGCCAAGCTAAACCAGAAGGGATATAAGGGTATTACGATTTCAAAATTTGGGTCTAAGGATATGATGCTTTGGAGAGGGTCTTCTTTTGTTTTCACAGAGGACCAGACCCTGTGGATTGCATCTATCCCAATTTGGTATGATAGACCACGGCCTCCCGAAAAGTTCCTGTGAACATCCCTCAAAAAATTACTTCACTCAACTTCCAACTGAGATGAAACTAGCACACAGGTTATACCATGAAAGACCTAATTAACGACGCCCCCATTCAGCAGGAAGCAATTTGGAGAGAAAAAACTGCGCCCATGTTCCCAAATATGGTTTATAAATGTTCTTTTACATTTAAAGGGGGATATGATATAGATATGAATAATTTGCATTAGTATAGATTTTGCTTTATTGATAGATATTTAAGGTCAATTTTGTTATATGTATATGTATTTCTGATCTTTATTAAGGTATTGTGATTGTGTAGTTCATTTAAAAATGTAATGTATATAGGCTGTTAATGGACAATCAGTAATAATAGTCAATTTTGTAGTCATGTTAGTTAGATTTTCTAGATATATAGATATATATTTCAGTTCGATAG
Source organism: Microtus oregoni (assembly GCF_018167655.1). Classification (NCBI taxonomy): domain Eukaryota; kingdom Metazoa; phylum Chordata; class Mammalia; order Rodentia; family Cricetidae; genus Microtus; species Microtus oregoni. The sequence goes on along the minus strand of NW_024543093.1, from coordinate 20,276,831 downwards.
GCATTCTTCATATCTCTCAAAGGCTGCAGAATATAGCATTTAAAATATTTTAATAACTTAGGGTATTTCATGAGAATGAGACACTCTGCTCCTGGCGGCACCAATCTACTTCAAGAGGAAGATGGGCATCGAAGAGGATCCTTATGGAGTTTGATAGCCATTTGGGCAAGAAACTGCTCTTGCCTGGACTATTGCATAAATTGGACACAGAGAACCCGCAGAGAGAGGACTACTCAACTTGCCTAAAGGTGAGATGATCTTTCGGGGTTCCTGATTCATGAAGGAGTCTGCAAGACATTCTGCAGGACACAACAGATAGTGACTGAACTGTCTTTGGAATTTCCTGCTTCATGGAAATATCTGCTAGAAACTATGGGCCTGTAGGCCGAAGATGGATGCCCCAACAGTGCAGAGGAACTTTAGGTGACTGTCCAGGCAGCAAGATGTCTCTGTCATTTCTAGAGTTTGGATTTCTTGTTTGCTTAGGTAATATTATATCCTTCTGGAGTCTTTGATGGAGTTGAAGAATGGATAGGTAGTTATAGTTTTCCATTGTTATGATAAAAGATAAAATAGATATAAATATTGTAACTATAATTCTTGCTTGATAACTGTTTTGTTATATGTAATTTTGCTATGTTAAAGTTAAAGCCTTCCTTTTTTTTGTTTAAACAGAAAAAGCGGAAGTGATGTGGGAGTGTCATATATCAATCTGTTGATTTCATTGGTTAAGCAATAAAGAAACTGCTTGGCCCTCATAGGTTAAAACATAGGTGGGAGGAGTAAACAGAACAGAATGCTGGGAGAAAGAAGCTGAGTCAGAGAGTCGCCATGATTCTCCCACTCCAGGCAGACGCAGGTTAAGATCATTCCTGGTAAGCCAGCTCGTGGGCTACACCGATTATAAGAAATGGGCTTGTCCAGGTGCGAGAGTGAGCTGAGAAAAGGCTAGATATAATGGGCCAAGCGGTGTTTAAAAGAAGACAGTTTCCGTGTAATTATTTCGGGGCATAAGCTAGAGCTAGCCAGGTGGGCGGCCGGGTGCCGGGGACACAGCCTCGCCGCTCTTAACACAACAGCCTATGAATCCTAGCAATGATGAGACTAGGAAAATATTACCAATGGTCTAAGAATGGTTCTTCTATCTTAGGGGGAATCAAAGCTGTCTAATTGGACTTAAAGCCAACTTAATAGTAGGAAATTCATGCCTGGTTGTATAAATGTAGCCTACTACTCACGGCTAGATTGCTAGAGGGGTCCTAGACCTGAAAGAGAACCTACTACTGCCATTTTCGTAATCCAATGTAATAATATCTGTGTTCAAATATTTATACTCACAGATTAAGTATAGCTGTCAGCTCTCATCAAAAAAAAAAAATCTTTTTTTTTTTTAACAAACCTGAACTATTACAGAGAACCAGAACTGGTCAAAATACAGAGAATAAGAAAAGGTCTGTGTGTGGTTGCTCAATCCCAACTGATATATCTGCAATGCAACCCTACAGCTAAGGCTCAAGAGAGAGAAAGCAAAAAAAAAAAAAAAAAAAATTTATAGGAGCCAGAGGTTCAAGAGGCCTGTTGCTATACAGTATTCCCTAGGCAAAACAGAAAAAAAAAAAAAATGAATGTAAGAAATCTGAAGAATATGGTTACCTGAACAAGAGTAGAATGACAACAAGATTGACATAACGACATAGATGGGGGAAATCTTGACAAGCCACAACCAGGACAACCAAGACAGTGTTACAAGTGATCAATGGCAGCTAAGAGCAAAAGTTTCCTCCAGGAACAAACTCTAACAGAGCATGTCAAATCCCAAATGGTCAACCCTAGACACACTTACATAACAAAACTAGACTATGAATTGGACAGAGGAGAGGTGTATATGGAGGCTCAGAAGTGAGGAAGTTAAGAGTGTTGTACAGATAAATAGCAAAACTGTGAAAACTGCCCAGTTTTTCAGTCTGAATTTCTCCCTCTCATTTCAATAGTAATGCCTAACTTCCTCAAATTTCCCTTGAAAACAGTTTTCTTAATTAAAAAGCAATTATCCTTAAATACTGACTGCTACATTTCCCATAAAATTCACCTTAATTTTTGTAAAATCAATCAAGGATTTCCTTATCTCTCAATACAACAGCTTGCTTTAAAAAAAAAAAGTTGCCCATTTTCTTGACAGATTTTTTTGTTATCACATGATTCCTTTGCTGTGAGCACTCAGATCTGTTTACATAATCTACTGTCCTAGCCATAGGCTTGGAATCACACTGCAAGAAATCTAAAGACCATAGAAATAGGACACTAACCCTCAAATGACATAGAAAAAAAATAAAGTCAAAAGAATCAGAAGAAAGTACAAATACATGAATCTCCATTGAAACATAAGAATGTACTTGGAGAAAAAACAATGACCCTCAACTGCAAAGAGAAAGACAAAAAACTTTTGAAATTATTAAGGTCACAAAACATTCACAAGAATGTTTATAAGTCTTTCAGACATAAAATTTTAAAGTGACTAAGTGTTTATTCACTTTATATTCTGAAACAAATCACTTTAAAAGACACTGAAAAATGTGGTACTCTGAAAGTTGGCTCCTTTGGAACTCTTCTGGGTTAAGATCTACTCGCGATTCCACCAAAATGGACATTAAGATGCAGCAGGAAGTTATCTGTCTTCTTCCCCATCTACTATAACTTCTAAAGAGGTTCCAGTAAAAAAAAAAAAATTCTATGAATCCCTACTGCTTCAAGGGTTCCCATCTTCAGACTTCTGATGCTGTTCTTACATGCGGCCACACCTGATTCTTGCTTTCCCTATTACTTAAGTTAGTAAAAGTGCCTGGATATGTACTTCATGTATTAAGTCTAGGTTTTTAAAAAGCAAGCTTTAGCACTAGATGGCCCACAAGCTGCACTTACAGTAGCAAATGTAAAAAAATAAATTTCTTTAAAAATTTCTACTTCGAATACATTGGTCATCATTACAATTTTATGAAAGAATTTTGAGTTATGAAATTATGATGTCAAGAACAAAAACTGGAGTAGCTCCATTCGGAGGGATAAGTGTGTGCCCATCTGGCTGGCCAGACGCCTCAGGAAGGGAGCACAGGCACCCTCCAATCCCCTAAACTTTCTGGCCATTCAGTGGGGCTTCTCCCCAGCTACTGGCTTTCCCTATTTATCCTACCCCAGCTTTCCCCCAAGCACCCCTTACCATCTGCAAGGTCCTAGGATCCCCTAACTCAGCCTGCTTCAGGGCTGAGGCTTTGGGGACACAGTGGTGAGTGCAAGGCTGCAGGGGTTTCTTTGTTCCAACGAACAAGCATCTACCAAGCCCGCCCTTTTGTCTGCAAGGTCCTTGGCCAGAATGTGTCCCTAATCCAGTAACAGTAGATCCATCCGGAGTGATCCACCACCACAGCCTACATTAGAGTGGAGAGAATCTGAGAGCAAACTCCAGTGTTGAGGGGACATAAAAGAGGGCAGACCAAGAAAAATCACCAAGTACGCAGTTAGCCACAGCAAAGATCAGACCAAGCAGCCAAGACTCTCCTAACAGCATTTGAGGGAAGAGATGGGCAGTTGCCAATGCAAGAATCCCTCCAACAATCTGAAAAGCAACCAGAATCCAGCATACATACATCAAGAAGACTTGAAGACCCTACTACAGAAGAAGTAGAAGAAATAGACTTTAAACATAACATTATGAAAGTGATAGAGACCATTAAACAGGATGTGAAAAACTCCTTTAAAGAAATGGATGAGAAGACTAACAAAAAGTTAGAAGAAATAAATAAATCCCTCAAAGATATCCCCCAAAAAAGAAATCAAACAGGTAATGGAAACAGTTCAAGACTTGAAAACTGAAATGGAGACAATGAAGAAAACAAAAACCAAGATATGGCAGGATATGGAAAATCTGGGTAAACAAACAGAAACTACAGAGACAAATATAACCAACAGAATACAAGAGATAGAAGAAAGAATCTTAGATGCTGAAGATACTATAGAGGAAATAAACGCACTGATCAAAGAAAACAGGAAATCCAACAAATTCTTTAAAAAAAATCCAAGAAATCTATAACACCATGAAAAGACCAAACCAAAGAATAGGAGTAAAATAAAGAGAAGAATTACAGCTCAAAGGCGCAGAAAATATATTCAACAAAATTATAGAAGAAAACTTTCCCAACCTAAACAAAGAAAATCCTATGAAGGTACAAGAAGCATACAGAACACCAAATAGACAGGATCAAAAAAAAAAAAATCCCCTCGCCATATAATAATCAAAACATACAGAATAAAGAAAGAATATTAAGAGCTGCAAAGAAAAAAAGGTCAAATAACATATAAAGGTAAACCTAACAGAATTATACCTGACTTCTCTATGGAAACCATGAAATCCAGAAGGTCTTGGATAGATGTACTGCAGAAACTAAGAGACCACGAACGCAAGCCCAGAATACTATACGCAGCCAAGCTTTCTTTCACTATCAATGGAGAAAACAAGACATTCCAGGAAAAAAAAAATTAAAAATAAGTAGCCACAAACCCAGCCTTACAGAAAGTACTAGAAGGAAAATCACAACCCAAGGAAGCCAACAATGCCCACAATAACTCAGACATCTAACAGCCCTCCACCAGCACATCTCAAAGAAGGAAAACACACAAACTATACTACCAAAAAAAATAAATAAATAAAAAATAACTGGAGTTAACAACCACTGGTCATTAATATCACTTAATATCAATGGACTCAATTCACCTATTAAAAGGCATAGGTTAAGAGAATGGATGCAAAAGCAGGACCCAGCATTCTGCTGTTTACAAGAAACACACCTCAACCACAAAGACAGACATTACTTCAGATTATAAAACTGGGAAAGGTTTGTCAATCAAACGGACCTAAGAAACAAGCGGGTGTGGCTATACTAATATCTAACAAAATTGACTTCAAACTAAAATCAATCAGAAGAGATGGAAATGAACACTTTATACTCAAAACAGGAACAATTCACCAAGATGAAGTCTCAATTCTGAATATCTATGCCCCTAATATAAAAGCACCCACATATGTAAAAGAAACATTACTAGAACGCAAAGCACACATCAAACCACACACACTAATAGTAGGAGACTTCAACAATCCTCTCTCATCAATGGACAGGTCAATCAGAGAGAAACCTAACAGAGAAATAAGAGAACTAACAGAGGTAATGAATCAAATGGACTTAAAAGACATCTATAGAACATTCAACCCAAATTGGAAAGAATATACCTTCTTCTCAGCATCTCATGGAACCTACTCAAAAACTGATCACATACTCAGTAACAAAGCAAACTTCGACAGATCCAAAAGAATTTTAGTAACCACCTGTGGCTTATCAGATCACCATGGAATAAAGTAAGAATTCAACAGCAATTCTAACCCCAGAAAATCTACAAACTCATCAAAACTGAACAGTCAACTACTCAACCACCCCTGGGTCAGGGAAGAAATAAAGAAAAAAATTAGTCTTCCTTGAATTCAACGAAAAAAAAAGACACAACATACCCAAACCAATGGGACACTATGAAAACAGTGCTAAGAGGAAATTTCATAGCACTAAGTTCCCACATTAAAAAAAAAAAATGAAGAAAGCTCACATTAGAGACTTACCAGCACACCTGAAAGATCTAGAAAAAAAAAAAAAAGTAGACTCACCCAGGAGGAGTATAAGACTGGATATAATCAACTGGGGGCTGAAATCAACAAAATAGAAACACAGAAAACAAGCCAAAGAATCAATGAAACAAAGAGCTGGTTCTTTGAGAAAATCAACAAGATTGACAAACCCCTATGCAAACTAATCAAAAGGCAGAGAGAGATCCTGAAAGTTAACAAGATTAGAAATGAAAAGGGGGACATAACCAGAGACACAGAGGAAATTCAGAGAAACATTAGGTCTTACTACAAAAGCCTACATGCCACAAAGTTGGAAAATGTAAAAGATATGAACTTGGTTTTAGATAAATACCATATAGCAAAATTGAATCAATTTAAATAGACCTATAAGTCATGAGGCAATAGAAGCTGTCATAAAAACCGTCCCAAACAAAAAAAAAGCCCAGGACCAGATGATTTTAAAGCAGAATTTTACCAGAACTTCCAAGAAGAGCTGATACCTATCCTCCTTAATGTGTTTCAAATGAGTCATTGCCAAACTCTTTTTATGAAGCTACAGTTTCCCTGATACCAAAACCACGCAAAGACTCAACCAAGAAAGAGAATTACAGACCAATCTCGCTCATGAACATCGATGCAAAAATTCTCAATAAAATACTGGCAAACTGAATCCAAGAACACATCAAAAAAATCATCCATTACGATCAAGTAGGCTTCATCCCAAGATGCAGGGCTGGTTCAACATACAAAAAAATCTATCAATGTAATCCATCATATAAATAAACTAAAAGAAAAAAAAACATATGATCATTTCATTAGCTGCTGAAAAAGAATTTGACAAAATTCAACACCCCTTTATGGTAAAGGTCTACGAGAGATTAGGGATAAAAGGATCATATCTAAATATATTAAAACCAATATACAGCAAGCCAACAGCTAATATCAAATTAAATGGAGAGAAACTCAAAGCCATTTCACTAAAATCAGGAACAAGACAAGGCTGTCCACTCTCTCCATAACTCTTCAATATAGTTCTTGAAGTTGTAGCAATAGCAATAAGACAACATAAAGAGATTAAGGGGATTTGAATCAGAAAAAAGAAGTCAAACTTTAGTTATTTGCAGATGATATGATAGTGTACATCAGTGACCCAAAAAACACTACCAAAGAACTTCTACAGCTGATAAATACCTTCACTGATGTGGCAGGATACAAGATCAACTCAAAAAAAAAAAAAATCAGTAGTCCTCCTACACAGAAAGGATAGAGAAGCAGAGAGGGAAACAGAGAAGCATCACCTTTCACAATAGCCACAAACAGCATAAAATATCTTGGGGTATTACTAACCAAGGTAGTGAAAGATCTATTTGACAAGAACTTTAAGGCTTTGAAGAAAGAAATTAAAGAGGATACCAGAAAATGGAAGGATGCTCTTGGATGGGTAGAATCAACATAGTAAAAATGGCAATTCTACCAAAGGCAATCTATAAATTCAACACAATCCCCATTAAAATCCCAACAAAATTCTTCACAGACCTTGAGAGAACAATAATCAACTTTATATGGAAAAACAAATAACCCAGGATAGCCAAAACAATCTTATACAATAAGGCTACAGGAGGCATTACCATCCCTGACTTCAAACTCTATTACAGAGCTACAGTATTGAAAACAGCTTGATATTGGCATAAAAACAGAGATGTTGACCAATGGAATAGAATCGGAAATCTGGATATTAACCCACAAACCTATGAACATCTGATTTTCGATAAAGGAGCTAAAAGTATACGATGGAAGAAGGCATCTTCAACAAATGGTGCTGGCGTAACTGGATGTCAACCTGTAGAAGAATGCAAATTGATCCATATCTATCACCATGCACAAAACTCAAGTCCAAATGGATTAAAGACCTCAATAGAAATCTGACTACACTGAACCTGATAGACGAGAAAGTGGGAAGTACCCTACAACATATGGGCACAGGAGATCACTTCCTATGTATAACTCCAGTAGCACAGACAACAAGAGCAACATTGAATAAATGGGACCTCCTGAAACTGAGAAGCTTCTGCAAAGCAAAGGACACTGTCATTCAGATGAAAAGGCATTCTACTGAATGGGAGATCTTCACCAACCCTGCATCAGACAAAGGTCTAATCTCCAAAACATACAAAGAACTCAAGAAACTGGACATTAAAAAAATTCTAATTAACTCAATTAAAAAATGGGGTACTGAACTGAAAAGAGAATTCTCATCAGACGAAGTTCAAATGGTCAAAAGACACTTAAGGCCATGTTCAACTTCCTTAGCGATAAGGGAAATGCAAATCAAAACTACTTTGAGATACCATCTTACACCTGTCAGAATGGCTAAAATCAAAAACACCAATGATAGCCTATGCTGGAGAGGATGTAGAGTAAGGGGAACACTGATCTATTGCTGGTGGGAATGCAAACTCGTGAAACCACTTTGGAAATCTGTGTGGCAGTTTCTCAGGAAATTGGGAATCAACCTACCTCAGGATCCAGCAATACCACTCTTGAGAATATACCCAAGAGATGCCCAATTATATTGTTCAACTATGTTCATGGCAGCATAATTTGTAATAGCGAGAACCTGGAAGCAACCTAGATGCCCCTCAATGGAAGAATGGATAAAGAAAGTGTGGAATATATACACATTAGAGTACTAATCAGTGGTAAAAAACGACATCTTGAATTTTGCATGCAAATGGATGGAAATAGAAAACACTATCCTGAGTGAGGTAATCCAGACCCAAAAAGATGAATATGGTATGTACTCACTCATTCGTGAACTCTAGCCATAAACAAAGGACATTGAGCCTATAGTTGACAAGGCTAAAAAAGCCCCCCCAAAAAAGTGAACCCAAAGATAAACATATATAGTTCCTCCTGGAAATTGGAAGCAAACAAGATCACCGGGCAGAAGTTTGGAGAATGGGGGTGGGAGTAGGGGTGGGGGTGAGGTTGGGGGAAGGGGTGAGGGGGAGAGAGAAGGGAGACGGGAAAGACTGGGGAGAGCTTGGGGGAGTGGGAGGGTAGAGATGGAGGAAGGGCAGATATAGTAGCAGGGAAGAAGATATCTACATTAAGGGAGCCATTTTAGAGTTGGCAAGAGACTTGGCTCTAGAGGGGAACCCAGGTGTCCATGGGGATGTCCCCAGGTACAGTCCTTGGGCAGCAGAGGAGAGGGTGCCTGAACTGGCCTTCCCCCACTACCACACTGATGATTATCTCGAATATCACCATGTTACGCCGGATGGAGATAGAGACAGAGACCCTCATCAGAGCAACAGACTGAGCTCCCAAGGTCCAATGAAAAGCAGAAGGAGGGAGAAGATGAGCAAGGAAGTCAGGACCACGAGGGGTTGGTCCACCCACTGAGACAGTATGCCTAATCTAATGGGAGCTCACCAAATCTAGCTGGACTGGGACCGAACAAGCATGTGATCAAACCGGACTCTCTGAATGTTTCTGCCAACGGGGGCAGACTGAGAAGCCATTGATAATAGCACTGGGACCTGTTTCTACTGCATGTACTGGCTTTTTGGGACCCTATTTGGATGCACACCTTCCTAGGCCTGGGTGGAGGGGGGAGGACCTTGGACTTCTCACAGGGCAGGGTACCCTGTCCTCTCTTAAGGAGGGAGGGGATTGGAGGAGGGTGAGTGGGGGAGCGGGAGGGGAATAGGAGGAGGGGTGGAAGTGTACATTTTTGAATGGAAAAATAAAAAAAGAACAAAAAAAGGCACCTGCTGGAGGGGAACTAGTCTCTTGCTTGGAAAGAGACTTCACACCATTTAACAACTTGTCAAATCACCTCATGGAAGAAAACTGAAGCCCAGAGAATGATGGGTCCATGGAGGGTAGGCCTACAGCTTTACAGGAACTGCTTAGATGTGCCCATCCTTGGCCCTCTACTTAAACATCAATGTCATTTCAAGACCAGAAAACTGATTCGGGGTGAGAGCTACTACATTAAACACTGTTTTAATGAGTCAGTAGGAAGAAGAGTAAAGAAAACAATTAGGATTTTTTTTTTCTCCTTAAATTCTGGTCCAGTTGTCTAGGGATGGAACAGAAAAAGATGACAGCCAACACTCACCTCTAAGTTAAAACTATAACTTAACTAGTGCTACAAAATATGCATCTTTGGACTGGCTGTCAGTGTGACAGGGAATGCTAGCCATCCATGAGTTTTGACTAAGATGCCTGACTTTCCAAAAGCAGAAATGTAGAGAACATATTCCAAAGGTATCTATTTAAACAGCAGTGGTCAAACATTTTCTGTCAAAAGGTCTCATGCTGAAATGCTTTTTATGGTTTGCAGGTCATCTAGTCTCTGGTAGACTATTGATCCCATAGCAGCATGAAAACCTACAGGGGCAATTTACAGGCGAGAACAGCTGTATTTTTTTTAAAAAAACAACTGTGTATGGAAGACTGGGTTTAGCATAATGAACTGACAGCCTTCACTATAGTAAACTCTATAAAAGCAACCACCTTTTCTGTTCTGATCTACTACACAGAGCATGCCCAGAACAGAGCTGGTAAATGGCAGGCAAGCAATGAAGACTAACAGAATGAGTTATTTTAAAAAGAAAATTCAAAAACAATCTGTTTATTAATCTCTAACCAATTTAATTTTCATTTCTACAAACAATAGTCACTAGAGAAGTAGTTACTATATTGTATCTAAAAGTTGACCTAAAAGTCAAAACTGAACGATACAACAACCTTCAGCAAATCCCCAAGAAAGTGGCAAACACAGAATCTAACCCAGCTACTATATTCTAGGAATGTAGCAGGGAACTTTTGTATAAAAAACAAATCTGGAGTCAGGGAAATGGCTTAGCAGGTTTTTGCCACACAAGTGAAAAGACCTGAGTTGGGTTCCCCAGAACCCAATAAAGCTCGATGCGGTATCATACATACATAACCTCAGGATTCTTACGGCAAGACTGAATGTATAGACAAGAGAATCCCTGAAAGCTCACATTAGCTGGCCTAGTGTATATAGCCGCAACCAATAGACCCTGTCTAAAGCACAGTAGAAGGCTAATACACAAATGCACATATGCACACATATCTTTTAATGGAATGGGAAGAAAGAGGGGGCAGAAAAAGAGCTAGGGTATTCTAAACTCAAAATGGAGCCAACACAAATTGCTTCTTACATTAAAACACCAGTGACAAAAGTGTTCTCTTGAGATGCAGTCACAGCAGAATCCAGTGGCCATCATAGCTGATTATGGTGAATAAAAGGGCAAGAGGCTGAGGACCAGGAAGAAAAACTTATTTGAACAAATAAACTGCTCCAATAAACAAATGAGATTTTATAGACCACACAGAATGAAAATAGTTTCTTGGTGAAATGTACTTCTGCTTCACCTTTACTCACTCAATCAAATGGCCTAATTCTCAAACAAGAGAATTCACATTTACAAAGAGTCCCATACTATAGTAATTTCTATTACAGAAAACTCAATACTCACAGACTTTCTAATATCTTTGGAAGATAAGTCAATCAACTTCTTATTCATGGACCATTCTTCATCAGATTCCATTATGGCTTTCTAGGAAACAACCATTTGAAAAACAAAACAAAACAGAAAAAAATCAATAGAGTAGCAAACACAAAGAGACATGTTTTATTGTTGCTTTGTTTTTTAGGTGAATGCAGATTTCAGTGCATAGGACAGACTTGTTATGAATGGGTAAAAGCCTTAATTAGAGGATTTAAAACTAGAACTACTTAATGTTTTAAAGAACAAATTTTAGTCAGAGATAATATTATTTTATTTCCTAACTCTATAGTGACTACCTCAACTTCATGTGAAAAAAAGCTATCCTTGAGAAGAGTAAATAATTTAAGATAAACACAAATTTCACAAATTTCTTTTTGAATGCATAGAAATCTACTCAAATTAGTTCAAATGTATATTATTTGTGAGTATCAAAAACTACTTAGGACCAAACAACTGGTAGTAAACATTTTGAGAAAAATTATTCTTAAAACTAAAGTCTACTTTTTAAAAGTAGGGATAAAAATACATAGAAATGGAATTTTAAGGCTTTAAGGCTTCCTAAGTTAAAAAGTATAGGTACTATTTGTAAAATAATCTTTTTTATTTTTTACTTTTGGCTACCATTAAGGAACACATTTTAAGGTGAAATTACCATTCAATTAAATCCAATTTAAAGTATGTCAGACAGGCTGTTATTCCCAATTTACAACTGGATGAAGTCATTTTTCTAGAGTTATATTTGGAAGTACCTGGTAAAACAATGACTTCACTAGAGGTATTAAAACAGAAACTGTAAGTCACTGTTGATAGTTTATTTATAGGTCTAAGCAAACCTCGTTAAACAAAAAGTTCAAAATTCATTATATAGAAATGTATTTAGAATATTTTATGCTTACCTCATTTCTTTGTATAAAATTTGGTATGACTATATTTTTAAAAAATACATTACTACACATATATTCACCCACAATTCAATGTAAAAATAATAAAAATATACAAAAAAACTGTTTATAATACCTTAAAATAGATGGGAGCCATATCACCCATTTCCCTTGGGAGAGGGATACACTCATAAACCATATGATACTGCTTCTTCATGCCCATGTTAGTCTCTAAAAAGATACAATCCAATCCTTTTTCTTCAAACATCTTTACCAATGATTTCCTAAACATCTAGAAGACGGGAAAAATATGACAGACATATATTGAAAAATTACTACACATTCGCAAAGGTTTTTAATCTCAAAAAGCACTGGTTAGATGAAACAATTTGAGATAATGAATTGCATTAAAGGCAAATTTTTCTTCAAGCTCAACTAAAAAATACTATACAATTTGAATCGTTCTCATTTGCAATTGTGGTTGTTCAAGAATGCTTTGATGAAACTATCTGAATATTTTCTGCCAAACATAAGGTCAAATCCAGTGTTTTCAGGTACTTAAAAAGAAAATCACTGAAAAAGAGCTCCTTCATTTTCAAGCAATACTCTTGTACTAAGTCAAATCACTTTTCAAAGTATATCTAATAAAAAAAGCATAGAGGACTAGTCACCAGAGCATAATTAATTTCAGAGTCATACATATTTGAAGGTAAAATCATCTCAGCATGCCACTCTCCACACATGTGCAATGTCTAATGTTTTTCCTTTCACAAGAACTACAATGACATTATTTGTATACGGATTGGCTTTTCCTCTCTCAGTTTTCTAAAATACCACTGGCTCAATGAAGTCTGCAAACAAGAATGCAGCCTATAGTAGACAACAGTACACCGTTGGGTATAGCACCTAAAATACCATGTTTATGTGTTGACTTCCTAGGGCACTGAAAAAATGCTTCAACCACCTTGAGGTTTTTCACCACTTAATTCCTCACAGAAAAATCTAACATACATGTAAGATTCTTGTAATTGAATGTTTTTTTGCACTGTATTTTATTGTAAGTTAAATCAATTTTTCATAAATTTTTAAATGTACCCCAGAAAAGTCCTCTAATAATCCTAAAGACCAAAGTTTCATACTTTTTACATAAAATTACCTAGTGTCACTAGCACTTCCATTTTTTCACATCAAAAATATTCTGTCTTTGTTGCTAATTATGTTTGGCTTTTGACACAACAACATAATTGTTCCATGAACTTTTAAAGTATCAACCTCAAAATTCAAAGAAATAAGAGACTGTATTTCATAAAATGCAGGCAAACATGTCCTCTTTTGGCATTTTATCCATATTCTCTAAAACTAATATATACTGTCATCTATGTGACATCTTACAACTTCACATTTTCTATCTTGGGTCTCTGAAACCTCAACTCAGCCGACAGCACTTATCATGCTTTCTTTCTTGGTCAATATGAAATCTTGAAATAATTCAGCAACAATTTAACCCATGCGATGCCTTTCAATCTCTCAAAGTATCAGCCACAAAACTATATAACTAACTCATGTAACTGACTTCATTGCCAGGGTATGCTATAAAGAGAACCAAGAAGAAACGGGGGCTGATATGGCAGCACAATCACCACAGTCAGAGGGCAAACAGTAATTGCTGCCTGTAAAACTCTGACTCCACATATTTTCATTCTTTGGAACTTCTTTCTTCTAATATTTAGTAACAATTATTATCTCAAGCTGCACAAAGCACTAATTATAAATTGAATTGATTTTTAAAATTACTTTGTTAGTTCTCTCAGTAAACAAAAGATTTCAAAACAAGAACATGAAGAAAATAATAGTAAGAGAAGGAAACATAATGATCTTACAGACACCTAAAAATTGTTAAGTAGAAATATCAAACCTGTTTGAATTTATCATAATAATCTGCAAAACCTCCTCATGAGCCTTGCAGACAATGAGCATGACAGTACTGACCTGAATCTCCTCCCAGATATCTTCATCCAACATTGTAGCTGCTTGAAGATGCTGCAGAGGGACTATGAGGCAGTGGCCCTCAGTAAGAGACCGGAAATTGGGTAAACATAAATAAACCTAGGGGCAAATTTTAATGATGTATTATTTAGTTATGATTATAACAGATGAGAATACAGTAGTGAAACCATGAGTATTTAAAAAGGCAGATTTGCTTTTATAAACTAGTTTTATTTCAATACTCTCAAAGATGCTATTTATACTTAAAACGCCACAGAAATAGTTTTTAATAAACTGGAAATTTAGAGCATGAGTCTCAGTTTTCATTGATAGACATCAAAAACTAAGATTTACCAAAAAAGGACAAGAACAAAAGCCACTTTATCTTTTATCTGAGGGAACTATATACTTACAAACATTAAAAACAACAATTTTTGAAAAATAAAAAGACACAATGTAAATCTTATGAATGGAAGTTCTTGGAAGAACTGCACCTTATGCTGTTTAGAGCTAATGAAGCAGACAGAGCTGTACTTGTTGAGGAGCCTAAAGTGCTAGAAGTCAAGAACCAAATTACCCTGAGCTAACATTTTACTCCTTAGTAGATAGTCATTTATTTTCCTTCTTGTGTAAGAGCTAACATCCCTGTAACCAATAGGCAAACCTTCCAGAATGTCTAAAAAGCTAAAAAGCTTCAGATTGCTGAGATTTCCTGGCTGTTCTATAACTTACCTACCTGCTGTTTTCATAAACATACATGAAAATTATCTTGGTGGGTTTTTTCCTTGATCTGTTATTCTAATTAAGAAATTGCTAGCACCCTGGAATATGGAACTTGAGGTGACCTAGATCAGTGTTTCTGGGCTATGGTCACTCAAGCTTGGCTCTAGAAAAAAAGCTTTTTGTTTTTGTTTTCTTTTGTTGACAGTGTAAACTATGTGTATCAGCGATTTCTCTAATTATGGGAGAAAACTGAGTTAACTAAGGGAAAGAAAATGATTCCTGGATAACTTTACCTTTATGGTTGAACTCTATATACATATATGAATTATCTATAACCCAGAACTACTTTTTTATTATATACAAGGAGATATTCATATGTATATGAGTGATGAGAAAGATAATATATAAATATGAATGTTCCCTAAACTATCACTTCCTAAAACCAGAACTTCTTCATTCAGCCTCAGTCACCCATTCTCATTTAATCCACTCCAGTATTTTTTTTTTTCCCTTAAACAGGGTTTTTCTGTGTGGTTCTGGCTGTCCTAGAACTCTCTGTAGACCATGCTGGCCTCAAGTTGAGAGATCTGTTGGACTCTGCCTCCAAGTGTCAGGATTACAGGAGGGCTATTCTAGGTGTTTCTCTTTTCTCTGTTCCCTATCAAGGCTTTTCATTCACTGGTGCCTCAGACAAGATTTCTAGAACTTGTTTTCAAAGTAAATCCTTCCATGATTTTGTTCTCACTTTATGACAATATCTTTCTGAACCAGGGTAAAGTTTAATTTGCTAATTTTATTATATTTCAATAGAATAAAAGATTCAGAAGTACAACTACCTACAGCACTTGCCTAGATGGAGCCCTAGATTCACATCTTACTAATACTGCCCCCACCAAATCCTTAAAAGAATAAACATTTTTAAATGAACTAATTTTTATAATGTAAAAACTAGTCATCAACAAGTATTTATTGAATAAATGATTATGATATACTGTGAAGATAAGATGCTTGGAATACAATGGTGAGCAAAGTTACCTATTTCTGTACTCCTGAAGCTTCAAGACATTGGGAAAAACCCAACCAAGGTAAAATATCTGCAATAAGTTTTCAAACTATGACACAGTCTACAAGAATTCAAATACACTCTATTACTATGAGGAAGTAAGTAAAGAAATGAAAGCTGCTTTAGATAAAGACTCTAAGGGAAGATTTTAATGCTGATTTCAATTCAATCATTAGATCATAAAGATAGAAAACAGAAAAGCCAGAATTATATTGTCAACAAAATTGAATTATGTTCTCCAACAAAGGCCCTAAGAATTATGGTAACTTAGAAAACAAAAACATATGAAAAATCAAGATAAATAAAAACTTTAAAAATTTTCTAAAAATCTGAAGAGCAAACAAATTTGCATATACTGACCTGTACCTTGTCTGTTTTATTTCTTACCTTCACACCAATGGCAACAATGAGATGCTTGGGAAACTGAGAACTATCAAAACAGTACAGACATCTGGCCATCTGTGCAGTAAGACTCTGGTGTTCGGCAATCGCTTTCCTCCTCTGGCTTTCTTCTCTTTCCCCAAAATGCTCTTTTTCAGCTGCTTTGGAGACAAACATGTCATCCAGAGTATAATAGTCTCCATCTGGTTTTCCCATGAACTGAAATATAAAAATAATAATCGTAGGAGACAGAAAGTGGTAGTTAATATTTCGTTGAAAAATTGTATTCTAAAGTCTGCAAGTAATATAAGACAATCTATGACATTTTAATAATTAAAATTAAGCTTGAGGTAAAAAAAATTAATCTATCATTACTGAGGCCATCATCAACCTCATCATAGCTAAAGTCACTAACTTATTCCATTTAATTTTTTTATCTACTACTATAATATGGAAACCATTACTATGCTCACTTAAGCTGTAAAGGAACAAAAATACATAAGTCAAACTGCTGGAAAACTCAGCTTATATAATACATAAAAATTAAATACTGCTCTGCTTTTCTAACTCCTTTTCAACATTTGGACAAACACAAAACACAAATTTTATGTCCCTACTTAAAAATCCTTAAAGAGCTCTATATTGTATACAAGGTCAAATGCAAACTTTCTTACAGCCTGGAAAAATGCTAGATACAAAAAAAAATTGTAGTTATTAGAAGCTGTCAAAATAATCAATGTAAAATTCTATCTCCTATCTGTTTACCCTAGAGCTTTTTATGAAATATATCTACACTCTCTCAATTCCTTATTTTACAATGATCATAACAATATTCTCTGTCTTCTTGGGTTATTCCTACAACACATAGCTAACAAAGTAAATAAATACTAATAACCTAAAGCAACAGATCTCATAAACAAAAAAGCTTTACATAATCTAGCATCAATAACCTTTCCTAACACATCCGGCCACACCTATTCACTCTCTGCATTCTAGAGTTTTAGCCTCCCAGGTACTGCTGCCATTCCGCTTGCACATGCTCTGACCAATTCTCTCCATGCTGTCATCTTTCAGCTGGACTTTTAGATTCAGTTGTCATCCCCAGAAATAAATTTCCTCGGATATTCATGCCCCGCCAAAGTATTACGATCAGTCTACTCATAATGACCACACTGTGTTAATAATATTCATTGGCTTGTTTTTCCCCTTACTAAATTATTCCCTACACAATCTACTAGCCTCATGCCCTATCCCAAAAAACTACTTGAAAAATCATCAAACACAAAACTGTAACAAAATACTTGAATTTTAGCATAATTGAAAAAACAATTTAAAGGCAGAATACTTAAGTAAAAGGACATTTTTAATCAAAGATTATGAAAGATAAAAAATGTTGGTTGCATATGGTAGTCAGAGGCAGGCATACCTCTGTGAGTTCAAGGCTAACCTGCTCAGTACAGTGGGTTTCAAGTCATTCAGCACTACATAGTGAGACCGAATCTCTAAAGAAAAAAGTCACATAGAGACACAAAATTCCTAAAATTTCTGTGCCTAATAACAAAATTTTAAAATACACAATGCAAAAACTCAATGGTACAGAAGAAGAAATAAAACAGACAATTCAGAGATTTAAACATCATTTTATAATTGCTGAGTAAGTAGAGAATCAAGAGACAGAATAGAGACTTTAACAAGCTATGAAGCAATATGATCTAATTAACAATGACAAAGGTCCCATTAGGCAAGAAAGTGAATGCTTTTCCAAGAATGCAGAATGTTCACCAAGATGACATTCTGGATCACAAATAAATCTCAATAACTTTAAAGAGTCTAGAATGTACCCAGAAATGCCGTTAATATAACTGCCAACCAAGACTACATGGAACACATTTTTGCTGTTTTCTAAGATTCTCATTATGTAGCTCAAGCTGGACTTGAACTTCTGACCCTCTTGTCTGAGCCTCCTGATTGCTGAGATTACATGGAGAATGCAAATTTGTTGATTTTAAAACTTACTATGATCGCTAAGGAATTAAAACGCTACAATAATGGCACAAACACAAACCCATGGATTAATGGGACAGAATATAAAACCCAGAAATTAAAACAAACATACATCGTCAAATAAACACACACAGAGTCGAGTAAACATATACATTCATGGCCAAATAAATACATGTATACATGGCCAAATGACTTTGGACAAGGGTATCAAAATCATTTAATGAAAAAATGATAATTTTAAATAAATGGTTTAATCAATAGAATTTTATGCAGATGTAAAGAAAGTTGAAATCATGACATTTGCATGAAAGTAAAAACAACCAGAGATCATGTTAAATATTAAATGCAATAAGCAAGAGTTAGAAAGACACTACATGTTCTCTCTTATATACGGCACTTAGATTTAAAAGTGTGCATGTGTGTGTTTATCATAAGACTAGAAATAGATCTGAGAGGGGAGAAATGTTTAAGGGAGAGGAACTTGTGGAACATGTGTAATAAGATAGTAGAAAGTACAGTTATCTGAGGAAAGAAAAGAAACCAGGCAGAAGGGTACAAAGTGACAGGGACACAGGATCAGATAAAAGAATAGAATGAATACAAAGTCTAAAGAAATAACTGTATGAAAATGCCATAATAAAAATCCATGATCCTGTATGTAAATTGCAAATGTTAATAAAAAGGAGGGGAAAAATAATTTCAATTTTAGATCCAGTATTTTTCATAAATGGTTTTTAGAAGCCCTACATCATATACAAAAGCGAATCAAAAATATAAACATAAAATCTAAACCTTGAGGCTGGAGAGGTGGTTCTAAGGTTAAGAGCATCGACTGCTCTTGTAGAGAGCACAGGTTCCAATCCCAGCATCCATACTGTAGTTCACAACCATCTGTACCTCCTATTCTAGGGGAGGTTATACTTCTTGTGATCTCTGTAGGCATGAGGCACACATAAACATCCATAATGCCAAAAACAGTGCATAAAATAAATCTAAAAAAAAAAAAACTAAACCTTTCAAATTCTTAAAAGATGTAGTATTTATATAAAAATGGCCCCCATAGGGTTATAGAGAGTGGTACTAATAGGAGGTGTGGTCTTTCTGGAGGAAGTGCACCACTAAGGGCAGGCTTTGAGAACTCAAATGCTCAAGCCAGGTCTAGTGAGACATTCACTTCCTGATGATCTTAGCTCTTTCTCCAGTACCATGTCTGCACACACACTATCATGCATTCTACCATGACAATAATGGCCTAAATCTCTCAAACTGGAAGTCAGTTAAAATTAAATATTTTTCCTTATAAGGGTTGCCATAGTCACTGTGTCTCTCTGCACAGCAATAGAAACCCTAACTAAAAGAGAAGTTGGTACCAGAGACTGGGTTATTGGAGATTGGGTTATTGGCAATAATTGGCCTGACTATGTTTTTGTTTGGAGGAATTTGGGCTTTGGTACTCTGGGTTAGGAAAGCTATAAAATGCTCTAAGTGCTGTTTATGGGGCCATACCAGTAAGAGGATATAACAACAGTGATGCTGACGGCGATTTTAACTGTGAACCCTAGCACAAGAGGCTTCAGAAGAGAATAATATTAAGATGTGGCCTAGATACCATTCTTATATTTTGGTGAAGAATGTGACTGCTTTTTTCCCTTCTCTGAAATGTCTGTGGATGCTCAATTGAAGAGTTCTGAATTGCTTTGGCAGAGGAAATTTCAAGTGAGTCTAGTATTGATTCTGTTGTGAGGTTATTAGTATTCAGTCTTATGTAGATCTATAGTGAAAAGGAGTAAGCTGAGCAGGGAAAAATATTAAAATGTACAGTTGAAGGGGAATAGGGGTACCAGGAAGTAGTATAGAGCTGAATCTTGTGTTCAAAAACATAAACAGATTAAAGAAAAGCCTTAGGTTAAATAAAGAGAGTGACCTCAGGGTAAGACCCTAACTAGCTGAACTTCCAACTTTTCAACTGAAAAGGAATTAAAGGAAAGCTTGGAGGGTGTGGTGGTGCATGCTCTCACACACTCATGCCTTTAATCCCAAAAATCCAGAGGCAGAGAGATGCAGATCTCTGAATTTGAGGCCAGCCTGGTCTGCAGAAGATGTTTCAGGACAGCCAAACTTAGGCTGTTCTTAGGTAAAGAAAACTATAGAAAACAGAAAGTTGGTGAAGCTGTAAATAAACAATAGGGTGATGTTCCAGCCCTAGCAAGAAGCACAATTTGGAAGCTCCAACCCTGCGGTTCTGGTTTTTGAGTCAAGAATTGAAGAAAGGGATTATGAAATTTGCCTCTGTGACTAAAGAAAGTGTCTGAGACCAGGCATGTGTCAGGTGTATCACTGAATGGAGGTCTAGAGACGTCAATCTGTGAAGCTGTGAAGGTGAAGCAAGGGTTGCCTTAGAGACCCCAAGATGTTGGAGAGGCCAGAACCATGGGACATTTGCCCAGGAAAGCTATAAAACGGCATGGAACCAGTACAAGTGAACAAAGATTTTGAAAAAGAGAGAGATGTGAAGAAAGTTTTGACATCAGGACACGGAGATACAGAATTTGAAGTTTGCCCAGCTGGTTTTCAGTTTTGCTTTGGTCCGGCATTTTCTCACTGGGCTCCCTTTCCTCCATTTTAGAATGGTAATGTATAACTTGTGCCATTATATGTTGGAAGTATGAGATCTGCTGTATGATTTTGATTTTACATGAGTTAAAAAGATAGAATGAGCCTCAAAAGGGACTTTGAACTTTGGAGACTGTTACAGACTACGGGGACTTTTGAAGTAGGAATAGGAGGCCAGGAAGTAAAAGTAGGAATAAAAATAGCCCCAATAGGAAGTGGCACTATTAGAAGGTGTGGCCTTGGAGTAGGTAGGGCTTTGTTGAAGGAAATGCATAACTACTCAAGGGCAAGAAACACCCAGTGAGACAGACCACTTCCTGCTGCTTGTTGACCTGGGAGTAGAACTCTCAGCTCCCTCTCCAGCCCCATGTCTGCCTGCAGGCCACCATGCTCCCCACCATGATGATAATGAACTAAACTTTTGAAATTATAAATGTTTTCCATTGTAGGAGTTGCTGTGGTCATGGTGTCACTTCAAGGCAACAAAAACCCTAATTAAGACAAAATAACAGGATTATAACAGAGGAAAATAAGCTAAAATCTAATGTCCACAAAAGAATCCAAGCTTATGGCAATGCTCTCAAGGCAAAATGATAATCAAGTCTCAGTCATCAATTGCTGAAGGCATACCCTGGAGATCCACATCAGCCAGGGAATCAGACTTCTTAGACCACTCCACCCCTTAGTCTCAATCATCAATGCCCAAGGCAGACTATTCCTGAAAACCCACAGCCACATAGGTAAAGAATGGAATGTTTACTGTCCCTCCTGTTCTCCAATTACAACAAACCAATCTCATCTATAGTTTTTTAACTCCTACAACATCTCCTTCCACTATGCACCAAATACAAGGGCACCCAAGTTCATAAAGGAAACACGGTTACAGCTTAAATCACATACTGACCCTCACACAGTGATAGTTAGTAACTTCAATATCCCACTCATACAAAAAGTCAGGTCATCCAGGTTACAAAAGTAAACAGAGAAATGCTGAATCTGCCTAATGGCATAACCAAATCAACCTAAAGATATATACAGAACAGTTTACCCAAACACACACACACACAAATTTTCTCAGCACCTCATGGAACTTTCTCCAAAATTAATCACATACTCAGTAAGAATGAAAGTTTCAATAGATGCAAGAAAATTAAAATAACACCTTGAATTCTATTAGGTCACCATGGATTAAAGTTGGGTGTCAAGAACAAAAACAACAGAAATCTTACTAACTCATGGAAAATGAACAACTCTCTACAAAATGAAAAATGGGTCAAGAGAAAAAGAAAGAAATTAAAGACTTCTTAGAATAGAGTAAAAATAAAAACACAATATACCCAAACTTCTGGGACATGATTAAGGTTTTTCTCAAAGGCATTGGTGGCTATGTAAAAAATTAGAGTGATCTCACGCTAGTAACTTAACAGCATATCTAAAAACTCTAGAATAAAGGCAAAGAATATCATCAAAAAGATGGCAAGAAGTAACTAAACTCAGGGCTGTTTGGTGTTGACCTTCACTGCTCCTAGTCTATCCTATGTTTCTGTCTTCATTTCTCTTAATCTAATTTTTCCTCAACTTCAGCATCCACTCCCAGGGAACCCCCAGCAGATTTCTGCTCTAGTCTGCAGCTTACAGTATGTTTTACAAAAAAGAAAAAGAATACAGAAAATCCTTAAAAGAAGAAACAATTGTAGTCAGGCATGGTGGCCCATGCATTTAATCCATGGCAACCCATGTATCCTTAGTTTTACCCCAAATTGAAAGCATTGCTTTACCCATTACTTTCCTACTGCCATTATCAAACAAAAGTGAGTTTTCATCTCACATTCCCATATGTAAAACCTGGTTACAAGAATAAAGGATTGGCACTGTTTCCATCTTCCTTAGTAGCTGATGGAGGAGGGTCTATGTGCTACTTTCATTGGTTAATAAAGAAACTGCCTTGGCCCTGATAGGACAGAAAATTAGGTAGGTGGAGTAAATAGAACAGAATGCTGGGAAGAAGGTTAAGCCAGTTGCCATAATTCTCCTCTCTGAGACAGATGCAGGTTAAGATCTTTCCTGATAAGCCACCTTGTGGTACTACACAGATTACTAAATATGGGTTAATCAAGATGTGAGAGTTAGCCAGTAAGAGGCTAGAGCTAATGGGCCAAGCAGTGTTTAAAAGAATACAGTTTCCATGTAATTATTTTGGATATAAAGCTAGCTGTGCGGGAGCTGGGCGGGAACGCAGCTTGCCACTCCTTGCTCCTTACTACAAGTAACGCCAAAAAAATTAACATCTCCATTAAGACAAGAAACAAGAACAGAGCAATATTTGTGCCAAAAGTGGGTGCAGGCTCACCAAAGCCTAGGAATCAGAAACCTCTCCAGGTCCAACTCCAACCCAGGGACTTCTGCAGGAGGGAATCCAGACCAGGATTTACATATTTAGGTCAAAGCCAGTAACCTAGGCCAAAGTTTCCCTGATGCAAGAATTTCACCTTGGGCAACAAATTCCACAGGAGTAGGACTGGACAGGCCAACTAGGACAGAGAGGGCCTAAGGAAACAAGCTACACCAGGAGCAGAAGCCAGCAGCAAATCCATTCCTGGGAGCCTATCTAGTCCCAGAACCTGGAGGATAAGGATTGAGCAAACCACCAGATCCAGAGTCAGTGATCTCCACCAAATGGACTTAACAGACATCTATAGAATATTCCATCCAAACTGAAAAGAATATACCTTTTTCTCAGAACCTCATGGAACCTTCTCAAAAACTGACCATATACTTGATAACAAAACACACCTCAACAAATACAAAAAACTTGGAATAACCCAATGTTCTTTATCACATCACCATGGCATAAAACTAGAAGTCAACAGCAATACGAATTCCAGAAAACCCACAAACACATGGGAATTAAACAATGCTCACCTGAATTATCAATGGGTCAAGGAAGAAATAAAGGGAGAAATTAAAGACTTTCTAAACTTCAATGAAAATGACCAAACAACAAATTTATGGGACACAATGAAAGCAGTGTTAAGAGGAAAGTTCATAGCACTAAATGCTTACATATAGAAAACTGCAAAAATACCAAACTAGTGAATTAACAGAACAATTCAAAACTTTAGAACAAAAAGAAGCAAACTCATATAAGAGAACTCAACAGCAGGAAATAGTCAAAGTGAAAGCTGAAATCAACAAAATAGAAACGAAGAAAACAATACAAAGAATCAATGATACAAAGAGCTGGTTCTTTGAGAAAATCAACAAAATAGACAAATCTTTATTCAAACTAACCAAAAGACAGAGAGACACTATCCAAATTAACAAAATCAGAAATGAAAGAAGGGACATAACAACAGGCAAGAAGGAAATACAGAGAATCATCAGGTCATATGTCGAAAACATGTACTCCACAAAATTGGAAAACTTAAAGGAAATGGACAAGTTTCTGGAGAAACATCACTTACCAAAATTAAATCAAGACCAAATAAGCAAATTAAACAGACCTATAACTGCTGAAGAAATAGAAACAGTCATCAAATTCTCCCAAACAAAAAAAGCCCAGGACCAGATGGTTTCAGGTCAGAATTCTACAAGACTTTCAAAGAATAACACCAATACTCCTCAAAACATTCAACACAACAAAAACAGAAGAAACATTGCCAAACTCTTTTTATAAGGCTAAAATTACCCTGATACCCTAACCACAGAAAGACATTACTAAGAAAGAAAATTGCAGACCAATCTCACTCATGAACATCGATGCAAAAATACTAAATAAAATACAAGCAAATCAAATCCAAGAACACATCAGAACCATCATCAAGTTGGCTTCATCCCACAGATGCAGGGACGGTTCAACATATGAAAATCTGTCAACGTAATCCACCATATAAACAAGCTGAAAAATAAAAACCATATTAGATGCCGAAAAAGCTTTTGACAAAATACAATTTCCCTTCATGATAAATGTCTTGGAGAGAGCAGGAATACAAGGAATAAACATAATAAAGGCAATATACAGCAAGCCCATAGCCAGCATCAAACTAAATGGAGAGAAACCCCCAGCGATTCCACTGAAATCAGCAACAAGACAAGGTTGTCCACTCTCTCCATATCTATTCGATAATGTTCTTGAGGTCCTAGCTAGTGCAATAAGACACCAAAGGGAGATCAAGGGGATACAAACTGGAAAAGAAGAAGTCAAACTCTCACTGTTTGCTGATGATATGATAATTTACGTAAGTGATCCCAAAAATTCTATCAAACGCTTCTACAACTCAAAAACACTTTCAGCAATATAGCAGGATACAAGATTAACTCAAAGAAATCAGTAGCCCTCCTGTACACAGAAGATAAAAGGGCTGGGAAAGAAATCAGAGAATCAACACCCTTCACAATAACCACAAATAGCATAAAATATCTCAGAGTAACTCTATCCAAACAAGTGGAAGACTTGTATGACAAGAACTTTAAATCTTTGAAGAAGACCCATGCTCTTGGGTAGGTAGAATTAACATAATAAAAATGGCAATCTTACCAAAAGCAATCTACAGATTCAATGCAATGCCCATCAAAATCCCAGCAAAATTCTTCAAAGAACTCGAAAGAATGGTACCCAAGTTCATATGGAAAAGCAGAAACCCCAGGATAGCCAAAACAATGCTGTACAACAACAACAACAACAACAACAACAACAAAAAATAACTTCTGGAGGCATCACAATCCCTGACTTCAAACTCTACTACAGAGCTACAGTCCTGAAAACAGCCTGGTATTGTCATAAGAACACACAGGACGACCAATGGAATCGAATAGAAGACCCAGATATCAATCCATGTATCTTTGAACACCTGATCTTTAAAAAAGCAAAAAATATCAAATGGAAAAAAGAAAGCATATTTAACAAGTGGTATAACTGGCATAACTAGATATCAACATGTAGGAGAATGAAAATAGACCCATATCTATCACCATGCACAAAACTCAAGTCCAAATGGATCAAAAACTTCAACATAAAGACAGCCACACCAAACCTTATAGAAGAGAAAGTGGGAAGTACACTTGAACGCATTGGCACAGGGAACCACTTCCTAAATATAACCCCAGCAGCACAGATACTGAGAGAAACAATTAATGGGACCTCCTGAAACAGAAAAGCTTCTGTAAAGCGAAGGACATTGTCAACAAGACAAATCAACAGTCTGTAGAATGAGAAAAGATCTTCACTAACCCCACATCAGACAGAGGTCTGATCTCTAAAATATACAAAGAACTCAAGAAATTGGACACCAAAAGATCACATAATCCAATAAAAAAAATTGGAGTACAGACCTAAACAGAGAAATCTAAAATGGCTGAAAGAAACTTAAGGAAATGTTCAATACCCTTAGTCTTCAGACAAATACAAATCAAAACAACTCTGAGATTCCATCTTCTACCTGTAAAAATGGCCAAGATCAAAAACACTGATGACAACTTATGCTGGAAAGGCTGTGGAGAAAAGGGAACACTCTGCATTGCTGGTAGGAATGCAAGCTGGTACAACCTCTCTGGATGTCAGTGTGGCAATTTCTCATAAAATTAGGAAACAACCTTCCTAAGACCCAGTAATACCACTTTTGGGTATATATCCAAAGGATGCTCAATTGTGCCACAAGGACATGTGCTCAACTATGTTCATAGCAGCTTTGTTTGTCATAGCCAGAACCTGGAGACAACCTAAATGCCCCTCGATCAAAGAAAGGAGAAGGAAAATGTGTTACATTTACACAATGGAGTACTACACAGCAGAAAAAAATAACGATGGCTTGAATTTTGCAGGAAAATGGATGAAACTAGAAAACATTATTTTCAGTGAGGTAACCCAGAGACAGAAAGACAATTATCACAGGTACTCACTCACAGGTGGTTTTTAAACATAAAGCAAAGAAAGCCACCCTACAAACCACAATCCCAAAGAACTTAAACAACAATGCGGACACTAAGAGAGACTTACAAAGATCTAATCTACATGGGAAGTAGAAAGTAAAAAAAGGCAAGATCTCCTGAGTATATTGGGAGCATGGAGACCTTGGGGGAGGATAAGAAGGGGGGAGGGGAGAGGCAGGGAGAGGAGCAGAGAAAAATGTAGAGCTCAATAAATACCAATGAAAAAAGAAGCTACTTTGGGCCTAAGGAAGGGTAGAATATAGCCAGGTTGGAAGAGATATAGAGACAGAATAGGTAGAGTCAAGAAGCCATGTAGCTGCCAAAGGAGATAGATATCCAAAGTTTACTCCCGTAAGCCATAGCCACATGGCAATACACAGAAATTAAGAGAAATGGGTTAATTTAAGATATAAGAGTTAGCCAGGAATATATCTAAGCTATTGGCCAAGCAATGGTGTAATTAATACAGTTTCTATGTGATAATTCAGGTCTGAACAGCCAGGAAATGAACAAGCAGCTTCAACCTACAAAATCACAGCCAGAATGGGCCAAGAATTTTCATGTGAAGTCTAGAGAACTCAAAAACAATGGCAATGGGTTTTTGATCCTACTGCACGTACTGGCTTTGGGGGAGCCTAGGCAGTTTGGATGCTCACCATACTAGACCTGGATGGAGGTGGGCGGTCCTTGGAACCCTGATTGCTCTTCGAGCTGATGAGGGAGAGGGAATTGATCGGGGGAGGGGGAGGGAAATGGGAGGCGGTGGCGGGGAGGAGGCAGAAATCCTTAATAAATAAATAAATTAAATTAAAAAAAATAAAAATAAATCAGAAGAAAAAAAAGGTTTTTAGTCTCACAAAAATAGGAGCCAAGCAAAGCTTCTGGGTAACAACATTTTTTCAGATAGGCTCTGTTTGTCGGTGGCGAGCAGGGGCACCACAGCTCCACTAACAGAAGGCTTACTGAGTTAGTATAAGGAATGATGGTTTCCTAGTTCATGCTGGTATCATGAACACTGACTATTTAAGGAGGCCAAGCACTTAAATGGGTTTTGTGAACAGCATGCTACTAGCTGCTTAATGGTGAAATAGACCCACTGCAACCCTGGAGCTAGGGTGGAGAACATGGCTCTCAGAGGCAGTGAACATGCCTCCACCATGTTAAACTGGGCAGAGCCTAAAGGCAAAGCAACCTTAGTCCTAGCCACACCCTCTTAGCATATAAAAAAAAAGTGCTTCTAGTCAAAAAAATTACAGATATGCACAAAATAAGGACAAATTTATTTGAAAAGACCTCTAAATGGGTCACATTGTTAGATAAATGTATGTAGGCTTAGCAGAGAGAAGAAAAACAATGAACAGTTATAAAAGGAAGTGGTTTAAAAAAATCTTTAAAGAGACAGTCACAGATTAAAGGAGTAAAGGAAAAAAAGCCACGTAAAGATGGAAAATATACAGAGAATCTGGATTATGTATATTATTGTATTTTCTTTGAATTTGACTGTGAAGAAGCTAAGTACAGAGAGACATTTCATTGTACAGGCTGCTAAGCTAAGCCAACAATTATTTTAAAGGTATCTTAACTTCACCCAACAAAAATCAGGAAGCAGTTTGGAGAGAACTACATCCAAATTCCAAAATACTGTTTATAAATGTTTATTTTCCTTTTAAGGGGATATAATATAGAGATGAATACTTTGCCTTGTTATGGATCTTGGTTTATTGATACAAATTTTAGGTCAATTTTATTATATGTATATTTCTGCTCTTGATTAAGGTATTGTGTTTGTACAGCTCATCTAAAAATGTGATATATAATTAAGAAATATAAGCTAATACACATCTATATAATAATTAAGCTTGTAGTCATGTTAGGTTTTCTATATGTATAGAGATAGATTTCAGATGAATAGGTATTTTTCAAGCCTTTCAAAAATTAACAGAATATGGCATTTAAGATGTTTAAGAAATTAGGACTTTTCATGGCAATGAGACACATCTATTACAGGCAGCCCCAATCTACTTCAAGGGGTAATGGGCATTCAAAAGGCTCCTTATGGAATTTGCTAGCCATTTGGGAAAGAAACAGCTCTTGCCTGGACTGCTTGATGGTACGCTGTATAAACTGGACTTGCAGGACCCACAGAAAAATGACTGCTGAAGTTGCCTAAAGAAGATGAGACTGCCTTCTAACTTTAATCCGTGGTGATCCGATAAGACACAGGTGGACACTGATATTTTTTGTATCTGTGGAGGTTTCCTTTGTTTCCGAGTATGTGGTAAATTTTCGAGAAGGTTCCATGAGCTGCAGAGAAGGTACATTCTTTCCTATTTGGGTGGAATGTTCTATAGATGTCTGTTTAGTCCATTTGCTTCATTACCTCCAACAGTTCTCTTAATTCTCTATTAGGTTTCTGTCTGATTGACCTTTCCATTGCTGAGAGAGGTGTATTGAAGTCTTCTACTACTAGTGTGTGTGGTTTGATGTCTGCCTTGAGTTTTAGTAATATTTCTTTTACATAAGTGGGTGCTTTTATATTAGGGGCGTAGATATTCAGGATTGAGACGTCATCCTGATGAATTGTTCCTGTTATGAGTATAAAGTGTCCATCTCGATCTCTTCTGATTGATTTTAGTTTGAAGTCAGTTTTCTTAGAAATTAGTATGGCCACACCTGCTTTTTTGTTAGGACCATTTGCTTGAAAGACCTTTTCCCAACCCTTTACTCTGAGTAGATGCCTGTCTTTGTGGTTGAGATGTGTTTCTTGCAAACAGCAGAATGTTGGATCCTGTTTTCGTATCCAATCTCTTAGCCTGTGCCTTTTCATAGGTGAATTGAGACCATTAATATTAAGCGATATTAATGACCAGTGGTTGTTTACTTCGGTTATTGTTATTGTTTTGGTAGTAGAGTTTGTGTTTCTCCCTTCTTTGAGTTGTGCTGGTGAAGGGTTGCTAGATGCCTGAGTTATTGTAGGCAGTGTTGGCAATGTTGGATTCCTTGGGTTGCGATTTTCCTTCTATTACTTTCTGTAGGGCTGGATTTGTGGCTATGTATTGTTTAAATTTGTTCTTATCCTGGAATGTCTTGTTTTCTCCATTGATAGTGAACATTAGCTTGGCTGGGTATAATAGTGTGGGTTTGCATCCATGGTCTCTTAGCTTCTGCAGTATTTCTATCCAGGACCTTCTGGCTTTCATGGCTTCCATAGAGAAGTCAGGTGTAAGTCTGATCGGTTTACCTTTATAAGTTACTTGCCCTTTTTCCTTTGCAGCTCTTAATATTCTTTCTTTAACCTATATATTTTGTGTTTTGATTATTATATGGCGAGGGGATGTTTTTCTTTGATCCAACAACAATGCTAACCCCAGAAAGCCGACAAACTCATGGAAACTGAACAGTCAACTACTGAACCACACCTGGGTCAAGGAAGAAATCAAGAAAGAAATTAAAGTCTTCCTTGAATTTAATGAAAATAAAGGGACAACATACTCAAACCTATGGGACACTATGAAAGCAGTGCTAAGAGGAAAGTTCATAGAACTAAGTGCCCACTTAAAGAAAACGGAGAAAGCATACATCGCGGACTTAACAGCACACCTGAAAGCTTTAGAAAAAAAAGAAGCAGACGCGCCCAGGAGAAGTAGAAGGCTGGAAATAATCAAACTGAGGGCTGAAATCAACAAAATAGAAACACAGAAAACAGTCCAAAGAATCAATGAAACAAAAAGTTGGTTCTTGGAGAAAATCAACAAGATCGACAAACCTGAAAAAGCCTGGGATAAAACCAGACTCAATGAACATAGCGGACAATGAGGACTACTGAGAACTCAAGAACAATGGCAATGGGTTTCTGATCCTACTGCACGTACTGGCTTTGTGGGAGCCTAGGCAGTTTGGATGCTCACCTTACTAGACCTGGATGGAGGTGGGGGTTCCTTGGACATCCCACAGGGCAGGGAACCCTGATTGCTCTTTGGGCTGACGAGGGAGGGGGACTTGATTGGGGGAGGAGAAGGGAATTGGGTGGCGGGGAAGAGACAGAAATCTTTAATAAATAAATAAATTTATTTAAAAAAAAAAAAAGATGAGACTGTCCTTCAATGTTCGCCTTCATGAAAGAGCCTGCCAGACATTCTGCAGGACACAGAAGAAAGTGACTGACAAACTGTCAATATAGGCAGAACTGTCTTTAAAATTCCCTGCTTCATAGAAACATCTGCCCAGTTCTATGGCCTGTAGACTGAAGATGGATGCCCCAATGGTACAGAAGAACTTGGGGTAAACTTATCCAGGCAGCAAGATGTCTTTGTCAATTTTAGAATTTTGGAAGTTGCTTACAATACATTTCCTGTTAACTTAGGTAATATTATATCCTTCTGGGGTCTTTGATAGAGTTGAAGAATAGAGAGTTATAATTATAGTTTTCCTTAGTTATGATAAATGATAAAGTAGATATAAATATTGTAACTATAATTCTTGGTTGGTACCTATTTTGTTTTATGTAATTTTACTATGTTAAAGTTAAAACCTTCCTTTTTATTTAGACAGAAAAGGGGAGATGATGTGGGATTCCCCTCAGTATGCAGTGAATACCATTGATTTAAAAAAAAAAAGAAGCTGCTCTGGGCCTAGGACAGGCAGAATATAGCCAAGTTGGAAGAGAGAGAGAGAGAGAGAGAGAGAGAGAGGAGTCAGGGAGACGCCATGTGGCTGCCAAAGGAGACAGATGCCAAAACTTTACCTGGTAAGAGTCATAGCCACAAGGTGACACACAGATGAAGAG
Organism: Microtus oregoni; assembly: GCF_018167655.1. NCBI lineage: Eukaryota > Metazoa > Chordata > Mammalia > Rodentia > Cricetidae > Microtus > Microtus oregoni. The sequence continues at coordinate 20,245,252 of NW_024543093.1, read as the reverse complement.
AAATGGATTAATTTAAGATATAAGAATTAGCCAGGAATATGCCTAAACTATTGCTCAAGCAGTGTTGCAATTAATACAGTTTCTGTGTGATTGATTATTCCGGTCTGAGTGGCTGAGAAATGAACAGGCAGCCTCTGCCTATAGAGTCTGAACATATAAAAACCATACAGGGTTCCAGCACTAAGAGGAGAAGTGGACATGAGCCCCCAACCCTAATCCAGAAGTTATCTTCAAGTGTGGAGTCTCACCGGGTATACAAACCACACTTAAAGGAGGCCCCATACCCAGTATTAGATGGGCAATATGTAACAAATGACTTTTTTGTCTCATAATGCTTTATTTTGGGCACTTTTAAACCTTACTGGTCTTTTCTTGTATATCAGAGTTTTTGATTTTGTGTTTCTATGGAGAGTGGGTGTGTTTGTGTAGGGGTGGGCATGTTTCTCATGCACCTTTATTTCCGTTTGTTTTATTTTACTCTGGCTTGTCTGTTTATTTTTTAGAGAGAAAAAGAGAGAGGTTATGGAGTTGAATGGATGGGCAGGTGGGTAATGATCTAGAAGAATATGAGGGAGGGGAACTTTTATCAGAATATATTTTATGGAAAAAAATTACAATTAAAAAATTGGGGAAAATCACATGCAATATTTGCCTTAATATTTTCCTAATATACCATATAAAAAGTTCAATATATTGAAATATCCTAAGATTAGAGCTCTTTAACATGTACATCACTGTTAGTTACAAATCAGGTTCTCACAATGCCAAGGTTTGCTAGCACTCTATCTTACCTTAGATGCCATTCTCATGAAGAGTCTGTTTTGATCAATATCTGTTCCCATCTTCTCATTTTTTACTAAATCTTTGAGACTCAGATGATCATCATCAGGAAAGTATCGGATCCTTTCTTTATCCTCATGGGTTGAAACCTAAAGCAAAGGGAACATAATAAAGTCTCAGCAAATGCTTTGAATGAGTTAGAAATCAATCATAAATCTGGTAATAAGAGGTAAAAAAAAAAAAAATCCCACCACATATCACAACTGTCCCTTCCACATGAAAGAAAGTCTGACAGACTGATACTTTGTACTTCCTCCCTTTCTTGTCTTTCTTCCCAGGAGGGAGCAATCATTAGCTGACTCCCAAGTATGGCCAAAGATTATAACTGTCCTGTCCCTATCTCTCCTACACCTAAAACTCCTTACACCTAAAACTCCTTACACGGTGGAAGAAAGACTGCCATTATTCAAGCAGGAAATAAGAATTAAACAACAACAACAACAAAAAAAAAAACAGAAGTAAACATCCACTACTCTGGGTCTCATGTGTTACAAGGAGTCAGGACTTTAGAGAGGTAATCAGGTAATAAGATGTAGCCCTCATGAGTAAGATCAGTATCCTATAAAGATATGACAGCACCTGCTCTGTGTCTGCTCTCTACTATGTTAGAATAATCAGGTAATAAGATGGAGCCCTCATGAGTAAGATTAGTATCCTATAAAGATATGACAGCACCTGCTCTGTGTCTGTTCTCTACTACATTAGAATAAAATGAGAAAGTATCACTGTAAACTCAAATGTTTAACCTACCAGTCATTTGGAGTTCTCATTCTCCAGTACTAGAAGAATACATTTCTGTTAGCCAGGCCACCAACCTGACAGACTGTTCTGATTGTCAAACCTATAAATTATTCATTTCTAAGCACTAATTTCTTCTATAAACAGCTTTATAAAAAAAAAAACCTGATATTCTGAGGCCATATAAAGCCCTGAGTTTTCCTCAGTTGGTTCCTTATCCACATGTGAATCACAAAGTGCTATTTTACTTTCTCCCTAGTTCAACCCCTCATTTTAGTATCCAAACAGAACCCATCCCCTAACTTCTTTGCAATGCCTAAAAACAATGTCCCATCATTTATTCTAACATTGCTATTATTTTTTTCACTAACCTGAACCTTATTTGATATGATTTCCCTGGCTCCACATACTTAATATTTGGCCTACACTCATAAATGCAAATCTAAGGCCTGAATGAATCTGTCTCTGACTTTAATCACTTGTTTAGTTAGGTTGTTCAGTAGTATGCAACTTAAAAAGGCTTTCGTGACATCTGATATTGTGGTTATGGATTCCTAGACAGTTCTGCCTTTTTAATTTTTCATTTATTTTTCACTGTATCTCTCCAGCTTCCCCATTACATTAGGCGTATCAATCTCATCTCTCAGTATCTAAAGTAGGACAGGCACTCAACAGGCAAACAACCCATAGATGCCAAAAAAATCCAAAGCAAACAAAAATTTTTATATTCAGTTATCATGTACATGATCTTCAATTTTAAAACAAAAACCTAATTGATAGAAAGTAGAGGTGTTGTTTTTGCCACCTTTCCATACTCAAGGAAGTGCTAAAAATTAATTATCAGAGATGGAAGATAGAAAAGAAAATACAGTGTTTAAAAAAAGCTCATACCCCCTATGTAATTAAGACATTACTGTATGTGAACACCCTACCATTAGGCCTCAAACTAGGTGTTTACAAAGACACCAGGTCTAAGAGGTCAAGCATTTCTACGTGCAATATGGTAAATATGCAAAAGAAATTGAATACAATGTCAAAAATGTAAACTAAATTTAAAGTTGCAGTAAGCCTTCCATGTTCAGTCACTCCAAAAACATAATTGAATTGTCTGCCTTTTGTAAAAAGTAAAAAGATACAACTAAGAATAAAAGTGAAATTTATTATTTTTCAATATTTTCATTTCAATAGAAAATTCTAGTCTAATGCAGAATGAACTCCAAAGAGAAAAAGAGAATTGTGAATTTGTAAGTGAAAGCATATGCTACACATACTCCTTGTCTCTTTCTTCTTCTCGCTTTCATATCCAGGGTCCCTCCAGGGGTGTTCACAGGCCACACTCTTCCAGACTCATCTGTTCTAGTAAGGATCACTTCTTCATCTTCTTGCTAAGAAAAGGTTTAGTTAATATTTAAAATACTTATAATGCGAAATGTCCACACTTAACAACAACAAATTTACAGAAAAGATTCTAGATTTCAGAAAGACCTATGGGTCATTTTAAGTCTCTTGGATTTTTAACACTCATTGTAAATTAACCATAAAATGAGAAACAAGAGGGGAAGGAACCCAAAGTTCATTTTAGCATTTTTATAATTCAATTAATGAGGCAATCTTCAAATGATTCTGTTAACCATTTTTAACTGGGCACAATGGAGTTGAATCTAAGGCGTCATGCATAATACTAGGTAAGCAGCCGAACACTGAGTTATATTCTAACCCTGATATTACCTTTTTAAAAAAGATTCTGAGATACAGTCTTACTAAATTATCCAATGTGGCCTTGAACTAACTCTGTATTTCACACTGACCTTGAACTTGCCATATCCACCCCCCCTCCCAAATCGCTAAGATTCCAAGCTTGTGTTAGAGGCCCAGTTCAAACAGTTTCATCCAAATGTGTGGAAAGAACAAAGATGGTGGAACGGCCACAGAGGGTCATATTGAAGTCTGTGGTATATGTTGCCTCCAGACGCCAAGTTGAGGCATATAATTCACACTGTAATCTGGGGAACACGTTTGTTATTTGCTGCCAGCAGAGCCTGTGTATCTGTTGTCTATGCTCCCACGCCTTTAATCCCAGAACTCGGGAGGCAGAGACAAGTGGATCTTTGTGAGTTCGAGGCCAGTCTGGTCTACAAGAGCTAGTTCTAGGACAGGCTCCAAAGCTACAGAGAAACCCTGTCTCAAAAAAAAAAAAAACAAAACAAAACAAAAAACAAAAGAAAAAAAAAGGAAGAAAGCCAGCATACGACAGATCTACCTGTCATATGCTGGTGATTCCAAGATTTCTTGATTTCCCAGACCAGGGTGATGCTCGGAATGACCTGAGTGAAAGATGTTATTGAAAGACTTAGAGGCACCTTAGCACTACTGCACCCCCCCTTCCTGGGAACCAGGCCTTTAGCTTTAGCATTAGAAGGCACCTTAGCACTACTGCACCCCCCTTCCTGGGAACCAGGGCCCTGGTAACCAACAACACGTACACGAGAGCTTTGAGTACTTTCCATCTCCATTGTATAGACCCGGACCCTGGAACTGGGGTGAGACGACCTTGTAACCGCCATAACATTGATCAAGGTTCCTCCTTGTAACCATGAGGTAGATCAAGGCTCTTCCTTGTAACCATAACATTGATCAAGGCTCTTCCTTGTAACCATAACATTGATCAAGGTTCCTCCTTGTAACCATGACATTGATCAAGGCACCTCCCTGTAACCATGACATTGATCAAGGCTCTTCCTTGTAACCATGACATCGATCAAGGCTCTTCCTTGTAACCATGACATTGATCAAGGCACCTCCTTGTAACTGTTACAACATTGATTAAGTAGAGTTAGCTCACCGTTAAATGAACTAGTCAAAATAGTAGACAAATGATTTTTGGGCTTTCCCTTTGATTTTGTACTCCCCCCCTCCCTGATTTTGTGGTTTTTACCTTTAAAAGAGCTTGTAATAGACAAAGCGGTTGTCCTTCTCCTCTCGAGGCTGGGGGACCTCTGCCGCGGCAGAATAAAAATTCCTCTTGCTATTGCATCAACCGAGTTGTGAATGTCTCTTGGGGCGACCACCTCCTTGGAGGGGCTTTAGGGCCCAACATTTGGTGCATTGGCCGGGAAGTGCTGGTCGCCCTCAGACCCCTAAGTTTGTCTATTTCTCTTATTGTGCTTTATGTTTATGAAATTTGAAGGAAAATTGTACCTGCGCAGGGCTAGTATTTGAAGGAGACCAGGCAGTGGGACAGACGTGTCCAGGAACACTCCCTGGCCCAGCCATGGAGGACGCTTCACTGGCAATTTGTGAAACTAGGAGCGACTAGGTCATCTTAGTTTCTAGGGAGTGTGGCCCTTATCGCCCACTCCCTTCCAGGTTCGTATCAGTTTGTTGCCGCGCGGCTCTAGGTTTTGAATCTGTGTCTGTCATTTTGTATTGTTGTTTTTGTCTTTGTGTTCGTTTTTGAGTTGGAATCTAGTGCAATGGGACAACAAATAACTACCCCCTTAACTTTGACTTTAGACCACTGGAAAGAGGTTGAGGACAGAGCTCGCAACCAGTCTATGGTAATCCGAAAGAAATGCTGGCAAGCATTCTGTTGCGTGGAGTGGCCCACTTTCGGAGTGGGCTGGCCACAGGACGGAACATTTAATCTGAATGCTATTTTGCAGGTTAAGACAAGATTCTTTCAGCCTGGCCCGCAGGGCCATCCTGATCAAGTTCCTTACATCCTAACTTGGGAGAGCTTGTCCAGAGACCCTCTGCCCTGGGTCAAACCATTTGTCCTGCCTGCGGGAGCCGGAAACCCAGTACCGGCTCCCTGGCCCTCCATCACCCCTATGACTCCGAGGACGGCAGCAACCCCAATTGCCCCTCCCCTGGACTCCTTGTCCTCTCTTTTCCCCGTGCAGGAGCGACCGAAACAGAAGTCCCAGACCCAGACACCACCAATCCTCTCTGACAACCAGTCAGACCTCCTGCTTTTTGACCCTCCTCCTCCCTATCCCCAGCGTCCTCCGCCTCAGGCCGAGGTACCCCCCCACCTCGCGCCTGTTCCCGAGGAACCTGCTGAACCTGATATAGATCCTGACAGGCCCCCTAGCCCCGGCACGACTGATACCGCTGGGGGGAGGGGGGCTAGTTCACAGCCCGCAGGCCTGCGTCAAGGTGGACTTCCCACGCACTCCCCATCCGCTCAATGGCTGACCAATTTCAATACTGGCCTTTTTCATTCAGCCTCTGATCTTTATAACTGAAAACTTCATAACCCTTCCTTTTCCCAGGATCCCCAGGCCCTGACTGCCCTTATAGAATCTGTTCTGATTACTCACCAGCCCACTTGGAATGATTGCCAACAACTTTTGCAGATACTTCTCACAACAGAGGAAAAACAGCGTGTTTTCCTTGAAGCTCGGAAGAATGTCCTGGGAGCTGACGGAAGGCCAACCCAGTTGCCAAATGAGATAGAGGATGCCTTCCCTTTGACCCGACCCAATTGGGACTTCAATACTCCAGTTGGTAGGGAGCGACTTCGTCTCTACCGCCAGATTCTGTTAGCGGGTCTCCAAGGGGCTGGCAGACGCCCCACTAATTTGGCTAAGGTAAGAGCAATAATACAGGGGCCTGAGGAAACACCTGCAGTATTTTTAGAAAGGAGGGGTACAGAATGTACACCCCTTTTGATTCCATGGCAGCGGATCGCCAGGCTGATATAATAATGTCTTTTATAAGCCAGTCAGCACCTGACATTCGTAGCAAGCTGCAGAGGATGGAGGGACTGCAGAGTTACTCCCTCCAAGATTTAGTAAAGGAGGCAGAGAGAATTTTTAACAAAAGAGAGACACCAGAGGAAAAGGAAGAGAGATGGCGCAAGGAACAGGAAGAGAGGGAGGACAAGCGAGATAAAAGGCGTAGCCGTGAGTTAAGTAAGATCTTGGCCACAACAGTACGCAGTGTAGAGCAACCTAAGAAACGCCAGGACAAGGATAGGGGAGACAAAAGGCAGCCACGAGTGGACCAAGATCAGTGTGCCTATTGCAAAGAGAGAGGACATTGGATTAAGGACTGCCCAAAACGTCCAGCTGAACCCAAGAAAAAGGCAGTTCCTGTTCTGACCTTGGAAGACAGAGATTAGGATGGTCAGGGCTCAGAGCCCCCCCCTGAGCCCCGGGTAACCCTTCTAGTGGGGGGGCACCCTACCACCTTTTTGGTAGATACTGGAGCCCAGCATTCGGTCCTCACACAAGCAAACGGACCTTTGAGTTCAAAAACCTCTTGGGTTCAGGGGGCCACCGGGGGAAAGATATACTGATGGACCACAGAAAAAAAGGTTAATTTAAACACTGGTCAAGTGACTCATTCCTTCCTCATGGTGCCAGAATGCCCCTACCCACTGCTGGGCAGAGACCTCCTGTCCAAAGTTGGGGCACAAATTCACTTCTCAGAAAATGGGGTCTCAGTCACTGACAATACTGGCCAGACTCTTCAAATTCTAACTGTAAGATTAGAGGACGAACATAGACTGTTTGAACTGCCTCCTCCCCCAGAGCTGCCCATTGATGACGAATGGCTCCGTGATTTCCCCCAGGCCTGGGCGGAAACCGCAGGTATGGTGCTGGCAAGCAATCAATCTCCTTTGATAATAGAGCTAAAACCATCAGCCACTCCAGTTTCCATAAGACAATACCCCATGAGCCGCTGAGACCCGAGAAGGAATCAGGCCCCACATTCAGAGACTTTTAAAACTGGGCGTCTTAAAGGCCTGCCATTCCCCCTGGAACACACCTCTTCTCCCAGTAAAGAAGCCAGGCACAGGGGACTACAGACCAGTCCAAGACTTAAGAGAAGTTAACCACCACACTCTAGACATTTATCCTACGGTGCCTAATCCTTATAATCTCTTAAGTACCCTGCCTCCGACCCCTGTGTGGTACTCAGTATTTGATTTAAAAGATGCTTTTTTCTGTCTAAGACTTAGCCCTCAGAGCCAGCCATTGTTTGCCTTTGAATGGAAAGATCCTGATTCAGGAGTTTCTGGGCAGCTCACCTGGACGAGACTACCCCAGGGATTCAAAAATTCTCCAACTCTATTCGATGAGGGCCTACACCAGGATCTGGCCAGTTTTCGCACCACCAATCCAGAGGTAATCTTACTCCAATATGTAGATGACCTCCTGCTGGCTGCAGAGACTGAGCAGGAATGCCTCAGAGGGACTCGAGCCCTACTCACCAGATTAGGTGAACTGGGCTACAGGGCATCTGCTAAAAAGGCACAGATCTGCAAGAAGCAAGTAGCCTACCTGGGGTACCTCTTGGAGGGTGGACAGAGATGGCTAACAGACAGTCGGAAGCGGGCCGTGGCACAAATTCCCCCTCCCAAAGGGGCACGAGAGGTCCGAGAATTTCTGGGAACTGCCGGTTTCTGTAGGTTATGGATACCGGGTTTTGCTGAAATGGCTGCCCCACTGTATCCGCTTACCAAAGCCAACGCCCCTTTCTCCTGGGGAGAGGACCAACAACGGGCTTTTGATAAAATAAAAAGGGCCCTCCTTTCGGCCCCTGCTTTGAGTCTCCCTGATGTCACCAAACCATTCACCTTATACGTAGATGAGAACAAGGGGGTAGCAAAAGGGGTGCTGACTCAGAAACTGGGACCCTGGAAAAAGCCAGTGGCCTACATCTCCAAAAAGATGGACAATGTGGTGACAGGATGGCCCCCTTGCCTCTGTATGGTAGCAGCTGTAGCTACCCTGGTCAAAGATGCAGATAAATTGACTCTGGGCCAACCGCTGACTATAATAGCACCTCATGCTTTAGAGACTGTAATTCGTCAACCCCCTGATAGATGGCTCTCGAATGCCCGCATAACCAACTACCAGTCGCTGTTGCTCAATCCTGAACACATCACATTTGGAAATGCGACATTGCTGAACCCTGCCACCTTGCTTCCCAATTCGGAACCCACTGTTTGGGTACCTCATGACTGTCACCAGATATTGGCAGAATACCACGGAACCAGGGAGGATTTGACTGATTGCCAGCTTCCTGATGCAGATTATACCTGGTTCACAGATGGCAGCAGCTTCTTCAAAGAAGGTGAGCGAAAGGCGGGGGCGGCGGTGGTGGATGGACAAAATACCATATATGGGCATGGGCATTGCCCCCAGGAACCTCTGCCCAAAAGGCAGAGTTAATAGCCCTTACTAAGGCTTTAGAGCTAACAAAAGGACAAAAAGCAAACATATATACAAACAGCCGTTATGCATTTGCAACGGCCCACGTCCATGGGGAAATTTATCGAAGAAGAGGACTGCTAACCTCTGCTGGAAAAGAAATTAAAAATAAGACTGAAATCCTGGGACTATTAAAGGCTCTCTTCCTACCCAAGAAGGTGAGCATTATCCATTGCCCAGGACATCAGAAGGGCGATGATCCTATTGCCAAAGGAAACCAGATGGCAGATGAGATGGCTACAAAGGCCACGCTTAACTCAGAAATATTATCCTTGGCAGAGGCACCCTCCTACATAGAAGATCATTTCCAATATTCAACCCAGGATCTAGAGACTATTCAGAAACTTAATGCAGACTTTGATGAACAACAAAAAGTTTGGAAATATCACGGCAAAACTGTGTTGCCCAAGAAAGATGCTTTTGAGCTGGTCACTCAAATGCATCGATGGACTCATTTAGGACATAAAAAGATTAAATCTCTTATGGAAAAGACAGATTTTTATATTCCAGGTCTTAACTCACTCATACAGCAAGTGACATCAACTTGTGTCCCCTGCGCCAAGGTAAATGCAAAATGGCAAAGTGCCCCGGAGGGCATAAGAATAAGGGGAGACCGACCTGGTATTCATTGGGAAGTGGACTTTACTGAAATAAGGCCAGGAAAATATGGTAATAAGTATCTCCTAGTTTTTATAGACACCTTCTCCGGTTGGACTGAAGCTTTTCCCACCAAACGAGAAATGGCTCAAATGGTGGTGAAGAAGATACTAGAAGATATTTTTCCTCGGTTTGGCCTGCCCAAGGTAATCGGGTCTGACAATAGCCCAGCCTTTGTCTCCCAGGTAAGTCAGGGCGTGGCCAAGACACTGGGGATTAATTGGAAATTACATTGTGCATACAGACCCCAGAGTTCAGGACAGGTAGAAAGGATGAATAGAACCATAAAGGAGACTTTATCCAAATTAGCTTTGGAATCTGGCATTAGAGACTGGGTACAGCTCCTTCCCCTATCCCTGTTCCGGGTGCGGAACACCCCTTCTCGGCTTGGACTTACTCCCTATGAGATCCTATATGGGGAGCCTCCCCCATTGGCCTCCTTTAAGGCCCCTCCTGACCCCGCTACTCACAAACCTGATTTGCAGGCGCGGCTAAAAGCACTTCAGATAGTCCAGGCCCAAGTGTGGAGACCCCTAGCTGCTGCCTACCAGCCTGGGCATCCGGAGATCTCGCATCCGTTCCAGGTTGGCAATTCTGTGTACGTGCGGAGACATCGGTCCCAGAACCTTGAACCTCGCTGGAAGGGACCCTACACCGTGCTTCTTAGGACACCTACTGCCCTCAAAGTGGACGGTATTGCAGCCTGGATCCACGCGTCTCACGTCAAGCCAGCACCTCCACAGGACGACCCAGAACTTTCCAAATGGAAGCTTCAGCGTACCCAAAATCCTCTAAAACTGAGACTAGTCAAGGAAGCCTGATCCTACCAGGCTTGCTGTTCTTTGCCCTGGTATTTTCCTCCACACACAGTGCTAAGAACCCTCATACACCTCAGGACTTAACTTGGACTCTGACTAACTTTGAAACTGGGCAAGTCTTAAGGCTAGCCACTGGAGTTCACCCCCTGGGTACCTGGTTCCCCCAGCTAGAATTTGACCTATGTGTTTTGGCAAAAGACTCTTGGGGGGATACTGAACGAACTCCCGGGAATTCTTATCCTGCGTGCAGACATTCTGAATGGTATGTTTGCCCTGGGGGAAGACGAACTTGGCAGTGGGGGGGGGGGGAGGGGGCGAAGTGTATTATTGTGCTACCTGGGATGTGAAACCAGTGTCAGTACCACCTGGTTTGGGGCTAACAAAGAAGACTTAGTCTCTTTCACCCGTACCACACCAAGGGAATCTGAAATCACAATCACCTTCACGGAGAAGGGAAAAAAAGCTAATTGGTTAACAGGCAATATTTGGGGTTTACGGTTGTATAACCCAGGAGGGGAAGACATAGGGATTCTGTTCACCCTACGAATTATTATAACATCTCCCAGGACCACAGCACTAGGGCCCAACCCGGTATTGCCTGACCAGGGACAGCTAGCCCTGGCTGAGGTGGCCACCCCCTTCGCCAAGGTCCTAGGTCCCCCTTCAAGTCCTAAAAATTCTTCTGCTACCCCTGCTTCACCGCTGGCACTTTCTAATACAGGCCAGCGACTGTTTAATCTAATAGTGGGAGCTTTTTCTTTGCTGAATAGTACGGACCCCAATATGACACAATCTTGCTGGCTATGCCTGTCATAGCAATGAAGGGATTGCAATATCTGGGGGTTTCAATAACACAACTAGCCAGGATGGCTGTGCTTGGGGAGGTAGTCACAGACTAACTCTTACAGAGGTCACTGGTGCAGGGACATGCTTGGGAAATCCACCGGCTGCTCACAAACATTTATGTAATGAGACCCTTAAGAGCCCTAAAACTTCTAAAACCGGATACCTGATCCCTGATTCAGACAAATGGTGGGCTTGTAATACAGGCCTGACGCCTTGTGTGGCGACATTGGTTTTTGATGGTCCCAAAGATTATTGTGTGCTTGTTCGACTAGTTCCAAGGGTCTTTTATTATCCTGCTAAAACATTTGAAGATGAATTTGACAGGCACCCGAGCCGTTATCGGCGAGAGCCCATCTCCATGACTCTAGCAGTGATCTTGGGCCTTGGGGTGGCAGCCGGTGTTGGCACAGGTACTACTGCTCTAGTACAGAGTTCCAAAATTCCCCAACATTTTGAGGAATTAAGAGCAGCTATTGACCAGGACTTAAGGGCCCTAGAACAATCTATAACCAAGCTTGCAGATTCAATAATTTCTCTTTCTGAGGTAGTGTTACAAAATAGGCGCGGGTTAGACTTGCTATTTCTTCAAGAAGGAGGACTTTGTGCTGCCCTAAAGGAACAATGTTGTTTCTACGTAGACCACTCTGGGGTAATTAAAGATTCGATGGCTAAGCTCAGAGACAGGTTAGACAAAAGACAGAGAGAGAGGGAGGAACAACAAGGTTGGTTTGAAGGCTGGTTTAACCGCTCCCCCTGGTTCACGACACTCATTTCCACCATCACTGGTCCCTTGATCATCTTATTGCTTATCCTGACCTTTGGGCCCTGTATCCTTAATCGACTCCTGATGTTCATTCGCGAGCGACTTAGCATTATTCAAGCTATGGTGTTGACCCAGCAATATCATGTCCTTAGGGATAATCCCTGAGAATCTCAAGATTGAGATTCGACCAAAACAAAGGGGGGAAATGAAAGACTTAGAGGCACCTTAGCACTACTGCACCCCCCTTCCTGGGAACCAGGGCCCTGGTAACCAACAACACGTACACGAGAGCTTTGAGTACTTTCCATCTCCATTGTATAGACCCGGACCCTGGAACTGGGGTGAGACGACCTTGTAACCGCCATAACATTGATCAAGGTTCCTCCTTGTAACCATGAGGTAGATCAAGGCTCTTCCTTGTAACCATAACATTGATCAAGGTTCCTCCTTGTAACCATGACATTGATCAAGGCACCTCCCTGTAACCATGACATTGATCAAGGCACCTCCTTGTAACCATGACATTGATCAAGGCTCTTCCTTGTAACCATGACATTGATCAAGGCACCTCCTTGTAACTGTTACAACATTGATTAAGTAGAGTTAGCTCACCGTTAAATGAACTAGTCAAAATAGTAGACAAATGATTTTTGGGCTTTCCCTTTGATTTTGTACTCCCCCCCTCCCTGATTTTGTGTTTTTTTCCTTTAAAGGAGCTTGTAATAGACAAAGCGGTTGTCCTTCTCCTCTCGAGGCTGGGGGACCTCTGCCGCGGCAGAATAAAAATTCCTCTTGCTATTGCATCAACCGAGTTGTGGGTGTCTCTTGGGGCAACCACCTCCTTGGAGAGGCTTTAGGGCCCAACATTATTAATGCAATAAAAGATCTAAAAACTGAACACAGTCAGCACACAGGAATTTTATGTTGATTCGATTCAACATAAAAATTGAGACATTTTATATATTCTTATATTTTTATTTTACATGCATAAATGTTTAGTCTGCATACACGTGTACCACACGTGAAGCTAGTCCCAGAAGAGGCTAGAAGAGTGATACAGATCCCACGGAATTGGAGTTACACATGTTTGTGAGCAGCTATGTGCACGCTGGAACTAAACTTACAGTTCTACCACCAAGACAGCTCTTTAGCCCCATTTCCTATATTCTCTATTTAGTTTTTTCATAAAGTCAATCACATTTTATGACACTATCAGTTCAGCGTAAACAGAATACACACACACACATTTTATACATCTGTAAACAACCTTAATTCTGCACAGAAGTCTAGAGGAATTAAACTTAACATGGAAAGCCCAAGAATCTGTAAGGCCTTCAAATTCTGGCCCTGTACTTTTATTTTCTAGCTCTTCACAATTCTGGTAAATTTGCACTTTATTTCCATTTCACAGAAATAGTTACTTTCTTGTTCAACAAGGAAAACAAGAATGTAATCACAGCCAACCATCAGTTCACAAGTAATTTTAAGAATATTCACATTGCTATTATTACGAGTCATTAAGAAAGCAACCATTATACTATTTGTGATTTTCTGTCTTAACCACCTTTTCAGGCCAAGAAAAGGTAAGCATTTTAAGTATATAGAAGACCTGGAACACTGTAAAATAACAGAGTCCTCAATAAATGCTTGATAAATGGAATTAACAAACCAGGGCCTCAAACTGATACACTCTGAAAATTAAACCACTTCCTTCCCTTGGGTGTCACTTTGTTACTTTCATTTTCATGATGTTGCCAGTACAAAAGACCCGAAACCAACTCATTTTATATTCACTTACAACAGAGAGGTCTGTTCTACAGAGAAGAAAAACAAAAAAAACCTGGCATTGCACAGTGGCAAACATTTTTAATCCCAGTGCTTGGGAAGGACAGGCAGGTGGATCTGTATTGAATTCGACACCAACTGATCTACAATAGTGAATCCCAGGACAGAGTAGAGAGTGCTTATCTCAAGAAATTAAAAGTGAAATTAGGCAAACCAATCTTAACATTTTTTCTCCAAAAATGCAAACATATTTTCTGCTACAAATAGAAAGGATTTATAAATGCTTTCGTAAATGCTCCAGAGTTTTACATTATTCCTAACAAACACTGTTCAATCCACAATTTTTGATTTTACAAACACTGAAAGTGAATGTTCAATTACAAACATTTTCTATGGATATTCTTATAAACAAATCTCAATATGCTTTAGTCCTATCAATTCTTTATCTATAAAACAGCCTTATAGCTGGCAAAAATCATCCATACACAGATGAAAGTTCTAAATAGGTAAGCATTTTTAATCTGTTCCATTCAATAATAAATAGACAAACAAACCATAGACAAAATCATTTGTCTTATCTGAAATTAGTATCTAATTCAATTATCTTATTCTACTGTAGGAAAAAAAAATTAAGGACATCATCAAGCCACAGAATTTAGAATAAATTATTTCCTCGGCCTGAGGATGAGGCTTTCACCAGGGAATGCTGGTGAAATTTACATAGAGACATCTAGAATGACAATACCACTGCTGTAGTATAATAACATTAAACAAAGTAATATACATTCAAACAAGCTTTCATTACTTACCTTTATTCTCGATCTTTGTGCTGATATCTGTGCTATGGTTTCTTTAAATTTATTTGCCTCTTTAAGTTGGGCTTTAAGTTGTTCAGCTAATTCCTTCAAAAGAAAAAATCAAATAGGTAAGCTGTGTTGTTAAATTTTACATTACAGAATATTTCAAAGTTATAAAGCAGTCAACACCTGACTGCAATAACCAATTGACACTAATTTTAACAAGCACTCTTCAGTTACAAATTTTTTGAGTATTGAGATATTCTGTTTATGATTTTGAGGTGAATAATTTCAAGAAACTATACTTTGAGAGAGGTAAGAAAATGGAAAAAAAATACATATCATCAAGAATTACACTTTTGCAGCAGGGTGACGGTGGCACACATCCTAGCACTTTGGAGGCAGAGCCAGGCGGATCTCTGCGAGTTCGAGGACAGCCTGGTCTACAGAGCAAGCTGCAGGACTGTCTCCAAAGCATTTACATTTAAATTTAAAACAACTCCATGTATATTTCAGTAAATGAATTCACTATCCTGGAACACAGAAGAATTTCTGTCTTTGCTATTCTGCCATATCAAAATTAATACAAATTAAAATAAATGGTAATATATATGTATTATATATATTATATATGGTTAATGAATGAGTAGGTCCTACCAAATTATCCCTATTTTTATTTAATTGTAGGCAAATTGGTCTTAACTCATAAACATTTTTTATGTTCTTCTTAAACATTTTAAATTTACTGTTGAGTTTCATCATAGCATATGTATGGAGATCAGAGCACAACTTGCAGTAGTAATAGGTTGGTGGTACAGATTAAACTTGGGTTATCAGCCTTTATAACAAACTCCTTTACCTACTGAGTTATCCGACCTGTACCAAGTTTTTAGGTTCTTATGTGATATTTTAAGAAAGTAATAATAAGCAGTGTTGGGCTGCAGACACCTCAGTGGTTAAGAGCATTTGCTGCTCTTACAAAGGACCAGCCATCAATACCCAGCACATACTTGAGGTGGTTCACAACCCCCTATAACTCCATAGCTCCAAAAAGAGCTAACATCTTTTTCTGGCTTCAGAGGGCATCACAGTATACACACACACACACACACACACACACACACACCAATAAAAATGTTTAATGAAAATTAAATCTTTACAAAAAGAAACTAATAAGCATTCTTAGGTTAAAATGGAAGTGAAAGAAAGACATCGTTAACTCCTCCAACTCTGTCCCAGATGTTAGATGTTAGAAATGCAAGAATAAGTAGAAAGGTATGTAAAAATAACATGTTCTTCATAAATTCCAGAAATCTAAAAAGGAGATATAATATATATTTCTCCAATAGAGAAACCACAAGAGTACTATCATTAGAAATTCTCAAGAAACAGTACTGGCATAACTGCATGTGAACACGTATAAGAATGTAAACAGATCCATATCTATCCCCATGCACAAAACTTAAATCCAAATGGATCAAAGAAAAAAAAAAACAAATGGATCAAAGACCTCAACATGAATATAATCACACTGAACCTCACTGAAGAGAAAGTGGGAAGGAGCCTTGAACACATGGACACAGGAGACCACTTCCTAAATATAACCTCAGTAGCACAGACACTGAGAGCAACAATCAATATCTGGGACCTCCTGAAGCTGAGAAGCTTCTGTAAGGCAAATGACACAGTCACTAAGCAAAATGGCAGCCTACAGAATGGGAAAATATCTTCATTTACCCCACAGACAGAAGACATATAAACGACTCAAGAAACTAGACATCAAATTACCAAGCAATCCAATCAAAAAATGGGACACAAATCTAAACAGAGAATTCTCAACAGAAGAATCTCAAATGGCCAAAGACACTTAAGGAATTGCTCAATATCCTTAGCTATCACAGAAATGCAAATCAAAATGACTATGAGGTACCATCTTATACCTGTCAGAATGGCTAAGATCAAAAACACCAATGATAGCTCATGCTGTAGAGCATGTGGAGTAAGGGGAACACACATCCGCCGCTGGTGGGAATGCAATCTATCTCAAGATCCAGCAATACCACTCTTGGGCATATACCCAAAGGATGCATACTCATAACACATGGACATTTGCTTAACTATGTCACAGCAGCATTATTCATAACAGCCAGAAGCTAGAAATAACCTAGATGTCCCTCAACAGAAGAATGGATAATGACAATGTGGTACATTTACACAATGGAGTACTACTAGTGGAAAAAAAATGACATCTTGAAATTTGCATGTAAATGGATAGAAATAGAAAAGACCATCCTTGAGTCAGGTAACCCAGAATCAGAAAGACAAACATTGTATGTAATAAATGAGTATTAGACTTAATGCATAGAATTACCAGCCTAAAACCCACAATCCCAGGAAAGCTAGGTAACAAGGATAACCCTAAGAGAGACATACATGGATCTACCTGGGAAGACATCCTGAGATAAAGGGGGGGGGGGGGGATGAAAGGGGAGAGGAAGAGGAAATGGGAAGAAAGGAAGAGAACAAGAGGGAACTGGATACCAAAAAGGGGGAAGGTCAGTGAGGGGGAGAAAACAAAGTGATATCTTAACTGAGAGAGCCATTAAAGGGCACTAGGGAAATTCCTAGGAATCCATAAGCATAACCCCAGCTAGAACATTCTAAGGAACAGTGGAGAGGACACCTAAACTGGCCTTCCCCTGTAATCAGAAAATAGAATCTTCAACCAGCAACTGATGAAAACAGATAAAAGAGATCTACAGCAAAGAACTGGGCTGATCTACAGGAGAACAGTCCAAGAGAGGGAGGAGCTAGGGGTCAACACCATGATTATGATACCCACTGAAACAACTTACCTGAGCTAATGGGAGCTCACTGACTCTGGACTGATAGCAAGGGAACCTGCAAAGGACCAAACTAGGCCCAGTGAATATAGGAGATAGTTGTGAGGTTTGAGCAATCTGTGGGGCCACTGGCAATAGGACCAGGATTTATCCCTAGTGCTTAAACTGGCATCTAGGAGCACATTCTTTTTGGAGGGCCTTGGTCTTGCCCAGAAGTGAAGTGTCAGACTTTGTTGACTCGCCAAGGGAAGCCTTACCCTTTCTGAGGAAAGGAAGGAGAGTTGCATTGGGGGAAGGGTGGGGCAGGATGTGGGGAAGGAGTGGGAATGAGGATAGCTATGTAAAATGAGAAAAGATTGTATTAAAAAAATTCTTAATAATAAAAGAAAAAAGAAATTAAGAAGAAGTAATATCTTCAAAGAATGCCATATCTAAATAGCTAAAGCTTCTAAATTTATCTGTGAAGGTTAAACATTTCATTCTTCTCCAAGTGAACAGCACACACGGGTCTTACCATATTTCCCATCATCTCTGCCTTGATAATCTTGGCCCCCAACTTGTTCTTTTCATCAACGTTCAAGATACAGGTGGACTCTGCCTCTGGACTGCAGGTGAAACAGGACAGAAGAACATATGCCATAATTTAAAATTATGCATTATCTTAAACTGACCTCAGTAAAGCATTCAGGACCAATAGAAGATCACAATTCTAACACAAAAGAATTACATTCAGCATTCTAGGGTGAATTGCACTTCAAGATTCTGTTACAAAGAATAACCTATTATAGTTGCAGTAATAACTGGAGAGTACTGTTAACTGTAAGATAAATAAATAATATACAAATTAACATCTTTATTTTTTAAAAAACTCAGCCAGTGTACTAGTGCACACCTGTAATCCCAACACTTAGTAGACCAAAGTTGGAAGCTGCCATGAGTTAGAAGCCACCTTGAGCATATTAAATGAGGCCACTCTGGGCTTCACTGAGAGACCCTGTCTCAGAAACAAAATCTACACTGATTTTAAAAAGAAAGCCAACAAAAGCATTAATGTCAGACCACAATTTTTTATATCTTAAGAAATTTAGTATTCAATATGATAAATTACTAATCATAACTGTAAACTTGGGATGGTATATTTAGCCACATTCGAGAATTAAAAGCAGCAATTGCGTGTTATTTTGCTAAATTGTTCTATAACTAATTATAAGCAAAATAATTTAAAATTGAGATCATACGCTAAAGAGAAGGCTCATTTAGAGAAAATTTCAGCCAATGTCAGATAACCCCACCTTAAGATTCTTAGGAGTCGAGGCTACAGAAAAGGAGGGTGAACCCAGCAAGAGTCTGGAGAAGTCCTGAGCAAGGAAAGAATAGTAACAATCACACAAGTCCAAAGTAGTCCCAGGTCACTGTACAGACTGCCAAGAGAAAGTGATACCAGGAAAGAATCATTCAGGGCTGCCCTGGAGTCAGAGAAACAATTCTCCCACATAATTAAAGAAACGTTAAAAGGAATTCTGATAATAGTATATGGTCCCACAAGTCACAGAGCAAAGTTGCATAAGTGGGAAAATACTGGGTAGAAGCCTTAGGAAATATGTCCTGCACACTAAAATGCTACTTGGAGCCCAAATTAAAAAAAAAATGTTAAGATTAAGAGTAAGAAAGTAGCAAATGCTTTCCCGTTAGTTACATTTCAAAACAAAATGCAAAAATATTTAAAGATGTTATACATTTGAATGAAAATGGTCTTATAAAATTGATCAATTCATATGATGAATATATGCCAATAAAAAAACAGGACAAATGTAGTGTTCAACAAGTAAATACCATTATATCTAATATCCAGGTATTATCAGATATGCAAGTAGAAAAGTATAACTCATATTTAAAAGAAAATTCTACCAAGCAAAAGCCGTCCAGAACTGACACAGATACAAGAAATAAGTATATTCAATTATTAGGATAAATGTATCCCATTTGTTCAAAAGAGCCATTGAAGAGCCACTTTAAACCAGGCTTGGTGGGCACATCTAATGTCAGGAGGATAAGGCAAGATGTTAAGAGTGTTCCAAGCCAGCTTGGTGTCTAAAGACACAACAACAAACAAAAACAAAAAAGATGCAAATTGAACTTCTAGTCCGGGAAACAACCCAGAGATTAAAAACACCACATTAAATTTTTTTTAAAAAAATCAGATACTAAAGGACCAATACACTAAACAAAATGAAACAAAAAAATTTAAAAACATCATCAGAAGGCTGCATGGGAATCCTAAATTCTCTATCATATGGAAAGTCCCTAGAAGGGAAGGGAAATAAAGAGACTCAAATCCCCCAACTTTATTGAAAATGAAGAAGCAGCTCAAGGAAGTTTGAACTGTGAGGATAGATGGGACAACAGAAAAACAAAAGAATATCTGAAGTTTTTTTTTTATGTTATTGAGCATACCACCAACCAAAGCATATGAAATTTGAAAATGATTTGAGAAAGAGCTAAATGTTTTAGCATTAATATCATATACTTGATCTTACATCATAATCACACTCAAAACACCAGATTATTAAGTCTTACCTTCAAAATACATACACACACACACACACACACACACATGTATTTACTAGATATTTAGATATTTATGGGACAAAGTATATTTTATGCACAGACAGATTTCCCAAACAATCACATGATGCATATACAGATGTAAAAAGTAAAATAAATAAAAGCCATACCACTAAAAAGGCCCCAAGCATTTGAGATAAGGGATATTCAGCCTATATTATCTAAATATATGTATTAAAAAGTAGATATTATCTATGGACTTTTTAATTAACAAAATGTTCTATAAATATCAAGATACAAATGTGCTATATGTAAAAGGAAGTAATATACACTGTGTCAACATTAGTCAAAAGTTGAAGTATCTATGTAAATATGTGACAAATTACTGTACAACACAAAATATTATTTTGGACAAAGAGGGTCATTTCATAAGAAAAACGGGCTGAGCTATTAAAGTACATAGAAATCCTTATGTCTGTACATATAAGGGAGCTTCAAAAAACAAAAACTGTGAAACTGTGGGCTACAACTAGTAACCAGTTTAAAAAGTGTGCCATTGCCAAGTGTTCGAAGGTAAATAGGGGAAAAGATGCTTCCATAATTCTGCTATTACTAACATAAAATAACAATTCTATGAAACAGTCATATTTTCTTAATATTTAAAGTACAAGTACTATATGATCGAGTGATTCATTTCTTGGGAATGCTATAGAAAAGCATAAGCATATGAGTGCACAGAAAACTTTGTTGGTAATGGTCAAAAACAAGAAGCAATCTAAAAGTCCACCAAGAGGGAATGAAGAATCAGAATGAATTGGTTTACAAACAAATGGCATCTTCAATCAATCAAAAGTAGTGAACTACTAATATACAGAACAAACTGACCTGAATGAAACTAAAAACAACCATGCTCAGTTAAAGAGGCCAGCTTCTACCCAAATTACATAATGTATATATTCCCCACTTATATAAAATGTGTGGTTGGGGCTGGAAAGATGGAGGATAAGAGCATTGTTTGCTCTTCCAGAGGTCCTGAGCACCTTATCTAGTAAACATGAGCAGATCCAGACTTAAATGTCAAAGTGAAGCCTATCTTTCTACAAATAGACACATGCTAATAAATAGAACATTCATATCCTATATGTAAGAAAGAAGTATAGTAATGTATCATTTTCCTGGATTACAGAGATTTTTCTGCGGTCTCCTTCATAATTAGTTTCTATAAAAATCAACCGGTTTCCCATTAAAATGTGTATTCTGAAAGTACACACAAATTCACTTGCATGCATACACACACACACACACACACACACACACACACACACGAGCACCGAACCTCTACTGAGGAAAATAATCAGAGTTCAGTAATGTGGGATTGTGGGATGTCCTTCTTCTGTATGTGTGTTGCTTTTATTGGTTGATGAAGAAGATGTTTAGGCCAATGGTTTAGTAGAGTAAAGCAAGGTGGGAAATCCGAACAGAGACACAAAGAAAGAGAGAGAGAGGGGGAGAGAGAGAGACAGAGAGAGAGAGAGAGAGAGAGAGAAGGCAGAGTGAAGAGATACCATGTAGCCGCCCAAAGGAAAAAGATACCACAACATTACCGGTAAGAAACAGCTTTGTGGCAATATATAGATTAATAAAAATGGATTAATTTAAGATGTAAGAGCTAGCTAGGATACTTCTGAGCCACTGGCCAAACAGGGTTGTAATTAAAATAATTTCTGTGTGATTATTTAGGTCTGGGCAGACAGGAAACGAAAGTGTAATCTCCATTTACAGTTCGGCTCTCTGATATTGTAGAAAAACTTGAGAATATTTCAAGTTTCCTTTTTCTGATGGCTGTGGTCACTGAGCTCTGTAATTATGCTTTACTCACTACACTTTCACATTTTCTCTCCTATCTAAGAACCTTACTCAGAAACTAAGAGTCTGACAGCCTTCTCTTGCCTTTCTGAGCTATAATGCCAAACTGGAAAGATCACAGCCAAAGGTACAAATAGTATATTAAATGTGTTAGTTTCTGATTATATATAAACTCTAAATTAAGGACAAAATATGTTCTACTCATTTTAAGTACCACTCTGGGTTTCAGGCTTCTAAAAGTGCTTGTTAATATATTTTTCCAACAAAAGAAAAATATACACAAACACATTTTTGTCTCTAAGAATAATGAGCTTAAAGCTTTAATTCATGTGACCAACTATTAGATGATGTTTTCCTATAAGATAATCATAGGCTCAAAAAAGTATGAAGGAGAACTGCTAAAGATGATCCTACGAAAGAAAATGAAAGAATGGTTAGAAAAGGAAAGCTACCAATGATGCAAATAAAGAAAAAGAAACCAACTACACAAATGTACCACTACTACACTTACTTAAAGAAACAAATGTATGTATCTAGTAAAAATTTAATGGGCTACATAGCTGCCAGATAAAATGTATAAATCTAGTTTTATTCAAATTCCAGGTTAGCCACAGGGTTTCTGTTTGTTATTTAAAGCATAAATATGTCTAACTGCTTAAAATAATTTTTTTATTTACTAAGTCAAGCAACAATAGTTATATGATGAGGATTACAACTTCAATTCCCTCACTTTTCACAGATGAAAAATGTAAGGCTCAGACTATGATCTCTTCTGGTTCTAAAATTAGGTTAGTAACCTTTCTACAGTTCTGAAGTTCACTGGTTTTAAAAATTCCTAGAATCCTAGCATTGGTTTAACAATCAAACATATCTCACAACAATGTCCAGACACACTAATAGGTTTCAGCACTCCTTCACTGACACTTTCTGGCATTCTTGCTTTCTTACCACTACTTGATCACTCAGAAATATTTCTCTTCCAAATATAAAGGGATGATTCCTAAATTCTTTTTCTCTCCAGCTAATCATGGAATTCATTAAAAGCTACAAATTTCTTCTAACATCAAATTAACTAATCTGAAAAAAAATAAAATCAGACCACAGGGCCTGCATTCCATTCCTGTATTATAAGTACTAGAAATCTACAATGTTAGAAGACATAACAGAAATGAAGCAATTCAACAACCTGATAGAATAGTAACAATGTTTGTATGGAAGTCTGCACACATGGCTCATCTACATTCAAAGGAAACAAGACCAGCACATTGTGCCCAAATGCTAAGCAGTATTAATGATATCAATACTTAATGACATCACCCATTGGCAATTGGGGACTTGAAACAAAAAGGCGCCCATGTAGTTTGACTTCTTCTACTCCCTCCAATGGTTATTCAATCAACATTTTTCCTTTCAGTGGCACATGGCAAGAGTGTGGAGGTCAGAGGACAATCCTTAGTGTTGGGGCTGCCTTCTGGGTTGTTTGAAACAGAGTCTCTCGTTTTTGTTACTGTACACATTAATTTTCTCTAATTCTTGCCATGGTTATCCAGTCATTATAACAAAACTTCTGCTTCAGTTTCCAAAGGCTATCTGGCTCATGAGGTTCAGCGGCTTCTCTTGTTTCCACCTCCCATCTTTCTGCTGGAGCACTAAGTTTATAGATACATACTGCTATGCCCACTATCCCCAGTTATCTCCCAGAGCTTTAATCTATTTTAAGGATTTAAGTGGAAGTTAGTCCTTATCTTTAGGATACAATTTTTTTAAACCTCCAAAAGAGTCACCCCTATGACAAAATCAAGTTTTGTATAATCCCACTCAAGAACCTAACTGAAAAAAAATACAAGTATTTATAAAATACCCAGAAAATGCTGCCTTTATGTTCTGCAGATGTCCTCTTCTTGGTGGGTCACCCCTCAAGCTCTCAGCCTGCAACTGTTCTCTCCTGTCTCCTGGAGAGTGCTGATCAGCACTGTGGCTCCAGGTTTCCAGTGGCTTTTGATCTGAATGCTTTCGGTATCCTCCTTGCCTACCACACAGGCTCCAGGAAGTCAAATTTTCTTCACTGTTCTCTGTGGGTTTTTGAAAATCACAATGCAAAGAAGCCTGAGCCACTAATGTAGAAGATGAAGTAGACGGCTCAAAATTTCTCCTCTTGTTGTGAAGCGACAGTTCATCCTCATCAGAGGGTCTTAAGAATTTAGGTCTCAAATTTCCAGAAGATTCTTCCCTTTGTCTTAGGGCAGATTCTCTTATACAAGTTTCTAAAGATCCAGACTGGTTCCTTGTGTCAGGGCCACTAAACTCACAGTCGCCAATGCTCCTCTTTGCAACCTCTGTAGCAAAGTGTCTGTCCTTTGAGTCCTTCTTACATTTCACTAAGTCTGAAATGCTACTTGTTTGACTAGACTGCTTACTATCTGAATATGCAGGCTTCCTCCACCTTTCCCGTCCATAATCTTCTCTTTTGCATGCAATTTTTTCAGCTTCTTTTAATTTTGACTGGAATATTTCCATTGACTATAAGAGAGAATAATAACATATCTACAATTAAGAAAGTGTGTTATGATGCATTGTTAAATGGCACAATAAAAATACCCCCCCACCAAAGTAGACACAACCATAAAAATCACCACAGACCAATAATACTTTAGTAAGTATAAGTAGATAAAAAAAATAATCAAATCAAATTAAAAGTTTTCAAAAAGGGATGCACTGAGAACAAATGTTCTACACAATAGAGTATCATACAGACACTACAGATACAACTTATAAAAATTCCTAGAATGACGGGGAAAAGTTTAGGTATACTGAATGAAATAAATTCTCAAAAACCAGACTGACTGCCAGCCTGGGCCCAAGGACCCGGGTTGGCCTTCTTATTTGTTGATTTTCTTGAACAGAATGGACTTTTTAAATGGGGATAGGAGAAAGACTATTACATCTAATTCTACTCAAAATAAAAATCTTTGCAAGAACTTAACAAGGAAAGGATTATGCAAGTGGGAATTGATTCACAGACAAGGTAGGCAATTAAAACATTACCTGAAAAGACATCATGATGGCTTAAAAAAAACATGCTAAAGTATAGCCACATTGCAAAATGCTATAAAATATGAAACTCTGGAGTCAACAAAACTTCAACAATGCTTATTTCTAAAGGTGTACTACAGAGAATCCCCTGCATTATTTAAATTTTCTTCCAATGAGAAAAATTCTACTTTTATATTAAACATACACACATTTCAAGTTTTATACACTTGCGTTTTACATTCATTGTGTTAGTCTTTAAAAAAAAAAGTAGGCTAAGTTTGCAAGATGGCTCAGAGGCTAAAGGCAATTGCTAACAAGCCATCATGACTTAAATTCAGTACCTGGGATCCACATATATAAGATAACAACATAATAGAAGAGAGAAATGACTCCTTTAACTTCCACATGGCCCTGTGGCATGTGTACATTCCTGAGTACACATGCAAAAAAATAAGTGTAAAACATTTTTAAGCAATATCCTTGCATAAGAAACAGAAAATTACTTAAAAGAATGAAGATAAATCTAATATTATTTGATTCAAATTGCTTCATTATTCAAAAGAAAGATACTGTTTTCAAATAACTATGAAACAATATATATCTTCTTAAAGCACAAATACTTACTCCATATTTTTCAGCTACAATATCCACAAAATTTCTGTTTTCTCTTTGAGCTTGTTCTTTCATTCTTTGATAAGACTTTCTTAGCCAGCTTAATCCACCATCCTCTACTCCTGAAGCTAAATTCCAATAAAAAACATCAGTCGTACTTCTACAGTGGTTATTAAAAAAAAAAAAAACTTACTGTTTCTAACACTTTTAAAGTATAAAATTAAATACTTGCATTGATTAATTTAAAGTTATAATCACAATTAATATTCACCATACATTTAAATACCTACCTATAGAAGCTACAAAGGCTTGTCATGATGAAAACAAGGAAAAACAAACTACCTGTAAGTAAATACCAATTTAAGAGAACAAACATAAAATTATATATAGGTTAGTTGTTTGTTTAATGAGACAGGGTCTTACTATGCAGCCCTAAATGGCCTGGTAGACCAAGTTGGCCTTGAACTCAGATATATCTGTGCCTCTGTCTCCTAAATCCTGGAATGTAAAGCATGAGTCATCATGCTTAGCCTAAGCATTATTCTATGGAATTTTCTCTGACCTTCCAGTTAGACATATATATGTTACAACCTTTCAGTTGTAACATATATGGGAATTGCCCCTCCCAGAAATAAGAAATAAATGTACACAATGAAGAAAGCAACACAATAAATAAGAAAGTTATAGAAGACAATGTCATTAAGTTAAACCTTAGTTGTGATTAGCAGCTATGAACATTTGAATGCCTTCAATGAACTGTGTGTGTGTGTTGTCCTATTTTCAATTGATAGAAAGAAATTTAATTGATTACTTAAATTAAAACTCTGTTCCTGATATTCCCTGTTCCAATAAGGACAGCTTTAGATCCTGCTAGCTCTAGAGTCAAGAAATACACACAAGCTCTTGGAGACAAGCACAAGAATCTTCATATCAGAACAGCCTACCAACAGCCCAACATGAAAACAGTCAAAATCAGAGAGGGACACAGGGATCATGATCTATTCTTAAATGTACAACTACACAGCCTCGAGAATGAATGAAATACTTATTCATAACAATATGGAGGAACTTCAAATGTGGACAAAAGAATTAAAAAGATTAAGAGCACAAATGTAGAAAATAGGACAATGGCTACCCCTCCAGCAAGTTACTAGAAGGGGATGAAAACGTTTCTGGGGTGTTAAGACTGCTGCTTCTCCATAACACTCTATGACACTTCATTCTGTTTCACTTATGGTTTAGGTACTTTTCTATGTATGTCAGACTTTGAAAAGAGGCTTAGGAAGGAATAGAGGTTAGCAGCATGATGTGTTTTCTTTATCAGATGATCCAAGAGTTCAGTTCCCACACTTACATAAGTTGGCTCACAATTGTCTATAACTCTAGCTCCAGATTTGACATAACTGGTCAGCACTGACATTCATATCACCCCAACTTCACATTGCATAACCAAAAGTAACACAAATATTTTTTAAATTTAAAGACAGAACTAAAAGCAAAACTGATTTTTAAATTATATTCATATTAACTGTATTATTTTACTCAAATCTCAACAATCTCTTCTAATACAAAGAGGTCTTTCTTTATAGATCTGTAACACTTTCTGATTCAAGCCCAGATCTCTAATGATGGCACTTTTCATTCAAAATGTTATTTCACTTGGACTTTTTTACTTATATAGCATATATTATATACTGTAAGCAGTCAAGGAACTTAGCCCAAATCTGTGGTCAGCATAGTTATAAGTGAAAACCCACAGCAATTTATGTCTTTATTAATATTCCAGCTACATAATTAGATCACTGATCAAATAACAAATGGGCATCCTGAAAATCTCTCCTCAACTGTCACTATGATATTAGAAGTTCAGAGAGAAATTTAGGAAAACAAAATTAAAACTGCTTTCCCTATGCGGTTCTGTGTGAAACCTAACTAGAATAAAAATCAGTTAGGAAACAGTCTTATCAATGTTATCACCAGGATTGATACTAATATACTGCTGAGAAATTACCCAATTTAATATGTTAAAGGAAACAGAACTTGCAGCAGAATCCTCAGATTCAATCACGAAGTCCTTAATTAAATATTTAACATTCTCAAAAACCATAAGCATAGTTCTACCCATCTGTGCTGAAAAAAGCTCTATCAGTAATTACAGTAAATTCAGAGGTATGGTACACTTAAAATATAGCTGTATCCCACACCTAACTTTTTGAGTAAGTGTAAAATTAAGTTTTAATTTAATGGTTCTAACAAGTTATGCTATGCTATAATAAACAAAATACAACCAAACACTAGAAATCTCTCCATTTCTCTCTAAACACAATTCAGAGGGAAAAAAAAAACAAAACAATAAACTAAGCCACCAGGAAACCTAGACTTCAGTCTTGTTGCTACTACTAAATACAAAATATTTATAACATCAAAAAATTTTCACATCTTCAGCTAAATAAAGTATCCAATTAAACCACCTTTAAAGGTTCTGACAGAAAAGTCCAAAAAGAGAAAAGGAGAAAGAATTAACCAGAACTCACTGAAAAAGACCATAAATCAGTGTCCACTAAGCCCATGAAATAAATTCAGTCTTCTCAAAAATCTGCAGTAATGAATGCTTCAATGTGAATCTGTGGCCTGGTCCCTTAGTACTTACATGACTACAGACAAATCACCTGACCACTCTAAGTCTCAGACTGAGCTAACTCATTGTTCCCTACCTATTAACTTCCTAGAAAGCTGTGTTTCAAAGAGGACTTTGTATGACTACCATTACTATTATCTAATCTGGTAGAGACATTTCTGTCCATGCAAAAAAAAAAAAAAAAACAGAATAAAACGTGCTGCTGTAGAATAATCCTTTTGTTCACTATGAATGAAGATTTGCCACTCGGATTGGTTTAACGAAAAGCTGATTGGCCAGTAGCCAGGCAGGAAATATAGTTGGGACAACCAAATTAAGGACACTGGAAAGGAGGGCAGAGTCAAAGAAGCTGCCAGCCAGATGCAGAGGGAACAGGAGATGAACATGCCATGTTAAAAAAAATATTGCCTTGTGGCAGAGTATAAACAAGGAATATGGGTTAATTTGAAATATAAGAGCCAGTTAGTAACAAGCCTGAGCTATTGGTTAAGCAATTACAATTAATACTAAGACTCTGAGTGGTTATTTGGGAACAGGAGGTCAGGACAGAAAAACCCCATGTACAACACACAAGTGCTATAACTAATTAAGAATTCTAAAGATGTCTTTGAGTGGATTCAGTAGCTTCATGCCCACACAAAGAATCTTTAAGAAACAGCCAAATAAAAATGAGTTATAAATAAAACAAAATATCTTACTGATAAATAACTAAAACAAAAAAAATAACATCATTATTTACAATATTATTTTATTCTGGCTAAATTGTATTTGAACTTATCACTGAATTGGCAATACTGAGCACTAGTGATACTCAAAAGATTTTGTCTCCATTGCGTAGAAAACAATAGTACTCTCCTCCTAAGAACAACAAAAATTTTGTGAATCCTGATGAATGAGGAATTTCTAAAAGCAATAAAATTGCATCATTAATGATACATTATTTGCATAAATTTTAACTAAATACATTTTTGTATTTTGCTATAGAATTTAACAATTTGAATGCAATATAAAGTTTCATATAACCATGATTTGTCTTAGCCCATTTAAAAGAGAAACTTGCAAATGATGGCTATTATGAACAACATATACTGAATTATCTTGCTGCAAAATACATAATAGTAAACTTTCCATAATGACGTAAGTAAGATTTCAAAAGACTGCAGATATTTCATAAGTATTTTGTCATATATAAACTCAAGCCATTCTCTTAGGAACATTAAACTTTAAGAATTTGTACTTTTTTATTAGTATATATTACCTGCAGAAAATAGTGGGTTTCATTATGACATTTTCACACAAGTACATAACGTACTTTAACGATCTTTACCATGTTCATTATCAGAAACTGAGATATGTGCACAAGTCTACAAAAAATATAAAGATACCTTTAGTAACCGCCAGTATACAATTTTCTGATGGGAGACCTGTCCCACCATCCTTCCAGTATG
Organism: Microtus oregoni; assembly: GCF_018167655.1. Classification (NCBI taxonomy): domain Eukaryota; kingdom Metazoa; phylum Chordata; class Mammalia; order Rodentia; family Cricetidae; genus Microtus; species Microtus oregoni. Next base: position 20,215,780 of record NW_024543093.1, on the reverse strand, counting down.
GATTCAATTCTCTTTCAAGCAGTTTGGACTAGAACAAAACATTTTGAAAGGTTAGAATGTAAAAGTCAATCACCATGGAAATGACTAAGTCATTTAAGGTGGCTAATTGTTGGATATAAAAGCGTCAACATATCATGTAAAAATCTTAAGACATGTTATAGAACTTGCCAATAACAATGTCATGTGTCTTTATTGAACACCTACTACTTCTCAGAACCATTAAGTCTAACTCAGAGACTTAGACAAGATATCCCAAAACTTAGACAAGACATCCCAAAAATCATGTCCTTCGATGTTCCACACAAGTAGCAGCTTGATTACAGTACAATTCCACACTTATATTTAAAATTAGACTGAGAAAAAACAAAAACAACACTGACCACAGAACTGTCAAAATCTCTTGCTACATTTTTCACTTGTTGATCTATATTACATTCAAAGAAATTATAAGACAATTTCTGAAAGCATTTCTATAGTTCGTGGTCTCTAAGGATTTCCCATTGTTTTCAGGACATCAGTGTGAAAACAACAGCATAAAAATGCTTGTTTAACACTTCCTATGACGTTCTAAGCATCTTGAAAGCATTCTTATAAGTGATTTATGTATACACTGAAGCTCAGTTGATAGTTCAACTGTAATTCATGACAGTCAAGTAACAGATAATAACTGCTCAACTACATTCACATAGATTTATGCATCTAAGATAAATTTTAAAAGATAATCTTATGTTCCTGTGTTTAGATGTAAATATGTGAACATGTGTACAAGTGCCTGCCCAGGCCAGATGTATTGGCTCTCCTAAAGTTGGAGTTACACATAGCCATGAATCATACACCGTGAGTTCTGGGACTTGAACCTGGATCCTCCGGAAGAGCAATACATGCTCTTAACCACTGATCCATCTTTCCAGCCCGAATCTAGTATACATCTCTTAAAAAAAAAAAAAAAGTCTATTTTTACTTTAATGTGTATGAGTGGTTTGTCTGCATGTATGTCTATGTGCCACATGTATGCAGAGCCCCCGGTGGCCAAAGGTAAATAATAAACCTCTAGAACCAGAGTTACAGATGGTTGTCAGCTGTCATGTGGGAGCTGAAAACCCAATTTGAGTCCTCTGGTACAGTAGTCTGTATTCTTATTGAACATCGCTCAAGCTCTAGGATGCTTTTAAATAGCTTTTCTACAAGAAATTTACTTTTTAAAAATTAGTTTCACATTCCTTAGTTACCACTGTTATCAAATACCATTTAAAAACATGCTTAAGTAGTATTACAAATAAGGTATTTATTTTAAGGCAATTCAAAATGAAAACATTGAAACTGCTCTCTTACCTGCTCTAGTGCTTGGGCTTTCTCCTGCTCTATTTTCCTTAGAGTTTCCTTTTCCGCTTTGAGTGATGATGAAGACACAGTTTTAACAGACATAAAATCAACAGTCATCCACTCATCCCGCTGTTTAAAAGAATGAAGCCATTTTAATCTGTACTTAAGACCTTCTTAATATCAGAGACTGCAGGCACCAAACAGGAACAAACATAAGTGGTTAGCCACTCTCAAGAAGCTTCTTGTTTTTGCTATACCTTAGTCATTCCCTTATAAAAGTGCAGTAAAGAACTCACCATTCAAGTTTGTTTTAAGGAGTAAACAAAATATATATAAAAGGCAGCCAATATAGGGTCTGGCACACACAATGAAATGTTAGCTCCTGTTCACCTTTCCTCCTGTATCTATGGCTAATTGGGTAAATTATAGTCTTTCTTAGGCATATGAACCAGAACTCAAAATTTACTTGCTATTGACCTATAAGCATTGCTAAGCAAATTGCAACATAAAGGGCAGAGAAAGAAAAGCTGAAACTGACATATCCAAAAGATTCAGAGACTTCTAGTATTTGGTAAATCCGTTAAAAGAGGAAAATGCCAGGTCAATGGTTAAGAGCTTTGCCTGCTCTTCCAAAGGTCCTAAGTTCAAATTCCAGCAACCACATGTGCTCACAACCATCTGTAATGAAATTTGGTGCCCTCTTCTGGCCTGCAGGGATATATGCAGGCAGAACACTGAACTCATAATAAATAATAAATCTTTAAAAAAAAAAAAAAAGAGGAAAATGCCAACAATCATTGGTGAGGGAGCCCTGAAGGGCTGCAGCACAGATAAGCATCTACCTTCCATAGCAGAAGGCTAGTCTGAACACCAGTGGAGAGGCTTCATAAACTACTGTAAAGTATAATTCTCCTGAGGAAGTTATAATCATCAGTTTAATATCCATTTGTACTTAGAAGCCTTTTCTCTCTAAATCAGGTGGGTGCTTACCTGCATAGCATGGCTGTCACATTCTTTTTCTAGACTTTTGTCTTTCACTTTCCAGGTCTTTTCTTTGCCAGGTATCTGGGAGGGAACAGCCTCAACCCACTCTTCAGAGCTCTAGAAACATTTAGCATATACATAACATTCACAATTTGCATACTTATATATAAAATTCTGATGTTAAGTGGAAATAATTCAGCTTATTACAAGAGATACTTTCATTGATTTTCCCTTTTGAAAATAATATGGGAAAACCTGAAGAAATAACATGAAAATCCTACTTTGGTTTGAGCCCAAAGACATACCAAATTCATTCTTTCTCTCATGAGTTATATCAAAAAATAAAAAAGCTAGCAAGAAAAGCACCAAAGCAAGGCTCAATTTCTACCAACATCCAAATGAACTCATAAGTTTGTCTAAATAGCACCAGGGAAATAATAACCATGTAAAGGAGTTCACTGTTTGCCCTAAGTGTAAAATTTGGGGATTTCCCTAGACCTAAACTGCAGAGACCTCTAATAACATCTGGGTTGGTTACCCTGCTCTATCAATCACTCTCCACCTTATTCCCTTGTTAAGAGTCTCTGAATGAACTTGGTCTCAGCAGATAGTAAGACCAAGAAAACCTCCTGTTTCAGCTTCCACACAGTGCTTCGGTTATAGGCATGTGAAGACATGCCAGTTTACACGAGTGCTAGTGTCAGTGAATAGAGACCCTGAAAAAAACTGATGCTCTTCTCTCTTCCATGAAAAATTCCTCAAAACTGCCTAAAAGCATTTTTAAATATTTGTTTGTATGCTGGTTGGTTTTTTGAGTCAACTTGACATAAGCTAGGAAGGAGCCTCAGTTGAGAAAATGCCTTGAGGAGATCCAGCTACAAGGCATTTTCTCATTTAGTATTCATTGAGGGAGGGCCCAGCCCATCGTGGGTGGTGCCATCCCTAGGCAGGAGGTCCTAAGTTCTATCAGAAGTTCTGCTGAATGGGCCAAGGGGAGCAGTCAGTAAGCAGCTCCACTCCATGGCCTCTGCATCAGCTTCTGCCTCTAGGGTTCTGCCCTGTTTGAGCTCCTGTCCTTTTGTGATGAACAGCAATGCTGAAATGTAAACAAAATAAACCCTTTCTTCCCCATCTTAACTTTTGGTCATGGTGTTTCATCACAGTAATAGAAACCTTAAGACAAACTGGTACCAGCTTAGTGGGATATTAGTGGGACAGACCTGACCATGTTTTGATGAGGACTGTTTAAGGACATTGGAACTTTGGGCTAGAAGAACCAGTAAGTACTAAGAGCTCAGTGGGACACTCTTTATGAGCTTGAAAGAACAATGTAGAAGATGGAGACCTGACTTGTGAAATTTCAGAGAGAAGTTTAAAGGGCCATGTGTTATTTTGAATTATGATCCTGTGGTTCTGGTTACCTGGGGCTGAAGAATGAGTTGTGATCAACAAGATAACAATATTACTAAAGCAACATTTTACTTTGCTAGGATACTGGATGCTGACTCTTTAGAGCTAAGAAATTAGTGGTGGTTAAGAAGAGACCAGCATCACTGAGGTGAAGTCTTCTAGGAAATGTCTTTTGACAGCATAGGGAAACTATGTTTAAGAGGCGGCCAAGGTTGTACCTCATGCTGGTATCTGGACTTGGATATGTGTGAGCGTCACCCAGGTGGTACTGGTTTGAAAGGCATGAAGGTTTCATGGAAAGCAGCTGAGGTTCTGCACTATGCAAGGCCAGGAAAGACCATTGGTGAAGGTGCAGTCTCAGTGGCAGCTGAAGGTCCAGGACTGAAGGGGTCATGCAAAGAAGTATGAAGAGAGCCTTGTAGAGGCTATTGGTGAATGTGCAGCCCAGTTGCAGTGAGAGATTCTAGCATTTTGAAGATGCCAGTACCATGGAATGACCATGAGGAACAGCAGAAACAATGGATTAGAGCCAGTCAGTGAACAGAAGACAGTTGTGTTTGTTGCAGAAGGCAGAGCTAGAGAAGTGATCCAAGCTCTTTGGAAGAGTTCAGAAGATCATGAGTGGATCCCAAATACTGAACAGTTGAAATTATGTATTGCTTTGATAGTGACTGTATTCTGATTTCTCCCTCTTAAAGTAAGAACATTATTTTACAGGAGTCCACAGTTGAGAGACTTTGAATTTTGAAAAACCTTGGATTTTAAGAATAGTTACTATAATTTGTAAAGACAGTGGAACTTTTATGTTCTTAATGTGAAATCTTGGGGATGAATAATAAAGGAAGACTTGGGGTTTAGTAGTGATGTCAAGTTGACAAGGGGTCAGTTGTACTGGGTGGTTTTTGTGTGGTTTGTGTGTCAACTTGACAAAAGCTAGAATCATCAGAGGGAGGAGCCTCAGCTGAGGAAATGCCTTTGTGAGATCCAACTGTAAGGCACTTTTTCATTTAGTGATCAATGGGAGAGGGCCCAGCCCATGGTGGGTGGTGCCATCCCTGAGCAGCTGATCCTGGATTCTATAAAAAGATGAGCTGAGCAAGCCAAGGAAATCAAGCCAGTGAGCAGCTCCCTTCTATGGCCTCTGCATTAGTTCCTGCTTCCACAATCCTGCTCTGTTTTGAGCTACTGTCCGAATTCCTTCAGTGTTGAAAAGCAATGCTGAACTATAAGCCTAATAAATGCTTTCCTCCCCAACTTGCTCTTTGGTCATGGTATTTAATTGCAGCGGTAGAAATCCTAAGGCTCTGTGTGTGTGTGTGTGTGTGTGTGTGTGTGTGTGTGTGTGTGTGTGTATTTGTGTGTTTTTGTGTGTAGCACATGGTCTAGATATCCTGGAGTTGGAACTACAGTTGGCTGTTGTGAGCCACCCAATGCGGGGGCTAAGAACTACTGGACTTCAGTACTCTGAAAAAGGAGCAAATGCTCTTCTGATGTGGCTCTAGCCACAAGTATATCTGTGATATAAGAAATATGTAAAACATATTTACGTACTGTCATATTAACTGCCAACTGTTTCCCAAAACAGATTCTATTTACTCATTCATGCCTTATTTTGTATTGAAATGCCATAACTTATTCATATTTACGTATGAATAAAATAAAATATTTACATATTTTTAAAAATAATCATTTCATATATAGATAGATATAAAATAATCATTATATATATAAAGTAGATACACACACACACTTAGTTCCAGCCTAACTCAAGTTTATATTGTCAAGTCACTTTAGTGCCTCACAGTTCTTGATGCCATGCACTAAAATGGGGATTTACAGCCTGAAACAATTGGCACTTTGGGGAGTTGGGGGGGAAAGAGGGCCAGTTTGCTAAAATGAAGTAAAATAACAATGATGTTTGAGTTCTGGTGTGTCCTGCTACAGGAATGTTAAAGTGAGAATTTTCTCTGTATGATCAGTGACTTGAATTCATTAGTTTGAGCCACTGGGAACTTTATCACCCAGTTCCAACTAGTACAGAAGCCATCACCACCTGCAATTTCAGTTAATTAGACACTAATGAAACTAGAGTTCACCTTACTGATCCTTAATTGATTTAGGTAGTAAGTTCTATGACCACAGAAACCACAATCACTTTTGCCAACTTTGGACCCACTCTAATAAGCAGACCACTGTTACCTTCTTCATACACACCTGGAGTTTTTTTTTTTTTTACCAATTAACAATTCCTACACGCAGGACAAATGATCTCTCATCTTACCTTACCAAAAAGAGGTCACTTTCGCTTTCTATTTCCCCAACCCCTGACAAAATTACTGACAGTTGTGCTAGATCTACCCTCCTGTTAACTGCTCCTGCTGCTGTAGGTCCTCCTCCAAGGATTCTGGTCTCAGTCAAGCCACCAACCTCTCTCTCTTTCTGATTTGCTTCCAAGTAAGGGCTCTGATGGCCTAGAGATGTATGAGCTTAAGCATTTCAAATTCCTTTCTTTTTGGATGGGGGGCATTTCCTTACCTTATGTATGATTACAGCAGCAATTCATCCTCCAACTCCTTTTCTAAGACAATATTACTGAAAAAGTAATTGCTCAAACAGTTCTCTAAACTCATAACTATAATACACATTAATCTAGTGACAATTCTTCAAACTTCATAAATGGCTGCCACATTTCCAAGCTCAACAAAATATTCCAGTCTTTATCTCCAGAACTTCAACTCTGCTGATCACTCACATTCAAAATTTTCAAGATGTTCTTCAGTCCAACCCTCAATGTTTACTTTTTATTTTCTTCCTATATTCTCCATCCTTTACTCAGATTTTAAGCACTCTTGAGGTTCCACCTTCTCACTAATATAATTTTTATTCTCTACACACTCTCTTGCCCCCATTATATTCATTCTCATCATTTTAATTACCTTTTTTCTTCTTCCTTTATTTGTACAACCAAAGCTTTAGTGACTTAATTACCATCTTGAGTGTTATGCTAAACTCAAGAACAATAAACCCTTCATTTCCACAAAGCCTGTTTCACCTGCTGAATTACTAAACTGAGTTACCTGGCATCATCAAGTCAGGAATTACAGGATCATCTTGCCCACCCATCCAAGCTGATTTTCAACTCCAAAACACTAGTCAAATATTCCATAAAGCAAACACTACATCACTGCCCTGTGAGCATACCTCAATCCCAGCCCCAACTACAGTTCTAGCCAAAACAGTTATTTGTCAATGAAATTGACAATGAAGTCAAATGGGCTGATGTAAAATCAAAGAGAACTGGGAAGACATTGTCAGGATCTAGCTGTGTGTTGAAAAGTGGAACTCAAAAAAAAAAAAAAAAACTGGACCAGTTAGGATTATAAAGCACTTACAACTCCAATTCCAATTCCATCTGTTACTGGGATTAAGCTTACTCCTATATTTAAATGTCTTACCTGAATATTTATACCTGAATAATATGTCCTTCCGACTTCAAGTCTGCTAAATTGTTTAGTTTCTATAACGTGCAACAAAGGATTTCAACTAACACATATCTCCCTTTCCATCTTTAAAACAGGAGTCTTAAACCAGATCTTATTGTCACCTTCACAACTTAATCACCAAATACAGCTCTAGGACGCCCATTTTCCCTGCTCTCCTTCCTTCCCCAGTCTCTCTATACACCACGTATTTGGAGTGCTACAGGGAAACCTGATCATAGCACTTATCTTGCAAGGTTTCCTGTCACTAAGACTATGTAATCTCTCTTAAAGATTCTAATAAAACCCAATTTTGTCTGGAGAAATAATCATCCCTAAACATTTTTTTGCCATCACTTTCTACACTAACCCCTTTCGTCTTGAAAATAAGTTATGACAGATTTGGCTTGCTTGCTTTTTTTCTGTGTCCTCACAGAATTGAACTGGCTACTCAACACTCTCTTCTTTTTAGCCGAAAAGATAAATAAATAAATTCTACTTTGAAGATTTAGATGTTACTTTCTGTGACGAAAACTGAAATACCAAAGAAAAATAGACTCCAGTGTTCTAAAACTCTGCTCCCTTATTTTTATAACACAATTCTTTGCTGCTTTGACTTATAATTTCCAACCACTTTTGTACAAGTAGTTTTCTCTCTTTCCCATGTAGTACTTCAGTATTGGTGTGCACCTTTCAGTTTCCCTGCACAGTTCATTACTGTTACATCTCCAAACAACAAAGATCAATAAGTGATATCCCATTTTCTAAAACCAACAATCTCCATTCCAGGAACTCCAAATGGATGTCTTGTAAACACTTCCTATCATAACATTATTCCTTTCAGTCCACTGCACTGCACAGGTGCAGGGCTCCGGCACAGCGCTTACTCACTGAGGAACTGTCAGTTGACTCACTCTTTTCTTCACGTTTCTGCTTCTTGCTCTTCTTTTTTTTCTCTTTCTTCACTCTTTTTGAATGCTTTTCCTTTTTCTTCTTTTTCTTCACAGAGTGTTCCTAATAATTTTGAACAAGTATAAACATAATTTAATCTTACCTAATTTTAATAGTAAGGCATTAAGTGGAATGAAAAATCCTTGCTACAGAAAACTTTACAACTTTCATGAAAAGAAACAAAAATCATGACTATCCAGAAAAAAAAATTCTCTAAAAAACTTGCATACTTTCTGTAAGATGAGCACTACTAATCAAAGTAGTAGTTCAGATTTCTTACCAGAGAAGATATGAAAAAAAGTTTTGGTTAAGTTATTTGTATGTGACAGGTATTATCAAATAAATATAGATATATACATACAACCATTAAGTTTTAGTGAAAGGCAGTGCAGGACCAGGACCATAGAAACTAATAAATATTAACATTTAAAATTTTCTAAAAAACAGACTTTTTTAATTCTTATAAGAAAAAAAGTGAGTGGATGAAGGGTATATAATCTCAATTAAATCTTCCCATAATGTGTATGAAGATCAAAATACCAGTATCCTCTGTAAATATAAACAATAAACATCTGCCAATTAAAAACAAAACAAACAAAAAATAAATAAATAATCCTACACCAATTGTGGGGGCACGTGCCAGAAGGCAAACTTTTAAAGCTTTGTAAAGGGAGAAAAGGAGGCTCAATAAAAATAAATAAAATAATTAAATAAATAAAAATAAAGACATGAAGCTTAAAACATGTACTTTCAGATCTAGAAGCTTCCTACAAATAGTCCACAGATTTATAACTAAATCTATCAGCCAACACAAGTTAACAAAATTTTTTCATATCATAATGAACTTGTGGTGAAGACAGATATTTTGTGGTCTAACGAGATAAATTTCAATAATGCTAACCACTGTTAGTGAACATATTACTGACAATATGAATTCAATCCCCAGAAGGCACAAGGTAGGAGAGAACTGACTCAGGCAAGTTGTCCTCTGACGTGCACACATATATCATCACACACACACACATACAAGAAAGAGAGAGAGAGAGAGAGAGAGAGAATACATAAACATAAAGAAAGAATTGTCCCTCAATATTAACTTGAAACATTCTTTAAAAAGAAGAGACATAAGCTAGGCATGGTGGCACATGTCTTTAATCCCAACACTTGGCAGACAGCAGCAGACTGATTTCTGTGCTTTTGAGGCCAGCCTAGTCTACATAATAAGTTCTAGACCAACCAGGGCTACAAAGAAAGACCCTTCCTAAAAACACAAATCAAGAAAATAAGTCCTATTATTACTTCAAGCACAACTGGTAATATTCACCTGTGAAAACTGTTCAATTCGCTCATTCACATCAGGTAACATCCATGTATCTTCACCTCGAAGTTGCTTAAGTTCCTTGCACCTTTGTTCTTTTTTGAAATTACTTTTAGCCTACAAGGAAAGAATACAAAGGATAAGGTGACAATTGATAGATCCACTTTTCATATATAAAAAGAAAAATTGGTAGCATTTTCATATAAAGATTTCTAATGAATAAATGGTCTATTTTGACAATAAATTTGTTTCTACTAGTATAAAAAAAGATTTTTTTTTTTAAAACCTAACAATAGCTTTTCTTTGGACCTACCAACCTTTAGTAAATCATGGTACAAACCACACACAATATCCTGCCCAGGTCTAGCCTTTGTCCTCCTTTCTCCCTGTCACAAATATGACTTGGAATCACTTTAAACTTCATCATTCCTGGGTCAAGTTCTTTAGAAAGTTATGAAGCTGAATTTTTCCATGCCTTTAATAGGCAATATCTGTACTCCAACACTTTGTCTCAGAAAAAAAAAAAATAGTTATCTTCTTAAAAAAAAAAAGGATCAGCCGGGAGGTGATGGCACACACCTTTAATCCCAGACAGCAGATACCTGTGAGTTCAAGGCCAGCCTGGTCAACTGAGCTAGTTCCAGGACAGACAGGCTCCAAGGATACAGTGAAACCCAGTCTTAAAAAAAAAAAAAAAAAAATCCAGGTGGTGGTGGTGGTGGTGCACGCCTTTAATCCCAGCATCCGGGAGGCAAATGCAGGCAGATCTCTGTGACTTCAAGGCCAGCCTGGTGCTATTTCCAGGACAGGCTCCAAAGCTACAGAGAAACCCTGTCTCAAAAAAAAAAAAAAAAAAAAAAAAAAAAAAAAAAAAAAAAAACTAAAAAATTAAAAATAAAAAAAGAAGCAAAAAAAAAAAAAGAGAGGATAGGAGCTGGAGAGATGGCTCAGAGGATAAGAATAAGAGTACTGACTGCTTGTCCAGAGGTTCTGAGTTCAATTCCCAGCAACCACATGGTGGCTCAGATATGGTGCCCTCATCTGGCCAGCAAGCATACAGACAGAACACTGTATACATAAAAAAATAAATCTTAAAAAAAAAAAAAAGATCATACTGCTTGTTTCTAGTCAGTGGTCAACAACAGTCAAACAATACAAGGTTTTCTCAAGTAGTTTCTTCTGTCTACTCATTCAGCTCTCAAATGTCAAAACTCACCACAGCTTACAAAGAATTTCCTACCAAAACTGCTGGAAATACCAGACCAACAATAATAAAGAACATTATTATAACTATTGTGAGATCAATGAATAATCACAACGATTTACCTATCCAAAACTAGCTCCTCACCTATTCCCTTAAAATGTGACTTGAAGAGTCATTCTTCCTGTCTTTTCTACTATTTTTATATGCACTCTTTCACCTTAAACCCACTCTCCCCAAAAAAATCGTTACCAAACATTCTGTTCTTCAACTAGGGTTGGAGGAATCACCAGTGTATTCAGATGCCCTACTTCCAAATCAGCCGCTGCCAGGACTCGCTACATAAAAACTGAGCAACCCAGGCGGCAGAAACGTCAACAGATGGCGTAAAAGCTAAGGAAACTGGGAGGAAACTAGTCGCATCTCTCTGTAAAGAAAATGAGCAAACGGAGCCGGCCAGAGCATTTAGAAGACACTGCATTGGAAAGAGACCACAGTCGAAGCAAGAGAGGAGGAGTCTCTGGGAGTGCTGACCTAGCATGTAGGAAGTTCTCAGTGCAAGCACTAGTGTTTGTTTTTTTTTTTTAACTTATTTATTTATTAAGGATTTCTGCCTCCTCCCCGCAACCGCTTCCCATTTCCCTCCCCCTCCCCCGATCAAGTTCCCCTCCCTCATCTGCTGGAAGAGCAATCAGGGTTCCCTGACCTGTGGGAAGCCCAAGGACCACCAACCTCTATCCAGGTCCAGTAAGGTGAGCATCTAAACTGCCTAGGCTCCCCCAAAGCCAGTACGTGCAGTAGGATCAAAAACCCACTGCGATTGTTCTTGAAAAAGCATGGGATAAATCCGGACTAGCTGAACATAGCGGACAATGAGGAATACTGAGAACTCAAGAGCAAGCACTAGTTTTAAAAGGAAGAAAGAAAGCCCTGAAAAGCGGCGGTACCTGGCGTAACACTTCAACCCTGGCAAGTCGGGTCTGTTCTTTTCGGTCTTCGATATCCGTAGCACTTTCAAATCTTACACCGAACGCAGCCATAGTTATTACTGTCGTAAAGCGAGGACGCCGTAAGGAAACCTCAGTTTGCGACTGTCGTAATTCAGAACCCAAATCCAGATTTCATAGTAGTAGTAGTAGTCCAGGCCGTTACTATGCCAACGGAGCAGGCGCAGATTCAGAAAAAGGTTTAGTAGCCTGGAAGCCTGCTGGAGGACTGACATTTTAGGAGAACTGGATTAGATAAACGCTGAGTTAATATCAACAGGAGTTATTAAGCATCCTGCACTATATTGACTCATTTCTTGACTAGACTCTTAAAAGAATTCAAACCTCAACGTTCTTTTTTGACTTTCTGTGATGGTGCACCAGGCTAAAGAGAAGCTGGTAAGAAAGTCAGGAGAACATAGGGAAAAGAAAAAAAAAAAATGAAAAAAAGGAAAAAAAAACGTTTTTTTTTTTTTTGAACGCTGTCTTTAAATATACTGAAAACCGAGTTCGGAGAGATGGGTCAGTGGTTTCAGGTGCTAACTAACTGCAAAGGACTGCAGTTCAGATACAGAATTCAAAAGGAGATTCACAACTCTCTGTAGCTCTATTTCCAGGGGCCCCAGCATCCTCTTCTGGACTCCACAGGCACTGCACCTTTGTGCTGGACTTTACATACAGGTAGAGAAAACGCTCATAAAAGATATTTTTTTTTAAATCTATAGAGGTTGAAACTTAGTGTTGTGCAAGCCTGGCTACAGGAAGAGTTCTCATCACCCTGAGAAAAGATGCATTGGGTGGCAGATAAAGAAAACAGAACTTTATTGTAAGTCTCTGTATCAAAATACTAGTCCTTATCTATACTTCATTTGATTGGTTCACAGGGATGGTACTAGGAAAACTGAAAGGAACCATTTCTCCTTTTACCTCTGGCAGCTAAGCAGAATTTAAAATGTCCAAACCCCTCCCCTTCCCCAGGTGCTTGGGAAGCTGTACCCTTTCAAATACACCTGTGCATCTGAATCAAGATAGTGGATTGGAAGGGCTGTTGCAACTGCTCACCCAGTACCAAAGGCACCTAGAAGGGCATGCAATGAAATTCTACTACTCAGTTTGGTGGTTTTCAGTAATCTGCCTTCTCTGTTAAGTCAGAGTGCTTTGAAAGTTTATTTTGTTGTTAATGAGCAATACCAATAAGCTTTGGCATTGAAGAGTGACAGGGAATGAAAATGTAAGGAAACTGAAAACTATATTTTGAAATTTTCCCTACTTTTCTTCCCTGTTAACCATGAAATTATTTATAAAGGCTGGTAACCCAAGGTCTGGTTCCACAAGGGGTCCACCCAAGGCTTCATCTGGTCCCCTTGGTGGATGGGAGATGACTGAGGGTGAGAAACAGGTACACCATGCAGAGAGATGGGGTATAGAGTTTATTTAGTGGTTTATAGAAAGGGAAAGGAAGGAGAGAAGGGGAAGAAGTGGAGAGGAAAGAGAGAGAGAGAGAGAGAGAGAGAGAGAGAGAGAGAGAGAGAGGCTGCTTCTCCAGAAGACAGGCAGACAGAGAAAGAGTGGGCACGGGCTGGGGAGGAGGCAGGAAATCGCTGAAGAGGGGAGCAGAGCTTGGCTCTTAAAGGGATAGTGTACCTATATGACAGACCAGGCCAACAGATAACAACAACCCAACCCAAAATGCACTAGTTATGAGAGACTAGACTGAAATTGTTACTGTTATTCTTAAAAAAATATATAGGAGTTCCCCCGCCCGGGCGGGCTCACAGAGCAACAGCAAACTCCGTCGGGTCCCAGCAGTGCCTGGCGCCGGCAGTTTCCCACCAGCGGGAGGGCACACACCCGCTGTTGTGCTTTCCTGTCACTTTAAGGGACAAGCCACGCCCACTTTCATTACCTCTGACCTGCCTGCCGCCATCTTGGGTCCTTCCTTTTCTGCTTCCTTGACATATGTGCTTTTTATTATAAGGAAGACCTGGGAATGTTATGGTTTTGGTCCCTTTAAGAGACAAGCCACACCCATTTCTTCCCCATCCGCTGAGGCAGGCTGATCTTCAGCTTCTGGCCTGAGCTCGCTCTCTTTTCCATCTTCCTCTCGGAGAGGCAGCTTTGCTTCTGCCTCTCTCCCCACTTCTCTCTTCCCCCCTTCTCTGTCTCTTTCCCCTCTTCTCGCTTTCTCTCTCTCTCTCTCTCTCCCTCTCTCTCTGTCCCCCCCTTCACCCTTCCTCCTCCATAACCCCCTGAATAAACATTCAACCTCACCCTGCATGTCGTGTCTTTCCATGTTTCTGTCTCCTGCCCGCCTGCCATGTGTCTCCCCGCCTGGGGCCAGCCATTGCTCGGGGACCAGCAGCCTACTCTGCCTGGGGCCCACTGCCTGCTGCCACATGGCCCGCCACCACTGCTCTGGGACCAGCAGCTGTCTCTGCCTGGGACTGGCTGCTCCCAGGGCCCGCTGCCTGCCACCACATGCCCCGCCGCCACCATTTGGGACTTACAGCATTTCTGCTGCCTACTGCGTAGGGGATCTTGCAGCATTTTTAAAAAAGAACAACACCCGCGCTAACAGACACATAAACACATAAGGAAGCCATAAGCATTTATTAAGAAAGAGGGAAAGAGAAAGGGAGAGATAGAGAAAGAGAGAGAGAGAGAGGGAGGGAGAGAGAGAGAGGGAGAGAGAGAGGAGGAGAGAGAGGCAAAGCCCCGTGTGTACACCTGGAGAGGAAGCAGGAAGAGAGAGCGATGGCTGGCAGAGGTCAGAGGTTAAAAAGGAGTGGGCGTGGCTAGGGCAGGGACCAAAAGAATAACAGTTACAGCTAAGACAGAGGTGCCTGACTCTGCGTAGTATCTCCATTAATTCCACAGGGTTTGCCCTGCTCCAACTGTGTAAAGAAAAACACAGGTAAGGCCTAAGCCCTGTTAGACCTTGTCCTCTTTGAGGACAGTCTAGGCAGGCTCATAGGTGTTGAATTCTGTCCTTCTCGTGAGTCATAGAGTTGAGCCATTCATAGGAGCCACCCTGTAGCTATGCTTTCACTGCCTCTTCTGCCTCAACTTCCCTCCATTCTCTCCCCTCTTTCCTTCTTCCTTTCTTTCTCTTTCCCCTCACTTACTTCCATTGCTGGGTCTCCTTCCAGTTTTTATTCCCACCTAAGGCCTTTCTATGCCATTCATATCCCAGGTCAAACAAATATCCCTTTCCCTGATCACAAAGTGTAGTGTTCCCATCTTCACACTACTCCCCAGATATTTTCACATCATGATTTAATGCTGCTACAGCCCTCTAGCTCTACTTGAAGTTGTTTTTACTGCCCATTTTCTTGTTTCCTGGTAACTACCACATGTGAGTTCAAGATCTTGGGTGAATGGTTGAATTTACATAAATAAACTGCATATATCTGCTTATAATTTTAAAAGTTTCTTTCATATTCTTTGTAATTCTTGCAAAATCTAAAGAGTATTAATATAGAATCTATACTTTAAAACAAAGTCTGTGGATGAAGAAATGGCTCAGTAGTTAAGAGGTTCTGTTCATGTTGAGGCCCCACACGGGGTTCCCAGCACCTACACAGGCCACTAAAATCTGTAACTCTAGTTTCATGGGATCAGATGCCCTCTTGTCATCTTTGTGGGCACTGGTTGCATGCAGTATAGTTACATAGACTTAAAACATTCATACACATAAAAGAAAAATAAATTAATTTAAAAAGTTTTAATCCTTGCCAAATTAGACAACCTGTTTGAACACAATTATTTATATGAAACAATGTTTTGGAGAGGTTAAATTTTGTCATATGTAATACAAATGTCAAACACAATAAAGACAATCTACAAAATTGCCCATAAAATAAAGGTACATAGGTGTTTTAAAACAACATTGTTATACAGTAACATGCACAAATTAACATGCAAGGTATAGAAGGATATTCAATTTCCTTCTATACACACACACAAAGAGAGAGAGAGAGAGAGAGAGATTATTTCTTTGAGGATGAAATAGAACCAGTGAGGATGATTGTAGTCAGAGACTGTTCACTTGTTTCCGAGCAGCCCAGACCTGAAATAACCACTCAGAAACTTCATTAATTACAACACTGCTTAGCATATGCCTCTAGTATATTCCTAGCAAGATCTAACATCTTAAATTAACCCATTTCTATTATTTTATATTTTACCATGAAGCTCACGGCCTATCAGCAATATTCCAGCTGGTGACTCGCATCTTTCTCCTCTGGCCGCTACATGGCTTCTTCCTAACCCCGCTTTCTCCCAGCATTCAGTTTAGTTCTCCTGCCTAGCTCTACTCTGCCCTATCACAGGTTAAAGCAGATTCTTTATTCATTAACCAATAAAAGCAATACATATACAGAAGGACTTCCCAGGGCTGGAGAGATGGCTCCGAGGATAAGAGCACTGTTTGCTCTTCCAGAGGTCCTGAGTTCATTTCCCAGCAACCACATGGTGGCTCACAACCACCTGTACTGAAATCTGGAGCCCTCCTCTGGCATGCAGGCATACATCGAGGCAGAATGTTGTATACATAATAAATAAATGAATTTTTTAAAAAAGAAGAGAAAAAAAGGACTTCCCACATCAGATGACCACATGTCTTAGCTCACATGAATCCATCTGATTTTGTTTCCCTGATGGTTATCAACAAAATTCCTTATTTAGCTTTGAAATGGTCACAGTTTAGAGCACAAATCACAGGCTACCCTAAGAGTAATCCTATATTAATTCCTTTCCAACACACAGTTGGTTGTCTTTAGGTAGTCAAAAGCCAAGAAAGACCAAGAATCTTTTCTGACAATATGATATAGCCAATAACTGAGATTTGAATATCTGTTTCCCAGCAACTAATTCTTTGATAATTTCTGAAGTAATAGTGTGCATTCAGTGCACAATTTCTAAAGACAGAGTTGTTAGGTTAAAAAATTCTGCCACTTATTGTGTCATGTCACTTTACATAGTCTGCTTCTTTTGGTTTCGTAACTGTAAAGTGGTAACAACTCTGTATGCCTCTAACTTCTGTGAGAATCTAATGAGATAAAGGATTTGGAGCTTCCAAACTAAGTGCTAAATTCAGGGCAGTATTATTCAGATTTTGATATTATCTCCTAGTCAGTGACATGAGGTCATATGTCCTAGTCACCTTGGTCAATCTGATACAGCCTAAGGTCCTCTTAGAGGACAGCCTTGACTGAGGAAGTGTCTAGATCAAATTGGCCTGTGAGCAGGAGTGGGAAGAGTTTCCTTGGTTAGTAAGTGATGTATAGGGACCCAGCCCACTTTGAGTGCTATCATTCCTTGTCCAAGTGATCTTGAATTATATAAAAAGTATGAGCAAGTGAGCCAAGGAACAAAGAAGCAACGTTTCTCCATGTTTTCTGCTTCACGTTCCTGTTCTGACTTCTCTCAATAGTGGACTGTGACCTGGATATATAAACCAGATAAATCCTTTCCTCTTTTAAGTTGCTTTTGGCCATGGTCTTTGTCACAGCACTAGAATAAAACTAGAGCACCATGGTACACTACCTTTTTTCTCTTCAATCTTTATGGCATTGTTGTGAGAATATATCCTGCTCCTCCAGCCAATAGCCTTTAAGATACCAGCCCACTTGAGCATGGTCTCTGATACTCTAAAAGCAGTTTTAAATTGTATGCCCACTCTCTTGCTTCTGGTTCCCATTTCCGGCTGTTATCTGTGACAGCGATCTTTAAGTTTTTTCCTTAAATAAATAACCCTTTTATTAATTGTATTCTGAAATGGTACGGGATTATTTTGTTACTTCCATCATCATGGCATAAGTGCCTTCTATATTCATTGCATTCTTGTTACAAGTTCTGTAGAAAACAAGAAAAGCATTTCTTAGTAGGTTCTTAACTTGGAACAGATCACTAATTTTCTCTGACCATCAGAGTAGTTTGTATTCAGATGTAATCTTCTCTACAAATCACCACCACATTTTGTGTTCCACATTAGGTAAGTAAAGTGAAAAACAGAATTTTAAATTTTAAGGTAGACATGTCATCATGGAGAACATTAACATTATCATCAATGAGTATAATCATGGAAAATATTCCTTCACCTTCTGACTCCTGTAAAGACTGACCTCCACTGTGTTCAAGTCCATCCAACATGTAAACCAAAGTCTATAAATTCCTGTGCCACTTTGTCTCACATAAACTCTAAATGTCACAATAATAATGAATTTACTTAAGTCTTTGCAGTTATTTAAAGTATTCTAAAACTTCCTTCTTTTATCTTTTTTATTCATTGTATAATGAAGGTTTTGCCATTCTCAAGTTCAAAAACTATGGTTCAGAAAATATATGAAATTTTCTTTCCTTAATATCACCCTGTTGGTAAAGTTTTTTCCAAGCCTGGATCTCTTGACCCATATAAAGGTGTTTGGGGGTGATCTTTTAAAAAGAACAAAATCAAACTCCCTTTCTTCATTAGAGTACACATTAATCACCTAGAGAGCCTGTAAAATGCACCTATCAGTGTTTGCTCAGCTATCTAGGCAGACCTAGAAATGTAGGCTTCTATCAGGTAGTGTCCGGTACTGAGAAGTCAGAGTTTGAGAAACACCACTCTCAGTGATAGTGATGGTAAACTATATGGAGATTGTAGGGAAAACTCCAAAGGGCTATTTTCTTCATGTAATATGGTAATTTAAAAATAATTAAAAAATAAGTAGAGGGATTTTTGATTAGTAGAGATAACATTTCTAAACACAAACATTGTCTCTGTAATGGTGACAGTTAAACTCTTCAAAGTTGCATCTGTTGTTTGCCTGAGCAGTAGTGGGAAGACCAGATGTCTGCTGTGCGAACTCAAAGCTCCCCCTTCTTAGATAAAACAGGTGTGTTATTTCTCACTTGTAGCTTTTCTCAATCCAGATGTGCTTTAAAGGAACTCATTTAGTGGAGGTATTTCATGCCAAATTTTCCCCCACGAGACTGGATTGGCATTTTGTTGACAAGGACAATGTTCTAAGGCCACCTAAGAAAGGAAATTTTATATCCAAGTTAGAAAAGGACCTCTTACTTCTACCTAAAAAGTTTTTGGTCTTTTAAATAAGATACAATTTCATAATTTGGAAGTGTGAAGAAAACATATTTGTGTTCCTACAGTAAATCTGCCAATTAGAATAAACTTTTGTATATAGGTCAATTAAAGTGACAGTGTCTTGGATTATATTTGAACTTTGTGTAATCAAAGGAAACTGTGCCAGTCTACTTAAGCATATTGTGGTGGCTTGAATAAGTTATTGTCATCATTATGAGCTTGCATGTTGTTAATTTTGAGATTTGGTGATTTATAGAAATGTCTTATTGCTCTTAACAGATTTTTCCTGGTTCAAATTAAACTTCTCAAAGAACAAATTTACTTAATTTGAACCTCACAGATTGATAGATTAGCTCAGTAGTCAGAATATTTTCCATAAAATACTTTTGAAATTATAGACTGAGTAGTCTTTGTGGCAGCTGCTCAGCCCTGCTGGTTTATGTGAGCCATTTGAGGGTGCTGAGTGAAAGTGTGAGGTTGATTGAGCTTTTACTTAAATCATACACATTAAACTGTAGTGTGTTTATTTTCCCATAAAATAGGGTTTCATGTATCCTTGCCTGGTCTTGAATTATATATGAAGATGAGAATGTTCTTCCAATTGTGATCTTCTATCTAGTCTCCTCTCCCAAGCTCTGGGATTACGAAGTCTAATGCCATGTCGATTTTATGCTGTGCTGGGAGTAGAACCCATCCATAATTTCCTGAATGCTAGGCAAGCACTCTATCAACTGAGGTTTCCCAGCCCTGGACAACAGTTTTTCTTATCTGAAGGTTCTGATAATCTGTATATGTGAGTTATTTGTCACAGAACCTGTAAAATGTGCCTAATATTAAAAAACTAAGTTGAATATATTATGAAATAATTCAAATGGAAAGCCATTTTTACATCTAGGTAATTTTCACTTTTGTAATATTGATTAAAATGGTAACCATTTTTTCAAGTTCCTAAACAAAAGATAAAACTCCATGACTCCAAGAGTGACAATAATTAACTGAATGCTATAAGCACATTTTTCATTCCGTGGCTTAGAGTAAAATTTATGGTTTAACATCTTTAGTATAAAGGAAGATCAAAAAATTAGTTGAAAATTCTCACAAGTATGCATTTATTTCATGTGATTAATGTCACCAAATCATGGAGTAATTCACATTGTTATTTCAATACTGTTTTTGAAATTTTTTAGAACATTCATGTTCTAAAAAATATTTTTCTTAACGATACTTTGGCTAAATTACTGTGACTAAACTGCTATTTGTCTTTCTACATTTATTTCATTTTAAGCTTTTTCTCTTGTCTGTAATAAAAATTATTATGGAAGTTGTAATTATTGTAGGAAGAATGTAAGAGTATTCATTGTGTACAGAATCAAGTCAGTCAATAAACCATCCTACTGTGCTTGCCTCAAAACAAATGTTGGGAAAAGAAACATAATCTGTGTACTTAGCTTATTAGGTGGAAAGATCTATGAGATGTAAAGATGTTACAAAGAATTTTTTTTATCATAAATCTCCAGGGAGACTTGCTAGCACATACCTGTGAGGCAGAGGCAGGCAGATCTCTGGGAGTTAGAAGTCAGGCTGGTCTATAGAGCTAGTTCCAGGACAATCTCTAACACTACAGAGAAACCCTGTCTCGAAAAACAAAATAAAACAAAATCTTCAGAAAGGTTTTTATGTTTTCTTGAATTTTTTCCTTGCTCTGGATCACTTACATCTTAGCAGGTGGCCAATCATGACTTAAAAGACTTATTGTGAATAAATGATTAAGACACACATAAAATATTAATACCCACTGTTTACTATCATATTATTCAAAAGACAAGCTACCATATATACTGCTTTGCTTGAAGAAGTGTTTGACAAAATAAGCAATACTGTCATTTATAAATTTTCTTGTTCTAAGGCCAGCTGGCATAGGTCTGAAAAAGCATGGGATAAATCCGGACTAGCTGAACATAGCGGACAATGAGGAATACTGAGAATTCAAGAACAATTGCAGTGGGTTTTTGATCCTACTGCACGTACTGGCTTTGTGGGAGCCTAGGCAGTTTGGATGCTCACCTTACGAGACCTGGATAGAGGTGGGCAGTCCTTGGGCTTCCCACAGGTCAGGGAACCCTGATTGCTCTTCGAGCAGATGAGGGAGGGGGACTTGATCGGGGGAGGGGGAGGGAAATGGGAAGCGGTTGTGGGGACGAGGCAGAAATCCTTAATAAATAAATAAATTTAAATAAAAAAAATTTAAGAAAAAAATTTCTTGTTCTAAAGAAATCAGTTATGTTCTGTAGATAAAAAATACGTAAATGAGTTTTTATTAAAAATGCTCCCATAATCTCATATATTACATATATTCATATATATGTGAATGCTTAGTATCAGGGAAAGGAGCTTTTTGAAAGGACTTAAGAATTAGGAGGAATGGCCCTATTGGAATTGGGTTGGCCTTGCTTTAGCAAGTGTATCCCTGGGGATGGCCTTTGAAGCTTCAGAAGTCAATGTCAGGCCTAGTGCAGTGGTATTTTATTTGTGTTTTAACAGCTTGCCTGAAGATCAGAGTGCAAAACTAAGCTACTAGAGGCCAGGGAGTGGTAGCACACACCTTTAATCCTGAACTCAAGACACCCTGGGCATCACAAGATTGAATCTATCTAAAAAGAGAAATAGAAGTTACAGGAAGATGCTCCCAGCACGAGGGAGATGGAGACAGGAGTGATATGGCTGGGGCAGAGGAGTATATTTGGCAGGATACAAGAGCTCATTGCAGTCTGAGATTTGGTGGTGAGCATTGCAATCTGCAGTCACACTGAGGACAGGATCACACCTTTGCCTGACTGAGCCTTGGTAGAGGTAAGAGCCCTCTAATGGCTTGACTCTTTTGCTTTTCTGATTTCCAGTTTGGACTCCAGTATCTTTCTCTGGGTTTTCATTATTTGTGCTACAGCCTAGTCTTTCTCTGTCTGCAGAGCATGGTGTAGCACTCAGCTACTACTCCAGTGCCAAGCATTATGCCGTATTTCCTTTCAAGAATAATGGACTAAGGTTTTGAGTGTTCTAACTACATGTATACCTTTATCCCAAAAGAGGGCATTAGATTCCACTATACATGGTTGTGAGCCACTTTGTGGTTGCTGGGAATTGAACTCAGGACCTCTGGAAGAGCAGTCAGTGTTCTTAACCACTGAGCCATCTCTCCACGGGACTAATGCTTTAAAACGGCGTGCAGCTTCCAATTAAATATCTTCTTTTAGAAGAATCGCCTGGGTCATAATATCTCTCTACAGCACTATAATGGTGACTTAAGCAATGTATAAAGAAAGTTGTTGTGAAAGTGTTGGCAAACAGATTTTTCACTTAAGGAAATCTGCACTCACATATGTAACATTCTGCAAAGAAAGGACCAAACACTACACCATCCAAGGCTCTTTGTCTAGATTAAAGTGAATGTTAAAATAGAGAGCATAGCCTCAATTATCTTTTCTACTGCTACATTAGTTTATTTTCTTGTTTCAAATTCACATTCTTTCATTCTCTATTTAAGCCAACAGTTATTGCTCCAACAACAGCAGCAATGGAATGAGTTGTTATTTACAGGATACATTGCTAAGAATTAGAAGTTACTCACAGAGTTCAATCAAGGTCAGAAATATTTAGGTTCTATACAACTCACTTTGACAGCATTTGGCAAAAAATCAGAGAGGGGTGAAGATTGAGGCAGGAGGAGAATGACAAGAAATGTTTGGGAACAGCCATCAGAAAAACTCTGTGAACCAAAACATACAAAGTGATAATGAACAGTACAAGCAAAACTTAATCAATCCATAGTCTGAAATACGTGCAGACTGTATGTGGTACAGCATTTACGAAAGGGAGTAATCAATATAGTCTGAAGGGTCTTAAGAGAGACCTTTGATATTGCTGGACCCAGCAATACCACTCCTGGGAATATACCCAAGAGATGCCCTATCACATGACAAGAGCATTTGTTCAACTATGTTCATAGCAGTATTATTTGTAATAGCCAGAACCTGGAAACAACCTAGATGCCCTTCAATGGAAGAATGGATGAAGAAAGTGTGGAATATCTACACATTAGAGTACTATGCTGCGGTAAAAAACAATGACTTCTCGAATTTTGCATGCAAATGGATGGAAATAGAAAACGCTATCCTGAGTGAGGTATCCCAGAGCCAAAAAGATGAACATGGGATGTACTCACTCGTAATTGGTTTCTAGCCATAAACAAGGGTCACGGAGTCTACACTTGGTGATCCCAAAGAAGCTAAGTAAGAAGGTGAACCAAAGGAAAAGCATATAGTTGTCCTCTGGGCTATGGGAAGTAGACAAAATTGCCGGGGAGAAAATTGAGATCTTGGGGGTGGGGTGGGATGGGGGTAAGGGGAGATGGGGAGAGAGGGGGGAGAGGGGGAGAATGGGGGGGAGCTTGGGAAAGGGGGAGGATTGGGATGAAGGAAGGTTGGATGGGGGAGCACGGAAGCACGGTTCTTAGTTAAGGGAGCCACCTTAGGGTTGGCAAGAGACTTGAACCTAGAGTGGCTCCCAGATACCCAAGCCGAGGTCCCCAGTTAGTTCCTTGGGCAGCTGAGGATGCGGAACCTGAAATGACCCTATCCTAGAGCAATACTGACGAATATCTTGCATATCATCATAGAACCTTCATCTGGTGATGGATGGAGACAGAGACGGAGACCCACACTGGAGCACTGGACTGAGCTCCCAAGGTCCCAATGAGGAGCAGAAGGAGGGAGAACATGAGCAAAGAAGTCGGGACCACGAAGGGAGCACCCACCCACTGAGACAGTGGAGCTGATCTATTGGGAGCTCACCAAGGCCAGCTGGACTGTGACTGAAAAAGCATGGGATAAAACTGGACTCTCTGAGCATGGCCAACAATGAGGGCTGATGAGAACCCAAGGACAATGGCACGGGGTTTTGAACCTACGTAATGTGCTGGCTTTGTGGGAGCCTAGCCAGTTTGGATGTTCACCTTCCTAGAAATGCACGGAGGGGGGAGGACCTAGGACTTACCACAGGGCAGGGAAATCTGACTGCTCTTTGGGCTGGAGAGGGAGGGGGAGAGGAGTGGGGGGAGGGGGAGAAGGGTGGGAGGAGGGGGAGGGAAATGGGAGGCTGGGAGGAGGAGGAAATTTGTTTTTTTTTCTCTTTTCTCAATAAAAAAAAATTAAAAAAAAAAAAAGAGAGACCTTTGAATACCTATCCGTGAGAGTGGACCCTCTGGGAGGTCTTATTGAGCTATTACTGTTTCTAAGTAAAACAAAAAGTAGAGATGAATGCTTTGGATTAAAGTACAGATCAAGAATCTAAAACCAAGGTTGTGGCTAAAAATAGAATTAAAGATGTCAAGCTACTGAAAAGACACAATATTTATATAGAGCAACCTAAAGGAAAATTAGTTAAAAATATATTTTGGTAGTTATTTTAGCAACATACTAAATAAAGAGTGTGGTTATTATTTGCTCAAAAAATTAGCCCATATCTAAAATAGTAGCTACATATGAGTCATGACATGGCTGCATTTTTTGATAATTCTTCAAGATTCGTCTATATTCTATATTGTACAAAAAGAAGAGCTGAAATGGGGTATGGTAGAAACCACTATCCCAGACTCCAAGAAAATAGACCCGGGCAACGCTAAAGGTGGTGCTAACCTCTGCAACCTTTGCAGGCATGTGATCTCAGCTTTGCCTTACTGCTTCTCTTAGGAAGCTTGTCCCAGTGGCTTCCAGATGTCATTTCTTAAATAGCATCTTAGGACACTCCAAAGTTCAGAAAACCAGTGCCAGTTGTTGAGTATTTCCACGCCAATTGTGCGTCCTAGAACTGGGGGAGATAACCACAGTATGGATTGAAGAATCCACTAGACCCACTGTGAGAGGCTACTGAGCTAAGCTCCACTGATGATCTACTGTCCTTAAGCCTCTATTCTAATTACTGAAGGTGACATTTAGAGTCTCTTAAAAATGAGTTCCAATTCAGAACCGGTATCTAGTCATGGCCAAATGCCTGATTACTTCTTTGTATATAATCCAAATACCCCCTCTGAAAGTTATAGTCTATTTTCAGAACTGTGCAAGAAAGATTAATTGTGTAGGTATTAGGCAGTATAGTAGGTTCCTTCCTTAAAGAAATTCAGCCTTGTTCTCACTTGAAGAGCCTTGGGTCTACAGACTGGCTCTAAGACCTAACTCATTGTTTTGGTGATATTAGTTAGACTTGATTAGAATCCTTCTGCTTCATACAAATAAAGCAAAAAATTAATATATTCTCATCTAATTATTTTGTAAGAACACTAGCATGAACTAGAAATGTGAACTAGAAAAATCCACAAGGACATCTTTGTATCTAAGGCTATTGGATCTTCTGATGCTAACTCTGGGACTGCCGGAAATCTTAGGAACATAAGCATAGGAAGGTCACATCTATTCACTTTGTAGAAGCTGACAAATAAATGAACATTCTACATATATGCCTGCATCAAATGTTACATATTCACAAGGCCTCTATAGCTTATTCAGAAAACCACAAGCAAAGAGGATCTTCATTAATTTGTAGTAGGGAGGTATGCTGGGCTGCGTCCTGCTGCCTGGCTAGCTTAGCCCCAAAATAATTACACAGAAACTGTATTCATTTAAACACTGCCTGGCCCATTATATCTAGCCTCTTCTCAGCTAACTCTCACATCTTGCTTTAACCCATATCTAGTAATCTGTGTGTTACCACGAGGTAGTGGCTTACTGGGAAAGATTCAGCATGTCTGACTCTGGCAACTCCATGGCGGCTCTCTCTGCCTGCCCTCTTCCTCCCAGCATTCTGTTCTGTCTACCCCACCCACCTAAGGGCTGCCCTATCAAAAGGCCAAGGCAGCTTCTTTATTCAACCAACGAAAGCAACACATAGAAAGGACCTCCTACACCATTAATTCAACAAAATTCTCTCACCATTAACATTTTAGATAGGTTTATGTGCTTTCTTCCTGATTTTGAACATCATCTTTACTCTAGGGTTATGATAATCTTTACTGTATTGTTTCAATTTTAGCACATATTTTGTTATCTCAAATCCAGCACACTTTTATTTTCTAAAAATCCCCATTTTCTTTTCTATAAACCAAAAGACAGAGTAGACATTCTTTAAGATGCTTGTTACACATTTCTTATTAATTAATCAAACCTTTACTTGCTTTTTTTTAAAGGTGGAGATTTTGTGGTCTGAAATGACATTTTATGTTTGTTTTTTTCATTAACACATAATTTTTTTTCTTTATTTGTATAAAGGTTTGGGAACCTATAAATAGAGCCACATCAGGTAGGGAAGCAAGAAAACCTGAAGCAACCTTTCCTTGTCACTACTTTTCCCCTCTTCTTTCTTCCAGAGGGCATTCGATGGTTATGCCCAACATGTCCAGCTTTTCCTCAGGAATTATCTTATTGTTATGGTTTACTAAAACTAAAACCACATCAGTTACTTGTTGTCCTGCTGCCTACATGATTTGGAGTCCTCTAGTGTGTGTGTGCGCCTGTTATCAGTCTAATGGTCCCTAAAGGGATTTTGTGATTACAACTGTTGTACTGTGTTCTGCTTACTTCTACTTTTATACAGACTGCACATCCTAACTGCTCAGCAGTGGAAGTAATATCCAAACTGCTAGGGTTGTTGGGAGATGCATTATCTAGAAGATTAACTTGGGGTAGCACCATAGAAGACCCATGCCTGGTATCACAGAAGAGGGGAAAAAAAGGATAAATCAAAATTGCATTTGGATTGAAGAATGGCAGCCCTAGGAAACAGACTATGCAGAACATAGAGAAGTTTCACACATTAATGTGGGACCCTTGTATCCTTTCACAACACATGTAATTCAACAGAAATTCTTGGATTTCTACCTCCAAATCTACAACCCAAAGCTTACTGTTCTCCTGTGTACAATGCCAACACATTGACTATAGCAAACCAATAATGACTTCTCATTTGGATTGTATTAAAAGCTTCCTGACTGACCCTTCTACTTCCACTCTAATAGCTTTACTGTCAAATCTTCACATAGCAGCCAGAATTTCCTTTCAAAGTAGAACTCAGGATGTCACTTGTTTCAAAGAGCTTACAATCTCAGAATGATATCCAGCGATGTTTTGGCATACACTATATTGTCTCTGACCTTATTTCCAACTGGAAGCAACTCTCATTATCTACACGTGGGGGGGGGGAGGGGGGATTTGTTCCGGAACCTCTGGAAGGGGTCAAAATCCAAAGAAACTCAAATCCATTACATAAAGTAAAATTTAAATGTATCTAGCACACATATTCCTATGACTTTAAATGGTCTTTAGTTTACCTCTAATACTTAACACAGTATAAATATGACATGTATGTACTTGTTACACTGTTTTATTATTGTATTAGATGGGGTTCTCTAGAAAAATTTAACCAACAGAATGTATATTTATTGTAAAATGGGTATTTGTTAGATTGGTTCACATGATGGAGTGTGTACTTGAACAAGAGCGATCTACAAACTGGAATGAAAGAGAAACCATTAGTTGCTCAGGTCATGATGCTGACACAGCACACAAGACAAATTTATTTCAAGTCAGACATAGCCACAATGGTGTGTAGGAAGTCAGAAGCTAAAAAAGCAATGCATGTTCACAGCCCCCGTATAAGGTTATAACAATTTATATTTTCAAATTTTCAGTTAAAATTCTTCAAGTATGGAAAACATGAATCAAATTGACATAGTCCCGTTATTATTTCTTAGCCTTTTAATTCACAGGGTTCTAATTTGAACTGCTTATATCCAAAATCATAAAATTTTAAAATGATAGGCAGACAGCCAATATTTCTAATCAAATTACTGCTCCTCTCATCCACCAGACACTTTCATTCAAAAGCTGGTATACAATAAAAGACTGACATATGAGACACAATACATCACAGTATCTTAATATTCTAATAAAACTTGAGATCATTTCCTTTATTAACTAAAGATAAATAATTTTTCAGAATTATAGTGATAATTGAAAAATTCTAATTGTAAGCTAGAGTTTATATTTTCTCTTAGCTTATAACAATGTTTATTAGATAATTGTTACTTTAGGAGAAGGCCACCAAGATGTTCACAGTGGCAGTTCTTTAGTCTCAAGGAAACGGCAATCCCAATAGTGGGGGTAGACAGCCTGAAGCTGTTGGAAATGGGAAGTAACAAAAACCTACAAACACTTCTTAATTCTATGGAGAGAAAACATGCAGTAAGTCGAAATCAGGTCCTCCAGGGACAATGAACTCATTTCTTAACGTTACTCATGACTGAGACCCAAGGATGCCATTTCAAAAGAGAAGAAATGATGGAAATGACACAAAGAAGAAATGTCTCTTATTTTTCTGTTTTACTTTTAGACGGGTCTCACTATGTAACCCTAACCAGTTTTGACCTCTGGTGCTCAGGCTTCTGAGCAGCTAATACTATAGGTATGACACTATACCTGCCTTTAGGATTCTAAAATATCCAAAAATAAAGAAATATTCAAATTAGCCTAAAGAGCCGATATATACTTTAAAATTTTTCTTCTTATGGCCAATCAAACATGGCTAACTTGTTTACTTAGAAACTTAGGTTCACAAACAACATATTCAAATTTTGATTTAGGACAAGCTAACTTCGCTTTTTCTTTTCTATTTTTTCTTCTTCGAGACAGGGTTTCTCTGTGTTGCCCTTGCTGTCCTGGAACTTGCTCTTTATCAACTAAGCATCTTACTGGGGCATATGTTCCTTTAATAGAGTGGTTCTTATCTTTTCCACTGCTTTGATTATTTAATACTGCCCTTCTTGTTGTAGGAATATATATAAAAATAAACTATAAATTTATTTTTATTACTACTTCATAACTGTAATCTTGATACTGTTATGAATACTAATATAAATATATATTTCTAATGGTTTTATGCAACTCCTGTGAAAGTGTGGTTTGGCTACCAGGGGTCCTGTCCCACAGGTTGAGAACCACTGTTTTAATATATAAATAATATCTTAATTTTTTCAATATAAATAATATCAAACTATTCTTAGGCTGTTGTGTTACCAGGTCTGTTGTTATACCAGGTCTGTAGAGGTGAGAGCAGAGAACTGGGTACTTAGATTGAGACCAAACTGGACACTTGAGATTCTCTCTCATAAATAGAAAAGAAAGAGAAAATTGTATATTCAAATAGAAGTCTCATTTGAGAGTGTTTTACTGTAATTTTTAATTTGTTAATTATAATGTTTATTAAATCAATTTATGGTCTTAAAGCACGTACATGTTGCTTTTAATTATGTTTTTTGATTGAGTCAATTAAAAAATCATAAAAGTTTCTTCTTAGTCAATTCAGTCTGGCTAGATATTGATCAATTTTAGTAGTACTTTCCAAGAACACGCTTTTGGTTTCACGGACTAGATAAAAATACCTCCATTCTTCGTAGATTGGAACAAATGATGAATAAGAACAAACAGTCAATTGTGACTGAAAGAGCAAAGTTTGGTGTGGCTGATAACATTTTAACGTTTGCAATTTAACTGTTAAAGAGAACTATTTGAGTTGTCTTTAGAACTTAAACCAACAGATGAGGAATAGTAGTAGTTCCTGGCAATTCATCAGTCAGGACTGGGAGTTATTTCAGCCATTAGAAAGTAATCCTTTTCTCATAGGTTAATAACCCTTTCAGCCTCCAATTTACTTTTTTATCTGTCGTTTATGATTACCAGGAACATAATATTAACTTATTTGTTTGCTTTTGTCAGCCTCACCTTCCAGAAAGTAAGCTTCCTAAGAAGAAGGACTTTGCTCTTGTTTTCTGCTGCTATGTTTGTTTGTGGTGATGGGTATTAAATCCAGGGCTTCAATTAGAAACACCTGTTCTTTCACTGAGCTACAACCCAACCTCCTTTACTTGCTTACAGCTTCATTCCTAGTACTTAATAGTAAATGGTAGGAGTTTAATGAATATCTGTTGAATGAAGTTTCTATTAATCCTGAGAAATACATGGCTAAAGTTTTACTGGGCATACAGTGTGCTGGAAAGACTGGGGGAGAAAGTTGCTATGATTTTCTTGGGAACAATTAGTTGTAGATAACACTTCAGATAGTGTCCTGTTGTCCAGAAGTCTTCCAAGTCATTTAAAAGGTTACATAATTGCTTCATTTTGTTCTTACATAGTTTAGGATCTTTATAAACAGTTTATAAGAGAAGCTTAGCTTCAAAATGCTGTACACTTACACAAAGATCACAGACCTTTCACAAGTTAATGCCAATCACTTTTCAACATCATACTTAGAAGGCATGTAAGAGGAACCTATGTTTATGAAGTCAGCCAAAAATTGCAGATAGAATGTTACCTCTATAATCTCTGCTCTCAGTTTTCCTTTGGTAATGTCTCCCAAAGCTTCCTCATTATGTAAAGGGATAATTTATCCTCCTTCGAAGAAACAGATAGGCATTTTTTTTCTTTACACCTGATATGTTCAGATCAGACCTTTTGAAGAACAACACACCAATTCCCCTCATCATAGTAGCTCTGCTGAATGCTAACATCACCCAGAGCCTGGCAGGAAGCCTCCAATTCTCCATTACAGAAAACATGGTAATAACGATGAAACACAGGACATGGGTCAGGGCATCCTGCTAAGCCAAAGGGCTCAACGGCTTTGTCTTTACCAGGATTTCTCTTGAGGTGCCATGGAACCAGCACATCTTGGGAATGAAAAGAAGTCCGGTTTGTATGAACAGGAAGCTCAGAATTAGGAACTTTCCTTGGCTTACATCCTTCCTCCTTGATATTATCAGTGGAGGGAACAGAAGATTCTAGGTCTTCACTATTTTCACAAGACATTTGATTTACTAGCAATCCTTCAGCGGCTATAACATTGTTTATCTCCTCTTTATCTTGCAGGCAAGTTTTGCTTCCTCTAAGGTACTTGGATCTGTGATTTTTATATTCTTGTTCCATTGCCCAGACATATATGAGGGCCTGCCCACCAGGTCTCAGGAGACGGACAAGTTCTTGGAGAGCTGCCACTCTACGCTCCTAAAAGAAAATTTAAAATGAAATGATTATTATTTATCAATCCAGAGGAGAGAGAAAAAGGATGTAGAAAATTATAATTAAATGTAAGACTATGTGTAGGTGTCTCAAACTGTACATAAAACATCTGGCTAAGGCACTGGTAAGCAAGTCTGCAGACTAGACCTGAATGAATTTAATTCACAGTGTGGGAAATAGATTACAAGATGGAAACTAATGACTCCCTGGCCTGAGAACACCAGGTTCTGAGTACAGTGAAGTCCTGGAATGCAGGGAACAGAATCACAAATAAAGGAGGAACTGCAGGGAAATGCCTCCAAAGTCTACATGCAAAGTCCTCTAAAGGTATCTTTGAGTCCCCATGCTGCATAAGCACTAGGTGGAATTCCAAGGAAATCAGCAAAAGAGCAGCTGGGAAGTTAGAAAGTAAAGCAAAAGTTTTAGCAATTATACAATGTTGGAGACAGAAGATGATCTTAGGGTCTTCGAGGTACAATGGCACAAATATAAACCAAGTTTAACTTGAAACTAAAGGAAGAACAGAAAGAAGTAACTATAAACTGGCCACGATAGAGCAGAAAGTCAATCCCTAAAGAATTAAACTAATCAGTTTATATGTACTTGTTGGTCTTAATTTACTGCTCTCTGGAAACAGACAAACGAATCTATACCATTTAATATAAACTGTCAAGAAGTTATAATAATTTATATATTATTAATATAATTAATTATAAATATATAATAATAATAATTGACGTTTGCATGACTAGGCCTACGGGCATGGTTTTCTCTGGATATGTGACCAAATAAAACTGAGGAGGGGATGTGCACTCTCTCTCTTGGGTGGTTGGAGCAGGAGCAAGCCTTGCAGTTGGTCCTCACCACCCTTGGGCAGAACAGTAGGACAATGGCAGCTGAATCAGCAGCTGTGTCTAAGTCATTCTGTATTCATGAGTCTTTTTCCATTGTACCCCTTAATAAATTATTAACCACAC
Organism: Microtus oregoni; assembly: GCF_018167655.1. Lineage (NCBI taxonomy): Eukaryota > Metazoa > Chordata > Mammalia > Rodentia > Cricetidae > Microtus > Microtus oregoni. The sequence continues at coordinate 20,183,948 of NW_024543093.1, read as the reverse complement.
TTTGTGGGTTTTTGCATCAAATAACAATAACTATAATAATAATCTTGATGCATATTTAAAGCAATCATGACCAAAGCCCAAAAACCAGAGGCAAAGACAGACTAGAAAAATAAACCTCAAGCCAGAAGAAGGCACCAAGATGTCCACCTCTACCACTTCACACTTTACTACTCCCTTTAGACAAAGGGTTCCTTGAACCTAGAACTAGCTAGACTGCCTGCTGGACTACCAGCCAGTAACGCCAGAAATCTTCCTATCTCTGTCAGTCTCAGCACTGGAGTTACAGGTGGGCATGTGAGGACCATACCCAGTTTTTATATGGGTGCTAGGATCTGAACTCTGGCCTTCATGCTTGCACAGAAGTGCTCTGAAGTACCGAGTCACTGCTCTAGCCCCAAGAATATTTTAGTATACATAAAAAGAAAGGGTGTATAACTACTGCTGGTGTAGAAGCAGGGGAGAGAAAGAGGGAGTGGGAAAGACAGAAGAAAAAAGAAGAAAAAGGAGGAGGAGGAGGGGAGGGAGGAAGAGACAGACAGATTGATTTAATGAAATTCTTCTACTTTTTCAGTAGGAAAATAAACAGAACTTTCACTTTTTAAATTCTGGAGGATGTTTTTCACAGTTATTTGTATTCTTTGTAACTATCACTTACAGAAAGACAAAGAAGTAGCAAAAATAGTTTTCACTTCAGAAAGACTGCCTGTGAAAGTCTATTTTCAACTGCTCAGAAACTTTACTCTCAGTTTTTATAGACACAGAAGGAGATATCTATTATTATTTCTATTAGGTTTAGACACTTTTTGCCACCTATTAACCACATGGTATGACCTCTGTCTCTCCTCCAGAGATACTCTGTTCACAAATATCTATCCTTTTATAAAAGGTATAAAATTATATATCACAACTTTCTAAGACCATGCAGTGTTTCAAGAAGACATCTGCTACAAAATTTGAGAAAATTCAAGTTCAGTGAGTAAGCTCCATAATCATTCCATTACTCAGGTATTTCAGTGGTGTAGGAGGCCCTTCTGTATATGTGCTGCTTTAAATGGTTAATGAATAAAGAAGCAGCCTTGGACTGTGATAGGGCAGAGTAGAGCTAGGTGAGGAAAACTAAACTGAATGCTGGAAGAAAAAAGGTGGAGTCAGAGAGAAGCCATGTAGCCTCATCCAGGGACAGACATGCTAGGACCTTTCTGGTAATCCACAGCCACATGGTGATACATAGATTAATAGAAATGGGTTTGCCCAAGATATAAGTGCTAGCTAGCAATATGCTTAAGTGATTGGCCAAGCAGTGATTTAATAATAGAGTTTCTGTGTGATTATTTCATGGTCTGGGCATCTGGGAACAAACAAGCAGTCTTCTACAATATTTTAGTTTTTATATAGATTAAAAAGCAAGATAACACATTTAACATGTATATTATTACTGATCTTATCAATTGTTTTTTAAAGTTTTTCACATTTCTTCCAGTTGATTTGCTACTTGCTATAGTTTCTATTAATTCAAATAAAAACCAAGTGATGTACTACTTGGAAATAAGACTGGGTTTACACAATTGTTTTCATCCTAATGTTTTGTAGTTATTGATCTATATTTTCTGTAATATACTGGCTGTTATGCCATAGAAAAAGTTATTCTATATCCAACATAATTAAGAATTAAGCATTATGAATTAATTAAGAATTAAGCTAGGGAGATGGCATAGTAGGTAAAAGTTCTTGCTACTACCCAATGACCTGAATTCAACTCTGGAATGATGTAGGTGGGTCTTCCATCTATCTGTTGCTTTCACTGGTTAATTAATAAAGAAAACTGCTTAGCCTGATAGGTCAGAACATAGGTAGGCGGGGAAGATAGAACAGAATGCTGGGAGGAAGAAGGCAGTGAGACACACGTTATAGCTCTCTTCTCCAAGATAAACGCAGGTTAAGATCCTTCCCGGTAAGCCATCACCTCGTGGTGCTACACTCATTAATAGAAGATATGAGAGTTAGCCAATAAGAGGCTAGAACTAATGGGCTGAGCAGTGTTTAAAAGTATACAGTTTCTGTGTAATTATTTTGGGGCAAAAGCTAGCTGGTGGCTGGGAGCTGGGCGGGAACGCAGCCTACTGCTCCACACAACACTGGAAGGACAGAATTCACTCTTAAAGTTGTTCTCTGATCTACACATGTACCCTTTGGCAAGTGCAGACTGACATCAACACACACACACACACACTAAAGTAAATAAATTTAAAAATTTTAAATATCATCATTTAATGACGCAATGATCTAGATTATAAATATGTTAAAACAACTATTAACATGTGTCCAGTCAAAAATAAAACAAGAAAAGATTTATTTTCCATCTCAAAATGAGTAATAAAACCTCAAAGACTTTAAAATAACTAAGCTAATATGTTCATAAAACTAGAAAAAAATTCAATGAAGACACAAAATCAATTTCAGAATAATACAAAACACATGAATTTTAACAGTAAATTACATATATCTGATTCACAGATAATTATTAAGCTAGAATTCAAGTCAGCATAAATTACCAAAAATGAAGCAGAAATTTAAAAGAGGGTAGCAAAATATAACATATATTTTCAATTCAGAATTCAAAATATAGTCAAAATAGTACTTTTAAAATAAAGAGTTTAATGATACAAAAAGATATGCTGCCAATATTTAAACACTTAATACCTAAATAAATACTCAAATAAAAATAGCAAAGAGAATTCTTCAAGTAAAAAAAAGTTAGTCTTTCAGAAACCTTTAAAAGTGCTTTAAAGAAGGAAGACTAGAAAGAGTAAATCTTGAAAAGTACAGATAAATATCACGCGCTTAAAGCAACAAAATTTATATAGAACAATAACACAGTGGAAATCAGAGGAGCTAAGTGTGATTCTGATGTCTTACATTGCTAGAAGGGCTAAGCCTAACAACTCCAGGGTCATGGCAGATGTCATGGGTAGATATTGGGTACCATATTTAGTTATTAAAAATAACTAAAGACTTTATAAGCAGAAAGCAAAGGGAAGAGGAAAAACTACACGACGTTGATGAGGTAAGTAATCAAAGAAAACTGTTATCAGTTTTTGTCATGTGGTAAAATGCCTGAGAAAAGCAATATAAAATGGAGATGTATTTTACTTCATAGACTTTCAGGTTTCAGTCCATGGCCATTTGGCTTCTTGTTCCTAAGGCTATGATGGGCTCTTCAGAGAAGACAGCATCCTGGCAGAGCTGCTCACCTGATGGCAGCCAGGTAGCAGAAAGAGGAAGGGGACCATGAAGAAATGTGCCATTCAAAGTCACTCTACTAGTGAGTTCCTTACTTCAAAACAGGCCCCACTCCCTCAAAGTCTAGACAGCATAAAGGATTCAATGTATTAATACACTGGTGTAGTTAGCACCCTCATGACCCAATCACCTTCCAATAGAGCCACCCCAGCTTGGGGCCAAGACTTTACAGTTACATTTTTTACAGGCCTCACAGACCTTTATTATTTATTTATTTATTTATTTATTTATTTTGGTTTTTCAAGACAGGGTTTCACTGTGGCTTTGGAGCCTGTCCTGGCACTAGCTCTGTAGACCAGGCTGGTCTCGAACTCACAAAGATCCGCCTGCCTCTGCCTCCCGAGTGCTGGGATTAAAGGCGTGCGCCACCATCGCCCGGCGGGGCCAAGACTTTAATACATGAGCCTTTCTAATTTATTTTTGGAGGCTACTTCATGTTGAGACCTTGACAAAAAAATAGGAAAAGAAAAGAAAAAAATTAAGAAATAGCTTATTTTGACTCACACACATACAAACTTTGCCTGTCACCTTAATTACAAGTTTTACAGAAGGAAAAGCAATACTCACCGCAGTTGAAAAATGATGAATGACAGCAATGGAGATGCAAGCATCAAAAGACCCACTTCGGAATGGAATAGACAGTGCATCACAGACTAAAGCCTGAAACTCCCTCTCTCTACAAATGTCCAAAAGGTTCTGGCTATGATCACACCCAATCTATGATAGGAAAGAAATGTGTAACATTTAGTTTGCATATCACAAGAGGTTTATTTTATATCTTAGACTAATCACACAAGCTTTATCTACATAAGCATACAATCATATTACAAGCCATAAGAGTCAGTACAAAGTTATGACTATAGTCAGGAAAATCAGTCATTACCAAATAAAATAGAGAATTTAGGTCAGATATGGTGGTACATACCCTGCATACTAGAAGCAGAGGCAGGCAAATCTCTACAAGTTCAAGCCCAGCCAGTATTACACAGTGAAATCCTGTTTGTTTTTGTTTGTTTGGTTTTTTTTTATTGTTGCTAAAGAATACTTCAATTTATAAAGCTATTGAATCTTTTTTCTGTTAAACCCCTAGCCCTATAAAGAACGTAGTGCCTAATTCACAATTTGTAAAACTGTGCTTGTTTAAACCTTTCTTTATAAGATAACCAACCTAAATGAATGGAGCCACTGACGGCAGCAAGCAGACCAAACATTCCACTTTCCCAAACAGGTAAAGTCCAATGAGTCCCATGACCACCTGATTCTGTAAAAGCGTCTGAGAGCTTCCCATCTTCAATACAGCTTTATGATTTCTGTTTAAACTTTCCTGTTTAGTTTTTATACACACACACACACACACACACACACACACACACACTATAGCAATACTATATTTGCTATATCTCCCATGTGTAATTCAACATGGGAATGTCCCAAGCGACTATTAATAACAGCATCAGCACTGTTCCTAACTTTTCCTTTGATTTAAGGGAGGCAGAGGCAGGTGAGTTCGAGACCAGCCTGGTCTACAGAGCTAGTTCAAGGACAGGCTCCAAAGCCACAGAGAAACTCTGTCTCGAAAGTCCAAAAAAAAAAAAAAAAGAGAGAAAAGAAAAGATCCATGTCTGAATGATCACATTTATGTATTTCCATATATATCTGTATAATTCAGCTAATAAACACAAACTCAAAATAGAAACACCATTCAAATAATATACAGAATTTTATATTGGTCACATTTCCTTACACTTAAATACAGTTCAAAAATAATCCGAGGGGGCTGGAGAGATGGCTCAGTGGTTAAGAGCATTGAACTACTCTTCTAGAGGTCCTGGGTTCAATTCCCAGCACCCACATGGAAGCTCACGACTGTCTGTAATTACAGTTCCAGGGGACCCCACAACCATGGCAAAACACCTATATACATAAAAATAAAAATTAAGAAAAAAAATAATCCGAGGACTGAAGTAGGCCCAGTTGTTACCAACAACTGAATCTGACTAAAAGTCAACAGAAAGACATCCAATCTGACTATAAAACAAAGCTTTAAAAATAGGGCTCAATTATTATTCAGAAGAAAGTTGCTAAGAACAATAAAGAAAACAATCCAAATAAAAGGAAATGTCTTTCTCCTCTTGCTAGATGCTTTTGACAGTTTGGACACAGCATACCTTTTCAATAACAAGAAAGCACAGGCAATATGCCATATAAATCCCAATGCTAGAGAAGTCACCCATGCCTGGCTCAAGACTTTCATCTTTCATTTGTTTTGCTGGAGCCTTCCACAGCCCATAGTTAAATCACGTCTTTTTTCCCCTCCTCATTTTATAAATACCAAGAATAGTGTCAAGTACTTGAAATTCTTCTTAATAATGCTACACAATGTCCACAAAAGAGTAGAAAGACAGCCTATAAGCAAAAGCAGGAACTCAAGAACTCTTGCAAAGCTACATATTTCATTGTCTTGGATGGAGATCAAGAACATAAAAATTTACATTAGGCTTAAAAATATTTTCTAACTCTTTCTTATTTGTGTGTGTATTGTATGTACACATGTGTGGCAGAAGGGCCATTTGTTGGTTCCCAGCCGCCCAGCTAGCTTAGACTCGAAAAAAATCACACAGAAACTGTATTATTTACATCACTGTTTGGCCCATTAGCTCTAGCTTCTTATTGGCAAACTCTTACACATGAATTTAACCCATTTCTATTAATCTGCGTATTGTCACGTGGCTGTGGTTTACCAGCTAAAGTTCCCAGCATCTACCTCCGGTGGCTCCATAGCTTCTCTCACTCTTTCCTTCTTCCTCCCAGCATTCTGTTTAGTTTTCCCCTTCTAGCCAAGTTCTGTCCTGCTACAGGCACAAAGCAGTTTCTTTATTCATTAATGGTAATCAGAGCATACAGAAGGAAATCCCACATCACACATGTGTTCATGTTCATGTGCAGGCATGTAGGCATGCATGTGTTAGTCTTTGCATTCCACCTTGCTTAATTCAGTGTTTCTGGTTTACAGCCCGGTATAGCAGGCTAGCTTACCCACAACCTTCCAAGAATATTCCTGTCTCTATCTCCCATCTCACTGGAGGAGAGTGTGAACTATAGACACCTGATACCATATCTGGATTTTATGTTTATTCTGAGAATTTCCACTCAAGTCCACTTGTTTGTGTGATAAGCACTTTACTGACTGCCATATCCCCAACTGAAACTTCTTTATTTTTAAAATTTTCAAAGAAAAATAAGACAAATCAAAACCCTAAATATGTGACTATGGATGTATAAGTAAAACAAAAGAAATCATTAAAATTAAGTTCCATTTTCTACTATTAAAACCATAACTTTTAGAGCTAGTAAGGAATTGATGCTTACTTTACCAGGTGAGAAAGGAAAAAAACAAAGAAACAAAAGCATGCATACCCTTCAGCGTGTCAGAGTGGAAAGTGGACAGCAAAGAGTAGACTTCCAACCTCTTCTAAAATCAAAATGTCTCACAGCTGAAGCACGATTAATAAAAACTCAGAGATAGAAATTGGGGTTCAACCTAAAGGTCAGAAAAGCAAAAGAGCCAGCCACTAGCTCTTATCTCTACCTCAGTCTGAAATGGTGATCCTGCCTCCAGGGATCTCAGAATTAGACTGAGACTAAGATGTCTCCTCCCATTTTGTTATCCTCTCTAGTTCTGGGATTAAGGGCGTGCATCACTACCACCTGGTTTCTATGGCAAACTAATGTGGCTACGGGCATTAAAGGTGTATGTCATTATGGCTACTGGGATTAAAGGTGTGTGCCATTGCTGCCTGATCTGCAAGGCTGGCCAATGTGGCTGTTTTACTTTTCTGATCCTCAGGCAAGTTTCAGTTAATAAACTACAAATGAAATGCCACTACAACAGTGATGGCAGTGTGATAAAAACTCTCCTTATATAATGTTCCTGACAGTGCAAACTGGCAAGTCATTTAAAAAGCAATTAGTAACATTATCTTTAACTATGATCATAACAATGTCCACAATTTTTAGCTTAATAACCACTCTTTTCAAAGGTATTTTTAGAAATAACATAAATTATAGAAAAAGCTAACCAGACTAAGACCCACTGAACTATTTATGTGGAATTCACCTAGGCACATTCTTTGTAACATATTTTGAGTTAGTTATATTTCTATAGTAGAGATGATGGAATTTTCTGGCAAAGAAAGTATAGAATATAGTATAGAATAGTGAGGCCAGAATAGACCACAGATTTAAAAACCTGATCTTATCTCCTAAATCTACATTTTCTCTTCTGTAACAATATCTTTCAACATACATGTCTGCATATAGTAAAAACTTTTTGTGTGTTTCTTATTATAGTATACATACTCAACAAGAAATCTACCATCTTAACAAAACTAAGTACACAATAGGTTATTTGGATGTGTGCCTGCATGCACATGCTGTTGGAGGTGGAACCTAGAACCCAAAACTCAACTGTGCCACTGAGCTAAGATTCCAGTCTATCAGTTATTGAAAACAGCACTAAACTAAAATAACCATATATACCGAAATGCCATCTATTATAAATATTCTAAACTCCAGAAACTTAGAGACAAATAGTGTAACAGTGAGGATAAGTGATATGTATTATCAAATTCCATAAACTATAGTATAAAATATTTATGGTAAAAATAATTAGAAAATATACACATTATAAACTGGTTTATTAGGCTACTATGAATGCAGGTAGATATCTTTCAACAATATTCTGAATAGGGCTTTGTTTTTCTTAAAAATACACACCATTTGGGCTACAGAGATGGCTCAGCAATTAAGAGCCCTTGCTACTCTTGCAGAGGACGTGGGTTTATTCCCTGGTACCCATACATGGTGGCTAGTTATCTGTTACAAAACTCCAATTCCTGGGGATCTAATTCCCATTACTGGTATTTAATAACAACAGTTTTGCACATAGTGCATGTACATACACATAGACAAAACTCAAACAAGAATATATATATATATATATATATGTATATACTTATACACAAAAAAATTTTAAAACTATGAAGAAAACATTACAGCTAGAGAGACAATTTGGTGGTTAACAGCACACACTGCTCTTAAAGAGGATTTGAGTTCAGTTCCCAGCACCCTCATCGGATGGCTCACAACCACCTCTAACTCTAGCTAGCTCCAGGGGATCCAATGACCTCTTTTAGCCTACATAAGCATTGCACTCACATACCTAAATCCACATTCAGATACATAAATTACAACTTTTAAATACTATTTATAAAAAATTCAATCGTAAAGAAATTAAAATGGCAATACACAAAGTACAGAGAAATACAGTTTAAAAGCAAGAAAAGGAGATACTAAAGATTACATTTGAGTTCCAACTTCAGTATAGTATAATTTGAGGTTGGATATTATGATATCCAGCTGTGTTTATCAAAAAAATTGGACTGTAATTTTTTTTGTGTCTTCATATGGTTTTGGATCAGTGTAATACTGACTTACTGAACACATTTGGTAGTGTTCCTTCACTCTCTATTTTGTGGAACAAATTATGAAGAATTTGTATGAGGTCTTCATTGAAAGTTTGATAGAATTCAACAATGAATGTCTCTGGTCCTGGGTGTTTCTTTCACAGAATGCTTTTGATTATAACTCTGAGCTCATTGACTATAGTGGGTCTGCAATATCTTCTGGCTTTAATTTGGTATGCATTTAGAAATTTTATTTTTTCAAGATTTTCCAGCTCTTTAGACTAACAATTTTCATAGTAATTTCTAATTAATATTCTGTATTTTATTGGAATATTTGGTGAATCACACTCTAATCACAAAATAAATTTGTGTCTTTTCTTTTTTGTCAGAAAGCAGAGTCTATTCTGAAACCTTTTTGAATAAGTTTTTTTTTTTTTTGGTTTTTCGAGACAGGGTTCCTCTCAGGCTGGTCTCGAACTCACAGAGATCCGCCTGCCTCTGCCTCCCGAGTGCTGGGATTAAAGGCGTGTGCCACCATCACCCGGCTAAAGAATTTATTTTTTATTTTATCTTTTCGAGACAGGGTTTCTCCGTAGCTTTTGGTTCCTATCCTGGAACTAGCTCAAAGGCGTGTGCCACCACCGCCCGTGAATAAGTTTTTAAGAAGTTAACACCCTGCAAGCATGGTAGGACATGCCTTTAATCCTAGGACTTAGGGCTCAGAGGCAGAGAGATCACTATGAACTTGAAGCCAGCCTGTTCTACATAGCAAGTTCTAGGGCAGCCAAAGCTATATCACACTTTGCTTTCCCTGTTTTGTTTTATTTTTCTCTGCTTGTCTGTTTTGCTCAAGTGCACCAGAAGAACTAAGATAATAGGCATGTATTATCATGTCTGGTGTGAATATCTTATTTTGAACTGTATTCTTCGTGACACATCAAAAACCTACTTCCTCAATGTGAGCAAATGTAGTGTGTTATTCACAAAATAAAATAGAGCTACACATGACAACAATCCATGGGTATCCATGGTGCCTCGATGGAAAGCTGCTTTTCATCTTCCTCTTAGTGCCAGCCCTACTTTCCCACAACTCCAGGAATAGTTTTCTCTTTGTGTCAGTACAAAGTATGAAGGGTGGGGAAGGAAGCCAATATTCCAAAGAATATGAAATGTTTCAATAACTTCCATATAGACTGACTTGTTCATTCTGACTCTCTACCTTCCCTCCTTCACCCCCAATCTTGAGAAATAAAAGCTCTAGTCACACAGAACAGTGATAATATGAATTTTACATCAATGTCTACCACACAAAACTTTATTTACATGAGAAGAAAAAGTGACTCAAAGAAAAAAATGGTAACAAATGAAAGCAGACACATAGTAAACTTGAAAGTTTTTAAATCTATGATGATGTGGGAGTGATTTCTTATTAATAAAGAAACTGCCTAGACCCATTTGATAGGCCAACCCTTAGGTAGGCGGAGAAAACAGAACAGAATGCTGGGAGAAAGAAGCTGAATCAGGAGTCGCCATGATTCTCCCACTCCAGGCAGACGCAGGTTAAGATCATTCCTGGTAAGCCAGCTCGTGGGCTACACACATTATTACAAATGGGCTAGTCCAGGTGCGAGAGTTAGCCGAGAAAAGGCTAGATATAATGGGCCAAGCAGTGTTTAAAAGAATACAGTTTCCATGTAATTATTTCAGGTAAAGCTAGCCGGGTGGCGGGACACACCCCGCCGCTCCTATTTCAACACTATGAGGCAATACTCTGAACAAATGAGCACTGGTTTAAACCCAGAAGGCACAGGAACAAGTCTCTGTTATTCAGGTGTAGGAGCTGTGCTAAAGATGTATCAACTGGCATTCAACTGCTCATCACCAGTGGTTCTTGGCATTTTGACTAGTTGTCGCTTTCTGTAATAGTCTCCAACTGCTGCAAGGGAGCATTTTTGAAGAGGTGCAAGAAGTTCACTTACTTACTGTGTTTCTATCTTTGCGCTTTCCTTGTAGTGGTTCCTTGTCAAAGTATATACTCTTATTGAGGTTGCTGCAGACTAAAAATTAAGAAACATGTCCAATCTTTTCTTTTAGGTGTGTGTGTGTGTTCATATGTGGCTAAGTGTGCATATGTTCACTTAAGTATGAAGGCAATAAGTCAACCTCAGTTGTCATACCTCAAGTGCTGCCCAACTTGTATTTTTGAGACAAAAGTCTCTCAGGGATACCCGAGACTCACTGATTCAGCTACGCTGGTCTGCTACTGAGCCTGAGGGATCCTCCTGTCACTGCCTCCCCAGCACTGGGATAGCATCACATACCACCACATCCAGTTTTTTTATGTGGGTACTTGGGAACAGAACTCAGGTTCTCAAGCTTATGTGGCAAGCATTTTATCTACTGAAGTATCATCCCAAGACTCCTCCAATTCTTTTTTATCCACCTAGATATTTATGACCATTATATTCTTTGTAATTTTTCACATCTTTAGATTTTACTTTGTAATATGACTATCAGTAAACTATCTTATGTTTATCAACTATAGATTAGAAAGGATTTTTTAGCGAGGTTTTCAATATTGGGGCATCCTAATAAGGGAGTGATAAAGCTGATGCATAAAACAAGGAAATCATGTAAGAGGAGCAGAAAGATTTGAGGAGCCACAGGAATAGAACATCTGCTGTAAGACAGCATCTCTTATATAGGACAGGGAAGATACACCCATAGAGTCTCAACAATATAGCTGCCTAAATATGGCTAGACCTGAACAATGACAGCATACCTTACATGATAATGTGGATGAGAGAAATTTCATAAGGCTCTCTCTACCCCTGCATAAAAAGCAGGGCAATTAATGACTACTAAGAAAGAGAGAATCAGTCTTATTCAGGGAGGAGTGTCCCCTACAGGCTAAGTAATCCCAAACTGTCACACACACACATGCAACAATAAATTGACTCAACAGGCTCTATTTATACATACATATATTTATGTGACAATAACAGTGAAATGAGAGGTTATAAACGTAATAGGAAGGGAAACATAGGAGGAATTGAAACCGGGAGAGGTGGGAATGAAAATGATGTTAAATACAATACTCACACATAAACCTCCATCCCATTTTTTCAATTTAAAGAAAGCAGAAGCAATTACTTGCCATATATAACTCCTTGTTAATTCCAAGGTACTTTCCGTTTCCACATCCAACATCTGCCACTACAGAACCACTTGGCAAAGCTTTCAGGAACTCTGCGATGCGTGGCCATGGGCTGTGTCTTGTGCTGCTGAAGTGTCTTGCAATCAAATCATAGACACGATGAACATGCTCTTGTTCCAGCTGGCATGCTTCTTTACTGCTCTCTGGAAGGGAAGGAAGTGTGGCCTTCCTCTGTCTGTCACAGACTGAGGAGTAACCTAAATGAGAAGAAAAACACTCTGTATCCAGCTGTGGTGGAACATGCCTATAAACCCACCACCATAGAATCTGAGCAGCAGGACCACCATTAATTTGAGGGCACACTGTACTACAAAGTGAGGTCCACGCTGTCTAGGCTTATAGAGTGAGACCTATCTCAATCAATCACTCACTCACTCAATCAATAATAAAAAATTAGATAAATAATGAATTAAAATATATTTATGAAATAATAAGTAAAGCAATGTTAAATTTTTATGCAAAAGACTAGGGTATCAAATAAAATCAATATATGGAACAGGATTGAGGGGTAGTTAACGGCTGCCAGGGGAAGAGGTATCATTTTCTTCAGTTACGTAGTCACGGATAAGTTGTCCATTGTCCAGAAAATAATTCTACACCACATTCAAGTAAGCAATTCTAGTTAAAATCAATGGGTCAGGAAACAAAACTCAAAACAAAACAAGTAAGGAGTTAGGGATTTGTTGGTAGGAAGAGAGTCAGTAGGAGAAGAGTAATGGTGAGTGAAAAAGACTGAAATTTACGACACATGCACAAAACTGTCAAAGAATAAAGAGGAGGAAAGAAAAGGAGAAAAAATCTGCAAACAGAATAGAAAGACCCAGAGAAATGCTTTTAGTGTTTCACTTATAAATAATAACGATCCACAATGATGACACATTTGCATAAGAAACCTAGCTTCTCTAACCAAATTTTTAAGTAGCTGGAGAATAGGAGCTATGCTTTAGTTTCTATACCTTATAAGGCTGCCAGTAGTGAAAGACTTATCAAATACCAAACATATTTTAAAGTATCACATTTTATAAACTCACTTACAGTGTTAGCAAAATTAGCAAAAACTCATTTTCAGCCTCACAAATAGAGTAATTTCAAGTTTTTTAAAACAGGATTATCATTCTTTAAGATTTATTTTCATTTCATGTGTATGTGTGTCTGTGTGCATACGCCATGTGGAAGGGGAGTGCCTGTGGAGGCCAGAGGTATCAGATCCTTTGGAGCTGGAGTGACAGTCTGACAACACAGGCACTGGGAAGAAGAAAACTCGGGTCCTCTGGAAGATCTACAGCTGAACCATCTCTCCAGCCCTGAGATAAAAGAGTTTTCATTTATTTATTTTTTAAGATTGCAGCTAAATAAAATGGCTATTGTTACAAGCGATCCTGAATTGAAACACCTGTGATGTAAAAAGCATTCTCTGATTACTGTCATTACAAATTAGCATTTATAAAGTAAATGAATTTTCTGCTGATTTCAAGAAATAAATATAGAGAACAACATACTTATATAAACAAATAAGAACAGCATCCTGTGGTGCAGTTCTTCTCAGATCTTTACAGGTTTTCAAACTGACTAAATTATAAACCTCCACTTACTACCCCAGAGTCACTCACACAAGCAATCTGTCATCTCCAAGTTCTCTGTTGAGATTAAAAAAGAAAAATTAAGGCCTGAGAAGACTTGCCAACAAAAATCATTTCTCCATAAGTAATTTTTTATTGCCTTACAATCCCAACACTCTTAGCTACTACTTCAAAAAGTAAAGCATTTTCTTGGCACTCAAGGATGCTAAAGGACCAAATATCGGGTAAATTAATGATGAAATATAGCCTCTGCCTTCAAAGAATATAAACTCTGATGGAGGCAGCTCAGAGAAGTGCTACGGAAGCCTAACACATGCGGAGTATAGCAGATATTCCTGGAGAAGTTAAGAAAAAGCTCTCCTAAGTATCGACGCCTTTAAAGGGTTTCCATACCCCATTTATTCTGATGCAGAATAGATGAAATTAGAGACTTACTACAATTACAGGGCACACGTCTCACTTTCCTAAACGTAAATGATGTTCGAATTCCCCGCTTGCTTAAAGTCAAGTCTCCGATGTCACTGGTGATTATTCCACCTCTGAACTGCTCAGATGCTTGGACAGTATCAAATTTTCTGGGTGTAATTCTGAAGACAATAAGTAAAATAACTTACTTGGCATTATAGTGACAACATTTAGGGAATACAACAAGTGTTGGGATTAACATGTTTCAAATACATGACATTCTACAAATTACAATGCACTTGAAAAAGAATATACATATAGCAGGTTGGAATTTTGTTATTTTTTTTCCAGAATAAACATCAAAAGGTTGGTTCCTTATGCTGGCATGCTTATTTCAATTTATCCTCCCCTTCACCAAAGATCTTAACAAGCAAATAGTTGGTATACCATTTGTTTGTTTCCTCTATCACAATCTTCCCCATATCTGACAACCTATATCTTTTTCTCAATCTCTTTCTACAGCATGCAAATGCACACTCACAGTCAGTCACTTTGGGGGTAATGAATGTCAATGGCAACCTTCAAATATAATGTTAATACTTATTTTTCTTCCTCCTAATAATATAAAAAAGAACGTATAACCCTTACATCAGCTTTAAATTAAATATTAGTATGACTTAGAATCCAAACTTTCATATATAACTACTGTTAACATTTAAGGACATAATATACCTTCAATAAAAAAAGTGTGATCAAAATAGTATCTGAGAAATGTTATGAAATAATCTTTTGTATACTGTGAAAATGTGTCACTCTGAATGGTTTAATAAAAAGCTGAATGGCCTAGGCAGGATTTCCAGGGAGAGAGGATGCTGGGAAGAAGGGGAGATGCCAGGAGATTCGGAGCAAGAAAGGGTAATACAGAGTAAAAGTAACTGAACCACATAAAAGAATATGGATTAAAAGATATAGATTAATACAAGTTATAAGAGCTAATTAGAAACAAGCCTAAGCTATTGGCCAACCTTTTATAATTAATAATAGTTTCTGTGTCATTCCTGGGGAGCCAACAGTCCCGATGAAAAGGTCTGACTACAAAGAAGCTTTAGTATTTCCAAGAAGAGTTGTTTCACAATCTATATGCAAAATAACTCCTTATTTTGCACTTACTATAATGTCATTATTCTTAAAAGCTTAAGAATGAGTGACAACACAAAGAGCGTGAACCCCAAAAGAAAACCTGCTTATTTTCAAAATTCCAAGAATACTTGAGAAAACTGATTAAATTGCATTTCAGTGCAAATATTATAATGGTTATGAAAAAGAATCAAAATCAGGCCATTTATTTTTTATGACTCAAACTTAAGACAGTTATTCTTTGTTCCCCTAAACTCAATTCTCAGAGTGGCTCCTAGTGTTGCAACAGAACATCAGCTGCAGCTTCCCCTCGCCACTGTCCACACCTCCTGTGGATCTCAAAACCTCACCTTGTCTTTTTCCTCTTTGTTGTGCCCCAACCTCCACCTCTAGCAAACACTCAGTTCAATGATAGGAAAGGCCTGAAAGAAGACAAGGTACCAGGTAGGCTGCCCAGGGAGGGACCTTCTCCATTGTCTCTGTTCCCCAACCTAATTCTCAGGGTAGCCCCCAGGGCTGCAACAGAACACCAGCCTCCATCCATGTATCTGATGACTCCCACAGACCGTCCATCCCTCCATGGCCTCCCCTCCCCATTTCTTCTCTGTGTCCCAGCCCCCAAATTGGGCACGTAACCTCTACTTGGGAAGACACCCCTACTCAACCACAGGCCATGCCTGCCAGAAGACCAACCCTGAAAACACAAGTGGATACCCCATGCTCAACCACAGGCCACACACCACCAGAACACCAGGAAGGCTGCCAACAAATGTTCTGCAACTTCTTGCAGAAGACCCACTCCCCAGGGTCATCCACAGCTCTGTAACAGAATATAAGATACAGCCTTGCCTTGCCCTGTCCATACCTCCTGTGGGACTCATGGTCCATCCCCCTCTGGGCTACTCTCCCACTTTGATTCTGTATCCCATCCCCATCTTGGGCACCATCACTTGCTCAACCACAGGCTATGGCTGCCAAATGACCAGGTAGACTGCTCCCAAATTTTCTCCATTCTCTCTGTTCCCTCAGACCCAATATTTAGGGTCATTCCTAGCACTGAAACAGACTATTTCCCCCGGCTTCCTTTTCCCCCAGTCTCCAACACCAGCAAGCATTCCCATGAACACACAAGTCAAGGAGGCCAGGAAAAGGCAAAACAGTCAACATACAACCCAACAAAGGCAAACCTCAATCCCAGATGCCTAGATACCAACACAAAAACACATTTCACAACAGCAAGGGAAATACGTCTCTACCAAAGCCCACCTATCCTACTACATAAGGTCCTGAATATTCCAACATAGCTAAAGCACAAGATAAAGACCTTAAAACCAATTATATGAATGGCAGAGGTCCTTAAAGAAGAAATGAATAAAGCCCTCAAAGAAGAGAGTACAGGGAGAAATAGCAGGAATGAGGGGGTCAACTGGGGTTTGAGTGGAAATGCAACTTCCTGGAATCTGTGTGGGTGACCCTAGTGAGGACTCCTAGCAACAGAGGTTATGGAGTCTGAACTGACCATCTTTGTAGCCAGCCAAGGTTTTTAGTGGTGGGACTGGGTTGCATTTAGTTGTGCTGTTGGCCGAAGGGGTGCTCAGGAGATTCCTAAATAACCTAAGCTGATACGAGGACAGAAGATCATTCTCTGAAACTGAAAGTGCCATTTCTTAGTACACCATCTATACAGCTCGCTGAATGTGAGAGACTGAGCTCCTCTCTAAATTCTACGTCTACATCTATATCTATATGTACAGTGAAGAAACCATGGAGCTTTCACCCTTCTGTTATAGTCAGTTTGGTTCAAGAAGATATTCTGCATGATCTGGAAAGAGAAAAATGGAGCCAACCCTATTGGAGGAGAGAGCCACTTGTTTGTCCCTGGCTACTTAGCCCAGAAATAATCACACAGAAACTATATTGTTAAATGACTGCTTGGCCCATTAGCTCTAGCTTCTTATTGGTTAACTCTTAAATATAAATTTAACCCATCTCCATTAATCTGTGTATCGCCACGTGGCTGTGGCTTACTGGCTAAAGTTATGGCACCTGTCTCTGGCAGTGTGTGTGGAGGGGCGGGTACATGGCTTCTCCCCTGATTCCACCTCCTTTCTCCCAGCATTCAGCTTTGTTTTCCCTGTCTACCTCTATTCCCTGCACAGGCCCAAAATACTTTCTTTATTAACCAATGGTATTCCCAGCATACAGAGGGGAATCCCACATAACCAACCCAGCTACAAAACCTTCAACCTACAATTTGTCCCGCTTGAAAGATGTGAAGGAGCAATTATGGCAAAGAACTCGTGAGAGTGGCCAACCAATATTTTAACCTGAGTCTCACATCACAAGAAGGAAGCTATTACCTACACTGCCTAGATGGCCAGGAACAAAATATAACTGTCAAGAAAAAAATAATAAAATGATTCCTAATGATATTCTGATCTGTTCATAGATAGGTGTCTTGTACCCTCATCATCAGAGATGCTTCCTCCAGCAGCAGATGGAATGGGAACAGAGACCCATGGCCAGATATTATGTGGGTGAGAGAGACAATTTAAATTGGAGGTCTCTACCAGGTCCCCGCCCTGCTCAGAAATCCGGGAAACCTGCAGAAGAGGGGAAGGTAAGAATAAGAGGAGATGGAGGGCACCAGAACACAGCCCACTGAATCAACTAAGTAGGGTTCACATGGTATGGTGGTTTGAACAGGAATGGCTCCCATAGACTCATATGTTTGACTACTTGGTTCATACAGGGAGTGGTGCTATTAGGAGATATGGTCTTGTTGGAATAGGTGTGGCTTTGTTAGAGGAAGGGTGTCACTAGGGGGTCTGCTTTGAGGTCTCAAAAGCTCAAGTCAGGTAATCTCACTGCCTGCAGATCAGCTCCTTCTCCAGCACCATGTCTGCCTGAATGCTACCATGCTTTTCACCATGACATTAATGTACTAAACCTCTGAACTATAAGCCTACCCTAATTAAACGTTTTCCTTTACAAGGCCTTCCAAGGTCATGGCGTTTCTTAAGAGCAATAGAAACCTTAACTAAGACACACGTGCTCACAGAAACTCAAGTAGTAGGCACAAGGTCTGGATGAGTCTGTACCAAGTTCTCTGAATACAGGTTATGTTTGTTAGCTTAGTGTTTTTGTGGGACTCCTAACAGTGGGAGTAGGTGTATCACTGACTCTTTTGCCTGCTTTTGGGACTCTTTTCCTTTTATTGGGCTGCCTTGTCCAGACTCAATATATAGGTATTTGCCTTGACTTATTATATCATGTTTTGTCCTGTTTGTCATCTCTCAGAGGTCTGCTCTTTTCTGAAAAGGAAACAGACTAAAAGTATGGATCTGGGGAAATGAGGTAGAACAGAGCTGGGAAGCACGGAGGGTATGGAAACTGGCCACAATATACTGTACAAGAGAAGAATCTATTTTCAATAAATAAATAAATGAAAGCATAGGACAGGTTATTAATAACATGATCATTACCTTGAATATTTGAAATGTGCGAGTTAAATTTATAAGCAGATCAGAATTCATAAAAAATCATGCAATATTTTATTATATATATATATATATACTTTTTCTCACACACATAAATTCTAGCAGTATAATGTACTGACCTCAAACAACCATAGATACATTTCTACCAAAACAAAGAAAAAGTTAACTTTCAGATGATTAAGCAAAAGCAATGATGACAATAAGTGAGAAAAAGTAAGATGCAGCAAAGTATTCACAACTGAGAACTATAGGTTTGCTCTATTACACTTAAACTTTTTCTTTAAATTTAAAATCTTTTTAGAATAAAAAGGCAATACATTAAAAAGAAAACAAAACAAAGAAACAAAATCTCTGCATACATCCTAGGTGGTTTGTACCCAAATAATTTGATGTGCAGGCACAGGACATGGCTTCAGCAGTTCAACAGAAAAGAATAAGAAATCTTACAAAACAGAAAGTTTCCCATCAGTCACCAAGGTTACCACAATACATACCCATGAGTCCAAAGGTATCTAGATTCTCCTGTCATCACCAGCAAACTCCGACGAGGTAACATAACTTGTACAGTGACACCCTCTGGGTGCTTAAAATCCATAACAATCTTAGAGCAAAGACAAATGTTGAAAGGTTATCACCAAGAAAAGAAGGGTTAATACTGAGTCTAGTGTCATACATTCCAGAAATTAAGGATGGTTCATTAATGCTGACCATATTTCTAGGTTAACAGCTAAGTAAAGCTAAAACTTCCTCTAACACAATAAGGACAGGTCACCCCAGTGGGGTGACAAACTTTTATATTGAAATATGAGGTGAAGTTCAGGAATCCACATTTTGTTTTGTTTTGTTTTGTTTTTCGAGACAGGGTTTCTCTGTGGCTTTGGAGCCTGTCCTGGGACTAGCTCTTGTAGACCAGGCTGGTCTTGAACTCACAGAGATCCGCCTGCCTCTGCCTCCCGAGTGTTGGGATTAAAGGCGTGCGCCACCATCGCCCGGCAGGAATCCACATTTCTAAGAACATCCCAGGAAACTCTAAGGCAGGTAGTAAGAGGACAACAGCATGTGAAGCACTAAGGCAGTGCCACACAGGATTCTGTAGCAAAAGCACTCTCCTAGTCAGGCTGAAAAGCTTGTTTGCAACTACTTTTAGATTAAAGACAATCAGCAACAAAAAAGAGAAGAATAAACTTGCAAATTTTGCAAATAACCCTAACTGCCGCACTTGCATCCTGACCACAGTACCCTGTTCCACTCCCTCAGGAAGCATCTGGTGCCCAGACTGAGACAGATAAAGTTTGTGGGCAATGTCAACGTTTTTATGGTATTTCTGGGAAATTTAAGGGAATTGACAATTGTGGCCCAGGTCTGATCTAATATGCTTATGTTATGTCCAATCATTTTGTACCCCATACCCACTATGTTAATGTTGTGGTTTTTGCATATAAAATTTTTCTGGAATTGCTGTTCCGGGTGCTCTATCTCTTTGGAGACTAGAGACACCCAGTGGCGCCCTCGCTAATAAACCCTCTTGCTTCTTGCATCTGCTGGACTGGTTAATTGAGTCGCGGGGCTTCTCCCTCTTGGGCCTACACCCAAGTGGGTGAGGGTCTTTCAAGGCTGACCCACTGAGACAGTTTGCTTGAGCTAATGAGAGATCACCAACTCCAACTGGACTGGGAGTGAAAGCATGGGATCAAACTAGTCCTGCTGAATGTGGCTGACAGTTGGGGCAGACTGAGGGGTCACTCACAGAGGCTCTGGGATTTGTCTCTACTGCATGATAGGATTGGAAAGAGGAGGGGTATGAGGGAGTGTGGAGGGAGTGGGAGGAGGGGAGGGAGTGGGAATTGGACTGGAATTTTTTTTAAGTAATAAAAAAAATTATTAAGTAATAAAAAAAATTCAACATTTTACAAATGGAACAAACATTTAACTTGTGAAATTCAAACACTGCCCCTGGCATCAAAGGAAAGCAATGTTTTTCAAATTCAGAAACGGCAGTCTAACCAAATAAGAACAGACAAACATAAACACGAGACTAATCATTTTCAAAACATTTGTCGTAATATACACAGACCATGTGGCAAGGAAAAATACTTAATAACCAATAACACAAAATTATAAACAGTATATTTTAGAGTATAAAGAGTACTTATTACTAATGGATATTATTGTCCTGTTCTTGGTACTACATCTATCAAACTAGCATCTACCACCTAAAACATTTCATTAAAAACTAGTCTTAGGTTATTAATTTATAAATAGGTATACAAAGCAAACCTCCACAGATACAAAAAAATATCAGTGTCCACCTGTGTCTTATCAGATTATCACGGATTAAAGTTAGAAGGGAACAACAACGCTATCCCCAGAAAGCCGACAAACTCATGGAAACTGAACAGTCAACTGCTGAACCATAACTGGGTCAAGGAAGAAATTAAGAAAGAAATGAAAGTCTTCCTTAAAATTAATGGAAATAAGGAGACAATATACTCAAACCTATGGGACACAATGAAAGCAGTGCTAAAAGGAAAGTTCATAGCACTAAGTGCCCACTTAAAGAAAACGGAGAGAGCATACATTGGAGACTTAACAGCACACCTGAAAGCTCTAGAAAAAAAGAAGCAGACTCAACTAGGAGGAGTAGAAGACTGGAAATAATCAAACTCAGGGCTGAAATCAACAAAATAGAAACAGAGAAAACAATCCAAAGAATCAATGAAATAAAAAGTTGGTTTTTGGAGAAAATCAACAAGATCGACAAACCCCTATCCAAATTAATTAAACGACAGAGAGACAACACGCAAATAAATAAGATCAGAAATGAAAAGGGGGACATAACCACAGACACAGAGGAAATTCAGAGAATCATTAGATCTTACTACAAAAGCCTGTATGCCACAAAAATGGAAAAGAAATGGACATTTTTTTAGAAAAGTACCATATACCAAAGTTAAACCAAGACCAGGTGAACAATCTAAATAGACCTGTTAGTCGCGAAAAATTAGAAGCTGTTATCAAAAACCTCCCTTCCAAAAAAAGCCCAAGACAAGATGGTTTCAATGCAGAATTCTACCAGAACTTCCAAGAAGACCTAATACCTATACACCTTAATGTATTTCACAATATAGAAACAGAAGAGTCATTGCCAAATTCCTTTTATGAAGCTACAGTTACTCTGATACCAAAACCGCACAAAGACCCAACCAAGAAAGAGAATTACAGGACTATCTCACTCATGAATATCGCCGCAAAAATTCTCAATAAAACACTAGCCAATCGAATCCAAGAACACATTAGAAAAATTATCCATTATGATCAAGTAGGCTTCATCCCAGAGATGCAAGACTGGTTCAACATACGCAAATCTATCAATGTAATCCACCATATAAATAAACTGAAAGAAAAAAAAACATATGATCATTTCATTAGATGCTGAAAAAGCATTTGACAAAATTCAACACCCTTTTATGATAAAGGTCTTGGAGAGATTAGGGATACAAGGGTCATACCTAAATATAATAAAAGCTATTTACAGCAAGCCGACAGCTAACATTAAATAAACAGAGAAAAACTCAAAGTCATCCCACTAAAATCAGGATCAAGACAAGGATGTCCACTCTCTCCATACCTCTTCAATATAGTGCTGGAAGTTCTAGCAATAGCAATAAGACAACATAAGGGGATCAAGGGGATTCGAATTGGAAAGGAAGAAGTTAAGCTTTCGTTATTTGCAGATGATATGATAGTATACATAAGCGACCCCAAAAACTCTACCAAAGAACTCCTACAGCTGATAAACACCTTTAGTAATGTGGCAGGATACAAGATCAACTCCAAAAAATCAGTTGCCTTCCTATACACTAAGGATAAGGAAGCAGAGAGGGAAATCAGAGAAGCATCACCTTTCACGATAGCCACAAATAGGATAAAATATCTTGGGGTAACTCTGACCAAGGATGTGAAAGATCTATTTGACAAGAACTTTAAGTCTTTGAAGAAAGAAATTGAAGAGGATACCAGAAAATGGAAGGATCTCCCTTGCTCGTGGATTGGGAGGACCAACATAGTAAAAATGGCAATTCTACCAAAAGCAATCTATAGATTCAATGCAATCCCCATCAAAATCCCATCAAAATTCTTCACAGAGCTGGAGAAGACAATAATCAACTTTATATGAAAAAACAAAAACCCAGGATAGCCAAAACAATCTTATACAATAAAGGATCGTCCAGAGGCATTACCATCCCTGACTTCAAACTCTATTACAGAGCTACAGTATTAACAACAGCTTGGTATTGGCATAAAAACAGAGAAGTCGACCAATGGAATCGAATAGAAGACCCGGACTTTAACCCTCAATCCTATGAACACCTGATTTTCGACAAAGGAGCTAAAAGTTAACAATGGAAGAAAGAAAGCATCTTCAACAAATGGTGCTGGCAAAACTGGATGTCAATCTGTAGAAGAATGAAAATAGATCCATATCTATCACCATGCACAAAACTCAAGTCCAAATGGAATAAAGACCTCACTATCAGTCAGAACACACTGAACCTGATAGAAGAGAAAGTGGGAAGTTCTCTAAAACACATGGGCACAGGAGACTACTTCCTACGTATAACCCCAGCAGCACAGACATTAAGGGCCTCATTGAATAAATGGGTCCTCGTGAGACTGAGAAGCTTCTGTAAAGCAAAGGACACTGTCACCAAGACAAAAAGGCAACCCACTGACTGGGAGAAGATCTTCACCAATCCCGCAACAGACAAAGGTCTGATTTCCAAAATATATAAAGAACTCAAGAAACTAGACTGTAAAAGGCTAATCAACCCAATTATAAAATGGGGCACTGAGCTGAACAGAGAACTCTCAACAGAAGAAGTTCAATAGGCCAAAAGACACTTAAGGTCATGCTCAACCTCCTTAGCGATCAGGGAAATGCAAATCAAGACAACTTTAAGATACCATCTTACACCTGTCAGAATGGCTAAAATAAAAAACAACAATGATAGCCTTTGCTGGAGAGGTTGTGGAGAAAGGGGTACCCTCATCCATTGCTGGTAGGAATGCAAACTTGTGCAACCACTTTGGAAAGCAGTGTGGCGGTTTCTCAGGAAATTCGGGATCAACCTACTCCTGGACCCAGCAATACCACTCTTGGGAATATACCAAAGAAAGGCCTTATCATACAACAAAAGTATATGCTCTACTATGTTCATAGCAGCATTGTTTGTAATAGCCAGAACCTGGAAACAACCTAGATGCCCTTCAATGGAAGAATAGATGAAGAAAGTATGGAATATATACATATTAGAGTATTACTCAGCAGTAAAAAAAAAGGACTTCTTGAATTTTGCATGCAAATGGATGGAAATAGAAAACACTATCCTGAGTGAGGTAAGCCAGACCCAAAAAGAGGAACATGGGATGTACTCACTCATATTTGGTTTCTAGCCATAAATAAAGGACATTGAGTGTATAATTTGTGATGCTAGAGAAGCTAAATAAGAAGGAGAACCCAAAGAAAAACATATAATCATCCTCCTGGATATTAACCTTCACCAGGCGATGAAAGAAGACAGAGACAGAGACCCACATTGGAGCACAGGACTACAACCCCAAGGTCCAAATCAGGAGCAGAAGGAGAGAGAGCATGAGCAAGGAACTCAGGACAGCGAGGGGTGCACCCACACACTGAGACAATGGGGATGATCTTTCGGGAACTCACCAAGGCCAGCTGGCCTGGGTCTGAAAAAGCATGAGATAAAACCGGACTCGCTGAACATAGCGGACAATGAGGACTGCTGAGAACTCGAGAACAATGGCACTGGGTTTTGATCCTACTGCACGTACTGGCTTTGTGGGAGCCTAGGCTGTTTGGATGTTCACCTTACTAGACCTGGAAGGAGGTGGGAGGTCCTTGGACTTCCCACAGGGCAGGGAACCTGGTCTGCTCTTTGGGCTGATGAGAGCGGGGGACTTGATTGGGGGACGTGGAGGGATATGGGAGGCGGTGGCAGGGAAGAGACAGAAATCATTAATAAATAAATAAATAATAATAAAAACAAAAGAAAAAGAAAAAGTAATAAGAGACTAACAAATGTCATGATACAAATGGACTTAACAGACATCTATAAAACATTTTGCCCAAATACAAAATAATATACCTTTTTCTCAGTACCTCATGGAACCTTCTTTAAAATTGACCCATACTCAGTAACAAAGCAAACCTCAACAGACACAAAAATGTTGGAGTACGCTCCCCACGTATCTTATCAGATCACCATTGCTTAAAGTTAGATTTCAACAACACTAATTGTAGAATATACTCATGGAAATTGAACAATGCTCAACCCCTGGGTCAAGAAAGAAATTAAAGACTTTCTAGTATTCAATGAAAATTAATGTACTACACACCAAAGCCTATGGAACAGTATGAAAGCAGTGCTAAGAGGAAAGTTCATATCCCTAAGTGCCTACATAAAGAAAATGAAGAAATCTCACACTAATGACTTAACAGCACAGGTGAAAGCTGTAGAACAAAACAAAGCAGACTCACCCAGCAGGAATAGACAGCAAGAAATAATCAAGTTGAAGGCTGAAATCACTAAAATACGAAGAAAGAAAGCAAAACAAAGAATCAATGAAACAAAGGGCTGGTTCTTTGAGGAAATCAACAAGACAGACAAACACTCATCCAAACTAACCAAAAGGCAGAAAGAAAATATCTAAATTAGCAAAATCAGAAATAAAACAGGGGCCATAGCAAAGATACTGATAAATCCCAAGACTCATTAGGTCATACTTCAAAAACCTGTACTCCACAAAATTGGAAAATCTAGAAGCAATGGACAATATTCTGGACAGGTACCACATACAAAAATTAAATCAAGACAAGATAAACAATTTAAATAGACCTGTAACCCCTAAGAAAATAGGAGTCATCAAAAGCCTCCCAACCAAAAACAGTCCAGACCTAGATTACTTCAGAGCAAAATTCTACAAGAACTTCAAAGAGCTTAATAATATCTGTACTACTCAAATTGTTTCACACAATAGAAACAGAAGGAACATTGTCAAACTCTTTTTACTAGGCTACTGTAACCCTGATACCCAACCAAAGACTCAACCAAGAAAGGTAAATACTCAATAAAATATTAGCAAACCAAATCCAAGAACAAATAAAAAAAAATCATCCACCATGATCAAGTTGGCTTCATCCCAGAGATGCAGGGATGGTTCAACATATGAATATCTGTCAGTGTATTCCACCATATAAATAAACTGAAAGAAAAAAAACAACACGATTATCTCATTAGATGCTTAGACAAAATCTAACACCCCTTCATGATAAATAATTTGGAGAGGTCAGGGATACAAGGAATATACCAAAACATAATAATGACATTATACAGCAACCTGACATCCATCATCAAATCAAATGGAAAGGATCTCAAAGTGATTCTATTAAAATCTGGAACAAGAAGAGGCTGTCCACTCTTTCCCTATCTATGCAATACACTACTCAAAGTTCTAGCTAGAGCAATAGGACAATTAAAGGAGTTCAAGGGGTTAAAAACTGGAAAGGAAGAAGTCAAACTTTCACTATTTGCAGAGGATATGATAGTTCACATAAGTAACCCCAAAATGTCTATGAGGGAACTTCTACAGCTAATAAACACCTTCAGTAATGTAGCAGGATGCAAGATCAACTCAAAAAAATCAGTAGCCCTCCTATATACAAATGATAAAAGGGAAGAAAAAGAAATCAGAGAAACATCACCCTTTACAATAAATAGCCACAAACAACATAAAATATCTTGGGGTGACACTAATCAAAGAAGTAGGAGACTAGCATGAAAAAAAACTTTAAGTCTTTGAAGAAAGAAACTGAAGAAGATATCAGAAAATGGGAAGATTTCCCATGCTCCTGGATAGGTAGAGTCAATAATAAAAATGGCAATCTTACAAAAGCAATCTACAGATTCAATAAAATCCCCATCAAAATCTCAACACAATCCTTCATAGACCTCAAAAGAACAGCACTCAACTCCATATGGAAAAACAAAAAACTCATGATAGCCAAAACAATCCTGTACAAGAAACAAACTTCTGGAGGCATCAACAACCCTGAGTTCAAGCTCTACTATAGAGCTATAATAATGAAACCAGCTTGATTTTGTCAAAACAGACATGTGGACCAATGGAATTTGCTTTAGCCAGCGCAGCCTGGATAGCCAAGACTAGCGGGATTGAGACATGGAGGCTTCTTTTCAGGTGGAAGAACAGCAACCTTTATTTTGCCCAGCAACCTTTTATACCTCTACTCCATCTGTGGAGACCCACCGGCCAGAAAGAACACAAACATCCTTGTCAATTACAGACCACAAGGAAGTTCCGCTGTCAGTCAGGGGGAGTAAGGGCAGCTGGATCAAAACGGAATTGAATAGAAGATCTTGGTATTAATCCATACACCTATGAACACCTGATTTTTGACAAAGAAACTAAAATTTTACAATGAAAAAAGAAAAGCACCTTCAACAAATGGTGCTGGTATAACTGGATGTCAGCATGTAGAAGAAGGCAAATAGATCCATATCTATCCCCATGCACAAGCCCAAAAGGATCACACACCTTAAGAAAATGATCGGCACTGAACCTGATAGAAAAGATAGCGGGAAGTGGACTTCAATGCATGGGCACAGGAGACCACTTCCTATATATAACATCAATAGCACACACTCAGAGATTAACAATCAATAAACGGAACAACCTGAAACAGAGAAGCTTCTATAAGGCAAAGGACACAGTCAATAAGACAAAATGGCAGCCTATAGAATGGGAAAAGATCTTAACCAACTCCACATTGGACAGAAGACTGATCTCCAAAATACACAAAGAACACAAGAAACTAAACATTAAAATACCAAATCATCTAATAAAAATGGGGTACATATCTAAACAGAAGAATCTCATATGGCGAAAAGACACTTAAGGAATTGCTCAACATACTTAGCAAACAGGGAAATGTAAATCGAAATGACTCATGTTACACCTGTCAGAAGGGCTAAGATCAAAAACAGCAATGATAGTTATGCTGGAGAGGATGTGGAGTAAGCAAGCAGAACACTCCTTCATTGCTGGTGGAAGCACAAACTTGTACAGCAATTTTGAAAATCAGTACGGCAGTTTCTCAGAAAATTTGGAATCAATGTACCTCAAGATTCAGCAATACCACTCTTGGGCATATACTCAAAAGATACACACTCATATCACAAGGATATTTGCTCAAACGTGCTCACAGGAGCCTTATTCTTAAGAGTCAGAACCTAAAAACATCCGAGATGTATGTCAACAGAACAGATAAAGAAAATGTGGTATATTTACACAAGGAGTTCTACTCAGCGGTAAAAAACAATAAAACTTGCAGTGCAAATGCAGTGGTAAAAAACAATGAAATTTGCATGCAAATGCATGGAACTATAAAAAAAAATCTGTTTTTTTGGGTTTTTTTGTTTGTTTGTTTTTTTCGAGACAGGGTTTCTCTGTAGCTTTGGTGCCTGTCCCAGAACTAGCTCTTTGTAGACCAGGCTGGCCTCGAACTCCCAGAGATCCGCCTGCCTCTGCCTCCCGAGTGCTGGGATTAAAGGCGTGCGCCATTCTGAATGAGGTAACCCAGACCCAGAAAAATAAACATTTTATATACTCACTCATGAGTGGATATTAGATGTAAAGCAAAGGATAACCAGTCTGTAGTCCACAACCCCAGAGAAGCTGGGTAACAAGGAGGACCCTAAGAAAGACATACATGGATCCCCCTGGGAAGGGGAAATAGACAAGTTCTCCTGAGAAAATGGGGAGCGTGCAGGGTGTGTTAGGGGGGGAGTAGACAAGGAAGGGCGAAAAGGGAGGAGGAGGGGAGAAGGGGAGGGAGGGAAGAGGAAAACAGGAGGGAATAGGATGGTGGAGACTGGTGAAGGGCAGAGAGGGAGAGCAATGAAAAAGATATCTTGATTGTGGGAGCCATTATGGGATTAGCATGAAACCTGGCACCAGGCAAATTCCCAGAAATCCACAAGGATGACCCGAGCCAAGACTCTAAGTAATAGTGGAGATGGTGCCTGAACAGGCCTTCCACTGTAATCTGTAATCAGATTGATGAATACCTGAGTTATAGAACCTTCAACCAGCAACTGAAGAAAGAA
The DNA here is from genome assembly GCF_018167655.1 of Microtus oregoni. Classification (NCBI taxonomy): domain Eukaryota; kingdom Metazoa; phylum Chordata; class Mammalia; order Rodentia; family Cricetidae; genus Microtus; species Microtus oregoni. The sequence continues at coordinate 20,155,139 of NW_024543093.1, read as the reverse complement.
GAAAAAGGAGACGAGTCAAAGAGAAGGCGGAGCAATAATATGAGCAAAGGGGTTCAACACCATAATGGGGATACAAAGAGAAACAGCTGACCTGAGCTAGAGGGAGCTCGATGACTCTGGACTGATAGTAGGGGAACCTATATAGTAACAAACTAGGTCCTGTGAATGTGGGTGACAATTGTTTAGATTGGGCAGTCTGTGGAGCCACTAGCTTTGGCTGTGGGACCAAGATTTATCCCTAGTGCTTGAACTGGTCTTTTGGAGCCCACTCTTTTTGCCAGGATACCTTGCTCAGCCTAAATGTGGGAGGAGAGCATTGGTTCTGCCTCAAAGCTACATGTCAGACTTTGTTGATTCGCCATGCCATTACCCAGTCTGATAGGGATGGGGTGGGGGGAAGATGAAGGGAGCAGGAGGAGGGGAGAAAGTAGTAACTGGGATAGGTATGTAAAATGAGAAAAGACAGTTTTAAAAAAATAATTAATTAATGTTAGAAAGAAAGAAAGAAAGAAAGAAGAAATGTTAATTTTGAAATTTTCAAAATCTCAAAATTTTACTTCCCCTCAAACTATCTTTTAAGGTAAAATCTGTGCCTGTAATAACTATAACTCATATCTTTCCTAGCTATTACATAGAAAGTTCTAACAAAAAACTTAATCATTCCACTAGCAGATGAAAAGCACATCTCCAGAGACAAGATTTCAGTTAGAAAAAACACAAGATTCCCCTCTCTTACATCATTTATTTTGTTTTTTTTGTTTTGTTTTTTTTTTTTTTGGATTTTCGAGACAGGGTTTCTCTGTGGCTTTGGAGCCTGTACTGGAACTAGCTCTGTAGACCAGGCTGGCCTCGAACTCACAGAGATCCTCCTGCCTCTGCCTCCCAAGTGCTGGGATTAAAGGCATGTGCCACCACCGCCCGGCTCTTACATCATTTAATTAAGTACTTCTAGTGTTTAATTTCATATTTCCTTGGAAGGGAGGCAGATTTCTCAAGGAGAAAAGAAGCAAATTCCTACCTTTGACATACCTTCTTGCTTACAGTTTCCCAGGACAGCAACAAAGCTAGCTCACTTGTCCCTGCCCTCTCTTCAATCTTTTTCAGAACTAACCAGTATATATAATCTAACATGCTCCTTCTGGTCTAATGTTACAGGGCCAGCCTTTTCCTCTAAACAGTCAGTGCAAATAAGAACAACATATTTATATAACTCAGAGGTGAAGAGTGAAATGGCCATAGACCTACAATGAAGTCTGCCATCACTTTTCTCATTAGGGAGCTGATGACATGCTGATCTCACTTGTCATTTTTTTTTTTTTTAATTTCTCAGCTTTGGGAAGAAAACTCAAGAATGTTACTCACTGATCTTCTAAAACTACAAGTAACAATCGGCAACATAGAAAACGAACTGTTTTTTCTCCCATTAATTCTAAAACCTTCTATACAAAAACTACATATGTAAGTGATAAGATCGTTTACTATATCAAATGAATCATATTGGTTTTTTAATCACAGCAATAAGATGATCAGAAGAATACAGCAAAGGTTAAGAAGCCAGAGTACTTAAGCTATAGAGATGGGAACTGTACAGATATAAGGGGGAAGAGACAAAAGGAGGAAGAGAGGAGGAGGAAAGGAGGGTGAGAGGCAAATAGTACTTGCCTTCAGGAGAGACATCAGATTTCCAATAACCCCTAGTCAGATGCTCTCATATTTCAAAAATTACTTTGGATTTTTTTTTTTAATTTCTGTCTGAAAGTCCATTTGAAACTTGTATATACTATAAGTGTTACATCTCTGAGAGGAAAGGTATTCTGGCAGTAGAAAGATAAGGAATACCAAAGTCATATCACCCAAAAAAACCTAACACAAAATAATTTTTGGAAAAGACACAAGAGGGTGTTTGTCTCTGCTTGGAAGAAAAGCAGCAAAGAACTGAACAGGACATCGGCTTTATATAGGGTTTTTGGGGGGAGGAAGACCTCTCCAGGGTGGCCTGATCTTGAGGCAAGTTCAGAAATTGCTGTAATTCTCTGGCCTGATCTTGGGGGCAAACTCATGAATTAATGGAATTTTGTGACCTGATCGCATGCCCCCCCCCCCCCCCGTAGGGTAGAGCTTAGCCACCTGCATCTCCAGACAGAAATAGCTATTAAAACTGTAAGAGTAGTCTTGAGGGACAGGGCCCGGGCCACATGCCTCAAGGGGCTAGGTCTGGCTATCAGAGTAGTCGGGGCCTGGTCCCTCATTCATTGAGGGGCTTATATTCACCATATTAAAGCATGGCTCTGCATGTATAGCAGCTCAAGCAAAGTGCAAGAGAAATCAATCCCTGAATAAACATGGGCCTTTATTTTACCTGGCGGGGCAGATATTACCCTCTGCTAACATTTCTGAAAGCCCTGACTCAAGTTACCCAAGAATAAAGGTCTACCATGTGGCCGGTATGGAGGCACAGGCTTTTAATCCTAGCACTCAGGAGGCAGAGGCCGGTGGATCTTTGTGAGTTCCAGGCCAGTCTGGTCTACATAAGGAGATCAAAACCAAAAAGATTACATCTAAAGCAACAACAGCCAAATAAATAAATGAGTAGTTTATGTATTTGTATTTCAGTTCTGTCATTATCTCATTATCCTACTTCATACAGTGACTATCGTTTGCCATCAGGCGACAATGAAACAAAGGCAGGTCAAAAATTGGCCAAACAGTACCCGAGAAAATCTATCTGTATTTTACCCAACTGCTAATTTGAAATGTATCAATAAATGTATAAACTTTGCTGGCATCTGATGACAACTTAAAAAAAAAAAGGGAGGGGTGGTCATTTAGGAACTAACATGCTAACAAAGTTCTTTCCTTTTAGAAATTTTAATTCATTTTAATTAGAATGGATAATCCCACATGGGGAAACAAGGCACTGTGGAAGGTAAAATAGGCTAAAAGCTGATTTAAAAACAAAAAGAAAAAAAAAATGCTTCAGCACTTACCTCTGACCCCAAACTGAGAGAAATAATCTCATCCTCAAATGCAGAATGTGTGTCAATATGGGCAGGAATTCCTGAGATAGAAAACATGACAATATCACTTCATCGTCCATAGCAGATTTAGACTACACGCATGTAGTCTCACATAATTATGGTGAAAAGATTGTTTGGTTCTTAAGAACGTACTATAATCTTAGTTAGAGGGAAACAGAATGAATATGACTCAACAAAATTAAGCTAAATATAAAACAGGATAACTCGACATCAAAGTAAAATGACATTGAGAACTGACTTTAAATAAAGTCTCAGGAGTAACTGCTTAAATAGGACACTTTCCATTCACAGTCCAGGAGGCCAATGTGGAAGACAGATACAAATCATTCTTTTCCATAAACACTGGGATTCTCAAAGACTTTGACAACAGAGGCCATTAATACACTAAATATTTAGTGTATTAATAATTAAGATACCACTTTTTCCATTCATCAGTCTGGCAAATGAGTAGAAATTGGTAAAGAAACTATAACTCAGAGAAAAGATACAAAGAAGAAAGATACATCCTACTACAGGATGTATAGACTGGTGGAAAGCCAGACAGGAAAACAAGAAATTCAAATACTTACAATAATTACACCACAGTACACATCTAAAGGCCTAGCCCTGCGGGAGCCAGGAAAGGAGCAGCTCAAGTTTGAGTCAGTCTTGAGGGCTGGGAATGCAGCACAGTGACTGGGTTCCTGTCTAGCAGGTACTAAGCTGTGGCGATACTTTGTTTGTGCTATAATAACTAAGTTTGCTGGAAGATCAGAGTGCAGTTTTAGCCACTAGTTAACCACAGAGGCCAGGCATGTGGGAAAAGGAAAGAGGAAGTGATATGGCTCAATAGAGAGAAAAAGTGATAATAAGGCAAGGTACAGAAAGAAGTTCAACCCCTTTCAGCTGAAAAGTTAGCTAGGTTAAGAGGTGGCTGTTGCTTGCTCCTTTGTCTCTCTGATCTTTCAACATTTATCCCAATATTTGACTCCAGATTTTTATTATAATTCACGCTACACTAGGTCCTAAATTTAATCCTCAGCATCACAATGAAACAATAAAAAATAAAATATAAAGCATTCCATGATTTAAAAAAAAAAAGTGGGACAAAAAGCGATTCCCTTTGGGGTGGGGGGAATCACTTAACTACAAATATCGGGTGAAAATGCTACTAATAAGCTACCTATACCTAAGATTTTCACTGACAAATACTCCTAGAATTACCTTACACATTCTAAAGCAGGAGGAGAAAAATCATCCAACCAGTTACCTTTCTTCCTTTCTGTGGCTAACTTGCTTCTTCTATTATGCATTTCTTGTTTTCCAAGCTACCAACTCCCTCCCTAGTATGTTGAGAGAGGAACAAAAACTACAAACAGCCATGTATATCCATTTAGTTATATTTTATAATGGAAGCTCCTCAAGCAATGGAGGTACAGACTACAAGTAATAAGAAGTAATACAGATACTGAATATTATCGAAGCAGTCTAAAACTTAATTTTAGATAAAATAAAAACAAAAAACACTGAATTTTGATCTCGAAAAGTTTCATAATCTTCTTAATTCTGAAATACACAACAGGGATATTAAAGAAGAAACAAAGGGGGCTGGAGATATGGCTAAGTGATTAAGAGCACTAGATACTCTTCCCAGAAGACCCAGGTTCAGTTTCCAACACCCACATAGCAGCTCACAACCATCTATAACTTCAGTTCCATGGGACACGATACTTTTCCTTCTGACCTCCTAGGGCACTAGGAGTCACACGTGATTCACAGACATGCATACAGTCAAAACACACACACACACACACACACACACACACACACACATATATATATATATATATATATATAGAGAGAGAGAGAGAGAGAGAGAGAGAGTTAAAAGAAAATAGATAACCTAAAATGAAAGAAAATGTTTTTTTCACCTACCATGCCCAGGCTCATACTGATTTATGGTCAACTGATCAGGTTTATGTTTAATGTAACCTTCTTTCAACCATTTTTCCAAAATGCTGTTGCAAATATCAGGAAGACCTAAAGTTGGTAACCAGAAAAGCAAAACACACTCAAAAACTATATATTTAACCAAAAATATAAAAGTAACATTGATACTAATCTGAGCTTTTAGTGTTGTGGTCAAAAAAAGATGACAAATCCACAGGCAAAACAAATTAAAAATAGATCTGTAAGAATATTTAAAGTTTTTACACCATTGACACAATCAAATAAAAAGCACAAAATAATAATTTTGCTAATAACAAATTTGACATTTTATAAAATGATAATAAACTTAATATAATGCCCTTATCCAATATCACTGTTTCATATATATCTTATACCAGGCTGAGAGTAATCTTATATCTTATTTTTGATGTGCTTATGTTTTGACTATGACTCATCACATAGGCTTAGATATGGATATTTTCCATTGGAAGCATCATATCTACTCTCAAACATCCTCAGATTTTGGAGAAATTGGAATTTTATATTTTCAGATTTACAGAGACTCAACCTAGAGACTTTATGTTAGAAATTAAATACTTTGTCAAATTTTAAATATCTACAAGGCACAAGGAGTATATATGTGAGAAACATGCTATAAGTGGATGATAGAGCACTACTTTTACAATACGAAGCTATTCATGTTCAACTATGTGCTTGAATAGATACATACATACAGTTTGGATATGAACTTATTTCATGAAAAGTGAGAAGAATGTGTGTTAACCTGATTAGAGCACATGTTTCTTAAGGGAAGAAGAAGAGAATGAGGATAGACATAAATAGGAAAACACAAACTGAGGTAATTCTAAAACAGAAAAAAATATATGCACTCAAAAAGACAGAGAAGGAACATGCAAATCAACAAAATCAGAAGGAAAAAGGAAGACATAATAGACACCAAGGAAACCAGAAAATCATTAAAAACCTATACACCACACAACTGGAAAATCTAAAAGTGACAAATTTCTATTTATTTATTTATTAAAAATTTCCACCTCAATTCCACTCTTGGGAATATACCCAAGAGACAGACAAATTTCTTTTGTTTTTTTTTTGTTTGTTTGTTTTTCGAGACAGGGTTTCTCTGTGGCTTTGGAGCCTGTCCTGGAGACAAATTTCTTAATAGTTACCATAGTTAAATCAAGATCAGAACTAGAAATAGTCATTAAAAGTCTCTAAACCAAAAAAAGGCCAGGGCCAGAATTCTACCACATGTTCAAAAAAGAAGTAATACCAGTATGCCTAAAATTATTACACAAAACAGAAAAAGAAGCAACAATGCCACGTTTATTATGAGGCTAGTCATCCTCTTACTGAAACCACACAAAGACTCAACAAAGAAGAGAATTAATGACCAATATCCCTCAACACAAAAATATTCAACAATTAGTTAATAAGAAGCCTGAGCAAACAGGTCAACCAGTTGATAATTAATATAAACTTCTGTGTGCTTTTTGGGGACTGAATGGCTACAGGACCAGGTGGGACAGAAACCTCTGTCAACACAGGGAGAAGATGGAGGAGAAACTGCAGTCAGGATGCAAAATAAATGAAGGAAGGAAGGAAGGAAGGAAGGAAGGAAGGAAGAGAAGTAGACAAGAGCTTCGACTTCATCTGTATATTTGAACTTTTATAACTAAACTCGGCCACTTACTGAATGAAAATGCTCTCAATTTAACCAGTCACCTCAAAAATTGGCCTACAGATGACACGCACCTCAACTACTATAGATTTCTTATAGATCACATCATCCTTCCCATGCCAGTACCCGCTGTGTATTAATATGTACTTACCGCCAGGTAAGGGCTTATCTTTATCCACAGTGTTGTTCTCATAGTTGAATTCATAACCAAAATGTTTAACTCTTCTGTGTTTTAAGGACTTTTGAACTGTATAAAGAAAATAAACTGCTTGAAAGAAAAGGACAGCACACTTCATATTTCACTCAACATTATAAGGAGTTGTTAGGTAATGACAGCTTCTAATTGCTAAATTTCCTGTTTTAATAGCATTACCCATAATGTTTATATAATTTGTTTCATTATGCTTAAAACACATATTAATGTGAGAGGAATATGCATATATCCTGCCACTCACAGGGTTGCTAGTTATCTGGAAAGAGGTGAAGCAGCTCTCATGGGATGTCCTATTCCATTAGTGCCAGAGAAAATCTCAGAGCAGAGAGAAAATGTTGGGATCCAGGTCAGTCTAGAGCCTTCTCAGAGACCCCGATGAAACAACTAAAGGAACACTAGCTCTGTGTCCTTGCCTAGCAGCAGATCTGGCAAGGTCCAGTCTGGGGCCGAGGACAGGGCCTTGAAGGAGTCAAGGATTCAGATTCTGGGAATCTGACTTCTCCCCATTGAACAGACTACAGACTATATTTTTCAGTCCCAGTCCTGAGTGCTTAGCCTGTGACACATGAGTCAAGTCAAGAAGTAAACAAGATTTTAAACAGTGAAAGATCTGATAAAAGCTATGTTAATATTACTCAGACTAGAGTTTAGAACAGGTCACTAATACAAATGTTATATATAATAATGTTGTTAAGAACTATTAGTGTGGCTTGCCTACTACCATGTCCAAGCTACTTTCAGTGATCTTGGGAAAACAGTAAAATGCCAATAAACCTATGGTGTACAATGAAAGCAAGAGCAGAAACAGGATATTTTCCAAAAATCTAATTTATGGACCTTGTAGTTTTACTTACAATTCTGATTGCCTGTGTCTCCTGTCCAATTAACACTTTCCAAAAGCATTTTCTCATCCTCAGAAGAAATAATTTCTTCTACCACCAAGAGCCCAGGAGGCAAGGCTTGAAGCCCCAACTTTTTCCATTGTGCTACAGGAAAATGAATTAAAATACTCATATACAAAATCTGAACTCCTGGAAAAAAATAAATTCTGCACCAATGTCACAGTTTGCAAAGCTCTAAATCACCATTTTCAGAAGAATGCTGAAGGCCCACAGAAAGGGCAAAAGCAAAGATCAAAATCAGAGTTGTACTGTAATGTACTCTTTATAGTTCGTTTTAACAAAGAATGGCACTCAAGTCTTCTGTTTGCACATGATTGAGTCACTTTGTAAACTTCATTTGAAGACAAGGCTTTTCATATAGTTATAAACTGCTATTAAAAAAATGTCAAGGGTAAAACAATACAAAATGGGGATGGAAACCACAAGATCAATTCATTTAATACAGAAAAGGCTTTAACAAAGTTCAACATTCCTTTATGATACAATCTCTGAAGAACTAGAAAGTACCATATGCCAATATATAAATATATATATATATATATTAACAAACCTATGGACAATTATGCTAAACAAAGAAAAACTGAATATACTTCCTCTAATATCAACAGCAATGAGACAAGGGTGTCCTCTCTCCACTAGAATTCAATATAGGGTTTGAAGTCTTAGCTAGATCAATAATAAGAAGAAATAAAAGGGGTTCACCTACAAAAAGAAGCCAATGTATCTATAATTGTGTCTAACATCCTTATTCAACAGAAAATATTAAAATTCTTTTGGGTATAAAACCAGGAGCAAGATAGCTGGAACATATGAAAACTCTATTTCAAACTGTCCACATTCTTACCAGCAGTGAGTAGGGGCTCCTCTCTTTCTGCATCAGCCTTTGACCCCAACAGGCAAACACAAACAAACACACCAGCATATATATATATATATATATATATATATATATATATATATATATACATAAACAAACACACCAGCATATACATGTGTACACACACATAAACACAGACCACCACCCTCCCACACACAAAGAGTAATTGATAGAACTCCGTAAGAAGAAAATTCACACAAAAAAAGTAAGTAACTTCAAGATACCTTTTTCCACATAATTCAAGTACAGAATGATCTTCTGTCCCAAATCATCAATGATTTCTTTTCCATTGAGGTTAGCATATGCTTTCTTGGATTCTTCGATAGTTTTGTATATTACAAATGCATAAGGTTTATTAGGTGGCATTAAGAGAGCTTCCATAGGTCCAGAATTCTCTAAAGCCAAAAGCAGCTGCTTCCTGCTCACACCATTACCAAGACCACCATTGGCAACAACCAGGCTCTTAAAAAAAAGGGAAGGGGGGTAGTGAGGTAAGTAAAAAGCAATTGATATGACCTATTTATTTGAAAATAAAATAAAATCATGATTTCAGAATTAATTTTTTTCCTTTGGTTATTTGGTTTGCTAGCTTCATACAAAGTATATAAACCAATTTAATGAATATTTTGAAGGAAGTTTTCCTATGCTATACACATTTATTGTTAAATAGTTTGCAATGGTGACATATTCATTTCTTCATAACCAGAAATGAAGGTTAAAATCTAACTTCCTATTGTGTTTAGAAATACAAAAGCAATCCTACAGGGGCTATACTGCCCATACCTCCTCTCTCTTCCTATCCCACTCAGCTTACATCCAGATCCCCCCACCCCCTGCCTCCCTCCCTCCCTCCCTCCCTTCTTTGGCGGCATAGCGCCTCTCTGCTCAGCCTGCTAGGGCGCTGGGACCGAACCCGAACCGGGAGGACAAAGGGGTGGCCGGTAGCTCCTTTGTTCCCATAGCCTGCCCGCAGCAAGCAGGGTGGGCCCTTTGTTCACGAGCTAACCAAGCAGCCCGGAGTTTCGATCTGGGCACCGAGTGAAACATCATTGTGGTGAGTGAGTGCTGTGGCAGCTGGGAACATACCTCAGCCCTCCCACACTTCCTGGCCATCCCACAGGGGCTATACTGCCCATACCTCCTCTCTCTTCCTATCCCACCCAGCTTACATCCAGATCCCCCACCCCCTGCCTCCCTCCCTCCCTCCCTTCTTTGGCGGCATAGCGCCTCCCTGCTCAGCCTGCTAGGGTGCTGGGACAGAACCCAAACCGGGAGGACAAAGGGGTGGGCGGTAGCTCCTTTGTTCCCATAGCCTGCCTGCAGCAAGCAGGGTGGGCCCTTTGTTCGCCAGCTAACCAAGCAGCACAGAGTTTCAATCTGGGCCCTAAGTGAAACATCATTGTGGAGAAACATCTCTGGGGAGTGACATTACTGGGAAGGTACATCAGTGGGCAAGAAGACCTGATCCTGTAAAAGAAGATCCATAGGGGAGTATTGGGAGGAAGAGATGGGCAGACGCCAATGCAGGAATTCTCCCAACAATCTGAAAAACAACACAAAACCACCAGAAGCCAGTGACCTCACAACAGGAGGACATGAACACCTTAATCAAGAAGAAGTAGAAAAAACTGACTTCATGAAAGTGATTGACACCCTTAAACAGCATATGAAAAACGCCCTTATGGAAATGGATGAGAAGTATAACAGAAAGTTCGAGGAATTGAGTAAATCAGTGAATGATACCCTAGGAAACCAAGGAAAAACAATCAAGCAGATAATGGAAACAGTTCAAGACTTGAAAACTGAAATGGAGGCAAAGAAGAAAACACAAACAGAGGGCCGGCTGGACATGGAAAATCTAGGTAAACGAATAGAGACTACAGAATCAAGCATAACCAGCAGAATACAAGAGATAGAAGAAAGAATCTCAGATTCTGAGGATAACATAGAGAAAATAAACGCTCTGATCAAAGAAAACAGCAAGTCCAACAAACTCTCATCACAAAACATTCAGGAAATATGGGACACAATAAAAAGACCAAACCTAAGAATAATTGGAGTAGAAGAAGGAGAAGTGCAGCTCAACGGTCCAGAAAATATACTTAATAAAATAATAGAAGAAAACTTTCCCAACCTGAAGACAGATGTACCTATGAAGGTTCAAGAAGCATACAGAACACCAAATAGTCTGGATCAAAAGAAAACATCCCCTCGCCATATAATAATCAAAACACAAAATATACAGAATAAAGAAAGAATATTAAGAGCCACAAAGGAAAAAGGCCAAGTTACTTATAAAGGTAAACCTATCAGACTTACACCTGACTTCTCTATGGAAACCATGAAAGCCAGAAGGTCCTGGATAGATGTACTCCAAAAACTAAGAGACCACGGATGCAAGCCCAGACTACTATATCAAGCCAAACTTTCGTTCACTATGAATGGAGAAAACAAAATTTTCCAGGATAAAAACAAATTTAAACAATACATAGCCACAAATCCAGCCTTACAGAAAATAATAGAAGGAAAATCACTAACCAAGGAGTCCAACAATGACCACAATAACTCAGACATCTAGAGACCCGTCACCAGCGCAAATCAAAGAAGGAAAACACACAAACCCTACTACTAAAAAAGTGACCGGAGTTAACAACCACTGGTCATTAGTATCACTTAATATCAATGGGCTCAACTCACCTATAAAAAGGCACAGGCTAAGAGATTGGATAAGAAAGCAGGATCCAACATTCTGCTGTCTACAAGAAACACAGCTCAACCACAAAGACAGGCATCTACTCAGAGTAAAGGGCTGAAAAAAGGCCTATCAAGCAAATGGACCTAAGAAACAAGCAGGTGTGGCCATACTAATTTCTAACAAAGTTGACTTCAAACTTAAATCAATCAGAAGAGATGAAGAGGGACATTTTATACTCATAACAGGAACAATTCATCAGGATGAAGTCTCAATCCTGAATATCTATGCCCCTAATATAAAAGCACCCACGTACGTAAAAGAAACATTACTAAAACTCAAGGCAGCCATCAAACTGCACACACCAATAGTAGGAGACTTCAACACTCCTCTCTCACCAATGGATAGGTCAATCAGACAGAAACCTAACAGAGAAATAAGAGAATTAATGGAGGGAATGAATCAAATGGACTTAACAGACATCTATAGATTATTCCACCCAAAGAGGAAAGAATATACCTTCTTCTCTGCAGCTCATGGAACCTTCTCGAAAATTGACCACATACTTGGTAACAAAGCTAACTTACACAGTTACAAAAAAATATTAGTAACCACCTGTGTCTTATCAGATCACCATGGATTAAAGTTAGAATTCAACAACAATGTTACCCCCAGAAAGCCTACAAATTCATGGAAACTGAACAGTCAACTACTGAGCCATACCTGGATTAAGGAAGAAATAAAGAAAGAAATTAAAGTCTTCCTTGAATTCAATGAAAGTAAAGAAACAACATACTCGAACTTATGGGACACTATGAAAGCAGTCCTGAGAGGAAAGTTCATAGCACTAAGTGCCCACCTAAAGAAAACAGAGCAAGCACATATTGGAGACTTAACAGCCCACTTGAAAGCTCTAGAAAAAAAAGAAGCAGACTCACCTAGGAGGAGTAGAAGACTGGAAATAATCAAACTGAGGGCTGAAATCAACAAAATAGAAACAGAGAAAACAATCCAAAGAATCAATGAAACAAAAAGCTGGTTCCTGGAGAAAATCAACAAGATTGATAAACCCCTATCCAAACTAATCAAACGGCAGAGAGAGAACACGCAAATTAATAAGATCAGAAATGAAAAGGGGGACATAACCACAGACACAGAGGAAATTCAGAGAAACATTAGATCTTACTACAAAAGCCTGTATGCCACAAAACTGGAAAATGTAAAAGAAATGGACACTTTTTTAGATAAATACCATTTACCAAAATTAAACCAGGACCAGGTGAACAATCTAAACAGACCTGTCAGTCGCGAAGAATTAGAAGCTGTTATCAAAAACCTCCCTACCAAAAAAAGCCCAGGACCAGATGGTTTCAATGCAGAATTCTACCAGAACTTCCAAGAAGACCTAATACCTATACTCCTTAATGTATTCCACAATATAGAAACAGAAGGGTCATTACCAAATTCCTTTTATGAAGCCACAATTACTCTGATACCAAAACCACTCAAAGACTCAACCAGGAAAGAGAACTACAGGCCAATCTCACTCATGAATATCAACGCAAAAATCCTCAACAAAATACTGGCAAACCGAATCCAAGAACACATCCGAAAAATTATCCATCATGATCAAGTAGGCTTCATTCCTGAGATGCAGGGCTGGCTCAACATACGAAAATCTATCAATGTAATCCAGCATATAAATAAACTGAAAGAAAAAAACCATATGATCATTTCATTAGATGCTGAAAAAGCATTTGACAAAATTCAACATCCATTTATGTTAAAAGTCTTGGAGAGATTAGGGATACAAGGGTCATACCTAAATATAATAAAAGCTATATACAGCAAGCCGACAGCTAACATCAAATTAAACGGAGAGAAACTCAAAGCCATCCTACTTAACTCTGGAACACGACAAGGCTGTCCACTCTCGCCATACCTCTTCAATATAGTGCTTCAAGTTCTAGCAATAGCAATAAAACAACATAATGGGATCAAGGGGATTCGAATTGGAAAGGAAGAAGTTAAACTTTCATTATTTGCAGATGATATGATAGTGTACATAAGCGACCTCCAAAACTCCACCAAAGAACTTTTACAGCTGATAAACAGCTTTAGTAATGTGGCAGGATACAAGATCAACTCCAAAAAATCAGTCGCCCTCTTATACACAAAGGATATGGAAGCAGAGAGGGAAATCAGAGAAGCATCACCTTTCACGATAGCCACAAACAGCATAAAATATCTTGGGGTAAATCTATCCAAGGAAGTGAAAGATCTATTTGACAAGAACTTTAAGGCATTGAAGAAAGAAATTGAAGAGGATACCAAAAAATGGATGGACCTCCCTTGCTCTTGGATTGGGAGCATCAACATAGTAAAAATGGCAATTCTACCAAAGGCAATTTATAGATCCAATGCAATCCCCATCAAGATCCCATCAAAATTCTTCACAGATCTGGAGAGGACAACAATCAACTTTCTATGGAAAAACAAAAAACCCAGGATAGCCAAAACAATCCTATACAATAAAGGATCTTCTGGAGGCATTACCATCCCTGACTTCAAACTCTATTACAAAGCTACAGTAATGAAAACAGTGTGGTACTGGCATAAAAACAGAGAACTCGACCAATGGAATCGTATAGAAGACCCGGATTTTATCCCACAAACCTATGAACACCTCATTTTCGATAAAAGAGCTAAAAGTATACAATGGAAGAAAGAAAGCATCTTCAACAAATGGTGCTGGCACAACTGGATGTCAACCTGTAGAAGAATGAAAATAGACCCATATCTATCACCGTGCACAAAACTCAAGTCCAAATGGATTAAAGACCTCAATATCAGCCCGAACACACTAAACCTGATAGAAGAAAAAGTGGGAAATACCCTACAACAGATGGGCACAGGAGATCGCTTCCTATGTATAACCCCAGAAGCACAGACATTAAGGGCAACATTGAATAAATGGGACCTACTTAAACTGAGAAGCTTCTGTAAAGCAAAGGACATTGTCACTAAGACACAAAGGCAACCTACTGACTGGGAGAAGATCTTCACCATCCCCGCAACAGACAAAGGTCTGATCTCCAAAATATATAGAGAACTCAAGAAACTAGACTTCAAAATGCTAATTAACCCAATTAAAAAATGGGGCACTGAACTGAACAGAGAATTCTCAGCAGAAGAAGTTCAAATGGCCAAAAGACACTTAAGGTCATGCTCAACTTCCTTAGCAATCAGGGATGCAAATCAAAACAACTTTGAGATATCATCTTACACCTGTCAGAATGGCTAAAGTCAAAAACACCAAGGATAACCTTTGCTGGAGAGGCTGTGGAGGAACGGGTACCCTCATCCATTGCTGGTGGGAATGCAATCTTGTGCAACCACTGTGGAAGTCAGTGTTTCGGTTTCTCAGGAAATTCGGGATCAACCTACCCCTGGACCCAGCAATACCACTCCTGGGAATATACCCAAGAGATGCTCTATCATATGACAAAAGCATTTGTTCAACTATGTTCATAGCAGTATTATTTGTAATAGCCAGAACCTGGAAACAACCTAGATGCCCTTCAATGGAAGAATGGATGAAGAAAGTATGGAATATATACACGCTAGAGTACTACGCTGCGGTAAAAAACAATGACTTCTCGAATTTTGCATGCAAATGGATGGAAATAGAAAACACTATCCTGAGTGAGGTGTCCCAGACCCAAAAAGATGAACATGGGATGTACTCACTCATAATTGGTTTCTAGCCATAAATAAGGGCCACGGAGTCTACAATAGGTGAACCTAAAGAAGCTAAGTAAGAAGGTGAACCCAAGGAAAAACATATAGTTATCCTCTTGGCTAAGGGAAGTAGACCAAATTGCCGGGGAGAAAATTGGGATCTTGGGGGTGGGGTGGGATGGGGGTAAGGGGAGATGGGGAGAGAAAAGGTAGAAGGGAAGGAGGGGGGACATGGGGAAACAGGAGAATTGGGATAAAGGAAGGGTGGATAGGGGAGCACGGAACCACAAATCTTAGTTAAGGGAGCCACTTTAGGGTGGGCAAGAGACTTGACCCTAGAGGGGCTCCCAAGTGCCCAAGATGAGGTTCCCAGTTAGTTCCTTGGGCAGCTGAGGATTGGTAACCTGAAATGACCCTTTCCTAGAGCAATACTGACGAATATCTTGCATATCATCATAGAACCTTCATCTGGTGATGGATAGAGATAGAGACAGAGACCCACACAGGAGCACTGGACTGAGCTCCCAAGGTCCCAGTGAGGAGCAGAAGGAGGGAGAACATGAGCAAAGAAGTCGGGACCACGAGGCATGCACCCACCCACTGAGACAGTGGAGCTGATCTATTGGGAACTCACCAAGGCCAGCTGGACTGTGACTGAAAAAGCATGGGATAAAACCGGAGTCTCTGAACATGGCGAACAATGAGGGCTGATGAGACGCCAAGGACAATGGCACGGGGTTTTGATCCTACTTAATGTGCTGGCTTTGTGGGAGCCTAGCCAGTTTGGATGTTCACCTTCCTAGATATGGACGGAGGGGGGAGGACCTAGGACTTACCACAGGGCAGGGTACCCGGACTGCTCTGTGGACTGGAGAGGGACGGGGAGAGGAGTGGGGGGAGGGGGAGAAGGGTGGGAGGAGGGGGAGAAGGGTGGGAGGAGGGGGAGGGAAATGGGAGGCTGGGAGGAGGTGGAAACTTGTTTTTAAAATAAAATTAAAAAAAAAAAAAGAAGGGGTTCTATGACCATTTACAGGAAACGCAAGAAGGGTCAGACTGGTGGTCAGACTAGAAGGGATGCTAGGCCACAAACTTGTCCATCTTTTTGCTTAATAGCTGGAAAATAGTGTATTTTCTAAAGGTGAATGTATATTTAGAAGACACATCTATTTTTAACTGTATTCAGTAGAACTGTAAGATAACAGGCACATACCAATAGGAACTTTGCTTCAGTCTCTAATCAATGACCTGGCAAATGACCTTTGTGTGCTTAAACTTCTGTGAATCATAAATTAAAATTAGTCTTTGAGTTATTCTTATATAACATCATGCTACCCAGTCTGATCTTGCTACCCAGATCTTTGTTCAGTTAGAATCTAATTATTTTAAAGATGTTTGGGGTTCCCTCAAGCTCCTCAGCACTCTGACTAATTAACAGAAATTCTACTTTAGTAACATGGTTGCTGCAGGTCTGCAAAGGAAAACAAAGTAGATAGAAAAAAATCTTAACCTAATGAGCACTAAAATAGAAAAAAAGATTGGAAATGGATTAAATTTCAGTGTGATGATTAATTATGGAGCAATAGGAACAAAATTCAATGTACATTACTAGTTGTAAATCAAACTGTATTTATTCACATAATTCTTTGGCAATATGTCCAATTCTGAGAGGGAAAAATACCTCTTTCCAATAATCCTTATCTCACTTATACTCAAAGAAGGAAACAATCTTTGCTGTGGAGATGTGATAATCATATAGAAAGCAATAAGTATTTCATATGAATAAAAAAAAGAAATACAAAAGCAGTCATATGATATATTTTACCAAAGAATAAATGATTTATATTTTTTGACCTATTTAAAGCTAATTAGCATAATCTTTAAAACAAAGTAAACTTATTGGGTAATATGAGACACACTTTACAGAGCAAGAAACTATTGAGCAGAAAACCAGGTTAAGGGAGTGAGGGAGCATTTTGGGTCTTCCACCATGTTTACCAAAAAGTAAAATTGAGGAACTGGATCAACGAAAATTTAATTGCATGTTCAGAAACCATGAGAAGTTTCCTGCTCAAATAAATTAATTCAGTCAAAGTAATTTAGTCAGATTGCAAGTAAACTTTTTACCTTTATAAATTTCAAGATTACTTCCTGTCACTTTGCAGACTTTAGTCATGGGATGTGAGGGAATGAGGAAATTCTTGTTTCCTTATTTTGAGGTTTATAGTCTAGAACCCTTATAGTTTCTACACTTAAAACCCGCCTTATATGGTGTTAACAAATTTATCACCTATTATTTTTGAATCTTATTTTAGTGTGTGTGTCTGTGTGTACGGAAGGAAGGAGATGTATGTGGGGGTGTCTGTGTCAGTGTGCAGGTGCCATAGCACCCATGTGAAGATTAAAGGACAACTTTCTGGAGTTATTTCTCTCCTTCTACCTCATCAGGTTCAAGGACAGAACTCAGGTTGTTAGGTTTGTGTAGCAGGCACCTTTATCTCCTGAGACATCTCGCTGGTATAACCAATTACATCTAAAAGCGTTAAAAAAAAAAAAACTAATGGAATGGTATATTCTTATCAATTTCGTCATTTATACCAAGTGTTGAAAATGTCCTTAAAAGAATATTTCAAGGATATGCAAGTCATGTAAATTTCTGTAACACAGCCTCAACTTGGTTTATTTAACAAACTATTAAAATGTGAGACCCATTCTTAGCTCACAAGACATGTTTGTTCTGAGTACAATAGTTTGCTGATTCCATGAGTTGCACTAAATTCACGATTAGTAAATTAATGTTCATTTTATTACACAATATGAGGATATCTACAACATTCCTTGAAAAGGGAGTAACAGAATTATCATCAAACTGGATAATGAAAAAAGACAAAACTCTCTTCCCCAGAGGACAACCAAATACATTTGTACAAACAAGTATAAGGACACACATAATAAATTCATTATTACAATACTATATTAAACAGCATAAAATTTATTCTCATATTACTTTATCATGGACTTCATTCAATAAGATGTTCTCATTAAAATATTGTAACAATTTAGTTATGTGTGGCCACCACTACAAAAAAAAAAAAAAAACACTCCCATTTCCCTAAATCTGAGTCAGAGACAAAAAGAAAAAAAAGTACTTTTTTCTATTCTCATGTACTTAATACAACATGATTAAAAAGACCAGCAACCAATTAATTCTAAGCAGATTCTGCAGCAAGCTCAGTTAAGTGTCCTCTAACTGCTCTCTAGACAAAATCAATTCAGTTTAACACTAGTTACCTAGTGAGAACAACAGAACCCACAGGCTCAGTCCTGCGAGCCTGCTCCCATCAGCAGGAAACTATCACCTACACTTCTGACAAAATAGCTGTAACTCAGTTCCTGAGATTCCTTGCTCAGGGGCTATTAAATTACTAGAACAGCTCATAGAACTCAGTGAAACACTGCTCATGGCCACTCATTCATTATGTAAGTTATTAAAAGGCAACAATTCACTGCCCTCCCTGAGGACACCACCCTCCAGCAAATTACACATGTTCCAATAACCAAAAGCTCTCAATTCTGTCTTTTTATAGTTTTATGGCACCTTCCACACAGGCATGACATGGGCCACTGGTTGTTATGGTTTATATATGTGAGATGTCCCTACAGTCTCAATTCTTTGGATAGCTGATCCTCATTGGATGGCACTGTTTAAAGAAGTTATGATTATATGTAGCCTAGCTGGCTGATACTGGATAGTAGAGGTGGGGCTGTAGACTGTAGCTCCATCTAGCTTCTTCTCTAGCCACTTCCTATCTATCATTTTAAGATGACTAGCCACTTCGGACTCCCAAGGCCATAGGACCCAGTACTGCAATAATGCCTTTTCTGCTATAATAGACTGTAGTTTCAAAATGGTGATAAAAAAAATTCCTTCCTCCTTACTCTGTCAGCTACTTTGTTGTAGTAATAATAAAAGTAACTACCATAGCGATCAACTTCCCTTCCCCGGAGAAAGCTTGGCTAAGATCCAACTCTCCAATGATACCTAGGTGTCTGTAGTGGGCAGAGGTCACTCAGAAGCCATTAGTCACTTCATTTGCAAATAAAAGACAACTAAATTCATTCCTGAGGGTCTTTAGTATGAGTTTTAGGTATGGCATATATACTATATCCAGTTTAGAAACAAAAGCCAAGGCCAAAAGTAATGTTCATATCTAAATAAAGAGAGAAGTGAGTTACATTGAGTTATAATCTAAAGCCCTGGAAACCTCACAGTAGCTCATAGTATCTCAATATCCAAAAGACAAGAAAAGGTTTTCTAAATAAGGACTAATGAAAATAGTTTATATTATATAAACAAAATACTTTGTAAAATGGGGAAGGTAAGAAAAGAAGAAAGATTATATTAAGATATTGAAGATCTACCTTCAAGTTTCTATTCAACCACATACTAGTTTATATTAACTTCTCAAAGATGATAGTTTTCCCATCTAGCTTTTAGAGAATTAAACATAATAATGAATGTTAAATTTGCTTTATTAACTAAAAAGATTTAATATATAATTGCAACATGCTCTAGTTCAATGGTTCTCAATCATTAGAAAACCCATACTTCTGATGGTCTTGAGAATTGAGACACTACACAGTGGCAAAATCATGGTTATGAAATGGCAATGAAAAACTTTCATGGTTGTGGGTTCCTAAGACCATCAGAAATATGTTTTCCTATAATTGTGAACTACATGTTGAGAACCGCTCTATTTCAATCCACACTAACAACATGAATTCAAACTACAGACCATACAGAAAATGAGCACCTCCTATCACATGTATATTTACTACAAGTGCAACATATCACTGAATATTACAGCTTCGAGCTATACTTCACAATATTAACATAATACATTACAAGATTGATACAGATATATTCAAGTGATAACAACACTTTAAGGTCACCTGAGTGGGGTAAGACACTGCCTGGATGCCTTCGTGTTGCAGCAGCACATGCCTGGCTCTACTCTGTTTCCTCAAGAACTTCTTCTCAGTTTTGTTAAGTTTTAAGCCACCTTTATGATTGATGTTCATAGTAATACTGTAGAGAAGAGGGATAAAAAGTGTAAATCTTAAAAGTCCTAGAAAAATAATTATGTTATTCATATTTTCTGTGTTTATAAAAAATTGTGTTTTGTAAAAAAAAAATTAGTTTCCTTTCAACAACCTAGAAAAGTGAAAATCATTTAAAAAAGTGAAATATTTCAGAAAATAAGAGAAATTCATGACAAGTCATCTGTTAGCTTAAGTCCTCCATTGTGATATAAACTGTGGGAGAGCAAGAATGCCAGCATATGGTACCTACCCAGGAAATATGGGGGAAGAATAAAGGAATGTTCAGTGAGCATTTATGCCTATTATAACCTTAGTGCCCTGACCATACAATTATAACACACTGCATGGCTTTGTGGGAACTTTTAAGTTAGCTGAGCAAAACAAATACACACCAAAAAAAAAAAAAAAAAAAAAGAAAGAAAAAGAAAATATATGACATATCTTCATATAATTAACTACTAATAGAATTTCTGTTGCTTGTTTCATAACTACAGAGAAAAACACAAAATCAATGTAATTGAAAATATTGGGAAGATTTCAAATTAGAAGGATCAGAACATACAGATTTTTTTTTCTTTGGTTTTTCGAGACAGGGTTTCTCTGTAGCTTTGGTGCCTGTGCCTCCTGAGTGCTGGGATTAAAGGCATGCGCCACCACCGCCCAGCTAGAATATACGGATTTTTAAAAGGAAGTATTCAGTGAGGTAATAAAAAGCAAAGGATAAACAGAAATGTCCATCAACAGCAGTGAAATACTGTAATAATTTTTTTTCCTTTCTTTCTCCTTATTTTGTTGTTCTGTTTTGAACATATTATGTGAATAGGGTGTCACGTATTCCACGCTGGCCTCCAACTTGCTACAAGGCTGAGGATGACCTTGAACTTCTGATACTACTGCTCTGCATCTCAAAGACCTGCTGGCTGGCTGGCAGACATTTACAGGTGTGCATCCCACAAGTCCAGCTTATGCTTATTCTTTTGTTTATTGAGACGGTTACTTACTATGCAGCCCTAGCTGACATAAAAGTTATCCTGCCTCAGCCTTTGTGTGCTGAGACTACAAATGTGCACACCATGCACATAAATATTTTAGAGCAGCAAGTGTTTACTGAATCTCTAGTTCAGTGCTACACATTTCAAAGTTAACAAACAAAATAAACTCAAATAAAATTACATTTTAAAACAACTGGGGGCACAGTCAAAATTAATTACTAGATTTCATTTAAGGACAGAAGAAAAATGGCATTAGTTCAGTTTCCTAGAACACAGAGTACTTGTTGGACAGTAAAGTGAGTAAGGCAGGCTGGTTGGACAATACAGGTCAACTGTAATGAGAATGAGAAGACCTGCAATATCCTATCTGCAGCAAGCAGAAATGCTGATCTAATTTACACTGGAGACATAGAAGGAAAGACACAGAGAGGCTGGGCGGTGGTGGCGCACGCCTTTAATCCCAGCACTCGGGAGGCAGAGGCAGGTGGATCTCTGTAAGTTCGAGACCAGCCTGGTCTACAAGAACTAGTTCCAGGACAGGCTCCAAAAAACCACAGAGAAACCCTGTCTCGAAAAACAAAAAAACAAACAAACAACAACAAAAAAAAAGACACAGGGAGAGGGGAGAAAGAAAAAAAAGGTTCCAAAAGATCAACAGGCTTTGGTGATTACTAAGATGTGAACAGAGGAATCAAGGTCACTGCACAGTTGCTTGGATGCACCTTATGTGTGACAGGAGTTAGGTCACCACATAGTAGCCATTATAGTAGTTCAGTGACCTCCAGTCTGAGCACGTTCTCTGTTGGTAAAGAGAGTATAGAGACATAAAGGCTCTGTTACTAGCTAAATACCAGTACATCTTGCTGGATCCTACCCCAACTTGCAACTGTACTGTGCCCATTCCCAAGTCAAAAAAACTGAGAGCTGTGGCTTGGAGAGACAGCTCAGTGGTTATAAACAGTGACAGCTATTCCTGAGTACCTGGATTCAAGTCCTAGCACCCACATGGTAGTTCACAACCAGGAGATCTGACACACTCTTCTGCCTTCCTTGAGCCCCAGACATGCAAGAAGTGCACAGATACACATGCAGGCAAAACACACGAACAGAAAATAAAATTAATATTTTTTTAAAAAGCTAATCAATCAACATATATAATGTGAATCTTTTGATTGTAACACACTTATTAGCAAACACTAAGAACAAACCGAAATTCCTATCAAACAAGGCTTCACATACATGTTTTTAAAATATGAGAAATCAGTGATATGAGTTGGTTCCAAGAGAAATAGGTACGTGAGTAAGGAAAGATAGTCTTTCCTGGCTTTTGAACTTATAAGCTATCCAAAATGCACTATCTATTTTAAAAGAACACAGGAACAGTTAAGCAATTAGAAAAAAAAATTACCCCATTATTTATCATACCCCTTTCTCACTCTCTGAATTACATATTCTATGTTGTTATTTTTGCTTACACTTGGTGTTTATTATCTTTTCCTACAAGTGCATAGAAATTTATCTGCATGAAGTAGTGATTTAGTAATATTCACCGGGTAGCACTTAGCACTTATGTGATACCCAGTAAAAACTCATTATTTTTTGTTTGTTTGTTTGTTTGTTTGATAAATGTAGTAGAATTTGCCATTTTAGCTCCGAAACTTCTCTTCTCCAGAATTCTGATTTTGGCAGCCATCTTCAACGATTTCCATAACACTGGATGTGTATCAGGATTACATGAATGTGCTGGGCTCAAACTCTCACTATAGTCTTGGATTCCTGGCATACAGCTTGCAACAAAAACGTTCAGTGGTTATATCTATTTAAGTCTCTCTTAGTGTCCGCATTGTTGTCTAGGTTCTCTGGGATTGTGGTTTGTAGGCTGGCTTTCTTTGCTTTATGTCTACATGGGAAGTAGAAAGTAGAAAAAGACAAGATCTCCTGAGTAAATTGTGTACATGGGGACCTTGGGGGAGGGCTGAAGGGGGGGAGAGGCAGGGAGGGAGGGGAGCACAGAAAAATGTAGAGCTCAATAAATATCAATAAAAAAAAAAGTTCAGTGAAATCGACCAAAACCACAGGCTGACACCACCCCCACCCTACAGGCAGAAGGGCTGATCAAGAAGCGTGTAAATCGCAAAAACATGGACGAACGTTTACTAGCTTACCTTTGCTTCACAGAATTAATGCTGACTGGAAAAGAACTAGAATCAAGTGCCGGTCTCCAACCACAAAAGCAGCTAACACAGGCATCCCTGGGCATTCATCCCACGTCAAACGCATGAACACTAGACCCTACCAGAGCTGCCAACACCGAGGCGTGCCTGGGCCCATACACTGCACCCTACCCAACCTGGGTGGGCCCACGCTGGCCAAGACAACGGACAAGGAGCTACCCTCCGTCACGGCTAAAAACTAGTACCATACTCTTCTTTCTCTCCTCACCAGAGGTTTTTTGCCTCACCGATGCTTTTTCTCTATCGTCAGCCAGCCCCAAAGGAGCGTATAGAGCTACGCAACCGCTCTCACACCACCTCACCTGGGCGCCGCCATGTTGTAGGCAATCGCACTACATTTCCCATGAGCCCACGGGGCTACCACAGCGCTCCCACAACACCCTCTCCTGCCCAAAATCTTTTGTTGACACTTTCTCGGCCAAGTGTCTGTAATCTGTTGTGCTGTTTGGCTGCTTTATGTGGGTGGATAGTAATGATTGGAGGAGCACTACAACTGGCACGTTACTAAAACAGCATACTTCCTAAATGCATGCTAAGGATTTGACCCACTGATGAGTATCGTCCTCACCCTTTATCTTTGTAAAAGACCTAGACGGTTACAGAAAACCACAACTAATCAAGATGAAGATCTGTGAAGGCCAGTGTCAACTGTCATGTACAATACAATCTTGCACCTAAATCTCAGAGATCTGCAGAGAAAAAGGAGGTAAAGCAAATGGAGAGTCATCCATAAAGTCTCACCAACTAGACTGTTTACATATGAGTTGAACAAAACAATGAAAACAGACATGCTGCTAAGGTCATACAGAAAGTTCAGGAGGCCTTAACTCTACACAAAGAACTACAGGAAAATAAGGAATTCTGAGAGCAAGAGAAATAGTCTTCTCCAGGGAAGAGCGCACCAGTTGTTATCGAATAATAAGTTGTCAGCCCTGAAAACACTTAAAAGCAAGCTATACAAATGTAATAATTTGTATTTATGTATACATGCACAATTAATGTTAAAAGAGGTCTTGAGCTTGAGAGCATGGAGGAGCAGGATAGGAATGAATTAGGAGGGCAGAAATGCAATGGGTAAATCTCATAATTATAATCTTAAAAACAGAAATAGTAGGAACTCTATAAATGAAGAAGGAGGAGAAGAAGATGAGGAAGAAAAAAGAAGGAGAGGAAGAAGAAGAAGAAGGAGAGGAAGAAGAAGAAGAAGAAGAAGAAGAAGAAGAAGAAGAAGAAGAAGAAGAAAAAGAAATAATTGGATCTGCTTTGGAAAAGACATTTCTTTCTTTCTTTTTATTGAAAAAATTTCCCCCACCTCCCCGCCTCCCATTACCCTCCACCTCCCCCTACTCCTTTTCCCCTCCCCCCACTCCATTCCCCCTCCCTCTCCAGTCTGAAGAGCAGTCCAGATTCCCTGCCCTACGGGAAGTCCAAGGTCCTCCCCCTCCATCCAGGTCCAGGAAGGTGAGCATCCAAACAGGCTAGGCTCCCACAAAGCCAGTACATGCAGTAACATCGAAACCTAGTGCCATTGTCCTTGGCTTCTCATCAGCTCTTATTGTCCACCATGTTCAGAGAGTCCGGTTTTATCCCATGCTTATTCAATCCCAGTCCAGCTGGACTTGGTGAGCTCCCAAGAGATCAGCCCCACTGTCACAGTGGGTAGGTGCACCCCTCGCGGTCCTGACTTCCTTGCTCACGTTCTCCCTCCTTCTGCTCCTCATTGGGACCTTGGGAGCTCAGCCCGGTGCTCCACTGTGGGTCTCTGTCTCTAGCTTCATCCATCGCCAGATGAAGGTTCTATGGTGATATGCAAGATATTCATCAGTATGGGTATAGGATAGGGCCATTTCAGGTTCCCTCTCCTCTGTTGCCCGAGGTACTAGCTGGGGACATCTCCCTGGACACCTGCGAGCCCCTCTAGAGTCAAGTCTCTTGCCAGCCCTAAGAAGGCTCCCTTAATTAGGATATATACTTCCCTGCTCCCATATCCACCCTTCCTTTCCCAACCATCCCATTCCCACAAGCTGCCCCCATCCTCCCCTTCTGACTTTTCTCTCCCCATTTCCCCTTACCCCCATCCGACCCTACCCACAAGTTCCCAGGTTTTGCCCGGCAATCTTGTCTACTTCCCATATCCAGACGGACGACTATATGTTTTTCTTTGGTTTCACCTTCTTTTTTTTTATATTTATTTATTTATTATGTATACAATATTCTTTCTGTGTGTATGCCTGCAGGCCAGAAGAGGGCACCAGACCTCATTACAAATGGTTGTGAGCCATCATGTGGTTGCTGGGAATTGAACTCAGGACCTTTGGAAGAGCAGGCGATGCTCTTAACCGCTGAGCCATCTCTCCAGCCCTGGTTTCACCTTCTTATTTAGCTTCTTTAGAATAACAAATTATAGGCTCAATGCCCTTTATTTATGGCTAGAAACCAATTATGAGTGAGTACATCCCATGTTCATCTTTTTGGGTCTGGCTTACCTCACTCAGGATAGTGTTTTCTATTTCCATCCATTTGCTTGCAAAATTCAAGATGTCATTGTTTTTTACCGCTGAGTAATACTCTAATATGTATATATTCCATACTTTCTTCATCCATTCTTCCATTGAAGGGCATCTAGGTTGTTTCCAGGTTCTGGCTATTACAAATAATGCTGCTATGAACATAGTTGAACAAATGCTTTTGTCATATGATAAGGCATCTCTTGGGTATATTCCAAAGAGTGGTATTACTGGGTCTTGGGGTAGGTTGATCCCGAATTTCCTGAGAAATCGCCACACTGCTTTCCAAAGTGGTTGCACAAGTTTGCATTCCCACCAGCAAAGGATGAGTGTACCCCTTCCTCCACAACCTCTCCAGCAAAGGCTATCATTGGTGTTTTTTATTTTAGCCATTCTGACATGTGTAAGATGGTATCTTAAAGTTGTTTTGATTTGCATTTCCCTGATCGCTAAGGAGGTTGAGCATGACCTTCAGTGTCTTTTGGCCATTTGAACTTCTTCTGTAGAGAATTCTCTATTCAGTTCAGTGCTCCATTTTTAATTGGGCTTAGTATTTTAAAGTCTAGTTTCTTCAGTTCTGTATATATTTTGGAGATCAGACCTTTGTCTGTTGCAGGGTTGGTGAAGATCTTCTCCCAGTCAGTGGGTTGCCTTTTTGTCTTAGTGACAGTGCCCTTTGCTTTACAGAAGCTTCTCAGTTTCACGAGGACCCATTTATTCAATGTTGCCCTTAATGTCTGTGCTGCTGGGGTTATACGTAGGAAGTGATCTCCTGTGCCCATATGTTGTAGAGTTCTTCCCACTTTCTCTTCTATCAGGTTCAGTGTATTCAGATTGATATTGAGGTCTTTGATCCATTTGGACTTGAGTTTTGTGCATGGTGATAGATATGGATCTATTTTCATTTTTCTACAGGTTGATATCCAGTTTTGCCAGCACAATTTTTTGAAGATGCTTTCTTTCTTCCATTGTTAACTTTTAGCTCCTTTGTCGAAAATCAGGTGTTCATAGGATTGAGGGTTAAAGTCCGGGTCTTCTATTCGATTCCATTGGTCGACTTCTCTGTTTTTATGCCAATACCAAGCTGTTTTCAATACTGTAGCTCTGTAATAGAGTTTGAAGTCAGGGATGGTAATGCCTCCAGAAGTTCCTTTATTGTATAAGATTGTTTTTTATTTTTCCCTATAAAGTTGATTATTGTCTTCTCAAGATCTGTGAAGAATTTTGATGGGACCTTGATGGGGATTGTGTTGAATCTATATATTGCTTTTGGTAGAATTGCCATTTTTACTCTGTTGATCCTCCCAATCCAAGAGCAAGGGAGATCCTTCCATTTTCTGGTATCCTCCTCAATTTCTTTCGTCAAAGACTTAAAGTTCTTGTCAAATAGATCTTTCACTTCCTTGGTTAGAGTTATCCCAAGATATTTTATGCTATTTGTGGCTATCGTGGAAGGTGATGCTTCTCTGATTTCCCTCTCTGCTTCCTTTTCCTTAGTGTATAGGAGGGCAACTGATTTTTTGGAGTTGATCTTGTATCCTGCCACATCACTAAAGGTGTTTATCGGCTGCAGCAGTTCTTTGTTGGAGTTTTTGGGGTCGCTTATGCGACATGGGTTTTTCACCTCATGGTTTCCCATCTCCTGGGGCTGGGCCACCATGTTGAAGCCCAGCCCTGCTTTGTTGTATTTTCTTCTTTGTGTTTTTGCCATAGGGATTGCCTTCAGAGGTGCTGCATATTACTCATGTGTTATATGTACCTCTGCAGCAGATTGGGTGGAGTGTGATGAGTTGGTTGATCAAGCTAGTGTATGTTAGTAGGTCAAAGGCGGCCATGGCACACAGTGCATATGAACGGTGCTGGCATGCCTTCCAGAGGTCTATGTAGCATGAAAGAGGGAGGAAAGGCGTTTCACAGATGGCTGTGTACAGGACATAAAGGAGGCTCTTTAGGGCTTGGGAAGAGTAATTTCAGGTGCCAGCATAGGGGGCATTTAGTCACCACCCTGAGAAGGTGGGATGTAAGCTGGGCCTGGAGAAGAAGTTTGAGGACAAGAGAATCAGAGCCACCAGACCTATATAGGTAAAAACAGACTGTACTGAAGGGCTAGATATGGGCATTAATGAGGTCACTCTGGCCTATCATGTAATTTAACTGGGTGATGACCTAGCTTCTGCTCTGGAGTGCTAGTAAAAGGATTTAGTGAGGGTAAGAGGTGGGGTAGTGTTTGTCCAGGTTTGTGGTATAGTTTTGGGCAGGCTCTAGGTTCTCTGGTAAGCAGTGGAAGACTTGTGGAGGTATTTCTGAGCAGACCCAGAGAGTTCATGAAGTGCTGCCTGATAGTAAATTCTTGAAATTGCAGAAAGCACTGAATGTCGAGTATCCTGGCAATTTTGTTTGTATTTGCTTTCTTTTTGAGACTAGGCCTTAACATAGGCTGTCCTTGGACTTTGTGATAATCCTCTGGCCTCAGCCTCCAGACTGAGGAGAAGCCACTACCTCTGTGTATTGTTTTGTTTCTGTAGTAAAAACCTTTCACTTAAGCATTACTTGACTTCTTCTTGGTATCTACACATTCCCAACATTACACTTTTTTTGTATTATTAAGTCAAGTCAGGTTTCATTTGGGCTTTATTGTTTGTTGTTTGTTTTTGCTTTGTTTTTCAGAATAGGGTTTCTCTTTGTAACAGCCCTAACTGTCCTGGAACTTTTTTGTAGACCAAGCTGGCCTCAAACTCAGAGATACCTTCCTGCCTCTGCCTACCAGTGCTGGGATTAAAGGCGTGTGCCACCACGCCTGGCTGTTTGTTTTTAACACAAGCCTGAAATATAGTCAGTCTGGTAGCTGAGACTATGACAGAATGAGTAGTGTATATAAGTAGTGTATACAGTATGGACTCCCTGGACCAAAACACAGCTCATTCCGTCCTGAGCTGGAATGAATGGGACAGTGCCTGTTTTCATCAAACTATTCAGGACAATATGTCGTTTCAAACCAATAACTTGTGAGACTAGAGATAGGACTCAGCAGCTAAGAGTTTGGTTTCTAGCACCCATGTCAGATGGTTCACAACCACCTGTTACTTCAGCTTTCTGGAATCTTCTGGCCTCCATAGACACCTGTATTCATGTGCATAAGCTCAGATACCTACACATAGTTAAAAAAAATAAATCTGTTTAAAAAACAAAGGACAAAATACTAATGAATTGTTTCTAGAATTTTCCGAGTAATATTTTTGATCATGGCTGATATATGTAACTGAAGCTGTAGATAAGAGAACTTTTTAACTTTCAGTGGAATCAACTATGACAAACCACTGCCTCCTATTCAAATTGCATCTTTCCGTGCAGAGCGAATTGCAAAAGAGGAAAAGGTATGGTGCCCTGGACCTTGGGTCCTCTCAGAAACTTGCTGCTGTGACATGCTGTCACCCAGGGCTGGGTCCAACTCCTTTAGCAGCTTCTCTTTCTGTCTGACCCATCTAGGCTTTGGCTGATCAGCAGAAGGCACAGCAGCCACCTGTGACACAGCCACCCCCTCCGCAGCAACAGCAGCTGCAGCAGCAGCAGCAACCCCCACCACCTCCACAGCAGCCACCACCACCACTGCCACAGCCACAGGCAACAGGCAGCCAGCCACCAGCAGGACAGCCTGCTGTCCAGTCCCAGCCCCAGGTCCTGGCCCAGCCCCAGCCTGTGCAGACACAGTCAAAGGGGCAACCAACAATGACAACTGTGGGAAGTGCTGCTGTACTGGTGAGAGCCTCTAAGCCCACAGTCTCTAGACCACACCCTGCGAGAACACGCGGTGCTCCCTGGGGGAGCCTGTGTTTTTATTGACTGTACCATCCTCCAAGGCTCGTGAATGAGCCTCACTGAGTTGGGAGGGTAAAGCCACTCTTTGGTACTAAGGAGAACCTGGGTTCTAAAGTTGGGTGTAGTTGCATATACTTTTAATCCAAGCTTAAGGGGGATCAAAACAGGAAGATCTTGAGTATAAGTCCAGCCTGAGCAGTAAAACTGTGATTCAAAAATAAGATGCTGGATTCTGTAGAATAACACCGATGAGCTTGCTCCCTTCATTCATTGCAAGTGTACATTGCAAGTGTAGCAAAAAAGATGCTCCACCTGTGCCCACTCATGTTTTCAGGCCATAAGTACACAAATATCCAAAGGAAATTCAGAGTTATGACCCTGAAGGACATACTCGTTGACATCTATACTTTAGTTCATTTTCTGTGATGCTTATTACACAGACATTGAAACCATGTTGAAGAGAACAGACTCTGTGCTAATGGATAACACTTGAGGCTATCAGCCAGGCGTAAAAGTGTTTGTGTGATATGTGCAAGTGCACATGAGTGCTGCTTTGGGTGGTTTTCTCAGGAGCCGTCCACTTTATTTTTTGAGATGATCCTTCACCCAGGGCTTGCAGAGTTGGCTAAGAAGGCTGTCTGTTGAACCACAGAGATCCTTGTGTACACTTTACCAGTACAAGGATTATAAGCATACACACTACTTCTGGGTTTTTATATGGGTGCTAAATAAGCATACACACTACTTCTGGGTTTTTATATGGGTGCTAGGAGTCAAACTTAGATTTTCATACGTGCAAAGCAAGCACCTTACCAAGATCTTCTCAGACTCTGAATCATTACATTGAACTGTGTGGGGTTTTGTTTTTGTTTTTGTTTTTAATATGGTTGGGGATCATTCTTTCTTCACTGAGATGACACATTTACTAAGCCTGTATGGTGTGGGAACATTGACAGGAAGACTGATAAGCAGTATCTCTTGTCCACTGAAGTTCACGTTACTATGTAGAATAGAGTAATGACCACAGGAAGAGCCTGGACAGTGGTTAGCTGGCAAGAAGATTTTTTTTAAATGGATTTTTCAAAGGTATTTATTTAATTAATTTCTTAAGTATACAGTGGTCTGCATGCCTGCAGGCCAGAAGAGGGCAACAGATCTCATTTCAGGTGGTTGTGAACCATCAAGTGGTTGCTGGGAATTGAACTCAGGACCTTTGGAAGAGCAGGCAGTGCTCTTAACCACTGAGCCATCTCTCTAGCCCGGCAAGAAGATTCTTGCTGAAGAGGTGGCATTTGAAAGTTGAAGCCTGAATGACAGGAAGGCATTCGTGAGAAGGATGGAAGCAGCCAGCACAGAGTCTTGCATGTGGTTAATGTAGTGGTGGTGGGCACAGTCTGGAGGTAGTGCATGGGGTGAGGGGCAGCATGGGAAGGGGAAGGCAACCTTGTAATAACCCATGTGCGGAGGACCAGGCTAGAGTCTGAAGCTCAGGAATTTGCATTGGCTGATGGTAATGGCTTTTGGAGAGTTTGTGCAGCATAAGGCCTGACCTGAAGTTAATGACCTGAAGTTAACCTGAATTTCTATTTTCAATAGGCAGGAACCATTAAGACATCAGTCACTGGAACAAGCATCCCAACAGGTGAGGAGGGTGCAGAGGGCTTGGAAATGGAGCTTAGTGTTTCTCCTCCGGCCTCACCTACATCCTCCTCTTTAGGCACTGTGAGTGGAAACGTGATTGTGAACACAATAACGGGTGTTCCCGCTGCTACCTTCCAGTCCATTAACAAGTGTTTGGCATCACCTGTGGCTCCTGGAACTTTGACTGTGAGTTGTTCCATGTTCAGAGAGCTTTTACTATGACTTGTATTTTGGGAAGATTATTTGCTTTTTGAATGTTACACAGATGAAAAAAAATAACTGGTCTAGTTTGAATTTTATAAAAGAAGTAGCTGATTAGTTAGGGAATCCTCAGGTGTTAAGAAACTGTCCTCTTTTGTATTATTAGGGAAGAGTGATTTTCCTCATAGGACAAGTTTTCAGAGAGGGAGAGGTGGTATATGAAGAAACAGCAGCCAGTCCCTTTGACCTGGGTGCCCCTTAACTGTGCCTCAGTGTACTAGTGGGAAGCAGAGATGAGGTGGTTACCTTGGTAGAGTGCTGTGCTGGAGTGTGGAGCACAATGGAGCACAGTGCCATGTAAAGGGAGCAAGCAAGCTGGCTGCCTGGAGTGAAGGCAGCTGGGCAGGAGAGAGAGCCATCAGAAGCATAAAGGTAGAGGTTGGCTTGGGGAAGATGATCCCCTAGGAGAAAAGGAAACACCCTCTGTGGCATAACACAGAAAATGTGATCAGAAGGTTTCTTTCTTTCTTTCTTTCTTTCTTTCTTTCTTTCTTTCTTTTGGTGTGTGTGTGTGTGTGTGTGTGTGTGTGTGTGTGTGTGTGTGTGGTTTTTCGAGACAAGGTTTCTCTGTGGGTTTGGAGCCTGTCCTGGAACTAGCTCTTGTAGACCTGGCTGGCCTTGAACTCACAGAGATCTGCCTGCCTCTGCCTCCCAACTGCTAGATTAAAGGTGTGGGCCAACACTGCCCGGCGATCAGGTTTCTAATGTCAGCCCCCTGCTTTCCTTTCATAGCTCACAGCCAGAATAAAACACATTGTATTAGAATTCATATTCTGATACCCAGAGGCAGCATGTCTCCTGTATAAGAAGTGATATTTCAAAGCTCTTATGCTGGGGTTTAGAGAATATGTTTTCTATGAAGATGTGGTTTCTCTGATAAACTGTAGGTAGACACACAAATGGATGGAGTTGGAGAGGGTACAGAACTACATAGATATACATACTTGTCTGTAACCAGTGGGTTTGTTGAACTTGCCAAGGGAAGCTCGCAGGGATTGGAATGGACGGCCTCACCAGATAGCGCCAAGGGAAGCTCGCAGGGATTGAAATGGACTGCCTCACCAGATAGCGCCAAGGGAAGCTCGGAGGGATTGGAATGGACTGCCTCACCAGATAGCGCCAAGGGAAGCTCGGAGGGATTGGAATGGACTGCCTCACCAGATAGCGCCAAGGGAAGCTCGGAGGGATTGGAATGGACGGCCTCACCAGTTAGCGCCAAGGGAAGCTCGGAGGGATTGGAATGGACGGCCTCACCAGATAGCGCCAAGGGAAGCTCGCAGGGATTGGAATGGACTGCCTCACCAGATAGCGCCAAGGGAAGCTCGGAGGGATTGGAATGGACTGCCTCACCAGATAGCGCCAAGGGAAGCTCGCAGGAATTGGAATGGACTGCCTCACCAGATAGCGCCAAGGGAAGCTCGGAGGGATTGGAATGGACGGCCTCACCAGATAGCGCCAAGGGAAGCTCGCAGGGATTGGAATGGATGGCCTCACCAGATAGCGCCAAGGGAAGCTCGGAGGGATTGGAATGGATGGCCTCACCAGATAGCGCCAAGGGAAGCTCGGAGGGATTGGAATGGACGGCCTCACCAGATAGCGCCAAGGGAAGCTC
This sequence comes from Microtus oregoni, assembly GCF_018167655.1. Classification (NCBI taxonomy): domain Eukaryota; kingdom Metazoa; phylum Chordata; class Mammalia; order Rodentia; family Cricetidae; genus Microtus; species Microtus oregoni. Next base: position 20,121,881 of record NW_024543093.1, on the reverse strand, counting down.
TGAGGGATTGGAATGGACGGCCTCACCAGATAGCGCCAAGGGAAGCTCACAGGGATTGGAATGGACGGCCTCACCAGATAGCGCCAAGGGAAACTCGGAGGGATTGGAATGGACGGCCTCACCAGATAGCGCCAAGGGAAGCTCGGAGGGATTGGAATGGACGGCCTCACCAGATAGCGCCAAGGGAAGCTCGCAGGGATTGGAATGGACGGCCTCACCAGATAGCGCCAAGGGAAGCTCGCAGGGATTGGAATGGACGGCCTCACCAGATAGCGCCAAGGGAAGCTCGCAGGGATTGGAATGGACTGCCTCACCAGATGATAGCGCCAAGGGAAGCTCGGAGGGATTGGAATGGACGGCCTCACCAGATAGCACCAGAACAGGTGAGGAGCCATACTAAGCCGCTAAACTTGTTGTATGATTCACTCTTGTCTCTTTTCTTTTCTTCTTTTCTTTTTTCTTCCCTCCCTCCCCTGCCTTCCGATTGCCAGGATTAAAGGAATGTACCACCATGCCTAACTGAATTCACACTTCCTTGGCTTGGCAGCTACCCCAAGTCCTATGATAACATTCCTGTGTTACCTTTCTAGACATCCGGAGGTTCTGCTTCTGCTCAGGTGGTCCATACCCAGCAACGAGCAGTTGGTTCCCCAGCTGGTGTCCATGACAACAACTCAAGGTGTTCGGGCAGTCACTTCCGTGACAGCCTCAGCTGTGGCCACTGCCAACCTGGCTCCAGTGCAGACCCCAACCCGGTCTTCAGTGACCCAAGTGTCCCAAGGTGAGAGACTTGGTGTTTCCCTGAGCTAGTATCTGCTATTAGAGCTTCAGCTTGCAGGTATTATCCAGGACTGCTGAGGATGCCATGGTCTAACAAGTCAACCTCTTTATAGCCACAGGAGTTCAGCTACCTGGAAAAACCATCACTCCTGCTGCCCACTTCCAGCTTCATAGGCAGCAACAGCAGCAGCAGCAGACCTCCCATGTTCAAGTTCAACAGCTCCAGGACCAGGCCCAGTCTCCTGCACAGATCAAAACTGTGGGCTAGCTGGCACCGGTGAGCATATCCTTCACCAGAACATCACAGGCATATCTGACTTGTCTGTAGTTCAGAGCCTATTTTACAAAAATCTATCGTTGTCTTTAGGTAGAGAGCCTGCTTTTTTGTATTTAACACAATTTTTCATCTAGTAAGTGTGACTCATTCTTCTAAGAAGCATTAGGAAACCTTAGCTTCCTGCCAGCAGGTACATCTCCAAGCATTGTATTACTACAGCTCATTTTCCAGAGAACTAAAAAGCTTTTCTGCACCTTTCTGGAAGGGTAGTGTGAAGATGATCCCTCAGTGCTCCTCTTCTGGAGTAGCTAGGTCAAAGTATGCTTTTCTTTGCTGCTTGTTTGAAAATTGATGCTTCCCGTTTTGCCAGTCTGTTGTCTTGCTGTCTTTGGTGCTAGTGTGTTTACTTTAGAAGGAAATTGTTATGTCTTTGCAACAAATGCAGCATTAAAAGGAACCAGAAAAACAGATGCAATGTGAGTAGACTGATTGCTGGATCTGCCATTGTGAGCTGCTGATCAGAGGCTTGACTCACTAGAGCTGAGGTGAGGCCACCTCTGTGAAGCTTGGGAAGGACCCAGAGATGAGTCAGTGGTCCCGTGTGTCTTTTGTCAGTATTCTATTGGGACCTCCAGAGTGTGTTTCGTTCTCTTTGAGAGGTGGTGGTAAGATACCTCAGATGAAAACTACCTAGCTGTCTGTGGCTACTACACATACCTTAAATCATTTCAAATGCCACAAATTATGACATTCAGTTCCTCATTCAGAGATTATGATTTAGGGCTCCAAAGCCCCCCAAGGATGTGGCTGCTGAATTATACAACACCTTTTCTTCCAGTAAACCAGAGTAATTGTTCTCACTACTTTAAGGCCAGCAGGGGAAAATTGTCTGATAGCTTTGAGATTGCTCCAGTCAGCATTTCTCACCCAGCCCAGCTGCAGGAGTCCTGCTCACCCTCTTGTTCCTTTGTTTTTTTTTTTTAACCCACATTCTCCTAATTCAGCTTCAAATCCATTGTTATTTCTGATATATCCAGAGAGATCTAATAGTTATGAACAGCTCATACATTTGTGGGAAGGGGGTGGGGTGTCTTTTTTGTTTTTGTCTTTTGAACTAGTGCCTTGATAACTTCTGTTTTTGAGTCAGGTAATATCACGTAACTGATGTTGGCCTTGAACACCTGGTCCTTCCCCCTTTACTTCCATTGTGCTATTAATTGTAAACTTGAGTAATCATGCCCAGCTCATTATCTTGTTATCTTCATAAGGTTTATTGCCAAGTTATTACTATTGATGGAGTGTGGTTACAAAGTCATTATTCTTTATTTAAACTGACTCATGAGAAATAAGAACTTGGAAACCTTGCTGTGACCTTAGTGATCTGTCAGAGTTGCTGTCCCCACTTCTGTGAAGTGCTGATTTTTTTTCTTTTTTTGTTTGTTTTTTGAGACAGGGTTTCTCTGAAGCTTTTGGAGCCTGTCCTAGAACTAGCTCTTGTAGACCAGGCTGGCTTCGAACTCACAGAGATCCACCTGCCTCTGCCTCCCGAGTGCTGGGATTAAAGGTGTGCACCACCACCGCCCGGTAAAGTGCTCATTTTCATTCAGTACACAGTTGGTTTGGGGGATGGTTTACATTCTGTACATGTAACGATAAGGGGGGCTTATGGTTTGTACATGCGGAGAACATACCTTATTTGGGTTTCAGGAACATATCATCAAGATGAAGAAACAGAGGATGCAGCTGCCACCACAGCCCCCACCACCGCAGGCCCAGCAAGGTCCCCCACAGCAGCCGGCACAAGTGCAAGTGCAGACACCACAGCCCCCACAGCAGCAACAGAGTCCTCAGCACACTGCAGTCACAGCCCCATGGCCTGGAGCTTTGCTCACGGGCACCACTGTGGCCAACCTCCAGGTGGCCCGTCTTGTAAGTTCCAGTTTATATATTTATTGTCCAAATACCATCTTGCATTTACTGAAGGTTTTTTGGGCTTGTTTTTTAAATTGTGGCTGGGAGTGCACATGCCATACCATGTGTGGTGAGGTTGAACAACTTTGTAGAGTTGGTGGTCTTCTTCCATTGCTACATGAGTTATAGAGATTAAACTCCCATTTCTAGGCTTGTACAACAAGCACCTTAACCTGCTGAACCATCTCAGCAAACACTTGCATTTCAGCCAGGTTTCTGTTGCTTGCTCAGGATCATGTTAGGTCTTGTGGCAGACTTAGATTTGAAGCAGAAGATTTGGTCCTTACAGAGGATGATTAGATACTAGACTTTTGGCAAGTTGTGCTAGCACTACTTACAGAACCAGCAAAGTGTCACCAGGCCTGTTAGGGACTGAATGGTTGGGGATAACAGAAGGTAAATAGTGAGGGGTAGGCACAGCTTACTGACTGTCCTCTTCTTTGCAGAGGAAGGGTAGGGGCAATCTCAGTATGGCTAGAACACAGAACAGCTGATGCTGCAGGCACCCCAGGTTCCATGGCCAGCTAAATAGTGACCACTTGGCAGCAGGGAGAGCCTTTGAGGGTTTGAAGGAAGGAACATAGCAAGATAGTGATGTCTGAGGATATGCACACACTGCGGTCAATGTGCTGTGGGTCTTCTGTGTCACAACAGCCAGTGATGAGTGCCTGTTGGAGGCTTGCCCACCAGTGCTTCCCTAGGAGCTCTGTACCAGTTTCCTGGTGTTTTGTATTATGAGCTATCTTTAACAAGTGAAGGAACTGTGGCACATAAGCTAATTAACTGCTCAGATCCTTTACTTGGCAACTGTAGCTTGTGCTAGGACTGGAGTCCCAGGTACTTGAGCTCTACTCTGTGTATAGGTCTTAGTGAGAGGCCCCCTCCACCAAAGAGGGAATCTGAGGGTAACTTATTTAAAAAAACAAAACAAAAAATGCAAGCCTGTTGTGACTGTGTTTACAAACTGAGTCAGGAGAGTGGTAACAGCTAGTAGATAGGAGCTTAATGGGCTGTTGCAGAGTAGATTGTAATTAGGCCACAAACCTTACATGCTAGTTAATACAATAGTACTCGTCTCCTGCAGAAATAGTGGGGCTGTTTACAAAGCTTTTGTCAGTGGTAACGAGATCAAATAACTAAATGTTCATTAAATGGACCTAAAAGGTGAGTTAGCAACTGGATTCGTTACTTTTGTTTATCATGGCGGGAAGTTGTGGCAGTGTTGAAAAGAGGAGACAGGTGACATTGCCTCTACACTCAGGAAGCAGAGGCAAATGCCAATGCTTGTCAGACTTTGCTGCTCCTTTTGCCTGTACAGTCTGGGCTCCCAGTTCACACTGAGGTGGGTCTTCCCCTCTGCTCTACAGCCTCCTTACATACTTTCCCAGAGAGTTGTCTCCTGGGCAGTTCTAAATCCAGTCAGGTTGACAATCAAGGTTAACCTTTCATCAGGCAACTTGGAGAGTCCCAGCTGTCAAGGAAAGAGGCAACAGAACCCCGGGACTCATTCTACTGTTGCATCTTTGCACTGATAGAACAGATGCTTAGCAGGCTGAATGTCAGTTTCAATCCCATGTCTGTGGGCACGTTAGGACTGTGGGTAGCTTTTCCTTTCTAGGTTTCTTTTTATTTTTATGTGTGTTTGGTAATTGACTGATTTTCATTTGCCTTTTGTAAAATGTAATTTAGGGAGAAGAATGCTTGTGGAAATCTGTAGAATTGGGTTGCCTTGATTGTGTTTTCAGATAGGCGGTTATGGCAGTGATCTTGGAGAGAAGGGTGTGGTGGAAGAGTGATGTGGGGGAGAGTAAGTGGCACAGAGTGAGGAGCAGAAATGAGTGTTTGGAATCTTAAGAACACCAGAACATGGCAGTGGGGCAGACAAGCACAAGAGTCTTGTACAGATTCTGTCTGCATGTGTCTGTTAGTGACAAGCAAACGTCCTGGAGACTCTCCTCTAGTGTCACTGCCCCCTTCCTCTATCTGTGTAATTCTCTTGGCCTCTGGTCAAGAAAATATTTTTTAAAAAGTAGGAAAGAAAAGGACACACAATGTCTGAATTTCTCTGGATTCTCCTGTTATTTTCACTGTTTAGACCTGGGTCCCTACTTCTCAGCTGCAAGCACAAGGGCAGATGAAAACTCAGACACCCCAGCCTGTTCAGGTGGCCTTGACAAAGCCTCCGGTGGTATCTGTCCCAGCAGCTGTGGTCTCCTCGCCGGGGGTCACGACCCTGCCTATGAATGTTGCAGGGATCAGCGTGGCAATTGGACAGCCACAAAAAACAGCAGGTACCTTCCTGCAGCTTCTTGCTGTATGCCTTTCCCAGGTGGCCATGCGGTACACAGGGAGCCTTTTCTGTTGGAGATGGTCACTGCCTTGCTCTGTCTTAACACCTGCTTTACACCTTTAGTTCTAGGGCTTAGTGTAAATTCTCTTAGGTTTCCAAGTCCCAAGTTTTGGCTCTCAGTTTAACCATTAACATTCTGACATTTCCCTTGTTTGTCATTTATGAAATAGAAACTGGCAGTGGGGGTGCACACCTTTAATCCCAGCACGTGGGAGGCAGAGTTAGGCAAATCTGAGTTCAAAGACAGCTAGGGTCACACAGAGAAACTGCCTCAAAAAAAAAAAAATAACAAACAAAACACCACACTGTTTAATTTGCCTTAGTACAATTCTAGGATTTATTCTTTTCTGAACAGAACCTGGATAAACAGGGAACCCTTGCCAGTACCTAACCGACTAGGTATTCTTATAGGGCAGACTGTCGTGGCCCAACCTGTACATGTCCAACGGTTGCTGAAGCTCAAGCAGCAAGCAGTCCAGCAGCAGAAGGCCATCCAGCCACAAGTTGCCCAGGGCCAGGCTGCCATCCAGCAGAAGGTATGGGTTCTTTGTGTGAAGATTTATTTGAGTGCAGGTTTTTGCTGGGGAGGAGGGTCCAAAGTAAACGGGCTACAAGCCTTACAAGGGTGGGGTTGCTAGTATGGTCAGTGTCCCTTGTTTTTCTTTTTGAGATGTAAGGGATTATGATAGGGTGGGTAGAATCCAGCTGGATGCCAGGTATGGATTTACCAGACTGGAAGGGACTAGAAAAGATTAAAAAAGCAGGAATGGCTCTTCATGTGGAATTCACGGGGACTGTGAGTTCAGGGCAAGGAACACTGCCTTCTGTACTTAGTGTGTTTACTGGTGGTACCACCCCTATGGAAGAAAGGTAGGGCAATGTCAGTATCTTGGGATGGTCTTGACCTTGTTGTCTAAAAGGTGCTGTGAAGAGGCCAAATGGTGAAGGCTCTTGGCATCTGTTGAGGGTTTAAATAGAGAACCTGGTTTCACCTGGCTCTGATCCTCTGGTGTCTTTTCTTCAGCTAACCACCCAACAGATCACTGCTCAGGGCCCACAGCAGAAAGTCACCTATGCTGCCCAGCCAGCCCTTAAAACCCAGTTTCTGACCACACCCATCTCCCAGGCCCAGAAACTGACTGGGACTCAGCAGGTGCAGACGCAAATCCAGGTAAGCATGCTGCTGTGTGCAACTCAGTGCAGATGGTAGGGCCTGTGGAAGAGTACCAGCACCCAGCCAGTGTGGCTAACCAGTGCTTGACCTTTTCTGCAGGGTCCTTTCTGGTTAGTAGGCATAGAGCCTTTCAGAACATAGGGGAGTCTCATGAGGGCTCAGACTTATGCTGTTGCTAAGTCTTTTGTGTGTTCATGTGTTAGTGTGTGTGTGTATGGGAGACTGACTGTGTGTACATGTACACAGATGGTGTGTGTGTGAGAGAGACAGAGACTGACTGACTAATTGTGTGTGCATGTGCACAGATGGTCCCTAAGTAGTCCTGGCCACTCTTGTCACAGATATACAGTGTCATTGCCTGGCTGTGGGTTTGTTTGTGCAGGTCCACCTGGATTCCAGAGCTCCCTGTCTGGTGGGTGGGAACAGGAGAAACTTGGGTACTTTATTAGCTTGTGTTTTGGGTAATTGATGAGATTTCATCTTTTCCTGGTTTTTTGACTTTCAAGTCTCCTCTGACATACCTGTCAAGTTGTCTGCCAGGCTGGATACTGACTAAAGTCTGTCCTGGAGCCGGGCGGTGCATGCCTGTAATCCCAGCACTGGGTAGGCAGGGACAGCTGGATCTCTGGGAGTTTGAGGCCTGCCTGAACTACAGAGTTGGGAAGGCTCTGGACCAGAAAAGTCTCCAAAGCTACACAAAGAAATGCTGCCTCTGTGTAACTCCAGCTTAGGAGACCCAGTCCCTTCTTTCTTGCCTCTATAGTACCTGCACTCAATATGCACAGGCACACACACACATGAAACAAAGAGAAATCCACCCAGAGGTTGTGGCTTCATGATTTTGCTTTCTTACTTAGCTATTTAATCCAAAGAGGGCCTTGATGAAATCTGTGTATGTGAATGCCTGTTATTTTATTTTCAAGGCTACTTATTAAAAAATGTCCATCCTACCTCCATTCTATCCTGTGGATTCCTCCTGTGTTCCATCATGCCCTGTTTAATAATTGTACCACTTGGGTCTCTGGCCGGCATGTTCTTCTGCTCTGTCCTTTAGGGCTGTCTTGACGATTTTGGAGTCCAACCACTGTTAGAACTGCATGGATTCAGTAGTAAGAGTTGGTAGTCTATGATCTTAGCTTCTAAGCCACCAGGAGAATACATCTTCTGTTACGTATACCTAAAGGGCCTTATAAATTATGTTAGATGTATTTATTGTGGTATTGGGTATTAATCCCAAAACCTATGTAAGTATGCTCTGCTGCTGAGCCATATCTCCAGCCTTCTAAAAAAAATTAATTTAGAAAGTTTTGCTAAGTTGCTAGACAATTTTGAACTCCTTTTGTAGCCCAGGTAAACCAGGAACTTGTGAGCTTCCTGTCTTGGCCTCCCAAGCAGCTAGCAGATATGAGCGGCTATGCAGGCGTGGGAATGAAAGCTAGGTCTTCCGTGTGAGCTCTCAGTCACTGAGCTAGTGCTGCAGCTCTGCTGTCTGCAAACAGTCTGTATTCTTAAACAGACTTTATCTTTAGGTAAAGACTGATTTTAAATGCTGCTCCACACGAATTTAAATATGGGCTGGGCGTGGTGGTGCACACTATTAATCCCAGCACTCAGGAGGCAGATGAATCTCTAAATTCAAGGCTTCTCTGGTTTACAGTTTGTTCTAAGACAGCCAGGGCCACACGGAGACCCTGTCTCCAAAAAACCAAAGAAAATGTTTCTTGTAGATAATGGTAATTTTGTACACAACCTTGTGCTCTTAACTATAGCCAGGCCTCTCACAAAAGCTGTTTATATCATTTTGTATTTTCAATGCATAATAATTTAATGAAAATTTCTTTTTTTTTTTTTTCGAGACAGGGTTTCTCTGTAGCTTTTGGAGCCTGTCCTGGAACTAGCTCTTGTAGACCAGGCTGGCCTCGAACTCACAGAGATCCGCCTGCCTCTGCCTCCTGAGTGCTGGGATTAAAGGCGTGCGCCACCACCGCCCGGCTAATGAAAATTTCTTAATGAATTATATTTTGATCATATTCTTTCCCGTTACAACTCCTCCCAGATGCTTAGACAGAAAGCCTACTTCATCCGTATGTTCTGTCTCTCAAAAAGCATACTAAAAAACATGGAATCCATTTGGCCAACTATTTCTGGGCATTGGGTCTGTCCTGGAGTGTGTTTAGTATACCCATGACATTGCATTGAAGAATCTGGATTTTCTTTCCCAGCAAATAGCTTCTTGATTGGTGTAAGGATTTTGTCAACTTCCCCTGTGTTTACATTTCTATCTTCTGGCTTGAGCTGTTAATTTTTTTTTTAAATTATTAACTGTGTGAGTGCTCTCACACTCTCAAATTCCATACTGATGATTCTTGCTTCCACAGGCTTTAGGGTCTCCTTTGTGCAGGCTTGAGGTTACAGAAGTCTGACTAAAGAACAGTCAGCTAGCTTGATAAGTTTCACTTAGGTTGGCCTTGCCCAGGCTGACCTCAAACTTACCATCCTTCTGCTCAGGTAGTCTGGTGTGGACTACCATACTTCAGTGTGTGTGGAACTTTTGTAGCTTTCATGATTCTAAGAATTCAACCTAGGGCTACATGCATGCTGCACAAGTTTCATTACTGAGCTACAGCTTCAGCGTTGTTCAGTTTTGACAACAGCAAGAAGTGAACACAACAGGAAGTGAACACAGGGCAGAAAATTTTGCTTTATAGAACGTGAGTTATGATGGATGAAACCACTGAGAAATTTTGGTGTCTCTCCTGGTAAGACCTGGCCCACTGGGCTTGCCTCTATACAAAACCTTTATCCGTTGTCACTAAGAACTCAGATGAGTGCAGTTCACTCCCAAATCTAATTCATGTATAATCAGTCCCAAGGAAAAGTTAAAACGTGAACCAAGAATTTTGAGTTATTAAATGGATTGCTTCTGAAATTGAGTCAGTTGCTTTTTAACCTCCTAGGATCCTGGTGGGCATACTTGAGATTGATTCTCCATGTTACCTGCCATTATTTGTTTGCTTAAAAGCAGAGAAAGATATTTGTGCATGTATTTTGAATCCTATGCTTGCCTTGTTTTGTCAAAGGTTGCAAAACTTTCTCAAGTTGTACAACAACAAACACCTGTGGCCAGCATCCAGCAGGTTGCATCAGCTTCTCAACAGGTAGAGTGCACAGAGACCTGGAGGGTGCTGGGGGGCAAATGTGTTTCAGAAGCAGAATACTAGTGATTAGAGAATTACTTTTGGCTTTCATAATTCACACAAAAACATGAGCTTTTGGGGAAAATGACCTACTGAGGGGGAATTTCCAAGGAAAAACCAGACCTGTGCTCCAACCTGCTCTCAGCAGGTACCTTTTAATGTTCCACAAGACAGGATCACAGCTTCTGGGAGAGAAGCTGGCAAGTGAAAACACCCCTTTCTGAACCAGAACCCTCTGGTTTGTTTTTACTTTCAGTGCAGTAGTATTTGATTAAAGTGGTGATGTTATTTTTAAAGCTGCCCATGAACTTAAAAAAAAAAATTAACTAACCCCCCCTTATATTGGTCTACATCCTTTGCTGTTTTGCTGAGGCTACTAGGTGTATGTGATAGTTCTCTGTTAGAGGGACAGCATTGCCAGGGCTGTTCTCCAGTGACCTGTGATCTCATCTTGGCTCAGGCTTCTCCACAGTGACACTCACACAGGCAACAGCAGCAGGGCAACAGGTACAGATGATGCCAACGGTGACTGCCACAGCCCAAGTGGTGCAGCAGAAGCCCCTTCAGCAGCAGGTGGTCACTACAGCCTCTGCCTCACTGCAGACCCCTGGTGGTCCAGCCCCAGCACAGCTTCCAGCCAGCTCTGACAGCCCAAATTACAGATGCGAGTCCCTGCTGTGAGGCTGAAGACACCCACCAAGCCTCCATGCCAATAGGAAGGAAACTGGTTGGTACTATGGAAAGGCTGTCTTAGCAGAATGCTCTACTGTTTTTGGACTCCGGGATCTGCTGGTACCAAGGTTGGCCAAAGTGATTTGACTTTCTCCTGTGTGTGAATAACTGAAAAAGCGACAGTTGCAGTCTTTGATGGTTTCACTGTGTGGGCAATGTCCACATCAGTCTTTTGAAAAGCCTTTAGTTTCTTCTGTAGTGTACACTACTCAGTTATGTGGTAGGGGCAGCATGTCCTACAGCAGGCTCCAGCTCATTGAATGTTCAGGGAGATGTAGGAGACAAGAGCAGACCATCAGATGCCCCAACCCCACCCCTCTTTCCAGAGCCTTCACTCAATATGCCAGTGAGGTCCTAGCTTGCATTATGAGCACCCATCTTGCACCAGTGGGCAGTGGCTTTCCTTTGAATGAGGCTCTGGGACTGACACCATTTCTGTATAGCCAAGTTTGTGTTTATACACACTGTACTGAGATCCTTTACAGTATTCTTGTGAGAAGCTAGTGTGGGTTACATGTATAGGGCAGCCTGGTGCAGTTGATACCCAGGTTCCCTTATTGTTGTCCTGGTCTAGTCTGGAAGGCATTGTTGTTGTGCCACCCCAGCAGCTCTTCATGGATTTAAACAGCTGTTGCAGGGACAGGCCTGCAATTGAAGGAGAAAGGGTTGGAATGAAAGTTCAGTCCTAAGTTCTTACCACTGTAAGGTGACTTGTATGGCATTCTTGGGCATAACAGGCTGACTGTGCCTTCTTACCTGCCAGAGTTGAAGGCCCATGTTCCCCATCAGTGCTGAAGCCTGGAAGTTAAGTCTGTGAGGTCTATGCTGTCAGAACTGCATGCAGCCTTGAAGACAGGAGTTGTATTGTTTGAGTATTCTTCCCTGCCATGTCCATCCCACTTTTTGTGCACTGTGTGGGCAGGAATGTGACAATACATCCTGAAGCCCACCTAGAACTCATTTTTGAGTTCATAATGTGAAACTTGGGATAAAAGTAGCAATTAGGTGTTGAAAAACCAGAAGAGGTTTAATATTTTCTGAACCACAAACCTGTCCTACAAGCAAAAACCCATTGTTTTGGCTTAGTGTGTGCTGTGTTAGGGGAAGAATAGCCCTTGGGAGGTTCCTGGGTACCTGGCTCCCAGAAGCAATTCCTATTCCTCATAGTCCTCAGGCAGAACTGAGCTCAGTGGGGGTCCTTGGTCAATGTTGCACTCACCTTTTTCTCCATCCTTCCCACTGTTGTGGCAGCATACTTCAGTGTGTCCAAGCCAGGTGGTTGGTGGGAGCAAGAGGCAGGGTCTTCATTTTTGGCAGTTACTTTCATCCATTTTTCAACCAGATAGCTGTTGTTTTCTTTTTTTTTAAAAAAAATGTAATAAACAGGACTGAAATTGTAAATACTTTGTAAACACAAACATTTGTATTTGAATAGGGTTTTGATGTCCTACAAGCAAAGGCTAATAAAAGTGACCTTTCTACATCCTTGTTTTGTCTTTCATGACCAGTGTTTGGAGTAAGGATGTGTTGGTTAGAAAACAAAGCCTTCTGTGTATGTATTGCTCCAAAGCAATGCAGGGCTTGCATGTTCAAAGTCTTCCTCTTTAGTTCCTTGGCCTTGAAGCTACTGACATCTGGGTTCCTGTGCAGCTTTCCACCATGGGTGCTGTGTCTGTTTCAGGACTTCACAGTGCTAAAAGGGCTGCAAGTTGAGACCCTCTTCAGGCACTAGGAAGTAAGTAGAAAAACACCAGAAAAATAATGTTTTGATTTCTACTTAGAACTGTCATGCAAAAGTCAGCCTTCACACCACTTCCTTTCTGAAAGGCCTTGGGGGTTCAGCTCGTACCCAGTCTCACGCAAGCAGATCCCAGGTGGCCCTCCCTGGCTGGTCCCATGGTGTGTCCACCACCTTCACTAGATGCCTGATGTTGTACAGATCCAACAGGTGACAGTCGAGTGCTGATCTTGATCAAGATAGTAGATGTGATCATTTCTGACACTGTCCATAAAAATGGACCTCAAGGTGTAGTGGTACACAACCCTTAATCCCCAGCAGAGAGGCAAGGGGGTTAAAGTTAGCCAGGGGTTTTCAGAGGGGGAATGGGGAAAAAGGACTCACTTTCCTGCCTATCCCTACCCACTGCACAACCCTAAGGCTGACCCAAACTCATTCATCTTGCCTACCTGCCTACCAAGTCATTTTTCCCACCACACATTGTATGGAGCTCACAAAGAGCTTCACTCTGTCTTTATTGACAGCAAAGCAAGCACCCCACAGGGAATACTTTATAGAAATCTTTAGCTGAGTTTCACAAGGGAAAAGTCACTGGGTCCAATCAAGCCCAACTGACCCAGATAACAGACATAATTATTTATCAACCAACCAATCTTTATGGTAGATTTTAGAAAGTTGCTTCCAAGTCTTTATTTGCTGCTTAAAAAAAAAAAAGATACATGTGCATTATCTGGGTCAGGGCATGAAGAGTACCTAAGATTACAGTAAAAGTTTGACACACAGTAGGATAGCAGTCTTAAGTAACTTCAAGATGTATTAACTTTGTCACCAATAATACTTTTGAAAAAGCTATATTGGAAACCTTCTATAGACACATTCTAATATATACATACTAGTTTAAATGAAGTTACTCTATGTTGGGGCGGGGGAAGCTCAAAATCCCAACTAGATAACACATGCTAGCAAATAACCACGGAACCAGGAATGGGTTCCCCTTTTGAGGACTCCCAAACACTGCAGGCAGCTATCATGTAGGTACTAGAAACCAAACCTCTGCATCACAGAAAATGCTCAATTACTAATCTCTAGCCTCTCACCCACTTTCTGATTGGATCAAAGGCCTGCCCCATGTGATAGAACCCATATTAGGTACTGTTAATGGGGCCAAGAACTTGTGGTTAGACAGATTATGGGCTCGAAAAACAAATACTATTATTCTGTTAATGAGCATACTGTTAAAATGACTTTTGATGATATTCCCATACCCATAGATTAAGTGTACCTCTCAGCTCTCATCATAGAAGGTGACTGCACTAGATGGCCGCTGCTCAGCTGGTACAAAGTAAGAGACTGTGTGGAGTGTTGGGCCTAAAGGGAACATTCCATCCCTCTCTCCAAGGCAGAGGGTACAGAGAAAAGTAAGAGCCAGAGGTGGGCTCTTCCAGAGGTCCTGAGTTCTATTCCCGGCAATCACATTGTGTTTCCACTAGAAACAACCCTTCTCTGCAAGCACCATGGTCCTCTTGGACTAGGCAGCCTAGATGTTGGCTTGGTCCTGAAAAGTAATGGCCCTTGGTTTGTATTGCTGGGGTCCAACTGTCTTTGGAAATAAGCTCAGGTAAAGCTGAAGGGTGCCTTCAGGAATGTGATGAAAAACTATGGTCAGCCTTATAGTGACAGCAGATTAAAGTGTGCCTAGCATTAGCATTTCATGTCTACAGAGAGACTGTGGTGAGCCTGTCCCAGACAAGTCACTGAAGTCCAGGAATAGGTTGGTTTAAGATGTTTCCATGGCTACTAGCCTTCAAGATGGTACCCACATAAGCATGAAGTAAATTACAGGAGAGTGCTTGCCTGAACATAGTCAAAGAGACTGTGCTTTTTGTAAAAAAATAAATAAGTAAATAAAAAGAAAGAAAAATCTATAGTATTAAGATAAACTGTTTTCATTTATATTTAAAAAAATGGATAACTTGAACTCATGCCAATTTCCTGATAGCTTCAACACACTAATACCCCTCTAATTCAGGACACCTAGGCTAGCTCAAGAAAGCAACACAGGCCACTGGCACCATCCTCAGGCCCTTGCTGACTCTAGGATTTTGTTCATGAGATTAATTTAGAATCTGCTAGCAGCTAGTCTGAGAGTCAGACGTCCATTTTATTGTTGACATTACTAATGCTTTGAACATCTTATACAATGAAATGAAATCTCCACTCATCTCCGCACCCACCTAAGTACAAAGTTTTTTGTCATTCTTTTTAAACCTACTGAATTGATTTTGTTGTTTACTCAAAAGTGCCTACAAGGGCTCACAGGACAAAGAAAACTGACTTCCAGCAGCAATGAAATGCCAGTAGTTCTTCCTCAGCTACTGGTAGAATTGTGCATGCTGTCATATTGTTCTCTTGTGTCTGGAAAAAAGCTTTCCTTTAAATTATGCACCACCTTATTCTGCCTCCATGTATGACTGGTAGGCCACCTTCTGGACACTTGGGTCCCTGAGCTGTGGTGATGTCATTGGGGAGTCTTCAGTTGACCCTTGGTTCCTGTCTGCTGTAGATCATTGATGAGGCTGACTGGATGATAGACAGCATGCACCAATCCTGGCTGCCCAGAGTGGTGGCAGCAGCCTTCTACAGTGCAGGCCCCTCAGGCTTCTGTGCCCTACTCCAGAGGACACAGCCCCAGGCTGTGACTGCTGCCAGGTATCCTGCTGCTCCCTTTCTCAGCTCCCCAATGACATCACCACAGCTCAGGGACTCAAGTGTCCAGAAGGTGGCCTACCAGGAAGCGGAGCTGCTGGAAGCTGAATCCTGGGGTCTGGTCAATGTGGTCCACCAGGCGGCCAGGTGTGGCCACCACAATATCAGCCAGGCATCGGTAACCATCTACCCTACAAACCAGAAAGACTCAAAGAAGGGCCATCGAACAGCAAAGCCTCACATGTAAAGTACTACACCGCCCTAATCAAAGGACACCTGCAGAGCCCACCACCTGGCACACCTACGTCTTCTGGACAAGGCTCTCCTGCTCCTTGGCCAGTGACTTCTGTCCAGTCACCAAAGCAACCCGCAGAGGTGTGGTATCCGTGTAGATGTTGAATACTTTGCTCACCTGCAAAAGGAGTCTGTCACTGGTCTAAAATAGACGGTGGCCCCTGCTATGACAAAGACTCTTGAGTTTAACACAGGTGGTCAAGGGATAAGTACCGTGTACATCCAGCAGGGTAACTAAAGCTGAGGATACAGACTTCTGGATACAGAGGGGCATACCTGTTGGGCCAGCTCCTTAGTAGGAAGCACAACCAGTGCACGGATGTGGCAGACCACTCGATGCAGCAGGGCCTGTAGGGACAGAAATGAGCTGTGCCACCAGGACCCTCCCTGCTGTGCTCTAGCTAAGAAATGTGTACTCTGATACTCACTTGTACCACAGGGACAACAAATGCCAGTGTTTTCCCACTGCCCGTTGGGGCAGACACACAGAGGTCACTAGGTTGGTATCCACCTCTGCCTACTAGAAACCCACTATCTGCACTCTCCAAGAGGGCAGGAATCACAGCTGCCTGGACTGTAACGAAGGAAGAAAAGGAACAGGTGAATTATATGCTAGGATATACCATGTCACTCAGGAGATCAAAAGATGGCACCTGGATTGGATAAGACCTAAGATAATCATCAGGAACCTGAGCCCAAGGATGCAGAAGCTCACTGATCCAGTGTGAAGTAGGTACCCCTAAACCACAGCCCTTATATTGGAGCCCTGACAGCCGAGGGAAGGCTGCTTTGGGGAGTTCACCCCATCATCTGTCCAGGGCTGAAGGACCTGGAAAGTAGGAAGAGATGCCATTAGCCCTCAGCTGCTTCTGCAAGTCAGGGTGAACCTCATGGATGTCTTCGATAGGAGTAAGATCCTCAGTGACGCTCTTCTTGACCCAGCTTGGCTTTGCCAGCCATGCTGGCAGGAAAGGCTGGACCTAAAAGAGCAAAAAGAACCACAAGAGTTCTGCAGAGCCCTTCAGGCTCATGGAGCAACAGAAGAGACCCTAACAGCAGCTCTATAGAGGCACCTAGGGAGTGTAAGTGCTGGAAAACGAGGGCAAACATTAGTAGGGTGAAGAACGTATTAGCAGGGCAGGTTTCCTTAAGCCACCCTGACTCTCATTTTAGGCCAGCAAGGGGAGCTAAGAAAGGGAGCAGCACTCACATGGAGCAGTCAACCCTGATGCAAGAGCTGACTTAGTCAACCCTTCACCACCACCCATTCTTGGCAGTCTTCGGACAAGACGCCCAGACCAGCAATTGCCTCACTACGGCCAGAAATGTTTCTGCGGGGGCCGCCAGACACACCAGTGTCCAATAGGTCTTACACGTCTGTGGACTTCAGTTTCAAGAGTGTCCACACATACCCTAAGGAACTCTATAAGCCTCCCGCCATTCTATAGTTAGGGCCACGTAAGGGCAAAAACAAAACAAAACCCACAAACAACACTCCCACCCCGCCCCGATAAAGCTTAAGAGTAGCGGGCGGACGGCCAGACTTACTCACCTTCAGTGTCTTCCTTCTTGCAATGTTCCCCAGCACAGGCCCTGGAGCCGGGGGTCTCGGGGCCTCCTCTGGGGGCTTCTCACCTGAGTCCTCTAAGTCGGTGTTGAGCTCTCCAGGCGACTCTTCGCCTCTCCCCGCGCGACACAACAACAGAGGGGACATAAACTCCGCAGCGCACCCAGGAAAAAGACTCCAAGCCCCGTCCACACCTCGGCCACATAGCCCACTTGCATGCACACTGTAGTCCGCTTTCTGCCGCTTCGCCCTAGGGGCCTCCGGGCTCTGAGCCACAGAGCAGCCACGCCGCCGCGGGGGCCGTAGACGCCGCCTGCCTGCCGCTTCCGAGGCCTCCCCGGCGGGTTCAGGCTTCGGTTCCTGCTGCTGCCGCTCACCGGCTCGGTTCTGCAGCCGCTCGAGCAGCACTGGTGACCGGCTACCCGCCTCTATCTCTGCATCCCCCAGTCCGGAAGCCTCCGGGCCTGCGTACCGTGCTACGTGGAATAGTGCCATAGTCGCAGCACGCTGTAGCTCTTCCTCGGCGCTCCCTGATGACGTGACCAGGCCGCGCCATCGCCGACGTCACAGGCGCGACCAAGCTCGGCAGTCCCTCGCGGCGGCATGGATCGTCACCTGGCTTCGGCGGGCTCCCGTGGGGAGCTTGGCCGTCTACTACAGGCGGTGCTAACGAGCCGTGGCCAGGCCAACGCGGTGTTTGACATCCTGGCTGTACTTCAGGTGAACCGCGCGGGCGGCGGGGGCGGCCCTGGGGCGGCAAACGGGAGGCACAGCTGGGCCCAGCGTCACCCTTTCTGACCTCCCGCCTCAGTCCGAGGACCCTGAGGATATCCAGGAAGGAGTGCGTGCGTGCAGCCGACTCTTCGGTACCTTGCTGGAGCGGGAAGAGCTCTTCGTGGGCTCGCTGCCGCGCGAGGACGGGGTCCTGGCAGGTAAAGTGACCTGGAGGGGCTGGGGTGCTGTCCGCCAGGCCGCCCCAACGGGACCCGCCTTATTAAATGACACCAGGAGGAACACGCCAAGCCGGGTCCCTGTAGGAGGACTCAGTCCATTGTGGCTCAGAATGTGAGATCCGTGTACTTGCCAGGCCTACACGAACTCGTATACTAGCAACTTTTTTCCTCAGGGTTTTAATTGTGCCACTTCAAAGTTTGGTGCTGTCACTGCCCCAGTGTTTGGGAGATCCAGATCCTGAGGCAAAGTGAGAAGAACTGTATTTTAATATCTAGTCCCAGTTTGCAGAGGTCAGAAATGGTCTTTTCCAAGGCCTGGTCTGGGTACAGGTTCACAACTGAAGATGGGAGACCTTGGGAAGGCGGGACTGGGTTTAGGACCTTGGTCTGGCTTGGCACACAAACATCAATGGGAGTTAGCTCTCGTCTGTTCTCAGGATCCCAGGGAGCCACACACAAATACAAAGTTTGGATGAGACACCGCTATCACAGCTGCTGTAATCGCCTGGAGGAGCTCCTGACCCATCCCTCCTTCCAAGTCAAGGTGAGTCTTGAAGTCCTTGGCCCAGCTTCTCTAAAGCACAGGTGTAGGGGCTGCTTTTGTGAACACCTCTCTTCCTGTTTAAGAGAAGTTACATGTCTTCATTGCTCTTTTTCTTCCACAAAGATTTATGGTATGGTATTTGTGGTATGATTTATCTGGCTCTGCAGATGTGGTGTCTGTAACCCTAGTTCTGGGCACCGTATCTGCATATTGTCATGTTTGGTGTGGTATCTCCAAAATTGCTTGATAAGAGAGCAGTTAGGTGGCTTCCCCTGCAAGCCCAGCTTGTGTACATGCCTCAAGCCAAATTCTAAGTTCTGTCCCAAGTCAACAAGAGCATGTCACTGTCACCATCATCACATACATGTAACACGGAGCAAGGTAAGATGTGGTCTCCTTTCTCTCCTACTTCTTGGCCCGGGCCAAAGCCTGGTTGAGAGCGACCCTGAGGCTAGGTGAACTCTGGTAGGCCATCTAGATGGGGACATCATGGTTACTCTTTCTCTGCTTCCCAGGAGCTGGCCCTCAAGACACTCATGAAGTTTGTGCAGCTGGAAGGAGCGAAACCCCTGGAGAAGCCCCAGTGGGAAAGTCACTACCTCTTTCCCCGCACACTCTTCAGGGTAAGGCCTTAGTGGGATCTGGAAGACTGTGGTGGCCAAACCTAAGATGGTTTCGTTAGTTTCCTGAACAGATAGCTGGGGCATATTATGTTCCTGTCTTGCTTTGACCTGGGAACTAAGCAAGGCTTACTGCTCACAGGTCTCTGTTGTAGCACAATTAATAAAAACCCAGAGACAGATATTGGCATTCAGCCTGAAGTTCATAAAAGCAAAATAGCCATCCACTGGCTTTTACCTCTACCTCAGTCTGAAATGGTGATGCTGCCTCCAGGAATCCTCAGAACCAGACTGAGAGCTGTCTCCTCGCCTCCTATATTCCTCTCTAGTGCTGGAACTAAAGGTGTGCACTACTTCCGACCAGTTTGGATGGCAAACTAGTATAGCTTCTAGGATTAAAGGTGTGTGTCACTACTGTCTAGTCTGTAAGGCTGACCAGTGGGGATGTTTTACTCTCTGATCTCCAGACAAACTTTATTGAAATGCAAATGAAATATCACTATATTCTGTCTTGTGAATTGGAGAGGAAATGGCAGACAGCCTGGTGGTGTGGAGCTTGATGGATGGTGACATCCTTCTTCACCATGCTAGGACCATTTTGTGGAAGAGAGTCATTCACCCTGTCTTTCTCCCCAGGCAGTGGTAGGAGGCCTGCTCACACCCGAGGATGACCACAGCCTGCTTATCTCCCAGTTCTGCGAATACTTGGAATATGATGATATACGGTACCACACAATGCAGGCGGCCACAAGCACTGTAGCCCAAGCCACCAGCCAGCAATCTGAGGTAAAAAGCTGGGTTCCATCACCATCCTATGTCCTAGTGCCTCAGGGAGGCAAGTAGATGGCAACAGCCTGGACAATTGCTCAGGCTAGGCTTTCTGCAGGTGTCACCCACCTTCTGGAACAATGCCTTCATGTTGCTGTCTGCTGTGAACCTGCCCCTCCAAGAGCATGACCTTACCAAGTTCTATGTGAAGCACACGCGTGAGTTCTGAGCAGGTTAAGGCCCACTGGAGCCTGACCCTGGTAGGAGGGCTCCTGGAGAGATCCAGGCCTCAGCCTGGCTAGCCACTGTCTTCCCCTTTTTGCTGTGATTTCAGAGACGTCAGACAAGTGGAAGGTCATTCACTTGAAGGTGAGATGCTTTCAGAGACTGAAGACCTTCTTTGGCAGTTATAGGCAATAGCATGTACTCCATTGTCTCAAGTGATGCCACTTTTATGTGTTACTATAACCAGCTTCAGACCTGAATCCTGTGCCCCTCTGTTCTTTGTCTCTCCTTGTGCTGAGACTTGGCATCACAGACTGGCCTGGGTCTTTCAGGGTCAAAGGCCCACAGTTGACTGCAGAAGGACTGGGTGGGTCTGGGGTTTATCAGGATACACATATTTCCTGGTCCCGTTGCAGGAGCACAGAAAAGCTTTCCAGGAGATGTGGCTTGGGTTCCTTAAACATAAGGTAGGGTGTGGTGGGTGAAGCCCCTGGTTTTATTGTGGGCAAGGGAAGCAGCTCCGTGACTGCCATGATCTCTACAGCTGCCCCTCAGCCTCTACAAGAAGGTACTAGTGGCTATGCATGACTCCATCCTGCCCCACCTGGCTCAGCCCACCCTCATGATTGACTTCCTCACAAGTGCTTGTGATGTGGGTGAGTGAGACTTCCACTTAGGTTATTCGGCAAGGGGTACTCACTGTGCATGGGCCCAGCTGCCATCTCCTGCCTGACAGATCTGAGCTAAACTCCCATAACCTCCCTGCATGTGAACGTAGGTAGTCAGTCTCTCTATAGGCTGGCCACCTGCATCTATGCCCACTCTTCCCTTACCTACTAAGGCCCAGGGTGAGCAAGGTGTAGGTAGCTTCATGTCTTCCTGTGTTTCTGCAGGTGGTGCCATCAGCCTCCTGGCCTTGAATGGGCTTTTCATCCTAATCCATAATCATAACCTGTGAGTACCAAATAGGACCACTCTGGTCTGCTGTCTAGTTTTCTCTCAAAGGCCTTTGTTGCTCACCTGGGAAGTTAATGCAGAAGAGGTGCAAGAGGAGGAGCCTTGCTTACCTGGGGGGTTCTGTCCCTTTAACCAGTTCACCTCCTGTGTCCTCTCTGCTCCCTCCCTCAGGGAATACCCTGATTTCTATCAAAAGCTCTATGGCCTCCTGGATCCATCCATCTTTCACGTCAAGTACCGAGCCCGGTTCTTTCACTTGGCCGACCTCTTCCTTTCCTCCTCGTGAGTTTTGGGAATATCCAGCTCCATGGTCTGTGGGGGCTATAGTTCTGGTTAGGGAGGCAGTGGAAGGATGTTTGGGGACCTATTTTCTCATACCTATTTCCCTCTCAGCCACCTCCCCGCCTACCTGGTGGCTGCCTTTGCCAAACGCCTGGCCCGGCTGGCCTTAACAGCACCTCCTGAGGCCCTTCTTATGGTCCTGCCCTTTATCTGCAACCTGTTGCGTAGACACCCTGCCTGCCGAGTTATGGTGCATCGTCCACAGGGCATTGGTAAGTGTGAGTAGCTGGGCATCATGGCAAACCCTGGCTCCTTTGGTCCAAAAGGCCAGGTGGCAAATGGAATCTTGATCCTGTTTGTAGAGCTAGATGCTGATCCATATGACCCAGTAGAGAAGGACCCAGCCAGGAGCCATGCCTTGGAGAGCTGCTTGTGGGAGCTGCAGGTGAGTCATCTGCCTGTCCAGCCTCTAGAAGGCATTTGAGTCTCCACTGACACATCTCCAGCAGCCCCTAGAGATCTTGGTCACACAGGGCACCATGCCAGGGTATGCTAAGATACTCGGTTGCTGGTGACCCCACACTGGCTCAGGGCTTCAAGCTCCATTCTAAGGCCCTGCTGCTATGTCATGAGGTTTCTGACATCACTCTAACTTGCTCCTAGACTCTTCAGCAGCACTACCATCCTGAGGTATCCAGAGCTGCCGGGGTCATCAACCAGGTGCTATCTGTCCCTGAGGTCAGCATTGCGCCACTCCTGGAACTTACTGCTTATGAGGTGAGAGCTGTGCACAGGGCTGTTGGGGTGCAGGCCATGGGGACTACTGCATCCAGCCCAATGCCACCCATTGTCTGTCCTTTGCAGATCTTTGAGCAGGACCTGAAGAAGAAGGCACCTGGGTCAGTGCCCCTGGAGTTCATCCCATCCAAAGGCCTGCTGGGCCGACAGGATCACCTCTGCACCCAGTTCTTCACTCTCACCTGACCTGGCCTCATCTCCTAAGAATTTTCTTTTTGTGTCTGAGACAGACTCTCACTTTATAACCCAGGCTGGCCTGTAACTCGTGGTTCCCCTGGCTCAGCTTCCCTGGTGCTGAGGTACAAGGGTCTACCACCATGTCTGCGTTCAAATAAATGTTTTTTTTTTTTTTTTTAAGGGAATATATCTGGCCAGTCAGGTCTTGGGCAGAGTTGGAATCTTTGGGCCAAGTTTCTTCCCTGCTAGGCAGGCAGGGGCTGCCAGAGTCCTCTGCCTTTCTTGTAGCCTGGAGGACAGGACAGAGGGCTTGGATACTTCCACAGGGATCCTGGGGAGGTGGCGCAGGAGCACTGGGCCCATTTTGTAATAGTGCAGCCCTGCCATATCTGTGCTTAGTTTAGACTCATGTGAGGCAGGGTACCCAAGTGGTGTCCTGGGGACACAGATCTGCCCCAGTCTTCTGGGCTGCTGTAAGTCTACTTACTCTTTACCACAGAGAGTCTAGTTTCTATCAGTTTCATCTGAAGGTTGTTCAAAGAGATATCTTGGATTGTAGTGATTCAAGCAGATGAGTATACTGTCCTGTTTCTACTCCCAGTTTGGCTGTTTGGAATCTGTGTGAACCCATTTGCAAGGGATTGGCCAGTAGGCCCTACTGTGCATGACTTGTAAGGCTTTGACAGAAATGATGGTGGGTGGATTTGTCATGTGCAGATTTGGGAACACAGGACTGGCTTCCATATGTCATTGCCTTAGCCACATTTTTGCTCTCCTCCAGTCATTCTGGTTCCTGCCTGAGGGCATTTCTGCTGGCCACACCATTTCTCTAAATTGCCCCATTTTTCTAGCTCTGTTTGGAATGTGGACTTGGTGGTACTCCACAGGTGGAACTGAGCTATGAGGGTGAGATGGTTGGGATCAGCAAGAGGACCCTGGAAGCTCTGTGGGATGCCCAGAACTTCCTGAGGCCAAGCTTCTGTGGATCTCATGGAACGGAAGGTATGGGAGTGAGCAAGCTGCCCAGGAGGAGGCAGAGGAGTCTCCTGGAAGGCAGCTACCCCATGTTAGTGACTACAGTTGTGAGTCGTCCCTCTCTGTGCTTAGTTCTCTGTGGGCAATGTGTATAACATCTAGTTGGGTCAGGCTCTTTTGGGCCACCTCACATGTTGCTTGCTTGCAGGGAAAGGCCTGTGGTGGTGTCTACACAAGTGAAGACATACACACTCACTGACTGGCAGTCCCTTATCAGGCAGATCTCACACATGGATTCTGCCATTGCATCTATGCACAGGGGCCAAAACTGGGAGCAAGCCTCACAGGACTGGATAGCATGCTGAATGTTGGAGGGTTTTACCAGTATGCCAGCATTTGGTATTTTCCATCCCATCCTCTGCTGGCTCCTGTGGCTCTTGCCTTGGTAAAGGTATGTTTCTCATTTCCCTGGGGGTCTCAGAAGGTAGATGTTGTACATAAACTACCAGGGACTCCAGCTCTTAATTTTCTCCTGCCCACTGTTGCCCTTAAAGTGGTTGCCCAATCACCTGATAGCTTTTCCTTTACCACTGGGTCATCATAAAGTCAGGCCTTTGAGTACTGCCCAACTGTCAGTATAGGTTGTTACTGACCAAAGTTCCCATATTGTTATCCGTATGGTTCCTTTGCCAGTCACATGGTGCTTATTTTCATTCGTATTGCTGCTTCCTGCCCATTCTGGTTTGGCACCCATGCAGATACGACTTGGACACCAGCCATCAGTATGAATTGGGGATGTCCCTTCTAGTATTCAGTCAGGGTTGGCTGGAGAGTCAATTGCAAGAGGCAGGAGGAGAGGTTCTGGCTTTAAATGGCACTGGCCCCAGTACCACCTACATAGCATTGGTGATAAGGGTTTGTCTTAGGGTTTCTATTGCTGTGTTGACTCTCATGACCAAAGCACCTTAGGGTTTGTTTGGCTTATAACATTGTTCATCAAAGAAAGTAGGGACAGAAACTCAAATAGCAGGAACTTATGGTAGAGACTATGGAGGTAGCCTTGGTTGTTCTGGAACTCGCTCTGTAGACCAGGCTGGCCCTGAATTCACAAAGATCCACCTACCTCTGCCTCTCTAGTGTGGGGTAAAGGTGTGTGCCACCACCATCCACAGATGAGCCTGCTTATAGAACCCAGATCCACCAGCCCAGAGATCGCCCCACCCACAATGTGCTAAGCCTTCCCCTATCAATAATGAAAATGCACAGCTGGATCTTTTTTTTTTTTAAATATTTATTTATTATGTATACAATATTCTGTCTGCGTGTATGCCTGCAGGCCAGAGAGGGCACCAGACCTCATTACAGATGGTTGTGAGCCACCATGTGGTTGCTGGGAATTGAACTCAGGACCTTTGGAAGAGCAGGCAATGCTCTTAACCTCTGAGCCATCTCTCCAGCCCTGCACAGCTGGATCTTATGGATCCAATTTTTTTTTTATTTGAGGGCTCCCTTTTTGATGCCTCTAGCTTGTGTCAAGTACTAGCCAGTACAGTTGACTTCTTGTCAACTCGACACACAAACGCATCACTGTTCATCCTTAAGATGAACACGTTAATAAAGATATCAAAATATAAGATATTTTACAGACTTAGAAATTCCCAGAGCCTTACAAATTAAAACCCGTTAAAAGTTGTCTCTTCAAAAATAAGCAGTCTCAATAGGCGGTGGTAGTGCACGCTTAAGCCCATCGGAGGGAGGCAGAGGCAGGCAGATCTTTGTGAGGTTGATGCCAGCCTGGTCTACTGAGGGAGTTCCAGGACAGCCAGAGGTGCACAGAGAAATCTGTGACTACCTACCAAGTTTGATGCATGTGGCTCTCTCTAAAAAAAATAAAGAAAATAAAATAGAAAAAAACAAAACAAAAACAAGACAATAACAACAGCAACAACAAAATCCAAATTCTCTGTAAAACTCCAAGATCTCTTTTTAAGAAAGCTTTAAAATCTCTTTTAACTGTGGGCTTCTGCAAAAGCACTTTTTTACTTCAAGATGGAAGAACCAGAGCACAGTCACATTCTGAGCAAAGCAAAAGTTAACAGTATAAATAACTCAGAGCCCAATATTTAGGATTCACGTACTGTTGTGCCCACGTTTTGGAACCCCAAAATAAATCTATGAAGCCAGTTTCCAATGTAAATGTAAAAGGGTCTTTATTTAGCAAGCTTAAACCTGGACTACAAGCCTCCAGCACACCAACACAATGGGTAAGAAGGCAGTAGGGTCGGCCACCAGCTCAGGAAGAGATCAGCTTTTAAAGGGGAAGTGCTGTAGGAGCTCAGCCTGGTGCTCTGCTGCAGGTCTCTGCCCTTGTCTCCACATCAAATGGTGACATTTAAGATAGTCGTCAATTTTGACTACAGGGCAAGGCCAGTTCAGGCACCCTCTCCATCATTGCTTAGGGTCTTATCTGGAGTCATCCTTGTGGATTCCTGGGCATTTCTCTAGTGCCAGGTTTCTTGCTAGCCCCATAATGGCTACCTCAATCAAAATATCCAGTTGAAGAGTAGGAGGAGTGAGGATATGAGCGAAGAGGTCAAGATCATGATGGGTACACCCACTGAAAATGGCTTACCTGAGCTAATGGGAGCTCACCAACTCTGGCCAGACAGGGAAGGAACCAGCATAGGACCAAGCTAGACCCTCTGAATGTGGGTGGCAGTTGTATGACTGGGGTAGACTGGGGCCACTGGCAGTAAGACCAGGATTTGTCCCTGCTGCTTGTACTGGCTTTTTGGAAGCCATTCTCTTTGGATGAATGCCTTGCTCAACTTGGATATAATGGGGAGGGCCTTGGTCCTTCCTTGGAGCAGTGTGCCTTCTGGAGAGTGGATGGGGGTGGAGTGGGGGAAAGGTGGAGGGAACGAGAGGAGGGGAGAGAGTGGGAACTGGAGTTAGTATGTAAAATGAAAAAATTTTGTTTTCTTTTTTAAAAAATAAGGGGGAAGTGCTGCAGTTAAGGAAGTACATATCTCTATGATTTAGGATTGGGCCGTGGGAATACAGAATAAGAAAACTTCTGAAACCATTGGTCAGTTTTTGGGCTCAAAAACCCTAACAAAGAAACAAATCACTGACAAGGTTTCTGCCAGGGCAGGTTTTCAGAGACATCTGGTCCTCGTTAAATTTTACTATCTCACACCTTAATTGGCCTTTGCAGCACATTCCTGGAGCTGAGGTCAGTTCTAGGTCATCATTTGCCTTAAGAGATATCTGCCTTTAATCCCAGCACTTGGAGGCAGGTAGATCTCTGTGATTTGAGGCCAGCCCAGTCTACAGAGCGAGTTCCAGGACAGGCTCCAAAGCTACACAAAGTAAAATAAAAGAAGTCCCATCTTTAAGATGGGGTCTGGTTCCTGAGAGTTCCCATCATGGGATTCTCTCAAGCTCTATGGTTTCCCCAGGCTCCTGGGGGAGGGACTGATACTGGATTTGAATTTCCCCCAGTCTCTCTTTTACAAACTATATTAATTTGTTTGAAATACAAGGCCCAATGTACTCATTCATAAGTGGTTTTTAAACATAAAGCAAAGAAAACTAGCCTACAAATCACAATCCTAGAGAATTTAGACAACAATGAGGACTCTAAGAGAGACATACATGGATCTAATCTACAAGGGAAGTAGAGAAAGACAAGATCTCTTGAATAAATTGGGAGCATAGGGCCCATGGGAGAGGGTTGAAGGGGAGGGGAAAGGAAGAGAGGGGGGGCAGAGAAAAATGTAAAACTTAATAAAAACCAATAAAAAAAATACAAGGCCTGAAAGTCAGTAGCATAACCAGAATAAGGAGTGGGCGCAGCAGGGTGGTAACGGTGGAAATTAAGGAGGAGTGCCAGGATGATGGATTAAACCAGGATTTGAATCACCCTTGACTGGCCTTGTGATCCTTTTCCTGTCTAACCAGTTCTTCCCTAACTTTAGCCATGGATTCCTTTATAACACCTTTTATATACATAAAAACAGCATTCCTAAACTGGGCCCTGGTGGCGCACACCTTTAATTCCAGTACTCAGGAGGAAGGCAGAGGCAGGCGGATCTCTGTGAGTTCGAGGACAGCCTGGTCTACAAGAGCTAGTTCCATGTGGTCAAAACAGACTCTCTGAATGGCTGACGGTGGAGGCTGACTGAGAAGCCAAGGACAGTGGCACTGGGTTTTGATTCTACTGCATGGACAGGCTTTGTGGGAGCCTAGTCTGTTTGGATGCTCACCTTCCTGGACCTGGGGGGAGTGGGGAGGACCTTGGACTTCCCATAGGGTAGGGAACCCTTGGACTGGAGAGGGAGGGAAGTGGAAGGAGGGGAGGAGGTGGAAATTTTCATTTCTTTTTTGTTTAAACTGCATCTTGCAATTTAATGTTTGTATAAAGTAGTTCAAATTCAATGAAATCTTAACACGAAGCTATTTCAAAAGCAAATACAATACTCTATATACATGATCAATGAAGAAAAGGGTCAGAAATATACACTTGTGATTGTTTTCTTGTCTATTCTGTGTCTAAAAGAAAGTTATTTTACCAAACCAAAATATATTAATGGACAAGTGTTAAAAAGCTAAGATTTCACCTATCAATCAAGTAAAGTAGATAGGTCTGGTTCCTTTTACACTGAGGTTGCGCTCGGTAGTAAGGATCTATGTGTAAAGCTTTTAACCAGGTTTAGAATAAGAAGAAAGATTGTTGTTATGAGACATGTCTAGTCTTTTTTTCATTTTTATTGATTATTTCTATTTAAAACATTGCTTTCATTAAAACAGAAAAAATCTAAACTAAAAAGATATTTAAATATTCAACTTTTTTTTATTAAATTTTTTTTAATTAAAAATTTCCACCTCCTCCCCGCCTCCCTTTTCCCTCCCCCTCCCCCCACTCCCCACTCTCCTCCCCTCCCTCTCCAGTCCAAAGAGCAGTGAGGGTTCCCTGCCCTGTGGGCAGTCCAAGGTCCTCCCCCCCCCTCCATCCTGGTCTAGGAAGGTGAGCATCCAAACCGGCTAGGCTCCCACAAGGCCAGTACATGCAGTAGGGTCAAAACTCAGTGCCATTGTCCTTGGCTTATCAGCAGCCCTCGTTGTCCACCATATTCAGTGAGCCCGGTTTTTTCCCATGCATTTTCAGTACCAGTCCAGCTGGCCTGGTGAGCTCCTAATAGATCAGCCCCACCGTCTCAGTGGGTGGGTGCCCCTCCCCCCTTGCGGTCTTGACTTCTTTGCTCATGTTCTCCCTCCTTCTGCTCCTCATTTGGACCTTGGGAGCTCATTCCAGTGCTCCATTGTGGGTCTCTGTGTCTATCTCCATCCATCGCCAGATGAAGGTTTTATGGTGATATGCAAGATATTCGTTAGTATGGCTATAGGATCAGGCCATTTCAGGCTCTCTCTCCTCAGCCGCCCAAGGACCTAGCTGGGGACATCTCTCTGAACACCTGGGAACCCCTCTAGAGTCAAGGCTCTTGCCAACCCTAAAATGGCTCCCTTAATTAAGATATATACTTCCCTGCTCCCACATCTAACCTTCCATTATCCCAACCATCCCAATCCCCCAAGTTCTCCCTATCCTCCCCTTCTCACTTTTCTCTCCCCGTTCCCCCATGCCCCCCCCAGTTCCCAAATTTTTGCCCAGCAATCTTGACTACTTCCAATATCCAGTGGGATAACTATATGTTTTTCTTTGTGTTCACCTTCTTATTTAGCTTCTCTAGGATCGCGAAATATAGGCTCACTGTCCTATATTTATGACTAAAAACCAATTATGAGTGAGTACATCCCATGTTCATCTTTTTGGGTCTGGGTTATCTCACTCAGGATAATGTTTTCTATTTCTATCCATTTGCATGCAAAATTCAAGAAGTCATTGTTTTTTTACCACTGAGTAGTACTCTAATGTGTATATATTCCACACTTTCTTCATCCATTCTTCCGTGGAAGGGCATCTAGGTTGTTTCCAGGTTCTGGCTATTACAAATAATGCTGCCATGAACATAGTTGAACAAATACTTTTGTAGTATGATAGGGCATCTCTTGGGTATATTCCCAAGAGTGGTATTGTTGGGTCCTGGGGTAGGTTGATCACAAATTTCTTGAGAAACTGCCACACTGCTTTCGATAGTGGTTGCACAAGTTTGTATTCCCACCAGCAATGGATAAGTGTACCCCTTCCTCCACAACCTCTCAAGCAAAGGCTATCATTGTTGTTTTTGATTTTAGCCATTTTGACAGGTGTAAGATGGGTATCTCAAAGTTGTTTTGATTTGCATTTCCCTGATTGCTAAGGAGGTTGAGCATGACCTTAAGTGTCTTTTGGCCATTTGAACTTCTGTTGAGAATTCTCTGTTCAGTTCAGTGCCCCATTTTCTAATTGGGTTAACTAGCTTTTTAAAGTCTAGTTTCTTGAGTTCTTTATATATTTTGGAAATCAGACCTTTGTCTGTTGCGGGGTTGGTGAAGATCTTCTCCCAGTCAGTGGGTTGCCTTTTTGTCTTAGTGACAGTGTCCTTTGCTTTACAGAAGCTTCTCAGTCTCAGGAGGTCCCATTTATTCAATGAGGCCCTTAATGTCTGTGCTGCTGCTGTTAAACATAGGAAGTGGTCTCCTGTGCCCATGTGTTGTAGAGTACTTCCCACTTTCTCTTCTATCAGGTTCAGTGTGTTCAGCCTGATATTGAGGTCTTTAATCCATTTGGACTTGAGTTTTGTGCATGGCGATAGATATGGATCTATTTTCATTCTTCTACAGATTGACATCCAGTTTTGCCAGCACAATTTGTTGAAGATGCTCTCTTTCTTCCATTGAATACTTTTAGCTCCTTTATCGAAAATCAGGTGTTCATATGTTTGTGGGTTAATGTCAGGGCCTTCTATTCGATTCCATTGGTCTACTTCTCTATTTTATGCCAATACCAAGCTGTTGTTAATACTGTAGCTCTGTAATAGAGTTTGAAGTCAGGGATGGTAATGCCTCCAGATGATCCTTTATTGTATAAGATTGTTTTGGCTATCCTGGATTTTTTGTTTTTCCATATAAAGTTGATTATTGTCTTCTCCAGCTCTGTGAAGAATTTTGATGGGAGTTTGATGGGGATTGCATTGAATCTATAGATTGCTTTTGGTAGAATTGCCATTTTTACTATGTTGATCCTCCCAATCCAAGAGCAAGGGAGATCCTTCCATTTTCTGGTGTCCACTTCAATTTCTTTCTTCAAAGACTTAAAGTTCTTGTCATATAGATCTTTCACTTCCTTGGTTAGAGTTACCCCCAAGATATTTTATGTTATTTGTGGCTATCGTGAAAGGTGATGCTTCTCTGATTTCCCTCTCTGTTTCCTTATCCTTAGTGTATAGGAAGGCCACTGATTTTTTGGAGTTGATCTTGTATCCTGCCACATTACTAAAGGTGTTTATCAGCTGTAGGAGTTCTTTGGTAGAGTTTTTGGGGTCGCTTATGTATACTATCATATCATCTGCAAATAACGAAAGCTTAACTTCTTCCTTTCCAATACGAATCCCCTTAATCCCCTTATGTTGTCTTATTGCTATTGCTAGAACTTCAAGCACTATATTGAAGAGGTATGGAGAGAGTGGACAGCCTTGTCGAATTCCTGATTTTAGTGGGATGGCTTTGAGTTTTTCTCCATTTAATTTAATGTTAGCTGTCGGCTTGCTGTAAATAGCTTTTATTATATTTAGGTATGACCCTTGTATCCCTAATCTCTCCAAGACCTTTATCTTAAAGGGGTGTTGAATTTTGTCAAATGCTTTTTCAGCATCTAATGAAATGATCATATGTTTTTTTCTTTCAGTTTATTTATATGGTGGATTACATTGATAGATTTGCGTATGTTGAACCAGCCCTGCATCTCTGGGATGAAGCCTACTTGATCATTATGGATAATTTTTCTAATGTGTTCTTGGATTCAGTTTGCCAGTATTTTGTTGAGAATTTTTGCCTTGATATTCATGAGCGGGATAGGCCTGTAATTCTCTTTCTTGTTTGGGTCTTTGTGTGGTTTTGGTATCAGGGTAACTGTAGCTTCATAAAAGGAATTTGGCAATGACTCTTCTGTTTCTAGATTGTGAAATACATTAAGGAGTATAGGTATTTGCTCTTCTTGGAAGTTCTGGTAGAATTCTGCAATGAAACCATCTGGTCCTGGGCTTTTTTTGGAAGGGAGATTTTTGATAACAGTTTGTAGTTCTTCACGACTAACAGGTCTATTTAAATCGTTCACGCAAACTGTTCATTTCTTTCGTATTTTCCAGTTTTGTGGCATTCAGGCTTTTGTAGTAAGATCTAATGATTCTCTGAATTTCCTCTGTGTCTGTGGTTATGTCCCCCTTTTCATTTCTGATCTTATTTATTTGCGTGTTCTCTCTCTGTTGTTTAATTAGTTTGAATAGGGGTTTGTCGATCTTGTTGATTTTCTCCAAGAACCAACTTTTTGTTTCCTTGATTCTTTGGACTGTTTTCTGTGTTTCTATTTTGTTGATTTCAGCCCTCAGTTTGATTATTTCCAGTCTTCTGCTCCTCCTGGGCGCGTCTGCTTCTTCTTCTTTTTTTTTTTTCTAGAGCTTTCAGGTGGGCAGTTAAGTCTCCAATATGTGCTTTCTCTGTTTTCTTTAAGTGGGCACTTAGTGCTATGAACTTTCCTTTTAGCACAGCTTTCATTGTGTCCCATAGGTGTGAGTATGTTGAGTCTTTATTTTCATTGAATTCAAGGAAGATTTTAATTTCTTTCTTAATTTCTCCCTTGACCCAGGTGTGGTTCAGTAGTTGACTGTTCAGTTTCCATGAGTTTGTCGGCTTTCTGGGGGTAGCATTGTTGTTGCCTTCTAACTTTAATCCATGGTGATCTGATAAGACACAGGTGGACACTGATATTTTTTTGTATCTGTGGAGGTTTCCTTTGTTTCCAAGTATGTGGTCAATTTTCAAGAAGGTTCCATGAGCTGCAGAGAAGAAGGTATATTCTTTCCTATTTGGGTGGAGTGTTCTGTAGATGTCTGTTAAATCTATTTGCTTCATTACCTCCAATCATTCTCTTAATTCTCTATTAGGTTTCTGTCTGATTGACCTGTCCATTGGTGAGAGAGGTGTATTGAAGTCTCCTACTACTAGTGTGTGTGGTTTGATGTCTGCCTTGAGTTCTAGTAGTATTTTTTTACATAAGTGGGTGCTTTTATATTAGGGGCGTAGACATTCAGGATAGAGACTTTGTCCTGATGAATTGTTCCTGTTATGACTATAAAGTGTCCATCTCGATCTCTTCTGATTGATTTTAGTTTGAAGTCAGTTTTGTTAGAAATTAGTATGTCCACACCTGCTTTTTTCTTAGGACCATTTGCTTGAAACACCTTTTCCCAACCCTTTATTCTGAGTAGATGCCTGTCTTTGTGGTTGAGATGTGTTTCTTGCAAACAGCAGAATGTTGGATCCTGTTTTCGTATCCAATCTCTTAGCCTGTGCCTTTTTATAAGTGAATTGAGCCCATTAATATTAAGTGATATTAATGACCAGTGGTTGTTTACTCCAGTTATTCTTATTGTTTTTGGTATTAGAGTTTGTGTGTCTCCCTTCTTTGAGTTGTGCTGGTGAAGGGTCGCTAGATGCCTGAGTTATTGTAGGCAGTGTTGGCAATGTTGGGTTCCTTGGGTTGCGATTTTCCTTCTATTACTTTCTGTAGGGCTGGATTTGTGGGTATGTATTGTTTAAATTTGTTCTTTTCCTGGAATGTCTTGATTTCTCCATTAATAGTGAAAAGTAGCTTGGCTGGGTATAGTAGTTTGGGTTTGCATCCATGGTCTCTTAGCTTCTTGAAGTACCTCTAACCAGGACCTTCTGGCTTTCATGGTTTCCATAGAGAAGTCAGGTGTAAGTCTGCTCGGTTTACCTTTATAAATTACTTCGCCTTTTTCCTTTGCAGCTCTTAATATTCTTTCTTTAACCTGTGTATTTAGTGTTTTCATTATTATATGGTGAGAGGATGTTTTTCTTTGATCCAGTCTGTTTGGTGTTCTATATGCTTCTTGAATATTCAAAGGAATATCTTTCTTTATGTTGGGAAAGTTTTCTTCCATAATTTTGTTAAAAATATTTTCTGGGCCTTTGAGCTGTGACTCTTCTCCTTCTTCTATTCCTATTATTCTTTGATTTGGTCTTTTTATTGTGTCCCATATTTCCTAAATGTTTTGTGATGAGAATTTGTTGGTTTTGCTGTTTTCTTTGATCAGTGCATTTATTTTCTCTATGGTGTCCTCAGAATCTGAGATTCTTTCTTCTATCTCTTGTATTCTATTGATTATGCTTGTTTCTGTAGGCTCTGCTCGTTGACCTAGATTTTCCCTATCCAACTGGTCCTCTGTTTGTGTTTTCTTCTTTGCTTCCATTTCGGTTTTCAATTCTTGAACTGTTTCCATTACCTGTTTGATCGTTTTTTTCTTGGTTTCCCAGGGTATCATGTACATATTTACTCATTTCTTCAAACTTTTTGTTATACTTCTCATCCATTTCTATAAGGGCGTTTTTCACATGTTGTTTAAGGGACTCTATTGCTTTCATAAAGTCAATTTTTTCCACTTCTTCTGTGTTAGGGTGTTCAAGTCCTTCTGTTGTAAGATCATTGGGTTCTGGTGTTTTCATGTTGTTTTTGAGATTATTGGGTGAATTTTTGCCTTGGCGCCTGTTCATCTCCTCCTATCTATGCTATCTAATGGGTCTTTTAAAACTGGTTCAGGTTTCCCTGCTGGCCAGGGGCTCTTCTTACAAAATGCCCTCGCTCTGTTTCCTGGCTCCTGCCGGGGGCCACGATCCCTCTCACCCCTCAGAAGGGTCTTCAGGAACAGGACCCGGCTCCTCTTTTGCCAGGGACCTCGCCAACCAAAGGCCTACCTCTTTGATTTAATTGTAGTGGGGCGATCTGCTCTCGGTGTTGCGCGCCGATCCCTGCCACCTGCGGCCCCTGCGCGTCATCCACCGCCGCACCGGTCCCCAGCGTCCACCTGCGCCTTCCGCCCCTGATCAACTTTTCAAGGTCTCTTTTGATGAGCCAGTTGCAAAATTCTTATCAGAATAAAAAGCCACAGAGGTCAAAATACAATTCCCAATCTAAGTAAATTTATACATAAAAATTTAAGTGCTCATTTTTTGCTCGAAAAAAACAGAATATTTGGTTACTATGTATTAAGTTTAACACTTATTCATTCATTTTTGGTGGTGCTGCGGGCCAAGGCCACGGCCCTGTGCATGCTTGGCAAGTTGCTCTATGTTGAGGCATGCTTCTAGTTCTGTTTTCAGTTTGGAACAGTGGTCCTTGGCCAAGGCAGCGTTCTTTTACTCCCATGTAGAAGACACATTTGATTGTCATATTATGTGGGTGTGTTGCTACTATATTAAGCAGTTATGGGATAGGTGCACTAATAAATGTTTCATCATGAATGACATCCTTTGCCAGAATTATTTGACCTAAAATGTCAATAATGTTAAATTTGGAAAAGATAAACTCAGAATTTGTGGTTTAACACCATTTTTCTTTTTTTCCCCCTGTTCTGTGAGTGTGCATGTTTGTGTGCTCATCAAAACACTGCTTGTCATATTTATATCAGTAAATAAGGATTCTCTACTGCTGGTAAGGACATATCAGAAAATAGACTCAAATATTAGCCAAATAAGCTCACTATTGTTTCTCCTACCATTAAAAACACCAAGGTATAGAACTGCTGTTCTAAAAACTGGGTATTTAATTTGAAGCTATGTGAACAAGGCACCATGAAGAGCTCTGTAAAGTTCTTCAAAGCATGGGGCATGGAGTGAAGGGGTGGCTCTGCAGTTAAGAGCACTTGCACTTGTAGAGGACTTGGGTCTAGTTCCCAGCACCCAGGCGACAGCTCACAACCATCTGCAATTCCAGTTCCAGGGGATCGAGTTCTCTTCTCTGGTCTCTGCAGGCACTGATGATGTATGGTGCATATATATATATATATATATATATATATATATATATATATATATGCAAAACACTCAAACAAATAAGATAAAAAATAGGGTAACAGGTTCTAGAGCCCCTAATTCATTGACTTTTAGGTGTCAACTAAGAGGTTGCTCAGGTTACTTCCAATATACAACACATTTAGTTGAATCCTAGATTGAAGTCCTAGGATGTTGGGGTACAGAAAGAAACCAGTTATTTAACAAATGAATAAAACTGCCCCTGTGATCTTTAGACAACACATATCTTTCTGTTCTACATTGCCACAGTAAAAAAGAGGGGGTAAGTGGGAGAGGATGAGGGAAGGGAAAGAAGAGAACCCTCCTAATAGACCCTACCAATCCAGACTTTGCCAGAGTCGTCTCATTCCTAGTACAACTGCCCTGCAAAACTTCCTGTCTGTGGTTGCCCACATTACCTCCTGGTTTCTTGCTATGCTTGTTATACTTTAGAGATATTAACTGGAGTCACTCAAATTATATACATGTTAAATAATCTCTTGGTTACAGGGAAATCCTGGGACTGCAGTACTTTATATCTAAGGTGTTTGTTATTGAAGCGCAAATGGGAATTTATGAAATTATATATTACATTCTGAAGTTAAAGTTGATATAAGAGGAGTCAAGTCTAGTTTTCCCCTTTGTATTTTTTATTCAGTTAAAGATTGTTGGTGTGTATATCCACAACAGACTCCTAAATACCAACATGTTTTAATTTCAAAGTACATGGAAATTTATATGAACACTTATTTGTAGACGACTTATCTAAAACAGTCTAGAGAGAGTTCAGTCAAAATAGTAAATAAAACCATGGGAAATGCAACAAATCAAAGGAAGCAAACAACTCAAAAAACATAAAAGTAGTAGTTTTGAGAGGTAAATAATATGTTTCATGCATTGGGACATCTCTAAGAAACTTCTCATAAAACATGACGCCGATGGCTATGAGCAGAGTCACACCAATAACGATGGCATCTGGGGTGTTCAGTAAATCAGAAAAGTAATGTTGTCTCCTGGAGCAGAAAGATGGGAAAGTTTCAGAGCACAAGTTATTTGACTCATTCCATGAGGAATTCTGTCTTCAGCCCTATCAGAAGTGCCAGGAAGAAGTAAGTGGATTACCCTACCCTCTCCTGAGATTCTAACCACTTACTGGCTCCTGGTCCCCACTCTGTCACCTGCATATAATTACGTTCCAAGCACAAGTGTCTTCTGGGTGTGTAGGCTGGCTGGAGCTGAGACTG
Organism: Microtus oregoni; assembly: GCF_018167655.1. NCBI lineage: Eukaryota > Metazoa > Chordata > Mammalia > Rodentia > Cricetidae > Microtus > Microtus oregoni. Next base: position 20,085,522 of record NW_024543093.1, on the reverse strand, counting down.
GCCAATAAATTTTGAGAGTTACCACCTATGATGGGGTAGAGGTGGTCAAGCTGTTCATGCTTCTGTATGTAACTGCAATAAACTTGCTAATTCACCAAAATAAAGAGTCCTGTCTTAATCTGTTTAAAAGGCATTATCAAAACTACTGAAGTAGTGGAAACATACATCAATATAGAGTTTTCAATGGTAAAGCATCTATCCCCCCTCTCATCTATCACGTCTCTATCATCTGTTTATTATCTATCTATCATCTGTCTATCTATGTATCTATCTCTATGTATATCTATCTATCTATCATCTATCTATCTGTCAAGATAGCAATTCATAATTGATAAGAGACAGAAGTAAACCACTGAGCAAGAGACAAGAACTTCCTTCTCCTTTGTAGGTAGAGTATAGACAATATGCATTGCTGGTAAGCAGATGAAGCTGAATAAGGAGTATAGAGAAACTGGGAATGTGAAAGTGTATAAAAGAAACTTATATAAGGAGAGGGTTCCATTATTTCAAACTCATGATATGGTTTTGTATGAATCCAGGTCAAAAACAGACTTCCTTTCTTCATATGTGATTGCTGGTATTCTAGAGAAAATTTCTTCTGATTTTGAGATAGCATCTATTTTTAGATGGATGTTTTTCAATTGTCTTAGTTATGGTTTATATTGCTGCAATGAAATATTTGACCAAAACATAAATTGGGGAAGAAGGGTTTATTTGACTTACACTTCCACACTGATGTTTATCACTAAAGGAAAACAGGACAAATATTCAAGCAGAGCAGGAACCTGGATGCAGGAGCTGATGCAGAGGTCATGGAGGGGAGCTGCTTATTGGCTTGCTCCCCTTGGCTTGCTCAGCCTTCTCTCCTACAAAACTCAGAACCACAATGGGTTGGGCCCTCCCTCATCAATCACTAGTTATGAAAATGCCCTACAGCTGCTTCTTATGGATGACATTTCTGAATTGAGGTTCTGTCCTTTCAGATGACTTTTGTTTATGTGTCTGTTTTGTGGTCTGAGTTCCATAGGGTTCCTTAGAGGACTATCAGTGAAGGATTATTTACAGAAGCATAAACACCTTAGCAATGACTACATCACTGATGAAAATAGTGAGGGCCCTTTTTTCTCAGACTCTGGGAAACTGAGCAGTGGAGAACTATACTTAGCTCAAAAAAGAACATGAGGATAAAAATCCTGTTAGGAAATGAGAGAAATTGAACTCTGAAATGCTCTGAGAATAAAATGAAACTAGAGAATTTAATCCTTGACTCCCAGAGCAATATAACCAAAAGTATGGCTATCCATCCACCTGCTCAGAAAACCATAAAGCAAAGATTATGGTCTGTTTTACTGTGATTTTGTTGATGGAAAGAATTTGCCTCTGAACTCTTCTGCACGGTAATTTAATTGACATTTTTATTTATGTTGAAATATGAATTATTTGTGATGTATTCTTTTTGTTCTGCTTTTGTTTTTTAAGAGAGGGTTTCTCTGTGTAGCTTTGGAGCCTGTCTCTGCCTTCCGAGGGCTGGAATCAAAGGCGTGCACCACCACAGCCCAGTCATGTGACTTATTCTTTAGTGTGTCATCATATTTTATTTGGAATTCAAGTCAATCAATATAAATATTTGTACACTACTATAGTAGTTTGAATGTGCTTGGCCCCTATTACCTCTGGGAGTGACATCAGTAGGAAGTGTGGCTTTGTTGGAGTGGGTATAGCCTTGTTGAAGGAAATATGCCACTGTAGTTGCAGGTTTTGAGGTTTTCTGTATCGGCGTAAATAAATGCAATGCAGATACTAAAGAATATTCACACTTTAATGATAAACTTACAGAACCGAAGTTCCCACGTGGCACAGGAGGTAGGAAGGAAAAAGGGGCGAGCCGCCTCTCCGCGCGCCCATTTATTGGCAGGCATTCGCCCGAGGCAAACCCCGCCCCCTAAAGGGGCTGTCTTAACCCTACATCTCCCCCTTTTGTCTAAATAAGACAGAACTAAACCAAATATAATTATAAACAATAATAACAAATGATAAATATAACAAACAATATTGAGAACAAAAGTTTTGCTAGAGAGTAACTACAATTAAATAATCTTCAACTCCATCAAAGATCTGAGAAGGGAGTAAATATTACTTAACAAATGAGAGATATCCAAAATGTGCAACAAAAGACAGAGACAACTGACTACCTGGGCAATCACCCAAAATCTCGTTTGCAATGTTGAGTCAACCAACTTTGGCTAAGGCCTAACATAACTGACATACCATTATCAAATGCAAGGAACTTTCTTAGAATTATCCTACCCTGTCTTGGCAAGATAAGACAATCCTGTTTCATATCTTAGTCAGTAGTTTAGGTATGGGCTTTTCTTAACCCAAAGGCCAGTACTGCCAAGAAGACAAGCTCCCAGTGGAGTGTCTTTGGTGCTCAACGTTCTCTCAGGAGTAGAGTGGTGTTGCCAGGAGTAATTGTGTCTCGATGGCACAGAATTCTAGGTTAGATTAAAGGCCATTTTCTACAGCTCTTCAAAGAGGCTGAAGATTATACTATCTATACTAAAAATAATCTCTATGTATCTAAAAGACCTGATTAACCTAAAAATAAATATGACAAATATATAATTCTCAATACCTATCTAATTTGAAACTAAGAGTATAAACAACTGTGCAATATATGAAGACAATGATCTTCACCTGTAAACAATGTCATTACTTATCAAATGTAAACAATGTTATTACATAAATAGTACCAGAGGTAGAAATGTACATTGTGATATGATAGATGTATCCATACCATATAAGCATACTCTTATACAAAATTAGAGGTAGGAACACTCACATTCAATATTCAATATATCAATATACAAGAAACAGTACCAATATAATTTTTTAAAAACAGTAAGTCACAAATACCAATCATCCCATCAAACCAGTTAATCCCCCCATATATATATATATATATATATATATATATATATATATATCCCTAATTCCATACAATATCTCCCCATCCCCTCAACCCTAAACCAACCACTAAAAGATGTCCCTAACCCTGTGGGCAAACTCTGTTGGGAGAGGGGACGTTGTCCTCTTAGATTGCTTCTAGCTGACATGGGGGAGACGTTCTTCTTAGGGGCCCCTGTGAAAGCAAATGATGGTAAAATTCCCAAATTAACCTTTGAGTTAAGAAAATTATAACTAGTCTCTGAGCATTTTGAGAAGGTCCGGCCAGAGTGTTGTCAAAAATGTGCATCATTTGAAATTGTCTCTTGCAGTTGATACCAAAAAACAGGTCTAATATTAGCGCTTAAAAAAAAAGAAAAATTCATGACGTCATAAAAGCCAGATTGAGTTGATGTTGTGGGGCCCCGTCTTCATCCTGGAAACTTCAAAGATTACTGTAGGAAAATATGTTGCTTGTTATGGGAAATTTAAACATTAACAACAAGGACATATACTGACATATAAAGAAAGATACAGATATGAGGAAAGGCAAAGAAAGTTTATCAAATATAAAATTATTCTTATTCTGTCCCATTTCATGGCTCCTGACCTGAGACAGAAACTCTGAAATATCTCTTATCAACAGGCTTGGAATTGAAGAGGGACTGAGCCATAGTCCAACTCCAAAACCAGCTCTACACATTTATAAAGAAGTGTTCAATAAAACATATAAATATATATAAAAAATCAATACTTACAATATGTATAGAATTTTATTGTTGATGTTTAGTGGGTCGTAACTATTTTCCATCCATCAGTAATTAAATATTCAGGGTCCCTTAAATTCTTTGGAGATGAATATTTTCCTGTGGAGATAAGAAAAGAACCCTGCCCCCATCCTATCTGTAATCCTTACCATCTGAATGCTGGTCATCCTTGTGAATGAATTGTTATTTATCTTTTCCAAGTGACTTCTCTTCCTCAAACCGAACCTTTATTAATTTTGACGGTATCCATAATTTTTCCTCATCTGTGGAGATAAGAGCAAAACCCCTTCCCCAACGCAGCACATCTCCTGGCTTCCATTGTGAGGTCAGCACATCCTTGAAATAAACTGGTTGATTTAGTTCAGCAGACTTTTCCATTATCCAATGTCTTTCTGCAGCTGTCGTTCCCTTCTCATTAGCATTGAGAAAATTCAAGGTTAACAAAGCACTATTTCTGGGGGTGTTTCCCACCCCTTTCTGTTTGTTCAACATATCCTTTATAGTTCGATTTGATCTTTCTATGACTGCTTGACCTGTAGGATTATATGGTATACCTGTAACATGCTTGATATTGTAATAATCAAAAAACCGTTTCATTTTCCTAGAGACATAAGCAGGACCATTATCTGTCTTTATTTGTGTAGGTATACCCATGATAGCCATGACTTCTAATAAATGAGTGATTACTGAATCAGCTTTTTCTGAACTTAAAGCAGTTGCCCACTGAAAGCCTGAATAAGTGTCAATGGTGTGATGAACATACTTCAATTTGCCAAATTCTGCAAAGTGGAACACATCCATCTGCCAGATTTCATTCCTATGGGTGCCCTTTGGATTAGCCCCTGCTGGCAGTGGTGTTTGGTTATAGAAAGAACAGGTAGGGCATTTCTTTACAATCTCCTTAGCTTGTTGCCATGTAATAGAAAACTCTTTCTTCAAACCTTTGCTATTAACATGATGTTTTTTATGAAATTCAGAGGCTTGTAGCACACTGCCAATCAATAATTGATCAATTTCTGCATTACCTTGTGATAGAGGACCTGGCAGACCCGTATGGGATCGGATGTGTGTAATGTACATAGGGCAAAGCCTGTTCCTGATCAAATCTTGAACCTGGATAAACAATGAAGTTAGTTCTGTATCATCAGGTATAAATTCAGCAGTTTCAATATGTAAAATAACTCTTTCTGCGTATTGTGAATCAGTAACTATATTAATAGGTTCTTTAAAATCTCTTAGTACCATAAGAATGGCATATAATTCTGCCTTCTGGACAGAATCATAAGGACTTTGTTCCACCTTACCCAAGTCTTCTGATTTGTAACCTGCCTTCCCTGATTCATTGGCATCAGTATAGAATGTACGGGCTCCAGTTATTGGAGCATCATGGCTGATTCGAGGAAGGATCCAAGAAGTTCTCTTTTTGAAGTTAAGCCACTTGCTTTTTGGATAGTTGTTATTAATGTCTCCCAAAAAATTAGCACAAGCTCTTTGCCATGGTTCATTATCTTCCAATAATTTCTTTAGTTCATCAGCAGTGAAAGGCACTATAATTTCTGCTGGGTCTATGCCTGCTAGTTGACGAAGTCTCAGCTTGCCTTTTATAATTAACTCAGAGACTTTTTCCACATAAGTTTTCAGTTTCTTACTTGGTTTATATGGTAAAAAGATCCATTCTAAGATAATATCATCTCTCTGCATTAAAATTCCTGTAGGAGAAATTTTTGACGGTAATATGACGAGAATACAATCGAGCTCTGGATTCACTCTGTCCACATGTGCCTGTTGTAATTTCTCCTCAATCATTGTCAGTTCCTTTTCTGCTTCAGCTGTTAATTCTCTGGGACTGTTTAAATCTTTATCACCATCCAAGGTTTTGTTCAAATGAATTATTAGATCAGGTGTTATTCCGATAGCTGGTCGTAGACTGGAAATGTCTCCTAACAGTCTTTGAAAGTCATTAAGAGTCCGTAGGCGATCTCTCCGAATTTGTGCCTTTTGTGTCTTAATTTTTTGCAAACCTATTCTATAACCTAAATAATTAACAGAATCTCCCTTCTGAATCTTTTCAGGAGCAATTTGCAATCCCCATTTAGGTAACAGTATCTGTATTTCTTCAAACAGTCTGTTCAAGGTATCTATGTTTGAATCAGATAAAAATATGTCGTCCATGTAATGGTATACTATAGATTTGGGAAATTTCTTGCGTATTATTTGCAATGGTTGGTTCACAAAATATTGGCACAGGGAGGGGCTATTTAACATACCCTGGAAGAGGACGGCCCAATGGTACCTCCTCGAAGGTTGAGAATTGTTATAAGTAGGCACTGTGAAGACAATTTTTTCTCTATCTTCTTTTTGCAAAGGTATAGTGAAAAAACAATCCTTTAAATCAATAACTATGAGAGGCCATCCTTTTGGTAATAAAGAGGGCAAAGGAATTCCAGATTGCAGAGGGCCCATAGGTTGAATAACCTTGTTGATGGCCCTGAGATCTGTCACCATTCTCCATTTACCTGATTTTTTCTTAACCACAAATACAGGAGAATTCCAAGGGCTGGTAGATTCTTCTATATGTCCAGCATCTAATTGTTCTTGTACCAGCTGTTCTAAAGCCTGTAACTTTTCCTCAGCTAAAGGCCATTGCTTTGTCCTTATTGGTTTCTCATTCAACCATTTTAGAGGCAAGGCTGTTGGAATCTCTGAAGGGACATCAATTGCTTGTTCTTGCACAGCCCTAATGGCCAGTTTTCTCCGTTTGTAATAACTTTTAATATTATTTTCAGAAATATAGGCTCTAGAAGTAGCAGGAATGTTAATTTGGGTATTCCATTGTTGTAATAGGTCATGACCCCATAAATTCATTGCAATATTGGCTACATATGGCCTTAATTTTCCTATTTGTCCCTCAGGCCCTATACATTCAACCCATCTCGTGCTCTGCCTTACTCGAGATAGGGTTCCAATTCCCAGGAGCTGAACATTTACATTCTGAAGAGGCCAATATGGATGCCAAGATTCTGGGGTAATGATACTTACATCAGCACCTGTGTCCAGCAGGCCAGTAATAAAAATGCCATTTACACACACTCTCAGCTTAGGTCTTTGATCATTTATAGAAGTTTGCCAAAACACACGTAACTCATCTTTCTGATTACTAGTGCTTGTAACAGTAGGCATGTGGCTTCCTAATTGTCCTGACGAGGCACGTTCTCTGCAGAAACTGGAAATGACTGAACCATGTTTGCCATGGGGGCCTGTGAGGCCCCCCCCTCTCACGTTTCCCATCTGTATCAGATTGCCTTGTCTATCTCTTGTAGACCTGCATTTATTCGTCCAATGCCTGCCTTTTCCACATCTTCTACATAAACCTGAAGGCTGAGTCCTTCTATTTCTGTTATTTCTAGAAGATGCATTATTATTATTTCTGAAAATCCGTTGTTTACAATTCCTTTTCATATGACCCAGTTTGCCACAATTAAAACATTTGGTATTCTGGTGTCTCCTTTTACCATTGGAAATTGCTTCTTCTACCCATGCTTCAGTGCCATAGTCAAATGTGTCAACATTTAGTGTATGCAAGACCCATTCTTCCAAGGATTCTGACCTGAACTTTAAAGGCCCCAAGATCTTTTTGCATTCCACATTTGCATTTTCATAAGCCAAAGACTCAATTATTATACGTCTTGCTTCTGGGTCAGATATCCCTATTTGTACAGCCTTAGTTAACCTTTGTAAAAAGTCACTAAAGGGTTCTCTCTGACCCTGTTTAACTCTGACAAATGATTCCATTCTCTGTCCTGGGTCTTGTACTCTGTCCCAAGCCCTCAAGGCTGCTGTAGTACACATGGAGGGTATGTTTTCATTCAAATTAGCTTGTTCCTGAGGGTCGGAAAAGAGCCCTTCACCTAGAATTTTATCTAGGGAAATGTCAATTCCCTTCGCCTTTTCCTGCTGCTCTAAAAGTCTAGCCTCTTGCCTGAATAAGCTTTTCCATTTTAATTGCGCGGAGCTCAGCTGGAGCCAGTCCGAGGGGGTTGCTCTGCTTGTTGTGGCCCAAGATTTTAGCATCTCTTTAACAAAAGAGGCGTGCATCCCAAAAGTCATGACGGCCTGTTTAATTTCTTTGAGATCATTCATACGGACAGGCTCCCATGTATCTTCCTTGATGACCCTAGGGTTTCTGGAACCAATCACCTTTTCTGTTGTTATTACTGGAAAGGCATGTAGAGCTGTAGGTAGAGCTTTGTGGAAATTGTCCCGGAGGGATTTATCCACAGATGTAGTTAAAATTTGCCTTTCTACCCTTTGCTCTTCATCAGAATTTAGAAATTCCTCAATCTTTTCAATTCTATTCACCATTGCTTTTTGTAATGTCTGAATCTCCTGTCCAGAATTATGTTCCAATGCCTTCATTGAGGATTCTAAAGTATGAAATTTGTCCATTAGAGATAACTTGTCATCTTTGGACATAATTTTTATGGCATAAACCGTGCCTTCTTGTATTGATAATCTTTCCGCCAATCTGTCATAAGCTTTAGACAAAATTTGATTGTCACATTCAGCAGTTTTGATTCTCTCAGTTAATGTTTCAGTTCCTACAGAAAGGGACTGCTGGAACTTACGATCTAATTCAGCTGTTCCTTCTTTCATAGTAATGAATTTCTCCTTAACATCAGCCTGTACCTTTTCTAGATTTTGCTCAGTTAACCGAGTCATGTTAAACAAAGATCTGTTTTCTTCCTGGAGAACTTCAAACTGATTCTTGAGAAGATTGTTGTCATTCTCAATAGTTTTTAAACGTTCAACCTCTGCCTTAAGAGATTTGATCATTTTCCTATTATCAAACCAAATAGTGCTAAGGAAAATTAAGAATCCCAGAAATATCCATAGATGTGGGGTGATAGACACCTCTTGTAAGATCTCCCAAATGGTGCACTCAAAAAAGCTGTTGAAATCTGAAATTGTCACGTTCTCAGACATTATTTATAAAAGAGAAAAAAAAATTCTTTTACCTGTAATGATTGGTTCCTGGCAGTGGTGGCGAAAGAGTCCAGTTGAGTCCACCTGGCCTAAATCTGAAATAAATGACTCAAAAACAAAATTGAAACAGACACCAGACTGATAAGTAGCAATTGGGCCAGAAAGGGAATAAAGAAAAGCCAGCAAAGTAAACAAATCAAAGGGATGCTGGCGTTTTTGTGCCAGGGCTTGCAGGGCCGCTGTCATGTGACCCAAGCACTGGCGGAGGTGGGAGGGGAACAGAGGGTGATCATGCTGTTACAGAGGTGCTGTAGATTTCAAACCCGGGGAGTGCTAGCTCTCCCGTCCTGCTTGATTCTCTAGCAAGCAGCAGGGAAAATTGAGTCACTCAGAATCTCAGCTGCTTCCGCACGCCCAGAGAGACCACCGCAGCAGCCCAGGGTGGGGGGGGCCTCAAGAGACTCCAATTTGGGCCGGGTCTAGGCAAAGCCCCATGTTGGGTGCCAAATGTATTGGCGTAAATAAATGCAATGCAGATACTAAAGAATATTCACACTTTAATGATAAACTTACAGAACCTAAGTTCCCGCGTGGCACAGGAGGTAGGAAGGAAAAAGGGCCCAGCCGCCTCTCCGCGCGCCCATTTATTGGCAGGCATTCGCCCGAGGCAAACCCCGCCCCCTAAAGGGGCTGTCTTAACCCTACAGTTTTCTATCCTCAGGAAACTGCCCAGTGTTGCAGTGGACTTCCTGCTGCCTACAAGCCAAGATGCAGCCAGTACTACACCTGCCTGCATGCTGCCATGTTCCCAAGAATTATGATAGTGGACTGAACATCTGAAGCTGAAACTGAGCCACCCAAATCAAATGTTGTCTTTATAAGAGTTACTGCTGTCATAGTGTCTCTTCACAGCAATAAACTCTGAGATAGAAGTTGATACAAGGGACTGGGATATTGCGGGAATAGGACTGACCGTGCTTTGTTTAGAGAAATATGGACTTTGGGAGTTTGGGTTAGGAAAGCAGTGGAATGCTTTAAGCACTGCTTAATAGACCATACTCTCATGGAAGACAGGGTTTCTGAACATGATTTGATGAACTGTGGTGATCAAGAGGTTTCAGAGGAGAAGAATGTTAGTATGTGGCCTATAGACTGGTCTTGTGATATTTCAGTGAAGAAAGTGGCTGACTTTTGCCTTTGTCTGAAGAGTCTGCCTAAGGCTAAAGTGAAGTGGTTTGGATTAATTCCTTTGGCCAAAGAAATCTCAAAATCTCAACTTGGTATAGACACTGTTAAGTGGTTATTTGTGGTAACTCTAATAAAGTTTTATAATTAAAAGGAGCAAGCTGATCAGGGTAATTTACAAAATGTAAATTTTGAGGAGAGAAAGACCATCAGAAAGTGCAATCAAGATAAATGGATTAAGAAATGGAATAGAGAGAGTGATGACCTCAGAGCAAGATCCCACCCAGCTGAATTTTCAACTTGTGAAAAGGAACTAGAAAAAAGTTTAGAACCAGGAGTGGTGGGGCAAGCCTTTATTCTCAGCACTGGGAAGGCAGAGGCTGGCTGATCTCTGAGTTTCAGGTTAGCCTGGTCTAGAGATCCAGTTTCAGGACAGCCAATCTTAGGCAGTGAAAAACAGAAAGCTGGTAAAAATGTAATTGAATGGGAAAGCCATGTTCCAGGCCTACCAAGCAGAAAAACTTGTCAGCTTCCACCATGTGGTGCTATCTTTAGAGTTAAATGTAGAAGAAATGGGTTATGTAATTTGCCGCCACATCCGATGAAAACCATTGTGGCCAGGCAAGTGTCAGCGTTGTCACTGAATGGAGGCCTAGAGAGGCCATTTTGTGAAGCTATGAAGCTGAAGCCTGGATTGCCCTGGAGACCCCAAGATGTTGGAGATGCGAGAGTTGTGGGGTATCTGCTGAGAGTGGAACCAGCCCAAGAGAAAGAAGTGTGTTGCAGTCAACAAAGCTGGATGGAGCTGGGGATCTGAAGATCATTTTGACATCAGACATGAAGATGCAGAATTTGGAATTTTCCCTGCTTGCTTTCTTTCTTGCTTTGGTCCAGCATTTCCTCAGTGCACTACCTTCCCCATATTTGGGAATGGTAATGCATATCCTGTGCCATTATGTGTTGGAAGTATGTGATCATTTTTAATTTTAATTTTATAAGTGATTACAGTTAAGAGATTGAATGAATCTCAGAGGAGACTTTGAACTTTGGACTTTTAAACATTGTTGAGACTGTAACAGACTATGGGAAGTTAGACTAAATGAATTTTGCATTATGAAATTGTTACAATTTTATGGAAGCCAGGGATTGAAATGTGGTAATTTAAATGTAATTTGATTTCCCTCATAGGTAGTGGCACTATTAGGGGGTATGGCTCTATAGGAGTAGGTATGACCTTGTTGAAGGAAATATGTCACTGTGGGGGCAGGCTTTGAGAATTCCTATGCTCAGTCAACTTCCTGTTACCTGCAAGCCAAGATATAGTCAGCCCCATGTCTGCCTGCATGCTGCCATATTCACCATGATGATAATGGACTGAACCTCTGAAACTAAGTAAGCCACCCCAATTAAACATTTTCTTTATAAGAGTTACTGTGGTCATGGTGTCTCTTCACAACAACAAAAACCCTAACTAAGACAATCACATACATGTTCATTTTATTTTTTTTGTTTTGCTTATTTTATTTTTTTTTAGTTGTTGCAAAAAAAATTTCCCATTTCCCTCCCCCTCCTCGCACACATCGCCCCCTCTCCCCACACCCTTCCCCCTCCCCCCTCCCCCCACTCCATTCCCCCTCCCTCTCGAGAATGAAGAGCAGTCCAGATTCCCTGCCCTGCAAGGTGAGCATCCAAACAGGCTAGGCTCCCACAAAGCCAGTTCATGTATTAGGATCGAGACCTAGTGCCATTGACCTTGGCTTCTCATCAGCCTTCATTGGCCGCCACGTTCAGAAAGTCCGGTTTCATCCCATGCTTATTCAGTCCCAGTCCCGCTGGTCTTGGTGAGCTCCCAATAGATCAACTCCACCGTCTCAGTGGGTGGGTGCCCTCCTCGCGGTCTTGACTTCCTTGCTCATGTTCTCCCTCCTTCTGTTCCTCATTTGGACCTTGGGAGCTCAGTCCATTGCTCCAATAAGGGTCTCTGTCTCTATCTCCATCCATTGCCAGATGAAGGTTCTATGGTGATGTGCAAGATATTTGTTAGTATGGCTATAGGATAGGGCCATTTCAGGCTCTCTCTCCTCAGCTGCCCAAGGACCTAGTTGGGTACATCTCTCTGAACCCCTGGGAACCCTTCTAGAGTCAAGGCTCTTGCCAACCCTAAAATGGCTCCCTTAATTAAGATATATACTTCTCTGCTCCCATATTCATCCTTCCATTATCCCAACCATGCCATTCCCCCAAGTTCTCCCTATCCTCCCCTTCTCACTTTTCTCTCCCCATCTTCCCTTTCCCCCATCCCACCCCACCCCCCACTTCCCACATTTTTGCCCAGCAATCTTGACTACTTCCAATATCCAGGAGGATAACTCTATGTTTTTCTTTGGGTTCACCTTCTTATTTAGCTTCTCTAGGATTGCAAATTATAGGCTCAATGTCCTATATATATGGCTAAAAACCAATTATGAGTGAGTACATCCCATGTTCATCTTTTTGGGTCTGGGTTACCTCACTCAGGATAATGTTTTCTATTTCCATCCATTTGTATGCAAAATCCAAGAAGTCATTGTTGTAGGGAGGTGGTGGCACACACCTTTAATCCCAGCACTCGGGAGGCAGAGGCAGGCGGATCTCTGTGAGTTCGAGACCAGCCTGGTCTACAAGAGCTAGTTCCAGGACAGGCTCCAAAACCACAAAGAAACCCTGTCTCTAAAAACCAAAGAAAAAAAAGAAGTTATTGTTTTTAACCCCGAGTAGTACACTAATATGTATATATTCCACACTTTCTTCATCCATTCTTCTGTGGAAGGGCATCTAGGTTGTTTCCAGGTTCTGGCTATTACAAATAATGCTGCTATGAACATAGTTGAACAAATACTTTTGTAGTGTGATAGGGCATCTCTTGGGTATATTCCCAAGAGTGGTATTGCTGGATAGGTTGATCCCAAATTTCCAGAGAAACCACCACACTGCTTTCCATAGTGGTTGCACAAGTTTGCATTCCCACCAGCAATGGATGAGTGTACCCTTTACTACACATCCAGCAAAGGCTATCGGTGTTTTTGATTTTAGCCATTTAACCCTAACACTAACCCTAACACTAAACCCTAATTTTAAGACGGTATCTCAAAATTGTTTTGATTTGCAGTTTTCTAATCACTAAGGAGGTTGAGCACGACCTTAAGTGTCTTTAGACCATTTGAACTTCTTCTGTTGAGAATTCTCTGTTCAGTTCAGTACCCTATTTTTTAATTGGGTTAATTAGCATTTTAAAGTCTAGTTTCTTGAGTTCTTTATATATTTTGGAGATCAGACCTTTGTCTGTTGCAGGGTTGGTGAAGATCTTCTCCCAGTCAGTGGGTTGACAGTGTCCTTTGCTTTACAGAAGCTTCTCAGTTTCAGGAGGTCCCATTTATTCAATGTTGCCCTTAATGTCTGTGAGGCTGGGGTTGTATGTAGGAAGTGGTCTCCTGTGCCCATATGTTGTAGAGTACTTCCCACTTTCTCTTCTATCAGGTTCAGTGTGTTCAGCCTGATATTGAGGTCTTTGATCCTTTTGCACTTGATTTTGTGCATGGTGATAGATATGGATCTATTTTCATTCTTCTACAGGTTGACATCCAGTTATGCCAGCACCATTTGTTGAAGATGCTATCTTTCTTCCTTCCATTGTATACATTTAACTACTTTATTGAAAATCAGGTGTTCATAGGTCCCTGAGCATTTCTTGGTTTAGTAAGTTTCTGTGGAGAAACAGTTTTAGTTTTCTCCTCTTGATCTTAGAGGCTTACTTTTTCTCATTTCTTGACCTATCTGTGTTTTTCAGTTCTTCATGTTTGATATGGTTAATATATTGATTTTGTGTTTAAAAAATCTTCTTCTCCGATATTATCATATCTACCTTAATTAGCTTCAGCTGTCAACACGATGTAGATTAGATTCATCTTGAGAGAACATCAGTTGAGGCTTTGCCCAGATCAAAATTGCTACTAACTATGGGAAAATTGTGTTGATTGATGATTCATGTGGGAAGGCTCTTCTCTTCCACTCATGGTTTCAATACCCTAAGAAAGTGGGACTGAGAGGGATAAGAAGGCTAGCTGAACAAGAGAGAGTGACTAAGCAAGAGTGAAAACCAGTAAACATTTTTCCTTAGTGTCTCTTGCCTTCATTTTGTAACTTGAATTTCTATCCTAAGCTTCCACAGTTGTGGGTTGTGATCTGGAAATATCAGTCAAAGAAACCTGTTTATTACCTCACATGCTTTTATTTAGAGAATTTAATCACAGCAAGAAATGAATAAATTAGGTCAAAATGTGGTACACCAAAAGTGATTTTGTTGCTGGGTAGAATGTGGGAACGTTGTCTTTTGGAGGAATGTGGAGGATATTAGGACTTTAGGTGGCAAAAGGCATAGAAAACTGTACAGAGCTTAATTAACAATTCCTGTAGGACTAGGAATATGGGGGTGTTGAAAGTAATGCACACAGTGGAGCTTGAGTTCATTGGATTTCAGTGGGAAATAGACTTCATGAAAAATTTATCTATGGGTCATTTGTATAATATTTTCTTCCTAAATCATTCCAATTTTCTCCATTCCCTGAGAAGTTGAGTAAGGCAAACTTAAAAAAGTTATTGAGTGATTTCTTAGACAAAGTATTGATTCTGTTGGGTGTTTATTACTGATGATTTATTTAGGTCTACAGTGGAAAAAAATGAGTGATGTGGATAGAAACAAAAAGTCAGTTTTGTGGAGAAAAACAACAGTAGGAAGATTCAAATGGCAGTCCTGTCATGAAAAAGAGGACAAAATTTCAAGAAGTTTAGAACCATTAAAGAGAAGGCCCTTCTTATTATTTGAAGCCTAGAAAGTTAACTTAGGGAAAGATTTCATCTATCTAAGTCTTCAATTTCTCAAAGGAATAGGCAACCTGATTCCTAATCTGATAAAGCAACTTCATGCAGAAGCTGCTGGAACTCTGAACCAAGCATAGTAGCATCCGTAACAACTTAGAAGCCAAATTGTGTGTGTTGTGGAGGGACCCATGTTGTATTGTTTCTGGAAAAAAGAAAGAAGCAAAATTTTAAAGTCATAAATTCTTCCTCTTTAGTTTCAGTTGAACATGGTTTTGTCCATCTGTGTTTGGCAGAGTCAGAAACCCACTGAGGAGACTGTGAAACTTTATTGCATGAAGTTGTGAAGATGAAGACAGAGTTATATTTTTAGATGATAGGATGTTGTGATACCCAAGTTATGAGATATCTGCCATGGAGAACTACATATAATATATATATATATATATATATATATATATATATATATATAATTTTTCATGAATAGTGCTATCTAAGCTCTTTGAAAATGAATCCCTACCTGTCTGAGGCACAGCTAAAGGATTTGCCCTACTGAGTTTTCGTGTTACCATGAACCAATCTTCCCTCACTGTGTCCCCATTTCTCTCTCTCTCTTTTCAAAATTTATTCTTTTTGTAAACACAGGCTGCTTATTTATTTCCAAGGCACCCAGACCTGAATAATCACACAGAAACTATATTAATTACAGCACTCTTTGGCCTACTAGCTCAGGCTTCTTATTAACTTGCTCTTTCATCTTAACCCATGTCTATTAATCTCTGTGTCACCACGAGGCTGTGGCCTACTGATAAGGTTCTGGGGCGTCTTTCTGCTTTGGCAGCTACATGGCCTCTCTTACATTCTGCCTAATCTCTATATATATCTCTTCCAAACTGGCTATATTCTGCCTTGCCTAAGCAGCTTTATTCATTAACCAATAAAAGCAACACTTATACAGAAAGACATCACACATCACTTTTCTTATAATATATCCCAACTGCAGTTTTTCTGTTCTCCATTTCTCTCAGTCCTCTCCACAACTCCCTTCTCCACCAGATCCACTCAGTCTTCATTTCCCTTCAGAATAGAGCAGACACATAGGAGATATCAATAAAGCCATACATAGCAAATTTAAATAAGACTAGGCACATATCAAAGACTGCATGAGTCAATCTAGTAGGAGAAAAAGGGTTCCAAGAGCAGGCAAAAGAGTCAGAGACATTCCCCACTCCCACTGTTAGGAGTTGCACAAAAATAGCATGCTACAAATGATAACATATATATAGAGGAATTGGGGCAAACTTCTACAGGCTCCATGATTGCTATTTCAGCCTCTGTGAGCTCGTAAGAGCCCTACTTAGTTGATTCTGTGGCCTGCATTCTCCTGTGTCATTTTAGTTAGAAAAGATTTTGACTATGAATTTTTTTTGAAATTTTTTTCTGTGCCTTTGGGGTGAGATACTTCTCCATTTCCTGTTATTATTAGGGTTGGTATTTTTCTAGTGTTTCAGATTTCCTGGATGTTATGTTTCAGGAAATTTTTGGTTTAACATTTTCTTTGATCAATATGTCCATTTCTTTGATCATGCCTTTAAAGTCTGAAATTCTCCGTTCAATGTCTTGTATTCTTTTAGTGAAGCATGCCTCTGTATGTCTTATTTGATTACTTAGATTTTCATTTTCATAATTATTTCAGTTAATATTTTTTTAGTTGCTCCTATTTCTATTTTAAGGTCTTGAACAGCTTCATTTCTGTCAACTGTTTCTTCATTTGCTTTTTGGTTTTCTTTAAGGGATATATTGATTTTCTCCAATACTTCATTTATCCTTTCTCTACTTTTTTTAAAAAGGGATTCATTCACTTCTTTAAGGACTTCTGTCATCTTCGTAAAGTTGGTCTTAATTGTGCTTCAACTCTACTGGAATATTCAGAGCTTGCAGCAGTAGGATACCTGGAATCTGGTAGTGACTTATTGCTCTGGCTGTTGTTGATTGTGTTTTTATGTTGGTGTCCAAGTATCTGGGTTTTAGGAATTTGTGGATCTAGGTACTCATCTCTCAGTTTGTCTTTGTTGCATGGATGTTATTTTGCTTGGTTTCTATTTGCTTTCTAATTTTCTGCTTTATGTGGCCTATGGTTGAGCAGGTGCTCTCATCCCAAGTTAGAGCTGAAAATCTTACAGATGGTGTCCACCCAAGTTTGGGCATGAAAGGAGAGGAGACCATAGAGAATTTGGAGATAGTGTTGATGGGGACTGAGAGACTGAGGAAGGTCATTTGGAAGGTGGCCTACATAGACTTCTTGCAGATAGTTGAAGTTGAAGGCTACAACACAGAGAAGAGGAGGGAAGTGGGAGTGGGGATAGTGTTGTGGGATTATTAAAAGAATGGAGGAGGTGCACAGATAAACCCATGTGAATTTCTGGTGACTTCCATAGGTTCTGGTCCAGCAGAGAGTCTTTACCTCTGTTTTCCTACCTGTTTTTTTGGCTCATGTGGCCTGCACTTGAGCAGAGGCAATGCATCTGATATAGGAGTGGGTACATGGTTTTGGAGGTAGCAGCTGTAGGGTTGCCGAAAGATCATGTCTGTGGGAATGTAGGGAGTGTGGAAATTTCATGGGTTTGTGGTCTGCCTATCTGTTCTCACTGGCGTGACATACACACGAGTCTGCCTAAGATGGGAGGTGTAACACAGTCATATTCCTGTTTTTATGAATGGGAATATGCCCTGTGCCATTATATGTTGTAAATCTTTATTTTTTTATTTTACAACATGTGACAGTCAAGAGATTGTCTAAAATGTCAGAAGAGACTTTGGACATTTGTGATGTTTGGGTTGCTACAGATTATAAGGATCATTGAACTTACACTAAATGCATTTTATTTTTATTTGTATTTATTCTTCTCTCATTCTATATATCCTGATTCAATTCTCACCCTCCTCTGCTCATTCCAGTTCCTCCCCCACCAAATCCCATTGTCCCAGCTCCACTGCTTCCTTTTTCCTTCAAAAAAAAAAAAAGAGCAGACCTCCCTGGGAAATCAACAAAATAAATCATACCAAGGTGCAATAAGACTAGGCACAGACTCTTATTTCAAGGCTAGACAACGCCAATGCAATAGAAGGAAAAGGGTCCTAAGAACAGACAAAAGAGTCAGAGATGCCATGACTCCTACAGTTAGGAGTTTCATAAACACCCCAAGCTGAACTATAGCATGTATGCAGAGGACCTGGCACAGAGCCATGAAGACTCTGTGATTGCTACATCAGTTTTCTTTGAGTCACTATATGCCCTATGTAGTTGATTGTGTGGGCCATGTTCTCCTGATTTCCTCAACCACTGAATGCTACAATCCTCACTCCCTCCTTCTACAAGATCAATACAGCTCAAGCTTATGTTTGGGCAAGGATCTCTGATGGGCTTCCATCATCCCCTGGAAGAAGCCTCTTTAATAACAAGTAGGCCAGGTGCCAACCTATGATTATAGCAAGAAATAGTTAAGAATCATTTTATTGATATCTTTTCATGGTCAGTTGTTATTTGGTTCTACCCCTGTTCTCTGAGCCATTCAAGTTCTGGTTCCTGGCCATCTAGGCAGTGTCAGTTATGGGTTTCCTCTCACAGTATGAGCTTCAAGTTAGACCAGTCATTTATATTGGCCACTAAGAAATCTCAGAGTCACCAGTGCCCCAGAATATCTTGCAGATAGTACAAGTGGGTCAAATATTTTGTGGCTGGCTTGGTGTCCCAGTCCCACTGGGAGCTTTATGTGGTTACAGAAGATGGCTAGTTCAACCTCCATATTCTTGATTACTAGGAACAGTCACTAGGGTCACCTTTATAGTTTCCAGAATGTTTTCACTACAGTTTCCACATCCCCTGTTAAAAGCTTCTCTATTCCCATCATCTTTCCCTGTCTTCTCCCCATCTGTCCCTTCTTCGCTCACCTGATCCTTCCTTTCCCCATCCCCCTGCCTCCGGTATACCTACAAGATCTATTCTATTTCTGCCTACTAGGGAGATCCATGCATCTCCCCTAGAGCTGTTGTTACTTAGCCTGTGTCTATGGATTGTACTGTGATTAACTGTGATTACTGTGATTATACTTTACTGCTAATATCCACCTATAAGTGAGTAAATATCATATTTTTCTATGTGATTCTGGGCTTCCTCACCTAGGATATTAAAGAATTCAAGAAACTAGACAAGAACAAAGCAAATAATCCAACTATAATGGGGAACACCCTTAAACAGAATTCTCAGTAAAAGAATCTAAAGTGACTGAGAAACACTTGAAGACATGTTCAACATCTTTAGCCATCAGGAAAATGAATATCAAAACTACTTTGAGATTTTATCTTACACCTGTTGATTTGTTAAGCTCCATAATACAAGGGACTGTCAATGCTTGTAAGGATATGTGGCAAGGACATGTACAAGTGCAAACTTGTACAGCCAATGTGGAAATCAACATGCAGTCCTCAGGAAGTTGTGAGTCAATTCACCTCAAGACCCAGCTATACCACTCTTGGACATATATCCAAAAGATCCTACCACAAGGACATTTGCTCAACTGTGTTCAGAGTGGCGGGGTTCATAAAAGACATAGACTGCTGTATCTGGGAGAGATTGTGTTGATGATTGACATGGGAAGGTTCCTCCAATGAGGGTGGCAATATCCCTAAGAAAGTGGGCTTGGGCTACAAAAGGGAGCTATCTTAGCATGAATGAAGGAGTGACTGGGCAAGAGAGAAAGCCAGGAAACAATCTTTGTCCATGGATTTTTGCATTCAACTATTAACATGATTTTCTATCCTAAGCTCTAAAAATGATGAAGTCAAATTACCCCACTCATTGTCTGAGCTGATTTTGGTTAGGGGATTTAATCAGAGCAACATAAATGTAAGTTAGGACAAAAAAATGGAAAACCAAAAGTAATATTGTTGCTAGGCAGAACCTGGGAATGATGTCTCTTAAAACAGTGTAGAAGATATCTAGATTTTAGGTGGTGAAAAAAATATAGAAATTAGTATACAGTACTAAATTGGCTGTTCTTATAGGACCAGGAATATGGAAATGTTAAGAAGAATGCCAGAAAGTAGAGATTGAGATCATAGCATTTCAGTTGGAAATGATACACTCCATAACAGATTAAGTTAGAGGTCATTTGTGTGATATTTTGGCTCCAAAATCTTCCTTTTATTTTCTTATTGAGTGTGGTTGAAAAGGTACTTACAAGGGTTTTGATTCTGTGGTTGTTTGAATCAAAATGGCCCCGAAAGTCTCATGGAGAGTGGCACTATTAGGAGGTGTGGCCTTGTTGAAGTATTTCATAGTCACTTTCTGCTGCCTGCTGATCTGGATGGAGATCTCTCAGCTCTTTCTCCAGCACCATTTCTGCTTGCATCCACCATGCTTTCTGCCATGTTGATAATGGACTAAATCCTCTGAAACTGTAAGCTTGCCTAAATCAAATGTTTTCCATTATAAATGTTGCTGTGGTCATGGTGTCTCTTCACAGCAATAGAAGCTTTAACTAAGATACCCAAAAGGCAGCCAAACAGGCACGTCTCCATCTAGTATGTACAATGGCTCTCCCATAGCTGCATATGTGGAGCTTACCTTCTCTCTACTCTTCCACTGCACATATGCTTTCCATTACAATACATTTCTCAGTGAAATGTAGAAAGTAAGCCCGATAGCACTCAAGGTAAATCCCCACTTTTAAAAATGGCTTTCTCATAGGTACATACAAAGAATGTACATCCTCCCAAGTCATTTCCAGGCTGTGTACTCTAGTTCATCTCTAAAACCAGAAGGTCACATGTCATTAGGCATGATTTGCATATAGGTGACTGGAAAAGAGGCTGTGTACTCAGATGGAGGGGATACTTTCTTTCATGATGGAATATTAACAGTCAGCAAACCCGGTGGTGGTCATCCTTGGTAAGCAGTCACAAGTGATCACAGGAAGGTACCAATTGTTTGTCTTTAGATAGTGCTGAGTAACAACAAAAGAAATCTGAATAGAAACTGTATATGATAATGTAATAAATTAGTATTTCCTAGGTATAAACTGTTCAACTAAACCTTAGATAAAACACAATACATTATTCATATGATACTTGACATTACTACTGAAAGACCCCCAGTTCTGGGGAGACTCTCACTCAAGTCTTGGGATAACACGACACCCCCCATAGTAACTCATGAGGGACCATCTTTGCTGCAATCACAGGAGGCTTTAATCAATGAGATGGGAACCAGTACACTGGGGCCAAGACTCATAACCCATGCAGGGGAAGAGTTTGACCCTGAGTGACTGGGAGAAGGAGTTTTTAAGGGAAGAAACCATAGCCCAGTAATCCAAAAGTGTCATAGAAAATTTCAAAAATCCAGTGTTGGTCACAAGGGGGCAACTCCCTGCCTCTCAAGATCACTTCCAAGATTACAATCTAACTTTATCTTCAGCTAGTTCTTGAAACACAGTCACTGAACTGGCTAATCCTAGATTCTTGATTCTTCTTTTCTTGCTTAGATTTTTGGCTATTTTCTTCCTGCTGGGAGGGTCTGGATTTAACCAGGTATTTCACTTCTATAACCATGCTTTTGGGTTTTAATGTATGTAGTTGATACCAAGAAACAGCAAACACATAACAAAATATCATGGAATTGATCCAGTCCAACACAACTAAGAAATCCCTCTTAAAACTGTGATGCTCCAGCTTACTCTAGATAGTTACACAGGCAGACTCTTTATCCTTTCTATGGGTGACGATCTCATTTGCTTTTTTCACTACAGACATGTATACAAAAAAGTTAAATAAACATTTACATCTTTGCATCCAAATCTCTAATAGTTCTGATTAACATACTACTTGTCTTTGGGTGTATTTCAAAGGCAGCCCTCCCTCAGCTAAATACTATATTGTGTGGCTTACTCTCTAAGCATTGGTCAATCCTTTATATCACCAATTCTACATTGCTACTGAGTAGTAGAGTACTACACAGTACATGAGACCCCATTTACAACGTCCACAAATTAACTCCAAATGGACCTTAAACCTAAATGTCAAGTGCTAAGTGCAGAACTTCTAGAAAATACTTGAAACTAGGCCTCTCTGACTTTGGCAACCCGCCTAGGCTTTGGGAGGTTTCCTTAAGGCAATGATGTATAGAGCAACAACAGAGCTCTGTCTCTAATTTCAGGAATACGCTTGGGAGAGCTGGCAAAGATGTGGGGACAGGGCCTTTGGAAAAGGGTTGTTTCAGATCCTCAGAACCCAAACCTTTACACAGAAGGGTGAAAGCTGTGGTTATCAGTTCCAACACCACTGTGGACTTTGTTTATAATGTTCTTGGTTTACCCAATGTTCTTCTCGTGCAACTTTGTCTGATTAGCCTCTTTCTGAATTTGTATACTTCCTTTTAAAACCAAACCCATTGATTTACATTAGCAAAAGACTTGCTGTTGAACTTGACTTAGATCTCCAGCCAATCTGGGATTTGTTTCTGTAGATTAGCCGGCAATGCTGGGAATGCTGTGCTGTGTCCCTTCTGCTTACCTGGTTCTGTCACTCAGACCTTACTAGCCAATGAGAGCCTCCACCAGTCAAATGGGAGGGTTCTTCCGGGAGCCAGACTTCCAGTTTAGCACTTCCTGAAGAAATCACAGTCTCTCTCATGCACTGCGCCTTGTGATCCCTTGTGGGGTTAAAGTTTGTCAGCTAGGCAGCTGCACCATGGTGAGTGAGTGGTTGCTCTCCCGAATGGGAGGAGAGGCAAGCCAAGGAGAGCAAGGGGCCAATGTCCCCAGGTGGGGAGGAGTTGCTGGCCTTGGTGCACGTGGTTGCTCTTCCCACGTGTGGAGGAGTGGCTGGGCTTGGTGGGTTTGGGGCTGCTGTCCCCAAACTAGGTGGAGCGGACTGCTGAGGCTCGTGGCTGATGTGATGCATCTTCGCCTGGCTGGGCGGGAGCCAGTGGACAAACACAGAGTTTAGTGTGTTCCTGCCTCATCCTAAGTAGCCCTAAGTGATCCTTGCAACTCCCTGTGGCAGACTCTGAATAACTTCACTGCCTGGGTTGTGTCTGCACAGAGCAGAGCTTTGGGAGCTGCAAATGGTGGTGCCTGTAGTGCTTATGTTGTCGCATGTGGAGAGATATCACCAAATTTTCCAAACTCGGAGCCTACTGGTCTCTCCAGTATCTACAGAAGTTCTCCACTTTTAACATTTATGTTTAGGATCCATCTGTAGTTAATTTTGTGGAGCTCATAAATGGCTTCTCCTGTGTAGAGGCACTCCGCTGCTAAACTGTGAAGTGGGAGAGCATAATTGATAATAGAATTAATAGTTTAAGGATTTGCCAGTTCTTAGGAGACATTAAGTCACACAAAGTAGAATTTAAGTGAGGGAGTACTGCATCCCAAATTCCCCAAAGATAAGTATTATGCTGGCCATGCCTGTTAGAGATTAGTATCATGAGATGCAAATGTTTGTTCACCAGGATTAATAAGCGAGTAAGGTACATTTCTATAACAAATGAGACAACCATGATTTACAACCAGCCAAAAGACCCACTTCCCCATCAAAGACCTCTAACATGCTGCCCAAGGGGCCATTACAGGGTCACAACCTGTGTGCCATGAAAGTATAATAATTCTAGGACAGCTGCATTTTTCAGTTTTTAAAAAAGCAGTTTATAGTCAATGTCCCCTATACTGTTTGAGGTGGACTTGAATCCTGTCTGTAGCCCCACAGAGCATTACCCTTGCTATCCTCTTGGTTAACCGCCATAAATTTTTGGATTAAAAGTATGCTGCACCACAGAGTTCTAAAATTACCACTTTGAGTCTTATCGTGGTGGTGTCCATTGCAATAACAATAAAAGGATTTGTGTGTGGAGCATGGCTTCTCCCTTCAGACCCGAAGTTTAGGAACAGTATACTGTGTACACTGGAAGGGGGAAAAACTGGACAATAACTAGATCACAGAATGAAGTTTAGGGAGTGAGCTTCAGGGGTATCCATTACAAAGAAGGACCTGATTGACACAGTGTATGACTTTTGGTGTGATTTCCCATCATACATTAATTTCTTGCATGTGAATGAAGACAGACACCAGTGGGTGTGCAGTTTAAGGAGGATAGCTTGAACAACTACATATTTAGTTTCCAATTAGTGAACTCTCCCATGCAGATATATTTAATCCTGGTTGACACAGTGAAGTCAGCTCAGATGTTTGAGACACAGGTCATTGGCTGTAACTCCATGTGCCAGCTTACAGCACTCAGAAGCTAACATTTTACATGGGACAAAGTCATGCTTTCTCTTACTAATGGCATTCTCCCTACCAGGGAAGTGCCTACTCTGTTTCAAAGTCATTATAACTTATCGAAAATCCAAAAAACAAAAAAAGAAAAACAAAGTCAGTATAACTAAGTGTTCAATTATTTTTTTATTATTTTAAGAAATCAATCAATGGTTGTCATATTTTAGATTTCATTTTCTTCAAAGGCATAACTGCTATAATCTTGTATTTTCTAATGTTTCCCAGGTTTTGAATTTCATTTTTAAGAGCTGTTTATTTATTCATCTTTTTATTTATATCAGATTAGAGCAGTGATTCTCAACCTGGTGGGTTATGACTCATTTTGGTGGATCAAATGAACCTATCACAGGACAGGCCTAAGACCATCAAAAAGTACAGATATTTATATTATGATTCATAACAGCAAAAATATAGTTATGAAGTAGTAGTGAAAATTGTTTTATAGGTAGGGAGAATACTACATCATGAGTAACTGTATTAAAGAGTCATAGCACTAGGAAGATTGAGAAAAACTGGTTTAGATCAGTGTCTCCTGTAGCTCGGGCTTGCATCATACTATGTAACTGAGAATTGCTATGAACTCCTAATCCTGCCTCTGCTACCTAGTGCTGCAAAGACAGTCCAGCAACTCCTACCATGCTGGACATTGACTGGTCTGTGTGAAGGAGAAATAGATCAGTGAATGAGTATACTCCAACTTCTTTAGATTTTATTGTGAATTTACAAGTGAAGTAGGACCTGTGTAATAACTGAGTTCACGGACCAATTATAAAGCCAGTATCGTCACATCAGAAAAAGGGACGGGAAAGAAGGAAGGTAAAAGCTTTCCTACTGTGACAATAGTTGACATTAGCAGTGAGTAGTGAGGTAATCAATTTTAAATGTTCCATAAATGTGCTGACTGGCCATTCCATGGGTCCACAGACCATGCATACAAGAATCTATATAAAGAAATTAACATCATTAAACCAAATTACTGTAGTTACAGTAGTTCAAGTAAAATAAAAGAGCTGGATAAAATGGTGTGGCCCTGCCTACCATGATTTATTTTCTAGGTTTAAGATGTATACTGTGAGAGAAATGATGTGAGTAGCACTTCGTGTGCTCCGATACAAATCCCTGGTCTCTGGGGCACATGACCATAAAATCTGTTTCAACTTTTTAACAGAATTTTTCAGGATTATAAATACATTATTTCCACTATCTCTTTCCTGGCTCTAAGCCCTCCCATAGACCCTTTGTTGTGTTCTAATTCTCATGGCTTCTTTTTGTTTAATAACAATTACTGTTTGTGACCTGTGTTTGTTTGCAAGACCTCCCAGCTATGAAGTAAGGGGTTGGCTACTCTGGACCTTGAGTGTGTAATGGAAATTGTACACATAGGACCATGTGCCTTGGAGGAGGAACAGGAAGTGCTCTGGGAAAATGGAAGATTTTACTAAACTACAAAATTTCCAGATTAGTATCTTGTCTGACCATAGTGTGGAAGGACAAACCTGGAGGATTTTTGCTTTCTAAGACATTTGATTTCTGCTCTCCCAGTAGGGTAACTGCCAATGTCTGGAAGCCCAGCTGGGTGGTCCTAGCTAATGAGGGACTCTGGTTGGCAATTAGGAGCACCAGCAGGAGATAGTTTACAGGTTCTTTCCAGTATTGTATCCACATTCTCTTGCCTGTTCCCAAGACTTACCACAATCCCTCAGTGTCTTCTAATTCATGGCCCACTTGTCTTTAATAGCAGTTGTAAATGTGACCTGTGTTTGGCTGCAAGATTTCCCAGGTATGAGGCAATGGGTTGGCTGCAGTGCACATTGAGTGTGTAATAGGATGTGCACACAAAGGACCCTGTGCTTTGGATGAGGAACAGGATATGCTCTTTGAAAGTGGAGGATTATCTACTAAATTACTAACTTTCTATCTAGGGCCCTGACCACTGGGCTGGAAGGACAGAACAGGAAGTACTGTGCTATCTGAGTCATTTGATCTTTGATCACCCAGTAGGGGAGCTGACCATATTCTGAGGCCAAGATGAATGGCCCTAGCCAAGGAGAGATTCTTGAAAGTCTTAGCAATCAGGTATAATAGTGGCAGGTTTCTTGCAGGTTCTTTTCAGGATTCTTTTCTACTTTTATTGAAGTGAGTTTTTTTAACTATACTATTTTGTTTTTTAAAGATTTATTTATTTTTATTTTGCATACAAAAATCTGCCTCCATGTATGCCCACATGTCAGAAGAGGGCACCAGATCTCATTACAGATGGTTGTGAGCCACCATGTGGTTGCTGGGAATTGAACTCAGGACCTCTGGAAAAGCAGTCAGTGCTCTTAACCACTGAGCCATCTCTCCAGCCCTAGGAATACCACAAGCTATGCCATGGTGAGTGTAGGGTGTTTAGAGAAGGTCTGTTGAACTGTCATTTCTGCTGGGATTTGGATGGACCATGAGCCAGGCTGTGGTTCTGTTGCCCTATGTAATGACCTGGGCAGTGGTCGTTGTCCTCTGTGCCTCCCTGTATATGGATTTCCTGGGAAGAGGGACACTCTGCAGCCCCGGCAAGGTAGAATATTATACTTGTAATATCACTGTCCAGTGTACACACAGAGTCATGCTTTTGGTGTGCAGTGGGAAGACAGATTTGAAAACTTATAGTCTTATTTCTAGAAGTTCTGAATATTACATTCTACTTTTAAGTTTGTCTTATAAATGTTTCAAATAATTTAAAAGCTGGTAGAACTATGGTGATGTTGACTGTCTTTTAGCAATACATGATTAAAATGCTTCTAATTTGTCTGATACTACTAGCCACAATGATGTCATTCAGTGATATTTAGTTCCAGGTGACAAAAAGAGTTTCTGAGCTGCAGAGGTTTCTTAGGTGTGTATGGTGTTGGGCAGGTAGATAGGGCAGAATCTACATCTTGTGCCATAATCCATGTGACAGGAAGCAGAAATTATACTATATTGCTTTGGTATTGGGCATCAGTGAGACTGGGTTTACCTGAAAACATAACAAGACTGAAGGAGAGGTCTCTAGAGCATGGGGCCTCGCTGTTTGGAACAAAACCAGTAGCTGTAGGGTCAGAAAGAAGAGTTTATGGGTCATTTTGAGGTAGTTTTGTGAAAATTGTGAAGTCTTTATTTATTTAATTTCTCTACACATAGAATCATAGGTAGGTGAGTAACATTTTTTAAGATCACATGTCTTCTAAGTTTTCTTTGGTCTTTTTATTAATAGTTAATGATATTTTTCTGCCTATTCTCTCTTCATTTTCTCTCCATCTCCTTTATTCTTTCTCAAATATTACACATTCTTGATTGTTGTTGCTTTTTCCCCCCAAGACAGGGTTTCTCTGTAGCTTTGGAGCCTGTCCTGGAACTTGCTCTGTAGACCATCTGACTTTGAACTCACAAAGATCCACGTTTCTCTGCCTCCCGTGTGCTGAGATTAAAGTGTGCAGCACCACAACCCAGCAAGAATTCATATTATGTCAATTTGTGTACTATTTTTTCATAATCCCACTGATTACTCTGGGTGTTTCCACTATGAATATAACTTTGTAATCAGTTTTCCTGTTATAAATTGTTTTGCATTGTGATTTTAATGTATTTATCATGCAAATTTACCACACACATCATCTTAATTTTGATGCATCATGTTTCCAAGGGTCATTTATTTACTTCTTTATTTATTTTGGTTTTGTTGCTATTATTGTTAATCTGAGAGACTTTTGGTTTATTTGATAAAAGGCATTATGGATGTTGGCAGATGGCTCATCACATACTCATTTTGGAGATGACCTATGTTCAGATACCTAACTCAAGTTGTTAGGCTCATACCTCTTCCATTTCAGATCCAAAGCATCTGAACTCTTCTTTTTTGTATGTCACCTGCATACATATGGAAGATATTCTAACTCATGTAAAATATATGCAAAAAATAACAATAAACTTGTTTTCAAAAGTACTTTTGACTTATAAAGCAATTAAAGTAAAACAAGTTGCTTTAGGTGTACACTGATTCTTTAAAAAATCTGTTATCTTGCATTTTGTTTAAAAATGTTTTCATTTCCTCACTCTGATTGCAGACTTACAGGCAATTATCAATCATGGGATACAAATGGTGTCTAAGTGACCCTAGGAGACATCCTATTCCTTACTATAAGATAATGAGATCTTTTTAGTAGTCAAAACTATTTTCTACGAAGTTAAGACATGAGAAGGTTTCAAGGGAATCTCTCCAATTTTGGTGGAACATCCCTCCTCACCCAAGCCATTTTTTGTTATTGTTAAAGGAGAGAGAACTGAAGTCTATAGGATGAGTGCTGGTCAGTGATTTCTTAGAGTTTGATTTTGGTTAAAATCTTGTAGTTTTTATTTAAAGGAGCACAATATGTCTTTGTGTCTTTGTCATCTATGTTATTGATCTTATTAATTGTTATTTAAGAATATTCTTCATTTCTGGAAAATAATGGTCTCACTAACTTTGTATTCAAAAAATTTCTCATGTTATTAGTTCCTTGAGTTTTTATTGGTTTGGGAAGTTTCTGTGGAGAGACAGTACTAGTTTTTTCTTCTTTATCTTATATGTTTGCCATTTTCCATTTTCTGGCATATCTATCTTCATGTTTGTGTTTTTGCTGGTCAAGTGACTGATGCTATTAGTACATTGCCTTTAGATCTTTAAAATATTTTTGTATAATATTGTCTTTTTCTCTTAATTAGCCTCAGTTATCAGCATGACATAGCTTAGAGTGATCTGAGAAAACACCAATTAGGGTATTCCTAGATCAGAATGTCTGATTAAATTGTCTGAGAGAGATTGTGTTGGTTTTGATTGATATGGGAAGGTTTTTCCACTGTGTTGGCAATATCCCTGAGCAAGCAGCTCTGGGATAGATAGAAGAGCTAGCTAAGCACAAGACAGTGACAAAACAAGAGAGAAAGCCAGAAAATAATGGTTCCACATGTTTTGCCTTTAGCTATTATTTTTAGCTTGAGTATCCGCTTTAAGCTCCCATAATTAAGAAGTGTGAAATAGGGTTAACAACCAAATAAACTTACTCATTACCTGAGTTGCTTTTGATTAGATAATTTAATAGCAGCAACAGAGAAGAAAGTTGGAACAAAAATGGGACTCAAGTGCTGCAAAAGACTTTGGAATGTTGACTGTTATAAGAATGCTACAGATATCATAAAACTGAACAAAAAGCCTAATCAGCTGTTCTTTTGGGACCTAGAAGATGGAAATGTTGAGAGTAATGGCAGAGAGTGGAGGTCAAAGTCATAAAATTTTTGTGGGTTGTAAGCTCTGCAGGGAACCATGGAGTTGGCCTGACCTAACTTCCTTGAGAGACCTGTGTCATAGGTTTTTCAGGTTAAAGTAAGCCCATGGTTCCTGGGTCACAATATACCTCCCAGTTCCAGTTGAATTCCCTCAGATAGTGAAACGTTCAGGCTGATTTGTGTTTCTTTGTATGATCCCTTAGTAGTCAAGGAATCATGAAAGTATAACATGACAATTCAATTTAAACATTAATCTTGTGTACACTGTATAGCTTGCAAATTTTATTATATCCTGGTGTATACAGATGCCTAGACTTGCAATAATTATAAAAAATTATTTTAATTACAAGACTGCTTAGCTAATAGCTTAGGCTTTTTATTAAGTAACTCTTACATCTAAAATTAACCTATTTCTATTAATTTTTGTGTCATCACATGACTGTGGTCTACCAGTAAAGTTCCATCCAGCATCTTTCTCCTTCGGCAGCTACATTGCATCTCCCTGACTCTGTCTTCTTTTCTCCTTTATCTCTGCTTGGAATTTCCAGTTGTTCTATTCTGTGAAGCCATAAGCCCAAAGTAGCTTCTTTATTAACCAATGGTAATAAAACATCTTCATAGCATACAGGAGGAATCTCACATCACCTCCTATTTTCTGTCTAAATAAAAAGGAAGGTTTCGATTTTGACATAGCAAGATTACATATAATGAAACCATTATCCAGCAAGAATTAGAGTTACAATATTTAGTCCCTTTACACTTGGCAAGTTAAGAAAAATACTATATCATCTATTCCATCTTTTTGAGTCTAAGGTTTTATGTCTAATCTATTTTTTTATAATTATAAAACTGTCTCTTTCTTCAACTCCATCAAAGAATCCAGAAGGATATACTACTACCTAAGTAAACAGGAAGTACGTTGTAAGCAACTTTTAAAACTCTAGAATTGACAAAGACATCTTGCTGCCTGGACAGTCACCCAAAGTTCTTCTGTAACAGTGGGGCATCCATCTCCAGCCTATAGGCCCATAGTGTCTGGCAGATTTTCCATGAAGCAGGAAATTTCAAAGACAGTTCTGCCTATATTGGCAGTTTGTTAGTCACCTTTTTTTGTGGATCCTGCAGAATGTCTGGCAGACTCTTGCATGGAGCAGGAACCTTTGAATGACTTTCTCACCTTCTTTAGGCAACTTTAGCAGTCATTTTTCTGTGGGTCCTGAATGTCCAGTTTATAAAACATACCATGAAGCAATTCCAGCAGAAGTTTCTTGCCCAAATGGCTAGTCACATTGAAGGCAAATTCCATAATGAGTTTCTTTAATGCCCATCAACCTCTCTGAAATAATATGTGCTGCCAGAGGCAGATGTGGCTCACTGTCATGAAAAGTCCTAAGTTTTTAAAACATTTTAAATGCCATATTATGTATGTCTTTGAAAGATTTAAAGAATACTTATCCCATCTGAAATATATCTCTGTACTTCAAGAAAGCCTAACATGACTAAAAGTTTAACTGTTATAAAACACAATCTATTAATTTGTATTTCTTTTTATTTATTTTATTGAAAAAAAACCTACCTTCTCCCCACCTCCCATTTCCCTCCCCCTCCTCCCCCTTCTCCCCCTCCTCTCTCCCTACACCTACTCCCCTCCCCCTCTCCAGTCCAAAGAGCAGTCAGGGTTCCCTGCCCTGTGGTAAGTCCAAGGTCCTCCCCCCTCCATCCAGGTCTAGGAAGGTGAGCATCCACACAGGCTAGGCTCCCACAAAGCCAGTTCATGCAGTAGGATCAAAACCCAGTGCCATTTTCCTTGGCTTCTCATCAGCTCTAATTGTCCGCCATGTTCAGAGAGTCCGGTTTTATTCCATGCTTATTCAGTCCCAGACTGGCCTAAATCGGTTTGATTTGGTTCAAACCAGGTTGATCTTGTTTGGAACCATTGTAAAACGCTTTGAACCAGGTTTGATCCGGTTTGAGATGGTCTAAACCAGTATTGTCTAGATTGAACCAGTTTGATCCGATTTTGGACTGGTCTAAACCGGTTTGATCCGGTATGAATCAGTTTGGTCCAGTATGATCTACTTGATCCGGTTTGAACCGGTCTAAACTGGTTTAATCTGGTTTGAGACGGTCTAAACGGGTTTGAAACGGACTAAAAATGTTTTATCTGGATTGAACCAGTTTCATCCTATTTTACACTGGTCTAAACCAGTTTAATTAGGTATGAACCTGTTTGATCCGGTCTGATCCAGTTTGATCCAATTTGATCTGGTCTTATCGAATTTCATGCAGTTTGATTCTGGCTAAGCTGGTTTGATGCGTTTTGAGCTGGCCAAAACCGGTTTAAACTGGTTTAAACTGGGTTGATTTGGTTTGGTGGACCTGTAACAATCTAATCCAGATTATGCAGGCTCAATCTGCTTTAAACCAGTTTGATCCAGTTCTGAACCAGTCTTCACTGGTTTGATCCAGTTTGATCTGGTGTGATCCAAATTGATACAGTTTTGAACCAGTCGACACGGGTGTGATCTAGTTTGATCCGGTCTGATCCAGTTTGGTTTTGTTTTAACTGAACTAAGCTGGATGACCCAGTTTGAGCCGGTCTAAATCTGTTTGTTTTGGTTCAAACCAGGATGATCTTGTCTGGAACCCTTATAAACCGCTTTGAACCAGGTTTGATCCGCGTTGAGACGGTCTAAACCAGTATTGTGAAGATAGAACCAGTTTGTTCCGATTTTGCACTGGTCTAAACTGGTTTGATCCGGTATGATCTACTGGCACCGTTATTAACCGGTCGAATATGGTTTAATCTGGTTTGAGACGGTCTAAACGGGTTTGAAAGAGAATAAAAAGGGGTTATAAGAACTTCACCTTTTAACCTGCCCATATTTTTAACACACTGTAAATCATTTTAAAATTTTTCTTGGTGCTTGAGAGATGGCTCAGACCTTAAGAGCACGGCCTGCTCTCCCAGAGGTCCTGGGTTCGAGTCCCAGCCACCCCATGGTAGCTCACCACCATCTGTGATGGGGTCTGGTGCCCTCTGCTGGCATGAGGGCATACACGCAGATAGAATATTGTATACATAATAAATAAATATAAAATTTGAATATTGTATACATAATGAATAAATGTAAAAATTAGAATATTGTATACATAATAAATAAATACACATAAAAATTAGAATATTGCATATTAAATAAATGTAAAATTAGAATATTGTATACATAATAAATAAGTATAAAAATTAGATTATTGTGTGCATAATAAATATAAAAATTAGAATATTGTATACTTAATAAATAAATATAAATATTAGAATATTTTATACATACTAAATAAATATGAATATTAGAATATTGTGTACATTCTTAATAAATATAAAAACTAGAATATTGTATACATAATAGATAAATATAAAAAGTAGAATATTATATGCATAATAAATAAATATAAAAATTAGAATATTGTTTACATAATAAATATAAAAATTAGAATATTGTATACAAAAAATGAATGTAAAAATTAGAATATTGCATACATAATAAATAAATGTAAAAATTAGAATATTGTATAGATAATAAATAAATATAAAATTAGATTATTGTATGCATTATTAATCAATATAAAATTAGAATATTGTGTGCATAATAAATAAATAAAAGATTAGAATATTGTGTCCATAATAAATAAATAAATAAATAAATATTTAAAAAAAGAAAAGGATGGAGAAAAATTTTCCTTCCCTGTGTCTACACATATTAACGCTCAGCAAACCGGGAGATAAAAGTCGACTGCACTCCCACAGGGAACGCTCAGCCGCACTAGCATGGGTCGATACGTTGTAAATGAACCCTTGGAAATCACATGCAAGCAATTTCATAAATCTATAAAATACCATTCCCCGCATGCTATTTTGCTATCTGACTCAAAAAGAAACTGTTTCAATATTTATTTCATAATGAAAATAATAATAATGATGACGGAAAAAAAAATACGCCAAACAGGTTTTCTTTATTTCTCACGAAACTTTATTGATGCGTGAACCCGAGTGCTAGAGATTGTAGATTTTACTTGAGAAAGATTGTTTGAGTCAGCAAAGATATTTTTTGCCTAGTAGGATGGGGATCCCAAACGGCTCCTGAAATTAATTAATTAAATTAATTTATCTATTCATTACCAGGGTGACAGAATGGGTTTAAAGAAAATTAGGGGCACAGAAGGGAAAAAATTAGGAGAGACAGGGTAGGGACACTTAACGATTTCCCAAATAATTCATTTAAACAAAAATTTAAATAGCGACAAAGATTTGCAGAGGCCCAGAGAGTTAAGAGCGGAAGCAGAAAAGGAAAAGACGATCGTTCAGGAAAAAATTACAGGAAAAACATGTAAATAGGGCAGATCCAAATCTTAATGGTCCTCTATTCATGTTGCTTTCCTGAATTTCTCCTACAGGAATTTTAATTTTAATAATTTTAATTTTTGAATTTAAATTTATATTTAATTTAATACAGAGGGGGATTTTAATTTTAATTTTTTAAAATTTAAATTTAATTTAATCCAGAGGGAAGATGCTATTTTAGAAAGAATCTTCTTAACACACAAACCAAGTAAAAAAAACTGGATCAGACCGGATCCAACTGGATCAAACTGGATCAAACCAGTATAGACAGGTTCAAAAACCGGATTCAAAAGGGATCAGACCGGATCAAACTGGATCAAATAAGTGTAGACAGGTTCAAAACCGGATCAAACCTAATCAGACCGGATCAATCTGGTTCAAACTGGATCAAAGAAATGAAAACTCATGGAGAAAAGATCTCTGGATTAATTATGAAAGGTAAACGGAGACTTTGTCAACGAGCAGGTAGAGACCCAGCAGGGATTATTATATTTATATTTCAATATCGATGAAATAAAAGACTGCTAGGAGTGGGCGTGGCAAAGGTTTGGAGCAGGCCAGGGGTGGACGGTGCCAGGATTGGGCGTGGCGGGAGTTTGGGGCGGGGCTAGGGTTGCGGCATTGCTATGGGGTTTACTGTGCTATGATTGGTGCATGTAAACATTGTTTACATTTGATAAGTAATGACATTGTTTACAGGTGAAGATCATTGTCTTCTTATATTGCACAGTTGTTTGTTCTCTTAGTTTCAAATTAGATAGGTATTGAGAATTATATGTTTGTCATATTTATTTTTAGGATAATCAGATCTTTTAAATACATAGAGATTCTTTTTAGTATAGATAGTATAATCTTCAGCCTCTTTGAAGAGCTGTAAAAAATGGCCTTTAATCTAACCTAGAATTCTGTGCCAACGAGACACAATTACTCCTGACAACACCACTCTACTCCCGAGAGAACGTTGAGCACCAAAGACACTCCACTGGGAGCTTGTCTTCTTGGCAGAACTGGCCTTTGGGTTAAGAAAAGCCCATACCTCAACTACTGACTAAGATATGAAACAGGATTGTCTTATCTTGCCAAGACAGGGTAGGATAATTCTAAAAAAGTTCCTTACATTTGATAATGGTATGTCAGATATGTTAGGCCTTAGCCACAGTTGGTTGACTCAACATTGCAAACGAGATTTTGGGTGATTGCCCAGGTAGTCAGTTGTCTCTGTCATTTGTTACACATTTTGGATATCTCTCATTTGTTAAGTAATATTTACTCCCTTCTCGAATCTTTGATGGAGTTGGAGATTATTTAATTGTAGTTACTTTCCAGCAAAACTTTTGTTCTCAATATTGTTTGTTATATTTATCATTTGTTAGTATTGTTTATAGTTATATTTGGTTTAGTTCTGCCTTATTTAGACAAAAGGGGGAGATGTAGGGTTAAGACAGCCCCTTTAGGGGGCGGGGTTTGCCTCGGGCGAATGCCTGCCAATAAATGGGCGCGCGGGTAGGCGGCTCGCCCCTCTTTTCCTCCCTACTCCTGTACTACGCTGGAACTCTGGTTCTGTAAGTTTATCATTAAATTAGTAAATATTCTTTGATATCTACATTACATTTATTTTGCGCGGATACACTTTCCGGAATGTCTCCTACAGGAATTTTAATTTTAATAATTTTAATTTTAATTTTTAAATATATATTTAATTTAATATAGAGGGGATTTTAATTTTAATTTTTTTAAATTTAAATTTAATTTAATCCAGAGGGAAGATGCTATTTTAGAAAGAATCTTCTTAACACACAAACCAAGTAAAAAAAACTGGATCAGACCGGATCCAACTGGATCCAACTGGATCAAACCAGTGTAGACAGGTTCAAAACCGGATTCAAAAGGGATCAGACCGGATCAAACTGGATCAAACAAGTGTAGACAGGTTCAAAACCGGATCAAACCTAATCAGACCGGATTAAACTGGTTCAAACTGGATCAAAGAAATGAAAACTCATGGAGAAAAGATCTCTGGATTAATTATGAAAGGTAAAGGGAGACTTTGTCAACGAGCAGGTAGAGACCCAGCAGGGATTATTATATTTATATTTTAATATTGATGAAATAAAAGACTGCTAGGAGTGCGCGGGGCTACGGTTGGGGGCAGGACCAGGGGTTTACCGGTGCTAGGAGTGTGCTTGGATAGAGTTTGTGGGCAGGGCCAAGGGTGGGCGGTGCTAGGAGTGGGCTATAGATACACTCTGTGTACTGTGTACACTGTACACTTTGTACATTGCCACACTATTTACACTCTGTACACTATTTACCCTGTGCACACTAAGTACACTATATACACACATTTTACACTCTGTAAACTATATACACTTTACACATTATGTACCCTATGCACACTCTGTACACTCTGTACACTATGCATACTCCGTACAATATGTAAACTGTGCACACTATGTACACTATGCACACTATGTACACTCCGTATACTATGTACACTGTGCACACTATGTACAATGTGTACACTATTTACCCTGTGCACACAATGTACACTCTGTACACTATGTACAGTGTGCACAGTATGTACACTCTGTATGTACACTCTGTAGACAATATACACTGTGCACACTCTGTACACTATGTACCCTGTGCACACTATGTACACTATGAACACTATTTACACTGTACACACTTTTTACACTCTGTACACTATGTACACTTTACACACTAAGTACACTCTGTCCACTCTGTAAATTATGTATTCTATGCACACTCTGTATAGTCTTTACACTCTGTACACTATGTACACTGTACACTGTGCACACTATGTACACTCTGTATCCTCTTTACACTATGTATACTGTGCACACTCTGTACACTATGTATACTCTGTAGACTATATACACTATGTATACTGTGCACACTATGTACACTGTGAACACTATTTACACTGTGCACACTGTGTACACTCTGTGCCCTATGTACATTGTGAACACTATGTACACTCTGTTTGCTATGTACACTTTACACACTATGTACACTCTGTACACTCTGTACACTCTGTACATTATGTACACTATGCACACTCTGCACACTATGCAAACTCTGTACACTATGTACACTATGTACACTGTACACACTCTGTACATTCTGTACACTATTTACACTGTGCACACTTTGCACACTGTATACATTATGTACATTGTGCACACTATGTACACTATACACACTATGTTCACTCTGTATACTCTGTACACTGTGCACACTATATACACTCTGTACACTGTGTACCCTGTACACTCTGTACATTGTGCACACTCTGTACACTGTGTACATTGTCCACACTATTTACACTGTGTACACTATTTACCCTGTGCACACTATGTATACTCTGTACACTATGTACACTGTGCACACTCTGTACACTATGTACACTGCGCACACTATGTAAACTCTGTACACTATGTACACTGTACACTGCACACTATGTATATTATGCACACTATATACACTTTGTACATTTTGTACACTGTACACTCTGTACTCTGTGCATACCCTGTATACTATGTACACTGTGCACACTATGTACACTATGTATACTATGTACACTATGTACGCTGTGCACACTCATTACACTATGTACACTGTACACACTATTTACACTGTGCATACTATGTACACTCTGTACACTATGTACACTGTGCACACGATATACACTCTGTACCCTATTTACTCTATGTATACTGTGATCACTTTGTACACTATATACTCTGTAGACTCCGTACACAATTGTTGTAATTAGGAGCGGCGGGGCTGCTTCCCCGGCACCCCGCCGCCAGCACGGCTAGCTTTACCCGAAATAATTACACGGAAACTGTATTCTTTTAAACACTGCTTGGCCCATTTCTATCTAGCCTCTTCTATGCTAGCTCTCACACCTGACAAACCCATTTCTAATAATCTGCTGTAGCCCACGACCTGGCTTACCAGGAATGATCTTAAACTGCGTCTGTCTG
The DNA here is from genome assembly GCF_018167655.1 of Microtus oregoni. Taxonomy (NCBI): domain Eukaryota; kingdom Metazoa; phylum Chordata; class Mammalia; order Rodentia; family Cricetidae; genus Microtus; species Microtus oregoni. Next base: position 20,047,759 of record NW_024543093.1, on the reverse strand, counting down.
GAGTAAGAGAATCATGGCGACTCCTTGACTCAGCTTCTTTCTCCCTGCATTCTGTTCTATTTACTCCACCCACCAATGTTTTAACCTATGAGGGCCAAAGCAGTTTCTTTATTGCTTAACCAATGAAATCAACAGATTGATATATGACACTCTCACATCACACTAAGTACACAAGGTACACTATGAGCACTATTTACACTGTGCACCCTATGTACACTCTGTACACTCTGTACACTATGTACACTGTGCACACTATGTACACTCTATATACTATGTACACTGTGCACAAAATATACACTTTGTACACTACATACACTGTACACTCTGTATATTGTGCACACTCTGTACACTATGTACATTGTCCACACTATTTACACTGTGTACACTATTTACAATGTGCACACTTTATAAACTCTGTACACTATGTACACTGTGCACATGATGTACACGCTGTACAGGATGAACACTGTGCAGAGTATGTACACTCTGTCCATCCTGTACACTATGTACACTATGGACACTGTGCACACTCTGTACACTCTGTACACTATGTACACTGTCCACACTATGTACACTGTGTACACTCTGTACACTATCTACACTGTACACTGTGCACACTATGTAAATTATGCACATTATATACACTCTGTACACTTTGTACAGTGTTCATTCTATACTCTGTGCACACGCTGTACACTATGTACACTGTGCACACTATGTACACTATGAACACTATTAACACTGTGCACACTATGTACACTATGTACACTATGTACACTCTGCACACTATGTACACTCTGTACACTATGTGCACTTTACACACAACGAATACTCTGTACACTCTGTATATTATGTACACTATACACACTCTGTACACTATGCACTTTCTACACTCTGTACACAATGGACACTCTGTACACTATGCACACCGTGTACAATATGTACACTGTGCACACTATGCACATTATGTACACTATGTACACTGTGCACACTATGAAAACTATTTACACTGTGCACACTTTGCACACTCTATAGAAAATGTACATTGTGCACACTATGTACACTATGCACACTATGTACACTCTATATAATATGTACACTCTATACACTATATACACTCTGTATACTGTGTACACTGTACACTTTGTACATTGTGCACACCTTGTACGCTGTGTACATTGCCACACTATTTACACTGTGTACACTATTTACCCTGTGCACGCTAAGTACACTAGCAAACTATCTACACTTTACACATTATGTACACTCAGTACACTCTGAATATTATGTACACTATGCAGACTCTCTACACTCTGTATAATCTGTACACTATGCACACTCTGCATTCAATGCACACTCTGTACAATATGTACACAATGTACAGTATGTACACTGTGCACACTCTGTATACTATTTACACTGGGCACAATTTGCACACTCTATACAATATGTACATTCTGCACAATATGTACACTGTGCACACTATGTACACTTTGTATACTATTTACACTGTGCAAACTAAATACACTCTGTACACTGTGTACACTGTGCACACTCTGTACACTGTGTACACTGTACACACTCTGTACACTATGTACCCTGTGCACACTGTACATTGTTTACACTATGACGCTCTGTACAGTATGTACACTATGTACACTCTGTACTCTCTTTACACTGTGTATACTCTGCCAATTCTATACACTATATACTTTGTATATACAAATACACTATATACACTATATACTTTGTACACGCTGTACACTATGCACACTCTGTACAATATGTACACTGTGCACCTTATGTACACTCTGTACACTAAGTACACTCTGTAGACTCTGTACACTATGTACACTAGGTACACTGTGCACACTATGTACACTATAAACACTATATACGCTGTGCACACAATCTACACTCTATACATTCGGTACCCTATGTACACTCTGTACCCTCTAGACACTATGTACACTCTGTACCCTCTAGACACTATGTACACACTGTACACTCTGTACATGTTGCACACTATGCACATCTGTACATTCTGTACACTATTCACACTCTGTACATTATGTGCACTGTGCACACTATGTAAATTATGCACACTATGTACACTCTGTACACTTTGTACAGTGTTCAGTCTGTACTCTGTGCACACTCTGTACACTATGTACACTGTGTACACTATTTACACAATGAATACTATTTACACTGTGCACACAATGTACACTATGTACACTCTGCACACTATGTACACTCTGTACACGATGTGCACTTTACAAACAACGTATACTCTGTACACTCTGTATATTATGTAAACTATACACATTCTGTACACTATGCACACTTTGTACACTCTGTACACTATGGACACTCTGTACACTATGCACACTCTGTACAAAATGTACACTGTGCACACTATGCACACTATGTATACTCTGTACACTATGCACACTATGTACACTATGTACACTTTGCACGCTATGAAAACTATTTACACTGTGCACACTTTGCACACTCTATACAAAATGTACATTGTGCACAATATGTACACTATGAACACTATGTACACTCAATATAGTATGTACACTCCACACTATATACACTCTGTGTACTGTGTACACTGTACACTTGGTACATTGTTCACACTCTGTACACTATGTACATTGCCACACTATTTACACTGGGTACACTATTTACCCTGTGCATACTAAGTACACTCTGTACACTATGTACACTTTACACATTATGTACACTCTCTACACTATGTATATTATGTACACTATGCACACTCTGTACACTCTGTATACTCTGTACACTATGCACACTCTGCACTCAATGCACACTCTGTACAATATGTACACTATGTACAGTATGTACACTGTGCATACTCTGTACACTGTACACTGGGCACAATTTGCACACTCTATACAATATGTACATTCTGCACACTATGTACACTGTGCACAGTATGTACACTGTGTATATTATGTACACTGTGCACACTAAATACACTCTGTACACTGTGTACACTGTGCACACTCCGTACAATATGTACACTGTGCACACTATGTACACTCTGTACACTATATACACTGCACACTATGTACACTATGAACACTATTTACACTGTCCACACTATGTACACTCTGTACACAATGTACACTGTGCACACTATGTACACTCTGTATATTCTGTACACTCTAACATCTGTACACTATGTATACTCTGTACAATCTGTACACTATGCGACTTTGTACACTATGTATATTTTGTTCACTATGTACACTCCGAACACTAAATACACTTTGCACACTATCCACACTCTGTCACTATGCACACACTGTACACTAGGTATTCTGTGCACACTATGTAAACTATGCAGACTATGGAAACTCTGTACACTGTGTACCCTCTGTACACTGTGCACACTCTATACACTGTGTACACTCTCTACACTGTACACACTCTGTACACTAGGTACCCTGTGCACACTGTACATTGTTTACACTATGACGCTCTGTACAGAATGTACAGTATGTACACTCTGTACCCCACTTTAAACAATGTATAGTGTGAACACTCTGTACACTATGTATTATCTGTAGACTCTGAACACTATGTACACTTTTTTACACTGTGCACACAATGTACACTATAAACACTATTTCCACTTGCACACTGTGTACACTCTGTACACTATGTATATTTTACAGACTATGAACACTCTCTACACTCTGTACATTATGTACCCAACGAACACTCTGTACACTCTGTATACTGTGGACAATATGCAAACTCTGTACACAATGCACACTCTGTACAATATGTACACTGTGCACATTATATACACTATGCACACTGTGTACACTCTGTATACAATGTACACTGTGTGCATTATGTACACAATATGCACTATATACACTCTGTCCACTGTGTACACTGTACACTCTGTACATTGTGCATACTCTGTAGACTATGTACACTGTGTACATTATTTACCCTGTGCACACTATGTACACTCTGTACACGCTGTACACTCTGTACAATATATACACTGTGCCCACTCTGTACACTCTGTACACTGTGCACACTATGTACACTATGAACACTATTACACTGTGCACACTTTTTACACGCTGTAAACTATATACACTTTACACATTATGTACACTCTGTACACTCTTTACATTATGTACTCTATGCACATCTGTACACTCTGTATATTCTGTACACTATGAACACTCTGTACACTATGCACACTCTGTATACTCTGTACACTATGCACACTCTGTACAATATGTAAACTGTGCACACTATGTACACTATGCACACTATGTACACTCTGTATACTGTGTACACAGTGCACACTATGTACAATGTGTACACTATTTACCCTCTGCACACAATGTACACTCTGTACACTATGTACATTGTCCACACTATTTACAATGTGTACACTGTTTACCCTGTGCACACTATGTACACTCTGTACACTGTGCATACTATATAAACTCTGTACACTATGTCCACTGTACACAACACACTATATATATTATGCACACTATACACTTTGTACATTTTGTACACTGTACACTCTGTACTCTGTGCATACTCTGTACACTATGTACACTGTGCACACTCTGTACTCTATGTACACTCTTGACACTATGTACACTATGTACACTGTGCACACTATGTACACTGTGCACAGTCATTACACTATGTACACTGTGCACACTATGTACAATGTATACACTTTTTACACTGTGCACACTATGTACACTATGTACACTCTGTACACGATTTGCGCTTTACACACAATGTATACTCTGTACACTCTGTTTATTATGTACACTATCCACACTCTGTACACTATGCACACTTTGCACACTCTGTACACTATGGACACTCTGTACACTATGCACACTATGTACAATATGTACACTGTGCACACTATGCACACTATGTATTCTCTGTACACTCTGTACACTATGTACACTGTGCACACTATGAAAACTATTTATACTGTGCACACGTTGCACACTCTATACAATATGTACATTGTGCACACTATGTTCACTCTATATAATATGTACACTCTTCACACTATATACACTCTGTGTACTGTGTACACTGTACACTTTATACATTGTGCACACTCTGTACATTGTGTACATTGCCACACTATTTACACAGTGTACACTATTTACACTGTGCACACTAAGTACACTCTGTACACTATATAATCTTTACACATTATGTACACTCTGTACACTCTGTACTTTATGTACACTATGCACACTCTGTACACTATGCACACTCCGTACAATATGTAAACTGTGCACACTATGTACACTATGCACACTATGTACACTCTGTCTACTATGTACACTGCACACTACGTACAATGAGTACACTATTTACCCTGTGCACACAATGTACACTCTGTACACTATGGACAGTGTGCACAGTATGTACACTCTGTATGTACACTCTGTACACTATATACACTGTGAACACTCTGTACACTATGTACCCTGTGCACACTATGTACACTATGAACACTATTTACACTGTACACACTTTTTACACTCTGTACACTATGTACACTTTACACACTATGTACACTCTGTCCACTATGTACATTATGTATTCTATGCACACTCTGTACAGTCTTTACACTCTGTAAACTCTGAACACTGTACACTGTGCATACTATGTACACTCTGTACCCTCTTTACACTATGTATACTGTGCACACTCTGTACATTATGTGTACACTGTAGACTATGTACGCTATGTATACTGTGCACACTATGTACACTGTGAACACTATTTACACTGTGCACACTGTTTACACTCTGTACCCTATGTACATTGTGAACACTATGTACACTCTGTTTGCTATGTACACTTTACACACTATGTACACTATGTACACTGTACACACTCTGTACACTATGTACACTATTTACACTGTGCACACTTTGCACATTCTATACATTATGTACATTGTGCACACTATGTATACTATGCACACTATGTTCACTCTGTATACTCTGTGCACTGTGCACACTATATACACTCTGTACACTGTTTTCTGTATACTCTCTACATTGTACACTCTGTACACCATGCACATTGTCCACACTATTTACACTGTGTACACTATTCTGTGCACACTATGTACGCTCTGTACACTATGTACACTGTGCATACTCTGTACACTATGTACACTGTGCACACTATGTAAGTTCTGTACACTATGTACACTGTACACTGCACACTATGTATATTATGCACACTATATTCACTTTGTACATTTTGTGCACTGTACACTCTGTACTCTGTGCATACTCTGTATTCTATGTACACTGTGCACAGTATGTACACTATGTACACTGTGCACACTTATTACACAATGTACACTGTGCACCATATGTACACTGTACACACTATTTACACTGTGCACACTATGTACACTATGTACACTCTGCACACTCTGCACACTATGTACTCTCTGTACACGATGTGCGCTTTACACACAACGTATACTCTGTACACTCTGTATACAATGTACACTATACACACTCTGTACAGTTTGCACACTTTGTACACTCTGTACACTATGGACACTCTGTACACTATGCACACTCTGTACAATATGTACACTGTGCACACTATGCACACTATGTATACTCTGTACACTCTGTACACTATGTACACTATGTACACTGTGCACACTTTTCACACTCTATACAATATGTACATTGTGCACACTATGTACACTCTACACAATATGTACACTCTTCACACTATATACATTCTGTGCACTGTGTACACTGTACACTTTGTACATTGTGCACACTATGTACACTATGCAAACTATTTTCACTCTGTATACTGTGTTCACTGTGCACACTATATACACTCTGTACACTGTTTACCCTGTAAACTCTATACATTGTGCACACTCTGTACACTGTGTACATTGTCCACACTATTTACACTGTGTACACTATTTACCCTGTGCACATTATGTATACTCTGTACACTATGTACACTGTGCACACTCTGTATACTATGTACACTGTGCACACTATGTAAGCTCTGTACACTATGTACACTGTACACTGCACACTATGTATATTATGCACACTATATACACTTTGTACATTTTGTACACTGTACACTCTGTACTCTGTGCATACTCTGTACACTATGTACACTCTGCACACTCTGTACTCTATGTACACTTTGCACACTATGTACACTATGTACACTCTTCACACTATTTACACTATGTACACTGTGCACACTCATTACACTATGTACACTGTGCACCCTATGTACACTGTATACACTATTTACACTGTGCACACTATGTACACTCTGTACACTCTGCATACTATGTACACTCTGTACACGATGTGTGCTTTACACACAACGTATACTCTGTACACTCTGTATAGTATGTACACTATACACACTCTGTACACTATGCAGAATTTGTATACTCTGTACACTTTGGACACTCTGTACACTATGCACACTCTGTATACACTGTACACTCTGTACACTATGTTCACTATGTACACTGTGCACACTATGAAAACTATTTATACTGTGCACACTTTGTATACTCTATAGAAAATGTACATTGTGCACACTATGTATACTCTATATAATATGTAAACTCTTCACATTATATACACTCTGTGTACTGTGTACACTGTACACTTTGTACATTGTGAACACCCTGTATACTCTGTATGTTGCCACACTATTTACACTGTGTACACCATTTACACAGTGCACACTAAGTACACTCTGTATACTATGTACACTTTACACATTTTGTACACTCTGTAAACTCTGTACATAATGTACACTATGCACACTCTGTACACTATGCACACTCCGTACAATATGTAAACTGTGCACACTATATACACTATGCACACTATGTACACACTTGTATACTATGTACACAGTGCACACTATGTACAATGTGTACACTATTTACCCTGTGCACACAATGTACACTCTGTACACTATGTACAGTGTGCACAGTATGTACACTCTGTATGTACACTCTGTACACTATATACATTGTGCACACTTTGTACACTATGTACCCTGTGCACACTATGTACACTATGAACACTATTTACACTGTACACACTTTTTACACTATGTACACTTTACACACTATGTACACTCTGTCCACTCTGTACATTATGTATTCTATGCACACTCTGTACAGTCTTTACACTCTGTAAACTATGTACACTGCACACTGTGCACAGTATGTACACTCTGTTCCCTCTTTACACCATGTATACTGTACACACTCTGTACACTATGTATACTCTGTAGACTATGTACACTATGTATACTGTGCACACTATGTACACTGTGAGCACGATTTACACTGTGCACAATGTGTACACTCTGTACCCTTTGTACATTGTGAACACTATGTACACTCTGTTTGCTATGTACACTTTACACACGATGTACACTCTGTACACTCTGTATACTCTGTACACTATGCACACTCTGTACACGTTGTACACTATGCACACTCCGTACAATATGTAAACTGTTCACACTATGTACACTATGCACACTATGTACACTCTGTATACTATGTACACGGTGCACACTATGTACACTATGTACACTATTTACCTTGTGCACACTTTGCACACTATACATTATGTACATTGTGCTCACTATGTACACTATGCACACTATGTTCACTCTGTATACTGTGTACACTGTGCACACTATATACACCCTGTTCACTGTGTTCCCTGTACACTCTGTACCTTGTGCACACTCTGTACACTATGTACATTTTCCACACTATTTACACTGTGTACACTATTTCCCCTGTGCACACTATGTACGCTCTGTACACTATATACACTGTGCGCACTCTGTACACTTTGTACACTGTGCACACTATGTAAACTCTGTACACTATGTACACTGTACACTGCACACTATGTATATTACGCACACTACATACACTTTGTACATTTTGTACACTGTACACTCTGTACACTATGGACACTCTGTACACTATGCACACTCTGTACAATATGTACACTGTGCACACTTTGCACACTATGTATTCTCTGTATACTCTTGACACTATGTACACTATGTTCACTGTGCACACTATGTACACTATGTACACTGTGCACACTTTGCACACTCTATAAAATATGTACATTGTGCTGTTACAGGAGGTCCTCCCACTCCTCCAGCCTATCACCGCTGAGATACCAGCCCATTGGGGCTTGGTCTCTCTCCCTTTAAAAAAGCGGCCACTTCCCTCTCCTCTCTCTCTTCACTTCCTGCTCCGCCGGCGACTAGACTCACTTCCTGGTTGCGCAGAGGGCTGACTGTGATTTGTAAGTTTTTTCCCCTTTAAATAAATACCACCCTATTAATCATAATTCCAAACTGGTGTGGCATTGTTTGTGACTTACGCCTTCAGTTGGCACCCAACGTTTGGTTTTAGAACCTCTCCTTTCCCCGCTCGGCTGCCGGCCCCGAATTCGGCTTGGCGGGAGCCCTCCCTTCCTCAGCCTCCGGCGGCGGCCTTGGCCTCCCCACGTGGATTTAAACTACACAGGCCCGCTTAGTCTCTGCCGCGTGGTTTGCTCTTTTCTGAGTCGTTTTTAAATCTCCCTTGCAAGCACAGCTCTTAAGTGGCACGAACCAGAGCACCCGGTTGCTGAAAGCTGCAACCCCTCAGGGTGACTCTGTCATGTGGAGGCATAAGCGGCTTCCAGGTTGCTCTTCTCTCTATGCCTGGATTCTGGGTTTCTGGTTCCGTCTCTGGAATTGATTTAATTACATTTACTTTGTTGAGCATCTTACATTTTCCAGTTTTTAACAAATACTACGCGGACTCTGAAACAGGACTCTGTTTTCATCACGACTTGGCAACAGTGCCACCTGCTGGATAATAGGTAATATGGCAGTTTTCGTTTCCAACGCGAATTTTACTGTTCTGGTTGCCAATACAATGGGTTATATCAAGCAAGGTTTATATGACTATGGGGATAACTTAATTTACTGGTTACTAGGCTTCAGTATTCTTTTGAATATTCTATCATTTAGGAAGATCATGGCACTCCTAAGAACCATACAATCTTTACTAGAAACTCATGCAGGTCAGGAGATTCAGGATTCAAAAGAGACAATAATAAAGACAATAATAAAAAGACTTGAAATGATTGAAGAAATGATTGGAGCTGGTGAACAGAGTAATAAGGCACAAGGACAGGATACAATGCCAACACCAGCCATTAGAACTGGCTTACCAAAGGTTTTAGCGGCATACCCTATACTTAATTCTGACAAAGCATCAACTTCTAAAGGCTCAAAGGGAGTCAGAGAAGCCAGATGTACGCTAATAGCAATGAATGATCTAAAAGAAATTAAGCAAGCTATTGTTAATTTTGGCTTGCACTCTGCATATGTAAAGGAAATGATAAGGACTTGGGCTTCTAATGTTAGAGCTACCCCCCATGATTTCCATCAGTTAGTGTCTGCAGTTTTAGATAATGGACCTTCCTTGATGTTTGGAATTTATTTCAGAGAAGAATCCAAACATATGGAACAGCAAGGAAGAGCAAAAGGTGTTGAGGTTTCCCAAGATCAAATTCTTGGTGCAGGAGAATATGCTGATCCACAAGTTCAAGCTCTTTATGATGATGAAGTACTGTGTCTATGTCACCACGCAGCTTTAAATGCTTGGAATAGGATACAAGATCCAGCAAAAAGGGTTGAATCATATACTAGAATTAGGCAGGGACCGAGAGAATCCTTTATTGACTTTTTGCAAAGATTAATTAAGGTTCTGGACATAGGGGTAACAGACCCAGAAGTTAGACGAATACTTCTTGAATCTCTAGCTTTTGAGAATGCAAACATAGAATGCAAAAAGATAATTGGGCCTTTAAAGTCTAGATCAGCACCTATGGATGAATGGATTCAGCATACGATGAATGTTGAGACGTTTAGTTATAATGATGAATCTTGGGTAGGAGAAGCGATTTCCACAGCAATGAGGAGACATCAAACTGCCAGGTGTTTTAATTGTGGTAAATTAGGACATCTGAAAAGGGATTGCAGGCACAGAATTTCTAGGAATATTATCTCCTCTGGGAATGACAAAAATAGGTGACCTAGGCCTTCAGGTATATGTAGGAGATGCGGTAAAGGCCGACATTGGTCCAATGAATGCAGGTCAACAACAGACAAACAAGGCAACCCGATACCATCGGGAAACTCCTTGAGGGGCCTCTCGCAGGCCCCCAAGCCAACAGTGGCTCAGTCATTCCCAGTCACAGTGGAGAACGTGCCTCACCAAGAAAATTAAAACTCCAATTTCTGCTGTAAAAAGTAATACTGGTCTAAATGATGAAATACGTGTGGAGGATGAGTCAAAAAACCCAGTAGGACAGAGTAAACGTGTATTTTGGCAGACTTCTATTAATGATCAAAGACCAAAGCTAAGAGTCTGTATAAATGTCACTTTTATTGAAGGCTTATTAGACACAGGTGCGGATGTAAGTATCATTACCCCAGAATCTTGGCATCCGAATTGGCCTCTTCAAGAGGTAGATGTTCAGTTCCTGGGAATTGGAACCCTATCTCGTGTAAAACAAAGCACAAGATGGGTTGAATGCATAGGGCCCGAAGGGCAAATAGGAAGACTAAGGCCATATATAGCCAATATTGCCATAAATTTATGGGGCCGTGACCTGCTACAGCAATGGAATACCCAGGTTAACATTCCTGTTGTTCCAGGAACTCATAATTCTGGGAAGGATATGATGAGGTATTATGGAAAAAGGTCACCAGCCATTCAGGCTGTACAAGAACATACAGCAAATACCAAACCTTTAGAGGTACCAACAGCCCTACCTTTAAAATGGCTAACTGAGAAGCCAATATGGATCAAACAGTGGCCTCTAGCTGAAGATAAACTACAGGCATTGGAACAGCTGGTGCAAGAGCAACTAGATGCTCACCATATTGAAGAATCAACCAGCCCTTGGAATTCTCCTGTGTTTGATGTAAAAAAGAAATCTGGTAAATGGAGAATGGTGACAGATCTAAGAGCTGTCAACAAAGTAATTCAACCTATGGGCCCACTACAATCTGGAATTCCTTTGCCTTCTCTGTTACCAAAAGGATGGCCTCTTATAGTTATTGATTTGAAAGATTGTTTTTTCACTATACCGTTACAAGAAAAGGATAGAGAAAAATTTGCCTTCACAGTGCCTACTTATAATAATTCTCAGCCTAATAGGAGATATCAATGGACTGTCCTCCCACAGGATATGCTCAATAGTCCTACACTGTGCCAATATTTTGTAAGTAAGCCATTGGAAATAATTCGTAAACAATTCCCCAAGTCCATCATTTATTATTACATGGATGACATCTTGTTATCTGATTCAAATAAAGATACTTTAGAAATGATGTTTGAAGAAGTAAAGAAAGTCTTGCCTAGGTGGGGATTACAAATTGCCCCTGAAATGATTCAAAGAGGAAATTCTATTAATTACCTAGGTTACAGAATAGGGTTAGAGAAAATTAAAACACAAAAGGCACAAATTAGGAGAGACTGGTTAAAGACTCTTAATGACTTCCAAAGATTGTTAGGAGACATTTCCAGTCTCCGACCAGCTGTTGGGATAACACCTGATCTAATAGTTCATTTAAACCAAACCTTAGATGGTGATAAAGATTTGAATAGTCCAAGAAAACTGACAGCTGAAGCAGAAAAGGAAATGACAATGATTGAGGAAAAATTACAGGAGGCACATGTGGATAGGGTGAACCCAAATCTTAGCTGCATCCTAGTCATATTGCCTTCCAGAATTTCTCCTACAGGGATTCTAATGCAGAGGGAAGATATTATTTTAGAGTGGTTTAGTCCATTATCAGCATGGTGGACAGCATGGTGGTGCTGGATAGGTAGCTGAGAATTCTTCATACAGATTGGCAGGCAGAAGGAAGAGAGAGAGGGCCTCTGAGCCTGGCTTGGGGTTCTGAAATATCAAAGCCCACTCCTGGTGACACTTTCTCCAACAAGGCCACACCCACCCCAACAAGGCCACACCTCCTAATCTTTTCAAATAGTGCCACTCCCTAAGCATTCAAATATATGAGCCTAAGGGGACCATTCTCATTCAAACCGCCACAATCTTTATACCCGCAGATATATCAGGGAAACTTCTCTTTGCAATAGATGGAAACTTCTATGGAAAACCACAACCAATCAAAATGCAGAGTTGTGGAGTTCAGTCCCAGAGATAGATATACCCACAAAAACATCCTGCACCCGAGGCTCAGGGAACATTGCAGAAGAGGAGGCAGAAAGATTGTAAGAGCCAAAAAGTGAGGGGGTTCACTGTGAAATTGTTTCCTAGTAACACTGAAGCTATACCCGTAAAGTCCAACACAACTGCCCCAACATGAGCTGAATCAAGATGCCACCAATAGACAAGCCAAGCAGACAAGAAAAAGCCCAGGAGGCCTCAACCCTACATAAAGAACTAAAGTCAGCTGAAGGAAGCTGGTGATGGGAGGGGTGGCTTCCTCAGGGAAGAGCATGCCAGTGCCAAATGACCAGCACTAACAACATACATGCAGGTGACATGGCGATGGGGCAGTTACATTGAGTAATATATATGTATATATATATTACACATGCAATAACAATGAAAAAGGAGCAATGAATTTGGAAGAGAGCCAAAAGGAATATATGGGATGGCTTGGAGGGAGAAAAAAGAAGGGAGAAATGTAATTATACTCTCAAAAAAGTAAAGAAAAAACAGTGATGATATAATCCTGACACATAAGGATCTGAGTAGAGCATATGAATAAGACTTCATTCTGTTTAACTCTTTAACTCCTGAGGGAACTAGTGAGATGCGTTATAAATGGTGTCAAGAAACATAAAAGAACAGAGACACATGTAAGAAGTAAAACTTCTGAAATGAAGTCACAAACACGTTAGATCAATGGTTCTCAACCTGTGGGTCGTGACCTTTTGGGGGTTGTCAAATGACCCTTTCACAGGGGGTCAACTGTCAGATATCCTTTATACCTGATATTTACATTATGATTCATAACTGTCTTAGGGTTTCCATTGCTGAAATGAAACGCCATGACCATAAAGCAAGTTGGGGAGGATAGGGTTAATTCTGCTTACACTTCCACATTGCTATTCATCACTGGAGGAAGTCAGGACAGGAACTCATACAGGGCAGGATCCTGGAGACAGGAGTTGGAGCAGAGGCCATGGAGGAGTTCTGCTGACTGGCTTGCTTTCCTTGACTTGCTCAGGCTGCTTTCTTCTAGAACCCGGGACCACGAGCTGAGGGATAGTACCACCCGCATTCATCACTAATTGAGAAAATGCCTTACAGCTGGAACTCATGAGGTGTTTCCTCAACTGAGGCCCCTTCCTCTCTGATGACTTCAGATTGTGTCAAGTGGACAAAAAACTAGCCAGTACAGTATCAGTAGCAAAATTACAGTTATAAAGTAGCAATGAAAATAATTGTATGGTTGGGCTTGTCTCAGTTAGGGTTTCTGTTGCTGTGAAGAGACACAGTGACCACAGCAGCTCTTAAACTGGGGCGGCTGACTTGCAGTTCAAAGGTTCAGTCCATCATCATCATGGTGGGACATGGAGGTGTGCAGGAGACATGGCCATGGAGAAGGAGCTGAGAGTCCTACACCTTGTGTGGACCGCAGGAAGTGGTCTGAGACCCTGGGCAGTATTTTGAGCAGATGAGACCTCAAAGCCCAACTCCACAGTGACACACTTCCTCCAACAAGACCACACCTGCTCCAGCAAGTCCACACCTCCTAATAATGTCATGTCCTATGAGCTTATGGGGGCCAGTTACATTCAAACTGCCACAGGGGGTCACCATAACATGAGGAGCTGTATTAAAGGGTTGCAGCATCAGGCAGGTTGGGAACCACTGGGCTTGATCCTTTGAGCCACCAGTGGTCAATAATTCTTCCAACCCTAACACAATTAATTTGCATTTTGTGGGCACGAATCATGTTCATTAATACTAACTTTCTTTGACTTACAGACTTGATAAACAATTCTAGGATGTGTTGGTTAGGTTTTGTCAACTTGACACAAGCTAGAGTATTGTGGGTAAAGGAAACCTTAATTGAGATAATGCCTCCATATGATTGGGCTGTAGGCAAATATGGGGACATTTTATTGATTAATGCCTGAGTGGGAGGATGTAGACCACGAGGGCGGTAGCACTACTGGGCAGGTGATCTTGGGTTGAATAAAACAAAAAGCTGAGCAAACGATGGAGAGCAAGCCGGTAAGTAGCACCCTCCATGCCTCTGTATCTGCTCCTGCCTCCAGGTTCCTGGCCTGACTTCCCTGGATGATGGATCATGGTTGGGAAGGGTAGAGCAAATAAACCCTTCCTCCTCAAGTCAGTTTTGCCTTTGTCTTTGTCACAGTGCTAGGTAGCAAACTGAGGCATAAGGGGAAGTGTTGATGGCTTCAATGAGCCGGCTGGACAGCACTCCAAAGTCTTCACCATTTTCCTTTTCTTTCTTTTCTTTTTTTCTAGACAGGGTTTCTGTATGTTATAACTGTAGCTGTCCTGGAACTCAATCTGTAGACCAGGCTGGCCTTGAACTCAAAGAGATCTGCTTGCTTCTGCCTCCCAAATTCTGAGATTAAAGGCATGTGCCACCATGCCCAACTAACCATTTTTCTTTTTAAGAATTAAAAAAAATTACATTTTATTATTTATTTCCCTCTTCTCACTCACCCCCCCCCCCCAATGCTCTGGGTGTCCCAGGGATTAAACTCAAGTTGTTAAGCTTGATGGTGGGTACCTTTACCTGCAGGACAACCTTCCATGTTCTTTCGTCTTGTTTCTAAACAATAGGACCTTTGTCCACAGAATGGAATTATACGATGTTGTAATATGTAAGTAATGTGTATTTAAAAATAAGTCTTTAACAGTTAGAAAACCACTGTTACAATTGATAAAGAGATTACTTCAGATCAGGCGTGAGAGATGGGTGCTGTCTAGGTTGGGCCATGACAAACAGGAAGGAACTCAGTGTTGATTTAAAGCCACGAGGAAAGGAAACAAAATACTCTCCTCCCACATCTCATCAGAACGTAGGCTTTTGTTGAATTCAGCTTTTATTTACTTGCTAAGGCTGGAATTTCACAGCAGCATCTGAGGGATGGCGAGACTGATTACCTGAGGGTGTGTGTGTGTGTCTCCTGGAACTCACTATGTAGACCAGGCTGGCTTTGAACACACAGACATCTGCTTGTCTCTGCCTCCTGAGTGCTGTAATCTAAGGTGTGCGCCACGACCTGGTTGATTATCCAGTTTGGTAGAAGCAGAAAACCTAGTCTCCCAGGTCGTCCTGGGACCACCATATGTGCACTGTGGCATACTCCCCCCTAAATAGGTAAGCAAGTAAATAAATAAATAAACATAAAAAACAAAACAATGAACCACCCTCCCCAAATCCCTACACAAGCCCTTTGTAGGGAGCAGGTTGTAGAGCATTGTTTCAGACATCCTCACAGTCAGAAGGCTTTGCTGAAATTGTTCCAGAGCAGCAAAAGGACTGAGCAGCACGAACTGGCCACGTTTGCTCTCCATCAATCAGTCCCTCAGGTCCCCAGCTACCAGATTTTCCCAGTTTCCTAAGAAACTGTCTTTGTTTCATCCACAACCACTAGGAAGTTCAAAAAATGTTATTTACAATACACACTAGAAACAGCAGATGGCGCTCTCAGGCAAGCCACAGCCACCCAGTCGGGAGCAGCGCCAGAGCTTGGTGCTTGTATTTTGATTAATAAAAGATCTTGAGGGCACTTTATAAGCATTTCAAAGCATTGTGAATCCGGTGGAGCATAATTAAAATTAATGTAGTAGACAATCTCTTTAAAGTATTCCTAATGCCGTGTCTAAAAGTGCCATTGAATACAATTTTACATATCCCAAAGATTTAAATATTACACTTATCTCCAAACATTTCTAACTATTAAAGGGCAGAAAAATAATGTCCTTTTTCTTCATTTTCAAACAAACGTTTTACAGTCAGTTATATGCTAAATCCTCCTGGTTAAAAATACTTGTAAAATTATCCATCAATCCTTTTATGTGTGCCTCAGGGTCTGAGCAAGCAAATGCTTGCTTGCCAACTACTCCATGCTACCTTGACTCAGGGGCAAGCCTTTGTTCTCTTAGTCCTTACAAAGCTTTCTCCCACACCCAGAGACCTTCCTGGGTGGGTCTAGTCATTTCTTTATAAAGTGCATTTGAACGTTTTCTTTGTAAAATTCTTCACATCATGAGTAAGCCTATAAATGTAGCCAAGCCATTCCTAAAGGTGTACTCCACACTGTGAGGCCAAAAAGGTCTGCAGTGTCACTTTGAGTGGCCTCAAAACGCTATGTCATTGCAATTCGACATCATGATGGTCATTCAAAGGCATGTGAGATTTAACACTGTCTTGTGTCTGCATTTTCTTAGCTACTGGGGATGAGCAATGACAAAACAGTGACCTTCTGTCTATATATAAAGGGTATATATCACGGGAGGAAGCAAGCAATTAGCAGATAGCAACCCGGGGTTACTGTTAGGCAGAAAAATAAAGCAAGCCAAGGCTACAGAGAGTGGTGTAAGGAGGCTACCCTGACTTGAGAGAAATGGAGCTATCCAGATCCTGCAGGGTAGAGGAAGTCCAGCAGAGGGCGCTGTAGGAGCCCAGACGCCTGAACCGAGCGCCTCTCACCAGTAAGCAGTGCCCATCCCAGGGATACCCCAGTGAGCTGGAGGAAGGAGGAGCAGGTCGGAGAGGTCTTGAGTGGGCTGGGCTAGAGTTGTGCTAGGGCTTTCTGGGGAGCTGTCAGAACTTCAGGTGTTGTTTGATGTGCCGAGGTAGCGAACTTTACGCTAAAATAATCTGAAAAGGCTGCAGTGGCGCTGACGCACCAACTGTACGAGTAGAAAGAGCAGTCATGAGCTTATTGAAATGACTCAAGATTTAATTTGTGCCTGTGACTATTGCAAAATACCTCAGGGAACGGAGAGGTGCCTCAGAGGTAAAGAGCACTGACTGTTCTTCCACAGGTTCTGAGTTCAATTCCCAGCAGCCACATGCTGGCTCACAACGATCTGTAATGAGATCTGGTGCCCTCTTCTGGTGTGCAAGTATACATGCAGGTAGGACACTGTATACATAATAAATAATAAATCTTTTAAAAACATAAAGAAAACATACCTTAGATTGTGTAATTGATGAAGAATAGAAATTTATTTCTCATTGATGGTTAGACTACTGGAGCTCCATCTTTAGGAACGAGATTAGTATCCCTAGTGTCTCTTCATTTTATTTATTTGTCTTATTTATTTTTTGTTTCTTTGAGACAGAGTTTCTCTGTGTAGTTTTGGTGCTTGTCCTGGAACTAGCTCTTGTAGACCAGGCTGGCCATGAACTCACAGAGATCCGCAGGCCTCATCACAGAGATTCGCCTTCTGAGTGCTGGGATTAAAGGCCTGTGCCACTACCCAACATAGTGTCCCTTTATTAAAGACACCCTGAAGGGGGCGTTTTTTGCCCTTCCATTATGTAATTACATAGTAAGGACTGCCCATGTGGAAAGGAACTATAACAGACAATGTGTCAGACTAACCATTTTTGAACACCCCCACCGCCCTTCCATCCCTTCAGCTTCAAGGATGGATTTCAGGACGTGAATTCCAGGATGACACAGACATTTGACCCATAGCTCCAGGACTGAGGCCACAGTGATCAGGAGGCAATGGGAGAGGGGCAATGCTTAGATTCAGAACATTGAGCTGTAGAAAGAACATTTATTGATGGCTCCAATGTAGGCTACAAAGAATAGAAGCAAAACAAAGATGATGTTTACATTTCTGGCCCGAGTAACTAAAGAGTGGAGCTGGCCTGTATGGAAAAGGTAGGTGATTGGGGGGAGAATATTTTCTGACTTAAGATCCCCCTTGTGATTCTGCATCTTTGAGGCAACAGTTTGGCTCTTTCTACCACGTCAGAAATTAAGATGCCAGCGTGCTCTCTCAATGAACACACAGGTGTACTAGAGAGCTTCCAGATAAGCACAGGAGAAATGGCAAAGACATCTTGATCCTGGGGCATGCCAGTAGAGTAGGATGAGACAAAGATGGCATCTAAAGGGAGGGACTTAAGCTTGCAGGCAGGAAAAGGCCACAGGAAGCGTCTCAAAGATCCATGCTGCAGAACCTAAGGGACTCACTTACTCTGAGCCATCTCATGTCTTGCTGTTGGTGCGTATGCGCTCATGGGTGTGGGCATATGCATGTTACAATGTGATGTAGAGGTTGGAGGACAACTTCTAGATGTTGACCCTCAGCTTTCTGCTCTGTTTGAGGCAGAGTCTCCTGTCATTTACCACTGTATACAACAATCTAGCTGGCCTTGGCAGGTCAAAGCCTCTCCTGCCTTAAATTTCAAATGGTTGCCCCAGGCTTAGAGGCCTTTGCACAGCTGCTGCCTCTGGCCTTTTTTTTGGGGGGGGGGCTGGTTCTTGGGATCTAAACTTAGGTTATGAGGCTTGTGCAGCAAGTGTGTTTATCTAGTGACCCATTCCTCCAGCCCTGACTTACTCATATTTTTGAGTTTTCTCTTACTGCTGTAACTTGGGTTATATTTTTGGCCTCCTTTTGTTAATGCTGAAGAGAAATTTTATGTCTCCCTTCAGCCTGTGCACTGCTCATAGGTTAGGCGCTTTGGGTGTGGCAGCTCATGTTTCTTCAGAACTTTGATGGACTCTTGTGCATGACGTTACAGTCATTACAATTTCAAAATTAGCTTAGCCATTGCTTTAATCATTTCTCATTTTGCTTCTTAAGTTTTTTCTTGATCGAGCTTAGTGGGGTTGATGTCATATCACATTAGACAGCAACCTTACTTTATGTTTTGTTATTAAATTCAAAGTAATGGTGAACTAGTTGATGGGTTTCAGTCTTCAGAATACACACCATGTCTTGCAGTATATAGAAAGATACAACATTTAACTAATAGTTTTTCTTTTTATTAATAGAATATTTTTTGTTGATAATTTTATTCACATAAATAATGTATCCTGATTATAGCCACACTCAGCTAGCCCCTCCCCCCCTGGCTGGCCCCTAACCATCTTCTTCCCTGCTTCATGTCCTCCCCGTGCTCCCATTGGTGCAGCCTGCTGGGATGTTGACTGATCTGTCACCAGAGCTGCAGTGAGGTACTGACACAGTGGTCATGGCGATGCCCAGAACATAGCATTTCAGAACACAGCCCCTTTCTCTCTTCAGCCCTCTCCACTCCCCTTCCTGCATTGTTCCCTCAGACTCTAGAGGGATGATGTAGAAACAATGTCTCATGTAGGATGAGTGCTCAAAAGTCTCCTATTCTCTGCACTCTGACCAGTTATGAGTCTGGTTAACTGCTGGCCACTGGAGAGACAAATTTCTCTGGCCTAAGTTGAGGACAGTACCAATCTATTGTATAAACATACATATTTAGAAGGTAGCTTGGCAACACTTCCACTTAGTAAGCTAACAGTCATATATTCCTCCTAGGGCCTATGACCTCTTAAGTGATGGGCTTTTGGCTAGGTTTACAGTACTGGACATGGACTGCAGATCAGTCTTCAAATACAAAAGCAGTTGGTTATCACTATAATGTTCATGCTACTATTGCACCACTGAGCAGAACTTGCCTGACAGGTCAATATTACAGCATGAAAGACTCATTGCTGAGTAATCCCACCGATAGCTTTTCTTCCCCCTGGCAAGGATGTCTTCAGTGATATAAGAAAGCAGGCTGGGCAAGCCTTGGGGAGCAAGCCAGTAAGATTCCTCCATGGTCTCTACTTCATGCCTCCGGGTTTCTGCCTTCTTGCAGTAAAGTAATTATAAAATAACATGAAATAAGTAATCCTTCTCCAAGTTGCTTTTGGCCACAGTGTTTATCACAGTAAAGCAAAGTGGGACAGGTGGTGGCCGGTGTGGCAGCATTGTCTGTGTTGCCACCTCAGCCATGGAAAGCAGGGTTGGCTGTGGAGTCTGCTGAGGTTAGAGGAGATGTGAACCAAGTGTGAGCCTGCTGCTCTCTGAGCATCCTAACTTCCATCTGCAGAGGAAAGGCTGAGGCATGTGTAATCTGCACTCCAGTGGCTGAGACCAGCAGCTCACAGGTGGGGTCTGACACACGCGGCCCAGGACTCCCAGTTTCACAGCCTAGCGTAGTGTCCCTCGCAACAAATCATGCAAGTATGGAGAGTCATTTCAAAGCTGCATAGCAAAACATTTTAAAATAGAACAAAAGCTAATTTAAAAATATTACAACTGTGGTTGGGGAAATGGTTCAGTGTTTAAAATTCTTGTTCTGTATGTGTGAAAACTAGAGTTTGGATTCCAGAACTCATGCTCAAAACTAGGTGGTAGGCCACCTGCAGTCCCACTGCACACCTACCATCCCAGCTTCCACCTCCTGCCCTAACACACACCTGCCATTCCAGGCCATACCTGAAGTCCCAGTGCACACCTGCAGCCCCAGGTCACACCTGCAGCCCCATCCCACACCTCCAATCCTAGGCCATACCTGCCATCCCAGCACATGCTTGCAGCTCCAGCCCACACCTGCCATCCCAGCACATGCTTGCAGCTCCAGCCCACACCTGCCATCCCAGCACATGCTTGCAGCTCCAGTCCACATCTGCAGTCCCAGCACGAACCTCCAGTTACAGTCCATACCTGCAGTCCTAGAATAAATCTACAATACCAGTACACACCTGTAACCCCAGAACAAACCTGTAATCCCAGTCCACACCTACAATCCCAGCACACAGAAGGCAGAGACAGGGATCCCCAGAACCTCAGCAAAAACACTATCACTATAATACAGTAATGTATAAAGTGACCAAACAAAACATTTTTATTTTTGGTTTTTCAAGACAGGTTTTCTCTGTAACTTTGGAACCTGTCCTGGAACTAACTCACTCTGTAGACCAGGCTGGCCTCGAACTCACAAAGATTTGCTTGACTCTGCCTCTCAAGTGGTGTGATTAAAGGCGTGCGCCACCACTGTCGGGCGAGAAAGTGAAACTTAATGAACAAAAATATATTTTGCAATTCACAATCCCTTTTACTCTTTCAGACTTATACACCACAAGTAAATACTCCATGAAGTCACAGAGAATGGCAGAATTGATGTACTCTAAGTAAGCTCCATTGTCTCGTGTTTACAGTGGCTGCTTATTAGAAATCTTTTGCTTAAATCCAAGAATATATAGGTCAAAGAGAAGGAGGAAAACTGCAATGAGCATGTGCAGGCATTCCAGACTCCCCGGATGAACATGTGTACTTCAGTCCTTGGGTTTGGGATCTAGCTGAGGAACCAGGGTTTCTCCATAAGGATGCCCATATAAATACAACATAAACTAGATGCTAAGAAGATGCACTTGTTTGAGTCATACATGAGTTACTAAAACTCTGTAGTAAGCTCAGCAGCCATTTATAGTGGCAAGGAGATCAAGGAGGGTGGTGATGAACCTTTTATTGCGGGCGTTGCTTAGAATCAAAAGCACATGGTGATAATCAAGTGTGGACTGACTGAGTCGCATTATTATCATGATTAAATTATCAGCAGACCATCCATCCCATGATTGCCTGTGTCAGGGTTGAGTGCTCACACTCCCATCCTCGATGAATTTATGCTTATTAAGAGTAGCTCAGTAGTGAAAGGAAAATTAATGATGCAGAGAGAGAGAGAGTGAGAGAGAGCAAGAGAGAGAGTGTGAGATAGATAGATAGATAGATAGATAGATAGATAGATAAGGGGGTTGGCTGTTTCCAGTGCTATCTCTGAGTAGACAAAGGGCATGGGAGTGAAGGTCACTGGCGGAGGTGCTAACTTAGGTCTGAGCAGTTGTTCACTGGGGAGGGAGGTGGAGTTCCCGGCCCAAAGGAATGCGGCCTGCATGTACAACGTGGCTTTTTCTTCTTTTCTTTTCCAGCAGCAGATCTGGATTCATAGACTTTATGCTGTAGAAAGGGTGTGAGTTCGTTAAGCAGCCCTTCTGATTGGCTGACTCTGGCTTTGCTTTCTAGAAAATCCTGATCATGTCTTCCAGTGAGTTCTTTTACGGCACTAACACTTGACTCTTAGAGTTTGATGTGAATGTTCCCAATAGATTCCTGTGTTTAAATCCGTGGCATGCAGCTGGCAGTGCTGCCAGGGAGGTTGGGAGGGGCCCTAGATGAAGCAAGAGGGTCACTCTGGGCATGTCTTGAGGATCAGGCTACCCTGCTTCTGGCTGGCTCTGCTTCATGCTCTGCTGGGATGTGAGCCCTCAGCAGCCACATGCTATTAGGCCACCCATACTATGCCTTTCTTGCCATGGTGGATTGTGTTCCCTCAAGCCATGTCAATCCTCTCTTCAGTTACTTTCTGATGGGTACTGTCACATCAGTGAGAGGAGTTGACTAATAAACTTACCAACTACACTGACGCAAACAAGGACATTCTTAAGATCTTGAAACTGAGATTAACCATTTTCTCAAAGGAGGATGAATAGTGGGTAATTTGTCTCTGATTTGTGAATGTTCTAGATCTCAGTCTCTCTTTCAGTCTGTTTCTTCCGGGGGATGCTGCAGGCCTGGGATGACTGGGAGGAGTGGGAGGTGGTGTCTAGCTGTTGCTCTTGCCTTTTCTTTGGCGCTTTGATATTTTCACAGTGTTCAGAGTGAGTTCCACCCCGAGGTCCTGAAGTGCCGTGAAAAAGGACAAGGAAAGAGCATCTCCAGGAGTGGCATTGTTAAATGCCAAGAGGCAGCCTCTCCACAGGATCATTCTGAGATATTCTGAAACACTTTCCAAAGGCTTTGCTATGCACTCTTTGTGGAAAAGGACACACTCCATATTAAACTGGTGCTGGCATGAGAGACGGCTGCGGGTGGAGCTGTCAACTGGATGGTGCTCTCAGCTGCCTTTTCATCTCTTTCTTTCCTGTGGTGGGTAGCCCGGTCCCGTAACCCTGTATCTCCTTGAGGCTCTTGAGGTCTTCCCATCTTCCTTTCCACTTCATGTGACTGATGCCAGGCACTCAGATCTCGGTGTTCACCCTTCAGATGCTGGGTCTGGGGCTTTTCAAATGGAGATGCTGCTCGTGCTTCTGCAGTCCCCAGCCCTCCAGCAGTCTCCTGACCTCCGGTGTGGTCACCATGTACTCTTTATTGTAGTGGTCGGGAGCCCACCCTGTGCTTCATGCTGTAGTGTGTGTGGGTACACCCTGCACCCTGTGTTCTACGCTGTAGTGGGTGGGGGTACACCCTGCACCCCGTGCTTCATGCTGTAGTGTGTGTGGGTACACCCTGCACCCCATGCTTTATGCTATAGTGGGTGGGGTACACCCTGAATTCTGTGCTCCATGCTATAGTGGGTGGGGTACACCCTACACCCTGTGCTCCTACCACTACATGGTCCCTGGATCGTCCTTTCTCAACAATTCCTTTGTTTTCTCCATCCCAGTGTAGGGGCCCTGTCCTAAAAAACCCTGCTGGGGTTTCCTATTCAGGTTAGGTGGCCCTCATAAATGATTTTAAAACCAACCATATAATAATTATTTGCACATTTTCCTCTCATCTCATTTTATATGGGATTTGATTGGGGTAGTTCTACCCACAGTGATTTTCTGTTTTGTGGAAGATACTCACATACTGTAATAGCACCCTGACTTTGGCAGAACTGACACCATGATAGAAGTGCATTCAGGCCATAAAACTCAGCACATAGACAGCATCACCTGCCAAAATGGAAAGGCCTAGTCCATCAAAGCTTATAATTCTGGGGAAGTCTCTAAATGTACTAACCTTACTTCTCTAGTTCTCTTTCTGGTCAACTGTTCTTATTAACTGAAGCATGTTAACCCAGGATATGGCTTTTGTGCTTAAAAGCTCACCCTGAGAAAGACTCAGGAGTGCACCGGGATCCTGAACACTCAGGGTGATCCGTGGCCAGCTAATAAAGACCTTCTTTTGACTTCAACTCGAGTCTGAGTAGGCTTCTCTGGTGGCTGGCCCACAACAATACAAAGGTGGTGATAGGTAGGGAAGTAGAGAGGCAGCAGCATGGGGCTGACCCTAGCTGGGCAGATGACCTCAAAGGAACGCTGCGTGAAAGAATGGCAGGATAAATTTAGCCCAGTCATCATTTCTCTTAAGCCTATCTGCTGCCCAGTTCTTAAATCCCCCCCTCCCCACTTTTAGGGTAGTGATTCTATATTGTAACACCCAAAATAAATTCTGACCGATAATACTTAATGAATAATTTCTATATTTAAGGTCTCATGCTAGGAACTCAAGGGCCAGATACAGTTGAATAATATACAGCCTCAGTCCTCAAAGGATTTAAAATTGGCCCCCTTGTAGCTACCATGCAATCTTAGAGTTAAACATACACATATAGCCAGGAAAAGATGAATATGCTTGTTTGAAATTTGATTTAATTTTGTTTTTGAAAACTGCCAAAGGCTGAGAGGAAGCAGCTGTATGTTTTCAGCACCTGTATGTGCCACGGTATATGTTCTATTATTTAATACAGGGCACCTAAGAAGTGTTCCTCTTTAAGTGGCTTGGAAGTACTATGACTTTTTAACATCCCAGCCTTTCTTGGTCTTGACACGTTACTAGGCACTTGATTTGCTTCACAGAAGGAAAAAAAAATGTAACTTCAAATAAAAAACATTTGGGAAAAGAATTACTAGTTTCCCTTAAGTCAAAGAACACAATAGACAGGCTGTTAGGAATCCCTGATGTGGCCGGGTGGTCTATGGGAACAAACGGAGGCTGAAAATCAATGTCCTTAACCGAAGGGACCAAGGTATGAGCGACTCTCAAGCCAGAAGAAAACATCAACCAGCGAGAGTGGGGAGAAACAATACCTGCCTATCTGTGACATCTGCAGAGAGGGGCGTGGTTATTGTCTAAAGATTTTCTTTTTCCTGTTGTTTTGCTTTTAAGCCAGGGTCTCTCTATGTAGTTAGTTCAGGCTGTCCTGGAACTTGCTGTCTAGACCAGGCTGGCCTCAAACTCACAGAGGCCCATTAGCCTCTCTGCATTCAGAGTGCTGGAAGAATAGACATGAGCTACACATCCCCCCCCCTTTTTTTTTTAAATGTTTTGGATTTATTTTGAGACAATGCCTGCCCCTACCCATCCTGGCAGTCAGTGTGATAGCCCAAACTGACCTCACACACTCCTAATGCTCGTCATGTAGGCCTCTCAAGCCACAGGACTGGCCAGGCCCCTCCCCCCGAGGGCCTCTGCCAGTTCCACCTACAGATTACTCTAACTGCCTTAACTAACTGCTGGACCCTATCCCTACCCTACAGAGTAAAAATCCCACCAATCTCTCCTCTGGAAAGCTCCATCCTGGAAAGTTCCACCCTCCTCCCAAGAAACTCTATATAAACTCTCTATCCTGTTAGCTTGCTACTGTTTCTGGCCTGAGTAGAGGCAGACACCCTCCTGGCTTTTTCCCTCTCCCAGTAAACCTCTTGTGTGGGGTTTGTTGTGCGGTTTGACTCTGTGGTATTCTTTGACTCCCAACTGGCTATCAGGAAACCTTTTTCATCTGAACTATCATGCTTAAATTTCTTTCTTTCTTTCTTTCTTTCTTTCTTTCTTTTTATTTTTCGAGACAGGGTTTCTCGGTAGCTTTTGGTTCCTGTCCTGGAACTAGCTCTTGTAGACCAGGCTGGCCTCGAACTCACAGAGATCCACCTGTCTCTGCCTCCAAAGTGCTGGGATTAAAGGCGTGCACCACCAACGCCCGGCATGCTTATGTTTCTTGATCCAGAACCCACTGCTGGGATTACAAGTGCACATAGCCACATCTTGTTAGAATTTTCTGTCTTAATGCCTCTTTCTTAGTCCCCTGCACAAAAGATTGGACTTGGACTTTCTTGTTTGTGCCGTTTGGCAATTCCCACATTGCCAAGTTTCCCCACATCTACCAGCCCAGGATGTTTGTAGCTAAAAGTTCGGGGAGTTCATCCCTGGGGTTGTAAAGTCTCTAACTGCAGTGTCTTTTTAATGTTTAGTGCTTATGCTTGTTCCTTTTATATTTAATATCCAGATTATTTAACTGTTCTCAGAGGAATAGGAAGAAAAATGTCTACTATGTGTGTTGTTCCCTCTACTGATGCTTGAAGCACGTAAGGCAACAGAAGAAGCCATTTAGGTTGTTTGCACATCCTATAAAATGAGAAAAATTAAGCGAGAGGAACTGTACAGTTATGTTGAGAACAAAGCTGGGTAGTTCTAAGATAGAGCCTTCAATTGAGATTATTGGCCTTACCCATCTTCTTTAAATACAGACTTACATTGGAGAATTAACAGAGTGAACATTATCCTAGCTAATATTTCATGTTCATGTATAATTTTACACATTATGGCAAAGACATGAAAATGACACATTTGTTAACTAGGAGCTTACAGCATTCTTATCGAAACATTGATGAGAGTGTCAGACAAGTAGTGATGGGGAAAATTGAGGTGGGGATCGTCTTGAATGCTTTGTGTGAATTATCAGTAAACATACAAGTGTATAAATGGCTCTCTTTCTTGAATAGTAAAAAGAATAGTTCCACAGTGGGATAAGAAGGGACCCCACCGGGCTATCATGTAGCATCCTGTGGTCGCTTCTTTAACTGAAATCCTCTTGGGGAGTGGGAAGGGACTCGTCGCAGTGGAACAGTGCCTAATGTTCAAATAATGTAAGCTGATTTTGAAGTTGTATTAGAAAATGGAAAATGTTACAGAGATGCCGAGTCTAAATAAATCAGAACTGCCAACAGTGGAGCCATTTCAGAGTTACAGGGAGGACAGATTACCTGAATTTTCATTTCCAGTAAAACATGAAGGTTGAAGCAGAGACAGGGAAACAATACTGCTGGATTTAATGTATTTGTGGCAAAATGTTCAGAAGTTAATTTGGGCTATTTGATGTCTTAAGTCATATGCCCAGAGACTAAACCATGCTTTTCATTACAGATAAATATATTATTAGAACCCAGACCCAAAAAGATGAATATGGGATGTACTCACTCATAATTGGTTTCTAGCCATAAACAAGGGTCACGGAGTCTACAATTGGTGATCCCAAAGAAGCCAAGTAAGAAGGTGAACCAAAGGAAAAACATATAGTTGTCCTCTTGGCTATGGGAAGTAGACAAAATGGCCGGGGAGAAAATTGAGATCTTGGGGGTGGGGTGGGATGGGGGAAAGGGGAGATGGGGAGAGAAAAGGGAGAAGGGGAGAATGGGGGGAACTTGGGGAAAAAGGATGATTGGGATAAAGGAAGGTTGGATAGGGGAGCACGGAAGCACAATTCTTAGTTAAGGGAGCCACCTTAGAGTTGGCAAGAGACTTGAACCTAGAGTGGCTCCCAGATGCCCAAGCCAAGGTCCCCAGTTAGTTCCTTGGGCAGCTGAGGATAGGGAACCTGAAATGACCTTATCCTATAGCAATACTGATGAATATCTTGCATATCATCATAGAGCCTTCATCTGGTGATGGATGGAGATAGAGACAGAGACCCACACAGGAGCACTGGACTGAGCTCCCAAGGTCCCAATGAGGAGCAGAAGGAGGGAGAACATGAGCAAAGAAGTCGGGACCACGAGGGGTGCACCCACCCACTGAGACAGTGGAGCTGATCTATTGGGAGCTCACCAAGGTCAGCTGGACTGTGACTGAAAAAGCATGGGATAAAACTGGACTCTCTGAGCATGGCGAACAATGAGGGCTGATGAGAAGCCAAGGACAATGGCACAGGGTTTTGAACCTACGTAATGTGCTGGCTTAGTGGGAGCCTAGCCAGTTTGGATGTTCACCTTCCTAGAAATGGACGGAGAGGGGAGGACCTAGGACTTACCACAGGGCAGGGAACCCTGACTGCTCTTTGGACTGGAGAGGGAGAGGGAGAGGAGTGGGGGGAGGGGGAGAAGGGTGGGAGGAGGGGGAGAAGGGTGGGAGGAGAGGGAGGGAAATGGGAGGCTGGGAGGAGGTAGAAATTTGTTTTGTTTTTTTTTCTCCTTTTCTCAATAAAAAAAAAATGGAAAAAAAAAGAACCCGTGCCATTACTGAAAAAGAAAGCCACATTTGATTGTAATGTTTAATATGGAAAAGAAATAGATTGTCTTTAAAATATATATTCTAACCCCCTTATGCCAGGGAGGACCTTTTCATATGGTAAACTGATTGAATGCTCTCTCTACAGACTCTTGGGGGGGGGGAGAAATAATGAGAACACATAGACTATGTAAAGATTAATCAGATTATTAAGATTTTCTTAAGCGGTGCAAGTGCTGGTGTATATAGAGATGGGCATCATGGTCTCTGGATGAAGCAGGAGAAAATGAAAGCGGATGGTGGCTGGGAAGAGCCTTTTGCTTTTGAAACAGGTTTAATTTCAAAGAACTAAGAAACTTGAAGAAGGGTCAAGGTTCAGAATCCTCTTTTCATACTCTGTTTACTAACATAAAATATTGTCCCTGTAAAATTGCATCATTAAGGTTTTGGGATCTTCAGAGTTCAGTTTGACTATCTGAAGCACTTTGTGTATGCAACACTATCACCTGGATTTGGGAAAATTACCAAGAGAAATGTGGCCAGCATGTGACTACAGCAGTCTGCTTGTTTCATGCCAATCCTGGGTCAAAGGCTCTCCAGTACTGCTCTCTAAAGATTATTTTATATTCCATTCTTTTAAAGTGCTCTCTTGTGACTGACGAGGTTAACTCTGAGGTTACAGGGAGGGGAAGACACACCTCCCATAGGCACTGTGCAATCCGACAATGGGCTTACATTCCTCACCTCTTGCTCCATGACTCCAGCACTTAACATGGTAAGTACCATTTCCAACAGTTTCTGAGAATTAGGAATCTGGGAGGTACTTAGAGGGGCTTCTGCTGCATCCTCAGAAGGATACATTCATGCTCTCATTAGGACCAGAATCAGTGATAGGCCAATTGCGGAGGCTCAAGATCCAAGCCTACTTGTATGATTGCTTGTAACACCAAATTTCTTACCACGTGGGCCTCTCCATAGGTGACACAAATGTCCTTGTGGCATGACTGTTGTAGGATTTAGCTTGACTGGTTTGTGGCTGTCATTGATGCCTTATGTCTTGATGACACCTAAGACTTAATTCTGTCCATAATCCTTCATCCTTGTACTCTGTGACGTTCTGGACAGGTTTGCTTCTTTCTTCAATCTCTGCACACCTTCTGCCCTTTGTGGCTGGTTTGTATACCTTGTTTTCATGAAACAGTGGGCTTCTTCCAAAATGGCTGCCAACTGAGCAAGTCATCTCACAAGGCTTTCTTTTAGGCCATCAACCAGCTTCCAAATCATTTCAGAAACTTGGTGTTAGTTATGAGTGCTCAGCCTTATCTTAGGTTTTATTTTAATCTGTTTCTCTTTGGCTATATTTTGCCTTGGGGCTTTTTCCGTCCTTCCTTCCTTCCTTCCTTCCTTCCTTCCTTCCTTCCTTCCTTTCTGTGTATTCTACTTTCACTACTTCTCCATTTCCAGCTGGTAGCTGCCTGGCTTCCTGCCCCCGGTGTGTTCCTCTCTTTCTCCCTTGTTCTCTCTTCTCTCCTGTTCTTCTTTTGCCTAGATTTCTCCTCCTATTTATTCTCTTTGCCCACCAGCCCTGCCTAACCCTCTCCTGCCTAGCTATTGGCCATTAAACTTTGTGTTAGACTAATCAGGTACCTTAGGCAGACAAGGTGAAATAGCAACACATCTTTTCCTGATTAAACACATGCAGCATAAACAAATGTAGCATACCTTTACACAGCTAAAGGAATATTTCTTAACACACCATCATTTTCAATGGTCTTGGGAGTGAGAAGCCATTATTTTTGCTTTATTCACACATAACATAGAAACACTGTGGTGCAATGTGGGAAGGATGCCACCAACTTGCGAACGTGGGGACAGGGAATCCTCTGGTGGCCGTCCTAGAAACTAGCTCCCATGTGTTCAGACAGGATGTGTATTTGTTACGACTTTGTGACACAGTACACTAGGAAATCAGTGTGATGGAGTGAAGGCTTATTTCAGCTCATGTTTAACAGGTTTTAGTTCATGGTCTTTGGTCCCATCACTGTGGACCTTTGCCAACGGACCACAGTATGGTGAACAGTAAGACAGAGCAAAGCTGTGTATACTATGGCAGCTAGCAAGCAATGGGAAAGAACACCAAGGGGTCCTTCATGCCTGCTTCTTCCAGCTAGGCCCACAGTATAGCAAGCTATGAAACAACCAATGGAATAACCTTGTTAGGACTCATGGGTAGGTAATGGTCAGTCAACTTGACTGGACTTAGAATTATTTATGTTAGTTCTCAAATCCAGGACAATGGCTGAGGTTCCTACTTAACATATCAGAGCAGACCCAGCCTCCAGGCTCCCCAGCATCCCTCCGTCCCTCTGATAGGGTCCTTTTGTCTGGTATACCCCCTCTCCTTGCCTTTAACTTTTCCAGCACAGCGATTGAGCTGTCCTTCCCCCCCCCCCAGCTGTGCTTCTTTATTCAATCCAACCATTTTGGTTCCTTGACTCCTTTTGTCTATCCTTTACTCTCTGATTCTTCCCTCTCATGTTGCATCCACCCTCGACCAGCAAGTAAAACGCAACACCCGGAGCTCTTCTTGTAGCAGTTTTCAGGACTTTATTCACAGCAATCTATCTCCTTCTCCTTCTCTTTCTCTTTTTTCCTCTCTCTTCTCTCCTTCCTCTCTCTCTCTCTCTCTCTCTCTCTCTCTCTCTCTCTCTCTTTCTCCTCGAGCAAACCTCTCCCAGCCAACCCCGAACTGCCAGGTGGGCAATGCTCATAGTTTCACACATATGCAGGCAGCTGATAATCATTGCGTGATCATAGCATAGGTCAGGCCTTAGCCATCTCAGGAGTTGATTATACATTTCCATCAGGTGTGACACCATGCAGCTCTCTACTGTTCCCCCTTTTGTTTGGTAAAGCCACAGGCAAGAGTGGAGGTCTGATCTCTGTTAAAAATGGAACATGTACTAGTGTTTGTCCAGGTGTTATCCACTCAGAGAACACTAGACCTGTCTGGTGCCTTTTTACAGAGGAGGGAGCTAGACACCAACCCACATGCAATCAGACTTGCTCTTCTTGAGGTTGATGTATGCTTGCCTCAAGTGCAGTGCATAAGCCTCGCATCCTGTGCTCAAATATAGATAACCAAGCTTGAGGGGACTGTCCTGCTTCAATAGCCGTGAAGGCCTGAATGATCATAACTGCATTGCAATGCTGTGAAACCCTTATGTGACAGACACACCATAGGCATACCAGGGAGGCAAGCACCATTAAGCCTTGTTAGGGCTCCTACTCCCCCCACTCCTTCAGATGATCCATGGAGTGATCCAGGAAGATAGTTCTTCTGCCAGGCTGGTACCCATGCATGTAGAGTTCACAGTCACCATCGCACCCACAACTTTTCCAGTTGTTCGAATTCACCAGACCAATTACCTAAAAGATATCTAGACAATTCTTTAAATTTTTCATATCACACACAGCCCCAGATACTTCCATTCACAGCCAAGCTGAGCCAATTGCCACAGCCACGGCTGTGCTTGCGGCAGCAGCATAGGCAATCAGAACTGGTAGCAGAGGGGCCAGCACAGAGGAGAGGAAGGGGAGGCAATCTTGCTTTCCCCTCCCTGTCTTTCCTCTGCTTGCTCCTGTCATTAGGAGTGGCTTTGCCATGACCCCAGGAGCAGTCAGAAACCACTGCCCCTTCAGCAGTCCCCTAAATAACATACCCCAGCTGCCATACCCCCGTGGCTCATTTATTCCTGTCATCTGAGTGCAAGGAAGACACCTTCTCCCTCGTGCAACTCTTTAGCTTCCCTAGCAGCCCAGTTGATCCTGCTTCTGCTAAGTAACCATATACTGCATTCTCATGGGTTGTCTGATCTTACACAGGATTTAAAGATGAATGCCCATGGCAACAGGTGTTAAGATTGCTAGCGATAGGGTTCCCAATCACCACTGTACCCAACCTCCCATTTGGGCTATGGTATTCTACCAACCCTTTGGCCAAAACAGAGCACACAGGTACCTGCTCCTACAATAGGGCAGTCTCTTGATTTAAATTCGCTCTGGCACAGACTCTCCAGCAGTGTGAAGAGCCTGAAACTGCCATTGTCTTTTCCTTGCCCCAAGGCTGCACTGTTGTTGCGTTTGCTGATATTTCTGGCACTGCTGTGGCATCCGCCAGGCTAGGCACAGACTGCTGAGGCAATGTGCCTTCCACCACAGCCACCTAGCAAACCTCTGCTCCAGCTGCCTTCTCCAAACTGGTGCATGGAGTGGCGCGGAACTTAGGAAAGCAGGCTGCTCTGCAACCACTGAAGGGTGGAGCAGAACTCAGGAGAAAGCAGGTTTGCTGCTCTGAAGGAACCCCGCTTAAATTATCTTATAGGGAATTTGGGCCTTGTCAGTCTCTCTGGCTACTTCCTGCTGAGCAGGGACATTAAATTCTTAAAGGTATTTACTACAATCTACTGCCATTTTCCCTTTGCTCGGACTCAGGTTGCAGCGACAGGGGAGAGGCGGAGACTACCTCCCCACCCAGTTGGAAGGTGGTGGCTGAGCTGTGGCCCCGACTCAGTCCCAGCTGATTGCGCCTGCCCCTGCAGTTCTATGCCCTGAGGCAGGTCCCGGGTGTTTGCAGCTTTGCAGACCCTCAACGCTGCTTGGCCTTGGAGATGCAACTGCTCACACTCCACTGCAAACTCAGGAGGTCTCGGTAATTCAAACCACATGAATGTAACTCCCTTCCTTAGCATACCTTGTTCAGTGGCAAAATCCGGATCTTTACCAGGCTTATCCCAGGATGACACATTAAGATTGCCAGAGACAGCAAACCAAGAAGCAATTGTGTCACATTCAACCAAAAACCTCTCCAAAGCGCTCCGTAACAGCTCGTTAAGAGCCAGAAAAATCAGGTGTGATGTTGAAGCACCCATTCTAAAATCCTATTCTTCCTTTTATTTTCATTTTAAACCATCCACTTCGGTCGCGGCCCTATTACCCCCACTCTCCCTTCTTACCGGTGAGAGCAGAAAACCGGCTTTTTGTCGCAGATCCCCAATCTTTACCTTGAATATTATCTGGTGCACCCCCTGACTGCAGCAAGTTCTGGGCTCCACGGAGAGAGGTTTGGAGGTTCCCTGTATGCTTGTCCCTGTACAAGGCCACCAACTGTCACATCTCTACCTCGACCCGCAAGGAAAACGCAACACCCGGAGCTCTTCTTGCAGCAGTTTTCAGGACTTTATTCACAGCAATCTATCTCCTTCTCCTTCTCTTTCTCTTTTTTCCTCTCTCTTCTCTCCTCTCTCTCTCTCTCTCTCTCTCTCTCTCTCTCACTCTCCCCATCTCCTCAAGCAAACCTCTCCCAGCCCTGAAGTAGGCATGGGCTGCCAACCTCGAACTGCCAGGTGGGCACTGCCCATAGGTTCACACATATGCAGGCAGCTGATAATCATTGCGTGATCATAGCATAGGTCAGGCCTTAGCCATCTCAGGAGTTAATTATACATTTCCATCAAGTGTGACACCACACAGCTCGCTATACTCTCACATCTCCTCACATGGACCAGGGTCATGCTCACTCTGGACTCTCCCAGACATCTTTGCCTCTGACTATGCTCTCCCTTTTATCTACAATAAATCTTCTATTCTACCATACCGTCCTTTTTTATTTTTCATTCATCTGGCAACACAGCCTGGGATTGGCATATATGAGTTCCCTTTTGAATGAACAAGCCTCTTTGAACCAAGCTGTTGCTTTGGCTACCTTGAGGTATGCACATATCAGTTGTTTCTGCTGGCACCTGCCATTCATTAACTGTAACCCCAGTTCTAGAGTCTGCCTTCTCGGCCACTTCCTCCTCCTGTGCTCTAACTGTTCCTCTCTCTGTCTGTGCCCCAAGAGTCATCTTCCTCTGAGAGCCTTCTATACCCTCACAAGCACCCACCTGCCTGCTTGCATGCCGTAAGTCTAGCCTGGTATACATACCATCTGGGTATGTGTACCAAAGAAATTTACCTCATTCCATTCCCCATGCTCTTGCCTCTCTCTCCAGAATCAGTGTCAGCCAATCTGCCTTCTTTCTCTACTATCACTACAAAAGCCACCCCAGTGTGCAGGAAGCTCCTCTTGCCCCCAGAGGGTGCCAATCACGAGGACAAGGGTGATGGAGGAACATCATTGGCTAATAAAGAAACTGCCTTGGCCCATTTTATTAGTTAGAACATAGGTGGGTGGAGTAAACAGAACAGAATGCTGGGAGGAAGAGGAAGTGAGCTCAGACTTGACAGCTCTGCTCTCTGGAGCAGAGGCCATGCTCCCCTCTCTCCCAGGCAGTTCCGACCCAGGATGGACGTAGGCTAGAATGTTCCCGATAAGACCGTTGCTACACAATTTATTAGAGATGGGTTGATTGAAATTTTAGAATTAGCCAGTATGGGCTAGAGCTAATGGGCCAAGCAGTGTTTAAAAGAATACAGTGTCCATGTAATTATTTCGGGGCATAAGCTAGCAGGCGGCCGGGGTGCTGGGGACACAGCCCCACCGCTCTTATTACAACACAAGGGACACCCTTCCTCTGAGATTTGCAATATTTGCAATATTTTTCACTTTGACAAGTTTCCTATTCTGTTTGTGGATGACCTAGATGGAAAGTCTTGTCAGAAACATATTTTTTTTCAACTTAACTCCATTACTTTCTCTCACCTTCGCCTCCCTGGAGGAACTGCAGTCCCCACCAGCAGTCTTCCTAAGGTAATTCTCAGCCCCACCTGCAGTCCCCTAGACTATCTCTCACCCCCACCTGCAGTCCCCTAGACTATTTCTCAGTCCACCTGCAGTCCCCTAGACTATCTCTCAGTCCACCTGCAGTCCCCTAGACTATCTCTCAGTCCACCTGCAGTCCCCTAGACTATCTCTCAGTCCACCTGCAGACCCCTAGACTACCTCTCACCCCCACCTGCAGTCCCCTAGACTATCTCTCACCCCCACCTGCAGTCCCCTAGACTGTCTCCCAGTCCACCTACAGTCCCCTAGACTATCTCTCAGTCCAGCTGCAGTCCCCCAGACTATCTCTCAGTCCCCACCTGCAGTCCCTAGACTATCTCTCACCCCCACCTGCAGTCCCTAGGCTATCTCTCACCCCCACCTGCAGTCCCTAGACTATCTCTCAGTCCCCACCTGCAGTCCTGAGGCTATCTCTTACCCCCACCTGCAGTCTTCCTAAGCTAACTCCTAAATTTCCTCCACCCCTAAGAGCTGCCTCTCTGCCTCTTTAAGCCCTCCTAAACATTCCTCTCTTGGGTGGGTCTTTTTCTTCAGCTTCTCTAAGTCTGAGCCCATATGGTATACTAGAAACAGCTTGCTCTTAGCACAGATCAATAGCCTAAGATTGGCACACTGCATTTTCAAATTCTCTCACATGG
Organism: Microtus oregoni; assembly: GCF_018167655.1. Lineage (NCBI taxonomy): Eukaryota > Metazoa > Chordata > Mammalia > Rodentia > Cricetidae > Microtus > Microtus oregoni. Next base: position 20,011,091 of record NW_024543093.1, on the reverse strand, counting down.
TAACAACTTCCCTCAGAGCACCAACAAATGATTCCCAATTCTGCTATATAGAAACTTGCTCTGGTCCACACTTCCAAAATTCTCAAAGGTTCTGCTTGGTGTTCTCAGTCTTTTATCTCTACTCTCTGTGCTCTGCTCTCAAAAAATACTTAAAACTTTGTTCTATCTTTATGTTAGGGTTTGTAAGTTCATTGGGTATAATTAAAAAATCTATAATATATGTAAGAAAACTTGATCTTAAACTCATAACAAAAGGCTTATAATTAAAAATCTATACACAGATAATATCAATTTGCTACATCTTACTATATTTGTGATTTAACTCTTGTTTAGAATATATTGTATCTGTAACTTGGATTCAACTTGTGTTTAAAAAATAGATCTATAAAAAATTAGATATTTTAATAACAACCACATGGTTGGCAGTTATCTTTACTAAGGTTACAGAGTACATGACATGTGACTTCACCATCTTTTTTTCCCCTGGTAACAACTTTCTTTTTTATTACTTTATAAATAATACCAATAAAAATTTTCACTTTCTCCTCCCCTACCCCTCCAGTCCTAAGAGAGGGCAAGGTACCCTGCTTTTTGGGGAGTCGAAGGCATTCCTCCCTCCATCCAGGCTTAGGAAGGTGTGCATCCAAATAGAATGGGATCCCAAAATTTATGCAGTAGAGACAAATCCCAGTGCCATTATCATTGGCTTCTCAGTCTGCCCCCATTGTCAGCCATATTCAGAGGGTCCAGTTTGATCCCATGCTTGTTCAGTCCCAGTCCAGCTGGATTTGGCGAGCTCCCATTAGCTCAGGTACACTGTCTCAGTGGGTGGACCAACCCGTTGTGACTTCACCATCTTAAGATGACCACACAGTACAAACCAGCTAACGTGGCACCTATAAAAACCTCTTAGTTCCATTGAGCTCCCCAGTTACCATTATATATCTTCTTCAGACAGACTAACAGCATGTATCCACATATTTTAGGTTGCTTTGGATTTTTGTGTGTTGATAAATTTAACTTTATAAAGTTCTACTCAGATTGACAAAAGTTGACTTAGAGATTTGCACTTAACTACTTATGTCTTTGCTAACTGTTCAATACCAGGCTTCTAAAAGATTTAAATAGGTAACAATATGTGTTTGATAATTAAGGTGTATTTGATTATAAGGTGTATAAATTCCTAAGGTTTCCGCAGGTTCACAATAATATTTGTATAGCTTCTTTGTCTTTGCTCTCTTTGTCAAGCTTTAGTTATTTGGATAAACTATGCCATAAAAAGCCTGCAACATTCTGTCATGGTGCACTATAAAAGAATCAGGAAAAAGAGATGCCATGGATCTGCTTGAGGTAGACAATGCTGAAACTTTGCTGGCCAGAGATGAAGAAGAAGCCTTTCTGGACTGGAGTGATGAAGATGATGGTGGATTTGATCCAAGCACACTTCCAGATCCAGACAAGCACAGAAGTTCTGAAGAATCTGAGAGTGAAGATATAAAACATGAGATGAGTGATACCAAGAAGAAGTAAGGAATGAGGAAAAGGAATAATATTGAAGTAGACGAAGTACAATCAAGAAGCCGTCATGGAAAGAAGGCCAAGTGGGAAACGTTAGAGCCTTTGGATACAGGCCTGTCCTTAGCAGAGGATGAAGAGCTGGTGTTACACCTGCTCAGAAGTCAAAACTAAATATTCTCCATGTCTTTGTGGACTTTGGACATAATTATGTGGGCAAGAAGTTGAAAAGAGCTTTGGGACATTTAGGTACTATGTGTCCCATTTTTAGAAGATACATTCTCTGTAAGAAATGATCACATCTCTGGGTTTCTTTCACAAACTGAGTTTTGAAACATCAAGGAAGATACTCAAAATAAGGATGTATTGTACAATTTACCATTGTGCAGTGTGTAGTCTGCTCTGTTAGAATTTGTCAATAGGCTCCTATTACCCACTAGTGGAAATGCTTATTTTGTTTTCATAGTGTTGAGGGTTAAACCAAGGCCTTCATATGGTAGACAAGTTCTCTACTACTGAGCTGGTACCTAATCCCTGTTTGTTTTACAGGTAGGTTCTGAATCCCTTGTTCATACCTATCTTTCATACAATACAGAAATTTTAATATTATTGTTAAATAGCTAATAATTTTATGTATATTTCATTATTTCCAAAGAAACAGTATAATGGACCAGCCCTGACAAGGAATAAGTATTTTTTTAATTGAGTTCATAAAAAATAAACATGTTTCTTATAAAAAAAAGAGTCAGGAAAGAAAAGTCATGGACTACATTTATGGTTTAAAGTTTTATTTTGATAGTAAAGGATCTTCAATTAAATCTTCAACTCAAAAATTTAAGGCTCAAACTTAACAGAGATAGAGCTGTAAAATCCTAGTCTTATGAAAGCTACTAACTTAAACTGTTAAAGAAAATCAAGATAGGGGCTGGAGAGATGGCTCAGTGGTTAAGAGCACTGTCTGCTCTTCCAGAGGTCCTGAGTTCAATTCCCAGCAACCACATGGTGGCTCCAAATTATCTGTAATGAGATCTGGCGCCCTCCTCTGGCGCATGGGTATACATGGAGGCACAAAGTTGTATAAATAAATAAATCTTAAAACAAAAAGAAAATCAAGATATACAATTTAATATATTTTATATGCCTAAACTTAATAGATGGTCCTCAAGCTCTTTAGAGATCTGCTGAATATGACATTTAAAATGTTTGGTGAAAAAGCTTCTCATAATAGATAGAAATGCTATTAGTGGGAATCCTAAGTTCTCCAAAGAAGACAGATGGGGCATGATGACTCTAGCTAAATTGTGATAACTCGAACCACCAGGCAATGCTTCCCCATACATTGCCTGCTGCCAGGGCTCTGCTCAAACTGTGGACACTTTTGTAGTGACTGTCTAACATAGCCTGGTCAAAGTAGGATCATTTCTCCAAATTCCTTTTCCACAGGAAAATTTCTCGGACCTGGGTTTGGCAGTCGAAGGTCAGTGCTGCTCTGTGTGGCAGCTGAAGACCAAATGCTGTCCTGTATGCTCCTAAAGACCAACCACAACCCTCAACTGTTGGTAGAGGGTTGTTTGTTCTTTCCCAACTGCTCAGACCTGAAATAATCACTCAGAAACTATATTATTTAAATCACTGCTGGGCCAATCACTTAAGTGTATTTCTAGCTAGCTTTTATATCTTTGGTTAACCCGTTTTTGTTAGTCTGTGTATCGTCATGTGACTACGACGTACCAGCGAGGTTCTGGTGTGCCTATTGCCAATGGCGGCTGCATGTCTTTTTGTGCCTCCACCCTTTTTCTCCCAGCATTTAGTTTAGTTTTCCCCATCTAGCTCTACTCTGCCCTATCACAGGCCAAGGCAGCTACTTTAGTAATTAACCAATAAAAGCAACATATATACAGAATGCCTTCCCACACATTTTCCCCTTTTTTGTTTAATTTTTTTTAAAAAAAAAGGTTTGGACTTTAACATAGTAAAATTGCATACAATGAAACAGTCATCAAGCAAGAATTACAGTTATAATATTTATATCTACTTTATCTTTGATCATAACTAAGAAAAACTATAATTATTACTATCTATTCTTCAAGTCCATCAAAGACTCCAGAAGGATATAGTATTACCTAAGTAAACAGGAAGTGCATTGTAAGCAACTTTCAAAACTCTAGAAATGACAGAGACATCATTCTACCTGGACAGTCACCCAAAGTTCTTCTGTAATGGTGGGGCATACATCTTCAGCCTACAGGCCCATAGTATCTGGCAGACTTTTCCATAAAGCAGGAAATTTCAAAGACAGTTTTCCAATATTGACAGTTTGTCAGTTACTTTCTTCTGTGTCTAGCAGAATGTATGGCAGACTCTTCATGAAGCAGGAACCCCAAAGGACCGTCTCATCTTCTTTAGGCAACTTCAGCTGTCATTTTTCTGTAGGTGCTACATCCAGTTTGTACATCATACAATCAAGCAGTCCAGGCAAGAGCAGTTTCTTGCCCAAATGGCTAACAAACTCCACAAGGAGCCTTTTCAAGGCCCATCTTCCTCTTGAAGTAGATTGGTGCTGCCAGGAGCAGATGTGTCTCATTGCCATGATAAGTTCTAAATTCTTAAGACATTTTATTTATTTATTTTTTTAATGGCTAGGTTCTTTATTACTGTTTTCTTTTTTTTTAATTTATTTATTTATTAAGGATTTCTGCCTCGTCCCCACAACCGCTTCCCATTTCCCTCCCCCTCCCCCGATCAAGTCCCCCTCCCTCATCTGCTCGAAGAGCAATCAGGGTTCCCTGACCTGTGGGAAGCCCAAGGACTGCCCACCTCTATCCAGGTCTCGTAAGGTGAGCATTCAAACTGCCTAGGCTCCCACAAAGTCAGTACGTGCAGTAGGATCAAAAACCCACTGCAATTGTTCTTGAATTCTCAGTATTCCTCATTGTCCGCTATGTTCAGCTAGTCCGGATTTATCCCATGCTTTTTCAGACCTAGGCCAGCTGGCCTTGGTGAGATCCCAATAGAACATCCCCATTGTCTTAGTGTGTGGGTGCACCCCTCGTGGTCCTGAGTTCCTTGCTTGTGCTCCATCTCCTTCTGCTCCTGATTTGGACCTTGAGATTTCTGTCCGGTGCTCCCGTGTGGGTCTCTGTCTCTGTCTCCTTTCATCGCCTGATGAAGGTTAATATTCTTGAGGATGCCTATGTGTTTGTCTTTGGATTCACCTTATTTAGCTTCTCTAGGAACATGAATTATAAGCTCAATGTCCTTTATTTATGGCTAGAAACCAAATATGAGTGAGTACATCCCATGTTCCTCTTTTTGGGTCTGGCTTACCTCACTCAGGATAGTGTTTTCTATTTCCATCCATTTGTATGCAAAATTCAAGAAGTCCTTGTTTTTACTGCTGAGTAAACTCTAATATGTATATATTCCATACTTTCTTCATCCATTCTTCTGTTGAAGGGCATCTAGGTTGTTTCCAGATTCTGGCTATTACAAACAATGCTGCCATGAACATAGTTGAGCATATACTTTTGTTGTATGATAGGGCCTCTCTTGGGTATATTCCCAAGAGTGGTATTGCTGGATCCAGGGGTAGGTTGATCCCGAATTTCCTGAGAAACCGAAACACTGCTTTCCAGAGTGGTTGCACAAGTTTGCATTCCCACCAGCAATGGGTGAGTGTACCCCTTTCTCCACAACCTCTCCAGCAAAGGCTATCATTGGTGTTTTTTATTTTAGCCATTCTGACAGGTGTAAGGTGGTATCTTAAAGTTGTCTTGATTTGCATTTCCCTGATCGCTAAGGAAGTTGAGCATGACCTTAAGTGTCTTTTGGCCATTTGAAGTTCTTCTGTTGAGAATTCTCTGTTCAGATCAGTGCCCCATTTTATAATTGGGTTGATTAGCCTTTTACGGTCTAGTTTCTTGAGTTCTTTATATATTTTGGAGATCAGACCTTTGTCAGTTGTGGGGTTAGTGAAGATCTTCTCCCAGTCAGTGGGTTGCCTTTTTGTCTTAGTGACAGTGTCCTTTGCTTTACAGAAGCTTCTCAGCCTCAGGAAGTCCCATTTATTCAATGATGCCCTTAGTGTCTGTGCTGCTGGGGTTATACATAGGAAGTGGTCTCCTGTGCCCATGTGCTGTAGAGTACTTCCCACTTTCTCTTCTATCAGGTTCAGTGTGTTCAGACTGATATTGAGGTCTTTAATCCATTTGGATTTGAGTTTTGTGCATGGTGATAGATATGGATCTATTTTCATTCTTCTACAGATTGACATCCAGTTTTGCCAGCACCATTTGTTGAAGGTGCTCTCTTTTTTCCATTGAATACTTTTAGCTCCTTTATCGAAGATCAGGTGTTCATAGGTTTGTGGGTTAATGTCAGGGTCTTCTATACGATTCCATTGGTCGACTTCTCTGTTTTTATGCCAATACCAAGCTGTTTTCAATACTGTAGCTCTGTAATACAGTTTGAAGTCAGGGATGGTAATGCCTCCAGACAATCCTTTATTGTATAAGATTGTTTTGGCTATCCTGGGTTTTTTGTTTTTCCATATAAAGTTGATTATTGTCTTCTCCAGATCTGTGAAGAATTTTGATGGGAGTTTGATGGGGATTGCATTGAATCTATAGATTGCTTTTGGTAGAATTGCCATTTTTACTATGTTGATCCTCCCAATCCAAGAGCAAGGGAGGTCTTTCCATTTTCTGGTGTCTTCTTCAATTTCTTTCTTGAAGGACTTATAGTTCTTGTCAAGTAGATCTTTCACTTCCTTGGTCAGGGTTACCCCAAGGTATTTTATGCTATTTGTGGCTATCGTGAAAGGTGATGCTTCTTTGATTTCCCTCTCTGCTTCCTTATCCTTAGTGTATAGGAAGGCAACTGATTTTTTGGAGTTGATCTTGTATCCTGCCACATTACTAAAGCTGTTTATCAGCTGTAGGAGTTCTTTGGTAGAATTTTTGGGGTCGCTTATGTACACTATCATATCATCTGCAAATAACGAAAGCTTAACTTCTTCCTTTCCAATACGAATCCCCTTGATCTCCTTATGTTGTCTTATTGCTATTGCTAGAATTTCAAGCACTATATTGAAGAGGTATGGAGAGAGTGGACATCCTTGTCGTGTTCCTGATTTTAGTGGGATGGCTTTGAGTTTTTCTCCATTTAATTTAATGTTAGCTGTTGGCTTGCTGTAAATAGCTTTTATTATATTTAGGTAGGACCCTTGTATCCCTATTCTCTCCAAGACCTTTATCATAAAGGGGTGTTGAATTTTGTCGAATGCTTTTTCAGCATCTAGTGAAATGATCATATGGTTTTTTTTCTTTCAGTTTATTTATATGGTGGATTACATTGATAGATTTGCGTATGTTGAACCAGCCCTGCATCTCTGGGATGAAGCCTACTTGATCATAATGGATAATTTTTCTTATGTGTTCTTGGATTCGGTTTGCCAGTATTTTATTGAAAATTTTTGTGTCGATGTTCATGAGTGAGATCGGTCTGTAATTCTCTTTCTTGGTTGGGTCTTTTTGTGGTTTTGGTATCAGGGTAACTGTAGCTTCATAAAAGGAATTTGGCAATGACTCTTCTGATTCTATATTGTGAAATACATTAAGGAGTATAGGTATTAGTTCTTCTTGGAAGTTCTGGTAGAATTCTGCATTGAAACCATCTGGTCCTGGGCTTTTTTTCGAAGGGAGATTTTTGATAACCATTTCTAATTCTTCGCGAGAAACCGGTCTATTTAGATCATTCACCTGGTCTTGGTTTAGCTTTGGTATATGATACTTATTTAAAAAAATGTCCATTTCTTTTGTATTTTCCAGTTTTGTGGCATACAGGCTTTTGTAGTAAGATCTAATGATTCTCTGAATTTCCTCTGTGTCTGTGGTTATGTCCCCCTTTTCATTTCTGATCTTATTTATTTGCGTGTTCTCTCTCTGTCATTTAATTAGTTTGGATAGGGGTTTGTCGATCTTGTTGATTTTCTCCAAGAACCAGCTTTTTGTTTCATTGATTCTTTGGACTGTTTTCTGTGTTTCTATTTTGTTGATTTCAGCCCTCAGTTTTATTATTTCCAGTCTTCTACTTCTCCTGGGCGCGTCTGCTTCTTTTTTTTCTAGAGCTTTCAGGTGTGTTTTTAAGTCCCCAATGTATGCATTCTCTGTTTTCTTTAAGTGGGCACTTAGTGCTATGAACTTTCCTCTTAGCACTGCTTTCATTGTGTCCCATAGGTTTGAGTATGTTGTCCCTTTATTTTCATTAAATTCAAGGAAGACTTTAATTTCTTTCTTGATTTCTTCCTTGACCCAGGTGTGGTTCAGTAGTTGACTGTTCAGTTTCCATGAGTTTGTCGGTTTTTTGGGGGCAGCGTGGTTGTTGCCTTCTAACTTTAATCCGTGATGATCTGATAAGACACAGGTGGACACTGATATTTTTTTGTATCTGTGGAGGTTTCCTTTGTTTCCGAGTATGTGGTCAATTTTTGAGAAGGTTCCATGAGCTGCAGAGAAGAAGGTATATTCTTTCCTATTTCGGTGGAATGTTCTATAGATGTCTGTTAAGTCCATTTGCTTCATCACCTCCAATAATTCTCTTAATTCTCTATTAGGTTTCTGTCTGATTGACCTGTCCCTTGGAGAGAGAGGTGTGTTGAAGTCTCCTACTACTAGTGTGTGTGGTTTGATGTCTGCCTTGAGTTCTAGTAATATTTCTTTTACATAAGAAGGTGCTTTTATATTGGGGGCGTATATATTCAGGATTGAGACGTCCTCCTGATGAATTGTTCCTGTTATGAGTATAAAGTGACCGTCTCGGTCTCTTCTGATTGATTTTAGTTTGAAGTCAGTTTTGTTAGAAATTAGTATGGCCACACCTGCTTTTTTCTTAGGACCATTTGCTTGAAACACCTTTTCCCAACCCTTTACTCTGAAGACATTTTAAATACCATATTCTGAAGGTCTCTGAAAGATTTGAAGAATATCTATCTAACTGACATATATCTCTATATATCTAGAAAACCTGACTAATGACTAGAAACTTGAATATTATAGCTGACTCTCTATTAACCTATATTTCTTAAATAAATATTACATTTTAAATGAGCTGCACAAACACAATACCTTAATCAAAAGTAGAAATATACATATAACAAAATTGACCTTAAATTTGTATTAGCAGACCATGATCATGTCAATGCAAATCTCTATAGCATATCCTCCTTTAAATGTAAACAAATATTTATAAACAATAGTCGGGAATTTGGGCGTAGTTCTCTCTAAACTGCTTCCTGCTTTTTGTTGGGCAAAGTGATTTTTGGGGGTGTTCAAAGTGACATTGGGGGGGGGTCTTGGTACATCAAACTATCCTAGTCTGGAAGGATTCCACAGGTTCTCATCCTCTCTGAAAACAAAAGCAGAACTTCTTTTCCAAAGTAACAAATCCTTAGATCAAAATTTTGAAGTTCATATCCTTTATGTTGGTTTATCTTAGTAGCCCATACAATAAAAATGTCTCTGTATACTTAGCTCCTTTATAGTCGAATAATTTAAAAAAAACACAATAATGACAGAGGTTTCTATCCCTCTGGGTCTTGCAGCGGGTCAGTCTCAAAGAAACACACAGAGGCCTACATTAATTATAAACTGGTTGGCCTATTAGCTCAGGCTTTCTTATTAACTAACTCTTACATATTAACCCATAATTCTTGTCTGTGCTAGCCACATGACTTGGTACCTTTTATTAGTGAGGCATTCTCATCTTGCTTCCTCTGTATCTGGGTGACAATTGCAGACTGAGCTTTTCCTCCTCCCAGAATTCTTCTGTTCTGGTTGCCCCACCTATACTTCCTGCCTAGTTACTGGCCAATCAGCATTTCATTAAACTAGTACAAGTGACAAATCTTTCCAGAGTACAAGACCATTGTCCTACAGCACTCAACAAAGCCATTGAGATCACGGGAGCCTAGGGCAACTAGATAGTGGGCAAGCCTTTGTTGTTTTAATGAATACATGGGCCATGAGATTATACCTCCTGCTATAGCTTATTCTTCTCAGATCTCTGATGATATTGACTGACTTACTAAAGCTTTAACAGCAGCTAGTATACTAGCTCCTCCCCCAAGACTATGGCTGCCTTCTCCTCACAAGTAAAAATCAGGCCTCAGGCCTCACTTTCCTAGAGCATCTAGGTGTTCAGCTGAGAATGACAGACAGTTTGCCTTGCTACCCGACTCTGCAAAGGGACGAACTCACAGGTGCTTTTAACTCAGAATCATTTTGGGGTCCCCAAACTTTTACTATGACTCAAAGATGTGAGTCTTCTGCCTTTTCCACAATGTGGACTTCAGTACAAATTACAAACAGTGGCAATGCTAGTATATCTAAAAATTTTATCCCTTTTTATAAATTTAAAAAATTCTTGTAAGCTACAAGGTGTCAACTTGGATCTATGACTCACAAGTTGGTTACCTGGTCCTTTCCTCTACTCTCTTTTGGTCCTCTGGCTGCTGTACCTGGTTTCTGCTTTCTCCCCTCCCTCTTCCCTTTTCCCCTCTTCATACATGGCTCAGGGGCATGTCCACTATGGACTCTTTCAGATATCCTGGCCTATGGCTATGCTTTCTTATTTATCTGCAGTAAACCTTCTCCTCCACCTTGCCTAGGAGCAGTCATGTCCTTCCCTTCTTATTTCTTTTATTTCATTCAACTTAGAAGATTGATGAAGTATGCCTACAGGTGTGTACTATGAGCCTTTTAAAAGAGGGTCATCTGAAGCAGAAGAGATATTCTGAACATGGGTGATGTCATGTTCAGAATACCATGCCATGGCTGGGAGTCCAGCCAGAACAGGAGAGGAGAAAGGGAAAGCAAACAAGGGATGGCACTCCACTCTTTCTCTGTGTCCTGGCCTGCTAAGGTCATCTCTAGACACTTCCCTTAGCTATCAGATTATTGAGACATTCGATCCCAATTAGAATTTCCCAGGAGCCTCATGCCGGTCAAGGGGAAGGTTGGGACTTTGGTGACAGAAGGGAACTTGTCTCCGGAAAAGAGATTTCATACATGCTGCCAGTTAGTCAGACCACCTTGCAGGGGAGATTGAGGCAGAGACAATGATGGGTCAGTCATGGATGGACCACAGCTGATTGACAGAAACCGGCTAGCTACAGATAGGTTTTGTTCTGTCTGAAACTAAAACACATCAAGACACTAAACTGGACACTGGAGTCACACTCACCTTGTGTGTTCCTCACCCCGGTGTGATCGCATTGAATAAGTCTCCTTTCAGTTCTTGTCACCATCACTTGTCTCTTTAATCAGCCCATTGAGTATGTACAATGGAGCATAGTGTGTTAGGGTTGCCAGTAACAACTCCAGCAACAAACTGAATTGTTTGTCTCAATGGACTGAATCCTTTGAACTCACAAATAAAATAAGTCTTCTTCAACTTCAGTTATTTCTGTCACAAAAGTGACCTAATTGGCCTCTAGAAGCCCTATACATGAGCACACTGTTGCTTTGAGTACCAAGTGTTAACACCTGTATTTTTTAGACATTTCATATATAAGGTATAAAAACCTAGATCTTGGATTCAAGCACCCTTCATTTAATGGTCATTGTTGGCTACTGGGAAGAAATCAAAGCAGAATCTATCAGTGACCATTTAGATACACAAAGGGGCAAACAGTCCCTGAGATTGCTCAACCACATTGCATTATTTTCTGTAAAAAGTTTATCAGGTATATTAGGCAGTAACACTCCAATTGTTAGTCACATTTTTATGGGTACCAACATCCACATTTAAATTTATAAGCACACATGGTCTATGCTACAGCTCTGAGAAAGGTATTATGTATAATGAAGTACAATGAAATGGCACACTGTCACAAAATGTTAGATTGCTACCCATTCTATGCGTTTAGGATTAAAATTTTAAAACCTTGAAAGAAAGATGGAAAACAAGAGACCTTTCAGCTTTCTTATTTCCCAGCTTGAATAATTTAATTGGATTTTATAATATCAGAAGGAATCAATGCTTGCTTTTAGCTTTTCTATTTTGGGTGAAAGGTAAGTCACTTTGAATATTCCTGGTAATAAATTCCCACACAAGTAGAGAGACGTAACCATTAAATATCACCACACATACTTAATGGCTTTTTGTAAAATAAATTCCCAGGAGTTTTCAATTTAGGAAAAGTCTTCTAGATGACAGCAAATGAATCAGTTGCTAGAGACTTACACCTGGTCGAGGCGAGCCACCTCAAAATGGGGAGCGCACACCATTGCACCTACACTCACAAATAAGCAAACAGTCCACTCTAAACCTTAATGGGATTTTTAAATGATCACATAGACACCTGGTAGGTGGAGTTTTGCTTTCAGGTCAAAAAGGATGTTTGAAGGCAGGGTGGTAGAAGTAGATGGCTCTTTCCTTGCTGAGCTAGCGGGGTTATGTGTGCTTAAATCCATCTTCTATTTTAGCTAGTTAAATCTTTCCATGCCCCAGAGAGAGAGCTACGGGAAGGAAGAGAGGGGAGAGGAGGGAGGGAAGAAGGGAGAGAGAGGTGGGAGAGAATGTAATTACAGGACGAAGATGGAGACTCTGCCTGAAGAGCGAAGGAGCCATGCTGGCACTGCGGAGCTGAGCTGACCTGATTTAAGTCATAGCTCTCCATCTTCACAGCATTTAAAATCATATACTCTGGGGAAGACTCAAGCACCAAACCTTTAAAAAGAAAAAGCTCTTCAGGCAATTTTCATGTGGACCCAATGTTGAGTGTGTCTCAGGACAGTGGGTCTCATTTTAATGCCCACCAGAATCAGCCGGAGAACATTTTGACGTCACTGTATGCCGGGTCCCTGATTGCCAGTCTCTGATTCAGAAGGGATGTTCGCATTTATGGGTCCTTAGTCGTTTGTATTAATTCTTTTACATGACTGGATGCAGGGTTGTGTCTTGGACCCTGCTTTCCTTCTAGCACACAGGTCAGGATTGGCCGCAAGCGTCTTGATGGCTTCCATTTGCATTTTTAACAGGTTCCCAGGTGAAGTTGCTGCTGCTTTTGCCCACACTTCGACAGCTAGTTATAGAAGTTCGGCTCTTGTCACACTTTATATCACAGCGTGGAGTGCAGCTGTTTAGGGAGGCGTGACAAACTGGTAAAAGCCGAAATAACTCATCAGCCTTCTTTCTTCCTACATCCTTCACAGATGAAGTTGCCCCATCCATTACTGCACAGGCCCCCTTAGTCTGCTAAAGCTGGTTAGGCGCCTTACCACACCAATGCCAAGCCCAAACTCTATCCTTTTTTCTTGTCCCACCTTACTTAGCTCCGCCCCTCAGCGTTCTCGCGGTTGCGCAGCAACGAGCGCCTCAGTTCAAGAGCTGGCCTGACTGCTCTCTGCTGCGCAGGCACAAACGGTCAAGCGCAGAGCCGCCACCGCCAGCATGGCTTTCGTCAACCTGGTGGTAAGGAGGCAGCACCCTTTAGCCTTCCATGGCAAGTCACAGACTTTGATAGGCATCCCGTGGATTAGAGGAAACTGAAGACAGTCACGTGGGCTCTGATTCCACTGGGAAAATTGTGTTTCCCGCTCCAACAGAGACTACCTAGGTTAGGGCCTAGAAACTGTATAGGGATAGAGGATCTTCAATCAGGATGCTTTCCTCTACGTTCTCTTGCCTTTTCTTTTTTCCTTTCCTTTCCTTTCCTTTTCCTTCCTCCTTTCTTCCTTCCTTCCTTCCTTCCTTCTTTCCTTCCTTTTTTCTTTTTTCTTTTTGATAAGGTCGTGAAAAGTAACCCCAGGCTGGCTTCTGACTTTGGATCCTTCCACATTCTCTCTCACCGCAAACTCCAGCCCCAATTCTCATTCTTTATTAGGACATGGCTGGTTTGCGCTATATTACTCCCTAACCTTGGAATAGTAGGCGATGAGATTTGGGTTGTTGCCCCCACCATCTCACCTTCCTTGTTCTTTAGCATCATAACGCATAAATGTGGAACCCACTAACCCTAGATAAGGGTATCTAAAGTTCCTACAGTGAGAGTTTACTAGCAAAACAGCACTGTTCACTACTCTCATCGAAGTGAAAATCCTAAATTAAAGGCCAAAACAATACCAACAGATGCACATTTCCCGAAAGAGTGTGAGCGCCAGGATAGGTTTGTGTGTATGAAATTCCACGTGTATCTATGGGGGCCAAAAGGCTCTGATTTTAGAGACACACTCATGTACATCTTCCGATGCCCTGAGGAGTGTAAAGTACATATACCAGCATGCCTGACTGTGACTGTCAATGCGCATATGTTTTCTTTTAGAGACGTAGATAAGATAGAGGTTCAGACTATTACAGTTTTAATAAAGATAATGCAGAGAAAGCAATCTGAAGCTTATGGGTATTCCTACAAGGGAGGCTACATTCAATACTTATTTTGCTTTTGAAATATTGTGTTTTACTGGCCTCTTTTGGACTGCTGCTGTTTTTCTCCAAGGGTAGAGCTTAAAAGATGTTTTTAGCCCTAGGAGGTTTTTCCTACAGCTCTTAGACTGTGATCGTTTAGCTGGGATTAAAACCTAAGCATCCGTTTAGAAGCCCTTATCAGGGTAGACTGTCTGAGAAGGAGCAACACATTTGGGGGCACTTAGTCTTAATGGGTATGCCTGTGACTGGCATTCAGATGGACTGATTGGCCTATTCATAGACTTACCCTGGATCTTTGGAAGGATTAGTTTAAAATATGCTGTTCCTGGAGTGAGAGTTTTTTTGAGAGAGGCATGAAAAAGCAGTGCATGAATATCTCAGTTTTCATTTGAGTTGGGTTAGGCCATCTAGAATAAAAGCAACTGGAGTTTTTATTTTACCATAAGCTATCTGTGGCCTTCTCCTGGATCAGGATTGTTTGCATAGGAGACCTCGGCGGGACACATTTCATATAGACCAGGAAGGCCGAGTGTATCTCACATGCTTCTTGTGCTGTTGGTGTAACCTGTGACTCTGGGTAGACTTTACCTGATTTTGTTTCAGCACCATTGGTTTCTTCATGCACTTATTGGTTACTGTCTGTCACAGGACATTCACTGGGACATAGGGGTGGTTGTGTTTTTACATGATCATAACAGTCTTCTCTCCACGGCTACTTTGGAAGCAGGGCGGGCTCTGATTGGCCCACTTTTAAGACTTGAAGTTCATTTACATCCATATGGTTCTCTAATAGGGGCTTCACTGAGAAAAGGCTAGACTGGAAACAAGAGCTTATTTCCAGCTGCCTCCAATTTCTCTTTCAGAAAGGAACAGGAAGTTTCGTACATCTGGGAGATTCCCCACCAAGTGTGGTGTAGTCTTGTGATTGAGCCTTGTGGCTAGGGGCCTCCAGGGAATGAAAGGTGATGAATACAATCTATAAAGAGCCAAGGCTGAACTGGGAGCAGGGTGTTCTCAGTAACTGTGGTCATTTTCTTCAAACCAAGGACTGGAAAGTGTGCTCTAATGATCTACTTTAGTTCTGTGTAAATCTGCATGGGGTATGTAAGCGTGCATACAGTCCCAGGAGACAAGAAGAAGTGGCAGATTCCCCTGGGGCTGGAGTGACAGACAATTATGACCCAACTGACATGGGTGCTGGGAATCAAACCCAGGCTGTCCTCAAGGGCAACAACTGAGCCTCTCCAGCCCCCATCGGCATGTTCTTAAAGGCAAGTTCGTTCTAATTTGAGAATCAAAACTTCCAACAATTGCTTTCATGTAGCCAAAGCTGTACCGATCTGTAATTGAAGACGTTATAGAAGGTGTGCGGGACTTGTTTGCTGAGGAAGGCATCGAAGAGCAGGTGTTAAAAGACTTGAAGAAGGTTGGTGCTCATGTCTTTCCTGTCTTGTCTTCAAAACCTGATACGTGATGATACTTTTCACCTTTCAGATGTGTAAGTACGTGTTCCTTGTGCTGTCCACTGAAAGCATAAACACTTAAGAAAAACCCAACATAATATTGGTGTCTTTTAAAACACTGTTAACAAAAATAAAACAGTATTTTTTTCCTCTTAGCTCTGGGAAACCAAAGTTTTACAATCTAAAGCGACAGAGGACTTCTTCAGAAATAGCGTCCACTCGTCTGTGTTTACGCTTCAGCTGCCACAGGCTTTACCAACACTGCAGTCAACAGGTTGGTGAGAACTAGTCAAAGATTATTATGTTTTCAGAAGGAATTCCTATTTGGTACTATTTTTTTTAGTCTGGATAATTAATGTTCTTAAAGTAGAGAAGGTCTCACTTTTAGATGATTTGATTAGATGGACACAGTATGCATGCTTATTTTAAAAACTCACATTGATAAAGCTAGTTTTCATAACCCCTTACTCTAGAGATAGGTTTACGGTATCCATTGCTATTTCTGAGAAGTGGACTGCGTGTTGTGAGGAGTGTTCCAGATATCACTGCTGAGGCAACAGGGAGAAAGGTAGGTGCCTAAATGCTCGTGTTTGCTTGCTCTCCTCTCCCCGCTTCCCCTCCCTCTGTGCACGTTAACAAATCTATTATTGCACTGGAAGCAAAACAGAGTGAAAACAGTATAGAGATAATTCAGGCTACCTTAGAGTTTTGACTAATAAAGTAGTAGCAAGGGAGTAACTATATGATTTTATTTTATTTTATTCTTGGATTTACTAAATCTTGCTTTTAAGGAAAATTTTTGCCCAGATTTATGTGTGTAATTTAAACTGGTAAAGACTAATAAAAGACCAAACAGACACTAATCCCTCCAGCCTTTCTTTATTCCACTTCTTTCTGATTCCTATAATCCCTAGGCTGCTTGAGTACATATGTCTAGGCATGTACACACAATAGAGTTTATGAGTACATATATCTAGGCATGTGCACATGATAGAGTTTATGAGTACATATGTCTAGGCATGAACATACAATAGAGTTTATCAGTTTAATTAAAGTTGAGTAGAATAGTGTTTGTAAGAATGAAGGGTGATATTTGGACTAGATTGACATTAATAAGTAGATTATTCTTTGTATGTTTGGTGATATTCTGTTTTATTTTTATATTTTATTATTATTTATTTATTATTTATTGTTTTTTATTGAGCTATATATTTTTATCCACTTCCCTTTTTTCCTCTCCCCTACCTTTCTACCCTCTCCCATGGTCTCCATGCTCTCAATTTACTCAGGAGATCTTGTCTTTTTCTACATGTACATTAGATCCATGTATGCCTCTCTCAGGGTCCTCTTTGTTATTTAGGTTCTCTGGGATTGTGAATTGTAGACTTTTTTTTTTTTTGCTTTATGTCTA
The DNA here is from genome assembly GCF_018167655.1 of Microtus oregoni. Lineage (NCBI taxonomy): Eukaryota > Metazoa > Chordata > Mammalia > Rodentia > Cricetidae > Microtus > Microtus oregoni. Next base: position 19,994,276 of record NW_024543093.1, on the reverse strand, counting down.
AAAGCCACTTTGAGTGAATACATATGATAATTGTCTTTCTGGGTCTGGGTTACCTCACTCAATATGATGTTTCCTAGCTCCATCCATTTGCCCACAGATTTCAAGATGTAATTATTTTTTTCTGCTGTGCAGTACGCTATTGTGTAAACGTACCATGTTTTCTTCAGGTGAGGGGCATTTAGGTTGTTTCCAGGTTCTGGCTATGACAAACAATGCAGCTATGAACATAGTTGAGCACATGACCTTGTGGTACAATTGAGCATCCTTTGGGTATATATTCAAAAGTAATATTTCTGGGTCTTGAGGTAGATTGTTTCATAATTTTCTGAGAAACCACCATATTGAAATTAAAAGCAGCTGTACCAGCTTGCACTCCCACCAGCAATGCAGGAGTGTTCCCTTTACCCCATATTCTCCCCAGCATAAGTTGTCATCAGTGTTTTTGATCTTGGTCATTCTTACAGGTGTAAGATGGAATCTCAGAGTTGTTTTGATTTGCCTTTCTTTGATGGCTGAGGATGTTGAGCATTTTCTTAAGTGTCTTTTAGCCATTTTAGATTCCTCTGTTGAGAGTTCTCTGTTTAGGTCTGTACCCCATTTTTAAAATTGAATTATTTGTTCTTTTGATGGGTTCTTTGTATATTTTGGAGATTAGCCCTCTGTCTGATGTGGGGTTAGTGAAGATCTTTTCCCATTCTGTAGGCTGTCGTTTTGTCTTGTTGACCATGTCCTTTGCCTTACAGAAGCTTCTCAGTTTCAAGGAGGTCCTATTTATTAATTATTTCTCTCAGTGTCTGTGATACTGGGGTTATATTTAGAAAGTGGTCTCCTGTTCCAATGCATTCAAGTGTACTTCCTACTTACCTTCTCTTCTATGAGTTTCAGTGTGGTTGGTTTTATGTTGAGGTCTTTGATCCATTTGGACATGAGTTTTGTGCATGGTGATAGATACAGGTCTATTTTCATTCTTCTACATGTTGATATCCAGTTATGCCAGCACCATTTGTTGAATATGCTTTCTTTTTTTTCTATTTGATATTTTTGCTTCTTTGTCAAATATTAGGTGTTTGAAGGTGTATGGATTGATATCCAGGTCTTCGATTTGGTTCCATTGGTCCTCTTGTCTGTTCTTATGGCAATACCAGGCTGTTTTCAGTACTGTAGCTCTGTAGTGGAGTTTGAAGTCAGGGAAGGTAATGCCTCCAGAAATTCCTTTTATTGTACAGGGCTGTTTTGGATATCCTGGGTTGTTTTTGTTTGTTTGTTTTTGCTTTTCCATTTGAAGTTGAGTATTTTTCTTTTGAGGTCTGTGAAGAATTTTGCTGGGCATTGCATTGAATCTGTAGATTGCTTTTGGTAAGATCACCATTTTTACCATCTTAATCCTGCCTACTCAAGAGTATGGGAGAGAGCTTTTCATTTTCTGGTGTCTTCTTCAATTTCTTTCTTCAAAGATTTAAAGTTCTTGTCATACAAGTATTCCACTTGTTTGGTTAGAGTTACTCCGAGACATTTTATATTATTTGGGGCTCTTGTGAAGGGTGATGTTTCTCTGATTTCTTTCTCAGCTCATTTATCATCTGTGTAAAAGAGGGCTACTGATTTTTTGAGTTAATCTTGTATCCTGCTATATTACCGAAAGTGTTTGAGTTGTAGAAGTTCTTCAGTAGAATTTTTGGGGTTGCTTATGTAAACTATCATATCATCAGCAAACCATGAAAGTTTGACTTCTTTTCTGATTTGTATCATGTTTGGGGAAATTCTTATGATAATCATGTCTGCCATGGTGAAGAAAAAATGGTTCAGTCAGTGGAAACAGGGACAGGGACTGAACGTTGCTCCTTTACACACAGTGGACTAAGCTATGCACCTCCACACACAGTGGACTGAGCCATGCACCTCCACACACAGTGGACTGAGCCATGCACTGCCACGCACAGTGGACTGAGCCATGCACCGCCACGCACAGTGGACTGAGCCATGCACCGCCACGCACAGTGGACTGAGCCATGCACCGCCACGCACAGTGGACTGAGCCATGCACCTCCACACGCGGTGGGACTGAGCCATGCACCGCCACGCACAGTGGACTGAGCCATGCACCACCATGCACAGTGGACTGAGCCATGCACCTCCACACGCGGTGGGACTGAGCCATGCACCGCCACGCACAGTGGACTGAGCCATGCACCTCCACACGCGGTGGGACTGAGCCATGCACCTCCACATCCAGTGGACTGAGCCATGCACCGCCACGCACAGTGGACTGAGCCATGCACCGCCACGCACAGTGGACTGAGCCATGCACCTCCACACACAGTGGACTGAGCCATGCACCTCCACACGCGGTGGGACTGAGCCATGCACCTCCACATCCAGTGGACTGAGCCATGCACCGCCACGCACAGTGGACTGAGCCATGCACCTCCACACACAGTGGACTGAGCCATGCACCTCCACGCAAAGTGGACTGAGCCATGCACCTCCACACACAGTGGACTGAGCCATGCACTGCCACGCACAGTGGACTGAGCCATGCACCTCCATACATGGTGGGACTGAGCCATGCACCGCCATGCACAGTGGACTGAGCCATGCACCTCCACGCACAGTGGACTGAGCCATGCACTGCCACGCACAGTGGACTGAGCCATGCACTGCCATGCACAGTGGACTGAGCCATGCACCTCCACACACAGTGGACTGAGCCATGCACCTCCACACACAGTGGACTGAGCCATGCACCGCCACGCACAGTGGACTGAGCCATGCACCGCCACGCACAGTGGCTGAGAACCTCTGTTAGGGACCTCAATTCAGGTAGAGTGGGATCCTCGGCTTCATGCAGGAAGGGGTTTTAGAGTGGGGCAGTTTGAAGCAGAGTGAGGTCATTAAAAGACCGTGTGTGTGCATGTGTGTGTTTATATACGTATGTGCGTGCACATACATACACATACATATATGTACACACATACATATCCTTTCAGATGAGTTTAATTCAAGGTGACACAGCATTCAGAACAGCAAAGATGAACAGCAGGTGCTGGCGGGATCTGAGATTGGATTTACCTTATGATTATTACTTATTTAGTTTTACCAAATGTATTACAGTGTCCAGCATGCTCAAAGACAGCACTTCATTCTAGCAATAGGTAGCAAAAAGATGTGACGCCACAGTGTCCAGATGTTTAAACAGGAGTGGACAAGGTCACCTCGTCTAGGCACAGCCAGATTTCTTGATTCCTCCTGTGGCCAACATCCTTCCCTGCTGCCTTTGCTATTGGCTTCTCTTTTCTTCCATTCCCTCCCCTACACCCAGTGCCTTATCTTCTCCACCCATCGCCTTGGCCTACTGCATGGCTCTTTCAGGAACTTCTGGCCACCATCTGCATGGTGCCTGCAGCCCTCTTCCCAGACCCAGTTCCTGAGCCATAGTGTTTTTCTACTTATTTATTTTTATTTTATGTGCATGGGTGTTTTGCCTGCATTCATGCCTACATACCGCTCAAAAGAGGGCATCATGTCTCCTGGACTGGAGTTCCAGATGGTCGTGTGCTGCCACGTGGGTGTTGGGAACGGAACCTGGGTTCTCTGGAAGAGCAGCCAGGCCTTTTAGGCTCTGAGCCATCTCTCCAGCTCCTTTGCTGCGTTTCTTGATTCTCAGCTGGCAAGAGGTTTCAACTGTACTCTGGGATGAGGCATCTTTTCCCTTCTGGTGTCTTCTTCTCTTGCCTCACCTCTTCCATTCAAGAATAGTTGAAGTATGATGGCAACTATAAAAATGAAATAAATTGGGCCGGGTGGTGGTGGCACATGCCTTTAATTCTAGAGGCAGAGGCAGAGGCAGGTGGAGTTCTGTGAGTTCGAGGCCAGCTTAGTCTACAGATTGAATTCCAGGACAGCCAAGACTACACAGAGAAACCCTGTCTCGAAATACCAAAAGGAAAGAAAAAGAAAATGAAATAAATTAGCAAATAATGTTGAGTTATCAAGCACAGAGTTTATCTTACTAAACCGTAAAATATGATATTGCTCTGTGAGGGTCAGTCATAGGAGGAACGAGGAGATGGTTTAGTGGTCAGGGCACTTGCCATTCAAGCTTGAGACCTGAAATTTGATCCTACACCCATGTAAAGACCTGCCTGTGACCTTGCAAGCATCTGTTAATCCCAGAGCTGTGAGGGGTAGACAGAGGACTGTTGTAGCTTGCTGGTCTCCAATTTTGCTGCACATTGAGGGAGGGACTCTGACTCAAAAGGTATGAGGCAGAGAGTAGCCTGTGCAAGTATATGCACATGTGCATATAATGCATATGATCCACATACATGTATATGCAGCTACCACACACAAACACCAACCAGACATGCATATACCACATATACATTATCACACACATACACCACACATGCATGTACCACACACCCACCATACACATGCACAGTGCCGCATAAACGTATACATTGCATACACATATGCACTGTCATACAATATGTATAGACCATACACACCTGCATATCCAGCACACATACCACATGCGCTTGTGCACACACCATGTAGATCACACAAGCACAGGAGTTTCAATGCGAAGCTGACATGTGGAAACATTATTTTATCAGTGATTGTTTTTTTTAGCTGTGCTTTTATTTCACACTCTACTTTTGCAAGTCTCAACACACACACACACACACACACACACACACACATTATTTATTTATTTATTTTTTTGTGGTGGGCAGGAACCTGTGCTTGAGCTCACTGTTATTGCCCAGGCTGGCCTGGACCTACGTTACCCTCTGCCCCAGCTTCTGAGACCTGGCCATGCAAGGCTAAGGCGTCTCCGTTTCCCGGTCACATAGCCCTGAAGGTTTTTACCTGAGGTTGGCTAGTGGGTGTGATGCGTAAGGAGGGGGAAATATTTCAGTGTCTCTTACCAAAAACTTCTCATTTTTCTTGTCATACAGAATTGCAATACTCGATTTTGCCCAGAAGATGGCAACATTACCAGTGATGTAAACCACAGCTTGCCTGACAAAGCCTGACTCTAGCTAGTTTTCCCTTGGCACCTCATTTTTTTTTTTTTTTATTCTGTCTCGGAAGTTAGAATAATAGGAATAATTACATTTAAAATAAAACAGTTTTTCTTATTCTCTTCCTTGAAAATTTACAATGCAGAGGCTGAAGAAGAAAGGCGTGCTACAGACCCTGTCCTTGTCTGTCTTCATTTCTGGGTACCCTTCAAAATAAATAGCCTCATAAAATTGAAGTACTTCTTAATTGTGCCTTCTCATGGTATGCTTTAAAAAGCCTGATTAAAATAACTTAAACTGCTGCAATCTTTTTTATCTCTTTTGATAACGAGCTCAAACAAAATCCATAATTGAGTAAGTCATTTCCCTCCGAGAACTCTGTTTCTAAAGCCTGTTTTTCCTTTGTTATATATTTTTTGGCTGTATTATTCACTTCTTAGGAACAGCCTGTGTTATCAGTTTTCAACATTTTTTTTTTAATCACGGGGTTTCTTTACACTCTTAGTAACTGAGAACCCCAAAGAGCTCTTTAAAATATGGATTTTGTTTGGGAGGTGGCTCAGTGGATAGGCACCTGCTCTGCAAGGGTGGGGACGATTTTAAAATCCACAGAAGAAGCCTGGCCAGTGTGGTAACTACTTAACATTTGGTCTTGTTATTACTGTTGTTGTTGTTATTCTTGGTGTGTGCATGTGTGCGCATGTGTGTGCATGTGTGCATGTGTGCATGTATGCGCATGTTGTGCATGTGTGTGCATGCACACTGGAGTATATGGAGGTCTGAGGACAACTGTGTGCACTCTGTTCTTTCTATCGACCCTCACATAGGTTTTGGTTATTGAATTCGGTTTTCAGACTTGTGCAGTAAGCACCTTTGCCTTTTGAGCCCCCTCCCTGGACCCCATACCTATTTTTTTTAATATTTATTTATTTATTTATTATGTATACATGTGGTTGCTGGGAATTGAACTCAGGACCTTTGGAAGAGCAGGCAATGCTCTTAACCTCTGAGCCATCTCTCCAGCACCCCCATACCTATTTTTGACTTAAACTTTATTCTATTTTTTTAAACTGGGAAGCATAATGTTATGATATACATAGTGTTGCTGTAGGTTATGTAAATTAGAATGTCTATCATCTTTGAGTTAGTCATAAAAAAAAAGTGTGGCAAGAATCTCAAACCTACACTGCCAACAAACCCTCAAATATTGAACAGTACTGTGTTGCATGTTTCCCCTGTAGATGCCAGACACGTTGACCAAGCCTCAGGTCTTGCTCCCCTGCATCTGGTAACCCCCATTTTATTCTTGATCGCAGCAGGTTTTCTTTTAATATAAAAAATCTTGACGTAACATGTGTGTGTATGTGTGTGTGTACAGGCACATATATGCTAGCGTACACATGTAGGAGTCAAGGGACACACCTTAGGAGTCTGTTCTTTCCTTCTGCCATGTTTCAAAGGACCAAACTCAGTTGTCCATCTCGGTGACAAGTTGCTTACTGAGCCATCTCCCTGGCTCCTTTTTCCTTTTTTAGAGTCTAAACATACATGAGAATACCAAGCATTTTTCTGGTGTCTGGCATATTTCATTTAGTGTGGAGTCATCTAGGTTCATCCATGTTTCAGTGGTGTACAGAATCTCACTGTTAGAATCTGAGACACAGTCCACATAGGCTTATAGACTGCTTATGTTGCTTGTTTTTTCATTTTTATAAAGCTAGAAAGCCTAGGAGCTAGGTGGGGTGTCACAGTGTCATCCCAGCAGAAGGGCAAAGACGCGAGTCTGAGACCATCTAAGTGACCTTTTCTCTGCATCATCGTCATCACCCCTTATCTCTTCTTGACAATAGTCATCCTTACAGGGGTCACGTGTATCTTCTAACACGTTCCGTGCTGGTAATAAAATCTAGGCCTCGTGTGTGGTAGTCAGGCCACCCCCAGTGCCACACACCCCACCTTTCAGCCCTTTCATTTGTCTTTCTCCCACGAGCAGCAGTGGCAAGTGCCTCTTTAAATATCTAATGACCATTTTTATGTTCTCCTGGAAACCATCTGTCCAGATATTTTGCTCATTTTAAAACTGACTTGTTTTTCTACTCCTGACTTCTTTCCATATTTTAGATATTCACCCATTATCAGATAGGTGGCTCGGAGATGTTTTTTCAGCTGCATGTTGCCGTTTTGTTGACAGATCCTCTTGCTGTGCAGAATTCTTTTGTTGTAGTCCTGTCACAGTTAATCTTCTGTGTCAGCTTGACTGCACGGAGAGAGAATGCTTGGGGATGACTGGAACCCGCTCTGGCTGTATCAGCGTGGGCATCCTCAGAAATGCTTAATGTCCATCCTGGGTGTGCACAGCATCCCACCCAGAGGCCAGAGCCCCAAGGAGGGTTGAAGAGTCAGGAGGTGGTAGCTCTCACGCAGGCTTACCCTTTGTGTCCTGGTTGCAGACGAGGGAGGAGATGTGTTCCGTCATGTCCTCTCTGCCATCGCTGCGAGCCTGACTTCAGTCTTAACACGGTGGATTGAAATGGTGAACCACATCAGTCCATCTTGTTTCCTCTCCGTATTTGTCCTAGTGACAAAGTCTAAGTAACTAAAGTCCCACTTATTCTTGTATAGTCTAAACTTTCGTGATGGCAGCGTAAAGGCTAATGTCAAGGTATTCCCCCTTTTGTCTTCTTCTGGGAGTGTTAGGGCTCAGGTCTAATGTTTAGGTCTTCTATTCATTTTGCATGCGAGCTAATTTGTATGTGTGTATGTCATAAGAGACAGGTTCAGTGTTGTTATTTTACATGTGAAGATTTAGTTTTCCAAGGATCTTTTTTTTTTTTCTGAATTGGTTCATGTTTATTGAAGGAAGTGAGTTCATAGTTGGAAACAATCCCAAAAACTTTAACTAAAGGCATAGGGTAATGTATCCCAATCTTAAGTCCTGGTGTGAACTGTGAAAAACTGTTATCCCCATTCATTGCTGCATCAATGCTTGGGTGGTCATGGGAGAGAATATCAATCAGGATAAGAGGATTCCTATAGATCTCTAATCTCGTGACACTAAAGATGAATAAAGGGAATCTTATAAAATGCCAAATCATCCTGGAAACTTAGATAAAACTTAAGGATTTCCTACAACATACAAGAGATATATCCGGTATTCAACACTGAAATAATGCCCTCTAATGTCTGGGAAATATGCTGTCTGTTCCAATTAATTATATCCATATACTGCACTACAATGCCAGGTTCTGTGTGAGAAGAGGAGTGCATCTCAGAAAAAAAGCATGTGAGGTGTAATAATCAGGGCACAAAAGGAAACAGTTTTCAAAATTTATGTAGCAAATCAATATTTTGAGAAATCCAACACCAGTTTTTGAAGAGATGGTTCTTTACCCTGTCTCTTAAGTGTCTTGTTTGGAAATTAGTTGATCAAACATGTTTGAATTTATTTTACATCTCTATAAACTTCCCCCAATGATCTAGTCTCTCTCCCTGTGTGTGTGTGTGTGTGCTACAGTCATTGGCCAGCAAGCTCTAAGGATCCCCCTTCTCTGCCCTATCCAGCGCTGGGATTAAAAGCACTGACCTCCTGGCTTTTACACAGTTATTATCTCCTCAGTCCTTAGCTTATAAGTTTTTATGTCATCAGCATGCTGTTTCAGTTCCTATAGATTTGCAATAGTATTTTTTTAAAAGTATAAATACTTTTAAAATATTTTAAAAATACCTTTTTAAGCCAGGGCTCAGGCTGTTCTTGAATTCCTTTTTCCTCCTGGTTTTAAGCAATCTTCTTTGTTTCACATGGACTGTGCCTGGCTTTATAGTACAATCTTACAGTAGGAAATGTGAGGCCCTGATTCTGTTTTAGTCTTGTGTGTGCACATTCATGAGCAGGTCATCATGGAGGCATGGATGTCAGAGGGTAACCTTAGGTGTTGGTCTTGATCTTCAACCTTGTTTGCAGAGGACTTCATTGCTACTGTGTATGCCAGGCTAGCTGGCGCATGACCTTCAGGGGACTCTCCTGCCCCTGCCTCCTGTTTCACCACAGTGGCTTTGGGCCTGCATGCACATTTGTCATGTCTGGCTTTCAGGTGAGTGCTCAGGCTCCAAGCCCAAGTCCTCATGTTTTCTTTTTACCCGCTGAACCATCAACCCAGCCTTGGCTTTGTTTTCCCTGGATTGCCTTGGTTATTGAGGTTTATTTATGGCCTGCTTGAAAATTTTAGATTTTTTTTTTCTATTTCTTAAATGGTATCATTGGAATCTTGATAGAGATTGCATAACATTTAGATGTCGCTTTGGGTAGTATGGACATTTTAACAATATCAGTTACTTTAATCAGTCCATGGGTAGAAGTGTCTTTTATTTCTGTCTGCTTAAATCAATAATCTGTCTCTCTCCCTTGGCCTCCCTCCTTTTCCTTCTTTTCTTCCTCCCTTCTAACTCCCATTCCTCCCCTGCCTTCTTTGACAGACTCACTGTGTGTCTTATCTTCTCTGATTTCATTTTAAAAAGCTTTTTTTTATTAGAGATACAAATCTTTTACCATCTTGATTAAATTTATTCATAAGTAGTTTGGTTTTTTTTAGACACTGTCACATTTTGATTTCTTTTCCAGACAGGTTGTTTTTATCCAGACATACACCCGACTTTTAAAGATTGCCTTGAATCTAAAACTTTCCTGAGCTCACTTATTAGTTCTTTTGTGGACTCTGTTGTTTTCTGTGTAGAGTTTCATACCATTTGCAAATGGAGATACTTTTTTGCCCTCACATTTCTGGTTTGTATGCTTTTTATGTCTTTTTCTTCTATAATATTGTGTAGAATGCCTGCTTCACTATTGAGCAGTAACGGCAAGAGTTGGCCCCTTATCCTATGGAAGATCTTGGAGGGAAAGCTTTTCCATCCCCCTGTTATGATGTCAGCTGTAGGTTGTCATGGTCATTAAGCAACTTATTGTTTATTTTTCATTGCTTGTATGTCTCTGTATGGGAATAAGCATGTGAGTGCAGGTGCCTGCAGAGGGCGTCTGTCCTGGGGAGCTAGGGGTACAGGCTGTAGGGAGTCACCTGGTATGGATGATGGGGACTAAACTCAGGTCCTCGGGAAGAGCAGCAAGCACTCTTAGTGTTGGGCCATTTCTCCAGTCCCCATAGTCTTTATTATCTTGAGAAGATGTTTTCTGTTTATAAGCTCTTGAGTTTTAAAAATTTACTTGTTAATGTATCTGTGTATGCACAATGTATACATGTATGAGTGTGCGTGTGTGTTTTTTGAAGTGTGTGTAGGTCAGAAGACAAATTTTAGGAGTTTCAGGTTGTTTTTCTTTATCCACCTGTGGCAAGGACGTTCTTGTTTCTGACACGCTAGCTTGCTTCTGAGCTTGTGGATTATTATTGTTGTTGTTATTATTCGTGTCTCCACCTCTCATTTGCTACAAGAGTTTTATGATTACAGATTATGCTATCACATCTAGCTTTTTTTGGGTGGGTTCCACAGATCAAACTCAGGTAGTCAGGGTTGTGCCCTAAGTGCTGGTTCCTGCTGAGCTAGCTGGCTGGCTCCTTTGTTTGCTTTAATCAAGAAAGGATACAGAGGGTCGACCAGACGGCCTAACAGGTCATGGTGTTTGCCACCAAACCTTTTGAACTGAGTTCAATCCCTAGAATCCATGTGGTAGAATGAGATGACTGACTTTTACAAGTAGTCTTCTGACCGCCACATGTATTGTATGGTATGCATGCGTGTGCGCGAGCACACACACACGCGCACGCACACACACACACACACTGTTAAAAAGAAGGCTTTGTCAAGCACATTTCCTTCCTTCCTTCCTTCCATCTTTTTTTCCTTCTTTCTCCCTCCCTCCTTCCGTCCCTCCCTCCCTCCCTCTTTCCCTCCCTCCCTCTCTCCCTCCCTCCTTTCTTCCCTTCCTTCCTTCCTTCCTTCCTTCCTTCCTTCCTTCCTTCCTTTTCTTTTGTTTTATGAGACAGGATTTCACTGTGTAGCCTGCCTACACAGTGTAGTAGTTGAAGTGGAGGGTAGTATCTTAATTTACTGCATTTGAAAACTATTGATTAAAATGTAGTGGCTCAAGTATCACACTGTGCCCCATGCACATACACAACACCTGTATCTAGTGTGTGCTAATCACGGAACACCAAGTAAGTGATGGGATCTTTCTTTGAGATTAGAACTCCTAAACTATAGGATGTTTAAATGTAAACTCTGCCTGAACTGAGATCAAGAGGAATGTCTACCCTGGCCCTTCTGGTGACTTTGGGGACTGTTTCAGTTACAATGTCAGGAAATACCCATGTTTTTAAGAAGAAAATGGCCACATACTGAATTTTTTAATTATGTGCTGTGCTGGCTAGTTTATGTCAGCTTGACATGGGCTAGAATCATTGGAGAGAAAGAGCCTCAGTTGAGGAAATGTCTCCATAGATCAGACTGTAGGGCATTTTATCAATTAGTGATAGATGGGGGAGGGCCCAGTTCATTATGGGTGATACCATCCCTGGACTGGTGGTCCTGGGTTCTATAAGAAAGCAGACTGAGCAAGCTGTGAGGAGCAAGCCAGTAAGATGCACCCCTCCATGGCCTCTGCATCAGCTCCTGCCTCTAGATTCCTGCCCGGTGTGAGTTCCTGTCCTGACTTCCTTCAGTGATGAACAGTGATGTTGAAGTGTAAGCCAAATAAACCCTTTCCTACCCAACTTGTTTTGGTCATCCAGCAAAAGTAACCCTGACTAAGTCATGTGGCTCACTTATTAAGATTTGTATAGACTCAAAATGAGATCAGGAATTGTAAAGCAAATGCTATCAGAATTTTTGGTTGTGGATTGGGAAAAGGTTACTGCAAATTCAAATATTGTTAAATTTTTTACAATATACTTGTAGAATTGAATTCTTGCTATTATTATAAAATCTATTATTTTGAATTTAATGTTCCTAGAACACATCTATGTAATCTTAAATTATAATACTTCATTTAAGATACATAGTTAATGAAAAGTTACTTGGTTATGAAATGAGTTTGAGTATTTTAAATTTTCAGGCCAAGTTTAATGATAGAGATAGAGCTTGTGAACCTATATTAAAGTTAAATTGGGGATACACAGAGCTTCCCAGATCTGTCAGGTCTGCTTTCATTCTGATGTCTATGGAAAAGTGTTAGCAGTTCTCAACTTTGTTGATTCTTTTAAACATGGAGAATTGTCCTTTAGGATTTATTACAAGGGGCTTGCGAGAAAAAGGTCACTGCTGGCTTTTCTTAGGCTTCAGATGCTGAAGAACCATTTTCTATTCTCAAGAGTGGGGCTTAAGCTAGGGCAGCATCAGCTTTGCTCTCTCCAGCTAATTATGACTAATACCATTGAGTTCCTGCCACTCCAGTTCTCTTTCATTTGGCTTTTCTACGAGAATGCCTGCTAATAAGCAAAGCCTTAGATGAGTAGAGTATAAAAATAATCGTGAGCTTCATTAGCCATCAGTCATAGCCCCAGTTCTGTTAGTGTGGGGAGGATGGTTAGCTTGGGAAAAAGTGCTCTATTGAGCTATTTGTTGTGTGTGATGGAGCCATCCTAGCATCAAAAACACACCTTGGGGCGATTTTCCTTAGTGCAGTATGTGGAAAAGAGTCAGAATTAATAACATCACCCTCAGTACACACATGGCTGCATAAGCCCCATAAAATCTTCTCCTTTTATTAAAAGCGAAGTGGCATGGATTTTATAAATTATTTTTAAATTAGCATTCAAAGTAGCAAGCTTTATGATGGCGCTTTCATGGGTGAGTGTGTCATCACCTTTGTTGTAGTTCTCTCCTCCCCTGGCTTCTCCTCTGCTGGCTCCCTTCCCCTCACCACAGACCTTCCTTCCCTTGTCATGTCATATCTATTAGCCTCTCTTCCCCCTTCCCCAGGAAGCTCTCCTGTTCCTCAGGCCTGGTCCCCCATCTAGTGTCCTCACACAGACATACATCTCATGCCATGGATACACATTCTCACAGTTTTAAATGCAGGTTTCACAGGCTAGAGATCATGAGCTATCTGTCATTCTGAGTGGCTTTGTGTGTCATGTAAGGATGTGTCACGTAAGGACTTGCAGCTCTGAACATTTCCTTGCAAATGTCATGATTTCATTTTTCTTTTAAAATTCCTTTGGGCACATGTAGCACATTTTCCTTCAAAAATTTATTAGTATGTGCCTGTGTCTGTATGTGAGTATGGATATGCACATGAGTGCGGGTCCCACAGAGTTCAGAGATGCCAACTCCCTCTGAACCTGGAGTTACAGGAGAGCCACCTGTTAGGGCCTAGTAGGACTTGAACTCAGTCTCAGGGAAGAATAGCACGTGCACTTAACCATTGAACCATTTTCCCACCTACTTACCACATTTTCTTTATTCATTGTTGGTGTTTGTCTCTGCTTGCATGCTTTTTATCAATAGTATCATCTCTTATAAATGTTCTAATATTATTCTTTCCCTGGGAAAAGTTATCGTGGAGACTTAGAGCCTCTCTGACTACTGAAGACAATCTGGATGTTTCATTACGATGTACAGTCTGCTGTATTTTAATGAGATATTTGGCTTTGATAACTTCAAGTAATTTTGTTGTAAAATCTTTAACGTTGTCTGGAAAAATACAGCTCAGTGCTTTCCCCTTTGAAGGGAACCATAAGTTTAGAATTTGGCTTGGCCTAGCATGACTAATTGAGAATATGTTTAAAAAGTAATTTACAACTGACTGTGGTCAGAGTATAGTACAAGAAAAAATTAATCCAATACTATTATATTAGAAATAAAATAATCTATATGTGGCCATGTAAAGAGGTAAGTTCTAATGGCTGTGTCCCATCTTATTTTCCATGTAGCATCGCTGCTTATCCCTGCTGGTAGACATCTCCCAAGTTTCACACCAGAAGACCTGGTATGTAGCTTGTCTCTTCATTGAAGGGTGGCAGAAGGTTGAGGTCAGGTGTAGTTCTCAGCCCTCGGCTTGAGTGGAGATGTAGAAAACCAGAAGGGCCAGCAGTAGTTTCTAGGCTTGGAACACCTGAGGAGCCCTGCAGCAAATGGGTCTCCACGTACCCTGGTCTCCTACAGCCATTAGCCTCAAGGGGTAACTACAGAGTGTGGGGGTTTAATGTGCGGTGTACCTTCATACCTGGTGCCTCTGAAGGGGAAACCTTTTCCCTGGTTTTCTTTTCTTCAATAGTAGAGTCATCTGATACTTTTCATTGTGTTTAAGTGTTTTTGCTTGTTTTTACTTTGATAAAAGTAAAAGCTGTTTCACCTTCTCAAGGACTTGGAGGCAGGTAATAAAATTATATGTTTTTTATGGTATTTATGGAAAATCAAGGAGCTTTTAGATAGGCACACTTTTCCACATTTCCTTCTCTTCCATGGCACTGATGGTAAGAATCCACGATCTATTTCACGCCATCTTTAGGTCCACGGACTTCCTTTCCACGGTGTAAGGCCTAGCAGGCAGCCATTCACCTTTACTCATTAAGATAACACCCTGTTTTTTACTGCTGAGTAATACTCTAATATGTGTATATTCCATACTTTCTTCATCCATTCTTCCGTTGAAGGGCATCTAGGTTGTTTCCAGGTTCTGGCTATTACAAACAATGCTGCCATGAACATAGTTGAGCATATACTTTTGTTGTATGATAGGGCCTCTCTTGGGTATATTCCCAAGAGTGGTATTGCTGGATCCAGGGGTAGGTTGATCCCGAATTTCCTGAGAAACTGAAACACTGCTTTCCAGAGTGGTTGCACATGTTTGCCTTCCCACCAGCAATGGGTGAGTGTACCCCTTTCTCCACAACCTCTCCAGCAAAGGCTATCATTGGTGTTTTTTATTTTAGCCATTCTGACAGGTGTAAGGTGGTATCTTAAAGTTGTCTTGATTTGCATTTCCCTGATCGCTAAGGAAGTTGAGCATGACCTTAAGTGTCTTTTGGCCATTTGAAGTTCTTCTGTTGAGAATTCTCTGTTCAGCTCAGTGCCCCATTTTATAATTGGGTTGATTAGCCTTTTGCGGTCTAGTTTCTTGAGTTCTTTATATATTTTGGAGATCAAACCTTTGTCAGTTGCGGGGTTGGTGAAGATCTTCTCCCAGTCAGTGGGTGGCCTTTTTGTCTTAGTGACAGTGTCCTTTGCTTTACAGAAGCTTCTCAGCCTCAGGAAGTCCCATTTATTCAATGATGCCCTTAGTGTCTGTGCTGCTGGGGTTATACGTAGGAAGTGTAGAGTACTTCCCACTTTCTCTTCTATCAGGTTCAGTGTGTTTGGACTGATATTGAGGTCTTTAATCCATTTGGACTTGAGTTTTGTGCATGGTATTACTCAGCAGTAAAAAACAAGGATTTCTTGAATTTTGCATACAAATGGATGGAAATAATATCCTGAGTGAGGTAAGCCAGACCCAAAAATAGGAACATGGGATGTACTCACTCATATTTGGTTTCTAGCCATAGATAAAGGACATTGAGCTTATAATTCATGTTCCTAGAGAAGCTAAATAAGAAGGTGAATCCAAAGACAAACACATAGGCATCCTCAAGAATATTAACCTTCATCAGGCGATGAAAGGAGACAGAGAAAGAGACCCACATGGGAGCACCGGACAGAAATCTCAAGGTCCAAATCAGGAGCAGAAGGAGAGGGAGCACGAGCAAGGAACTCAGGACCACGAGGGGTGCACCCACACACTGAGACAATGGGGATGTTCTATTGGGATCTCACCAAGGCCAGCTGGCCTAGGACTGAAAAAGCATGGGATAAATCCGGACTAGCTGAACATAGCGGACAATGAGGAATACTGAGAATTCAAGAACAATTGCAGTGGGTTTTTGATCCTACTGCACGTACTGGTTTTGTGGGAGCCTAGGCAGTTTGGATGCTCACCTTACGAGACCTGGATAGAGGTGGGCAGTCCTTGGGCTTCCCACAGGTCAGGGAACCCTGATTGCTCTTCGAGCAGATGAGGGAGGGGGACTTGATCGGGGGAGGGGGAGGGAAATGGGAAGCGGTTGTGGGGACGAGGCAGAAATCCTTAATAAATAAATAAATTTAAATAAAAAAAGATAAAAAAAATAAATAAAAGAGCCAGGCCTCTGCCTGGAAGTGACTGCCAAAAAAAAAAAAAAAAAAAAAAAAAAAAGATAACACCCTGTGAGGGTTTACTTGAGAATGACTCTGTTTTGATAGGAAACCAATGGGATGTCTCAGTGTTTGAAATTTATGGAGACATCCTCCTTTTCCTTGATTGCAGAATACTATTCTGTCAAAAGTGAAAACACATTTATAAAGCAAATCCTGAAAGAGCCTATTCCCCGAAGATAATCATTGTAGTTGTTTAGAATGGAATCACTTATTTCCTGAATGTGTAAACAGTAAAATTGCTCTCTTGGCTGTTCCTGTAATCTTCTCTTCTTCTCCTTTTCCTCCCCTCCCTTCTTCTCTTCCTTCCTCCTTCCTCTTTCTGCTTTCTTCTCATGGTCCTCTCCTTGACTAAGAAGAGCTCTCTTTGCTGGTAAAGTAAGATCCGCTGTAGTAGCTAAGCAATAGTTCATTGGTAGACATTTTTCTAATTTTCTGTTTTCCGCCTTTTAATATAGTATTTTATTTTTTATATTTGCACATGTCTCTTTATGAGATAATCAGATAAATTCCTAGAGGTTGAATTTTTGAGACACAAGCATGAATGTTTTTCATTTTGACATTTGCAAACTTGTCCTTCCAGAGAGTTGTTCTAGTCAGTGTGCATTCTATATAAATAGTGTCTGAGAAAAGCAGTTTTTACCACACCCTCAGCAACACTGCATGCTGCTTATGCCAAAGTAGAGCATAGCTCTTGTTTAAGCGGGGAAGAGTGACCACAGCCTCAGAACATGGGTTCAGGCTGCTGTGAATGATGTGTCTATCACAGAAATGTTTATGTGAGCTTTGATAATCACAAACAAAACCACACATGTGCTTAGTAAATACACGATGGACATCAGGCTCACAGGCCACAGCAAAGAAGTGACATCTCCATCCTAGGTTTTAGAGGTATTTGAAGACAGTCCTGGCTTCTGGGTTGGGAAAGCTAGGGACCTTTTTATAGATTCCAAAGACTCAAAATGCCAGTCAGAAGATGTTAGATCAGACACATAGGTGACTGATACATGGTTGTTACGGGGACTAAACAAATTCCAGAATAATTTTGGCTCTCAATCTGCTCCATTACAACTCTCTATAATAACGAAGTTCTAGATAGCCAATCAGTTTGCATAATCTTTGAAAGTGATTTGCCGTTTCAGGAACTTTAGTTCACACGTATCTCTTACGTTTTTGCAGCTCTGATAGACAAAAATGTTTCTTTGTCTCAATTTAGTGGGTTTTAGAAATCCTAGGTTTAATTATATAAAATTATATAGTATATATGAACTATTATATATACTTAAATGCAGCTAAAGACCAATTTAGAATCTGGAAGATCCTTGCAAACTATGACTTTTACACTTGGCCTCTGAGAACCAGTGGTCCAGGCATAGCTGTGCCCTGGACCAGTGTTATGGGAGGATGTCCATTCTAGTCATTACGATTTACTGGCCTCATGGCTAACTATTGCAGTGGAACTCCTCTTGCTGGAATGATATGAACCAAATGTTAACACGCTGCTCAGTCAGAGAACCCATTACTTAGCCTTAAATGTTTATTTATCTTTTATTTTAAGGGTACATTTGTCTGTGTGAGGGTATCGGATTCTCTGCAACTGGAATTACACTTATGAGGTGCCATGTGGGTGCTGAGAATTGAACCTGGGTCCTCTGGAAGAGCAGCCAGTGCTCTTAACCACTGAGTCATCTCTCCTGCCCAGCCTTAAATATTAAGTGTAGTCAAACTATGGTCTAGAGAATCATATTTTTGACTTCCTGTGATAGTGTGGCAAAAGACATAATTCTGGTCCTTTTATAACGTTCTAACAAACATCTGTTGTGCCTAGAACACCCCCAGCTGTGGAGCAAATTTGGCCTTTCCTGGCTATCCAATCCATGTTCCAGCAGGCGTGCCCCTGCAGACTGCGTCTGGTGAGAGCTGTTCTATAGATACTCATTTCAGCATGGACATTAAGTTATGTGATCTTTTAAAAAGGATTTGCTCTTGAGAATTTCTCATGTATTTTGATTGTGTTAACCTTTAACCACCCCATACTTCCTGAAAGGTTTTGTGAGTTTTAGTAAACTGTACGCTAGAGGGGATAGGAACCTCTAATAAAATGTTTAAAGTAGAAAAAATTAAATAGCAGTTGTGATTGTTAGGAAAGCAGTCACCACAGAATAAACTAAGCTGGGTCTGCCATTCCCAGTTCTCTTTCCTAAGAATTAGAGACTTAGTATACATTCAAATTCAATTCAAGTTAACTAGTTTAATTTAATTCTTTTTAATTAAAAATATAAAATTAGGGGCTGGAGAGATGGCTCAGTGGTTAAGAGTGCTTATTCCTCCAGCAGATCTGGGTCCAGTTTCCAGCATCCACCTGGTAGTTCACAGCCATCCCTAACTCCAGGACCAGGGGCTCTGCTGCCCTCTTCTGACGCACATGAGTGCTGCATGCACATGTGCACATACATCTGTGCCGTAGAATACACACTCATGTGCAAAAGTGAACCTTAAAAAAAATAACAAAATGCAAAACTAGGTTTTCTTTATTTGTGCATTTGTGGGGGTGAGGATATGTGTGTAGGGAGGTCAGAGGACACCTTGTGTGTGTATCTGTGGGGGTGGGGATATGTGTGTAGGGACGTCAGAGGACACCTTGTGTCTGTTGGTTCTTTCCTTCCACCTCATGAGTCCGGGAGGAACCCTCCTCAGGAGCCGCTTGAAGAGAGCACAGATGCAATGATGGAATGCCGCTCTGAGGCAGCTTGCTGTCCTGTGCACCTCAGTTTTAGCAAATATAAAGTGAAAGCGTGTGTACTGTTTTGTGTCAACTTGACACAGGCTAGAGTATCAGAGGAAAGAGCCTCAACTGAGGAAATCCCTTCTTGAGATTCACCTGTAAGGCATTTTTCTCATTTAGTGATCAGTGAGGGAGGTCCATGGTTGGTGGTTCTATCCCTGGGATGGTGGTTCCTTGTTCTGTAGGAAGGTGGGTAGAGCAAGCCATGGAAAGCAAGCCTGAGGACCTGAGTTTGAATCCCTATCACTTATGAAAAAGCCAGTGCTGTGCAGAACAAAGACAGGAGGATCATAGGACTTTCTGGTTGCCAGCCTAGCTCCTGCCTCAAGGAATGAGGCAGAGAGAGTGATAACTTGGGACACCGATGTCCTTCTCTGGGGTCTGTGAGCACACACACACTGCCCACAAAAGGAAGAGAAACACATTATACTTACCATTTTGTTTTCTCCTTTTTAAGGTCACCTTTACAAAGTTAATGTACCTGTTATGGTGACACAGACTTCTGGAAGAACAGATATTCTCCAGCACCCATTCCAGCAAGTCCTGCAACAGCTCGGGCAGCCTTCAATAATACCGAGCAGCATTCCACCATTGCACCCGTGTTCTCTTCCAGCGGCTCCCGAGAAGTCCCACAGACTGGACCCTGTGCTGCTACAGCCCACCATTCTGCGTTCCGCTCCGGTAGATAGGAAACACTTGGAAAATGCTACCACAGATAGGCGTGGGTTCCCTGGAAATGAGCATAGGACCATGCCGGAAGCTTTGCTGAGGCCACAGGAAAGCTCTCAGTACCTCGGCCTTCCTGGTGTGGGGTTTGCGCCTCACGTCACTCTAGCAGAGTCTAGCCTGGAGCCCGTCCTCGGTGTCTCAGCAAACATGACTCAGAATCTGCATGGTGGTCCTTTCCCCCAGGGTCCCCAGGGCCCTCTCCATCAGCACATGCTTGACGGGCAGCTTCCCGGCCTTAAAGACAGGATGCAAGGATGTGACTCTGGAAAGCAACTGAGGAGCACTGAGGAGCCCAGCAGCCCCCCTGCATCAGAGAAGGTAGAGTTCTGTGTTCATCTTCTTGATAGAGGAAATAGGTGGTGGCCTGTGGTTAGATTTTCTAGGCTTTTCTTTTGAGGTAAAAGATGAATCAGAATTATGTATGATTTTTTTTCCCATAGAAAATTGTTTCTTTTTTTGTGGTATCATGTTGAGTTTCACATGTCGGTTTGACTTGGGGAAGAGAGACGAGGTGAGTATGATAAAAATATTGTATGAAATTCTTAAAGAATTAATAAAGTATTACATTAAAATCAAAGGCAATTTCATTTTCTCTTTACAAACATAAACTCTTACAGGTAATTCCATTTATCCAGTTTAGTGTTTTATAGAAAATGAAACCTCGTGCTCAGATAGAACTCATCCCTAGTCCACTCATAGTCAGTAGAGTGGACAGTTGAGAACTATATGACATTTTATGTTCAGAATATTAAAATTTCTTTTTCCTTTATTTTCCATGCCTTTTCTTCTTGCTTCTTCCTTTCCCCCATTTTCCTTTCTCTCTCATTCCTTTCTTGTCTTCTTCCCCTTCCCCCTCATTCCTTTTCCTCTCTTCTCTCTCTGTCTCTTACATTACTGGGACCTCACCAGGGGCCTGGCAGATGCCAGGCAAGCATTGAACTGCATCCTCCTCCTCCAACTATTCCAGCTAGGAGGAAGATGGGGTACACTGTGGAGGAGGATGGGTACAGTGTGGAGGAGGATGGGTACAGTGTGGAGGAGGATGGGTACAGTGTGGAGGAGGATGGGTACAGTGTGGAGGAGGATGGGTACAGTGTGGAGGAGGATGGGTACAGTGTGGAGGATGATGATGAATACAGTGATGATGATGATGATGATGGGCACAATAAGGATGATGATGATGGGTACAGTGTGGAGAATGATGGGTACAGTGTAGAGGATGATGAGTAAAGTGTGGAGGAGTATGGGTACAGTGTGGAGGAGGATGATGGGTACAGTGTGGAGGATGATGAAGATGGGCACAGTGAAGATGATGATGATGGGTACAGTGTGGAGAATGATGGGTACAGTGTGGAGGATGATGAGTAAAGTGTGGAGGAGGATGGGTACAGTGTGGAGGATGATGGGTACAGTGTGGAGGATGATGAGTAAAGTGTGGAGGAGGATGGGTACAGTGTGGAGGAGGATGGGTACAGTGTGGAGGAGGATGGGTACAGTGTGGAGGATGATGGGTACAGTGTGGAGGAGGATGGGTACAGTGTGGAGGAGGATGGGTACAGTGTGGAGGATGATGGGTACAGTGTGGAGGATGATGAGTAAAGTGTGG
Source organism: Microtus oregoni (assembly GCF_018167655.1). NCBI lineage: Eukaryota > Metazoa > Chordata > Mammalia > Rodentia > Cricetidae > Microtus > Microtus oregoni. The sequence goes on along the minus strand of NW_024543093.1, from coordinate 19,972,951 downwards.
AGGAGGATGGGTACAGTGTGGAGGAGGATGGGTACAGTGTGGAGGAGGATGGGTACAGTGTGGAGGATGATGGGTACAGTGTGGAGGAGGATGGGTACAGTGTGGAGGAGGATGGGTACAGTGTGGAGGATGATGGGTACAGTGTGGAGGATGATGAGTAAAGTGTGGAGGAGGATGGGTACAGTGTGGAGGAGGATGGGTACAGTGTGGAGGAGGATGGGTACAGTGTGGAGGATGATGGGTACAGTGTGGAGGAGGATGGGTACAGTGTGGAGGAGGATGGGTACAGTGTGGAGGAGGATGGGTACAGTGTGGAGGAGGATGGGTACAGTGTGGAGGAGGATGGGTACAGTGTGGAGGAGGATGGGTACAGTGTGGAGGATGATGAGTAAAGTGTGGAGGAGGATGGGTACAGTGTGGAGGAGGATGGGTACAGTGTGGAGGATGATGAGTAAAGTGTGGAGGAGGATGGGTACAGTGTGGAGGAGGATGGGTACAGTGTGGAGGAGGATGGGTACAGTGTGGAGGAGGATGGGTACAGTGTGGAGGAGGATGGGTACAGTGTGGAGGATGATGGGTACAGTGTGGAGGATGATGAGTAAAGTGTGGAGGAGGATGGGTACAGTGTGGAGGAGGATGGGTACAGTGTGGAGGAGGATGGGTACAGTGTGGAGGATGATGGGTACAGTGTGGAGGATGATGAGTAAAGTGTGGAGGAGGATGGGTACAGTGTGGAGGAGGATGGGTACAGTGTGGAGGAGGATGGGTACAGTGTGGAGGATGATGGGTACAGTGTGGAGGAGGATGGGTACAGTGTGGAGGAGGATGGGTACAGTGTGGAGGAGGATGGGTACAGTGTGGAGGAGGATGGGTACAGTGTGGAGGAGGATGGGTACAGTGTGGAGGATGATGGGTACAGTGTGGAGGATGATGAGTAAAGTGTGGAGGAGGATGGGTACAGTGTGGAGGAGGATGGGTACAGTGTGGAGGAGGATGGGTACAGTGTGGAGGATGATGGGTACAGTGTGGAGGAGGATGGGTACAGTGTGGAGGAGGATGGGTACAGTGTGGAGGAGGATGAGTACAGTGTGGAGGAGGATGGGTACAGTGTGGAGGAGGATGGGTACAGTGACTGACTGCAGTCAAAGTATTCTAAACTATTTTGAGAGTTACAGTGATCACTGTCGGGGACAACTTGTTCTGTTTTTTGAACATTTCAGATCGTTTATAACACTTATTCTTTTAGAAAGTATGCTTTTAATTTTGGTATAAATAATTAACATTAAAATGTGAATTTTTGGTAGTTTTCTTATTTTTTCCACATAATACATACAATTTAGTAACTAAATACAGGCAAAACTCAGAAAGAATCTGATATTTGGTTTTGAGGTAGAAGTAGCTAAGTGTAAGCTGTGCTTTCTTCCTTTAGTAATTTTGGAGACATTTTCATCCTGGATTATGAATGATCTTTGCAGATTTGAGGTGTGATGATCAAGAATTTAGTCTATTTTATTAGCTGTTGTCATGTATTTTTCTTCTTGGAGAAAGTAGCTTCATTCAGGAATATTAATCAAGGATAATTTATGGGTCTCTTGGAAGCATAATAGGTTAAAATTCCAGCTTGACTACTTATAAGCAAGCAATGGAACTTTTCTTTCTGAATTCAGGGATGGTTTGTAACCTGGGTGTAATACAGCCACATAGATCAGTGAAGGCATGGGCAGACTTAGCTTTCTGGTTGGACTGTATTATGCAGGATCCTGGTGGTGGGTTAGTCAGCAGAGCTGGACTGCTCAGCAGCACGCTACCTGGAGTGGACGAATGCATGGTGCATTAGCTGTTGCTGTGTCGTCTTCTGACTTCTAGAGACCTGTGTAAAGAGAAGCCCAGCCTATTCTTCTATTGCTCAACACATCACCATTTGTCCATCCATCACCTTGAAAGACAAGCTACAGCGTCTTCCTGTATATAATGGACCTTTGCTTCTCTGCCAATTTCTTTTTTAAAAATATTTATTTATTATGTATGCAATATTCTATCTGTGTGCATGTCTGCAGGCCAGAAGAATGTAGAAGGAGCTGCGGGCCTGCTTTTCGCCTCCTAGCTCCCGGCCACCGGCTAGCTTATGCCCGGAAATAACAACACACAAATTGTATTCATTCAAATACTGCCTGGCCCATTAGTTTCAGCCTCTTTTTGGCTAATTCTCATATCTTGCTTAACCCATTTCTAATAATCTGTGTAGCACCACGAGGTGGTGTCTTACTGGGAAAGATTCAGCATGTCTGACCTGGCGGCTGGTTTCATCACATCTGACCCAGAGAGGAGAGGCATGGTGATTGCCTCACTTCCTCCCAGCATTCTGTTCTGTCTACTCCACCCACCTAAGGGCTGGCCTATCAAATGGGCCAAGGCAGTTTCTTTATTAACCAATGAAAGTAACTTCTCCATCAGAAGAGGACACCAGACCTCTTTACAGATGGTTGTGAGCCGCCATGTGGTTGCCGGGAATTGAACTCAGGACCTTTGGAAGAGCAGACAATGCTCTTAACCACTGAGCCATCTCTCCAGCCCCTGCCAATTTCTTATTTATTCTTCCTCTCATGCCTAATATTTTATTGCCGACACCAAAGATCACTAATTCTTTTAATTTTATACGTCTTTTTCTTAAAAAATTACATTTATTTATTCCTCCTGTGTAGTGATGAGGTGAGCAGGTCTGCTTTTCATTCCACCTGGCTCCTGCATGGTTAGCTTTACACCTTAAATAATAACACACAAATTGTATTCTTTTAAACACTGCCTGGCCAATTATATCTAGCCTCTTCTTGGCTAACTCTCATATCTTGCTTTAACCCATATCTAGTAATCTGTGTAGCACCACGAGGTGGTGGCTTACTGGGAAGGTTCTAACCTGCGTCCATCTTGGAGAGGAGAGCTATGGCGTCTGACTCACTTTTCTTCTTCCCAGCATTCTGTTCTGTCTACTTCACCCATCTATGTTCTCACCTATCGGGCCAAGCAGTTTCTTTATTAATTAACCAATGAAAGCAACACATAGAAAGAAGACCCACCTGCATCACTCCTGCTGTGTGTGTAGTTATGCAAACCATAGTGTTTAAGTGCAGGTCAGAGGACAACTTTAAGGAGTCAGTTCTCCCAGTTTTTTGAAGCAGGGTCTCTCATGTTTCTGTGGCAGGGCTGTGTATAACAGGGTAGCTGGCCCACAAGCTTCTGGAATATAATGCTGTCTTCACCTCTCATGTGGCCATAGGAGTACTGGGATTAGAGATGCGCACCACTGCCTCTGACTTTTGATGTGGGTTCTGGGGATCTAACTCAGGCCATTCGGCTTGCAACAGCAAGGGTTCTTCCCTGCCAAGCCATCTCACAGACCCTGGACAGTTTCTGAATCTCTTCAGGAACCCCGTCTACTAAGGAAAACCGTTTAGACATTTTTTTTTCATATTCCTCAGCCATACTAAAGTCTTCTGTGCTGTGTGTGTTAGTTTTGACATAGTTATGTTGTTCCCATGGTCAACATGCTTAGATTAGGAAACATTTAGGAGACTGTTGAAGTATGTTTCTGGGTGTGTCTATGAGAGTGTTTCCAAGGAAAAAGATGTTCTCTGCATGTGGCTGGAATTATCTAATAGGCCAGGGAACCAGATGGAAAAAAAGAGGAAGAAGGAAGCCCAGAAACAGGAGTACACTTTCTCGGCTTCCTGCTGCCAAGGTGAGCAACTTCATCCAAACCCCATGATGGTCTCCTTCATTTGAGCAACCTCATCCAAAGCATACCCCATTGCCATGATGGTCTCCTTCATTTGAGCAACCTCATCCAAAGCATACCCCATTGTCGTGATGGTCTCCTTCATTTGAGGCCAAAACCAACGAACTCAGAATCTGAAACCATGAAACAAAACAAATGGCTCTAAATTGTTTCTCTCAGATATTTGTCACAGCAACAAGGAGTCTCAGAAACACATACGGCACACAGGAGTAGGGTGGCCCAGGGTGTTATTGTCATAGGCAGCTAACATGTAGCCACTGTCACCATATCATGATTGATCAAGACTAAGTTTCTGTTAAGAATAAGAGACACAGCTGGGTGGTGGTGGTACATGTCTTTAATCCCAGCACTTGGGAGGCAGAGGCAGGTGGATCTCTGTGAGTTCGAGGCCATCCTGGTCTACAAGAGCTAGTTCGAGGACAGGCTTTAAAGCTACAGTGAATCCCTGTCTTGAAAAACAACGATAACAACAAAAGAATAAGAGATGTTTTGTCCTGCCCCTGTGAGCAACTGGATTGTACAGAATTAAAGCTGAAGATGGCAGTGATACCTAATTCTTATGTTTTGTGTTTATTGCCCTGTATTTTGACGTTCTATCCTACCAGCCACTGGAATAGTGTAGTTATTTCTGAATTGTAATGGTTGGAAGTTGGACTTGGCAAAGCTTTATCTTAAGGAATCCCATCTTATTTGTTTATGACATAGCCACAAAACCCACACACACTTTAGTCACCTTTGCAAAGTGGAAGATCTTGGTCATTGAGCTGCTGGTTTGCTCTACAGAAGGGAGGCTGAAGCAGCCACCCCACTTCATTGCATCTTCTTGCAGCTAAACTGCTGACATTTTCGACATTCACACAGGATTCACGAAGGAACCGGCACTGACATTCCTTTAGCATTCAACAGGGTAAAATTGCCATGTGCTTCTGAGGGCAGCTGGCCTCTGATTCTAGTTCCCATCAGCACACTGACGTCATTAGACAATTCCTATGCTGTGAGCCTTTTTCCTTTTCTAGCTGGAGACCCACTTCTTTGTAACGGTGAATGTCTTGTACTTGGCAGGGCTTGAGATCCTGCAAACCAAGGCAGCATCTGCGGATGCTTCCTTCACAAGCAGGGTTTCTCTGCTGCAGTAGACGGCTTATGCTGTGGGTTCCAGCAGGTAGCCTGTATTACTGTGAGGCCAAAGCCAGTCATTCCAGAAGTCATGTCTGCTGACTTGAAGACGTTTCAGTCAGTTTTGAATTATTGTTTTTTTCCAATGCATGTATCAAAAATGTAGACAAAGTATTATATTCTCCTTTCTGCAGGATTTTTCCATCTTTCAAAAGAAAAGTGCTGAAGCTCCTGCTTAATGTTTGCTCTTTGGGGAGGGAAGGACAACCCCTTCCTAACATTTCTTCTGGAGGATTTATTGGCGTGTGGTTGGCTATGTGAAGTCCTAGAGTCTTTCTGTGCACCATCCTTCAGGATTCATTGTGAATACTGTGGAACATCATTGGCTCTTTTGGCTGTGCGGTCAGGAAGACATCATAGCCAGCAGCTATGTGAACTTTCCAGTGTTTGCTTCTGAAGACAGAAGTTAGAAATGAAAAAACAAAACTGTTGAAGTCATTGATAAGAAATTTGAGTTTGTAATATTCCTTTTCTCTCTGAGTAAAAAAAGTTCCCTAGTTTAAGAAAAATAGGGTCTTATTTTAATTCAGTTCAGAGTCCTGGAGAGAGGAACAGGGAGGGGGGAAAGGAAGTGAGAAAGGGAGGGTGAAAGAAGTGAAGAGACTGGGGGGAAGGGGTCTGGGGAGGGGAGAAGAGGGTGATACGAACATTGCACACAGCCAGGGAAAGATCAGAAGAGGATGTTTGGTGTCCTTCTCTATCTTTCTATGCCTTGTCTGCTTCAAACAGGGGCTTACTGAACTGGGAGCTTCTGGTTTTTCAGCTAGCTGGCTAAGCCAGTGAACTGCTGCCTCCACTCAGCTTGGGGTTACTGGCTTGAGTAGCCACAACTACTTTCTGAAGGGTGCTGAGGATATGAACTTAGTAGCAGCAAGTACTCTTACCACCACTCTTTCCACCAAGCCAGTTTCCCAGCCCAGTCCTGGGATTTGTCATACCACTTAGTAAGCTGGTAACTCACTGAACAAAGTCCTGTAGGGGCTGCAGTTCATTTTCTACAAAAGATATTTGTAATTTAAGGTTTCCTTTTTGCTGTTAAAATGAAAAGCCACATTTGGCATTGATTCAGGACTAGGACTGACTCAGCTACTTCCTTTTAAAAAGTCAGATTCATTGAGGTAGAATCTAAATACAATAAAATTCACCTCTTTTGGTGTACAGTGTGAACTTGGGCAAACAGGCAGTTCTACAAAGCAAGCACAACTGTGCTCGGGAACCTTTGCATTATTCCCAGGAATGCTTTGGTGTGTTTGTAGTCAGTGCCTTTCCTCTGCCCCCAGTCCCTGAAGTCCTTCACTGGGTCTGCTTTCTTTCAGCATGGAGCTGCCTTTTCCAAAATGACAGTCAACTGGAGTTGTGCAGTGTGTAGCTTTAGTGGTGTGTTTGAGATTACTCTATGCTGTTGCATGCAGCAGCATATCCATTTATGAATATACCCAAGTTTACCAGGAGGGCATTTGGGTTGTTTTCTAGTTTTGGAATTTGTATAGCGTTGTGAGCCAACTTTCTGGAATGACTTTTGTTGCTGTCCTAGCCATGGTGGGTTTGTACATTCCAAGGTAGGGGCATGAAGATTAGAAAAGTTATGTAGGAGGAACAGAGATAAGAAGAACCACAGGGACACAGCATAGCAATGGGAGGGCAACTCAGTGAATTCTGATTTCTGAGTTTGCCCATGTTAATTTTCCATACGCTTTTGTACCCCAACACAAAAGGGGAGAAGAAGGCAAAAGACTGCTTTAACATGATACAAAGGACAACCAGAACAATTTCTTGGTTCAATACTTAATCCTTTTTGTTTAGACAGTGAACCCATCCTAGACCAAGAATCCTAAAGGTAGTCACTTTCTAGGTCAAACCTCCTATTTCAAAAGAAGGAGCAGAAGTATGCTTCTCTGACCTTTGATCAGGGTGGAGTGGATCTACCTGTATGAGTCATCTTAATGTCCAAAGCATCAAACCACACCCTAGGTCAGGTTGTGTACCCACACTTGGTGTCAACAACTTTGAGTGAGCAAAATAAACTCAGACTCCCTGACCTTTAGGTAAGGTGGAATAGGGTTACATTTTTGGACCTCTATGGTATAGTTGGGGTTAGATAAATATTTCTCTGGTATAAAGGGGCCACACATAAACATCTGAGAAGCCCTGTGAAAAGCATGTTGGTTCTCTGTGATAGCTCAGCTTCAATTTTAATTGCCTGTACTGATTTATTTCTGGGCATTCTTTCTTCTACTTGACCCATGACTATTTGCTTTATTGTAGGGGTTTTAAAGTAAGCTGGGCATCAGAGAAAGAGTCCTTGAAATTTTTTCTTTTTCAAAATCATTTTGGCTGTTCTAATTCTTCTGTATTTCCATAGAAATGTGACAATCAGCTTGTTAACTGAAAACAAAACAAAACAAAACAACAAAAACCTGAAACCCAGCTGGGATTTCTTTTGGGCTGTGTCAACTCTATAGATATACCAAGAGAGAATTGACTGACAAGCACAGTCTGTTCAGAATGTTTATTTTTTCAGTCCTGGGAGGGCTAGGTTTCCAGGGACATATCTATTCCATCTACCTTTCTGTTTTCTTTAAAGATTTGTTTTTAATATTATGTATATGAATGTGTGTGCCTGTGTACATGACTGCAGGTGTCCATGGAGGCCAGAAGAAGGTGTGAGGTCTTTTGGAGCTGGAGTTACTGGTGTCTGTGAGCTGCTCAGCATGGGTTCTGGGATGCTAGAAGAGCAGCATATACTTTTAACTGCTGAGTCTCCTGTCTAGCTCTCCTAGACTTCTCATTGTGTTGGTGGTGAAGTGTTCTTAGCATTCTCTCAAGGCTCCTTGTGTCTGTAAGGTCAGTAGTGATGTTCCTTGTTTTACTTAGGATTTGGGGTGTATGAATCTTCTTTTTCTAAACAAAGAGGCATCTATTTCATCACTCTGAAGAACTGACTTTTAATTTTATTACTTTCCTTTTCTCTTTCTCCATTTTTTTGTTTTATTTCTGTTCGTTAGTACTTCTGATAACCTTGAATCCCACCCCACCCCCTACACCACCATTCTGTCATGTTAGGTTGTTAATCTGAGATTGGTCTTTTAAATTTTAGTATATACAACTTTAAATTTCCCTTCTAGGACCTGTAAACTTTGGAATGTGTGTTATGTGTCCTTCATTTTAAATTTTATTATTTATTGAGAGCCCATGCTGGTCTTGAACTGACAGTCCTCCTGCCTCAGCCTGTTGAGTGCTAGGCTTACAAGTATGTGCTCCATACTGAACTGTTGTTTCATTTAAGAACTTAAGATTTTGTAATTTCTTTTTTAACCCACTGAGTTTGAATATATGTTGTTTAATTGATACATATTTATAGATTTTGTAGTTTTCGTCATGCTATTTCTTGTTGTGAATTTCTAATATTTATTCCAATTTTTGTAACTTTATTCACAATTATTTCTAGTATTATGATCATAAAAGATGCCTAATATGATTTTTTTCTTTCTGAATTTGCCTTTCATAAGCAAACTTAGTGAAAATTTGCTTTTGATGAATGGAGAGTTCCTTTGTATCTCGTCCCAGTCAGTTATTATCCACTTGACACAAGTTAGAGTTATCTTGGAAGACAGATCCACAGTTGAGGAATTGTCTCCATTGGCCTTTTGGAATGTGTATAGGGCAGTTTCTTATTGCTAGTTGATGTAGGCGGGCCAGCCCACTGTGGGTGGTGCCATGCCTAGGCAGGTAGGCCTGGGCAGTATAAGGAAGGCAGCTGAGCAAACCAGGGAAAATAAGCCAGAAGGCAGCATTCCTCCATGTTTCCATTTCTGCTCCTGTTTGGGCTCCTGCCCTGATCTTCCTGCAGTGATGGGCTATGACTTTGATTTGGTCATGGTGTTGATAACACTGACAGAAAATGAACCAAAAGAGATGTCTATTCTAAGTCCTACTGATTATATTGTTAAATTCATTATTTGATCATTGAATTTCTATCTGTATACCACTAGAAGTGAGGCTGTCCTAGCATTGTCGCTGCCTTCCATTCTTTCAGTGTTTGTTACATATGTGACTCGGATATTTGGTGACATATTTATAATTATAATCTTGTTGATGAGATAATCCTTAGAATTCTGTGTTTCTCTTTCCTCCCTCTCTTCTTTACTTCCTCATATTTATAACAGTTTTTTTTACCTACAGTCTGTTTTTTCTTTCTATTTTCTCTCCCTTCCTTCTTTCCTTCCTTCCTTCCTTCCTTCCTCTCTCTTTCTTCCTTCTCTTTCTCTCTCTTTCTCTTTCTTTCTCTCTCTCTCTTCAAATGATACATCTTCTACTGATCTTTTTGCTACTATTATGTGCCTTTTAATTTTCTGTCCTTTTATTTTTCAACCTATCCATGTTCTTAGATTTTCAGTTATGGTCATGTAGACAGCAGATGGTTGGATTCTATCCTTTCCAATCCAGTCTGCCTGCAGTCTATGTGTTTTGTTTGGGAAATGATTTGGACAGAGTATGTCTCCTGCTGGTTTAGTCTCCAGAAAGGTGGAGCTGATGTAGGAGCATTTGAAAAGGAAGATGAACTCAGTCATATCCTAGGTCCACCATCAGGATAGATTCATGATGAGCTCCTAGAATGGGATGGCTCAAAGAGTATCCCCATGAACTTCAGGTGTGACAAGAAATTGGCTTGGCTCCTCCCTGGGTTCTAGTATTCCACTCTTCTCCATATGGTCCCTCCATTGTGATTCCCCATGCTTATGAATCTCCATCAGACTCAAGCAGGTACTGACTCCTTCTGAAGTCCCAGAATATGAACAACTGTTGTAAGGAGAGGGCCTGCTTGTTTGTCCCAGCCACCTGGCTAGCTTAGCCCTGAAATAACCATACAGAAATTGTATTAATTAAATCACTGCCTGGCCATTATCTCTAGCCTCTTATTGGCTAACTCTTACATCTTAATTTAACCCATTTCTATTAATCTGTGTATTGCCATTTGGCAGTGGCTTACCGGGAAAGATTTTAACCAGAGTCCATCTCAGGCAGAGGATCCATGGCATCCCCCTGACTCTGCTTTCTTCCTCCCAGCATTCAGTTCTGTTTTCCATGCCTACCTAAGTTCTGCCGTATCAAAAGGCCAAGGCAGTTTCTTTATTCATTAACCAATGAAAGCAACACATAAACAGAAAGACCTCCTACACCAAACAACCTCTTTTCTTTATAGATTTCTCAGGCTCAGGTAATTTGTAAGAACAACACAAAATGGATTGATAGAAATGATTTGATTTATGTATGTTTTAGGTAATTATTGATAGGGAAGGGGTAACTCATATCATTTTGTTGCTTGTTTTATATGTGCCTTGGGATTATGTTCTTTGATTTCTTCTTTGCTGTTTTCTTTTCTGTTTAGTTGGCATTCTTGTATTGGTACATTTTTGATTTCCTTAACATTCCCACTGTGTGATATTCTCTAGCTGTTTTCATTTTGGTTATTATGGGGGTTAAATATATTGACTTCACATGGTAATAACCCCTTTGATTCTGACAACAACAAAAGCTTTCTTCATACTTCAGCCATTCTCTGCTTTTCCTTATTGTCACAGGTTGTATTTACATATTTAGATTCATAGATTTATGCTTTTGTCTCTTAAACCTTAGAGAAGAATAAAAAGACCATTGCAGTAAAATTATAGTAATGTGGGAATCTGTGTTTGCTGGTGTCAACTCCCCTTTTGGAAAATATCTTCCTGTTGTTTCCCAGTTAGTATCCTTTGATTTCATCTCAAAGGACTCCTAGGAAAACCAGTGGTGATGGATGCCTTTACCTTTTATCTGGGAATGGTTTAATTTTCACCTCTTGTTTAAGATGGAAGGTAAACTTTATGCAAGGGGGGAGGGAGGAGTGGCAACAGCAGTACAAACCACTACAACAGTGTTTGTTGGGATTGTATTCAACACCTTCTTTATTTTAAGCACTTTATATTGTCCCTCTGCATTCTGCTTTTGGGTATTATGCTAGAAATCTGGCAAAGAGTTAACGAATGTTAACTTAATGTTAACTTAACTAATGTTAATTGCTTTTCTCTTCCTGCTTCAAATGTATTGATTTACAATTTCAATTATTTATTGTTAGGTGTAGACATACAAGTTTTCTAAGCTGATCTTATATTCTGTCACCTGTTAAAACCAGGGAATTTTGTATAGTCCTTAGAAATGTGTTATGCAGTTGTAATCATTGTGAACAGAACCAACTTAATTGATTCCTTTCCAACATCTTTTTCTTTCTTTTTTTTCTCATCTCTCTAAGACTTCTAGTCCATAATTAGAGTGAGAGAGAGCAAGCATTTCACTCTTGGTCCCAAGGGAATAATGTCGAGTCTTGTTAGCAAGTGCTGTGCTGGCTGTGGGCTTTTGTAGATGCTTTTACAGGTGGGCAAAGTTTCCTTCGGTAAAAAATTGCTGAGAGCGGCCTAGGAAAGAGAATGGGGGAAGATGCAAGCCTTTAACCCTGGCATCTGAGAGGCAGAGGCAGTTGTGAGCTGCCTGATGCTGGTGGGTGCTGAGAATTAGTGCTGTGTCAGTTCTTCAGCCCTCACCTTAGATACTTTTAACAGATCTGTGTCATATTTAAAGTGCTTTCTTATACACAGGATATTATCGTGTCTTGCTAATTTCGTCCATCCTTATGGCTTTGTAATTGGTGTGTTTAGACCATTTATACCTGTATATTTACTAAACTGCTTGTTGTTTGGTTCTGTGTTCTTCTCTTTTTTTCTGCATACTTTTGATTCTTTCTTTGTCTGTATTGATTGTACTAATGACTCCTTCAGATAGAATTTTTACTCTGATAATTTTTATTTTTAGAATTTCCATTTGACTTATACTTTCCCTATGCCCAAGGAAATTCCCATGCTAGGGCCATGCTTATTCATGCTGCCCATGTTTCTCACTGGATTGCCTACCATCAATCACAGTCTGATTCTGACATTAGAGTCTGATTCTGACATCACAGTCTGATTCTGACATCATAGTCTGATTCTGACATCGGAGTCTGACCCTCTTGGTTGGCTTTCCTGCCTGTAGCTGGCCTTTCTTGCTTTTTTAGTTCCTTGTTATTTTTTTATTTTGATTAATGGTCAGAAATCTTGTATAGAAAAGGAGAGACTCTGGTTTATAGTAGATACACTTGGAGATAGCCATCATTCTCATGGAGAGATGTACTTATATGTTCCACACAACCACGGGCTTTTTGTCCTTCAGTGTCCAGTACCCCAGAGAGATTTTTTTAAAAAATGAAGTCAAGCAAAGCTGTGATATGACAGTTTGTTTGGCTTCTGCTCTTTGGTAGTGTGGCAGTGGTATTCTTTTTAGCATTTTTATCGTGACAGTGGCCATTTTTTGTACATGAATAAACGTTATCTTGTATATATATATATATATATATATATATATATATATATATATTGGTTTTTCGAGACAGGGTTTCTCTGTGGTTTTAGAGCCTGTCCTGGAACAAGCTCTTGTAGACCAGGCTGGTCTCGAACTCACAAAGATCCACCTGCCTCTGCCTCCCAAGTGCTGGGATTAAAGGTGTGCGCCACCACTGCCCGGCTTTGTTTCTATAAACACCATAGCCATTCACTTCTGCATAAATGATGCACCCTCATTTGTCTGTGAATGCATTGTTTCCAATGTTATAAAAGTTAATTGCATGTAAACTAATTACTTATCTGTGTATTAATGTTAAATATCTGTAAGGTTATTTTTAAGAGTGCTTTATGGGGATTCATTGTAGAGAATATTTATATGGATATGCATCCCAGAAGCTTAGCCATCCACTCATAAAAAAGCTGAGTATTTCCCATGTTAAAGCAGTATCTTGAGGTGACGCATTAAGGTGTATAATTGTGTTGCCTGTATCATCACAGCACAGGCGTGCAAAGAGAGTCTATTTGTTCAAACTACAATAAAGCTTCTTGAGTCTGCTTGGAAGTCTTGCTAGCTTCAATGACCTTGAAGAATCCAATAGTTCCTTAGGCTTCTATGAGGTCTGATAGCTAACCTTTCTATGCCCTTGGTCTGTACTTGTTCGCCTTGTCCTGAGAGCCAATGTGATCTACTATTAGATACCATGTGTCCCCATGCCCACATGCTTCCCAAGCAGCTGCCATGCCCTTGTGTTGCCTGATGGCACCTGGAGCTCATCACTAAGTCTTTGTTTCTGAGACAGTGGCCTTGAACTCACGTAATCCTCTTGCCTTAGCATGCAGGGCCAGATCTGGACTTCCATTAGTGTTCAAATTATTCTCATTTCCTTTTAGTCATTAAAATAAATGATTAAAACCACATAAAGTCATTTTAATGAGAAAAAATAAATGTTTCTGTTAATTATCTTTACAAAAGAGAGGAGTTTTGAAAATCACTTCTCATATACAACTATGTTCATATTGGGCATAAGTCTCTTAGAAACATGTCATACATTTAAATACCTTGGGCAGTGCATTAATCTGAAGTTTTGCTTAATTTCCCAAATACAGGTTTTTGAAATACCTTTCAAACCATGCTTATAGTGCATATTCCCTTTTATTACATATATATGTTTATACATTGGTTTCTTAAAGGGATGATTTTGTTTAAAAAGATAAGCATTTCAGTTCCTTTCTTTTTTTTTGTTCCCCCTCTTTATTTTTGTTGTGCATGACATGTGTATACATATTGTGAGTATCTATGCCTGTGTATGTATGAATGAACATGTGTGTTTGTATCTCTAGGTATGTGACAAATGACTGGCTCTCTGTGTTTTGAAATATAAGATGTTTGGGACACTGTTAAAAAAAATATGGACTTTTTTTCCTCAGAAAAAAAAAGATAAGCATTTTGCTGTAAGTTCTGTAGTATTTATGGTTACATAAAGTACCTCTTTTTGTTAAAAAGCTTGGAGCTTTGGGGGAGCTCTAGCCCACCTGTGACAGACTTGAAGTTTGGGGGAGCGCTAGCCTACCTATGACAGACTTGAAGTTTGGGGGAGCGCTAGCCCACCTGTGACAGACTTGAAGTTTGGGGGAGCTCTAGCCTACCTGTGACAGACTTGAAGTTTGGGGGAGCACTAGCCCACCTGTGACAGACTTGAAGTTTGGGAGAACGCTAGCCTACCTGTGACAGATTAGTGAGAGTTTATAGGGTGCACTGGAGGGGCACCCTCTGTAAACAAGCTTGGGCTTTAATTCCATTTCACTCTTTGCTGCCTTTGTGGTCTTGTAAGCCATAGAGTCTTAGTACTTAGATTTAAATTAGAAAATGCGTATAAAATATTTGTAAACTCTTTTTGAGAGAGAGCATGATAAAAGTAATGGTTATCTATATAGCCAGGTTAATAATTAAATTTACTTCCACCATCACTATCCATTTCCAGGTTTCCATCATCTTAAAGAATGGTACCTGCAATGGTTTGAATGAAAACGGCTCCCATAGGCCTATAGGGAGTGGCACTATGAGGAGCTGTGGCCTCGTTGGAGTAGGTACAGCATTGTTGGAGGAAGTGTGCCACTGGGGATGGGCTTTGAGGTCTCAGATTCTCAAGCCAGGCCCAGTGACTCACTCTCTTCCTGCTGCCTGTAGATAGAGAACTCTCAAAGTTCCTCTCCAGCCCATGTCTGCCTGTGAGCTGCCATGCTTCGCACCATGATGATAATGGTTAAATCTCTGAACTATAAGCCAGTTTTAATTAAATGTTTTTTTATAAAGCTTGTCGTGGTCATGGTGTCTCTTCACAGCAGTAGAAACCCTAACTGAGATAGTATCTGCCCCTGATGCCTTTCTTCCTCCCACATCTTGGTAGTCTTCGCTTTACTTCTGTCCCCACAAACATTTCTACAATAGGCTCCTCGGGCTAAGTGAAATAACATTGCTGTTCTGTATTGACTGCTTTGACCTATGTCGTCCTTTGGCAGTTGCATTCATTCCTAAAGTCACTGTCTTTCCTACATCATTCAGTTGCCATTTTAATCATGTTAAAATTCAGTAGGAATGTATATAAAAGCTAGCAAATAGTATGGGAAAGCAGGGAGCTCATTAGGTGCTAGTGTATGATTGTGTGTTTACTTCACTTGTAACTGAACAACCTTTCTTGTTAGAAATGCTAAAGACATCCCAGAATTCCAAGTTTAAAGACTGATCTTAGAAGACAGATATATGTTTAAATGGCTACTTATGTAGTATTTGCCAGTCATTTAACATTCATATTCAGTGTTCTAATGCCCCGCGTGACCTGGAGAACTCAACAGTGCCTCTTCTTTTTGCAGAATGCTACTTCTGAAAGGGACCTGAATATTCAGGTAATCGATGATGACATTAATGAAATAATTCAAATAGATGGCACTGGCGATAACTCATCTACTGAAGATGTGGGAAGTATGGGAGACATAGATGAGAATGAATTCCCAGGGATCACGGATGCAGGTGACCTCACAGTGCTTGAGGAAGAAGCTGACAGTGTATCAAATGAAGATTCAACTGCAAACAGCAGTGACAACGAGGACCATCAAATAGACACCACAGAAGAGGTGACGAGCTCACCTGAGCCGAGACTTGTTTCCCTAACTAATGAGAGTCGTGCTTTTGTGTGCTTCAGAACCAAATGCAGTTCTAGTTAAGATCAACCTCATCTTTTGTCTTAAAATCAGAATCATCTGTATGTAGGGCCTTAGCATTCCCACTTTAGCTGCAATTTAACTGCCACTACATGGTTAGAAATTGGTTTTCTATTCGCTGCTTTTAATCAGACATAGTAGGAGGCTTCGGAGATAGAGTTTTTGTACTTTTCTAATAAATGTGATGAAGTTTGAGTAGAATGTGGTAGTTCAGTTGGTAAGGGCGTTTGACTCTCACTTGTGGCTGCCTTCATATATCTGCCTATGGTGTTGTCTTATCTGAGTTCCTATCTTCAACAGTCCTGGTATCCTCTGGGTCTCATTGAACTTGTCATTTCATGGATGAGAAAACTTAGATACAAGAAATTTTGATAATTTGCCCAAGGTCAATGTAATTATTAAGTGGTCAAACTGGAATTCAAATCTAGGTGATTTGACTTTAAAGCAAAAAGCACTATTCTGTCTCTTCAGGCCCCTTTACCTCTATGTTCTTCGATCTTTAAAAAAATTTGAAGTAACGTGAAATCGCTTAATGTGACCATCTTTCATCTTTAGGATCCTCTAAATTCCGGAGATGACGTCAGTGAGCAGGACGTGCCAGACCTGTTTGACACAGAGAATGTAATTGTCTGTCAATATGATAAGGTACTGTGCTCACCTTTGTACTTGGAGCTTATTAATTGAACTTATATTGGGAGGCATATAAAATACTGTGATATATGATGGCAAGTTCCAGTTCTCAGTCAAGTGACTCATAGAGCAGCTGTTTAATTCTGTATGTGTGTGCATGTTCATTGTGTGCACATTTGTGTGGGTGCACATGTATGTATGGATGTGTATGTGCACGGAGGCCAGAGGATAACTTCTGCTGTTGTTCCTTAGGTGCTTTCTACCTTGTTTTTAGAGACAGGGCTTTTCATCAGCCTGGAGCTAACCACGTAGGCTAGGCTGTCTGCTCAACAAGTCCCATTGATCTGCCCACTTGCCTCTCCAGCGCTGGGATTCCAAGTTTGCACTGCTATGCTCAGCTCCTTTTCATGTGGAGCTGGGTCTCAAGCTCAGGTCCTTATGTTTGTCCGGTCACCTTTTGAGTGATCTCTGCAGCCCACTTCTGTAAAGGTGAGGGTATGTTTTGGGTCTACTATTGTGCTGTGTGGGATAGTAGCACTCAAAAGTGATAATCATTGTTTTCCTCCTGGTGAACTGAGCCTAGGACGTACCACTTGTGAGGCAAGGGCTCTGCGCTAAGCCATTAGGCTGCATCCCTGCCCTAAATGATAATCTCTGTCTTAAGGAGGTGATGATCTTATTCAAACACAGCATTTCCTACAGGATTAAAAACAAATCACACACGATAAGATGACAGAGCGCGACAAGTAAAGCGAATGCTGGTGACACATGAACCAAACCTTAAGCTATGTGGTAGAGAGCAAGGAAATACAAGAAACCTTTATTGTTGGAATTCTCTGCAAACCCTCATGGGCGATTTCAAAGCCCCCCCTTGAAATGGGGCTTGCCTGACTTGTCCCTTGGAGATGTATGTGCTGGAAGGCAGGCATGCAGCATAGCATGATATGAAGCAGATAGATAGAGGGATGGATTATGTGCATAGGACAATCTTAGCAGCTTTGTTTGGGATGCCCACATCCTTGCTACTACTCATCATGCGATACTTAGATCTGTGCCTTCCTGGTGAATATGAAGTGGATATTAATGTAGTATTTTTATATACTTAAAGGAGACAGAGGATAATGCTTTTAATTGCTATAAAAGTTAACTCTTACTCTACAAAAACTCCTTATTACTTCTACTATTTTGTATAGATAGAAACTGGTAATTTATCAGGTTTGGTTTCCCTCTCCATTAAAATGCAAACTCTTCAAAGACAGTATTTTTTCTACTTACAAATCTTAAGGTCTATAGTCATCCCTCTATACCTGAAGTTTCCTCTGCAGAGTCAACCAAGGGGATCAAAACCCTTTGCAAAATTACACATTTACTGAACATTTACAGACTTATTTTTGGTCACTATTTCCTGAACAATTCAGTATTACTGTCATTTAAAAGTATTTGTACCACATTAGGTGCTACAAATAGCCTAGAGATTGTATATAAATCTTCCAGGAGGGTGTATATTGCTTGTATGAAATATATAAGGTCATTTATATAAGGGATCTGAGCAATCCACAGACTTGGGTCTATGTAGCTATGGAGTCAATTATTGTTATTTTGATAAGGAGTGATGGTTCTCATTATGTATGAATGACTTAATATATCTCCAGTACTTGAGCTAGTATTTTGCTTATAGGAACTCAAATGTTTGCTAAAGAATGAATAAAGTATCTTGAGAAGATCTTATATTTAGGGCCAGAATAATCCCACTTGCTATTTTAAAGAATAGCAAGTGATCCCTTATTTTACAAACGTAGTCTGAATTACTTTTCTCTCTCCAGATTCACCGAAGCAAGAACAGATGGAAATTCTACTTGAAAGACGGTGTCATGTGCTTTGGAGGGAGAGACTATGTGTTTGCAAAAGCCATTGGTGAGGCCGAGTGGTAAACACTAGAAGCTTGGTGCATCAGCTCTGCGAACCTGAGGGATTAGTATATTGTATGTTGTGAACCACAATTTTATATGTAGTCCATCAAAGAGGTGATTAACCTTTTTGTTCACCATATTGAATAAAATAAAATTATAGTTCAAATGCAGATGCAAATCTACAGCCTTACATTTCCTTTGTTTTCCGGCTTGGCTGGTCTCCCCTATGGTCTCTATCATTTTCAAGCATAATTGCACTGGTTGTTACAGGGCATGAGATGTCACATTTAGTGATTAGAAAAGTCACCATAGCCCACCTACGTTCCCTCATACCCCTTGTCTTTTAAAAATGCAGACAAAATCTATCCAAAAGTAAGCTATAAGATGAAGGGAAATAACCATTCTCTCCATGCACTGATCTAACTATTGGTAAGTTTGAGGTAGCCACATAGAGAAGTTAGAGCTTACAAATTACTTTGAATCTGGTACTCACTCGCCAGCCTCAGATGATGCTGTTTAGAAACCCAGGTCTTGTGGAGTTATCTGAGTCAGTGATTCCCAAGGTTTTGGCCGGGATCCATACGATAGAACACACTTAGAATGTGAAGCCTCTATTTGAGTGCACATGGACACACACGACAGAGTGCAGTAAAGATGTCAGAAGTTACACCTCCCTTTGGCATGGAGGCCTTCTGCATTATCTGATTGACTCTGTGCTGTTGAAATAAATAACAAAAATAACAACCTGGATAGTTTTGGCTCACAAACTTGATTTCATTTGTAATAGTTTATACTTTTTTTTAAAAATTAAGGTTTATTTATTTTTAATTTTATGTATATGGATGTTTTGCCTGAATGTATGTCTGTGTATCAAACTCATGTAGAACCCATGGAGGCCAGAAGACAGCCTTAGATCCTCTGAATCTGGAGTTATGCACAGTTATTATCTGTTATCTGGGTGCTAGGAATTGATTCTGGGTCCTCCCAAAGAACAGGCAGTACATTTAACTGCTGGGCTATCTTTTCAGCTTGGATTAACATTTTTTTAAAAAAAATTATGCTGATTGTCTTAGGGTTTCTATTGCTGTGTTAAAATACTATGATCAAAAGCAGCTTGTGTAGGAAACAGTTTATTTTGCATATACATTCACATCACAGTTAGTTATGAAGGCAGGACAGGAAACTGGAGTCAGGAGCTAATGAAGATGGAGGAGTGATGCTTACTGGCTTGTTCCTCTTGGCTGGCTCAGCCTGCCTTCTTATAGAACCCAGAACCATAAGCCCAAGGGGTTTCCCACCTATAATGGGCTGGACCCTCCCCCATCAGTTACTAAGAAACGACTCTATAGACTTACTGAGGGTTGCCTCCTCTCAGATGACTCTGCAATGTATCAAGTTGACACAAAAGCTAGTTAGCACAATGATATCCACAACTTTATTGTTTAATTTAATATGGACGTGGTATCCTATTTATAGGATCCATTTCTCAGCAAGATTATTCATGATTTTTCTTTGCCATATCATTTTTAACTAACATTCCATTCATTAATAATGCTAACAGGGTTTGGTGGGATATTTTTATACACATTTCTAGCATGCATCAGTAAAATACAGCCTTCCTTTTTCTACCCTTCCCCAATGCCCTACCCAATCTTTGGTTACCACTATTCTAGATTCAAGTCAACTTTCTTTTTAATAAATTATTAAAACTTTATTGTAAGAATTAAATTATGAAATTTGCAGATAAATAGGTGGAACTGAAACAGTTGTCCTGAGTGAGGTAACTCAGACCCAGAAAAACAAACATTATATGTTTTCTCTTATATGTGGTTATTAAAAAGTTTTATACCATGTATACATGCACACACACATTATATTCTTAACAGTTGGATAATATCCCATTGGGTAAATGTACCACAGTTTTCATTATCCTCTCATCAGTTGATGAACATCTCATTTATTTCACATTTCTGACTAGTATGAATGAACACAGATGAGCAAGTAACTTTTGTTATGTGTGTCAGAGTCCCATGCCCTAACATAAACTACTTGTCCCTCTCTGGATCGTGGAGGTGCAAGAGTAACTGAGACACAGTTCACACAGCAATAAAGAAGGGAGTCTCAAGCTTCATTCAAATCCTGAAGATCACCTGCATTTATTATCCAACACCTTTTATCCCCCAAGGCAAACTAAGGTGGAAGTTCATTAACATTGTGCTTCCAGGATAGCAGGACTACAGTCACATCTGCAGCTCAGTCACTAGCTTGGAATTTACACCTCTTTTCAGGCGATCTACATAATTACAAAAGAAAAGGAGCAACATATTCTGAGCTTTTGTTAGGGTGGTGACAGCCTGTCTGGCAGGGTACTGTGACTGCTCTGGATACCAACTTTGGCCTGAGAACTTGGCTGTCACACCAAGTAGAAATATGGGCCTACAGATGTGGAGCCCTTTGGGTATGTTCCCAAGAGTGGACGAGTCTCACCCAGCTACAAAACCTGTTAGCTGTAATAACAACCTGCCTACAGGGTATGGCCACTGGTGCAATAGTGGCACAAATGTTAGGATAGTAACCAACCACTTCAAAGAATGGATTTAAGGCTTACTCCATAAGATGGAACCTATACCTGATTTTGTGCCACTCCCTATGAGATTATGGGGGCCAAATAATTCAAACTACCACACTTACTATTTACTTCTTATTTTTATTCTTTGAGTATGTTTGATCATATTCACCCCTCCTCCAATCCTCCTACCCCTCTTCCCTGACCACCCGACTTTGTGTCCTCTTTTTATTTCTAGGCCTACTGAGTCCACTTTGTACTTCTTGTATATTCTTGGATATAAATAGCCTCCCACTGGGGCATGGCTGACCTAACTAGGGGTCAAACTCCGAGAAAACCGACTCTCCCTGCCTCAAATGCTGTCAATTGCCTCTGGTTCCTTGACTGTGTAGGGCTTCATGCTCACCTTCCCTCTCCATGCTGGAATTTCGTCTGGCTCAGGCATGCAAAGGTCTTGTGCATGCTGTCACATCCGTCGTGTGTGTTCACATGTGCTCTGATGTGCCGTGCCAGGAAAAAAAAGTGTTTACTTTCAGCCATCATCACTCCTGCCTCTTTCAGGCTTTCTGCCCCCTCATCCCTTGGGAGGATGGGGTATCATCTAGGTGTCCCATTTATGGCTAAGCACTCTACAGTCTATTATTCTCTGCACCTTGGCCCACTGCGAGTCTCTGTGTTAGTTGCTGCCTATTGCAAGTAGAAGCTTCTCTTATGAGGGTTGAGACATGGGTTAATCTGGGAGCACAATGATAAGTTAGATCATTTAGTACTATGTTCATTTAGCAAAAATAATAGTAATAAATTCTTCCCTCAAACTATCACCTGTCTGACACTTATTGGTTCTTGGCCCTAGTAATGGTTCCAGCCACAGGTTTCAATCTAATAGTTTGAAAATAGTTTGTTTCTCCCATGATGCTTATGCTGCTGTAGTGCCAATGAGCATGTTTTGCCAGGTTGAGTGTTGTTGTAGTTCTCAGGTTTCATATCTGGGTAAGAGTGATGATTACTTTTTCCTCTAATAGCGAGAATAACACCTTCCATCACCAAAAGCTAGGCAGTAGTTGAAACTTCCAGGTGAGTATCAGCTTGATAAGAATGTTCTATTTCTCAAGTGTCTTTAGTAATAAGGTATTAGTTTCATGTTCTTGAAGGTAACCAAGGATTTTGACAATAGTCTGTAAAGCTTGGGGGTCTAAGGACACTTACAGGCCAATGACTCCAAAGGAGATAATCCGTTCCTGACACTGGGCTTTTTATTTATTTGTGTGTGATTTCCAGTAGAGGCAAATGTTACCCTGTTATAGAATAGCTGCATTTAGACTGTATATATGTGTATGTATATATTTTAGGAAGCTTTTATTGTAGTAACCTTCCATATGACTTTTTCAAAAGGTCGGTAGTGTTGTTTATCCCTTCAGGTATTCCCCCATTTTTCCTGCCCTCCATTTTCAAATTTAATCCTCTCCATTCCACTATTTCCCTTTAACTCTTTATATCTCATATCCAATGTAAGTATTTCTTACTGCCTGTTGTAGCAAGGCACCATGGTATAATTTTTTAAGTCTGTAGATAATCTCTTAATAAATGTCATGTGCCATTTTACTGATGGAGAAAATGTCTTGTGGGGCTAGAGTTCACTGTGTTAGATATCTGTGAGAGTAGCATGTGTCCCAATTCTGTGCCAGCATCCTTTGAGGACTTCACAAACCTTCCTCCTACTCAATTCTGATAGTGCTCTTAAATGTTCTTCCTATTTCCTGCAAGCCAAGATCTTATTGAAATTACACAGAATTAGTATCTTAGGGACCAAGTGTCTGACCTTTCCTGGTCCTCTTCTTTTGCTTGCTTTATTCAATGCACAGAGCACCCCAACAGGTGCTGGATATGTGCAAACAATCCCTAGCACAGCACAGACTTCACAGAGCAATGTTTGTTTTTTTTAAATATTAACTGACATCTTGGTGTTATTTACATTCAATGGGGGAACTATTAAGTTTGGAGCAAATAGCAACAGCTAGTTATGGTAAAAAAGCAGGGGACTTTATCTCAAGACTCCAGGGCAAGCTTGAAATCTCAGTACCAAACCCTACATGTACCATGCCTTTGTCTATATGTGCTTCCTGCTGCATAGCATGAGAGTTAATTTGTTGTTATGTATTAGAGCCTTCTTTGCAGCGCCATTGTCACAGGTTGTCCTGTCATTAAGTAAAACAAAGGTTATTTAAATGTGATATTGTGACAGAGAAATTGTTAACCAAAGTGGCTGCTAAATGACTCATAGCACAGTGTGAATATGCTAGACAAAATCATGATCCAGTCCTCGTGTGATTGAGTGTGAGGGTATGAGATTTATAGTACCATGCAGTGAAGTAACCAATCAGAAATGCGTCAAATGCTTATTTCTGGAGTTTTCCATCTAATATTTTCAGGCTGGTTGATTGTGACTAATTGATCACCTATCTTTGAAGGGAAAATTATTTTTGTGTATAAGAATATGTGTGGGTATGCATGTACAGATGTCAGAGGTCAGCATAGGGTATTCTGTTGTTCACTCTCATCTTAAATTTTGAGATAAGGTCTTTCACTGAACCTTGAGCTCACCAATTCTGCTAGTCTGGCTAACAGATGAGCTCCAGAATTCTGTGTCCACCATACAATGCTGGATTACAGATATACATGACTGCTCCCTATTTTAATGTGGGTGCTGGGGTTCTGAACTCAGGTCCTCATGCTTGTATGGCAAGTATTTGATGGGGAACCCCCTTCAGCCAATGGCCTTTGAGAGGCTGGACCAGGTTGAGACATGTCTTTGGGGTACCAGAAAGTCACGGTCCCAACCATTCACCCCTCTCTTCCCACGCTTCACACCTGGATGTTGGACCCCCATTCCTGTTCCATGAGTTTCCTTTTTTTAAAATTAAAAAAAAAACATTAGTATGAAAGACCCTCGACGAGGACCTCTTTTCGGGAGGAGACCTCCCCAACGCCAAGGAACAGGCTGAGACCGCACGGATGCAAATCGCAAGAGGTTTATTGAGTAGACACAGGTACCTGTGGGCAGCAAGATCTCTCGGAAGATTTGCGCACTTGCCAACTGGAGGGCGGGCTTTTTATAGGGAAGAGCAAAAAGCAAGTTTACAGAAGCAAAAGCGTGGTTATCGATCGACCGGAATGAGGCGGGGGCATGAATGGTTTCCCCTCTCAGCATGGGTGTCAGCAAGAAGCAAGTTTACAGAAGCAAAAGCGTGGTTATCGGAATGCGGGGGGGGGGGCATGAAAGGTTTCCTCTCTCAGCATGGATGCCTGGCAACAATCATCCTGTTCCTATCTTATAGCTAACCTGCTTTGTTGACATCCTATCTTATTGACATCTTGCCTTGCAGTCTTCCTATCTCTATCTCCTGTTCTCTCAGGCACCTGGGATGTTCTAAAGGGAGCAGGCTGGCTGCTGATCCGGAGATTTGTTTAAAACAAACAGGACATTCCCCCGGGAGCATGCTAGCTGCGGGTTTTGGGGAGGGGGTCTGTAGGGTCTTTCAAGTATACTCTATTCAGAGTTATCTTGGGATTCTTTGACTCACATTCTCCTCATTTCATGTGCCCCATTTCATCTGGCACCCAACATTGGGCCAAGTCCATGCTTACTGGGAACCTCCTGGTTCACCAGCATGGGCAATTTTCTCTCCTGCTTGTGGCCCATCTGACATTGCTTAGGAACCTGACATTCCCTGCCTGCTGCCTCTCCAGCTGGTGATCCCTGCAGTGTTTCTATCACACCATGCATTGTTTGTGGCTCATGACTGAAGGAAAGCTTCCTTCTTATTCTGACCACAAACTCTAGGAATTGCTTTGATTGTCCTTAATGACTGTTCTTAATTTTTTTTTTTTTTTTTTTTTGGTTTTTCGAGACAGGGTTTCTCTGTGGTTTTGGAGCCTGTCCTGGAACTAGCTCTTGTAGACCAGGCTGGTCTCGAACTCACAGAGATCCGCCTGCCTCTGCCTCCCGAGTGCTGGGATTAAAGGCGTGTGCCACCACCGCCCGGCTGTTCTTAATTTGTTAAACAAAGCATATTTATCAGCATCTAAGTTGATGACGATGTGTGGAACCAAAGTGAATGATCCCAGAAAAGCCAGGGGGAGCTTCTCCTCCATGTCCCTCTGCTACATGGCTACAACCACAACACCTGCTGGCCAATAAAGGTTATTACACCTACTCCAATTCACTGTAATTGCCTATGATAAGTAAGATTTTAAAATTACATGATTACTGACAATATTACCATTCAGGAATTTATTTCTTATGCTATGGATGGTATCCTGCAAGGCTTATGTGATTTCCCATATATATCCATTTGTTTGATTTTGGGAATTAGTTTTTTTCATATTATATCATTAAGAAAATGGTTTGATAACAGACCAAAGAATGAGGCACTTTTAGAAATGATACAGTATTTACAGACAAATAATGAACAGCTAGTTGAAAAAATTAATTTGACTGACAAAATCCAATAATCAAAATCCAGTCAAAGGGGCTGAGACATTGTCTGAAAGAATTCATGCTGTTGAATTTAACAATCAGAATCTGTTGAAAAGTTATGATAGGTTAATGGATAAGGTATCTCTCCATGAAGGCACTATGCACACCATCAAAATTATGTCCAAGGATAAGACGCTATCTTTTCTGGACAAATTTCATGCCTTGGAATCATCATTGAGGACATTAAAATGCAACACTGGAAAGGAGATTTGGACTTTACAAAAGGCAGTGGTAAAAATATTTGAAAAGATTGAGGAAATTATCAAAATTGATGAGCAAGGAGATAAGGGACAAAGACAGGATTTCGCTTGTACATGGCCAGTACATGACAGAGTCTGGAATGACATACCCAGATTTTTAGCTGCCTATCTGGTAATATCCTCTGAGAAGTCATCTGGCACAAAATACTCTAAAGTAGTCAAAGAATATATATGGCAACCTATAGGTATGAGCAATCTAAAGGAAATTAAGCAAGCAATAGTATCTTATGGTCTGCATTCACCATGTGTTAGGGAAATGGTGAAAACGTGGGCTTCCAGCAATAAGGCTACCCCACACAATTGTCTTCAATTAATCTCAACAGTTCTAGAAAATGGACCCCAACTGCTATGGAAATGCTATTGGCAAGAAGAGGCAAAAATTTTAGAACAACAGGGAAAAGCGAAAGGATTTGAGTCACCCCAAGATCAAATTCTTGGTGAGTGTCATTACTCTGATTCCCAGGATCAGGCTCTCTATGATGAACACACCTTGTTCTATGTAGCACATCAGTTTTAAATACTTGGGTCAGGATTCAGGAACTAGGAAAGAGAATTGAATCATATATTATGATTAAAAAGGGCCAGAGAGAATCCTTTAGTCAATTTTTTATGAAGATTGACTAAAGCTGTACAAGTAGTAGTTACAGACCCGGACCTAGATGTAAATTTATTGAATCTCTGGATTTTGAAATTGCCAACTTAGAATGAAAAGACATCCTTGGGCCATTAAAGGTCAGATCAGCACCAATAGATGAATGGATCTTGCATAAAATGAATGTTGAAACACTTGACTATAGCACTGAGACTTGGGTAGGAGAAGCGATTTCCAATGGTATGAGGAGAAACCAAAATGCCAAATGTTTTAATTGCAGTAGAATAAGACATCTGAAAAGAGATTGTAGACAAGGAATTCCTATGAATAATGTCTCCTCTGGGAATTGTTGGGGACCAAGAAACCCCCCGACCTAAAGTATTGGCCAATCTTCCTCATCCTCTCTGCAAAAACAGCTTGCTGCCAAAACAGCTTGCTGCATAGCCAGCTGTGATATAGTTCTCAGAATGACATGACCACAAGGTGCCAAGACACAAGGTGCCAAGACACGGCCTAACCACGTAGATGTTTCAAGAGATATATTGCTTCCTCCCTGGCCTAGGGTGCAATAGTTTCCGCTCCCCTCTAACCCTACCCCTCCCAACCAAAACCACTCTATAAGAATAAACCCCTGCCTGCAATAAACGGAACCTAGACACATCTCAGACTGACTCTGTCATTCTTTATACGCTTTCTCTTTCCCCCCATTCCTACCCAGGTGATCCCGAACTCGAGGCCCACGAATTACGTGGCCTGCTGGTCAGGTCAGGGAATGGCAAGAATGGGTGGTCTCAGCCTTCTGGAATATGTAGGAGATGTGGCAAAGGCCAGCATTGGACCAATGAATGTAGATTGAAAAAGGGCAGACAAGGCCACCCAATACCATCGGGAAACTCCTTGGGGAACCTTTTGCAGGCCCCATGTCAAACGTGGTCTAGTTATTCCCAGTCACTATGGAGAACATGTCTTATCAGGAAAATTAAAAAATCTGGTGCCTACTGTAAAAGACCATACTATTCTGGATGATGGAATAGACATGGAGGGTGAATCAAAAACTCCAATAGGAAATGTATATCTTGGAAGACTTTTATAAATTATCAAAGACCAAAGCTGACCAAAGCTAAGAGTGTGTATAAATAACATTGTAACTGAGGGATTACTTGACACAGATGCAGACATGAGTATTGTTACTCCAGAATCTTGGCATCCAAATTGGCCTCTTCACGAGGCAGATGTTAAATTCCTAGGAATTGGAACCCAATCTCAAGTGAAACAAAGCACAAGATGGGTTGAATGCATAGGGCCAGAAGAAGAGAGGTAGGCTGAGGCCATATGTAGCTAATATTGCAGTGAGTTTATGGGTGGTGGCCTGTTGAAGCAATGGAATACCCAGATTAACATTCCTATAGTCCCCAAAACTCAGGTTTCTGGAAAGGACATTATAAGGTATTATACACAAAGGTCATCGGCCATTCAGGCTGTACAAGAACATAAAGCAAATGGAAAACCTTCAGAGGTACTAATATTCCTGCCTTTAAAATGGTTAACTGAGAAACCAATATGGGTTAAACAATGACCATTAACAGAAGACAAACTACAGGCTTTAGAACAGCTGATACAGGAGCAACTAGATGCTCACCATATTGAAGAATCAACCAGCCCTTGAAATCCTCCTGTATTTCTTGTTAAGAAGAAATCTGGAGCCAGGCAGTGGTGGTGCACGCCTTTAATCCCACTTTAATTCCAGCACTCGGGAGGCAGAGGCAGGTGGATTTTGGTGAGTTCGAGGCCAGCCTGCTCTACAAGAGCTAGTGCCAGGACAGGAACCAAAAGCTAAGGAGAAACCCTGTCTCGAAAATAAAAAAAAATAAATAAATAAAAAGAAAGAAAAGAAAAATAAAGAAAAAATCTGGAAAATGAGATTAGTGACAGGTCTCTAGGAGCCATCAGCAAGGTTTTTCAACCCATGGTCCCTCTACAATCTGTAATTTCTCTGCCTTCTCTATTAACAAAACGATGGCCTCTTATAGTTATTGATTTAAAAGTTTGTTTCTTTACTATACCTTTACAAGAAAAGAATAGAAAAATTTGCCTTCATAGTGCCTACTTATAATAACTCTCAGCCTACTAGGAGATACCAGTGGAACTGTAGAACATGGCATTTAAATAAGTTAGGGTTCTGTTGAGATGAGACATGACTGCTCCTGGCAGCACCAATCTATTCCCAAGAGAATATTGAGCACTGAAGACACTCTGCTTGGAGCTTGTTTTCTTCTTGGCAAAACTGGCCTTTGGGCAAGGAACTGCCCATGCCTCCACCACTGATAAAATGCATGGCATCCAGACTGGACAAGAAGGATATAAGAAAAAAGACTACCAAACCTTGCAAAGACAGGGTAAAACAGTTTTAAAAAATTTTCCTGCCACTGAAAATGGTCTGTAAGCTACTCTAGGTTGCTTCAACATTACAAAAGAGACTTTGCCCAAGTAGCCAGTTTTCTCTGTCATCTTCTGCACATTTTGAAAGCTGCTAGATTGTACTTCCTTCCTACTCAAGTAATATTATCTCCCTTCTCAGGCTTTCAATTGGGTTGAAGATTAGGTAGACGCAGTTACTTTTCTCTTATGCTTTAACCAAGCCCTTTCTAATACAAGGCTTAGACTCCTTAGGATAGATTGATTATTGAAACATTTAGCATATGTTCCTTACTTAATATAGTTTATGCTGGTTCTAATTCTAATTTTTATACTTGATATCTGTTCTTGTTGTATATAGTTTTGTATTTGATTTGGAACTCTCTTATTTAAACAAAAGGGGTAGGTGATGATAAACCTCCTTCAGCCAATAGCCTTTGAGAGGCTGGACCAAGTTGAGGCATGTCTTTCGGGTACCAAAAAGCTGTGGTCTTAACCACTTGCTGCATTCCACATGGAAGATAGACCCCCATTCCTGTTCTGTGAGTTTCCTTTTTTAATAAAGGAAAACCTTAGTATACTCGATTCGAAGTTATCTTGGGATTATTTGACTTGTGTTCTCCACATTTGACACATTCTGCAGCAAGTATTTTATCAACAGAGCTGTCTGCTTAGCCCAGAAATTATTATTTTCTATATGAACCTATTTATTGAAATACTTTGTGAGGGAGGTTCTGAATTTATATTTAGAATTAATATGTTAAGAAAAATTCAGTGATGTCCTTTATAACAAGTGTAACAAGTTGAGAACAAAATACCAATTTCTTCTAAAGTTATTTTTATAAGTTTAGATGATTTATTCCAGATTGATTAATTCTTCTAAGTCATTTTGCAGTCCGCTTATAACAATATCTAACAGTAAAAAAGTATGAGAGATATAAAATCATAGAGTGAATGACTGTTTATGATTTTGCCATGAGAGATTATACAGATTGTAGCACACATTTTATACATGTCATACATGAAATAAGCAACAAAGGCAGTTTTATATTTTAGTTATGAAAATGAACCAGTTTGAAATCTGGGGATGTTACGAGAAAGTAATTTGTCTTTCTAGCCCAGGTGAGATAAAGATGGACTTGTGTAGGGGATTAACACTCCAGTGTGGGGGAAAGGAAAAAGGTGATATAGAAGAATGCTCAAGATGTCTATAGGTGATGGAGAAATGACTCAGTGGTTGAGAGGACTGGCTGTTCTTTCAGAGGATTAGGTTTGATTCCCAGCACCTACACGGCGCAGTTCCAGCGGATCCAGATATGCATGCAGTGCACATGTGGCATGCAGGCCAAAGAAGTCTGTAGAGAGAGACTACTGTGCGTTACATACTTAGTATGTCCTTTATTTTACACAGAGACAGTGTCTTAACTATAATTCACTAGGGAAGGAACAGATCAAAGAGCAAAACCCCGCAGTTTGGACTCCAAAGGAAGTAGAAACAAGGACAAGGGATATATTACTCTGATGTAAGAATGACATAGGCTCTAACATGAAGATGGAAGGGAAAGGCTTAGGGAAGAGTAACTGGTTCAGGTCATTTTATGAAGAAAATAGCAGAATAAAGGATGTGCAGGTCTGAGGACATGGTTTATATTCTCTGAGTGTTGGCCTAGTAGTGTATGCTTCCATTTTCCAGGTGTTGATGAGTTGCTTGGGAATTCTATGCAGGTATGTGATGAGAGGAAATAGGATTTTGGTAAGACTCATCGCTGGTATGTATGATGTGAAGACTTGGGAGAGACTGGGTATGAGTACAAATGGGTAACTGTGGCATAGTCCAGGAGGAAGGAGTGGGGAGGTCCTGAGATGTATGCAAGGCACTGGGGATAGAAATTAAAGACCAGGTTGGAGGATAATTCAAACATAGATCTTATGGGTGGGAGGATATGAGAAGGAAGAAGACAGAAAACTGTGACTTCATTTATTAAACCTAAAATTACAATGTGGAAAATAAAGATCATTATCTGTGTGAGAGGTCATGAATTGCTTTCAGACATACTATGAGTTCTTTATGCTCAAACTATTTGAGTGTGTGCTGGCTTAAAAGCTTATTTACAAGGATAAGTTTGAATCTTCTTGTTTTACTGTTTTTTTTTTCTTACTAAGTTGTTTTGTTCCTGGGATTTACAAATCAGAAAGAACATCAAGTAGTTACACAGTAGCATGATGAGTGTGTATTCTGTTGTACTGTTGAAACAGGCTCCAGAATGATCAGGAGAGTTCCACCTGAACCAAGTCATTTGTCATGGAGCAGAAAAGTCATACATGTAAAAAATACAGAATATATTTTTTAAAAAGCTTACAATCTTCTCTGAATCATTTACCATAATGACTTAAGAACTGAGGGCAAACTGAATGTGTGGGATCTAGTTGTGGCTAGACATGTATTTAATAAACGCTCACAGGGAGTTGAAAACTGACAATAGCTAAGATATCCACCAGCAGGAGAAGCGATGTTTAAGATTGCTGTGGTAGAATTTTAGCCAGCAATGAAAAGGAATGAATGGATTGTTTAAGATTGCTGTGGTAGAATTTTAGCCAGCAATGAAAAGGAATGAATGGATTGTTTAAGATTGCTGTGGTAGAATTTTAGCCAGCAATGAAAAGGAATGAATGGATTGTTTAAGATTGCTGTGGTAGAATATTAGCCAGCAATGAAAAGGAATGAATGGATTGTTTAAGATTGCTATAGCAGAATTTTAGCCAGCAATGAAAAGGAATGAATGGATTGTTTAAGATTGCTATGGTAGAATTTTAGCCAACAATGAAAAGGAATGAATGGATTGTTTAAGATTGCTATAGTAGAATTTTAGCCAGCAATGAAAAGGAATGAACGTGTTCAAGCAATTAAATGGATAAATAGTAAAACCATTATACTGTCCCAGAGATGTTGTGACAAAGTGTATGTGTTATATACCTACAATTATATGCCATATAGGACAGGAAATACTAATCCGTTATTGTTTGATCTGGCGATCAGCACCTCTGTGATAGGGCTGAGCAACCCTCTAATGGTAACAATGTACTGAATCTTGATAGAAGCTTGAGTTGCACAGGAGCATGAAATTCCCAAAATTCAAGTGGCACACTTAAGGTATGTCCATTTCTCTGCACATAAACTATACCTGAGATGTAAATAAACATGAAATTACACTTTGGTGTATAAGAGCTCTAAAGTTCATATGCACGGGATTGTATGATATATCCTTTTGTGTAAGGCTGATGCCTGCAAATTACTTTAAAATATCAAAATATAAAACACACCAATGTACAGTTACATAATAGGTAATTGCATAGTAATGTATGAAAGTTATTGGAGTAAATAGTGTTGACTCTAAATGGTGGTGACATATGGGTGTTCACTACATAGCTCCTTTAACATTTCCATACATTTGAAAATGTTCATACTATAATAGTGGGGAAAATTTAAAGAACTTTGAATGTGTATAAACTCATAGGTAACAAAACCTATCTATCCAATTTTTTTATTTGTCTATACATGAATGTATCTTATTTTTTGGTATATTTCAAGCAAAGTAACTCTTGGAAAACCATGATTACCAATACGGATAATATTTAATGATTGATTACCAATCATTAAGAGACTAGGATTTGGGAGAGTTTTGAGATTGAATCATTTTATGAATCTTTTACTAATTTTCAGCACTTTCAAAAATGATAATCAGTTTTTCTCTCATAAAAGATTAATGGCATCTGCTCCATAGGGTTTTTATAAAGATTCAGTTGGTGAAATTACATAATAAAAAAATAGAAAAAAATAAAAACCAAGATGTTGGGTGTATAAGGAACCTTTGAAAAAAAGTCAAAGCAGCAAACGGAAGTGCTGCAATTAGACATATAGTTTGGTTGTTCTTTAAAACTCAACTATAGAAGTAAAAATGCTTCTAATAAATATTAGATATATTTTTTCAATTTACTGCAAGGGATGGAAATAATGTAAATTAATCATTTTCAATATTTAAGTAGTTTGTTTTGCTTAAAATTGCAAAGTTCAAGAAATAAAAACTTTTCCTTGTCGATTTAATCAGTTCAACTGGGCATGTTTATTGTGTATCATTTCCAAGATCCTAAGGTAGGAGATGAGGAAGCAATATGGGCTGAGGTGCGCTCCTACCTACTAGGTTTCCATGATCTGCAAGCTAGACAAGTATGCAAAAACATGTCTTCAGATGGAAAGTGGAAAGTATACAGGAGACAGAAGTCTCTAGAAAAGAGCTGCCTAACAGAACTCCCCACACTACAGACAAAACAGTTGGCATCTGTACTGTCCATTACTAGTCAGATATGGGAAGCACTTGGAATACGGCTAAGAAACTTCTATTTGCCATGTAAGGCTAATGGCTACCACACTGCACAGTGCGTCTCTTAAATGCGTTTATCAAACTGTTTCATGACAAAGACCACGTAAAATTTTCAATCTGTTATGAACTAATACTTTTGGAGACTACAGCAAAAATAACAAGACTGAAGTGAAAAAGACCAGAGACATGCAAAAATGACACCTTAGTTTTTCTTAATATTAGATTCAACAAACAAAATTACTCTTCTCTAAATTGTTACAAAAGTTCCTAAACACTCCTGAAATTAATGTCATCGAGTTCCAGAGGGCAGTTCTGACTGCCCAGTTCCATTGACCACCTGTCACGGGCCACTTTCTGAACCAAGTACAATTCTCCTAAAGTGCTTAAGAATAAATATTTTTCTAAAACGCATTATATGAAAGTGACTAGCTCAGGTAGACTTTTCTCTCCCCCATATCTAAGTACAATTCAGTAATGAAGTTACCACATTAGCATTCTTGGTGGCAAGTCTTGTCTAGGACAGCAGGATGTTGACAGTGCACTCTGGACAACTTCAGAGCAGCTTCGAAAGGCTTACTTGATCCTGGGAAGCCGTTTTTGCAGTTGGAGGTATAGGCAGAGAATTCCTTCCTTCTGTAACGTTCAGCCCGGTGTCGACAGCAGCCAAATTTGCTCAGCAGCAGAAAGAAATCTCTTTGAAATGCCTTTGTGAAAATTGCATACAGAAATGGATTGGCACAAGAATTGACAGGATAAAAAAGGACCAGTAAAACTTTGGAGTTGGTGACAGTGATGAGAGGCACTTTGAAGGCTGCTGAGATGGCAAAGAAAGAGATTGGTGCCACACACGTGAAGTCTGTGAAGATGAGAATGGCCATCTTCTTAGCAATCTTAGTATCCTTGTTAGTAGCCACCAGCTCTGGATTTTGAACTGCAAAGTAAATCTGAATGTAGCAAGCACAGATAATGAGGAAGGCCACCACATTGAGGATCAAGATGGATAATATGTAGACTTGTGAGAGAGTGGATTCCACATCCATGGGGAGGCAGATGCTGACCTTCATGTAATTGCTGACACCCACAAGGGGCAACATGGCAATCAGACTAGAAAAGAGCCAGCCTCCCAGCATGATTGGGATGGCATGTCTCAGCCGCAGCTTTTGGTCCAGCTGCACAGCATAGGTGATGGTGTGCCACCGCTCTAGAGTGATGACTGTGAGTGTGTAGACCGAGAGCTCGCTGGCAAACACAGTGAAGAAGCCAGCTGCACTGCAGCCGCTGCCGGTCTGCCAGTCTATGGCGTGGTTATAGTACTGGCCTTTGGTCTGGGCGTCCACTGAAGCAATGAGCAGCAGATAGAGCCCCATGCAGAAGTCTGCAAAGGAGAGATTACACATGAGAAAACGGGGCACCGTCAGTTTGTAGCGGCTGGTCAGGAGAACAAAGAGGACTGTCAAGTTGCCAACGATGGCTAGGATATTAATCAGCCAAATCAGGACCCGAAGGAAGGCGTAGCCCATGATATCTTCACAGGGATTAAAAGCGTCTGGTTCTGGAGCACAATGGAGCGTCTTGGGTGAGCAGAAGCCATAATCATAATCCCAGCCACTCAATTCACTCTCCTCAAAAATTGCGTAATAGCTGCAAGACAAACATTGACTTGAGGGAAATGTAAGAGGTGTCCTATATTTCTGAGTATTAAAATAAATTCAAGAATCATTCTTAGTGGGCTTTTAGAGCCTAAGAAACAAAAGAAAACAGTCATCATGACCTAGACTTACATTTACTTGTTAAATTACCTCATTTGATGGAATTCTTTCAAAAGAAAATGAAAAGCCTCTAGATGGTATAATATATATCTATTTAGCATGCTGATGCAAAGACTTAATGAAGCTGTTTACGAGGGATGATTTTCTTTGGAAAACAAGTTTAGAGACATAAAATATACATGCTAAATTTAAAAGAATCCTTTCTTGGCATTTTCTTATCTATTCATCTCATTTAGTTGCTATGCAAATTGCTACCAAGCTGTTTGTAGCAGCACACAGTGGGGCTGCAAGGCTGGCAGCATTAAGAATCATCCATCAGCTATTGGGGTCTTGTTTCCAATGAAGTCCCTGCTTAATGTAGTATTCCAAATGGGAACCAGAAAACAATGGCAGATTACTACAAATTTAGGAGTAGAGGAAGAAAAACAAGGGCAACAGTAAGAAGGATGAAATCCATCACTCCTTAGGGTATGAGTCTGTGGCTGGTGGAGCATCCCAACCCACTGAGATTCCTGGGCTTACATCCACACTCTCTCTTGGGGAACTGTTACTGATTTCTTTTCTTGACAGCCCTTATCTGGTTTTAGTTCTCTCCAATACAGTCTCCTGGAATGGCCTTTTTAAAATAGAAATCTCGATAGAATTTCCCCATTGTCTCAGTGTGTGGGTGCACCCCTCGCTGGGTCTGAAAAAACATGGGATAAATCCGGACTAGCTGAACATAGCAGACAATGAGGACTACTGAGAACTCAAGAACAATCGCAGTGGGTTTTTGATCCTACACGTACTGGCTTTGGGGGAGCCTAGGCAGTTTGGATGCTCACCTTACTAGACCTGGATAGAGGTGGGCAGTCCTTGGGCTTCGCACAGGTCAGGGAACCCTGATTGCTCTTCGAGCAGATGAGGGAGGGGGACTTGATCGGGGGAGGGGGAGGGAAATGGGAGGCGGTGGCAGGGAGGAGGCAGAAATCCTTAATAAATAAATAAATTAAAAAAAATAAAAAAATAAAACAGAAATCTCAACTCTACTTTGGCAGTTCAGCGCTTCTCCATGTCCTATCATTTGTGGGATAAAAGTCACACTTTTTCCTTTTGATGGCTTTGCTTGGCCTGGGTTTCACCTACTTCTGGAAATGTTCTTTCTTTTCTTTCTAATCCTAAGGAGAAAATTCTCCCTCATCCTGAAAGACAAATCCTCAAAACAACCATTCTTGCTCTCATTCTCCAAAGAGTTCATTATTCTTTTTTTCTGCTAGAGTTGCATTTAGTTATCAAAACATACTGCCAATAAGTAATGATGTGTGTTTATCTCATTTAATATTCTTTTAGTATTTTAGACAGGATCTTATTTAGCCCAGGCTAGTCTTAATGTTGCTACATAGCTAAGGTTGGCCTTAAACTCTTGATCTTAACTCTCAAGTGTTGGATTATAGGTATGCATTATCATTCTTGGCTATCTCTTAATTTTCGTGTGTGTGTGTGTGTGTGTGTGTGTGTGTGTGTGTGTGTAATAGAGGAGAATCATGGATGCAACCATCCACCTTTGTTTTTTGAGATGGGGACTTTCATTGGTCTAGAACTTACCAAGTAAGACAGGCTGGCTGGCCTGTCTCACTCTTCAGCAATGGGACTGCAAGCTTATGGGACCACATTCTTTCTATTTTAAAATGTGGGTTCTGGGAATCAAGCTCAGGTATTCGTGATTGCAAGACAAAAACTTTACCAGGATCAATATCTTACTTCTGAAGTCACAGTCTTTAGCAGAGTTTTGGTTATGTTAAATACATTTTTTTTTGGATTGAACAACTCTACACTAAGAAACCATGGTTCTGGGGGCTGGAGAGATGGCTCAGTGGTTAAGAGCATTGCCTGCTCTTCCAAAGGTCCTGAGTTCAATTCCCAGCAACCACATGGTGGCTCACAACCATCTGTAATGGGGTCTGGTGCTCTCTTCTGGCCTGCAGGCATACATACAGACTATTGTATACATAACAAATAAATAAATAAATATTTTTTTAAAAAAAGAAACCATGGTTCTGGAAGGAATTAATAAGGCATGAGAACCTTGAGCATGTATTTGATGATCGTGGGCTCAGTGAGTTTTGACTTTGTTCATAATCTGCTAGTTTTGGGAGTTGGAGAAATGAGTATAATTTTCTGTAATTTTTACCTTAGAGTTTTTGTCATTAAAAGTATTTTTTTGCTCACCAGGAGGATAGGGCTAGTTTCCTCCAAACTGGCCAGCTTTTATAGTTCTAGAAGGTGCTTTGTAGGGAAAAAAAAAGTCATCAATAGTGTGACTCATCTG
This sequence comes from Microtus oregoni, assembly GCF_018167655.1. Lineage (NCBI taxonomy): Eukaryota > Metazoa > Chordata > Mammalia > Rodentia > Cricetidae > Microtus > Microtus oregoni. Next base: position 19,935,988 of record NW_024543093.1, on the reverse strand, counting down.
TGACCCCTGTGAAGAATAATAATTTCATGAGTGCAATAGTGGTTCAACAGTTAGAGGGGTAATCAACCTCTGTTTGAATTTAAGGTATACTCTACAAGAGGAAATGCATGCCAGGTACTGTAAATCTGGCTAGGAATTTATGGATGTGGAGTTTAGAGGCCATAGGGATGAACCTACCACTATTATTTTTATTTATTATTGTTATTTTTCTAAGTGGACACAGCATCAAACTGGTCTTTAAATCAATCTTTACACCCATATATTGATTCAGATCTCAGACTTTATTAAAGAAGTTGCTTTGTGCCATGAATGTCAATTAATGCAGAAACTTACAATTGGTCAAAAGTCAGAGAGTAAGTGTCAGTAGGGTGTTTAGCCATAAAAGAGACACCATGCCCACACCGAAGACTCAGGAACCATCATGGAAGAGTGGATGGAAAGATTTTAGTAGCCAGAGTTTGGAGAGGAACAGAATGGGCAGTATCTTCTGGATATTGCAGGACAGCTGACCTCATGAACTCACAGCAGCTGTGGCTTCTTGCTTAAGATCTGCAGAAGTTAACAGTCCTGTACGGAGAGCTGCATAAGATCTGTACAAGGTCCAGCACTGTGAGTGGCTCATAAGCCCAGACTCCTGGGGATCTTTGGACAGTTAATGGCTTCTGGGAAAGGGAACACCACTTTTCTGTAAGAATCCGGATCCTGGTACATCAATCATGCCTCCAGTGAATAGCCCCACATCTATGAATGTGTAGCCAACACACACTAGATTCAGTAAGTTATTTAAAAAAGGCATAAAATTAGAGGAGATGGGAGGCAGACATAGGGAGATTTGGGGGAAGGAGTGGGTGTGAATATGATCAAAACACATTATATGAAATTCCCAAAGAATTAAAAATATTTTTTAAAGTATTTTTCCCTACTCTTAAAACCTTTCATATGTACTTGGAAGTTGTACCTAATTCACTAAAGTGATGAGAATATATCTAAGGCATTCAGTATCAAAGGGAATATGTAGGTTTTTTTGTTTTTGTTTTTAAAAAAAGATGCGAAAATGCCCAATAAGGGAAAGGACTGTGGCCACACAAGGCACAGTATAGGAACCTTATCTGTGTTATTATTAAATAACTTAAACAATACACTTACTTTTTATATCATAGATATCAATATAATTACATACTATTAGTTTTCCAGGAGAAGACGGTTATAAAGAATTATTAAGGAAACGAATCCTTCTTAATACTGGTGCTTAGAGATCATTTTATTGAGTTCCTCATATTGTTAGAAAGGAAACCATAATTAAAGAAGATGGGGATAGGCCTATGATCCTTTGTGGGGACAGTGTCGGGATTTGGCCTCTACATCCTGAGCTCAGAGATCTTTATCATTTTTCAGTCAGTGGTTTCCAAAGTGTGGTTGGGTGGATCAATGTCTGTCTGAACCATCAGGGTGCTTGTTTAAAGTGCAGATCAAAATCTATAGGCATGGAGCCCAGGAATCTACACTTCAAGCAGGTTTTGTAGATGCCTCATACAAAACAGTAGCACAAAACTGGATAAAAATATTCCAACCATTGTTGTCTTTATTTCTTTTACTCTTCCCCTCATCAAATCATCACAACTGTTTGAGGTACTGATTTAAACTTCTAGGAATTCTGCCATGATTTCTGAACACATATAAGTAAGGGGTCCCACATGTTCTGCCTCCTCATCCCCCTCCTTGATGTTTTAGTCCTACCAGGCATATGTCTGGCAGATTTTTCTCCTGGGCTAGCCTGCAAGGACAGTGTCATGCATACTGACAAAGGCAGGTTCTGCTGGCTATGTTAGGGAGTGTGAATAGACTCAGGGGTTTAGGAGGCAGAGGCAGTGACTGCTCCAGTGACAACTGAGAGGGAAAGAGGAAATATGTTTTCTTTTTTTTTAGGAGGTTGGTGGTGTCAGTCACAGTGGTGAGAATACCAGATTTTCTTGGGAAGAACAGCTAAGGCTCAGGGGATGGCTTCAGAATGAGTATCTGGTGGAGCTTTACCTTTATTTTAAAAATGTGTTTTCAGGGGCAAGCAACATAGCTCAACTGGTAAGTGCTTACCTAGTATGAATGGGTCCCTGGATTTACTACTTAGCACCAAATAGACTAGATATAAGAATGCATGCCTAGACTCCCAGAGGACCTAGGAAATCAGAGGGTTCAAGGTAATTTTGACTACATAGTTTGAGGCCATCATAGGCTATGTTTAAAAAATAAATGTTTCCATGGGGAGCAATGCAACTTAGATTGTGTAATAATTTAAGGTATGGAGGGTGTGAGCTACACATTGGAGCCTTGTCTTAAAGCAGCATTACCATAGGAAACCCAAAGGTGATTCTCATTTGGAAAGACTGGGTAGGGCCAATGGCAGTTTCTGAGGGTGGATTAAGTCTCTATGCATGACCACCCTTGGCACCACAACTGAATGTACTTAGAAATGTTTTTTTTTTTTAGTATGGGAAGTTTTTTTGTACATGTGTCACTTTTATTGGTTAATGAATAAAGAAGCTGCTTTGGCATGTGATAGGGTAGAATAGAACTAGGCAGGAAAATTAACTGAATGCTGGGAGAGAGTAGGTGGAGTCAGTGAGACACCATGTAGCCACCACAGGAGACAGATGTGCTGGAACCTTGCCGGTAAACCATGATCCTTGTGGTAAAATATAAAATAATGGAAATGGGTTAATTTAAGATGTAAAAGCTAGCCAGTACGTGCTGTGAGACAATGGTCTTGAATCCTGTAAAGATTTGTTACTTGTATTGGTTTAATAATACACTGATTGGCCAGTAGCCAGACAGAAAGTATAGTTGGCCAGAATAGGAGAACTCTGGGAAGAGGAAAGGCTCAGTCTGCAGTTGTCACCCAAACACAGAGGAAGCAAGATAAGAATGCCTCACTGATAAAAGTACCAAGCCACTGGCTAACACAGACAAGAATTATGTGTTAATGTAAGATATAAAGTGGACAACAATATCTACATAAAACCTGAAAGAGCTTGGGAAGTAATTCTAAACACAAAAGAACAGAGTTAAGCATGGTTTCTTGGTAGCATCATTTTCTCAGTGGCTCTGTTTGCTAAAGGCAAGCATGTCTTATTTAAGAGAGGCTTCCTGACTCAGCTTTAGCTGAAAAACCTTGCAGCTCTCTTAAGAGGCCCAGCCACAATACACTTAAATGGTGTTTATGAATAGCCAACAGCATAATTCATGGTGGTGGTAGGGACCTTGGAATGCCATAGAGTTGTGTCAATAAACATGGCTCCCACCAGTACCTCCACTATGAAGTTAGACTCACAGAAAGCTAAGAAATGGGGTGGATCCTGTCGTCAAAGTCTGGTTTTGTAGTCCTCCAGGGTGCATGGGAGGAATGGTAATAAACGTGGCTTAGGGACATGGGGGCTTGTCTTCCGAAGCATGCTCTTTTACAGTTGAAGGTAAGGGAAATGCCAGATCAGAGAGCGTTTAAAGCAGGAAAAATGTTAGAATCAGTCAGTAGAATAGACATGTGGCTGCCATCTAGTGTATGGTAATGATGACATTAAGATTAATGTGAAGGGGCCGGGGAGATGGTGCCATTGGGAAATGTTCACTGTGCAAGCATGAGGACCTGAGTTGGGTCCCTAGAACTCTCGTGAAAACCCCAGTATTGGGAAACTGGAGACGAGAGGGTTCCTCCAGCTCATGGGCCTGTCAGCTTAGCCTAACTGGTGAGCTCTAGGTCTCAGGGAGAGACCCGGTCTCAAAAACACAGAATGGGCAGCTTCTGAGAAATGATACCCAAGGTGCAGTCTGGCCTCCCATGTAAGCACATGTGTGTGCATCCACACATACAGGAACACACATGGAAGAATGATCCCATAATCAGGAGCTCAGTGGTTGAGCTAGCCTCAAAGTCTTTGAAGGGAAGAACCTGCCTTTAGAAGCTGTGTCTGCAATCAGCTTGTCTTTATGGAATGTGCCTAGAGATGGCTCCTTCAGATGAAGCCCTCATTTAGTGTTGCCCTTAGTGATACCCAAATGTCTGAAAATGAAACAGCAGTTTTATATACATTAATACATATAGTAACAACTTTGTTATATTCTTAAAAGAAACCTTTTCATTTCCTTTTGATTTAAAAAAAAACAGCTAAGATAACATGTACAACTCGCTGCAACTTGCAAAGAAAAGAGGTTCCCATTTTAAACTATAGAAAAACACCTTGCAAACATCCACTCACCAAGACTTTTATCAAAAGCAAATCGTCACAGCAAATAACAATGAGGTGCCCGTGGAAAAAGACAAGCGCCTGCATGAGAATACTTACAGCGTTTCATTATTTGGTTTCCTCGCTGCGCTTTCACATTGTTTGGAAAAGTTTTCAAAAATGGAAAATGAAAAATTCTGTCTGGAAGAGACGAGGTAGGAAAAAGAAAAGAAAAACAAACCATTGAGCTTTTGATTCTTTAACCTGATCATTTTTATTTATGCCTTACTCATCCACATTCTTAGCCTATCACTCCCTCAGTGTGTTCTGCACCATTGTCCTGACTGAAACACTTCCTGAGGAGAGAGCAAAGCCCCCTGCATTGTCCTTAGCCTGTCTCCAGCTTAGAGAAAATGCTTTTGAATGCCGAGTGCTTTGTGTGGGTTTGGGAGAAGGGGGAGAAAAACCCAGGTAAATCTGTGGTATTGATCACGGGGTTTTCAGTGCTTATTAAAAGCTCCCTTTTGTGGTATATTCAAGTTTGCTCCTCGTCAACTCTTCTCCTTCCCGTTGACCTTGATTAACTAGTTGGCATTCATGACTTTGAGTGTGATTGGAAGTCTTTTTGTGAGGATTCTGTGGGGCTGGGTGTGTATCTTGGGTCTTCAGCTTTTGTGCAAGACCTGTCTTGATGTTCCCTTCTCTTCTGTCTTCCCTCTGGGAAGTCTGGCTTAGGAAAAGGGGATAGAAGAAAACGGGTGCATAGGTACAGAGCCTAAGGGAGGTTCACAAAGGAGGAATGGGAGCTATTCTGAACAGCTCCAGTCTTCCTTGAGGAGGGTGGAGAGGTGAAGTGGCCCAATATGGACATTTCTCTGGGCTGTTATGATTCAGCATCAAGAAAACAAGGAATGATTTTGTACAAATGTAGAAAAATGGGGCATCGTGTCAGAATGATTTGACCCAATGGCCTCTCAAAAATGAATCATTTTGTCATCTAGGTATTAATATACGTTTATAAACTTGAACTGAGTCCCTCTAGCCCCGTGAAAGTGTGTAGTGGGAGTTGTTCTGGCTTGGTATTTTACAGAGATACTGTATTAGGTATGCAGACAAGTCCACAGTAAACAGGAACTTGGTCTTCAAATGATAATACCGCATGCTAACCGTTCTATCTTCACAGTTAGCCAAGATTGCATAGAGAGTTCTGCCCAGGCAGCCGAGTGCATTGTCTGCGGGGAGCCTAAGTTTGCACCAAACTCCCACAGAGCCGAGTTCAGCTCTCCAGCTTCACTGGCCTCTGAGGCTTAGGGCTTTATCGTCACAGAAGTACCTGTGAGTTAGTGGAAGTTCCCAAGATCTCCCAGGACAGCCTGTGAGTGATGACATTCATACCAAGCTCAGAGAGTCCTAATTCCATAACCCCTTTCTACCTAGAGGTAGGCTTTTACGTTTTCGGGAGCAAAAGGTCTTGAACTGAATATTCACATGTCAGTAATTTGAAGAGTGTGACCTCTTTGCCACAGAAGTGTAAGTAGGTGACCAGAACCAGCCTTATCCCAACAGCATCCCTTTCTAGTGACTCTTTGTCAGCTTTGCCACCTCAGCCTGCTTCATCCTGCTGCCCTACTGAGATTTCATGAAAGCAGATTTGCATATTCTCACTTAGAAGCATCTCAACCTCCTGCTACCTAGGGCTGATACTCCTGGGGGGCTTCTCCTAACTCATCTTCCTCCGTGCCCACATCTCGCTGTGCTTGATCTTGAATAGCATTCATCTTGGGGTGTCTCTTGCCCCACGCCTCACGCGAGTCACCTCATCTTGGCATGCTTTCCCCAAGGTTTCTCTGCAAAAGTCACCTCCCTGAGGAAGTCTCCCACGAGCCCTAGACACTACTCCTCGGCCCTGGAACATTTTGCCCCATTCTCTGTTCTGTCCTGACATTCTCTGACAAAGGTGTTCTCGCTCTTTGATGCTGCCTGTCATCTGTGAGGGCTGAGATGATGCCTTATCTTTTTATCTCCAAATCTGATACACTGGAACATGGCTAGTGCTCAATTTAAGTTCTTTGAAGCCCAGTTAAGGGGGTAGAGCTTGAGCCCTGCATGGTGGCTCATGCCTTTAATCCCAGCACACAGGAGGAGGAGGCAAGCAGATCTTGGTGTAGATCTTTAAACACAACAAGTATTTCCATCTTCTCAGCTGCTTCAAATCTTTAGGTAGAACTGAATCTACACTCCAGGCACAAAAAATACAGGCTAGTTGATCAGCTATAATAGGTCAATTCCAAACAAAGCCCGTAGCAGCCTGGTGTCGCTTCTATAGTGCCATACCTAATTAATTGATTGAGCACATCTCTGCAGGCTGCAGTAATGACTCTTTGAAGCCCTGCTTTTTCCCACGGGGAGTTATGACCCAGGAGAGGGTTATGAAAACAATAGACGACAACAAGGCTTACAGTGAAAACAGACAAGCCTGGGACAGAGGAGTGAGGGAGCAGGAAGTGCCACATGCCCACAACACACATTTGAAATTTGTCCTTGTTTTCTCTTCCATTTATATATGTGACACTTACTGGGTCATGATGTGGAATGGTGTCTCTTGGCTAGAGAACTCTGGGAAAAACGATGTTGTAAGAATTAAAATTCTGGCCCTTTACCCCTCTCACCCCTACCCCATCCCCACCAACAGCCCGCAGTCAGACACCCTCTGCTGGACACAGAGAGCAGCCCGCAGTTCCTGCCCTTTCTGACTGCTCCCTAGCCAATCTGTAGGAGCTAGGTTTCCCTTCAGAAATGGACGCTGTTTTCCTCGGGAGACAAATAGTTAAGAAACAAAACCAAACCCCAAACAATTACTCTGACAATTTCAAATCCAGGATGAATTGGGTAAATCATGTTTCTGCTAAGAATGAGAACAGGTTGGTTTTGTGGATATTTTTTTTTTTTTTTTTTTGACACTGGTTTTGCAATGTCTAGAGAGATGCTCCAGCTATTTGGCAGTTCCTCAGGATGAGGAGAAGCTCATTTTTTTTTTTTTTTTCCTATCTGAAAGCAACTCCATGACTGCAGAGTTGGCCGGGAAAGTAGCCAGGAAAGGACAGGGCACTGTACACCACGGGCTAGGTCCAGATCCCAGTTTCTCCACAGCAGCTTGTGTGCCTTTGCTTCTCACTTACTCTTTCGTTGGCCAGTTCCGGAAAGCGCAGCAGTGGCTGGGGTAGGTCAGAGCGGCCGCCCGCAGGCTGGCGAACTTCTCTCTGGGGGGCAGAGCTCTCAGGGAGTAGGATGACTTGGCGATGAGGGTCTGAATGGATTCCAGCCCATCGCTAGGCAGGGCCTGTAATTTGGTGGAAGAAATATCCCTGAACCACAAAGGGGAGAAAGGCCTTTTATTGACTGATTTTACACATTTTCTTCAGCAGTCCTCCTTGAGGGGCTGAGAAATCTGTCCTCCATTTAGTTTTTCCTTTAATTCTTCATTTCAGCTGCTCTCCCCATGATCTGCTTTCCAAATAGCTGCTCTGGGATTTCCCTCTTGTGGGCACCCCCTATTGTATTCAAGGTTGGGGTGACTCCTTGTACCTTCTGAATGGCCACTAGTATTTTTCTCTGCTCTCTCCTGATTCCTCTCTATCTCTGATGCCCTTCCCCACCCCTCCCTTCTTCTGCCCACCTTCTACCTCTCCCTCCTTCTGCTTACCCTCTATCCCTCCCTCCTTCTGCCTATCCTCCACCTCACCTCCCTCCTGTCCTCTCTGTATTTTATAAAAGCCAACTGCTTGCTTTCTAAGATAGCAGACACACAGGTGACGTCAACTTTTGTGTTCTGCCCTGGGGGGAATATCAGAGCTTTGATGCTTCAATCTTGGATTGATGAAGCTCTGCAGGGGAGGTTTTCATCAACTGCAGGTGGACCACCCTCTTCAGAGCTGCGTGTGGCGTTAGCCATCATCTACCCAGGACACAGAGCACATGCGCTCTCATCACCAGTGGGATGTGTCCATCTGCAGCAAGCAAACATCATGTCAAGCTAGCACAGTTGTGCAGAAGGGCCTTTAAACAAAGCTGCTTGACTTTAGTAGACTTGAGGCAAAGAAATCTAAGAAAATCTCCAAATGTACAGTATTTCAGGAATAGGGAGTTGGTGGCAGTTTTTGTGTTAAAATCCTGCTCGTATTCTAAGTGGCTTATGCCCAAACCTTTCCCAGGAACACATCCTCTTCCACAGTCTGCCCCATGTGAGGCTCAGGGCCCAGCACAAGGAGGGACCAATAGTGGGAAAGGTGGGTGTGAGTGTGACGGGTACAAGGGTACAGGTTCCTGGAGGAATGGGGGAGGCAGGAGTCTCTGCCCCAGGGCACTAAGCCTCCCTCCTGCTTCTGCATCCTTGCTGGTTTAGGAAATCAGGCTCTGTCCTGCTGTGGAGTCTTATGTGGAGAGTTAGTGATCAGGTCCAGCCTCTTCTCAGACACGGTGGCTGCATGGCTGTGGAAGCCATCAGCCTTAGAATGGAACCTACAATTGTGATTTTTCTAAATGGCCACATTATTAAACTGCTTTTAATCCTGAGGGTCTCTCAGCTTTGCTTGGAGAAGCTTTTCTTTGAACAAGCCCTTGCAGGGAACTCCTGTTCATGGACGGTTAAAGGCCAGAGAACATGTCCTTGAACTATTGTAGGAAGACAAGTCTGTAGCATCTCTACCATAGCTAGCCAAGGGCTGGGGGTGGGCTGGGTCAGAACGGATTCTCTTGGTGGGTTCCAGGCGGGGAACCACCCTTCACTAGCACAGGAGGCCACACCCTGTTTGGCATTACTGATTGAGTTATGGGCCCTCATGTGAATTTACATGTGGAAGTCTTTTTCTGCTAGGAGCTCAGAATATCTTATGTGGACACAGGCTTTTTTCTTTTTCTTTTTTTTTTTTTTTTACCAAAACAAAGAAGGCCATGGTGGTAAACCATAATCCAGCATGTCTATGTTCTAATAAAATGGGGGAAATGAAATTAATAGAGAAGATAGACACTCAAACACATGCAACAATAGCAATAACACACGGAGACTGGGCTTATGCTGCCCATCCAGAGGGACCCTAAGCAGATGAGAAGGTTGAGAGCAGTCTTCCCTCAGGGGCAGCAAGCCTGCTGGTACCCCATCAGTGTGGGGCTTTGTCATAGGCACAAGACATTTGTCGTGTCTGTACAACACTGACATCTCTGGTCCCTTTCAGCTATAGACGCTGGCAGCCTGCGGCAATGTGACTGGCCACTAGACAGGGCTGTTAGCCTGCACTGTGTGGAAGAGGAGGCTGCACCCGGGTACTCACAGGATGCTGGGCCCTGTGGCTCCCTGGAAGGCTCCGCTGTGCATCTTCTCCAGATGTATGTTTTCTTTCAGTTCCCTGCGTGGAAAGACAGTTTCATATCCACCTCCATAGCCGTGTATATATACACATGCTCACAGTAGGCTGTGTGCACCGTGCTGGGGCAGAGGGGAAAAGGGAGGGGTAGACAAACTGAAAGAAAGATGAGCAACCTTGGTGAAACTGTGTCATTGCTACTTTATGTGTCTGGCTTCACCTATTGTTTGTCCTTTGCTCTCACTTGGTGGAATCCTTTGTCCTGTGACTTAATGGATTCAGCCCCTCTTGTTGGATTTGTAAGAACTTCCTGCCAGGCAGCTGGGGAAGATTTTAAAACGCTCCTCCTCAGCAAGTCCAAGGCTACTGGGTTAAAGTGCGGCCTGTGCCTTATCATTCTCTGAATTGCTGTGGCCTTGGAGGCCTCAGAATTTGTCAAAAGCCACATACCAAACAAGAGTAAAGCTGCTTCCAAGATTTCTTTTCCTAATGTTCTCTGGTTCCATTGAGATGTACGTTCTCAGTGGGTGTGTGCCAGGAGTCATCACAGCCCATGTCTAGGTGACTAAAGTCACAAAGGACTTCCAGCCCCATTTTCCTTGGGAAAATCCCAGTATCTCTACCTGAGCCCGTACTGCTCCTCCAGCCTTGGTCCTTTCTGCTAACAGAGGAACCTTCTTGCTTTGACCTCACATTCCAAGAGTTCTGACGTTTGCTGGCCTGAACTCAGCTTGGCTGTACACCATTCATCTTGCTGGCTTCTACCTGGGACACATTGTCCTCCTGCTTTTGCCTGTTCACCTGAGCCTGGCTCAGAGCCTGCACCTCACACTGCCCATGCTCTGTAACACCTTCCCCAGCCTCTGAGGTCCTGGAGGACTTGCTTGCACTGGGGGCAGGCATACCACACTGTCTTTCTGTTTGAGGGACATACCTTTCAGAGCTGCCTTTTCCTGTGCTGTGACTGCCTGAGGGTAAACCCTTCACCTCCCAGCTTACTAGTTTGCATCTCCTCTGGAAGGTAGAGCATCCCCTTCAGTAGAGCTATGCTTTGTTGAGGAAATAAGGGAATGAGGCATCTGAGGGTGGACCAGAGAGGTTGTGATGCTTCTGCCTGAATCTTGGGGTTCTTATTAATTAACTCTCTATGAAACTGTCAACAAGGCAATGTGCAAGTCCCCTCCTTGAGGACAATGCTTGTACAACTCCCATGTTTTCAGCCCTGGGTAGGATCTAGACGCTAGGCTGAGTGCGTCCAAATCTTTATTTGCTCATTGACATGAATTGTGGAATAAACTTAATCAATAAACACTTACTGAGAACGAGGCATTGTACCAAGCACTAAAGAGACAGAGTAGACCTCTTCATTTTGTTGGGCCAATCCTGAAACTCAGTCTGCTGGCAGCTTTACGAATGAGGACACTGTGGCTGGGGCAGATCGGCTTGGTCAAGGTGATTGATGCAAGTTGATAAATAGTGGGTTGGAGTTCCAGCTAGAGTGACTCGGGCCTTGCCTAAATTGTGACACTATCCAGCGTGATAGCAGCGTAGCAGGTTCCTTGGTTTCAGATTCGTATTCAAAAACGATTAGCACATCATATAGACCCGAGCTACTTAGCCCCAGACCTTGACACATCAGGGTTTTGGGGAACTGTTAAAAGTGCAAATTCTCAGTGCTTTTGAGGCTCCCCCATAAAGCCCGTTCAGGTGGGGCTCCAGGTGTCTGCCCTAACAACCCCAAGGTGATTCTTACATGCCTTAATGTTGGTGAATTATTGGTGCGGTTCATGTTTCACACAATTTTATTAAATTTTTTGCTACATTTATTGATTCATGTATCTGTATTTCAATGTATCTGTGTATGTGTGTATCTATCTATATCTGTGTATCTGTGTATGTATATTTCTATCACGTATGTATGTATGTAGCTATGTATCTGTGTGTATGTATGTATGTATGTACATACGTACCTACCTACCTACCTATCTATCATCTATGTGTGGGAGAAAATATGTCCATGCCCTGGTGTGTGTGTGATCAGAGGTCAGCTTTTGGGAGTCAGTTCTCTCCCTTTATCAGGTAGGCCAGCCTCTTTACACTCTTCACCTCACTGGCTACTAACTCATCATTTATTTTAAAAGCCTGGTTCTCTGATTCCATTTATCTTCAGTGTAGCATTTCAGGTGCTCTTATGGTTTGCTATTCACGACTGCTGAGTGGGCAGAGCCTCACTGTTTATTGTGAGGGGTCACACACACATTCCCATAAACACGTCAATTTACCACTTTTCCTGAGGATGGCCATGCAGAGAGGAGGTGGAGAGCAATGAAGGGAGCCATCCTTAGGATGAGTCCCCAGTCAAAGGGGCGGGTGGGGGCTGGATCGAAGTGAGGAAGAACCAGAGCTCCCTCTCCCCTGGAGAGCAGGAGGGAGGAAGGCAAGTGAAGCTGCTGTGGGTGACTAGGCTGACAGATGATGTCACCTCATTTCCCCACAGTGGGGGCCCTGGAAGAGTCTCCTTCTGAGATAGTTTTCCTTTAACACACCATCAGCCTATACAACGGGGCTAAAGAGGGGAGCTGCGAGATCGAGGAGGTACAAAGTAGGGTGTGGAACGTTTCAGCCAGCTGTCAACTTCAATGCATGGCGGCTGCTTCTGTCTTTGAAATCAGGGTGCTCTGGGGTTTCCAGCTAGCTGGTTGCCTAGCAACATCCCTGCAACTTGGAGGACTAGCCACTTGAAAGTTTATTTTTGCCCTGAGTTAGTCGCTGAAGACTGAATGTGATCTGGTAGCCAGAGTAATACTTCATTTTTATTCATGAGCTAGGGAAATAAGCATATACTTACAGCGAGATTAGCGTCGTCCCATTGAATGCATGGCTTTGTACTTCTTCAAATCCATTTCCATACAGTTTGCTGGAGGAGGGAGGAGAGAGGGCTTAGGGATGGGAAGTAGCTGACAGAAGCACAGTTTGGAAGCAGACACTCTCCCTCTGTGACATTTACTGCGAAGATAACCACTGGCATTCAGAACAGCTAGCTGTCTCTCCAACATTCTGGGCTCTGGAGGCACATGGGGCAAAGCTGTTCTCTCTGCTCAGGTTTTCTTCTACTTCCTCTATCACCACCACCAATTTATCATACATTTGCTAGGTGCCTGGTACTTGACTAGCCCTGCCATGCCCATCTTCTGATTTACTTCTCGTGACTCTTGCTTCCATTATAGTGATAAGAAAGACATTGGTGAGATTGGGCTTGTAGTTACTGGGAGCAGGGACAGAGCTGGGATTCAAGGCTCAGATACCAGGCTGGCTCAGAAAGCCTCTCTGGTTCCCTGGGTGTTGTGGGCTTTGTGGGCTGCCAAGAAAATCTCCAGTACTGAGTCACCTGCTCTTTATTTCTTTGTGTGTGTGCTCTTGGTTTTTTTTTTTTTTGTTGTTGTTGTTGCTGTTGCCAAAACAGGTTCCATAACCCTCAAAGATCTAAATGTCTGCAAGCAGTTCTTTAAGCCTCATTGATGGGTAGTGAAAAACGATGTAATTGAGTACAACCAGCATTAAAAAGAGGGAAATAGAGTTGAGCAAGGGAAAATGTTGGAGTATATTGCCAGCAGTTAGGGTACGAATGCTTACCAAATTCTGTTCCACCATTATATATGGTATCTATAAAACAACCACCCCATATGTGCAACACGCATGCATGGATGCACACACACACACACACACACACACACACACACACACACACACGCCCAGATTGAGAAATAAGAGGCTCTAATTTCCAGCCATGCTAGGAAGTGCCAGAGACAGAAAGGAGTCTAAAAAGGCTCCCTTACAAGGAAGGAAGTGGGCTCAGAGGCAGGCGACAAGGACGGCACCAGAGCACACTCTGCTTGAGGCTACTTTCAGTACATCAGTTTTGTTGACCTCCCCCCCCCCCCCCCCAGTTTCCATATCCTTAAGACTTACTTGCTTTTCTCCTAATACCTGGGTTCAGTGCCACATAAGCCTCAATGCGGTCTTCCTGTTTACAATTCCAACTCCTCATTCCCAGCCAATTTCTATTCCACCCTGATATATATTTCTTTTCTAGTTTTATCACCATGTAACACAAAATGCTTTACTCATCTGCAGCGAATAATGCCATGACAACAAGGATTTCAAACCATCCCATTCACTGTAGACTCTCCTGTATCCTGAGCAATTGTTGGGATTCAGAGCATCACAGGAAGTGTGATGAACATTCGAATGGGTCTATGGAGGATGTCTTGCTCTGAGTCACAACCGCCACGTTTGACAGCCTCCATCCTACATGTCAATATCGGTGTAAGCTCTTTGTAGGCCATGAAATGACACCTGAGTGAGAAGGGACCGTGGTGTGATGTGATTGAGCTTGTCCTGTCTGCAAGACTTTGGCTTCCTTTCTAGTGCTGGCGGATATATGAGAGGATGACTTGGAAAAGTACAGACACCTGCTTCTGCCACAGAGAGCTGATATCTTTAAGGTTCCTCTAAGCTTAGCAAATTCAGGCCAACATGGACAGCCACCTCCTGCTGTATGTTCAAATATGTAGTATGTGGATGTGTCATTCTTTCCAACAACCACAGCAAACCTTTGATAACACATCAGATAAACACAGGTGCCGTTCATGCTGAAGTACGATATTTCAACTATGAAATTCAGGAAATGTAGTGATCACAAAATAACGCTGTGGCCCCCTCATTAGATTGAGTTCAGAGAGATCAGAGGATCACTCTATCAAAATCCCTGCTACACGTTTCATGAAGAACCAGGACGAAGGAGCGCAGAGGCTCCAAACACAGAGAAACAATGAAGAAATAAAAATGCCAACCATCCTGGTCTGGTTGGTATATGTTGTGTGCATTATTGAAACATTGCATCATGGTCCATAACCTGTACAATACGTATACAGTAGTTAGCCCCCACGCGCCAAACTTGGAGCCTTGACCAGCGCTATATATGTGGCTTTGTGGTCAAGTCTGTAGGTATTAGACCCAACTGTCTGGGCTTCATTTGTACTCTGCTTCTTACAAGCTGAATTACTTTGGGTAACTTACTTAACAACTCACGCCTCGATTTCTTCATCCAAAAATTGGGATGATAACAGTAGTATCAACCCTGCAAAACTGTTGTATCTAAACATGTGTCAGTCACTTATAAGTAGGTTCTGGAACACAACCAAAGCTGTGGCTTCGAACCCTCAGATTGCAATTGGAGTAAAGAGTTCTTCCGGTACAAGATTTGGACAGGATTTCTCTGAGCTGTAGGTCCATGTCTGCATACATTGCTACTTCCCTCCTTTCTGCTTCTGCAGAGCAGGCTGGGTCACTGGCCTAGGCTGTCCCCCATACTCCCTCTGTCTGGGTTACTGCCATGAACTTTTTCATGTCTTGTTCTTAGTTTTGAATAGTCTGGGTTTGCTTGTTGCAATTTCCTGGACTGTGGCTCCCTGCTTCCCTTTCAGTGGCAATCCATCCCTCTCTGTTCCCACCAGCAGTGCACAATGGAGGATGCAGGCTTGACTTAAATAAAGAGCAGCTGCCTTGGTTTGAAGAATTTGAGAATGTGAGTGGGAGGGCCTCATGCTGTCGGGCTCGCACGCCGCCTTCAACGCCTTCGAAAACATCTGGAGAGTCACTTGCTTCTCCCCAAATCTCATGGTGTCAGAATGAAAGGGGGCATCTTGGCACAGAGATGAGACGAAGGTCCCCCTTGCTTCTCTGTGGCAGTAGCAGCCCCACCCTGGCAGGCATTGTCTGGGTTCTCTATTCAGATATCAGTAATTGGGAATCAAACAGAAAGAATGGTGTCTTTTAATCTAAGAAAGATTCGGGAGTTAGAAATTAATCACAGACAATACTGTACTTCTGAATGCTGCCTTCCCCTTTGAATAATCCCAGGGTGCCACACAGTGCTTGTGGGTTCATATTAACAATGCTAGACATTCTCTTGATCATGTGGCCACCTAGCTTTTGGTTGATTTCAAAGGAGAGAGATTATGTTTGCAGATCCTGAGGATCTCAAAGAACGGCCCCACTGTGGAAAGACAATGCATGGCAGTTGAGGACTCTGTCTGCTGGTGGGATGCATGTATGCAACTTTTTTCTTTTTCTTCCCTCCCTCCCTTCTTCCCTCCCTGCTATTTTTCTTCCTATTAAACCAATGACCATGGGAAGCACATCTTAAAGAAGAGGGACCCCCACATTCAGGCTTTGTCCCCTATGTAACTAGAGGGTTTTTGTTTGTTTTGTTTCTTTTTTATCATCGAAGTAAGTCGTGGACAAAGCCCGTATCCCAGTGTGTGTCCTGCCAGGGCTGTGTGATGGCTGCTGCTCCCTGACACGTATGTGCTGCTATGAACCTGGGCTGAATGTTCAGGGTCCTCCATTTCTGTGGATCTCCTGGTCTCTGAGCTGCCTGAGTCTCCTGCCTTTCAACTGCGCTGAACTGTTTTCATGCTCCCCACCACCTCAGTCAAGCACATGTCAGTTTCCATGACTTCACCATATGCTGCAGTAAAGAGGATGGACGGTTTCAGAAAGGAAGATGACAGTAATGGATTCTAATGCGGCAGCTACAGTTTTGAGAAATCCACATTCCAAGTAATACTTAAAAACGGGCAGACAGAGAGCACGAGAGAGCATGCAGGAGAAATAACAGCGAAGGGTAGAAATGCGGGGTATAAACGCAGAAGAGTGCTGGAATGTACCAATAATCCTCGGGTAATTCTCTTTGTAATTCTAAAGAAGCGACAGTTACCGAAAGGTTTGGCCAATGGCGTGTCACAACTCAGAGTCCCAGCACAGGTGACTTGGAAGGAACAAAGGGCAAGTATATTTGGTAGATCACACCTTAAGCTAGTGGCCAAGTGGTAAGACAGTGTGACATGAAATGCTTCCTGGTTTGATGTGGCAAGGAGACACAGCACGGCCTCTGCGGTGCTGCAGTGGCAATGTTTGGGCTGGATTTGGTCACAGCAATCCTGTCAGACCCGATTTCCTTGAAAGATCCAGAACCTAACAGAAGAGAAGACAGCCCAGGAATAGCTCAGGGAGCAGAGGAGGCATAACAGGTGAGGACAGAAACTAGATTCTAAGCTGTGCCTACCTGCTTCCTGCCTCTGCTCCTGCTTCAGTTCTTGCCTCAACTTCCCTCGTAGATCGACTGTGATTGCGATGTGCAAGCCAAATGAGCTCCTTCCTTCCCAAGTTACCTAAGGTGTTTATCACAGCAATAGAAAGCAAAGGAGAGAACCTGGGAAGGGAAAAGCTCAACTGAGGAACTGCCTAGATGAGATCGGTCTGTGAGCATGTTTGTGGTCTTAACTGATAATAGAGTAAGCCCCCTTGGGCCGGACCATTCCTAGACGGGTTAGCCTGGGCTATGTGTGAAACCAGTGGAGCATAGGCATGGGAATGAGCTGGAGAAGCTGGCAAGCAGTACTCCTCCATGGTTCCTCTTCCAGGTTCCTGCTCTGACTCCCTTAACAATGGACTGAGTCCTGGAAGTGTAAGACAAAATAAACCCTTACCCCTCCAAATAGCCTTTGGCCAGAGCATTTTATCACAGCAACAGAGGACGAAACTAGCACAACATCAACAAAATCCAAACCTTTAAAACACGGTGGACTATTGGAGACGGCCACTAATGACCGACTTGCTCTGGGTTGTTAGTTTCTAGCTGCTAACTCTGGTTAATTGTGGCACTTGCGGTGACTGTATAGTGGACACAGTGTGATTGGATCTGCACAAGGAGGCATTAATAATCCCACTGAATAGAGATCAGCCTGGCTTCCCAGGCCCAAACTGACTGAGGCTACTTAGCTGCCTACACTTGGAGCTGGGGCTAACATTGAGGCTCCACACCCACTTGCCTTTGTATTGTGGCTTGTCATAGGTGCAGCCAAAATATCCTGGCTCCCTTTGCAAGATCCTTCTGCTCTGAAGGGTATTCGGGAAAGGAACTGCCATGACTTTCCCCTAACTTTTAGAGTTCAAGTGGAAATCAATATTGTTTGTTTTGTGAGATTGGCTGGGCCCATCACCATCCAAAATATTCTGCAGCGGGTCCAGCTGAGTGCGGGTGAGGTGGTGGAATATGTCAAGGTGGTCTCTAGAGGAGAGTCATGAAAGGCCACAGTGGCTATAAAGGAACTTCCAAGTACAATGCATAGTTTTAGACTTTGCCTCCCAGAGCTTTTCCTGTACTACATGGAGTGTTTTGTTTTCATCAAATGAGCTCACAGTTGGTAAAGATTTGGGGTAGGGGAAGGGCCAGACCAGTTCCACCAAGAACAAAATCACAAATCCTGCTAGTAATGAAAAAAGAAGGCTTGCTTTCTTTATTTTCTAATTAAGGAGTTGGACTTTACAGCTGGGAAAATGAGACTTTCCTCAGCAAGCATGATAGCCTTTATCCGGCAGGGCTCTCCACAGGACCCCTTGCTCACACAAGGGCCCATTCACTGGAGAACAAGAGCCAAGCAGATGACTAATCACAGCCCTTGGGGATGAAGGGTCAAGAAAGGGAAGGGGGTGGAGCACAAGGGGTCCACCATAGGCGCTGGGGGAGGAGTAAGTCCTGAGGTCCCCATTAACCTCAGAGGTGTGACAATCACACCCTACTGCTGTACACTGTTCCTCTTCAAACCACAAGCAACCTGAGTTAATAGCTCCATGACACCAATACCATGCAGCTCTTTTGCATTCATGCAGAATCATGCTGCATGGGAAAAGCTCAGTGGGAACTCAGTTCCCCAGGGATTGCCCCAGCACGTGCTGAAGGGCTCTACTTTTCGCTCCTGTTTGGCGCTATTCCCATCATAAGCATATACCTATGAGGAGTAATTCTTGGTTCCTGCTTCAGTTTAGGTCAAAATCAGTGACAGTTTTATATTTTGATCTTGGAATAAAGGCCAAGCCTCAAAGAATTGTCCCTTGTGCAGGGAAGGACTTCACCAACTGGAAGTCAATACCACCAATCCTCAGGACCCATCTGTTCAAAGATAAACTGAACTCCTGGTTTCATTGTTGTATGAGCACATGACCCTGCGGCTACCCTATACAACCCATGCCACTGTTGGCAGTCTAGGCTAAGAAGAACTTTGTCACCAGAGAGTGAAGAAAGTGGAGAAACAGAGCCGATTGCTAACCTCAAACTAGACGCGAGAGTCACAGAGCAGGCTGTGTGGCAGAGTTCAGAATGTTACTCACAGTGTGATGGACTCGTTACTCATCCCTTGGAAAGCGTTCCCCGGTATGGTGGTTATGTGTAAGTTATCGCAGATCTCCCTTGAGGGAAGAAATGACAAATCTTAGCTGTGAATAGGAAAGTTGTGCAAAGCAATCAGCCTGGTACTTACAGAATGAAATTAAATTCGGAGGAGGAGATCTTCGTAACATCCGGGAGGGCTCGGATGCCCGTGTTACAGATGCTCCTGTGATCCGGCATGGTGGTGACATGGGCGGAGAGGACAAGTGATAGCATTAGGTCATAAATAGAAAGCACTTTGCAAGCACTATTTCATGTTAAATCTTAGAATTTTGGGTTACACTTTAGCTGATGAAGATGGTCAGAATTTCAAAGGTTTCATTGCCAGGTGAAGTTGCCATAATGGTTCCTGTTTTGAGGATTAGGGGCTGATACCAAACTTGCAGGTGTTTTGCCTTTGTGTTTCCTTTTAAGTCAAGGCATTTTCCTGGTGGATTACATGTTGTTTCCTCCTGATAACTGCTTTAGTCCGAGCTGTTGGTAGTTTCAGAAAGGAGCCTTCTTTGGAGTGGGGTTTTAAACCTTGTTTTAAACTCAAACCTTGCAGGAAGTTAAATTTTTTGTTTTGTTTTTCAAGACAGAGTTTCTCTGTGTAGCACTGGCTGTCCTGGAACTCACTCTGAGACCAGGCTGGTCTTGAACTCAGAGGTCTGCCTGCCTCTGCCTGCTGAGTGCTGGGATAAAAGGCGTGCACCATCACTGCCTGGTGCAGGAAGATTCATCTTACAAGAACCCTGTACCTTTCATTATTAGAAACTGTTTTTAGCTACTTTGTGGTTCAGTTCAAACCACTGAACGTTGCTTTTGTGTTTGAGACAGTTAAGGCTCCTGCCTTCTATTTAACCTCTAAAGAAGAGAGGAATTACTTGAAATGGATGAATATTTCATTATAAAAAAAAAATTAAGCTCCTCTTGGATGAACCTAGACAAAGTGAGTAGAGCAAAAGGCTGGTGATGAGATACAAGCTGGAGGAATAGTGGCAAGTCTGTGCCTGAGAGCGAGTGCCAGCTAAAGAAAACCAGTGGAGTAATCGCCATTTCGCACTGGTTGTATCCCGAGACCCTACATAGAAGCCTGGAACTGCATAGCGTACCACACTTTATGCGTATTATGTTTATCTTTTTTTCTTCACTTCCATTTATTAAAAGGCTCCTTCAGAGGCACGCAGGAACTAGACTTCACCAGTGGAGTTGTAAACTCATCAAGCAGACATGGGCTCTGGACACTGACAGGGGCTGCCTGGCACTCGGTTGGCAATACAGCACAGCTGGTCCTCTTTACGCTCTTCGTCTCCATGTAACTGTTAATTCTTTTGAATGGATGTACAAATGGGATAAAAGTGTTCACAGTGAACCCATTCCTTTTCTGCACTGAGGTTAGCAGGAGGCTCAGACTACAATGTAGTCTTGGATTGGGGAACTCCACATTTTGGTATGAAAAACTAATAAAGACAATGAGCTAATCAGAGGTTATGCTGGTCATAGTTGGGTCTCGATATCCTTAAGGCCTTCTAAAGTGCTTGACACTTATGTGCCCAAGCTACTCTGGAGGTTGGGAAACATACAGCACTTGGGTTTCCAGTAATCCACGGGGACAAAGGGACTACACTAGGCTGGTTACAGCTTCTGCACTGCACTCGGGAACAAGGCTAATGGTGTAGGGCAGAGAGGTCTCTTCCCATATCCTCTGCTTTCTTTTTTTCATTTTTATTTGAGTGGTGGTGGTAACGTTTCTGTGTGGTAGGGATGACGTGCTGTGTGGGGAGATTCATTGCCATGTAGTTATCGACTTTGGGAAGTTTTAGGAATTTCACATTGCTGGTAGGGCCAGTTGCTGTTTGGGCTATAGTGGGACTCAGTTTGTCATGCTAACCCGCAGACGTGCTTGGATTTAGTGGGAAATAGAAACGGTTGAAATGATGTTGTACAGTGCCTGCCTCAGGAAATACTTAGCCAGTTTTCCCTTGATGACTGAATGAACAAATGAGGAAACGAGAGAGGAAATTCTCACCATGAATCGGGAGAAACCAAACTGGAGCAACTCCTCCCAGTTTTATTTGTGGTCACTCACCTTAGAAACTCTGATTTGTGCTCTACAAAGTGTTGTGAGTCCCCATTCCCCTGTCCAGCTTTGAGCACCCCAGCAAAGGGGTGATGTTCTCCTCAGTGTGCTGGGCACAGGGAACATGGGGAGCCACTTACATGTGTGAAAACTTCCAGCATAGTAACAGACAAGACACACTGATTAAACTTAAAACAGAAGGCTAACAAGGAGGGACATACAAACACAATGCTTCGTCAAAGGACTGCAGAGATGGCTCAGTGATTAAGAGTGCTTGCTGCTCTCCCAGAGGACCAGAGTTCAGTTCCCAGCACCCAAGTCAGGCAGTGCACAACCTCCTGTAACTCAGGCTCCAGGGGATTCAATGTTCTCTTCGAGCCTCTGTGGATATTTCACTCACGTGCAAACCCACACTCAGACCCCTCCCATACACTCAAAAAATGAAACAAAATTAAAAACCTTCAGCATTTTGATTACTATCAGTTTTACCAGACACCCATCTTCCCCTCTACAAAGGCTTAGAAAGGAAAATTTCTCACAGGTATTTTAACCGAGGGAGATTTGTAAAAGCACCGGGTTCAATGTATACGAGGTTTTTGGTGTTCTGGATCAGTCTGTAGAGAGAGAAGGGGAATGGGCAGTGGTTTAATAGATGGTGGAATGCATGACACTCGTCCCCAGGCATTCCCGAGTAAAATCCACTGATGAGATCAGCTACTGTTATATGCCTAAGACAAGCGTCCGGAACTCTGGGTGTCCTGAGGGCCCTGCCAGCTATTCCCAAGGAACTTTGCCCACCCTACCGAAGAGGCAGGTGTAGCAGCTTAGCTGGGAGTTTATCTATGCGTATCTCTACTCCTGCCCCTTCCTACCAGATAACACCAAGGTCCAGAGTGTTGGAGGTCCTGGCCAAGTAGACCTTGGAACCTGCACAGTGGGAGCGATGGGAGGTGCTGCTCTCAGGAGAAGGAACAAATAAACATTGCTCCTCGGAGGCAAACTAGTTTCTGTTCTTATTGAGTTGGTAAGTGCCCTGAAAATTTATCCAGATGGGCATTCGTTCAGAATAGCACAGGACAGAAGCCTTGAGATTCAGATTTCTAGACTCTTCTGCCCATTCTATAGGAATTTGCTATGTAGAATTCCCATCCTCCTAGTTTCCTGAGCTGGAGTTCTTTATATAAATAATAATGATAATACCCTCCCCCAGTGTTCTTATCCCTCCCCCCATCTGGTTCTTTGCCCCAGTTAGTGCCCCCTTTTCTTTTCCATGTAATCATCATTTGCATGGGTTCTGGGAAGTAAATGTGACCGTCTGTTTTACGCTAAAGTCTCTGCCAGTGTTGATGGTGAAAGCTGAATGATTTATATTTGAAGAGTAACAGGACTTGAATGGGATCTAGTTTTCTGATTCCCACTCTGATGCCCATTCTATTATACTGTAACTATTGCTACTTGGAACATGGGTATAAGGTTCGGATTCTGTAGTTGTGAGTGGAATTCTGCAGTAGCTATTCTAACACTGAATCAAACAACCATCAGTCAGACATGGGTGAGGTCGGGACTGTTTCCTCATAAAGACCCTTCGAGGTCTAACCATAGAATATCTACTCACACAGTCACTCATTCTATCAACATCTTTGAGTGTCTGTGTGATTGAGCGCTGCCCTAGCTACGCAAGGTACCACTGTGGGCAGAGCACAGAGCATGCGGGTCTCAGGCCCTTCTTTAGGAATCCGCAGACATGCCCTGCAGAGTGCTTTACTTTTCCTTCAGTTGATGTCTTGCTTTGTGTTATCACTTGCTGTCCTGAAGGTGCTTCAGCATTCCCTGAAGCCTGTGACTGCTGCAGAGTTTCAGGTCTGGGACTGCACAGTCATCTACAAAGTAATGAACCCTATGTACCATTCACAATAAGTCCAGATTATAACTTTGGAATTTAAACACCTATTGTTTGGCTTTTCCTGTAATTGTTTAGCAAATTACTCTCACTTTTCTGGCTGTAACTATCATGTCCTAGTAGATAACTGTATTTTGGCTCCTCTGTGTCCCAGAAGCTCCTGGACCAAGACAAGCACACAGCAGCAGGTACTCAGATACTTATCAATTAATTAATCTACATAAATAGTTACTCACTGGACCACTGATGAAGACTTTCTGCTATAATGAGCTTTGGAGAAAGATGGGTTGGAGTTCAGTCCCAGACCAGCTAGTGTCTGAAGTCCACCCACTCTCCCAGCTTCCGTTTCGTTCTCTGAACAGAATGGCAAGTGTCTGACTATGCTGGTAGCTATAAGAGCAATGATACAACCTAGAGAATATGTCAAGCATAGTAACTCACAAGTACTTAAAGCACACCCCTTCCTTTTGACCTGCTTGCAGGGGAATTGGAGGGTGCTACAAGAAGCCCAGGAGGGAGCCCCCAGTGGTGACACAAAAAGTCTGGTTTGACCTGCTGGGAAGAGGAAGGTCTCCCAAGTTAAGAGAGGATAATGGAGATGAATATCTATGTATGTATGAAAGTACAAAAGAATAAATTAAAAATAACATTTTCTGGAAATGAAAGAAAAATAAAAGCCTGGTTTGTAAGCCATGTGTCCTGGTGCCTAGTTCAGTTTGGTACTAACCTGCTGTCAGATGTCAGGCCAGTGAGTTAATGCTTTGTGGCCCGGCCATAGGCTCATCACTCATATCCCATCCGTTTGACTTGGGCCTTATGGTCATTGGGAAGCAATTGCTTTTTAAAAACCTTTAATTTATTTTCAATTCTGACTGTAGTTTCCCCTCCCTCCCCTTCTCCTGTTCCCTTCTCCTATCTACCCTTTGTCTTTCCCTTCACTCCACTTCTCTGTTTCTGTTCAGAAAAGAGCAGGCCTCCCGTGGATATCAACAAAACATGGCATATCACATTGCAGGAAGACTAATTCCCTCCCCGTATATTAAGGCTGGGCAAGGCAACCTAGTATGAGGAGTAGGTTCCCAAGAGCCAGCCAAACTCTAGGCAAAGTGTCTGCTCCCATCGCTAGGAGTCTGGCAAGTAGACCAAGCTACACAACTGTCACGTATATGTGGAGGGCCTAGGTCAGTCCCCTGTAGGCTCCCTGGTTGTTGGTATAGACTCCCTGAGTTCCTGTGAGCCAGGTTAGCTGTTTCTGTGAGTTTTCTTGTGATTTCCTTGACCCATCTGGCTCCTATAATCCTTCCTCCCTCTCTTTAGCAGGATTCACCAAGCTTGGTCGAATGTTTGACTATGGGTCTCTGCATCTGTTTCCATCAGTTACTGGATGAAGGCTCTCTAATGGTAACTGGGATAGTCACCACTCTGATCACAGGAGATGACCTGTTCAGGCTACATATCCCCTATCTCCACTGTCGCTAGGAGTCTTAGCTGGGGTCATCCTTGTAGATTCCTAAGAGTTTCCCTTGCATCAAGTTTCTTCTTGACCCCCCAAAATGTGCCCCCCTTTCTAGTCATCTTTTTCAGTTCTTTCCCCTTCTACCCACTCCCTAACCTGGTCCTTTAAGTCCCTCCTATTTGCAGTCTGCCCAGGAGCTCTCTTCTGTTTCCCCTTCCCAGGGTGATCCATGTGTCCCCTCTTGGGTCCTCCTTGCTACCTAGCCTCTCCGGGGCTATGGATTGTAGCATGGTTATCCTTTACAGAAACACTTAATTTTAAGGATAAATCTAGCAATAACAACACCAATACAACCCAATGACTTCAACATTCAAAGGCTTAACACAAGGCTTGCCTTGTTGTTATTAAGGAAGCACTTAAACTTGAAAGAATGAATGCGTCTCAACAGCCCCTGATGAACCAACTCATGATCCCTAAACTCCTCTCCTACTTCCCACCCACTCCAAGTGTCCCATACCCCAGCCTCAACCCCCAGGAGGCAAGAGCTACTTGGCAGGACTTCACAATGTCAATTTTAATTTCCAACATTGTGTTGTGATGTTTCAGAGTTTACACAGTTCCTAGGGAGAAGCAGTTGTTGCCATGGCAACCTTCAGGCCACTGCAGCGAGAGAGATTAGTGCCTGCCCAGACCTAGTAATTGTTGCAGTCTTTTCCTCTCGGATTCCTCACATTGGATGCTTGAGCACAAATACCAAGTGAGCTCCCACCAGCAATAAACTATCTGTTAGCTGATGCTTACATTTCAGACAAATTGGGGAGGTTTTCAAAGGCGTTAGCTTCTATCCTTTCCAGGGAATCACTCTGAGAGATTTCACTAGGGGAGAAAAAAAAAAGAAAGAAGAAACATGAGAGAAATAACCATGCCCTTGTGATAATGACCTCTATGTGCATCCTAGATGCTCCACTGTGTCCTCTGAGAAGGAACATGAGTGTACAAGTTGTCCCTGTATCACTAAGGGCTAACATTTCCCTTAGGAGCACCAATGGGTGTCTACAACTCGAGCCCAACTGAACTGTGAGTTTCAGACATCCCATTTATACAGAAGTCTTTCTTGTGTTTTCTGACTCTGAATCATACACGTTGGAAGGGCACAGGGCCTGAAAACAACTCTGGTCTGGGTTCCTGGCTGGACAGCTCTGGAAGGTGACACTCTAACAGAGTTTACTTGACGATTCAGGGCTTCTGAGATCTCTGAGGTATTGGTTCCACCACTCCAGCCAGGCTTGAATTTGGATTGAATTAGTTGTTTCATGACTTTTAACTCTGGGTTTTTCAAAAAGCCTTTTCTGAGATTCCTTCAAGGTTTACCTCCTACACATGACGTCATTAGATCACTCATGATTCTAATTATCCTCTTCCTTCAGTGTCTCTCTCTGTGAGCAAATCAAGACAAGGAATACTTTCTTTCTGAGTCCCTGGTGGCTTCATTTTGCCTGGTACATGGCTAGAGATTGAAGGAGTATGGGAGCAAATGGACCACTGACTTAATGTATTTCTTTAGAAAGATACAAAATAAATGCATCAGGTTTGTCATCCATCAATTCCCAGCATGGTGGTAATGTCACAACCCCCACAAAAGCTTACACTTGCTGCCAGCTGAGAAAAAAAAAGTCTCCATTTACAAGTGGAGTTTGTGTATTTGTTCATCTATGTAGCAATTATACTTTGAAGTATCATAAGAACAAAGGACCAGCTTAGAGTCAGTAATATAGACAATTTAGTCAAATCCTGGACCTGTGTCATCTTAGGAAAGTTGCTTACAGATGGGTTTGTGCGTTTCTAAGGTTAATGCTCACTAAAGGCTTCAGACTCCAGGAGAGCTTGGCTCACAGAGAGGCAGAGCCTAAGGCAACAACATTGTAATGGATGGCCCCTGGGCTCTTTCATCTCATCCCTGTCTGATGGTTTATTTACTTAAGTGTGCCCACTTTTCTCAGTAGGAAGTCTCAATGCCTTGAAAGTTACAGAAACTCAACATCTAAACAAGCAGAAGAGCCTGGCCAGCTTGCAGAGTCTCCCGTAAGGCACACTGTTATTGAGGACTTAGAGTTTTTAACATTTGTTTTATGTGTTGTGTGTATGTCTCTCTGTGTGCATGTAAATGCATGTGAATGTATCATCATTTTCTTATGTGTTGTGTGTATGTCTCTCTGTGTGCATGTAAATGCATGTGAATGTATTATCATTTTCTTATGTGTTGTGTGTATGTCTCTCTGTGTGTATCTAAATGCATGTGAAGTTACCCCCAGAGGCCGGAAGACAGCATTGATCCTCCCGGAACTGGAGTTACAGGCAATTAGGAGTCACACAACATGGATGCTGGGAACCAAGCTCCAGTCCTTAGCAAGAGCAGGAAGTCCTCTTCATATGATCGTATTTTTAATGTTATCATTGCTTGCTAATTACAAAGAACCGCAGAGGTTCCCTGTGGGGCTAAGTTGGTCAGTGCTGTCTTGTGTGGGTACGCAAATCTACTTGGGCAGTCACCTGGATTTTTAGAGGTGGCCTGTGAGGGAGGAAGTGACCACTGAGCTAGCTTGGCTCAGGCTGGTGTTATTGAGGACACACAAAGCTCTCTTTCCTAGAGAGTTTTTGTCCTGTGGATGAGGTCTTCGGCTCTTGAAGCTGAAACTCAGGACCAAGAGCCCGAAGTCTCCCCGAGGAACACGAGATCATACGGCATCCGGGGCTGCTTCGTGCTTTCCCTGCATGCTTTTCATCGGCACAGTTAAAAATCCTGGGCTTTTGTCAGGCACTTGTTATATTTTAGATACAATGATTATCTTATGATGCACAATAAACTTCTAACATTTTCATCAATGTGGGAGTTATCAAAAAAAAAGGTGACATTAGGGAATAGCTGTTGAGGCAGAAGGGGAACTTTTATGATTGGAAGCTATCTCTTTTCTACTTAAAAAGAATATTATCGCTTATCAAAATGTATTCAGTTCTTTGAAGCAAGGTTAATTATCTGGATTTTAATGACTCTCAAAAATCATACCATTTCTTCAAAGGCTGCTAGATATTATTTGTATTATAAAGATAAAAATAGTTGGGTTTCCTAAACACAGTTTCTCTCCTAGAAAAAATTATCCCCTTTCAACTGTGTTTTTCTCTTAGAAAAAATTCTTTATTTCAATTATAATTGTCTTTTGATGTGTAGTATCTTACTTACATTTTTACAACCTCATTAAGTCCCTTGAAAGCCTGAGATGGGATCACTTTGACAGGGAGATAGGTAAGTGATCTGGAAAAGAAAAAAGAAAAGGTAAAAGCTTAAGGGTTGGGACTTCAAGTTCATGAACAGTGTGTTGTGTGTGTGGGGTGTGTATGTGTGTGTGCAAGCGCGCACTTGTGTACATGTGTGTGAACTTGCCACTGTAAGGTTAACAACTGGATTCCGGTTTAATCATCTAAGGAGTCATTCCTGGTCCTTATCAGAATGCGTCACTAGCTGGTGAAGATGACGAATGTTGGAATCGAATCTCTACACTTCCTCTTCCTGGTCATAGAGCCCCGAGAAGGCCATGAATCCTCACACTCCCTCTACCCGTCATACAGCCCTGAGCAGGCCATGTAAGCATTCTGCTTCAGTAACAATTCCTGTCTTGGAGAAATTTTGAGAGGTTTAATCAGGATAGCCCCAAACAGAGCTACACTGAGTAAATAGTCACCAGTTCTGAAGCGTTCTGCTTGGTTTTGAAGGGTGGATAAGAAGCTATTTGGGGTCTGAGGAAACAAGCGGGGGAATGACAATCAGAAGCCCTGTGAGTGGGAACAGGAAAGATCCACTGGGATATGTTTCTGTTTCAACCTCATGACCTATTGCAGGGGCCTTTTTCCAGTCTCTGAATCGGTTCACTTTCTGCCTCTCGTTAGATTCTGGGCATCTCGTGGCATCTGAGGGAGGGTTTCCTTCGGACGCTCAAAGCCACAGGGACCACCTAAGGATTCTTACAGTTGTCCCCAAAGCTGCACAGGATGTAAGTACCGAGAAAAGCATGACAGTTAACTACAGCAAAGCCAGTGCTGAGGGACCTGGGAATGTCTAAGGACCCTGACAGAAGGAGAATTTAGGAGATGCAATTCCAAGGCAAGGACAATTATTCAACTATTGGTTGAGTGTTTGCAGTGGCTCAAGACATTTGGGCCCAAGGCTATGAAGGAAGTAGATCAGGACATATCCGATGACAGTACACGTGTGAGAACAGCCTGGTCGCTCATGGTCGCCCAGGAGCTCACTTAGCCACTAGGAAAGCTCACTTCCTCTCTGATAGCAAGCTTCAGTCAACGGGTGACAGAGAGGACTTGCTGCCTTCAGAAGCTTCCGTGTGAGTGTTGTCCACCCACCTATAACTTAATTTAATTCACAAGACAGTAGGACAGTGGGGTGAAATGGGTACTTCCTTTAACAGGAGAAATTCGGTCGTGAAGAGATTGAGTCAATGGATCAAAGAGCAACCAAGCAGACTGCCTCAGAATGCCTTTCCTTTTTTGCACTGAATATTGCACATTTGAGTCCTAATCTTTTCTCTGTTGGGAAGCAAAGCAATATACCTTGTTTCTCATGGAAGACTGTTCTAGAGTGTTCTACCCTCTCTGTTTTTCTCACAAATCCAGTCACCAGCAATTCCTTCCTTGGATAATGCAGAGGAATTTCAGAAACTTCATTTCTGGAAAATGCTTTCACTCAACAGTTTCTTAGAGACAGAGGAATAATGAAAACAAGGTTCTGGTTCTGTTCTTGAGGACACCCCTCCCCCAATATTCTTTTTTTTTTTTTTGACTTTTTTTTATTGAGAAAAAGGAAAAAAAAAAGTTTCCCCCTCCTCCCAGCCTCCCATTTCCCTCCCCCTTCTCCCACCCTTCTCCCTCTCCCCCCACTCCTCTCCCCCTCCCTCTCCAGTCCAAAGAGCATTCAGGGTTCCCTGCCCTATGGAATCCCCCAATATTCTTTAACCAGAGCTTTCAGAGCAGCAGGGGCAGTGGAGGGAGAAACCTCTTTGCCATGGCATCTTTGTTTCCTATATTTCTCCTGGAATTCTGTCCGCTTGGCTTACTGATTAAAAACACAGTTTTATTGCTCTCCACACTGCCATGTCAATAAATTTCGGAAAGAGAAAGCTGTATTCTACTGTACCCCATGCAACATCAATAAAACCGACAGCCAAATTCCAGTGCCAGAATCTTTATTGCTGGGGATAATGCAGCACAGAACATATTTTGGAGAGTGTTTACATAAAAGCTTCAGCTGAACCCTTCAGAGCTGTTTATTCATGCAAATGGCACTCACAGCTGAAGCCTCTGGGCAGACAGGCTCCCCTTCCAAATGGGAGTACGCTGTGGTTCCCACAGGAGCAGTTTGCTTTAGATTTGACCAGGGAGGCTGCTTGAGCTGTTGACTGATGTAGGACTGAGGGATGAGGAGCAAAGGTTGGACAGAAGCGAGAGTGGCTGTCCCCAGTAGAAGATGGAATTCTGCAGTTGATGTGGACTCTGCTGAGCAGAGAGGGAGCTGAGATGAGAATAATGTCCCCACCATCAATAGGACTACTCAGAAGGAGGGCGGCTTTGTGGGTGTGGCTAGGTCTAGAGAAAGGCCAGAAGGAGAGAAGTAGAGTGAGGAGGTGCCTGGTCACTGACCTCTTCCCACAAAGCAGCTGGAGATCATGGTCCCATGGTTCCAAGACAGATCCCAACTGGTTTATCATTAGCTCATATTTTTATTCCAAGATATCATGTTTTCATTTCTGATTTGTCTTCAATTGACAACAGTTTCTGTGCAGTCAAGCGCCTGTTTTTCATCTTTGAAAGCATTCATTCATGATGTGGCCCACATTTTTTATATTAAATATTCACACATAGTTATGCGGGGCACTGTGACATTTTCACTCAGGTATATGACACATGTTGGGCAGATGAGTAATTGGTACGTCCACCAGCTCAGACCTGCTGCATGGGTGTGTGTGCTAGAAACTGGGAAACCTTCAAAATCCTCTCTGCTTGTCAAAACATTGACATAGTCATTTAATTGTTGCCACAGTTAACTTACTATGCTGTAGGATGACGGAGTTCAGCCTCCTTCCCAGCTGTGGTTTGTAAAGACCCCTTTGGCTGCCCTGCTGTCCAGGGTGCTCCCTTCCTGATGGATGCCTCTGCTGGAGTTGTGCCTCCTCCCCAGCTGTGATTTCTTAGTACCTGTTTGGAAATCCTCCTTTTGAGAGTGCTCCCTTCCTGGTGGATGCCTCAATTATTCTTTCCATGGTGGCAGGAACAATGACCTGATAAGCCCACAATCCTATTCCCATGAACACTAAACACCGACAAATAAAACCCATGAGTGTTTTCATAGTTTCAGAATGTTACCAATGCTGAGGAGAGAAGAGCAGAAGTCAGAAAGGGGATTCAAAAATTAACTAAAATCAGAGACTCAAGTGGCCAATGAAACCCCAACATGCAGGCCCCCTCATGTTACATTACCCCAAATAAAGACATATGCTCAGTTAAGTCCCTGTATCCAAGAAGCAAAAGGAGAAGAAAATTTTGTATTTTGACTGACCGTCTTTTCCTTTTCATTTACTTCTGAAGTTAGACATATTTTCATTAAAAAAAAAAATGTGGCTGTCAGGAACCCCTGTGGAAAAGTTGTTATAGAGCAGAAGTCGGGAGAAGGGTGACAGAGGGCAGAGGAGAGAGGGAGGCCATGACAGCAGCTCTTCAGGCTAGTCCCCAGAAAAGAACGGGTGCTGTGCGCAGAGCAGAGAAGGCAAAGGAAGGCCTCTCCCTGTTCCAACTAAAGCAGGTGGGTGACACTCCTAACTAACTATACATCTCTCCCTAGGGGACCTGGTGTAGTTGTTTTCTCTGTGGGGGCCTACCACCCCAGCTTCCAAATTTCCAAATAAATACGTGGAAACACAGTTTTACTTATGAATGCCCGGCCTTAGCTTGACTTGCTTCTAGCCAACTTTTCTAACTTAAATTATGCCGTTTCTCTAACCACACTTTGCCTCTGTGCCTTTTGTCTTTCTTTATTCTATATATCTTTCCTTCTTACTCTGTGACTGGGTGGCTGGCCCTTAGCCTCCTCCTCTCCTCCCTTTCTCATTCCTCCCTCTTCCATATATTTTTCCTCCTATTTATTTTCTCTGCCCGCTAGCCCAACCACTTTCTCTCTGCTGCCTTGCTATTGGCCATCCAGCTCTTTATTAGACAAATCAGGTGCTTTAGACAGAGTTAAACAAATGCAACATAAAAGAATGCAACACATCTTTGCATCATTAAACAAATATTCTACAACATAAATGAGTGTAACACACCTAAAAGTAATATTTCACAACAACCTGGTGATTGAAAACAAGAAAAAGAGGCAACAGAAGGGGCCTCATTCTTAGTCGGTCTCTGGAGCCACCAGGCAGTTGCCAGGCTAGAGAAGCAAGGAGTCTAGGATGAGTGGGAAGAACCAGGGCCCAGCAGAGTCCAACTTGCAGCATGGGCTGCTCTCTGAGTGGACAGCCATGGCACCATGGGCGCTGTGCCGATTTCACCTGTTAGTCTCTCCATTTGAGACTTTGACATATCAATGGTGCAGTACAGGTGACACCTGGATTATGGAAAATCCAACTTGGCTGTGACATTGAGGTTATGACAAGTAGTTAGCTGGGATAACAAAGGCTGCCTCTGCTTTACCAGTTTTGGGATGGTCTCTACTCATTGAGTTTGTGGGTTCCAAGCCACATGTGGCTAAAACTTCAGAACTGGTCTCTATTCCTTAGAGTTGGAACAAAGCCACTAATAATCCAATGATCCTACAAATGGCTACATGTCCTGCTTAGTTTTACTCTCAACTGAGTCTTCCAGGAAGAGGAAGCCTCAGCTGAAGAACTTCCTGTGTCAGCGGGCCCATGGTCACGTCTGTGAGACTATCTTGATGAATGATTGATGCAGGAGAGGCCAGTCTACTGTGGCCTACACCACACCTTGGAAGGTCTAAGAGAGCCAGAGAGGGAGGTGGCAGTTGGCTGTCCTCCATGCTTTCTGCTCCATGTTCTGCCTTTACTTCCTTCAGTGAGGGAATGTTACCTGCAAGTGTAAGCTGAAAGAAAACTTACCCCTTCTAGTTTCTTTTTGCCAGAATGAAACTAGAACATTGTGGTTCTTCTAAAGTCGTGGGCATATTTTAAATGGGACGGAATCCTCTTTGGAGAGCAGGGATGCCCCTAGTGCCCACTTCCAAGCCATTTTGGTGCCCCCTAGTGCCCACTTCCAAGCCATTTTGGTGCTTGTTTTACCCAATTTCCTTATCTAGTAGGTAACCCCAGATGCTGTCTAGTCCTTTCTCCCTGTCATCCCCAGCACCAGATCCCCATCCCTGAGGGGGAAACACTGCCTGAGCACAGTTCCTAGCTATCTGTGTAGGATTAACTCAGTAGCTCATGCTGCTGAATTCTGGCTGCCCGTCAAACTAAGCCTTCAGGCACAGATAGGGACCCTGTACTGGGCTGTATTTCAGTAAACTCTCTGGTGAGCTTCAGTTCATAGGTGTGTCCTCTACGTCACCTCCATGGACTGGTGCTTGCACATGCGTTACCCTCATCTTAAGACTCTGCCCCATTCTTCTCCCAGGAGGTGTGGAGGAGGGAACCACTCCTTCTCATGGTGGTCATCCCAGAAAGGACCACCCTATCTTCCAAAAACATTTTAAAGCTTGAGCCGTTAACTGTATCCCGTTTCTGCCCAGTCACAATGGCCAAGCTTAATTCGTGCCAGAATTAAGCAGCTGAAAATTCATGTAATTTAGATAAATCCAATTTCCATGAAGAAAAAAAAAAGGTCAGTTTATTATGCATTCCTTAGTCATTTCTAATGTCTCCTAGGTCCTTGGGGATGGGGCTTGAGTTTAGTAGCACAGAGAACTCTGGAAGGAGCCAGTTTGTCCAGTTCACTGGCTGGTCAACCAGCTCTCAAAGTAAGGTTAGTTTGGACAGGCCTTGTTCTGCAGGAGGGCTCCAGGGGCCCCACCCCTAAGGAAGCAGAAAGGAAGCAGATGGATTCAGAAGTCCTTGGTTAAGAAAACCTATCAATTGAGATACATTTGAATTATCAAAAGGCCTTTGTTCTACAGAAGGATTCACTGCAGGGTTCCTTGAAATAGCAAACTCTCTAGGTGAATGGAAAAATAGACTTCAGGTGACACTTTTTTAAAAAGACAGGTTCTGACTGCACAAAGCAGTGACAGCTGCGGGGCTTTCACCTCTGAGGTTTCTCAGAGTGCAAATACTTCCCGAGCAGCCCCACCTGAGACACTGAGGCAGAGCTCTGACCAAGGGAGTGGAGGGCCAGAGGAGAAAGCCGGCATTCATCTGAGTTCCCCAAACCTGGGTAAAGTCTTTGGTCATTTTGTGGAAGCTCTTCCCTTTCTTTCTGCCTACTATGGGACAGGAGTGAAGTAATTTTATTAACTTCTAACTCTTTAAGAGAGTCCTCCCCATTATCCATTCAAGAAAGGTACAAACACACATACATTTTTCACAATCCATTAGCTCATTGCTAGAGCTACACCCTGAATTTTAAAATAGAGGGGGAAAAAAGGAGAACTCAGAGGTCAAGGCATTTGATTTAAAAAAGCAAAACAAAACAAAACCTTTTTGTACATAAAACTATTGAAAAGTGGGCTGTCTCTTTAATTTCAGAGAATGCTAATGCTTTTGTGTTTATTACATACAGTCTGTTCTACATTTAACAGACACAAGATTTTCCTGATCTTTTTGACCTTCTCAGCAATTGCAATAAAGTTTGCTTTCATTTAGAATGAAATGGAAATGGTTTTACTTCTCGCTGGGGATAGCTTTATCCTGGCCTCTATGCTTCAGATTTGCCTTGAGAGATCTAAGGCTTCGATGCTAACTCAACCTGAGGTATGTGGAGCAGATAGCTACTTACATCAAGAAATCTTGGGGTGCCCCTGGAAATGACAGTCAGGTGAATAGCACCATGATTTGCCGGACACACTTCCTGTGTTAAACCCATGAGCTGGAACTGGAGCAGGAGGCACCTACAGGTTCTCTGTGTCAGTTCTTCGCTGCACAGAGGCAGACTCAGGCTAGGAGAAGCGCATTGACTTCCTGAAGCATGGGATAATTCAGGAACAGATCCCTGTCTTGGTCACCACATTGTGGTCCACTGTTGTCTTTGCCAAGTGTCAAGGGGCCCAACCCTACAATCTTGTGCTTTCCTGTGAAAAGTCTCACCTTCTCAATGGAGCCCTTGGTGTTTGGAGGGCACACTCTCAGTCCTTAACTTGAAGATGCCGCTACAGTCCTATTTTCGTTGAGGCTTTAAAGGCCCCCAAAGTGGATTTTCTCTCCTTCCTCTGTCCAATTCTGGGCCTAATGACCTCACTCTTTTAGCACTGCCTGAGGTTTGGGGATTTCCAGGTGTTTATGTGACCACGTCCCCTCTTCTGCCATTGATTATCTGGTTTCTGGGGCTTCTGTTTTCACACAGTCTCTTCTTCTGGTCCCTTTGTTTGTCACTAGCCCTCATTCTTGGTCATTCTCTACTCTACCTTGAACATTTTGGGGTCTCCTAAAAGATTTTTCTCCATTCCACCTGGACTTCTTCAACCCTGTCTATTACTGTTACTGACAATTCCCCTACGCCACTCTGGTGCTCAGGACCTTCTCTGTTGTCCCTTAGCCTCATTCACTGGCAACAAAAGACTTAGTGTACTCACATCTTAATCTTTGTCCTTTCTACCCCTGTTTCCTACACTAGACAGCCACTAGACCACATGTGGTTGGTTCCCAATCAACAGCAAATGTGTCTGAATTGTGATGATTTGCAAGTCTCAAAAACATACTACGCTTTGAAACCTTGGTAAGAAAAATGTCGTATGGCACAATACGCTTTGTATTGCTTGCTAATTGAGGTGGTATTTTATATATACTAGACTAAATAGTTTATTAAAATTCATTTCATCTTTAGAAAACTTCTTAAATGTGGCTATTAGAAAATTTTAAATTATGCTCACGGCTCACATCTTACCTCTGGATAGCATCTTTCTAGACAGATCTAATTACTTGGGCTTCTTGAACTAGCCTCACACGTCCATGATATCATTCCCATTGTTTCTGCCATCTGCACATCTTCACCCTGCTCCACTGACCAGATTCTCCCCTTACTTACAGGTCCCTCTCAGACCATGCCCTGGAAGGAGTGTAGCTCCCATATGTAACCGTGTGTGCTTTCTCTCTGGAGCAGTGTGAGGAGCACAGAACATGCATGCTGAAACCACAGCACTCAGCTTCACATCACCGCTTCATTTCAGATCAGTAGACTGCAGGTCATCCATAAAAGCTAGAGTTTTGATGCTAAACTTGAAGACACCAAGACAGAGAGAGGGTAGGGGAAGAGATAACTACCACTAGGAATGTTTGGAAATGCCTTCTGCAGACCTACTATTTTATAAGCCTCCTAAATATATATGTATCCATATAAAAGAGTTCAGCTGGAGTTATCCTATAGATATAACTACAGAGATAACATCTGTGGTGGTGGGAAGAAGAATGGTTCCCATGGTGTAGGCACCAGGGAGTGGAACTGTTTGGGAGGATTAGAAGGATTAGGAGGTGTAGCCATGTTGGAGTAAGCATGGTGTTTTGGAGGAAGTATGTCACTGGCGGGTGGGCTTTGAGGTTTCAAAAGCCCATGTCAGTCTTTTTCTCTGTTTCTCTTCGTGCAGATCAGAATGTAATGCTCTCAGCTACTGCTCCAGTACCTGCCTTCCTGCCACCCTGCTCTCTACAATGATGATAAAGGACCCACCCTTCGAAACTGTAAGTAAACCCCCAATTAAATGTGTTTTTTTAATGAGTTGCCTTTGTCATGGGGTCTCTTTACAGCAATAGAACAGTGACTAAGACAACATTTTTCCCAGAAGCTATAGGTTGTCAAATGAAAAATCCAGTGCCAGGTGTGGAATACTTCCCTCAAGCTGTTGGTCAGGGGTGTCAGGAAGATCCCCCAAAGTATTAAGGGCTATTCTCACTGTCCACAAGAACTCAAGGATAAGACCCTATTTCTGAAGGTGCCACACATTTTGGTTCCAGAACCTGGAGAAATCAAGATGGAACAAATCAAGTTGATTTCCTCCTTACTGGCTAGTTCCACAGGTCTGGAAGGGGCTGTGTAGGCAGCTGATAGTAAAAATGTCATCAACAGTCTTACTCAGCTCTAAACTTGATCATTTGCAATAATGACAGTGTGACAAGATATGACCTGACTGTAATAGTGGCATAAATGTTAGGTTGGTTACTATTTTCTGGTTGTATTTAAGGCTTACTCCACAGGAGTAAATGCTTTACCAGTAAAAACAATTTGGCTGAGAACCCACTGTATCAAACTGCCCTCCAAATTCCCATTTCTATGCCCATGGATTAGCATA
This sequence comes from Microtus oregoni, assembly GCF_018167655.1. NCBI lineage: Eukaryota > Metazoa > Chordata > Mammalia > Rodentia > Cricetidae > Microtus > Microtus oregoni. The sequence goes on along the minus strand of NW_024543093.1, from coordinate 19,899,196 downwards.
GCTCTCAGCTCTTCACAGTGAGGTTTCCTTGTCTAATAGACAGTAGCTAATGCAGAAACTCATCCCTGACCACAGGAATGAGAGTGTCGTGGAGTGCTCAGCCGGAAATGGGACATCTGCATATGCGCCCCCCCCCCCATCAAGGCTAAGAGTCCACTGCAGAAGAGTGGGCAGAAAGACTGTGAGTGCCAAAGGTCGGGGGAGCAGAGTGAAATAGTGTGTTCTGAACATGACAAGATTGCTATACTCATCAACTGGAACCAGCTGTGATGGCTGCAAGGGAGGCTCATCATCCCCAACTCCTGAAGAGCTGTTGCCAGTTGATGGCTTCTGCAAGATGTAGAGTCAGTTTTAAGGGTGTGGTCCCTAGTAGGCTTATCACTCTCCAGTCTATGAGTGTGTGGGCAGTTCAAATTGGACTTGGTAGGTTACTTCATTTTTAAGTGAGATTGTAAAGCTGGCCAGAGGTACAAAGAGATGGATCTAAGAGGAGTTAGGCGGGGGAGGAGTAAGAGTGAATATTATCAATACATTGTATTCAGTTCTCAAATAACTAATAAAATATCACACTTAAAATTCTTACGCCGTATTAACCCAACCCTTAGCACAGGACAGGCACTCAGGCTGCGCCTCTATTCATAGCTTTTTGCTGTGAACGGCTGAGGCTGTCTGGACTGTGCCTTACAACTCCAGTTTTTTAGCAGGGACCAGCAATGACAGGTTCAATAATTTGGAGTTGGACTCCAAATTCTATTTGTCCTGGGTCACTCTTAGGTCTATAAAGTACACGTTTCTTTTTCTTCACTTTGCCTCTCCACTGGTCAGGGATAGGATGACTGTGAGCAAGGGTGGCCATCCCTACTTGGTACTTTTTTCTTAGACTCAGCTTTTTACAAGCCCCACTTGGTAACCTTTTAGGGAGATGACAGAGAACAACTTTTCGTGAAATGTTTTGACTCTAGGGAGCCACTTTGAGAGTTCACATTTGCTCCTTGATTTAAACCATTCCAGCCAGTTGGAACTTCCCCAGTGGGAAGTGCAGTTTGAGTGACTCTCCTCTGGCCATTTCCAGAGCACCCAGGAAGCTCGTGCAAGGACTCCATGAAATGCCCTGTGAACGAAGATGCTAAGAAGATCCTATGGATAATGGCTTTTCCAAGTCATTTGTGCAACAACTAAATTAAAAATATAAAGCCTCTGAGGAAAATGGTAAACATATCTAAGCTCTTACTCAAAATCCATTTAAAGTTTTCTAAAGACACAGAGCAAAATAACTCAATGTGCCCTCTAAACTAGAATTCTTCCAGCAATAATATAACACGACAAGAATAACTCTGGTAAATGAAACTCCGTGTTGAATTCTCCCCAGGGAATGGCTGTGTCATCCGTAATGATTTCTCAAAAATATTTCTCAGAGGTAGAGAATATTACATTGTCAGGGCAGCAACCCAACAGATATGCTTTAGGAAGCTCCTTTATTCATTGTAAGTTTCTCATGCCCAACACTTCAAAATAACTTTCTCCTTTTATCTTTGGAACTGAACATGTAAATACTGGCTGCAGCTGATATACCAAACACTGCTAATCAATCTGAGGATGGAAGTGAGGAACCTGCAATCACACAGCTCACCTTGGTCAACTTTACCAAGGCTTCTTTGCTATTTTGGCTAAAATAGGTGGTTCCTACCACTGATCTCCACCATGTTTGTGATCGTCATCTGGTTTGTAACACCTGCATTTCCTTCAGTCACCTGAACACTGGCCCTTTCTCTTATATGGTTCCTGGACGTCAAGGCTTGGGGTTTTGGAGCTGTATTTCAGAGTCTAGACCTTAAATGGTCATCAAGTCAGACCTGACCATTTCCAGGGTCTAATCTGAAGCCTGGGGATGGGAAATGAGGAAAGAAAAGGACTTGAAAGGAGCCTGGCAGTCCTATGATGGGGCATCTGCATCTGAAATCATCTTGGTCATGAAGAGGGATATTTCAGAGGCAGTTCACACAGGTTGTCAGAATATTAGACTCCAGGCCATAATGAGCTCTGTTATTTTTAGATTTTAACTTATTTGCCTCCCAGGTTGAGTAGAACCAGTGGATTATTTTCTCTAATGCCCTTGGATGGCAGATGCTGTTGTGTGGTGGTGTATCTGTGCTGTGGGTGACAGACACTTGCTGTGTGGTGTTGTATCTGGGGCTGTGGGTAACAGACACTTGCTGTGTGGTGGTGTATCTGGGCTGTGGAGTTTTCATTCTTCCTGCATTGCCAGTTCACGATAATACTTTGTTATTATGGAGAAACTCAATTTTCTAGTACTTTGGCTCTGTTGCCATGCTTATCCTCTTCAAACAGAGCCCCACTCTGAGGCAAGAGCCATCACACTAGAGCCGTGGTCACACTAGAGCCGTGGTCACACTAGAGCCGTGGTCACACTAGAGCCGTGGTCACACTAGAGCTGTGGTCACACTAGAGCCATCACACTAGAGCCGTGGTCACACTAGAGCCATGGTCACACTAGAGCCGTGGTCACACTAGAGCAGTGGTCACACTAGAGCCATCACACTAGAGCCGTGGTCACACTAGAGCCATCACACTAGAGCCGTGGTCACACTAGAGCAGTCACACTAGAGCCGTCACACTAGAGCCATCACACTAGAACCATCACACTAGAGCCGTGGTCACACTAGAGCCGTCACACTAGAGCCATCACACTAGAGCTGTGGTCACACTAGAGCCATCACACTAGAACCGTCACACTAGAGCCGTGGTCACACTAGAGCCGTGGTCATACTAGAGCCATCACACTAGAGCCGTGGTCACACTAGAGCCGTGGTCACACTAGAGCCGTGGTCACACTAGAGCTGTGGTCACACTAGAGCCATGGTCACACTAGAGCCGTGGTCACACTAGAGCAGTGGTCACACTAGAGCCATCACACTAGAGCCGTGGTCACACTAGAGCCATCACACTAGAGCCGTGGTCACACTAGAGCAGTCACACTAGAGCCGTCACACTAGAGCCATCACACTAGAGCTGTGGTCACACTAGAGCCATCACACTAGAACCGTCACACTAGAGCCGTGGTCACACTAGAGCCGTCACACTAGAGCCATCACACTAGAGCTGTGGTCACACTAGAGCCATCACACTAGAACCGTCACATTAGAGCCGTGGTCACACTAGAGCCGTGGTCACACTAGAGCAGTCACACCCTTGCTGTAAAAGGCACAGGATTTACTGTTAGGACAACTCTGCAGCGAAAATTAGGGAAGACGCCTGTGTCTGAATCTAGACTGCCTAGGGTTGTCCTCCTGATCAATTCACACCACTTAGGGGCCGTGCTTGTCACACCAGAGCATCTCTACCCCATGATGGTGGCCATGAGGAGGTAGGGACCCAGGAGTAACTTCCAGGCATCAGAGTCAAGGGCAACTGTCGGAGCAGCAGAGGACAAAGCCTTCCTTCTGCAAGTCGAGTTTGGCTTTCAGACTAGGCTTTTCTGAATTTGGTTCAGGTATTATTAGAGGGTTATAGTTCAAGGCCAAGTGCAGAGCAGCCGTGAGGACTTTGCTGCCTGGTAGGGTGTCATCTTCCAAAGCGAGGAAGCTGGAAATAAAGGAAGACTCAGTGGAGAAGCTCCCAGGGACAGCCCACAAGCCAGAGCCTGGTGCGTGGTGTTCTTTTCATTCTCTTCTCAATAACCAAACCAAAACAAAAGATCTGGCAGGAAATTTTCATTAAAACCTATATTTTTCTTTAACCAAGAGGAGGTGCAGGCACAGAGAACATCTGTTCTAAGGAGCCAGCTCTCTTTGGTTTGAAGTGAACAGCAAGGCTTCTCTCTATGGTCCTGACTCAACTGCTAAGCCTTCTGAACAGCCGGGGTTGCACATGGTTAGGGCACCTTGAGGGCTGCTGCTCTGAGAGATAGTATTTTGGCAAGAGTTTTTTGTTACCTTACTTCGAGAAATGGAGGCTGAAGCTGGAAAGAGCGTTGGTTAAGATCACTTGCTGCTCTTGCAGGGGACCCAGTTTTATTTCTAGCACTCTCATGATGCTGACAACCAAACATTTGTTGTTCCAAGGATCTGATACTTTCTTCTGACTTCACTGGGCACCAGAGTTCCAGGTAGTGCATACACATACATGCAGGAAAATACCCATACATACAGCATAAAAATTAAGTTTTCTTTTCAAAACATTGTGTGTGTGTGTGTGTACGTGTGTGCGTGTATGTAGGTGTTGCATCTGCCTCAGTTTTTGCACACCATGTGCTTGCAAATGCCAACAGAGGCTGGAGGGGGTCAGAATTCCTGAAACTGGTGTTACAGGCAGTTGTGAACTGCCTGGTATGGATACTGGGAACCAAACTTGGGTCCTCTGCAAGAGCATATGTGTTTGTAACTACTGAGTTTTCTCTTCAGCCCCAACTAAATCAATATAACAAATGAAAAAGAAATGAATGGGCTTGAGAGGCAGAGAGTGGTTGGTAAACAAACAGAAATGAGCCTTAAATTCACAGATTTTTGAGTTAAACAATCACAACCCCAGACAGCCGAAGGAACTTGTTTTCAAAATGAGGATCTACTTCCAAAGCCAAAGAGATCCTTGTGTTATCCAATTGGTTTCTATGCCTTTGCATTGAGATTTTAGGGGCCGTTTGAGTTTAGTGTTCTGCTATGGGTATTATTTACTTTCTCCTAAAGGATGATTTTCAAAACCAAAATCTGGTCTTCCTATAGCTTGGTACAAGGAGACTCTTTATCAGCTAAACTGATGTAAGAATTGCCTTCCAAGCATGACGGAAGTTCAGACTTCTCCAGGAAGTCCCAAGTACTTGCAGGAGTTTGGAAGGCTTTCTCTTCTGTTTTGTAGACACTTTCATGTGATGTGTTAGCTGGTGTTCCCTGCTCTGGGAACCTGTATGTTCTAATGCACTTGCCTTGGTTGTTATTACTGTTGTTGTTTTAATGGCTCCCTGGATGTGGACCCATGATTAAACCAGTCTAAATAAGTATAGTTATGTGAATAAGTTGTAGTCCCCACCTCTTATCTTATTAACTAGTTGATTGACAGGTTGCAGATGCAGTATTGGGGATGAACCTGGGTTCTCATGTCTACCAGGCAAGTGCTATCACTGACTTACATTGCCAGCCAGGTCTTGGTTCTCTGGAGCTGCAGCTGCTATTTGCCTTTTAAAGGACAGACAGAGTGCCAGTAGATTGCAGGGTCTGGATGCTGACATAGCACGAAGATACAAAGAACTCCCTTGACCCTCCCCACTACCGGTTTAGAATAGAGAGGTCTGTGATGTTTAGATGTGGCGCATGTTAGCACACACATTCAACTTCTTGCATTGGTTTGTTCTGTTCAGCTATGTATGTCCTCAGGTTTTCGAGGCTGACTTTGCGCTCCCAATGTAAACAAGGCTGACCTTAAATTCCTGGAAATAGAACAACCTTCCTGCCTTAGCCTCCTGAGTGCTGGGATTACAGTCACGCACTGCCACACCCAACCTGTCCCCTCAATCCAATCTCATGAGGCCTGATAAACAGTTTAATCATAATGCCTCTGGAATTCTGGGAATCCTGAGTTAAATCTGACTTCTTCAAAGGGCTCTCAGTCTGGCACATTGATTGAAAATTAACAGCTGAGGGAAGATTTGCCCCCATGAAGTGTCTCAGTTTGGCTTGTTGTAACTTGGGAGAACAGTACTACTGGTATCTAGTGGTCAGCGATCAGGGATGCTGGCCCACCAGTCCTCCACAATAAACTACCTCTGCCCTCAAATGTTTAGGTTCTGAGGTTCAGACACCTGTCTTGATAAAATAGGGAAGAAAGATGTCTGTGAGTGGAGGTGTGCATGTGTGTGTGCTGTGGGTAGCAAGTATGGTGAAGCCTTGTGGGGAAGAGATTCCTACTCAGAGTTTGTGCTCGATCTCTTTGCATGCAAGCACCAAACATTGACTTGCATTAGTCAACAGGCTATTTTCTCTCTTTTTGTATGAATCAAAGATTTCTGATGACTTTTCATCTTCCTTTAAAATTTGCATTTTTTTTTCTCCAAAAGATCTGGGAGAGGAAGAGGAAGAAGTCACTCAGCTGTGTTCTTTTCTTTCCAGACATGCCTTCTGGTGGAACCTGTGCTTCTTGCACAGGTTTTGTTCCCTCCTTCTCTGTTTCAAGGTCCCCTTTCTTCTCCTGGGTCCCCAGGTCTTCCTCTGGAGTACTCGGCCCCTCATGATTCAGTGGCTCCCTGTGTTTCTCAGAGCCTATGTCCTCTTTCTCCTCCTACCCTGGTCTCCTGGGAGAGTTCCCCTCCTTGGAACAGAGTCACACTTCCCAGTGTGCCTGTTTCACTGCACTGAGAGCTGATTAGACCCCGATCCCCCTGGAGGGTAGAAAGGGACTCAGGCAAGTGTCACGATGCTCATCGTCCAGGCACACTGGACTGGAGAAACTCATGTTTCTCCTTAGCAACAGTCTCTGGGTTGTGCCACACGCAAACAGCTAGAAACTTGATCTATGTTTAGAAGGCATAGCATGCAAACAATAAATTGCCACGATTATTATTAGCATTTACTTACAAGTTTTCAGAAACTGTTTCAATAGCAAGAAGATCAACCTTTCTGTTGTCATAGAGACAAAAATCTTTATATAACTATGTGCAAGGTGAGAGTTCCCCCCTCCCTCCCACCAGTTGCCTAGAGCTAATAAGAAGAAAGAAAAGGGAAATTTTTAAATTATTTTTTCCATTTACTCCCTCCCCCTATTAGAAAAACGAAAACGTAGGAGGTTGCTTCTTGTGTCATAGCTCAGGTTTTAAATGCTTATGTCTTTAATGAGAAATGCAAGGGGCAGAAACTATGAATAGTTTGAACAATGGCATTTTGAAAAATTGCCAGCAGCGTGTTGTCAGTGATTAGCAATTATCACTCATGCACCCTTTGTTCTTCTTTTCAAACCAAAGAGCAAACCTCAAAGATCTTAGGAGGCAGAGTCTTCAGCATCTGGACCGATTGAAACACAGGTGTATCTACTGAGGGACACAGTTGAATTCTGAGGCACTGTGAGGTATTTACCCTCCTTTCCCTGCCACAGCTTGGGTGCCCCCTTCCCCTCTGCAAAGGCTAGCCATGGCACAGCTCTCTTCTCAGTTCTCTCTTGTGTGTTCACTTCAGATAATTCATTATCCAGAGTATGTTTCTGTCTTGTGATGATTTTTTGTGGCTTCATTCATTTCTCAACATAAATGATATAATTATGATGGGCTCAACAGTCTGTGGCCCTCTTCTTTACTTCAACATTGAGTTATACCTTTGTCCACACACCTTTATTCAGCACACAGATGACCCTTGTCCTAAGAGTAACCCTTCCCTTAAGTTCTTAGGCTGTTGCTTCCCTCCTACTCCAACTGAGTAGTTCACTCTAACAAATGCATCCTTTCCTCATGTCTGGTGTCCTCTGCCTGCCCTTTCTTATGGAATTTTTCTTGTATTCTTCTTTGAAGAAAACCAAACCAAACCTTCCATTGTTCTGGTTGGTTTCCACCTGTCTCTGACTTTGAGCTTTTAAATATATGCTTTCTTCTTCCATTGAATAGGCATATGTACAGAGGGGGTGATGGAGCGAGGACACTTATAGCTGGAGGAAGTTTATACCACTATGAAGAGCAAGGCTTCAGAGTTTTCCCTGGGGAGTTCCCAGAGTTTCTGATTCAGTACGATAGGCCTGAGATCCACGTCTATCCTTGAGATGTTCCTTTGAGGCCTCAAGTTCACACTTGGAGAAACATTGTTTTGAAGTGGCAACCTTTCTATTTTTTTTAAGTAAACATTTGTTTTTACATGGATGTTGGGTTCTCAGTGTTATTCCTACAATGGCACTACCTTCACAGAGCTCTCGCCCGCAAAGGACAAGGTTATTTCTCATTCACCTGGTTTTCAGGAAGCACGACCTTTGTAGGAGTTGCCATGCTTGGTGCAGGGTTTTCTAAATGTCTACAGGAGGATGCTCTGGATGATGGATGTTAAGGGAGGGCCTGTGGAGGATGCTGAGAGTTCTCTAGGATCCCTTCTAAGCTTCCAGAACCAACTCCTTCTAGAGAATCAGAGTTGCTCACTGTAATTTTATTGTTCCTGCCTCCCACTTAGCCATAGTATGCAGGGCAACTACTCTGAAGGCTTGTTTAAACAGTGCTGCAGGGCAGTGAAGGAGTGTCACTACGGTTTTCTTCAGGGAAGGGGTTTATTAGTGGTCCCCTCTAGAGGCAACATGTGAACAACTTAGCATCAAAGAGTTTAGGACTTGACTTATCTGTCTCTTCTCCATCCTTAGCTAGAGGCAGTTTCCACCCAGTACCAAAGCTGGAGAGGCTGGAAGCAGTTTTTTAATTAAAGGAAAAGCAATTTTCTTAGAAAAACAAACAACTGCAGAAAGGTAATTAATAAGGTCTTTCTTTGCCACCAAGGGACCTGGAACAAGGGATTCCTTCTTGTTAGATCTCAGAGTTGTCTAACGTGTAAAAGCCAGGTGTGCAGGAAGGGCTGTTAGCGACTGTGTCACTTGTAAGAGCAGTACAGGAGGCTTGTCACAGAAGGACGAGGCCAGAACTTGGGAGGCAGATTCCATGGATTTGTCGATTGATTGAAACAAATTCTATTAGCATGGCCATCACCTTCAGGGAATAGACTGACAAGATAGTTAATGGAAAGTAGTTAAGAGAACCCCTCAGCCTGTAACTGTTCTCACAGCCACGACTATCCCTAGAAGGCCATTAACTTGTCCACAGGGAGCAGACCAAATGCTCAGGATGTGTCAGTTCCTCCAAGAAGCTGGCAAGGATGCCTCCGCAGGGGACATGCTAGGGTTTCATCCCTCCCCCATCAGAGCATGTGGCTAAGGAGCACTGGGAAGACCCCCACCCCACCCCGTGCATTTGTGCTACCTCCTACTTTATTTGGCGCTTTTATTGGGATGAAAGTCATGTAATGTAAAATCCACCCATTTCAAATGATTGCTTTAGTATTTTTATGGGAAGCCATTACCACAATCTAAGCTTAGAAAAATCTCATCACCCCTAACCTTACAGCCATTAGCAGACACCCATCCCCAGACCCTGGGAACTACTAACCTACCAGTCTGTCTGTTCATTTCCACATTAACAGGATCACGCAATGTGAAGAACCCTTTCCTAAATGGAAGGACATTTGGCATCTTAGCGCTAATGGCACCCTCCTGTCTTTAACCCAAGGCTCCAGGAAGGGTGGCCTTCCTCTACTTGCTGGCATTTGCAGTCCCTCACTGGCGTCTGTGGGTGGCACACCAGAAGTCAGAAAACAGGCTTTTCTTCCCGCACAGGCATAGCTAACCTGGCTGAGTGGCAAGCACGGTGCCACAGACACTTATTGGCGACCTGGCGACTGGAGGCCAGGCAGTCATCGTCGCTGCTGACAGATCAGGTTACCCTTGGCCCCAGGGCCTGAGCCCTTTGCTTCTAGACTACCCATGGCAGGTGCGGAGCCCACAGCAGCCTACCTAAACCCGGCTGCCCAAGGGTCGGAACCACTCAGACTGCTCAGGCAGAGAACACTGGCGAAGGAGGGCCACTGGATTCATCAGGCCTTCAGGCAGCGACAAAGAGAGACCTCCCGTGGCTTCACAGCAGTTTTAAGTTACCTGCCTCAGTTTCCCCATGATGAAAGTAGAGGTCTGGGCTGCACAGACAAAGACAGACAAACTCTGTCACTGGTCCTTATCACAGGCAAGGGTGAGAAATGCTATATCCTGCTTCCCAGCAAAGGGGCTCAACATTGAGTAGCAAAAGGTAGGGACCTGGGGCACCATGTACTCACAGTCTGGTGAGGCCGTCGCGAGGGCCGGGGCAGCGCAGGGCACCGTCAGGGGCGCAGTCGCAAGGCTCGGGGCAGCGCGACCCTAGCAGCTGCCGGGGCTGCAGCGGTGATGGCTTTAGCATCAGAATCGCCAATGCCTGCAGCAGTCTCAGCGCTGGGGCGCGTTGCCCCATGGCCCGCCAGCCGAGTGTGAGCTCCTGACTGGGCCAATATCCTGGACCGCCCGGGGGCTGACTACCACCTCTGCCCGCCCCTCGGCCTGCCTTCCCAGCTGCCGGCCCCCGCCTGCTCCAGCCCTCCCCTCTCACCCTGCCTCTGGCGAGTCCCTGCTCTCCTTGACCTGGGACAGTGGCCAGCTACCCCATCGCTGCTTCCCAACGACCCGTCCCCTACACTAAGCCAGCAAATGAGCCAAAGGTTAGAAAGTAGAGTGGCATGTGGTAGGGGTTCTGAACCCCTCCCTGCCACGGGCGTGAAGTGATTTGTGGCAATTCTGAAACGTGTCTTGCTTCTATCCATCAGAAGAGCGGAAGCGCCTGCTGGGCTGTGTTTCACTCAGCTCCTCATACTTAATCCTAAGTATCTTTTCCCTCTCCCCCTTCCCAGGTGACTCGTTCTACTTCTCATGAATGTAACTGTTCTTAGCATAGCAATTTGGGTCTGTCCTCTGTCTCTCCACTGTATTGTGAAGTCTTTGAGAGAAAAATCCAATTCGGATTCACTGTGTATTCTTTCTGCAGTTAATAAAGATTTGTTTCGTGAATGGGGGAAATGACTGCGTGGTGCAAGCACCTAACTCCATGGGTGCCCAATGTCCTTTAACTTTTGTTATAGATGTCTTGCCTCATGTCACATCTAAGTGTCACGTCAAACTCTCAGGGCACTTACTGCAAGAACTCAACGCCACACGAGATATACAATTTCTTTGGTCAGCCTACTTACAGATGGACGAATCCTGTTTGGACCCATGTCTACCAGTCTCTCAGCCTTGTAAAACCCCTGCTATGAGCTCTGTGATTCTAAATCCCAATGGAAACAAGAACAGATCTTACAGCAACCCTGGGAATAAACCACTTTCCCTCTGCTATGTTCCTTCCAAGGATTAATTCTGAACTCTAGAAATGTTTTTCTGGAAGAGGTAGGCTGTGAGAGCTGAGCAGACCTCTAAAGCGTGCAGGGTGGGAACCAGAAGGACAGATCTCTCTTGAGGACACTTCTCAAGGGCCGTTTCCTCAGTCACCAGGTTATAGTCGCTATCACTAGGATTCTTAATTCTTCTGGCTTTGCCCACCTGTGATCTCTCAATTACGTTTTCATGGTTTTGTGCACGTTTCCCAAAGCTTGCATGATCCCCTCTTCCTTTTCTGTTTTTCCATTAGCTAAACTCCTGGTTGTGTTTCAAGACAGACTCCTGCCCGGTTCCTGCGAGCCTTACGTGACTCAGCGTAGCTTACTAGCACCTGTAGTTAAAACCGCAGTTAAGGATGTGATTTTGCTTTCTCCTGTCAGTAGATCTTAGTTAGTACTGCATTCTCGTTTGAAGCTGGTGCTCCGTACATACTGCTGAACAAGAAAATGGACATTAAACCCAAGCTCAGGCCTATAGCTGATACTCCGTGGGTCCTGCGACAAGAGCCTCACAGCGGAACTGCATCTATTCTCAGTGTCCCCATATTTATCTTGGGATCATGCTGGACTCCATCTTTAGCTTTGTCAGATTTTAGTAGCGCTGGTGAAATAGCACTGGGCTTCCCAACATTTCTACCACGTAGCCTTGGTGGTAAGAGAGAACAGTTGAGCTAAATGTGACTGAGTGGCATTAATTGCAAGACTCATATTTTATTTGTGGCCTTTATTTTTATTTTATAGTATATCTATATCTATATCTAATCTATATCTATATCTAGTGTGTATGTGTGTGTTCCTAGAGCACATATCTGTTTCCAGTACTTGATGTATATTGTTTGCAACCAACCGCTGACTGAGAGCAGTGGCTATTCCAGGAAGAGCTATGTCACCGTGTACTCCAGCAGCAGAAGTACTGGGAGATGAAGACATCGTGAGGTTCTTCTGCTCTCTCACTTGCTCATTAGTTTCATCCTCTGTAGGAGAAAGAGCTATTTTTGTTCAAAGGGTCTTCCTTTCCCAAAATGCATGGACTTTGTGAGGGGTTCCCATAGAGTTGCTGTATATATAACCTGATAGTTTGTTGAGGAAATCAAATTCTGGTTTTTTATTGTTTTTATTGAGCTATATATTTTTCTCCACTCTCATCCCTTCCTCTCCCCTCCCCTTCTACCCTCTCCCATTGTCTCCCAATTTACTCAGGAGATCTTGTCTTTTTCTACTTCCCATGTACATTAGATCCATGTATGTCTCTCTTAGGATCCTCATTGTTGTCTGGGTTCTCTGGGATTGTGAACTATAGGCTTTTTTTTTTTTTTTTTTTTTTTGCCTTATGTCTGAAAGCCACTTATGAGTGAGTACACATGGCATTTGTCTTTCTGGCTCTGGGTTACCTCACTCAAAATGATGCTTTCTAGATCCATTCATTTTCCTGCAAATTTCAAGATGTCATTATTTTTTTTCTGCTCTGTATACTTCATTGTGTAAATGTACCACATTTTCTTTATCCATTCTTTAGGCATGGGGCATTTAGGTTGTTTCCAGGTTCTGGCTATAACAAACAATGCTGCTAGAAACATAGTTGAGCACATGTCCTTGTGATATGATTGAGTATCCTTTGGGTATATACCCCAAAGTTGTATTGTTTGGTCTTGAGGCAGGTTGTTTCATAATTTTCTAAGAAATCTGATATCCAAAGTGGCTGTAACAGTTTGCACTCCCACCAGCAGTGAAAGAGTATTCTTGTTACCTCACATCTCTCCAGCATAAGTTGTCATCAGTGTTTTTGGTCTTGGCCATTCTTACTGGTGCAAGATGGAATCTCAGAGTTGTTTTGATTTGCATTTCTCTGATGGCTGAGGATGTTGAGCATTTCCTTTAGTATCTTTCAGCCATTTTAAATTCCTCTGTTGAGAGTTCTCTGTTTAGGTCTGTACCCCGTTTTTTATTGGCAAATACTGCTTTTATGATGCTGTTTACATGCAAGAAAGTTTCACAATATATTTTCTGTCCATGATAGATTTCAGTTGGATCTTATCACAGTTGATTCTTGCTGTATTTGTATATTCTTGTTATAGTTGTATCCATGATAATGAAATTACATTGAGTTGTGGGTTACAGTCACAAAAATTTGCTACAGTGAAATTTGCCTTTCCTATTCATTAATATGTGACCTCTTTGGAGTGGGTAGTTTTAGATGTGAGGGGCTTCTGCCTTCTATAACTAGCTGTGTAGAGACTTTTATCACAAAAAGTTAAAACAGCATGGTGCATAGGATGGCTAGTTACATTTTACTGACAAAATAATGTGGTTAAAAAAATTCCAGTAAAACTCCCCAAAGTTTCTGAACAGAAAGTCTCACATTTTAGGTTGTGGAACTGTCATTTACGAAGCTTAAAAAACCAAAGATTTCCAAGACTTCCCCCCAAGAGATTCCAATTCAACAGAAGTAAAACAAAGGCCGGAAATCTACACTTTGACAAGCTGCCCACACAACTTGATACATATTGCGGAGAATTCTCAAAATTTGGAAAACACTAAAATTAAAGATCTGGAACTGAATTTGTCATGGAAAGCTCAAAAATCCTATTAATAGCTGGATAGCATGGCTGATGTCTGTCTGTGATATTATACCTGCAAAACCTTCAAAGTCAGTCTGGGATACAGTAAAATAAAGCAAAATGAGCAGTAAATAATTCTCATTAAGGATGTTGAATGAAACCTAAGGACTTGATATGTTGGTGAACCTGGTATGTATAATGAACACATACAGACAGTAGTGTATGTGCTTAAATGTTTAAATTTATGTAGCATGTTGTATTGGTGAGGTTGTTTCTTTAGTTTTTTTTTTTTTTGAATGTCATAGGGTCACAGAATCTGTTTTCTTTATGCCTCCTCAATCAAAATGGTAGCTTTTGGTGATAGACTTTAGAATTAGAGACACTTACAAAGCTATACTAACTTAAAGAAACAGAAACCAGCACAGGAAAAATGTTCTGATTCTTGAGAACATACTCAGTTAGCACTGAGACTGATATCTCTTCTGTATTAAGAGCAATGGCTTTACTTTTCCCTTGGAAGAAAAGGAAAGTGTGGGTCAGAAACAAAAGAAGGAAGTCAAGGAGTGACAGTGACAGTTACACCCCTGAGCTGGAGAAAAATCCGATCAAACCAGGCAGAATAGAAAGGTGACCCCCAGGTCACTCTGTGCAACCAGAGATGTGACCAGTTGTTCCACCTATAGGGCCCACCTGCAGTTCTTGTGGACAGGAGAGAAGCCAGTAGCTGCATTCCACAGGTGCCTGGGCCCTGGTCCTTGGGTGGGTTCAATATTGGGATGTGAAGTCTTGTCAGGGACATGAGAAGCCTTCTCTGAAATTGATGGACAGGAGGCTGGGAAGGGAGACTTCCTTTTGGTCATGTGACCGGCATGTGAATGGATTGGACACCAAGGGGGGAAAAAAGATTATATTCTGTAGAGAACAACAGAGGAGGCGAACATACTTTATTAATCCGGTCACACCACACTCTGTCTTCATTCGTAATAAGCTAATACGTTCACTGTTTTGTGTATTTTGCTAGTTGGGGTTGACTCCCTGTCACCTGCTACCTCAAATGCCCACAGCAAGGCTGATAGGACTCAACCCCAGTGAACTGTCCCTCATTGTGTTGGCAGTATTTCTAGTGAAGCCTCTGGGAAGCTGAGCGGGTGAATGAATGAATGAATGGGTAAATGAGTAAGTGAATGAACAGGGAGTGCGAGGCCTGTGTCATCCCGTTTTAGGGAGGCTGATTTTTTTTTTAAACAATTCACTAAACATTTTTTTTTTTTATTTTCAGATAAGGCTTTCTAGCAAAACAGTGACCTTGATTTAGAAGTCAAGCTTTGAGCCAAATATTAGATAAACTCAAAAGGAAAGACGAAAACTCGAAATGCCAATTGAAGGCAACAGAGAATTGAGGATTTGATTTTTAGAAAATTGATATAGAATCAAAATGTGGACCCCAGGATATATTTTTTTGCTTGCTAATTTCAGTATTTAGGGAAAAGTTACCCAAACTCGAGAAACTTGAGAAATTTTAGTTTAAAAAGTTAAATAAGATACTGTGAGATTTCTTGGTTTTGGAGATCTAAAACCACTTGAGCATATGCAAAGGGGATGATGGTACTGTGAGGGCCTAGAAGAAATGACTTGAGGACACACTGAGACAATGTTTTTTTCAAACCCCTTGTATAGGGCAAACAACGCTCTACTGGCTTGTCACTTGGCTGACTAAGCACCGAAGGGTCACACTCGAGTCCCCCATTCCTCAAGGTGGACACATCCTTTCATTATGGAACATTTCAGCTCACCCTTTCCAAGCTCCTTTTTGAAAAAGAAAAATACACCTCAGAGCGGAAGCAATTGGAGCCAATAACATTTTCATGTGAACAATCTACTTTTGGAGGAGGCCACTGGAGCTGGTCCTGGGGCAAATGAGCTATTTGTAATAGTACAGGCATCATGTCATTACCAAAGCATCAGAAGGTTCTACTTATAGCATGCTCAGCAGCATTCAGAACAAATCTTAGGGGAATGGATAAAAACTTTGTTTCTTCCAGCTGCCTAGCAGGATGTGGCACTCCTTTTCTCCCACCCTCTTCTTCTTATCCTCTTAGGGGATCTTGCTCCATGCTAGCGCTATCAGAGGTGTACCAGCTCTCTGCCTGCTGTTGCTAAAACTGATCACTTTGAGTTATATTTTCTGGGCATCTTGTGTGGTGTAGACAAAGAAGCCGCCTGTTTCCCAGGGTTTGCAAGGCTTTTTATCAAAAGGGAGACCCTTCAGTGAGTTGAAAATAGTACATGGTACTGTGCTATGGATGACTGATTCAGCCAAAGGGACTCCAGTGGCAGCAGGGCTGAGAGGATCCTGAAGAACAGAATTGAACAGGGATGCTGTGTGGGTATGCAGAGCTACGGTGTCTTGTGCCTGGGAAGAGAACAGGAGGCAGCATATGCACTGCACTGATTAAAGCAGAAGAAAGACTGAAATGAGAGGAAGAAACTTGAGAATCCATCAGTGGTCCTCATCAGTAAGGAGCCTGAGACTTCATCCGTGGTCCTCATCAGCAAGGAGCCTGAGACTTCATCCGTGGTCCTCATCAGCAAGGAGCCTGCGACTTCATCCGTGGTCCTCATCAGCAAGGAACCCGAGACTTCATCCGTGGTCCTCATCAGCAAGGAACCCGAGACTTCCTCTGTGGTCTTCACAAGCCTTTTAACAATTACTGGGGGGAAGTTCCTTGTATTCTTGAGTTGGGTGTACCCACTGTGGGGAATCTGTGCCTGTACATTTGGCATCCATTTAGGAAATGTACACCCTAAATGTCTCAGGTGACTTTTGGAGGGGGTGGGAAGATGTCATCTTCTACAAAATACTTCATTAGCGTGGCATGAGGAGGCCATGGAGAAGGGAAACAGACTGAAGACAGCAGCCAGAGAGCTAGAAGGAGAGCATCCACTTCAGGAACAACAGTAGACAAAACCCAAGGGCAAGTTCATTCCATTCTGAATGAAAGACGTGAAAGTTAAAGAACACTTTACATATGACTTTACTCCTAAGCTAGGCAGGAGAAGAGTCATGGGAGGGAAACCCAAGGGCTGGGAAATAATTGCAAAGCCATTTACCAGTACGTGTAAAATGACCCGAAGTCTTTTGGAAAGCAGCAGCACAGTAATTTCCACTGAGAGTTAGGAGCAATGCATTCATCCTTCAGCCAAGGGATTCCAGAGTTGAAGGTTTTCTAGAGAAAATATTTGATCTATACAGACTTCAACTAATAGAGACTAGCGCTTTCTCCACCTTTAGTAAAGTACTAAGACGTTTTAGCCCTCTAGTCAAATTAGCTCAATGCTTATTAGCATTCTTTTCTGTTGGCCTTTCAGGTTGTATTCCTTTATTTCTTTTTTATTCATTTTACGTACCAACCACAGGTCCCCCTCCCTTTCCTCCTCTTGCTCTCCCCACTTCTGTTCCCAACCCCCATCCACTCCTCAGAGAGGGTAAGGCCTCCCGCATGGGGAGTCAACTAAGCCTGGCATATTGAGTTGATGGAGGACCAAGTCCCTCCCACACTGCATCAAGGCTGAGCAAGGTATCCCACCATAGGGAATAGGCTCCAAAAAGCCAGTTCTTGCACCAGGGACAAATCCCACTGCCAGGGGTCCCACAAATAGACCAAGCCACACAACTGTTGCCCATGTTCAGAGAACCCACTTCAGTCCCATGCAGGTCCCCAGCTGTCAGTCAGTCCAGAGTCTATGAGCTCCCACATGGGTTTCCCTGTCATGATCCTGACCCCCCTTGCTCATATACTCCCTCCTCCCTCTCTTCACCTGGACTCCTGGAACTCAGCCTGGTGGTTGGCTCTGGATCTCTGCATCGACTTCCATCAGTTACTGGATAAAGGTTCTATGATGACAATTAGGATATCACCAACCTGATTACAGTAGAAGGCAGATTCAGGCATCCTCTTCACCATTGCTAGGAGTTTTAGCTGGGGTCATCCTTGTGGTTTTCTGGGAATTTCGCTATCACCAGGCTTCTTCCTAACTCCATAATGGCTCCTCTATCAAGATGTCTCTTTCATTGCTCTCCCTCTTCGTCTCTTCCCTAACTCAACCATCCTGTTCTGCCATGTTCTCATTCTCTCCCCCATCCCAGTTTACCCAGTAGATCTTATCTTTTCCCCCTTTCTAGGGCTATTCAGGTTGTATTTCTATGGCAGCAACTGCCACATTGTTAGGACTATTACTCCAGGTCCTTCAGGGAACATGTGCCAAAAGGGTATTAAATAGATACAGGACTTTGTTAGGGAAAGATGGAAAGGGAGCCAGAAGTGGTGCGTTCAGATTGACAGATGGCAGGAATATTGGGCGAAATCTCCTAGGCCACGGTGCAGTCTGAAGAAAGTTCAACAGGCTGGCAGGAGTCCTTGAGCAAACCTAGCCCTGGAGGAATTATGTGCCCCCTGAAAGCTGGCCTGTCTGCTTTTCCACATGCTGTCCTCAGATCTAAGAATGCCATTAGCAGGTGGAAAGGGGCACTGAGAGAGACTGAGGGTGCAGATCAGGGAGATGCGAGTTCAGAAGCAGGGACTGAATCCCCTAAGAGACCTGGTGCAGTAAGCAGGGGTTCACTCCCTCAGAGACACAAGGTGGTCCAGGAGTGTGGTGGCAGGACTTTCACTGCTTTGGCTTACATACACAGCGTCCAGGAGGCAGGCAATTCATGTCCAGTGTGATAGCAATGGTGTTCTGGATGCTGCCATCCTCTTGATCCACCTTGAGTGAGTGAGTAAACAAATAAATGAAGCAGAGCCCTGTGTGGTGGCACACACCTTTAATTCCTGCACTCCAGAGCAAGGACCAGGTGGACCACTGTGTGTTCAAATCCCCCCTGGTTTGCATAGTGAGTTACAGGCCAGCAGAATGACATGGTGAGACCTTGTCTCAAAAGCAAGCAAGCAAGCAAACAGCATGTTAGAAGGTAACTGATTTTCCTGTAATGGGTATTGAGAATGCCCAAACCCCGTGGCAGTTTTTTTTCTTTGAATAATCTGATATGTTAACAATTTGAATATCCTATCACCTTAAGATATGCAAATGAGCTAGGATATGACTCACATGTAGGTTGTGTAATGTTAAGTAAAATAAAACTTTAAGGTAATGTGGGGATATTAATAGCAGTTATGAAAAATTTCTATCTGCATAATATAAAAGAAAGGAGAGAACATGGTGTCCTGACACTGGTTTAGGTTTTACGGGAAGGGACTTTTTTCCCCCTTTTGTTGATTCTGTTTATTGTTCATTATAAATTTATGAAAATACAGGATCACAAGTTCAAAGGCCAATACAGAAAGAACATTTCTTGAGATGTAAAGGAGAAAGGTATTTCAAAAATTCAAGCCTTGGTCATTAAAATATTATTATTGCCATGTAAGCCATGCAGATATATTCACATTCTCTCTCTCTCTCTCTCTCTCTCTCTCTCTCTCTCTCTCTCTCTCACACACACACACACACACACACACACACACATACACACACAGACACACACACACAGACCCTCTCTCTCTCACACACACACAGATGGCCATAACATTCTGATAACTAAGGTTCCAATCAGAATGCTGTGATTCAAGTCTCTCATGAAAATGCTTTTGGGCAGTCAGCCTTCATCGAGGACTAATCTAGATTTCTTAGGGCTGGGAGGGGGCTAGACCATGTGCCATCATATATGTGGGTCATAAAGGCCCCTTTGCCAAGTTTCTATCTCCCCCTTGTTCAAGTCCAGGCTTGTGACCTTCACACTATGTCAACAGCAATGCCTTTCTAAAGAAGGGCTTTGGTCTCTAGGAGGAGAGAGGTGGAGAGAAGGGAGGCTGTTTCACGGGAACCTTGCTTCTTTAATAGGCTGAGGTTCAGATGGTCGCCCAGCTCTCTGAAGCCTCTCTCTTTCATACTGACAGGAGTCCCAGGGCTAGACTTGGGCCTCTGGTTTATCTCCCTGCCCAGTATAAGTGACATCAAGTCATTTCAGAGAGGAAGAGTCCTCCCGTTTTTAAGTGGCAGAAAAGAATAGTCTTCAACACCTCTCTCTCATGCATTCTTCAACACTCATCCCAGAATGCCTCCTCAAGCCAAACGCTGTCAGGTCCTCACAGGTTACAGCCCCTTTCTTGTTAGATTGCTACTAGAAATGAAGAACATTCTCTTCTGGGCCTCCAGAGCTTTTCCATGGAAGTTGTAGCTGGGCAGGGGAACATCACTGTGGGACTCAGAGCTCAAGTCATGTGTGCAAAGGCCTAAGTCTACGGTAACAAAATACTCTCTTAGGTCTTGGTTTCTACACCTGAACAGCAAGGAGCCACCTCACCTCACATAGGCTTGGGAAAGTCCTGCTGTTGAGATAATATGATGAATATCCTCTAGGAAATTAGTAGATAAATGAACATTTCTTGCCTTTCTCCATGTGTCTTGCTTAACTTTCCTCTCCTAGAGCACAGGCTACGTCCCTCTCCATACAGAGACAGTTCTCACCTGGGATTTTTCATAGTGTCTGGCATCATCTTTGGTTGTCAGTGATGATGCTATTGGCAATAGCAGGTAGAGGCCAGATACCTTACAGTGCACCGTCCCCAGCCTCCAATGCCGAAATGTCAATAACATTGAGGCTGAGAACTTCTACTATCTGCTCAGGCTCAATGAACAATATACATTTTTGCCATTTAAAAAGCTTTATGAGGTATAAAGACATACTGGCTATGTAATAATAAGCAGTACAATATGATTAAATTTGGTATTTGCATATGGTGAAATCATTCCTACAATCGAGAAGATCAAGATGCCCACTGCTCAGAGGCAGGCAGGTCTCGCGTGAATTCAAGGCAAGCCTGGTCTACAGAGTGAGTTCCAGGAAGGCCAGGGCTACACAGAGAGACCTTGTCATAAAAACGATGCTTTGCCCTTTCGCAGCTCTCCTTGTTCTACCACCTCTGGCCCCACCCACAGTCAACCAGTGAGTTGTTTTCTGTCACATTAGATTGGTTTGCATCATTTTGGACACGTGTTCTTTTTGTTTGGTTTCTTACACTCAGCATGGTCATTCTAGGTTTACCCACGTCATTGACAAATTGATTCTTGAAATATGTTTGCGATAAGACATGGTGAAGAATGAAGGGTTATGACTATCTGAGTTCCTGGGCCATCACTACGCATTTTTGATAATGTTACTTTCTGGATGAGATTCGTCACTTAGTTCTTCCATGTTTTGGTTTTAATTTTATTTTGTTTTCGCAGTCACTTTCTTTATCATGGTCCTGATTAGTTTGCTCAGTGGCTTCTCACTAGGAGACTCCTAGCTATGCTTCTGTTCACTCATACAGTTCTAGTCTGTCCTCTCCCCACTCCATCCCATCCCACCCCACCCCATCCCAACCCATCCCATCCCAACCCTCCCACCCCACCCCACCCACCCCACCACACCCATCCCACCACACCCCATCCCATCCCCAGAAGTTCATTTGTTCATTGCTTCATTGGTGTGTCAGTTTGGAAAATGGTGCCTAACAGAGTAGCTTTGTTGTTGTTGTTGCTGCTGTTGTTTTTAAAGAAATCTTTATTTCTGTCTTTGCCGGTGGTCCACTGTTCCACAGAGAAGTAAAGTGAATCCGTTTTTCTGGAATGCTATCCAGCTAAGGACAAGTGTTTGATAGTAGGATGGCTCCTCTAACTGGGAACTTTGTGAAGACATAGAAAATTAGTGACAAGCTGAAACCACACATTATTAAGATTATTAACATTATTATATGCTTTACTACATAGTTAGCTTGAGCCCATTTCTGCACAGAGTGACATATTGTTTGGGACTAAGATTCTTGAATAAATCTCAAGTTGCTACTTCCAAGGTAACTGGTGAAATATTTATTCCTAAGAGAGCAGTTTGGTATCTCATTTATCCCATAATCTTACTCCCCTATTACCCTGATCCTATAGGGAATGTCTATTCTTTTCTTTCCCTGAACTCTGCTCTGGGGCTACTTATTACTTATTTAATGCGTGTATTTTTCCCTCCAGTTGTCTTGCAGCATTTGCACTGATGAGTGCTTCATGTTCCTTTTAGGTGCCAGGTGATAACTCATGGGGCTGAGGATGCTCTCTTCCCTGCATGTTTCTTGGCAAGGCTCTGGTCTGTGATGGGTACTGGCATTTTGCCTCCTTAGGTTTCCTTTATTTGGTCAGAGCCTCTGCTTTTTTTTTCTTCTCTTCTTTTTGTAGGAAGGCTTCTGCCCCTTCTTTGGTGTGTTTGGTTATCTTATCATTCATTCAAAATGCTCCACGGCTTTCATCTCCCTTACTAAGTACATGGGGTCCTCAATCCCTGAATTAGACCCCTCAAGTTTTCTTCCGAGAGTGTGTCTGGTAGAATGACCTGCACACTGAGGTGGCTGGAGATGATGCATTTGTCTTTCTTCTGTGAGATCCTCATTGAATTCATAGAATTGCACTTCTCTTGTCCTTCTTGAGGAGGGATTATTCAAATTTTGCTTTAATAGAAAGATATTACCCAGAGTATTGTCCTCCCAACAAATCATTTTGTCTATATATTTCTTTAGACATTTTTAGTCATCCATGGGCAAAGAAAAGACCCCAGTGACTATGACATCTCTGCTCCCCCTGACCCCCAACATGGTCGCAGAGTCCTTTGCTCCATTGCTCCACAAACTGGGTTCTCACCTGTGGCTCCAGTAATAGGCTGCCATAGCTCACGTGGCATTGCAGCCTCCATTGGCCAGACCCAAGGAGGGTATTGAGTGAAGAGGAAAAGTCGTTTCCTTAGGAGTCTAATGTGACACCAGGGCTGGGAGGAGGCAGGGACACTCTGCTGTGATCTAGATACAGCAACACGAGAATTCCTTGACTAGCTTGGCAGTAAGATTTTAGAGGAGCCAAGCAGGAATTTAGGTTCCTGCATTCCAATGACAAAAACCCTTTTCTTCTAGCAGAAGGATATTGGACATCTAGGGTTCACCATGGGTTGGGAGAATGAAGTTGCCAGCATTGATCACAATAGAGGGAGTGTAATGATTGTCCTGTCTCTTTAAGAGACAAGCCACACCCACTCCCTCCCCCATCCGCTGAGGCAAGCTGATCTTCAGCTTCCAGCCTGAGTCTTTCTGTTTTTCTGCTGCCTGTCTTTCCCTTCCCTCTTCTCTCTCTCTCTCTCTCTCTCTCTCTCTCTCTCTCTTTGCTTTTCTTCCCTTCTCCCCTCCCTTCCATAACCACTAAATAAATATTCAACCTCACTCTGCATGGTGTGCCTATATGTCTGTCTCTCGCCTGCCACTACCACATGGTTTGCCTCCAGGACCAGCCACCTTCGGAGACCTGCCACATGGTCTCCTGTGCTGTCTCTGTCTGACACTGGCTGCTTTTAGGATCTGCTGCCCACCACCACATGACCTTCTGCCTGCTACCACTTGGGGACCTGCAGCATTTCTTCTGCCGACCACCACTGAGGATCCACAGCAATTTTTATTAAACCATTACAGGGAGGCATCTACTCCTAAGATTTGGATATTTGGAAGTCTCTTGTATCTTGGGGAGACTCGGAATAAAAAAGAGACCCAAGCAATGCCCAAGATTAAAGATTAAAGCCTAGAACTCAAATGGAAATGAATTTAATTTAATGAAAATAAACTTTTTTTTTCTTTTGCATGCCTCACAATGCACTTAAGGTAATTTTCGTCCATAAAAGTAAGGAATTGGTTGTTAGTACTACTCCAAATGTTAGTAAGACCCTGTGTGGGTAAAGCAAGGACTCAAGTGCTTCTGCTCCATTCTTAAGAACTTGGCCTTGTTAGAGTGTGAGGACCCAAACAGCTAGGAGTCTGTAGAGCCTTATATGACATAACCACCAGCCTGTCAACAGTTACTTGCCACTTGTATCCAACTGGTAAATGAATGACCTGCTCCATAAGCAGGTAAGTGGAAGCAAAGAGGAAAAAGAAGCTCTTTGTCTTCATTTCTCCGAAGGGGAGACTGCGTGTCTTCTGTTCTCCGAAGCTGAGCCTGGTGTCTCTGTTCTCGGAAGGAGAGTCTGTGTGTCTCTGTTCTCTGAAGGTGAGCCTGTGGGTCTCTATTCTTGGAAGGTGAGCCTGTGGGTCTCTGTTCTCGGAAGGTGAGTCTGTGGGTCTCTGTTCTCTGAAGGTGAGCCTGTGGGTCTGGCAGTGTTGGAAAAGGAAAAGGAAGCTTGTTGCTTCATCACATCTCCAGAGCCTGTGCTTTGCCAGCCTGAGAATCTCAAGGTCCTTGCAGAGGAGGGGGTCAGGCCAGCTGGAGTGCCCTGCATAGATGAAGCAGATCAAGAACAGGCCTCAAGGTGTCCTGAGCTTTTCCTGTCTGCACTGTGTACAGTACCCAACCTGTCCAGATCAATGTCAGAAGAGCTTATGTTGCTTTTAAGCAGTAAGACCCAGCAGGCAGCGGATTGCTCAAGGATTAGGGAATAGAAGAGTGGCTTTGTGTGTCACAGACAGCAACATGAAGTTTTGCTTTAAAAAAAACTCTGAAGTTAAGCCCAACTCGGAGTTCTTGATCACTGTGAGAGGGGCTGAAGTTCCTTGGAGATCGAAAGATGAACAGGTATGGAAGGAATTTGAGTTGTCAGAATCTGGAGTGAGGCCTTAGGATTCTTGGAAAAGATACATTGTTTGTTGGAGCTCGTTTTGTTTTATTTTTCATGGTTAATGAGACAAAGACCCAAATATCCTACATTACCACACCCACAAGTAATTATCCTCTTGGCCAAACAGGGCTCTTGCCTGTATAAAAATTTGTGTGGTCTCTATTTGCAGGCATTTAGATTTTCATTTACAGGCAGAATTTGGTTTGTAGAGGACATAATTTTACCTTTTAAAGAGAATGTCTGCTGCAAAAGGGAATTCTTGCACTATCCCTCTTTACCTCACCTCATCTACGCGTTCTCTCTGAGCTGAAAATTCATATTGCTGACGAGGTCCCCAATACAGACAAACAGGGTTCGGCCTGAAGTAGATTCTGGACTGAGCCAAGGAGATTCATGTTCTGATCCAGATTTTTTGTTGTTGTTGTCTGATACTGTGTTGATTCCATCAAGTGTCAGAACGCCTTGTATTGAGTGGGATTGGTATCATTTGGCTGTGTCTTCTTTTGATTTGGTATTTTGTCAACCATGTCCCTAACTGAGTAGTTTCTAGTCTTTCCATTTTTCTGGTCCTCTGTGTGTCCATCCAGAAAACACAGGAGCACTGATTTACAGTGTGAATTAGGAACCTCGATGGACTTTCTCAGAGTCCAGAGAATAATGTCTATTGTATCTGAAGACTAAACTCAGTGACATCTCAGTTTAGCAGGTGAGCCTCATCTAGACTGTCTAACTCCCAGCCTCGGGGGTGGGAGAATGAAACCCCAGGCACCTTCCTTCTGCACTGGCTCCCTCTCTTATGGTCAGTAATTGTAGAAAGTTGAAGCCTAAGACAACTATAATTTGTCCTGGAGCTGTCTTGTGCTCTACCCCAACCTTTTTGAAAAGGAAGATAAAATCAGATGTCAAGTGAGCTCTCCTTGTATTTGAGTTGTGTAATTCCAAATCTGTGCAGACGTCCCTGGCTTCCTCCTTTGGTGTGCACACTCCTCCTTTCTTCCCTCTCTATCTTTTTTTTTTTTTAAAAAAAAAAACAGCCCACAAACCCCAAGGGCACACGGTTGGCTCTGGCTGGAATCAGCTGTGTGTTTGCAGGCTTTATCTGAGGAAGAATCCTTGGGTCATTGTCAGGGTAGTTCTGATAATCCTGAAGTGTGCAGATGTGGCTATCCAGGGCTATCTGAGAGTACTCTTTCTCCCTCCCCTTTCTTTCTTGTAGTCTTTTTATTAAAACAAAAACAAAAACCAATCTTCAACATTTATTATCAAAATTCTGGGTTAAAAAATGCTTATCAAAAACTTTACCTGAAGTTTAAACAAAATACTTCACCGCCATAGGATTGGGCAAATAGTTCATTTCTGCACATCTACTGTCTTCTTATTCTCTGTGAGCATATCTACTTACCCCTCATCTCCTCGTTGTGCCGAGATCCAGAGCATGAGCTCCTCAAGACTGTGCCCGGCACTATGCCTAAATATGTCACAGGAATTCAGCCATGTTTGTGGATACATGATGAGGGAGGCGTAAAATGGCAGAAAGATGGACCAAGTGATTTCTAGTGGGTAGAGATTGAATAAAGTTAAGTGAGCGGGCTAAGCAAAAGGCTTCCAATTCAGATAGTAGGGGATACAGATGAGCCAACAGACTCTTTAAGCAGATTGCCCATGCCAGGAAATAATAACTTGTGTGTCTAAGCTACAGGTCTACAGATAGTCATCCCATTTTCATTTCTGAATAGTCTCGGCACCCACAAGCTGCTGCTCCCCCTTATCTACTCTATGACTTAGTTTCCTTACCTGAAAGTGGAAATACCTTAGGTATCAATCCTATAAGATTTTAAATGAGATGTGCACGGAGCTGGTGACACTGCCTAGCCTGACTCATCAGCTCTCACTGTCGTTATAGTTAGCAGTACAAGTGCTCCATCTCTGATTGTTTGCATGTGCGTGCATGCGGGCGTGCGTGTGTGTGTGTGCGTGTGTGTGTGTGTGTTTATATGTGTGTGCGCACACGTCTCTGTGAACATATAAAAGCCAAAGGAGAACCTCGAGTATTATTTCTTGGGTGCTTCCCCTCCTTGTTTATTGAGACAGGGTATCTCACACACTTAGCTGATTAGTGAGACTCAGAGCTTGCTTGTATCCACACCCCTATCACTGGGATTGTGAGTGTGTGCTGTCATATTTGATTGTTTTTTTGTGTGGTTCTGGGGATTGAACTAAGGTTCTCATGCTTGCAGGGCAACGACCTTAACAACTGAGATCCCCACATCCCTGGCTTTTGCTTAAGGAGACACACTCTCACATATTTCATACTGGTCACAAACTTGCTGCCTATCTGAAGCTGGCCTTAAACTACTAATTCCCCATTCCCTACCTCTCAAAAGCTGGTGCTGCAGGCCTGCACCACGTGTGACTTCCTGGTGTTTATCGGACTTTGGGTCCAGTTCACTTGGAGACTATAGTAAGTGGCTTTCTAGCCTGGGGATTAAAGTGAGAAACCCAGGGAAGAGTAGGAGAATGTGTTGACAAGTTGGTGTGAATGTACATAGAGCAGCTCTTGCATTTGCACTTTATTTAGTTTCTCCAGTGAAGAAAATGCTAATGAGGATGATTAAATCGTGGTGCTTAATCCTGCAACTTAGAAGGAAAAGAAGTCATTAGCAAATTGATTATTATTATTAATACTCAAGGTAATCAGGCTCTTTATCGAGGTTGATTAAAAGTAAATGTCCAAATGGAAACAGCAGGTTTGAATTAATGGAAGCTGGAGTTCCACATATTTGAAATGATCGTTTGTGGAGCCACAATAAGATTAAAGCAATTAGGTTATTGGTGATATTTGAACGGGAGGGCCTGTGTGTTTTGTCTTTGTCTCTTTAAGGAAGAACAGGAAACAGATTTGCCTGCCAGATAATTCACATTGAGATGCATATAGTTTCATTCAAGAACCTTTCCCCGATGGTCGTGAGATTCTCACAATTATCACAAGACCCGATGGAAATGCCCCAGATGATGAGACTCCTTCCAGTCAGCCTGTCACTCTTGTTCTCTACTCTTTTACATGATTAAATGGTTAACACCTAACCGGCATAGGACAGATGCTAGCCAGTTACTACATATGTTGGCGGAGTAGGAGTGTTCTGCCTCATTTGGGACCTACTTCCCCTCCACTCTCTTGTCTACAGAGGTCGCTTGTGCCATCTTACCTGTGGCCCTTCAGTCACTTGCAAAAAATATCAGGTAATGAGAAAAAGAGATAGACAATGGCCACCTGGGGCCAGGACCCCAGGGAGCAGTTCTGTGAATGTCCTTGCTGAAGTTTTGGGGAGCCAAAAAGAGTTTGTGGTTTCTGTTCCTATTCTTAGATGAGTTCCTTTCCTGGAGGTTACAGGTAACCATGTGACTGAACTGAAGCAGAAGTCATCAGGGCCCCGCCTCGCCCTTTCCCGTTTTTAGCTTAGGGGTGGGGCCTTGTAAAGCCCTCTTCATCCTTGCTGGAAGGCTGATTGGCTTGATCTTGTTAATGGGGTTTGTGTGTGCAGCAATCCCTCCCTGTTGTCCAGAGATACTGCAGCATAGTCTTCCTCAACACCCACAACTTTTAGAATCTTCCCACCCCTCTTCTGTGACTTTTTCTATGGCTTGCAGGAGAAGGGTGTGACACAGATTACCATTTATGACTGAGTACTTCACAGACATTTGCTCTCTGCAGTTTGACTAGTTGTGAGTCGCTGTGTTAATTTCTGTCCACTGAGCAAAGACATTGCTCAGAAATTCCTTTGATTAGGACTGAGCATTGTATTAATCTATGAGTATAAAGGCATATTTCTGAACCGCAGTTCAATACTATGTTCGTTTAGAATAATAGTAATATGCTCACCTCTAGGGCCCATGAGTTATTTATATATTTTATGAGATTTTATGTATTTTTATTTTATGTGTCTGAGTGTTTGTCGGCATGTACATCTGTGTACCATATGCATGAAGTACCTAAGGGTGCCATCAGAGGACTGGAATTACAGATGGTTGTGAGACGCCATGTGGGTGCTTGGAATTGACTTTGAGTCCTCTGGTAGAATATCCAGTGCTCTTAACCACTGACCCATTTCTCTAGTCCCCCAGGAGATATTTTTAACCCAGTGCCAAGTCCATTCATTCAAATTTTTCCATTCCCTTTGTAAGCAAGTGCCTCTTTACTGTGATTTTTAGACCTTCCAATCTTACTGCCTCTTCCCCAGCTGCCCTGGTTATGCACTTCTGAAGTCCCACCCCAGTCACATGACTGCCCTCATCAGCACTCCTCATTTGTTGTTCACCATAATCACTGAGCATTTAAATTACAGTTTTTCTTAGTGATGATAAAAGATAAAGTAGTTATAAATATTGTAACTGTAATTCTTGTTTGATAACTCTTTTGTTATATGTAGTTTTGGTATGTTAAAATTAAAACTTTCCTTTTTATATAAACAGAAAAGGGGAAATGGTGTGGGAAGTCCTTCTGTATATGCCTTGCTTTTATTGGTTAATAAATAAAGAAGCTGCTTGCAGCCAATGGCTTAACAGAATATAGCCAGGCTGGAAAAGATATATATATATATATATATATATATATATATATATATATATATATATAGAGAGAGAGAGAGAGAGAGAGAGAGAGTAGGCAGAGTCAGGGAGAACCCACGGAGCCCCACCAGAGCCAGACACCTGATGGAACCTTGCCGGTAAGCCACAGCCACATGGAGACACACAGATTAATAGGAATGGGTTAAATTAAGATGTAAGAGCTAGCCAATAAGAAGCTAAAACTAATAGGCCAAGCAGCGACATAATTAATACAGTTTCTGTATGGTTATTTTGGGGCTGAGCAGCAGGGAACAAACAAGCAGCCTCCTACTATAGCTACGTGTGTGTGTGTGTGTGTGTGTGTGTGTGTGTGTGTGTGTATTATGAGACTTTGAAATACCTAACTGAAATACGACTTCATGGACCCCTTCTTAAAGATGGGGCTTCTCTTAAGGCTATTTATGACTTGGGACTAACCTTAGCTCCAGGAATGTGCTGACAGTGAAACCTGAAACTGATAGCCAATTAAGGTGTGAGATAGTAAAATTTAATAAAGACCAGATGTCCCCAAAGACATCCTGCCCTTGCAGATACCTTGTCAGTGATTTATGTTTCTTTGTTGGTGGTTTTGTGCCCCAAAACTGACCAATGGCTTCAGAAATCTTCTTACTCTCCATTCCCTGAACACAACCCTAAGTGGTAGAGATATGCACAGCCTTAATTGTGGCGTTTCCACTTCCAGAGCTTGTCACTCCCTTTTCACATGCCGTGCTGGTGTGCTGGAGGTTTGTGGTCCAGGCTTACGCTTGCTAAAGAGAGACCCTTTTGGATTTACACTGGAATCTGGCTCTGTGGAGCTATTTTGGGGTTCCAAAATGTGAGCACAACAGTATCCTATTGAATGTGCAAACCAGCCTGAAAGGTGGGATTTTTATCAGCTTCATTTTGTACTCAGGTCCCTAAAGGAACTTAATTTGCCATCATCCCTGTTGCCAGATCTGTTTGGGCCTCTGGATCTCTTGGCCCATGCTACAGCTTCAGCTTCATATTTTGCTTTTTCTTTTGTAGGGGAGGGAAAATAGCTTTTCTTCTACTCACTGAAGGTTCCTTATAACAAGAGATACATTATCAGAAAAAATGCAAGCTTTATGTGTCATGGAGACTTTATTAACAAAGCAGGACCCTAGCTAGGCAGTCGTGCCACAGGCCTTTAATTCCAGAATTCAGGAGGCAGAGGCAGGTGGATTTCTGTGGGTTCAAGGCCAGCCTGGTCAACAGTGAGTTCCAAGAAGACTCCAAATCTCTATCTATCTATCTATCTATCTATCTATCTATCTATCTACCTATCTACCTATCTACCTAATCTATCCCTGTCTTGTAAAAAACAAAAACAAAAACCAAACAAACAAAAAGTAAAAGAAAGCTTAAAGTCAGCAAGCCCAGGTGGTTTTACAGTTTGTTGGCAGAGAGCAGAGACAGAGTGGAGAAACAGTAAGAGATATTTAATAGACCAGAGCCTGAAGAAAGTATGTTGCATTCCAATTCCTTGGCGTCCTGTGGAGAGAATGTACCTCTAGACCCTGGGTTTCAGATGGGCACATCTACGATCCACTTCAAGCCCGTCAGAAAACAGAGGCTGGAGAGATGGCTCTGCAGTCTGCAATTAACAGCACCAACTGCATATCCAGAGGACCAGGGTTCAATTCCTGGCCCCAACAAGCCAGTTGACAAGCTTTTGTAACTCCAGTTCCAGGGGATCTGACAACCTCTTCTGGCCTCCACAGGCATATATGCATGTGATTCATAGACAGACCTGCAGGCAAAACATCCATACACACACACACACACAAAAATAAATAAAAATAAAAATAAATAAGTCTAAAAAGGGGAGAGGGAAGGAGTGGTCAGAAATACTGTCTAGGACAAACCATTTCTGCAGGCTTTGCTTTGTTTTTAATCTTAACATATCTAACATATCATGGTGCTCTATTTTAGGGTAGTGTGCCAGAACTCAACAGCCTCCATACTCTTTTTTATTCTTTTAAAAAACTGAAACCCTGCCAGGCGGTGGTGGCACATGCCTTTAATACCAGCATTTGGGAGGCAGGGGCAGGAGGATCTCTGTGAGTTCGAGGCCAGTCTGGTCGACAAGAGCTAGTTCCAGGACAGGCTCCAAAGCTACAGAGAAACTCTGATAGAAAAACCACCCCCAAACCCTTTTCCTCCTCGCGCATGCTCTGTTTCTGGGTTTGCACCCTAGCGCACGCTCTGTTCCTGGCATTGCACCCTAGCGCATGCTCTGTTTCTGGCTTTGCACCCTAGCGCATGCTCTGTTCCTGGCTTTGCACCCTAGCGCATGCTCTGTTTCTGGCTTTGCACCCTAGCGCATGCTCTGTTTCTGGCTTTGCACCTTCATCACCTGTCCTTGTCCAGCCTGCAGACTTCCTTTCTTTTTTCTCTGTGTCTAAAATGCAACCACGTTTCTGTGCGATCTATTTCAAGAAGCCTTCCCAAACCCTTGCCATCTGAATTCGTCTTTTTCCCCCTCTGGAAGGCCACTGAGCTCTGTCTGTATACTCCTCAGCAAGCATGTGCACCCGCTTTGTATTAAAGAAACAGGATCCCGTGCATGCCTGTTTACCCCTTCTAGGGTTTGTGCCCATGGAGGACAGAATCCTGCCTTCCACACTGATGGCCACCCTGCAACAACAGATGCATTAATTGGATGTAGTAGGCATTCATTAATTGTTTTTGCAGTATAAATGAATGAATGAGTGACATGAAAGTCAGAAAAAACGCTGCAGGGCAGCCCTACAAACTTGCTAAGTCTCATATCTTTTGGATAACTCAGTGTGCCTTGCTCCGTACCTTATCCCTTCCTACCATGTCTTCTGGTCACTCATTGTTCCACATTCTTCTCACCCTCTTAATTTTATCATTTTAATCAACTTTTTTCCCCTTGGCACATCATGTACATTTTCTGAGCATTATCTCTCCAAACTCAAAATAGGTATGATATTACTGATCTCCCGCATTGCTGTGAAAGTTACATATATGAATCCCATGTAGCAATGTGTCCCGTATATCCATCCACCATAACCCTAATACACCTAGTACACTTGTCATTTTTTATTTCCTATTTTCCCCACTTAAAGGCTTGCTTTTATAAGAAGTTAAAGACTAGCAAAGAGGCTAGAGAGATGCCTCAGTGCTGGGAATGCTTGCCTCTATTCCAGAGCACTCGGATTTGGTTCCTAACAGCCATGTTCAGCAGCTCACAACCTCCTAGAACTCAAGTTCCAGAAAGATCTGATGCCCTCTTTTGGTGCATCCAGGGGCCATATACATACATAGATAGAGACATATATACGTGCACAAGTAAAATTCAAACATTAAAGATTAGTCAAGATATTTCATGAATTACTATTCATTGGAATATTTGCATTTTACTGTAATTACTATAAGTAATTTCAATGTCCCAGCAATGGGTACTTTTGTGGCTCTCAGTTGTTCAGGCTTTACTACTAAAAATTTGGTATCAGTATTTGATATCTGAAATCTTATCCAGCAGTTTGAACCTAGAACCATACACCTCATTAATACTCGAGCATCCAAGTTGTATGCTGTGTCATGCATAATGGTATATTGCCTGTCTGAAAAATTCACTTCTGGGGAATGCCTAAAAATGGCACCTGAGATGGAGTATGCTGTCATCTCCGAAAGTGTGAGATAATAGGTGAGAGACCCAGGAAAGATAGCATGCTGAGGTCTTCCCAAAAGTGGCTGCTTTGTCTTCATAGGCCTCTTTATAGCAAAATGATTGGATGGCAATGTCATTTGACATGAATTTAAGGATTGAGTCCCATGAGAATATGATTCTGGTGACGCCACACTGTCGAGCACCCGCAGTCTCCCTGGGACAACTTTAGCCATAATAGAGATAGGGCCTTGGGTAGGGCTAGGGGTTTCAGGACACTCAGAAAGATTAGAGCTGTAGGGCCAGTTAGAAGGTTGGAACAAGAAGGCAGCCTTCAGGAATGCTCAGTGCTTAACCTAAAATTGTGTGTGTGTGTGTGTGTGTGTGTGTGTGTGTGTGTAGTTGGAGGGCAGTTTATGGGAGTCGGTTGTTGCTTTCAAACATGTGGGTCTTGAGGATTGAACTTGGGTTCTCAACCTTGGTAGCAAGCTTTCTTATCCACTGAACTATATTCCTGGCTCTCAGATTTCCTTAGTACTTTTAAATCCAAAGAACTAAACTCCTTAGGAAGAACTGTGGTTCCTTGCACATACTTTCTACCATTTTCCAGGTAGGGATGGAGAAGGATCTGGGAAATTTAAGACATCTCTTAGTCGGCTCCGGCTATGTGCCTGTCTCTAGCTTTGTACTTAGGGGCTCTATGTGCAGGACTCATCCACCTTTTCACACCCAACCTAATCAGGGCTAGTGTGCAAGAGGCAGACATACTGTTCTCAATGCACAGCTATGAAAACCACAGCGGGGGAACCTGAAGAACTTCCTGGACTCTCCGCTGGCTACACAGATTAAGACAGGGACCTAATTTATGTTTCTGGCTGTCTATCCATTTCTTGGGCTCCTTGAAGAGTTAGACAAGTAGACCTCCCAGGAGGATCCCAGTGCATGCTGAATATTCAGAAGAGCAGACACAGCTGTGGTAGAGGGAAGGAAGTGCTGCCCATCCACCAGGCTCTGCTGACTCCTTGCTGGAGAGTGTCATGTTGGCAGCATAACCACTTTCCGAAGTCAGCATTTAGAGATGGTTGTAAAAACATAATTTAGCACCCAGCACACTGAAGTGTAAACTCTAGTAAATAGAATCAGGGAGAAGATTTAAATGGGAAGATAACTGCTATCCAGACTTTACAGGAATTCATTTGGCTCCACAGATAAAACTGCAGGCCAGAAGTGAACGGGAAATCCGGAATTACCTTGCAACAAGGTCCTGCCCCTTACACATTAGTAGCTCATTCTCAGGACATGGGCTCAAACAATCCAGGAATCCAGAAAAGGAGGCTCTGGTGACTGCCATCTCAAGTGAGAGTAGGCTGGTGAAGAACCAGCCTGCCTCTGTCTTAGGTGTGAATGCATCCTATAGTAAAGACAAGCTAGGTTCCTTCTTGTTTGTGATTAAACTTCTGTTTCTCAAGGATTGGGCTATGGCTCACCTGTAATTTTAACTAAAAATGGTTCTGTACTGCCTGTTCCAGGAAATGAAAATCATCTTTGTTTTAAAAAATTAATAACCATCTTGCAATCCTACCCTTGTTTCAAAAGGTTGTTATGACTACCTGTTGTTATGACTGCCTTGCCATGACCACCTTGCAACCATGTCTTTGTTTCAGGAGGTCGTTATGAATAACTTGTTATGCTTATATTTTGCTTCCATAACCTTGCCTATTTTGTCTGCCAGATCCCCCCATTTGGAAACGTCTGACCCCTGAACTATAAAATCCTTGTTTTTTTTAAACATCTGTGGTGTCTCAGGTGCACCTCTAAAATGAAGCCTGCTTTATTCACACAACTCTGGATTTGCTCTTTTTGTAGTTTTCAGGTTGAACACTGCATGGATGTGTCAGAGCTCTACTGCCATTGTTCCAATGCTACACGTTCTCCTTCGACTGTCCTCTGCAGTTTATAGACCCCCCTTCTCTCTCTCTTTGGCCTGGCAGCTCCCATTTCTCCTCTGCTTTTCCTCCCCCATGTTCCTCCTCTGTCCTTTAAAATTATACCATCCCCTAACCTGCTTCTTTCTCCTCTAATCTCTTCTGCCTTTACCAGCTCTCTCCTCCTTCACTTCTCATGGATTTTTTTCCAGCCTCTCCTAACTTTCTCTGGCTCTGTCTACTTCTATTCCTTACCATATGGTCTCCCACTGCCTTTCACAGTTGCTCTGCAAGATCTGGTATCCTTGTTCCACTGAGTGCAGCTCTGTTGGGCACATTCTCCAATCCTTTCAGCATTTTTGTGTGGCTGAGAAGAGCAGAGAGGTAACTCATCAAATGTCCAAAAAAATCTGGACTTAAATTTTTGTTTTTATCGTTAAATTACACATCCTCAGATTTTTTTTTTGTAAAAACCAAACGTAAGAACACTGGGAAAACATGTCACTATTTCTTTGGAGAGAATATTAATCATTAGGAAATGCAGGGCATGCTGCTTTCACCTCATCCCCATTAGCACGGAGTTTTCTGAAGAAAATAATGATACTGCTTTTCACCTCCCTACCTTCTGACCTTCCCTTAGAGGAGTTGGAGCAGACTGAGCAGTGTTTGACTGTAATCGTTAAACAGTTTCGAAGCACTTGCCTGCAAGTAACAATGAACTCTGAGAGAAAGTGGTGTCACTTCCGGTAAATTAAAGGTGAGAGAAGTGAGTGTTGCAAAGTGATGGGGAGATTATTCAGAGAAATGTGTGCTTTCACACACACACACACACACACACACACACACACACACACACAGCTATTTCTGCAGCATCTTGAAGATCATTGTAATCTCATGAGTTTTGTAAAAGTTGAACGTTTGTGATAGGGTGACTATCTCTTACTCCCCTTTATAGCAAGGTCCTGTATGTACCCCATATACTCTTGGCCATGGTAAAAATCAATTTTCCATACTCCAGGGGTCTGCAATTTGAGTGTTGTAATGATTAGTGGCTTCACCACTGGAAGCTGATCCCCTGCTCACATCTGTATATTAAATGTTCCAGTGGAAAGGGAGAAAACTTCAGAGTGCTGGCTAATAGAAATTCTAAGAGGAGTGTTCCTGCAGATAAAACCTATTGAGAAAAGCCAGGATGGTGTGGGAGGGAGAGAGAGAAAATCACAATAGAAAGATTCCAGTGTCTTTGAAACACTGAGCAGTGTAATAACATTTATATCTGCAGGTTGCAGGCTAGGTTAGTTCCCAGACAAGGGACTTTCCCCTCCCAACACCAACTTCCCTCCTCTCCTAATTCTTTTAATTTTCTCACCTGCCATTCTTCCCCCATTCCCTCTCTCCCCTCTTCCCCTGCTCCCCATTTCCCCCAGAAAGAATCTATAAAATGCTGCCTGGAGAGATAGATTGTATAATGGTGCATGGTTGTCATGGAAACACAGATTCCAAAACTGAGTCCTGCCAAGGTGATCTAGGATCAGACCTTGAATGGGTCAGAGGCTAAGACTGCCCCTAGAATTTCAAGGCGAGGAAACCTTGGGGACAGAATGTCTTTTGAGGTTTGGGTTGGTGTCCACAGAGAAAACTCAAGGAACTAAGTGGCTGCTGCTTCTAATTTGGACCATCTATCATTGTGTGTGCTGGTAGGAGTGGATGAACATAGCTGTCAGTGTAAAGTGCTGGAAAATTGGAATAGCTGAAGTGTTTTATTCCTGTTCTTTACTTACAAATTGATGAAGTTCATGTTTTTGGAGAATGGTCATGGCTTGAAGGAATTTTGCCAACCCTCCCATATCAAGTGTGGTGAGATGCTATTTCAAAAGAACCAAAAGTTTAGGTTAGGGAAGGGACCTACCTCTGAGCTGTTTTCCTGCCTCAGGTGGTTATGTGGATACTGCTATCTTCTTTTTTTTTTTTTTTGTTCTCTCCTCCAGATTAGTAAGAATACATTTTTGTATAGAACATCAAATTTTAATGAGCTCACTTCAGATTATCCCAGTATTTCAACCTTAGCAGCAGCATGTCATGTCTGTCTCAGATTCCACCTCTTTGATATGGGGGCTTTTTCTCCCTCTTGGAGATTCTACCCTTCTTATATGCCATCCTGCATGGGATGGAAGTGTCACTGTACCTCCTGTACTATTAAGGAGGCTACCCTACCTGAGACTATTTACTATCCTCCTTGGACAGGAGGCACAAACAGCTTAGTTAAAGACTGAAAACGATGGAACAAGATCTCTGAGCTATGTTTTGTTTGGGTAATATCATCTCTCTTGTGGTTGCTCTGGGGTATTCTTTCTTCATTGCTTGTTATTTCTTCTCAATGCCCAGATGGAGTCTCCTGTCACTCATTCCCAGTAGACTCAGATGACCCTGGATACCTGAGCCACATCATCCAAGACTTGTTCTTTTGTATGCCAAGAGACTTTGCCCTTTCAACCAGAAGAATATTTATAGCTTGCTCCTTAGAGAAGGACTACAGACAATCTGCAGGGATTTTGAGTCTGATATTCTGTATAAAAATATTCTCTTCCTCTCTGACTAGTTCACCAGTTAGAGAGATTGATAAATGGAAAGAGCTTGGTAAATGCTCCTGTCAGTTGATGGATTTTCACTGGTAGGTTTTTAAGGCATGTATGACTTTACAAGGATTTTTCAGGAGTGGAGGGAGACGTGGCTGTCATCTGTGGCAATTCCATAATGTGAGGGGCTCACCCGGATGTCTTTATCACATCTAGTGAGAAAAAGCCTTATTCGCTTCCTCAGAGATCTTCACCGGACACTCACCCCTATACTCCTTCTCTCAGCCCTGAGAAACTCCAAGTCCATACTAGTTATTTTCACTTAACATATGAGTGTGCTCAAGTTTTCTCACCATTAGAAATGAGGAGAAACAAAAGGAGAGCAAGCCAGCAGTCCTTAGAATTATTCCATACTGTAAGACTGTGCTGGCTAGTTTCATGTCAACTTGACACAAGTTAAAGTCATCAGAAAGGAGGGAACCTCCATTAAGAAAATGCCTCCATAAATCAGTCTGTAGGCAAGCTTGTAGGGCATTCCATTAATTAGTGGTTGATGTGGGAGGGTGCAGCCCATGGTGTTAGTGTCATCTCTGGACTGGTGGTCCTGGTTTCTAGGCTGAGCAATTCATGGAGAGAAAGTCAGGAAGCAGTACTCCCCCATGGCCTGCACATCAGTCCTGCCCTGTTTGACCACCTTCAGTAATAAACAGTGATGTGGAAAGGTAAGTCAAATAAACCCTTTCCTCCTTAACTTGCTCTTTGGTCATGGTGTTTTACAGCAGCATTAGAAGCCCTAACTAAGATGGAGTCATACCAGAGCATCCTTTCATGGACAAGCTCATTTGGAGAAAAGGGGGCAGGGCAGCATCTATATTTCTTTTCTGTTGTAATAAATATACACAAACACCACTTCACCATTTTGAGCGCACAGTTCAAGGGCATTGTGTATGTCTTTGTGTTGTTTATAACTATTACCAGCATCTATTATCAGATTTAAAAAATTCAAACCCCAAATTCACATTTATTGGATTAAATAATAACTCATCTTTTCCCCCAGCCCAGCACCTGGACATCCCCACTCTACTCCTCATCCATATGAACCTGATTACCCTAGATGTTCTGGGCGGAAGTGTACTTACCTCATGCATTAGTGGCCTTTCTTTTTTTTTTTTGGTTTTTCGAGACAGGGTTTCTCTGTGATTTTGGAGCCTGTCCTGGAACTAGCTCTTGTAGACCAGGCTGGTCTCGAACTCACATTAGTGGCCTTTCTTGCCTGGCTTATCTCAGCATGTCTTCAAGGTTCATCTGTGCCCTAGCATCTGCCAGAAGTCACTTCCTTTCAAAGATCATGTGCAACTCTACTGTCTGTCCATGCCTCACTTTGTTTGGTCATTGATAGGCAATTAGGTTTCTGCCTTTGGCTATTTGACTAATAATACTGTAATAAATGAACATTATTGTATC
Organism: Microtus oregoni; assembly: GCF_018167655.1. Taxonomy (NCBI): domain Eukaryota; kingdom Metazoa; phylum Chordata; class Mammalia; order Rodentia; family Cricetidae; genus Microtus; species Microtus oregoni. Next base: position 19,860,759 of record NW_024543093.1, on the reverse strand, counting down.
TGTCTGTTCGAGATACTGCTTTCAGTTGTTTGGAACACAGGCCAGACTTGGAATGGCTAATTCAGCTAACCTTTCGTTCACTTTTGCTTTTTTTTTTTCAATAGTCACATATGAAGTTTTAAATGTTGGTCGGCTCTGTGTGACTGATGCCAGCAGCAGCCTTTTTCCTACCTCTCTCTACTCCACCCTGCCTTCAGAGTCCACACTTCAGACGCCTTAGCTATTGATACTACTTTCTACATTTCTAAATGATTATTTACTGAGTTTTTGCATTATCTTTTATACTGTTTTCTCACAATGAAGTATGAAGTCTTACATACCATTGCACAGAGTGATTGAAATGAGCCCACAATAAATCCTCCTGTCCATGCTTGTATGACCCTGATCAAGAGACAGAAATTATTTCTCTTCCCTTTGACCTTGGGAGAGCCTATGACTTGCTTTGAACGATAGGATATCTGGCTACGATGCTTCTAAAACTATATGGAGAAAACCTTCCCCTTTGCTCTTGCCCTTGTGGGGCTCTGCCCTGAAGAGCTCACAGAGACAAGCTCAATCTTATCCACAGAAGTGTGGCAGCAGCTCACGTGAAACACAGAAGCACTGTATTCTCGCTGGGGCCTTTAGGCTTGCCAGCCACCAGCCCGCACCAGTCCTCACAATGAATGTGAAGCCGTCCTGTGTAGTTTGTCCTCCCCGAGTCCCTCAGGTTACATGACTGAAGGAATGTCCATCTGAGTGCAGTGCAAACGCAAAGTCCTGTGCAGGTGAGACTGCAGCTGTTTTAAATCACTGGGAGCGGTGTGCTCCACCGAAAGAGATTTCTGATAAGACGTTCCATCACTCACTCGTACGTCTCCCCTTGAGTCTGCCATGCATTTGGTAACACATATTTTCATTCTCTTCACAGTTGCTCAGTGCTGAGCCCTGAGCTACATTATGGATGTTTTTTCTCCCTTGTGCTCCTTTTGGTCTTTTAGAAGTTTCTTTTGCCTCGTTACCCATTTTACTTAGCTGTTTTTCAATCTCTTGCTAAGTTTTCATACTTCCCTTATAACTCTATAAAATGCCTCCCGAGCCATTCTTCCTTACTACGAGCCTGTCATAAGATGGATCATTTTTATTTTCTTCGGGAACCCTCCACCTCATACCCTTTTGCACTCCTGTTTTAATCTGGAATGGAGGCTCTATAAAATGGCTGCCGGTTATTGCCTGGAGACTTCCTTTTTACCCCGTTTGCTCCAGTCTCTTGTTAAATGCCTCCCACGTTTTCCATTTTCTTTTTCTGTAACTCCTTTGTTTTTACAGGAGTTTTATCTTCCACAAGTTTTCTAAGAAAGCAAATACAGGAAGTATATTTTTAACAAGATTTTTTGCATATAGAAAACTGTTTTTTTTCTTTATGTTTTATGTCTTTTTTTTTGTTATCATACAAAGAAATGGTCTCATTGTGACAGTTTCATACATATATCATTCTGTGTTGTTCTTATTCCCTCCTTTGCCCTTTCCATCTCCCTTCTCTCCCCCTGTTGGTCCTCTTTTTAAGTATGAACTACTTTGACCCCTTTCTGCTTTTCTAGCATGTATATCCCATGTCCTCTATGGTAGTTTGAATGTAATAGTCCCATTATCGGGAGTGGCACATTGTACCTCAGTGAGCCTACAGCCAGTTATGATATATGTGAGGCTATGGGCTTGTCCAAAACCAACTTCTGTTCACCAGGGCTTCCTTTCAGGTGAGGCTTTTGCCTTCAGGCCCCCTAGTAGAGTTGTACTGGGCTTGCCTTTCCTCTTCTTGATGATTTGTGTTTCTGTTTTTTGCAATTTCCAGCTGTCCCACCATCCATTTCCTGGACCTCTGACTCACTTTCTTGCCTTCTTGCTTTGTAATGGAATCCATTTTTTTTCTTATTTTGACACATCACTTTGTCACACAGAGGCAGCATCTAGTCCCCCATCTTATCAGGAAGCCTATCTTTACTCTGGAGTCATAGTTTGGCTGGGTATAGAATAACAAATTGGGCCCAGTTTCCTCAGAAGAGACTAGTCTTATCTGCCTGTCTTGCAGTGATCAATGTTGATGTTGAAAAGTTTCTTGCTATGTTTTCCAATTCTTTGATATTTGTCTTTTTAAAGAATCTTTTCCTATTTTTAGCATTGTTAAGGCTCAAAGTCATGTCACAACGTGAAGTTTTGATTTTTTTTTGTCGTCATTAAATTGAAACTTTGGATTTCTAAATTTGGAAATTTATTTCCTTCACTGTTCTGAGTCCCCCCCCTCCCCTTTTACAGTTTCTTCTCCCCCCTTTCTTTTCAGAAGCCCTGGTTTTGGATCTTTGGCTTCCTAGACCTTGTAGTGTTCCATAATGTGCCCTCTTGATTTACTTTCTATTTATCTTCTTGTTATCTTCCTGATTTGAACTGTGAACCCACACGCCCTTCTTGACCTCTCCATGTGGTTATTCTTTATGTTCTTCAAATTCTTATCTAGGACCAAATTCAACTTTAACAAAAATGTGTTTTCTCTGAATGAATAGATTTACCATCAGTCAAGTAAATCCAACTATCACCAACATCATTCCTAGCTGTTTATAAACATAAATCTGTGGAGGCCCAAAAATGTGAGTCTATTGCCACCTTGTCTGAAGGTCAGAGAGTTTGAGGTTGCTCAAAACTGTTAACAACAACCAGGGCTACGTGTCCTGACCCAGGGTGTGGTTACTTGGTTCTTTTGACATTAAGATGGCCCAGACAGGTAGTTCCACTCCACTCTGACAAAAGGTCAGGATGTGTAAGTGTACTTCTGCTCCTTCTTTTGTATTAGGAAGTTTAACCTGGGGTGTGGCTGCCTTTAGGATACTTGGTCTAGGGTGAGTTCAAACAACAGAATGCCAATGACTTGATGTTTCAAAATGTTGAAGCAATTAACTGTTCAAGTTGTCCTTTGTATCATGTTAAAGAAGTCCTCTGTTGTCCTCTTCCCCATTTTGTATTGGGCTTTAAAAGTCTATGTAAAAATGCATGATTTCAGTATTCACTGGAACTCCCTCTGGTACTATCCTATGTTTCTGTTTTATCATTTTAGTCATGTCTTTGTATTCTTTACTAACATCTCTGATCCCCATGCCCATACACTACTCTGACATAAATCTTGTTCATTCCAACTTCCTGGTGGTTGTTAAATCCATCCACTCTTATTATTCCCACTTTTAATCTGTCTTATGTTGCTATTACACCCTTTCTGCATACATCAATGCCTTTACTACCCTCTGTCTGATTGGGGAGAATCTCACTGTTCCTCCTGCAAGCATCACTCTTTGTACCATCTCCTCCCTATACTCTGAGTTTAAACTTCTATTACCTCTATTAAACATTTTCCCTCCAGCCCTGGGTGCCATGCTGCTGTCTTGCTTGTCTTCTACTTCATGCTCTGAGGGACTTGGTGGTAGAAAAGTAGTTGTTACACATCAGATCCACAATAAATATTGCAAAAATGTCTATTAAATATAGATAAGTAGAGCATGGATCAGCATTTGTTTTATGATTAATACCTCCTTTTGGAATATTTTTTCTTAATCGAGCTGGAATTTATACCTCCAGATTTCTACTCATTTGATATGCACATTCTGTTAACATAGGACTCAAATTTTCTAGAACATCATATTGGATTTCAAATATCCTCTTATAAGCTGCTCAGAGTCCTGGAAGTTTATTGGTATTCAAACCACATGCCATAGGTTGCCTGTTGTACGTAAAAATGGTACAAAGGTTCTTTGTCATATCCCATGTCTTGGAATTTGAAAAGTTTGGGAGTTACAAAGTACAAAGTCAATCTAATTCCTCTGCTGGGAGGTACTTTCAGATACTCAAGTGAACCGCTATGTCCCTGGGTTGATGGTTTTCAGGCTAAGCCCTATAGACTTTCCTTGTACCCACTTTGGATTTCCACATCCTTATCTAGAGTGTGCGGTGGCACCATACGATGCTGCCTGGGCAGAATAAACCAGACTGTTCCTGCTCTGGCTGTGGACACTGACCTCTTTAAACACAGCCGAAATTGTGTTCTGTGTGGAGAAAGCACATTACATTTGTGATTCCTAGGTCTTTCTACTTAAGTTAGCAATGCACATGTTCTCCACCCTGCACTGGAACATGGAGAGTATTTCTGTTTAAATACATCTGGTTAGTTTGTAATCATCATGGTATATTTTGCTGTGAATGTCAACCCTGCCCATCCAGTGGATTCTCCCATCTTCTCAGATTCGTGACATTAAAATAATGTTAGTTTGAATTATCAGCCTATACCCGATGTGGCTGGAATTTGAAGAATATTTGTTAGAACTGAATTCTCTCTGCAGGCTATTTTTCCTCTGATCTTGTTTCCCTGTGAATGCCTGCTTATGAGTTTGATTTCACCCTGTCAGTGTTATGAATCACAGAAGAAAACAGAGGGTAAGAAAAGCACCTTTCAAGCCACCACATAATTATGTAATATAATTTCTCTAAGAAATAATATTTTTTTTTATCTTAGAATAGAGGTCACAATTCTATTCAGACACTTGCTCCAATATTTGCTCTGTGTTTCCCTATCATGAAAACACTTGCAATTTATGTTAGAAATCAGACAGCTAGTAACAGACTCTCTTTGTCTATCTGAACAGTTTTAGAAGCTGTGGCCATCTATGCAGGGGCAATGGCCATGCTTCAGACTTGCTATGTCAGTGTTCTCAGTCATGTTTCACAATTGCTGTGGTTTGGACTCAGTTTGCACTGTCTCCAAGGCATCATACACTGAGCTTCAATTCTCGTGGTGAGATATAAGGAGGGTGGACACTTAATCTGGCTGCGGTGTGCAGAGGTAGGCACTATCATATACATATTAACCCAGCATAAATCTTACAGCTTTTCTCCAGATTAAGGGGAATCTCACTTTTTATTCACCTTGAATTTTTTAAATACTATGCTATCAACTTTAAAAAGAATATTGTGAGATGGATTGTAAGCTCCCTGAGTGCTTGGGTCCATGTTTTTTTTTTTTCCTATGAGATTCCTTCCTCATTCTTCTCTTAGAGTTCTAGGCAGATGACATTAATCTAGTTGAGTTGATATTTCAGAAAGCTCAAAGAAAGGAAGCAGGGTGAGGTACCATAAATTTTCTTTCCAAATACACACAAACACACCTCATACACATATGCATACATGTACACACATATTCTCTCTCTCTCTCTACACACACACATACACACACACACACACACACACACACACACACACACACACAAAAATATGCTTTTTGAAATCTCTAGAGGAGCATTTCTCAGAGCTGCTTCACTTCCTTACAGAAAGGTTCTATGTGTAAGTTGAGTATCTATCCTGCTAAGAACTTCCACTGCCCCTCTGAGGAGTCATCAGACAGGGAAGGGCTGTGTGACACAGGCTATGTTGGCTACCCCCCCTCCCCGTGTCTTCCCCTGCCTGGGCAGAGGTCCACATGTGAAATTGCACTTTCTAAGACTCCACAGAGTATATTTTGGTATTTTTTTTCCAGCCCCAACACAGGGTGCACAATTAGATTTTTTCATACTTTATACTTTTAAAGAGATCTGGTCATTGTCTCTGTTCCGGCCTCAATGCTGTTGATGGTGGCCCACTCACTCTATATGTGACTTGATAGTTTATGCTAATGAGATGACTCAAGATGGGGAGCTAATACAGAAAAGCCATGCGTACAGTTAGAAGGCTTGGGCTGTAAGAGTCTCCTGATGCAGTCATTCCAGTGCAATGAATTCCCCCAAAACTCTGCGCACTGAAACCTGGGTCATCATTCTTCTCACAGACATCCACTTGAGCTGTCTTGTATCAGTGCTGGGTAGCTGGGGTCGGGGTCCCTGGAGATCATAAGAGCTTTTCACATAGACCCTTGCAGACAGGCTCTCTGTTCTCTTCAGCAGGCTCTAACCAGGGTCCTGTTGCTAGCACAGTAGTAGTCAAAACTCAGCTTTCTTGACTTCTGTGGCATGTTAGAGATTCCATGGGACTCAAACATGATGCTGGATATTGCTGTTTTATAGGCATGTGTTTGATATGAGGACTTCCTTAAGGACTTCTGTGTTTGAACTGGTGTCTGAAATGTGTAGGTCTTTAGTTGCAAGAAACACAAAACACTTGAGTGTGGTGGCACCTATCTGTAATCTTAGAACTTGGGAAGTGTAGGTTAGCTTTTGTTCTGTGGTCGTTTGAATGCAGATGGTCCAATAGGCTCATATATTTGAATACTTGGTCCCAGTTAGTCGATTATCTGGGAAAGATTCTGGGACTGACGTCCTGTCTGCCACCCTCATGTTGTGTTCTGGGGCCAACTTCTTGTCTGTGCTCTCAGGCTGTGTTCTGGAGCCAACTTCCTGTCTTCTCAGGCTGTATTCTGGAGCTGGCTTCCTGTCTGGGTTCTGGGGCAGACTTCCTGTCTGATGTCCTCATGCTGTGTTCTGGGGCTGACTTCCTGTCTGGGTTCTGGGGTTGACTTCCTGTCTGATGTCCTCATGCTGTGTTCTGGGGCTGACTTCCTGTCTGGGTTCTGGGGTTGACTTCCTGTCTGGGTTCTGGGGCTGACTTCCTGTCTGTCGTCCTCATGCTGTGTTCTGGGGCTGTCTCCTTATCTAGCCATGGAAAGCCTGTTAGGAAATTATCAGTGGTTCTTGGGTTACCATGGCACTCAGTAGCAGGATTGTGGAGGGGCTTGTGATTTCTCTCAGTCTCAAGTTGAGGAGAGACAGGTGGAGTCCAGGCTTCAGGGTGACTCTTCCTCTTCGTAGGGTCACAGAAAGGTCTTCACCTCCCACAAGCATTTGTGAGTGCTGGGGCTTTAGGCATGCACCATTAAGCCTGGCTTATAACTACATTTCTTAAATTTTTCAGGAGTGGGTGGCACAGCCACCTTTCCTCTTAGTTTAAGTTTTAGCTTTTTCTGGTCATTTGTCACAGGCCATCTACTTCCCAATTCTCACAATTTATGCATGACCATCATTTTAATAGAATTTGAGGACAAGTGAAGAGAAATGTACTTATTTAGTCTGTCATGTTTAAGTAGAAGTCTCATCAGTTGTATTTTAATTACAATAATCCTATCAGTTTCTGCTACCCATGTGTCTCTTAAACTGCAAGGAGCTGTGGAGCCCAGGGGTGGTCAGAACTGAGGGACAGATGTGCTCGTGTGCATACTTTGTTCTTCTGTTTTTCTGCCTATTTTATTTTATTTTAATTGTGTGAGAAAAGATCTTGCACTGTAGGCCAAGCTGATCTAGAACCCCCTGTGTGTTCCAGGTTGGCTTCAAATTTTCAGTTATCCTCCTGCCTCAGCCTCACCAGTGTCTCTGTGTTTATAAGTGAGGTTCTAATGTAAATTGTTGCTTGGTTACCTGATTCTATGCTTGATGGGAGAAAAGAAGTGGCACACTGATTTAAAATACAACCCATGCCCTATTCATATTTTTTCTGAAAATAAACCTTGATGATTCAATTCCTTTCTTAACTAACTTTCTCCATTAAAGAATTCACCGCACATGAACTAGCCACTCCCATGTATCTGTGTCTCTGTGTGAAAACTCTTATCTGGTTTTCTATGGGGCAAAAGAATTTGGCCCTGGAACCTGCTAGGCATGGGGAATTGCTAGTTTTAAGGATATACATGACTGGGAACATTGGTAATGGGTAGAACTAGGGACAAGAGGAACAGTGTAGAGCTAAGAACAATGTAGAACAAGGAGAACAAGTAACAGGTGGAAAAATAAGAAATGATGGATTGAAGAGAGAAGAATAAAGAAACGTGGACAGACGATTCCTGTTGTGAGTAGATTTCTTACCCCTCAGATTTCTAGCCTCCCCTTTAGCTACCTGTGTTTTCTTTAATTGAAGCACAATAGGGAGTCTTAAAGGAGAACGAACACTTTAAAGGCTCCCTAAAGGAATCCTTTCCTCTGAAGACTCTGAGCAAACAGGTTTTGCTCAGGGCTCTCTGTGTACAACTGTTGAATCAAGCCACACTCCCCCTTGTCCAGTCATGACTTTCTACAACTGTCCACAGTCTTGTCAAACAGTAAGAAATTCACAGGCTCCTCTGATGCAGGGGTTTTTTAGTTCTGAATCCTTCATATCATGTGAAACATTTACATATGCTGGCACACTTTTAAAAATGTTTATCTTTTGTTCAAAGGGTCCATCCACGAACATTTAAGTGGATGGGGTGATGTTCTACCTTGCTGGAGCCTTCCTTTACTCACCCTGAACCCCTTGCTCATCTCTTCACAACAGAAACACGGGGAAGAGAACTGAAAATGGGGAAAGGTGGGAGGTTCAACCTTGTCCTCCTCTGCAGTTATTTTGAAGCTCCATTGTGACTGCAAAGGTCCACTGCACTTTTCCCTTCCACACAGCTCTTTGTTGCTGCCTATTCCTTGCATGGATTCTGGAAATGCAGATCGTCTTCTATTTATAGCACGTCAGTGTACCACTTGACTTCCCTGCTAGCTTTCAATGGAGGCAGAGGATTTTCCCTGTGTGGTAGATGGAGGAACCAAAACTAATAGTTCATAAGTATGAGGATTAGGAGAGATAATGGTAAAGAAGGGTATACCACATCCCTATTATAACCAATACTATGTAAGTACACCTGGAAAGTAATGTAATTATCATTGACTGCATTGAATGTAAGAGAAATGATGAGCAGCAACACTTAGGAACTTGAAGAAGGTCACATGACCAGAATCCAGGCTTTTAAATGTCAGTCAGAATTTCCCATCTCACCAAGTTTTTTCTCAGTACCATACATTTTTCAAATATGTCATGGCACTTTACAAAGTAGGTAAGGCAAGCTGTCTAATTTCCATTTTGCATATATGTGAAGAGTGTGACGGTTTGAGTGAGAGGGACCCTCCTGGTCCCCAGTTGGCAGAACGGTTGCAAAGGATGAGGTGGTGTGGTCTCCTTGGAAGAGGTGTGCCACATGAGGTTTCTAAAGACTCATGGAATGCCATGTCTTATGTCCTGTCTCTTGCTTGCCAGTCAAATGTGAGAGCTCTCTGCTGTTTATTCAGGCTGCCGTCATAGACTCTAACCCCTGGAAACTGTAACCCAGTTTCTGCTTTCTCTTATAAGTTGCCTAGGTCATGGTGTTTCATGACAACAATAAGAAAGTAACCAAGACAAAGAGCTAGTATCAAAGATTTCCATGATAAATGCTATTTTAAGATAGATGTGAATGTCTACCTCAGTTTCTTAGTAGTTTTGTTCTATAAGGCAGGAAAAAGGGTTCTCACGATAGAAAGAGAAAAAAAAATCACCATTTGTTGAACTTCTACTGTCTGTCAGACAGCCAGACATCACTCCAGGACGTCATGTGCTCTTTTCTATTCTCTCGCCCTGAGTGCAGAGCTGAGTGGTTATTGACTTATATATCCACTGTACCCAAAGCTCCAAGAAGCCACGGAACTTTCATATTGTCACACAGATAATCAGGCTATCAATAAATGTATCTGTGATGTCTAGTTTTAATTATTACCTTGTTACAATGTAGAATCATCTGTGAAGACATTCGATGTCTAGATCAGGTTGGCTGATGGTCTGTCTGTGGAGTCTGTCTATCTTGATTGCTAACTGATGTGGGAAGATCCAGTCTACTACAGGAAGCACTATTCCCTAGGCAGGGAATGTGTAAGAGTAGAGAAGGGACTGAGCAGGAGCAGCACATGTGGATTTCTTCTTTCTGCCTTTGACTGTGAGTACGATGTGAACAGCTGTTCAAGTCCCTCTGCCTGTTTTCCTGACAATGATGGGCTCTAATCTGAAAGTGCAACCCAAGCAGACTCTTCCTCCTTGCACTGCTGTGTGTCAGTTTATCACAGCAGAGGAAAGGAAGCTAGAGCTGTGTCCCTTTCATGTGATGCATAACAAATTGGATATTCAGCTCCAAGTGTATTGTTTCAGATCCCACAGGAATGTGTGTGGAGGACATTTTCTTCAGTGCTTGTACCTTATCACGGAAATATCAGCGGCTCTAAGAACTGAAACTAAAGATAAGTTTCTCAGCAACCACTTCACACAGTCTTCTCGTTACAGAACGTGGTCATGTATCCTCCTGTTCTGGGAGAAGGATAAATCGTATGTTTGAGGAAATGTTTCTTTTGTACCTACTTAACTAAAAGCTTTTCTTTTTCTTCCCTCTGAGTCCATAGACAATCTTTTTTAATTGTTTTGCCTGTCTCTTCTGCATTAAAATAGCCATGCTGTGAAAATTGCAAATAAAAAGCCCACTTATTCTTCTGCCAAAATCTCTGCTTCGGAATTTATTCCATTGGTCTGGATTTTCTCAAAAGAATCATAAATAAAAGATTTAAACAGAAAATGCATTTTATATGGAAATCCAATTGTTAAGAGGTCCCCAAAACTTGCCAGATGTTTGTGAGAAACACTAGCAGTTCAGGTGGGTAAGTATTTATTGCCTTCTAGAGGGCATGATGAGCTTCTTGGGAGCCATGGTAAAAAAAATAAATAAATAAAAGAAACTCTGTTTAGTTTGTATAGGGAAAGAAAGTATAGGGGTCCTGATTTCACAGTCAGGAAAAGAAGCAGAAACAAAAGCTTCCACTAAATAAGAAGATGCTTCATCATGCTACTCTCCTGCCTCAAGCTATGTTCTTCTAAATATAATCACCCATATATATATATATATATATATATATATTTACTTATGATGGTAACCCCACTCCACTCTACAAATATAATGATACATATATATGTATCTATACACACATATGCATGTATTTACTTGAGATGACAATCCCCACTCCACCCTATAAACATAATGGTATATATATATATATATCATAATGGTATATATATATATATATACCATTATGAATATACACATGTATATACTTATGGATGGTAACTTCCATTCTGCAAATATAATGATATAGGCACACACAAATATACTTATGATGGTAATTGTCATTGTAATGATGTGTGTATATATGTATACACACATATGTATATATATATTTTCTTATGATGGTAACCCCCACCCTGTCCTGCAAAGGACTTCAAGCTGGTGTGCCCAGAGAATGGCCCAAGAAGCTTAATTACTGGATCTGAATTTCAGAGTATATGACTTGCAGGGTTGTTTCTGGAAGCACAGACAGCTGTTGTTACAGGCCATACGAAGGAGCCAGCCTTCATGTCCAAGTGCAGTCTGCACACAGCACACAGCCTTGCCAGGACAGAATCTCTGACAGACAAGTGAAAATTTCTTCCATTTACTTTCTTCTCTACAAAACCCTCCAAACACATTTCTCAGCTTATTGTATTCGAGGTGTTTTCCCAGTGGGATCATTGTCTGGTCTCTTTTCTTACTATTTATTTATTTAATTTCTGACAAGGCCTTGCCATGCTCCCTAGTGGGGCTTCAAACTTCTGGAGAGCCGGGGCTATGGACATGCACCATCATACCACGTCTATTTTGTTCCTTCTGCTATAAGAACTAAACCAAAACCAACAATCATATAGCTGCATATTCTTTTTCCTTTGCAGTGGGAGATGGTTCTGAATTTGTCTAAAAATGTTTTTGTTTCTTTCCTTCAGAACACACCAGGCACATTTTTATACATGAGCACTCAGGGATGCCCTGCCTAGGAACTGGGGTTGCACTGAGGAAGAGAAAAGACATGTTGCTATCACCGGCATCAGATGATCAAGCTGTGGTGGGTGGGGCCTGAGTAGCAAGCCTAATGACTTTCTGTATGCAGAGGGGACTGGGTGGAGGCAGTGTTGGACAGCTATTGTTGGCTGGGTGGGAGAGAGAAGAAGCCAGTACAAGAGCCTCGGATATACGGAAGGAAGTCCCAGGAACTGGCAGGAGATAAGTTGGCTCTGAGATCAGCTGTACCAAGAGAGATAAGGAGAAAAACCCTACCCAGCTGAGAACAGCATTGAACAAATATGCTAGGATGAACACTGGCTTGAATTATGAGATGGCAAATGAGACAGCAGTCTATCTGAATCTCCTAGAGTCATCTTTGGGAGAAAAGAGGAAATTCTGTCTCCCTCTCTTCTTCCACACCCATCCTCTCTCAAGACAGAGTCTTACTATGTAGCTCTGGTTGTCCTGGAACTCACTAGGTAGAACAGGCAGGCCTTAAACTAACAGAGATCTACCTGCCTCTTGTCTACCAAGTCCCTGGATTAAAGGCGTGAGCCACTAAGCCCAACCTAGGACAAGTCTTCCAAGTCCATGTCCTCGTTCTTCCTTACCCCTGAGTCACCCCACACTTTGTTACTCACCATTACTCCTGACTGCCACAGGAGGGTCAGGGTCACACTTTTTCAGGGATGTACAGACATAGCAATGGAAGGAGCACCTTTCAGACTTACAGAGCATAAGTGTGTCCATAGAGAAGGAGGTGTGCAGCCCCTAGACCTTGGCATCGAAGCTAGATGGCTGGCTCAGCATTTCCTTGGCACTAATTTCCTCCTTGCAGAATCTTATATTGTATTTCAAAATTATATAAAGAATGTTTTAGTGATGTAACAGAAATGCTTAGTTATCTCTTTATTGGGGAGTAAATTAGATGGCTATAAAGTTAAATAAAACTCAGATATTTCTTAAAATCCTTTGTCAAAACAAATAGCCTTGAAGTGAACATAAAAGCATAAATGACGTTGGCTCTAACGAAACAGCGCGGAGCCTGATGAAGCTGAAGAGCTGGGAGCACTGGAAAAGCCAGGCTGTTTTTATCTGTGTGGAATGTTCACGTCCTTGCTTGTCTCCTTATCACATCGCAGTAACGTCATTCAGAGAAAGATTTCTAATAACAAACAGAAATGATACAGCCTCAAGCTAGCTGACAATGCCAAGTACCCCAAGAAATTAGGTGTGATCAGTTGTCTAGGTTGGAAGACAGATGCTGGGCAGAAAGAGCAAGACTGGAAACCTCTTTGATTCTTTTCTTGGGCACAATAAATGCTGGACGATGTTGAAAAAAAAAAAAGGCTCTCCAGGGTTTTTCATTTCTACAAATAAGTCTTCATTCTGCCAGTCGGACAGAGGAAGGACTCTCAGTTATTCTTGGTTCTTTTTTCCTCCGCCTGTATCCCCAACTGCTTAACAATTAAAGTAACTATATTTTAGATGTTTTCCTAAAAGAATGTCCTGGATCCCACATATTTACTTCCTGGCCACAGTCACCAGCTCAGCTCATTTTTTGACCTCATTCCTGAATTTAGGTTCTCTATGATGTCAGACTCACTAACCTTTATTACATGCATAGAGTCGTCAGCTTAACCATTTAAAGCCCAGGTTACTGTGGTCCCTTGAACAGAGCCCACAGGGTAATCTTGACAGTTAAATCTTTTTTCCCATTTCCTTCTGTTTTCCCAGTTCAATCTCTTGACATTACTTATATGTATGTGGGGCCACTACTTCTGTTTAAATATGTTTGTTCATTTCCTCAACATTTCTTATTCACTGGCCACTTATTTTATTTCTCTTAGCTTATTCGGTTGCTTGTAAGGGAGTGGCTTCTCACCATCCCAGTCATCCATTTGAGGATCGGATGAAATCCCTGAAGCCTCATCCCAGTAAAGGTGAATCCATAGGGTTCACCGACCTGCAAATTTCCATTCATAAACTTATTAAGGGAGCACTAACCTTTAGCAAAGAATTGTCACTCAAGGTCAAGCCTCAAATCCTTAAGTCTCTTGGCATTTCTCTAAGCTAGTCTACCTGGTGCTGGCAGGTCTACCCCACCCCCTCTGTCCCATGGACCATTCTTGTTCACATCCCTTGGCTCTTACCAAAGACCAGCGCTTACTGTTTGCTTTCTGTGTGTATTCTGTATTCCTCCAAATAACTAACCACTCCTTGAAGGTCAGGCCTGCTCTTTACCTCTAAGGGTTGTCAATAACTTAGTGTATGCTGCTTTGATTAATTGAACAATAGAATCTGGCCTATTCAGGTATCCAATGGATGTTTCTTTCTGCCTGGAGAACCCATTCTGGAGGGGCCTGAAAAGAATGAACAGCCCAGGATCTCAGCAAACTGTGAAGACTGTGGGCATGCCAAACTTTCCTGGGTTCTTTCCAAGTCTCCTTATATTTGTATGTTGCCATTCCTGTACCAGCCTGAATCTGTAGGTAGCAGAAACTACAATTCCGATTAAATGGTAGCCCCTCTATTCTTTCTTTGGAGATTATTTATAATTAATTCTTGTTCCTCATTATAACAAGAAAGACCAAGTTTTCTAGTAAAGATAACCAAGATATCTGATAGTGTGTAAGGATGACTCATTCTTAAGTTCACATTGTGCAGTTTAACATCTGTACAACCCTTGGCACCCTCAACACAGTTACATACAGACACACAAACCCAGACACATACACAGACATATGTACAGACACATATACACACATACATAGACACACAGAGGCATACACATAGGCACAGATACTTACAAAGACATTCACATAGACACACACACATACACAGACACATACACACATATAGAGACACACACATACAGACATACACACAGACACAAACCCATATGGACATAAACACAGACATATATTCACACACACATACAGGGAGACATATACACAGACACAGAAACACATACACAAACACAGACACATATACAGACATATGCACAGACAACATGCACAAACACATATAGACATATACACACAGAGACAGACACAAACACATATAGACATATACACACAGAGACAGACACAAACACATATAAACATATACACACAGAGACAGACAGACACACACATACACATATACATGGAGAGACATATATAGAGACACAGAAACAGACAAACAAACACATACAGACACACACACCAGGCACAAATACATACAGACATATATACAGACACACAAACACACAGACACATACATAGACACAACACACACAAATATGTATACACACATGCAGACATATACACAGATACAGACACACAGACATATACAGACTCACAGAAACACACACACACACACATGTCTGGAACTGGTTTCTGCATAATGGATCTACAGTCTTAATATTAGTTAAAGAAACCTGATTTCCTTACGTTCCCCCAAATATCCTAAGCCACAAAGTCTCCTCTATATTCCCATCATGTTCTCTTGTAGAGAAGAACTATAAGGAGGAATAATAAGGGCTTAAGCAGATTTGTGAGCAGTGAATTGTAGGTTTAAGAGGTCAAACAGCAGCAAGAGCTGCAAGAGAATGCTCAGGGTATGAAGTCTACCACAGCAGCAGAGGCACTCCCTACATGACAGGCAGCCAGCAGAGTTCCTCAAGCTAATCTGGGTGACAGGGCATCTGGACAAACTGGTGCTCTTTGCTTATACCATGGGATTTATGGAATACTATGAAATAGTGATGTATTTCACCCCAGCAGGCAAACAAGGAGCCATGTTGTTGGAGGAAACCATGTTCATGTTATATGTGGGCAGTAAAGACTTACTGTCCAAACCACATTGCACCCTATACAAAATGATGGAAGGGTTAAGTCAATTCCATGGACAACTTAAGGAACAAATGGCCCCTTCACAGTTTATAACCTACCTCATAAACCTTCTAGCTCTGATTCTACAAGGGAAAATGGCTGTGGCTACACTTCCTGTTTGCCAGAGAGCACCAAACAAGATTAATTTGGCTTAGAAAGAGAAAGTATCTATCACAATAGATTCCGATTATTTTTAAAGATTATTTATTTGCATGTGTATGTGATATGTATTCATGTATGTTCTCATGCCTGTAGGCACACATATGAATATGGATGTATGGATGTCTGTGGAAGTTAACAGGTGGTGTTTGGTGCTTTCTTTGATTGCTTCCCACCTTATGAAGGCAAGTTCTGTCACGTGAGTCTGGCACATGGTGACTTGCCTAGTCTCACTAGTAAACTTCCCTGAGGATTCCTTGTGTCCCTCTCTCAGGACTGGCGTTACAGGTGGGCTGCCAAGCCTGTCTAGTATTTATATGCTGGTGATCTACATGCTGCTCCTCATATTTGCTTGTCCCAGTAAACCACCTCCAAGCTCTTTGTTTCCCAGGCTTTGGTTCTTATTTCACAGCTGGGACAGGCCATTCTCAACATTGCCTTTAGGTAGTCCTGGTTTCAAGAGTTCCTTCCACTACTGCGCTAGAATCTGGCATGGGGACCCTATTGCTAAGTTTATGGTGACTAAGATCCCTTTGCTGGAGTTTGTTTGGCCAGAAAACCAAGCGGGTTGCAGAAGCAGACTATGAAAACAGTCCTGGTGTGGGAAAAGATTCTGTCAAGTGTCCCTACCATATACAACTTGTGTAATCACCAACTATTCAGGTATTGAAGCAAACATGAGGGGTTTAGGCCTTGTGGGAGAAATACTGGGTTACCAATAAGCCTTCAAACAGTGTGCACCACTGTGGTCCTTTTTGTTTGAAAATCGTTTCATGCACGTAACTCCTGGCCATTGCTGAGGACTACCAACCAGTCAGGAAAGGTCACTGCTGCAAAGTTCCTGAATGTTACCAAACAGCTTGTGTTTGAACAACCATTAAGAGTCACTATATAAAATAATAAAATGGCCAAGTTTGTATCTTATGAGAAGCCTAATAGATTTCTAGAATGTTCTCTTTGACTTAAGTTACTATTTAAGTTCAGAAAGTATATTTCTGTTCCTTGCCACCAAGCTAAGCTAGCTAAGTGCCCGCTGATCTTTGAAAAGTTCAGATCTAAGCTGTTAATCAAGAAAATAAAAAGGGAGCTGGGGAGATGGCTCAGTCAGAAGAGTGTCTGATGAACAAGTTTGAGGAACCAAGTTCAGATCATACATCAAAAACTAGGTGCAGTGGCATGCCTGTGCCCGTGCAAGCCTCGTGGTGGAGACGCAGACAGGTGGATTTCTGGAGCTCATGGTTGCAGGTTCAGTTTCCATGAGAGACTGGAAGAAAAATAAAGATGTAGGGTATCGAAGAGATACACAATGTTGGCTTCCGGTTTCCACTTGTACCCACATCATATGCATGTGTATCCACAATTTCGCACACACACACACACACACACACACACACACACACACACACACACACACACAGTGGTAGTTTGAAATAAAATGGCCCCCAAAGAGTGTCGAACTATTAGGAGGTATGGCCTTGTTGGAGTGGGTGTGGTCTTGTTGGAGGAAGGTCTTTGAGGGCTCATATGCTCATGCCATACCTAGTGTTTCAGTTTACTTCCCTATTGCACCATGTCATGCAATGATGATAGTGGACTAAACCTCTGAAAATGCAAGCCACCCCAATTAAATGTTTTCCTTTATAAGAGTTGCTGTGGTCATGGTGTCTCTTCACAGCAATAGAAACCCTAACTATGACATCCGAAAGTCACAAGTGAAAGGCACAAAAATATGTTGCTTGTGTAAGATCAGTGGCTTTGATGTCTTGGGCATGTGGTTAGGGTTAGCGTATTAGTTCTGGTGAGGGTGGAGATCAAGGTTTTGGCAGATCCAGAACTGCAGCAGTGGAAGAAGGTTATTCTCATTGAGAGTGCAGCCTACTCAGGCATTGGAACCATGATGCAGCCTGTGCTTTGGCTGTAAGCAGTAATGCTCCTAATAAAGCCTCTTGGGAAGTCATTGTTTTTTACCGCAGCATAGTACTCTAGTGTGTATATATTCCATACTTTCTTCATCCATTCTTCCTTTGAAGGGCATCTAGGTTGTTTCCAGGTTCTGGCTATTACAAATAATACTGCTATGAACATAGTTGAACAAATGTTCTTGTCATATGATCGGGCATCTCTTGGGTATATTCCCAGGAGTGGTATTGCTGGGTCCAGGGGTAGGTTGATCCCGAATTTCCTGAGAAACCGAAACACCGATTTCCAAAGTGGTTGCACAAGATTGCATTCCCACCAGCAATGGATGAGGGTACCCCTTCCTCCACAGCCTCTCCAGCAAAGGCTATCATTGGAGTTTTTTATTTTAGCCATTCTGACAGGTGTAAGATGATATCTCAGGAACCCTGACTGCTCTTTGGACTGGATAGGGATGGGGAGAGAAGTGGGGGGAGGGGGAGAAGGGTGGGAGGAGGGGGAGAAGGGTGGGAGGAGGGGGAGGGAAATGGGAGGCTGGGAGGAGGTGGAAACTTGTTTTTTTTCTCCTTTTCTCAATAAAAATATGGAAAAAAAAATAAAGCCTCTAGGACCTTGCTATACTTGGAAACGAATAGAAGCATTCTATTGCACTAGCATTAGCTCTGCCCTAAACCAATTGAGTTTTCCAATTGCTCTGGGATTTCCTGTCTTAGATTTGGAATAGTCACTGAAAGTGGGTAAGGAAGATTCTGGAGGACAAGACTATTGTCAGGCACAGCAGAGCTGATAACTTAGTTGACTTAAGTTGACGTTTGAGGAGTGGAGACGCTGGACACTCTTACCCTCCTCACTTAGGTTGTAACACATGTTTCTTCTTCCTAACTCAAAGAGCAGCAGCCAGCAGCTTGTTAGCTCAGCTAGGCTGCCCTCCCCTCAGCCAGTCTGTAAGAGAAGACTAGGAATGAGCTTCCTGTCCCCATCAAACATCGGGTTTTTGAGGGGCCAGCTAGCAACTCAAAGGTTTTGGAACAATTAAATTTTATGTATAAAATGGTATAAAAGGATTTAGTCTGCTCCCTTGTATAAGAGACTTTCCTGAACTCACTTTTAGTTTCATTCTGGGTTAAGATAGCCCCCAGGAACAGTACACGCTGAATAGGGACTGCTCTCCAAGAGGAGACTGTATGTAGCTTGCAACATAAAGAAGATAATTCTGCATGATCTGGTTGAATTAACGAGGGTTCTCTGCCCTCTGGTTTCCAGGAGGAAACTGGACAACTTCTTCCCCCCACTTTTCAACCATCTTTTCACTAATAAATATATTTCAGTATATACACAGTTTATTGGCTGGTGTTTCCTTTCTACTTCCATTAGTCTCAGTTTTCCTTGAGTTCCTTCTTTATTTAGGGCCCCTAGGGCATGGAGCAAGTATTCACCCTGAATATAATGCTTCTAGAAATCCTAGCTGCTGCAAAACATGGCCAGCCTGGATGGGGAGGCTTTATTGGCCATTAATTTTGTGAAGAATCTGCAGACTCACTTGCTGAGGCAGAAGTTTGGCTTTGCTGCAGAAATACAAAAGTCCTCCCATCACGTGTGGCATATTTAGGAGGTTTACATACCACACACACACACACACACACACACACACACACACACACACTATGTATTATAGACTGGCCCTAAGATACCTGTACTCTAGTTGTGACCAGATGCCATGACCTTGAGCTTTGCTCAGTTGTGAGAAGTACAGCTCTTAGGGAATTGCTGAGAGCCTGTCAGGTCTTCCATAGCTGCAAATCCAGCCCCAGATGAACCCATATCATCACAGAAACAGGACCACACTGCTTTGTCTCTAACTGCTTCGGAAGAGTGGGATGTAGGGTTCAGCAGCAAGGATCCGCATGAAATCATGGGAAGCTGTAAGTTGTTTACTGTGATTTTGCACAGCAGTAGCCTTTGTCAACACAGTCCACCATGCCTTTGGGAAATACTTCGTTCAGACTGAAATAACAGCGACTCTACTTTTCTCCAGAGCATTTGAACTATGATCATTTCCTTTCGTTTGCTCTGGGGGTGCTGGGTGTGCAAACCAGGCTTGTACACGTTGGACAAGCACGTGCTGTAACACTGAACTACGTCCCCAGCATGGACTCTGAATATTCTCATTTTATTGGGGCTCTCGATTTCAGTATTTTTTTTTTCCTTTTGGCTTTGGTTGCCATAGCTCTTCAAAGTGAACTTGTGACACAAAGTGTGCACACGACAGCCTAATTCCAGTGCTTGGCACACTTATTTTGCTTACAGTTTCAAACACTGTCTTACTTTGCTTCTTTTTTGTGCTTCCTATCCTACCTATTTTGGGTCTTACCAAATTATCTTGTAATTTGTAAAAATCATTTAAACCTTCTTTGTAAGAATGAGATAGAATATAAAAAACTAATTAAAATGACAAATATGAAACCACAGTGCTATTTTCCTACCAAGTACTCTTATTTCTTTTCTTCTTTTCCTTTCCATTTTTTCTTTTTTCCTTCCTCCCTTCCTCCCTCCCTCCCTTCCTTCCTTCCTCCCTTCCTCCCTCCCTCCCTCCCTCCCTCCCTCCCTCCCTTCCTCCCTCTCTCCCTCCCTCCCTTCCTCCCTCCCTCCCTTCCTTCCTCTCTTCCTCCCTCCCTCCCTTCCTTCCTTTCTCCCTCCCTCCCTCCCTCCTTCCCTCCCTCCCTCCCTTCCTCCCTCCCTCCCTTCCTCCCTTCCTCCCTTTCTCCCTCCCTCCCTCCCTCCCTCCCTTCCTCCCTCCCTCCCTTCCTTCCTTCCTCCCTCCCTTCCTTCCTTCCTCCCTTCCTCCCTTCCTCCCTCCCTTCCTTCCTCCCTCCCTCCCTTCCTTACTCCCTCCCTTCCTCCCTTCCTCCCTCCCTTCCTTCCTTCCTTCCTCCCTTCCTCCCTTCCTCCCTCCCTTCCTTCCTCCCTCCCTCCCTTCCTTCCTCCCTCCCTTCCTTCCTCCCTCCCTCCCTTCCTTACTCCCTCCCTTCCTCCCTTCCTCCCTCCCTTCCTTCCTTCCTTCCTCCCTTCCTCCCTTCCTCCCTCCCTTCCTTCCTCCCTCCCTCCCTTCCTTCCTCCCTCCCTCCCTCCCTCCCTCCCTTCCTCCCTCCCTTCCTTCCTCCCTCCCTTCCTCCCTTCCTCCCTCCCTCCCTCCCTCCCTCCCTCCCTTCCTCCCTCCCTTCTTCCCTTCCTCCCTTCCTCCCTTCCTCCCTTCCTTCCTCCCTCCCTTCCTCCCTTCCTTCCTCCCTCCTTTCCTTCCTTCCTCCCTTCTTTCCTCCCTTCCTTCCTTCCTTCCTTTTTTTTTTGATACAGGGTTTTTCTGGCTAACAGTCATAGCTGTCCTGGAACTTGCTTTGTAGATCAGACTGCCTTTGAACTCCCAGAGATCCTCCTGCCTCCGAAGTGTTGAGATTAAAGGGCATGAGCCACCACTGCCTGGCAAGTGCTTTTATTTATTGTCCACACAGTAATTTCTGACCTTGTTGTCTGGGGTTCATATCTTCCTATGTCCTTTAGGCTTAGTAGATTCACTATCATCCCTGGGTCACCTCATCCCTGCCCCAAGTTATCAGCAGTCACCTCATGACACCTAATCTTGCTGAAGTTACCAGGCATGAGACCGGATCACAAGACACACAGTGGAACCCACGTTAAGAGTTTACTAAGAGGAAGGAGCAAGTGAAGAAGGTACTTGTTGCAGGAAGAGAATGTGGAGCTTATCTGTCTAGCGTAGCCACACAGGGACTTATGTAGCCTTGTGATACATAGTTCATGTAGGGTTTATGGACCCTGGGTGGCTATGTAAGTTGCCTGAATGCTTAATGGTTCATGCACAACCATGGAACCTGCAAGTGCCAGTGCTCGGGGTAGCTAGGCATTTTGCTAGAATGCTGACAACTTTGGGCGATGGAAATTACGCCTGCAGATGATCTCAAATCCATATCTTACTACCTGATTTGTCCCTCGTCCCAACCCTGTAAGTTCCATTGCCTAAGACTGACTGAGTTCAGACTTTTGCTTCACTTCTACACCTCCTTGGGTGTCTTCAGTGTAGAGCATTGAGCCAGCACTGTTGCAATCTGCTGGCCCAGCCTGTTCCATGGCTACCCTGTTCCTTTAAGAGATAAGCCCCACCCACTCCCAATCCCCCCCTTCCTCTCCCTTCTGCTGAGGCAAGTGGATCTCCCACCTCCTTTCCAGCACACTTTTTTTCTCTATGTACCATTCTTCTAGAGAAGCAGCTTCTGCTTCTCTCTCTTCTCCCCTCTTCACTTCCCCCTCTATAACTCACTAAATAAACCCTATACCCCAGTTCTCTCTGCATGGGGTATCTGTCTGTCTCTCATCCACCGTGGTCTCTCACCCACCATGGTCTCCCACCCACCAAGGGGATCCACCACAGCCTCAGGTGGCCTCCCACTGCCCCTCGTGGGACTGGCCTCAGACCACCCCATTTTATGAATGATAACTTTGGTGTTATGACTCGTCCAGGCTGTCTCTGTCTTCCCTCCTGCCCATGGGCAGGCAGCCAAAGGCTCACAGGGACCCTGGACTAGGACCACTTTTCAACATCCTGTGCCTGCTCTATCACTACAAATGATATGGGCTCCTTCTCCAAGTCAACTTTCCCTGACATTCATCTCTGGTTATTCCTCATGGCTGAGGACTGAGATCTGGTTTCTGGCTCTCAGACTGTAGTCCTCATCTTGTTCTCAGACTGTAGTCCTTTGGCTGCTCAGAGTGGCTCCAGTCCCCAACCCTCTGAACTGATGAGTCTTAGGGTAGCCTTGACCTATCTCTCAACCCTCGCTCTATCTTGAAGACATTCACAGACACATAGGCATTGAGTCTCGCCTTTCTCATGCTCTTGGCCTTGAAGAATAGACCTAAAACTATGGCCAAACCCCCCCCACCCTGCCACCCCACGATGTCTTTTACAGACCCTAAAAGCTCTGCCTTACTTATAGATTTCTAGTGCTTTTGCACTAATGACCTATGTACCCCTTAAATAACAACTTAAAATGGGAGCTTTCTAATTTCTATCAACAAACAGATGGAGCAAAATAACAAACAAATACACAAACAAAAACAAACAAAAGGCCGGGCGGTGGTGGCGCACGCCTTTAATCCCAGCACTCGGGAGGCAGAGGCAGGCGGATCTCTGTGAGTTCGAGACCAGCCTGGTCTACAAGAGCTAGTTCCAGGACAGGCTCCAAAACCACAGAGAAACCCTGTCTCAAAAAAAAAAAAAACAAACAAAAAACCCCTAAAACAACAATAAAGCAACAAACGGCAAACAAAATAGCAATAAAATATTTGATAGAAGAGGAAGGCTAGTGAAGGGCTATGGGTGTTGGGTCTGAACAACTTTCATGTCTCTGAATGTAGGTAACTTGAAGACAATTTGAGGACAAAAAAGAATGAGAGTCACTTATATGAACAGGGGTTGTGTGGTAACTCTTGATTCTAACCTAGATCTGACCACACTCCAGCTAGCTGACCAACTGTTGCCATTCTGTGTGTGAACCTCGGGGAACAGGTGGTATGGGCTGGAGTGGACAGGCTTGTGATAATGATGATCAAGTGAGTCATCAATAAACCTGTATCACGGGTAATGCAATGACAGGAAACCTCACTTAGAAGCAGACTACTTTTTAAAACTCAATATGGTTTATCCAGTACTTGTGGAGTAAACAACTTAATAAATAATAGCGGGTTATTTATCTATCTTCCAGGTTATTAAACAGCATCTCTAAGGCATATAAGCATAAAGTATGTGATGATTTGAATAATTATGACTCTCAAAGGCTCACATATTTGAATATTTGGTTTTCAGGAAAAGAGGTACTACTTGAGAGGGATTAGGAAATGTGGCCTTTGGGGTTTCAAAAGACCAAGCCAATCCCAGCCCCCACTTCTTTTGCTCTTTTCCTGCTGTCTATAGATCCAGATGTAGAACTCCCATCTACTTCTCTATCACCAGGCCCACCTGCATGCTGCCATGATGATAATGGACTAAACCTCTGAAACTATAAGCCAGCCCCAATTAAATGATTTCTTTATAAGAGTTGTCTTGCACATGGTGTCTCTTTATAGCAATACAACACTGACTAAGACAATGTGTTTAATTAGAAAAAATAGTTCAAATTTGAAACCTTGAGAAGTAATTATTTCTTCAGCTCTGTCAGTCTCCAAGGTGGTCCTGAGCACAGTCCTTTTGGAGGCTTCTGGCTTAGATGCACCAGTCCCAGATTCCTAGTGTTGGTCCTTCAGTGGAGCCAAGGTTTCCTGGAGGTGATGGGGATCTGATGTCCTACCACATGCAAACAAGAGAATTCTTTGACTGCTGGGAAAGTGCATTTTTAAGGGGTCAAGTGACAGCACCAGGAGCAAGGGGCCAGGTTAAAAACAAAGAAGTAACTATTTAAACCTCAAAATTATATTTATTTAAAGAGAGACAGATCTTAAAGCTTTCACATCCAGAACTACACTCTAAAGCATGTATTCCAAGTCTAGTTATAATAATAAAGGGAGCCTACTAGGGAATGCATGAATGTAAATGTATTTTACTCACCAGGAGAGTATTAATAGACATTGGCATTTCATGGATTTTATTAGGATTATATTTGCTCTTACATTGTAGACACATAGTGGTGATTCAACATATGTCCCCAAATAGCAGTGGGTAAAATAGCAAAACTGATAAAAACCAGGATAGCTGGTCAGTGTCCCCTGTCTCACATAAAGTGACATACAAAAGATGATAAGGCTTAATTGGCACAATGATCACTGTGACTGAGGAGAGGGAGAGGTTAGCAGGGTGTAGGTAAGATTTTTAATTGTCCAAGTGTCCTATGGAGAAGAGTTAATTTTACCAACTCAATCTCTCATCTCCTAGGAAACTGAACCCCTGGAAGGCTTTGCTAATCATAATGTAGTAATTAGGAATATGAAATTTTCTAATAATGGTGACAAGCTGGGCCACTGAGGTATAATGATAAGACAATGGCTCCTGCTAGCAAAGTGAAACTTATCAAACTTTCCTTCAGAGGGGAAAGTGTGACTTTACACTCTTACCAACATAGTAAAGGAACTTTAGTTCCGTGTCTTAACCAGATGAACCAATCAGCCAAACAGCGAACCCAAGGGCCAATGAATCATTGCCTCAGACACTGCAAACTCAATAGGCCAGTCTAAGAATAGAGGGGTTGGGTGGGTCTTAGGTATCCAGTTTCTACAACTCTAGGAAGGCACAGGTTAAAGTTGTGTCACTGCACAAAAAGTCTTTATGTTTGATAAGTACTTTACTCCTTGGGATAATCTGTAAGGGTTTCTTCTCCTTCTTGGCGTGTTCAATGAATTTATTAGATTTATTAATTATTTATTAACCACACTAATTATGTGGTTAAGGGAATTGAAATTTAAAAGTATGTATTCAGTGGTTAGGATGTTTAGGAAAGTCTAATTTGTTTAATCAGGCATTGATTTATTATTTGTGAAATAGTACTTGCCAAATTGTGAATTTCAAAGACTTGATTCTTTAATATATAAAGAATGTTAGTTATTCTGTGGATTTATAAATACTATTGGATGCAAGGCAACAATCGGAGTGAAAATTCCGAGGGCAAAAAATCATGAATGAACCTGGTATGCCAGGCTCTCTAATTCATCCCAGGTTTTTCCAGGAGCCAGAAACATAGCTGCGAATGCCCGGGCCTCTGTCCGGAGGCAGGTATGGTGTGTGGAGAGCAAGCTTGTGGTGGATACTACTCTACACAGAGAGATTCCTTGTCTGATTGCCAGTGAACTTTGGGATGACTTCTTAGTCGAGAAGGAGCTCGAGAAAACTCAGACATGGATCGGAGGACTAAGGGAAGGCAAATGGTGGTACTTGCTGTGTAGCAGCTCACTGGAGCCTGGTTCTTGTTTCAGTTGATGGGTGATGTCTTTTAAATAGGCCTGATGTTCACTATTCAGGTTTAATTATAACTAGGCTTCCAAGTGTCCATAAAATATTTTAATTGCTATTTTTATATTTGTTGTAGGAAGAGGGCCTGCTTGTTTGTCCTGGCCACCCAGCTTGCTTAGCCCTTTCATAACCACATAGAAATTGTATGAATTAAAACACTGCTTGGTCCATTTGCTCTAGCCTCTTATTGGCTAACTCTAACATCTTGATTTAACCCATTTCTATTAATCTGTATATTGCCACGTGGCAGTAGTTTATCGGGAAAGATTCAGCATGTCTGACTCTGGCTGCTCCACGGCAGCTCTCTGACTCTGCTTTCTTCTTCCCAGCATTCAGTTCTGTTTTCCACGCTTACCTAAATTCTGCCCTGTCAAAAGGCCAAGGCAGTTTCTTTATTCATTAACCAATGAAAGCTGCACATAGGCAGAAGGACCTCCTACACCATACACTGTTGTTAATAATTACATATGATTTTACTATAGATATGCTTCCTGTGTTCTTCTTTCCGTATTTGTATAGGATCTAGAAGCCCTAGCAAAATCAGATTTGCTTCCAGAGAAATGAGATCTGCATCAATTTAAAAAAATAACTTGATTGTTGAATTAAGCTTAAGACTTTATTGGAATGGAAGCCTTGTTTTTCCCAAGCATCTTCTTTGGATAATGAGGAATTGACAGTGGTAGCTGCAGCTTTGTGAGTGGGCTCAACAGAGCGACAAGATTTGTACTATAATGGTGAGTCTTAACACGATATCTGCAGGTTCCTTCAGTTGTGTGCTAAGCAGTGGCTGCTGTCAGTATTTAACAATATGAGGGCTAAAATCCTGCATAGTTTCTTTCCTCTGAAGTGAGGTCCTTGGATTTTATCTCCTTTCCAGTGCTTGGGATTGAACCTTGCCTCACATATGTTCAGAATGTGCTTTATCAGTGAGCTATCTTGAACTATATTTCATATATGTATACCATGAAATGTGGCCAAATGCACAACCCTTTCCTCTCACATTTAAAAATTTAAATCACACTCACGGCTGATCTAGAATTCCAGCCCCAGCAATTCTAAAGGCATCATTGTACATTTTTATGAAGACCTGAAATCAGGGTGTTTGCTTTTCTTAGCTGTGAAAAAAAGTTAACTTTGCCTATAGGGTCCTCAAAAGGAGACTAAAGGAGTCTGGCCTGTCTTCACTAGAATGCCGTATGATAATTAAATGTTAAAAGGGCAGGCATGGAAAGATCACTGAGGCATTCTGTTAAGTGACAAAAGTGATAAAAATTACATTTAGTAATTTTTGTTCATTAATGCAAAAAAGTGTGCATAGCTCATTCGTATTGTGATACATAGGCAAGTGAATGGAAGACAAGTCAATGTCTGCACGTGCCTTTAGGAAGAACAGTGTGTTTTCAGGCGGGGGAGCAGACTGGGTCACGTGCAGGCTCATATCCTCTTTATGTCTCCACCCAAAACTTGGCCGCATCCATGTTGACCTCTGTGTCCAAATTTATGTTGTTTAGTCTTGAGTTCATGCAGTGTTTGTTCAATACGGGTTATAATTTTTCTTCTAGAAAATAAATAATGAAGGAAGCATTTTAAAAGGCAGACTCCAGCAGAGCCCTGGCTGCATCTGGGAGGCCCTCACCCTTGGTGGTATGAAGGAGACGGTACAAAAAGGCTTGAAAGGAACCGATGGCTGCTTCTCAGCCTGGGCTTTCACTCTTCCATCTCTCCAGTCCACTACGTAGAGGTAGACTGCTGTGCTCTGGGCACACACCCAGCCTTTTCCTGGTTTCCGGACTCCAGCTAGTCCTGGGATTACTGTCTCTACAGCGGTAACAGTGCCAGTTTGCATGTTTCCCTAAAGACCAGGTGACTTGCGGAACAGGCGCCCCAGAGCAGCCCAGTGTGCTGTTCCTGTATCTAGGTAGAATAGCTATGGTTTTAGGCTCTGCTTTGTACTTGCTTGGTGGACTCGCAGCAGAGAACGTCTCAGGCTGGAGCCAGAATGTCAGACCGGGCACGGACTGCTGATGATTTTCTCTATCAGGCGGAATAGTTCTGCCAATAGAAACTGCGGGGGGCACTGCTCTTATTTCCCAGGAAAAGGAAGTGAATGGGCTGCCGTGAGCACTCCCCACTGCCTTGAGTGAGTGCTCAGTGCTGGCGTGGCACCTGCCCCTGTGAGCATGGGAATCAGTTTCCACATGAGCAGGTTGTTAGATACAGAGGCCAGAAAGACATTGGTTCCTACAAGTACCGAGCTGTTCCTTCCGCTTCCGTGTTGCTTAGCCATTGATTCTGGGTTGATTATTTTCACCCATGGAATTTGCCACCAGATGAATATCATGGTCCAGCAATTCTACCATGTCCTCTTACTGCATCCTCTCTTGAGTGAGTCACGCCTTGTCTGGGGTTGTGTTCTCTCCATCCCTGGCTTTCTTCCTATGTCCTGCACACTTGTTCTCCACTGTGAGTGTGTCAGGGCCCACACTTGTCAGAGGGACTGTCTATACACCAAGCGCCTGTCCTGGCCCACAGTTCTGACTCTGCATTATGCTTTCTGTCCTTTTGGTTCTTTGAATGCTCTCCTTTTATAGAAACGAGCTGGGCTTGGCCAGTCCCTTGGTTTCCAGGCAGCTGAGGAGAACAGATAACTGTCCAAGTGCTGCTCTGGGGAGAGAGTGGGCAGGATTAGGGATGCAAACATTCATTTGCTTTAATTCAAAGAGAAAAAGAATTAAACATAAAATATACTTAAATATACAGTCTTTTAGATGCTGAGACGTATCTTGAAGAAAAATAAGTATTTAAGGAGAATTAGGGTAGGAAGAGAGAAATTTAATAGGGTAACCACTGTAGGCCTCAGCCAAAAGGCATTGGTGAGTGAGCCAGCCTTGGGGACTGCATAGAAAGAAGATTCTCTAGACAAAAGAGCAGGAACAGAGCTCTGGAAAGAGAGCATGCCCGGGATGTTAGAGGTCAGTATGCTAGTGAGAGAGGCACCCAGGGTGATTTAATGGGTGAGTCCAGGGTACTGGCTTTAGTCTTTGTGAACACTTTGGCTTTTCTGCAATGAGCTAAGGAAGATAGTCATCAAAGAGAAAAATTTCATGATTAGAGATGACACTGATGTCGGGGCCCAGTGTCAGCCCAGACTCTAAATTATTTCCCCAGACCAGAGGGGAGGAGTGGGAATAAAGACATGACTCACATGGCTTTATTGGGAGGGAGATTTTCAGTGATCTCTCATTAAATCCTGAGTTCACCTCCAGAAAATTCCTCGGTTCATTCTCCAAACAGCCTTGTATACCAAATTGTAAACTGAGGGGGAAATTCATTAGCATTCTGTTTCCTAGGTAACCAGACAAATGTCTCTGGTCACGTCCACACCTTTGACCACACCTTTCTTTTCTTTTTTCTTTTTTTTTTAAAGATTTATTTATTATGTATATAGTGTTCTGTCTGAAGAGGGAGCCAGATCTCTTTACAGATGGTTGTGAATCACCATGTGGTTGCTGGGAATTGAACTCTGGATCTCTGGAAGAGCAGGCAGTGCTCTTAACCACTGAGCCATCTCTCCAGCCCTTGACCACACCTTTATATGCCCATTTTGTCACATTTCCCTATCTTCCTGTCCTGTATGCCAGCTCTGTCACATAGACTGAATTAGCATCTCTTTTTAGGCACCCTCCACATTACAAAGAAGGAGCAGAACAACATCTTGGACCGTTGTTAGGGAGGTGACCACCTCCTGTGTGGCAGGTGCAAACTATGGCCTGAGATTCTGGCCACCATACCATGTAGAAATATGGGTCTACACACTGATTCAGTGTACTGCATGTAGCTCACGTCATTTAGAGATGAGGAAGCAGGTGCCATGACAAGATTGATGGGGAGCAACCCGCTGTACCTGGGGGCAGCTGGGAAAGAGCTGAGGCTCCAAGTATGAGTTTTCTTTTTGCACAGGCAGAGGGACTAGCCGAGTGAGGGCTCAGACATGTGACACTGTGACATCTTCAGAGAATGTATACATTTGCTTTGGGTCAAGAGGGCAGTTCAAAGAAGGAGCCTAGAGGTCCCAAGTGGGCAGCAGGTACCAGATTATGAGGGTTTTTGATGGTGAAATACTGTGATTAAACTTAATCCTACACTCATGGGAAAGCATGGGGGAGGGGTTGAGTTAGTCATGGGGAAAATGAAAACGGCTTGCACTCTTTGCCTAAGTTTCCACACCAGCTGATGCCGGCTGGGCTTCAGACCTAGAGAACAGAGAGCTGAGAGGGACTTCCTGTTTGTCACAGTCTGAGCTCTCCTGATGTGTAAGCAGGAGTTTCATTTGCATTGCCAGCTTTGACAGGTTGTTATGGGGAGCACATGAGATGTGCTTGTGGTACTGCATTGTACCCCAAAGGAGTGCCCAGCATCCTGATTTTTATAACTGGGTGACCCGAGATTGGGTTGTGTGGAGTCTGTCAAAGAAATAAGCAGCAGGCCCAAATGCAGAACGTGTGTGGTGAAAGAGTTGAACATCTCTTCAAATCTTGCCCTGTCACGTGCTGGCTGTGTGACCTTGGGCCATGCGAGAGCTCAGTTCTGTTACATTTAAAGTGGATCATACCTTTTTAGATGGGTGCGAAATTAGAGACTGTGTGCAGGGCGCAGAGGAGGTCAGCCGTGGGAGCTTGTTTTTTCCTGAGAGTGATTGTGTGAACAATGATCACATGGGTTCAGAGCACTCCTGTGTCCTGGTGCGCAGCCCATGGCTGAGGGTGCTCGTGGGCTATACCATCTCGACTGCTCCAGCCACAAGGATGGTTTTGTCCTGATTCTTTTCCTCCCCTGGCCCTATTTGGACACAGGCAGGAAGGGACCTTTCAAATACCAGGGTTGTGGCTGTGGGGTACACACAGTCTCTGCCCTTGAAAGCTAACTGAACACAGCCTGCTACGGCCATTGATTCAGACAGACCAATGGGAAATGGAGGCTGAAGCATGAGTTCATATAAGTAGCTTATAATTCCCTGCTACCGAGGAGGGAAGGCTTATTTTGTCTGAATTTAATAGAATAATCACCCACACTGATTGAATTCTCAGAAAACCTCCTCAGCTCCTTCCTCCGTTTTGTTTCAGAGCGCACAGCTTCACATTTAGACAGGGGAAAGAGAGGAATCGCCGTCCAGCTGCAATTTCTCTTTGGCAGGCGGCCAGCCATCTTCTCAGGATTTGACAGAATATGATCTCTCATTTAACTGGCTTCCTAATGCCCCCCTGAGCCAGCCTGAATTCAATCAGACCCCCGTGCAATCAGCCTTGGCTGAAGATTCGCACCTACAGTTCTTCCCGCTGGTTGTTTAGTGTGGCCATGGTTGATGCCGAGAAAAACAAGTGGAAAACAATATACTTGCCAAGCGGAGATGGGATTTGTTGCTGTTTCCCACGGGGCCATCTCACTTCTGCTTTTTAACAATCCTCTACAGTCATTAGTCTTTCATTCAGTCTATAAATAATTAAACACCTTGAATGGTGTATAATGTAAATAATACCATCTATGGTCTCTTCCATCAGGGAACTTACTGTTTAATTGAAAAGATAAGATGTATCTAAATGAGCAGGCTGTGGAGCCGGAGCACACAGACGGGTGACAAATAAGGCAGGAAAGAAAAGCAGAACAAGAGACTTCTGCTTTAAATAATTTCATGGAGTAGTTCTGATGGCTTGAGTGGGAGACAGAAGGAAAGGGGGTGCAGGTTCTTTTCTCGTTGGTGAGTAGTGATGGGTTCCGAGTTCTGGTGATGGGTGCATAAGACTGCTGTGGTCTGTAGTTGTTGCAAAGTTGGATTGAAGTAAGTAATTTGTAGTGAGGCAATTAACAATCCAGTGGCTTGACTGTTTCTCTTTTTTTTTTGCCATAAAAGCATTTATTGAGAGAGAGAGAGAGAGAGAGAGAAGAGATAAAAGGAGAGAAAAGAGATAAAAGGAGAGAGAGACAGAGAGAACGTGTGCGCACGCCAAGGAAGCAGAAAAGAAAGCAGCTTGATTGTTTATACCAAGGTAACATGGCAGAGGGTTGATTAGGAAACCCAATGTTAATCCAGGTGGGAAAGAGAGCTGCAAATGAAGATGGGGATGAAGAAAGACAGGGCTTCCTAAAGTCTGAGAAGTCTCAACATCTGGAGTGTTGACTGCCACAATCCTTTGTCTCGTAGCCTGAAAGAGGACAATTTTTTTGTGTGTGTGTCCAGACTTCTCCTTCCACTTTAGCCTTGGCACTGATACCATCCCAGAGTACAGCCACTCCCATTTGCAGGTGTGTTCCTTAGTGTCATGCACCCCAGAATGAGAGTGCAGGAGTTTTGGGGTGCCTTGGCCCAATGCTCTGTTTTTATAGATGGGGATACCGAGGTTCACGGAGAGGTGAACTGGCTTGCCAAAGATGTAATAAATACTTAGAAATGGATGGGGTCTAAAATTATGAGTGCTGATTCTTGAAGTTGGTGTTTTTTCCAGATTGCAACCTTTCTCCTAATACAAAACCCCAAACTATGGTCCCAGCTCTCGCGTCAAAGATTAACCATCCACTCACTACACTCATCTCTTATTCAAACTCAGCTGCTTTTCTCACTTTTCCTTATCTGTGGCCACAAGACTGAGTACCAGTAGTGAAATACAGGTGGAGTATGGGATGCTCACTCTAAGGCTTAGCTACAAAATCTCCTTTACCCAAGCTTCCATTTTCTCCCCTATTTGGTAACTAGACATTGGTGGCCACAGAAACTTCAGAAAAAATGTGCTAAGGGTGACGGTGCATCCAATATCTCAAAGTCCTGAATGAGATTTCCCGGAGAAAGCATTCCTAAGCTTTCCTGTCTTACACTCTCCGAGCTCCCGTTATAAATTATATTGTCTTAAACCACTGAGATGTGTGAGTTATTTGATCAAGAAGATAATAAAGTCTTAATTAATTGCATCTTATCACTATATATATATATATATACTACAGAATCAGCTGAAGGACCTTAGATATGTTCCCTGTTGGTGGCACTGTGGACTTGTCTTTGACTCTTGCCCTAGATATCTGGAAGAAAAGACTTAGAAAAAGGAACCAGGTTGAAACTGGCTTTCACTTTCAGAAACTGTCAGGAAAAATGGGTGTGGGCCAGACCTGGTATGTGTATGACAGAAAGCCTTCCTGCTTTTCCATCATTTTTTGACTCATCCAAGTATCCTATAAGGTAAGAAAACACTGATATTGGAGAGAAACTTTAGAGTAGTGTTCTCAACCTTCCTAATGCTGTGATCCTTTAACACGGTTCCTCGTGTTGTGCTGACCCCCAACCATGAAATTATTTTCACTTCTGCTTCATAACTATAATTTTGCCACTGTTCTGAATCATGGTGTGAATATCTGATATGTGTGATATCTGATATGAGACCCTTGTGAAAGGGTCATTCAGCCCCCAAGGGGACCTATAGGTGGAGAGCTACTGTTCTAGTTGATGGGGACATACAGAAAACCTGAGGTGTAGTGTTGTGGAACATGATTTTAACTAGACAAAGATGTGTTACTTTAGTTTATGCTACGGAATATTACTTTATTTGAAGGCGTGATACATTTGTTTATGTGGCATTTGTTTCCCAGTTATACAAAGAAGTTTTGCATTTGTTTCACCTTGCCTGTCTAAGGCACCTGATTGATTGGTCTAATTAAAAAGCTGCACAGCCAATAGCTAGGCAGAAGAGGGATAAGTGGGGCTGGTAGGCAGAGAATAAATTGGAGAGAATGGGAAGGGAAGAAGGAGAAGAGAATGAAGGAGAAAGAAAAGGACACGCCTGGGGCCAGAAGCCAGGCAGTCAGTTGACAGACAAACAGACATGAGAAGCAGGAAAAGAGAACATACAGAATGAATGAAAGGTAAAAAGTCCCAAGGCAAAATGTAAATAAAAAGAAACAGAGCTAAGATAAGGCCAAACATTCATAACTAATAACAAACCTCCATGTCATGATTTGGGAGTTGCTTGGTGACCTAAAAGAAAGCCTGCTACAGTGTAGAGAGAAGGAACAAGAGAGAGGAACAAATGGCCACTGTTGGGACACAAGTCAGGAGATCCCATCTGGGGAGCCTCCAAAGGATTCTAAAGTCTCTCATGAAGAAACAGTTTGACTTTAGTTAGAACAAGAGCAAGATGCCAACACAAGACCCCAATCAGTGACATAAGAACTCCCAAGTCCCCAGTCGGTCACATAATAGCTCCCAAGTCCTCTTCAGCCCCTTTCTTTTCAATGTTTTAGCTCTAGAGAGGTAAAGGGAGAAAAAGTCAATCAGAATCCCTTCCTCAAGGCAGCAGGCCAAAGGTTTCAGATTGCTGAAGAAGTAGAAGTCTAAGTCATAACCAAATACAGAAGGGGGATTTGTTCATTAGAGCAAAGACTCTATTTCCCCCACAGGGTCTATGTTTTTATTGCTTTACATGACCAAATCACAGAGAACTTTCATCCACTAGCAGACTTAAAACCACCCCAGATTATCAAAGGCAGTGGGAGATTCATTTATGCAGTGGCACTTCCTTCAAGTGACACCAACAGTTCCACATAGCCTGGTAATACTGGAATGGAAGGAAGGGATATATATACTCCAAGAAGGTGCAGGGAATCTGCATGGAACAAGCACCCAGAGGGAAATGACGTGAGCCTTGGAATCCAAGGGAGGAAGCAGACAACAAGGTGAGGCGTGTCATGGAAGTCACAGCAGGGCCACAAAGGTGACCTTTTCGAATGAGAGACAGGAATGTAAGTAAGACACAACGGGATACAGAAGCCAGTGAAGGACACCAGATGCTGGTTACATGTACATAATAAAAATACCGGAAGAAGCTCAGCGGTGATGGCTCACGCCTTTGATCCCAGGACTCAAGAGGCAGAGACAGGCAGATCTCTGTAAGTTTGAGGACAGCCTGGTCTACAGAGTGAGTTACAGGACAGCCAGGGCTTTTACACAGAGAAACCCTGTCTCAGAAAACAAAAACAAAACAAAATATTGAATGAACCTGAGGAAACTTGGGAGCTTTGGGGAAGATTTTAAACAAGAGTGACACAGCCAGAGGCTCTTTAGGGGACCACGCTGGATGTTGGAAAGCACTGGCTGGAGCTGCCAGTGGGAACTACGAGGCAGGTGGATGCCATCCAGCTTTGTGGGTTTTGAGAAGTCCTATCAGTCAGGTTGGCATGCTTACCTCCATGGCCACAGACTGATCTAGGAGAACTGGAAGGGTGGAGGACATTGGATCAGACATCATCCACTCTGTCTTCTGGGAATAAGAGAGGTTGGAAAGCTGTGGCCCGTTTGCCCAATCTAAGGCATTGGTTTTCATGTGGCTCAGAAGTTATGAATAATTTTACATTTTTTAATGGTTAAAACATATATTTTGCTTCATGAAAATTGTGTGAAGTTTAAATTTATTTCCAAATTATTATTGGAATATAACCATTTGCAGTTATTTATATATTATCTAAGGACCTTAGGTGCTTAGTATTTTAATGGCAGAATTGAGTAATTGTGATAGAGACTGATGTTCCTCAAAACCTAATATATTTAATCTCTGTGCCTTTATAGAAAGCTTGCTGATGGCTGCCTATGGCTAGAAATGACTTCAAAGACGGAAGCAAAGGGAAGGTGTGTATTAGGAGGTGGGGAAGGAATGTCATGTTAATGAAATAATGAACAAAGGGGTCTTTTGACAAAAATGAAAAAAATTCAGGATACCGAAATGGACACCCAGAGTAGACTTCCACCTTCCATGTGTGTCTGTGGGATCTTATGGATTTATTTTGTAGCATGAGATGAATGACTGGTATAAGCCACAGAAGAGGGCTTCCTATCCTTCCTACAGGATGGAACTAAACAATGACGGCTTGCACAAACCAGTCCACTGAGTCGCCAGCCTAGTGAATACGATGGGGTAGTAAGGCACAGTGTGGTCTCTGGCCCAACTAAAGGTGACATCAGCTTGGCCACCTACCCAGATGTGAGAGAAGAGAGACAGGCTCTGGTTTTTGATTAAGCCATGGTACTTGTGCTTTTGTGCTCCTGGCTGCTTCATCCTTGTCTTTATTCTCATTTAACCAACGAGGCAAGGCGGCATCCACTAATTTATAGTCATCTACTTTGTGAGTTCTGACCCCTGGGCCTGAGAATCCAGCTGCTGCTGTGTTAGAAGTCTTGGTAGCTGAAGGCTAAGTTCTGTCATCAGTGACAAGACTGGATCTATGGCATAGAAGCTGACAGACTGCCCACGCCACCTGCAGCAGGAAAAGGTGGTTATGAGGTTGGCTCTGGTGGTTATCCTTGCTTACCAAGGGGAAGACAGGTGGTCGCGGTTTAAAAATGGGCGAGTTTGAGGGATCTCATTTATCATGGTTAATGTGGAATTGCTGTTTGGGGACACAGGAAAAGCCACTGAGGACTGTAACCCTGTAGGTATCACCGGTTCTGTCAGAAGTTCATATCAGGTCTTAGGAACTTGAGACAGATATTAGCCATGATGCTGAGACTGGCTACAGGGAGCCAGATAGAGATCTGAAGGGGACTGCCATCTTCAGCACATTGCATGCACATTGATATCTTCTTTCATTTTCTATTTTCTTTTGGGGTTGCTTGGAGATGTTTTTAATTTTATTCATTAATGTATGCCATAGAGATAAGCTCAACTGTGCATAAGGCACCTATGTAGAAGTAGACCATGGTAATCATTGTTTACCTGCCTATTATTTTTCCACAGCTCCACCCTTTCTTCTGATAATAAACGCTGCATTTCTGGCACAGTGCCATCCTTGCCTCCAAATATCACACTTCTTGGCTCTGGGAATGACTTAGTCCAGCTACATTGTTTCTCTACACAAGCGGAGGCATGGAGAAGGCAAAGCTGAATCCCCATGGAAATGCAACAGAACATGGGCCCAAAGCTTCCCATGGTGGAATCATCAGCACCTCTTTCTTTGTGCCCTCCCTAGACTGGACAGTTCATTTCTTTCCACAATATTTTAGAGGCAAGCCTCCTCCATTTTAAAGTTCATGCTAGCTAGAACAATTCTCTGCGACTTGCAAATAATAACATTACCGTAGGATCCATAAATCCCCATGTAGCCCATGCAGTTCAGATATATACCTACTTTATAGGTAAGAGAAGACAAGTGAGTGTTTAAAATCCTCCAGGAAGTGGGCGGAGCCTGCGTCAGCAGTAGATTATTTGACTGTGTGTTCAGAATTCTGCACACTAGTTTATACCATGTTCAAGGTGCTTCCATTCATAAAAGCACAACTGGTTGGTGTCTCTTTCCTCAGTGCAGAGTGACTATGAACATGATGGTACAGGCTTTGGAACAAGGGGAATGTGAAGCCTGATTAACTGTATTGACCTTGGACACCCAAGAGCAAAGAACTGAGAACAAACAAACACACAACAAAAAAACCTGCAAGGGCTGAATAAAGATGGAACCAACCGTCTCCAACGTTCACCATGTAAAATAAAACAGGGCAAGTTTTCAAAATTAAGTTGATAACCATATACACCAGTGTAATTTTTTTCTTAATTAAACCAACAAAGATCCCTTGATCCACATAAATCAACACAAGGCAACAAATCAATAGTGCTAGGAAAAGGGCAGTAAAAGGTGCTGGAAAGAAAATACAAGGGAGATTATAATGAAATCCTTTTTTCATTTTCTTTTTTTTCTGACTTGATATCCTTGGGATAGGTGGAGTGGGGACTGGAGGTGGTAGGATTCTGAGAGCCAGTTTCTAAGGTCAGCCATAGCAAGAGGTATATGGAGCACACACAGTGGCTACTTTCTTCGGTGTTTAGAGGAAAAGAAACACGAGATGCAATTATGAATTGGAGTAAGTATCAACAGAACTGACCAGCCAGAACTGTTGACTGAAGTGAGAGGGGGTGCTGAACACAGGTAGCCAGGCACTGTTTCCATCCGCCTTTGGGCTCTCACCCCCCGCCGTGAACACTATTCCTCCTCTTCCACCCCTGCCTCCTGCTTTCTTCAGCAACGCCACCCTTGGCAGATCTTTCTGATATAGTCTTCTCATTCCTCTGTTGATACATTGTATGAACTCAAACCACTTTTATTTTACAATTCATTTCTATAAGACACAGCTTAATTTCCCGTAAATAGATCCAAAGTACATACGCCAAGTACATAGGCTTCTCACACACGTCCTTGCCAATCAAAAGGACACTGCTTCTCATCCAGTTTGTATGGAACCGGATCTTCAATAGAGCTCCTAAACAGCCACATCAGCTAGTCAGAGCTGGCCCATAGACAAGCCACACCACTTTAGATCAGTAGAAGAGAAGGGTTTTCCTCACACTGAATAGAGGTTTCCTGATTTCTTGAGAGGTTCTGCTTGCTCACGGGCAGCTGAGTCTAGAGTGTGCATCCGTGTAGAAGCTCATGGAAGAATGGTCCTGTCAAGGAGCCCAGCCCTGCCCAG
Source organism: Microtus oregoni (assembly GCF_018167655.1). Taxonomy (NCBI): domain Eukaryota; kingdom Metazoa; phylum Chordata; class Mammalia; order Rodentia; family Cricetidae; genus Microtus; species Microtus oregoni. Next base: position 19,822,618 of record NW_024543093.1, on the reverse strand, counting down.
GGCCCCTGAAGATGACAGAGTGAGCCACTGAATACTGAGGCCAGTAGGACAGTGGAAGTGCCTGTCAAAGCCTGTGTGTGATGTGTGCTAAAACACATCATGTGACTCACTGGTGTCAAGAGTACTGCCCCAGGTGAGCAGGATGGGAATCCAGAACAAAAATTAGTTACAGCCAAGAAAATGTGCTCAGTTTCTTGAGCCCTTCACACCTGACTGAGACTCCTACCTGCCATGCCTGTGAAGCTGCTGGAACAGTGTCAACCACACAGGAGACACCTGAAACCACAAAGATTGTCATTAGCGAGAATCTACGGGAGAAACCTTTGTATAAAATTCTTTACAGTGTGCATAGCCATCCCTGTAAACCCTCCCTCTGTTTGCATTATTTGTCGCTGGTTCTGCCTTCTCTTCCTCCAGGCCTATTCAATCCTCTCCCTGCTGTACTGGTGTCTGACAGGTCGTCGGGGGGACTGACCCTCATGGACTACCTGACTTGCATGCACCTCTGACGTAGGCTGACTTCTGGTTGGGATGGATAGGAAGGTGCTGGCAGGATACAGAGTTTGGGACAGACAATTGATGGTGCCTTAACACTGCATTCCTACTAGATACCCAACATGGCCATGTGACCATGGCTTTTGTTGGTGGCTTCCCCGTCACCTGGATGTAGTGATAGCATCTTCTTTGCTTTTTCAGGCCTCCCCTCAGAGTAGGAATGGCCTCCTCCTATGCTAGTACTGGGAGCCAGATACTCATGTTGGTTCCCTAACTCTGCACATCCCTCCAAAGGCAGTCCTTCATTAATTACATCCTCTTCTTCAGAATAGGATTGTTTCTCTCTAGGACCTTAACTGATAACATAAGCAAGATTATTCATTTAGTTGTTTTCTAAGCAGCAGAAATGGTTATGGTGACCCGGTCACTTTTACTGATGGGCATTCTGTTAACTCCACTATGCCTATCAGTAGGCATGAAGGCTGGCTGGGCTACTGGGTCAGTTTGTGGCTGCCTGCTACTGTAGTACTTGGTAAAAGACAGAGATGTGTAGTGAGGACCTGATGAGGTACTGGCATTGGTCTGACTTGGGTTCGAGTGGCATTTCTAGCAGTGATATCTCCTTTGCACTCGAATGATTTAGATAATTCCACTGATGTCCATGTCTTCATCTGTGACCCGTGCTCATGCCTACATTCTCTGCTTGGTCTGTGGCAAGACAAATGAGGACAGCTGAGCACATCCTTTGAGCTTTGAATATTTGAATGTGCTTACAGCTGTTGTGCTTGGGCATCGGCTCTTCATTTCCATCGAGTTGAACTCAGTTGTCTCTGTATCTTGTTCCAAGATGAAAAGATGCAGACAGCCTCATTCTAGAGATGCCTACTAAAGAGTAGTACCAACTCTCATCTCACTTGACAGGGCAAAGCAGGGAGGGGAAAAATTTCCAGAGACTGAGAATGTACCCTCAGTAGTTACCTCTTCAGTATGACTTTGGTGTATATATGGGTAAAATGATGATGTTATTGACTCTCTGACACCTCAGTTTGTTCTGGGAGAGATGGAGGACCATACAAGCAATAGGCAGCTTCTTGAAGATTTTCCAGGAGTTCAGTCATCAAGGAAAGCTAACTTGCTGCTCCTTTTGGTTACTGATATAGCTTTGGCAATATGTTTGAACTTTTTATTTATTCCTGTGTCTTTCACATCATATATCTTGATCTCATTCATTTTCTTGTCCCTTTGTCCACCCTTTGTCTTTGTAACCCACCCCTCCAAATAAAACAAAATTTAAGAGGAAAGGAAGGAAGGAAGGAAGAAAGGAAGGAAGGAAGGAAGGAAGAAAGGAAGAAAGGGAGGAAGGAAGATCTCATCATGAAAGTATGTGACACAGTGAGTCACGCAGTAAACCCTTTTATCCATACATCTTTACTGGCAAGTGTTCATTGCAAAGAGTCATTCGTCTGGTTTGAGGCCTCTGGCTTCTGCTATATCGATGCTGGGCCCTCACTGAGTTCCTTCCGGATAGTCTGTTGTTGCTCTTTGTCATGAAGATCCTGCAGGACTGGCCCTTTCACACGCTCCATCAGATCATAGATGGGTGGATGCTGCGATGGGCCAACTCATAACCATAATTCTGGGTCTGAGTAGTTGTAGGGTTGGTCAGCGTGCCAGCTTTCTCTTTGTCCTCACCGTCAAGGTGATCTCTCCAGCATGGCCCTGGTTGGTTTATCTCTTGCAGCTATGAGCACAGGGCAGGTCATTTCTCTTACTTTCAAGCCCTTGGGATTGGCTCTCCCACACCTACACCATCAGGGCCAGTTCTACTGTGTTGCCCAGGTGAAGAGCAGGGGCCACTATCCCGAGTGCTGCAACTGGTGAGGGGCAGGGACAGCTGTCCTGTTCTTAAGACATCTGGGTCAATTCTCCTACCTGCCACAAGTGTTTATTTTGTTTGTTTGTTTTGTTTGTTTTTTTTTGTTTTAATGCAGATTTTTTAAAGTTATTTATTTATTTATTATTTTATGTGCATTGATGTTTTGCCTGCATGTATGTTTGTGTGAGGGTGTCAGATGTTGGAGTTACAGGCAGTTGTGAGGACAGTGATGACCCAATAATATTATTATTATTATTTACATTTTATATTTTTTATTGATTTTTATTGAGCTCTACATTTTTTTTCTCTGCACCCCTCCCTGCCTCTCCCCTCCCCTTCAACCCTCTCCCATGGTCCTCATGCTCCCAATTTATTCAGGAGATCTTGTCTTTTTCTACTTTCCATGTAGATTAGATCTATGTACGTCTCTCTTAGGGTCCTCATTGTTGTCTAGGTTCTCTGGGACTGTGATTTGTAGGCTGGTTTTCTTTGCTTTGTGTTTCAAAACCACTTATGGGTGAGTACATGTGATAATTGTCTTTCTGGGTCTGGGTTACCTCACTCAATATGATGTTTCCTAGGTCCATCCATTTGCCTGCAAATTTCAAGATGGATGACCCAATATTATTATGAACTATTGCCCCCTGTTGTGGGACTCTTTACATATAAGTATCAGTTTGCATTTCAAGTTTGTATCTTTGCCCCTCCCATAGCGGGGCTTGTTTGAAGGCTTCTCAATTTTAGCCACAATTGAATGTTGGGCACACCCTGAAGGAAACAAGACATCTGCACTGGTTCTCACTTGTAACTTGTCGAGCTCCCCCTGTGGTGTGAGCATGTGTGTCTCGGAGGATGGAGCAGTTCTTCCGGATCATTAACCGTTCAGTTATTCCGTGATCAGTTCCTGTTTGCTGGGGATTTCCACAGAGAGGCTCACCTGTTTCTTGGCTACCTCATGACTTTGAATTGGTCCTGGTTAGTAGTTGGGATTCTGACTTTCTCCTCTCTTCCCTGCAGCCTTCCTGTTCTGCTTGATCCATCATCCTCCTTAGATGCCAAGCACACAATCTGCTGCTCAGCAGTGAACCTGTGAATTTCGGAGTGGGTGAATATTGTGTTATAATCTTCCTGGCAGAATGAAGTTATTCTGAAGAGACACAGTCCTTACCCTTCAACTATTAAAATAATAGCCTCCTTAGAAACTAGAATTTCCCCAAGACTCTCACGCTGTGAGGGAAAATGCCGGCACCTCTGCCAGCCAGAGGAGGGTCCCATCTCCCAGGAGATTCCACAAGTCGGGCAAGCTGTCAGATTTCCTGCAGGAGAGATGGCAGTTGATACAGGGAGGGGTCAGTGATGGGCGGGACCACATCTTGCCAGGGACCTCTCAGCTATGCACGCCTCTTACCCTCTCTTTAAATCTAAGTCCCATGTCAGGATCCTGACGACAGACTTGAAGGAAGTCATTGGATCTCTTTGTTTCTCTTTCCATGTGGCCACAGTGGCTACATCTCCCTTTCCTGCTTTCTGGGGGCTCTACCTTTATCTCCCTAGTGCTGACGTCACCTTGTCCTGGATACGCAGTGCTGGGCACCCAGGACTTTGCACATTCGAGGCAAACGTTTTGTCAACTGAGTATATCCCCAGCCCTGACCTCTGTTTAATGGCCTATTGAGGAAGAGTGGCCAAACCTAGCTTGTTAGACCTTCCAGGACTCAGACACCGACAACTCCAGCAACATGTGTATGAGAGACTCTGGGAAGACAGTGCTGAGGTGAGTCCCAGCCTTCCAGTGTGTGGTTTTCCATGAGTTCTCTGCTCCCCCGTCTGCTTGGGTTAATATCTTGTCACCTATTGAGATAACTGGTCACTGACGCCAACTGTCAATCCTGCCCAAAGCAGCCCTTGGTCTCCCTGAGTCACGTCACGCTGATGGTCAGAGAGGGCAGGAGGCAAGCTTTGTTTTAAATGACAATGTGGAACCAAGATAGGAAGTGAATTTGTGCCTAGTAATGAGGTCGGGGTTTTGAACTATCTCTGCTAGGTAAAGTTCTTCTTGTGCTCTAATTAGATTGCATGATTCATGAGTGGATTTCTGAGCATCCTGGAGCCCGGTTTCCCATTCTGCACATGGAAGGAAATGGAATGCATGATTCCTAAAGTACCTTCGACTCTGTTTTTCTCTACAGTGCTCCGCTCTGCTCCTCTCTAATACCGCCTTGCTCTTCACCAGCACTCTCTCTGGAACCCAGAAGTCTGCTCATGAAGAAATGCCTGCAGTGTCCTTGCAGGGGAAGTAGCTAGCCTGAGCCCAGTGTCTGATTGCTGGAGGTGGTGTGCTCCTGTTTCCCTGTGCTGTTCTCATCTTCCATCATTATCCTTCCTCCTGGGCTTAACCGCCTTTTAAAGGAAATCATCAAGAGGATGGTGGCTTCACTGAGCTGGGAGAAAGTGACTGATCTTGTAGAGAAGACCTGAACTTGGAGGAGGCCAGTTAGGGCTTGCTGAGTTCATAGGACCCCAGTTCCTTCATCCATCATGTCTTTCCACAACAGTGGGTCAGTGGAAGTTAAAATCCAGTCCTTCATTATCCTTTTGGTTTTTTTTTTTTTACACATTCTAGCAAGGATCATTCTACAACTCACAGATACTTTTGCACGGAAATAGCCTTTGACAACAAATCTTTTGTAAATAATGGCAATGACATTATATCTGTTAGAGTGATTCGCCCTTCACAGTAATTTTGACTTACTTTGTTCTACACAGTGGGTTATTTTAATCTTCCTCCCTGTTATTATTGATGAGGGCTCATGGAGAAAGATTAGAAGATTGGTTTAAAATTATTCCCAGTGAATTTAAAACAATTAACAGGGACGTGAATACAGATTCAGGCAAATCTGCCGTGGATGCATTAGCGGACGATCACTTAATGAATTGAAAACATAACGCCAGAAAAACGGCAAGATTAGCCTCTTCTGTTCCCTAATTTTCCTAAAGATTTGCCTGGGCCTGGCCCTGGCCCTGGCCCTGTTCCCTTCCTGGTGGTGCTCATCATTGCCTTCCGGGCTCTTTTCACATTCCTCTCCTTTTCTGCCCCACTTTCCCCATCCAGAGATTTAAAGGATTCCTCCCCATGGGTTCCTGCTGCAGACTCCTTGATGTAAAGGGTCCCTTTACCTTTTCTTTGGCTTTTGATTGTCAGGCCAATATTATCTAGAACATTCATTTTGGAAGGGGTTTCTGGTAGTTTCTTAAGTTATTTCTAAGAAATATGGGGTGTGGTTACTAAGCAAAACATCCCTTGGGAATGTTAAATTCAAGGTAAAAAGCGGGTTTTTGTCTTTCTGTTCCTCCCTCCCTCCCTTCCTCCCTCCCTCCCTCCCTCCCTCTCCCTTCTTCCCTCCATCTTTCCTTCTGTCCTCCTTCCTTCCTTTCCTTCCTTATTCTTTTCTTTTTCTTTTATTTTTTGAGGACCTCCAAGAGCCTTTAATAAAATATTATATCTTGTTAATTTCCCTTTAGGAAACATAGTATTTATTTTTTCCAACTAGTTGGAACCTTAATATAGGGCTTCACAGGAGAATAAGGAAAACACAGGCTCTGAGAGTGTGGCAGTCACATGTCTGGAGCTTTCTAGGGACAGATGTGGGAAGCTGCATGGTTCCAGTGAGGATCTAAGTGGTTCACATCTCATGTGCTGAGTTAATCCACAGACTCAGCCTCCTCTTAGAGGAAAGTCAGCCATATTCGTGGAAGTGTGTGCCCATGGTCCTCTATGCTCAATTCTCTGAATCTCATAATCTCTAAGAAACTGTCCAAGTAGGTGCATCACTGCTTTCTCTGCTTGGGTGGAGCCACATGCCAGGGTGTGCCAAAGATACCTGGAAAGACAGTAAATTTGATGCCTTTTGGACTGTAATATTCTCAGTGTACAATCTGGGAAAAGTCAGTTTTAGCACCGTTTTCCTAGAGCAAGGGCTGAGCAAGCATCTAGGAACTGAGAGACAGTCTAATGAAGAACACTTATTCAATATGGTTCATCTCATGAACAACACACATGCATACACCCACACTCGCCCCACTCCCTACACATTTATTTATCTCTATATTCATATCTAAAGACATCACAGCTAACATGAAGGCACTCCCCTTTCACCTTTACATGGGATGCAGTGCGACATCATGGCAGATAGCACGTGTTGTATTCAGTTGCCATAGAGAATCCTGTCATGACATCCATGGTCTTCCAGACATTGGCTTAAAGTAACACACACCAGCCTGGGATGAGTGTGTGCATTATTATCCCCCTGTAGTAACGCACTCTTGCCTGTCAGATACTGACTATATTAACTGCTTAGTTTTTAGATCAGTGGGTCCCTTGATGTTCCTGCAAGGTGTGGCTGAACGACATAATCAAACAAACTTAGGGGATCGTCTCTAAGTTTGGGGTTTGAGGACCACAGCTTGCCTCATAGATGAGTGCTTTGTTTTGAAGTGTGCCTATGGCCACCCAGAAGGGCCAGTCTTTGCTTCTTTATTTCATGTGGCCTTACTGATAGTAGGGCACATGATTCCAGATGAAACCCACATGTATACCATTACCTCTGTTTATTTATTTATTTTTTTATAGCAAAGTCATTGTTCGAGCTTTGTCAAATCAAGTTTTCTATTAGCTTTGGTTTTGAGCACTGGAGGAGGTGGTCATGTACATGGATTTGAATTCATGGAGGATCTCTGTGACCTAGTACAGAGTGAAGCAATCAATATCACAATATGCTAGTCCCTACCCTTCATATCTTAGTGGAGGGGTGAATGAAATATTACCATAGGTGTAAATGAAGGACGAGACCAGGAAAACTGGCCAGGGTGGGAGAAGCCAATATTTCAGGCTGAAGGAATCAAAGGCATTTTGACCATCACCTATCTATTCTGGGTGATACCATGTCCTATGGGTCTGGTTTGTGAGTATAGGTAAATCAAAACTCAACTTTACATTTTTATTTATGCATGGTCTAAGTACCAGTGGTTCTGGTTGAGTCTTTGGCCTAAATATATGTCTGATGGAAGCCAGATAACATACTTGAATGTGAACACACTGGGGGCATCAGATAGATTAGGGATTAAAATTTGATTTTGCTATTTACTAGGTGTTTGCTCTTAGACTGATTTTTTAAAATGAGCTTCTATGGGGCTCAGTAGTCTTTCTGTATATGTATAATTCATTTCTGTATAATGAATATATAGTAACACTAGCCCCCGGATTTCCTTGTGGATAAGATGACACACATAGTCGATGCATACAAAGACTTAGACAAATACCTGGTATTTCATCTCACTTGCTTGTAACAACCTTCTTTCTCTTTTCTGATTAGAATATAGAGAACTTGCCTCCTCTATCAAATCAGCGGAATGTAAGGTGGTACATACATCTCCTCTAACGGCTGTCTCTGGTCTCCCCACTTCAGTTCTTGCCTCCCTTTATTAAGCAGAGAACAGCATTCTTTAAAGATGACGAGGAGACAGTTGTAACTGAGTACAAACTCAAATTTCTGCCTGCTATTTTTTCCCATTTCTACTGGTTTCTTCTAATTCAGTTATGGCTGGTATATCCCGGGGAATCCTTCCTTCCCTCCAGCATCCCCCTGACTTTAAAATTGCCCTCATCACAGGAACTCAACACAACTTTGACCCTTTACTTACAAGTCGCCTGAGTGGGCCTTTGGTGGGAGGGAGGACATCTTTCCCCCAGAAGTGCAAGATTTCCCTCCTGTGTTCTCCACACAGCTAAACTGGGATTTCCAAACACTAAGAAGTATCAGAAGAACAAAGGGAGCTAAGAAAAGGCTTACCTGCAGTTGGTTTGCATACCTGAGGTTTCCAGCCCTGCCTCAAATAGGTTGCACTCAGGTCCTTGACTATCCCCTCCTTCTCTCTGTTTGCTTCTCTCAGCTCATCTCTCCCTTTCTCCTTTCTCCACTTTTCCCCATATGGGTTCATTTGTACAGGCACTTGTGTGTGTGTGGCATGTGCATGTTCACATGTGCAGGTACATGCAGAGGCTAGAGGTTGCCTTTCTCAATCACTATCTACATTTTTTTAAAAAAAATTATATGCATTGGTGTTTTGCCATGAGCGTCGGGTCCCCTGGAACTGAATTACAGGCAGTTGTGAGCAGCTATGTGGGTGCTGGGAATTGAACCCAGGACCTCTGTGGTTAAGGCAGTGCTCTTAAACACTGAGTCTTCTCTCCCGCCCCACTACATTAAGTTTTTGAGACAGGATCTCTCACAGTTCCAGAAAACTCCTGATTTTGCTGGCCTAAGGACCAGCAAGCCCCAGGGACATTCTTGCCTCCACCTCCCTCATGATGAAATTATAGGTGCACCAAAGGCTTCATGATGGATATCTGAATTCGGGTCCTTCTGCTTGCATGGTAAGCACTTCATGATTGAGCTATCACAGTGGCTTTTCAAGTGTTAAAAATGTATTATTATTGTGTATAGGGGGCATGCATGTGGAAGCCAGAGGACAGTTCTGGGCATTGGCTTTCTCCTTCTATCTTCATGTAGTTTCCAGGATCTAACTGAGGACACCAGGCTTGGGAAGCAAGTAAACAAATGCTGTGTCTGCTGTGACATTTCATAGGGTCCCCAATTGAGTTGTCTTTTCAGTCCCCTTACTCTTTTCTGATATATGTGTGTGTGGTACACACACACACACAAACACACACACGTATGTAGATATATATGTGCTCTATGTGTGTGTGCCTGAAAGGAGGGGATAGTCAAGGACCTGAAAGGCACACACACACACACACACACACACAGAGGAGAGGTAGGAGTGACATGTGTGTATTAGGGGACAACTTGTCAGCTGTGATGTTTTCATTCTCAGATCTCTGTCTTGGTTCTACTCATTTTGAAGAGACAGCCGGCACCTGCTCCTAAGTATATCACAGAAGTTTTACTACATTGACCGCAGTTCCCTGGGGGTTCAGGCTTTCCTACTGAGTGCCAGCCAATTACATCCTCTACTAATTAAAGGTGAGACTTGTCAGGTGTGTCTCTTGGTGAGCTCCTGCTCCTGTCACATAGGAAGGGGGGCTTTCTTCTACAAAAGCAGATGGGCTAATAGTCACGGCATTCAAAAATGGCCAAACCTTCACTGTGGATATCTTTTCTATGATCTCTCAAGCAATTAGCAGAGTACATTGTAGGGGACCTAAACATGGAGTTCACATAGGAGAGAAGCATCTGGAAAGTGGATCAGATTAGAACATCCCCATGGAAGGCTCTGGGGGAGCCTGAGACTTGGGATCCTGCGGCAGACTGACGCTTTATACTGCAAAGGTTATGGTGAGGATGTTTATTCCACATTAGACTGAGGTACGGAAGGGGCTTGGAAACGAGTCCAGGGCTACAGTGGGACTTTTCTTGTTCCTGTGATTCTGTGTCTTGTGGTGGCCTAGACCCCTTTGCCCGCCCCTCCCCTACCACTCATGTTCTCCTTAGACTGAAATTGCAGGTTCCTGGGACCCATCACTAAGGGGTTCTGATTCCGTGAGTCAAGGCTGGCATGTCAACAGCAGACACCGATTCTCAAGGAGTCTGTGGATGTCACGTGATGAGGGTCACTCTAGAGGCTACTGTACAAAAATTTACAAATGGATTTTTATATGCCTTTATCGAAATGGACACAGATAATCCTTCCTGAAGCCTGTCTGCACTTGCCGTTGATAACTGTTGGCTATACATAAATTAATTGTTGACTTTCTGATCTCCTTAGAAGTAGGATCCAGGTAAAACAGACGAGGAAAAAAAGCCATGACTTGAATTCATCAGCGTGTGCTTGTAGAGGAACACACACCTCACATTGCAGTACTTACCTGTGAGTGCTTAGTTCAGTCATTCTGGAAATTAAAGCTCATCTTTGTAAGCTGGTAATAGCAACCACTGCTCCTGAGCGTGGAGTGAAATGAGGAAAGTGAATGTTTTTGTTTGTGTCTTTATTGATGCACTATTATGTTCCCTCTCAACCAAACCCTAAAGTCCTATGCCATGGTATTGTCTAATAAGGATACAGGTAGTAATGTTCCCAAGCTGTTAGGATCACGTCTCCACAGGATTCCAGTGTTTAATCCTTTCTTCTTTCAGACAAACAGCAGAAGAAATGGTGTTACTCGATTTGAACTCTGTATGATTAGTTTCAAAGATCTTTCTATCATGTTTAGAAGTAATCTGTCATGTGGGTGGAGAAAGCTAATACTACACACACATACACACACACACACATGCACACACACACATGCATGCACGCACGCATGCACGCATGCACACTCAGAATACCAATGCCTGGGAACTTATTCTTGTCTGACACTGAGCAGCTGGGTGACTCGGGAGGTGACATTGAGTCTCTAAGCTTTATTTTCTCATCTGTAAATGGGGGGCAGGGGCAATTGTGCTTACTTGAGAGTCTTTGAGAAGCTCACACAAAGGACCTGGCTGAGGAAATTGTCAGAGAAAACACCTGCTCCAGAGCTAATCTTTGACTTGGCTGTAATGAAGAGCCGCAGTGACAATGCCTTAGAGTCATCACTTCATGTTGATCCTGATGGTCACAAATCCTATGTAAAATAAGCTCCATTTTTTTTTATAGTTTTAAAGTTGAAACCACCATGATTTGGAATCTCCCCCTCTGTGCTTTCCAAGATCACATGTCATCCAGGAATCTCTCATCTGACAGCCCGTTGTGAACATTCATTCATTTGTAGCATAAACACAGGATAACCTAAAGAAAACAAAGTTGTATCTCTAGAAAGAACATTGGTTCCGGTGGTAGAAGCAGCTAGGCTTCTTCCACTACCATTGATGGGATGCCACCATTGTTAAAGAAATGCCACCATCGAAAAACCAGGGAACCCTTACAGCTGGAACCACAGAGGCATGCTTTCACACCACTTATACCAGCAGTCCTCAACTTTCCTAAAGCTGGGACCCTTTAATATAGATCTTCATCTAGTCTGGATTTAACCCATGCTTTTTCAGACCTAGGCCAGCTGGCCTTGGTGAGCTCCCAATAGATCAGCCCCACTGTCTCAGTGTGTGGGTGCACCCCTCGTGGTCCTGAGTTCCTTGCTCGTGCTCCATCTCCTTCTGCTCCTGATTTGGACCTTGAGATTTCTGTCCGGTGCTCCCATGTGGGTCTCTGTCTCTGTCCCCTTTCATCACCTGATGAAGGTTAATATTCATGAGGATGCCTATGTGTTTGTCTTTGCATTCACCTTCTTATTTAGCTTCTCTAGGAACATGAATTATAAGCTCAATGTCCTTTATTTATGGCTAGAAACCAAATATGAGTGAGTATTAAATCCGGACTAGCTGAACATAGGGGACAATGAGGACTACTGAGAACTCAAGAACAATGGCAATGGGTTTTCGATCCTACTGCACGTACTGGCTTTGTGGGAGCCTAGGCAGTTTGGATGCTCACCTTACTAGACCTGGATAGAGGTGGGCGGTCCTTGGGCTTCCCACAGGTCAGGGAACCCTGATTGCTCTTCGAGCAGATGAGGGAGGGGGACTTGATCGGGGGAGGGGGAGGGAAATGGGAAGCGGTTGAGGGGAGGAAGCAGAAATCCTTAATAAATAAATAAATTAAAAAAAATATAGATCTTCATGCTGTGCTGACCCCTGACCATAGAGTTATTTTTATTGCTACTTCACAACCGTAATTTTGCTACTCTTAGGAATTGCAATGCAAACATCTGTGTTTTCTGACGGTCTTAGGTGACTCGTGCACTAGGTTGTTCAACCCCCAATAGGTCGTGACCCACAGGTTGGGAATCTCTGCTTCACACAGTCACAAAAGCCAGTAGTTGAGCCTAAACTAAACACAAGCAAGCTGTATGATGTGACATCTACGTCATCATGAGAAAATGCATATCTCAGGAATAGGTGGCTTCATGCACTGTCAGGCCTTTATGGCCATGTTTTATTAAAATTAGGATCATCTAGGACAAGATAATCAAAATGCTGTACTAGACTAGACTTGGCAGACCAAAAGTCCTGGCACAGAATGGGAATACAAGCTAGCTTGCTTAAGACTCCAGGCCTAATTCCTGGCATTACAAAACAAATAATAAATATATATAGCTAATTAAATAAAAAGGCATTGGTAACTCCATGTCAAGAGTGTTATCACACTGAAGCAAATGGTCCAGGAAGGCTTCCAATGTGGAGCAGGTATAAGGTGTTTTGTGGGTGTTCTAAAGAGTTGCGGAAATCTTCCTGTTCATTCTTTTGGTCTCAGCACTTGCATTTTTGGGAATGTAACACACATTTCATAAACAGAATACGTAGTAAGTATACATGAGCTCAGTAACTTTAATTTTTTTTTATTGAACAATTCAAATCCTTTAAAGCAACCATCTCTTTGTTGTGCTTTATGTGTCTGACCAGGGAGCTGCTGTTGCAGTTGGTTATATGGGAGGACTCGATTCTCCAGGCCCTGAAGTGGAGCAGAGAAGATTTCTGGGGCAGAACCAGCTCTATGTGCAGGGCCCTTCAGGAGTGTGTACCCAAGAACATTTACATTTGTGAGCATATGGGTGCTAAAAGACCAAAATACAGATGGTCTTTGACTTACAAAGTTCCAACTTCAGAATTTTTAAGTTTATGATGTGTGAAAGCGATACACATTTAGTAGAAACCATACTTCAAAGTTCAAAGTTTGATCTTTTCCCAGGCTAGGATGTGATGGGGTTCTCTCTCATGATGTTGAGTCTCAAAAGAGAGCCAGAATTACATGTCAAAGGGATCACAACACTCTACGGTATATGGGCTACTTACTGAGTTCTGATAGATATGCGTATGAAGTATGTGTATCTTTAACTTACTACATTTTCAGGGTGTGATGAGTTATCAGAAAATAGCCCTTGGAAGAAAGTAGCATCTGCATGTGAGGAGAGGTGAGTGGGCAGCTGCAAGAGCAGACGGGTCTTTGAGGAAGAGGGAAAAGGATATGGCGTGGGTACTTTGACCTCAGCTGCAATGGAAAACCCAGGGTCAGGGACCAGGCACCTCACTATCATGGGATGCATGATTTTCCTGAAAGGTGCCTTTACCTTGTCAGCTGACTTTTCCTTTATACCATGACTGGTCCTTCCACAGTTTCTTATCTGCCACAACCATGTGGCTTGTATGTGGAGTCAACACGGCTTGACCTCACCTGCTAATTCAGTGTTTTCTTTTTCTTTCTTTCTAGATTTCCTTCTCCTTCCTTCCTTCCTTCCTTCCTTTCCTTTTCCTTTTTTTTTTGAAATGAGATCTTTCTATGTAGCTCTGACTGACTTATAATTATATTTCTTGTTTCAGATTTCAGAAAATAAAGTGTTTTGTATAGACTTCTTCATAGCCTACATGTCAGTTGTCTTTGGGCTAGGAATTCAACATCTGGCCCTATCAACTAAGGCCAATGTGTGTGTGTGTGTGTGTGTGTGTGTGTGTGTGTGTGTGTGTGGCTTATGGGGTAGATTATAGCTCCCTGTGTTTCTGTCCCATTAGCAGTGACCATAATCTGGGCAGTCTTGTCAGGGCACTCAGGAATTAGAACTAACATCTGCTATAGAATGAAGACCCAGGGTATAGATATCTTAGTGGTCCAGGTGGATATTGGGACTCAGACAATGGAAGAGAAGGACAGAGAAAAGAGAACTTTAGGGTCAGTTAAACCTGTGACTCATGAGAAGGTGCTGATTAGAACAGAAAGGAGTCCACGTTGTGAGAAATGAGTTCACTTTGGCAAATATTACTTTGTAAAGAAAGTCTGGCTCACAGAGCAGAATGCTTCTCCATTTCCCAGGTGGCTTTTCCAGACCTACAAGCCTCATATTCCTGTGCACTGTGAGCCTTAGCATTGCTTACAGGTGATGCCACATTTTCTGATTATTTTAGTATAGTTTTATAGGACACAGGCTTCTCTGGTGTTCTAAAATACTGAAGGAAAAGACAAGAGCAAAGCTGACTTCCCCACTGCTCCCTTCTACCATCACTTCACGAAACTGCATGCCTGGAAGGATGCGTAAAGTTAGCATGGAGGATGGTGCCTGGTGAGAGTGCCACACGGACTTGGCGTTGAGAATACGTGGAGAGGCCATAGCAAGAGCGATTTTGAAAGCCTGTTCAGATTTCAATAGAGCAGTCCTCCTAGAGGTCTTCATCATTGAAATCTTTATGTGGCAGAAAGTGAGAGGCACCTTCTTTTCCACTGCAGAGACCTGCGGGACAGGGACTGAGCAGGTACAGCTTCAGCTTCTCGCTGTGGCCACAGTGTTTGGCTTGTCCTCTTCTGCCAACTTAGTTTATCTGAAACCGGATGTCATTCCTGCTCTAAAGAAACCAAGCAGGACAAATGTCTTAGCTTGCCAATCTATCTTGCCACAAGCAGCTCTGGATGCCCCATGACTATTCTTTGTGGTAGCCTGTGTCTGGGGAGTTATCGCTGGAAGTCCATGCACCTCTTAAAGGCTCCGAGGATTCTCTTCCCGTGAGGATCACAGAACTCGGGAACCAGGGAAGGAAGAAGCAGTTCAAGTTTCACCTGGGGTGGGAAATAATGATTTAAATATGTAGAGCCATGTGGTGGTGCTGCAGATACAGAAGACAGACACCCTTGTGCTGGGCCTGTCCACTGAAAGTCCGCAGTGGGGCTGGGGACTCGTGAGCAATCTGACAGCTGTATCCGTAATAGTTCTCACAAGCCAGAGGCTGTGGATGGCAGCGTCAGTCTGTCATTTTAAAGACACTAGCCAAGCCTGTGGTTTTCTTTGCAAATCCCAGGACTGCAGTAGTAAAGTTTTGTTTTGATGAGCCTCAGCTAACAGAGGGGGGAAGAAGGCTGTTTGGCCAGTATTTTCCTGAGCAATTGCAAGGATGATTCTAGACTTCCCTAAGTATGAACTGCCTCCCCCACCTCTGGTTTAAATTATGGGGCATGGAGAGTTATTAACAGGGAAGAGAGAATCGACTCTGAAGGGGGCAAGCGCTCATTCAACCTGTGGGCTGCAGTGAAGCCATAATCTTTGATGAGCAGCAAGCATCATCGGTTCGGCTCTGTGCTGCCCTTGCTCCCTCCCTCACAGGCTATGGTCCAAAGCTGCATTCCTTCTGTGACCAATTCAGTGCAAAGTTTCTTGCAGCAGGGTCTTGCATGTTCTCTCATGATGAAGTGGCATGGTTGCTGCATCTAAGTCACGGCACCACGTGACTCAGTTTGTGTTCCCCAGATCTTGACAGGACAGTTTCCACTCTCCAGTAGGTACAATGTCTCCTGAGATCTACTTATCCCTATCCATCTCCAATACCTTTCTTACTCATTCCAAAATGACATTATCCCCATGTTATCTTGTTTCTGTTCCTCATGCTATCCTGTCTTCAGAGTCTGCCTTAGATTTTATCTTTGAATCCTTTCTCCATCTCTTTTTTCTGGTCTTGTTTCTTTTTGTGTTGTGCTTTTTAAAAATCCAGAAGTTTGAGGAGAATACTAGTGTTTTTAAATTCCAATAATTAAGAATATTAAGAAAAACATGTAAATATGCTCAAAGCAAGTTTTTTTGGGGTGGTGGTGGTGATATTTTTCCCCCAGATCAGAAAAGAAGATAATTCATGAAGATTATTTCTGAGAAGATTTTGGAGGCAAAGGATTATTCCTGGGCTGTTGGTGCTGGAGTTAGTAGAAAAAGGCATTTAGAGCTATTGCTAATGGCCTCTGCTCAAACATTGGATTTGAACAACAGAAAGGAGCCGCCTCTAGATGAGTTTGGTCTTCGAGGGCAGCAGGGACACCTTCTTGAGGGGCCTGGGAAGTCTCAGTGTTATGAACTGCACCAACATGGTGGCTTCTGAAGACAGGCAGCGAAGACTGGCGATGTCAGGCAGCAAAGAGAGTCTGCATTAGATGTTTCCCTTCTCCTGAACTCTCCTCACTTGGCTCCTGAGAGCCATAGTGCAGGAGTTTAATGAGAAATGTCCCTCGATAGCTCAAGAATTTGAATAAGTGATCTCAGTTGGTGGCTTTTGGTGAGACTATGGAACTTTTGGGAGGCAGAGCCTTGCTGGAGAAAGCATATGGCAAGTGGCAGGCTTGGAGGGCTCATTGCTTTGCCTTCTTTTATATCCTCACCCTCCCTTTGCTCCCTGCACAGAGGAAAACGTGAGCAGTCAGTTTCCTACTCCTGCTAACATGTCTTGCCTTCCCCATCCTTATGGATTTTAGTCCTCCGGAACTGTAAGCAGAGCAAACTCTCTCTTCCTGAAGTTGTTTCTGATCATGGGACTTCATCACGGCCACAGACAGGAGAAGATGGAGAGAACCTAAGTCTCTTAAGGAGTCTAGAAGCTCAAAGTCCAGCGGATCAGGATTTATTCTGGGGCAGACAGACGCTGTACTGCAGCTATCTCAAGTGTGAGGGTGAAACATGGAAGTGTGGCCGGATCTGTGAGGTTCAACAAATCAGTCAGGACAGAAGTGTATACCGAGATCCTTGGGAGGAGAGAAATCTAAGCACTTCCCTGGCAACCCTGGCTTGCACAGGAAATGTATGATAAATGATTTCTGCCACTGGGTTAGGAATTACGGTCGTTGCTGTGAAGTGCAAGAGTCCCCTGTGATGATCAGAATATCGTGAGCTGCAGGCTGCAGTGATGCTGGAGGCACAGCCAGAATAGTGCAGGGGATTCTGGGAGTCCTGCACACCAGAGGGCTGGAAGAAGTTGTGGGACACCTGAACTCTGTGAGTCTGACAGGAGACAGCTGAGGCAGGCCTTCCTTGCGGTGCTGGAACTGAGTTTCCAGGTCTGTCCTCAGTGCCATGGCAAGCTATCACAAAGGTTTGAGAAAGTCTATGAGAGGGTCTGGCTTTTGTGTGCAAGGTTACTGTGGCAGCTCAGCGCAGCCCAGACGGTAAGCAGAACAGAGAGAGGACCTACCCCATCCAGGGACATGCACATTTTACCTTCTCTTTATTCCATTACCCTGAGTAACTTTTCTGTCCCTGCTTTGACAAGGGACTGAGCTACCCCCCATGTCTTCCAGGAGTTAGAATCAATTCGATACCATTCATTAAAGAGGTATGTGTTCTCATCCCCATTCTGCGGGGTTCTGTGCCCCGTGAGAGATAGAAGTGTAGCTGGCTGCTCAGAAAGTAAGTGCTGTGTAAATCATGCTAGCAGAACTCCAGTTCCCAGAGAAAGGGGAGCAGTGACTGGTGCTGTCGGCACCACACAGTGTTATTATGTCAGTGGTTTTCTCCTGTAGAGTGATGAAGATGTACACTCAGATGTGCTAGTCTGGGGCTTTTGAGAAGTAGATGGGATGAAGCATCTAATGAATTTTTAGGGAAATTTTCTTGAGAGAACTCTAGGGTGGGAGACAGGGATGATCGGGAGAGTTATTGGACAGAAATCTGACCCTGAGTGCAGTGCATCGTACAGAGCTGAGTAGACACATTCTGGACAGCTGGGTAGGCTAAGGATGTTGGATAACACCCAAGTTGGGTAGACACTTTCTGGATAGCTGTGTAGGCTAAGGATGTTGGTTAGCACCCATGTAGAGTACTGGAGGCAAACCAAAGGAGAAGAAGTCCATGTTTTCCAGGACTCAGCACCGTACCCTGCTGGGACATTGGGTAGGGACCACCTGGGGGCGTCATGGCCTTTGCAAGCATGGATTTCCGAGAAAGCAGTTGGAGCTCTTGACTGATAACTACAGCTTGGACACTGGAAGGCTCACTTCCATGGCTGTCATCAGAAGGTGACTTCAGCAATGAGAAACTTCCTATGCATATCTTTAAAAAGCATATTTATCCTCAAGAGGTCTCATGGGAGACTATTTTTAGCTGGTAACTTGTTTGAATTTGCTGGGGTATAATCCAGAGATATTGACAGGAAAGAAGCAGACTGTCCTTTTAAGGGGCTTCTAGTCTCCTGACATGCACTGTGATAGCCCTTTGCACCTAGAACTCCCAAGCCCAGCTTGGTGATGAGGCTTATGTTGACAATGACCCCAATTTCTGGAGGGGTGTGAGCTGGATTTATAAAGACAATCTGCTTTAGTTGAAGGACTCCACTAACACTGTGTGTGTGTGTGTGTTTATCCATGCATGAACAGCTCAGAGGTCAATTTTAGATGTTATTCCTTTTTTTATCTCCTCTCTCTCTCTCTTCTCTCTCTCTCTCTCTCTCTCTCTCTCTCTCTCTCTCTCTCTCTTTCTCATCTAGAGAGTCTTATTGTCCTGAAATTTTCTGGGTAGGGAGGGTTCTGGCTTCCCAACATTTGGTGTTTTTCCATGTGAGTTTAGGCCCAAACTCAGAGCTTTATGTGGCAAGTACTTTATCTGCCAAGCTGTGCCCCCAGAGGCAACCCACCCCCAGTTCTGGACCCTGCTAATATTTAAGGAGGCAGCTCCGGACCCTGCTAAAATTTAAGGAGGTATTATATTTGAAATGACATTTAGTTTACATGTGAATAATATCTTTATGTTGTTTTGGATCCAATTTGTGGAGATGATGGGAGGATAGAGGTGGGATAACTATAATCGAGAGCTCTCTCAAGGGCTGGGGTTCGGGAAGTGCTGCTGACTGGGAACTTGTTTAACCAGGAGCAAAGGTAAAGCCAAGGAAAGGGAGGCTGTGGTTTGGGAGGGATTTCAAATCCTTGAGATTCTGTGATTCCAAGAAGACCTGCTTGCCTTACAATATATAGAAGGAGGTTACCCCCACCCCCAGGAAGGGACCCCCAGGGACACTGTTCCCTTAAGCCCTCAGCCCTGTGCCCTAGCTGGCAGTTTCCTTTTCACTAATGGCCAAGAGAAGTTTCTTGGAAGGGCCAATCACATTGCCCAGTGTGTACTATGCAACAAAAAGCCGGGAGTCCCAGGCAGTTGGGCTCTTTCTCTGGCAGAACAGAGGAGAGCTAGCCATTATCATTCTCCTGACTGGCATTCCCAGAGAAGGAGGGGAGACTGTGAATATGCAAAGATGTGGTATAATTTCAGCAGAGGCCTCCCAGAGACTCCATCTTCCTGCAAAGGCCTCCCTGGAGGCTTGATAAGTATCTGAGAGGAAACACACTCCTAATTAGTAAAGAAATTATATTACACACATCCTGACAATATCTATTTTTAATAAAGTCAGATACTAGCTGTTTGAATCTGATAGGAGAAGCCACAATCCAAGGCTGTGTTCCTTTTCAGAAGAAGAACAAGTCCACTGTGATGACTTCAGAAGTGACTCAGATGGCATTTAGTAATTACAGTGTGGGGTCATATCTCAGCCCAGCTACTGCTTGTGGTTTGACATTGGGAAATGTGTATGTTTCTGAGCCTGTTTTCTGTGTAAAATGAGTGTTAAAAACCAATGCTTTCATCTTTGCCAACCATGGAGGTTAATTGCTCTTGTCTGTGTGCTGTTCCCTTCAGGTTGGAAGTCCAAGTAGGAATATCTGATTGTTTCTTTCAGGAACCCTAATAAAGATAAGAATAAAAGCATCTGTCCTTTTGGTGTTTATGAAGACTCCCCAATGAAGTGTGTCCCCTTAACAGAAAGGTTTGAGATAGTGGGTGGCCAAGCACAAAACAAATGATATAGCCCTAGTATATATTTTCTTTGGGGTTTGTGGACTGGAGGAATATGTATGTGGGCATGGCTCTGTGTGCACAGTGCTCTGCAGATGTCAGGACTGCTGATGCTATTGTCGGCATCTGAGACGTTTTCTTCTCCAGGGACATCTTGCTATGTCTTTGATACAATCCACCTGTCCCAAGACTTCTCAAGCCCTCCAGGACTGGCCCTTCCAGCTTCTAGCCTCCCTGCTCTGTCTTGATGCTTCAGTTTCCCTGGTTGGACTTCAACAATGGAAAGAATCAGTAGTATGATTTTTAAATTAGTTTCCACAATGGTCAGGTTAGGTCTCTGCAAGAGTTATTCAGGAGAAGGTGTAGAGAAGACTGAAGGGCAATGCTGCCCCACAGCAGCGTCTGTCTATTACATAGAAGGCTGGGAGAGCATGGCCCTTCACAGATATCCTGTTAGCCAGGTCACCATGTGCTGCATCCACTAGTCACTGTGTGGACCACACAGGTATGTGAGTGGCACCTTGTGTGGAGCATTTGCTGTAACTGAGGTAGAGCCCACAATACTGGCAGCTGAAGGCCCTTTCTTCCCTGAGCCCTGGCAAGTGTGACCTGTCCTTTTGTAAAGAGTGATTTCAGTATGACATGACGGTGCTCAGTACAGTGTTTCCTGTCCTGCTCCTCCAACCAGCTTCACCATGGCAAAAGAAGTTCTGATGTGATCTGTTCTCAGATGAGGTTTTGCTCACAATCCTGTTGGAGGGATGAGTTCTCTTGATAAAAAACAAAACAAAACAAAACATTTTGACATCATTGCTTTTGTCCAATCCTATTATACTTGATTAGATGGGAAAACTGAGCATGTCTATACCTGGTTCCTGGTGCTCTAATTTCTGTTGTACTTGGTGGTATCTTTATGTCTTGATTTCCTTCCTTGATATCCAATACCCTCAAGGTCAGACTAAATGTGACAGACACTGTCAATTGCTGTAACAATAATCCTTGTCTCTTTCATCTGACTAAGCAAACCTGAGTTTATGCTCACAATAGTAGAGCCCTATAATAAAACGCTGTCTCTCAGGTTAATCTGATGACCTTGGGGGAGACCTTTACTTTTTTAATACGAATGCTTTACTTTCCCTTTAACCTCCTCTCGTTCCTTGACATGTACGTGCCATGGGTGGAAGTCTGTGGCTGTCCTGAGAGAACAAAGACAAGATCCATACCCCATGACTTGTAGGGCACTGTGCCTCAGCCTCACATAACCACTGCTGAACTTCCATCTGTCTGCTCTGGACGTACATTAATTAGGGAAATAAAATCCCTATTTTGTTAGAGCACCACTATTTGGAATTTTGGGTAGTCAAACCCACGATAAGTTAATATTAGGAAGCCTGCTGCATTCAATTATTCAATTAAAATGGTCAATTGTTTTGGTCTTAGGGGTACCCTTGGCTTCCTGTATAAAAACTTGGTGAAGAGAAAGGACAAAAATTAAGGAAACTGGGTGTCTAGTACCTCATTCACTGGGCGTGTTACTACACAGCACAAATGGTCATCTAGGAGCTCAATTTTCCCCTAGGGGAGAGTTGGAGTGAATCCCACAGTTTTCTGACAGTGCCCCTGGTCCCTCTTTCTCTCATCCTCAGACTTAGTGTACCCTGGGACAGACCCAGGTAGGTACAGTTTTGGCTTTAGGTAGGGAAGGTGTAAGTAGGATGGATGCAACTTATGTCTTTGCTTTGAAAGGTTGTTTCTTTAAGTATCATCCAGTTTACTAAGAGTTTTCTTCATATGAAATCTTAGTATTTTTTGCGGGTTGATTATTGAGTTAATTAGTATAATTAAGCACATTTACAAAATGAGTCCAGGTCTGTGTAATCAGGTACTAACAATGTGTAATTAAGGAACTACATCTTGCAATTAGAAGCTTGAAAACTGCTGTGCCATTTTAGAATATTCATTCTATTCTATTAAAAATTTCCCCAAATCTACATACAGAGGGTTTTCAAGAGGCTCGCTTTGCTTATAGTAGAATGGGTATTTTTCTTTCTGTAAATTATTAACAACACTTATCTTTTGAAGTCTCTTGTTTTATCTTTTCAAAGTATATATATATATATATATATTATATACATAAATATATGTTTTATTGATTCTTTAGGAATTTCACATTATGCACTCCAATTTCCAAATCTGCCTATATCAGTCCTTCACCCTTGTAGCATCCCCCCAAACAAAGCAAACAAAAGGTCCACTTTGCTCCTCCATCTTTCCCTTCCCTTCATCATCTCTTCCTTCATCTTAGTGGCCCTGGTTGCTGCTGTGTGTCCCCTGCAGTCTACCCTTTCGTCCAAACAGCTTTACTTGTAAAGTTCATTGTGTAATGTGCTGTTGGTCAGGTTCAAGGCTTCAGCTTCTGGTACATCATCAATACTGGACCCTCATTGAATCTCCTTTATCCTGCAGTTGCCCTGAGTCATGGTGATCTTGTAGCTATGACTCCACAGGATCAGTCCTGTCACATGCTCCGGTAGGTCACAGATGGGATTGATGCTGGGAAGTGCCAACTCAAAGCCCTGGGTGTGTGCCTGGGCAATAGCTGAATTGGTCAGTCCTGGCTGCTGAGACCACACCCCTCAGGCAAGGGGTGGAGCCATTCCCCCCCCCCACCCCGCATGTCTTAAAGGCTGGGACCAGATTTTCTAATGCAGGGGCCAGCTCTCCTAGGAGGGGTGGGACCAGCTCTACTGTGAAAAGGTAATTGGAGTTTGTTATTCCTGGGTCAGTGAGGGGTGTAGCCAGCTCAGCATGGATGGACCTCTTCAACACATGGGTCCAACGCATGGATCACATGGGCTCCCTGTGGTAATACAGGCAATGGATATTAACACAGACTCCAACTGCAACAGAACAACAGACTTAGTCATGGTCGGAGACAGTAGCTCGGATCTGGATGTCACTATGGCCCTGGGTGGTAGTGCGGGTCACTCAGATCGGGATGGCCCTGGTGGCAGCAAGACCATAGAGCACCAACATGACCCTGGGCATTCTCATGGCCTTGGGTGGTAACAAAAACCATGTAGATGCACTGACCACAGCTGCAGCAGGGTCATCAACCCAGATACAGCCTTTGGCAGCAGCCCAGGCCCAGATGTCGCCATGGCCCCTGTGGCATCCAGACTACCCACGCCAGCCTTTTCACACCACCTTTGCCTCTACAAATCTGCCTGCTCCACAGGACATGAACCACCCTGCCTCTCTCTCCCCCAGCCCCCACCATATGTTTGCTTCCCATAATGACACCCGTGGATCGTTCTACTCACCCAGGGTACCCAGGTACCCAGGAGGACTTGTGAGTGTCCATCCCCGCCCAGTTCCAATGTCACCATGCAGGTCAGTCATACTACTTTTGTTATTAAGGAGTGATAACTTACTTTTATTCCCTCTGATCAAACTTCTTTTGGTCTCAGATTGTTTGTTTGTTTGGGAAAAGTAGCGCATGACTCAAGAAATCAATTAGGGGAATTGAAAAATGAGTAGAGTCTTGGTTTCATTTCAGAGCATGTAAAAGAGAAGGTGGCAGGTTTGAAAGTGGTGATGCGGAGTTTGGAAAGGCAAGTCCGGATATAGCATTTTATAAATAAGGTTGAAGTCACACCGTCAGTCTGTGGAATTAGACTAATTTTTTAAAGGTATTTTGGATCCAAATAATTTTTCTCCTTTGACATATTCATAATAATGCTTCCCAGATGATGGGACTACCCGATGTCTTTGAGGTCCCCATATTTTACGTGAATTGCAAGAATAGCCTCAAATGAGCATGGCAGAAACTCAAAGGGCACGCTGGGCTTTTGCTCTGCTGGCAACTGTAGCTTAGCCTGTTGATCTGCGAACAGGTCAAATGCTGTGTGTGGCTGTAGGACTGGGAGTAGCGAGCCGTGAAGAGCAACGTGTCTCAACTTTGAGACACACCGAGGCAATGTGCCACGGCTTCATATGTGTCCCTTTCTTAGAACCCAAGAGCAGCCTTCCAGAGAATCAGCACACTGTAAAATTGATGTGAGTTTTGTCATTAACCAGCAGTGTCATTTCCTGTCTCCTCTGCTTGGTATGTACTAAAAAAGTATTTATCTTAGTTTATTTAGTTGTGAGGGTCACATGGGCAAAGGGTATGATAAAGTAAAAATATTACATACAGCAATATAGATGCCATGGACAAAGGGTATGATAAAGTAAAAATATTACATACAGCAATATAGATGATGTAATCTTGTATTATTTCAATGCTCTGCTGTAAACCCAGGGCAGCTTGGGTACACTCTTGCCACGACAGGCTCAATAGAGAGCAGCCAGAAAGTGGGCCTGAGTTTCTGTTTACCCTAAAGTAACACCTGGCTCCAGAAAGAACACAAACCGAGACCCCACCCCAGTTAGCACCCAGGAACGGACCAATCAGTATCCATGGGAAATCCAACCACTGTAGATAGGATTACCAGATATCCCTTAGCCCAGCACACATCCATCCACTTTCACCAAGACACCCCTAGACAAATGTCAGTCAATCAGGGGTCCTGAAATCCCCTCACCTCAACCCCTGCTGTGATAAAACCCAACCTAAACTAAACTCGAGACTCTGACTTCATACTGCTCCATCAGGCACCTAGAGGGTCCAACCTCGAGTTTGAATAAAGGCTCTTTGCTTTTGCATATGAATTTTCACTCCTTGGTGGTCTTTGGGGGACTCTACGACTTGGGCATAACACTGCCATTCTCTTTACGCAGATTGCTATTTATTTTCTTACAACAGCTTCAATTTTGAAAGTTGTCCTCATCTGTTTTTATTTTCCCCTCCCTCCCTCCCTCCCTCCCTCCCTCCCTCCCTCCCTCCTTTCTTTCTTTCTTTCTTTCTTTCTTTCTTTCTTTCTTTCTTTCTTTCTTTCTTTCTTTCTTTCAAGGTGGGGTCTCTCTCCATAGCCTTGGCTCTCCTGGAACTCACTATGTAGTCCAGGCTGATCTCAAACTCACAGAGATCCACCTGACTCTGCCTCCTGAGTGTTGTAGCCTATTGTGGATTTTTGATGCAGGAATTTTGGAGGTGGAACTCAGGCTGAGAGTTCCGGTGGCTTCTCTGAAGGTAGAAGTGAGCTAGCCACCAAGTCATTATTTATTTAGGTGTTTTTGAGACAGGGTTTCTCTGTGAGGTCCTGGCTGTCCTGGAACTCATTCTGTAGACCAGGCTGACCTCAGACT
The DNA here is from genome assembly GCF_018167655.1 of Microtus oregoni. Taxonomy (NCBI): domain Eukaryota; kingdom Metazoa; phylum Chordata; class Mammalia; order Rodentia; family Cricetidae; genus Microtus; species Microtus oregoni. Next base: position 19,797,368 of record NW_024543093.1, on the reverse strand, counting down.
CACAGAGATCTGCCTGCCTCTGCCTCCTAAGTGCTGGAATTAAAGGCATGGGCCACAGCCACCCATTTAGACTGCAGGTTTTTTGGGGGGAGATTTCCAGTCAACGTTCATTGCTCATTCTTGTTTCATGTGGTTCGGGCTGTCCTTGGGACTCTGTGGAATTGGTGACATAATCGACCCTCATTGCTACTCTAGGAGGATAGCATATTCATTCTCTCTCCAGAGAAGACCGTCTGTTTCTACTGCTCAGTAGCTCCTCCTCCCAAAGACTGGGAGGAGCCAAGTAATGCATTAGTGAACTCAGACAAAGCTCCTAGGAAGAAATTATGAGAACTTGAGACAAAAACATGTCACAGGTGAACGTTCGTACTATGTGTAGTCTGGGGATCTGAAGTGAGGAAAGAAGCAGGGGACGTTGTGAGGGGCACAGGAGAGACTTTGGCATAAAGCGCTTTTTACTCTGTGAAGGGAGGTTTGCCGGTTGACTGGGAGGTCTAGAACTGTGGTCTTCCCAAGATGCTGTGCACTCTGTCTCTGTCTGTGATGGTTACTCCCGTTGCATCATACGGGACACAGCTAGGCATGCCTGTTTGTTCCAGCAGTCCTTTCTTACGATTCGTGCAAAGAGTACATTCTTTTCAGAATTTAATGAAGATAATAAACAGATTCATTTCGGATGACTGAGCTCACTCCACAAAATGGATGAATAATTTAGAGAGAAGCTAGCGTAAATGTAACTTATAGGTTGGGCTACAATCACTGCATTTCTTATTACCTTATCTCTTCTTATGAAGAAATGCAAAAAAATGGTAACTGTTCCTGGCTTCTGTTCCTTTCTGGGTTTCTTTCTTTCAACACTGGTTTTTAACGTCTTGACTGTGCTCACTGCAGTTCACATCCCATGCCAAACTGTCTTAGAATGCCTCTGCTACTGAACGATAGACTTTAATATCAATTACAGGGACAGGGCAGCATCTTCACAAGCAATGTTTCCTTTGGCAGCCAAGACAGCAGATTTTAGGAATGACTAGCCCCTTCCTGAAATAAATAGGAAAGTCATTCTCATTTTCCCTTGGTACAAATGTTAAGGCCAAGCCAGGCATTTCGAATTCAGTGACGACAGAGTGGGAATAACACTGTCTGGGGCACAGACCCTGAGTAAGTACATGTTACTTCCAGCTGGGCTGGTCCACAGAGAGTGAAGAGCTTTCCAACAAGCCCACACACGGCAAACATGGCACCAGCAGGTTCTCCTTGCTTCCATCTCCCTTACTAAGCCCTTAGATTCCCTTATTTAGACACGTCCATATTCCTGAAGCTGGCCACCAAGGTCTATTCCCTTATTTGACTTCTTTCTCATGCCTGACTCATTCCTGAGGTGGATCACCAAGGTCCAGCTATCTAAACATCAAGATCCAGCAATCAAAAATCCCCATTTGGCTACCTGACTCACATATCCAATCGGAACTTACCAGCTCATCCTAGCTCATTCTAACAGCCCTCTCCCTGCTCCGTTCCCTCTTAAAATCTCCCCTGCAAAGCTATTTGCTTCTGTTTCTGTCTGGTTCAAATTCAGTCACATTTCTCTTTGCCTTGCTCAATAAAGGATCTTGTGTTGGAAATTCATGTCTGGGTGTGGTCTCTGCTTAATCCATGGTCCAGGAGGGCACTCTGAAGTGCATGGGTTCTTTCAAAGTGGCCATCTAAGGCTATGTGGTCACAGCTGTCTAACAGTATGAACTCTTGAGTGGCACACACTTCATGCCTTGTGGAGGCCCATACCTCACACTGAGAATCCTGCTGGAAACTGCACAGCGGTTTTCATCCAACTCTGCAGCTTTCTGAGTTCCCCAGCCATTTAATCCTCTTTAATTTCCACAACCTAATAGCCTTTAAAGCCTTTCTCAATATTTATTTATTGCTCTTCTGGTTGGGGTGTTTAGATTTTAGCTAAATGGCATACACAGGTGGCCAACAAATACCAGGAAAAGGGAACTTTCTGGAGCTAGACCCGTGTGACCCCCTTCCCTAGCTCACTTCAACCTGTCACCTCCAAACCCTTCCCTCAGTCCTCCTTGGGAATACCCTATGGTCTCCCTGAGTCTCATGGGTGGGATCCATTGGTGACCCACAGAAAGGAGACGTCTGACATCTATGATCTCCCCGAGTCTCATGGGTGGGATCCATTGGTGACCCACAGAAAGGAGAAATCTGACATTCTGTTTCCCACATGTGAGACTCCCAGTTGGAGTTACCAACTCCGTGAAAGCTCCAGAGGGAAAACAGTATGGTGGTGACAGATCCTCAGCTGAGTCACATGACAGCTACTTAAGAGCCTCCTAAAAATATGACTTCTTAGCTTCACCCAGACTCTGAGATGAAAGGGCTCTCCCAACATGACTTCACACTTTGTATTCAGAAAGATGTCCTTGCAGTAGTGACACAGGTATTTTGACCATGATTCAGAATGAATACTCTTGCCTCAGGCTGGCAGCAGGCTCTGGTCTTATCACTACTCATCCTTGGCTTCTTGGCCTCATCTTCTCCTCACCCAAGGCCCCTGTTTTTACAACCAGCAGATGAGAGATGGACAAGATAACCCAGGAACATCTGATAGTTTTCATTCCTAGCATGAGGTCCTGTTCTGCCCCCAGAAAAAGCATGTATTGTCCTAAGAGTCAGGCTCTGTCATGGTCCTCTGAGACAAGGCTGGAACTGAGTCCTTGCCTATTCCCTGCTCAGGTGAACAAGGCATCTTCTCCTCCACACTGCTGAGGTCTTTCGTGGCAGCGGTTACTCTCCACCTCTAACACCACTTTCAGGGAGTAGTTTTTAATTGCCCTAATTCCCCTGAGCTTACACTGTCTCTGCATTCTGTCAATGTTCAAGGCTTAAGTCCTGTAGTTGAACAACTTATCCCCATCTGTGGAGACTTTCTAGAACATCACACTTGACAGTGATTTCTAATGGTACTTTTGGAACTCAGGAATAAAAAGATTGAAGGAGTTGGGAGGGGGTGCTCCATATAAGAAATGCTGGATGACCAATATGGACGGAGAGCTCAGGTGGGTGAAAGGGAGGATGTTGCCGAGGGGAGGGCTATTTTGGGCACACACAGGCTGTTTGTAGCACAAAATCAGGAGACTCACATAATGAGTGCACTGAGGACCATGAGATGGGCATGGGGAGGGAGATTGGAAACCACACCGTCCTGTGGCACCAGGGTCTTATGGTAGGTTCTGAGTGAGGCCAGAGCATGACTCGATTGTGGGAATATAGACTCAGGTGAATGCCCATACCTGGTCTAGAGGAGGGGGATGGGAGCTGTGGTGTTAGTAAAGGAGTTGGTTTATAGCAGTGTGTGTGTGCTGGGGAGTCCATTTGGAACTTAATCTTGCTTCTTCATCCTAATGTTCACCCCCTTCCTTGGGTCGAGTTCCCCTGGTGTAGCATGACCTCCAGACAATGCAACCACACACTCCTTTGTAGCGTCAGGTCCCAAAGGGTGTGACTATTGTCAGGGGAAAGGCTTTCATTTCAGGATTATAGTCCAGCATAATCTAAGACATTGTCAGGTCTTGGCCCTGTGCTGATATTATCTTTGAATTGTCTGTCTGTCTCACGTCTATTCATCATCTTTTCTACAAACACACCAAAACCTGCCAAGGGCAGTGAGGGACAGTAAAGTCACTCTCGGGCACTCCAACTTTCCGGGATCTACACCAGTGGTTCTCAGCCTTCCTCAAGCGAAGGCTCTTTAATACAATTCCTTTTGTTGTGGTGACTCCCTGACCATTAAATTATTTCATTGCTACTTCATAGCTGTAATTTTTCTACTGTTACAAATCAGGATATAAATACATGACATGCAGATTATCTGATATGAGATTCCTGGAGGGATTGTGACCCACAGGTTGAGAACCACTCACTGGTCTTCATATAGCTTGTACATGTGAGTTGACAAAATTAATAGACACCGCCTCCTTATCAGACCTCTCTCAGTGCTACAGGAAATAAAAACCACAGGGAGAGATTAACCTGATTCAAGGCCAGAGACCCTCTGGAGAGATGCGCTCTTGCTTAGGCTCTGGGAGCATGTGCTCACCTCAGAGCAGCACAACCCAGCAGATGGACTGCAAGACATAATGTGGTCTTCTTTTCTAGAAGCCACACTCAGAAAAGCACAATGCAGCTCTTGCTGTTATTTTTTATTATGCTTTATTTCTTCTAGTACATTCAAAATAATAGCATTTCACCATTTGGTTAATATTGTATTATTATAATGTAAAAATTACTAATGAGATTTTTTTCATTAAACCTTTAAAATCTGGAATATGTATATTCCACTCAATGTATTTGTGTGTGTGTGTGTGTGTGTGTGTGTGTTTATGTGAGAGAGAGAGTGACTCTCGATATGTATATATAAATGGTATGTATTCTGTATGTGTGTGCATGCATGTGTTCGCCTCTATATGTGCATGTGGAGGCCAGACCAGTGCCGGTGTCTTCCTCTATCGTGCTCCACCTTATCTGTTGAAACAGAGTCGCTCTGAACCTAGAGCTCGAGTGGCTGGCCAGCAAGCTCCATGGGTTTTCCTACCTTTGCCCCTGTTGCTGGGTGTTGTTCTCCTCCTCCTCCTCATCATCATCATTTGAGATAGGATCTGTTATTGAACTTGGAACTCCCTGGAGTTATGGACACATGCCCCTGTGCCTGATTTTTATGCAGGGTGCAGGGTCCTTCTGTGTGAACAACAGTGTTTTCCATATTGAGCCATTGTCTCTTGAGCCCATGTGGTCTGGAGCACATTTTTCCTCTCTCTCTCTCTCTCTCTCTCTCTCTCTCTTTCTTAATTTATTTTTTATTTTTGAGACAAAGTTTCTCTGTGTGTGACATCCCTAGCTGTCCTCGAACTAGCTCTTGTAGACTAGCCTGGCCTCGAACTCACAGAGATCCGCTTACTGTGTGCTGGGACTAAAGGTGCGCCTCCTGGCTGTAGTACATTTTTCAGGGCAGCGCATCTCAGCATGGACTAGTTGCAGTTCCAGCCTTCAGTAGTGTAGAGGTTGGGTGGGTGAGCAGAAGTGTCAGCCACACCACCCCTAAGCTTCCTCTTCAGCAGATGAGAGGCTGGAGGTCAATGAGGCACAGACAGAGGCCTTCCTGCAGCTGCCAATGGAGGGAAAAGTCTGGGACCCAGGAAGCAGAGGGCTGTAGGAAAATGAATAAAACAAACTTGAAAATCTAGGGAGTTCCATGACTTGGTGCAGGGAGGTACCCACATTTTTGACACAAGAAACAAATTCGAAATGACTTTGGGAGCAAAGATGCCCCAAATAGGAACTGCAGTTCCAGAGAAATGAGAGTCCTTAAAGCTGTCTGAATAGAAAATAAGGTTATCATTATGCCTTATCATTGTAAGAGAGAAGAATATTAAGAGGACTCACTTCAGCTTGAATAAAAAAGATAAATTTCAAGTAAACTGGCACACAGTTTATCCATGACTGGATTTGCTGTAATAAAGTCAGCTGGGGAATAAGCTGGGTGATTTACAGGGAGCCGGTGTCTGTAAAATTTACAAACTGCTGTGATAAAATGTCACCTTTTATGATGCATTCCACTTGGGCTGCATATACAAAGGGCTCTGCAATGGAAAGAGTTGCAAAAACAAAGCAGTCGCCTGGCTCCTCAGCTGCCTTTGTCTGCTTTTCCAGCAGAATTGGGAATTTATGGAAAGATGACCTCCACACTTGCCTTTTACACGGGTGGATTACAAACTGCCGGGGAAATGACATCATTTCCATCCGTCTGTGCTCTGTGACCCCAGAGGCTGCTTTGAGTAGCTTAGACTAGGAAAACTTGGGGCGAGGTAGGTAGGGAAAGGTGGGGAGTGTAGAGAAGGCATCCTACACCAGAGTTTCCTCCAGTGCAAAGGGCAAGCCCACCTAGGAGGGGTTTAATATGGATATGGACAGTGTTTTGTGGCAGTACGAGTCATGTCAGCTCCTCAGTTTCCTTCATCAGCAATGTGAGTGAGGGATGAAAGTTCAGCTATTCTTGGAGTCCCCTCCTTGGCTTTATCAGAACACAGAAAAATCCCATACCTTCACAGTGGCCCAAACTAGGAAGGAACAGGTTGTTGTGGTCCTGACATTTCAATCTGCACATTTTTCCATTCTGCTTGCACAGTGGTTGTGTAGACAGTGACCTTGACCTTGCAGCTCTCAGTCCTGATGCCCATGGGCTTCCCGTCTGTTTTATCTAGTTGTGGTATGTGGTGGGATATTTGATGGCACTGTGAAACGTCTGTTTTAATAAAAGTAACTTTGGATCAGCAGGCAGAGTCAGTGACTAGTTGACAGGAATTAGCCATGGAGAATATGGAGGAGCCAGGAATATGAATAGAGACACATGGGAAGGAATGAGGGGGGGGGGACGAAGAGATTCATGACCCTCTTTGGTTTTGAATGGGTAGAGAGAGAGATGCTATCTTGCTGGGTCTCCAGCCAAAAAGGAAGGTCAACTGGTTGTTTCCGGCTTCTTTGATCTAGCAGATTTTCACCTCTATATCTGAGTCCCAAGTCTTTAGTGGTAAATAGAACATAGAAAAGAAACAACAGTGGTAGTTTGTATGAAATTGGCCCCCATAAGCTCATAGGAGGTGAAGTATTAGGAGGTATGGTCTTGTTGGAGAAAGTATGTCACTACGGGCAGACTTTGACATCTTTTATGGTCATGCTTCACCTCGTTCAGTGCATTGCCTGCTGCCTGCAGATCAAGATATATTAACTCTTAGCTCCCTCTCATGCTACACTGTGATGACAATGGACAGAACCTCTGAAACTGCGAGCCAACCAATTAAATGTTTTCCTTTCTAAGAGTTGCCATGGTCATGGTGTCTCTTCACAGCAATTGAAATCCTAAATAAGAAAGCAGTGATCACAGACTTCTCTCTCTTCCATGGCATTGCCCACAAGTGAGGGCATAGGCATGGCACCTTAACCTCTGTCTAAAAGAACCTCCAGATGCCCTCCAGTATGATAACTTCTCATTCTCCCACCCCATAACACTCATGGAAAACCCTCCCATTGATGAACCCGTGATGCTCTTCCCCCATGGGTTTGCAACACACATTCTTCCTTTTCTGAGATGGTGTGTGTGTGTGTGTGTGTGTGTGTGAGAGAGAGAGAGAGAGAGAGAGAGAGAGACAGAGAGACAGAGAGAGACAGAGAGAGAGACACAGAGAGAGACACAGAGAGAGAGACAGAGAGAGAGAGAGAGAGAGAGAGAAAGAGAGAGAGAGAGAGAGAGAGAATGGGTTTTTGTATGTGTGTGCATAAAAATTAGCTTGGCTTTTGGGGAAAAGGCACTGTCAGTGCCCCTGATGTGGGTATAGAAAAAACAATGTTCACATTTTCCTCCTTAGTAATTGTTGCATTTGTACTGAGTGGACAAGGTTAAAGTTTCAAGGCTGTGATGGAGCAAAGAAATAGCATCCCGAGACACCATGGGTAAGAGAGGTCTCTGTAAACATGACATGTGAGGGAATCCACATATGAAAGGGGGATTTTGTCAGGGAGGTGAGGAATGGGGAAGTCACTTTACAGGAAGGTCATTGCAGGCTGAGGCCACTGGAGCCTCCTCAGTGATGGTGAGGTGGGTCTAGGGAGAGAGGAAGGCCTGTGGTAGGAAGGAGGAGCTGAGAGGAGAGGCAGTGCAACTGGAGAAAGGAGGCTGGTGGCTGTTCCGTGGGGCACCGAGAAGTATAAAAATAACAAAGCTGTGCCAAGTGCTTAAGGTCATCCTTGGCAGTTCTCTAGCACCAGAAATAATTTGCCTCATAAAACTGGTTATGTGGTGACATTTAAGACATGAAGGCTTCCCTGAGACATTTGTCCATAACATACCATAGCAAAATCCAGATGGTCATGCCACATAGGTTCTCAGATAATTTTAACTGAAGTGTGCTTCTTTATGTTAAGTTGCAATGGTTCAATTCTCCATGCCATAAGGGCTTGGGGCAGCACAGATCACACACAGAAATGCCTCAGAATCCTCAGAATCACAGCTGCTCCCTGCTGTGAAGGAACTAAATTCTGGTCTCTGCCCATCAGACCAGGGCCACACAGGAGGTGCTGCCTCTCTCCCTGGAGACAGAGCTCAAGGTAGTTCTGCTGGAGCAGCTGGCATCTGGAAAACAGGCTTGGTGCAAGAACTTCAGAACATGTAGTGGAATAACCACTGTGTAGTCAGTAGAAGTTGAGGATAGTCACCAAAGAAAGCAACCTCTGTGGTTGAGACAAAGAGCATTGAGAGCAAGTCAGTTCAGGGATGGGGTGGGGTAAACATTAAGACCCAAGGCTTTACTAGCAAGGGCATTAAAAACCCTGGTCACCTGTTGTTTGGCACCTAATGCTGAGAGGGCTTGGAGCGTGCGAGGACTGCAGACCCAGTTTGTTAGAGAGACACTAAAACTGCTTGGTTGGAACTTCTACCTCCCTTGAGGGCTGAGCCCCCTTTGTGTGTGTGTGTGTGTGTGGGAGATTCCCTATTCCCTTGTTGCCTGGGTGTCTGGTAAAAGCCCCCACTCTCTGGTCACTCCCAAATAGTTGGCTCGGCACTTCTGTGCCTTGGTTCTTGGCTCTCTGTGCTCCATTCCCCAGTCAAGTCAGCCTTTGGGAGCTGTCCATTAAAGATGCCTCACTTACAAGAGATCTATCTACCAAATTAAGAGTTTAACTAGATTTCATTCTGGGAATTGAGCAAGAAGTAGCGATAATTTAGCTTATAAAACTGTAGTTTAATGAAAGTATAAGACAATAGGCATGGTAGACGCTTTTTACTATCATGAGATGAAAGTATCTGTGGGCTGTTCCGACAGATTTACTGCTGTTTTAACTTAATAAGCTATTTCTGTTTTAGCGTTGTTATTGTTTCTGTGCTTATAGGACACTTTGTATTGTTTTATTGTATTATCTCTCCCCCTCCAATTTATGATGGCATTTTTCTCTTTGCTTAGCTTGTAAATACATGAATTTCCTCTGTTCCTTTCAGCTCTCCCAGGCCTGTGGAAGGAGCAGTTTGTCAGCAGGCTGCCTGGAATTTGCATTCCTTCCTCACTCCCTCTCTTCTCCCTCCCTCCCTCCCTCCCTCCCTCCCTCCCTCCCTCCCTCCTTTCCTCCCTCCCTCCTTCTGTTCCTCCTCACCTCCCTCACTTTCTCTCTGCTTCATTTCTTTCTTTAAGGGTAGGCAGCTTTCAAAGTTTGTGCTTTCCTCCCATTTTGCTTGCATTTCTCTTCATGCCAACCAAATAAAAGTTACATTAATAAGGTCTTATGTTTGTCAAGCATTTTTAGCTCTTAAATCTGTTGTGGTTTTTATATCTACCTTGCAGTGGTCCAGGCATATTTACTGCCGCCTTTTACACACTGGGGCGTGCAGTTCTAAGAGGGTAAATATGCTGCCCATGAGGGTCTAACTGGTCAGTGGCGGATTACAGACGAGAATTCAGTTTCTGGGATGAAGGTCCTGGACTTCCAAGGACAGCAGTGCTAACACGAGTGAAGAGACATTTTCTAGATGCTAGGACAGAACAATAAAAAGTCCATCATGGGGCTGGAGAAGTGGATCAGCCGGGAAGACCACATGTTGTTCTCTCAGAGAACCTGGGTTTGGCTCTCAGCACTTTGGGAGGCTCATTACCTTCTGTAACTCCCAGGGAACCCAACACCTTGGTGTCTGAGGCCACTTGTACTTACATTCATGTACACAGATATCCACTCTCATTCACACAATTCAAAGTAAAAATAAATCTTAGAAAAACAAAGTCTCTTAGCCGTGGAATCTCCATGGAAAGAAGTACTATTGCCTCAAGAGATATCCCTGATCCTGGAACAGTCCCATTACTTTCTCTTTCTGCAAAAGCAGTGTGAATTTAGACCTCTCCTCTTCACTGCCAGTGGACAGTGATGGTTAAAACTTGGTAGGTAGAATGGTAGGCAAAATCAAGACTGGATTTCTAGTCTCCACCTGGGGCTGTTTAGAAAAAGATAAATCTAAAAGATATGGAAAAGCAAGACTGGCACCTTCACTGATCCTTATAACTATCCTGCAAGCTAGGGAGTCCCTCAGAAACCTGGGATTTGGAGTGAGCTGTAATATTGTGTGGATCAAAGCACTTGTTGGGCCCAAATATTCCTGCAAAGCCCACATGCAATAATACAAACCTTTGGGCTATAGTTGAATTTTAGAGAAAAGTGTCATCTGATCTCTAAGATTCGCTTGCCTTTGGAGGACAAGTGGAAAAGGGAGAAGCATGATGACTGTGCTTGGAGCCCCAGGCAGCTACTGAAGCTGGATTCCCGTCCATCTGAAGACATTCATGTCATCTCCCACCATTCTCCGGTGGCATCCGCATCACTGAGTTCCCGTTCTCCTCCAGTGGCATCTGTGTTATTGAGTTACCACCCTTTTCTATTGCCATCCATATTCTCTAGTTACCAATCTTCTTCAGCATCTTCATCAGTGAGTCTTGACATAAGTTACCACAATGGAAATCAACCAAATTGATGCCTACATGGGTCTGGTTCCTGTCTCCTTTTGGGAGGGGCACATGGAGTTTTTCCTTTGAGTCATCTAGGGAGGGACTCTGCTAAAGATTCAGAGTGTGGGGTAAAGGCAGTTTCATTGTCTCGGACTTAACACTCTCCATAATACCATTCAGTTTTCTCCTCTCCTTACACGGCTTAAACATAAGGTGGAATGAATTTGGGTTAAGAATGATGGAGAGAAGGCTCTTTTCCTGCTTTCTTGGTCTGCAAAGCTCCATGTCAGACTCCTGTCATCATATAATGTCAACTCAGTGTTCCTTCCCCTCTCCCTTCTATTTTCCTCCACCCTCCCATCTTTTTCTTATTATTCACATATATTTACTGAACATTTTCCTTTGGGGTTCCCACCAGAGGGAGAACCAAGCAGGAAGGGTCACAAGGAACACACTGGGTACCATTCAGAATCTTTTAGGGTCTATGCTTATTGTAGTTCAGAAATTCTGGAATTGCTAAACTGGGACTCCCCTTCCCTAGTTCCTCCATTCTGGGAGAATATTTGCACTATTATTAGCCACTATCATTTTTTTATGCTTTTTCAGCATCAGCATTCCTGGCCTCCAGGTGATGCCCTGATTTATTGCCAATATTTAAATTTTACCCAGTTCTGCTATTTCTTTGAGCCTCAAGTCAGCATCCCAAATCTCAGCTTCATAACACTGAGTGGAAGGCACAGGGCAGGGACCTGGGCTCCAGCATGCCTGGTTTTAACTCACAATAATTATTCTGTAAGCACTGAATTGAATTGGCACCACAATCCAGCCTCTGAAGCTAGCAACAGAAACAGGTTTTGGGCAATGACTGTGGGCCACAGACCATGAGTAACTGCCAGAGATTTGAAACAGGAACAAATAGAGTCAATATATGAAGTATTTACAGAAATCTTGAGATCCTTCAGGCCAGCAATTGTATTTTATCTGTCTTGGAATCCCTTGTGCAGTGCTCAGGTCTGAACATGCACATGTCTGCACATGTAAAGTAGTGTGAACGAAGAAAGATGTGCGGGAGTCTGATTGCAAAGAGCTGAAATCATAAGTGGAAACGTTTCAGAAGGCTTCTGAAATGGCAGATAAAGTGATATGGTGACTGATTGCCTACAGAAGGGAGAAAATAACAAGAACAGATTTTATGTTTTTCATTAAAAGTTTGGAGATTAGAGATACTAGGTCTTTAGATGGGAGACAAAGATTGAGGCAGAGGGGGCAAGTGTTAGCACTCAAGTAAGCATGTTGAGATTAAAGTCATACATGGCATCCAGATGAACACACAGGATTGACAGCTCCAAAGAAGACAAGTGGTCAGGGCAGGGGTCATCACTGGGAGGAAATGCTGAAGTTACCTTCTAGTAGGTGTTTTTTGCTGTGAGGGGAAAATAGGTATCTGAGTAAGATAGTGCAGAGAGAAAGAATGGCTTGGAAATGCGATTTGGTGAGAAATGAATCCTTATATGGAGTTGGTAGGTTTGGGTTACATCGAAAGTATTTCTGATGCTAAATACCAGTTCCTAACGACCTCTATTTAAAAATACTATTTTTCTGAAAACAAAGAGTGTATTTTGCTATGTAGTGTAGAGATTTACCATCCGCCCTCCCATCCTCCCATTTATCGATCCACATCCATCTGCCTCTTCATCCATCATCCGACCATCTGCTGCCCACTCCCCCACAGCTATACATTCATAACATTGTCAACCCTCATTGAGTTTCCTATTCCAGGGTGACCATCGCATAGAGGATTTTAGCATTAGTATTATTAATTAACATTTAAGGAGCATTTTACTTGGAGCAAGATTAGTATACAACTTTAAATCTTGAAGCTGCTATTTGAAACTCCCCCTTAGTTTTGCATCTCCTGGGTGATAAGGTCGAAGTGGGATCCTGGAGACTTCAGAGTCTTTAACATCTTCTTTTCCTGAACTTCAGCTTCATACACCTGAGCTGTGGACTTTGGGCACACCTTTCTTCTTTCCCCCAGCATTTCTACCCTCCCTTCTCATCCTAGAACATGTTCTTCTCCTGGTCTGTGGGAAATACACTGATTGGTAATTTTGATATGGTTGGGTAAGCTGAGAACAGAGAGGGCCCCGTTGGGGGTGAGATGGGCTAATTTATGGGTAGTTCTCAGTACAGACCTTGGAAAGGACCTCATAAAACTGCATGGTGATAACTTTCACAGGAGTGGAGAGACCTTCAGTGGGTCTCTTTTTCAGGTCTGAGGTGGTGGAGGGTTTCCCAATCCCTATCTTTCTTTCTCTTAACTCTCTTCCTTGTTGTCTGTCTTTTAATCCCCCTTTTCTGGAGTGGAATCATTGCTTATCTCCAAGTCAGCCTCCTTCTGGACTCAGGGTTAGCCGTGTCCTCTCTATGATGGGGAATGAGGTTGGGCCACCTCATCATCTCCTTTGATATCTTAGTTTCTCTTTTACCACCAGAAAGGGGAATGGAGAGTGGTTTGTGTGTATAGCATGGTTAAATTCACTTTGCCTTTTTATGAATTCATTTCAGGAACCCCACAGGAGAAGAAGGCTACAATACCCCAGGTCTGTACATACCTGTGTGCTAGTTTCACCACACCCACCCTGTGTATCCCTCCTTGTTGTGATAGGAGCGGCGGGCTACGTTCCTGGCACCCGGCTGCCCTGAATCACGGCTGCCTGGCTAGCTTATGCCCAAAAATAATTACACGGAAACTGTATTATTTTAAACACTGCTTGGCCCATTAGTTCCAGCCTCTTATTGGCTAGCTCTTACATATTGATCTAACCCATTTCTAGTAATCTGTGTTGCCCATGAGGTGGCTTACCAGGGAAGATCTTAACCTGCGTCTGTCTGGAGTGGGAGAATCATGGCGACTCACTGACTCAGCTTTCTTTCTCCCAGCATTCTGTTCTGTTTACTCCACCCACCTAAGGGTTGGCCTATCAAATGGGCCTAGGCAGTTTCTTTATTAATTAACCAATGAAAGCAACAGAGTAGAAAGAAATCACTCCCACATCCCTCCTTTCCCTTCTGCTTTGGGCTGTATAAACATATGTTGGCCCTAACCTCCAGAACCTTTATGGTAATTTTCCTTCTATAACCATCTGTTTCCCTAGAACCTTCAGCCCTCTGCTGATGGCTGATCTTCCCAAATGGTAAGTTCTGGACCAGTCTGAACCAGAGAATAAAACAAAACATAGAATAATATGAGTAGTCCCAGAATTTTACCCCCGCCCCCTGGTGACCACTTTGTTCTTGGTTGTGTGCCTATTCATCAAAGAGGTTCTATATAGAAGGAGCATGGAGTTAGATGCTATATCTTGAAGGGCTAACAGATGTTGTGCTTGACTATTGGGGAAATGCTAGGAAGAGGATTGGCCTCTCCAGAACCTCTGTGATGCTGGTCCTTTCACAAGTCACAGTAGTTAAAAGCATAGACGTTAGAAATGAGTAAGTTTGGGTCAATCTGGCTTTGTCTGTTCCTATCTGTGTAAGCTTAGCTTCTTTTCTTTCTCCAAGAAGGAAACACCTATCTTTCATAGGCTGATGTGCATGTTAAATGTGAGGTGAGAGTAGCTATTTACCTGTGGGCACTAAGTGAGTATGAAGAATGGGGTTCATAGTCTCTGTAAAAATCGTGTCATCTGGTCCTTCTACTGGTTCCAACTATACAATAACCCTTTGTCAGATGAGGGAACTAAGACCAAGAGAGTAAGTGGCCCAAGGTCATAGTCAGCAAGGGGCAGATTTGAATATGACTTGAACAGTACAGTTCTGCAGCCGTGTTCTTAACCGCATAGCACATTGCCTCCTAGATTGTTGGGGTATAGATCTTGGCACGTGGTTAGCACTCCACCAGTGACAGCCATGACCCTGAGCCTCACACCACTATTTCTACAGCCTTCAGTGTTTTCACTCATGTGTTCCCTTCCCAGTTCCTAACACACAAGCTCTGCAAGGACGGGATGGGTTTGTTGGCTGTTTTATGTGTGGTTATATCCACAGGGTCTAGAACTGTATTTGCTATGGAGAAATGGCTTTATAAATCCATAAAGGAGTGAGTCACTGACTCCTTCATCTGTCAGCAAAGGTGCTGAGCACCTTTGGTATGTCAGCTTCTGTGTCAGGTACCAGGGTAAGATAGCATCTCTGGTCTTGAGCTTCTTCCATTCTGGTGAGGGAAATAGATTAGTGAGCCAGCAGCTCAGTTTCAGTATGATGCACCCCAGGGGTTAGCAGGCATCAGAGTGAACGGAACGGGAGACCCTTTATGCTGATGCCTACTTTGATTTAGTGCTGACCTCTGATGTTCTTCTAGTCAGCAGATTACTGTCTATTCAAGAGTAACTTGCATTCATCTGGATGAAGGATGAATTCTTACAAAGAAGAGGACAGGGCAAGGTGGTATTTGGTCATGTAGGGTGTGTGGAGCACAGCTCCAGGGGTGTTGTTATCATAGACTGCAATGGGAAGAGGCCCATCAAAGTTGTAAAATGTGATTCTGTGACATCTGCCTTTAAGGCATCTCTGAACCATTTAATTGAAGGCCTTGAGGATTAGAGATGATTCACATAAAGCCTTTGAGGTCATCGCTATTCATTTTGTGAGCCCCGATGAGAGTCAGAGTGTGTCACAAGCCTTGTGGGTACATTCACTGGTAAAGACAGTGAGTTTGTATGGCACCCCATTACTTTTGAAGCCTATGTGGGCATGGGCCACCCTGATGTCAACAAGACATTGTTATGACTCCTGGTTTTAATGCAAACATAGGATCCTTTTGTCTGACACCTACTCTTCAGTTAGTGCTATATTGGATATGGTCTGATATGGTACTAGGCACAAGGAGCCCTTGACAACTTTATAGAATTGTAATTAGCAGATTTGTTTGTTAAAACATGCCTTCTTTCACTTTCTCAGGTTTCAACAAATGGGCAGAAGAGGGGGCTGGGAATTCTGAAACTGTTCCCTTTGTGAAGGCTGGAGCTCAAGTTAGAAGGAAGGCTTGAGAGTTTAGTGGAAACCTGTTCTCAAGGGGAGGCGGATGCCGCAGCAATGGGACTTAAATCTTGCTGATTCGTCTGTGGCCCTTGCATTAGTCTATGGACTTGCCTTGCTTAGAGTCTAGAAGGCCCATATTTGATTCACTTGTTTCCAGGATCTGATTCTACCATGATGATATTGTGCCACACCCAAAGCCCAGTTAGTGTTTTCCACTGTGATTGCTGTTCTGTCATCGCAAGGTTCTTTCATACAGCAAACTAATCTCTGCCTTTTGCCTTGGGTCACATTAGTGGGTTAGACTATCAGGATATGGTTGAAAGAATACCACCTTGGAAAATCTGATGTTGTCTTTGGTTCTGTGATTTGGGGAGAGCGATTTTCTTGTCTGAGCCACAATTTCTTCATTTGTAAACGTTATTTTCACATTAGTGAAGAGGAGGGCTTCCTTTGTCACCCTTGGGAGGATGCTGAGGCCAGAATGCTTATGTTACCTCAGATTCATAAACTGTGACATAATCCCCAAAGCAAATTGTCTAAAGGGGGCCTTGAGAGGATGGGAGGAATGGGTTAGTGCCCTTAGGAGAGGCATCCACAGGAGCTTGCTTGCTTTCTGTGCCTCATGAAGGCTCACCAGGAAGATTGCTGTTCAAAAACAAAACATAAGCCCTCCCCGGACAACAGTTTTCCTGTCATTTTGATCTTAACCAACCTCTTAGGATGTAACGGAAAGCTTTATAAATCACCCAGCTAATAACATTTCATTACAGTAGCGCAAACCAAGACGCGAATGAGAAGTTGTTTGGCATGGTGTTTATGTTGGGGGAATGTGACACACAGTTGCTTGTTTGTTATTCCAGCAGGCTGGTTGTTTTCCAGTGACTTTCATGGTTCTAGTCACATGGAACTCTGGACACAAAGGCATCTTCAGTTTCTAGTCATCAAGGCATCACCCATACTGGCAAAGAACACCTTAGTTGATGAGGGAAGTGCTGCATCACTCCCAGATTCCCACCCGGCAGTGGAGGCAGTTCTAAAAACCAAGCTCTCAGGCTATCAGTTGCTTAAAACACTTGAAGTTTCTTTATCTTGCATTCACCATGAAATGTCCGTGTTATTGGTGGATATGCTCTCGGCTTGCTCTGTTTAGAGACCGGGCTTCTTCATTTTGTGGCTACCCAAACCCAGCAGGGCAGTGGTTCTTTTCTAGGATGATCACTAGGCTCATGTAGAAGCTTCAGAACTCACACCTGGATCTCACCCCAGACTCTGACCAAACCGCTCTGTTGTGTGGTCTTTGCTCTGGGATTTTTTAAAGCCTTGGTGAATATAGCATGCTGCTGGTGTTCAGAATCAGCAGCCTGTCTTGACATCCTCTTCTTTTGTCTCAGAGAGTGAAAAAGCACCAAAGGAGATGGTGAGTCTACTGCTTGAAAGCCTCTGCCTACTTGGGATGAAAAACAGTATCTCCCATTGTCTATCTACATGGCTACCTAGGGTTCTAAGTAAGTGTTGACGTGCAATCCTAGACTAAGTGGTGTTTCTTGAAACTGGGTCTCTAAGGCATCAAGGAGACATACATTTCAATTGGTTGTACATTTGTGCTGCAGGGGCCAGCAGGTTGATTCCTCCAAATGCTATAAGAGCTGGCTCCCAGCCAAGAAGCCCGGAGTTGTTAGCTTTCCAAATGTATGATTTTATGCCATATAGCTTAAATATGTTGGTTGAGGAAGAAAAAGGCCTTTCCTGGGGTTTTCATCTGATCACTCTGGACGTGAGAGCCATGGGCACCCCATATTTTTGCCTACAATCAGGCATTAAGGAGTAGTTTGTTGTAACACATTCTGTTACAATCCTCACCCACTGTTTCCTAAGCTTGTTTCTGAAGATAAGCTTAGTAACTTCCCTTAATTGTCCCCAACTGTAAACTGTATAGACACGACTTTGCCGAAATGCTTCATCATATAGCACAACATACCTGATTTGCCTTATATAAGACAATATCTTCTTGGTCCAGGAAGGGAGCTGGACAGGGCAGGGGCTCTTCTGAGCTCAGTCGGGAAGTCATGCTGGGATGGAGGTGAGGGAGTGGGATGGAGGAGGGGGTTGGGGAGGTGAGACACCTCTTGGCCTTTAATTGGGGAGGTGCTAGAAATAGAGAACTTCTCAGTACGAGCCAGCAAACAGACAGCTGATAACCCACCCTATCAGTTCTAGCCTGGCTTTGTGTGCCTCCTATCCATAGGGTTAGGGTTAGGATCCATTCTACATATGTGTATTGTGTGCATGGCAGGTATACACTCAGTGACAGCAAGAGGAGCCAAAGGCTGGGGCAAGTCTGGGGCACTGAAGCTAGACTTTGGAGGTTTTCCCATTTCCCTCTCTGGTAGCCATGTTCTTCAGCTACATAGCACCATTGGGTTCCCCACAGTGAGGAGGGAGTTGGGGCTCCACAAGTGTCACTGAGTGGTTTTCTCCCAGGGTGCACAGATGACAAAGGTGAAGTGGCAGCTGCTCATGTACACCAGCCTCACAGGTTAGTTTCCTTATTTGAAGGGCGGCAAACAACACCATCAAGTTCTCTTGCAGAAAGCCTGCTTGTGGCTCTTCCTGTGGGCTCTCTGAGCCCTTAAATTTTGTTTTTATTGAAACATAAGAGTGATGTGGGATTCCCCTCTGTATGCTGTGAATATGTTCTGTTACCATTGGTTAATAAAGAAGCTGCTTTAGGCCTATGGCAGCACAGAATAGAGTAAGGCAGGAATTCCAAACAGAGATAGAGGAGAAAAAAAGGTGGAGTCAGGAGACACCACGTATCTGCCAAAGAAGACAGATTCCCCGGAACTTTACCAGTAAACCACAGCCTAATGGTAAAGCACAAAATAATAGAAATGGGCAAATTTAAGATGTAAGAGTTAGTTAATAAGAAGCCTAAGCTATTAACCAAACAGTGTTGTAATTAATATAGTTTCTGTGTAATTTTTTTGGATCTGGGCAGCTGGAACAAACAAGCAATCTCCTACTACAGAAGAGTCTGCCATCCACATTGCTGAAATGCTACCCAGCATGCAGTGTATGCCAGGCACTGTTCTTCACATTTTGTTTTAAAAGTGACTCAAACTTCATTGCAGATATTCAGGGTATCTATTTTTGTCCCATTTTTTAAAGATGAAAAATATAGCCCCAGAGACAGTAAGGCATGTGCCCAGGGTCATGGAGCTTGTTAAGAGGTGTGCAATACTCTGGTTTCAAAGTTACCTCCTGCCTGTTCTGATCCCTAGCTGGTGGTCTAAAACATCTTTGTAGATGAACAATGAGTTGTTACATATAAGGGATGGGCTATGCTATTTTATGAGGCAGGATTTTGCAGTACTGAATCAAAATACATCCTCTATTCTTTCAGAAAAAAAATATGGTCCTGCAGCACAATGCTCAGCAAGCTTATTTGCTTTTCCCTTTCCCTGTACCAGCGACAGGAGACAATGTGACTTTTCATTTCCTAAACTGTGATCTTAGCTGTTCTTAAGATGGAACTGAACCAAGATGACATGGTGGTGACATGGGAGCCCTCAGAGATGCGGGGTCCTTACTTATGGAAAATCCATATGTTGGTCCTAAAGTATATTCACTATTATAATTCCTTTGATTTGATTTGGTCACGATGTTATAACATTAAATATTTAAAGGCTATATTAAAACTTGCTGGAAGTGGTGGTTCACACCTTTAATCCCAGCACTCAGGAGGTAGAGGTAGATGGATCTCTGTGAGTTGGAGGCCAGATGGTCTACCAAGAGCTTCAGGATTGCTAGGGTTGTTCCACAGAAACCTTTTCTCAAAACAAGCAAAAACAAGCTAATAAGAGTTATTGGAGCATCAAAACAGGGCGTCTCAGTTTGAAAAAATATAGTAACTTGCAATGAGGTTTCGAAGAGGAGTGTAAACTGCCCTGTATTTCTCAGAATACTTAAATTTAGTGTGGCCATGACAAAGGAACCATGGGATTTTGACGTGGCACAGGGCAGTGAGAAAGATGAAGAGAAAGTGTCCTGGTTAGGACCCTCAAGTCAAATTTCATTAAAGGTGTCATAGTACATCCAAGTTCTTCATACCCTCTGACCTCTCCACTAGTCACGCTGGCTCCATGAACTTTGCACAGACCGTGGGCCTGTGGTCCCTTTGTGAGGACAGATTTTGTTGAGAGTAGAGAAGGGACCCATTGGATCCTACTGTCCTAAATTCTCCAAGACTTGGTTGTGGATGAGGTTGTATGCACTATAACCACTGTGTGGAAGAAACAGGCTTGTGTAGAAAAAGGCCAGCAGTTTCTTCACACTTACATTGACTTCCTGTGAATATGGTCCCTGGATGAAAGAGCTGGCGGACCTTCATGCTCTCCACAGGTCTAGTGGACCTCTTCATCTGTGCAGACTCAGTTCAGGAATTAGAATGGCCAGTCTAAGAGAGATATCAAAATTCTTCAGTAGCTGCCCATGATTGGACCTTTCCTACTCTGGAAGTCTTCAGGTGAATGGGGCCCTTGGCGGGCACCCACCCACTTTGCTGCCATGTTGATCCTTTGCAGACTGATGGGAGAAGAGGGAAGCGGGTCAGCTGTTTCTATTGGCTGGAAGGACGCATGCGTGTTTAAAGAAAGGCCCTTTCCGGGGAGTCATCTCTTAGGGCTCTTAGGGGTCTCCCTGCTGGGTCCTTCTCCTTGCCCCACTTTCCCAAGCACTTGTTTAGGCTTTCTTCCTCCACCTCGGGGTGCTGGGACTTCTGCAGCCTCTCGCAGGTACCCCTCTCAAGGCCCACAGTGACTTTGCCATCTCTCACATGGGGCTCAAGAGCAAGCTCCCGAATTTCTCAGGTGTGGGCTCATCTCCACAGCAGTTTTCCTCAGTTAGCACTGGGTGGTAGCTGATCCATTTCTAAAATTCATTACATCCTGGATGGTGAGAACCTCTGTGCATAAGGACTGCCACCTTTCTTGGGCATGAGCTATGGGCCAGTCGTCACTGTCCCCCTACTGCAGAAGTCACACAGTCGAGCATGCTGGGGGCTTGCCTTGGAGCCTATTTTGGGGAGAATTTTTAGAAGCTGCTCCTCCCAATCCTGAATAGAGATGAGGTGGCAGCCGCTAGCCTGTCTCTCCCATGTCAGCATCTCTTTTTTTTTTCATTTTTTTTTATTGAGAAAAGGAGAAAAAAAAAACAAAACAAGTTTCCACCTCCTCCCAGACTCCCATTTCCATCCCACCCTTCTCCCCCTCTTCCCACCCTTCTCCCCCTCCCCCCACTTTTCTCCCACTCCCTCTCCAGTCCAAAGAGCAGTCAGGGTTCCCTGCCCTGTGGTAAGTCCTAGGTCCTCCCCTCTCCGTCCATTTCTAGGAAGGTGAACATCCAAACTGGCTAGGCTCCCACAAAGCCAGCACATTACGTAGCTTAGAGTTGGCAAGAGACTTGAACCTAGAGTGGCTCCCAGATGCCCAAGCCAAGGTCCCCAGTTAGTTCCTTGGGCAGCTGAGGATAGGGAACCTGAAATGACCCTATCCTATAGTAATACTGACGAATATCTTGCATATCATCAGCATCTCTTAAAATCCTTCTTTGGCCCAGTTTTGCATGTTTATCTTGCTGGGGTCCACACGTCAGGAAACACGCTCTTTTTATTCTCCTTGTAAACTTTTTGTTGTGTGTATCTGCCTGGGAGGCTTGCCCCTTATGTCTTTTGATACTGTATCTATTGTGTCTGCCACTGAACCTAAGCAGAAAATGTTCTGTTCTCATATTTTGGGTGAGCTTGTGACTCCTGTGGGCTGTCACCAGTCTCACAGGGGTAGATTGGAGCCTTTGGACGCCAACCCACAGGCAGTTGGCCAGGACACACTGCTCACCCGGAAGAAATAGGAAGAACTTTCTGTGATGTTAATGCTTTGGCCCACAGTGTAGATTCTTCAAGTTTATGCTTCCCTTCCTTGTTCCCTGGCCCTCAGCCAGTTTTCCTTGAGCTCCTTGCTGAGTGGTAACTGTATTCTGCTGAAATCGACTATAAAGACTGACTGCACTGCCCTGGCTTATGCAGGCCTCTGGTAGGGCTCAGGAAAGAGTACACGATGCTTTACAAGATGTTTCCACTTCCCAGAAGCCCTCCCCACACTACAGACATGCTGCAGAGCCCTGCTGAGTAGAAAGTCCCCAGGTTGGACAGAGCTTGAGTGAGACCCCTAAACCCTCTCCCAGCACAGAGCTGTAGGCCACTGCTTCCCTGAAGTGGGAGTAACCATGTAGGGCTTAAGAAGTGGTCTCTGTGCAGTGGGAGACCAGCTTGGAGTCTTCATTGTTTCAGTTTTAAATCTTGTAAACATTTTCCTGGGACTTAGATGGGAAATCTGTGATATCGTAGATCCTTCTGTATATGTATTGCTTTTATTGGTTAATGAATAAAGAAGCTGCTTTGGCCTGTGATAGGGCAGAGTAGAGTTATGTGGGAAAACTAAACTGAATGCTGGGAGAAAGAAGGCTGAGTCAGTGAGAAGCCATGTAGCAGCATAGGAGACAGATGCTGGATGTTGGACAGAGCCTTACCAGTAGGCCACAACTATATGGCGATACACAGAAGAATAGAAATGAGTTAATTTAAGATATAAGAGCTAGCCAATAAGAAGCATGAGCTAATAGGCCAAAGAGTGTTGTAATAAAACAGTTTCTGTGTGGTTGGTCTGTGCTGCCAGGAAACAAATGAGCAGTCTCCGCCGACACATCTGTAACATGGTAATAGTATGTGATTAGATGAGATAATCCATGTAAGCTGTGAGGTATGTTTACCTGTGTAGCTATGACTCTCATTAAATCAGTGTGATAACCCACAGAAAGCTAGGACATACTTGGCGCTCCACGCACACACAGCTGCTACGTCAGGGCTCAGTCATTCTCGGCCTCCCATTTTCCTTTTGCTTTCGAACTTTTCTATTGCCTTTTGCATTTAAATGTCTTGCCAAATGAGTCAGGTGAAATGATAACATTGAAATGTTTGGATTCTTAAAAATTGATGAAAAAGTATTCTGTGCTTATACCTCAAAAGAAAGCAACAAAACATAAAAATTTCAGCCATGCCTTTGTGTTAGTTGTGCCCCCAAATCATCTGAGTAATATATACATGAGCAAAACACTTCATGGCAACCCAGAATCTATCTTCAGAATCAAACTTCTATAGTAGTCACAGAGTTATAATCACACTCATTCCTGAGATTCAGCATAATGAAACACTACCCCATTCCACCGGAGTACAGATTGTTCATCTGTACTTAGAATTACATGAAGTTTGTGACAGAGAAATCTTGTGTAGGGTGCTCCTCTTTGGGAACCAGACAGGGTCTCGAGTATGTTTTGTTTCCTTTTCCTCGTGCCTCCTCCCCATTTTGTTAATATTTACAGTTGTTGCTTGCTGTTTCAGTAGAGAAAGACAGAAGTGCTCATGAATGGCCTCATAAAGGAAGCTCAATTTAGGAAGTCTCATTCACTTTGGATTTATTAGCTCTTTAGAGCACTCTGGAAGTCCAGAGTTCCATTTTGACTTTGCGTTAGTCATACCATGAAATCAGTAATCTCAGCCTGGAGACATCAGGCTACTTGGGAGACAAGAGCTTTCCAGCTGCCAGCAACTTTTCTTTGGCTTAAGACCTCAAGATTGTGGGTATATATTTGGGGATGGGAGGTCTGTTCCCCAAGGATACAGCCATTCAGCTATGTTCCACCCCTACAGGTGGAGTCATCAAGTCCTAGAAATAGAGATTGTGAGTAGATGTGGAACAGTGCAGAAAGATCACACTTGAATTAATGACCAGCAGAAGGCAACCTTGCCAAGGTGGCCTGAAGGGTTGGTTGAGTGACTTGAGCTAGCTGCTGGAAGGACGGGCCAAGGTGTGCTTGGGTGTCAAGGAAGGCATGTGCTGATGGGAGTTTTAAATGGGTCACAGGCTTGGGCTTTGTTCAGACAGGCCAAGAGGAAGAGGAAGCAGATCCAGAAGACCTTCCTTGGCTTCAGATTTCAGTGAGGACTTGCCTGCCATGGAAACAGACAGCTTTTGGGGTGGTGCTTGGATTTGGCTTCCTGTGCCAATGCCAGTGTTTGGAAATATAGGAAAAGAGAATTATACCAGATCTTCGAACCTTCTAACTAAGGCTTAGGGACAAGATAATAAAGCTTAAGGGAAAGCAGAAATTGATATATAAATTACAATATAAATACACAACTGCTTTCAGATATCCCGTGATTATTTTTTTTGGGGGGGGGGACTACTTCAGCAAACATCCACAACTCTGGAGGGCAGATCCAAAGACTTCCGAGAATGGATGGTCAGCAGCTGCCATAAACCCATGACTCTCGCTCTGCAGGAGACCACAGTCAGGCAGCTTCTGGAGGAATCTATTTTGAGTAACCGTTTTGTGAGAATTGAGGTTGCTGAAGTGCCAAAGCTCAGGGAGTAGGGGAGAAGGGAGGAACTGGGGTGGATTGGAGGAATTCTGCTTAGGCTTAGGCTTACGCTCCTTCCTGAATGGAACAAGAGGATTACAGACAGGGTCAGCAGTCTAGAGCATCACCACAGAAAAGCAAGCTTGGATCTCATTTAGACCGTGGGGTACCATGAGAAAGCTGAAAGGTTTAACGACAACATTTGTTGTCTTTACAAAGACATTTTGTTCTGTTTAATTAGTTAAGGGAGAATACTAGGAAGGCACTAGTCACGGTTGTGGGCAAGTCAGAGGGCATTTTAGCTGGGTACTCGGGGCAGAAGGGAGCCTGCCTCTCTGAAAGCTCCTCTCTCTGTCAGGTGTTCTCAGATATAAAAGGGATCATTTACCACAAACTCTAGTGAGGTGGTCTCATTTCATTTGTATGCTGGGGAAGCTGAGGACCAAGGAAATTAGTTATTTGTTGTCACACTGCTGAAGAAGGATCTGAAGATTCTTGACACACCTTTACAAACCACTGCATTTATGTGAAAACTTTGTTCACCACTAATGTGTACTACAGAGGAATGGCTATTCTACTATGTAAGTCCTCTGCCAGGTTGCCAGAAATAAACCCATTTGAGGTAAAGCTAGAGGAGGGATGAGATGTGGTCATTCATATTCAAAGCTTGCACATCTTAAGAATTCAATAAATGCCATTTATCACAATGATAATGATGATTATAATGAAGATGATTAAATAGTCTCTTCCCAAAAGGATTTCCTCTGTCAGACTATTGATTTCTGCAAAAGAATCAGCCTAGTAGAATACAGATTGCCATCTCGGCATCATTACTTATGAAGCACTTATAAAATGAAGCCTCAGGCTCGGGAGCCCAGAGCTTCCCTCCGCGTTCTACTGCCTCTCAATGACTGCTGCGTGACTCTGCTTACACGTGACGGAAAACGAGATGTTTCCGTTTTGCTGTTGTCCTTCATTGGTAAGACTGTCAGGGTTTCCTTGTTCTTAGAGCTGTGATAACTTGCTGACTAGGTAGCAAATCTTTTGTTAGGCGTATGCCCAGCCCTTTCCTCTGCTGAGTGACAGGTGTTCTCTTAGTTATCAATTAACTTTCTTTTTGGTATGTCCCAAGACATCTTCTCCTGAGCAATGTCCATGTTGCCTTTGTAAAGACAACATTCTTTGCAGAAGGAAAACTCCATTTAGAGCTGAGGGATGATCAGATCTTCTTTTAACTTTGACTTCCATACAAGAATGCCAGGTAAACAGTTGATTAAAAACACTGAAAATAGTTGCTGGGGGACCAAAGAAGAGGCTTGGTAGAATTTTACCTGATTTAGGCTCACCAGCCCTTAGCTGGTGAGGTCCAATGTGGTCCTTGGCACACGTAAAAACCAAGACTCTAGATTTGAATTTCAGCTCCACCACATACTTGTTGAATGAACTCGGTGGGTTTCTCCCTCTTTCTGTGTCTCACTTTCTTCTTTGCTAAAACAGGGACATTAGCAGCAGCTATTTCAGAGTCTTCGCCAGTGTTAAATGAATTCTGAGAGCCAGGAGTAGTGCCCGGCACCTAGACAGCAGAGGCATGAGAGGGTTATGGGGTCAGAGTTATTTCCCCTGCCAGCCTCAACCAAAGGCCTGTCTACTAGCATTTTACTGAAAACACAGTCAAGGGTAGAGTATTTCCCATGGATCTCCAGGAAGGCAGAACTGAGTGGCTTCCTGGGTGGCTGCAATCTGGTAAACAATTTTCTGAAACACTTAATTTGCTCTTTTGGAATGTATTTGGCCTTGGGGAAATGCTGGTCCCAAGGGGGAACATTTCATTTCTTTTAGAAACTGTAGCTTTTGGAAGTTTAAGAGACTTGCCTGTTTAGTCAGCTTCTCACTAAATGCTGTTGGTGGCATCTATGCCCTCAACACTCTCTAGGCCTTTATGGATCATCTTCAGCATGCCGTGTTTTTCTCTTTGTAGAATCACATTTTGTTAGGTGATATAAACAATTAAAGAGGCAATCACAGTTTGGTGTGATGAAGACTATCATAATATTATGAGAGACCAGTAGGTTCTTGTGTGAGGGCATGTGTGAGCACCTTATGATTTTGTTTAGGAAGGCTGAGAGCAACTATTTTGCAAATCTGTAGTCTAAGAAGTACATAAAAGGGAGTGATCCGGAGTTTCCACCATGCATGACGTCTTTAACAGCCCTCGTGTCATTATTAGAGAGAGCAGTCAGTCTCTGACATTGGAGATGGTCACTGGAAGACTGTTAGTAAACAGATTAAATTGTCATTGGTGCTGTCCCTTCCCTCAGGCCAGTACTAACCGGAAATGAAGATAGGTGAGACTGGATTCTTTCCTCACATTTTCCCAGCCTCCAGTACCTGGTGTTTCACTTAAGCTAAAACCAGGAGTGAAATGTCCTAAATTCTGTGCTAGCAAGCACTACTATGAATCTTTTTTTTTTATTGAGAAAAGAAAAAAACATAAACAAAAAACAAGTTTCCACCTCCTCCCAACCTCCCATTTCCCTTCCCCTCCTCCCACCCTTCTCCCCCTCCTCCCACCCTTCTCCCCCTCCTCCCACCCTTCTCCCCCTCCCCCCACCCCTCTCCCTCTCCCTCTCCAGTCCACAGAGCAGTCCCGGTTCCCTGCCCTGTGGTAAGTCCTAGGTCCTCCCCCCTCCGTCCATATCTAGGAAGGTGAACATCCAAACTGGCTAGGCTCCCACAAAGCCAGCACATTAAGTAGGATCAAAACCCCATGCCATTGTCCTTGGCGTCTCATCAGCCCTCATTGTTTGCCATGTTCAGAGAGTCCGGTTTTATCCCATGCTTTTTCGGTCACAGTCCAGCTGGCCTTGGTGAGTTCCCAGTAGATCAGCTCCACTGTCTCAGTGGGTGGGTGCATACCTCGTGGTCCCGACTTCTTTGCTCATGTTCTCCCTCCTTCTGCTCCTCATTGGGACCTTGGGAGCTCAGTCCAGTGCTCCTGTGTGGGTCTCTGTCTCTATCTCTATCCATCACCAGATGAAGGTTCGATGATGATATGCAAGATATTCGTCAGTATTGCTCTAGGATAGGGTCATTTCAGGTTACCAATCCTCAGCTGCCCAAGGAACTAACTGGGAACCTCATCTTGAGCACTTGGGAGCCCCTCTAGGGTCAAGTCTCTTGCCCACCCTAAAGTGGCTCCCTTAACTAAGAATTGTGGTTCCGTGCTCCCCTATCCACCCTTCCTTTATCCCAATTCTCCTGTTTCCCCATGTCCCCCCTCCTTCCCTTCTACCTTTTCTCTCCCCATCTCCCCTTACCCCCATCCCACCCCACCCCCAAGATCCCAATTTTCTCCCCGGCAATTTGGTCTACTTCCCTTAGCCAAGCAAAGGACATTGTCACTAAGACACAAAGGCAACCTACTGACTGGGAGAAGATCTTCACCAACCCCGCAACAGACAAAGGTCTGATCTCCAAAATATATAGAGAACTCAAGAAACTAGACTTCAAAATGCTAATTAACCCAATTAAAAAATGGGGCACTGAACTGAACAGAGAATTCTCAGCAGAAGAAGTTCAAATGGCCAAAAGACACTTAAGGTCATGCTCAACTTCCTTAGCAATCAGGGAAATGCAAATCAAAACAACTTTGAGATATCATCTTACACCTGTCAGAATGGCTAAAGTCAAAAACACCAAGGATAACCTTTGCTGAAGAGGCTGTGGAAGAACGGGTACCCTCATCCATTGCTGGTGGGAATGCAATCTTGTGCAACCACTGTGGAAGTCAGTGTTTCGGTTTCTCAGGAAATTCGGGATCAACCTACCCCTGGACCCAGCAATACCACTCCTGGGAATATACCCAAGAGATGCTCTATCATATGACAAAAGCATTTGTTCAACTATGTTCATAGCAGTATTATTTGTAATAGCCAGAACCTGGAAACAACCTAGATGCCCTTCAATGGAAGAATGGATGAAGAAAGTATGGAATATATACACGCTAGAGTACTACGCTGCGGTAAAAAACAATGACTTCTCGAATTTTGCATGCAAATGGATGGAAATAGAAAATACTATCCTGAGTGAGGTGTCCCAGACCCAAAAAGATGAACATGGGATGTACTTGCTCATAATTGGTTTCTAGCCATAAATAAGGGCCACGGAGTCTACAATAGGTGAACCTAAAGAAGCTAAGTAAGAAGGTGAACCCAAGGAAAAACATATAGTTATCCTCTTGGCTAAGGGAAGTAGACCAAATTGCCGGGGAGAAAATTATGAATCTTTAAAATTTTGTGGTTTGCATTTTTTTGAGTGACTGAGATTGATTTTCTTTGTTCATATATTTGATTTCTATATAGGCATGTTTGTTTTTAAAGAAGTTTTCCATTTATACCACTTTTAGGGGTACCCCTCCACTCAGTCACCCTCATTTATTCTGTTTCAACATTTACAGATTTAAAAATATTGCAAAATGTCCACATGATATTTGGATAGTCAAACAAGTACTGGAATTAGCTAGTGGATTTTTCAGCTGTGGGAAAGGCATTATTTCTTTGTAAAGGTGTTATGTGTCAAACCACGAGCATGTTTTTGTAGAAAGTCATTTGGGTAATTTGGGGATAATCTCAGGGCAGGTGCTATCACATGAAATTGCCAAGTAGGTGTATTTCCCTTCCTATTATTATGGTTTATTTTTTGGAAGCCAAAAGGAATGAGAATGTTAAGTGGTGTGGGTAGAAGTTCAGAGAGTGAGACGTAGAGGAGAAAGAGGAGAAGGAAAAGGAGAAGGAGGAGGAGGAGAAGAAGAAAAAGAAGTTGCATTTGGAGATCAGTGCACATAACCTTGTCACTTAACAGTTCTGTGACCCTGAGTGAGTATCTTAAATTTCTCAACAGCATATATCTTACCTGTAATATGAATAATGATGACCTCTGAATTTCTACATCTGTCAGGGCAGCTTTAGATGTAAGAAATCCTACAATTCCAGTGGCTTAACACAAAGGGAATACATTAAAAAAATATTTCTGCTGACATTTTTCCTTTTAAAAGGGTTTTAAAGTTAAAATATAGCTCAAAAAGCTAAACAAAAGTGCAAACCAAAAGCTTTGTAGGTCAATTAGGCTATGAGAAAACAAACCTCTGGAATCAGCAACTCAACCCCTTCTAAAGTCCAGTTGCTCCCTTCCAAGTCGCTTAAGGCTTTTCACGTTCAATGCGTTATGTAGGTGTTGTGTTTGGCAAGAGTGTCTTGCCATCAGTTTGTAGAGAACAATCAATAGCCTTGTCAATAACCTGAGTCATTTAGGGGTTCCACTGTCACCTCTTTAGTCAACAACTTGACTGTATGTGCCCATTTCTGGCACTAAAAGTTTCATTTGGAGATAAGATATATACAGTTGGGCTCTGCCTCCCTATTATTGGATTTTATTTAGTTTCCTTTTATATAAATATATATTTTAGGAAGCTTCTACTGTATTAAATTTCTATATAACCCCTAAAATGGCCCTTAGATTTAGCTGTCTCTCCCATGTCCTCTCCCCCACCCCCTCTTCTCCGTCCCTCCCTGTCTGATCCTCCCATTTCAGTCCCCACCCCACCCATTCATAACTGTTTATTCTATTTCCCCTTCCTAAGAAATTCATTCTTCTACCTATTCCTTACTCTCTACCCAACTTCTGTGTTTATGTGGATTATAATTGCTTACCAATTACTTAACAGCTAACATCCAAATATAAGCAAATACATACCATACTAGTCTTTCTGAGTCTGAATTACCTGACTCAGAATGGTTATTTTTTTCTAGTTCCATCCATTTACCTGTGATTTTATTTTGGTTTTTAATGTCGAGTAATATTCCATTGTGTGAATGTACCACATTTTCTTTAGCCATTTATCTGTTTAGTGACATCTAGGTTGTTTCCAATTTCTCGATATTATGAATAGAGCTGGGCAAATATCTTTGTGGTAGGATGAAGCATCCTTTGTGTTTATATGCTCACGAGTGGTATAACTAGGTCTTGAGGTAGATTCCAGCTTCCAAGGAACCACCACGCCAATTTCCATAGTGGCTGTACAAGTTTGCATTTCTACGAGCAAATGTTACATACTCACCCCTTTGAGCTCACATTTATTTTATTATCTTGGCCATTCTGATGAATGTAAGGTGATTTGATTTGTGTTTCTCTGATGATGTTGAACTTTTCTTTAAGTTCTTCTCAGCAATGTGAGATTCTGCTTTTGAAAATTCTGTTTAGATATCATATTTTTAAATTGTTATTTGGTTTTTGATGTCCAGTTTTTTGAGTTCTTTTCATATTATGGATATTAGTCCTCTATTGGATATGTAGTTGATAAAAATATTTTTCTATGTTGTAGGCTTTTGTTTTGTCCAAATGTTGGTGTTCTTTGCTGGGCAGAAGCTTTTCAGTTGCATAAGGTCCCATTTATTAATTGTTGATCTTAGTGCCTGGGCTGATGTTCAGAAAGTCTTTTCTTGTGCCAATGAGTTCAGGCTATTCCCCTCTTTTCATTTTATCAGACTCATGTATCTGATTTTATCCTAAGTTTTTTATCCACATGGTGTTGAGTTATGGATTCTTCTACATAATAGATCCAGCACCCTGTTGTAGATGCTGTTTTTTCTCTGGTGCGTATTTCTCACTTCTTTAAGAAAAATCAATGTCCATACATATGTGCACTTATGTCTAGGTCTTCAGTTTAATTACATTGATCAATGTGTCTGATTTTGTACCAGCATTATGTTGTTTTATTACCATAAGTCTGTAGTACAATTTGAGATCAGGGCTGGTGATAACCTTTGGAAGTTCTTTTATCATTCAGGATTGTTTCAGCAATTTTTTTGTTTTTTATGTTTTCATATGAAATTGTGTAGCATTATTAATAAAACCCAAAGAAAAAAGTATCCTTTCAAAATCTGGGAAGAATTGTGCTGTAATTTTGATGAAGATTGCTTTGGGTCTGTATATTGCTTTTGGTCGCACACCCATTTTTACTGTATTAATCCTACTGATATATGAGCATGGAAGAGCTTTTCATATTCTGATGTCTTCTTCAATTTCTTTCTTCAGTGTTTTAAAGTTTTTATTTTACAAGTCTTCCACTTGCTTAATATTATTTGAAGTTATTGAAAAACATGTTTTCTTGATTTCTTTCTCAGTTCGCTTGTATATAAGAATGCCACTGACTTTTATGTGTTAATTTTGTACCCTGCTACTTTGCTGAAAATATTTATCCACTGTAGGAGTTTTGTGGTGGAGTTTTAAGGTCATTATGTATACTATCGTATCATCTGCAAATAAAAATGCTTTGACTTCCCTTCTTATTTGCATACTCTTGATCCTTTTCAGTTGTCTTATTGCTTTAGGTAAGACTTGAAGTATTATATTGAATAGACATGCAGAGAATAAAAAACAATGTCTTGTTCCTGATTTTAATAGAATTTCTTTGGGTTTCTCTTCATTTAAGTTGATGTTAGCTATGGACTCTCTAGAAATTGCTGTATTTTGTTGAGGTATATCTCTTGCAATTGTATTCTTTCCAGGACTTTTATTGTGAAAGGGTGATGGGTTTTATCAAAGGCCTTTCTTCATCTAATGAGATAATTATATATTTTTTGTCAATCAGTTTGTTTATATATTATGGTGCATTTATCAATTCACATAAGTCAAATCATCCCTGCATCTCTGGGATGAAGCCTACTTGCTCATGATGGATGACCTTTTTGATGTGTGCTTGGATTATGTTTGCAAGTATTTTATTGGGAATTTTTGCATCTGTGCTTATAAAGGAAATTGATCTGTAACTGTCACCTAATAAGGAATTAGGAAATTTTTTTCTATTTCTACTTTGTAGAAAAATTTAGGCTATTGATATTATTTTTTCTTTGAAATCTGGTATAATTCTGCTCTAAAACCATCTGGCCTTGGGATTTTTTTTTTGTTAAGCTTTTGATTACTGTTTTTATTTCACTAGAGGTTATAAGTTTGTTTCAGTTGCCTATCTAATCTTGACTGAAGTTTGGAAAGTGGTATGTGTCAATAAAATTATCCATTTCTTTTACATTTTCCAATTTGGTGGAGTACAGGCTTTTAAAGTGTATTCTTAATGATTCTCTGGATTGCCTCCAGTATCTCTTGTTATGTCATCCTTTTTGTCTTTAATTTTAATAATTTGGATAGTCTGTCACTGCTTTTTAGTTAATTTGGATATGAGTTTGTGAATCCTGTTAATTTTTTCAAAGAATGAGCTGTTTATTAATTTATTATTTGTATTTTTCTATTTCATTATTTTCATATCTGAATTTGATTATTTCTTGCCATCTTCTCCTTTTGAGTGCGGCTTCTTCTTTTTGTTCTAGAGCTTTCAGTTGTGCTGTTAAGTTGCTAGTATGAGATTTCTCCAATTATTTTATGTAGCCACTTTGTGCTTTGAACTTGGCTCTTAGTGTCCCATAAATGTCATTGTGTCCCATAAGTTTGGAGATGTTGTGTATTTATTTTCATTCTATTCTAGAAAGTCTTTAATTTCTGTCTTGCCCATTTTTCAATCAGTAGATAGTTGTTCAGTTTCCACGAGATTCTGTTGTGGTTGATATCCAGCTATAATCCATGATGCTCAGGTAAGATTGATGGTGTTATTTCTTGTATCTATAGAGATTTGCTTTGTGTCCAGTTATGGGGTCAATTTTCGAGAAAGTTTGATCAGGTACTAAGAAGAAATTATATTCTCTTCTGTTTGGGTGAAATGTTCTGTAAATATCTGTTAGGTTCATTTGGTTTATGACATCAGTTAGGTCTAGCATATCTCTGTTTAGCTTTTGTTCAGATGACTTGTCTTTTGCTAAGAGTGGGAGATTAAAGTCACCCTTATTACTGTGTTAGGATTAATATGTGTTTTTAGCTGAGCTAATGCTTCTTTTATGAACTTGGTTTCCTTTGTGTTCCCTGCTCAGATGTTAAGAATTGCAATATCCTTTTGATGGATTTTTCCTTGATAAATATGTAGTATCTTTCACTTTCTATTCTGATTAGTTTTGGTATGGTCTTTTTGTTAGATATTAAAAGGGATATATCAGATTGTTTCTTAATTCTATTTTTATCAAATATCTTTTCCCATTCTTTACCTGTACGTGATGTCTATTCTTGATATTATTATATGTTTCTTGGATGCAGTAGAAGGATGTATTCTGTTTTTTGAGTCCACTCTGTTAGTCTGTGTCTTTCTATTGGGAAATTGAGACCACTGTGTTGAGAGATGTCAATGAACAGTGTTTGTTGTTTCTTGTTATTCACTATTGTGGTTTGATCTGGAATTATTTATTCCTTTGTTTTCTTGGGTGTAATTAACCTCTTTAGGTTGAAGTTTTCCTTCTAGCACCTTTTGTAGAGCTGAGTTTGAGATAGATACTGCTTGAATTTTTTCTTTTTCATGGAACATCTTTCTTTTTTCATTGATTGTGAACGAAAATTTTGCTGGATATAGTAGTCTGGGTTGTCCGTTGTGCTCTTGATTCTGTACAACAACTGCCCATGCCTTTCTGACTTTTACAGTCTTCAATAAAAAGCCAGATCTTCTTCTAATAGTTCTGCTCTTATATGTTAATTGATCCCTTTCCCTTGCAGCTTTCAATATTCTTTCTTTGTTCTGTATGTTTTTTAGTTATTATGTATGATGGGGGAACTTCTCTTCTGGTCAAGTCTATTGGGTGTTCTATATGCTTCTTGTCTCTTGACAGACTCCTCCTTTATTAGGTCAGGAGATTTTTTTTTTCTAGGATTTTGCTGAAAATATTTTCTGTGCCTCTGATCTAAGCTTCTTCTTCCTGCATTTCTGTTATTTGTAGATTTCATCTTTGATCTAAGTTTCTTCTTCCTGCATTTATGTTATTTGTAGATTTCATCTTTGATCTAAGTTTCTTCTTCTTGCATTTCTGTTATTTGTAGATTTCATCTTTTCTCAGTGTCCCAGAGTTCCTTGATGTTTTATGCCAGGATTTTTTTCAGTTTTACATTATCTTTGACCAAGATATCCATTTCTTCTATCTTGTCTTCACTCTCTGAGATTCTCTATTCCTTCTCTTCTATTCTGTTGGTGAGATTTGCTTCTGAGGTTACTGTTTTAGTTCTTAAATTTTTCCTTTCCAGGTTTCCTTCAGTTTGGATTTTCTTTATTGATTCTATTTTTACTTTCATGCCTTGAACTGTTTTACTGCTTGCTTGTGTTTTCATAGATTTTATTAATAGATTTTTTCATATCCTCTTTATGTACCTCTAACTTATTCATAAAGGCTTGTCTTATGCTTCAGCTATGTTGCAATACATATATAGTGACAGTAGGATTTCTAGGCTCTAGAGGAAATATATTCTCCTAGCTATTATTGTACTGTGTGTGTGTGTGTGTGTGTGTGTGTGTGTGTGTGTGTGTGTTAGTGTCTAGGCATCTGGGTTTGGGATGATTGTAATCCTGGTTGCTGATATCTTTTCTTATTTTTGTTGGGTGGGTGTTTTGTTTCCTTGGCTTTTGTTGTCCTCTCTGGCTCTTAGGTTTGGGGCAAGAGCTGTAAGTTGCTTGGTAGGAAATTCTTCTGGGCTCTTGTTAGGTGTGGCCACTGAGGGTTCTGGGTAGAATGTGTTTCTAGGTATTGGGAGCTGACACTTAGGAATGGTGATGAGTGTGGGGATTTGAGAAGGAGGGAAAGGAGAGGTGCTTAAGGGGTTCCCAAGAGGAAGGAAAGCATATCCAGACTGCCATTCCTAGCCAGTGAGTTCACAGGAATGCAGCTGAGACAAAGAGATCTATTTTTGGTTTTCTTTTTTTCTTTTCTTCCTTTCTTTTTGAGACAGAATGACATTATGTACCCGTGTCAAGCCTCAGAAGTTTGTGTGTTTGTTTGTTTGTGTGTGTGTTGCCATGTTCAGCTAAAGATAAATGTCTTATACCTACTTATATGTATAGGAGTAGCCAAACCTATTCAGAATAGATGAATTTCCTCTGGTTTATGTTTTATGTGTGAATTTATTTAGATTTCACTTGGTAGAGACAATCATATCTGTCATTTTTATTAATTTATTTTATTATTATATATTATATATGCGTATATGCAAATAAATATTTGCATCTCTTTCCATCTGATACTATAAATACAGGCTGAGAATATGGCACATGATTCTTAGATTTTTAGAGGTTCATCCCCAGCTTGGAGATCCTAAACTACAATTTGTATCATAGTGTGTGTGTGTGTGTGTGTGTGTGTGTGTGTGCATGCACACACATACACATACCGTTCTCTTTTAAGGAGCATGTCTGTTACTTCAGAACTTCTGGAAGTTCCAGGAGGAACACATTCTAGCTTTATTCTCTTGGTTTCTTCTCGACGGCTTTCTTCTTGGTTCTAATGTTTGTGTGAAGCTGCTGTGTTATTGCAGGGGGCAGGGTGAATGTGTTAATCCACATGAACCACTACAGGAGAATACCTAACAGTGCATGATGTATAATTAGTGGAGATTTATGTCCTCCAGTTCTAGAGGTGGAGTCTGGGGTCTGGTGAGGGCGCCATTTCTGCTTTCCAAATGGTTTTCGGGTGTTGCGCCCACAGGTGGCAGAAGAGAAAGAGGACCTGCCTTGTTCTTTTGTAGAGTCCTGTGTAAAGCTGCTAATTTCCCTCTTGGCCTAACCACCCACCAAACAGCTCGCCTCTTAGCACTATCACACCGGGGAGTAAGTTTCAACATGAGTTTTGAAGGGACACAAGCATTCCAAGTGTAACAGTGGAGAGCTGAGATTTTAATGATCTAATTTTACCAAAAATAGATCTTATCTTTTCGATTTCTTCTCCTTTTGCTACTTCTGGATAACTTTCCAAAAAGAAGGTTCAAATGATTTTTCAAAATCTAATGAGAAAATATTGATTCTTTGCCATCACGTTCAAATTAGCATTTCAGGGCTGCACCACGGAGGGAAAGGTAACAGTGGCACCTGCTAGTAACCAGGGATGTCTCAGCATGGTGGATTTGGAAGAAGGGAGCCCACACATTCAGGCCACACCCACCTGTTTCTCAGCTGATCTGTTCCCATGCTTCAGCTGTCATTTACATCGCAGCATTAGTAGATTTTGTTGAAAAAATAATAATCAGATACAGCAATAATGTGTCATTTACCTAGGAAAGCTGTATGTAAGTTTTCATTGTCAAATATTATAAAGCAGCCTGCAAGCCAGTGTTGGAGGGAGAAGTTCCATAATAGAATTTAAACTGCATGCCTCCTTAACTGTAGTATGGTGATGGAAATATTTGTAATTTCTCCTTGAACTGACTGTTTATAAAAAATCATCATAGAGAGGATCTCTGAAGAGAGAGATGAAAGCATTCTCTTAGATGTAAATTTTGAGACGATCTCTAAAGTCCTCCATTACACCCCTCCTCAGGGAACAATGTGTCCTCTGCAGCCTTCTTAATTCTTGAATTTATAAGTGTAGGGCAACCCCTCTGGAGCCTGCTCCTTCAGCTGTCTTCCAGATTTCCTTATGTCAGGCAACACCTCAAGGACAAAGCTAAGCAGTGCCTAGCTCCCTGGGCCATTCCTTTACTCCAGAGAGTCTAACAGCCATCTTTTAAAGGACTCCTTGCCTCTCCTACTGTGGTTGACAGCCATTTGATCGATTTTAGGCTAATGGATAAAGCCCGAAGTATAGCAATGGTGGTGTTTTGGCTTTTTCTGCCTCTCACTTTCCTTGACAACTCTGGAATTTCAGCCACAAACCCCTTCTACTAAGGTTAGTAGGCAGTGCCGGAGACTTTGCTGGACCACTAAGGGGGCTGATGTTAATTATGCCTAAAAAGGGTCAGACCTAAATTCTAGTGTTCCTTTTATGAGCTCAGCCATTTCTCTCTTTCCCAGTAGACAGCTGTATCACAGCCACAACTTTTAGAAGTGAGAGGGAGGAGGTAAATAGGAGACCTCACTGAGCTCAGTCTTTCAACAGAGCCATGTGTCTACATTGTGGCTATCAATAAAGCATGGAGACCAGAACTTGCTCTCTGTGTGCACCTGTCTAGGACTTGGCTAGGAGGGGGTGGGGTAATTAACAGGCAGGACTAGGCACTTCTTTGTCTTTGACCACAACCTCATTAAACTAGTATCTACTATTCTGATTTTTGCTTCTAAGGTAATCTTCTTGAGGTGCTGTGCAGACCACAGGCAGAGAACACTTTGTAGTGACGGGGAAAGGGCACCAGCTGAATGACTCCTGGAATATTGGAGAGCGGACTATGGGGGCCTGTGGAGCAGATGAACGGGTGTGAGGATTGGGGTGGTGGCAGCAGAGAATGGATGTGAACACAAAACAGTGACAAGCATAAAAGTGACACTACAATCATTTTGTTTACAGCCCTTCCCACCCTCCCCATTGCTTCTCTGAGGATAAAATTAGCAGCTTTTCACACAGAAACCTTTGTCTGATGTAGCCCTTATCTCATGTCATGCCACACCTTGTGTTGACTGCTATAGTAGCAAACACAGATCATTAATTGAGTAGAAAGAGAAAACCTTACTTTGGCTTTGGGGAGGTTTCAGTACAGGCTCATGTATGTGGGCCTCTGGTGTGTGGTGTGGATCAGACCAGCATGGTGTAGTCAAATGCCTAATAGTAGGTACTTAAGGAAGGAAATGATGTTTGGCTGTTGATACTTGAATTTTCCACAGTGGGGAAGGCATGGTAGAGTTTATGTTGGCAGCTGCTGATCACGTGACCACTATAACCCGGTGCAGATAAGGATACAGAAAGTGGTAAAAACTAGGGGCCAGACTGTGACGTCAAAGGTCTGTCCCTTGTGACCTATTTCTATCAGTGATATCCTATTTCCTAAGAGTTCCACAACCTTCTAAAATATCGCTACCTAATTGGAAACAAGCGTTCAATACAGCAACCTCGGGGGGCATTTCACTTTCAAACTGCATTATGCAGGGGCTTTTGTAGGCTTATGGCCATCCCATAACGTCAACACACATTTAGTATAACCTTAAAAGTCTTTACGCCAGGCAGTGGTCGCGTGCGCCTTTAATCACAACAATCGGAAGGTGAAGGCAGGCAGGTCTCTATGAGTTCGAGGCAAGCCTGGGCTACAAGAGTTAGTTCCAGAAAAGGCTCCAAAGCTGCAGAAACACCCTGTCTCGAAAGAACCAAAACCAACTAACCGAACAAAAGTCTTTAAAGTTTTAGCAGTTCCAAATGCTGTTCAAAATTCTAAAGTAGTTTCTAATATCTAAGGCAAACTCTTAAACATCAAAAGAAAAAAGAAAAAAAGAAAGTTGCAAATATTCAGTGTATAAATCACACACACACAGACACACAGACACACAGACACACACACACACAGACACACACACACACACACACACACACACACACACACACAAAATCCACACTCCAAACAGACGGCCCAAGAGAGCAGCAAGGAAAGACAGCACCAAGCAATACTGCAGCCTAGCAGGGTGAAAGCTGGGGCAAAAGGTGTCACCAAGTGGGCTCCAGCGGGCTTCGTCAGCCCCACTGCTATAGTGATGTTAGCTGAAGCATACATGGCATCTTTCCTGACTGGTTGTACATGTTACCTGCAGACAATTTCACCCTGATCATGGGCCTCAGCGTTACTTGTACCATCTTTTCTGAGCATGTTTAAATCAGCTGGTGGCTACTTTCTCGTCCAATATGCTCTTGCTTAAACTCAGAAAAGTACAGTGGATATTTGCTTAGCTCAGGCATGCGTCAGAATAGGGATTGACATTTTACATGTCAATCATCCTACTTTAAAGACTTTGTCTAAAGGCATAAAAGACAGCAGTTTTTTTTTTAACTCATTAAATCTCATCAATTGCAGTGTGTTTTTTCAGTTATTTTGAGTTAAATTTACCCAGTTTAGATATTTCACCCAACTTTGGGTCTCCACCTATCTAATGTATGGGTGTGTTTGCTTGAAAGAGTGTCAAGTCTTTGTCTCTGTGTCTATGACTGCTTTTGGCCATTTTCCATTATGACACTTGTCTGCTTTTATCAAGATTTGATGCCTTGTCTCACACTGTGGGGAGGGTATTAGCAAGAAATTAGCCAAGTTCTGCACTATTGGGGCAAGGCTGTCTACCACTGGTCTCCATTAAACACCAAGGTGTGACTTACCATTGGGGTCTGCCTTCATTTCATTTCCCGTTGCCATGATAAAACACTCTCATAAATGCAACTTATGGGAGGACGGATGTATTTTACGTCAGAATTTTACTTTGCAGTCTATCGTTTCAGGAAATAAAGACAAGAACTCGAAGCAACTCGGGTGGTGGTAGCACATGCCTTTAATCCCAACTCTTAAGAGGCAGAGGCAGGTGGATCTCTGTGAGTTTGAGGCCAGCCTAGTATACAAAGTGAGTTCCAGGACAGCCAGGGCTACACAGAGAAACCCTTTCTTGAAAAACAACAGCAACAAAAAAACTCAAATAAATAAAAATCAAAATTACCCCCCCCCCAACAGCTGGTCATATCACATCACAGACAAGAACAGAAAGGGGTGAATTAGTACATCTGTGCTCAGCTCATTTTCCCCATCCCCTACCTAGGGAATGGTGCTGCCCACAGTGATCAGGGCTTTCCACCCCAATTAATGTAGTGAAGCTAATCCCCACCAACATCTCATTTCCAATGGCAATCCCTCACTGAAACTCTTTCCAGGTGACTCTACTTGAAATCCATAATCACAACTCGCTGAGCCTCATTTTCTCCCTCATTGCTAATGCCCAGACCATGTAAATATGCAAACAAATTCTGCAGCTTTCTTCATCATTCTGATTCCCAAGTCCCTGATTCTTTCAAAACTTTCCAATTGAGCCTTGTTGGGCATTTGGAATCCTGTTAGCTCTTATTTCTTAGGAAGGCCAGTATCCCCAGTGAAGGCTTTGGCTCTCAAACCAGTTTGCTCTGTTCTGAAATTCAAAAGCTGCAAATGGCTTGGGTAATTTTTTTTGTCTTTATATTCTTGCTATAAAAGTCATTTCTTTTCTGAGCGTCAAATGTTCCTGACTGTGCAGAGCCAAGTAGCGATGAGAAATAGAGGGATGTGGAGAGCAGTGTTTTATTTCCACGCATCCTTCACTGTCAGGGTCAGGTAAGGTGCCACTGTGGAATGACACGTGGAAGCTGCTCAGGCTAGGGCCATCTGTGCATCCTCTGGGCCTCAGGTGGGGTTTGCAACCATCCAAACTCACAGCCTAAGCACTGACGTCAGATTCAACTAGTGGTTGAGTAATCTGAGGAGACCCTGAGTCATCAAGGAGGACCCCAATATGTACAAGCGAAGGACAAAGGACCGTGCCTGCTGCTAATTCTCTGGACAAAGGACCGCGCCTGCTGCTAATTCTCTCTGGTGAATGTGCAATCCTTACAGGATCCCTGAGCATTTGGATGCTGCCATGGGAACCCTGAGTTCAAAATTCTTTGTTCTTTACCTAGATTTCAGGTACAAACAGGGTAACATAAAAAGAGGCAGCACCATCTGCATCGGAATGTGGGCGTTTCCTCATAAGACTCCCCTAGAGTTCTCCCCAGAGTTGACTGTAATCCCAGCTCATTGCAGAGGGGGCTCTGTGTTGCTATGGTGAGGGGAGGGCTCTGAGAAGTGCTGGGCTGGTATCCACAACCCTGGGGTCAGAGGTTCCCTATGGAACAGGCCAGCTTGACTGCAGAAACCAAATAAGTTAAAAATAACAAGCTGGTAATTCGTTTTCTCACTTTCTCAGGTTGTCAGGAAATTTGTGTGTTTTTATAATTTGAAGCATATCTGAATCTTCCTTGTCCGAATTGATTATTTTGGGACTCCAACAGGAATACACTCAATCAGGCAGCCAAGCTGTGGAAAGCCCTGGCTTGAAAGCTGATGGCGAGATTTCGTACTCATTTGGGTCCCAGGGAAACCTGGCACATTGTTGGTGTTCTAGAGACAGCGTTAATGTCATTAGGGTCACTGTGTCAATTTATTCTTCTCAGAAAAGGACACAAGAGAAAACTGTAAATCAGGCTTAACTAAATCCGTTCCTGTTCCAGGCTGATGGCGTGGTGTAGGCTCTGGAGCTTGATGTCACAGAGAGAGAGAGCCTTTGTAAATGAACTTAGCAAGCAGGAGGGAGATCAAGACCAAAGATCCATTTTACTTCACAGTGAGGGAACCAAGGCCTGGAGACGTGGATTGACTTGCTTAAATGACACAGCTGCCTGAAGCTGTGATTCAGAACTGAAACACTGATTTGAGAACCGTGGCTTCTCTAAAAATTTATTTTCATGTAAAACACATGAGGATTGTAGTTAAAATGTAGGTTCCAACCTAGGAGAGAAGTGTGACCTGGGACTCTGCATTCCTAGTGTGTTCCTTTGTGGTGTTTTATGTTCCTCTTCTTTGCGAAGCACTGAATTTTCTCTTTTTATTTAAATTATAGTTAGTTAGCAAGAATCCTGTATCTAATTCCTTAGTACTGAAGATTTGGTTGTAAAAAATGGAGAGCATCGCATAGGAGTACTTTATTATAATTTTCTTACTTCTCTCCTTGCTCAGGGTCTAATATGTAAATTATACTTAAAAATAACAAAAGATTTTGCAGTGGTGAGGGAGGAAGGAGAATACACAGTATTATTCAAAGTATTGCCTAGCAGGTCTACCTGGATTATTTCGTTGCTGTCATGGCTACTTTACACAATTTCAAGTTATGTTTTCTGTATAGAGCATGCGTTGTGACATGCATTTGGAAGTCAGCTGGCAACTTATGGGCGTCTAGTCTGTCCACTCTGTGGTTCAGAGAAGGAACTCAATTCACCAGGCTTGACAAGCATCCTTAACTACGGAGTCTTCTTGCAATCACCAGGGGCTCCTTTTCTAATTTTTGTTCAGTTTCTGTAAGTCGATGACCTCTATGTGTCATGAATGTGGTTCCTGCCTGTTGAAATGCAAACGGTTTGCCCTGTGAAATCCAAGTGTTGCTATATATTGACCACAACTGTTTGAAAATTCATCTCAGAGCTGGGGGTGTGTATGTGCTTTAGATTTTCTTTTGAATACATTATAATGTCTTGCAGATTCTCATGTTAATTAATGGGCTGATAAAATATTTAGCACATATTCGCTTTATATTTAATTTTT
This sequence comes from Microtus oregoni, assembly GCF_018167655.1. NCBI lineage: Eukaryota > Metazoa > Chordata > Mammalia > Rodentia > Cricetidae > Microtus > Microtus oregoni. The sequence continues at coordinate 19,755,119 of NW_024543093.1, read as the reverse complement.
GTTCAAGGGTTGTAAATGGTTCTCTTAAAAATCATTCTTTAAGAATAACTTCAATTATTTGGCTAAATAGCTTGTCCCCAAGGAGCTAAGATTGACACTTCTATTTAATGTGAAAATTCAAGATCTTCATTTTTTATCATTTGCTTAACATTTAGTGCCAGAGAATTTTGAGGAGCTTTGAAAGAATCCTGAGTTAATAATGAAGCAACTAAATCTGGGGAAACTGAAGAGATTTGCCTTGAGGCACGTGGACAGGAGGTAGTAAGCAAGGCCCCTGGCCACCCTCTCATACATCCTCTTAAGTCTTTGCAAGTGTGAATGATTCAAGCCTGATCATTGACCTAAACATGAGTTGGCCAGTAATGGAGGACAGACACCTAAGGAGGGGCCTGCAGAAGTGGCACTGTTCGCATGTTTGATGGTGCATTCTGCGCAGACATCAGGGAACACATTAAGACTTTTGCTATGTGTGGGCAGAGTTGACTCTGCAAGATTTCTTTGTAGGTAAGCTGCTTATGCCACTACAACAGACACGGCCATGGGACAATGGAGCTGGTAATAAAGTCTTGACAAGAGTATGACATTTAAAGAGGCTCCTGTTGCAGATTCTGGCACATTGCACACCATTTTCAGATGGTCTACACTTCTGATGCTGTGAACCAGACCTTACTGAACTTTTATCATGTGCCTTATATATTATTATCATAGTTTGTTATGAAGGTCTCAATTTAATGAAAGTATATATATATTTGATTGCTAAAAAGCTAGGCTTTGCTCTTCTAATCCATGTATTTCACCAACGCTGTCCTTTCTAGACAAGTCTGTAGTGGACTGTGTATGAAGATCCTGACAAACTTCCTTCCAAAACAGTGTGATTTTCATAGACTCAGGGCAGGCATTGTGGGCCTGGATGAAAGGGGTGTGAGCATCTTCCTGATAGGCACAGACAACTCCCGAGGATTAGCACCAGTGCAGGTGGATGGTCATGATAGTGCTCTCAATCCCATTAGTGACTGAGGTGGACAACGGGAGTGCCAGAGCAAGGGGAGAGAGGGGCCATATCCACCAGTTGCCTGGAGGGGGACAGCAAAGGCCTGCTCCAGACACGAGAGGCAGAATACAACCGACAGCAGACTCTCATGAGAGGAAGGGCCAGGGCAGCTCACAGTGCTGCTGGTGACCACGGCAAAAATGAAAATAAAAATAACAGGTATCCTGATATCCTGGCAGAGTCTTTTACACACACTATTTTGTTTTTATCTCCACGGCAACCTGAAATGGTCAATACCATGAATTTAATTCTATACGTAATGACAGATCTCGAATTAAAATCCTGGTCTTTCTATGTGTGATGAATGCGCTCAGAGCAGCAATGCACTTCTTTCTAGGAGCATCTCTGTGGAAACTTCACGGCATGAGGCTCCTTGTCATGGCTTTGGGGTGTGGACACCTCAAGGAACAGGGGATGTGCTTGTCAATCATCTCTCCCCAGGAGTTGAGGCTGAGAGGCCCTGAGAAAGAAACCCCTCTATATGAAAGAGAATGTCTTGTTAGGGTAATCCTCCCAGCTGAGATGGAGGACTGACCTGGAGTACTCTCCTCTGACAGACTCCCTGGCCATCCTCTAATTCAGTCTCCTTGGGGTGATATCAGGAATCAGGGTGACTGGGCAGGACTTTGCTTGGATAGTAGGGCTGGAAATCAGGACCTAGTGAACCATGTCACCCAGGCCACTTTAAGTTGGCAAGGGAAACAATGATTTTGGGTTTGAGCTGGGAGAAGCATTTTCAAAAAGGCCTAGGTCAGTGACGCACTCTGGACTGGACAGGTATGGGAAGGAAAGCCAAGAACTTTCTCTCATTGTAGGACAAGTGAGCTTATTTATAATGTACTTGGGCTTTCTGGAATGTCGCCTTAACAGATTTCCCTGAGATGTCTGCTGGGCAGCCATGCTTTTGTAGTTTTAAACCAGCAACTTTGATGTTGGCCATGATAACTTTTAAGATAAACAAGCATCTTAAGTTTTATGTATTTTTTAATTTCTACATATAATATTTCATTATATTCTTCCCCCTTAACTTCTCCCAAAACTTCCCCACTTCTCTACCCACTCAATGTTTTCTCTTTAAAATAATGCCAACCAACCAAACAAAAAAACTAGGAAAAACAACAAAACCCCTGAAGATCAAAGCTGAAAAATGAAATCAGTAAGACAAAAACAAAATGAAACATGGAGTCCATTTTATGTTGGCCAACTACTCTTGGGTGTGGGCCCCACCTTGGAGGGCAGGATGCACCTAGTGACACTCCATTAGAGAAAAATGGTTTACCAACTGACTTGAACCTGTTAGGGCTTGTGATGCTGATATGGTCTCTGTGTCTTACACATACATCAGTCCATTTGTGTTTATGAGATAGTTTCTTTGGAGTCATCTATCATCTCTGGGTTTTATAATCTTTCTGCATCCTCTTCCGCATAGCTCTCTGAGCTTTGGCAAAAACATTTAATTTGGGGTGAGTGCTCCAAAGTCTCTCATTCTCTGCACCTTGTCTAGTTGTGGGTTTCTGTATTAATTTCCATGTACTGCCAGGAGAAGCATCCTTGATGTCGACTGGGAAATGCTCTGCTCTATGACTATAGCAGTGTGTCATTAGAACCATTTTATTGTTATTGCATGGGCGTATTTTCTTTTTAAGCTAAGAAAACAGGCCAAAGAATTTAATTACTTAAATGGTTGGAGACAAGAAACCTCACAAAATCTGGAATGCAAGATACTTGTTTCCTTTTCAATTTCCAGTGCCTTGTTTCCTGTTTTCTCACTCTTTATGGCGATGCTACTTGGTGTTATAATGCAAAAGCAAACGGTACATGTTTGCTGCTGCCCACTTTCTCCCAAATGATGACTTCACTTAGCACACAATACCTGCTAAGGAGGGAGGCAGAGGACAATTTTGTCCTTTTCTTAGACTAACCCAAAAAAAAAAAAATGACTGGGACTACCATCCTCCCCAATCTCCATCTAGATATTCCAGTCCCACAGAAAAATATAGTTTTAGTTCAAATAGAAAAATTTCTAAATGAGGCTGGAATAAGTGATCCCTAGGCCACGTTTTCATCCAGGTATTGTCATCTGTACCCCAATAATATCAAAAGTAATAAGAGATTGTGGCTGTTACCAGAAACAACCAAATGTAACTATCTCTTTCTATGATAGACAGTGTTTCTATTCTGGCCAAGTCCCTGTAATAATAACAAAATGTGTAATTCGTACACTTGACTACGCTCTGGGGTCTACCAGGACACCAGCATTCATGCTTTCTAACTTGAAGTATATCAGAGTCCATTAGGATACCAGCATCCGTGCCTTCTGACTTTATTAGAGTCGTTAGGACAGCAGCAACCATGCCTCCTGACTTGACTACACACTGGGGTCATAAGTCACACCTTTGGCAAATAACAGCACATCAAAAGCAATAAGGGATTTTGGCAGTTACCACACAACTGCTCACATTTCTCCAAACCATCTAATGGAAGAGGATATGGTCATGAAAATAGGGCAGGTCAAAGTCAGTAGAGTTTAGTGGAATAGCAGGAGAGGTTGAGACCAGCTACGGTGCAGGCCACATGAGTCCTTTCCATATATGAGTACAGCAGTAATGAGGGAAAAGTGAAAGTACTGTAACACAGGGAACCCATGATGGGAGCCCAAATAACACAGAAGTTCAGTAAGAATGTAGACAAAGGGGTTAATGTGAGAAACTGCCTCTCTGCCTTTGCAGAGGACAGTGTTATCAGAAACCAATGGCCCAGGACACTCTTGAGTACAACTAGTCTACCCCAGGATGGCTCTACCAACATGAGCCCTGGGGACAAGACCAGCGCCAGGTCATCCTGAACACGGTGACATGACTTTTCTTCCAAAGCTGCCAGTGGTTACTAAAAACTCTCATCCAGACTCTGAGATGTGTAAATGTCTAAAAACTAACACTTATTTCCTGGTGAGAAAAGAATTTGTCTTTCTTTCATTATTGTTCCCTCAACTCCAGCTCACAAAAGGGCATAGGTTTCAAAGTACATTCGGAAATTGCCTGCTCCATCAATGAAGAGGCCATGTTCTCTTCTGCTGTGACAGCAACAGGATGTTTTAGGAACTCTGGTGTCCCTATCCTTACCTGCAATGTGCTTATTGGGGAAGGCACCCTGGACCTGTCTCTTTGTCCATTGTGAAAGTTAAAACTTCTCTGTAAAGTTCCTCCAGTAACTTGGGTAGAGGGTCAGCATCCCTAACCAGTGCATCTACACTGTGAGGTTGCTCTGCTTCTGCCCAGGGACCTTCACAAGTTGTTCTTCAAATATCAGGGTTTAACTGTCCACCTTGGTTCAGAATTTTAGAAACATTTGCCCCTTCTTTCAGTCTTATTCTTTCTGTTCATTTCTCTATATGGCAGAGCTTGGTCTTTATTGGGTGTGCCAGTTTTCATTCTGTCCTCTCTACCTTTCTGAGAACACCCTGAATTACTGTCAGGCCTGGAGACTCATTGTAGATGCCTTTTGTCACCAAGAATAAATGGTTGTGGGAACTGGCCAGTGTCTTGTTCTTTGTGATTACCTACCTCCAAGTTATATCACACACTAGAAAGCTGACATAAGTTGTCCAAAATGGGGACACTTTTTTATCTGTTGGTAGGACTGTTGGCAGAGGTTTCTGTCCCACTCGGTCCCACAATTGTTCAGCCCCAAAGAAACACACTGAGGTCTACATTAATTATAAACTGGTTGGCCTATTAGCTCAGGCTTCTTATTAACTAATACTTAAAGTTTACATTAACTCATTATTCTTGTCTGTGTTAGCCATGTGGCTTGGTACCTTTCATCAGCGAGGCATTCCCACCTTGCTTCCTCTCTGTCTGGGTGACAACTGCAGACTGAGCTTTCCTCTTCCAAGAATTCTCCTGTTTTCATCACCCAGCTTATACTTCCTGCCTGGTGACTGGCCAATCAGCATTTTATTAAAATACAAGTGACAGGGTGCAGACCATTGTCCCACAGAACAGGACAAATCAGGAAATCCCAGATGAACAAGGACATGTGGTGTCATCCTCGCAGACTACGCATTCTTGGGCTCTCAACATTTCTGCGTGAAATTTATGCTGTCTGGAATTTCTTCCAGTGTCTCTTCCAGTTAGCTTCAGCAGATATGCAAGTAAAGAGAATAATTACATTTATAATATGTGATATAATGAATGGAACTTTTGCCTGCTTCCAACAATTACCAAAACAAAGCAAAAGCAAATCTTATTTTGACGTCCTCCATTATATTCTTTAAATTCATGGGAAGATTGGGTCTAACTGTTTCAAACATCATCTAATAAAACAGGAAAATCTTTTCATCTGTAACAAGCTACATGCTGTCTGGCTTTTGATATTTTCCACAACTAATAACAAATTTTGATTCTTTAGTTACATAGTTTGTGCATGTTTTATATGCATGTGATGGGGACTGTATGTGTGTGTGTGTCTGTGTGAGTAGATGCATGTGCTTTTGGAATGTATGTGCATGTGTGCATGCATGCGTATGTGCGTGTGTGTGCATACACATGGAGGCTAGAGGTCAAAGTTGAGTGCAGTACTCAGGAGCTATCCTTATTTTTTTGAGATAAGACTTCTCATTGAATGCTTTATGGGTTTTTTATTTTTTAGCCAGCAAGCCCAGAAATCTGCATATTTTTACTTCCAGTGTGAGAGGAGGCCTTTCTGAACACATGGCTCATTGCTCAGAGTTCACAGGTGACGAGACAAAAGGCTCCAGGACTGATGACTAACACAAGGCCACACAGCTCAGTAGCAACAGAGTGGGACCTTAGACTCCTTATTCTGACTTCAACATTAGTGTCAAGGACCAGTTTTGACAAAAGTACCTCTTGCCAGGATAGATTTAGAAAATATTAGTAAAGAATATGAAGATGGAAATGAAAATAATAAAATGGAGAGATATATAGAATAGTATTGAGGAGGGAGGTCCAGTGTGTACTGGAATTCACCTGAATTTAGTTTCCAATTGCTTAAAATACCCATGACCACAAAAGATGGGAGTAAGACAAAAACTGCATTAACATGATACACGGAAATGAACATATCAGTTGAAGGTAGAAGCTACATTCATAGTTAAACATTTTGTTACGAGAACAAAACAAGTCATGCTCACACCCTAGACCAAAACATTCTGTAGGCAAACCACTCCCTGTGTGGAATCCAAGGTTATCTCCTTAAGGGAACTGGAACTTAGTTGGACCCATAAACTTTTGTTTGAGGTAGAAACATATCTACTTCTCCATTCCTGAAATACAAGGTCTGGCTGTTAACCACACCTGTTGACAATAACCTTGAGAGAGCAGAACTCTCTGGTCTTTGCCTAGGTGGTACCTTCATTTGAGGTAGAAGCTCAATAACCTTGAAAGAATAGAGGTAAGTTTGAACTCTGACCTTTGGTCAACATGGAAACAGGCTCACATTTTTGGACCTTCACAATTAGCAAGAAGATAATGTGGAGCAAAAACCTGCACCATGTCTCTGGCTGCCATTTCTCCCTGTCTTAGTCAGTGTTCTATTGCTGTGAAGAGACACTAGGACCAAGGCAGTTCTTATAAGAAAAAGCATTTAGCTGGGGACTTGCTTACAGTTTCTGTTATGATTTCAGCTACAATAAGACTGACACTTCCAGGTTCTAGGGCCAGGACAAGCCCTCAGGCAGAAGTGCCTAATGACCCTGGGGATGGTAAAGGGCCCTGTGTGACACATGTGGGGCGTGGATTACATCATCCATGTATGACTCAGCTGAGCCCTTGTGCACATGCATGAGCCCTGTTATCTGCATTTGACATAGTCATGTCAACCTCCTGTGCACACGCACTAGGCAACTTTTAAACGCTGGATGCATCATCTCCCCCTCCTCTCTCTGCACACTGACATCCCCAGGCCTGTACATGCCCCTTCTAATAAACTACTAAGCGAGTTTGTTGTGTGTTCCTTGTTTCCTTCTCACTCACACCAGGTACTTTCATTTGTGCCTTGACTCGGAAGGCTCTCCCACCCCGAGCCAGGTAATTTCAGTTTCAGAGGTTTAGTTCATTATCATAATGGTGGGGAATATGGCAGCACACAGGCAGACCCATCCCAAGTGACACACTTCCTCTATCATGGCCATACCTGCTCCAACAAGGTCATAGCTCCTAATTTGTTGGAAGACATTGCTGGTTGGTTAGAGGTGGCAGTCTGCCATAAGCCCAGAAGCTTTCTCTAAGCCTGGCAATGTGGAACTCCCTCCCTGCCTGGAGGACTAACCTTATCTAAAAGCTGTCTCTAAACCAGATGTCTGTCTCTAAACTAGAGGCCTGATTCATCCCTGTTAAGAAGACGTATGCTAAGAGCTTTGCTATGTTATCCTGCTGTCACAAACTAAGCCTTGGGATAGGAATGCAAATTAAGGTTTGTTCCCAGGCTCCCCAATCTTATACAATCTTTATAGATTTATATATGGAATAAAATTGAGCTGATTCTCCAAAATCTGTCTCCCAGAGGGCTGTCTCTATTTGTGCTCATGGGCTGCATACAAAACTTTCTACCCCTTTCTACCTCTTGGCCTGGTGGCAGACAGGCTGAGGAATAGAGGACCCCCACAGGAGTTCTAATCCTTTCCAGTAGTGCCTATCCTTGGTACTAAGAATGTAAATATGTAAGCCTATGGGAGCCATTCTTATTCAAATATCACATTCCTCATCAGAGTTCCACTCGTGTGAGCTCTACTAGCTTACTTTGCTTTCAGTTGGCTATTAACTAATCCTTGGCCAAGGCATGACAGCAACTCAGTGATGGATATTATCACAGTTCTCAGGGTAAAAGCTGTGAACAGAGGAGAGGCTTGGGTACAAAAGTGGTTCTCAGGAACAGAGGAATGAATGAGTTAGGTTTTTCTCTTGGTGATTCCTTTGTACAGAGTCTTTCTCTCTGGTAAGCTCAAGTCAGGTTGTGCATGGAAGCCTGCATCCCCCTCTCCTACCACCTACTTACACACAAACACTGCATGCTGAAATCGGTTAGGAGTCTCTGGTAATTAATTGCAGGATCCCAAGTAGCTCTCCAACTGCAGCTGTGGTTTTTGGCTGAGGCTGAGTGAGTTTAAACTTCAACTCAAGCTGCTTTCTCTTTTTCTGGTTTCCTGTGTCATCAAAGAATGGCTCAGTGACTGAACCCTCAAGTGTGCCGATTAAGTCCCAATTCGCTCATCCTATGCAGGTATATTATCTATCAGATTATGCTGCTTCCCTCCCAGCCTTGAAAAGCCCTCCACATTCTACAACTTCTCTACTACCTGCAGGGCCCTGCAGCCTGCACCCTGCTAGGTTCTCCACTCTCCAATCATTCACTCTCTTCTTTGCCATGTGCTGACTTCTCATGTGCTCTTTCTCTGTTCCATATTCTGCTCTCTTGACATTTTGATGGGCAGACAACACTTCTGCAGAAAAGCAGACCCAAGTGTGATCTGTATTTAGCAAGGTTGTGTAACATGTGCTCCTGTCTGCAATACCCACCATATGTAGGCTTGTTTGCTGATTTAATATTCCCCCCACACGCTGTCAATACCATAAAGAAAAAGTCCATGAATGATTACTAAGTACCTAACCCCACCTGGGCTTACTAGATACACATGGAGTGAACCAAGTACATGTTAATTAGCTCACTGTATCTTCCCAATGCCTCATGTCTATCAATATCTATCTATCTATCTATCTATCTATCTATCTATCTATCTATCTATCTATCTAAATTTTGTCTTATTATCAAGAGTACCTCAAACTCTTTGTATTTATGAATCAGAATTTCTGTCCTTGCTGTTTTTAGAATGAACCATGCCCTGTTCTCACTATGTAGAGAAGCAAAATTCAGGATCATGGTTTAGGGACAGACTTTAACTCTTAAGTTTTGTTGCTTAGAATATAAGGGAGTCTAAAAAGCAGGTTGATTAATGTAGGTTTCTTCTCTTTAGCTTATTCTGCCCTGGAACTAATAATCCTCCTGACTCAAGCGCTCTTGTGCTGAAATTTCATGTCTTTTGTAGAATGAACATTTATCTCACAGCAAACTCCTTGATCCTCTTGCTCTCTATGTCCCCTCTTCTGTCATTGTCTCTGAGCCTTAGCAGCGGGAGTGTTTTGTAGATGTATCCACTGGTCCTGGGATCCACAACTGCATTTCACTTGGTTGTGGTTTTCTCTAATGGTGTCCATCTATTGTAAGGAGATGTTTCCTTCATGAAGGATAAAGACTACACTTGTGTGTTGGTATACAAAGTCAAATATTTAGGGTGGATGTGATGGCACAAGCCTTTAATCCCAGCACTTGGGAAGTAGAGGCAGGCAAATCTCTAAGAGTTTGAGGCCAACTTGGTTTATCAAGGATTATCTAGGATAGCCAAAGTTGTTATACAGAAAAACCCAGTCTCAAACATACATACACACACACACATTCAAATGCACGTATGCACAAATATCCCCACCCAAAATATTTAGAATGTAGTTAGGGGTTATGCTGGTTTAGTAAAATGGCAGTTGTAGGTTCTGCTCCAAGATCAATAACTTTTTTAGCCCTGGATAGTTGACTAGATTTCCAGTAATAGGCATGATTTTCCTCTTGTTGATAGATGAGCAACATTATGTGACTGATAAAGCTGTATTTGTATGTTTAAGAATACATGTACACACAAACAAGAAAAAGAAGCCATGAATTTACAAGTGAAAATATATGGGGGCAGTGGGAAAGGAAAGGAGGAAATGATATAATTACATTATAATCTCAAAGGACAAAAATGTATTAGTATTTTAAAAGTAACTCATGGCCAATTAGATTGGAACCTGAGTACCTATTTCTCCTTCAGGGGAGTCAGGTTCACAGTGGAGTTATTAGTATTTTATTTTAAACCCACTGTTGCCTTGGAAACGGTCCATTTAGAACTAATAATTACTTGCCAGGGCAGAGTCCATGAGGCCCTTTCCTGACACACCCCATCTCACCTCCTCTTCTGTGTCAACTCTGACTCACACAGTGGCTTTGCCGTGTTATCTTTAACTCTTTTGGAGGAAACAGTATCATAAAGTTCCCCACACAGCAAATCTTTTCTAGCTTTACCGCATGCTCTGTGCCAAATTTATCCCTCCATATGTTGCTGTGGTAACCGCACAACGAGTCAAACACCAGATAACACAACGGGCAAGCAGAATTTCCTCTTAATAAACTCATGGCTGCTGTGGACAGCTAGGCACACTCAGAGTATGTTAATTTCAGGCCTTAGGGGAACTGTGGAGTGGTTTTCTGTTTGGAGTCAATTCGGACACATGTCTGCCCATATTGTACATATGATCTTTGGCCATTTGAGTTCATGTCCAACAAGCTGGGATGGGAAACTGTCTGACATCTGTTCAGTGTGGGAGAGCGCGCCACTGTGTTGATAACTGTGCTCGTTTAGAGCAGCTTCATCCTCTCTTTGTCTTCTGGAGTGGGGGCTCTTACGTGGAAATGTGTTGGAACTTGTTTCAGCGTGGACTGTCACACTCTGGGAGCATCCTTCTGTCTGTCATACTTTTCTTTTCCCCAACTCCAGCAGAAGCACCCACAAAACCCAAACCCCAAGCAGAGTGCCTTTGTGTGGTGAACTCTGTCTGGATCCCACCTGCCCTGTTTTACAGAACCGTCCACACAGAACCTCATCTGAATTTCTATTTAGACGGCTCATCTCTTATGATTTTGCAAATTCTTGTTATGCTAGAATGCAGATTTCTTGAGGACAATTATTACATTATTTTTCTATACTCCGAAGTTCACCCATGCCTGGCCCATAGGGGACTATTGTGCAAACAACCAGCAAGAAAAAATGGAACAATCAATCAATCAGTTATAGAAAGCCTTATAAATTAGCAGTTAATATTGGGACTATGAATAAGCACAAGATTTACTGATTGCTTCTTAGGCTCTATAAGCATCAATTTGATGAGCTAATTCTTCCAGGTATAATAAATGTAATTTAAATTTTTGGGTTTCTAGCAAAATCATCAAAACAGGGACGCATTGCTCATTTGCCTCCTAGTAACAAAAGTTGGTTTTGTTTCACAGCTTTGGCTGTGGCGAGGCACATGTACCATTTTTATTTTGCCTAATTAATTCTCTTTCCCCTCAAAAGTTTAGGAGTTGTTAATTTATGAAAACGACTTCAAAAAGTTACATAAGACCTGAGACTGTGGGAAACAATTAGGTATTTGCCTTTCCTTGGTTTGCAATCGACCAGTGTCAGATGCCTCCCAGGCTCTCTGAGTCTCACTGCCTCTCGTTCCTTGAGTAGCAGAGATTCTGATGGTGGTGACAGAGGTGAGAATGTTCAGTTCTTCTTTAGGTGTTCTTTCTTTTCAAATACCCGTTTTTATTTCCTCTTCCTGTAATCGCTCAAAAACCCTGAAATTTCACCTTGATGTTTCTGTTGCTCTCTCAGGACCCACTCAGCACCTGGCACATGAAAGGCTCCCACCAAGCTCATCTAGAACAACTATGCACTGGAAGCTGCAGTCAGAGTGGAAGAGAGGGGGCGCTCGATCTCTGGGGTGATGGGATGGGGTGGGGGGTGGGTGGGATGATGAGACCTTCGTCAGTGCAGAGCTGGGCTGCCCTGGGTCTGTTTAGAGTGAGCACACTAGAGAGAAGAGGTCACTGCTGAGTGTAGATTTGGGCAGGAACGAGGGGACGTGGAGCTTGGAGGTGAAGTTGTTCATCTCTGATTTAGCTGCAATGACTGGGAAGCTGCAGAGGGTAATATATTCTAGGCAGTTGAAAATGTGAAATGGGAGCCTAGAGAAGTTTCTCACAGATGAATGTTTAGTGAGTAGAAGCGAGGTTGCTGGAGGACTGTTTAAGTGCTATTGGGAGCAGATGGGTGGGCTCTTTGTAAAAGCCATCTGTCCCACTGGGAGAACTGCATGAGTCTTCCTGTAGACAGAGGGCAGAGGAAGGGACAATCGAGAGTTCAGAGGAAAGAGCCTTATACATTATTGTGGTGTGCACATGCACCTTCACATGTGTGCACACAGTGTGTGAACCATAGAAGGGCAGAGGAATAGGAAATGTCCAGTATCACTAAAAAGTATCTTAATCAGTCATAATCTCCACATTATTTTTGTAATGTTTTTATTTATCGAGTTCAATATGTGTAAACAATGTATTTTGATGGCATTCACTTCTTCCTTCTCCAGCTTTTCCTAGACCCCTTCCAATTTCTTGTCCTCTTCCATTTTGTAGTAACCCACAGTATCCAGTTAGTACGGCTCATCTGTGCATGAGTGTAGGGCCATCCAGTGGAACATGGAGGACCTTTCAGGGACCACACCTCTGAAGAGAAATGACCTTCCCTAGCAGCCATCAACTGCCCATAGCTGCAAGTCTCTTCCCACACATGCTGGGATGTTGCCTTGCTCAGTTTTGTGCAGGCAACCATAGCCATTGTGAGTTCCTGACTGTACTGGTCCTACTACGTGCACAAGACAATGTCCCCATGACCTGGTTTCCATAGTGTTCTTCGCATTGTGTGTGTGTGTGCGCATGCGTGGGCACAAGCGTGTGTGTGTGTGTGTGTGTGCTTGTGTGTGTAGCAAATAATCATACTATTACAGTCTGTACCCTGTAGTAGGTGTTCAGTTAATACTTGTTTGAGAACCAGTATTCATATATTTTACAAGCAGCTATTTTCGTCTGACATGCATTTTCCAGGAACTTGCTAATGTTGACTCTAGAGCCACTTTAATGAAAGCAGGCTAACATTTGCCTATTTCACTTGCTGCAATTATCTGCAGCACGGTCTATCTGGAAGCAAAAGGCTGAGAACTGTACTGGCTTTGTCAATGCCTACATTTAAAAATAATTTAAACTTACTTCATATCTTATAAAATAGGAAAATCTTGATTAGCTTTGAAAATTATTTTTGGAAATTTGCTGAAAATAAGATCTCTGAGATAAGTGCATTTAGGGATGAAAGGGTGTGGAAGAATCTAGGACGTGTTGGGTAACCTGCAGTTACTACATTTACCACGAGATGGCGATCTTGTGCTTGCTTGGTGATCTGCCCACTGATGGTGGATGGCATAGTCAACTCTAGGTAACTGAAACCCAGGAGAGTGAAATTGGGAAGCTTTACTGGAGTTGTTAAAAGGTTGGTGAGATTTGAAGTAATAAAACTTGAGGGATTCTAGTATCTTTCTGACTTGTTCATACAGAATGTGATGTGTCGAGACTATATGAGCATGGGTTAAAAACCTGTGGTTTGCAAATCATGGTTTCAGGAGCATAAAACCCACATTCTAGTTCACCTGCTCACACTTGCTTGTGGCGTATTTGGCAAGGCAGAGAACTTCACAGTGTGTCAATAGCTTCACCTACAAAATTGGGAATGATAGCCCTCAACTTCTTAAGAACTGGACCAGTTTTCCCCACAATCCTTCTTTGTTCTGTCTGTGATGGAGAAAGGTTCTTTCGTCTGAGGGCACCAAGTATTCTTAGTTGGTTCTTGTATACCTTAAATAACTCACTTTCCAGGTCAGGTGGACAGAGTTTTTGTAAAAGACGTCTTTCCCCTTGGGAGATGTATGGGTGTTTGCTATAGGCAGAGAGTAGAGAAGGAGATGGGTAAATTGAGAAAAAAAAGTCCTATGTGATGTGTGCATGTCTACATGTGTGTATACTCGGGTCCAGGACCACAGAAAGGTGGGAAGTAGGAAATGCCAGTTATCACTAGGAATTGGCTTAATATTGTTGATTTATCAGTCTTAATTGTCCCAAACTCCCCAGAACAACTCATAATAATGGTCTTGCATCTCAGAGAGACTTAGTGTAGGTCCAATGAGCAGTGATTTTATCTCACAATTAGAGGAAGAGCCTTGCATGTAGGACACTCCATCCATTTACTCAGAAATGATTTGCCTTAAACCCTGATGCTATTTTACTCAGACAAAGAGGGGTAAAATTGATTCCATATGATACTGAGCTGCTGTTGGCACCTTTCTTCTCCAGTCCAGAATTTCCTTACGTGAGCCACAAGAAGTGTTTTGCTTTATCTTAGAGTAGTTATTGATCACTCCGAATTCACTGAAGCAATTAAAGTATAGCTTTTCTGATGGGACTTATCAAAGAGTCTTACCCTACTGTGTCTGTATCTTTGTTCTGGCACAGAAACAGTAAAATGAGAGCAGTAGAGGAGCTGATGTTTTAGATAAGGGGAGGTGAAAGAAGAGAGGAAAGGAAAGGGAAGAAGGGATAGAGAGTGTGTGTGGGGTGACCTGAGATAAGAAGAGATGGGGCTGGAGAGAGAACTTTGTTCTTCAGAGTTCTTGTTCTTGCAGAGAACTCAGGGTTACTTCCCAGCACCACATGGTGGCCCATTTCTTCTCTGACTCCAGTTCCAGGGCATCTGACTCCCACTTCTGGCCTCTACAAGAACTGCATACACAAGGTGTCCACGCAAACAAAATACTCATGCACATAGAATAACTTTTTTTTATTTAAATTTATTTATTTATTAAGGATTTCTGCCTCGTCCCCGCAACTGCTTCCCATTTCCCTCCCCCTCCCCCGATCAAGTCCCCCTCCCTCATCTGCTCGAAGAGCAATCAGGGTTCCCTGACCTGTGGGAAGCCCAAGGACTGCCCACCTCTATCCAGGTCTCGTAAGGTGAGCATCCAAACTGCCTAGGCTCCCACAAAGCCAGTACGTGCAGTAGGATCAAAAACCCTTTTTTAAAAGAGAAAAGATGAACTATATGAGAATAGGGGCTGTATCCAGGAGAGTGTGTGTCTGTGATTACATATTCAGTTTTCCCAGGGGTCAGTGCTTCCAAGTAATTGTCAAAAATGTCAACTATTTTCTCTCTAGTGTCCCTTGTGAGCATCACTTGAATTAAATTGATTCTGAAAACCTCTCTTTGGTTTGAAAAGGGTCAGGAATGCTGTGCAGCCTGAGTTGAGAGCCTTTATTTGATCTAACTCTACCTAGTCACATTGCCTTTCTCTTGTGATTTAATTTAAAAATTCTTTACTAAGTAGTTATTGTATAACCTTAGTATTCCTAAAGTTCAATGTGGCTCAATCTTTGCATGGTATTGGTTTTCTTTTCTGATCCCAATGATAAAAATTTTCATTAGCTAACAAAAACATTAGCATCCTCACAGACATGTTTGGATGAGGGAAACATCAGATAGGAGATTGACAGGGAACCTCCTTAAGCCAATGGTCTTTGAGAGACTGGACCATGTTGAGGCATGGCTTTGGGGTACCAAAAAGCTGTGGTCTTACCTGCTTGCCCCTCTCTCCTCGTGCTCCATACCTAGTTGTTGGATCTCCCTTCCTGTTCTGTGAATTTTCCCTTTTAATAAAGAAAAACTTAATATGTCCTATTCAGAGCTAGTGTGGAATTATTTAATTCACATTTATCCCCCCCCCCCATATGATGTGTTCTGTTGTGTTCTGCTACATCTGGTGCCCAAGGTGGGCAAACCATTTAGTGACTTTTTACAAAGATTAACTAAGGCTGTAGAAGTAGAAGTAACAGACCCAGAAGCTAAATGTGTACTTATTGAACCTCTGACTTTTGAAAATGCCAACTTAGAATGCAAAAAGATCTTTGGGCCTTTAAAGATCAGATCAGCACCAATAGATGAATGGATCTTGCATACAATGAATTGTTGATAAATTTGATTATAGTACTGAGACTTGGGTAGGAGAAGTAATTTCCAGTGGTATAAGGAGAGATCAAAATGCCAAATGCATTAATTGTGGTAGAACAGGATATCTGAAAATGGATTTTAGACAAGGAATTCTTAGAAATAATCTCTTTTCTGAGAATGGCAAGAATAAAAGGTCTCAATCTTCTGGAATATGTAGGAGGTTTGGCACAGGCCAACATTGAACAAATGAATGTAGGTCAATGAAAGACAGACAAGGCAACCTGATACCACTGAGAAACTCCTTTGGGGGCCTCTCACAGGCCCCCATGTCTAATATTGTCCAATCATTCCCAGTAACTGTGGAGAACATGTTTAACCAGGAAAATTTAAAAATCCAGTGCCTACTGTAAGAAATCATACTGTTCTGGATAATGGAAAAAAAACTATAATAGGAAATAGAAAATGTATATTTTGGCAGACTTCTATAAGTGATCAAAGATCAAAGCTAAGAGGGTGTATAAATAACATTGTAATTGAGGGATCACTAGACATGGGTACAGATGTGAGTATCATTGCTCCAGAATCTCGGCATCTGATTTGGTCTCTTCAAGAGGCAGATGTTATATTCCTAGGAAACTGGAACCCTATCTCAAGTGAAACAAAGCATGAGATGGGTTGAATGCATAGGGCCAGAGAGACAGAGAGGAAGCCTGAAGCAAATACTGCAGTGAATTTATGAGGTCATGACCCATTTCAGCAGTGGAATATCCAGATTAACATTCCTGCAGTTCCCAAAACTCTTGTTTCTGGGAAGGATATTATAAGGTATTATAAACAAAGGTTACCAGCCATTCATTCAAGAATGATATACAAGAAGGATATACAAGAACACAAAGCAACTAGCAAACCTTCAGAGGTACTAATAGCCCTGCCTTTAAAATGGTTAACTGAGAAACCAATATGGGTTAAACAATGACCTTTAAAACAGAAGACAAACTGCAGGCTTTAGACCAACTGGTACAGGAGCAACTAGATGCTCACCAAATTGAAGAATCAACCAGCCCTTGGAATTCTACTGTATTTTTTGTTAAAAATCAATCTGGAAAAATGGAGAATATTGATAGATCTAAGAGCTGTCAGCAAGGTTATTCAATCTATGGGCCCTCTACAGTCTGGAATTTCTCTGCCTTCTCTATTATCAAAAGGATGGCCTCTTATAGTTATTGATTTAAAAGATTGTTTCTTCATTATACCTTTACAAGAAAGGGATAAAAAATTTGCCTTCCAGTGACTATTTATAATAATTCTCAGCCTACCAGGAGATATCAATGTACTATCATCCCACAGAGAATGTTCAATATCCCCACCCTGTACCAATACTTCACAAGTCAGCCATTGGAAATAATATGTAAGCAATTTCTTACGTCTGTAATTTACCATTTCATGGATGACATTTTGCTATCTGATTCAAATGCAGATACGAAAGATTATTTGAAGAAGTAAAGAATGTTTTGCCTAAATGGGGTTTACAAATTGCTCCTGAAAAAATACAGAGAGGTGATTCAGTCAATTATGTAGTTCCAGTTCATGAGTGAATAACACTTGATCTAATAATTCATTTAAACAAAACCTTAGATGGTGACAAAGACTTAAATAATCCCAGGGAATTAACAGTTGAGGCTGAGAAAGAATTAATGGTGGTTGATGAGAAATTACAGGAAACTATGTTGATAGGGTAGATCCAAATCTTAATTGCAATATAGTCATATTACCTTCCAGAATTTTCCCTACAGGAATTTTAATGCAGAGTAATGATATTATCTTAGAAAGAATCTTTTTACCACATAAACCATAAAGTAAAAAAATTAAAAATATCTTATGTGGAAAAGATCTCTGAATAAAAGGAAAGTTGAGACTTTGTTGACTACCATGTATAGACCCAGCAGAGATTATTGTGTGCTTTTCTACTGATGAATTTAAAAAAATATTAGAAGACAATGAGCCCTGGAAAAGAGCTTGTGCTAATTTTTAAAGAGAGATTAATAGCAATTATCCCAAAATCAATAGAATTAACTTTATAAAGAAAACTACTTGGATTCTTCCCTGAATTGTACATGACATACCAATAACTGGAGCCCATACATTTTGTACTGATGCAAACAAATAAAAAAGGTAGGTTACAAATCAGAAGATTTAAGTAAGGCGGAACAAAGTCCTTATTATTCTGTTCAAAAGGCAGAGCTATATGCTATTATCATAGTACTAAGGGATTTTCAAAACCTCTCAATATAGTTACTTATTTGCAATATGCATAAAGTGTTGTCTTGCATATTGAAACAGCTGAATTTATAACAGATGATACAGAATTGACTTCATAATTCATTCAGGTTCAAGATATAATCAGAAATAGACTTTGTATCATATACATAACACACATCTGATCCCATACAGGTCTGCCAGGTCCTCTAGCACAAGGTAATGCAGAAATTGATCAATTATGGATTGGAAGTGTGTTGCCTCAGAATTTCATGAAAAACAGCATGTCAATAGCAAAGGTTTAAAGAAAGAGTT
The DNA here is from genome assembly GCF_018167655.1 of Microtus oregoni. Taxonomy (NCBI): domain Eukaryota; kingdom Metazoa; phylum Chordata; class Mammalia; order Rodentia; family Cricetidae; genus Microtus; species Microtus oregoni. Next base: position 19,736,799 of record NW_024543093.1, on the reverse strand, counting down.
TCCTATTACATGGCAACAAGCTAAGGAGATTATAAAGAGATATCCTACATGCTCTTTCTATAACCAAACACCATTGCCGACAGGGAATAACCCAAAGGGTACTCAAAGGAATGAGATCTGGCAGATGGATGTGTTCCACTTTACGGAATTTGGAAAATTAAAATATGTGCACCACACCATAGACCATATTCAGGTTTTCAATGGACAATTGCCTTGAGCTTGGAAAAGGCTGACTCAGTAATCATACATTTATTTGAAGTTATGACCATCATGGGTTTTCTTGCACAAATAAAGACACACAATGGTCCAGCATATATATCTAAGAAAATGAAACTTTTTTGTTTATTATAATCTAAAGCATATTACAGGTATACCAAATAATCCTACAGGTCAGGCAATTATAGAAAGGTCAAATCGAACTATAAAGGATAAGCTAAACAAACAGAAAGGGATGGAAAATACCCCCGGAAATAGATTGCATAATGCCTTATTAACCTTGAATTCTCTTAATGCTAATGAGAAAGGAACAATGACAGCAGAGAGACATTGGATAATAGAAACGACTTCTGAATTAAATCAGGCAATGTATTTCAAGTATGTATTGACTTTAGGATGAAAACCAGGAGTGTGTTACATTAAGGAAGGGGTTTGTTCTTGTTTCCACAGGAGAAGAAAAGCTACAGATATCATCAAAATGATAAGCTTTGAAAAGGAGATACCTATTGAGAAAAAGAAACAACAGCTCATTCACAGAGGTGACAATCATACAGGTGGTAAGAAAACCTCATAAGGGTTAGGGCAGGGTTCTGTTCTTGTCTTTGCAGGAAAATACACATCTTCAAAAAGTCAAGAGACCCTGGACATTTGGATGTCTAAAGAGGAAAAATAACTATCCATAAACAATCACCAAGCAAAAAGAAATATGGCTTATGAAGACAGGTCATCTGAGGGATATATATATATATATATATATATATATATATATATATATATATATAAGTTTGTTTAATATTCTAATATGAAGTCTTATTTTTTAACTTATACAGGTATTAAGTATTATAGGTCAATAGTCATTTATGTTTGTTATACATATAGTTAGACTAATCAGGTTCTTTAGATCCATAGAGATTGTATTATGCATAGACAGGTAATCTTCAACAACTTCAAAGAACTGTAGAACATGACATTTAAATAACTTAGGGTTCTATTGACATGAGATACATTTGCTCTTGGCAGAACTGATCTATTCCTGAGAGAATGTTGAGCACCAAAGACACTCCACTTGGAGATTGTTTTCTTCTTGGCAGAGCTGGCCTTTGGGCAAGAAACTGCCCATGCCTTGACCACTGACAAAATGCATGGTGTCTGGACTTGTCAAGCAGAACACAAGAAAAAAGACTGCCAATCCTTGCTATAGTACCTGCAGTACAGGATAGTACTCAAGCCAGGAACTAGGCTGGAGGTTTAAAAACATACACACACAGACAGAGATGTGGGGACATGGGTCATCCTTGAAACAAGAATGCCAACTTTATTGTGCTCCATGGAAGCTTATATAGGGATTCTTAACTGATAGCCATACCCCAGCTCTTGGGATTTCCAGCTGTAAAACCCACTCCCCTGTCATCAGAAGCTCACGAGGGTCTCATGCTCAGAGTAGCTGCAGGCACAGGAAAACAAGTTGTTTTGCTCAGTTCACTCCAGCAGGCAAAGGGTTTGAGGCAGGCAAAGAAAATCAAGGGGCTGGAGATTGCAGCCCCCAACACCTTGCTAAGACAGGGTAAGACAGTTTTGAAAATTTTTTCTGCTTCTGAAAAATGATCTGTCAGTTACTCTAGGCCTTAGACAAAGTTGGTTGCTTCAACATTGCAATTGAGACTTTGGGTGATTGGCCAGGTAGCCAGTTGTCTCTGTCATCTACTGCACATTTTGGAAGCTGCTTGATTGTGCTTCCTGCCTACTCCAGTAATATTATCTCCTTTTTCAGACCTTTGATGGAGTTGAAGATTAGTTAATAGTCATGTTATTTAGCTAAGCCATTTCTAAATACAAGACTTAGACTCCTTAGTATAGAATGATTATTGAAATATTTAGTATGTGTTCCTTGCTTAATATTGTTTGTGCTGTTTGTAATTCTAATTTTTAAACTTTATAACTGTTCTTATTGTATATAGTTTTGTATTGGGTTTGAAACTCTCTTATTTAGACAAAAGTCAGAAATGATGTGGAACTTCCTTCAGCCAATGGCCTTTGAGAGGCTGATCCAGGTTGAGGCATGGCCTTGGTGTACCAAAAAGCTATGATCCCACCTACTCGCCCCTTTCTTCCTGTGCTTTGCACCTGAATGTTTGACCCCTTTCCTGTTCTGTGCAATTTCCTTTTAAATAAAGAAAAACCTTAATATACCATATTTGGAGCTAGTGTAGGATTATTTGATTTGTGTTTCCCCATCTGATGCATTCTGAGGTGTTCTCATTCAGGAGATGAGGAAGTCAGTGACATGCAGTGATCGGCTGAGACAGCTTTCTGGCATGTCCTTTCTTTTCTCTGGGTTGAGTTTGGGTGTTGCCTGTTTCTTGGGAAGGAAAGCAACAAGACCAGGATGCAGTGGTAGGGTACCAAGGAAGAGTCCAGCCCAAAGGAACGGCAAGTGTCAAGATAATTGAATGCCCTTGAGCATTCTGTCATCCTGCCTTCCTGTTCCACTCAACATCAATCTTCACAGAGTCTGTCTATCTTCTGGGAGCCTGAGAAGATACCAGCATGAGGCCAGGGCCGTGCTGAGCAGAGGAGGCTTGAGAATAGGAGTGTATGTTTGCAACCTTGAAACCATTTCCCTTCAATTTACCTGAAGAAGAAAAAGCACAAGCCCAGCTCTTCTACAAGGCAGATACTACTTTTAAAAGCAGTTGATAATCCTAGAGGAAGAAAAGATTAGCTAATAAGGAAAAAATTAGCTAGATACTCAAGGAAAAGGAATTCTTTTGGAGAAATACATTGAAACAAACAAGGTAAACCAGAGGAAACAGAATGAACATAATTAAAAAATAAGCTTAGAAATTATCTTTAAAGAGATAAGAGACCACTGAAAAACAAAGCAAAGAAAAACAGACACAAAGAAAAGCCAACTAGAGCCATGGAGTAGCTATAAATAATTTACACAAAGAATTCCATGGATGGGCTGCCTTTCAAAATGATGACAGCCAAAGAATATGCTAACAGTTTGAGATTCTGGTAGAAGAAACTTTGTTAGAAGGCCCTGGAGTAGGATATAGACATGTGAGGAGTGCAATAAGCATATATGGAGGGTTGAAGTGGCTATAATATCTACCTAAGAAGATCACAGAAGGAAAAGGGATTTGTATTGAAAGGACACAGAGTGCCGAGCAAGGGAGGTGACCTCACACAGAGACATTCTTCAGTAACATTAAAGGATATCAAAGAAAAAGAGGATTTTTTTTTACAAGCTTTCAAAGATAAAACACATATTACCCAAAGGAACAAGAAAATAAGATTACAACCTTCCTTTACAAAGCAGCACTGGGTGTGGTGCTGCAGTGAATTGATATGTTCAGTGTCGAGGAAGCAGGCTGTAAACCCAGAGGAAAATTGTTATATTCAAGATTGGAGCTTTCTTGATAGTCCTGGGGTAAGCCACACAAGCCTTGCCTTTTCTTGTTGCCATCACAAAACACTTGACATGAAACAAGGCAAGAAGCTTTCATTTTGGCTTACGGTTGTAGGGCACACAGTCTCTCTTGCTAGAGAAAGCATGGTGCAGCTGGCAAGAAGCATTTGGTGGCATTGTGTCTGCCATCAGGAAAGGAGGCAGAGAGAGGGGCATGCTGCTGTTCAGCTTGCTTTCTCATTTTTATCTAGGCTGGGATGATTGTACCCATAGTTATAATGGGTCTTCTCACTTCAGTTCACTCAAACTAGAAACTGCCCCATAGTTGTACCCCTAGATTTGTCTCCTATGTGACTCTAGATCCTATCTCATCAACAATATTAACCATTTCAATCACTGGGCTACCAGTAGTCCACAGCAAAATTATTATTTGAATGTAGGGGTTGAAACAGGAATTAGGGGAGGCATCCATAGTCTCACATGACTGCTATATGGGGAGTACTGACTAACACTTGGAGAGTGTCTAAAGGTTGTATTCCAGAAAAGTAGGAAAATGAGGGTTGTGGGATGCAATTACCAGGCTGGGATTCAATGATTCAAGAATAAACACAGAATGCATGTTGTTTGGAGTACACAAAGATTATTTTTAAAAAGCCAGCTGTGAGATTAGCCTCCAGAAGATTTATCATTACACCCTGAAGATCCAACCTCATCCAGACCAGTTCACAAACTATAAAACTGTTCAGTACTCAGACGTAATTAAAAGCAACTTGCTATTTATTGGTGGTTTAGAACAGGCCGGTTGGGTATTCTGGTGTGCCTGTAGTTGCCCTGTAATTCTTGTATTTGGGAGGTAGAGACAGGAGAATCACAAATTCAAGGTCAGTCTATATGGCGTAGTGAAACCCCATATAAAAAAAATCAAAGACTATAGTTCAACAATAGAGCTGTTGTCTAAGATGTGCAAAGGTTTACATGACCGCTTTGGTCTCTATTTACCTAGGTTTTATTTTGGGTTTTCTAACTATGAAAGTCTTGCTGTCTGTCTGTTGTATTTACTTCTGTATACCTGAGAGTTTCCATGGCTGTTGTGTGATTTCCCTACCCTCTCTACTCTAAATTCTACTTGTTAGTAAAGGAACACAATTAGACTACTTTAGAGATTGAAAAAAAAACCCACAAATACAAAGAACATATAAATAAATATCTCATTGTCTAAACATACCGCAGCTCATCCACTCACTTTCTGGGGGCCATTTACAATTTGTCATTTTTAGAAATATGAATACTATATTCATATCTGTTTTGTGATGTATTTCAAAACTCCCCTTGTGAAACTATAAGTGGGGTTTGTGGATTAAATGGTAGATGGTGCTATCTTCCCTTTATTGTGCATATTTTGAAAGATAATGATTTTTATTTACACATACATACATACAATGAATACAGGTGGGCAGGTGCCCACTGAGGCCAGGAGAGGGCGTCACATCCCTTGAAATTAGAGTCATAAGCAGTTGTGAGCTGCCTGATGTGGCTGCTGGGAACGGAACTCAGGTCTTGTAGAAGAGCAATGAGTGCTTTTAACTGCTGAGCTGCCTCCACTGTCCCTGCTACACTTTTTTCAGTGTTGGCATTTGTAGACATTCTTTATGTGTCCTGGACATGAGATCACTGTCAGATACGAACCTTGAGAAAAACTTTCCCTAGTGTTTAGTTTGCCTTTTAATTCTGTAGATGTGTTTATTGAAGAGCATACATGTTGAATTTTTATTATGTTTATTTTTTTAATGACTAGAGCTTTGGGGGTACTAATTAGAAAATTTTGCCTTGCTGGGCATGGTGGCACACACCTTTAATTCCAGCATCAAGAAGCAGAGGAGAGGCAGGGCAATCTTTGTGAATTTGACTCCAGCCTATTTTACAAAGTGAGTTTCAGGACAGCCAGGTCTACACAGAGAGAGCCCCCCCCTTCTCAAAAAACAAACAAACAAACAAACCTCCCAAACAAAACAAAACTGTTTAACCTAAGGTCATTTTTGTTTTGTTTCATTTAAAGATTTTGTCTTTCAGGAGCTCAAACCTGTATATGTATTCCCATACCTAGTCAATGATTTCTCTTGGATTTTAAACTAGAATTATTTTATTTTGTATTTCAAATCATTTCTTCTATCTTATCAAAAACATCACAAGGTCTTAATATTCCATGCAGTTCCATCATCTTGATATTGTTTGCTCAGCAATTTATTCATTTACTTAGTTTTGGTCCTCTGTGTGGCTCTGGCTATCCTGGTGGTTTGAGGCCAGCCTCGTCTACAGAGTTACAGAGAAACTACACTTACTCACATGCGGTTTCTCTGCGTAGCACCGCTCTAGACAGCCCACTTTGCCTACGGATTACTGAAAGGCTGCCACATGTCCACACGGTTGATAGAGTCACAGATGCACACTCTCGGGCAATAGCGCTGTCTGTGGATCTCTCAGGGCTGACTGTAACAGGGGCTGGTGCTGAGCTCGGGCTTTCTCCTGGGAGATGCCCTGCTTCTGCTGGTGGTCTCTATAACAGATATTTTCAGGTTCTTGGCCTCTTGCTCAAAGAACTGAAGAAGTACATACAAAATGCAGAGCAGCAAAAGATGTTAGTCAGAAGGGAAATGAAGTACAGACTGGAAATCCTGCGAGATGGAAGCGGGCCCCGAGGAAGCACAAAGCACCAGAGTGCCGGGAGCCTGCCGGGGTCTTCCTTCTGTGAGCCCTGGAAAAGGGCGGGCGAGCTGTTTGGTAAAGCACAGGTTGTTTTCAGTCTTGTTTGTTGGTCTTGGACTATGTAGACCATTGTCCACTGTTCAAGCCCGGTTCCATGATACAGTGGATGCATGCTCAGTCACACATAACTCTAAGATGGTAAGGACTTTCCCCTAAAGGTTCAGAGACAGTTTGCCTTATTGAGTATTGATTATGTGCGCCAAACCAGTTTGACTGTATCAGACTACCCCTTCTTCTAGGTCTCTTCAGGAAAGGGGTTTCTAAGGTTTGCTAGGGAATTACAGGCAGACGTAATTGGTACTTTTGTTTGGAGAGGGTTGTATGTGCAGAGAGATTCAGGGGGAGCCCGGGTTCCTAAGTACGCTGTAGGAAGAGAGGTGTGTGTGTGTGTGTGTGTGTGTGTGTGTGTGTGTGTGTGTGTGTGAATCTCAAGCTAGCTGGGGCCCTGGGCTGCTAAGCTAGCCCTATGCTTGCATATCTTATTTCCATTGGAATGGTCCAAGTCAGGTGACCTGAGCTAACCTGCTCTTCAGTGATCTTTCACTTTCTTTAGGGTACTTCGCAAGTGCTCACAAAACTCCGTGCACACCGCAACAAGCGCTGATTCTGTATTTCCAGCCTGGCTCTTGGCCCCTGCCTTCCTTCCTGCACCAGACAGCCTGCAAGTTCTATTTTTTCCAAGGGTAAAAGCGCAGTCATGGGTGCAAGGAGGTCAGCTGATTAAATCAGATGGATTGATACCTTCCCAAGAAACCTTTGCCATTTCCGCTGGAGCAGTATTGCCAAAGAGGCAATTTCAGGCATTCTTTCTCACAGGCTGGCTCACACATCCTTTCTCAGCAGGGTGTTGTCCCTATTCACAGTTACAGAAATTGAGTTACATAAACAGCCAGTGACTTCTTCAAGGTTGTTAGTCCAGGAAATTTTCAACTTCAAGCTGGATCTTTGGACACATTATATTGTGTTCTCTGCAGAGAAAGGTATCTGACTGATTGGCTAATGTCACATTCCGTCAGCATCGAAGGCCTCATCCCCAGGGCGTGGGTCAGGAGTTTACTTTGCAGGGAGGTGCTACAGGGGCAGCAACTTTAGGAGATGGGGTCCATGAGAGCTAAGTATTATCGAGGGGTGTGGGAAGAGGTAGAGGGAAGAGGTAGACAGGGTAGTTAAGGATTTATCTGGTTGCAAAGCACATTTTTTTCCAGATTCTCCACCACCCCTGTGGCATGCTTCAGGACTTTATGTGGTAGCCAATCCTGGCCCCTCATTCTCCCACATGCTCCAGTTCTAGGTTTAGAAACCTTGCTGTGTTCATTGATTCTCAAATATTTTCTTCTAAGGTGTTGTAGAGTTCACGCAATGCTTCTTACCTTTAAGAGAATATAAAGGACACACTTGTTTGTGTCAGTGTATTACCAAGGTGGAGGAACTATAAGGCGATTTATGATGAATGCATGCTTCCCCAGCTGTGAGTCGGTTAGGGTGCAGTGACCCTCTGGCTGCAGGTACATGCAGGAGCAAGCTCTTCCTGCATGATGGGGTTGAAAGGGATTAATGACCACTAGCCCATGCTCTCGTCTCTCCCTTAGCTCAGCTTTAAATTCTCCTCCCTACCAGCATCCTCCAATACCTGAGCCAACCATTTTCCATCACTACAATATAATAACTTAAAGAGGGACCCGTGAGAGAGTCTAGCAAATAAGGATACTTGTCACCAAACTTAACAGTCAGAGTTCAATCCCTGGGACTGTAAGAAATAAATCATGATGGGCCATTTTCAGTATGAAGTATGTTTAGTTCTCATCCATGAATCCCAGATACCAATAACCACTTGGCCTCTGCCTCCCCTACCTAGCAGCTGGCACTGGCTGGCCCTGGTCCTTTATAGATTATCTTAGCATTGGAAAATTATACTCTGCTTTGTGGCTAAGACCAATAACAACAACAGCAAAAAAAAAAAAAAAGGTAGGGAATCTTCATCCCTGGGCAGATCACATCCTCTCCTTCAGGAGTTCCACTAGTCAGATCCGTCAGACTCAAGTGACTCTGAAGATGGAAGTTCTAACCCACAGCATTCTCTTTCCTCCCAACTGCATTCACCATCCAAGGGTCTAGCCTGGCTTTCCCCCGTACCTCTGAGCCCCCTCAACACTCCAGCCATTCTGTCGTATGAACACTAGAGATGGAGTTCTCTGGGGTGACAAGAAAAACCACGACTTGATTTCGTGACAGACTGCATTGGGTGTACTGTTGGGTAATTTTGTTTCCTTGGCCACATGGGCTTTCAGAGTCCTTGGTGAGTGGGACCAGTATACCTCAGAGGGCCAGGGTGGGACTCTCTACAGTACTGTGTCTACCTTCTTAGGCCTGAGTGGTTCCCCTCTTAGTCTGCTTTACTACCTCTCAGCACTCATTTGTGAAATAAATGATTACAGCAGAAAAAAAAAAAAAGGCCGGGTGATTGTCTGCTTTCTTCCAATAAACAGGCACTTTTAAAGATGAAAAAAGATACACTTGAATTAAAGGTTATCCTCTTCTGGAGGAAACACCTCAGTGTTAGCAAACCCTTTCTTGACTGCATCGGCCCTGAGCCAAGCTTGGCCCCGGAGTTAGTGCTCTCCTGGGCCAAAGCCTATTTCATAGCCTTTATTTTTTTCCCCCTGACTTTTGCTGAGCTCAGCTGCATGCCAGTCAGGGGGACACTCAAGATCAGGAGAAATGATATTCTAGGGAATTAGTAAGAAGGCTGCCACCTGAGTGTTATGCTGTGTGGTACTTTTCTACTGCATTTTCCTTCTTCTCTTGATTAAATTTAACCCTCAGAGGCTTCAGCATGACCAGGGAGCAGGGACCAAGAGAGCACAGAGCTGCTGATCTGCTGTGGCTCGGTCTTGCTGTTGGTAGTGTCTGGTCTAGGTTGTGTCCCTTTCTTCTTGATAAGGCTGGTATTTGTAACTCTTTAAAACAGACCCATCAGTCGTGACAGTCACTAAGGAGATGGCCTAAAATGGACCCAAGGTACTTGAGCTCTGCCCTTCCTTCATAGCTCAGCTGTTCCCCATTGCTCATCTAGCTAGGCTACTTGGTTGTGGAGGGTGACTTCTGTAAAAGAAGAACCCTCTCTCCTATTTCAGTGGGCTGTTGTAAGGATCAAATGTGCCCTTTCAAGGCCATATCCTCCAACTGGAATGTAAAAGGAGAGTATTCGCCCTGTAGTATGAGCCATTGACAGCTTCGTAGAGGAGGGCTTTTCTCTGGGAACGGTGGAGAGATGAAGGTGCAGAGGATTATGATGGGAATCTGGAAGCCAATAGGAAACAGGAGGGAAAGAAAGAGGTGGAACAAGCTGTTAGAAGAAAAGAAGGAAGACCAGACTTCCAGTAACTACCAGGCGTGACAATTCATAGACCAGAATAATGAATACAACACCATTCAGGGTTTTTTTTTTTAAGTTAAGTTTACTATTTTATCACCTTTATAGGGATAAAGAAACCCAAATGATTCTAGCTTTCTAGATCATTTTTGTCTCACTTCTGTACTTTCCTTGACTTCTTTTCCTCAGTCATGATGTTTCTCCAGGACTCCCTAGGCTCACTCATCTGATTCAGAGGGCTTTCATGGTCCTTCTTTCCCTTCTGGAACCCCTCCTTTCAGCCTGCATATGTCTCACCTCCTGTTCTCTAAGGTCCATTGAGAGACGCATATCTTAGAGAAGCTGGTGCCTTCAACAGCTCCCTGGCATTTCTCTTCTCACCGTCCTGTTGAGAATAGGACACAGAAACTGGCCAAGTGGGGGCAGTTCTGATAATGTTCTTGCTAGAAGCCAGAGTGCCAGAAGAGAGTACCAGCTCCTGGTTTCATGTTACCTCTTACACTGCCTGGAAGACTTACATAAAGATGTAGTTAAAGCAGAAAGGAGACACCTGGACACCTATGGTCCGGCCATTGGCACTGACAAGGTCACCCTCCTCCCATGTTTCACCCCAGGTCCTGCCATGAGGTGTTTGAGCCCTCTCAGAACAGCAGTGGACCTGCAGCCAGTATCCTTGGTGATCAGTATCCTTGGTTGTTTCCTGCTGTACAAGAGCACTGCTTTCTCCCTTTCTCTCATGCTCCCACCTGCGAATCTACAATAAACTTCCTTCTACAGCTTACCCCATGTGCTCTGTGAGACAAGAACTCCAAACTCAGAATGGTTTGCGATATTGAATTTTCTAGAACCTTAGTCCCCAAAACAGTTTACCAAGAGCCAAGAAAATCTGTTTAACTCAACGTTAACTCCGAATTTTCATCTCAGTATCTCTTCCCTAATTTATCATTATCATCATCATCATCATCATCAATTTTTTTGTCACCAGCCCTCGTCTCTATTTAGTGTGAATGAATTTTAACCATGCAGCTTATACTGCATTTGCCGCTGTGGTTAGAGTGTCAAGTCTCTGAGGGCAGAAGTGTCTGTCTCCTTGACTATTGCACTTCCAGCTGTAGGAAGGACACTGTTTTGTAGATACTTGCTAAATATTTATTGAGTGAGTGAGTGGAAGCCAGAACTGTGTGGGCTTCTTCAGAGTTAGATTTGATTTCTGGAGGTGGCCACCAGTGATAAAATGTAATCCCAAAACCAAATATTTTCACAATTCCAAATGCTAGCCCTTATGTCTCTTGAATAGACTCTTTTATACAAATAATTTGTTCTTGAATTTTTATCTAAAGCTGTTCACTGAAGTACACAAAAATCTAAGCCTCATTGAAAACTGTGAGCTTCCGGGGTTGGTTAACCCACAGCCAATGTTGCCACAGCTGAAGACAGAGGAAGCCATTTTGGGTCATTTCCTGAAGAAGTGTCCCTTGGCTTGTGATACTGGCAAACTACACTGGCAGCAGAACAAGAAATTCATGGTGAGGAGAGTTCTGTGCATGTCTCTGAACTGAAGTCTATGAAGGGCTTCAAGTTTCTTTTTTTCTTCTTTTTTTGAAACTAGTTTTTTTTCCTTAATACAATATATCCTGATTATGTTTTCTGTCTATTCCTCTCACACCCTCTTCACCTTCTCCCAACAAGTTCCATCCCGTTTAGAAAACAAACAGACTTCTAAAAAATAATAATAAAACACAATAAAATAAGGAAAAAGCCCAATACATCAGAACAGGAAAAAACCAACAGACAGAAGGAAAAGAACTCAAGAAAAGGCAGGTGAAGCAGGTATGGATGCAGAGACTCACTCTTCCATACACTCAGTGATCCCATAGAAACACTAAACTTAAGGCCATGATATATACATGAAGGTTAAAAAAATTGAAAAATGTATGAATGAAATTAAAAAATAAAAAGCCTGGACAGGACATTATGAAATAAAGAACCTCTAATGATGCCGTTGAATTCAGTTCCTCTTGGTGATCTACTTCTGGGCTTGTAAACTTCCATTAAGAGTAGTTTGTTTCCCCAGTGAGATTCCTTTGGAGAAAACAAACTTTCATTGTAAGTGGTTGTCAATGTGGGGCACATGCCCACCTCTTTTCTGCTCTAGGACTCCTCTGGGACAGGCTGCCTCAGTCTCTGTGAGTTCATATGTGCATTGACCCTGTTGATTTAGATGGCCTTGTTCTCCTAGTGTCCTTCATCCGCTCTGGCTCTTACACTCTTTCTGCCTCCTCTTCCCAGGGTTCCCTGAGCCTTGAGAGGAGATATTTGATGGAGACATCCCATTTAGAGCTGAGTGTTCCAAGGATTTTTCATCCTTTGAATAATGTCTAGATGTGGGTCTCTGTGTTTGTTCCCATTTGCTTCTCAGATGATGGCTGAGCAAGGCACTAATCTATGAGAATATCAGAGTGTCATTAGGAGTCATTTTTTGTTATTTGTTATTGCAAAACCATCCAGTTTTTCCCAGTACCATTTGTTGAAGATGCTTTCTGTAAATAGCCTTTATTATGTTGAGGTCTGTCTCTTGTGTCTTTAATATCTACAGGACTTTTTTTTTTTTAAAAAAAAAGTTCTTTTCTGCATCCAATGGGATGGTCATGTGGTGTAAATGGAGACTGTGCTTTCATTTCCTGGCCACCCAGACCTGAATAATCACACAAAAAGTGTATTAATTACAACACTGATTGGCCAGTGGCTCAGGCATATTCCTAGCTAGTTCTTGTATCTTAAATTAATCCATCTCTATTGATCTGTGTATCACCACGAGGCTATAGCTTACCAGTAAGTTTCGGGCATCTTTCTCCTTAGGCTGCTACATGGCATCTGCCTGATTCTGCCTTCTTTCCTTCTCTATTTTTGCTTGTATTTTCTACCTTGCTATATTCTGCCCTACCATAGGCCAAAAAAGCTTCTTTATTAACCAATGGTAATAAAATATATTCACAACATACAGAAGGGAATCCCACATCAGTGTTGTTTCTTCTTTCACTTTGTTCACATGATGGATTTCATTTATGGATTTATGAATGTTGACCCATTTATACATCTCTTGGATGAAGCCTACTTAATCATAGTGGATGATTTCTTGGATGTGTTCTTAGATTCAGTTTTCTGGTATTTTATTGAGAAGTTTTGTACGAATGTTCATAATGAAATTTCGTTTTAATTTGATATTTTTTTAGTCTTTGTGTGGTTTGGGTATCATGGTAACTATGGCCTCAGAAGAAAAGTTGGGCAATTTCTACTGTTTCTATTTTGTGGAATAATTTAAGAAGTATTGACATTAACTGTACTTTTTAAATCTGGTATAATTTTTTTTTTTGGATGGTAGGGTTTTAATTACTGGTTCTATTTCACTAGTGTTGTATGTCTTTCTAAATTGATAATCTGATCTTGCTTTAGCTTTGGTAAATGGAATCAGGAAAATTATCCATTTCTTTAAGAATTTTCAATTTTTTTGGGATACAGGTTTTTAAAGGCTATCCTTAGGATTTACTGGATTTCCTTGTTATCTGTTATGTCTCTAATTTTGTTACTTTGGATATTCTCTCTTTGCCTTTTAGTTAACTTGGATATAGGTTTGTCTATCTTATGGTTTTTCTCAAAGAATGTGCTTTTTATTACATTGATTCTTTGTATTGTTTTATTTTGCTTCTATTTTTATTGATTTCAGTCCCCAGTTTGATAATTCTTGCCATCTATTCCTGTTGGGTGTGATCTCTTCTTTTTGTTTTTGTTCCTTCAGGTGTGTTTTTGAGTTACTAGTATAAGATTTTTCTAAATTTTTATGAAGGCACTTAGTGCTATGAACTTGGCTCTTAAAAAAACACTTTCATCGAATCCTGTAAGTTTGTGTACATTGTGGTTTCATTTTCATTAAATTAAAGAAAGTCTTTAACCCTTTTATTAATGTCTGTCTTGACCTATTTCTCATTTATTAGAGAGTTGTTCAGTTTTCTAGAGTTGTAAGCTTTCTGTTTTTGATATCTAGCTTTAGTCCATGGTGGTCAGATAAGATGTGGGGTGTTATTTCAGTTGTCTTGCATCTGTTGAGACTTGGTTTGTGTTGAGGTATGTGGTCAATTTTGGAGAAAATTTGTTGGAGTGCTGAGAAGAAGGTATATTCTTTTGTGTTTGGGTGAAATATTCTGTAAATATCTGTTAGGTCCATTTGTTTTTATAACATCTTTTAGTGCAGAATTTCTGTTTAATTTTGGTTTGGATGGCCTGTATGTTGGTGAAAGTAGGGTATTAAAGACTTCCAGTATCAGTGTGTGAGAGTCAATATGTGATTTAAGCTTTAGCAGTGTTTCTTTTACAAAGTCCGGTGCCCTTGTGTTTGGTGCATAGATATTAAGAATTGTAATGCCCTCTTGTTGGATATTTTTCTTTGATGAATTTGTGCCCTTCTCTATAAGTTCTAATTAGATTTGGTATCAAGTCTATTTTGTCAGATCTTAAAATGGCTATACCAGCTTGCTTTTAGGTGCATTTGCTTTGAATATCTTTTTCAATTTCTTGGCCCTGAGGTGATGTCTATGCTTGATGTTGAGGTGTGTTGCTTGGATGAAGAAGGAAGGATCCTGTTTTTTGTATTCATTCTGTTAGTCTGTCTTTTTATTGGGAAATTGAGACCATTGATGCTGGGAGTTAGCAATGTCCTTCTAGTACTTTCCACAGGGCTGATTTTGTAGATAGATATTGCTTGAATTTTATTTTATGATGGCGCATCTTTTACCATCTATTGTGACTGAAAGGTCTGTTGGGTAGTGTAGTCTGGGCTTGTATCTCTGGAAATACCAGAAAACTGGATACAATAAAGCATGGAAATCTTTGATATAGGCATCAGATGCTATTTGATAACATTCTTAGCTTTTGTGTTGGTGAAAGTTAGGGTTTTATTTGTACATTGCAAAAGAATTCACGTTATAGCCACAAGGATTTTACATCACACACAGAGGTGGTCAATAAATGGCTATTTTTATAGCTAAGGTAGCCCCGTAATTTGACTCTTAGTCTGTAATAGCCTAATCACTGAAGCTCAGTTCAGTCAGACTTCAAGATTATTTAATGAGTTATGACTTTCTGGGAACTTCAGAAACATTTCATTCTATTTGCTTCATTTTTTGTGCAGAAGGAATGGCCTAAATCTATTTTGGATGTAGAGGGTCTGCAGTTGCCTCTAGGAGACTTACAAGCACATGCTGTCAAGGAGATAGAGAGAGACACCCTGTATTTCCTTGTAGTTGTCTCCAAGGTTAGGGCACCTGACTTTTGAGTAAACAAAACCAGAAAATCAATATAAATGGAAGGGTAGAACTGGGAATTCTTATAGATATTTTACAATCAACCTTGATATTTAATCACTGCGGATAGTTAGTTTAGAGGCTGTTCCATCAGTTCAGGGAAGCTGCCTTTTTGTTCTTTTTTCAAAAAACTATTAATTTTTATGTGCATGAATGTTTTGCATGCATGTGTGCAGGAGTACTGTGTGCATGTATCAAGCCTGAAGAGACTAGAAGGAGGTGCTAGATTCCCTGGAACTGTGGAAACAGGCAGTTGTAAGTTACTGCTCCAGAACCCAAGACCTGTGCATGAGCATCAAGTGAGCTGAGACTCACTCATCTCTCCACTTCCAAACTGACTCTTCTCAAGTGCGGGGTACACTTGTGTGCACCTGTGAGTGTTCGTGCTGCAAATTTCCTTGGTTTAAGGAGGGAATTATGAGAAAAGGGCTATAGCTAGATTATAGCTGAATTTCACAAGCCTTTTCTCTTTGTTTTTTTCATTTTTGAATGAAGTTTTGCATAAATAATTCTATGGTCTCCATAGGCTTTGTCTTCCATAACTGCTCATAACAGAAAGGGAAGTCAGACTGTACAGTGGATGCTGTACAATCTCCACACTGTTCAAGTACCTTCTCCAGTCTGAGCTGCAAGGCCAGAGTACAATGCCTTCTGACTTGGAAATGCATGAAGCAAGGACTTTTGGGGGAACTCAAAGTCTTACTAAGAGCCCTCCCTCAACTTCCAAGTTTTAATTAAAGGAACAAAGCTGCTTGGTAGGTATATTCTTGGGAGATGAGAAGCTCCTGCTGCTTGTGAAACAACTTCAAACCTTCCTTGGCCAAACAATATTTTTATGTAACACATTACTACCTGGTGGTTTAAATGACCCCAGCTAATGATACGTGGGGGGAGGGGAAGACTGCCTGAAAGCTTTCCAAATGCCAAGTTGAAAATGTTCTTTGCATCTTATTATGTAGAGAATAGCACTAAAAATAAGATGCTCTTTAATGATCATCTTTGTGTGTGTGTGTGTGTGTGTGTTTGTGAGAAATGTTTCAGGATTCGATGAATTCTGTTTTGCAAATGAAACAAGAGAAAGTAAGAGGGAATAGAGGATGCCCTGACAGACTTTGGGATCAGCCCACTCTGAGCCCCATCTGTTGGAGAAAAGAACACTTGGGCTAAGCCCCCGGCTCAGAGAGAATATGAAGATCTTGGACCATGAACAGAACTGATCGGGCTTTGCAGTATCAGAGGTGAAGAGGCTTCGGAGACCTTCAGTAATATTTCCCATTATCCACCCTTCCCACCCCACCTGGAGACTCCCTCTATGTCATGAGAAGGGAACCTACAACTTCATGGTCCTTGTGCTTTTCTGTGGAGCGGGGTTGATCTCATTCAGTTCTGGCTACCCTGCAGCAAGTTGACAGGGTTTGCTTAAGTCCCAGATGAAGAAGTACTTGGGGGTGGGGTGACAGAGGAACAGAACTAAGGGCTGACTTCCTTCCACACCACTTTTTTTGGTTTGCCCTTCTCTCTCTCCATTCCTCAGGCCTCTCCTCTTCCTCTCCTAGTCTATTTCTTTCTTTACAGCTTCTTTTATTTATTACTTCACTTTCCCTTTGCATTCTCGGGCAGTGTCTGCCTCAAGTGATTACATTCTAGGGTTTGTTCCTAGAGGGATGGGACAGACTAGCACAGGACGGTGGAACTGGAGAGGACAGTGGAACATAAAGACATGATAGGTGGGGAAGTTCTGTATCTTGACCTTGAGCCTCATTGGCTTCACCTCCCCAAGAGGGGATTTCAGATGTTTCAGTTTGGAGGGTGAGGTTCCATCCATTACCGTAATCCATGTCCCTTTTCCACCTTCATGACTGAAGAGCCTTCCTTCCATGACAGAGGCTAAATTTGTCATATCCTTTGCAGCCAGGTTACCAATCTTGGATACTGGTAGGAAATCATGCTCTCTTAGTCTTTAGGGAGATCCCCCCCCCACCTTGAAAAGAGATTTACAGAGAGATCCTGAAAGGCGTGTGGACCTGCTGCAGCAACCTTGGTACAAGGAGGGACATCATAACTGTATTCTCAGGATGGTGGGACTAAAGAACACGAAGGTTCTAGAATGAACTAGCTTGTATTTTAACCAAACAAAGGACTATGTGCTTGTTTCTTCTCTCTAGCACTCCTTCCTATGAAAAAGTATGTACCTTTTAATTTAATTTTTATTTTTATTGTCTATTCTTTAAGAACTTCATACTTTTAATCATATTCTTTCCCATCCTCCAACAGCTCCTAGGTCCTGTTCACTCCAAACCACCCAAGTTAATTTTCACACCTCTCTTTTTAAATCAAAAACAAAAATAAAACAAACAAATAACAAAGGAGCCACAACACATGGCCAACTTCTCCTGACCATGAGGTCTGTGCTGGAGTGTGGTTGATAGACCCAGTGTCACTTAATTGAATAAAATGGATTTTTTCTTCTTCCAGGGGCTATTATTTATGAATAGTCTCTTGACTAGGGTTGGAAATTTTATGCCCACTTCATTTCTGAGCTTTTGTTTGGCTCGAGCCCATTATGGTATCTATGAGTGCATCTGCTTGGCTCTGTCTAGAAAATTCTGTTTCTTTAAAATTGTCTATTACCTCTCGTTGTTATAATCCTCTCACTTCTCCCACATAGATATCCCATACAGGAATGAGTGCTCCAAAGTCCCTCACTCTCTGCACGTCATCCAGTTGTGAGTTTCTATGTTAATGGCCATCTATTGCAAGAAGTTCCTCTGGTGAGGGCCGAAAGATATTCTGATCTATGGGTATCATCAGGAGTTATTTTATTGCTATGTTCATTTATCAGAATAATAGTTGTAGGTTTTCCCCTAGGGCCTATGACCTGTCTAGTCTCCAGTTCTCAGCTTCATTAGCAATGACAGGAATGAAACTTTTTGAACCCAGAGATTGAAGTCATCAATGGCAACAGCTCTTCTAAGGTTCTAATGGATACAGTGTGATTCCAAGTTAAATAAAGCAAGTATCGTGCATAGCAAGAGCTAAGTCTTCTGGGCCATGCAAGATTTCCTCTGAAGATTCTGCTGTGCCCTGGAGATGCTTGCTGGTTGCCATGGTCAACTATGCTGTGATTTTTAGATACCATTGTTAATGATGATCCCCTAGGGTTTTATCTCCTTTGAATTGTTTACAGACAGCGTTTCAGAGATAGCAGAAAATATTGCTGCTCCAGGCAATTAAGAGAAAGGATTTGGTTACAAGGATTTCCCTACTCACCTAATTATTCCAGGATTCATGTGCCAGGGTGGTGACTTCACATGCCATAATGACACACACTAGTGGTTAAGTCCATCTATGAGGTAAATTTTGAGGTTGAGAACTTCATCTTGAGCATACAGTTCCTATAGCTTGTCCATGGCAAGTGATGGGCCAGACATGAACAGTTTCCAGTTTGCAGTCTGAACTGTTGAGACTGAGTGGCTGGATGACAAACGTGGTCTTTGGGAAGGCAGAAGAAGGCATGATCATTATGGTAGTCACAGAGCACCTTGGGTCCAGGAACAGCAGATCTTGCAGGAGTTGACTGCTGCCTACTGTGGACAGTGCTGAGAGTTCTGCCTTGCATGCTCCTTGACCATGAGACCCTTGCAGCTGCAGCTGGAGGGCAGTGCATCCATCTGCTCATGTAGTTCGTGATCATTGTGCCCTCCCTGCAGCATTTTGGGTTCAGGTTTCACTTATTCCTTTTTTATCTCGATTGAAGATCTAAGCAAAAACTAAATATGGGGGGGGATGTTTCTTTTCTAGATTTTTCTTTTCCAACTGGAAAAGGGAACTGAAGGATACCGTCTTTCAATAAACAGGGTTCTTGGTGAAACAGTGCCACCTGTTTCCTATTCTTGTAATTGCTTGAATGGCAAGACAAAATCCAGTGAATGAGTTCACTCTTTACCAGCCATCTACAAACTTCAGTTACCTAGTCTCTCTGACTGCACCCCTCCATGGTGGCTCCTACCATGTCTGTCTGCTTCCTGGTATTCAATAAGGGAGTATCTGGAGAAAAAGGGGAGGAGAAAAGAAATAGAGGTCTGCAGTGATGGGATTGAAGGATGTTTATGGGGTTCATATTTGAAGATATGAACAGTCCCAGTGTAAGATTAGGGCTGCAATGAAGCGTGCAGAGCCGGCATCATTGCACCATTGTGTGCCAGGATGTCAAGCTGAAGGCTTGCAGTCAGTATCCACCCTCAGAGGTTAGCGCCTGGGCTGTACCAGTTCTTTATTATTTTAAATGGCAATGCTGGGCATGTGGTATGTTAAGAAATCTCTTGAAGCAACTAATCCCTTTCATGGCATTTAAGAATCAAAAGAAGATGTTAAAAAAATGAACTGAAAGGAACTTGTAGTTTATTATTTTGGGACCCCATTACCTCTCTAATTTTATTGAGCCCATCCTGTTTGAGTTATGGTCTCAGCCCTACCTGAAAGTTCTCTGAATTACATGTGTGTGTTCAGGACCCATTCCTGGGACTGAATCCCACCGACAAGGCACATTTTCAGAAGCACTGCCTGAACAACCCCTCACAGCATAAGAATGGTAATCTGGATTCTACCCGGTTCTGTTAAAGTGCAGGGAGTGAAGGCAGTGTTTCTTTAACCTTGAGACTTGTCTAAGGGTTTAGAGTCCTGAGCTTAGTAACCCCAGAATATGTTCCATCTCATGGCAGTTAGTGTTGCGGGTGACAGTTATGGGCAGAGCATCTTCTGAGCGTCTTGTGTTGTATATTTATCTCTGAACATCTTCTTGCCTGTCAGAGCAAGTCTTAAACCAGCGTGTCCTTAGCAGCTATGCTGTGAGGTGATTATTCCTCCATCATATTTATAATTTAGCTTCTACTTTTGATTCTAAATTCAGAAATATACTGCCTCTGGCCACAAGCACGGAAGAATAATGATTGTCAATAGTGCTGGGACAGCCCATTGCATAGCAAACTGATGTGCTGAGTAAGAATTGTGGAAGTTAGGAGTCAAGGAGTGGCCGGAGGGTGAAAGAAGAAAGCTATGCTTTCTTGGGGTTTGAGATCACTTCTCCCACAGAAATTGAAAGCCAGCCACATGGGATATTTAAATTTCATAGAAGCCACAGTAAAAATAGCTGAAATTAATTTTTAATTTTGTGCTTTATTTTTCTCAATATGTCCAAGCACATGTACTCTCTTTTATTTGTTTGCGTCCTTCTAAGTCAGAGTGCATTTTACACTTTCCCGTCATTTTAGTTCAGGTTGGTCACATTTGAGTGTTGTGTCGTGACATGCAGCTATGGCTGCTGAATTAGATAGTAACGGTCTAGATACATATACACTGTGGGAAGACTTCCAGGATTGCATTGGATATTATGTGGATGATAGCGATGACTATGTGTATGTGTGTGCATGTGGTGTTTAATATAACAGCAAAAATCGGAACATATTAGTGTAGTTGTGTCTCAGACATGGAGTTGAGGGGAAAACTGGAGGGCTTAGCTTAGTCCTTTGTCCTCAGAACCACCTTACTGATGCAGACTCTAGTTTTGAAAGTGGGATGCCTGTCTTTCTCCCTTCTCCTTTTCTTTTCTTCCTGCCCCTTTCTCTCTCTGCCCCTTCCCCTCTGCCTCTCCCCTCGTCTCTTTCTTCATGCTCTAAAATATTTGCAAGAAAGATTGTTCAATTTTTATTTTTTTCCACTCACAATATATTGAAATGATGCCGTGGACAGAGGTGACTTGCATTTTTGCCTGGCTTCAACAGGATGTCCTTGTTAATGCATTTAGGAACAACCATTAAATTGTTGGCATTCTTGCACGCAGGGGGTTGAGGGGTAGCTGCAGAGCAGGAGTGCAATTGGCTTTGCCTCCCTAGCACTGGGGCTCAGCTCCTTCCCTCAAGATGCTGGGCCGTCCTCACTGAACTATCCCTTCCAAGGAATCTCGGGGGCAGCTTTCTCTAGTAGACCCCACCATGGGCAGTCAGAGCTACAAGGCTCCCAGTACACCCTTGAGAAGGCCAATGTATAAGGTCAGCACCCCAAAGGTGGCAGCGGAACCACTGAGTCAGCACCACCTTAGCCAAGGAGGGTTCCTCAAGAAGATCCCTGAGAAGAAGAAATTTTCTTTCACAAAGGCTTTCAAATTTTTATAAACACTGTTCACAGTTCTCAAAGCTCTGAGGATCCTTGATAGTGTGGTAGGCAATTTGTCCCCCTCTTGCTGTTTGGCAAATATTTTTTTCTTTTTAAAGGACATTTATTCCTTTTCCAAATGTTACAGCAAATCTGTGTGTAAGAGAATGATTTTAGCAGGAAACAAAGCAAAACAAAGCAATCCAAAGTACAAATGGGAGTTTGGCTATTGAAAGTTATCTACAACACTGGTTAAAAAAAGAGACGAAAGGTTTTTCGCATTACATTCCTCCTGCCCACTCCAACGCCTGATCCTTGCTTGCCAAATCAAAGAGACATGGAAGATTCTTGACCTGGAGGTTCAAACTTGAAAAAGACATCTATAAAAACCAAGACAGGGCAATGTCATCTCCAGCCCAGGTGCCACCACAGACCAAAAACTCAACAGGGGGAGGCTGGGCACTCAGGGGTTAGAAGTATAAACCCCACTCACTCTGGCTCAGAGGTTTAGGGAGTAGGAAAAACAAACCTATTTGAGAAAGAATCGAGAAGAAAAGCAACAATTGGCTTCTGCAGAAGTGGAGCCCAGGAAGGAGGGAGAGACAGGAACATTTTACACCATTAATCTAAATTGGGAAATCCTAAGGGACCATGTGCAACTGGTCTAAGAAGAGAAGACCGGATTGCTGATGGGAGAATCCATAGATGGGAGAGGAGAGGAGAGGAGAGGAGGGGAGGGAAGGGGAGAGGAGTGATGACTGGGAGGAGTAACAAGGTCCTTTCTTCCTGGGCACAAGAAGGCAGCCAGGCAGTGACCTCACATGGACAGCACAGTTTTATTCCTTAGAGGCTACTCCCCCTGCCATGTCCAGCTATTCATGGTGCTCAGACCTTGGTGGACCTGCACAGTGCTTGGAGGGATTTGTGGTGGTTCTGTATGGTCTAGTTACTCCAGTAGGCTCATTTCTGTGGACAGGTGTGGGTAGCATGCTCAGTTTTCAGAACTGCTGTAGTACAATATACTGCAAGAGCTAGGAGTTAGACAGATCACCAGACAGACAGACAGACAGACAGGAAAAGGTGCTACGGATAGATAATAAAGATGGCAAACTTCCAGCTTCTTCATCATGTTCCTAACGGGAAACAAAGGCGTCAAGCCCTGGTGGATTTTTCTCCTGACACTAGACAAGTTCAAGGTGGGATCAAGATATGCTTATTCCCAAGTTGTGGGTCTGTTAGCCACTCTGTCTTTAGGTTCAAATAAATCAACCATAAGTTAGGGAAGAAAAACCTCTCAAAGATCCTTCAACTCCCTGGCCCAAGGACACACCAAACCTCAGGCTTCTGAGTGTCTCCTCTCCTCCACAGAGGGTCTTTCTCTCATATGTTTGCTGTGTATGTCCCCCCCCCCCCCCCACTAAAAGCCTTTCTCCACAGACTGACTCTGCTGTGTCTAAGACTTCCTCTGTCACTACCTGTAGTACTAAAGATTTTTCCTGTCCTTTTTATTCTTTCAGGGGTAGAGGAAACGAACCCCATCAAGACCTTAGATGGTGACAGAAGGAATTGTAGACTGAGGGCTAGGGGAGCTGGTTACGCTTAGGAACTGGTCAAATAGGCAAGAAGCAAACCAATAGATGTTAAAGTTGCTGCAGCAAGAGGCGCTTTGTAAGTGCTTCCTTCCTCCTCACTGTTGACTAGAGGTTCGAGATACAGCTAGTGCATTTGTAGGGGAAGGAGCTGAGCCTGAAGACCTTGGGTCCCGGCTTATCACAGAATCTGAATAAAATCTTCACTCTGATTTCAAAGCTGCTGTGTCCTTAACATTGTAATCTATATGCATGCCATATAATAGGTGTATTTTCCATTAGAAAACGTTCAGCCAGAGCAGCAGAAGCAATCATACATATGTATGAATGCAAATATGTGTAGGTGGTAAATATTTGTTACGGGGAATTGTCTCTTCCACATTTGGGACGCTGCCTAAGCTGGGTGCGGAAGGATGCTGTCCTTACATCTGATGCTGGAGCTCAGTGTCCTCAGGGTGTACGTCCTCATAAAGGAAAGATCGTGAGCATACACTCAACAGACACAGGGTATAGCCCCAGGGAAACAAACTGAACCCAGTTTCTATTCTTGTTGCTTGTGACCTTGGTGATAAAATATCCTATAGATGTCCATCCTTCATTATGCTACTGAAAACACACAGGTGGCCCAGAACTCACTCAAAGAGTTCAAGGGAGGATCCAGGGAAAAGTCGAGTGATCCCCCACCATGAGGCCTTGACAGTTTGGTGGAATTAGTTTCAGCAATGGAGTGTTGACCACAGTACAGCTGCTTTTTTTTTTTTTTTTTTTTTTTTGACGTTATGTCTTCCTAAGAATTCTCTGGGTGGCCCACCCTAACTCAAAACTCCCAAGGAAGGGTTTCTGGATGATGTAGTCGAGCCCATACACACTGACCCATTACAAAGCTGTCATGGCATTCAATAAATATTTGCACGACACTGCGGCGTTTCTCTTGGAGATTCCAGAAGAGTCGGATTGCCTCATCCTGGCTTTGTTTCTAATACATCAAGCAGTTTCAGATAAGTTATTGAGAGTCTTGTTTTCCTCACTGTAAAATTCCAGTACAAGTCCCCACTTAGCCTCCTGAACATGATTTTTACAAAATCAATTGAGACAATCCAAACAGAAGCAGGAAACAAGCGTGCTGCAGTATGAATTTACTTTAATTGCTGTTACCAATAATGCAGTTCTTAAAAGAGTCACGTGAGTTAAGTTCCTGATCAATTTGCCATGCACAGAGCCAGGAAGATGAAATTAGATGCAAGTATAGAAACACTGCCAGCTCTTCCTTGGCCCACTCTTCAGAAAGAAGTCATTGCCATTCAAGGTGATGATCCATTTTCACATTGTATTTTATTGCCGGGCCGAATGACTTAGAGGAACAAGCATGTAACTGGAGTTATTGGTGACTCTGGGAGCTGAGGGGCAATGGCCCTTCCTTGCCTGGAAGTTGTGGGCAGTGGAAGAGGTTTCTGTCCTATAAATCTGGGCTTGCATTTCATAACAGCCAAACTTGCTCATCAGGATGAAGAAATCCCTGCGGAAGTTCTTGGTGAAGATGGCATAAAGGAAAGGGTTGGCACAGGAATTGATGGGATAGAACAGAACGAGGAGGATCTTGGCCTTGGACACAGTGATGAGGGGCACCTTGAGGGAGGCAGAAATGGCAAAGAAAGAAATGGGAGCCATGCAGAGAAAGTCAGTGAAGATGAGTGTAGCCATGCGTTTGGCAATCTTGGTGTCACTTGATGAGGCCACAATGTTAGGGTTCCTGACTGTGAGGTAGATGTGGGTATAACAGCCACAGATGACTATAAATGCCAGAACATTGAGGACAAGCAGGGCCATCACATACAGCTGCGACAAAGGGCTGTCAATATCCATGGGTAGGCAGATGCTCACTTTCATGTAGCTACTGATTCCGAAGATGGGGAGGAGAGCAGCTGCGAAGGCAAAGATCCAGCCCATCACCATGACGCTGGCAGCATGGCGGAGCTGCACCTTGCGTTCCAGTTGCATGGCATGAGTGATGGTGTGCCACCTTTCCAGGGTGATGGCTGTCAGTGTGTAGACCGATAGTTCACTGGCAAAGACGGTGAAAAAGCCAGCGGCATCACAGCCAGCTCCTGTTTGCCAGTCAATGGCATAATTGTGGTACTGGCTCTTGGTATGGATATCAACGGATGCTATGAATAACAAGTAGATTCCAATGCAGAGATCAGCGAAGGCGAGGTTACACATCAGGAACCTGGGCACGGTGAGTTTGTATTGGCTGGTGGTTAGGATCACCAGCACTGTGATGTTCCCAGTGATGGCCAGGATGCTAATAAACCATATCAAGACTCTGAGGATGTTGTACCCCATGATATCTTCACATGGATTGAATGCATCTGGCTTTGGAGAGCAGGTCACATCAACGACTTCATTACATAAGTCGTAGTCAAATTCACTATACATCATGTCGGATTCTTTTCCATAACTGGGGTCATCGTCTATCAGAGAGATGCCCTGTTCCCTAGCCTGAGTCACATAATCAGTATCTTGCCTTAAAATAGATTTGTTACAAATCGGATGAAGTTCAGAGCTAGAAAAACACAAAAAGGAATAGAATCAACATCCTGGGTTCAAAATGGCAACTATATTGCCATCTTTGTACAGAGTAGAAATAATAGGCTTCCTTCTTGAGATTGCTTTACTTCTCAACATCTTGTCTGCCCTTGAGGCTGACTCATGGGTTAATGCTGCTTACTGTAAATGAAGAGAAGAATGTGTATATATATATATAATCCTTGGGCTGGATGGCCCATGGGGGAAACCATCTGGCCACAACCTGTATGTGGGAAGGAAGGCGCCTGGGGCTAACCCTGGCTGTTAAGTACAAATAATTTACAGACTTGATATTATCTCCACTCCACTCCTGCCCACCTCCATGCAGGCATCTTCTAGCATGCCTGGGTGGATGTACTCCCATTTCTCTAACCACTGGGAGATTCTGTTCTCTGACACGAACGAGAGTTTCTTTGCTCATGTTATCTGCACAAACCAGAGCATGAGTGTGCAGCCCCATCCTTTGGCTCTTGGGTGCTCAGGCTGTTGAGAGGCCAGCTAATTTTCCTGAAATGCTACCAGGATCTTGGGCTTTATCGTCTCACTCCCCAGAGGTGACAATAGGTCTCAGGCATTCATTTGCCCTGCAAAATAAGCCGAGTTCTGTTATATGAAATAGTTCCCCTGTGGGCGGCCAGAGAAGCAAATGCAGGCTTTAAAGGAGCCTAGTTTGTTGGCAGGCTGTTACATATCCCAGGAGCCACCGAGTCCTCTCAGAGCACTCTCCTGTCTTTTATTTCCCCTGTAAGCCCAAATATATAATAGATCTTGTCAGCAGGATAGAGGCACTTTCAGAAAGAATTGAATGAAACCCGGGTGGTAAATATTCAACCTACAAATGTATGCATAATTATCTACTCAGACTCTCATGTAGAGAGAAGAGATACTTCTGTAATATAAAGACTTAACCAGTGTGACTTTTTTATACAGGGAGAATTCTTGATGAAAAAATGAAATCAAATGTATCTTTTTCCTTCAAATATATATCTTTACTCTTCCTTTCCTGCTCAAGGGGAAAGGTCACAGAAATGTTAAATTAGCATTTTCTCAAATTTAACACAATCTCAGACCAACAGGAAAGAAAGAAAGAGCATTCAAGTCCCTCAAAAGCCCCAATACGAAGAGGCAGGTGGCTGGGGAGGGCGGGAGGAGCCGTGTGTCCAGTACCATAGACTGAGTTTTCCCCTCCTCCTCTGCCCAGTGAGAAGGGAAGTCATGGAGAACCCTGCTCTCTTTTCTCTCACCAATGGAAAATGAACAAAATGGCCAGAAGTCCTTTATCTTGACTTTAGAGATTCTGTTTTTCTTTCTTACTTTATTTCTGGAGTATCATCTTTTATTTTAGAAACCGGAAAAGATTTTTCAGTTCTGTCCTAGCAACACTAATAAGGACAGTTAACACACAAAACTGAAAATGGCTGGAACGGGAATCCAGGAAATCATCAAGTTTAGTTGGTGAGCTAAAGTAAGGGGAGACAGGTGTGGAGGGGACAGGGGCCCATTCTGTGGTGCTGAGTTTGAATCCCATCTCTGGGTTAGTCGCAATCCAGCCTTGGGAGCAGAAGGTAACTTCTCTGGTGCTTGAGAATTGCATCTGGTTCAGGGACTAGGAGCTGACTTCAATATGTAGAGAATATCTCCTCTTCTGGGGTTACTGGCTTCAGTCAAGAAAACTCTCATCACTGATGCTACCACCGACCTACTTAAGAGTGAGCTCTCCTTTTCTTGAAACAGAAGGCAACCACTGACTAGAGGCACTTATGTCCATCTAGATAACATGAAGAGGCTGGTGGCTGGGGGAGGAGCAGCTCTCATTTGCTTCTACAGGATGCGAGCATGTGTGTCCAGTGCCATAGACTGAGCTAAAGAAAATAAGTGTTGCCTTGCAGTGTCTCGGCAAATAGATCCTCAGTAGAATAAGGAAAGGGGAGTTAGCACAGGGACAGTTTAAAAGTGGAACTTGAGGAGTCCAGCCATTGATGGACAGATGCTATGTAGATGGCATCAGAGGGTACCCCAGGGCCTGAGCTATGGAAGCAGGCAGAGCTGAAGCTTTGGAGCTTCCTTTGGTCAATGATGATGCAGCTATCAGTAGGTCTGGGCCCTAGTCTCTGCCTGTCGCAGAAGGGAATCATGCTGATAATGATGATTCACCTCTGCAGTACCAGCAGTAAAGAAGAAATGTGATCTCATGGGTGGCAGGGAGCGCTCTGCTCTGCCAGCAGTGTGCAGAACAGCTGATGGTGCTCACTGATGTCATGTTGGGTACCCGGAAGGATGTGTCATGGTGCATTGGTTAACATACAGTTGTGAGGAAATGGCCTATAGACAAGAAAACTTAAAGAAAAGAGAAACAAAACAAAGTTAGCTGTGTATAGGAAATAGCTGACTCAATGACAATTAAGGGATATGGCCGACCCAGCATTTCAACAAGAGTCCAGGGGGACAGTTAGCCCAAACCCCATGGGATCATGGGGCTTGTATTTATATAGTGGGCATTATTTCCCAACCAGGACAAGAAGTACAGTTTCATAAAACAGTTTAGGAGACAAATCTTATTAGCAAACCTCTGTTCACATAAGTAATGAAATGACACTATTTTAGGAAAAATTCTGCCAGCCATTATCTTTGTGTGTGTGTGTGTCTGTGTGTGCGCGCGAGCATGCATGCATGCGTGCACACATGTGAATCCATTAGGTGAAAAAAAAAAACAAAGGAAACAAACACCTATGTTTTGGTACATGATGGGAGACCTACAGGCCACTAATGAAAATTATAACAGGGACCCAGGAGGCACAAACACCAAATGACCTGGAGGGACCAGAGAAAGCTTTATGGCATGGAACACCTAAGGCAAACTTGAGATTTCTGGTTTAGAATCTTAAAGCCATGTCCAGATAACCAGAATGTGACAAAGTCAGAGATCTCTTAGCAACAAAGTAAGAGAGTCTTTCCTGTGGCTCACTGGCATAGGACCATAGGGCATACAGCAGCCACTCTTATAGTGATCTTAATATTTTTTGAGATTTCTCCTGAGGGTTCTCTGTTGTAGGGCTTTTGCAGTAAATTGGCTAGAAGAATTCTTGTCTGGATGTGAATGAGGCAAGCCATTTGCCTCCACTAAGGCCCTTGGGAACTGTAACTGTTGGGAAGAAATCCTCCAGCTGTTAGGTCCGTCTATGGGTTGTCCCTAAACCTGGATAGTTTTCTGTTGGGAACTGTGGACCCCCAGACCCTGAATTTCCTGTAAACAACTTGTTTTCCTATGCCTGCAGCTGCTCTGAGCCAACAACTTGTTTTCCTGTGCTTGCAGCTGCTCTGAGGGCGAGACCCTCCCTGATGGCAGGGGTATGGTTTCTGGTGTGCTTAGAGCTGAGAGTTGGGGTGTGGTCATTAGTCAAGGAGACCTCATAGAAGCTGCCCTGGAACACAATAAAGTGGGCATTCCTGATACGAGGATGACCCGTCTCTGTCTGTGTGTCTCAGTCTCCAGCTTCTTGTCAGACTCACAAGCAGTACCGTAGTGCATAGAGAAAGTGTTGTGCTACAGTTTCTCGGTGATGTACACTAATTCTAAGAAGCAGCCCCTTCTCGATGGTCCTTTATGAGGGGCTAGGTACTTTCCATTACTTCGGGAGCACTGCAGGGTGTGGACTGTCTTGATGCTCTTTTTCTTGCCTTTCTTTTGTTTTGAGCAAGTGAATTGGCTGTTGCTGCTTAGTATCTGCTAACTGAGGAGAGTGCACTAAATGGTAAAATAGCACAGCTTGGGAGCTGCCTCGGCGCTGGGCTACCATGTAAGGACACTGGAAAGGCTTCATCCAGCTGAGTGAGACTGGGCAGAGTGGCTCCTGTTGGTGAGGTTAGGGGAAAATGAGAGGTGTGCTCATGTCTTTCCTCCAATAGACCCTTTTAAGGTCTGGAGCTTATGGACTTTCTCCCCAAAACGGACATCTCTTTCCTTTCCAGATCCTGCCTATGATCACTGCAACCTTTGAAAGAGTTGCCACTCGGACCTGGCTCTGCTTTGGTTATTCTGTTTAGGTGTGAGCCTCTGTCAAGGCCAAAGTTAAGAGATGTCTTAAACTTTGCTCTCTCTCTGAGTTGCTGAAGTCTGCGGTGGATCTGAGTGGCTTACTGGGCTTGGGAGAAGTTACAGGTGTGTATGCACTCTATGGAAGTTATAGGTGTGCACGCACTCTATGGAGTGTGCACACACCAGACACACTCTATGGAAGGCATTTTTGCATCTCTCCTCCCTTGCTGACTTTGATGTGAGTAGGACGAGCATTTAGTTATTTTATGGGATGGGGATATTTATGATGTATAGAGTTTGACACGGGAAAGAAAAATTCATATTGATACCAAGGAAAGGACAGGGGGTTAAGTATCAGTCTGAGTCAGAGACCATGCTTGAAGTTTCTTATGTTTTATCATTTAATGTTGGTGGATGCTCCACCTTGTGACTCACTCTCTCCTCTGAGATTACTTCTCAAAGAACTGTGAACCCAGCCACTCTCACCCTCTACAAACTGACTCTTTGACCCAGAACACGCCTCAGGCCTTCCTTCAGGAACTTTCCCTGTGTGTGGATTTTCATGCCACCAGCGTGTACAAGTTCTACACTGCGGGGATGCCCATGCCAGACTTCAGGGCAGACATAGAAGGACTCACATTTGCCGTCTCCAGTGTGCGAAGGCACAGCAGTGGCTGGGGTAGGTAAGGCTGGCCTCCACAAGGGT
Organism: Microtus oregoni; assembly: GCF_018167655.1. Taxonomy (NCBI): domain Eukaryota; kingdom Metazoa; phylum Chordata; class Mammalia; order Rodentia; family Cricetidae; genus Microtus; species Microtus oregoni. The sequence continues at coordinate 19,706,611 of NW_024543093.1, read as the reverse complement.
GACAAACTTTTCCAGACTAGGAAGCTTCTTCAGACTGTAAGTGGATCTGGCCCTCAGCTTCTTCAGATTTTCTAAGCCATGGCTGGGCAGGGAATGGACCTTTGTCCTTGAGATGTCTCTATAAGGAGAAAATAAAATACCCCAATCACCTTGGTTCAAAGGTTTTCTGCTTTCAGATAATAGACAAACTAGTAGACATTCTAGTAACATGATTTTTGTTTGTTTGTTTTTAAATGGGTGAGAAAGGAGACTACAGCTTAGCATCATACCTGGGCCCTGTCAATATTCAGTTTAAAAAGACGTTTGGCTTGCATAGGAAGAATCCTGATCCTATTGCTCCTGATGGGAGGATTTAGCTAACAGGCTGCCCTAATAACTGGATAGACCTGCATTCTGGTTGGTTTGGGCACAATCCTTGCTGGTGAGTAGAATCAGTTATCTCTCTTCTGTATATCATTTGTGCCTGACCGAGACCATTTTTCTCCACGGTGAGGCCAGCTATAAAACTATTTCTAGTGAACTGTGGTAGAATCTGTGGCCTGCAGACTCTGTTGACTCCCCATGGGAAGCCTTACCCTCTCTGAAGAGTGGATGGAGCGGTGAGGTGGTTGAAATGTGAGGTGGGAAGAGTGGAAGGAGGAAAGGGAGAGAGAACTGGGATTAGTATGTAAAATGAGAAAAGATTTTTTTTTTTTAAAAAAGTATCTGTGCCCTGAGCCATAGAAAATGATAAGAAGGGGGCATGTCATACAGCAAAGAGGAGTCTGGTAGTCAGTAGAGGCAGCCTCAGCCTGATGTCCAGGGGGCAGGAAGGTAGGGGACATGAGGTTGACTTTCATGGCAGACATAGCCTGCCCCTGTGCCTATTAGATCTGTGACCCTGGTTAAACTGTGTTTTCTATGTCTTGATTTCCTCAGCTCTAAAGTGAGAGGACAGAAATCATACCTACCCACAGTGAAGGAATATGCAGGCAATACTTAATAGACATAAGTATCACACACTTTGATGCTCACACATGTGCATGCTCACACTTTGAAAGAGTGTCTCTGACTAAGTTACCATGGGTCTGGTATGAATTGGTATTCTTTATTTCAGTATGTTCCTCCTGTGTTCTTTCCCTGTTATTCAAGATAGAGACCTGTATCTTTGATTTTCTCTCCTTCTTCACTTGGACACAGTCTATCATCTCAACCAGCCTTTAATTTGTTTTTGTTACTTGAGACTTTGCATGGACAGATGAAATGGACCTATAACTTCTTCCATGGTCATCTACTTCCCTTTTCAATACAATCTTCTAACCACAACTTGAACTAAAATTTTTACCATGCCAATCAAATTATGACCTCAAGTTCTTCAACAAATTCCCATGGTTCTTATGACAAAGGACCAATCATTGTGTATGGTACACCTGTCCCCTGCCTGGTTTATATTATATCTATTTCATTTCGTTATCTGTGCTCCTCTCTGCATTGCAGGAGGGATAACCCCGCCAGGTCTATTTTTCATAATCATCTTCTTAACTGTGGGTGGGAGGGCTGGGAATGGCAAGAGAGCATATCCTTTTACCCCTTCTTGCCTCTGGCAGCATCTGCATTTCCTCCAGACACTACTGAACAGATCTGGTTAAGATCTAGTTCTTTAACTTTCTCTAGTTCTTTGACTACAGAATGTCTACATCTCACTTGCTCTTTGAGTCCTGAGCTCAGAAGTGGCTATCTATCCCTGATAATCTCCAGGCCTCTGATTCCCTATAAGATAGTCAGATAGACTGACATCTTCAAAACCTTTAGTAATTGCCTTTAGGTAGTACTTAACTATGTTAAAATTTCCCTCTTGCCAATTAAATCAAATTTGCTTATTCCAATTCTAATCCTCTATACTTACTGACACCCCCAACCTTCCCCAATTCTATTATCATGGAGGAAAGGACACCATGGTCTCCATTTGTGATTCTGGACTTAAATGCTTCTTGTTTTTTTAATTCTTGCTTTTATATTCTTGGTTATTTTCAGCTCCACATGAATTTAAAACTATCTTCCTCATGATTTCCTCCATATCTACGAATATTTGCCTCTTAACTCTGAGGCTGCTCTTTTTTCCGGGTCCTCCTGACCATCACATGTTGGGACACCCAAGGACTCATTACCTACAGTGTTCTTTTCTGTCTTCTCTCACTCTGTACATGAGCCTGGCATGCCTTGGGAGTAAAATGCTGTATTCTAGTTACTTCTCTAAGATCATCCACCTTACTGCAATCTCTACTTGCATGCCCACTTAATCAGCTTTAGACATTAAAAATTAACCTCTTGATTTTTAAAACAACAACAACAACCCTGATCCACCTGCAGCAAGTTAGATGTTCCAATTTTGTTACAGACAGATTTTGATGGCATCCTTGACTCCTGTCTTTCAATCCTCTATTCAACCTTAGAAAGAAAGACTTCTTGGTGCCCTACATATACAACCCTAATGGTCAACACTTCTCACTTCCTCATTATTATTGCTTATAAGGAACAAGTTCAGGTGTTCCAGGTATGATTTCTAGTCTTCATCTTTGAGCTATAATTTTTTTAGATCCGGGGTCCTTGCAGATGCAAGTCTGGTGCATAAACCAAAGAACTTTGACTCTGTTGCTAAGTAAGTCAGATGTGCTGGCCAGCTTACCATTTCTGCTCATTGTTTCAGAGTGTCCCAGCTTCTGTTCCAGACTGGCCTGGAACCCACGATATAAGCCAGGCTACCATTGAAATTCCAGTGGTCCTCCTGAGTCAGCCACTCAACTATGAGGTTACAGGCATGGGCCACGATAAGGACAGCATGATGACTGTGACCAGTGAAGCAACAGTATGAAAAGACAGTTTATCAGTCCAGACCTGATTTAGTAATAGCCACTCCACCTCCTTTCTATCTTTAATCCCTTTTCTTTACAGTTCATTTAATATACAATTTATTGAATGCATACTATGTGAAGGTCTCCAAGTACTCAAGACTAAAAGTCTCCGGATTTCAATGAGTCATTTTTCCTTCTTATATAAATTTTATATTTCTGTCTGGTTTTCAAAGCTCAGAGTTCTAAATCCCATCCCGTGGTCCCTGTATTCTTTAAAACATGATTGCTCAGAATAACCCTCACTGTGTTTTGCTTTGTATTCTGAGCTATCTTGAAATATTAACTAAAATGTCCCTAAGCACATAGTGATTGCATTAATCACAACTCTCCAGAGACACATAACCTATAACATAGTGAGATGTAGAGATACAGGAGATGAGATTCATCACGGGAGTTAGTTCACGTGAGTGTGAAAGCTGAGCAGTCCACCATAGGCCATCTTCAGCAGAGAGGACCAAAGAACGTGGCAGTATGGCATAGTCCAAGTTAGAGTCCTCAGCCTTCAGAGGGCCCAAGGAGTTACTGGTACAAGTCCAAAGGCTGTTGAACCTGGATTTTTGCTATATGGGGGTAGAAAAAGAAGGGTGTACTACCTCCAGAAATGAGAGACAGTGTGAATTTGTCTTCTTTTATTTGCTCAAGTCAAGACACCAGTCAGCTGGATGATGCCCACACATATTGATTAAGGAAAATATTCCCCTATATTCCACTGAATCAAGTGCAGTCTTCTGGAATATCCCACAGATGTTCAGAAATAATGCTTTCCCAGATCCCTGGGCATCCCTCAGCTCCCCCAGTAAGAGCTAAAGTCAGCCACTTTAGTCACAATTGCACATGCCTGCGTCATGAAGACCTGAAAACTGGTGTCTGTTTCCAGTCCACAGCTGATTGTCATGGAGAAGTGAAGAACATTTTAATAAAGAAATTATAAAATCAAACAACATATTTCTAAGTTACCTGGGAAAATCATAGTCAGGAAATTGTGTGTGTGCCTGTGTGTGTGTGTGTGTGTGTGTGTGTGTGTGTGTGTGTGTGTGTGATGTAGTAGTAGAACAGGGCAAAAATGGAAATAGTTATGTCTCAAACAACATTGAACAAGATTTACTTCTTACTTTGTCCCTGCTGATAGAAATGTATATAAACTTATTCAAAACATTATAGCACTTTGTGTATGATTTTTAAAAGCTTAGTTGTGTAGTTTTGCATGTGAAATTTGCAGGTAACAATGTCATATGGCAGCATCTGAAGGTTAGACACACGAACTGCCCCTGGACATTCAGAGCTCTTTGATGGCAGTCCTGGACTGTCCAAAACCAGTGTTGAAGCTAATGATGCTCTTAGAATCTGTGTCCAGAATTCAAGTAGCAACACTTTCATATTCTGTTGCCTCAAAGCCTCACAATTCAGCTTAGATTCCACATAAGGACAAATAGATGGTTCATAGAAAGACAGTTAAAGAATTTGCAATCATCTTTAATCTACCAACAACTATATTAAATAATAGGACAATATTCTTTGGAATATAAAAGTTCATTTCACTGGATATCTAAAACTAATCTGAATTAAATACATGTTCCAAACTCAAGTTTGAAGACATAACTAAGCAAAATAACGGGTCTTCAGTTTTATATTGCTTGCTTTTGGGAAATGTCCTTGACAAATAACTATTACCCAAGTTTAAATTGTCCCTGATCAACCTTAAGGCTTCCCTCTCATTCCATGGGCAGATCTTTGAACGTAAAGAATAGGACCTGGACTGCTGCCTGTGAACCTTCTACATTTGAGAGGAAAAGGAAGATCCCAAAGGAGAGGAGAATGAAAAATTGTTCAGAGAATAGAGCATCCATGTCAGTAGCAGAGCTGGTTGAAAGAAGGAATGCCTAAAGAAAAGAGAAAAAATAACAGAAAGGTCTACCTTTGTTCCTGGTGGCTGGACAAGGTGGCAGGAGCTGTGGCTGCTTTGTCTAATCCTTGTCTTTTAGTATGGTTCAGTTGAACGACTATTGTTTCCCACCTTAAAGTACCATCTTGGTTAAATATTTCAACACATGCCATATTTTGGCAATGTATGATTTTGAAATTTTATACCCATCAAAGTACCAAGAGAGACACTACAGGCTCATGGCTGGGTCCTCAGAGATTTAGTAATCCTAAATTGTTTCATCAGTGCTATGATTCTTGGCACTGAGTTACAGAGTGGCATGGGGATAGGAGAGGCAGGAGTTAAATAGTGCTCTGTGCCTCTTTAATAAAATCTGTTAGAGCCACTGCCGCAAATTTCATTTGAACAATTTCTATTTTTTCCCAGCAAAGACATTATTACAGGTCAATCATTTCTATAAGTGAGAGCACATTTCTGGTGTGTTCTACATTGACAGATGGCTAGAAGACCGCTCTTTCATGATCCCAGGCGGGATAAAAAGGCAATTTACTATCTATAGGACTGTGGGTACACTGGTAATGGAAGAGAATCATTCTTATACAAATAACTCAGTGTTTGAATCTGAACTATCAAATGAATCTGAGCTATAGCCAAATCAATTTGATAAACCGTCAGAATATGATTGTACTGGCTCCAACCTGCAAAGGCAATACATTAAATTTTCCCCACAGGAAACTGTTTCCCAAGGAAACAGCAATTGCTTGATTGCTTAGAAAAAAAAAATAGCTCGAGTGAGTTAATGCTATCAGGTGAAAACTTAGATGCCTGCTGATGTTCAAGGTCAAGATTCATAAGGAGGATTGAGGATGCTGTGCCTTTGAAACGTTATGGGGCTTGTCAGCATGCCCCGGCTTCCTACACCCTTTCCTCTTTGCAATCAAACAGCTTAGACTCCTGTGTTCAGAGGCTCCCTGTTCTTCACATAGCTCGAAATTTCACCTTCAGGAAAAAGCAGCCAACAGTTTGGGTGAGCTCTCTCAATTCCCTTAGAAGCTTTTGGAATTTTCTTCTAGAGATAAAGGGAAAGGCTATGGGAGAGGAAGCCACACATAGTGCAGTCTGTTGAGGCTGAGCAAGGCTTTTCAGTTCTCAACACTGGCTCTAGAACAGGGATGTTTAGGGTCCTTCTGGGTCTACCAACATCAGCACCACTGGGGGACATTGTTAGAGATACCAGTTCTTAAGCTCTGGTCCTCAGATGGTGAATCACCTCCTTCCCCAGCTTTCAGCCATGGTCTCCTGTGACTCATGCAGCCAAGGATGAACCTGAACTTCTGATCCTTTTGCCTTTACTTCCTGTCTCTATTTCAGCTCCAGTTCAGCAATTGCAATTGTGTGCCACCCATATGTGATCTCATGGAGTGCTGGGGATCAAACCTAGGGCTTTGTGTCTGGTAGACAAGTTCACTACTAACTGATTTGTGCCCAGAGTCAATGAAGCAAACATTCTTAGGGTGCAAATTATCAATATGTGGTTTAAAAAACTTCTAGATGATTGTGATGCTCAATCATATTTATAAACCCCACTGCAACTCGGCTGAAACCCACTCACAGCTGAGATGGCTCATAACTGTGTTGTACTCTGAGACCTGCCCTAGGCTGACTTACATAATCCGGCTCCACCAGGGGTCAACCACACCCAATGACTGCTTATGTAGGGGCATGCTTCCTTGCTGTATTTCAATACAGCTTTGAGGACCCATCTTAATTCTAGGGCTCGCTGTGGGACCCACTGATGTTTTAGAGATGCTTTGCCATTCAGTTGTCAACTCGGCCAGACTGGGCTTTCATCAAGTATTCCCCATATACTCAGCATTTTGTAGTGAATCTCCTGAATTCAGGAGCCTGAGCACTCTTACTTGGGGTGGGAGCTGGGGATCTGACCCAAGACACAGCTACAGTCGTAGCTTGAGCAGCAGCTGCTGTGCTCTGGGCTGTCTGAGCACAATCCTGTGTCTGCTCACTTGTTTAAAGCACTGGAGGAAGCTGGTCAGCCAATCAAGGCACCCACTTGGGAAGGTTGAATTGGGTTGCTGCACAACATTGCACAAGTAGGAAATAAGATAGGCTGTCATCTGCCCAAATCCCAGTTATCAGGCAGAGCGGTCTGAATGACATTTGGAATAACCTGAAAGTCCCAGAAGGGGAGGCTGGAAGTTAAGTGCTAACTTGTCCTTGAAGGGACAGAAGGAAATTTGCAGCCACATGCTGTGATTTCAGCTAGATTGTTGCACACATATCCTTATGCCTTGTCACAAAAAGCATGGGGTATATGGAATATTATTCTTATTTACTACCATTTGGAAATGCTTTTTGAGACAAAGCCTCACTCTGTAACTCAGGCTGGCCTAAAACTTACTATGTGACCAACCCAGGCCAACTTCAACTCACAGAAATCCTCCTGTGTCTGCCTCCAGAGTTCTGGGATGATAGGAGTGTCAGCACACAAGCATTCCCAGCAAGTTTGAATCAATCAAAGTGTTTCTTAATTCCACTGGATTTTTCTACAAATATCATTCCCTTTATTGTGAGCATATGTGTTACTACAAAGTGGATGGAAAGATAGGCTTGTAAGGGCCCTGTAGAATTGTTTCTTTTGCCTGCTTTCTTTCACAGAAGGGATGGATGGAGGCTTGTATTTTGTGATCTCTGTTTAATTCCAAGGAGACACATTGTCAGTGCTTGGCCTGGATCCTGTCTATGCAACTTCAGCACATGCTCATCTGTGGCATGTTTCTGTATCACAGACTGGTGTTCCCTTCTACTTCAGTTCAACACCAGTTATTGGGGTTCTAATGAATAGTTTTCAGATTTCTTAGTACATGCATTTATGATGCAAATACATGGGGATGTGAGAAGAGAAGGCTAGTTTACGCCTCAAGCTGTGTTATCTTTATCTGTGGGATGACCTTCCATGGACCACTTTCCTCCTCCGGTCCTGGATGTCTCAGCTGTATAATGAGCAGTTGTGGACCATACGCAATGCTACAGTTTCGGGAGCATGCAGTTGGCTACAGCTTTACAGATCCAGTAGGTGGCATATTGAAAGCGTTGCCAAGAACAGATAGCAGAGCCCATGTAAGAGCATCCAAAGCATTCAGGACTATTAGCTAAGTGAAACGGACAAACTTCTACCCATCCACAGAGCCTCAGAAGTACTTTGTCCACTTGTTTTCCAAGAGCTCTCAGAACAGGAAACATTAAGCCTTATGGGTTCTGAATACTCCATGTCCTTGAGCACTTAGACTCTCTTCCCACCACTCTCCCCTGTATCTTACATTGTACTTCAAAATGAATATCATAATCAGATATATTAAGCTATACGATTATGACCTGATTTCCCTTCCATGAAAATATAATGCCCTTGGGATGAAGAACTCTTGGTTTTCTGTAGTACCAGGGTGGTGTTCTGTTAGATACCATGAGTGAAATCCATGTATACACATGTATTTGGACATGTCTATCAACTTATGCCTTTAAGTCTCAGACAGTAATAAGAGATAGACACCACTGCTCTTTGGATGAGGAAGCTGAAGCTTGGGGATGAAAAGGATTCAGTTTTAACCAGGGCCGTCTGCTCTGACACCTCTGCCTTAACAAGGCCTGTTTGCTAGTGGAGTCTGTCTCAACTCAGGCACTTTGGATTAATCTTTGAACTTCCTAAGAATGATAAATCTACCTTAGCACATACTTTCCTTTCTTCAAAGGGGAGAGCCTGTTTCAGAATTACAGCATGGCCCTTGTCATCAATAACAAACATTTGTGTAGTTCCCGTTCTGCCTTACAGAGCGTGACTCTGGAAATACAAAGATTCTATCACAAAAGAGAACACAAGCCATTTGTGAAGGTGAAAGTGATTGGTGGATGGTAGCAAAGCAGGTAAATGACGATGCATGGGAGCCTATGGTGGCTGGCAAATGAGAGGACGGGAGCGTGGCTACCAAATGTCTGCATTAGATGGGGTGGGGGTGGTCTGAGGTGTGGTATAAAACTATCTATTTGTTCACCTGCCTTCCTGCACCTTTTTCATTTCTTTTAAGTGCCTTTCTTCTTGAGGAATATTCTTTAATTAATTCAGTGGATCTTGCTTAGAGTCCAGGAAAGCACATCAAAGAAGACCTTTGGAAATTGTGATACAGAGCCCCTCCCCTCCCCACCCACAAAGGCAATGGGAGTCACAGGGGGAAGTCACTCTTGGCTGAGTCCTTTAGAGGACTTAAGAGAGCCTCAAGGAAAGGGGGCATGGGTAAGAAGAGAAGAGGGCAGGGCCACTTTTGATGAAGGTTATGAATAGGGAAGTGCTGGTGGGCAAAGATTTCTGATCCAGGGAGTGAGTGAGACACTGATGCATCCTGCTGGATCTGGAAAGAGGACCTAAGAGCAATGTGTGCATCTCACTGCAATGAAGACATGTATATATGTATCGTAGGTACAAAGCAAAGGAAGGGAAACCAGCCTTTCCCTGTCAAGGGAGAGACACAGAGCAGAGTGGTTGGTGTCTGCTGTGAGCCAGACAGTTTGTTTTGAATCCCTTCTATAAAACTTGCATTACTCTTGAGTGAGTTGCTTAATTCTTCCAGATCATCCAGTTTTTCTTTCTTCAAAATGGCAATAAGAACTCTTACCACAGAGGGGTTTTATAAGAACTGAGAGCACATTTTAACCCATTAGGACACTGGCACTCAGAACACGCTCATCACACGTTATTATTGTTTTCACTTTATTTAAAGTCATACTATAGATAACTTTGAATTATCCCCACAAGTCTTTGCAAGTATTGTGAATTAAAATTGATCTCGTTGACCGCCCCTTATTTAAGCAGGACAAAATTTGCTTTTAACTTGTATAAGCTGAGCTCTTCTATATGGAAACGAACAAAGTTACTCACAAAATGACTGGCCCAGAGGCTCCCTGGAAAACATCGTTAGGCAATTCTTCCAAATTATTGTTATCACTTAGATTCCTGGGGATGGAGTTGGAGAAAGAATAAGACAAAGAAAGTCACATCAATATCCCTGTTGTAAGAGCCATTTCCCTCTAAATGGCCTGGAAGAGTAGTCAGGGCTACTTACAGCTCATCTAACTGGGTCCCGTTAAATGCACAGTTGTGTATTTCTTGAATCCCATTCTTATTCAGCCATCTGAAATAAAAGCCCATTAAAAACATAATAATGTCAGATGCAGCCAATGCAGGGGTTTGTAATTGGAAGCACTGGGGCAAGGTCAGACAACACAGTTAGTGGCATAAATAAGATGCAACCCTTAAGCTCAGGGGTGGGAGGGAAGGGAGACCGAGGCTGGTTTATTGCTATGGAACCTTTAGTAAGTTTTGAAGTTTGTATTATTTCTGCATATTATCTATTCACAGGAATAACTGAGCTTCACAGAAAAGAATGAATGAATGGAATTTAGTTGTTTTTTAAAAGGACGCTCTCTGGATACTGTACCTATAAGACCTTTGCACACTCTGCCCAGGTATAGAGAAAATTCTACAGGAAAACCAAGGATCTCCCTGCCTTGAAGGATGGAAATTGTAATTATTGAGCAAATATTTCTAAGACAGAGAAAAGACATTTTATGTCACCTTTCTCTAAGGATTTGTGCTCTTCACCTACAGCAGCAGGCCTGGCTGCCATCAAAAAATGATCTAATTAAGTTGTCAGACAACCTGAACATCTCCAGTGACCCGTGGGGCCCTAGTTATTGGAGGTTTGTGGAGGTGGCTCTGGGTTAAGGCAGAAAAGAAGAGAAATTAATTATAGCGACTGCGGACTGTGGCAGGTTGAGTTTGTGTGTGTGGCTGTAGCTGAGCTTTGGGGCAGGTGGGGTTGGTGTACATTGTCATGATCACTGTATGAAGATGCTGAGAGGCAGGTATGTTTGGACAGGGGTGTCTCAGGCCATCGTGGGCCATCAACTCTGCCCTGTTCTTCTCCTGAGTGGACTTTCAAACAAAAACAACTCCCCAAGGTCAGGACAGCCCAGCTGTTGAGCCTCTGGCCATGTGCACTTGTCTGCTTACAGCTTCCCCTGCTGGACTTGGACTTGGTGGGTTTCCTGGCAGCAGTATTCTGAAATCTGATAGAGAGAAACTACAGGGGGACTTCAGAAACTCCTTCAGCTGTGATGAGCAGCTAGAAGACATTTTTCCAAAAGCCCACAGGCAAACAATCACGTGCCTTTTTCTCCCCTCTTTCTGAAATGCAGTGAGCTAGGAAGTCTAGAGAGAAGAAAATTAAATCTTTTCGACAATCAGCAGTCAACAAGTAGCATCTGGTGACAAGGGGGTGACTGTGCACTCCATCTTGCTCCCCACCCCCAATTCTCTACTGTCACTGCCCTAAAAGGTCTCTCCCTGAAACATTTAGAATGCAGATACGTCAGCCTGCCCTCTGTGGTGAAAATGACTGGTAGAGCAGCCTCTAACCTGTGGCTTGCTTGTCCCTGGGGTTTAGACATCAACCACAAGTGTCAACAAACATTCTCTATTTTACGGACCAAAAGGCAAGGTTAAAGATGACATTTGCTTTATATAGGGTCTCACAAAGTGATGGCACACATTTTATTGAACAATTACAGAATATAGTAGCTAAATAAAATTGCTTTTCCTTTTTGCATGTCAATTATAAAAGCCAATCTTAGCTACAAGCTGGATTTGACCTGTGCATTTTTGGTTGTTGGTCCTGTATCTTTGCCCAGGACTTTGTAGGCCTGTATAGGCATTACCTACTTGTCTATAGATTAGATAATTAATCTTTCCTGCACAAGATTGTCCTGTGAAAGATGTTGGTATAATGAAATAATACATAGACTACAATAATTACTATTTTCAAAGAAGCCCATTGTCTTTACTGTTTTATTGATTATCAGGCCACAACATGCAGGAGGATATTTTATGTCAGTGGTGCATCATCACACAAAATCAAGTTATGTCAGAACCCTTTCCCCTTGACTTCCTATTAGGCTGTCGCACTCTACTAACACAGAGAAACCAACAACTATAAAATACATTCCTAATCTATTCCTCTGGTTCTTTTGGGGTGAACCCAAGACCTCGATCATGCTAGACACATTTTCTACCTCTGGTATATATCTTTAGCCATTTATAAATAGGTAATAGATATTTATACTTAAATATACATATATTTGAAATTTTAGATAAGTTGTTTATGCTAGCCTTGATCTCATCCTACAATCCAGGCAGGCTTGAATTTACAAGTTTCCTGTTTTAGCCTCCTAAGTAGCTGGGAATATAGGCCTGTGTCATTAGGCCTGGTTCCAAATCTCCTAAAATAGGGAGTGCCCACTTTAAAATCTGGTGATAATGATGATGTTAGGATGATGATGAGAATGACAGCCCTCTGTGAAGTTATCCTGCTGAAGAAAAATCCCTCAGGGTTTCTTAGGTCCTGTGTCATCCCTAGAGTCAAATGATATGGACACTCAAGAGAGACTTCTCTTGAAAACATGAAGCCTTGCCCATTAAAACTCATGAAGGATGGACAAAATAGATGGGAGCTAGTTAAGGAAGAGAGAAAACATGAAAGACACAATCCTTTCCAGAGAATTGGGGCCGGAGAATGCTGGGAACCGTGGTCCCAATTATAACCTCACCTCTCATCTCCTGAATTAAGCCATTCATTAGGTACTTTACCCAGTAGCCCCTCTGCTCTTTGTGACACAGGTGGGTGAGAAAAGGCTCAAAGGCCCTACAAAATGTGCATTTATTGCTCAGTTTTTTGAATCAGTTACCAAGGGCCTGAAATCTTAGGATGTTTAGAAAAAATAAATATGTACATTTGTCTTTAGAAAAGAGTTCCAAAGTTTTGAAGATGTATGAGGTAGAGCTTGTCAGTGCTCAGCACCGTTTTCTTACACTTTCCTCGAGTGCACTGGATGGCTCTCTTAGGAGAAAGCATCTCTGTATTACAAGTATCTGGATGAAGCACAACTGGAGACTTACAGCTGTGTGCAGTAGGAGTCTTCTGACTCTATTATCTATGGATTAACAAGCAGACAACGTAAGAAAATAGATGCTGTTCTCACAAGTGTGAATTTATCTTCCAGAGACATGTCTGAAAAGTGTTGACTCTCAAGAGAAAAGCATCCCATTTTGAAAAGTGTGTTGTTGAGCTCTGAGGAATCCCACAGTGCTTCTAAACCAAGCGGTGAAGAGAGGAGAAACTGTACACAGTGAGTCTACTCCAAAACAAAGCCATGAGAAATCATGTTATAAAATGAGCTCATAACAATTTGTAAAACAGGACGATGAATTTCTTTTCTTCCAAGTATAATCACAATCAGTGATTCTCTAGATGTCACTGTCCTGTTGCAAGGATCCTGTGGACATTTGGAAGGTTCACAACACCTTGTTTTCTGGCTATCCTGAGGAGCAGGTGGACGGCCATGCTGGCCATGCTGGCCACTAGCACAGAGGATTGAAGACACTGAGGACATTTAAAAACTTTCCCAGAATTCAGACAGATTAACTCAAGCTCATTAGCAAGTGTGATTATTCTGAGCAGAGATGATGGTCATTGTGAGCTCAGCATGGGCCCAAATGGGAGCTGCTTCCTGTGATTATGAGGAAGGAGTCCTATCTCCTGAATACACTTCCTTCCCTATCATTCTTCGTAGGCAATAATCAGTTTTAGTGACACACTAGCTACTCTGTCCTTTGGAGCAGATGTTGCATCATGGGGACCATCATTCAAAGAGCAATTTTAAATACTTGAATCACAATACAGAATCATGCATTATTAACATGACTCCATTTTGCGATTCTGAGATATAAAAATGTGAGGAAAACACAGGAGCCATAGAATGATTTAAATGGTGAAATGCCAATGTTATTATACAAACAAAGGCCTAGGCCGATATGAGAAAGCCAGAGACTGATAAGTGAAGAATCAAGACCCAGACCATTGGGTTTCCCCCCTTACTTACAGAATCACGCTTTCAAAACTCAGTCCCCTGAAGGAATTCCTGGCAATGGTGTGGATGTTTATGTTATCTTGAATGTCTCTGAGAAGAAAGAACAGACAAATTAGATGTTTGCGTGGGCTCCACTTACACAACCTTTCCATTTGCTGGCACCAAGGGATCTGCAGCTGCAATAACAGTTTGATGGAATTTCTGTCCAGAGGATAACAGCTCAAAGTTTGGGCAACAAACAGTCTGCTTATCTGCAGTGTGTTTGTTCTTCTCACAGATGAAATTGCACACCCATAGAATCTTTTCTCTTTGGAGAATTCCTTAGAGGATGTTACTGTATTGAGGTTCTCTTCAATATTCCTTTTTAGCCTTGTTTCTACAGTTGGACTCTGCCCAGTAGGATGGACACAGAAACTGACCTGTTACCTACAGACCAACCTCTCTACTCATTTTATTTGTGTTGGCTTCTCCTTTTTCATTCTTCTAGTACTTTCTTTGTATATGTGTGTAGGCCAGAGGTCAATCTCAGGTCATTTCCTTAGATAGCACCCACCTTTTTCTTGAGACACATCTGCCATTGGCCTCAAACTAGACTAGTAGAAAAAACCAACCAGCCAGCAAATTTCATGTCCTGCCTCTTTCTCCCTAGTGCTGGGACTATAAGCATGGTGGTACATGCTCGGCTTTTAAAAAGGCAAGGGGGTTGGGTTGCGGGGGGGGGGGGGGGGGTCATGATCAGGCCCTCATGCTTATAATCCAATCACTTTTATCTGAGTTAATTATTCTTTTTCTTATGTATTGTTTTTCCCATTATTTTTACTTGAGTCACATAAAAAATTATTACTGATTTTTTTACTCCTCACATTAAAGACATTTTTTTTTTATTTATCCTTCCATCAGACTGACCTAGGTCTGGTGAACATATAACAGTAGAAGTGCTAAAAGCTGGAAACAACTCAAGAGGTTTAGAGGATTCTCTTCATCCTCTGTTCCCAACTCCTTGTACCCATCCTGACCTTTTTCTTTGGGATCTGCTCAGAATCTACAAGTTTACTATTGGAAATAAAGTCCTTCCTCCCTCCCTCCCTCCCTCCCTCCCTCCCTCCCTCCCTCCCTCTCTCCCTTCCTTCCTTCCTTCCTTCCTTCCTTCCTTCCTATCTTTCTTTTTTCTTCCTTCCCACTGTCCCTCCATCTTCCTCCTTCCTTCTTTTTTTCTGTGCTGGGGATCAAGTCCAGATACTCATGCCTACTAGACAAATATTCTGCCACTGAGCTCTGTCTTAGCTCTACACATTGCCTTTCTCTCCTCCTCTTTTAAACTACAGGATTCATGGGACGAGGGAAAACAGTTGCTATTAATACTTTGTGAACAATAAGGGACTCTAGAAGGAAGGAGAAATGATGGAGGAATATGCAGAGTTGTAGGGATCTAATACTAAAGCCTTGGAGTAAAGAGACTGTGATTTTATTCTAAGCTTGTTTGTTGATAATACTTGGTGCAGAGCCTGCTAACTTCATTCAAATGTGGTGTGGGAAGTCCTTCTGTATATGTGTTTCTTTTATTGGTTAATGAATAAAGAAGCATTTTTTTGGCTTGTGATAGGGCAGAATAGAGCTAGGCAGGGAAAACTAAACCGAATGCTGGTTGAAAGTAGGAGGATCAAGGAGAAACCATGTATCTGGTACAGGAGACAGATGTTGGATGGAGCCCTGCCGGTAGGCCACAGCCTCTTGGTGATTTACAGATTAGTAGAAACAGGTTAATTTAAGATGTTAGAGCTAGTTATAAATATGTTTAAGCTATAGACCAAACAGTATTGTAATTAGTTTCTGTGTGATTATTTAGGGTCAGGACAGCTGGGAATGAACAAGCAGTCTCCGACAACACAAATGGAGCATTGTCAGTCCACCTTGCTATTCGTCTTCCTCCCTCTGCTCACCCAGAGCCACGTATTTGGAGGATGTACTATGCGATGGATGCTAGAAGTCCAGAAGGTCATAATAAACCCAAGGTCAGACACCAACCAGCCATTTACTGAAACTAGGTAACGTGAACAAAGATACCCTTTTTTCTCTTTGTAAGTCTATTACCTCAGGCATTTGTTAGATGGAGAGCTGATTGACAGCCTACCAATCAAAACTTACAATAGAACCTTTTGAAGAGACTGAATCTTATGAACCACTGGTAGGTGCTTAATGCCTGTGTTGGATATTAACCTAGAGAGAGGAGAGACAAAGTGAGAGTGACGAGACATAAAGCAAACATCTGTCAGAACCTGGACTTTCCAAATTCAAAATACCAATTATATACAGCCAGAAAAACCTGTTAGAGTACTCCAGTACATCTAAATTGTACTTTTACTATCTGTTTTATGTTTTAAGAATCTAACCAGGATCAAATCAATTGTTGATTCATTGGAGCAAAGATATTTACAATTGTTTATTACAAGGTGAGGATATTCTACTGCCATTCATATACCATTTTATGCTTGAACATTGATAGGTTAGCTCTATTGAGAAGTAACTTACAATAAGATAAACACAATTTTCCACGTTACCCCAGTTTTCAGTCTTGGCATACTTGATGAAGAAGTAGCATTTCTTCTTTCAAAGAGGTTATGTTGGGGTTACATTGTGAGAGCCCACATTCTTTGACTTCAGGGTGTACAAGTAACCCAAGAAGCATCAGTTTGACTCCCTCCTAGAAAGTGGTTGCAGTTGATCAGAGACAAGTTTCTTCTGTCACAAGTGGGAAGATGGTTTAAAAAAATCCCTTCCTCTCATAACAGCAGATATACCCTGGATCCTTCTCAGTGTTCAGTTTCTTGGGAATCAGAATCTGAGAGTCTAATATGAAAACTACCTATGAATAATGTAATGGATCCTGTAAGTTTGGAGCACCGGAGGCAAGGAACCTGAAGCAGAGGAGGGGAAAGCTTGTCAGCACCAGGATGAGTGATGGTCTTGGCCACTGTTACTGGTGCTGATTCCTTAATCTCAAGGACCTGATTTAGGAGATCTACAGAACATGCATTAGAACTATTGCTCTGATGGAAGGGTGTGCAGTAAGGGATCTGGATCCATATCTCCTGATGGTCAAAGGTAGCAGCATGTTACTAATGCCCTCCATTCATCTGAGATATTTGTGAGTATCCAGCGAGTTTTGGATAGGTATCTCTTTCCCTGTGCTGCTAGCGTTCCAGAGTAGAAAGCGAGTCATAGGGAGTGCTGGGTGAGGTGGTGGTACCCAGCTGTACCTTTACTAAGCTGGGTGACATTCTGGAGGAAGTGGCTGCTACACTGGTGGCTTGAGCTGTCTAGAGACCCACGAAAGCTATCAGGCACACCACGTTTTAGACTTTCCCTAGTGTTACATGCTCCAAGCCTTTCCAGTACAGCTCTGCTCCCACTTTCTTAATGTGTGTTTCTTGGCTAAAGGGCAGCTAGTCTTTGTTGCTTTCATCCTTAAGAACCCTATTCATATACACATCGTTGTGAAGGGTCAAAGCTCTGGACTAGATTTTGATGTTTTGTTCAGTGTATCTATGTTCATAGAGTCAGTAACTCCTGTCTATGGATTGTTACAGTGATTCTCTGAGGCTGTGTTTCCACTTGGTTCCTAACACTGGATGGAGAACTTACCTTGATAAGCTTTTCTTTTGAATACTTCCATCAAAATCAGGATGATCTGCTTTTTACTGGACCAAAGAGATTATTCATGTACTCTTTTAGAGGATTTGTTATGACGTTAATTTCCCTTTAAAAAAAATCTGACTATGATTGCACAGTCCTGGAATCCTAGTACTTAGAAAGTTGATGCAGGAGAATTGTGATTCGTGGCCAGCCAGGGTTGCATAGGTGAGATGCTATGGGATTTCCATATGGAGAAAGGAACATTTTGGCATTGAGGTCAATGAGTGAAGTTAAGCACATAGAGGAAAGTGGCCACCACCATATCCTAGATACAGTGCAATGCCATGACCATGGTTCCCCTCTATTCTCATGTCACATTTAACCTCTTCCTAACCTCCAGATCCCAATAGCCAGTCATCAGTTTTCTGTGGCTATGACTTTTGTCTTTTCTAAAAGATCACATTTTCCAAAATAGAATCAGAGAATGCATAACTTTTGAGTCTGGCTGGATTTTCACTCAGCATGATGCATTTGAAACCTTCCCATGTTGTTTTTTCTGTACGTCCTTCTTTTTGGTGCTAGATAGGATTTCAGTGCTTATCTATTTTCCAGTTGAGGCTTCAGTTTTGTGGAAAAAATGTGGTTAAGTGCATCAATGGTCATATGTTCATATAGTGTATCACACACATATAAAAGGTTCTTTAAATGCTAGTATATGACTGATATCTGTCAGGTAAGGGAGAGGAGAGGGAGAGAGAGAGACCTAGATAGATAAACAGATGGACAGACTGACAGATAGATAGATCAATAGATAGATAGATAGAGATAGAGATAACATAGGTTCTTCTTTTTCTTGGGTAAATGCCTTAGAGTGTGATTTCTGGGTCAGATGGCCAGCATCTGTTTAAACAGAAAGCAGTTTAGCATTTTTAAAAACAGGTATACCATTTTATATTCACCAGCAATGTGTGAGAATACTAGTTGCTTTATATACTTTGGTTATCTGAAAACTATACATATTCTTTTCATACCAAAGTAATACATTTACTTAATATGAGGCATATGAAAAATATAGAGAGACATTTACAGAAGAAAATAAAAGTCACCTTATGACCCAGTGTTAACTTCTGCTGGTATTTGAAATCGGAAGTGTCTACCAAAATAATTTTCATCGTTGCTCTCCATGAACCCCTGAGATTCTTCTCAGTGATGCCAGTAGCACTGCAGTACCCTAAGAGACCCACAATTCCACACAGCCCTATATAGCAGATCTAGCCCTCTCTATCTTTAGATCTCGTCCCACGGCGTTCTTCCAGTATTCTCCTAATGAGACATCACAGCGGTCGCCATAGGTAATAGTTTCTGACAATCTTCTTCTACGCATAGGTCTGCAATGCAGCATGTTCTCATAAAATACTGGGATAATTGCTTGATGTTTCGACAACATTTCTTTTTTCTGTCACCAGGACTGTATCAAAACTCTAATTTGGCTAATTTGCTTGTCAGGTATCCCTGCTGTCTGGGGTAATTAGTCTTAAGCAGAAGCAGGAAGGTCTGGAGGCCAGTAGCCATGAGAGTCTACATGTCACCTCTGACATGAACTAGACACAAGCCAGTTGATCTCTCCAGACTAGAAAGTGTGGACTGTGGTCAGCAAGGTAGGAATTCTATCAAGCAATGCTTTGCTGTTTCACCTCCTCTTGGCTCAACTTTTACTCTATCAGTTGCCATGGCAATAGGCTGCTGTTAGATTTAATGTGGCAGATGCTTGCCTCAGCTGTACTGAATGGGCTTTCATTTTCTGTCCTGGACTTCAATGCTGCTTTTAAGGCTGGCATTTTTCAAATCCTGTTAAGCCATTCTGAGGCCTTGACAAGTCCAGAAATGCATGGGAGTTAACACTGAAGTGGACAATTCCTGGTTGGTGTGGCACTCTACTCATCTGTTTCATCTGTGAACGATTCTTAATATATTTTACATTATATCTTAAAGGACTGTAGCATTACTGAGCTCCGACTGTCTGGTAGTATACTATAGCACATATGTTTGGAATACAGGGTTTGAGAATGCATCCCCTCACCCCTTTATAGTACTTGGGCTTGACCAACTTAGGGCCTCATGAATCCTATGTGGTAGCCTTATCACTTGGTTTAGCCCTGCATGTTTTTTCTCTTTTTATTTTGAGGCATTGTCTCTAAGTTGCTCAGGCTGACTTTGAACTTAGGTTGTAGTCCAGAAAGGCCTTTGAAGCTACCTTAGCCCTCTGAGTATCTGGGAACATAGACCTATACCACCAAGCCTGGCCATGATAATATATTCTTGATTTAGTTTTTATCCTTTCTCCATTTCTTTCCTTTTAGTCATCCATATCCTTTCTCTGAGTTTGTATGTAGACATAAACCACTTGCATGCATGCCCTTGCTCAGGCATTTGGAGACTCTAGGTTAAGACAGACACCAGCTTGCAATGGATTTCACATTCTGGATAGATTCACAGGTAGTTGCTCACTCTCCTGACTTCATGGCTATCTTTAAGTGCAGTCCAGTCATATTTCTATTCCTTCTTTTTCAGCAAAACTTTCAGAAAGTATTATCTACAATACTATTTTTGTAGTCCCTTGTCTCATTTATATGATCCAATCTGCTCCAACCTGATTGTTCGACTTACATATCTTCACCAAAAAAAGTCATTTTGGGTCCCAAATTCACCAATCCACCAGGTACCAAATATAATGAGCATTCAAGTTCATATTTTGTTAGAACTTTTGGATCATCCAGTGGTCTTTGCCAGTCTCTCTTCCATTTCTGTTATGTTATACTCATTTGTTTTTCCTTTTCACTCCTTTTGATTGTGTTGTTTTTATTCCTTTCTCTGTTAATATTTGGAACCTTTGTCATCATCTTCTATAGTTCCAGATAAGTAGCTTTTGCTTCCTGTGGCTTCTGACTGTGATTATGGCAAGTTCAAGGTTTACACTGCCAATCTGACCTCTCTAAGTTTGCCAGGAATGAAATTTTACTTCCCACATCCTCTTGAATGGTCCACTGTCACAGCTGAAAATTTCTCCTGGCATCAGATCTTTCTTCCATGATTCTTTTCCAAGAAGTAAATTGGTATCTATCAATAATTAATGAGAAAACTGTAAAAATTGGCTGCTTAGTCCTCATCTTCCAAAAGCTAGGCCATCTCAAAGCCTTCTTAGATTTTTATCTTGATTCTATGTAATTCTGTCTACATCCATCAAAACATTCTAAAGCAAGTACTACCATTCCCTGCCTTTATTAAATAGTTTTCTTTTGGCCCCATACTTCGTCTTGTTCTTTTCCAATCCCTTCTCCATGCAGTATGCATCACATTCTTCTAAGACACATAAACTGGACTGCTTTGCTCCCATGATGTGAAAGGTTTATTTTTTCCCATACGATCCAATGTGAAATTCATATTCTGTACTACCAATTCTGATGCCCCTCTCACGCTGTCTCACCAATGCCCTTCAACCTCAGTGTCTTTCTCTTTGCTCCTCCTTGCCTTTCGTTATCTTCATGTGCTTCATCTGGAGGGCTCTCATCCATTCTTCACCAGGTCAGTTTAATCAGTTACAAACGGAATTCTTCAGAGAGGAGACCTGACTATAGAATTTAATTGGGGCCCTTAACATAGGTATCTTGCAAAATGTATGGACAATGCTTCCCCTAAAAGTTATAGGTAATTAAATGAAAATTTCAGTGTCAGATGTGTGACACTTTCTTAAAAGTTATTGGTTGTGGAAGACTCAAAGAACCTAAAACAACATAGGCTATTTCCATTGCTTTTGGTTGTCCACGAAAAGTAGACAGTAAGACCCTGTTGCTAAAAATACCATGTACTTTACGTTCATTGCAGGGTATAGAGAAATCCAGTCTTTGACTTGAAAACTTCTTCCCTGCTGACTACCTTTCACAGATTTGGAAGATGCTGTGCAGACCACTGGTGGAGAAAATCCATCAATGGTAACCCTGCATACATAGTACTGATGTGTAATAATGGCACTAAGGTCATAGGGGCAGCCAATTTTGTTTCACAGGAAGGAATTCAGGTATAACACTATAAACCTGGCCAAAACTCCATGTCTCAGGAGGTCATAGAGCCCAAGGAGGGACCTACTACCTTTTTTTTTTTTTTTTTTTTTTTTTTTGCTAAAGAACATACTGTTAAATTGCCTTCTAAATATTTATGCTTATACCCCTATATGGTATAATATGTAACTGTCAACCTTGACCAGAGAACTTCTGATTGTGTTGGTCAGCAGTCAATACAGAGATATGGATCTGATCAAATAACCGAAAATAAGTGAACATTAAGTGCTCAGGCCTAAATGATATATCAATATCATCCTCACTTCCCTCCAAGGCTGTGGCAGTGGGAGGAGAAAAAGCTGAAGGACAGGTAGCAGTGCTGTGAAATGCTGTCTTCTGCCTGCGACATGGCTGCTGCGCCTGTGAACGCATTGCGAACAATAACACTCAGCATCCCAGCAAGCAATAGTTAACTGGACTTACTGACCTATTCATTGTAACAGGAAACACCACAGAAGGGTGAGAAGGATGAAATGGGGGTGTCTGGGGCAGTGTGAAAGAGGAATTCAGGGTGCAGATGATCAGGATTCATTGTTTACACATGCGGAACTATCAAAAATAAGCAAAATATATTCCTTCAAAGAAAAAAAAGTAAATTAAGTCTCTTGGTTTACTCCCTGAACAAGTTCATCTTGTCTAGAATTTTTCTTTTTAGCTGTTCATCAAAATTCCAAAGCAGGGCCTATAAAGGTGGCTCAGTGGTTAAGACCACTTGCTACTTCAGAAGAGGACCTGGGTTTGATTCCCAGCACCACACAGCTGCATGCCATGGTCTGTAACTCCTCTTTCTGGTAAGCTGATGCCTTCTTCTGGCCTCTACAGGCACAAGGCATGTATGCAGTACATATACATGCCTACAGGTACAAGTGAAGTGCAAAGAAATTTTAAAAATTACCAAGCATATATTAATCAACCCCATTGTGCATGGTATAAAGGCAGAATCTGTGTTTGCCCTGAAAACTTAACATGTCCACCACACTGATGGAACACAGACTGCACTTGATGCTTGTCAAGCTTGTTGGTTTGTTTTTTGTTTTGCTGTGTACCCCTGACTGTCCTGGAACTCTCTCTGTAGACTAGTCTGGTCTTGAACTCAGAGATCCACCTGCCTCAGCCTACTGAGTGCTGGGATTAAAGGTGTGCGTCCCACCAAGCTTTTCAGAAGGTGATGTGCTGTGTGTTATCAATGAGAAATTATGTACTACTTACAGCCATAGCACTCACACAGATTTGACATTCTCTTAGCAGCTGCAAATGGCTATGAGTTTTGTGTAATTGAAGATGTGAGAAACCATGCTTTTCAAAGTGGATGACACAACAGAAAACATTTAGCTAGTGCCAAAAGAATGAGCCCCCCATACCCATGGTATGGAGTATACAGACACCCACAGCAGCACATTTAAATCTCTGATTTTTATAGAAAAGAAAATACATAGTGAAAGTGGTTAAAATTACCCCAGTAGTCCTGGGTTTAAGACACTTAAGAAGATCTAGTGACCGTCTATCTGGATGGATTATTGCTTATAACTCTGTAGCTGAGATTCTCTATAACCCCAAGATAAGGCAGGAAATGGAGTTCTGATGAACACTTACTTTTCAATTCATTTTTTTCCTTCTGATCAATAAATTCATGTCTGGCAGAGTCTGGAAGTGGGTAATCGGCTAGGAGCTCTGTGTCTTAATGGGTTTGTTTTGGTCAAATGGTTGTTTGCTGCAAATTATTTTGATTCACTCAACTCTGTTTTATCTTCTGGAACAGTTAAAGGCCTAAGGGTAAAATGTCAGCAAATTTAAGTTCTGCAAATGGGTCTTTCAAAGTAAAGTAACTTGCTCCACATCCCAGTCTGGTGTTATTGCCTTCGTACATTGATTTCCCTTAATCTTTAGGCTGCATTAATAAAATTGTCATTTATTTCAGGATAAGCTTAGTGGGGTCCTTGCATTTGATGGGAATAATCCCCATCTCCACTGCCACAGGATAATATACTTGCCGTTCATAAATGGATCACCCTGTGAAACCAAAGCCCCTTGCATCATTGATACTTTTATTACTCTCCAATGGTGGGTTCTTGTTTTTTTTTCCCTTAAGTTAATGGGATCTGTTACTTATACCAGTATAAGAATTATCTTCTCACTAAAGCATCATTATGCTCCAGAGACTAAACCAGAGACAATGTCCTGGCTTTAGGGAATTTGAAGGTGAACCAGATTAAGACAAACATGGGTGAAACATTCAAGGAACGGACTAGTACGAAACTGTGTCCTATTGATCACTAATGTCTTACATGTTCAAAAGACTGGAGAAAGCAAAGTGAGCTGGAATAACCAGATAGGACTACATCTAGAAAGAACAACCAGCCAGATGTTTAGAGAGTAAAGAGCCTTGGTCTGAGCTAAGTGTAGCAATGTGTACAGTTTGGTCATGGGAGGAGGGGTATGGGAGGATGAAAAGCAGAAGAAGGTAGAAAAGGGAAGGGAGAAGCTCTATCTCAAGAACTGTTGACAGTACAAAGAGAAGTGTAGGTTTGATGGGAAATATAGGAAGCCCCTTCTGTACACTAAAAGGAGAAGAAGCCTTGTGGTTTTTCCTAGCAGAGCAGGTCCGTATTTTCACTATCTCATCACCTCAAGCCTTCAACAGTACTAAAGAAGCCAAACTAATGGGGGTAACCGAGAAGCTACAATGGAACCAAATGCTTATCCTTCCAAACTGGGCAAAGTAACTCTAAAAATGACAAGATATTTGTGACTTCACTTCTGCCAACCAATCATATAGTTCTTCATATTATTCTCAATACAGCAGGATATAGAAGGAGCAACTCTGAGACTATGTGAACCAGCTCTCTTTTAGCACAGGACACGAGGAAAGGGCAGAGCTCAGGTCATGGCTTTAACATTCCAAAAAGTGCTTTAGGGAATTTTTTTTTTTTATGGAGCAAATTCTGTCAGCTGTTTTACAACTACTGAATTGGGGCTGGAAATGAATGTGAGCCAGTGAGTGAACCAGCAGATATGGAATCTGCAAAGAAGGACCAAGTCTATTGCAAAGAAGCTAGTACTTATGAAGTTTTCTGATGTTACATTGAGTTTTAACTGAAAATCTTGATTAGCTGAGGAATTTGTATCTCAGTAATCAATGTGACCACAGATGTTGATACCTGTTTTCTGAATCACTTAATAAAAATTTGGCTCAGTTGAGTATCACAGAATCTTAGGGCCAGATGGAAAAATGTATTAGATGTTTTAGTACAATGAATAGGACCCTGGACTCAAGGATAGAGACTATACCTAGGCAGATTTCCAACTAATGGAAATCTTCTCTCTATAAAAAACCTTCTCTCTATAAAATGGCTGTGCATAAAATATTGTAGAGTCTCATTTCTGCCATCCCAATTTTATACCTTCAAAACTGGGACTATCTACCTCCCATGTTCAATTCAAATATGCCTTAATCTCCACGGAAACAAGGCTCTGTAGTATACGTGGGGAATTTAATTAGTTCAAGGCCAGTACTCCAAGAGTTTAGCTCTATGTGACTAGAGATTGTTCTAACCCAGTGCTCCAGGTACATATCGAGCTTCTGCTTTGGGTCAGGACTTGTAGTATTGTCTCAAGGAACTGACTATCACCTTATAACCTGGCTAGAAGTCCTGGTTTAGCCACAGTGGTTATCTTACTTCCTTCATTTGTCTAGGGGAATAAATTTCCCTTGTAAGTGAACTTCATCACTTTCTCAACAGTGCTACCTCTGTGCCCAGGTGCCAGCCTTCTCTTCTATTCCCGCACTAAGACTGACTTATTTCTCTCAGTCCTAGGTCCTATTTTCCCTAACTTTCTGGGGATGATAACGTACGATTCCCTTGACCTCTGTGACATCCAAGTAGCTGGCCACACCAGTTTCTCAGATTCTTTCTTTACTTCTTTTCTGCTATCTTCTTCTTCCTTATTATGTACCTAATGCAACAATCACCCTTCCACCTGCCTGATTTTGTTTAGTCTCTGTTGTGATAAGAGCGGCGGGGCTGTGTCCCAGGCACCCGGCCGCCTGGCTAGCTTATGCCCCAAAATAACAACATAGAAACTGTATTCATTTAAGCACTGCTTGGCCCATTAGTTCCAGCCTCTTATTGGCTAGCTCTTACATATTAATCTAACCCATTTCTAATAATCTGTGTAGCCCCACGAGCTGGCTTACCATGGAAGATCTTAACCTGCATCTGTCTGGAGTGGGAGAATCATGGCGACTCCTTGACTCAGCTTCTTTCTCCCAGCATTCTGTTCTGTTTACTCCGCCTACCTAATTTTATGTCCTATTAAAGGGCCAAGGCAGTCTCTTTATTTAACCAATGAAATTAACACAAGCCAGAAGACTCTCCCCCATCATTTATTATGTACCTAATGCAACAATCACCCTTCCACCTGCCTGATTTTGTTTAGTCTCTGAGTCTTGGTTTTTTTTTTTTTTGGATCAATATCATGCTATCACTTAGAATTTCTACATGTGTGCTGGTTCGTTTTTGTCAACTTGACACACACTACAGCACTAGAGTCCCCTGCGAGGAGGGATTCTCAACCGAGAAACTGGTTTCATCACATTGGCCTGTGGGCATGTGTGGGCATTTTTTTTTTTTTGATTAATGATTGGTGTGGACATGTTCAGCCCATCGTGGATGGCGCCACTCCTGGGCAGGTGGTTCTGGGATGTTAAAGCAAGTTGAGCACACAGCCAGGGAGCAAGTCATTAAGTAACTCATCTCCGTGTCTCAGTCTTAGTTTTGGTTCAGGTTCTGCTCTGAATTCCCTCAAGAATGGACTGTGTGGTGAAATGTAAGTCAAAGAGAGCCACTTCTCCCCAAGTAAATGTTTTGTAATACAAGCAGAAAGTAACTAATACAACGTATCAAAGAATATTATAGAGTTGACAGATATTAGAGTTGATTTATATGATTTTCTTATTTTAAGAGCCAAGTGACTCAAGTGTGACTTTTTCTGTGGTGACAAGTGGCCATATTATAAATATTATGTATTAATACTATAAAGCAGATATTTTCAAATTAGATACATTTAAAAATATTCTTTAAGGGCAAGGAATACATTAAAATTGAATAATGCATTAGCATTTGAAAATAACATGTGCTACACAGGGAGTTATAGGAAAAACATGTATGCATTTATGTATGTATGTATGAAAATGGCCATTTTACTGCAAAAAATGATGTATGTCACTATATGTGAAAAATCTCATGGTGCATGTTTTAAATATAAGAAAATATACCTTTTCTAACCAGTTTAAACTTTTTACATGTGATTTGGGATCTTTTCATTAAAAGCATGAAAATGCAACATCTCCCAGGTAGTTTGAAAGAACATCTGATTGACATTAAGAAAGAAAATTTACTAGCTTAATTTTGTAAAAAACAAAAAAAAAATCACCCTGCATAACAGAGGTATGAGATAGAATACTAAGTGTGATAATCCGGGGGCTGCAGTTACAGAACTCTTCTATTGGATCAACTCATTTTATTGGTTTGTTTTGGTTTTGCAGCCATTAAGATCCAGTATAGATATGATATGATGATATGATATCATATGCCAACCAGGGTTAAAGTAAGCATTATAAAAATGATATTCCAAGACACTGTTTTCCCTACAGTATAGATATTGGTAGTGAGTCAAAAACAAACAAACACACAAACAAACAACCTTTGTACCATGTAGAACACTATATAAGGAAGCCAAAAGTGTAGAAATTTATTAGTTTATTTATCTGTATTTCAACCCTCATTAATTTGGAAATTTATAAAGCACATGATACTGTAGTTGTATACATATCTACTTTATAATTAAATTAACTTATTTTAGAACACATTTGTGTTGGGGAAGTTACGGTGTAGAATTAGGACCACCCATTCTAACATGTAGGGTATTTGCTTGGAAAAAGCAACCTGTGATTCTGAAGAGTAGCCAAGTGGAAATGGCAATAGATTGTGCCGTGATGTTATATAAAATAGGCATAGACTCATAATAATAATGGCAATGTTTATTGAACACTTCCTATGAGCCAGGTACCACACCAAGCACTTACCATTGATTATTTTATTTATTCCTCTGTATCACCTTAGGAGACAGACTGAGAGAGCATGGTGTTTCTCAAAGCCACATAAGGAGAGGCTGAACGGGAGGTGGGACCAGGACTTTCTCAATCTAAATTAAGTGAGTCTTATTATGAGAGCTGGCCATGAGAAGAAAAGATTGCACAGATAAGTTCTGGGTTTCTTACCCCTGGCAAATGTCCAAATGTGGAAAGGTTTCTTG
Source organism: Microtus oregoni (assembly GCF_018167655.1). NCBI lineage: Eukaryota > Metazoa > Chordata > Mammalia > Rodentia > Cricetidae > Microtus > Microtus oregoni. Next base: position 19,678,781 of record NW_024543093.1, on the reverse strand, counting down.
GTGAGAGAGAACTGAAATATGATCTCTAAACCATCATTAAGGTGGTGTTCATTTTAGAAGCATTGGAGGACAGGACTCCTTCGTCTAAAACTGAAAAGCTACAACAGTGAGCAAATGGTAGTGCTGGGTTAGCAGGGCTGAACTGTTCTTTCTACAGACATCTCCATCCCTTAGCTTTCACTAGACATGTCTATGACCAGGAAAACACGTGCTAGCTTTCTTTCTCGAAACTTTAGACACCCTCCTTTTCTGGAGTTTGGTGTGTTCTACTCAACCTAGGAGTCCCTAACAGAAAGCAAAGCATCTATACAAATTTATTTAACTACAGATTAGTGGCTAAAAACACCATTATTGTGAAAGCATAGCTGATGAAGCTCTCTTACATGAAGCACTCAGTTGGTTCGTTTGTTCCTAGCCCGTGATGGAGATCTGAACTTGATAGTGAAGAAAAGCAGAACTGCATTAGTGAGAGGGTAGATTCTCAGGTACAGTCATTGTTAGTGGATACTGGCTAGTGGTGACTGTGATCAGGACAGATAAGTCAGGAGCCTCTGCAAACTCATCCACAGCTGTGGAGACTGTCAGCCTTGGGAGGGAGCCTCATTCCTACCTCAGCAGTCCATCTATGACTGTGTCGATCTGAGTAAAAGAAAATAAATCATGGAGAACCAAGCCAAAAAAACCAACTTGAGATGCAATCCCTGACAAGTGGGCCTATGGTTGTGGGAATTTGGCCATTTGGTCTAATGATCAATGAAATGGAGCGGGTTGGCCTGATGGGTGTGGTCTTCCCTGGGAATATGTGACCCATTAAGAAGCGAGGAGGAGGGTCATGTGCCCCACCCCACTCTGGGATGTGGAAGGCTTCCTGATGCCATGGCTAGGTGACATCTTCAGAGCTTTCCTCATCCTTCCCTGGTGGACAAAGAGGCATTGACATACTTCATTCTATATTCATGAGTGTGTTATTTCATCCCTTAATAAATAAGATCCAAGACTTCCGTAGATGGCTACTTCAGGGCTACTTATAATGAAACAATAAAGCTGAAACTGGTGATGAGTGCCTGAAGCTCTTGCTGTTGATGTCACTTGCTCATTTATGTAGAATATGCTACAGGGTACCATCATGGCTAAGACAGGAATTGTAACCTGAGATCACAGAGTTGCTATGACACAAGGGATACTATAGTCTAGGTTTCTGGAAACATCTCTCACACACAGTGACCATGAAAGCTGAGTGAAGAATGATTTTGGACTACATCTTTTGAGAAGCATTTCTGAAGGCAATTGTGAGTTTCTCCTTCTTGACAGCCCATTCTGGCAAAGGTGGGCCACTTTTTGTTCCATTTAGGTTGAAAAAAGAGATGTAGGAGGCCACATGCCAACTTTTATACACTATGTAGATTTGGGCCTGTGTAAGAAGCCACCTGTGGTTGTCATAGATCAAGATGCTACTCCTAGAAAGGAAAGTGGATTCCAAGGCTGGTTACACAAGTCACAGCCCCAAGAGTCCTCACAGAGCAGAGAACACAGAAGTTACTATATCTTATTATTTTTGGAGCACATTTAACGTAAGCTTCTTTATAATTCTTATTTTCATAGCTGGGAAGGGCAAAACTTAGACACAACTGAAGTTCTGCTCATGCACCAGGAAGAAACAATTATTAAAATCCACCTGTTATCTTAGCCTGTGCCTTGCCAGGGCAAATGTATCACTTTCCCTAAAGCCTGTGGAGAAGGTACTCTTATCAGCCACATTTTACAGATAAGGAAACAGGCTGAAAAGACTTCCAGGTGATCTGTCTGACAGAAAGTAGACAGGTGACACCTCCTGAAGTCAGGCTTTTGGCTGGCACCCTCTCAATTACACTCTTCCCAGTACACTACCTTGTTGACAGAGAAACTCACGAAACCCCAGTATCCCTCATTAGAGTCACAGCGGATGCTATTGCCAAGCATCAACCTTTGGAGACCTTCTTGGATGCTGAGGAGAGAGTAAGTTTAATCAAATGACCAATTTGTGGCAAGCAGTTACTCTTGCATCCCATTTGGGAGCCGCCAAAACAGTTAATATTTTAAACAGTTTGCATGCCCTCTCCCACATCTCATTTCCAAGATAAATTATTTAGGACGCTATTTCTTCAGTGCACTTCAACTTTGCTCGGGTGGATGATCACAAAGTCCGAATGGTAAACACATTATTGAGGTGTCAGTGTGCTCTGAACACTGGGCAGACTTACACCAACTTCCTCCGTTTTGAACACTTTTCTGATTCTGGGATGGACTGACTGCGAATCACATATTGACGGCTTTGGTTCTTCTTCCTATCCATCATATGGGTTGGAAAAGGTATCTTACCTACTGTTTTGGGATGATCAAGGACAAGACAACATGTGTGAAGAAAATGTCCATTCTAGAATCTGTCATGCTCAATAAAAATTTCCTTGGGCCTCCTACTCCCAAACAGTTTTGTCGTCTAAATTTTGACCCTGTTCAATTCAGTGTCTCAAAACCTCAGGCTTCTATCTATGACATAGATGTGTTGCTAAACAGTCAGTCCACAGGACTTTGGTAAGCAAAGGAGTGAAAGGGAAAGTGCTTCTTAAAGTCGGATTCCTGTCCCCCACACTGGGGACCCGCGCCTTTTGTAGGATATGAGACAGCTACACTTCTCTCCAGCTGTCTCTTCTCTGTTGTCTTCATTTGCTATGTATGCAGGCATGGTGTAGATACACTGTGTATGAAGATACATGTATGTGTATGTGTGCTCACATTAGCATAAGCATGCTCATGCAAATGTGCACCTGCAGAGGCCTGGGGTTGATATGGGGAATTTTCTTCAGTTGCTTTCCCCCTTCTTCTTCTGGGATGGGTTCTCTTAAGGAGACCTGAAGTTTGGTGATATGGCCAGTATTGTCATACACTGTCTGTCTGGGTGATGGCTTAAATTGAGTTAATTGATGTGTGAAGATTCAGCCCAGTGTGGGGGACACCATTCCCTAGGCATTCTTGAACTGTACCACGGTGGATAAATTGAGCAGAAAACAAGTAAGCGAGTGAACATGTATGCTTTCCTTTACCTCTGCTCTTGACTGCATGTGATGTGAGAAGCTGTTTGAGATTTCAGGCTTGACCTCCCTACAACTGTGGGCTGTGACCTGGAACCGTGAGCTCCTTTCCCCTAAGTTTCTCCCCTTTGAGTGTTTTATCAGCCAGAGAAAGGGAACTAGTGCAGGAGCTTCTGGAGACCCACACTCTGGTCATTTTGCTCATGCTGCAAGCACTTTAATCATTGAGATTCCTCGCCTCACCCCAGCTCCTTCTTCCCACTCCTCTTGAGATCCAGAGAGGAGTTTCTGTCTTCATAAGTAAAGCCAGGGCTGGAACCTGGCACTTGGATACTTCTGTCAAGGTTTTTTCTTACGGTCTGGTGAGTGAATCTGTGTGGTCGGACTCTTGCCAGGGGGATGGTGGAGAGTGAACCTTATAAGGAGGTTGCCAAGAATCCCCCTCAGAGGCCCACCAACCATCTGCTCTCCGCACATCTCTGCATCCCAACTAGGTGAGGGAAGAGCTCAACGCCTCCTGAAGTAGGCATTATCTGCAGCTTGCTCACCATGGGTGAGTTTGGGATTGAATTGCACTGGGGCATTTATGCAATGTCTGCTGAAGATGAAAACTGTCCTGAGAGCGCTTGTCACTTTGGTGTTCACACTCTGCAGAGCCCGGAGATATTTCCCGAAAAACAACAGCTGCTCCTCTCTCACACGCAAATGGAAAGCCAGGCCCGCACTCCTGTTAAAAGCCTACTGTGTGCTGATCTTGGTTCCATGCAGACTAAGAGATGTCTGGGACATCATCTAGTGCTTGCTCTAGTAAGGGTGTGGGTACGACAGGGCAGGCGTCATCTAACAGTTCATTGCTCTTCGTTCATGAGCCAACGAATTCTGCTATCTACGCAGCCAAAGGATGCATTCCTCATACAGTCATGCCCTCATGGAGGAGATCAACCTTCCCAGGTAAAGCCAGGGGCTTGGGACCCTTGGCTAGAACACTTTTGTTGTAGGAGCCTACCATGCTCTGAATGTTAATGTGGATGACAGGAGTGAATATTTGGAAGCAAGGACAAAACATAGATCTCCCCTGACAAACGCTAAGAAAGAGGCGAGAGCCTAACCAGTAAGTCTGCATCACAGGAGGCTGCTCTAAGACAGAAATGACCCTTCTCCCTTTCCTTCTTTCTTCCTCCTCCTGTCCTTCCCTCTCTGCTACAATGCACTGGGGACTTTAATTCATATGCATTGGAGATTTGGTGCTAAAGGAAACTGTTCCCATCCTGGAAAAACAGGAATAAAAGGAGAAAGACAGGAAGGCAAGGAGGGAGAGAAAGCGGGAGGAAAGGAATCCACTTGTCCAACTCTGTGCCTTTATTCCGTGTCTTGTCTACTTTTGCTGCCCACACTATCCTCTGGCCAATTTTTAGGAAGATAGTGGTGCTATTGTGTGTCTTCTCCCAGGGATAACTGCAAGCCTGAAGGTATCTATAAAGTCACTGCTGGAACTGGAGTGAGACGCAATACTTTCTAGGTCCTCTGGTGTGAGCTTTGCTACTGCCCTTCTATACTCTATTGTCCAAGGTGTCTCTGGGTCTGTCTGAGTCTGAGGCAGGCCATATCAGGCCACCTCCAATGGTTTCTGGGTGCTATCTGCCTCTCAAAACCTGTCCCCATAGCCAGTGACTCTCAGGGCTTTAATGAGGTAGTTTTGTTTATTTGTGAGGGACCAATATAGCAGGAATTCATCCTATGGTTGCCCTTTAGCACGGGAACTGGGCTTCAGCTGGCTGGAGTCTCTCACTGTACCACCAGGACTGTGGCATTTATCGTCCAGGGAAAGGAGCTTCATTTGGAAGTGAAGGGGTCTGTCATGTTGTTGGTTTCATTGTCTTACAGACAGATTCTGCCCTTCTGGGTTGAGGACAGGTGTAACATTGAGAGCCCCAAACTGTAAAGCTTACTGGTCTGTGTAATCAAGCCCTTGACAGCTGAAAGCTATCATAGAGGAGTTAGAGGCCTTTTCTCTCCTGGCCAGTCTTTTGAAATTTGTTTTGCTAATTTTGTTTTTCAGATGGAGAAACTTGGAAGGGTTAATGCATCACTCCCTGGGGTGGGGTGGGGAAGACGACATTCAACATTCGCAATGAGGAAGAAAGGGAAGGCTAAGCTCTCCTCTGCTAACTTGAGACCTGTGATCACTGAGTCCTTCTTTGGACTTGTTCTTTCTTGTATCTGATTTTTAGTGAGAAGAGAGAGGCCAGTCTTACTTCAGACTTAGTGACAGGCAGACATACCTGACTTTAAGAATTTTTCAGAGCAAATTACATTACACAGAATATGCAGGTGTGTGTGTGTGTGTGTGTGTGTGTGTGTGTGTGTGTGTGTGTGTATGTAGTAAGGTAGGTAGTTGAAGCACAGAGATCACTGGGCAGTCTAGCCAAATTGGTGACTCTGGGTTGAGAGACTGTGTCTCAAAAAACAAATTGGAGAACATCAAGGAAGATGTTAGACAGTGACCTCTGGTTTCCACACTCACATGTGAATTCACACCCATGTACACACATATGCACTCATACACTACCACTAAACACATACAGCAGAAACAAACACAGAAAATGCTACCTACTCTGGGAAGAATACAAGACCTGAAGAATACAAGGAATTTTTGGATCAATTGATTTCCTCTCTGATGGAAAGGATTTGAGCCCCTGCAGAAGAATGCTTTCTGAACAGGGAGGAAAGGTTAGCAACATAAAAATATTGTCAAATTTGCAAACACAAGGGCTCCTTGCCTCGGGGAGCAGTCATACTCAGATGGAAATCTCATCTCTAACAGCTGTGTTATCCTAGAGTTGCCAACGTTAGAGCAGAGTCAGCTTCAGAAGACAGGTTACTGATAAAATAAGCAATTCTGTAGTCTTCATTGTGTCCAAGCATCTTGGTAGTCATGGCAACATTCTGAGATGCAATGCTGACATCCCAGAAGATAGCTAATAATTTCATCTTAATAATCCCAGTCCATGTAAGATGCCTAGGTTCTTGATGAGGCTCATCTATCACACGGCTGTGTGGGAGGCCAGGGTAATCTCAATATGTGTCCCCTGTGTGGCACAGAGGTAAACAGCAGACTGTGATTGGTATTCGCTTCTCCTGTGTCACCATGGCTCGCCCTCTGTCCTATGGCTTTGTTCCTTAGCAGACTTCTTTTGAGTTCAGTTCACTATGGAATACTCTACAATCCAATCACTACCTTCTTGCCCACCTGCTGCTCAATAGTATTGAATAGCTTATGTTTCCTACTTTATTAGGGCTAAAATTCCTGCCCCAGTTCCCCTCCCATTTTACTTAGCCACATACAACAAAATCTAGTCACATTCCCTCAACGAGTAATTTTTTTTTCCCCACGGGGTTCAGTTTCTCCCTAGCTGTGATCTTTGCATATTGCATGTACTTATTTGTCACACAGGACATTTCTTCCACTCTTTTCTCTTCTACCTTTCTAAAGCATGTGATTGTCCTACTCCAATGTGTCATTCCATGACTTATCTGGTTCAGGGCACTGGCTCAGTCCTTTTATGCATGACCAGTGATGCAAACTCTATAGATATTGTCCTGTCAGAAGTGTGGTCTTTTCTTTGAAATAAGAGTGCTCTATAGATATCTCCTATATCTTGCAATCTTGCACAGAGCTGTCTACTCCAGGCTTTCTCAGCCAGAATTCCCCAAATATTACTTTCTTTGATATATACATATACATATATATATATATCAAAATATATTTGATAGCATCATCATCACCTGACATAATTTAACATTATTTATCTCTATAATGAGAATGTGAGCTCCATGAAGGCAGAAGCTTTATCTGTCCTGTCATACTTGGTCTACACAAGAAAGCCTTGTATGAAGTATGTCCTCACTTATTGTTTAATGAATTACTGAAGGAATTTTTCCTCACTGGACAATTTATAACCCAAAGAATGGAACAAATGGAGAAGGACCATGCATATGTTAACCATGGTTTCTAAAATTGGATTTTTGTATGACTCTTTCCCAGCCATCATGGAGATGAGAACTTGAGTATTGACCAGAAGGAATCCATTTTGCAGGAACAATGCATATTCATGTCAGAAAAGCCCTATTACCAAGGCTGGGGTAAAACAGCCTGACTACTGAGGGGTGTCTCTGGAAGGCGTCTCCTAGGATGGTTCTCAATGTAGATAGCAAATGGCCCAGCAACATCACGGGGTATTCCAGAGGAGATCTAATGTCTAATGTCTGAGAGGAAGATGGCTGTCAGTGGGGGATTGTGGGGGGGACACTGCTGTGGAGCAGTGTGACATGCTAACTAAATGGAATTATACTTTATTGAGTAGTGAACAACAGTGCCCAGCTGCCTGGGAATTACATTGACAGGATGCAAAGGCAAGAGAATCTTGTATAAACTTTATTTACAGATCAATAGATAATCTTTCATACATAAAAGGTCAGCTCCAGGAAGGCAAAGCAGAAAAAGATTGCCTGCAAATAAAATATTGCTTTAACAGTCCATTCAGATGGATCTGTTGGTGCATAGTCTCCTGGTTTAAGAGCATTTCACTATTTCTAAGCTTTCGTTCTTAACTACTGTCAGGCTCCTCTGTGAAGCGTGAAGGCGTTGATGAAGAGTGCTGATTTCTAGTTGTCCCGAATTCTATGCTATCAAGGGAACAGCATGGAATGAAATCAAAGCGTAGAGCTCCAGTATAACATTTCTAAGTGTGTGTGTGCAGCAGTTAGGGTGCTCAAGTCAAGTGGCGCCTCATCTCCGCCTCCTGGTGATTTTCTGCTTTTGGTTGCTCTGTTGCTAAATATTTATCCTGGCTTACTAAAGCAAGAACCGGAATGACAACAACACTGTTAGAAACAGACAAACAGAGGCTCATCACTACTGGATTTCTTCATTCATTTTGTGCTTCACCCATCCCAAAGAATTGGTAAAATTTTTATCTCTGTTTCTTCCTGGCTGCAGAATCATAAAGCTATACGGATGGCTGCTGTGATGACAGGAATAAGCAAGGAAGGAGGGGCACAAAGATCTAACACACGTCCCTCTCCTGCTCATAACATCAATTCCAACCCTCCCGTGACTGTATTTGGAGAAAATACTTAGGAGAGGGTTACACTTTGGTGAGATGATAAGAGTGGGACCCTAATCTTATTGGGTTAGTCTCTGTAAGAAGCAACATCAGAGGCTTACTCGTGTTCATTCTTGCTTTTTTAGGTGCGTGGCCACACTCTCTGTGAGGATGAGGGGAAAGGCCATCTTCAAGCCAGGAAGAGACTTGCTACAGCGGCATAATCTTCCAGTGTCTTGATTTTGGACTTCCCAGCCTCTGTGCTTGAAATGAATCTCCTTTGTTGAATCTCCTATCTTGTGTGGTTTGCTGTGGTTACCAGGTTCTGAGTAATGCAGAATGGGAGCGTACATAGCTTCTCTGATAGAAACTTTCAGACAAGAGGACCAGCTGTGCATTTTTGCTCTGTCCTAGTGGCCTGGAAAATCTTTCTAAAGAGCAGCTGTCTGAGTCATGAAGAGGTAGGTGTATTGTTGGCTGAAGTGCTGTTGCAGGGGAGAGTTGTATCTTGTGCTGCATGCTGAAGTGGTATGCACATCTGGGGAAGGTTTAGTTTAACCAGAAGTCAAAAGGCTTAAGACATACAACTGCTGTTCTCAAGTTTCTTATGAGTTAGCCCCAGGACTCCAGATGTGAAACAATTCTGTGCTGATTATGTCATTCGTATGCACTGGGTGTTTTCCCCTTAACTTATTTTGAAACCCTAAACCACAGAATGCCATAAAAGCAGGTATAGACATGGGATTTTCTCTTCTTTTCCTATAGATTCCTATGAGGTCATGAGAAGACAAGTAGGAAGACTCCTGTCTATACCCCACGAAGAGGACCCTCTCGAAGGACTTCACCAGGGAGCACCTGATATTAGATTTAAGCTCCAGACATTGAGAAATATTAACTTGTAATTTAAGCCTACATAGGTATACTGTTTAGCATTGTGAACTGATCAAGACAACAACATTTTGCTGTGGGTTTTTTTTTTTTGAGTAGTAAAAGAGTATCTTTTGACAATGAAATGAAATCTTTCCCAATCTCTTACTAGCTATTTTTTTTTCCTCAGAAAGCAGGTTTAAAATGTTGTGAGGAATGATCTCCCTAAACACAATGTGACTGGAACCAGCTACAGCTGTCTGTCTGTCCACAGCCACAGGAACCAGGGAGGGTCAATATAGGACACAGGGATTTGATCAAATTCTCATGTTGTGTATCCATGAAGCTAGCTTTTCCCTGATACTGATTCAAGAGAACTGCTTACCTCAAAGTGAGAAAGGGCACTAAGAGGAGGCTGGATTTGACGACAAGTGACACAGATTTTTATCTTCCTCTGAAATCAAAGGCAGAACTTTGTCTTTTCTGCTGAAGGTCCCCTGGCCCCATCCCTTGTTGTACAGTGACTTCCATATGTACCTCCTCCTAGTTCATCAGGGTCCTCTTTATGAAGAACGAATGGTGCTGGCCATGATGTGTGGACCAATACCAGTCAAATTCCAGTTTATTTTCCTGATACTTAGGACCAATCTAAGCCCTTACGCACATTAGGCAAGCACTCTACAACTGAGCTCTAATTCCAACTCCCGAGTCAAATTCCAGACACTGAGTTTCAGAGTTTGGAGCTGACCTCTCCGTCCTCATTCTCTCGCTACGCTGTGCTCTGTTTGCACAGGCTATTTATTGTGGGAGGAGCTATTAAATGTGTGCATGAGGTTTTCTTCAGGAATCTATCCCCTGCGGCAGAGCTCAGACCAGAGTAGTTTGCCAATTGATCTATCCAAGGAACTCCTTTCCATCTTCGAATTCAGAAGAAATCAACCTTCTTTCTTCTCTAGAACCTTCCTGGGACTCCTGCCATAGATATGGCATGGAAGAGTAGATGGACTCTCATTTGCTGATTCTTATTCCTTAGTTCCCACTCAGAGAGCTGAGGTCCACCAATGGATCACTACCTTTTACCATAATCACTAACTCTAGTTAGTCTGGAGCAAAATTTAGGGCCAGAGAATGATATTATTGGCAGAAAATATTTATTGAATGATAGGTGAGACAGGGCCAAGGTCCTTCCATCTTGTCCCTGCTTGAGCCATCTACAGTCTGACTCACAACTGACACCCACCCCTCTTACATGCTTTCTTATGGGAAAACCCCTGAGAAAACTGCCCAACCTTGTCCCAGGGACTTGAGGTCAACCTGGTATAGTTAACTTCTGCTTTATGCTTCCACTGAACTGCTTGCTTGCTCCCCTTCCTCTCCCTGCAACTGTCAACAAGGATATGGTTTTTGCTTTTAAAAGCTCCCAACAGAAATCAGCGAGGGGCACTGCATGAGAACTGTTTCTCTCCAGCCAGTCACAGGCTGGCCTTAGAGAAATCTCAAATTTGGATGCTGGTTTTATTGAATGGTCCTTGAAATTTTTGCCCCATGTCATAGGCACAATGAAAAACTTTTTATATACTCTGGATTGATTGCAAAGGTGGCCTCAAGTGTATTTTACTATCCACACCCCCTATATCACAATTACAGTTTCTATTATCAAGAAGTGACATCTATTTCTCTCCCTCTTGAATTCGGGTTGGTTCTTTTCACTTCTGTGTCTAATAAAATGCACCAGAAGAGATGGTGTGATATTCAGGGTGTACGCCAAAGAAAAGTGGATTCTTCAGATGTCTCTTTTGTAACTCTGAGATCTCAGTGAAAATAAACCTACACTAGCACGGTGGAGATGATCCTTCCTGAGAGCATAGCTGAGTCATTCCAACCAGGACCACTGAGGGACTTGCTGACTAGCATGAGTAAGCTTAGCTGAGGTCAGGCATACCAAGTCCTGGTCAGCAGACTGATTTGATTGAACAACCAAGATAGGTAAAAAATGATAGGCGGTTGTTGCCTTAAGCCTCTATTCAGTATTGTTACATTAATAACCTATATGCATTGTTATTTCCATTCTCTTGATGAGGAAGTAACATGTGAGGTTAATTTCTTGCTTTTGATAAACAGCTAGCAAATGCACTCAGGAAGCTCGACTCCATGGTCTAGATTCTTGTCTGCTGCTTTGTAAGACCTCATCATAACACTCAAGTATCTGTCAAGCCCTTGGCCAATGTAAAAGTCATTCGAGTGTAGGAAACTGTGTCTGCTGATGGGGACAGGTTGTAAGATGGAGTTCAGACATCAGGAATCTCTCTGCTGATAAAATACCATGACAGTTATTGACCCAGATGTACAAAATAAAACAATCCGATCTCTCTGAGAAGAAAATATTTAAATGCAAAACAAGTGAGACAAACAATATCTTAGAAGTCAAGGTTGCAAAATGAAAGATAGAACAAAGTTTGATAGCATTTCATTAACCCTAAGTTATGATCTAGTTCTGTAAGAGGCCTGCCCGACAATCCTGTAAGTGTGAAAGAAAGATATCCCTCATTTGAAAATGAAAACAAAATGCAATTACATTAGTGGAATTTTCTCATTAAATAAAGTCAAACTCACTACCATCTGTCCCCCACCTTTGCTTTGGTAACTCTTGCCCATTCTTGATGAAAAAGTGATTGATTATTCCTACAGTAGCAACTGGAGATTTTGCTAAAATATGAATGCATAATTTAATAACAGAAGGAAGGCCATAATGTATGAGCTCTTACAGATATCGTAGACTGGGGAGGTTCTGGAAGGCCTCGGGATTGATGTACAGCAACGTGTTGGCCTTTTCAATTCTACTGTAAAAGAGGGAGATACTTGTAAGTGACTTGAACAGCAAGGAGTATCATGGTATTTTTCATATTATGTAGAGCCTGACAGTAAATAATCAAGTCATCCATCCATCGATCTACCCATTTATTCATCTATCCAGCTGTCATTTCAGCAAATATTGAGCAAGCATTCAGGACCCTTTATTGTATAAATGTGAGAAAATTGAGAACCAACCCTGTCCATTTAACACTCATCTCTTGGTACCCATCCTCCAGTCCTTTTTTTTTTTTTTTTTTTTTTTTTTTTTTTTTTTTTAACCATGAAGAGAGCTGAGGATTTTACTAGTAAGAATCTCCCAGAACCAGGGTGAACTAAGAAGGGGCAGGTGATACTAACATGGGGGAACTGAACTAGTGACAGCTCTGAAGCCAAGAGAAGGATGGTCAGACCAGTCAGAAAGAGTGAAAAGAAGATGAGAAAGGGTGGGAGGGCTACAGGTGAGGCAGCAAAAAGAGTAGAGAAATGGAAATGAAATGGCAAAGAAAAACAAAATCTAGAAGAAAAGCCACTTTTGACCCTGATTTAAAGCACCAAGTTCCAGCACCTGGCAGGAGGCCAGTCCCTCCTCCACCCACATTCTGTAGACTGAATTGGCTCCTCACAGCAGATGGGGAGTGGTGACTTCTTCTATCTATCAATCAATCTATCTATCTATCTATCTATCTATCTATCTATCTATCTATCTATCATCTATCTATTTTTTATTGAAAAAAATTATGCTTCCTCCCAGCCTCCCATTTCCCTCTCCCTCCTCCCACCCCACTCCCCCTGCCCCCACTCCGCTACCCCTCCCCTGGGAGTGATGACTTCTGCACAGTGGTTTTAGCCCGTGTTGTGTCCTGATCAATAGTCTGGAAGTGAGACTATTCACATTTAGATTCCCACAGAGAACCTGTCTTTTTTCTCATCTTGTGGGATCAATGTATATTTGCTGAGATACTGTTGTTAATTACTTCCTTCCTGTTTCATTAGCTTTTATGTTTCAGTAACCTGTAGCTACCCAGAGCCAAGTGCAAGGTAATTAATCATTTTAAAGACAGTTAGTGTTGTATGAGGTTGAGTGCCTCTCCATGTAAGGAAGAGATGCAAGACCTGTTTCATTAGCCCCACTGCCCACTGGATAGCAACACGGGGTGCTTCACACTGTGGCTTTGGTTCATTTCTCTGACAGTCTTTGTGGACTTTGCGGTCCTATAATGTCTCTTTTCCTAACTAGGGTAAGATTAGGGCAGGAGGAGAGAGAATAAGGAAACAAGACATTAATGAAAATGAGGTGGAATCAGGAAGGAGGCAGAATGGGTAGACAGAAGAAAAAAGGAGTTGGTCAAAATGGGCAGGTTGTGATTTCTAAATAAACTCATTAAAACACACACACACACACGCACACACACGTACATGCATGCACACACATAGACTGTACAAAATTTTCTTGGCAATCCCAAATGTATCTTAGCATTACATAGCTTTAGAGTTTTTCTACTGGTGAATGAGATTATTTCCTCTTATTTCCTAAACTTTTTTGATCATAAAATATTTTTTCTCTCTTCCTTATTGAATATCAAATAATTTCCTGCATTCATAGTCAAAGATAGAACATACTTAGAACATTCTTTGAACTGACAGTCTTGAGAGTCTCTGTGGCCTTGACATCTATCAGTCAATAAGTTATCTTCCAGTAATTAGACACTGACATAGAACATAATTAGATCTATGCATTGCATACAACTAGAATGTCAAGAGAAAGTACGTTTGTCCATACTAGTAGAACTACCAAGGGCCGTTACAATATAGCTGCTTTGCTGGTTGATATGCTAGATTGAACTGATGTTTATCATGTACTTTATTCACCACAGCAAGTCTGGGAGTGTGGATTTCATTCTGGTTTTGCAGATGAGAAACTGACATCTCAGATGGTTCTGTGTCTTGGCTGAGCCTTCATGCATATGCAGAGGCAGTTATCAGTATAGGCTTATCCAGCCTCAGTCACATTGAGTGGGATTTATTTTGGCTTTTGTGGTTGTAACATCGAATAAGGTAATTGGATGGAGGAGTTTTCCCATTGTTGTAGGACAGGGATTCTAGAGCCTGTGACATAAAACAACGAGAAGAAAACCAACTCAGGGAGTCAGCAAACACAATAAAGCTCAAGTAGAGGCTGGTGCCTGTGTGTCCAGCCAGAGACGAATGACAGTCCCTTTTAGGCTGCCTCTGATATCTTGTAATGATGATCTATGGATCTCAGGACAGAACGGAGTCAAAGCTTCCCAGGAGTACAAAAGAACTTTAGGGATTTTTATGATATCATGACCCTCTTCTGCATGCACATGCATGCACACACACACACACACACACACACACACACACACACTGTACTGTTGCTTACATTTCATGTAACTTGGGTAGGTTGGAGAACACATCTGCCTCTATTACTTCCAAGACATCATTTTGAGAGATCTCTCTGTAGCAAAAGAAAGATAACTCAGATTAGTTCAGTTTCTCTCCATAGACCTTCTAAGGACTCAACTAGAGCCTTGGGCCAAGGAGAATTCATAAGACCCCAAACCACTTTCCTTTTCTCAAGTCAGTTATAGTAATAAGTCTAAACCAACACACTAGATGCTAATACTTACAGAACAGTGGGAAAATAAATCTGAGGCAGTGGTTCATTAGGTGATTAAACATTCTTCAACTAAAGAAACTAAAGAGTAAAGGAGACTTACTCAAAGGTATTTAGGGAAACATACGGGATTGAAATAAAACTAAGTTCCTTAGGTCAGGGGTCAGCAAAGTTTCTCAGGTCCAGATAGTAATTACTTTGTGGATAGTATGTTGAAACTACTATAAAGACTGAAGATGCAAAGAACCCATAGGAAATGAATGTGTGCCATTAAAACTTTATTGAGAATGGGAATGAATCTGGCCAGTGAACTGCGATTTATTAAACCTGCTCTGTGTAGTAAGGAGGAGCGGCAGGGCTGCGTCCCCAGCACCCGGCCGCCCCCACGGCTAGCTTTACCCAAAATAATTACACGGACACTGTATTCTTTTAAACACTGCTTGGCCCTTTAGCTCTAGCACTTACAGGCTAATTCTCACATCCCGATCAACCCATCTCTAATAATCTGTGAGAATCAGTCTTACCAGGAAGATTCTAGCCTAGTCCATCCTGGGTCGGAGCTTCATGGCGTGTGTCTGCCTGGGAGCTGGGAGCATGGCGTCTCTCTCAGGCGTCTGCTCCCGAGAGAAGAGCTGTGGAGTCTGAGCTCACTTCCTCTTCCTCCCAGCATTCTGCTCTGTTTACTCCACCCACCTATGTTCTAACCTATAAGATGGGCCAAGGCAGTTTCTTTATTAGCCAATGACCTTCCTCCATCATGCTCTGGACTATGAAACCAGGTTCTCTGTTAAACTGGCTGTGGTGTGGGAGAATGTAGATGTTCATTCTTGATCTCTATTTCCCTTTTACCCTGGCTCTCCCTTGTCATTCTTGCTCTCCTCCTTATCTTAAAAATATTTTTACATTTTTGTTAGAATAATATAAGTGACATTTTCAAAATGGCAGTTTGGTATATATATAATCAGAGACATATGATGTAAATGCATATATATCATTCTTACCTCATTCCCATACCCTTCATTGTCCCTCCCCTTTTTTGAAGGTCTTCTTACTCTCTCAAAGTAGACCACTTTGTGCTTTCATAACACATATATTCTGCACCCTCACTTGTCCCTCCCTCCTGCTTTAGACATTTTCTCTCCTCTCCTGGTCTCATTTGTCCTTTCATGTCCTATAACTACACACACACACACACACACACACACACACACACACACACACAGAGAGAGAGAGAGAGAGAGAGAGAGAGAGAGATACACACACAGAGATACACAAACACAAATTTAATCTACATACTATATATGAGAGAAATCATGTGATATTTGTCTTCCTGAGTCTGATTTACTTCCCTTAGCACAATGAACTTCATTTTCTGGTGATGTCTGTATTTTCACATCACTTTTTACATTGGGCAAAATTCCATTGTATATCTGTACCACATTTCTTCATCCATTGCTGGACTCTAGACTGGTTCCTGACCTTGACTCTGAGGAACACTGTATCACTAAATATAGATGATTGAATATCTCTACTGCATGTTGACTTAGGACCTTTTAGGTATACCCCAGGAGTGAGCATCATCTCTGGATCATGCTTTATTTCTATTTTTTAGTGTATTTATATTTTTAATTCTTTTGAGGAACATACATATTGATTTCCATAGTGTTGACACCAGTTTACATGATCATAATAATGTATAAGGTTTCCATATTTTCCACATCCTTGCCAGAATTAGTTAATTGTTTTTTGAGGATAGTGATTTTGATTGGAGTGAGATGGAATATTAAATCTTTAATAATTTGAATTTCCCTGATGGTTTAAAAATTTGAATATTTAAAAATATGTATTAATAATTTGCATTTTTTTCCTTGAGAACTACCTGGTTGATTAGTCCATTCATTGACTGGAGGGTTCTTTTCTAGTTCTTGTTCAGTTTTAGATGTTAATCTTATGTCAGATGGACATGCGGCCAAATTTTCCTCCCATTTCCAGTCTCTCCTCACCCTAACCATTGTTTTCTTTGTTGTGACAACTAATTAAGTTCATGACGATTCTTTCCTTGGTGTCAGTTTTGAGGATGGCTTTGGTGCTTTTGGATTCAGTATCTTGATGTGTTTTACCTGTGTTTTCATCTAACAGTTTCAAAGTTTCAGGTCTCACATACAGATCATTAATGTTTTTTTTAGTTGAATTGATGGTTATGTGTGATATTGTGGATCTGGTTTTATTTTTTTAATCAATTACTTTAAAACTAAGCATGGATTAAAACTTGCCCTCCTCCATGATATTACTGAAGCGAAGTCTGTCTTTGACATAATGATGGTTCAGCATAATACACTCTATGTTTCAGATCCTAGCTTTTCTCCTTCTGGAGAAGTATGAAGGCTGTGGAAAATGAAGTTCACTATGCAGAAATCAGAGCCTGTGAGGAGACAGGGTGACTTGTTGCTTACGATGGGACTCACATATGAAACATGCTATCGTTAGGCTTCTCAGGAAGACTCTCATGCAGTTTTAATGCTTCAGTTGACTGTCTCAGGAAATCTCACAGGTAGCATGAATTCAAATAGACAGAGGCAGAAATGCTGTCTGCTGTCCTGGGACTTAGCTGAAGACAGTTTGCTAAGCCCTTTCCAGATTAATATAACAAGGTCACATCTGCAAACACAGCTCTGTTTTCAGAGTCTAATTTTCAGAGGTAAGGAAGCTCACACATTCTCTTAGGGCCATCTCCCTCCAGTTACATCATCACTTACCATGAGCATCACAGAAATCAAATTTTCAGCAGTGAACCCTTAGACAAGTGAGCCACATCTAAACCATAGTGTTGGGCGTTTGATTTCGTATTATATCTTTTCCTCTATCAGTCAGGCTTTTAGTCTCTAGTCACAGACTGGTATTGTTATTCTATAAACCTGTGGTAACTCAGCTCAAAATGAACAGCCCCAGGATTTCACAAATTTATATAAGCTGTAATAGTGGGAATGGTCACAACACTGCCACATCAAGTACTAACCAGACTCAATCCATCTTGGCTTCCAAGATCAGGTAAGACTGAATACATACGGCCACAGACACATTAGCATCACTCTATGACAAGCTAAAACAGTTATGCTGGATCTCTAGCTACATCTAAAATGCTCAGTTATTCCCTGGAATTCCCTCTAATAAGGGGCTGGAAAAATGACTACATGATTAAGAGCACTTTCTGCTTTTTCAGAGGACTGGAGTTTGTTTTTCAGTGCCTATGATAGGAAGCTCACACCCTCCTGTAACTCCAACTCTAGGGCATCCACCACCTTCTTCTAGCCTTTGCAAGTACCTGCATTTTCATACTCTTATCCAAGTACAGACACAGAGGCATACATAAAATTAAAAGTAATAAAAATAAAAGATACAATTTTTTAAAAAAGTTTATCTACTAGAAACATTGATTGAACCATACCTTTTCCTGAAAAAGTACTGAACGTGACCACCACTACTTTATTTTTTTTTTTAAATTTTAATTTCTTTACACTTCCTCCCCTCCTTCCATTCCCCTCCTACTCCCCCACTCACCCTCCTTCCTCCCCCTTCCTCCTTAAGAGAAAGCAGTGAACCCTACCCTGTGGGAAGTCCACCCCCCACATCCAGTCCTAGGAAGTTTTGCATCCTAATAGACAAACAGACTAGGGTCCCCAAAAGCCAGTACATGCAGTAGAAAACAAGTCCCAGTGCCTTTATCAATGGCTTCTCAGTCAGCCCCCATTTACAGCCACATTCAGAGAGTCCGGTTTGATCGCATGCTCATTCAGTCCTGGTCCAGCTGGATTTGGTGAGCTCCCATTAGAACAAGTACACTGTCTCAGTGGATGGACCAACCCCTCGCAGTCCACTCTTGCTCATCTTCTCCCTTCTTCTGCTCTTCAACTGGGCCTTGGGGGCTCAGTCCGTTGCTCTGAAGCGGGACTTTGTCTCTATCTCCATCCTTCAAACTATATTACAGAGCCACCACTACTTTAACCAAAAGAGTACAATTGCATTCTGAACTCTGTAGAGCATCTGTCCTCTTTCCCTCCTGCATCCATGCCTCATGCAGGCATATTTCCCCTTCTGTAGACAAATATTTGCTTCCTCTACAGACAGGACTTAAAAGTCAACTTTCCTTAATCCCCAATCAAATGATTTATAATCTGTGGTCACCAGGCTTTCCTTCTTTCTCAGTTATGACTGTTCTGTAGCTTCAAGGACCTCATTGTATAAAAACAATGTCTAGGAAAGTATTGGCAACGAGAAGTGTGGAGAAAGGCGCCATGATGCTTTAGTACAGCAGAACTAATACAGTCAAGGGCTTCTTGCATTTGTTGACTAGAAAAACAACAAGAGCAAAAACAATAACAAAACTCCGGAACAAATGCTTAGCCCACAGACAAGACTTCTTGTCATTTGGTAGGTTTGGTCATGGTGCCAAAGGAAAACCTTGGGCTAATCTCATCTCTGTTGCAGTTCAGTAGATGCCACACCTAAGACTGAGCTCTTCCTTTTATATTTTTCTATCTGCCCAATAGTCACTTACAGAGTGCTAAATTCATACCAAATCACTGCTAGATTTGTCAATATAGAGGCAGATGAATAAGATACTTTCCAGAAACTCAATGAAACCAGACTGGGAGACAGAATATGAGATAATAATAACAGCAAAGCAGTAGCAGAACAATGATGTGATAGTTGCTTCAAGTGCAAAAGTCTCATGAGAATTTAGGGACTAGACAAGCTGAAATGTCTATAAACTTTTTTGGGGAGTACAGATTTTTTAATCAAGAACTTCACCCCATTGAGGTGATATAATTGGATTATTCTATCATGCTTTTAATCTCTACATGTGTGTGAATGTCATAAGAAAAGCCTTATATTGTCTTATTTTGAAGAAAGACCCACACTGACACACGGGCTTTTAGAAGTGTAAAGCCCAAGGCTCTATTCAGGCCTTTCTAATAATAACCTGTGTTTTATAAAATGTCTGGGTGACTGCTCCTGTGTTAACATTTGAAAGAGTCAGAGCTATGGCTTAAATAGGTTCAAATGTCCCAAGGTTCATATGTTGCAAATTTGATTTCCACTATGCTCAGGGTAAGAGAAGATGTAACTGTAAATAGCTGATACTTAATGGGAAGTGAGTGATTGGGTCATAATTGCCTGTGTGAAGGATTTAATGCTGTTTCAACTATATTTCATTTATATATTCAACTCTATATTGACAGGGCCTAGCAGTGATTTGGTATGCATTTAACACTCAGTGAATGACGCGTGGGTAGATGAAAAGATCAAAACGGAAGTGTCCAATCTTAGGCGTGGCATCTGCTGAATTGCAAGAAATGAGATTTGCCCAAGGTTTTCCTTTGTACCTTTGTTGATTGGCCCCATGCCTAAACCTAGCAAATGACAATAAGTCTTGTCTATAGTCTAAGTCGAGTGCATTAGGTCTTGTAAAGTTGCATTAGCTTCCTCCAGTGTGAGTTGTTACAACACAGAGCCTTGTGTCTCCCCAGCCTTACTGGAAAGGATGCCCTTCTGCGCATGGTGGGTTTCCTTTCTGCCTCTCTGCCATGTTATGAGTCAGCCAGATGGTGGTGTCCTGATAGTTTGACTTTCCAGTCATCAGAATTGTGAGACAAATATGATTTTATAACTACTCATGTTGGGCATTCTATATTTTTTCTTTAAACATAGGAAATAAACTCTAGTGAGAAACCATCTTATTCCCTCTCCTCCCATTCCATTCACTATCTTTCTCCAATTTATGCAGTTTGCTTTCCTTTGATTGTGTATGCTAAGGCAACCAATGGCATTAAAATATTCAGAATAAGCCGGGTGGTGGTGGTGCATGCCTTTAGTCCTAGTGCTCAGCAGACAGAGGCAGGGGGATCTATGTGAGTTCAAAGCCAACCAGATCTACAGAGTTAGTTCCAGGACAGCTAGGACTATTACACAGAGAAACCCAGTCTCAAAAAGCCAAAAATAATATATTTGGAATAAAATTCAATTTCTTTAATAACCTTATAATTTATTTAAAGAATAAGTTTTATTATCTGTCCCTCCCATAACCTAGGCAATCATATATCCTCTATTGGTAATCCTCAGATATTACATACACACATATAATGCACATGTTAAAAGTATATATGAGTTACACAATATTCATTGTTATAAAATACACGACTATAAATGAGTATCATGACAGAAAGTTTAATGTGGTTGTAACTATATATATATATACACACATATATACATATATATATATATATGGTGACATATTAGTATAAATACAGGTTACATATCATTTATGATAATGTGTATATGGTACACTCATCCTGTCATTTTCTGTATTTTCTACTCTCCCAGTTCTGGAGATGAACCGCATACTATGTGTGTAAAGTTAGGAAACATCAGTGAAAACGTTGATGAAAATGCCTTCCAAAGAAGTTTATAAAATGCCTGAAATTCACATTCATACCCTGTTAAAATCTCTTAAGGTTGATTCTGAGATTTTACAGTTACAAGGATTTGAACGTCTCCATCTGGCTACTAGAATGTTACAGAAGATCTCTGTATAAGACATTGACAATAGCCACCTCTGGGGTTCCAAAGGGACTGAGTGATGAAAGGAAATGCTTGTCTGATAGCAAATTCAAACACCACCATGCTGCTAGACCATGTAACTCCCTCTCCTGGTGTTTAAGACTGAATTCATGTAGGCTGATGAATTCATGAGTTGCTGGCCTGGGTCACTACCATACTGGGGGAACAGCTGCTGGCAAATGTCCTAAGAAACCTTGCATGAAGGAATCCAGGTCAGTTCCTACTCCTATCTATAGGTTCTTCATTATTCAACTAGGCTGTGGTCTTATTTCAAACCCCAGCTCCATTCTGACTTGCAAGGCGAGTGCTCATCTATCTCATGGGCCTCTCACAGGATGCCTTGGTTTGGGGGGCCATGCTATAACCAAAGCTATAACCAAAGAAGTGAGCTGTTCCCTGAGGAAGTGTAGCAGGCTTTCTTGGAACACCAGACTCCAAATAATGACACAGAGACTTAATGTTAGTCATGAATGTTCAGCCTTATCTTATGCTTGTCCCACTAGCTCTTATAACTTAATTTAATCTCTTTCTCTTTATCTACTTTTTGACTCGGGGCTTTTTACCTTTCTTTCATTCTATATGTCCTACTTTCCTGCTTCCTCCCTGTCTGATTGGTCCTGGACATCTGCCTCTTTTTCTTCCTCATTCTCTCTCACACCTAGATTCTTATTCCTACTTATTCTCTCTGCCTACCAGCCCTGCCTATCCCTCTCCTGCCAAACTATTGGCCTTTCACCTTTTTTATTAGACCAATCAAGTACCTTAGGCAGGTAAAGCAACACACCTTTACACAGTTGCATAAACAAATGCAATACAGCTTTGTGTAGCTAAACAAATATTCCACAACAAAGAAGAGGGTCAGTCTAGGTGCAGCAAGCCATCTCCAGAGGGAGTTACGGGCACCATCAAAGGGCTCTACTGACCGCTCAGGTGATAGCAGGTAAGTTCTTTTGCTTCCTAGCATGTTTAGGACAGGTTCCTTCCCAGAATTTTCCCCTTATCCTGGGCATGGCCAGTGTTTTCTGAGGTTGCTCTAAAAACATCCCAAGGGGACACAGAGATAAAATCACCCTCAGTGGCTCAGCCTAATTGTACCGACTTGGATTTTATCTTGAATGTGGTCATGAACTTATTGGCATATTTCTCATGCTTCTCCCAGCAGAGAAAGAAAGGGATAGGAAAATCATAATAATAGCAGTTAATATCTAATAAGTGTTCATTATGTACCAGTCTCCCCTCCCACTGTGTTTGAAGCTCACAGCAGCCCCCAAAATAAGTGCCATCTTACAGAAGAGAAAAGAGGCACAGGGAGGTTACCCTGATCCCTCCTCTATGAAGCCTGAGAGGGTAGCAGAATAAAGGACCACATTGCCAGTGCCTAAAACCTTTCCACTTCAGGAAATCCCATTATTGCCATTTTAATCTCTAAGAGTAGATACTTTTTTGGGGGAACCACAGGCCTATAAAATAGTAACACATTATCCCTCGCTCCCTTCCTCCATCCCTCCATTCCTCCCTCCTTCTTTCCCTTACTCTCTCCCTTTCTCTATGACGAAGGGCACTTGAGTTCTGACAAGTCGATATACAGGTTCACATGCAAATTTTCCCTCTACACATAATATAAAGCAGCAACCCATATAAGTGCTTTTGTAGCACATTTTTATGCAAGTATAAAGCATATAAAATAGTAAAAAGATGCACCCTCGTCTTCTAAGAATCTGTAGTTTAATTGGATAAAAGTCATATGTATAAAAAACAGAGAATGCAAAGTCAGTAGTACAGAAGTGGGGGAAGAGAAGAAGGAGTGCCAAGGCCCAGCACAGAGTTTGGAGGTGTATTCTCCTGTGTTATTAATTCTCTGCCCCACTCTTTCAATCTTTTCCTGTTAAAGTCCTCTTGGCCTGATTCGTTCTCACACTCCTTTAGGCACAATGTCTTTGCTGATGAATCACATATTGGGATACTCTTCCATCTTGGACCACTTTGGCCCCACTCCTGATGCTGCCCAGGGTATGCTTGCTGCCTCTCCTGCTAACCGTTTGTCTTGACGAGTCTAGTGAGTTTAGGATGATTCCCTCATCTATGACCTTTCTCCTCAATCCCAACACAGAGATAACAGCCCAATCTTATATCACTACTGATTCATTGGATCAAGTCAACCCTTTAATCCTAGGCTTCCTTATGACCTCTTTGTCATTTAATATTCAATCAGATATTGAGTTTTTTCATTGCCTTTTTTCACTATTTCTTATAAATGTCCCCCATTTCCTGTCACCATTATCCTCTTTATGGTTCTTCGCTGTTTCTTTCATTCAGGTGTCTATAAAAGTCTGTGTTAACTGGGGAGTGATTTGATGGGAGTCACGGGTAACATTTTTTTTTAAAGCAAATCAAGTGTGCCTATTTGATTGATTTAAGAAGTTGGAGTAGACTCAGGTTAGGTATGTGATAAATATGACACTATAACAGGTCCCTGGACCTTAGCATAACTGACACCATGTTGGAGGCAACATTTTGACCCTAGAACTCAACACGTAGGCCCCAACACCCGCCAAAGCAGGAACAAAGACTTACTATATCAAAAGCCCAGTCCATACTTTCAGAATCCAGAAATGTCCCTAAATTTGCTAACCTTTCTTTATGACTTCTATAGTTTTTATTCTTGCTAACTGGAGTGAGTCAAGCAGGATGTGCTTTTTGTGCCTAAAAGAAAAAGAATAGTGCGGCTTGGGCAGCATGCTTTGGGGAAGTTTCCATGTGGCCACTGGTTGACAATCCAGACTTGCTATTTGGCTTTAGGAGGGTTTTGTGCATCTTTGGGTTTAATTAGCTCCCGCAATAGTAACACCAGAGTATTGAGTGGAGAAAAGGGTAGAGCGGAAGCTGGTGCCCTGTGTTGCTGTTCATCTGCAAACAGGAGTATGGATGGTGCCTGTTTTTGGAAGCCATATGTGGAGTTGTCTGGAGAGAACATAAGAGTTTAAGGTAGAAGCTATACTTTCTTCAGGTAGGACCAGATTAGATCGGGAAGCTAGCAAGGGTGACAATTATTTTATTACTGTGTGTGCCTGTCAGAAATGGTTTAAACAGGAATCTATTGTGTTCTTAGTGATGAAAAATGAGGATAGTAAAGGAGACAGCTGTGCAGAACCAAAAGGAAAGAGACATTCATTCGATCACTTGTTGCTAACATGGCTTCTCGGCTCCATCAGAGGCCAACACTGGGCATGGGAATTGGAGATTGGAGCAGCCAGACACACGTTGGGTCACAAAAAGTAGTAGTAAGGTTCCACACTTGTAAACTTGAGCTGTGTATCCCAGGCTTCAGGAGCAATAGTGCTGCTGATAATAATTAACCTTTATTGGACATTTGCTGCGTAGTAAACATAGCACTAAATGTTCAGCAGAGGGAATCTCACTAAATGGCTCTGCTGGCTTGTACTTGTTGAGGTTGTGGTCATAGATGAATGACAATATGCACGGGAGGCCAGAGACGGGTCTGGCCAGAGGCTTGCTCTCTTATCATGACTTAGTGTGCATGCGACCAGGGAAAAGTCAGCCAACACTCATGACACTTGTTTATTTCAAGAGTGACAGATATACAGCCATTTAGAGATTTTGTGAGAATTATGGAGATAATATATGGTGTGGAATCTATTTCCAGCTGTCATCTAAAAAATCTATCCACTCCTTCTTGCCTATTAATGCCCAGCTACATAACATACTCTCCTTGCCTTTTGCCCTCTCTTCCCTCCCTCCCTGCTTTCCCGCCTCCCAGTAGTACTGGAGATTGAAGACTGTACCACTAAGTTGTATTCCTAGCTTCTTAAACAATGTATATATTTGACACAAGGTCTTATTAGGATACCCACAGTTTCAGCTTTCCAACTAGCTCAGATTGCAGGAATGTGTCTCGATGCTAAGTCCTAGACTCTATTTCTTAGCCAATATTGCAGTCAGATTGTTGCTTTGAGAGGAGAAAGCCCCTCCCCCTCCCTAGTGATATGAACAGAAGAGATGTAACTTCATACTCTGCCTCTTTCCCCTGGACGTCTGGAAAAGCCAGGACCCAGAACTGAAGTTGCTGTTGCCCTGGGATTCTAAATAGAATGCGAAGGAACCACCTTGGGCCACTTGGTAGGAAAGAAGTGTCAGACACTCTGATGCTTTCTGTGGTCATGCACCATACCTAAGGTAAGAGGCTAGCATGCAGGCTGAAGCCTAGTGTGTAATTGACCAGTGCTTTTCCTGTGAGGGCTGGGGAAGAGTTTCGCATCTACCCCTAATAAAAAGAAAAACAGCGCAGCCAGTGGAGTGAAATAGCTTCTTATTTGTTGGTTAATTAGAAATCAGACAGGAGGACTGTCTGGCCAATTAGAAGAAAACAAGCAAGGTCAAATTCTCTTGACTAAATTTGTGTCTGGCCTCATTTAGGCAGAAGCCACTCTCCCTTAGTGACAGTGTTTACTACCCATGATTGAGTTGCCTGGCCACTTATGGTGAACACAGGAAGTGGTTGCCGCTCACTGAATTATATAGAGGATTTTGGTGTCTTTTCTTCCCCGTTCAATTATTTTACGAAAAAGTAAAGCAAAGCAGAACAGCAACAACAAAACTATCTGCTAATAAAACAAACTTTCAAGAACGAGGGCTACTAAATTCACTACTGAACACCTTGATGTGGGAGTTGGGTGTTAGGGTAAAGAGACCTGAGTCTCCAGCTGTCTAAAATCTGAAGATGCAGGTCTGCACAAGGCAAAGTCTCTTGAACAGACAGGTGAAAGGAAGCTCTTCATCACTTTGGCAAATCACCGGAGCTGTCGAAGGTCCATTTTCATCTGTAAAATGTTGCAAAGGTCCTCTATCCTTTAAAGCATGTGTCTTTAATCCTTTTTATTGGCAGGGCCGGGCTATTGAAGATTACATGAATAATGCATAGGCAGCACGAGAAGAAGACACATGGCAGTATGCAGAGGTCACAGTGCTTACTGTCATTTTCATGACTTCACAGAGTCAGGAGACCTAGGCTCCACTCCTGACTTTGCCACTAATTATCCACCTTCCTGGAGTCAGATCAGTTATCTTCTCCGAGCCTCTGCTCCTCATTTATAAAACAACACTGTTGATTCAAATAATCTCTAGGGTCTCTTCTAGCCCCAGAATTTTGTGATTTTAATTATTTCTGTTATTAAAAGGCAGTCAACCACATCGCGGGCAGTTCTCCATGACAGCCAGCTTTCATTTCTCATGGGCTAGAGCGAGGAAGGCCTCCAGGAAGCAGCCTTTCTCAAGAGCCTGCAGCTGTTCTCTTGAGAGCTCTCCTGGGGCAGACCCGTGAAAGAACAGCACCAGGTCTCAGCAGCAGCCATTCTTTCAAAGCCCTGGGCTAGGTGAGAACCAACAGCATGAGCCATCATTCTCTTGAAGACTATTTTATTGCCAGCTTAGCGGGTTTTTCCATCGGTACCTCTAGTAAGCCACTATATGGGGATGGCACATATCCTGAGCCTTTTTACCAGAAGAAAAAGTGTGCAGATTTATGTGCCTGTAGGTGTGTGCATGTGATAATTACTAAAGGCCATCCTGTTCACCACTCTCACCTCACTGCACCCAAAAAATTACTTAATAATTTCACATTTATGGTGTCTTTTTGCCTTCTATGCCACATCTAAAACACCACCCCCTTCACCAACTGACTTTCTTTCTCTTTGATCCTCTGCTTTTACTCTGTAATTCATAATTACTCCATATTTTATACCCTTCCATTTTCTACCATATTAACTCTTACACTTGGCATGGAAGTGCTTCCTCTATGAGTCGCAGTGGAGGAGCTGGTCCTGGCTACTTCTGAGTTTGAGTCACATCACCCATCTTATGTTCCTTTCTGGAATGCTCATGTAAAGCAACTGTTGTTCAAGCTGTCCTTTGTGACCCTTCAGAAACACAGAGGTCAGCTTGATGCCCATGTAGGCATGTGTGTGTGCATGTGTGTGTGTGTGTGTGTGTGTGTGTGTGGTGTGTCAGGTGAGGGAAGGTGTGTGCATGTGTGTGCATGTGTGTGTGTGTGTGTGTGGTGTGTCAGGTGAGGGAAGGTGTGTGCATGTGTGTGTGTGTGTGTGGTGTGTCAGGTGAGGGAAGGTGTGTGCATGTGTGTGTGTGTGTGTGTGTGGTGTGTCAGGTGAGGGAAGGTGTGTGCATGTGTGTGTGTGTGTGTGGTGTGGCAGGTGAGGGAAGGTGTGTGCATGTGTGTGTGTGTGTGTGTGTGGTTGTCAGGTGAGGGAAGGTGTGTGCATGTGTGTGTGTGTGTGTGTCAGGTGAGGGAAGGTGTGTGCATGTGTGTGTGTGTGTGTGTGTGTGTGTGTGTCAGGTGAGGGAAGGTGTGTGCATGTGTGTGTGTGTGTGTGTGTGTGTGTGTCAGGTGAGGGAAGGTGTGTGCATGTGTGTGTGTGTGTGTGTGGTGTGTCAGGTGAGGGAAGGTGTGTGCATGTGTGCATGTGTGTGTGTGTCAGGTGAGGGAAGGTGTGTGCATGTGTGTGTGTGTGTGTGTGTGTGTGTGTGGTGTGTCAGGTGAGGGAAGGTGTGTGCATGTGCATGTAGAAGCCTGCAGAGCCCAGAAATGTCAGATCCCCTTGAAACTGGAGTTATGGACAGTTGTGAGCTGCTTGATGTGGGTGCTGGGAACAAACCTCAGGTCCTCTGCAAGAGCAACAATCAGTCTCTCTTAAACACTGAGTCCCAGCCCTGATATTTATTGTCATAATTTTTGGAGTCTAATCTAGAGCCAATTGCCAAGGTGTCTTTGTTGTATTCATAGGGTGGACCTATACAGTCAGTCCCCAGGCATTCAGTGAATATGTGTGTTGAGTGAGCGTTTGGCATCTGCAGGGCTTGAAGCCCTTCGGCCTGGAATTATGTGGAGTAAGACTAGACTTCCCCCCACTCTTGAGCAGTGGAGCAAAGGGAAATTGGGCTCATTCTGAGTCATCTCTTCAAATAACTTCCAGGACAAATTTCTCTAGTCACCCAGAATTAAGTTTACCCAAGAACTGGCAGAAAACATGAAGACCAGCTCATTTCCCCAGAAAATTGAAACAGAAAGGAGGAACAATTAGATAACTAACTCCATGCTGGTTTTCTTTCAGCCATGGTTCTGTGTCCCATTGTTACTGGCTCCCTGTGTGCCTGCATTTCAGTTTTGCTCATTCTACTTATTCATGGGATATTTTGTCTTCTTCCTTTTGTTTATTTTATGTGTATGTTTATCTGAGTTTATGTGTATGTGCAATGCATGCCCACAAAGCCAGAAAAGGGTATTCGGCCCTCTGGAGCTGGAATTACATGTAACTGTAAGCTCCCCAAAATGGGTGTTAGTTGTAAGCCCTCCAACATGGTGTTGGGACCTGAACTCTGGTCCTCTGCAAGAGCAACAAGTACTTTTTGGAGTTGAACAGTCTCCGCAGCCCACTCTGTTGTTTGTCTAGACAAGGTTGACTGTCTTCCACTTGCTGTGTAAATAGTCTTTACTTCCTTTTCTCCTGCCTCTACCCCCCGAGTGCTGGGATTGCAAATACATATCATATGCCTGACTTATACAGCGCTATAAATTGAACCCGGTACTTTGAACATGCTACATAAACACTCTACTAACTGAGCTCCATCCCCATTCTAAGATCAGCTGACCTATACAACAAGGAACCCCTACAGGACCAACCCATGACATTAGCACCTTGCTCTAAGATAACTGAGATAATTGGCCATTCATTCTTACTCCATTTTCTTTTCCTAAAAAATGGATGCTTGGGGGAGGGGAATAAATATATTCAGAAAAAATGTACTTTTGGTAGAAATTGTGGGGCTAAATTTTTATATCAAATCCTGATTTTTCTTTCAGAATTCATTTAAATACATTAGTTTTATAATTTGCATATATAATTATGTTTCTCTCTGTCACCAACTACAAGTAGTTCCCTACCCCCACACTTTAGGATCATTGTGTCTTTAAATGTAAGATATAAGACGAAGGGATTGCCATAGCAACTTACTTTCCAAGTAGACTGCAATTGCTGACAATCAATATGATTAGACAAGGTCGGCAACGGGGTAAGCCCCACAGTGTTTAAAGAGCACTCCCTATGTGCAGTGAGAGCATGGAAACCTATCGGAAATTTCACCCAGAGTTTCATGAGATTCCTTTGCTGCTGTTTGTCTGTGGAACCTAAGGATACCTCTTACAGGTGCAATAGTTTATAATCTGCCAGCAGGAGGCTGGTCCTCAAACACTTCATAAACTAAAGATGGAAAATCACCGATTTGAAAGGGAGGTTAATAAAGAGGCGGATGCAGGGAACTGTTTGCAGCTAAAATAGGGAGAAAGCCCTGTGGGGAAAGGAGTGGTCTGTGCTCATCTTTTCCCGGCTGGGGCTGCGAGCCTCAGCTGGGCTCTAAGCATCATGGGAATCTTAGTTGACTTTGCAGCCTGCTCTGGACCTGCTCAGAGCCTTTCTTTGTTTTCTTTCCCTCTACAGCTCTCTGTTCCGAAGAAGAGAGACACTACAGTTAGTGTCTGAAAACCAAGGGAAGTTTGAGCGCACTGGGGGAAGTGTGTCTTTTCATAGGGAGAAGAACCTTAATAAAAGAGTCTGAGAAAACGAGACACAAGGGAGCAGGTAGTAGATGTGTTCTGGGAACTTTTGAACGTTTTCCACAACACCCTAAGTCACATCTTTGGTCTTCTGTGATGTTGTAGTCAGTTAGATGTAAATGAGCTTCAGCTCCTTACCATTGTAGAAAAAGAGAAATTGAGGTCATTGTCCTAGGAATCAAAGGGTCTTGGTCATGGTGCAAACCTGAGGGAGGCGGGCAGAAAGAGTATTGTCTGGGAACACTAATGTTGAGAATAAAAACCCACAGTTTGGAGCACTGAAGTGTTTATTTTTATCCAGTAGGGAATGTAGAGTGACAGACTTTCTTATGAACACCCCCTTCTCTTTCTTTCTCCTCTTGTCTTTTCTGTCTTTCCTCAACTTCAAGAATGAGTGGAAGAAGCAGTTCTAACTAGAGAGAGTTTGTCTGTTGTGGGATATCTTGTTCGCACTCTGACACTCCTAAGACTTAACATTAACATTAAATCTTGAATTAGAGAGTAGAGTCAACATTCAGTTGGTCAGAATTAACCATTGAGTTTTTTTGGGGACCCATATTAGGCTAGAAAGGCACAGTAAAGAATATGGAGGGGCTTAGAAAGATTCATGAACTTGTCAATCTGGAAGTTTGGAGAGGCAGGGTCTGCTGATCATTTTTTTTTTTTTTTGTTGCTCTTTGCATCTATCAGGGTTTTACCCCAATATCTGTCTCCTGAATTTTATATAAGTCATCATTTCATCTGGCACATCATCTGGTGTCCAATGCAGTGTGAGATCACAAGAAGGCCTTTAAAGCTGCCATTTCTCTGTGCTGTAACAGGCCACTGGCTTTTCCCACCAGGGCCTTTTCCCATTGCTGTCTTCCTGCAGTAGTTGTACCCTGGGCAGCGCACTCTGGGTTCTGTACATGGGCCCCAAATGCTGCAGCTGCAGCCTCTTGCCTGTTCTGCACCTGCCTGAGTCAGCCACTCATCACAACTCTGTCATTTAGGTGGCCTTCTGCCATTCCAGGCTAAGTCCTAGCTGTTTCCGTATGTCTGCTTTTCAGGTAGCTCACTCTCCCTCCACATGCAGCACATGAACAGCTGTGGTTAACCTTAGCCTGGTGTGCAGCACAGCAATAGATTGCTGCACTGTGCTAGTCCAGCTGTGGGCATCGTGCCATGCCTGCCCTCCCTGCCTGAAGAATAGGGCACTGTTGTTGCAGCTGGCAGGCTACTCCCCCAACTGTCCCAAAAGCTCTGCTGTTGCTGAGAAAAGTGGAAAGTTGTGGGAAAAGTGGAAAGTTAGCAGATCTGGTGACTCTTAATGGGTACAACTAGGTTTTAGAATAAAACAAAAATGTCTTCCTCACCTTAATAATGGGGAACAAAATTATGATGCAGAGAGTTAGGAGTCTGTATGGTTCCACAATGGATGGCTTGAAAATGGAAAAATTAAATGAAGGGGTAATCAGTTTAGTTGGGCTTAACATAAAGCCAATTATAAATTATTATAAGTTTGGTAATTCATATTTTATCCTTTAAAAGTGATTTGATATTGATGCCAAATATTACAAACTGGCTGATAAGATACAATCCTTAGAAAGACCTACTAATGAAATTAAGAAAAATATTCACACACACACACACACACACACACACACACACACACACAGAGGAATTTAGAGCAGAACCTACCACATCACTGCAGTATGAATCTGAAGAGGAGTGACCCAACCACTCCTCTGTATTAGAAAACCAACCTTAATTTATCTAGTTACTATACAGGATTGACCACCAGATGATAGGCAGCCGCCAGGTTATGCAGAAGTTAACTGGGATCCTGTATAAATGTGAGATTTGAAGAGATTAAGGAAGCAATTATTTCACATGGTATGCATTCACTCTTTGTGTGAAGAAGTGTTAAATTCATGGGCAACTCATAACAGAATTATTCCACATGACTGGAAAGATTTGACTACAACAGCATTGAAAGCTGATCCTCAGTTACAATGGAAAATGTGGAGAGAGAACAATTAAGTAGAACTAGAGGTAGTAAATTTCCCAAGATCAGCTCCTTGGTGAAGGGCAGTATGTTGATTTGCAAAGACAGATTACATTTGAAGATTATACCTTGGCTCTGTGCCATATAGCAGCTCTGAATGCTTGGAACAAGGTTGAAGAATCAGAAAAAAGGACTGAGTCATTTACTAAAATTATACAGGGCTCAAAAGAAGACTTCACTGATTTTTTAGAAAGATTTACTTCAGCTGAAAATAGAATGATAGCAGATCCAGAAGTTAGACAAGTATTAATCAAATATTTGGGTTTTAAAATACTAATTCAGAGTGCAAAAGCATGATCAGAATTTTAAAAGTAGGATCAACATCCATAGATGAATGGATCCAAAATACAATTGATATCGAATCTCACATTCATGAAGATACTTGGATAGAAGAAATGATTTCTAAAATTTTACAACAAATCAAAAGGTCAGGTGCTTTAATTGTGGTAAACATTGTTGTCTAAAAAGGGATTGTAGATGAGGCATTCCTAAAAGCAATGTTTTTTCTAGACATAATCCAAACAGAAAGCTCAGCCTTTTGGAATATGAACATGGTTTGGCAAAGGCCAATATTGGACTAATAATTGCAGATCAACATGGACAGGCAAGGTAACACTTTGCATCAGGAAATGCCTTAGAAGGCCTCTCACAGGCCCCAATGTCAAATTTGGTTCAATCATTTTCTGTCAGCACTGGGGAAGTTCCTCCACAGAGCAATTAAAAGACTCAATGCCCATTGTTATAAAAGACATTGTAAAAATTATTAGGAGAAACCATAGACCAAGTATTTTGTCAAACTTCTATAAATGATCAAAGATCATAGCTAAATATATAAATAAATGGCATTGTAATTAAAAGTCTACTAGACACAGGCATAGATGATTCCCTTCAAAAGTCAAAATTATATGCCAGTCTCATGGTATTAGATTTTTCAGAACCTCTTAATATAGTTACTGACTTTTAATATGCAGAAAAAGCTGTTTTACATATTGAAATCCCTGAACTTATTTATGATGATCCAGAATTAACTTTGTTATTTAATTATGAGAAATAAAATCATAAATAGAAATCATCCCTTGTATCTAATACATATCAGTTCCCATGTGGGTTTACCAGGTCCCCACCACAAGGTAATGATGGAATTGATCAGCTATTGGTAGGAAATGTGTTCAAAGCCTTCATAAGAAACACCATATTAATAGCAGGGGGTTGAAGAAAGATTTTTTCTATCACTTGGCAACAAGTCAAAAATTATAAGGAAATTTCTTACTTGATATAGTATAATCAAATTATACTACCTTCTAAAAGTAACCCCAAGGATACTGAAAGAAATGAAATTTGGCAAATGGATATATCATTTTACAGAGTTTGGAAAATTGAAGGATGTATACCATACCACAGTTACATATTTAGGATTTCAATTGGCAACTGCTTTGAGTAATGAAAAGGTTGATTCTGTAATTACACATTTATTAGAAGTTATAGCCATTGTGGGAACAACTATACAAATTAAGACTGACAGTGTTCCAGCATATGTCTTTAGTAAAATGAAACAGTTTTTGAATATTAAAATATAAAGCATTTTATAGGTATACCAACACAATCCTACAGGACAAGCAGTTATAGAAAGATCTAATTGCTGTTTAAAGGAGCAATTTTAAAATAAACATGGAGAGGAAATAAAGACCCCTTAGTGACAGATTACACAATGCTTTAATAACGTTAAATTTTTAAATGCCAATGAGAAAGGAACGACAGCTGTCGAGAGACATTGGATAACAGAAAAATAACTGTTGAATTAAATCAGCCTGTATAGTTTAAGGATGCGTTGACCACAGAATAGAAACCAGGGTATGCGTTACATTCAGAAAGAGGTTTTGCTTTTGTTTTGACAGGAGAAGAAAAGCTATGGATACCAACAAGATTGGTAAGGATTTTTTTAAGAACAAGAGAGGCCTCCTGAGTAAAGGAAGCAATAGTTCAAACAGTGTGGTCATTCGATCTAAACTAACTAAGACTATTAAATGCCTTTCATTTGATCAGATGTAACCTGCCGAAAAGGGAAACTCCTCTAAGTTAGGATTGGGGCAGGGTATTGTTTTTGTTTTTCCCAGAGAAAAAAAGCATTCAAGTAAGAAACCTGAAGACCACTGGACAAATGAAATATCTAAAAAGGAAGGACAAATCATCGAGAAAAAAACGTTACAAGAAAAGAGTAAACTGACCTAATTCTATAGCAAATTTCCAACAGAAAAACATTTCATAAACCTTCCCAAACATTTGTTTCTACTGTTCTCTACAGAAATTTAAGGCAAATGATCTTTTGTAGTCCCAATTAAATTAAAAATTAAAACTGGCTTTAGAGTTGGAGGGTAGCTCTCTCCTCTAAAACCAAACATGCTTGTTAAAACAAAATTAAAAATCTCTGTATTCATGTCAGAAGAGCCACCTGGAATGAGACAGAAGAAATTCACAATTAGTGGATGATTATAATCTCATCAATTTTATAATCCTTTGGTGTTCTTTTGATCTTTAAAACTTTTCTCAAGGTATAAATGTTATCTCAAAATCTATAATATATATTCTGTAATGATACTAATGGTCATAGAGAAGACTAATTCTACAAATATATTTCATCTAGCTTCCTTATTTGATTTCAGGCTTGAGTTTGAGGTAGGCAACTGGGAATTAAGTCTGGGTACACCAGATGTATTTAATAGATTGTTGTCCTTTAACCTCTTGGAGATCTGCTGCATATGAGATTTAAAGTGTTTAAATTTTTGGCAGTGATCTATTATCATTTGAGGCAGTGACCTTTGAGGTCTCTAAGAAGATGATGGGGACCCATAATGACAAATCAATCTGGACTATGGCAATGTCACTAAGCTGATAAACAGCACCCAAATAAGAGCTTTGGTCTACAAACTACTCAGGACAGCTTTAAGGCAGTTAGTTAAGATGATCCAACCTTATGACTACTCCAGTTGAGACTTCAGATAAGCTCTCGACTTTCCCATCACAGTTATCTCTCCCAGGACTTTATCATTATCTCAGTTTTCTCAGGGTCCCCAGAAACTGCCATCACTCCCAGACAACAAGAAGTAATTTTAATAACACGATGCCCATATTCCCAAGAGGTAGAGTGGGCGTTTTTTTGGTTTGTTTGGTGGATTATGGATGTTTGTCATTGTTTAAGGAGGGAGGATTTCAAATTGTTACTGTCATGGGCAGGGGAAAAACTTAGCAAAGTTTAGATTCAGGGGTCTTTTTCTGAAAAGAAAATAGGGGGAAATAGGAATGATAGGCTAAAAGGGTAGATTGTTGAATCTACTTTTAAAACTAAAAAAGCAACCGCTTTTTATTTAATTATTATTATTTTAAATTTATATGGATTTTTGTATATCTATAAAAATGTAATGTTTTTGTTATACTGCATATATGTTTCTACTCTTGTTTAAGAAATTGTATCTCTGCAGCTCATTCAACAATGTAATGTAAATTTCTAGTCCTTGTAAGTTATTATTATACACTATTTATGATAATTAAGAAATATAGGTTAGTAG
The DNA here is from genome assembly GCF_018167655.1 of Microtus oregoni. Lineage (NCBI taxonomy): Eukaryota > Metazoa > Chordata > Mammalia > Rodentia > Cricetidae > Microtus > Microtus oregoni. The sequence continues at coordinate 19,643,381 of NW_024543093.1, read as the reverse complement.
TTAGTCACATAACAATCATATTTGTAACCATGTTACGGATGCTTACAAAGTCAAATAGAGATACATTTTAGATAGACAGATGGTCTCCAAACACTTCAGAGATCTACAGAATATGGCATTAAGAAGTTTTAATAACATTAGGCTTTTAATGACAGTGAAACACATCTGTTCCTGGCAGCATCAAATTACTTCAAAAAAGGATGTGGGGCATCAAAGAAACTCCATTTGGGAGTTTACTTTTACTGTGGCAAAGTTAGCCACTGGGAAAGAAACTGCTCTTGCTTTGACTCCTGACAGTATGGAGTCCAAATTGGGCAAGCAGGCTACAAAAGAAGGCAGATGCTGAACTTTGCTGATGCAAGGTAGAAGAGTCCTTCAAAATTCCTGCTTCCCCAAATGTCTTTCAGATATTCTAGGCCTGTAAGCCAAATCTGGCTTCCTCAGCATTGCAGAAGAACCAGGCAGCCAGATATTCTGTTATTTCAATAGTTTTGGAAGTTGTTTGCTGTGCACTTTCTGTCTACTCAGGTAATATTACATCCTTATCAGGTCTTTAAAGACTAAATAGTTATAGCTACAACTTTTCTTGTTACCAAATTCAGAAAATAATCTCATAAAAAAGATATAAAAATATATAATGTTGAGAATCATAAAAGCTTAAGTTATTTATCTAAGAAAATGTTTTGGATAGTTTTTGGTTGGTAATTCAAGTTAAGAAAGTGAATTAGTTACAAAGCTTTGGACTCACCAAGATTGGATAAATAATACAGTAATTTCTCTGAATTTGGCAAATGCAAATAGACTGGATACTGTGAATGTAATTCTTACATGATAATTATTCATATTGTACAAGTTTTACTTTTTAAATTTTAAAACCTTCCCTTTTTATTTAGACAATAGCTGATAATTGTCATTATTGTATATGATTTTTTGTGTTAGTGTTAAAACATCCATTCTAATTTAGAGAACAAGGGGAAAGGTTGTATGATATTTTGATCATACTCTGACACGCCCGAGACTGGGAATAGAATTAAACCTTGAATCAGAGGGTGGAGTTAACATTCAGCTGGTTATAATTAGCCATGGAGTTTTTGGGTACCCGTGTTAGGATAGAGAGAGACACAGGAAGGAATAGAGAGGTCATAGAAATATTCATGGCCCCTACTGATCGGAAAATGTCAAGAGTCAGGGTAAGCTGATTGTTCCACTCTCACTCTTGGGTCTACCAGGATTTTACCTCACTATCTGACTTCTGAGTTTTATTTAATAACAGAACAATATAAGTGATCACGTCATCTGGGGCATCATATGTCAGTGGGCACCATATGAGGAAGGCCTTGGAATATCAGAGCATTCCCTGCCTCACCCCAACAAAATCCTTAAACAAAGTTTGGCATGTGAAGCCTGCGGCTGAATTTCCCAAATCTCTTGCCCCTATTACATAGTGTCTGTACCTATCCAGGAAGCTTTGTATGCACTACATGCCACATAATCACAATCAAAGCAAGGTATGAGGCAGTCAAGAGCTGACATCTAGTTTTATACTTTTTTTACAACTTGTAGACATTTACAAATGTCATGTGCAATACAAATTTAAAAAAAAATCTCACTTATGTCCTCATGATAAAAATAACATCTATGAAAGCATCCAGTGAACTCCAAAGCATTGAACATACAATTTAGAATGGCTAAAAACGATTATTATAAGAGTCCTGTTACTACAATGTCCTCCCCTTATCAGTGATGTGTATGCCTCTACTCTTAAAAGGATGTCTGGAGCTGTAGATAGTACTGATCCTTTGATTTTCTACACATATTTATTGATGTGGGATTTCCTTCTGTATGTTATAAATATATTGCCATTGGTTAATGAAGAATATGCTTTGGTTTATAGGAGGGAAGAATATAGCAATGTTGTAAGATATTTGTTGTAATATATATATATAGATTAAGCAGAGTCAAAGAGATGCCATGTAGCTGAGGAAGGAGACAGACACCAGAACTTTACCCGGTAAGCCGTAGCCTTGTGTTGATATACTGAATAATAGAAATGGGTGAAATCAAAATGTAAAGGCCAGTTCGGAATATGCCTAAGTTATTGGCAAACAGTGTTATAATTAATATAGTTTTTGTGTCATTATTCAGGTCTGAGTCGCCGGAAATGAACAAGCAGCCTCTATCTATAATTTATGATGAAGTATAACTCATGAGTTAATCAAAAAAGTTATATGACGTTCATCTATCTGTCTCTTCCTGTCCCTTACTCATGCATACACACACACACACACACACACACACACACACACACACACAACCATAGCAGTTGCTGTTCTAGCAAGAGTCTACTAGTGACTAATGGGTGGGCAATATATGTAGCATAGAAACACTGGACAGGGGGATTCAGATCCTGGAAAAGACTTAATGGGAAGGCATGAGATTTAATCACATTATTTGAATAATGTAAAATTTAAAATTTATTAACCATTTAGGTCTGTATTTTCCAGCTTATAATTTCAAGCTGCTTTGACTATGGGTACCTGGAACAAAAGAAAGTAGAACTGCACATTGTAGGTGCAGCTATATCATTATTTTTCCTTGAGGATATTGTTATTTCTTGACATGTTATGTGTTGTAAGGAGCCACTTGCTTGTTTTCCCAGCCACCCAGACTCCTGAAATAATCACACAGAAACTATATTATTTAAATCACTGCTTTTCCAATAACTTAGTGTATTGCTAGCTAGTTCTTATATCTATTATTAACTCATTTCCAGTATTTTATATCACTTGCAAGTCCCATCATACAGATGTTATTTAGAAAGGGAACTTGTCTTACCCTCTCTCTCTTTCTCTCTGCATGTCTCTGACCATAACATGGATAAAGAAATACAGATACTGCATATGCTAGATTCTAACTAAGAAAAAGGTAGATATCTATCCTGGGCACACACATATCTGTATCTGTATCTGTATCTGTATCTGTATCTGTATCCGTATCCGTATCCGTATCCGTATCCGTATCTGTATCTGTATCTGTATCTGTAATCTATATTTATGTATGTGCATTTGGGTTATTTGCTATGAACATGTAACCAACACCTTTCACCACAGTTACTTATACTAATTGACATTCAAGCATTTCCTTATTTCCCATGGGAGCCATGTTAAACATTTTGATGGAAGAAACAGTGGCTGACACCACTTTAGTTAAGGAAATCAGTTTCTTCCTTTTTTCCGTTGTCAAGAAAGGATTAAACTATTTGTCATCATCTCCAGCTATCCTTTGTGTTCAGTTTTTGTTTGTTTACAGTCTACTTTGTACTTAACATCATAACCCTAGCCTTGATCATCTCCAAACTTTCCTCATATTGGAAAAAGTATCTTTCTTACTAAGGGTTCTTTTTGATGGCCCTCAATTCAGAGTGGTCTTGTTTTGAAACTTCATCTTATTAGAAGATGATGGGGTAATGAGCTGCATACTGAATCCTGATTTGAACTTCTTCAAATAAAAAGTCTGCATACATGCACCAATCACGTGCTCATGAGAGGGGAGCACTAGACCAAGCTTGATTCTGAGAACACTGGCCTAAAGATCAAGTTTAGAAGAATAGGGACCAGAAATTCTGCTGTCCAATGTCTAAATCAACTTTATTTGAGTGCTGCTGATGTGTAAACTGGTGAAGGTAGTGGAATAGGAGACTCTATACAGATGCAGTCAGAATATGGCATTTTTAGCCCTGTCTTTTCCATACACGTAGCTTTTGGCTCATGGAATACCGAATTAGATGGATTATAAGCGGTTCTTGGTTCATATGAAGATAATACCTATTTCATTACCTCTCTAGGATAATGAGAAAACCAACTTAGCAACATGAGCAGGGAAGATGAGTGAATAGAAGGTGGAATAATGCTTTGAAAAGGTAGCTACACATCTTACATAGATAACGTGTGTGAATGAATCTAGGTGATAATCTATGTGTGAATAATGTGGCTATAATGCATTACCAGGTTGTGGAGTTGATGTGGTGGTAGGAATTATCTTATGTATAGTCAGACCCACTCAGTTCTTGTTCTTAAAGACATTTTTTTCTACAGCTCCCTTTCATTCTATCACTTAAAGATATTCTATACTATAGTCAGATGGAAGACCAAATTTAGCTTTAGTTTCGGTTGTTGGCTACTACTTTATATGTAGATATTGCTTATCTGGAAGCTTTAAATTCACATATTTTATATAATATCAACATCTATGTTCTGTCTAGGTATGTTGTCTAGGTATATTATTCATGTTTCCTTATTTTTTTTTTAATTTGGAAATTTGGCTTTAGTGTCCTAAGCATCTTCTTTCTACAGCTTACTCCAACTTCCATTGTTCCCCGATTGTCTAGATGCTTAGTACCATTAAGCAAGCCAAGCTGCAACACAGAAGGTAGTCTAAATCACAGTCTCCTCAGGTCCTTTGAGAAACTTTCTGCCTTCAAAGGAGAAGCAGAACAGGATGGTGTAGCATCCCAAAGAATGAAACAGCATTGCTGGGATGTCATAGTGATGCTGAAGTCTTAGATGAGGGCTTGTCTTCCTCTCTAGGCATGGATCAATGGTAAAACATGTCAGATATTTAGAACACATTTAAAAATGCATGGTTAGTTTTAGGCACCAGCTCCTGCCTCCAGATTCCTGGGAACCAAATCTGTCACCATGCCTTCCTGTCACAGTGGTCTGGGGCCCTATAGTGTGAAACAAATCTAAATCCTTTGTCTCTCAAGTAGTTTCTGTCACAGTGATTAGAACAGAAAGACAGAGATTATTATAGGAAATTCTAATAAAGGCTCAATAGGAGATCCAGGAGGACAATCAAGAATAATGAATTGAGTATATATAAAAACAACAGCAGCAGCAGCAACAAAAATCCCTTTCATAATCAAGAAAAATCTGTTTGTGTATAAGGAAGCCACTAAACCACAAGAATGAAAATTAAAAAAAAAAACATTCTCAAAGACAAGAAAAACAATAAAAAAACCTATCATATAGGATGAATAGAGAGCCAAATAGAGAGCAGAAATTAGATTTCTGCTGAATAATTTAGACAAGTAGAAGAAATAAATACCAAAAAAAACAATAGTTCTATTTACTGAATGGAAATTATGGTCAAATAATATTTACAGGGGCAAGGATGACATTATCAGACACATGAAGACTGAAAAGTGCTTATCCTTACCCATTTTTTGTTTTTTTAATTTTTGATTTTATTGGGCTACACATTTTTTTCTGTTACCCTCACTTCCTCTCCCCTCCCCTTCTACCATCTCCCATGGTTCCCATGCTCCCAATTTACTCAGAAGATCTTGTGTTTTTCTACTTCCCATGTAGATTAAATCCATGTAAGTCTCTCTTAGGGAAAATGTGGTACATTTACACAATGGAGTACTACACAGCAGAAAACAATAATGACATTGAAATTTGCAGGCAAATGGATGGAGCTAGAAAACACTGAGTGAGGTAACCCAGACCCAGAAGGACAATTATCTTATGTAGTCACTCTTAAGTGGTTTTTAAGCATAAAGCAAAGAAAGCCAGCCTACAAATCACAGTCTCAGAGAATCAATACAACGAGAGGATCCTTACCTATTTTTATTGATTCTTTTGGTCACTTAACAATTAAATAGAAGTATATAATGTATTCTGATTAATCTCACACTACCCCCTCTTATCTTCCTTTCATCCCTGTCAACTCTCCCCCCTCACCACCATCCCTGCCACCTCCCATCCATGTCCAACTCTCCCACCTCACAACCATTCCTGCCAGTTTTTTCCCCAAATTCTTGACTTCAGGTTTTGTTTCGTGACTCATTTAGTTAATCAGGGCAATTTCTGTGACAATTGTACTAAGACTATCTATTGGAGCATGATGGGAGTCATCAGTTGGTACACAACTGAAGGCCCTGAGTTCTTTCTTGTCTTTCTGTATCTACTGATGGTAAATAGTTATGCAACGAAGTCCAGCCAGCCTCTGAATTCTTCCTCCATGCCTGACTGCCACTATGGGCTCATTCAGGCTCATTTTAAGCACCTGAAGCTTGTGTGACTTTGTGATTGCAGTGGCCATGTCTTGCCCAGAAGATGTTATTTCACAACCCTTCTCCTTATTTCTAGCTCTTATATTCTTCCACTCCTTTTTCCAGTATGTTTTCTGAGTCTTAGAAAATTATGGTAAAAATGGGTTGTTTAGGGCTAAGTACTCATTCATTACATAGTCTCAGTACCTTGTATAGTCAAAACTCACTGTGTTTACTTACCCCTGACCACTGGAAACAAACTTCTCTAATAAAGACAGAGGAGTGTTGATCTATGGGTAGAAATATACATATTAAGAAGACGAATTGGTTCGCGAGCTAACCAAGCAGCGCGGAGTTTTGATCTGGGCACCGAGTGAAACATCATTGTGGTGAGTGAGTGCTGCGGCAGCTGGGAACATACCTCAGCCCGCCCACACTTCCTGGCCATCCTACAGGGGCTATACTGCCCAAACCGCCTCTCTCTTCCTATCCCATTCAGCTTACATCCAGATCCCCACACCCCCTGTCTCCCTCCCTCCCTCCCTCCTTTGGGGCATAGCGCCTCCCTGCCCAGCCTGCTAGGGCCCTGGGACCAAACCCGAACCGGGAGGACAAAGGGGTGGCCGGTAGCTCCTTTGTTCCAATAGCCTGCCTGCAGCGAGCGGGGTGGGCCCTTTGTTCACAAGCTAACCAAGCAGCGTGGAGTTTCGATCTGGGCACCTAGTGAAACATCATTGTGGTGAGTGAGTGCTGCAGCAGCTGGGAACATACCTCAGCCTGCCCACACATCCTGGCCATCCTACAGGGGCTATACTGCCCAAACCGCCTCTCTCTTCCTATCCCATTCAGCTTACATCCAGATCCCCACAATCCCTGTCTCCCTCCCTCCCTCCCTTCTTTGGGGCATAGCGCCTCCCTGCTCAGCCTGCTAGGGTGCTGGGACCGAACCCGAACCGGGAGGACAAAGGGGTGGCCGGTAGCTCCTTTGTTCCCATAGCCTGCCCACAGCGAGCAGGGTGGGCCCTTTGTTCGGGAGCTAACCAAGCAGTGCAGAGTTTCGATCTGGGCACCGAGTGAAACATCATTGTGGAGAAACATCTCTGGGGAGTGACATCCCTGGGAAGGTACATCTGTGGGCAAGAAGACCTGATCCTGTAAAAGAAGATCCAAAGGGGAGTATTGGGAGGAAGAGATGGGCAGACGCCAATGCAGGAATTCTCCCAACAATCTGAAAAACAACACGAAACCACCAGAAGCCAGTGACCCCACAACAGGAGGACATGAACACCTTAATCAAGAAGAAGTAGAAAAAACTGACTTCATGAAAGTGATTGACACCCTTAAACAGCATATAAAAAACACCCTTATAGAAATGGATGAGAAGTATAATAGAAAGTTCGAGGAATTGAGTAAATCAGTGAATGATACCCTAGGAAACCAAGGAAAAACAATCAAGCAGATAAAGGAAACAGTTCATGACTTGAAAACTGAAATGGAGGCAAAGAAGAAAACACAAACAGAGGGCCGGCTGGACATGGAAAATCTAGGTAAACGAATAGAGACTACAGAATCAAGTATAACCAGCAGAATACAAGAGATAGAAGAAAGAATCTCAGATTCTGAGGATAACATAGAGAAAATAAACGCTCTGATCAAAGAAAACAGCAAGTCCAACAAACTCTCATCACAAAACATTCAGGAAATATGGGACACAATAAAAAGACCAAACCTAAGAATAATTGGAGTAGAAGAAGGAGAAGAAGTGCAGCTCAACGGTACAGAAAATATACTTAATAAAATTATAGAAGAAAACTTTCCCAACCTGAAGACAGATGTACCTATGAAGGTTCAAGAAGCATACAGAACACCAAATAGGCTGGATCAAAAGAAAACATCCCCTCGCCATATAATAATCAAAACACAAAATATACAGAATAAAGAAAGAATATTAAGAGCCGCAAAGGAAAAAGGCCAAGTTACTTATAAAGGTAAACCTATCAGACTTACACCTGACTTCTCTATGGAAACCATGAAAGCCAGAAGGTCCTGGATAGATGTACTCCAAAAACTAAGAGACCATGGATGCAAGCCCAGACTACTATATCCAGCCAAACTTTCATTCACTATAAATGGAGAAAACAAAATTTTCCAGGATAAAAACAAATTTAAACAATACGTAGCCACAAATCCAGCCTTACAGAAAATAATAGAAGGAAAATCACTAACCAAGGAGTCCAACAATGACCACAATAACTCAGACATCTAGAGACTCTTCACCAGCGCAACTCAAAGAAGGAAAACACACAAACCCTACTACTAAAAAAGTGACCGGAGTTAACAACCACTGGTCATTAATATCACTTAATATCAATGGGCACAACTCACTTATAAAAAGGCACAGGCTAAGAGATTGGATAAGAAAACAGGATCCAACATTCTGCTGTCTACAAGAAACACACCTCAACCACAAAGACAGGCACCTACTCAGAGTAAAGGGCTGGGAAAAGGCTTATCAAGCAAATGGACCTAAGAAACAAGCAGGTGTGGCCATACTAATTTCTAACAAAGTTGACTTCAAACTTAAATCAATCAGAAGAGATGGAGAGGGACATTTTATACTCATAACAGGAACAATTCATCAGGATGAAGTCTCAATCCTGAATATCTATGCCCCTAATATAAAAGCACCCACGTACGTAAAAGAAACATTACTAAAACTCAAGGCAGCCATCAAACCGCACACACTAATAGTAGGAGACTTCAACACTCCTCTCTCACCAATGGACAGGTCAATCAGACAGAAACCTAACAGAGAAATTAGAGAATTAATGGAGGTAATGAAGGAAATGGACTTAACAGACATCTATAGATTATTCCACCCAAAGAGGAAAGAATATACCTTCTTCTCTGCAGCTCATGGAACCTTCTCGAAAATTGACCACATACTTGGTAACAGAGCTAACTTACACAGTTACAAAAAAATATTAGTAACCACCTGTGTCTTATCAGATCACCATGGATTAAAGTTAGAATTCAACAACAATGCTATCCCCAGAAAGCCTACAAACTCATGGAAACTGTACAGTCAACTACTGAACCATACCTGGATTAAGGAAGAAATAAAGAAAGAAATTAAAGTCTTCCTTGAATTCAATGAAAATAAAGAAACAACATACTCGAACTTATGGGACACTATGAAAGCAGTCCTGAGAGGAAAGTTCATAGCACTAAGTGCCCACCTAAAGAAAACAGAGAAAGCACATATTGGAGACTTAACAGTCCACTTGAAAGCTCTAGAAAAAAAAGAAGCAGACTCACCTAGGAGGAGTAGAAGACTGGAAATAATCAAACTGAGGGCTGAAATCAACAAATAGAAACACAGAAAACAATCCAAAGAATCAATGAAACAAAAAGCTGGTTCCTGGAGAAAATCAACAAGATTGATAAACCCCTATCCAAACTAATCAAACGACAGAGAGAGAACACGCAAATTAATAAGATCAGAAGTGAAAAGGGGGACATAACCACAGACAGAGAGGAAATTCAGAGAGTCATTAGATCTTACTACAAAAGCCTGTATGCCACAAAACTGGAAAATGTAAAAGAAATGGACGCTTTTTTAGATAAATACCATTTACCAAAACTAAACCAGGACCAGGTGAACAATCTAAACAGACCTGTCAGTCGCGAAGAATTAGAAGCTGTTATCAAAAACCTCCCTACCAAAAAAAGCCCAGGACCAGATGGTTTCAATGCAGAATTCTACCAGAACTTCCAAGAAGACCTAATACCTATACTCCTTAATGTATTCCACAATATAGAAACAGAAGGGTCATTACCAAATTCCTTTTATGAAGCCACAATTACTCTGATACCAAAACCACTCAAAGACTCAACCAGGAAAGAGAACTACAGGCCAATCTCACTCATGAATATCGACGCAAAAATCCTCAACAAAATACTGGCAAATCGAATCCAAGAACACATCTGAATAATTATCCATTATGATCAAGTAGGCTTCATTCCTGAGATGCAGGGCTGGTTCAACATATGAAAATCTATCAATGTAATCCAGCATATAAATAAACTGAAAGAAAAAAACCATATGATCATTTCATTAGATGCTGAAAAAGCATTTGACAAAATTCAACATCCATTTATGTTAAAAGTCTTAGAGAGATTAGGGATACAAGGGTCATACCTAAATATAGTAAAAGCTATATACAGCAAGCCGACAGCTAACATCAAATTAAACGGAGAGAAACTCAAAGCCATCCCACTTAACTCAGGAACACGGCAAGGCTGTCCACTCTCGCCAGACCTCTTCAATATAGTGCTTGAAATTCTAGCAATAGCAATAAGACAACATAATGGGATCAAGGGGATTCGAATTGGAGAGGAAGAAGTTAAACTTTCGTTATTTGCAGATGATATGATAGTGTACATAAGCGACCCCCAAAACTCCACCAAAGAACTTATACAGCTGATAAACAGCTTTAGTAATGTGGCAGGATACAAGATCAACTCCAAAAAATCAGTCGCCCTCCTATACACAAAGGATATGGAAGCAGAGAGGGAAATCAGAGAAGCTTCACCATTCACGATAGAAACAAACAGCATAAAATATCTTGGGGTAAATCTAACCAAGGAAGTGAAAGATCTATTTGACAAGAACTTTAAGGCATTGAAGAAAGAAATTGAAGAGGATACCAAAAAATGGATGGACCTCCCTTGCTCTTGGATTGGGAGGATCAACATAGTAAAAATGGCAATTCTACCAAAGGCAATTTATAGATTCAATGCAATCCCCATCAAGATCCCATCAAAATTCTTCACAGATCTGGAGAGGACAATAATCAACTTTATATGGAAAAACAAAAAACCCAGGATAGCCAAAACAATCCTACACAATAAAGGATCTTCTGGAGGCATTACCATCCCTGACTTCAAACTCTATTACAGAGCTACAGTAATGAAAACAGTGTGGTACTGGCATAAAAACAGAGAAGTCGACCAATGGAATCGTATAGAAGACCCGGATTTTATCCCACAAACCTATGAACACCTCATTTTCGATAAAGGAGCTAAAAGTATACAATGGAAGAAAGAAAGCATCTTCAACAAATGGTGCTGGCACAACTGGATGTCAACCTGTAGAAGAATGAAAATAGACCCATATCTCTCACCGTGCACAAAACTCAAGTCCAAATGGATTAAAGACCTCAATATCAGCCCGAACACACTGAACCTGATAGAAGAGAAAGTGGGAAATACCCTACAACAGATGGGCACAGGAGATCGCTTCCTATGTATAACCCCAGCAGCACAGACATTAAGGGCAACATTGAATAAATGGGACCTACTTATACTGAGAAGCTTCTGTAAAGCAAAGGACAGGGTCACTAAGACACAAAGGCAACCTACTGACTGGGAGAAGATCTTCACCAACCCCACAACAGACAAAGGTCTGATCTCCAAAATATATAGAGAACTCAAGAAACTAGACTTTAAAATGCTAATTAACCCAATTAAAAATTGGGGCACTGAATTGAACAGAGAATTCTCAACAGAAGAAGTTCAAATGGCCAAAAGACACTTAAGGTCGTGCTCAACTTCCTTAGCAATCAGGGAAATGCAAATCAAAACAACTTTGAGATATCATCTTACTCCTGTCAGAATGGCTAAAGTCAAAAACACCAAGGATAACCTTTGCTGGAGAGGCTGTGGAGGAATGGGTACCCTCATCCATTGCTGGTGGGAATGCAATCTTGTGTAACCACTGTGGAAGTCAGTGTTTCGGTTTCTCAGGAAATTCGGGATCAACTTACCCCTGGACCCAGCAATATCACTCTTGGGAATATACCCAAGAGATGCTCTATCATTTGACAAAAGCATTTGTTCAACTATGTTCATAGCAGTATTATTTGTAATAGCCAGAACCTGGAAACAACCTAGATGCCCTTCAATGGAAGAATGGATGAAGAAAGTATGGAATATATACACGCTAGAGTACTACGCTGCGGTAAAAAACAATGACTTCTCGAATTTTGCATGCAAATGGATGGAAATAGAAAACACTATCCTGAGTGAGGTGTCCCAGACCCAAAAAGATGAATATGGGATGTACTCACTCATAATTGGTTTCTAGCCATAAATAAGGACCACGGAGTCTACAACAGGTGAACCTAAAGAAGCTAAGTAAGAAGGTGAACCCAAGGAAAAACATATAGTTATCCTCTTGGCTAAGGGAAGTAGACCAAATTTCCGGGGAGAAAATGGGATCTTGGGGGTGGGGTGGGATGGGGGTAAGGGGAGATGGGGAGAGAAAAGGTAGAAGGGAAGGAGGGGGGACCTGGGGAAACAGGAGAAGTGGGATAAAGGAAAGGTGGATAGGGGAGCACGGAACCACAATTCTTAGTTAAGGGAGCCAGTTTAGGGTGGGCAAGAGACTGGACCCTAGAGGGGCTCCCAAGTGCCCAAGATGAGGTTCCCAGTTAGTTCCTTGGGCAGCTGAGGATTGGGAACCTGAAATGACCCTACCCTAGAGCAATACTGACGAATATCTTGCATATCATCATAGAATCTTCATCTGGTGATGGATAGAGATAGAGACAGAGACCCACACAGGAGCACTGGACTGAGCTCCCAAGGTCCCAAGGAGGAGCAGAAGGAGGGAGAACATGAGCAAAGAATTCGGGACCACGAGGCGTGCATCCACCCACTGAGACAGTGGAGCTGATCTACGGGGAGCTCACCAAGGCCAGCTGAACTGTGACCGAAAAAGCATGGGATAAAACCGGACTCTCTGAACATGGCGAACAATGAGGGCTGATGAGACACCAAGGACAATGGCAGGGGATTTTGATCCTACTTAATGTGCTGGCTTTGTGGGAGCCTAGCCAGTTTGGATGTTCACCTTCCTAGATATGGACGGAGGGGGGAGGACCTAGGACTTAACACAGGGCAGGGAACCCGGACTGCTCTGTGGACTGGAGAGGGAGGGGGAGAGGAGTGGGGGAAGGGGGAGAAGGGTGGGAGGAGGGGGAGAAGGGTGGGAGGAGGGGGAGAAGGGTGGGAGGAGGGGAAGCGAAATGGGAGGCTGGGAGGAGGTGGAAACTTGTTTTTTGTTTATGTGTTTTTTTTTCTTCTTTTCGCAAAAAAAAAAAAAAAGAAGACGGATCAATGCTACATAAATTTATCTAAACACTGCTATTTGGTTTTCTCCTCAGGTTGTGATCTGCTCTGCTATGGCAGGCATGTATTCTCTCTTGTGAAATAGATCTCACATTTAACCAGAGAGTAGTGGTACAAGTAGGCCCATCTTACTTGGCAGGTTAGTCACCTCTTAAAGATAGATTGTAGGACTGACAGCTGGGCAAGACCACTGATGCCTTTACTCCTCCAACAGCCATCATAGTATTTTCTGGAACTATGAAAGTTAGCTCAAAAATAGAGTTTCCAGCTAAATTCTATCTTGGTTTGTCTACATCAAGACCTTACCTGAAATCGTAGCTAAAGGATATCTGTTTAGCATGAAGAAATTGAACTCAGAAGGAAAAGTTGAATTTAAGAATCAAAATCTTTGGTAAATAACAGTAATCCAAACTGAGGTGATCTGAATTGAATTGACCTAAAGTTAACTGAATTGAATTCTGATTTAATTAATAAGATGTTCAAGCACAGGTCTAATAACAATTCGCAGGAACTTAAGAGCAAGATAGAGTTGAAGTCCTAAACAAAAGAAACATGGAGAATTGCAAATGAAGATCAGAGCTGACACATTATAAAGTGTCTTACTGCTTTAGTAAAAATTAATGACCCTAATGGTTAATTTGAGGTTCCATTGAAATGGTGCACCGTGAGAGCTAAGAACTACGTAGATGGCTTTCTAAGCCATCTCGAGAACTAGAGGCTTTCTAATGACATTTAAAGCATTGCAAAGAGAAGATTTACTGTATGTATATACGTGTGTGTATGTATGTTATACATGTGTGCATTGTGTGAATGCATGTATGTATGCAATGTATGTGTGTCAAAGTGTAAGTGCTGGATGATAGATGCTTTTCATTGCTTACAAATTTATGTTTCTTTTACACATTGCCTCTGTCCTAATCACAAATACAAAACCAAGTTTAAACATTTTCACAGACCAAGAATGGCACATTCAGGCTATTTTGTTGCAAGTAGCATTGCATAAATACATATGGTCAGTATTTCTTCATCCTTGTAGGGGGCTTTAAAGGGTCTTTCTCATTCTTGTGTTCTCGTCAGTGTTTGAAAAGGTCCAGGGTCTTCTCATTCTTATGTTATCAGACTTTTTCTATTTTATATTTTTTTTTTGCTTTTTGTTGAAAATCATCTGTTTGTAGGTGTTTGAGTTGGTATCTGGGTCTTCAGCTTGGTTCCATTGGTCTTCCTGTCTGTTTTTATGCCAATACCAGGCTGTTTTCAGTACTGTAGCTCTGTAGTAGAGTTTGAAGTGAGGGATTGTGATGCTTCCAGAAGTTCCTTTTTTCTACATGATTGTTTTGGCTATCCTGGGTTTTTATTTTTATATTGCTTTTCCATATGAATTTGAGTATTATTCTTTTGAGGTCTGTGAAGAATTAATTCTGGTTTTATATCTAATCTGTTACCCTGTATTTTTCTCTAGGTGAGTTGAGTCCATTTTACTTTAAGGAATATTAATGACAAGTTATTGCTACCTCCTGTTCTTTTAGTCTTCATTGTTGGTCATGTTATTGCATGCGTTTCCCCCTTCTTTGGGATTTGCTGCAGTAAGACCATCTATTATCTGTGTTTATATGGATGTAGCCACAAAATGTTGGAGTTTTCCTTCTAGTAATTTGTGTAGGGCCTGGTTTGAGACTAGGTATTGGTTAAATCTAGTTCTGTCATGGAATATCTTGTTTTGTCCATCTATTGTGATTGAAAGTTTTAATGGGTTTAGTAGTCTGGGCTGGCATCTGTCGTCTCTTAATGTCTGTATAATGCTTGATCAGGACCTTCTGGCTTTCATTGTCTGCATTGAGAATTTAGTCTAATTCTGATAGGTCTGCCTTTATATAGTACTTGGCCTTTTTCGTTTGCAGCTCTCAATATTCTTTCTTTATTCTTTATGTTTAGTGTTTTGATTATTATGCAGTGAGGGAACTTTTTTTGATCTAGTTTGTTTGGTGTTCTGTATGCTTCTTGTATCTTTATATGCGTATCTTTCTTTAGGTTGGAAAAGTTGTCTTCTATAACTTTATATATATTTTGAATATATTTTCTGAGCTTTTGAGTTGGACTTTTTCTCCTTATTTTATTCCCATTATTCTTAGGTTTGGTCTTTTCATGGCGTTCCATATTTCCTGGATATTTTGTGTTAAGCTTTTGTTAGATTTAATGTTTTTTTTTTGACAAATAAGTCTATTTCCTCTATTTTATCTTCAGTGCTTGAGATTCTCTTTTCCATCTCTTGTATTCTGCAGTTTATGCTTGCATGTGGTTCCTGATCATTTTCTTATAATTCCTGTTTCTATAAATCCCTCAGTTTGTTTTCTTTATTGTCTCTATTTTGATTTTCATTTCATCTGTTTGATTGCTTTTTCTTGGTTTTCTTTAAGGGATGAGTTGATTTCTTCCAATTTTTTTTCCCTCCATTTCTTTGTGTGATCATTTTCATTTCCTGTTTAAGGGACTCAGACATTCTTATAAAGTTATTTTTTAGGTCATTTTCTTCTGTTTCATCTATATTTGGTTGTTCAAGTCTTGCTCTTGTAGGCCCACTAGTTTTTGTTGGTTTCGATTTGCTCTTTGTGGTGTCGAGTGTGCTCTTACCTTGTCTACCTATCTTTTCCTCTGATTGGTGTTGTTGGGGCTATGTCTCTGGTGATCAATCTTCCAGGTGCCAGTGGATCCAAGGCTCAGATGGTTGCTCTTCGTGGTGCAGTTATGGCCATGGTTCCAGTAACCCTGGAGGTCACCGGTGTCCCCAAAGATCACTGGTGTTCCTGGAGGTCGCTCAGCGCCCCTTCTGTAGCTCTGCAATACTGGGTGTCATAGGGGCCTGTTCCCATGGAGGTTGCTTGTTTGGGGTTGCTACTTCTGAGGTTTCTGCCTTGGGCCTGCTCTGGCAGAGGTCACTGGTTTAGGCCTGCTCTGGCAGAAGTTACTGGGTCAGGTCTCTTATGGTGGAGGTTGCTGGCTCAGTCCTGCTCCTGTGGAGGTCATTGCCTCAGGCCTCTTCTGGCAGAGGTCACTGGCCCAAATCTGTCCTTGCGGAGGTCCCTGGCTTGGACCTGCTCAGGTTGAGGTTGGGTGAAGGTCGCTGGCTCAAGTCTGTTCCCACAGATGTCCCTGCCTTGGACATGCTCCCTCAGTGTTGTGTCCAGTCTCACAGATGTCTCTGGCTCAGGCCTGCTCCCTCAGCTGTTGCTCCCTTGTACCTGCTTCTGTGAAGGTTGCTGCCTCATGCCTCCTTCCGTGGAGGTTACTGGCTCAGGCCTGTTACCTTGGAGGTCCTTGAATATTTTTTAAACAAAGCCTTATCATTTGTTTCTTTTTTCCCACTGCCTTGATCCCACGAGGGCAAGGCTCTGCGTCTATTTTGGTCAGTAATATCTCTATAGCAAAAGATGTATGTGGGAGGCAGAAATGCATACAAATAGCTATGTTTTTATGAGTGGAGGTACACTGCAGTGCAGAGGGCATAAGAACAGAAATGAGCTGATAAAGGGAATGGCATTGTATGTGGGGCTTTGAGGACTCTCATGGGCAGCAGGCAGAATATCCAGAAGAGTCCCAGTAAGCAGTTGGATGGTTGGATTGAGAAGAAATGGTAGCCAAGGACTGAAATAAGATAGGAGAATCAAAATCGAAGGTGAGCACCCTGAGCTGAGAGCCAAGTGGGCCTTCCTCAGAGGTCATTAAACCAGGCTCCAGCCCTGATGAAGGCAGGGCAGTGAATCTCACCCGATGATACAGTAAAGGGAATGTGTGTGCCTGTCCAAAATTCATAACAGCAGAACCTGGTTCCTGTCCCTCTGTCCGTGAGGGCAGTACCACAGCCAATCTGTGTTTTCCTCTGTCTGTGATGGCAGTACCTCAACCAATCAGTGTTTTCCTCTGTCTGTGATGGCAGTACCTCAGTCAATCAGTTTTTCCCTCTCTCCATGATGGCAGTACTTTGGCCAATCAGTGTTTTCCTCTGTCTGTGATATCAGTACCTCAGCCAATCAGGGTTTTTCTCTGTCTGCAGTCTTTGCCCTTGGCATCACTTCATTTCAAACCACCTGATGATGTTGGACAAATTCACAGGAGTAGAAATAGAACACTTAAGGAAACACTCATCTTTTTCTTTGGGCTTCTCTGAAGCTCTAATTAAATGAAATGGATCTGTTCCCTGTGCTTTAACTGTTTTTTTTTTCTCCTACAGTGCATTTGGGAAGCACACTGTGAATATGTATTTGAGTGTTTTGTTGGTTCTCATTTGTGACAAGGATGGATATGAATGGAATTCACTTAGTATAAAATGTTTACACACTACAGTGAGCACGCCTTTGCTGTGTCTGAAGAGAGACGACATTTTTTGCTTCATCCAGCTTCTGAGGGTGACATGTCAGGAGCTCCTCCTGCCAGGAGGAAACCATGAATTATACTAGAAAATTGAAATTATAATTAGGTAGGGCAGAACTGAGCTCCTATATTCCTTTCAGATAGTGTTGTTTGATTGATGGCCCCGGGGTATTTTATTTTAATATTTCTAAATTATTCCAAGGAAGCACAAGAGAAGTGTCATTGGCAGACTTCACAATGGAATGACCTAGAAACCTTAAAACAAAGAATGGGAATGCAGTCTGAGAAGGATTAGACTAAGTGATGCATTGTTTCTTTGAACTCATTCCCTTGTCTGAGAACCAAAGGCCAATTCCTTCCGTCCTAGAAGGAACTTTCCATCTCAGCTTGGGACCAAAGGAAAATCACAAGAAGAAAGCAAGAGGGCAGCCCAAAGTGCTTCCCTGACTATGGAGCACATAGTCATTCACCTTGGGGATATTTTAAGGGACATAGATATGGCAAATGTGCATTCCTCCCTATCACAGCTGCTAGTGCAGTTCACAGCTGGTGCTTTTGAAATACTATCTGTACAGTTTTTGGCTCAGTGAACTGGCTCTGGAATTTTGAAGCAGGGGCTCAAAGGTGGTCAGTTATCCTTGCCCCTAACCTTCTTAGGAACAAGAATAAAGCCAGACTAGATGTCAAGGGGGCCTGGGGACATCTGGAGGGTTGAATAGACAAGATAAAACAAGAACAAAGAACTATAATGACCTCATAACTGGTTCATCTGGACCATGTAATAAGTCTCAGGTCAGAGAAGAGGAATTTGAAAATCTACCAATGTCTTTGATAATAAGCTAAAAACTTGACTGCATTTATAGTCTTTCCCCTGCTTGATCACCATGAAACCTCAACATGTTTGCATTGCTGCATCTTTGAAGTCATTCAAAGGATCCAGTTCTGCTTTTAAGCACACATTAGTGAACAGAGTTGCAGAGATTTCCTTTTTCCACGGCTTTCAGTGTGACATATAAAGCTTGAAAGGGCCGAATGTGTCTGTAAAGCTGGTCATTTCTATGCTCCAGGGGCGGGATAAGGTTAGAACCAGGGAGACAGAGTTAATGAGGAAGGCCGCTGGTTGTGGCATATTCAATTCACTCAAAACCTGCCTTGTGAATTGTTTAAGTAGAGGACTGCCAAGAGGCAGAGACCAGCCATGGTGTTACAGCAGCCATGAACTCACTGACCAGACTACTTATTTCCCATGTCTGACACTGACTTATGAAAAAGGAAGGAACATGGTAGATCTCAGAAAACTTGGGAAACCAAATCGTTCTATCTCAGGAAAGCAGACGAGAACAGTGGGCATTCATTTAGCTGTCTCTAGTGGAAAGTGGAAAAATTGCTGTCATTGTTTTATGGGCTGGAGTACAATTTTGCATTTCTGACTTCACTCCTATCCTAGTAAAGGGGCATTGAAGAAACTCACTCTTGCTAGAAAGAACTACTTCTTAGAATCAAGAGTGACTGTGCTAAGCCCCCCAAGACATGATTTACTCTTTCAACATATGGTTACAATGAGAAGCAGTGTGAGAATTTGTCAAGTACACAGTAAATTGTCTACAGAGCCAGAGGTAGAAGAAAATTAAAATCACCTTTTTACTTGTCTTGATTTTGCTATGCAATTTACACTGAGATTATATATTGAGGAAGACTCCAAACTCCTATTATAACTTTGAATCTGTTTCATCAGTATCTGCTGCAAAGAATAGGTTCCCCACTCCTCTTTGGTTGTAGAAATCCTATGTTTGCTGCAGAGGTCCTCTTATGTCTCTAACTCAAGTGATTTAGCACCTGGTATATGGACAGCAACTTTCAGAGTCCAGGGTGTTGTTTTACCCAAGTTCTAATTTCTGCAAGTATGTTATAAACTTCCTTAGAAGCAAATCCTACCTTTTCTTTTAGCTCTTAGTATGGAACAATGGTTGAGAAATGAGTAGGTAGGTAGATTCATAAAAACAGCTTAGGAGCCACTAATAGGAATGGATCTGAGAATATAAGTGATGTGCTGTTCTTTCTGATTATATAAAGTCGTAAATAGGCGGGGGAAACTCACATTTCCAATTGGCAAGGAACACCTATTCTGTTTATTACTGTTCCCTCCAGGAACCCTCTCACCCTCCCACCTCCCCTCATTCATTTTATATACCACATTTAAAATTGGAGCCATAACCTTGTTCAAGAATGTGCAAAACAGGAACATGGTAATGAACTGTTGCTGCTATAAACGTGATGAATGGCTTGTGGAGGAAGGGCATGAAATGGAATCTCAGGCCGGTGATTAGCTCTGCACATTCCTCCTTAAGAACGCCCATGGACCAGCAATGTTCACTCCGCTCTGGGTTCCCTTGGGGCTTTGTTGCAGGACTGTCACTGGGCCTTGGCTTCACAGGGAGGAATGAATAAGATCTCTTTGTTTCTTCCCAGCAACCTGAATGCTTTCCCATGGTGTGCCCCTTCCAAACTAAGCTCACTCACAATTCTAGCCGCATTTCCCTGAAGAAACCTTATGGTGCTACCCCGGCTTGCACTTTCCCTCTGACTTCTGCACACCCCAGACTTCAAGGACACAAGTGATGTATTCAGTCTCCATTCTTGCCTAAGCTACAGATATCCAACAACAAGGAGTGCTTTGGTCAGTGTGCTCAGATGTTCATACAGTGGCAGGCTCTGGAAAGAGATGAATGCACATCAAAGTTTTTGGTGCACAGCTATTCCTGGAGCACCAACAGAGTGCCTTTTAAAAATAGCAAGGCACTTTTATAAGTGACTAGTAAGACTAGACACTCAGGCCTGCTTCAACTAATAAATATTATCTGACATTGGAAAAAATAATATTCACACTTTTCCCCTATAATGTGTCATTGAACTGATAACAAGAGGTGCATACTTTTACATACATTTGGTGCTTGGTTTCTTACTATTTTGTGTATGTTTTATCAACTACCCTGGAATGGAGTGCTCTGTTCCTTTCATGGCACACCACACTTTTTTTTTTAGCATGGGACTAGTATTTGGTGGGCCTTGTTATTCACTGTTGTTTACTACTCCCGGACCAGAAGCATTGGGTTCTGCTGGTTTCTATTGACTCTTACTTTCCATCCAGGCCTCTTTAACCAGCTTTTTTTTTTTTTATAGTACTTGGAGCCCAGTAGTTGGAATGCTCATTAACATTTGATGTGTCTCATGGTAGGAGCCACTAAGCAGGAGCTCATGAAGTACTCACTGAGGTTAACTAGATGAATTCTTTCCTGGACATGGTAGCACATACCTAGCATTCAGTACTTGGAAAACAAAGATAGGAGGATCCATGAATCAAGGCCAATCTTGTCTGCATAGCAACTCTGAGGCTAGATTGGGTTACATAAGATCCTCACACTAACTGACTGTTTTTTCAAGATGAAGTATTATGTCTTGATCAAAATGTTTTGGTTGAGTCTACATAACAGTAGAATGTTAATTTTAAGAGAGGGTCAAGAGGTTGAGAGAAGTAGAGGAAAGAAATGACAAACTCAATAAATTTTGTTGGCTTAAGAAATTTTCTTTTAAAACACATTGACAGCTCAAATTGGTGTGTGTGTGTGTGTGTGTGTGTGTGTGTGTGTGTGTATGTGTGTGTACCTGTGTGTGTATGTATGAAGGTTAGAGGTCAGTGTTCCTCTCTACCCTATTTCTAATACAGAGGCCCTCACTAAACATGGGGCTCACTGACTGACTAGAATGATTGATCAGTGAGCTCTGGGCATCTGCCTGCCTCAAAGTCCTCCCTGATTCCTGTCAAGTTGGGCCAATTTTTAATAATGGATGTATTTACTGAAGCATTGGATTAGTCATGGTTTGGATCATACAACCATCTTTTCCAAGAGCATGCTCAATGCTGAGCAAACCACACAATCACTTATCTCAGCCTCTGTTAATGGGTTGGTGTGGGAAGCTAAGGCATTGATAAGAGCAAGAGGAGTAAGTGAAGCAAGACGACAACCCAGCAGTGTCGCAGCTGTCACTACAAATCAAATGGAGAACTGTGTAAGTTTGAGTTTATATACATCCGACTTCTCTCCATCTTTCTATACCAAGGGTTGCCTTCTCTACACTTGGTAATGTCTCAGGTAGCTACCATCACTGCATGAACTTTTTAATAAGAACACCTGGGCCCTAATTTTGGTCTCACCATTTTTCAAATACACGATGCTGGGAAAGGCATATAATCTCTTCAAGTTCAACCTTCTCTCTATAAAAGTGAATTGGAGTGATAGTAGGGTTGCTCTAGCTAAATAAGATAATGTATGCAAAGTGATTCCTGTAGTCTTCTGAAAACATGAGCCAACAAATTGTTTTTTATGTTGTTGTTGTTGTTCAGCTGTGGGGTGACTCCTGGATATCAGAGACTACACATTGCCCATAGGAGGCAGCAGTGGTCGGCACATCAGCCTCGTCTAATAACTCTCTAATGTACTGACTTCATTTTGGGGTCTATGGGGATTTTATTGAATTATTGCTTTATGGATGGATTATTCTTCTCTTGGTATGCATGGCTTCTCCTAGAATTGCTCACAAGTAGAACAGAGCAAACACACAGTAGATGCATTAATCAGAGGCAGGTGCCTGCAGCCTGAAGATGCTCCTTATAAGCCTCATCCTCACAGACAAATAGGGAGTGACGGAAGTTGCAATCATTCATTCCGTGAACCCTGATGAATCACTTGATGTATTAACTGGTGTCGTCCATCTTTCTGTACTTGTCTTGGGCATTTGACTGGAGTCTATAAATCTCCTTCCTTCAGAAAGTCTCAACCAGTGATCTCTGAATTGACCTTCCTTCCATGGAGTTAGTGTGAGGCTTACTCTCTGTGCTGGGCGTGCATTTGTTATAGGGCTTGGGACTGCATTCAGTACACTACCTTACCCTCCTAAGCCAAATGCTTGTTTTACCAAATTAAAGAGTTACATTGCACTTGATTTCACTGAGTTTTATATGTCAAACAAAGCAAGAAGGAAGGAGATTTAAGGAAAGGGATGAGACTACATTTTAAAACAACCATGTGAAGACTGACAACAGGCAACTGGATGTCCCCTCTGTCCTTTCTAATGGAGTGAGTCAGGAAAGCATTATCAACATGATTATGGGAAAAGCACCATTTCCCCATATGTAAGTTTTTGTATGGGTGGATGGTCCATCTAGAAACGTTGTATCACATGGATGAAGATACTGCAACTAGTAATTTAGTCTTTCCGAGTTGCTATGTTCTTCCCCTTTTTTCTTTTTATTCTTATTCTAAAGGACAATTATCTTTGAGGAATTTGCGAGGAGCCTCTTAGGATTTCAAGGTCATTAAGTTCTTTAGATTGTTTTCTTCGCCAAGAGAGAAAAATTAAGAAGAAAAACAATGGAGAATCTGACTTATGCAATGAGTTTGATTGTGATAATTATTCAAAGTGTATCTAATATTAGTTTTAAATTATATAATGTAGTATCACTTCATACATGTACATTTTAAATATATTGATCATATTTTAGTATAGCTAGAGAAATTTTTGGGATAAGAATTGTAAGCTCTAAAGTGGTTTTCTTCTTATAACCAAACCAAACTAAAATGTGTACATGTTTGTGTGTGTGTGTGTGTGTGTGTGTGTGTGTGTGTGCGCGCATATAGCTCTGTAAGGTTGAAAAAGGAACCGAGATGTTAAAGACGACAAATTGCCAAACTGCCTGTTATTCTAATTCCACTGAGCCCTGCCCCATAATAGCTTCTTTTGAGAAATTTGGGGAGAGCAAAACATAGAAGCACGCATGATTGGAATGAGACACCACTAAGACAATGGAGCATATGTGATATCATTCCTCTTACCTTGCATTTGCTGCACTTTTAATTTAGCAAAGAACCCACATGTTCATGTACAAATTACATGTTTGCAAAGCATTTGACGTCGAACGTTGCTATGCACAGACTCTTTAGATCTTCGGAGCCCCTGGGATGGCTGACTTCCACTGCATTCACATACGCTCTCCTCTGGCATTTATCTCTCATCCTTGTGCATTTCTTTCCATGGCTATTTAAATTCTGAAATGGACTGAGCTGTAAAAACACATCCCTGGTCATTTGGTGTCTGTGTGGGCTGCCCAGGGTGAATCTGAGTCCTGCAAGGGAGATTATGAAGTGTTAGACTCAGTCAGTTTGTTTGCTGAAGAGGGGACAGGTGAGTAAGCCCAGAGTCCATGTGAGTCTTTGGCTGTCTAGAGCATCTTATTAAGTCACATAAATGTCCCAGATGGATGCAGTTGGGATGGGCATGGACCAAATGAGGAAATAAAAATAAATAGTTTGTGCATTGATTTAGCTTGCCTTTAGATCACATCTTCTTTATTTTAATACTATCCTATTAAAACATAACTAGCAAGAGTCTCCAGAGCAGAGTCATGAGGATATTAGTAACCTGAGTATCATGCTGCCTTAACTGTACCTTCTCTGGGTAGATACAAACTTCGAGTCCTGACAGGGAAGAAAAGGAGGACAGTTTATCTTGTACATCTGTGAGTGCTGTTCTGAGGCCTCTCGCAGAGCCCACCTTTACCAAGAAAGGTCAGAAGGGCAAAGTGTGCTGATGCAGAAATCTTAAAAGCTAGAGATGTCTCAGCTGTTGATTACAAAATGGAAGATAACTGTGCTTTCTGGCAAGCTAAAAATGCCTTGAGTAGTATCTGTCAAGTCTCTCCACTTAGCTGCTGAATGTGATGCCAAGAAGGAGCCAGAGTGAATGATGAATGTGTTGGAGAATGACATGGCATGGAGATGGGAGATCGCAGGTGGAAGATGTGATTACGGGAAACAGAGCTTTCCCTGGGCTACCGAAAGCTTCACAGTCCACCCTTCCCCAACCTTTCCCCCTTAAAATCCTTCCCATCCCAGGACTTCCCACTCAGGCTTCTTGGGTGAAGTGTAAGTGACTGGGGTGTGGAGAGTAGTAATGCAGTAATTGGGATTGTCTTCAAAATTTAGGAACCCCATTTTCCTTTCAGATTTGTTTGTTCTTTTGCCAATATATAAAAGAAATAAAAGCAAAGCAAATGAGCAAAATCCCCTGGATAGGAATATAGAGTTAATAAATTATTACCTTCCTGAACTTGGCAGTTGTTAGATACTATAGAGGTCAATTTTAAGGACCCTTTTAGAAACAGTTGAAGGCAAAGAGACTTATGGGAAATTCTAGACCACAAGAACAGGAAAGGTGGCAAGAAAAGAGCATCTGCATTCTCATTCGAAGCAATAAATACAAAGAAGATACTTATTTTCAGAACATATACAAAGAACAGAAATGACATAGGACCCATTTTCTGCACACTAACTCTTCTTAACCTGACTTAGTAATGACAACTTAATGGATCCCACTCTTATTTTTCCCAACTGCTACGTTCATTTGCAACTTACTAGGCAAGTCTCAGCCTACGAATTCTTAGAGCTACATAACTCTTAGTGGAAGTGAATTGGTGCAGTAGAGCTGGAAAGAGGAGCACTCCAAGGATAGGCTTCCTTTGCTCTGAAGCTCATTCAGCACAAAACCACTTGGGACTCGGTTTCTGAGGGTCCAGATGTTCAGGAACAGAAGCCCTCTCCACTAGTAAGTTTCACATGACACCAAATAAAGTTTCAATAGCCTTTGATTCCCCTGAGTTCTCTAACTTTATAGAGTAATTCTGTAAAATGACAGTTGCAGTGCTTATGATATGGTTGGTTGAGTAAGGGTATTTGCCATTCAACCTGACAACCTCATGTGTTTAAGCCACTGGGCCACACACATGTGTACATGGCTTGTGTGCACCTTCCTGAATGTAGTAAAATATATACAATAGTGTTTGCCAATACAATATATCTCTTTTTAATTTTTAATTAGAATTTATTATATGGCTATAACTATTCTAGAGGTACATTAACATCATTACGGAAGCATGAAAAGAGCTACTGTTTGTATCTATCATAGAAAGTGGAATTAAAAACATTCCCAAATATTCAGATATGTGGTTTTCCAAAGGCCCATGGGATGGTGATGGTAAAATGCGACCAGTATCTTAGAGGCACTGAACTTCTTTCCCCATCTGGAATCTACCAAGTCCATACTGGCCTCCCATTTTCCACAGACACCTATGGATTTGACATTGCCTCTTTCTTGCTAATTTCAGCAAACAGGACCTAAGGCCTTTCTTCATTAATTGTAAGAAGCGTAAAGGGCTGGACTAGGAAGGGCCTCAAGAACCCTTGTAAGGAAGTGTCAAGAGGGCAAAGCAACAGAACTCAGTTGCCCTTACTGCTGTAGTTTCCTGACTTGTTTCCTTTCTTTTCTTCTGTCCAGAGTGAGCCCCAAGGACTGAGAATCAAGAGGAGCTTCGACTTTGTCTAGTGTCTGGGCACCTGTGCTCACTCTAAATTCCCTCTGTTAAACCAACTTTTCCCTCTGTGATCTGGCCGTAGAGGCTATGGTGTCAGGCCAGTGTGCTTGTTTTTATATGCAAATAAATCACTTGATTATATTTCTTGTCCTTATGTTATCATGAATATTTCAAATGAATTTTATATGGTTCATATTTATGGTTTGGGAGCTATTTTACTTTTTGGCTCACTGCCGTCTCATCTGCATATACCATATCTCAGCTGATGTTGATTGGTCTCATTTACATATTCATCATGCTCCTATTTTCAAACATATTTTGTTATAAACTGGCTTTTCTCCCCCCCTCCTGTGTTATAATAACACGTAGATGTGTTTTTAAATTGTACTCATTTCCATACATAATTTTTCTGGTTACCATAAATCACCACATTGTCACCTACTCCCCCCACTTTATTCAGTACAATCTTCACACTTTATACCAAGCTGACATATGGCTCCAAAGTAATTAAAGACAATGTAAACAGTTTACAGTGTACTTTGCAAAGCCACTTCACATTGCAGAGAGTTTAATGATTTCCATTTACTCCCAGCAAGTCCCAAAGCAAAGAAGAGTTGGGAGGCTTGAGATAAGGATGCTGATGAAGGCTAGAATGTGAACAGTGGCTCTGTCATCGTTAATGGGGAAGCTTTGTTTTACCCAGAAGACTCTCCTGCTAACTTTTCACAAAAACAGAACTGGGTTAATGAACCAGGAAGACTCATCTGCGAGGGTTAGGATGTATACTCAACTCTCCTTTCTTTTTTGATAGAAAAAAGCATGAATCTTTTGTAATTGTAAGGAGGAAGAGATGCAAGTCCATCAGTGTTATGGATACAGAATGGGAAGTTAAGGTGCTAGACAACATTATGAATAAAGAGGTATCGTTAACACTTATATACTTGGTTGATAGTTGGATGCTTATACAGCATGGGGGTGAGGGAAATAAAGATGTGCAATCTCAGAATCTGGGCAATCTAGTTAAGTCCATGAACACAAAGCACATTCTACTTTGGAATATCCAATAAGAAGCTAGAACTAATGGGCCAAGCAGTGATTTGATTAATACAGTATCTGTGTGGCTATTTCAGTTCTGGATGGCCAGGATGAACAAACAAACTCCCAACAAAAGGAATCTATAGGTAGATAAGCATGAGAGTCTATGCAGACACTGGTAATTATATGGTCATAATTAAAATACAGTCCAAGATAAAAACTACATGAGAAGTTATGTGCAAAACCTGTGCTGTGAACATTTGTTAGACTCTTTTCTGTTCTGAGAGGCAGAAGAAAATAAACTCTCAACTGGCTTAAGGAAAAGAAGGGGATTTAATGGTTCATTTAACTCTATGTTCAGAGAGAAAGAACAGCTTTAGAAACAACTTTATTCAAGTTCTAGTGTCTCTAGGACTTGGGCTCTCTCTGAGTCTTTCCTTCTATTATGTGAGTTTTATCCTCATCAATACTCATAGTGGATAGATGGTGACAATTGTCTGTCTTCACTTCTTTGTGGCATTCTATTCCTAAAAAAAGATCTGACTTTTTCATTGCTCAATTCCATGAAAGCCTCAAGATTTATGACTTGCCCAGATTACAGAAGCACTCCTCTAGCAGTCACTGAAGCTAAGAGACGTGGTGTTCAAACTGCCTGCCACCTAAGTTATGAGCTCATCTCCAGAGCTGGAAATGTCTCCTTCAACCACATGTACTTAGTGTGAGGAAGAAAAGACCTACAAACAAAACAATCCACTCTGCTGCAGGGGTGCGTGACATAGTAGAAACTCTGATACGCGGGTAAACAAAGTCTGCAAAAAAAAAAAAATTAGTTCCGCCATGAAGAAGAGCAGTGTCTCTGTGTGGTTGGGGAAGACTTCTGGAGGAGAACTGAGAGCTGAAGGATAGCAGGAGTTTCTGATTAGCATCCTCCTCACAATAATTATTGTACTTAACTTTCGCTGAGGACTTCACCATGTGCCAGGTACCAAACGAAGACTGCTGCAATCATGACTTTCCCCATCCTCTCCCAAAGTCATTAGATCTGGCAATATTAGTTGTTGCTTGAGAACTTTGATAATTAGACAGCTTTGAAGAATCTGTAGCCAAATCACAAGTGAGTGCAGGTGAAGAGGTGACTGAATGAGAGGGAGGAAGGAGGGTAGGAGAGGGTATTCTTTCAGTGGTATTCATGGTGAAAACAGAGGTAAATGCATGGCGGAAGGGAACATTTAGGAGAAAGTGTTTCCCTTTTCTCCTTTCAGTAAGGATAGGAGAGAAACATGGTCATATGCAGAATGAATTAAAGAGATTTACGGAGAGGGAGATACTGGAGATGAAGCCAGTATTTATTAAATGTAGGAAGTAGGTTAAAAAATAAAGACTTTTACTTTAGGTGAAAAGGATGGTCATAGGAAGGAGATGAGAACTTAGCCGTGACAAAACAGGATGTGAGACAGTGTGGGGATGGTGATCCTGGGGACTACAGGAGCAGGTGGCTTCCTGAGACCTGCGAGATAGAGGTGAGAAGAGTTCAACGCCAAGAGTAATTGCACTTTATACCTCATTGCAATTGACTCAGCTAACTTATAAAGACAAGAGGCAACAGATGCTGTGTGGCGACACTGTTACTGAACCAGCTTCCTCATTCCTTGTATTATTGTTATGTCAGCTCGCTTTGGCCAGCTCTTTAACCATACAATGGTCTCGTTGATGCTGAATGTCCTGTGAGGGGCCAGCCATATTTGCCAGATAAAATTTTATGAGGTGGGTTATTTTTGATAGTCATTATTTTTTATCTACGCGAGTGGTAGGATGTTTGGGGGATCCAGGAGTGCTTCTAGTCATCTAGTATATGTCACATCATTGGCCAGGCATTGGCTAGTCTACCAAGGAACAAATCTCGCAAACTCTATGACTTTCGTGGTAAGCTCTATTAAGATGAATGCCTGTCCTTGTGTTGAATATCTTTACCAGCTGAGAACATTGGAAGACAGAACATTTTAAACTGAGCTCTCAACTAACATGACAATGAAGTTCTCTTTCTCAAATACAGAATGAGGAAGCAAAGGCCTTAAAGGAAACCTCAAGATTACATAGTCAGTTTTACAGAAGCTAGCAATTAACCAGGACTCTGGCCACTGTCTTGCAAGCAGATGGTTTAATTATGAAAGCATGGGGCTTTCCTCCCTACTTTGTGTTCCATTTGTGAATAGATCATGTTCTCTCTCCCCTGGACATCAGTAAGAAATTGTCTTAAAGTGGGGGGACCAAGTAGGTGGGAAAATCCTACAGCTTCCAGGAGAAACACATGAGCTGGAGGGTAGCTTTCACCTTATTGCCATAAAAATATTTCCTTTTCTGAAAACTCAGTACATCTCTAACTGTACCTACTGACATGTAAGTATTGAATCCTGGCTGTGTCATTGCGGAGAGCATGTCTCCCTTCTAAAATCCTCCAAGGAAGCCAAAGGCCTTCAAAGGAAGGGCATATTACTTGTGGTGTGAGAGGATTCACTCTGGGTTTACTCTTGCACCCCGCCTTGAGAAAATTCCATTTGGAGTCTACTCTATGTTTAACTACATCAATAAAAGTCAGTGTTTGCTACAGCAAAGGAGACTTCGTGGCCAGTCCTGCAAATGTTCTCAATACTTACACATGTTTGTGAATCAGTGACTATTTATTGTGCATATGACTCAGAAACCAGAAGTCTAAATGATAAGGACAGAGACGTTAGCCCTTGCTGTTGATTCAAAGCTAACCAGTGCTAGTAGGAGGATGTCTTTAAAAGAGAAAGGCTGTAAACAGAAAAAAAAAATGATTTCTTTTATGAGTTATCTAATCTATGGGCCCTGGAAAGTAAATCATTTTGCAAAACCACACAAGAGTGATGGAATATTAGCAATTGTTTCTAACCACCATTGGTAAGAAGTATGATAAGAAAGGAAAAGGGAAGGCATGCAAAAGATTTTTGGAATACCCAGTGACTTTTAAATGCAGTTCTTCCCAAGGAATAGAGGTTCTAGGATGTGTTCTTAACCACCAGATCTATAGGTGCTCAGGACTTACATACATCACTATAGGGCTTATATATAACATGCATAATCTTCCCACATAGTCATGCATACTGCAACATAAATCAATTTTAGCTTACTTGAAATACATAATGCAATGCAAACCTGCATAAATAGTTGTATTATTATATCAGTTATAGAATAACAATAATAAGAATTATACACATACATACACACATCAGAATATTTTCTCCCAAATATGTTCAACCCACGCTTTGTTGAATCTACAGATAAGGAGTCATTGAAAAGGATGGACACATGTATAGAAAATCATGTTAGACATGGCACAAGGTCACCACCCATGGCCCACCTGGGGCATTCACACAGCAACATCAGATACCTACATTTTCTCTAGGTCCTCAAATCCAGAAAACGATCCTTTTGGGATGACTCGAAGCTTGGTGAGCACAAACCTCCTGAAAAGAGAGTGGGTATAAAGCATTATAATCCACCGGATCATAAACAATTGAGTGCTTGATGAATTCCATCAGGTAACACAAACACACATGGGATGCCTGCCATGAGAATAAGGCTTCAGATTGTTTCCCATTGTTCCCTTCCTCACAGAAAAGCACTTGTCCAGGCTCTGTTTCAAGAAACACTGAATAGCAGAGATGAGCAAGGGTTGGAGCCCGTCAGTCATGAGACCCTTCTACACATTGTCCTCCACTCATACTGAGCTGACCTTCCATCCCATTCATCAGGGGAAAGGGGAATCAGGAGAAAAGTTTTGACTGTTCTCACATGTTCACTGCAGTGAGCGCACCTGCTGCCAGTCCTCCTGGTACCATGGGTGAGCTGTCCAGCATCATGCCCAAGAAGAGTCCCTCCCACCCATACTCCACCATTTCCCTCTCCTCCAGGAAAACACCCCAGCAAATCTCCCTGCCTCTTTCATACATCTCATGCTTGTATGTCCGCCCTCTGCTGAATTTCACCATCCATATACAAGTATGTCACTGTTTTCCCTGTTCATGAAATCCTCTCTTTGCTGCAGCCACTTCTGGTTTTCTGACATCTCTTTTGTTTAAAATGTCTGTCTCACCCTTGTGACAAAACAACTCCCATAGGGTCCTGCTCCTCTCCTGACTCAGGGAAAATACAAATTGCTAACAGTGGCATTCCGAACCTCACAGGAGCTTCCAGCTCTCTGTTCTCTAGCTCCTTTAACCTCGTGTTTGCTTCAAAGTTTGCTAAACAGCTTAATTAATAGTAAGAGTTTGCAATGCATGCGCTAAGTAACATTTTCAGGTTCATCCTCCTATCATGCCCACAGACAGCCTCCTGACTTGCCTCTCACCTTCTATTCTCTCAAAATTCACCTTCTCAGCTGGGTTTTTTCTGACCTCTCTATGTAAAATGACAACACCCCCTGACATGTCCCCTGGCCCACTTCCCTGCTTAAAATTTTCCTCATGATCCTTCTGGCATGTTGTACATTTTTCTTTCTTTCCTGCCTTTTCACATAATTGTCTCTTCCCCTTGAGAGGCGTGAGAGCTCCACGGGGGCAGAGACTGTTTTCCGAGTTGTCACCTAGACCTGGCACATCACAGTTCTCTCTGAATGGGTTTTTACAACACCGGTGCCTGACGGGAGAGCAAAGCAAGGGATGTTTAGGAAATGCTTCAAGCACAAGCTGCCTTGCATGCTTAAAGTCGGCCTGGAGTTTCAGATGTTCTGAGCTACACTGTGGGCATGCAGGCCTTTTCTCTCCTGTTGTTTGAGCTTGGCTATTGCATGCTCCTGCTCCGTGATGAGAAGCCATGGGAGAGACCAATTCTCCTGTTTCCTACCACTTCTGTAGCTCTAGTAACAGGCTTCTTTTCTAAAAGTTTCAAGGACCACGCCTGTATTAGGTTGTTCAAGGTTATTAAAACAATTAAGATTTTTAAAAAGTCTATAAAATTTATTATTAAAAACTTGAAAAACAAAACAAAAAGCAACTCACACAACAGACCCAAAGACTATACATCTCAATGAACTTCTATATAGTCGAATAGTCATTTGGAATGTAAGCTATGTAGGGTCACACTGGATTTTACACTCTCAGTTCTGAACATATTTTTATGTGCTTTTACACTTGAAAGCAGTTTTCAAAAAAAAACAATTTTCATTTTTTCCAGAAGTCTTAAATAAATCATAACAGATATCACTTTAACATGTATGGCTGTGCTTGTACAAAAGTGTCAAAAAATTGTCAAAAGCCCAAAGTAAGAAACTGAATCCCAGATGTTATTCTAAGCCAGTTTGAGTTCAAATCAGAATCTGAAGAGGGAGGGGAGAATGAGTTTGATTTCCAGATTTGGTAACCAAGGAATTTGTATATGGATGCCAAACTGGTCTGCCAGGTAACAGAGGGTAAATGAAAAGTCTCTGCCAACCTCTTCTCCTCTCCCTCCCTTTTCTCCTCTCCCTTCCCCTCAACCCTCGCTCTTATAGTCATTCTTTCCCCCTTATCTTATATGCATCCCAGAAAGAAATGAACAGAAAATACAGGCTAGTCAATTTTCATTGAAATAGCACCCAGGAAATACTCCATAATTTGTGGAAAGCTATAAATCCTCAGATTCAGAAAACCCAAGCTATCCTACAAAAAGAAACCAAATTTCATTGCTAGATATCTGAGAATAAAAACTATGGATCTATAAGAGAAAACATTTTTAAAGCAAAAAGAGAGAAAAAGACAAAAATCTTCAAAGGGAAAGAATTAGAAAAATTTGTAAGAATATCTTCAAAACTATTAGAGAAAAGCAATTGTTAATTGAGAATTATGTGACTAGAAAATTACCATTCAAATATGAGGGTAAAATAAAGACAAAAGGATAAATTTAATTAAAGACTAAAAACTTTTAGCTAGATAATTCCTTTAGATAATAGGAAAACTTAATTCAGTAGGAAGACAGACACTCATATGCATACACACACTGTGGAGTCTAAAAATTAGTACCCTTCATTGACTAGGTAGGAATTCATAATAGTCAGAAAACCCACCAAGTCAATAAGCAATAGTAAAAGATATTGACCCTGAACTAAGTCACAGAGCAAATTAGTGTGAAAATAAAGAACTTTCTTGGCAAGAATGCAATTGCTCAGTCACTTAGAAAACAGTAAAAGATAATCTACTCCTTTACCTCAGCACACATACACCCATATGGAAAATCAACACAAAATATTAGCACTCCTTTAAATCACACAAAGAAGAAATTACAATCATAAGAAGATTTGGGGTAATATAAGAAAATAGAATATAAAAGTAGTTAAGCTTTTACTCATACACAGCTTTCAGCTTTAAAGTATTATAGTATTAGAAGGGACAGAAAGACAGAATATTAATGAGCTAAGCTTCTGTCAGAAGAAACCAGCAGAAGATGGATTGAACTGTTGAAAGAGAAAAACCATAAGGCAGTGTTTCCTCATTCTATTCCTGGATAGAATTTAAAGTGAAACCCAAAAGCAGTATGACAAGAAACATTGGCGTGATTATTGGTATTGATTGTCAGCTTGACAGGATCTAGAATCATGTAGAAGATCCTTTGCATGTGTCAGTGAGCGAGTTTCTAAGGTGTTAATTGTGGTTAGAAATCCTTTATTTAAATGTTGGTGCAATCTTTTAATTGCCTGGGGTCCCAGACTGAGTAAAAAGTAGCAAGCAAGCTGAGCACTAGACTTGATCGGCTGGATTCCTTGCCATGAACACAAGGCAACAAGCTGCCTCAGGATCATGCCACTTCATGAGCCACTGACACCTTAGCTGATGTCTTAGTCAGGGTTCACTGCTGTGAAGACATCACAAGCATACCTCCTCTTAGAAAAGAAAACATTTAATTGGAGCTTATTTAAAGTTTCAGAAGCTTAGTCCATTATCATCGTGGTGGGGAGTCTGCTGGTCTGTATGGGAACATGTTCCTGGAGAAGCAGCTGGCAGTTCCATATCTGCATCCACGGGCAGCAGGAAGAGAGGGACCCTGGGTTTGGAAGGGGCTTTTTGAAAAACTCAGAGCCTACCCCCAATGATACACTTCCTCCAACAAGGGCACACCTCCTAATCTTTTCAAATGGTGCCTCTTCCTGGACCAAGTATGGGGGCCATTCTCGTTCAAACAACCACAGTGGACTATCCCTTCAAACTGTAAGATGAGCAAGCTCTTCTTCCCTTTTCAGGAATTTGATTGCAGTAAA
Source organism: Microtus oregoni (assembly GCF_018167655.1). Taxonomy (NCBI): domain Eukaryota; kingdom Metazoa; phylum Chordata; class Mammalia; order Rodentia; family Cricetidae; genus Microtus; species Microtus oregoni. The sequence goes on along the minus strand of NW_024543093.1, from coordinate 19,609,055 downwards.
GAGAAAACTAATTATTAGTAATACAGTTGAGGAAACAAAAGACTGTCAATGAGTATCAATATAATTGCTGAAACAAGAGACTGGCAAGTTTTGGGAAGATGAAACACCCAGGAGACACTACAGCTTGATAAACAGTCCTTGAGCGAGAACAGTTTGACATATAAATTTTGACTTTTTATGATGATGTAAAGGCAATATGCTTTCAGGAGATGCTGTAATTCTAATTTTAAATTTTGGTCTTTTCCTGGCTACCATTGTGAGCCACCAAAATGAGCCATAGCCATGAGGGAAGGAAAGGAAACAACAAACATTTTACAGTGGGTGCTTGTTCTTGGGTATTATTTGAGGGTTGTTTTTAGACTAGCTCACATCATTGAGGATAGCAAAAGCCGTGAATACTCAAGTAAGTACTTCATATAATATATATATATATATATATATGCATATCTAGCTTATATATGCTTTTCTATATACTACTTATCTCTAATTACTTATGGTATCTAACACAATGTAAATACTGTAGGTTTGAGGAACGTGACATTAGTATTAAAAAATCTTTCTGGTCCAAGGTTGATTTGGTACATGGGTACAGATGCCCAACTATTATGTGTTGTCACTGTTTTTCTGGATATACGTATTCAATAAATTACATTAAATATTCATCAATTTGTCATTAAATAGGCTTTGTATTAAATGGTGTTGTCCAACCACAGGGCAGTTTAAGTGTTCTGGGTGTGTTTAAGACAGGTCAGGCTAGGCTGTAATGTTTGGTAAGTTAAGTCTGAGAATGCAATTGTTTTTAACTGAATATAGATCCTTTTCATAAAATATATTTAATTATGGTTCCCCCTCTCCCAACTCCTCCAAGATCTTCCCTACCTCCTCAAATAAAATTTTAAATTTCAATATTATCAACTGATTTAATGGATTTATTCATGGTGAGTCAAAAGGCATCTGTATTCATAAAGTTTAATCATTACATAAACTTTCCATTTTATAGCTGTAAAGTTAAGATTTGCTCTGCTTATTTTTAGAATGAGCAAGAAATTATTTTTGTAATATTTACAGTTTAGTGTAGTGGTTTAAAGATCTCGTAATTCTAGGCTGAAGAAATGATCCAGTAGTTAAGGGCACTGGTTGCTGTTCCAGGGAATTTGGTTTAATTTTCAGCATGCAAATGATGGTTCACAACCATCTATAACTCCAGTTCCAGGGAATCTGATGCCCTCTTCTGGCCTCTGCAGGAACTATGCACATATGTGGTATACAGACATATATGAAGGCCAAACACCCATACACATACAATTAAAATACTTTCATAATTCTATCATTAATGACATTTATTAGAGGCAATTATGTTTGCTTGAATGTTTATTGAAGACAGTTGAAATGCTAACACTGTAAAATGTATTAATATACCAAGTTTATTTTAATCAACAATTTCTGATAATTCATTATGGTTTTGTTACTCTAATTATATTCAACTAATTTCAAAAGCATGGGCAGATTTCTCCTAAGTAAAGAGCGAATATAAAAACATTATTGTTGATAAGTTTTCATTTTAGGAATAAGGAACATGAGACTAACAGAATAACTTTAAAACACACTGCAAAGTTTAAGTTAGCCTTCAGAGAGTAAACAAAAAACAATTAAAAAGTAAGAGCAACAATAAAGTAAAAATGAGAATACAGAGAACTGATAAAATGGAAACTGATTTTGTAGAAAGATTAATAGAGTAGAAATAAAATGTGTTATACTGTACAAGACACACACACCCAGATACCACACACAGAGAGACACAACACACAAACACACCACACATATATACACAACACACACACATACATATCCCACACACTACACACATGGCTGGAGAGATGGCACTTCAGATATAACTTTAAATGACAGAATTCCAAGAAGTTTTTTAGATATTTTATTTTTTAATTTTTCATTTTCTTTATTCTTCTCTCATATAATATACATCCCAACTGTAACTCCCCCTCCTTCCCCTCACTCTCCTCCTAATAGAACCCACCTACATCCCCTCTATTCTAGATCCTCTGTTTTTTCTTTCTCTTCAGAAAACAGAAGGCCTCTCAGTGGTATATATAATATATTCCTCATTCAAAATCAAACAGCACAGGAAGTTTTCATAGAGACAGAATTAGGACAACTACCTCAGATAGATACAAGACACTGCATAGTTTGGTGAGTCATAGTTTAAAAACTTTTCATCAAATATCAAGGTCAAACAAAATGATTTCAGAAGTGTACTCTGGCTCTTGAGATCAGAAAAGAAAACCCCAACTTTGTAAAAACTACCCAAGACACTGCCATAGCGAGAAAGAAAATTTCTTTCAGGCTGTCTGGTGTAGTTAGTGTAACCTGGCAGCAAAGCCAGACAGGGACAATATAATAAAAAATAAAGATAAAAATCTCATTAGTATAAATATACAGTCTGAAATAACAGCAATAATGGATGTGCCATACAGTCTAAATAAAAAAATATCAAGTTGGGTTTCCCAAGAATTTCAAAGTTGCCATATATTAGACAACTCTTCAAATAAAATTGCAATATTAAAAGAAAGAAAAAAAAACATAATTTCTCTAATAGGCATACATCTGATAAAACCCTTCGTCTAGGCTATACTTCCTTTGTCTAGGAATTTGTAAGTCTAAGGAGCCATCTTTTCAATGTTCGGTCCTTAGACCTGTTGGCTTCACCACATTTAAATAATAAAGCCTGCACATCAAGACCTATAAAGATGCCGCCATAATTGTTAAAATGAGGATAGCCAGTCCCAGAACCGGCACAGAGTTTATTTCTGCATCAAGAGGTAAGGCAGCACTCAGCACTGTATCCAAAAAGGGTGACCAAATGTCAAGACCTGGCAAAGCTGATGGCTGTTTGATAGATATTATTTGTATCATTCTTTATTCCTTATATGTGAAATATTTCATGATCAACTTTGGAAGACTGAGATTCCCAAGCATCTTTTATTTATTTGTTTGTTTTAGAGCAGGGCTGTTAGAAGTGCCATCAGCCTGCCTTTGGGAAGGTGGCTCCTTTACCACATTCTGTTAGGGGCAGAATGCACACCAAAGGTTGCTACAATTCATAATTCACCGAGATGCCTCCTGAAAAGAAACTGCTTTGTTATTTGTTATTAGTCTGTGCTCTTATGTGATAAGTGGGGTGGGCAGGTGGATTTTTATTCCTTCTTTCCCCATGTTGGGGAGCTTTAGGTCTTCCTTGAGCTCTGTCTCTGGTCACAGTAATTCATGTCTTGGGCAGAGCATTCACCCTTGGCCAAGTTTAATTCCCTTTTCTGGCTGAAAGGAAAATGTGTTAAAAGATTCCATAAAAAGCTTCCTGGCAGTCTGGAAAATGGCCAATACTCTTTTTGAGAAATCTGCCTTTTTATGATGACCCAAGTGTAAATGACACTAGGCTTGATATTCTTTGAACTTCACACAAGTTTAAAAATTCAAGTGAGAACAGCTTGGCAAAGGATGCACAGGGAAGGAATTGATCATCAGCCTGACCCTGTAAAGCCATAAGCTTTCATGCTTCACACTCTTTAGGTCAAACGCCCACCCTAATTAACTTTCTGAGGATGATTTTAGGGACACTATGTGGAGAGAACTAAGCAAACAATGCAATTAGAAAGAAAAGCAGCACAAACCACTGGGATGAACTATTTTCAGTGATCTAGCAGATGACCAAGCTGGTTAGAAAGTGATCTGGGTATCTAAGTGGCTGTATCTAAGTGGCTGTGTTTCCTCTGTTCTTATCCATGAATCTCAGAAACACACGGAGCACATGATGTGTAGGAATAGGTGGCTTGCATATGTAATTTGACTTGCAGATGGGTAGATAGAGAGACAGACGATTTATGACAGAGCATATATGTATGCACACATGTGTGCAAATGTAGACATGTATGCTAGGTATGAATGTGGAGGTCAGATGGCAACCTCAGATGTCAGTCTTCATTTTCCACCTCACCGATATAAGATTTCTTCTTGTCCATGGCTATATACACCAGGCTGGATGTCCCACGAGCTTCTGAGGATTCTCTCATCTTTTTCTTTCACCTTCCTGTAACTGGCGTGCTGGGCTTACAATGACATTACAATGCCTAGACTGATGTGGGTTCTAGGGGTCTGAACTCAGATCTTCACATGTGTTTAGCAAGCATGCTTACCCCCTTCAGCCTTCACCTTAAATTTTTTTTTTTATAAAACCCCATTACATTTTTATATGAACCCTGACTGACTGGAACAGTAAGATAGTAGCAAATGTCCCATGTTGCCTATGGTGAAATACATGGAAATTGGTCCAGCCAACATGAATTCATCAGTTGCCTTCAAGGTTGAATGAAGGCTTTAGTATCTCCCAGAAAGGACTCTGAAGAGGTGTCAGTGTTGTCTGATATATCTTCATGGTGTGGAATCTTGTTCAAGCCAAGTGTGTGAGGCAGCAGGAGAGCTATGTAAGGGTTGACATGTGCTTCCTGTCATTTGAGGGACAGAGGAACTAGAACATGACGGTCTGCAACCTGTGAAGTGACTAGCTATTTGTGGGAGAAAACTTCTGGTGTAGAGACAAATGGGCAAAACTATGAGTTTTCCCATGAGGTAGACCTAGGTCTAACAAAACAGAGATTTGAGAAAGCTTATTCTGAGGAAAGTGGATTTTTCTGTTTACTGAATTGGTACTAAGAGCGAGGCTGCAAGTAGGGGATGCTGGAGGAAAGGCAGAGGGAGGTCTTCAGTGTCAGGAGACTACCGAGCCCACAGCAGCTCCCTGAGAATAACAGTTGACAGTTGGATCCCTACCACACCCTCAGGGACTACCAGGCTGTAGGTGACATAATTGAATTCCTTTCCTTCCAATCTTGTTTCCTCCACAGCCCAACTCATTTGAGATCAGAAACTATAGCAACTAGAGGCAGAGGAAAATACGGAAAAAGAAACATGCTTTCTTTACTAGTTTTTGGTTTCTAAGCCTGTAGTAGGAACATGTAGTAGACAAACGGTGCTTAAATTGATTCAAACAGCAGAGTTTTATCACTAATGATGACACTAGGCTTTTTACATTAGTGGGATGGTGACGGCATTTGCCATAAGAGGCAAAAGAGGAAGTTTGTCTCTGTTGATTTCTTGGTTGTTAAAAACCATCCCAACACCCTCCCTTTTTAAAAGATAAAAGTCTCTCCTTTTCGATTTTTAGTTTTATTTATTTATTTTTAGAGACGTAGTCTCTCTCTCTCTCTTGGCTGTCCTAGAACTCACCGTATAGGTCAGGTTGACCTGAAACTCACAGAGATCCACCTGCATCTTTTCCCCAAGCGCTGGGATCAAGAGCATATGTCAACATGCCTTGCTTAAAACTGTCTCCTGATCATCATTTAGAAAGCCCTACTTGTGGAGGAAACACTATTTTGAACTAAAGCAGGAGAATGGTTGGGAAGATATGAAGGCATGGTTACTTCTTGTGTTCGCCAGGATGATAGCGGAGCAGGGCTTGACATCCATTCAAGCATCTTCTCACAGCTGCTCTGAATCTGCTGTCCTTTTGCTTCCATTTCTGTGGCCTTATCTCAACATCTGTTCTCGTTGGTAATAGGGATGGTGCCATCTCTGCATATCATGCCTGAATTGATCTCCTCTTCCAGGCAACCTCCCAGCAAGGCTGGAGCCTTTCTCTCTGTCTGGTCTTTCCTTTGTTTACATTGGCTGGGAAGAGAATTTCCCTCATTGGTGTATTTTATTACAGGCTATCTATCTTCTCTCTTTTTGCTTGAGAGTATGGTTTAGAAGCCATTTATATACGAGTATTCTCTGGAGAAGCAGAGTAGTGAAGAGAAAAGATAACAGATTAAAAAAACAACAACAAAAACAAAAAAGAAAAAAACCAACCAACTAAACAGGCAAAAAACAAAAACAAACAAACAAGCAAAAAAACCCTTAGTACTCTGAGCCCTATTTTGCCTCTCTTTATACAACATATAAATTCCACTTTTAAATGGGAAGGTTAAACCTGGTAAATTTTATAGTGTGGTTGTACGATGGTATCTTAGTTATGTTCTTTCCACCTCAGTTCCCCTGTAAAAGCGAAAGAAACACTTCCATGTTAATTGCTTATCACAGAAAGAATCTGTTCCAGGACATGACAGAATAATATACTTCCTTTTCTGTCCTGAGGTCAGAACATCTAGGCCATCACTCAGGACGCTGTCTCAGGTCGTCCCCTGCAGCCTTGGCTAGGAGCTACGCACATCTCCTCTCCTCTGGCATCTGTCTAGTCTGCCTCACCTGTCATACTTGGGCGGCTGCTCCTCTATACTCCTTGCCACCACATTCTTTAACCTAAAGAAAGACAAAACAAAAGAATGCCAAAGCCCCACATTCAGCCTGCTCACAGTTCCTCTGGGAATCTAAATCTGCTGGTCACATTCTTTTTCTCCTTGACCTTAGTCCATTTCCAATTACACTTCTTCCGAACTGAAAGCTTTCACGAGACATGCAATATCTCCTGTGTGTAAATTAACCTCTCACCAAACTTTTACCACTTATTGTCTTGAGTTGTATTTGTTCCAAAATTGCATAGGTTTAGATGCTATAGCTCCAGGCATCTAGGATGGTCCCAGAGAGCAGGCACTTGGATGGAACCCAAACAGCTCAGTCAGTGCCATAGATACTGAAGGTATAGATGAATACTGGTAGATGTGGGGTCATGATACCAGCAATTGCTCTATGTTGAAATAGTCATTCTGTGTTTCAGGCAATTGATTGTCTCATATTCTAAATCATAGAACTTGCTAGACCCCTTAAAACTAGTTTGACTCTACTGACTGGTTATCTCTGCTTAGTATCGAGGACGTTTCTGAGTTATGGAGGAGTCAAGCCTTCTTGGAATTTAATACAGATATAGAAAAATTATTTTAATGATATGGTTGGTTTAAATTAAAAACTGTACAATGGCCTATGAATGGAATCCTGGTCAGGATGTGATTTTATTCAGCCCAGACAATATTTTAAATAAGTTTGAATTGTTTGCCAGTACTTCCAATTGTGAGATTTCATCTAAAACTGTAGATTTAAGGCAGACAATGTAGTGACTCTCGGCTTCAGCCTGAAGACTCATAGGTGCCAGTGGTCAAATGATGGCTGAAACCTTAGGCTAACAGGAGCTGCTGTTTGGTTAGGATTTGCTGATACTCTGTTGCGCACATTAAGACACTGAGTTTGCGATTTCTGGTGTCTGGAAGGATGTATTCTGAATGAGTCGGGATCCTTCAGAACCCATTGATTCCCAATTCTGGTCACATAATTCTCTAACAGAAATTTTTACATGCCACCTGTGCCTGAGCTTCAGCCTGGAAGGGGTGAGGCCATCATCATCCTTAGTTTAAAGCTCGCTGGGGGACTTGGTGCATAATTAAGCTGAGAACACCTACTTCCAATGAAATAAAGCGTCAGCAGCAAGCAGCTCTGATCGGTTGTTAAGGGGTTGGCAGAAACTGGGAATGTGATGGGTGGGGTAGGTTGCATGAAGCTTCTTTTATTTCTGACCTTTTCTGTTAGAATGTGCTTAAGGAACAATCTAAACACCTGGAACCATCAAGATATTAGTCAATATACTAATATCTGTGTGACTGACACACAGATAGCTACATAAATGAACAAGTCATATACATCTTGCTGTGGGACCTCCTTTGACAGACTGATCTGGGCTTATGGGTAATGAGGTCAGGGTCACAGTGAAGAGCACTCTGTGTTAGGTGTGCAATGCCACTGCTAGTCACAGACAGCACAACAGAGCAGCACACCCTGTGGAAATAAAGTCACTAAGCCAGAAAGGATAACATGAAATATCTGGTCAAACTTTTATTGCTTTTCTATTCAAATATCAGACACTTCTGTATATGCTGTGACATTTGCCAAAAGGAACAACCACAAAAATCAATAAAACCTAAATTATATGTCATAATGCACTTATGTTCTAACTGGAGATAAGAGTGAGGAGAAAGGAGTCTAAAACAAAGCAGAAATGGTTATGGGGCAACTGAAAAAATATAGGCCCAATAATGGAAAACATAATTGCATAAAAACAGGAACATTCCTTTAGAGTTAAATGAACACATACACATGCAGAGATGGAGAGGTGTGACAGAGGGGGGTGAGAGGTATTGCTACTACTAATTACTTAAAATTTTTTTTGAACATCTACCACATGGTTCACAATTTCTAGGAGAAACTAGTAAGCAAGGCACATTCCCTTCTCCACCAGGTCTAATTCTGTTGTGTGTATCCATAAGCAAATAACGACAGTACAGAGCAGTAGAAACGACAAAAGGCAACAACTTAGTGTTTCTGTGTCAAGTTCTATGTTCAACTTCACGTTTACATTAGCTGTTGCAAAACTTAGAACCACCTTAGGAAGTGGGTAACTGTATCTGTGCCCATTTAAAGATGGAGACACCAAGTTTTACTTGGTCTGTTCTTTAACAAAGGATATGGTTCTCAAGTAGCGATCTATCCTCAAAGCCAGGTCTACAAGCCTCTGTGTGTCTATAGAACAAAGAGATACGGTATGTGATTCAGGGTTGATTGGTTTTTGATGTAGGAAACTGGGGTGTCTAACAAATGAAATGTGTTGTAACAAGATTGGCGGGCTGGGCTGCGTCCCGCCACCCACCTAGGTTTACTTGAAATAATTACATGGAAACTGTATTCTTTTAAACACTGCCTGGCCCATTAGTTCCAGCCTCTTATTGGCTAGCTCTTACATACTGACCTAACCCACTTCTAATAATCTGTGTAGCCCACGAGGTGGCTTACCAGGGAAGATCTTAACCTGTGGCTGTGTTGCGAGTGAGAATCATGGCGACTCTCTGATTCAGCTTCTTTCTCCCAGCATTCTGTTCTGTTTTCTCCACCTACCTAAGGGTTGGCCTATTAAATGGGCCTAGGCAGTTTCTTTATTAATAAGAAATCACTCCCACATAATTTCCCCTTTTTCTGTTTAAACAAAAAAGAAAGGCTTTAACATTAACATAGTAAAATTACATATAACAAAAGTTATCAAGTAAGAATTACAGTTACAATAATTATATCTAGTTCCAGGACAGGCTCCAAAGCTACAGAGAAACCCTGTCTCAAAAAACCAAAAAAAAAAAAAAATAATACACAATAATTATATCTATTTTATCTTTTATCATAATTATTGCTATAACTAACCATTCTTCAACTCCATCAAAGACTCCAGAAGGATATAATATTACCTAAGCAAACAAGAAATCCAAAGCTCTAGAAATGACAGAGACATCTTGCTGCCTGGACAGTCACCCAAAGTTCCTCTGTACCACTGGGGCATCTATCTTCGGCCTTCAGGCCCATAGTATCCAGCAGACATTTCCATGAAGCAGGAAATTTCAAAGACAGTTCAGTCACTTTCTGCTGTGTCCTGCTGAGTTTCTCGCAGACTCTCATGAATCAGGAACCCTGAAAGACCATCTCACCTTTAGGCATGTTCAGCAGTCCTCTCTCTGCGGGTTCTCTGTGTCCAGTTTATGCAACAGTCCAGGCAAGAGCAGTTTCTTGCCCAAATGGCTAACCAACTCCATAAGGAGCCTCTTCAATGCCCATCTTCCTTTTGAAGTAGATTGGTGCTGCCAGGAACAGACATGCCTCATTGTCATGAAAAGCTCTAAGTTATTAAAATATTTTAAATGTCATATTCTGCAGTCTTTGAAAGATATGAAGAATGCCTATCTAACTGAAGTATATCTCTATATATCTAGAAAATCTAACTCACATGACTACAAACTTTACTATTATCAATGATTATCCATTAACAACCTATATTTCCTAATTATACATTAAATTTTAAAAATGAACTACACAATCACAATACCTTAATCAAGATCAGAAATACATATACATATAGCAAAATTGACCTTAAAATCCATACCAATGCAAATTATTCATATCTTCATCATATCCCCCTTTAAATGTAAAAGAACATTTATAAACAATATTTGGGAACATGGGTTCAGTTTTTTCTCTCCAAACTGCTTCCTGCTGAATGGGGGTGTCGTTAATTAGGTCTTTCATGGCATAACCTGTATGCCAGGGTCATCTCAGTTGGCAGTTGAGTGAAGTAATTTTTTGAGGGTGTTCACAACAACCTTTCAGGAGGACGTGGTCTATCATACCATATTGGGATAGACGCAATCCACAGACTCTCATCCTCTGTGAAAACAAAAGAAGAAACTCCTTTCTAAAGCATCATGTCCTTAGACCCAAATTCTGAAGTCATAATACCCTCATGAAATCCATTTTGGTTTAGCTTGGCAGCCCATGTAATGAAACGTCTCTCTGTACTTAGCTCTTTGACAGTCAAAAATTTTAAAGAAAACACAATGTGCATAATCCAGACTCTCTGTGAATTTTCCATTTTTGCATGGCTTATTTTTCTTTATTTTTTTTAAATCTATAACTATCTGTACTCTGTCTCGTTAAAGACTTTACCCTTTTTTTTTAAAGGCATTAACTTTATTCTCTCTCTATTTTTTTTTCTTCTCTCTCTCAAGCCTACGTACACTCATCCAACCCTGTGGTCTTTTATGTCTGAATCTGTTTTATTGTGAATCTGTAATTTTTTACTATCTAGGAGCACTTTGTCTTGTGCTTTTAAATCACTAAGCACTTAAGAATCTAAGCTGTGGCATTCCTAGGTCAAAAACAGGTACTGCAGGCTTGCCCTGCCCAGTCCAACATGGCGAGCCACTTGTGACTGAATCAGTTGCACCTCTGAGCTGCAGGGCGAAGGGCTGCTCTGGATGTTTGCTCCACTTCTCTCCAATTTCAAAATGGAGGACGTACCTTTTTCTACTAGCTCTGGGGCCACCAGGTAGGAGCCGCACTCAGCACTTTAACTCTGAGACTGAGCGTGCGGCACAGAAACTCTTTTCATCCAAGTTACAGCCAAATCTGACACGCAGAGCACTGCGCAGTCTGAAAACACATCTCTGTATGGCGGCAGGAATCCATCATGCTCTTCCGCCTGCCTAAGCCTGATTCTGCCCTCTGCCCAGGTGCAGGCGGGGAGCACTGAGCCATTGGCACGGTCTCAGAACACTCTCCTTCTGATCCCAAGTAGGAAAAGATATATCCAGTCCCATAAAATCCATTGAAATGCTTTAAAGCCAGTTCACGCTGGCAGCACAGCCCCAAGAAGCTGCGCTTTAGAATGACACAATATTTTTTCTGCTGCTGTTGCTGAATCAGGAAATCTCTCTACAGCATGCCACCAACTAACAGCAGAAATCTGTGTTAAACTCTCTCTCCCTTATTTTTAAGCCGTCTCAGGTATTTAAGTGGATTTAGTCCATCACATCTGGGTGCCACTCTGTTGAAATAAGATTGGCGGGTTGGGCTGCATCCCGCCACTGGGCTAGCTTTATACCCGAAATAATTACAAGGAAACTGTATTCTTTTAAACACTGCCTGGCCCATTAGTTCCAGCCTCTTATTGGCTAGCTCTTACATACTGACCTAACCCACTTCTAATAATCTGTGTAGCCCACGAGGTGGCTTACCAGGGAAGATCTTAACCTGTGGCTGTGTTGCGAGTGAGAATCATGGCGACTCTCTGATTCAGCTTCTTTCTCCCAGCATTCTGTTCTCTTTTCTCCGCCTACCTAAGGGTTGGCCTATCAAATGGGCCTAGGCAGTTTCTTTATTAATAAGAAATCACTTCCACATCAGAAACGAAGCTTAGGAATTCATAAAGAAGCAAAATTGACTCAAAGGGGACAGTAGTCTTCCAAGGGTAATGACTCCGAAATGCTCAAGGAAGCTCCAAGAATATTAAAGGTAAGATTTCACTGGAAAATCCTCCTCAGAAACAGCCTTTAAACAGTCGTCCTCATCCATTCTGTGTGGGACAGACATGTATGTGGAGGTCAGAGGACAACATTTAGATATTTGTTCTCTTCTTCCATGATATGGGACGCTGAAGCTGAGTTCAGGTTGTCAGACTCGGTGCTAAGTGCCTTTACCTGCTGAGCTAGCTCACTGTCCCTAAATGATTTTTAGGGAGTCATTTTTTTAAATCAAATTAAGTCAGACTAGAGTTTGTGCTGCTATAGCTCCTGAGTTTTGATCTGGATAGAATTTAGGGCTTCCCTTTATGCAATCTGCCAGAGAGAATAAACAGAATTCGACTTTAATACTTCGCTATCCCTATAGACACCCACAATGCAATGGCTAACACTCTTGGCCTCTGAGAAGTTCCTGTGGTCTTCTCAGTTGATGTCACCCTGATTTAACTGTTATTTTTATTGACAGCATTTAGCTCAAGATTCAGTAATAAAAGGCAGCTGTCATATGCAGGTCAATTTGGGGTTGCTTCTGCTCAGATAAGAAGGTATTAACCAGGAATCAGCTTTTTCCCAGGATTCATGGCTCTGGTTGATTAACAGCCACCAATGAGATGGGAAGAGAGGCTGGTCATCATTCTGTGAACCAAAGATAAATTTAGATCTTCTGTAATTCACTTGTAATCAGTTTCCATTTTCTGTGTAGATGTGTCTCACGTTTAATCAGAAGGCATATGTGCTGAATAATTGTCTTTTAGTGACTGTGTAGTGCAAATGTCAGACATGACCTCTGGTATAGACAAGCACAAGCACATAAAACTGCTTATGATCGACTCAAAGGAAAGCCATGGTACAGTGCTCAGAATGCAGTCCTGTCTCCCCACTCACTTCTAAAACAATAGATGTTCTAAGATTTGAAGAATGGGTATTCAATGGTTTAAGCTTTGTGGTGATCGCCTGATGGGAGCCACATATCATCCTTAAAATGACATCTATGATTTCATCCCAAATTTCTTTTGTGGGGGTGAAAGTGAAGCATCTTTTACAACACTGTTTCTTCTGACCAGGCTGCAGAGTGTTAGCAGAGTGCAAGCTAAGTAAGTCTGTTTTGCATCAGAACATGAAGTGGTTATCGAGCACACATTGTTTCTCTAGGTTCTGAGCATGAGCAGAGCAGGTTCCGAATAAATAACTCACACACTGAAGGCATGTAAAGCACAGTCTGCCATTTCAAAAGTAATAATAAGAATCTATTGAGACAAGGTCTCACTAGGTAGCTCTGGATTGTATGGAACTTTTATGTGGACCAGGATGACCTCAGACTTAGAGGGATCCATCTGCCTCTGTCTCTGCCTCTTGAGTGCTGGGTTTAGAGGTGTGAGGCACTGCAGCTGGCAAGATTGTCCTTTACTGCAATCAACTTGTAGACATTAATAGAGATGGCTAAATGAAACACAAGTACTTTTTAGTAAAAAAAAAATTGAAATCTATATAATAATTTCTATCACCAGAGTAACTGTGTGTCACTCAGCAAGAGCTTGGCCAGGCTGCAATGCAGCAGTGTGAAGACCACACCTAAAAATTGCCAAAGAAGTGGCCCTGACTTCTAGAAGGCAGAATTGTATCCACTTCATTCTAAGAGGGAGAACTGCTTCTGGCTTTTGACATAGCCTATATTTGACAACATCCATTGGACTTAGGAATAAACAGTTTAATTAAAAGAGGTCTTTGCACTAATTTGACTGCAGCATGGTAAGAGCTGGGAGTCACTCCTGACAGAGATTCACAGTCTCTTTGAGGATTTTCTAATTTTAAATGTTACATAGCACAAGGATTCTGGTTATGGAAGACTCTGGCAACCTACAAGGTCTTGATTAAGAGGAAGAAAGCACTGGAGGATGACACAGAAGTTACCGAGAAAACTACATGGACAGTCAGTGTCCAAGGTTCTTTGCCACACATTGATTTTGGTTCACAGTAGAGTGTTGCGATGCAAGTTTAAAAGTTAATAATGTATAAATAAATAAACCTGTTAAAATTTTCTGGACAATGCCAGCATTTGGATTTTTTTAAAAATAAGCAAATTTCTTATTGACAGAAAAAAAAGTTAATAATGTACAGTAAAACTGATGTGTGCGCAGGCATACGTACATGTGTGTAGGTGTGTGTGTATAGGTGGGCATGTGTATATGCAGGTGTGTGTGTGTGTGTGTGTGTGTGTGTGTGTGCATGCACATGTGCTCAGGCATGTGGTGTGTGTGTGTGTGTGTGTGTGTGTGTGTGTGTGTGAAGGTATGTCTGTATAGCCATTGCTATCGTGGAAATGTAGAACAATTCCTTCACCAGAAAAATTCCATGAAGAAATTCTGTCCCTACTTTAACCACTGCATTTGACTAATCTCTTCTCTATCAGTATTATTCTGTCTTTTAAAAATTTTTACATACATAGTTTTATACTTATATGTCCCTTGAGCCTGATTCTTCTGGTCAGTATAATTCATTTGATATTTACCTGTTTTAATGTGCAGGTCAACAAATGTTGTTGCTGTTGCTATTGCTGAGGAGTTTGTTATATGGGCATACCACAATTTGTTCACCTTTTTGTCTTTTGAAGGATATTTAAACCATTCCCATTTAAGGGTGAATATAAATGAGCTTTTTATAAACATTTATATATTGGTTTTCATATCACTATAACTTATTTTTTTAGAGTAAGTACCCACAAGTGAGCTCATTGTCATGTGGTAAATATAGATTAGCTACATATGAATGGAGTGAGCTGTTTTCCAGAACTGCTACACACTGATTTCTCACTTGCCATATAGTCATGGTCCAGGTGACTCCCTGGTGTGGGAAGCCCTTCTGTATATGTGTTGCTTTTATTGGCCAATGAATAAAGAAGCTGCTTTTGCCTTTGACAGGGCAGAATAGAGCTAGGTGGGAAAACTAAGCTGAATACTGGGAGAAAATATTCAGAGTCAGTGAGATGCCATGAAGCTGCCACCTAAGGTGACAGATACCTGAGAACTTTACTGGTAAACCATGAGTCTCATGGTAAAATATAAAATAATTAAAATGAGTTAATTTTAGATATAAAAACAAGGTAGCAATATGCTTAAGCTATTGGTCAAGTAGTGTTTTAAATAACATAATTTCTGTGTGATTTATTTTGGGTCTGAGTGGCCAGGAACAAATGAGCAGCCTCCACCTATAGAATGGCACCCACCATCTAGGGCATGGATCCACATAAGACCTAAAAAAGCATTTTAAAAAGAGAGCTTCTAGACCCACGAAAAACAGGAGCCATGCACAGTTTCTTGGTAGCCACGAACTGTTTTTTTCTGGATGAGCTCATGGTGAGAAGAGGGGCAAAAGATCCTGTAAGAGAGGTGCAGTAAAAACTGCACAACTTCTTTAAAAATGGTGGATTTCCAGTTTGCCAGCATAAACAACTTTGACTCTTTTGAGAGGTCTGCCTATGGAGCTTTGTGAGCAGAGTGCTACAACTTGCTTAATGGCAACATTGACTCGCTATGTGCCTGAAAATGGGGCTGTGAGCATGGTTCACAAAAGCTGTGAACAAGCTTCCACCATGTTGTACTTGGTGGAGCCAAAAGGCAAAGCAGCTTTAGTCCTAGTCAGATTGCTTAGCAATTTAAGAAGTGATCCTGGTCTTAAAAGGATTACAGATATACAATAAAGAGATATTCGGATGAAAAAGACCTCTAAATGGGTCACCGTGTTGGATAAATGTATGTAGACTTGGGAAAGAGAAGAAATAGTCATAAAAAGAAGTAAATGATTCAGAAAGGTAAAGTCTTTAAAGAGACACAGTACAGATAATCATAGATTAAAGGAGTACTGAAAAATAAGCCACATACAGATGGAATGTACACAGAGTCTGAATTATGTTTATTATTGTGCTCTCTTTGAATTTTTTTGATTATGAAGAAGCTAAGTACTGAGAGACATCTCATTGTACAGGTTGCTAAGCTAAACTAACATATATACTTTAAAATATCTTGACTTCAAAATTTGGGTCTAAGGATATATTGCTTTAGAAAAGAAGTTTTTCTTTTGTGTAACATAAAGGGCCAGGCCTGCTTGTTGATGGGGTTTTGTTTTGCCTGGTACCCCCAGCTGTTTGGCCCCAAAGAAAATCACACATAGGTCTCCATAAATTATAAACTGATTGGTCCATTAGCTCTAGCCCTTCACTGGCTAACTCTCACATCTTGAATAACCCATTTTTCTGATCTATGTTAGCCATTTGGCTCAGTACCTTTTCTCAGTGGGGTAGCTCACATCCTGCTGCTTCAGTGGTCTGGGTAGGGGTGGGAGGAATCAACTTCCTCCTTCCCAGAATTCTCCTGTTCTCATTACATCACTTTTGTTTCCATAGAGGATGAGAACCTGTGTATTCCTTCCAGACTAATGTGGCTTGTTGAAACAAGACCCCCCTGAAAGGTCTCCATAACCCCCCAAAATTACTTTGCCCAACAAAAAGGAGAAAGCAGTTTGGAGAGAACTATGCCCAAATTCCCAAATATTGTTTACAAATGTTTGTTTACATTTAAAGGGGGATATGCTATAAACACAAACACATTGCATTTGTATGGATCTTGGCCTATTGATACAAATTTAAGGTCAATTTTATTATATGCATATTTCTGCTCTTGATTAAGGTATTGTGTTTGTGCAGCTCATTTAAAAATGTAATGTATAATTAATAAATAGAGGTTAATAGATAGTCATTTGTAACATTCAAGCTTATGGTCATTTTAGTTAGGTTTTGTAAATGTACAGAGATATATTTCAGATGGATAGTTATTCTGAAAAACTTTTAAAGACTTTAGATTATGCCCTTTATAGAGTTTAAAGAACTTAGGACTTTTTCTGACAATGAGACACATCTGCTCCTGGCACACCAATCTACTTCAAGAGGATTATGGTCATTGTGAAGGCTTCTTTGGAGCTTACTAGCCATTTGGGCAAGAAACGGCTCTTGCCTGGACTGCTTGATGTTATGTTTATATGAACTGGATATGTAGGACCTACAGTAAAATTGACTGCTAAAGTTGCCTAAGGAAGATGAGGCCATCCTTCAGGGTTCCTGCTTTATGAAAGAAGCAGACATTCTGCAGGACACAAAAGAAAGTGACTGACAAACTGCCAATATAGGCAGAACTGTCTTTGAAATTTCTTGCTTCTTGGAAAAGTATGCCAGATATTATGGACCTGTAGGATGATGACTGGATGCCTCAATGTTACAGAAAAACTTTTGGTGACTATCCAGGCAGCGAGATGTCTCTGTCAATTCTAGAGTTTTGTAAGTTGTTTACAATGCTCTTCCTGTTATTTAGGTAATATTACAATCTTTCTGGGGCCTTTGATAGAGTTGAAGAATAGATAGATATAATTATAGTTTTCCTTAGTTGTGATAAAAGATTAAGTAGATATAAATATATGTAATTTTACTATGTTAAATTTAAAAACCTTCCTTTTTATTTGAACAGAAATGGAGAAGTGGTGTGGAAAGTTCTATATATGTGTTGCTTTTATTGGTTAATGATTAAAGAAGCTGCTTTGGCCTGTGATAGGGCAGAACAGAGCTAGGTGGGAAAACTAAACTGAATGCTGGAAGAAAGTAGGCAGAGTCAGTGAGACACTATGTAGTCACAACCAAAGGAGACAGACGCCTAGGAACTTCACTGGTAAAACACGAGCCTCTTGATAAGATATAAAATAATGGAAATTGTCACTTTAATATATAAGAGCTAGCTAGCAATATGCTTAAGCAATTGGCCAAGCAGCGTTTTAAATAATAAAGTTTCTGTGTGATTATTTTGGGTGCTAGTGGTCAGGAATGAATGAGTAGCCTCAGACAACTCCTCCCTTCCCAAAAAATAACACACAGAGAAGCATAAATTCATTTGCATTTTTAGCTGTCCTATATGTGCAGCCATATTATATCACAGCCCTAATTCATTCTCTAGTGATTACTGGTGTCCAAACACACTCATTCATCATTCTTGTGTAATGCTGAGTAAAATGCCCAGCCCTTCCCCTCACTTTTACATTTTTTTTATTTTCTTTCATTTAAGTTTTGAATGTGCTTTCATATTTCTGACCCAAACCTTCTCATGTAAATATTGTTGGGGGATGGGGGAGAGAAGATTCTCATGACTGCTGTATGTGCAGGTGACTGAGGAGGCCAGAAGTACACATTGTATCTCCTGGAGTTGGAGGTATAATCATTTGTGAGCTGCCTAATGTGGGTGCTAGGAGCCAAACCTGTCATCTGGAAGAGCAGCAGTTACTCTTCCAAACCATCTCTCCTGTCCTCAAATCCTTTCTTGGGCATTGAGTGTGCCTTTCCATTAGTTCCATGAAGCATTCCTAATCCATTTGACCTATGTGTGCATCTCTTGGTATGCACCTTTTTATTATTACATCTTTTATGTTAAGTCTTAGTATGACTCAGTATAAGTTATTTTTGTTCATCTTTGTCAGAATTATTATGGCTATTTTAATTTCATTGCATTTAATATGCTATTCTGTATAACAAATATCCTGCTGTGATTTTAGTTGGAACTGTGTTAATCTGCAGATTAATTTGGAGAAAACTGGCTTTGTAACTACAGTGAACTTTCAAAATTTGGATTAAAAAGTTACTATGTTCTCAATTTTCTTTTATTTCTCTCACCATTTTGTAGCTTTTTGGGTCTAATTTTAGGTTTGTACCTAATTATTGATTTTTTTTTTACCATCTCTAACTTGTGTTAAATTTTACTTTTGTTTTCTAATCACCCATCACTAACTTAGAAGTAAAATGTGTTTTCACATGATTATTTTAATCCTGCAACTTTATTAAAACTCAGTTCACTAGCTGGGCGGTGGTGGTGCACGTCTTTAATCCCAGCACTCAGGGAGGCAGAGACAGGCGGATCTCTGTGAATTCGAGGCCAGCCTGGTCTACAAGAGCTAGTTCCAGGACAGGCTCTAAAACTGCAGTGAAACTTTGTCTCAAAAAACAAAAAACAAACAAACAAACAAAAACTCAGTTCACTGACTTTAAAATAAATGTTACTGGGGTCTTCTCATAAGTAGTCATAGTACATATGAAAAGAGGAAATATATTTCTTACTGTTTTTTCTAATAAGAATGGGATGAATCCTCTTTGTCTGTATTGTCTCATTGCACCACCGAGGGCTGCTGGTACATCATAATAGTGGTGGTGAGAGTGGTTTCTTAGTTAGGGTTTCTATTGCTGTGAGAGACACCATGACCATGACAACTCTTATAAAGGAAAACATTTAACTGAAGGTGGCTCATGTACAGTTTCTGACGTTCAGTCCATACCACCACGTCTTGAAAGCATGGTAGCATGTAGGCAGATGAGGGGCTGGGGTTGAGAGTGCAACGTCTTGCAGGCAACAGGAATTTGACTGACAGTTACACTGTGTGTTATCCTGTGTATAGACGCTTCAAGGCCCACCCCAACAGTGACACACTTCCTCTAGCAGGGCCACACCTCCTAATAGTGCCACTCCCTTTGGGGGGCCATGTTCATCAAATCACCACAGGGGGCATCTTCGCTCTTATTCTATTCACCAGGACAAGCTTCCCACAGTTTTGTATTACTGCTGTGGTATTTTTTGTAGGTATTCTTATCAAGTTAAAGAAGCTTCCTTTGAAGAGATTTGTAGGGATGCATCGGAGATAGTGAGAGTAGGCAGGACATAAGAGGAGAACTGCTGGAATATTTCCTTCTCAATTTCATGTCATATATATAATCTATCTATCTATCTATCTGTCTGTCTGTCTGTCTGTCTGTCTGTCTGTCTATCTATCTATCTATCTATCATCTATCTAGATAGCTATGTAATATCATTGTATATAATTAATGCAGCCTGTATGGTCATGTATGTGCAGCCAACTACTGGAATATGGAAAATCTACCAGTGGACATAATACCAAAGAAAAATGACTATTCTTATCCAGCCAGCATTGACAGTCAATAGATTCTCAGCTATGGTGGACCAAATCTATTAAGAAAAAAATATGAACAAATAACCAAGACATTTCCTTCTCTGTCTAGTTTGTTGAATGTTTGTTCATTAGTAGAAATATATGGTTTCAATATTAATTAATATATTAGAATTTCTTCTTTAGTCTTCTAGCTTCTTTATGTGGATTATATCACTTTATTTCCTAATAGTCACACATTCTTATACTCCAGAATAAACTCTCTTTGGTCACTTTGCATAGTTTTGTTACACACTGTGGGGTTTGATTTGCTGGTGAGCAATGACAAAATTATATGTGTGTTCAGGAGAGATGCCTGTCTTTTCCTTCCTGCTGCGCTGGCACTGGTTTGTATAGTGGAACAATGCTGCCTTCATAAAATGAGGTTAAGATACCAGATAGATAGGTTAAGACAAGGGCCACTTGTCTGTTAATGTTCATTTTTGATATTTTTACTGATTTTCTGTCTACTTTTGTACTTGCCTTTTTCATTTTTTTAGAGAAATGTTAAAAATTCCAAATGTAGTTGTATTCAATACTTTGTTCATACCTTACAATGTCTCTCTTTATTCCTGGCAATGTTCCTTGTTCTAATGTCTGATTCATATGATGTTAATATAGCACCTTCATCCTTACTTTGATTAGCATTTCCTTGACCTTTTTAAAATTATTTTATTTACCCTACTTATAAATAGTGTAGAATAGATTCATTTTAGAAAACATGCAGTTGAGTTTCGTAGCTTTGAATAGCTTATGATGAATTTGCATATGAGATAATTATTAATATATTTAGCTTTTTGGACTATTTCTAATCTGTTTTCTGTTTCCTCCAGTTTTTATTACTCTGTTCTTCCTTTTGTACTATTTGAATTTTTTCTTTAGCTTGTATTTGGATACATATTGCATAAATTTTTAAGTGGTTGTTTTAAAATATTCACACTTAAAATTTCAGAATCTACTTAGAATAAATATTTTATGAATTCAATAGGAATGCAGAAGTCTTTTACCTTCTAGTCTGTTTTACCTCCTCCCTTCATGTTATAATTGCCATGTGCATTTAATTTACAGACATTGAAAATACCATCAGGCATGGCTTTGATTTTTACTTTCAACAGTTTCATACATATTTAAAGAATGCAGAAAGAGGAAAGAAGAACCCGTTATATTTTCTCAGGTACTTTAGATATTTACCACTTCTGTTGCTTTACTTTATTGTCAATATTCTAAGTTTGTTTTGGGTATGATCTGTCTTCTGGGTGACAAATTTTCTTCAGGATTGCTATGCAACAATTTTTTATTTTTTTCTGAGAATGTCTCTTTGCTGACCTCTAGATCACTATGTGTGTCCCAGGCTGCCCACATATTTGCTCTTCCCCAGCTTCTCACCCCTAATTGCAGCACTTCCATGCACATGCCACCACACCCAGCTCCTTGTCTCTAGTCTTAAGTGATATCTTTTAGAACTTAAAAACACTGTTCTTTATATGAAACTCAAACCACAACACACTAAAATATATGGGGTGTAATGAAAACAATGTTTTGAGTGAATTTGTAACTATACATTCTTTTTTGGTAGGGTAAATTGGTAGAGAGTTTTCCTGGTATGAAAGAAGTTATGGGTCCAACACCAGTATCATATAAAGCCACATCTGAAAACCCAGAAATAGGGAGATGGAAGCTGGAGGTTCAGAAGTTCAAGGTTATCCTTGGCTACATAAGAAGTTAGCTAGACCTACATGATACAAAATAGTGATTATTAAAAGTAAGATATTAAAAAGTGTAGTAATACGAGTGGTGGGGCTGCGTCCCGCCACCTGGCTAGCTTTACCCAAAATAATTACATGGAAACTGTATTCTTTTAAACACTGCTTGGCCCATTAGCTCTAGCCCTTACTGGCTGATTCTGATATCCCGATCAACCCATCTCTAATAAACTGTGTAGCACTGGACTTACCAGGAAAGATTCAGCATGTCTGACCTGGCGGCTTGCTTCATCGCATGTGTCTGCCCGAGAGAGGGGAGCATGGCCTCTCTGAGCTCACTTCCTTTTTCTCCCAGCATTCTGTTCTGTTTACTCCACCCACCTATGTTCTAACCAATAAAATGGGCCAAGGCAGTTTCTTTATTTTTAAACCAATGACCTTCCTCCATCAAAAAAAGAATAATTAAAAGGTGATGGAGGTGGTTCTTGTATCTATCTGTTGCTTTTATTGGTTAATTAATAAGGAAAACTGCTTGGCCTGATAGGATAGAAAATTAGGTAGGCAGTGTAGACAGAACAGAATGCTGGGAGAAAGAAGCAGATTCAAGGAGTCGCCATGAATCTCCCACCCCACAGAGACGCAGGTTAAGATCTTCCCTGGTAAGCCACCTCATGGTGCTGCACACATTATTAGAAATGGGTTAGATCAATATGTAAGAGCTAGCCAATAAGAGGTTATAACTAATGGGCCAGGCAGTGTTTAAAAGAATACAGTTTCTGTGTAATTATTTCGGGTAAAGCTAGCCGTGAGGAGCTGGGCAGGAACGCAGCCTACCGCAGCTTCCTACTACAAAAAGGAAGACAATAAAAAGGAACTCAACAATCTAGACTTTTACCTTAAGGAAGGAAAAAAAGTAAAGAAACAATAAATAGGAATGAGGATCGCAACATAAATATATAAAGGGGGAAATAGAAAAAAATATACTAAAACTTAAAGGTGATTCTTTGAAAAGCCCAATATGACTTGATAATTGGACAAAATTTTGGACAGAATGAATAAGAAAAGACAGATGACTTAAAATAGCAAAATTAGAATAAAAGAATAAAAGGCATTGCAAATGAAGGCTGCATACCGCATGCTAACAAAAAAGGTGATCTAGGAGAGACAGAAACTCTTAGAAAGATCCAAAAAGAAGAAATGAGGAAAATTTGAAAAGGTTTACTATATAGAGTCTAAGTTAGCAATAGAAAATTGAAAAACTTCTCACAAAGAACATCCCTAAACCAGATGATTTCAATGATAATTTTGCATTGTTTCGTTTTTCTGAAATATAGTCTCACCATGCAGCAGAGGTTGGCTAAGAACTCACAATTATCCTGCTCTGCTTTTTCTTCTCAGTTGTTAGGATTGTCTGTGTTTATACCACACCTAGATTCATGGGAGATTTGCACTGAATATTTAGGAAAGATTCTAATGAGGGTGTCTAGGCTTTGGACCTGTGACATGATGGTGTCTATAATCATGTTCAGATGCGTTCATAGGTATTTTCAGGTGTGTGTGGTTCATGAGCTGTAGGATGAACATGCCTGTGTGTAGAAAATAAGTGGATATTTCTTAACTAGTTCTATGATGATTACTCTGATTGTAATATCAGGAAATATTATATAAGGAAAGAAGATCATACATGAATACCTACAGGGCGATAGTTACAAAAGTTGTAGTTAAAATACTAGAAACTAGGCTGGGATATAGCTCATTTGGTAGTGTGCTTAGCATACAGGAAGCTCTTGGTCTAATTTCTAGCAAGACATGAACGGAACATGGTGATATATCTCTGTCATCCTATCATTCAGGAGTTGGAGACAGGAGGATCAAGGGATCAAAGTGATTCCTGACTACATAGGGAGATCATGACCACATTGAGTTAACTGGGACAGGAAAACCAAATTCATCAACATATAAAAATAGATTATATAATATAACATGATTAATGTAGTTTATTCCACAAATTCAAGATTGGTTTGACATATGAATATAAATGTGCAATGCCCTACTAAAAGAAGACAGAATATTATTGTCTCAGTAGATATTGAAAAATATTTTTTTAAAAAAATATACTACTTTATAATAAAGAAAAACAGCAACACCAGGTATGGTGTTGCATGCCACAGGTAAAGTATTTGGGAGGTGGAGAAAGAAGAATTGATAGTTCCAGCCCAGCCTGGGCTACTTAGTAGCAAGATCCTGACTCAAAAAAAAAAAAATAGCAACAACAAAAATTCTCAAGATATCTGATGAATACTCTTGATAAAAGTCATATATTCAAGCATGTAGCTCTAAGCATTTGCAACACTGAGGGCTGCAAGCTTTCTACCTATGGTCAGGAACATGACAAGGATTTCCCCTTTGATCATTTCAGTTTAAAACTATGCTGAAGGCTCCATATATAATAGTTGTGTGATGAAAATAAAACAACCCACACTGAAAAATATTAAAATGGCATCTATTTGTAGATAACATGATCTTGAATACAGAAAATTTTGAGGAATTGGTAGTCATGAAATTTTAGAACTAATAAATATGTTTAACGGAGTTGTACAATATGAAATTATCACACAAAAAACCAAGGGTATTTTTATATAATGGTGATAAGCACATTAAAAGGTAAGGGGAAAACCAACTTCATTTATCACAGAATATAAAAGCATAAAATACTTAATAAATTTAATCACATTGGTACTAAATTTATAGTCAGTAAAACTGTTACACACTGATGAGAGAAATAATGAAGACCCAAATAAATGGAAAGGCATCCCTGTGTTGGAAGTGTAAGAGTTAGTTATCTTTAAAATAGCAATAATACCCAAATTAATCTATAGTTTCCCTAGAATTCTTGTCAAAATTCCAGGTATGTTATTTACAGAGACTGGCAACTTATTCAGAAATGCAAGGGGAAACAACGGCCAACATAAACTTGTAAATGAAGAACAGATGTGGAGGATCAATACTTGTTGATTTCACAACTCAAATGAAGCTTTAGCAACAAAGACCATGAGCAACTGATACAAAGATAAACACATGAATGGGTAATATTACATGGAGAGATCAGAGGCCGGTGTAGACTTGTTTTTGACAAGGATGTTGAGACATGTCATCATAGTAGTCAATCAACTGGAATTGGACAACTGGACAAGACCATCTCTAAGAAGTAATTTCAACCTTTATCTTGGATCATTTGTAAATATCAACTTGAAGTGGATAAAAGATTAAAATGGGTAAAGGATTTGAAGACATGTTTCTCTGATCAACTCATACTTCAAAAACCTGAAAACAGATACACACACACACACACACACACACACACACACAAGCACAGGCCTCCCAGAAATATTATTCCTGATTATTGAAAAAAAAAAAAAGAATCCAAATGGCCATTGCTGGGTAGGTAGATAAACAAAATGAAACACACTCTTTTGGTGGAAGATTATAGATGTGGCCATTTAGAATAAATTAGTGACAAAATGATACAACAAAAAATCTTGCAAAAGTATTTGCAAGATGAAAGAATCACAATAGATTGCATGTCAAATGACTATATTTACATGAAATGTTAACAATAAAGCAAAAGCAAATCTGTAGTTGGAGGAACTCAGAGGGAATTGGGGTAGGGTGGGGTGGAGAATGATGGGTAGTGGGCTTCTTTGGGGGGATTAGATAGAAATGCTCAGGATTTAGCTACTGGATAGATTGCAAACCTTTGTGAGTACTCTAAAGCACTGAATTGCTTACAACTAGATAATGAACTTATTGGTACATGAATTTTATTATTATTATTATTAATGAATTATAAAATTTTTCACTTCTTTCCAGTGAACTGATTTTTGTAAGAAAGTCATTCATTGGTGTCATTTTCCCATATGAAATGTTTTTTCCTTCTCTTGGTAAAATTTATTTTATTTTCTCCAGTTCTATTTCTCTAGGAATGGGTTTTTATCACTTTTTCTTATTTGGGTTTTGCTGACTTAAACCTGATGACTGATGTTTTTATCAAAATAGAGTGAGGACTGAATAATTCCTGTCAACATGTCTTCATGCTTATTAATTCTTTTCTCTGTAATTTTTTTATTCTATTGAGCTCACCATAGAATTTCTCAAGTTTGTTTTTTTTTTGTGTGTGTGTGTTTTTAGGTATAAGGCCAAGATATATGCATATATGAATCTGAAACATTTTAAATATTAATTTTGTGCTGAAGAAATGCCTCAGTGGATAAGGCACTTGTAGCAGAAAGCATGAGGATGGGGATGGGAATTTGGAACCCCAGAATATGTGTATGACTGCGCAGAGGTGGAAGCTGCTATAATCCCAAGACTAGAGAGGCAGACACAGGGATGCCCCAGGTTAAGCTTGCAACTGAAATTAGTCAAATTGGTAAGCTCCATGTTCCGTGGGAAAGCTTCCATAAATCACTCAAACAATACAAACAAAATAGTAAACCAAGTCAAACCAAAACTCTATGAATAATGGGGAAAGGCAGTTATGGTAAACTCTGGGTCTACACATTCATGTGCACATTTGTCCACACATACACACACCAACATACAAATGCATGTGCAAAAAAAATTTTAGTGGATTTTTGAAATTCAAAATTTTAAGTGAATTTATATTTTATTTACTCAATATGATAAGTTCATAATGACCTTCAGTTGTACTGGTTATTTTTATGGTTTTAAAAACTGTTATAATAATATACAAGAGTGCTTAGTAGAAACTGTACTTTGATTTTTGAATTTTGGTCTTTTCCAAAGTTAGCAATCTTTGGTGTGATACTAACTCGTATTGCTGGTCATCATCATGGAGTCACTGCTTGAGGGTAAGTACTGGTATTCCATACTTAGTAAACTATTCAATAGATTTGTGTTAGATTATCCCCCCCCCAAAACTTTAGGCTAGTGTAAGTATTATAAGCATATTTAAATATGTTAGGCTAAGGTATAATATCTGGTAGAACAGATTATTAACTAGGGATAGGTTTATCAGAATACAGTCTCACCAAGGAGCATTTGTACACAGAAAAAGGTGTATTTTTGTCCTAAAAGTTCATAGGTTAGTGGAGGAAACGTGTGTAAAATAATTGTGAAAAAACATGACAAAGGCATTGGTAGAAATAAGTATAAAGTATTATAAAAATAATGAGTATTGGACACTAGATTTGGATTTGGAAGAGAGGAAGGAGGAAGGAAAGAAGGAAGGAAGGAGGGAGGAGGAAAAGAGGGTTTACTAGGTAAAGTGATGTTTGAGTTGCATCCTAAAGAATCAGTAGAGTTTACCTCTTGTAAAGGAACAATGATAAAGGATGTCAAGGAAACATTTGGGAGAAGTGGGAGCCAATAAGATGAGGCTTCAAGGTCTGAAGGGTATAGATAGATACCAGGTCAGAGATATTGGATTTTGTCACTTTAATAGTCAAGAAAACCTGAGAGTGAATGGGCCAGAAGAAGAATGGATTAAAAGGAAAGACTGATATTTTCTGTATTTAAGAGGGGGAATGATATACATGTACATAAACTCACATGAGTATAACAGATATGGCATTCTGTGCCTCCTCACATGGAAACCAGAACTAGCACTTGCCTATTCCTTTGACTACTGGGAGTGTGAGAAAGAGAAGGATCAGCAACATTTATACGTGTGACTGGCATCTATAAGCTCTATGCGGGGAATCTACTGGGGCTGACATACATCCCTTTTAAAGGGGTGTGTTGAAATAAACTGACCTGATTTTGAAGTAAGAACTTAAGATTAGGTCACATGAGATGAGGGTGGTCCTGATCCAATATGACTGGTGGTTTTAAGAGAATAAAATAGAAACAGGAAAGGAACCATCACATGAAGACAGAGACTTACCAGGGAAGGAGAGAGGGTAAAGTCAATCAATGAGAGATAAGGCTTGTGGGCTATCACCAGATGATGAGAAAGAGATGTGGAACCAATGTTTTCTAGCAGAATTCCACAGAGGACTTTCAGCTTCCAGAACCATGAGAGAATGACTTTCTGTTGTTTTCAGTCTACCTAGTTAATAATGTTGTGTAGTACGTGCCCTAGTAGAAACTAGCACAGTGCCCAGTGTTCTCTGAGCAGGAGGCTACACAATTCTAAGAAACACTGGGAGACTGTCTCTACACGAGTGTTAGCATGGAATGAATTTGATTATTGCTTCCCTAAAGAGTCTTTGTAGGCAATAAGTCTTTCTTTAATCTCCCCCCAGTTGCCTCTACGAAAATTTAATATTATAGATATGCTTTGTGTTTATTTACATACTATATATTATTCATATCTAAATGAATAAGACCCCCCCACACACACACTATCCCTGTAAGTCCTGCATCAAATTTGCCTTCTTGGAGGCAATATTGCCCTACTGGGAGAAAACGCTCTGTATATATAACTGGATTTTCCTGGGGAGGAAATGGGAATCTCTGAGGATATGTGAGAAAGGCTGGATAAAGAAATGTTGCCATATTCTTTCTTGTGTGGAAATGAAAGCATTATAAGTTAATTCTGATTGACATCCAAGTAGCATTGGCAAATTCTCATAAAACTAGACGGAGAAACAAAGGGATCATTTCCTATGAGAACAAAGATTCAAAGAAAGCCCCACCCTCCAGTGCTTTTCTTAATGCCTGAAACTCTCAAGTTAGCTTTGTGGAGCCCTGTGTGGAAAGGAGTGGTAGGGCTCAGCCCAGATCAAAGACAGGGGCTGCACAAAGGTGGATCCCAGCAAGAAAGGCCGCTTTAGGGATGGTGTCTTTACACAGATCTGTTGCTGGCTCCTCAACAGTGGCCCTCTTCCATGTCTTGTTAAATAAAGCGGGCCTGGCTGAAATGCCTGAGCATCTGCCCTTGATTCTCTTGATTTTACTGAAATACCAGCCTCAATATGATTAGTTGCTTCACATGAGGCTGTGCCCAAGAGGAAATGCAGATGAGCCTAGAGCCAAGAGTCAGGTCAGCAACTTGCTTGTTGCTTTTTAGTGGGACTGAGTCTTGACCATATTCTCCAAAGCCTGAAGACATTGAGAATGTGTGGGCTGTGACTTCCCTTGTTCCTTAACAAGACATTGAGAGAACTCACCATTACCCATGCAATTTCAGTTTGTAGAGGCCAGGGAAAGATGATAGGATCAGTAATAATGCTGGACAGGGAAGCAGGGAAGGTCATTATCTAGGTAACCTCTAGCTGGAGAAGAGTAGAGTAAATTTAATCTTTGTAAAAATGCCCCATGGGCCTAACGTCCCCTCCAAGAAAAGGTGGCACTGAGGATGGCCATTTGCTTTCCTCTGGTGTTAGCAAGCTGATCAGATTAACAGGTACCCTAGAATCTGGTAGGTCATGGTTTCTTCAGTTCAGACAGGATTTGCTGTGCACTGGGACAGAACAGTCACTGCTATAAGGCCATCTGAACCTTGGCTGTTTGTGAAGGAGGGAGCAGTACTCCAGTTTGGTTAGAGTTCAAAACAGTTCACCACAGAAACTTGTTCTGAGAAAGGCTGCTTCTCTCCTCCCCCCACCCTTTTTTTTTTGTATCCATCAAGGGTTTTATACAGGAAATGGCCAAAGCTTAGAGACGAGAAAGTATTTCTGCTCAGCGTTCCCTTTGAATTCCAGTCCAGCTGCAATCTCAACAGAAGCAAGTTGATTTCAAATTTAATAAGGAAAAAGCAGTTGGGACAACTCTTTGTTTCAAAAGGTGTGCAATGTGGGAGGGACTGGGGAAGGACAAGGAAGTAATGAGGGACAAAGTGTCTTCAGTTTGTTCTTCTTGACCTTCCCTTGACAGTCCTGCCACAGACCATGGTAGAGAGAGAATGGAGCAGCTTTCCCCGTGCTGGCTGGCTTCCAGCCCCCACATCATCCAGCCTGAAGGGAAACCCCTTCTAGTACACAGGGTTCTGTCTGTGAGGAACAGAACATACCTTCAGTGGAGGAGATCTGCTTTCAAAGCACTGTTTGGGGCAAGTGGAGAGTGACAATAATGTGCCAATTAATATGCAAGAATTAAAGTGAAGAAAACCCAAGTCAGGTGTCAGATTAAATGTTTCCGGTTAGGAAATCGGTAGGAGCAAAGCCTCTGGAGAAAGAGGTCACAGCAATCAATTCTGGACAAGTGAGGGCAAGTGGAAAATGTCAGGGGCTAATGACATTGAAACACGACGCAAAGCACATAGATGGGGTGCTATTCAGCAGTGTAACTGGTTTCTCAAATTGTAAGGATCATCCCTGAAGAGAGCACGAAGGCCCGTGTTGAAGGTTGGAAGTTTCTGCATACATTACATGTATGTACATGTTTCAGTGGTGCTGTATTGGCAACCTTCTCCCCAGCTTTCTCCATCACTGGCCACCACCACATTCACCACTGAGACCTAACTTTCACTGTTCCAGAAAAAAGTTACTTTATATACTAGACTGACAACCACGTGGATTTCTCTCTCTCTCTGTCTTTCTGTATGTGTGTGTGTGTGTATATATATATATATATATATATATATATATATATATATATACACATATACATATATATGCGTGTGTGTGTGTCTCTCTGTGTGTGTGCTACATTATACACACACACACATAACTAAAATTCAAATAATATTATTGTATACCTTTAAGAGCCAGGAGGCTGAGACAAAAATAAATGGAAAATAGTTAAATAGGGAAAAGCAGGCAGACCTCTGCTTTCTCAGAAGGCAGACTCAGCTGGCCTTGGCCCATTCCTCAAACAGCCCATCTCAGTCTCAGCACTGATACATTGGGTCTTCCAGAACAATGTACCTCTGTTCTTGCGAGCTGCACTCCCATTCCAGATGGCTGGGGGATGCTGGCTCAAAGCCACTAGGCAGACAGACAAAGCACTCGCTGTAGGAAGGACACCGGGATGTGTTGACCTCACTTCACAATGCCTAGTTGACTGGATACATTGAAGATGAGCAATGCCAATTCAGCAGGGGAGCCCATGGCAAGCTAAGGTTTTCTGCCCATCCCCAAGTCAGCAGCGAGAGCTAGTTGGAAAGTTAGTGATATTAAGTGGGTATAAAATTCTGGATTACAGGTTCCTGCTCCGTAATGAGCATTTGCTGTTCACTATGCTTTCTAACCAGCTAGAGAGAAGACCAAAGAGTAGACTCTTGGGAACTGGCATCTTTTGTACTAATTTTTAAAATTTCATTTTACATTCCATCTGCAGTTCTCTCCTGCCCCTGCAGTCCACCCCCACCCACTCCTCCCAACTCGTATGGGAAGGCAATGAAGTTTGGCACATTAAGTTGGAGCAGGATCTTCTGCATTAAGGTTGAGCATGGCATCCCACCATAGGGAATGAACTCCAATAAACTAACTCACTCACCAAGGATAGATCCTGGTTTTACTGGGTAGCTGGCATCCTGTGTGGAGACAAAGGTCTGAGTGTGTACCTTTCCTTCCTGAACTCCCAAGCCTGAAAAGCCTCTAACAGGAGGCAGGTTATCATGTTAAGTGATAAGGTGATATCTCAAGGGCAGAGGGGAAATGTAACTACATGTAGAGGATGCATAAGCCAGTTCGATAAAGGGGCCGGGATCCTGCAGTTGGCCCCAAACAGTGGCAGTTAGAATGTAGGGGAGTATAACCAAGGAGGAAAGACAGAGTTCCCAGGCTCAAGTGAATCAGCTTTACTGTTAGGCTGAGGACTGACATGCCATTCAGAATTTAGAGGTGCAAAATGAAATCAGTGAAGGAAAGGAAAACCCCATGTTTACTGTCATCCTGCTTTGCGGGCACTTCTTATTGTAAGAGCATCTTACTAAGCTCTACCAAACCTCAGGCTCGCGCAGAAATATTGTGGACGCTATGGTTACAGCAGCAGCGCCTACCCGGACTTCGCTCACTAGTTTCTCTCCCCTCTAGAGAAACGCTTAGTGTAGTTGAGTCACCAGACTTCATCCTTGGCTAATGAACCTCACATCTCTCTAACACAAAGCTTCCCATCCTCTGGGTCACCTCACACTGCTGAGCTCCCACGAGGCCACCCGTGTAAAACTGGGACTTGTCTTCCGGACTTCGCACCCTTCCATGGGGCCTGCGGGTAGCCTCTCTCCCTAAACAGGGCTGCAAGAAGCCATACTTTACCAGCCTCATCTACATGTGCCGCGATGTTAGAGAGCACTGTTCATTTTCTACAGTGGCTAAAGAAACTCTGAGAGGACAAAATCTCACATCTCACTGAGAGAGACTCGGTGCACATTAGCTGCCCAATTGAGTTCATTCTCCAAGATGGTGGCTATAAACACATCCTGTATGACTTGTCTACCGGTTTTCCCTTTTGAGCATCTGGTTTCCTCTGAAGCAGCCGCTGCTTCTGGAATGTACCATGTATTCATATCTCTGCCTTTTTCTCTCATGCTATCCCCTCAGCTTGAAATGACCTTCCTTCCTGGACCTCATGGGACTTTTCACTGTTCATCTGAGATAATTCATTGTCGTTTTTATTTCCTCTATGCAGAGGCCTCTGGCCTCAGGCTCTCCTGAGCCTTTCTCCTTCCAGAGCAAGCCCACTTACTGTCCTGCACATACCCATCTGATAGTGCTTATTTCATTGCTACGATTATTTGCTGACCTGACTGTTTTGTTTCATTATAATTAGTCCCAAGAGACAGACTCTATGTGTCACTCATCTGGTGTTTTGAAAATTATAGGTGTTTAGGAAACACTGGGGAATAATTGATCTATCTTTAATGGTTAAAAAAGAAGCCATCTGATTATAAAATGAGAAGATTGACAATGGCTAATCATAAAATTATTAATAATGACTACCTTTTGTTAGGAATCTGCTGTGCATCAAGATCTAGAAGGAGTCTTTATAGGCTCATTTTTCTAACCATTTTAAAAATAACCATACCAAGTAAGAACAACTAGCCTAAATTTTTATAGATGAAGGGATGAGGCTGAGGGGGACCATGTGACTTCCACAAGTTTATACTATTTCTGAGCAGCACAGATAAGTTTTGGGCAGGTTATTTCTGACTCTAATGCCGGAACTCTTTCCTCTCCATCACCGCAGCTTTCAGAAGTGCAATGAGATCTGTTTTCAGAATGTATTCTTTACCTGGCTGCATCAATACTGTGATGGCTAATTTAATGAGTCAATTTGACTGTATCAGGAAACATTATTTCAGTGTGTGCTCTATGAAAGTGTTTGGAAATAAGATTAGCATCTGATTCAGTAGAGTGGAATTTCTCTTTCTTTTGTGATGGACACCATCCAATCCGTTGAACAGAACCAAGAGTTAGAGCAAGATGAAGTCAAATCTTTGCTTCCTTGCTGGCCTATTTTAACTGTAACATCGGTGTTAAATGTAGACTGGAATTTTCTTAATCAATTCCATTGGTTAATTGGTACAGAAATTATTACACTGTGAGTTTTCTCCTGGGTATCTTGCTTAGAGATGGTAGATCATGGGATTTCTCAATCTTTATGATCATGTGAGTCAATTTCTCAGAATAAACACTGATCTCTATCAGCAAATATATATTACATACATATGTATCTATCTAATATCTATCTATCTATCTATCTATCTATCTATCTATCTATCTATTCATCCATGTATCTATTTATCATCTATCTATCTCATCATCTATCCATCACCTGTCATCTGTTTTTTATTTATCTGTCTTTCACCTATCTATTCATCCCATTGATTCTATTTTCCTGAAGACTCCTGATTAATCGAAACACACACACACACTTACACACACACATATAAGTTGTGAATCTCACCTGTCTTTTATTCTTTTTCTTCTTTCATATGTTTCACTCTGAATGCTCAACCCCACCTTAGAGCTTTGGTACCTTCATATCTGATCCTAAGGTAGACAGAGGGCTAGAAGCTTATTTGGGTCTGAGCAGCCAGGAAATGAACAAGAAATCCCATCTATGAAAGGTGCCCATATCTTTGGAGCTAACCTGCATGGTCAGCCACACACTTGTGGTCCAGGTGCTTGTATACCCACTTGGGGTTAGAAGGAAAGTAGCTGAGAGCACCGCTGTTGCTCTGCACCCCTGCCTGGTCAAACTGCTGGATCAGGTCTGCTAGGCATGGACAGACAGGAAAGCATTGTGGATTCCCCCTGCCAAAAGGGAGACATTTCCAGGCCAAGCAATATGCTGCATGGCAGATTTAGCTTTTACTCAGACAAAAAGAGTTTATGTGTCCCACAATGCTTCCCAGAGGTGAGATGGTGAGCATGACTCCCACCCAGAAGTCCCAGAGAGGTAAATGTACCTCTACCATATTGAAAGGCCAAGAGAGGTAGAGGCAGCATCCAGGGCTGCGACAACCACATTGCTTACCATTTTAAAATACTCCTTGTCATAAAAGGATTTCAGATACACAATTGAACAGATTCAGACATAAAAGACCTCTAAATGAGACACAGCATGTTTTAAAAAATTCACGTAGTCTTGGAAGAGAGAAGAAAAAGAGTATAGAGAATTATAAAAAGAAGCAAAGCCTTTAAAGAGACAGTAAAAGTAATATAAAAGAGTACAGACAGTCACAGATTAAATGAGTAAAGAAAATACGCCACGTGAGGTGGAATATACACAGAGAGTCTGGATTGTTTTTATTATTGTGTTTCCTTTGAATATTTTGACTGCAGAGAAGCATTTGATTCTGGGGGCTGCTAAGCTGAACCAACATAAAGGTATCTCGACTTCAAATTTTGGGTCTAAGGATATGTTGCTGTAGAAAAGAGGTTCTACTTTTGTTTCCACAGAAGGTGAGAACCTGTGGATTTCTTTTAGGCTAATGTGGTCTGATAGAACAAGACCCCCCCAAAAGTCTCCATGAACCCTAAAAATACTTCATCCAACAAACAGCAGGAAGAAGTTTGGAGAAATCAACATTCAAATTCTCAAAATTATTGTTTATAAATGTTTGTTTTTATTTAAAGGAGGTTTATTACAAGTGGTTATGGTCATAGTCAATTTCTAAAAATAAAAATTAGGGGGATATGATATAGAGATAAATCCTTTGCACTGGTATGGACTTTGGTTTATTGATACAAATTTGAGGTCAATTATGCTGTGTGTATATTTCTACTCTTTTTTTTTTTTTTTTTTTTTTTTTTGGTTTTTCGAGACAGGGTTTCTCTGTGGCTTTGGAGCCTGTCCTGGAACTAGCTCTGTAGACCAGGCTGGTCTCGAACTCACAGAGATCCGCCTGCCTCTGCCTCCCGAGTGCTGGGATTAAAGGCGTGCGCCACCACCGCCCGGCTATATTTCTACTCTTGTTTAAGGTATTCTGTTTATGCAGTTCATTTAAAAATGTAATGTACAATTTAAAATTTCAGATTGATAGTTAGTTATCTCTAATAATCAGATGTTTAATTATATTAGTTATGTTTTCTAGATATACAGAGATATATTTCAGATAATATTCAACATTTCAAAGACGTACAGAATATGGAATTTAAAGTGTTTTAAAAACATAGACTTTTCTCGACAGTGAGACACATCTGCTTCTGGCAGTACCAATTCCTTCAAAAGGATGTTGGGCATTGAAGAGGCTCCTTATGGAACTTGCTAGCCATTTTGGCAAGAAACTGCTCTTGCCTGTGCTGCTTGATGGTGTGCTGTATAAACTGGACATGCAGGACCCACGGAAAAATGACTGCTGAACTTGTCTAAAGAAGGTGAGACAGTCCTTAAGGGTACATGCTTCGTAAACGAGTTTCCCAGACATTCTGCAGGACACAGAAGAAAGTAACTGAACAGTGTTTCAAATTTCCTGTTTCATAGAAAAGTCTTCCAGATATTATGGGTCTATAGGCTGAATATGGATGTCCCAATGTTACAAAAGAACCTTTGATGACTTTCCAGGCAGTGAGATGTCTTTGTCAATTCTAGAGTTTTGGAAGCTGCTTACAATGTAATTCCTGTTTAGTTAGGTAATAGTATATCTTTCTGGGGTCTTTGTTGGAGTTGAAGACAGATAGTTATAGTTTTTCTTAGTTATAATAAATGATAAATTAGATATAAAACTTTAGACTCATAAAGAAATATTTTAACTGCAATTCTTGGTTGATACCTGTTTTGGATATGTAATTTTACTATGTTAAAGTTAAAACCTTCCTTTTTATCTAAGCAGAAAAGGGGAGATGAGTGATGTGGGATTCCCCTCTGTATGCTATGAATATGTTTTATTATCATTGGTTAATAAAGAATTGCTTTGGCCTGTAGCAGGGCGGAATAGAGCCAGGCTGGAAGAGATAGACAGTGAGAGTAAGCAAAGTCAGAGTGACACCATGTAGCTGCTGAAGGAGACAGATGCCGGATCCTTACCAGTAAGCCACAGTCTTGTGCCAATACACAGATGAATAGAAATGGGTCAATTTAAGATGTAAGAGTTAGTTAATAAGAAGCCTGAGCTAATACACCAAGCAGTGTTGTAATTGACATAGTTTCTGTGTGATTATCTGGGTCTGGGCAGCCGGGAACAAACGAGTTGTTTCTGCCTACAAATCCCCATTTTTTTTAATGCTCTTTATATTATTGCATCATTTCTGCACCATGGCAGCTAATATCAACATCATTCTTCATGCCAAGCATTGTTTTAAGGACTTTACCTTTTCATAAGCTTACATCATCATCTGAATTACCAGATAAGGTATAGGATGACTTTCTTCCTCAGTTCACAGATGAACCAAAAGACACAGTGCAGATCTGCTCCAGGAAGTGGTAATCACAGGATTTGATTTGCAGTCTGACATTAATGCTAATTCTCTTGATCATTTAATTTACTGTTGCACACAATAAGCTCCTTGATAAGGCTTCCTTTTCAGAATACCCGCATTGCAAAAGGCTTTTTTTTTTCTGAGTAGAGACACAACACTCATCTATACCACAGAGAAGGCAATTAGCTCATACATTTCAAACACAGTGGGATTGGTAGCAGCCCAACATCTTGTCAGTTGTTGGTTGATTGCATAGTTATACTGTTCACTAGGATTTCAGCTTGGAAGCTCAAGGGTCTTACCACTAGGACAACTAGGAGAAGACTGTCCAGGGCAAGAATTCACAGGAAGAGTTCACAGATGCCTTAGTCCATTTGTCACAGTACACAGCACTCCAGTTTAACAGTCCTAACCACAGCTACCAAAACACTCAGAGTGTGTCACACTGCACAGTGTGCTTGCTGCCACACTTCCATGTTCTAGGAATGTTGCTGGCCAGTGACTACTCAGCAAAGGACAGTGTTTCTGAACCCCTGCCCTACTGTCTAGGCTGTTCAGAATTCTAGCAATAGATTCCCTTATGAATACATAGTGACATTTGATAACGATGATGTTGATGATGATTTTTGAGACAAGTTCTTACTATGTATCCCTGACCATCCCAGAACTCTACATGTAGAACAGTTTGGCCTCAAACTAGCAGAGATCTGTCTTGAGTGCTGAGATCAAACTTGTATATTCCGACGACTGACCCCACTGTGTTATTATTATTTTAAAATTAATAATAACAAATGTAACATGTCTCAGTATGTGTTTATAGCCATGTTGCACACAGGCAGAAAGCCTTTGTCCTGATCAGTTCAGTTGTCACCATCGTGTCCTCAATGAGCTGTTAGGATGCGTGAGAACTCATGTTCTGAGTGTTGGGAGAAAACTCGTTTTCCCTGCATGTGTCTCTGCAGACAATGTGCCATTGTATAACTAACTTATTTTATTCCCTCCCAGCAGTCACTCTGCCTCTTGGGCTTTTTATGGGGAGCCCTGTGAGGGAAAGTTTTGTGTTGAATTCCACTGTCCATTCTTCTCACCTGGTGTTTTTGCCTTTAAAATGCATTTGGTCTTTGAATTCAGATGGATCACAGTTTTTTTTTCTCCCCTTCACAAAAGAATAATCATTTACACACAGTTCAGCTGGTCCCTTCATTTATCAGCCCAGCTGAGAAAAGCATTATTATTAGATTTTTTTCTTTCCTCTACGGGGAAAGAACACAGTGGTTCGTTTCTCTGTTCAGGTCTCAACAAAGGTGAAAAAGTACAGTTTTTCAGGTGTCTTTTGTAACTGAATAGCAGAGGAGGATGGCAGTTTTATTGATTGAGATCACACTGAGAAAGCATCTCCTGACAGCACTCTGCAGTGGTGCCCTCCAGGGCTCCTTAGCATGCCTCCATTATGAGCTTTCACAGGAGGCACCAGAAACCATGGCAGCTGAGCTGGCAGTGAAGTCTCCATCTTCTTTACACATTCCTATTGAGTTCTGCTTCTACAGTGCCTTTCCTGCTCAGCAATTGTTTCTTACAATCAAATGGTGTACTGTATTTACAGTGACTCCACATGGATCACCCTGTGGGATTCTCACAAGATTTGAGTGAAACCCACGGAGGAGATAGTATTATCCCCAATGTATGGAACAGGACTCTGAAGGAAGAGAGAAATTTACTCTGCTTCCAAAATACTGTGATAGTTAGATTCGCTTACACATGCCATCATGGTGCCACTGCTCAGACACGTGAGGTGGACACTTTGGCTATGTGTTTGAACTTTTCTTTTTTTGGTATTCTGGAGATCAGCAAAGAGTAAAAATAAAAACCCATCCTAATCTCCAGGTTTCCATTCACCGGACTACATGAAGGGATGCCCGAGGAGCTTCTGAAGAATATGTATGTGTTTAATAGAACGTGAAGTTCAGAAAGAGAAATGCCATTTTGTCCTACCAGAATACACAGAGAAATATTCATAGTTGAGCTAATGATGCCTTGGACTGGCTTTAAAATATTACGGCATAGTGGGAGGTGGGGGTTGTAGTGAAATAAGAGTAGCCATTTATTCATCACCATTGGCCTTAGGTATAATGGGATTAATACTCTATTCTCTCTATACTTGGAAGCGCTTAAGGTTTTCAGAACAAAATGGTAATGCTAGAAAGATAGACTGGTCACATTGAGACGTGCCTGTGTTTGGAATCTTTAGGCAGAAACAATAGACCAATCAAAAAGAATATTAGATAACTCCACTAGAGCCCAACACTCCTTGTTGTTTCATTTTTCCTCTGGGCATAGAGAATCCTCATTAGTCATGGAGTGAAGGGTTAGTCATTCCTTGCGGTCCCACAAGCTTCCATTGTTGCAAGTGATGCTTTATTTATGTGTATACCGGATGTGCTGGTGGGATGGTATTGCATATTTATTTGGATGGAGCATTAATGCAAAATGGGCTACTTGGGATCCAGTTCTGAGAACCTTCATTCCTAGAATGAGTCCCAAGTACCCTGTTAGCTGAGAACAGTAGGGTAGAGATGAAAAGCCCTGAGGTGTGTGAAGAGGAAAGAAAGGGAGCAGTTAGCAGGTCATATTAGAACCACAACAGGAGGAGTTAAGGCAAAGTCAGTGAAGGTAGAGATGCTGGGAAGGGTGT
This sequence comes from Microtus oregoni, assembly GCF_018167655.1. Lineage (NCBI taxonomy): Eukaryota > Metazoa > Chordata > Mammalia > Rodentia > Cricetidae > Microtus > Microtus oregoni. Next base: position 19,569,967 of record NW_024543093.1, on the reverse strand, counting down.
TTTTCACCCTTTCACTGGAAGCACTGACTGCCATTGACCTTGGGGAGGCTTCCACTTGTCAATATCTTTGTTCTCGGAGTCAGTTCTATCAGACAGGCGTAAGCCATTTCAATGCATTGTTTATCCCAAGACCAGAACATGGCATGGGAATCTCTGCAGATGTTCTCATGAGGATCCCCGAGAGCCTGGTCCTCATTGTGGGTTAAAGGATGTACCCTGGAAGGCTATATTCTGAAACTCCCGTGAATTCTTCTCTCCTGGATTTTAAGTGGATGAGTTGCTATGTAAACAGATAATCTAGCAATCTCTCATGTTCTGTGCTGGGGAACTGCACATCTATAGACATGGGGAACAGGGCACTTAACTCAGCAGATTAGGCGGGAGAGGAAGCTTTAAGTCAGAAACGCTTTGGGGCTATTTTTGTTTTTCTTGTATCCTAATGCAGTTTTTCCCTGTAATTTAAACCCATGAACATTGTTTCTTCCAAGTCTTTGCCTTCAAAGAAACTACTTTATAACATTGAATAGCCCCAGCAGAAATACAGTTTTGGGTTTTCTACCTTGGCAGTGGCATTTCAGGTGTTTTCTGAGCAGGACCTAAGGAGGGACTCTGAACTCCCAGAGGGAAGTCTTGGCTTCTGGGCAACTAGAGATGACAGGCATGTGGCAGAAAGCACTGCCTCTGCTGATCACATGCAAACGGCCTTGCATGTGGCTACCCCTTCATCTCTGATCCTCAAGTTCCTGATGTTGTCTCCACTGAGCCTTACCATCCTGTTTATAGACAGAATGATTAAACAAGGAGATCCGAGTCAGCCGTGGACTTCTTTTAGTTCTCAAGTCACACCATTATAGTGATATTTTATTATGTTTTATAAATAAAGCTTGCTTGAAGACTAGAAGGTAAAACTAAGCCACTTGAGGCCAGGCAGTGGTGTCAAACACTTTTAATCCCAGGATTTGGGAGACAGAGACAGATGGATCTTTGTGAGTTCAAGACCACCTTGGGCTACGGAAGATCAATGTAGAGACAGATCCAGGAGGTTGTGGCTCACACCTTCAGTCCCAATACTAGGAAGTCACACACCTTTCTTTAATCCTAACACTAGAGAGGAATATAAGGCAGGATGAGACAAGAACTTGCCCTCTTTCAGTCTGATGATTTCTCAGAGGTGAGAACTCACTAGTAGCTTGGCTTCTCTGCTTTTCTGATCTTCAGGTTGAACCCCAGTACCTCTCTCTAGGTTTTCTTATTCATGCTGATATCCTGATCTGCCAGAGAGCTGTGCTCTGATGCCTGTCTCATGGCAAACTCGTTCTCCAGAAAGTACCTCTTTTCTCTCTCCTTCTTTTTTATCGGAAGATGGCTTCTGACAGTACACAGAACCCCAGCATCTCCCCATCGCCAGTTTACAACCACCCATACCTACAGAACCTTTGACAACTAAGTTCCACGTCACAGAGATGGTTGTTATTGAAACACCAAATGTGATGATTGGGGAAAACTGCCTCTGCCTCCTGCAGAGCCCTGTGTACTCCCATGTTGATTCTAAACCAGGGCACCAGTCTTCTGACATCACTTAACATGTCAGAGCAAGCCTGCTATGCTTTTCTTTGTTTAAAAATTTCTTCTCAGCCTTTGGTAGAATATTTCATGCAAGACATACACACACACAATGAATGAGAAGGCTTTGTGTTAGCTTAGAGTATTTTCTTCAGATTTTAGCTCTGATACCAAATAGTACCTAATAGCTATGTGACGTAGAGTGGGTTAAATGTTTTTGGTCTCAGTTGTCTCAACTATAAAAAACAAAAAGAGAATAGAAGTCTTTGTGGGGTTGCCATTGCACTCAGAAGAAGCAGGTGAAATGTCCCAGAATATGCGATAGAGCACAGTCTCGATATTCACTGTGCTACTTTTGTATTTCTCAAGATGTCTGTTGTTGAAGTGATTCCTCTCACTCTCACACCTTGAGAGACTGAGGCAGCACCCTGAATTAAAATAAAAACATTAACTTTTTGGTGGGAGGGAATGATGAATCCATGTTAGGTTTAGAGAGCTAAATATTGTTACAGTAATGACTGTGCAATTGTTACAAGTATTAATTATGATTAAATGAATGCAACATTGTAGTAGGAGCTGCGGGCTTGCTTTTCATCCTGCCCGGCTCCCACACGGCTAGCTTTACACCAGAAATAACAACACACAAACTGTATTCTTTTAAACACTGCTTGGCCCGTTATATCTAGCCACTTCTAGGCTAACTCTCGCACCTGGACTAGCCCGTTTCTAATAATGTGTGTAGCACCGCAAGGTGCGCTTACCAGGAAGATTCTAGCCTACGTCCATCCTGGGTCGGAGTTTCTCATCGTGTCTGCCTGGGAGAGGGGAGCATGACCTCTGAGCTCACTTCCTCTTCCTCCCAGCATTCTGTTCTGTTTACTCCGCCTATCTAAATTCTGCCCTATCAGATGGGCCAAGGCAGTTTCTCTATTTAATCAACCAATGACCTTCCTCCATCACAACATGAAGAACAAAGAATCATTTGAAAGACAGGAGTCACACAGAAAGCTTTGCTTGATACTGTAAAGCGGGGTGAGAACTATGCTGACTTGACAGAATGTTCGGGCTGATTATTATCCACAGAGAATGTTCCAATGCAGGGCCATTCCTAGAATCTATGTGTAGAAAGCAGCCTCCTCAGCTCCTATAACAGAGAAACTTTGGCTTGCTAGAGGAAGCAAACGTAGAATGGCATGGGCACGGCGTGGCTATTTAAAGTTAGTGAACATATTAGAGAAATAAGGGACATATGTGGGAACAGGCTAGAGCCATTGACCTCTGCCTCCAGAGCAGACCTGAGGCAGGGACTTCCACAGGATCAGGTACAAGAGAGTGACCACCGAGGAAGTAGGCCCAAGCCAGAGACCTTTGTGGGACTGGGTCTGAATCAAGGACCTCTGATGGAGCAGGCCCAAGCTAGTGACCTCTGCTGGAGTAGGCCCTTGCAAGTGATCTCTGCAGGAGCAGGTATGAAGGAATGACTGCCTAGGAATCAGGCCTGAGCCAAAGACCTCTGCAGGACTGAGCCCAAGCCAGAGACCTCTGTAGGAGGAGACCCAAGCCAGGGACATCAATGGGAACAGGTCCTAGCCAGAGACTTCTACTGGAGATCTGAGCCAATGACCTCATCTGGAGCAGGCACAAGCCAGCAGCCTCAGTGGGAGCAGACCCAAGCAAGCTACCTCCCTGGGACCAGACCTGAACTACATCTGGTATTGCAGAGAAAGGCCCAAGAGTGCCGAGTGACCTTCAGAGTTACTGGAACCATGGCCCTAACTGCATGAGGAACAACCATCTAAGCCTTGGATCCACTGGCACCTGAAAGACTGATCACCAGAGATACAGCCCCAACTACACCAATCAGAGGGAAAAGATGGGTAGACCAGGTAAAAGCACACTCAACACCACAAAAAACAACACAACACCAACAAAAACTAGTGGTTCTACAATGGCAAGACTTGAACACCCCAGTATAGAGGAAGAAGAAGAAAATGACCTAAAATATATCTTTAGGAGAATGTTTGATGCCTTTAAAGAGGAAATGAAAGATTCCCTCAAAGAAATGGAGAAAAAGATCAACAACAAAAAAAAAAATGGAAGAAATCAATATATACCTTAAAGAAAAACAAGAAAAAACAATCAAACAGGTGAAAGAAATTATTCACAACTTGAAAGCTAAAATAGAGAAAATAAAGAAAACATGAACTGAGGGAATTCTGGAAATAGAAAATATGAAAAAATGATCCAGAACCACAGATGCAAGCATAAACAGCAGAATACAAGATATGAAAGAGAGAATAACAAGTGCTGAAGATAGAGTAAATAATCTCATTGGTTAAAGAAAATAGTAAATTTAACAAAAGCTTCACATAAAATATCCTGGAAATATGGGACACCATGAAAAGACCAAACCTAAGAATAATACGGATAGAAGAAGGAAAGGTACAACTCAAAAACAGAAAATCTGTTCAACAAAATCATCAAAAAAAATTTCCCAACCCAAAGAAAGATATGGATATGAAGATAAAGAAATTAAAGATTACCTAAAATTTAATGAAAATGACCATACAATATACCCAAATTTATGGGACACAATGAAAGCAGAGTTAAAAGAAAAAAGTTCATAAATGCCTACATAATGAAGCTGGAAAACCCCACACTAGTGAGTTAACAAGAACATTTGAAAAATCTAGAACAAAAAGAAGAAAACTCATTCAGCAAGACTAGATGTCAAGAAATAATCAAAGTGGGAGATGAAATCAACAAACTAGAAGCAAAGAGAACAATATAAAAAAAATGAATGAGACAAAAAGTTAATTCTTCGAGAAAATCAACAAAATAGACAAACCTTCATCCAAACTAACTAAAAGGCAGAGAGAGAACATCCAAATTAATAAAATCAGAAATGAAAATGGGGAAATAACAACAGACATGGAGGAAATCCACAGAATCATCAGGTCATATTTCAAAAACCTGTACTCCACAAAATTGGAAAACTTAAAGGGAATGGACAATTTTTCTGGATAAATATCACTTAACAAAATTAAATCAAGACCAGATAAGCAAATTAAATAGACCTATAACTGCTAAAGAAATAGAAACAGTCATCTAAAGGCTCCCAACCAAAAAAGCCCAGGACCAGATGGTTTCAGCACAGAATTCTATAAGAATTTCAAAGGAGAACTAATACCAGTACTCCTCAGATTGTTCCACACAATAGAAACAGAAGTAACATTGCCAAACTCTTTTTATGGGGCTATGATTACCCTGATACCAAAATCACACGAAGACATTGCTAAGAAAGAGAATTACAGGCCAATCTCACTGAATATTGATACAAAAAATACTCAATAAAATACTGGCAAACCCAATTCAAGAACACATCGGAAAAATCATCTACCATGATCCATGTTGGCTTCATACCAGAGATGCAGGGATGGTAAAAATCTGTCAATGTAATCTACCATATAAACAAACTGAAAAAAAAAATGATTTTCTCATTAGATGCTGAAAAGACCTTCGACAAAATACAACATCACTTCTTAATAAAGGTCTTGGAAAGAACATGAATACAAGGAACATACATAAACATAATAAAGGCAATATACAGCAAGCAAACAGCCAACATCAAACTAAATGAAGGGAAACTCACAGCAATCTCACTGAAATCAGGAACAAGACAAGGTTGTCCACTCTCTCCATATCTATTCAATGCAGTTCTTAATGTTCTAGCTAGAGCAATAAGACAACAAAAGGAGATCAAGGAAATAACAAATCAGAAAAGAAGAAGTCAAACTCTCACTATTTGCTGATGATAGGAAACTTTACATAAGTGACACAAAAAAATTATACCAAGGAACTTCTAAAACTCATAAACACCTTCAGTTATGTAGCAGAATACAAGATTAACTAAAAAAATCAGTAACCATCCTTTACACAGATGATAAATGGGCTGAGGAAGAAATCAGAGAAACATCACCCTTCACAATAGCCACAAATAGGCTAAAATAGTTTGGAGTAACTTTACCAAAGAAGTGGAAGACTTTTATGATAAGAACTTTAAATATTTGAGAAAGAAATTGAAGACACCAAGAAATGAAAAGATCTCCCATGCTCTTGGACAGATAGAATTAATATAGTAAAAATGGCAATCTTATCAAAAGCAATCTACAGATTCAATGCAATGCCCATCAAAATCCCAGCAAAATTCTTCACAGAACAATACTCAACTTTAAATGGAAAAACAAAAAAACAAACAAACAAAACAAAAATAAAACAAAACAAAAACAAAAAACAAACCCAGGCTAGCCAAAACAATCCTGTACAATTAAGGAACTTCTGGAGCCATTATAATCCCTGACTTCAAACTCTACTACAGAGGTACAGTACTGAAAACTGCTTGGTATTAATATTAAAACAGACCAAGAGGACAAATAGAACCAAGTTGAAGACCCAGATATCAATCCACACACCTACAAACAGATGATTTTCGACAGAAAAGCAAAAAATATAAAATGGAAAAAGAAAGCATATTTAACAAATGGTGCTGGCATAACTGGATATCAACATGTAGAAGAATGAAAATCAATCTATTTCTATCATCATGCACAAAATTCAAGTCCAAATGGATCAAAAACCTCAACATAAAGCCAACCAACTGAACCTCATAGAAAAGAAAGTGGGAAGTACACTTGAACTCATTGGCACAGAAGATTAGCTCCTAAATATAACCCCAGTAGCACAAACCCAGAGAGAATCAGTTAATAAATGGGACCTCCTAAAACTAAGAAGCTTCTGTAAAGCAAAGGACATGGTCAAAAAGACAAAATGGAAGCTTATAGAATGGAAAAGATATTCACAAACCCCACATTGGACAGAGGGCTGATCTCCAAAATATACAAAGATCTCAAGAAATTGGTCATCAAAATAACAAACAATCCAATAAAAAATGGGGTACAGACTTAAATAGAGAACTTTCAACAGATGAATCTAAAATGACTGAAGGACACTTAAGGAATTACTCAGCATCCTTAGTCATCAGAGAAATGCAAATCAAAACAACTCTGAGATTCCATCTTACACCTGTAGGAATGGCCAAGATCAAAAACACAGATGACAGCTTATGCTTGAGAGGATATGGGGTAAAGTGAACACTCCCTCATTGCTGGTGGGAGTGCAAATTGGTATAGCCACTTTGGATATCAGTATGGTGATTTCTCAGAAAATTAGTAAGCAACCTACCTCAAGACCCAGCAATACCACTTTTGGGTATATATCCAAAGGATGCTCAATTGTACCACAAGGACATGTGCTCAACTATGTTCATAGCAGCATTGGTTGTCATAGCCAGAACCTGGCCCTCAACTGAAGAATGGATAAGATAAACATGGTGCATTTACACAATGGAGTACTACAGAGCGGAAAAAAATAATGACATCCTGAATTTTGTGGGCAAATGGATGGATATAGAAAACATCATATTGAGTATGATAACCCAGACTCAGAAAGACAAATATCAAATGTACTCACTCAAAAGTGGCTTTTAGACATAAAGCAAAGAAAATCCAGCCTACACACAATCTCAGAGAACCTAGGCAACAAAAAGGTCCCTAAGAGAGACATACATGAATCTAATCTACATGGGAAGTAGAAGAAGATCAAGATCTCCGAATTAAATTGGAATCATGGGGATCATGGGAGAGGGAGGAAGAAGAAGGGAAAAAAGGAGGGAAGTGGAGAAAAATATATAGCTCATTAAAAATAATTTTTAAAAACAGTAGGAGACCTGGAGGAAAGAGAGAGATGACTATAGCTGTATACTTCTTGTTTATGGGTCTATAATGTTCTGAACATTGATTCTAATCCCAGCACTTTATGCACATAGAACACAAGCACCCTCAATGCTGATTGTCTTCCAAGATCACTCAACACACTTATTTAGCACCTTCTATGTCACAGATACTGTAACAGATATGGAAAGAGTGAGCAGGGCCAACATGGTTCTAATTTCTGCAGATTATATAATATGCTAGAATAATTAAATTATGGAACTCAAGTCAAATAAATATGAAGCTGCTGGAGAGAAGCTGAGCTAATCACAGGAGAGATGTCCCTTGGAAGACACGTAATTTCTGGAATTGTTAGTGATAGAGCTTGGGTTTGAACCTGGGAGCACATACTGCTAGAGACACAGCCCTACTGTAAGTTGCTGTGCTGTATACCACACGGATATGGAGGAGGTTGGGTCCTCACTCCCACTGGCCTTGTTGAAGCATTAGTTGTGTCTGCTGTAGCTCCCAGTTTAGGGAGGCCATGGTTTATGCCTGTCATGATGTTGAGCATCCGGGCTTTAACAATGACCAGAACAAAATTGCTATTCTCAAGTATCTCAATCTAAAGAAACAATCAAAGTTTTCGATTTATTGTTACATACAGCACCATGAGTGAAGGGTCGTGGTAGCTAGTGTCTTCTGAAGCTGGAATTCTAGGTGAAGAGCTGTGGTAGCTAATGTCTTCTAAAGCTGGAACACTAGGTGAAGAGTGGTGGTAGCTGGTGTCTTCTGAAGCTGGAATTCTAGGTGAAGAGCTGTGGTAACTAATATGTGAAGCTGAAGTACTAGGTAAGAGCGGTGGTAGCTGATGCCGTCTGAAGCTGGGATACTGTTGAGCAGACTGACTGTGCTGTGCTGCAGGATCACTATGCTGCAATTATGGAAGCAGGAAAGGAGCAAAGACTCCTGTGTAAAGAGACAGGGTATCTCTTACCAGCTCTGCCAAGAAGGTGAGTCTTGACCCTTATTTGTAGGCAAATCATTGTGAGGAGGCTGAGGATGGGTTGAGTGAGAACTTCATGAGAATGGAGTCTGATATGTGAACAAAACTGTGAAGACACTCACTGAGATGGATTGGGATCACAACTGGGCCATGCTGGGCAAATTTGAACTTTGTTCCTGGTGGAAGAGGATAAGGAGGGATACTGAACATTTTAAGCAAGTTGGGAGGAAGGAAGTGAGACAGAGAAGCAGTGAACTAACAGGCTTAATGGCCATGAGGAGAATGTGGGTTTTAACATTAGACAGATTACATCCCATGTTCCTCTTTTTGGGTCTGGCTTACCTCACTCAGGATAGTGTTTTCTATGTCCATCCATTTGTATGCAAAATTCAAGAAGTCCTTGTTTTTTACTGCTGAGTAGTACTCTAATATGTATATATTCCATACTTTCTTCATCCATTCTTCCATTGAAGGGCATCTAAGTTGTTTCCAAGTTCTGGCTATTACAAACAATGCAAGCAAGGAACTCAGGACCGCGAGGGGTGCACCCACACACTGAGACAATGGGGATGTTCTATCGGGAACCCACCAAGGCCAGCTGGCCTGGGTCTGAAAAAGCATGGGATAAAACTGGACTTGCTGAACGTAGCGGACAATGAGGACTACTGAGAACTCAAGAACAATGGCAATGGGCTACTGCACGTACTGACTTTGTAGGAGCCTAGGCAGTTTGGATGCTCACCTTACTAGACCTGGATGGAGGTGGGCGGTCCTTGGACTTCCCACAGGGCAGGGAACCCTGATTGCTCTTTGGGCTGATGAGGGAGGGGGACTTGATCGGGGGAGGGGGAGGGAAAGGGGAGGCGGTGGCGGGGAAGAGGCAGAAATCTTTAATAAATAAATAAATTAACAAAAAAGAAAAAAGAAAAAAAAACATTAGACAGATTAGGACCTCGGTGCTGCTTAGAAGCTCTGTGAAATCTGAGCCTCAGTTTCCCCCTGTGAACGGGTCTTCCCGTGAAGGCACCGATTGTCTGAAGAGAGTGCAAGTGAGGGTCTCAGTTCCATGTCTCTCAGAATCAACCCGAGTTTGAACCCCTAGACCTGTGTAAAGCTCGGGGGCAGTAGCATGAGTCTGGAAACCTAATGCCCCCACAGAAAAGGGGAGGTGTGCATTTGGGTGTGGGCATGCATCTACAGAGTGTCCATATGGAGATCAGATGACATCTTGACAGTCAGTCAACTCCTTCCAGTGTGGCTTTGGGGTGTGTTTTCAGGCTGGTCAACAGTGTCTTTACTGCTGAGCCACCTTGTCTGTCATAATAATACCTTTTTATGGGCCCACATTTTACCACTATCTTTCTTAGACTCGTGGGTTTAGTTCAAATTCTGTACACTCTCTATTTTGTTGACACAATAAGAAGGCCACAGGAGACGAGGGGGCAGTTACCCTTCTTGTTCTATTTCTGTGCAACTTTGTGTTAAGATGGAAACAATGATGCCAGGAAAGTAGAACTTTGGGGAGGGGAAAGAACCTCTGCTCCCATCTGCTTGCCTGTGCAAACATGGCCTTGGCCCTGTGCGAGCTCCCTAGAAATGCTGGTGAAGATAACTGGAGCAATGGCAGAGTTTACAGGCTGCCTGCTCTTAAGTAGACAAAATATAGAATGAAAGACAATAAAAAGAACAAGAAAAAAAGCATTCAAAGCAAATGTCTACCTCGGCTTTATATTTAAACTAGGTCAGTCGCAGAACACCCAGCTCTGAAGTTCAAGTGTCAAGTGTCCACTCTTCCAGGTTTCAGCCCAGCTCTCTCTTTATGAATCATAACGACCCTTTCCCTCCTTGGTATGCCATTACTGTCATCAGGGAATGAATGGGACCCATCACCTCATCTCTCTACACCTTTCATTTGTTCACACTTCCATGGCTCCGCGGAGTGTCCACACCATAATAACTTATTGGCAAGACAGTAACAGAGGAAAGTGAGTAGAGAAGTAGATAATTATTTCACTTTGTGCTTCTCTGTAGCTCAGGCTGACTCATAAAATCTAGCAGATTCGTGTGTTTCTGCTGAGGACCCATAGGAGTCCCAAAGAGTAGGCTTGTATTTCAGATCAATAAGGTGTCTTATTGAAAGCCCTGGGCAAAGAAACTGAAGGGGAAGAAAGATATGCAATGGCATCAAGGGTCTACTCAGTGTATACTGGGGCGTTAGAGTGGTGATGGCATGGACCACTATTTTGACTTTCTCATTTCTGTCTGCCTTTCTGTTTTTCGGTTTCTTCCCATTTGTGCATCTGTCTCTGCCGTTGCGGTTATCTTGTGTGATAATTCTTGGAAAGGAGTTCTTCCCTGGTGACCACATCTGGTCACACATTAACTCTCTCATCTGTTTCATAGGCTTGGCTTTGCACCATGGTGATGCTCACTACTTAGAGCGAAGGAGCAGAACACCCAACACAAAGGAGCACTTAAGTAGTCTCATTGTAGAGAAATGTGCAGAGGCAGTGCCATAGTTTAATCACGTGGCAACCCTTCTCCCTGAACTAAGGACAAGGGTGAGGCACAGACTGTTCTGGAAATTCTCTTTGAAAATGTGAATTTGACAGATGAGCTAGAATCCCTCTGGAACTAAGATCTGTGTACGGAGCACCAGAGGGAAAACAAAGAGCTGGGAAGGTGTCTACCTACTCCCAGGCTGTGGGCTTCTGTCAACTGAATATAAACTGAGGGAGATATCTGCTTCCCCATTGGCAAGGAGAATGCCATTTTTAAGGCATGAGGGAGTTTCAGGGTGGTTCTTAGGGAGAGGACGGGCATGTTCCTGACACAGTCAAAGTAGGAGAGCTTCCATGTGTGGTCAGCCCAGAGGGACCAAATGGGAGAAAAGGTGCTCCTTCCAGCTTCATCTCAGCCTGCAGAACTGAGCATCATGTGAAGTAGCTTCCTGGATTGAAGCGATATAAGAACACATCTGGGCATATGAATTCAATCCAGGACTTTCATGGGACCATCTAAAGATCAGATAATGTTTGCCGTTGCTGGGGACCAGAGAAGAGAAAGAGGAGAACAAGAAGTCCTAGGTCTTTAATTTCCTACTATAGAATTATTTGTTGGTGTTATGCTGGTGGCATGTTAGAAAACTCAGGTTGCGTACCTGACTAGCTCGGAGTGTTCTATTAGCAAATAAGGCACAGTTTGGCCCAGTATTGAGAAAAAGAAGCACCTGGTGTTTTGTTGTTTGTTTTAGTGATTCAGATTAAATCATTGTCTCTTTTCTAAAAACTTCACACAACAAGTTTCGTTTTAATTTCCCTTTCAATGCCATCGATATAATTTATTTCACACCTGCACAATTTTGCTCCAGTTTTATTTTTTCAACTTTCAAATCACTGATTGTTTTTTGCTTAGTTTGACCAAATCTTTGAACACTGAATTATCTTATAGGATTCTTGTGCAAACATTTTGTAAACATTTATAATAGATTGCAAGTGATATTTAGGTAAAAATCTATCAATCTGGGCTTCACTTTCTGTGCATCTGTTATCATCTTAAGATGTAACTAACATAAAATAAGTGGACCCAGGTATAAAAATGAATCAAAAGCCCAAAAGAACCACCATTCTTAGACCTCACACCTGTAGCTGGCACAGCTTGCACCTCAGTCTTCACATCTGCAGGCTGGGCTACTACTGTTGCCCACATCATATGTCATTGTGAGGGTTAAATGGCAGAGCACTACCATATGGTGCAAATGGATAGAATGGGCACACAGGGAACTCAGTGCTAGCTCTCAAATAGAGAAGAAAGTGATTACAGCTCAGCCGTCTAGATACAACTCTCATCTCCGAAGTTAGCAGGGTGGTAAAAATTCATTGTGAATCAAAATGGGGTTTACATGAGTTTCCTTCTGATGGAACTGATGGATTATAGTTTCTAGCCTTAGCCAAGATGGTCTTTTTGTGGTTGGTGGGTGCTTACAAAGAAGGAAGGGAAGAATATATACATGTTACGACAGTTATGTGCATCTTGGAATCCGCCTGGCTTTGGTGGGTTCTGTCACACCCACTGCACTCTAATGACTGCTACCCTAAAGAGATCCTGTTCTGTGCTTAAGAGAGGAGCTGTTCAGAGCAGACACACTGCTGGCATCATATCCTAGCTTGGGGACCTACTTTGGATATTCATAGAAACCCATTGGGCATCACTCTCTTAGACACACAGCCCATCTAGCATGCGCACCATGAGGGCTTTTACAAAGGGCTTTCGCGATAGCTGCTGAACGTGGGTGCAGAGCACACCTCCTTGGTCTTGGCACTTTTGTGCTACTCTTTAAATTCTGAACCAGTATCACTCTAGTGTAAGTTAGTCAAGTTTTAAAACATACCAGTGAGCTACACTGTAGCCTACAAGTGGATGGTGATGGATTTGGGTTTTCTCTTCTTGCTTAATTCATTTCTAGGAGACAGGAATCTCTTTGAGACTTCCAGCCTTCCAGATGATGTCTCTCACCATTCTGCATTCCACAGTCATGCTTTTAAAGAGGTATTACCTTAAAATATGAAATTTGCCTCAGGTTCTAGGTAGTCAGGAAAGTCCATGTGTTTGGGCACCAGATGCTGCTGTTTTCTGAGCAGTTACTATGTGTCACTCACCACTGACAGATTTCCATGATAGGATTTTATTTTTATATTTATTTATTTATTTATTTATTTATTTATTTATTTATTTATTTTATTTTCAGTGTTTTGAGACAGGGTTTCTCTGTCTGTTCTGATGGTGCTGGAACTCACTTTATATAGCAGGCTGGCCTCCAACTGACAGAAATATGTCTGCCTCTTCTTCCCAAGTGCTGGAACTAAAGGCATGTGTCACCATTGCCTGTCTGGTTTTAGTTTCTTAAAGAAACCTTTGGATTCGATCTGCTTTATTGTTTTTGAAGTATATAAATACATATGACCAAATCATTTAACTTTTCTGACTTCCAGCGTTCTTTTCGGTGCAGAATAATAATCTCTACTTTAGGCATTATTAAAACCAAATGAGATAATGCCAAATTGCTTTGGAAATGGTATTTATTGTTAAGCTGAAAGATCTCTTAAGAGCCGAAATCCTGACTGTCTTCATAGCTTAAAAAACTTGCAGTCATGGGCATCTCTGGTGTTAGGTATGGTGCAGGGGAGCAGCCAATCATTTATTTGCTGTCCTTTATCATCTAGACTTCTTCAGAGGCTTTGACTTCCTGGCAAAAGTGCTTGGGTACCAGAGACTGACTAAAATTTGGAGATGACTGAAGATGCCACCATGCATGTGAGAAAAGCTCCAAAGAGCCTCATGCAAAGAAACATCAACTCTGTTATATTGGAGTCTGTTAGAAGAGGGCTTGGGACCACAACAAAGTCTATATGTCTTTCATTTTTAATAAGTTTTTTTCTTAAGAAAAATTCCCATGAGGAAGCAACTTCTGATGGGGACCCCTTCACGATGGGGACCAAAATAAACACCTTTCTCTTGAAGGTGACTTTTTCCCAGTTATTTATTTATTCAAGAAAATTGCCCTCCAAAGACCTTCCGTCAAGTCCCCTGTTGTGTTTTCCCTCCCAGTGTCTGCTCATCCAGGCTTCATGCATGCCACTGCAAATTGCTCATAACTAAAGAGTGAGAGCCTGTTGGGTGGCATGAGAGGTGAACTTTTTTTGCTTCTCAGTTTTGAGATAAAATGTGCTTTGCCTAAAGCATGCTCTAAGCATTTCCCTTTGTGCCTTCAAGAAAGAAAGAGCCAGCTAGAAGCAGATTGGCAGACCCACCTGGGCATTTTCCTGGCTTGCAGGGGAGTGAACTGGTACCCCCACTGATTTGGCCAACAGAACTGTCATTGTCCTGAAGCTTGGGTGGGAGATGGCTCTAGCTACTTTGAAGAATGGAAACAGGGGGTGACAATAAGCTTTTGAAGCAGCTCATTAGTTTCTGTCGTTGCAATAGTTGGGGTCTCCATTGACTTTTCTCTTACTGTCAACTCTCACCATCCAAAAACCAGACAACTGCTTCTTTGGGCATTTGTCTTGGACTCAGCCAGCTTCTCTATTGCTAATTTTACTCAAGTCTCGGTTGTCTCATGATTTCCTAGCTAGAGAGGCTTCTTTGTTGTCTCTACTTCTACCAGTTTCTCCCTGTTGAATCTGTCTTGGATATTGATCTTCAGAAGAACATTTTGGAATCACAACTTCCCCTTCCTGATGCAGGGCTTACATGGTGTTGCACCATCAGTTAGAACGCACATAAGAGACCTGAGACCTGAATGGTTCTTTTGATGAAGAAGCCATTCCTGTGAAAGGAAAAGGTCACCTTTTGCATTCTGTTCTCGAATTTGCAAAATCTTGGCTCCAAATCTCAGCTTCTACTCTAAAATGAAGAGTATATATATATGGAGTTCTAATTGTCTGGTTCACAAGGATGTACATCCCTGAGAATTGTAATAAAGGTCTTTATTGTTTCTTTTTTTTTAAATTTATTCCTTCTCCACCTTTCAGTTTCAGAATTAAAAAACCATTCAGTGTAGGGCTGCGCAGGTGAGTTCCTGGGTAAAAGTGGTTGCTGTGCAAGTACAAGGACCTGAGTTTGAATCACCGTGACTGTGTGAAGATCTGGATGGAAGTTTGAGCTCTGTAATCTCAGTGCTTGCATCAGGAGATGGGATGGGAAGACAAAGGAATACTCAGAAGCATAGAGGCCAGCAGCTTTGGTACACAGAAGGAAAACACAGAGATCCTATTGCCTTCTGACCTCCATACGAATGCCATGGCATCGGTGCACAGCACCCTTCCCCAGACTACACACACGATTCAGGGCATGAAGAAACTGACCTAATTGAGGTATATGGAGTCTGCTTTCTTCATTGTATCTGTAATGATTGATGGAGGAGGAATCATGTGTCACTAGCAAGATTCAGGTGTCCGAGTCCTCCCTCCAGACTTGTTCCATGGAAAAGCAGGTGAGGACTGAGACAGCTGAGGTATGCAAGGGCGGGGGCAAGTAAGGAGGAAGAGCGTGGAATGCTGGTGCCAAATGGAGCAGGCCCAGCAAGTTTCTTGTACTATCACTAGGTGGGCCAGGGCACATGGCATAAGTTTGGAGCTTGGAGAAAGTTGCTTAGCTGTTAGAGGCAGGGATAAAACTTCTAGTGGAGCATAATGCAACTGTTCAGACTTTCTTGAACATTTTTAATTGTAAATTTTTATTGTTAGTGTTCTATGTGCAAGAGATGAGCAAGTTCAGTATGGGTGGTGTCAGATGACAAGGAGGAAAGTTAATTATCCAAGCCATAATAATCTTTAGCTTATAGAGTTATTTTTTTATAGACCTGATGCTCTGTCTTCTGCAACGTGAAATCTTTCCATGAATTTTTCCCATACAGCCCCATTTCTCCTAGATCAGTGATTCTTAGTCTGTGGGTTGTGAACTCTTTTGGGGAGGGGTTGGAGGACCCATTCACAGGGGTCACATAAGACCATCAGAAGACACAGACATTTACATTACAATTCATAGCAGTAGCAAGATTACACTTATGAAGTAGCAGTGAAAATAATTATACTGTAGGTCAGCACAACACGAGAAGCTGTATCAAGGGTTGCAACATTAGGAAGATTGAGAACCACTGTCCTAGATTCTTCTTAATCCTGGGAAATAGATTTCTATTTTCCTAAGTGTTCAGGTTCATAACTCTATAGTCATGTTTTTTCCCTCATATCCCACATCCCACACTTATCATCAGGTTGTTGTTACTACTTTTAAACTTTGCCCAAACACAGACTATTTCTTACTGTTTTTTTCTTTTTTGCCACTGACTTCCTGAAGTCTATTCTCTTTAATTGATGGGTTATTTTAAGACCTTCCTAAAAGTCCTTTCAAGTTCTGTCTTGGCCTCCTTCATCTGTATTTTTTTAATTTTTATTCTTATCCTTTTCATACAAGGCCTCACTCTGTAGCTCAGGATAGCCCAGAACTTAGTATGTAAGCCAGGTTGGCCTTAAACTAATAGCGATCTCTTTGTTTCTATTTCTCAAGTGGTAGAATCACCAGTGTGGGCCTCCATAGCTAACTCTCCTCTCTCTACTTTCAAAGCTTCCATACACGTATGTGTTTTACATTGAGCATATTTCCCCTATACACAGCTCCTCTCTTTTCTCGTCCTTGTCAGTCCTATCTGCAACCCTTATGGTAATACTGTAAACTTCAGGAATGATAGCATTTGTAAAGAATACCTTGTGACTGTGTTAGAGTCTATAAGTTTTTAACTGTATGAAACCTGTTGCTCTCTGACCTTAATGTGTCCTTTCACTTCTCAGTTTTAATCTTTGTACATACAGACTCCTTGTACATACAGACATGCTCCTGTCTCATCAAAAGCTCGGGTTTCCTTTTCTCCTGGAATACTCTTCTCTCTTGTTTTTACATGCTTTATTTTTTAAGCTTTAGGGAATTAGTGAATTCATTTTTTTTTTTAGGAGGTGCCTCCTAGTCAATGTTATGTACCACTCTGGAACTACCTATTTCTTTTCTCTGTTCATTTCTTGCAGTGGGTATAACACCACCTAGAAAATTAGACAGACAGCACTTTCAAGTCATCTGATGAAGAACATAGACTCCAGAGAAACCATCATCCCTTCTTGTTTTGTTTTTCTTCATCTCTTCAGAATATAGAGCAGTATTGGGTGTATAATTAGCAATCATTATATATTTTTGAATAAATGAGTGAATTCGTACCAACTAATCTTTGTATACTTATTTCTTTAGAAAATAAGGTTGAGTTTATCAAAGAGTTTTTAAGTCATTAACAACCTAAATTTGAAAATCTTTTGGTCTCCTAGATTGCATTTAGATAAGAGAAGCAAGGAGTGGTTATACACTTGCACAGGAAGTGGCCCTCATTCCCCAGTCTTGACCATTGCAGTAGTGGTGTGGATAAGCATCAGTTACTAACAGACCTAAAGATTAGAAACTGTGAAAAAAAAAAAAGATTAGAAACTGTGGAAAGGTAATGAGGTCAATTAACCTGTTGTACTTCCTCTTCCCAGAGCAAGAGCTGAAGGGCAAACTGTCAATAAAAACACAATGGTTCTACTACCTTATTCTCAGTGCTACTCAGTTACAAAGAGTCAGAAGGAAAGAGGCTGGGGAGATAAGCAAGCTGCTTACGATCCACTCAGGGTTTCTAGAGTCGCAAATGGCAAAGCTCTAAAGGGCTTCTGGAAGTGGTAAAGTGGGAAGGCTGATGGCCTAGATAGGCAGCTGATTCTAACATTAAATGATTGAATGACTTCCTCAGTCAGAGTTCATTCCCAGTGCTCCAATTCTCCTCCTGTTTTGCATGGATGAAGGGACTTAAGGGATCAGTATATTCAGTTTCATCACTTTACAGAGAAACAACTTCAGGCCCAAAGATGTCCATGATTCTCCTCATTTATCCAACAGCACACATTTGGTGCTAGAACCTTATCTAGGCTTTCTGGTCCATCCATGGACTTATTGTACCAAGATGCTGACTATGCTTCTGTGTCCTGGGGCACACCTCATAGTGTCTGGATCTTGCTGCTTCATACAAAACTGTAAGTGACCTTTGTCACGAGGAGGTCTTTGTCTAATATTTCTGCTTCTTGATTCAACAGAAGAAAAGATGGCCCACTTCTGTGGAGCTGTTTGAGAAAGGGCGGGCAACTGAAGATTTGTTTGGACAAGTGTGGTAGAAGCATCCTTAAAAGGCAGAAAATAACTAGCTTTGGGTGAAAAAGAGTGCTAGTGGTAACATAATTAAAATATCTGATTATATAAAAGGGCACAGATAAGAAACTACAAGAGAAGTTAATTATGAAGAACTAAAAGGAATAAAATATGGAATGAATGTTTTATGTATGTTTGATGAATTCATTAAAAACTCAAAAAAAACCTCAGACTGTGGCTGGGCTGTGGTGGTGTATGCCTTTAATCCAAGCCCTGGAGAGGCAGAGGCAGGAGGATCTTTGTGAGTCTGAGGCCACCTTGGTCTACAAAGTGAGTTCCATGAAAAGCCCCAAAGCTACAGAGAAACCCTATCTCAAAAATCAAAACAAAAAACAAAAAACAAAAAAAAACCTTATACTTGGTAAGATTATTTTTCTTGGAATGCTGTGGTTTTCTCTCAGTGACCACAATTATAATACCATAGCACCATAATAACACACACACAGACACTTTTCATCTTCTCTTATCTATCTATCTATCTATCTATCTATCTATCTATCTATATACATATATATATGGAAGACATGAAGTTTGGAGGGAGATAAAACAAAGGAGCCAGAAAAAGTTAGAGGTAGGGATAGAAGGTGTGCATATTACCAAGATACATTATATATATTAAAGGAATTTTCAAAGAATAAATAAAGTTAAAAGGAAAATCAAAGTGAAGCTTATTAAATAAAAGAAATAATACTTTCAAGGTTATCTCATTGTACATTCATATAAAGAAGAATAACTAAAACCAATACTTACAGAAGACAGGAGGCATAAAGTATCATTGGCTGTCTTCCTAGATTCTTAACCAAGGATACCTGTCCTGGGAAGCATTGCACTGTCTTCTATTACTTTGGGGTTAACCTTCAAAGTGTGGGTATCTACTTTTAGATGTACTTTGCACATGGCTTATAGGTCAAGATTCTGAAGTAACTTATACAAATGGACATGAGACTCCTTAATCTTGGAAGAATTATTATGAGTAATGATATTGGATTAGAATGTAATACGATATCACCCAGATTTTCAGAATGATGGGAAATATTTGGAAACTCTAGATCACAAAAACTAATTAATAACTCCTACATAGTCCTAATTTTTACCCTTATCCAAGATAATGATTTGAACACATCAATCATCCTAGATCCTTCAACTGACTCCTGACTGTCCAGTGATATTCAAACGCATCTCAAATTTGTCTTCCAGGCTATACTCTTGTACTTTTCCTTCTCCCTCTCTTCTTACCAATCTATCCCTTGCTTAACCTAGAAAGTAGCATCACCTCTCATTGGACTGCTGAGGACAGAGCTGGAGCTATCCTTGAAACAGTCTCTTCTTTGTTCACATTCCATTACTAACATCTGATGACTCTGACCTGTCTCTTGCCTTCCTTTTGCCACCACCTGGCCTGAAAACCCCACTCATCAATAAAGGATGCCAAGCAACTTATCAAGGAATAATTTCAATGTGCTCATAACCCTAAGGAGCTTGCACCTTCAGACTAAACATAGTCAATGACCAGAGTCAATTGATTAGTTCTGATTCTGGCAGATGGATGAGTGCCCTCTATGTGGAAAACTCAGTAAAGACTCAGTGGAGATACCCAGTCAGTCCTTACCGGTGGGTAGGCATTTAAGAGTTTCCAGATACTTCCCACCTTTCTGAAAAACTGTGTGATACCGTATTACATTCTAATCCAATATCATCACTCATATCATCACTCATCATAATTCTCTCCTGTCCACGTGTACAAGACAAGCCACTGGTACACAGAATATAGGTATTGTTGATGTGGGATATATATATATATATCTCAAGGTTGGATACTACATTATATAAAGATAATATATTAATTGCTTATATATTATGTATAATATTAGTATATAGTATATGATGCATACTAGATAATATATGTTATAGTGTCCAACATTGATAATGCCTCTGAACTTGAACAACAGTTGAACACTGGATTATTATAACGTTGTTTTGAAAATAATGGAAAAATACAAATAAGAGATTATGTATTACTCCTAGAAGCTTTTATTTATGCTATCTCCAGAAATGGGAACCCAGTGCAAGCTAAAAGACCATGGACAGCATGAGTTAGCAGTTCCAACGAGGCAAAACTGCAATAAATTTACAAGAGAATTCTGGATATTTTAAAAAGTTAAGTCCAGGAGATTGGATAAGTTTCTAAATACAAGTTCTCAAGTAGGGAAAATAATTTCTTTTGTTTTTCCTTTTCCTTTAAGTCTTAGTATTTTCTTTAGTAATAAATCATGAATTTTTAAGTTGCCAAGCTCCAAACTCCTCCTCTACTGCCCATCAAGCCTTTGGAAGTTTAAGGGAAATGTCTTTAAGTCTTTGTTACTGGCTTCGCATCCTGGTTGCCCCTCGTGCATGTATTGGTTATTGAATGTTTCATGCCTCAGTTTCTTCTGCTGAAAACAGGGTAGCAGAGAGTCCTGTCCTATGGGTCACTGTGACTACTTAGGATGACAGGTTCCAGTACTTGGAGCTGAGCCTGGCACACAGTGTGTACTCAGTATGATTGAGAACAATGACTTGCTTGTGTCACTAGGTCCATAGGCTCAGCTAGTCCCCTGCTTTCCTGTGTGTCCTTAACCAAGTCACTTGAAATCATTTTCCTCAAGGTCCTAGAAGTCTGACACTCTAGCCATTCCAACTTCTGGCCTTGATTATATAATCAATAGACAACACTCTAGCCTTCTGTCCTAGCTATGTTTTTGTTTCTGCCATAAAACTCCGTGATCGAAAACTACTCCCCAAAAGGAAGAGTTTAGTTTGGTTTATGGTTCCAGAGGAAAGATCAGTAGTGGCAGGAGAAGGCATTGCAACAGGTTGGAAGAGCTGCCTGATCACATCTCTTTACACAGGAAGACGAGAATGCAACCAGCTATATTCCCAAAGTTCACCCAGCTCCCGGTGATGTACTTTCTCCAGCATGGCCCAGCATAGGAAAGTCCCATAACCCCCTCAAGCAGTGTCACCAACTGGGGATCAAGTATTCAAATATCTGAATTTGTGGGGAGCATTTCTTATTCAGACTACTACACCTTCTTCTATGCTCACGGTGGACACCTGTCAGTTCATAAATACACACTTAAAATTCACTTTAGTAACATCCAATTCAATATAACTAATCAATTCACTGTGAGTGGTTAATTATCCCCATTCAGAATAATCTCCTGTGATTTCAGACTTGTATAGCATTTGGCATTCCTGAGACAAATAGAAAGGAAGCATGGGGAATCTTCCTCTCTGTGATTCTTCCAAATCTTAACACATTCTGTCACTGTACATCTTTTTTAGTAGAGAGAAAAAGACACTATCCCCTTGGGGGCTTAAAGGGACTTTTCCTTAAATCATAAAGAAAAGAATGTTTAGCCAGTTGCTGGAAAATTCACTTGTTCTAAGTGGTTCTAATTATTCTGCCCTTGAGGGAGGAGTTTCTGAATGCTGGCAAGCCTTCCCTGGAGGTTGCAGCAGGCAAAATACTCAACTTTGGTGAAAACAAGAGTGTGGTTGTTGCAAGGTTCAAAGAACAGCAAAACAAACAAAAACACCAATTACGATTCTAGGGAGGTACAGTCTTTTCTATTTAGTCAAAAGTAATTGATTTCCCCTGGAGTGTCACTTACACTATAATGATTATTGGAAGGGAGACAACTTAACAGAGTGACATAAACAAAAAATGAAATGGGCTGCAGATCTTAGCGGATCTGGACTGCCTGCCTTGGAGGCAGAGCTGGAGAAATACAATAAATGGAGGCAGGATGGTTACAGCATTTTCTTCATATTTATTTCTGTTGTCAGTATATTTATTTTGAACTTTAAAAAGAGTTTAAAAACAAGTTTTAATTATGCATTATGTATATGTTTGTGTGTACACATGAATGTGTGCTTCTGGGGTCCAGGGGCATTAGATTCCCTGAAAGTGGAGTTATGGGTAATTGAAAGGTCACAGAATGGGTACTGTAAGCTAAGCTCTAGTCTTCTTCAAGAATGGTCTGAGGTCTTAACTGCTGATATTCATTTTTCCATGTTAATTCTTTAATTTATTATTCTGTTCTTTGCTTAAGCAGAAAGAAGAGGTGAAAGTGGACAAATAAAATAGTGCATTCAAGTTACTTTGGGAAAAATTTTCTACATTTCATTGAGATTGACTTACTATTACATGTAAAAGGCTGATTAACTCAACGGTGTATCTGAAAATATACTGTATTTCAGAAACCTGTGGCTTCACAATTGAAGTTTTTCTAGATCCATTAAAATCTCAGTCAATTTCTATAGGCAGTTGAAACATGAATGAAAGTTGAAATTTTTATTGAAAGTTATGTGGTGACTCAAGCCAGTTGCAAACTGGGGCAGGGCCTAAATTATTGTAAGTTTAGTCATAGAAGATTTTTAAAAATACATTTGTCACACTGTTACATTACTCTGAATATTACCTTCATTCTTTCTACATAAACCTCTGAAAAGTATTAAAAGAGAACCACATTATTTCTTAGTGGAAAATCCTTAAAGATATGGAATAGAAATGTTTCAGTTTTCCCCATCTCGGCCCTAGGTCTGGGCAAGAGAGATTTCTGGGAAGAAACTGATAATTCGGAGGTTATATTTCCTTCAGCAGTATAACTGTTTCTTTATTGATATTCCACCAGATCTTCAGATACACAGCTTCAGATCCAACCCTGATCTCACTTCATTACACATTTGCTTATGCTATGTTTATGTGTGTGCTTCTTCCAAAGAACTGCAGGGCTCTACTATTTTCTGGTTTATCTTATCTTGATCACACAATAACTTGAACAGCCTTGACTTGTCATGTGCTTATGCTTTGATATGTCTCTGTTTTCTTCTGTTGCATTTAAATAGCCTGTTCATTAGTCTTTGTGTCATTGGCCATCCATAAAATGGTTGTGCCCATTGAAATTTTTCAGAAAAGATGTATTGCCTCGAGTTTGGGTTCTTGGATGGTGTATATATATTTCATAATCTCAACGATTTGCTGAACTTAGATTTTTATATAAATTTTGTCTTGTTTCTTTTTGGTACATCTGTATGTTCTTTTCTGATAGAATTTCTTCAGACAAATGGTCAGCATTGTAAACACACAGGAGGAAAGTCCTTTTATCTCTGTCCTTCTCAGGAAAAAACAAATCTGTTCTTTTACTTTGTTCTAACTGACTGAAACATCCCTTGAAAGCATCTCTTTGGTTGTAATCCCCTTTCTGCATGTTCAACTCACACAGTGTTTAAGAAACTGTTAGGTCTGCCAAGAAGACAAATTACTGATCTTATTTTATTGGAGACAGAAAAATTACTGTAGACCATACTAATGTTTAGGATGTGGGTCCTGCAAGTTCTGTGCCACTATTGCATTGGTATATTCTGCAGGAAGGGCAGATTGTAGGCTAAAGGTTTTGTAGTTGGGATGTTGTTTGCATTTCTCTTTTGATAGCTTGCAGAGTATTTCCTCACCAAAGAGACCAGAACATATGGGTGAAGGCTCCATGTAGACACCAGTTCTGCCTCTCATGTTAAATGAGTGGTGTGGATGTTGTCCTCAGCAACAGGGCCCTGCTGTCAGTTTGTAGAAAGCAACCCTCTGTCTTAGCATCAGTCTGGGGTGTTTGGGGATTTCTATGAGACCACGTTGCTGAACAACTCAATTGAATGCAGCCTAGTCCCTCTACAGGAAGTCTTGCCTGGCTATAAGAGATGGCCAATTGAGACTTAGTGTCCCCCATTATTAGAAACCTTCATTGGGATCACATTCATAGATGTCAGGAAAGAGTCGATGTCTGACTTGCTTTAAGGTCCATTCCATGAGAAGGGATCCACACCTGACACTACTTGGGTAACCAAAAACCAGAGGCTGGAGAGCCCAGTGACCTAGGACAGAACCAAACATGACTGGTATAAAAAGTGAATCAACACAATGATTCCTAATGATATTCTGCCATACTTATAGATGAATCCTTTATCCAGTCATCATCAAAAAGGCTTCCTTCTGCAGCAGATGGGAACAGATGCAGAGACCCTCCACCAGATATTATGCAGAGATAGATAGATAATAGGTAGATAGATAGACTAAATTGGAGGTATCTATCATTCCCCACCCCCTAGAGCTCAGAGAATCCTGCAGAAGTGGAAAATTTGTAAGAAGTGGGGGAGTTGGAGAATATTAGGAGAACCTGGCCCTCTGAACCAACTAAGAAAAGCATATGCAAGTTCACAGAGACTGAAACAGCAAGCATAGAGCCTGCATGGGTCTACATTGGTCCTCTGGATATATAGTATAGCTATTAGCTTAGGATTTTTTTTTTTTTTTTAAATTTATTTATTTATTAAGGATTTCTGCCTCGTCCCCACAACCGCTTCCCATTTCCCTCCCCCTCCCCCGATCAATTCCCCCTCCCTCATCTGCTCGAAGAGCAATCAGGGTTCCCTGACCTGTGGGAAGCCCAAGGACTGCCCACCTCTATCCAGGTCTCGTAAGGTGAGCATCCAAACTGTCTAGGCTCCCACAAAGCCAGTACGTGCAGTAGGATCAAAAACCCACTGCAATTGTTCTTGAATTCTCAGTATTCCTCATTGTCCGCTATGTTCAGCTAGTCCGGATTTATCCCATGTTTTTTCAGACCTAGGCCAGCTGGCCTTGGTGAGATCCCAATAGAACATCCCCATTGTCTTAGTGTGTGGGTGCACCCCTCGTGGTCCTGAGTTCCTTGCTCGTGCTCCGTCTCCTTCTGCTCCTGATTTGGACCTTGAGATTTCTGTCCGATGCTCCCGTGTGGGTCTCTGTCTCTGTCTCCTTTCATCGCCTGATGAAGGTTAATATTCCTGAGGATGCCTATGTGTTTGTCTTTGGATTCACCTTCTTATTTAGCCCCTCTAGGAACATGAATTATAAGCTCAATGTCCTTTATTTATGGCTAGAAACCAAATATGAGTGAGTACATCCCACGTTCCTCCTCCTGGGTCTGGCTTACCTCACTCAGGATAGCGTTTTCTATTTCCATCCATTTGCATGCAAAATTCAAGAAGTCCTTGTTTTTTACTGCTGAGTAATACTCTAATATGTATATATTCCACACTTTCCTCATCCATTCCTCCGTTGAAGGGCATCTAGGTTGTTTCCAGGTTCTGGCTATTACAAACAATGCTGCCATGAACATAGTTGAGCATATACTTTTGTTGTATGATAGGGCCTCTCTTGGGTATATTCCCAAGAGTGGCACTGCTGGATCCAGGGGTAGGCTGATCCCGAACCTCCCGAGAAACCGAAACACTGATGGGACTCCTGACTGAGAGAATGAATAAGTCTCTGACTCCATTTCCTGCTCTTCGGGCTCTTTTCTTTCTGTTGGGTTGCCATGTCTAACTATTATATGGAAGTTTTGCTTCATATTATTATATTTTCATGTTTGGTTGTTATTTCTTAGAGGACTTTTCCCCTTTTTATGAGAGCCAAAAAGGGAGTAGATCCGGAAGGGAGGGGAAGTGGGGAGAAACTAGCAGGAGTAGAAGGAGGGGAGATGATAATTGGGATGTAGTGTGTGAGAAAAGAATTTATTTTCTATTAAAAAAGAGTTTCTCGGTTGCTGAGGAATCCCATCAGGACGGGTGAGTGTGTGCTACCCAGGGGCGGGCAGACTGTCCCGGAAGAGAGCACAAACCCCCTCCCCCAGCTCCTTCTGCAGGGTTGTCTTTCTTTCGCACGACCCAGCACCCCCAGCACCCCTCCCCAACCCTGCCCCGCTGTATGCTAGGACCAGTGCTCAACTACAGTCTTAAGCTCCTAAACTAAGGCGACCCACCCAGAGCGGTGAGTGCCTGCCAGCCGGGCAGGCCTCAGGGTCCCCTGTAAGGGAGCCAGGCACCTCCAGCTCCAGCGCCAGGCTTCCTGCGCGTTCCTGGATACCACCCCCCCCCCACTTGCTCCATTCATCGTGTTGGCCCTGGATCATTGGGCTACCGGCGGCCCTGTTTAGTTGCTGAGGAATCCCATCAGGACGGTTGCGGAGGAATCCCATCTGGATGGGAACGTTTCCTGCTTCTACACTGAAGAGATATACCCTGAGAGTCAATCACGGCCAAGTCTGGACCAAGAGACCAGGCCTCTCCTGGCTCCATTTGAAGGAAGAGATGGGAAGGCGGCAATACAAGAATTCCTCCAACAATCTGAAAGGCAACATGACACCACCAGAAACCAGGGATCCCGAAATAAGAAGAATTGTACACCCTACTCCTGAAGAAATAGAAGAAATCGACTCAAAAGTGAACTATATGAAAATAATAGAGGACCTTAAACAGGAGGTGAAAAACTGCCATAAACAATTAGAGATTACAAACAAAAAGGTAGAGGAAATGAATAAATCGCTCAAAGACACGCAAGAAAACCAAGAGAAACAAGAAAAAGCAATCAAACAGGTTAGGGAAGCGGTTCAAGACATGAAGAATGAAATGGAAGCAATGAAGAAAGCACAAACCGAGGGAAGAATGGAGATGGAAAATCTGGGTAAACGAACAGGAATGACAGAAACAAGTACTAACAACAGATTACAAGAGATAGAAGAGAGAATATCAGACACTGAAGATACCATAGAAAAAATAAACACACTGATCAAAGAAAACAGCAAAACCAACAAATTCTCATCACAAAACATTCAGGAAATCTGGGACACAATAAAAAGACCAAACCTAAGAATAATTGGAGTAGAAGAAGGAGAAGAAGTGCAGCTCAACGGTACAGAAAATATACTTAATAAAATTATAGAAGAAAACTTTCCCAACCTGAAGAAAGAGGTACCTATGAAGGTTCAAGAAGCATACAGAACACCAAATAGGCTGGATCAAAAAAAAAAAACATCCCCTCGCCATATAATAATCAAAACACAAAATACACAGAATAAAGAAAGAATATTAAGAGCTGCAAAGGAAAAAGGCCAAGTTACTTATAAAGGTAAACCTATCAGACTTACACCTGACTTCTCTATGGAAACCATGAAAGCCAAAAGGTCCTGGATAGATGTACTGCAAAAACTAAGAGATCATGGATGCAAGCCCAGACTACTATATCCAGCCAAGCTTTCGTTCACTATAAATGGAGAAAATAAAATTTTCCAGGATAAAAACAAATTCAAACAATACGTAGCCACAAATCCAGCCTTACAGAAAGTAATTGAAGGAAAATCACTAACCAAGGAGTCCAACAATGCCCACAATAACTCAGTCATCTAGAGACCTTTCACCAGCGCAACTCAAAGAAGGGAAACACACAAACCCTACTACTAAAAAAGTGACCGGAGTTAACAACCACTGGTCATTAATATCACTTAATGTCAATGGGCTCAACTCACCTATAAAAAGGCACAGGCTAAGGGATTGGATACGAAAACAGGATCCAACGTTCTGCTGTCTACAAGAAACACACCTCAACCACAAAGACAGGCACCTACTCAGAGTAAAGGGCTGGGAAAAGGCCTATCAAGCAAATGGTCCTAAGAAACAAGCAGGTGTGGCCATACTAATTTCCAACAAAGTTGACTTCAAACTTAAATCAATCAGAAGAGATGGAGAGGGACATTTTATACTCATAACAGGAACAATTCATCAGGATGAAGTCTCAATCCTGAATATCTATGCCCCGAATATAAAAGCGCCCACGTATGTAAAAGAAACATTACTAAAACTCAAGGCAGCCATCAAACCACACACACTAATAGTAGGAGACTTCAACATTCCTCTCTCACCAATGGACAGGTCAATCAAACAGAAACCTAACAGAGAAATTAGAGAATTAATGGAGGTAATGAAGCAAATGGACTTAACAGACATCTATAGATTATTCCACCCGAAGAGGAAAGAATATACCTTCTTCTCTGCAGCTCATGGAACCTTTTCGAAAATTGACCACAGACTCGGTAACAAAGCTAACTTACACAGTTACAAAAAAAATATTAGTAACCACCTGTGTCTTATCAGATCACCATGGATTAAAGTTAGAATTCAACAACAATGCTACCCCCAGAAAGCCTACAAACTCATGGAAACTGAACAGTCAACTTCTGAACCATACCTGGATTAAGGAAGAAATAAAGAAAGAAATTAAAGTATTCCTTGAATTCAATGAAAATAAAGAAACAACATACTCGAACTTATGGGACACTATGAAAGCAGTGCTAAGAGGAAAGTTCATCGCACTAAGTGCCCACTTAAAGAAAACAGAGAAAGCACATATTGAAGACTTAACAGCCCACCTGAAAGCTCTAGAAAAAAAAGAAGCAGACTCACCTAGGAGGAGTAGAAGATTGGAAATAATCAAACTGAGGGCTGAAATCAACAAAATAGAAACACAGAAAACAATCCAAAGAATCAATGAAACAAAAAGCTGGTTCCTGGAGAAAATCAACAAGATTGATAAACCCCTATCCAAACTAATCAAACGGCAGAGAGAGAATACGCAAATTAATAAGATCAGAAATGAAAAGGGGGACATAACCACAGACACAGAGGAAATTCAGAGAATCATCAGATCATATTACAAAAGCCTGTATAACACAAAACTGGAAAATGTAAAAGAAATGGACACTTTTTTAGATAAATACCATATACCAAAGTTACACCAGGACCAGGTGAACAATCTAAACAGACCTGTTGGTCACGAAGAATTAGACGCTGTTATCAAAAACCTCCCTACCAAAAAAAGCCCAGGACCAGATGGTTTCAATGCGGAATTCTACCAGAACTTCCAAGAAGAGCTAATACCCATACTCCTTAATGTATTCCACAATATAGAAACAGAAGGGTCATTACCTAATTCCTTTTATGAAGCTACAGTTACTCTGATACCAAAACCACACAAAGACCCAACCAGGAAAGAGAATTACAGACCAATCTCACTCATGAACATCGACGCAAAAATCCTCAACAAAATACTGGCAAACCGAATCCAAGAACACATTAGGAAAATTATCCATTATGATCAAGTAGGCTTCATTCCTGAGATGCAGGGCTGGTTCAACATACGAAAATCTATCAATGTAATCCAGCATATAAATAAACTGAAGGAAAATAACCATATGATCATCTCATTAGATGCTGAAAAAGCATTCGACAAAATTAAACATCCATTTATGTTAAAAGTCTTGGAGAGATTAGTGATACAAGGGTCATACCTAAATATAATAAAAGCTATATACAGCAAGCCGACAGCTAACATCAAATTAAACGGAGAGAAACTCAAAGCCATCCCGCTTAACTCAGGAACACGACAAGGATGTCCACTCTCTCCATACCTCTTCAATATAGTACTTGAAGTTCTAGCAATAGCAATAAGACAACATAATGGGATCAAGGGGATTCGAATTGGAAAGGAAGAAGTTAAACTTTCGTTATTCACAGATGATATGATAGTGTACTTAAGCGACCCCCAAAACTCCACCAAAGAACTTTTACAGCTGATAAACAGCTTTAGTAATGTGGCAGGATACAAGATCAACTCCAAAAAATCAGTCGCCCTCTTATACACAAAGGATAGGGAAGCAGAGAGGGAAATCAGAGAAGCTTCACCATTCACGATAGCCACAAACAGCATAAAATATCTTGGGGTAAATCTAACCAAGGAAGTGAAAGATCTATTTGACAAGAACTTTAAGGCATTGAAGAAAGAAATTGAACAGGATACCAAAAAATGGATGGATCTACCTTGCTCTTGGATTGGGAGGATCAACATAGTAAAAATGGCAATTCTACCAAAGGCAATTTATAGATTCAATGCAATCCCCATCAAGATCCCATCAAAATTCTTCACAGATCTGGAGAGGACAATAATCAACTTTATATGGAAAAACAAAAAACCCAGGATAGCCAAAACAATCCTATACAATAAAGGATCTTCTGGAGGCATTACCATCCCTGACTTCAAACTCTATTACAGAGCTACAGTAATGAAAACAGTGTGGTACTGGCATAAAAACAGAGAAGTCGACCAATGGAATCGTATAGAAGACCCAGATTTTAACCCACAAACCTATGAACACCTCATTTTTGATAAAGGAGCTAAAAGTATACAATGGAAGAAAGAAAGCATCTTCAACAAATGGTGCTGGGACAACTGGATGTCAACCTGTAGAAGAATGAAAATAGACCCACATCTTTCACCGTGCACAAAACTCAAGTCCAAATGGATTAAAGACCTCAATATCAGCCCAAACACACTGAAAATAATAGAAGAGAAAGTGGGAAATACCCTACAACAGATGGGCACAGGAGATCGCTTCCTATGTATAACCCCAGAAGCACAGACATTAAGAGCAACATTGAATAAATGGGACCTCCTGAAACTGAGAAGCTTCTGCAAAGCAAAGGACACTGTCACTAAGACACAAAGGCAACCTACTGACTGGGAGAAGATCTTAACCAACCCCGCAACAGACAAAGGTCTGATCTCCAAAATATATAGAGAACTCAAGAAACTAGACTTTAAAATGCTAATTAACCCAATTAAAAAATGGGGCACTGATCTAAACAGAGAATTCTCAACAGAAGAAGTTCAAATGGCCAAAAGACACTTAAGGTCATGCTCAACTTCCTTAGCAATCAGGGAAATGCAAATCAAAACAACTTTGAGATATCATCTTACACCTGTGAGAATGGCTAAAGTCAAAAACACCAACGATAACCTTTGCTGGAGAGCTTGTGGAGGAAGGGGTACCCTCATCCATTGCTGGTGGGAATGCAATCTTGTGCAACCACTATGGAAGTCAGTGTTTCGGTTTCTTAGGAAATTCGGGATCAACCTTCCCCTGGACCCAGCAATATCACTCTTGGGAATATACCCAAGAAATGCCCTATCATATGACAAAAGCATTTGTTCAACTATGTTCATAGCAGTATTATTTGTAATAGCCAGAACCTGGAAACAACCTAGATGCCCTTCAATGGAAGAATGGATGAAGAAAGTATGGAATATCTACACATTAGAGTACTACTCAGCAGTAAAAAACAATGACTTCTCGAATTTTGCAGGCAAATGGATGGAAATAGAAAACACTATCCTGAGTGTGGTATCCCAGACCCAAAAAGATGAACATGGGATGTACTCACTCATAATTGGTTTCTAGCCATAAATAAGGGTCACGGAGTCTACAATAGGTGAATCTAAAGAAGCTAAGTAAGAAGGGGAACCCAAGGAAAAACATATAGTTATCCTCTTGGCTAAGGGAAGTAGACAAAATTGCCGGGGAGAAAATTGGGATCTTGGGGTGGGGTGGGTTGGGGGTAAGGGGAGATGGGGAGAGAAAAGTTAGAAGGGAAGGAGGTCGGGCCTTGGGAAAGCAGGAGGATTGGGATAAAGGAAGGTTGGACAGGGGAGCACGGAACCACAATTCTTAGTTAAGGGAACCACTTTAGGGTTGGCAAGAGACCTGACCCTAGAGGGGCTCCCAGGTGCCCAAGCTGAGGTCCCCAGTTAGTTCCTTGGGCAGTTGAGAATAGGGAACCTGAAATGACCCTATCCTTGAGCAATACTGACGAATATCTTGCATATCATCATAGAACCTTCATCTGGTGATGGATGGAGATAGAGACAGAGACCCATACTGGAGCACTGGACTGAGCTCCCAAAGTCCCAATGAGGAGCAGAAGGAGGGAGAACATGAGCAAAGAAGTCGGGACCACGAGGGATGCACCCACCCACTGAGGCAGTGGAGCTGATCTATTGAGAGCTCACCAAGACCAGCTGGACTGTGACTGAAAAAGCATGGGATAAAACTGGACTCTCTGAACATGGCGAACTATGAGGGCTGATGAGACGCAAAGGACAATGGCACGGGGGTTTGATCCTACGCAATGTGATGGCTTTGTGGGAGCCCAGCCAGTTTGGATGTTCACCTTCCTAGATATGGACGGAGGTGGGAGGTCCTAGGTCTTACCACAGAGCAGAAAACCCTGACTGCTCTTTGGACTGGAGAGGGAGGGGGAAAGGAGTGGGGGGAGGGGGAGAAGGGTGGTAGGAGGGGGCGTAGGGGGGAAGGAGGGGGAGGGAAATGGGAGGCTGGGAGGAGGTGGAAACTTGTTTTTTTTTTCCTTTTCTCAATAAAAAAAATAAAAAAAATAAAATAAAAAAGAGTTTCTCCATAGCAAGGTAACAATTAAGTTAAAATGATGCTTTCATTCAAACTTTAGAATATGAAATTTGAAAGCAGCATATCTAAAGAAAAAAATATGCCATAAAATGCTTTCTTGTTCATAACTAATCGTATTTTACAATTTCACACAAGATTTATATGATAAATATATTTTCTGTCATCTGTGTACATATTTTAATAACAATAATCCATATCACTATTGGTATAGCCATTATGTGTGATATATTTATATAGAAAATATCTCTGCATGTATATATGTCATTGAATATAAGTGCTTTTCTGTATTGATAGAATTAAAAACTAAAGAGTAAGTAAAAAAAAGGATATATTCTAGAATTATTGAAAACAGGGAATGCATACGGAAAGATTAAAGTAAAAAATGAGATTAATAACTTGATTGTAATAATGTTTTAGTTCCTTATTGCTTGCCCAAATGCTCTTTTTTTCAAAGGAAGACCAGAAATGCCAGGGATGATTGATCTTGGTTCCTTCCTGCTTTGCTTTCTGTCAACACACACACTTTCTTTGTTTTATTGATTGGAAAGAGTAGTAGGGTTGACCTCAAGCATGGCAGTGAAAGGGGACTAGCTGGTCTGCCCTGGGATGAAATATAAGAAATATAAAACAGTAACAACCCATTTAGGGTCCCTGGAAATGACCCTAAAGGCAAGAATTAAGTGAGAAAATGTATCTTCAAAATTTATGATAATTCAATGCAACATGCACACACACAAACACATGAAATATGAACCAAGAACACTGCTTCCTTCTCCTTCCCACCTCAGAGAGGTAGAGAGTTTAGACTGATCGACTGATCCTGCATAGCTCTGTTTAGTTCTAAGTTGAAGCTGCAGGACTTTAGGATTTCTCATCAAATTGCTATCTTCCTGTTGCTGAGGCTGTTTGGGATAACTTTTACTCAATCTTCCCTTGGGCATGACCGAGAACTAGTGAGACCTTGACAGTCTGGGTAAGTCCATGGGGTAGTGTTCCATGTAAGCAGAGTCAGAGAGAGGAAATCTAGAGTGATTATTTTACCTTCCACAATGTGCTCGGCTCCCTGAATGGTGGACTCAGAGTCTCAGGAAGATTTGTGCATTGTTGAAATTCTGATGGAGGCTGATAGGTTTTGCAGGAGACAGTTGGAAGGCAGTTGCAAGGTAATTGAGAGGAGACATTCTGGGTTCTGCACGAATATTCTTGGAGGGAGCCATGATTGAATGAATTTGTTTGTAGAGGAATTCATTCCCCAGAGGATTGTTGGAAATATTCAGTCTGTCTACAATTAGTGAAGTTCAACAGCTTAAATGAACCTTGAAATTACTATTAAGTGAAAGATACAAACATCAAAAGAGGCCATGTGATTCTACTTGCATAAGAGTCCAGAAAAGAAAAACATATAGAGACATATGCTGATTAACTTTGGGGTGAGAGTGAGGGGAAAAATGGCCTGTATCACCCTTGGAGGTGATAAAAGTGCTTTAGGGTCTGGAGAAGTAGATCAATTGTAGAACATTTGCCTGGGATTTTTTTGTCCTGGGATGGATCCTCTGCATTGCAAAAGGAAACCAAAATCTTATTCTCTACCATGGTTATGGTTGTACATACTTGTACAACTGTATACTAATAATCACTGAGATACACCTGTTAACTGGGTGAACTTCCTACTGTCTTAACTGCATCTCAAAGCGTTCTCTTAAAAAATGAGGCAAAAGTGATGCAGGATGGCAATGAAATGCTAAGAAATGCTAATGGTTATATCTGTAAGGTGTTCTTGATTTGGGGAAGTAAAGGGTACAGATTGTAGCAAGAGACTGTTTTGTGGAGGAAGGAAGGTACAGTCATCAGGTCCTCCACAGAATTTGAGTACATCATACTTAAAGGTTTTAACTTTGGGAATAGAGGATCAATTTGCAGTGATCTGCCTGACCTCAACTAAGCTATCTCTTTGCATGGGACTTTATTTTTCAGTCTTAAAACAAGGGGAGGGAAGTTGCACATGCAATGTCACTTTCATCTACTGAAAAATGCTCTGATTTGTGAAACAAAGTAGGTTTGCAAAGGAAAACACTTGTTCCATATAGAATTTTAAAACGGAT
The DNA here is from genome assembly GCF_018167655.1 of Microtus oregoni. Classification (NCBI taxonomy): domain Eukaryota; kingdom Metazoa; phylum Chordata; class Mammalia; order Rodentia; family Cricetidae; genus Microtus; species Microtus oregoni. The sequence continues at coordinate 19,535,580 of NW_024543093.1, read as the reverse complement.
TTTGGATGCTGGGCATAGAAAATCCTGTAATTCTGATATTCAGGAAAACAGTAGCATGTTTGAGACTATCCTGTGCTACATTGAAAGCCCCAAGCAGGTATATGGCAGAGTTAGAGACTCTGTCACAATAAATAAAACAGTCTGAACCAAAACAGAAAATGAAGGTAGGGGAGATTGGTACAACTACCTGCTTTACATTGTATAATCACCTTTCCATTTTCATTTTCCCTCCTTAAAACCTCTTACTCTTATTGTCCTCCTAGTTTTATGACCTAATACGTGTGTGCAGTTGCACACACACACACACACACACACACACTCAACCAGTGTTATATGATTACCTTCTATGACAGATACTGTTCTTTCTAGCTAACAAGAATTAATTGTACCTAGTAATAAAATTCATTGTGGTATTTACACACGAGTATACAGAGTGCATGGGTAAAATTCAGCTCCCTTTATCTGGCTTGACATTCTTCCTGCCTCTTTTTGAAATTAAACTTTATGTTTATATATAAAAACACAAAGCAGTGGGTTTCATTATGGCATTTTCAGACTTAGGTTGTTTTTATTGATTCTCCTTTCCTTCCCCCATGGTCTGTTTCATGGTCTCCTCAGGATGGTATCTTTCCAGCTTCTCAGTAATGTTTTTATGCCACATAAAGTTCGTTATCTGCTCTTGTCCTACCTTCTTCCTTAAGACCTCTTATTTCACTCTTATGGTCTCCTTTCTAGTGTTGTGACCACACCATATCTATCTGTCTGTCTGTCTGTCTGTCTGTCTGCCTGTCTGTCTGTCTGTCTAACTATCCATCTGTCTATCTATTATCTACCTGCATATATGTACATATATATACAAATTTATATCTATAAATTGAAGTCTACGATATGTACATAAGATTAACAATTTCTATTTTTTTCTGTGCCTGTCTTATTTTGCTTAACAGTGCGATTTCTAGTTCCATCCATCTCCCAGCATGTGATGATGTTTTCCTTTATGAATGAATGAAATTCCATTGTGCTGGTGTTTCCATAACCATGAATGTGGGTGGACATCTGGTCAGATGTCCTATCTTTGCTATTGTGACCAGTGAGGCAATAAACACTGATATACACAGATCTCTGTAGTAGGCATCTGAGCTCTTTGGTATACACAGATGGTATAGTTGGGTCATGTGGTAGTTCTACTTTTAGTTCTTTGAGAAACCTACATAATGTTTTCCATAGTGACTGCCATCAGTTTCCATTGCCACCTACATACTACCTGTGTCAACCCCTCAGTTCCTCTGAGGACATATGGGAACTCATCTGGCCAAGCATATTCTTGGTTAGCTACATCACTATCACAGCTTCTTGAAGTGTGCTCTGTGAACCACTTAAGAGTTATTTGAGTTGGACTTCCTTTGAGAGTTCCTGGTTTATTATGTGCATGTGAATGTCTAGAATTAGAGGCACAGCATGCAGCATTTTCAAAACCAACCTGAATTTAGAAAAACTTCAACAGATTTACTTCCTATAGAATGTTTCCCGAAACTAGGGTTGTGAAAAGCTCACATTGAAAAATGACACAGAGTTGACTTTAGTAAGTTGTGATCATACATGACTGCAATCCCAGCAGTTGGAAAGTTGAGACAGGTGAATTGTTACATGTCAAAGGCCACAGCCTGGGCTATGTAGCAGATACCAGGGTAACCAGTTGGAACTAAATTGAAAGACTATCTAGCAAAACAAACAAAAATGTTTGTGTGTGGAGTCTTACAGGTTTACAGTTTTTAGCATTTTTAAGCCAGGGAGAAAGCTTAGCTGGTAAAATGTTTGCTGCACAAGTGTGATGACCCTAGATCAATCTCTAGAACCCATATAAAGAAGCAAGGCTTCATGGTCTGTGCTTGGAATGTCAGTACACAGGAGGTAGAAACGGGTAGATCCCTGGGAATTGCTGGCCAGCTTGCTTAGACAAAATATCAAGCTCCAAATCAATGATGCTATAAAACCAACCAACAAACAATAAACAAAAAATAACAGCAAAACCACCACAAACCACCAAAATACCAAGGTGTCCAGAACCTGAAGAATGACACCTGAAATTGCTCTCTGATCTCCTTTGTGGTGCATTCATACATAGGAGCACGTGCACACACACACACTTCTGATGACTTTATAGTTTTATATTTCAATCATAGAGTTATAGAAATTTGAGAAATCTTTAAGGTTTGAGAATTCATTAATGATGATATTATGACAAATTGTGGAGATGATATTTTGGGGGCAACTGAACTTGACACCTCTCAAATTGTGATGACATGGTGATTGGTGAGCTATGGGAACAACTATGGCCAAGGCCTTAAAATCACAGCCCAAATGATAAAATAGAGGTGCTCTTCCCAAATCCAGAAATAAGTCTTAGAAAGGAGGTGATGACGTTATGTTAGATCAATATAATTTCCTCCTAAATGGTGGAGAGTTGTGTTTCATTTAATTGTATGTGGAATTTTTAAAGAGCAGCTCCCATTATCCTGAGGCTCCTCCAACCCCTGTCCTTTGCCCAGTGTTTGCTTCCAGCAGAAGTCTGCATGCATGCAGAAAATTAGGCATGATTTTCTACTCCACCTGCCAAAAGTTCATACTTCTGGGATCTGCAATCAAAGGAAAGGCCTAAAAGCCAAAAGGAAGTTGCCAATTGCATCATTCACAGTTATAGATATATTGCTCAAACAGCTCTTTAACATTGAACTACTACTGATTATTTTTGCATTTTATTGCTGGAGGAAATGTCTATAACATTTACCTTTCATTCCTTATTCTATACAGTCATGATCCCATTGAATAATTCTTCATTTTCCTTTTCCTGTCTTTACTGGGTAGTTATTGAGTACCTATCAGGGCTGGGTATAGTAGGGATGCAGTGGGCGGGGGGCAGTGCTAACACTCAAAGCGGTTGCTGAATGCTGGTAACAGGACAACATATGCATTTTAGATGAAAATACCTCAAGACTTGAACATATATAAGTCCTCAAGTAAAGACTTCAGACTTTCCCTTTTGGAGTTCAGAAGGTAGGGAGGCCATTTGTATTTCTTTCATGTTTAGTACAAAGGTGTTTTAAAACCTGCTGCATCCGATGCCAGTTTGGGTTGGGACACAAAAAAGCAGGATGTCTTGGGGCTAGCTGATTGATTCTGTGCTTCTCTCTTCTAATCTAGAGAGAGTGGTGATGTAAAGTAAGACACTGTTAGAGGTTAGCCACTCACTGGGACACAGCAGATACTGGTTACATTTCATCCATTGGATTCTTTGCTTGAAGGAGCCTTTGACTTATTCATTCAAATCATGAGCATATTAAGCTTCTGTTCTATGCCAGAAACTATCAAGCATGGCAGCAACTCTTGCCATCGTGCAACTTCAGTTCTAGTTTCTAGGGGTTGGAATAGTGGGAAACAAGGGGAAAAAGAAGCATTCAAATTGCAGTTAGTTTATGAAAAGTTAGGGAGGCTCACAGGCCAGAGCTTTGTGGGATACAGCTGTGGTGGAGTGGTCAGGAAAGACCTTTTAGGGCAGAAGTTGTGGCGAATAACATTTTCACAGTGTGTGTGGGAGTTCAGCACATCAACTATCCTGCATATCAGATATTTACATCATGATTCATAACAGTAGCAAAATTACACTTATGAAGTAGCAATGGAAATAATTTTATGGTCCATGCCAGTGTAACATGAGGAACTGTATTAAAGGGTCACAGCGTTTGGAACCACTGTTTTCAGGAGTAGCATTTGGGTAGAGTAGGAAGGTGAGAAATTGCCAAGAGAAGCAGGAAAAACATTCTTGGCAGAGAGGAAAGGAAGGTAAAGAGCTAAGGAGTAAAAGCTTGAATTCAAAGTGGGTCTATGGAGTCTGGAATTATTGGTGATCAGAAAGAGTGCATGAGAGGCATTGGGCTATGGAAGAGGCATATAGAGCCAGTTCAGGGGTGACTTTGTACTCATGTCAAAACATGTGATCTCTACAAGAGAGAATTTTGTTTTCTTCCTTCTGTTGGCTCTCCGGCAGCTAGAAAAATGTCAGTCATCGTCAGATGTTATGAAACGTGGGCTGAATAAATTTAACTCTAAGAGAAATCCTAAGCCTCTCTCTTCTGTGCTGATTTAAAAAGCCTCTCTTGCTGTCAACGTTGGGGATGGAGCCTGGACTCACCTGAAACCAGAGAATGAGGAGTGGTGGGAGCTTTTTCCAGGATCTTAGTCCAGATGAAAGTGATGATGGATGGAGCTCTGATGGTGGTGCACTAAGGGGAAGTGACAATGTTACAGCCATGCTTCAGGGACTGAATCACTAGCACCAGGTGATGAGTTGATACTAGAGATTGGACTTGGTGACACAGGGAGAGGAGAGTCTGCTGCAGAATACTCCTTTTGTACATTGTGAAAATACGTCACTCTCATTGTTAACAGAAAGTTGATTGGCCAATAGCTAGGCAGGATTTGGGGGCAGAGAGCATGCTGAGAAAAAGGAGGGCAGAGTCACCTGAGTTGTTAGGAGAAGCAGTGAGAGCAAGGCATTCTGGAGGATAGGTAAAGACATGAGCCACATGGCAATACATAGATTAATAGAAATGGGTTAATTTAAGTTGTAAGAGCTAATTAGTAATAAGCAGAGCTTTCAGTGATCATTTATAAGTAGTATTAAGTCTCCATGTTGGTTGTTTGGGAACTGGAGGGTGGGAAAGAAAAGCGTGACCACAAGGGTCTATGAGGGCCTTGGAGGAAGGTGTTTGGTTAGTTCACTGCTTTCTACTTGTTCATTTTGAGACTCCAGTGAGGGATCCAAGTGAAGGTGTTCAGGCTATAGATGAATTTTCCATGCCTGGGGCTCCATAAAGCAGCTGAGCATGGCACAAAACTTCTGAATGTAACGCTATGAATGAGCTCACCACAGAGAATACAGATGCCTGGCAGAGAGGCCAGAATTAAGAATGTGTGCTCCAGCGTTGAGATTAAGAAAAAAATTGAGACTGAATCTCTCTACATTCCCCAGGGTGGCAATTCTGTCTCAGCCTCTGGTGTAGTTGGAATTATGTGTACAAGTTAGCAGTTCAGTTGCCAAAGACATTCTTTAGAAGAACATAAATAGAGTTGTGCACTTATGGGTACCAGTTATGAATGCAGATGCTTAGTTACACCCCCACCCCCAAAGCCCTTACTTGTCCTTCAGAATGCTGACAATAAGAGTTTCACCTGCCCGCAGGTGTCTGAAAGATATTCTCCAGGGAACCTGACCAACATGAGTCTAGACCCTAATGACCCAGCTGGGTCTTCTGCTGCAATGATTACACTTTTCGCCACTCTTGTTCTTCTCTCCAGAATCAAGCTGCTCCCAGGAGCTGCTCCGTAGGCTTCCTATCTGGTTATCAGAACTGTTTGTTCTTCTTCCACTCATCTCTAGTATTTGTTTGGGGGAACGAGATGCCTTTCTAAGACTGTGTGTTCTTCTAGAAGGAGATCCACTGCTTCTCATGCTCAGGGGCGTGATAAGCAGCGTGGCCAAGACAGGCAGGTTTCCAGATGACCCCTTGCCTATCATGACACTCATATTTTTTTTATGGCTTTCTCCATTTTCTAGCTTAAACCATTGATTCTTGGTGCATGATTTGCTCCCTTTCCCAGTATTCTGACTTAGAGAAATGCCTCAACTGTTTACCCATAATGGTTCTTTTTCCTGACCTGGTGAAAAACTAGCAATAGCAGGCATATAGGAGTGGCAATAGCTTAGGTTTGGTTATGGATACAGTTCATGCTGTGGTCTGAAGATGGAAAGTGACTATTTTGTGTTTAATTTTGTTTTCTAGTCTAAAGCTAATATAACCATACAAAAGAGTTTAAAACTGAGAAGAAAGAGAAAGTCCTTATGCATTCAGGGCACCCAGTGACCCTTTGCTAGAGCCCTTTTATATTATGAAGGTGTATTGATTTTTTTGTTAGGCAAGTTCAGTGCCATTACCAGCTCTGAAGAGAATGCATCCATATACCATGGTGGTGGTGGTGGCGGCAGTGGTGGTAGAGTGGATCTGGCATATGCAGTCCACTGACAGGCAAACTTCTACCCAACAGACACATAATAGCATTTAGGAACCCAGTAGATTTGGGGAAAACTATGAATTTGGAAAAAGAAATACAACAGCTCACTCCTCTCATCCTCATGCTCCTTCCAATTTTTTTGTCAGTCTCTCTCATCCAAGCTCAGAGGCTCCCTGGAATTTTCATAATTTGAAATCTTAAAGTTAAATGTAATTAATATCTGAACATATTCCAGTTAAATCCTATCATTAATTTGCTGGTATTCATTCGTTATTATATTTTATTTCTTTCTGTGTTCTCCTTTTTACTATACATAAAACAGAGAAAGCATTTTCCAGCTTTTTAAACAATGGGTGTTTGAGAAGTGGCCCTAGATAGCTCCTGAAGTCAGCCTTGGGGTGGTCAGCAAGAAAGATGTAGACAGACCTCCTTGGCTTTCTTTCTGTGCTAGGCTACAGCCCTGTTCTTGCTGAGTTTCCCTGCACCCATTTCTTCTAGTTCTCATGGGCTGTCATTTCATCTCACATAGAGCAACATACAATGAAGCATCAAGTTAGTGGTTTCTGCAATGACTCTTCTGAGGGGGATTTGATTGTTTTGGGTAAGAGTGAAGAAGAAAACTGTTACTGTTCTAACTTGCTTTTTAAAAAACTTCATAGGAGAAGGGATGCCTCTTATGATTGCTTTTCCAAGTGGGAAGTGTCTCCCACACATATGATCAACAAATATTTGCTGTTAAAAACATGTGAAAATGAACCACTTTCCTGTGCTCTCAAAATTATGTAATACTGAAGTAGAAGAGTATATTTAGATGAGAGAAAATAATTATGTTTGTGTAGGGAAATGGAAGATTTATCTGAGGGCTAGGGAAGAGAAAATTGACATAAGAGGGCTGAGGTCAGAAAAGATGAGAGAGGAAACAGGAGTGTTGACTTGATGCTAAAATATATCTGACTTCTTGCCCTGAATTTGAGAGCTGAATCACAAAGAGTAACCCAGGAGAGGAGAGCTCAGAGAGTAACTGGCAGACAAGTATGTGATAAAGGAGAACACAAGTATAGGGCACACTGTCTCCTAGGGTTGCGGTCCTGTTTTGGGGAGTCAGATCTTACCAACTTTCATAGAGGTGATAGAATATGGGAAGCCACTCCTGATAAGTCTGGAATTCCAGACTGTGACCTTCCCTGACAGGGGCCTCTCTTTTCTATGCAGTCTTACTCCAAGAGGGCATTAGAGGAATGTCATGCTCAGCAAAGTTCAGTCTTTGTTTATTTAGGCACAAAGTCAAGGCTAGAGCTGAGATTCTTAGCAAATTCTTGTTTGAAATCCTGTCAGGCTGTAACAGCAATCTAGGTGTCTGTGTGGGTCTTCTCCACACTGCTTCTCACATAACAAAACTGTCGGTTAAGCCCAAGGGAATTCTCACCTACTGAGTCCAAAAACTAGAATTATTACCCAGATTTTGGAATCTGAGGACTAAGAAAATCCTATCAGTTTTGGCAAGTTTGGCGCCTGAGCGGAATTTGTAAAATGAAAGCTTTTCAGAACTGGAGGAAACTGAGAGTCATTCTATACCAATCTTCCATCAATCTCCTTAGCATTGTCTGCTTAACCAGTCAATCCTTTTATTTCATTGATGCTTAATGGAGGTTATGGGTTCTCTCTCTCTCCCTCTCCCCCTCTCTTTATCCCTCCTCCCCCACTTTCATTTTTTTGTTTTGTTTTGTTTCTTGGAGACAGGGTTTCTCTGTGTAGCCCTGGAGGTAGGCTAGACTGGCCTTGATCTCACAAAGAGCCACCCACCTCTGCCTCCTGAGTTTTGGGATTTAAAGCATGCGTCACCACTTCCCGGCACGGGGTCTCTATTTTGTGGAGGTTTTCATCAAGTGTGGCATTATGGAGATGTTGTACATTTCTTGAAACTGCTGGAACAGGAGTCTGCGTGAGGGTGTTATGTTACTGTTTGATGAAAGAGGTTTCAGAGAACAAATAAGAGAGAATGAAGTCAAACACTCCTAATACTAAAAATATAACTGAGTTTAAGTTCCATGGCAAGGCTTAGCTGCTTTATTTAAAATAGTGTGTGTGTATCCTTTGTGTATCCGTTTGTATCCCTTGAAGAGTTGCAGATCAGTAGCATATTCTATACTAAAGAACAAGGTAATGGCATGCTCAGGTCAGAGTCAGAAAACATGCTTTTAGATATTTCAGGGAGAGGTCAGATCAGGAACAATCATTGAAATCTTATTATAATCAGATCCTAGGCAATTAAAAATAATTACTCTTTTTCCTAGTTGACCTTATAGGGATATGTAAGCTAGAATCTAATCTAAAAAAAAATCTAAATTGGAGAGTCTAAATCTAATAGTTAAAAGAAAAATACAGTCCAATCAACAATAGTGACTGGATAAATCAATTAAGTGGCTTGGAAAAAAATAATCAAAAGTTAAATGAATTTCCTATCTTCTTGCATGATATGTCCTTTTTTTAGATGGAGGCTTCTTTAATAGAAGACTTGTTGACGAACAGAAGCAGGTACCCCTAGGTAAAGGAGCGGCATTTTATCCTCATGCACCAAGTGAAGTTCTGTGCTCTCAAACCCCTATTCTTCAATTGCTGATAATGACTCTGTAAATTATAGCTCTTAGCCAATTCTCAGGGTAGAGTTCATCTTCTGCTTTAAAAGATTTTTTCCCCTTGGAATGTGATTTCTACTCTTTCAAGGTACTATATTCTATAGCTATTCCTTTAGTCATTTCCCCCTGATTCCTCTGTAGGGAATATAAACCTCTCTCCTGCAGCCCAATTAAATTAAATTTCAAACATTGGCATAGACAATTTTTGCTAAAGTAGATACTGTTTTTTGTTTTTTTTTTTTATGAGGAAGTCTTGTCCATGCATTAGCATGAACACAGAACAGCTTGTTTCTCTCACAGAGTCATCTAAACAAAGCGAGGCAGTGGGTGGGTCTGCACTGGGCACCCAGGACAGTCTGCACAGAGCGTTCTTGGATTTTTGATAACCAGACAGAGCTACAATTAAAGAATATATAAGGAATAATGTTCCATGTTTGAGATCTGGTACTATTTGATAAAATATATTTTTCTTTGAGTATTTCTATCTGGTTGAAAGTGATTTTGTTTAGGGATTTTTTTCATCTTTTCAATATTCATAGGTATAGAGAGACAGACGCTGTTGACTTAAGTAAAAAAATAGTGAGCGGCATATCTAGTGTACAGAACTTTTAACTTAGGTGACTTGATTTGCTTTTTCTGAATAAATTAACAGATTCCAGAGTGATATATAGGTGTTTTCGTAAAACAAACACATAAAAAGGCAAGGAAAACAAGAACAGCAACAAATGCTATTGTAGTTCACTGCAGGAAAGAGCTATAATCATCTTTTATAGAAATCTTTTCTTCAATACCAAGGAGCAGAGCAAATAAACAGATGTAATTCTGCCTGATTTATTAAATCATTTGTTCAACACATAATTGAAGACCCAGGATGTACGTTGCCTTGAACCAGGCGCAATGAGTAGCATAAGGGAAATTTTCACTGCAGTTGAAGAAATAAGATACACATGAAAAATTAAATGCAAAGCAAGATTAAGTGTGAAATGAGCTGTGCCCAGGTTCAGATGAAGGAGGATTAAATAAAGAGTGAGTAGCAGCAGATGACTTCATGAAAGATACAAACTTCAAGTGTGGCCATGTTAATCAGTGCACGCAGCAAGAGGTCAAGAAGAAACTGGGGGCAAATTGAAGAGTCAATATAAAGACAGAGAGGTAAAGATGCAGTTTGAAACCCTGTGGAATGCACTCCTCCACCACAGGATGAGGAGAAATGTCAGCAAGGGAAGCTATTGAGCTATTGAATTATTTTTGAAATAGGGCCCCATAACATTGTGATGGTGGCATTTTGCAGAGGAAATGACAATTGAGCAGGCTGGTATGGGGAAAGAAGGTTTTATTAGAGAGGGGTAAATGAAGAAACAAAAAAGCCAAACTTTGGAGAGCTAGTCCTTCAATCAAAGGTAAAGATGACGGCAATGCTAGGAGGGTGCTTGCTAGGAGCAGTAGAATATAAAATGATAAGACTAGCTTGGAACTAGTAACTTGTAAGAGGTAATGGCTGTTTCCCACATGGTTACAGTGTGTATATTAGAACTACCTTTTATAAGAACAAACATCTTCCAACTGCAATTTCTTTGATATAACACAATGAAAATTCACTCAAGGGCTCATCTCTTTTAGTACTGAGTCAGGAGCCAGGAGTCCTGCTTATGGTTCACGCTTAAGAAGGAATTCTTTCTGGCCCTGGCAGTTGAATAGACTACCTTTTCCCAAAGTATCTGTCTTTTATAGGATCTTAATCCCCACGCATGCTCCAAGGGGGGAAAAAAAGCTCCATAATTGTGTTTGAAAACATCAAGAACTCTTTTATTTGGATTTCAAAACTCATTGGCATGGCAAAGACATCCCTCTCATGGAACACTGAAATAGCCCTGAGAGCTAAGGTTTGCCAAGCAAGGACTAAGCCAGAAAAACCTGCTCCTAATTAAAAAAAATAACCCAGGGCTCTAGGTGTGGAGAACAAGCAGCCATACAAGGAATCCAAGGTCAAGAAAAAGAATAATAATTAAAAAGGATAATTAGAGAATTAGAAATAAGTTCTAGGCAAATTAGATTGCAACCAGTTATGGGACACTGTGAGGCGTGAGCTCAAGACAGGCAGCTTGCAACAGGAGCCCAGTCTGACATTCCCTCAGCCAGGTATCCTGTCAGTGAACTCCCGTTAGCTACCACAGTCCTCTGGCTGTGTCAAAGAAAATGATTCTATTCAGAGTGCCTCCTAGATTGAAAATTTTTGAACCTAGACTAAATGTTTACCTTTTCCCCAGGAATTTCAACTCTAGGAAGAATGAAGGATGATCCGAGACTTTTTCTGGATTTGAGGGCTGCGTCCAACTGAAGCAGATTCTGGGATAAGTCAGAAATCATGATTGTTTTCAGGATGAGCAGAATGAACCTGCTTTCCCAGTGCTTGGCAAATGCCATCAGCCTGTAGAAATGCTTATTTTTTTTTTTTCCTACTCAGTGTGTGAAGTTTAAGTGTCGTACCCACTGGAATGAGACCACTGCTAAGCAAAAGGGAGGTTACAGACTAGCTATGAAAATCAATCTGTTTTCCAAATCATTTCCATCCTTCTCTAGTGGCCTGATCTTCACAGTTTTGTCTAATATTTTACACTTGCTAATATCACCAAAATTCACAAGAACAGCACCGGAGACATGTTGCTGTTCGTTCCTGGGATTGTCTCATTGAGTCCCCAGAGCAATTCTGTGAGTCAGGCATACACTGTAATTTCTATCATACAGCCAGTGGCACAAGATGATAGAGTAAGAAGTTATTGGCACCACTCAGGTCTAAACTCGGGTCTCTCAGAGTGGAGACACTTGCCAGAATCAGTTAAAAGATGACCCTGTAATTGCCACTCTGTGTGGCCCGACTCCTGACCGTCCCTGCCTAGTTTAATGCTTTCTCTGTGGTGACATGCTTCAAGTTTCTAGACCACTTACATTCAATTTATTCTCTCAACTCAGAAGAAACTCTCAGTTGAAGCAAGAGTGGGCGGCAAACAACCTAGATTGGGCCAAATCGGTCATTGTATAACCAAAATAACACTGTTGTGATTGCTTTTCTAAAGACCATGAACTAGAAATCTTTTTCAACCCCACCCCCTTTTTTTTTACAGATTTGGAAAAGCCACAGAAGATTTTGTATTGTAAAAATGACATAAACTTTAAATTTCAGTGTGTGCGTAAAAAAGTTTTGTGAGGATAATTTCATTCATTTACCTGCTGTCTGTGTCTGCTTTTATACCACCACACTTGACATAAATAGCTGCCGAAGAGGCTGAATGACCCATAGGGCTGGCTTCTAGTCCAGACTCGAAGAACAGCATGTTGGTATTTCTTTTCGCTCAGAAGAATAGGAAGGAGTCAGATAATACACATTTCCCACAATATGCAGAGGACATGCAAAAGCAGACTTAAACTTGGTTCTTAGCTCTGTCACAGAGGAACAGCACTGGGGTTTTTGCTGAAGCTGCCCAATTTCTCTGTGCTTCTGAAAACAACAACAGGGCCTCCCTTGAATCTCAGTTGCGAGTTTTCAGTGAAACACTACATGCAGAGCATAATGCAAGCAGCAGGGACCGATTGGAAAACGCAGTCCACGTGTCTGTCAGTGGCACTTCTGATCGCGTCTGTTTATTCAAGCATGTGCATGTCCTATGATAGCAGCAATGTTTGGTGGTGGTGGCGCACACGCCGAATGACGTGAAACTGATGCAGATGAGGTTGGAAGGCAGGGTAAAAAACACATGGAGGAACACGGCTGTTTGTCTTTCGGTGAGCAATGCAGCTTTTCCATGTTGATGGGTCAAGCCATTGTAGTCAGTGAGGCTCAGCTTGTCAACCCACCCTTAGCAGATATGACCACCACTGACATCATTAATTAACTCAGAACACTACAAGGTGAACGAAAAATACCAAACAGAGCCCACAACTTCACCTCTTTGGCCAAAACTCCAGTTTACCCTAAATCTATCCCTATAAGGAAGAATAAAACAATTGTCTATTCAATCGGAATGTCAGTTCTTGATTTTTATCTTCTCTTCTGTACACACGCAAGCTTGCACACACACACACACACACACACACACACTCCTCAAATAATTTTTGTGTTTTATCTTCTTTTTATCAGCATGCTTTGTAAAGAAGATTGCTAGCCTACTTGGTACACTCTGACCTAAGGACTCCAGAGAGAATAGATCCCCAGAGCTTTCAAAGGACCAGGCTTATTCCTTTGGGACAGTGATAGGGAATGCCAACAATCAGCAAGCATTTCTTTTGCCCCTTTCAGTTTTATGTATTTCCTCTATTGTATATATCTAAGTAGGGCTGTCCAGAATCAAGTATAAAACTTGTTTCTGCTATTCCATCTAATGTTCTCCCACTTTTCTGGAAGATAAACACCTCATGCTTTTGTTTCAGCTATGAAATGTTCTTCAACATGGATGTACTTTAGTCATTGATGCATTAGTGTAAGAAAAAAGTCATCTTGCTGGTCCTTGTGTATTGTACACACACATTTCTCCCAGTCTCTCCTTTCCGTTATCCTTCTCCTTTTTCCCTCCCTTGAATTTTTCTTGTTATCCAACTTTTTCTACGTAGGATGGAAAAAAAAATCTCTCTTCTTAGGAAGAAATTGCAGACGGAAGACCATCAGGCATGGAAGGGAGTTCATAGGGTAGTGGCACACTACTCAACAGTTAAATCTATAGAGGATATTTGCTTCAAAACTTGGATGCCATTGCTTGGTCCATAGGGTCACAGGGAGAAGTAGAGGAGACCCAGAGAAAGGCGAATTAGTGTGGAGAGGAAAGATCCACATGTCACATGTCACAGTCACCAGAGCAAGTGTTAAAATCACTTTAGAAATAGGAAGCAGAGGCTTGGGGAGGGGGTAAACACCTAAAGCCTGGGGTACAGATAACTCGTGGGGCTAAGGGTGCATTGACTTCCCTGTTTTAGACTGACCTCATACATAGGACTGTCTGCGCACAGCTCATCCTTCAATGTAATCAAGAAGAACTGCCTCATCTGGGTAGTGTAGCCAAAACACAGAGATGGGCAATGTTTTCTCTTTGAGCCACTGCTTCTGCATAGTTGCTGGAGACTTGAGAGGTCACGGAAGAGTGATAAATTCCAAACATTATCCTAAGAAGATAATCTGAGATTCACAGTCCTAGCATGGAGTGGAAAGCCCGAGACTGTTTGCCGTCTGAGTTACACTTTTGGTTCTCAGTATCTGAACAACCACACAGCCCAGGTCTGGGGCTCCAGGAGAGAACACACTGAGTGGGTGGGCTTGATCCTCTGGTTTATATGCCTAGGGTCCTTTTTGATACCCAGAGAAAGTTTGGAAATTTCTTTAGTCGCCACTGGATTCCAAATTGCAAAGGGTACAGACAGGGTGAGATATGTCCCAGTTCTTGCCCAACTCTAGGAGAATGTCTACATCCCATTTAAATACTTTGTATTTAATATTTAAATAAATTTTAATGAAATTTAGTTTTAATTAATATTTAAATAAAATTTAAATAAATTTCAGCAAAAATCTAGAGTTGGCGTCATTTTCCCTGCTGAGTTTATTATACTGCTTTCTTTCTCCCTTTGAGCTGTTCTTCTTCCTTTCTTCAAACTGTTTCCACACTCCTCAATCTCCCCCTTTTGTTCTATTAAAAACAACCCTGGAACCCCAGAACTCCAGAACTATCTGCTGCTGTCTTCAAAGCCACAGTCCTGGGTGCCTTTGTCTTGAAATGAACCGTGTGTGTACAGCTAGCTGGCTTCAACAAGTTCTTCCTATCTCCAGGTGAATGAAGGTCTCCTAAGTTTTCTACTTTCTGTTCCTTTTTACTTTTCCTTCTTCTCTAGGGAGTGCAGAGATTAGGAGTAAATGTGTCCCCTGAACTGTCCCTGTTTCCCTCCAGATTCAGCTTTCCACTCTGGCCTTCCCTGACAAATGCCTATATAAACTCTCAACAAAGTGCCTTGGAAAAGCATAGGACAGAAGCGTCTGGCTGTCTGGCTGGGGGAGTTTGTTTTATTGTGGCTTTTGGTCGGGTCAGAAATATTTCAGTCCGGAAGATATCAGTCTAATAGGAAAATAACAATAGTACTCGATGAACAAATGGCAGCCACACAGCTGTCCCCGCGCCGATACTCACAGTTCAATGGCGTTCCGGGGGAGGTCGGTTGGAATCTCCGTCACCTTGCTGTCTTGGCAGAGGAAGACCCTGTTAGAGCAATGACAGAGCCAGTGATGACATCCAGTTCCTGAGCCCAGGAGTGCCAGCAAGGAGACGAGGAGCAAGGCCATATTTATTTATCCATCCACCTGTTTTCTTCCTGCACGGGCAGCGAAAACCTCCTCCACACTGCCCGACAAGAGAGATCTGCCAGAATAGGCGAAGTCACATGACCCACCAAGGGATGCTTTTTTTCTTAAATATTTTTTTGTCCCTTGCAAGCAAGAAAAATTAATGTGTGTCAGTAGTGATTTCTGAGGCAACTTAAGCTTCTCCCTTATCCTTCGAGATGTCTAGTTTTTATTCCTTGAACCAAGAATGACAGCCAATAGAACCTTGATGCATGTTTAGAGTAATTCACAGTATTTTACTGCTCAAGGGTCCCTGCTAGCCACCACTGTCTTCCTCTCAGTAATGCAATTGACCCTCCCCGCAAAGGACAGCCATATGACACAGCTCTAAGAAGGGACGACACGAGGCAGACAGGACCTACCTTCAGTGTTTGGCATCATAATATTCCTGTGACTCATCCTGATATAAACCACACATCTGGGCTGTAGTCATCGATGCCCTTTCTTACTTGATTAAAAACATGAATAAGCACTATGCACACTTCAGGGAGGTGGGTTAGCCAGCACTAGGTCTCTGCAAGTGGAGGCATGTGTGATATAGGGTTCTTTGCAGAGATAATTTGCCCTCATTCACTTTATAAAAGTTAATGTTGTCACTAAAAGTTTGTCATTTACTTTTTGATGTTTAGGAATTTATAGAAACTTGGTGAGTAGTTTTTTGCTAAGTGACATTTTACACTGGCTTGACATTCCAGAGAGTCAGGTGGGGAGCTAGTCATGTCTCAAGTCATAAAAATAGTCTCCTAGGATTTTTGGGTTTTTTTTTCTAAAATGTTTTATAATTTTTCTTCTATAGCTTTTAGGATTTGACTTTTTTGGTTTTAATAATCATGTATGATTGGAGGCAGAGATTCAGTTTCTGTATTTACTTAAGAGCATATTATTTTACCACAGAAATCATCAATGGTGCTAGGAATATTTATTTAATAGACCCTTTTCTAATTTATAAAACTGTCTTCTTATAATTCAAACAACTTTTGTGTGGGTCTGTGTGTCCTGGTACATCTATATTATTAAAATTAACATGTCCTAATTACTAAAAATTTAAAATAAACTTTAAATAGACTCCTTGAAAGAGAATTCTTATAAAAATTTATTAGAAATTATGTTGACTAGCAGTTTTACCATATTATTTTCCTACCTAGGATTATTGTGTATTCCCCATGTTTTTAAAAAGGATTTTTTGATGTTATTTTATAAAATGTTACTCTGTTACCCACACATGTCTTAATATTTTTAATCTTATTCCTAAATAATATATCTTATATTATTATGGTACTGATAGTCAATCTTGTATTATGTTTATCTCTCTTTTACAAAAAAAACATAACAAAATAAAAAGTGAATATCAAAACAAAAACAAAAACCAATAAGACAAAATATGTCATAGCAAAACAAAATATCCAGCATGTTTGTTTGTGCTGGCCAACTATTCCTGGGCAAGGACCTGCCATGGAGTTTGATTGACACACACAGTGACACTCTATTAGAGGAGACTGATTTCCCTTTGCCAGTGAGTGTCGATTACAAATAGTACGATGATTTTATTACAATAGCTCTGTAATACAACTTGAAATCTTGGTTGGTGATGCCTCCAGAAATTTTTTTTATTATTCAGGATTGATTTAACTATCATATCTTTTGTGTTTCCATATGAATTTGAAGATTATTTTTTTCAGTGTTGGAATTTTTATGGGAATTACATTGAACCTGTAGATTGTTTTTGTAGGCTGTCCTTTTTCACAATATGAATCATATTGATCCAGCAGTATGGGGGTTCTTTCCATCTTTTGGAGTGTTTTCAATTTCTTTCTTCAATGTCTTAAAGTTTTTATTAATCAAGTGTTTTATTTTCTTGGTGAGAGTTATCTCAAGATTTTTTAGGCTATTATCAAAGGCGCTGTTTCTTTGATTTCTTTCTCCACATCTTTGTCATTTGTAAATGGAAAGGCTACTGATTTTTTCGTGTGTTAATTTTTTATCCTCCTGAAAAGGTTTATCAATGATAGAAGTTTCTTTGTGAATTCCTTAGGGTCTTTCATGTGTAAAATCGTATTGTTTGCAAATAAAGGTATTTTGATGTCTTCCTTTACAATTTGTACCCCTTTGATCCCCATCAGTTACTTATTGGTTTAGCTAAGAGTTAACTACCATATTAACTAGATATTAAAAGAGTTTTTAGGAAAAAAATCTTAAAAAGAGCCTCTCCACTGGTGCAAAGAACTCCAATCAAACCAAATTAGACTGAATCAAAAATGCCCACGTTTAATGAATGTTGTTCTCTCGGGTGGCCAGGAGCATGGTGAGAAATAGACAGAGACAGAGAGCACATGCAAAACCTTAAACCACAGTTGCAGGAGCCTAAATAGCCTGTGAGAGTGGTCCTGGCCCTCCCTGGGGAAGGGTCTGCATTTGGTGGACTTTCCTGGAGGTGGAGTTCTGCCCAAGGCAACTCCCAGGGGAGGAGGGCTAAGATGGAGCTTTCTGCTCAATTGGCATTCCATTGGTGCCTCATGAATAAATGCCAGGGTCTGGGGTGATGCCCCCAACTTAATATTACAAGAGTGAACATCTTTTTATTGTTCCTGATTTTAGTGGAATTGCTTGGGCTCATTTGCTTGGAATACCTTTTTGTATCCATTTACAATAACGTGATATCTATCTTTCATGGTGAGATGTGATTTTTGGATGCAGCAGAAAGATGGCTCATGTTTTCTCTTTTAATCTGTCAGTCTGGGATTTTGGGGGATGGGTATGAATTGAGATAATTCACATTGAGAGTTAATGAGCAGTGTTACTTATTGCTATTACTTTACTGTTGTGTGGGATCCCCCACCTTTTGATTTACTGTTCTTGAATAATATATTTCTTGTGTCATCTTGAGTACATTTCTTTACATTGAGTTAACTTGAGTTCTTTACATTGAGGTTTTCCTTCTAGTACCTTCTGTAGAGCTGGATTAGTAGATAGAAAATTGCTTGAATTTGATTTTATTGTAGAATGTTTTCTTCTTCTCTTTCTCCTTCTACTCCCTCTTCAATTGTGATCGATACTTTTGCTCAGTACAGTAGTCTGGGCTGGCATCTGTGGTCTTTCATAGCTTGTAGAGCATCATTACAGGTCCTCCTGGCTCTCAGAATTGCCACTGAGAAATAAGGTGTTATTCTTATAGGCCTGCCTTCGTAAGTGTCTTGGTCTTTTCCCTTTGCAGCTGTAAGTGTTCTTACTTCATTCTGTACATTTAATGTTTTGATTGTTATATGTCCTTGGAACTTCCTTTTCTGATCCTGTCTATTTTGTCTTCTGAATGCTTGTTGTACCTTGGTAGTCATCTTGTTCTTTAGGTTGAAGAAATTTTCTTCTATGATTTTATTAAAAGTATTTTCTGACATTTGACCTGAGTTCCTTCTTCAACCTCTATACCTATTATTCTTAAGTTTGATCTTTTCATAGTTTCCTGAATTTCCTAAATATCTTGTGCTTGGATTTAAAAAAAAATATTTCCCATTTTATTTGACTGGGATATCTATTTCTTCTAGGTTGTCTTTAAGATCTGAAATCCTCTCTTCTACAGCTTTTATTCTTTCAGTGAGTCTTACCTGTAAGGTTTTTGTTTGACATCTTAAGTTATTCATTTCTAATTTTATTTCAGTTTGGGTTTTCTTTAGTGATTCTATTTCTTTATTAAATTCTGCTTTCTTGTGTTGTATTGTTTTCATTATTTCATTTTACTGTTTTCACAGTCTTCATTAAGGCATCTGTCCAGTTCCCTGTAAGGTTCTTTAACACATTCATCATGGCTACTCTGAAGTCCTTGTCTTGGGCTTCATTTGAATTGCTTTCCTCAGAGCCTATTGCAATAGGGTCTCTGGCTTCTAGAGGAGAAATGTTGTCCCGACTGTGTTTGTGTTTTTACACTGAGATCTAGGCATCCAGGGTAATGATGTTTAAAATGTTTCTTGGTGTGGTCATCTGTTTTCACCTTGTGGGTTGGTGTTCTATTCTTTGATCACTATTTTTCAGTCTGGATCTTCAGCAAGTGTAGTGTCTGTGGTGTCCCTAGTAGAAAGTGATTTTTCAAGTCAGCAGGTGGCATAGCAAAAGGAATTCCAGTCAGAAGAAAAAGGCTGAGAGAGTCAGGGCTGGCATGGAGGTAGGTGCTTCCTGAGTTCACACAGGCGGCAGAGTCTCCAGTCATGATGTTTGGGGGAAAGAGCTGCCCTGCTGGCAGGCTGCAGCAGTATGGTAATTTCCTTCTTTTTAAAAGATGAAGTTAGTCATTTGCATTTTATCACAACTGTTGGCTTTTGTTCTGTGCTCCATCAGTGCTTTTGGAAAGACTGGAATGTTTTTAAGGGTGTAAATCGACGTGGCTCACTCCCTGAAGCAGCTGCACAGACTTGCATTTTTCTTAGAGTGGAAACAAAGCCTATGCATGACATTCATAGAAGGGGAGTCGCGTTTGTGACAGCAGTGTCTGGAACTATTATTGCCAGCAGAAGAGAAAAATCTCCTTCTAATGTAAAGAGGAATCAGATGGGAAATGGTGATAAACCTAAATTAAATTCTTTATTACTGAGATTTGAACTCTGAACCCTGAAGAAAACAAATCTCATTTTCCCTGCTGTAAATTTCTTGCTCAACTGTCTTCATCATTTTCACTCTGTCATCGCTTTCCTGCCTGTCACTCTGTCTCATAAAGAGCCCTTTCTGGAGGATATTTGCTAGTTCCTCCTTCTTGCAATGGACACTTTATAGACAGCACCTTCTTAGAGAGGAACAAATATATAAATGTAAGGCTATCA
This sequence comes from Microtus oregoni, assembly GCF_018167655.1. Classification (NCBI taxonomy): domain Eukaryota; kingdom Metazoa; phylum Chordata; class Mammalia; order Rodentia; family Cricetidae; genus Microtus; species Microtus oregoni. The sequence goes on along the minus strand of NW_024543093.1, from coordinate 19,515,694 downwards.
TAACTGTGATTGTGATGATTACCTTAGAAATCATCTTCTAAGTTGTCTCTTAGATTTTTTTTTTATTGAGAAAAGGAGAAAAAAAAAACAAACAAGTTTCCACCTCCTCCCAGCCTCCCATTTCCCTCCCCCTCCTCCCACCCTTCTCCCCCTCCTCCCACCCTTCTCCCCCTCCCCCCACTCCTCTCCCCATCCCTCTCCAGTCCAAAGAGCAGTCAGGGTTTTCTGCACTGTGGTAAGTCCTAGGTCCTCCCCTCTCCGTCCATTTCTAGGAAGGTGAACATCCAAACTGGCTAGGCTCCCACAAAGCCAGCACATTACGTAGGTTCAAAACCCCGTGCCATTGTCCTTGGGTTCTCATCAGCCCTCATTGTTCGCCATGCTCAGAGAGTCCAGTTTTATCCCATGCTTTTTCAGTCACAGTCCAGCTGGCCTTGGTGAGCTCCCAATAGATCAGCTCTACTGTCTCAGTGGGTGGGTGCACCCCTCGTGGTCCCGACTTCTTTGCTCATGTTCTCCCTCCTTCTGCTCCTCATTGGGACCCCTGCTCAGTCCAGTGCTCCAGTGTGGGTCTCTGTCTCTTTTCGGTTTCTCAGGAAATTCGGGATGAACCTACCCCTGGACCCAGCAATACCACTCCTGGGAATATACCCAAGAGATGCCCGATCATATGACAAGAGCATTTGTTCAACTATGTTCATAGCAGTATTATTTATAATAGCCAGAACCTGGAAACAACCTAGATGCCCTTCAGTGGAAGAATGGATGAAGAAAGTGTGGAATATCTACACATTAGAGTACTACGCTGCGGTAAAAAACAATGACTTCTCGAATTTTGCATGCAAATGGATGGAAATAGAAAACACTATCCTGAGTGAGGGAACCCAGACCCAAAAAGATGAATATGGGATGTACTCACTCATAATTGGTTTCTAGCCATAAACAAGGGTCACGGAGTCTACAATTGGTGATCCCAAAGAAGCTAAGTAAGAAGGTTAACCAAAGGAAAAACATATAGTTGTCCTCTTGGCTATGGGAAGTAGACAAAATTGCCGGGGAGAAAATTGAGCTCTTGGGGGTGGGGTGGGATGGGGGTAAGGGGAGATGGGAAGAAAAAAGGGAGAAGGGGAGAATGGGGGGAACTTGGGGAAAAAGGAGGATTGGGATAAAGGAAGGTTGGATAGGGGATCACGGAAGCACAATTCTTAGTTAAGGGAGCCACCTTAGAGTTGGCAAGAGACTTGAACCTAGAGTGGCTCCCAGATGCCCAAGCCAAGGTCCCCAGTTAGTTCCTTGGGCAGCTGAGGATAGGGAACCTGAAATGACCCTATCCTATAGCAATACTGACGAATATCTTTCATGTCTCTTAGATTTTAAACAGTGCTACAGTGTCACTGGCCTCAAATAACAGTAGTGAATCTGTAGACATTGCTCTGCCCTGCTGACCTTTGGGACTAAAGCAGTTTCTTCTGGTAGATTTAGTCCTGGCACTTGGGTGGCTAAACAGAACTGCATCTAATGCCTCATCAAGAGAGGTCTGTCATAGGTCAGAATTTACAATGCTTACAAATACATGTGATCACTGATTTCCAAGTACGTTTTCTCCTTTCTGCATCGTCATGTGAAAACAGCATCTCTGAGGGTCCTTTGCTGAACTCCCCTGTGTCTCTGGCTGGAGACAAAGCCGACCTAAGGCTTTGAGAAGCTGCACAATGGACATGATTCTCTAAGTAGAACTGAAAATGGGGTGGGAGAATTTCTACCAGGGACTCTTCCAGCAAAAGAAGACAAAATATGAAGAACATATGATAATGTTGTTTTCACTTTTTTATTGAGACAGATTTAGTATGTAATAGCCACCTACAAATATTATGTCTTAAAATAACCACTTAGAATAATTCACTGCTGCAGGGATATGCAATTTGGTCTCAATTGGGCTGAGTATTTTGAGGCTTAGCCAAGTTCACTTGCATGTTTATAGTCGACTGTGGCTCTATGGTGATCTGCTTGGTCCATAATGGTTTTAGCTCGACTGAAAATTACTCTGTGTTTGGTTTTATTCACATGATGGCATTCCAAAATACTCCAAATTGTCACATCATCGGTCTTGCTGTTGCCTATTAGGTCACAATGAAGTAACAAATCCACATTAGATTCAAGGTTAGGGGAACAGGGTATGCATTGTGATGATAATGATCCAATACCATATGGTAAAGTGGGCTGCAAATTGAGGTGTAAATAATTGAGAGCATTTTAACTAGAGATTTGTCTGCAATACTGAAGCATTTATAGAACCCTATTGTCCATGCTCTGTAAACTGTTTCCCACTATTGTTTTTCAAAGCCCAAGTGAAACTTACTCACACACTGGCATGATAATGTTGGAGATTGGTTTTTCAGATATTGTCAGTTTCTTAACTGATACTATTAGCTAATTATATTGCTATCCCAAGAAGAAAAATAACATTGGGCAGTTTCTAAAAATAAAAACATTATAAATTATAAAAAAGATATTTATTTTCTGTTTAAAAATTTATTTTCTGTTTCTCTTAATAAAGACACAAATTTCTTTCTACTTCATAATATTACTATAAAAATAAGAGTATTAATTTAGTGGTTATCATATACTTGCTTTTTAGACATTAGTCTTTTTAAGTGATATTTTATCTGTGTTTTGGATAATATACATATAAATGTACAAAAGGAGGTTATATATGTAATAATGCATTAAGATGTGTTAGTATATTAATGTATATGTTATTAGTATAGTGATACTAACATATTATTAATATGTAATAGTATATTGATGCGTTATACTATATGTTATGTAATTAGGCTAATTCTACAACAAGCCACACATGATTGGTGCTTCATGGCATAGCTTTTCCAGACTGAGACAAGAGTGTTGCGTAAGTTGTATGAATGAAGTCTGTTGAGCTGAGCAGTGTATACCACACAACTGTACCTGTTAGCCTCGCAGTAGAGGCTCATATGGGTGCAAGCAATAAGTGCTGAACCTGGAAAGGACAATTTCATTCGATTCTAATATGGAGACTGAGAAACAGCACTGGTAGGCAGTATGGGGAGGTGGTAAGAATTATAATTTTGAACTCAAGCCTTTGTCTCTATTGCAAAGGAAAAGCAATATGCTAGTTTTTCAGATCTAAGCTCTGTTCATAGTTTTGTCACTATCGTGATATCTCAGGATATTTGTAGTTATCTAGAAGTCAGTTTCTTTTTCTCTGAGACAGAAGTGTGAACACTTACAGTAAGACAGAATGATAGCAGGTGTCCATGCTATGCGAAAGCCTCATAGGGGTGTATGACATTTTCCTCAGAGTTGTCATGATGAAAAAGAGAGGCGGCTGGCCCATCGCCTTGAGAATAAAGTTTTGCTGTTGTCATTTTTGAACGTGTCTTATGTTGTAATGCTGGTCTTGAACTTTGCATTCAGCCAAGGATGATTTCCGCTCTGATCTTCCTGACCTCTGCAACGCTGGGTCACAAGTGTGCACTACTATACCTAGTTTCATGCAGTGCTGGAACTAAGTTTGGGTTTCATGCATGATCTGCAAGCACTCTACCAACTAAGCTTCATACCCAGCTTTTGCTTTGCTTTTGTTTTAGTGCAAGTATCTTTTGTAGCTCTAGTTGGTCTTAAACACATTATATGGCCAAGGATAACCTTGAATTCTTGGTCATCCTGCTTCTTACCATGCAAGTATTGCTTTGTATTATGTGCTACTATGCCTAGCTGAAAACAAATGTCATGGAAATTTCATACTTTTTTTGAGATAAAAAAGCATATGAACAGTTTCAGATACATAGTTTTTGACTTCCATACACGCATGGACCCTTGAAATGACAGCATGTGGCTCCACTGACCTGCACTTCCTCTTTGGATTTATTCTCTACTGAAGTCCTAAGGACTTCAAGGCAAAACTTTTTGGGAGGGCTTTCAAGACAGGGTCTCATTATATATCTTTGGCTGTCCTGGAACTCATTATTTAGACCAGGGTGGCTGTGAACTCATAGAGACCCGCCTACCTCTTCCCCCCACAGGCTGTCCTGATTTTAAAGGCATGGGCCACCAGGCAGAGGCCAAGGCAAACTTATGCTTATAGAGTAAAAATATGCATTCTCTAGCTTGTCCTTGACTACTCTGAAAAACAGATTGTACAGGAAACTTCATATCAACAAAATGTGTTACTACAATTGCTTGTGATAAGCAAAGTAAGGTGTTCTTTTCGACTTACTAGGGGATTTGGTGTTCCTGTGAGTAAACAAAATGGAGTTTGAAATTCATGATTTTCAGAATATCTCATGGAAAGTCTTAGTCTCCTTTAATAATAGAGTCAAAGTGAATGCATTTGAGACAGAGCAAGTCACCTCTAGGACAGTTCACCCTTGGCATGTCAAGGCTTCACAGTAAGCAGAACTGAGAGGGACATCCATATAACAGTGGGAAGGGTAGGGACCATGGGAAGTTCATTAAAAATTCAGGGCAGATGAATATTCTCCACATTGTGAAGAGGATGCTAAAAAGAAGTTCCACACTAGCTCATTATTGAGTATAATAAAGGGTTATTTATTTAGAGCTAGGCTTACAGATCACAATCCTCTGCTCAAACAGGGAACAGCAACCAAATCTAGCAGCTGGAAGAGAGAGGGAGCACACATTTTACATCAGCATTTATAGTATAAGAGGCCACACCCAAGTGGGTGAGTAACTTATAGGGTACTGGCTGAAGGATTTCCTACAGCACCTCCCCTTTTGTCTAAATAAGAGGGTGCTAAGCCTAATACAAAATTATATGCAATAAGAACAAATATCAAGTATAAAAATTAGAATTACAAACAACATATACAAGATCAAGCAAGAAACATGTGATAAATGTTTTAATAATTATCCTATCCTAAGGAGTCTAAGTCTTGTATTATAAATAACTTGGTCATGTCATACAAGGAAAGTAACTATGACTATCTAGTCTTTGATAACATCAAAGACCTGAGAAGGGAAATGATATTATTTGAGTAAGCAGAAAGTGCAATCAAGCAATTTCCAAAATGTTCAACAAATGACAGAGACAACTGGTTACCTGGGCAATCGCCCAAAGTTTCATTTGCAACATTGGAGTAATTTTACTATGTTAAAATTAAAACCTCCTTTTTTACTTAAACAGAAAAGGGGAGGTGATGTGGGATTCCCCTCTGCATGCTGTGAATACCATTGGTTAATAAAGAAGCTTTGTTGTGCCTGTGATAGGGTAGAACAGAGCTAGGTGGGGAAAACTAAACTGAATGCTGGGAGAAAGAAGGTGGAGTCAAGAGAAGTCATGTAGCCATGCTGGAGACAGATACAGGAACTTTACCCCATAAGCCACAGCCTCGTGGCAATACACAGATTAATGAAGATGGGTTAATTTAAGATCTGAGTTAGCCAGAAATATGCTTAAGGTATTGGCCAAACAGTATTGCAAATAATATGGTTTCTGTGTGATTATTTTGGGGCTGAGCAGCCAGGAACAAACAAGCACCCTCTTACAACAACAATGCTTGCAGTGGAGCCAATAGTAATATACATGTTCACTGACTATGTACTAGAAGTCCAGCCCTAGGAGCTGATCAATACATACAATGTCTGCAAGAGGCCCAGTCTAGGAGATGACAAGTATACTCACTATATGCCAAAGGTCTGGCCCTAAAAGTCAACATGTACAAAAACCTAGTATGCTTGTCTTTCCTTTGAGGAACCCAGACATTTGCTTTGAGAACATGAATAAAATCATGGCAGTCTTTACTCCATGGTGATATAATGGAATAAAATGATAGATGCATGACTTTTCAGTTTTCCAGCATATCTAGTTCTTATACCCACTTATACCTCCAGCAGCCCCTTACTTAAAATGTTTTCAATGTATATACAGCCTCAATTAAATATACCAGCTTACCCATATATTCAAAATGTATCAATTTCTTGGGGAAGCATTTTCTTTTATGAAAACACTAAAATAAATTGTCACCACTGTGATGGACCCTGTAAGTCAATTATACTTGGCTTACTTTCTATTTTTATTTTACACTTCAGGACTAAGAATAATGATGTGCTATATCTGTTCCCTTGGATCCATTCCCTCAGTCTTGTCCTTAGATCACCATCTGCATCCTCCCTCCGCACTGCTCACATCTGTGGGTCCTACAGATCATCCCTTCTAACCTACATCCCTTCACTTATCCCTATATCCCAGCTCCCAACTCTAGCAGGCACCCCTTCAATAGGAAGATGGGTATCAAAGACGCTCCTTAGGGAATTTGTTAGCCATTTGGGCAAGACGCTGATCTTGCCTGGGATGCTTGATGATATGCTGTATAAACTGGACATGCAGAACTTGCAGTGAAATGACTGCTGAACTTGCCTAAAGGTGAGACTATCCTTCGGAGTTCCTGCTTCATGAAAGAGTCTAATAGACATTCTGCAGGACACAGAAGAAAGTGATTGTTCTACCAGAAGCAGATGCAGGAGCAGATGTGTCTGATTGCCATGAAAAGTCTAAGTTCTTAAAACATTTTAAATGCCATAGTCTGAAGGTCTCTGAAAGATTTAAAGAATATCTATCTAACTGAAATATATCTCTATATATCTAGAAAACCTAACTAACATGACTACAAGCTTGACTATTATAGATGAATATCTATTGACCTATATTTCTTAATTATACATTGCATTTTTAAAGGAGCTGCACAAACATAACACCTTAATCAAGAGCAGCAATAAACATATTACAAAATTGACCTTAAATTTGTATCTATAAGCCAAGATTCATACCAATGCAAAGTATTCATCTCTCTATCATATCCCCCTTAAAAATATTTATAAACAAACACTTATAAACAATATTTTGGAATTCGAGTGTAGTTCTCTTCAAACTGCTTCCTGCTTTTTGTTGGGTGAAGTATATTTGGGGGTGTTCATGGCAACCTTTCTTGGTTCATCAAACCACATTAATTTGAAATAATTCCACAGGTTCTCATCTTCTGTGGAAACAAAAGCAGAACCTCTCTTAAAAACCAACAAATCCTTAGACCTAAATTTGGAAGTCAAGATACCTTTATGTTGCTTTATCTTAGCAGCTTATAGAATGAAATGTCTCTCTTAGCTCCTTCACCATCAAAAAATTCAAAGAAAACACAATAATATACATAATCCAGATTCTCTGTGTATATTCCATCTTTACGTGGCCTATTTATTTTTACTATATTACTTTTTATATTTATTTTATTATCTTTACTCCTTTAATCTATGACTGTATTCTGTCTCCTTAAAGACTTTGTTGTTTTTTTAATAAACCATTTGCTTCCTTTCATAACATTATATACTCTTTTTCTTCTCTATTCCAAGCCTGTGTTCCTTTTTAAAACACACTGTGATCCATCTAGAGGTCTTTTTCATCTGGATTTGTCTTTATTGCATATCTATAGTTATTTTCTGACCAGAAATGCTTCTTAGAATTCTAAGTGTCCTTACTAAGACCAAGGTTGCTTTTCCTTTTGGCTCTGCCTAGTCTAACAAGGTGGGGTGGAGGTATGTTTAGCACAAGCCATACTCACAGCCCCATTTTAAGGCACAAAGTCAGTCTGCTGTTGTTGATGTACAGCTTTAATCTGTGGTGGTCTTGTATCTGTTGAGACTTGCTTTGTATCTAAGTATATTGTCAGTTTGGAGTAAGTTCCATGAGGTGCTGAGAAGAAGGTCTATTCTGACAATTCTCTACAGAATGAAAAATGAGTCAAGATGAAAATGAGAAAGAAATTAAAGACTTTTTAGAATTGAATGAAAATTTATACATAGAACACCCAAACTTATAGGACACTAGGAAAATGTTGTAAGGGAAAATTTCTTAGCAATAAGGACTTACATTTAAAAAAATGGGTGATCTCATTCCAACAAATGCAAAACCCAAAGCTCTAAAACAAAAAGAAGTAAGCACTAAAGTGAAGCAGAAGGCAAGGAATAATAAAATTGAAAGGTGACATCAATAAAATAGAAACAAAGAAAAAATACAAAAAATTAATAGAACAGATAGTTAGTTCTTTGAGAAAATCAGCAAGATAGAAAAACCCCTATCTTAAATATGGAGAAAGAATATCTCAACTAATAAAATTAGAAACAAAAATAACAACAGACACTGAGGAAATCCAGAGAAACCAAAGGACATCCTTTAAAAACCTATAGTCCATCAAATTGGAAAGTCTAAAACAAATGCATAATTTTCTCAATAAGTACCACTTACAAAATTTAAATCACTATGAAATGAACAATTTAAATAGACCTGTAACCCCTAGTGAAATAAAAGTTATCATTAAAGGTTTACAAACCACAAAAAAGCCCAGGCCCAGTTGGTTTTGGAACAAAATTCTACTAGACATTCAAAGAAGAATTAATGCCTGTTCTCAAATTATCAACACCAATGCTCAAATTATTCTACAAAACTGAAACAGAATCATCCAATTTATTTTATGAGACCACACTTAGCTGATACACAAATCACATAATGGCTAAACAAAGAAAGAGAATTACAGACCAATTTCTCTTACAAACACACATGCAAATATATTCTGTAAAATATTTGTACACCGAATCCAAAAACACATCAAAAAGATCATCTACCATGGTTAAGTAGACTTCACCCTAGAGATTAAAGGATGATGGTACATATAAAAAAATCTGCAATTCATAGATGGAAAAAGGTTGGGTAAAGGTAAGTGTCTAAGGTGACACATTGATCACCTGGGGAAGGGGGCAGAGAATAGATTTAATGTGTGGACTGTGGGTGAGTGAGGACAGGAATGGGAGGGATCTGCTAGGGGTGGGATGAAGGGAGAATTGAGGGGAGAGAGACAGCTGTAACTAGGTGGCACATGGGGAGTGATGTGGAAACCTAGGGGAATGACGTGGACACCTAGCGCAGTGGAAATGTTGCAATTTGTGAAGGTGATCCTAATGGCAATTCCTACTCATGGGGGATACAGAGACTCAACAGGCCATCTTTTGTCACCAGGTAGGGCTTCCAGTAGCAGAACTGGGTTGTACTTAATTGAGTTTTTGGCCATGGAAATTCCCAAATGATGTGGGATTCCCCTTTGTATGCTGTGAATATATTTTATTGTCATTGGTTAATAAAGAAGCTATTTTGGCCAATGGGGAGAAATCTAAATAAATAAATAAATAAATTTATATAAATAAATAATATTTATATAAATAAATATTTATATGAATATATATATATATATATATATATATATATATATATATATATAGAGAGAGAGAGAGAGAGAGAGAGAAAGCAGAGTTAAAGAGATGCCTTGTAGGTGATGAAGAAGAAGGACACACAGGAACCTTACCAGTAGGCCACAGACTCATGGCAATACACAGATTAATATAAATGAGTTAATTTAAGATGAAAGAGTTAGTTAATATGAATCCTGAGCTAATAGTTTAGACTGTTGTAATTAATATAGTTTCTGTGTGATTATTTGGGTCTGGGCAGCCAGGAATGAAAGAACAACCTACTACACCCTACCAACCCTGGTTGGTGCTAAAACAAAGGAGTTGGTTTATGCCAGCTGAGGACAGCATACACACAACCCATTGAACGTGGAGAAGTCAAGCGCCCATCTACCTGGAGTCTTTACCTCTACATTCTAGTCTATTTGTTGCAGGAAGATATTCTGCAGGCTATTGAAATAGAAATGTGGAATCCAACTCAGTAAAAAAAACTTTGACCTACCATCTGTCCTGCCTGGAAAATATGCTATGGTAATGGTGACACAGAACTCGTGGAAGGAGCCAGCCAGTGTCTGATTTGACTTATGGCCCCTCCATGAGAAGAAACTGATAGACAACACTGCTTATGTAACCAAGAACTGGAGACTAGATAGCCCAGAGACACAGGCTAGAAACAAACACAGCTGCTCTAAAAAAATCAATAAAATTATTTCTAATAATAAGTCAATGTCTTATTCAGTCATTATCTGAGTCTTCTGCAAAACAAGGGAACAGATGCAGAGACCCACAGACAGGCATTATGCAGAGAGATATTCTAAATTGGAGGTTTTCATCAAATCCTCCAGCAAATCCTGTGGAAGAGGAGACAGACAAATTATTAAGATTCAGAGGGGATGGAAGACACCAGGAGAATAAGACTCTCTGAATTAGCTAACGAAGACACATGTAAGCCCACAGAGACTGAAGCAGCAAACACAGGTCCTCTGCATATATATTATAGCTATTCGCTTTAATAGTTTTTGTGGGGCTCTTGACTATTAGAACTAGTGGGTCTTTGACATTAATGCCTGCCTTTGAGACACTTTCTCTCCTGTTGGGTAGCCAGGTTCAACTTTAATATGATAATTTTTGTTTTATCTAGTTATGTTTTGTTTTGTCATGTTTGGTGTTATCTCTTAGAAGCCTGTTCTTTTCTAATGAGATATAGAAAGGGAGTAGATATGGAAGGAAGGGGAAGTGGGGAAGAACTGGGAGTAGGGAGGGGAAACTCTAATCCAGATATATTGTATAAAAAATAATCTATTTTCAATAAAAACAAGAAGATGCTGATTGTGTAGACTATTACATATAAAATACAAGGAACTGAAATTTTTTTTACTCTAAAAAGATACTTTATTGGGGTTCCTCACAGAGCCTTTTGTCTTGACCTTGTAGCCACCCCCCTCCCCTGTGAACACTTCAGCATTCTTTGGCAATCACAGGGACAGAGAGCCTTGACTGTTATTGTGATCAGGAAAGTACGGAAAGAGGTGTCTTCTGCCTCCCACTGTGCAACACTGGACTCTATACACAATACTGAGTAAGAACAGAAGCTTTTGCTTTTAAGGTATTGTATGAGAGTAAGAGCCTGTAAGATAGAAGTAGGGAGGTATACATCTGTGCAACTGGCCAGGATTTACACGCAGTTTATAAAAATAGCTTCTATTTATTTGCTGCTAACTTTGTATTAGGTCTCAGGCTAAACTCCTTGCATATGTGAGTTGTGGTCCCTTTTCCAACCCTGGCAGACAACTCTTATTATTCTCATCTTGTGGCTGGAAAGACTGAGGCTAATGGAGGCTAGAAGAATGTGAACTGGACTCCACAGACAGCAAGTGGTAACATTTAAACACAGAAACAGTGGCTTTAATGCCTATACTCTCTGATCAGGGCCAGGACTGCACTGGAAAGTAAGGCATTCCACAAGAGGATTAGGAAGCAGCTGGCTATATATGGCGTCCTGGGTCACTTCACTGGGCTGTGTCCCTGCCCTCTTTCTGTGGTCTCATGAACCTGGGAGGATGGGATCCTTCAGTTTTTTTCTGGCAGAGAGATCTGATGAATCATTCCAACCTCACTATGGCCAAGTTACCTGCATTGCAGCTGTGTGTTTCTCTTCTGTGACTCCGACTGAGCTGAAATAGCTCAACTTCAATGCCAACTTTCAGAGTGAGGCTTTCAAATTAACAACTAACTCTCTGTATAAACCAGCACAGTTCTGGAGGTGAAGGGGCACCCCGCAATAATTATGCCAGGACAATCCCAGCACCTCCTTCCTGAGTACTTGGCTGTCACTTTACCCGTGAGGTAAAAGACAATGTCAACCTAGAAGTAAACCCACATTTTCCAGAAAAGACCTTCAGGATAAGGAGCAGACAAAAGGAAGTGAACTTTGTCTCCTCTAGCAATGGTTATCTCCTGCAGGATGCCAGAGAATGGGATTTAGATGACTTTTTCTCTTAATCTTCACTGACCTCATTGTTAAGGAAGCCAAATCACTGGTTTTCCGTGGCAGCATGACATGGGCAAACTGGGGTGGGGTGTGGGAAAACCACATGGAGTAGTTTGCTTACAGCCAAGCAATGAGTTTAGAGTATTCTAATTTAAATGTTTATTCTTTCAAATTCTTTTTTTAGCTTGTGCATTTTTTTTTGTTTAAGTAACTTTTTCATTTATTTTGTATACTCAACATAGTTTACCTTCTTCCTCTCCCCCTTACCATTTTTGCCACCAACACTCCCCCTACCCATTCCTTCTCCCTCTCCATTCAGAAAGGGGCAGGCTTCCCATGGGCTTGAACAAAACTTGGCTCATCAAGTTGAGGTGTGATCAAGCTCCTCCCCTTGGTCAAGGGTAGGCCAGGTAATTCAGCATGGGGGACAGGCTCTCAAAGGCCAGCTAAGCACCAGGGACCGGTCCTGATCTCACTTTAAGGAGCCTTATAAAGAGAGCAAGCTACACCATTGTCACACACATGCACAAGGCCTAGGTCAGTGTCATGGAGGCTCGCTAACTGTTGGTCCAGAGTCTACTCTTGCTCTTTCAAAGTTCTCAGCAAGAAAACTGACTTAAGGAGCGGCTGCAAGGCATCCTGACCTATGGTGTGGTTACTTGGGGTTTTGGATGTTAAGATGGCCCATAGAGGTGGATCCATTCCACCTTGACTAAATGTCAAGGAATTCAAGCCTATTCCTGCTTCTTTAAGGATATGACAGGAGGTTTGATCCAGGGAGTGGCTGCCTACAGAATGCTTGGTCCAAGGTGTGGTCTTTACATGTCTTTCCTAAACGAAGGAATGCTTAACTAAAGGACATAGTTGCTTGATATTTCAAGTATTGAAGCAATTAACTACTCTGTTTGTCCTTTGTGTCATGTTAAAGCTGTCTTTTGCCTTCTTCCCACCTTTTTGGGTTGGGGCATAGATAAGCATATGGAAATAAATAGGAGTGTATGCAGTATCGACTGGATAGCCCTCCCAGTTCTATCCTATGTCTCTGTATCCTTTCATATCTCTCTGTTACTCCTATCTAATTTTTCTAATCCATATGCCTCTACCCTGGTGTGTAATGAATCCCATTGAGGCTGGGCCCCTACACATGTTGCCCCAATGTAAAGTAATGTCATACACACTTCCTGTGTTGGCGAAATGGAGATCTTATCATGGTCAAATAGGAAGCCTGACATTTGGCTCTCCCTTGAGGGAAGAGGATGTCTGTGTTTTGAAGTGGGTGAGCATGAGACATCTCTGACTAAATAAAAACATGAAGTAGCTTCTCTAGAAATTCTCCATTATCCCTAAATATTCCACTGATTTTCTTTAGAATCACAATTTATAAATTCTAATTTCAAGATATAGTGAATTGAAACCAACTAGAAATTTTTATGCAGAATTACTTTGAGAGAGTCTCAATATGTAATTCAGGCTGATCTTGAAATTTCCATTCTTCATCATCCTTGAGTGTGTGGGTTATAGCTGTATTACCATTCCCTCTCAAAGCCCTTCTAAAAATAGTTTTCTTTATTCTTTGAAAATTTAATGCAGTATATTTTGGTCATATTTATTTGCTACTATTAGGTACTCCCAGATTTTTCTATATATCTTTACCCATTCATACAATTTATCAATTTATTCCTCTCAAAATAAACAACAGCAAGTAAATTACAATAAAATAAAACAAACAACAGCAAAAATCACGAATTCTCTGTTTGTGGCTCTTCCTTGGGATGTGACTAATATACCAAATTCCATTCCATTGAAGAAAACTGACTTGCCCTCACTCAACAGCAATGCTGACAGATTATTGGCTAGCGGTGAAATTTTGCTCCATCCTTCCCTCTCTAAGCTAGGATTTTTGTCTGACTTGGAGTACAGATCTGGAGAATGCTGTATAGTCTCTGTGAATTCGTATGAGCATTTGGCCTGTTGTGTCTAGAAAACAATGTTTCCGTGAAGATATCTAACATCTCTGACTTTCACAATCTTTCTACCTCTTCTTCCTTAGGTTAGATAGGTATGTCCCCTGAGGTAAATCTATTACTATTCTTCCAAGGGAAGACAGAAATAAAATGATTCCTAATGACAGTTTACAATATCCATATCAGTGTATTGCCCAAGTTTTATCAGTTATTAAACTGCAAAAAATAAGAGTCTTTGGAGTGCTCAGCCCCAGATGGGATGTTTGCATCATTTCCTGTTCCCCATGCATCTGGAATCTATACAGTAAAAGCTCTTCATATCTGAAATTGCTCTCTTCTTTTTATTGATAGAGAAACTTGCATTTCTTTCTGTGATATAAGACAGACAGGAGGAACTTTGGCATTCTTGGGTCAAACTTTCTTGCTCATTTTAACTTATGACAAGGACAGTTATCCTCATAATAAAAGTGTTCACATAATATGATTCTTCACTGTAGGTGTTACTATCAGTTCCCTGAAAACATCAGGAGCAATAAACAAAAAACAAACAATATTGAGTGGCAAGTCTAAAACCAATCAATAAAAAATTATGAGTGCTGATAGCATAAAGTTGAAAGATAAAAGTTACTTTAAAAAAACAATCTCCATTTAAAAAAATACAAATAAATAGATCGGTATAGGAAATTAATTCAATTTGCCTTCCACAGTAAAGTGTTTCATATTTTTGAAGTCACTGAAATTCCATCTTGGTACATGAGAAATTTTGAGTCGTCCTACAATGTACACCATATCTACCTATGCTCTGAGAATGATTATAGACACAAATTTGTAACAACCACATAAACACTCTGCACACTGCTCACACATTCATTGCTTCTCATATCATAGGCACAAATAAACCACACAAATCACATTTCCTGTCATCTACTCTCATAGTCTAGTGCAGGACTTGGCAGAAAAGCTGAATATGGCTAAAGCTGGGAACTGTTATTTCCCAGGGTAGCTTTCTCTACTGGCTTTCCAAAAGAATAAATGGAGATTTGATTGGCTGGAATGAAGCAGAGATTATTACTCTCAGAAGGTTGGCACCATTGAATGTAGGGAGAGAGAGATGCTGAGATTCTGAGGTTCTCCAATTTGTTCTTCCTCTGTCCACAATCCAGCATTTATTCACCATAGCCTTAGGTTCATTATCTTGCTGAAGAACCCATGAATACTGCAGACGTCCAAGATAACTTCTTCGTAAACAGACAGCTTCTGTGTTCATCTCCATGTGCTCTTTCTTTGTGGTCCCACTCTGACAGAATCTATAATTTCCTTCAATAATCCACTAGGTCTACTCACATTTATATCTACAAGAAAATTAGCTATTGACTATTTTTGTGACCTTCTACCCCTGCTTTCAAGATTTCATAGCAGTGAGTCCTACAATAAATCCTTAATTCAGAGGATACTTATGGTAAATTGTGATGAACCTATTATACTGCAAAAGACTGTTATAGTAGAGATAAGTAGTGGGCACAAAGGAAAATCAGAAAGTAACACAATCTTATCTGAAATGAATGGTGCCAGAGTCATGGGTCCAGCAATAAGATCAGATTCAAAGAGTTGCAGATGGACTTGGCTAGGGCATCTACTTGAGTTAGGTAGGAGACACAGCTCTGACCAAAAGCAAGTAAGGCCAACAGCTCTCTAAGCAAAAGAAAAGAAGATGCTAACATTAGAGTTCCTATTTAGGTTACCCATGCCATGCAAAAACAAACAAACAAACAAACAAACAAATAAAAACAACTGAGCTCAGTTGTAAGCAACAACACTTTGGTCAACTCTGTCTAGTAGGTAAGGAGAGGTTTCTAGGTAGGTGATCACTGTTTGTAGCCATTACCCTTTGAGTACCAGGGCTGCTGCCAGTCAATGGCTCTGGGTCCCTATTAATTCCCCTGTTTTTTTCTCTGAAAGAATAAAATATTTATGACTCCTGCAGGGTCCTATACCACCATTTGTCCATGCTATCCCATTTGGCTAATTTCCAGCTATCTCCTTGTCAGTGAAGTGTAGAAGGAGCTGTGGGCTGCTTCCCACCACCTGGCTCCCGGCCACCGGCTAGCTTTACCCAAAATAATTACATGGAAACTGTATTCTTTCAAACACTTCTTGGCCCATTATATCTAGCCTCTTCTTGGCTAACTCTCATATCTTGATTAACCCATTTCTATTAATGTGTGTAGCACCACGAGGTGGTGGCTTGCCGGGAAGATTCTAACCTGCATCCATTTCAGAGAGGAGAGCTATGGCGTCTGACTCACTTCCCTTCTTCCCAGCATTTTGTTCTGTCTACTCCACCCACCTATGTTCTGACCTATCACGCCAAGCAGTTTCTTTATTAATTAACCAATGAAAGCAACACGTAGAAAGAAGACCCCCCTACATCAATGAAGGCCTATGGAATCAGTGGGGCCAAGGAGAATGGACAGAGGATGCAGACAGATGGTTGAACATTTATGGGCTTCAGATAATTCTATGTGTTGAGATCATAAGACATTTGTTGGGGGCTGTAGGAAGTATATTTTGAGACTTTAGGCAGAAGACAGACCATAAAATTATTTTGTACCTGGCCAAGGAACTGTGTATTGTGGACCATGGAAAACCTGCAATGCTTTGAAGTAAAGAGCAATTGATAAGATTTAATCCGAAAAATTTTTCTGGCAGCTTTGTAGAAGCTGGATATTAGGGAAGTGTGATTATGGGCATGAGGACCAAGAAGAACTTTGTTGCATCAATTTACACTGAAACAGAATGGAAAGTAAACACTATGGGTATCAGTAGTACAGAAGAAGAGAGACTGGAGACAAAGAAGAGGTACCATCTGATAATGGACTGGGGAAAAACCTTGTGAAAGATGATTTACAGAAAGTTCACAGAGCTTATAAGAGAGCCAGAAGATTGGGGACAAAAGGAGAGAACATTAAAAGAATGATTTGTTGTCTTAGTGTTTTTTTCTATTGTTAACAGTGACTTTTACCTTTTTGACACTGACATTCTTCTTGAACACAGCAATGGTGCAAACTAGGTTGTTCCAAAATCTTAAGGCCTTCCAGCACTAATTCATAAATACAAATTCCAGTCTCATCTAGGATGAAAACATGAACTTCTTACTACCTGTGAGCCTGTGAAAATAAGATGGTCTGCATCCATTGTGTGCTGGTATAGGGTTGTGTTCCAAGTCTGCAATAATCCTGTGGATTTTCTGGTCTTCAGACATTTCTGTTTAGTCTATTGATTATGGCTCTTCCATGGTGGTATTGCATGTTGGTGGTTCTGTAGTTCTGGTTTTCAGTGACTTCCCTGACTTTAATAAACTTTGGCCCATTGGGTGACCTCACTGGCAGTTACATCCTAAGAGACCTATATCTGGGCTCCCTGACTTTTTTTTGAAATCTTGCTGGAAGTTCCCACAAACTCATGCCTTGACATTCTGTGTGGCTATAGAATTAGAGTCAAGGTCTGTCATATGCTCAATACAGAGCAGTGGCACTATTCACTTCTGGACTCACTTGAATGATGTTCTGGGATTGAGGATAACCTACGGAGTAGTTGGGGAATGTTTCAGAGATTCTCAGAAACAATTTTGCCTTTATAGTCCTTTGGATTTATTATGATTTTATCTATAATCTTATGTCTATGCTCTTCTTTCTTCTTCTCCTTTTCCTTCTCATTCTCCATCTTATTTTTTTTTCTCCTTCTTCTTTAGTAAGCAGCTGGGAGGAACACACATGCCTCTGATGGCACAAGTTATCATATGGTAAGAAAGGCTCTTCAGGTGTTTATCATTTGATTTCACAGCCCTGTGCTCTCTTTCTCTTCTTTATTTCTTTTTCCTGATTTCTTATTTATGCATCTGCTGGGTATGGAACCAAAACTTTATTTGTGCTGGTCAAATGTTGTATTCCATAACTACTTCCTAAGTACTCGCTCTTTCTTCACCCAGTGCCATCAGTAGTCAATCATAGGGCTCCTCCCTGTGGATTTTGTCAATTCCAGTCATCTCCTGAGGGCTCCACCTCTAAACATATGGTGTAATTTTGACCTTATTCTCTAAAACAAACATTTTTCTTGAGGAAAAAAAAGAAAATAGGAAGTTCGGAGGGTGACATGATGGAGGAGATATGGGGACAGTTGGAGGGGGAAATGGAGGCACCCTGGCAGTTTATGCCTCACAATGGGCACATGTGAGGGGACAAACACTAGCAGTGGTCAGTAGTATAAGCGAACTTGGGGAAATATTTGCCCATTCAGTGTTAAAATCATGTTGTGGATATCCGTGGTGAGCTTTGGTGGAGTGGATCACATTGTATCTGTTGACTTAGTTCTTCAGTCTCTTGAGAACAAAACTTTGAAGAAACTACATTTCATACAGAGAGAATTCTGGCACTTAAGGGACCAAAACAGTCTTAAGGGCCACAGCAAACAGGTAACTGCATTCAGAGTTCGCCTCCTTTAAACTGTGTTGAGCAAGGTATCAGAAACATCACTTTCCACTATCCTACCCCGTGAGAACCTAATTCCCATCACATAATGTTACAAGCAATGGAAAAGCTTTCAATAATTTGTCAATAAATTGAATGGTGACATCAAAGAGGTGGAGCGAGAAACCCTCTTTCCTCCACTGTATGGGTTGCTTGGCCGTCTCCACAGGCAGACATCATATTCTCTGATTTCTCTTGGTGGGCCATTGTTTGCCACAAGACACAATGATGCAGAAGGTGTGTTTCCCATTACTGTCTGCCAAAGACATCATACGTGCTATCCTCACACAAGATGACCTGGGGAGCTGTGAAACATATGGATGGAGAGACCAAAGCGGCCAAAATCCAGAGAAAAAGCTTCCTGTTACTTACCAGGTGATGGAGATAAATGTACACTTCTCTGATACTTTTTTGCACTCAGTTTGCAAAAATTCTTCTTTTCTTCATTTGCATTTTTCTGATGCCTTAACTAAGGGCTAATTCAGTCTTTTTCTCTGTCTTAAAAAGTTATATTTAGTTTTTAAGGAATGGGATAAACCATAGCTCCCCTAGAGGAGTCTTCTCCTCCCAAGAACCAGTGTGTGACTGAGAAATGGTTCTGGTGTATGTGTGTGTGTGTGTGTGTGTGTGTGTGTGTGTGTGTGTGAGAGAGAGAGAGAGAGAGAGAGAGAGAGAGAGAGAGAGAGAGAGAAAGCTGTTGTAACTTTTGTTGCAGTTTCTGCCTATTGCTATAGATTAACCTGTGGCATATTGCAGTGAAAGAGAATTTTGAGAAATCAAATACTTTTCTATCGTCTGATTTTAAATCAGAAAGCTTTTTCTCTGACATACTATTATTGAAGGGAAACTCTCCCAACATGTCTATTATCCATTTCCCCTTCAACACACACACACACACGCACACACACACTCATGTGTGTACACACAACCCACCAAATTTTAAGTGGTTTGAGGTAGAGTGGTAGTGATTTTTAAATTACCTTTTGTTGTTTAGAATTAGGAAGCTTTGGTTATTTTTCTCATAAAGTACAAAATATTTTATGATTGAAATTTTAGAAAAGTCTAATTTTTTTTCCTCAGTTCTACTCTAAGAAGGTCCCACATGCAAACTTAGAGGCTGCTCAACCCCAAAGACAAGGTTGCTTGGTAGAAAGTGGTGACCTTGTCTGTCAACTTGCTGCAAATCCCAGCTTGCCCTGGATGCTGCATTCACATGTTGTTGAGTCACAGTTAAGTTCAGAATTGTTTATAGATATTGGAAGAACAGCCGCATCTGTAATGTGCTTGGTCAAAACAGCAGTCACTTCTAGGACCCACAGGCACTAATCCTTGGAGAGGGTTTTATTTCCCCTTTGAAACAGTTTGCTGGATTTTAATAATCCATTCGTTTTGGAGAAATTCCATGAAAAGGCTGTTGCAAGACTAATCAACATATTTTTTCAAGTCTGAGATAGTCTAATTTAAATAGTGTCATTTAAGGAGCATTAATTATTTAACTTGCTATTTAGAACAATTAGCTAAATCTTTAAGGGGCTAGTCTGGTTTGCCATGGATGCACTCAATTTACTCAATTGAAAAAACACACACAGAACTTTATCTATGCCATCTGTGCTGGTGGGGAGTAAGTGTTCCTTGAGAACTACCGTCAGCAAGTGCATAGGGTCCACACAGTTGAGTTCTCTCACCACAAAGAAATCTGCTTCCAAAATATGCAGCAATTTCTAAATTGAGAATTTTTTATCAAATAACAAATACTGCAGTTTTTGCCAAAATAAAATGCTTTCTTGTAAAGTTTGTCTTTACATCCTATTACATAAGTATTTGTTGAATTAATAAGTACATTTTAGAGTTCTGTAATTAAAAGCAAAATGCCCCCCCAAATAATTGGCTTTTAAACTGACCTCAGATTTAGTCAAAGGAGTTAATCTAAAATTATATATTATCAGAAAAAGTTATTACTGTGACCTTTATTATCTATGAAATATGAGGTCCTAAGATTATTCAATATTGATTTCTTTATTTTTCTTCTTCTTAAGTCAACATTTGTTGTCTAGCCAAGGCTGGCTTCAAGTCTGTAATCTTCTGTCTAAACTCTTGTCAAATATTAAATCTTAATAAAGCACTCAGGAGTTGGAAACAGGAGGATGGAGAATTTGAGGCCAGCCTGAGCTATGAACTAGAGTCTGTCTCTAAAATGTGCTAAGACCAGTAATACAGATCTTAATGAAGACACTGGTTTGGGGCTTTCATTCATTTTTATTCATTTAACATAAATTTTGGCCTATTTATGTTAAGTTGGTGAGCAAAACCTTGGAATAATAATAACATACTTATGCTCACACGTATTGTCTGAATTACTGAAGCCCAAATACACACAAAATTAACGAATCTGACGTGGGCTCATATTTCTCCTCTAAAATCAATAGTGACAATCTAAGTTCAATAGAATAACATTCCTCAACACAGTGAATTGATGTTTTTAATTTGAATTTTATGGTCTTATACCTTAGTTATTAAGGTATAATACATGTACATTTTGCTTTGGCTTAATGACTCTTGTTAGGAGTTTAGAGCCAGAGTTAGGGAATATTGGAGACTACAAGTACTTCTTCTTTCTTTCTAAAAAGGTCCTATAGATAATTCAAATTTGCGAGGCGCTGATAGAGAGACATCAAAAAACCAGAGTTCAACATTTCACCAGAGTACAAAGTGAATTTTTACATTTAAAATTGCATAAACTTGAAAGCATTGTTTAACTGAATTGTGTAAATTTTCTTAGTGCTAAAAATAGCGCCACCATCATCACCATTGTCATCATCGTTCTCATTATCATCAGAATCACCACATCATTATCACCACTATTCCAAACATAATTATAATGTCTACATCCTGGGGTTATTGTGGATGGATGGTTTTAAGTATAAGTATATTTCTATATAGTAAATTACTAGCACAAGTATGTCATTATCATCACTTTTTCCATTTTCTTTTATTTTTGAGATTATTATAATATTATAATATGTAATCTCAATTTCTCTCTTCCCCTTTTCCCTCTTAACCCAACTTCTCAGAACTAGTGAGGTCATGGACCCTGGAGGAGAATCTGCAATGATTAGTTTACTAAATCAGCATAATCTGTAACTACATTCTAAACATTTGTCCATACACACACACACAAGTATAATCCGCATCTTTCATCAAGGAAACCTCTGCGCAACAGACAGAGTCCATTACAGAAACAAACAAGCAATAGTTAGTGGGTGCATAGAGTAGTGTGTAAACTGCCATTGTCTACTAGAAACTGATAGTGTCCATTTCCTGACATCTTATTGCCTGGAGGTCTTACCCCTTTCTTATAGCATGGACTGCCTCAGTGTAGGGAAGTGGTCATTTAGTCCTTACAATCTGTTTGAGTTCTATTTCTAGAACTTTCTTGACATGAATGTCACATAATTCTCTTTCAATCATCCTTTGTATTTGGCCTTTCATATCATTTTCCTGGTCTTGACTCTCAATTTTTCCTAGACTCTCCTGCCAGCTCAGCTCTTCAAAGGACACCCCAGCTTCCCTTACTGTGCCTGCACCTGTGGATTTATTCTATGCCTCGAAAGGGAAATCAGAAGCATTCTGAGGAAGAAGATGGCTAGTCAGTGACTTCAAAGAGTTAATTGTATTCTATTGTCATTATCCTCTTTTAAAGCCTAGAGGTTTATTGAAATATTTCACAGAACTAGCAAAATAGTCTGATTTGATGTTCCATTGTGGTTCCTGTAACCTTCAAGCTGACCCCTCCCACTCCATGCTTTACAGGTTATGTTATAGCATCTCAGAGCTGCTGCCCAGAGGGTCAAGGAGACAGAGGGGACTGGGTAAGCAAGAACATGAATGAACACAGGTGCTCTGGAGGGAAAAGAGACAGAAGCAGACAAAGGTAGTACTTTAATAGGAGAAGAAGAAAAAGGATAGGTAGTTTCAGCTTGCAGTCCACACAGAAATTCTCTGTGTGATGAGTTTGTTCTTTCTAAAATACTATTTGGAAATCTTCTTGAACTCCCATTGAAAGCCATTCTGATTCTTTATCATGTAGTTCATGGTGAGATTTGCTGATCCAGATACCTGGTTGCATTAACATGTAGTAAAAACCCACAAATCCCTGTGGAGAGATTTCTCTCCCTTCTTTTTTCCAAGCATCTCAAAGCCTTTCTGTGATTCCAAGGAACATGAATTATTCACTATACACATGACTGAATTTTAAAGTATGCTTTTGAAAAGCAAAACTGCTTAAATCACCCAATACTCTGATTCTGCCTTCATTTTCATTAACTGATCAAGCATCTTGTGGAATGATGACATGCCTTTCTTTCTCCCTAGTTCTATTGCCTTCTCTCCCATCAATACTGTAGCACGCATCCTCCTGTCTTGCCTCAGGCATGCTGAGCCCAAGGGTTTGCTTTGCACTGTGCCACTCTTACCCTTTCCCATCTCCATCCCCACACAGGGATACATTTGGTAGGTCTACTCATCTGCAAACTCTAGTGACAGAAGCACTCACTATACACCTTTATTTCTGTAGCTGTTCTGTTTGTATTGTAGTGCTAGCAGCGACGGCCCCTTGAGAATGATATACAAACCCTTCTCAATTGAGATGCAAAATTAGTACCTTTCATTTGAAGCATTTGTTAAGGTTATAGATTCTCATTTAAACCTTGTGTTGGCCACTGTCTAAATGCATAGCCTTAGGCTGACAATGGTCCTTTCTGAGTCTCAGTTTTCTCATGTACAAAAGGGAACAATGACAATCTAGAAACATGGTGAAGCTTGAAACCTAGCACAGAGAGAGAGCATGTTAGCAATGATATAAATGACTTGCTTGATCAATGGAGGTTGTTTGTTTAATATGCATACTCCAGGTTAAGGGCACCTGATAACTTCTGCTTCAAAGAAGTGGGAGAACTCTTATATCACAAGCTTTGGTCTTGTTCTTTTGAGTTTGCCAGAGTACTTAGTTTATATAAAGTGAATTATGTAAGCCAAGACTAAGGGATGCTAGAAATGTGCTTTGGTGCATGCGCTTAGCATGCACAAGACAATGGGTTCAATCCTCAGTGCCAAACTAGAAAAAGAAAAAGTAAGCAAGGGTGGCAGTGACATGAAAGTAAATGAAGATGCCATTATCCATCAGTTCCGGGGACTTACACTTTGCCTCCCATCAGATTTTCTTTTAAATCCTGCATTCGCCACTTGCTGAACAATGTGAATTTGGATAATTTATTTCATCAGTGATCTAATTGGTCTAAGCTATTTTCCCATGTGAAATATAAGGAACAATTAAAGAGCTTACTACAGTGCTTACGATGACTTAAATAAGATATTGAGTATATCTTATCTATTTAAATATCATATCTGATATTTATAGTCATCATCTAGCCATCCATGCTTTCTCTGCAGCTTTAGACAAATGTTAAAACATGTTGAAAAGGGAAGAAAGAACCAGCCACAGGTAAGGTAATACGATGTTTGCAGAGCAACCTTTTAATTTTTCCCTCATTTTATTATAGAGAATTTAACACACAACAAACAGTGAGTTATGACTAAGAATACTAAAAAGATTACCTATAAAAGTGACATTTTGGACTGTCAGAAAATCTACTAACAAATGCTTGTACAGATGTTGTGTGTATGGTAGGGAGGAATCCTGATGCACTGCTCGTGGAAGGGTAAACTGGTACAGCCACCATGGAAATTAATATTGAAGTTTCTCACAAAACCAACAAGACTAGAAACACCATGAAATCCAGATATTGAATTTCTGGACATACAACAACACTCTAAAAATGCCACACCATAAAGACACTTGTTCATACATGTTGATCACAGCACTATTATAATAACTAAGATGTAGGACAGGTCTAAATGCTCATCAAGAGATGAACAAATAATGAAATGTGACAAGGATGCACACTGGCCAATAAAAACGTAAGTATATCATTTCATGGAAAAATATGTGAAATTGGAGATAAGTATGTTAAGTGAAATAAACCAGACCTAGAAAGACAAATAATTTATATTTTCCTCTTGTCTGCTGTATACACATACACACACACACACATAATTGTGTGCAACTAACTTGAATGTAGCAGGAGCGTTCTCTACATTGAGGAAAAGGTCATAGGGAAGGGCAGGCAAGGGCACAAGAAGGTAATGTGTGGGAGAAAGACTATATGTCAGGTATTTATTCTCATATGTGGACTCTAGCTTTAACTGTATACACAAACACAACATGCATATGATACTTGAAAATAGAAAGAAATTATGTGATGGAAGGAAGGGTGCCAGAGAGGGGAGAGGAAAGGTAGTATGTGTGGAGAAAAATTACCAACATAGCATGACATACACACACACACACACACACACACACACACACACACACACACACGTACACATACGTACACACACACATACATGAAGAGTGAGGTGAGATTATAATAAAATCCTTTCCTTTGTTTTGTGATTAAATTAAAAATTTTAAATAAAAATATTTAAAAATACCTTTAATAATGAAAACTTATTAAAATACTTGGAGATTCTGTAAATTTGATTTAATTTTCCTTAACTTCCCTGTGCTCCTTCAGAGATGACCACTATCTCTGATATTTTCTTTTTATTGCCTTGCTTCTCTTCACAGTACCACAACTGTCTGTATTCCTAAATAGGGCTAACTAGTTCTCTTCCCTTTGAGCATGGTGAAAATGATACTGCATTGTCTCTTCTGCTCCACATTAGTTCTGAGATTCATCCTTGTGATTCTCGACCTCCATTCTTCCATCCTAGCTGCTGCACAGAGTTCCATCATGTGAACAATCTTTAATTGCATTTTGATTGTTCACATTTGTTTGCTTGTTAGGAAAAGCACCTTTGTGAATATAAGCATTGCTGCACTTATTTCCCATGAGTCCTAGGCTGAACCACAGGGGAACTGCAAGTTAGACATATTTGGCTGTTGAGAGCTTGAACTGTCACTGGTCTGAATTAATATGTTCTGTGTCAAATACCAGCTTAGTCCAGAAATATAAACTATCTAGCTAACATCTTCCATAATGATTATATATTAAAATGATACTTTGGTTATATTGGGTTAAATAAAACAGGAACTGGCAAGGGCAGTTTTTATTTACATACTATTTTGCATATGGCTATTAGAAAATTATAAATGATATATTCATCTTGCATAAAATGTCTTTGACTTCCTTGTGTATAGCAAGCATATAGGACTTTGGTGCATAGAATTTCACTTATCAGCATTGTAAGGTGATGGTAACAGTGCTTCAAACCAATTTTCCTAATTTTAGTTAGTATCACCAGTGTATAATACTTATTATTCCATCTGTCAGTCATATACAGCATTGTCTTATTTTTAATTTTTGACATATTGGTGGTCATGACTTGTAGCTCATTATCTTAACTTGTATCTTTTGTTTACTAGTGGAATAAATAGTTGGTTGTTTATTTTTCTTCTTTGAGATGGTCCTTAATATTTTAAATGTTTTAATGTAGATTTGTTTCCTTCTCACTTGCTGGTTTGTTGAGGCCATTGCTTTCATCCAACAGTGTCTCTTCTGCTTTCACCTTCTTCCTGAAATATTTTGATGAGCAGAACTCCTCAATATTAACACAGTCATTCATGACTTTCAATCTAGTAAAATCTTTTCCTTTTGTGGTTATCCCTGGCTTCTTAATACTAAAGTCAAAGACATGTATTTCAAAGTTCCCCTTTTCTATTTAAGTTTGCAATTTATAGAAATTGCTTTGTATGTGTGATTTGACCATAGAGGTATAATTTTAGTTTTTCCATATGGACAAGCAATTTTTCAGCCTTATTTATTATACAGTCCTTCATTTTTCCCATACGTGATAAATCTCTTCCTCTAATAGAGCAGGGTGTTATGTCTTAAAAGCGATTGACCCTGGAGTCAACAAGAAGGCTGTCTCTGCATGTGAAGGTGCTCGCCTCCAAGTATGGCTATCCGAGTTCAAGCCCTGCGACTCACATTGTGAAAGAAAAGAATCAACTTCCACAATTTTCAGTCAGCTAGCAGCCTACTGGCGTCTCTTTCAATGGATTTTGCAGTGTTCAGAACATCTTGTGTACATGTGCATCCACACATGTTGAAATCATACCAGCACTTTGGCCTTGCTTTATCACATAGTTGTTCGAATGAACTTGTTGAAAATTTTAAAGAAAATTCAAAGTACTGTCTAATTTATGGTTATTTTATACATTTCCATTATATTTTATCTCATCCAAGATCACTGTTTATTGGTAAACTCATAGCTGACCTATTTGGTTATTTTTCAAATGTTTCCAAAAACCAAATTTTGTAATTTTTCATGAAATGAATTGCTCATGTTTTTATATTCATATATGCAATATATGTTACAATATTTTTGTAAACACAAGACTGCCTTTAAGATTGCTTTTAAGAACCAGTTTGGGTATGTAGAACTGTAATCAACTACATATCAATGCTTTGCTTAGCTGCATTTCGAAACTCTTTCTAAAGCTGACATTTTATCTACAGAATCCTTTTGATGCTTACTTTATAGAGTGATGAAATTATTTAATGGTATTTTCTTTCTTTCATGCCAATTCTGGTAAAACTACTTTTTTATATTTACCGTGATGCCTAAAGTATCAATAAAGACCCAGCTACAACATTGAATAATGAGTCTTCGTGAATTTTTTTTAAAGACATATCTCACCTATTTGAGTATTTAATGGTTCTAGATTTATTTATTTATTTATTTATTTATTTTTGTTTTAAGGTTTTGTTTTTTTATTTTTTTAAATTTATTTATTTATTTATTAAAGATTTCTGTCTCTTCACCGACACCGCTTCCCATTTCCCTCCCCCTCCCCCAATTAAGTCCCCCCCACTCAGCCTGAAAAGCAATCAGGGTTCCCTGACCTGTGGGAAGTCCAAGGAACCCGCACCTCCATCCAGGTCTAGTAAGTTGAGCATCCAAACTGCCTAGGCTCCCACAAAGCCAGTGCGTGCAGTAGGATCAAAAACCCATTGCCATTGTTCTTGAGTTCTCAGTAGTCCACATTGTCTGCTATGTTCAGAGAGACTGGTTTTATCCCAGGCTTTTCCAGACCCAGGCCAGCTGGTCTTGGTGAGTTCCCAGTAGAACATCCCCATTGTCTCAGTGTGTGGGTGCACCCCTTGCGGTCCTGAGTTCCTTGCTCTTGCTCTCTCTCCTTCTGCTCCTGATTTGGACCTTGAGATTTCAGTCCTGTGCTCCAATGTGGGTCTCTGTCTCTGTCTCCTTTCATCGCTTGCTGAAGGTTAATATTCAGGAGGATGCCTATATGTTTTTCTTTGGGTTCTCCTTATTTAGCTTCTCTAGGATCACTAATTATAGGCTCAATGTCCTTGGTTTATGGCTAGAAACCAAATATGAGTGAGTACATCCCATGTTCCTCTTTTTGGGTCTGGCTTACCTCACTCAGGATAGTGTTTTCTATTTCCATCCACTTGTATGCAAAATTCAAGAAGTCCTTGTTTCTTACTAATGAGTAGTACTCTAATATGTATATATTCCATACTTTCTTCATCCATTCTTCCACTGAAGGGCATCTAGGTTGTTTCCAGTTTCTGGCTATCACAAACAATGCTGCTATGAACATCGTAGAGCATATACTTTTGTTGTATGATAAGGCCTCTCTTGGGTATATTCCCAAGAGTGGTATTGCTGGGTCCAGGGGTAAGTTGATCCCGAATTTCCTGAGAAACCGCCACACTGCTTTCCAAAGTGGTTGCACAAGTTTGCATTCCCACCAGCAATGGATGAGTGTACCCCTTTCTCCACAACCTCTCCAGCAAAGGCTATCATTGGTGTTTTTTTTTTTTATTTTTTTTGGGTTTTTTTTTTGGTTTTTCGAGACAGGGTTTCTCTGTGGTTTTGGAGCCTGTCCTGGAACTAGCTCTTGTAGACCAGGCTGGTCTCGAACTCACAGAGATCCGCCTGCCTCTGCCTCCCGAGTGCTGGGATTAAAGGCGTGCACCACCACCGCCCTGCTCATTGGTGTTTTTTTATTTTTTGATATTACACAATTAGTTGAAGGCATCCCTAGTCTATTGCTAGTTGGTTACAATTCTTTTAATGAGATGATACTGAATTCTGTTGAATTCTTTCCCTCATCCACTGTGATCATTTGATTTTGCATTTTCAGCATCAGTATGGTAAATGTCATAATAGATTTTTAAAGCCATATTATTCATGAATTCCTATGATAAATCCAATCTGACCACTCTATAATTTTAATTTTAAACATGACCTAGTGTAGTTTGTTCTTCTTTTTTTTGCACCTGTATCTTGTGTTTCAGTCCTTATCCTCCCAGTGACCTTCGCAGCTGCCCTTAATGTATTCATTTTCCTTCATGTCTGCACCATCTTTTCTCCTTAGCTTCAGTATTAACTGCCTGTTGCTATCATCACCAGCCACCAGATTAGAAGCAACATAGTGGAGGAAGGGTTTATTTGGATTTACAGTTCTAATCTATCATGGCTGGGAAGGCATGGGGTGGGCAGGAGTGTGTGAGGCAGCTCACCACGATGCTTCTGCAGTCAAGAAGCAGAGAGTAGCCAAACAACAGGGCCAGGCTATAAAACTTTAAGTTCTACTTCTGGATTTCCAGCAAGGTTCCTTCGTGTTCTAAAGTTACTCTACTCTTTAAAAATAGAGTCAAAAGCTGGATTGTCTTACATTCAAACCAGAGCCACTTCCTAACTAATTTAAGGTTGGCCCCAAACTTGACTTTTGAATCTTTTCTGTTTTCTATTGATACTTACATCATTAATGATCTCATTCAGTTTCATGATTTTAGGAACTACTCATCTATGGATGACTGTCCAATGTGTGTCTCTAGTCCCTTCCTCTGCTCCGAAGGCAAGTTTCACATATCCAGAGCCTGCATGGTACCTCTGCTGAGTATATCCCTAAAATCCCTAAAACCTCCCATGTGTAGCACATACCTTCTGATTCTACTGCTTCCCCTTTTAGGACTTAACAATACCATTCTCCCAGATATTTAGAGAAGAAGATCTTGAATTCTTATGTAACTTTTTTTTTTTTTTGTCATGAATCCAAGTTGTCGGTAAACCCCTTCAGGTCTATTTCACAAGAAATTCAATGTGGATATCTTGCATGACTGGCTGCTACTGCGAAAATCTAATCCTCAGTGATCTGGGTTTTATAATCGTTCCTGACTTGTTTCCTTGAGTCTGTTTTACTCCTTTACACAAAAGTCAAAATGGGATTGCTAAAACACAAGCTGGACAAAACATTTGAATCCAGGATTAATCTGTACCCCCATGGCCTTCTTTGGCACTCTCTTCACCCAGGCTCGTTTGGGTCCAGGTTTCAATCCTATTGTTCCTCTGGCCTGGAATCGTCAGGCTATAGTGTTTTGCTTTCCTTGTCACTGTGGTCAGATAACTGAAACAAAACAAAATAAAAACCTACAGGGAGAAAAATGGCAGAGCCATACATGTCATGATAGGGAAGGTGTGGTGGAACTCCTGGCAGTGGGAGCTTGCGGCTGGGATTCCTCACGACTTGACTGACCAGGGAACAGAAAAACCAGTACTGGTGTCCACTGACTTTCCTCACCCCTTTAAAAAAATTCAGCCAGGGACCCCAAGCTAGCAGCACTCACACTTAAGATTTGTCTGCCCCGCTCAGTCAAACCTCTTGAGCGCCTTCCTCCAAGTCATACTAGGCTCACTCCAAATCCAGTGAAACCAAAACTGATGATTAACTATCACATACCTGTTTAGAACTGATAGTTTTTGTTGGCTGGCTAGAAATTTTGTTATATACAAACAATAAATTTTGTCAAAATCATTTTTTTCTTTCTAAAGTGCTCGGGTTCAGATCTAGGGCTTTGTATCTGTTCTGCAAGCAAGCACTACTGAGCTGCAGCAAAATTGGTTTTCTTATATTTTTCTTTCCTTTTATTTTTTTATTTTTTAGGCGGAGTCTTATTTTGCAGTTTATGTCAAACTTTGTAGGAAGCTAAAGCTACCAGGCAGAGAAGAGCCAACCTGAAGTCTGCCTGGTGCTGTCAGAGGTCCTGATTGTGCCTAGTCAAGGAGGTGTGACCATGCGATGTCGACTGAGGGCCTAAAAGCAGGGGCTGTCAGTGGTTCTGATTGTGCTTAGCCGATGATTGTTACAAGGAGAGTGGGTCCTTTGTTTGTCCTGGCTGCCTGGCTAGCTTACACTGAAAATAACTGCACAGAAACTGTATTAATTAAATTACTGCTTGGCCCATTAGCTCTAGCCTCTTATTGGCTAACTCTCACATCTTGATTTAACTTATTTCTATTAATCTGTGTGTCACCATGAAGTCATGGCTTGCCGGGAAAGATTTAGCATGTCTGACCTGGCAGCTCCATGGCATCTCTCTCTCTCTCTCTCTCTCTCTCTCTCTCTCTCTCTCCTTTCTTTCTCCCAGAATTCAGTTCTGTATTCTCCACCTACCTTAGTTTTGCCCTATCGAGCCAAGCAGTTTCTTTATTAATTAACTAATGAAAGCAACACATAAACAGAAGGACCTCCTACACCAGATGATATGATGTTAGTGGATCAGAACACCTGGACACTGGGAAGGTATGTAACTTTTTCATCCTTGTTAAATAAACAAGTGATGGAGGAAGGTCATTGGCTAATAAAGGAACTGCCCTGGCCCATTTTATTGGTTAGAAGATAGGTGGGAGGAGAAAACAGAACAGGATACTGGGAGGAAGAGGAAGTGAGCTCAGAGACTTGACAGCTCTCCTCTAGGGAGCAGACGCCTGAGAGAGACGCCATGCCCCGCTCCCGGCATGAAGCTCCGACCCAGGATGGACTAGGCTAGAATCTTCCCGGTAAGACCGGTTCTCACAGATTATTAGAGATGGGTTGATCGGGATGTGAGAATTAGCCAGTAAGGGCTAGGGATAAAGGGCCAAGCAGTGATTAAAAGAATACAGTGTCTGTGTAATTATTTTGGGCATAAGCTAGCCGGGCAGGCGGCCGGGTATGGGGGACGCAGCCCTGCCGCCCCATATTACTACAAACAAGTCTGCCCCATCCCTTTTATCAAACTCCCAGCATCTGTGTTTGTTGATGTTGAACCTTCTCAACCCCTCCCACAGGAAGACATTAAAGCTCAGCCACAGAACTTGAACTTGATGGTATAAGTCAAGATGGCCTAAAATTCCTGATTTTCCCAGGTTATCCTCCCAAGAGCTTGGGATTATCTGTGCATGCAATTACACCTGTCTTCAAGTTCTCTCTGATAAGGATATTTAGCTATAGGTAAATGTTGAATTTTATGAGACATATTTCTGTAGTTTCACATTTTGATTTTACTTATCTGAATACAAAATTCACTATGGGGCTGGGGATGTAGCTCCATTACTAGAATGCTTGCATAGTACATACAAAGCCCCTGGTTTCACCTGCAGCACCACATAAACTGGACATAGTCTCACATACTTGTATATCCAGCAGAGAGGCTGAAACGGTTAAAGGATCAAGAGTTCAAGGGCTTTCTCAGTTACCTAGCCAGTTGAAGGCGATAGTGAAATACAGAGAGCCTATCTCACAGAAAACAAAGCAAAAGTCCAATCAAATAAAACACTACCACTGCTATCAATAAGCAAAGAGCAAAAACAAGACAAAAAGCAAAACACACAATAACAACAACAAAAATAAAAACCAGAGCACAAAACACACTATGAAATTTGCTGTTATCTGTTCTCTGCCTTCTTCCAGGAGAACACAAGGTCTTTGGAGTAGTGGCCTTTTATCTTTAGTGAATAACACACATTTTAGACACTGCATTATTTGTGTTTTTATTTTTTTCATCCTTCATGTTTATTAATTAAAGTTGTTAATATTTAAATACCCACTTGCTTACTAATCATCTTGGTCTACTTGATCTACTGATAACTTGAAAAAGCTACTAACACACAGATAGATACATTATCAATTTTTCCATGATTCTTTCTTTCTTTATGCTATACGTATTTGGGAGATTGAATTTGGTAATGTTAATATCACTCTTGGGAAAGTAAAACCTTTCATTCATTATGCTGTAATTTTCTTGAGCTATAGCTTCAAATGTAGACTTGTGATAAAAGCCACTTTGAGTGATGTGGT
Organism: Microtus oregoni; assembly: GCF_018167655.1. Taxonomy (NCBI): domain Eukaryota; kingdom Metazoa; phylum Chordata; class Mammalia; order Rodentia; family Cricetidae; genus Microtus; species Microtus oregoni. Next base: position 19,483,216 of record NW_024543093.1, on the reverse strand, counting down.
AGAGAAACAGGAGATGTCTTTGGCTAATATGTTCCATGTACTTATTTCATTTCAACCTGTTTCCTTTGAGTTGTGCTTTCTTTGTTCTTTGTAACCATTCTGACATTTTATGCCATTTATTCAGAAATGTCAGCTGATTCTCATTAACTGATTCTTAAAATTTCTTGATTTAATTTTATTCTTAATATTAATTTTATGGTTTTTTAGATATTTTTTATTTTGTTGGTTCTTGTATTAAATTGAGTTATTACTGCTCCATTATGTATCTTCTCGCATGTTTTGAAAATATATCCTGTTTTTTTTCAACATTGAATTTCAGCACAAATATTTCACATCCTTAATTATACCTTTTTTATTCTTCTTCTAAAATTAAGCATTTCTGGGATAATTTCCTGTGTGTCACTAAATTTTTTAAAAAGACTACATGAACATGTTTTTCTGCATAGAATTTGCATTTGAATTTGATCATTTATTTATTGCTGCCTTTCTTTTCCTACTAAATTTAATAAGAGCCGGGCGATGGTGGTGCACGCCTTTAATCCCAGCACTCGGGAGGCAGAGAGAGGCGGATCTCTGTGAGTTCAAGACCAGCCTGGTCTACAGAGCTAGTTCCAAGACAGGCTCCAAAGCTGCAGAGAAACCCTGTCTCGAAAAACCAAAAAAATAAAATAAATAAATAAATAAAAATAAATTAAATAAGAATAATAATTTATAACTGTTGATTCTGATTTACCCAAATGTATCAGTTTCGATTTACAGTAAATGAAGTTAGACAAATCCTTTTTTCTTATTTTTAACTGAGAAAATCTACATGCCATTGTTTCTTAGACTTTCTCTTTCAATTATTTCATTTTCCTGTAGTAAAATTTCATTTGTAGTTTAATAAATAAAACTTACCTGAAGGCATAAGTCACAAACAATGCCACACTAGTTTGGAATTATGATTAATAGGGTGGTATTTATTTAAAGGGGAAAAAACTTACAGATCTCCGTCCCAGACAACAGCCCTGTACACAACCAGGAAGGAAGTCTAGTCGCCGGCGGAGCAGGAAGTGAAGAGAGAGAGGAGAGGGAAGTGGCTGCTTTTTTAAAGGGAGAGAAACCACGCACCAGTGGGCTGGTATCTCTGCGGCTATAGGCTGGAGGAGTGGGAGGACCTCCCGCAACACCTCCCCCTTTTGTTTAAATAAGAGAGTTCTAAACTTACTATGAAATTATATACAATAAGTACAAATATCGTATTTTAACTAGCTTAGGTCTTGTATAATAAATAACTTGGCCAAGTCATGAGAGAAAGTAATTACATTTATATAGTATTCAACCCCATCAAAGATATGAGAAGGGAAATAATGTTACCTGGGTAATTAGGAAGTTCAGTAAAACAACTTCCAAATCATGCAGCAAATCACAGAGACAACTAGCTACCTGGACAATCACCCAAAGTCACGTTAGCAGAGTTGAAGCAACCAACTTTGGATAAGGCCTAACATAACTTGATGTGGGAGTGTCATATATCAATCTGTTGATTTCATTGGTTAAGCAATAAAGAAAGTGCTTGGCCCTCATAGGTTAAAAAATTAGGTAGGTGGAGTAAACAGAACAGAAGGCAGGGAGAAAGAAGCTGAGTCAGGAGTCACCATGATTCTCCCACTCTAGGCAGATGCAGGTTAAGATCATTCCTGGTAAGCCAACTTGTGGGCTACAGCAGATTATTAGAAATGGGATAGTCCAGGTGTGAAAGCTAGCCTAGAAGAGGCTAGATAGAAATGGGCCAAGCAGTGTTTAAAAGAATACAGTTTCCGTGTAATTATTTTGGGGCATAAGCTAAGCTAGCCATGTGGGCAGCCGGGTGCCAGGGACGCAGCCCTGCCGCTCTTATTTCAACAGAGTGGCGCCCAGACGTGATAGACTAAATCCACTTAAAAACCTGAGAAGGCTTTAAAATAAGGGAGAGAGAGTTTAACACAGATTTTTGCTGTCTGTTGGTGGCGTGCTGTAGAGAGATTTCCTGATTCAGCAACAGCAACAGAAAAATAGCTGAGTCATTTTAAAGCGCAGCTTCTTGGGGCTGTGCTGCCAGCGTGAACTCTGGCTTTAAAGCATTTCAATGGATTTTATGGGACTGGATGTTTCTGTTCCCGCTTGGGATCTGAAGGCGAGTGCTCTGAGACCCTGCTGATGGCTCTCAGCGCTCCCTGCCTGCACCTGGGCAGATGGCAGAATCAGGCTTAGGCAGGCGGAAGAACATGGCAGATTCCTGCCAACATATAGAGAGATGTTTTCAGACTGTGCAGTGCTCTGCGTTTCAGATTTGGTTGTAACTTGGATGAAAAGAGTTTCTGTGTGGCATGCTCAGTCTCAGAGTTAAACTGCTGACTGCGGTGCCAATGTGGACTTGCTGTGTGCCTGGAACTGTGCTCAGCTCAGGGGCACCAAATGGATCTGAGGCAGGAGCTGCTGCTCCCTGCTGAACTGTGCTGACCTCAGGCAGGAACTGCCATAATTACCATAATAATAGCGCAGTTAAGGTTTAGACTTAGCAGTAAAAGGGCACTAATTACCCCTACATGGTGCAACTTAAGTTTTTAAGAAGTGCTTAATATTTGAAGAAATGCTCCTGGATAGTAAAAAAATGTTACAGATTCAGAATAAAACATATTCATACATAAAAGACCACACTGTTGGATGAATGTACATAGGCTTGAGAGAGAGAAGAAAAAGAATATAGAGAATAAAATTCATGGTTTTAAAAAAAAGGTAAAGTCTTTATGGAGACAGAGTACAGATAGTTGAGAGATTAAAAGAAATAAAGAAAAATAAGACATGTAAAAATGGAAAACTCACAGAGAGTCTGGATTATGTACATTGTGTTTTCTTTAAAATTTTTGACTGTGAAGGAGCTAAGTACAGAGAGACATTTCATTACATGGGCTGCCAAGCTAAACCAGAATGGATATAAGGGTATTACAATTTCAAAATTTGGGTCTATGGATGTGATGCTTTGGAGAGGGTCTTCTTTTATTTTCACAGAGGACCAGACCCTGTGGATTGCATCTATCCTGATATAGTATGATAGACCACGACCTCCAGAAAAGTTCCTGTGAACACCCTCAAAAAATTACTTCACTCAACTGCCAACTGAGATAAACCTGGCACACAGGTTACACCCTAAATGATCTGATTAACAGCACCCCCATTCAGCAGGAAGCAGTTTGGAGAGAAAAAACTGCGCCCATGTTCCCAAAATATTGTTTATAAATGTTCTTTTACATTTAAAGGGGGAAATGATATAGGTATGAATAATTTGCATTGGTATGGATTTTAAGGTCAATTTTGTTATATGTATATGTATTTCTGATATTGATTAAGGTATTGTGATTGTGTAGTTCATTTAAAATGTAATGTGTAATTAGGAAATATAGGTTGTTGATGGATAATAATAAATAATAGTCAAGTGTGTAGTCATGTTACTTAGATTTTCTAGATATATAGAGATATATTTCAGATAGGCATTCTTCATATCTCTCAAAGACTGCAGAATATCGCATTTAAAATATTTTAATAACTTAGGACTTTTCATGACAATGAGACATGTCTGCTCCTGGCGGCACCAATCTACTTCAAGAGGAAGATGGGTATCGAAGAGGTTCCTTATGGAGTTTGATAGCCATTTGGGCAAGAAACTGCTCTTGCCTGCACTGTTGCATAAAATGGACACAGAGAACCCGCAGAGAGAAGACTGCTGAACTTGCCTAAAGGTGAGGCGGTTTTTTGGGGTTCATGACTCATGAAAGAGTCTACGAGACATTCTGCTGGACACAGAAGATAGTGACTGAACTGTCTTTGAAATTTCCTGCTTTGTGGAAATGTCTGCTGGATACCATGGGCCTGAAGATGGATGCCACAAGGATACAGAGGAAATTTGGGTGGCTGTACAGGCAGTGAGATGTCTCTGTCATTTCTAGAATTTTAGAAGCTACTTACTTCTTGTTTACTTAGGTAGTATTATATCCTCTGGAGTCTTTGATGGAGCTGAAGAATGAATAGATAGTTATAGTTTTCCTTAGTTATGATAAATGATAAAATAGATATAAATATTGTAACTGTAATTCATGCTTGATAACTGTTTTACTATATGTAATTTTGCTATGTTAAAGTTAAAGCCTTCCTTTTTTGTTTAAACAGAAAAAGGGGAAGTGATGTGGGAGTGTCATATATCAATCTGTTGATTTCATTGGTTAAGCAATAAAGAAAGTGCTTGGCCCTCATAGGTTAAAAAATTAGGTAGACGGAGTAAACAGAACAGAAGGCTGGGAGAAAGAAGCTGAGCCAGGAGTCGCTATGATTCTCCCACTCCAGGCAGACGCAGGTTAAGATCATTCCTGGTAAGCCAACTTGTGGGCTACAGCAGATTATTAGAAATGGGATAGTCCAGGTGTGAGAGCTAGCCTAGAAGAGGCTAGATAGAAATGGGCCAAGCAGTGTTTAAAAGAATACAGTTTCCGTGTAATTATTTTGGGTAAAGCTAGCCGTGCGGGCAGCCGGGTACCGGGGACGCAGCACACCGCTCGTATTACAACAATAACTGACATACCATTTTCAAAGGCAAGCAACTTTTTCAAAACTATCTTACCCTGTCTTGGCAGGATATGACAGTCCTGTTTTATCCATTGATGCATGCTCTGTATCTCTGTCAGTGGTTGAGGTATGGGCATTTCTTTGCCCAAAGGCCAGTTCTGCCAAAAGGAAAGGCTCCAGATGGAGTGTCTTTGGTGCTCAACATTCTCTCGGGAATAGAGTGGTGTTGCCAGGAGCAATTGTGTCTCACTAACACAAAACTCTGAGTTAGATTAAAGGCCATTTTCTACAGCTCTTTGAAGAAGTTGAAGATTATCTATCTATACTGAGTATAATCTCTATATATCTAAAGAACCAGATTAGTCTAATTATAAATGACAAACTTAGATGACTATTAATCTATATAATTTTCAATATCTATCTAACTTAAAGACTAAGACATTAAACGACTGTGAAACAAATGAGGACAATGACCTCCAAATATAAACAATGTACAAATATACATTGCAGTAGGTAAATATATATCAATACACAAACATTATATAAGTATCTTAATCAGAGGTAGAAATGTACACTGCAATATGGTAAATATATAATATACAATATATGTCAATATATAAAAATGTTTTAAACAGAGGTAGAAACATGCATGCATACAATAGTCAATATAATTTAACTTTGTATCAATATACAAGAATCTATACCAATATATTTGACTAAAAACAGTAACTCACAATTACAAATCTATTATCCCATCATCCCTCTTTTTTTTTTTCAAAATGATCCCTGAGCTTATAAAAGTCCTCCCCCAACCCTCAATCGTATACTAATTATAATCAACCCCTAAATGATGTCCCTAAACCCAAGGGCAAACTTTCCTGGGAGAGGGAACATCGTCCTCTAGAATTACTTCCAGCTGTCATGAGGGCAACGTTCTTTCTGGGGGATCCTGTGAAAGTAAAATGATGGTTAAATTTCAAGATCAATGTCTTTTAAAATTGCCAGTAGTCTCTGAGTATTTTGTGCAGGTCTGGCCAAAATGTTGTATAAGATGTGTACCATTTCAGCTAACCAAGTTGGAACTATCTTGTGCAGCTGGTACCCAAAGCAGGTCTTGTAGTAGCACTATCAGTATCATGACGTCATATCAACCAGGTGGAGTTGTTGTTATGAGGCCCCATCTTCTTCCTGGAAACTTCAAATGTCACTTCAGGAAAAACTCATTGTTCATTGCGAAAAACTTAAACATTAATCATATAGACATATATATATATATATACATATATATACATATATATATATATATTCAATGAAAGGCATGATAGATATATTCAATGAAAAGTATGATAGATATGAAGAAAAGCAAAGATGTTTTCTAAACTCATATTTCTTTCTGTCCCATATCATGGCTCTTGACATGAGACAGAAACTCCAGAAACTCTGGGTTTTTCTCTTACTAACAGGCTTGGAATTGGAGAGGGACTGAGCAAGAGTCCAACTTCAAAACCAGCTTTATAAATTTAGAAATATGGTTTAATATATTTTACTTACACAACTCATTCAATTTTCTTGATATTTCCTACTGGGCAGGTATTTTTCCATCTGTCAGTATCCAAACATCCAGGGTCCCTTGAATTTCTCAAAGATGAGTGTTTTCCTGTGGAGATAAGAACAGAACCCTGCCTTCATTTTATGTTTTTCTTACCACCTGTATGAATATCATCATTGTGGATGAGTTGTCATTTCTCCTTTCCAAGAGTTTTCTCCTCTTCAAATTGAAACTTTATTAATTTTGATGGTATCCACAATTTTTCTTCTCCTGTGGAACAAGAGCAAAACCCCTTCCCCAACGTAGCACATCTCCTGGCTTCCATTGAGAGGTCAGCACATCTTTGAAATAAATCGTTTGATTTAGTTCAGCAGACTTTTCCATTATCCAATGTCTCTCTGTTGCTGTCGTTCCTTTCTCATTAGTGTTAAGAAAATTCAAGGTTAATAAAGCATTGTGTAATCTATGTCTGGGGGTATTTTCGGTCCCTTTCTGTTTGTTCAGCATATCCTTTATAGTACAATTTGATCTTTCTATAACTGCCTGACCTGTAGGATTATTTGGTATACCTGTAATGTGTTTTATATTATAATAATCAAAAAAGCATTTCATTTTCTTAGATACATATGCTAGACCATTATCTGTCTTTATTTGTGCAGGTATACCCATGATGGCCATAACTTCCATTAAATGTGTGATTACTGAATCAGCCTTTTCTGAGCTCAGGGCAGTAGCTCATTGAAAACCTGAATACATGTCTATGGTATGGTGTACATATTTTAATTTACCAAATTCCATAAAGTGGATCACATCCATCTGCCAGATTTCATTTCTCTTAGTACCCTTTGGGTTACTCCCTGCAGGCAACGGTGTTTGATTATAGAAAGAACAAGTAGGACATCTCTTTATAATGTCCTTAGCTTGTTGCCAAGTAATGGAAAATTCTTTCTTCAGGCCTTTACTATTGACATGATGATTCTTATGAAATTCTGAGGCCTGCAACACACTTCCAATCAATAATTGATCAATCTCAGTGTTGCCTTGGGCTAGAGGACCAGGTAGACCTGTATGGGACCGGATGTGTGTTATGTACATCGGACAAAGCCTGTTCCTGATTATGTCTTGTACATGGATAAACAATGAAGTCAACACTGTGTCATCTGGTATAAATTCAGCTGTTTCAATATGCAAGATAACTCTTTCTGCATATTGTGAATCTGGAACTATATTAAGAGGTTCTTTAAAATCCCTTAGCACCATAAGAATTGCATATAATTCTGCCTTCTGGACAGAATTATAAGGGCTTTGTTCCACCTTACTCAATTCATCTGACTTGTAACCTGCTTTTTCTGATTTATTTGCATCAGTATAGAACTTACAAGCTCCAGTTATTGGAGCATCATGTACAATTCTAGGAAGAATCCAAGAAGTTCTTTTTATGAGGTTAAGTCTACCACTTTTGGGATAGTTGCTATTAATTTCTCCCAAAAAATTCGCACAAGCTCTTTGCCATGGTTCATTGTCTTCCCATAACTTTTTTATTTCTTCAGTAGTAAAAGGCACTATAATTTCTGCTGGGTCTATACCTGCTAGTTGACGAAGTCTCAGCTTACCTTTTATAATTAATTCAGAGACTTTTTCCACATAAGTTTTTAATTTTTTACTTGGTTTATTAGGTATAAATATCCACTCTAAAATAGTATCTTTCCTCTGCATTAGAATCCCCATAGGAGAAATTTTGGAAGGCAATCTGACTAGGATGCAGCTAAGATTTGGGTTCACCCTAACCACATGTGCCTCCTGTAATTTTTCCTCAATCATTGTCAGTTCCTTTTCTGCTTCAGCTGTCAGTTTTCTTGGACTATTCAAATCTTTATCACCATCTAAGGTTTGGTTTAAATGAACTATTAGATCAGGTGTTATCCCAACAGCTGGTCATAGACTGGAAATGTCTCCTAACAATCTTTGGAATTCATTAAGAGTCTTTAACCAGTCTCTCCTAATTTGTGCATTTTGAGTTTTAATTTTCTCTAACCCTATTCTGTAACCTAGGTAATTAATAGAATTTCCTCTTTGCATCTTTTCAGGGACAATTTGTAATCCCCACTTAGGAAAGACTTCTTCAAACATCCTTTCTAAAGTATATTTATTTGAATCAGATAGCAAGATGCCATCCATGTAATTATAAATTATGGACTTGGGGAATTGTTGACGAATTATTTCCAATGGCTTACTTACAAAATATTGGCACAATGTAGAACTATTGAGCATACCCGGTGGGAGGATAGTCCATTGATATCTCCTATTAGGATGAGAATTATTATAAGTAGGCACTGTGAGGGCAAATTTTTCTCTATCCTTTTCTTGTAACGGTATAGTGAAAAAACAGTCTTTCAAATCATTAACTATAAGAGGCCATTCTTTTGGTAACAGAGAAGGCAAAGGAATTCCAGATTGTAGTGGGCCCATGGGTTGATTTACTTTGTTGACAGCTCTTAGATCTGTAACCATTCTCCATTTACCAGATTTCTTTTTTACAACAAACACAGGTGAATTCCAAGGGCTAGTTGATTCTTTAATATGGTGAGCATCTAGTTGCTCTTGCACCAGCTGTTCCAATGCCTGTAGTTTATCTTCAGCCATAGGCCACTGTTTGATTCATATTGGTTTCTCAGTTAGCCATTTTAAAGGTAGGGCTGTCGGTACCTCTAAAGGTTTGGTATTTGCTGTATGTTCTTGTACAGCCTGAATGGCTGGTGACCTTTTTCCATAATACCTCATTATATCCTTTCCAGAATTATGAGTTCCTGGAACTACAATAATGTTAATCTGAGCAATCCATTGCTGTAGCAGGTCACAGCCCCATAAATTTATGGCAATATTGGCTATATATGGCCTTAGTCTTCCTATTTGCCCTTCGGGCCCTATGCATTCAACCCATCTTCTGCTTTGTTTTACACGAAATAGGGTTCCAATTCCCAGAAACTGAACATCTACCTCTTGAAGAGGCACATTCGGATGCCAAGATTCTGGGGTAATGATACTTACATCTGCACCTGTGTCTAATAAGCCTTCAATAAAAGTGCCATTTATACAGACTCTTAGATTTGGTCTTTGATCATTAATAGAAGTCTGCCAAAATATATGTTTACTCTGTCCTACTGGGTTTTTTGACTCATCCTCCACACGTAATTCATCATTTAGACCAGTATTACTTTTTACACCAGAAATTGGAGCTTTTAATTTTCTTGGTGAGGCATGTTCTCCACTGTGACTGGGAATGACTGAGCCACTGTTCGCTTGGGGGCCTGCGAGAGGCCCCCCAAGGAGTTTCCCAATGATATCGGATTGCCCCATCTGTCTGTTGTTGTCCTACATTCGTTGGACCAATGCCGGCCTTTACCGCATCTCCTACGTATACCTGAAGGCCAAGGTCTCCTATTTTTGTCATTCCCAGAAGAGATATTATTCCTAGAAATTCTTTGCCTGCAATCCCTTTGCAAATGTCCTAATTTACCACAACTAAAACACCTGGCAGTTTGATGTCTCCTCATTGCTTTGGAAATCGCTTCTCCTACCCAACGTTCATCATTATAGCTAAACATCTCAACATTCATCATATGCTGAATCCATTCATCCATAGGTGCTGATCTAGACTTTAAAGGCCCAATTATCTTTTTGCATTCTCAAAAGCTAGAGATTCAAGAAGTATTCGTCTAGCTTCTGGGTCTGTTACCCCTATGTCCCGAGCCTTAATTAATCTTTGCAAAAAGTCAATAAAGGGTTCTCTCTGTCCCTGCCTAATTCTGGTATATGATTCATCCCTTTTTGCTGGATCTTGTATCCTATTCCAAGCATTTAAAGCTACTTGGTGACATAGACACAGTACTTCATCGTCATAAAGAGCTTGGACCTGTGGATCAGCATATTCTCCTGCACCAAGAATTTGATCTTGGGAAACCTCAACACCTTTTGCTCTTCCTTGCTGTTCCATATGTTTGGATTCTTCTCTGAAATAAATTCCAAATATCAAGGAAGGTCCATTATCTAAAACTGCAGATACTAACTGATGGAAATCATGGGGGTAGCTCTAGCATTAGAAGCCCAAGTCCTTATCATTTCCTTTACATATGCATTGTGCAAGCCAAAATTAACAACAGCTTGCTTAATTTCTTTCAGATCATTCATTGCTATTGGCGTCCATCTAGCTTCTCTGACTCCCTTTGAGCCTTTAGAAGTTGATGCTTTGTCAGAATTAAATATTGGGTATGTTGCTAGAACTCTGTGTAAGCCAGTTCTAATAGCTGGTGGAGGCATTGTATCCTGTCCTTGTGCCTCCTTACTCTGTTCACCAGCTGCAATAATTTCTCCAATCTTTTCAAATCTTTTTATCATTGTCTCTCTTAAATCCAGAATCTCCTGACCTGTGTATATTTCCAGTGATTTCACTGAGGTATCAATTTTTTGGTCCCCATTCTGCACCTGTGATTCCAAAGCTTTAATATTTTCCTTCAACGATAACATGTCCTCCTTAAATTTTTCTTGTATATCATGTAGATTCCCATCTTGGAGGTACATTCTGTCTGTTACCTTATCAAAACTTTGTGATAAAGTCTGAAGGTCAAATTCAACAGCCTGAACCCATTCAGGTAACTTTCTAATACCCTTGATTATGGAGTCAATTTTGTCTGTCATAGTATCCAATTGTTCAGATAGCCTCTGATTTTCAATAATTTTAATCCTGTCAATTAGTTCGTAAAGATTCTATCATTCTTAGGAGTGCCATATTCTTCTGTTCATTATTAGTATGTAAAGATTCAATCATTCTTAGGAGTGCCATATTCTTCCTTAATGATAGAATATGGAAAAGAAAACTGAAACCTAGTAACAAGCAAATTAAAATATCCCCATAATCATATAAACCTTGTATGATGTAATCCATTGTATTAGTAAATATAAATTTTCTTATCCATTGTATTAGTGAAAACAAAGCAGTAAAATTTGCGTTAGAAACGAAAACTGCCAATTACCTATTATCCAGCAGATGGTGCTGTTGCCAAATTGCGATGAAAACGGGGTCCTGTTTCAGTGCCTTTGTAGATGTTAAAAACTGGAAAATGCAAGTTTCTCAACAAAGTAAATGTAATTAAATCAATTTCTGAGAAGGAACCAGAAACCCAGAATCCAGGGGAAGAGAAGAGCAACCTGGAAGCCGCTTATGCCTCCATGTGACAGAGTCACCCTGAGGGGTTGCAGCTTTCAGCAACCGCGTGCTCTGGTTCATGCCACTAAGAGCTGTGCTTGCAAGGGAGATTTAAAAATGACTCAGAAAAGAGCAAACCACATGGGCAGAGACTTCGCAGGCCTGTGGAGTTTAAATCCAAGTGAGGAGGCAGACGATAGTGTGCTTGGGGACTGGAAGTCAATCTGAGGTGTTCAAAGAGAAAAATATAAAGAACTGCAGCAAGAAAAGCCAGTGCATGATGATTTATATTAAGCTGCTGGCTCCACGCACAAGACAGAGGCCATAAGTCCGCCGCCAACTAGGCCGCCGCCACCAGGCACAGGCCGCGGCCTAGGAAGGGAGACTCGTGCCAAGCTGAACTCACCGCCAGCAGCCGAGCAGGAAAAGGAGAGGTCCTAACACCAAGCGTTGGGTGACAACTGAAGGCGTAAGTTACAAACAATGCCACACCAGTTTGGAATTATGATTTATTTAAAGGGGAAAAAACTTACAGATTTCCGTCCCAGACAACAGCCCTCTACACAATCAGGAAGGGAGTCTAGTCACCCGAGGAGCAGAAAGTGAAGAGAGAGAGGAGAAGGAAGTGGCCGTCTTTTTAAAAGGAGAGAGACCACGCCCCAATGGGCTGGTATCTCAGCGACTATAGGCTGGAGGAGTGGGTGGACCTCCCACAACACTTACCTCTAGATCTGAGAGTAAAACAACCTCACTGGCCAGTCTTACAAACCAATTGGTGACACATACCTTTAATTCAAGTAGCCACACTAGTTTGCCATAGAAACCAGGCAGTAGTAGTGCATGCCTTTAATCCCAGTTTTAGAGAAGAATATAAGATGAGAGGAGACAACTCTTACACACAATCTCATTCTGAGATCCCTGGAGGATTGACATTTCCAACTGAGGTAGGGGAAAAGCCAGGGAAAGGCTGTTTTGCTTTTCTGACCCAAGGCTTGCTGCCACTACATGGCACTCCACCCACACAGCTTCTTGTGCCTCCCCTAGACTGTCAATCCCATGTGTGGTTCCAATGTGACTCTCATGGTTTCCTTGGGTCCTGCAGCTTGTGCAAACCCACTACAGGGCTTCCCTGTCTCTTTAACAAATATCTATTACGTTTGGTTTTGATTTCTGCTTAGAAAATCTGCAGGTTAGCGACATTAGAACAGAACAGTTCAGAGCTCCATCATCTCTGGACAGCTTTAGTGGTATAACTGAGACAGCTACTGGCCCACATTGTTATTGCAGCTTAAAATTCTCTTCTGAACCATGATTTTAATGGACATAGGTCATCTGATAATGGCAGATAACATCATCATCTAGGAATTTAATAACCTTTTTATTTCTACTATGGAAGGAATTCTTACAGAGATATATGACCTATCTGGGATATATAAATTTTTAGACATAGCTTCTATTAGTTTGACAATTCATATTATATTCTTAAAGAAATGGTTTGATAGCAGAGTCAAGAATGAGAAACTTTTAGAAATAATATAAACTTTACAGATTAGTAATGAGAAGTTGGCTGAAAGGATTCATGTCATTGAAAATGACAACCATAATTTGACAGGCAAAATTCACTCTGTGACAATGGGTTATGAAACCTTACAGAATGTTACTGAGAGATTATCTGATAGGAGTCATACTGTTGAAATTAGCAATCAAGTTTTGCTAACAATTTCTGACAAGCTAGTAGATAGAACCTTCCTTCTGGAAGACAATCAACATATCATCCAAATAATCTCTTAGAATGAGAAGATATCATTAATGAAAAAACTTAAAACTTAGAATCATATGTATATGGATGAGAACCAGAAATTAATTGATTTGATGAAGTGATTAGAAATATTCATGAGTCAATAAATTCATACTCTATAATAGTGATACATAGATTTGAAACCATTGAAAAACCTATTAGAACTGATGATCAGTACAAACAAAAAATAATAATAAAGATTTGTCATCACCGTGCCTTTCAGGGGTCATAGATGACTTACCAAGCATTTTAGCTACTTATCCTGTTAATATTTCTGAAAATCCAGCAAATAGTAAATACCCTAAAGGATATTCAGAATGTAAATTAGAGCCTATATGTATGAAAGATATAAAATATATTAAGGGGTAGTAGTATCTTATGGCATGCATTCCCCTTATGTGAGCCAGTTGGTAAAGGCATGGGTTCAAGAAATAAGGTTACTCCACATGATTGACTTCAATTAGTCTCAACTGTATTGGAAGATGGTTCATGCAGTGGAAGAGTTATCAAGAGAGGAAGCTAAGGCCCTTGAACATCAAGATAGAGTCAGAGGTTATGAGGCTTCCCAAAATCAAGTTAGAGGTGTGGGTCATTATGCAGATCTAGATATGCAAGCTATATAAATGAACACACCTTGTCCCTGTGCTATACAGCAGCCCTGAATGCTTGGGACAAGATTCAAGAACTAGGAGAAAGCATTTAAGCATACAGTAAGTTTATACAAGGGCCAGGAGAACCATTTAGTGACTTTTTTTGCAAAGATTAACTAAATCTGTACAAATAGGGGTAGCAGATCCAAAAGTTTAATAAGTACTCATTGAACCTCTGGCTTTAAAAAAAAATGCTAGTTTAGAATGCAGAAAGATACTTGGGCCCTTATGGGTCAAACTAGCACCAATACATTAATGGATTTTATACACAGCCAATGTTGAATCCTTTGACTATAACACTGAGGCTTATGTAGGAGAAGCAAAGGTATAAAGAGACTCAAAATACCAATTGTTTTAATTGTGATAGAATCGGCCATTTAAGAAGGGATTGCACCCAGGGCATTCTTAGAAATAATGTTTCTTCTGGGAATAACTAAAATAGAAGGCCCCAAACTTCTGAATTAAGCAGAAGATGTTGATGGAGGAGGGTCATCTTTCTATCTGTTGTTTCATTGGTTAAGTAATAAAGAAACTGCTTGGCCTCTGATAGGACAGAAAATTAGGTAGGAGGAGTAGACAGAATAGAATGCTGGGAGAAAGAAGCTGAGTCAAGGAGTCACCATGGTTCTCCCACTCCAGACATATGCAGGTTAAGATCTTCCCTGGTAAGCTACCTTGTGGGCTACACAGATTATTAAAAATGGTTTAGATCAATATGTAAGAACTACCCAATAAGAGGATGGAACTAATGGGCCAAGCAGTGTTTAAAAGAATACACTTTCCATGTAATTATTTCAGGTATAAAGCTAGCCGTGCAGGCGGTCGGGTGCCAGGAACGTAGCCCGCTGCTCCACCTCAACAGAGTGGTGCCCAGACATGATGGGCTAAATCCACTTAAAAACCTGAGAGAGATTAATTTCAAACAGAGAAAAAACAGAGTTTAAGGCAGAGTTTTGCTCTTTGTTGGTGGCATGCAATAGAGAGATTTCCTGATTCAGCAACAGCAACAGAAAAAAAAAGCTGCATCATTTTAAAGCGCGGCTTCCTGGGGCTGTGCTGCCAACTTGAACTCTGGCTTTAAAGCATTTCAATGGCTTTTATGGGACTGGATGTTTTTGTTCCTGCTTGTGATCGGAAGGAGAGTGCTGAGACCATGCCGATGGCTCAGCACGTGCCACCTGCACCTGGGCAGATGGCAGAATCAGGCTTAGGCAGGCGGAAGAGCATGGCGGATTCCTGCCACCATACAGAGACGTGTTTTCAGACTGCGCAGTGCTCTGTGTGTCAGATTTGGCTGTAACTTGGATGAAAAGAGTTTCTGTGCTGCACGCTCAGTCTCAGAGTTAAAGTACTGAGTGCGGCTCCTACCTGGCGGCCCCAGAGCTAGTAGAAAATGGGACATCCTCCAGTTTGAAATTGGAGAGAAGATGTGGCAAAGGCTGTCATTGGACCATTGAATGTAGATTTTTTTTTAAAAGACAAACAAGCCAACCTGTTACCTTGAGGAAACTCCTCCAGGGGGCCTTAGTATCATAAGAATAACATATAATTTTGAGTTTTTGACAGAATCATAAGGGGTTTGTTCCATTTTATTTAAATTTTCTGATTTGTATCCTACCTTTCCTGATTTATTGCATCAGTATAGAATATAGAAGCTCCAGTTATTGGTTGTCCTATACAATGTGATTAGTTTGCTTTATAAGTTGAATTATCATGCTTTTGGGATAACTGTTGTTAATTCCTCCCAAAAAATTACTACTGAGTAATGAAGAGACCAATTCAGATACCAAGATTCTGGAGAAATTATAGTCTCATATGCACCTGTGTTTAATAATCCTTCAATTATAATGTTATTTATTTGTACTCTCAACTTTGGTCTTTGATCATTTATAGATGTCTACCAAAACATATGTTTTCTATTTTCTATTAGAATTTTTGCTCCTTGCTTCTGCTCCTGGTGGAGCTTATTTTCTCAGGCCCTCTCTGTCCTAGGTGGCTTGTTCATTCCCACTCCTGTGGAATTTGTTGCCCAAGGTGGAGTTTCTTGCCTTAGGGCAACTTTGGCCTAGGTTACTGGCTTTGACCTGTATCTGTAAATCCTGGTCTGGATTCCCTCCTGCAGAAATCCCTGGGTTGGAGTTGGACCTGGAAAGGTTTTTGGTTCCAGTATACTGCCTTGGAGGTCCCAGGCTTGGGTGCACCTGACCCACAGAGGACCTGCTTACTTCCTCAGAGGTCCCAGACTAACACTTGAACACCTTTAATCCCAGTATTAGAGCAGAATATAAGATGGAAGGAGACAGCTCTCACACACAGACTGGTTCCTCAACCATCTAAACATCAGGTGTCCATCTCAGTGTTGCCCTGTGGATCCACCATTTCTTTTCTTTAAGACTTTCTCTTTATTATTGCTTCAATTTGAATCTGTGTTGTAGAATAAAACAGTAATTTAAGATTTTTATACTTTTGGGAAGATGGGTTTTACCAGGTCTTTTCTTTTGGGCCACCATCTAGCTCCCAAGTCATGACATAGCCTTTTTAGGTTTGAATGCTAAGCCTAGTTTAGGCACATTTCTGGTTAGTTCTCTTAATTTAAATTACCATGTTTCTCTTTATCTGGTTTTGCCTTGGGATTTATGACCTCTTTTCTGTGTATCTCACTTTCACTGCTTCTCTGCCCAATTTGCAGACATCTGCCTGGATTCCTGCCCCAGGCATGACCCTCATTCTCTCCTCTCATTCTTTTTTTCTTCATAAGAGTTCTCTTTCTATTTATTCTTTTTGTCCACCAGTCACACCTATCCTTTCTTTGCCCAGCTACTGGACATTCAGCTTTTAATTAGACTAATCAGGTGTGTTAGGCAGGCAAGGTGAAGCAAATGCATAACATATTTTCATAATTAAACAAATGCAGCATAAACAAAAGCAATATATCTTTTCCTAGTTAAAGTGTTATTCTGCAGTATAAACAAGTATAGTACATCATTGCCTAGTTAAAATAATATTCTGCAACAGTGGGTGACTTTCTGGTTCTGAGGATTCATGTTTTCTGTTAATTTTAAGGAAGTTACCAATGTGTTATCTCAGCATTACCCAGCTTCCCTGTTAATATCTTCTTAGGTAGAAAATGCTTTGCTAACTTTCCATTTTAAGTTTTCTTTTCTGTTTTAATCTCTCAATTCTTGATGTACATTTTAAATCATATTGACATTTGAATTTCTTTTTTTCTCTATAAATATGCCTGTTCTAATGTTTAACCCTTTGGATATTTTTACTAGTTGTATTGTTCAATTTTAGAAGCTCTACTTTAATATTTCCCAAACCAGTTTGTTAATTTTGATTTTCATTCTTCTTGACAGTTTCTTTTACTTCTCAAATATGAATGCTTTGTGTGATTTCTTTTATTTGTATTTCTCTAGTCCTTCCTTCACTGTAGTAGGGTAAGAGGCTTATGTTGAGTGCTATTGTGCTTGAGACTTTGATTCTGCAGATCTTCAAGGGCACTACTATTGAACTATGTACTTTCACTTAAAAACAGTAGGTTTTATTCTCCCTTTTATCCTTCTCTTCCCTCCCAAACAGTACTTACCTTTTTGAACCTTTGCATATTTCTTCTGTGTGGTCCAAGGTCTGCTGCTCTGTTGTCCACACATATACAAGGTTTATTTATTTCTCCCTTACCTGATGACACTCTGCCTGAATGAATGCTTCCCGTATGACACAGTTACAATGGTGGTTTTCCTCCAAATCTTAAATTCCCATGCCTTCTGACCTCAAGGAACATGAAATTCATGTATGTTATTGTAGATTATGCATAAAGTTGCAAAGTCTCCTTAAAAGTATTTGGAACCCTTCCGTAGCATAGTCTTCCAGCGTATTCTTTTCTGAAAACCCACTCTTCTACCATATCCAAAAAGAAAAGAGAAGACAAAATAAATAGCCTTGCCTATGTCTCTGCGGTCCTGGTCTCATGGGATCAAAAATGTCGTTTAGAGTGTTCTGTGTCTGTCACAGATGTGTCCACCACCAAGATCTCAGTCACCTCCAGCCACTGTTCAATGCTCCCTCTGGTTCATATGCCATGGCCCTTATAATTCTTATCGATTTCAAGCCACCATCACTGTGGGAGGCCATCATGAATGCTAGCTTTCTCTCCTACACTCGGGAGCTGTGGCAGTCTACTTCTTTTTAACTCACCTGCATGTGGTTGAATCCCCACTTTATCCATCCAAACAAATATAGTCTAACATGGAAATAAACAATGAACTTTTCTGAGATTGTGTTAGAAAGATCAGAAAAGTGACCAGTAGACAAAAAGTAGTCAGAGATCCCTGAATCATTCCATGTCCATACATGGGGGAGAATAAGAGTGTGCTCTTATTCTAAGGTATCTGAGACATCTCTTCATGCACAGAGTGAAATTCTTTAGAAATCTTTGAAATCACATGGGAAGCAAGGCCAACAGAGAAGTATTAGTTAGCTCATTCAATATCTTTACAAACACACCATTAGAAAGTGGATCTGCTTCATTCACCAAACTCCTCAGAAGAACACTTACATTGTTCCTGATCAAAGAGGGTAGGTAGAGGCTGTTTGTTCATTTCCTAGATGCCCAGACCCAGAATAATCACACAGAAACCATATTAATTGCAATACTGTTTGACCAGTAGCTTAAGCATATTTCTAGCTAGTTCTTACATCTTAAATTAACGCATTTCTATTATTTTATAGTTTACCTTGAGGCTCATGGTTTACCAGTACCAGTGCACAGGTATCTTTCTTCTCTGTCTCTACATGGCCTCTCTCTGAATCATATTCTTTCCTCCTCTATCTGCTTAAAATTCCTGCCTTACTATATTCTGCTAATCCACTGGCTGAAACAGCTCTACTCATTAACCAATAAAAGAAACACATATACAGAAGTACTTCCCATACCAAAAGAGGGTTAAAAAGTTGCAACTAGAAGCACCACTGAGTTACAACTCAAATCATGCATTAGCTACTCAGTTTCAGGGAACACAAGAAGCTATAAAGGTTTGCTATTTGGAGTGTGGCTCAGTGATAGATGGCTTACTTAGCATTCAGGAGACCTTGAGTTTGATCCCAAGAACCACATAAATGTTATACTAAATCAAAGAAAGTCAAAAAGAACATAGGACACATTCAGACATTCTTCTGCCAGGCCTGGTAGGTCATGACTGTGGTCTTTGCTTCTAAAAAGGCTGAGGCATGAGAATCATAAATTCCAGGTCAATTTGGATTGAGATCTCAGTGTCAGGGCATTTTTCAATGTTTCTCTTTAATTCTGCCTTATTTATTCTTTTCTTATGCTTCCGGTAGCTCCATTTAATTCTTTAATTATTTGGAAATACTCAGTGTATATTTAGTGTCTTAATTATTTGTAGTTTTTGGCCAATAATTTTCATCCACACTTTCTGTGTTTTGGGAAATCACTGTCAATGGAAGAAAAGAATAAAATCAGATAGAAGTTGATTTGATTGACAGATGCACAGGGGTTTTGTCATGTCAGTGTCAAGTCTTTGAAGTATTTGTCTAATTCTTGGTGTCCTCAGAAATATCTTGTTATCTCTCTGTATATTTGATTCTGTGAACCTGTCTAGTTAAATGGGGCAATGAGTTCTTTCATTGTAAAATATATATATATATATATATATATATATATATACACATATATACATATATCATTCAAGTTGCAGATATATCTTGCAAAAACCCTGCAAATAGAATGAGGTACCATGCTTTAGAGTTCAAAACTTGTTCATTTCATGTTAATAAAGTCAGGATCAATTGTATTGTGAATGTGGAATTAGAGTTAAGTAACCCCTGTGTGTATGAGTGCTGCCTTGATTTTATGGATCAATTTCACACACCAAGCAGTTCCTTGGAGGACTTGTGCTGTGGGACAATAGTAGGTACCCTGTCAATTGTATTTTAATAAAGTGCCGATTGGCCAGTAGCCAGGCAAAAAGTATAATCGGGTCAACTAGGCAGGAAGCAGAGGCAGGGCAATGAGAACAGGAGAATTCTGGGAAGAGGAAAGACGCAGTCTTCAATGGTCACCTAGACTCAGAGTATGCAACATGTGACTGCCTTGCCAAAAAAAGTTACCATGCCATGTGGCTAACACAGATAAGAATAATGGGTTAATGTAAGATGTAAGAATTAATTAATGAAGCCGGGCGATGGTGGCGCACGTCTTTAATCCCAGCACTCGGGAGGCAGAGGCAGGCGGATCTCTGTGAGTTCGAGACCAGCCTGGTCTACAGAGCTAGTTCCAGGACAGGCTCCAAAACCACAGAGAAATCCTGTCTCGAAAAATAAAAAAAAAAAAAAAAACAACAACAACAACAAAAAAAAGAATTAATGAGAAGCCTAAGCTACCAGGCCAACTAGTTTATGATTAATGTAGACTCTGTGTGCTTATTTGGGACTAAATGGCTGTCGGACCTGGTAGGATAGAACCATCAGTCAACAGACTTGGAAGATAATTGTAGGGACATTAGAAGGCATTTTTTTTAAATATGTTTATCAGGGGTTCTGATAAAAGGAAATTCTTATTATCAAACAGCATTACCTAAAACTGTTGAAGTAACACTATTCATTTTTGGTGGGAAAACTGCCTGTATCCAGCATAATTCTTGGTCCTGTTTGAGCCCCATCTTCTTCATTCATTTCTTCATGGGCTCGATCTGCAAAGATTGGCTTAGTGTTTCCTGTGTAGTAGCCTGACACATTTCAGTGTCTGGGGCATGATCTGTTGAAAGTTCAGCTTCTTTGCTGCTGTTGACCTTTAATCATTTAGAACACCAAATGCATGGCCGTTAAGGGAAGGGCCCTGGCTATGTGAGAGTCCCACAGAAGGAGCCACAAAAACCAGGAGACATGCCGAGCAACACGAACTGAATGTCTACGGTGCACCTTTGACACAGCATGACATGCCCTCTCTCCGTCTGGGAGTTCATAATCTCCTGGAAGCACCAATCTTGGGGTCACAGCAAATTACTAGGAAGCCAGCTGCTGGGCTTGGCTACACAGGGTTCACAGTTGAGTTCTCTCTTAGATACAAATCAGGCCAAAGAAAATGATATATTTTGAATATTCAGACAATGTCAAAGCTAAAGAAACCTCTTTCAATAGACAGGGAAGCATATTTCTTGCTGAACAAAATTTGTAGGATTGTTACTGAAACTCTTTCTATGCATGTACTATTTCTCTGTGCTCTCAGAATAAGATTGCTTATACCAATTAAATTTTCTAAGCAAATTTGCAAATTTACTACTTTATTCATTAGTTTGATCATTTGTTTTGTGTTTATTCCTCATGGTATGTAGTAATGTGTTTACTCAACAAAGCCATACAGAGCTGAAAGCTGAAGGGAGATGAGGTATGTCAAACAAAGGGTCTCAATCCCATTTTCTTTTCTTGTAGAATGGGGATTAAAATCTGTACCTCACAATTATCAGAGGAGCCTGTTACACAGGAGTGAAATAAAGACCCATGAACCCAAGGTGGCATAAATAAATTATCAAATAAACAAAGAATGGAAGGAATAGAGTGGAGGAAGTCTAAATAATAGATGGAGAATGAATTATATGAATGGAATCGCCATTAGAAAGTCGCCAGTCAAGCTTGTTACCGGGATCTGAGGTGCATTTTGTTCATTGCTCTACGGAAAGTATGGAAGATGGGAGATGGTGGAAAAAACTGATGTAGTCAAGGCTGACCTGGAGGAGGCCTGGAGTCTCCATCTGCAAGAGTCAGAGAGTGTTAAGAGTTTTTGTATTGGACACAAGGGATTATAGCGAGGCAGTAGGTGAGAATCCTTGGGCTGGCTGAGGCCCTGCTCTTCAAATGACCTCCTCCTCTTTGAAGTGGAGTTAGATCTCCTTCATGATCCAACATTTGTAGTTTCATGTTAGACAAGCCAATTCATATGAACATGAGCAGATAAAAGGGGATTGTGGATGGATCCTTAAAAGACAAAGGCAAGAGGAAAGAAAGCAGAAATGAAGCCCCTAATTAGTTACCTATACCATTTCTCCTCTGTCAAAGCAAGCAACTTACCACTGAGCTCTCTGTTCTCTACATTGCTGTCTGTTCACCGTACACATTGGTTTCTGCATACACTGTGACATTCCCCACTGACAGTGCTTCAGTCCATTTCAGTGGGACTGAGGACAACATTTTTGTTCTTTCTTCTTTCTGCTGAGTGAGTTGAGTGTGTGGATTTGGGGAATGGGAGGTCTTGATGATAGCTGCAGGTTCAGGCAGGACCTGAAGAGGGCCTACGAGCATTTCCTGGTGGTCATATCACAACAGGTGTAACCACTCTAAGTTAATAAACTGAAACTTAAGGAAAGAATTCTCTTTAGACAACAGGATTTGATGGGGATAGGAAGTATGAGAGAGAAAAGTGAACCCTGTATAAAGACCCTTAAGTGGATGCTAAAACTCTTTAAGTAGTCTCTCTCCAAAAATGGTTATTGGATTTATAACTTTAATTTGTTTATAAACTAGTCAATGTTTTCATTTCTGCCAGGTGCAGCTTCCTTTCTGTCCCCTTGAAAGCTGGATGGACTGAAAATCTTTATAACAAACCACAGGGAAAGAAAGTCTGCATCACTTTGTAGTGGGGACAGAGTTAATCAAGTGCTCAAGCCAGGCTCATGGCTACTGAGTCAAATGGATTCAGCATGTGCACCTGAGCTGATACACTGAAGAGAGCACATCTGTGTTTTTCTCCCCAGTGTATAATCTTCATCAAACCCTAAAACACCTCCTAAGACAGCAGACAGACAAAGGGTCATTCTGCAAATATCTGACCAGCAGTCTTCAATGGGGAGAAAAAGATGAAAAGAAAAAGATTAGAGATTAAGGAACATACATGTCACATGGGGTCCCATGCTGAATCCTAGAACTGAAGACAGATAAGTAGACACTAGAAAGTTTTGTGAAATCTGAATATAATCTAAACTTTAGTTAGTGACATTATACCAATAATAATCACTTATTCTCATGAAGTGTGCACTACTTATGTAAGATGTTAACACTGAGGAGTTATTCTGAATTCTCTGCATTATGTTGGTAGCTTTTTGTAAATAGAAATCACATCAAAATAAGTTCAGAAAGCTTTTTCAATAATACTTGAAAATACATAGAGAGTATCAGGTATTGCTTTGAGAGGAAAACAGCTGAAATTTGTTTTTGCTGTGGGGGAAACAGAAGCAGAAGAGAGTAGCGTGACTGTTGGGGAATGTAGGAATGCAGGAGATATTTTCAGAGACATTCTGAAAAAGTCAAAGTCGTTCCTCCCGCCTCTTAGAGATCTGTCTAGCTCAAGGCAGTGTTTTTAGCTGGCATGGCCCCATCGCATGTTGCTGAAGGAACAAGAATGCTGTTCACGTGGTTCAGGTCGTGAGGCCAGTAGGATGTCCAACAGAAGGGAAAAGGGATTAGAGCTCTCCAGCCCAAACCACGCTTAAAATGGGTAGGACAGCTTCAACTGTATTCTCACAAGGGTGTGGGCCAAAGTCAAGGTTGGTCAGGGGGATGGGCGAGGGGAAGTCTTGAGGGGCCCAGAATTAGAATCCACCCGGAAGAGATAAGAACAGCTCAAGTGAAGGATTTGGCATTTGGAGCAACTCTGTGATTTTGTGAGTTTCCCCAAAAGTCTAGGAGCGCTTATTGCCCAGGTCTGAGTTCCTATGAAGAAGCTTGGGGCACCCACATCTTTCTCGGAGGTATCCTCCCTCTCTGGAAGAGCCAGCTGATTGGAACCAAGACAAGTGTGAGCTTCCTTCCCGCAGAGAAACAGGGAGTTTCCGTTCCTTTTCAATTCTCTTAGGTGTTCTGAGACAGGTTTCTTTTTTTAATTTATTTATTTATTTGTTTGTTTGTTTATTTATTTATTTATTTTACGCAGGCTATAATAACTTGCAATCCTCCTGCCTCCTGCCTCCTCTGAGGGTTTAAGCTGGAGTGACTAAGGAAGCCCTCGTGTTACCTCATCCTCATCCAGAAGTCTTGACTTTTGGCTTAGGCCATCTGGGGACCAGTTAGAGAGTATACTCCACCTGCCTTCCTGTGTGTATCTAAATTGTACGGTTGTGTTGAAGCGGGGTACAGGTAGGGTGCTGTGGTGCTCGTAGGTAACCCCAGGCTTGGAAGGCAGAAGCAAAAGGGCTGGGAGTTTGAGGTCAGCCTGGGATTCACAACAAAATTCCTTTTCCAAATCGGAAAATCAGACAGATTTGGGATGTGCAGGAAGAAGAAAAGATCAACTGGGGTCCTAGACAATTCCTTAATAGTGGGAACCTTCAAACTGTTTTCTGGGTTAGTCCCTCAAAGAGCCCCCAACAAAACGAGGTGCTTTAAGGCACCTGGGACCCCACAGAGTGTAAGATCAGCGGGATCTTTTTCTCCACTTATGGAACTTAGAGGAATTAAGCCCTTCCCTGGCTTCTTCCCACTGATCTAGTTGTCTCTAGCTCTAGTTGATTCCAGGGTAATCTCTGTAATGGAGGCTGAGGCCGGCTTCCCGGCCGTGAACAGTTTCCAGCAGAAAATCAGCTTTTCCCAAAGTTGGTAGGTCAGCTGCTTCACTTCATAATGGGCTGGGAAAATGGCAGCCTGTCAAACCTGATGCAAATGATATTTTATAAAAAGTAGTTTAAATTGGCTGAAGCTGTTTTTAGAGTGATCAGGTTTTTTTTCTCTTTTTTTTTAAAGAAAAAATATATATGTGGGGCATGTTTCTTGCTTGAAGGAACGCAGCTCCTGGGAAAGCAGATTATGCACAGACGCTTTGGGAGAGCTGGGTAGACAGGCAGGTTCAGTATAAAAAGCAGATGATGACTGGGTAATGTGGGAATATGTAAATGAGATTCATGCTGCTCTCGGTTAATAGGAAGAGACTGGTGAGCTTCTTGGGGAGGAAGCAGAAGCCATATTGAAGTCAATCTACTTGCACACCTTGGAGAAGTCAGCTTTGTTCTTTAGTCTCCCCAGGCAATGCAGGAGTTGCAGGAATTCTGCCCCAAGACACAAGAGACAAGGTTCATGTAAAATATTTGGAATTACAATTTCTCTCACTTTTAGCAGGTACCTAAAAAGTAAATGCTATTTTGACTCAACTATAAAGGGATTTCAGGAGTAGGGACTGTAACAAGAGACACGATCCTTCTGAATTATGTGGGGACTCGTTCCCCCATGATTAGATATGCCAGAAACTCGGAATTCCACCAAGGAACTTGGCAGAGTGATTGTATTAATATCCAGACTGCCCCAAAGCCTCCTGTCTCCTCCGTTCTAAGCAGATCCTGCACTCTCCTGCTCTTGGCCACTCTACATGCACCCTCTGGGGAGGGTCAAATGACCCTTTCACAGGGGTCACCTAAACCATTGGAAAACACAGATACACAGATATTTACATAACGAATTCATAACACTAACAAACGTACAGTTATGTAGTAGCAATGAAAATAATTTCGTGGTTGGGGCCATCAGAACATGAGGAAGCATTGGGAAGGTTGAGAACCACTGCTCTAGAGAGTTCTGTGGAAGCAGAAACTCTGACAACCCAGAAGATGCACCGCTAAACAGAGAAACAGCCTCTGGGTGTTTATGTGTGGTAGCTTAGGTGAGACACAGAACATTGAATGTACACGCTACAATCTAGATGTGAAATGGTCAGCAGAGGCTCATGGACTAAAAGCTTAGTCCCCAGACATGGTTGGAAAGTGGCTGCCACCTATGAGAGACAGGGCCTCTGGGGTAGTTTCCCAGTCACTGAGGGGGCTCCACTCTTTCCTCTGTGTTTTTTCTTCCAGGCCTTGAGATGAGCAACATTGCCCTACAGTATGCTCCTGATGAGACTGCTATTTCATCAACAATATCTGAAAATAGTCGGGATAGATTATGAACTGAAACCTCGAAAAACGGTGCATTGAAATAAGCCCTTTCCTTTCTAGATGAATTCATTTCTAGTGTCTGTTACTGTAAAGGACAGCTTATTATCATGTTTTTATTCTACTTGCTTAGCATAGAGTAGATGGTAAAAGTTTGTGTGAAATCATTAACACATTAAGAATTTAGAGGAACTGGGGACACTGAGCTCAGTGGCAGAGTACTTGACTCTAATGCATGAAATTGTGGGGAAGGATCTATGTAAGGTTTTCCAAAGGGCTTGAGCACTTGATGCTATTCCAAAGGACCCTAGTTAGGCTCCCAGGACCCATATGGGATGATTCATAACCTTCTGTAACTCTAGCTCTGATGCCCTCTTCTCGCCTCCGCAGGTACCCACTCAGAAGTAGCATATGAAAGAGAGACAGAGAGAGACAGAGAGAGATAGAAATAAACATAAAGTAAATGTTCAGAAAAAAAGAATTTAGAGGGTAGAAGAAGAGAAGAACACAGATAAAAAGCAAAGTTATCAGGGATGGCCCTCAGTAAGTTTTGAAGAAAGGCCTGGGAGCAGTTAAAATTGTGTAATTTCTTCAGTTAGGGAGGGAATTTTCACCTTAATTTTTTTTATAAATGTTTGAGATCATTGACATCTTTCCTATGTTATGTGTTAGAGCAAAACTGTGTTGGAGTTTGCTTAGTTTTATATAATTTTGGTTGTGAGGACCATCTATAATTTGAACTGCATTGCTATGTAGATTTCAGACTAGAAACACTTCACTTGGTTTAATTATTCAGCCAGCACAGCTCACTTGTATCCTTGGGTGTCTATTTTCTGCTTACTAAGAAGAAGGAACATAGTTGTACTTTGAATATTGGACAAATATGTGTATGAAGATAAAAGACAGAAAAGAGTATGGAGATGTTGGCTGACCATATGGAAGAACTACATTATGAAAGTCCTTCAGTGCCTGCCATGTCCTCACGCAGCTAATGTCTCCTCAATTTTGCAGTACATCTAAACGCCAGCCTCTGTTTCTCAGGCCATTCTTTTTGCTGTATTCCCAGGCTCTCATCTGCTCTGTTTGGGTTTTTCTCACTTGTATTGCATGTCTTCCTGTGCTCTGGTTCCTCGCCTTTGCCAGGCTGTTGGCATCAGGGAGAAGCAAATGTCCTATCTGTGTTTTCTGTGGAGCTTTGCCCTCCCAGGCTTCAAAGACAGCACTTTCATTAAGCAGAAGGTCTTTCAGATGCCAGATTCTTCTTTTGTCCTTTGCATGTCTTTCTCCAGCTCCTTGCCTTATATGGTTCTGTAGTCATAGTTGGCTATCTCCCTTTGCTTTGTCACATGAAGTGACTCCACATCAGTGACATACTTTGAACACTTTAGATTCCTGATGTGGAATTTGTGTTAACTGGACTTTAGTAGTTATACTTAGTAGTCATTCTTTGAATATACATAGAAGCCTAGTCCCCTGACTCCACTGTATCCATTATAGTATATGACACCTCTTTCACTAATATGCTTTTGTGCCCTGTAAACCCTGAATTTTGGCTTGAATATGAAATGCTGCCCACTGGCTCCTGTGTTAAATGTTTGGCCCCCAGTTGGTGGCACTGTTTGGGGGAACTTCTGATAACACGAGAGGCAGGAACTAGTTGGAGGAAAGATCCCTGGAGAATAACTCTGTAGAGCTTACCTGGTCCTTGTTCTCTTTGTCTCTCTCTCTGCATCCTGTCTTCCTTGAGCATTAGTAATAATACATTAATAATTTGTAAGCTTGACAAACTTGTCATGTCGTCCTTATACACATGGGGTAAAACAGCCACAGACTGAAACCACCAGTCCAGTTTATTGTTTATCCTTTAAGTTCCTTCATTCAGATGTTTTGTCCCAGTAATAAGGAAACTGATATAACTTATTTCTCTGGCTTGAGGAAGGAGAGCAAGGTTTGGACAAAAACATCATGCCGCCTACTGTGAAAGAGCAATATATGTTAGCATAGCCCATGAAGTAAGGTATCATTCTTGCTTATTATTTTTAATTAATTAATCGAGTTTTTGAGTGTGGATGTGTGCTGTGATATATATGTATGTGTATATGGGTGCATACGCATATGGCGGTCAGGGATCAACTTTGCTATCTTCTGTTATTTCTGTCCACCTTTTTGTTTTTGAGGCAGGATCTCTCACTGGACCTATTGTTTGTTGTTTGGGTTGGAATGATTGAATAACAGGGTTGTACCTGTCTCTAACCCTGACCCCCTATACCAGGATGAGAAGTATGCACCACTATGACCATAAGTTTTGTAGTTGCTGGGGATCCAAACTCAGCTCCTTGTGCTTGCATGGGTACTCAGAAAGACTACTAAGACTTGGAAAGGTTCTAATATGTTCCCAGAAATTTGTAGAGGCAATACTAAAATACAGACTTCACTGCTTTTCTTTCTCTGTCCCTCCTGCCCTGCACTTACTACACTCCTCAAAGCAAGGAGGGGTTATTATCTTAATTTGTTTCCCTCAACATTTATCCCATCACTGGCTACATTTTGAGATCAGTCATAATGTTCTGTGTTATTGACAGCTGAGTCCTGCATGGGAAGTCCCTGTGAATCCTTCTTTATTCAGTGCACAATTTCCAAGGATAATCCACCCCACAAACTATTTTCTAGTGGTTTCTGATCATTTTATAAAGTAAAAAAAAAGTACAATCAAGTTAAAAAGAATTTCATATGCCATGGCCCTCTCAGAAAAGATGTGAGAATTTGGCTAGTGTTTCGAACTATTCACTTGAAAGATCCTCTTGGAATACAAAAGACAGTTCATCTCATGTTTTAAATAGGCAAATTCTGAAAGATGGTGAGCATGAGGTCATGTTGGGGGTTTCTTTAGCACCAACAGACGGAAAGGTGAGCTGTTCTCCAATCCACTACAGATTGTAGATGTTGCCAGCTTCTAATCTGTGGATGGCATTGGTGGCACTGATTTGGATCTTGTGGGATAGGGTATCCCAAAGTGTTCCCTATCTCTCAACTTCATTTCTAGATATTTCAGGAAATGTTTTTGATTTTTTTCCAAATCAAATTTGTTCTTTTATCTCTGGACTTACTTAGTTTGCTTCATCAGGTGAGACACCCCAAATTAAATGAAGTAATACCTTGTGTTGTGTTGATATTTTGTTTGAGCTCTAACAAATAAAGTCTGGAGGTCTGTACAGTCACACAGGAAGTGATATGGCTGGGTAGAGAGAGGAAGTCATAAGGTGGGGTGGAGACAGGAGTTTGACCTCTTTTCAGTCTGAGAGTTACAGAGGTAAGAGCTCTAACAATCGGCCACTCTGCTTCCCTGGTCTTTCAGCTTTCACTGAAAATATTTGACTCCGGACTTTTATTATTAAGATCAATTAGAATTCACACTACAGTACCTCTCCAGAACTATTACAATATTTTCAGGAAGGCATCTACATGTTAAGAAGAGTATAAGAAGAATACACCTTTGATCCTAGTAAGTGAACATAATCTGAAACTTTTTTGTTGCATGTGGCTGACAAGAAGGTTATCTTTGGCTAAGTAACTGTAGATTTTAAGTTGGGAAAAGGAAAAATTATTTTTTTGGCTCCACATTGTATCCACTGCATATTGAGTATTGACAGTACACCTTAATTTATAATGATAGAGTAGTGACTGCGAACTGAAGAGATAAGGGAAAAAGGTTCAAGTCACAAATGTTTATCATGACCTCTTCTGTCTCCTTGAAGACAGTACTCTTTATTTCTGGCCTCATTTGATTCATTAACTTCATCACTGCTTAGCATCAGCCACACATCTACCTGTTACTCCTTCCTTGTATTCTTTTTCTGGCAACTCACCGTGCTTTAACCTCACATGGCAATCTACACATTGAGAAATGACCCCTGGCATTCTGTATATATAACAGGTAGGCTTATTCAATTTTACCTGTCACCCCCTATCATTTTACCTAATAGTGTGAGAGTCTATTTGCCAGACAATTGCAATTTGAACTACAGTTTTGAATAATGTCACCATAGATAGGTTTATTCAGCCTCTGGGGATGGCATCTCTTAATGGCTCTCCGAATACTCTAGAGTATTTTTTCTTCACTGCCAAAGTGCTTGCTCATTCATCTGAAACATCAACTTCCCCAACAATTTATCTTTCAAAATAGCAACTATTGTCCCTTTGAGTCCCCTGAGGACAGGAAGGTAAAAAGCAAATTTCCTTTTCTATAACAGTTCACTGTTAGGAGAGGTTTCCCTGACCACATCTCGATGTAAAGTGATGTTCCATAATTTGGTTCAAAGTTATGAAATCCACACACCTGAAAGTCATGATATTCCCATAACTCTGACTATAAAAGCAGAATGATGACCAATAAATTCTTTTCTGGTAGGTAGAAAGATCCATCCCATGGACATTTGTCACAAACCATTATCCATACCTGCGGTAATCTTTGCTTTGACTTGAATGCTAAATGCTCTGGATCAACTTAAAATGCACTTCATCCTTAAGAAGTTCACAACCTAATCCAAACATGAAACAAGTCTGTCGTCTACCCATTAATCCAATCTGCTGTGTCACAGTATTAAATGACTAAGAGGCAGGTTATATTCTTGAGGGATTACAGTATAGTAAGGGCATGTGGTCATATGCAAAAAATGACTTGAGTGTCTTGGGGCAAGATTTACATTGCACATTCTTTAGTCTTGAATATTCATTTTCAAATCCATTTTCCTCTTATTTACCCACTCTCATCTCAACTTATTTCTTCTTATGTCTTCTTTAAATAATGTTATTTAGATCAAATATCAACTTTACTTATTTCTCTAGAGACAAATTATGAAAGATTGTAAAGTGAATTTGAGTGTTAAATTAAATAAAGTGGGGAGAGGGGTGTAAATAAGGGCATCATAAACACCCCAGAGGACGGGTGTGCTTCTCATGAGAGCTTTTGCATTATAAATGTTTTCCTAACTGTATTAAGGATTTTTGTGACTTCTGAAGTCAAACCATTTGAAGGATTTAAAAGATCATGAGAAAATACATTTATATGCTTTTTTCATAAGGAATACTTCTTCTTCTTCTTCTTCTTCTTCTTCTTCTTCTTCTTCTTCTTCTTCTTCTCCTTCTCCTTCTCCTTCTTCTTGTTATTAAAAATTTCCCCCTCCTTCCCTCCTCCCATTTCCCTCCCCCATCCCCCCACGTCCCCTCCCCCTTCCTCTCCAGTCCAAAGAGCAGTCAGGGTACCCTGCCCTGTGGGAAGACCAAGGTCCTCCCTACTCCATCCAGGTCAAGGAAAGTGAGCATCCAAACAGACTAGCCTTCCACAAAGCCAGTACATGCAGTAGGATCAAAACCCAGTGCCATTGCCCTTGGCTTCTCAGTCAGCGCTCATTGTTTGCCATGTTCAGAGAGTCTGGTTTGATCAAATGCTCCATCAGTCCCAGTTCAGTTGGCCTTGGTGAGCTCCCATTAGATCAGCCCCACCGTCTCAGCGGGTGGGTGCACCCCTCGCGGTCCTGACTTCCTTGCTCATGTTCTCCCTCCTTCTGCTCCTCATTTGGACCTTGGGAGCTCAGACTGGTGCTCCAATGTGGGTCTCTGTCTCTATCTCCATCCATCGCCAGATGAAGGTTCTATGGTAATATGCAAGATATTCATCCGTATGGCAATAGGATAGGACCATTTCAGGCTCCCTCTCGTCAGCTGCCCAAGGAACTAGCTAGACACAATGTTTATTTTTATTAAGTTCTATACAAAAACTGTTTTCAGGAATCTTTCAAAGTTTGTTATGAAAACTAGCTATCTCTACTACATGATCTTGATTTTCATTTTTCAAGGCAACTTCTGCCAACAGAAGTTGCTTCTATCTATACCCCGAATTACCATCACAACTAAAGTTGGTTCTATCTGTACCCTGTATTACCACCACAACTAAAGTTGGTTCTATCTGTACCCTTTATTGCTATCACAACTAAAGTTGATTCTATCTATACCCTGTATTGCTTTCACAACTGAAGTTGGTTCTATCTATACCCTGAATTGCTATCACTACTTGTTTGTTGCTTACTGCTACTGTCTCTCATCCTCCAACCTTAGCACTTCCCTCTTCTCCCTTTCCCAACAGCAAATGAGAAGTTACTTCTTTAATCTACTATGCCACACTTTCAAAACAATTTCCATTGGTTTTGGCATGGTAGTGCATGCCCTTACCCCCAGCTCTCTGGAAGCAGAGGCAGGTAGGTCTCTGTGAGTTCGAGGCCAGCTCTACACGGTGATTCCAGGACAGTCAGAAATGAGCCCTTGTCTCAGAAAGAAACAATACACAATAATTAAATATTGTGTACAGTTCAGGGAGAAATTTCTGCAGGCTTAACCTTTTATTCTTTCTATTAAATATTTTAAAGGCAGGCTGCCACAACTGTGATGTCCAGCAGTTATTTTTCCTCTCTCAGTGTTCCCTTTGCATGACAATTTCCTAATTTTTTAAGCCTGACAGTGAGTACTTTCATTTGTTTTCATTTTACCCATGTTATTTTCTCTATTTTAGTTTCTGCCATTCAAGTAGCGTTGCCTATTTACTTATATTATTGGTTTCTATTTTTTGTGCTTTTCAGTTTTCTGTATTTCCTTGATTCTTTGGCATATTTAAGAGCCTGGAAACTCCATTTGTATGAACTGCTCACTCATTACCTTTGTTGACTAGTGCTGTGATGAGGAACCATCAATGTTATAGTTGAGTTGTTGTCTTTGGGACTGATTAGATTCCCAAATGTAGAAATTTTCAGTTTTCTCTTGGGAAGGTTAAAACTTTCTAATATGACTGTAAAGCTTTGACAGGACAATGGCTGGGACAGGAATGAAGACAGTACTATCTCAAGAATATATATAAATATGTAGACATTCCCATTTCTTCTATTTTGGTATCATGTTTCTCCCGCTAACTGTGCTTGCTGTGTCCAGACCAGAGATAGCCTCTTTTCCTTGCTAGAGATCAGATCTCTAGTCTTCTGGTGGGGTGAGGCATTCAGAGTTAGAAGGCATAAGGCCCCAAAATGCCTTAGAAATGAACTCCAGTATATAGCTCCTTGAAAATTTCCTCTCTTCTCAGTGAGTGCTATAAGGAAGCAGAGATGACAATGTTCAGGTCTTCTCTGCCACCTCCCATCTTTCACTGCACTTGGTCCTGCTGTATTACTGATTCTGGCCTGTTGACCCTCAATTCCTACTCAGTAAATATCAGCAATGAGTTCTTCATCCAGATGAACACATAGGATCATGGGTTGGGGTGACAAGAATGGCTTTCCCTTAATTCAGGGCTTCACAGAATATTATGGGGTTCAGTCCAGATTTTCTGATGCAAATGGCAATGTCTACATTTAAAAGCAGAAGCTTCAATCAGCTATAAAATAGACTAAATTATAGATCTTTAGGACCTATATATGACCCAGACAGGGTATCAGGGCTTAGGAGAGGCTTCTCTGAGGAATGGGGAATTATGCCTCTAAGTTCCTTCAGACAAAGGGACAGTGATGTGATTTTCTATTTCTATCTCAAGAATAAAGAAATTCAATGACTTATATCAATCCACACAGAAAAATAAGATGGGCTTTCCCCTCCTTTGCAATAGCCATGCCAACCATATAAGTAAGTGGGCGTTTTGAGGATGGATTGGAAATAAAGCAATTCCAGTGACAGGTAGAGGACTAGTTTAATGTGAAACCCTCAGCTTCTTTGAGTCTGTGTTTCTATTGACCTGGTCAGTTGTTTGATAACAATCCACCTGTAAATAACACTAGGTCAGATAGAGTCTATCTCAGATCGCAAAATCTCAAAAGAGGTAGTATAATGCATACTACCATGCCAGGAATACCTTGGATTTTAATAAATATTCATTAAGTTGAAAATGTGGGTTCATTATTTAGAAAGCAAGATATATATATATATATATATATATATATATATATATATATATATAGAGAGAGAGAGAGAGAGAGAGAGAGAGACAGAGAGACAGAGAGAGACAGAGAGAGATATCAAGCATTCGAGGGCATGGAACACTGTCTAGTGTATTTGGAAATGACAAGGCTGCATGTTTGGAATCCCAAGCAGTTTCATAAATGCGCAATGGCAAGGAAAATATTTGGATCTGAAAGCAATCAAATTGAACATATGTACTTTTGCTTCTGTGTCTCAATGAAGTGGGGATATAAATCTGGGCAAATCAAGCTAGTAAGCAATTACATACAACATATTTCTGAATAAACTGTTGAGACTAAATTTACTAAATTGCTTAGTCAAAATTTCTTTCCTATTGACAGTTTGAGTGACAGTTTAGAATCCAGATTTTCTAGGTTTTATATATTATGGGGCAAACAATATATTGATTGTATTCAACCAGTTATATTATCTTCATGTGAACTCAGTGGTAATTTTGTGCTTAATTTGTAAAATATGTAAAGCATTAGAAGACTCTTGTGATGAGCCCGTGTGTGGTCCTTTGAAGAGTGTAGGTTGTTGTCGAAAAGGAAATACTGAAACTGGTTCCATATGCAGGCATTTGTCATTTGCCACACACCCAGTGTTCGCCTGATTGTGTGAGCCTCGATGTCCTTTTAGTTGGATGCAAGGAAGGTTTGCTAATGGGGTCTGTTTGTGTTGCATATCAGGTAAGAAGAAACAGTGGAGGCAGTGAGAGAAGGGTTCCTACTGAGGACCCTTAGCTGTGTTTTTGATCTCTGGCCAATGACTCCCTCCATCTTCGAGTCGCTCAGAACTCTCAACACTCTCCATACAAATATATTACTGTCACTAATCTTGCAGCATGTTTGCATGTTCACAAACGTGAATGTGAATGTGATGTGTCTCTGTCACAGGGCACATGAGTAGGTCAGAGGACAACACTGCATGTGGGTTCTTGCTTTCTCTCATTTGTTACATGGTGTTTTGTTGCTTGTCACTGAATACGCCAAGCTATGTAGGCCCAAGCTTCCAGGAATTCTGTGTCCATCTCCTGTCTCATCGCAAGAGCACTGAGATTATAGCCACCTATTACCCTGTCTGGATCTTATATCGGTCCTAGGAATCTACACTCAGTCCTCACTCTTGCGCAGGAAGCACTTCACCAGGCCATATACTCAGACATGCTTTTTATTATTATTTTAGGTTTCTTTCTACATTAGCTTTTAGAATAATTCCCATTTGCCTCTTTGAATATTTACTTGTAGTCAGAGGCTGCTCGTTTGTTCCTGGCTGCCGAGACTCCAAATAATCACACAGAAACTATATTATTTAAATCACTGCTTGGCTAATCACTTAGGCATATTGCTAGATAACGTTTGTATCTTTGTTTAACACTTTCTTTTAATCTGTGTATTGCCACGTGGCTGTAGCTTACCAGCAAGGGTCCGGCGAGTCTGTCCCCAGCAGTGGCTGCATGGCTTCTCGTGACTTGGCCTTCTTTCTCCCAGCATTCAAGGTTTTCCCCACCTAGCTCTACTCTGCCCTATCACAGGACAATGCACTTTCTTTATTCATTAACCAGTAAAAGCAATACATATACACAAGGACTTCCCACACCACTCATTGACAAAAAAGAATAGAATACTTTACGATTAAGACAAAAAATTGTCTATGTCTTTTGTATTGTGGTTTTCTAAACAAATTGATTTACTCTTACTTGGAAGTCATATATGTGATTAGATAGATATTTCCAAGCAATAAAATAGTCTTCAATGTTAGTCTACTTTATAGTTTGTACACAAATCACAATTTTTAATATTTTCACTCTTTTAATAAGAAAATGTGATTTATTTTTTTAAGTATTCCTGAAAGACATATAGGTGAGAGCTTAACAAGACACTCCAAACTTGGTGACTCCTGTTCAAGGATCTTGTGTGGCCTAGAAGAGTCTTTTGTTTCAGGGCCTTTGTCATATCCTTAGCCACAAAATAGCAGCTGGAAGGTAGGATTGTATTAGAGGTGACAATTTTTTTTACTACCAGGTATTAGAGATGACAATTTACATATTTTTCTATATTTGTAAAAATAGAATCAAGTCACTACATGTATCCTATACTCAAGCAGGGAAGACAAGTGTGTGAGTACCAGAAAGTAAAATCATTTGAAGTTCCTTCATAAGATGTCAGCTATATCATTTCCTTCAAGAGATACTAATAACAGACAGACAAATTAAACTACCTCCCCTTTCACCCTGCAATAAAAACTTACTCCCTGGGGTCACAGTTATAACATTATTCATTTTTATCCTATATATTTTGTAAAATTCAACACTTATATGAAGCTGCTAAAAGTTTATCTAAAAGATACTCTACTTTCAGGGACCTAGAATTCTCAACTCAGCTTCTGTTCTGGGAACCATCCTCTAATGGTCACAGAAATGGAAAACATGTCCCCTGCAGATTTTCAGAGAAACCAATCCCTCCTTGCACTAGGTCCTTTCAAAATTACACCATGCTTGCACTTCAGGCTCCTTCTTAAATCCCGGTAAATGGCAGCGTGCTCTCTTTGGATGGGGGCAAACTTCTGCTGTTAAAAGCCCCCGTGCTGTCTCTTATGAGTCCTGCCAATGCTTTGATCATTTTAAATCTAAAAAGGGCTTAAAGTGGCTTTGTTAAAACCCTCTCTATGAAAAGCCGAAATCCTTCAATAAGTCAGAATGAGATGCTGCTATATAAAGACACAGCAGTTACATGATTCTCCTTGTAGGAAATACATCAGCTAAACTCTACCATATTACATTTGAGGCAAGTTTTTTATGTATACGTCTGAAATATCAGAGGTATGAGAACATAAGTTTTAATTATACACATTGAGAAATGGGGTACAAGTCTTTAGCCTTGCATGGAGGCAGAGCCAGCACTACTTCGATGATTCAGTTGAAATAGCAATGAACAAACCAACACCCTAAGCAAACTGTACCCAAATTTTCCAATGGTACTTGACATTCTATTATTAAAGAGTTGCTCATGGATAGATGAATTATCATCCCCTTTACAGATACAAATACCTCTAGCAAAAAACCCACAGAGGTTAGTAGTTTTAGAATTCAATAACTTTGAATCAATTAATAAATTCTTTCTATGGGGTTGTTTATACCACAGGACAGAAGAAACTAAGGAAGCAGAACGCTTCTACCAGACAAGGGAGGGGCAGAAATCACATGAGAGGGTATGAAAAAACCCCGTGAGTCAGGCATTTTCCTGCCATGCGAATCATGCAAGCATGATACATGATGTGAGCAAATCCTCACCCAACCTCTGGTAGTGCCCAACCTCGAATGCAGATGTAGCCTCCCCTGCCTTCCCACACAGCACTCTTGTCAGTGTACCTTCGCAGAATCCCTTTCAAGGTGACAGTAGGAAACCACCAGCAGAGAGAGTAGCTTACTTTTTTCAAATTGTAAGTTTAAGTAAAGATGAAAAGGCCGTCCCGTTCTAGAGATCCAGTGGGTTTGTTGCCGTCTTCAGACTGAAACTAAAAGCTGCACTCACATTTTATCTCTTGGTTTTTCTCAAAGAAAGCCGTTTGCTTGATCATCTTTAAATTTCTGTTTTGCATGCTCTGGGTTACTTTGGAGAGATGACTTGGGGGACACTTTGATGGGCACACTTGTTTATGAGCCTTCTTTCCTTCCTTAAAGACAAAAGAAAACCATAAATGATGTTCACATCAATAATCCCGAGATGTCAAGAAAAAACCAAATCATACTCATTGGTCTATATATGTGATGGAAAAAAAATATGTGTTTGTATTTCAGGAGGATTTTTAATATGTTTACATTTCTTAGAATTGGTGACTAGATTCATGAAGGTCAATCCATGCATTGATATGCTACTTCATTACTTAAAATACCCATGAAATATTTGTCATGGTTCTTACTAAGTTTGTTTAATGAAATTGGAATATGTTAAGCAACTTCTAAATGTTGGGCGTGGTTCCATGAACTAGAGTTGAAGGAGGGTACAAAATCATGTGAGACAAATGGAGAAAAAATGAGTCAAGTGTACTACCGAGACTTCCAGGGCTTCAGGGTTGTAGACAGATGGGTATGCAGGTATAAACACAGGTATTGGAGGAGTTTTTAGTAAAGGTGCTTTTAAATTCCTGGAGTTTAAACTTCAATTTTAAATGTTCTAACTTATTTTCTTTAAATTTCTATTTATTCACATGTTGTTTTCAATAGCCTTCTACCATCTGTCCATCCGTCCCCCATCCGTCCCCCATCCATCCACCCACCCACCCACCCACCCACACATAATTCATCCACCTACCCATCCACTCAACTGTCTATCTTCCCATCCATCTCTATATCCATTTGGTGATTAAAAAATACTCTAGTGCTAACCATATATAGAACACCAGATTGGATTCTGTTACTTTAATGGCAAAAAACAAAACAATGGCAACAACAACAACAACAACAAAAAAAAAACAAAACAAGAATATATCCTTCCTGGAAATGAAATAATGTTTGTTTCAAAGTCCCCCAGAAGAGAAAGGACAAAAGTCACATGCTAGGCTGTCCATTGCCAATCTTCTCTGTGGAAGTGGTACTCAGGTTTAAAACCTGATACAGCAAAAGAGGCAACCAGAAAAGGCCATAAAGGAGATCTCAGCTGGGCAGGCTCAGCATGGGCTAATGCAAGAACACCAGGAAGTTCAAGGATGTCAGGGTCCCAGCATACCAGGTCAATAAGTGTGGTAATCATACAGGACTGGGTACTTGAACATATGTGAGTCATGTTGAAGGGACTGGATCTGATCATAAGAAAACTACTGTAATGTTTTTCCATGACGTGATTTCGGTTTATACACATATGATTTACATGTACATCTATTATTCAACATACCTTGTGGAGAATGACCTGGAAAGAAGAACAGTGACAAGAGACTCCTTAGAAACTTTAGCAACAGGTCAGGTGGAGATATCACAAGGTTTTCACTCAGTGAAGCCATTAGGACACAGAGTCTGTAGCAATAACTTGATTTCAAACTGACATGCCCTCTTCTTTGGGTTTAGAGACTTGAATCAACTGAGCAGTGGCAATTGACTTGTCTCTGGGATGACTTTAACTCAGTGGACTGTCAGGGCTAGTGTGGAGTTCAACCCACACTGAGATTTCTTTCACAATGACTTTGCTAAACTATCTAATTAAGGAAGTCTTCTATCGTAATGACAATTAGTGTTCTAGACTGAAGATGTAACTGGAAAGCTGTCAAGCTTTAACTAGAGAGTCTCAGTTGGTATAGAAACTTTGATTTCAGTGACATCTTGCTCAGCCTAGATATAGTGGGGAGGGCCTTTGTTCTGCTTCAAAGCAATGTGCTAGACTTTGTTGACTCCATAGGAAGTCTTTGTTGACTCTCTGAGGAGTGGATGGGAGGGTATGGGAGGGGACTAGATGGAGGGAGCAGGAGGAGGGGGGTGGGATATGGGAAAAGATAATTTTTTTAAAAAACAAAAATAAATTAAAATAAAAAGAGAAACTTTTTGATTTCTACGTGGTCAAGGTAGAGCCCAAGTGACTAACCTATTGGTTTAAGGCAATAAGTTGAATGTTGGAGCTGAAATCACAGTTTGGTTGAGACTCAGTCCATCTCTTTTCCATATTTACTCACTGAGGCTGAGAAGTGTTTGAGAGGAATGCAGAGAGAACAGTTGTCAGCGAAGAGACAGGGTGGGGAAGATTTGAGAAGTTTGTGAAGTTTTGGGCTCCTTTCTTCCCTTTTATTTTGCCATCACCTCTTCCTGCTCCTTACCTCCCATTCAAGACAATGTTGGAGTCTAGGAGTCTAAGGTAGTGTCCTATGTGAGAAGTTGGAACAGGAAAGGCAAGAGCTGGTGGCAGATACAAGGCAACAGTTTTGCTCTGACCGCCAGCAGCATTTATGTTCTTCACACCACTAAGTTGAATGTTTCAAATGGGGGATGGGAGCGCTCTGCCCCCAATTGTGCTGGTTTAACTGCACAGAGGACACATTATGGCATTTATGCTCCACATGAAGAATGCTTTAGAAGGCAAATTCTAAATTGGAGGTTTGCCTTCCTTCACTAATTCTGTAGCACAGGTGATGGGAACAATACTGATTTTTTAGGTAGTTCATCAAGCTCCCCAAAGAAAGATATAAATGTAATCCTAGTATCCTATACATAGTATGATAAATGGATGGAAGGTATTTTCAGAGCAATAAAGAGGAAATAAATTTCTTCTAGCAAATTTTCAGTTAATCTTTTCAATTAGATTAATTAGGTATTCTGTGAGTTGGGTATGTGATGTTTATATTTTAAAACTTGGTATACATATTTAGCAACTGAGAGGACCACACCACTTTTAAAAGAAAGTCAGTCATGCTCCTCTAAATAACCACAATAAACTCAGTGGCTCATCACACTACACTTGTGTAGACTGACTTCTTTAGTCTGCCATCAGGGCCAGACTAAAAGAGTAAACATTTCTTCCCAATTCCCAACAAAGGAGTCACACAACACTCTCCTCAAGTGCTGAGACTAAGAGTATACACCTCCACATCCCATCAAAACCAGGCTTTATGAGTAATGTTGACTTAACAAGTTGTATTTACTCCTCAAGTGGCAAGACTTGCTTGTTCTACTCTAAAAGCAAGTCTACAGCGTATAGAACCTCTTCCCTGTATAGTTACCTCATCTAGCACTCAGGCTGTCTTGTTCAGCACACTGACAGGCTTGGGGGATTTGCTCTCATCCAAGAGAATTTGCTCTGAGAAAGAGTCTTAATATAGAATTGCAGGAAACAGTAGAGAAGATACTTGAGAGATGGAGGATTCCTTCATACAAGTATTACATTTTAAATCCTGGTGTTCTAGCTTCTTTGCTGACCAAAAGGATTTAAATATGCATTTCTCTCCATATAATATCTAAATATTATTTTCAATGCCCCAGCCTCTGGAATGCATACAATATTAGCAATTGACCCAGTATTGAACTCTTAGGACTTGATCAGTCATCATTCCCAGTTCCAGAGGACTGGAATCAGCAGGGAGGTGACCTTCAAGCAGTGGGAACATCTGGAGCAGCAGCAAAGGTGTAAAGGAAATGATTTCTGCAGAAGTTAGCTCAATTCAGAAAATAAACAGGATAGCTAAAAGATAAATCTTTATATTTTTATTTATTATAAGGAAAAAAACTCACAAAACAGGAATGTGAAGTCCAAGCTCAGCCATGCTGTGAGGGAACCATAGAGAGAGCTCCTGGGCCATGCACCCATTTTCCTCTGGATCCCAGAAAGCCATACCCTAACTTGGTCCCACCTCTTGAAGATAATTGGTTAACAAAGCTTCCTCAGCACCTCCCGCTTGAATTGGCTGAAGATAACATTCTTTCTAAAGTATCTGTATTTGAATCAGATAACAAAATTTCATTCATGTAATGGTAGAGTATAGATTTAGGAAATTGCTCATATATTATTCCCAATGGTTAACTGACAAAGTATTGGCACAAGGTGGGGGGGCTATCGAGCATTCCCTATGTGAGGATGGTCCATTGATATCTCCTAATAGGCTAAGAATTATTATAAGTAGGCTCTGCGAAGGAAAAATTTATTCTTTTCTAGTAAAGTTATAGTGAAGAAACAATCCTTTAAATCAATAACCATGAGAGGTCACCCCTTTGGTAAGAGAGAAGGTGGAGGAATTCCAGATAGAGGGCCCATAGGTTGAATAACCTTTTTGATAACTCTTAGATCTGTCACCATTCTCTATTTTCCAGATTTATTTTTAATAATAAATATAGGAGAATTCCAAGGGCTGGTAGATTCTTCAATATGGTGAGCATCCAGTTGCTCTTATAACACCTGTTCTAAAGCCTGCAGCTTTTCTTCTGTTAGAAACCACTATTTAGCCCATATTGGTTTTCTCAGTTAACCTCTTTAAAGGCAGGGCTGTTAATATCTCTGAAGGTTTGTCAACTGCTTGTGTTCTTGTACAGCCTGAATGAACCTTTGTCTATAATATCTTCCTCAGAAACATAAGTTTTTGGGACTGCAGGAATGTTAATCTGGGTATTTCATTGCTGCAATAGGTCATAACCCCACAAATTTATTGCATATTAGCTACATATGGCCTCAGCCTCCCTCTGTGTTATTCTGGTCCAATGCATTTGACCCATCTCATTCTTTTTTCACTTGAGATAGGAACTGAAAATCTTGAAGAGGAAAATTCAGATGCCAAGATTCTGGGGTAATGATACTTTATAATTATAAATCTTCCCTGTCCTTGAGTTTGAGCTGGAGTAGGTGAAATAACTGTTACCTGCCAGTAGGTGTCGTGGCGCACTTGGAGCCGCATGGTCAGTTTGAATTTGATTTTAGCATTAAAGCTGAAAGATATGCTCAGATTAAAAACAGTTATTTAGTGTAAATTACAGACTATGTGCTCTGTGGGAATTCCTGACTGTTCCACGGCTGTACGAGCACAGAGAGAGCAAGAAAGTAGGGACGTTCACTTCCCATACTGGACCTGTAAACCAGCTGCACAGTCGCGGGTGACCAAGGCTCTCTGAGACATCTAATGAGAAAATATGAAGGACTGTGGCATGAGAATTCTATACCCAAATGTATGATGTGGAGCCTGATGGCAGCTGGCTAGAGCCGCTGGAGACCTGAGCTCCATCTTTGGAGCCAACTGTAGAAGTTAGCTCAATTTGAGAAATAACCAGGCTAGTTAAAAGATAAACAATTATATTTTTACTCATTATAAGGAAAAAAAACCTCATGAAACAGGAAGGAGAAGTCCAAGCTCAGCTCTGCCACAAGGGAACCACAGACAGAGCACCTAGGCCTTTTGCCCATTTTTTTCCAGGTCCCAAAAAGCCACACCCTAACTTGGTCCCACCTCTTGAAGATAATTGGTTAACAAAGCATCCACATCAGATTTCCAATAGCTAGGTTTTAGACAGATTCAAATACAAACAAATTCAAACTGATAAAAATTCATGTGGTGCCTGCTCTTTTGTCTGATGCCAAGGATGACTGAAAGGAGAAAACTGAAGTAGCAGTTAGACGGCACTAATACGGCTCCAGTACAGTCCTCTACTCTATGTCCGTGTCTGTTTAGTCTTTGTATCGGCCTAAATAAATGCAAGGCAGATATTAAAGAATATATACAGCTTTAATGTTGAAATAAACTTACAGAACCGAGGTTCCCCCATAACCGTTTCACAGGAGGCAGGAAAAGGGACCAGCTGCCTTCCATGCACACCCGATTTATCCTTATGCATTCGCATGAGGCAAACCCGCCCCCTAAAGGGGCTGGCTTAACCCTACAAGTCTTGGCTTGCCAGGGTTCTTGGATACCATCCTAGGACTTTATTGTATTTTTTTTTAAGTTTTTCGAGACAGGGTCCCCGGCTTTATTGTATTTTTTAAGAAGCCAGAGCACCCTTGCCACTTTATCTCCCTAACTAATTTCAAACACAAGCCTCATATCCAAGCAGTAAAATGGAAAACAAGTACTTCTGTTAAAAACCTGACAGGGCTATATAATTTAAGGTTTGTTTCAATCTCAATACTACCTGCTAGTGAGTAAATAGAAAAATCATACCCCAAATTTTAGAAGTTTTTAATCACGCACTGTACTGGATTAGTTTGTGATTGGGTTTGAGACACTGCTATTGTTTCATGTGTATCTCATTCTCAGGTGGAAGGAATATTAAGTGTAGTTTTACAGTAGCTAAGGATCTGTGGAGCTTATGGAAAAAGTATTGGTCATTCTGGATCTGCCTGTTCTGTGATAGACCAATTGTGCTGATCTCATTTTTGCTAGTTAGTAAATCTGTGGATTTGAAAATGTTACTTGAAAATTTCAGACCTCCATTTGTGGGCTGGCTATTAAAAAAAATGCCTCCATAAGACTGAGCTGTGACCATGCCTGTGGAGCATTTTCTTAACTAGTGATTGATGTGGGAGGGCCAAGCCCATGTCAGGTGATACCATTCCTGGGCTTGTGGTACTGGATCTATAAGCAAGCAGGCTGAGCAAACCATG
Organism: Microtus oregoni; assembly: GCF_018167655.1. Lineage (NCBI taxonomy): Eukaryota > Metazoa > Chordata > Mammalia > Rodentia > Cricetidae > Microtus > Microtus oregoni. The sequence continues at coordinate 19,439,455 of NW_024543093.1, read as the reverse complement.
AAGAGAAAGCCAGTAAGCAGCACCCCTCCAAGGACTCTGCATCAGCTTCTGCCTCCAAGTTTCTATCCTGTTTAAGATCCTGTCCTGGCTTCTTTCACTGATGTGGAAGTGTAAGCCAAATAAACCCTTTCCTTCCCAAGTTGCTTTTGGTCATAGTGTTTCATCACAGCAATAATAACCCTAACTAGGACAATTTGTTTATCAGTATATCATGGTTCATCCAATTTACCCTTCTCAACTTTTTTTCTTAAAATAGTATATTTTATGTTAATTAATATTTCATTAATTCTTTGAAAAATCCTTACAATGTATTTTGATCAAACCCACTTCATGGACCCTCAAACTCTTTCCAAATGTACCCACTCTTCCTTATCCTTTCTTGTCTTCACTTTTTCACATCACAGCTGAAATTTTGGTCTTCTGGCTCTTTCAATCTCTCTGCACTCTCTACCATGATGCTTCTGAGCCTTTACGTGTAGGGTTGCCTTATAAATTTATCAGTTGAGGATAGGTACTTCATAGTCAATTGTTCTCTGCAGTTTGGCCAGTTGTGGACTTCTGTTATTGTTCCTGTCTGCTATAAAATAAGCTTATTTGATAAAGGATGATGTTCAACTTCTCTGTGAATGTGAAGATAAGCACTTATAATGCAATTAGAAATTATACTGGCTTAAGAAAGTAGCCACAGTAGGTTCGCTTCTAGGGTCTGTGAACTCATCAGCAGTGGGCAGGCAGTTGACTAAATGGACAGTAACAGAGGTCAATTACTTCCGGGTGAGTGGGTTCTTTTTTTTTAATTTTATTTATTTATTCATTAAAGATTTCTGCCTCCTCCCTGCCACTGTCTCCCATTTCCCTCCCCCTCCCCCAATCAACTCCCCCTCCCTCATCAGCCCGAAGAGCAATCAGGGTTCCCTGCCCTTTGGGAAGTCCAAGGACCTCCCACCACCTTCCAGGTCTAGTAAGGTGAGCATCCAAACAGCCTAGGCTCCAACAAAGCCAGTATGTGCAGTAGGATCAAAACTCAGTGCCATTGTTCTTGACTTCTCAGCAGTCCTCATTGTCCGCTATGTTCAGCGAGTCCGGTTTTATCCCATGCAAGCTTCTTCAAAGCAAAGGACACTGTCACTAAGACACAAAGGCAACCCACTGACTGGGAGAAGATCTTCACCAACCCCGCAACTGACAAAGGTCTGATCTCCAAAATATATAAAGAACTCAAGAAACTAGACTGTAAAATGCTAATCAACCCAATTATAAAATGGGGCACTGAACTGAACAGAGAATTCTCAACAGAAGAAGTTCAAATGGCCAAAAGACACTTAAGGTCAGGCTCAACTTCCTTAGCAATCAGGGAAATGCAAATCAAGACAACTTTAAGATACCACCTTACACCTGTCAGAATGGCTAAAATCAAAAACACCAATGATAGCCTTTGCTGGAGAGGTTGTAGAGAAAGGGGTACACTCATCCATTGCTGGTAAGAATGCAAACTTGTGCAACCACTTTGGAAAGCAGTGTGGCGGTTTCTCAGGAAATTCGGGATCAACTTACCCCTGGACCCAGCAATACCACTCTTGGGAATATACCCAAGAGATGCCCTATCATACAACAAAGTTGTACGCTCAACTATGTTCATAGCAACATTGTTTGTAATAGCCAGAACCTGGAAACAACCTAGATGCCCTTCAATGGAAGAATGGATGAAGAAAGTATGGAATATACACATATTAGAGTACTACTAAGGAGTGAGTGGGTTCAATGGAAGAATGGATGAAGAAAGTATGGAATATATACATATTAGAGTACTACTCAGGAGTGAGTGGGTTCTATGTCCAATCAGGTGATTGTTTTTCTGAGATACAAGTGTTATTATTGCTGCTTTGGGACAATCTTCCTGTGACGGTCACTGTTGTGGTTTGTAGCTGGGTACAACGATTATTTGCTTTGGCAGCTTGCACAGCTCCTTCTGATACCATGAAAGCCAACCCTCAGGAAGGAGGCGTCGAAGTGAGCTCAAGATAGAGTCTTCTCAGTTCCATGTCTAATGTATGTGGTATTTTCAACAATAGTTTAAGGACTGATGGCTAAAACTTATTGAAAAATAATGAAACAGTTCTAAGGCCTTAAGATTTAAGTATAATCTATCTAGTGAAATAAGTATGATTTTAGTCATGGTCACCAGGAAGGTTGGGAAAAGGTATGGAATGTAAGGGATATAATAGACTTTACAGAGGAAAACGACATGGACAGAAAGAGCATACTGGGAATCTTACCTCCAAAATCAGTTATAATTACAAGAAGCAAATCCTTTTTCCAGGATATTGAGCACTGGACACCATGTTGGGTACTGTGAGAATTATAGAAACTGTGAGTTTCCCTCATGGAGATTATAACCTAACTAAAGAAACAGGATTCATACATTTTGTAACTGTACAAGGAAGATGAACTTATAATTTGTTAAAGATGTATTTTAAGGAGATGAAAATTTGACATCCTTAAATGAAGGAAAAGATGGGGGAGAAAGGATAAAGGAAAGAACAAAGGAAGGAATGACAAAGATAGATAAGAAAAGGAAGAAATCAATGGAGACAGAAAGGAAGGGTTAATAATGGAAGGAAGACTTGAAGGAAATGAGGGGGGAAGGAAAGAAAGTTTGAATATGATTTATGGAGCAGAAACATTTTAATAGTTCACAAATGTCACAATTTAGACATAGAAAACATGGAAAAGACTTTCAGGATATTTAAACATCATGAGTAAGACATACCTGAGGAAATAAAAGTGCTAAAGGGAAAACAGTGTGATATATGAACCATGCTTACATAAGCTGACGCACCAATGTCACCAGCCATTCACAACTCCAAGCAGCCAGCAATTCCTTCCAAAAAACAGTATCATTGGATGCACAAACTACCTTGTCAGTGATGAGCATTCTTCTAATCCACAAGAACATATCTAAATTAACAAAACCAATAAGGCTGGTATCAATCATCTAAATCAAGTTTGGATCTAGAATTAAAATCAAATAGGTGAATTTATGTAAGAACAAAGCCTTCGGAGAGAAAAGGTTAACAATAAGGAATTGGTTGTCAGCAGTAATGAACTAACAGAAAATGTTCAAATATCTGACTCTAAGGCTGAGGGAAGAGTCCATTTGATGAATAACATCTGCTCTCAGTGATCAAATATCCCAGTGCAACAGGGTTCCTCAGAGCATAGAACTGGGAGAAGAATTTGTGATTGCCAAGTCCAAAATTACAGAACCCAGAAGAAACCCAAAATAGTCCTTAAGATAAATTACTACTGCTATGATGTTTGGAGAAATCTTTGGAAAGAATGGAAAGAAAAAAAAAGAATTAAAATAAATTGTTAAAAAGCAAGCAAACAAATAAATAAATTGTGTTTTAAAACATTGAACTTTGGCTTCAAGTAGTTATGTTTGAATATTCTTTCTGTATCTCTTGAGATAATAGAACCGACTTAGGGAAGAAAGTCAATATTTTCATAGCAGGGATGTCTATTAGGGTAGCCTTGCACACACTTAAAAATTCTTTCTGCAATTTCTCCACAAAGGCTGAAATTTCTGGGTGGATTCTACAGATGCTTCTGTGGTAAAAAAAAAAAAAAAAAAAAACTTAAAGGGGTTTTGGAATTCTTCATCAGCCCGAAGACTAAGTTTGGCTGAAGCGAACAGGGGTACAATCAGGGCAACCATAAAACATAGCAGCTCATATGTTTTATTACTGAATTTATAGATGTCAGAACAGGACCTATATATTAGACTTCCCAGTACAATAATAATCTGGACTTAATTAAGCAGGCTAACTTTTTATTCCTGAGGCCTTTGGTTCTTTCTTAGTATATCCGTAAAACAAAGCAAAGACTAGAAGTTAGGAGCAGACAGCACAATCAGCTGAACTGGCATGTGAAAAAAATTCCAGATCCTCACTGCATAGTTCCAAAATAAATTCCAGATGGTCTGAAGTTTTAAATATAAATAGCATAAGCTTGAGTGCATTAGAATAAATAATTAAATAATTATCTTACCCTTGCTAAAAGAGAACTGCCTAGACACATTCCCAGCAGCACAGCCCATAAGGGGAAGTATTGATCAAGTTGCTAACATAAAAATTTCAAGTTTATGAGGCAAATAAATCCACAGACACAATTAAAAGGCAAGTCACGGTCTAGAAGGAACTTTTAAGAGCTTCACTTTTATAATATTAACATATATTCCTCAATATCTACAAGGCAGTGATAAAGGATTAATTTCCTTAATAGTAATTAAAGAAATCATACAAGCCAGTAAGACATGATAATCCAACTGAAAAATAAAATTATAACCATTAGAAATGATATTCATTGCCATAAGTGATCAAATAAACACTAATTAAGGTGATTAAAAATTATAGTTTCCACTTTGAGATTATATAAAAAATATCTAGTATTGAGAAAAGTATGGGGAAAAGATAATGTCATACATTGAAAAAATGGCTAAATTTTATTTAGTGTGTGCTATGTGTCAGATCCGGTTTTGCACTTTAGATATATTGTCATGCTAAAACTTCAGAATGGTTGTATGACTACTTGTGTTATCTTACTTGCTCTCAAATGTGGAAACTAAGACAGGATTCAATAACTGGCCTAGAAGCTTCAAGCAAAGGCAGATGAACAAAGGTTTCAGAGTTCATGCTAGAAGCCATGGTCTCAGAACTTTCAGGCCTTTCCATTTAAGAGGAACAGAAATGTATTCTTCCTTTCTGGGAGACAATTTGGTCAAATTGTTAGAGTGTTCTCATAGTCTCACGTAGGAAAATGTGAGAATACAAGTGTGTGTGTGCAGATTGTTTATTACAGATAAATGAAACTAGAACAAGAATCTGAAATGGGGGAAGACCATTGCACACATGTGAGATGTCGGGGACCAGCCCTGACAAAAATAATTTCTTGTACCAGAGTGGAGGTGTAGGAATGAAAATACAACTCACCAAACTACATCAGGAGAGAGTTTTCAGCGATCATTCATGAAAACTTGAAGTCACTTCCTGAAAATCACCTGCGCTTATTCTCCAAACAGCTTTTATATCAAACATAAACTGAGGTGGGGGGTGTTCATTAGCATTTTGTTTTCTAGGTAGTGGGGACAATGACTTAGGTCACATCCATACCTATGCCTGTTCTGTCATATAGACTGAAAAACACCTCTTCCCCAGGAGTCCTCCTAAATTACAATAAAAGGAGGTGAACAACATTAGCATATCCTGATCACTTGCTTTGGATGGTGTCAGGTTGTCTCACTACCAAAAGGCTAGGTGACCACCTTCTGTGTGGTAGGTACAAATTGTGCTTTGCCAGGTCACTCAGAATTCTGACTGCCATACAATGTAGGAATATGGCCTGTATAATCTGGCTTCTACAGTGAGACAGCTACCCTGGAATACAACTCAGATATCTGAAGTGCTGTTACAGAAATGCAGCACTGGTCAGGGAAATGCATATTCTTGTCAAGTAGTCTTGCAGATGCTGCTTATGGATCCAATTTGTTGCTAGTCCAATTACAAAGCCTCAGTTAGCAGTATTATTCTTACGATTGTTTACATTTGAAGAATGAACTCTATGCACTGAACATTTATGAATAAACATGTATCTCCCTTGTCATGGAACTTACCTTTCAGTAGAACAGACAGAATAAAATGGACAATACATGCCACAGCGTGTGTCAGGAGAAAAGCACACATGTCAGAAGTGGTATCAGTGAAGAACATGCATTTGGTGTAATGAAATTGAATATAGAATCTTGAAATAGTTTCTTGAATTCTGACACATAGAGAAAAAGACTGAACATAGACACTCTTATTGTACTATGCAATAAACAAAAACTTCAAAGAATGTTACCTAATAATCACTAGCTGTTATTATTCATTACTATTAACTATTATTTGCAATCCTGGAGGTTGAACTTAAGGCTTCATGCATGCTAGGCAAGCACTCTTGCACTGAGTTATAACTTCAGCCATAGCAGTAACTATTGACAAATGCTAAGACGCCTTTGAAAACCACTGTGTTTGCTGTTGTTTCAGGAGCAGAATGTCTTTTCAGTGATGAGGTGTGCAGTGCTCATGTACAAGAGTGTCCCGGTAGAAACGGGAGATCACGTTTGAATGGATTTCAAGGCAAATACCATGAAACTCACTGCCTTGGCTTTCTCTGTGCTTGCTGTGCCACAGCACAACATGGATTCCTACAACGTTAACTAACCTCCTAGTGATGGGGTGTCCTCTGGACTACCTGTACTGTGACATCCTGATGCTCAGCCACTGGATCAATGCTTCCCAAATTCTCTCTTTCAGGTTCCTCTGACAGTTTATGTTCATAATCTCCTCACAACTTCTTCCTCCTCTTATCATGTCTGTGGCACCAATGCAGGCTTCAATCACCCCTCTTCTCTGAAAAAGGAACAAGGGTAACCTCTTTACCCTTAAAACGCAGCTAAGAAACATCTTCCATTCTGGTTAACAGCTGGATTTTAAGCAAACTCCATCAGGTTGTTACCCCAGCTTTCAACGTCATTCCTATTTCTTTTAAGGTAATCACAAATTATTCATCTTGATATTCTTGGGAAGAGGCTGACACATCCCTTCACAACCATTGTATACTTTTCAGTTCATCCAGGAAAAAGACTGCAGTGTTCATCCAATCTTGTGCCTTTGCCTTATAACTCAGCTCCTTACAGTTGGTCAGGCCATATGGCTGTTCTGGGTAATTAGCTCCTAGCAGAAAAGACACGTGTTATTGCTACACCTCAGCATAGATAACAGGGTGAGTTCCTCGTGGTTTTTTATTCTTTTCTGAAGCAACAACAGAAGTTTCACCGTTCATATTATGTAGTATGAAGTGGACTTGAGTTTGCAGTGGTCTGTGATGGAGATGCAGTATAAACAAGGGTCAAACCTTGGTGGCCTTTGTGTGTTTGAAGTGAATTCATTGCTGTAGATAATGAGTCTCTAACACAGTAAATAAAGCTGGTGAATGTCTCAATGCCAGCGCCAAACTGAGCTCTTTCTCTTCCTTCCTCCATTCTCTTTTTTTGTTTGATTAATTCCTTGCAGCAGGGTTTCATTGTAGCCCAAGCTGGCCTTGAACTCTTGACCCTCCAAGTCCTGGGATCACAGCAAGGTGCCACATGCTCGGCTATGTGCTTTTTTATATTTTCATCTTTACTTTTGTATTTATCTTCCTTGGGAACTGAACAATAAGTTCATTTACTTTGTATCATATCACTCTTTTTACTGACATTTTTACTCATTCTTCCCTGTAGCTTTGGAGCCTGTCCTGGAACTAGCTCTTGTAGACCAGGCTGGCCTCAAACTCACAGAGATACCACTGCTTCAGCCTCCTGAGTGCTGGGTTTAAAGGCTTGCACCACCACTGCCTGGCTAGAATTTGTTTCCCTTATAAACTCTGTCTCGTACTCATCTTCTTTTACGGCCATTGTGCCTTTCCCTTGTCTATTGCAAAGCTGGGCCTTCAGAAGACCTGACGTCTACGTATGTAACCAACCCACACAGTCCCTTTGGCCTAAGAATTTTCTGAAAAATGCTTGTTTAACTAGTATTTTTAACTGAGTTACAGGCTCAGAGTGTGCAATGTAATTTAATTTTTTTTTTATCAGAATGGGTAAAGGAAACCCCCTTTTAGGTGTTTGGGAGACTATTATCTACATGATGAGTTTTTTACACATATTCTCTTCAGTTCCTTTTTCTTCTCTCTTTCTGTTTCTAGCATGAAAGGGCAAAGCATTTCTTCACTGATCTCTTCACAGAGCCTAGCTCACTGCTTGGAACAAAATTAACTGCTAGATAACATGAAAATGAATTAGGAAAGATTCAGTACATAAAATATTACCACATTAAAAATTAAGTTAGCTAAGATTTAATTGCTGTGAGACCTCTAGAACTGGAAAAAGCCCTTGGAATCTAAAATGAGAGAATTTGGAGGTTATTGTAATATCTTCAGAATAAGAGGAATGAAAACTAAATTTGGGAGAGGTTGTAACAGGGTCAAATATGTATTTTATCAGCTGAAGGTTAGTTGGGTATTATCCCGCTTTAGAAATGAAGAGCTACATTCCAGGGAGGGCAAACACCCTGCACAAGGTCAAAGAGCTGAGTCAAAGCTCAGTTCTAAGATCTCCTAGCTTCTGACCTCAGCTTTGTATTCTGAGTTATTGCCTTTCCTCTATTTAAGTTCAGGACACACAACATCTTTGGAGCCATCATTATGCATAATGAGTTATTCTGGTGCCAGCAACCAGGTGAGTAGCCAAGGAAGGCTCACATGTGCACACACATACATACGTACACATCTCTTTCAGTCTGGGCTAAAATTGAATTAATCTTGTATTCACTGCTAGTGAAAGCTGAATCCTTCCCTACCAGTGTTTGTGTTTAAGAATAAGTCAGTATACACACTCTGTAATTGAATGTCAAGAAATATGAAAATATATTGTTTTATTGCTACTGTTCATTGATTTATCGAAGTGATTTATTGGTGATGGACATGCAATGCAACAAATCACCTTGCTGACACCATCAGCTGCCTTAACTAGGTTGTCAGTTCACGACATTAAAGGTAATGGATGGTGATTATTTTACAGTAATGGGTTTAATCAGCGCTTTGAATGACTTAGCAGTCATGTCAGAGCACAGCTTGCTCATCGTTCATCAAAGCAGCATTTTGTTTATAAACATCATCTATAATTCATTTGATTGTTGACAATCATCAGCAAGGACCTCTCAGGCGAGTTTTATCAGGGATGGAAATGTGCACAGCTGCAGCATACTAAGGCACCCCTTGGGCGGCCTGAGTAGACACAGGTGGGGAAGGATGCCCTTGCCCTGCATCCCTACAGACACTTCTCCAATGCCTGGGCTTCTGGTCTTCCTGCTTCTTAGGAATAGAGTCATTTCCACTTTTATCTCCTCAGCTCCCCAACCCCCGCCACACATGCATACACATACTCCATGGTGTCTTCAGTAATCCAAGGAGACTGAAGCTCCAAAGTAAGCTATCAACAAGGAAAGCAGGAGACACATGACTTTGTCAGTTGAATTTATGCATCTGGGCTAAATGCCTGGTCTTATCTTTTCCTGAAACTGCACTGGGAGCCTGAACTGCTCTGTTAGCCAAGTTTGGGTATGTTCAGATGGGGATGCAGACCTCCAGGTTTCATAGCAGATTCTAGAACTTCCTATTGGAAAGATTACATAATGCCAAGGCCTTCTGTGGCCGTTTGCATGTGTAAAATGTCTCCCCGTAAAGAAAAGAATTCATTTCAGAAGCGTTTTATATATAGTCCTAATGAGTTTGGATGTTGTGCGAAACCTAAGCTGTAAAGAGGCAGGGATCTTGCATTTTGAAGGCAGCATACTCCCCATCCTAGTTTGCTTCTCTGTTGTTGAGATAAAACACTGAACAAACTAACTTAGAGAGGAAAGCATTTATTCTTCTTACAGGCTATATTTCCTTACAGTTCATTGCCAAGGGAAGTCAGTCGGGGCCTCCAGGCAGGATCCTCGAAGGTAGGTACTGAAGCAGTGATCATGGAGGGACACTGCTTATTGGCATGCTTCCCCTGGCTTCTCTTTCTTAGAAAACCCATGCTGACCTGCACATGGGTGCTACCACCCACAGTGAGCTAGGCCTTCCCACACCAGCCAGCAATCAAGAAAATGCCACAGAGCAGTCTCGGGGAGCAGTTGAGCTTTCCTCTTCCCAGGTAACTCTTGTTTGGGTCAGGTTGACAGATGCTAATCAGCATTCATGGTCGGAAAATAAGCTCTGCCTGATACTAACTGTTGGCTCTTAGGCACGCCATGAAACAAATGGCAAAATCTGGGAACTTGGAGCATTTTACACATCCTCCAGGTAGCCCAACAGGTCGAAGGGTGTCCTTTACAAGTGAATCAGTTGTCCCAAACCTCTTACTGGCAGCTGGTCTGGCCTTAAGAGTCTTTTTGCAGCTTGGATTGTCTGAGCATTGTCTTTATAGCTTGTCTTGTTTACTGGGAGAGGGGACTAGTGAATCTGATAAGTTTCAGGGACTTCCCAAAGCTATGCTGAATTGTTTGCTGTACCCCTTAGGAATCTTTCATCCAGGGTAGAGTGTTTCAATATCAGAGAAGACCGTTATACATCAAAACCCTAAATCGGCAAGAAAGGCAGTGAGAAGCAGAGAAACTTTGGTTCTTATAGTAACACAGCCCTGGCAGAGCCATTTTCATCTCTCAGCCTCATTTTCCCCACCTTCCCAGAGTTCCTGCCCTGACGTCCTTTGTGGTAGATGCCAAAGGATACTGATATCCGCTGACATCAAAGTCAGTTGATAGTGGTTTCCAAGCCAGGCGGTGGTGGCACACGCCTTTAATCCCAGCACTAGGGAGGCAGAGGCAGGTGGATCTCTGTGAGTTCGAGGCCAGCCTGGTCTACAAGAGCTAGTTCCAGGACAGGCTCCAAAGCTACAGAGAAACCCTGTCTCGAAAAACAAAACAAAACAAACAAACAAACAAAACAAACAAAATAAAAAAAAATAAAAAAAGATAGTGGTTTCCAGAATAAATAGTGTAACCTTCAAAGAATCTTTATATCAGAACTTTGGTGCAAATCAAGTAAGCATTAAGATAGATGTAAAAAAATAAAGTAGCATGCAATGGATGAATATGTATTTAAATTCCCCAAGATAAATTGATAATCATAGATTAAAATCATTTCTCAATTTTCCTTCTGCAATTCTAGCAAAACTTGCTGCATGAATTAAATTCATATAACACCGAGTTTCCTTTTATATGTTACTTTTTTTGTATGTCCCTCCCAACCATGCATACTCTCAGGGGAACAGGACCTCTACAATAGATACTTTAGGAGAGGTGTTAGTTAAGGGATGACTCTCAGGTGCATGAAGAAATTCATATAAATATTATAATAGTTATTGATTGCTAACATTGTGAACAACAGTCTTTTTCTAAATTGTATTGCATTTTTAAATTTAATATATTTTATCTCCCTTTTCCCCTGAACTTTAAAATGATTCTGGTGTTTGTATATTTTTCTGTTTTGGTTAGTCTAGAACAAGATTTTACTCTGTGTCCAGGCTAGCCTCAATCTCGTCATCTTCCTGCCATAGCCTCCTTAGTGTTTGGAGCAGAGTCATGCAACCTTCCTCCCAATATAAAATGATTTTCATATATTAATCAGTTTAATCATTATAACAAGCTTGAGCTAGATTTTTGTATTCTTTACCACTTTACATATTTTAAACACTTAACAGAATTCTGTCTTGTCCCTCTGTGACTTAATCATGATCATACAGCTGAAGGAGAGATTCGCACTCTTCCTCCCCTTGGAAATAGTTTTCATTACCTGGGTTCCACACACAGCATTCCATATGTGAATGAACCATTTCTCAGTGGTGTTGAAGGGAGAGAAAATGCCAATAAACCGGCTGGCCTGGAAATCACAAAAGGATAGTTCCAAACATTATAGCCTGATCTACTGAAGGCAAGCTGGCTGACCATACCCTTGAACCTGGCCAACTCCTGGGTACACATAATTTGAGATGTTTGAGAGTCACCATCATGCCTTGGAAGAATCAGAAAGTAGGCATGGATGCACAATCCTGAGGAGTGGCAGAGCTTTGAAGAGAGAGAGCAAAAGAAAACCCTTAAAGAGAGCAAGGAAGGCTCTAAATCATTTTTGATGTAGTTGGAAGAAAGTGTTGACACAGCATAGTCAACAACACACACTTTATTAGTTAAACATTTTTTCCACCTAGTTTATCATCTGTAAAAAGCTAGGAAATCCTCAGATGTAAACACCCAGTGTGAAGAAAATAGGGGACTTTAAAAGGGAGGTTTGCTGTGTCGGAAACAGCCCTATTTCCTCACCTCTCCAAAAGGCAACAAGAACTGCTTGCCTCACTCTGGTTCCAGGAAATATTAACACATAAGTCTTTCCTCTGCCCAAACCATCCTTCTTAAGCCCCAGAGACTGGGTAGGGCCCTCAGGAAGGAAACAAGAAAGGGGAGGGAGTCTGTACTATACACTGGTTCAATTTGTCACAGGTTCGATATCTACCACTTCAGCGTTTAGCTTTACTTGCTAGGCTGTGTGCCCTTCACAGTGTCCAAGAGCACATCTGCTCCACACAACAAAGCCCCACTTTGAAGGAGTGTTTTTCCTTACCAAAATCTATCATCATCACTTGGGAGAAAAGAACTGCACACCAACAACCAGGAAATAAATATACATGGGTTTCTTAAAGCCAATGATAGAATCTGGGATTGTTCTTTGCCTACAAACACACACATGCTTGAGTAACAGTGCTTCAAAGGCACTTCAGTAATTTTTTTTGAAGACTGATGTTTAAGGCTCAGAGCTGTCTGTGACATTTCAGCCAAATAAACAGTGTTCTGTGAGGGCCTCCACGTAGGTAAGATAGGCTTCTGAATGAAGGCACAAACAGCAGAGGACTGGGTGAGCAAGCAAACTGCAAGAAAAAGCCTGAACTTGCTAAATAATGTTTTGCACTAAGGTGGACCTTGGGAAAATAATAGCACAAAAGGCTGAGGACAGCTTTGGAAGCTCAAACTCCACTAGCAAGGCTGGACAGCGAGGAAACCCCCATCCTGAGTATAATTTGATTTTGCTACAAGGGTGTATATTTAATCACTGTCTGAAAGCATGCTAATATTATTGTAATTTTTGATGAATAGCATATGATTTATACCTAATTTCCCCTCCTATAAAAATAAATGGATGGGTAAAGTTTGACAAAATGATGGAAAAAAATATCAATTTGCTGCACTGTGGATTTCCTTCCATAAAGATGAGGGGTAGCAAAGTCTGCAGATGAGCTTTCTCTGAAATGTGCCATGTGGTAGATACAAAGGCTGAACCGATACTGCAGTTTTAAACCATATTTTTTACATTTGCTTATGTATCTGTGTGTGTGTGTGTGTGTGTGTGTGTGTGCACAGACATAGATTTATTGTGTGGAATTCAGAGGATAACTAGTGGAAATTGGTCTTCTCCTCACACTGTGTGGGTCCTGAGGTCAAACTCTGATGTCTTTACACACTAAGGTATAGTGTTTCTCAACCTGTGGGTCATGACCTCTTCAGAAGTTAAGCAACCCTTTCAAAGAGGTTGCATAAGACCACCGAAAACATAGATATTTATAATGCAATTCATAACTACAGTTATGAAATAGTATGGAAAATAATTTTATGGTTGGAGGTCACCACAACACAAAGGACTGTATTAAAATGTCACAGCATTAGGAAGGTTGAGAAGCACTGCACTAAGGCATTTTGCCACCCTAATTCTCAGTTGTAGGTGGTGTATATCCACAGCTTATTTGAGCTAACTTGGAATCTTTAATAGAAACAACATATCACACATTTTCCTTGTAAATCTTTAAGTTCAAATGAAAGAACAGAGATATTTGGAATGTTACTTGCTGCCTTTCCGGGATGAATTAAGCTTTTGGTTTACTGCTGTCTAACTGTGTGTATTAACATGTGTACATTAAGGGGCATACAACCTATAGCTGAGTTTGTGTGTTATGACTTTTATTGCATCATCTGCCCAGCTATGCATAACTCCTGGTGAAGTCCTTTGTCGCATTGACTGTGGGATTAGCCACATGACTTGCTTTGGTGAATGGGAAAGATGCAATTGGAAGCCTTGATTATACACTGGTTTAGCTTCTTTTAGGATAAAAGACCACATTTATGAATATATATAGTCATCCCATTCATATGAGCCAGGCCTTTTTTGACCTGGGAGCCACATGACATAGCATTAAGGTATAAATGGTTCCCAGGAGAACCCAGCAGGAGTCCTTAACCAACCAAAAATTTATGACATAAATTGTTATTGTAAGGCACTAAAAAAAGTTCAAGTGTAATTGATAGAATTTTATAAACCTAATTTTTCATTTAATTTACTGAGAACAATTTTATATGTTCTTAGTTAGAATCAGTAACCAAATTCAATCACTATACTTTGATTATATTGCATTTGAACATATGTGATATTCTTTTGACTAAGATCTCAGTGTGTGGCATGCTTACAATTTATTTTTTCTCACTCACGTGATGACTCTATCAATATGTCTACGTGTAATTTGAGGAATATGAACAAATATTTAAGCATGTTTATGTATCGCTATATTGCCAATGGAGAAAAATGGATATATAACAAACTCTTGCTTGCAAATAGTTGATAATTTGAAGTATTTATTGAACAAGAATTGTAAAATAAAGAGATTTTTATGATAGAAAATAGCCCTTAAGCTACAGATCCAGTGTCCAGTGCAGCCAGAAAATATTGAAAAAGACTGGTGCTAGTATTCCTTGTCCCCTGCCTCATACATTGCTGCTTGTCTTGAAGTATGAAGAAATGGGTATTTACTTTGAATTCAGTATTGCTACATCCAACCTGATGTCCACGTCAATGCTTCTGATTTCCTAATTACAGCCAAATGCGAGGCACCAACTAGCCAGACTGATGCATCTATATTGCATTGGCAGTTCACCATATTTCTAATCCACTTAGATGCGTATGTTCACAAAAAAAATCTGTCTTGTCTCAGTTACAATATATAACCATATTCTGATCTTTGTGATAAGAAATAATTGTGGACATTCTACTACTTTAAGGTTTTTCCCTTTGTTTCATCATGTAAATAAGAATCATTCAGAGAGGACCACACTACTCTTTGCCATGTACTACCATTCTTCATTAGAGCTAATCCAATATTCCATTTAGGTTTGAATTGAAATGTTTTAAAAAAGGTAAAGGGATCAAGATAACAATTTCTTTTCCCATTAACCTCGAGGGCAACTTCTTTTGTGTTTAGTTTTCTTTGAATAAGGGCAGTACATTGTAATCTTCATTTTTAATTAGGGTTTAAAGCATATTTTATCTCCCAGTTAAAGCACATTATTCATGTTTAATAGAGTAAATGAACAACCTTAGGGATATCAGCTTCAGACTGAAGCCATGGATCTAAGCTATTAGGATTACAACAACTAAGATCTACCAAAGCTGCAAAAGATACTTAGTAGTTTCAACATTTCATCTTCACTGCTTTGCACGGCTAGCTGACTTGAGTGCTTCTCATGTGACTTTAATTTTCCCCACAATGTCATTCTCTCAGTTTTGGGAGAATTCAAGAAGAAAGAGGTCCCAAATTATTTGAGCACTATCTACAGCCCTTCAAAAGGATACTTTTCTCTCCCATTTTACAGGTAACACAAGACACTGGGGAAAGCATTCAGAGGAAAATGTTTATAGAGCCGACATTTAACTCTCTTGGAAGTGAAGCATACTACCTTTAAAACTAAATAGTCAGAATTCCTGAATTCTGTTATAG
This sequence comes from Microtus oregoni, assembly GCF_018167655.1. NCBI lineage: Eukaryota > Metazoa > Chordata > Mammalia > Rodentia > Cricetidae > Microtus > Microtus oregoni. Next base: position 19,424,016 of record NW_024543093.1, on the reverse strand, counting down.
TCCTTGGGAGGTTTTGAGCAAATACCTGAGCCAAAAAGGTTAAAACACCGTTCTTACTTTCATTGAGGTAACTTTGCTTTCCCTACTGATTGCATGGGACTGATAGGAAAAGCAATTAAAAAATACTTCTAAAGCTGAAACATCTTATAGAAACACACTGTCCTAAACCACAGATTCTGAAAGAGTCATGGAAGTGTATTGGTCTTCCCATGAGTGAGGAAGAGCAGGGCTCCTGATAAGGCCCTTGAAACTTAGCCTATGTTTTTACATTTTGCTTTGTTTATTTTTTTTGTTTGTTTTGATTTTTGAGACAGGGTGTCTCTCTAAACAGGGTGCCTCTCTGTAGCTCTGGTTGTCCTGGAACTTCTTCTCTAGACAAGGATTGCCTCAAACTCATAGAGATCCACCTGCTTCTGCCCCCAAGTGCTGGGATTAAAGGCGTGTGCCACCACTGCCTGGCCTCCTGTTTCTCCTTTTCATTCTTATTCATTCTTTACTTCCTTTTTCAAAGTGGACCTTCGTATCTTCTCCTCACTAAACTTTAATAATAAAGGCCAAGCTTCACTCCTGAAGGACAGTGTTTGAGTACTGATGATTTAAGAACACATATTCTCAATTAGTCAGGGAAGAACTGAGGTGAATTAGAGGGTTTCTAAACTTACAGTGGAGCCTGTGACTGGAACCAGTGGTTTCTATGAATGAGTTCTGTAAGCCAAAGCCCCCCTGTCCACCAAGCTCTCAGGTCCCCGCCCCCCCCAACCTTTTATATTTCTGCAACAGCTTCATCTCTGTTCATTATCCTTCCTGCCAAGAACTGGATGCAAAATGACACAGAGCATTTTCATGGTTGATTTTCACTATGTGTGACTGACTTTGTTTCAGAGGTTCCTCAGGCTCCCCATCTGATGGTATCTGATGGAGAGATGGCATTTGCTCAGGCTCCTGTCTGACCACTGACAAGGGCATCTGTTTGTTTCCTACAATGCTTTGTGCTGACTGGAGATGCTAGTTCACTGTCAGAGACCTTGGAGACTTTTCTCCTCCAGAGGCAGTATTTACTTAGTTGAATAAATGAAATATTTTTATTAGAGTCAACGGTATACTATTGCTGTGTTTGTAGCACAAAAATGACCAATACTCTGTTTTAACTCATTATCTTTCTGTATATATGTTTATCTTTTAAAATGTGAAATAAACCTTATATATCCACCCTCCCTAAGCTCTCTAAAGAGATACACTGTGTGTGTTTGGTATTATAAACTTCTCCTTTTCTCCCGAGACCTTGAGTGAACTTTATACTGGGTGGAATGAAATGGTGATCTAGCCAAACCTTCACTCTTTCTCTGGAAATTTTAAACAGTGTAATTAGAATTTGAGTACCAATTGCACTCCACTGGCCTAATATGTCTTCTCTCACATTGATTTTGCTCACCTTGGAGGTGGAATTGGAAAGCAATTTAAATAATTTCATAACCTAGGTTCCTATGGTAATCTGGGATGGAGAGTTTGAGATTTGCTCCCTTCATATCTCAGTCCTGAGAAGTTGCTTTATTTGTCCCCGTCTTTAACAGAAGCTTGGGGTGTGGTGGAAGGAACATGTGTAGGATGTGAGCTTCTGGGGACAGGAAGCTCTGAAGCTTGTATCTGCCTGTGGAAGGCCCAAGCACAGATAATTGTAATACTTATGTTCAAAGTCTAATGAAGCATTGGGTAGTTTGACGTCTGACCACCAAGACAGAGCCACTTATTTATGGATATTCAAGTATCCCTAGGGGATCTCAGCTAGTCTAAGTCTTTAACTATGAAGGCGCCACATCCATGAATATTGACTTCAGGACCCCTCAAATAATACAAAGATATACACTAGCAAATAATTTTAAAAAGATAATATTTGTTCTTATATAAGAAGCTTCAAAGAATCATCTATTTTATATTTACATAAAATTATATACAATATTCACATATATTAATATATATTTCCCTTAGTTATGGTTTCTGTCTTAGTTAGGGTTTACTGTTAAGGGACACCATAACCACAGCAACTTTTATAAAGAAAACATTTAATTGGGATGGCTCGCTTACAGTTTGAAAGGTTCAGTCCATTGTCATCATTGTTGGAAGCATGGTGGTGTGCAGGCAGACGTGGTACTGTATCTGAGAGTGTTGCATTTTGCAGGCAATAAGAAATTGACGATCTGTCACACTGAGAGAAGCTTGAGAAAAAGAGACCCCAAAGCCTGCCCCAACAGTGTCACACTTCCACCAACAAGACCACACCATCTAATAGTGCCACTCCCTTTGTGGGCCATTTTTGTAAACTACCACAATAATATCTTACATATGTATGTAATATATGTACTGCACTACTTGGGCTGATACAAGAAACATGAGCTTGCAGAAACCTCAGTACCAGTCAAGAAATCATCTTTTGAAGGCTTGGTCAGGGTGATCCTAGTGGCTCCTTAAACAATTGATTATTGATGTAGCCCTTGATACCCCTGTGGGCTTCTATTGCTAAAGAGGCCACACAGTTAGGATACATGATTTGGGTGACTTGAGCTGGATCTGACCTGAAAGCCTCTTTCCTATGATCTACCTTTTATGGTTCCGGAAAATACTACGCAAGTTGCTAACAGGAAGGGGAGCAATTAAATAATCCAATGCAGCTTTAATACCTGTGAAGTGTCACAATTATGACATGGCAAGATATGCATAGAGATGAAATACGTGACACTTGTATGTCGGTGGCAATCAACACCTGTGTAGCTGGACTTAAAAGGCCGGCTCAAGAGAAGAAAAACATTCCTGGTACTGGAAATCTAGCCAGTACTTGAGGGTGAGGTCATAGACCTTAGAAAAGAATACATTACTGCCACTTTGCTAGAGCAATTCAATCTTCACGGGGTTCTAAATTTTATTCTTGTACCTACAGATAAGTGTAGCCACCACCCATCATCAAGGAAGCTTCTTTTTACATAAAAGGAGGCAGTTTGTGGTCATAGAAAACCACAACTGGACACAACACAGGGACCAGTAGATTATGAGGAGTACAGCCTCAGTGGCTACATCTGTATCACAGCTCCTGCATTTATAGTTCAGAAAACATTGCAGAAGAGGGGGCAGAGTGATAGTAACAGGCAGAATACCAGGAACTTTCCTTTGAAATTTCCCCTAGAAATGGCTACCCCAAGACAGGAACAGTGCAATGTCATTGTACATGTTAACACGGAAGGGTGAAAATTTTGAAGTGGTCCCACTCCAGGATAAAGAACTACAGTTACCAAGTTCTGGGAAAAGGAGAATTTGGTCATCTAGGGCAGAGTGGTCAGCTTTGAAATCATGCACACAAAACAACAAAAACAGATTCAGCAAGCTATATAGATCTATATAATATACAATAATATGAAAGTCCATACATTATATATATATATTATATATATATATTATATATATATATTGTGTAACCATTATGATCACAGAAAAAGGTTATAAATTTGCAAGTGGGAGTTTCGTAGAAGGGATCTGAAGGAGAGTAACGAGAGGGTACTTTAAAGTATTATTAATGGATACATGTATACAATTTGTAGTCAACATATCAGGGCAATTAACATTTCTTCTTTAAACACTCTCCCTCTTAAATTTTGTAACCTTCAAACTCTCTACTAACATTTTGAATCTTGTATATTATGCTGGTTGAATCTGGCAATATATGGTTTTGAGCCTACTTTGTATAAAATATGATCACTTTTATGACATATGTAGATCCCCCTGGGACCAAGTCACCACTGTCATGTGCTGGACAAGAAGCAACCATCTTGCATTTGCCTTAATAGTCCTTTTCCACGCCAATATCATTCTGATTCTTTTAAAATTTAAGTGAGAGTTACTGGAGAGATGGTTCAGCAGTCAGAGAACTGGCTGCTTTTCTAGAGAATGTGGGTTTGATTTCCACCACCCACACAGCACCTCATAACCATCTGTAACCTCAGTCCCAGGGGAATCCAATGCCCTCTTTTGGCAGATAAGTGTGTGTATACAGATACACATACAAACAAGATAAACAGAAATTAATTAATAATTAAAGAGTCTAAGTCAACACATTTCCAAAGTTCTAGTTTTAATCCAGTTGAGCGGGATCAGCAAGTGAAACATGATGACCCAAAATCAAAACAAGGAACCTATAATGGAAGGAGGGTACCAATTTTTAAAAGCTGTTTTCTGCTCTACACACACACACACACACGGGGGGGGGGGGGGAGAGAGGCATGCAGCCACATACACACACATACAAACACACACTTACACATACAGAGGCATGTACACACACATGCATGCACACATGCACACACACATGCATGCACACATGTACACACACATGCACGCACACATGTACACACACATACAAACACACACAGAGGCATGCACACATATGCATACACACATGCATACAAACAGAGAGGGATGCACACACATGCAGGCACACATGTGTACACACCAACACATATGCACAAATGCACATGCACACACATTAATAAATAAATAAATATGTTCTGGTTTTGACTAAAAGCCCAAGTCTTCAGAGCTCTAAGGCTCTAACTGTTGTGCACCATGCAGGACCCTTAACTTCCTTATTGTTCATCATTGTGCTTACTTGCCCTGAGCTCTGCTGGCCTGCTCTCTGTTCAGCAGACACAGTAGTCTTTGCTTTTGTATTATTCATTGCCTGTAGTTTTCTTTCTTCTGTGTATGTATAGCTTATTCCTTCACTGATATCCGTTCGCCTTTCCTGTGACACCATAGCCTGCCTGTTCTACCCCAACAGTCATTATTCTACTTACAATGAATTTTTATGCTTCTCTATAGCCCTTTTCACAATCTGATACACATTTACTCAGTGTTTTTCTGGCTAGCCCCTCAGAATATAAGACCAGTGTGCACGAGGGATTCTATTGTTTTGTAGCCCCAGATTGTAGTCATGGTCCCAAGTTTGTCTACATTCAAATTCGTTGAAGATAAGAGTGTAATAAAAATGATTTGTTCTCTCCAGATGCAGAAAAACCCTACATGGAGAATATATGGGTATATTCAGGATCATCCAAATTGCAGTATGTGTATTTGTGTCTACAGGCTATATAAAGGCATGTAGAAGAATCTACGTGCATATGCCAGTGTCTCACCTCATTTCGATGTGCTTAGCAACAAGGATACTGTAAAACCCCTTCATTCCCCTGCGGTTGAATTTGGTGCCACAGCCAATAATCTCTTCTTGTCTCTGTCTGATGTTTTGTATGGCTCTAATCAGTATTTGTTGGCTTTATTCTATTTTCTTCCTTTAAAGAAGCAAGATTATGGAGCTTTTCCTTAGCATGTTGAGTAATATTCTCTGAATTATATTTTAGCAGTGACAACAGTTTATCTGAGCTGTCCTATGCCTTTTTCCCATGACATCTGTGCGAGTTCTTTTAACCACGTTCTCATTACTCTCCAATTATGTAAAACTATGTTCTATTAAATATAATTTCTTCTGTTAGCCACAGGGTGGCATCCATGCTCTGTGCTACCCTTTTAATGACTGATGGATTACAAGGTCACTTTGAGTGGATAAATAGCCTGTGGATTCTTTCCAGTGAGGCTATCCCTCTGATTTTCATATTAACATTTGTAAATTGCAGAACTTATTATGCTACCCCACCTGTACCTCATTTTGCTTCCAGCACCTCCAGTCCTTTTCTGCAGGAATCCAAGATGACTCTATCAGGTGGCCTTGTTTTAATATTCAACTCAGTCATAGAGGCTGTAATGAAAGCCAACAGCTGACACTGCCTTGCTATTTATTTCAACTCAACCATCACTGGAAGGCTTGCCAGCAGCCTTCCGCACAGGGCTCTGAATGCTTGCTGGCAAAAGCTAAACTGAATAGCAAGTCGGGTCATTCACCCCAATAGGTTTGTGCCAGGGGACGCTAGTCCTTTAGACTAGTCGTTGAGGTAGTCAAAACGTCTATTTAATATTTAAACACCACATTGATTATTGAAAACACACCTGAGCAGAAGACATACTTTTTGAGAAAGTTCAGATCTGCTGAAGTACTGTATGATGCAGGATTTTCTCCTTCAGTGCTTGAGATGGTACACACATTTCATTCATTTATTCAGGCAATAGAATGAATACTCGTTTCGTTTATGACAGGCTCATACATAACTATACCTTTTATAACAGTTTTTCAGACATTATCTTCTTACTGTATCCACAAGGAAAGTGAATTAATAGTTAATAATGCTATCAATTAATTGAAAGCAAAACTGAGAGCAAACTCTTCAAGCAGAACAAACATGGGGGATTTTAAGCTGCTTTGATTCCTCTTTTACCATCTCATAGCTGTGCACTGGGTGACACTGATGTGCCCTATTGTCTGGTGACCTGTACTCAAAAAGAGTCTATTTTCTTACCTGTCCCTGTGGGATAAGTGCAGAAGGTAAATTGCTGGCCTTGCTAGATGTACCCCTTTCTCCTTTAACCTACTCAACCCTGCCTGTAATCATCTTAATAAAACCTACCTGTCACTTTTTTCCTCTGAAAAATAGAATATCATGAAAAAACATTTCACTGAATTCTTATCTGTCACCGACCCTTTATAATTAATTTCCCAAAACTTATTTTTTCCCCTCTAGGTAAAATGCCTTAGGGACTCTGAAGTTTGTGGTTACTTATAAATAATGAAAATCTCAGTTCTTCTTAACTGATAAATATAAACTCAATATGAAAACTCAGATGTCTATCCCAATATCAAGATTTTAATTTTATTTAGTGCAGATACTCCACTGCAATGGTACTCCCTGCATTGGAGTTTTAATTAGATGCCCCTTCCTTACATGTGTTCCTATTGTTCTGCTACTCCCCAGATGCAGCTGCTGGCCTTTTCAGGGTTGTGGTGCATGGTAAGAGGAGGGGCAGTGGAGTACAAACATCCTCACAATAGCATCTGAAGGTAGCTTTGTTTTCGTTCTGTCTGAGAGATGGAGAAGTCCCTCAAGGCGCCTGTGGGTTATTAAGGCTCCATAGCTGAGCACTCCGTCATAATGCTTTTATAAATCTCACACCTGGTCCCTCCAATCTCTTTCTGGGGTTGATATTACTTTTGACAGTGTATTCCATATAGATCCTCTGTGGAGATGTCGTTGCCCTTGGAAGCAAATCTTGACCTAGGAAAATTTAACTATTTGAGATTTGTGCATCTTGGATCATCAATGCCAGGGGAGAAATGTAGTCATCCTGGATACCATAAGATACACAAACTAGCGTCAGAAGTCACTTCTCTAAAGAAGAGGTTGCATCTTTGGGATCTTTGGGACATCCTCTTTGGAAGTTTGCTGTGTTCACTGTTGATGTTTCATTTCTGCAGCACACTTGGTCCTTCCGGGTCCAGCTGTCAACATGTTCCTTTGACACTCATGCAGAAAATCTGCTTCTTTGCTGTTGATCTTTTGTATTTTATAGTTATTGATTGATCCCCAGATGTAAGTTCTATCACACACAGCTTTTAAAGATTGGTACTATTCCATCTTTGAAACGTATTTGATGAAATAGTTCCGATTATCTAGGTATTCCACTGAGACTAAAAGATTCCCTGAGGCTTTTGTTTAATCTGCTGGAGTGCAGTGGAGCCACAAGTCAGTGAAGACCTTTCTGACAGCATCCTCAGGAGCTCAGGGTTTGGCTCTGCTTTTGTCCAGGGGGGGTTTTATTGATTGGTAGGACCACGTGGGAGATGAGAAGGACCTCTGACAGGAAGGCTGGTGAGATGTATCTGGTGACTTTCCTATCAACTGCCTGCAGAACTTCACTGAAGGACAAAGAATAGTTTTAGGTAAAGCAACTGTTATGTGAGCCACATTAGTTCTTTGTCCTCTCAGGGGGAAAAAATGCCCTACCATGTCAGAAGGCTGATCTGTATTTTAAATACTATGCTCACGTAGGAAAAAACATTTAAAAAATGAATAAAAGCAAACCAATACCTAGACAAACCACAGTGAAATGTAGATATTGTCTTTAAAATAATAGATGTGGGATGGATGTGGTGGCTAACAGCTTTAATCCCAGTGCTCTGGACGCAGAGTCAGGCATACCTCTATGAGTTCAAGGCTAGCCTTGTCTACCTAGTGAGTTTGAGGCCAGCCTGAGCTACAGGAGATCTTGCATCGCATGCAAATTTTGGGCATAGGTTGTGGCTTAGATTAGTGAGTGAGCATTGATAAGAACTTGTGTTCAGTCTCTAATATTGCAATGAAAATAAAGTACAGAAACCATCCCAGACAAAGTGCTTTAGATTTGCTCTGAAGACGACTCATCAGATGATGTGCACATATGAAAGCTTACACCACGCTGTATTAATTAATTAATTAATTGTTTTTTATTTATGCTAAAGTTTAATTAGAAAGTAAATGCAATACATTTGAATATGTTTGTTCTGTTAATATGTGTGCAGGAAGGTTTAGAGTTGAAGGATCATGATGTTCATTAAACTAATGAGTGATGATAGATAATCATAAGTAGTTATAATGATAAAGAAGCACATATTATAGTGTTTATGCTCATTGCAATTTGGAAATCTAACTTTAGAAAGCAGTTTGGGAGATTTTAAAAAAAATATCAGCATTGAGGATAAAAATAACATATAATGAGAATTCTGTTGACCATTTTGTACCCAAAGAAAAATGTTTTTACTGTTTGCTAGAGACATCTTACAAATGCCCAGAGCAGTATTAATTACAATGATACAAAACTAGAGATCCTGAAACTTCCAGCAACAATGAAATGAAAAAATGGTGACATAAGCACACAATGGATTAGCACTGAATGCTATACAGCATTGGAAATAGACTGCCTCCCACTGCAGACGCCAGTTTCCATGATAGTCATAAATGCAACCGTGAATGAATGAAACCAGAATTAAAGAAAATATTATTTATTTTTATTTAATTGGGGTATACATTATTCAGTACTGAAACATATTAATAAAAACTAGTTCCTGCTTTCCTGCACGAGCCAAGGACTGGCTATCTGTATGAAAGAGAGTGATGCCTGGGCCTGAGAAGAGTACCTTAAAGATCTGTAGGTTGGTAAGAGTCCAAACCTTGAACTGCCAGGCAATTCTCTGGATCCTGATATTGTATTAATTCACCAGGCTGAAGGTGTATGCTTTGATCACTTTCTACATGTGTGTTTTATATCACTACTAGAGACAGGTTTAGAAAATAGGACAAACTGATGTTTCCAGATGCTATGTGGGGAAAAAAAAAGACTGAACGCATAAGATTAAAAACAGAGAGTGACAGTAGGAACTTGCTGCAGTCTAGGTGGTAGCAATGTGGGATGGAGTATTGCCAGGGAAATCCAAGCAAGTGATGGAAAGTGTATACAGACCAAGCCCCAGTCTTTCCAACAGATGCAAAACAAAGTCTTAGTTTGCTGAGCAGGTGGCTATGTAGTCTCCATGGATGGAGCTGGAGGACATGGAAGAAACAGCTTTGAAGGGAGTAATCATCCATTCACTGTTAGAGGGTAGAGGGAGACGACAAGGAGACCAGGACTATATCTCAAGTCATTCAGAAAAATGTGGGAAGAAAAAAAAAGTTGGTTCTGTTTGTTTGTTTTTTCAAGAAGGGGGAATTAGTCAAGTAAGACAAAGAAAATAAACAGCATTGTGTAGATCAGTAAGATGAAAATCATAGCAATCGAACGAAGAGTGGCAATGCGACTGTTTCAAGCAATGGAAGTGGGGAAAGAGTGGGACCAGCAGACTATAAAATAGATAAAGAAGACAAAACTAATGGGTAGGTTGGATTAGATTGATAAAATCTCTGGGGAATTCAGTTTTCTAAATTTCCTATTGGAATCCCACACATATCCCCAGGTTCTCTTTCTCCTGACTTCTGTTAGTGATGGAGGAAGGTCATTGGTTAAAAAAAATAAAGAAACTGCTTGGCTGGCCCTCATAGGTTAGAACACAGGTGGGTGGAGTAAACAGAACAGAATGCTGGGAGGAAGAGGAAGTGAGCTCAGCTCTCCTCTCGGGAGCAGACGCCTCAGAAGAGATGCCATGCCCCGCTCCCGGGCAGACACATGCGATGAAGCTCCAACCCAGGATGGGCGTAGGGTAGAATCTTTCCGGTAAGACCGATGCTCACAGATTATTAGAGATGGGTTGATCGGGATATCAGAATTAGCCAGTAAGGGCTAGAGCTAAAGGGGCAAGCAGTGTTTAAATGAATAAAATTTGTGTGTTGTTATTTGGGGCATAAGCTAGCCAGGCGGCCAGAGTGCTGGGGATGCAGCCCCGCCGCTCTGATTACTACATGTTAGGATAAAAATGTGATAAGTTTCTTTGTCATTAGACTTCCAGCATAGGACCTGTAAATGGAAACTCTTGTTCCAGATATGGAAGGACAGAGACATGAGGGTTGAAGGCTGGAGGGCTTTACCTATGGCAAAGTTTGCCCATCACTATACAATGTCAGAAGGGAAGCAAAGGAGCCTGGGACTATAGAGTCGTCCATGATTTCAGAGTACAGAGATGGCAGCAGCCTGTAGTTCTCCTCTGACTGTCTCATCTTAGGAGAGCTCACACACATCCCAGCAACTTCCTAAGACTTCAGCTTTCCACATCAAAACTCTTTCAGATGGAAAGTTAAAAAAGAGAATTCAAAACACAAATAAGGAAGAAAAAGAGTCTTTTTCTAGCTGATGTAGAAGAAAGGTGAACTGCTTTCAGGGATGAGAACTTTAAGCAGAAAGGAATATAGGTAATATTGAGCACATTGTCACCCTGGTCAAAGGACTAGTTGCATAAGGAGGAACATTTCATATTGTGTGTGTAAGACAACATGGAGCACAGGGGAGAAATTTAATAATCTAACAATTTTAACATAAAAATAGGGATAATGGAATACCCTGGAAGCCCAGAACTCAGATGTAGGAAGATGTTCTCAGAAAAGGAAGAGACAAGGTGAGTCTCTAGGACACATCTGGTCTAGCCAGCTGTGGAAGGGAAAGGGAAAGTGCTTTCACAAATTCCCGACTGGTGAACTTGGCAGCTTTACTGTTTGTCACAGTGTGTCTGCTTCTAAACACGTGCATGGGAGCATCCACATCCCTGTGGTTTGCCTGATATGTGATGTTAATTAATATGTACATCCCTTTGTTTTCTGTGAAGTGCTTTGTCCTTCTTGGTAAAGTGCATGATGCAAATGTAACTTACTCTGTCGTTTGTGCTATGTATGGGGGAGGGGGAGTGATTTACTTTTGCCATTGGGCTCCTGTGTACATTACAAGTGCTTCTGTGGTGGGAGGTGATAACCTGACTTCTTATGGAAGAAGTTACCAGGGTAGAGTGGTCTCCAGTGCTAGGTTCCAAAGATCTCACTCAAAGTTACATCACGATCAAATTCTGTCTCTTTGGGAACGCTTCTCAACCTCTCCTTGTCCTGGTTTCCTGCTCTCTAAATGGCGGGGAACAGTGAACTAAAAATGAGAAGACACTTGATAAAAGTGAGGAACATCCACACAACAAACATTCCAGACCTTGTGAGTCTATAATGTGGGTCAGTCCTGCCCCTCAAACAGCCTTCTGGACCTCCTGGAAGAGGCATATATAAACTGAGGGGTAGGGGTTACTGTATCTGGTCTCTAGCTGTGGTACTATTACTGCATTGGCTGGTTTGTATGTGATTCTAGAATGAGACGAATTTTATTTCTGATGAAGTCGCCATGGTCTCCTGTAGTCTCACTATTTTTTTTTTAAGTGCACTGTCCATTTTGCCAATTTGTTTCCATAGAAACCACTGAAATTTTACAGCTTGTTTAAGTGGAACGGCAAAGAGGCACAGGTTTTTGTGGATATTAAATGAGTTTATGCCGCTAAGCACTTCGTGTCCAGCGCAGGAAAATATGGTGGATAAACTCCAGCCATTACTATGATAATTATGTATATTTTTATACTATGATGATAAAATATCTTTTATGTATTTGTTTTTATTTTTCTATCCCACTACGCTTCTACCACCCACTCAGTTTGCTCATGTCCAACATGACTGCATTCAAACAGACTATCTGTGAAGAATAAGTAAATACATTTTCTTCCCTTCATCCAGAGCTATTTGTCAGCTGTGGACAACAAATTCATCGTTAATCCAATGTTTCAGAATAGAAGTTCCACTTTAAACAGTTGAGTCTTCTCAATGATTACAAACAGTAGGGAAGCTCTCTCCTCAACATCTGGGACAGATGCTGACTTTACTTCTGCCTCTGGTGTAAGCATGTTACCTGGAGATTGCTTTCTGGGGAGAGACAGAATAAAGACAAGAAAATAGAAAGAGAAACAAGCATAAAAGATGGAAGAAGATACACCCATGGCCCAAGTTTTCTGAGATTTCCGATAGGTTCTGCCCTACTTCTTGACCCACCTTTGCCCCGTTCTCTGGTGGAAGGATAATGTATGACAACATTGGCTTTGGGTTCTATGTTTTGAAAGTAGAAGTGACAGTGGCAACTATGTGATTTTAGACAGCAGTCTGGTTTTATTTTTTGACAAGGTCTTTCTCATTTTTTCTGTCATACCCCCCCCCACACACTTAATTTTTTAAGTGCATTGTTCATTTGGCCTATTTGTTTCCATGAACACCATTGACAATTTACAGGTCCTTTAAAGCATCTGAGAGGAGGTATAGTAATAAATAAAGACCTGACATGGCTTATAGATAGCAAAAGGGCTTTTGAGAGCCTGCCTCCATTAGTCAAGTCACCACCTAGAGTTTTAGGCCTTACAGTAAGATGATTAAAGACCACTGGGCTTCTCTCAGTTTCTTCCTGGATGAGACTGGTAGAAGGAGGAGAAGATGCATTGATGTCTGATACTATGATATGATGAAAATGAAGCCAGATTTAGAAAAAATGTGTAGAGGGTTCCCTCCCCCCCAAAAAAACCTATGGATTACTAACTGGGCTCTGCCCCCCCTCCCCAATCTGTTACCACTCTTACATGGGTAACTAGGGAAACTGTGGCTCCCAAAATGATTACAAACAGCAGGGAAGAAAGAACTAGAGATTTCATTATTTTTGTTGTCGGTGAAGGGAAGGTATAGCACACTGACGTGGAAGTGCTGTGTGTAGGAATTGGGAATTCACAAGGACCATATCTGGCACTGCAGGGGAGTCATCCCTGCAGTATTCACAATAAAGGAGGCAGGGCAAGAATTGGTTGATGGGGTCCTGTACTGTTGGGGGAGACCGCTAGTTTGTGTCCCTACTGCTCTGACTTGAAGTAATCACACAAAACTATATTATTTACAATACTGTTTGGCTAATAGCGTAAGCATATTTTTAGCTAGCTCTTATATCTCAAACTAACCCATCTTTATTAATCTGTGTATTGCCATGTGGCTGTGGCCTACCAGGTAAAATTTTTATTTGGTGTCTGCAGCATCTGTCTCCAGCAAGGATATATAGCTTCTCACTGACTCTGCCTACTCTCTCTATCTATATCTCTTACAGCCTGGCTATATTCTGTTAAACCATAGGCCAAAAGCAGCTTCTTTATAACCAATAAAAGCAACACATATACAGAAGGGCTTTCCACACCACTGGACCACCAAGGACAGAGGTTGGCTCAAAGGAAGAGGGTTCTTCAATTCAGATCTCTGAATCTCCTCCTCCACTTCCATCCCCTTGTTCTTCAATATGCATGACGATTAGATGGCACCCCAAAACCTAGACTGAAAGTAGGAGGGCTGAGGCATGTAAAACATTTAACAGGAAAATCCAGAAGGGTGTTAGGAAAGATGTAAGTGGAGACAGTAGACATAAAGACAGGCAGCAATTTAAGACTGTGCTCCTGGAGGGAAGCAATTCACTAATTCACAACAGTAAATCTTAAAAGCTAAAGGAAAAATTGGTGATCTGCTATTTTTCATCATTACATTGTTCAAAGTAAGGGGGCAGGAAGAAATAATCAAGCTGTCATTTCTATCCAAATTTATAATGGATTAAAGATTGTTTGAATGTCAAAATAAAGCCTATTTTGCCACTGGCATAGGTCTTTGCTGTTGGGAGAGAAACCTACAGCTAAAACAGAGGGGAGAGCAAACAGCTCCATAAGAATACAGCCATGTTTGTTGCTGTGAATCTGAGTAAGATCAGTTTCAATTTGAGATGTCTATTTGTTCTAAAGTCAAACAATTTGGAAAACAAAGAAGTTAAGAGAAAATTTACATTTTTGACATGATCATGCGTTAACCTGATAGCTTTAGCAATGACTTGTGGTCTCCTGACTTAGGCTCAATACTTGCTCTCTGATTTAGCTTGAATTTTATCTATCGATATCTAAGAGATAGTAGATTGGGTAGCTAAGAAGAGGCTGCTGTGATGAGCAACCTCACACTGTACTCACAAGGGCTTAGCTCATTTGTTCAGTGAGAAGAGGGGTAGATTCCATAGAGGAATCTAATGTGGCTTTTCTGTACCCTATCGGTAAACAGATCATTTATAGGTGGCTATAGAAGGGGCACTTTACATATAATTTGATGGAGTGAAAATAAAATATTTTGCTCATGAATTCAAATAGCTCAGAGTTTCACTGCAGTTGTGTGAATCAAGGATCTATGTTAAGAAACAGAATAATGAAAATATAACTTGAGATCTTGTTTTACATCAGTGATCAGAATAATTAGAAAAGAATAAAAGTCTAATTGGTCGCTAAGCCACAATATGGGGCAAAGGAAAACTACCCAAGAATTGCTGGTAAATATAGGGCATTCCTTTAAGAAACCAAGGAAAAAACCAAGTGGATTAAGAAGATAAATATATAGTAAGTGATATATCCCTGTACAAGGTGCTAAGAGACCTGCCTATTGACAGTCTTACCAGTTAGAGAGAAGACATGAAAACAGATGACTAGCCGGATAAATATTGCATACAGTAATTATGAACCGGCTATAAATACAGTGAGTTGATGTTCTCTGCCTCGAGGGAAGTGCAGTTTAAATTGGGATGGTGATTTTGATGGGAAGAACATCAGAACTCAGGGAACATGAGTTCAGAATTTTAAATAGCCTGGGGATTGGGTCATCATAATAAAGCATTTTACGCAACCAAGAAGAATTTTATTTTCCCTGTGTCACTCCTGTGGGCTTTGCATGTGATGAGGTTAACATTCTATCCTGCCTCCTTGTTTCCAGCAGCCAGATTCCTTGGGCTGTGATGTCCACTCATGTTAAAGCATTTAGCCATGAGCAATCATGTGGTTGCTTTTTCTTTGCTTGGCTCTTCCATTGAAGCAAAAATAAGATTAACTACACCAAACCAAAATTTTAACCTTTTTTTTCCCCACTGAAACATGCTTTTATATGTTAGAAAAGTGTAAATTCCAAAGTTAAATTCTTTCTTATGGAAAAAAAATCCTAAGCATCCATCCCATATACATTTTTTTTTCCTTAGAGGTTTATTGTTTTGGTTTTGTGAGTTATGATGGAAATAAGAATTTTATACATGATACTAAAGTCATTCTAGTGTTCAATATATATAACACACACATCATCATTATGGTCATCCTCATCACCAACATCATCGTCATCATCTCCAGGGTAAACTTTCAGTTTCTGCAATTTCAGCTGTTTTCTCTTTTGTTTTTGACCAGACCTTAGTTTCTTGTTGTATGACACTAGCTATGTCAAGAGCTACAGCGTGAAGTGTCTGTCCTGCTTCTGTCCTGATGAGCAAAGCAATGCAGCGAAGCTCCCATTGTTGCTGTCCACCTGTCTGTGCTGAACTAACTGGTCCAGGGTCAGTCTCTAGTGACATGGATCCATTAGTTCATTCATGCTCTTATTGTTCTTTCCACTGCTGCATTTCTTTCTAAACATACTTAGGACACATCTCTACTCAAAGGGACCCACAGTGCTTTCCAGTCTGCATCCATATTTCTTAACATGGCTTCCTGAGATCTTTCAAACAAAGGCCCAGTCATGCTTAAACTTTCTGTTGCACTCTATATGATCCCTGGTAAAACACCCAGCCCACCACACCTTTATCCTTTCTTACTTTTTGATATACTGCCTTCTTTTAGGTACCATTCTTTTCCATCTCTGTATCAGTTCTTCCTTGCGAGTCTTCATCTTGACTCCTCATTCTCTATGATCAACCTCACAGTCAACCTCTGTGAAGTGTTCTGTAATAGTTCTTCTAATCTTGAATGAGAAAATGATCTTTTGCTTCTTTTCTCTGGCAAATTGACTTACTGGTCAAAGATTGCATGTTAAATGCTCTTTCCCCTGTGGCAAGAAGATTACTGGAAACATAGTAAGTACTGAACAGTGCAGAAAAACATGAATTTGGAAATATCAGGTACTAAGAAGACACAAATATTAGTAAACAGGAACCATGACATTATACATAACTGTCCTTTGAATGTGAAATTCATAACTTGATTGATATAGCTACAGTATTTATGTTCATTGTGTTACTGTAAAATAAATTAAATCCCTAAGTCAACCATGAATTACAATCTCTTTTGTGAGTTCAGAAGCTTCAGATTTATATGATACATACAGTTATTTTTAGTTTTTATTTCTCTATAAAAGTCTGTCTTAAAACCTAGAAGCTTATACTAAAATTTTATTGTTTTGTTTAAATTTCTCAATTGGGAATTCAGGAAAGATTTGACTGGAGTGTTTGTTTTTATAGTTGGGACTGTCATATTTACTCCAAGATCTTGGCTTTATTTGGAGGTGATTGTGTCTTCTTACTTCTCTCCCCTGCCCTTCTTCTTTTTGGCATCTCACTCTCCAGGGCCTCTTAACATGACTTGTACTTGTCCTAAAACAGTCCTTGAATAGATGATCTGTTTGACATGTGACTGAACTACAATAGTGACTAAAGGTCCGGCTATATAACTGTCAGCAGGTGTTTCCTCAGACGCTGTTAGTCAAGCCAGAAACAGAATACATCCAGGTTTGAAGGTAAAGTCACATAAAAGCAAAGCATATAGGAAAAATTCATAATATTATAGCCATTTGCAAACCAAAATCCATGACAGAATTACTATGTACTTGACAAATGAGTATCCCAAGATATTTGTTATAAAAGATCTAGATGTGCTCAGGGTGAACAGGCACAATCCAGCAAAGTTTCCGTGTAGGCTGTGACATAGAGATGTGATCTCTGCAGAAGAGAAAGGAGCCCAAGTCTACAATCATTCACCTAGACACTTTGCTAATATTTATACACCCTGCAAAGCTACATAATTTTAAGTGAGGGACAATTCCCCTTCATGTTTTGACTACAGTCTTCTGTATTTACATTTGCAGATTTTAGTAGATTAAAATATTAAGAAAAATGTGTCTGTGCTGAACATGGACAGTATACATTCAGTACATTCGATATTTCCAGTAACCTACAAGTAAAGCAACCAGAAGAACATAGTTTAAATTCAGATACTATACTATTTTATAGAAGGAACTTGAAAACTCATACATTTAAGTATTTTTGGAGAAAAGGGAGTTCCTATAAACAAGTCTTTTGTGGACATAGAGTGATTACAAAGGGTTCTAAATGTGCTTGAAGAATTTGTGTCACCAACAGATGACTTTGGGCAAATTCACAAATAGGTCTCCCTGACTTAAAGCACAGTAGGACTGCTAGATATTTGTCCTTAGCCTTCGAGACTGACAGCAAATAAAGCAAAAATTTTCAAGCTGTGGGTTGTGATCCTATTAGTGGCTTATGAAATCAGTTTAGAGGATTGGGGTCAGTAGCTTCAAATAAAAGAAATTCAATACAAGGTGTAAGGAAAGTTCATATATACAAGAACGCACAGGTGTGAGAGTGATTGTGATATTGCAATGCAAGCTCCGTGTCTAACTGGGCCATTGTCAGAAATGTTTTAAAGACCCTAAAATAGAACCCCATTAACTTTCTCTTGGTACCACTTTCAAAGGCAAAGCACGGCACTAGAGGAACCATTGACTTTGTTCAGCATGCCATTTTTGATGTTTATATAAAAAATATTTGTTTGGAGTCTAGAATGACAAATAGCATTGAGTCCAATAGACACATCATTTTCTAAGAGAGGAGATTGCTTTACAGACAGTGTACAGCAAAATAAAATAGCTCACCTCCACAGCTCATGCCCTCCATTGCCTATAAAGACTTTTTATATGAGATTTTTTCTCCCCGTCTTTTCAAAATGATATTTAGTGGAATAGATTTCCCAAGAGCTTAATTCTTCACCTATCCAGTGTTTCTGACCCTTGACAGTCTGCATGAATACTGCAGGCATATTGGAGGGTAAGCCCTGAAGTATTGAGCAACACCCAATAGTATCATGATAGCTGTATCTGATAGGACTGGGAGACTTCCTGCATAACTCTCAGCTCAGGAAGTCTGTGCTCACAGGTTGCAAAGGGCCATTGTTTTGGAAAGGGACTTTAATCTTCTACCGGCCATTCCTTCTTTCCTACTAAACATTTTCCTACCTCATCTTGTCTACACTATGAGTGCAAAATGATGGGGGTGTTCCTTGGACTTCCCACAAGACAGGGAACCCTGATTCCTTTTTGGGCTGAGGAGAGGGGGGACTTAATTGGGGGAGGGGGAGGGAAATGGGAGGCGGTGGCAGGGAAGAGACAGAAATCTTTAATAAATAAATAAATAAATTTAAAAAATAGAATAAAAAATAAAATAAAAACCAAAAAAACAAACAAAAAAAGATTCACTTTAGTAGTCAGTTTTTAATTACAAATGAAACTCCTAAAAGGTGGTGATAGTTATGACTCACAAAGATACTTTACACAGTACTTTTCAAACACACTGTTTCACTTGATAATCAGAATGAATCCGTGTAATGTTTATCGTGAGTTTTTTATTTTAAGTTTAGAAAGTCGAGGCTTAGAGAAGCAAAGCTGCTTGTCAAAGTCATAAAAGATATTAAACAATAGACTCAAACCTTAATTTGACTCCAAGTCATACATCATATTGCAGTTGGCCAGAGAACAATGGGCCTGAGTTAACTTTCTGGACATGTGCAATTTCCTTGATTTTATTTTAAGTTTCTTTCCTAAGGATGCCTTCAGGGCATCTATCCCTTTATTGGTCCAGTTTTCAAAATTAGGCAATAGTTCAATTTTGCCCTATTTCCAGAAGTTAATGTCACTGTAAAAAGAAAAAAATGTATGATGATGGAAAGTATTCTGCAGTGGTCAAGGGGAATGTTTGACGTGAATATTTTGTTACTGTGTTGTCAATCAAGTTTCTACATCCACTGGGTTCTTGATTTGGGAGTGTGATGCTTGATTTCCACACATGACAAGCAAGAAAAAGAGAACCATCACACACTATGAAAGAAGCTTTTAGGAATACATCATAAGTGAAAAGAAGGGTTCATCCTTTGCTAATAAATTTTGTGTGTGTTACTTTTCTAGATGC
The DNA here is from genome assembly GCF_018167655.1 of Microtus oregoni. Classification (NCBI taxonomy): domain Eukaryota; kingdom Metazoa; phylum Chordata; class Mammalia; order Rodentia; family Cricetidae; genus Microtus; species Microtus oregoni. Next base: position 19,404,543 of record NW_024543093.1, on the reverse strand, counting down.
CTTAAGGGTTTGTCAGTTTAATGTAAACATTACGAGTTAACAAAAAAGAGGTTCTCAACAGGTTCTGATCCTCGGAGTGAATTATATCTAATTAGCTGAATAACTAAAGCATGGTTATAATGTAAAACATGCCACATTAATATATGCCATGTCTCAATGTGAACATCTGCACAAAATACTGATATAACCCTTATCTCTGTGTGATGTTATGGAATATCTCTTTTCTACTTTCCCTGTAGTTTCCTTTCAGTCATAGTAAGTATGCATTATATTGCTATTCAACAAACACAGTAACAATCTCTTATTAGTGGTTATACTTGGGAAAGATTTCACTCTGAAAATCACAGGTTGATGGTTTTCAACACTTGGTCTCCAGATGGTCGATGTCTTTGGAAGTTTAAGGGGCCGAGTCTAGCTTGGAGAGGTGAGCCATGGGTTGATCTTTGACATCCTAGCTCATTTTCACATCCCGTCCTGCCCTCTCTGCCTGCTGCACACTCCCATTGCCATGGGTTTGGTTGTTCTTGCTGCCATGGTTTCCCTGCCATGACAAACTAAAGTCTTTCAGAAAAAAGAGCCAAGATTTCTCTTTCTTCCTTTACATTGTTTATGTAATCTTGTTTCACCAATGAGAAAAAATACCAGCACATGTGGTAATTACAAGTATAACTCATGTATCCCGGGCATGAATGGTGGAAGTCTACAAAAGTAGGTGAAATCTTATCGATTTACAAGTCATCCTATGTAGTAGTGCTCACTCCGGGTATATTTGGGAAGTACAAGTCTCCAAAGTCTACAATCTCAAAGTCTACCATAGCCATGGACCACTCTGACCTTCCACTAATTGAACTCATTCCCTACCCTGTTTTATGTATTTATAAATGTAAAGAGTGGAAAGTTCATTTTGGGATCCAGCTCAAGTTCTTTCAGTCCAAAGTCACTTTGCTCCATTGCATTTTGCCTAAGTCAGTGTGGGTGCATGGCAGAGAAACTTCTCATTTCATGTTGACTGTGTAGCACAGAGAAAGAGAACAGTGCACAGGACAGGATGCACTTTTAAAAAACATCTTCCCAGTCATCCATTTCCTCCACAAGCTCTATCTCTGAGTAGCTATGAGATAAATGGCTTCATTTATTAATAATATAACACCCTCACATTCCAATCACCTTTTAAATAGGGTTATCAACTGGGACCCAAGTTTTCATAAGTCTTTAGGGGACACTCATATTCAAAGAACAATCTACTGGACTCAAAAGGTTTTTGTCTATCCTGAGGAGAGAAGTGTTAGTTCAGGTCTGGGAGTCTTTGGGTCTCATAAGTTCTAGCATTGTTCTAAAGTTAAAATCCAAATGCAAAGTTTCATTTGAGATCAAAGGCAAATTATATGCCATGAGGTCTTATTAGAGAGTTTAAAAAGGAGAATCAGGCCACAGCTAGACCAAAACTCAGCAAAAGAACCACTAAATCCTGCAGTGACATGTTTTGTTTGGCCTAGGACACACATAGACATGAGCTCCAAAGACTGGGGAGCCCTGACTTTGCCGAAGCAGCTTGTTTGGCCATTTTCCTCAACCGACTTTAGTTACTATTTGCAGATTCCCTCAGTAGACCTTCCAGATTTCTGACAATATATGAATGGTTCCAAATTGTGCTACAAGCAGGAACATAGCTACAGTGGCCTCGGAGTGCCTAGATGATTGAAAAAGGGAAAAGAACCAAACCATCAGAAACGTGGAATTAGCCAGAAGCCTCTGAAACTGTGAGCCAAAAGTGAATACCTCCTCCCTTAAGTCATGTCTTGAATATTAAGTCATGGTGATGAGTGAACACATGCCTCTAAGTCCAGTTCCCAACAGAATCACTCACAAGAGAAACAGTCCATATTCTTAACAGGATTCTGGTCTTTTACACTGGGATCATCCACTAAACTCTACTGTCTTAGGATTTCTGTTACTGTGAAGAGACTCTATGACTATGGCTACTCGTATAAAGGAAAGCATTTAATTGGGGACAGCTTAACAGCTTCAGAGGTTTAGTCCATTATCAACATGGCAGGAAACATGGCAATGTGCAGGCAGACATGGTGCTGGGGAAAGAGTTGAGAGTTTTACAACTTGATACACCGGTAGCATAAGAAGACTGTTTACCACACTGGGCATAGCTGGAGCACGTGAGACCTCAAAGCTTGCTGCCACACTGACACACTTCCTTGAACAAGGCCACCACTCTGTAGACGGAGACTATGCTTTTGTTTCCTGGCCATCTAGACTCGAATAACCACACAGAAACTATATTAATTATAACACTGTTTCTCCAATGGTTTGAAAATATTCATAGCTTAAATTAACACATTTCTATTATCTATGTATTACCATAAGACTGTGGCTTACTGGTAATGTTCTGGTATCTTTTTCTTTCCATAGTTACATAGTGTCTTATTGACTTCACCTACTCTCTGTATATATCTCTGTTCAGATTTCTTGTCTGGTTTCACTTTGCTAAACCATTGGCCAACACAGCTTTATTCATTAACCAATAAAAGCAACACACACACATAAGAACCTCCCACATCAATAGTCCCACTCCCTATGGACCAAACATTCAAGTATTAGTCTATGGGTCCATACCTAAACAAACCATTACATCTACTTAAATAGCCTAGGGCTTCCCTGGACTTTGAATTCACCTTCCCAAACATTTCTACAAATCAATTTCAAAGGATTCTTCAGGATGAGGACATACAGTCACAACCATGATCCACTCCGTATGCCAGCTTTTCTGTATGAATCAACTTTTCACCACTGACTGACAAAACAATTTAGAGAAATTATTTTAAAGATGAGAAGGCTTATTTTGCCTTATGGTTTCAGGAATCTCAGTGTTATTTGGGGAAGTTTCATTGCTATGCTCTTGAGGAAAAGTAAATACCACAGTGACCAGAACATGTGAATTTCTCACTACACAGACACCAAGAAACAATAAGAGAAAAATAGTTAGATGCTCTAGATAAGGTACACCCTTCAAAGGTAGGCACCTGGGGGCTTCTTTCTCCATATAGGCTCCAACTCCTAATGAACATTAAGCTATGAACTCATCCATTATCAATGGTTTAATTTATATGGGGTTAGAGCCCCGTGATCTCATATTGGTATTACCACCTTAGGTATATGTTTTCAACATCTGTGCATTGTTTGATGATATATTGTTCAAATTCAGGTAATGACAGCCTAGCTTTGGCTTCTGGATGCCATTTGAGTTTATGCCTATTCCTTCTTGTTTCCAAGTCAGAATTTCTTTAGTTCCACCTGTTACTTCTGCAACACAGTCTTTAGGCTACTAGTGTTTTGCAGATCACTGCTTGCCGGTAGATATTGCCAGTGTCTCTATTGTATTCTCCAGAGAGGACATTTTCTTTCCTGAGTTAGTTCTGAAGTATAGACTAGCCCTTCAACTGCCACAAATACCTGCAATTTCAAAAGACTGTGCATTATGTTCAGACTTCAGACCCCTTGAAGACTAAGGTAAGGTTCCTTATAAAACTGTTTGCTATTAACCATATGAAAAGTACCAACTTTCATTTTACATGCATCTCTAGGTCTCCAATATTTTAAAATTGACCCAGCATAAAGCCCCCCATCTAAAAGGAAGACCATTGCTATTCCTAGGAAAAAAAAAGACTAAGTTTACTTATATGTGTGTAATCAAATGGAATGTACACAGTGCTCCTGCCCAGAACACAGACTTCTTTCTTCCAGGGAGAGGAAAAAAAAACTTACATATTTTAAGATTTTTTTTTCTCTCTGTAAAAAATAAAAATAGATTTTTTTTCAGTGTTAGATACCTGGCTATATGAAGAATTCTAAATCTTGTTATTTGTTATTGCCCAGAATTACTAAATCTTCAAAACCATGTAAACAACTCTGTCTAAGCTGTGATACCGGCAAGTTAAGCATGAAGGAATTAATATAAATGTTCCTAAAATTTAGTAAATAGAGAAAATATATGTGTTTTTGTGAGCCAACAAATACTAACCTTTAACTCCTTACATTTCTGAAAATTACTCATAAATTTTCTTCACTTTTCTTTTTTCTTTTTCTTTTTTCTTCCACACTGCCTATGAAGGTTAATCTTCATTGTCAATGTGACTGAATTTAGGATTATGTAGGCGATACTTCTGGGCATTTTCAGTGTTGCTGACCTTTTCCATAGGCTGGATGTCCAGACTAAATAGAAGAGGAAAAGGGGAAAATTGAAAGGAGGATCTGGAACCATCTCATTCTGCTTCCTGATCTAGGAGCTGTGAGGAAGCAGGTTCTTGTTGCTGTTCCCACAGTGAGAGCAACCATGCCTTCCTTACCTTCTAACCAGAACTAACAACAATAACAGCAACAACAGCAGCAGTGAGCCTTCCCGCTTAAGCTGTTATTCTCAGATATCTAGTCAAAGGCGTGAGCAAAATAATCAGTAAATTGCTCGTCCCACCCTAGTTTTGCTATGGAAACCTGTAATGAGATGCAGCACCTGTTGCTTTTCTAAAACACATGGTTAATATTCTATTTTCTCCTTCTCCAAAATTTTGCTGGCACTTGTTGCACCTTAGGCCGGAAGTTCATAGTGGACCCTGAATCTTATGAGGTATACATACTGATCAGATTGTCCAAACAAAACCTGAATTTGCAGCTCATGACTATCATCCATGTTTCTTCTTAGGGCATACCTGCTTATTTTAATTTTTATTTACTTTTCAGAACATACCTCTTGAAGAGAGGGTTACCTTTTCATTTGTTGGGAAAGACAGCTGTCCTTGCATCTCTCACAATGTCTTCTCACTAGCTGAGCTGGTCTTCCCAGGAGAACTCTCATGTGCACTTGAGCTGCTGTCTGTTGGGCACCGTTCTTCTCTACAAATCACTCATAGCAAACTTGTTTCCCTAAGACATAACAGGGGCTAGGGAATTAAGAGCAGACAGGGCTGGGAGAGGGAGGAAAACTGTGATACTGAAAACACAGAACTGGAAACTGACTACCTAAGAGCTGTTGTTCTGCTCCCTTACTCAGTCCATGTTTAATCCACATCCTCCCACACACCATAAATAATTTAAAGCTCCTGTCACTATACAAAGCCACTAAACTCACCTTTCTAGTTTGCAAAACAAAGCAGTATCACCTCAACCTTCTTCTTTCCTTATCTCTCCATGAACGTCCTGATTCTCATTAGCATTTTAGCCTTTAGTGAGACTTCCTAATAGAATAACGGGTGGATTAGTAGGTGATGGGTGGAGTAGTCCTTCCATTCCTACCCCTTTTCTTCTCCTCCTCCTTTCTCTATACTTATTGAATAGTTTCTAAATATATTGTATTGTCCAAGTTTTTGAACAATTCTAGAAATCATAGTTGAAGATGTTTTTGCCTCAAGGGTAACACAGTCTAAAGTCTAGGAAAAAGTCATTTGACCTCATGGGAAATGGTGAATGTCAAATAGTAATGATGACAATAGTAACATGCACACCATGAATTAGATTCAGAGATTTTAAATACTCAAAATGTAATACAAGCTAGGAACAAGGAGAAAATAGGTGCAGGAAATGCTAGGGGAAGTGCTGGGCTGTGATAGTGTTGATGAAAATGTGGGCTAGAGGGAGACATAAAGGAACTGTCCACAGGTAGAAACAGCACTTGCAAGGGTTCTTCCTTTGGAGGAAGATGCCCGAGTCCTTCAGAGTAGAGATGATGCCATTTGCCAGTGAATGTGCAGCCCATCATGCACTATATTTCAGAATGAATGCAGAGTGCAGGCATGAGACTGCATTCCACGCCAGCAGAGTCCTCACACTTTGTCCCCTTAGGTCTAAGGCTGGGTGTTTTGATATGAAGGATCCAAAGGTAAAAGCCCTTAACTTGCCTTATTTTGTTTTCCTATTTAAGTATGCAAAGACAATTGAAAAAATATCTATAAGCCACCATCAAGGAAGCAAATACTTTAGGAAATATGATTGCCGAAGATAGGGGTTGACCATGTTACAGCTCCCAATAAAATGACTCTCCCGGTCACTCTGGTGCTTAAGAGTGGATTTTTGGCAGTCTGGTGTGCATAAGCTATTCTGTGGGTGAGAACCACCTTTTCTCCTCTTAAGAACTGTTCAGGAGCATGGAATTAGTATTCCTTTTATTGCAGCCAAGGGATCATAAATCAGGAGAAGGCGATTTCTGTAATTCTTGTCCCATACTACAGTCAATGAGCTCAGGAAGAAATGGTTTCAAATCCATATCTATCAAAGGTTCCAACCTTAGGGTGACAAGAAAGTTATGAAACAACCCTTTGAAACATTTCTCTAAAGATTATAGTAGTTATGAAGGAATCTAAACAATGAAATTCTCTCTCTCCTCCTGAAACAGTTTTTCCTTGCTGGCCGACTAGATCCCTTCAAGGCAGTAGGTTGTCTTTCCTCCTTGTTGGTGTAAATAGTGATGTTCAGTCAGATTGGTTCAGCTGTCAATAGTTTTCCTTTTCTTACCCAACAACACAGCTGTACATGCACCCCAAAGTTTGAGATCTTATTGCTAATTTGCTGGATTTATTGAGTTATTCTTTTGTTACACTCTTCAGGGGCAAAAGTAGAAAAAATCCAATTTTCGATGCAACTTTAACCTAGGGAAGACTGTGGGGAACTAATAGAAATTCAGTCATAAATTCAAAATGCACAGAACATGCTAGGTGAGAGATGGGGGTGGAAGGAAGATTTGTTCTGTCACTTACACTCAGAAGACTAGCTTTCAGATTTCCCAGCAGAAGGAACACTGTACACAATCGGGGACAGAAATGCACACATGTCAAGAGATTTTAGTGCTACTCCATGATTTTTTGAGCTTTTACAATGAACTCAATTTTATGCTTCTTAATCATGAATCTTCAGGCTCCAACTTCCCTGCAAGTGAAGCCCATTTTCATAAGAGTTAGAAAAAATAGCTGTTAACCTCTTCTTAGGCTACAATCTGGGGGCAATACACCTCAAAGATCCTGCTATATGTGTGGCTGTGAACCAAAAAGTATGAATCCTGTCTCAATGCAGTTGAAATCTCAACTGTGAGTCATGACCCCTTGGGGGGTCACATATATTGCATATCAGATATATATATATATATATATATATATATATATATATATATATATTACAATTCATAACAGTAGCAAAATCAAAATTATGAAGTAGCAATGAAATTTATGGTTGGGGTTACCCCAACATGAGGAACTATATTAAGGGGTCACAGCACTAGGAATTTGATAACTGACATGGGAAGTCCTTCTGTATATGTGTTGCTTTTATTGATTAATGAATAAAGAATCTGGCTTGGGCCTATAGCAGGGCAGAACAGAGCTAGGCAGGGAAAACTAAACTGAATGCTGGGAGCAAGAAGGCAGAGTCAGGAGAAACCATGTAGCCGCCAGGGGAAAAGATGAAAGCTGCCAGCCAGAACTTTACAGGTAAGCTACAGCCACATAGCAATACACAGATTAATAGAAATGGGTTAAATTAAGATGTAAGAGCTAGCTAGAGATAATAGGCCAAACAGTGATTTAATTTATACAGTTTCTGTATAGTTATTTTGGGGTTGAGCAGCCAGGAACAAACAAGTGATCTCCTACAACAGATAGCCGCTGGCTTGGGAGGTTCATGACATACATTCTTTATTTTTGTATTTACTCAGTCAAAACTTTTACCTGGCACAAAGGAAGCTTTTAGCTCATGTTTGTTGAACTAAGGAAAACTTACTGTGTAATAAGAGCTACTGTTGTGGCTTTAGCTCCATGAGTCTATACAATATGCACAGACTGATTGAATAATAAAACATAAGATTGCCATGATAATTTTTATGCATTAACTTGACTGTGTTAAGAAATACCCAGGTAGGGTTGGTCCAATATTATTTCTGAGTGTGTATGTAAGGTGTATTAAAACAGATTAACATTTGAATCAGTTGATAAAGAAAGGGGTTGACAACCAGTATGGGCAGTAGATATCATCCAATATATTGAGTATCACAAAATTAAAAGGTAGAAAAGGGACTGTCTCATTTTTCTCCATTGAGAATGCTGATTTCTCCCACCCTTGGATATCAACAACTACTGTCTCAGGCCTCTGAATTACAGGACCTTTACCTACGATCACTACTGTACTCTCGTGCTTTAAGCAGAGAAGGGAGTTGCAGTCACAGTTGTCTCTTGTACTGGAGCCAAATCATGCACTTATTCCGAAGTTTGCAAATACGCTGGGATTTCTTCCCTTCCATGATTGTGTGAGTCAGTTCTCACATACATGCGGCTTCACATCAGGCTGTCTCCCTGGAAAACCCTTACTCACATAAACACTGGATTATTTCTAATCTTCTCTTACCAGTTTAAAAGAAGTATAAAACAGAAAAGAGATGTTTCTGTGTGTGTGAATCTGATATGTTGCATAGTTCCCTGCACTGCTTGTCATTTAACAACTACTCCTTGGGGTGGGGCCTGTCCTGGAGGGTAAGCTATGCACTCAGTGACATTCATTACAGAACGCCAACCCTCACCCCTCCCAGCAGGTATCAATTGCAAACAACCTTTCAGTGGCATAGATCTTTTTGTCCATGTCCCCTTCTCTGCAAGATTTTGTCTGGTTTTAACCTGTGCAGGTTTAAAAATGCTGTCACAGACTCCATGCTTTTTCCATGTGTGTACGTGCAATTTTGGTTTTATATACCTGTGTGTCTTACCAGCTTCTTTTTTATTTATTCTGCTTTATTCACTTTTAATTTTTCTTTGAGAGAGATAGAACATAAATTTGGGGGAGGGAGGAGGTAGGAAGGATCTTGGTGGAGCTAGGAAAAAGAAAGAATATGATGATCAAATTATTGTTTAAAAGTTTGATAACATTTTTAAATAAATAAATACATTTTTCCTTAAAATAAAAACTGCATTGGTTTTATTTATTATTTATGAGTTTACCTCAGTGGTGTCTCTCAAGCCTTAATTGGTAACTCACTCTCCGGAATCCTGCCCAAGAACATCTTAAAAATTGGTAAATCAACCTCAGAAAGCTCAGTGGGTGATGCTCTTGTCTGAACACTCACGTGCAAGTGGGGCAGTGGTGAGAAAAGCAACCATTCTGCCAGAAGCCATGCCCCGGGTGTCCCACGCTTCCTCACTCGTGTGCTGTGGTATGAACTCTATCTGTAGCCTGAGATGGTGAGAAAAGCAACCATTCTGCCAGTAGCCATGCCCCGGGTGTCCCACGCTTCCTCACTCCTGTGCTGTGGTATGAACTCTATCTGTAGCCTGAGATGGTGAGAAAAGCAACCATTCTGCCAGTAGCCATGCCCAGGGTGTCCCATACTTCCTCACTCCTGTGCTGTGGGATGAACTCTGTCTGTAGCCTGGGATCACACTGGTTGCCGATAATTCCTTTGCGCTGGATTGTGTCCTATGATGACCTCACAGTGGGCTCCATGCTAGAAAATGTGCCAACCTCTTAAATCCACTAAAACTTTGTGTTATCAACTCTATTTCTTACTTTTCTATCTTAAGCTACTGACTTCAGTTACACATATAACACTTCCTACAAACTCAAATGCACACAAAAATGATGACCGTCTTAAAAGCTGGGCCATGAATTTTATTCATCTGTGCTGTTTATTTTAATTTTTATGCATGTGTAAATGTGTATGTATATGTCCCTTGCTGGACTGTGAGTTTTCTAATTGCAGAAACAAGATCATTCAAATTTACTTTACTGTATCTATCACATGGTAGGTTTCCAATTCCTATTTAACTCACATCAATTTTTAAGGAGTTCGAATTGTCTTGACACATCAGCAAAGGGAAGAACAAGCTGACAGTGAGCGAGAAAGCAGCTTCTTTTGCCATGAGCCAGCCATAGGATTTGTCACCAGCCTAGAGCAAACTGTGCCAGTTCCTTGCTTAGATTTCTGCCTCTTTTAAAACAAAAGCATAATTCATGAGGCTAAAGAAGGACTCTCTGCAGCACCTCTTTTCTGGTTATTTCAGGCTTCCTTCTGTTGGGCCTGTAGCTCCACTGCGTGCATGCGTGTGTGTGTGTGTGCCTGTGTGTGTGTGTGCTCACGCATGTATATGTGTGTGTGTGTGTCTTCATCAGGCATACTTTCTGTCCTGGATTCGTCTGCCCTGGATTTGGTCAGCTGCTAAATATAGTCTTTTATGCAGGTCAGTAAAAATACGGGACTGTACATCCCTTCCTTTTACTTACTAGGTAAATTAGCTCTCCATTCACCTATGAGGACATTGAGGAAAGAGAGTGCATTCGCTGAGCCACAACAACACTGCACCGAAGGCTCAACTCTCATTTACAAGAGATCTTTTCTCCGTAGGCAAAATCCTTTGACTAATTTCTCTCATCCCTCTGACATCTGAACCTAGGTTGCTTTAGGAGACCACAAGAAGTTCACCAAGTTCTACTTTGTAACAAAAGTTCTCTGCAGATTCCTTTTATCCTCTGAATTCCTCAGAAGTCCTGAATCTTTCCTCTTCCTTCCTATACATTCCTGAAATACGTTTTCTAATCCAACTTTCAGTCTTTCAAGATTGGTGAGGAATGTCTGGCATACGTTCAAGAAATATGTGATCCTGCTTCTGGTCCCTGACGAACTATTTGGTTCTGTCATTTGCCTACAGCTGCCCAATTAGCACTTGAATTTGTTTCTCCTGCCCTTGGGCTATTTGAGTTCTCACCTATCTTTTGCAGGGTTTTGGCCAAGGGTTTCAGTATCATCTTCCAGATCTGGTCCTCACTGATTGATTGCTTTGTGTCTACAGTTGCTACATCTTCCTTCATCCTGTCCATTCTGCCCACAGCTCTCAGCACCTTCCTCAGACTGTTTCCTTTGAACCCAGGGGGATATCACCTGTTGATGTGTCCTTGAGACATGTGAACAAGAATTTACTTGGATCCTGAAGCAATGATAGACAAAGAAGACAATTCCATCTAAGTACAGCATAGAGAACAAAGCAGTATATTGGGCTTCCTTAGAGGAATAGAGGTTAGGGGTGGCTTAAAGGAGGTGAATGACCATAGAAGAGTAGTGTCACCAAAATGTCCCATCACAGTTGAAACATGCTTAGTTGACGTTTCCCTCTTCCTTTGCTCTTCTAGTTCCTTTTTTGCTGTAATACCTCTGGAGACAACAGAATTGCCTCATCTGGGAGAGTGGAGCAGGGCAAGAGAGAGTAGCTGGGGTCTTAGGTGAAAGCTGTGGCTTTTCCCATTGGTTTCTGCGAGGGAGTGTCAACTCTCCTGATCTTGTAAGAGTCTTGCTCTGATGATCATGGCTGCTCTGAGTAAGATGGCGAGGGCTGCCTGGTGCATGGAGAACAGCATTTCATGCTGGCTTGAAAGTCACAGGTCACAATATTGCCAAGCAAGTTCTTCGTCATTCTCTTCCTCTCAGGGACTTAACTTCTCAGTAGAACTGATGTAAATGGCACTGATTTATCTCTATATCCCTTTGTTCTCCAGTGACATCATACCACTGCTTTGCCTCTTATCTCAGTGTTCCTTGCCAACTCCTCTGCTTCTTGATTAATAAACACTGTGCAACCTAGAGCTCTGCTCTGTGTTCATGTCCACTGGTACTCCTGTCTCCACATGATCATGGAGTTCAGACTTAGAATTTTAAAATTCTACCGTTTCAGTAGCTTCAAGATCTAGGTGGATTTAGATAGATATTTCAGAAGAATAAATATGGGTGTCACCAAGACTATGGAATTAGGAAACCAAGAGTTAAAAGTTTTATGCTATATAAGACCTTGAAACTTATATAAGACCCTCAGAAACCTGACAGTTGTTCTTCTTTCTTTCTGTGTGCATGAATGTGCGTGCATGCTTACATGCGTGTGTGTGTATGTCTGACAGTTGTGAACCAGATTTAACATCACTTGTTGAACATACATATGAAGCTGTTGTGTATATGAGAGAGATATGGAGTCCAGAGAGTAGTCTTAGGGACGTGAAGGTTGGGGCAGTTTGGTAAATCAATTTTTGGTGTAGTAATAAGAGTGGCGGCGGGGCTGCATCCCCAACACCCCAGCCGCCTGCTAGCTTATGGCCGAAATAACAACACACAAACTGTATTCATTTAATCACTGCTTGGCCCATATCTATCTAGCCTCTTCTAGGCTAACTCTCGCACCTGGACTAGCCCATTTCTAATATTCTATGTAGCACAGCTAGGTGCGCTTACCAGGAAGATTCTAGCCTATGTCCATCCTGGGTCGGAGCTTCATCTGCCTGGGAGCTGAGAGCATGGCGTCTCTCTGAGGCGTCTGCTCCCGAGAGGAGAGCTGTGGAGTCTGACTTCACTTCCTCTTCCTCCCAGCATTTTGTTCTGCCTACTCCTCCCACCTATCTTCCAACCAATAAAATGGGCCAAGGCAGTTCCTTTATTAGCCAATGACCTTCCTCCATCATTTCCCCTTTTTCGGTTTAAACAAAAAAAAAAAAGGCTTTAAATTTAACATAGCAAAATTACATATAACAAAACAGTTATCAAGTAAAAATTACAATAATCTTTATCATAACTAAGGAAAACTATAACTATAACTAACTATTCTTAACTTCATCAAAGACTCCAGAAAGATATAATATTACCTAAGTAAACAAGAACTAAGAAACTTCAAACTCTAGAAATGACAAAGACATCTCGCTGCCTGGACAGTCACCCAAAGTTCTTTTGTACTGATGGGGCATCCATCTTCAGCCTTCAGGCCCATGATATCCAGCAGACATTTCCATAAAGCAGGAAAATTCAAAGTCAGTTCAGTCACTATCTGTTGTGTCCTGCAGAATGTCTCACAGACTCTTTCATGAATCAGGAACCCCGAAAGATCATCTCACCTTAGGCAAGTTCAGTAGTCTTCTCTCTGTGGGATCTCTGTGTCCAGTTTATGCAATAGTCCAGGCAAGAGCAGTTTCTTGCCCAAATGGCTATCAAACTCCATAAGGTGCCTTTTCGATGCCCATCTTCCTCTTGAAGTAGATTGGTGCTGCCAGGAGCAGAGTGTCTCATTGTCATGAAAAGTCCTAAGTTATTAAAACATTTAAATGTCCTATTCTGTAATCTTTGAAAGATATGAAGAATGCCTATCTAAAATATATCTATGTACATCTAGAAAATCTTAACTAACATGACTACAAACTTGACTATTATGATTATCTATTAACTACCTATATACATTACATTTTTAAATGAACTACACAATCACAATACCTCAATCGAGATCAGAAATACATATACATATAACAAAATTGACCTTAAATTTCTATCAATAAAGCAAAATCTATACTAATGCAAATTATTCATATCTATATCATATCCCCCTTTAAATGTAAAAGGACGTTTATAAACCATATTTGGGAACATGGGCGCAGTTTTTTTCTCTCCAAACTGCTTCCTGCTGAATGGGGGCGTCGTTAATTAGGTCTTTCATGGTATAACCTGTGTGCTAGGTTCATCTCAGTTGGCAGTTGAGCGAAGCAATTTTCTGAAGATGTTTACACCAACCCTTCAGGAGGGCGTGATCCATCATACCAAATTGGAATAGAAGAAATGAACAGCATCTCATCCTCTGTGAAAACAAAATAAGAAACTCCTTTCCAAAGTATCATGTCCTTAGATCCAAATTTCAAAGTCAAGGCATCAAAATATCTATGTCGGATTAGTTCAGCAGCATTTATAAATAAATATCTTTTAGCAGCTGTTGCTCCTTCCTCAGCATTCAAATAATTCAAAGAGAGCATAATAGCATACAGTATCAAGATTCTCTGTTTATTTTCCATCTTTGTACAGCTTTGTTTTAACCTCTATTTCGTTTATTTTTACTTTTAACTTTTTGCTTTTTGAGACAGGTTCTCTGTATCTTTGACCTGAAGTAACTCTGTAGACCAGGCTGTCTTTGAACTCTCAGAGATCCGCCTGTCTCTGCCTTCCAGGCATTGGGATTAAAGGCGTGTGCTACCACACCTTGAAGTCATAGAGGTCTATCTCCCTCTGCCTACCAAGTGTTGGGATTAAAGGTGTGTACCATACACAACAACTCTCTTCCTTTTTTTTGTTACTTTAAGAACTTTAAATTTTAGTCTGCATATATTTTTAACACATTTCAAACCATTTAGAAATTTTCTTTGTCTTTGAATCTCTCTTTACTGTATATCTCTCTTTTTCTGACCACACGAGTCTTTAATTTACCAAGCAATATCAGTAGGATTAAAGGCGTGGCTTTGCCGGCTGGATCCAGCCCATTCCTTAGCTTTCCAGCCTCATGGCTGAGGTACTGGCTGTAGCCAGCAAGCGAGCTTCAGCAGCCTGTGCTTGCAAACTGCACAAACCGCCTGCGTAAAAGAGTCAGAGTTTGCCCTGGTAGGACAGCCCAGAAAGCCGGCATTTTTAAACGGCGCGGCTTTTTTCCTGCTATGGCTGAAAACCGAAAAGCATGTGTTCAGCTTTTCGTCAACACCGTTTAAGTGTTTTGTGGCAGGACCTCTTAATGAGCTGCAGGCTTTGCTGCTAAAGCTGAGTCAGGAAGCCTCTCTTAGATGAGGCGCTTGCTTGCCTCTAGCAAGCAGAGTAGAACTAAGAAATTGCTGCTACCAAGAAACCAGGCACAATGCTTTCATTTTGTTCTAGAATTATTTCCCAAGCTGTCTCAGGCTTTATGTGGAAGCAGTTGTCCACGTGGGCGTCGTATGTAGTAATAAGAGTGGCGGCGGGGCTGCATCCCCAACACCCCAGCCGCCTGCTAGCTTATGGCCAAAGTAACAACACACAAACTGTATTCATTTAATCACTGCTTGGCCCATATCTATCTAGCCTCTTCTAGGCTATCTTTCGCACCTGGACTAGCCCATTTCTAATATTCTATGTAGCACAGCTAGGTGCGCTTACCAGGAAGATTCTAGCCTATGTCCATCCTGGGTCGGAGCTTCATCTGCCTGGGAGCTGAGAGCATGGCGTCTCTCTGAGGCGTCTGCTCCCGAGAGGAGAGCTGTGGAGTCTGACTTCACTTCCTCTTCCTCCCAGCATTTTGTTCTGCCTACTCCTCCCACCTATCTTCCAACCAATAAAATGGGCCAAGGCAGTTCCTTTATTAGCCAATGACCTTCCTCCATCATTTTGGTGCTATCAGTCACTGCTCATCAGCCTTGTCTGGAACAGTCACAGTGACTTACTGAACACATATTTATGTGACACCTAATTTCATTTACTTTTCAACAATTTAATCAATGTGTATGACTTTATATTATTTTTATTTTGACCTTACTGTTATCTCTGTACCACAGGCTAGAAGAAAGTAGGTCATGAATTTTTTAGCTTTTCTCACATACAGAACCTCACATACTGAATACACTAGCACCTAGCACAGGTCTGGCAGGAGGTTCAGTGTTGGGCAATGATGCTATCTTTTCTCAAGAGTTTTAGATGATAAGACTCACAGAGTGTTTTCTTTCCCCAGAGTGGTGTGTGTGTGTGTGTGTGTGTGTGTGTGTGTGTAAGAAAGAAGAGGGAATAAAAGGGGAGAGAAGGGTAAGAGACAAGAGAGAAAGAATAATTACAGGTATCATAACATATGTCACGAATATGGTGTGTGCTTGTTCAATGTCCAGTTTATTCAGTGTATGTTAGGTAGGTGGTTAGTTGGCTGCTGAATTAGTAGTGGGTTTTGTTAACCCTCCCCATAGCTATGTCTCCAATGGGTTCTTATTGGTTCCACAAAATGCATGTGGAGTTCAGAGGACAACTTGATAGAACTTGTTCTTTCTTCCTACCATGTTGGTCCTGGAAACTGAATTCAGGTTATTAAGCTTGATAACAAGTGCTTTGCCAGAGGAACCGTCTTGACTGGCTCTCCCATGTATGTTCCTTCTTGCCAAGCTAGATTTGTATTCTAACTATCCCATACTGGTTGCCATCACCACTCATTTACGATAAGAACAGTCCTTGTTGAATTCTCTTTATACACAAAGCAACCTCCACAAGTAGGGTAAACTATGCTTCCTCAACCCTGGTTGTGTTGAGGTCAGCTGGGACAAACTCTATGGTTAGGCCAGATGGTTGAGTTCAGAATGTGTGTTCCAAGTCTAGAAACTTGAACTTCTCTCTGTCCCCTGCTAGAGGTCCCTTGCCTCCAGAAGTTCATCTTTGCCCCATAAGCACAGGACTTATTTTTGCTAAGCAACCTTGAACTGCACCCAGGAAATCGGCTTTCTGAAGGCATTACAAACTTGCACAACAAACAAGGAGATGCTGCTGAGGGCTTCTTTGGAGGCTGATGGGAAATTATATGCTGTTTCTTCTCTATTCAACACCCGGTTACTAATATTCCTGCCAAAACTCGCAATGCCTTCCTGCTTTTCTCCCATGGGTGAGATTTTTTTTTATCTCCTTCTTTTCACTTTTTTTCCTTTTGTTGGATACCTTGATCTAGTTATTCCCTTTACTTCACTCAATGTCTGTTTTCCTTCAGGCAATTGTCCTGAATTATTTAATAGCTGTTCCATATTTTTTCCTTCTGTTTATTCCATTCTATGCTTTCTTTACCAGTTGTTTTGTCTCAGTTCCTTTCTGCTTGTATGCACAACCCACTCAGCTATCCTGTTGTCTCTAAGCCATAGAGAAGGCTGTGTTTGGACACCAGGTAGGAGCTTCACAGTTCCAGGCAGTAGTCTAGGGAGGAGCATGCCTCAGTGGCTTGCTTTGGGATGTAACAGATTCCGTTATTTTCCCAGGAAACACAGCAGGCAGTTAGTAACTGGTAATGAAGATTCATTGCTCTGTCATTCTGCAAGACTGAACAGAATGTAGGTTCATTGTGAGTGCAGCTTTCAACCTCCACCTTGCTTTGCTTGACGTAGCTCTAGGTCAAGATAAAAGGGGAACAATTTTGTTATTAAGAATAAATGTATTCTAACTTTTTGAGATTTTTCATGCTAACAGCTGCAAGAGGACCCTCCAAATGGAGAAAATCCTCTTACACGCAGCTTCATACATTTTATGCACCCACACACATACATCTAGAGAATGGTGACATTAAAGTCCTTCCTTTCCTTCTAGAACCTGCTCTACGGAAAGCACTCACTGTTTCCTGTAGCCCCCCATGTAACCTTTAATAAAGAACAATAGGATAACATGGTTATATAGAAGATAAGAGCTTCTTACAAAAAAAAAAATACAGCAATTAGAAGGCCCAGGGATAAGGTCTAAACCCAAAAAGAAGTAGACAAAGGAGCATTTTAGACCAGGACAGTCCAGTGCAAGAGAAATTCATGGGCAGTAACAGGGCATCTTGATAATTCCTCAAGTTTTTCTTTCCTTTTCTCCTACTTCAGAAATATGTTGAGCAAGAATTGGCAAAATGCCTTCTTAAGGCTCATTGCTTAAGGCTGAGATGTTACCCAATTGATATGGGGTTCCCTTCTGTATGCTGTGAATGCGCTTTATAACCATTGGTTAAAAAAGAGCTGCATATGGCATATGGCAGGGCAGAATATAGCTAGGCAGGAAAACTAAACCAAATGCCGGGAGAAAGAAGGCAGAGTTAGGCAGACGCCGTGTAGATGCCCAAGAGGCAAGAGGTAACAAACCACGAGCCTCGAAGTAAGCTTAATGGTGTTCCTTCATTATAAGATTTCATTAAATCTCTTTCTATAGTAAATTAAGCTAATGGTGTTGGAGGTAGAAGGATCAGTGAGTGGAGTTCTTAGAAAGACTGTGGTGTGGACACTGAGGAAGCACTACACCGGAGATGCAAATAAAGTTGCTTAAGCCAGTGAAGGATTGCTTTTAAACAGAAAAAAACAAGACCTCTGGAAAGAAAGTTGAATTTGAATTGACCAAAGTGGTGGATGGGATTTTGCAATGGATTTCCCAAAAAGGAGGAACAGATTCTCCAAAATAAAATCAAAGAGCAGGTAATTGGAACTTCATATGTAAGAGATTAAATATGGTAGGTTTAATGACATAATACATTCCTGAAAGTCACTATGTTGATAATCCTAGCAATGTTCACTCTTTGTTTTAGAGGTATGAACTTACTTTTGTTGTGTGCTTTATAAAACAAAAATAAAAGCTTTTTTTGTAATTTAAAAATACTCTCTCCCGACACAATGACAAGCATAATTAAACTATTGGGTAATAAAAAGATTTAGTAGCTTGTATCTTTGATCAAATTCTTACATCACACTGATCTTTTAGTTTCTATATAAAGGAAGTTGGGGATGGATATAATAATGACTGGATTATTATGTCATCAAATACATGTTACACTCAATATATTTAGCATAGCATTTATTTAATATATGGAAATGTGCCTATAAACACATAAATAGTAGTTGCTGTGTTCCTACTTCTTTGTGAAGAAAGAAAAATATGAATAAATGCTATGGGTACTCTCAGACAACACAAACAAGGGGCAATTCTGGCTGTTTCTATCACTGTGTCTTAATACTTCTATACTGATGAGAGCATAAAATAGAAACTGAATCTGAGAACGTCTTTGCTGGAGACAGGATGCCAGATGAGCAAAGCTCCTGTTTCTTTGTTACCTCCTAAGTGAGCACCCTTGCCTAACGGCTGCATGTGACTCCATAGCAGACACTCAGGAAAGGCACCCGGACACCAGGACTGACCATCTCATCTTCCTTCTTGCACTTTACCCTAGTTTCTGCTCTAAGTCCTTTCAAAGCCTTATAATATCTGCTGGATGATAATTTCCTGAGATTCCTCCCATGATGCTGTTTTCTCTCCTAAGCTCCCCGCTTAAGAGCACACAAGATAAACTGCTCTCCAAACTCTACCTCTGTGATTGATTAATTTAGTTCTTTGAATTCTTGGAACCTTAAGGCAAGAAAAAGCTTGGTCACTTTCAAAGACATTCCTGTATTGTACATTTTAAATATGCAATTTAATGAAATGTCTTTGGGAAATTTATTTTTGCCAGTATCTACTCAACTTTAATGAGTTTATCATAAATTGGTCATTGTTCAATAACTATGCTCCCATAACACACACACACACACACACACACACACACACACACACACACACACAGAGAGAGAGAGAGAGAGAGAGAGAGAGAGAGAGAGAGAGAGAGAGTCTAACTGATATTATAAAGAATAAATCATTATGGTCCATGTTTGGTATGAGGCATGTCTAGAACTCATGAATGAATCATAGATAAACAGGAGGCACTAGTCACCTGTCATCCCTAGCTAGCAACTGGACTCGTCTTACCTGGGTTGATTTTAGTTTGTCTTAAGGTTAAATCATTACAGTCTACTATCTAACTAAGCCAAGTAACAGCCAAGTTGAGAATATCTCCAAGCCCACAGAATTTTTAATGCAATAAGGATTTTGAGCATTAGAAAATGTTTCCTGAATTTAGTAATGTCATGTTGTCATGTGACAGCTATCACATGAGCTCACAAGTTAAATATGCAATAAATACTATTGTCTCCACCACTTTAGAAAGTCTCAACTATAGCAGGACTATATACCAAACCCTGATTATAGTGTTCACTGATTTCTGTGATTCAAGTACTCTTCTTATCACCCATTTCAATAATAGTAAGTTATAAATTACAAAGTATTATGTTTTGAGGGTTTGGTTTTCCTGTAACTTATTTAGTTGTGACTTTATATATATTTTAAAGGATGAATGTGTTTATCTGATTTAATTAATTTGAACAAGCCCTCAAAATTGCACAGTGAGGTATGGAATCTGATCAGATAATGCTGATGTGGAGGGTTCATGTTCTGCTCCAATGGGGTCCTTGGTAAAGAAGAAATTTACAAGGAAGCACTCAGGCATAGATGGGTGAGAAACCCATTTCCTTGAGGAAAGACTCTTGGTCATGCAGGTGTATTTGTTTCCTGAAGGTAGTGGTGCAGAAAAGACATTCTCCTCGTGGAGATGCTGAAACAACCATTTCTCCTGCTTTCCCTGTGCCTTCTTGCAATGTGATGGAAAGATGTTCTGCTTGAGTTTTCCAGCAGAAGTCTACCTCCACTGATGACATTTTCATTCAATGCTAGAATATTCTTCCTTCCCACCTGCTTTAATTTCACCACAGCATGACACAATAACATTTCTCAGCTGATGCTTTCACTATTTGGCATCCGCAAATATAAAATAAATGAATGCTGTATTTTCACAGACAGGCACATTAATAGGTAAATGCAATAACTCTGGTCATTATGTCAGGGCATACATTGACAGGCTTTAGGTTTCTGGAACAATTTCATGTGTGGAAAATTTAGTCACTTCAGCAGCATTACAGTTTTGTTTAATGACTAATTTGTTGCTTTAATTCATTTTACTAAAATAATTGTCTCTAGAAAATATCAATGATAGCCTGCCACATTTCATTTGTAAAACTGTCTCCAGAATCCTGTATGTAAATGAGGAGCATCTGATTTGAGGGTATCCTTTCTCCAATTTGATTCTACCAGTAGAGCTATGACTAGGTTTCTTTCTGTAACTCCTAGGGAAGGAACTCTGACCAACACAAACAATTTTTTTTCAAACCTATTTTAAGGTATAGAAATAAAATTGTGTACACATCATAACATCAGCAGAGGTTAGAATTAATTCTAATTACTAAGAATGGCACTAAGGACAGCAATCACACAGGTTATGGCTGCCCGTAGATATTAAAATTGTATAATCATTGATCTTCAGGCTCAAATACTCCTGTTCCTCCTAGAATGCTCTTCAAAATGAGGCAGGCTGGACAGGCAGACCAGCATCCATCTGTTGGCTGTTTTTTACAGAAAACATCCACTGTATTTGGCTGAACCGATTTCTACTTTTGTTTCTTCAAATATACTTGTGCTTCCAACTTAAGATTTATTTTCTTTCATTCCATTGTTATAAAGGTGTTTCAACAATCGCATTCCAGAGGAAGGCAGTCATTAAGATGATATCAGGGACAGCGTGTTTGTGCCCCTTATTTCACTTGAGGGTCTTATGTTTTTTCTTTTTACATATTATACAGATGTGAATAGTATCCCTCCTTCTAGATGTTAATGTGGGTGATAAAATCCCATGATCTCAAAGGTGGTTTTAAGATTTTCATGAGTGATAATGCCTGTATCTTTTATAGAATACAGTAGAGATGGGTTTGCTCATCACCTCACAGAGGCAGAGAAAATTAGGACAAGTGCTTGCCTAATCATTTTCCAGGGGCAAATAAGTCTGAATGTTGTAGTCATTACAACATTAACTCATCTCTCCAAAGAATTTTTCTCTGTTCTCTTACGTGTAACCTCTTGCAAGAATCAAGCACTGGCCATTATAGAAGTGAAAAGTATTGAAGACTTGAATGAGCTCATGAGCATCCGTCTCCTTGACTATAGCACAGTGATTTTTCATGCATACGATAACTTACTAATTCCTTTACACACTTGCATTGCTAACTGCTATAATTTACCACAGAAGCTCATTGTAGACTCATTGTAGCATATCTAAGAAGGATATGCTAAATGGCCTTAAAAATACAACTTTCAGATTGCCAAATTAAAATCGAATGATGTGGTCTCTTCAGTCTTAAAGCATTTCATATGGTGGGACCTTGCTCTCCTTCCCTTTCTCTATTCTTCCCCTCTTCCTACCTCTGTTCCTTCCTCTTTCTCTCTCCATTCTCCTTTCCTCTATCCTTTCTTCCCTCTGTCTCCCCATCTCTTTTACTACTCCCTTCCTCCCTCATTCTCTTCCTTTCTGCTTTCCTCTCTTCCTTTTCTTCATATTTTTCCTATCAAGTTAATGGATCTCCTATTGCCAGTTCAGTAAGTTTTGGATAATTGAACATTTGTTAGAAACAAATATGCCTACTGTTCCTTCTGTAACTCATAAGGTAAGACAGAGGGCAAATAAAATACAGGAAGACATCTGAATGTTGTAGTCATTACAACATTAACTCATCTCTCCAAAGGATTTTTCTCTGTTCTCTTACGTGTAACCTCTTGCAAGAATCAAGCACTGGCCATTATAGAAGTGAAAAGTATTGAAGACTTGAATGAGCTCATGAGCATCCATCTCCTTGACTATAGCACAGTGATTTTTCATGCATACGATAACTTACTAATTCCTTTACACACTTGCATTGCTAACTGCTATAATTTACCACAGAAGCTCATTGTAGACTCATTGAGCATTTATTAACACAAACTGGATCACATCACCAACAGGTTTATCTGAATGAAATGTGAACACCTTTACTTGTCTTCCAAAGCCCTCCATGACCTGCTGCCCATTGGCATTTCCCATCCTCCATTGCCAATCCATCTCACTTTACATGTCAGTGACCATGTTTCAGCTACCATACAATATACTCATTTCTTTTTGTAGTCTACATGGCTACATGTAGGCACACGGCATCTTCCTACTTCTTCCCAGGACACTTTATTCTCTTTGCTATATACATGGCCAGGTCATGCTTGTTACTAAAATCTCAGCATAGATGTCACTTTACCACAGAAGCTCTCCTTGGCACCTTGAACATAAAAGCTGACCAAATCATCTTTCTCAAATCATTTTAAATTATATTTATGTATTCTGTCTCTCTTTCTGTCTCTCTTTCGGTGTATATGTGTGTGAGAGAGATGAATGACCATACACATGTATATCATGACTCAAATGTGGAGGACAGGAGAAAACTTATGGATCCCAAGGAATTAATATGGCTAGTGCTTTTGCCAGTTGACCCACCACACTGGTCCATTTCACCATAATTCAATTCTCTGCAAAGTTCTGAACATTACTAGATTTTGGTTTTGTTTATGAGTTTGTTTTTGTTTGTTGTTTATGAATGATGCTTCTCTCTGACAAGAGTAAAATCCAAAGTCATGAGCGAATTAAAATGCAGTTCCAGGATGTGAAGGATCTTTCCCGTCTTGCCATTCCCACATCCTCGGATCTTAGAGTAGTGTGGGGGGCATAGAGAAATAAAACACATTTTACAAATGAATAAATATGTGCAAGAAATGCAAGAATGTCATAGAGAGGGAAATCTGTCACTGACATGCCTCGTGGCCTTGCTTCCTTCATTGCCTACCTTCCATCCTACTGCAGTGACCCTCTGCTTACATAGGCCTGTGCTGAGAACAGATAATAAATGCTGCTTTTTGTAGTTTTTTCTCAACACAGGGTTTCTTTGTTTAGTTTTGGAGCCTGTACTAGAACTTGCACTGTAGTCCAGGCTGGCCTTGAACTCATAGAGATCCACCTACCTCTGCCTCCCAAGTGCTGGGATTAAAGGCGTGTTCCACCACTGCCTGGCACTTCTAGTTTTAATTTATATTTTTCCTACCATCTTGTTTCATTTCTAAGGACTAATATATTTCACTATTACTATTTTCACCATTATCACTTTGTTTCAATTTGCAATATTACAAGGCTAATTCTATGTAATATGTATTATTACAGATGTCTTCTCCAGTTTATAACTTGCTTTTACATTATGTTGGGGGTAAATCTGTCATGTTAGATAAGTTCACCCATGTACCCATTCTTATTACGTTGGGAGCCAAACATGAGTAAAGAGAAGCAGACAATCAGGCCAGCAGCTTCGGCTTCAACCTAATGGTTAGAGAAAGATGTGTCCTTGGTGCATCCTTGTAATCTGCTACTACATTTAACTCTTCCTAAGACTCACCATTTTCTACTTTTCAACATCTTTGAAAGAAAAATGAAAGTTTCAATATGTGGAAATATCATTAAAATACGAGATGTGGCATTAAGACTTGTCCCTGTTCCTGAGTCTCACCTCCACAGTCAGGCAATTCTTCCTCTGCTCAGTCAAGATACCCTGGGAGAATCATTTGAAGAAAGATGCTGGGTCCTGCTTTTGGCTTGAAAACCTTTCATTAACACTTTCTGAAAGAAAAACACCAGCATTAACATTGCAGAGAGGGTGTCTGTGTTCACACTCTCTAATCCTCATCTTATGCTCTAATTGTTTCCATGGAAACCGTAGCAAAATAGTTTGAATAAGTAACATATTCACACAACTAAAAAATAAAATGTAAAAACGGCTTTAAAGTCTGCAGTTAGTCTCCCTTGCATCTCTGTCCTGCTGTGTACATTTCATTGCACAGATGCATCATGGTTTATGTATCTGGCCCTTATATGCAAAGACTTTGAGTGATTTAAATAAATTGTTGTTACTGAAAGCATGAAGTAACTTTGTGTGTGCAAGAAAAATCCTTACAAATAAAGATCCCGATCAAAAGAAATATTAGATGTGAGTGAAGCTATGTCCTCTTAAAAACCAGCTTAACAAGAGACCTTCAGAATTGGCCTTTGTTGTAAGTTAGATCTTTGAAGATATAATGAAGGTAAGGCCATATGACCTTAAGTTGGTCCTCATTCAGTGACTGGTGTCCTCGTAAAAAGGGAAATTTGGGTGGCAACATACAGGAAAGAATGCCATGTGAAACCAGAGGGAGAAGGTGGAATGTCATGGATTCCTAGCTACTGGGAGACACTATCAACAAAGGCAGATTTCTTCTACACAGCCTGCGCAATGTCTCTGAGGATTCTTTGATTTGGAGCCTGCTGTCTCTATGATATAAGGAAAGAATTTTGGTTGTTTTAAGCTACTACACTGCGATGCTTTGTTAGGAGAGTGCATTTGTGATTTGATTGTTCTCCCCATATTCCTGGCTGGGCTTTGTGGTGTGCTACCATCTCTTCAGCAGAGCATGGCCTTGAGTGCCATCTTACTCTCCTTGGCAGAGGCTACCGTTATGTTTCTCTGTTGCTGCCCATCTGACAATGAAGAATAAGTAGTTTGAAGTATTATTTTCCTTTCACAAGTAAGTGTCTTGACTTATTTAGGGCTGCTACAATTCCCCCACCGTGATTTCTGTTTATGTCTTTTGTTCAATTATTTTCATTAATATCACTTTATAATATTATTAGAGAATTGTTTTTATAAAGTATGACTTACTGCCACTGTCTTCTTTGGGTCATCGTTTGTCTTTTGAAACAGTCATTTGCTAAACTGTTTTTTAGATTCTCACTCTTTTGTGGGATGTCAGAAATATGAATAACAGAAAAGTTGACAGGGAGTTGAGAAAATAATGCCTCTTCTCTCCCTTCTTCATCAAGAAGTTTATTGGGAACCTTGAAAGATTAAAGTCAGATCCAACTTTATCTGTTTCCAGATGGTACAAAGTTGATTTCAACACCATTTATTCTTGAAATGTTACCTTTATGATATACTGAGTTCTCGTATATATTTGGTTCTATTTCTAGATATTCTATTCTATTACATTGGCCTGCCTTTCTATCCATGTGCCAATAAAAGCTGGCCTCGATTTTCATATTTCTATATGATATTTCAGTATATGGGTAGATGGGTCAGTTTTATCCCTACTTCCTCTGATAAAATAATTGCGTGTAAGGGCACCACCATCACCCCAGCCCCAGGTTAACATTTTATCTCATGTGTTATGTGTGTCATGCACACTGGGAAATGACAGTGTGGTACAGCAGGGGAGCTTTATGTGGGTTTGTTTGTGAGTTTTCACACTGCCTCAGTAGGTAGAAGGTAGCATCTCCCTACTTATGAGAGATAGAGGTGTTGTGTAATTGACCAGCACCCAGCATGTCAAAGATACACCATTATAGGGAGCATAAGAAGAAAATACTATGGTTTCAGCCTAGGCTGAAGACTAGCCCAGTTTACAGTACGTGCACCCTGCACCCTGCCTCCGGCAGAATCTCAGGAAGGCTGCAGACCTAATCATTCCATCCTCTGATGCGAAGCCCTTGGAGGTTTAATATGCACACATCACAGGTTCCAAATTTTGCTATTGAAATTCCATCTTCTACAAAAAAAGCCTAGCTGCCTCTCCAACTTGAAATGTGTTCTAGGATGTGAGAAAAAAAAAAAAAACACAAACCCTCTATTGAAACCGGTAAAGCATCTCTGAAAATGCCAGCTTAACCCACACAGTCAATTCTCTTCATGAATTCAATTTGTATTATTTGGTTGAAGAGACTGCTCCCTGAGCTCTGACACAAGAAAGTGCTGGGGCCTAACACATGGTCCACAGTTTCAGAGGAAAAATATGCAGAAAAAAAATCATGTCATTGATGTCATTTGATAGGTTTCTTGGGCTTTGCCTGACTTGCAATCTCTGTGTGCCTTTCTCCAGAACAGAACCCCTGACCACCAGAACCCTGGCCCTTGGTCCCCTCTCCAGAATTAGATTAAGGAGCTCCCTCATCCACCCAAAGGAATGAATGCTGTTGGTGGGGGCCAGAGCTCGGTTCTGGCTGAGCATGTGTCTGGGAAGTGTGCCCCAGATCTCATAAACAGACCCGTGCAGTTTATTTCTGAGTCCAACTCCCTATACTATGTGATTTGATCCTGCATGGAAATGGAGTTCTTGATGCCTGAGTCCCAGGCTGCCTTTTTTGTTTAGTTTGCTCAGTCCTTCAGACAATAGCATCTCTCACCTGTATATGCTGATCTAGCCCACTCCAAACCCAGACTTTCTCAACCATGGGCTTTACTAAAATGTTGGTTATGAAAACTCTGTCGTGGGGCTTTCCCTGGCATTGCAGGATTCATATCAATACCCTCTCTTCTACTCACTGAGCAGTACTGGCACCTCTATTTCAGTCATTATAAACCACAGCGGTCCCTAGATGCTACTGGTTCATAAACTATATTTTAATTCACTCCAAAGGTCCAACACACTGTTCTTGCTTTCCAGTGTAGTTGCCAGTACTGCCATGGAGCTTTACTAATGTCAGTGATGTCCAACAGAAGTGTAAGATGAATTTCAAATGGGAGACAGAATATTTAATTAAAAATTTTCTAATAGATACATAAGCAAAGTAAAAAGCCACAGGTGGATTCAGTCTTAAGGCTATATTTTAGATAACATGTCTTACTTTATCTGCGTTTGTTGCATCTTTGACAGCTAGTATATATGTGTGTGTGTGTGTGTGTGTGTGTGTGTGTGTATATATATATATATATATATATATATATATATATAAAATACTTAACAGCATGCCTCAGTTTGAAGTAGCTACTTTTTAAATGGTTAGTATCCACAGGTGTTCAGTGTCTATGATATTGTACTGTTCTTGAGTTCTAAAATACTCCTGTTTTGTCTCTGAGAATCAGAATGCTATTGTAATACAGGATAAACTATTTCTATAACTCTGATGTCATGAGCCTGAAGTAATTATGTACTCTCTTAGGTGCCTAGTTCTCATTTTTCTACTGGGGAAATAATAATAGGAACTCTTTAATGTATTGTGTGAAACATGCGAAACAGTATATGCAGTACAACGCATACAGCAAGTGCTTCATAAAGGAGGTGGTTTTGTCTTCTATGTCTCTCTTATCATCAGAGAGAACTTCACTATTTAGCCCCCTTAGGACTAGCTTGAAAAAGCACACATGCCCCATCCATTATCACCATGCCCTGTGTCTAATTGAATACTCCACAAGACTGCAAAAGACTGTATCATCCCAGGGAATTCAAGTTCATTTCCACTTGGTCCTGTCTAGATGCTGTTAATTAAGTCCTGATTAGTTGTGTCTGGGGAAATGACAAATATAAAAACAAACACTGAGCCCTCTCAGGGTCTTTTTCTTAATCTCAACTGAACTCTTCCTACCTTATCTGCAAGTCAAATAACAGAAGGTAGAAAATCACATTCTGAATGCATTCTGCCTATCAAGAAGGTGCACTCACCTGCCTAGTTCATTAATCTTAGGTAACATGTTGCCTGCAGATGTTGTTTGCTAAGACAGATTTGAAATTTTGTCTAATGTTAAATAGAAAACAAACGGCTATTAAATCCATTTTTATACCAAATACATAAAAGAAATAAAGACATTGTCAAGAGGAAGACAGTAGATAACATATGTATTGCGTTTCCCTAAGTGCATGTTTATCTCAGCACTCATACTCGAGGATATTGTGGTTAACTGTGTATGTATGTGGTCTGATTCTTCATAGTTCCTCTACTGTAAGAGACTCCCTTTTCTTTGTCCACCCTATTTTAACTAATGTGAAAATGCATGATGCAATACCAAGTGCTAATGAAAACTCTGGTATTTGGCCTGAGTTGTCTTCATGCTTCACAAATAATAAGTCTTTTCTGGATAACCATGAGGTTATGAAAAGAAAGCCATCAGGATTAGCTTAATGACATATTCAAAGTGTCTCTAGGATACCAGGCACTGGAGATAGTCAGAGGATTAAAGGGCAGTGTCTGCTCTCAAAGACTTCACGCTTAAGAAGGAACTGGCATGCAGGTTAACGATCACAAGATGGAATATTCTGAGGCAAAATGTTGGAATATTCAGTACTCTCAAAGCTCAAACAAAGTATCAATTTTCATTTCATCCATTTATTGAACAACAACTATGGGCTACACAGTCATGGTACGGTGAGGAAAAGTGACATTAAAAATACATTCAAAGATCAAAGGGAAGAGAGTTATATATTCTGGATTTCTTTCCTTGTAAAATTGTTTCTCTTCCAGGGAAGCAAACTAGTGAGACATCTTTTGATCTTTGTTATATCACAGAAGTATTTCTGAGATTGTACTTTTTTTCACTGCTACTTGCCTACTTGTATTGATTCTGACTGTAAGTGTACCTAATTAAAGCAGACAAATTCAACGAAAGATACAATAGCTTTCCAGATTATTTTCAACTGTTATAGATATCAACCTCCTTGACCAAATTAATGAAGAAGGGCTTCTAGTTGAGATTTTCTGTATTTGATGACTCATTTTCAGTTAGGGTGTAGTGCACTACAGTTAAGTCTGTGTCTGATCTAAAATTGTTTTCTCTTGCAGGGTCTTAGAATCATCACCATATATATCAGTGACAATTGCACACTAGGAATATCAAATTCTGTTTGCGTATTTTTATAAAAGAATTACGTTCCAGATAAAGTCTTTCCATATCCAGCATTTTCTCTTGGAATTTCTTTTAATTTAATTTCTTACTTTCATAAAGCTGAAGCATTTTTATACTAAGATTTTTCTCACTTTATGGATAGGTCAGCAGAACAGAAAAGACTAAGTGGTTTGACAGCGGTGATGCCGAATAGTGTGTCTTCAAAGACCAGACTATATCTCCAGTTTCCTCAGGCTGTAAGCCAAAATACAAAATTTCTACTTGGTTTCCCTAAAATATATTCAAGTTTACTGTCCTTCTTTCTGTAACTTTCTAGCCTTCAAATACATCAACTTTATTCCAATTCACTTCTCAGCGGAAAAACTTCACAGCTGTGGCTAGTGAGTCATTACTGATCATTTATTAGGTGTGGAGTGACGACAAAATAGACAGCAAACTTAACTTGCTTTCCTCAGAAACTGCAAGTAGAAATATTGATGCTTAAGATCATTTTGATGTTGTATGAAATGGCTATAATAGGTAGTATAAAAACCTACTACTGTCCCAACCAATGTAAGGACTATTAGTCAGAATGCACTGTGAAGGAATTTCATCTTTAACCCTACAGTTAGTGTGATTTTACTTGAGGACAGAGAAGAATATCAAGATATCAGAGTAGTGATTCCGCAATTATGCTTACATATGTATAGTTTCCTGATACTAACCTTATTATGGGAAGAAAAGGAATTTCTTTTAAAGAAATGGTACTTAGTTACATGATTGTTCATATGGGAAACAAATATCCTTGACCCTTATATTGCACCACCCATAAGGAGAGTTGTTAGAAACCTTGGTCCTCAATGGAAAAGGCAAAGCTGCAAAGCTCCTAGCTGTCTCAGGAGAATGTGTTTGTTCTGTTGTTATGGGAAGCAATTTTAAAGCTAGAATATTAAAGCATTAACTACAAAATGATGGTTAAAATGATTTTTATTGAAGTCAAGAACTCTTCTCCGTCAAAAACGGTTATGAATAAATAGAACAAGTAGACTATCAGAAAGAGCAAATATGCTGCAACAGAACTGTCTGACAAAAACTCTCTGAAATATGCAAATTAGTTTTAATGAATGAGGAAAACAAACTAAAAATAAAATGGTCAAAAGACTGTAAGACAGTGCACATAGCCGGTAAATATAGGAAAATGTGTTTGAAATAATGGGTCTGGTGATACGTGATTTTACTCCCAGCATTCAAGAGACTGCGGCAGTTCATTCTCAGCCTGGGCTATATAACAACATGCTATGTCAAAAAAATCAAAAAACATGCAAAATTTGCTGAGTAGTACTAGTCTTCAAGAAAATGTAAGTCAACACAAAATGGAGTGTCAAACCAGTAGGTGTGACAACATTACACCTTGATGAGAAAATAAGGCAACTGAAACATTGTGTTGGATGGTAGAGTAAATTAGTCTAGTTGCACTAGAGAACCCTTACAGAATCTACCTGTTGACATATGTATACACATGTGTTAACAGACATGCAAAAATACCTTCATGGTAGCTATACTCACAATAGCCCAAGCTGTAAGCATTCTAAAAAAGGGTACTGAATAAATGAAATAGTATGTTCACTAGATGAAATGGCCCAAAGTAACAAAAATGATAGTGCTCTTGTAGATGGACAATGGTACTCAGAAATGCACTATAAAGAAAAATGATTCCAAACAGAAGTAATGCAATATGTTTTATTCCATTTCCATAAATTTTTAAAAATAGAGAAAACCAATCAATAGTAATAGAAGGCCCATGTGGCCTTCTTTGGATAATTGCAGGCATAGTGAGAAATGAAAGGGAGTTCCAGAGAGAATGGGAATGTTGGGAATGTTTTCTATCTTTCGCTCAGTGGTTACTATAGGCATGTGTTTTATATATGCATATAAAACTCACCAAATTATCTCCTTCAGATTAGTGGGTTACGATTTGTGTTGTACAGTAGAGAGAATGATGGACCCTTAGAGGTGTTCACATTCTCACTTGGAACTTGGGAAGGGAAGTTTTGCAAAGGTAACTAAGTTCAAAGATATTTAGATAGGGAAATTATCCTGGCCTCACCCCAATAATCAAACCACACTAGTCTTTACAAGAGGAAAAAATAAGAGATGATGCAAGAGAATGCAATCTATCACTGAGGACTCTGAGGATAGAAAAAAAGGAGGGCATAAGCCAAGGAATGTAGGCAGTTTACAAAGTGAGAAAGCCAAAGAAACAGACTCTCTCCTGGAACTTGGAACTTGTGGGCAATAGTGTACTCCGGAGACGCCTTTGTGTCCAGTCAGTGAGACTCATGACCCACAGGACTAGAAAACAACATATTCTGCATCTGAAAAGCAGTAAACATGGATAATCTGTGGTAGCAACAATAGAAAATTAATACATTCCCCCAAATCAGAAAAACAAAACCTTATACCTGGAGTGCCCATAAAACTCCATTTCTACAACTCATTATAACTTATAGCCCCATAAGATCACATAGGGATGTCTCTATCCTCTTCATACAGTACAGATGCCTGGCACCAAGCACATGTGCATTTTATATACTAGATGATCTACACATGTTTAGTAAAATTGAGCCATTTGTGTGTGAGAGAGGTAGCGACTAGGACAGACACAATTGCACTAATATGCTCTCTCAGCCCACTTAGCAGGCTTTCCCCTGCAAAGATGCATTAATGTGAGTGGCTCTGAATAATGAGACTGAGGTTGTTTAAAGCAGCAGGCTGGCATCAGATGAAACATTTCCATATCATTCTAGATTAAATAAAACATTTACCATTTCATGCTTTCTTTCCTGGTAATTTTGCCTTGTCCTTCACGTTGGTGATTTGTTCCACATGGCCACTCATTTGGGATAATAGCAGGCCAAGAGGCGTGACAAATAAGACAGGGCTGTACCTGATCACCAATATTCCATTATGCTCCCCAGAGCTGTGGGCTTGGTAAAACTGTCACTGTCTTAAAACAAAGGTATTGTGTTTGAGCTTACATATTAGGGATTCAGTGGCTGTGGCAGCAGTGATCAAATTATATAGCAAGTAAAGAGAGGCTATATTCAAAAAGAACTGCTTTGTGTGTGTCCAGTCAAACTGTAGAGATTTTTCAGCACATACATACACAGTACCATAAAACAAACTGTGGGGTGTCATGAGAAAGAGAAGATGGATCCCAAGATTTAAAAGGTGTTGCAGGGAGGTTGGTTGTTTGTTTCCCAGCTGCCTGGCAGCTCAGATCTAAAATGACCACACAGAAACTGTATTAATTAAATCACTGCTTGGCCCATTAGCTGTGGCTTCTTAATGGCTAACTCTTACATACTAATTTAACCCACTTTTATTAATCTGTGTGTCTCTACATGGCAATAGCTTACCGGGTAAAGTTTTAGCCTCTGTCTCCGGCATGGCTTCTCTCTCCTCTGCCTCCTTTCTCCCAGCATTCAGTTTAGTTTTCCCCATCTATCTAAGTTTTGCCCTATCAACAGACCAAGGAAGTTTCTTTATTCACCAATGGAATTCACAGCATACAGAGGGGAATCCCACATCAAAAGGGGGCTTACTCAATGGATAAAATAAAACATTTAAGATAAACAACCCATGAATGAGACCCAAACGTGGTCTAAAATTTCAGGAAAGAGCAGCAGGATTTTACCAAGAAGGCTTTGGGGAACTGGTAAGAATAAAAGTTGCGGTGAAGTCTGAGCATCAAAGAAGGCATGTTGATGATGCCTGGCACATCTAGGAACAATTCTCAGCTTTGCTTATATATAGTGATGTTCTCAGCTTTCAGCACTATTGACATTCTGCACTTCATTGTTATGGGACCATCTAGGGAATTGTGAGATAGCTTTCAGTACCTCTAACTTCCACCAATTATTCTACTCACAATTATATTTAAGGCAGCCATATGTACTCTGAGGGACAAACTCTTTCCAGTTGAGAAAAAGTTCATAAGCAGGAAGACACAGAAGTTACCTGCTGTGTCAACAAATTCACACATGATGGGGAGCTGGTAAAATATTTGTCCTGCAAATGAAAGGCTGGAAATGTTTGAAAAAAGTTCATCTGTCTGAAATGTAGTAAAAGGAGCGGCAGGCCATTTCCCGCCACCCAAGAGGAGTGTGGGCCCGTTGTTTCATCCCAAACAGCTAGCTTATACCCAAAATAATTACACAGAAACTGTATTCATTTAAACATTGCCTGGCCCAGTATCTCTAGCTCCTTATTGGCTAACTCTCACATATTAGATTAACCCATCTCCATTAATATGTATTGCCACTTGACTGTGGCTTACTGTCATGAGTCTAACCAGCATCTGTCTTAGAGAGGAGAGCCATGGCATCTGCCACACTGCCTTCTTCCTCCCAGAATTCAGTTCTGTATTCTCTGCCCATCTAAGGGATTCCCTATCAAAGGCCAAGGCAGTTTTCTTTATTCAACCAATGAAAGAAACACATAGAAAGAAGACCCTCCTACACCACTGAAATATCAGAGAAACATGGAGCAGGATTCTGAAGAGGGTGTGGGGGAACCATCCAAAGACATCACTTTAGTGCAAGCATGTAAGGATGGGTTTTGTTGGCACAGGACTAGCAAGCCCCTAGAACTGTGCATATTCTAACCATGCACAAATGCAGAGTATTTTACATGTCAGCATTTCCATGCCACACCTTTTTTTCATGAATACTCAGTACTCAGAGGTACCTATTTTGCTTTGTAAAATGAAGCATCAACATTTTTTTTCATTCTCCCATGGGCTGCCTTGTAGATAGAGCAGTCACCAGTAATACTGTAAATCATTCTGTAGCTTGGGAACTTTGTCTGGGCACACTCCCCAACCTGTCTGTAAAGAAGAGCCGTGTGGCAGCCCGGGTCAAGCATGTGGTACAAACCCCAGGGGCCACCCTCAGCTCCACAGAGAAATCCATCAACAATTTTTAAGGCTCCAAAGCTACTAGCCAATCAAGTAAATACATAGTTTTTTGCTCTCATTCCATAAGCTCTATAAATTTCAAATCTCTATATTATGAAAAATATTTTGAAGGTTTTGTAGGTTTTTTTCCTCCTAGGATGAAGAAAGCAGAAAATGAAACATATCATGTGTTTCTAGCAGCAATTTTAAGGCCTGAGCAATCTGGGAAAGAATGTTTGAAAACTTGTCATTGTGGTTGAACTACATTGAATGCCACCAACTTAGTGACTTAAAGCTGCTAATTGACCTGGGCAGGGAGGTGTCCACATTAGGACACTGTACAAAGTTAGCAATGTGCTGTAAGGTGTAGAGCTGCTGTGGCTGGCAGACCCAACATTTGACACTTACCTTGAGCTTATATTTGGGCTCCCCATTTCAGAGGGTTCAGGCCATCTCAGTCAGCTCTATGGTTTCTGGAATTTGGGGGAAGCAGAGCAGCATGGAAGCAGGAGCACATGGCAAAGGCTACTTCCAGGCAGAGAGAAAGCAGAAGGCTACAGAGGGGCTGAGGACAAGGGGTACTCAAAGAACTGTCCACAGTGACATGCTCTCTAAACTTTCCAGAACTCCTAAAATGTTGCCATCACTGGGTTCAAGCCCCAATCATGAACTTTTCCAGAGGATAATTCATACACAATTCGTGATGATCAGCAATCACATCTGAACAAAACAAGACAACAATAAAAAAACGACAAAACCCAAAACCTATAATACTTATATATGCATGTATAGTTTCAATAAATGTTTTCATCTGGGCTGACAATGAAACCCCAATAATAGGCCTGAACAGCCCTCTTTTGATTCATTGGTCAGGATTGTTGAAGGGACTCCCCAAATTCACAGCCTATTGCTTTGCTTTTGGCTGTCACCTCCTCAAGGTGGAAAGTACTTCAGAACATGGCTCAGTAACCCCTAAGATGGGACTGGTCTGAACAGCTCATCCCTGAGGATTAGCTTTCACAGAACTAGGACAACACCTATGAGAGACCAGAATGATTCAATCATTTTTGCTATCATTCCTAGCTTGGAGAATGAGATCAGAAACTGGTAACTGAGTTCAAATCCTGCCTTCACTACTTTCTGGTGCATTTCTTTTCTATGCCTTGGTTTCACTGCTTACAAAATGGCTCTTAAATAGTACCAATCTGATTAATAATGTTTCACATAAAATACATAAATGCTAGCTAGCTGAAGCTTATGCTATATGCAAATTTATTATTAAACTAGCATTTTAATATTTATCTTTAAAATTTTAATTGTTTAAAGTCTGACTACTAAAAAAGAACCTCTAGAAAATTGTACTGAGAAATCAACATTTAGCAGTTGTGGGTCTTATAATACTGATTGACAAAAAAAAAATAGAAAATTTTCCTAGTTATGAATCTTCAGGTTAGCAGCAAAGAGATGAAATAGTGAGAATGTGGGCTGAACCTTGTCAGGGACACCCATCCTTGCCTGACCTCACAGCCTACCTGCCATAAAAGAGAATTAATGAGAAGAGTCTGCATTCTGCACCCTTTAGGGCAGCATCTGGACCACAGAGAAGTCTCGTGTCCCATTTACTTGTTTCAAAAAAAGACACTTTAGCCCATGCCACTACATGAATCTCCCCTTATCCTAGAAAACCTCAAAAACATGAGAAGTTCTGATGGGAAAGTTCTCATTCTCCTATGAGTGTAAAAATATTTCCATTTCAATGACAATCCCAACCAAATGCACGTCTCTCAATCAGCTTTACTTTTTCATTATGTACATCAAGTAAATGGGCTTTATTCAAGTGGGCTGCAAAGCTTGCTGGGGTAAAGAATAGGCAAAACAGCAGAAAATGATGTCCTAAGTTATACGTCTTGGGGAAGAGTCATATCCGCCTTACAGTGATCACACCTATGGCCCACAAAACTCGTCTTTAATTGTCTATAGAATGTAGACATACTGTCAGAACTTATAAATCAATTTCATACAATCATGGTATGGAGCTATCATTATTCCAATGAGATTCTTATCTGCAGCTGATGTGGAAGGGATTGTGACTAAAAATATCAGCTGCAGCACTTATTGAAAAATTTCTGCCTGCAGATTGTTATTTTTCTGATGCTTAAAAGCATGATGCCAGAAAGAAATGAATCCCATTGTACATCTGCCTCTTCAAATGTGGGCTTTTAACTATTATAATTCCCAAGTCTTGGTTCACACATACCACCTTGCTCCAAACAGAACATTGGGATTAATGGCATGGGATTAAAAGCAGAAACCAGAAGCAATTGCTTTGGGAGACACTTAAGTACAGCAGTACCTAGCAGAAGGAAAGAGTTGATGCATAGCTGAAGTCCACTTTTACATTAGTTACCAATATCATAATGTTGGAAAGTAATGGATCATTCTTCCATTTACTGGTACTCTGAAACCACGAATATCATTATGTGTTTAACCCTTGATACAGTGGGCTCATCTACCGAAACATTGAAAATCAATAGAAAATACAATTCCAAGTGCCTCTCTTTTATCCTCTACTAACTAGTAAGCTGCATTGAAATTGTGATTTCCTTTCATCAATCTTCCTAGGAACTGCAACACTCAACCTATACCATGTCTTCAGTATACTTTGCTATGCTGTTCATGCCCAAGGAAGATGATTTGTTCTCTGAATGTGCTTTTGGCAGTTGGAATGAGGCCAAAGATTAGGAAACCAGACTAGGAAATAGACTGCAGTATGAGGGGACATAGGGGCTGTACAGGAAGCAACTTTCTAGCCATGGCCTTTCTTTTCTTTTGTATCTGTTTAAATAGATCATCATCTGTCTAATAGTTACCATGGAAAAGTGGGAGATTCCAGTTAGTGCCAGCCATGGGCAATAAGTTTCTATCAGAATGAAAACTGGAACAACAGGCATTTATACCACCCTAGGACATACTTATCTTCCTTCCAAGTTCTTTCATTTATAAGCAGTAAAGTCAATTAAATATAAAGGATGGTGAGGGCCCCAGAGAAAAGTATATCTTAGGGCTTAGATACATTGAAGTTCTCTGGAGTCCGGAGATGTTCATTGGTAATGTGGAAGGGTTATAAAATATGTTAAATTACTATCTTAACTAATTTGCTTTAAAATGTACTGAAAGTACAGTGTCTCAAATGACATCATAGGATAAGCCAGAAATTCTGCCCTAAGAATGGGGGTTCTTAGAAGGTGTTTTTAAGGGCAAAACTCTATAACTTATACACTCTGTTGTATGTCTGTATTTGTCTGTCTGTCTGTATATATGTATGTCTATCTATAGTTATCTTCTAATCACATCACCATATAGAGATCCAGTTATAATCTATAAAAATTGCCCTAAGTCCATTCAGAAAGTGAAATATTAATTCAAGCTTGTCAACATGTTACTGCCTTTTAAGCTGCATTCTCCTAACTGAGGCCGATAGCAGCTCTATTCAACACATTTTTTTACATAATCATCCAATCATGAGTGTCAGAGTACCATCATTTTTCACAATCCCTAGCACCAAGTTGTAGAAACTAATAGTATTGGATTCACAGTTCAGGGTCTGCTTCTGCCATCTAGCTTCAACTTATAATGTAAAGGTTTATCAGCATGATAGGCAGAGAACACTCAAGCTTGGGTGCCCTTGTACCAATTTGTGTGTTTGACCTACTTGCTCTGCTAGGGGAGATAAACAGTAGCAATCAACTGCTTCAGACCCCACCATCCTGCTAGTAAAGGAAGGGGTGCCACTCATGAGAAGCTAGCCACTGCTTTCACTTCCAGTTACAGAAGTGAGACTCCAGGACATTTCCCAAGTGGGATAAATATAAAGAGACTTCCACCTAAATATAATAAATAGTAAAGCTTTATTCTAAGTGTCCAGAACAAAGAGAACATCTTAAAGCAGTGAGTAAAAAACAAGTTTATACCAACAAGAAAACATTACGTTCAACAGCTGACTTCTCATCAGGAACAATGGAGCCCAAAATACGGAAGGCAGCTTGTTCAAATTCTTTTTTTTATTGATTTTATTGAGTTATACATTTTTCTCTGCTCCCCTCCCTGCCTCTTCCCTCCCCTTCAACCTTCTCCCATGGTCTCCATGCTCCCAATTTACTCAGGGATCTTGTGTTTTTCTACTTTCCATGTAGATTGGATCTATGTAAGTCTCTCGTGGTGTCCTCATTGTTGTCTAGGTTCTCTGAGATTCTGGTTTGTAGGCTGGTTTTCTTTGCTTTATGTTTAAAACCATTTATGAGTGCATACATGTGATAGTTGTCTTTCTGTATCCGGGTTACCTCACTCAATATGATGTTTTCTAGCTCTATCCATTTTCCTGCAAATTTTAAGGTGTGGTTATTTTTTTTCTGCTATGTAGTATCCATTGTATAACTCTACTACATTTTCCTCATCCATTCTTTGGTCAAGGGGCATTTATGTTGTTTCCAGGTTCTGGCTATGAGAAATTCTTAAATAAAATAACTGACAATCTATTATCTTAATTCTAGAAAATGTATGTTTTAAAATTGAAGACAAAATAAAGGTATATAAAAACTAGAAACACAAAAAGTTAGTTTCTGCAGACCCACTATACAATAAATATTTTAATATGCTAAAGGAAGATGTTGTGTCTAAAGGAAATGAACCCATATCTATCTTACTCAGTGTTCTATTGCTGTAAATAGACACAATGGCCACAACATCTTTTATAAAAGAAAACATTTAACTGGTGTTGCTTACAGTTTCAGAGATTAGTCCATTATCATAACGGCAGGAGCACGGTAGTGTTCAGGCAGACATGGTCCTGGAGAATTAGCTGAGAGTTCTACATCTGGATCTGTAGGCAGCAGAGAGAGACACTGGATCTTGTTTGGGCTTTTAAAACCTCAAAGCCTGAAGCCTGTCCCAGTAACACACTTCCTCCAAAAAGGCCACATCTACTCCATCATGGACAGACCTCTTTCTCAAGTAGTGCTATTCTCTAACGATTAAATACTCAAATATATGAGCTTATAGGGGGCTACCCTTATTCAAACCCCAACAGTGTGGAAATTCAAAACCAAATTAAAAAAACAGAGCACGGCAATG
This sequence comes from Microtus oregoni, assembly GCF_018167655.1. Taxonomy (NCBI): domain Eukaryota; kingdom Metazoa; phylum Chordata; class Mammalia; order Rodentia; family Cricetidae; genus Microtus; species Microtus oregoni. Next base: position 19,365,515 of record NW_024543093.1, on the reverse strand, counting down.
ATAATTATATAATTCTGAAACACAAATAAGCATATACCTTTCATTTTCTCTTGAGTGATTTTGAACAATTTTATAAAACACTGTGTATAATCAGCTCTTTTGGACAATGTCAAAGAGAAATTAAGAATGTTTGTTACTACTAGCACCAGAGAACGGAGGATTAGATGTGTTTGGGAAGGCAAATGATATGAAAGGGAACTTGAATCCACAGGAACAAGGACTGAGACTCAGACAAGGTCACAGGATTAACAGAGCAAAATCTATAGCTGTGTCCTTGTTTTCCTTCCTCATTGCTGCTTCTTAAATAGCTATAAGATTATATAAAGTAAGTATCATAGTATACTTGGGTAGTTGTAACTTATGCAGATATAGTAATTTTTTTAAAAAAAATAGCACAAAGAAAATGAGCAATCAGAGCAGAGCTGTGCAGAAGTAAGATTCCTGCATCATCTCATGTGGATTCATGTCACATGTGCAGAGCTATGCATGACTAAGATTTCTGCATCTCATGTGGACTCATGTCATATGTTCAGAGCTGTGCAGGAGTAAGGTTTCTTCATCTCATGTGGACTCATGTTGCATGTTCAGAGCTGTGCAGGAGTAAGGTTTCTGCATCTCATGTGGACTCATGTCATATGGTCAGTGCTGTGCAGGAGTAAGGTTTCTGCATCTCATGTGGACTCATGTCATATGGTCAGAGCTGTGCAGGAGTAAGGTTTCTTCATCTCATGTGGATTCATGTCACATGTGCAGAGCTGTGCAGAAGTAATATTTTTTGTATCTCATATAGATTCATGTCTATGTGCTTTGCCTACATGCAGACATGAAGAATCCTAGTTTTTCTCTTGACCGCATTAAAAAGTAATGGTTTCCAATATTTCTAAATTGTCGGCTGCAAATCAATAACTTTGGATTATATGATATAATTTTGATAGATGAAAAAATATTGCACTATGTTAAATATACCAGTACATGTTTAACACTATATTAAATATAACACTTAGTATGGTGACACACTCTTGAGGCAGATGAAGGAGAAATGTTGATTTCAAGGGCAGCTTGAGATGTAGATTAGGGCCTTTGTCAAAAATAATCAATAAAAGGTAGTAGTTAAGTAAAAGTATGAGACACATGTACAAAGGGTAGATATCAAAGAATGAAAAATATAAGGTAAATCCCAACAAAATAATTCTGACAGTATTAAGGTGATGTATGTGTTATACATACATAACAGCATGTATCTACTCTTACATGCTCAGAAAGAGCAATGGAGTAATAAATCAAAGTTATACTTATGTAGGATTCTGTTGGCTCAAATCAGATAAAATGATAATTGTTAAAAAAATATCAGAGGTAGATTCATTATGAACTATAGCTACAGGCTATGACACACCTCTACAACATAACAGCTAGGTTTAGCAAAAGAAAATACAGTAGAGCAAAGAGAACTTGGATAATTAAAATGACAAATACTTTAAATATACAAATAAATACAGAACTTCAAATTAATAAATACAGAAAAATCATTCTGATACATTATAAATTTATACACATGTGTAGATATTAATCATGCTGACAGAAACTGCTGATATATTAGGACACTTACTAAAACTCTAAAAGAAATATGAGTTGAATATTAAAATGATCACTTTTTAGATCTTATACTAGACAGAAATTTCAATTCTGCATAAATTGATGACTACATAAATAAACCAATGAGCAGGCCAGTCAGTGAACTGGGTTGTGCACAGAACTGATGTAGTATGTCTACAAGCAAGGATTACAGGTAATCTTAATGTTTAGATTCAAGGTGAAAGTACAACATAAAGTTTAATTTTATTTCTATATGTAAGTCTTGGGTATCAAGGAAGATAACAAAAAAGGAAATTCCAAGAATCTACCTTCCCAGAAACCCACAACAGAGTAATGGGCTGTGCTCTAAATGTACAGTTGAAGGGTGGGAGGAGTGAGAATATGAGCAAAGAGGTCAAGACCATGATGCATTTACCCACTGAAATAGTTGACCTGAGCTAATGGGAGCTCAGCAACTTTAGTCGGACAGGGAAGGAACCAGCAAAGGACAAAACTAGACCCTCTGAATGTGGGTGACAGTTGTATAGCTAGGGCAGCCTGCAGGGCCACTGGTAGTGGCACCAGGTTTATGCCTACTGCTTGTAATGGCTTTTGGGGAACCCATTCCCTTTGGATGGATACCTTGCTCAGCCTAGCTATAGTAGGGAGGGCCTTGAAACTTCCCTAAAGCAATGTGTTTTACCCTCTTTGGGGAGTGGATGGGAGGAGGAGAAGGAGTGGGAACTGGAATTGGTATGTAAAATGAAAAAAGATAGTTTATTTTCTTTTTTAAATAAATAAAATATAAAGTACAATTTGCATCTCTTGGAAGCATGTACAGCTCCTATAGCTTTTCATTAATTAGTTTAAATGTATATTGTTTTAAGTATGAAAGCAAACAATAAACACATTTTGTTGTATTTAAAAAAAAAAGAATCTGTATCCCTACCAAGACCAAGACCCCCACTTTGCTAGAAAACATTTTTTTGAAGGCTTGAATGTTTATTTAGAGTTTGCATTACCCCAACAGTAGCCCCAGTGCTATGTTCTAGTCTCAGCTATGAAGTCCTACAAAAATAAACCCAAGCTTTTGCAATGTGACTTCATCAATACAGAACTACAGCTTTATAGCTATTTTGAAGGGGTTTTGGTTATCAAGGTGCTTCTTTTCAACAAAATTCCCTGTCAGTCAGAGGACACATGCTTATACAGAAAATCTGACCCATTTACTCATGCAACAAGTTTATGTTCCCACCCTCCCTCCACCACCTCCTTTAAAATAAACACACAAGAACTATTTACAATTGAGGAAACAAGGCCAGTGACCTTAAAAAAAAAAGACTGTCTCATTTCAAAGTGGATGAGAATACTTAGGTGCAGCCAGAGTCTTCTAACAATGGCTGACCTGGGCCAGAGGCAGACAAGGGCAGGAAGCCGGGCACACCACATCCCTTGTCTTGGATCTCGACAGTAAGCCTCAGTAGTTGTGGAAGCCAGGCTCTACAATGAACTTCTTCACTCATCACTCTGTCAGCCTCCAACACTGAACATCACTGGTTCATTACACAACATGATCCAGGAAACCCCACCCCCCTTCACTGCCCTTGGCCCTCCCACCCCATATGACTGGTTCACCCTGTGCTGGCCCTGCCTGGCTCCTGAGACTTCCCGCTTTTAGCAGTTGGGGTACCAGGCCAGCAGCACCAGGGGCAAAATGGGTTGCAGAGACATATGGACACCACATGTGCCAAATAAAATTTGGTTCTGTTTTAAGAGTCAAAGCTGTCATTTAAAAAAAAAATTACAAAGTAAGGATTGAGCCTTTGCCTATAGAAACCTTTTTGCAAAATACCAAAACCTTACAATTAGTCTGTGTGCAACCAAGAAGAAAATGTAGGTCAAGATATCTTCACAAGGTCACCCACAAAATACTTCCCCCAAAACAAGTGGTTCTAATCAGACCACATCCAAGTTTAGGTTGAGTCCAAAGCTAAGTAGCTAAGTAGCATCCAGACTTGGTAAACAAGATCACTTCTCCCGGTGACTGTAACATTCATTTCCTTCTGTCCTCTTCATTTGATATCATCTTCCTGAATCTCCATATTTGTTTGAAGGTTTGTAGCATCCAGGATAAGACTTGTATATTAAACCATGGTTAATTTATGTCAATTTCAGCTCTTAAGGATTGTGGACACCATCTTATTCCCCAGCTCTGTTAGGCAGTTATGCTTGAATTCCTTAAGCAGTTATTGAACAGTTTGTGGGAAACTGGGCAGGGCAGTAAGAACCATGCCTTCCAAATATCTAAAGTATCTGATGTAAAATATCTTTGCGTAAAACTTTTACACAAAAACAATATACTAAATATGCAAAATTAAATGTAATCTGTGAGGAAACAATTATTTATGATCAAACAAAATATGTACACATCAGTAATAAACTATAAAACTTAATAGACATATTTAATTATGAAGAGTTAAATCTAAATAATTTTATGATTGTGCTGCACAAAATTCTCAAACATATATAATCCCTTTTAAATGATAAACAAAAAGGCAATCTAGACAACTGAAAAAAGTAAATCCAGCAACTAAAATGAAAACAAATTTTATACCTGTGGAAAGAAACTAAATGTAAGCCAGAAGGTGTTGGCCTTTAATCCCAGCACTTGGGACACAGAAGCAGGCGGATCTCTTTGAGTTCAAGGCAACCTAGTCTACAATAGCTAGTTCTAGGACAGGCTTCAAAGCTACAGGGAAACTCTGTCTTAGAAACACAATAAATAAATAAATAAATAAATAAATAAATAAATAAATAAATCTATAGCACTATTTGTCCCAATGGTAATCTGTTGTGGAGATCACCATCAAGGTAGAGTCCGCAGAGATGCAGGAACGGCTTGAGACAACAAATGTGCTGATACCCATTTTCTCTGTAAGAGATAACAGAACTATGACTGCCTATAAACCTTGAACACATTGTTGTTATTCACACTACAAGCTTTTAGAAAACTTGAAATAGAAGGAAGTTTTCTTGTCTTGATAAAAGTCATGCAACAAAAGCCTACAGCAAATACGACACTTAATTTAACAAAGAAACTTTGGACAATTTCCCTTCAAGCTCAGGACTATAACTGTTATGCTTGCTGAAATTGTTAATAATTAATAGAGTTCTCACTTCTCTTCTATGTATCTGTGTATGCAAACACGTGTGCAAACATACATACATACACATGTAACATGAGGGCCTGTTTGTTGGGGTTTCTGTCCTACGAAGTTCCCACAGCTGTTAGGTTCCCCCAAATCATGCAGAGGTCTACATAAGTTATAAACTGATTGGCCCATTATCTCAGGCTTCTTACTAACTCTTATAACTTATATTAACCCATTATTCTTATCTAGGTTAGCCACATGGCTCAGTACCTTTTTCAGCGTGGCAGGTCACATCCTGCTTCTTTGGTGTCTGGGCAGGACTGCAGAGAGAGCTTCCTTCTTCCCAGAATTCTCCTGTTTTCATTCCCCTGCCTCTACTTCCTGTCTTGTTGTCCTGCCTATACTTCCTGCCTGGCTACTGGCCAATCAGCATTTATTTAAAACATAATTGGCAGAATACAGAATTGTCCCGTATCCCGCCCCCCCCCCCCACACACACACACAAGAGAGGCCTTCCTCACTCCATATCACTCTTTTCCTGCATTATCACTTTTCTGCTTACTGAAGAAGGTAGTTTGTGACAATCTGGCTGCTTTGTCCCAAACTGACCAACTAATGCATAGTGGTTAGTTTTTCAACTCCTTTTGAGATGAGTGAGACTTTTTTGGATCTGTACTGCAGGGTAACCACCCACTACTGATCTTTCTTTTCTTTCCTTAGAGTTGATCCTCTAACAGACATTTTAAACGTCTACTTCTATTCCAGAATGTCCTGTGAATGAACCCAAACTAACATATATTGGAGCAATGACAAGATTCTAGTCACAGGAGACATAATAGAATCAGAAGGAACACTCTAGAAAGTTGTTGTCATAGGTTTTAAAATTAATTTCATGATTATTCTAGACTAGCAAATCATAGATCCAATTTCTTAGCAATATCTAAGAGGGCTTCATAGCATACAAAAAGCATATATTTGAAAGAATGAAGATCTGTCAGAAAGCTGTCATTCCCCTGATGTGTCAACAAATTTGTTAACAGTGCAAATAATGAAATTAAAAAGCAAAGAAGAAAGTAACTGCTGAGAATTTTAACATAAATATTATCATCCTCATTTTTAGTAGTAAAAAAGGAGGGAAGTTTTTCTGAAAATGGATGAAGCGCTGAGTGTAATGGCACACACCTGTCATCCCAATACTAAGGAGAAAGAGGATGATCAGGGCTCCACAGGCTTTTTTGTCTACACAGTGAGTTCTTGACCAGTCTTAACAAAACAAAGCAAATGTTACTTAATACTAGATATAAACACCTATCATAAAGCCACAGTCATAAGAAAATCTATGCTCCAATAACATAAGAACCCAATGACAGATAATGGAATAAAATAGACATAGAAAGTCTAGGATAGACTTGTATGAAGGGAAACTATTTTATGGTATGGTGGTGTCTAACACTGGTCGAGTAAATAATGAAAGTTTTTTGCAGCAGTGGTATCACAAAAATAGAAATATGGTATTGAAAATCATAAAACCCCAATTTTACCTCTATCTCATTTCTGAATTCCAGATGGATTGGAGGCCTGGATGCTTATCTCTAAAGTGAAAAAGCACAAATACAGAAAAACACATGTTAGTTTGAGATGATGGAAAAGTTCTAACTCTCCTCCTGGGAGAAAGAAAAACTTTCAAAAAGAAAAGTTGAGCCTTTGCACACATTAAATTTTATTAGTCTCTTTACTTAATTGACAAGGTTATCAGCTTTGTGAGAGGTATCAAGATGATATTTATTCCATTTAACAGGTAGCACTTGGTACTTTGAATAGCTAAATAAGATAAATAAGTACCTGGCTGGAAGCCCAGTAGAGATCTAGAGAAAGCATCAGAGCAAGAAAATCCTAGGAAGAGAGAGATAACTAATAACAAGAAAAGTATTGATAGCAATCATCATAATAAGAGTTAATTTTATTTTCCCAATAACTTTTTACATATGCTTATTTACCAATTATACACGACAGTCCTCTGTAATAGGTATTATTAATAATACATATAGATGCTTGCCTTCATTAATGTTCTCAGCAGCACAAAGGAACCAATTACAAGACACTTCCAATGATCATATTAGAAAACAATATGAAAGTTGAGGCATAAAAATGTTGCTGGGAACAAGAAAAAATAGGCATGTTCATGTATTTTTATGGTAATGTTGATTGAAGGAGGTACTCTAGAGACAAGTGAATGGTACTGAATAAAAATGAATACATGTATACGCCTGCATGGGCATGACACTGACCTTTCATTTATATGCCAGCTCACCATGAAACATTTGCATAAAACCCATCTCTGAACTATTTAAGGTAAAAATACATAGAATACTATAAAGTAATATAAAATATGGTAAGGCAGTAAAATGTGGGCACATGGTACATCACTAAACAACAAAGGAATGAAATGTTTGTACAAAGCCATGGATTAATGAGGAAATTGAATGAAATAAATATCCAGTAACTTTCATCACAACTATTTAGTACCCATAGAACTCTAAGCTTACACATGTGCCTATATCCAAAAAATGGATCTCATTAATGGAGAGGAAGAGAAGGAGGAAAAAGCAGAGAGAGGGAGAGAGAGAGAGAGAGAGAGAGAGAGAGAGAGAGAGAGACCGAGAGAGAGAGCAGCCTTTGGGTATGTAGCCAAAATTGGTATTGCTGGGTCTTAAGGAAGGTTATTTCCTAATTTTTTGAGAAAGTGCTACACTGACATCCAAAGGGATTATACCAACAATGCAGAAGTTTTCCCTTTACCCCACAACCTCTCCAGCATAAGTTGTCATCAATGTTTTTGATCTTGTCCATTCTTACATGTGCATGATGGAATCTCAGAATTATTTTGATTTGTATTTCCCTGATAACTAACAATGTTTAGCATGTCCTTAAGTGTCTTTCAGCCGTTTTAGATTTCTCTGTTGAGAGTTCTCTGTTTGGTTCCGTACTCCATTTTTATTGGAGTATTTGTTCTTTTGATGACCACTTTCTTGAGTTCCTTGTATATTTTAGAGATCAGATCTCTGATGTGGAGTTGGTGAAGATCTTTTCCCATTCTGTAGGCTGTCATTTTGTCTCATTGACCATGTCCTTTGCTTTACAGAAGCTTCTTGGTTTTAGGAGGTCCCATTTATTGTTTCCCTCAGTGTCTGTGCTACTGGGGTTATATTTAGGAAGTGGTCACCTGTGCCAATACATTCAAGTGCACCTCCCACTTTCTCTTCTATGAAGTTCAGTGTGGCTGGCTTTATGTTGAGGTCTTCGATCCATTTGGACTTGAGTTTTGTGCATGGTGATTTATATGGATCTATTTTCATTCTTCTACATGTTGATATTTAGTTATTCCAGCACCATTTGTTAAATATGCTTTTTTCCATTTGATATTTTTTGCTTCTTTGTAAAAAAACAGGTGTTTGAAAGTATGTGGATTAATATCCAGGTTTTCAATGTGGTTACATTGGTCCTCCTGTCTGTTTTCAGGCCAATAACCAGCTTTTTTCAGTACTATGGCTCTCTAGTAGAATTTGAAGTCAGGGACTGTGATGCCTCCAGAAGTTCTTTTATTGTAAAGGATTGTTTAGGCTATCCTGAGTTTTTCAGCATCTATCTCTTGATAGCTGTTTTAAGTTTAATAAAAAGATGAGAGCTTTACCATGCATTCTTGCTCAACAAAATATAACCCAGTCTAGTAACTGTTAACTTCCTAAGATATTAGCGTTTCATATTAATTTTGAAAGAGATCAAAATTTTTCAGATACCAAGTGGAAAGTTAGACTGATGATCATTCCCCAACAGCAGTTAATCTTGGGCAAACCTGTGAAGCTTCAGGTAATTCCTCTGAGAGGATTGGTAGGAGAATTGTGTGGTCTGGAAACCAAGGTTGTATGGAAGGTGGGAGAGGGAGAGCTAGGCAAAGGCTAGCTCAGCGACCTTCCCACTTTCCTAGCACAAACTGCTACTTGATTGATCTTTGCTTTAAACCAATAGCTTTGTCTTCAGAGACTAACCCTTCTAATATAGTTTGGATTTCATCCAAGACTGATGGGGAACACATTTGAAAAACAGGCTTAATTTAGGTTTGGTTTTAGGTTGTACTGTTAAGGAAAATTGTTGAGTATTCGGTGATGGAGGAAGACGTTCCTTGTGTTGTTAAAAGTCCTTTGTCAAGTAAACTCATGGGGCGATTAAAATCTTGGGGTGTTCTATGACTTCTCGACTCACTGGCCCTTTACCACATAAAAATTCTCCAAAGACTTCACTTGGAGGTGTTATCTGACAAACCATGGCAAAGAATGAGAAATATTCCAGGTGACTGAGTTAAGCTCAGTGAACTGATGAACTTTAAAAGGACCAAGAAGAATGCTGGCTTTCAAAAGCAGTCCAAGGTCATTTATAAGAATATCCCTTTTTAATACATTTAAAAATAAATAAATTACTAAATAAGGATTAATGTTTTACTCTTTCTTTGAAGTTCTATTTTGCAAGGCTAACAAAAGAGGCAAGTATAGCAGAATAGTCATTATCTTATATTTTCTTTATGTAAACTAAAGAATATAAATTTTAGAACCAAAGGCAAAAACAATCATACAGCTAGCTCTGGATGGTAGCAGTATAATTTTATTCTAGCTACCAAGTGTTCCAATGTTCTTTTTTTTTCTTTTAAAAGCTGAGTTCAAATATACAATGGACATTAAGAAGGGTTTTTATTTTTTATTTTTTTTCTTGTTTCTTTACAGTTCAAAAATATCTGAGTTATTTTTTTTCTAAATGACAACTGCTCTGGACTAAGAGGGCGTCAAGTGTAATGCCTCCTGGAGCCTTGACAAGTAGGCAGTTGCCATGATGTGTTCTGAAGGTAAATTGAGGTCAGGAAGGGACAGACTACATAATGGATAAAACATACAGGCTAATTAATAGTGGAGTCTGCATTACTGCCTATCAGCATAATGACATGGCATGACATCCCCTGGAGCCCTTATGGTGATGCTCCCAGAACTCACAAGGGCATACTCTGCTCTTACTACTGTTTAAATATTGATTTAAAACTCACTAGAAACTAGAAAGAGTGAAGTATTCTGTCTTTAATTTTTTTTCTGAGTGTAAGTTTGCCAACACAGGGTTTGTCACTCAGGGGCTGTCCTTGAGCATACAACTTGGAGAAGGAACTCTTACTGTGCATGCCAATCAGGCCCTGCATTGCTGCCAAGAGCAGAGATTAGTATCCAGTCGATGCATGTGCCTCCTCTCTGCTGGGGGCAGGGGTGCATTTGCATGGGTGCCTAATTGCTAAGCCCTTTCTTTACCTTTTTCTGTTTTCAAAACCTATGGACCACTTTTATCTAAAAAAAAACAGCTTCTTGGCTTCCTTACCTTTCTGTCTCTTTCTAGGTCCTTTCTTCCTCCATTCCCTTTCTTTCTCTGATTTCCCTTCCTCCTCTTCTCTCCAGCTTCTTTCCTCCACTCTCCCTCCTCTTTCTGTTTTCTTCTTATTCTTTTTGTCTTTTTACAAAAAAATTAAGGAAAAAATTTAGATACAACCATGTCACTTAATAAAAATTAAGTAGAGTTAATACAACCAAAATTGTTATTGAATTTCTGCAGCCTGCCTAGGATTTAGGCCTGGGCTTATATTTTTCCTTCTGTCTTGCTTTTGTCATTTTTCATGGAAATTTTTTCATACAATAGTATGATAATTTTCCATACCCCAACTCTTCTCAGATCCTCCCACCTTCCCATTCACCTTTATTCTCTTTTTATCTCTTTCAAACTCCTAAGGGCTCATGGCTCTCACAGAAGTCTTATGTATAAAAAAGAAATAGATTTCATATTTTACAATGTAATTTAGCACTGGCCAATATCCCATTCATGTAATACTTCAAAGTTCACAACTGTTATCCCTAGAACAGAAAAAGACCAAACTGGATTCTGTTCCTATAATCATAACTTCAGGGTGAGCTTATCAAAAGCCCCCTTGTTTATTCCAAGAGTACCGAGTGTGACTCTGCACTAGGACCCCAGTGGAGGACAGCAAGACTCTTTATGGAGGGATGATACTCTGTGACAGATGCTGCACAATTACATTGCTAGTCAAACATACAGTAAGGACATCCACTTCATAGAAAATAGGGAAGCAAGACCTAGGCATAGAGGGTTGTGCGTGGTTGGTAGGGGAGTGGGTTCTGGTTGCAGTTGGTGAAGAAATCCCTAGGCAACAAAAGAGAAAGTACAGAGTACCTGCATGTCTGTTGAAGGACCTGGAGGCAGACACCCAAAGAAGCACAATACGTGAGGAGGCTCATCTGAAAACTGGGACAGAGAGGTGCCTGGAAAGCAGAGGACCAGCAGCCTACCTGAATTGCTCTCTGCAGAGTAGAAAACCATGCTGACAAAAGTATGTTTTGACAGTCCACTGTTTCCCAGCAAACCTCTCCTTCCTCCACTGGACTTCTGATACATTTTGGTGGGCGGCTGTTTTAACATTTGATTTCCCAGTGTCAAACTACACTCTGGAATAGATCCAAACAACATACCCACAAGGTGAATATCTACTGAGGGGCATTTCTGTAACTTTTTTTTTTCCTGACTGGGTTTATATTGGAGTTAGTCAGGTCAACATCCTGCTATAGTTGAAAAAAGAAGTCCGTTGCAATTCTGTTTTGCATATCCACATTTGGGTACATGGGTTAGTTATCTAACCAAGCGAAGGAGGAGGAGACTAAGTAAAAATGTGCAGAAAAAGGTTCATTAAAATAGCCTCAAATTTATGCAGAAATAAAAACTAGGTGAAACTACACAGGATGAGTCAGAGGGACAATAAACTTTATGATTTCTAGGTTGAGAAGATTAAAACATTTCCATGGATTTGGACAGTAAAGGAGCTAGCTTCATATTATGATGGTTTGAGGGGAGCTGAACGTTTCCAGTGGTTGGTAAATGCATGTCACATTTATAGTCTGGGAAATTTGTATAAGAAAATTACTTAAAGTGGGCTATCTAGAAGTAATGAGTTACTAGTTCGTAATCAGTAATTGGTATCATGGTTGGAGTTAATCTGTTGGATTAGTATATGTCCTAGTGGGTGATAGAAAACAACACACATTAGTTTGGATAGAAATGAAAGGAGGGAAAGCTAGGAAAGAACCAGAAAACAGGGTAAATGTAGGTTTCTTCTGGGAAGCCATGATGAGAGAGAGAGAGAGAGAGAGAGAGAGAGAGAGAGAGAGAGAGAAACTGTGTGTGTGAAAACAAGAATTTTACTTACTTCCACAGCTCTTAAACACACACATGTCAATTTGATAATTAAACTAATAGTGAACAGATGAGAGTAGAGAGGAAATTAGGATAGAAACATTCCTAAGGTGAACATGATTTTCACCTGGAGGAAAGCCAGTACCTGAAGGACCTGTTTGAACCCAGGCGATGTGGAAGGAAGGAAACATAGTGGTAAATGTGATGAGATAAAGAAAGTAGGTAAAATTCAGGATAGACATCACCTTTATGATCAATTCCAGATTACAGATCACACTGCATATCCCATAGCTACCAAGATCCCAAGGCTAGACCCGGCCCCAGATGCTCCCTACTTCCCCATTGTTTTTGAAATATCTTTGAAGACAGCATTGTTCTCGCAAAATTGTTTAGGCAGTTGTTCACCTCTGTGGAAGGATGGAAGGAGAGCTCAGGGCAGAGATTAGAATTCTGCTCTGTAAGTAGTCTTACATGGGTTTTAACCTCCCACCCACTCTCAAGCAAGAAATTAGACTCACATTAGGGAGTCACATATGAAAAAGAAGGCATGAGATTAGAAGAGTGACTTCTTGTGTATTAGGGTTTCTGTGGAAGAGAAGAATAGGGGGTAGAAATGACTAAAATTCATTATATAAATGTATGAAATTTTTGAACAACTTTTAAAAAGAGTGGAAGTGGCAAAGCAGCCACAGTGTCCTAGAAATTCAGTATTATGAAAGGGACCAGCCTCTCCACAAGACAAATCTAAAGTTGTGTGATGTTTGCCATCTGTATACTTGTGAATACATCTATACCACCTGGAGACCTTTTAAAAATATAGTCTCTAGATCCCCACCAAAATAAAAAAGTAGGTCTCCAAGCCCTCTGTGTTACATGTCTCCTAAATTATAACTTACTTTTAAAATGAATATTGCTCTAAATATTTTTGAAGGCCATGTCCTAGCAGCAAAAAAAAAGGCATTTTTGGTTGGATTTAGAATTTCTTTGTTAAGTTTCTTGGCCTTGTAAATGTCATCTTCCCACTTTTCAGCATGAAAGTATTTTTTTTCTCTCTTTCTTTCCTGCCTCAGGACAATGGCTTATTTTTGTGTCCTAAGCCTTGAATGGGGCTGAGGTAGATTAGGTTCACAGGGCCATGAATGTGTCTGAGTCCAGGTAAGGGAGATAGACACGAAAGGAAGAAAGAGGAGATAGGTTTCCATCCTGCTCAGGATTGCGTGAAGGCTGCACCAAGGAGGTGGAGCTCTTCTGACCAGCTGGCTTCTAAGTGACTATTTTATTTGGAATTTTACATTGCCATTTAGTTGCTAGGCAAGTTGCTTAAGGTCACTGAAGCTGATGACCATGCCAGCATGTGCACACATATACATGTTTGTGTGCACACATGCGTGCATGTGTGTGTGTGTGTGTGTGTGCATGTACACATGTTTCTGTGGTTCTATTTTCATCTGAAAGTAGCTATATTTTGGTGAAAAGGTGATTATTTTGTGTGTGTGCATAACATCACCTTGCTATTATGGAACAGAGACATGTCTAAGGTGAACTAAATGTTTGCCCATCCCTAAGTCCTGGTAATAAACTGAACAGTAGCTGATAGGCGAATGGTAACAGTAATGGAACCACTAACACTTTCTAGTAGAAGGTAGGACAGTCAAAGGACACTCATCTGAGATTCTAAACATTGCCCCTTCTTGTAGTCATTCCCCAGGTATGCATGGTCTCAGTTGGGAGCTAGAGTATGGAGAAGTAGAAGGTTAACTGATGGGGAGACCTCAGCAATACAACGTTCCTGAGGACAGCATCCATGTTGCGGCAGGACTCTTTGATGATGACTTTACTAGCCAGGATTCTTTTGAAGATCAGACCTGATTGAATGAATATATGTTACAAAGAAGATTTATTATTTCAACTTACACAAATGAGACTGGGTAGTCTGACAACAGCCACCTGCATATTAAAGTGAGAAAGAACCAGGTAGTTGCTTAGTCTGTGAAGTTGGATGGTTCAGCAACGTTAATCAGGTGCTAAAACATGGACAACTGCTTGTCTTCAGTCTATGTAAGAGGCCAAAGGAGCTGGGTTTTAACTGTAGCAAAGGAAGGCAGCCGCAGCGATGGGATAGATACACTTACAGCAAGAGGTAAACTAGGTCAAGAAGCCCTTCTTTTCCAGAGGACTTCTTTATAGCTGGACCATTGTTGACACGCTACCCGTTCTCCCTTCAGTTATTAAACCCTTGAAGACATACCCAGATAGGTTTTTTTGTTGATTCCAGTTGCAATTAAATTTATGTTTAAGATCAGTATCACAGTGATGAAGCTGTGTGTGGGCCATTAAAGTTGTTCTTTCTGCGGTAAGTAGACATTTCTCCACATCTCCCCAGTAAAAGTCACACAGCATTGTATCATAAGATTGGAAACATAACCAGGATCCTGTGCAGAATCATTGGAGGGAGATGAGAGTTCTAAGCATAGTCACTTCTTCCCCTTCTGCAACGTGACTTTCATTTTTTTTTAACATTTGCAAAATCAGTGTGTTTAATGGGAAGCTAAAAAAAATATCTCAGACTGGAAGATGACTTCTGCAGATAAGATACACAAGGCTTTTATTCTCCACCTTGCAATGAAGCAGAGTTCTGACTGACAGAAGCTTCTAGGTCCCAATGAGTAGGACTTCTGCATTTCTCAGCATCCATGTCTTCTCTATTAGAATTCAGAGTCTCTAATTCATTGCTTTTATTTCTCTCAAAATCTGCCTGAGAGACAACCTGGGACCCAGGTCCTTTTCCCTCATGGAAAGAACAGATTAGCCTATTCATAACTTAATTTTCAATATTCTAGTCTTTATATCAATGCCTTTTTGTAAATTTTAAGATGATCACATGCATGGAGGGGAAGAAATTAAACTTCCTTTTGTATTTCACAACACTTTTAATGAATTTCTTTTCCTTTCTTTTTATTTCTTTTTTTCCCCCTGAGACACGGTTTCTCTGGGTTATAGTCCTACCTGTCCAGGAAGTAGTTCTTGTAGACCAGGCTGGCCTCCAACTCATAGAGATCCGCTTGTCTCTGCCTCCCGAGTGATAGAATTAAAGGCATGTGCCACCACCATCCAGCAATAAATCCTTTTTCATTGACAAACTTCTGTGTAATTGCTTTTAAATATAAGGAAGCTAAGATAATGGGATTATGATTCTAAGTGTCTAATAGTAATAATAGGATTAAATAGTGCGCTTCCTGAGGAAGAGTGAGAAGTTAAACTCTGTACTCACATTGTTTTATTGGTACTCCCAACCAGAATTCCAGTGGGGAATGCAGTTCCATTTTAGGTATGAAAGGACTTAGTAAAATAATTTAGTAGATAATGTGTCTCTTCTGAAAAGACCATTGGCTGCACTTGTGGACACAAGTAACTCAAAATCAAGAAGACATTCCAGATCTCCTTGGAACACTGGAAATTTGAAGCTTAAAGGAACCCAGAAATTAATGTAAACTTTTTTTTAGATAAATTAATGTCTCCAAGGTCACAGAGTTAGTGACTTAAGAAGAGCTGAATTGTAGTGTTTAACTGAGGTACATAGACACAGTAAAAGTGAACTATTACTGAACTTGTACACATTTCTTTCTCATGTTCCTAATTTTTAGGCCCCACACCTGCATCATATACTAGTCTTGTCTTTAGTTTACAGTGTGGGACAATGATCACCATTTGTGGAAGGAGGCAGTAGTAGTTAATTTTGTCATCTTGATGGTCTCTGGAATCAACTAAGAGATACATCTCTTGTATTTTTGTGAGAGAATTTCTGGAAAGTATTAATCTAGAAGAGACTGTCCTCCCTCGGAGTGGCCAGCACTCTCCTCCAGGCGACTCAGATAATTTCAAGATTAGAGGAAAAAGCAATGTTGTTTTCCTGTCTTCTTCCACTTCTAGCTGGTGGGTGATCCCATCTCTTTTCTTGCTGTTGCCTCCAGGCTTCACTGACCTGGTCTCTAGCTTCATTGGTTTCCAATGTGGGCTAAAGACCAATGACTCGTAGAATCTTGAAAGTCTTCAGCACTAAATTGGAACTGCTCAGGAAGCTTTCTACATGAAACAATTTTGAGTTCACACCCTCACCAGTGTACAAATGACTACTGGTGTATTACCCAGCTCCTAATCTGTAAGCCATTATAGTGAGCCCTCTTTTGCAATATGCAAATAGCCTAGCTATTCTGTTCTTTAGAGAGTCCCATCTGATGAGGTAGAGTGGTGTTGAAAAGAGTTTCATCAGATGTCTTAGCCTTTGAGTATGTTTGGGAATAAAATGGCTAAAAGTTAGGCAGCTAGTTAGATGTTATCAGTCTTGATGGTCATCAGGGATGGACCCCCTCACTCATAACCAGAAGGAAGTGAAACTTGATGATAAAATTCACGGTCAGAAGGTGGCATTTGAGATTTATCTTTAGCCTGGGTGGGCACATGATAACCTGAACAGCCTGTTGTAAAATTACTAATGAAAGTCTTTCTGGTAAAGAACAGATATACTGTTGGCCCTTCCCCTAAGAGTTATTGCAAGTGAGACTGTCAATCTCCTGAACAAGAAAACATTATTTAGACAAGCAGTACTTTTTGTAGACTAGAAACTAGACAAAGGCTACCTAAACGTGTAGATTGACACAATGATTTTTTCAGCCATTGACTGTTCATGACCCTTGACAGTGCTTTTCCTTCACTTTGCAATAAATTACTTATTTTCTATGCTATGCCCTCTGTGTTTTGTCTAAATTCTTTCTACAGGAGTCACAAGGACTAGGGAATGGAGGGGAAGTTGGAGTGAAATTCTTGTGACATGTTGTGCTTTGAGTTTTTCATGATTGCTCTTAAACCTGGAGAATGATATTTACATTTTTGCTAGTAAGTCATGGATTGGCACTTCTACTAGTGGCAGCATTACATAGAGGGCTGAGAGACCAGTCTTGGTAGTTATTAGAGCATTTGAGATAAAAAGTTCAAGCACATATATTGGCAAGGGAAAATCAAGAAGTCTGTTGAAGCATGATTAATAAAAACTTAGAGAAACTGGGGTTCAACCTGAGGATCCGAAAAACAAAACAGTCAGTCACTGGCTCTCACCTTGACCTCAGCCTGAAATGATGATCCTGCTTCTTGGAATCTCAGAATGAGATTGTGTCTCAGAGTTGTTTCCCCCCATTTTGTGTTCCCCTCTAGTCCTGGAATTAAAGGCATGTACCACTGGGATTAAAGGCATGCACCACTCGATTTCTATGGCAACTAGGGTGGCTACCGTGTGTTACCATAACCTGTCCTGTAAGGCTGGCCAGTGGCACTGTTTTACTCTCAGATCTTCAGGCAGTCTTTATTTATTAAAATACAATTGAAATGGCACTACAGTCTGTAAGTGTGGCAGCTGGTATTTGTGACTTTGACACTCCTCTTGGAGAAAGGAGGAAAGTTGGTGCCCTGTTTGTAGCTCAGAAGCAGATGTTAACTAAGAACCAACTGGAAAGAGTTCAAAAACAGACACCAGTGAGATGAGCCTATTTCTGGGTTTGTCTCTCAGCTCTCTTCACCTGGGATGAAGGCAAAGATGTGGAATTTTCAACAAAAGTCAAACCTGAGTCACCAGAGCTGAGCCATGGAGAGTTGTGGAAGTCCTTAAATACAAATCAGAGAGAACAACCCAAGCGTGGTGAGCTGCACAGGAGAGCACAGAGCACTGCCTGGCCACACATCGTCCCTTCCAAGATCCATGCTCAGACCTCATCCAAGAAATCAGTGAGTAGTACTGTTAACATACAATGTTTGTTGGGCTTCTGTAGTGGAGCTGAACTCTTTGCATCAGGGCCCTCTGTGATCTGCCTTGGAAGACACCATTCTTAGTCCTCATTCACAGATGAGAAAACTGAGATTTCAGTGAGCTAAAATGCATCCCAAGAAACTTTTGGATATGGAGAGAAAACTGAGGTTAGGGAAG
The DNA here is from genome assembly GCF_018167655.1 of Microtus oregoni. Lineage (NCBI taxonomy): Eukaryota > Metazoa > Chordata > Mammalia > Rodentia > Cricetidae > Microtus > Microtus oregoni. The sequence goes on along the minus strand of NW_024543093.1, from coordinate 19,347,530 downwards.
GAAAATGATATTATCTAATTTAAACATAGTTTTATATGTACTATTTATAAGGATTGTACACTGCCTCTGTGCTAAAATATGTAGCAAAAACAAAAAAATCCATATAAACAATGAGCTCAGTAATGCATTTGTGTTAGTTCATATTGGAATTTACCTTTCTAATTTAAAATAAGTTAAAATTGGGTGCAGGGTTGTTCTGTCTTAGCTGATTTTGTAAATCTAAAACTTTTCTAAAACGTATTATTTAAAGCAAAACAAATAAGCATGTCTCTGAAACCATGAAGCTTCATGAAGTCAACTGGAATAGATGTATGGGCTAGTGGGAAGAGACAGAATTGACCAGTTAGGGTGTTTCTCACTAACACTGTGAGGAAGAATGATGCTGTTAGAGCATTCCACAGATGTAGTAAGGGCAACAGATGAGCTGATCAGCGCTCACTGGAAACAACATTGGTTCTCCATTTCATAGGTTGCTGAGATCAAGTAAAACACAGAGAAGGAGAACCTCAAATAAGTATTTGAAGAACCCAACACTGTCAAAATAGAGTTATATAAGATTGCAAAAGTGGTTTAGTGTTTAACTTATAAAATGTTTAGCTATAAAAGATAAGGACGGTTGAATTTTGTCAAAAGCTTTTTCAGCATCTAATGAAATGATCATATGATTTTTTTTTTTCAGTTTATTTATATGATGGATTACATTGATAGATTTTCGTATGGTGAACCAGCCCTGCATCTCTGGGATGAAGCCTACTTGATCATAATGGATAATTTTTCTAATGTGTTCTTGGATACGGTTTGCCAGTATTTTGTTGAGTATTTTTGTGTCGATGTTAATGAGTGAGATTGGACTGTAATTCTCTTTCTTGGTTGAGTCTTTGTGTGGTTTTGGTATCAGAGTGACTGTAGCTTCATAAGAGGAATTTGGCAAAGACTCTTCTGTTTCTATATGGTGAAATACATTAAGGAGTATAGGTATTAGCTCTTCTTGGAAGTTCTGGTAGAATTCCGCATTGAAACCATCTGGTCCTGGGCTTTTTTTGGTAGGGAGGATTTGATGACAGCTTCTAATTCTTCGCGACTAACAGGTCTATTTAGATTGTTCATCTGGTCCTGGTTTAACTTTGGTATATGGTATTTATCTAAAAACGTGTCCATTTCTTTTACATTTTCCAGTTTTGTGGCATACAGGCTTTCGTAGTAAGATCTAATGATTCTTTGAATTTCCTCTGTGTCTGTGGTTATGTCCCCCTTTTTATTTCTGATCTTATTAATTTGCATATTCTCTCTCTGCCGTTTGATTAGTTTGGATAGGGGTTTATCAATTTTTTTGATTTTCTCCAGGAACCAGCTTTTTGTTTCATTGATTCTTTGTATTGTTTTCTGTGTTTCTATTTTGTTGATTTCAGCCCTCAGTTTGATTATTTCCAGTCTTCTACTCCTCCTAGGTGAGAGCTGAAAAAGCTTTTGACAAAATTCAACATCCCTTTATGATAAAAGTCTTGGAGAGATTAGGGATACAAGGGTCATACCTAAATATAATAAAAGCTATTTACAGCAAACCGACAGCTAACATCAAACTAAACGGAGAGAAACTCAAAGCCATCCCATTAAAATCAGGAACATGGCAAGGCTGTCCACTCTCGCCATACCTCTTCAATATAGTGCTTAAAGTTTTAGCAATAGCAATAAGACAACATAAGGGGATCAAGGGGATTTGAATTGGGAAGGAAGAGGTTAAACTTTCATTATTTGCAGATGATGTGATAGTGTACATAAGGTACCCCAAAAACTCCACCAAAGAACTCCTAAAGCTGATGAACACCTTTAGTAATGTGGCAGGATACAAGATCAACTCCAAAAAATCAGTTGCCCTCCTATACACAAAGGATATGGAAGCAGAGAAGGAAATCAGAGAAGCATCACCTTTCACGATAGCCACAAATAACATAAAATATCTTGGGGTAACTCTAACCAAGGAAGTGAAAGATCTATTTGACAAGAACTTTAAGGAATTGAAGAAAGAAATTGAAGAGGATACCAGAAAGTGGAAAGATCTCCCTTGCTCTTGGATTGGGAGGATCAACATAGTAAAAATGGCAATTCTACCAAAGGCAATTTATAGATTCAATGCAATCCCCATCAAGGTCCCATCAAAATTCTTCACAGATCTTAAGAGGACAATAATCAACTTTATATGGAAAAACAAAAAACCCAGGATAGCCAAAACAGTCTTATATAATAAAGGAACTTCTGGAGGCATTACCATCCCTGACTTCAAACTCTACTACAGAGCTACAGTGTTGAAAACAGCTTGGTATTGGTATAAAAACAGAGCAGTAGACCAATGGAATCATATAGAAGACCCAGATTTTAAGCCACAAACCTATGAACACCTCATTTTCGATAAAGGAGCTAAAGTATACAATGGAAGAAAGAAAGCATCTTCAACAAATGGTGCTGGCACAACTGGATGTCAACCTGTAGAAGAATGAAAAATGACCCATATCTATCGCCATGCACAAAACTCAAGTCCAAATGGATCAAAGACCTCAATATCAGTCCGAGCACACTGAACCTGATAGAAGAGAAATTGGGAGGTACCCTACAACACATGGGCACAGGCGATCGCTTCTTCGGTATAACCACAGCAGCACAGACATTAAGGGCAACATTGAATAAATGGGACCTACTAAAACTGAGAAGCTTCTGTAAAGCAAAGGACACTGTCACTAAGACAAAAAGGCAACCCACTGACTGGGAGAAGATCTTCACCAACCCCACAACAGACAAATGTCTGATTTCCAAAATATATAGAGAACTCAGGAAACTAGACTTTAAAATGCTAATTAACCCAATTAAAAAATGGGGCACTGATCTGAACAGAGAATTCTCAACAGAAGAAGTTCAAATGGCCAAAAGACACGTAAGGTCATGCTCAACCTCGTTAGCAATCAGGGAAATGCAAATCAAGACAACTTTGAGATATCATCTTACCTGTCAGATTGGCTAAAATCAAAAACACCAATGATAGCCTCTGCTGGAGAGGTTGTGGAGGAAGGGGTTCCCTCATCCATTCCTGGTGGGAATGCAAACTTGTGCAACCACTTTGGAAAGCAGTGTTTCGGTTTCTCAGGAAATTCGGGATCAACCTACCCCTGGATCCAGCAATACCTCTCTTGGGAATATACCCAAGAGATGCCTGATCATATGACAAGGGCATTTGTTCAACTATGTTCATAGCAGCATTATTTGTAATAGCCAGATCCTGGAAACAACCTAGATGTCCTTCAATGGAAGAATGGATGAAGAAAGTGTGGAATATATACACAGTAGAGTACTACTCAGCGGTAAAAAACAATGACTTCTCAAATTTTGCATGCAAATGGATGGAAATAGAAAATACTATCTTGAGTGAGGTAACCCAGACCCAAAAAGATGAACATGGGATGTACTCACTCATAATTGGTTTCTAGCCATAAATAAATGTCAGTGATTCTATAATTTGATATCCTACTGAAGCTAAATAAGAAGGTGAACCCAAAGAAAAACATATCGCTATCCTCCTGGGTAGGGGAAGTAGACAAGATTGCCAGGCAAAAAATTGGGATCTTAAGGGTGGGGTGGGAGGGGGTAAGGGGAGATGGGGAGAGAAAAGTGAGAAGGGTAGGATGGGGAGAACTTGGGTCAACGGGATGATTGGGATAAAGGAAGGTTGGATAGGGGAGCAGGGAAGCACATATCTTAATTAAGGGAGCCATCTTAGGGTTGGGAAGAGACTTGGACCTAGAGGGGCTTCCAGGTTCCCAAGGCGAGGTCCCCAGTTAGTTCCTGGGTCAGCTGAAGATAGGGAACCTGAAATGATCCTATCCTATAGCCATACTGATGAATATTTTGCATATCACCATAGAACCTTCATCTGGCGATGGATGGAAATAGAGACAGAGACCCACACTGGAGCACTGGACTGAGCTCCCAAAGTCCCAATGAGGAGCGGAAGGAGGGAGAAGATGAGCAAGGAAGTCAGGACCACGAGGGGTGCACCCACCCACTGAGACAGTGGGGCTGATCTATTGGGAGCTCACCAAGGCTAGCTGGACTGTGACTGAAAAAGCATTGGATAAAACCGGACTCTCTGAATATGGCGAACAATGAGGGCTGCTGAGAAACCAAGGACAATGGCACTGGGTTTTGATCCTACTACATGTTCTGGCTTTGTGGGAGCCTAGCCAGTTTGGATGTTCACCTTCCTAGACCAGGATGGAGGGGGGAGGACTTTGGACTTTCCACAGGGCAGGGATCCCTGACTGCTCTTCAGACTTGAGAGGGAGGTGGAGAGGAGTGGAAGGAAGGGGAGAGGAATGGGGGGACGGGGAGAGGAGTGGGGGGGGGGAGTGGGATGCTGGGAGGAGGCGGAAATTTTTTTTTCTCAATAAAAAAAAAAGATAAGGATGGCTGGGCCGTGGTGGCACACGCCTTTAATCCCAGCACTCGGGAGGCAGAGGCAGGCGGATCTCTGGGAGTTCGAGGCCAGCCTGGTCTACAAGAGCTAGTTCCGGGACAGACACCAAAGCTACAGAGAAACCCTGTCTCGAAAAACCAACAACAACAACAAAAAAAAAAAAAGATAAGGAGGTAGTCACTCAGAACAGTGTCCTGGAAGACAAAAGATAAGACAGCTTCAATCTTAGGAGATGGCACGGTGGGTAAAAGTTTTTGCTGTGCAAATGTGAAGACTCATATTCAGATCCCCAGCATGCACATAAAAATCCAAGCATAGCTCTCTGTGCCTGCACTCTAAGAGCTGAGAGGAGTCAGAGGGTGAGGGAATCACTGGAGCTCATTGGCTGCCAGTCTAGCTGAAAAATGACAATCTCTATGTTCAGGCAAAGACCTTGTCTCAAGATAATACTATGGAGAACAATAGAAGTTTGTGCTCATAATGTGTGAGCACACAGACACACAGACAAACACACATATCACATTTTCTAAATGATTGTTTCAATGAGAAGTTATTCAGTGGCAACATATCTGTCCATTCTCTTTTGTTCCTTTGTGTCACCATCTCAAATCAAAACAGAGGGCATAGTCTTTGTCCTAGCAGAATCAGTGACTGACCAGTCCTGTTACTAGCTCTCTCCTGTATTCTGACTACTGGGCCAGCTAAAAGATGCTCTAACTCTTACTACCTGGATAGCTCAATTGGTAGAGCACGGCACTCTTAATCCAATGTCGCTCCACATTGAGTTTCGGATATTACGATTTCTTTTTATTGCTTTATTAAAAAATAAAACTTGGGAGTAAATACTAGGGAGTAAATATTAGGGATCTCTTGGAAAGATTAGTGGAGTGACGGAGAAACAATCACCTGCCCTCTACTTCACCTCCACAACTGAAAAGGCCATGCATCCCTTCAGCCCCTCATTATTTCTTCTCTGTATGTCCCTCTATCTCGCTCTGAATCAGTCAGAAAACTCTATAGTCCACTTCAGTCAGCTAAATATTGACTCTGCCCACCTAACCGATGTTGGACTCTGTTGGTGTTCTCAGAGCAACCAACACAAGCAAATCTCTCACAACAATCCACAGGAGGATGGACTGGAAGCAGTGTGATTGCGGCTGGTTCTGGTACACGTCAGAGGAAAAGTGTGGGTTTTCCAGTGGCCATGTGGCATTTACATAAGCACACCTAATTCTTGCATATTGTGTGGTCTGTTTGAATAAACTTTTAAAAGACTTTAAAAGGAGAATGACCTCATTTCAGAAATAAATACATTCCTTGGAAGAAAGAGGAAAGATAGACTTTATCCAGCAGCATCACACCTTTTGATATAATTTCTCAAAATATTACAACTTTTCACGATAAAAACCTAACCATCAGCATTTTAGATTTATGAGTCTGGAGGAAAACATTTACTTCTAAGAATGGAGCGAATCAGGGACAGCTTTCAGGCCAAGACAGTGCAAGCGTGTTAGCTTAAAACAACAGTCTATGGCAGCAGACAAAGCAATAAAACTATTTTCAGGATGAATTCTTATATTTTATTAGCTTACATATTTTAAAAATTGTCCTTGCGTTATGGATTCAGGGAGCTTGCATTTAATGGGAGGATGATTAAAGGGATCCTGGGTAAGGGAAAAGCACAATGTAGCAAAGAAAATTGTGTGAGGTAATTTATTAGCAGACATGAATATGCTCCCTGGAGCCATCACAAACCCAGTTTGTGTGTATAAACGTGGTGTTAGCAGAAAGATACTGATCCTGATGCTTTATGTCTTTCACGGTTTTGTACACAAGGCATGGTGGTGCTACATTCTGAGTCTAGTACCTGCTTCTGGCCAGAACAAGCAGACAGTGATTGAACCTCAAATAAACACTTCCCTCAAGGCTGGTGGTCAGAAACTTAGTCAGACCTGGCACATAAGTTGTGTGGATGATAAAATCAGTGACTTGGATTATAGTTAACTAATTAGGTCATGTGCTTATAGACTTTTAGTGGGAGTTTTTATTTATTTATTTATTTCCCATTAGATTTCCACATTTTCACATTTGCAAGAAAGGATTCATTTGATAAATGTTGTCATAGGAGAGTAGGGGTAGAAACAGTATGGACATTTAGTCTGTTTGTGGTCTATTCTAATTTTTTAATTCAAATCTTCCATTCCTAGGATTGAAATTTTTCTTTTATTGCAAATAAAGTATTCAGTCACATGAAGAGGGACTTCGGTATAACACCAAGAAGTGCATACTTGGGCATACTTGGATGTCTAACAAATGGGCTTGAAACTCAGTTTGTTCCTTTACTAAATCCAACATTTTGGACAATTAGTTTAATCTGAAGTTTTGTTCTCTACTTGGCAAAGACACTTCATGAGGCTAGTAGAATAAAGAATTAAATATGGTGATGTACATGTTAGGCACACTGATCATCCATGAAAGGTGTGAAGTTTTAAATGGAACGTATGCAAAGAAAGTACCCTAGGTTACTTAGCAATAGGTGCTTATGAGAAGGTGGGAAAGGCAGTTATAGTCTCAACATTTCAAATGAGTGGAGGGAGCTAAAGATCAGTGTGACTCCTGGTAAATGGACTTAATAGTTATTTGTATTTTCTATGGACTTGAGGCATGAATATTCTAAGTTTTCAAGTCATTGAGCTCATCAAACCTCTAAGGCTAAGAAATGGGCAGGTTTGAGAAGAGAAAATCAATACTATCTGAAGGGGTGGGGACAGTGTCAAACCAAGCCCCGTTTTTATTTATAGCAGTAAATCCTATACAAAAGCCCGCCCCATGGAGAATTCTACCCCAGTTACCTGAATGCTTTCTTCATTTTAATCTTGACCTCATCTTTCTGGACAAACCATAAGTTGTGAATAAGTTTCCCTGATTCTTTATATAGCTGTGGAAAAGTCAAAAATCATTTTTTCCCTGTTGGAAGAATTGGCCCAAAGTTTGCTTTCTGTTTAGTTAGTACCAACTTGCCTACCACTGTTTTTTTTTCTGATCATACATCTAAAACTCAGACAAGAACTTTTGATTTGGAAGTTGAGACTGGAGTTAAAAACTGAACTCCAGAAGGGCTTGGCTAATTCTAAATCTAAAAATCTGAATTATTAAAGAACCAAGTTGGAAAAGCACATACAGATGGGTTTTCTTAAGCACACTTTGCATTTCAAAGACACCACTCTGGTTCTGAGCTGGCCTGTGCAGGGTATGGTAATAGTACAGGCCTCCTAAGTGACGAAGTTTAGATTCTGTTTTCATTCATCAATCACATTCAAAACAGTTTGAATTCTAGATGTAGATTATGTGGCTACTGATGGTTTTTTCACTCTTCAGATTGGGATTATAATGATCCCTGGAAGACAAAAAAATAATTTTCTTCTGAGGTGAAAAGGAAGAAAGCGTATATGACAGCCCAGTGGTATGATATTGAATATGCATTTTAGTTCCCAGATGAAGCTTCATCTCCCTGGCATAAAATAGGTCTCCTTTGTGTGACTCTTTCCTGTACTTCTGTAAGTCAGAACACTGGAGCAAGACGGATCATATTACCCATTTGAACTGTGACTGATGTGCACAACAAAGCAAATGATACTACTGTTTGAAGAGCACAAACAACACTACACTCCCAGTTTCGGAGTGTCCTAGACAGCAAATCCTTCCCATTAACACACTAAGCGGGTGGAACTCCCAGTCCGACAACTGGACAATATACAGACGGTAAGAGACTCAAGAGCAGTTAGACCCTCAATGGATGCTAATCGCATCCCTCCTCTCAAGGTTCGGGCTCTATGCGGAAGAGGAGGTGGAAAGATCGCAGAAGCCAGAGTGGTGTGCAACTTCAAGAAAACAAAGTCTTCTAATCACAGTGAGCTGATGCACAGACGAACCCAAACACACTGTGACAAAATGCTCAACAAAAACTCACGCCAGACAAAATCCCAGCACAGAGAAGTGAGAGAGGGCAAAATTCCCACCCCACTTCAAATAGTTATTTGTAATTGATTGATGATGGGAAAGCAAAAATCAGTTCTCTTAAATGGAGTGACAGTGGGTATGTATGTCAACCATGCTCCAGGCCTGGAGTGACAGTTGGTATGTCAATCACACTCCAGGACAAACTTCACTTGGGTTTAGCTGGCTAACACAAACAGGAATTCATGGGGCTTTTTTGTTTGTTTGTTTGTGTGTGTGTGTGTGTGTGTGTGTGTGTGATTTTTGCATTTTGCTTTTTTTTTCTAAGAAAGAGAATGATATTAGGTGGATTAGGAGAATCTGGAAGGAATTATAAGAAGATTAAAGAATATGATCAAAATGTATTATTTGAAATACTAAAAAAAGCATAAAATGAATTAAAAACCAAACTCTTAGTTGTGTTGTACCTAATGAAGCATCCCTCACACCACATATTAGGGTCCCATACCTCTTGCTCAATGTTCCAAGACCCTCACACCACATAGTAGGGTCCCATACCTCTTGCTCAATGTTCCAAGACCCTCACACCACATAGTAGGGTCCCATACCTCTTGCTCAATGTTCCAAGACCCTCACAGGCAAATACAGATGTGGTGATTGATGTCCTGAGTCCCACGCCCCTGAACTTTTGTTTTTAATAAGTTCCACTGTTTCAGTTGCATGGTGCCTGGCACTATAGTTCCTGATCATAATAGATGACAGGAATAGGGGGTTCAAATCAGCAATGCTGGGTGTTCAGGCATCTACAGACTTAGAAGTAGCCCTGTCAAATATATCAGTTCTGTGAACCTTTGTTTGACAACTTCCAGAAAGCCACAAATCTAATCTATTTTGTCTAATCCTCCAACCTGTAATGTTTTCTGCTTATTCATTGCCCATAACAAACTGATTTTTAACTTTACGGAAGAAAACTACAATTTGCTTTGTAGTGTCAGTCAGTTTTTGGTGCAGATACTCCCCACATAGCTAAGTTGGCAATGTGATACAGAACACAGGCACTGTGGCAATAAATCCTCCCACCCCAGCACAGGCCAGCACTATCACACCACTAGTCTGTGACCTGCATACCAGATATTCTTAATAAGGCCACATAGTTATCCATGACAGATCAAAGCAGAAAACTGTCCTTCAGGAATTAGGAGGTACAAACTACCAGCTGGTTGCACACCACTGTAAACACCACTTTTAAATTAGTTGACATAAGATAACCATAGAGATGCTGGCTCCAGGCTATTGTTTGAAAGATTTAAAATGTGAAGATGAGAACTCAGTACATTCCCCAAATTCTATCCTTCACTCTTTCTTTGTTTTGTTTCCCCAAGAGTTAGATTTGTCCAGAGCAATTTTCACCCCTTCCTTTATTGTTACATGGCAGAATTTATTAATTATTATTATTTTAGATCTTCTATAAACTTTATTCATTTTAGAATTTCATACATGTAAACTATTTTTACATTATTCTTCCTCTTCCCTCTTTCTCCTCCAATATATCTCATTTCTGCCCCTACTCTTGCTCAAATTCATGGCCTCTCTTTTGGTAATTAATATTGTTTTACACACACACACACATCCTAATGAGTATCTTTAGGGTTATTCATATGTATGTACAGATATTTGGGGTTGACCACAGGGATCTGATAACCTATCCAGGGACTTGTCCCTAATGAAAACTGATTCTCTCTTCCTCAGCAGCCATTGATTGCTTGTAGCTCTTCATCTGGGGTAGACAGAGCAAGTGAGAATTTCCTTTCCACATTGGCCTGTCTACTGTGTGGTTGATCATTATGTAGGTGTCCTCTCTCTTTTTTAAATTTATCTATTTTACATCCCAATCACAGTTTCTCCTTCCACCTCTCCTTCCAGTCCTCCCCTTTTCTTCCCCCAACTACTCCTCCTCCATTTCTGCTTGGGAAAGGGCAGGTCTCTTATGAGTGTCAACAAAACATGGTATCAAGTTGCAATAAGACTAAGCACTTCCCCATATATTAAGGCTGGGTAAGGTGACCCAGTATGAGGAGCAGGGTCACAAGAGAAAGTTAATGAATCTGAGACAGGCCCTGTTCCCACTGAGTAGCACAAGAGGATCAAGCTACACAACGATCACATATAGTCAGAGGGCCTTGGTCAGTCCCATGCAGACTCCCTGGTTGTGGGTTCAGGCTCTGTGAGCTCTTACAAGCCCAGGCTAGTTAATTCTGTTGGCTTTCTTGTGGTAAGTCCTCTGGCTCCTACAATCCTTTCTCCCCATCTTCTGCAAGATTCCCCAAGCTCCACCTAATAGGAATCCATATTATTGAGATTTCACAATTTCATTTTCCTTGTGTAATATTATCTTGCAGCAGATATGCTGACCCTTTGAATCATACCATCTTCTCTGACTTTTCCCAAGGCTTAGATATAGGATTGTTCTGTAGATGTATAAACAGAGTCTGGGTACCCCATGGTCAGTTGTTGTCCATAGTTTGGCTAGTTGTTGGTGTCCCTTAAAGTCTCTATCTGCTGCAAAAAGGAGTTTCTTAATAACGAGTAAGAGGTTCACTATTCTTGATCTATGAGTATAAGAACAAATATTTAGAAAACAGTTAAAATTACATTGTTTTAGAAAAATGGTAGTAGCGGGTTATTGTCTATGACCTTTCCAGTCATGGGTAGTTGGATAGGTTTACATTACCAGACATGAATTCCTTCCCATTGACCAAACCTTAAGTCAATTAAACACCTGTTTATTACTTCCAAAACATAATTGTTGCTCTGGTCATTATTGTGGTTTACAGGCAATGGAGCTGGGAAAGACTTTTGGTTGCTTTTCTACTTAGGTAGTTTTTTTAAAGAACCGTTAGCTATTCCTAGCACTAGTTCTCTAGTAAAAGTTAGGATGCCTTTGTGTCAGTCTCAGCTCTATTTCTTCAGCTTTTATGTCCACAATATGTGGTGTCAGAGGCAATCAAAGACAATGGAAATTGCCTATATTGTTCTGGGAGTTAGTTAGGTTTAGGATTAGAGATAGACAAGGTTAGGGTTGGGGTTAGGCTTTTGACTATGGTTAGGGGTTTAGGGTTAGAACTCCATGTATGGCGTTCCATGTACATGAGTATGACAAAGTTAGGGTTAGGGTTGTGACAGCGGTTAGGTGTTTAGAGTGAGAGCTCCGTGTACTGTGACATGAGTGGGGATCGGTCCTTCTTACATGGCAAGTGAAAGAGGATGTATGGCTCAGATTAGGCAGGTATATTCTTCAAATGTCATCCTTAGTGACTTATTTCTTTTACTTTATAAGAAACCTGCAAAAATCCCCACAGCTTTCAGAATAGTGCCATAAACCAGTCCAGTATGCAAAATATGAGTATGCCGACACTTTATAATCAAAACAATAACAGAATATCCATTTAAAATCACTATATTATGTTGATTTCAGGTTTTTTTGTGGACACACACACAAATGTGCATGAGTGCATACACACAACACAATTGATACCCCTTGCCACTCACTTGAGTGTGTTCTCAAATCAAAGAGTTTATATTGAAAATACTGAGATTCTTAGAATCACCAGCTCTACAGCCCACACTCTACCTGCCAGTTCCATAACTACCATTGTGAGTCTTCATACCAGACAGACAAGGAGAGGACTCACTTACGAATATTTTCTTGCTGCAGTTTCTTTTCTACCATTAACTAAGTCAAGTACCCCAATAGAGAGTGTTCAAAATCAAAGCAGCCCCAAAAGTAGAGTAAACATAAAGTTATGCAAATCTTTAGTAGTTTTAAAAAGGAAAAGGGCATATATATATGCCACTCAATTTGCATATATGCATATATACATACATATATACATATATGCATATATACATATATATACATATATGCATATATATACACCTCCAGGCATGGTTAAGACAGAAAGAGCAGCAGACAGGACAAAATGGATTTCTGAAAAAGTGGCAGAATGCTAAGTCTCTACCACATTATTGACAATAACGTCAAATGTTGCAGTAACTCCAGAAACAGTAACATTGTTTACCAGCTTCCATCACACTCACTATTAATGCAACAACTATGTATTTACCTACAGTGTCGGTTATAAACATCTAAAATTGAAAACATCCCATGTTTCCACCAACTGATGAGTGGTTGAAACTATTGTGAAACAGTCCCACAATGAGAAGCTATATGAAATACTACAATTAAAATGGGTATAAAATAAGCACACCACTGGCATGTGTAGCATTGTGGATGAATCTTAAAAGTGTTATCTTATGTGCAAAGAGCCTGGCAAGAAGGTCCTGTGATGATATGTCGTTTTATTTGCATGACCTGCTGGAAAGTGCAAAGCTATAGGGACAGGACAGAGGACCTGTCAGCTGTTAGTGGCTGGAGTCAGGGAGGAACGTGCTTTCTGAAGGACATGGGAGAAGATTTGAGTGACGGTTATGGTGATGGTTGTATGGCTTTATGGTTGCACCATGGCTACATGACTGTATGTTTAATTCTGTGGCTTCACGCCAGTCATTTCCAGGTGAATACAGTGCTATCAGCCCAAGCTATGAGAGACCTTGGACTGGAATTATCTAGCTAGGTTTCACCAGATTAAGACACTGTAAGATCAAGTGCAAGTGTTTGAAGCTGCTAAATTTGGGATAACTCATAATGAAACTAGAAACTAATATATACACAGAGAATATCACAATATATTATGTGGCAAATATATTAATGCTGTATATTATATAATATCAATTACCTAGTGTCTGTATTTTTATTAGTTATGTTATACCCATCTAGCTATTTAATTACCTGTCTTTATTCCAACGTGGTCTTCATGTGCTAAGATTCATTGAAAGGTATATCCATATTCCACTAACCTTTTCCAAGCTGAATTCTTGCATTCTGAGTCTGAAACATGATCATTCATATTGTCTCAGTTTACTTCTCCATGATTGCCTTTTATCTGACTGACTGAAATGGTTTGCCAAAATTATTCCCTATGCAATTTTAGGGAAGAATTTTTTTTATAAAAAAAATGGCTGATAGCATTGTTGTTAAAGGCTGTAGTTTTAAACTGGTTATAATTATTTTAGACAGCAGTGCATCCATTTAGAAGTACCTTTGCAGACACTACTTCTGTGCAAGACATCAAGTATAATAGTGTGTGAGATAATGCAGTCTCCTTTCTTGAAACTTGCAGTCTTGAAAAGAAGGAAGATGTTCAAGGAAGGATCAGACAACTTATTATAAACCTTTATAAAATGCCACAAAAAAAACCTTGTAGGATTTGAATGTTTCAGACTCAAAACTGTCTTGTTTCCCAAGCAGATGTTCCTATATAGAGGGCATTAGTAACTGAGTACTAATTATAAAAACAGAGAAAGGAGTGGAAATTACCAGAGTAAACTTGTGTCCTTCTGAGTGTTGCCCAGGGGGTCTGTCCTGCCTCTTTGTGAGTGACAGACTGGGCTGTGGCTGACTCTGCTTCTGGATCTGTGAGATTCTTCATATGCATCAGCTGCTACACTGTGACCCACATCCTGCCCACACCTTGAACCATCAGAATTCAATGTGTTGATCCTTCTGTTAGTAGCCACCAGGGTCTACTAACGGAACTCACCAGCTATTGCAAAAGGCCCTGCCTGGCCTTTGAGTTGTTTATGGGCGTGGTGAGCTGGTACAGTATGGTGAGAAGGGGCGCTTGCCCTGGGACTGAACTGCTGTTGTCTAGGCAACTTTATTAAGAGCTTTCTGTTCCCGGGAAGCTGCAGCCTAAATTAACTCCTCTGCTCTTGGAATTCTGTCTTTCTGCCTTTGATAAAGTTTTGGTCTTCCTTCTTTCTTTTTTCCTTCCTTTCTTCCTTCTTTTCTTTCTTCCTTCCTTCTTTTTTCCTTCCCTTTTCTCTCTGTCTTTCTTTCTTTCTTTCATTCTTTTTTCTTCCTCCTTCTCCTGTTTCTCTCACCTCCCCCTTCTCCTCTTCCTTCTTTTTTGACAGTTAGGGACTGCTCAACCTTTTCAACTGAGTTGTGTTTTATTTTTAAAGATTTATTTATTTATTATGTATACAACATTCTGCCTCGATGTATGCCCGCACGCCTGAGGAGGGCGCCAGATCTCAGCACAGATGGTTGTGAGCCACCATGTGGTCGCTGGGAATTGAACTCAGGACTTCTGGAAGAGCAGCCAGTGCTCTTAACCTCTGAGCCATCTCTCCAGCTCCTAAGTTGTGTTTTTTATATTTTTATTTGTAGTCCTAAAATATTTGACAAGTGGCATCATTTTAAAGGTCTCTTTGCCTTAAAACATATTTCTGAATTCTGTCACAATTTAGATAACTTATGTCAGTGTCAATATACTTTGAGAATGAAATCTATCTTCAAACTTAGTGATTAAATTCTGATTCATCCTCCGATCCTAAGACCCTCCAGAAAACGTAGCCCTTAATGTTACTTGGGTTTTTCTTTACCTAAAAATAAAACAAAAAAGAAAAACATATTTTTCTTCAGGTTAGACACGAACATCATAGCCATCAGTTATAGCTTCAGCGTGTCTTCTTATGATTTTCTTAAAATGGAAAGATTCTTTCCCATTGTTTCCAGTGCCCAAAAAGGCAGCCATTTATTTGGCTGAGCAGGGGACTAGAGTAGATGATCCTCAACCTTCATAGGTGTTAACTGAGAATCTGGGCTCATTTGAGGTCATTTGGAGATATTACGTCATTTAATCTCCACAAAATCCTAATAGGTCAACCATATCATTATCTCAATTCTATAGACGAAGAATTTGAGAGTAGAACATAAAGTAATGAATCCGAAGTCTCAAGTGACAGTGAGAGCTGGGTTGAAACCTGGGAAGCAGGCTGCATGGCCATGCCTTTAATTGCTGTCGTAGCTTGCCATTTCAGATACTCAGATCACAGCAGAAAAAGTGTGAATGTGCAGGTACTAAGACCAAATTATAAAATTGCAAATCAGATTGGTTCATGGCTCCCAGCTCAATTTATTTAAACTCAATTTCCATTAACCCATTGAGTAGATGGGTGAGCAGAATTGGCAGCCTTGTTAAATGATCTCTCTTACTTGACAATCTGCAAGATTTGGAATCCAATTTGAATCTCGGCTTCATTTTAGCTACTTCTTGTCTTTTATTTTTTATACTAGTTCACTGGCTTTTTCATTCAACCGGGTATAAAATTGGCTCGCTGTTTCAATTATAAAGTTCAGAAAAAGGGAATATGTGAAATCTATGCTAAATCCAAAGCAGAAGACATTCTAAGGTTGGCTTTTATTGTTTACATGTGGAGAAGGTAAGGAGGTCTTGGGCTTGGGAGATGGCTTAATGAGAAAGAGTGATTTTTGTATAAGCAAGAGGATCTGAGTTCAAATCCCCAAACCCACATAAAAATCTTATCACAATCACATGCCTGTAACCTTGAAATTGGGTAAGCAGAGGCAGAAGGATATTGGGAGATTGCTGGCCAGATAGTTTGGTCAGATCAGTGAGCTTAGTGACCTTTCAGATCTATGAGGCACCCTGTCTCAAAACGTACAGAGAAGAAGTGATGAGAGGCAGATATTTAATGTATTCTTCTGGCTTATGGATGTGAATGCATGGTGTATGCACTTACACACGTGTAGACACCACACAAACTCATATCTTATACCTTATACACAAAAGGAAAAAAGAGAGAGAAGGAAAATTTTCTTCCCTCTAATATTTGACATAGTTTTAGGGGCGGGCAGTACACAACACTTTACTGTTGATGAGAAAATCCTTTCTATTTTGAAGCCTTAATTTTAAGTAATGCACTCTTAAAAATGTAGCTATCAATAGAAATCAAAGCTCAGAAGCATTCTCCACAATTCATTGGAAATTATCCAACACACCAGTCTTATGGGAGACAAAGCAAACCTAAAATGTGAAAAAAATGTGAGAGATATTGAAAATAGCTATTTTGTAGATGGTTAATTGTTTCTGAATCCTAGGGCTAAACTGTTTGGATTCCAGGTCTCTGTGCCCTTTTAGTAATGATATCACCAACTACATTAATTTTTATAATCTTTTTATAGTGATTTTGAAGCAATGTTTTTGTTACCTTTTTGCACATCTAGCATCTATCTATCTATCTATCTATCTATCTATCTATCTCTGTCATCTATATATCTATCTACCTACCTACCTACTATCCATCCCTCTACCTACCTGCCATCTATCTACCTGTCATCTATCTATCTATCTATCTATCTATCTATCTATCTATCTATCTATTTATCATCTGTCTGTCTGTCTGTTTGTCTGTCTATCTACCTACCTATCTATCTATTGTTACAAGGGAGAGGGCCGCCTGTTTGTCCTGGCCACCCAGCTAGCTTACACGCGAAATAACCACACAGAAACTGTATTAATTAATACACTGCTTGGCCATTAGCTCTAACTTCTTATTGGCTAACTCTTACATATTAGTTTAACCCATCTCCATTAATATGTATATCACCATGTGGCTGTGACTTACCGGCAAGATTCTAAGCAGTGTCCATCTGAGGTGGAGGATCTATGGCTTCTCTCTGACTCTGCTTTCTTCCTCCCAGCATTCTGTTCCCCACTACCCGCCTACCTAAGTTCTGCCCTATCAAAAGGCCAAGGCAGTTTCTTTATTCATTAACCAATGAAGGCAACACATAAACAAAAGGACCTCCTACACAAACCTATCTATCATCTGTATATCTACCTACCTTCCTACCATCCATCCCTCTGCCTATCTATCTATCTATCTATCTATCTATCTATCTATCTATCTATCATACTCTATGATATACATCCCTAAATATGTGTGTGCATAGTATATAGTAGTGATTAAGAAAATCTATACCTAGTGAGAAGCAAATAATTCAGATGCTCAAGTAGTTATTTAGCTTTCTGTTTAAGGTTTATGTCTTTGGCATGGCCAGAGTTATGTCTCAGTAGTTAAGAGTACTGGCTGCACTTCTGGAGAGGAACCAGATTAGATTTCAAGCACTCACAATTATTTAAAATTCCATTCCCTGGGGCTCCAATACCCTCTCTGGCCTTTGTGGGCACCCAGCACACTATGGTACACAGACAGACATACATACAGACTAAATTCCCACATAAATAAATATCTTTTGAAAAAGCTAAGATTTATATCTTTCAGGTAGTAGGTGGAAGACATGAGTACCATACTGGAACAAGTTCTATATTTCTAAATGATATCTTATAGAAGAAAAGAAGCTGGTAGAAGAAGGAAGACCAAGGTCAGGTGGGAAGTGGGAAATCAGTGCTTTAGGTCATGTGTATGATACATTCTACATTTTGTAGTTGAAATTGAGCAATGTAGGCTTAGAGAGTTGTTTTAAGCAAAAAATGTGGAGGCAAGCAATTTGGTTAAAAGGAAGAGAAAGGTAAGGCCAATTATCTTATAACTCAGATTACAATTTAGTTTTACCATTGCTTATGTCCTAGGGTTGAAATGAGAAGCCACTTCAGATATTGCATGGTTGTGGTCCAGAACTCTTTCTGATGTCATCGCATGAAACTTTTCCCTTATGCATTATAAACTAGTGTCTAAGACTGCAGCCATTGTCTGGTGATTCAGCTTCTTCAAACTTTCAGCACATCAGAAGCTGAGCTTCAGCCACTTTGTCACCTATGAATTCATGTTCTGTCAGTGATGTCTCCAGGTCCCCACCCCTCAATTTCTTTTGACCTTTGCTGAAATGTCAACTTCATAGCCAGACCTCATGTGTTCCTCCCTTTGTAAGACCAATTGTCCTTCCTAACATTTTCCTCTGGCTCTTCTCTCCAATCCTATTTCCCATTGTCTGATAAACTATGCAACTTAATTTCTTCCTCGGTAACTCAGAACACAGATTTTTTTTTATTGTTATATCCCCAGAACATAGTGTGCATATATACTTGTTAAAGGTAAAAAATTAAAAACAAAGCTTCAGTATATAGAGAGATTGCACAGCTGACCTGTATTCAAAGATACAGGTGACAGGTACTGCAGAAGTCCAGAGTGAGTGTGAGATCTGATTCACTGATTCTAGAAACTTAAGGAAAGTTCAGGGCTTAGACAATTTAGGGATTAGTGATACACTGGTTATGCTATAAGCTATCATTAAAAACAGTGCTATCATGTATACAAAAGAAAGTGAATAGTCTAAAGATAGATAGAGATAGATAACAGATGATAGACAGACAGACAGATGATAGATAGATAGATAGATAGATAGATAGATAGATAGATAGATAGGGTTTTGTGATAGAGGAAATAGCTATTTGTATACTGGGAAGACACAGAATCTGGTAGCTGTCCAGTCCAGTGTTAAAGACACAGATGATCCCTACAGAGTCACTGCTGTTGAATCTACGTTGAAAGGCTGAAGAAGGCGGAGTCACCAGACAATGGTGCTAGTCATAGACATTCATTCATAAAGAAAAGGGGTTTGCATGTGTCTACAACCTGCCTTCATCCAACTTCCTCCCAGCCATGCTTCCACCTGTCTACCTTCAAGGCAGATTTTGACTTCCTTAGGCACTCTCTCATGCTCTAATGCCCTCTGCTGGTGGCTGCATAGGCACACTGGTGTGCTTTACCAATCCTATGCATCTCTTAACCTAGTCAAGTCGATAATCAAGAAAAACTATCACACTAAACCTGTTCAGATCTGACAGATCGCATTATTTCTAGAACGTTATTTACTTCCATTCTTATTGTCATTGAATTTTGCCCTTGATACACTTATACCTGTGGAATAATTTTGGAATAATATGAATAAGTGCCTTAAGCAATTCTGTGCTTTTGTAAAAAAATGATATCTAATGTGGTATCTAAAAACATTCAGAATACTTACGTTTTTTTCTAGGCCAGAATACATACCATGCAGATGACCTTGGACTATCCCTTAATTCTAGCTGCAATGCTTGATATGAAGTATGACACAGGGTAGCCTAGTCATATTTCACACAAACAAATGACATGGCAGTCAGTCTTTATGCCTGCAGTGTTGGAACACATATTAGTCTACGTCAATGAGCTTGCTGGTGCCATTACACATCACCATTGCAGCATTAGATAATATGGCTGTCTTCTGTTTTAGACACTTGGAAGATAATCAATGCCTTCTATAGACGTGAGGAATCTAGAAAGAGCAGGTTAAGGGAGGAAACCTATCAGGCAGATCTTAACAGACTGGATTCGAAGTGCCTATTGGGGCATCCAAGTGCTTTATTCCGTACATATGTATCTAATTTGGTTCGTAGTCTAGGAATGACAGCTAACCACTGGCTGTACTTTGGCAGCCAGTACATCACAGCCAATCGTGAGAGTAGTGAAAGAGTGCGTGGCATGAGGGCCATAGGGCATTTCATTTTAGAAAGGCCTATAATGTCCACTGGAGCTAAAGAAGCCCCTGCATGCTAGAGGTAAGGGATAAATTGAGAGCAGTTTGTTTCAGTTCTGATTTAGCAGCTATGTGCTGGATACGTTGTCACCTCTCTAGTTCTTCTTCTTTCAAGCGGTCATGTTCTTCCTAGCTCTTCCCAGAAAAAGGGACCCCGGAGGGCTCAGCAGATCATTTTGTACTGTTCTTCCCCAGGCTGCAGGCCAGGGCCATTTCTGAACTTCTTGTCATGGAAACACATAAGTTGCAAGTTCCTTTGATTATCATGAAGGACATGGAAGGGCAGGAGTGCTCTTTGCTGCTCAATGATCCATGCAACTAGAACAATATCCATTGTAGGCAAATTCATGGCTGGGATAAGTGGACACACAGCCCAGCAGTTCTTATAAATGAATTTAGTTCAAGTTGAATTAAGGTGATCTGTGAAAATGTGTTTCAAAATGATTCTCTTCAGTATTTAGGATACCGAATCATTTTGAAAACTGGTTTAGTACTTTTGGTAAACGTTTAAATTAAACTTCCATAATTCTATAGAAGTTAGTCTAGGGATCTCTAATGAACTTTTGAAACATGTCGAATATTAAATGCTGTTTAATATTGGCTGTCACTTTTCTGAAAAAATAAAAAGGAAGATCTCTCCATTTTGTTTTGTTCTTTTCTGATTGCTAACTTCTATATTGTGGATGGGTAAAAAGACCATGTTTGTGAGCCATAGGAAAAATAACAACATCAACAATGTGCTAAAAACTAGAATTTACAATAATTATTCTTGGTTCTAAAAAGGGGCCCTTTCTAGTGGCAGTTTCTACCAGCAGAATTTTCATATTTCATGCAAAGTGTCTGGGTTTCTGACTCCTCTCATTGCTTATCTACCTATGTCAAATTCTTTTAACTTAGAATTGCCAGTCTCCCACAGTGTTGTCTACTCTGGAGAGCTGGGAGATGTCAGGGAAGCCAAAGAAGTTTGTGGCAGCAAGGAAGCTTCGCTGACCTCTGGAGAAAAAGATTTTGGTCTCTCTGTTCAGTAAGATGGGAACTCATTAGGTGTTTCAAATACGTGAGGCCCACAGTAAGATTTATTCTTGAGAAGAAGCCACTTTGGTAACTAATGAAACAGGAGGCTGCTGCCGTGTTGTTGCTGAGTAAGAAACGCTGAGAAATTGCCCTAGGCTGAAAGTAGTGATTGTGGATGTGATGTGTTTGAGAGAGAGGAAGTCGCCTGGCAAGATGCAGAAAGTAATGCAGAGTAAAGCAAAAGGTTGCTGTAAGAGTCAGCAGCAGGTTGACCAAACCCCAGAAGAGGAATAGACTTTGCTATTATATGTTCGGTAAAGTCATTTGGTGGGATGACTTTCTGCAAGATTATCACATTCTGAGGATGAAGAATTACTGAGACATCAAAGTATAAATGTCTAGATTTTTTAGGTAAGCTCGTCTGGAGTTGTAGGGATTGTTGGATGAATTTGAAATCTGTTGCATTTGTTCTAATTGAAGCTAAGGTCATGGGTAAGGTCTTATAAGAAGAGAAAAGTGGTGAATGAGGATCTGAGGGTTGCGGAACTTCACATCTTAATGACTAGAGTAAAGAGGGTGAGATTTGGAGAAGGCATGAAAGGGATGATGTTGAGAAAGAGGAGAACTGGGGCAGTGAGGTAAATACCTTGGAGAAAGGGACAGAGGGCTGTGTGGTGAGAGAGGCAGTTAGCCACATCAGTGATAGGAGAAGTAGGCCTCAGTTCTTGGCCCATAGACATCTTGTGAAGTAGTGCTGAGGTGAAAATGCATCGCCACAGGACGTGGGTGATGAGTGCCTGTGACTTCTTAGGAAGTTTGACTCTGAAGGGATTATGGAAATGGAGTGTTGGCTGAATCAGGTGGGACTTGGATGCTCTTAGGTTTTGGAGAAAGAAGTTCATGAAAAACAAGAAGGGTGAGTTTTTAAAAGGGGTTATTATAGAGAAAAAAATTTAAAGAAGAAAATGTAATGACTGCAGAAAGAACACAAACCCTTGGAAATCCAGAAAAGCTCTAGAAGGTGCTGGAAAGGTCAGTTTAGGCCCTACACAAAAGAGTACCCCCAAAGAGGGAAAAGCCCGCAGAGTTGCACTATAACGACATTTTTATAGGACTCGTGGAAGAAACTGTACAAAGATAGAGGTAATTTCTGTCATGTTTGGTTAATTCACAGAATATCTTATATGTTTAATAAATGGTGCGGGGGGGGTGGGGGCGTTCACAGGCTGTATGCACATTCCCCTGGCCTACAGGAACATAATTTTGTACACTATGCATATTCAACTCATCCATTTAGAAAACGGCTTGCACCCTGAAGCTCCTGCTGTCCATTTCTGACATCCAATTTGGTAGCTGCTACTTTGACTCATCCATTGGTCTTGTCCAGCATGGCTACTCTCTGCTGGTCTCAGACTTTGGTGGTGTATGCGAGGTTAGGCAGTCAATGTTCCCTTTGCTCTCACATTTACATGACCAACTTGTAGTTTTAACATTGTGGAAGGCTAAATGTACTACTGTTACCAAGACGTAGTTGCAGTTTCTCTCGGTTACATCCCTTCTTAGCCCTTTGTCTACAGGGTGGTCTGAGGGACCCTCTTTCAGAAATAGGAAGAGCCTTGTCAGAAGCTTTGTGAAGGGGTGACAGGGCCTTGTGTATGTCCCATTGTCTGGGCAAGAGATGTACTGTTGTCTATATCAAAAAAGTTATACTGCCTGGGATAGATCATGATATTAGTACCATGGGAAACTGCTACAGATATTCATAAGTCCAAATAGTGTTCAGGAAGCAGATGTCTACAAATGGTCCTTTTCTCCCCCTTTCTTACTGTTTGGCATCCCCTACAAGAAGTATTTAAAGGCAAGTGTTAGTACCCAGATGAACAGATGTTTTGTTATTGCTACTCCTATATTTGTATGAATTTTTCCTCCTTGAGATATACTTAGCTTTGTTTGGGGAAGACTGGAGAATTTGATTTCCTCATCAAAAAGTTGAAACAATGAAAGATATGTCTCAGTGAGGAATTCTAATTACAGGCATTTTAATAATGTAGGAAGTAAGGATAGAGTTTATAAAATGAGTGACTAGCTGAATTGGGAATGGAAGCAAGGATTTTGAGATTGCAATTTGACAATTAATGTATCATAAATTGTCATTTTCTTTTCATTTTAAACGCCCAAGAGAACGTTATTCATAGACATGTATATTGCTAAGTATGTTTTTAGAATTTGGCTACAGTATTTTCCCCTCTCTCCTACATATGACAAGCATAGAAGCTAAAAATTGCCAGAATAGAAGCATGTACCCACCTCTCCAAGAAGAACACTGAAGAATCATTGTTATCATGGCCAGTAGTAGAAACTTATCTTTCTGATTTGCTCTGGGAATATGGATGGAAGACCAGGGATCTCAAAGTCACACTCACATTGCAAAAGTGAAGAGAATTGTAATTTTCCAATGTCCGTGATTAGAGCCATCTGTGCCTTCTTACTTTAGGTCTCTCGATGCATTCCAATGCAAAATAGCCACTTCTTTGTTTATTTGGAATACAGCTGTTGTCTTAATTGAGCCTAAAAGATAATAGAAGCATTGTTCTCTCCCCATCTTCACCCCTTCTCCAGTGAAGCCCTTGGTTGAATGAAGGAAGACCTGAAGGAATTAGCTTTCCTAGAAAATCTGCATTGTTGTTTTATTTCTCCAAAGGTAAATACTGTTTTTAAAAACAGTGGATGGGGATTATACATGTATACGTATATGCATATGTATAGAGTGTGCAATTGTGTGCGTGTGTGCGCACACATACTCTAATGCAGTTTGAACTCTGAATACTTGCTATTCCTTTTTGATAGACACCAACTTGCACCACACCACACTCCCACACTCTTGTCACAAGAACCATCAGTGATTCAGGTTAAACTTTTGAAGCTTTACCCCTTGGCATTTGCCTTCTTTGAACCGAAGGAGTTAAAACCATAGAGTACAGACTGATTTGCTTTTTTCTCATTATCTTCCCCTCCCCCAATATTCTGCTTCAAATTCTATTCTTTTCTCTATTGTTAGAAGCTAAGAAGTTGCTTAAACGTCATCACAGGTGCTTTGGTCTTCTGAAATAAAGGTTTTGGGGAACATAAAATGTGCCTAGTCCTTTAGACTCTTATGAAAGGAAGTAATACTAGTATTTAGAGTACACACATACACAAATTTATAAATTCCACATAGAAGCAAAAGAAAATTTTATTAGCTACCAAAAGCATTTCTATAAATTGTTTGCCCCTATACATTTTAGTCCCACAATGATTGTCTCGTCATTTGGCAAGGAGTTTGTAAAATTATGATCTACTGGCAGAATAAAATGAAAATTCAGTATTTGCTTTGGGTTGTTTTTTTTATTACAATTATAGTTAGTTATAATATATAAAATGTGTGGCTTTATACAGAATCGCACTCACTGTTTCTAATATTTCCAGAAGTTAGTTTCCTACAAAAGCATGTATATATGCTTTGTGTGTGTGTATATATATATGCATATATAATGATTTCTCAAACAAGTAGAAACTGAATTGAAATGTACAGAATTTCCAATCATAATGTAAATGGTCCTGGACCTAATCTCTAGCCATAAACTGTAACTCTGGACAAAAAGGCTATAAAAGAAGTTTTTATACACTGCTCACACCATGAACAGGAAACCCATGATTCGTGGCCTCACATTCCCCCTGGCTTTCTGCTGGACTGGTTTGCTGACCCTGACACAGAAGCAGTGCTGAACAAGAGCTAAGAGAGGTGACATAGAGGTGGGAGCGGTGCTTCGGAGCTGATGAAACTCACTGGCACTGTATAGGAAAGGGGAGAATTCTGCATATGGGCATGTTGGCTTCCTGAACCACAACTGAGGAGGGGTACAAGGTGAGATTCCTTGAGGCTTCTCATAAAACAGCTGCCTTTAAGAAGAAAGAGAAGAGAAGGCAGTTAGGGTCATCCTGTACTGCCTAGAAATCGCTGGATTTCCCCAGCTAGAGTGGCAACTTGTGTATGTCCAATCTTTTATTGAAGAGACCAAAAAGAGCTCACCTTTGCAGTGTTCACAATGCCCTAGAAGAAGGACAGCTCTAACGACTCCCAGAAAAGTTCAGCAGGATCATGGAGAATTGTCAAATTTTTAACTTCCTGTCATCTAAAAGAAACCAAAGAAAAGCAACTTGACACTCTTTAGAGGGAGCCAACACAATCTCCCTCACACTGTATCATACACAATGTCCTGTGGATTTAGTAAAAGAGAAAATATATAGGTAGTATATATTATACATTAAGCATTTCAGGACAGTGAGATGCCTCAGGGGAAAGGTGATTGCTGCAAAGCCTAATGACCTGAGTTCCATCCTCAGCACTCTCACAGTGGAAAGCAGTACAAGTTGTACTGTCCTCTGCACATGAGCTTTGACACCTACATAAACACACACACTCACATACACAAGTGCACACACACACACACAAATGTAAGAGTCTGTTCTTTTTTCTTAAAATATTTACTGTTTTAGTTTGCCATTTTTTTTGTTTATCATTGCTATTATTTATTATTTTGTATGTGCATGTTTTGGGAACAGGTACTAAATTGCCAGAGACAGATTTTTGGAGTCGGTCCTCACCTTGAGCCTTGTTGGAATAAGTCTTCTCTTGGTTGTTTCTTCTAGCCCATGAGCTTGCATCTGATTCCCTGGTTCCTACTTCCATCACTAGGTGGGAACGCTCAGATGACACATTTTCTCCATCACATCTGTGTTCCAGACACTAAAGGTTTTTCAGCCTTTGTTGGAAGACATTGCTGGATAGTCAGAAGGCATTGCCTTCCCAGTGTCCTGGAAGATTATGATAATAGCTCATCAACATGGAGCTCCCTTTCTCTAGTAGAACTTCCTACATCTACCAGCCCTTATCTGGAGAATGTCCCTGGATCTGACCTGGAGGACAGACCTTATCTATAAGTTGTCTCTAAAGCTGACTTATATTTAGCTTGGACTCTGACATAGATTCCTGCTAGAAGGCTTCCTTGCTGCAGACATGATAACTAAGACTTATGCTAGGAGCCGTGTGATAGGAGTATGCCACTTAATGAAAATTAGAGTTTGTACCCAGGCTCCACAATTTTATATATACCTTATATTCTGAAATAAAATTGAGCTTGTTCACTGTACTCTGTCTCCTGGAGGACTGTTTCTGTTCGTGCTCATGGGATGCATACAAAATTTTCTGTCGCCCCTTCTGCCTAATTCTCCTCTTGAACTAAGGGCCAATAGGCAGAGAGGCCAAGAGAACCCTCCCACAAGAAGTTTTTACCCACTGAGCACTCTCCCCAGTCTTCCAAAATCAAAACATACAAAAAAGCATGAAGAAACATTGAAGGCAATGACTGATGTAGCAATCAGAATCCTTAGAAAATGGGGTTTATTTAGGCAGGGAATGTGTTATGTTATGGTCCTTACCTTTGCTACATATTAAGGTAAACTGAAAATAAAAATATGATTTGCCAGTGTTTATTATTTGTGGACTGTGACAAGTTGAAGTCAGAAGTCCTGAAAAGGCCAATACTAAGACAGCACAAAATTCAAGACAGTGAATGTGGTGGGTTCAAAGGGTGTTTTGTTAACCCAAACAGCAGTGCAAGAGGAGGGACATCACAGCAAAAGCATAGTATGAATGGAAAAGCCATCACAAATCATTGAATGTCCATCCAAACTTATAATTATTTCCTTAAAAGTAACAAGTTAAGCATTTCAACTGAACTTAAAAACTGTCAAACTGAATAAAACAGCACATTTCTAGCCATAGAAGAGAAAGACATTAAAAATATAGATTTTGGGGAAGAGTTTGAAGTTGATGTGACACATTAATAGTACAAGACTGGGAAGGCACATGGCATACAGCAATGACCAATTCATGAAGATGAAAAGTTAAACCAAATATAAAGAAATAATTTGAAGGTTTCATGAATTTCAAGCATAGTTTTAGCGTTTCTAAAGCAAAAATGGACACAGTAATGAAAGAAATAAATCCACAATCACAGCTAGACATTTTAATATCCTACACACAGCAATGTAAAGTGAACTGTTAGAAGAAGTAGATAGCAGTCAATATATGTAGTAGGAGACTGTTTGTTTGTTCCCAGCTGCCCAGCCCCAAAATAATCACACAGAAACTATTAATTAAATCACTGCTTGCTCAATAGCTCTAGCTTCTTATTGGCTAACACTTACATCTTAATTTAACCCACCTCTATTAATCTGTGTATCACAACAAGGCTGTGGCTTACCAGCTAAAATTCTGGTGTCTGTCTTCGGTGGGGCTACATGACTTCTCTCTTACTCTACCTTCTTTCTCCCAGCATTCAGTTTAGTTTTCCACGCCTTCCTATATTCTGTCATGTGCAGGCCTAAGACAGTTTCTTAATTAACTAATGATATTCACAGCATACAGAGAGGAATCCCACATCACCCTCCCCTTTTTCTTTTTAAGTAAAAAAAAAAGGTTTTAACTTTAACATAGTAAAATTACATATAACAAAACAGGTATCAAGCAATAATTAGAGTTATAATATTATTTTATCTTTTATCCTACGAACAATATAACTATATATTCTTCAATTCTATCAAAGACTCCAGAAGGATACAATATTGCCTAAGTAAATAGGAAGTGCATTGTAAGCAACTTCCAATACTCAAGAATTGACAGACACATCTTGCTGCCTGGACAGTCACTCAGTGTTCTTCTATACTGTTGGGACATCTGTCTCTAGCCTACAAGCCCATCGTATCCAGCTGACTTTTCCATGAAGCAGAAAATTTCAAAGACAGTTCTGCCATATTGGCAGTTTGTTAGTCACATTTTTTTCTCTGTCCTGTAGAAGGTCTAGCAAGACTCTTTCATAAAGCAGAAACCCTGAAAGACTGTCTCACCTTTATGCAAGTTCATCAGTCATTTCTCTGTGGGTCCTGCAAGTCCATTTCATACAGAATAATATCAAGCAGTCCAGGCAAGAGCAGTTTCTTACCCAAGTGGCTAAATACCTCCATAAGGAGCCTCTTCAATGCCCATTACCCTCTTGAAATCGATTGGTGCTGCCAGAAGTACATAAGTCTCATTGTCATGAAAAGTACTAAGTTCTTAAGCATTTTAAGTGTCATATTCTATAGACTTTGAAAGATCTGAGGAATATCTATCCATCTGAAATACATCTTGTACATCTAGAAAACCTGACTACAAGATTGACTATTATAGAGGACTCTTAATTAACCTATCTTTCTTAATTATACATTACATTTTAAAATGAGCTGCACAAGCACAAAACCTTAATCAAGAGCAGAAATATACATATAACAAAATTAACCTAAAATTTGTATTAATAAACTAAGATTCATACCAATGCAAAGTATCCATCTCTATAGCATATTTCCCTTTAAATGTAAACAAACATTTATAAACAATATTTGGGAATATATGAGTGTAGTTTTCTCCAGACTACTTCCTGTTTCTTGTTGGGTGATGTAATTTCTGGGGTGTAGAAGGCAATCTTTCAGGAGTCTTGTTCCATCAAGCCACATTAGCCTGGAAGGATTCCACAGGTTCTTATCTTCTGTGGAAACAAAAGCAGAACCTCTTTTCCAAAACAACATATCCTTAGACTCAAATTTTGAAGTCAATAAACCTTTAAAACATATGTGTTGGTTTAGCTTAGCATCCCTCAGAATCAAATGTCTCTCTGCAGTCAAAAGAGTCAAAGAAAACACAATAATATACATAATCCAGACTCTCTATGTATATTCTATCTTTATGTGGCTTATTTTTCTTTATTCTTATTAATTTTTCTACAAGTTTACTCTGTCTCTTTAAAGACTTTGTTTTATTTTTAAAACTATTTACTTCTTTTTATAACTTTTTAAACTCTCTATACACTTTGTCTTCTTCATCCCAAGCCTACAAATATTTTTTAAACACACTGTGACACATTTAGAGGTCTTTTTAATCTGAATCTGTCTTTATTGTGTATCTGTAATCCTTTTCTGACCAGGACTGCTTCTTAAAATGCTGAGAGCTTCTTAAAAACTAAGTTGTAGCATTGCTAGAGCAGACATGGCCCTGCCTGCTTGCTTCACTCAGTCCAACATGGCAGGACGGAGGTCTGTTTAGTGCTAGCCACGCTCATAGCCCCATTTAAATGTTCTGCCTCCTGAAGGAGTCAGAGTTCACACTGGCAAAAAGGTTCAGAAAACCATGTGGGTTTTTTTCTACTGCTGCTGATTCAAGAAAACCTCTCTTAAAGGAGCTACAGCGCTAAGCAGTGCTTAACTCTGTTTTTTGTTTGTTTGTTTGTTTTTGTTTTTGCCTAGAATTTGTTTTTAAACTCTCTCCGGTTTTAAGTGGATTTTAGTTGCCCACAATGCCACCAATTTGATTACCTGTACAAAATAGTAACCCCAATAAGCATGGAGCACAAACTTAAAAGAGACTATCTTGGCTGAAGATGGCTCAGTGGTTAAAGGGGGTATTACTCTTGAGAGGAGCCCAAGTTTGGTTTCCAGCATCCACAGCTGGTGGTTTTCAGTGGCTTAATTCTAGGTCCAGGGGACTCAGTTCCCTCTTCTGACCTCTGTAAGCACTGCACAGACATAAACACAAACACAAATATATATAATTGAAAACAAATTAAAAATAAGCAAGCTATCATTAGGTTTGAAGATATTTAAATCTTAAAGACTGTATTCTTCATCTGTAATGTAATTACGTTAAAAATTAATAGCAATAAGATATTTGTTAAACTTCCGAATAATTAGAAATTATAAAACATTGCTAAATACATCATGAATCATTGAGCCAATCACAAATTGGGTTAAAAAAATTCAAACTGTATAAAAAAAGCAAAGATGACTTTTTGCGATTTTATAATGTAGAATAACAAGTTCTTTGAGCTATATGCATAGCTAAAATGAATATTTTTAAAACAAAAATGTGTTTAAAATTAATAATGTAGGTTTGTACATTGGAAAACCAGGAAGGGAAAATATTATCAAAGTAATCAGATAAAAGACATTATAGATGCAGTAAGAGGCAATAAAATGGAAAAGCAAGCAGTCAGATTCAGCAGTCAAATGTGAGTGCTTTGAAAAGCCTAATGAGATTGGTAAGCCTAAGCAAGCCTGGGCAGAGAAGGAGGAAGATTTCCAATACAAATGAGGTAAGAAATGACACTACAGTGTTAGAGCTATAAAAAAACAATAACACTTATGAATAACTTTGTATTTGTCAACTTATGATAGTAAATTAGAAACTCTAAATACTATCGTTAAGGATAAAATAGAATAAAAAACCAAAAAATCTTGCCTGTAAATACATTTTCTGTGTTCATGTGACATTTTATTTATAAATTTTAGCTATTACATGAAGAAAGTCTTAAACTCTTTAATATAAAAGACTATCTAATTTTGTTATAACAAAAGTACAAATGATATATTCAGAATTTTAATACCTCACAATAGTAATAAAATATTAGAAATTTGAATTATATAATAAAAATAAAATATCATGATCAAGAATTGGAGTTTTGTATAAATAAAAATAAATTTTGTTCTTAAATAAAAAATTTAAGCATCGAAATCATTAGATATTGTTTATTAGTAGATATGAATCATTCTACAGTAATAGAATAAAGGAGAAAGCACATAATTCTGAGGAGAAAAAAGAAAATGAATCCTCAAGGCCCACTCATGATAGTATATCTGAATAAACTATATTTCTACATTTAAAAAAGTAAACCCATGTATACACTGTGTGTTGTTGACTTTAATTATTTCCTTAGTACAATAATATAGATTATACCAAATAAAATTATCAGGAAATAGTGTAAAACTAAGAAAGAAAAAATATGTTTTTAATTAAGAAAATATTTATAAATATCAAAGTATTAAGCTGATAAATGAATTTGCTAATATCACAGGATAAAGAAGTCAATTTACCTCACCGAGTAATTGGAAAATTAAGTAGAAGTAAATTTTTATCATCAAAAAACCAAATACTTAAAAAATAGTTGAAAAACCTGTACAATTAAAACTCTCATATTGCCAACAGAATTTGAATATGTATGTGTATATATATATATAAATATTAGATACATATATTAATTTAAAAACAGATTTTTGAAAGCGTATAAATGCTGAATATCACTTGGTTTTTCATTCGTATGTAGAAATTTTACGATTTGTGTATTTTAACTAAGTAGAGAAAGAAATCCACAAGACAAAATATGTTTAAAAGGGAAAAAGGAATTGTTTGATGTAAAGTTATTGTGATGGCTTGAAAGAAAGGAGTGGCACTTTTAGGAGGTGTGGCCTTGTTGGAGGAAGTGAGTCACTGTGAGGGCAGGCTTTGAGGTCTCTTCTGCTCAAACTTCCCTCAGCATGACTTTTAGCCATCTTCCTGTTGCCATCTGATCAAGATGTAGCCAGTACCATGTCTGCCTGAATGCTGCCATGTTCCCTGCCATTACCATAATGTACTGAATCTCTGAACTGTAAGCAACTCCCCTCAATTAAATGTTTTCCTTAAAAGAGTTGCCATGGTCATGGTGTCTTTTCACAGCAATAAAAAGCCCTAACTAAGACAGTTATTTAATAAAAGTCTTTACTTAAGAGAACAAAACAAACAGAACTCAAGGAAAACAGAACAGACAATGGGCACTATTTTCAGGAGATCACAGAGAGTGATGGTGTTTACAGCACACCAAAGAGCCCATTTGCCTCAGGACCACACATGCCCATGCCAAGCTAGTGTTGGCTTCTGTGATGTGGTGACCCAGTATTTCCAGAGCTTCTGAACATTTTAAGAAGACAGATGCCAGGATGTTTGTGTCGAGGTTTCTAGAATCATTCATTTTCTAACTATGAGAAGAAGAAATCAAGTTTACCTGTAATGTGAAGTTCCTACTCAGTCATGACTCTAAGACACATAGCTTCACAAAGAAGACGACCTATGAGATATAGAGTGGAATTGGGGTTAGAAAATATAGTACTTCTGTGTGTTAAGTAGAATGGAGTTAAGTAATGACTTCTTTCAGGTAAGAAAGATAAGTCTTCAAAAATTTCAGCACAGGGCAGTAGGAATGGCTCATTCAATAAAGCACCTTCCTCAAAAGCAAAAAAGTGTTGAGTTCAATGGTTTTAACTCTTGTGAAAATTATGGGCATGCTGGAACATGTGTTAAATCCCAGGATGGGGGGATGCAGAAACTGTAGAAGTTTTTATCTTACCAAGTGTGTCCCTTGTCTTCGGTGAGTGATCTCCTAAAGAAGTGCTCACCTTCATGAAGAGCAAATTTTCTTCACAATGTCTGACCCTAGGCAATTTACTCTTCACATTGAGACCATTCTTCTACGATAACATTTTTAAGGTTTATCAACTGCGCCGCATGAAATGCGCATACTCTTGATTTAGAGAGCATAGAAATTTCAAGACATGGAATAGATAATCTACTTAAACATTTGTGAGTGCATTATCTACTCTCATTTTTTAAAGTCAGAATGAGACTATGGGCTCAGAAATCAAGCATGCAGAGTGACACATAAAAGAATTCTCATCCACCTGATGGCCTACGAGGTCTTTGTCTTCATCACCCCTTGAGATGCTTAGCACCCAAAACAAAATCCTTATGTTATCCAAGGGATATAAAGGCCAATGACATTGACTGGTATTCTAAGTATAAATGTGTTCTCCCTCCAGAAAGGTGAAGAAAGTCTACTTGTAGGATCTTTGCTGTCTTAAGAGGCATGGTTTGTATCTTCTGTTCCTAAGTACCTCTGTCTTGCCATTTACTGCGTCTTAAATCTCCCAATAAGTATTAAAATTAAATTAAATGAATTAAATGCAAGGCTCTACTAAGGAGAAAGACACAAGCCACCAGCCAGAACCTCACCGGTAAGCCACAGCCTTGTGGTGATACACAGATTAATAAAAATGGGTTAATTTAAGATGTAAGAGTTAGCTAGAAATATGCCTAAGCCATTGGTCAAATAGTGTTGTAACTGATATAATTCTGTGTTGTTATTTGGGTCTGGGTGGCCGTAAAATGAACAAGCAGTCTCCGCCTACAGACAGACATGTCCTTGGAATTAGCCAGTGCCAGTGGGTGAGACATGCATAACTACAGCATAATCCATAGAAACATATACTCTATGCTGAAGTCATGATCCATAGAAACATATACTCAATGCTGAAGTCATGATCCATAGAAACATATACTCAATGCTGAAGTCATGATCCATAGAAACATATACTCAGTGCTGAAGTCATGATCCATAGAAACATATACTCAATGCTGAAGTCATGATCCATAGAAACATATACTCAATGCTGAAGTCATGATCCATAGAAACATATACTCAATGCTGAAGTCATGCATGAGCAGAGGCAAGAAAGAGCTCATTTTGTTCAAGTTGGGTATTCAGGCTTCATTTCTGATGCTATTATAAATACTCTGACCAAAAGCAACAAAGAGGAGGAAAGGCTGCATTTAATCTACAATTCTAGGTCATAGTCCCCCATTAGGGGAGACTACGTTAGGAGCGCCAAGGCAAGCATGCTTGTATCTAACCAAGGAACTAACTTCACAGTCAAATAAGTGTTACTGAAACAATGTTTGTTTTGTTGGCAAGTTAGCTAGCAAACTCATGCCCAAATACCCTTCTTCAGTACATTGTTTAGGGAATGGTGTCCCCCATCATGAGCTGGGTTCTCTTACATCAACAGTCAAGACAACCTCCCCAAGACAGGCCAATCTGATCAAAGCTGTTCCTCAATTGAAGTTCTCTTTTCAGATAATCCCAGGTCATATCAAGCAGACAGTTAAAGCTAGCCAAGGTAGTGGAGGCTAGAACAATACAACTGTACAAGAGATCTGGACAAGATCAAGACAGTCTCTCTCACAACCTAGTTGTGCAAGGAAAACTTTTATATGAGCCCCTGTCAAATCTGGGGCTATTTAAATGGTAGTTTTTAGCACATCCTAGCACACATTCCTATTCTCTGTCTGGCCCTTTACTTGATAACTGGCGTGTGCCTTCACAGGAGGGTGGGGGAATATCCTGCTGATTGCAAAGGATGGTTCCTCCATGTGGACAGCCTGACTCTTTGTTGTTCTGGATCTTTCTGTGATTTATATTCAGTTAATACAAAGTAGTTATGGCTTCTTTTTTTTTTTTTTGCATTGTTGTAGTTTGCCATTTTATATTGGAATATATTCTTAAATAAATTGCTTACGTTTTGCAAGGTTTTAATGAGTATTTGTTGCTTTGGGATTTATTTTTGCTAATGATTTATTACACTTTATTTTATAATGATTTTGTGCTATCGAAATAATATTAGAAAGCAAATTCAAACCAATGTTCTAATTTAAGTTCTAATCTGGGTAGTAGAACAGTGAAAATAATTTGCCACCTTGACAATGCAATTTTCTCAGGGACTGCTGTGGCTCACACAGTGCAGCAGGGATTCAAGAGGTTTTGCATCAAAGAGGAAACCCTGGAGATGAGAAGCTAGGTGTTCACCATGGGAAGCTGACCATGATGACCTGGGAGCAACCATCAAAGCCAATGCTCTTACAACTACATAAGTTGCCAAAGACCTCATCATAGACCATCTGAGATTGTTTGTATTTAAAGCAGATTGAAAAGGTAAGCAACCCAATTGAGTAGGTGCTTTATGAATTGAACATTTAAAACAAAATAAACAAAAAGTCATTTTGATGGTTCATGAATTGAACATTTAGAACAAAATAAATAAAAAGGCCATTTTGAACTGTTTCCCTCGCTTTTTCTATAAAAACAAACCAAGTAATTTCTCAATTATATTGTGAGAAGCATGGGTTGCATAGGACAAACAGCAAGAGTTGACTCAGTGGTTTAATGGAGAAGTGCCAAAGTACTTCCCTAGACTAAACTTGCATGCACATACAAAGGTCACAGTCACCGGTGGTTGCTGCTGGTCTGGTCCACTACAGTTTGTGAATCCTGGTGAAACCAGTTAAGAGGTGTGCTCAGCAAATCTAAGATACGAACTCAACACTGGCATGCTTGCTACTGGCACTGATCAACAGAAAGGATATTTTTTTTTATGACAATGACTGACTATACAACCAGAGCTTCAAAAAATAGAATAGATATGGCTGCAAAGCTTGTGTCATCTACCATAGTTACCTGATCTCTCACCAACTGGCTGCCACTGCATTAAGCATCTCAATAATATTTTGTGGGAAACCACTTACTTCCATAGCCACTAGAGTATAGAAAATGTCTTCCAAGACTTCATTGAGTGATGAAGCATAGACTTTTTAATAAACAAGGTTATTTCCTATTGGCAAAGTATATTGATTGTAATGGCTCCTATTTTGATTAATAGAGACACATTTGAACCAAGTTGTAATGTTTTAAAAACCATGGTCCTCATCTGTAATTTCTTTTGCACTAACCAGTTAGGAGGTGGGCTTCACAGTCAGGCTACACAAGGTTAGTCTTGGACAAGTCACTTAAACTCTCTTAGTTTTGGCTTCCTGTTATCTAAAATGGTTATGGTGTAGAGGCAGGAGAATAGGGGGAAAGTGAGGTCCTTGAAGCCTTGTGGAAAAGCTTCAAAATGGGAAGAAGAAGGAGGATGAGGAAGAGGAGGAGGAGGAGGAGGAGGAGGAGGAGGAGGAGGAGGAAGAAGAAGAAGAAGAAGAAGAAGAAGAAGAAGAAGAAGAAGAAGAAGAAGAAGAAGAAAAGAAAAGAAATAAAACACTTGGTAAAGTGGAAGGCTATAGCTCTCCCTCCAAGTAAATATACCATTGCCACAAAGACAGTGTCTGAAGGTGACCTGGGTGAAAATATCAGTTGTTGAAGGGACAGGTGCTAAAGTAAGGTGTGTGTCCATGTGATGGAGGACTTAGGAGAAAACCCACCCTGCAAATGCAATATAGAAGTGAAAATCCTTCTTGCTGCCAGGCAGTTCAAGCTGCTGGATCTTTGCTTTGCTCCATCCTGCTTCTTCCTTTTCAAGTGTGTCTTCCTTAATAAGTTTCCCTAGCCTCTGTTGTTATTGTGTCTCTGCTCAATTATTTGTTCTAAGACACAAGAACCCCTGGGCATGAGCACCAACTCACCCACCCACTGGAAACAACTGTATTACCTGTGCTGCTTAAATCACAGTTGTGAGTATCTAGTGAAACAAGGCCCACAGCTAGTTAGCAGGAGCAGAAAAATATAGGAAAATTTCAAAAAATATAAATTTCATTTACTGCACCAACTGCCAAAAGTAGCACCTAATAGATGTTTACTGAACATTATGCAAATCAACAGGGAAAATAGCCAAGCACAAGGAGACACATACAGACCACCCCTAACACACACAGGAGAGATGATTATATTAATGAAACATCCTTAAAGAACCCATACTGTACACGCTGATTAACTGATAAGAACTTTAGTGCAGAGTCCTTGGGAAGGGATTGGAATGCCGCATGACCAGAGCATCTCAGCCTATCTTTAGCCCCTTTAGGAGTCATTCCTTGTTGCTGGAGAAATGGCTCAGAGTTTGCGAGCTGTGGATGCTCTTCCAGAGGTCCTCAGTTCAATTCCCAGCAACCAAGTGGTGGCTCACAATTATCTGTAATGAGATCTGGTGCCCTCTTTTGGCCACAGGTTGTACATGCAGGCAGAACACTATACTTCACTCAGACACTGATGATTAAAACCTGTAAGAGCTACCTAGGACTACTGTATTTTGGAAAGTATACTTAATTCAGAAAGTAAAATAATCAGTTAAATGTTGTGGATTTCTTTTTGCCTTAATTTAAGGGAAACATCCGTAGGAAATGTATCTACAGTGAAGAACTGCAAAACATTTTGGAGCATAGAACATATCCGTTGCTTCGTATGGCTATGATCACAGCAACTTTGAACTGGAATACCATTTTCTAATGCTTACAAGTTTGTATATTAAGCCCTGTGGATGAAAAGAAGGAACAAAGAAAGCATTTATCTATGACCAGAAAAAATAAAGATGAAGAAATAGAAAATAGTGAAAAATAGCCATTTACAAAGCTAAATCTTGTTTTAAGGCATTTTTCTTTTGGTGTTTGATACCCATTTTCCAATATGAATAGTGTGGTACTGTACCTCTGACATAATTAGGCTTTGAAAAATCCCATAGCTCATAAGGAGGAGGGATAGTAGAGACGGATGAAGAGTAGAGATTACAGTTGTATGGCTGCAGTTAGTGTCCTGTTACCTCTGCCAACAGTCTGTGGTGTTACTTCCTCTCCTACATCAAGAGTTTCACTGTGAAGAATTTTGATGGGACCTTGATGGGGATTGCATTGAATCTATAAATTGCCTTTGGTAGAATTGCCATTTTTACTATGTCGATCCTCCCAATCCAAGAGCAGGGGAGGTCTTTCCATTTTCTGGTATCCTCTTCAATTTCTTTCTTCAATGCCTTAAAGTTCTTGTCAAATAGATCTTTTACTTCCTTGGTTAGAGATACCAAAAGATATTTTATGCTGTTTGTGGCTATCGTGAAAGGAGAAGCTTCTCTGATTTCCCTCTCTGCTTCCATATCCTTTGTGTATAGGAGGGCAACTGATTTTTTTGGAGTTGATCTTGTATCCTGCCACATTACTAAAGCTGTTTATCAGCTGTAAAAGTTCTTTGGTGGAGTTTTGGGGGTCGCTTATGTAGACTATCATATCATCTGCAAATAACAAAAGTTTCCTTTGCTGGAGAGGCTGTGGAGGAAGGGGTGCACTTATCCATTGCTGGTGGGAATGCTATCTTGTGCAACCGCTTTGGAAATCAGTGTTTCGGTTTCTCAGGAAATTCGGGATCAACCAACCTCTGGACCCAGCCATACCACTCTTGGGAATATACCCAAGAGATGCCCGATCATATGACAAAAGCATTTGTTCAACTATGTTCATAGCAGTATTATTTGTAATAGCCAGATCCTGGAAACAACCTAGATGTCCTTCAATGGAAGAATGGATGAAGAAAGTGTGGAATATATACACAGTAGAGTACTACGCTGTGGTAAAAAACAATGACTTCTCGAATTTTGCATGCAAATGGATGGAAATAGAAAACACTATCCTGAGTGAGGTAACCCAGACCCAAAAAGATAAACACGGGATGTACTCACTCATAATTGGTTTCTAGCCATAAAACCCAAGGAAAAACATATAGTTATCCTCTTGCCTATGGGAAGTAGACAAAATTGCCAGGGAGAAAAGTGGGATCTTGGGGTGGGGTGGGTTGGGGGTAAGGGGAGATGGGGAGAGAAAAGTGAGAAGGGGAGGATGGGGGGAACTTGGGAAAACAAGATGATTGGGATAAAGGAAGGCTGGATAGGGGAGCACAGAAGCACAATTCTTAGTTAAGGGAGCCACCTTATGGCTGGCAAGAGACTTGACCCTAGAGTGGCTCCCAGGAGACCAAGGCGATGTCCCCAGTTAGTTCCTTGGGCAGATGAGGATAGGGAACCTGAAATGGCCCTATCCTATAGCAATACTGACGAATATCTTGCATATCACCATAGAACCTTCATCTGGTGATGGATGGAGATAGAGACAGAGACCCACACTGGAGCACTGGACTGAGCTCCCAAGGTCCCAATGAGGAGCGGAAGGAGGGAGAAGATGAGCAAGGAAGTCAGGACCACGAGGGGTCCTGAGACAGTGGGGCTGATCTATTGGGAGCTCACCAAGGCCAGCTGGACTATGACTGAAAAAGCATGGGATAAAACCGGATTCTCTGAACATGGCGAACAATGAGGGATGATGAGAAGCCAAGGACAATGGCATGGGGTTTTGATCCTACTTCATGTTCTGGCTTTGTGGGAGCCTAGCCAGTTTGGATGTTCACCTTCCTAGACATGGACGGAGGGGGGAGGACCTTGGACTTTCCACAGTGCAGGGAACCCTGACTGCTCTTTGGACTGGAGAGGGAGGGGGAGAGGAGTGGGGGGAGGGGGAGAAGGATGGGAGGAGGAGGAGGGGAATGGGAGGAGGGGGAAACTTTTTTTCCCTTTTATCAAGATAAATAAATAAATAAATAAATAAATAAAAAGAGTTTCACTGATATGGTCGGTGTTGTGAGCCATGAGGTAATGGCATGTTACCAGGGACTAAATGTTAACAGTATTATATATACTCTACATCTGTC
Organism: Microtus oregoni; assembly: GCF_018167655.1. Lineage (NCBI taxonomy): Eukaryota > Metazoa > Chordata > Mammalia > Rodentia > Cricetidae > Microtus > Microtus oregoni. Next base: position 19,308,406 of record NW_024543093.1, on the reverse strand, counting down.
AGAAAATCCATGAATGGGAGCAGATAAATATGGCTAATCATTTGATTGTAATATGCATTCATTTTATTTACCTGGAACTCTAAACTAGTCAGAATATGTAAGATTGAAATGTTTTATAAAGGAAATATCCTCAGAAATAGAAAAATATAAAATTAATGCTAGTAGACTTGTCTCCTTTTTCCTTCCAGAAATGTAATGGAGAAAAAAAAAAGCTGCTTTTTTTTTTTTTTTAAGGAAGCATGTCATTTTTTACTCTTCATTCTCAAAATGGGGATTGACAAAAAGAAATTATATTTTTTAAGTTTTTCTACATCGAGAGAAATGCTCTATTTCTTAATATGAACAATTGTAATTAATAATATGATGTGTCCATTAAAATGTACAAACAGAGCTTGGCTGTAAAATCAGAGAAAACAGCACGTGACTCTTTTTTACAATGGTTATCACGCATTCTACACAGCAAGTGCTTATAGCCTCTGAAAGTTACTTGCCTGGAGCCCCTACTCTTAGAGTTCAGATCATTAGTAGCTACTTTGATGGAGTCAAATTTAGATTACATTGGTATTGCTCCAGCTACCGGTATCCCTTTATCCCCTGTATTTATTTTCCATTCACAGATAATTTAAAATCCCTTTTATGACAAATCCAACTGGGAAATGACTGAGTTTGTTCATTGAGAGATGGAGAAAAGTGGCAGGGTCCATGTTAAAGAAATGGCTATGTATGAAATAAATATTGTTTTGTCTTATCCTAAAAACAAATAGAGTCATTCTTTGTCCACCTCTATTTCTGAACTAACGTCCTTGTGAACAACAGGTAAAATTATATGAAAAGCATAACATGATAGAACACTAGTTTCCACCAAGGTTAGGAATGCTGCCAGATAGGATGTGAGGCTTGTAGTAGACATCCGCTTGATTGGCTTTAACCTGACAACCTAATGTGTCCTTCCCATTACCTTGATTTATGACTTTCTTTGTTCTGGGACCATGAAACTATTCACACTCAAATTAGTATATAGGATTAGTATATTTGTATTTTTGTTACTCGGTATGGTCGCTCACATTTGGCTTCAGAATAAACTGTCCCTTATCCCATTTGAGGTGAGAGTTGTGCTTCTGCATCAACATTTTATGGGGACCCACTGTTTGTCTTTATTATTTTCTGGACTAGAAAGAGATGATAGACTGAACAAAGACTAGGGGGAGGAGACTGCCCTAGCTCTGGTCTATGCCATGTCGGTCAAGATTAGAAACCGCTACCCCATGTTCATACTCTCTGGCTGTGTGGGTGGAAGATCCTGAAGCTATGTTTCTGAATCAGCCACCTCTGGATTCAGAAACACAAAACACAACTATGTAAAACAGCATGAAAATTAAGTATGGTATGCTATATCAGTATCAGACACATTACCATTGATTGAATATGGTTTCACACTTAGACATTTTCAATGGACGATAAATAGGGTTAATGGATTGTGACTGAAATACTCCTGCCCTACTAAATCTTCCAGGAAGCTTTTTAAACTGGTAAATACATATTCTTTATGATGGCTTGCTAAAGTCTGCCCTATTGCAATTTCAAGCTGGTTAGGACTCTGCAAAATGCAAAACTTTGCTTTTTCAGACATTCAAGCTTTAACACTTAAAAAAAAATAGAGATTGAAAATATTGGAAATGAAGCTTTAAATCATCCAGCTTCCTATTTTTTTTTTTTTTTTGCTATTCTGCACATTAACATTGTCCAGTAAACTGCAAGTTCTATCGTTTTGCATTTTTATCTTTGCAAGTGTGGGAATGTTGGGCTATTCCTTGAATTGTCCTGTGTAATGCAACAGGAGGAAGAGGGATTGGGACATGCGAGTCATTGTTGGGGGAAGCTGCTGGTTCTTTCCTGGCCATTCAGATCCAAAATAACTACTCAAAAACTATATTATTTGAGCTGGGCGGTGGTGGCGCACTCCTTTAATCCCAGAACTTGGGAGGCAGAGGCAGGCGGATCTCTGTGAGTTCGAGGCCAGCCTGGTCTACAAGAGCTAGTTCCGGGACCGGCACCAAAAGGTACAGAGAAACCCTGTCTCGAAAACCCAAAAAAAAAAAAAAAAAAAAAAAAAAACCTATATTATTTGCAATACTATTTGGCCAATAGCTTAAGCATATTGCTAGCAAGCAATATATCCTAAACTAACCCATCTCCATTAATCTATGCATCACTATGAGGTCGTGGCCTACTGGCAAAGCTTCTCGGGGCTGCAGCGGAGGCATCTGTCCCTGGCAGCTACATGACTTTTAACTGACTTCACCTACTCTTTCCTCCTCTATCTGCTTGGAACTCCTGCCTTGTTCTATTCTGCTAAACCACTGGTCAAAACAACTTTATAGGAGCTAGAGTGGCGATCAAAGCTCTACTGTGGCTTCTGAGTTCATAGTCCCATATCAAGAAGAATTAGGAAACACAACAAGGAGTGAGCAGAGCAAATGTAGATTTACTAAGAAAACTAAAAGAAATCATGGGAATGAGAAGGGTACTAAGGGATGGATAGCAATGTGCTGTCTTGTTTAGTGTCGTTTTATGAGTTTTGTGGTGTAGGCAGAGTTTTTTTTTTCAGTACCAAGGGTACCATAATAAATTACATGGATACTTATCTCTAATTATAAATGCTCAGCTGAAACCTTAGGCTTGTTGCTATCTAGTTCTTGTAAGAATTAACCCATATTTATTTCCTACATTCTACCATATGGCTTGGTACCTTTCTTTAACATGGCATGTTCATCTTCCTTCTCTGCACGTCTCCTGATGACCCCTCCTTTCTTCATCCCCACATTCTCTCTGTGTGGCTGTCTCACTTAACATCTCCCTGCCTAGCTAGTGTCCAGTTGGCTCTTGATTAAACCAATAAGGACAACGCATCTTCACAGTGTACTAAATGATTACTCCACAGCATTATGGTGGGAATTGTACAAAGATGGAGTAATCTGCACTGGGAGTGGTCATCTTTGAGCCTATAGTGGGTTGCATGGTTTCTAGGCCCAGCTGGAGTGGCAATCATGTGTTACTCCTCCATTCAGAGGAGTAGTCAGACATTTGAGTCACTTTCATGTTCTCTACTCCCCACTCATTTTTCTTATTTTGCAGGCTATTGATTTATCTTAAGCTACACAATTAGTCCCTTACTTGCTCTTAGGCTACTTTAGTGGCTAAAAATCTAACACGGATCTTTATCCTTACTTCTTAGGGAGCACGAACTCCTACCTCAGAGTTACCATGCATCAATTCTAATACAGTTTCAAAAGCTTGACAGGTATATTTCATTTGTAATAGAGTTGCTGACCTGAGTTTGAGGTAGATCAAAGATTTTGGTTTGAGTTCAACGGGGAGTTAGGGTTTATTGCTGGGAAGAGATATCATGACCCCAGCAGCTCTTATAAAGGAAAATAGTTAATCGTGGCTGGCTTACAGTTCATTACTGTCATGACAGGAAACATGGCAGTCAGTATTCGGGGAGGCATGGTGCTGCAGGAGGAGCTGAGAGTTCTTTGTTTGGATCCACAGAAAGCAGGAAGTGACATTGATACTGAGGCTGGGCTGAGCATTTGAAACCCTAAAGCCTGCCTCCACAGTGACATACTTCCTTTAACAAGGCTACCCTCCTAATAGTGCCACTCCCTATGGGTCAAACATTCAAACCCATGAGTCTATGGGGACCATTTCTATGCAACCAAAGGCAGATTGACCTTTGGGTGAGAATATTTAGATAAGAAGAGTTATTAATACATGTACAGACAGGAAAACCAATAACTTTTAGGGGCTCTGAAGAGAGTTCAACCTGGAACGGGTAACCCCTTCTCATAGGTTTCAGAGGTACTGAGGAATTACACTCTGTGGTTGATATGTTGTTTACAGTATCTTCTTGAAATCAGGTTGATTTTAATTCCTTGGCAGCAGAGGAAAGGAGGGAATTTTGCATTCTGGGAAACTTGGAGAAGGGTCCCATTAATTCAATGTATCCCATTTATGTGGTGTCACTCACAGCCCCTGATAGCTTGGAGCATGTTCTTCTGCGCCCAATACACAGAATAAGGGGTGAGAACAGAGAAACTCAGCTGTAGATGGACATGATCCACAGTAGCCTGGTCTGTATTCCAGCAGTGACTGTGTGAGGTGCATCCCTTGAGTGATATTGATAAAATCACCAATAGCAAGGAAACCCTTACAACAGTATTTATGGGGAGATGTTGTTCATCAGGCACTAGAAAAATTATACCTGGCGGTTAACTTGCCAAGAACCTGGCAAACCCCAGATACTAAAAGCTTCCAGGCCAGCCCAGTGAAGCATGTGTGGGGGTCAGGCTGCTAGTAAGAAATCATCAGGCCTGAGCATCATGGAAGAAGGTGTTCTCCTTCTAACCACTTTCTGCCTTCACCTCCTGCTTTCAGAGATGGGCACTAACTTTAAGGAAGTGGACAGTATCACAGTTGCCCCTCTTTAGACCTAATAGTGTGGAAAGGAGGAAGGCATCATATTCACCTCTTAAGGATTACATACCACATGACAGGGAGAAGGTGTGGAGCATCTGGACTTTGTTGGGACCCTTTGAAAAAGAACTGTCTCCTTTTGATTATTTCTAAAGACCTATATTTCATTTTTTTATTCTTTTAAATCTACTTTGTTATATAACATTTTTTTTGGCCAAAAGTATAGAGTAAAAATTGTACCTGTGGATTTGGCTAAAGATGTGATATTCTAAGCTGCCTCAAAGTTTATAACATCTGGTAGAGACTTTCTGGTAAACCACAAATACACAGTATTACCCCTTTCTTGAGAGTTAGTTGAAATGGGCCTGTCAGTCACTTGCTAAGTGATGACATTTCAGGAAACCTATTTATTCCAGAGGCTTTAGGAAATGGCTCAGTGGTTAAACTGATGATCAAGCATGGAGATCTGAGTCCAGAGCTCCATGAAGAGCTGTCTGTGGTACTGGGGTCTATGGTAACATGGGATGCTGAAATGAGTTCAGAGTCCCATGGATAGCTGTCTGTGGTAACGGGTTCCTATGGTAACATGGGATGTGGAAATGCTCGTAAATCAGCAGATCAACATTTGAGGTTGTTCTCTGACCTCCACACATGTAGCGTGTATAAATATACATACACATCGAGAGACATTTTGAAGAATGAAAATAGTATGTATGTTGATGCAAAGTTCTCTCTGGTCATGGCTGTTCTCACACTCTGAGATTATTCTTCTCTGCAAGAGTCCCTGTTTCTATGGCCTACTCTCTTCTCTTTTCTCTGCAATTATTTCTGTATGTCTCACTCTGTGTATTTTTTTATTAATTCATTTGACTGAGAATATGACGATGGGATAGCCAAGGGTAGTCTAGTGCCATATCCTAGTAATAGGGCAATTTCACTTGGGACCAGACAGATGTGTCATTTTTAAATGTATTATCTTTGAGAGAAAAGGTGATGAGACTATTCTTTAACCCACATTCTAAGTATAGTAGAAGTTATTCTGCTGTGTGGAATGAAGAAATACTTAAGTACTTACTTAAGTTTGGGTAAAGAATCTGAGTTCAAGACATTTACTAGCTAGATTTCTTGTTGTTTTAATTGATTAAAATTTCTTCTGCCCTGGTATTTGAAGGCATAAGTCAAAAAACAATCCCACACCAGTTTGGAGTTATGATTAACAAAAGGGTTATTTATTTAAGGTGAAAAACTTACAGATCACTGTCCTAGACAACAGCTCTCAGCGCAACCAGGAACAGAGTCTAGCAGTGGGAAGCAGGAGCTTCAATCAAGAGAGTGAGAGCAGGGCTACCACTTCTTTTTAGGGAAAAAGAGGCCATGCCCAAGTGGGCTGGTATCTTCAAGGCTATTGGCTGAAGGAGCGGAAGGAGCTCCTGCATCAGGTATTTAGTTACAACCTTTGACTAAATGTAATAATAGCCTTTGAATTTTATAGCCAAATCTTTCTTATGGGATTGTTTTCCATAATTTCATGAGGTAGAAATGTTCCAGAAGAACACTAGGTCTTTTACGTTAGACATGGTTATAGATACGCAGAAGAATGGAGGATAAGGGATCCTTAGGAAAGAATGAGAAAGCCCAGAATTTGAGAGAGAATATGCTTAGGCCAGTATCTGAAAGAAAAATAGGAAAGAATAAATGGGAAAATTTAAACTGACATCATAATTTTTAGTTAGAACTAACAAGCAAAACAAAGCAAACAAAAAGAGTCTGGGAGGGCCTTCTGGGGGTATAAGTGTATTATCTCATTAAGGGCAGAAACATTCCTCATATCCTCTTAGCATACTTTCAGGTGAAACAGGTTTCCTATAGTATAGTTTCCAAGCCAAGTGATCAACAGGCTTAGCTGGATGAACTCTTAAGAGAGGTGACAATGGATTGTGATGTTTTAATCACTGGAACAGATCAAAATGCCATGTTTCTATCCAGGACTAGTGAGAGAACTCAGATTCCATTCTTTTGAACAGGAGGAAGGAGTTCTCCCTTTATGAAACTCAACAAAGCCCTGGTGTTCCAGTCTTTTCCTAGAAGAGTTTAAAGTGTAAGGAAGAGCAGTTGTGAAACTCCCCTTCTAGAGTAACCAGGTATATTAGCTTTACTCCTGTCACTGTGATAAAATGCTCCAACAAATGCAACTTTAAGAAAGAAAAAGCTGCTTCAGCTTGCCATTCCAGGTTATAGTCTAGGCAAGAACTTGAAGCAGCTAGTCACATGCCCAGTCAAGAGCAGAGAGAGAGGAACTCATAGCTTACTTGTGTGTAATTTGTCTCTACAGTTATAGAGTCCAAGACCCAACCCTAGGGAATGGTGTGAAACATAATGGATAGGCTTTCCTACACTAGTTGTGTTCACTGACAACTAAAATGGACCCTTATACTGGGGAAACTGGAGGGAATGCTCAAAGTTAGTTTTGGGGAAAGTGTTCATCCTCACTGAATGACAAGTCTCCTTCTTGTAACACATTGATTTCAAGTGTTGAGACTCTAAAATCATTTGGAAGATGGTTTGAAATCAGGCCACAGATGAGCTTACGTTCTTCTCTCTTGCTGACTTTTAAGCCTCAGAGAAAAGTCAAAAGAACCCAAATCAATGGAGTTACACCGTCATAGGACCCACTTAGGTGTGGACTGGCTGGAAACTGGACAGGACAAAATTAAGACAGCAGTTGAATACACATGCCCCAAAGAACAATAGCCACAAGAATCTAGAGATTCAGTCCCAAAGCGGTTCATTAGAAAGGAGAGTGGTGTCTGGAGAGAAGCCTCCATCATATCCTTATGCATACCTTCTAAAGGCAGATGTATAAAAGAGGGAACACAACAAGGAATCAGAGTAGTAATAAGAACATAAGTCTGGCATTTGGGAGTTACAACTAGGGTAGAAATAATAATATTTCCAGTGTCTAGCCAACCACAAGACTCAAGGTACCTTTCCCTGAACTACCTGAGCATTCCTATTCCCAGCTCACATCAAAAACCCTTTATAAACTTTACAGTCCTATATAAATGCTAATTATCTCCATTAGCACAATCATTAATTTCTTATTAGGAAATAACCTGACAAGAATGGTTTATTTCTCTTTGTCAGAAGCCTGAGTACAGACCTTTGGCATGGCTATTAGTTTCTAGTGAATAGAGAACAGAAGCAAGCTTGCCCCTCTTATATTTGCATCTTGATTGGATGTTTCTTCCACAATATCTACACAATTAGCTAATTAAATACAATTTCTTCAATGATTTAGAGAGAGTAACGGTAAATCAATTTTTGGTGTTAGTCATAGTCTCAGGAGATGTAAAAGAAGGCACTCCTTGGGGGTCAATTTTTATATTCTCTCATTGCCCTTCTTTCACTTCCAATGTCTCCCCTTTTTACCCTTATCCTTTCTCCTCTCCCTTCACCCTTCTTCCTTCTTGCTCCCTCCCTTCTTTGCCTTCCCCCTTTTTCCCCTTTCTCCTCTCTTTTCACCCTCTTCCTTCCTCCTCCCTCCCTTCCTTGCCTTCCCTCTTTTTTCCCCTATTCTGATATCTTTAACATTTCTGACAATTCGGAAACAGATGAGAGTTTCTGTGCTTTATTTGCCAAAAGAAAAAAAAAAAAGAAAAAAGAGAACATGAAAATCCCCTGTCTACATTCATCTCATTTCACAACAGAAAGGCAGTTTCAACCCTTTCTTCCAGGCTAGAAGGGCACCATTAAAGGTTTGTTGTTATTCTGTTTTTTCTTTTAAAAGTGCTGTTTAAAAAATGTGATAGAATCCTTCTTGTGTCCTATGAAAGTCTAACATTTTCAAGACCAATAGTGTCTGCATGTCAGAAATAAGTTGTGGTGTTCTGCATAGGGTAGGGATACTCCAGTCAAGAACAGATCACAGAAGTTACATAGGGCTACATCACTCAGTGAAATGGTAGCCAATGTATTCTGGGTAAGTATACTATATATACTGATGAAATTGCTAATGATGCCTTTCTTAGGCTATACCCGCAGTCTTCGGAGTCACCTCTCAATCCCAGAATCCCCTCACATTTTCTTTCATATGTCTAAGTGATGCCATCTTCAGAAATAAGGACAGATGAGATAATAAAATTCATATTCCCAGAAGCTAGTAACTATCTTTATGGCACTTCCTGGAGTAATTGATTTCTTATTGCAGTGGGCACTTGACAGCTACACGTCTCTCCTTGCATGCCTTTCATCACAGACATAGAAAGCAAACCACTCAGGATAATGGAATAAAGTAGTACATTAGGATCTGCAAGCATATGTGCATTTTCTGTAACAATGCAGAATAGAATTAAGGCATTTAAATCAATTGCACATGTATTCACCGTATAATTTAATTAGCACTTATGGAAGGCTCCATAACAACTTCTATTACAATGTTTCCATTATAAATAATTGCAAACAAAAAATTTTTGTAGCATTAGGGTTGGTGTTCTCTTTGTGATCATGAGAGGGCAATTTATTTAAAAGCTTCACTGACGTCATGTACACAATAGTTATTTACCATTTTAGCAAAATCCAATGAATAACACTTGCCAAAGGGAATAGTGTGGTACTTAAATTAAGCATATACAATGAATCCAATAGAGCTAGGTAATTATGATCTACTTAAGTTATCTGATTTTAAAATGCAGAAGGAATTTTGTTGAAAGGTGAGGGTAAGTTTAATCTTTGTGTAATATTGATAACGACCAACAGTAGCTGTTGGCTAGATAGCTAAAAAACATCTATGATGTTGCTTCTTTTCAGAACAGTACAAAGGCCTACAAGTAATGTTTATTTTACTTGCTACAAAGCTGGAAATCAGACAGGACCTTGTAAAACCTGTATAGGGATCAAATCAAAGGGATCAGCATGTAAAGTTGTGTCAAAGTGCCAATGTTACTCCCAATAGAAAACTGCCTTTGTGTAAATTCTAAGTGGAAATCAACAGCAACTTGTTCCTGCATTTCCTTTTAAGGAGAACTGATACAGACTTCAGTGATCCCTTAAAAAGTTATATGAACTTAGAAAAATTCAGTGATTTCCTACTGATAAAAACACATTAGTGGGAGTAAACAAAAATGGGTTCTGAAAAGTTTCTGCACCCCAATAAGCCTCTCTGCCAATGCAATTATCTGAATCAGACCAAATCAAACCAAATTTTAAAAAGCCTAGGTCTAATGGATGCAAATGCTCCCAGATGGCTTTTCATCCCCCAAAGAGGAGATGAGAACGGAAGACCAGAAAACCATTTGTTTGTTCTCTGGGATGGCTGTTTAAATACTCCTTGAGAGTGGTCATGAGTATCTCTGGGGAGGGGCATTCGGTTGGTAGGCTCTTTCAGGAGTGGAGTCTGGACTGAGGCAACTCCCAGGGGAGGGGATTTGGGATGAAACTTCAACCCTAACGTTCCAGACTCTTGGGAAAAAATGGATGCCAGGGGCTGGGGTAAAGCTTCCACCCAAACAGGTTTCTTCATTCTTCATAAGAAAACACAGGTTTGTTTATTTTTTTTTGTTGTTGTTGTCTTTTTTCTTTTTTAAAAAATACTTATTTATTTGTTATGTATACATTATTCTGTCTGTGTGTATACCTGCAGGCCAGAAGAGGGCACCATACATCATTACGGATGGTTGTGAGCCACCATGTGGTTGCTGGGAATTGAACTCTGGACCTTTGGAAGAGCAGGCAATGCTCTTAACCACTGAGCCATCTCTCCAGGCCCCTGTCTTTATTTTTTTTTTTTTAATTTGGGATCAGAGGCTAAGACACGATCAGAACACTTATGGATAACTTAATATGTGATACCACAGGGGATCCCTGTTCACATAAAGTAACATTGAGCCATGAACAAACAACTTATAGAAGAAAGAGTTTATTGGAGTGTTATAGTTTCAGAGAGAGAGAGAGAGAGAGACAGAGTCTGTGCTCATCCTGGCAGGAGCACGGCAGCAGGCAGAAAGGCATAGCCCTAGAGCAATAGGGGAGACCTCACATTTTCATCTGCAAGTAGGAGACATAGAGAGGCACACTGGGAACTGGGTTGGCTTTTTAAATCCAAAGCCTGACCCTAGCTACATACTTCCTACAACAAAGCCATACCTTCTAAACTTCTCCAAAAGTTCTGCTAACTGGAGACCAAATATATGAGTCTATGGGAACCCATCAAGAAAACAAACAAACAAAACAAAACAAACAAAAAACAATGGCACGGGGTTTTGATCCTGCTTAATGTGCTGGCTTTGTGGGAGCCTAGCCAGTTTGGAGGTTCACCTTCCTAGATATGGACGGAGGTGGGAGGACTTAGGACTTACCACAGGGCAGAAAACCCTGACTGCTCTTTGGACTGGAGAGGGAGGGGGAAAGGAGTGGGGGGAGGGGGAGAAGGGTGGGAGGAGGGAGAGGGAAATGGGAGGCTGGGAGGAGGTGGAAACTTGTTTTTTTTGTTTTTTTTTTTTACTCCTTTTCTCAATAAAAAAAATTAAAAACAAAAACAAAAAAAATAGCAGCAACAATAACAAACAACAGAGTTACTTTCTGTTTCTCCTTTCAAATATTTTTAAAGCAAATTTATTTATTTTTATTTTATGTGTGTTGGTGTTTTGCCTGCATGTTTGTCTGATCTTGGAGTTACAGACAGTTGCAAGCTTCCATGTGGGTGCTGGGAATTGAACCCAGGTCCTCTGGAAGAACAGTCAGTGCTCTTAACTGCTGAGCCATCTCTCCAGCCCCCCTTTCAAATATTTTAATGACTTTCCAAGGCATAGTAGGGCTCACTTCAGCCCATTTCTTTAAAAGAACACCAACTTGTTAGATAAATGAACTGGTGTATTTTTGCTAGTACTTCAAAATGTATAAACGCAGTCACTTTACTTCATGGAAATTGCCATGTAAAGCTGTAAGAAAATGGGTCTGCCCTTCTAGGACTCTCCTCCCTCTAAGAATCCATGTCCTGCAGCCTGAAGAAATGAGGCAGTTCCTCCCTGCAGCTCTTTCTCCAAAAGTGTGTGTGTATACCCAATAGTTTGAGATTCTGTTTACTCTTCACTCTGGTTGTTGCTGTTGTTGACAGTCTACCTGCTAGCAACAGAGACTAACTCTGAGCTCATGATGTAATATTACTCAAGAAGACCAACCAGCTACTAACTAGCAGCTGATTATATTGAAACACTTATGTCCTGAAAAGGCCAGGATCTTTGTTGTTCTGACAGTAACGAATATGAATTCCAGACACAGATTTGCTTTTCTGAGCGGCTCTAAGTCTGTACCGCTTTCCTGGGGTTTATAGAACCCACTCTATCAGTATAGGAGCCTATGAATCCAACAGTGAGTCATTTATGATCCCAGGATTCATCTTAAAAATACAAATGCTGGGATAGGCCTGTCAACTTGACATTCATTGGTAGATCGTATACTGTAGCATGTAGAAGCTGTTCTGAAGATAGGGAATTGAGAGGTTTGTGAGCATCAGTAGGATGCCAAGAGGTATTTATAATGGCTATCAGAAAGAAGAAAAGAAGCATCAGTTATGGCCTATGGTGATAGGAACTGTAGTTCATCCAACTAATTTTCTCTGCAAAGTTTTGGCCAGACATAGAAGCCCAAGGGAACACTAGAAGGGGTGCTTTCTGAAGAAATAGGAGCATATCTGTGTCCCACACAGGGGAAGGCTGTGAGAATGATAGAGACAGGAATCTTGGCTCAACTGTCAGAAACTTTAGTATCTGCCATTTCTACTGAATGCCACTTGCAATTAAGGTCCACTCTTCCCAGGACAACTTGAATGCAATCAGTGATGAAAGCAGCAGTGGAGGGACTTTGTTGATTCAGGTACATGTACTGTGATGCTATGTTAGACATGGACTTACTGGTGCTTTGTTTGACCCAAGTCTAGCCTCTTCCTCTGCTTGTTCTGCTGTCCCCACTGTCTTTCATGGTTTGATACTAAAATACCCTAAATACTACTCTGCATTCTAACCATCTGCTTTAGAAAACCCCACGAGGAAAAAAAAAAAAACCTTCCCTAAAATTGGTAGGGAAAGGTTGCACAAGATTAGACAGAATGAATCCCATCTTTCTTACTTACCAGTTCTTCAAAGATGACAAATGTTTTCAGAATTATTGCCACAATGTTTCCTACCTAAAATGGCCCATCTCAATTCTTTCTAATCAAAAATGTATGACCATTAGTTTGGCACATGCATATTAGAACAAAAAAAGAAAGAAATAAAGAAAGCTAACATTAAACAGTTCTACATGGGGCATTACCACCCCTAGAAATTATAAGGAACTCTATGGCAGTGTATTGTGCCAAGTAGAGAGGACATCCCTTAGGAAATATGAGAGATAATCAGTTGGAAATTATGATGCAATCTTCACAAGGCAGTTCACAATTGATTTCCAAATAGGTAGTGTGGAGGCACATGCTTTAGAGTCCAGTGGTAGTGCAAAAGTGTCTGTAGTCAGCATACTAATAAAGTACAAAACAACAACAACAAATCAAACAAACAAAAGCCAAGCAACACACACACACACACCCCAAAACAAAAACAAAAAAACAAAAAAGAAACGGATCTTTAGCCAAAGAAGAGATCTGAAGAGACTTGTGTGTGTTCACTTCTAAACATAACTGTTCCTGTACAAGAACAAAATGCTCCAAAATATTAATATTTACATAGTCAGGCATGGGTTTGTAATTCTGTAGTTCTGCACTCAACTAGCATGCATGGGGCCCTGAATTCAATACCCACCATGACAATGATATTATGCAATAATACAATGTAATGAAAGTCTTACATCTCTGAGGGTTTAGTGACATGTTCTAAATAAGGAAAATGCTATGAGATAAATCATGCCCTCCACCTATCCCAGAAAGCCTGACCTCCAATGTAAGTATATACAGAGACAGCACTTATGTGGGATAATTAGGGCCCAGTGAAATAATAAAGGTAGGGTCTAAATTGAATCAACCTATCAACCTGGTGCTTTATTGGAAAGTGAACAGAAGACAAAGGGAGGGGGGGAAGAGAGGGAGGGAGGAAGAGAGGGGGGGGAAGGGAGGAAGTAAAAAAAGAAGGAAAGAAGGAATGAAGGAAAGGAGGGAAGGAAGGAAGGAAGGAAGGAAGGAAGGAAGGAAGGAAGGAAGGAAGAGAGTCTGGGGAGAGGGACAGGGGAGGAGTTTGCTTTATCTCTCTGGCTAGGCAAGCAATGTAGGACAAGGCAGGAAGACACTGATGGAGTGGGGCTGGGATCAAGGATGGGAAAACTCCAGCCAACTGATTGGCCCTTGGTCTTCTAGTCTTGGATTACTCAGCCTCCAAAGCTTCGAGAAAATAAATGTATGTTGCTAAAGTCACCCAGTCCTCAGTCATTAGTTTTTAGCATGGCAGCCTCAGTTGCAGCAGAAAGTATTAGAAAAGGAGAGATAGCTTTTTTGCAGTCAAAGTTTATATTCTTCTAGAAACTCAAACCAATGGCCAAACCCATGTCAGGAACTGCTCCATACACTGTGTGCTCTGCAAGGAGGAGGCAGAGAAAATTGTACAAGAACGCTCGCTATATTTTAGTTTGATGTAGTAAGTTTACTTGATCATAAGATATTTATAGTCTTATAATCTAGTTAGTGCGGAGTAAGCACATTGGATGAGAGATCTGAGGAAAGGGAAGTTTTCGTCGAGTGAGAGCAAAGCCCTTACCGAAAATACCCAGGGGTTTGGGGATGGGGGTGATGCAGGATGAAGACTGGCGAAAGGGTCTTTTGTTTTAAATACGAAGTGCAATCAAAATGAACAGAAGCCGGAACTGCTAAATGCAGAGCCACAGTGACATAGAAACAGGAACAGTTCGTGTTCATAAATGTCAGTTTTCTATAAATACAGAGGTTCAGTCATTACCAGCAGAATTATTCATTATTCTATGATTCAAAACAAGATGAACATCCTGGGCCAACATTAAGACTCCAATCCCCGAAGAGACCTTTAATGTATTTTTTAGAAATGGCTTTGTCCATGCAAAAATGTAAGTTAGCTGAGCATAACACAATCACTAGCCACCTTGGGGCCATTTAACCAACTTGCATAAGATCTCAATTTTTTAAAAATTATTTTCAGCCTAAAATTCATAAATGTTAATATTAATATGAGTGTTCACATTTTGTTTGCCCGTGATTTTTTCCCTCCTTACATACTTTTTTCCATTTTCTACTTTTCTGTCTCATATCTATTCTTCAAGCCCTGAAACTGCCTATTTTTTCAGTTATTGCTCCTGTTTGTTTTAGGATTATTTAGAGCATTCTTTGTGTGTGTGTGTGTGTGTGTGTGTGTGTGTGTGTGTGTGTGAGAGAGAGAGAGAGAGAGAGAGAGAGAGAGAGAGAGAGAGAGAGCTCACATACACTTGCGCATTTGGGTTTATCTTGTTTAAGGTTTGATGAACATTTTGAAACTGTAATCTCCGCCCTCCCTCCCTTCAGTTGCAGGATACTTTGGCCATTGCTCTTTTCCATACTCCAACACAGGCATGCCTTCTATTCTTTGCATCAAGGGCTCCCATTAGACATGTCCCGCCCATCCAGAATCTATGTTCCTCAGTTCACAGCTTTCTCATGCACATCCTCTTATTTTCCACTTGGCTCCATATTTACTATTGGGTCACTTTAAAAAAAAAGTTTCCAACAACCACCCTATTAAGTTAAGTTAAAAGTATAATTCCCATACAAATTTCTTGTCTTTTGTTATTTTGGCAAGAATGTTAAGTGTGCATGTGTACATTACAGTCACTAATCTCATGGAAACTATAAAATTGTTAAAAAGTCTTTTTTTCACACATCACAATTATTTCTGCTTCTCCTGGGACCTGACTTTCTGTTTATTTTTCTCCTTGCTTTATTTTCTAATGTCTATATTATCGAAATGAATGAAGGCCCTTGGTGTTTGGTTTGTGTTCATGCATGAACTAGGTTAGTAAACTCAGGTGACATGGTGTTTTCTTATGCTTTGTTCCAGATTTTTCTTCCATAGATTTCTCCCTCATGAGTTTTTGTATGTGGTCAGGTTGTTGTGCCAACATGCTAGACATGGAGCTTCCTTGTGACCAAATAAGAGAATTGTTTGGCTAGCAGAGAATATCAGTCTCTCTTCTCAGCAGCGCAGGGTTTCTCTAGCTCTCTGTTCTCTCATAGGAACTTTGGAGTGCTCTCTCAGATGTGAGTGTGAGCTTTCCCCAGGTAACCAGCATTCTTTTTCCTTATTTTGAGGATTGTTGCCTAGGCTAAGACACATCACTGCTGGATTTTCAGTGTGTGTGTTTGTGTGTGTGTGTGTGTGTGTATGAACAAAGTATCCCTGATGGATTGTTCCATGAACCCCTCTCATTTTGCCTTTTTGCTGCATGTATTTGCTAAGTTGAGTGTTTCTCTATGTATGATTATCCCTGTGATGATCCTCACGTTCTTATGCTTATGATTTGGTTACCCAGGCTCATCAGGCCCATCTGCTTTTGTTGTTTCAGGGTTGTTATGCACAATCTTAGATTTTTTTTTTGTCTGCTAGGCCCCATGATAATCTAATCTAAAAATGTATATTTTTTGGAAAATATTTTACTTTTTTGACTGGAAAATGCAAATGAGGAAATAGCACTTCATTTTATCCACTAAAATGTTAGTATCTTGGTATATTTGAGAAGCATCAACAAGGAAACAACATTGTAATCTCTTGCACACAATTAGAACTTGGTCATATCTTAAGGCTACATGGATCCCAGGCTGATCCTTACTCTTTAAGATGCTTCCACTCCCAGGAGTCCTTGACTTAAATGGGGAAATCTTGTAGTACAAAAGCCTTCAAATCCGAAAGAAATTAATCTCCAAATGTGAAATCTGAGATATTACAACCAAGCTCTTAGGACAAACAGTGAGGGGGTTTTCAAATGGAAGGAGTCCTTCTACCTGCAGATTGTATTGTCTGTCACAAGGCAAGCTTCAGTAGTGAATAGTGAGAGAAATCTTATAACCCCATATTTCCTGGAGGAAGTCAGATTAATTTTCAACAGTCAAAAGTATTAATTGAGTGTCAAGAGCTCACCAAGTCATTTATCAATTATTTTGGAAAACACATGCCAAGGTTTTTATTTATTTTTTTACAATGATATTGTTGATCATTGCATAAAATTCAACAGTGAATGATTACCCAGGTCAAACAATTTCCTTCCTTAAATTTTCCACCAAAGTTTGTCAGATGGCATCTGAATTATGTAGTACTAAGTGGCACCTAGGCCATGTTAGAAGACACTGTGAATCTGGATGCAGTGCCTATATAATGTCAGAGATTTGGGAATAATTAGTAATCTTGATGTTGGTATATTCTCTTGATTTTGATAAATGACCAAAATTCTAAATTTTCACATAGAAGACTAAGGTCATAATTATAAAATATGTAATTAAAAATAGAACTAACATTTGAAACAAGGACATCAGGGACACAATACACCTAAGTAATTACCACCCTTAGGTGATGTAGTCCTTTTCCAGTTTGGTTTTACTAAACTATACTGCAGTAGCATTTAACTTTCCTCATTTTATCATGTGTTCCAACTCTGAATTTAGCAAGAGAGTCGAAATGGTATATAAGACCTTTAAACAACAGGATTACAATTTTGTTTGATAAAATAAGACAAAGGCCAGGAACAGAAAGAATAGAAAATTCTTCTATCTAGCCACAGAAACAAAATGAAAATGTAACAGATTATTACAACACTTGTTTGATGATGATATGCTATTTTACAAAACAATGCATGCTTTCCTTTTCTGTAAACAACACAGTTCTTTATAAATGAAGTTGATAACTGGAGAAAAATGTTTTAGTTATTAGTGTATAAAAACTATACACTGAAGTTTCAAACAGTTCTTTTGACTCTCTAGGCCATAGTCCCCAGAGACACATACAGTGTCCCACCCTCACCCACTAAACCCCAGAGACTGGGGAACAGCTTCCTCACACCCCCAACAACCTCCCCCACAGCATCTGAAACCATCAGAACCTCGGCTCAACCTACATTTGGAGATGTGACTGTCTGGGTTTCTGTTTGAAGAGTTCTACCCTCTAGGGCCGAGACCTAGAGGCATATCTTGTGCGAAATCCCTACCCAGTGAAGCTCCAGAGACCTGAAAGCAGCTTCTACAGACTCCCAACCATCCCCCATAGCATCTGTGTCCACCAGAGCCTGAGCCCCGAATGCACCTAGAAAGGTGAGTGTCTGGGACCCTGGCTGGAGAACACTACTCTTTCAGCCCTAGCCCATGGAGGCAAATCCCATACCCTGTCCCCATCCAGAGAAGCCCCAGAGACCTGGAAGTAGCCTCCCTACACTCCTAAACTTCACCCATGGCATCTGCATCCTCTGGACCCTATGCCTATGCCTGGAGGAAATACAGAGCTATGTCTTCATCCACCACAGGGACAGACACATCTTCAACTGTAGGAAGAGTGATCACTGAAGCCACAGGCCCCACCTGCACCCACTGGAGGAAGAAAGGAGCAGATGACAGTGTAAGAACACATTCACCAACATAAAGAAAGATAGGGCATCACCAGAAACTAGTGCTTCTATGGCAGCAAGACCTGAAAATTCCAACACAGATAAAGCAGAAGAAAACTGCCTTAAAAATAAATTTATGAAGTTGATAGAGGCCCTTATAGAGGAAAGAAAAAATTCCCTTAAAGAAGTAAAGAAAAAGAAAAAGAAAATTTTGGAAGAATTCAGTGATTCCCTTAAATAAAGCAAAGAAAGCCAAGAAAAAAAAAAGGTAAACAGGTGAAGGAAATGATTCAAGACATGAAAACTGAAATAGAGACAATAAAGAAAGCAAACCGAGGGAATTCTGGAAATGGAAAATCTGAGCAAATGATCAGGAGCTAGAGATGCAAGCATAACCAACAGGATACAAGCGATGGAAGAGAAAAATCTCAGGTGTTGAAGATACAATAGAGGAAATAGATTCATTGGTCAAAGAAAAGACTAAGTCCAGCAAACTCTTAACACAAAATATCCAGAAAATCTGGAACACTAAGGAAAGAAATAATTTAAGAATAATAGGGATAAAATAAGAAGTCCAGCTTAAAGGCACAGAAAATATATTCAACAAAATCAAAGAAGAAAGCTTTCACAACCTAAAGAAGGACATGCCTGTGAAAGTACAAGAAGCTTAGAGAACACCCCAAAAAAGTCCCCTAGCTCATAATAATAAAAACACCAAACTTACAGAATAAAGAAAGAATATTAAAAGTTGCAAATGAAAAGACAGTCCTATCAGAATTACACCTGAAAGCCAGAAGGTCCTGGTCCTAGATAGACATTCTGCAGATATTCAAGATCATGGATGCCAGCCCAGAGTACTATACCAGCAAAACTTTCAATCACCATAGATGAAAACAAACAAACAAACAAAATATTTCATGACAAAACCAGATTTAAACAAGGCCTATCCACAAATTCAACTCTACATAAAGGACAAAAAGGAAAACAAAATAATAGCAAAACAAAAAAACAACAAACCAACCAACCAACCAAACAAACAAACAAATACACACACACACACACACACACACACACACACACACACACAAACAGGTGCTAACAGTCATTGGCCAGTAATATTTATTAATATCAACGGTCTCAATTCATTTATAAAAAGACACACACTAACAGAGTAGGTAGGAAAACAGGATTCATCTTTTTGCTGCACACAAGAAACACACCTTGCCTTTAATCCCAGCACTCGGGAGGCAGAGGCAGGCAGATCTCTGTGAGTTTGAGGCCAGCCTGGTGTACAAGAACTGGTTCCATGACAGGCACCAGAGCTACAGAGAAACCTTGTCTTCAAAAAAACCAAAAAGAAAAAAAAAAGAAGAAAGAAAAAGAAACTTACCTCATCTTAAAGACAGACATTACCTCAGAGTAAAGGGTTGGGAAAATATTTTCCAATAAAATCAACTTAATAAACAAGTTGGTGTAGCTATCCTAATATCTATCAAAATAGACTTCAAACCAAAATTAATCAAAAGAGATAAAGAAGGACATTTTATATTCACCACAGGAAAAAATCCATAAAGATGAAGTCTCAATTCTCAAAATCTATGCCCCTAATACAAGGGCACCCACATTTGTAAAAGAAACCTTACTAAATCTCAAATCACACATCAAAGCCCACACACTAATAGTAGGAGACTTCAACTCCCTGTGCTAACCAATGGACAGGTCTGCCAGAGAGAAACTTAACAGAGAAATAAAGGAACTAACGTTAGTTATGACTCAAATGAATTTAACAAACATCCATAGAACATTCCATCCAAACACAAAATCATAAGCCTTCTTCTCAGCACCTTATGGAACCTTCTCAAAAATTGACCACATACTTGTATCTCAACAGATACAAAAAAAATTGGAATAATCCATTGTATTTTTTCAGATCACCATGACTTAAAGTTAGAATTCAACGAAACCACTAATTGCAAAAAGCCCACAATTGCATAGAAATTGAACAATGCTCAAATGAACCATCCTTGGGTCAAGGAAGAAATAGAGATGGAAATTAATGACTTAAAGAATTCAATGAATATGAATGCACAACATACCTAAACTTATGGGACACTATGAAAGCAGTGCTGAGAGGTAAGTTCATAGCACTAAATGCCTACATAAAGAACCTGGAGAAATCTCACATTAATGATTTAACAACACACGTGAAAGCTCTAGAATAAAAAGAAGCAAACTCACCTAGGAGAAGTAGTCACCAGTAAATAATCAAATTGAGTCTGAAAGCAATAAAATAGAAACAAAGAAAGCAATACAAATAAACAATGAGACCAAGAATTTGTTCTTTAAGAAAATTTACAAGAGAGACAAACCCTTATCCAAACTAATCAAAAGGCAGAAAAAGAACATGCAAATTAGCAAAATCAGAAATTTGAAAAGGGACATATGAACAGACACAGAGGAAATCCAGAGAATCAAGTCATACTTTAAAAACCTGTTCTACACAAAATTGGAAAAGTTAAAGTAACTGACAATTTTCTGGATAGGTACCACATAGCAAAATTAAATTAAGAACAGATAAATAATTTAAATATACCTATAACTCCCCTCAAAAAAGAAGTAGTCACCAAAACTCTCCCAACCAAAAGAAGCCAGCACCAGATGGTTTCAGTTCAGAATTCTACCACAGTTTCAAAAAAGAGCTGATACCAATACTTTTCAAGTTGTTCCACACAATAGGAACAGAAGAGACATTGCCAAGCTCTTTTTATAAGGTGATAATTACCCTGGTACCCAAACCACACAAACATATATCTAAGAAATGAAATTACAGACGAATTTCTCTCATAAACATTGATGTAAAAATACTCAATAAAATACTGGAAAACCAAATCCAAGAAATACATCAGAAAGATCATTCATGATGATCTTTATCCCAGAGATAACAGGGATGTTTCAGCATATGAAATTCCATCAATGTAGTTCACCATATAAACAAACTGAAAAAAACCACATGCTTATCACATTAGATGCTGAAAAAGCCTTCAAGAAAATCCAACATACCTTCACAATAAAGGTCTTGGAGAGATTAGAGATATAAGAAACATACCTAAACATAATAAAGGCAATATACAGCAAGTCAACAGCCAACATCAAGCTAAATGGAAAGAAACCCAAAGTCATTCCAGTAAAATCAGAAACAAGACAACGCTGTCCACTCTCCCCATATCTATCTAATATAATACTCAATGTTCTAGCTTAGAGCAATAAGAAAACCACAGAAAATCAAGAGGATACAAAAAGGAAGAAGTCAAACTTTAACTATTTGCAGATGATATGATAGTTTACATAAGTGATCCAAAAAATTCTACCAAGGATCTCCTATAGCTAATAAACACCTTAAGTAATGTGGCAGGATAAAAGATTAACTCAAAAGAAATCAGTAGCCCTCCTTATAGAAATGGTAAAGGGGCTGAGAAAGAAGTCAGAGAAACAGTACACGTTACAATAGCCACAAACAACGTAAAATATCTTGGGGTAACTCTAATCAAACAAAAAACATACATGTATGACAAGAACTTTAAGTCTTTGGAGGAAAAAAAATGGAAGATGTTCCATGCTCTTGGATATGTAGTATCAACATAGTAAAAATGGCAATCTTACCAAAAGTAATCAACAGATTCAGTGATATCATCATCAAAATCCCAGTACAATTCTTCACAGTCCTTGAAAGAACAATACTCAATTTCATATGGAAAAACAAAAAAACCCAGGATAGCCAAATCAATCCTGTACAATAAAGGAACTTCTGGAGGCACCACAACCCCTGACTTCATACTTTGCTATAGAATTATAGTAATGAAAACCACTTGGAATTGTCACAAAAAGAGACAGGTCAATAATGGAATCGAATCAAAAACCCTGATATTAATCTACACACCCATGAACACTTAGTTTTTGGCAAAGAAGTTAAAATTATACAGTAGAAAAAAGAAAACATCTTCAACAAATGGTTCTGGCATAACTGGCTGCCAATACATAGAAGAGTGAAAATGGATCTATATCTATCCCCATACATAAAACTCAAGACTAAATGGATTAAAGACTTTAAAGTAAATCCAGCCACACTGAACCTGATAGAAGAGAAAGTGGAAAGTAGACTTGAACACACTGACACATGAGACCACTTCCTAAATATAACACTCAGACACTGAGATTGACAACTAATAAATGGGACCTCTTGAAATTGAAAACTTGAAAAAGGAAAAGAACACAGTAAATAAAACAAAGCAGCAACCTACAGAATGGGGAATAAAAACTTCACCAACCCCACATCTAACAGAGGGCTGATCTCCAAAATATACAAAGAACTAAAGAAACTAGATATCAAAATATCGAATAATACAATTAAATATGGGATACAGATCTAAATAGAGAATTCTCAACTGAGGAATCTCAAATGGCTGAAAGAGACTAAAGAACTGCCCAACATCCTTAGCCATCAGGGAAATGCAAACCACAGCAATTCTTAGATGCCATCTTACACCAGCAGAATGGCTAAGATCAAAAATATTGATGATAGTTTATGCTGGAGAGGATGCAGAGTAAGGGGAACACTACTCCACTGCTGGTGGAAGCGTAAACTTGTATAGCCACTTTGGAAATCAGTGTGGCAGTTTCTCAAAATATTCGGAATCAATCTACCTCAAGGCCCATCAATACCACACTTGGGCATAAATTCAAATGATGCAGACCCATACCCCAAATCATTTGCTCAACTATGTTCATAGCAGCATTATCTGTAATAGCCAGAATCTGGAAACAACCTAGATGTGCATCAACTGAAGAAAGGATAAAGAAAATGTAGGGCATATTTACACAATGGAATATTTCTCGGTGGTAAAAAACAGTGACTCTTGAGATTTGCAGGCAAATGGATGGAACTAGAAAATAAAAAAAAAAACATTCTGAGTGAGGCAAACCAGACACAGAAAGACAAACACGGTATATGCTCACTCATAAGTGATATGGAATGTCCTTTTATATATGTGATGCTTTTATTGGTTAATGAATAAAGCTGTTTTGGCCAGTGGCTTAACAGAATAAAGCCAGGCAGGAAATCAGAACACACACACACACACACACACACACACACATATGTATGTATGTATATCTTCAGCGAGTAACTGATGGCAGCAGATGCAGAGATCCATAGCTAAGCACTGGGCTGAACTCCTGGAGTTCAGCTATAGAGAGGGAGGAGCAATATTACAGCAAAGAGACCAAGACAATGAAGAGGAAACTCACAGAAATAACTGACCCAAGAGAGTGGAAGTTCATTGACTCCAGACTGACAGTTGGGGAACTTGCATAGCTAGGCTCTAGAATGTGGGTGACAATTGTGTGTCTTGGACAGTTTGTGGGGTCCCTAGCAGTGGAATCGGTATTTATCCCTAGTGAATGAACAGGCTCTTTAGGCCCATTCTCTAAGGAGGAATACCTTGCTCAACTTAGACATCTGGGTAAGGGCAGCAGTAGGGGGATTGGTCCTGCCTCACGTGATATGACAGACTTTGTTGACTCTCCATGAAGACCTCATTCTCTCTGAAGAATGGAGGAGGGTGGGGTGGAGAGAAGATCAGGGGAGTAGGAAGAATGGAGTGAGAGGGAACTGGGATTGGTGGGTAAAATAAGATTATTTAAAAAAAGAATATAAGAAAAGAAGGAATTGTGGAGGATAGCGACAATGTCGCTGGGTTATTGAGATGTTCAATGAAGTAATATACAGAGAGCATTTTAGACAATAACTACTAAATTGTTCTCTACTTATGTTATTTTCATTATGAGAAAATTCATGATTAATGTTGGTGCCTTATGAATATTAAAACCAAGGACTAAAAAAATAAGTGCAAGTTTTTTAAAGGTTATAGGTCAGTTCTGCAACTTTTGTTGAAATTACAAAAATAAAAGACTACTGATGTCACAATTCACATTTATTTGTCTGTTTTTTTATTTGTATTGAATGGGACCAGATATGTAGTTCAGTGGTGGAGAGTTTGACTAACAGATAGTATTTACTGGGTTTCATCCTCATCATGACAAATAATAAAAATAGATATAAAATACAAAACCAGTACTTTCTGTAGATAATAGGAAAATATTAAATTTGTGTCTTATTTAGCGTTTCTGTTGCTGTAAAGAAACACCATGACCAAAAAACCAAGTTGGGGAAGACAGGATTTCTTTGGGTTATACTTCTATATTATTTATCATCAAAGAAACTCAGGACAGAAACTCACACAGGGCAGGAACTTGGAGGCAGGAACTGATGCCGAGGCCAGGGAGGGTTGCCACTTACTGGCTTGTTTGCTACATCTTGTTCAGCCTGCTTTCTTACAGAAGTTAGGACTACCTGCCCAGCAATGGTACCATCCACAATGGGCTGGCCCTTCCTCTATTAATTATGAATTAAGGAAATGCCTTACAGCTGGATCTTATAGAAACACTTCCTCAATTGAGGTTCCTCATTTCAGATAATGGCTAGCTTATGTCTAGGTGATATTAGACTAGTCAGTACGGTTTGTATGCCCTCAAGTATATAGACCAAACTTCTGATCATTATGGGCATCTTTTCTCTGAACGATGCATATCGAAGATATCACTTTTATATTTATATTGTATTAAAGCAGTGACTTACCTCAGTTTACCAAGTAGTTGTTTTCTTAGCAGCATCTACGCTCCATAAATGAATGACACACATATACTTTTAACTGTGGTGGGCTTTTTATGTGTGTTGTTTATATGTTTTCTTGTTGTTTTTAGCTTGGAATTGTTGTCTGCATTCTTGCTTGTGACTATAATAAACATTATTTTCGGCTTTTCTAGAAACAACAGATGTCACAGATAAAAAGAAGCACCTTTCAAGTCACATGTCACAGCAAGAGCAGGTGCACCCTCAAAGGGGAAAAAAACCTTGTTTTCATGCAATTATCTTTTTTAATGAGAATAAATGAAGGGGAAAAACTCACAAGACCATATCAGCGTCAGTGCCTTCTCCACAGCTCCTAACAAATATTTCTCTCTGCAGCTGGAACAGTTCTTTAACCTCTTCAGTTCTTAAGTTGTCTAGGAAGCAAATGCTCATCAGAGTAAGCACTGAGTCTGAAAACAAATCCCTCATTAGTTGGATTCCATATAAATATATCCATTTGAATTCTCTCTTAAGGATGAATTGAATTAAAAACTTAATGGTAGGGATGTTTTATGAAGATGGCAGAACAGATAAAAAGAGTGCCTTGGAAGTGCAGAGAATCTCAGATAATAGATGTGAGAAGACATTCTAGGTAGTGTACCTGAAAATATTTTATACTACAATTCAAGAGACTGGATGAAGAAGAAAAGGCAGAGAATTATAGTCTAGAAGAAGAAATTAAGATGTTTCATGATTGCACTTTTGCTTCACTAATGTAAAAGGGGATGATAAGAATATTGTAGCTGTTCGGCCAGAAGTACAGGAATAGCAGAATCCTTGGAAACCAGAGAGATGGTTGATGATATGGGAGAAGAAAGATTGGCATGTCTCAAGATGAGTGTGAGCCTGTCCACAGTGGGATGCGAGCCATGGGACTAAGGATCATGCTCTTCATCATTCGTGCACATTTGAAATGGTCCCACTTTTAACCATCTACTTTCCTATCAAGATATTTAGAAGCTACACCTACCTACCTACTCCTCCCCTTTCTTGGGTATTCTTTTTGTCTCTTTTTCTCAATTGATGGTGTCAAAAAGCAAAGAGGACAATTTGCAGACAGGAGTTTTTACCTATTGAATATCACGTACAAGCATTTGAACGAAACGAGCAGGATGCTTTTGATCAGAAATAAGGGTTAACATATATGCACTTTAAAGTAAAAAAAAAAACTGGCACGTAAGTCTTGCATCATTTAGAATCATGTAAGATAAGGAAAGAGAAGGTGTTGGGATGAATAGGAAATACTCATGGCAGAAGATGGGCTTAAACTTTGTTTTGAAAGAAAACGTAAGCACACCAGAGATGTAGAGGGAAAGAACCAAGTAGAAGGAACAGATCTAAAGGCATGAGGGGAGGGTGAACTTTAAAAATACCAATTAGATTATGATCCTGTCCTGTGCAAACTCCAGTGGTTGCTTATCCTAAGTACTAGGGCATAAAGTCATCTCTAGGAGCTTCACGGCTCACCTAAGACAGCCGAGTGGCATTGCATGGCTCAGCATCCAGCTGCCCGAATTCCTTCAGACTCAGCAGTTGACCCACTTAGTTCTTGAGCAAATCAGGAAACCAGTGAGCTGACACTCTGGAAAACACACTTTAAGGTTCCATATAGTGCTTTCCTCTGAGTAGAATGTTTTCTGTTTCCCACATCTTTACCTGTTTAGTATTGTTTGAGGCTCAGCTCAAATATTGCCCAGGTAGAAGACTTGTTTGCCTCCCCCCCTTCCAGTTTTTCCACACTTCCATGACTTTACTTTCTCTTTTCAATTATCACTCTTCCCATAGTTAGTTTGTTAAGATGTATCTTTACCACAAGCTGAAAGAGGGCATGAGCTATCTGAGGGAATAGACCTTCTTAGCCCTGCCCAGTGCAGAATCTCAGGTGTCTAGCCCAGGTTGTTCCTCAGCACTACAAAGAGTACTTGCAGGGCTGATGAGACAGATTACGCAGTGGATAAAGGCACTTACTGCTAAACCGGGTCAGTTAGTCTCTGGGATCCACATGGTGAAAAGAGAAAACCAACAGTCACAGGTTGTCTGCTTACTCCTACATACTTTTTGTGACTTGTACATACTTACACTAACATAAACAGATTTAATACAAATATTTAAGATAAAACAGCCTATGAGTTCTTCGCATCACTTGGACAAACAGCAAATCGATATGGTGAATTTTTTTCAATTAAAATATTTTTCTAGTGCTAGAGACATGGGCCACTGGCCTACATTCTTGCCACATGCATTACCACATGTGTGTAATCCTAGTCTTCTATATTGAGACTGGAGATGGAGACAGAGGAATTCCTGGGAGGTTTAAGGTCAGCAAACTTGGCCTAAGAAGCTATGAACAAGAGACTCTATGTCAAATAAGGTACAAGGTGAAAGCCAACACCTAGGGTTCTCCTTTGACCTCTGACCCATAGTCACATACATAAATGTGTTCATATATACACAGGTTCACACACATCACACACACAGAACACAGATATACACTCACATATACACATACATACATGCACACATGGAAGTGGGAGTAACATGCATGTAAATTCCAGGAACCAGGATGTGAGTCAGAGAGACAAAGAGCTCAAGGCCAGAATTAAATTATATTATAAGGCCTTGTTTTAAAATATAAGAAGAGAAGGAGGAGCGGGGGAGAAGAATGGTTGTTTCTATGCTTCCACTGAAAACAACAGTTAAAATAAACAATAAATGAATATATGTAGTCACATAGTTGATTGATGTATTCTGCTACAAGCTTTCTGACTGCTCATAGTGTCTAAGCATTTCTGAACCTCTATGTTCTGGAGACTCTATTTTGTGGTAATCCAAAACTAGCTTGTACAAGGCTTTAAGGTTTTGCTCCAGCAAAAACTAGAAGGTAACACATGAGCGGCCATTTTTAATTATGGGTGAGGCATGAGACCTAATAGAGAGTAACAAGTGTATGTTTATGTATCTGCTTGCCATAGAGTGTTGTAGGAGGCTGCCAGTTAGTTCCCCATTGCTCAGCCCCAAAATAATCATACAGAAACCACATTATTCCAATAGAACATCCCCATTGTCTCAGTGTGTGGGTGCACCCCTCGCGGGCCTGAGTTCCTTGCTCGTGCTCTCTCTCCTTCTGCTCCTGATTTGGACCTTGAGATTTCAGTCCTGTGCTCCAATGTGGGTATCTGTCTCTGTCTTCTTTCATCGCTTGCTGAAGGTTAATATTCAGGAGGATGCCTATATGTTTTTCTTTGGGTTCTCCTTATTTAGCTTCTCTAGGATCACTAATTATAGGCTCAAAGCCTGGGATAAAACCGGACTCTCTGAACATAGTGGACAATGAGGACTACTGAGAACTCAAGAACAATGGCAATGTGTTTCTGATCCTACTGCACGCACTGCCTTTGTGGGAGCCTAGGCAGTTTGGATGCTCAACTTACTAGACCTGGAAGGAGGTGGGAGTTCCTTGGACTTCCCACAGGACAGGGAACCCTGATTGCTTTTCGGGCTGAGGGGGGGGACTCAATTGGGGGAGGGGGAGGGAAATGGGAGGTGGTGGCGGGGAAGAGACAGAAATCTTTAATAAATAAATAAATTAAAAAAATAAAATAAAATATAAATGTGCTTATATTAAAAAAAAAAGAAACCATATTATTTGCAATACTCTTTGGCCAATAGCTTAAGTGTATTTCTGACTAACTCATATCCTAAACTAGCCCATCTCCATTAATCTGCATGTCGCCACTTGGCTGTGGCTTATCAGGTAAAGTTTTGTCCTGAGCATCTGTATCCTGTGGGATGGGGGGGCTACAAACATCTCACAATTCCACCTTCTTTCTCCCAAAATTCAGTTAAGTTTCCCTACCTAACTCTATTCTGCTAAGTCACTGGGCAAAGTATCTATTCATTAACCAATAAAAGTAACACATAGACAGAAGGACTTCCTACATCAATAATGTTCTCAATTTTTTTCATAAAGTTATCAAAGTATCTCTTAAATTTTTTGTAATGAGCTTAAGATTTAATGGTTGAGCAATCTATCCTGGGGGAAACAAATAATTCTTAAGGGTAGCTTACATGTCCACCAGGAGATGGCCAACAGTAAACAAACTCAACCGTAAATTTGGAGGTTCCTTCTTTTATAATGTCTAGTCAAGGCTTTTTTTCTTTTCTTTATTTTTAAATTTTATATAATTTTATTATTTACTTATCTTTGCTTTTTTTTAAAATATGCTGGTCCTTCGTGAGTGTGAAAACAAGTGGGTATCTGTTTCTATGTTTCTTTTACTTTTCTTGGGGTCTTTTCCTTCTGTTTCTTTTGTCCTATTCTGATTTGTTTGTTTTATATTAATATATTATTTATAATTATACTATTATAATATTATCCTTTTAAAGCCTGTCTATTTTCTAATGGGAGACAGAAATGAGGTGGATTAAGATGGGCAGGAAGGTGCAGAAAAACTGGAAAGAGTAGAGGGAGGGGAAACCATAATCAGGATATATTATATTTTTAAAAAAACATATTTTCGATAAAATAAAAAGCAGCCTTTACTTAGGAATTAGTTTTTAAGGATCTTGAAAACTTTTCAGATTACCAAGTTCCCATACAAGAAAGGGGCCCTGATGGGAGGAGCTTTCCCATATGAGTCTACATAAAGTAAATTCCATGAAGAAATCACAAGAATCCTGTTCACCTCCACACCAGTGCTACTTAGTTAGTGGTAGAAGATTAGAAGCACTGCATTACAACAACACTTTCCACATGTTTTTCTAGTTTTATATTTGTCTCTTAAAGGATTTTTTTTAAACCCTGGCCCACACCTCCCAAGACTCTGAAAAGCTGTTCAACACACTGACCTAATGTATTAGGTGGATGATTATGGTCCTTTGGGAGAGTAGTGTCCTGGGGATGGAAAATCTGGATGAATGCAGTGTCATCCACTGGGCAGACAGCAGGAAGCCAGCTGTAAGCAAAGCCACTGGCTGAACAGCACAGACTGCCTCACAATGAAGTGGGTAAATGTGGCTCTCAGAGTCAGCTCTTCATACCAAAATCCAATGTATTCAGTGGTTTTTTTGTTTTTTTTTTCTTCACTAACAACGAGTTGGTATTCTGCCTGACATTTTGGTATGTCACTCTGACTGTTGCATTTATAAAGAAGAAAAATAGAACCACTCAGCGGGGGAGCTTGACTCATGGGAGGTTGACTCTTGGAACTTGACCTGATCCTGGAAAATGTCTCAGAAGCTGAGTAAGTGGAGAGTTAGCTGAGTGTCCTTCTGTTCCCTTTTTTGATTTGGATGCAGTTGAATTCCATATCCTCCTCTATCCGTTGTTTCAATGAAGTTGTTGAAAGGTACCCATGCCATATGACTCTTAAATTTTCAGTCTTTTTCTAACTAATACTTTCAAGTTACTTTAAAATAATTTTGAAGGAAACATGGAGATTATTTTAATAAAGTCAATCTTATAGTATGACTTCTTTTTATCTGTGGATATTTATGCCGTGTGCACACAGTATAGCTGAGTAATTTGTATTATTTAAAATTGATGTGGATAATACCCCATATTTGATTAAAGTAAATCATAAATGGAAACATTACACAGCCTGTCTGGAATACCTGTATTTTTTACTGAACTTATGAATAATTATAAAAAATGTCATTTATTATTATAGTGAAAAATATAAACATAAAAGTAGAAGAGGTATATGGTGAGTGTTTGCCTAGTGTTCTTATTCAAGACTATGAAGACTATTAATAGAAAAAAATTTCAGTTATAATCTGTATGATATTTCTCAATTAAGAAGCAGAAAACTTTATCTGAGAAGAGTTGAAATATTATGATTTGCATTGTGCATATCAACAACAAGAATAGATTATCTGCCTGTCAATAATAGGCAGGAAATGGTAATGAGTTACAGAAGTATGAGGGGAATGACTGAAAGCATTTCCATTCAATAAATGTGTATGCTCTAGTATTGTAGAATTGAATGTTTAAAATGTGTGAGATTCATTATACTCATTACATGGATTCAGTTGTATATTCGTAACTGAGACCCACAACAGTCTGAATATTTCTCTGAAATTCATGTATACTGTCTGTGCTTTATAACTAGCAAAATGGTAAAAAAACAAACTGGACACAAGTCAATCGCTTTTATAGTTGTTGATATATTTGCTCTGTCACCAATGGAAAGTAGATGAGAGGACCTCCAAATACTCGAAGTGCGAAAAGGGGCAGAAAGGGAAGGGATAAATGTTTATGAGGTAGAAATTTGCTTGGTGCAAGTGCAGCTGGAGTAGGAAGTCGCTTTTCATCTTAGACAAATCAACCTCCATAGTCTAGGTTCTACATTTAAAGGGATCTAATCTCCCTCAATATTTCAAATCACTTAATTTTCTTTTCCCAGATGTGTTTATTGTGCCTGGAAAGCTCTATTCAGAAAATGAAGATTGCTAAATCATGATTGGTTTTATCAGAGGATAAATCTTCCACGGGAGAGATCAAGAAAGTGAAGAAAGGTCTTGTCAAGCTGCAGTAAGCAGATTCTGCCCCACTGTGAGGACAGGAAGGGGAATAAAACCTAAAAATGGAATGTATTTGCTGAAGGATACTTTCTATTTGTCCTTACCATGGATGCAGCCTGTTCTCACCAGTTTGGCACACTCCTGGGCCTGAATACTGTCACGGTCAAGATAAGACACAGAAATGAAAACTCAGCCTTTTGTAGTTCATCCTGTGTATAATTATGACATGTAGTTTTCGGTTCTCATTGTTTTAATGTAGGACTTCAGAGCAAGGTTTGGAGAGATGCTACTTCTTGTTGTGTAATCTCTGCCTAAGCAGAAATTCCTCCCAGAGTAGAAGGAAGGAGAAAGGAGAAAAGAGAAAAAAAAGGTCAAAGGTAAAACCAGAATGGAAATGATTTATTCTTGTGAAAGTTGGGTAATGCATTCCTGTCACCTTGTCAACTGTCAAAAATGCCACCAACCTTTTTATTTACTTGTTTCAGTACATATTCCTAGAAATCATCAATCTTTGGAATTGGCACTTTAATTAAAACCTGAAGGGAGGCTGTTGGTGTGAATGTGCACATGGTTAAGAGAATAAGTGTGAGTGTGTGTGCTTATGTACTCAAGACTTTCTAAAGGGAAACGTTTTTGGGCTTGCAAAAACTATAATTCACTGCAATGAATCTGAAACTGTAATAGATTAATAAGTTCCTTAAAGGAGACCT
This sequence comes from Microtus oregoni, assembly GCF_018167655.1. Taxonomy (NCBI): domain Eukaryota; kingdom Metazoa; phylum Chordata; class Mammalia; order Rodentia; family Cricetidae; genus Microtus; species Microtus oregoni. The sequence goes on along the minus strand of NW_024543093.1, from coordinate 19,276,381 downwards.
GTGGAAGCATCATTAAAAAACAAATGTTGAACCTAAAGTGTGAGAAACCTTCTTTTGTAATGTTTATGCTTTTGTTGTTACAGCTTTTTAAATTTTAGAAAACAAAACCTTAAGTGACAGTAGTGATTCTGTGTAAGCACAGGTACAGTGAGTCCCAAGGATTCACTCAATGGACCAGTGCCTAGGAAGCCTACACCTCGACTCTTTCCTATGTGAAATAAGAGCTCTGCTTAGAATTTTTCACACAGGGTTATCCCTAAGCAAGGTGCTGTTAATACTTCTGATTTTCTCTTCAAGTTTCTTGTTACTGGAGTTCACTGTCATGGGCCTGGTTCCCTACGTTCTGTTATCCCTTGATAATTAGCCAACTCGGATCTCTCCCACGAGATCTCAACTTAAGAAACTTACCTCTTTAAACTCCAAACACCACCAGAAGTTTCCTCCAAGAAACCATCTTTCTCAGCTTCCAAACTAAAAATATATTCTTCAATGCAAACAGGTAATGTTTTAGGTATTCTTTAGCTACAACAAGGCCATGAGCAATATGAGGTTGTCTATTGGAAAGGCAGATTCAATAGCTTAATTAATAAGACACATAGAGAATATTTTCTTTTCCTAGTACTTGTACTTGTTTATACACACGCAACTGTACAAAGAACATGTACATTTTTTAAAGAGGTATGTGTTTGTGTTATTACTTAAAACAAGCTGAGAGACCAGGTTTGCCAGTGGATGCATATGTTCAATGTTCACAGAAACTCATTCAGCAGGCTCCCCATACCTGCTATTTACTGACTTCCATGTAACAGGCAATAGGAACCACTACATGTTCTCTCTTCTGAAAAAAAAACATTTTAATCAAGCCTTTCTAAGTCAGGAATATATAAAGAAGAGCATTACATTGTGAAGAAAGGAGACACTTACAAATCAGGTTATAGGACAATAGAGATGAACAAAGGTAGAGATAGGAACAAGAGAAGAAAACAGCTGAATTGATAATGAAATTTATGATTGGATTCTGTTTTATTGTGAATGTCCAAGCTGAATGCAGACAAACGATATACTGGTTTTATTCCTTCAGGTTCCATTCTTTGTTGCTTTGGGATTGAGTAATGCTGGAGCACCTGTGGCATCTTGGCAATCATCATTTTGTGAAAAGGTAGCCAACGGGGTAATTTGTTATGATGAGGAAAGGGGCTGTAAGATTTATTTTTAGGAAATATGACTGTGGTATTATTCAGAGTTAAGCAAGGGTAAATTGACAAGTATGAGGTATAATATGATATATGACTGATATGATATGATATAAGCATTGCAGGGACTATACTGTATTTATTGTTCACCATTTTATCAGCTTGACTGTATCTGGTCTATTATCCCTTGTATTTGTCAGCCCAGCTCATAATGCTGCCTATAATTTTATTTGTATTAAACTTTTGTTGATAAACATCATGTAGTATAACTACATTCAAATGTTTATGAATAACCTTTCATATGGGTTTAGATCAGGATTCCAAAGCAAATGCTTATGCGGAATGAGTAGGTGCATAAATTACCGAGCTTGTCTAGGACAGGCAATACAAGCGTTGGGAAAGGTGAGGAGTCAGAGATGAGCAAGCACATGAGCTTCTCATCAAGGAAAGTGCTGCTGACCTCCAGATTATTGGAAGTGAAAATTCTGAAGGTACCGCAACTTTCAGTTTTTAAATTTATTCATGTATGCAGATATGATTGTTCATGTTTATGTGTTCATATATGCGTGCAGGTGCGAGTATGCATGAGTGCATATGGGAGTCAGAAGGCCACCATGATATCATCACCAGAAATGCTATCTGCTTACTTAATATATGCTCTCTCACTGTCCTGGAGCTCACCAGTTTCCCTAAACTGGCTGACCCATGAGCACCAGGGACCCCACTTTCTTCCCTTCCTCAGCACTAGCCACTATGCCTGGCATTTTTAAATGTAGATTATAGGGATCAAACGTAGGTCCCTGTACTTAAAAGCCACAAATTTTACCTATCAAACACGTCTCCCACCTGTAGAATGTCTAATTTTTAAAAGGAATTTGGGAATACATATTTTAAGTGGATGTGTACAAAAATGTTAGATTTTGTGTAGTACTTCAAATAGAACATTGTGCAGGCTCACAGTTTATGTTTCTTATCCAGAGTATGTCTTGTGTGTATATAGAGTCAATAGTCAATTTGAACTTCTCATGCAGAATAAGAAAGACTAGGGTATATACATTGTCTCATGTTTTTTTTTTTAATTATCCAGTATCCATCTGAGGTGTTCATCAATATGTGTCCAATAATATGAGTGTCCATCAACATGTGTTCAATTGAAAAAAAATTTACCATTTGTAGTGAAAAGAAAAATTACAATTTATGCGTTGCAAAACTCTTCACTTAAATCTCAAGTCATGAGTGGAGGGAAAGCCAAGGGAAGCAGAGATGAGAGAGGCAGAGGCAACAGTGAATGAAATGGCAGAACAGGGTATCCCAGAAGGTGGGAAGTTATCTGAGCCTCACAAAGACTTCAGAAAATGGGTGGGCCTGAGTGGGGATTAATACTTGAGTAGAATGTAGCTTTTGATTCTTTGTTGTTGTTGTTGTTGTTTATTTTTTTTTAGTTGTTGCAAAAAAAAATCCACCTCCTCCCCATTTCCCATTTCCCTCCCCCTCCTCACACACACCGCCCCCTTCACCCACTCCCCTACCCCTCTCCCCCTCCCCCCACTCCATTCCCCCTTCCTCCTCGAGAATGAAGAGCAGTCCAGATTCCCTGCCCTGCAGGAAGTCCAAGGTCCTCCCACTTCTATCCAGGACCAGGAAGGTGAGCATCCAAACAGGCTAGGCTCCCACAAAGCCAGTTCATGTATTAGGATCGAAACCTAGTGCCATTGTCCTTGGGTTCTCATCAGCCTTCATTGTCCGCCACGTTCAGAAAGTCCGGTTTCATCCCATGCTTATTCAGTCCCAGTCCCGCTGGCTTTGGTGAGCTCCCAATAGATCAGTTCCATTGCCACAGTTGGTGGGTGCACCCCTAGTGGTCCTGACTTCCTTGCTCATGTTCTCCCTCCTTCTGCTCCTCATTTGGATCTTAAGAGCTCAGTCCGGTGCTCCAATTTGGGTCTCTGTCTCTATCTCGATCCTTTGCCAGATGAAGTTTCTAAGGTGATATGAAAGATATTCATCAGTATGGCTATAGGATAGGGTCATTTCAGGTTCCCTCTCCTCAGTTGCTTTTGATTCTAAGATAAGATAAATACCAAAACGCACTTGTCTTGGTTTGCATAAATATAACACTCATAAACTCATATCTTTAAATGCTTGGTTATCAGGGAATGGCACAACATGAGAAATTTTAGGAGGTATGGTTTTTTTTTTTTGTGGTAGGTGTGGCATTGTTAGAAGAAATGTATAACTGAGGGTGGGCTTTGAGGTTTTAAAATCCCAAACCAGGTCCGATGGCTTCTCTCTTCCTGTTGCCTATAGATCTCCTGTAGAACTCTCAGTTACTTCTCTAGCAGCATGGCTGCTTGTGTGCTGCCATCCTCTCCACCATGATGATAATGGACTAAAGCTCTAAAACTGTAAGCTAGCCCCAATTGAATGCATTCTTTTGTAAGAGTTGATGTGTTAATGGTGTTCTCTTCATAGTAATGCAACACTGACTGAGACAGTACTGTGTTCAGAAAACAATATGGGCTCTTAGTTGAGAATTCTAGGAGTCTAGGCCCAACTACAACACAGTTAAAAGAAACCAATTTGAGTTTCTAGTTGGTTGCTCTTGGCTGAGTTCCCAACTTTGTGATATCTGAGAAAGAAAAACAGGTCACAGCACAATGGTAAAGTCAAAGAGTTAATGCTTCAATTTGGTTGGTTTTTATTTGTTCCTTTCTTTTTATGGTGTTTTGTTTTCCATTTTGAGGTGTTAGGATAGAACGTAGGGTCTTACGCATGCTGGACAAAGACTATAGACTATACCACTGAACTCCACTTCCTATGTCCCTTTCTTTACTTTCTACTAGCCAGACGAGTTCTGCCTGAATTGGCTCAAGTTGTCTTTGAACTCATCCTGTAGCAAATTCAGGTCTTTTTTCCTTCGCCTCTTGAGTAACTAGGATAACAGGCCTCCACCAATAGATTTATATTTAAAAGTCATTATTATGAAACAGAAATGCCTTTTTTTTCTGTTAAGGACTGTATTATCTCTGTGCAGATACTCAATTATTCAATAACATGAATGAGACCAGACAAAGTATAAACATGTGTGTGGCCGTGTTTGTGTATGATGTGTAACATTTTGTTAAAGGGAAGATTTGGTGAAAGGCCATCTGGCCTCCAACTTGGAAGAGATAGGTAGGGGTGTGCTTATAAACAGTGCCTCTAAGTAAGGCAGGCACAGTCGTGTGCATCTTGAAAAAGATGAAGAGTTTTCTGTAACTCTGTTCAAAACTAAGAAAACAGGGAAGCAGAATGGCAGGAAACAGGAGAGTTTTAAAAGCATAAACGCTTAGTACGAAGTTAGACCCAAATGAAAATAGGAAAATGAGCTTGTTTGAGGAAGCTAATGGGAAAAGAAAAGCCAGATCATGGAGGTCAGCTCATTCGGAGACTCATCAAACATCAGGGCAGAAAGGACCCAATGGAGGAAGGGTGGGCATGGAATAAACCATTGCAATAAAAGGGTTCGTAAAGTTCATAGGTTCCTAGGCTACAGGGACTTCTCCGGCCTCATTAAGTAAGGCCTGGTTTTCGTTTCAGCAGCTGCCCTTGCTTTCTCATTCCATTTCTAATCAACCATTATAACCTTGGAAGGCAGACAGAAAATTGAGAAATGATGGGACAAGTTGGGTCTCTGCTCATGTTTCTACGTGCCTCATCAGCACCAGGCCCTGACGTCTCGCCTAATTTCTGAAAGCTTTGTCTATTCTGGCAAGGTATGTATGATCCCGCAGACACAGTGTGGAGTCCACAGAGTATTGAGCCTTGCAGATGTCATTAAGGCAGTGTTCCCAGCTGATATATCGAATGCAGCCAGCAGGAGAGCTAGTGAATTGAGTTTATCAAGGGGACTTTTGTATTCTTATTATGCAGTTTAACAATTTGAGATCACCAAATCACATATCATCATAACTCCCTTTTTGCCAATGTTTTCTCCTTTTCTTTCAAGACTCACCACTAAATCATTTCACAGTATGCTTTAATGACAGTGGCTATGGATTCACGGTGGTTTTGTAATAAATCTGCAGCTGCCAGGCTTTTCTAAAGAATTACAGAGTCTCTTTTCCAAGCAGAGAGAAATGAAAATCATACCAAAGAGTAACACCTCAGATTTAATGTAAAGACTCTTGATTCACCTTACAAAAGCAAAATTCTCTTTTAGTTTTTCTTCCAGAATGCCTCCTGATCTTAAGGATAATACCCTTTCTGTGAAGTAGGAGACGAAGAAAAGTTCTGGTGAGGATAGAACTGCCCCAGAGGTCTCCATCTTCAACAAGTCCAACTGACATCTAGTTTATACCTCCATGCAGGCTGGCAGCACCTGCCTTGGTGCCTCACACATGAGTTGTTCACTATGTAGACAGTCATCAGACAGATGATTGATTACAAAATCCTTTGTTCTTCCCAGGCCTCGGGGAGGCATTGGGAAGGGCCTCTCTTCTTTTATGACTCTTTACTAAGTAGATCATCAGGACTGGGATGCATTCCAGGGACTTTTATTTAGGGACTTGGAAACTAGGCAACCTACTTTCTTGGTTTCAGTCAGATTTAGAGCGATGTGGTGAAAATATTTTGAAATGATAGACAACTAGATTCTGTTTCTGCACTTCAGCCTACATCCTTGAACTTGAACCTCTAGTTGTGCTTTAGGGAAGCTTACTAATGGCTGTGCTGGGATGAGCACTAATTACAACCCTAATTACTTTGAAATTATACAAGTATTGTCACGTAGCTGTTTGTTTTCTACTTATGATGAGAAGCAGAGACAAAAGATCTTATTGACCATATTTGGTTCACACTCTTCCTTTGTTATCTCTCCTGTTTCTGCAGGTAATTAAAATCTATGAAAATTCAGAGTTAAATCTAGTGGTTAAATAATTCATTGCATATTTAACAGACAAGCTGTACTCTTCACTTATTGAAGGTACAATTAAAAACACATAAAACTTTAATTCATATAATGTTTAATTGGTAGGTTTGATGCCAATTATGGTACCAATGTACTCTTCCCTCAGTTTTAACTCCTACATTATTTTTCATCAAAATGTTAAATTAAAAGAAATTGTCATTAAATATCAGAGAAAGCTGTCACTGAATCTAGCAGGGGGTAGCTGTTATAAAAGCTAAGATTACTAGGGAGATGGTTCCAATGCACTTACTTCTTGATAATCATTGTTAGGAAAACACACATACACATGTACACATAGACATTGTTATAATAAAATATTAAGCATATAAGTAAACAGAAAACTAGATAACATCAAAAATATAAAAGAATACCAAAAAGAGACAAACATGGGATCATTTTATAAAGTAACAAAATCAACAGACTTAGAAAAGAATAGATATGCCCTAAGACTTAGGATCACTCATCTGAAAATCATAAGGATAGCTTTATAATTCTCTTTACATCTGCTCTTTCCCCAGGAGAGCTTTTACGAATATGAAAAATAAAGAAAATCAAATCAAATCATGGTCTACGGTAAGGTTGAACACCTGATCCAAACTGGAGCTCTTACCTTTGTCCTTTATTTTTTAGGGTACAGTTGTGGAGGCTGCAGTTTGTGTTTGTAGTTAGGATCAAAGGGATGCTAAACGTTTGCCATTTCCTCCTTGCAGACATATTCTGTGTTTTCTGTACTATTTTACTGAAAAACCTGAGTTAAAAAAAAGTTTTTTTGTCCTAGATGGTAAAGATTATACAGAACATGAGAAGGGGCAGAGTTCATCTTGTCACCAAGGAAACATAGAAATCAACTCACAATTTTTGGGACATATATGCTTTTATTTCAGAGCAGTGTTTTCTATTATATAGATGCCATGTTGGGCTATTTGTTTCATTGCCACAACTAAAATGCTCAACAAAGACAACCTACTAAGGAAGGGTTCATCTTTGCTTACAGTTCCAGGGCTCAAAGTCTACCATGGCAGGGAAGTGTTGTAGCAAGGACAGGAGGTGACCATGGTCACAGTGAGTGCACTGCTGTGATGAGACTGAAGAATGCCTATGCTTGGGTCCCTTTCTTCTCTGGATTCAGTCTTAGGGCCCAACCCATTGGATGGTGCTGTTCACCTTTAGGGTGGGTCTTTTCCCAATACAGAGAATCCTTGATAGACGAATCTCTGGATATCCAGAGATTTGTTTTAATAGTCATTCTGCTTTCAGCAGGTTTAAAAGAGTAGCTATAATAGGTGCCGAAGAATCCCAGACCAGCTGCATCCCAGCTTCATCATAGGTGCTAAAGCATACTGAACCAGCTGTATCCCAGCTTCCTCATAGGTGCTGAAGGATCCTGGGCCAGCTGCATTCCAGCTTCCTTGCATGTTTACCATTCAGTACTTGAGTGTTTTCTGTTTATTTGTTTGGTGTTGGAAGGGATGATATTTTGAAGATTTACAGGGAAATCCAAATATCACAGTACACCTATGGGAGGGTTCACATTAAGTAGTTTCCAGTACTGGGAATCTCTTGAAATATCACAACAAGAGGTTTATGATTCTACTTCACTGACAATTGCTCTCCTGATCTTACATGAGCTCTCAGATTTACCCAGAAGATGTCTCTCCCATCGTCTATTCCATCTGCTCCCATCTCCACTAACATCTGTGGAAAATATCTGAGCCAGCTATGATAGCACATACCTGTGGTCGCCACAATTGGAGGCTGAAGCAGGAGGCTCAATAGATGGAAGCTAGCCTGAGCAATACAATAAGACCTTGTTTCAAAACCCATACTAATTAAACTTCTGGGACTAGAAGGCAGCAAAACTGCCTGTGTTGTTAATAAGTCTCTCATAAGAAGAAAAATGAATAAAAAAACAGAATTAGTTCACAAAAATCTTAGGCTCAAACCCAGGCTTGGGTACTTTTCATTCTCTTCTGTCCTGACAACATAGGCTACTTAGAACTCCCTGTTCAAAATACCTAGCTTTATATAGATGAAAAGAGCAAGATTAGAATTCTCTACTTAGAAGTGTGTGTCGGTGTGTGTGTGTGTGTGTGTGTGTGTGAGAGAGAGAGAGAGAGAGAGAGAGAGAGAGAGATATGATGATGATGATGATGATGATGATGATGATGATGATGATGATGTCAATCACAGGAAATGCTCATAGACTTTCCAGATACCAAGTTCTCATCAGACTGGATGGAGAATAAGACTAGGTGTGTAGGAGTCACTTTGCACCCAAATTGTGTGACTTTGTATGAAACGCCATACCACCTTTCTCAGGTGTGGTATGGCATGCTATCAGAACAGACATTCTGGATTTTGCTCCTAGTTAGACCTCCCAGTGCCTTACTGTTCTATTTCACACTAGCTTTAAAAAAACATCGCTGTTAATTTTTCTTAGAATTGTTATTGGGATTTTATTACTCTGATTAACAGATTATATAACCCAAGACGTAAAATAAAAATATTTCTAAGTTTTAGGTGGTCTTCCTCAGAGCTATTTACCCTGAAGGCACTATGATTTTTGGTGATTAATTTTGCCAAATGTAAAATTTCTCTGAAATGTATATATTGTATTACAGCTGTTGTGGCTTCTAGTTTAAGTCAAATAGTGTTTAAAAGCTTATAAAAATAGCCCTGGGCTCCGATCAGAACCCTTTGGCATCTTTCTTTTCCCCAGTGTCCTAAGATTTCATGAGGTGCCTTTCTGTGGCTCTGTTTTCATTCATTTCATTCAGCACCCAATGGGCACTTTTAGTCTGGAGTTTTATATGTCTTTCACGGCTGGAAATTTTTTCTTATATAATTTCTTTGATAATTCTCCTCTCATCATTTTTATAGCACAACTATTAATACAATGAAAGTAGAATAAAGTTTAAATGAAAGTTCTTCAGTTATGTAACCGAAACCATAAAAATAGAAGTGTAAGGAGACAGATGCCAGGTGTTAGCCACAGAGTTGGCATATATTTATCAGAGGACTCTGAGATTTAGTGAAAGCAACTCTTGCTATTACTTACTTAAAATTTTCAACAGCTAAATTAACCAAAATAATTCACAGTATTTAAAAGCTCATTATTTATATAATGCATTCATTTGAAAAAGAGACAAGTTTGACTGTGAAGATTGTTAGGAGAGGAGAAAAATTGAATGGGAAAATGGAAGAGAAGATGGCATGCAGGAAACATGTCCTGAGCAGCCAGTGCTGGGGATGAAAGCTGAAATGTAACAGCATTCCCTTCTCCAAATATGTGTTCAATAATAAGCAACAGTGACTACATAGTGATAAATGACTAAACTCTTAATTTAAAGGAGGGTTCATGCAGTGGTACATTGTATAGTACCATGTCTTTCCCAGTGGAACCAGTTGAAAGATGCATCCAATCTTTCATTGGTTTCTTGTCCTACCTTACCTTGGGCTCTTCTACTGTCCTGAATACCCCTTGTCAATCTATGGCTTAAAGAAGAATCTCCCATCTGGCAATGGGTCCAGGTACCTGGCCTAAGGCAGCCATAAAAATTTTAAATCCAAATAGCTATCCCATCTGATTGTTGCTGCTTGCATAAGCATCCTGCTCCCATTAAAGGAATGTGAGATTTTGAGAGGATTTTGTTGTTTCTTACATTATATATAGTTTCTTTTCAGCTGTTTGATTTGGTTTCTCCTTTACCATGCAGGCTTTTCTCAAATGACTGTCAATATTTGAATATCTATTCTTATTTAAAACAAACAAAGATGCTGGAACATTATTTGAAGCTCCATTTTCTCAAAGAGAAAAAAATCTGTAAGAAGGAAGATGAAGCAGTGGATTAGTAGACAAACAGATATAATGTGTGAAGTGAGTTGTTTTTCATGACTATGGAGGCTAGCAGGCTTTACAATAGAAACTGATACCATAGGTTTAAAGTCCTAACTATCAGAATTAGGGAAGCTAATGGTCTCTATCCAGGGCCAAAGACCCTAAAACCTGGAAATCTGTTGTTCCAAATTCCACAGTTCAAAATTTGTAGAACATTGAGTTCTGATGTTCAGAAAACAATGTCCCAGCTTGAAAAGAGAGAGAGACCTTCCCTCTCTTTTCTGTTTTACATCATGAACCCCGGTCTGTCTGATGGTATCTGCTCACACTGACACATCTCCATCACTGATTCCACAATTCCTTAAGACCACCCTCTCAGACATATCGAAAAGCAATGCTGTTGGCTGCCATTCAAGTTGACATGCAAAACTATCAACTTTAGCTATTCTGTGTGGACTGTGGATTTCTCTTCCTTGGCTTTTAGGACATAAAGTTTGAGAGACACCGTGTTATCACTAGACGTGCTTACATTTGAGATGGCATTATATTTTCTCGAGAGGGAATACATTCTATCTCTCTGACCTAGGCGCTGTGTGCTGTCTGGGTAGTACCCAGAACAGATGAATAAGAATCTTAGTTACTTTTTAATGAGCAATTTTAACTTGGTCCTCTTATTTAAGTCAAAATTTTCATCATTGTCTATGTTCAGCCAAATATACTTGCTCCCGGAGCTTTTAATATCCCTTTTTCCTATAAGGTAAGCTTTTATCTCCTACAAAAGATAGCAGAGATCTGAGTTAATAAAATGTTTGATTATTATAAGGACTACCAACTATAAACAGTTTGTGCAAACTTCTCATTTATATCAACTTTTTTTTGAGTAGACTTTCCTTACATTATCCTGATCAACATTTGCTTTGGTTAGAATAGATCTCTTTATGGTATTTAACTTATTTAACAAATGCTTACATAGGCTTACTATATACCATTGTGAGGCTGAGTATGGTTCAGACGTATTCATTTCATTATCCCAAGAACCTATGAGATGATGCTGTCATCACCAATCTAAGGACCATTTTCTCAAGGCCACATAGCTGCTACATGGCAGTGCTAAGTTCACAATCAAAGCAGTTTGGCTCAGTCTTGGTCTGCTCTGCTTAGTCACTTGCCATGTTTCCAAACCACCATTAAGACTTGGCATTGAGAGTGGATGAGTCAAGCGAAGTGGAATTTCCCTTTCCTTTCTTCTGTTTTCATATCCACTCCCAGAGAAATGTTTTTTTACAAGGCTTTCAGAGATGCTCTTATGTGTAAATGTTTAGGTTGAATACAGATGTTTTTCCTAAAGCCATAACATCTGTCTGGAGGGACAGGAATATTAGAATCAAGTAGTTAGAAAAAAAAGCATAAAACCATCTGGCTGCAGCAATTTGGTCCCTGATGCTTTTTGTATCTTCTCTGTCTTGGAAAATCCTACGACTCTATGTTTGTAGCAAATTTACCAAGTTATAACTTACATAAGTAGTGCATAGGTAAGATATGGATTTAAATACAGCATAATGCTTGGCGTATAATAGCTAGACTGTCATCCAAATCTAGATATCAAGTGTCAATCACAACCATAATTTCTTCATTCCTCCTGGCAATATTTCACTCACTTCCCTGTCCAAGCCAACTTACCTCTTTGGAAGCCCATTCTCATGGAAAGTGCTCTGCTCTTGGTCAGTGACCATTAATGTGCCTTTTCTAGGATACTACCCAATGGAACCAAAAAAAAAGCATAACATATATGCTCTTCTCTCTCTCCTTTCCCTCAGAATTATTTGAAGATCAAATCATATTTTCCATGCATTGATAGCTTATTTTTTTTCTCTTTCTGAGCAGGGTTGCTTTGTGTATCTGTATATCAGTTCATTTATTATTCTACTGATAGATATTAGTTTATATTACAATTTTCCATTTCTAATAAAAACAATTGGTTATTAAAGTGTAAAACAATTTTTTACATATACATTTATGTAAAAATACAGTTCTTGCATATCTGTATCTATATCGTGCTTTTAAGGTTCATTCCTTTACTCTACCTTTGTAATGAAATTAGCTGAAGTAGGACAACATGACTTTCCCAAAACAAAAGTTTATAAGCAATGATTCTGCATTCAATCCTTTACATGTTGAATGTAGATTGCAGAGATATGAAAGCTACAAGCCCAGTGGAAGAGTATCCTTTATTTTTAAGCTCTGCAATGGCAGTAGAGTATTCCTCCTATTCAGTGTTATAATAAATGGTTCCCCAAACACAAGAAAAATTGAGTGAGACAAAGGACTAACAACATTCTATTATACTAAAATAGTGTAGGTGGCTGGCTGCGTAGAGATGGACAAGCGGCAGGCGTGAGTGGTGGAATTTGCTGAAAGAAGGGAAAACATTGCCAGAATAATCCCAACATTGTTCTAGCACAGCAGGCATTGACACTTGAGGAAAAGAGCAAGTAGACAAAATCATCTCTGTATTCACTGTTCAGGTCTGAGAATCTGGGAATAATCCACCATGAAAGACCGTGTTTAAGCAAGCCAAAAATTTATTTAGAAAAAAAAACTGATATCAGGAGGACAGCAGCTCTAAACTGTGTTCCTGAACCAGTTTTAAAGGAGAAAGTAGCGAAAAAAAGAGACAGCTCCAGAGTCTCACCATTCATAATATAGTATGGAGAGAAGCAGTTGGGGACATTTCATGATGATGCATATTCATACTATCAGGGTGTTCTGTGGTTTGGTGGACAACCAGTCAGAAGGGGTGGAACATTTGAGATTTACACTTATGCAAGGGGTTCTGGATACTGCCGGCTAGACTCAGGAAATTGTGGGTAGCTGATTTGGCAGACTGGCAAACTGGGACAACATGGAGTTTCTGCTGCTAACCAGGATCAGCATTCACCACCTAAAATGGTTAATGAGGAGGATATTAACAGTTCAGCCATCAAGTGACTCTTTCTAGAATAAATCTCCTGCACTACTTCACCCCTCAATTCTTTCTGTTATTCTCTCTCTCTCTCTCTTTTGTGATACTTGATTTGGGTGATCTCTAGTTGGTTTCTTTTCTTCCTGCTTTTGAATGATTTCTCAATAAAAATAAAGAAAGGAAGAAGAAAAAGAGGAAGAAAAGTAGTAGTAGAAGAAGGTAGGAGGAAGAGGATGGTGATGACTCAGATCACTCTCTCATCTGTGGCTAGATTTCCCGAACCCTGTCTGTCAAAGATCGGCCTTGACAAAAATACTTCTTACCAGGGTAAGGGTGTGGGAATTGAAGAAATAAAAGTAAAGAATATGAAGACGCATAGACAAGACAAAAACCATAAGACAGTACCAGGAGGATATTCCAGGTATTTCTGAAACCCTGAAATCATCTGTCTTTATTCTTCCACAGCTTTTATATTCAATGTAAACTGGGGGAGAAGGTAACAAAAGACTTTATTAACACCGAAAGACCTGAATAAATTCAGAGCCATCTAGCAGGAAGAGAAGAGCCAAAAATCTAGGATTAGCCGGTCCAGTGACTCTGTTTCAGGAACTAGCTGAAGATAAAGTTACATTGTAATCTTGAGATAATCTTAAGAAACAGGGAGTTACCCCTGTGATTATCACTGGTATTTTTGGAATTTTCCAATGATCGCTGGCATTTTCGAAATTTTTAAATGATGCCCTCCATACCCCCTTTGGATTACTAGATTGTGGTTTATTCCCTTAAATACCCCTTCTCCCAGCTACTAGTCCTCCCCTGTGTGGGTTTTGAGTCCTGGCCCCAGAGGGTACCTGTCAATAAATCTCGTGTGATTGCAGCCTGGATCAACTCTTGTGAGTTACAGGGGGGTGGGGGGGGTGGGGGGGTGGTGTGTTTATCCTGAGATTTGAGTGAGAGTTTCTCTAGCGGGTCTTTCAACAGGATACAAAGGATAACTTACACAGTCAATGGTCTTATCAGTATGAGACATCAAATCTTTCACCTTCCATCCTTTAGGAAGCTGAGGTGTTCTAGGTCACATAACTGAAGACTGCCCTTCCCTAGGTGACCTCATAGTAATACTGAAAGGAACAGAAGTACATTTGCATATCCTGACCACCCATCAGGATGGCATTAATTTCTTTTTGTTTGTTTGTTTGTTTTGTTTTGTTTTGTTTTTGTTTTGTTTTTCGAGACAGGATTTCTTTGTGGCTTTGGAGCCTATCCTGGAACTAGCTCTGTAGATCAGGCTGGTCTCAAACTCACAGCGATCCGCCTGCCTCTGCCTCCCGAGTGCTGGGATTAAAGGCATGCGCCACCATCGCCTGGCAAGCTATCTTAATTTCTAAAGTAGCCAGGCAACCAACTCCGGAGTTAGGAAATTCTATTATGGCTGTCAGTCTCCAAACTCTCTGACCATCAGCCAAGGTGGAAATGGGCCTGCATTCTTTGGCCATCACACCTGTCTTTCTTTGTTGTAGTGGACCTGTCTTAATCTCAGGGAGTCCAAATGGGTAATTCTGCCTAGAAACATGGACTCAGGAGGCATGAATCAGAGGGCTCAAGTCTTACAGCCTGGAGTTTAAACTCAGCTGCAGGAGGTATGACCCTGCAGCAGACTAATGAATCTGGAGACTCTGGTCAATGCTTCCCTTTCTTAAGCCAGCATTTGATGTCATTTCCCTACTTACTCAAAATTTGTGCCGGGCTTCACCTCTTCCCAGGCCCCACGGCTGAGCATGCAGCTTCTGCTTATTAATGTGTTTCTTACAGGAATGTTCTGCTTTCAGTGAGGATGTGGGAAACTGGGAGGTATAACGGGGCCTTTCTGTCTCCCTTAGATGACCTGGGATTCTACTCCAAACCTTGATGAAGAGCATAGGTCAACAGCAGGCTTATTCCATCAAGACTGGCATTTTATAGAGGTGAGACATAATGGGTTCAAGATGAATGTCCATGTTACAAGTCTACCCTGTGATGGAAATAACAGCCATTCCCTCCCATGTATAGTGGCATTTTAAATTGTATTTTAATAAATAAAGACTGCCTGAAGATCTATCTGAGAGTAAAACAGTCCCACTGGTTAGTCTTACCTACCAGAGTATGGTAACACACACCTTTAATCTCAGTAGCCATAGTGACACACACCATAATCCCAATAGTCAAAATAGTTGCCATAGAACCTGGGCAGTGCATTCCTTTAATGACGGTGGTGTATGCCTTTAATGGCAGACCTAGAAAGGAATATAAAATGGGGGAAGACAGCTCTCAGATAAAAATCTCTTTCTGAGATTCCTAGATGCAGGATCACCATTTCAGACTGAGGTTGAGGTAAGAGCCAGTGGGTGTCTGTTTTCCTTTTTGGATCTTCAGGTTGAACCCCAATTTCTGATCCTGAGATTTTAATTAATCGTACATCACCCTTGCGCTCAGATTTTGAAGAAAAATGAGAGCTGTAGATGGATAGCTGTGAACACCACAGACAGATGGGAAGGTAAAGTGACAGATATGGAAGAAAGGCATAACCAGGGCTCCTGGGGGAGCATGTGAGTGCTTGAAAACCAGAAGAGTCATGAGCAAAAAACAGCAGGGAGATTACCCACCACAGCAAACACTGTGATTCTGATGTGAATCCTTGAAAACAGCAAGAGCTTTCTTGCCAGAAGCAAAGACCTGTATAGGGTTATTGTCCTCTTAGCTCACAAGTTAAGTAACCTCTGTAGAGCAAGTTCTGGACCTTTATCTCCCTTTGTGAGTTAAGAATGCTAGCAGCTGGTGATTAGCATTCCCCCCCTGCAAACATTTACAGACCCTCAGCATTTCCTTATCTCTTCCTATCAGTTAGGGAAGTCTCCAGCAACCTACCCCCCACCCCACCCCCAACCCCGGCCTTTTTGCTATATAATGCTCCTGAAAAAAAAAATAAATTTGGCAGTTTGATCAGAATACAGACTTGCTGTCCGTTTCTCGTGTCTCTTGTCTCTTTCTTTCTCCCCTCCAGGGCCCACGGTCCTCGGTTTCTTTTCCTGGTGGTCAGGACACTTTCTCATCCTAGATTTGTGTGACCCAGGAATTTAGGATCCTGAACATTTAGCGGCCATCAAAAATCAGCCCAAGATCATGCATGTTGTCTAGTTTTGTCAACTTGACACAAGCTAGTAATTTTGGCAAACAGAACCTCACTTGAGAAAATGTTCCTCCCAGATTGGCCTGTAGACAAGCTTGTGATGCATTTTCATGACTGATGGTTAATGTGGGACAGCCCAGCTCACTGTGGAAGGTGCTACCCATAGACTGGTGATCCTGGGTTGTATAAGAAAGCAGGCTGAGCAAGCCATGGGAGCAAGCCAGTGAGAAATATTACTCCATGGTCTCTGCTTCAGTTCCTGCTTCTAGGTTTCTGTTTGAGTTCCTATCCTGGCTTCTCTCAGTGATGGGGTGTGACCTGAGAGTTGTGAGATGAAATCAACTCTTTTCCACCACCCCAAAACAAGAAATTTAATCTTGTTTGCTTCTTACTCAGTACATTATATAGTTGAGATTGTGTATGCCCATAGAATGTAATACTTGTTAAAATGAGTGATAGTTCTATATATGCATGCATGCATGCAAAGCTCTTCTCAGTGATTCCATCACCCACTACCAATTTATTATCTGTATTTGATTGCCACAAGGTACCTCAAGATTGCTCTGTGCAGAATGATTCCATTGTTTGTCTTTCTCCTCCTTTACCTACTTTCTTCTGTATTAGTGGTGATAATGCTTTCTGAAATACCTAATAAGATAATAAGATAATGTTATGGTTTTGGTCCCTTTAAGAGACAAGCCACACCCATTCCCCTCCCCATCCACTGAGGCAGGCTGATCTTCAGCTTCTGGCCTGAGCTCTTTCTCTTTTCCATCTTCCTCTCAGAGAGGCAGCTTCACTTCTGCCTCTCTCCCCACTTCTCAGCTTTCCCCCTTCTCTGTCTCTTTCTCCTCTTCTCTCTCTCTCTCTCTCTCTCTCTCTCTCTTTCTCCCCCTTCACCCTTCCTCCTCCATAACCCCCTGAATAAACATTCAACCTCACCCTGCATGTCATGTCTATCCATGTTTCTGTCTTCTACCCGCCCGCCCAACAGCCATGTGTCTCCCTGCCTGGGACCAGCCATTGCTCAGGGATCAGCAGCCGTCTCTGCTTGGGGCCCACTGCCTGCTGCCACATGGCCCGTCACCACTGCTCTGAGACCAGCAGCTGTCTCTGCCTGGGACTGGCTGCTCCCAGAGCCCGCTGCCTGCCACCACATGGCCTGCCTCCACCATTTGGGACCTACAGCATTTCTGCTGCCTACTGCCGCAGGGATCTTGCAGCATTTTTTAAAAAAGAATAACAGATAAAATATGAATATTACAGATTTACTTTTTCTTCAAACTGTATTCACTCAGATATTTTTGACCTTGGCTTTTTAATGTTACATCTGCTCACACTTCTACAAGAAATATTTGTTCACATGTTTTGTCTCTCACCTATCAAGCTTTTTGAGATGGTATATTGAACTTTAGAGGACCTAACTTTAAAGATAAAACTATATAAGAATAAATAATTGTGTTGTTTCTGTCACTAAGTGGTTAAAAGGAGACAATCATTTATAGAACCAAATTATCCTGGAGCAGATTTTGCTCCCATTTTTGTCGTCACTCTATCTTCCCATTAAATCACATAGAGGAACTCGGGTATGGTATTATTGTGTAATAGAAATGTGGAAAGAGGGAAACATAGAATTATTAATCCAAAGGAACCAAGTTCAGTTGCAAAAGCACAAGTTGTGGAGAACTATCGCACAGCACAGTTACTATAGTAACTTATACTAAAATCCAAATAACAACATTTTACAAAATGGATGAGTTGTCAAACTGTATTCTAAATACTCATATTTATATCTGCAGATTAGTTCTGCTCATAGCTTTGGTCAGAGAAGCTTTCTTTTGCATTGAGAAGATGCAGAGGTCTATAATTTTTTGTGTATGTGTGTGTTTTTTTTTTCTTTTTTTTTTTTGGATTTTCTAGACAGGGTTTCTCTGTAGCTTTTGGTTCCTGTCCTGGAACTAGCTCTTGTAGACCAGGCTGGCCTCGAACTCACAGAGATCCACCTGCCTCTGCCTCCCGAGTGCTGGGATTAATTGGTTTAAAAAAAAAGTGTTGAGGGTAAAGACCATCAAATGCTCAGCCCAATAGAGGACATTTATATCAGGCCCCCTGAGGCTTACGAAACATTTTAGAAAAAGGGCTGAAAAGATGCCAGAGTTTGAGGATGAGGAAACATGTTGAAGTAGTCTGATCTTAGACATGACACAGCCATTGTACTGACAAATTCACTGTAGCTGTGGTTACCTGCACAAGGCCTGCATTAAGATCAGGCCCTTGCACATCCCACAATGAAAGAGGCCCAACCTCTGCTTTCTGACATATTGACAGCTATAGTCTATTAGGTATGGAGGAAAGTGATTTCTCTGATGATATAGCAGCTGGTCATTTGTCTGTGCTCAGCTAAATAACACCCCCCGACACACACTCACACGACACCCTCATGAAAGTAACCCTAAGTAAACTGAGTGGGTTACACAATCCTATAGACCAGACCAGGAAGTGTGAAAACAATTGATAAGAAGAAGGAATTCAGTGATAGCCAGAGGGGAATAGTAAGTATAATGGGGGAGGGCAGTATACATGATCAGAATATTATATGCATGCATGAAAGTGTGAAAGAATAAACAAAATAAATTGGTAATAAAGTAGATATTGTACTAAATGTTCTTAATCTCATAAAAAAGCAGCAAAAAAATTTTTCAAGAACAGTTAGGTTTTGTGTCATGGGTAGATACTAATTTTCATATCCATCAAGTTGTATATATTAATTATGTACACTATTCTGCATATAAGAAAATAATTATAAACTATTAAAAGCAAAACAAAAAAGAAAAGATGTATCTTCTCTTTTTCTCATGCACATCAGAACTAGGAGGTTTTTTTTTTTTTTAATTGAGAAAAGGAAAAAAAGTATCCGCCTCCTCTCAGCCTCCCATTTCCCTCCCCCTCCTCCCACCCTTCTCCCGCTCTCCCAAACTCCTCTCCCCCTCCCTCTCCAGTCCAAAAAGCAGTCAGGGTTCCCTGCCCTGTGGAAAGTCCAAGGTCCGCCCCCCTCTGTCCATGTCTAGGAAGGTGAACATCCAAACTGGCTAGGCTCCCACAAATCCAGAACATGAAGTAGGGTCAAAACCCCGTGCCATTGTCCTTGGCTTCTCATCAGTCCTCATTGTTCACCATGTTCAGAGAGACCGGTTTTGTCCCATGCTTTTTCAGTCATAGTACAGCTGGTCTTGGTGAGCTCCCATTAGATCAGCCCCACTGTCTCAGTGGGTGGGTGCACCCCTCGTGGTCCTGACTTCCTTGCTCATCTTCTCCCTCCTTCTGCTCCTCATTGGGACCTTGGGAGCCCAGTCCAGTGCTCCAGTGTGGGTCTCTGTCTCTATCTCCATCCATCACCAGATGAAGGTTCTATGGTGATATGCAAGATATTCGTCAGTATTGCTCTAGGATAGGGTCATTTCAGGTTCCCTATCCTCAGCTGCCCAAGGGACTATCTGGGGACATCAACCTGGGCTCCTGGGAGCCACTCTATGGTCAAGTCTCTTGCCAACCCTAAAGTGGATCCCTTAACTAAGAATTGTGTTTCCGTGCTCCCCTGTCCAGCCTTCCTTTATCCCAATCCTCCTGTTTTCCCCAAGTTCCCCTCCTCCTTCCCTTCTCACTTTTCTCTCCCCATCTCCCCTTACCCCCATCCCACCCCACCCCCAAGATCCCAATTTCTCCCCGGCAATTTTTTCTACTTCCCATAGCCAAGAAGATAACTATATGTTTTTCCTTGGGTTCACCTTCTTATTTAGCTTCTTTAGGTTCACCAATTGTAGTCTCCGTGACCCTTATTTATGGCTAGAAACCAATTATGAGTGAGTACATCCCATGTTCATCTTTTTGGATCTGGGATACCTCACTCAGGATAGTGTTTTCTATTTCCATCCATTTGCATGCAAAATTCGGTACCCTACAACAGATGGGCACAGGAGATCACTTCCTATGTATATCCCCAGCAGCACAGACCTTAAGGGCAACATTGAATAAATGGGACCTACTAAAACTGAGAAGCTTCTGTAAAGCAAAGGACACTGTCACTAAGACAAAAAGGCAATCTACTGACTGGGAGAAGATCTTCACCAATCCCGCACCAGACAAAGGTCTGATCTCCAAAATATATAGAGAACTCAAGAAACTAGACTTTAAAATTCTAATTAACCCAATTAAAAAATGGGACACTGAACTGAACAGAGAATTCTCAAAAGAAGTTCAAATGGCCAAAAGACACTTAAGGTCATGCTCAACCTCCTTAGCAATCAGGGAAATGCAAATCAAAACAACTTTGAGATATCATCTTACACCTGTCAGAATGGCTAAAGTCAAAAACACCAAGGATAGCCTTCGCTGAAGAGGCTGTGGAGGAAGGGGTACCCTCATCCGTTGCTGGTGGGAATGCAATCTTGTGCAACCACTGTGGAAATGAGTGTTTCGGTTTCTCAGGAAATTCGGGATCAACCTACCCCTGGACCCAGCAATACCACTCTTGGGAATATAACCAGGAGAGGCCCTGTCATATGACAAAAGCATTTGTTCAACTATGTTCATAGCAGCATTATTTGTAATAGCCAGAACTAGGAGTTTTTGCTTTAGGTTATGAACTAATATGTACTAGAGTGGTAACTGTACGCAGTGTTTGAGCATAAAGAACACTATTATGTCTGAAACAAATGAATGACCTGAGAGCTCATTGAATTAACTTCATTAGGAAATAAAATGATAAATAATATTTAATCAATCCTTGATATTCTGAAAGGAATTGCCATGAAACCTTGTTCACAAACACTTAGTGGTCTTTGACCTCCCCTTGAGTGACTGACGAAGATTATACTCTAAATTACTCAATAGCAATTCTTCTGAGCTGAGAACCTGAGCTTAAAAGCTTTTGTTTTCTCTTTGTCACAACCACAAAGTATATATTCAACTGAAGTGTTTGATGAAGACCTAGATAAATTCTGCTTGAGAAGTAAAACATAAGATGGTAATTGCCTCAGGTAATGAATGGAGTCAGGAGTGCTGATTACGATGGACACCAACCTTGTCTCTAGTATTTAGACGACTTGGAATGTGTCCAGATAAGAGCATCAAAGCACAGATAATAACTTATGAGATCTAACACTGATCTTCTACCTCTGCACATTTAAGATGCATTAATTCATCATTTTATTTTCTTTGGAACATGTTTTATTTTTTTCCTGGATTTTATGGAAGTGGTTTGTAGAATGGTATGTTCAATCTCAATTTATACTCAGAGATGCATAGGGGTTAGTAAATTATATGTCTAGGTGTGTCTCTAGGGGAGTGAGAGATTATGCTAGATCATGAGATCTCTGGTTAATTGATGGTTTAATCCACTAATGAATTTGGTATTTACTGACTAGATGATTGGGAGGTAGCAAGACTGAAAGATAGGTCCTACTTGGAGGAAATGGTAGCTGAGACCATGCTGGTAAAGAGTGGATCTTGGTCGTGGCCCCCTTCTCTTCATCTTTACTTCCAGGCTACTGTACCATGGACAGCTTCCACCATCACTATCTAACAGGACTGGAGCCAGCCCACCATGGACAGACTCCTCTGAAAACATGAGTTAGAAAAAAACCTTTTCTTTTTTAGCTGGTATTATCAGGAACTTTGTCATCAAAAGGCTCCTAACACAGAGGCTGGATTGTTTTTTGTTCTTTCTTTCTTTCTTTCTTTCTTTCTTTTTTTTTTTTGAGAAATCACAAAAGCTAACTCATACTATGAAACATTTTTTCTCAACACAGTAGGTACTTAGTCCTATAAGTAAGGAAAAAAATGTGTGTGTGTGTGTGTGTGTGCGTGCTGTTAGGTGTGAATGTTTATATACAAGTGTATGCAGATTCACTTGCCTACTATACAAGTAGATATCAGAACAGGGTATTGATGCTCTCCTCTATCCCTCTTCTTCCATTCCTTTGAGGCAGAGTCTCTTCCTGAGTCTAAGCTCATGCCATCTTAGCTGCACTGGAAGGCAACAAGTTCCAGCAATCCTCTTGTTTCTAACATAGTCTTAATTGAGGTCTCCAGGAAATGCTGCAAATGCCCAGCTTATAGCATACATACTGATATTCAAATTCTAGTCTTCAGGACTGTGTAGCAAGTTCCCTTAACTACTGAGCTATCTCTTCAGCTCCAGGTATTTAAATAAATTAACTTTCTTCATTTTCCAAATAGTTAAAGGAACAGAATTAATTCCAATCATAAAATCTTACCCTGATCTTGTTGATTTCTGAGAAGAGCTATCTAGCTTATGGGCAGACAGGTCTCAGCATTCTAAATTATTACAAAGAAAAGACAGAAAACATCTGATAGCTTTTCGAACAAACCACCATGAAACTGGCCTTTTCAAAGTCCTTGAGAAACAAGACAGCATTTCCTGTTTATAGGAAAGGCTTCTTCTACGTGTTTAGATTAATCGGAGGCTCCAGATTTGCTTGCTTGGGCAGAGCTGTTTACGCAGACTTCTAGTAAGTGTTTGTTTAGCATTTGGTATGTGAGAAACACCACTTTAGTTTCTAGTGACACTGAGACGGATAAAACAGAATATAAGTTTTCAAGCATCTTTTGATATATGTAGCCAAGGTTTTAGTTCTCAAAGAGAAGACAATGAAAGGAACTACCACTTTAGAGCTACACTATTCTAAAAAGTGCTCATATTCATAAGTCCTCAGATAATGTCCTGATCCCCAAAGGTACACACGAAAACAAAACTGTCTTTCCTGGGAACCCTCTTTGCTTTATAAAGATTCATCATTAACTTAGAGAAACAGTGTAGTTTGTTAAACATTGGCAATTGTATTTGTGTTGCAGGGAAAACAACAAACACCTTTTGTTTAGCTTAGTTTAAGACAGTGAAACACTGAGTAATTTTTGAAATAGAAAATACCTCTTAAGATACCATGTAACATAATCTTGGCTTTCAGCATAGAGTGTATCCATTAAGCCAAATCATTGGCAAAGCTTTTCAGGCTGTTGAATCCAAATTGCACTTGGCCCAGTGAGTAAGGGCTTTTAAAGTCAGTAAATATTTTCCTAGGAAGAAAGTTAAATTCCTTCTTGATGAGAATTCTAGAAATAGGGGTCAAGATTGTTACTAAGTACAGGTGAAGACACTTTGGCTGCTATTCTAAGAAAAAGAATGTTGGGGGCTTTCAGTAACTAAAGCTACAATAGAGTGATTTTTTGAGGTTCACAAGATGCTAAATTATATGTTAGAAGATAACTTATGTATGAGAGAAACTGAAAAATAATAATTCTAGTGATGTTAAGGTCATGTATATAATCAGATCAAGAAAAGAAACTCAGGGAAGAGGAGACTAGGATAATGATTTAGGGAGAGAATGTTGTGGTCCTACAACAGAGTGGAAAGCTGGGCAGAAAGGAAAAGTCAGAGCAAAATCAGAAGATTTGCATAGGCACCAGGTCTTTAGAGTAAGGTTTACCTTTATTTATTCTCATGTCCAGGAATATTGAGGCAAGAACTAGTCTTAGTAAACAATAAGAGAGTAGATGAAAGGTGAAAATTTCAAGTGGCTCACATGTTACAGAGAACAGAATATGGGGTTAAAAGGCATGCTACTAGCTCAGTAGTAGGGCCAGGACCAGTAACGATGACAAGCAGAGAATCTTTTTCAGTAGGAGGCAATTGTGTAGGAGACAGTCAAGCAGATAGGATAGATGGAAACACTAAGAAGCAAGATTGGTGATGGTAGACCAGCTGGCCTTTTTAAAGTCCATGAGAAACATACTAGGTACTATTGCTTCTTATATATGCTTACTCATAACATAACCAGTAATAATAGACTACATTATAAGTAATAAGGGCTTCTAATCAGCAAAAGAAGCCTCCAGAATATCCCACAGACAACAGGGTAAATAAGAGTAAATGTATCTACTTCTACTTCTTTGTAGAGGAGAGAACAAAGAGAGCACAGTAGAATTAAAGCTCTTGAGACACCTGCAAGGTCAGATGTAGTAACAACAGCTATGTGTAGCAGGTAGCAGAGAGCCATGGTCAAGAGTTAACAAAGCTAGCATAGGACATGGACAGAGAATAGCTCCAATCAGTCTTTACTATGCAGGCAGAACATGCACAGAGCATGATCCAGGGGTGTTATATATACAGTGTGTGAACCCTCCACTGGCTCAACCCATGGTAGCCTAGAGAGCAAACCAATATGTAGCCTTTGTCCACATTTTGTCATAACCTTCTGTAAACACCGGACATAGAAACTGAATGGCTTTTCTCTCTCTTGGGAAAGTCTCTCACTCTCAGGGCTTTCATTTTTCCTCAGCTTCTCACTTTTCTTCAGTTTCACACTTTTCTAGAATTGTCTTGCATTTGCCTATAAGAATCCACATCTTCAGTCTTCCCTAGTATGAGAGACTGAGAGCCACTGTTTCAGCTTGACTTGGCCACTGCTGAGCTTCCAGCAACTTAGGTTCTTCATATAAACATAAGGGGTCCTGTTCTACTTAAAAATTTCTGCATTAATGTGTAAAAAAAAAACCCATTTTCTTCATGTGGAAACATTTTTTTCCCAGAGGGAAAAGAAAAACTCGTGCAACTCCTAAACTCAAAGAGCTCAGAAAATGTGGTTAACAACAGCTAGGAGGAGACTCTTTGGGATGATGATCAGCCTGGGAGTTGTACAAGAAGCTCCCAGAATTCAGTGTGGTATGAAATTTCTGTGCTGTAGCTACCCCTGTGTGACCTGTACTTCCATAGGAAATGCCAGGGAAATTGCTAACGTGACTAGAATCATTTCTTTGGTCTGTCATCAGTGTTTTATTGTGGATGAACAGTCATTCTTTAATCTGTCCCTGAAGAAAACTCACCACCATTCTTATTAAGAAATTACTGTTTAACTGTGAGAACCTTTAACAATATAAGAACGTCTCTTCTAGCCTTTATTATGTTTTAGGTAATTTGGCTCCAGATTTACTTTGAGAATTTTTCAAAAGCACATTTTCTGTCAAGTTTAGACCTGGTTATTGGTTCACATAAATCTTTCAATTTTGCAGTGTCTGAAATGTATTCTATGTTAATTCTCATTTTTTTCATCAAGTATCTTCTATAGTTCTAATGCCTCATGCTAAATTTTACCAATAAATAACTTAACATTGATTTCAATCAGGAGCCATTTTGTTAAGATCTTCATATTTAGCATTATTTCTCTGTTCCAGAGTCACAGGGCAGGGAGGGAATGGTAGAAAGCACAAACACAGGATTTTCAGTTGGATATATCTGGTTTTGAGTGTCAGTTCTGCCATTTACAGTTTGTGATCTTAAGCAATGTTTCTTACTTCCCCTGAGCTTTGGTTTCCTACACTATAAAATTAGCATCACTATGGTTACTCTGTAGTACTATTTTGAGAGTAAGAATTAATAATTGAGAAGTGCTTGGAACACTCCCTGGCTCTTAGTGGATAAGAGTTATTATTTTCAATATTGCTACTGGTTATTAAGCTTGGTAATTACTTGCTTTTCTTGAGAATAACAATATGAAGAGTGCCACCTTCTTCTGGGGATGAGGAAGATTCTGTGAGGAAAGTATAAAGAAAAAACTCAAAGGAAAGTTTGTGGCCTGATGCAGTAGGATTGTAGCTCACACCCCGCCTTGTAGCCTCTGGGAATCAAGGAGCTATTCATAATTACACAACAAGAGAGAATGTTAATAAAACAATTAATATTAACAACATCACTGTTTTCGGTCTTTTGCTATTAGACATCACGCCACTCATATTCATCTTTGGTTGTTCATGGAGCTTTCCGGTTCTATAGATGTAGACATCCATGAGTTGACCCAGCACTCCCCATTTCCACCCCACATGTAGATCTCTCTTGTTGGATACCCATGCACAATAGAAATTGTGATTGTATAACTACAACCAAACAAACAAAAGCAAGGAACTCTGACATCCAAATTCCACAAATTTGTCCAGCATAGTGAATTAAATATCTGAATCCTACCTAACAAGAGACTTCTAAGAGACATGTTTATCACTGATGTGTGTGTGTGTGTGTGTGTCTGTGTCTGTGTGCGTGTGTATCCTCCTTTACTTTTTGAAGGTTCTTTTTTTTTTTTAAATCAACAAGTAGACAAGTAGAGAGGGCAGGAAGACAGACACACTGACCAGAGAGGCACCTGACTTTTAGAGAACTTTGCTTTTTGCTTATTCCCAGCCTGAGTGACAATTGCCAAAGAGGTTCATGATGAAAAACCATATTTCTTTCTTTTTAGGCTAAATGAATTAATTAACTTCTGTTTATAAAAGGTCAGAAATTATGTACCTTTAAGAAACAAACAAATTCCAAAAATATGCCAAAACAAATTCCAAAAACAAGCTAAACAAATACAATTTCCAAAATGCCATTTGAATGCTTTTTGTTTCTTTCCAGAACAATATTTAAGAGGGAAGTGACATTTCTGTGATTTCAGCTCCTTAGCTGAGAGCGGTAAACCTTTGCGTGATTGAATTTAATGTTTTTCCTAGAAATTAGTGGCAGCTGAGAATCTCTGGGATTTTGTAATATTCTTAATGAAAATATTTAATTTTTATTGAAAATAGATTTGTTTTTATACAATATATTCTGATGATAGTTTCTTCTACCCAAATCTGTCCCATATCCTCCCTACTTTCCAGCCCACACAAATCCACACCCTCTCTTTCTCACTAGAATATTAGAATACAACAGACATCATCATCATAGAAATATTAATGAAATAATGTAAAATAAAATCAAATCAGAATAGCACAAACTAACCAACAAAAAAGAGTCAAAGAAAAGGCATAAGAAACACACCTTTCTCTTTCTCTCTCTTTCTCTCTCTCACACACACAAGCACACACTATCCATAAAAACAAGATTGGAAATCATAATCTATAAGCAGAAGATCTGTAAGGGAATAATTGCTCAGACAAAGCAATGTGAGAAAAAAAAGAGGCAAAAACCCTCCCCAAATGCCATCGTGTTTGTTTTGTATTGTCAATCTACTGCTTGGCCTCAGGCCCACCCTTAAGTGTGATTCCTATAACCCAGTGATGCTCTGTTGGAAAAACTAATTTTTTTGTTTAGTGTTAATTAATTAGTCATGGCTTCTGGGTTAGGAATGGGGCATGTGTTTATGTTTCCTCTCAGCACTGGGACCTTATCTCTTGTTTTTTTTTAAATCATTTTTTCCTGATTGCTTCCTCTCCTTGAAAATTTAATTTTATAAATAAGCTACAAGTCTATTTTGTAATAATTATTCATTTGTGCTCTATATTTCCAAAGAGTAAGAATTATTTTATTGTACACCCTCCCCCCATATTTCCTCCTGTGTCACTGATGTTGCTCTAAGCAGACATCCAAGCTCCATGTGAGCTTATTGAGTTTAGGAACCAGATGGCAGAAACGATGTGGTGTAAGAAGAGCTCCATGTGTAGTAAGGAGTCACGGCTTTTGGGCTATTTTACTAGAAAACTGTAGCACTCATCCTTTGTCTGGGGAACACAGAGGATGAAGCTCCCAGTGTTCTCGCTACCAGCAGCTCCCCTGACAGCATGAGACTGTCACTGTAAAGCAGTAAATCGGGTTGCTTAAATAACAAGTTTATTTTCTATTGTAATGGCTCCTGTCTATTGCTGTGAAGAGACACCATAACCACAGCAACTCTTATGAAAGAAAGAATTTAACTGGGGTTTGCTTACAGTTTCAGATGTTTAGTCCATTGTCTAAAAGTCCATCAGAATTAGTGAATAATGAAACCTCTTCTGGATTGTGGGTATCTGTCTGCTCATGTATCTTTATTTGACCTGAATTACCTTGTCAGAGGCCCATCTCTAAGCACACTGTGGGCAAAAGCTTCCACAGAAAAGATTTGGAAAGATCTTGTGAAAGATTTGTGAGTAAGACACAGGAAAAAATGGGCATGGAGAGGAGGTTGAGTCTGATGATACATGAGACTATAGCCATTTGCAAGCCAAGGAGAACAGCCTGGAAAGATCCTTCCCAATGAATACTCAGAGGGAACCAATCCTGCCAAATACCTCCTGGCATGTAGAACGTTGGAAGTATGTCACTACTGGTAAAGGTATGTGACTACAACACTTTGTTCTAGGATTTTAAGCAAACCAACATAGTTCTTGTAGTCTCATAAAGTGGAAGTAGTCTGTGAAATAACCTTTGGACACAGATTTGCTCAAAGGGGAAAAAGAAACATCTGAAGCCAACTTTGAGAGCAAACCTAAGAGTTTCTCCTGTCCATTTGTTTTTTATTTCAGAACAGCATGGCTGATCATGTCACCATCCAGACTTCTGGACACATCAGAGCAGTTATTGTCAGAGTGAGAGAGAGCTAGAAGCTTAACCTGAAAATTCAGATGGAGTCTTCCATTGCTTTGTGCAGAAGAATGGAAAACATGAGGGGGAAGATTCATGGAAGGGAGAGAATAGGCGATCAGACAAATGTAAGAAAGCTACAAGAACTCACATAAGAATGGGTCTCTTAAAGGATAGTGGAGGAAAATGCTTTTGTAGACAGTGATTCAAGAACACATGGGAGTCACGTGATAAGAGCCAGCGGTGATAGTGAGAGAGCAGGAAAGCAAGTTCACACTGAGTATTCTTGGCCGAGAGGGCATATCTCTCTTCAGAGGAAGTGTTCCCAGCCATGGAAAAGACCAAGTATCTAAGATCCCTAACCTCCTGTGAGAAAAATTGTGTCCTTCTCACATTAGAACATTTCTTCTGAACAAGAGACAGTCTCTCTGATATTAAATCATGGGCTGTAATTTACTCTCATGACTCAGTGGGCATAACAGAATCTGACATATATGATGTATGGGCTCAAAGTTCTGACTAAGAAATGATGTAGATTTTAGAAAAGTTCATTTTTTTTATCTGTTGAAAATGTTTCCTACATTTCTCTCTCTCTCTCTCTCTCTCTCTCTCTCTCTCTCTCTCTCTGTCTCTCTTTCTGTCTCTTACACACAGTTGCTAAAGATATGGATGCCAATTCATCAATTTTAGTGTTAAATTTTCAACACTCAGAGTGGCTTTCTTATTTTCAGTGGTGAAAGTTGAATCACAATGTAATAGAAGTTGTTTATTTTTGTGAAGGAGAAGAAAATGGAGTGAAATCATCCATGGGTTTTTAATGCCAGATTTTCTTATTTAGAAGATTGTTACTGATAATACGGCAGAAAATACATAGCTGTATTAGCAGGGTCATTCAGTCATAAAATTCTCTTAATATGGAAAATGACAGACCCAAGCTGTGTGCTGACAAATAAGGTCAGTGCTCACCTTTTATTCTTATAATTTCTTTTGAAATTCCCATGGAAGGCTGGAAAACTGAATGCACATTCCAGCGATATGTATGATTCTGGAAATAGCATCTCATAAATCATTAACAGGTACCAATTCTTCTAATTTTACTATTTTTACTTTTCTAAAACTGACGGTAGCAAACAGAATTAGGGAATATAATTTCAAATACATGATCCTGTAAAAACTTATCTGTAGAAATCTAAAGGAACATGATGTATAAAAAATTCCAAAATAAACATATGTACTCAAAACATTGCTGACATATTTACTTTTTCACTGAAACCAAAACACCAAATACACATTTACATATTTAAGGATTTCAAATTTAGTTGTCAGTTTAACAAAGCCCAATTTGTTGATTTTTAGCAAAACAGTAAAGTAGAAAATAAAAATAAATTGGCTTGTTCTAACAGTGTCCCAGGGGAATAAATATAGCCACTTTGGTCATTGATGAACTGTCTACAGTGGTGCAGATTAGGCAAATAAATACAAAGATTGCCTTATTTAGCTCAAGCAGGAAAAGAAATATTTTTCTTAATATTTAGTATCCCATGAAGAAGAGGTTGACAATGAAGATACTATATTCAAGAAAGCAAAATCAGTATACTTGGGGAGGGTTTTGTTTAGACTCAAAGGCACATTATCTCCTCCCCCATTTACACCATGAAAGGCCCTCATTAGCTGTTCTTCAAATGTCCAATACAGACATCAACGAGCATTTTACTTCCCAGTTTTAAGGCACCTGATCTGAAGTCATGGCATCCAAAGCTAGCTAACTGACATGTTGTGAGCATGGTTGCTTAATACTTTGTGATATTTTGTTTTTGTTGAATATCAGCAGATCACATGTATTTTTGAGAATTTGCTATTCTTCTTCTTGGTGGTAACTACTGGGATCTACAAAATTCTTTTATTGTTGAATGCTTTCCTCTGACCTGTATATGTGTTCTATGATAAGCACACCAAACCCTATCTATCTGTCTGTCTATCTATCTATCTGTCTGTCTATCTATCTATCTATCATCTATCTATCTATCTATCTATCTATCTATCTATCTATCTATCTAAGCCCTTTCATCTCTAACACTACATTCATTCCATGACTGTGATTGATTTGTACTGGCCCAACTTTTTAAAACTCCTATTAGTAAATTTCTTAATTTATAGTAGTGTTTCTAAAATATGAAATGACATATGACTAAATGAACAAAACCTTATTGTTTTTTTTTTTTGAAAAGTGATCAATTAACAAAACCTTACTGATTAATGTGGTGATAATTCCTTTGAAATTTGGCTTCTGCTTGGGATAAACTCCATTTAACAAAAGGAAAAACTAATTATATATAAACATATTTTTCTTTATAACAGAGATTTTACTGAATGAGTTCAGTCAAAGATGAAAATAGTGACTACGATGTGACACTTAAAATAGTCCATGACTAGATTACAATTGATTTGTTGAACTTGTGGGAAAATAGTTAAGGAGATAGAATTAGCTTTATAGGAAACTTTGGGAAGGATGTATTTAAAACGTATGTGTTAAAATCATAATGAAGAGTTTAAAAACTCTATAGTCCAGGCTGGCTTCGAACTTGTGATATCCTACCTCTGCATTCTTCAGCAAATCCTACTGGTGTGTGCCACCACAACCACACTTGCTAGAAGCCTAGGTAGGCTGCCTGCCTATGGAATTCCTCCACTGTCACAGTGCTATCCAAAAACACTAGGTCTAATCACTCCTATCCTCCTTATTGCCATATCCCAGACTACAATTTATACAGAGACTACTTGCGGGACCAGAAGCCACACCAACAATCAGAATGCCAGGTAGGCTCATACTATGAAGAGAGCACCTGCCTGACACTATCTGGATGGCCACTGGAAACTGTTTAGCTCAGAGACCTAGAGTAGAACCAAACACAACTTGGAAAAAAAATCATTAAAATTACTCTTTTTTTATTTTTATTGAGCTCTACATTTTTTTTCTGTTCCCCTTCCTGCCTCTCCCCTCCCCTTCAACCCTCTCCCAAGGTTCCAGTGCTCCCAATTTACTTAGAAGATCTAGTCTTTTTCTACTTCCCATGTAGATTAGATCTATGTATGTCTCTCTTAGGGTCTTCATTGTTGTCTAGCCTCTCTGGGATTGTGGTGGTTTGTAGGCTCATTTTATTCACTTTATGTTTAAAAACCACTTATGAGTGAGGACATCTGTTAACTATGTTTCTGGGTCTGGTTACCTCACTCAATATGATGTTTTCTAGCTCCATCCATTTACCTGCAAAATTCAAGATGTCATTATTTTTTTTCTGCTGTGTAGTACTCCATTGTGTAAATGTACCACATTTTTCTTATCCATACTTTGGTCCATGGTCATTTAAGTTGTATCCAGGTTCTTTTTATGACAAACAATGCTGCTATGAACATAGTTGAGCATCCTTTGGATATATACCCAAAAGTGGTATTACTGGGTCTTAACAAAGGTTGTTTCCTAATTTTCAGAGAAATTGCCACACTGACATCCAAAGGGGCTGTACCAGCTTGCATTCCCACCAGCAATGCAGGAGTGTTCCATTTACTCCACAACCTTTCCAGCATAAGTTGTCATTAGGGGTTTTGATCTTGGCCATTCTTACATGTGTAAGATGGAATCTCAGAGTTGTTTTGATTTGCATTTCTCTGATGACTAAGGATGTTTAGCATTTCCTAAAGTGTCTTTCAGCCATTTTAGATTCTTCTGTTGAGAGTTCTCTGTTTAGGTCTGCACTCCCACTTTTTTATTCAATTGTTTGTTCTTTAGATGACCAATTTCTTGAGATTTTGTATATTTTGGAGATCAGACCTCTCTGTCTGATGTGGGGCTAGTGAAGATCTTTTCTCATTCGGTAGGCTGTTGTTTTTGTCTTGTTGACAGTGTCCTTTGCTTTAAAGAAGCTTTTCAGTTTTAGGAGGTCTGTGTTGCTGGGGTTATATTTAAGAAGTGGCCTCCAGTGCCAATGCATTCAAGTGTACTTCCCACTTTCTCTTCTATAAGATTCAGTGTAGCTGGCTTTATGTTGAGGTCTTTGATCCATTTGGACTTGAGTTTTGTGCATGGTGATAGATATGGGTCTATTGTCATTCTTCTACATGTTGACATTTAGTTATTCCAGCACTATTTGTTATATATGCTTTCTTTTTTCCATTTGATATTTTTTGCTTCTTTGTTCAAAATCAGGTGTTCGAAGGAGTGTGGATTAATATCTGGGTCTTCTATTAAGTTCCATTACTCCTGTCTGTTCTTATGCCAATACCAGGCTGTTTTCAGTACTGTAGCTCTGTAGTAGAGTTTCAAGTCAGGGATTGTGATGCCTCTAGAAGTTCTTTTATTGTACAGGATTGTTTTGGCTACCCTAGGTTTTTTGCTTTTCCATATGAAGTTGAGTTCTGTTTTTTTGAGGTCTGTGAAAAATTTTGCTGGTATTTTGATGGGCATTACATGGAATCTATAGATTGCTTTTGGTAAGATTGCCATTTTTATTAAGTTAATTCTACCTACCCAAGAGCATGGGATATCTTTCTGGTGTCTTCTTCAATTTCTTTCTTCAAAGATTTAAAGTTCTTGTCATACAAGTCTTCCACGTGTTTTGTTAAAATTACTCTGAGATATTTTATGCTATTTGTGGCTATTGTGAAGGGTGTTGTTTCTTTGATTTCTTTCCCAGCCCTTTTATCATCTGTGTACAGGAGGGCTACTATTTTTTTTTTAGTTAATCTTGTATCCTGCTACATTACTGAAAGTGTTTATGAGTTGTAGAAGTTCCTTGGTAGAATTTGTCTTGTTGATCATGTCATTTGCTTTACTGAAGCTTCTCAGTTTCAGGAGATCCCATTTATTAATTGTTTCTCTCAGTGTCTGTGCTATAGGGGTTATATTTAGGAAGTGGTCATGTGTACTTCCCACTTTCTCTTCTATGAGATTCAGTATGGCTGGCTTTATATTGAGAAATTTGATCCATGTTGACTTGAGTTTTGTGCATGGTGATAGATATGGGTGTATTTTCATTCTTCTACATGTTGATATATAGTTATGCCAGCACCATTTGTTAAATATGCTTTCTTTTTTCCATTTGATATTTTTTGCTTCTTTGTAAAGAAGCAGTTGGTTGAAGATATGTGAATTAATATCCAGTCTTTGATTCCGTTCCATTGGTCCTCCTGTCTCTTTTTATGCCAATACCAAAACTACTCTTAATGATATGCTGTTTTACTCATAAATGGGTGCTTAACCAGAGAATCTTACTACAACAGCTGATGAGAGTAGATGCAGAGGCCCACTGCCAAACACTAGGAATACCCCGTGGAAGAAGGATTGTAGGAGCCAAGAGTGGTCATGAAAACCAAAATAAACTACCCACAGAATTAACTAAGCCTGGCTCAAAGGGGCTTACAAAAGGTGAACTGATAATTACGGGTCTGCATTAGGTCTCTGCATATATGTTGAAATTGTTTAGCTTGGGATTTTTATGGAACTCTTAACATCAGGAGTTGGGGTGCCTGTGACTCTTTTGTCTGCTCTTGGGACCCTTTCCTTCTAATTGGTTGCCTAGCCCAGCCTTTATCTGAGGGTTTATGCCAAATATTATTGCATCTTGCTATGCTTTGTTCAGCTGACCTCCCTGGGAGGAACAGTGGGTTTGAGAGAAAGAGGAGGATGTGGGAAAGAGAAACTATGGTCAGGATGTATTGTATAAGAGAATAAATAAAAATAAAAAAGAGTTGGAAAATCAAGATTTGTTGAAATAGATGATATTAGTTATTTAAATAATATGTCATAAATAAAACCAGATATAGGTCCATATATCTACAGCCTCCTGAATTTTCATAAAGGTACAAAAGCATTCAATTGGATAAAAGATAGCTTTATTAACAAGTGACACTTGGAAAACTGCATATCTACATGCAGAAAAATGAAGCCAACCCTTCCCTCTCTACTTGCACACAGATCAATTGCAAATGGTTCAAAGAGCTCAGTATCAGAACTCAAACTCTGAAACTTCCAAATGAAAGAGAGTAGGTGATATACTTTAGGATATAGGCTCAGGAAAGTATTTTCTTTTTTTTTTATTTTTTAAATTTATTTATTTATTAAGGATTTCTGCCTCGTCCCCACAACCGCTTCCCATTTCCCTCCCCCTCCCCCGATCAAGTCCCCCCCCCTCATTTGCTCGAAGAGCAATCAGGGTTCCCTGACCTGTGGGAAGCCCAAGGACTGCCCACCTCTATCCACGTCTCGTAAGGTCAGCATTCAAACTGCCTAGGCTCCCATTGCCAGACCCAAAAAGAGGAACATGGGATGTACTCACTCATATTTGGTTTCTAGCCATAAATAAAGGACATTGAGCCTATAATTCATGTTCCTAGAGAAGCTAAATAAGGTGAATCCAAAGACAAACACATAGGCATCCTCAGGAATATTAACCTTCATCAGGCGATGAAAGGAGACAGAGACAGAGACCCACATGGGAGCACCGGACAGAAATCTCAAGGTCCAAATCAGGAGCAGAAGGAGAGGGAGCACGAGCAAGGAACTCAGGACCACGAGGGGTGCACCCACACACTAAGACAATGGGGATGTTCTATTGGGATCTCACCAAGGCCAGCTGGCCTAGGTCTGAAAAAGCATGGGATAAATCTGGACTAGCTGAACATAGCGGACAATGAGGAATACTGAGAATTCAAGAACAATTGCAGGAAAGTATTTTCTAAATTGACTTCTAGTCTCCCTTCAAACAAGACGACAATCAGCAAGTCAGACGCCATGAAATCAAAAAGCTTCTGCATTATGAATCAAACTGTTAATACACCGAAGAACTCCACACACAATGGAAAAACAATTTTTTTGCCAGCTGCAGGTCAGACAAAGAACCAGTATTTGTAATGTGCAAGGAACTCAAAAACACTAAACACCAAGACAATATACAAATCAGTTACAAAGTTTCCTATAAAAGCAGACAAAGATTTCTCAGAAGATGAAATTCAAATGACAAATAAATGCATGAAAAAGTGTTCACCAACTTTAGCCACCATGGAGATGCAAACTAAAACCATTTTAAGATTTCATCTTAGCATATAGGTTTCACCCTTCCTCAAAGAAATATCTCCTTGCAATAGAAAGAGGAGAAGTAGATAAAACTACAACGTATCAAAATATAGAGAGTAATTTATCATATGGTGCCCAACCTCAACTGATAGACACATCTACAATATAACTCCTAGACCTAAGGCTCTGACATCATAGAAGAGAGTGTAGCAAGATTGCAAGAGTCATAGGAACAGAAAGTTTGCTGTGAGATTGTTCCCAATCAGGGTTAAAGAAACTATACTGTGAAGTCTCATCAACAAGGCTGCTTATATAAGACCCAGTCAAGCATAACTTACGCTAACATGGAAGGAGGAAATCTCATGAGACCTCAATCCTACTCAAAGAATTAGAGAAAACTACGAGGGAGTGACAGCCAAGAAAGCAGGCCAGACCCAGAGACCTCTGTGGGACTGGACGCAAGTCAGTAACTTCTACTGGAGCAGCTCTTGCAGAAACAGGTACCAGAGAGTGACTGCCAAGGGAACAAGCCCAAGCCACAGATTTCTGTGGGAGCAGGCCTGAGCCAGGGACATCTATCTGCTGGAGAATGCCTGAAAAATCAACCTCCACCAGAGCAGGCCCAAGGCAGCGACCTCCACAGAAGGCACAAGGTATTGACCACCAAGGAAGCAAGCCCAAGATAGAGACCTCAGCGGGACCAGCCCAAACCAGGGACCTCGACAAAAATAGTCTTAAGTCACTGACCTCTGCTGGAGCAGGCTTGAGCCAGACAGCAATCTCCGCCATGGCAGACCCAAGCCAGCAAACTCAGGAGGAGCAGCCTCAAGCAAGAAACCTTCTTGGAAGCAAGACCAAAGACCACTGGGATTGAAGAGTGACCACTAGGGGCACCAAGATACATCTGTGAATAACACGTGACCTCTGGAGTAGCTAGAACCATGCTCCTGACTGTACCACAGGAGAAAGCATCTGAGCCTTGGATCCACTGGTACCTGGATGATTGATCACCAGAGACACAACATCAACTACACTAATCAGAGGAAAAGATGGATAGACAAGGTATAAACATACTCATCCCCACAAAGAGCATAAAACATCAACAAAAACTAGTGGCTCTACAACAGCAAGACTTGAACACTCCAATATAGATGAAGCAGAAGAAAATGACCTAAAATATAACTTCAGAAAAATGTTTTCATTTTAAAAATGAAAAATTCCCTCAAAGAAATGAAGGAAAGGACAAACAAAAAATTGGAAGAAATCAACAAATCCCTTATATAAACCCAGGAAACAAAGCAATCAAACAGATAGAAGTGATTCAAGACTTGAAAACCAAAATAGAGACAATAAATAAAATACAAACTGAGGGAATTCTGGAAATGGAAAATATAAGAAAAAAAATGATCAGAAACCAAAATTCGAGCATAAACAACAGAAAACCAGAGATGGAAGAGAGAATCTTAAGTGCTGAAAATACAGTAGAGGAAATAGACTCATCAAAGAAAACATTAAATCTAACAAAAGCTTAATACGCAATATCCAGGAAAAAAACTAAAGCTAAGCAAAATATGGATAAAAGAAGTCCAACTCAAAAGGACAGCAAGTATATTCAACAAAATCATAGGAGAAAAATTTCCTAACATAAATAAAGATATGCCTATGAAGATACAAGAAGCTTACAGAACACTAAATAGACTGGATCAAAACCAAAAGTCCCCTTACCACAAAATAATCAAAACACTAAAGATACAGAATAAAAAAAAAATATTAAGAGCAGAAAAGGAAAAAGGCCAAGTAGCATAAAAGGCAGACCTATCAGAATTACACCTGACTTCACAATTGAAACAGTGAAAGCCAGAAGGTCCTGGTCAAGCATTATGCAGACATTAATGGACCATGAATGCCAGCCCACACTACTATACCCAGCAAAACTTTCAGTCACCACAGACTGATAAAACAAGATATTTCATGACAAAACTAGATATAACCAATACCTGGCCATAAACCCAGCTCTACACAAAGTACTAGAAGGAAAACTGCAACCCAGGGAAGGTATCTACATTCACAAAATTACAGACAATAGATGGTCTTACAGTAGCAAATTCCAAAAAGGGGAAAACACTCACAATAATATTACCAACAACAAAAGCTAAAATAACAGGAACTAGCAATCATTGGTCATTAATATCATTTAATATAAAGGAACTCAACTTACCTATAAAAAGGCACAGGCTAACAGATTAGGCATGAAAACAGATTTGCTCCTTCTGCTGCATATAAGAATTACACCTCACCCTCAAAAACAGACATTGCCTCCGAGTAAAGGGTTGGGAAAATTTTTTCCAATCAAATGAACCGAAGAAACAAGATGGTATAGTTATTCTAATATCTAATAAAATAGACTTCAAACTAAAACCAATCAAAATAGACAAAGAAGTACATTTCATATTAGTCACAGGAAAAAACCCATCAAGAGGAAATCTCAATACTGAACATATATGCCCCAAATATAAGGGTACCCTCATATGTAAAAGAAACACTACTAAAAGTTAAATCACACATTAAACCTCAGGCACTAATATTGGGAGACTTCAAGACCCCACTCTCACCACTGGACAGGT
Organism: Microtus oregoni; assembly: GCF_018167655.1. Classification (NCBI taxonomy): domain Eukaryota; kingdom Metazoa; phylum Chordata; class Mammalia; order Rodentia; family Cricetidae; genus Microtus; species Microtus oregoni. The sequence continues at coordinate 19,238,193 of NW_024543093.1, read as the reverse complement.
CTATCAGACAGAAAATTAACATAGAAATAAGGGAACTAACAGATGTTATGAATCTAATGGATTGAACAGACATCTCTAGAATATTCCATCCAAACATTAAGGAATATACTTTCTTCTCAGCACCTCATGGAACTTCTCAGATATTGACTTCATACTAGGTAAAAAAGCAAACCTCCACTGATACAAAAAAAATTTGGAATAACCCCATGTATCTTATCGGATCACCATAGCTTAAAATTAGAATTCACCAGCAACACTAATTTCAGAAAGCCTACAAATTCATGTGAAGGCGTAAGTCACAAACAATGCCACACCAATTTGGGGTTATGATTATTAGGGTGGTATTTATTTAAAGGGGAAAAAACTTACAGATCACTGTCCCAGGCAACAGCCCTCTATGCAACCAGGAAAGGAGTCTAGTCACCGGTGGAGCAGGAAGTGAAGAGAGAGAGGAGAGGGAAGTGGCCGCTTTTTTAAAGTGCGCCCCAATGGGCTGGTATCTCAGCAGTGATAGGCTGGAGGAGTGGGAGGACCTCCTGCAACACCTCCCCCTTTTGTTTAAATAAGAGAGTTCTAAACCTACTATGAAATTATATACAATAAATACAAATATCCTATTCTAACTAGCTTAGGTCTTGTATAATAAATAACTTGGCCAAGTCATGAGAGAAAGTAACTACATTTATATAGTCTTCAACCCCATCAAAGATCTGAGAAGGGAAATAATGTTACCTGGGTAATTAGGAAGTTCAGTAAAACAACTTCCAAAACATGCAACAAATCACAGAGACAACTGGCTACCTGGGCAATCACCCAAAATCACGTTAGCAGCGTTGAAGCAACCAACTTTGGCTAAGGCCTAACATAACTGACATACCATTTTCAAAGGCAAACAACTTTTCAAAACTATCTTACCCTGTCTTGGCAGGATATGACAGCCCTGTTTTATCCATTGATGCACGCTCTGTATCTTTGTCAGTCGTTGAGGTATGGGCATTTCTTTGCCCCAAGGCCAGTTCTGCCAAAAAGAAGGCTCCAGGTGGAGTGTCTTTGGTGCTCAACATTCTCTCGGGAATAGAGTGGTGTTGCCAGGAGCAATTGTGTCTCACTACCACAAAACTCTGAGTTAGATTAAAGGCCATTTTCTACAGCTCTTTGAAGAAGTGGAAGATTATCTATCTATACTGAGTATAATCTCTATATATCTAAAGAACCTGATTAGTCTATTATAAATGACAAACTTAGATGACTATTAGTCTATATAAATCTCAATATCTATCTAACTTAAAGACTAAGACAATAAACGACTGTGAAACAAATGAGGACAATGACCTCCAAATATAAACAATGTACAAATATACATTGCAGTAGGTAAATATATATCAATACACAAATATTATATAAGTATCTTAATCAGAGGTAGAAATGTACACTGCAATATGGTAAATATATACTAAATATATATATATATATCAATACAATATATGTCAATATATAAAAAATGTTTTAAACAGAGGTAGAAACATGCATGCGTACAATAGTCAATATAATTTAACTTTGTATCAATATACAAGAATCTATACCAATATATTTGTCTAAAGACAGTAACTCACAATTACAAATCTATTATCCCATCATCCCTCTTTTTTTTTTTCAAAATGATCCCTGAGCTTATAAAATTCCTCCCCCAACCATCAATCATATACTAATTATAATCAACCCCTAAATGATGTCCCTAAACCCAAGGGCAAACTTTACTGGGAGAGGGGACGTCGTTCTCTAGAATTACTTCCAGCTGTCATAGGGGCGACGTTCTTTCTGGGGGATCCTGTGAAAGTAAAATGATGGTTAAATTTCAAGATCAATGTCTTTTAAAATTGCAAATAGTCTCTGAGTATTTTTGTGCAGGTCTGGCCAAAATGTTGTATAAGATGTGTACCATTTCTGCTAACCATGTTGGAACTGTCTTGTGCAGGTGGTACCCAAAGCAGGTCTTGTAGTAGCGCTATCAGTATCATGACGTCATATCAACCAGGTGGAGTTGTTGTTATGGGGCCCCATGTTTTTCCTGGAAACTTCAAATGTCACTTCAGGAAAAACTCATTGTTCATTATGAAAAACTTAAACATTAATTATATAGACATATATAGACATATATATATATATATATATATATATATATATATATATACATATTCACTGAAAGGCATGATAGATATGTTCAATGAAAAGTATGATAGATATGAAGAAAAGCAAAGATGTTTTCTAAACTCATATTTCTTTCTGTCCCATAATCATGGCTCTTGACATGAGACAGAAACTCCAGATGACTCAGAAAAGAGCAAACCACGCGGCAGAGACTACGTGGGCCTGTGGAGTTTAAATCCACGTGGGGAGGCCAAGGCCGCCTGTGGCTGAGGAAGGGAGGGCTCTGGCCAAGCCGAACTAGCGCCCGCCAAGCCGAACTCGCGGCTGTGATTGGGGAAAGGAGAGGTTCTAAAACCAAACTTTGGGTGACAAAATGAAGGCATAAGTCACAAACAATGCCACACCAATTTGGGGTTATGATTATTAGGGTGGTATTTATTTAAAGGGGAAAAAACTTACAGATCACTGTCCCAGGCAACAGCCCTCTATGCAACCAGGAAAGGAGTCTAGTCACCGGTGGAGCAGGAAGTGAAGAGAGAGAGGAGAGGGAAGTGGCCGCTTTTTTAAAATGAAAGAGACCAAGCCCCAATGGGCTGGTATCTCAGCAGTGATAGGCTGGAGGAGTGGGAGGACCTCTTGCAACATTCATGGAAATTAAACAATGCTCACTTAAATCATCAATGGGTCAAGGAAGTAATAAAAGAAGAAATAAAAAACTTCCTAAAATTCAATGAAAATGAAAACACTAATGACCACACAACATACCCAAATTTATGGAACACAATGAAAGTTAAGAGGAAAATTTATAGCACTATATGCCTACATAAAGAAGATGGAAAAATCACACACTAGTGAGTTAACAGAACACCTGAAAACTCTAGAACAAAAAGAAGCAAACTCACCCAGGAGGATTAGATGGCAGGAAATAATCAAATTGAGATCTGAAATCAACAAAAATAGAAACAAAAAAAAACAATAAAAAGAATTAATGAGACCAAGAATTGGGTCTTTAAAAAGCCAACAAAATCACCCTTAATCCAAACTAACCAAAAGAGAGAGAATGTTAAAATTAACAAAATTGGAAATGAAAAGGAGACATGACAACAGAGACAGAGGAAATCCAGAGAATCATTAGATCATCTTTTGAAAACCTGTACTCCACAAAATGGGAAAAGTTAAAATAAATGGACAATTTTCTGCATAAATATCATTTACCAAAATTAAGTCAAGACTAGAAAAGCAAATTAAATAGACCTATAACTGCTAAAGAAATAGGGTCATTAAAAAAATCCCAACCAAAAAAAAAAACCAGCATCAGATGGTTTCAGCACAGAATTCTACAAGATTTTCAAATAAAAACTATTACGAATACTCCTCAAATGATTCCACACAATAGGAACAGAAAGAACATTGCCAAACTCTTTTTTATGAAGCTACACTTACTCTGATACCCAAACTACACAAAGTCATTACTAAGAAAGAGAATTACAGACCAGTCTCACTCATGAACATTGGTGTAAAAATGCTCAATAAAATACTGGCAATACAAATTTAAAAACACATCAGAAAAATCATCCACCATAATCAAGTCGGCTTCATCCCAGAGATACAGGGATTGTTCAACATACAAAAATATGTCAATGTAGTCTTCCATATAAACAAACTGAAGGAAAAAAAAACCCAAACCACATGATTATCTCATCATATGCTGAAAATACAAAATACAACATCCCTTCATGTTAAAGGTCTTGGAAAGAGCAGGGATACAAGGAACATACCTAAGCATAATAAAGGCAATACAGCAAACCAACAACCAACATCAAACTAAATGGAGAGAAATCAGGAATAAGGCAAGGTTGTCCATTCTCTCCATATCTATTTAAATTGTATTTTAGGTTCTAATTAGGGCAATAAGACAACAAAAGGAGATCAACAGGATTCAAATCAGAAAAGAAGAAATCAAGCTCTCACTATTTGGCAAAGATATGAAAACTTACATAAGTGACTCCAAAAATTCTTCAAAGGAACTTCTACAACTCATGAGTGCCTTCAGTAATGTAACAGGATACAAGATTAAATCAAGAAAATTTGTAGACCTCCTGTACACAGATGATAAATGGGCTGTGAAAGAAATCAGAGAATCAACACCCTTAACAAGAGCCACAGATAACATAAAATATCTTGGAGTAACTCTAACTGAACAAGTGGAAGACCTGCATTACAAAAACTTTAAATCTTTGAAAAAAATGAAGAATACACCAGGAAGTGGAAAGATCTCTCATGCTCTTGGGTAGGTAGAATTAACATGCTAAAAATGGCAATCTTACCAAAAGTAATCTACAGATTCAATGCAATGCCCATCAAAATCCCAGAAAATTTTTTCACAGACCTCAAAAAAAAAATACTCAATTTCACATGGAAAAGCAAAAGACCCAGGATAGCCAAAACAATCCTGTACAACAAAGGAACTTCTGGAAATATCAGAATCCCTAAACATGAACTCTACTACAGAGCTACAGTACTGAAAACAGCCTGGGATTGGCAATAAAACAGACAGAAGGACCAATGAAACCAAATTGAAGACCCAGATATTGATCCACATTCCTATGAATACCTGATATTTGACAAGAAGCATAAAGTTTAAAAATAGAAAAACAAAAGTATATTCAACAAATGTTGCTGTCATAACTCAATATGAACATGTAGAAGAATTAAAATAGGTCCATATCTATTGCCATGCATAAAACTCTAGACCAAGCAGATCAATGATCTCAACTTACATGCAACCAGAGTGAACCTCATAGAAGATAAAATGGGAAGTACACTTGAACGCATTGGCACAAAAGACCACCTCCTAAATATAACATCAGAAGCACAGATACTGCAAAAAACAATTAATAAATAATAAACTGAGAAGCTTCTATAAAGCAAAGGACATGGTCAACAACACAAAATGGCAACCTACAGAAAGGGAAAAGATTTTCACCAACCTCTCATAGGACAGGCGGATGATTTCCAAAATGTACAAAAACTAAAGAAATTGCTCATCAAAAGAACAAATAATCCAATAAAAATGAGGTACATACCTAAACAGAAAACTCTCAACAGATGAATCTAAAATGGTTGAAAGATATTTTAAAAAACCCTCGAAATCCTTAGCTATCAGAGAAATGCAAATTAAAAAAACTTTGAGATTCTATCTTACAACTGTAAGAATGGCCACAATCAAAAACACTGTTGACAACTTATGCTGGAGAAGATATGGGATAAAGAGAACACTCTTTCATTGTTGGTGGGAGTGCAAGCTGGTATAACCACTTTGGATTTCTCTGAAAATTAAGAAATAACATTCCTCAAGTCCCAGCAATACCACTTTTGGCTATATACCCAAGGGATGCTCAGTCATACCATGAGGATATATACTCAGCTATGTTCATAACAACATTATTTGTTATAGGCAACACTTTGAAACAACCTAAATACCTCTCTCATGAAGAATGAATGAGGAAAATGTGGCACATTTACACAATGGAGTACTACACAGCAGAAAAAAAAATAATGACTTCTTCAAATCTGCATGTAAATGGATGGATCTAGAAAACAATCCTCCTGCAAGAGCAGTCCACTCTCTAAGCTACTGAGCCTCTTCATCCTTGTTTTCATTCATCCTTAAAACTTCCACTCAGATTTTATACTCTTTATGAAACTATTTCTCCTTCTTTCTTGTCTTGTGCTAATCATTCACTTCTGTTTACTGGCTGCAGCCATATCATTTGTCCGGTGTCTCCCTATCAATTTTTATTATCTATCATAATATCACTTATTCTGTTCCACAAGTTAACAGTCAGGAATTTAAGTGTTTGTGGTGGTTTGAAAGAAAATGGCTCCCAGAAGGAGTGGCACTGTTAGGAAATGTAGCCTTATTGGAGCAGGTGTGGTCTTTTTGGAGGAAGTGTATCACTGTGGCAGCATGCTTTGAGGTCTTAGATGTGCTCAAGCCACACCCAAGGAGTCAGACCACTTCCTATTGCTTGCCTATCAAGATGTGGCATTCTCAACACCGTGTCTTCCTGCACAATACCACACTAATCCATAATGATAATAGACAAAACCTCTGAAAATGTAAGCCACTCTAATTCAATGTTTTTTTCTTTATAAGAGTTGCTATGGTCATGGTGTCTCTTCACAGCAATATAAACCCTAAATACAACAATGTTAAATATTGCAACTTAGATGTAGTACCAAAAGACAACACTGAATGCTAAAGTTCAACATACAGAAAGCAGAAACCTGATGATAGAAAGGAATGTCTCTACAAGTACACACGTAAATAATTTTAACAAAACTTTTCCAAGGGAGCACACTAAACTTTCCCATACCTATCAACCAAGACACAAATGCGATCAAGGTCATGTAGCATTTGCTACAACTGTCTATCTTTGCATTCATGTACCTCTGTGGAAGACTCTTAAGGTTGATCAAAAGTATCACTTTTGGTGCCATTTAATATTAAGTTCATATTTAACTTTGCATGCTCACCTAAAAAATAAAGGCTTATCACTGATACTTTCAATAAAATAGCAATAAGTTCCATTCACTGCAGACTTGCTTCTATCTCTTGAATCATTTTCAATCTTTCTGTGACCCATTCACTCTTTTCTTTATTCCTGTTATGATAATGAATTTTTGTGAAAGTACAATACACATTCTGATTTTTTTCAGTTTCAAGTCACTAACACCCATGCCTGTGCTATTAATTAAGTTGGCTGTGAATCTTGATTAGATTTAGATTCAAGGTTTGATTTCATTTATTTTTCAAGTGTACTTTGTGGATCTTTCTGTGTGTCATATTGCTTCATGTATCCAGGCCACAGTGACTACTCACTTCGTCTTTATTGATGTTCAGGATAATTATTGAAGACAGGACCTGGCATTCTAACCCCATCATTATGAAATATCTCTTGAGCTCTCAGCTTATGTTTTCATTAATTTATAATCATTGTCTAAATCCATTATTTATTTCATTAGGAATTACAAAACAGAGATTTTTTTATTGTATAATTTCTTCCACATTTCTACCTAGAATCTTCGTCGAAAAAGGAGACTTTCCTTCAACAGTCAGAGCCCTTTGCTTTTCTTGAAGACAGCACATAACATGGTGGTGTCTTTCCTGTCTTAATAGCTAATATTCAGACTTGCTGCCTTGGTCCTTCCAAGGACAACCTGGGAAGCATAGCTCTCCTAGTTCTGTCTTTTAAGATTCATTTTGAACTGATGTTTTTGTATTTGATGTGCTTTAATTAGCTACATTTAACAGAACTTTGATGCACAAACTGCTCCTCCTTTTACCAAATAGGCCTTGCAGTTTTTTTTTTTTTTTTTTTTTTTTTTTTTTTTTTTTTTTTTTTTTTTTTTTTTTAATCTTTGTCCACTAATGTGGACAAAGCTCCCAAGGTCCCAATGAGGAGCGGAAGGAGGGAGAAGATGAGCAAGGAAGTCAGGACCACGAGGGGTGCACCCACCCACTGAGACAGTGGAGCTGATCTATTGGGAGCTCACCAAGGCCAGCTGGACTGTGACTGAAAAAGCATGGGATAAAACCGGACTCTCTGAGCACGGCGAGCAATGAGGGCCGATGAGAAGCCAAGGACAATGGCACGGGGTTTTGATCCTACTTCAGGTTCTGGCTTTGTGGGAGCCTAGCCAGTTTGGATGTTCACCTTCCTAGACATGGACGGAGGGGGGCGGACCTTGGACTTTCCACAGGGCAGGGAACCCTGACTGCTTTTTGGACTGGAGAGGGAGGGGGAGAGGAGTTTGGGAGAGGGGAAGAAGGGTGGGAGGAGGGGGAGGGAAATGGGAGCCTGGGAGGAGGCAGAAACTTTTTTTTTCCTTTTCTCAATAAAAATTATATATATATATATATATATATATATATATATATATATATATATATATAAAGAAAAAGGCTGAGTAAGCTAACATAAGCAAGTCAGCAAGAACTCCTCCAAGGTCTCTGCATCAGCTCCTGCCTTCAGGTTCCAGTCCTGTTTGAGTTCCTGCCTTGACTTCCTTTGGTGATGAACTACAACATGGAAGTGTAAGCCAAATGAATCCTTTCCTTCCCAACTTGCTTTTGGTCATGGTGATTCATCATAGCAATAGTAACCCTAAGACAAAGTACACACTGATATTTCTTTAATTTTTTGAAAAGTGTATTCTTACTTATTTGGTGTGGGAGAGGGTACACGTGGCATAAAAGGTGGGGAGATCATATGAGCCCTTCTACTATCTGAGTCCCAGGGTCCCTAGGATTTCCATCAAGCTTCCCCTAGGCCCCACAATTACATATTCTAGTTGTAGTTTAAAGTATTTTATTTAATTTCTTTAGTTTTTAGCTATAGATCAATTTTCTTTTGCAACAAAAACTTTTGGCTGTTGAAACCAATGAGATCTAACTGCATTTTTATTATAACATAAAATTAATTAGATTAAATGTGATAATATTAATCTAACTACCACTGAAAATTATGCCACATAACATAGCATACATCGCTAGGCATTTTAAAATAAAATAAAATTTATCTCATCAGATTGCATGGTATAAATGTATAAATGCACACAAAATAATTCATATTTCTTTGCATTTATATAAAAACTTGACATGTTGCCAAATATGAAGTAAACATTCTCTCTCTCTCTCTCTCTCTCTCGCTCTCTCTTTCTGTCTCTCTCCCTTTCTCTCTCTCTCTCTCTCTCTGTGTCTCACCATTAGATGAATCAAAAAAATTATCTTTCATCTACTGTGTATATAGGCAGTCATGAAGATACCCCCGAGTAAGAAAAATAAAATAAAACAGGCAAGATTTAGGAAGTTAGATATATATTAACTTTGAGGGAAAAAGAGGAATGATTTCCCAGAATGATCAACACATGGGTCTGAGAGCTCAAATAATCCAGGCTGAAACAGTCAATCTAGGCTTCAGGTAGGGAAACAGAAAAAAAAAAAAAAAAAAAAACAAGCCATATACTCCATGGGCAGTTTATGTAGAATGCCTGGGAGTATGGAACAAGTTAGATACAATAATGACTTCCTGTAGAAAAAATTGAGACACATTGCTAGAGAGCCAAAAGCTCTCATTTGTTTTATGGAAATGACATCACAGAAGAGTCTTTGGGTCTACACTCAGCATTCCCAAGCTGATGACAGTTTAGCATTGCCAAATGAATTCTAACATTAGCATCAACACACGGGTAAGGCATGATTGTGAGAAACCATATGAACTATTCATCACACCAACTACATGAAATGTAGAGAGTGGAACTGTCAAAGGAAAGGGAAACAGGCAGAATGAAATGAAGACACTGTCTTTTAAATAAAGAATTTAGTGCATATTTCAGTACACAGAGGGACTTTACAATCATAAAAATCACTGGAGCAGAAACTATTAAAATGTGTCATTTCATTGAATTGGGATCAAAGTGAGATGGGTCAGATAACTGTTGCATGTTTTTTAAAATGATGATTTACATACTCATGTGCATGAAAAGCATTGCAATGAAGATTGATACTTATTTGGTGGTTTTGGATGATAGATAGACCTGTTTAAGAAATGTAATTCACAAAACTAAATGAGGTAAAATACCTTCCAGGATGCCAACTAAAGATTAAATTGTTGAATGTAGTATAAGAAAAGATGGTAGAAATGAAAATTAGAAAGTACACCATTGTGAGTAGTGGGCATTCTCATGTGAGTGTATGATATAAATGAAATAGAAGTAGAAAAAAGCCAACATAACTGACAGAATCTGAATGCAAGTGTAGAAGTGCTTTACTCATTTTTTTAAAATACTGGATATTTTCATACAATATATTTTTAATACAGCTTACCCTCCCTCAATTTCTCCTAGATCCTGACTCACCAAAATGAGAATCAAATTTAATAGAAAGCTATATTGAGACATATCTAAAGCAATGAACGCAATTATAAAATGACAGTAGAAGGGAAGAAAGAGAGTTTACATTGGGGTGGGGAGGGATTCTAGTGAATATCTTGTGTCAGGTTTCTTTTTCCAGATGACAAATAAAGACTGGGCTGTGTTAGAACTTTCTATTTTCCAAAATAATAGTATATGTTTGTATCTTTATAAATCTGGATGAGCAAAACTAATGATCAGAGATTTTGAGATGAAAGCAAGTTGTTCATATATGAAATAGCCATAAAAAGTAATTGCATATGTGTGTATATTTGCATATTTATATGCACACATGTAATGCAAGCTCAATAGGGGATAGCTAGTCACTGCTCTGACTTCAAAATAGTTTGCTCCCAGGACTCACGTAGTGGAGGCTAAGGGTGCTACTGAGTTGGTGGACTATGTTGTGATGGGGCCTGATGTGAGGAATAAGTTGTACAGTCCAGAAGGGAATTATGCTGGTCTCGAAGAATGAGTTGTTTCTCTTAAGAGTAGATTAAGATAGAGTGAGGCTGCCCAAACCTCTTGGCCTCATTGCAGAGGGTTGGTGCTGTTTTTATCTCTTTATCGTGCTGTGACCCAATCAAGGATCTTCACCCAAAGCCAGACGGCCCCACTCTCAGACCTGATCTTCAACCTCCAATAATACTGAACTAAGAAATGCTTCCAGCCTTCAGCAAGTATTTTGCTATGGCAGCAGAAAACAGATTAGCTTAGTCATGGTGAAAGGTCTGAGAATTATTTAGCTGGCATCCGAGCTAAGGGAATGTAAAGGATGGGAGGACATGAGAGCTGTTTGTTTTCCTAACTTTGCAAAAGACAGTAAGTCACAGAACCAAGAAGAACCACCCATTCCAAATAAAATAAATGGAAAAGATCAGCTGATAAAAGCATAAGGAAACTGGCAAAGGCCAAGTCTGAAGAAAAGGAGCGCAACAAAGATGACACCATAAGCTATCAACCCGTCACCTCTCAGCAACATCTGTGAAAGACAGTGTCCCCAAATAGCTGATAGTACACAGCTGGCAACCTGGAAACACACAAAAATGAGGTGGAAAGATATGTTAAACATGTTCAGTGATAGCACTATAATACTTTATGGAATTTATAGGTAACATATCTACATAACTTGTTAATATTATTGAAATAAAACTGATCTTTCTCTTCCCCCACCCCCTTTCCTATTTTTTAACATTTATTTTTTTATTATATTATATGAGTCTCTCACTGTGTGTGTGTGTGTGTGTGCGCACATGCCATGGACAATATGAAGAGATCATAGAACAACGTGTGGGAGACACAAATTTCTCCCCCACCACCCTGGACTTGCCTTTTTTCCCAATATCACCAGCCAGAGGTGGTGCTGCATGCCTGCATTCCTAGCACTTGGCGGGCAGAGGTAAATAGATCTCTTACTTAGTGGCCAGCCTCTTCTACAGAGAGAGTTCCAGGACAGTCAGGGCTACACAGAAACCCTATCTCAAAACAAAACCCAAACATAACAAAAACCAACCAAACAAGGACTTCACACTTTTAAGTCCTTAGTTAGTGCTTGAAAAATCTGGTTTAGTTTTCCTTTGTATTACCGACTTAAAGCTTTTCATCATTTTCATTTCTTAATGAAAACAAAGCTTTAAATTTACCCCCATATCTTTTTTTCTGCTTCAATCTTCTGTTTGCCTCTTCAACCACATCTTCTGGAACCTGGACATGCCTGAGGGGAAGGAGTGGCTCATGTACTGTTAATCGTCACTGCCTGGAAGCTGTCTAGATCCCCCAATATTTTTTTGTTTTGAAAATTTAGTTCATCTTTCATGGATGTTTTCTGCAGACAGTTTTGGCTTATAGTGCAAAGTCTGCAGTTAACAAAAATGCCTTATGCACATACACAATTTACAAACTATTCTCTATGCCTTTAAATTTTCCTTTTTTCCCCAAAGGAATAAACAGTAAACAGCAGAACATATAAAGCTACAACATAAACAATGCAACATAAGAAGAAAGCATATGGGAAATTAAGTGATAAAGAAAAGAATTATATCATATGAAATTGTCGATACGAGGCAAGAGAATAACTTTCTTTTGTGTGGTCAGGAACTGGACCTAGTTTCTTGCAAATGCAAAGTAAACATTCTACCACTGAGTTATATATAACTACAGATACAGAAGCATTACTTACAAGGTTAAAAAGATGAGCACATAGAATTAAAAATTTAAATCAATCTACAGTTCCTAGGAAGCACACATAAAAGAGAATAACTCAGCTGAAAGGAAACCTGAATACACAACACATTAGTAAAAGTTAAAGATTTGAATTAAATCTCAAAATAAAAGTTCTCAAAATAAAAGACAAAATACAAAATAAAATATTGTATTAATTACACATCTGAATAGCCCTTGTAAATGATTTTTTTCACAGTGACTATGAGATCAATGTGACTCTTCAAAATTCACACAATGAAAAGTCATTCGAAACAGGTTGGTGTTAAGAGGTAGAGCTTTTGGGAGGTGATTGGTCCATGCAAATAAATGTCTCTTGAAGGGATTGGTACCCTTGAGGAGAACCCAAAAATGCTCTTCAATGTTCTACTCTGCATAGATGCAAAGGGATGGGAAAAGTAAAACCCATACCCAAACCTGCTCACAACAGCATCTTAATCTTTATGTCCAGAACCTGACCGTGACAACATCTTCATCTCTATGTCCAGAATCTGACCATGACATCTGCATCTCTATGTCCAGCATCTTCATCTCTAAATCTAGTCTCTGAAGTTGGAACAATGTATTTGTTTGTTTGTTTATGCCACCCAATCTAGGGTATTTTGTGATAGAGCCAGAACAAAACCTAACAAAGCAAAGAAATAACTGCTAAATTGCACAGATATACCAAGACTTTTAAGAAAAAAAAATACTTGGCAAATTGTGTTGTTTTTTCTGTTGAAAGCTTTTTTATTTTAAATTTTATTTAATTGTTATTGCTTTTACTGAGCTATATATTTTTCTCTGCTCCACTCCTTTCCTCTCTACTCCCCTTTTATCCTCTTCCTTGGTCCCCAAGCTTCCAATTTTCTCAGGAGATCTTGTCTTTTTCTAATTCCCATGTATATTAGATACAAATATGTCTCTCTTAGGGTCCTCATTGTTGTCTATGTTCTCTGGGATTGTGAACTTTATGTCTAAAGGCCACTTATGAGTGAGTACATATATTTGTCTTTCTGGGTCTGGGTTACCTCATTCAATATGATGGTTTCTAGCTCCATCCATTGTATAATTTCCATGATTTTTTTGGGCATTCTGAACTTAGTGTTGCTGTTAAATTCTTATTTTAAGCTATGGTGATCTGATAAGATATATGGGATTATTCCAATTTTTTTTGTATCAGTGGAGATTTGCTTTTTTTTTTTTTTTTTTTTTACCTAGTATGAGGTCAATATCTGAGAGGTTCTAAGAGGTGCTGAAAAGAAGGCATATTCTTTAATGTTTGGATGGAATATTTTATAGGTGTCTGTTAAGTCCATTTGACTCATAACATCTCTTAATTCCCTTATTTCTATGTTAATTTTCTGTCTGATTGACCTGTCCAGTGGTGAGAGTGGGGTCTTGAAGTCTCCCACTATTAGTGTGCAGTGTTTAATGTGTGATTTAACTTTTAGTAGTGTTTCTTTTACATATGAGGGTGCCCTTATATTTGAGGCATAGATGTTTAGTATTGAGATTTCATTGGTGTAAGAGGACCTCCTGTCCTTGTGTTGCTTTCATTGGTTAATAAAGAAACTGCTTTGGACCCTTTATAGGGAAGAACTTAGGTAGGCAGAGAATACAAAACTAAATTCTGTCAGAAAGAAAAGAGAGGTGGAGAGTTAGCCAATCAGAAGTTAGAGCTCTTGAGCCAAGCAGTATTTTAATTAACACAATTTCTGTGTGGTTATTTTGGGGCTAAGCTAGCCTGGCGGCCGGGATGAACAAGCGGGCCCTCTCCTTACAACATTTCCTTTTGATGGTTTTTTCCTTTGAAGAATATGAAATGTCCTTCTTTGTCTATTTTTATTGATTTTAGTTTGAAGTCTATTTTTTTTTTTATATTAGGATAGCTACAACTTGTTTTTTAGGTCCATTTGATCGGAATTTTTTCCCCCAACCCTTTACTCTGAGGGGAAGTTTGTCTTAGAGGCTGAGGTGTATTTCTTGTATGCAACAGAAGAATTGAATCTGTTTTCATATCCAATCTGTTAGCCTGTGTCTTTTTATAGGTAAGTGAATCCATTTATATTAAGGGACGTTAATGACCAGTGATTGCTAGTTCCTGTTATTTTAGCTTTGGTTGTTGGTGATATTATTGTGTATGTTTTTCCCTTCTTTGGGATTTGCTGATGTGAGACCATCTACTTTCTGTGTTTTTGTGGATGTAGCCAACTTTTGGGTTGGAGTTTTTCTTCTAGTACTTTGTGTAGGACTGGGTTTGTGGCTAGGTATTGGTGAAAATTAGTTTTGTCATGGAATATCTTGTTTTATCAGTCTGTGGTGATTGAAAGTTTTTCTGGGTATAGTAGTCTGGGCTGGCATTCATGGTCCATTAATGTCTGTATAATGCTTGACCAGGACCTTCTGGCTTTCTTTGCTTCAATTGCGAAGTTAGGTGTAATTCTGATAGGTCTGCCTTTTATGCTACTTGCCCTCTTTCCTTTTCCACTCTTAATATTCCTTCTTCATTCTTTGTGTTTAGTGTTTTGATATTATGTGACAAGAACACTTTTGTTTTTGATCCAGTCTATTTGGTGTTCTGTAAGTTTCTTGTGTCTTCATATGCACATCTTTCTTTATCTTAGGAGAGTTTTCTTCTATGGATTTGTTGAATATACTTTCTGTGCTTTTAAGTTGGACTTCTTCTTCTATCCCTATTATCCTTAGCTTTGGTCCTTTCATGATGTCCCACATTTCCAGAATATTTTGAGTTAAGCTGTAGTTATATTTAATATTTTCTTTTACTAATGAGTTTGTTTCCTCTATTGTATCTATAATGCTTGAGTTTCTCTTTTCCGTCTCTTATATTCTGCTGTTTATGTTCTTGCATTTTTGGTTTCTGATCATTTTCTTATATTTTCCTTTTCCAGAATTCCCTCAGTTTGTGTTTTCTTTACTGCCCCTATTTCTTTGTTCAAGTCTTGAATCATTTCTTTCATCAGTTTGATTGCTTTTTCTTGGTTTTCTTTAAGTATTTGTTGATTTCTTCCATTTTTTTTTGTCCCATCCCCCCAGGTTTCTGGCGCAGGCCTGCCCCTGTGGAGGTCACCATCTTGAGCCTGCTCCAACTGAGGTTGCTGACTCTGGCCTGTTCCCACAGATGTCACTGGCTTGGGCCTGTTCCTGCAAGAGGTCTCTGGTTCAGGTCTGCTCCCTTGGAAGTCCCTGACTTATGCCCTATCCTGCAGAGCATGCTCTTTTGGTTGTAGCTCCCTTGTATCTGCTCTTGTAAGTTGTTGCCTTGGGCCTGCTCTGGCTCCAAATTGTAACACAAAATTGTAAAACAAAAATTGTAACAAAAAATAGTTAAAAATTTTAAAATACTTTCCCTTTATCATTGGCCCAAACCAAAGCAAACCAACCAACCAACCAAATAAACAAACATAAAACACATATTAAACGTGAGCTGGAACTGTGGTTGTAAAAACTCGGCCCTACATCAGCAACACTTCTTGGGTCTGAGTGTGCAGCTACCCAGACCATACTCATACATATAGTTCCAGTTGATTTGAATGGTTCTTAGGTGTTATTAGTTTATAAAAATCTTCCAAGAGGTTGTAATGCACAACCAAAATAGAAAACTAATGAAGTAATGTAAAGAATCTGACAGCTATTTTAATAAAGTTAATATCACACTTTATATTAAACTCTATATCATACAGAGAAAATCCTTTAAACAGTACCTACAAATTATTCATAAAAATTTCTCATACACAGTCATAATGAATCCTTAATAAAACCTGTAATGTAAAAAAATAGTATAGTCTTAAAGACTCTAATAACAATATGATTAGGTGACATTGGAAATAAAACGTAAAATACATTTTAACCATTAAACATGAAGCAAACTCTAAACTTTAACATAGTATTTAGAAAATAGAACAATGATAAGTTATACTGATTTTAATTACTGTTATAATTACTGTGTGTATATGGAAGATGTATGGCTGAAAGTTTCCTCTGAGAAAAATTAGTACTATTCAATTATTTTGTAACTAAGTAAGTCTACAGCTGTACCACCCTGAACTCACCCAACTTAATCACAACTAAGTAAAACAGGGAATAGGAAAGGAAGAACGAAGCACTTGCTTTATAATTTAGTTATTTCTTTTAGTGGAAGGATATACCCAGAGGGGAAGTGTAGTGTCCTCTTTAAAGTGCTTGTCAACTAATTTTTTTTTTACATGAGAAGGAAGTTTATTTGGGAAGGGAGCAGACACACACACACACACACACACACACACACACACACACACACCACATGGGGGAGGGGGAAGAGAATGGGAGATAGAGAGACAGTGCCTCCTTAGAGAATCAACTAGATATCTTAATAAACAGATTATGGCCAGCATGATGGCTTAATGGGTAAATGTGATTTCCACTAAACCCAATGCCCAAGTTCAATCCCCAGAACTCACATGGTAAGAAGAGAATCAACTCCTGAAAGATCTCTTCTGGCCTTCACCATTACACCTTCATTCGTACTGGAATATGCACACACCTCATATACATAAATAAACTAATGCAATAAGAAGAAAAAAATGAGTATAATTTCCATGGAGGAAAGTGTGTATATATATAACTTTTATTAACTGTTTGAAATTTTTATAAATGTATCTATGTACTTTGATCCTTCCTCTGACTACTTGCAGATCCAAATTATACCTCAAGCCTATCTCAACTTCATGTTCTTTTTCTTTTCTTTAAACTATCGAATCTACTTTCTGCTCTCCATGAACTCATGAATATATGGTCATTTACTGGAGTGTGGTTAGCTTACCAGGGGATAAATGCTTAAGGAAAACTTGTTTTTCTACCCCTAGAAACTATCAACTCTCAAAAGTTCCTCAGCAACAGGTGGAGTCTCATGAGCCCCTCCCCACCTCCCATTTGAATATTGACTGGTTGATCATGTACAGATCTCAGGCAGAATACAAACATAGATGTGGTGAGTTGACGAATGTTGTAGTCCTTCCATGCTTGGATGACATTGTTAATATCCAGTTTTGCCCAGCCCCTGGCTTTTACAATCTTTTCAATGCTGCTTCTATGATATCCCCTCATCCTTGGAAGGAGGGGTATTACAGATATTCTACCTATGACTGAGCAGTCCACACTCATGCTCCACGATTGAACCAGTGTGAGGTTCTATGTCAACCACGATGCACTACACAAAGCAGCTTCTCTGATGAGGTCTGAGGATTGTACTAACATTTGTATAGAGATATGAATTTAGAGGGCAGTTTTATATTATATATATATATATATATATATATATATATATATATTCAGCAAAATAGTAGTAGTATCACCTATGGGCCTACGAGCTCTTCAACCAAGGGTTTATCACTATACTTATAGTACCACGGATGCATTTCCTTCTGTAGAATAGGTCTTAAATCCAATTTTTAATTAGATGGGTAGCCTCAAACATTTGTTTCCACTATTTCACCCATAGGCATATATTGCCACCTAGGTTGTTATAGTAGCTCATGGGGCTCACATTTGGGTAATATTGCTGGTGATGTTTGTCCATCAGCATCATCAATACTACCTATTGACACATAAAACTAGCTAGTTCTAGTACGGTCAAGCTGTTACACAGTGAAACCCTGACATGGAAAAACCAACCAACCAACCAACCAACAAATAGAAACCATCACAGCTAAATAACTGCTAAATTAGTTTCTTATTAAAATGCATTAGCATACACAATTTTTATGAGAAAATAAAATATACTCCCTTTACTTTTCAAACATGCATTTGTTTGAAACATGCATGTCAAAGGGAAGATTCTCAAGACTACACTTTCAGGGATCATTTCTATGGTTTGTTACTAAAGAAGTTTCCCTGGTGGTGTGGAGCACCCAGGATCATGCAGACTAGGTACAGTGTCTCTTCTGAAGCTGAAGCCAGCTCTAGGTGTGGCTTTCATGCAAGCTGCTTCTTGCCATTGATTATTGCTCTTCTCTCCCTTTGAGAGAGAGGGAGGGAGGGAACACAATCTGAATGGATTTCAGTTTGTCTGTTGTGGTTACTAAAGCCAGGAAGTTTGTTCAAAATCCTCAGAATATAATTGTGAATGAGAAGAAAGAGAAAAAAGAAGCTCTTCTGCTCATTACAAGTGGTGGGTACCAAAGAAGAGATGGAAGATGGGGAGAGGCTGATTAAAGAACTCTTATTTTAATTAAGTTTATTTGTAAAACAATCTTCTTTCATTTTACATGTCTAACCCAGTTTCCACTCCATCTCCTCCTAGCACTACCCACACCTTTCCCCCTCCCATTCCCCATCCACTCCTCAGAGATGGTGAGGCTTCCCAAGTTGAGTCACTTTGAAGCAGGACTGAGGCCCGAGGACTCTTATCTTATTATACTTTCCACTTCTTCAGTGTGTGGTCCTAGAGAATTTGTCATATTAGTTCATTCCAACACAGAATTCCAATTCCTAATCAGTATGATATTTAAAATAAAACTTAGAACTTAATTTTTAGTGTTATTATTTCCTGATATAAAATATCCAATAATACTTAACATCAAAAGAAAATAATCATGATCTTTCAAATTATTAAGCTAAGTCAGCTATCAGATTTAATGAGAATTCTCTAGAAAATCAACAAAATAAGAAATAGAGTAAAGCTTCAACATAGAAGTATGCTGTAATACTATAAAATATAATGATTGCATATAAATTTTGTTTGAAAAACATAAGCCCATTAAAGAGAAAATAAATGTATTATTTTAAAATGAGGTAATCATAAATTATTCAAAAATATAAATGAAGAACAACTGTGTAACCACAAAAATTAAAATTTTGTTTCACTTTTTATTTTAGAACAAATTATTATGAATGTATTAAACATAGCTATTTAATAATGAAAATTTGGATGCTAGAAGAGATGGAGGCTTATATATAATTCTCAAGAAGAATGTTTTCATGGCATCAAAGACAAATAATAATAAGTATTAATAAGTGTGACTAGAACAGTATGTATAGATCCAATAAAACATTAAAAGAAACTGGTAACTTTTTACTTTGGTTTATAATGGAAAAATAAGGATTAGAATTTTCTTACAATTATAAATAAATTATAAAAATAAGTATATACATAAAGTGTGTATATATACATATATATAGTGTTATTCTGACTTTGGACATTAAGCTACACTACAAAGTGATATTTAAGGGAAGGAGTAAATGTCAGTTTCGATTGATTGTGAAGAACTTCAAAGTTTCAGATCAGGGAAAGAGAACACAAACCCTCTAGTGTTTTTGCTGGGTCGAGGCTGCTGAGTCAGTACTTGAGCATAAAGCAGCTACAGTTCTCAGGACAGAGGATGGGAGAAGAACATTGCCCATTAGAGGAGTTCTGGAGGCATGAAAAAGATTCCCTTAGATGCCTAGCATGAAGGGTTAATGACGTAAAAGCCTCAGATTGACTGAAAAACTCCTGACAGGAAAGCTGACTGATAAAGCCTGAGGAATCTTTTGGTAAAAATCTCCATACCAACTTGGAGACTGCTAATAGTCCCACAAATACTTCAAGCTATACAACTACAATGTATATGCAGAGGATCTAGTTCACATATTGAATTGGTTTTCATCCTATAAAGTTACAGTTTCATACTTAACACAGTAAGCTATCATATAATTTCCTGATTGATATTGATAATTTGTTGTTAGTTCTTTCTCTCCATGGGCATTCTGAATATTTATATTTCAGTTACTGAAACATGAGCTCTTCCCAGCTTTTCAACAGAGTTAAATATTACTGAGTCTTTTAATTAATTTTCAAAAGATTATATGGCCAAGAAATATTATTCCAAACAAAATCATATCTGAATAAGAAATATATAAGCTTAAGTTTCTTCAAATATCATGTTTATTTAGTCAGAGGCATTTGATGTTGATTTTAAGGCTTGTGTTATCAACCCCCTTTTTTTAGGATTCATTCTGGATACCAGACTTTGAGAATAGATGATCTTGAAATATATGGAAAACTTTTATCTTTGCAAAGAGGAAGGGTTACAACTTACTTGGTCCTCTGAGCACTTTGATTTATTAGTATCTTTTTTTCCTCTCCTGTCGGATCAGATTTACTGCTTGTCATCAGTGAAGCCATGAGCACAATACAGACTCATGACTTTGTCTTATTATGTTTGAAAATTCAGCAATGACTTTTTTCTTTTTCCCCAAGAAACATTTTTGCTACAAGAGAAGGGTTTTATAGGGAATGACAACCATTAATTGCTTCTTATCGCCCCTTCTCACTAACAAGAAAACACACAGAGAGAGAACACAGAACAAAGCAGAAATAAAACCTCTCATACAAAATGAGATTAGATTCAATCAACTAGTGTGTCTTCTCTTGTTTCCTATAAAAGTATTTCTCTGCCCAAAGCTTATTAAGAAATGATCTGTAGGATGATATATCTCCTAATTACACCATGTCAGACTTAGAATGTGATATTTTTTGTTTTGCATGATGCTAGGGGAATTGAAAGATAAAATTAAAAGGAATCTAGGAGGAAAATGAATATTTCCCTTTTGGGTCATTCATAAAATCTTTACTTCTTAAAAAAGTGATAAAAAATAGTTTTAATTCAAAAAATAAAATTAGTGTCTTAGAAATACAAAAGAGAAAAAAAATCAATTCATGATATACAAAGGATGATACATTTTTGGAAGTACTGGAAGAGCTTCTACTCAGCCCATCATTTAATAGAATCTGGATAGCGAGAGACTTCAGTTGGCCAACGCTAAAAAGACAAAGCCTTGGAGCTCACTCAGCCTTTAAATCAATCACAGGTTGTTCAAATCCTGTTCCCACAAAGCAGCTTCAGAGTGAGAGTCTGCCTACTCCACCCAAGAAAAACCTGTTGCCAGATGATCCCACTGCATAACAATTGCACAGGGTTGAAACTCCTGTGGGAAACCAAATGTCTTCCACAGAAAGAAGCTTTGTCTGATAAGCCCCTCTCGGTACTTGGCTCACATCCTGGGTGTTGCACTGTGGAACCACTGATTTGTAGAATACTGGGTAGTTAAACTTTTACTAAGAGCTGTAGACTTGGCCCTTGATAATAATGAACTGTTAGGACTGTGAGGAGTCTTGAAGTTGAACACATGGATTTATGTCCCTTTCAGTACTCTCTCCCTCTATTCTTCTATCACCTGATCCACTGTCCAAGGACTTCTGCATATATGTAACAGTTGTCTTCCTTGATCACTTCTGCATATATGTTAGTTTCTTCCTTGGTCTTCATGTGTGACTCCTAACAGCAAAAGCAGGGGCTGCCTTCGACTCTTTTTCTGGCTTTTGGGATAGGATACTATTCTTCATACTAGGTTGCCTTGTCCAGTCTTTGTTGTGGGATATTTTGTGGCACTGTGAAACACTGAGACTGAGTTAATAAAATTAACCTTGGATCAGGAGGCTGAATCAGTAACTAGTTGATAAGGATTAGCCACAGACAGTACAGAGAATCTGTAGTTGTTTGCTTTTATTCTATGGCTCTTTGCCCTTTCTTCTCTTTTGGGGGCTCAGCACCCAGATCCCAAATGAAGCACAGACAGAGACTTATTTTTACTTATAAATGTTGGGTCATAGCTTGCCTTGTTTCTAGCCAGTTTTTCTTAAATTATTCCACCTGGTCTTTTGCATTTCTCTATTCTCTACACTTTTCTTTAGTTCTTTCTCCATGGTTTGTTGTGTAGCTGGGTAGCTGTCTCATGAAGACCTCCTCTTCTCCATTTCTTATTCCTTGATGTCTCTTCCCAGATTTCTCTTCCTCCCTATTTCTCTGCCTGCCAGCCATGTATGCCTATCCTTTCTTCTGCCTTGCTATTGACCGTTCAACTCTTTGTTAGACCAATCATGTATTTTAGACACACAAAGTAACACAGTTTCACAGAGTTAAACAAATGCAACATAAAGGAATGCAAAACATCTTTGTATCATTAAGCAAATATTCTACAGCTTAAATGAATGTAACACATCTTAACATAATATTCCACAACAACATACAGGGAGATGGACAGAGAGGCACAAGAAGGAATAGTGAGGGACTTAGAGAGCCACAGTTCTTTTGTTCTGTGATAAATGGAGAGATTGGCTGGTTGGCTCTCCTGTGAAAAGGGGAAGATCAGCTGGTTACTCCTCCACCCTTTCTTTGATCTATCAGGTTTTTAAGCTCAATATCTGACTCCTGAGTCTTTATTGGTAATATGAAATTTATATAAAAACAACAGGCCTTAATAAGAGGGAATAATAATAGTGTCTAGTCTTACCACAACTTTATAAGGTATGTTTGGTTGATATCCATGAGAGAGCCATGGGAGGTCTACCATGGAAACAGAGGAGGAGTGGATGGGGTAGGGCCATAGAGGAGTTGAGGGGGAGGACTGGAGGAGAGGAGGGAGGGAAAATTATGATCAGGATATAAAAAAATAAATTAAATAAGGAAAAGTGAGTATGATCAGTGTCAAAAATATGAATTATCTTCATTATATATTATTACTTGAAAGAAGGGTATAGAACAATGTACAAAATGCTTCTTTCATTGGAAAAGATGCATGCATATGTACAAATGAAGATTAATAAGATTAATTTTAATAAAGGAACATGCAATGCATTAAGTAAATAAAGTTACACAAAATAAGTGGAAAACAGGCAACTTCAAAACACATTATTTTTAGTGTACTGGTTTTGTGAAAATCATTCTAATCATATCTAAGACTAAAAGGAAGTCCTCAATTCCATTCAATAGTCTAAACAAAAGAAGAAAAGGCATTACAACTTTGAAAGTATCTAAAACTACTTTACATATACTATACATAAGAAATGTTTTTAAAGCATAAAATTGATGAATTGAGAGAAAAATAATCACAAAACCAGAGAATTTAATGTCAATTTGATCCGGAAATATATTCATAGTCTCTGAATAATATTTTCTTTTTCAAAAGTTATTTATGGGGCCTGGAGATATGGGTCAGGGAATAAAGGCTCATACACAGGGAGCTAAGGAATCCCTGACTGTAATGGGTGGATGAAGCATGAGCGAATCTGTACTGCTTGTCATAGGCACAGTCATGTCAAGGACCCCATGCCTCAGATCCACGACAATGACAAAGCCTTCCACATATGGATCAGGTCAGGAATTGGTAGAGCTGTCCTCTAGTTGCTGTGCAAATGTTGACAGTGTGTACAAAAACCAGCAACTGCAACTTACTTCTTCTGGATTCCAAGGGTACTCACCCACAGAGGTGTCCTATTAAATTTAGGGACATCCAAAGCTGTGCTGTATGTAATGAAAGTGCTGTGGTTCCAGGTTGGATGTGCTTTGGGATCATAGTAGGTGTTTCCCTTCTGAGTGAGCACACCCCACCTGATTCCAGTTTGTCAGTATGTATGTTTGCATCTGTTCTTTCTTCATTCTCTTGCTGGCTCAGTCAGGTGTCCAATCCCTTGATGGTGTACACAGCAATAGTAGTTTTCTTGAAGATGACCTGTACTTAGTTCCCAGCACCCAGTCTAGCTCAAAGTGAACATGATACCTACTGGTCTCCATGGGAACACCTATGTGCACATATAAATAGACAGACACAGACACATACACATACTTAACAATAAAATAAAATATTAAACCTAAACTTATTTCTGAATAACTTTTGAAACAATGGCAACACAATGGCTTTATCCCCCTGGGAACACAGATAATGTTTTTAAAGAACTATTAAACATAAGATTATGGTCTTTGAAGAATGAGTGATTCCAAGCTGGAGACAGAAAATATATAGGATGTATTTATAATACATTTTTGTAATAAGACCAGAGTCACTGTCAGAGTTAAGTAAAGTTGGCCACAAAAACACAGTAGCAAATATAGAAAAAGCTTTCTGTTCAATTTTGAGATAATTATGTGTGAAAAAGAATATTGAACTCAACTGATTGTAATACACTGAATATATTTTAAAAATACGTGGCTTTTGTTATTAAACAAACAAACAACAATAACAAAAATAAAATAATAAAGAAAACAGTTCTTCTCTCCACCTCTATTCCCACCCAACCCTTCTTCCCCTCCAGCACCCCCCCCCCCCCATCTACTTCTCCCAATCGGTAAGGGCTCTCATAGGTAGCCAACGAAGTCTGGCACATTAGTTTGGAGCAGGACCAAGCCCCTCCCCCTGCATTAAGGCAGAGCATGACCTCCCACCATAGAGAATGGGTCTCAACAAGCTAGCTTGTGCACCAGGGATAGATTCTGGTCTTACTGCCCAGGAGCCCCCCCCCCTCAGATAGTCCAAGCTTTACCACTGTTTTCCACATATAGAGGGTCTAGTTCAGTTCCTTGGAGGCTCGATAGCTGTTGGTCTAGAGTTAATGAGTTTCCACAAGAGTGGTTTAGCTGTTTCTGTAGATTTCTCTATCATGATCTTGGACTCCCTTGCTCATATATTTCGTCCTCCCTCTCTTTGATTGGATTCCAAGAGCTTGGCCTGGTGCTTGATTGTGAATCTATGCTTCTGTTTCCATCAATTACTGGATGAAGACTCTATGATGAGAGTCGGGGTATTCACCAATCTGATTATAGGGTGAGGATATTTCAGGTACCCTCTCCACTATTGATAGGAGTCTTAGCTTGGGTCATCCTTGTGGATTCATGGGAATTTTCTTAGCACCAGAATTTTCCCTAAACCCATAGTGGCTCTTTCAAAATCTTTCTTTCGTTGCTCGCTCCCTCCATCCCTCTCCCGCCTAGACCATCCCACCATTCTCTCATGTTCTTATCTCCCATCCCCTCCCCTTTATTTTCCTACCCCTCACCCCCAGTTTACTCAGGCGATTTCATGTAACTCCCCTTCCCAAGGCCAATTTATATTTCCCTTTTAGGGTGTTCCTTGTTACCTAGCTTCTCTGGACTTGTGAATTGTAATCTGGTTAGCTTTGCTTTAAATCTAATATCCACTTATGAGTGAGCACATACTGTGTTTGTATGTACTTTCTGAGTCTGGGTTACTTCACTCAAGATTTTTTTTTCTAGTTCCATCCATTTGCCTGCAATTTTATGATCTCATTGTTCTTACAGCTGAGTCATTCTCCATTGTGTAAATGTATCACATTTTATGTATCCATTCTTTAGTCGGGGGACATCTAGGTTGTTTCCAAATTCTGGTTATTATGAATAATGTTTCTATGAATGTTGTTGAATAAGTGTCCATATGGTATGATTGAGTATCCTTTGGGTATATGTCCAAAAGTGGTATTGCTGGATCTTAAGGTAGATTGATTCCCATTTTTGTGAAAAACCAACATACTGATTTCCAAGGTTTATACTCCCACCAGCAATGGAGAGGTATTCCCCTTCCTCAGCTTCCTCTCCAGCATAAACTATTATTGGTGGTTTTTTATCTTAGTCATTCTGACTGGAATAAAATGGTATCTCAGAGTCATTTTGATTTGCATGTCCCTGATGATTAAGGATGCTGAGCAATTCCTTAAATGTCTTTTAGCCATTTGTGATTCTTCTGTTGAGAATTCTCTTTATCTCTGTAACCCATGCTTTTTAATTGGATTATTTTGTGTTTTGATGTCTAGTTTCTTGAGTTCTTTATATGTTTTGGAGATTAGCCCTCTGTCAGATGTGGAGTTGGTGAAGATCTTTTCTTATTCTTAGGCTTTTTGTCTTATATATTGTGTCCTTTGCCTTACATAAGCTTTTAAGGTTCTCGAAGTCCCATTTATTGATTGTTTCTCTCAGTGTCTGTGCTGCTGGTGTTACATTTAGAAAGTGATCTTCTATGTTAATGTGTTCAAGGCTACTTCCCACTTTTTTCTTCTATCAGGTTTAATGTAACTGAATTTATGTTGAGGTCCTTGATCTACTTGGACTTGAGTATTGTCCATGGAGATAGATATGGATATATTTGCAATCTTCTGTAAGTTGATATCTAGTTATGTTGCTCAATTTGTTGATGATGCTTTCCTTTTTCCAATGTACCATTTTGATTTCTCTGTCAAAATCAGGTGTTCATAGGTATGTGGACTAAAGTGAGGGTCTTATATTTGATTCAATTGGTCCACCTGTCGGTTTTTATGCCAATATCAAGCTGTTTTTATTACTATAGCTCTATAGTAGAGTTTTAAGTCAGGGACGGTGATGCCTCCAGAAATACCTTAATGGTATAATGTAGGCAGAGGCTGCTTGTTCATTCTTGGCTTCCCAGAAACTATATTATTAATAGTACTGTTTGGCCAATACCTTAGGCTTATTTTTGGCTTACTCTTATATCTTAAAGTAGCCCATTTCTATTAATCTATACATAACAACAAGGTCATTGCCTACAGGCAAAGTTTCAGCTGGCTCCAGTGGAGGAGTCTATCACTTCTCATAGCTAACTCCACCTTCTCTCTCTCTCTCTCTCTCTCTCTCTCTCTCTCTCTCTCTCTCTCTCTTTTCAAGGCTGACTATTCTATTAAGCCATTGGCTGGAAGCAGCTTCTTTATTCATTAACCAATAAAAGCAAGACTTTCCTACCATTTCCCCTTTTTTGTTTAGATAAAAAGAAGGTTTTAACTTTCACATAATAAAATTACATATAACATAATATCAAGCAAGAATTACTATTACATTATTCATATCTACCTTATCTTTTGTCATTACTAAGGAAAACTATAGTTATCTTTTCTTTTTTTTATTAATTTTTTTATTGAGAAAAGGAAAAACAAAGTATCCACCTCCTCCCAACCTCCCATTTCCCTACCCCTCCTCCCACCCTTCTCCCCCTCCCCCCAAACTCCTCTCCCCCTCCCTCTCCAGTCCAAAGAGCAGTCAGGGTTCCCTGCCTATGGAAAGTCCTAGGTCTGCCCCCCTCCGTCCATGTCTAGGAAGGTGAACATCCAAACTGGCTAGGCTCCCACAAAGCCAGGACATGAAGTAGGATCAAAACCCCATGCCATTGTCCTTGGCTTCTCATCAGTCCTCATTGTTCGCCATGTTCAGAGAGTCTGATTTTATCCCATGCTTTTTCAGTCACAGTCCAGCTGGCCTTGGTGAGCTCCCAATAGATCAGCCCCATTGTCTCAGTGGGTGGGTGCACCCCTCGTGGTCCTGACTTCCTTGCTCATCTTCTCCCTCCTTCTGCTCCTCATTGGGACCTTGGGAGCTCAGTCCAGTGCTCCAGTGTGGAGCACTGTCTCTATCTCCATCCATGACAAGATGAAGGTTCTATGGTGATATGCAAGATATTCATCAGTATTGCTACAGGATAGGGTCATTTCAGGTTCCTTTTCCTCAGCTGCCCAAGGGACTATTTGGGGACATCACCCTGGGCTCCTGGGAGCCACTCTAGGTTCAAGTCTCGTGCCAACCCTAAGGTGGCTCCCTTAACTAAGAATTGTGTTTCCGTGCTCCCCTGTCCAATCTTCCTTTATCCCAATCCTCCTGTTTCCCCAAGTTCCCCCCCTCCTTCCCTTCTCAGTTTTCTCTCCCCATCTCCCCTTACCCTCATCCCACCCCACCCACAAGATCCCACTTTTCTCCCCAGCAATTTTGTCTAATTCTCATAGCCAAGAGGATAACTATATGTTTTTCCTTGGGCTCACCTTCTTATTTAGCTTCTTTAGGTTCACCAATTGTAGTCTCCGTGACCCTTATTTATGGCTAGAAACCAATTATGAGTGAGTACAACCCATGTTCATCTTTTTGGGTGTGGGATACCTCACTCAGGATAGTGTTTTCTATTTCCATCCATTTGAATGCAAAATTCGAGAAGTCATTGTTTTTTACCGCAGTGTAGTACTCTAATGTGTATATATTCTATACTTTCTTTAACCATTCTTCCATTGAAGGGCATCTAGGTTGTTTCCAGGTTCTGGCTATTACAAATAATACTGCTATGAACATAGATGAACAAATGCTTTTGTCATATGATCAGGCATCTCTTGGGTATATTCCCAAGAGTGGTATTGCTGGGTCCAGGGGTAGGTTGATCCCGAATTTCCTGAGAAACTGAAACACCGATTTCCACAGTGGTTGCGCAAGATTGCATTCCCACCAGGAATGGATGAGGGAACCCCTTCGTCCACAACCTCTCCAGCAGAGGCTATCATTGGTGTTTTTGATTTTAGCCATTCTGAGTGGTGTGAGATGATATCTCAGAGTTGTTTTGATTTGCATTTCCCTGATTGCTAAGGAGGTTGAGCATGACCTTAAGTGTCTTTTGGCCATTTGAACTTCCTTTGAGAATTCTCTGTTCAGTTCAGTGCCCCATTTTTAATTGGGTTAATTAGCATTTTAAAGTCTAGTCTCTTGAGTTCTCTATGTATTTTGGAGATCAGACCTTTGTCTGTTGCCGGTTGGTGAAGATCTTCTCCCAGTCAGTAGGTTGCCTTTGTGTCTTAGTGACAGTGTCCTTTGCTTTACAGAGGCTTCTCAGTTTTAGCAGGTCCCATGTATTCAATGTTGCCCTTAATGTCTGTGCTGCTGGGGATATACCTAGGAAGCGATCTCCTGTGCCCATATGTTGTAGGGTACTTCCCACTTTCTCTTCTATCAGGTTCAGTATGTTCGGGCTGATATTGAGGTCTTTAATCCATTTGGACTTGAGTTTTGTGCATGGTGAGAGATATGGGTCTATTTTCATTCTTCTACAGGATGACATCCAGTTGTGCCAGCACCATTTGCTGAAGATGCTTTCTATCTTCCATTGTATACTTTTAGCTCCTTTATTGAAAATGAGGTGTTCATAGGTTTGTGGGTTAAAATCGGTGTCTTTTATACGATTCCATTGGTCGACTTCTCTGTTTTTATGCCATTACCACACTGTTTTCATTTCTGTAGCTCTGTAATAGAGTTTGAAGTCAGGGATGGTAATGCCTCCAGAAGTTCCTTTATTATATAAGACTGTTTTGGCTATCCTGGGTTTTTTATTTTTCCATATAAAGTTGATTATTGTCCTCTCAAGATCTGTGTAGAATTTTGATGGGATCTTGATGGGGATTGCATTGAATCTATAAACTGCCTTTGGTAGAATTGCCATTTTTACTATGTTGATCCTCCCAATCCAAGAGCAAGGGTGGTCCATCCGTTTTCTGGTATCCTCTTCAATTTCTTTCGTCAATGCCTTATAGTTCTTGTCAAATAGATCTTTCACTTCCTTGGTTAGATTTACCCCAAGATATTTTATGCTGTTTCTGGCTATCATGAAATGTGAAGCTTCTCTGATTTCCCTCTCTGCTTCCATACCCTTTGTGTATAAGAGGGCGACTGATTTTTTGGAGTTGATCTTGTATCCTGCCACATTACTAAAGCTGTTTATCAGCTGTAAAAGTTCTTTGGTGGAGTTTTGGGGGTTGCTTATGTACACTATCTTATCATCTTCAAATAAGGAAAGTTTAACTTCTTCCTTTCCAATTCGAATCCCCTTGATCCCATTATGTTGTCTTATTGCTATTGCTAGAACTTCAAGCACTATATTGAAGAGGTATGGCGAGAGTGGACATCCTTGTCGTGTTCCTCAGTTTAGCGGGATGTCTTTGAGTTTCTCTCCATTTAATTTGATGTTAGCTGTCGGCTTGCTGTATATAGCTTTTATTATATTTAGGTATGACCCTTGTATCCCTAATCTCTCCAAGACTTTAATCATAAAGGGATGTTGAATTTTGTCAAATGCTTTTTCAGCATCTAATGAAATGATCATTTGTTTTTTTTCTTTCAGGTTATTTATATGATGGATTACATTGATAGATTTTCGTATGTTGAGCCAGCCCTGCTTCTCTGGGATGAAGCCTACTTGATCATAATGGATAATTTTTTGGATGTGTTCTTGGATTCGGTTTGCCAGTATTTTGTTGAGGATTTTTTGTCGATGTTAATGAGTGAGATTGGACTGTAATTCTCTTTCTTGGTTGAGTCTTTGTGTGGTTTTGGTATCAGAGTAACTGTAGCTTCATGAAAGGAATTTGGTAATGACCCTTCTGTTTCTATATTGTGGAATACATTAAGGAGTATAGGTATTAGTCTTCTTGGAAGTTCTGGTAGAATTCCGCATTGAAACCATCTGGTCCTGGGCTTTTTTTGGTAGGGAGGTTTTTGATAACAGCGTCTAATTCTTTGCGACTGACAGGTCTGTTAAGATTGTTCACCTGGTCCTGGTTTAATGTTGGTAAATGGTATTTATCTAAAAAAGTGTCCATTTCTTTTACATTTTCCAGTTTTGTGGCATACAGGCTTTTGTAGTAAGATCTAATGACTCTCTGAACTTCCTCTGTGTCTGTGGTTATGTTGCCCTTTTCATTTCTGATCTTATTAATTTGCATATTGTCTCTCTGCCGTTTGATTAGTTTTGATAGGGGTTTATCAATCTTGTTGATTTTCTCTAGGAACCACCTTTTTGTTTCATTGATTCTTTGGATTGTTTTCTGTGTTTCTATTTTGTTGATTTCCACCCTCAGTTTGATTATTTCCAGTCTTCTACTCCTCCTAGGTGAGTCTGCTTCTTTTTTTTCTAGAGCTTTCAGGTAGGCTGTTAAGTCTCCAATATGTGCTTTCTCTGTTTTCTTTAAGTGGGCACTTAGTGCTATGAACTTTCCTCTTAGGACTGCTTTCATAGTGTCCCATAAGTTCAAGTATGTTGTTTCTTTATTTTCATTGAATTCAAGGAAGACTTTAATTTCTTTCTTTATTTCTTCCTTAATCCAGGTATGGTTCAGTAGTTGACTGTTCAGTTTCCATGAGTTTGTAGGCTTTCTGTGGGGAGAATTATTGTTGAATTCTAACTTTAATCCATGGTGATCTGATAAGACACAGGTGGTTACTAATATTTTTTTGTAACTGTGTAAGTTAGCTTTGTTACCGAGTCTATGGTCAATTTTCGAGAAGGTTCCATGAGCTGCAGAAAAGAAGGTATATTCTTTCCTCTTTTGGTGGAATAATCTATAGATGTCTGTTAAGTCCATTTCCTTCATTACCTCCATTAATTCTCTTATTTCTCTGTTAGGTTTCTGTCTTATTGACCTGTCCATTGGTGAAGAGGAGTGCTGAAGTCTCCTACTATTAGTGTGTACGGTTTGATGGCTGCCTTGAGTTTTAGTAATGTTTCTTTTACGTATGTGGGTGCTTTTATATTAGGGGCATAGATATTCAGGATTGAGACTTCATCCTGATGAATTGTTCCTGTTATGAGTATAAAATATCCCTCTCCATCTCTTCTGATTGATTTAAGTTTGAAGTCAACTTTTTTAGAAATTAGTATGGCCACACCTGCTTGTTTCTTAGGTCCATTTGTTTGATAAGCCTTTTCCCAGCCCTTTACTCTGAGTAGGTGCCTGTCTTTGTGGTTGAGGTGTGTTTCTTGTAAACAGCAGAATGTTGGATCCTGTTTCCGTATCCAATTTCTTTGCTTGTGCCTTTTTATAGGTGAGTTGAGCCCATTGACATTAAGTGATATTAATGACCAGTGGTTGTTAACTCCGGTCACTTTTTTAGTAGTAGGGTTTGTGTGTTTCCCTTCTTTGAGTTGCGCTGGTGAAGGGTCTCTAGATGTCTGAGTTATTGTGGTCATTGTTGGACTCCTTGGTTAGTGATTTTCCTTCTATTATTTTCTGTAAGGCCGGATTTGTGGCTACATATTTTTTAAATTTGTTTTTATCCTGGAAAATTTTGTTTTCTCCATTTATAGTGAACGAAAGCTTGGCTGGGTATAGTAGTCTGGGCTTGCATCCATGGTCTCTTAGTTTTTGCAGTACATCTATCCAGGACCTTCTGGCTTTCATGGTTTCCATAGAGAAGTCAGGTGTAAGTCTGATAGGTTTACCTTTATAAGTAACTTCACTTTTTTCCTTTGCGGCTCTTAATATTCTTTCTTTATTCTGTATGCTTTGTGTTTTTATTATTATATGGCTAGGGGATTTTTTTTTGGTCCAGCCTATTTGGTGTTCTGTAAGCTTCTTGAACCTTTATAGGTACATCTTTCTTCAGGTTGGGAAAGTTTTCTTCTGTAATTTTATTAAGTATATTTTCTGGACCGTTGAGCTGCACTCCTTCTCCTTCTTCTACTCCAATTATTCTTAGGTTTGGTCTTTTTATTGTTTCCCATATTTCCTGAATGTTTTGTGATGAGAGTTTGTTGGACTTGCTGTTTTCTTTGATCAGTGCGTTTATTTTCTCTATGTTATCTTCAGAATCTGAGATTCTTTCTTCTATCTCTTGTATTCTGCTGGTTATGCTTGTTTCTATAGTCTCTATTCATTTTCCTAGATTTTCCATGTCCTGCCGGCCCTCTGTTTGTGTTTTCTTCTTTGCCTCCATTTCAGTTTTCAAGTCTTGGACTGTTTCCATTATCTGCTTGATTGTTTTTCCTTGGTTTCCTAGGGTATCATTCACTGATTTACTCAATTCCTTGAACTTTCTGTTATACTTCTCATCCATTTCTATAAGGGCATTTTTTACATGCTGTTTAAGGGTGTCAATCACTTTCATGAAGTCAATTTTTTCTACTTCTTCTTGATTAAGGTGTTCATGTCCTCCTGTTGTGAGGTAGCTGGCTTCTGGTGGTTTCATGTTGTTTTTCAGATTGTTGGGTGAATTCTTGCATTGGCGTCTGCCCATCTCTTCCTCCCAATACTCCTCTATGGATCTTCTTTTACAGGATCAGGTTTTCTTGCACACTGATGTACCTTCCCAGTGATGTCACTCCCCATTGATGGTTCTCCTGGTGTCCAGATCGGATCTCCGTGCTGCTTGGTTAGCTTGCAAACAAAGGGCCCACCCTGCTTGCTGCAGGCAGGCTATGGAGACAAAGGAACTACCGCCCTTCCTTTTGCCCTCCCGATTCGGTTTGGTCCCTGCACCCTAGCAGGCTGAGCTGGGAGGTGCTATGCTGCCAAAGAGGGGAGGAAGGGAGTGAAAGAGAAAGACAGGGGGTAGGGGGTTCTGGATGTAAGCTGGGAGGGATACGAAGAGAGAAGAGGTATCGGGCAGTATAGCCCCTGCAGGATGAACAGGAAGTGGAGGGTGGATGAGTAACGTCTGAGTTCCCTGATCCCCGCTGCCGCCACATTCACTCACTGCAATGATGTCTCTCCAGGTACCCAGATCGAAACTCTGTGCTGCTTGGGTAGCTCGCACACAAAGGGCTAGTTATCTTTTCTTCAACTCCAAAATGATATTATATTACCTCCAAGTAAGCAGGAAGTGTATTGTAAGCAACCTCCAAAACTCTAGAATTGACAGAAACAGGTCACTGCCTGGACAGTCACCCAAAGATCTTTAGTAATTATGTGGGCACCCACATTTAGCCTATTGGCCCATAGTGTCTGGCAGACTTTTGCATGAAGCAGGGAGTTTCAAAGATAGTTCCACCTATATTGGTAGTTTCTCAATAACTTTTCCCTGTATCCTGAATACTGTCTGGCAGACTCATGAAGCAAGAACCCTCAAGGAGAGTCTCTTCTTCAGGCAATTTCAGTAGTCATTGTTCTGTGGATTCTGCATGTCCAGTTCATACAGCATAACATCAAACAGTCCAGGAAAGAACAGTTTCTTGCACAAATGGCTAACCAACTCTATAAGAAGTCTCTTTGATGCCCATCTTCCTCTTGAAGTAGGTTGGTGTTGCCAGGAGCAGATGTGTCTCACTGTCATTCTAGCTTTCAGCGTCTCCAATGAGAAGTTTGGTGTTATTCTGTTGGGTCTGCCTTTATATGTTACACGGCCTGTTTCTGTTTCAGCTCTTAGTATTCTTTCTTTATTCCTTATAATTTGTGTTTTGATTATTATGTGCTAGGGGACATTTTTGGGTGTCCTGTCTATTTGGTATTCTATAGTATGTTCTTATATCATCATGGGCAGTTCCTTGTTTAAGTTGGGAAATTTCATCTATGATTTTGTTGAATATATTTTCTGTGTTTTTGAGCTGGTATTATTCTCCTACTTCTATACCTATTATTCTGAGGTTTGGTCTTTTCATGGTGTCTCAGATATCCTGGATGATTTATGTTATGAGTTTGTTTAGTTTAATGTTGTCTTTGACCAGTGAATCTATTTCTTCTATCATATCTTCAATGCCTGAGATTCTCTCTTCCATCTCCTGAATTCTGTGGTTGTGGTTGCATCTGTAGTTACTGTATGTTTACCCCGATTTTCCATTTCCAGAATTCTTTCAGTTTGTGTTTCCTTTATTGACTGTATTTCAATTTTCAAGTCTTGAACTTTTTTCTTCACCTGTTTGATTGCTTTTTCTTGGATTTCTTTAAGAAATTTATTATTTTCTTTGTCTTTTCCTCCATTTCTTTTTTTTATTGAGAAAAGGAAAAAAAAAGTTTCCCCCCCTCCTCCCAGGCTCCCATTTTCTCCCCCTCCTCCAACCCTTCTCCCCCTCCCCCCACTCCTCTCCCCCTCCCTCTCCAGTCCAAAGAGCAGTCAGGGTTCCCTGCCCTGTGGAAAGTCCAAGGTCCTCCCACCTCCATCCATGTCTAGGAAGGTGAACATCCAAACTGGCTAGGCTCCCACAAAGCCCGAACATGAAGTAGGATCAAAACCCCATGCCATTGTCCTTGGCTTCTCATCATCCCTTATTGTTCACCATGTTCAGAGAGTCCGGTTTTATCCCATGCTTTTTCAGTCATAGTCCAGCTGGCCTTGGTGAGCTCCCAATAGATCAGCCCCATTGTCTCAGTGGGTGGGTGCACCCCTCGTGGTCCTGACTTCCTTGCTCATCTTCTCCCTCCTTCTGCTCCTCATTGGGACCTTGGGAGCTCAGTCCAGTGCTCTAGTGTGGGTCTCTGTCTCTATCTCCATCCATCACCAGATGAAGGTTCTATGGTGATATGCAAGATATTCATCAGTATTGCTATAGGATAGGGTCGTTTCAGGTTCCCTATCCTCATCTGCCCAAGGAGCTAACTATGGACATCACCTTGCGCTCCTGGGAGCCACTCTAGGGTCAAGTCTCTTGCCAGCCCTAAGGTGGCTCCCTTAACTAAGAATTGTGCTTCTGTGCTCCCCTATCCAGCCTTCCTTTATCCCAATCATATACCCAAGAGATGCCCGATCATATGACAAAAGCATTTGTTCATCTATGTTCATAGCAGTATTATTTGTAATAGCCAGATCCTGGGAAACAACCTAGATGTCCTTCAATGGAAGAATGGATGAAGAAAGTGTGGAATATATACACATTAGAGTACTATGCTGCGGTAAAAAACAATGACTTCTCAAATTTTGCATGCAAATGGATGGAAATAGAAAACACTATCCTGAGTGAGGTAACCCAAACCCAAAAAGATGAACACGGGATGTACTCACTCATAATTGGTTTCTAGCCATAAATAAGGGTCACGGAGTCTACAATTGGTGAACCTAAAGAAGCTCAATAAGAAGGTGAACCCAAGGAAAAACATATAGTTAGCCTCTTGCCTATGGGAAGTAGACAAAATTGCTGGGGAGGAATGTGGGGTCTTGGGGGTGGGGTGGGATGGGGGTAAGGGGAGATGGGGAGAGAAAAGTGAGAAGGGGAGGATGGGGGGAACTTGGGGAAACAGGATCTTTTCCTCCATTTCTTTAAGAGAATTTTTCATTTCCTCTTTAATTGTCTCTTTCATCTGATGTGGGAGTGTCACATATCAATCTGCTGATTTCATTGGTTAAGCAATAAAGAAACTGCTTTGCCCTCATGTGTTAAAACATAGGTGGGAGGAGTAAACAGAACAGAATGTTGGGAGAAAGAATCTAAGTCAGGAGTCGCCATGATTCTCCCACTCTAGGCAGACGCAGGTTAAGATCATTCCTGGTAAGCCTTCTCGTGGGCTACACATATTATTAGAAATGGGCTAGTCCAGGTGTGAGAGTTAGCTGAAAAAAGGCTGGAACTAATGGGCCAAGCGGTGTTTAAAAGAATACAGTTTCCGTGTAATTATTTCGAGGCATAAGCTAGAGCTAGCCATGTGGGCAGCCGGGTGCTGGGGACACAGCCCCGCCATTCCTATTACAACATTCATCTTTATAAAGTTATTTTTAAAAGTCATTCCTTTCTGCCTCTTTTGGGTTGGGATGTTCTGGTCCTCCTGTTGTAGGACCACTAGGCTCTTGTGATGGCATATTGTTCTTTACATTAATGAATGTATTTTTGTAATGGTGTCTACTCATCTCTTTCTCCAGTCAATACAGGCAATGTCTTTCCCTCTTCTTTTAATCATTGCAGTTAGTATCTGTCTCTCATGGAACTGCTCTTGATCCACAGTTGCTATCTGTATCTCACGGAGCAGCTGAGGTCTGGAGGGAGAAGCTGGGTTTGAGGGAGGAATGGGACTTGTAGATTACAGGGTCTAATGAGTGACAGAACAGCTTGCCTTCAGGAGGCCTGCCTGCTAACCAGAGAGTGCAATTGAAATTAATGAGGGAACAGCTTGGAGTTTTGACCCAGAACCTAAGGTCTAGAGATGGCACTGTCCAGTTGAAAGGTTAATCATGCATCTTTTGGTAACTCTGTGCAGTTACTGTCTGTCTAATTCACTTATTTATTTTTTGATAATCATTTCTTAAGGGACCGTTTGAGAATTTTCTGATCACCTGAGCCTCAGGATGACTGTAAAGTTAGATTCCACATTCTTTTTGTGTGAGACAACATGAAACCCATAGTGTTTTTTAAAAAGTGTTTCTAGCTGACATACAAATAAGCTTTATTTATGGCATATTCACCTTTGATTGCCATTGTAATTTTTTAATACCCTGCCCTACCGCTCCTCCACTGATCTTCCTCACATATGGTCCATATTTACTTTCAATTCACACACGCACATACGTGCATGTGCGCGCATGCACACACACACACACACACACACACATAGATTGTACTGGTTTAGTATCAATAAATAAATTAATAAAAATTTCAGAAAAGACCCAAGCTCATTCCTTTGGATTTAGTTATTATACTATTATTGGCTTCAGGTGCTTTTAAATCAAGATGTAGGTCATGAGTATTGAGAGTATGAATGAGGTAGACACTTTGGAGTTTCAATAGCTCAATTGTCTTTATAAAATTTTTGGTTTTTATGATGAATATACAAACAAAAAAATTGAGTTCCTAAACTTGTGTGATAGAAAATTATTTCAAGGAAAGGGGATTTTGAAAAATTACCTGTTCTCAGTGAGGTGTGGTGGCAAACACCTTTAATTCCACCACTCAGGAAGAACTGGTCCTAATTCCAATGAACTTCATATTAGCTCCATCAGAAACCATAAACAACTCAAAAAAGACATGAAACTCAGATAAAGGGCTTAAAACATAAGAGAAGTATTGGCATTCACTTTAAGTAATTGTCACATCTCAGAGGTTAGCTTTCCGACAAACTCAAACTGATGTCCAAACTTTACTATAATACCCTCAATTTCTTCAAGGTACCTTTGTGTCCTGGATTTAATAAAGCAAGTTTTTGTAAAGAGAAAATCTTGAAAAAGGATTTGATTAAACAACCTATTTTTTTTTTTTTGATTTTTCGAGACAGGGTTTCTCCGTAGCTTTTGGTTCCTGTCCTGGAACTAGCTCTTGTAGACCAGGCTGGCCTCGAACTCACAGAGATCCGCCTGCCTCTGCCTCCCGAGTGCTGGGATTAAAGGCGTGCGCCACCACTGCCCGGCGAAACTGCATTCTTTAAATAAATAAGTAAAAAAATGTTTGCTCTTTCTCATCCTGTATCCATTTCCTCATTCTTTATTGTAACATTTGAAAAATGACAAATCACACTGAGTATAAACTTTTAACATTTGGATGATTCAGAGGAGGTATTCAGGCAACAGATTCCATGGCTAAATTTCAATAAGCCAAATATAAAAAGAGGATTAATTAATGTTTTCTACCCAGTTGAATTATTTTCATAGATCAATCTATGAAGAGGACATGGGAGCTGCACATCCATTCCTTTCAATTAAATAATTAATCAGATCCATTTAGCATCATCATTATGTAGAGAGGCATAACCTTAAATTTAAAAAAAAAGTCCCCATTCATTTGGCATTAATAATGAAAGACACCAATATAAAATAAAAGCAAGGTTAATGGCACATTGGAATTTAGTCAGAGAGAAAGGGGGTGGCACAAGCCAGCATATGATAAAGTTTAGATACTGAAGGTGAAATGATATTTGTGGTTTGTACTTCATCTTTGCAGGTTTGCTTTTAAAAAATTGATGAAGTGAATTTTCCGTAAATGTTTTAATGCTTTGTATGGAAAGGCTGTGGCCCGAGATCTGACATATATTGATAAAATAGTGGGCTTATCGCCAAATATACCTCATCTTGTGTGCTTTGTCACATGCAGAGGCAATTGCAGGTTTAATATATTTGGTGTTGTATATCAATCTTGTTAAATCAATCACTACAAATTATCTCAGAAAGGTGCCTACAATTCAGTGGCAAAGCCTATGTAGAAGCCAGCAAGGCTCACCCAATGAAAGCAGCACAGAGTTGTTTCTGAAGAGGATTCTCAATGAATACTCAAAAATATCTGGGTATGACAGCTCACATTTGTACATTAAGCAACTTTTACCTTGTACAGACTCCTATTTCTCTAATGACTTTGGGCAGCTTTTTAAAATTAAGAATTTTTGTTTGTTTGTTTTTCATGAATGGGTTTCTCTGTGGCTTTGGTGCCTGTCCAGGAACTAGCTCTTGTAGACCAGGCTGGCCTCGAACTAAAATTAAGATATACAGAGAAAAAATCCTTAAGTAGTTGGTAGATCCAGGTCCCACTTCTTGTAGCACGGTTTCTTGGTTGTAACCATTGATAAGTCTCTTCAGTGTGGGTTTCTTCAGGCTCCTTGCATCCTGATAGACCGATAAGCCATGCTTATTCCTGTGAGGAATGATAAGTTATATTTCTACTTTGCCTCCATAGCTTCGTTTTGCTAAAAGTGTTTTAATGATGAGTAAATATCATAATGTGTCCACTGCAACCTAAAATAATAGATGAAAAGTTCTTTGATTTCTGGTTCACCTCACTTACTAAGGAGGACTATAGAAAGATTCCATTTCCTCTCCCCCCCCATGTAGATTTCAGCATCAATTCATTTCATTTCCCTTTCAAGCATCTCAAAAATATCATACTTCTCTGCACCAAAGGTCTTAGCAAAGTCATAACCATGGCCCACATCTTGTTATGCAAATAAGAAATCCTCATTCCTTTTGCTTATACATACTAATAAATATGCATCAAGCATACATGTAAACATACAGACACATATTCCCATACATGTGTACATATCTACCTGCAGTCTAACCTCTGCTGTCTATTCATTGCCTTTGGTTCTCTCTCAAAAGCAATATCCAGGCTGATTTCAACAAAAGACATCTTTCAGGTGTTAGAATGAATGAGCAGTATTATAACTCTCCACTGTTTCTTTCAGTGACAAACAGTTGCATGAACAGATCTCCTAAAATATGGTCCAGTGAGGCATAGATAGACATCAGTATGTTTATATGCAGCTGGACTTTTTGCTTCTGATTTTCCTTTGCATAAATCGAGAGAGAAATAGCAAATAGAAGTCAATAGACAAAATACCATATGTACAATGACACTGTAATGAAACCACAGTTCCTGTTCAGCATACACGTATGCTCAGGCTTCATTTTGTCGCTGTTCATTCCCCTAGGCGGATCCTATTAGCAGCTGCAGTCTCTATAGGCCAGCAATAGGCTTCTCTGACTGAGAACATCTCTGGCTTCTTGAATGGCCATGTACAATGGCCGTGTGACAGTGACATATGGACAGGAGACTCAGGGGAATCAGGGTATGAAACATTACTCAGCCAGTTATAAGCTGTTTGTGGGACATCAGTCTGCCTAATTCTACCCCCTCTTTGTGCCCTGTTGTCCAATCTGACTTTCAGCCTAAGTTATTAAACCTGAATTTTTTAAAAGCACAGTGATTACACTTGAAACTACTTATACTACTTTAATTTTGTATAAAACATCTCTGAGCAACCTAAGCACCCAGCTTGACTCCAGATGGTATCATAATAATGTACAGCACAGCTAAAAAGAAATCCCAATTTTTCCTAATTGGCATTCATGTGGAAATTAGGAAAGGCTTTCAGCCTACTCAATTATTCATCGTTACTATGCGTTCTCTAAAGTTACCACTCTTGGCTCATCTACAGATTTAGATATAAAATAAACAGTAGAATTTAAAGTAAAATGCAGTAAATAGAGCTGGTGTTGACAGCGACTGTAAAGACACTTCCATATTTCTAACTCTTTGACAGTGACTGCATGTCATCAGATTTATCTTGGTAAGAAATTTAACAAATAAAGTGAGCAAAACAGAGCTAAAGAAGCTAGTATTCAGAACTCTGACTTCAGGACCACATGAGAGCAGTAATCACATATTTTTGATTAATTGCTTCACACATATTCCTGTTTTTAACACGTCTGCAGTAAATTAGACAAGACTACTAAATGTGTTATAGAAGTGGTGTCAAAGATCATGTATTGCTCCATTTGGCTTTGCACTGTTATAGTTTATTAAGCGAGAAAGAAGCAAGAGTAATGAAAGTAAAATTAGATGGGAAACATCTTAATGTAATTTTTAAAAGCAAAGTTTTAATTTGACCATTGCCCTTATCTACTTTTTAAAATGATGATTTCAACAGAGAGTGTTTCTCTTGAAATTAATCTTTGATGTTAGCATACAAGGTCATGCATTCCTTGATGGCATTCCTGCGTGTGTGCCATTATATGATTTCCTATTTACCCTTCTCCTTACTGAGTGCATTTCCTGCCCCCCAATAATCCTTCATTCCTCATTCTTGCATTAGTTCATTTTTTATAGTCCTCCTCTGCCCCAATCTTCCCATTCTTTAAATTCCAACAGTATTAAACATCAGTGTTCTCTTCCCCAGAGGCGTTCAGTAAAGTTATTTGATAATTGTA
Organism: Microtus oregoni; assembly: GCF_018167655.1. Lineage (NCBI taxonomy): Eukaryota > Metazoa > Chordata > Mammalia > Rodentia > Cricetidae > Microtus > Microtus oregoni. Next base: position 19,196,899 of record NW_024543093.1, on the reverse strand, counting down.
ATGATTATAGATCAAGACCAATAAAAAAAATCCCACTAAATTATACTTGTGCAACCCTCTCTGTCTCAAGGAATGTGCTGGGAACATTACCATTATCAGGATAATTTTTTACACAGCCTCCACAACATTCCTATAAGTTATGATTAGCCCTTTCTTCACATGAAGTAATGAAGATCTAAGATAAGTAATTTGACAAACACCCAAGGGTTAGGAACTTTTGACACTGATATTTGAGTTAAATGATAGCCATGTAACATGTCAAACTATGCTAAGTACCATACATGCTTTTGCACTCAGAACATCTTTATCAGCTTCCCATCATATTTACAATGAGAAATAAAGTCTCCTCCAGGCTATGGAATCTATTGTCTCTGCCTACATATTCTTAAACTCAGTTCATCAATATTAAAACAGTTTCCTTGATTCTTTACCATGTTCAATGTGCCGACCCCAGGGACTTGGCTTTGCTGCTGCTTCAGAGTCAGGATTTTGCAATGTGTTTTCTTGACTTTCTTCCTTTACCTCACTCCATGCTCAAATGATGCACAAAATATAATGCCCTCACCATCCCTTCTAACATATGAAACATTTCATATGCTTTAGTTTCATTTGTATTTGTAAGAATTACTGTCTTACCTTGTAATCTAATGATAAGTGTATTTTCACCACACAGTTGAAGCTTTAGAAGAACAAAGTCTTTCCCAATCTTCTCCCCACTGGATATCTACTGGTTACGCTGGCATGGTAGATGGGGGGGTTGTTAACTTATATTTATGGAAGGAGGCACAAAGGAGGGGGAAATACAGAGGAAAGAACCCTGCAAAGCCATCTTATTCTATAGTGCCGAGGATTCTCCTGCCTCCATCTTCCTGCTATCTTCTCTGCTAACTCTTTGTCAATAGTTTACTTCTAAAATATAGAAAGGTTTTCTACTTCTGGCTCCTTACTGCCTGATATCCAAAATCTTTTCTTCATTTTCCATCTTTTCTCCTATGTTTAAATAATAACATTTAATCTGACCATTCTTAAACCATGGATGTGAAACACTTTGAAGTGAAAAATTTACCTTCTTCTCTGTTAGGTGCAATGAAAACCGCTGAGCCAAGAATCCATTGAACTTTTCTTTCCCTGAATTGTGTAAGGAAACATACAACCAAGCTTTTCTTAGCTTTGAAGCCATGGCAGAAACTGGCACACTATGAGGGCTGTGGTTCTCACCAGGCTGGAGGCATTAATGTCTGATCCCTTGTGACCCTCATCTTAACTTCATGGCAAAGATTAGCTATTGCTTCACTTAGAGGCATGCAATGATTCTTTGCCTCCCTTCCCTTCCCTGCTGAGATCTAGGACAACTGAACAGCTTCTTATAAGTTGACCAGAACAAGGTGGAGATTCAAGTATGAGGCACATAGTAAAGGTTGAACCCTGTCTCTGCATCAAAGCATTGAATAGGAGTTTTAAAACAAAAACTATCATGATGACAGTGAATGACTCCACAATGGAGTTAGAGTTCAAAAATTCATTTTTGTGTACTTACATAGTTTCTATCCTACCCTTGACACACTCCACTTCCTGTGTCCTTGGTCCTCTCAAATTCATAACCATGTCATTATTGTCACATGTATGTACCTGTATATATGCACACTTATATGAAGACAGCCTGGTAAACACACACACATATGTGTGTGTATACATATATATATATATATATACACACATATATATATATGTATATATATATATTAGTAAATATATGACTACAACTTGGTGAATCCATTCAGTGTTATCTCAATGTGTATGCATTTATGACTGACCACTTGGGATGGGATAACTTACCAAGGTTTGTCCCTGATAGGCACACTGAAGGTTGATTCTCCCTTTTTTAGTAGTCATTAGCTGCCTGTAACACTTCAACTAGAAGTAGGACCTTGGCCTCATGAGATTTTCCCCATCCATCTTGGTACATCCAATGATGTTGTCATTGTACCAGACTTGTTTCAAGTTCATGGGTGCAGCTTTCTGTCACATATAAAATGAATTTTCTCATAGCAGACCCCTGCTCTTCTGGCTCTTACAATCTTTCTTTTCCATTTTTCCTGAAGTCCTGTGACCCTTAAATGTAGGAGTTGCACTATGGACGTGCCAGTTGAAGATGAAAACCCCAGGGTCAAATGTTCTTTAAATTTTGATTAGTTGTGGATTACTCTTATAATTTCTGACTGCTATAACAAGAAACTTATTTGACAAGGAGAGTGAGGTATATTTATCTGTAGCTGTGAGGATGTGAGAGTGAGGTGTATTGGTTTATTCTGGTTTAAGGGGGTGGCAGTAGCAGGTTCACCTCAAGGTTTATGCTTTCCCTTGCCACAGGCAGTAGAGCAGGTTTACAGTACAAGGAATGAATTACCTCCTATAGAGTGGTTTCTAGGTCTAATATGATGACTGGTAGTTGCCCCCAAGATAGAATTGTTTTATTGTACCCATGGGTGTATCATACCATGCTGGCTCATCATTGTGGATGGTAGGCCTTACAGCTGTGTAGGACTATTAATTCCTTTTTCTCTCTTGGCAGCTTGAATAGCATTGTCATATATGATATTAACCAGTCCTCAGGGATAAGGCTTTAAAGTCAGTTACATCTTGATTTCTCAACATTCTGTGTCCGAATTGAGTGATAGCTTCAACAATACAGTCTTACCTACAAGTATGGAATTCAAGTAAAGGCAATGGCAACAGCCTACATTGTTTGAGGGATCCCTTGAACTCTCCTGGCCAACAACTCCAAGAGAATTTTGCCATACCTGGTTTTGGGGTTTTTGTTGGATACTCTATGGCCCCTGACTTAAGCAAACATACAAACAACAAGAACACAAGAAATCTCACCAAATGAGAAACTACACTTAATCTAGATGCTCATGATGATATCACCATCTCTCTATATCTCTACCCATCCCTCTTCTATCTATCTATCTATCTATCTATCTATCTATCTATCTATCTATCATCTATCTGATATAAATAAACATAATAGGCATATAGATATGTAGAGAGAAATATACATATAAAGATATATATATATATATATAGAGAGAGAGAGAGAGAGAGACAGAGACAGAGAGAGGAAGAATAAGTGTATTGAAATATAAATAAGAGATGTATAGTTATACACCATCATCGCCCTGAAAATTTCTGGAAATTTTGAAGTTACCTTCTTGATCTTGATTAAAATTCTACTCCAAGATTATATGTATACTATTCTAGACATTTACATGGGAGCCACAATATTGAGTTATTATCCAGATGTTTCCAAAGTAACACCCCAGATGGTAGACATTGTATTTGAAAGATCTAATTTGGAAAATTTTACTGAATTATTATTAAGCTGAAACATCTACATAATACATAAAAACAAATATGAGCTTTGAGAGGTCTGGTTTTGTTTTAGTTTCACTAATCTAACTTATTTCTATTTTTATTTTCTATTATCAACACTCTAAATCAGTTTTCTCACATTTGACTTATAATAATGGAATACATATTTGTGTAAGTATTTACTTTTCATCCATAATCAGTTCTACACACCACCTGCAAACTGATAGCCTGGATGGAGGGTGACTTTATTTAGAAAGTCTCAGACTTTTCATTACTTTGAAGATAAATACCAATTTTTATCTTTTGTAAAGCTATTTTTAAATTTTTTTTTGTAATTAATATAATTACATGATTTTCTCACTTCCCTTTCTTCCTTTTTATATAACACCCACCCTATTCTTAGTCAAATCATCTCACATTTTTCTTTAATTGTTGTTACAGATATTTGTGTGTGTTCCTAAATATAAATATACAAAATGTTCAGTCTCTATATTATTTGTGCATGTATGTTTTCAGAGCTGACCATTTGATATTGGATAACCAAATAGTGTGCTCTTCCCTGAGGAAGATAATTGATCCCTTGCTCAGTTTTCTTTAGTTACCTGTAGTCCTTTGTTTGTAGCTGAGGACTCATAGGATTTCTCTCATCTATGTCTATTGATGTTGCCCTGGTTCAGGTCGTGTTTATGTAGTCATCATGTGGGTGAGACATTATCGGTATAGCTTCTCTGACATTTCTAGAAGACATAATATCACAGAAAACTTCATCTTTTTTTGGGTTTTAAAATCCCTTTCTCCTCTTCCACAATGATTCCTGAGCCTTAGGAGCAGAAACTACGTGGTAGATGTAGTAATTGTGGCTGGAGTTTACAACTCTGCATTTTGATCATTTGTAGTTTTTGTAATTGTCTTTGTCTCTTGCAGAATGAAGTTTCCTTGGAAGGACGAGAACTATACTTATCTACGGGCTTGGAGATAAGATTTTAGAATGTAGTTAGGGATTATGCTGTCTTTATTATATGGTAGTTGTATGTTATCCTTCCAAGATCTATAACTTTAGTAGGCCTAGATAATTGGCAAGGCTTCTAACACCAGGCACAATTTTCCTCTCGTTGAGCAGGCCTTCACTCCAACTGGAGAAGTATTGGTAACTACCAAGGTATGAATGCCATTATATTGCCTTTAGGATTACTATGTGATAGTGGTCATTGTTGCAGTTCACAGACATCATAGCTAAAACTATTGATTGTTTCCCTCATTTGGAAATTTGTATGTTAGCTTATGGTATCATGAAAACTAGTCCTCAAGGAGGAGGTTATCATGTCAGATCCAGCTTGGGTCCTCTGAGTCATGGTACATGGTATCTTTAGCTCTATTATGATTTACTTTTGGTCATGATAATATACTTTAAAAAAACAAATAAATACATTTCTTCCCATCCTTACAATACTTACTACCTTTAGAAATATTTTTTTTCTTGAGAAAGTCCCATGTAGGAAGTAGAAGTTGACTCTAACTGAGGCCATCTAAGATGGTGTGATACCTGGCAACTGGCTGAAGGAAAATATACAGTATGAATAAGAATAAATTAGTTTCCATCCCTGAAAGAACAAATGAGGAAAGCATTTATAAACTAAAGTTATGGCAAATGATTGGAAGAATGGATGTTGGAGCACAAAAAAGTTTTACAATAGCCCAGCATGGAGTATAACAAAGGTTTGTGTAGTGAAGAGGCGAGCAGGCCTGGTTTTCATGCTGCCCAGCTCCCGCATGGCTAACTTTACACCTGCAATAACAAAACACAAATTGTATTCTTTTAAATACTACCTGGCCCATCTATCCTCTTCTTGGCTAATTCTCACATCTTGTTTAACCCATTTCTAATAATCTGTGTAGCACCACAAAGTGGTGGCTTACCGAGAAAGATTCTAGCCTACATCTGTCTCAGGTCGAAGAATCATGGTGTCTGCCTGAGGCATCTGCCTCATTGCTTTCTACCCAGCATCCTGTTCTGTTTACTCTGCCTACCTAATTTTCTGTCCTATCAAAGGGTCAAGGCAGTTTTCATTATTAATTAACCAATGAAAGCAACAGATAGATAGAAGACCCTCCCACATCAGGTTTGTTCATTTGGGGATAAACTCACAGAAAGGGTAGCGATCCATAGTTTTCTGTGAGAGCTGGGAACTGGAACTGAATTCATCAATCAAGAGGGCTGTATATGCTTTTTGTAAATGCAGACACTTATAGTACATAAAACCATGGCAAAAGTGGGCTGGTATTTTAAAGGTTATTGGCTGAAGGAGTTTGCAAAGCAGCTCCCACTTTTGTCTAAATAGGAGAGTTCTAAGCCCAATACTAAGCTATATATATAATAAGAACAAATATCAAGTATTGCCCAGAGAAAAGAATAGTCACAAACATATATAAAAATTAGAATTACAACCAGCATGAACAACATCAAACAAGAAACATATGCTGTTTTAATAGTTGTCCTATCCTAAGGAGTCTAAGTCTTACATTAAACATGGCTTGGTTAAGTCATGAGGGGAAAGTAACTATGACTATCTAGTCTTCGACCCCATCAAAGATCTGAGAATGGAAATAGTATTACTTGAGTAAACAGGAAGTGCCGTCAGCAACTTCAAAAAGGTTCAAGAAATGGCAGAGACAACCACCTACCTGGCCAATAACACAGAGACTAAGTTGCAATGTTGGGGCAACCTATTTTGGCTAAGGTTTAGAGACAGACCATATTCAGATGCACAAAAATTTGAAAAGCTGTCTTGGAAAGGTTTGGCAGTCTTTTGCTTGTATCTATTGTCCAGTTTGGACACTATGCATTTTGTTAGTGTCAAGGCAAGGGCAGCTCTTTGCCCAAAGACAAGTTTTACCAAGAAGAAAACAAACTCAAAGTGGAGTGTCTTCAGTGCCCAACATTCTCTCAGGAATTGATTGGTGCTGCCAGGAGCAATCATGTCTCACATCAACAAAATTCTAAGTTATATAATGCCAAATTTTACAGTTCTTTGAAGTGTTTTAAGATTACCTATCTATGTGGAATAAAATCTATGCAGCTAATCTCACTGTTACTATTATTATTAGTGTGAATTAGCTCACACTAATGTACTTATTATTCCTGCCCATCCATTTCTCTCTCTTTTTTTTTTTCAAGAAAGATCCCTGAGTTTACTTCATCTTCACATTAAACCCAATACCACTTATAACCAACCCCCAATAATGTTTCTAGCATAGAGGACAAATTTTATTGGGAGAGGGAACATCATATTCTAGAACTACTTCTATCTGTCATGGGGGTGATGTTATTTCTATGGGATGCTGTAAAAATTAAAATGATGGTTAAGTTTATTTTCAAAATTACTGTCCGGTACAATTACAGATAGTCTCTGAGTAGTCAGAAGGGTTTTTCTAAAATTCTCATTTGAAGGTCTGGTCAGAACATTGTAAGAATGTGCACCATGTCAGCTAGCCATGTTGGAATCATCTCGAGCAGCTTGTAACCCAAAACTGATCTTATGTGGTGCTATCAGCATAATGACATCATATCAACCAGTTGGATTCATTGTGGGGCTCTATCTTTTTCCTGTAAACTTCAAAGATTATTGCAGAAAAAATTATTGTTCATTCTGGAAAACTGAAACATTATTCATATAAACATATATTCAATGAAAGGTACAATAGAGATAAAAATAGGTATAGGGAGAAGTAAATTTTAAAAACAGAATTTTGGTAATATTTCTTAAATTTTATATTCCATATGTCCCTTAACAGGTGGCTTCTGATAGGAGACAGAAACTGAATTTTTTTAACAATGTGCATGGATTTAAAGAAGGATATTTACCATCCAACTTCAAAATCAGCTTTTATTTTTAATAAATGGCAACTCCTATTATATGTATGACATTAAGATCTTACCATGCAGAAGATTGGTATCACAAGTCAGATTTCTCATTGCTTGGTGATTCTTTCTGGACAGCTATCTTTTCTAACTTAAGCATGTAGCTGCACAAGGCCTCTTCCATTTTTGAAGATAGGTATTTTATTGCAAAGATAAGAACAGAACCCTGACCCAACCCTTAAGAGATTTCCTTTCAACCTGTAAGATTGCCATCTCTGTGGATGACATTTCTCCATCATTTCTCTTTATAAAGTGGTTTCTTCTTTTTAAACAAATTTTTAAATTAATTTTGATGGTATCCATAGCTTTTCTTCTCCCGTGGAAGCAATGTAGCACATCTCCTGCTTTCCATTTTGAGAATAACACATCCTTGAAATACACCAACTAATTTAATTCAGAAGTTTTTTTTCTATTTTCCAATGTCTCTCTGCTGTCATTTTTTTCATTCTCATTAGCATAAAGAAAATTCAAGGTGAATAAAGCAGTATGCAATCTATTTCTGGGGGTAATTTTTATCCTTTTCTGTTTGTTTAACATATACTTTATAGTTTGATTTGATCTTTCTGTAACTGCCTGACCTATAGGATTGTGTAGTATACTTGTAATATACTTTATATTATAATACATAAAATCTGCTTCATTTTCTTAGAGACATATGTTAGATCATTTTCTGTATTTATATGTTCATGTATACTCATGATGGCCATAACTTCTAGTAAATGTGTGATTACTGAATCAGCCTCTGAACTGAAAGAAGTTGCCCATTGGAAACCTGAATAGGTATCGGTGGCATGATGTACATATTTTAATTTTCCAAATTTTACAAATTGGAACACATCCAACTGCCAGATTTCATTCCTTTGAGTACTCTTTGGATTACTTCTTTCAGGTAGTAGTGTTTCATTAAAAATAACAACAACAAAGAAGTAAAATATCTCCTTAGAATCTACTTATCTTGTTGCCATGTAATAGAAAAATCCTTTTTTAAACCTTTACTATTGACAAGAATTTTTTATGAAATTGTGAAATCTTCAGCACATTTCCAATCAATTACTGCATTACCTCTTGCTAGAGAACCTGGCAGACCTGTATGAGATCATATGTGTGTTATGTATGTGGGATAAAACCTATATCTGATTAAATCTTTAGCCTGAATAAATAATGAAGTCAATTCTGTATCACTTGGTATAAATTCAGCAGTTTCAATATGCAAAACAACTCTGCATATTGTAAATCGATAACTATATTGAGAGGTTCTTTAAAATCCCTTAGTACCATGAGAAAAGTATATAATTCTGATTTTTGGACAGAATCACAAGATTATGCAAATCTTCTAATTTGTAACCTGCCTTTTACTGATTTATTTGCATCAGTATAAAATGTAGGGGCTTCAGTTATTGGGGTGTCACGTTCAGTCCAAGGAAAGGATCCAATTAGCTATTTTTATGAGGTTAATTATGTTACTTTTGAAATAGTTGTTATTAATCTCTCTCAAAAAATAATACAAACTCTTTGCCAGAGTTTATTTTCTGCCCATAATTTTTAGTTGCATCATTATTAAGAGGTACTATAATTTCTGTTGGGTCTATTCCTATTACTTGACGAAGTCTCAATTTTCCTTAATTCAGAGATTTTATCCATATAAGATTTTAAATTTTACTTGGTTTATATGATTAAATATCCATTCTAAGATAATATATTCACTCTGCATTAAAATTTCTGTAGGGAAATATTTGGATGGCAATATGACCAGAACGCCATTAAAATTCAGATCTAAATGACTACTTGGGCCTCCTGTAATTTCTCTTCAATCAAAGTAAGCTCTTTATCAGCTTCTGCTGATAATTTTCTGGGACTATTTAAGTCTTTGTCCTCTTTTATTTAAATAAATTATTTGATCAGGTGTTATCCCAGAAATGTGTAGTAAGTTGGAAATATCTCCTAGCAATCTTTGGAAGTTTTTAAGGGTCTACATTCAATCGCTCCTAGTTCACACTTTGTGTGTTCTAATTTTCTATAAATCTATTTTATAACATAGATAATAGAATCTTCTCTTTGTATTTTTTTAGGAACAATTTGTAATCCCCAACTAGGTAAAACACTCTTTACTTCATCAAACATTCTTTCTAAAGTATCTACATTTGATTAACATACCAAAATGTCGTCCATGTAATGGTAAACTATAGATTTGTGTGATTTTTTTATGTATTATTTCCAATGGTTGACTTACAAAACTTCCGCACAGGGTAGGGCTATTTAACATTCCTTGTGTGAGGACCTTCCATTGATTTTTTTTTTTATTTGTAGTAAACTGAGAATTATTATATGTAGGCAATGTGAAGGCAAACTTTTCTCTGTCTTCTTCTTGTAAAGGTATAATGAAGAAATAATCTTTAAAATCAATAACTATAAGAGGCCATCCTTTAAGCAATAGGGAAGGCATCTCATGTTTTGTTTTACTTGAAATAAGATACCAATTCCCAAGAATTTGGCATCTGCCTCATGAAGAGGCAAATTTGGATGTAAAGATTCTGGAGTAATGATAGTCACATCCACACTCAGGTCCAGTAATCACTCAATTACAATGTTATTTATTTGTATTCTCAGCTTTGGTCTTTGATCATTTATAGAAACCTGCCAAAATATACGTTTTTCTATTTTCTATTGGAATTTTTGATTCTTCCTCCATGTTTATTCTATCATTCAGAGTAGTATAGTATTTTGCAACAGGCACTGGATTTTCTAATTTTCCTGAAGAGGTGTGTCCTTCCACAGTGACTGGAAATGACTGGACCACATTTGACCTGTGGGTCTGAGTAAGGCCCCCTAAGGAATTTCTTGTTGGTTACATGTTGCCTTTTTTGTCTCTTGTTGTTCTACATTCACTGGTCTAATGTTGGCCTTTGATGCATCTTCTACATAATCCAGAAGATTGAGACCTTCTATTTTTGTCATGCTCAGAGGAAGCCTTGTTTCTGGAATACCTTGTCTACCATCCTTTCTCAGATGTCCTATTCTACCATAATTAAAACATTTGGTATTTTGTTGTCTCTTTATACCTTTGGAAATTTCTTCTCCTATCCAAGCCTCAGTATAATAGTCAAATGACTAACCATTGGCTGTTTGAAGGATCCATTCATCTATTGGTGCTGATCTGATCTTTAATGGCCAAAGTATATTTTAGCATTCTAAGATGGCATTTTCAAAAACAAGAGGTTCAATAAGTGTTCTTCTAGCTTCTGGATCTGTTACCCATATTTATACAGCTTTAGTTAATTTTTGTAAAAAGTCACTAATTAATCAAATTAGTTTAACTCCATTTTAGTTTTTAGAAAATTGATTGGTCAGCAGGTGTCACAGTTATAACTGTAAGGCAGGTCTTACATCAGTACTTGAATTACCCGAGATTCAGAATTACTAACAAACTTTAGGAGGAGGTTTGAGTTGGGCAGAATATTAAGGAACCCAGTTCTTATAGGTAGTGGTGAGCTTGGGCCAAGCCTTTGTGGATCCGAACTGGGAATGCTAGCCTGTGTTCCAGTTGCAGGGTTAGAGCTCCCAGAGTCAGAGTTCGGCCTGACAAGAGTAGGCCTGACAGAAGCCAGAGAAGATGTGGAGGAATTTTGGCAGGAAGTCATGGGTGGAACTGACTCAGCTGCTAAGTAGGCAGGACCAAGCCATGCCTGCCTGGGCCTATGGGAAATTGCCAGGTTACCATGATGGCTCAGCCAAACTATGGGGTGGGGGAAGGCTGCAGGTGGAGGTCTGAGCAGAGCCCAGCAATGGTGTGGACTCAGGCCACTTGGGCACATTGGGTACCAATTTGTTGGTATACAAAAGAGTTCTACAATAGCCCAGAATCGAGTATAACAATGATTTATTTTGGGGGGATAAACTTCCAGAAAGGATAGCCATTCACAGTCCTCTTTGTGAGCTGGGAACTAGAACCAAATCCAGCAGCCAAGAGGTCCATGCATGCTTTTCATCTGCATTTATAGTACACAAGACCATACCCAAAGTGGGCCAGTATCTTAAAGGCTGTTGTCTGAAGGAGTTCTCACAGGAAATGCACATGTCTAAAGAGAAGAAGAACAATTTCTCTGCCAGCCGTAGTCTAGCCAAACTATTGAATTTCAAATATGAAGATATGAATAAATATTAAGATCCATTTGAACTGTTAAGTATAAAAAACAATTCAGACAAAGTGGAACATAATTTTCATCTTGGGCTCCAACCACAGAAATATATTCACATAAGAAGATAGTAAATCAGCATCAACACATTTATTATAAAATAAATTTCTCTCAGGATAGTTGTAAAAACAAGTTTTTCTTTAAATATAAAATACAAACCTGTACACTTGAAATACTCCCATGAGCTTTGCTAAACCAAAACTCCCTTCTGCTCTCACTTCCACATATCTGTATACTAGAAAGAAAAAAAATCTATTCTTTGTTACCCATCCAAGGAATTGTTTATTAGGACAGAGAGCATTGTCACCACAGAAGAGGTGATCGGGCCAGGAAAGCATTAAAAAGGGACAGTATATCAAACAAGGGGCTGCAAGATGGAGCCTTAAAGCAAAAAGAGGCTTCCATTTAAAACTTAGAAGCTTCATTAAGAGGGGTAGCTTGAAGTGCAAGAGGCATAGCTGTTACAGTCAGGATGATAGGAGGAGGCATGGAGGAAAATTTCTGAGAAATCCCCCAATCTTTAAAAGAAGAATATATTTGAATATAGACCTGAGATTCAAAACTGTGATTATGAGTTTATTTGTAGTAGCAGAACAGAATTTAAATGTTGTAACCATCTACAGTGCAATTATAAGTATAGTAACAACAGAGGGGGAAGGAGTCAGAGATGCAGTGTAAGGATTCACACTTGTCAGTCTTCACTACACAGGCTGTGACACTGACTTCAACTAATGCAGGTGTTGTAGAATAAGAATGATCACAAGTTTAAACATTTTTAAGATCTTTATGTATGAAAGGATCATTAAGATTCTTGGGGTTCTTGTATTGAATTAACTTTCATTTGAAAGTGAGATATTCCTTTACCTGTTTTTTTTTTGTTGTTGTTGTTGTTCTTAAGGTAAAGTAAAATACAAATCTTAGTAAAATAAAATTATAAACAATAATATTCTTTATAAATGCTATGTTTATTGCTCTAGAGGTGATTGAACTTGGGAGAATGGAACATAAATTGAAGCAGACAAAAGTCTTAGACAATAGCCAACTTTACTCAGAATATCAGACAAATTATCCTCAGGATTAAGAGAAATCTCATGAGTGAGTTTTCAATTGCAAGGACAAGCCATCATGGCAAAACGTGATTCTCCATGGGAGGCATATAAAGAAAAAACACGCCCAGTTGTAATGAATGATCTAAAGTAAATTCATTCTTATTTTTATGTTTTGAATTTATTGGCTATGGACCCTGGTACTTCAGATACCAACATTTGCCAATGGTTCAAGCTAATTCTTTTTTTTTTCTATTTTTTAAATTGAGCTCTACATTTTAGAACAAAAGTAAATTCATTCTTATCCACTAATCCTGGGAGGGGCACAGAAGCACATTTTGTGCTTTTGAAGAAACTGAGGTGATAAGAATCTTGTCTTGTTTTCTTGGAGTTTTTTTTCACAAGTACTCAGTTCCTTTCATATGACTCCAAACTTAGGCTGAGTTCCCAAAGTCTTATTCATATATATTCATATAAACACACACATACATTCATCTATCCAGCCATCTTTCGGATAATTATGTGTGTACATAATTATCATCCAGAGCTAAGAAGGTGTGTTGTGGTTGGGAGAATTTTAGTTGGTTTTTGCCACCTTCTGACACATTTTTTCCTTGATGTATTGGAGTATTCAAACCAGGTCCATACTATCTTAACTAAATTATTATTGTTTCTTAGTTTAGAGTAAATCAAACTTGTGTGAATGACAGTTTCCGGAATCTCAGCACCTTGCCACCATGTGTTTAATCCACATTCAAGTTTATACATTCCTCTGGAGCCGGCTGTGTCCACAGTCCACCTTGAGATCACTCTGGAAATCAGCTTTTCATAGCTCTGTCAGACATTTCAGGGCACGGCTATGCAATCACAAGGCAAGCCTGCTAGCAATGAGAGTGTAAATGCCAACTGCCCTTGGGAGGTCACAGACTAATATGAGTATTAAAAGAGGTTATCACAAATGCAAGCCACATCATTTTAAAGAAAATACAGTACTTATCCAGTTCTTTTAAGAAGAAGAAACAAATATTGACTCTTCCTGGTGGGAAAATCACTGACTTGCCTACCTTTTCTCCCACTTCCACACTGCATTCTTCATGCATCACAGTTGTTTTCAAACAAGCCTTAAATTGCAGTGACTTTACAGGTCATCATCCCTCCTTCTTCCTGTTCCCTCCCATTGTTGCCTGCTAAATAAACACAGCTTGCAGAAATTGACGAAAGCATGTCCTTAGAATGAATACAAATCTAAATCCCAAATACCAATCAACGTATAGCACATGCCAAACTAGAATTGCTACTAAAGAAATCCAAAACAAATTTGGATTGTTTTCTACCTTTATATATAATTTATTATTTTTTTGAAATTATTATGTAATTTCTGCATTTTTTTCTTTCCTTCCTGCAACCCTTTTGTCCTCTCCCAATTCCAGTCTTTTCCTCTTTAATTATTTTTCACACACATACACACACACACACACACACACACACACACACAAATGTTTTAAATTGTCAAAAGCTTATGGATTTTTGAAGAATGCAGTCTATAACATTAGTGGGTACCTACGCTGTACAAACTGCCTCAGAAACTATCTTTATAATACTTTGGGGGCTTTTGACTCTTATATCTTTTGATTCAGGGTTCTTCAGCAAGTAGAGTAACTTCAATGTTTTTTTTACTAACTATCCAAAATTACATGAGTGACGATATTCAGCTTGATAATATGTATGATGACAACCTAATGTTTATGTAGAGTAAAATCTGGAAATTATCTAATTGAAAGTAAATGGGGATCAACTATGTAATGACAAACTATACATTGATTTTGAAATATAAGAAAGTTGGTGAGATGCCTCAGTGGATGAAGAAGCATATTGTTATACTGACTTCAATTTGATCCCCAGGATCCACATTGGAAGAAATATGGAACCAACTCTTCCAAGTTGTCCTTTTGCCTCCCTCTGCACAAGCATTGTGGCATGCTCAGGTCCCCTTTAATACATAAATGAATGTAAAAATTTTACATACAACTTGCCTACATATAAGGAAGTTGTTCTGTAACTTGAACAAATAATTCATGTATAAAATCATGCTTGTCATGGTACATAAAGAGAATTATTAAATATTAGTATATGTATATATGCTTATGAAATACTGCCAATTAATTGTTAACTTTTAGAAAAGTAGGAGATTTATGCTTTTATACATTTCTGAATTTACAAAGCATCAATCACTTGAGTATTTTAAAAATCAATAATTTGGGGATTTATGTGCCATTGTTTTGTTCCTTTTCAGTTTTATCATCTTCAAGAAGTTTACAAATGTTATGAATATAGGGGCAGATATATTTTTCTATGTTCTGGAAATATGTATTCCCATTAGTGAAAATAATCAGGGGGTAAAGGCAGAATGGAAAACAAAATGAAATTAGCGTAACATGGACTCACCTGGCAGACAAATGAAGGGCATCTGTCGTTTCTTAGTCATGTGACATAAACATAAATGACCTGATGGCCATAGCATGCCTAGATGTTCCAGGAACCTTGTGATTATGGCATAGCAGACAACTTTTCCCCCTAAAATGATGGAAGATACAATGGTGGGGAGAGCGTTTCAATGCGATTATCTAGATGTCTTGACTTAAAACCTCCAAGTTTCATTTGCTTTTAACGAGGCTTTCTGAGAAATTGCACCAGTGAGCTTAACAGTTTTGAGGGTCACTCAGACAGGTTGGATTCTATGGGTGGTCACCATGGAAAGTCTTTTCTGCCCTAAGTGTGTCACTTGGAACATTCAGTTCCACTGCTCTTCAAGGAATTTGCAGTTCAGCTAATTTAGCTTCTTTCCACGTTTTCAAACAGTAATTTGTCTTAGCACAAAGAGCCCTGAATGGAGGTGAAGCGCATCATTTTCTGACCAGCCATTGAAACTTTCGCATAGATATGCTTCATACAAGTCTTTCCAGGAAACACAACTTCTGAGTTTTGGGTCATTGCGTTTCTGTTTT
This sequence comes from Microtus oregoni, assembly GCF_018167655.1. Classification (NCBI taxonomy): domain Eukaryota; kingdom Metazoa; phylum Chordata; class Mammalia; order Rodentia; family Cricetidae; genus Microtus; species Microtus oregoni. The sequence goes on along the minus strand of NW_024543093.1, from coordinate 19,181,364 downwards.
CCATAAGTGCTTACCACTCATCCCTTTGGTGTTTCACTCTCATGGTCTCTGACTGTAAAAAACATTTAACTATTACTGTGCATGCTGTTATTGCATAGTCATGTGGGAGTGCAATGGTTGATGTGCACAGCTGTGTGCCTGGGCGGGAAGGTCAGAGGATGACTTTGTTCAGTTGCTTCTCTCCTTCCAGGAATTGAACCCATGTCTTTGTTGGCTGGGCTTCCTTTGCAAGTATGTTTACCCACAGGAGCCCCTCACCCACCATACTTTTATCATTTTTGTATTCCTTTTTGAAGCAGAAGGGTGATTAAGAGAATCATTTTTATTTTATTATAAGCCCTCCTTTCTTCTGAAAGTGAATCCTATAAGTGTTCTGCTTTGGTAAACAGAAGCAATGGTTGAAAGAAACACACTAAATTAGGATTGGTCAGAATATAGGCAGGCCCACCTACAGGTTCAGCAGGGCTACTTCCTGAAATCTAAAGATGTCTGATGAGTGAGGACAATTAGTAATAATACTGCATGGTTGGCCTGAGGCAGAGCACATTGTAGCGTTCTGCACTGCCTAGAAAATGATGTTTCTGCCCGCATATATCCTGATGTGTCACTCTGAAGCTGTACCTATCTGTGACTGCCAGAAATACAGGAAGGTTTTGCTGTACATGCTGACAAAATTCACTGCAAAGGCCTATGGGCTAAACACAAGCATCAGGAATTGCATGGAATTAAATTTTAATCTCATGCCAGAACTGGGGAATCGATTCGAATATGTATGGTATTTCTAAAGATCCAGCTTGAGTAGTTGTAAATATTAAATCCTAATGTCTAGCATGCTTTAAATGGTTGAATTTTTCATGAAATTATGAGTTTTTTCAAAGGCATTTCTTTTTTTCTGACTGATTATTATTAGTCCAGAATAACTTTTTACTTCTTTGTTAAGATTTCTCGATGGTGTTAGGAAATGTTTGTTTTAGGGAGAGGAATTAACTGTTTCACTTATCATATGCACTCCAATGACATGAAACTCACTCTTTGCATGGTTTATTCAATATCTTTAGATAAAATTCCCTTCTCTATGTGCCATGTTAACAGCCACATCCTGGCGAGGCCCCACGTAACTTTGACATGGAGCTGTGATCCTTTCAATCACTTTTGCCTCCCCAAACAGTATTACTCTTTGTCTTAGCTTTCTAGCATTCCCCTCTGGTTAAAAAGACAATCAACTCATTTTTAATCCTGTGATGACGAAATTGTTGGGGAAAGATTTAACCTATTTTTCTTCTTTATTACCTATTATTCTCATGTTGCGTAGTAAACTATTTCCTAAACCTACTGACTCATAAAAAATAAGTGCTTATATTTCTTCCCTATATGAGCAGCAACTGAAATATTTCTGTCAGACTAGCCTAGATTTTGTTCTTACTTAGCTACCATATCACATAACTTGTTCCTGGTATTAGGCTAAAATTATGGCTCTCAACAGGTGGGATGCAACACCTTGGGGAGTGAACTCCCCTTTCACAGGGATCAAATATCAGATATACTGCATATTAAATATTTATATTTCAATTTATTACAGGAGCAACATTACAGTTATGAAGTAGCAATGAAAATAATTCCATGGTTGGGGGTTGCCAAAGCATGAGGAAGTGCATTAAAGGATCACAGCACTAGGAAGGTGAGAACACTGAGGTAAAGGGACAAGATTTGCTGTGGCAAACATTTCTCAAGATAATAGCAGAAATGAAAGGTGAGACAAAATTGTCTATACATATTTAAGAACTTTGCTCATGCTAAGTCAAAGATATCTTCAGTGAAAGCAGAGATAGTTTGGTCTCATGCACCAAGCTCACTTGATGAGCAGAGAGGACACTTTTCCCAAAATAATCACAGAACAGGAAACACAAATCTCCATGACTTTTAAGGAAACATAGCTTGTTCTTTTATGAAACTGTGTCAGAGAGAATACAATGGATTAAATAAAGATAGCATATATAGGTACAAAATACCGATGTCACTCCAGCTCTGCAATTTACAGATTCTGCAAAGTATATACTTAAGTTGTTCTATTATAATCGTACAATAATCATATGGTTCAAGAAGTTTAAGGTATGTTGGCATATTAAATTCTTAGTTATACACATCCTAAAATGCTTTAATCCCATTCCTGGGATACACTTATGAATGTTGGCTGCTTCTTCCTTTCCTTTGAGTCTGACAAAACCCAAGTAATGGTAGATAATTCTCTGGTTATATAAAAGTCTGAATAAATATTATTTGCTTTCCTTATTTTGATTGATCTTCATTAATATTATCAATCATGAAATATTCACAGTATATAATAGAATTTGTATATATGTAATTGAGACTATAGGTATAGTTATCACTACAGAAAGGGAAATAATTAGATGATTTTAGAGTTTTGTTTTAGTGATGTGGCCTATTAACATAATATTTAGAGAAATAACTAGATATAACTAGAGAAATTCCAAAACAAAAACAATTATGATTAAAATGATGACAGAGCAATAACAATGATGACAACCATGGTACTCTCAACATTTAGTAAACACTTCTAAACACCATCCTCATGATTAATACCATGGCTTAGTTGCTTGTGACCTCGAGTTAAGTTACAAAAATATTTGGCTCAACATCACTTTACAAATGGGAAAAGTTTCAAAGGATTAAGAAACTTGTTGATGCTTATGTTGCTTGAATATCATACAACTAAAGTTTAATTGTGTCAATATAACTCTATAATTTAGGTGTATTTATTGTTAACTCAGTGGCCCACACACAGCAGGAATTCAACTGAGTATGTAAATAGGAGAAAAATGAATGCACTAATTGACCAATTAATGATACTCCATAAAATCTATACTGACTCTGAAAAACAAATTTATTATACTCCTTGGAACGTACTCAAATTTTCATCATCTCCTCTTCTCTTATCTATTGCTATCATATTATTTCACTTAGGTGTATAGCCCAGTCTTGCCTTGAGTTCACTTTATAGTTGAAGCTGACCTTGAGCTTTGAAGCCTTCTGTTTCCACCACAGAGTTCTGAGATTAAATGAGTGCATCACCATAGCTAGTTTATTACAGTGCTGAAGAGGCAACCCAGGGCTTCATAAACAGTGGGCAAATGCACTATCAATTGAGCTATACCCCCAGTCCCACATGCTCTGTTTATTTGCATTTTGCTACATGTACAATCAGATTCCTGGTTTAGATAAGAATACATTAAGAGTTAATAATCTATTTTCTTTGTGAGTTGGCTAAATAGTGTGCATATTAAACAATCAGTGCATGGAAAAATAGCATAGGGTTTGGACTACTCTCTCTATAGCCAGTGAACTTCCATCATTTGTGGTAGCTGAACCACTGTCCTTTACTACATACAGGTCCAAACATCTACAATATCATCTTGCTGGGCACCACATGAAATGTAAAACTTCAGAGAATACCGTTAGCAATTGTATTGATAATAACCAGGTTTTCAACTCAACAGTGGAACAGTCAAGGGAATTAAAATGTCCACATACAGAGAAAACAGAAAGCACAGGCCATTTCCTTTAAGGGGTTGAGATTCATCACAAGGATACGGAAAACGATGACTTACAGTAAACCTTTCTGATAAATTATTCAAGCTATGATACCAGGTGTAGTGGTTTGAATAGGTATGGCCCCAATACGACTCTTAGAGTGGCACTATTAGGAGGTGTGGCCTCATTTAAGGATGTGTGTCACTGCGGGGATGCACTTTGATGTCCTCTTTGTTCAAGCTATGTGACAGACTACTTCTGTTGCCAGAAGATCATGATGATAATGATAATGATAATGATAATGCACTAAAGCTCTGAAACTTTAAGCGAGCTCCAATTAAATGTTTTCTATTACTAGAGCTACCCTGGTCCTGGTGTTTCTTCATAACAATAGAAATCCTAACTAAGACACAAAGAGTCTGTTCAGGTAAGAAATGTTTAAGAGTTCTTTTAGTTTATTTTTTTTTCCAATTGCAGAAAGAGAAATGATAAAATTCCCGTCATGGGGATAAGAAAATGAAAAAGATATTTCTAATAAGTAAATACAAACATAAAACCAACCAACCAAAAGGAGTCTGTGGAAATAGTGCCTCTGAGGTTTGTTGTGCATGAAGAACGCCTGCCCTTTCCAGGAAGACAAGTAAGGAACAGGAAATAGCACAGATTCACATTTTAGAACCCAAACTTCAAAATGGCAATTCGCTAAATTTACATTTGAAGGGATAAATTATCATGACTAAATGCCATTTTGCTTCATATGTGCTGATGGCTGTTCTTGCTACAGCATGACATTCTTTTAAATAACACACACATAGCACATCATACCCTTCTGCACTGCTCAGATGGAAGCCTGCCTGCCGTCCACTCCATTTCTTTCCTGATGCCTCATTCCTGCAACCCCTTCGCAATTTAAGTTCTATTCAAGAGAATATATTCACAGCCTTTTTGCCCCTTTTTCCTGGAAAGACTTTGAAAAAGTAAAATCCATTTTGCCCAGCGTTGATCTCCCAGTTGTCACTCCTGAAGAATCATGGGTAAGCTTGTGGGAGCACTTAGCACTCAGCCATAACTCTGTGGCCCTTTCCCCACTCCTTACAGCTTTCTTTCTTCGTGGGTTATGATTATTCTTATATCAAACGTCTTCCTGTCATCGTCTCTAATTTCCTTAAATGGATTTATTTTCAGTCCCTAGAACTTTCATATCTCAGGAACACAAAAACCCACAAGATGTTTCCATGAGCCCAACAGCTAATTAACTATTAAAGGGCTTCCCGTGGAGAATACAGACAGTGGAGAGGACACCAGGAAAAGGGACTGGAAGTGGCCTTCTGCATTCATTCAGAGTGTGTGGTTGTATGGAACCTGAAAGATAGTTTAGGCTCAGTTTATAAATAGTTTTACTCAATTCTTATAATTGACTCTTTTTTTTTTCCTTTTCATGACCCTGTAGCAGGGATTGTAAGGGTGTAAGAATGACTGGAGAGCTGGGTGCTGGTGGCACACGCCTTTAATCCCAGCATTTGGGAGGCAGTTGCAGGCAGATCTTTGTGAGATCTGGGTTCTAGGCAAGCTTGGTCTACAAGAGCTAGTTCTTGAACAGCTAGTGCTTAAAAAAAAAAAAAGAATGACAGTAGCGGATCCTGTGGTTCTGTGGTTCTGGCCATGGAAGGTTTAAACATTATTCTATCATACAGAGTGATGAGGACTAGAGAGCAGGCAGAGATAAAGGATGATTTGACAGCGCAGGGAATTATTTCTTACTGGCCAACCGGCAGTCATGTTTCCTGAAAAAATGAAATATTTGACCTTTCTCCTTACTTTTGGGTTGGAGCATGCCACAGTAATCCTGTACATTAGACATTAAGCAGGAAAGAAGAGGTCAGTGGCTTTTGCAACAGTCAAACTCTGTTTTCTTCTTTGTAGCAATCACTCTCACTTTGTTACAAACATGATTCCAAGAATCTCAAACAAATACAGTGACTGAAAATGACTTCTTTGATGATGTTGAGTTAAAGTTTTACTTCTTTTCCTTGGTTACAGTCATTATATTCACTTCATTAATCGCTAAATTCGTTTTAAAAAAATTAATTAATACTAGTGTTCAAACCCGTCTTCATTCTGACATTTTGCTGCTCCCATTCCGTCTTAAACGTGGTTTATTCAGAACTCCGAGAATATGAAGAGAACATGGAATGCAACAAAACTGTGGGAAGAACCAGAAATTCAAGAATCAACATCTAGGCATCCTCCCAAAAGTCTAGTAATGCTTAGAAAAGGAAGGACTCTCCCCGTTAGACATAATAGGGTGCAATGAGGACATTTTTTCTTATCTTTTGTGCATATTCAGTTACATGTTGCCTTAAGATTTCTATTGCTGTGAAGAGACACCATGGCCACAACAATTCTTATAAAGGAAAGCATTTATTTGGGGCTGGTTTACAGTTCAGAGGTTAAGTCCATTATCATCATGGGGGGCAACATGATGGTGTGCAGGCAGAAATGAAGCTGGAGAATAGCTGAGAGTTTTACATCTGGATCCACATGCAGCAGGATGAGAGAGACACTGGGCCTGGCTTGAGCATTTGAAACCCTAGCCCACCCTTCTGTGACATACTTCCTCCAACAAAGAAACACCTATTTCAACTGTAAGAATTTAACACAATCCTGAAGCCATTTTTGACAATTCTGAATCCTCTCAGCCTCTGTGCCACAGTGCTTCCCCTCCTCCCCTGGGAACCAAGGACCTAACAGCTACACTCGCATGTACTCAGTTCCTGAACAGTTACCCATATACATATGCTTTGGTTCGGTCCCCTGGGAAACGGGGTCAAAATGACCTCTTACCTCATCTGATCTGGCAACAGCTCTCCAGTCAATTATTGGTAATAGTCCTTTCAAATAAGCCATTCAGAATAGTCAAAGAACAACCCCCCTTGCTTCTGTGGCACCTTTAAAAGTAGACTGTACCCGCTATTCGGGGTCCCTCGGCTTCCCGAATGCTGGGGGACCCTGTCATGACAGAATTAATAAAATCCTCATGCTTTTGCATCGGCTGTGGTGTATGAGATGGTCTCTGGGGGCGACTCCTTCTCGGTGTTTGGACGCTAGAGTCCAAAACAACTATGTGTGCCTATAGGGCATTCTTATTCAGGTCACTACTTGTCCATATCATAAAGTGCCCTGGATATTTTAATGTTAAGATTTCCATATACTAGAAGCAATTAATTTTATAATAGCCCTGATTCTAGATGCCAGAATCATTTTCCTGATTAGTTATTTTATTTTTTTAAAATTTACTTATTATTATTTATTAAGGATTTCTGCCTCCTCCCTGCCACCACCTCCCATTTCCCTCCCCCTCCCCCATCAAGTCCCCCTCCCTCGTCAGCCCAAAGAGCAATCAGGGTTCCCTGACCTGTGGGAAGTCCAAGGATCACCAACCTCCATCCAGGTCTAGTAAGGTGAGCATCCAAACTGCCCAGGCTCCCCCAAAGCCAGTACGTGCAGTAGGATCAAAACCCAGTGTGATTAGTTATTTTAAAGTATTCCAGCAAGTATTGGTGAATTGACAGTAAACAATGTTACTTTTAATTTAAGTTGACTACAACATAATCAGAGAGGAAAATCATTTCAATTGTAATATAATAGTATAATTTTAATATTGTATACTTCTATATTGTTGAGATATATTATCTATAAGCCAGCTATCATGGTCTATTTAGGCAAAAACACTCATATGATTACAAAAATTATGAAAAATATCACCAAAATTTCAGAGTGTTGTTCATGCATCAACACTCCTCCATCATTCAAGATTGTTGTGAAGGTGGGAAGAATATTTGGGTCTTTTCAGTCACATGAAATTCTTACAACAGTAAGGGATTTATTTCACAAGAGACAAATTAATCAATTTTTTTGGTCTGTGTTGCAAAGAAAACCCATTTCTTATGAAAAAGTAACCTAGAGGGAGTTGAAAGGTATATTAAAAGTTAATTTTTCAACTGCTACTGTGAAATTTTCTTGTTCATAAAAGAATCTCTGACTACAAGGAGCAAAGCTGTTTCGGGGTCATTAAATAAACTCTTGAAGCAGCAATGATCTTTAGTTCTCTGTGCCATTTGGCTATGAGCTGCTTATCAAGCTTCAAAATTATGATGATATTTCAATCCTGAATTTTCTTTCTTAAATTTATATTTTAAGAAACAACTAAATGTAAGTTACAAACAGTAACCTGCAGGAAAAATGTGCATATTTTTTACACAAGGCATTTAAGTTTTATTTGTCAGTTGTCCCATGGTGATTTTTCAAATAACTGAAAGATTCTCAAGATTCGGTGTAACTGTGATAATAGGTATAACCATGCTGAATGCCTTGGTGGTGTTTAGTTATTTATTTTAGTTATTTCTTTAAGATTGCAATATAATTGCATTACTTCTCCTTTTTCTCATTTCCTTCTCAACTCTCCCCTGTAGCCCTCATTGCTGTTTTAAATGTTTTAATGAACATTGAGAAAATATTAGGAGAATAAGAAGGTTAAGCATGTGTTTCTAAACATGAACAAACAATCTCCTGAATTTGGAGGAGGCAGTCTGTTGCCCAGATTAGCTTGTGGCCTAGATGCTAAATTGTGGAAGCCTAAGTTGCTTGCACATAAATCTATGGATATAAATTGGTAAAGATTACAGGCATACTCCCCTGACTGCGCCCATCTTCCCCTTCACAGATACATACATGAATGCTATTAGCTGCCTTGGTATGATAATACTTTGCAGGAGTAACTGCTTTATATTGACCAAGTCATAGAGGTTATTTTTAGCCTGGTTTATACTTACCTGTAAGAAGCAACCGTGAAGGCCTTTCTTCGTTTAGAGATAAAATGACCAGGGCAAAAATGTATTTTTTAAGCCTACCATGCCAAAATTTCTTTTAGGTGGAGGCTGTTTGTTGGTTTCCCAGCTGCTCAGACCCAAATTAATCATACAGAAAGTATATTATTACAACACTGCCTGGCCTATTTGCTCACACTTATTATTGGCTAGCTCTTATATCTTAAATTAACATTTCTATTTATCTGTGAATCGTCACGTGGTTATGGCCTACCAGTAAGGTTCTGTCCAGCTACATGGTTTCTCCTTGACTCTGCCTACACTCCCAGCACTCAGCTTAGTTTTCCCACCTAGCTCTACTCTGCCCTGCTATGGGACCAAAACGGCTTTATTAATTAACCAGTGGTTCACATCCAACAGAGGGGAATCCCACATCAATTTCTGACCTGAAACTCAGTCTTAGCTGAAGGATTCTGTCTTTCTGTTAGTCCATCTTCTCTACCATGCCATATCTCCAACCCTCCTTTCTTTTTTTAATATGCAAAGAAAGTTTATCCAGGATTCTAGCAAATAACAACTAAGTTTTCCAGGTAGGGGCAGCCATTTAAAAAAAAAATCAATCTAAGGCTTTTCCGTTTTTGTTGCATTTTTAAACTTTATGAAATTTATTGTTTCTCATCATTGTTGATATTATACTTAGAGCTGAGCCATTTCCTGCCAATAAGTCAACAGAATTGCAATGACAATAGCAGGAAATAATGTATGCCAAATATTTATGTATATATTCATATACATTATGAGTATGTGTTACATATTTTTCTAAACTATTCATGTTTTTTCTTTCATAATTTCTAGGAACAAGGCAATGAAAGGCACAAAACCAAAGGGACTATCAAAATCAGAGAAATGACATTGATAATGCTATGACCAAGTTTCCCAGCCTTAAATCCCACCTCTTTCCTCCCACAATGTATTTTACTATCATTCTCTTCTTCCACATTTCATTCTAAGAGTCAGTGTAGGATAATTATTAACTGTCACATTTTATTCATTCTTTTAATATAGCACACAGTTCTTCAATCTTTTTATTGGTGTTTATTATTTTGTTATTTTTTTTAAAAAAAAACTTTCTTTTGTGTTACGTATTACATTATAATTAAACCATTCACTTTTTCTTTTACTACTTCCCAACCATCCCATATACCTCTCATTGCTCTGTTTCAAATTCATGTCCTCTTTTTTCATTGATTGTTGTTACAGACATATATGTATATAAACATATGTTATTAAATACATAAATATACCCTACTCAGTCTGTATAATGTTACTTGATGAACATTTTGGTGTGCCAAATAGAGCTTATACTTTTTAAAAATATTATATATTGATCAGTGAGGTGACTCAGAAGGAAATGGCACTTATTACTATGCTCTGGGTTTGGTCCCTAAATCCTTTTTGGTGCTTAGGAGAGAATGGACTCTAATCAATTGTCGTTTGACCTTTACACATATGTGCACATATTTGTGCATGCACATGCACAAAAAAAATATATGTATATTTTAAAACTGTGGAGTAATTAGGTTTTACAGTGGGTTTGAAATTCTCTAGTGCATAAAACAAAGCTGATATTATTATTTTCTTGCCTGGGCATTGCCACAGAAGGTCAATATGTACTTTATGTCATCACTGGTGATGTTAGCCTATACCACCTGGTTAAACTGGTACTGCCAAGTGTCTCCATGGGAGGAGTGGTAATTAAATTAATGAGCTATCTGTGGAAAAACACTTTGAATCTATTTCAGCACACTATCTTCCCATGAACATTTTTCTTCCCCGTTAGTATAGATATTTTTATGTATTCAATTCTTATTAACATGATGGTGGCATGGTGTTTTCCTTCATCATTTGCTGTTTTACACTTTATAATCAAGAAGGGAAATATATTTGACAGGAAGCAAGCAGATTTTATAGAAGAAAGAGTAAATCTTTGTCTGGAACATCATAGTATGTCAAAGGTCAGCCAGCACTGAGGGGACACCATAGCAGAAAGACAAGTATGTCAAAAGTCAGCCAGTGCTGAAGGGCCAAGGGCACCACAGTAGAAAGAGAGTGTGCAACAACTTGGAGTCTACAGTCTGGGCTCCTGCTGCATCTTCCACCAGGGTGCTGAGCATCTCTACGATCAATCATCTCTGAAAGACTAACTTACGACCAAACACTTTTAATATTTTTTCCATCTCTTTTGCTGTTGGGAACAGAGATTGGCAAGCATGGGTGGGCAGCTAGCTCTTTAACATACAGATTTTAAATTTTTTGGATATAGATTTTGTATTGAGATCACTGGATTACACAGCAGTTCTCTTTTTATATTTCTGAGGAACCTTCACACCTATTGATGTATTAACTTAAACTTTGGATGAGTAAGTAATTCCCAACAGTGTTCAAGGGCTCTCTCTTACCCTCACTCTCCCTGACACTGTTCTCAGTCTGAGAACAGCCATGCTAAGTGGGGTGAGTGATAGCTTGAGGTTTGGGTCTTTGCTTCCCCGAGGGTTGTGACTCTAAGGTGTTATTTATAACTCACATATTGACTCTTTTTCTCTTCTAAGACCTGCTTAGATACTTTGCCTATTTTTAAGTGGAATTATTTTTCTCTTGGTATAAGAAAATTGGTTCTAAGTTAATGTAATTTTTTATGCATGCTGAATTTTGATACCCCTTTCTGACGTATAGCTTATGAATTGTTTTTCTTAGTGATTGTCTCCTTCACTTTACAGAACTTCTCAATTTAAAAAAAAAAAATCCTATTCACTCCCTGCTGCTTTTGTTGCCTTTGATCTTACACCTGTAAAGCAATGTCCTTATGCCAGGACAATGTCTGGAGCTGTCTTCTCCACGCAGTTTTATGTCTTACATTTATGACACAAACTCAGTTTGAATTCGTCTTGTATTTGTTATGAGTTAGTATGTAATTCCATTTTTCTCCTGAATAGGGATATTCAGTTTTCCCAACATGAATTACTAAAGAAGGTATCATTTCTCCATTGTGCGTTCTTGGCATTTCTGTCAAATGTGACATGCTGTAAATGGTCAATACACTTTTTTAATGCTAGAATACTTCTTATATTTGGATGTTCTTAACATTATAGCTGTGTGATTTATTTTGAAGTCAGGTAATGTGGTGTCTCCAGTCTTGCTCCTTTGCAAAGGATTGCTTGGCTAGTCAAGGTCTTTTGATGTTTACACACAAATTTAGGATTGTTTTCCCTAGTTCTGTAAAGAATGTGATTGATATTCACAGGATTTTCTCTGAATCTGTAGAGCACAATGTGGGATGTGGGACGGGCATTTTTAATAATGCCTTTTTTTCCACAAACATGGGTTGCCTTTCTATTTATTTTATCATCTTCACTTGCTTGTTGATCTCTTTGTTTTCAGTTAAGATCTCTCATCTCCTGTGCTAAACGTACCCTTAAATTTTTTCTATTTTTATCATTTTTATTATTATTTTTACAAATATTCACCTCCTTCCCTCCTCCCATTTCTCTCACCCTCCCCTTAAATATTTTATAACTGCTGTAAGTGAAGTTTTTTTCTTTTCATCCCCTTTTAAATATCACACATGTTAATAGTTTGGGAATAGCACTGACCTTTACATATTAATGTTGTATCCTGAAATGTTACTGATTTCATTCACTATTTCTAACAGGTGTGTGTGTGTGTGTGTGTGTGTGTGTGTGTGTGTGTGTAGTATGTAGAACTTTCCTACATAATTGTAAGATCATGTCCTTTGCTGAATAGGTACTATTTAGTTTATTTCATGTACATATATGAAATTATATATGTATTTACATCTTTAAGTTGTTCTTCAAGCTTTTTCTTATTGATGTGTAGGAGTTGTAGTCATTTAGTAAATAGAAGTTATAAATATTTCCCACTAGTAGCTTCCCCATATACTTATTAAATGATATATTTTAAAGAACAAAAATAATTTTAATACAAGTGTATTTTTTATTTATGTTTTATATTTCATGTCCCTTTAAAATATTTTTCTATTCCTTAAATCACAGATGCTTCTTTTTATTATGTTGTACCATTTACATTTAGATTATGTAATTATTTAAATCAATTCTGTACATTGTATAAATCAGCCATCAGAGAGTTGTTCTGTTTATACTTCAGAAACTTTAAAGATTTTTTTCCAACTGACCTGTAATTTCAATTATTTCAAATATGCAAATTTTCACTGTATGCTTTTGTAGACTTTCTAGTTTATTTGTTTATTAATCTGCTCCTATAACAATACTTTGCTTTAATTGAATCTCATTTATAAAATTTATTACAGGGCCAATCCCCCTGTGGTGGTTTGAATAAGCATGGCCTCCATATCCCATGTGTTTGAATGTTTGGATTATAGACAGTGGCACTATTAGAAGGTGTGGTGTTATTGAATAGGTGTGGCCTTGTTGGAAAAAGTATGTCACTGTTGGGATAGTCTTTGAGGTCTTATATACGTTTAAGCTATGCCCAATATGGGACAGTTTACTTCCTGCTGCCTGCAGATCAAGATATATAACTCTCAGCCACTTCTCCAACACCATGTTTGTCTGAATACTTCCTTCCTTCCTGATATGACAATAATGGACTAAACTTCTGAAACTGGAGGCCAGCTCCATTTAATGTTTTCCTTTATAAGACCTGCTGTGGTCATGGTGTTTCCTCACAGCAATAGAGCCCTTAACTAAGATAACTGCTTTCTATTTCAACAATGTCTTGCAAATTTTGACACTTTTTCCTTAAATTAATTTTAAAAGCAAGCTTTCAAATTTTATTAAAAACCTTGTTGTTATCTATTTGGTTTGTCTTTGTATGTATAAAAAATTTTAATGAGATTTTTCTATGTTATACATTGAAGCTGCTAATGAACATGCTATTTCCTTGTAGGTCATCTTTAATATCATTCAACTAGTAATGCCATTTTATGATTTTCTCCATAAAATTATGAGCTTCTTCGTTTATACTTAATCTTGGGATTCTTTCATATCTGTATCAACGGCAGGCATCTACTTCAAATACCCTTGCTGTTGCTGCTTCTGTATAAAAATGCAATTTATTTTTATATTGGTCTTATAAACCTGGTGGTTTCTCATTAATTCTGATCATTTGCCTGCAGATTCTCTTAGGTTTCTATGTAGGTAACCATAATAATGTCTGCAAATAGTGGCATTTTGTTTCTTTCACTCCAGAATATGTACTTTTAATTATATCTTTTGAAAAGCTATACGGGAAAGGAAACCTTTCTCATTATAGAATGGAATTGTGAGAGCAACGTTCTTTGTCTTGTGTTTGCTATTGAGAAGGATCTTTCTTATATTGTACATTATTATGATTCAGCAATGAGATCTGTAGACACATTTCTTTAGGAGAAGAAATTTTCTGTTAGTAATTACCAAAAGTTTTTTTAAGTCACAAATTAATGTTGAATTCTACTGAATGATTTGTATGCAGCCATTGATATGATAATTTGAATTTTCACTTTTAATATGTTTAAATGGTGAGTTCTATTATTTTTTAAAATCTAAAGGCAGTTTTGTACTCTTAAGATAAAATCAGCATGGAGGTCATATATACTGATTTTCACATGTATCCCTAGTTTCAGTGGTGAATATTTTGTTTTGGACATTTTGTGCTAATATTCTTGAGGAATATTGACCTGTAATTTTTTTTTTTCTGTAGTGTTCTTCTTGTCTATTTAGGTATCAATGTCAAATTAGTCTTGAAATAGTTAATGAGTTCTCACTCTTTCTATTTTCAGTGATCAAGACACCAGAATATTGACCTCAGTTTGATGGCACTGTAGGCAGCTTAATTCCTGTCAGTTCATGACTTTTCTTCAGCCCCATTAAAGGAATGACTTAGATAAATCGCCATAGAAAATTCTTTCATTTTTCATTGTGCATACAAAATCTCTACGGTTGCTTGGTAATTATTTCTAAAGGACTCGGCAGCCAAATTTTCCAATCAAATCAGTGGTAAGCACTTACTGTTATTTCCTCTAATATCCATCTTCAACATTTCCACATCATTCATGCTCGTACATGTGGTCTCGTCACCATTGTACCCTTTTAAAATAATTTTCTCAGTTTGGGGAGTGCAAAATGTATTCATCTTCATTAATATGACCATTGTGAAAGAAATCTGAGTTTGTCTAATTTTTTTTAATTTCTTTATTTATTAAAGATTTCTGTCTCTTCCCCGCCACCGCCTCCCATTTCCCTCCCCCTCCCCCAATCAAGTCCCCCTCTCTCATCAGCCCAAAGAGCAATCAGAGTTCCCTGCCCTGTAGGAAGTCCAAGGACCACCCACCTCTTATTACTACAAGACAGAGTTTCATACTATAGTACAGCCTATCCTAGACCTCACAGCAATCTTCCTGCTTTAACCTCTTGGATGTAAGGGTTACAAGTATGAGGAACCATGCTTGCCCAGTCTCCAAGTATTATAGATGTGATGTGATCTTAATTCTTTTTCTTGGTAACTTATTTTTTCTTACTTCAGAATACTTTAGACTTTTTATTTTATTTAGAGTTTTCTGATATTTCAAGATCATATTCCTTACTGGGAATTTTATTGTTTGGGTTTTTTATTCATGATACTAGAAACAGTGCCCCTTCAAGGAAGAAACTCCAGTAGCTCAATTCTAAGCAATATTCTGACTTACTCATTTCACTACCCTCTCTACTTTCTCTTTCTTTTTCAGATTATATTATTTTTCAGTTGGAGACTGAATTTCCAATAACAATTCTATTACATTATGCTGTTTCTTTCTCTCATTCTCTCTTGCAGTTGCTCCTGCTCTAACAATTTCTAATTTCTTGAGATTTGATTGAACTTTATTATCTAAACAATCTATTAAATTATTTCTAATGCAGTGGTATTTCTGTTGCTGCAATTGTTCATTTGTTTTTAGTATATTTAATTTTTTCTATTTATTATTTCATGTTTATTCTTTCTTTGGTGATATTAATTACAATTATTTTTCAACTTTTCTATCAAATTACCTTTTTTTCTGCCTTACAAGTTTATCAGTAGCCTCTTATATACAAATATATTTCACAGCAGATTGCCAGTCCTTCCATGTGATACCACAGACAGGGTCCAATGATGAGACTCTACAATGAGACCTGGTCTCAATATCACCATATAATATCTGAGGTTGCCCTTGAACCTTTGCTCTTCCTGCCTCCACATACCTTCCACTGTTTCTGCAAACTGATTAGATTGTTGCTTCTTCTTTTTAAAAAATATTAATTAATAATTAAAATATCAAGTAATTAATTTTACATCCTGACTGAAGTTCCCCTTCCTCCTCTCCTCCTAGTCCCTCCTAACATCTCCCTTCTGGCTGTCACCCATTCCTTCACCATTTGTATTCAGAATAGATGAGCCCTCTCAAAGATACTGACAAAACATTGCATATCAAGTTGTAGCAAGACTAAGCACTGGGCCTTGTATTAAGACTGACCAAGGCAACTCAGTATGAAGAATATGGTACTAAAAGCAAGTAAAGGAGTCAGATACAGTTCCACCTGCCACTGTTAGGAGTACTACCCACAAGAAGAACAAGTTACACAACTGCCACATACCTGCAGTGAACTTAGATCAGTATCATTTAAGTCTGCTAGCTGTTGTTTCCATCTCTGTGAGCACCTAGGAGTGCAGGTTAGTTGATTCTGTGGGTTTTCTTATGATGTTCTTGACCCCTTTGGTTCCCACACCTTCCTCCCACTTTTCAGCATGATTTTCCCACCTCAACCTAATGTTTGGCTGTGGGTCTCTGCATCTGTTTCCAGTTGCTGGATGTAACCTGTCTGATTGTGCTAGACACCAATCTATGAGTATAGCAGAACATCATTAGGCATCATTACACTGACATTTCTTCCCCAAGGTTGTGTTAGGTTCTATCCTAGGTCTCTGGGCCATCCAACCCCTGGGTCCTAGCACTCCACCTCCACATAGTGTCAGGGATGGGATCACTCTTACAGCATGGGTCTCAGGCTGGGCTAGTCATTGCTAGACTACTTCCACAATCTCTGTGCCACTCATAACCCAGCACATCCCATAGTTTGGACAGAATGTTGGTCAAAGGTGATGTGACTGGGATGGTATCCCAGTCCCTCTTCTGGAAGTCTTGCTTGGTCACAGGAGATGGCCAATTCAAGCTACATATCCACAATTACTAGGAGTTTTAGCTGGGATCATCCTTGTAGTTTCCTGAGAACCTCTCTTGCACCAGGTTTCTATCTAACCCTGAAATGCCCCTCTTCTCCAGTTGGTTCTTTCAGTACTCATCCCATATGATCCCTCATGGTACCCATCCCCCCACCAAGTCCACCCACAAAATCTCTACTGTCTCCCCTTCCCAGTGAGATCCTAGTGTCAATCTTGGACCCTCCTTGTTACCTAGATTGCTCCTTCTTTATACCAGTGATCTCCTTCTATGCTCTGCCTTTGTTGTGAGCATTTGTATCTAAGAATGAGCACAGTCAATGAGTACTTAATACACACTCTGTGCAGGGTGTTTAACCGGAGAAATTTAATGGAGGGTGGGGAGACAGAGGTTGTGTTATCTCACAGAGGAACCCAAATAGTCTGAATCTAAAAGCCATTTTCTGAGGGAGTTTCATGTTTTTAAGCTAACAACTGAAACATTCTACTTGGATAGGGGACAGATCTGTGGAAAGATGAAAGTGAGCAGGTTGTTGTCTTGTCTTTCTATGTAAGACATGCAGTTATTTTGACAGACAGGAGTTGACAACACAATCATAAAGCAATTTGGGGGCCATCTTAGAAACCTGTTCCCAAAGCCTCTCACTTGGTCTTTCACGTGTACTTATCAAATTCTGCAACAACTTGTTTTCCTTCCCCTACTTTCACTTCTTTTCTCAGATCCTGAGATTTGACCATCCAAATCTTTGCTTTGGGTCTCATGATCAGGCTTTCCTTACCTACGACCTTACAAGGAGAGCAGCTTTGTTTATGCTATTGCATGCTTATCTGACTGAGAGATGATGCTCTTTTGGTTTCCCACATAAAGACCTGCATGTTCTTTCAAATGTACTTCTCTACTGTACTAAGCAGAAACAGGCAGTGATTTCTGCTTTCTGGAGAGTCCAGACGAAGAATATATGGTCCCTGTGTTGTCCTGTCACTCATCTTAATGTGGTAACTAAGATGAGTCTCCTTCTTCCTCAATGAGAGAAGCACTAGGCAGAGATTTTCATTGAAAATTTAATTCCTTTTTGGCATTTCAAATGTCTCATACATCCTTGAGATAATAAGCTTGAGGGGGCTCATTTGAGCATCTCACCAGGGGACTGCCACATATATTAGCTCATTAGCCCTCCATTGTTTCCACTTCCCTTGAGATGAATGCTTCAGACTGGATTTAAATTGATCATCTCCTCCTTCAATTCAACTCAGGATTAACTCTAATCCCAGCCAGAGCTACAATACTGGGAAAATAGAATAAATATAATGAACAGTTAGTGTTTGCTGATACCAACCTTGCTCTAGGTTTATAGCAGGTACTTTCCATTGTAAAGGAAATAATTTTCAAATAATCCTAAGTGGATAGTCTTCTTCTAACTTTGTAATTTCCCCATGACAAGATGCCTGAAGAAGAGCAGTATCTCATCATAAGGAAGCTGTTAGTTCAAATACTCAAATATGTTTCTTTCTTTTTAAACTTGTGTTCTAGCTTTTGATCATTTGTAGCAAGGTCAACAGATGGCGAAAGACTGTCCATGTGTACAGGTAACCTCTTGTGGGCTGATTAATTTTTACAACATGCTCATGACTACTTTGGGATTGCTTTGCACTCTATGAATGAAATAAACCTTAATTTTCTTGCCTTAGTAAATAGAGAACTTCTCATTCAATTAGTGAAGACTGTCAGAGAACTAAAATCATCTTTTTGCATTCACACACACACACACACACACACAATTGTATTGTTATGAATTTTCATGAATTTCAGTTCTGAGAGAAAGCCAAAGGAGGCAAGAGATTTTTGACTACAACTGAAAATAAATGCCACAGTATTAGTTTCTGTTGCAGAATAAGTGTGTGGATGGGATTTTGGTTCTCTGCTTGGCTTTATGCCAGGAAAAATCTGAATGAAATAATTACCTTCGAAGTTGCTAGATTAATTTCAATGAACGAGACAAAACCAAAGATTTCATAGATGAATGAGTGCTATTGAAAACTACTGCTCAATTAATATATTCTAATAGTATTTTCAAGAACTTTGATTGGACATTGACAGTAACCCTTGCTTGGTAAATGACCACCATGTAGATATGTACAGACATCTATCACTTAGTAGGAGAAATGATTCTTCCTTTAAGTGAGATGATCTTATTAGTAAAGTTAATATTCAGTCACTGGAAAATCCAAGGACATATTAAAATTAAACATTGTTTTTATTCCAGTCACTGTCCTGCTGTGGTACCCTGAACTGCTTTGAGATTGCTCAACAGAAGATAATTTACTTGGTCTACTTCTCCTATTAAATAGTAGTTTCCTCAGAGATTAGTCAATTAAGAGTGAAAAAATTAAGCTGATTATCATGCTTTCTTTTATTGTTTGGGTGGCAGCAGAAAATATATGTGACCTTTTAGCCTTCCTTTCCTTTAACTAGGAAGTAAATTCAGTCATGTGGTAGCAAGTCCCCTGAAAATGCATGTTGAGTTTGCCTGGTTTATGAAGAAAACTACATGCACACACATACACACAATACAAGAACATAAAAACAGTCAATATTTAAGTCAATTAAGTTTGATAAATGCATAAATCAAAGAGGAGCTGAAAATATGGCTCAGTGAATAAAGTGCTTTCCCAAATTTGGATTCTTATTGCCCACATAAAACCCATGCATGTTAAGATACACCTGTAACTCTAATGCTGGGGTACTGTGAAAATAGTGTAGAGGAGAGACACGTTGACCAGTGGAGCATGCTGGACAGCAATTCTAGCAAATTAGTAGTATGGTTTATAAAAGGGAACCTTGTGTTATTATTTGAAGCTTAGAGCAATAGAGGAAGACAAACTCATCAATCCCTGTTTTCCACACACAGGTACACACAGGCTACAGGAACATACATACACACATGTACATATGCATACTAGACACATATACACATACATGAAAAATTCAATATTATCAGTTTAGTAGAATAATTCTACAATATCCTTTATGTCATAAAATTTTACAATGCTTTTAAACATACTATTATTAATATCGCTGCAAGTAATAATATCATTTCAAGTTTTCAAAGAAGAGAATATTCTTTTGCACAAAAGCAAGGTTAACCTCAGGTAAATAGCATTATATGTGTCTCACATTCAATTTATGCTTTATGGAATACAGTGATTTGTAAGGTATTACTATGACTTTGGCCAGTAAGATGTGATATATTTAGGTTCTGCTTTAAATCTTCATTCTTTTCCATCTGTCAAAATGTTGTGGGCACTGAAAGATAATGGCTCTGTTGCTATGGCAATTATTCCATTACCTAGGTGACAGTGTTTGAATGATGTCATTGACCTAAATCATGAAATAGTTTTAGTTTTCGTTATGGATTAGCAGACAGAAAACTGATTAGTTACACAAAAATCAAGAAAGACAAAAAGGATACCTCAGTTTTTAACAGTTTTCTCACAAAGCAGAATTCGAAGGTGGATGCTTGTAACTGGATTTCACCAATTATCTCTGCTTTAGTTGGGTCAATATTTTCATCAACATTTCCTGAAGCTGCAAAAAGAGAAAAAGGGTGCCATATATAAAGATATCAATGTGTTCCATGGAATGGTATCTCACTTAAAGTTTTTTTTTTCCCTTGACATATTTTTGATTGGATGTCATCCTTAGTAGTTATGAAGAAAAACATGTTATGGGCTTTCATCTTTTTCTCTGATCTCAAACAAAAAGCTGTATATGGAGGGAAATGGAGAGGAACAGAGAGGAGGAGAGGAACAGTGCACGAGGAAGAGCAGCAGAAAAGATCAGAATCCAGGCCACAGGTTACTGCTCAGAATATGATGAAAGAGACTCAGAGAGGAAAGCAGATGGCCAGAAGGACAGAGGAGAGTTTCAAAAGTTTTGCAAACTTCAATGGAGCCTGTCAGGAGGTGATTGCCCTGTGGTCACTGCTCTTTCTGTCTCATCTAAAGGACTTTTAGATGTTGTCATAGGTGTATAGCGTGCCACCTGTCAAGCTCACCAAACAACTAAGATTGGAAAATTGTCCCCAAGAGATATAAAGTGTTTCTGATCCGTTACTTTGAGATAAAAATGTCCTTCAAGTTGAGAGGGCTCTTAGGGAGCTATGCTCCAATGTCCCAGGTACATTCAACTGGCAGTAGAGAAATGCTACACCTCCAGAAATGTAGTAAAGCATTATGGCAGAGGCTTCCTTTTCTCTGCCTTGTTGTTCTGGTGTCTTTTCCTATACTTCAGCCTACCTGACTCTCATACAATAAAGCTGTAATTAGAAGGTTTGATGATGTTGGAAAATATGAAGCATATTTTCTGGTAAGACAGGGCTCAGAGAGGAAAGTTGTCTTTCATAGTGGTGACTAGAGTTGAAAATGCCATATTATATACTTGAAATTCTCTGAAAGAGTAAATCTTAAGTGTTCCTACCAATATATATATATATATATATATATATATATATATATATATATATATGCAGAGGCACACCCTCAGCAGGTACCTGTGTATTGGGCAGGGTTATCTAGATGGACATAACATATATGGGAATTATTAGATTGACTTACATCATGGAGACTGACTAGTTCCCAAATAGGCATTTGCCTACATAAGGGGCAGAAAATTTGGTGGTTTCTCAGCCCACAGAGTTAGATATTTTAGTGTTCCTATCCAGCATTGAAGATCTGGAGGGTTCCTAGAGAGTCACTAGCTGATTGTATTTCAGAAGACTGAAGAGGTGGCAGCCTGATGTCAGCCACAGTGGCAGATACACTCAATTAGTGAGTGAAGAGAGGTCAACTGTTTTTTTCCAACTTCTTCATAGTTGGGTAAGTTGGAAGGTGTGGTCTGCCATTAGGGTGGTCCTCACCTTCAGTTTCCTCTCTGGAAACATGCTCAGAGGGGAATCTCCCATGTGGGCTCTGATCCTGTCAAGTTGACAGTAAAATCAACTATCATTTTATATGGGATATTATCATCTCGTGATAAGCAGCTCACAATGTCTATCTATCTCAAATTATCACCACACACATTAACATATACAATTTTTATTTGCCAATTTTAGCTCTAAGGGAAGAAAGAAAAAATCTCAGAATAAAAGGATAAATGATGATGGGGCTGGAGAGATGGCTCAGTGGTTAAGAGTACTGACTGCTCTTCCAGAGGACCTGGGTTCAATTCCCAGCACCCACATGGCATCTCACAACTGTCTGAAGATCCAGTTGCAGGGGATCTAACACCTTTGCACCAATGCACATAAAATGAAGTTAAATAAACCATAAAAAGGATAAATGATATAGTTGTAATGTATCAGTCCAAGGCTTGAGCCCCTACTAATGTCCACTCACCTCTCATGAATAGTTTGATGCTGCAGCATGGGACAATTCACTATACAGGTGGCATATTTCATTTTGGATATGTGACTCAATTTATTTGGTGAAATGCAATTATATTAATCCATAAGAATTTACCATGTAGTTCCACTGATAACTGAATTTCATAACATCAACAAAGAAGGAACCAATTCTCTCCCCCAAAGCTTGTATAGAATATTCTAGACACCACAGTATTTAGGAAGTGGATAAAGGACACACTTGATGAACAGGAAATCCCAGAAAAACTGATGAATCACACAGTCATGGGTCACTCTCTCTTTGCTAATATCCAAGATTAATTCACAAAAAGGGTGTACTTCCACACCACGAGCATATTCACCTTCTGACCATAGCATGCATCAGGAAGAAGAGAAATCAGAACACCAGAAGCTCAAACAGGGAGCCAACAGCTGTGGGGGCACCATCTAACTCAGAAAACTGCAAACTGACCCATGTTAGGCAATACCGGGAGCTAGCGTGGCAGCCATTACTTGAATAATAATCAGCCCTTATTCAATACACGGCGTCATATTGCTTGTTCTCGGTATGCAGTTGCATGGCTTGACCATGCACTCGAGAGACAGTTTTTACAAGAAAATGTGATGTGTGAACACTATCACTTTACAAAGCATATTGGCTTCATATTCTAACAGGTTTCTTTCTTTTCCCAAGTGATAAGGAAAGATATACTCAAGGCTTGAATTTAAATATTCAAACGCCCAAACAACGTCTCATATTGAGCCACTACCCTCATAAATCAAACTCATTAACAGCATCTGATGAAGCTTATCTGCCTTACATCACCAGGGAGGCACTTGCTGGCAGGGCCTTTGAGACATCACCAGGGAGGCACTTGCTGGCAGGGCCTTTGAGAATAAGATTTTCTGTAGATACCATCATTAGAACTCAGTAAAGTAGCCTTCCTCAGAATAGCTTGCAGCAGTGCTTCTGAATCATAATTACAGAAATGATTACAGTAGCAAATATTAAAAACAGGCTAGTTATGCATAATTTCTACAGCATGCAATCTAATTTACCAGCAGTAAAAACAGTAATAAAAGTGTTGCCCAGTGATGGGACAAAACGATTTTCACTCAAGATGCCTAAAAATAACATAAATTTAGCTACAGCTGGAGTCATTGTTAACATGGTTGCTCAGCCTCCTGCTTGAGGAAACTTAATCAAGACCTAGGCCAATGACCATGTTAGCCAACACATGATTCTAATTTTTTTTCAGAGATAATAATAAGACTTCTAGATTCCCTGAAAAGCCATAGCTTTGGTAAATGCCATTCATGAATGGTAATGAAGTCTCAGAAGTAAGGTACTGCTTGCTAATCCAGACAACAAATGATCAGTATAAAGTCAACAAAGCCTCATCCATTCATCTCCAATTTCTTTGGATTCTGTGCAGCTCTTCAGCAACTTTCCACTCATTATTCTACTGATGAACATTATATAAGGGCTCCCGTTATATTTTAAGCTTTTGAAGGGAAGGGACAGTAACTGATTTATGCCCCTAATCTTGTCTTCTTCCTCCTAAGTGGCACAAAGTAGGCATTACAAACTTTAATTAAAGAAAATTGGTGATGTTGTGAAGGCAGTTAATTCAATGAATAAATAAAGCATTTTTTGTAGCTGTCAGAAGAGACGGAACTCACTATAGAGTATCTTTCCTAGGTAAGACTGGCCATTTGTTTGATAAATTTCTTAACCTGGCTGTACACTGATCACTTTTCATGACTTTAAAACAATCTAGCCATAGCATGGTACTGCAAACACTGAAACAAGAATGTCTGGGCATAGGCTTCTTAAAGGTCCCAAGTGTCACGACTGAGTCACTTATTCAAAGTGTGTTGATGCACATGTATTGACAGTAGTTATCAATGACACAGCTGGTGGACTAAAGGAAAAAATCAGTCACTGATGGCATGTGCTGCACACTCTGGGCCTCATTTTATCCCACTGTGAAATGGTTGGGATTAATTGCATATATAGTATCTTCAGCTATTTTCTGTACTGACTTGCATGGGTACATAGCAACATCAACACCAAGAACACCACCCACTGTTCACCTACAGACTTACAGAGCTTTTGTTCCCAATGGTGGAGTCAGGAAACTATATTTAAAAAAAAAATCTCAAGCCACAAAACTGATTTTAGCAACAAGAATAATAGGACATGAATCTGTTTAAAATAAAACAAAATAATAAGGATCTGTTTAAAAACATGAAAGAAGCAATGAGAAACATCTTTGTTAGCAATTACTGCCGACATTGCTAACTACTGATCTCTGACAAAGGAGCTTGGTGTAGGAGGATCTTCTGTCTATGTGTTACTTTCATTGGTTCAATAAAGAAGCTGCCTTGGACTTTTGATAGGCCAGCCCTTAGGTGGATGGGGTAGACAGAACAGAATTCTGGGAGGAAGAAGGCAGTATGGCAGATGCCATGGCTCTTCTCTCCAAGACAGATGCTTGTTAGACTCATGCTGGTAAGCCACAGTCAAGTGGCAATACACATTAATAGATATGGGTTAATTAAGATGTGAGAGTTAGCCAATATGAGGATAGAAATAATGGCCCAGGCAATGTTTAAATGAATATAATTTGTCTGTTGTTATTTTGGGGTATAAACTAGCCAGATGGCCAGGATCCAGGCAGTGGGAAGCAGTCCCCTGTTCCCTTTACAACAGGAGCTAGACTCTGGAGAAAGGCGAGTTCTAGACCTGAGGACAGGTACTAGAGGGTCTCACTACCTAGCCCAAGTGGATCTGGAATTCACATCATCCTGTCTCATCCTTCAATGTGTTATCTTATAGACCTAAAAGTAATAAAAATGTTAAAACTAATTATATGGCAGGTCCAATCAAGAAGCATCCAGTGGTCAAAGGTAGATTAACCCGTGTGACAACAGCATTTTTATACATATCGATTGGGTACTAATTAGGAGTAAAATATTACATATCTGCTGTAGAGTGAATGTTTGTGTAGACCCATAAGGTATTAAAGGAGAAACCTTTGGAAGGTAAGTCAGGTGGGTGGAGCCCTTATGAAGGATAAAGTACCTGGATGATTCATTTCTTTTTGAAGTAAATGAGGATAAAATGAATGACAAGATTGCATGTCTATGAGCCAGAGGGCTCTAGTGGACACTGATTGTGTCTGCGCCATATACCATATTCTTAGATTCTCAAACTCAATAACTTTGAGAATAAATGATCCTGTTTATCTTTATCATTAACCCAGTTTGTAATGTTTTGTTTTAGCACTCTAGGAGTAAAAAGAAGTACTTAAGAATTCATATGAAAATGTTTGTGTAACTGAATCAAGGGTGAGAAGAGACTAATATAACTTATAGAGCTCTCCAAGTAAGTCTGAACAACTGACAGAGACATTTCCTCCTCCAGGATGTCTGGAGTAGCTTTCCTCACATTGGGCATATTGCATTTATCGACTGCTTCAAAAGCGTGGAATGTGAAAAGAATTGTTTAAAAATCCCCTTTATAGTGGAGGATTGTGGGAGCCACCCCTGACCACGTAATTACAGTTAACACTCTCAGAGATAAGGCACACTGTTACACAGCCCCTGATAAGAAGCAAGGTACTTCAGCCATGTAGTCTTCATCCTGTAAACCCATAATTCCACTCTGATCACTGACAGAATCTTCGGACACATCCAAGTTAAGTAACATTCTAGAAAAGACCTGATCAGGACTCAAAATGGCCAAGGTCAAGAAAAAAGTAATACAATGTTGGATCCTAATGGTACATAGCAACAGAAAAAGGACATGTGTGAAGACTAGAGATCTGTAGTTTGTGATTCACCATGATTATCTCTCAATTCCACAAGTTCATCATCATTAATGTATGACATTAACACCTGAGAGATCATTACTTAAAGTTTTCATGAATTTAAAAATATTTACAGATATAAAGCTTACGAAAATGTGTACACAAAGAAATAACTGTGAGCATAGAATGAAAATAAGTATAGTGATGACTGGTTTGTGAATTAATGATGTCTAAAGTGTTTTGAGCAGTAGCACCTTTGCTACCAATTCTCTAGTAGTTTGGTCAGTAATGAAGTATGTATTCTACATATTTTATTTGAATATAGTCACATTTAATATATAAAATGCCCATATTTTGTAGATAATTAGCATGTTTAATTGTTTGGAATTCACACGAGTGTCCTATACTTTCACCAGAATTACTTCTGCACCATCCTCTAGAAGCATTTAGCAGGGAAGAAAATATATCATTAAAAAAAAAAAAACAAGTCACAAACATCTAATTAAGGGCCTCAGAATCAGGTCATTTCTGAGTGAACTCGCCATATGGCTGTTGTTGAAATACTTCATAACTGATTTACAGGAGATATTGGAGGCTTATATCCCACCTGAAAAGAGAATTGTAGCCATGCCTATTACTGGGTGCTTGCTATCCTTTGTTAGTTAATACATTTTTCTCCTAATACATTGAACACATTTGATTTTAATTAGATGCTTTCCTCAGCAACTTTTGCTGGTCTTATTTCTGATGTTTTCAGTATGTGGAATATCTTATGCTAAACCTCAAGCCTTCTCCCTGGGCGTTCTGCCCATATGTGTCTTCCCACTTCCAGAATCACCTTCATTCAAGGGGTAAATCTAAGTTGTACATAAGACTTTGTCAGCTCTATTGGGCATAGACCACTTTTGGCTACCCACGGCTTTTATGTTGAGTGCAGATTCTCAGCATTGTGCCTAAAGTGCTCCATGAGATGACCCCTGGGGGCCATCTGACTCTTGGTCATTCTCAGCACAGGAGGCTGTGTTGTAGGTTTACTAACCTGCGTTTTCAGGAGTGCACCACACAGTCTTCCTTTTTTTGAAGGCCTTTTTTTTTTTATTTTCCCATTTCTTAACTACTATGTCCTAATTAATTTTCAATATTCACTTGAGGCATCTTCTTATCTTTGAAAATTTCCTCAACAGCTCTCCTTCAAGTTATCCTCCTTCTACTGTAAGCAAGCACTCTCTAGACAGAAGTTTCTGCCCCACATCGTCCCTCAACTGCTCAGACACAAATAAATACACACAGGCTTATATTAATTATAAACTGTTTGGCCTATTGCTTGAGCTTATTACTAACTAGCTCATAAAACTTGAATTAACCCATAATTCTTATCAAGGTTTAGCCATGTAGCTTGAT
Source organism: Microtus oregoni (assembly GCF_018167655.1). Classification (NCBI taxonomy): domain Eukaryota; kingdom Metazoa; phylum Chordata; class Mammalia; order Rodentia; family Cricetidae; genus Microtus; species Microtus oregoni. The sequence continues at coordinate 19,154,145 of NW_024543093.1, read as the reverse complement.
ACCTTTCTTCAGTAAGGCATTTTCATCTTCTGCATCTAGCTGATAACTACATCTCTGTCTTTCCTCTTTTCAGAATTCTTTTAGTCTGGTTGCCATGTCTATACTTCCTGCCTGGCTACTGATCAATCAGCATTTTATTAAACCAATATGAGTGACAAATTTTTAATTCCTTTTTTTTCTTTTCAAGCCAAGAACCCTGATCCTAATTTCCTTTGTTTACCTTTTTCCCTGGCCATTAGCCATAACAACTTGTAACCAACACTCCAAACAAAGACAAATATCCATAATCCATTTTTTGGGGGAATATGGGTGTAGATTTCTAGGCTGTTTCCTGCTGACTGGTAACCTTTTGGAAACACTGAGAAAATTTAGGATTATGGTGAAGTCATGACTGGAATGTTCTATGAGGATGGATCATCTCAGCCAGCAGTCTTGAGGCTGTTTTGAATGTAAAACTCAGAGGAAATTGTGACAGAGGCCCTCTGAGGCATGAGATCATCTCGATCATCAGCTCCTATTGGAGATTTTTAAGGGGTCTTCCTCAATCAAACCAGATTTTGACTTAAATTTTTAAGTCAAGGTATTTTTAAAATAAATAGGTTGGTTTAATCCAGGAGCATTTATAATCAAATGTCTTTTAGTAGCTATTGCTCCTTCCTCAGCAGTCAAACAATTCAAAAATAATACAATAACATACAGTATCCAGACTCCCTGTTTATTTTCTATCTTTATGTTGTTTTTACTCTACTTCTTTTTTTAAGGTTTATTCTTTTTCTTTTCTCTCCTGAGTCTACATATGTTTTTAAATATGCTGTAAACAGTTCAGAGATTTTCTAAACCTCTGAATCTGTCTTTATATCTTCGTCTTTTTCTGACTACATGAGACTTTAATCTGCTAAGTAGCATGGTTAGGTCTAAAACAGTGGCTTTGGCAGCTGTTTTCGCCCTATTTCTTGGCTTCCTAATAGTCTAGCTTCATGGCAGAGGTACTGGCAGGGACCATGTTTATTACCACAACTCTGCAGAGCTTCTAGATTCATGCATGGCACCACCAAGAAGCATGCTGCCAGCTGTTCATAAACAACATTTAAGTGTTTTGTAGCTGGACATCTTAAAAGAACCTTGAGGGTTTTGCTGTTAATGCTGAGTTAGGGAGCCTCTCTTAAAGGGGTTGAGTCCCTGTTTGCCTCAAACAAACAGAATCCATATGAAAAAATGCTGCTACCAAGAAGTAGTACTTGACTCTGCTATTTTATGTCTAAAATCACTTCCCAAGGTCTCTCAGGTTTTATGTGGATATAGTTGCTCCACTTTGGGTGCCATTTGTAGATGGAAGCTTCTGTCCCACCTGGTGCCACAGCCATTCAATCCCAAATAAATGCACAGAGGTTTATATTAATTATAAACTGTTTGACCTATTGCTCAGACTTAATTATTAACTATTCCTGACAGCTCAAATAAATCCATAACTCTTATCTATGTTTAGCTATATGGCTTGGTACCTTTTCTCAGTAAGGCATTCTCATCTTACTTCCTCTGCATTTGACTGGCAAGTGCATCTCTGCCTTTCCTCTTCTCAGAATTCTCCCAGTCTAGTCACCCCACCAATACTTCCTGCAAGATACTGGCCAATCAGCATTTTATTAAACCAATACAAGTGACAAATTGTTACAGTATATAAGAGCATTATCCCAAAGTAGCATTCCTTTGGTTTTCAGCTTTCTCTTAATGAACAGTTATATTTTTGTTCTGTTTTGTTTGGTATGGTTTTTGTTTTTTCGAGACAAGGTTTATCAGTAGCTATGTAGCCAGACCTGGAGCTTTCTCTGTAAATCAGGCTGGCCTCAAACTCACAGAGATCCATCTGCATCTGCTTTCTGAGAGCTGGGGTTAAAGGTGTGCACCACCACTGCTTGTAACCATTGGTTATATTAACACTACTACTTTAACATGTGTTGTACACTTTTTCTCTTCTTCACCTGGATGCAAAGTTAGTGTCCAGTTTGCTTTGTAGCTCATTAGTGGGGAGGGTAGGACTGGCCAGAAGAAGAATCACAAAGCCTTACTTTGCTGTTCTGAACTCAGAGTCCTGGTCATTGGAGTGTTCTCTTCCAGGTTTGCTATGATGATCAGAGATCAGTGATCATTGTGTCATCAGAGATAGACTGAAAGATTGTTCCTCCTTACATACTTTCTCTATAATCCTTGATGCTGCAAATATGCACCTTCCAACAGCCTTCTAGTTGCCATACTTGTATATTATATTTCTATTTCAATGTCTAACATATCTTAAGTAAAAGTTGGTTTTAGAAATCTACTATTTTTTTAAATTAGATATTTGCTCAAATGTACTCAGCTCTATTCGAGAAGGCAAACATACAAAATCAAGAAAATCAACTGTTGGCTTTGGGTATATTCTAGAATGATGGCATTATAGAGAGGTGAGCTAATCACAAGACATTTCTATGGAACAAGTTATTGTTCCTAAGTCATGGGAAGCTGTGATGAGAAAATAAGCCTAGAATTTGTATTTAAAATATGCATGAATTTTGTGGGGAAAGCAAAGAAAAACAGAACAGGAAATCACCTCGAAATGGTATCAGTTAAATATGTTAATAACCAGGAAGAGTTGTGTGCTTGGAGGTCTTAAAGTAGATGATGTATCTGGGATGAAGGAGATCTATATGTGTGTGCAGAGAAATGTCTTTAGAAATACTTAAGGGCCCTTCTAAGTTTGTAAAAGTTAGATTGAAAGCAATTTTGAGATAGAAGGAGAGTTTTAAATATGTATGTGTTTAGAAGGGTCTTTGCAGGTTATAGAGGTCTTAAATGGATTAAAGATGAAATTATGTTCAGGAAACAAAAGAATCAAACAAAATTTGAGCATTCACAGAAGTGTTGATGTGAGAAGTTCACTAAGCTCTAATTAAAATCTGAGTTTGTTTTTATTTTATCACATAGATGTTCTTTATTATTAAAGAAATAATTTATTTTATCACTTTTATTAACTTACTACAGTCTGGAAGACTTAGTTATCACAATTACTCAGTGTGGGCATGTGAGAATTTTTAGATACTATGTATTAGACATGTCTGCAGATGTTGAGTGGGGGATTTATACTGTTCAGTACATTCTCAAACAAGACTGTCCCATACTTCAGTCTAGTGTGCAGGTAGACTAGATATAGCATTGTTACTAACTCACTGGGTATACTTGAAAAGTCACTTAGCAATGTCCTAGCACATTTTTGTTAATGGATATATGGTATTGCTCTGGCCTGATTTAGAAGTCATTGACTATGGTGGGAGAGGCTAAACCAACTGTCTGAGTTTTTTCTGTGTTTTCACCAGATACCTATGCTGTTTGTTAGTTTATGTCTCATTCCTGGTGGAAATGAGTAATTTTTACAGTGCCTGTATTATAATGCTTGTTTCCTTTTTGCTTCAATCTTCCCTCTATACAGTGTTAAATGAATTCCTTTATCTTCTATACTTCTGAGATATATTACAAACCTCCATTACAATAATTAAACGAATTTAGGTATTATATCCCTTGAGTCATGGATTTTAATTTTGTGTAAGCATGCATCCCAAATATATCACCTGTATGACACAAACTGGCATCCAGTAACTATATAGCAGTGATCCAGAGAAGGGCATACACATCACAGTATCATCTGATGAGTCAGGAGTGGATGCCTAAGCGAAGCTTGCCTCAAACTCTGAATGAACTGGAATATCTGCAGATATGTCATGTTTTACAGAGTGCTGAGAGCTCATATGGCTTGATTCTCTATAAATGGTTTTCAAAAGAAGCTGCATGGGAAGTCCTATTTAATTAAATAGTGAGCTATGTTCACCAACAATGAGATCCTGGAGGGTATCCACTATCTGATGCTATGCAGGGCAAAGTGGTACTCTTCTGGCAGAATGTATGGCGAAGGGGAAAACTGAATAGATGAACAACTGCTGGCTGATAAGCTCAAAGCAGCAGGATGCGTGCTTTGCTAAGTGACTGTCTCAGCAATTGCAAGGAAGACAGAACCGCTATACACACCAAGAGCATTGGTAGGAAGCTGACTTACCCAGATAGAGGCAAGCCAATACAATGTTCAAATCTCAAAAGAAGATTCACCAGTCTAAGCCAAGCCACCCTTGTCTGGAAAGGGGTATTCTGAGATCACTCATTCCATTGTCAGTCTCATGAGTTCTTAGTCGAAAATTCCATTTGCTGTTATTTTCTTTCCAGTCTTTGCCAAATTTCAAAATAATTTTTAAAGGGAATACCACATAACTTCAAGCACATGCAAGGATATGTCTTACTTTATCTGTGTGGGATAGCATTGCAAAAATATTTTATACATAGGGTACACTGAATTAGTAGTTATTTTAGTACTGTTTGAACTTGTAGCCCCTAAGAACCACAGAGTGATACTTCATTGTATTGTAGAATTGTGTATTGTTGTTTTCTGTTTCAAGCTGCTTAATAAATGTTTATGGATGAGGATATATTGATTTCCTTTATAAACAATCATATAAATTTTATCTGTGATTTTATTTTGGAACAAATAATGGCATACTGATTGGGAATACACTGTGAAGTTTAAAATATGAAATAGATGGAAACAAAGTATTTATTAACTTCTAATTCTATACTCTTTCACGAATTAGAATTTTACTGGGATGGCGGAGGCAGATGGAATTCGAACATCAGAGGCGGACGGAACGCAGACATTGGAGGCCAACGGAGGATGCCCTCCACTGCCGGCAGGGACCGGCTGGGACCAGAGTGGCAGTAGAGGATGCGGGCCGCAGGTGGCAGGAACCATTGTGGCAGCAGACACAGGCTGCAGGGACCAAGTGCAACACCAAGAGCAGATCGCTCCACTACAATTAAATCAAAGAGGTAGGCCTTTGGTTGGCGAGGTCCCTGGCAAAGGAGGAGCTGGGCCCTATTCCTGAAGACCCTTCTGAGGGGTGAGAGGGATCTTGGTCCCCCGGCAGGAACCAGGAAACAGAGTGAGGGCATTTTGTAGGAGGAGCCCCTGGCCAGCAGGGAAACCTGAACCAGTTTTAAAAGTCCCATTAGAAAGCATCGATAGGAGGAGATGGGCAGGCACCAAGGCAAGATTTCACCCAATAATCTGAAAAACAGCATGAAAACACCAGCACCCAATGATCTTACAACAGAAAGTCTTCAACACCCTAACACAGAAGAAGAGGAAAAAATTGACTTTATGAAAGCAATAGAGTCCCTTAAACAACATGTGAAAAATGACCTTATTGAAATGGATGAGAAGTATAACCAAAAGTTTGAAGAAATGAGTAAATACGTACATAATATCCTGGGAAACCAAGAAAGAATGAACAAACAGGTAATGGAAACAGTTCAAGAATTGAAAACTGAAATGGAAGCAAGGAAGAAAACACAAACTGAGGACCAGCTGGATATGGAAAATCTAGGTCAACGAGCAGAGCCTACATAAACAAGAATAATCAATAGAACACAAGAAATAGAAGAAAGAATCTCAGATTCTGAGGACACCATAGAGAAAATAAATGCACTGATCAAAGAAAACTGCAAAGCCAACAAATTCTCATCACAAAACATTCAGAAATTATGGGACACAATAAAAAGACCAAACCTAAGAATAATTGGAATAGAAGAAGGAGAAGATTCACAGCTCAAAGGCCCAGAAAATATTTTTAACAAAATTATGGAAGAAAACTTTCAAAACATAAAGAAAGATATTCATTTAAATATTCAAGAAGCATTCAGAACATCAAAAAGACTGGATCAAAGAAAAGTATTCCCTCACCATAAAATAATCAAAACACAAAATATACAGGTTAAAGAAAGAATATTAAGAGTTGCAAAGGAAAAAGGCCAAGTAACTTATAAAGGTAAACCGATCAGACTTACACCTGACTTCTCTATGGAAACAATGAAAGCCAGAAGGTCCTGGATAGAAGTACTGCAGAAGCTAAGAGACCATGGATGCAAGCCCAGACTACTATAACAAGCCAAGCTTTCGTTCACTATAAATGGAGAAAACAAGACATTCCAGGATATGAACAAATTTAAACAATATGTAGCCATGAATCCAGCCCTACAGAAAGTAATAGAAGGAAAACCTCAACCCAAGGAATCCAACATTGCCAACACTGCCTACAATAACTGAGGCATCTAGCGACCTTTCACCAGCACAACTCAAAGAAGGGAGACACACAAATTCTACTTCCAAAAACAATAAGAATATCCGGAGTAAACAACCACTGGTCATTAATATCACTTAATATTAATGGTCTAAATTCACCTATAAAAAGGCACAGACTAAGAGATTTGATACGAATATAGGATTGAACATTCTGCTGTTTACAAGAAACACATCTCAACCACCAAGACAGGCATCTACTCAGAGTAAATGGTTGGGAAAAGGTCTTTCAAGCAAATGGTCCTAAGAAAAAAGCAGATGTGGCCATATTAACTTCTAACAAAACTGACTTCAAACTAAAATCAATCAGAAGAGATCGAGATGGACACTTTATACTCATAACAGGAACAATTCGTCAGGATGACGTCTCAATCCTGAATATCTATGCCCCTAATATAAAAGCACCCACTTATATAAAAGAAATATTTCTAAAACTCAAGGCAGACATCAAACCACACACACACTAGTAGTAGGTGACTTCAATACACCTCTCCCAGCAATGGAAAGGTCAATCAGACAGAAACTTAATAGAGAATTAAGAGAACTACTGGAGGTAATGAAGCAGATGGACTTAACAGACATCTATAGAACATTCCACCCAAATAGGAAAGAATATACCTTCTTCTCTGCAGCTCATGGAACCTTCTCGAAAATTGACCACATACTCAGAAACAAAGGAAACCTCCACAGATACAAAAAAATACCAGTGTCCACCTGTGTCTTACATCAACATGGATTGAAGTTAGAAGGCACAACCAGGCTACCCCCAGAAAGCCAACAAACTCATGGAAACTGAACAGTCAACTACTGAACCACACCTGGGTCAAGGAAGAAATCAAGAAAGAAGTTAAAGTCTTTCTTGCATATAATGAAAAAAAAGGGACAACATACTCAAACCTATGGGGCACTATGAAAGCAGTGCTAAGAGGAAAGGTCAGAGCACTAAGTGCATACTTAAAGAAAAAGGAGAAAGCATACATCGGAGACTTAACAGCACACCTGAAATATTTAGAAAAAAGAGAAGCAGATGCGCCCAGGAGGAGTAGAAGACTGGAAATAATAAAACTGAGGGCAGAAATCAACAAAATAGAAACACAGAAAACAGTCAAAAGAATCAATGAAACAAAAAGTTGATTCTTGGAGAAAATCAACAAGATCCACAAACCCCTATCCAACTAATTAAACGACAGAGAGAGAACACACAAATAAATAAGATCAGAAATGAAAAGGGGGACATAATCACAGACACAGAGGAAATTCAGAGACTCATTAGATCTTACTACAAAAGCCTGTATGCCACAAAACTAGAAAATGCAAAAGAAATGGACATTTTTTTAGATAAGTACCATATACCAAAGTTAAACCAGGACCAGGTGAACAACCTAAATAGACCTGTTAGTCACGAAGAACTAGAAACTGTTATCAAAAACCTCCCTTCTAAAAAAGCCCAGGACCAGTTGGTTTCAATGCAGAATTCTACCAGAACTTCCAAGAAGAGCTAATACCTATACTCCTTAATGTATTTCACAATATAGAAACAGAAGAGTCACTGCCAAATTCCTTTTATGAAGCTACAGTTACCCTGATACCAAAACCACACAAAGACCCAAACAAGAAAGAGAATTACAGGCCTATCTCACTCATGAATATCGATGTAAAAATTCTCAATAAAATACTGACAAACCGAATCCAAGAACACATAAGAAAAATTATCCATCATGATGAAGTAGGCTTCATCCAAGAGATGCAGGGCTGGTTCACCATACGCAAATCTATCAATGTAATCCACAATATAAATAAACTGAAAGAAAAAGAAACATATGATCATTTCATTAGATGCTGAAAAAGCGTTTGGCAAAATTCAACATGCCTTTATGATAAAAAGTCTTGGAGAGATTAGGTATACAAGGGTCATACCTAAATATAATAAAAGCTATATACAGCAAGCCAACAGCTAACATTAAATTAAAAGGAGAAAAACTCAAAGCCATCCCACTAAAATCAGGAACATGACAAGGATGTACACTCTCTCCATAGCTCTTCAATATAGTGCTTGAAGTTCTAGCAATAGCAATAAGACAACATAAGGGGATCAAGGGGATTCGAATTGGAAAGGAAGAAGTTAAACTTTCGTTATTTGCAGATGATATGATAGTGTACACAAGCGACCCCCAAAACTCCACCAAAGAACTTATACAGCTGATAAACAGCTTTAGTAATGTGGCAGGATACAAGATCAACTCCAAAAAATCAGTGGCCTTCCTATACACTAAGGATAAGGAAACAGAGAGCGAAATTAGAGAAGCATCACCTTTCACGATAGCCACAAATAGCATAAAACATCTTGGGGTAACTCTGACCAAGGAAGTGAAATATCTATTTGACAAGAACTTTAAGTCTTTGAAGAAAGAAATAGAAGAGGACACCAGAAAATGGAAGGATCTGCCTTGCTCCTGGATTGGGATTATCAACATATTAAAAATGGCAATTCTACCAAAAGCAATTTATAGATTCAATGCAATCCCCATCAAAATCCCATCAAAATTCTTCACAGATTTGGAGAAGACAATAATAAACTCTATATGGAAAAACAAAAAACCCAGGATAGCCAAAACAATCTTATACAACAAAGGATCATGTGGAGGCATTAACATCCCTGACTTCAAACTCAACTACAGAGCTACAGTATTGAAAACAGCTTGATATTGGCATAAAAACAGAGAAGTCGACCAATGGAATCGAAGACCCTGACATTAACCCACAAACCTATGAACACCTGATTTTCGATAAAGGAGCTAAAAGTATACAATGGGCAAAAGAGAGCATCTTCAACAAATTGTGCTGGCAAAACTGGATATCAATCTGTGGAAGAATGAAAATAGATCCATATCTATCACCATGCACAAAACTCAAGTCCAAGTGGATTAACGACCTCAATATCAGTCCGAACACACTGAACCTGATAGAAGAGATAGTGGGAAGTACTCTACAACACATGGGCACAGGAGACAACTTCCTACGTATAACCCCAGCAGCACAGACATTAATGTCCTCTTTGAATACATGGGACCTCCTGAGACTGAGAAGCTTCTGTAAAGCAAAGGACACTGTCGCTAAGACACAAAGGCAACCCACTGACTGGAAGATCTTCACCAACCCCGCAACTGACAAAGGTCTGATCTCCAAAATATATAAAAATCTCAAGAAACTAGACCGTAAAAGGCTAATCAACCCAATTATAAAATGGGGCATTGAGCTGAACAGAGAATTCTCAACAGAAGAACTTCAAATGGCCAAAAGACACTTATGGTCATGCTCAACTTCCTTAGCGATCAGGGAAATGCAAATCAAGACAACTTTAAGATACCATCTTACACCTGTCAGAATGGCTAAAATAAAAAACACCAATGATAGCCTTTGCTGGAGAGGTTGTGGGGAAATGGGTACACTCATCCATTGCTGGTGGGAATGCATACTTGTGCAACCACTTTGGAAAGCAGTGTGTTGGTTTCTCAGGAAATTCGGGATCAACTTACCCCTGGACACAGCAATACCACTCTTGGGAATATACCCAAGAGAGGCCTTATCATACAACAAAAGTATATGCTCTACTATGTTCATAGCAGCCTTGTTTGTAATAGCCAGAACCTGGAAACAACCTAGATGCTCTACAATGAAAGAATGGATGAAGAAAGTATGGAATATATTCATATTAGAGTACTACTCAGCAGTAAAAAACAAGGGCTTCTTGAATTTTGCATGCAAATGGATGGAAATAGAAAACACTATTTTGAGTGAGGTAAGCCAGACCCAAAAAGAGGAGCATGGGATGTACTCACTCATATTTGGTTTCTAGCCATAAACAAAGGACATTGAGCCTATAATTAGTGATCCTAGAGAATCTAAATAAGGAGAACCCAAAGAAAAACATATAGGCATCCTCCTGAATATTAACCTTCATCAGACGATGAAAGTAGACAGAGACAGAGACCCATATTGAGGCACCGGACAGAAATCTCAAGGTCCAAATCAGGAGCAGAAGGAGAGAGAGCACAAGCAAGGAACTCAGCTCCGCAAGGGGTGCACCCACACACTGAGACAATGGGGATGTTCTATCGGGAACTCCCCAAGGCCAGCTGGCCTGGGTCTGAAAAAGCCTGGGATAAAACCGGACTCGCTGAACATATCGAACTATGAGGACTACTGAGAACTCAAGAACAATGGCAATGGGTTTTTGATCCTACTGCATGTACTGGCTGTGTATGAGCCTAGGCAGTTTGGATGCTCACCTTACTAGACCTGGATGGAGGTGGGGGTTCCTTGGACTTCCCACTTGGCAGGGAACCCTGATTGCTCTTTGGGCTGAGGAGGGAGGGGGACTTGATTGGGGGAGGGGGAGGGAAATGGGAGGCGGTGGCGGGGAAGAGATAGAAATCTTTAACAAATGAATAAATTAAAAAAAATAATTTTACCTGCCTCTCCTTATTGATATTTTCACATATATTTGGTATATTCTGTTTTCATTCAGTGATTTAGTTACAGTTGTCCCGTTTTTAAACTATTTGCAACTGTAAATGGTAGTCTTAGTTCTAATTTTATTAGAGGACCTTTTGGGTAGTCAAACTGTCATTTAATCTTACTTTTCAAAATAATATATGGTGATGATAAATGAAGTTCCTACAAAGATTTTTACATGTCAACCATTGTACCAATAAAGTCATGACAAAAATAAGTAATAGTTATTTGAGCAACTGAAATTGGTGAAAGACTGGATAAGTACTGAAAAATATCAGGCCATTTTGCAAGACCCCAACATTTAGTAAGAGAAAAATGCTGGAGAGATATTAAAGACATAGTGGATTTATGTGATAAGAGCTATGACATTATATTTAGGAAAGACAATGTAATAAAGTTATAGTGGTTGTTTGAAACTATACAATTAAAAATTGTTAATCATTATTGAGCAATAGTCTCTAAGGCCATGAATAAGTCACTGTGGTGAGTGAAGACAAAATATGCACCTATTTTTTAATCCTTCAGAGGAATCTCCTACAAGGCCCATTTTAGTCAATCAAATCTTTATAAAATATTCTTGATGTTCTTATTTTTTACAAAGTAGACAAATGCTTTGACTAAAAAGCACATTTAATGTACATTATACTATTTAACCCAGATACGGCCCTAAGGTCTAGAATATTAACTCTCAACCTTTGTCTGTATGAAGGTAGTTTAAGAGAAATGATTAAAGAAAATAACACTTATTATAGAACATGACAACTATTATAAAACTTGGTGATATCCACTGGGGTATTAACTGAATATACAACTTAATGCCATCCATTACCAGCAGCATACTGCAAAGACCAATGGCAGCAGAACAAGCCTCAGCTTAGTGATTGCTGCTCATCGTCTCTATGCATTTCAAACCACATTGTGTGAAATAGAACACTACTTCTAATATTCTGCCCTGATATTCTAAGGCTCCAAGGAAGTTTAAATTAGAAACCAAACAGGGAGCATTTTCTTTACTTAGTTTCAAAAAAAGATGGTGACTCTCTTCCATCCTAACAGCTACATTGGTATAGATTTTGACTACTTCAGATGGGTGATAATCGTTATCATTTCTCATTTCTTGACAGGTCTTCCTACAGCTAAAAGGATGGGCAGAATTCACTGTCTGGCTTCAACGCAAAACATTCTTAAGCCTGTCTATACTCAAGCTGTGCTGCATGACAACCCAAAATCTAGAGGTGATCTGGAAATTTCATTCAATAAAACAGATATTTCTTTGGGTCATATAAAATATTCAGAATCTTCCAAATGCTTTCATACATCATTTTCTAAAGTTTGAACTAATAACCTCATATCTTAGGATCACTTCCTGCAGTTCCTAGGACTACTTGTTACTGTGTTCCATCTAATGTCTACTATATAAGAACTTTGAAGGTGGAAACCAAGAAACAAATCTATTTGCTTCAAATATATGTATAGACTCAAGACTCATCTCTGTAAGTTAGGAAATGTTATAGGGAGTTTGGGCCGAGAAAAAATAATTATGACATTCAATTTCTGTGATAAAAAGGATGTTATCAACCTTGGGATAATTTCATGTCATATTTCTTGAGTTTCTGCTATATTGTGAGAACTTTTCAAAAGGAAATGACCCTGTCTCAGAATTCCTTAGCTGTAGTTTTTTGTATAGGATTGAGCCCCGCTCTTCAGGCATTTCCTGACCACTTTAGAAGATATATTACTGTTTTGTTCAGTTCCTGTTTTGGCAGTCATGTAGATGAGACTTTATGTATGTAACTTCTGGCATTCTTAGGAGACACAGCCTCAGAGCAAACTGATTGTTCCTCTGGCTCTTAAAATTCTTTTACCCTCTTCCTCGCAATAATCTCAGGGTAAAGCATAATTGGCTATCCAATGTAAGATGATCCACCCCAAAACATACGTGCAAGCAACAATATACACAGCAGATCATTTTCATATAAAAATAATTAGTGAAAAAGTATACTTTTCATTTGAAAAGTTCAAGGATGGGCATATGGAGGGTTAGAAAGAGTAAAAGGAAGGGGAAATGCTATAATTATATTATAATCTCAAAAGCTAAAAGAAGTAATTTAAAAAGGAAATGGTCACCAAATATGTTCCATGTGAACCTATTGAATGGCTGTAAAGAGCACTCTTGCTTATGTAATTACCAGATTAATAGAATACAATCAAATTTTGGCAATAAATTCCTTTCTATTTCAGAGCCTGTGCAAATGAGAAGAAAACCTGGTAGCAACTCAATCCATTCTGCATGCTGTCTTTTGAGGCAGCCAGGTGTCATTCCCATCTCTGCTTCCCAATGACTTATGTCCTACATCTGTTTGGAAGTCTTCAAACTCCTAGAGGCATCATATAACTCCCTCCTGCTGGGGATACTATGACTGCTTCATTAAAAAGTATGTGGACTTTGTGCTGTACTATTTAGCAATGCTTACAGTCTGTTTTTGAAAGGTAAGGATTTGAAATAATGCAGGAACAAATTTTCCTTCTATTACTCTGAGAAACAAGAAATAGGAACTGTTAAATAAATCAGCTCATCACATTTTATCAAAGCAACACTGAACAAATATTTTTCAGACAATGAAAATTTAATGAGAGCCTGTACAATTGTCTTTAAAGCAATGTTATAAAAATTGTGGTGGTGTGTGAGTTGGGCAAATCTAGTGCCTAGCAAGGGGACAGACAATTCTGGATACAGTTCCCCACCCTACAAACAGACAGCAAAACAACAGAACTGGTTTGTGTTGTAATAGGAGCGGCAGGGTTGTGTCCCACCACCCACCCACCCACATGGCTAGCTTATGTCCCGAAATAATTACATAGAAACTGTATTCTTTTAAACACTGCTTGGCCCATTAGTTCCAGCCTCTTCTTGGCTAACTCTCATACCTGGACTAACCCATTTTTAATAATCTGTGTAGCCCACGAGTTGGCTTACCAGGGAAGATCTTAACCTGCCTCTGTCTGGAGTGGGAGAACCATGGCAACTCCTTGACTCAGCTTCTTTCTCCCAGCATTCAGTTCTTTTTACTCCACCTACCTAATTTTATGTCCTATTAAAGGGCCAAGGCAGTCTCTTTATTTAACCAATGAAATTAACACAAAACAGAATACTCTCCCCCATCAGGTTTGTTGATTAATGTTGGTTATAAGCTATAAAGATTATGAATACATCTACCCTGAAGTTTTAAACATGGCTTACACACATAGGATTGTTGTTGTTATTTAATAAACAATAGAGAAAACAGATAAACAACATAGAGCACATAAAAGGCTTTATAATGAAAAGTAAAAGAAAATAAATAGAATTCCTATCATGGATACACTGGAAAACAGTTTTAACAAGCCAGAGATAATTTTAGATCCTGCATAATTTGTTTTTCATATACTATAGTAAAGCACTACATTCTAAAAAGAACACATGAAGGGCCAGACGTGCTGCTCACAAATGGAGTAGTAGCCTAGCATATGTGAGGCTCAGGTTCTATCTTCAGTACACCAGAGAAGAGGTGTGTGTGCCATAGCTGTTAGGATCACCTGTTGCTGTTGGAGGAAGGTCATTGGTTAAATAAAAAGAAACTGCTTGGCCCTCATTGGTTAGAAGATAGGTGGGAGGAGTAAACAGAACAGAATGCTGGGAGGAAGAGGAAGTGAGCTCAGGCTCCACAGCTCTCCTCTCGGGAGCAGACGCCTCAGAGAGACGCCATGCTCCCAGCTCCCAGGCAGACGCACGCGATGAAGCTTCGACCCAGGATGGACATAGGCTGGAATCTTCCCGGTAAGCGCACCTAGGGGCACTACACAGATGATTAGAAATGGGCTAAATTAATATGTGAGAATTAGCCTAGAAGAGGCTAGATAGAAATGGGCCAAGCAGTGATTAAATGAATACAGTTTGTGTGTTGTTATTTTGGGCATAAGCTAGCCAGGCAGAGGGGGGGCTGGGGACACAGCCCCGCTGCCCTTATTACTACATGTTGCTCTTGTAAAAGACCAAGATTCAGTTTCCAAGTACCCACATGGTAGCTCACAGCTATTCAGACCTCCAATTCTAGGGGCTCATACCCTCTGCTGAACTCTGTAGACATCAGACATAAGACATGGTACAGAGACATACACACAGGCAGAACATGCCTACACATAAAATAAAGTAAATATATCTAAAAATTATTTAAAGAAAAAGTAAAAATATAGAGGAATATTAAAAGGAATTGTCACATGTAAAGGTGGCAAAGACAGGATCATGAAAGGAGAAAACACGATAAGGGTACACTTTGTTATTAGTGAAATTTAAAATCAATAAAATCTCCATGAATATTTAACACATTTGTTAGTGCATATGAATAAATGATAAAGTTTTTGTAATAATGTGTTTTATTGTTACATTTTCATGCATGTGAATATGTACTCTGATCGTATTCACACACAGGCACAAACAAACACGCATGCACACCAGCACACACCGTTATCCTTTTATATTCTCTCCTGCTGGTACAATTCTCTTTTCGTTATACTCATCCTGTCCTTGCCTGCCCCACATCAGCTTCTGTCTGTGAGAGAAAACATGTCGGAATGACACCAGCACAGTAGAAAAGTGTGATAATCCTCTAGATGCAACAACCGTGCTTTTGACACTGACTCCCGCCAGGCGAGGCAGAATACATTGCTCTGGGGTAAAACATCACAAGAACATTTCTATCCCTCTAACTATTATGCAAATAACTTTAGGTTGGTTTCTTCTTCTTGCTATGGAGAAAAAATGAATTTGCAGATGAATATAAAAGATTCCACTGGAGGAAGGTTTGAACGAGGATTGTAACATCATCCTACTTCCATTCTTTAGGATTAATCTCTTTTCTATACTAGCACAAATGAAGGGTATTTGGTGAGGATGTTTGTGGAGCCACTGCCACCTACAAAATTTTTCATGAGAATACTTATAGAGATATAAAAGTGTTGGTGTAGACAAATCACATACAATAGATTATTTTAAGGGGATAAACGTCATCAACATGAAAGAATAGGAATCCTTAGGCCCTTTTGTCCCCATAGAGACATTGTCTCAATACTAGATCAGTTTTCTTTTGAGTAATCCAGGAACTAGGTAAGCATAGCCTATTCACATACAGTCATGAAACCAGCCACATGAAGTTGATAGGAAAACTACAGTACCCGCTCACAATGGCTATGCAGAAACTCTTGATTCCTGGCTTCTACCTGAACACAACTCAAGTCTAAACATATGAGAATACATAATGCTTTATCGTGGAGCAAAATTGTACCTTTCCACAAGAATTTGATTGTTTTTGCTTTTCTAGATCCTTCAGATATGCTTCTTAATTGTATAATGTTACATTAATTATTCTTGAGATACTCACCTAAGTCACAAATTATTATACTTCTCATATCTTGCTTAGCTGATTACAATTATTTTCATTGATGCTCATGAGTGAAATTAGCATTCCATTTTTAGTAGCAAAAGCATATTGTCATGTTTGGTACCAAAGCAATCTTTGCTTAATAACGTGAGTTAAGTAACCTCCCTCTTTAGCAAATAGAAACTACATAGATTCGAATTTTCCATCAAATAAGTTTCTGAATTCTCAGGGTTCCTATGGAATGGCTTTACTTTGTTTAAACAATTTTGACAAATTTCATTTATGCTTACAGGAAATTCTATTTCTTGAATGAGTATGGATGATGTTATTTTTTTTCTAGTAATTTTCCTGGTATATTTAATTTTGACTGTTATTGGTGATGATAATGCTGCTGATGATGATGATTTTGGAACAAAGTCTTACTGCATCTTAATATTTACAACATTAGTTAAATTCAAATAGCACATCTTGATTATCTCTTTCCTATACATTTTTATTAATTTTACCAGAAATATGCCAAAACTGTTTCACAATTTATGAGAAACAATTTTTTATTGTATTTATTTCTAGGCAGTTTTTGGTTACTGTCTACCCAATATATCTTTTATTTTTATTATTTAAAATTACCTTTTGTATTTACTTCAGATGACAAGTGTGTAGAAAGCTATTGAGAAAGAATAATATCTTTCTATTTAACTTTTATTACTAATGGTATTTAATCATGTGAGTAATACAGATAAGAGTAATAAGAGAAATTCTAACAAAAAAAAATCTAAAATATTTTACCATGTCTTTATGACTGATGAGAGGCTGGAAGTTAGCAAAACAATGATCTCTGCATGATAGCTAAGATGCAAATCTTAGTTGTGAATGAATGTATTTCATGCCATTATTTTCTATAATAATGTTGGAAGAAGAACTGAATTGCAGCTTGTATAATTCTAACAGAATTGGTTAGATAACCTTAGAAAATCGCTGTGTTAATTTGTGCTTCCTTTTACAGTGGAAGTTATAGTACATCAATGCAGGCCATTAAAAATGGCTGTTATGAAGAGGTAGCCATAATATTAACAATATTGTGTGGCAACAAACCTTTTCCACACAAATCTCACTTGGTGTTTTCAGTCAATGAAAGTAACCCGGGGGAAAAAAAAATCACATGCTTGATTCTCAGTCTGATAAAGAAAAAGTAAGTGTGACCAATAATTTAAAAGCTTATGTGTTAAGAAAGAAAAAATCTTTTGGTAAGACCTTTATTTATGGTTATGTGCAGAAATAATTTACTAGAATCACACTAAGTTACTCTAGGAATCTTATTTCTGAGAACTCTCAGCTACATATTTGCTTTATGTTTTTAATTTCTCTTCATTTAAAAGTAAATTCTTGTGGCCCTTAAATTTTCCCATCATGATGTGGACTGCAAAAACTTTCGTGTCTCTGAGAAGTGTAGTTGGCATAATAATCAGGATAGCTTAATATGAAACAGCAAATTTTAATGAAGGAATAGCTTACAACACCAGGGATCCAGCGATGAGCAGGAAATGCAAAAAAAAAAAAAAGAGTGCAACAGGGCTCACACCACCAGATTTATATGTAAACATTAGCCCAAGGCGAGCACGCCCCCCATTGGGTGGAGTTTCCCCTACATCTCCCCTTTTTGTCTAAATAAGATAGAACTAAACAAAATACAACTTTATACAATAGTAACAAATAATAAATATAACAATCAATATTGAGCAAGAAACATGTAACAAAAGTTTTGCTAAACATTCTGTCTCAAGGAGTCTAAATAATGTAGAGAGTAACTACAATTATATAATCTTCAACTCCATCAATGATCTGAGAAGGGAATTAATATTACTTAACAAACAAGAGATATATAAAATGGGCAACAAATGACAGAGACTACTGACCACCTGGGCATTCATCCAAAGTCTTGTTTGTAATGTTGAGTCAACCAACTTTGGCTAAGGCCTAACGTAA
The DNA here is from genome assembly GCF_018167655.1 of Microtus oregoni. NCBI lineage: Eukaryota > Metazoa > Chordata > Mammalia > Rodentia > Cricetidae > Microtus > Microtus oregoni. Next base: position 19,136,016 of record NW_024543093.1, on the reverse strand, counting down.
CTGACATACCATTATTAAAGGCAAGGAACTTTCTTAGAACTATCCTACCCTGTCTTGGCAAGATAAGACAATCCTATTTCATCTACTTATGGAAATTCTGTATCTTTGTCAGTAATTGAGGTATGGGCTTTTCTTAACCCAAAGGCCAGTTCTGTCAAGAAGACAAGCTCCCAGTGGAGTGTCTTTGGTGCTCAACATTCTCTCGGGAGTAGAGTGGCCTTGCCAGGAGTAATTGTGTCTTGTTGGTACAGAATTCTAGGTTAGATTAAAGGCCATTTTCTACAGCTCTTTGAAGAGGCTGAAGATTATACTATCTATACTAATTATAATCTTTATGTATCTAAAAGATCTGATTAATTCTCAATACCTATCTAACTTGAAGACTAAGAGAATAAACAACTGTGCGATATATGAAGACAATGATCTTCAATTGTAAACAATATCATTACATATCAAATGTAAACAATGTTATTATATAAGTAGTATCAGAGGTAGAAAATGTACATTCTAATATGGTAGATGTATCAATACAATATAGACAAAGTTATAAGCATACTCTTATACAAAAATAGAGGTAGGAACACTCACATTCAATATTCAATATATCAATATACAAGAAACAGTACCAATACAATTTTCTAAAAACAGTAATTCACAAATACCAATCATCCCACCAAACCAGTTAATCCCCCATTTTTTTTTAAATACCCCTAAATCCATGAAATATCTCCTCATCCCCTCAACCCTAAACCAACCACTAAATGATGTTCCTAACCCTGAAGGCAAACTCTGTTGGGAGAGGGGACGTCATTCTCTAAAATTTCTTCTAGCTGACATGGGGGTGACGTTCTTCTTAGGGGGTCCTGTAAAAGCAAATGATGGTAAAATTCCCAAATTAACCTTTGACCTAAGAAAATTGTAACTAGCCTCTGAGCGTTTTGAGAAGGTCCGGCCAAAGTGTTGTAAAAAATGTGCACCATTCAAAATTGTCTCGTGCAGTTGGTACCAAAAACAGGTCTAATTTTTCCGCTTAAAAAAATTCATGACGTCATAATAACCATATTGAGTTGATGTCGTGGGGCCCCATCTTCATCCTTGAAACTTCAAAGATTACTGTAGGTAAAGTTGTTGTTTGTTATGGGAAATTTAAATTGGGGCCACTCTGTTGTATTAGGAGCAGCGGGCTACATTCCTGCCACCCGGCCACCCGCATGGCTAGCTTTATACCTGAAATAATTACACAGAAAATGTATTCATTTAAACACTGCTTGGCCCATTAGTTCCAGCCTGTTATTGACTAGCCCTTACATATTGATCTAACCCATTTCTAATAATCTGTATAGCCTACAAGTTGGCTTACCAGGGAAGATCTTTACCTGCATCTGTCTGGAGAGTCAGGTCACGGCAATTGACCTGACTCAGCTTCTTTCTCCCAGGATTCTGTTCTATCTACTCCACCTGCCTAATTTTCTGTCCTATCAGAGGCCAAGCAGTTTCTTTATTACTTAACCAGTGAAACAACAGATAGAAAGATGACCCTCCTCCATCAGAGAAGAATATAATTTTTCAGGCTTTAATCTTAAAAATGAAGACAAGAAAATTCTCTTGCTGAAAAAGATCAGGCATGGTGATGAGGATTTCCAGAAGTTATTTTGTAAATTAATTCAGTACTTTCATTCAGTCACAAAACAAAGAGGTGTCATGGTTTTCATGCAGTACAATCTTATGATTGTCAGAAATCAACATCTTAAACTTCTCATTTTTCTTTTCAAAGATGTTTTCTGTACATTTTAATGATTCTCATTCCAGCACTTTGTATTGCAAGAGGGTAGGGGAATCCACTTGCTTCTGTCAGTATAAGACTGTTTCCCATAAAGAGTCACTTCTACGAAGAAGAAAATACTGTTACACCAAGTCTGATGTCTATGCTTCATCCACATGTAGTGCTCTCTCTCGAGTATTCCCATGGCTTCTTGCATTGTGGTTAGTGTATCAAAGAAGAGATCTGCACTTTTAGGAAAGAACTGCGGAGCAGACTGTAGTAAGCTCTTCTGGAGATCTACTTCTCTACTAGAGAGACATCAGGCTGCCACGGAAGCCATGGCAGCCTCATAAGTATGGGAGCCCCATACTTTACATCTAGATGTGATGTTGCCAGCCTATGACATATCAGTAAAAATAAGCATCACTTGTCAGTTATACTACTTTTCTCTATGATTGACTTAAGTTGCACCACTTAGCAAAAGCTGATGAAACGTTACAAAGTTTGACAGGTATACAATGAGTATGATTTCCAACAGGAAATAAATATCCTTGTCACTAGTACAATGTTTTCACCACATCAACTTTAGATCATTACATAAACTACTATATACAAAAGACATAAGAAACTTGAATTCTGAGAAATGACATATATATCCTCATCTGTAAAGTGTTGATGATGCATGGCAGTGTCTGAAGATGGAATTTTCCATTGTTCTTTCACATGTCCAGAATCTTATTTGAATTTTGAAAAACAACTGAAGCTCTTTCTGAAGATCAGCCCTTCATTTTCTTGATTCACAACAAAAGCAACCTACAATGGAAATAAACCCATGATTGTTCCTTTTAGTAACTGAATGTCTGTCTACTGTATTAATTTTTCTGGCATTTATAGCTTCCTCAGCCTGTCAGAGTCTCTTTTCACATTATTATTTTAGTTAGTGTTTTCAGCCTTATTGTCTTCCATTTAGTGAGAGCTCTACACTCCTCAGGGTACTGAATATGATCAATCACATCACAATCAAGCTATCTGGGAACAAACCACTGGCATTTAAGATAATAAATTCAACACCAAAGACCTTCTCTCATATACCACTAATCTTTTTGCCTTCCTCAGTCTATGACTAGTTGGAAATAATATCACTTTGGTGTTAAAATTGCAGAGGATAGAGAAATTCATACTGTGCGATAGTTGATAAAAATAAATTTTATCATGGAACTGAGAAAATGTCTTCGTATAATGATCTTTAGATAGCTACACAAAGATAGTATGAATATTTAGATGTTTGATTATTACCTCGATTGTCAAACTCTTTCAGTAGACTAAAACTTTTTTCAGTCTGAATTTTGTATTACATGTAGAGTTTCAAAACCCTTAATCTCAAATAACCTCCTTCATGCAGCTTATCATGAAATAGTTTTATGTGACTTGTTCCCTTCTTCAAGAAACTCCCACTATTTAAGTAAATGAAAAAAGAAAACTGAGATATGAGGCATATAAAGTTGGTATTTTAAGTCACCACTTTATTTATCTCTTTCCTAAACTAGTTTAATTCAATTTTCTTACTTTTTATGTGCCTGAACATTTTCAATATTGTATACAAAATATCTTTCGTTAACTCTCTGGCTTTCACATTTTATTTACCCTCTTTTTAGGTGGCTCACTTTGAGTAGTCTGACCTCTCAGTTCTACATTTCATCCAATCATATCTGTGGCACATATTCATAGTGGGTTCAAACCCAGGTAATCAGTTGACCATGTCAATGTGACTTGCTACAAAAGAGAAAGGATGTAGAGAGTTACAATAATAATGATCAATCTAAATGTGCCCTTTATAGATATGCCCTATCTGGAGGATACATAACAATTTGAAAGGGTTATTTTTGTGTGACAAATTAAGTGTATTAAATTAAAATGAACCATTCAGAGTCCATTTAACTAAAGTCGAATCAGTCTTGAGCCCATCATCTTACTGCAGTTTGGATGTTATTAATGTACCAGTTCTGTTTCCTAGCAAGGCATCTTCATTATCACACTTTAGTGGAATCAGGCTCTTCTGAAGAAAAAGAATGTCAATAGGATGTTTTTTCTTTCCTCAATTTATACTCCTTTTTACTTCCAAAGAAGGCAGGGTGCAGTTTGCCCCAGTTTTTTTTTTCCCTCAATGTTTAAGAAAAGATAATGGTTCTTAAGAGTCAAACCAGTAAGGGAAGATTTTGCTAATTGTCAATAAATCAATCTGTCAATCTATACCGTTCCAACTTTAAGATATGTTAGTATCCTACAGTAATAATAATTATTATACCAAAATATGAAAAAATCAATATGCTAATGATGTGGGAGTGTCATATATCAATATGTTGATTTCATTGGTTAAACAATAAAGAAACTGCTTGGCTTGATAGGTTAAAACATAGGTGGGAGGAGTAAACAGAACAGAATGCTGGGAGAAAGAGGAAGTGAGCTCAGAGACACCATGCTCCCCTCTCCCGGCATATCGATAGCTCTGCTCTCTGAGGCAGACGCATGCGATGAAGCAAGCGCCCAGGTCAGACATGCTGAATCTTTCCCTGTAAGACCAGTGCTACACAGTTTATTAGAGATGGGTTGATCGGGATATCTGAATTAGCCAGTAAGGGCTAAAGCTAATGGGCCAAGCAGTGTTAAAAGAATACAGTTTCCGTGTAATTATTTCAGGTAAAGCTAGCCATGTGGGCGGCGGGGCGCCAGGAACATAGCCCGCCGCTCCAATTTCAACAGAGTGGTGCCCAGCATGGTAATGAACTCCATGTAAAACCTGAGAGAGCTTAATTTTAATCAGAGAAAAAAACATACAAAAGCTGTGAGTTTAACACAGCTTTTGGCTGTTAGTTGGTGGTGTGCTGTAGAGAGATTTCCTGATTCAGCATCAGCAGCAGAAAAAACGCTACGTCATTTTAAAGCACAGCTTCCTGGGGCTGTGCTGCCAGCGTGAACTCTGGCTTTAAAGCATTTCAATGGATTTTATGGGACTGGATGTTTGTGTTTCTGCTTGGGATTGGAAGGAGAGTGCTCTGAGACTGTGCCGATGGCTCAGTGCTCCCCGCCTGCACCTGGGCAGACTGCAGAAACAGGTTTAGGCAGGCAAAAGAGCATGGGGGATTCCTGCCACCATACAGAGACATGTTTCCAGACTGCACAGTGCTCTGCGTGTGTCAGATTTGGCTATAACTTGGATGAAAAGAATTTCTGTGCTGCACGCTCAGTCTCAGAATTAAAGTGCTGAGTGCCGCTCCTACCTGGTGGCCCCAGAGCTAGCACAAAATGGTACGTCCTCCATTTTGAAATTTTCCTGACTCAGCAGCAGGAAAAAACTGGCTGTTTTAAAATACCGGCTTTCTGGGCTGTGCCGCCATTGCGATCTCTGGCTCCTTCGGGAGACAGAGATTTTGAATGGAGCATTTGGAGTAAAGTGCTACGATTTGTTTGATGGCAACTAGACTCACTGTGTGCCTAAAAGGAAGTCATTGTGTGCTGTAGCTCAGAGGCACAAGCAGCTCCGCCATGTTGGACCAGGCGGGGCAAGCAGGCAGTACCTGTTTTTGACCTAGGAATGTCACAGCTTAGATTCTTAAGTGCTTAGTGATTTAAAGGCTCAAAACAAAGTGCTCCTGGATAGTAAAAAATTTACAGATTCACAATAAAACAGATTTCAGACATAACTATGGGTCACAATGTTGGATGAGTGTACGTGGGCTTGAGAGAGAAAAAAAATAGAGAGAATGAAGTTAATGCCCTTAAAAAAGGGGGCGGGGGTAAAGTCTTTAAAGAGACATAGTACATAGTTAAGAAATTTAAAGAAATAAAGAAAAATAGGCCACGTAAAAATGGAAAATTCACAGAGTCTGGATTATGTACATTGTGTTTTCTTTAAAATTTTTGACCTTAAAGGAGCTAAGTACAGAGAGACATTTCATTTTATGGGCTGCCAAGTGGAACCAGAATGGATATCATGAGGGTATGACTTCAGAATTTGGGTCAAAGCATATGATGCTTTGGAAAGGGTCTTCTTTTGCTTTCACAGAGGATGAGACCCTGTGGATTTCTTCTATTCCAATATGGTATGATAGACCACGACCTCCCGAAAAGTTGCTGTGAACACCCTCAAAAAATTACTTCACTCAACTGCCAACTGAGATGAACCTGAAACACAGGTTACACCCTAAATGATCTGATTATCAGCGCCCCCATTCAGCAGAAAGCAGGTTGGATAGAAAAAACTGCGCCCATGTTCCCAAAATATTGTTTATCAATGTTCTTTTACATTTAAAGGGGGAAATGATATAGGTATGAATAATTTGCATTGGTATGGATTTTAAGGCCAATTTTGTTATATGTATATGTATTTCTTGATCTTGATTAAGGTATTGTGATTGTGATTGTGTAGTTCATTTAAAAATGTACTGTATAATTAAGAAATATAGGTTGTTGATGGATAATCATAAATAATAGTAAAGTTTGTAGTCATGTTACTTAGATTTTCTAGATATATAGAGATATATTTCAGATAGGCATTCTTCATATCTCTCAAAGGCTGCAGAATATGGCATTTAAAATATTTTAATAACTTAGGGTTTTTCATGACAAGGAGACACTCTGCTCCTAGCAGCACCAATCTACTTCAAGAGAAAGGTGGGCATCAAAGAGGATCCTTATGGAGTTTGATAGCAATTTGGGCAAGAAACTGCTCTTGCCTGGACTATTGCATAAAATGGAAACAGAGAACCCGCAGAGAGGACTACTGAACTTGCCTAAGGTGAGATGATGTTTCGGGGTTCCTGATTCATGAAGGAGTCTGCAAAACATTCTGCAAGACACAACAGATAGTGACTGAACTGACTTTGAATTTTCCTGCTTCATGGAAATGTCTGCTGGATACTATGGGCGTGAAGGCTGAAGATGGATGCCCCATCGGTACAGAGGAACTTTGGTTGACTGTACAGGCAGCGAGATGTCTCTGTCATTTCTAGAGTTTTGAAAATTGCTTACTTTTTGTTTGCTTCGGTAATATTGTATTCTTCTGGAGTCTTTGATGGAGTTGAAGAATAGATAGATAGTTATAGTGATAGTTTTCCATTGTTATGATAAAAGATAAAATTGATATAAATATTGTAACTGTAATTCTTGCTTGATAACTGTTTTGTTATATGTAATTTTGCTATGTTAAAGTTAAAGCCTTCCTTTTGTTGTTTAAACAGAAAAAGGAGAAGTGATGTGGGAGTGTCATATATCAATCTGTTGATTTCATTGGTTAAGCAATAAGGAAACTGCTTGGCCCTGATAGGTTAAAACATAGGTGGGAGGAGTAAACAGAACAGAATGCTGGGAGGAAGAGGAAGTGATCTCAGAGACACCATGCTCCCCTCTTCCGGGCAGACCGATAGCTCTGCTCTCTGAGGCAGACGCATGTGATGAAGCAAGCCGCCAGGTCAAACATGCTGAATCTTTCCCGGTAAGACCGGTGCTACACAGTTTATTAGAGATGGGTTGATCGGGATATCAGAATTAGCCAGTAAGGGCTAAAGCTAATGGGCCAAGCAGTGTTAAAAGAATACAGTTTCAGTGTAATTATTTCGGGTATAAAGCTAGCCAGGTGGCGGGACACAGCCCAGCCCCGCTGCTCTTATTACAACACGCTAAACACTCATGTGCTCATATCTATACATTATTAAATACTCCTATAGACATATCTATACATTACTAAGTATTCATGTGGCCGTATCTATACATTACTAAATATTCATGTGGGCATATCTATACATTATTAAATACTCATGTGGACATATCTATCCATTATTAAATACTCATGTGGATATATCTATACATTAGTAAATACTCATGTGGGCATATCTATACATTACTATTACTCATGTCTTCAGCTCCATTCTTACCTAACAGTCCCACTTACTATGATTTTCTAAAACTTTCCCCACATTTGGAGTTTCCTATTTTCATAGGATTCTCTGTCTCTGTCTGTCTGTCAGTCTGCCTCTGTCTCCCTCCTTCCCTCCTTCCCTTCTTCCCTCCCTCCCTCTTTTCCTCCCTCCCTCCATTTAAGTATGTCCACTGTTTCTTCATTTTATTGAAATTTACTTGACTATACAAATCACAAATCTGTGGAAGCAGCCAGAATATATGGAGGGATTTGATCTTCCCTTTCCTCATCTTCTGAAGACCGCTGTAGAAGATCCTGAAGATGCTTGCCTCTCTCTCATTAAAACTTCCTCTAGCCCCTCCTGCTCCAGCAACTTTAGTGTCTATTATCAGTTCCACATTGTTCATCTCAGATAATTTCTCCACATATTCTCAGAGTCGCCCATGTCGTTTCTAAATGGAGATTTTATCATTGCTGTCCCTTTTCACTGCACATAGATATTAACATCTGCAGTTTAATCTCAGCTCCTTCTCAGCTCCATGGTCACCACTCTCAGCTATTGGCGCTTCACAATGTCATTTTTTGTGCATTGAAAATGTTTTTTTTTTCTTTGTGGGGGTCTGCCAGAGAATAATTAATTGGAATGAGGAGCCAATTAGACTGTTTTGATTTAAGAATTTTTCATCCATTTCTGCTTACTGCAAAGAAAATAAGGAGAGAATGACCATGCCAAACTTTTGAGCACCTCTAGTACCATAAACTTAAGTATTAGCACATTGAGATCAATTGTAATGGACTCTGAAAATAATTTACAAATGGAGAATTATGCCCATCTTATAATTTTGATTCAGCATTTTTTAAATTGAGTTTTACAGCAAAAAGACTATCCCAGAAAACCATAACTGGATGCAACACAGAGATCCACACATTATGGGCTGCTATGGTGGTTTGAATGAGAATGGCCCTCTTAGGCTCATATATTTGAATGCTTGGTCTCCAGTTGGTTGAACTGTATGAGAAGGAATGGGAAGTGTTTCACACTGGAGGTGGGTGTTGAGGTATCAAAAGCCATGCCGTTCATAATTAGATCTCCCTGCTCCTACTTACAGATGAGAAGGTAAGTTCTCAACTACTGCTCCAAGTCCAGGTCTAGGCCCATGCCTACCTCTCTGATGCTACGCTCCTGACCATGATGATCAAGGACTCACTCTCTTCAACTGTAAACTCCCAACAGAGTTTTATTCTATAAATTGCCTTGGCAGCCCTTCCTAGAATGGCTGTTTAAACAGGACCAAAAAAAAAATGGCAGCAGCAATGGACATGTAAATGTGGAAAGGAGGAAATTTCACAGGGGTCTAACTCCTAGACAAAAAACTACAGGCAACTAATGATTGCTAAAAGAAGGAGAGTTAACCCCTTCTAGGGATGAGCCTTTTCCTTAGCCATTCCAGCAGAGTGATGACCTCTGAAACCATATACACATGAATGACTCAGTAAATACCAATTTACAAATAGCTGTGCATATGTATATAAGCATATAAATGGTATGTATATAAATATGTACACTTATAATAAAATAAAATGAGGCTATTAACTTGAGAATATGGGGACATAGAAGTGAATTTGAAGAAGGTAGCTAGGAAGGACTGGAAGGAGGAAAAATAATTTTAACTCTATTTCAACTAAAAACACATTTAAGAATATTAAATGTAAAATTCTAGCATAATAACTAGATAGGGTATCATTAGAAGATATATGTACACACACACATCTATTATTAATGTTTTCTCAATCACTTCTAAAATTATTCACCTGCAGCTACTTTAGATAGCATAATTAACTTGAGTTTACCTTATTGAGCTTGAATGCTGTAAGTGCAGTATTAAATAGTGTTTGTTTGTTTCCTGTATTTCTCTAGAATTTGCCTTTAGGTGTAGTGTTAGAAAAACTGGGTTTGGCAATCCAAAGAGATGATTCAGTGCTTAAGAGCATATACTGTTCGAGCAGAGGATCTGTGTTCAGTACCTAGCACGCATATTGTGCAGCTACAACTGCCTGTAACTTAAGATCCAAGGGATCCAATATAACGCCCTCTTTTGCTCTCTGCATGCACCTGCACTCAGTTGCATTTACATCTCTAAAGGCACACACACATACACACAGTTTAAAATAAATAATTTTTAAAATCCTGGTTTTTGTGTTGGGATTTTTATTAATAAATATATTATATTTTCACCAATATATAAAATGTATTTTAATAATGTTTACTCACCAACACCTTTTCTTGTCTCCCTGGCCACTACTGACCCCCTTTTTCACACCAACTAGCTCCCCTTTTTAATGTTAATTAAAATGTATATTTTGTATTACATCACTAACACTTGCTACTACAGCTTCTAGAATAAAGCCACACAGAGGAAGGCACCAACTTGTCATTTCTAATAGAGACTTGCTTTAGATTTAAAATATGGATATAGGACTGAGCTCCCAAGGTCCCGGTGAGGAGCAGAAGGAGGGAGAACATGAGCAAAGAAGTCGGGACCACGAGGGATGCACCCACCCACTGAGACAGTGGAGCTGATCTTTTGGGAGCTCACCAAGGCCAGCTGGACTGTGACCGAAAAAGCATGGGATAAAACTGGACTCTCTGGGCATGGCGAACAATGAGGGCTGATGAGAAGCCAAGGACAATGGCACGGGGTTTTGAACCTACGTAATGTGCTGGCTTTGTGGGATCCCTAGCCAGTTTGGATGTTCACCTTCCTAGGAATGGACGGAGAGGGGAGGACATAGGACTTACCACAGGGCAGGGAACCCTGACTGCTCTTTGGACTGGAGAGGGAGGGGGATAAGGGTGGGGGAGGGGGAGAAGGGTGGGAGGAGGGGGAGGGAAATGGGAGGCTAGGAGGAGGTGGAAACTTGATTTTTTTTTCTTGCTCCTTTTCTCAATAAAAAAATGTAAAAAAAATATGGATATAGGCAGACAAATACACTAGCATCCCTTTCATCATGTATGAAAAAGTAGTAAGGAAGGACGGACAAAAAGACTTTGACAGCTAGGCACTGAGTTTTATATCTTCTGAAGAAGGGACCTATGAGTGAAGGGGAAAAAAATCAGCAAGGGCCTGTGAGAATGATACGGTTGTCTATACATGAACAATATAATAGTGATAGAAATTTAAATGATGGTGTTTTTTGTTTATTGAGCATTTACTCTATGCAAAAAATAAAATGGTCTAAACTCTTATAGGCAGTCTATATTTGCCTTTAGCAATTGAACCTGAAAGAGTCACTTCAGTTTCAAACTGTAGCAAAAGATCATCTTGGTGGAGTTAAATGATGAATAGAATTTAATGTTTTCAGTAGAAATTGACAATTTAAATTTTTCTTTTGTATGTTGGAGCACAATTAAGACACAATTTCTCATTTTAAAGAAGAAGGGAAATTTCTCTAGGAATTAGAATTCCCCCTTGTTTGAAAGTAGTGTCAGGAAAATATTTTCATAATATTATCCATTCTTGATGTATTGTGCGATAAGCAATATAAACATTGATGAGTATAGTATGGTATTTGATTGAGATTAAGTTTTGGAAATATATACTAGATACTTTAGCATGACAAATAAAACCTGATACTCCTTAATAGTTCAAAAGTTACCACAGTATATTCTGAAACAGCATATGCTTAGAGGATCATCCATTGAATTCAGAGTAAATATGGAAACAGGTACAAACATAAAAATCGACTTTGATAATTGAAATCCATTTTGAATAAGCAGCAGACTATATACCTTAAGTTGTCATTACTATGGTATTCAAATGTAAGGAGATTCATGAATGATTATGTAAATTTCAAAGACCACATTCAAAATACAGTCTAAAAGCAGTATGTAAAATATAAAAGATGTCTATTTCTTGTTTTCTTAGCTAAGTTAATGTACTTGCATTTCAAAATCTAATATTTAAGAGAGAATAAGGTGGTAATTTAGTTGACATTGGCAAATATATAACTATGGAAAATTTTTATAAATATTTTTATTTAATTACTCTTGATCAGGAAGTTTGAAAATTCATGATTCAAACAGAATACTTCATAGGAAAAAGAATAAAAGGAATAGATTTTTCAACCTTGAAAGTATATACAAATTAAAGTAACAAAAATCTTAGGACACAATGTTTATATTTGAGTAGTGCTGTCTGTCCTCTGTGAAGCATATAACAATTGACTGGATTCTACAGAAATATTAATGCTGGTAGCCCAATTCATATCCTAACTGTGACTGTGACAAGTGTTCAAAGGGGATGTTAAAGTAAATGATGACTGTATTAAGAGAGCTTCAATTAACCACAGTCAAGAGAAGAGTGGACAGAGCAGACACACCAAAGACAAATTCATTAAGTGAAGAACATTTGAGCTGATATTTGAACGAACTAGTTAAGCTAACAAGCTGTAGCAGTTAATACCCAGATAATTTGATGGTGTGAAATGCACGGCTTACAGACTGTTGAGAATGTTATGTTGAATGGAATCACACTAACAATGATTTCTCACACTCATTTGGCGTTATCTATACATGGTGACAATAACCATGCTGATAACTTCATTCCATTGCTTCTTCTAACAACACTAAATAGAATTAATTATGTTACCTTTTTTAAAGATGAAAACACAAAGGTAGAGCTACTTTAGGGATAAAACAGGGGTCAAGTTGCTGATCTGTGGCAAAACTAGTGAGATCCTAGGCTGATCCAGAGATTTTGTAGACTAGACATTCGGCAGCAACTATTCATGAAGTTTAACACTAGATTTCAGGGCATATATATTTAGTGTTGTTGCATTTGGCTGAATATTTTTTACTTGATTAGATTGAAGTACCTTTCTGTCTCTAGATTAGTTTTAGTTGGATGTCTTTTTCAGCAGATATTAGGATGTCAACATCTGCTTGCCTCTTTATTCTATTTGCTTGAGTATTTTTTTTTTAATTTTTATCCTATTACTTGAATGTAGTGCTATCTTAAAAGAACCCTTTCTTTTAGATCACATATTGCAGACATGTGGATTTTTCTTCTTAATGCATTGACCTAGCCTGTGTCTTTTAATTTGAGGTTGAGGTCATTAATATGTATTATTATGAAAATGTGTTTGTCAAATATCAGTCATTTTTTCTGGTTTGCATTCTTAATTGTGGTTTGGTTTTCATGAGGTTATTTTGTTTTCTTTTTATTGTTTGGTTGTGTTTATTTCTCTCTTCAATTTGAAGTATTGCTTCCAGTATTCTGTTTAAGTGGGTTTTTTGGTTGTTGCCTGATACAATTTTTAAAAAACTGTTTGGATCATGGAAAGGTTTTCTCTTTTTTTCCTCATTCAACTATAGCAGATCATTTATGCTGGGTACAGAAATCTTGGTTGACTATTGTGGTCTTTTATAACTTGAAGTGTATTACTCCAGGCTTCTCCTATTTTTTGGAGCTTCCATAGAGAATTCAAGTGTTATTCTGATGGATTTTCTTGATTATGATTTGTGGTTTTTATCTTCTGCAGTTTTCAATATTTTTTCTTTGTTCTGTATATTTAATGTTTTAACTATGATATACTTTGGGGTGTTTTTTGATCTTTTCTCTTTTGGGTTCAGGGTGCAACTTGCATATATATATATATATATACACACATATATACGTATATATATATGTATACAAACACACACACACACACACATATATATGTGTGTGTGTGTGTGTGTGTGTGTGTGTACTTCCTTATTTTCAGGGAGTTTTCTATGACTTTACCAAAAACAAGTCTGTGTCATTTGCCTGTCATTTTACTCCTTCTTCTTGCCTATAATTCAAAAATTCTGTTTCTTCATGGTGTCCTACATTTCCTATATGTTCCTATCCTATATTTTAACTTTCTTGTTTTTCTTTGCTTATTTGTTATCTGTATTTTCTATTTTATTTTTCAGTTCTAATATTCTGTCTGCTTGATTCAATGTATTTGTAAGACTTTCCCCAAAGCTTTGTAACTAGGATATTGAGGGTTTTAATTCTGTCTTCATTACATAGCTTGTGTTCTCTCCAATGCTTCTATTTCTTTATGGAATTCAGTTTTCAAATCTTATTTTATCTTCAGTTTTACATTCAAGTGTGTATTTGTATTTTCTTGGACATCACCAAGCATTAATTATTATCCCATTGGAGTTCAATGAAGACTTTTTAAATGTCTTTTTAAATCCCTTGACTTTTTGATAAAGTTTGTGATGATTTAAATTCTGTTTTATGGGTCTCACCTAGATAGCTGTCATTAGAGAAGAATCTTATAGGACTAGTGTGCTCAATGGAAAACATGCTCTTTTGGTCACTCATGTTATTTTTTTTTCTCAATTTGACCCAGACTTAGGATATCTTTCTCTGATTTTATGTCTGATAGGATATTTGCTCTCCCTTAGATTGAGCTGGTACAGTTGAGTGGCCTGAGATAGGCCAGGCAAAGCTAATGGATGAACTGTTTAATTAGATCAGGGAAGACCAGGGAGATGTAGCTCCCAAACCATGTGTCTAGTGATAGAGCAGGCAAAGGTGTTTCATAGCTCACAGCCATAGTTCTAGATCTATGCTCACGACTTTACAGATGTTAGTGGATGGGAATAAGGACCAGGAAATGGAAGAGACAGCTTATTCAGGAAAGGTAGCTTTAGCACAATGAGGGCTTATGGTTTGTAGGTTTGGACTTGTTTATTTTTATGTAAAGAATTAATTAATTGGTTTGAACATCTGAGACAGCACGATACAAAGCTTCTTCAACATTTTCCAGAGTAAATCTATAGTTTTATTTTATACTTATCAACACAAAAAATAATGCCACTTTGTTTGTATCTGTAAAACAGAATGACTAACGTATGTCTGAGGCCATTTAAGAAATTGTACAATTTCTATCTTAATCTAAAAGCAAAGGGGCTTCATTTTTAAATAAAATTGAATGAGCAACTGAAACAATAATTTTAAAAATAAATCATTTAAATACAATACAACCAAAGATATACTATTTTAAAACATGTGAAAGAATGATGGTAGGAAAATATTGGCTTTAAATTCTGTAATTAAACCATTGTTTTCTGTAAAAGAAGAATATTTTATATAGATAGTAAAATCACTGTATCCAAGCATACAGTTGCCTCCAATATTAATCAGATTGATTGAAGCAGTATTTGTTGGTAATACAGATGTTACGGCATGGGTGGTACAAAGCAAAGATGCTGTGTCCAGAACCAAGACTGTGTCTGAGACAACATAGCCAAGCATTATCAGAAATACCTTGGATTTATTCTGGTTGATCGTTTTAAAATAACTTTATGTCTTATCTCTTTTCCTTCCTTCCTTCCCCCTTCTTTCCTTCCATCCTTCCTTTTTTCCTTCTTAGTGTATATCTGTGAGTGTGTGTGTGTATTAAGCCACACTTGCCATAGGTCATTGCAGAGGTTAGAGGACAATGGGAGTTATTTCTCTCTTACATGTGGATCCCTGGATCTGAACTCTTGTCATCAGGCATGGTGACAAGTAACTTTACTCACTGGACCCTTTTGCTGGCCCTGCTTTTGATTGTTAATTAATTTTTTCGTTATTACAAGTTCTGAAATCACTTACTGTTGCAAGTTTTTCATGATCTCGACATTCAGTGTATGACTTCACCATCTTTGGAAGCAGCCGTGAAATGTGTCCTTGGAAGTGTAATGGAACTGTGGAAAATGGGACCTGGTTGAGGAAAGTAGGTCATGGGGACTCTCCTTAGAAGACATACCCTTATCCCATCTGAATCCTGTCACATCTCTGCTATTTAGGTACATGTAGCTGATAAGCATCTTTACTTTCTCATACCCTTCCACTGCCATGATATTTTGCCTTGCTTCAGGGAAGTGGAGCAAGCCAACCACTAACTGAACACTTAGAAATAACGAAGCAAAACAAACCTTTATTTTATCCAAGTTATCTGCTAGAGATTTGTCGTGGCACTGAAAAGTCTGACTAACACCAACATGCGTGATATATTATCTAAGCTATTAGTGACAGTATTTTTAAAACCATTCCAAATAAATTATGTAATTTAATCTCTACAAGTCTTAAAGGGAAATAGTTTGCCCTTTAAAATTTAAAAATTTACCATGTGTTACCCTATCAACAACACCATTTCTATGCTGCTTCTGGTTTTGTTTTTGATCATGCTCACTAAACACAATGAAAATGGTGACCATGCACACCTATTTTAGTTTACTGTAGACACATAGATGGACAGCCTGACTAGTTGAATAGCAATGCCATTTCTTTTTTTTTGTCCTGCTTTTAAGGCTTTGATTTCTCTGTTCCACCCTAATTCCAGACATGAGCATGATTCTTAGGGAAGCAGTAAAGTAATCCCAGGATCTCTAAATCTTCTTCTCATCTTCCTTTATTTGTCAAGATAGTGGAAGTGGGCCTCAGTATGAAAACTTCTTCTTCTTTCGTTTTACTTTTGATCTTTTCTTTTTAAAAACAAAAATCTTATTTTATATACCAATCCCAGTTCCCTTTCCTCCTCCCACTCCCCTCACCTTTCCCCCCACTCCATCCTCATTCACTCCTCAGAGAGGGTAAGCCCTCCCATAGGGAGTCAACAAAGTCTATCACATCATTTGAGGCAGGACCAAAGCCCTCCCCCCTGTATCTAGCCTGAGCAAAGTATTCCTCCATAGCGAATGGACTCCAAAAAGTTAGTGCATGCACTGGAGATAAATACTGGCTCTGCTGATAGTGGCCCTAGAGACTACCCAAGCCACACAACTGTCACCCACATTCAGAGAGCCTAGTTCGGTCCTATACAGGTTCCTCAGCTGTTGGTCTGGAGTTAGTGAACTGCTCAGGTCAGCTGTTTCTGTGGGCTTCCTCATCATGGTCTTGACCCCTTTGCTCATAGTATCACTCCTCCCTCTCTACAACTGAACTCCAGAAGCTCGGCACAGTGCTCAGCTGTGGATTTCAGCATCTGCCACCATCATCCATAGTCACTGGATAAAGGTTCTATGACAATTAAGGTAGTCATCAAACTAATTATGGGGGAATGACACTTAAGGCACACTTTCCATTCTTGCTTGCCGTTCTTGTGAATTCCTGGGTATTTTCCTAGTGCCAGGAAACTTCTATTCATTCCCTTTCTTCCTTCTTCCTGGTTCCTCTTCTTCTAATTATTATGGAGAGCCCACCAGAGAAGACTACTCAGACACAGTATATAGCCAACTGAAAGTCTTTATTGCAGTTGTCTGGGCACTACATTCAGGTATTCAGACCCAAGTATGACACAAATAATTTAGAGCAAGAGGCATTTTTTAAAAAAAAAATGCTTAATGAAAAACCACATCTGAAGTAATAAGGGCGGTGGCGAGGCTGCGTCCCCAACACCCCAGCCACCTGCCCGGCTAGCTTATGCCCCGAAATAATTACACGGACACTGTATTCTTTTAAACACTGCTTGGCCCATTCTCTTCTAGGCTAATTCTCACATATTAATTTAGCCCATTTCTAATCATCTGTGTGTAGCACCCCAAGGTGTGCTTACCGGGGAGATTCTAGCCTAGTCCATCCTGGGTCGGAGCTTCATCCTGGGAGCGGGGCATGGCGTCTCTGCTGAGGCATCTGCTCAGGAGAGCAGAGCTGTGGAGTCTGAGCTCACTTCCTCTTCCTCCCGGCATTTTGTTCTGTTTACTCCACCCACAGGGCCAAGCAGTTTCTTTATTGGCCAATGACCTTCCTCCATCACACATCCTGTTATCTTGCTCTGCAGCTAAAGAGGGTAGTTTTGCACAAGCATTGAGGTTAACAGAAGCTAAGATCAACTGTTAACTGGAAGGGAAGGTTTGTGCCACCAGGCAGTGTAACATAAGTTAAAATAAATTAGCTGGGGGAAAAGGGTCTTGACCTTGGATTTTTGAACAGGGTTGAATAATTTTCATGAACTTCCCATCAATGAGATCAAATTCTAGTTATACCTAAAATGGCCTCAACATGAATAGTGCAGAACTTTGGCACTATTGCCTTATCAATTATTATCCTTAATTCACTTTATATATAATTATAATTGATAGAAAAATTGAGATCTCTGACTATTTTCTGGATATAACATTAGGCATATTAGGAACTCATATATGGTAACATATTTTTGGATATTATGATAGTGAATAGTGTCATGGCACTTATAAAATAGCTGCTTTTGAACTGCAGTATAACTCAGTGGAAGAATACTTCCCTAGAATATGCAAAGTCCTGGGTTCACTTCTCAGAACCATACACATGGGCACAAAATATTGTTGGAAGGAAATGGAAGTTTGACTTATAACTTACAAATAAATCTAAAATATATGCAATAATTTAACGGCTTAAAAATAACTTGTAGTAAGAATTTCTTTCTCCTTACATCATCTTTCTAAACTTGAAAACCTGATGTCTCTCTCCTTTATATTTCAATAAATCATTGTAGGACACCTTCATGTGAAGAAAGAATGCTCTTTGGAGAGACAAAGACTGAACTCTAGTACAGTCTAGTTTTGTTGGATGGTTGGATATTAGAGACAGCATTGAATTTATTTATACTCATAGATAACTTGGTTCTGCATAGGCTTGAGTTATAATAAATGAATGTTTGGGTTTCTTTTTTCTTTACCAACAACAAACATGTTCAGAAATGCTAGCAATGAGAATGAGATTAATGTTTTAAAACCACATATTGAATCATACTTATTTCTCAGAAGAACACTTGTACTTCTAGTTAGAGATTCCAAGTAGGGTCTGACATACTCATTCTGATTCAATAGTTCTGTATAAACTTCATGGTTTTGCTTCGATGGGATCCATGTTTCCTTCACTTGTAAATATATAAAAATCTTATTCACAGGTGAGAACAAAGGCAGGACTCTAGCCAAATTCCCAATGCATGCATCCAAAATGCTAGAGACTGCTATATGCCAACAAATAAAATAATTCTAATAGGAAGGGGATGCTGTAGACCAAAGAAATAACCTTCACACCGGTGGAAACAGAAGCACTGCTGAGTGCACTCTAAGATGGAGGAGCAAATGAATTATATATAAAGATGGTTCAGATTGCTTATGGCAGCAAGAGACTAGCCAAGGACATTTGCAGGCGATCTTGTTAAAATATTTCTTCACTCTTTCTGAGCAAAGTATTTCAAATCTTTGCCTTGCAAAGCAAAGGCATCCAGGTAATTGGAGAGCACCCTCACCATCAGAGAGCTATGCCAATGCGACTGCAAAAGTCATCTGATTTTAAAGTGTAAAACCTGGTAAATATGCCAAATGAGGCTTGTGTGACATTACTGTGAATGGGAGACAAACACAGATGATGAGAGGTGGGATGGGCTGCAGTTTGAAAACCTTCATAATGAATCCCTCTGCGTGCTCTCTGCCTATGAAAAGAGAGTGAAAAGAGGAATAGACAATGCCAATTCATGGAAGAAGTCCTAGCAAAATGTACAAGAGAAGCTGAGATTAACTTTCGTGCTTTTAATTCAGAACTGAGGGGAATAGGGCACCATTGTGAACCAAATGCCATGCTATATTAGGAGGTACTCTCAAGAGAGAAAACTAGTCATGAGGTGGAGGATTGTATTCACAAGTATTGAAAAAAAGGAGCTATATTGATGGGAAAAGCCTTGAAATCAACCCCAAGGGCTACCCGATACAAACAGCTTTCATCTCATCCCAAAGCAAAAGGATCAACCAACATGAGCTGTATGAAATAATGTGGGGTGATCAAAAGCAGCACAGCTGACCCCTGTCCTCCTGTGAGGATGCTTGCTGAAGTGAATTTTCTCGGAGAAGACTCTTATAATCCTTGACCTGAAGTCATCTGTGACCTCCAAATTCATTTGTTTTGTGTTTATGTCATTGCCAGCCAAGTCATGCTGTAATAATGAAGTGAGATAAAGCAGGTGAAAAGTACATACCACCTGTGATGACAGATGAGCAAAGAAATCACCAAGGCAACTGAAAGGAAATACATTTGGAAGTCCTAAAAGAAGCCAAGAATGAAAGGGCTTTACTCTCCCCCAGGAAGTGCACAGACAGTTTCTTTCTGCCACCAAATGTTCAGTGTTTGGCAAATGGCAATAACTATACTTTGGAAAACCCACAGTCCTTGTCTTGGCTTCAAAGTAACCATTACAGGAGGAGCCACATTAAGAAAATGCTTCACTTGGATTAAGTGAAGGTGAGGATTAGGAGACAGACCTGATAGTCTGAGCTATCTTGGTGAAATATATTCCTATCGTCTATGAAAGAAAATGAGGCGATGCTTTGGAGACTACCCAGGGCAATCTATGGCCAACAGTATTTAGATCAGGATAGATAGCTGTTATGTCAAAATGTATATAAAACTCTGACTCGAAGCTTAGAAAATGGGTTTGATGGTCATTGAATTAATTTTTACCTAGCACAGAGGATCCCAGATAAAAAGGCAAAGACAAATGCTGATTGTTTCTTCATTTATAAGGTGTCAACATATTTATTACATGTAATTTTTGCTTTATAACCATTCATAAATAATGGGACAAGTTTTTGCTCAAAATGAATTAGATGCATTATTTCCTTTGGTTAAAAACTGGTAAAAAAAAAGTCTAAATATTTTAAGTAACTTTGATAGTCAACTGTTTGTTTTGAGGCACATTGGTTTAATGCTGGAACACCTATCATATTCACGTGGATTTGGCATGTGTGGATAATTTTGCAGGGAAACTTCTGGTGGATATCTTTTTGTGAATGGCCATGTACCTTTTGAGGGGAAGGAAAGCTTGGTGACAGTTTGGTTCAGTGCCATTTGAACAAACCATGAGGCAGAAAGTAGAATTGATCATTCTCTTATGACAGAAATCTATAGAAATTACACTGAAACAAAATTATTAAGCAAAAACCAAGAAAACCACTTGATGTTGTGAGCCATGGAAAAATCTTCAGGGTTTGGAGGGAGGGTCAGCAAATTAATACCTTTCAACTCTCTCTAAAATTCAAAGCTAATTGAAATATGAGGCCAAAAATATAAGCTTTTATTATAAAATTTTAAAATATAACCCTAGACACATTAAGCATTTAAAGACTATATGTAGGTAGTACTTGATAAATCAGAAAGCTGAGGACCACAGCACTTCTGGGCCCAGAAAATGTGCTGAGGGGTGGAGAGGCATTTATAAGGTGAGGAAGTCTTAAAGCAAAAGAAATATTTACAATAGCCCAAGTTGGATTGCCCCTGTGGAAAGTTCCTTGGTAGAGGCTAGCTGGTAACCTGTTAAATACAATTTTTCTTTTATGGTTTTCACTGAGTTGGAGTATGTGCTGTTTCCACAGGAGTACATGGTACTAGAGTTACTTCAGCCTATTATTTAATAGAGTTAAACATACAATAGAAGGTAAGTTTTTGGGGAAGCCCAAGGGCTTTATTAATATTTTAATTCATAATTGGACAGGCTTATCTCATTTTTGAGTCTGTCTCAGGATCATGTGTTACAAACTCCAGATGATTATCCACAGAACTATATTAATGGAGGAAGGTCATTGGTTAAAAAATAAAGAAACTGCCTTGGCCCATTTTATTGGCTAGAACATAGGTGGGTGGAGTAAACAGAACTGAATGCTGGGAAAAAGAGGAAGTGAGCTCAGAGACGCCATGCTCCCCTCTCCCGGACAGAGGCGATAGCTCTGCTCTCTGAGGCAGACACATGAAGCTCAGACCCAGGATGGACGTAGGCTAGAATCTTTCCCGGTAAGACTGATGCTACACAGATTATTAGAGATGGGTTGATCGGGATATGAGAATTAGCCTGTAAGGGCTAGAGTTAATGGGCCAAGCCGTGTTTAAAAAAATACAGTGTCCGTGTAATTATTTTGAGGCATAAGCTAGCAGGTGGCTGGGGTGCTGGGGACGCAGCCCCACCGCTCCTATTACTACACTAGATGTCATGTTTAGTTGCCTCCCAAACTCACTCATCCTTTTCTTAGTAGAGAGATCTGTTGAGGTTAGTTGAGTATGCTGTGCTTCATTTCCAAAGAAAAGTACGGAATATAAAGTATTCAACAACATGGAAGACTGGATAAAAAAAGTTGGTCAGGCAGAGGTGGTGCATGCCTTTAATCCTAGCACTCTGGAGGCAGAGGCAGGAGGATCTCTATGAGTTCGAGGCCAGCCTGGTCTACAAGAGCTAGTTCCAGGACAGGCTCCAAAGCTTTAGAGAAACCCTGTCTCAAAATACCAAAAAAAAAAAAAAAAAAAAAAAAAGGAAGAAAGAAAGAAATAAAGTTGATAGGGACTACGCTGGCAAAATTCGTTCCTCTGAAAAGATAGACAAATATTTAGTTATTTATTGTTCAAAACAATAAAGAAAAGGGCCTATACAACACATCTCATTGAATAATCCACATGCCATCAGTCTGCAAATGGCTTCAGTATAGATTTAGTCAATAGTGACTTTTAAATTTCTGGACATTATTGTGGGATATAAGGAGTCACACCAATATCTATAAAGTCTACAGCATGTGGTCTGTATTACTAACATGTAAATTTATGTTACAAGCAATTTCAATCTTGTACATAGGCAACTACATTGTAATTAATTTTATAGTGTACGAGATACCATATTAATTACAACACCAATGATTGTGAATGCCTCTTCATTTCCATAATTTTGAATCAATGAGAAGTATCAATTGAACAAATGCTTATTTCTAATGGCCCATTTCATCCTAGTTACTGTTTTGATGACAGTAAAATATATACAAAAGTATATATGTTTTAGGTTGTATCTTTCAATTAACTTTGAATATTGGACAGGGGAAGAGATATTAATTTATAGACTCTCCCCAAACCCTGATGATTACTCCGTAGCACTCAGTTTGAAGGGACCTTAAAGAGTTTTTTATCAAAATTATAATTTGCAGATGTGTAGGCAAAGAGATGTACTACTGCATAAGTATAATGACAGAAACCATACAAAACTAGCAAAAAGAGGACTTGGACATCAGCAAAAACTAGAAGATATTCAATGTGTTGTTGAAAAATGCATAAAATGTAACAAGGTAGATCTGGAATTAAAAAAGTTACTCCAGAGAGCAGCAACAGCAATTGCAGTAACTAGGGGGTATTTGTTTCATAATTACAGACAAAAACTTATGGCAAAATAGAATTCCGTTAAATGTAGCACAAATAATAATAAAAAAAACCCAGAGATAGATATTGGGGTTCAACCTGAAAACCAGAAAAGCAAAGCAGCCAAGTCACTAGAGAAGTCTTACCTCTACCAAGGCTCGGCGATCGCAAACTAAGCAGACTAAGCCTCTCTCTCCTCCCATTTTATACTTCCTCTGGTGCTGGGATTAAAGGTGTATGTCTCCCTAGTACTGGAACTAAAGGTGTAAGGCACCACCACATGAATTTGTTTTTGCATTGATCTTGTGTAGCCTAAGGTAGCCTTGAACTCACAGTGATCCATCTGCCTCTGTCCCCCACATCCTGAGATTAAAGGTGTGTGTCAGCACTGCTGACCTCTAGTGGCTTAACTTTGCCCTTCTAATATTCAGGCAAGTTTTATTTATTAAAACATAAATAAAATATCACTATATGTCCCCTTTTTGGTCTAAAATAAAAAAGAAGGCTGTAACTAGTATAAGAAATACTATACACAGTAAGTACGATAACTAGATACAATATATATAGACATAAGTATATCAACAATGTATAGTCCATTTGCATTTGATACTCCATATCTATCCTATTTTGGAGAATCTAAAGTCTTTTTACCTATTTTACTTTCTATTATAACTGGCTCTCTGCATCTGGTAAACAAGGACCACTATAACTATCTAGTCTTCAACTCCCTCAGAGTTGATACCCAAGAAGGAAATCATATTAACTGAGTAAGCAGAAGTATGAGCAAGTCACTTCCAAATATGTGAGAAATGACTGAAACAACTGACTTCCTGGACAGTCACCCAAAGTTCATCTGCAATTTTGGGGTATCTATCTTTGGCCTACCTGCCTAGCATATCCTACAGACTTTTCTATGAAGCAGAATATTTTGCAGGGCTGTCCCTCCTTGTCTTGAAAATGTTTGACAGTCACTTTCTTTTGTGTCCTGCTTGTCCAATTAGGACAGCATACTGTCAGGAATAGAGGCAAGAGAGGCTTAGGCTGCTTAGTCTACTTAGTCTACAATCACCCAACTTTGGTAGAGGTAAGACTTCTCTAGTGGCTTGGCTGCTTTGCTTTTTCTGGTTTTCATGTTGAACCCCAATATCTGTCTCAGGGTTTTTATTATTCATGCTACCATTAGAGAGCTGACAGGAATTAAACCTCAAGTAAATGTTGACTAGAATACTTGAGCCAAGCACCATTCCAGATGGGGAAGCAGATCAGTGTCTTGCTCAGTGATCATGAGAGATAATTTCTCCTACAGCAAATATAAAGAGCCATACCCTAGACATTATGAAAAAAGAGAAAGACTTTGGAACACTGAGCCATAAACAGGATGTCTATCATATTCCCCTTCTTTTTTTTTTTTTTTTTTTTTTTTGGTTTTTCGAGACAGGGTTTCTCTGTGGTTTTGGAGCCTGTCCTGGAACTAGCTCTTGTAGACCAGGCTGGTCTCGAACTCACAGAGATCCGCCTGCCTCTGCCTCCCGAGTGCTGGGATTAAAGGCGTGCGCCACCACCGCCCGGCCATATTCCCCTTCTTAGAGATCCGGAAATCCTGAGAAAGAGGAGGCAGAAGGAGTGTAAAAAACAGAAATGATGGAAGACACCAAGAAAAGAAGACCCTCTAAAACAACATTATTAAAGCTCTTATGAACTCACAGAGACTGAGGTTTGTTCCAGTCATTTACATATATGATATGGCTCCCAGTTTAGTGTTCTTATGAGATTCTTGAGTGCAAACGAGTAGGTCTCTGCTTTTTGTATCTTCTCCTGGGCTCTTCTCCTTCTGTTTGTTTGTTTTTGTTCAATTCTGATATATTTGTTTTGTTTTATCTTATACTTTATTTAAAAATAATAAACAAACTTAAAATTAAGTAAAACTTGCCATGCACCTGATATCTAAAGGAAGACGGTAAAAGAAGAAAATAAAGAGAAACATGGGGTTGGGGAAGCAGGCACTGTACACTATGCCTGTGTTAGTCTTACATTTTGATGACTGTTTTTGCTTTGGATTTCCTCTTAAAGTGAGATATTTTGCTAAAGAAATATCAGGTCTAGGTTCTCATTTAATATCATCCAAGTTTGAGATGCTATAAAGAGTAAATGAATGTGAAAAGATCAGTTACAGTGTTTCTCAGAGAAAGAAATACTCCACTTCTCAAAAGGATTTACTGCTGGACTTGGTGATTATAGCTCTGTGATATGTCTTTGGACTCAATATCCATAGTCTTTGTCCAGATGATTTATGTCATAACTGCCAGTGCTGTGATAATCAAGATTTATATATCTATATATGGATCTCCATTTCTACTCTTCTAAGGAGATGAAGACTGAGTCTATTGTTGGGAACTCACTGTGCCCTCAATTACTGTTTCAAAGAAACTGACTCCTAAACTGTTAATGAATGCAGAAGGAAAATAAACGTTCTGCTTTAGGGAATTTTTCGACCCAAACATCGAGACCACCTTTACTTGAGAATTTCATTATTTTCATAAACTACAGAACGTTCTGCAAAAGAGTGCATTGCTCTTTCTGTTATGTTACAAAGATTCACCATTTCATGGGCAATTAGGGACAGAAGTACTTGCTTAAAATAGTATCCGTTGCTGAAATCTCATCAGTATGATCCAAAGAAAAACTTCAATGCAAAGTTCTCTACTGATCATGGTTATTGTCATCTAAGCAAATCATTGAGGGATAGAAATGCTCCCCAGCATATCTGCCCTTAGAGATGATGACCCTACTCCAGGAAAAGACTCTGTTGGTCTGTTTTCTTTGCTTGGGGCTTGAGTGGTCCAGTTAGTTTTCTTGGAGCTTCTAGAACTCAGAAGACTCAATATGATGAGACAGATTGATCCTGGTGTTTTCTTTATTTACTTGAAGGACTTAAACTGGGGAAGCTTGAAAGGAAAATTGGACAAAAGTGAGAATCTTTAGAAAAGATTAGCTGCAGTTTTGGATGTTTCTATGACCTGATAAGGAATCCCAGGGATTTTGAGATTTTAGAGTAGGATGGGTCAGGTTTCTGTCTACTGATTTCTGTAGAGTATCATTCTGGTGTCCTACAATTTCTAGAGTTTGCTGTCTCCTGGATGCTAGAGGGAGACAGTCTATAGTAGAATCAAGAGAATGAGGCATGGTGAGCTTTGTGCCAGTCCATGCTGGTGGAGGCACTAACAAAGATCAGCAGGGATGCTGAGAATTAGGCAAGGAGGGAAATGGAAATACTCAGGCTTGAACTAAGCTAATTGGTCCAGTGTGGGGGAGACAATGAGGAGTATCCACATGTCCTCATTAAGCATATACAAATATTACTAATGTATGCTTTATCTTTCAATGTTGTTTCTCCAGAAACACAGCATTCTTAGTACCCGAGTTTGACTTGTGAGTCGATGGATTCCTTCCCCTCCCCACACACAGAGAGTAAATGAGTTAAACCATGTTAGTCACTTGGCTCAGAAACTTGTTCTCTAGGAAATGTCAGCTACTGCCTTGTTCCTGCCCTCCTTCCTGTCTGCAGAACCTGAATTTTTATTTCAAAAGAAGCTGTGAGTTCTAGCTCCATGGAATATAGGTTGTCACCAAGATAAAGAAGCTACCTGAAAGCAGCAATAGAAGGGTCACACAAAGTAACTGACCCAACGGTATTCTTATAGAATCTCGAGAGTAAGGTGGAGTTGAGGAAAGTTAGGGTTGAGGGCACAGGATGAACTACCCTTAAACTTCTTTCATGACCATATGCAGAAGAGCTAGTAACATGGGTTTCTTTGACTCTTTGTTTTATAGCAAAGTATTTTTTTTTCTGAGGTAAAGAATGTGTTTGTAAGGCATGGCTCATAACCATTCATTTAAAAGTATAATACTTAATTTTAAAAATGAACGCCTTTGCATCATTCATTGTAGTGAAAACACTTGTCAAATGGCAAGTCATTGTAACTTGAAGTTATCCAGTAACTACATCATAGTTATTTTCATTGCTTATAAAATTATCTCTTATATTATAAGAAGGAATGCACTCTAACCCATTGCTGCCATGGATACCAAAAAACCAAAATAAACAAAAACATACCCAGCAGAAGCTGTAAAATGTATCCCAAGAAAATATAAGGACGCAAAGAACAAAACTTCAACATCAAAAAGATAAACTGAGTTTTTATATAGGTATTAGGTGATGGAGGAAGGTCATTGGCTAATAAAGGAACTGCCCTGGCCCATTTTATTGGTTAGGACATAGGTAGGTGGAGTAAACAGAACAGAATGCTGGGAGGAAGAGGAAGTGAGCTCAGAGACTCCACAGCTCTTTCGGGAGCAGACGCCTCAGAGAGAGACGCCATGCCCCGCTCCCGGCATGAAGCTCTGAACCAGGATGGACTAGGCTAGAATCTTCCCGGTAAGACCGGTTCTCACAGATTATTAGAGATGGGTTGACCGGGATGTGAGAATTAGCCTGTAAGTGCAAGAGCTAAAGGGCCAAGCAGTGCTTAAAAGAATACAGTGTCTGTGTAATTATTTTGGGGCATAAGCTAGCCGAGCAGGCGGCCGGGGTGCTGGGAATGCAGCCCCGCCGCCACCCTTACTACTTCATATGGCGCCCACGTGGACAACTGCTTCCACATAAAGCCTGAGACAGCTTGGGAAGTAATTCTAGAACAAAATGAAAGCATTGTGCCTAGTTTCTTGGTAGCAGCAAATTCTCGGTTCTACTCTGCTTGCTAGAGGCAAGCAAGCACCTCATCTAAGAGAGGCTTCCTGACTCAGCTTTAGCTGCAAAGCCTGCAGCTCATTAAGAGGTCCTGCGACGAAACACTTAAATGCTGTTGACGAAAAGCTGAACGCATGCTTTTCGGTTTTCAGCTGTAGCAGAAAAAAAGCTGCACCGTTTAAAAATGCCAGCTTTCTGGGCTGTCCTGCCAGGGCAAACTCTGATTCTTTTACGCAGGCGTTTTGTGCGGTTTGCAAGCACAGGCTGCTGAAGCTCGCTTGCTGGCTACAGCCAGTACCTCAGCCATGAGGCTGGAAAGCTAAGGAATGGACTGGATCTAGCTGGCAAAGCCACGCCTTTAATCCTACCCATATTGCTCAGTAATTTAAAGGCTCGTGTGGTCAGAAAAAGAGAGATATACAGTAAAGAGAGATTCAAAGACAGAGAAAATTTCTGAATGGTTTAAAGTGTGTTAAAAATATATGCAGACTAAAAGTTGAAGTTCTTAAAGTAAAAAAAAAAAAAAAGGAAGAGAGTTGTTGTGTGTGGTAGCACACGCCTTTAATCCCAGTGCCTAGAAGGCAGAGGCAAACAGATCTCTGTGAGTTCAAGGTGTAGTAGTTTACACTTTTAATCCCAATGCCTGGGAGGCAGAGACAGGTGGATCTCTGAGAGTTCAAAGACAGCCTGGTCTACAGAGTTACTTCAGGTCAAAGATACAGAGAACCTGTCTCATAAAGCAAAGAGTTAAAAGTAAAAATAAACAAAATAGAGGTTAAAACAAAGCTGTACAAAGATGGAAAATACACAGAGAATCTTGATACTGTATGCTATTATGCTCTCTTTGAATTGTTTGAATGCTGAGGAAGGAGCAACGGCTGCTAAAAGATATTTATTTATAAATGCTGCTGAACTAATCCGACATAGATATTTTGATGCCTTGACTTTGAAATTTGGATCTAAGGACATGATGCTTTGGAAAGAAGTTTCTTATTTTGTTTTCACAGAGGATGAGACGCTGTTCATTTCTTCTATTCAGATTTGGTATGATGGACCACGCCCTCCTGAAGGATTGTTGTGAACATCTTCAGAAAATTGCTTCGCTCAACTGCCAACTGAGATGAAACTAGCACACAGGTTATACCATGAAAGACCTAATTAACGACGCCCCCATTCAGCAGGAATCAGGTTGAAGAGAAAAAACTGTGCCCATGTTCCCAAATATGGTTTATAAACGTCCTTTTACATTTAAAGGGGGATATGATATAGATATGAATAATTTACATTAGTATAGATTTTGCTTTATTGATAGAGATTTAAGGTCAATTTTGTTATATATATAAGTGTTTCTGATTTTGATTAAGGTATTGTGATTGTGTAGTTCATTTAAATATGTACTGTATAATTAAGAAATATAGGTTGTTAATGGATAATCATCCATAATAGTAAAGCTTGTAGTCATGTTAGATTTTCTAGATATATAGAGATATAGTTTAGATAGACATTCTTCATGTCTTTCAAAGATTACAGAATAGGACATTTAATGTTTTAATAACTGAGGACTTTTCATGACAATGAGACACTCTGCTCCTGGCAGCACCAATCTACTTCAAGAGGAAGATGGGCATCGAAGAGGCTCGTTGTGGAGTTTTGATAGCCATTTGGGCAAGAAACTGCTCTTGCCTGGACTATTGCATAAACTGGACACAGAGAACCCGCAGAGAGAGGACTACTAAACTTGCCTAAGGTGAGATGATCTTTCGGGGTTCCTGATTCATGAAAGAGTCTGCGAGACATTCTGCAGGACACAACAGATAGTGACTGAACTGACTTTGAATTTTCCTGCTTTATGGAAATGTCTGCTGGATACCATGGGCCTGAAGGCTTGAAGATCCTTCAACGGTACAGAGGAACTTTGGGTGACTGTCCAGGCAGTGAGATGTCGCTGTCATTTCTAGAGTTTTAAAAGTTGCTTTTTTCTTGTTTGCTTAGGTAGTATTGTATCTTTCTGGAGTCTTTGATGGAGTTAAGAATAGTTAGTTATAGTTATAGTTTTCCTTAGTTATGATAAAGATTATTGTAACTTTTACTTGATAACTGTTTTGTTATATGTAATTTTGCTATGTTAAAGTTAAAGCCTTTTTTTTTTGTTTAAACCAAAAAGGGGAAATGATGGAGGAAGGTCATTGGCTAATAAAGGAACTGCCCTGGTCCATTTTATTGGTTAGAGGATAGGTGGGAGGAGTAAACAGAACTGAACGCTCGGAGGAAGAGGAAGTGAGCTCAGAGACTCCACAGCTCTCTCGGGAGCAGATGCCTCAGAGAGAGACGCCATGCCCCGCTCCCAGCATGAAGCTCCGACCCAGGATGGACTAGGCTAGAATCTTCCCGGTAAGACCGGTTCTCACAGATTATTAGAGATGGGTTGATCGGGATGTGAGAATTAGCCTGTAAGTGCTAGAGCTAAAGGGCCAAGCAGTGCTTAAAAGAATACAGTGTCTGTGTAATTATTTTGGGGCATAAGCTAGCCGAGCAGGCGGCCAGGGTGCTGGGAATGCAGCCCCGCCGCCACCCTTACTACTTCATTAGGGTTACATTTCTTTAGCAAAGAATCCAATTAGAAATATTCTATAGATAAGGGGTAGGGAAGAATGAGTGCATGAAATGTGCCTCCTCCAGTACATGCTGTGACAGCTACATTCTCACCTCACCAACTAGACAATCAAAGGTATAGAGGAATGAAGCATTTTATCTTCCAGCAGTGGGTGGCCCAAGTGCCTCACTCCAGCTGTCTTTTTCTATTAGAGGAGCTGAAGTTGCTGTCACTTGCATAATATCTCGTTTGTTCTGTTACTCTGACTGAATTTTCTCAATTTCCCGTGGCTTCTCCCACAAAGAAGATGATCCTGTGCTACATGTTCTCTGATCACACCATAATATAATTTCTTTCTTCAGTAAAAGAAAATGTGTACATAGATTTTTGTAAAGAAACCTGGCTTGAGGAGATTATCCTTTCACAAGAGCCATAAACTATAGGTGTTTAGGTGGTTATATTATATAGATTTATTCTACAAACCTGAAAAACAATTCCTATTTTCAAAACATTAAAATCTATCAGCAATCTTTTTTCATTGAGGGCTATGGAGGCCCTCTCCAGAATGATCAGTGGCTTAGCCATAAACCCCGATATCATATCCTCTTACAGGGTGGAGAATCTTCATGCACAGATCATTTTCCTTCTGTTTCATGTTTTGCTACAGTCACTAACTCCTCATCTGCTGGGAAAAGACAGAGGAGTGGTGGTAAAGAGAAAAATGGAAGCTTCATACTTCAAGATCTGGAAAATAATTCTGAGAATTATTTTCTATATAATAAATATAGATTGTCCTCTATGAACCTTGGGTTGGTGATGAATGGTGCTAATCAGGAGTTATAAAAGAAGTTTAACAACATGTTTTCCCCTGGTGAAGCCTGCCGCACTTGGAGGAATGAATTTATTTGACATTATAGAACACACTTCAATAAGCTAGGGGAAGAAAGGAGAAAAACGTTCATCAATGCTGGGGTGATGTCTCAGTGGTTAAGAACACCAGCTCACCTTCCTGAAGACAGGGGGTCAATTGCCAGCATTCATGTGATAGCTCACAACCCAGCATTCACCAGCATTCATGTGATAGCTCACAACCATCTGTGATTCTAGTCCTAGGGGGATCTGACTCCCTCTTCTCACTTATAAGGATCCTGCATGTACATGATACAACATGCAGGGAAAACACTCAAACACACACACACACACACACACACACACACACACACACACACACACATTTAAAACCAAAGCCAGTCTTCTGAGAGCTACAACTCTACTCTTGTTGCCACACATCATATATTTAAGTCCCCATAGGTCTACCTGTATTAGGTTTCAGGCAGAAGACTGGTTATAGAAAAAAGGAAAAAAAAAAACAAGTATAAAGATATAGTTTGTAATGAGTTGGAAAGAAAATTCAGAGTTGGGTCTGAGGAAGAGGTGAGAAGAACTAGAAAACATGTCTTCTTGTCCGTCTGTCTCCATCTTTATCTCCTTGTTATACTCATTCTTGATTCTATTCCAGACTTCTCAGCCTTCCATCCACTTTCAGTGATGCTCAGAAGTGAATGGCCCACTCTTGCTATATCCCATTGATCAGGTTCTGGAGGAGAGAATTAAGCTGTCACTTGCTTAAGCAGCTTGGGTGACCCTTAAAGTACTTTTAGGAAATGCAATCACATTGTCTGAATTTGTCTGTGGTTGCTAACGCAGGGGACAAGCATTGGGTCAGAGTTCACTTATTGGAGAGCATAAGTGGATCCTGACTTGTAAGGAAACCTCAAAGAATGTTTGCTATGCCTGTTTGAATAACTTATCAGAAGAACAATCTGTAAAATGTCACATTTTATCAGTAGACCTACATGCATCTAATTTCTCTCCAAAGTTTTGAAAAAGGGAATAACTATTATATTTCATAGCCACAGAGCGAAATGTGTATTTTTAAGACTAAATTGCACTCACTGCCGTCTACAACAGAATATAAAATACAGTCAGCACAAAGCCAATTTCTTGTCCTTCACTTGACTCCTATGCTTGCAATATTCTTTTTGTAGGTGTTTGCTTTAGTTTTCTGGCAGAGCTATATTATTGGAGACCATGTGATGATTTTGTGATATCATATTTTCTATTATATTTTAAGTAGAGCACACCATATTGTGGACTCAGGCAATGGGAATTTCACTATCCTTCATTTGAATGCCAATGTGGCATTAAATGTGTGTGCAAATGATGTGGCTCAATGTTTGACTGTTTGACATAATGAGTTACAGATCCCTGCCAGGTCATCGCTGCTGCAGTCAGAATCTCATGGAGACAGGGTAGAAGCTGCATGTAAAAGAGAAGCATGGCAGGCTTTCAGTCTTTGGTGCAGTATTTTGAGCTTTATTCATGGATTCCTTTTTGTCCATAGTTTATAAGATGAAGACATTTTTGCACCAATTTTCAAGATGACGATTTCCCAGGATTCTTGTGAGGAATGGCAAAGAATGGCTAGGGACGGTATTTGTTTTGGCTGGGTATCTGAACTGAGGTCTCTCCTTCACCCTAACGGATGTGTCTGCTGAAGTAATGCAGAACACTGAACTCCATATTTAAAGCAAAAGAAAGCAATTCTCAGGGATGGTTTTTAAAAGGTCTTTTTAAGAGTTTTTATAGAACTTGTTAAAAAAAAAAAAACACCCACAACCATATTTCAAGTTACATTCTCTCTTCTGTCTCGTCTCCCGACAAAGTGTTCAGACTGCCAATTTAGAGAAAAAGCATAGCCAAGCCAGCTAAAAAGCATCAAAAATTAAGAGTATTTCACAGTGGCTGGCAGTAGAAGCGTCCTGGCATGCCTCTGGATCCTACAAAATGACAGCTTTAAACCTGTGAGCTTATAGTTTTCCAACAGCCTGTTCCCAGACTTCAGGTCACCACTGTGTTGACCCACAGTCATGCATCTCCTCGTTGTCAATCTCCTTTTGGCCTCAGAAGCTCGAGGATGAAACAATAGAAGGGCAGGCTGTGAACTCAGAGAGAAAATTAGCAGGAATGCAAACAGGCAGGTGTACATTTGGTGTTTGATATCAGCGATGCAAAGCTATGATTCAGGTCTTCTCCTTCTCCATGTTGTCCAAACAAAATCACACAAAAAAGAGGCAATATTTTGAGAATGTGGTCACCAAAGGCATTTTCAGCTTTATTCCTTAGCTCACGGTGTGACAGTCCATTGAGTTGTCATAACAAACGCAAATGAGAGTAAAATATTTTGTGAAATTTGTAGAAACCTTTTTATTCCAGTTCTCTATATGTCCTTTATGACACTGAAAACTAGGTCTCCATTCAGGGTCCAGACCATTTCTTACTCATGCTTTGATACTGGTTCTGTTATAATTTTACAGCACATAAATGCTTGGTTTTTACACCTGTAAAGATAGGCAATGCTGGTTTCTTCTTCATAGGTATTGTTACAAATATTGAATAAGACTATGGTTGTATCAGGGTAAGATGATGGCCTGGATTTTAATAAGAGATCAGACAACAGTTCTATTTTTGTGCTTCTAATTGTTGTGAGGGATAAATAAACATAAACAAAGAAATGTAGAATTCTTTAGGATTCCATTCTGAATAGAAACTTTCGGTATTAGGTGGACTTTATCACTTAAAACGCTTTACAAGTCCTTACATTATCCACTTAACATCTAGACTCTCTTGACCTAATATGCTAGGTAAGTGATAAGGTCATGTCTATGTCTAAGATTAGTTTGTATTTTGCTTCTCTGTATCAGGTGCTATCTGCAACAAAACAAACTATGATGGAGAGTTACCTTCTGTTAATATAGTTCTCTTTTTAAACCTGTGAAGGTCAGAAGTAAACTTTTGTACCAGGAATCGACTTGATTTTTAGCCTGAATAGTCTTTTTTTGAAATTTCTGGTGTCATATCCAAAAGAAGAACTTCAGTTCTTACTCTTGTGGACTTTTAGGAAAGAGTTGTTTGTTTGGTTATGGAGCTAAAAATGATTCAGAGGTAGAGTGCTTGCCTAGCATGCATAAGGTCACAAGTTCAATTTTTGCCCCATGAAAAATGTATGGAGTGTGCAGTGCTGTAGGCTTGCATGTCATATACCAGGTAAGAAAAAGGGAGTAGAATCAGACATTGATGGTACATAAAGAATAAAATATGTTCCCTAAATGCCAAGGGTAAATTCAGATGTTATTTGGAAATTTAAAAGATTAGAACCCCAGAAAGATACTGGTACAAAATTGGAAGAAAATATTGCCTCGATATCAAGATAGTGACTTATATTCAGGAGTCTCGTGCACAGAGAGTTGATAATAAAATATGAGTACGTTTTCAGAGTCAGGAAAAGGGAAGAAAAGTAGAATCTGAGTTTCAGAAATCTGGGTATAAGGGAAAGAAGGCCGAGTCAGAGAGAAGCCATGTAGCCCCTCTGGAGACAGATGCATGAGCTTTACCTGGTAAGCCACAATCTCGTGGTGATACACAGATTAATGGAGATGGGTTAATTTAAGATATGAGTTAGCCAGAAATACGCTTAAGCTATTCGACCAACAGTATTACAAATAATATGGCTTCTGTGTGATTATTTCGGGGCTGAGCAGCTGGGAACAAACAAATAGTAACCTACAACAAATTGGCACTCCAACAAGTGCTAGCTAAATCCACATAAAACCTGAGAGGGCTTGGAAAGGAATTCTAGACAGCAAAAAACAAAGTTTAGCCACATTTTTTCCCCCTGAATGGGCTTTGTTTGCTGGCAGCATGGTGAAGCTCTTTTAAATGAGGTCTTAGTGATTCGATGATAGCAGAAAAAAAGACCAGCAGTTTTGAAAGAGCAGCAGCTTTCTGGGCTTTAGAAAAGAGGTTCTGCTTTTGGCTCCACAGAGGATGAGAACCTCTGGATTGCTTCCAAGCTACTGTGATTTGATGGACCAAGATACCCCAAAAGGTCGCCATGAACACCTCCAAAAATACTTTACCCAATATAAAGCAGGAAGCAGTTTGGAGAGAACTATGGCCAAATTTCCTAAATGATTATTATAAATGTTTGTTTACATTTAAAGATGGATATGCTATGGAGATTTGCATTGATATGGATCTTAGTTTATTGATACAAATTTCAGGTCAATTGTGTTATATTGTGTATATGTATTTCTGCATTTGATTAAGGTATGTTGTACAGCACATTTAAAAATATAATGTATAATTTAAAAATGCAGGCTAAAAGATAGTCATCTATAATAGCCAAGCATGTTAGTTAGGTTATCTATATGTACAGAGATATATTTCAGATGATGAGGATTCTACAGATCTTTTTTTAAAAGATTTATTTATTTATACATGCATGCCTGCATGCCCAAAGAGGGCACAAGATCTCATTTAGATGGCTGTGAGACACCATGTGGTTGCTAGGAATTGACCTCAGGACCTCTGGAAGAACAGCCAGTGCTCTTAACCTCTGAGCCATCTCTCCAGCCCTACAAATCTTTCAGAAACCTTCAGAATATGGCATTTAAAATGTTTTAAGATATTAGGACTTTTCATGATTGTGAGACATATCTGTTCCTGGCAGCATCAATTACTTCAAGAGAATGATGGATATTGGAGAGGCTCCTTATGGTGTTGGTTAGCCATGTGTGCAAGAAAGTGCTCTTTCCTGGACTTTTTGATTCTATGCTGTATGAACTGGGCATTCAAGATCCACAGAGAAGTGACTGCTGAGCTTGCCTAAAGGTGAGATGGTCCTTCAGAGTTCCAGCTACATGAAAGAGTCTGCCAGAATTTCTGCAGGGCACAGAAGAAAGCAACTGATAGACTTTGCCATTATAAGGCAGAACAGATCTTCAAGTTTCCTGCTTCATGGAAAAGTCTGCTGGATGCTATGGGACTATAGACTGAGTATGGATGCCCCAACAGTACAGAAGAACTCTGGGTGACTGTCCAGGCAGTGAGATGTCTCTGTCAATCCTAGAGTTTTGGAAGTTGCTTACACAGCACTTCTTGTTTACTTAGGTAGTATTATATCCTTCTGGAATCTTTGATGGGGTTGGAAAATATATAGTTATAGTTTTCCTTAGTTATGATAAAAGATAAAGTAGATATCAATATTATAACTATAATTATTGCTTAATAACTGT
Organism: Microtus oregoni; assembly: GCF_018167655.1. Taxonomy (NCBI): domain Eukaryota; kingdom Metazoa; phylum Chordata; class Mammalia; order Rodentia; family Cricetidae; genus Microtus; species Microtus oregoni. Next base: position 19,099,693 of record NW_024543093.1, on the reverse strand, counting down.
TTTGTTATATGTAATTTACTGTATTAAAATTAAAACCTTCCTTTTTTAACAGAAAATGGGAGGTGATGTAGGATTCTCCTCTGTATGCTGTGAATATGCTTGGTTAATAAATCATATTGGCTTGGCAGTGCTAGGTGTGGAAAACTAAAGATAAATAAGACAGAGTCAGAGAGAAGCCATGTAGCCTCTTTGGAGACATATGCCTTATATTTACCCAGTATACCACAGCCTCATAGCAACACACAGATTAATGTAGATGGGATAATTTCAGATATGAGTTAGTCAGAAATATGCTTAAACTATTGGCTAAACAGTATTGCCAATAATATGGTTTTTGTGTGATTATTTGGGGGGGGGGGTTGAGCAGCCAAGAATAAACAAAGAGTTCCCTACAACAGGTATCCAAAACAGGTCTTATAGCACTATCAGCATCATGACATCATATCAAAAAGCTGTAGTCATTGTTGTGGGGTCCCGTCTTCTTCCTGGAAACTTCAGATATTACTGCAGGAAAATTCATTGTTCATTGTGGACAACTTAAACATTTATGCAGACATATAGTCAATGAAAGGTATGATAGAGACATAAATAGGTATAAAGAAAAGTAAGCTATTTCCTAAATTCTTTCTTTGTTCTGTCCCATACCAGATGGCTCCTGACATGAGACAGAAACTCTAAATTTTTCTTTTAACAACATGCTTAAATTGAGAAAAGGATGGAGCCATTGTCCAACTCCAAAGCCAGCTTTGATTTTTAAGTGAGTCATGACTATTATTATAGTAGGCAGTGTGTGTGTGCGTGTGTGTGTGTGTGTGTGTGTGTGCAGTGATTCTTACCCTCAGATGACCTGACCTCATAAGTCATAGTTCTTTGCTTTGTGATACTATCTGAATAATTATTTTTTCCTCTTTAAGTATTTTGATGTTCAGGGTCTCTTGACTTTTTGAAGATGAGCACTTTCCTGCAAAGACAAGAACAGAACTGTGCCTCAACCCTCATTAGGTTTCCTTACCACCTATATGGTTGTCACCTCTGTGGATGAGCCATCATTTCTCTTTCTCAAGAGGTTTCTCAGTGTCAAACTGAATCTTTATTAATTTTGATAATATCCATAGCTTTTTTTCTATGAATATAAGAGCAAAACCCCTTCACCAACATAGCACATCTTTTGGTTTCTATTGTGAGGTCAACACATCCTTGAGACACACTGACTGATTTAATTCAGAAGTTTTTCCTATTATCCAATGTCTCTCTGCTGCTGTTGTTCCTTTCTTATTAGTGTTAAGAAAATTCAAGGTTACTGAAACATTATGCAATCTATATCTGGGGGTATCTACATCCCTTTCTGTTTGTTTAACATATACTTTATACTTCAGTTTGATCTTTCTATAACTGCCTGACCTGTAGGATTGTTTGGTATGCCTGTAATATGCTTTATATTATGGTAATAAAAAAAACTGTTTCATTTTCTTAGAAATATATACAGGACCATTATCTGTCTTTATTTGTGCAGGTATACCCATGATGACCATAACTTCTAATAAATGTGTGATTACTTAATCAGCCTTTTCTGAGCTCAAAGCAGTTGCCCATTGAAAACTTGAGTAAGTGTCAATAATGTGGTATACATATTCTAATTTTCCAATATCTGCAAAGTGGAACACAACCATCTGCCAGATTTCATTTCTTTGAGTACCCTTTGGGTTACTCCCTGCAGGTAGTGGTGTTTGGTTATAGAAAGAGCAAGTAGGGCATCTTTTTTAAAATCTTCTTAGCATCTTGCCATGTAATAGAAAACGCCTTTCTTTAAATCTTTGCTGTTGACATAATGTTTCTTATGAAATTTAAAGGCCTTCAGCCCGCTTCCAATCAATAATCAATCAAATTCTGCATTACCTTGTGCTAGAGGACCTGACAGATCCTCTGGGATCAGATGTGTGCTATGTATGTGGGAAAAACCTATTCCTGATTATATCTTGAACCTGTATGAATAATGAGGTCAATTATGTATTATCTTGTATAAATTCAGCAGTTTCAATATATAAGACAACTCTTTCAGCACATTGTGAATCAGTAACTATATTCAGAGGTTATTTAAAATTTCTTAGTACCATAAGAATAGCATATAATTCTGCCTTTTGGACATAATTATAAGGGATTTGTTCTATCTTACTTAAATCATGTGATTTAGAGCCTGTCTTTCCTGATTTATTTACAACAGTTTTAGAATGCATGTGCTCCAGTTATTGGTGTGTCACGTACAATGTGAGGAATGATCCAAGTAGTTCTCTTTATAAGGTAAATTCTATCACTTTTTGGATAATTGATATTAATCTCTCCTTAAAAATTAGCAAAAGTTTTTGCCAAGGTTCCTTGTCTTCCCATTTTTTTTTAATTTCATCAGTAGTAAAAGGCACTTTAATCTCTGCTGAGTCTATTCCTGCTAGTTGACAAAGTCTCAATTATTCTTTATAATTAATTCAGAAACCTATTCCACATAAGTTTTTAATTTTTCACTTGGTTAATCTGGTTAAAAGATACATTCTAAGATAATGTCTTCACTCTGCATTAAAATTCTTGTAGGGGAATATTTGGATGGCAATATGATCAGAATGCCATTAAGATTCAGATCCAAATGATCTACTTGGGTCTGCAATTTCTCTTCAATCAAAGTCAATTCTTTATCAGCTTCCACTGGCAGTTTCCTGGGACTATTTAAGTCTTTGTCACCATATATAGTTTTATTTAAATGAATTATTTGATCAGGTATTATCCCAGAAATGTCTCCTAGCAATCTTTGGAAGTCCTTAAGGGTCTGCAAATTATCTATTCTAGTTTGCACTTTGTGTGTTCTATTTTCTGTAAATCTATTTTATAACATTGATAATGATATAATATCCTCTTTGAATTTTTCCAGGAGCAATTTGTAATCCCCATTTTGGCAAAACTTTCTTCACTTCTTCAAACATTCTTTCTCAAGTGTCTATGTTTGAATCCAATAGCAAAATGTTGTTTATGTAATGGTAAATTACAGATTTAGGAAATTGTTTATGTACTGTTTCCAATGGCTGACTTACAAAATATTGGCACAGAGTGGCACTGTTGAGCATTCTCTGTGGGAGGATGGTCCACTGGTATCTCCTAGTAGGCTAAGAATCATATAAGTAGGCATTTTGAAGGCAAATTTTTCTCTGTACTTTTCTTGTGAAGGTGTAGTGAATAAACAATTTTTTAAGATGTCATCCTTTTGGTAATAAGGAAGGCACAGGAATTCCAGATAGTAGAGGGCCCATGGGTTGAATTACCTTGTTGATAGCTCTTAGATATGTCACCATACTCCATTTACCAGATTTCTTCTTAACAATGAATGCAGGAGAATTCCAAGGGCTGATTGATTTTCAATATGGTGAGCATCTAGTTGCTCCTCTACCAGATGTTCTAAAGCCTACAGTTTGTCTTCTGATAAAGGTCATTGTTTAACCAATAATGGTTTCTCAGTTAACTGTTTTAAAGGCAGGGCCATTAGTACTCCTGAAGATGTGCTAGCTGCTTTGTGTTCTTTTACAGCCTGAATGGTTGGTGACCTTTGTATATAGTACCTTATAATATTGTTCCCAGAAATATAAGTTTCTGGGACTGCAGGAATGATAATCTGGATATTCCATTGTTGCAACAGGTCATGATCCCATAAATTCACTGTGATATTAGGTGCATGCAGCCTCAGCCTTTTTGTCTTTCTGGCCCTGGGCATTCAACCCATCCCATGCTTTGTTTACTTGAGATAGGGTTTCAATTTCTAGGAATTGAACATATGCCTTTTGAAGACGTCAATCTGACTATCAAGATTCTGGAGTAATAATACTCATATCTGTACCCTTGTCTATCAAACTCAAAATTACAACACCATTTATATTCATTCTTAACTTTGGTCTTTGCTCATTTATAGAAATGTGCCAAAATATACATTTCCTATTTTTGATTCATCCTCCATGTTTGTTCTATCATCCAGAACAGTATGTTTTTGTTTTTGTTTTTTTTACAACAGGTACTGATTTTTTTTTATTTTCCTGGTGAGACATGTTACTCCACATTGACTTGAAATAACTGGATCACTTATAGTTTTGGGGCCAGTGAGAGCCCCCCAGGAGTTTCCCAACGGTATCAGGTTACCTTGTCTGGTTTTTGTTGATCTGCATTCATTTGTCCAATGTCGGCCTTTGCCACACCACCTACACAATCCAGAAAGTTGATACCTTTTATTTTTGCCATTCCCAGAAGACACATTATTTCCAGGAATTCCTTGTAAATAATCCTTTCTCAGATGTTCTATTTTACCACAATTAAAATATTTAGCATTTTGATGTCTCGTCATACCTTTGGAAATTGCTCCTCCTTCCCAAGAAATGATGATAAAGTCAAATGTCTGAACATTCATTGTATGCAGGATCCATTCAACCGCTGGTGCCAATCTAACCTTTAAAGGCCCAAGTATCTTTTCGCATTTAAGTTAACATTTTAAAAAGCCAGAGATTCAATAAGTACTCATCTAGCTTCTGGGTCTGTTACTCCTATTTCTACAGCCTTAGTTAATCATTGTAAAAAGTCACTGAAGGGTTCTCTCTGGCCCTGTTTAACCCTAGTATATGAGTCAATTCATTTTCCTAGTTCTTGAATCATTTCCCAAGCATTTAAGGCTGATTTTTGGCATAGAAATAAGATTTATTCATTGTAAAGAGCTTGAGCCTGTGGGTCAGCATAAGTGCCCTCACCAAGTATTTAATTTGGGAAGCCTCAAGTATTTTGCTTTTCTTTCTTGTTCTAAAATTTTGCCTCTTCTCTCCAATAGCATTTCCAGAGTAGCTGGGGTCTCTCTTCCAGGACCCCTGAAACTAATAGAAGCCAGTCATGTGGGGTAGCTTCTCTGCAAGCAGCTTATTTTTTTACCATCTCCCTTATAAAATGCTAAATGTAAGCCATAAGGTATTACTACTTGCTTAATTTTTTTAGATCATTCATTCCTATAAGTATCCATCTACCTTCTTTGGATCCTTTTGGTTTAAAAATTGATGTTTTTTTTTCCAGAGTTGATTATAGGGCAGGAAGCTAAAACTCTAGGTAAGTCATCTATGACAGGTACTGGTGATTTTAAAACCTGTCCTTATACCTTCTTTTTCTGCTCATCAGCTCCAATAATTTTCTCAATTGTTTTAAATCTTTTTACTTCTATCTTTTATAAAGCCTGAATCTCCTGACTTGTATATATTTCTAGTGATTTCATTGAGACTCCAGGCCTCTGGTCCACATTCTGCACATGTGATTCCAAGGTCTGCAGTTTTTTTTTAAAGACAACATTTCATCCTTAGACATTATTTGGATAGTGTATAGATTGCCAACCTGGAGAGATACTCTATTTGCTAACCTATCATAACATTTTAACAGATTTTGATTTTCATATTCAACAGTATAAATTCTTGTAGATAATTTCTCAGTATCCTTTGACATGGATTGCATTTTGTCTGTCAAATTAATGTTATCCTTTTCAATAGTATTAATTTTTTTTCAGGTAACTTTTGATTTTTCTATGGTATTAATCCTGTCAGCTAGTTGTTTATTATTATTCTGTAAAGGCTGTATCATTTCTAAAAGTGCCTCATTCTTGTAACTTATTAAACCATTTTCTTAACGATATAATATGCAAAAGAAAACTTAGCACCAATATCCAATGAATGGATATATCAGAAAACCATCTAAGACTTGTAGAACACAATCTATATTTATAAGTAAAAAGGTTCTTAAATTCCTGGAGGGTAATATTGTTTGCCATTATATAACTTTAAAGTTTATTCATTTATTTATTAATCAAAAGTTACCTTTGTTATGAGATTTTGATAAATTCTTGTATGTGTAATAATCTGTATTGTCCAGCAGGTGTAATGATTGCAAATTTGTTGCAAAGAGATAGAAAAAAAGTGGTTTCCTACCTTGGTGCCTATTTAAATATTGACAAATATGCTTTGCTCAACAAACTAAAAGCAATTAAATCAATTCTGTACAGAGAGCAAAGAGCTCAGAACTCGCGAGCAGAAAACACAAACTGGAAGCTGTGCAAGTTGCCATGTGGCAGGGAACAGCAGTTGACGGGGGCTGGTGTGCGCGGGCCTGGGAAATTCTCAAGTCACCATGCTTAGCTCTGCTGCGACAGGGTTTTGCAAAAAACTGCTTAGTAGGTGGACAGGAGTGGGAGACCTTTTGGGTCCTGGACCTTTTGGGTCTTTCAGAGCAGTCCACCAAACAGGTGTAGGTGCCAGATAAATATGGATGTTAAAAAGAAATCTCACACTATCTCAGAATTGAGTATAATAAAGCGTTATTTATTTAGGGGTAGACTCACCGATCTCAGTCCTCTGTATGAATGGAGAAACAGGAACCGAATCCAGCAGCTGGAAAAGAGCATGTGCGACTTACATTGGCATTTATAAGAGGCCACACCCAAGTGGACTGGTACTTTAAAGGCTACTGGCTGAAGGAGTTCCTACAGCAAGTACAGAACAAAATTAATACTGCCAACATTTCAGAAGATATACATTAAAAATATTATTCACAGCACTAATGCTTAGAAGAGGTACAAAGAACTACCCTGAATTCTAGAAATGGGTATTAAGGGTGAATTTTATTTTTTTAAATTTACTTTCAAATTAAAGAGATTATATTGCACTTAGTCTGCATTATAGTAATGCAAGAGCAATTCATGTTATTTGGGTCAGTAACTCAGATACCCTAACTTAAAAGTGATGTTGTTATATCATCAGAGTCAGAGTCTGCTAAAAAATATTGCAGAAATGATAAATACAGAGATAATACTTATATTTGCCTTTCAGCATTCAAGGAAAGGTGTATTTAAAATGTTTTTATACTTAATTTATAATGATGTATATTTACATTCCAATAACCAATAGGAGGTGACTTATGAGAAAGAATTGAGACCACTAAAACATGTTATTCCTATTCCATAATTTAAAAAGAGTAGCAAATCCTTGAGCATACTTTCCAGGAGATAAACAATTCTCCTGGGAGGCTTAGCACACATAATCCCTGCACAGTTATGATGGTGAAGACATTGACCTGGAAACTAGTAGGCAGAGTGTGTAACATAAGTATGTGGCATTAGGCACAGGGAGGACAACACTACATTATCAAGGATCCAGAATGGTCCTGCATGTTAAAGAGCAAAGGAGAAGGAGAGGGTGTTCTGCAAAAGAATTATGTGGATGTTTGAATTCTCTCCTGTCTTTTATATTTGCTATGCATGCTAAATAGAGTTTAAGTGGTCATACAAATATACTTGGAGATTTACATCCAGGAGCACTGATTCTGATTTCATGCATGTAGGTCTATCTCAAAAGCATCTTTGTTGCTGAGATAACTGCAAGTCAGTGTTGGAGATGGCCTTTATGATATGTCATCATTTTTTCTTCAGATGAAAATCACAATATATATTTTTATCTTCTTGATGTTTTTTACCTATTCACAAGGCCTTCACATTTTTCCCCTCAATTGCTATTATTGCACTGGGTCCTAAATCTATATAACAGGCCATTTTGAACCCCAGTCAAAGACAATAAATTTTTAGAGGCAGTTGCTATGTTATATTATTATTAGATTTTAAACAAATACATTATACAACTACAACTCCCTGGGTCAGTTTTTATGGTGCTTTAAGCAGGAATCATTATGCTTTCTTAAAAATAAGTTTCTTTCTGCTAGAAGTAAATACTACTAACCATATTTTCCATCAGTAACAAATGCTTATGTAGTACCCAGTCAACAAATGCTTTTTGAAAAACGTTTCCTTTCAAGACAAAGAACTAAGTATATCACAAGTTCGGGAAAGCATACACAGAGGACTTGAATGAAGGGATCCCTTTAAAAAGAAAAAGACATATTACAAAGTTAATTGTGAAAAAGAGATGGTTCAGTTATTAAATGACATTTCTAGACCACAAATATGTTGTCTATAAAAAGGAAACAATGATTATAATGATAGGTCAATGTAGACATGCCCTGGTCCTATAGGATGGTCAAATTTGGGTCCACAAAAATGTTTTGGGTAACTTCACTTAATGAAGTTATTAGCACCAATAAGAACTTTTATTTCATAAGTAAAGGCAGGAGTTTATAGAGGTAATGAATGAAAGGGAATACGGGGACTGTTCTGATTGGCATGAAATGAACATGCAATACAAGAAAATAGAAGTAACCAAATAAATACAATTTTTGTAAAGATCTTTGGAATCCTTTACTTTAGACTACCAACCATACAGTCCTGCCTGGGATTTTTGTTAGGTTGCACGAGAAACCATGGGTATAAATATTGTAACCTCTGTGTTTCATTTTGCTTTTGCCATCTGTCTATCCTCTTTAGTCAATTGCTATAACAGCTATCCAAGAATATACACTTAAAAAATTTAAGTCAATAAATTAGTAGTTCTATGTAAACTATCAACCATATGGTCTAAGTACTTTGGTTTGGGGAATATGTATTTGATTTAGTGTTTATTAAGGATGGCATCTGGATAAAATATCAAAAACCCAGAGCACAGAGGCAGGGGATGCTAGGCATGGCTAAATCAGGTCCAACAGTATGAAACACTTGAAGAGTAAGCTATTCATTATGGTCTGCCAACAACAAACTTAGTTCTTTAAAACTTTATATCTGATCACTCCAAATTTAAACTCTTATGAACAGTCCCCAGAGTTCAACCAATACTGCCTTTGTAAAACTCTGAATATTCAGGATTTTTGGTAAAATACTTTTTCTTAGGCTATAAAATGAAATCTTGTGGATATGACACAATCTACATAGAGTTATAGTTAACTGAATTGGAGTCTACACAAAACTGACCTTGTCACCCATGGTTACTGAATGATTCTGGGACTGAAGTGATTGTGTTCAGTTATTTATTTGCTGATGAGCTTACCAAAGTTCAGTGGGGAGTTCTAAATCCAACATCACACAGTCAGTCTTGGGTCACCAAACAAAACAAAAAGACTTACATATGGGAAAAGGACTTGTAGGGTAGTGGGGGATACAGTTGATATGTGGGAGTGGAGAATAATCAGAATACATTTTGTACATATTTGAAAACGGAAAATAATAAATTAAACTGCCTTTGTCTTTTTTAATTTGTTCTTTGTGACTTTCACATCCTATTCATTCCCAGTACCTGTATATCTACCCTCTGCCCTTGCAGCCATGCTCCTCCATCAATAAAATTTAAGAGAAAAAAGAAAAGAAAAAAAGGGGGGGATCTCTTCCTGGAAGCTGTAATTTGAATCATGCACTAAACCTTTTTGCATATGTGTATTTACTTGCAAGTTTTTATTACAAAGAATCATTGGTCTGGTTTGTCGTCTCTGGTTTCTGCTACACTGTTGATGCTGTACCCTCACTAGAACTCCTCTTGGTTATCCTGCTGTTGCACTGAGTTGTGGAGATCCTGCAGCTTTGGATCTGCAGGACCAATCCCTTCACATGCTCCAGTAGACCACAATCAGGGGAGATACTGGGGTGGGCTAACCCATAACCTGATTTTGGTCCTGGGTAGTTGCACGGTTGATCAGTCCACCAGCATTCTCCCCTCTTCACTGTCAGGATGAGCTCTTCTGTGTTGCCTTTGCAAGTTCACTCTTTGCAGCAATGAGCAACGGACAATGTCATTTATCCTGCTTTTATGTCCTCAGAGTCAGATTTGCCTTTGTCTTAATTAAAGTACAACTTTAGGTCAGTAACCATAATCCTCCAATATCTATATTTTTTCCTATCACTCTTTAGAGAATAAAAGGTCAACTAAATGAAATAAATATAGGCTATTTTTTACGCTGAAATATAGCAGCTCATATGCTTTAGGCTCAATAGATACCTCATCTCTCTTTACCTTTCTTATTTATAGAATTAATAATTAGAGTTGGAATTGAAAATGACTTCAGAAGCCCTTACTGATTGACCAAGATATCTTCAATCCCTCATTTTGATCATGGATCAGGGAGAGGGTCATATTGTTAGAATGGTTCTCAATGACAACATGGAATTGTCTTGGCTCACGTGTTCAAGACATGATGACATGTCTCTTCATTGTCTCCTGTTCAGTTGATAGTTTCTTCAACATCTTAGATCTGATTGAGTCCTGAAACTTAGGTGTCACGTGTCTGATTACAGCTTTCATATGTTTCCCTCTTATCCTAGAGAATGAAATAAGCTAGTGTATAGTATAAAGAGTAATTACATTTTAAGTATTTTCTCAAATAAATTATACCATACCTACCTTATTTATGCATATGTATATTCTATTAGTAACACAATAGAAATGTACCCTGGGTAAAATTAGAAATAACAGCATGAATAAATAGTTGGTTACTTTACTATTTATGACAGACACAATTTGCTTTCCATTGTACAGATTGAGTCTGAAGCTGGGTGACCTGTGAATACAGGGTATGAGAAGGTTGACTTTACACATATTTTCTATCTTCATATCATGTCCTCATCAAATACAAAACATTTATTTTACTAATACACCAGAAAAAAAGATTGTAAAGTGAAATATTAATACTCTTTTCCAGATACTCTGGAGAACTACATAAGATTATTATAATAATACATAAAAAAATTTCCCGTTTTCTTTTAAATAGAATTGTGAGTCATCTCAACAACAAGTCTTCTTGGTAGTCTACTCTGTATTCTAAAAAAACTAAAATGGAATAAAGTTAATAATGTTAAAATTTCTTCAATTAAAAGCTCTGAAAAAGGACATATTGTTATATATCGCTGTACAAACTCATATCGCTTATTTTTCTCATTTCTGTGACCAAATGCATAAGGGAGGGCAAATTGTTCTAGCCCTTAGTTTGAAGGGTCAGGTAGTCTTGATCAAAGCACATCATACTCATACTAGTGAAAGTATAAGGCTGTTTGTTTCTGTCTCCATGGATCAGAAAGCAAAGATTCAAGAAGAAGGGAGTCAGGCCCTATAACCCAAGCCCTGCTTCCAGTGACCTATTTCCTCAAGTGGTACTCCAGTTCATAATGGCTCTTAAGCTTCTCCAAACACCACCAGAAATTGGGCCCAAGTGTTAAAACACAGTAGTTTATTGGAACCTTTCCCTAGACATTAGCATGTATATGCTTGATAATTACATTTAAATTATATATTTACATGTGATTAAAATTCCTCCTAGAACTTCATATAAATGTAATGTCCGTTTTCGTATTTCTTGAGGTAATAGGCTATATAATATGAGTTAAGCCCTTGGTAGCCTTCATAGCCCATTTCTACGCATGATCCTTCATGAGTCTCAAAACACACTATAGATCCTCAGGCAGGCTATTGTCTTGTCATAAGATGAGTTATGTGACTCAGTCAGGTCTGAACAAAGTAACAAGACCTGATGGAGGAAGGTCATTGGTTAAAAAATCAACTGCTTGGGCCTCATAGGTTAAAACATAGGTGGGAGGAGTAAATAGAACAGAATGCTGGGAAGAAGAGAAAGTGAGCTCAGAGGCCATGCTCCCCTCTCCCGGGCAGACACAATGAAGCAAGCCGGCAGGTCAGACATGCTGAATCTTTCCCTGTAAGACCGGTGCTACACAGTTTATTAGAGATGGGTTGATCGGGATATCAGAATTAGCCAGTAAGGGCTAGACCTAGTGGGCCAAACAGTGTTTAAATGAATAAAATTTGTGTGTTGTTATTTTGGGCTTAAAGCTATCCAGGTAACAAGGAGCTGGGGTGGCAGGAACACAGCCCACAGCTCCTACAACAAAAACCCATGTGGTTCTTTGTTGTTTTCTTTTTGTTTCTTTCTTCTTGTTGTTTTTAAAAGCAAACTATCTTTTTTCATTTTACATACTAATCCTAGTTCCCACTCCCCCCCCATTCTCTCCACATGCTTCTACCTCACCCCCCCCCCATTTACTCCTCAGAGAGGGTAAGATATATTATCGCTTTGGGGAAGGTCCAAGATTCTCCCTACTCTATCTAAGTTGAGCAAGTTATCCACCCCTAAAGAATAGGCTCCATAAAATCCAGTAGAAGCAGTAGGGATGAATCCTGGTGCCACTTCCAGTGGCCCTGCAGTCTGCCCCAGCCATACAACTGTCATCCACATTCAGGGGGACTAGTTTGGACCTATGCTTTTCCTCCCTGTCTGACTGGAGTTGGTGAGCTCTCATAAGCTCAGGAAAACTGTTTCAATGGGTGTACCTATCACGGTCTTGACCTCTTTGCTCATATTCTCACTTTTTCCACTCTTCAACTGGACTTTGGGAGCTCGGTCCAGTGCTCCTATGTAGGTCTTTGTTTCTGTTCCCGTCAGTTGCTGGTTGAAGGTTCTTTTTATTTCTAGATATAACCATCCTCCAAATATTTTATTGGATATGTGATTTGATAACTTATTCTTTTTTTAACCATGTTTATTTTTCTTTTTTTAAATTTATTTTTATATTATTTAATTAAAAATTTCCACCTTCTCCCATTTCCCTCCTGCTTCCCCATCCAGTTTCTCCTCCCTTTTCAGTTCAAAGAGCAGTCAGGGTTCCCTGCCCTGTGGGAAGTCCAAGGTTCTCCCACCTCCATCCAGGTCTAGAAAGGTGAGGATCCAAAAAGAATAGGTTCCCACAAAGCCAATACATGGGGTAGAATCAAAACCCAATGCCGTTGTCCTTGGCTTCTCAGTCAGCCCTCCTTGTCAGCCACGTTCACGGAGTCGGGTTTGATCACATGTTCCATCATCCAGCTGGCCTTGGTGAGTTCCCATTAGATCAGCCCCACCGTCTCAGTGGGTGGGTGCACCCCTCGTGGTCCTTACTTCCTTGCTTATGTTCTCCCTCCTTCTGCTCCTCATTTGGACCTTAGGAGCTCAGCCCAGTGTTCCAATGTGGGTCTTTGTCTCTCGCTTCATCCATAGCAAGATGGAGTTTCTATGGTGATATGCAAGATATTCATCAGTATGGCTATAGGATAGGGCCATATCAGGCTCCCTCTCCTCAGCTGCCCAAGGATCTAGCTGGGGACATCTCCATGGACACCTGGGAACACCTCTAACGTCAAGTCTCTCACCAACCCTAAAATGGATTCCTTGATTAAGATATATACTTCCCTATTCCCATATCTACCCCTCCTCCATCCCAACCGTCCCATTCCCCCATGCTCTCCAAATCCTCCCCTTCTCACTTTTTTTCTCAGTTTTAGGAGGTCCCATTCATTCAATGTTGCCCTTATTGCCTGTGCTACTGGGGTTATACATAGGAAGTGGTCTCCTGTGCCCATGTATGGTAGAGTACTTCCCACTTTCTCTTCTATCATGTTCAGTGTGTTCAGACTGATATTGAGGTCTATAATCCATTTGGACTCGAGTTTTGTTCATGGTGATAGATATGGATCTATTTTCATTCTTCTACAGATTGACTTCCAGTTCTGCCAGCACCATTTGTTGAAGATGCTCTCTTTCTTCCATTATATACTTTTAGCTCCTTTATTGAAAATGAGGTGTGCATAGGTTTGTGGGTTAAAATCCAGGTCTTCTATACAATTCCATTGGTCGACTTCTCTGTTTTTATGCCAATACCAAGCTTTTTCAATCTTGTAGCTCTGTAATAGAGTTTGAAGTCAGGGAAGTTAATGCCTCCAGACGTTCCTTTATTGTATAGGATTATTTTGGCTATCCTGGGTTTTTTGTTTTTCCATATAAAGTTGATTGTTTTCCTCTCAAGGTCTGTGATGAATTTTGGTGGGGATTGTATTGAATCTAAGAATTGCCATTTTTACTATGTTGATCCTCCCAATCCAAGAGCATGGAAGATCCTTACATTTTCTGGTATCCTCCTCAATTTCTTTCTTCAAAGACTTAAAATTCTTGTCAAATAGATCTTTTATTTCTTTGCTTAGCGTTACCCCAAGATATTTTATGCTATTTGTGGCTATTGTGAAAGGTGATGCTTCTCTGATTTCCGTCTCTGCTTCTTTATCCTTTGTGTATAGGAGGGCGACTGATTTTTTTTTTTTTTTGGAGTTGATCTTGTATCCTGCCACGTTACTAAAAGTGTTTATCAGCTGTAGGAGTTCTTTGGTAGAGTTATTGGGGTCGCTTATGTACACTATCATATCATCTGCAAATAATGAATTTTGACTTCTTCCTTTCCAGTTCGAATCCCCTTGATCTCTTATGCTGCCTTACTGCTATTGATAGAACTTCAAGCACTATATTGAAGAGGTATGGAGAGAGTGGACAGCCTTGTCTTGTTCCTGATTTTAGTGGGATGGCTTTTTGTTTCTCTCCTTTTAATTTAATGTTAGCTGTTGGCTTGCTGTATATTGCTTATATTATATTTAGGAATGAACCTTGTGTCCCTAATCTCTCCAAGATCTTTATCATAAAGTGGTATTGAATTTTGTCAAATGCTTTTTCTGCATCTAATGAAATGATCATAGGGTTTTTTTTTCCTTCAGTTTATTTATATGATGGATTACATTGATAGATTTTCGTATGTTGAACCAGCCCTGCCTTTCTTGGATGAAGCCTACTTGATCATTGTGTATAATTTTGGATGTGTTCTTGAATTCGGTTTGCCAATATTTTTTTCTTTTTTATTATTATTGAAAAAATTCCCGTCTTCTCCCCTACCCCCACTCCTCACCCCCTACTCCCACTCCTTTCCACCTCCCTCTCCTGTCCGAAGAGTAGTCAGGGTTCCCTGTCCTGTGCGAAGCCCAAGGTCCTCCCCCTCCATCCAGGTCTAGAAAGGTGAGCATCCAAACCGGCTAGGCTCCCATAAAGTCAGTACGCACAGTAGGATCAAAACCCAGTGCCATTGTCCTTAGCTTCTCATCAGCCCTCATTGTCCGCCATGTTCAGAGAGTCCGGTTTTATCCCATGCTTTTTCTGTCTGGCGATGGATGGAGATAGAGACAGAGACCAACAGTGGAGCACCAGACTGAGCTCTTTAATCAATGAGTTTATTTCCTCTATAATATCTTCAGTGTCTGAGATTTTTCTTCTATCACTTGTGTTTTGTTGGTAATACTTGTCTCTGTAGTTCCTGTTTGTTTGCCCAGATTTTCCATATACAGTCTTCCCTCAGTTTGTGTTTTCTTCATTACCTCCATTTCATTTTTCAACTCTTGAATCATTTCCCTTACCTGTTTGATTGTTTTTTCTTGTTTTTCTTGGGTATCTTGGAGAGATTTATTTATTTCTTCTACCTTTTTGTTTGTCATCTCTATTTCTTTATGGCAGTTTTTCACCTCCTGTTTAAGGTCCTCTATTATTTCCATATAGTTCCGTTTAAAGTTGATTTCTTCTATTTCTTCTAGAATAGGGTGTTCAGTTCTTCTTGTTTCAGGATACTTGGATTCTTGTGATGTCATGTTGCCTTTCAGGTTGTTGAGGGATTTCTTGCATTGGCGCCTGCTCATGTCTTCCTTCAAATGAAGCCAGGAGAGGGCTGATGTCTTGGTCTAGTCTTTGCTGTGACTGACTCTCTGGGTGGATCTCTTCAGTGCAGAACAGGAACTGTTCCTATCTGGATGGAACTCCTCAGCACTGAAACAGGGATGCTTGGTAGCCCAAGGACACCGCAGACTAAAGGGCAAACGTGGGGAGCAGGACAGGATCCAGTAGAACACAGGAGACCCTGCAGCACAAGCTGAAGATGTCCGCACTCCCTTGTGGGGATCTTTAGGCCTGCCCAGGAGGCAGACACTCACCCCTCTGGGTGGATATCCTTAGTGCAAGAGCAGGAAACTGTTCCTGAGCCAAGGACCAGGCAGACAATAGGGCAGGCTTTGGGGAGCCTGGGTCGTGTGTAACAGAGACACCCCTGCAGCAGGAGCTGGGGGAGGGGGTTTGTGTTCTCTTCTGGTACAGGCTGCCCGGGGATAGCCCACATTCACCCATCCAGATGGAACTCCTCAGCACTCTGTTTGAAGGTTCTATGGTAATATGTAAGATGGTCATCAGTCTCACTACAAGGCAAGGCCAGTTTGGGCACCTTCTCCTATTTCACTTAGGATCTTAACTGGGGTGATCCTTGTGGATTCCTGGGAATTTCTCTAGAGCCAGGTTTCTTGCTAGCCCCATAATGGCTCCCTCAGTCAAGATATCTTTTTCCTTGCTCTCATCTCTGCCCTTTCTCCATCTTGACTGTCTCATTCCCTCAAATTCTCTTCTACCCTTTCCTCCCCCTTTCCTCCTCCCCTTCTGCCCTCCATTCTCCCCTCATCCCCATGCTTCCAATTTTGTCAGAAGATCTTGTATATTTCCCCTCTCCAGATTGGTCTATGTATGTTTTTCTTAGGGTTGACCTTGTTACTTAGCTTCTGTAGGTTTATGAACTATAGGCTCAATATCCTTATGAGGGAGTCCGTACCATGTTCATCTTTCTGGCTCTGGGTGCCTCACTCAGGATGTTTTTTGCTTCTAGTTTCATCCATTTGCATGCAGATTTCAAGATGTCATTGGTTTTTACCACTGAGTCCCACTTTAATATGTTAATGAGTCACAGTTTCTTTATCCTTTCTATGTGTGAGGAGCATCTAGGTTGTTTTCAGGTTCTGGCTATTACAAATAATGCTGCTATGGACATAAGCAAATGTCCTTGTAGTATGATTGAGCATCTTTTGGGTATATGCCCAAGAGTGGTATTGCTGGGTCCTGAGGAAGGTTGATTCTCAATTTTCTGAGAAACCACCATACTGATTTCCAAAGTGTTTGTACAAGTTTGCAATCCCAGTAGCAATGGAGGAGTGTTCCCCTTACTCCACGTCCTCTCCAGCATAAGCTATCCTTGGTGTTTTTCATCTTAGCAATTCGACTGTTGTAAGATGATATCTCAGAGTTGTTTTGCTTTACATGTACTTGATGGCTAAGAATGTTGACCATGTCCTTAAGTGTTTTTCAGTCATTTGACAATTCTCTGTTTAGTTCTGAGCCCCATTTTTAATTGGCTTATTTGGAATTTTGATGTCTCATTTCTTGAGTTATTTTTATATTTTAGAGATCAGTCCTTTGTCTGATGTGGAGATGGTGAAGATCTTTTCCCATTCAGTAGGCTGCCTTTTTGTATTATTGACTACATCCTTTGCTTTACAGAAGCTTCTCACTTTCAGGAGGTTCCATTTATTTATTGTTGCTCTCAGTATCTGTGATACTGGGGTTATATTTAGGAAGTAGTCTTCTGTTCCCATGCATTGAAGGCTACTTTCCACTTTCTCTTCTATCAGGTTTAGTGTAGTCAGATTTATATTGAGTTCTTTGATCCATCTGGACTTGAGTTTTGTGCATGGGGATAAATATAAATCTATTTTCATTCTTCTACAAGTTGATATCCAGTTATTCCAGCACCATTTGTTGCAGATGCTTTCCTTTATCCATTGTATAAGTTTAGCTTCTTTGTTAAAAATCAGGTGTTTATAGGTGTGTGGGTTAATATCCAGGTCTTTGATTCAGTTCCATTGGTCAACTTGTCTGTTTTTATGCCAATACTAAGCTGTTTTCATTACTGTAGCTCCATAATAGAGCTTGATGTCAGGGATGGTGATACCTCTGGACGTTTCTTTACTGTACAGGATTTTGTTTGGCTATCCTGTTTTTTTTTTCCATATGAAGTTGATTATTGTTCTTTAAAGGTCTATGAAGAATTGTTTGGGGATTTTGATGGGCATTTCATTGAATCTATAGATTGCTTTTGGTAGGATTGTCATTTTTATTATGTTGATCCTACCTATCCAAGAGCATGGGAGTTCTTTCCATTTTATGGTATCTTCTTCTATTTCTTTCTTTAAATACTTACAGTTCTTGTTGAACAGGTCTTTCACTTCCTTGGTTAGTGTTACCCCCAGATATTTTATGTTATTTGTAGTTATTGTGAAGGGTGATGATTCTATGATTTCTTTCTCAGCTTCTTTATAATTTGCATATAGGAAGGCAACTGATTTTTTTAGTTGATCTTGTATACCGCCACCCTACTAAGGTATTTATCAACTTTAGAAGTTCCCTAGTAGAGTTTTTGAACTCACTATCATATCATCTGCAAATAATGAAAGTTTGACTTTTTTTCAACTTAAATCCCATGATTTCCTTTTGTTGTCTTATTGCTCTATCCAGAACTTCAAAAACTATTTTGCATATATATATTTAAAGGTCTATGAAGAATTGCTTGGGGATTTTGATTGGCATTTCATTGAATCTATAGATTGCTTTTGGTAGGATTGTCATTTTTTATTATGTTAATCCTACCTATCCAAGAGCATGGGAGTTCTTTCCATTTTCTGGTATCTTCTTCAATTTATATATATATATATATATATATATATATATATATATATATATATATAGGACGCTTTGACTTATTCCACATTTTATTGGAATTGCTTTGAGTTTCTCTCCATCTAATTTGATGGTGGCTGACGTCTTGTATATTGCTTTAATCATGTTTAGATATGTTTCTTGTATCCCTAATCTCTCCAAGACCTTTATCATGAAGGGGTGATGGATTTTGTTGAATAATTTTTCAGCATCTAATGAGATGATCATATGGGTTTTTTATTTCAGTTTATTTATTTGGTGAATTACTTCATAGATTTTTATATGTTCAAACATCCCTGAATCTCTGGGATGAAGCCAACTTGATTATAGTGAATGAATTTTTTTATGTCTTCTTGGATTCAGTTTGCCAGTATATTGTTGAGTATTTTTGTTTCTATGTTCATGAGTGAAACTGGTCTGTAATTCTCTTTTTTGGTTGAGTCTTTGTGTGGTTTTGGAATCAGAGTAACTGTCATCTTATAAAAAGAGTTTGGCAATGTTCCTTCTGTTTCTATTATATGGAACACTTTGAGGAGTGTGGGTATTAGTTCTTCTTTGAAGTTCTGTAAAATTCTGCACTGAAACCATCCATCCCTGAGCTTTTATTTTGTTGGGAGGCTTTGGATGACAGCTTCTATGTCCTTCCAGGTTATAGGTCTATTTAAATTTTCTACCTGATCTTGATTTAATTTTGGTATGTGGTATCTATCAAGAAAATTGTCAATTTCGCTTACATTTTCCAATTTTGTGGAGTACAGGTTTTTGTAGTATGACCTTATGATTCTATGGATGTCCTTAATTTCTGTTGTTACATCCCCCTTTTCATCTCTGATTTTGTTGATTTGGATGTTCTCTCTCTATTTTTTGATTGGTTTTCCATATGGATTTGTCTATTTTATTGATTTTTTTTCTCAAAGAACCAGGTCTTTGTTTCATTGGATCTTTGTATTTCTTTCTTTGTTTCCATTTTATTGATTCCAACCCTCAATTTGATTATTTATTGTCTTCTACTCCTGGGTGAGTTTTCTTATTTTTCTAGAGCTTTCAGGTGTGCTGTTAAGTTACTAGTATGAGATCTCTCCACTTCCTTTTTGTAGGCACTTAGTTTTATGAATTTTCCTTTTAGCACTGCTTTTCTAGTGTCCTGTAGGTTTGGGTACCTTCATTTTCATTGAATTTTAGGAAGTCTTCAATTTCTTTCTTTATTTCTTCCTTGACCCAGGGGTGATTCAATAGACCACTGTTTAATTTCTATGTGTTTGTGGGCTTTCTGAAATTAGTGTTACTGTTGAATTCTAATTTTAAACCACAGTAATCCAATAAGATACAGAGGGTTACTCCCATTTTTTTGTATCTGTTGAAGTTTGCTTTGTTTCCAGGTATGTGGTCAATTTTAGAGAAGGTTCCATGAGATGCTGAGAAGAAGGTGTATTCTTTTCTTATTGGCAGGTAATGTTCTGTAGATGTCTGTTAATTACTTTTGAGTCATGATAACTGTTAGTTTACTTTGTTCTCTGTGAGGTTTCTGTCTGATTGACCTGTTCTGTTCATTGGAGATAGTAGGGTATTAAACTTTCCTATTGTTAGTGTGTGGGGTTTGATCTGCAATTTAAGCTTTAGTAATGTTTCTTTTACATGTGTGGGTAATCTGTATTTGGGTCATAATTGTTCAGGATTGAGACTTAAACTTGATGGATTGTTCCTGTTATGAGTATAAAGTGTCCTTCTCCATCCCTTTTATTTTCATTTGAAGTCTATTTTGTTAGATATTAAGATAGCCACATCTGCTATCCTATGTCCATTTGATCAGAATTTTTTTTCCCCAACACTTACTCTGAGCTCATGTCTGTCTTTGAGGTTGAGGTGTATTTCTTGTATACATCAAAAGGCTGGATAATGATTTTGTATCCATTCTCTTAGCCTGTGTTTTTTTTTTTTATAGTTGCATTGAGTTCATTGCTATTAGAGATATTAATGGCAAGTGATTGTTAATTCTGGTTAATTTTTGTTAGTAGTGTTTGTGTGTTTCCATTCTTTAGGTTATCCTGGTGGGGGGCTGTCAGTTGCCTGTGTTTTTGTAGATGCAGTTTGTGTACTTGGGTTGGGGTTTTCCTTCTATTACTTTCTAGAGGGCTGGGTGTGTTGCAGAGTTCCATTAAGGTTTTGGCGTAGGGGAATAGGAGGGTTTGAGGGCAGAGTGGGTTTTGTAGCTTGCAAGGTCTGATGGTCAGGATGTAATGAAAGAGTTGCTATATTTTTATAAGATGTGTATTCTTTGAAACACTGGTTTTTTGAAATGGAAGATATTATTTTTCTTTTCTCCCATCTCTTTGTTTTCTTTTTAAAAGAACAATATTCCAAATAAGGTTTTATGAAAAGGCTAAGAAACCATGCTTTTAGTTACAGACTTACCACATCATGTCAAACAATGTGGTTACATTACAGAAATTAGCAGTGTCAGTGTGGAAATTTCCATGAACCTTTTGGCAGTTAGGATGCAGCCCAGGCCAAATTAAAGAAGCTAAACATGATGGATGATAATAATGAAGCAATCCAGGACAAACTTTTGATAAACTGTTCCCTGATTGCTTAAGAAGGGGGAAAAAAGCAACACCTTCACAGTGTCGTACATTATAAACCAATTGCAGTCACTAATGCTTGATAATTACATGAACATTTAAAGCACTTGCTTTTGTAAGAACTCTCAACCCCAGGAGATATGTTCTCTGTTGTATCCTTTAAGAAGAGATGAAACCACTCACTACAGACTGTCAGAGAATTGATGTCCTAAACCAGTATTTGTTTTCCTTCTTGCCTAGCAATATGTAGCTTCCTTCCTGGTAAATATCATACACACAGCTGTAACAATGAGTTTTGCTGTTATTCTTTGTTTCATTTTTTTAAACAGATAACCTGAAAACAGATTAAAAAGACTCAAAGACTTTCTTACTTGCAATTTGTTTACAGGATCTCAGCAAAACTGTCAGTCTGAGACAGCCACATCTGTAATGTTCTGTCTCTTTAAGAGACAAGCCACCCCCACTCCCTTCTTGCTTGCAGCCTTGGTCCTCTCTTCCCATCTCTCTCTCTCTCAGGAAGAAGCAGCTTCTCCCTCTCCCCACTTTTCCCCTTTCCCCTTCTCTGTCTCTGTCTCACTCTCCCTTCTCTTTTCCCTTCCCCTCCATAACCCACCTAATAAATGTTCACTCTGCATGGTGTGCCTGTCTGTCTTTTGCCCGCCCACCACCCACATGGCTAGCAGGGGACAACCAGGGGACCTTTGGAAACCTGCTGCATGGTGTGCCCCGGCCCTGCCCGGGACTGGCTGCTTTTGGGACCTGCTGCCCCCTTCCTGCCAGGGATCTTGCAGAAAACCCATCACAACACCCATGTCCTGTTTTCATGTGGCTTCTTGCCCTTTAACATAAATTGTCTGATGCCAGGTCAACAGCCTGCCTGATGAAACACTTTGAGATTCATGAGGGATCATTCATGGGTAGCTTTGGAGGCTATCAAGTGCTTATTTCATGTTATATATTCTGTTAACCCAAGACATATGTATAAATATATTTCATTTATATGAAGTTGTTCTGTGAAGGTGTTTTAAGTACAGGTAAAATATATAATTAAAATTAATTCATATAGCATATACAGGCTAGTGTATGTGAAATGACTCTCATTCCTGTGTTTGGACTCTTATCCAACTCAAAAATAGGCAATTACTTTTTTATTTTGGCCTTTAATAAGTCTAAAAGCTCCAAAAGCAATGTTTACTCTCAGATTAGTCACCACTAGAATCTAATAGCCTGTCTTAAAATGTTTGAAGTTGTTCCTCAAGGTGTAAGTCCATTTGAGAAGTATTTAGATATAGGTAAGACATTTTCTTTCTTTTTTTTTTTTTAAGATTCTTTATATAGCACTCTGCTCAACTCAAGTAATTGTTCCAGGTACAGGTCTCTTAATTTTTATCCAGCTGATTAACTGGAGAATAATCCAAATACATTTCAGATGATAAATCTTTCATGATGGGGGAGATTTTATACAAATGTACATTTGACAGCGCTGATGTAAAGCAAATACCAAAGTTGATTAAACATTCTCAAGATAAGCAGGAAAAAACCATTGGATTATTTTACAGATTTTACCAATCATACACTGCTATAAACATACATATTTTGATGTTCATCTCTTTTATTATTATTTTTTTATTGAAAAAAATTTCCGCCTGCTCCCAGCCTCCAATTTCCAATCCCCTCCTCCCACCCGTCTCCCTCTCTCTCCACTTTTCTCCTCCTCCCTCTCCAGTCCGAAGAGCAGTCAGGGTTCCCTGTCCCGTGGAAAAGCCAAGGTCCTCCCCCCTCCATCCAGGTCTAGGAAGGTGAACATCCAAACTGGTTAGGCTCCCACAAAGCCAGAACATGAAGTAGGATCAAAACCCCGTGCCATTGTCCTTGGCTTCTCATCAGCCCTCATTGTCCACCATGTTCAGAGAGTCGGGTTTTATCCCTCGCTTTTTTAGTCACAAACCAGCTGGCCTTGGTGAGCTCCCAATAGATCAGCCCACCTGTCTCAGTGGGTGGGTGCACCCCTCGTGGTCCTGACTTTCTTGCTCATGTTCCTCCTCCTTCTGATCCTCATTGGGACCTTTGGAGCTCAGTTTGGTGCTCCAGTGTGGGTCTCTGTCTCAATTTCCATCCATCGCCAGATGAAGGTTCTATGGTGATATGCAAGATATTCATCAGTATGGCTATAGGATAGGGTCATTTCAGGTTCCCTATCCTCAGCTGCCCAAGGAACTAACTGGGGACATCGCCCAGGGCACCTGGGGGCCACTCTAGGTTCAAGTCTCTTGCCAACCCTAAGGTGGCTCCCTTAACTAAGATATGTGCTTCCCTGCTCCCCTATCCAACCCTCCTATATCCCAATCATCCCGTTTCCCTACGTTCCTCCCATCCTCCCCTTCTCACTTTTCTCTCCCCCTCTCCACTTAACCCCATCCCGCCCCACCCCCAAGATCCCAATTTTTGCCCGGCAATCTTGTCTACTTCCCATAGCCAGGAGGATAACTATATGTTTCTCTTTGGGTTCACCTTATTTAGCTTATTTTTTTGTCTGTGGATTTTTCGAGACAGGGTTTCTCCGTAGCTTTTTTGGTTCCTGTCCTGGAACTAGCTCTTGTAGACCAGGCTGGCCTCGAACTCACAGAGATCCGCCTGCCTCTGCCTCACAAGTGCCGGCATTAAAGGCGTGCGCCACCACTGCCCGGCTTATATAGCTTCTTTAGGATCACAAAATACAAATTCAGTGACGTTTATTTATGGCTAGAAACAATTATGAGTGAGTACATCCCATGTTCATC
Organism: Microtus oregoni; assembly: GCF_018167655.1. Classification (NCBI taxonomy): domain Eukaryota; kingdom Metazoa; phylum Chordata; class Mammalia; order Rodentia; family Cricetidae; genus Microtus; species Microtus oregoni. The sequence continues at coordinate 19,075,974 of NW_024543093.1, read as the reverse complement.
GTTTTGGGTCTGAGTTACCTCACTCAGGATAGTGTTTTCTATATCCATCCATTTGCATGCAAAATTTGAGAAGTCATTGTTTTTTACCGCAGAGTAGTACTCTAATGTGTATATATTCCAGACTTTCTTCAACCATTCTTCCATTGAAGAGCATCTGGTTGTTTCTATGTTCTGGCTATTACAAATAATACTGCTATGAACATAGTTGAACAAATGCTTTTGTCATATGATAGGGCATCTCCTGGGTATATTCCCAAGAGTGGTATTGCTGGGTCCAGGGGTAGGTTGATCCCGAATTTCCTGAGGAATCGCCACACTGATTTCCAAAGTGGTTGCACAAGTTTGCATTCCCACCAGCAATGGATAAGGGGACCCCTTCCTCCACAACTTCTCCAGCAAAGGCTATCATTGGTGTTTTTGATTTTAGCCATTCTGACAGGTGTAAGATGATATCTCAAAGTTCTTTTAATTTGCATTTCCCTGATCGCTAAGGAGGTTGAGCATGACCTTAAGTGTCTTTTGGCCATTTGAAATTTTTCTGTTGAGAATTCTCTGTTCAGTTCAGTGCCCCATTTTTTAATTGGGTTATTTGGCATTTTAAAGTCTAGTTTCTTGAGTTCTTTATATATTTTGGAGATCAGACCTTTGTCTGTTGCGGGGTTGGTGAAGATCTTCTCCCAGTCAGTAGGTTGCCTTTTTGTCTTAGTGACAGTGTTCTTTGCTTTACAAAAGCTTCTCAGTTTCAGTAGGTCCCATTATTCAATGTTGCCCTTAATGTCTGTGCTGCTGGGGTTATACATAGGAAGCGATCTCCTATGCCCATAAGTCGTAGGGTACTTCCCACTTTATCATCTATCAGGTTCAGTGTGTTCAGATTGATATTGAGTTCTTTGATCCATTTGGACTCGAGTTTTGTGCATGGTGATAGATATTCGTCTATTTTCATTCTTCTACAGATTGACTTCCAGTTCTGCCAGCACATTTATTGAAGATGCTCTCTTTCTTCCATTATATACTTTTAGCTCCTTCATCGAAAATGAGGTGTTCATAGGTTTGTGGGTTAAAATCCGGGTCTTCTATTCGATTCCATTGGTTGACTTCTCTGTTTTTATGCCAGTACCATGCTGTTTTCATTTCTGTAGCTCTGTAATAGAGTTTGAAGTCAGGGATGGTAATGCCTCCAGAAGTTCCTTTATTGTATAGGATTGTTTTGGCTATCCTGGGTTTTTTGTTTTTCAGTATAAAGTTTATTAATGTCCACTCAAGGTCTGTGAAGAATTTTGAAGACATTTTCATTGGCTATCATGACCTCCAAGGGTATTATGACTTTGACAAATCATCAAATACTTGAGTTTGTATCTTCGTCAATAATTTGTAATAGATTGATGTATGATGTTGCAACATTCAGAAATTATTCACAACAGAGTACTTAGCTAAACGTGTTATCAAATAACTATTATCAATCGATCTATCTACAATCTATTGACTATCTTAAATCTACCTAATATCTCTAGATATTTTCATAGCCATGATACTTTCAATTTATTCTTATATAGAATACAGAGAGAACATGGTTTTTAAAGTCTTCATCTGAGATTTCTCTTGCTACTCTAATAAAATACCAGCAACTGGATGAACTGAACAACAGTTTATGACAGTTCTGGGGGCTGGAAGCATGAAATATCAGTGCCCTTGTAACCTTGTGAGAAATCTTTTGTTAGCATAGTATGGTGATGAAAAGTAAATTTCTTTTCAGAGTTAAGGTCAAAGTTCATCTCACCTTTATACACATGGCAATCAATTTATGTTACATCATCTAAAATATAATATATTCAATTATATAGTTCATCTTTCAGAAAACTTTCTCTACATATTACTTATGACTTACTTTTATCAAGAAGGCCTTATATAAATCTAAATGCACATAACAGATTTCAGAGAGTCATTGAAGATACTAAGATGATGGCTACAGAGTCATATTAAACGCACATGAGAAGGAGCAAATGTGACATCTTTATTTAATGTGCAAAACTAACTCCTGACTTATATACATTCAAATAAATTGATTGTAGGTGATATATTTCAAAAATTGTTCTATAACTCCTCAGTTTTTCTGGTCATCATGGTAATGAATACATTATAGCTTAGTGAAATGATTTCTCTGAATGCCACATGATATTTCAAACTGTGTTCACTTCAGTTCCTTAAAATGCCAATCAATTTACTGATGTATAAACTGAAGATGTGTGGCCATGATATGATTGCAGGTCATTAGCCCATTCTTCTGGCAACTATAAGCTGTCAAGGCAGTAACAGCGCCATGAAGTCAAATAGACCCGGTGTGACTTCTAGATCTACTCTTGGGTTTTGCAGGAGTCCATGATTCATCACTTGACTTCTTTGGCCTCACATCTTCATACATGAGGCAGTCAATTATTTTAAATTTAATAGATGTGATTGGTAGATTGTTTTGAAAATGTGCTTAAAGTATTTAATATTATACCTCACATAGAGTGTGAATATAATAGATTCTAGTGTCCTCATTTAATTAACATATAGCAACATCTCACCAAGTGGAATATAATATACACTCTGGTATAAAGGATTTTCACTCATTATAGTGTTCTCGTGTACAAATTGAGACTTTTTGAGCAAGAGAAACAGTTCTCCAATAGATACAGTGTCATTTGCATTCTGCCACGGGCAGCTACTCTGGGAGCACCACTAGCAGCTTCACTCTTTCTCAGATTGTAACAGTATCTAAATAAGAGCTTCTGTATGAGTCAGTGTATGTACTATGGGAAACTGTCAGTCTATTGAAAATGTGCATGTGATACATACACTAATATGTTCTAGTCCTAATACTAGCAGTAATATTTATAGAAAATGAAACATATGGATTAATCTAAATGTTGGTATTCATGTTAGTCTGTGATATTGAGTTTCAATTTGATGTTTATCAAAATAGAATATATGACTGAAGTTATTTCTTCAATTGTAATGAAATATTTATTTTATGTTAAATATCATCAAAGCAGTATTGTGAAGGTCTGATTAGGAACACATACTTATTCCATTATATTTTATATCTATTGTATTTGCATTGATACAAATACAAATACAGATACAAATACATGATTAAAAGACATAATGAGTTGTCAAAAAAAAGAGCTTCTGTAATGTAGGTGGCTATTACTATAGGAGAAAGGGAAGGGAGTAACATGAAAGTAAGAAGGGAAGTAAAATCTCTCATGAACTTAAAAGCTTGTACAAGAAAATATAGATCTTCTGTCATTTCCATAGCTGGAACTGTGGTGATGTATATGTTCCTCTGATGCCTTTGTAGAGGATTCAGACAGCAGGGCTTAATCCAGAAGGCGTGGTTCAGGTTGCAATTCTTTCAGGCCAAATAAAACCCTCCCAGCATTTTACCATGTCTAATCCACACCTTAAGATTTATATAGAGAATGATAATCTAATAAACTGCATCTTACACTGTAAATAGGGATGTATTAGCCTGAACATCCAAAAATGTGCATTTTGCCTCTGTTGAGCATTCATGATACAGTAAGCATTGCATCAAATACTAGAAATGAAATGCTAAATAAAACACGTCTGACCTGATTTTCTTACAGCTCACCTACTTTGAAGTGTTTCCTAGTATTAATACAAAGTTTATCTCCCTATTAAAAATGTCTTCTACTTGCAACCCAAAGGTTAGACTCCCCCTTCGATACAGTTTCTAGTCAGCTTGCTTCAAACACATGATTTCCTTTCTAGAAAGATTCTGAAGAGAGGCAATGTAAAGTCATCTCTTTTTTTTATCTGGCCTCAAACCAAAGATAACCTCACACATGCTGACAGAAATTCTTGAAATGATTGTGTATACAAGTCACCCATTAGCTAGTTTAGAATCACCCTTAGAGAAAAGATATCACAGAAGAAGTTTTCTGATTATCGGTGTTTTAATTGCATCACGACAAATATAAAGTCCTCTATGGGTACATTTTGTTCCAACTGAACAGTACACTATCATTTCAGAGATCCACAAGTTAAATGAAATATATCATCAGGATTGGACTTTGAGGGAAAAAAAGATGATGAGAAAAGCAGACTGTTCCAGTCATTCCTCATACTACAAACATGCTGTTCTTTAACCACAGCATCTCTTAGTGTTAATCAACCAGAAATTTTTGTTTAAGTTACACAACCCTTTCAAAGCACTCTTCAAGAGTGTAAGCTCCTCTTCCCATAGCCTTTGAAAGGCAGCCTCCTTGGGATACAGGCTGACTGTGAGCTTGATTACAGTAATGGTGTCCATCACAGAATGCATGAGGAGGCAGGAGTTTGTGACTAATAATGAGTTCATCAAACATTGCCAAAGCTATATTAAACATTCACTGCATATCTTCTGTACATAAATTCCTTTAATCCATCATGGCTCTTCAAAGAAGGTATAACACAGTTTATGAAAGAGGTAAAGAGAACTTAAGAAACTTATAAAATTTAAACTGTAAGGAATAGCTGAGCATCAAAGTTTGACTTTGGACAAAATGATCCCAGAAAACCAGTCTTAATGAATAAACTACAAAAAATATTAATAGCTCAAAAATTAGACAAACTCATTGAATACTAATAGGTTTTAAATACTTAGCCTTGGTCACTTGCCTTTAATGAGATGTTGTGCTTATTCAAGATGGTGTTGAGTTTCCACACTGAACCACATTTCACATATAAATATCTAATATTTCGAAGATAAAATTAACAAAGGACTTGAATACAGATATAAAGAAATCTCAACCCCCCCCCAACCCTGCCCTACTGTATGCTAGAACCAGTGCTCAAGAATAGTTTTTTGCTCCTACACTAAGGCTACCCAGCCAGAGAGGTGAGTGCCTGCCTACCAGGCCTCAAGCCCCCCCCCCCACACACACACAAAGGGAGCACGCGCACCTTCAGCTTGTGCTGCAGGGGTGCTTTTGCTCTCCTGGATCTCGCCCCACCTGCCCGGTTTTTTCCTTTTGCCCCCGGATGATCGGGCTACCAGGCGGCCCTGTTTACGTACTGAGGAGTTCCATCTGGACCGGTGAGTGTGTGCTATCCAGGAGCTGATTGTCCTGGAAGAGAGCACAAACCCCCCTCCCCCAGCTCCTTCTGCAGGGCTGTCTTTCTTATGCACAACCCAGCCACCCAGCACCCCCCAACCCTGCCCTGCTGTATACTAGAACCAGTGCTCAACAATAGTTTTATGCTCCTACACTAAGGCTACCCACCCAGAGAGGTGAGTGCCTGCCTACCGGGCAGGGCTCAAGGTACCCCCCCCCCCCCGAAAGGGAACACGCGCACCTTCAACTTTTGCTGCAGGGTGTCCTGTGTTCTACTCGTCCCCGCCCTGCCCCCCCGAGTTCTCCCTTTTGTCAGCGGGTCATTGGACTACCAGGAGTCTATGTTTCAGTGCTGAGGAGTTCCATCTGGACCGGACGGTTCCTGCTTCTACACTGAAGAGTTACACCCAGAGAGTCAGTCACAGCAAAGACTGGACCAAGACACCAGGCCTCTCCTGGCTCCGTTTGAAGGAAGAGATGGGAAGGTGCCAAAGCAAGAATTCCTCCAACAACCTGAAAGGCAACATGACATCACCAGAATCCAAGGATCCCGAAATAAGAAGAATTGTACACCCTACTCTAGAAGAATTAGAAGAAATCGACTCAAAAGTGAATTATATGAAAATAATAGAAGACCTTAAACAGGAGGTGAAAAACTGTCATAAACAATTAGAGATCACAAACAAAAAGGTAGAGGAAATGAATAAATCGCTCAAAGATACCCAAGAAAACCAAGAGAAACAAGAAAAAGCAATCGAACAGGTAAGGGAAGCGGTTCAAGACATGAAGAATGAAATGGAAGTAATGAAGAAAACATAAACTGAGGGAAGGATGGAGATGGAAAATCTGGGTAAACAAACAGGAAATACAGAGACGAGTACTACCAACAGATTACAAGAGATAGAAGAAAGAATTTCGGACACTGAAGATACCATAGAGAAAATAAACACACTGATCAAAGAAAACAGCAAAGCCAAAAATTCTCATCACAAAACATTCAGGAAATCTGGGACATAATAAAAAGACCAAACCTCAGAATAATTGGGATAGAAGAAGGAGAAGAAGTACAGCTCAATGGTCCAGAAAATATATGTAATAAAATTATAGAAGAAAACTTTCCCAACCTAAAGAAGGATATTCCTTTGAAGATTCAAGAAGCATACAGAACACCGAATAGACTGGACCAAAAAAAAAATCTCACCATATAATAATCAAAACACAAAACATACAGAATAAAAAAAGAATATTAAGAGCAGCAAAGGAAAAAGGCCAAGTTACATATAAAGGTAAACCTATCAGACTTACACCTGACTTTTATATGGAAACAATGAAAGCCAGAAGGTCCTGGATAGATGCACTGCAAAAACTAAGAGACCATGGATGCAAGCCCAGACTACTATACCCAGCCAAATTTCGTTCACTATAAATGGAGAAAACAAAATTTTCCAGGATAAAAACAAATTTAAAAAATACGTAGCCACAAATCCAGCCTTACAGAAAGTAAGAGAAGGAAAATCACAAACCAAGTAGTCCAACAATAACCACAATAACTCAAACATCTAGAGACCATTCACCAGCACAACTCAAAGAAAGGAAACACACAAACTCTACTACAAAAAAAAGTGACCGGAGTTAACAACCACTGGTCATTAATATCAATTAATATCAATGGGCTCAACTCACCTATAAAAAGGCACAGGCTAAGAGATTGGATACGAAAACAGGATCGAACATTCTGCTGTTTACAAGAAATACACATTAACCACAAAGACAGGCACCTACTCAGAGTAAAGGGCTGGGAAAAGGTTTATCAAGCAAATGGACTTAAGAAACAAGCAGGTGTGGCCATACTAACTTCCAACAAAGTTGACTTCAAACTTAAATCAATCAGAAGAGATGGAGAGGGACATTTTATACTCATAACAGGAACAATTCATCAGAATGAAGTCTCAATCCTGAATATCTATGTTCCTAATATAAAAGCACACACGTATGTAAAAGAAACATTACTAAAACTCAAGGCTCCCATCAAACCACACACACTAATAGTAGGAGACTTCAATACTCCTCTCTCACCAATGGACAGGTCAATCAGACAGAAACCTAACAGAGAAATAAGAGAATTAATGGAGGTAATGAATCGATTGGACTTAACAGACATCTATAGAAAATTCCACCCAAATAGGAAAGAATATACCTTCTTCTCTGCAGCTCATGGAACCTTCTCGAAAATTGACCACATACTTGGTAACAAAGCTAACTTACACAGTTACAAAAAATATTCGTAACGTCCTGTGCTTATCAGATCACCATGGATGAAAGTTAGAATTCAACAACAATGCTACCCCCAGAAAGCCTACAAACTCATGGAAACTGAACAGTCAACTACTGAACCACACCTGGATCAAGGAAGAAATAAAGAAAGAAATTGAAGTCTTCCTCGAATTCAATGAAAATAAAGAAATAACCTACTCAAACTTATGGGACACTATGAAAGCACTCCTGAGAGGAAAGTTCATAGCACTAAGTGCCCACTTAAAGAAAACGGAGAAAGCACACATTGGAGACTTAACAGCCCAACTGAAAGCTCTAGAAAAAAAAGAACCAGACTCACCTAGGAGGAGTAGAAAACTGGAAATAATCAAACTGAGGGCTGAAATCAACAAAATAGAAACACAGAAAACAAAGAATCAATGAAACAAAAAGCTGGTTCCTGGAGAAAATCAGCAAGATTGATAAACCCCTATCCAAACTAATCAAACAGCAGAGAGAGAATATGCAAATTAATAGGATCAGAAATGAAAAGGGGGATATAACCACAGACACAGAGGAAATTCAGATAATCGTTAGATCTTTTTACAACAGCCTGTATAACACAAAACTGCAAAATGTAAAAGAAATGGACACTTTTTTAGATAAATACCATTTACCAAAGTTAAACCAGGATCAGGTGAACAACCTAAATAGACCTGTTAGTCGCAAAGAATTAGAAGCTGTTATCAAAAAACTCTCTACCAAAAAAGCACTGGACCAGATGGTTTCAATGCGGAATCCTAGCAGAACTTCCAAGAAGACCTAATACCTATACTCCTTAATGTATTTCACAATATAAAAACAGAAGAGTCATTGCCAAATTCCTTTTATGAAGCTACAGTCACTCTGATACCAAAACCGCACAAAGACTCAACCAAGAAAGAGAATTACAGGCCAATCTCAGTCATGAACATCGACATGAAAATCCTTAATAAAATCCTGGCAAACTGTATCCAAGAACTCATTAGAAAAATTATCCATTATGATCAAGTAGGCTTCATCCCAGAGATGCAGGGCTAGTTCAACATATGAAAATCTATCAATGTAACCCATCATATGAATAAACTGAAAGAAAAAAAAAACATATGATCATTTCATTAGATGCTGAAAAAGCATTTGACAAAATTCAACATCCCTTTATGATTAAAGTCTTGGAGAGATTGGGGATACAAGGGTCATACCTAAATATAATAAAAGCTATTTATAGCAAGCCGACAGCTAACATCAAATTAAATGGAGAGAAACTCAAAACATCCCGCTAAACTCAGGAACACGACAAGGCTGTCCACTCTCGCCATACCTCTTCAATATAGTGCTTGAAGTTCTAGCAATAGCAATAAGACAACATAATGGGATCAAGGGGATTCGAATTGGAAAGGAAGAAGTTAAAATTTCGTTATTTGCAGATGATATGATAGTGTACATAAGCAACCCCAAAGCTCCACCAAAGAACTTTTACAGCTGATAAACAGCTTTAGTAATGTGGCAGGATACAAAATCAACTCCAAAAAATCAGTCGCCTTCTTATACACAAAGGATATGGAAGCAGAGGGAAATCAGAGAAGCTTCACCTTTCACGATAGCCACAAACAGCATAAAATATCTTGGGGTAACTCTAACGAAGGAAGTGAATGATCTATTTGACAAGAATTTAAGGCATTGAAGAAAGAAATTGAAGAGGATACCAGAAAATGGAAGGACCTCCCATGCTCAAGGATTGGGAGGATCAACACAGTAAAAATGGCAATTCTACCAAAGGCAATTTATAGATTCTATCCAATCCCCATCAAGGTCCCATCAAAATTCTTCACAGACCTTGAGAGGACAATAATCAACTTTATATGGAAAAACAAAAATCCCAGGATAGCCAAAACAATCCTATACAATAAAGGATCTGCTGGAGGCATTACCATCTCTGACTTCAAACTCTATTACAGAGCTACAGTAATGAAAACAGTGTGGTACTGACTTAAAAACAGAGAAGTCGACCAATGGAATCAAATAGAAGACCCGGATTTTAACCCACAAACCTATGAACACCTCATTTTCGATAAAGGAGCTAAAAGTATACAATGGAAGAAAGAAAGCATCTTCAACAAATGGTGCTGGCACAACTTGATATCAAACTGTAGAAGAATGAAAATAGACCCATATCTATCACCATGTACAAAACTCAAGTCCAAATGGATTAAAGACCTCAATATCAGTCCGAACACACTGAACCTGATAGAAGAGAAAGTGGGAAGTACCCTACAACAGATGGGCACAGGAGTTCGCTACCTAGGTATAAACCCACCAGCACAGACATTAAGGGCAACATTGAATAAATGGGACCTCCTGAAACTGAGAAGCTTCTGTAAAGCATCCTCTAAGACAAAAAGGCAACCTACTGGCTGGAAGAAGGTCTTGACCAACCCTGCAACAGACAAAGGTCTGATCTCCAAAATATATAGATAACTCAAGAAACTGGTCTTTAAAATGCTAATTAGCCCAATTAAAAAATGGGGCACTGAACTGAACAGAGAATTCTCAACAGAAGAATTTCAAATGGCTAAAAGACACTTAAGGTCATGCTCAACCTCCTTAGCAATCAGGGAAATGTAAATCAAAACAACTTTGAGATACCATCTTACACCTGTCAGAATGGCTAAAATCTGATGGAGGAATGTCATTGGCTAATAAAGGAACTGCCCTGGCCCATTTTATTGGTTAGAGGATAGGTGGGAGGAGTAAACAGAACAGAACGCTGGGAGGAAGAGGAAGTGAGCTCAGAGACTCCACAGCTCTCTCCGGAGCAGACGCCTCAGAGAGAGATGCCATGCCCCGCTCCCAGGATGAAGCTCTGACCCAGGATGGACTAGGCTAGAATCTTCCCGATAAGGCCGGTTCTCACAGATTATTAGAGATGGGTTGATCGGGATGTGAGAATTAGCCTGTAAGTGCTAGAGCTAAAGGGCCAAGCAGTGCTTAAAAGAATACAGTGTCTGTGTAATTATTTTGGGGCATAAGCTAGCCGAGCAGGCGGCCGAGGTGCTGGGAACGCAGCCCCACCGCCCCTTATTACTACAGTTGGCGCCCAGATGTGTGGACAGCCTAAACCCTCTTAAAAAACCTGAGAAGGCTTAAAAATAAGGGAGAGAGAGTTTAACACAGATTTTTGCTGTTTGTTGGTGGCGTGCTGTAGAGAGATTTCCTGATTCGGCAACAGTAGCAAAAAAAAAAACACTGTGTCGTTTTAAAGCGCGACTACCTGAGGCTGTGCTGCCATTGCAATCTCTGTCTGGCTCCTGCGGGAGACAGAGCTTTTGAATAGACCATTTGGAGTAAAGTGGTACGATTTGTTTGATGGCGACTAGACTCGCTGTGTTCTCGGGTCTGCTTGGCTTGTTAGAGGCAAGCAAGCGCCTCATCTAAGAGAGGCTTCCTGACTCAGCATTAGCTGCAAAACCCTGCAGCTCATTAAGAGGTCCTGCCACAAAACACTTGAATGGTGTTGACGAAAAGCTGAACGCATGCTTTTCGGTTTTCAGCCGTAGCAGGAAAAAAGTTGCGCCGTTTAAAAATGCCGGCTTTCTGGGCTGTCCTGCCAGGACAAACTCTGACTCTTTTACGCAGTCGGTTTGTGCGGTTTGCAAGCACAGGCTGCTGAAGCTCGCTTGCTGGCTACAGCCAGTACCTCAGCCATGAGGCTGGAAAGCTAAGGAATGGGCTGGATCCAGCCGGCAAAGCCACGCCTTTAATCCTACTGATATTGCTTGGTAAATTAAAGACTCGTGTGGTCAGAAAAAGAGAGATATACAGTAAAGAGAAATTCAAAGACAAAGAAAATTTCTAAATGGTTTGAAGTGTGTTAAAAATATATGCAGACTAAAATTTAAAGTTTTTAAAGTAAAAAAAAAAAAAGGAACAGAGTTGTTGTGTGTGGTAGAAGTGCCTAGAAGGCAGAGATAGGCAGATCTCTGTGAGTTCAAGGTGTAGTAGTGTACACCTTTAATTCCGAATGCCTGGGAGGCAGAGACAGGCGGATCTCTGAGAGTTCAAAGACAGCCTGGTCTACAGAGTTACTTCAGGTCAAAGATACAGAGAACCTGTCTCAAAAAGCAAAAAGTTAAAAGTAAAAATAAACAAAATAGAGGTTAAAACAAAGCGTACAAAGATGGAAAATAAACAGAGAATCTTGATACTGTATGTTATTATGCTCTCTTTGAATTGTTTGAATGCTGAGGAAAGAGCAACAGATGCTAAAAGATATTTATTTATAAATACTGCTGAACTAATCCAACATAGATATTTTGAATTTGGATCTAAGGATATGATACTTTGGAAAGGAGTTTCTTATTTTGTTTTCACAGAGGATGAGACGCTGTTCATTTCTTCTATTCCGATTTGGTATGATGGAACACGCCCTCCTGAAGGGTTGGTGTGCACGCCTTCAAAAAATTGCTTCGCTCAACTGCCAACTGAGATGAAACTAGCACACAGGTTATACCATGAAAGACCTAATTAACGACGCCCCCCATTCAGCAGGAAGCAGTTTGGAGAGAAAAAACTGCGCCCATGTTCCCAAATATGGTTTATAACGTTTCTTTTACATTTAAAGGGGGATATGATATAGATATGAATAATTTACATTAGTATTGATTTTTCTTTATTGATAGAGATTTAAGGTCAATTTTGTTATATATATAAGTGTTTCTGATTTTGATTAAGGTATTGTGATTGTGTAGTTCATTTAAATATGTACTGTATAATCAAGAAATATAGGTTGTTAATGGATAATCATCGATAATAGTAAAGCTTGTAGTCATGTTAGTTAGATTTTCTAGATAGAGATATATTTTAGATAGACATTCTTCATGTCTTTCAAAAGATTACAGAATAGGCCATTTAATGTTTTAATAACTGAGGACTTTTCATGACAATGAGACACTCTGCTCCTGGCAGCACCAATGTACTTCAAGAGGAAGATGGGCATCGAAGAGGCACCTTATGGAGTTTGATAGCCATTTGGGCAAGAAATTGCTCTTGCCTGGACTATTGCATAAACTGGACACAGAGAACCCGCAGAGAGAGGACTACTGAACTTGCCTAAGTTGAGATGATCTTTCGGGGTTCCTGATTCATGAAAGAGTCTGCGAGACATTCTGCAGGACACAACAGATAGTGACTGAACTGACTTTGAAATTTCCTGCTTTATGGAAATGTCTGCTGGATACCATGGGCCTGAAGGCTGAAGATGGATGCCCCAACAGTACAAAAGAACTTTGGGTGACTGTCCAGGCAGCTAGATGTCTTTGTCATTTCTAGAGTTTGAAGTTTCTTAGTTCTTGTTTACTTAGGTAATATTATATGTTTCTGGAGTCTTTGATGGAGTTAATGGTAACTGTTTTGTTATATGTAATTTTGCTATGTTAAAGCCTTTTTTTTTGTTTAAACTGAAAAAGGGGAAATGATGGAGGAAGGTCATTGGCTAATAAAGGAACTGCCCTGGCCCATTTTATTGGTTAGAGGATAGGTGGGAGGAGTAAACAGAACAGAACGCTGGGAGGAAGAGGAAGTGAGCTCAGAGACTCCACAGCTCTCTCGGGAGCAGACGCCTCAGAGAGAGACGCCATGCCCTGCTCCCAGGATGAAGCTCCGACCCAGGATGGACTAGGCTAGAATCTTCCCGGTAAGACCGGTTCTCACAGATTATTAGAGATGGGTTGATCGGGATGTGAGAATTAGCCTGTAAGTGCTAGAGCTAAAGGGCCAAGCAGTGCTTAAAAGAATACAGTGTCTGTGTAATTATTTTGGGGCATAAGCTAGCCGAGCAGGCGGCCGGGGTGCTGGGAACGGAGCCCCGCTGCCCCTTATTACTACAAAAATCAAAAACACCAATGATAGCCTTTGCTGGAGAGGCTGTGGAGGAAGGGGTACCCTCATCCATTGCTGGTGGGAATGCAATCTTGTGCAACAACATTGGAAATCAGTGTTTCGGTTTCTCAGGAAATTCGGGATCAACCTACCCCTGGACCCAGCAATACCACTCTTGGGAATATACCCAAGAGATGCCCTATCATATGACAAGAGCATTTGTTCAACTATGTTCATAGCAGTATTATTTGTAATAGCCAGAACCTGGAAACAATCTAGATGTCCTTCAATGGAAGAATGGATGAAGAAAGTCTGGAATATATACACATTAGAGTACTACGCTGCGGTAAAAAACAATGACTTCTCGAATTTTGCATGCAAATGGAAGGAAATAGAAAACACTATCCTGAGTGAGGTAAGCCAGACCAAAAAAGAGAAACATGGGATGTACTCACTCATATTTGGTTTCTAGCCATAAATAAAGGACATTGAGCCTAAAATTCGTGATTCTAGAGAAGCTAAATAAGAAGGTGAACCCAAAGAAAAACATATAGACATCCTCCTGGATATTAACCTTCATCAGGCTATAAAAGGAGACAGAGACAGAGTCCCACATTGGAGCACCAGACTATAACCCCAAGATCCAAATCATGAGTGGAAGGAGAGAGAGCACGGGCAAGGAACTCAGGGTAATGAGGGGTGCACCCACACACTGAGACAATGGGGATGCTCTTTCGGGAACTCACCAAGGCCAGTTGGACTGGGTCTGAAAAAGCATGGGATAAAACTGGACTCACTGAACATAGCGGTCAATGAGGACTACTGAGAACTCAAGAACAATGGCAATGGGTTTTGATCCTACTGCACATTCTGGCTTTGTGGGACCCTAGGCTGTTTGGATGCTCACCTTACTAGACCTGGAAGGAAGTGGGAGGTCCTTGGACTCCCCACTGGGCAGGGAACCTGGTCTGCTCTTCGGGTTGATGAGAGAGGGGGAGTTGATTGGGGGAGGGGGGATATGGGAGGCGGTGGCGGGGAAGAGACAGAAATCTTTAATAAATTAATAAATAATAAAATAAAATAAAAATTTCTGCCTCCTCCCCTCTTCCCTTTTCCCTCCCCCTCCCCCCACTGCCCATTCCCCACTCCCCTTCCCCTCCCTCACCAGTCCAAAGAGCAGTCAGGGTTCCCTGCCCTGTGGGAAGTCCAAGGCCCTCACCGCTCCATCCAGGTCTAGGAAGGTGAGCATCGAAACTGGCTAGGCTCCTACAAAGCCAGTACATAGAGTAGGATCAAAACCTAGTGCCATTGTCCTTGGCTTCTCAGCAGCCCTCATTGTCCGCCTTGTTCAGAGAGTCCGGTTTTATCCCATGCTTTTTCAGTCCCAGTCCAGCTGGCCTTGGTGTGCTCTGTTAGATCAGTCCCACTGTCCATGAAAATGCACCTTCTAAGGACTGCAGGGTAGCTCAGCATATAAGAAAACTCCGTGTTCTCCCAGAGGACCTGAGTCCATTCCCAACACCCGAATCAGGTGGCTCACAACTCCTGTAACTCCTGCATCAGGGGATTCAATGCCCTCTTCTGTCTTCCAGAAGTACCCACACAGTTATCCTACACACACACACACACACACACACACACACACACACACACACACACAATACATTTTTAAAAGTATATTTTGAAATCTTGGTGAATATTCATTGAAGATATCTGGAATCAGTCAATAAGTTAGGACACTGAGGTAGGAAGGCCAGGATTTCAAGGCTATCTTCAGCTACATAACAAGTCTGGGGCCAGCCAAGTTACCAGAGATCTTGTCTCAAAAGGAAAAGAAAAGAACCGTGCAAGTGCGTGCGCGCCCGTGAACAACACACCAAATCACCCCCTCCAAAAAAAAAAAAACCAAAACAAAAAAGCCCACACCACCTACATTATTGTTTTAAAGTTTTATTTTTTTAACATTTAGATTTCAACTATAGTATTTCAATATTTTCTTTCTCCGTGAGAATTCTATGCAGCGAGAGTGAACCTCAGTTTTTCACAAGCATTTCTATACACATCATGGTGCTATAAAGAGAATACTTTGTTGATAGATTTCACACATTCTTTGATTTACATCAGAGATTTGTAATATTCAGTGGGAGAAAGAAAATGTTGCAAAATAAAATCAATCAAATTGTGAGCTTGTATTGTAGATATGTTTGTCTTAAAGCATAACTTCTCATGACTCCCTGTGGGAACTATTTCAATGACTCAAAAACACAGATTTTTTTTTCCCTTGGAAGTTTCTGTACATTTCTCACAATAAGATACATTTACTAGGAAATACTTTAAAAGTAGGCAGACACATATTTATTTTTCTATGTATCTGCCAACAGGGTTAACAAATATTAAACACTGTGTTTATAATTTTGTCACACCCAAAACATGTTACAATGTAGCATTCTCACATTTTAGAAGTATATTAGTAATCTAATGAAATTTTGTTTATTATATGTCTTAGATACAAATCTATTCATATTTTGCTGTATTTCACTTTGTAGATTCAGCCCAAGCCATTAATAAATATCTATACTTAACTTGGAGGTTTTATGACCTAACAAATCCTACTCTCATTACAAAAATGCAAACAGGTCTAGCAGTCATAATACAGCTCTTCCTCGGTTGGAAACAACAATCTCTGCTTGATTTGTAGCTAACGGCGTGTCCACATTTATTCACACACAAATCTCCTTACAAAATCATGTAGACAGATATATGCTCAAATGCAAAAGGCTAGTGTCTATAGTGTTTGTGTGCAGAATGAGGATTCAACGTTGTGTATACATTCAATCAGGAAAAGTTTTGAAATAAATTACTGATATGTTCAGAAACAAATATGATTTATTTTTTTTTAATTTCATGATTTAAGTGCCACACTTTTTAGATCACTGCAGACTGTGTTTGGCAATATTTACAGTACTTGTGGGATTTTAAGTGCTCAGCTTTGGATACCTTAGTAATATTGAAGATTTTGAGTACAAAACACTTATTTCCTTTGGGTGTCTTTTTTGAATTACCAGTCTTCATGAAATAAATCTCCTTTGTTCTATCATCTAGCAAATCATGATTTATGACTCTCCACGACTACTCACTTTCCAAAATGTCATAGAAAAGTCTCATGACACTAAGGATATTTTATAAAATTTATTTTTACATAGGAAGAAAATAGTTGCATGAACATTTAGGAAAAGGTTGACTTTGCAACAATATTAAATATCCAGTAAATAATTGTCTAGTTGGAGATGGACTAGGTGGGGCAAATGAGCCTGAGAACAAAAATCAATGTTCTCAGGAGATTTTAATTTTATTTGGTTCTGTTTTTTAGTTGTGAATGTTTGTTTGTTTTTCAGACAAGGTCTTGCAAGGTAAGCGAGGCTTCCTTGACACTCACTATGTAGTTCCTGCTCGCTTCAAGATCATTGGCAATTCTTCCTCTGCCTCCATATGACTGAATTCCAAGCATGAGCTTCCACATCTGGCTCTCAGAAAGTAACATGACTACACCCTTTTGGAACTCCTTCTGCTCCACAGCTCTTATCAAATAGTCAAATAGGCAGGAGGTCAATAAAATACACTTTTATGTACAGTGTGAGATCTTCTGATATTTTTCTTTTAAGTAATAGCACTTCCTCTGCTCATTTCAGATTTCTCATCCTTTTGAAGTATGGATTTGTGATGGTTACCAGTTCAGTTTTTATTAGTTTACCTTGAAATTCTTTCAATTGTATTTGTCTTTTGCATCTATTAGCTTGTTGTCAGTGGCAGTTCAAGAATTGATATCAGAGACTGGGGGAGCAGAATGGCTCCATCAGTTAAACACTTGTCATACAAGCATGTGATGAGGATGTGAGCTCTATCCCCAATACCCACATAAAAAGCCAAGTGCATTAGTGTATTCTTGTCAAGACTGGGTGGCAGAGCAGGAAGATTGCTGGAACTCATTGGTCAGAGAGTCTTGTCAATCAGTGTGTTCAAGGCTCAGTGAGGGACCCTTCTTTAAAAACAAGACAGAAGAGCAGCTGAGGAAAACACTCAGTATCAACCTTTGGACTCCACAAACACACTCTCTCTCATATATTCATATGAATACACATATATAAAGAACTCAGTGGGGGAGGTTATCCACATTACAGATTGGCAAAGATTTTGCTATTCATTATTATTTGAATGGATCTTGTATGATGTGATTAGGGGTTTATACGCTAGAAAAAAACTGAAGCTAGTTTGGGGTAAAAGAAGAATGAGTCACTGCCAATAAATACATGGTTTCTTTTTAAGGTAATAAAATCATTCTAGAATTAAATGATTCTACAATCTTCTGGCTATATTGAGGAACAATGAAAGTTGTGAATTTGATTGTATGTAATATACATTAAATATTTTAAAAGTGAAGCTTCTTTGAAAATCTAATGCCTGAAGAATGTAGTACTTCCACTATGTGCCTAGTTTTTCATTGTTTCTTCCACGCTGTGCTGACTATATCTGTCTCGAGTGTGTTCAAGATGGGTCATTTGAGACTTTTCAACATGGTTGATTTGAAGTCTTTATCAGATAGTACCAGCATCTGCATAGCTGGCAGGTGCTGGCATGTATTCATTTTCTTCTGTGATGCAGCTAAGAATTTCATAATGATTTATACTCCTGAATACTAAACATGCAGTAGTCTTATTTAAGTCCTATGGAGAAAGGTTGCATTTAGTTTTCATCTCCCAGACTTAAAATGTTCAGTATGTTAAGTCTGTGCTGTGTATGCTTTGTTATTTGGATCTGTCCTATATGAATATGAATATGAATATGAATCAGCCTGTGGTGCCCAGTTGTTCCGTTATCACAGTTTGTGTACATTAAATTGGATAGGATCTGTGTATGCGCAGTTCTGAGTTAGTCAGAGATTCATGAACAACTTTGTCTCTTTCCCACTCTCTCCATGATAACCAACTTATTTTTCCAGATTTCTTAATTTGATGGTTCAACCAGTAACCAGTCACTTCATTATACCATATTAGAGGTCACTTGCCTGGAGAAAAAATGTGAGAGGCAAGGACAACCAAGTTTGAGTGTGTGCTCTTGGAACACAGCCTCAGTAAGAGGGAACATGTTCCCCATTCTTAGGGCTGCTTTTAAACCTTAATTTCATGAACTTTTTGTTTATTTGTATGTGTATGTGTCTGGGTGGGTATATGCCTTATGGTGTGTGTGTGTGCATGTGTGTGTATATGTTGTGTGTGTTTGTGGGTCACAAAATTAGAAGGAGGATCATAAAAGGGAGAAGAAAAGTAAATGTGATATGAAGTAGAGAGAGATGAAATATGTGAATATGAAAACAGAAGTGGGGAGTAAGCTGGGTGATGAAAGGAAAACTGCTGGAAAAGGGGCAGAATGAAAAGGAGAGAAGTAGGGGACCATGATTGAGAATAAGCTATAACACACATGTATAAAAAGGCCAGTGATGAAACCCATTACTTTGTGTGTTGACATAAATAATACTTAATGGTGTTGGACATACTCTCATAGGCTTTTGACCCTGACACTCAAGAAGTAGAGACAGGCAGGGATCTATGAATCTTATGCCAACCATTGCTATGGGGTAATGCTCTTGTACGCTTTAAAAATTTGTCACTAGTATGTTTTCTGCTGCTATTGCTGAGCCAGAAAAATCTTTCTGTGGCATACCACCAGCAAACAGCAAAAAGCTGTGTTAAACTCTGTATTCTTTTCGAAACTTTCTCAGATTTTATGTGGATTTAGTTGGCCACATGGGCGACACTCTGTAACAGGAGCGAGTGGGCTTCTTGTCGTGGGCACCACTCTGTAACAGGAAGAGCAGGCTGCTTGTCATCCTGGCTAGCTTACATTCGAAATACACCTGCCAATCTGTAACACGGAGCGGGGCCTCTTGTTTCAGCTGCCCCGCTAGCTTACACCCAAAATAATCACACAGAAACTGTATTCATTTAAACACTGCCTGGCCCATTAGCTCTATCTTCTTATTGGCTATTCTTACATCTTAATTTAACCCATTTCTCTTAATCTGTATATGACCATGAGGTTGTGTCTTACTGGGAAAGATTTAGCATGTTTGACCTGGCAGCTCTATAGCAGCCCTTTTACTCTGCTTTCTTTCTACTAAAATTCAGTTCTGTCTTCTCTACCTACCTAAGTTCTGCCCTATCAAAAGGCCAAGGTAATTTCTTTATTCAACCAATGAAAGCAACACATAGACAGAAGGAACTCTTACACTACTTGTATTTGGTTTAATAAAACACTGATTGTCCAGTAGCTAGGTAGGAAGTATAAGTGGGGCAACCAGAGTAAGAGAATTCTGGAAAGAGGAGAGGCAGTTGCCACCCAGACACAGAGGAAGCAAGATAAAATGCTTCACTGAGAAAAGGTACCAAGCCACATGGCTAAACATAGATGAGAATTATGGGTTGATTTAAGTAGTATGAGCTGGTTAATAATAAGCCTGAGCTAAGAGGCAAAACAGTTTATAGTTAGTATAAGTTTCTTTGGGACAGAAACTTTCTTCCACAAACCATGGTTACATGGTGAGATCCTGTGTCAGAAAAACAACAGCAAGTGGGGAAAGGAATACTTGAATGCATATTGGCAGGAGAAGTGTGAAAATAGTGCTAGGCAGAAAGTATGGAACCAACAAAGTGAACGGTAGGAAAATATGAAAGCAAGCGAACCAATTTGCTTGAAATCAATAGTTCATGCAAGGAAGTAGTAATTATAGTTACGGAAAAAAAGCAATCATACATTCAAAGATCAAAAGTATAAATTCAAGTTTACTGTTCTTTATTAGTCATGTTTGCCTTACATTATTTAATTTGTTTAATGAATAAAAGCTGTATATTTTCAATTACTCAGCTCAACATCCATTCTGCCTTTAGTGGAGCAAGAAGGGCAGTTGTTCAGGGCACCCATATTCATGCAATAAGTGGCATTCCCATTCCAGGAACCATGCCTGACTGTGCATAATTCTGGTGACAGAGTTGAGGCAGCAGTAGGCCTATTTGCCAGCATGAGAACAGCCTTGCCAACAACAAGCTTTATGTAGTGGGCTGGTTTGTGAATAAAAACAAGCTAGGGCCTGCCAAAGGGATCTTAGACAATCTTCTGCTGAGGAAGTAACTACTTAAAGACATAACTCATGCCCTTTGATGCATCCTTCCAGCTACTCACAGCAAAGACATTTTAGTTAATGGCAATACAATTTGTAGCTAAAGGTTCAAAAGAAAAAGGTTTTGAGTGATCTCGTCCTGTGGTACCCAAGATTTGTAGTGTCATGAATGTACGTGAGGCCACACCTCTGCAGGTGTTTCTGCTCCACAGAGGTGTATTGTTTACATATTTCACAGTATTCTGTTATCAAGAGCAGGACTTAATCACTACCACCAAATCCTCTCCTTCAGGCCTTTGCCACAGTTCACCAGTTTGCTTCATTTTTTTCTTTTTTCTTTCCCTTTTTGCTTCATTCCTGCTTATCTACCTTTCCTTCATCTTTTCCCAAGAACTATTAAGTACTCTCTGTTGCACCTTCTGACAGAGCAACCTTCAAGATTGTGTAATAATTTGTACAAGCCACTAGAACATCAGACCAGGAGCATCTTTCGGCGTCTTTAGCATCAATGCATGCGTCATGACCTTCAACAATCATCTAAGTCACCCGTGTACACAGCATGCTATGTGACTGGTTCTATAATAATGATCTGACATGAGAATAAAATAAACAGAATGAAAAAACTATGTGAAGTACATTAAATTACAAGAAATTAAGAAATACAAAGAAAGGGAACTCACACCAGGACACATGACAGAAGTGAGATCTCTAAACCTCTGTCCTAGGCCAAAAAAGCAAGAAGTCAGGTGTTTGCACATTTCCAACTCTCTTACATTTTAAGTGACAAAAACTAGCAAGTTTATCCCCATCTGAGTTTGACAGCTCCACTTTGTGTGATATTTCAAAGCAAATTCTGTAGAACTTTAAATAATAAATAACTCACCATGTCTGATAACTGCTAACAACATACATTCAGTTTGGACAGAAGAACATCAATTAAAGTATGGTTCTCCCCTGGCCTCATGGCTGGGACCATCTTGATCGTCAGACTCTTTACTCTGCATCCTTCTTTGTGCACCCTCTTCTTGTTTTTGGAGATTGTCTGGTTGCTAATGAGCCATTAGTTCAATGTGTCGTTGTAGTCAATTAGAACCAACACTGTTTAGGCTAAAATTTAGTTATTTCTATTTATACGGACATATGTGTGTTACATTCCTCACTGGCCACCCACCTCTTAAACTTAGCATGATATCAACATTTTTCACATATTTTTGTTCTGAAAATCCTCACAGCAACAAGAACTTTACTTTCTTGATGTTTATTTTTACTTGCATATCCCAGTGGGACATCCAATCTGGCATTATAGTCAGTCACAAAGAAAGTGCTAATTAGCAGATGAACACAATTAGTAATTACATCAACTGTTTTCAGGTAACTTTTGTTGCTGACACATACTTATTGTCGATTCCAGAATTTTTCATTGTCAATGATATAAACTCAACAAAATACAAAAACATTTTTAAAAGCTACAGACTAAACACTCTAGCATTAATTCATATTAGGAGAATAGGAACTTTAGGCCTTTATTCTAGCTAAGAATATGCATATCTCTCTGATCTACCCATGAAGTCATGGCCCCCTCTCAGTTCCAGGAGAAGTGAAAGGTCTTTTCTTCCATGCAGTTCTATAAATCCATTCTTGCTATACCATTATACTCTCTCTGACACCCAGTTCCTTCTCACCAGATACCCATGAATCTTTCTTGTATCTTTAGCAATGTTCTGTTTCATGACTCTTGCTTTTTAAGTACTATGAACTGAGTCTTCTTTACTGAACTGAATGCATTTGAAAAGAAAAAAAACCCATTTACTCTTGTCTATTCACCTCTGTGTCTCAAAGAGTACCTTATAGTTTGTACGCTCTTAAGACAGGTTGTGTGAGGATACAAGTGTTTTAAACCTCTAACAGTGATAATGACATTAATTGATAGATGGCAAGAAAGAATGACGGATAGATGGGCAGAAGAATAGGTGGATGAGTAGGTGAGTAGTAAGAGTCAAGGGAAACCCAACATGGTGCTGATTGAGAAACCTTATTTTCTGGGTAAGGAAAGTAGGATTCAAAAATGAAACAGGAACCTCTCAAGAGGAATATAATTAATATTCTCTTGTTTATTTATTTCTACTCCAACTACACATAATGGTTCTCAGATGTGCTCTAATTTTTCACTTCTTGTTTGCCTCCACTTTTTCAAGATGTGTGGCAAGTGATCAGTAGTTGTAAGACTAACAGTGTTAGTATGTCTTATCACCGATCAAGGGACTTTTGGTACACCTTGTGTACTGTATTCACACTGTGAAAACTGGCTGGAATGAAACATGCTCCCACCCTGCAGTACCTAAAAGCAGTGGCTGCTCTTCAGAAGGACCAGATCTCTGGACATATTTGTAGCAGATAACTCAGCATGGGATAAAATGTAGATATCCACACAGACAAGAAATGAGATACTCACTTACAAAATTAGTAAAATGCCAAAGATTTTAAAGTAGAGGTGTAAAGGGAGATAAGAATAATCTATTACATATGGATCATATCTGATTTGGAGTCCAGAGTGGACTGACTCATCGGCGATCAGGTCTGAAGAACATAGAAGCACAGGCAGGCTAGTAAGCTCTAAATGACAGCAATAAAAGACTCATCATAAGGAGTTTTTCATTCCTGGGAAGCCACCCCACAAGTCAGTCAGTCTACTGTGTGGTTAGAATATGTTGCACCAGTCTTTCCAGTATTTCAGGATATAGAAACCTTTGGTGTAGTTTATAAAATGTAGGTTCAGATTCAACACGTTAGCCCTGATTCCAAAACTCTGTGTATCTAACAATGCTAGTTGATGCTGATGCTGCTGGTCTTAGGCCACAGGTTGAGCAGCAACAGAGGAAATTGTGAAAATTCAAAGTTGGTATGGGATAGAGTGAATGAGAAAGATCCTGAGAAGACTGCAATAGTGAACTGGACTCTAACAAATTCACACCGAGAAGATTTGGGTTTTGCAATGAAGTAGAACAAGTTGCTGGGCAGAAACCAGATTTCATTCAGTCAATAAATAATTTATAGTGACAGAAGAGACACCTAACAAAATGCTTGTGATTTGGAAGCTTTCAGACCAACTTAAACACAAGGAAAAGCAAAACAATCACAGTGTAATCATCTGAATATTTAATGTCGCCCACTGGCTCATGAGTTAAAAATTTGGTCATCAGCCTGTGGCACTATTGGGCAGTGGTGAAGCCTTTGGAGGAGGGGCCTGCTGCAAGAAAAGTAGGCTATTATGGGAGAGCCCTTGAATCGGGCATTACCACCTTAGCCCTTTCCTGACTTTTATCACTTCCAGACCACCATAAGGTAGTCTCCTCCAGCACTTGCTCTTATTCTTATGGAGTCACTTACCACAGACATCATCTTATTCGGAACACAGACTTTCAGATGCTCTCTGTGACGTCATCTCATTCAGAACACAGACTTAAAGATGTTCTCTGTAATGTTATCTTATTTAGACCACAGACTTTCAGCTGTGCTCCATGGCACAGTACTGAAACTGTTTTGTAAAATATGAAATGGTGGAATGAAAACTCCAAATTTTCTTTTTGTCTCATTTCAGGGCATGCAGCAAGCCAATGGTAGTCATTTGGGGCCTGTATTTTGCTTGCCTGTTACAGATGACAAATTTAGGCCAAACACCTTGTTTCCATTGTTTCAAATATTTAATGACCTGTTTCAGGATGAGAGGAAACAGCAGTCATGTAGATAGTCTTTAACTGTGCAGCAGGTGTTGGCACCTGTAGCCACTTAAATCCAAGATAATCACTTCTCTCCCACTGCAGCTGGCTCATATCAGGTATTATCCTCCGTTACTGAATCTATTTGGGGAAATTAAACCATGGCTTTCCCCCAGGTAATGCAGCAAGAGAGGGGGACATTTGGATTTTAGGATGCAACTTTGGTCAACAGTGTGAAAGGATAAACCATGCCCCCTAGTTTTCTAGCTGCTAAGCAGAACACCTGACAGAACATCCTGAACCAGACAGTACTAGCCTGCATAGGGTACCACATGACAAGGGCTGCATCTAGAGTTGGCTGGAGTGTTATGGGAATGGAAGTAAAGGAATCTTAGGTAGGAAATCAGTGGCATCATTAGTAATGTCTACTAAATTTAGCTATGACATTTTGGCTCTGTGGTATGTTCATTCATCATTGTTAATGTTTAAAATGTGTGTGTATGCTCTCTTATGCATGCAGGACTATGTCTTCATGCTATAAGAGTGGAAAGAAAACCCCATCATTCCAGTACACAGAGCTCTAAGTTCTTCAAGTTTGTATTCACTGCAAGAAGAGCTTGACTGCATTGGAGATTAATGAATATTTGTTACCATTTATTAAATCAGGTACTAAGAAGGCAAAGGCATTAGTGTTTCCTAATGGCACCGCTGTTGCCCTGTGCTTCAGAAATGCAGCCCCAACTCTTATGGCAAAGTCCTTTATTTCAGTCTCAACTCTACAGAAATATTTATATATGAGACCAATGCATGCAAAAATGGGATAGCAATAGAGTAAATAGCATGGAATATTAAGCGTCAAATAGTGTAATTAATTCCTAGAGGTCAGAGAGCTCTACTAGTTTTCAGAAAAGAGTATATCTATGTAACTTTGGATAGATGGGCAATTGTTTTAAGTTGCTTTGGTTGAAAGTCATTTGTTGGGAAGAAATATTTTAATGTAACAGAAATCATATACATATATATATATATATACATATGCGTGTATGCATATATATAGTGATAGTTTGAATATAATTGGCACCCATAAGCTTATAGCTAGTGGTACTATTAGGAGGTATGGCTTTGATGAAGTAGGTATGGCCTTATTGGAAGAAATGTGTCACTGTGTGGGTGGGTTTTGAGGTCTCATATATGCTCAAGTCATGCCCAGTGTCTCAGATCACTTCCTGTTTCCTGCTGATCAAGATGTAGAACTCTCAGTGCCAGCACCATCTCTGTCTGCACACTGCAATGCTTCCCACCATGATGAGAAGGGGCTAAACCTCTGAAACTGTAAGTCACTCCATTAAATGTTTTCCTTTATAAAAAAAGTTGCCATGGTTATGATGTCTCTTCACAGCAATAGAAATCCTAAGACAATATGATTGTCAAAAAGTTTTAAAAAATACTTATCGTGGAGTGAAACTCTGTACCTTTACTTGGTGATCTTTTTCTAATTTTTTATACTTCTTTTAAATGTGAGCATTATTTGCCATTGTTTGCTATTGTATTTAAGTCATTCATAATGCAGCATATATCTGCTTTAGATATTCAACTTTGGATCTCCTGAGAAACCGAAACACTGACTTCCACAGTGGTTGCACAAGATTGTATTCCCACCAGCAATGGATGAGGGTACCCGTTCCTCCACAGCCTCTCCAGCAAAGGTTATCCTTGGTGTTTTTGACTTTAGCCATTCTGACAGTTGTAAGATGATATCTCAAAGTTGTTTTGATTTGCATTTCCCTGATTGCTAAGGAAGTTGAGCATGACCTTAAGTGTCTTTTGGCCATTTGAAATTTTTCTGTTGAGAATTCTCTGTTCAGTTCAGTGCCCCATTATTTAATTGGGTTAATTAGCATTTTAAAGTCTAGTTTCTTGAGTTCTCTATATATTTTGGAGATCAGACCTTTGTCTGTTGCGGGATTGGTGAAGATCTTCTCCCAGTCAGTAGGTTGCCTTTGTATCTTAGTGACAATGTCCTTTGCTTTACAGAAGCTTCTCAGGTTCAGTACTTTGGATCTCCAATTCTGAAGTTATGATACTGTCTAAAGGATCAGATTTTAAAATGTATTAAATTTATTATTTCCCCATGCTATATATAATTTTATTAACATTAAGTAATTAAGGACAGTTTATGCACATACAGGTAAACTTCCCATGTCCATTTTAGAGTATTTTCTGTTTGCTCTAAAAAAGCATTCATTTTAAAAATGTCAAAATATTATTTAAAGTTCTCTTTACTACAAAAACCCTTGCAGAGTTTTGTTTTGCAGATCTCCTGTCCCCTGATACTCCCAGCAGTGTCCTGGAACAGAAGATGTACTTGGAGATTCCCTCTGCAGACTGGACAGTGAGAGGGAATGAACCGCTGCTTGCTGGATGGAGATGCAGTCGTTCCCTTCCCTCTCCAGGAAGCGAGCTTCAAACTGCCTCTGAAGCATTCAAGGCCTCTTTAAATAGCAAGCTATGAATAAAAACCTGGGGACTGTAGTAGTCTGTCTTTATTATGAGTCTTTGGGCACATACAGGAAGCCCGATTTGTTCAGTTGTTTCCCCCAAATACATAAAGATGAAAAAACTAGAAGACAAGGCAAAATAACGTGTCTGCTGTCAAGAGCCTCTGAGAAGAAATGACCACTGAACACCCACAGTGTTGCCCACCGAGCAATGTTTCCAAGGTCCAAGCCTTGCTGTCCCAGAGCTCATAGTCTTTGGGCTGTTATATTTTCTAGCAAACTATGGTTTCTTTATCTGTCCAACCAACAATGGGACATATTTAGTGGCAGTGGTTTATCAACATCTATCCAGATACCTAAGACCCCCAAAGCTACAAATCAAACATAAATATCATTTAGAGCAGGACCTCATTTTGTAGCTGGACAAATAAGAGGTACAGAGATGTATAAAATGCAAGATACATATTGAACTCAGACTCTCTACATCCCAAGAGAGGCCTAGATTGAGTATCTCAAGCTGAAGCAAGAAGTAAATAACAAGCTGATTTCCAGGAGATATGAAAATGAGAAAAGACAAGGATCATTGTTAAGATTTATTTATAGTTGTGTATATGTGTATTTGTGTGTTTGACTGTGTGTACTTATTTATGTGTGCATATATGGTCTATGGTGTGTGTGTGTGTGTTTGTGTGTGTGTGTGTTTGTGTGTGTGTGTGTGTGTGTGTGTGTGTTTCTGAGTACAGGCACATAAGAATTTCCAGACAAGTGCATTAGATCCCTGTAGCTGGAGTCACAGCAGTTTACAGCCCCAATTGTAGGTGCTCATAACTAACCAGAGTGCCCTGCAAAATCAGAATATGCTCTTTGGCCCTGAGCCATTTCATTGGCCCCAAGAAATAGCAAAATTGTAGGATTAATCCCCCCACAAATATTGAAAACACATGTTATAACTAAAGGAAAGGAGGCTTCAGAATCAAAATGGCAGGTTCAAGGCTTAGCACTGCCATCCAGTAAGTAAGATAATTGGGCAAGTTTTTCTCATCTTGCAAAATAAGGTTTAGACACAACAGTATAGAGAAACATTTTAACTGTGTATAAGTTGTTCTCATTCTAGCTTCTCCATGTCTACCTGTGACACAGCTGCATATCCTCTGTAGTCCTTTAGATTTTTCAATAGCTTCTTTTCTTCTTCTTTTGAACACTGGGCCTCTCCTAAAGTCAACAGGTGATCTTTTATTTTCTCAATGTATGTTACTGTTCAAACTGTGCCATCAACTCTTACCATCTAAACACAGCTCTTACACATCTGATTCCTTGCTTCTGTAGTGATGTGCAACTGCCTTTAAGGTAGCTATTCCACATTTCCTTAGTTTTCCACTCTGGTTTCTTTATCCTCAGACCCAAACAATCCCCTTTCCTATTTCCTATTCTCTCCCTGTCTCTAGTCTTGCTTTCTTCTAATCCACATCTTTAAGTCGGGGAAGGTCTTGTTTTAATATGTAGCTCAACCATTTCCTGTCTTATAGACTCTGATTTATGATACAGATGTGTTTTCCCAAAGTCCATACATTGACAAGAACAGACATACTACTTTTTCTAGTTTGATTTTCTACATTTCCTCCATGCTTTATGTCCATCCCACCACCTAAAGTATGCCCTGTTAGATTTACTAGCATTTCCTGGAAGTCCTATTTATAATTAAATGAAACTCAGTGACTCTTCTGAAGACTGACCTCTGGCAAGGCATCACTGGTGACATCTGTTCTGTTTACATATTCAGATCCTAGCATAGCCTCTGTCACATAGGAAGAATGCAAATGTTTGGAAGGAATTTGGTAACGGATCAGTGAGAGGAGAGACAAGGAACATCGATGATGTCATATAGAAGTCTGTGAAAGTGTCTAACACCAAGAATGCAAAAAATGCAAATTATCTTTAAAATGTTTGATATTATTTTTATGCAAGCTCTAGATATAGTTTTCTGACTCACCTACCTATGCATTTCCACATCCTAAAATAAAACGTTGAAGGCTCTTTAGGAGGTCAGCAGTAGAAGTGACCTGCATTCTTCCTGTAGACCAGTATTTACAGCTCTCTTCATCAGCTGTCCCTGACAGTCAGTTTGCCTTGGCTCCTAATTATTCAGATACCAAGGGTTCTGTTTCCCCATTCTCCATGAAGGTATGTCCATCCAAGGTTGTTTTTACCTGTCTTGTGTTGATTTTGTGTGCTTTCCTTTCCTTTATCTTTTATTTTAGTAGCTTTCCCTTTCCTTAAAGGGTTCTAAACATTTAAAAATGTGCACGATACTATAGATTTTCGTAGAACTTTCTCTGACTTTAAAGAAAATTTACTTTTCTGAGTCATTACTTAACATATTCCTTGTGTAAGCCCTTTACAAAATTCAGTGGACATATGAGCTGAATATTTGAAGCAAGAAATCCTCTGCCCATCTGATTTGGATGCACACAATATCTTAGTAATGAGTTATGCTTGACAGTGACTGAGGCTAAAATCAGCTGTGTGTCACAGACCTGGTGATTCTTCCCAGGCTCAGGTCACAAACTTCAGGGAACCATCTAAGAGTGACTGATTTCAATTAAGCAACATTTGTATGTGTGCTAATCCCCAAATATATAAATCCTCACACTGCCAACATCTTTATGAATGTGAACACAGAGTTAGAAATTGCCCACAAAATTTCTCATGATGTGCTCTGACTCTGAAGCAGCTTTTCTGGGAAGTAACTAAGGAGATAATTCATGTATTGATAGAGTCACTAGCTGTATTGAGTTTTGGTCTCATATGAGCTGTAAAATCCTTGAGGGGTGGGCTCTGTTCTTTTCACTGGAGAAAGATGTTTCTTAGGTAGATGTTATTCAAATGTTGCCATTGCCATTTTTCTCATCTTTATTTAGTTTATAGCTTTGAAAACTTTTCTTAAAATGACAAATTTTTAAATTGCTAAGATTACTAAAGTAATACATCCCCAACCTACATGCCTATGATGAGGCTTATGAGCCTTTTATTTTTCTCCTTTCTCTTCTAGGCAGCTTCCCTTGCCTTGATGAAAAGAAACCAAATCAATGTAACGTCTTGACAATGCCTGGCCAAAGATTTGGAGATTAAAAAAAAATCACAAAATAACAAGCAGACAACTTTCCAAATGTCTGGCGAACCACCATATGCCCACTGTATTCACTCACTGGTCTGTGCTTTTCAAGCAGGTGCCCTTCATTCTCCACTCCATAGATAAGTAGGAGACAGACCCATGTAAAATGAAACATTTTCAGCCTTATTTGACCCTATTTTTCTAATATATCAATCGAAGAGAAATAGCCCACATGGCCTTTAATCACTGCCAAGTTCAGGTCCTCCAAAGGGGCCTTCGGCAGCTTGCCAGAGTGACAGTGTTAATAACCTTCAACGAGAAGGAAGGGAGAAGTTCCATCTCCCGCGTACTCTCTGGCCTTTGCACTAAAATGTCAGTGGACAGTTAGTATAGCCTCATTTAGTGACTAGAAGTCTAATTACCTGAAATTCAGAGGCTACTGAATCCAGAAGCATAAAGTTTTCCTCTCATAAAGGCGCGCTCACACACACACACACACACACACACACACACACACACACACACACCTCCTTTTGGGTTTTATCGATTCTGCTTTTCTATCATCAGAGCTTCCAGCCCTTGGAGTTACCACGGTGTGTCCCTTTAAGATATTCACCATCATACACTGTAGTTGGTTCTTCCTTATGTGTATTATGTCCACATGCCCTGGGGATCAGTAAGAAGAGGCTTTGGGGTTTAATAACACAGAATGAAAAGCATGCTGATGCCCTCAGGTTCCCTAAATCAGACAATATTGCTCTTGTGGTTTATGCAACACGGCTCTCTTTATGTCATGCTCCTGTGAAAGAGGTGGCAGTGACCTCCCAGCACTTACTAGATTGTTCCCAAACAGGTCCCATGCACATTTGCTGCCTTTGTAAAACCTGAGCACACACTGCCTGTGTTGGTTGCTGCTTGCCACCCTGACCATAGATTTCCTCCGCCCTGTAGAGTCACACCCTTGGGGTTTTCAGTAGCTCAGTAGCTAAGGATTGTCTGTCAGCTTCTTCTCTGATATGCATAGAGTTGGGATTCCAGTAACATTCTATATTTTCACGTACATGAATGATAAATGATACACTGAATTTTATGGTTTCCTTCTTTCTTTGTGAAGACTTTGGGCTAGCTGAGAACAACACGAAATAGGAAGTACCTATACACTCTGGCAAGACAAGCTCTTTGAACTTTTATTTATAAAGACTGATATTAATTTTTATTCAAGTGTATGCGTGTGCTTGCTTTGGGGTGAGAAATGCCACATGTAGAGGGTGCCAACGTAGGCTGGAAGACGACATCAGATCCTCTGTAGCTGAAGTGACAAGAGGTCCTGCCTGATGCAGGTGGAGGGATCTGAACTCCTCTGGAGGTGCAGGGAGAGCCCTTAACTGCTGAGCCATCTCTGCAGTCTCTTCCCTTTGCATTGTATTTACATGACCATGTCATTCAGGTCCTCAGTTCCTTCATTGGTAAATACATCCCGCTACAGTAAAGAGTGTGAGTGTGAGCAGCTGTCGGACCAGATCACAGTCCCATGAGGATTCAGAGCAAGGTTTCTGCTCCTCTGTAATCTTCAAGTCAAATAATTATTGACTAAGTAGTTATTAATTTTCCTCAACCTTTATGTAAACATTTGTAATAGGAAAATATACATTTTGGTCCAACCAGTATCTGTTCAGAGAATTAACCTCAGAAAATTTGGGATTCATTTACCCTCCCCATCCTTCTCATCTCTCTGTGCACTCAGGATCCATTCACTCTCCTCATCTCTGAGTGTACGCAGCATTCACACCTTTCCTTGCTTTCCTGTTCCTTCTCTTCCTGTCTCTCTCCCAGGAGCTGCTGCATGGTATATCTGAAACTCCAGAGAGAACACACTAGAGAGATTTAGATGTGGGTGATCCTTTATAACCCAATACCCATGTGATGTAGCTCATATTGTGATGCCACACTTTAGCCCTGTAATCCCATCTTAACCAGAAAGAAACTAGCAGACCAATCTCTCATATAAAGATGCTAAGTTCACCTAGGGTGAGGGTTGAATTTAACTGCCCTGCATTAGGGGGTAGATAAATAAATTGTTGAGAATCAACTCCATAGAACATTATGTTGACAGTACATTTATACTCAGAAATTTTTAGCAACATAGAACTCTTAGAATAGTAAATTAAGGAAACAGGAAACGAGTGTGGCTATTATTACTGAAACCACCTGTTCAGTGTTTTTATAAAGAGGAGAGCTGATAGGAGAAACACAGAGATGGCAAACTATTTGAAGTCTTCTTTTCCTGTCTCGGTGATATAATCTTGTAACTACATCTGGTAGTTACTTAATATTTACTGAATGAGTGGATCCTTAGTCAATGAATGGATGCTTTCCAAGTGGTTGTATTGCTATACTATCTGTTTTTCCATCATAATCCCTGTGGAAAAATGGAGTGGAATCTAAAAGGGGCAGTTGTAAGAAAGACGTACGTTGATTCTTGGATAAATGTTGCTGGGTTAATCCCAAGAGCAGAAAAGTGAGGAAAAGTGTAATGGCTGCCAGCATGGCCATTGCCACCATCATAGGACATTTTAAAGGGTTTGGGTTCAGAGAAGGAAAGGCTTAGTAATTCCCAAATTTTATCTCTAAATTACACTACTTAATATCTTGGTAGTACATGTGTACCCAAATGAGTTTTTGAATATAACAACAAAAGGACTCAAATGTGCCAGGGTCATTGATCCTGTAAGGTCCAAAGAAACAGGACTTAAATTAGTGAGAAAATGAGCACCCACAGTGCATATTCTTTTAGAATTCTTGCAGGCTTTTAGAAGTACAAGGGCTAAATTGCTTTTTAAGTTAAGACTAATTTTAAATGCTGTGCAAAGAAACATGGTCCCTTGAGTAGCATTAGGTTGATATGCCATTGTTCCTGTGGTACTTGGGTTTATGCCCATCATAATTGATAGGAAATGCAGTGAAAAGGCTGACCTATGTCATCAATTGTATGAACCTACAGTCTTTCGTGCATGGAAATGCTGACGGATTGTGTCGTCTCACTGTATGAACCTACAGTCTCCCGTGTATCTGAATGCTGACGGATTGTGTCGTCTCATTGTATGAACCTAAAGTCTTCCCTGTATCTGAATGCTGACAGATTGTGCGGCAATGAGCAGACAAAGATAGTCAGCATAGCAATTTCATGTGAGGATGGCCTTTTTATCCTTATAGTATGAAAGTAAATGACAGTAATGGAATCCCTTCATTATTTATTCGTCTAAGTGCTCTTCTCTGTGAGTTTCAGATCAAAAAAGACAAAAGTTTAATCTCCGTGGATGGGCGCTCTGTGGAATACTTTACTAGCTATAGCAAAAGGCAAAAGTTACCGTGAAAGAACCACATGTTGACTGTCTACGGGGGTGTGACTTGTGTGTGCGTGCGTGCGTGTGTGTGTGTGTGTGTGTCTGTTTGACACAGGGAGCAGATACACCCAACCTATAACGTTTTTATACCCTACTCTCTACAATCCTTTGTGCCTGGACTGTGGAAACGCTGATGATGTCAAATGTCTTAGATTCGTCTCTGAGAACTAAGGAGAGTTCTTTCTTCCTGGTTGAAAGCTTTTTTTTTTTTTTTTTTTTTAATGAGTATTTGTGGGGAGAAAGAAAAAACTGAACTTCGGAGTTTAATTTGTGATTTCTCAATAGAATAGGAGCAAAACCCACTGCCTGCTTATTTTCAACTCTGAAATGATTCTCAAGGATCCTTAAGATTTTAAATTAGTATGTCACTGTGCTTACAATGGTCAGGAAGCAAAATAACAAAACAAAATAAGCCTCTTCAGTCTTTCTTTCCTGCTCTCACCCAGACTTCTCTGCCTTCCTTCTTTTCTCTGCTCTCCATGCACCTAAGTTTTCATCCTTTCCCCTGCCTCCCTGCCCACTGCCTCCTGCCTCCTGCCCCTTGCCCCCTGCCCTCTATCTTCATACCCCCTTCCTTCTGCCCCCTGCCACCCTGCCTCCTGCCCCACCTCTCTGCCTCTCCACTTCCCTGACTTCTTACCTTCCTCCCTTGCTCTTTAGCAAGTCCTTACCTCTTCCCATCCTAACCCTCTGGCACCATACTCTTTCTGCTCCTGTGAGATTACTTTTGACGTTTTTCTTTCTTTTTTTTTATTAAGATCATCCTTATTTTGTCTGAAAAATACTCTATTCACCTGAATTTTATTTTCCAAGATAGAGTTTCTTTGTAGCTTTGGAGTCTGTCCTAGAACTAGATCTTGTAGACCAGACTGGCCTCAAACTCACAGAGATTTCCCTGCCTCTGCTTCCCAAGTGCTGGGATTAAAGGAGTGTGTCACCACTGCCTGGCACCTGGAATTATTATTAAGATTGGAATATATGATGCACTATTTTACATAATAATTATAAAATGAGAAGTATCACATGAATGCAATTTTTACTGTGGCACAGCCACAGACTGAGAGTATAGTCTCATCTGCAATTCTTAAAGAACTGAAAGATGACATGCAATAATAGGAACTGGCTGATGATGTCCAGTGTGGATGCGGAAATCTCGCAGGGCCTCTGGCCTAGATAAAGAGCTATAGGCAATTATTGCTAAGATTGGGAGAATCAGTCTGCTTTGGGAATGAGGTTCATAACTGATTGTCCAGTATTGTTCGTATAGTCTGCCCTTAAAACCTGTGGGCGGCAAAGTCCTTTTGGAGGACTTGTGTGCCTGCAGGCTGGGAGAAGGTCTTTTTTATAGGAAAAGGGTGGCAAAAGCAGGCATACAGAAGCAATGCATGGTTACAGGGATCTCATTGGTCAGTTCGAATGAGGCGATGAGTTCATTTAGGGGACAAGTTTCCCGGAGACATGAAGGTCTGATAATAATAGCAGACTTGGCCCTATCTGGGGTACATGTTTTTTCCCCTCCTAGGCCTGGTGTCTGACCACAGATATCCTGTTTGACAACCTAGGAGTATTGACTTTACCTTGAACTTACATTTGTTTGTGTGAAGGCTTGCAAAATGGCATTACAGCAGCTTGAAAGACCCCAGCTTAGCTACTGTAATGCCATTTTGCAAAGCCTTCACACAAACAAATGTAAGTTCAAGGTAAAGTCAATACTCCTAGGCGGTCAAACAGGATATCTATGGTCAGACACCAGGCCTAGGAGGGGAACAAACAGCTCTGGGAAAAACTACATGTACCCTAGATAGGTCCAAGTCTGTTATTATTATCAGACCTTCATGTCTCCGGGAAACTTGTCCCCTAAATGAACCCATCGCCTCATTCGAACTGACCAATGAGATCCCTGTAACCATGAATTGCTTCTGTATGCCTGCTTTTGCTACCCTTTTCCTATAAAAAGACCTTCTCCCAGCCTGCAGGTGGGCAAGTCCTCTGAAAGGACTTTGCCACCCACAGGTACCTGTGCCCACCCAATAAACCTCTTGCTAATTGCAGCCAGTGGTGTCGACTGTTCCTTGGGTTAGGGGTCTCCTCCTGAGGGAAGGACCACTCTGAAGGTCTTTCAAGCTAAGCTGGGGTCTTTCAATTCTTTTAAAAAGGATTGGGGGAAAATAGTTCAGCAGGACTGGAAAGGGCCTTCATAGCCCTCCTCTGCCCTCTATCTGGTCTAACAGTCTATACACTCCCCCAGGCAGACATTTCCAGGGGCTGTATACTCCTGATCACAGTAACCGTATCTTGAAGACACAGTCAGAAGGTGATATTATCTTCTGGTTCTTATATTCTTTCTGGCTCTTCCAAAAAAAAAATATTCTCTGAGCCTTAGAAAGAAAAATATAGATTTTTGTTTAGGGCTGATCACTCATCTGCCACTTATTCTTGGACACCAGGCTGCTTTTACTAACATTCCCTGGAATGAGAGAGGTTTCTGAGTAAGACTGACAGTAGTGTTGGACTGTAGACACAAGAATAAACACCTAGGATGCAGCTTGATGTTACTGATCCATCTGAGGTGTGGAGAAATCATTGTTTTCAGCTGTGTACCCACTCCCGACTTCGTCAGGTTTCAGTGGATAGGTTCAGTTCAATGGTCACACAGATGATCCCTTTTAAGCTGAATGGGAAAGGGACTGGTAAAGAAGATACTGGAGGAGGCTAATAGTAATGAGCAGGAGATAAGAGTGTCCACCCTAAACTGTGGCAAAGCCAAAGGACTGGAATATTGTGACCTGGGTTCTGCGCAGTGCTGAGAGCTCAGTGGAGGTAGATGGTTTCTGATTGAAAACAGTTGACAGCCAGCGTGAAATACAGACATTCTGGACTCTGAATGGGATCTGAGAAAAGGGAAATTGGCTGACATTTGAGGGACTAAAGGTGAGGTTAATGAGGATTTACAGTTGACAACCACTGTAAATTTAGAGTGTGAGCACAGAAACTTCCCTTGCCCTCTGTGGCTCTTGCTTCCTCACTCCTTTTAGTGTTTTGAACCCCAAAGTCCTTTTTAGGAAGACTTCTTCACCAACCAGCTTAAAGCTGCACTTTCTCTCACCTCTCTCATGGGTTCCTCACTCACACCTCCTTCAGGAAGACTTGGCCATATCACAGTATGTATCTACTTTTTCCTTTTGTTTCTGTTTGCTATCCTCCACAGGTATTAAAGCTCTAGAAAGAGGAGGATTCGACGTTTATCTAGAACCTAAATCACCTCTAATGACTATAAAATTGCGTAGCACAGAGTACTCTCAGTATTAAATATAGCTTTTTTATACCTCCAATAAGATGGACAATTTAAAAAAATGAATTCTCTTAATATTATTCCATCTCAGGCATGGTTAGACAGATGAGCATGAATTCACAAATTTATTATTAATTTAACTGTTTCATGATAGAAATCCAGATAAATGAGAAATATAAATCTCTTCTTTTTAATTATTATTTAATTAAAAATTTCCTCCACTCCCACTCTCCCCATCCTCCTTCCCTTCCCTCTCCAGTCCAAAGAGCAGTCAGGGGTTCCGTGCCCTGTGGGAAGTCCAAGGCCTTGCCCCTCCATCCAGGACTAGGAAGGTGAGCATCCAAACAGACTAGGCTCCCACAAAGTCATTACATGCAGTAGGATCAAAACCCAGTGCCATTGTCCTTGGCTTCTCAGTCAGTCCTCCTTGTCAGCCACGTTCAGGGAGTCCGGTTTGATCACATACTCCATCATCCAGCTGGCTTTGGTGAGCTCCCATTAGATCAGCCCCACCGTCTCAGTGGGTGGGTGCACCCCTCGCGGTCCTAACTTCCTTGCTCATGTTCACCCTCCTTCTGTTCCTCATTTGGACCTTAGGAGCTCAGCCCAGTGCTCCAGTGTGGGTCTCTGTCTTCACTCTAATTTGGATTATATGAGACACTATTTTGTTTAAATATTTAAAACAAGCAACTTAACTCTTCGGAGGTGAGTCATGTGAATTTTTGTCTCTTTGCAACATGTTTGGAACATTTTTAGTTGTGTCTGCTTTGTCTCTTCTCCCTGTCCTGTCCTCTCCTGGTACTAGAACCAATTCTACTACCATATCAGTATCCACTCCTATCCCATAATTTGCCACTTCGATACATTTTGATTCAATCAGAAATGGTTTATGTGGAATAAGGGAGTCGAAGGGCCACATTTCTAGGTGAGGGGACACAGAATTTTGTTATTGTTACTGTCTATGTCTGGATTTAATTGGTTGGTAGACAGGTGAATGGCAGATTGTAAAGTCCCTGTAATCCTGCCTATGTGCTATTTGAGCTCTTTTGTTCTTATGTTTCCTTTTCTGTTTATGTGGCCAACCCTAGGCAGAGAGAGTTAAACACATAACACTATCAATGACATGTATAAGGAGAAGTATTTTAGTTAAAGCCCTCTGATCAAAAAATCCCTTAAGACAATATTCCATTTGAAGACAGACAGGTTCATGAGGCAGAAAATGATGGGGCATTTATAAAACCAAAACTGTGCACGTGAGCGGTTTTAAGGATAAATGCAAAGATCTGTGATAAATTGTGAATAGCTCACCTGACCTAGATTTAAGTAGCACAAGTGAGTCATGCTGACATAGACACTTGGTTACTTAACAAATGTTCCTGTGGCCTCAGGAACAAAATTTACAGTTTTTGGGTTTTTGCTACTGCGTTGCATAAGAATCTCATTTCTACACTATACTTTTTAGAAAAAAAAACATAACTACTTCAGATTAAGGAAATAAGTTATCTTCATAGCTGGTGACATGAACTGCCAGGGCTCACAGCCCTGTGCTCTCTGAATCTAGTTTCTTCTGCTGTAAAACAATTTTTTTTTGAAGTATAAATCCCACAGCACTTTGCAGTTCCATCAAAAAATGTGAAGGTCTGCTTTAACCAGTAGAGGGCAGAGTTACCTAGTCAAGCATGAAGCAAGCACGGAGACCAGATGGGCAGATGGAGAATTTAGAAAGCAGAATGGGTGGCTACCTACTGCTCCTCAATCTTGAGTCACCAGACCACAAATGCTTCTCCATAAAATAGCAATCTTAAGTAAGCACAGAAAATGCCCCCCCCTCCACTGCCACTGTTCCCAAAATGGTCACATTACTCATTTCTATTGGAATAGGAACAGGAATTTAAACTTCTACAATCTGTGTTGTTTTCTGAAATATAAGTTTGTTCTATGAATACATTCATTTATATAAAATACAGCAGCATGTCTATACATATTTGAACATTTCAAAATTGCAGTTGAAAGTAGCAGATATTTTTTCTCCTGCAAAAATATTTAAGAAGTATTTATAAAGTTTGATTATGTTTAATATCATGCTGAGAGATGAAAACTTAATTGTACATTTTAATATATAAATAACCAAAGTCATTGGCTGTCACAGATCATTTTGGAATTTCTAGTTGTATGATGCTTAGTCATAATAATGGATAAAATCCATAACTTGTTCTGCCTGTAATGGTTGAATGCCACTCATTACCATGGTCTCCACGTGGATCACAGAAGCTGCTGGAGAAGTGGATTCTCAAATAGAAAAATACATCTCATGGCATAGGATTGTCTCACATTAATAAATAGTAGTATTAAATACAGTATGTATAGAATATAAATTATTTGGTAGGAGATATGAAAACAGGTGTTGAAAAATTGGCAAAATATGTGATTTACAAAGCCTGTGTGAAATAGTTAATGGAGATGTCTTTCATTTAACAATGGAGAAAAGGAAGAAAAATTAAGCAACACATTCAAAAATCCATTAAAAGGTTGAAGGCACTATGCCCATGAATTGAGTTCCAATGATCATCTTTCAAACCCTAGTGTTCACAACCACCTTACATCTGTGCCCTTGGTGACCTTAGCAAGGCAGTTTGGTAGAACTTTTTAACTTCTCTTTCGTCTTTGACCTTTATTAAAGACAGAAGTCCTACTTGTCTTTGAATCCTATTAATATAATTCTGAAGCCTAAAGTTAATGCAGGAATTATGTAATCACATGAATGCTAATACAGGAATGATGTAATCCCACTGGAGTCCAGAGGAGCACAGTTTAGACAGCAGCAACCTGCCTTTGTGTGCCACGCACCACAGATGCTATTCTTGACTCTAAGAGATGGTTCCCTTTTATAGGGAGTTAAAAGTGTCTCAGATCAGGAGAAAGCCTGGCTACTGCAGAGAAAATAAAATCATGTTTCTTCCCGCCCTCCCATTCCTTTTCGCCTGTAGCAACTGTAAGTGCACTAATGTGAGAGTGGGAACGAATTGCTATGGCAACAAAGTGTGCTCTAATAATGAAGATGGTGTCTAACAAGCAGGAGCAGCCAGAACTTTAAGGGGGAGAGGGAAACTGAACCTTGAAGAAACATGAAGGAAGAAAAGTGTAAAAAGCTTAACGTTTTTCGTTGTCTGGCCAACGCATATTGGCCCACTTAGAAGAGCTGATTTTGTGTATTAGCTCAAATCCTCCTAGATCAATCTCAACATTATAAGATTTTATAAGGCTTGGAGAGGAGGAAAAGCAGTGGTTCTGGGCAAGAGCTATCAACTCCATTAATCTAGAACCCTGAGACTTAAATCTAGAACCGTGAAATAATGTACAGTCACTTAGAGACCTGCAAAGGGCAGAGTTCTTAGACCTTCTGCTTCAAGGCAGATTCCCAGAATTTGGTTTAGCTTTTCTTGACAGGGTAATTCTGTTCTTCAAGAACTGTTTTCAGACAAATGGCTGCCATGAGGAAGAAGCCTGGAAACTGCATATTTTGTCATGAGTACAGAGAACATGGAAGCTGAGAGCCTAAGGGATATCATTCAGAGTTAACTGGGTTATCCTCCAAAGTAACCAGTTACAACACTTCACTTGTCAAGAAACAAATGCTTACTTCTCTTTTGTGCTGTTAGTCACCCCTAGGCAAAACAGTTACATTCATGCCATCTTAACTGTAGGAGTGACGCGAAACTTTAGCAGTGTTGGGGCACAGTGAAGAAGCAAATCTGAAAGTCTTGTGCCAATTATTGAACATATTGCTATGAAAGTGACAAGCATCACTGATGACGATTTTACCTATAACGCCATGTATAGAGTTGGCACTTTCTACTCTCAAGTGGGGTGATGAATGATAATGCTCACATATGTCTAAGAAGAAGAAAAGTGGGCACACACGCACATGCTCATGCTGCTGCAGTAGAATAGGGACTGGGACTTTTTATATGACAGGCACACCAGTGCTTTTCTTAGGATGCATTTATACTCTCCAGCTCAGTGGTAGGCCACTGTGTCAACATACAAAGTATCTTCTTACTCTCTAAGAACGTGTATGTCTGAAGACAAGGGTGTGGCTGGAGCATCCTATAAAGGAAAGCACAGAGCAAGAATTGCTGTTTGGACTAAGATTTAGGGTAAAGTGTTCAAATTCCAACTGTTGACAAAATATCTGGGAGGGTGTGGCTGGAGGCCCAGTCAT
Source organism: Microtus oregoni (assembly GCF_018167655.1). Classification (NCBI taxonomy): domain Eukaryota; kingdom Metazoa; phylum Chordata; class Mammalia; order Rodentia; family Cricetidae; genus Microtus; species Microtus oregoni. Next base: position 19,035,285 of record NW_024543093.1, on the reverse strand, counting down.
GCACTCAACAGTATAAAGATGAATCTGCAGAGGAGACTCCTGTGAACACAGAGGTCACCAGAGCATCAAAACAGCTGTTTATTTAAAATGACTATAAGTAAATAAACTCATTTATTCTCCCAGAGCTTTGTTAAAGGTGGTCCCCAAATTAAAATTATAACAAGCTAAAACAAACCTGTTTTCTTATTTTGCCCCTTACAACACTTTTATGACTGTGGAAATGCAAAGATTGTGGTTGGGAGGGGTAACTATGGTTCAGGGCCCTGGCCCCAATGCCATACTTTCTACTCGTTAAAGTCCTGTTGTACTTACAACTGGCATGTGTTTCTTAAAACATTAAAAAATAATTAAAGTAAAAAGGTCCACTGTTGCAGGTAGGTGTTATCTTTCAGACTCACAGTTGGTCACTGTGAAGGACAAGGGGTGGTGGAGTGCTCAGCTATAGAAGGTGCATCTTTGTTACCCCCTCCAAGGTTCAGGGAAAATCACAGAAGAGGAGACAAGAAAGTAAGAACCGAATGATAGTGAGGTATGCGATAAATAGGAATTTTCTGGAAATGTCATAATCATTGCTCGAGTGAACTCACTGTAGCTGTGGTTACCTATGTAAGACCTGCACAAGATTGGACTCATTAACAATTTGTCATGGATGGGAAGCAGCTCATTAAATACCGCCTCTTTCTGAAAAACTAAGGTGACGAGGGCGGGGTTTTCATTTTCTTCAGTGGCGTAACCACTGAAAAGATGACCATGATCCATTTAATAACCCCTACACATGCAAATGCAAACAACCCTAATGAACCTGAATGTGTTCCCGTCCCTTACACTCACAATATGAAACCTTTAAAAATGCCTTTCCAAAGTCTTGTAGATCCCGTTTTCTCCCCATTCAGTATATTCCCTATGAGTTCCTTTAAGCTCCTTCCAGGGAGATGGATGTGGAAAGGGCATGGGAACTAGCTAGTGATGGGAAGGATGTAACAGAGAGAAATCAGAACCAAACTGGGGATCTGGAGCTTCAGTTTTGCTCCTGGTCATGCTACTCACTGACTGTGTGAAGACAGGATCAAATGTCTAGATCTCTGAAAAGATCTTCAGATCATCTTTTTCTACCCTGGGGACATTGTGGAAACTGAATAAAACCAAGAAAGTAAAATGAATTGGAAACCTGTAAAATACTTTGCAGGCATATCTGTAAAGTAGGGTCTCCTGCCTTGGAGGAGTTTTTTGTTACAGGAGGGATTTCAGGAAGGGTAGAGGACAAGGGATAAACTCTTGAGAACACATGTTCTGAACTCTGAAAGCATTGTGTCTAATCAGCACCAGGTCCTGTTGCTAATTGCAGGGGGTATCTCCCTGGGCATTCAGTGCGGTTTGTAAAGTGTTATATTTATAACTTTCTGAAGACCTCATCCCTCTCAGAATCGCAGGAGTCAAGAGTGTGATCTGATTGTGACTGCAGATTGCAGTTGATACTGCCAGGCTGCTGGTGATTTCTAACAAAAGCAAAACAGCAGGCTCGCAGAGAGAAGGGCACTAAAGCTTTCTGTGCCTCTAAGAGGCTCTCCCTCCTCCTTTCCCTCCTCCCTCCCTCTCATCTAAATGGGAAAGGCCATGACTGGAGTGAGAATCAACCTGTTCGCCTGCAAAAGTGAGAGTGGCCCTCTGGTACGGGTGTTGGCAGGAAAGGGAGTTAGCATGGGCAAGAAAGCATCACGTGGATTGAGAAGTCATAAGAGGTCTTCAGGTGTAGACTCATGTGAAGAGAAAGTTAGTGTATGAGCCAGCAGCACCTTGCCTAGCAAATCTCTCCTGCAGGGTACATGGTAGAACAAGTGGGGTGTGGTGGGGGTGGCAGGCAGCAGACCTGGATTTGAGTTTCGCGACCAGCTTTTAGTTCTAACTGTTGTTTCTTTGAGCATTAGTTTTTCTACCAGAAAACAAAACAAAGCAACCATAACAAAAATAAAACAGCAAACTAGAAGCTATAACTGAGGATACTTCAAGAGTCATGTCAGAATTAAATAATGATGTTACAAACAGAGCTTTCTTTTAATAGGGCTGGCTAGCAGATGCTCTGTGATGATGAAAAGGCATTGCTACATCACCCAGGGAATGAGGATTATGCATGCCTGTATTACAAAAGCCACCTGGAAAAAAAGAAAGAAGGCTGGCATTGTGAATTAGTGCAGCTTGACAGTTCAATGGGGAAAGTAGGTTCATAGTCCTGGGGCCGGAAAGATGGCTCAGAGGTTAAGAGCCTGCTCTGCTCTTCCACTGGACTTAAGTTCAGTTCCCCATATCAACATCTACCTGCCTGCAACTCCCAATACAGTAGATTTGACATCTCTTGTCTCTGTGAGTACCTGTACACACATGCATAAACACACACACATGAACACACACACACATGCAGACACACACACAAACACATACATACACGTGATAAAAAGTAATTATTAAAAAAAAGTGTGGGGTTTTATCCTAGAAATTCTGAGTTGCTAATTATACGTCAATGACTATTGGGTTCTTGTTTAAAATGTGTCCAGATGTTAGTTCCAGAAACTTATTTTGTTGGCACAGAGGATTCAGTGTTACAGATGTAATTAATTATTAATCTGATGATTTTAGAACAAACTGATTATCCTAGGCTATTGAGTGACCCCAATGTAATCACAAACGTAACTTACATGAGATCAGAAAGAGGGAAACAAACGTTACAGCAAATATCCATACTGATCCGTGAAATGTGAGACAAATTCGGTCAGACATTGTTGAAGACAGAGAATGAGCCGATGGATGCAGGCAGCCTCTGGGAACTGGGAATGGAAAAGTCACGCACAGTTGGCTCTCCCTATGGACTCAAGACTAGAAGGCAGATAGCTCATTCTACACCTTGATTTCAGCCCAATGAGACTCTGGCGGGAACTTGTTTATTGCTTAAACCAAGTGTGTAATTCAGCAATAGAAAACAAATACAGCATGGAAAATAAAGTTATAGCACTAAGACAGATCATATTGTTATTAATTTTAAGAGCTATTCGCATCAAGTTTGGTGAAGTAATTGAATCTATACTATACAGGTTAGATATTAACTCTAAAGTGTTGTTAATGAGGTTGCCACTTACACATATTTTCCCCACAGCTTATAGAAACATTGAGTGTCTGGGAGCCACTCTAAGCCATCTTCCTCTTTTGACTGAGGCCTGAGCAGTCTTTCTGTATCATAAATCTAATCCTGTAAGCCTTTGCTTAAAATTCTTTGTTGATTTCACATTATCAAAATAGCACATCTACACTTTTACTTCTGAGATCTTGTTTCTTCTTATTCTTCTTTCTGGTGTCCTTTAACTATGCTATAAGCATGCTACAATCTAACCATGGTGACTGCATTTCTTTTTGTCATCTTGATGATGTATTTGGACTTCTGAACAGACAGTCTGTTTTCTATGAAACATTTTTCTCTACCAGCTTGTAAAGTCTCACCCAGCTCTGCTCAAATGCCCCACTTTCAGGAACATTCTCCTTTTAGGTCTTCTCTCTGACATAGAGAATGCCTTAAAGCACATAAGCAGGCATTGTTGTTGTTTTTTTTTCCGACTGTTCAGATGTTCATTTGCTATAATCTGAGTGCTAAATTCCCTCTAAAGATTCACAGGTTGAGGCTTCATCACTAATATGAGGGTGCTAAAAGATGGTGGGTGCGGCTTTTTGACTTGGTTAGTTTGGGATGCCAAAGCCCTTATTGAAAAGGTCCCAGGGAGCCATTTTACTCTATTCACTGTAGAGAAGTTTTGCAAGAAGGAGCCACCAGTGGGAGAGGAAGGGAGCCCTCACCAACTTGACTTGTGCATCTCTTGATTTTGAATCTTCCTTCACCCCCAGAACTGAGGGAAATAAATTGTGATTGCTTGTCAGATCCCTGATGCTAGGGTGCCTGCTTTCCAGAGCAGGAAGATGAAGGTGAATTCCTACTGTTCACTTCATCAAAATCCTTCACTCTGCTCGCCCTTTCCCGAGAAGTTTCCCTCTGCTCACCCCCAGTGCTCCTCACCGGTAGATGGCTCCTCTGAACCTCCATTACTAACCACCCAGTCTGCAATAAACGCTATTTAAACCAGCTACAACTTACTTTGTTTATCCATAAACAAAATGTTTGAAATAGGTATGACTGCTTCATATTCAAACTGCTACATAAAACTTAGATTCTAATCCGATAAATTTAGATTTTTGACTACAGCATGTTTTTGGATTATTTAAAGTGATGCCAAAGGAAAAATTTGAAGCAAAACCCTCATTTACTAAAAAAATATGTGGTGTGAGGAAGCTTTTCAAGGAAGTATGACATGACTAGTGAGACAATCAGGACAGCAAACAGAACAACAGATAGAAGGTAGATTGATGCTCAGAGTCCTGCCCTTGAAACTGACAATCGTACAATAGCAAAAGGAGCTAGAATGTTACGTGGGATGCCCAAGAAGATCATAGTAAGATACTAAGAATTTCATTGCCTTGAGATAATTTATTAATGGCATCTTCAATATTCAAATTTTAAAGACTAAGCTGCAAAATGAAGGCAAGAAAAGTAAACACAAGTTTAAATTTCTTTCTTTTCTTTATTTTGTCATTTTCAAGACAGGATTTCTCTGTGTCACATTGGTTGTCCTGGACCTCACTCTGTAGACCAGGCTGGATCCAAACTCATAGGAATTCATCCTCCTTTGCCTGACAAGTACCAGGATTAAAGGCATACATCACCTCCCCACTACCCAGCTTAAATTTTCTTATTAAGAATAAGTGTGTATTTTTTTGAAGCTTAAAATATCTGTGTTTTGATTTTTTTTATATTTTGGCACTTTTGAACTTTATTCTTTAATCACCAGTTTAGTCTGCCTATTATAATCCAGTATTACCTGTGTTTGGATATTCAGTGTTAATGTGACCTTTGGATTTGATGGTCTTCCACTGATATAAAGTATATGATGTGTACAATATATAGAGATGCTCTTGCTATCTGGGTGACAGTAGATTAGATATTATATATGGGGTTTTCTAGACTCTAAGCACAAATCACTCAGGTTCATTTTCTTACCTTGCAGACTGCTTAGAGCTTAAGTTTTAAGGAATTATGAATAAAGTTAATTTCCCATGCAATGGTTTCATAATGAGGATTTTATATTTTAATGATATGAATTGCCATATTCCTTCCAAAGGAAAATATAGACAAAATTTTTTTTTATATTTTTGGTGAGAATATCTTGACCATGCAACTCTCACAGAAAATCATTACCAATCAAAACATGACACTATAGAGGACAGTTCCTTTGGTGACATCTACCAAATAACTACCACACCAAAGGGAACATTATGGAAAAGGAGGCAAACATATTCTAAGACCCAGAGAATCAGGGAATTTGCTGATTGTGTCTCCTAGTCATTTCAGAAGCTACACCAGTAAAGTCTTACAAATATGACTACCTAAACATGAGCTGAACAATGATGCCACCAATAGACATGATAAACTGCACAAGAGAAAGCCCATATGACCTCAGTCTTACACAAAGACCTACAGGCAACTAAGGAACACTGAGGGTGGAGAAATAGTCTTTTTCTAGGGAAGAGCACAACAATTGAGCTCTGACAAATGCACACAAGTAATAATATACAGACTGAGCAGGTTATATTTAGGAATATATATATATATATGTGTGTGTGTGTTATATTTAGGGATATATGTATGTGTATGTATATGTATATATGTGTGTGAATATACATAAATGAATTATATACATTCACATATATACAGATATTTTCATGCAAGAATAATTGATTTTCAAAGGCCATAAATTTGAAACAGAGCAAGCAGGATTTACATGAACATTTTGAGGGAGTAAAGGGAGGAGATGTTATAATTATGTTATAACATCAAAAAAGAAAAATACAAATAAAATGTTTGGGCTAAAAGTCAAGGTTTACTTGGACACCTGAGTAAGGATTGCCCAGTACGGTATCAAGACAGTGCCAAGTATTTTTGTAGCCTTCTCTTAAACATTTACAGGTTCTGATTCATTTACCCACAGGGGTATTTTTGTAGTAATAAGAGTGGCAGGGCTAGCACCCGGCCGCCCGAATAGCTAGCTTTAGCTTATGCCCCAAAATAATTACATGGAAACTGTATTCTTTTAAACACTGCTTGGCCCATTATATCTAGCCTTTTCTCGGCTAACTCTCGCACCTGGACTAGCCCATTTCTTATAATCTGTGTAGCCCACGAGCTGGCTTACCAGGAATGATCTTAACCTACATCTGCCTGGAGTGGGAGAATCATGGCGACTCCTTGATTCAGCTTCTTTCTCCCAGCATTCTGTTCTGTTTACTCCACCCACCTATGTTTTAACCTATGAGGGCCAAGCAGTTTCTTTATTTCTTAACCAATGAAATCAATGGATTGATATATGACACTCCCACATCATGTTTTATTTGTCATTCATTTTCCCACAACTTTTCAAAAAAAGAGATTGCTATTTAATAGAAATGAAAATTAGAAGCAAGAAAGATTTTAGCCTTTATATCATCATTAAGCCTCATAAGTTGCCCAACGTTGTCAACCTGTGTGCTTTACCAAGACAAGGAGTTGGATGACATAAAACTTGGCCAAAAATAATGTATCCATGTCTTCTTTCCTCCCTACTTCTCAAAATATCATGGAGATATAAAACACTTCTAAGGTGGGTGTTTGTCTGTGTAGGGGGGCGTTTGTGGGATCAATGTTTATGCTTAAGAGCCATTCATTACATAAACTGTATTTGGGCAGTTATGGGTGCACTTAATAAATCTCTCCTTAAATTCAACCCAGTTATTAAAGGGGAAGCTAAACCAGGGATGCTGTTCTTGATCTCACTAACAATGTATCTATTTCTGAGCTTTGTAGATTCTAAATGGACAACAATCATCTTAAATTACCAGTTTAAATGTACTAGCTGTTCACTTTGCCAGTCTTCACATATCACTTCCAGTTTTGGTTTTGTTGTTTTCTGCTTTATGTTTACTGGATTTTTTTTTTTTACAGCTACATTGAAATAACCCTTCCATCATACAGTGATTAAGCTCCTGTTGCTCAGTTAGTCTAAGTTTATTTCCCTATAAGCTATGCCTGCAGTCATTTCTGCCCCATGAATACCAGGAACATTTGTTATTGAATGAAGCTCTTAGCAGTCATTAGATACTGTTAAGCCACAATTAGATCAGCTCTCTCCACATTGCAAAGCCACTGGAGTACAACTGATGTTCAGGGAAATTATTGTAACATCTCTTACATTTTTATTGTTTCTAAACAAAACCTGATCTTGTGTATGCAGGATCAATTTCCTGCAGTCTTATATACTACACTATTAAGTTATATACTATGTTTATGACTTAGACAACATAGTTTAAAAAGGACTCCAAGCTTACATAATTTGCTTACTTTCCAATGCACGTTTAGATTTAGCATACCCTTGCTAGCTATGCATGTATAAATAAAGTTTGTGTATATACAGTGCAACAATGAAGAATATGAAATTAAAATGGCTTACGTAAGTTCAAAGAACTCCTACCAAATGCTTGAGGTCTTAGAAATCCAGAGTGTACTTCAGATTTTCTTTCATTCTTTAAACCCTATCAAAGATTTGGACAACATGTCTGCATCAGTTTTGAGTAAAGGTTAAGTGATAAAAATTTGAGACCTTCCACCAAGAGCTTAACATCCTATTGTAGGTGTAGACTGCTCATTCATTTCCCAGCCTTCTGGATGTGAATAATCACATAGAAATCATATTAATTGCAACACTGTTTGGCTAATAGTTTATGCATATTTCTAGCTAATTCTTACAAATTAAATTAACCCATTTCTATTAATCTGTGAATCATCACAAGGCTGTGGCCTACCAGTAAGGTTCTAACTGGCAGCTGGTATCGTTCTACTTTGTCAGCTACATAGTGTCTCCCTGACTCTGCCTACTCTCTCCAATAATCTCTTGCAACCTGGCTATATTCTGCCAGGTTATAGGCAGAAGCATCTTCTTTATTAACCAATTATAACAAACCATATTGATAACATACAGAGGGAATTCCCACATCATCCTATGTTCTTATATCTGTCAAGAATAAAAGGAGAGCCTTTGTTGTTGAGAAGAAATGATGAGGGGTGTTGAAATAATATTACCTCTTTATTTCTTCCTGTGTAATATATTGATTGATTGAAAACTCCTCTGAGAATTAACTAGATGATAGCAATACAGTAATTTTGCATCAGCATTGGACCAAAGTAATCCTGGTTAATCTGTCACTTCTGTGAAGGGGACATATTTCCCTTTTAGAAGTATTGTGGTCTGGATTGTAAACTAAATTAATCCTCCAAGATTCTGTGACAGTTAATGAAACATATTATCAAACTGATGGCCATAATTATTTCATGAGAGTAACATTTAACCCCTCATCTCAATTATCTATTGAACCATGAAGATTTTGTGATGATGATGATCTGCTAATGCATATCTACTCTAGAAACATGCTGAAAACTACAAAACTAAAAAACAACAATGTCATAATTGTGTCTTTGAACACTTTATTGAACATAGCTAAGTGTATTCCTATATCTATAAAAGGAAGACAAATGGAAGATCTTTCTTAACAGAATTGTGCTGATTATTAAATGAATAAAAATCTTCAAAGTGTCTAGTCTGTGACTTATCATGTGGTAAGGTTCAGAAAACATTGGTCAAAAGCGTATAGACTAAAGAAGAAATATATGGAAGAATTAATAATTATACCAACTAAATTAATATGACTTTGGATGAATAAAGCTGAAGAGAAAAAGATAAAAAATTTATACTTGCTTTCTTCTATTGTTAGCCATGTGAATTTGCATCAGTTATTGTTATTATCTTGATTATATTATCTTGCTTTATCAGTGATTATTATCTTGATAATAGTGTTATATTATTATCCTGAATGCCTCAGTTTCTTTACTCTATAACAAGTAAAATAATAGTGTAATTGCTTTGATGATATGACACATATAAAATACCCAGTCACAGTGATTGATTGTAAAATATATGCTATTGCCATTTATTTAGTAGTTATTATTATATAAATACTATTGCATGATAATGGATGGGAGGTGGACAGCTCTCCACTGAGAGAAATAGGGAGTTGACAGAGAAGGATTTTGTTGTGACAGATATTTCAAAGAAACTGTTTGCAACTGTATGAATCCTAGGTCCCTCTTTAGCATTCACTGTTGCCCTCTCTCTCTCTCTCTCTCTCTCTCTCTCTCTCTCTCTCTCTCAGCAAGCATGTTTCACCATACGGTTATCCACCACCCACAAAACAACAGTGTATGAACAAACCTCTGGATGATGTGATGTAGTTAAGGCAGACTCAGCTCCTGAACCTTGGAGATAACTTGAGGCCCATTCCTCAGCCTTACGATTTGAAACTACTCATGAATGCAGTGCTTCAGTAATTGAGTCTTTTTTTATAATAAGCATGCAGGCCCCAAATGTGCCTTGAAAGGGAAATTGCTTCTGTTATTCCTGTTAAGCAGGTGATGAGATGGGGGAGGTGAGTTGTCTGGACTAAGGTCGCATATTAAGCCAATAGCAGACACAGACTCAAAATGAAAAGAAAAAGTAAATAGTTCCTTCCCTCAACTACAGTGGTACTTCAGTTCTAGGGCCATTGCCCTTCACAGCCTCAGCTGAAAGTTTAGGTACATTGAGCTGCTTTTGAGCACAGCAAGCTTTGCAGAGTTCTACCTACTTTGTCTAATGATATTTAAAAAAATCACATTTATTTTCTTGTTCATGGTTAAACTTTAGTTACCTTCAGTGTATTTATTAAAGAGTCACATCGTCAGTCTGATGACTCTGCCTCTTTTAATGTGGCAAGGGATTAAATAGAACTGAACATATTATCTCAGCAGCCCGCCCCACCCCCAACAGCTGTTTCTCTAATTGGCCAGTAGGGTGTGGGGGGGTCTGAATTCTAGGTCTTTTACTATAGTCCTTTTGAGAAAACACCTTATTCAAGCAAATTATTTATTTTTAATTATACAAGTAATGAAAAGGAATCATGGAATTATATCCAAACATATCATGTCACTGGAGAATTTATGAATTATGCAATGAAATAATCAGAGTCAGCATTATCAGCTGGCAGTCACATGGAGGAGCCAAAGCTAAAGGGCAGAGACCTAACCTGGAATGCCTCAGGAAGATTTTTCTAGTTGGACTTCATGAGGCTGAGTTTTGTTTTAGTTTGCTTTCTACCTGTTTTCTACCATGGTGATGAACATTGGTGGACAGGTTGCTTTTTCACATCTCATATATATAAGAAGCCGTCACCTCCATTCCCATACCCAGGCATCCTGGAAGAATAGTTAAAAGGACAGAGATGCAAAGCAGACTGAGGTCCTTGGAGCTTTCAAAATGAGATGCAAAGATTCTGCTTTAGCTTGATGTGTACTTTGGGAGCTTTAACACTCAAGCCTCATGCAGAACTCATGATGATGTGAAGCAAACTTGACATCCCAGAGATGATAGAAAACTCCCAAGAAGACCACTATGGCCCTGCTCCTATAGCAGGGCTCCCTGGCTACTGTTCCAATGCATTTCTCTATTTCTTGCCACATTCACTGTGTCATGGGTAATCTGAATTCTTTGCATTTTTCTCTAGAGTCACAAAACATTCCTACCCCTATGAAATGATGAAAAATATTGCTTTTATTCAAAGTGATCATGTTTCATTTCTCTGTGTGGTACTTATTTCAGTAAATGGAAATCTTACTTAATAACAATGGTAATTTATCAAGCTAAAAGTTAGTTAGCATCTATGCATTCATTCATACATCCACCCTTTGAATCAATTAACAAAACCCATGTGTCAGTGCATGGACTCTAGTTACCACAACCCATTACTTTCTCTGTTGCCTAGACTATTGCAGTGGCTTTTCCAGTCTCAGTGTGCTACTGGTCTATGTCTGCAGCAGGCAATGATCTACTGCAATATCAACCATGACAAATCATAGCTCAGGTCATTGCCCCCTCCTCTCCATGCCAGTCATTCTAAGCCTGCCATCCCAAAAGTGACCCAGAGGAAGCTCTCTGATCTAGGCCCATCTTTTCCCTCCCTGTTTCTCATCTTGCTCCCTCTGTTTCCAGTCATTCCCACCTCTTCCTTGTACAAAGCAGTCACATTACCTCCTCAAGTCTTTATGCTCCCTCTGTATGTCATTCTTTCCTTCCAGTTTCATAAAGAATGTTTCTTAACTCTCTTCTGGTGAAATCAACTTTTATATCTTCATCTCTACAGTGCTGGTAATAATCGAACATTACATATTTTATTTTAATAATCTACTGTTTTCCTTTCATAAAAATTTTTGTGTAAGTACAATTAATAGAATTTCTATCTTTTGTTTATTGTCTAGTGCAAACTCCCTAGAAAAGCAGCAATATATAAGAATATATACATATATATAAGAATATATACATATATATATATATCAAAAGACATTTTTATATTAGATAAGTGAAAAAAATAACCTTCTTACATTGCTGGAAGACTTAATGAGCATCTCAAAAAATAATTGAGTCCTTTATCCCCTCAGAGGATCACAGTTTCTGGAAGGCCTGGAAGCACATGTCTCCTGGGCTCCAGACAGCCGGATGAAATGTTTCAAAGAAATGTCACTATTACTATTAGTCCTGGTTATAATTTCACAAACTCCCTGTGGGTATAGTTAATCTGAGGCCCCTTTGAAAAAAAAAATGTCAATTACCTCTTGGCTTTTACTTTCTCTAGCACCACGATTAATTCTCACTTCTTTTCCTTTGCCTCAACTTCAGAGTCATACTCCCTCTCCTCAAACCAATTACAAATGTACACGTGATGGCCTGGCATAATTGTATGAATTCAGTTCTCTTGCCCGTTTTGAAGTTAAATCCCCTCTGCTCTTCTCAGATTATCTGAGTATATTGGGTATGATGTTTTATTCGGTTTGTTGTTCTATTTCAGTGTGAACATTATAGTATATTCTAATGAGAGGTGAAATAAATTTGCTAATGACATGAATAATTATAAGTGTAAACAGTAGCTGAATGTGTGTCTCCTGGGAGTATGCCTCAATAAAGAAATAAACCCTGTGGAAGCCAACAAAGAGAGGAAGTGACAGCTGTAATCAAAGTCTCATTTCCCTCCTGGCAATTTATACTGCAGGCTGGCGCCAAATGTTGGATCCTGGAGCAACTGGCTAGGAGGGAGGGAAGTGGATTAGGTTGTCAGTTTGCAAAGTCAGTCAATTATTGGAGATGATGTATGAAAAAGCATTGGAATCTGAGTGACCACTGAGCACTCAATAATAAAACTTGAATTGTGCAACATATACAACTGTCCTCTGTGGTAGGCATTTGAAAAGACACCGATGAGGAAGCAGGGTTTTTATTCCAAATCCCTGGGGAGATGAGAAACCTGCAAATAACTATGCCAGAGATGCATGCGGTCAGGTCAGGGCACGGAGGTGCGGGCTCCAGACTCTGTCGGTCAGGATGAGGCACGGAGGTGCGGGCACCAGACTCTCTCTGTCAGGACGGGGCACAGAGGTGTGGGCATGAAACTCTGTCGGTCAGGATGGGGCACTGAAGTACGGGCACCAGACTCTGTCGGTCAGGATGAGGCACGGAGGTGCGGTCACAAAACTCAGGGTGAAAACTGAATATGTGCGAGATTTTAAGTTAAAGAAGGCCAAGAAGAGCATGCTCACGTCAGATGCAGCACTGAAAATTTCAGCTATAATTATCAGAGCAAGTACAAGAAAAGATGGCAGATTGGGCTGAAAGTTAGGTATAATTAGTACTTAAGAACCATTTATGCTTGTTTCTGCGAAATGTGGAATAACTCAAGACTTGGGGGCATAAATGGGGACATAAGAGCTCCAAAATGCTAAGATTCTATCAGGAATTTTCAGGAGACATAGGAAAAACTACACTCTTTCTTCCATATTCTCTCTTGGCGTCTGTGGCCCATTGCTTGCCAGAAAACTCTTACAAATAACTAGGCTATTGTAAGTGATTTTAGATTGAAATAGTTATATTATTATTTGCCCCACTTTTTGGCTGAAGAAACTGAGGCCAAGAGAAATGGAACTATCCAACTCAAAGTCACACAGCCATAGAGATGAGAGGAGACAGAGAGAGAGAGAGAGAGAGAGAGAGAGAGAGAGAGAGAGCATTGTTAGGCTATTGCAGAAGTACACTAATAGACATTTGCTTAATATGCCATGGGCTTGAGTCAATTAATTTAAAGAACTACAAGTCTATTAAGGATTAATGAGTTGAATTAATAGTTAGCACTGTTAAATATATTGCCAAATATTTTGGTAGTTTTAATGAAATATTTCTTATTTGCTTTGTTTATAATAAATGAACAGAAATCAAAGAAGATTAAGCAGAAACAATTCATAAATTTCAGGTTTCTTGCCAAAGCATGGAGATTCTTAAAACATGAAGAGAGAGAGAAAACTCTCCTGTTTCTTTTTCCATAATACTAAGTGAGAAGTAGGGAGCTTGCCTTTTAAAGTGAGTACAGGCGTGGCCATCAGCCTTAAGGAAGCATTTTTGCTGATGGAGCTGAGGTGTTCGAGTCTGTTCCACTTAACAGCTATTCCGCTTTATTCTCACACAGTGTGTGTGAGGAAGTCAGTTACAAAAATGTTCTAAGCACTCTTATTTAGATTAGTTTAAAAAAATACTGTGTAATACCACTCCCTATCAACTCACTTACCTGTGTGGAGATAATTGCAGTTACGAAAGTCCTCAGAGAATTTAAAACAGAATATCATTCTGCAAAAAGCAACAATAATTCTTTTTCTTTCCACTCTCCAAAAGCAGCAAGTTGTGATTAGTATTTTTCTACTTATCTTCCTGACCAGTTATTTAGTCTAAGAATAAATATCCTTTCCATATTCTTCATATTCATCCTTTGGCTAGTCTCTTTTACAGGTTCTTGGAGTAAGAACCCAATCCACAATAGCATTACTGCAGACACTAATTGGGGCTAGACAGCAACATCAGGAACATGTTATTATTTGCCTGACTATGGTCACATGAGTATATTTTATGTCCACATATAAGCCATAAAGTTCTCTTAAGTTGAAAAACCAGAAGAAATAGGGGATTGTTGTGTTATTATAGCTTTTATCTTATTTTTAAATGTAAAATTAGAGCAGCCTTCATACAAAACTATACTATTTAAAACACTGCTTGGCCCATTAGCTCTGGCTTCTTTTTGGCTAACTCTTATATATTAATTTAACCCATTTTTAGAAATCTGTGTATTGCCACATGGCTGTGACTTACTGGCTAAAGTTCTGACATCTGTCCCCAGCAGAGCTACATGACTTTTCCTAGACTCCACCTCCCTTCCTCCAGCATTCAATTTAGTTTTTCCCCACCTACCTAATTTCTTCCCTATCAACAGGCCAAAGCAGTTTCTTTATTCACCAATGGTATTCACAACATACAGAGGGGAATTCTACATCATGAACCTTCATTAGAAGTTTGACCAAGAACTTTCAATGTGTAAACTCTACTTTGTTTCAGAATTCATCTCCTAAGAATGAAATTTAGGTAAATTACCTTAGCTACATTTTCAGAAGCAGTTTCTGATGAAAAAAAAAATTAAGAAAGTGCCCTATAGAACAAAGTGGATTTAAAAAGAGAAAGAACCCGAGCCTGAGAATCAAGTTCTGCAAAGCTTCACTGTGGTTATGTACACAGTGGTGCTGCAGTATAAAGTAGACCTTAGAATGTGCACAAACAGGAGGCACAGAGTGAGGCTTTCATAGTCCCAGATCTGCATACTCAGATCAAAGTTAGCTAGTGCCCCTTCTAGCTGTTGGTTTCTGTAGTCAAAGAGCTTTAGGAGGCCAGGGAAGAGTACCCAGAATAATCAATTGCTGACAATAGAAGCAGAAGCCCATTGAAGTTAGGTAAAAATCAACAAAACTTATTTAAGCAGAGAGCAATAGCATCCCTTATAGAGACCATTGCAAGTGTGGACATGTTTATGGTTGAGACAGTTCATTGCAGCTACCTCTGAATGTGATAAGGGGTACAGTTTTTTACTCATAGCATGGCCTACTGCACAGAAATTTGCAGATTTTCATTACTTAATCAAGAACTGTTCTTTGAAAGATAATATATTCTGATCTCTGGGAAACAGAGCAGACAATAATGCTGACATAGTCTGTAAATCTAGATCGGAACTGTTACAACCATAAAAAAAAGATGAGCAGTATACAGAAAACAGAGCAAAGCAGAGTTCAGCATCTCTGAGGAGAAAGGTTTTACTTTTGTAAAGGAGAGAAAGAGGCCTTCTAGTTGCAAAAGACAATTGAAAATGGTGAATTGAGCAAAGAGTTGGAAGCAATCAATATTACCAGTCATGTACAGATCTGAGAGGAACATTCTTTTCTGGAGGCAATTATGTGAAGGGTATATGTGGCAAGAACATGCCTACTATGTTTAGATAATACAAGTGAGGTGACCAGAAATAAAGGAAAAATAAGTAAGAAGTCAAAGAAATAGCAGAGGGCTTACAACTTAGCCATGATCAACAATAATATGCTTGACTTGAGGTGATGAGAAACCATTGGGGGATTTTGAGCAGAAGTGTAATGTGATCTGGCTTACATTTCTTAAAAGAATGTTTCTGGTTTTGTGCTGAGATTATATCACAGGGAGGACAAGAGAGAAGCAAAATCAGTAGAAATCTATTGCAATACGTCAGACCAATGCCAGCTATGAAAAGGACCATGAGTGTCACAAGGACATTTTTCTGTTTAACAAGTCAACTTCAACTGCATGAACACATGGTGATGAGCACGGAAGAGCACACAGTGTGCAGTGCAGTTAGGAGAGCTCTCACCTAGAAAGCAAGGCATTTTGAATTAGACCCCAATACCATGTAAACCAGCATGGAGATGCACTAATAGGTAAACACAGGAGGATTCAAAGTTCCGAGTCCTCTAAGCTATCTAATGAGTTCGAGGCCAGCCTGGGATATATGAGCCTGTGTCTTCAAGGAAAAACAGTAAAATCACATGAAGCATAAGTAGGCAGTCTTCCCTATAGGTCACATAGACCTTGAATCTACTAAAACAATCCTTTGCACTTTCTCATTTGCTTATATTGAACGTAAATAGCAGTCCAAATTCCATGAACTTGGATGAATGGATGACTGTCACAGGAGGATTAATCTACTCTAATACCATAAAACATAAGGAACCCATTAACAGCTCCTCACCACATCAGTGAACTTTACCTCCACTTCTTGGTGAAGTTTCATTCCCAAACATGATTACATATGGAAGCAAAGTCAGCCTTCTGAAGTGGCTGTATAAAAGCATGGGTCAGTTCTTGACTTAGTGGTTTTACTCTTTGGATAAGCAGTCTATGATTCACAGGCTCTAAGAATCATAACCTTTCTGACATCTTTGGACTTCTTTGATGTCAGTTTTGTTTTAGTTCATTTTTATCTCATGGGAAATGTATATGATATTATCGTTTAAATCCAAAAGGAAGGCCACGTCAGTGTGCACAAGAATAGAATGCCTAGTACCTGTTACTAGAACCAACCTGTTCTTAAAATGTAGTTCAAGCCTGGTGTTCAAAAGCAGAACTCACTGTGAACTTGCATGTGGGTTTCCTCTTTGGCATTACCCTTTCTGCATTATGGCTCTATCTTTTCCAAAAACTGCTGTTTCAGGAAATAAAAATTATCTGAAAGGAATAATAAAAGAGAGAGTCTCACAAGTAAACTTCTAAATCTAGTTAAACTTATTATCAACATAATTTTTGCCTGCAGCTCCAGTTCAAGATGTTAAAATCTCTAATAGGCCTGATTTTATGTTCATGTTCACTAACTGTAAATTGCCGTTCATATCTGGAAAAAAAAAACCTAGAATGTTCATTTCTTAAAAATATTATTTTACATCTCTTCTTTAACCCTTAATTTCTTCTTACCCTTCTTTGTATGTTATTGTAATACAAACAAGGGATAAATAATATGTCTGTCAGCTTACTTCCAGGTATGATTTTTCCGACCTTCCTTCAGTTACAGCAGTTTTCTTATCTTCCATCAAGGTCAGTTCCTTTACATTTTTTCTGAAGTCCAACACACACTTTTCTTCACAAGAATCTTTTTATTCAGCCATAACCAGACTGAGTTGTTATTAATGTCTGTCTAATGGTTCATTCCCTTCAATATAGAAAGCTATTCCTGCAATCCCCATGATGAAATGAAAACCCTCAAGCTTTTCCTTCTCTTGCTCTGTAGTCCTGCTGCCTTTCTTGATACAATTTAATTTTTAAAATTTAATTATTAATGAGCATACAAATATACAGTTCTATCTTTTTTGTTTTACACACCTTCCTTGTATTTGTTGAGTTTTCTCTCCCCACCATACCATTCCGTCCCCAGTAGTTCCCTTTCCATCTTCATATCTCATGTAATCTAGTGCTCTTCCCATTACTGTGAAATCTTTTCCCCCTTTATGGTCCGTTTTCTAGTTTCATGGCCTATATCATAAATACTAAATGCTAGTGCCCATTCTGGTGAGGTTCACAAATCAATTATGTTACTGAGACTGCTTTTACATAGTCTGTCAGCAACTCACATTTTACCAAATTTCTGTTCTTTTGTAATCTTTTAGCACAAGTCAAATTTTAACATTCCTATTTTGAACCATTTTTATATCTTCTAAGATACAAGTCATGTGGTTTTTTTCCTCTTTACACAAATGTTTTCAGCTTATTTCTCCTTTGTAGACTAATTTCAAATGTGAGAACAACCAAGACCTGTCATCTTCCCCTTTGTTATATTCCACCCTGTACTTAGTTTTCTCTGAGGCAATTTTGAGTATAGACAGGTAGAATGAATATAGAAAATCTTCCCTGTAGGTCTCATCTATGGCTAATTACTTTTCTCATACTATTTCATTACATAGCTTTCATCACATATCATTTTATTCTTTATTCTTGGGTATTTGTACAGGTAAAATATACATGGCTGCACAGTATAATTATAAAAAGAAGACAACGTAGTGAAAAAGTCACTTCAAATAGTAACAATAGTAATATACCTGAGAGTTGAAAGAAACACAGATTTTCTTTAAAAGGAAAAAAGCAAAGAGGCAGGCAAGCATAGGGGATAATTTATAAGACTCCTTGGCTTGGGCCATACACCATCCCCTCATAATATTTTCGTCATTCTCAGACACTTACTACCTACATACATAAAAGTGTACCTCATTAGCAACCTTGCACTCCGCCAAGGTGCATGCAGACCCCATTCTAAACAATGCAGCAAGTTTACCTTCCCCTAAATGAACATACTGAGACAGCTTCTATGCAGTCATATTTTGTTTCTGTCCAGATAGAAGAACGGGAGAAACCAAATCAGCCAAGACGGTTTTGGGGTTTGGGCATTGTAAGACAAAAACTGTTTCTCCAAGTGAGCTATTATCTGTCATCTTATGCCTACATATACTTGGGCATGCAGTTTACTCAGATGCATAGCAACAAGGGTATGTATAGTAGAGAAATAGCTATAGAATTTAATCTGTCAATCAAAATAGAGGACTATCCAAACCAAATACCTGTTCCTTTAGGCCCCCATAGAGAAGAACCCCACAATAACCTGGAGTTCCTCCAATGTGTCCACTCACATGGCCCACTGCCAATGTTGACTGTATTTCTGAGTGTGTCCTATTGCTTTGCTTTGTATATGTGATCCCTCTTCTGACATTTGCATGCATATATCCCTATAACATTTGGTTAACAAAGGGGATATGGCCCACTTTTGGCCCAAGGACTACACATTAGGGACCTTTATTCTAGTGGAAGGTGGGTTTGCCTCAGCAACAGATCAAACAAAGCTGTTTTAAAAGGAACTGTTTCTAAGGCTGGAAACTGCTTAAATTGGGTGAGGAAAACTAATTTCATCTAAAGGAGAGTTCAGATGAAAATCGAAGATGCCAAGTCTGTTTTTGAAGGCAAGGACCATGTCTGCCATAGAAGGAAAGAACAAAGGACCAATAACTGAACTAATGCACAAAGGAAATGGTTGATGATGGAAGAATAGATGATGCAGGAGAAAACTCTTCAGCTCATGATCAGTAATAAAAAAGAAAGGGGCCCACCTTTTCTAACAAGGACCAAAGTTCTCTTTCTATTTCCTCATATTAGGCTATAAAATCATTTAATATTTTCTTCTATCAAAAGAAGCTAGCAATGAAAAAGTGGTGGATGAAATATAAGACTTACAGTTTCAAAGGAACGGGTAGGATCGATGTTTTAAATTGTTTTCTACGTCAGTTCCACTTAGAGGTGTTTGCAATACAATTCATAGTTATATAACACTTGATGTGCTAGTCATATCTCACTTTCTTAGCTCCTCAAAGAGGTTCTTATCCTAATCTCATGTAACTATTGTCTCGTTGGGAAACGCCTTGTAATGGTTTAAATATGAAATGTGTCCCATAGGTTAGGTTCGTGTGTTGAACAGTTAGTTAGTGCTATCAAGGAGAGTTCTGGAATCTTAAGAGCTGGACATAGACAGAGCAGGCCACTGTGTGTGGGGGGGATGGGGTTGTCTTTGAAGGTTGCACCTGTTACCTAATTTCTTCACTTCTCTCTTCTTCCTTTCTACCATGAGGAGAACATCTTTCCACATATGGTTCTACTGCCATGGTGCTCTGCCTTAGTAAACGAAGCCAAACAGACACTGGATGAATCCCCTGAAAATGTAAGCTCAAATAAATCCTCCTTCTGTTGTTTCTCTCAGGTGTTTGGTCACAGTGATGCAGAGGTAGCTAATATCCACTTGTTCTCAAAGCAAGATGGCTGGATATACACATCATGGGGTATATGCCTACCTGTTCTGATGGTCCAACCAGTCTGGATGGTTGGACATCCACATCACAGAGTGTGCCCACCTGTTTTGATGGTTCAATCAGGTAAAGGATACTTTATTATACTTTATTTTTCCAGTTTTATATCATTAGTGTTCCTGAAAAGGTTTTCTTTTTTTGTTGTTGTTTTTTAATTTTTTTTAGTTGTTGAAAAAATTTCCGCCTCCTCCCCTTTTCCCATTTCCCTCCCCCTCCTCCCACACATTGCCCCCTCCCCCACTCCCCTCCCTCTCTTACCACTCTTTTCCCCTCCCCCCACTCCATTCCCCCCTCCCTCTCAAGACTGAAGAGCAGTTCAGATTCCCTGCCCTGCAGGAAGTCCAAGGTCCTCCCACTTCTATCCAGGTTCAGGAAGGTGACCATCCAAACAGTCTAGGCACCCACAAAGCCAGTTCATGTATTAGGATCGAAACCTAGTGCCATTGTCCTTGGCTTCTCATCAGCCTTCTTTCTCCACCACGTTCAGAGAGTCCGGTCTCATCCCATGCTTATTCAGACCCAGTCCAGCTGGCCTTGGTGAGCTCCCAATAGATCAGTTCCACTGTCACAGTGGGTGGGTGCACCCCTCATGGTCCTGACTTCCTTGCTCATGTTCTCCCTCCTTCTGCTACTCATTTGGACCTTAGGAGCTCAGTCAGGTGCTCCAATTTGGGTCTCAAGCTTCATCCATCGCCAGCTGAAGGTTCTAAGGTGATATGCAAGATATTCATCAGTATGGCTATAGGATAGGGTCATTTCAGGTTCCCTCTCCTCAGTTGCCCAAGGTACTATCTGGGGACATCTTCTGGACATTTCGCCTGAAATATGCTCATGAGATTTAAGCAAAATGCTTTTAGCTACATATTAATGACATAGGAAATGGCTACCCCCCCAACCACACAAAATACTTAAGATCTCCATCTTTTAGCTTCAAGAAGCATTCATTTTGCTTCTATACCTTCAGTCGGTATTGTATTTTAGAATTTGAGTCTTGATTTCTAGCACTGAAAATTGGCTTCTCTCAATAAAATACATTTGAAAGCGTTAAGTTCTAGCAAGCACTTTTGGAGAAAATACTGGAGGTCAACAAGGTTGAGTAACATGGACCTTGCTGGAGAACTTCCAAACCTGCTTGTCCACTCAGTGAAATGTTTGAAGAGGACATATGTGATGGCTGTTATTTTACCAAGCCCACACATCCCTCTCATTTATTGAGTAAGTAATCTGCCCCAGGTGAGTTACTCTTGAATACACATTTGAAGTGCAACAATTGGCATTTACTTAGAGGTTAGTACTTCTGTATAAATGCTGCTTATTAACTTGTTTTTCCTTAGTGGACATCTTCCTGACATCCAAGTCATTCATGACAGGTATTCTCTACTTGATCTCATTTCAATTATGGAAGGTGATAAGAGAAATCACTTGAAATAGGAAAGAAAGAATATCTTAACATCCTCAAATGTCTCATTCTACCACTACTTCATGCATATAATCTCTTACTAAACTGAACTGATTCCTCCTTCAATATAAAAATAGCACACAGTTTTTGAATTGTGAACTAGTGAAGTTCTGTAAGCTCTTTGAATTGCAAGCTAGAAAATAACAAATCTTATTTAATTAACAAAAGAATGAGATAGAGATGAAAAACATGATGTTAAGACACAGTCAGAATTGATTGGAGTTGTGTTTTTAGCTGTAAATTTGTTGAGTATTCTTTGCCTGTAAGACAGGCAGCATTAATTACTCCATTCCCTTCCCTTAGCACATTTTGTGTTTTCTAAAAAAAAAAAAAAAAAAAAAAAATTAAGCTACAAAGAAGTAGGAAAGCATCTGTGGGTGCATTCTTTTGTATCAATAAAATAATTTTATTGAACTCTATTCATATGCATACTTAGAATCTAAATCTAAAAGATCTTATAGGCCTGTTTTCATTAAATATTATGTACCATTTTATAACAGAATACTCATAAAAGAGGAATATGGAACACAATTAAAAGGAATAAATTCAACATGCCTTGGACTCTATAAATTCTCCTTTTCCCAATATGTCTTTCTTGACTCTTTCCACATAGGCACAGCCAATAAAGTGGTTTCCTTTCATTATCAAGATTCATTATATTTCAAAATCATAAAGATAGTCTAGTTCTTATATAAGCACAACAACCAAATTGGCATGATAAGTTTTTACACCTTAGAGTTTTGTTATGTGTTCCCATCACACTGGAAACCTGGTGTTAGTTGCTGAACAGGAGTCTTCTTGCTACTGTGTTGCTATCCCCATTCTGATTTGGCCTCCACCACTTATGTTCTCCTCAGCTGAAGTCCGACTCTGTATCACTTGTTTATTCCTCGTTGTGTGAATCACATCCCACTGTCAACCCATCTCTGGAGCCAGTTACCCTTAGCAACAATTTTCTGTAACCAGTTTGTTTATATTTTGTGTTTTCTTTTTTTTTCTGGCCTTGGTTCCTGATTTAAAGAGAATTTAAAACAGTCCCAAGTGATTCCAAACTTATATGGTCCTTTATTTTTTGTCAGATTTTCACTATTTAATGACCTTTTTCCTCAATGTACACATGAAGACTCTATATTAATTCCTCTCTTACATGACTGGCCACTGTTCTCTGTCACCATTCTTGTGTTTTCTTATTCTACAAAGCAAATGCAGTCTTTCCTTCAAGGTTGCTGCTTCAGAACTTTGCCAGTTTCTCCTTGCATGCTCCTCCTTAAAAGCTACAGCTATCCCCATGGTTACGAACATCTGCACAAGGCAGTAACAAGCCAGCATCCACCAGGCAATGATGTTCCTTATTGTATGCAACTTGTCTACGAGGTTCTTATGGCTAATAAGTTCACAAATGCACTTGTCACTCTTTTCTCTAGATGCTCTCATTTTTCTTAACTGTACCATCATTTTCTCAGGCATCCAGGCTCAAAATTTGGCATGACCTTATAGTTTCTAGGCACATTAAATTACCAGCGTAGGGCTTTATTAATGTTTAACATCGTGTTTACCTTAAAATTCTATTTTCCCAACTCAAATCATTCTGCATGCCACTATTCTATTACTCTTGCTAAAACATTCTAGTTAAATCATTACTACAACTCATTAGTTATAGCTGTATTTACAAAAGAATAGCTCTTATAACGTCATTAAAATGAAAAGGTAGTAGTTACATATCTAGTGATAAGGAACATAAGAGATTTATCACCTTAATCCATGATTTTATGGGTTTATGTGAGAGTCCCCTCTGTGTGCTGTGATTACCATAAATGAAAAAAGAAACTGCCTTGGCATGTTGATAGGGCAGAACTTAGGTAGGTGGAGAAAACAGGATGGAATGCTGGGAAGAAGAGATGGAGGGAGAAGCATGGATCCTCTATCTGAGACAGATGCCAGTTACAACCTTTGACAGTAAGCCACTGCCACATGATAATATAGAAATTAATGGCAATGGGTTAAATTAATATAAGAGTTAGCCAATAAGAATCAATCAGTGTTTTAATTAATACAATTTTTGTGTCGTTATTTTGGTTCTGGGTGGCCAGGAAAAACAAGCGGGCCCTCTTACAATGGGTAGTAGTGCTTAGTATGGATATAAAATTTTATCAGTTTAATAAATAAATCTGAAGAAGGTTGAAGTAAAATATAATTCTGATTCTAAGGAATCATGGCTCAAAGATGGCTAGTGTTTACTCTGAATTACATCTGTGTGATGTATTCTCCTTGGGTAGTCTCTCTCCCTTAGCTGTCCAATCTTACGTCTCATGACTACACCATTTCTCCAGCAAAAGACTTAGCTTAACATCCCTTGAGCATATCTGTGCTAGTTTATGATGCTGGTCTCCTTATTCCCCAAGGGAAGCAAGATAAGCATGTATGTGTATATGAAAGAGTAAGTTATTTTTAAGACCATTGCTTTGTGATTAAATAGGTTTACCATGTTTCATACAAACTGGCTTAATATTTTGTTCTCATGGAGATATAACAACTACGTTATTTTACATTTACTTGGGAGAGTGAGCCTGTACCACATGAGCGGTACACAGTAGAGCTGGCCCTGGTGGTGTGGGCACTGGAGAGCCAGCCCTGAGGGTGTGAGGCAGGACAGTTGCTCTTACCCCTCACTTGGGCAGTGTGGAAGACTTGAAAGCTGGTGAGCTGGCCTCCTTCCCACCCGGGCAGTGTGGGAAAACTGGACCTGGAAGTGTGGATGCTGAGAGCTAGCCCCACCCTTTGCCGGAACAGTACGGGAAAGCTGGTACTGGCCCTCACCTGGGCAAAGTGGAAGAGCAGACACCAGTGGTACTGGCATAGGAGAATGGGAGGCCTCATAAACTTGGCTGCCACTCAGTTCCAGATCCACGACTGGCTCACCCCAAGGTATTCCCCATCTAAGAATGGCCGGAGCATGGGAAGGGGCCCAGCCCTGCGGAACCAAAGCTGCAGAAGTTCCATGGCACAGCGCAGCAACAGGATAGCCAAGAAGAGGCCTGGTGAGGATCCAGTATTGAAAATGTAACAGAAGCCAGAGGCTGCGGAACAGACCAAGGACCCATTGCCACAAACATTTGTAAACAAAACTGTTTGGGCAAAAGGGTAGACTGGGCAACACACCGTAATGTAAAAACATTCACAAAAATAAAAAGTTTTAAAAAGTTATTTTTTTATATTCTTACTGAGCAATTCATATCCATTTGTAAAATACGGTTTATTAATAATATATTTTGTATTATTTCCAAAAACTACATATGAAATGCGTTCATGTCATGTCTTGTGATGATCTTTTTAAACCTTTCAAATGAGTAAATCATCCCTGTGGATTTTAACTCAAATGTGTTCTCTCATTCTTTTTGTTGTTTAACAGATGAAATATAAGCTACCGCCGTCCTGGCCCTCCCTTCTAGGGATTCTCACGAACTGTGACCTCTCCCTTCTGCAAGTTGTTAGTCACAAAAAGTAAGCTTCTGGTCACATTCTTGCACTGTTGAAAAATTGCACACATGCTTAGATGTGTGCAAATATATTCTAATTTTTCCCCGCTTATATAATAAGATAGAAAGTTGCTAGTTTGGTACCATTTTGCTGGGTTTATCTACTGCTCTCTAATCCTGGAACATGTCCTGTGGTTCTGAACTTTCTATTCAAGATGTTCCTGTCTCGAAAATCTTTATTTTCTTTAATTTCACACTGTCATTTCACAATGTCTAAACCTTTATCTTATTCTCAAAGATATATTTTTAAATGTTTTTCTTTCATACATTTTGCACTGACCCAGTGAATCTCAAATCAATTCTCTTTTCAAATGAAGCATTGTGTTTGTATCTGTGTGTGTCTGTGTGTTTGTGTGTCTGTATTCTCTAGCATATCCCTAACTCTACAGAAAGGGGACGATTTAGGAAACCAAGGAAGACAAAGTTCTTTTCCTTCATTTCAGAAGCCATGGCAGCACTCCCTGAGCGAAAGCATTGCAATCGCTGCACTGTCTTAGGCATCTTAGGCATTCTTTCTCTGAGGTTTAAGTATTACATCATCATAGAGTATAATTTTCTCCTTAATTTCTGCAGTTTTTACTTTGATAATATCCTCATGAAGCTTTAGCAATTTCATCCTTTCATGTTAATAGCTGATGAGAATAAGTGTTACTAGTATCCACTCTTTATTAGAAATATTTATAGAACAGACATCAAATTAGCATTTGAATATGTTTTACTACAAAACATAAGCATGTTATAAGTGCATGTGTACATAATATATACACTTACATCAGAAGGCATAATGATTAATAACATGAATTATGGTATATCCTCAATATATTCAAATAAATCTCACAATTGTCTAATGTAGTTACAGTTAGGATATTTACAATTCTATCATTCAAAAAAAACAGATTACCTGCTAGGTGATGTGTGTCTATATAAATTTTGGATAAAAGGTCTCCAAAAACCCTTAGTTTTTCTTATTGTTGCAATAAAACACTAAGTACAATTCCCCAACCCACAAGTCTAGAATTATCTATATCTCTTATAAAAAGACCCCAAAATAATCTCAATCAGAATCTGTCAAAATTTCAGTTCTGTAGAGAACGGAAAGTACATGGAGATTTCCCCTAGAAATTACTTTACATTTTTTCTTGACTTTGCATTTGTGTCCTCACAAAATACATTGTTAACAGAACGATGTTCATAATATTGTTAGATTGTTTTTTTTTTATACAGTCACTACTTACTCTTACTCTTGATAATGAAGTATACTACTTTTGACTCTTCTCTTGTCCTTTCTCTCTGTTCTGACCACTTCAACAACACTCAGATTTCTGTGATCAACTCTCAGTGCTATGTATTATGCATATCTGAACAAAAAAAATTAAAGACTAAAAGTTAATTCCTGAAGCTTGACTTATAGACAGCACCACTTTCAGGAGCTCATTTCCTCACAGTTTCTCCATTTCCAAAGAAGGAATAAGGCAAGTAGTGAGAGCAATAGGTGAAAGCTCTCCAGAGACGGATTCGAAGGAGTTGCAGGGTTCGGGAAGCTGGATCCTCCAATTATCATAGTCCTTTCATGGTTCATAACAGAGTCCACTCCAGGGCAACAGTGATGGAAAAACAAATACAAAGACCATGGTATGGGAACGTCAGGAAACCCACAGACAATGGTATGAGAGAACTGGGGCAGGCTTTAGGGGTAAGGAGCAGAAACAGATATCATGTTGAAGACAATTAAAATAGAGGAAACAAAGACAATTCAGACAATGGTAAAGATTTTTCTTTGTAATTTTACAGTAAGTTTTGTCTTTCTAGTATTTGAGAAACAAAAGACATAAATTATTTCATAATTAGGTTGGCAAAAAAGTCAACCTAAAATAATTCCTGATGGCCAGTGTTGAGGGGTTTGAGTCAAGAATGAGTAGTAATAAGGATAGACTTAACCCGTAGAGTAAAGACAGTGTTCATGAGTCTATAGTGTAATAAACAAGAGAGCAGACAAATAAATAAATTGTTGTGCTTACCTTCAGCAATCATTGCTCTCTTTTAGAAGAGTCTCAGGGGATGCAGAAAATAAACTAATGGTATAATTTACATATAAATATTTGAGTATAAGCAAAATATTTATGGGGCTGAGGAGATAACTCAGATATTAAAATGTTCATTAGGCAAGCTAGAAGCCTACCTGTGCTTCATCCTCAGAACACATGAAAAAAAAAGCTGCTGGTGGTTGTCCCCAATTATAATCCCAGCCCTGGGGAGGCAGTGACAGGCAGATCACTTGCCACTCATCAACTTTCCAATATAGTCAAATCATAGACCGCCAGGTTCTGTGAGAGATCTGGTTTTAAAAACCAAGGTGTATAGCATGTGAGGAAATACACTTGAGTTTCATAACATCTGACCACACACAAACACACACACACATGCATGAATACACGTGAGCATTCACATCCACACACACAAAGAGAAAAGAAATTTCACATTAATAGATACCTATTCCTATTGATTTTCAAAAAGAACTGTTAACTTTATCAATGAGAAACCCAGCAGTCACTGTCTCAACCAAAGTCTGTGACAGTTGCTTTTCTCATTGTTGTGGCAGAATATGTGGCAGAATATTCAATTTAAAGGAGGAAAGAAGTTTTTGGTCCATGATTCAGGAGATAATTGTACATCATTGTAGGGGAGGAAGGGTATAGGGGCAGTTTGTGGCTGTGACAGCATTGGCAGGAGATACCTGGTTATAACACATCCTCTTGACACTCAGGAAGGGGCCGAATTAGAATCTCAAGGCCCAGCTCAGCTAAGCCTTTCTATAGCTAATCCCCACATTCTAAATGTTTCACAGCCTCCCGAAACAGTGCCAGGAGCTTGGGATCAAGTGTTCTCATATGAGATCCATTTTAACTGCCTTAGGGTCATTATTAGCATCACCAAGAAAGGGCGACTTGACATCATGTACTTCTTCATAGGATGCACTGAGGAGGATCAATCAGTAATATATTCTTGCTAAAAATACAAGTCCTCAAACTAACAATGCAAAAACATCAGGAATCTTTAGTTGAGAAATGTTCTAAAAAATAGTTAGCTGCCCAATTCTTTAAAAAAAAATGTCCAAATTTATGAATAATATGAGACTATAGAATATTATGGGGTGGTAAAGACTAACCAGGCATCTCAACTGAATGGTTAAGCCACCCTTGACCAGAAGCCTCAGCTAAAAATAAATAAATAAATGAACATGTGTAGGAAAATAGTGAGGAATAATGGAAGCCTGGTTTAATCAAGAGTATTATACCATAATAATCCTACTTCTTGCATTATGTAGAATTCAAAATCCTATCAAACAGGGCAAAATGAATTCTAGGATGGGTTGCCAAGTAAGAGAAAAAATGGAATGTGTGTTAATGTGACTGACTTGGTTGTAAGAGCAAGTGTCATGTGCTATGTACAGTTATGTAATTGTCAAGGTATAAATGGGCTTAAAACACTAAAGCTCATTTTTGCTGGAGCTGTTATTCCAAAGGTCCTCTCAATAAGGGGATCCAGAAACATTATTTAGTGATTGACAGACAGTGTGACAACAAGGCAGCTGGTTCTATTAGCCTCGATGTTCCTCTAGTATAGACAGAAACAACATGAAAGTGGGAAAAGAATGGAATTGGTAAGTGCTGGGCAGGACTCTATTCTAAAGGTATGATGGAGGAAGGTCATTGGTTATAAAATAAAGAAACTGCTTGTCCCTCATAGGTTAGAACATAGGTGGGTGGAGTAAACAGAACAGAATGCTGGGAGGAAGAGGAAGTGAGCTCAGACTCGATAGCTCTCCTCTCTGGGGCAGACGCGATGAAACTCCGACCCAGGATGGACATTGGCTAGAATCTTCCCGGTAAGTGCACCTTGGTGTGTTACACACATTATTAGAAATGGGCTAGTCCAGATGCGAGAGTTAGCCGAGAAGAGGCTAGATATAATGGGCCAAGCAGTGTTTAAAAGAATATAGTTTGTGTGTTGTTATTTCTGGTGTAAAGCTAGACGTGCAGGGCAGGACGAAAAGCAGGCCCGCAGCTCCCACAACAGAATGGCGCCCAAATATTTGTAATTTTAAAAGACATTGATCTTGAAATTTAACCATCATTTTACTTTCACATGTTCCTCCAGAAAGAACGTCACCCCCATGACAGCTGGAAGTAATTCTAGAGGACGACATCCCCTCTCCCAGTAAAGTTTGCCCTTGGGTTTAGGGACATCATTTAGGGGTTGGGAGGTTGGGGGAGGAGTTTTATAAGCTCAGGGATCATTTTGGAAAAAAAAAAGGAGGGATGATGTGATAATAGATTTGTAATTGTGAGTTACTCTTTTTAGACAAAAATATTGGTATCAATTCTTATATAGATACAAAGTTAAATTATATTGACTATTGTATGCATGCATGTTTCTACCTCTGTTTAAAACATTTTTATGTATTGACATATATTGTGTTGTTATATATTGTATATATTTACCATATTGAAGTGTACATTTCTACCTCTGATTAAGATACTTATATATTGTTTGTGTATTGATATATATTTACCATATTGCAATGTATATTTGTACATTTTTTATATTTGGAGGTCATTATCCTCATTTGTTACACAGTTGTTTATTGTCTTAGTATTTAAGTTAGATAGGTATTGAGAATTATATAGATCAATAGTCATCTAAGTTTGTCATTTATAATTAGACTAATCAGGTTCTTTAGATACATAGAGATTATATTCAGTATAGATAGAAAATCTTCAACCTCTTCAAAGAGCTGTAGAAAATGGCCTTTAATCTAACTCAGAGTTTTGTGGTAGTGAGACACAATTGCTCCTTGCAACACTGCTCTATTCCCGAGAGAATATTGAGCACCAAAGACACTCCACCTGGAGCCTTTCTTTTTGGCAGAACTGGCCTTTGGGCAAAGAAATGCCCATACCTCAACCACTGACAGAGATACACAGCGTGCATCAATGGATAAAACAGGACTGTCATATCCTGCCAAGACAGGGTAAGATAGTTTTGAAAAGTTGATTGCCTTTGAAAATGGTATGTCAGTTATGTTAGGCGTTAGCCAAAGTTGGTTATTTCAGTGCTGCAAACGTGACTTTGGGTGATTGCCCAGGTAGCCAGTTGTCTCTGTGTTTTGTTGCATGTTTTGGAAGTTGTTTTACTGAACTTCCTAATTATCCAGGTAACATTATTTCCCTTCTCAGATATTCGATGGGGTTGCAGACTATATAAATGTAGTTACTTTACTCTCATGACTTGGCCAAGTTATTATACAAGACCTAAGCTAGTTAGAATAGGATATTTGTACTTATTGTATATAATTTTGTAGTAGGTTTAGAACTCTCTTACTTAAACAAAAGGGGGAGGTGTTGCAGGAGCTCCTCCTGCTCCTTCAGCCAATAGCTGCCGAGATACCAGCCCATTGGGGCATGGTCTCTCTCCCGTTAAAAAAGCTGCCACTTCGCTATCCATTCTCTCTTACCTCTTGCTCCTCTTCCGGCAACTAGACTCCCTTCCTGATTGCGCAGAGGGCTGTTGTCTGGGACAGTGACCTGTAAGTTTTTTCCCCTTTAAATAAATAACCATTCTATTAATCATAATTCCAAACTGGTGTGGAATTGTTGTGACTTACCCCTTTGCCTTCAAAGGTAGAGCTCTATGCCAAACGAATTAAGCACAAGCAGTAAGGGCCCTTCCAGTGTAAGGAAGAGGAAAACTGATTACTTGCATGTGGTTGAGTCATCAGAATACTGTTTAGGATAATGGAATGAATTCTACACTGCTCTCAGATACAGAGTTTCAGTTGCAAGGTTGGATCTGACCTTTGAAAATGTGGGGTAATTGAGACCCAGTATTTAGGCAACTCCACTAAAGTGAAGGATATATCAACCCGAGTGACAAGGGCACTTACACTCACAATACACAACTCTTTCTGCTGGTTTGTTAGTGATCAGTAAAACTTTCAACTTCAGTCCTAGATGTCACTTAAGCGTTTTAAATTTGTATAATATGAAAATGGTCATAAAGTAATACAAAAATACTTATGTAGTGTTTATGGGGTTGTTCTGTAAGGTAGACACTCTTTCAAAGGTTTCCTTATTCTCTTGAAGTGATCTAATTTTTCTCTTCCAATACCTAGCAATGTTTGAATACCAAAGATGAGACAAATGAACAGGAATTATTGAAATTAAAGGAAAAAGTTTATTTTTAAGATCTCAATAAATCATAAAACTAATTGAAAGAAAGTGGAGATTGTTTATAGCATATTATCAGTAGTGAATATTTTGGCTTAAATATTGTGATTTATTGTTTAACTGAAGATAGACCATAATCTTCTTAGTGATGAAAATAAAGTCTTCATGTCTACACAGGCAATGAAATATTTAACACAGAAACATAGTTGATGAAAGTTTGAACTTGTCAACTACTGACCCTGAAATGGAAGATCCAGAGGAAAAAATAATGGTACTACTAAAAGAGGCCAAATTCTACACCCTACTGCTATCTATTCACAAAAACTATTTCTTGCACATCAAATATGGGTGCCAGAAAGTTGAATTTCTCTCTTATCAATTCCCTAATTTATACTAAAAGAGAACCATAAAGGTATCTGGATTTGCTTTAGACAAATGCACAGTTTGAAGCATCCAGCATAGAACCCACTGGAGCCTCCTGTGTGCATTTTCTCCTCCACTGTTCCTTCAAACTGTGATTGTGACATGTCACATTTCAGGCCTGAGAGACCATTTTCCTGTAGTCAAATAATAGATTCTGACAGGAGCTGGTTACCATAAAACTGCTGACAGCTACTGCTAGCACTACTGGTATATGTCATTAACAAAGCTGAACCAGTTATGAAAAAAAATGCTAGATACAATCTATTCACCAAGCTCCAGCATAAGTCAAATGCGTAGTGCTGTTTTCCAGTAAGCACAGGCCATCATCAAGGAAGTTCATGGAAGGCAAAAGGAGACAGTGTTCTTCATGTTCACTGCTGAAACAAGAGCTGCCTGCAGTCCTACTGAATAATTCAACATCTGGCCTTGTGGATGTGACTAGCTTCTAATAGAAATACCCAGGAGAAAGCACTGGGAAGTCATGCTGTTGATTTCCTTAATATCTTTGTCAAGCATCATACACAATGGATATAATAATGCTTAAATTGTCTCTTCTACCTGAGAGTTAGTCATTAGATAGATTATTCTCTTAGCTTTGTTACTTGCTCTTTTCCAAATAAACACATCTTAGCACACAAAGCCACCTATGATTTCTTGCTACTTTCAGTAAGTGGAAAAATAAGAACAGCACATGTTGCTAAATTTTTTCAAAGAAACATTTGAAAAATAATTGTTCTATATGTTGATGTAATGTAAAGGTTTGTTACACTGCATTGTTATCTGCTGCAACTTGATTCAACTTAATATTCTGACAATTACTCCAACAACATGAAATTATATAATATAATGAGTCAACTTTGCTATGTAGTCACTTACTTTGAACAAATGATTTTTTGACATTTTAGAATAACTCAAAAAATAAGAAAGCTCTTATACATGTTCAGAAATTAATATTGTATGGCTAAACACAAGCCCAATAATATTCTACTCTCAGTTTTATAAGTTGTTTACTAGAGTTCAGTATCAACATTTGTTACAATATTTATAAGGGTTCCAGTATTTTATCTTTTAAAACTTTTGACTTGTGTACACAAAGCTAATTTTAAAAGATTAATCATAAGCATGTTAATTAGATACCATTGGGATATTAAGTTAATTTTCACAGCTCACTGTAGTGCTCTGTAGCAGTTTGAGTAAGAATGGTCCAAAGAAGCTCATATGTTTGAATATGTGGTCCCCAATTGGTGGAAATGCTTTGGGGAAGGATTAAGAGGTGCCACCATGTTGGAGTAAGTACAAATTGGGAGTGGTCTTTGAGATTTCAAAGCTTTATACATTTCCAGTTAGCTCTTTCTCTGTGCCTTGTACATGTGGATCAGCAAAAAGCTACTGTTACAGTTCCATGTATGCTTGCCTAATGCCATGTTTCCCCACCTTTTGAACCCTCTCTCTTCCAATAAACTCTTTTTTTCATAAGTTGCCTTTCTCATGGTATCTTTTCACAGCAATAGAAACTGACTATAGTAGGTACTATGCTGTACGTCTTTTCTCAGTTTCTACAAGTCTATTATTATATTTTTAAAGCTGGGTAACCATTAAATATTAGAAATCTTCCATATCCAAGTGAAAAATGCTAGTATTTATAAGTAAACACACAAAATGTCAATGGAGAACCCCTTCCAACTCCTTTTTGGAGCAAAATTAGATAAATACTAATAGGGTTTTTTTTTTTTTGGTCAGTGTGTGACAATGTGGTGACTGATTAAAAGGAGGTGCATCTGGATGCTGGATGCTGAAGAGACATACCTTGAATTCTACGCTGTCCTGTGAATCTCTCATTATGTCATAGTGCATGCTTTAAGCAAGAATTCCAACTAGTTCTGGACAGAATAGAATATCTCCAACATTTCAGATGAGATCCAAAGCACTACCATATATGAGTAGTATAAGAGAAATGGGCTAACAAATTCTAGGGCATCATGGAAACACGAGAAGAACATGGACACTAGAGATAGGGAGAAACAGAAATGATGAACTAGAAAGTAGTTTAATTTTTTAGGCACTGTCTTGGTCAAGCCTTTCATCTTGAGGTGAGATTGCCGTATTCTCAGACCCTCAGTTTCCTTTACAATAAATCACGACTGTCTGTTGATGTAGCAAAACTGCCATGAGCCTGAAATGAGATGAGATTTCAAACATCTCTGAGACTGTACCACAATCTCAGAAAGCCGTACTTGCAGGTATGATTAAGTATCTCCAACTACATAGATTCTGTTTATAGTCTTTAATGCTTTGCATAGCTATTTCGTTTTTCACTCTTTGACTTGATTTTGCTTCATAAATCTATTCTCTACTACCCTAACAGATGTGCTGTTTAATCAAACTAAACCTGTCTAATTCCACCTTATGTTATAAATCATATCTAACTTGCCTAAAATCCTTTAACACATAATGGTTTCCCATAAGCTTTTTAAATGAATAGATCCAAGACACTAATTGAAAATGAAAGTGTACAGCAGAGCCTGTCTGTGATGCTTCTGAGAAGGGAGGCTTGTCTCCTCCAAGGGAAAGCT
Organism: Microtus oregoni; assembly: GCF_018167655.1. Lineage (NCBI taxonomy): Eukaryota > Metazoa > Chordata > Mammalia > Rodentia > Cricetidae > Microtus > Microtus oregoni. The sequence goes on along the minus strand of NW_024543093.1, from coordinate 19,001,080 downwards.
CTTTATTTAGTAATACACTGAGAACAGCAGCAATAAAGTGTATGAGGAGAGAGCAGAAGTGTGAGGGCCCATTCTTCTCAAGCCTGGATTCCAAACAATGCACCTGTATCACGGCTTAGAGTTCAGATGCCCACTCATGAGCCTGTTCACTGTATTAATGAGGACTGTTCATGCATGAGCTAACACATCATGACAAATTAACAAGGGCTACAATGAGTTCATCTTCTCATCCACATATTCTCAGGGAAAATGTTACTTTCAAATAATAAGTTAAGTGCCATATATATTGAGACAAAGATTTATCTGCTTAAAAAGAATTGGTTTTCCTTTCCTTCAATGTATTCCAAAGGCAGCTAAGAAAGACCTCAATATTTATGTATTTAGTGAGGGTCTCATCATAGGAATGTTGTTTAATATTCCTCAGGCAGAAAACATATACCATGAGTCAGCATATATATGTAGAGTCACAAATACAAAATTATGAATAATTCTTTTAGAAATTAATGTTTTCTGTTATATTATATTGAGCATTAAAACCATAGAGTTTAATATTTAAATACACTTTTAATTCCAAGAGGAAAAATTGAGCCAATGATTCAAAGTAATAGTTAGAATATTTTGGATTCTTGTTATCAAGGTTATAGAAGAAATTTGCTCATTAGTCTGAATCACATTTACTAGTGTACATATGAAACATACTGTCTCAAATGCTGATAGAGAATTAAAAATAATGTGGCTTTAAGTGCATTTGCCTATGAAATTTTGCTAAAATTCAGTCCTTTTGGCCTGAACACAAACCTTTTTTGTCAAATGAATTCATTTGAGAAATTCCTAATCTCATTATAGCCTCTGTCAAGAGAATGAGTTATCAGAATTACAAAGCACACTGCTCTATAGCTTGTGAAATACAGCCATCTAGACCAAGACAGTACCATCGGTGAACTCTCTCGATATATATTTTCATTAGCAGCAGGATATTCATTCTTTCCCTGCTACTCAGCAGAGCTATAAATAGAGAGGCCAGCCAACCAAATCACACAATATTTAAAAGGTCAAAGAAGTACAGAATATTACCATAATTTATAGAATATTGCTCATGAAGTCTTAAAACTGTGGCCATTTTATTTATGGACAGAGAAAATAATGAAAACACAAAGCAGAGGGAAATGCTCAGGTTAACATTGCTGCCATTGCAATGAAAGGACTTGTGGACTGTCTCCTGGTATGGAAAGTCCTTCTGTATATGTTTTGCTTTCATTAGTTAATAAATAAAGAAACTGTTTTCAGCCAATGGCTTAACAGAATATAGCCAGGCTGGAAAAGATATATAGAGAGAGTAGGAGGAATCAGGAGAAGCCATGGAGCCACCAGCAGAGGAAGATGCGAGTCTCCAGTTGCTAGCCACGGCTCCATTAAGAAAGGTTCAGTAAAAACAGTGTGGCTTCTAAAAAAAAAAAAAAAAAATAGAAAAAACAGCAGCTTTTTGGTTTGCTAGCTCAAAGGGCTATGACTCCTTCCAGAGGTCTGGAGGTTTTAAATGGGGATTGTGAGCAGAGTGCTACAACTTACTTAATGACAACATAGATCAGCTGTGTGCCTGAAAATGCGGCAATGTGCACGGAACTCAGAGGCAACAAACATGACTCTGCCATCTTGGACTGGGTGGAGCCAACAGGAAGTGCTGTAAAGTTGGTCCTAGTCACACCCAGTTATCATAAAAAAAAGCACTCCTGGTCAAAAAATAATTACAGATACACAGGTAATAAAGGCAAATCCAGATGAAAGAGATCTCTAAATGGGTCACAGTGTTGGATAAATATATGTAGGCTTGGAAGAGAAAAGAAAAAGAAGACAGACAGTTATAAAAGGAAGTAAATGTTTATAAGAAAATAAAAGAGTCTTTAAAGAGATAGAGTATAGACAGTCATAGATAAAAGGAGTAAATAAAAATAAGCCATGTTAAGATGGAATGTATGCAGAGTCTGGATTATGTATAATATTGTGTTTTCTTTGAATTTTTTGAATGTGAAAGAGCAAAGTAGAAAGAGTCTTTTCATTGTATGGGCTGCTAAACTAAACCAAGATATATGTTTTAAATGTATCTTGATTTTAAAATTTGGGTATATCAATATGGTGCTTTGGAAAAGAGGTTCTACTTTTGTTTCCACAGAAGATGAGAACCTGTGGATTCCTTCTGGACTATCATGGTTTGATGGAGCAAGATCCCTTGAAAGGTCACTGTGAATACCCCCAAAAATTATGTTGCTCAACAAAAAGCAAGAAGCACACTGAAGAAAACTACACCCAAATCCCCAAATATTGTTTATGAATGTTTTGTTACATTTAAAGGGGGATAGGCTATAGAGATGAATACTTTGAATTGGTATGGATCTTAGTTTACTGATAAAAATTTAAAGTTAATTTTGTTATATGTATTTCTTCTCTTGATTAAGGTTTTTTGTTTATGCAACTCATTTAAAAATGTAATGTATAATTGACAAAAACAGGTTAATAGATAGTCATCTATAACAGTCAAGCTTATAGTCATGTTAGTTAAGTTTTCTAGATATATAAAGATATATTTTAGCTATATAGATAATCTTCAAACCTTCCAAAGACCAAGGAAATATGTCATTTAAAATGTTTTAAGAACTTAGGCCTTTTCATGACAATGAGGCACATCAGCCCCTGGCAGCATCAATCTATTTCAAGAGGATGATGGACATGGAAGATGCTTCTCACAGAGTTGGTTAGTCCTTTGGGCAAGAAACTGTTCTTGTCTGAACTGTTTGATATTATGCTATATGAACTGGATGTGCAGGACACACAGAGAAATGATTGCTGAACTTGCCTAATGGTGAGATCATCCTTCAGGGTTCCTGCTTTATGAAAGAATCTGCCAAACATTCTGCAGGACACAGAAGAAAGCAACTAATGGACTTTGCCCTTTCAAGGCAGAACAGATCTTCAAATTTCCTGCTTCATGAAAAAATCTGCCAGAAACTGTGGATCTTTGGGCTGAAAATGGGTACTCCAATATTACAGAATAACTTTGGGTATCTGTCCAGGCTGCGAGATGTGTCTGTCAATTCTAGAGTTTTGGAAGTTGGTTACAATGTACTTCCTGTTTACAAAGGTAGTATTATATCCTTCTGAGGTCTTTGATGGATTTGAAGAATAGATAGTTATAGTTTTCCTTAGTTATGATAAAAGATGAAGTAAATATAAATATTGTAACTGTAATTCTTGCTTTATAACTGTTTTGTTATATGTAATTTTACTATATTAAAGTTAAAATCTTCCTTTTTATTTAAACAGAAAAGGGGTAATGATGTGGGAGGTCTTTTGTATATGTTTTGCTTTTACTGGTTAATGAATAAAGAAGCTGCTTTTGGCAAATGACTTAAAAGAATTTCACCAGGCTTTAAAATATATATGGAGAGAGTAGGCAGAGTCAGTGAGAAGCCATGTAGCTCCACAGGTGACAGATGCTGGGCAGAACTTTAGCTGTTAAGCTACAGCCAGTAATAATACACAGATTAATAGAAATAGTTAATTTAAGATATCAGAGCTAGCTAGCAATATGCCTAAGTGACTTACCAAGTAGTGATTTAAATAATATAGCTTCTGGATGATTATTTCAGGAATCTGGATGGATGGGAAACAAACAAGCTGTCTCCATCAACAGTTTCCTTTACTGTTAAAGAGGATTAAGCCAGAAGGCTAGTCAATTTAGATAATCAATACAGAAACTAAAGCAGTACACTTCCATCTATAGAGTATACGGAATTCATAAATGGAGACAAGGCTGGGTCACATGTGGACATAGTGTACCTAGTTCCAGGAAAGAAAAAAAGAAACACTAGTGGGAAGGGGGAGGAGGACAATAAAAATATCTGTACCAGATCACCATATTACTTATAGATGATTTAATTTTACCTGGTTATAACTCATGATAAGAGAGAAAGAGAGAGAGAGAGAGAGAGAGCGCTTAGGCTGGGTTTTTTGTGTTGTGTCCTGCATGAACTGTTCAGTCACTTCTATGTAATGATAAGATTAGAGCAGAAAACACCCCATTCCCTGCATATAAGCAGTAGTGTTTATTGTGAAACATATCACATGAACTATACTAGACCTCACAGCATCTTACTGTCTCATACCCTTGAGTGCTGGAGTCACAGATGTGACGCACATTACCCAGCAATTTACAGTGTTTCCTGGTCTGAGTATTGGTTTTCTCTGACTCTGTCTTCTGTCAGGCTCCACCTCCTGGTAGCACCAATTAGTTAATAGTACCTAAATCCACTGTGATTGAGACCCTGCAGAAAAACATCCACTAAAACTCTTCAGATCCTTCCTTCCTTCCTTCCTTCCTTCCTTCCTTCCTTCCTTCCTCATCTTTTTCCCTAACCCCCTCTATCTATCTTTGTTGTTGAGACAGGATCTATATGTTTGGATGTCCTGAAACTTGATATATAAATCAGGCTGACCTCAACCCCACAGAAATCCTTCCACCTCTGCCTCTCAAGTGATGGAATTAAATTCAGGTATCATGAAACCCAGGTCTCTCTTCTTAAAAAAATGCAAACTTTTTAATGAAGTACAATCTTTCTTCCAGTTAGCATTACTTAGTTTTTTTTTCTTTAAGCAGAAAAAAATAAATAAATAAAGACCATTATCTTTGTCTTGAGATTGGATATTTGTGTAAATGTTTTCATTAAATTTATTCTCATACTCTAATCTCCCTGATATACCTACCTAATTAAAAAGGAGATAAGAAGAAATGAAATGCAGTTAAGGGAAAAGAGAGGAAAATAAATGAGAAAGAAAAGTAGAGAGGAAAAAGAAAGAAAAGAACAGAGAAGAAAATGGACATTGGAGCTGCATAAAGGGCTTACCCAGCAGGTGAGACCACTGGCTTGGCTCTGAGACATGAATTCTATTTTTGAACAGGGACCCTGAAACTTTTTAATCAAAAGCTAGAATTTCCATTCCTTAAGTTAGTTTCTTTGTTAGGGTTGCTGTTGCTGGGATGAAACTCCATCACCCAAGGCGAGGTGAAGAGGAAAGAATTTATTTGTCTTCCACTTCTACTTTACTTCATCACTGTAGGGAGTCAGGACAGGAATTCAAGCAGGGCAGGAACATGGTGGCAGGAGGTGAACAGAGGCCATGAAGGGTGCTGCTTACTGGCTTGTTCAACATGACCTACTCAGCCTGCTTTCTTCTATTTTTTTTTTTTACTTTTCATTTCAAAACCATCATTTTATTCACATTCTTTCACAAGTGATCTGAAAATCACATTTTTGTTGTTTGTTATTTGACAATTTAACAAAAAGGACATGTGCATAATGCATTCATATCACTTTCTTTTTTACACACTTTTTCTTATCTCCCTTTCAACCCTAACCTGCACACACACACATGCACACACCATATACACCACATGTACACATACCACATACATACACACAGAGACACATGTGCACATACACATCACATATGTAAACACAGAGAAATACACACACACCACATACACATACATGCACATCACATACATACACACAGAGAGATACACACACACACCACATACACACACAGACAAACACACATACACATACACACACACACTACACATAAACATACACATATACCATACATGTTGGGCCAAAATTATCTCAGGGCTCTTACCTCAATGCCTATAGGACAAAAAAATAGCCTGGCTCGAATTCAGGGTGTAGACTTTGGGGCATGTAGGACAGAGAAAAGCCTGGCTTGAGTTTGAGTGAGGATGAGAGAGCAAAAACTAGATAGATGCCCCTCCAGCCAAGGAGAAGGTTGGGCTGTCTCTCGTTGGATGGAGGTACCCTTACGTCACAGGATGACATTTAATCTTTGTAAGTGGATACTCACAGTAATAAACTGAGTTCCTGCTTTGACTCGACTCTATCACATTCTGATTGTCCTGCACTGTAGGGCTGCGGGAATGGGCAGATAGTGCACTCACCTTTCCCTGGGGAATAGGAGGCTCAAGAAAGCCTAGCACACACGCACACACACACACACACACACACACACACACACACACACACACACACCACATACCTCATACATACACTCACACAACACATACACACGCACCACACATAAATACCACATAAATACACACACAACTACACACATACCACATATGTATATACACACACATGAAGATACACAACACATATATACATACACATGCACATTCTTACCACATGTACACACACATCACATAAATATACATAAATACACACACATATACAGAGACACACATAACATATACATATACACATGCACACACACACATACACATCCTTAAAGCCATCACTGTCACTGAGAGATGGTTAGGAAGTATCGAGGCTGTGTTTTAAGATGTACTCACTCCAAAAGCCGCATTTCAGTGTACAAATCTGAGAACTTTTTATCAACTTGGATACATCGCTGCATCTTTCTTTGCTATTTTTTAACTTTCTTTGTATTTATTCTTTGTGTCTTTCACATCTCACATCTTGATCTCATTCATTTCCCCATCCCTTGATATCTGCCCTCCGCCCTTGCAATCTCTCCCCTCCCCCAGGAAAATAAAATGAAATATAAGAGAAAAAAAAGGAAAGAAAGAAAAATCTCATCGTGAAAGTTTTAGTTTGAAACAGTGAGTCACACACTTTACCCTTTGATCAGAACATCTTTACTTGCAAGTGTTTATTGCAAAGAGTCATTGTTCTTTTTCGAGACCTCTGGTTTCTGCTATGCTTTCCATGCTTGGCCCTCACTAAGACTCCTCCTGGATATCCTGCTGTTGCCCTGTGTATTGGAGATCTTGCAGCTTTGGATCTGCAGGACAAGACCCTTCACATGCTAAAGCAGATCATAGATGGCGTGGATGTTGGGGTGAACTAACTCATAATCATAATTCTGGACCTGGGTGGTTGTAGGGTTGGTCAGTCCACCAGCTCCCCTTCTCTCCATCATCACCAGGGTGAACTTTCCAACATTGCCCTGGCTAGTTCACCCCTTACAGCCGGTGAGCAAGGACCAGGGATAGTTCTCCTGCTTTCTTGCCCTCACGTTCTATTCTCCCACACTCATACCATCAGGGCCAGCTCTACTACTTTGCCCAGGTTAGGTGCAGGAACCACTTTCTTGAGTGATCCAGCTCAGGAGGGATAGTGACAGCTCTACAGCACTATGGCATCTGGGCCAACTCTCTCATTTGCCACAGGCTGCGATAAGGGCAGGAAGTAGCCTGCTTTCATATGGAATTCAAGACCTCCACCTAGGGGTATTCCTACCCATAATGGGCTGGCATTTCCACACCAATAACTAATTGAGAAAATGCCTTATAACTGGATATTATGGGGGCATTTCCTTAATTGAGGTTTCCTCCTCTCAGATGGACTTTAGCTTAAATGAAGCTGACATAAAACAATTCAGCATAGATAAGCAAGAGAGTTCTCAGAGATAATTTCATTATCTGCTTTAAAAAATAGAAAGAATATTCTATTATCTGCCAGCAACATGGGTAAGGAATATGAATGCTATTAATTGGAGGACTTTAAATATTAACTTTTCAGGAAGGGCATAGAAAGTATAACTGTGTTCACTATGGGAGAAGTGACAGTAGACTGTTGTTGGTGTGTTTTACTATTTGACTGTCCGGCCTCAGCTTGGCTTGTTTTAAGACAGCTTTTCTTAACTTATAAATTATCCCTCGGCCCTTTGCCTCTGGGCTATTATCTTTCTCCATTTCTGTGTAACTTTCTTTCCTTCTTTACCCATATCTGGCTATGTAGATGAGTGGCTGGTTCCTTCTTTTCTTGCTCCTTCTTCCTCTTTGCTCATTTTCTCCTCCTATTTGTTTTCTCTGTCTGCCAGCCCTGTCTATCCTTTTTCTGCACCTATCAGCCATTCAGCTCTTCATTAGACCATCAGGTGTTTTAGACAAGCAAAGTAACACAGGTTCATAGAGTTAGACAAATGTAACATAAAAGAATGCAACACTTCTTTGCATAATTAAACAAATATTCCACAGCATAGGCAAATGTAACTCATCTTTAATTAATATTCTACAGCAGTTGTTATTATTCAATTGTTCCTTTATCATGATAGCATAAAATTTGCAAGTCATTGTGATCAAAGGTAAAAATACAGGAATAATAGGTATGGAGGTGGAGTCTAAAAGTACTCAGGTACTATGACATCCCAGGTCCTCGTACACTTTATGCACATTTTTTCTTTCATTTTTTTAAGGTAACACATGTATACACTGAAATTGCACAATCAATAATGCTAAATATCATTTCTTTTCATGGATAGACTATAATACTATACAGTATTATAATAGGATAATATTCATTCTACTATTACCAAGCATTTATGGTAATTATTAATAAAATATATTTTAAAGAGAGCAATAAAGAAAATAGTAATATTGTTATTGTTTAGGTATTAATAAAAATGAACATTTCTTTTTCAAAATTGTGCATCTTGTTATAGTAGGATGTAGGAACCAATACAGTACATATAATAATGCATATATAGTTCTTTGGTCATTCTCTTTCATGTGATGGGTATTTAAATAGTACTTTTTCATTAAATAATGGAAACCACAACTCACTATAAAATTTTCTCCCTCTGTATTGTATATATTATTTGTCTCTATAAAAGCCCTTCTTTGTCTTTATTCATAACTAATATCTAATTTACCAATTTAATACAACTCCAAGGATTGCTATTTCTGCACATCCTTTCACTGGCATCGTGCCCTAACTTGCACGCCCTCTGTGCACATACAAGACATATACTTGTATTCAAAGAGCTAATTATGCTCATTTCTTTTTTCAATTTCTAAAATCTTCATTTTTCCGAACCACAACCAGTAATATCACAAGATTTATTCTTAACAGTTAGATAATGTGAATTATATGTTTCCTCAGCAAAACCAGCATTCAGGCATTTAAAAAGGAAAAAGTTTAAGCAAGTTATTGTTATCCACTAATTATATATGCAGGCATCAGTAACTATTAGCCTCCTAGCTAGTGGCTTTCCTACAGACTCCATTATCTGTGACAGGGGCATGGCAGAGCCAGAACCTACTAAAAGACTCTGAGTGCAGACTTCACTCAGGTGCTCAGTCATCTTTCTTTTTAGAATTCATTTACCTGACCCTTTCCCTAAACTCCAGTCTCACTTTTATTTTAGAAAATTATTTATTTTTTCTTAAAAATTTCTGGAAGTAAGCTTTTACTATTTCTCAATTTTGCTTATTTCTTTTGTCTTATTTCTCAAGAACTGTGCAATCTGAGGCACAGCCCTAGTATTTCCTGAATACCCAAAACAGAAATCTGACCCATTCTTTCATTAACCTGGTATACTAAATCATTAATTTTATTTGTTTTCTAGTTAAAAAACAAGTTCCTTATCCCTCGTTTTACTTTTTTCTCTTCTTTTTTCTCTTATTGAAAATGCACCTTTCCCCCACAATGTATCCTGATTATAGCGCTGCACGTTTCTACTCTTCCCACTCCTCCTCAGCCCCACTGCCATTTGCATCTACCCCATTTCTGTCCCTCTCTAGAAAACAAACAGATCTCCAAGGGATAATAGTAAAATAAAATAAAATAAAATAAAATAAAAATGTACATATCTGAATAAGAAAAAACAAAAGAGCAGAAGGAAAAGAGCTAAGGAAAAAAAAACATAAATAGACAGAGAGACCCACTCTTTCAAACACTCAGGAAGCCCATAAAAATCAGAAGTCATAATATATATATGCAAAGGACTTTTTGGGTAAAACCAGAAAATGTAAATAAAATAAAAATAAAAAATATAGTAGAATTAAAAAAAAAAAAGAAGCCCCGCCTTGACATCATGAGACAGGAGCCTCCACGGATGCCATGGAGTCACCTTCATGCTATTGCTGATTGGCCAAGTTCGAAGCAGTGCTACAATGACCCTTCATCGTTGGGCCAACATAGTTTGGATTTTCTGATCTCTGTGTCATCTGTGGTCTCATAGGGTCCCACCACAACTTTGATTATTGCCTTCATGGTCATTGGAACACATGTTTTCTTTAGCTTCTTGCTTACTTCACCCAGTAGTCTTGATTGGACAACATCTGTGTTAGTCCTGGTTCCATCGTTCTCAGTGCTCTTGCTCATTGACAGATTCCAGCTATCTGGGATGGTCTGGACCTCATTTTCAGCAGTAAAGAGTTTTCGAAGAATATATCCTTATCTTCTATTGGAAATCACATTGTCATTTTTTCCCTCTCTCCCACATGATAAACACAATCCTTAGCATGTAGTAGATGTTCAAAAGGTTTATTTAATTTAACCCAGAATATGACAATGTGGCTTTTTCCCCCTTAGGAGATAATGTCTTTCTAGAAATAATTAAGTTACAGGAAAACGTTTAGAGAGAACAGTGATTTAACATGTCCAATGTCCTTATAAAAGTAAGTAACTTGATCACACACTTTTCCATAGCTATGGAAAAACACCTAGACCATATCCTTCCCATCCGGCCATCACTCTGATTTCTGATTCTAAGTTTCAAATCTGTGATGCAAAACTCTCAGTTAATTAAATCACCCAGCCTATGGCACTTTTGTATGGAAGCTCTATCAAAGTAACAAAATGTGTATTTTCTCATATGTGTAACAGAAGCAGCCATACATCCTCATAGAGTTTGAGCATTAAAATCAGAGAGTACTTGCAAAATCCTTACCAAACTCAGGGATTTTGGAGACCACTGTCACTGTCATCATCTGAGGCTTCCTTGAGTCAAGAATGGATGCCTTGCTAGTAATTGCTGAGCTCTCATTTCTTTTTTTTTTTTGAGCTCTCATTTCTTAATCTTCTTATTGAGGTGTTCTTTTAAACTAGTGTTTCTTTGTTAAAAGATTATCGTTCCTTTTACATTTAAAAAATATGCTCTCATATGATTAGGTTCTGAACTTTTATGCCTAAGATGAAGTCTATAATCCTAATTATACATAGAACACACTCCAGGAAATGTCAGGGAAGAGGCATTTTAATAATTTCAGTGCATCAGTTACCAAATGATATGTTCTTAATTGTTTTATACTCCTGTTTAAAAAAAATCTCTCCAAATAGTACTTTTGAAGAGAGTGGGCCCCATTTATTACTGAAAATCATTTAGTCTGATGAAAAAGAACTGGTTCAGGTACATTGAAGATGTGCTATCAAAGATTCCTCTAATATTACTAAGAGTTATCATTATAGATGAAGATTAAAGTATATTTAAAGGAGTGCAATAAAGAAATGGGCAATATCCTGTTTCAGATCTTAATAAAGTGACCTATTTTTCTAAAATTGAAATAAAAGTGTATTTTAGATATAAAGCCATGCAAGTGTTCTAAGAAAAATTTATCTATCATTTCCATCATCTAGAAGGCCAAAAATATTCTTCTACCAAAATTATAACTTTAGAGGGAAGCTATAATGGTGACATTAAGAATTTTCCCCAAAGGTTATGGTTCTGATGGAAAAAATTCAGTTGGTCATCTATAGACAATCCCTTTCACATGGCCAAGGTTTACAAAAGTTTTGCTTTTAGGCTAACATCATTTACTCATCTTACACAATCATAGACCAGATTTACAATACAGTGTTTGTTGAGTCATGGCCCAGCTGTTGGACGTGGAGAAGTTCATTCTGGGCATGAAATTTAGTACTGTATTGGAGGCTTGTCTTATCCAAAGGCATAAGTTATTGTTGCCGTTATCATTTGCATGTTTCAATAAGCATCATGAGCTATTTTCCCTGCTGTGGACATGGAAATCATGCCTACCCTGTTTAACTAGGCTTGCTCTAAGTAATGAACAGGAGAACATATGTAACACACATGAAACAGTCATGTAATCACTAGTACGTACACATTGTCAAAGAACAATCTACGTTTGGCCTTGTTATGCTCAATGCCAACCTAAGTCTCTGGTTGCTACCATTGTGAGAATGAGAAAATATTACAGCAAGAGATTTTTTTTTTTTGGAAGTTTTCATGAAGCCACATTAGAAGTTGATATGGCAGAAAGCCTAATTTCATGGGTTTTGGTTATCTCATAAAATAATTATTATTTTCATTGAAAATGAACTGTTTTGTCACTATCAGAACTGTTGGAACCACTTGGAGTCCTGGCCTCCAGCTGCTCTTTCCCTCTAGTGACCTTTTCTTGCCTTTTTGATTTGAGCTTTTGAGAGCTGTGTCAAAGTTGTTTACCAACCCTGCTTCCTGAGCACGCATTGCCCTCCCCTTGATGGTGGATCAGGTGATGAGGTCTTCTCCTGTTTGTCCACCTGGATGTATTAGGTATAAAACCTCTGTGGTGCTCTTCAATAAAGGGCTTCTTCTACCATCAGCAAGAGAGGTGTATGCGTGTTCAATCCTGATGTCCTTTGCTCAGTTTCGGTTCCAGGCGGTGCAGGCAGGCGCGACACAGAACCCTTGAGTGCACTGCATAGTTTATATATGTATTTTATACTGAAATAAAAATTGATCACTATACATATTAAAATCCATGAAGACCTTATTTTCATTAATTGTGTTTCCTTCTAACGAATATGAACCTTATTTCTGTGTTTGGACTCTAGAGATTTGGAACAGCGGAAGTCAAGATGGCTGAAAATGAAGGACAGAAAACTAAAATAAAATTCTTAATTTGTGAAATGGGTTAAAATGAAAATAAAATGACTTCCATTATGTCTCACTTCCTTTATTTGTTACAATAAGGTATCAGTATATACTTCTCTCACTGGGTGGAACACATATTAACTTGATAATGATTATAACATGCTGTGAAATTTAAAGGCCTTTTATAGATTGCTTTTTGAATACAGCTCTGGAGTTGTGCATAGGTGGTCCATTTTAGAGATCACCAACACAAGATTCCATGTACATTCCATATTAAGATGCCCCAGGTTATAAGATCCAGTTTAATGGCTTTAAATTCTAAAAAAAAAAATAAAATAAAATGTTACCCTTTTACAAGATATCAAGAACTAAGAATATTTATTAAAATATCCAATGTGTGTATATATGTGTATATGTGTGTGTGCATGCATGTGGATGTGACTGTGTCTGTGTATGCGTATATATGTGTGTGCATGCATGTGTGCATGTATATGAGTGCACTTGTGTGCATTCACATGTGTTTGTGTGTGTATCAACATGTATGTTTGTGTATATGTGAATGCCCACGTATGTACATATGTGTGAATGTGCATGTATGTGCAGATGTGTGAATGCCTATATATGTGTGTTCATGCATGAATGTGTGAACATGTATGTGTGAGTGTGTGTGCATATATGTATGGATATGTGCCTATGGGTGGTGTGGGACAATTCTTTATTCTGTCAATTATATTTTAAATAAACTCTGATTGGCCAGTAGCCAGGCAGGGAGTGTAGGCGGGACAACCAGACAAGAAGTAGAGGTGGGGCAATGAGAACAGGAAAATTCTGGGAAGGAGGAAGCCCATTCCTCCACCATCCTGCCCAGACACGGAAGAAGGAAGATGTGATCTGCCCTGCTGAAAAAGGTACTAACTGAGCCATGTGGCTAACATATACTAGAATAATGGGCTAATGTAAGTTACAAGAGTTAACAAGAAACCTGAGCTAATGGGCCAAACAGTTTATAACTTATGGAGATCTCTGTGTGATTTTCTTTGGGATTTACTGGCTGTGGGAACTGGGCAGGACAGAAATCCCAAAAGCAGGCCCTCATGTTACATAGGGGTGTTTATATGCATGAGTGTGCTTGTGCATATGTGTTCATGTATGTGTGTATGTGCACATGAATGTACTTGAGTATGTCTATGTCTGTGTGTATGTGTTCCCACGTTCAAGATAAGGTCCTATAAAAACGCAAAGAACCAGAATATAAAAAGGAAGGAGCATGGCAGAAACTACTGAGAAGGGAAAGAGATATAGTATCATGTCTTCCCTCATATGACTGAGAAGTGAAAGAGACATGTTTTCCCTCATAATTGATTCAAGATTTAGGTAAATATTTGCAAATGTATGCATTTATATACAACATGAAAGCTAAAGAGAAACTATTTGGGGGTCAAAGAAGTAAAGGACAGTTGGGGGAGAGTATTATCAAAGCATTATGGGATGCATGTTTGAAAATGTCATCATGAACTTCATCATTTTGTTTGCTAAATAAAATACAATAGTAAAATTATAGCTAGTGAGCTTCTTGGTGGATGACCATGTTGTGAGGCTGGGAACACTGTGTGTCTTATGAATGCTCCTCAGCCTCTCCTGTACTCACACCTCACCCAATGGTGTCCATTCACCAGGCGACTCCTTTGCACCTTTGGAATAAACTCATCGCACAGTGCTTTGCCAAACTACATTAGGCAAACCTTAAGGGAGACATGTTGTAGTTCATATGTCAGAAGCTTGGAATATAACCTTCTACCAAAGAGATCCAGAATTCCAAATGCTGTTACAAAGTGCTACATTGTGGATGTTTTATCTCTCCAAAGTCATGCTGAATTTAAACGCTAAAGAAGCAATATTGGGAGACTGATTGGTGTTAGGTCCTGAGCATGCTCACTCCTTAGGAAAGAGGCTTTTCAGGCACATAAGGAACAGTGAGTGGGCTCTCACCAGACATTGGATCTTGACCTATGACCTCCTCACTTCAAGGACTCAGTACAAATGAATTTCTGTCCTAGGACAGTCTGTCACAGTTATGCAAGTTGATGAGGAAACCCAGGAAAGCATTTATGGTGCAAAACAACTTTGTCTCCTCCAATTTCCATGTCTTCCCAAATGTCAGATGAACCAGTTCTCAGCAGAGAGCAGGCACATCTGGAATTTGCTGAACACATGTGATGGTCAAGGATAATAAGCACCGCAGCCAGTGTGCTTTGAGAATGATGCACATGCCCATAAAGTGAGATATTTATTATATTTGGAACTCTAGCAAAAACTGATATTGTCATTCAAAAATAGTACTGTCTCTGTTACAGCTTACAATGTTATTAAAATATTTCCCATTACCATCTTCCTACAGGGCAGAAATAAATAGACAAGGAAATAAGTTCTCTCAGGAATTTTCTTTTCTCATTTCAATGGAAAATTCACAGTTATTATATGAAATGTGTTTGTTTTCTGTTCAAGCTGGTATGTTTCTTACCCCAATTCATTGACAACCTTTCTATGGACTTCATGCCTAACTGCATATCCTAAGGCCACAATAATTTACATATCCACTACCTATAACAGAGGTTGAAAGTTAAATTGTGCTTGTTAAAAGAAAATAACAAAAGGGTATGCCACTGCCATACTAATTCTATGGTCATGATCTATACCTGGCTATTCTCTTCATACATCATATTTGTCCTTCCAGAAAGATCAAAGCATTCCCAAGAGTACCCTATGAGAGATGATGATAATGTGACCACTATTAAGAAAATAGAGGGCAAGAGTGTGTCTGCATATCCTGCCTATACCTTCCTACCCATTTCTAAATGTCTGATACATGTCTATGTATAAAAATTGCTTAAAACCTCCAAGTGAATGTCTTCATAAAAGAAATGCAAATTATCTGATATTTGAGAGGTAAGACACTACATTGAATTCATATTCTTCCTCTAATTACTTTAAACTCATTTTCTATTTGTCACAAAATTGCATCAAGCCATTTATTTATTTATTTATTTATTTATGCATTCATTTTCTGTTATTCTCGGTAGCAAAATCATTTTGTTGATAATCAAGTCCTTAGTACATAGGACAAGTTGGCCTGGAAGTCACTAGGTATTAGAGCTCACCTTAAACTTGGGGTCCTCCTTTTTTGTCCTCTCAACTTCTGGAATTATAAGTATGTGCCTTTGAAAAATCTATGGCTTAAATTTCATTATTTTTAAAGTCCTTTTTAATGCTTTCAACTATGCTATCTGCCATAATATGAATACTTTGAACCAAAAGCTTTGTCTTATTTATCTTTGCAACAACAATACTTAGGAGATCACCTGACATTTTAGGTTGACATTCAAGCTGTTGAGTGGGTGAAAAAAATCAAAGAAAGAGAAAGTGAATGACTGAACCTGTCTCACAGGCATGATGGGTATTGTGTCACTATAACAAGCTAGCCTTATATTTGATTCCAGTCACCTATACAGCTGAGAATCAGTGTTGCCTATGAGAAGATGGATGGAGGTGGGTGGTCCTTGGACTTCCCACACGTCAGGGAACCCTGATTGCTCTTTGAGCTGATGAGGGAGGGGGACTTGTTCGGGGGAAGGGGAGGGAAATGGGAGGCAGTGGCGGGGAGGAGGCAGAAATCTTTAATAAATAAATTTAAAAAAAGAAAAAAAAAGTTCAAGCTCATTCTTGGCTACGTAGTGAGTTCAGCTCTATCTCAAAGAAACAAAACAAGGCTGGGGAATCTCTACTGAGTTGGAAGCCAGCCTGTTCTATATAGTGAGTTCCAGGACAGCCAGGGCTTCAAGGTGAGATCCTGTGTCAAAATACAAACAAACCAATAAATAAATAGAAATAAATTATGAAACCAAACAAAAAAAACCAGCCTACGTTCAGGAAGTAATAATAATAATAAATGCATTTCTATGCGTGTTTTCATATAGAGAGGAATATTGCATAGCAGATTGCTGAGGGATGTATAAACTCTCTGTAGTTATTTTCTGTAATAAGTATATTAATTTTAAAATTAGAAAAATAAAAATGTATCTCTAAATTTAAATTTAAAAAAAGAGAGAGAAGATGGAATACATTAAGTTTATTGATTGGAAACTGAAACAAAAGGAGGAAAAAAATTCCAGAAAGAAAAAAACACATAAACTAAGCAAATTTATGGGGAAAAGATATCCAATCCAAGACACAGAAACCTGCAAATTTATGGGGAAAAGATATCCAATCAAAGACATAGAAACTTGCTGAGAAGAGAGGTCAAATATTGTAGGAATAAAAGCTTTTTGTCCTGATGAAAATGGAGTTAAGACAATAAGTGGAAAGTGTGGTCACAGACTAATAAATGGACATACATCACACACACACACACACATGCATGCACACACACATAGCAGGTTAGAAAGAACATCTGGGGAGTGGCTTCTATTACTTAATCTGTTACTGTGTAATTTACTATCAGTAACCACTCAGGTTATATACCTAGGCATGGGACAACTTGGTCTTCTGCTCCCAGTCTTAATAGCTACTGTCAACGTGTAAGCCACACGGGGGTTCATTATAGTAGTGCCATGCAACTCAACTATCCCTTAGATAAACTAGTCCCGTTCAAGGCTTCCTGGGTGTCCTGCTTTAACATTTTTCAGAGCATTCCAACTGTGCCTCTGTGGCTTCCATGAGATAACCTGACATTGATTTTGTTTCCCTGGAGGCCTGAGCTGGTGAGCTCATGATGCTGCTGCTACTCTCCATTTTGACCACAATAAAGATAACAAAATTCCTGAGTCAAGTCACCAGTCTCATCCGAGAGTGATGACTGTAGATAGCTCTAGATGTACCACAGTAAAAGGGAGAAGACACTGTGGAAAATGTGCTGCGGGAGGTGGGCCCTTTTCAACCAGGTCTACATTCTACCTATGTCACGAAGTAAATAATTAATACTACAGGAAAGAAAAAGCAAGTGTATGAGGAAAAAAATGAGTAAAGTTTAAAAATTAGAAAGAGGACAAATGATTGTCAAAGTTTCCATAAAGGAAATATTAAGTTGAGGTGGGAGGAGGTGAACAAAAGCCATCTCTGAAGGATGATAGCAGAGACAGAAACTTTATAATTATTTGAAAAATGATTGCACCTTGTCAAGAAAGAATTAAAAGAAAGAAGTCAAGTGTTTACCTGGTAATCATGTTGTGAGAAGTATGATTATAAAATTACTAGAGATAACTCTGAAAGACATGTTGGCAATCATTCAGCTTTGAAAGATTAAATAGAAGTTTTGGAGGTGGGATAATGGAAAATGATTTGAAAGAAATATAGTTCACCTGGGAAAAAGAGGATCCAAATTGATGGTTTTATTTAACAGAATTAAAGTAATAAAAATGATATGAACCCTATGTATAAAGGAAAGGACTCTTGGAGAAGGCATGGATAAAGTCATGAAGAAGGGACCGTGCGGAGTAGGACTGAACACGTGATGACAGGGCTCGAGTGTTAGGCCTGGGCAATTGCCTGCTGTGCTTCCCTAGCCACATGAGAACATCTGCTGGGTCATCCCTAACTGGAAGAGTACACAGGCTGTAAAGTGGCCAGACATAGGCCCCATGGAGGGAAACAAAATGCACAGATGCCGAAAAATATCTCTGGCCAAATAAATGACAAGCAGAGAGAAGCACACTCAGTCAACCTGCTCAGTTACATCATCTTTGAAGATTAAAAAGGGAAAGAAGATCATATAGTTGCTGCGATAAGGAGGGGAAAATCTATTTTCCCCACGGGACACACTTCTACAGAAAAGCTGGTTACTCTATCAGTTGAAGACTGCTGTTTAATCAGATACAGGGTTTGACACTGATAGCAGTGTATAGGCTAAGGCAAAAGCCAAGGAACTCTAGAGCACTGTGCATTATGGAATGGTGTGTACCTCACTCACATGCAATGTTTTGGTAGCTTAGAGACTAATATTATGGAAAACACAAAATACTCAGAAGCTCGAAAAAATGTAATGCAGAAGAAAAAGGAGAGAGGTCACTGGAGACACATGTCCAGTTGAATGTCATGAGTAACGTGCCTTTTGCAAGTGGAACAGCCAAAAACTGTCAAAGATGCAAAATAACTAATATTAATGTACATTTTCAACAGGATAAGAGCATTTAAACAGAAATGCTAACTCTCAGAAAGAGAACATTCCAGCAAGGAGCAGCTCTTGCCCAGGGAGGTCTTGTTCTTCTTACTGAAGCACCATTTCAGCTGCTTAAACCACTGAACCCAGTGACCTCCATAGACCTGACTCCTAGAGCCTCTTTTCCAAACTTGCTTTTTTTAGCCAATACTGAAAATAAACTGACAGGCCTCTATTTTATCAGAACTCTTTTTAAATTGGGTTTTCTTTTCCCTGTTGTTGAAAGGCCTTAGTGTGCTAATTCACATGATGCTAATAAAACTCAATGGGATTTCCCCCTCAGGAAACTGCACACTATGCTAGGAGAAAGGCCTTTGCTAAGTTGGGATTTTCAGCAAATCAGCAAGTGGCTGGTCTGAGAGGTTGGGCCTTGCCATTGTATTAAGATCAAACCACAGACATATCTACAGAGTGTCTTGTAAGTGTACCTGTGAGGCTTTTCTGAATAGAAAGCTCAGGTATAACCCTAGCTTGGACCCTATGTGTTGTTAAACATAGTCATAAAACAAAATCAAAGCCGGTGATACAGTTTATTTCCCTGTCTTTGTTTGAGAAGCCGATTTTAACATTTACTGGGCGATTGACCACGTGTGTCCAACAGCACTTTGCTCTTAACCTTATTCTGTATTAGAGTTGTAAGACAACTCAATCATTTTTTGTGCCATGTGTAGCTCACAGTTTTGCACTTCAGCATGGAAGACAGGTCTATAGACCAGTATGTATTTAATTAATTCTGGTTTTTGTTGATTTGTTTATAATTCTAGACAAGCACTCTACCACTGAGCAATTGTCTAGCCCACATTTTGTTAATTTCAAAGCATATATTTTCTTTATATTTAGTTACCTCTAACACCAAGACATCCATGGTGATACATGCCCATAATCCCAATACTTGGCAATCTGTTAGGGAAAAGCAGCTTGTTCTCTGCAGAGCTATAGGGAGGGAAACTAAATGAAATGCTGGGAAGAAGAGGAAGAGAGAGATGCTATGGAGCAACCACCAGAGTCAGACATACCGAAACTTTGCTGGTAGGCTATGACCTCATGGTGATATATAGATTAATAAAAATAGGTTAAATTAAGATGTAAGGGTTAGCCATTAAGAAGCTACAGCTAATGGGCCAAGCAGTGATTTAATTAATATAGTTTCTGTGTGATTATTTCGGTTCTCGGTGGCCCCCGGGACAAACAAGTGGCTCTCCCCCAACAGATTGGCACCCACATTCCCAACTAAATCCATGTAAAATCTGAAAGAGCTTGAAAAGAAATTCTAGACATAAATAATAAATAAATAAATAAATACAGAGTTTAACACAGCTTCTTACTGTTTGTTGGCGGCATGCTGCAGCTCCTTTAAGAGAGATTTTCCAGATTTGGCCTTAGCAAGAGAAAAACCTCACTGTTTTGAAATGCTGGCTTTCTGGGTTGTTCTGCCAATCCAACCTCTAGCTCTTTCATGCCAGAGGTTCAGACGCATAACATATGAATGGGGTTTGTGAGCTGCATGCTTTAACTTGCTTGATGGAAACGTGGACCTGCTTTGGGACTGGAACTGGGGTGGTGTGCGTGGCTCAGTGGTGCAAGCAGCGCCACTATACTGGACTTGCTGAGCTAGCAGGCAGTACCATATATATCATAGTAATAGCACAGCTTAAGTTTTAGACTGCATAGCAGGCAGACAATAGCATATATATTATAGTAATGGCACAGATTAAATTTTAAGAAGCACTTAGCATTTTAAAAAGTGCTCCCAGACAGTAAATAATTACAGATATGCAATAAAGACAAATCCAAATAAAAAATACCTATAAATGGGTCACAGTGTTGGATAAATGTATGTAGGCTTAAAAGAGAGAAAAAAATATAGATAGTTAAAAAAAAGTAAATTGTTTTAAAAAATGTCTTTAAAGAGACAGAATACAGACAGTCATAGATTAAAAGGATTAAAAAAACACAAGCCACATAAAGATAGAATATACACAAAGAGTCAGGATTATGTATATTATTGTGTTATCTTTAACTTTTTTGACTGTGAATGAGCTAAGTACAGAGAGTCATTTTTATTATATTGGCTGCTAAGCTAAACCAGAATGTATATTATATTTGGCTCTAAGACTATGTTGGAAAAAAGGTTTTTTTTTTTCTTTTCACAAAAGATGAGAACCTGTGAATTGCTTCCAGACCAATGTGGTTTGGTAGACTACATCCCTCTGAAAGGTCTCCATGAGCATCCTCAAAAAATTACTTCACCAAACTGCTGATAAACCTAGCACACTGGATACACCATAAAGACCTAATTGATAGTGCCCCCAAACAGCAGAAAGCAGTATGGACAGAACTATTCCCATATTCCCACATATTGTTTATTATTGTTTACATTTAAAGGGGATATACTATAGAGATGGATAATATATATTGGTATGGATTATGTTTTATTGATACAACTTTAAGGTCAATTTTGTCATAATGTGTATATGTATTTCTGTTCTTGATTATGGTATTGTGTGCAGTTCATTTAGAAATGTAATATAAAATTAAAAATATAAGTTAATAGATACTCATCTATAATAGTCAAGCTTGTAGTCATGTTAGTTAGATTTTCTAGATGTATAGAAATATATTTCAGTTGGATAGGAATTCTTCAAATCTTTCAAAGACCTTCAGAATATGACATTTAAAATGTTTTAATAATATAGGACTTTTCATGACAATGAGACATGTCTGTTCTTGGCAGCACCAATTACTTTGAAAGGAAGATGGGTACCAAAGAGGCTCCTTAGCCATTTGGGCAAGAAACTGCTCTTGCCTGGACTGCTTAACTGGAATTGCAGAACCCACAGAAAATAACTGCTGAAAATGCCTAAATCTGAGATAGTCGTTTGGGGATTCTTCTTCATGAAAGAGTCTGCAAGACATTCTGCAGGACATAGAAGAAAGTAACTGACAAACTGCCAATATAGGCAGAACTATCTTTGAAATTTCCTGGTTCGTGGAAAAGTCTGCTGGACAGTATGGGCCTGTAGGCTAAAGATGGATGTCTCAACAGTACAGAAGAACTTTGAGTGACTGTCCAGGTAGTGAGATGTCTTTGTCAATTCTAGAGTTTTGGAAATTGCTTTCAATGTACTTCTATTTACTTAGGAAATATTATATCCTTCTGGAGTCTTTGATGAAGTTAAAGAATTTATAGTTATAGTTTTCCTTAGTTATGATAAAAGATAAATTAAATATAAATATTGTAACTGTAATTCTTGCTTTATAACTGTTTTGTTATATGTAGTTTTGCTATGTTAAAGTTAAAGTCTTCCTTTTTTTAAACAAAAAGGGGGAAATGGTATAGAAGGCCCTTCTGTCTATATGTTGCTTTCATTGGTTAATAAAAGAACTGCCCCAGGCCTATAGCAGAGTTGTAGGGGAACAGAGCTAGGCAAAAAGAAATAAACTAAATGTCATGCTGGGAGAAAGGAGGCAGAGTCAGTTTAAATGCCATAGAGCTGTCAGATACAGACATTATAAAACTTTATCTGGTAAGCCATTGTCACATGGTGATACACAGATTACTAGAAATGGGTTAAGTTAATATAAGAGTTAGCCAATAAGAAGCTAAAGTGCCAAGCAGTGATTTAATTAATACAGTTTCTGTGTGGTTATTTTGAGGCTAAGCTAGCCAGGAGGCCAGGATGAACAAGCGGGCCCTCCTACAACAGCAATCTGATGGTCTCAAATCAAATTTGACACAGGTGTGGGCAACAGTGAGACTATCTCAAAGAAATGAATTAGTAATAAGGAAACAAATAATATTGGCTTGGTGGTTGAAATAACTGGATGTTCTCACAAAAGTCCTATGTTCAATTCTTAGCACCCACATGGTAGTTCACAACCATCCTATCTGTAACTGTAGTTCCAGGGGTTCTGACACCCTTTTATGGCCTCTATTGACACTGCACTCACATGCATTCAGACACATGCTTGAAAATAAATAAAATTAAAAACAAAAGAAAACACCCATTCCAAAAGGCCAGCCCTGAAAACTATATGCAATAAAAGTATATGGATTGAACAGAATATATTTAGGAATATACATACAAACACATACATATAATTAAAACAAAAGAAAACACCCATTCCAAAAGGCCAGCCCTGAAAACTATATGCATTAAAAGTATATGGATTGAACAGAATATATTTAGGAATATACATACAAACACATACATATGCATAAGCATTTGTGCACACATTTTTATATACATATACATACGATATATGTAGATATATTTCTACTGTAATAATTAGTGAAAAACAAGCTCATGAATTTGAAGGAGAATGGTGAAGGGTATATGGGAATATTTAGAAGAGGAAAAGCAAAGAGAGAAATATTTTAATTAAATTATAATCTTAATATAAAGATAATAAAAAAGAAATACGCACTGCATGGATCTTGTTTAAAAAACAAAGAAGTAGAAGAAAACAGAGCTCAGCTTCACGTAACAGCTGCTTGATGAAGGTTCAAACAAATATCACCAAGAAAGAGGCTGAAAGGGAAAGAGTTGCCTCTAGACATGAGAAACCACACAGACATGAAACTTAAAATGATTTTGTAATCCAATGTGGTCATTTATAGCAGACTTTGGGAAATGGTATAAAATGAGCCTGGAAAGCTAAGGTGGATTGATTTGTTCAGTTTCTTCCCGCAGTTTTCTAAGCATCCTTTGGCTACCAATTGCCTGATACCTTGAAGTCTGTTACATTTCCTTTGGGTCTCAGTGACAGTAGGGTTGTATTTATCTTTCTGAGTACCTGCAGTTTTAACTAGTTTATGGGGCTTGTGGAAGCATTAGCAGTACTTAACGTTAAGTTGTCTTGCAAGACAGTTATTGATTTGCTTCTTGGATGGGTGACTTCTGACTCTTGTGAGTAAAAGAAATACACAAAGGTAGAAAATCACAGAGATTTTACAAAGTGATTCTAGCAAAAATGTCATTCTTTGCTTTTCTTTTGTCAATTATCCTCACATTAGCTGATTTTGTTGGTGTCATGTTTTAATTCTTTTCCTTTTTACAGGTGTGTATCTCCTTCTCAACCCTATAAAAGAATGGCTATCTAATATGGTGGAGGGCGTAACCACTGAGTAGCCAAATTCTACTCACACAGACACTCTAGGTAGCGTTGACAAATATTCATTCTATAACCCATCTGGTTTTCACCAAATATCCCCAAAGACTGTATGATAGATATTAGACTACTATCTTTCATTTTGAAACAAATCTAAAACAGAAACAAACACAAAAAACAAAAAACAAAACAAAACAAAACAAAAAAAGAAAACAAAGAAAACCTCCCCTAATGGTTTGGGACTCCAAAGAACATGTTTTTTTTTTTTGTTTTGTTTTGTTTTTTGGGTTTTTTTCTTCTTCTTTTTTTTTTTTTTTTGTATCACAGCCAAAAGTGGGTTATAGAGAGAGCGATCAAGGATGAGGGAGGGAAAAGAGGGGTCCTTCCTGCCCACTTCAAGCCTGTCTGTCAATCTGTCTCATCACTGTGATGCCAGTAGTGTTCCTTTATCCCATCTGTTATCAGTTCCTCCAGTGCACTAAGTACACATCAGGAGATCTAGGCTCCAGTACTGTGAGTTCCCTTCTCTAATTTTCTAAGTTAGGTATCACTCCCCAACTTTTTCCCTAATGATGAAGCCTTGCACTAATAACTTACACATTTTTTGCTTATTTTAGATTGTTATTTTGTTATTTCTCTCATAGGTTACCTACTGAATAATTCTGTACATAGTTAATTATCTTTTGTACAGAATATATATATATATATATATATATATATATATATATATATATATTATGAAATTCTCTCTTGAACATGTTGTTGTAATTTCTAGGACTTGTTTGGTCTCTTATTATGCCCAGATGGCAGAGTCCTCCAAAAACAAACAAGGATACTGAGTCCCATATGTAAAAGCAAAGAGTCTTTATTCTTTTCAAGTTCATACTCAAACTCTCTGTGTGTCAAATGCTTTGGCACTATCAGAGAGCCTCAAGCTCAGTTGGGGTGGATTATTTATAATAGCAGAGGGTGAGATGAGGGAATTCTAAGGTGCAGAACTCCTGATAGGCTGACATCTGTCTCAGGGTGCCCTGGTGAAAAGGGGATGGATGTGTACTGGGCTAAGGGACATCAGGTGATCCTATCTATAATGGTTGGAATGTTGTGTATTTACTTTGCATGCTGATTGGTTTGTTTCTGGATGGTGCCTGGGTGGTCCCATTTTGTGGTCTTCTCTGTTGCCTTAGAGTAAACTGAGAGTCAGGCCTACTTTCTGCTTGGTCTCTATAAAGCCTGTCTGAATCATGATTAATAAAAGCTCAGAGAAATTGGGGTTCAACCGAAAGATCAGAAAAGCAAAATAGCCAGCTACGGGCTCTTAACTCTACCTCAATCCAAAATGGTAATCCTGCCTTCAGAAAACCTCAGAGTGAGACTGATTCTGAGAGCTGTCTTCTCCCATATTATAATCCTTTCTAGGCCTAGGATAAAAGACATGCACCAGTGAAGGTAAAGGCATGTACCACCTGGTTTCTATGACAGTGTGGCTACAGATACTAAAAATGTGTGTTATCACTGCCTGGTATATAAGGCTATAAGGCCTGGTATGTCTGTTTTACTCTCAGATCTTCAGAAAAGCTTTATTTTTAAAATATAAATGAAATGCCACTACATCTGTCTTGCCAGGTTTGTACCAAACTGCCTGGGCCCTACATTCTGATGCCTTTGTTATTCCCTGATCCACAAAGTCCCCTAAAACCAACAAGAAGACCAAGTCTCATATGTGAAAGCTAAGAGCCTTTATTCTACACAAGTTTGCAAAGTCAGATTCCCTGTGTATTGGAATGATCAGAGAGTATTGGAGGAACCAGAAAGCACCGAGCATAGTTGGGGTTGGTGTTATGGTTTAAGTAAAAATGTTGCAGTTCCCTGAGTGGCAGCAGTGGGCAATGGGTCTTAAGAGCAGCCAGTCCCAGGCAGGGATGGTGCAGTTCCCCAGGTGGCTGTAGTAGGCCACAAAGGACAGCGAGTCCCAGGCAGGGAGCCATGTGGTGGGTGAGAGACCTCAAGGGGGCAACCAGTACCACAAGGAGAGACAGATAGATGGGTATTCCATGAGACCATGAGAACGAGACCATGCTGCAAGTCTCCAAAGGCAGCTGGTCCAGGGCAGGGAGCCAGTAGCAGGCAAGAGATAGAGACATGGATAGGCATACCATGAAGAGTGAGGTAGATTTTATTTAGTGGGTTATGAAGGGGAAGAGGAGAAGAGAGAAGAGCTGAGAGAGAGAAAGAGAGAGAGACAGACAGACAGACAGACACAGAGACAGAGAGGGGGGAAAGGAGGAAGTGGGGAGAAGGAAGAAATAGAAGCAGGGGGGGGGGTAAAAGAAAGACTCAGGCTGGAAGCTGAAGAACAGCTTGCCTTGGTGGACAGGAAAGGGAGTGGGTGTGGCTAGTCCTTTAAAGGGACAGAGCAGACCATTATAGTTGGGTTTTTGTAGTAGCAAAAATGGAGGAAACAGATTTCTAAGATTCAGGACCCCTGAATGGCTGATATTTGTCTAGGAATGTCTTTGTGAAAAGCAATTGGTGTGTGCTAGCAGCTGGTCCTATCTACAATGGTTGGAATTCCCTTTAGATACTCTGTTCCTGGGTGGTATCTTGGTAGTCTCAGTTTGTTGTAATTGGAGCAGCGGGGCTGCGTCCCCAGCACCCCAGCCGCCTGGCTAGCTTATGCCCTGAAATAATTACACGGACACTGTATTCTTTTAAACACTGCTAGGCCCATTTCTATCTAGCCTCTTCTAGGCTAATTCTCACATATTAATTTAGCCCATTTCTAATCATCTGTGTTGCACCCTAAGGTGTGCTTACCGGGAAGATTCTAGCCTACGTCCATCCTGGATCTGAGCTGTATCACGTCTCCCTGGGAGAGCGGAGCATGGCCTCTCTGTCTGAGGCTTCTTACCTCGAGAGGAGAGCTGTCGAGTCTGAGCTCACTTCCTCTTCCTCCCAGCATTCTGTTCTGTTTACTCCTCCCACCTATGTTTTAACCTATGAGGGCCAGGCAAACAGTTTCTTTATTTTTTTAACCAATGACCTTCCTCCATTATCAGTTTGTGGTATTTCTTGGAACCAGGGTAGACTACTGAGACTCAGGACTCTATTGTGCTTGTCATGGCTGGGGCCTGTGCCTTTTCACCGAGAGACCAACACTGATGGAGCCTATGACTCATTTACAGTTAAGGCTGGACCTTGACTTCTATCAAAAGTATAATTAAGCAGATTGGTGGAGCTAACCAGGGAAACAGGTGGCCTGACTGCAGATCTCCCTCCTCCCTTCGAAATATATTTCTGAGTCTCATCCTCAGTTTTGTAGGAGACTATCAGCTATAGCTTCCTCATCCTTCTTCAGCCCCCATCTCTAAAGGACCATACAGAGTTTCCTCTCTAGACTTCTCTTCTCACACTCATATTGCTTTATTTCAGGTTCCAACTCCAGCAAGCATTCCCTGGTAACCTGCACTCCCCTCTGGCCAGAGAAGCCTAACTTCAGATCTTTACCTTTTCCTAATTACCTCTAAACATTAATACTGTATGCTACCCACAACTCTGCAGTAGACCACACACTGGGATTCCCCTTCCTATCTGCCCTCCATCTCTAGTGGATCATGCAAACCTTGTCCTCCAACCTTCCTCCCTGTTCATTCTGTGATCTAAGCCCTTAGCTCCAACAGGCATTTCCTGGGAACCTGCCAGCCACACCTGCAAAAGAAGCAAGTAGGCCAGCTTCAAGATCTTGTTCCTCTCCTCCAAGTCCAATCCCTCAGTCTCATCCCCATCTCTGTAACAGACTACCTGTTCTGGCCTCTTCTCACTCTCTGCCCCCATTCCCAGATGATTAAGCAGATCCTGGTGGAATATCCTCCTTTTCTCTGACCTGTGAATCCCTCAGATCCTGTTCCTAGCCTATTCCCATTCCTAAATGTCAGCTCCCAATACCTAGAAATATATATATATATATATATATATATATATATATATATGAAACTCAAGTAGCCACACCTAGCAGAATCCTAGAAGAATTTTTTACCAATCAATATGTAGCTAGCACACCATCATAGAAAGCAGAGAATGCAATAGAAACCAAGAAACAAAACACCCACCCTCTAAAGACAAGATATCAGCATTAGAATCTTCCCAAACTTAGATGCTTAGATGCCAGGGTAATATCAATTAGTAACAGCCAAGTAAATATGTCTCCAGTTGAGCCTAGCAACCCTGCCACAGCAGACTCTGAGTATTGCAAAATAGTTGAAGCATAAGACAAAGATTTTAATATGCCCTTTATGAATATGGTAGAGATCTTTACAGAAGAAACAACTTTCTTAAATAAATCTGTGAAAACAAAAACAGTGAAAGAAAACTAATAAAACAATTCACGTTCTCAAAGTGGAAATAGAATTAATAAGGAAAACCTAAACTGAGGGAAATGTAGAAATGAAAAATTTAGGAACTAGAATAGGAAATTTGGAAGCAAGTATCACCAAGAAAATACAAGAGATGAAAGACAAAATCTCAGTCCTTTAAGACAAGATAGAAGAAATGAATACATCCATCAAAGAAAACTGGACATCTAAAAGGACTCCTGTCACAAAACATCCAGGAGATCTAGGAAACTATGAAAAGAAAGATATAGAACCTCAAGTCAAAGGCACAGAAAATATTTTTAACAAACTCATAGAAGAAAATTCTTTTAGCCTGAAGCAGATACAAGAAACATACTGAATTCCAAATAAACTGGACCAGAAAAAAAAGCCACTTTAGTACATACTAATCAATACCCCAAGTTTACAGAACAGCAACAACAGCAAAAGATGGTTAAAAGATACAAAGAGAAAAGAGCACATAGCACATAAAAGCCTATTAGAAAAAACCTGCCATCTCAGTAGAGATGATAAAATCCAGAAGGCCTTCAATGGATATTCTACAAACTCTAAGAGACCACAACTACTTTAAGAGAAGGCTTCCTGACTCAGCATTAGCAGCAAAAACTATGCAATTGTTTGAGAGAGGGTTTCCTGGTTAGTGCTGGTATCAAAAATAGCTCTGACTCTTTTGGGAGGGCCTGTACTTAAATGGAGTTTATGGGTAGAATTCTACTAGATGCTGCATTCCTGAATCTGGGGTCGTAAGCATGGCTTGCAGAGGCTGCAAATACACTTCTGCCATGTTGATCAGGGAGAAGTCAACAGGCAGAGCTGTGGAGCTGATCTTAGCCATGGTCACTTAGCATTTAGAAAAGAAAAAGGCACTCCTGATAAAACTTTGATTACAGATATGCAATAAAAAAGGCAAAATAAATCTCTAAACATGTCACAGTGTTTTCAAAAAGTATACTTGGGCTTGGGAGAGAGAGGAAAATGAGTATAGATAAGAATACAGTCACAAATTAAAGGAATAAAGATAATTAAATATTAGAAAGTAATAGAGTTTAAAAAAATAAGCCACATGAAGATGGAATATACACAGAGAGTCTGGGTTATACATATTTTGTGTTTTCTTTAAAGTTTTTGACTGTGAAGAGACTTTTTTCTGGGGGCTGCTAAGATAAAACAACACATATATTTTAAAGGTATCTAGACTTCAAAATTTGATTCTAAGGATATGCTACTTTGGAAAAGAGGTTCTGCTTTTGTTTCTACAGAAGATGAGAACCTTAGGTTCCTTTCAGGCTAATGTGTTTTAATGGATCAAGATCCCTTGAAAGGTCTCTATCAACCCTAAAAATACTTCACCCAAAAAACAGCAGGAAGCAATTTGGAGCAAACCATTCCCAAATTCCTAAAGTGACTATTTATAAATGTTTGTTTTCATTTAAATGGGGATATAATATAGAAATGAATATTTTTCATTGGTATAGATTTTGGTTTATTGATACAAATTTAAGGTCAATTTTATTATATGTATATCTTGTTTAAGGTATTGTGTTTATACAGCACATTTAAAAATATAATGTATAGTTAAAATGCAGATTAATAGTCCTCTATCTATAATAACCAAACTTTTAATTACATTTTTTAGGTTTTCTGGATATACAGAGATATATTTCAGTTAGAAAGATAATCTTCATCACCCCAAAGATCTACAGAATATGCCATTTAAAATGTTTTAAGAACTTAGACTTTTCTTGACAGTGAGACATGTCTGCTTGTTATGAAATTTGCTTTTAGTGTGCAAGACTAACCATTTGGGGAAGAAACTGATCTTGGCTGGATTGATTGATGCTATGCTATATACACTGGACATTCAGGACCCACAAAAAAATAACTGCTAAACTTGCCTAAAGGAGGTGAGACAGTCATTCAGGGTTCCTGTTTTATGAAAGCATCTTCAAGATATTCTCCAGGACACAGAAGAAAGAGACTGACAAACTTCCAATATAGGCCAAACAGTCTTTCAGATTTCCTGCTTCATGGAAAAGTCTGCTGGATACTATGGGCCTGTAGGCTGAAGATGTATGCCCCACCATTACAGAAGAACTTTGGGTGATTGTCTAGGCAGTAGGATGTCTTTGTCAATTCTAGAGTTTTGGAAGTTGCTTACAGCTTCCAGTTTACTTAGGTTAATTTTATATCCTTCTGGAGTCTTTGAATTGAAGACTGATGGTTAGCTTTCCTTAGTTATAATAAAAGACAAATTAGATATAAAACTTTAGATTCACAATGATAGGATATTATTTTCTTTAATTTGCCAAATGTAATTGAGCTCAATATTGCAACTATAATTTTTGCTTGATTACTGTTTTCTATATGTAATTTTACTATGGTAAACTTAAAACCTTCATTTTCACTTAGATAGAAAAGGGGAGATGGTGTGTGATGTTTTCCTCTATATGTTGCTCTTATTGACTAATGAATAAAGCTGTTTCAGCCAACGGTCTAGCAGAGTAAAGACGGGCAGGAAATCTGAACAGAGATACATAGAGTGAGTAGGCAGAGTCAAAAAGATATCATGTAGCTACCAAAGGAGACAGAGCCTGGAACCTTACTGGTAAATCACAGCCTAGTGGTGACACACAGATAAAAAGAAATGGGTTAATTTAAGATGTATGAGCTAGCTAGGAATATGCCTAAACTATTGGCCAAACAGTGGTGTAATTAATATAGTTTCTGTGTGATTATTCTGGTCTGTGTAGCTGAAAACGAAATTATTGTTTCTGTTTACATTTCTAAATAGAGAGGTCTCAAAAGAGGAAATTCTAATTGCTGAGAAACACTTAAAGAAATCTTCAACATGCTTAGACACCAAGTAAATGTAAATCAAAGTTACTTTGAGATTTTAACATACACTTATTAGAATTGCTACGGCTTGCAGGAATATGAAATAAAGGGGACACTTGGTGGGAGTGTAAACTTGTACAGACACTATGAAAATTAATTTGGTAGTTCTTCAGAAAGTTGGATCTATTTCAAGATCCAGCTATACCACCCTTGGACATACACCCAAAGGAAGCTTCACCCTACAACAAGGATATTTGCTCAACCACATTCATTGCTACTCTATTAATAATAGCCAGAAATAGAAATAGGAAGCAACCAAGTTGTTCTTCAACAGAATAATAGATAAAGAAAATGTGACACATTTACACAATGAAATAAGATTCAGTTGTTAAAAATGAAATCATAAAATTTACAGGTAAATAGATAAAACTATAAAAAATATCATGAGTGAGGTATCCTAAACCCAGAAAGAAAAATATTGTATGTTCTAGTTTATATGCTGATACTCACTGTTAAGTTACAGTTGACAGAGGTTAGATATAATGTAAGGGACTGGTGGTGGCAGATAAATCTCATTAGTAAAGGGATATAGAATAGAGAGCTATGGATGGATTGGGGGATTGGAACTTGGCAACCAAGTGGGGAGGCCAGGGAATAGGAGGATGAAGGAGTAATATAGTAAAATAGTCAGCTAAACTTAAGGGCCACTCGAACGCTAGTATGAAAATCTAATACAGTAGAAGCTTCATAAATATATAGATATATGAAGGCAATCTACAAAAAAATCACCATATGAGGGAGACAGATCCTCAACTGGATATCTCTCATTACAAAATGAAGTATCCAATATTGGAAATTAGGTCATATCTAATTGAGTTATTGGTCCAAAATGTACCATTGGGAATTCCTGAAGAATGCAGACTGTTGTGAAGACCATAGGTTGCTCTTCACAACCTGATGGCAATACCTCATTGCTGAAGACAGCAGCTGCAAAACTCATGGAACATGGATAAATCAAGCTGGGCCTACATAGAGCCTCCATAACCCATTTACTAGTGTATTTGATGCAGGAAGGTATTCTGAATGATATCAAAAGGAATCATAAACACTATGCCATCTCAAACCCTCTGATCTACAATGGTGTGCTGTCTGCAAGATATTGGCACTGGTGGCATAAAACTTGTGGGGATAATCAACAAATATATGATTTGACTTAAGATCCACTCCTTGAGATGGAACCCATACCCAATAATGCTTGAGTAACCAAGGACCTGAGGCTAGATACCCCAGGGACCTAGGGTAAAATCTAATATAATTCTCTCAAAATGAGTAAGTATGGAAATAAATAGAAGCAAATAGGTAAGTAACTAAATAAATAAGCAATGAAATAAATTCTAATGATATTCTGATATATTCATGGTTTGATCCCTTGCTCAGCGATCACCAGAGAAACTTTCTACTGAAGATGGGAACAAATAGAGACCCACAGCCAGACATTCTGCTAGAGTAAGAGACCTTGGAACACTCAGCCCTAAATGAGATATTGCAAAGAAGTCCCTGCCCCCAGGGATCAAAGAACCCCAGGGAGGGGAAATAGATAGAGTATAAGAAACAAAGGGAATTTAGAACACCAAGAATACAAGGCCCTGTAAATCAAAGGAGTCAAAGCAAATCTTAACTCACAGAGACTGCACAGGTCTACACCAGATGGGCTCCTAGAGCCAAAAGCAGACATGAAAACATGCCCCTATTCCTAAGCCAAAAGCTATTTCCAATTGATAATGACTTGCAACTAAAAATATATTTTCTAAGGGAATCTCACTGGGGAAACAAATGGCTCTTACGGGGAGACTGAATGCCAAGCTGTAGATGTCCCATAGTATGAAGGCTTTTCTGATTTTCTTATTTTTTTAATTTTATTGTACTTATATTTATTTATTTTTAGTTTGTTTTTACTTATATTTATTTTTCTCTCTTTTATCCTGCAGGTTCTTTGCTTATATATTATGACTTCCAGTTTAGCATTTCTATGGAATTCTTCAGTGTGGAAAATAGTGAGTCTCTGCTTCTATGACTGTTTCAAATACCTTTTCTTGGACTTTTTCCTTCCATTTGTTTCTTTAGTTCTATTCTGATGTATTTGTTTTATTTTATAGTATTGTATTATATTTGATTTTGTTTAGTTTTCTTATCCCTTACAAGTCTTTCTGTTGTTGTTTTCTAATGAGAGACATAAATAGACAGAAACTGGGAGCAGTAGAAGTAGGGGAAACCATCAGTAAGATATATTATTTGAGAAAAAGATACCATTTTCAATAAAATAACAGAAAAAGGTTGGTGAAAAATTTCAAGCAAGGCTTCTTCCTAGTACAATGTCAATACAGGCATTAGCGTCAGCTGTCTTTTGTCTGTATAGTTTCCTGTTTACTGTTTTTTCTTGTTGGAGAAAGAGTTTTGGAATTCTTACATTGCTTATGCTAATGATTTCTGAGCCCAAAATAAGACTGCATTAATATCCTAATATATTGAAGGAATTCTAGATTTATTATTTTATTTCTATTTGAGCTCACTAAATTTAATATACTTGTCAACAGTTAATAGACGGCAGAAGATGTTAAACATGAAAATTATAGCTAATCTGAAAAAGCACTATTAACAAATACTGTTAGATATAACAAATATACACTTTCCTGCAAAATATTTCTTTCAAAGATCTATTTTTAAACAGAAGTAAAAGTAATATAGGATATTGAAATGTATTCTGAATTTTCATTAATCTGGGTATTTCTGTTGAATACATGTACTAAGGGTCTGCTGTGTTTTAGGTATTGTCCTGAATTCTGGAAATGATTTTTCTTCACATCTGTTTCTTCATTTATTCAATTATTTGCAGCCTTAAGACAACTTTAAGGGAGTTTTTCTTTTTCTCCTAAACAGGAATCATTCAATTCAAACCAACTTAACTAAGGAAATGTGTTAGAGCAAGGGGAAATAGCAAAACTTCCAAGAACAAAGGAGGTGTCAGGATGGTGTGTCTGATAGACACTAGGATTTGTTGAGAGGATGCTTTCTTCACAGATATCTATGAACAATCACATTAAAACAGAAAAAAAGAAGATAAATGAATAAGAAGAACACAACTCCTTGAGCCTCCCAGCTCAAACACCTTCTGGGACATTGTTTTTAGTTTGTGAGATAAATGCCTAATGGACATGTGAGATCCATTAAATACAGTTTATTGAAATAAGGGTGACAGGAGTTGGAGAGTCCAGGATCAGAGGACAGACAGGAGTCAAAAGGAGTCTACAGAAAGAGATGAGAAAAGGCACATTGGAAGATTCAGCATGTGAAAAGATCTGAAGAATTAGGATCTTTAAAGTAGACTGGAATTGGCGAGTCCTTGTGGTGGACCTAAGCTTAAACAAGACCCAGAGGAGCTTCTTGCAGTCTTACTGAACAGTCTCCTCTGAGACAGTGAGGGCCCATAGAAGATCTCCAGGCTGCGCTCTTCGTGGGTTTGCACCACAGTCATGCTCTGAGACGGCGAGGGCCCATAGATCTCCAGGATGCGTCCTTCATGGGTTTGCACCACAGTCATGCTCTGAGATGGCGAGGGCCCATAGATCTCCAGGCTGCGTCCTTCATGGGTTTGCACCACAGTCATGCTCTGAGACGGTGAGGGCCTATAGATGATCTCCAGGCTGCGCTCTTCGTGGGTTTGCACCACAGTCATGCTCTGAGGGCTGTATGAGTGAGAAAAACCGTGACCAATTTGGACGTTGTCTTATTTAGTGCTCTGAAAGTCAGTTCCTATCTCACTAATATTATGAAATTTTCCACTCTTATTGTCTTCATTTACAATTTTTAAAGTAAGAGAGATGTATACTTTTCTACTACTAAGTGCAGGGTCTGAGACTGGACATTGTTGAATGTCTATTACCTAATGCCATGGTTGATTTTCAATCAACATAAATATTGATAAATGAATAAATAAGTGAAGACAGTGCAGTAATGGTGTGGACTTGTGGACTATTTAGCAATTACCAGAAACACTACTTGGCCCTGAGATGAGTTTCATCATAGCATTTCTGGGCAAACTGGGCAATCGGGCAACTGATGATGCTATAGAGATAAGGAAAAAAGGGATACTCCAGAGGTTTTGTAGGAAGTATTCTCAACTTCACAATTAAGCCTCATTTTCCATCTCAGTCATGCATAAAGCCTTGGCGACACAGAGTGGCAGCTATCTGGTATTAAAGTTGTGAATGTCACTGCCTGCTTTGTTGTAGACATAACTGCAAGTTTTCCTGGGAGAATTCCTTTTACCTCAACTAACTTTGCAAATAAAACATTGGTGTCTTAATGTTTATTAATCAGGGTGTCACTGGACTCCTGATACAACAATATGTGTCATGTCATTTATCTGCTTCATCTTCTTTGTAATTATTTGAGATACCTGGCATCTCTGCTAGGATTTCAACCAACCCACCATTCAACCAACCTACTTTATCAAAATTCTTCATCTCAATTTTCTAATAAACATTCATGCTCTCACTGTTTACTTAAGGAGAAATTCTTACCCTTGTTTTCACAAGTCTACTGCAGCATAATTTTTTTGTATTGTGAGTTGTCTATTGCTTCAGAAGAGACAACAAATATAAACTCCTTTAGTTAGCCAAAGAACAGAAAGCAAAGGACAAGACACATTGCATCACTCACATAAAATTTAGAGGCAATACAAATTTGAAGTTCAGATATTTTATTCTAAAAGTAAAAGTATTTATTAACATAGAAACACTAGTAAAATAACTGTTTTTTACTGAGAGCTACAAACTGGAATCAACTTGACAAAAGTTTATTGCATAAACTTAAATGTCATTCTTGCAAACCCACAAAAAACAAACAGTTGCTTAATGTGTAATCTGGACAAGAAAATCCAAATAATAATTACGCTTAGCACTCAGCTTTGTATTTTAAAAATAATTTCAACATTAGTAGTCACCAGCTCAAATTATCTGCTGCAAGCGTAGCAATGTTCTCTGTAATCATGTGATAAACATAATCACTAGTGTGCTTTCTTACCCAAAGACATTTCCTGCTTAATCCTGGTAGGTTTTCCCTTCTGATAGCCAGATCAAAATATCCATTTGGGATGTTACTTTTCTCTTTTTACTTAGTTTTGAAAGATTTATTTCATTTTCAATTATGTATGTGTGTGTGTGTGTGTGTATGTGTGTGTATGTGTGTGTGTGTGTGTGTGTGTGTGTGTGTGTGTGTGTGTGAGCACGTTGTAAGTACACGTGACAGGGAAGTCAAAGTTGTTAGATCTTCTCCTGGACTTAAAGTTACAGAAGGTTCTAAGCTAATCCATTTGAGTGCTGGGAAACATCTAGGTTCCTCTAAAAAACTAGAAAGCTCCTAACTGTTGAGCCAAGCATCCCTCCAGCCCTTTGCTCATTTTATGATCTTCCATCACTTGACTTTAAAAAAAGCACTATTTTATGTCTTCTCTGGCTGCAACCAGTCTCAGAGATGACTCATCCTATTATAATGGCTCATTTTGAAAGAGCAAACTTACTTAAAAGTCATCCCACTCATTATACCATTCCTCTAGACATTAGAAAGGGTTTATAAATAAAAATACAA
This sequence comes from Microtus oregoni, assembly GCF_018167655.1. Classification (NCBI taxonomy): domain Eukaryota; kingdom Metazoa; phylum Chordata; class Mammalia; order Rodentia; family Cricetidae; genus Microtus; species Microtus oregoni. Next base: position 18,964,192 of record NW_024543093.1, on the reverse strand, counting down.
TTACACAGTTAATAAAAACTGATGGCCCAAATGACACTATGCACATTGAAAAGCTCTTCCAGTTTGCATTGTATATCCAGCTAAAAACTGGAGTAGAGAGAGAGAGAGAGATGACTGTGTCAGAAAAGTCAAGTTAAGTAGCAATTCCAAATCTTAGTTTTCAAAAACCATTGCGGGTTGTGCAGAATATAAACACGTTTCACAAGACTCCTTTTGACCATGGTGGTGGTCCTGTCTTTGATATCTGTATATAGATACTTTCATTGAGCCCCAGGCTTTAGAAGACCTAAAATTATAAATGTCTTTACAGAAACACGTGAGGGCATTTACAATCAAAACTGGTGCTCTTGCTACTAGAGTACAATCTATCATCCCAAACATGAATTCCTGCAAGCAGCATCATTCAGGGCAGAAAAGGAATCTCTGTCCAAATGTCATGAGGGTTGATAGGCTTCAGTGCTGTACCTTGAAGCATAAAAGTATTTACCTTAAGGAAAGGAAATTAATTAACCTGTCAAATGTGTCCTCTCAGACCACACAAATGTAATAGATTCCGGATAAATAAAATATTACTTCCCTGAAATACCCAATGTCATTTTTTCTGCCTGTGTTAAGGCATCACAATTGCTGGTGCTAGATACTCAGGCATTGGAATGTTATTTGCGGTACTTGCATGGAAGGGTGAGAACTAATTTTCAGTATTTAGTAAGCTATTAGTACTCTTTTTAAAATTCCCCAATACCAGATAGAAGAAGCTTTTGAATATCTTCTGGTCGCAAACTAATCTTTCTTGTGTTTGTTCCAGCCATTTGATCAATGACTATTTGACAGCTGGCCACCATCACTCCCAAAAGAAACTTGCCTCTTTCAAACTTTTGTGTACGACATTTGATTATGAGGTAAACCCTCCCAATGAGCAGCAAACAGCCCAGTCCTTTAGGCTTCACATCATAACTGCTCCCTTTATTTTCCTGTAGCTCTTTATTTTCCTGTGGCTCTCCAGGACACTATTTTTTTTTCTCGGTCCTCAATTCTCTGACATTTTATACAATTTTCTTTCACAGCATTTCTGTCCAATGTTTAACTGTTTATGGATTTCCCTTCCCAGCTAGCCAGAGGGATCCTGGGGGACAGATACAGACACTTCTTGATTCATTTTTATGTGCCCAGCAACTGGGGGAGCTCCCCCCAACACATGTAGCCTCAATAAATGTTTGTGAAATTGAATCAACTCTTGTAGGGGGCATATTGGCTTAAAATTACACCAAGGGAGAAATTACTAATACCAGTCTTTCCTGGGGCCTGAATGTTATTAATTTTTATTTTAGAGGGAGTATAGGAAGTACTTGAGGGTACTAAAGGTAAAAGAAACACACAAGATAATTTATGCCATTTCGTCTCAATAGACATTTTCAGTTTTAGAGCTTAATTATACAATACAAGGGTAAACAACTTTTCTTCTTTTTAATTTCACCATTGATGTAGCACTTAACCAGAAGAGAGAGAAAATTTAATACCAAGCATAAGCAGAGAGGTTTAGCTCTCTCTGTAATGTGATTTCTTTACTTTTAAACTATAGGTCAGAATATATATGACTTGATTCAGGATTACAGAGTTATCCAAATTATCTCTCCTGGCCCCCTAAATTTTGAAGTCATAGTCTTATTTTTATTTAGGTTGAAAGAACTCAGCAGTGCATTTAATGTGAGAATCAGTAAGCTCTCATTTGAAATTAATGAGAAATTATCCCTTTCAGAGAGAGCTTCAATTTCCAGACATTCACTCTTTATTTTTTAATTTTATTTTATTGATTTTATTGAGCCATGCATTTTTCTTTGCTCCCTGGACACCCACTCTTTTTCTTGTTGAACACCAATGCAATGAACTGGGATATGTAGGCCCTGGGTATTTGGTTGCATGAGTTTGAGGGCTCTTAGCCAAAATTTGACAGTGCAAAATAGAATTGCTTTTCCTCTGTAAAGCAGAATGTTCCTGTAAGATTGAAGGGGTGGGTAAGTAGATAAAGTGTGCTTTTTCCTGGTGTATTGGGTATTAGTATTAAATACTTTATGCATACATGTATGTATGGTTCTCTAATGTGATAAATTAATACTATTTATCTCATTAAGGCTAAATACATGAATACATAACATACAAAATTAATACAAATAAAACACATGAGATGAGGCTGATGGCTCACATCTGAACTTGAATTTTTATAACAGAAATAAGAGATTTCATCAATGCATGCCAAATAAAATTAGAACATTGTAACTAATTGTTAAATGTTTTTCCACCTACTGCAAATTTCTTTAATGAAAACAACCACGGGGAAATATGTGCAGCAGTTATAGATTATAATAAATGTACCATACTCTCGCTATTTTAGGTCTTCTATTGCTTGTTATTTTGCTACATTGAAAACAAGTTCTCTCTATGTAGCACAGGCTGGATTCAAACTTGGGAACCTCATGCCTCTGCAGTGAAGAAATCATAAGGATGTACCACAAAACCTGGCTGTTTCTTTCATTCTTAAAACATTCCTATTCTTTTAGACCATGTTTTACTCTAGACTTACCCTCCTCAAAACATTTCAAACACTATATCAGTAAAAATATAAAAATGTTTTAATAATTTCTGAAATTTTGGTGCCTTTAAATATTTCAGTTGTAGATTTAATGCAATTATAAGAAAAATACCAAGAAATAACAAAATAATTCTCAATTTCTCCCCATAGTAGTAGCTTGTAAGACTACAGTATGATATGTCAACCAGCATATCAGCCTTGACAAAGCAGATGAGTATGTTCATGCACATGGGTTTTCATGATCTTTCCTACAATAGAAAATTCTCACTATCTTTCTGCAACCCTAATCTTATCTCCTTGTCCATAATTTTGTTCTTCAAATTTTATTGCATTTATTTATTTTGTGTGAGAAGAATGTATTGCTTTGAGGGAGTACAGAAGAGTCATGGTACAAATAAGGAGGTCACAGAACAACCTGAGGGAGCTGGTTTTCTCCTCCTAATTAGTGGGTCTAGGGGATTATACTCAGGTCCTCATGCTTGTTGGTTATTCCCTGATCCAGTTAATTGGCCCAAGAGTTCTATGTAAATTAACTAATCCCCTATATAAGCTTTAAGTGTTGTGTTTTTTTCATAGTCAACTGGATTCACAGGTGATTGGAAGAATTAAAAGTATGTTTCTCTTGTTGCCCAAAATGTTTCTTTAGTTTATTTTCTAAGTAATTAATGAAATGAATTTGCTTTGTTTGTGCTAATTGGCCATTGTGATTCAGCATCTATAATAATTACATAAAGGTTTCTGCATGGTTATTTTTATTTCTGTGGAATAAATGCTTAGAAATACAAGTGCTGCACCATATGGTTGATATTCGTTTAGTTTTAGAGATGATGTCACACATTTCTAGAATAGCTGGACCACTTATAGCAATGAGTGGTCCAATTTCTCTGCATCTTTACTGGAATTTTGTGTTATTACTTTTATTTTATCCATATTAATATATGTTCCATGTTCTCATCATGGTTTTAATCTATACCTTCCTAATGACTGATGATGGTGAACATCTTTCTGTGTGTTCATCCACCATCTGAAAATATTTATTCCATCAAATGTCTTCTCACTCACTTTTCCCCCAATGGTTTCAATAGTTTTTTTTTTGTTGTTGTTATTGACTACATACAGTTTATTACCCATTCTACGGGCTAATTGGGTTGGTTATGAGGGTTGAAATGTTTTTCTCTGTAGCTTATGCTTTCATTTTTAAATAAGATCTTTCACAAACAATATTTAAGAATTTTATATAATATCAAACCTATTGTTTTCCTTATATGGAATGTGTTTTCAGTGGGAACTTCAATAAATTTTCTAAAATACCCTAATGATTTTTTATTATATGATTTTAATAATTTAAAATTCTATATAAATATAAAATTAGCTGTATGTTTGGATTCAAGTACATGATCTATTTTGATGTTTTGATGCAATTTTTGAGTAGAGTATGAGTATAATTTGAGTTTCTCCTCCTCCTCCCCTACCCCACATCTTCATGCTATCATCTTCCTCCTCACCCTCTTCTTCTCTCCTCCTCTAATCTTTCTATGGTAGGGTTCCAATTAACACAATTTTTGAAAGCGTAATTTTTCTGCTTTTGAATTGTAGATATAATTCAGAAAAACAGGGCCTGAGGCTGTAGCTCAGACTCCCTACAATGATGAGATCCTGGCTTCAGGCCTTAGCACCATAAACAAGGCAGCAAACATATAACTATGCTATGCCTCTGTGGGTTTATTTCTGGAATATTTCTTATGTTGGCTTCCGTATATTTATTGTTTAGCTAGTTTTATAGCCTTGATCACTCTAATTATGTAGTGAATTTTACTAAAAAAAAGATAGGCCTTGAAAGAAATAGAAGAATAACATGAAATTAGTAGACAAATTTGGAAAAGTTTTGGGCTGAAAAGCATAGAGACTAAATAATATTTTAAGCAGTAGAGATTGAAGAAAATGGTAATTGCTATTGGGGGAATGTACAAAAGATGGCACCTCCGCATCATGGTTAGCTGGCAGGAATTCTCCCCCAAACACTGCCATGCAACATCTCCTTCATGGGCCATTCCATGTGTGGAAAACCACATCATACACACACACATACACACACAAACATGCACGCTTCCTATGCCATGGCTAACAACGTTGTATAAAAAACCTTTCTAGTAAAACCAAAGTTAACTAAAATGCCTACATTTTTGCCTCCTTTCTTTTCCTAAAAGAAAGTTTGAAATCTTCAATCAAATCAAAATGCAAAGCTTTCAATTATGAATTCAAAGGCAAATGCAAGGTTGAAAACAAACAAAAAATAGATGTCTGATTGCCAAGAAAATTAAAAGAATTAGTTAAGCCTTGTAACTGATAATGTAAATTTAAACTGGCTGAGTAAGAGTTGGGAATTATCATCAAAAGTGTGATCCCATTTCCCATTTCCTTGTCTCAAGAACAAAATTAATATAATATTACTTAAGTTATATATTCCCCAACTATCTTCACACTGCTTTTGCATCTCATTGTTATTGCTACATTGTCTTCACCATAACTTGGTTTTTCTTGTTTTCAGTAGCTTTTTGTTGTTGTTATCTATCTGTCTATCTATCTATCTATCTATCTATCTATCTATCTGTCTCACTATCATTTATATCTATCTATTTATCTACATTGCTATCTATCATTTATATCTATCTATCTATTGCCTATCTATGTCATTATCTATCAATGTCACTATCTATCTACCATTGATCTATGTCATTATCTATCTATCTATCTATCTATCTATCTATCTATCTATCTACATTGCTAGCTATCATTTACATTTATCTATCTATCATCTATCTATCTATGTCATTATCTATCTATCTATCATCTATCTATGTCGCTATCTATCTATCCATCTATCTATCCATGTCGCTATCTATCAATATCATTATCTATATATTATCTATCTATCTATCTATCTATCTATCTGTCTACCTACTTATTTATTGAGACAGGGTCATTAGTGTATCAGAATGACATTGAGCCCATTATGTCACACAGGCTAGCCCTCACAGTCAAGGAAATCCTCTTACTTTGGTCTTCTTTGTGCTGGAATGAAGAAAACTATACATAATTAAATTTTCTTACATTTACAAAGAGTAACTTTTATCAAATCTGTAAAAGAGATCTCAAGAAGCCTCTCTATATGTTTAATTGTTCAGATTGAAAATTTCCAAGGCTATGACACAAATTCATCTTCAATAACAGGGAATATTTTTATCCATAAAGAATCATATGTGTATATATGTGTGTGTGTGTGTATATGTATATATATATATATATATCCATACATATATATATCATATATAAAAGTGTATATGATATGAGGTAATCTACCATTTCTACATGACTGGATCAGTGGTTGATGACAGATTACATATGGGGAATATGTGTGTGTGATTCCATATAGTGTATAATTATATATAATATATATTAAATTATGTATATATATAATATATACAGTACATGAGTAATTGTCTTGCAATGTGGAAAATATTTAATTACATTATATTTTTCATTATCCTGGAAAAATTGTAAGAGAAAGATATCCCTAGGTGAATTAATCTTGGAAAGGTGATTAGAAATTTGTATATCTGTATTTATACAGTGTACTCTAATGGCTGAGTGCATATATAATCATATTGATGTCACTTATAATTGATTGTGACCATGACTTGTACTTCTTTTTTTAATTGATTTTTATTGAGCTCTAAAATTTTCTCTGTTCCCCTCCCTTACTCCCACTTCCCCTTTCAACCCTCCCCCAAGGTCTCTAAGCTCCCAATTTACTAGGAGATCTTGTCGTTTTCTACTTCACATGTAGTTTAGATCTATGTAAATCTCTCTTAATGTCCTCATTGTTGTCTAACTTCTCTGGGATTGCAGTTTGTAGTCTGGTTTACTTTGCTTTATGTTTAAAGACCACCTCTGAGTGAGTACATGTGATAATTATTTTTCTGTGTCTGGGTTACCTCATTCAAAATAATGTTTCCTAGCTCCATCCATTTTCCTGCAAAATTCAAAATGTTATTTTTATCTGCTGTGTAATACTCCATTGTGTAAATGCACCACATTTTCCTTATCCATTATTTGGTAAAGGAGCATTTAGGTTGTTTCCAGGTTCTGGGTATAACAAACAATGCTGCTATGAACATAGTTGGGCACATGTCTTTGTGGCATGATTGAGCATCCTTTGGATATATACCCTAAAGTGGTATTACTGCATCTTGAGGAAGGTTGTTTCCCAATTTTCTGAGAAATCTCCACACTGACATCAAAAGGGTCTGTACCAACTTATATTCCCACCAGCAATGCGGAAGTGTTCCCTTTTCTCCACAACCTCTCCAGCATAAGTTGTCATCAGTGTTTTTGCTCTTACAGGTGTAAGATGGAATCTCAGAGTTGTTTTGATTTGCATTTCTCTGATGACTATGGATGTTGCACATTTCTTTAAGTGTCTTTCAGGCATTTTAGATTCCTCTTTTGAGAGTTCTCTGTTTAGGTCTGTACTCCATTTTTTTTACTGGATTATTTGTTTTTTGATTACTAATTTCTTGAGTTCTTTGTACATTTTGGAGATCAGACCTCTGTCTGATGTGGGGTTAGTGAAGATCTTTTGCCATTCTATAAGACACCAAAAGGAGATCAAGGGGATACAAATCAGAAAAGAAGAAGTTAAACTCTCACTGTTTGCTGATGATATGATAGCTTACATAAGCTATTTCAAAAATTCTACCAAGGAACTTCTGCGACTCATAAACACTTTCAGTAATGTAGCAGGATACAAGATTAACTCAAAAAAAATCAGTAGCATTCCTGTACACAGATGATAAAAGGGTTGGGAAAGAAATCAAAGAAACAACACCCTTCACAATTCTTATTCCTAAAATATTTCTAAGATGTTTGTGGCACAGCTGCTAGCCCCGAAGAGATGGTCGTCAGTCCCCGCCAGATCCCTAGGGCAGGCTGGCAGAGCCTGCCATGCGACAAGCAGCTACAGTTTCCCACCAGCGAGAGGGCACACACCGTGCAGGCGGTAGCAGCGGGTAACAGACAGACACAAAAGATAGGCATAAAGGTAAAATATTTATTACAGGAGAAAGGAGAGAGAGAGAGAGAGAGAGAGAGAGAGAGAAAAGGAGGAGGAGGAGGAGGAGGAGGAGGAGGAGGAGGAGGAGGAAGGAGGCAAAGCTGTGTGTACACCGGGAGAGAACAAAAGAAAGAGAGAGAGAGAGGGAGGAGGAGAAATAAAAGGAGAGAAAAGAGATAAAAGGAGAGAGAAAGAGAGAACATGTGCTCATGTCAAGGAAGCAGAAAAGGAAAGGGCAAGGTGGCAGCGGGCAGGTCAGAGGTAATGGGAGTGGGCGTGGCAGGAAAGCACAACAACAATAGTCACAAACACCATAAAATATCTCGGAGCATCTCTAACCAAACAAGTGGGAATCTTGTATGACAAGAACACCTGATATTTGACAAAGAAGCAAAAATATCAAATGGAAAAAAGAAAGCAGAGCCGGACCGCAGAGGGGCTACACCTGGCCTTATGGGCTGAGAAGAAAGCCAAGATGATTGCAGTGATGAATGCTGTAGAAGAAAACCAGGCCTCTGGGGAGACTCAGAAGGTGGAGGAGGCCAGCCCTCCTGCTGTGCAGCAGCCAACTGACCCTGAGTCCCCTACTGTGGCCACCACCCCTGAGCCAGTGGGGGCTGATGCTGGGGACAAGAATGCTACCAAAGCAGCTGATGGTGAGCCTGAGTATGAGGGTGGCCGGGGTTTTGGCATTGAAGAGCTGGTGTGGGGGAAACTTAGGGGTTTCTCCTGGTGGCCAGGCCGGATTGTGTCTTGGTGGATGACAGGCTGGAGCAGAGCCGCTGAAAGCACTTGCTGGGTCATGTGGTTCGGAGACGGCAAGTTCTCAGTGGTGTGCGTGGAGAAGCTCATGCCACTGAGCTCCTTCTGCAGTGCGTTCCACCAGGCAACCTACAATAAGCAGCCCATGTACCACAAAGGCATCTAAGAAGTCCTCCATGTGGCCAGCAGCCGTGCTGGGAAGCTGTTTCCAGCTTGCCATGACAGTGAAGAAAATGACTCTGGCGAAACTGTGGAGGTGCAAAACAAGCAGATGATTGAGTGGGCCCTTGGGGGCTTCCAGCCCTCTGGTCCCAAGGGCCTAGAGCTGCCAGAAGAGGAGAATAATCCATACAAGAAAGTTTACACAGACGTGTGGTTTGAGCCTGAGGCAGCTGCATATGCACCACTCCCACCAGCCAAGAAGCCCAGAAAGAGCACAACAAGAAGCCTAAAGTCAAGATCATTGATGAATGCACAAGAGAGCGGCTAGTGTATGAGGTGCGGGAGAAGTGCAGATACATCGAGAACATTTGTATCTCATGTGGAAGCCTCAATGTCACCCTGGAGCACCCACTTTTCATTGGTGGCATGTGCCAGAACTGTAAAAACTGCTTCTTGGAGTGCGCATACCAGTACAACGTCGACGGGTACCAGTCCTATTGCACTATCTGCTGTGCGGGGCGCGAGGTGCTCATGTGCAGGAACAACAACTGCTGCAGGTGCTTTTGTGTCGAGTGTGTGGATCTCTTGGTGGGGCCAGGAGCTGCCCAAGCAGCCATTAAGAAAGACCCCTCTGTGAGCCCAAGGGCACCTATGGCCTGCTGCAGAGACAGGAAGACTGGCCATCAAGGCTCCAGATGTTCTTTGCCAATAACCATGACCAGGAATTTGACCCTCCGAAGGTTTACCCACCTGTCTCAGCTAAAAAAAGGAAGCCCATCCAGGTGCTATCTGTGTTTGATGGAATTGCTATAGGGCTCCTGGTGCTAAAAGGCCTGGGCATCCAAGTGGACTACTACATTGCCTCAGAGGTGTATGAGGACTCCATCACAGTGGGCATGGTGCGGCACCAGGGAAAGATCATGTACGTCGGGGACGTCCGCAGCGTCACATAGAAGCAAATCCAGGAGTGGAGCCCATTTGATCTCGTGATTGGGGGAAGTCGATGCAATAACCTCTCCATCGTCAACCCTGCCGGAAGGGACTTTATGAGGGTACTGGCCAGCTCTTCTTTGAGATCTACCGCCTCCTGTATGATGCGCGGCCCAAGGAGGGAGATGACCGCCCCTTCTTCTGGCTCTTTGAGAATGTGGTGGCCATGGGCTTAGTGACAAGAGGGACATTTCACGATTTCTCGAATCCAACCTTGTGATGATTGACGCCAAAGAAGTGTCTGCTGCACACAGAGCCTGTTACTTCTGGAGTAACCTTCCTGGTATGAACAAGCCATTGGCATCCACTGTGAATGATAAGCTGGAACCTCAGGAGTGTCTGAAACACCGCACAATAGCCAAGTTCAGCAAAGTGAGGACCATTACCACCAGGTCAAACTCCATAAAGAAGGGCAAAGACCAGCATTTCCCCGTCTTCATGAATGAGAAGGAAGACATCCTCTGGTACACTGAGATGGAAAGGGTGTTTGGCTTCCCTGTCCATTACACAGATGTCTCCAACATGAGCTGCTGGGCAAGGCAGAGACTGCTGGGCCAATCGTGGAGCTTGCCGGTCATCTGCCACCTCTTCGCTCCGCTGAAGGAATATTTTGCTTGTGTGTAAGGGACGTGGGGGCAAACTACAGTAGTGATGATAACAAAGTTAAAAAAACAAACAAAAAACAAAACACAATAAAACACCAAGAGCAAGAGGACAGAGAGAAGTATCAGCACCCAGAAGAGAAAAAAAAAATTAAAACAAACCGCAGAGGAGGAAATGACAGAGGGCTTGGCCTTGTGAAAGGGTTGGACATCATCTCCTGAGTTTTCAATGTTAATCTTCAGTCCTATTTAAAAATCAAAATAGGCCCTCCCCTTCTTCCCCTCCTTTTCCTAGGAGGTAAACCTTTTTGTTTTCTACTCTTTTTCAGAGGGGTTTTCTGTTTGTTTGGGTTTTTGTTTCTTGTTGTGACTGAAACGAGGGTTATTGCAGCAAAATCAGTAACAACAGAAAGTAGTAATACCTTGGACAGGAAAGGAAGAGGGGAAAAATTCTATAAAAATTTATATATTTAAAAAAATACAAAAAAAAGAAAGCATATTTAACAAATGTTACTGACATAACTGGATATCAACATGTAGAAGAATGAAAATAGACCCATATCTATCACCATGCGCAAAATTCAAGTCCATATGGATCAAAGACCTCAACATAAAGCCAGCCACACTGAACCTTATAGAAGAGAAAGTGGGGAATACACTTGAATGCATTGGCACAGGAGACCACTTCCTAAATATAACCCCAGCAGCACAGACACTGAGAGAAACAATTAATAAATGGGACCTCCTGAAACTGAAAAGCTTCTGTAGAGCAAAGGACACAGTCAAGAAGACAAAATTACTTGTATTTCTTTAATACAGCATGCATTTTCTTCCTGAATTCTCTTCTAAATAGTGTGGTTGAGTGGTGGGAGGCAAGAAAAATATCTATATAATATTATAATATTATAAGGCCAAGTTAAAGTAGCAATTGACTGTTCTGGATAACATTAGGACCATTAAAAGAACTAAAAGAAAAGTAGAATGTAGAGATATATGTTAAGTTCACATGGTAGGTATTGAAGCTGAAGATGAGGGTATGTCTCAGATTTTATAATGTTTTGTAGGATATGATAAAGAATTTAGTCATTGTTTGGAGGACAAGAGTAATCGATCAGCTGTAAAAATAAATAATTTCATTAATTAATGAGCTGATGATATCCTGGGCATTTCCAAATCATTCATCAAATAATCAAATACTCATATTTTTTCTTCACAGGAATAGAGGTAGAGATAGATAGGTAGAGAAAGAGAGAGAGACAGAAAGACAGACAGATAGGTAGGTAGAAATATATATAGAACATAGATAGATGTATGATAGATGATATGTAGATAATATATAGACAGATGGTGGATGATAACCTTCAAAATACATTGGCAGCCAACTATAATATTTCATTATTGTTTTATTATATGTTATTTTTGAGCTATTGTTTATCTATTTTAAGTTATGAAAATGTCTTAATTGCACATTATAAGTGATTTGCATTTTGTAATAGTATGCGTTTATGAACACCCAATAGGATAAACATAGAGGTGACGTTAAGATAATTAGTTCATTTTGTTTAGTTTTCATGTTCTTGAACTCTATTAATTCCTTTGGGGCTAATGGGGAGGATATTTTTATGTTACTCTGTGACATTGTCTGATGGACCAATGAAATTTTATTGAAATCATCTTGGTAAGAAGCTAAGTTGAGCCAGGTATGGTGGCTCATGCCTTTAATCCTAGCACTTTGGGTTCAGAGGCAGGTGGATCTCTGAGTTCGAGGCCAGCCTGGTCTACAAAGTCAATACTAGGACAATCAGAAATACACAGAGAAACCCTGTCTCAAAAACCCAATGTGTTAAAAAACGATAATTTTTAAAACCTGTTTTGGTCATCACTATACTACACTTCATATCCCCTGTTCCATGCTTATGACATCCATAAATCCTCAGGAACAAAATGATAAATCAGTGTATGTTCTAAAATATAATATTCTGAAACAGTATTGTTGGAGCTGGAAAGATTGTTCAGTGGTTCTGAGCACTAGCTGCTCTTGTAGAGGACTTGTGATCAGTTTCTAGCATCCACATTGCAGCTAACGACTGCTTCTAATGATTCCATTACCCTTCTCTGACCTCTGTGACTACTGCACATGTGGTCCAAATTGAGGTATGCATACACACAGACAAAACACTCATACACGTAAAATAAATAAATCTTGAAGTATTTTTAACTTAAATGTTTTAGGCACATCTGTGTCACTGATAAGCACTCTTCAGTGGCCTACCATGGTCTCTGCACTGTTGGAAAGCTGAAAAAGGATTAGTCCTACTTCAGCTATATGCAGGCGGAGCTTTCATAAATGACTAGTGATATTTTGAAAGATAATAATCAAGTAACCATCACATCAAAAATTGCTATTCACACTGCAAGAAAGAAAAATAACCCAGAATTTGACTCTACATGGTCAGAGTCTCTAAAGGAATGTCCTTTAAACCTCTTCATTGTTCATTTCTCGACCTCCCAGTGACATTAATGCTTTTTATAACATGCTGCTTCATCCTAGCTTATATTTGAGTGGACTAGAATCAGCATAAAGAAATAACAGAGGGGGGAAGTATCTCATCTCTTTCCCTTGTGTAACACAAAGCTACTATTTAGTCGTTTATCCAACCTTAGAAAATATGGATCTTAGATATCAAAGGTTGAAATGGAATGGATGAGAGATAAATTTGGTAGCTTGCCTGAGTAGATAGGAGATCTCATGAATTTGTGGCTTTGTTAAAGGGGCTTAGAAGTGTAGAGTAAACCCTGCCCATAATTTCTGTTCATACCTTTTTATTTTTTTAAGGAGCGTTTACTTCCCTGTTTTATGATAGATATGTCTTTTCCACTGTGATCACCAAAAGGTCTACATAGCCTAAGCAATCCCTAGAAAAATTGAAAAAAATCAAAAAGAGAGAAGTCAGAAATGTGTAGAGAAAGCACACTTCAGGCTACAGTCTTGGTACTTACAATGTTCAGCAATATCTGGGTAAGTGTTCGATGCTGTAGCTGAATATGATTTCCTGACATGCATGTGATGGTCTGTCTTCCACTGCAGCACTTAACACACAAAATTTTTAAGGTTCACACATTCAAACAAAGCTAAATCCTGAAAACATTTTGTGAGAACTTAAAATTCTCCAAGAATCAGTGGTAAAGTTCGAAATTCACTAAATGCCTACATAAAGAATCTGAGAAATCCTACACTAGCAAATTAACAGAATGCCAGAAGGCTCTAGAACAAAAAGAAGCAAACTCACCTAGGAGGAGTAGATTCCATGAATTAATCAAATTGAGATCTGACATCAATAAAACAGAAACAAAGAGAACAACGCAAAGAATCAATGATCAAGTCTAGAATTGACATTCAAATTTGCTTACTGATGTGCTTTGAGTGATAACATAGTGCCTCTGGAATCGTGTGCAAGCAGATCAGAAGGAAGGTTTTAAAATCCACAATGAAACTCTGTGATTATGGGGGAAATCATGGCATGAAATTTGAGAAACCACAAGCCACAGTGGCATTCATAATCCTCAGGGCCAAAACTTTACCAGGTTCTCTCCCTGGTTCTGATAAGGGCAGGTGCTGAACGGCTCAGGTGGTGAGAATTTGGGATCTTCTTAAGGAAACATATCTGAAGCTTAAATTCTGGCTGTGGCTGGGCTCTTCATTTGTTCTCTACAATGAAACCATTAGAGATTAAACAATCTAAAGCCTTCCTTATTCACTTGACCTGGGTAAAAAAAATTCTAAAGTTTCCTCTTTCACTTGTGGAATACTGAGATGAGCTGACAAAACAATTAGATCTAATACCACTTAGTTAATTAATTTTCCTATTTTATTCTTGTAGTCCCCCCAACTAGCTACCATTGTATTTCTTCCATGTCATAGGCTCAGAGCAGCTTCCTCAGAGCAAGCCACTCCCCCTTCTTTAACAGTCATCTCATGGGGTAGAGCAGCAGCAGTATTTCTATAAAGCATCAGGACATCCCTTCACTGTACTGTATTTGTGAAACAAGTCTGTTGGAGGGAGTTGCTTGTTTGGCTCCCAGCTGGCAGGCTACCTTAGACCCAAAATAATCACACAGAAATTGTATTACTTAAATCACTTCTTGGCCTACTAGCGCTAACTTTTTATTGGATAACTCTTACATCTTAATTTAATCTATCTCCATTAATCTGTATATCATTACAAAGTCGTGGCGTACCAGCAAAGTTTCAGCACATCTATCTCCAGTGGTGAATCCATGGTGTCTCTCTGACTCTGCTCTCTTTCTCTCAGCATACAGCCTAGCTTTCCCTGCTTAGTTCTGTTTTTCCCTGCCATAGGCTCAAAGCAGTTCTTTATTCATTAACCAAAACAATGCAACACATAGACAGAAGGTCCTCCCACACCATGCCAGCATAGATTTTAGAGGAAGGGAAATTAGACTTAACAATGTTGAGAATTAAGTGAGTCTTTGCTACTACCCGAAAATTGTCCATTTAACAAAAAGCCCTTCACCATGAGGAGGCATATGTTTTAGTTCTGTCCCTTTCGTGCATTTTGCTTGATAAAGTTCCTCTAACTCTTTCTCCTCTTTAATATTTTCTAATGGAAAATTAGAAAATAAAAGGGTTTCCTTTCTTCTCTCATATCAGAAATCATAAGAAAATAGAGATAAAAAAGTATGACATTGTGTTAAACTATTTAAGGAAATATATTTTGCATCAGGGAACACCAACATTAGAGTTAATACACCTGGCTTCAGAGCAGCCTTAATTTATATTGTAGTTAGCACACTAAACACAATTCTCATCACGTAACAAGCACAATAATTACTTGCCCTTCTATGATAACTTCTTTCTATAAAGTGTGAAGTCATGAAAATGAGCACCAGATGAGAATTCCCAGGACAATGGACTATGATTCTACATTTTTAAACATTGTCCACAAGTTAATTTAACTTGAACTGTGTAGAAACTATCTAAAAAGTCTGCTATCAATATATACAGACTGAGATCAATGGACTAGAGAATAGCTGGGTAGTTCATTCAGACCAGCAAGATCCTTGTGGGGAGACATGCTGGTGGAACCCCATAGCCAGGGTGACTGTTTTGGATTTTGCTTATTTACTGAAAGAAAAAAAAATTCTTAGGTTTGTATTTTTATTTGCCCCTGAATGGGTCATGAGAGAAAGTGTCCTAGGTTCAAAATCACTAAACTACCAAATAAGAATGTCTGTATCTATTTTCAAAATTTCATATCTAAAGATGGCACATCACATTTTCCTTACCATCTATCCACTGGTATAGGCTGGGTATTTTTCTTCAGAAACTGTTTCAACATTATTAAACCCATACATGAACAAAATCTGGAACATATTGTGTGTGTGTGTGTGTGTGTGTGTGTGTGTGTGTGTGTGTGTATGTGTGTGTGTGTACAGAGTTTTCTGTCCTGCCAGGTTGCACAGCCTTTTAGTCCCAAAGAAACACACAGAGGCCTACATAATTATAAATTAGTTGACTTCTTAGCTCAGGCTTTTTATTAACTAACTCTTACATCTTACATTTAATGCGTGAAACAATCCCACACCAGTTTGGATTCCAAGGGGTATTTATTTTAGGGGAAACTTACAGAACACCAACAGCCAGGAAAGGAGTCTAATCGCAGGAGCAAGAGCCGGAACCAAGAGAGTGAGCAGAGGACTGCCGCTCTTTATAAAAGAGAAATAGACCACACCCCAGTGGTCTGGTATTTCAGTGGCTATTGGCTAAAGGAGCAGAAGGTGCTCCCACAGCATACATTAACCCATAATTCTTGTCTATGTTAGCCACGTGTTTTGGTACCTTTTATTAGTGAGGCATTCTCATCTTGCTTCCTCTGTGTCTGGGTGATTACTGCATACTGATCCTTACCTCTTCCCAGAATTCTCCTCTTTTGGTTGCCTTGAATATACTTCCTGCCTGACAACTGGACAGGTAGTGTTTTATTAAACCAATACAAGTTACAAATCTTTGCAGGGTACAAGGTATGTATATTATTCTGTTTTCTTTGAATTTTTTGACTGTGATTGAGCTAAGTATAAGGAGACATTTCATTGTACAGGCTACTAAACTAAACCAAACTATATATTTTAAAGGTACTGGCACTTCAAAATTTGGGTCAAAGGATATGTTGCTTTGGAAAAGAAATTCTGCTTTTGTTCCACAGAAGATAGGAACCTGTGGATTCTTTCTAGGCTAATATGGTTTGATGAAACAAGACCCCGCCCCCAAAGTTCTCCATGAACAAACACTTAACAATCAAAAAGCAGGAAGTAGTTTGGAGAAAACTACATCTAAATTCCCAAAATGATTATTTATAAATGTTTGTTTACATTTGAAGGTAGATATGATATAGAGATGAATACTTTGCATTTGTATGGTTCTTGGTCAATTGATACAAAATTTTTGTATAACATGCTTTATTTTTGTGTTTTAGATGTTAGTTTTAATTGAGCTGTACATTTTTATCTGCTTCCCTCCTTTCCTCTTTAACTCTCTCCCATTGTACCCATGTTCACAATTTACTCAGGAGATCTTGTCTTTTCCTACATCCCATGTAGTTTAGATCCATATATGTTTCTCTTTGTGTCCTCATTGTTGTCTAGGTCCTCTAGGATTATGAATTGTAGGCTGATTTTTCTTTGCTTTATATCTAAAAGCCACTACTGAATGAGTACATATGGTATTTTGCTTTTTGGGTCTGGGTTATCTCACTCATATTGATACAAATTTGAGGTCAATTTTGCTGTAAGTATATTTCTGCTTTTGGTTAAGGTATTGTGCTTGTACAGTTCATTTAAAATATAATGTAAAATTATCAAGTAAAGGTTAATAGATAATCATCTATAATAGTCAAGTTTGTAGTCATGCTAGTTAGGTTTTCTAGATGTAGAGAGATATATTTCAGATGGATAAGTCATTTTCGAACCTTTCAAAGACTTACAAAATATGGTATTTTAAATGTTTCAAGAACTTAGGACTCTTCATGACAGTGAGACACACCTGCTCCTGGCAGCACCAATCTACTTCAAGAGGATTATGGACCTCAAAGAGGCTCTTTATGGAGTTGGTTTGCCATTTGCGCATGAAACTACTCTTTCCTGGACTGCTTGATGCTATGCTGTATGAACTGGACATGCAGGACCCACATAAAAATGACTGCTGAACTTGCCTAAAGGTGAGACAGTCCTTCAGTGTTTCTGCTTCATGAGAGCACCTGCCAAACATTCTGCAAGACACAGAAGAAAGTGACTGACAAACTGCCAATATAAATGGAACTGTCTTTGGAATTTTCTACTTCATGGAAAAGTCTGCCAGATACTATGGGCCTGTAGGCTAAAGATTAATGACCCAATGTTACAAAAGAAGTTCCGATCACTGTCCAGATAACAAGATGTTTCTGTCAATTCTTGAGTTTTGGAAGTTGCTTACAATGCACTTCCTGTTTACTTAGGTAATTTTATATCCTTCTGGAGACTTTGATGGAGTTGAAAAACAGATAGTTATACTTATGGTTTTCCTTAGTTATGATTAAAGATAAAATAGATATAATATTGTTACCTGTTTTGTTATATGTAAAATTACTATGTTAAAGTTAATGCTCCTTCTTATTTAGACAGAAAAGGGTATGTGATATGGGATTCCCCTCTGTATGCTTTGAATACTATTGGTTAATAACGAAGCTGTTTTGGGCCTATTGCAACACAGAATAGGGCAAGGTAGGAATTCCAAGCAGATAGAAGAAAGAGTAGGTGAAGTCAGGGAGACACCATGTAGCCAACACAGGAGACAGATGTTGGATGCCAAGTGGAACCTTACCCTTAGGCCATAACCACATGACAGTGCACAGATTAATAGAGATGGGTTGATTTAAGATATAAGAGCTATCTAGAAATAAGCATAAGATAATAGGCCAAGGAGTATTTTAACTAATACAGTTTCTGTGTGTTTATTTCAGGTCTGGGCAGCTGGGAAACATACATGCAGCCATTGCCTACGTGTGTGTGTGTGTGTGTGTGTGTGTGTGTGTGTGTGTGTGTGAAAATACATACACATGTATACTAAAACACATACAGTTACCTCTTTTTCCCACATTCTAACTGCTTGTAGGTTTATTTCATTTTTTTCTTTTCTTTTCTTTCTTTCTTTCTTTCTTTTTTTTTTTTGGATTTTTTGAGACAGGGTTTCTCCATAGTTCTTTGGCTCCTGTCCTGGGACTAGCTCTTGTAGACCAGGCTGGCCTCGAACTCACAGAGATCTGCCTGCCTCTGCCTCCCAGGTGCCATTTTTTTCTTTTCTTCAATGAAAATTTAAAAATGACCCACACAGTCATTCTAGACTATGAGTTGTTACCTCTAATACTGTCAGTGGAAGTCAAAAGAAGGTAAAATAAAGAGGGCAGAAGAATCCCCTACATTTTTATCTGACTCAGTTTGCAGAAATTGTGTACATTTTTACATCCATATGTTATTTAAATCTAGACAAAAATCCTAAAATAATATAAATTTCCTCCTGATCAAGTAGTTCACTAGACCTTCCAAGTTTCATGAAAAGTGAATAATCTTGTGTAACATTTTAGTTTCAAAAATACACCCCAATTTATTTCCTGAGTATTTCATGTCAATTTAATTGTTTCATGCACACTTTGTGTTCAATAAAGTAAAAATAAAAGACACTGGATTTTAAGTGATCCTTGACACATATTTTATAATAAAAAAATGATGTATATGGAAACATATACATGTACACTCACACCCTTATACACTCATACATACACACATGTACACACACATGTGCACTCACACATATACACACATACTTTCTTAGTTTTTAACTGACAACAAAGGTGTTTGTCGGTGTAAATTACAGATTAGGCCCAATAAGCTAACACAGAAACATACTTTTTTTTATTTGACTATTACATGCATTAAGAATTTTCCAAAATAACTATCAGCAGATAAACTTAAGAAAATCATTATAATATGTGTCAAAACTTACTTTTAACTTGTTATTTCTTATGAGCTTGTCCTTTTAGTTTACCAAAAGTAGACTGGCAGATAATTAATTATCAAAAAATGATAAATCCTAAATTAAGTTCACAATCTTGACTTCAGCAAAGTATGAATAGGTAAGTGGCAATGAGGTGTCAACCCTAAATAAAACAGCAATAATGAATCACATACTCTTATGCCCAAGGCTTAGGTAGCAAGAAAGAAGGAGCTAAAAGATTATAAGACCATAGGATGGGGAGAACTGTTGCAAAAACACATCTTTTCAACATCACATGAATGTTGTACCAGTGAACTCACAATAGCTACTGCTACCTGTACAAATCCTGCACAGGGCCACACCAGTCAACTCCCCCACAGAGAAGGAGGGTGGGCCACAAGGACTCACCCATAGTTGAGGACTTATAGTCAGTTGATGAGCAAGTGCGAAACAATAATTACAGAAGAGGGCTGTAGTTTGTGAAGACAGTGTAATGTTGACCTGGAAGAGCTGGAAGGCAAGGGAAATGTGGATATGATCAAAATAAATGTCTAGGATTTATGTATGAATTTCTCAGAAAAATTTGAAATAGAGTGAGTTTTTCTGGATTATCAAAAGATGCCTTTTATAGGCTACATTTTATATTTTATTCTTGTCTAAGAATATTATCTAAAATGTCTATTTCATTATAGGTCAAATTGTACCTGTAGCAGTGCAATTCTGAGTTATCATTTCTGAGAATAAACATAAAAAAATAAGTAAAAACTTCTCGTTTTTAGACAAAACTCTGAGATCTATTAATCTTCACTGTTACTATGTTGCATATTTTGAGGGTCTCCGGTTTATGAAAATCTAGATGGCTATTAGCTTCACAAAATGATTCCCATAAAATTTCTCTGCATGATGCATTGTACAGGTGCATTTACTATTGTATTATTTGTACAAAAGTTATAAAATAATAATTTGCAACAACATTTAGGTTCTTTATTTCTTACTATTTTACTTTTGTAATCACATTCAGTTTAATGTGTTTCAAAGTGATTATTTCATTTTAAAATTTTGATATTCAGAGAAACACATTCAAAGAGGCAGTGACAGCCACTACTTGCCATCATTTTTATAGAGAAGATTTGGCATTCAGAACCATGGTTTTCCCCATTATCAGACAGTCAGTGTCATAGTTGCCATGCTTGTCTGCTTTCAGAGTTATCGTTGTGCTGTTTGTTTGTCTTTCAACACATTTTATCATAAGTTAAATTTTAAAATATCTGAAGTTCCTCTATTGTCGATATTTTTTATCAATTAATGCACCATACTTCTAGATGCTTTACAAGTGTTTCTTCTCATTCAGGGACTACCTAATTCTACATGGGAGCCATTGTAAAATACAGGAGTCAGTTCTTTATTTTTATTAGCATATTTGTACACATCAGCTATATGAGTTTTTCTTATTTTGATATTTACTTTTACTATATTTTATTTTTAGAATCTTAACACCTTTTCATAACTGAATCATTAATTATGACTGCATACATTTTCAACTTTTGAAATGGCACCCAATATAGAAAAATTCTCAGTACTTTTGAAACTGAAAAGGCTTTGTATAACTATCTCCAGTAAAATCAATGTTTTCTATTTTCACTTTTAATTACTGTTTCCCATTTATATCAGTTTCTTGCCTGAAGATGATACTATGTTCTTTCGAGTTACATTGTTTGAAAATAGCTCCTTCGGTATTAAATATTACTTGTGTGTCATCTTTAAAGATGATACATTTTGTAATTTCATGCATGTTTACAGCTTATTTAGATCATATTCACCATTATCACCAGGTCCAACTCCAAATTCCCCTCATTACTTCATATCTCTTCCTTTAAAAAAATTATAATCTATTGAATCCTACTAGTTTTGCTCTTACATTTGTAAATATAGGACCCTACACAGAAGCTTGGTCAACCAATTCTCTCTCTATTAGCTCTCATCAGCTGCCAACGAATTCTCAGCTATGAGTGGGGCCTGCCCCATAGATATAAAGATATTTTTAAAACATTAATGCACTTTGATATTTAAAGGAATCTTATGGAAAAATGTTTTATAAAGCTAATAAATTCTACCATATTTTTAAAATCTACCATATTTTTTAAAGAATAGGTAATGTCTTATATTATAACTATAAAGCAACCTAAATCAATAAGAAAAATTCCCTCAAAAGCAGAGCCTTTTGAAGATTATGTCATATATGTTATATGATACTTGAACACTCAAAGGATTGATCAACCATTATGGGGCTAGCATAAAACCTGGCACTAGAGAAATCCCCAGGAATCCAGAAGGATGACCCCAGCTAAGACCCTAAGCAGCAGAGGAGAAGGGGCCTGAATTGGCCTTGCCCTCTAGTCAGATTAATATCTTAGATATCACCATAGAACCTTCATCCAGCAACTGACGGGAACAGAGGCAGAGACCCACAGAAGGACACTGAGCTGACTTCCAAAAGTCCAGCTAAAGACTGGGAGGAGTGAGAATATGAGCAAATGAGTCAAGACCATGATGGGCTCACCTGTTGTGGGAGGTCCTTCTGCTCCTCCAGCCAATAGCTGCTGAGATACCAGCCCATTGGAGCATGGTCTCTCTCTTTAAAAAAGCGGCCACTTCTTTCCTCACTCTCTCTTTGCTTCCTGCTCCGCTTCCAGTGACTAGACTACTTCCTGATTGTGCAAAGGGATGTTGTCTGGGACGGTGATCTGTAAGTTTCTTCCCCTTTAAATAAATACCGCCCTATTAATCAAAATGCCAAACTGGTGTGGGATTGTTTGAGATTTACGCCTTCATCATCTGGCGCCCAACGTGGGGCAGCAATTTCTTGGGTCTGCTCTGCTTGCTAGAGGCAAGCAAGTGCTCTAATCTAAGAGAGGCTTCCTGACTCAGCTTTAGCTGCAACACTCTGCAGCTCTTAAGAGGTCTGGTCACAAAACACTTAAATGGTGTTGATAAAAGCCGACTGAATGCTTGTTTATTTTCAGCAGTAGCAGGAAAAAAAGTTGTGCTGTTTTAAAATGCCGGCTTTCTGGGCTATCCTGCCTGGGCAAACTCTGACTCTTTTACACAGGCGGTTCTTGTGGTTTGCAAGCACACACTGCTGAAGCTTGCCTCCTGGCAGGGACCTTGAAATGCCATAGACTTGTGGCAATAAACATGGCTACAGCCAGTACCTCTGCCATGAGGCTGAAAGCTAAAGAATGGGCTGGATCCAGTCGTCAAAGCCATAGCTTTAATCCTACCCATATTGCTCAGTAATTTAAAGGCTCGTGTGGTCAGAAAAAGAGAGATATACAGTAAAGAGAGATTCAAAGTAAAAAAAAAAAAACTTAAATGATTTACAGTGTGTTAAAAATATATGCAGGCTAAAAGTTAAAGTTCTTAAAGTAAAAAACAAAAAAAGGAAGAAAGAGAGTAGTTGGGTGTGGTAGGACACACCTTTAATCCCAACACGTGGAAGGCAGAGGGAGATTGATCTCTATGACTTCAAGGTGTTATAGCACACGCCTTTAATTCCAATGTCTGGAAGGCAGAGACAGATGGATCTCTGAGAGTTCAAGGACAGCTTGGTCTTCAGAGTTATTCCAGGACAAAGATATACAGAAAGCCTGTCTCAAAAGGTAAAAATAAACAAAATAGAGTTAAAATAAAGTGCACAAAGATAGAAAATACACAGCGAATTTTGATACTGTATGCTATTATGCTCTCTTTGAATTGTTTGAATGCTGAGGCAGGAGCAACAGCTGCTAAAAGATATTCGTTTATAAATGCTGCTGAACTAATCCAAAATAGATATTTTGAAAATACCTTGACTTCAGAATTTGGATATAAGGGTATGATACGTTGGAAAAGAGATTATTCTTTTGTTTTCACAGAGGATGAAACCCTGTGGATTGCTTCTATTCCAATATGGTATGATGGAGCACGCCCTCCTGAAAGGTTGCTGTGAATACCCTTAAAAAATTACTTCACTCAACTGATGACTCAGATGAACCTAGCACACAGGTTATACCCTGAAATATCTGATTAACAACGCCCCCATACAGTAGGAAGCAGTTTGGAGAGAAATAACTATGCCCATATTCCCAAACATTGTTTATAAATGTTCTTTTACATTTAAAGGGGGGATAAGATATAGATATGAATAATTTACATTGATATGAATTTTGATTTTTTGATAAAAATTTAAGGTCAATCTTGCTATATGTATATGTGTTTCTGATCTTGAGTAAGGTATTGTGATTGTATAGTTCATGTAAAAATGTAATGTATATAGGTTGTTAAGATGTGACGTTATGATACTGATAGCACTACTACAAGGCCTGTTTTGGGTACCAGCTGCACAAGACGATCCCAACTTGGTTAGCTGAAATGGTGCATATCTTATACAACATTCTGGCCAGACCTGCACAAAATACTCAGAGACAATTTGCAATTTTAAAAGACATTGATCTTGAAATTTAACCATCATTTTACTTTCACAGAATCCCCCAGAAAGAACATCGCCCCCATGACAGCTGGAAGTAATTCTAGAGGACGACGTCCCCTCTCCCAGTAAAGTTTGCCCTTGGGTTTAGGGACATCATTTAGGGGTTGATTATAATTAGTATACGGTTGAGGGTTGGGAGGTTGGGGGAGTAATTTTATAAGCTCAGGGATCTTTTGAAAAATAAAGAGGAATAATTGGATGATGGGATAATAGATTTATAATTGTGAGTTACTGTTTTTAGACAAATATATTGGTATCAATTCTTGCATATTGATACAAAGTTAAATTATATTGACTATTGTATGCATACATGTTTCTACCTCGGTTTAAAACATTTTTTATGTATTGGCATATATTGTATTGATATGTATATTGTATATATTTACCATATTGCAGCGTGCATTTCTACCTCTGATTAAGATACTTATATATTGTCTGTGAAGTGATATATATTTACCATATTGCAATGTATATTTGTACAGTGTTTATATTTGGAGGTCATTATCCTCATTTGTTACACAGTTGTTTATTGTCTTAGATTTTAAGTTAGATAGATATTGAAAATTATATAGATCAATCGTCATATAAGTTTGTCATTTATAATTAGACTAATCAGGTTCTTTAGATACATAGAGATAATACTCAGTATAGATAGATAATCTTCAACCTCTTCAAAGAGCTGTAGACAATGGCCTTTAATCTAATTCAGAATTTCGTGATAGTGAGACACAATTGCTCCTGGCAGCACTGATCTATTCCCGAGAGAATGTTGAGCACCAAAGACACTCTACCTGGAGCCTTTCTTTTTGGCAGAACTGGCCTTTGGGCAAAGAAATGCCCATACCTCAACCACTGACAGAGATACAGAGCATGCATCAATGGATAAAACAGGACTGTCATATCCTGCCAAGACAGGGTAAGATAGTTTTGAAAAGTTGATTGCCTTTGAAAATGGTATGTCAGTTATGTTAGGCCTTAGAAAAAGTTGGTTGCTTCAACGCTGCAAACGTGACTTTGGGTGAATGCCCAGGTAGCTAGTTGTCTCTGTGATTTGTTGCATGTTTTGGAAGTTGTTTTACTGAACTTCCTATTTATCCAAATAACATTATTTCCCTTCTCAGATCTTCCATGGGGTTGAAGACTATATAAATGTAGTTACTTTTCTCTCATGACTTGGCCAAGTTATTTATTATACAAGACCTAAGCTAGTTAGAATAGGATATTTGTACTTATTGTATATAATTTCGTAGTAGGTTTAGAACTTTCTTACTTAAATAAAAGGGGGAGTTGTTGCAGGAGGTTCTTTCACTCCTCCAGCCAATAGCCACTGAGATACCAACCCATTGGAGCATGGTCTCTCTCTTTAAAAAAGCGGTCACTTCCCTCCTTGCTCTCTCTTTGCTTCCTGCTCCACTTCTGGCGACTAGACTCCTTCCTAATTGCACAGAGGGCTTTTGTCTGGGTCGGTGATCTGTAAGTTTCTTCCCCTTTAAATAAATAACACCCCATTAATTATAATTCCAAACTGGTGTGGGATTGTTTGTGATTTACACCTTCATCAGGCTCACCCACTGAAAGAGTATACCTGAGCTAATGGGAGCTCATCAATTCTAGGTGGACAGGGAAAGAACCAAAGTAGGTCCAAAATAGGTCCTCTGGTGACAGTTGTAAGGCTGGTGCAAACTGCTGGGCCACTGGCATTGGCACAGGGTTAATCCCTACTGCTTGATTAGCTTTGTGGGAACCCACTCTCTTTGCATGGATACTTTGCTCAGCCTAGATTTAGTAAGGAGGGACTTGGACCTTTCCCAAAGCAATGTGCCCTGCCCTCTCTGAGGTATGTATGGGGGTGGAGTGAGGGGAAATGTGGAGGGAAGGGGAGCAGGGGACATAGTAAGAACTGGGATTGGTATGTAAAATGAAAAAAATATATATAGTTTGTTTTCTTTTTGAAAGAATAGAATTTAAAAAATTGATTGCTTATGATTCCTTTTTAAAAGTCCATCTCAATGACCACCAAGGTACAGTAATAGCACACACACACACCTTGGCAGTAACCAAATGCTATCTAATTACACTGAGGACATGCTCAGTAATAGGGAGACTATACCTAGTACTGGAAACCTAGCTACTTACTCAATATTACTGATATCATGGTTATTGGAGAGGAATAATGACCACTAATTTATTAGACCACCACAATTCCTAACAAAGACTCTATAAAAAATACACAGGTGAGTGTAGCAGCCCTCACCCCTCTGCAAAGAAACTTCTATTGCATCAGACAGAGACTATTATAGAAAACCAAAACAAATCAAAATGCAGATGTTTGTAGTCTGTTACCAACAAATATATCCACAAAACACTTACATAGTTAGGGACAAGAGAACTTTGTTGAAGGGAGAACAGACAGATTATAAGAATTCTAGGAACAGGAAGTTGGCTGTGACATTGTATCTCCTAGTAATATCAGAAGCTACACCCATAGTGTATCATCAACATAACTGCCCAGATGGGAATTGAACAAGAAAGACATCAAAGAATACACCAAGTAATATGGAGAAAAACCCATCATGCCTTAACGGTACACAAAAAACTATAGACAACTGAGCAAATCCAGGAATTGGAGGGATGGCTTTCTAAAGGGAAGAGCACACCAACTGGTTGGCCGACACCAGTCAACCTAAAAGTACACATACAGGTAATATCATTCAGACTTAATAGGTTATACTTGAGAATATATATGCATATGGATATACACATATGCTTACAATATCTATTTAATATCTATTTTTAAAAGAGGCTATGAATTTGAAAGAAAGATGGGAAAAGCATATGGGAGGGCTTTCAGGAATGGTATAGAAGGGCGAAATATTTTAATTAAATTATGATCTCAAAACTAAAACAAAGAACAATCCATTTCATAAGTATTAAGTATTAAATATTTCTTTTTTATACTCAGAATGGTTCCATAGTTTCTCATCTCTGGTACTTCAACCTTCCAACTTTCCCACACAATCTATTTCACAAAAGTGGGACATATAATTAGAGCAATGCAGTATGAATCCTGAACCATATTACTGAATTAGATACTTAAATCACCCTGTCTTAGACCTGAAGCAATGTGTAGCAGCTGGTGTTGTTTAAGACATGATTTCACTATGTAACCTCTAACAGAGATCTACTTGTCTTTGATTTCCTGATTTAAAGAATGTGCCACCACACCCAGCCTTAATATAGAGCTTTGAATAGTGATAAATTATCACAATTCTAAAGGCCAAGAATTTTTCTTTGTTATTCTTCATACATCTAAGGAAATGGACATGTACTGAAATAGTATTACCACTGATTTGAAGTCATGTTATTACTTGGAATTCAGGTAACTCCTGGTCTATGGTTCTAGTACTTTCCTCCACTCAATTCTGCTTTACCTTTCTAGTGCTTTATTTACTGGGAGAATAGGGTGCCAAAGAGTCAGAGCTTCTGTATTGTACAGAATAATCTATACACTAGGAGCTTGCTAAGCACTTTGCTCTCAGTTGCAGTGGCATTGAGAAGGAAGACACTTAAGATATTAGCTAGAGGCTCCAGATGGAGTACTCCCCACAGGGTTCACATTCAACCCTTCCTTCACCTTTTCAACTTTTCTTCTTCTCTATAACAGTTTTCATTGTGAGTCCTGCCTCCCATACTGCAATTAAACTATCCCTTAACGTGTCCATATATTATTTTGTCCATGGCAGGAATGCTGAGGTGCAAATATCATCAAATGAGATTGGCCAAGTTTTGAGGATTGTAGTGTTTTCTGGCTTCTCTTTGTGGTCTCTGTCTGTAGAAAACACATTTTCCACTTGGGTGACAGACAGACATTGTTTTCTAACTAGTTCTCTATACTTCCATCACAGAACATTAAGTCAAACTACATCATTTAGTCATCATCTTGACTGTGGGTACTTCAGATATTTCTACACATGGGCCTTCAGGTTCCTTTTCCACTTCTTCCATGTGGATGACTGAGATTAATCTCCATTGAGCTAAGATACATAGCTAGCACTTGTGCACTTTAACATTACAAGAGAGAAAACATTCTCTGAGTTACTTTTAGAGAAAGGGTTGCTTTTTCTCAGTGTCATTAGTACAGGGCTTTGTACTTTTAAAAAGATTACAAATGCATTATGCTATTTGATCCTCACAAAAATCCTATGAGATAGGTTGGACATTTTAAAGACAAAGAAATTGGCTCAAAGAGATTTTCTAACAAAGCTGGTTAGTGAGTTAGAAATTGGCCCTCCTTAAGCTGACTCTGCACACTTTCTACTGTACTGAGATTCAGTTGGAAGTGCTGAGTGCAAATTTTTCTAAAGTATTCAGTTCAAAAATCATTTCAAAAATAAAAATGTATTTGTTCTTATTTGAAAACATTCATTTCACTTTAACTATGCTGTGAGACCTTGAAAATATTAATAGGAAGGGGAAAACTTCCATATCTTCCACACACGGGATGACATCACATGAAGATTATAGCTCGATGTCTTGCTATGTCAGATTCTAATTATAATAAGGATATCCTTGAATGTCTTTTAATATTTTCAATAACTTTAGAAGCATCTATAATTCCTGGATATAATATCATAACTTTTATGTTCTTGCTATTATCAGATAATTGTGGCCTATTAGTCATTCACAGCAATGCTGGCAATTAATCATATCAATTTTGTACTGAAGCCTAAGAATTTCTAGCCATTGAATGGAAATTACTTAAAAACTATTGCTATGTCTATTTAAACTCCACTAGTGATATGGAAAATGCCTAGCATTTTATTTAGTATTCAACATTTTAACCAAATTGCCAGTTTCTTTTCATTTACACTTCTTTAGATTTAGTGCTTTTAGTTTACATTTTGGGAAGTCTTCAGACTGATTTTTTTTTTCTTAGCTCCCAGTGTTCCTTTACCTTTTGTGTTCTTTTGGAGCTAAGAAAATTCCTCATATGGTTCTGAATCCTGACTGGCCACATGGGTCTTCAGTGCTTTTTTCATGCATACATAATAAGTTTTCACGTAATCTCAAGATGAAATAACATTATCTATATCCCAGGTGTCGAGGAGAATGAGATCTCACTAAGAATGTTTGATATGACAATAAAAAACTTTACAAGGTAAAAGTTGCTTAAGTTCAACATCTCTTTTTCCATGTAATTTTAGGAAAGCCCTTTATTTCTGACTAAATCGCTTGGGAAAAACAAAAATTATCTAATATAACAGATAATGCTATCTCACTTGCATTGAAAAAATGTAAGACCCACCATATTTTAAATTTTCTTCTGGAACTTATTATTAAAATTACCAATGTGCAGATTTGCTATGTGGAAGCATTCATCCAAATTATAGCATTCTGCTGTATAAAAACATGTTGTTAATTTTTCTTAATATAAACTTGGGGCTTGTTTTCAGTTATTTGCTATTAACTCCAATAATATGGGTATTTTTGTACATGTTTCCTGATAGAGTATTACCAAATGTTTTTCCAAGAGTAAATTTGTCATGGGATTATTTCTTTGTAGCTTATTATTTTGGGGAAATCCATAAAACAAATTTAAAATAACCATATTTCCATTTATACAGTGTAGTGGTAGAAATTATTTGGGGAACTATGTTTTAGATAAAAGATAATATATTCAAAAGACTTGTTTAAATAGAGAGAGGAACAACATTAAATACATAGCAAAGCCATCCTCACATTTAAACTAGTTCAATTTTTGTTTTTGTACCAAATTTTATGTTTTGTTATCAGAGTTGTCTTATAATGCATGCATTCTAGAAAATGGCATTAAAACAAACCCCAGGGTTTCCTCCAGCACAGCAGAAAAAGGAACAGTCAAGGCGAAACACTCTCTGCCAAAACTAGTCTATGCACCCTTGGAAGCAGAAAGAGCTGTAAGAACCCAACACTGCTTATAAATATTTATTAACTATTGTCATGGCATCAAAAGTTAGATTTGCTAAGCAATCCATGAATAAAATTGTGATGTTCATGCCTGCAAACCCAAGCCTATTCATCAGGAAGTGCAATAACTTATGTCTGGTTTTGTAGTGGAGTGGAGAGAGAGCTGTAGGAGTGTAAAGACAGGGAGGGGTGAGCCCTACAGGGGAACATGGAGAATGACCATTAGAAATCCTAGAAACAGTTTTCACAAGTACCACTATAAGGGGAAAGGCACCCATCTAAGGGTCTTTTAAGAATCCTACTGCATTTGCTTGAAAGGAAAACATTGACAATTTTCCTTGGCAAAAAAAAAAAAAAAAAGAAAGAAAAAAGAAAAGAAGAAAGGAAGGAAGGAAGGAAGAAAGGAATAAATAAATAAATAAATGAATCAGGTACTAGAGGCTTACAGTTTCAGAGGAAGAAATAAGTCTAATTGTTTATAAAACCATAGAATATTTTCTTTCTGTGTGAGAGACAACAAAAACTGATTTAAGACACAAGTTTAGAAAAGAAAGAGACGTAACCGATGAGCAGTACACTCGTGTCCATAGATCCTGTAACGGTTTGGCATAAACAGAGAAATCGTAGAATGGGGTACAAGTCAGTTTCTCAAATTCAATCTTCTGAAAGGATGAGCTTCAAATGGGTAGATGTGGGTGTGATCAAGACAATGTACAAATATGTGTGAGTTAAGAATGGAGACAGAGGCAAGTAACAAAGTACCAAGGTCATTAAGTCACCAGGGAAATGTATCTTCTAGTCATTCCCCAAGCCTGAGTTCTCCAGCTACTCTTGCTGAGCAGAAACTATTTCTTCCTCGTGGCAAGTGATCGAAAAGCTATCTAGTGATAAAAACCAGAACTAAGTTCCCTATATTAGCTACTTTTCTTTTTGCTATGACAAAACTGAGTTAAGGATGGGAGGGTTTCTTTAGGCTTGGGGCAGGAAAGCTGGTGAGAAGAGCCTGTGGTAGCCAGCCAAACTGGCTTCATAGTAGAGAGAGAGATCAATGCTAGCACTCAGCTCACATTCTCCACTGGATGGAGCCCCAAATGCCATCCCAGGAATTGGTGCAGCTCACACTAACCAATCCTAGGTAAATTCCTAAGAGAGGCACAAAAGCTTGTCTTTTTTTTTTTTCTAAATGCTATCAAATAGTCAATAATATTAACCATCAATTCCCTTTCTGCTTAGAAAATATTACTGTGTTCCTTTCTTCTTAAAGAGATCCAGTCACTCTTTGCTATCTCCAACATCAGCAGTTGCTTAGAGCTGATTACAAATGTTCACACTATAGTCATGTGAGCACCAACTATATATTCTAGCCAGGTAACTCAAGAGCTAACTTATAATATCTTATAATGTGGACAAGTATTACTGTTTCCATTTATATGCAAAAACAACTATTTGGAGATGAGAAGTCAAATGGCCAAAATACATTCTAGTAATAATCAGATACAAGGAAACATATTATGTATGTGTGTCCCCTCAATCTGTGTTTATATCATTATCATTTATTCAGTATTCTTTAAAGGATAAGGTAAACCAAATCTACCTGGAGGTGCTTAGTAAAAATAAAAATTTCTAGTCACATGCAACTGGAGAAAGGTTCTGGGACCCTTATCTTCAATAATTTCCCCAGGCGATTCTCATAGATGATGTAATTTGCAAAATAGTACCTCCATAGTTCATAGAACCTCTCTTTTATTACCTCTATTATTGTATGTATTAAATTCAGTTGTGGACTAGTTTCTCCAGGGCAAAAATTATGTCTTATTTTCAAGTGTATCTGCTATAGTTCATAGCACTGTGACTTACATGCAACATATACTCAATAAATTTACTAGAATTATTGCCAATTTCTGTGTTTCACCAGGATGAAAATTATTATGAGACTATTAAGAGCCAGTAATGTATTTTTTAATATGGAATGCTAAGGGAAATATATCTAGACATACATATACTCATAGACTCACACATATTAACTATAAAACATTTAGAAGAATTTAGAAAAATAAGAACGTAAAAGATGACCCAAAGGCAATGTCTTTTGTCATTTTCTTTATGAATTCCTTCTATGTATATATTAGATTAACATATCTAAATATTATGCCCATATAGATATGAACATATACAGTTAAATTATATTTATTTATAAATATGTAAAACACATTTTGTCAGTTTTTATTTGATACCAATATCTACCACTGTTATTGTTTAAGTATAAATTATCTCTATGTTAAACTTTTCTTGAAAACCTGTGTGCATATTTTCATAAAGTTTTCAGTAGTTTCCTCTTTTTTTAAGAAGTGTAGACATGCAGAACTGAAGCTGGCTCAATAGGTTAAGTAAGATTAAAGGTTAAGGTTCTTATCAGTTTGCCATTTCCTTATTTGCTGATTACAGAGAGTTTTCTGTGACTAACAACTGAAGGGAATTTCTCATTTAAAAAAAAAAAAAACGGCACGGATGAACTAAGCAAGACTCCGTGATGGTTTCAGAAGAGAAGCAGAATCTAAGCCCAGTACAGAACTGCACCTCGAGGATCAAGGCTCCTAGCTGATGCACAGTTCTAAGAGGTAGGAAATTAGAATCATCTGTGAAACAATGACTCTAGAATTGAAAGTCATTTCCTTCCTTATTCTTTCCACACATCTCAGTAAAACTATACTTTTATACAGAATTTTACTACATACTAATGGTAAAGAAGATGCATTTTCTTAGTGACTGCATATGGGGGTATTAAAGAAAAAGATGAAAGATGGCATAATTGAAATATTCCTTACTCCCTTTCCCAAAATCTCCTATTAGCGCAAAAAAAAAAATGGCTAAGACACAAATTAAAAAGAAGAAAATAATAGAAAAGGACGTTGTACATAAGCTTTATGAAGAAAGGAGAAGCCAGGGAGAAGCCATGTAACCCCACTGGAGACAAGTGCTGGGAACTTTACCCAGTAAGCCACAGCCACAGGGCGATACACAGATGAATCGAAATGGGTTAAATTAAGATGTAAGTGTTAGCCAATAAAAAGCTAGAGCTAATGGGTCAAGCAGTGTTTTAAATAATATAGCTTCTGTGTGATTATTTCGGGTCTGAGCTACCCAGCCTCTGGGCACACACTAGCGGCCTCCATGCAACACATTGGGAAGGAAAATGATTGATAATCTCTTAGCAGATACAAATAGCCATGTCCCAGGCTGTGGAAAAATTAAGATGCAGCACAAACAGTACTGAAAGAAGCCAAATGTTCAGAGAATGGTGTTATTCCAAGTTCTTTTGGAAGTAAGAAAAAATAAAATATTGAAAACAAATGGGTTGATTGAAGTCTACAAACATAGAACTTCAAAGATCCTCAACCACACAATAGGAAACACTCTTTTCCAATATCTACATAAGAAAGGAAAATAAGCATCAAAAATTGCTGCCTCTTGCCATCCGTATGTAGAAATTAACTCAAAGTAGATAGTAATGTAAATACAAATGCCAAAGCCACACAAGTCCTAAAAGGGACATTGGTTCATGACCTTGACTTGACCATGAATATTAGATTATCACCACAAACAAAAACAATAAGGAAAAAATACCTAGCTGGATTTCATTAAAATTTAAAATGCTCATGCATCAAAAATTTTCATTTTAAAAGTGAAAATATAGGCTAATCAATATGAAAAATACTTTTGAAATATTTATTTGTTGATGTTTTCACGGCTAGAAAATAAAAGGTGCATTTATTATTTCAGAAACAAAAAGACAAATGAGCTTTCAAGTGAACAAATATGAATAAGTATTTCCCCTAAGAAAATATAACAGTTCCTAACTATCAGGCCTATTGCTCAACGTCATTAGTTACCACACATGTTAGTAAGGGGGCTGGGAAGTAAGAAACCTGAGGCATTCCCACTGAGAACTGAAAATGGTTCATCTGCTATAGAAGACAGTTGCTCAAAGTATTCATTATAAAATTGCCTTGACACAACCAGGCCACTTCTAGCTATATATCAAAGTAACTTTAAAGCAAGCACACACAACAACATCTCAGGGCATCACCACTCACCACTGTTGAAGAGAATGTGTCCACTAAACGTTCACTGATAAATAAATAGATGAATAAAATGCAACCCGATGTATTGGAGGGCTATTAGGCAAGAAAAAGGAACGAACTTCTATTGTAATGTGCAACATAGATGACTCCCTAAAATATGAAAGAAGTTAAACATAAGAAGTCACATAAGTATTTCTATAAAATATCTAGAATACTTAAATTAAAAGGGATGGAAATCTGAATTTTGGTGCTACTTTCTAGAGGGAAAGGGAAGGTGAGGGGAGAAGATTTGATGTGTGAAGGGTTTAGTGTGCAGATAATGTTAATATTTGGGGATATATAGAAATGATGATTAAGCAATTGTGAATTCACTAAATGACATTGACCTGTCTTTTAAAGATGATAGCTTCTGAATAAACTGAGCTAAAAATAACATGCAGGATCCCTAGAGAAGAAGGCACAATTACAGCATCCTGGACTATATTTGAAGTAGAGAAACTGGGTTAAAACAAATTTACATAATAAATATTGTGATGCACGGTTCTCTTTCTCCAACTGGATCTATAATTCTGGTAATAATGTTTTCAAAATCCCAAAATCTAACTCTAAATGTAAAGGCATAAATATGTACCATGCCCAGGCTGAATTGTATGAACAGGTCATCAACAAAATTCTCAGCTGACCCAGTCATCAAGCAAGTAGCAAGTAGAAACTTGCATTTCTCCTTACCATACACCAACAACAGTGAAGAGGCTTTTTAACATGTAAAAGAGAAACAAACATATGAATGACAACCTGAAGACATGCAGACCAGTAGAGAAGATGAAAAACTACCACCAGCATCTTCTGTAAAACATGAATAAAAAACACATAAAAAACAGTGGCATTGAAAGAGCTGGAGAAAATGTAGCTACATGTGTTGAGAGGTATCCACACAAGAAGACTTACTAAGGCTGAAGTTTGCATTTAAGCCAATAGAAAGTCTTTTTTTTTTTTTTTTTTTTTTTTTTTTTTGGTTTTTCGAGACAGGGTTTCTCTGTGGTTTTGGAGCCTGTCCTGGAACTAGCTCTTGTAGACCAGGCTGGCCTCGAACTCACAGAGATCCGCCTGCCTCTGCCTCCCGAGTGCTGGGATTAAAGGCGTGCGCCACCACAAGTCTTTATTAGCAGGCAGGATCACTGTGTGGCCCAGAGCCTTTATCAGGGTGAGCATCTAAGCATTCAAACCACATCCTGGGTTGACAAACTTCAGTTAATAAGAACAGTTAGCCTGCAGACAAACTACAGAAGCCAAAAAGCAAGGTTAGTATATTTAGAGACTTTCCCAGAACTATAGACTTTGATGGATTAGTCCTTTGTATTTGCTTTGGCAGGTGGTGCTGTCTACGTGCTGAGTTTGATAGCCTGATAGGGACTTCCATCATTAAGTCAGTTGTGCTAGGGTCTGGGCCTGTTACATCCCCCAATGTTTTTATGGGCATGAGTAAAATCATGAACTCATCTGGAGACAGTGAGTTATACCGCCTTTTTATGTAGGGTTAAGACAGCCCCTTTAGGGGGCGGGGTTTGCCTCGGGCGAATGCCTGCCAATAAATGGGTGCGAGGAGAGGCAGCTCGGCCCTTTTTCCTTCCTACCTCCTGTGCCACGCGGGAACTTCGGTTCTGTAAGTTTATCATTAAAGTGTAAATATTGTTTAGTATCTGCATTGCATTTATTTACACCGATACACTTGGTGCCCTCTCAGTGGGGCTTTGCCTAGAACCGGCACAAATCGGAGTCTCTTGCACCCCGGGCCTCTGCTGCGGAAGCAGCTGAGATTCTGAGCCACTCGATTTTCCCTGCTGCTTGCTAGAGAATCAAGCGGGACCGGAGAGCTAGCACTCACCGGGTTTGAAATCTGCAGCACAGCGTGAACACTCTCTGTTCCCCTCCCACCTCCGCTGGCACTTGGGTCAAGTGACAGCGGCCCTGCGAGCCCCAGCACATAAACGCCGGCATCCCTTTGATTTGTTCACTAGCTGGCTTTTCTCTATTGCCTTTCTGGCCCAATCGCTACTTATCAGTCTGGTATCTGTTTCAATTTTGTTTTTGAGTCATTTTTTTTTTTTTCAGATTTAGGCCACGTGAACTCAACTGGACTCTTTCGCCACCACTGGCAGGTATCGGTCATTGCAGGTAAAGGAATTTTTTCTTTTATAAATAATGTCTGAGAACGTGACAATTTCAGATTTCAACAGCTTTTTTGAGTGCACCATTTGGGAGATCTTACAAGAGGTGTCTATCATCCCACATCTATGGATATTTCTGGAATTCGTAATTTTCCTTAGCACTATTTGGTTTGATAAAAGGAAAATGATCAAATCTCTTAAGGCAGAGGTTGAACGTTTAAAAACTATTGAGAATGACCACAATCTTCTCAAGAATCAGTTTGAAGTTCTCCAGGAAGAAAACAGATCTTTGTTTAACATGACTCGGTTAACTGAGCAAAATCTAGAAAAGGTACAGGCTGATGTTAAGGAGAAATTCATTACTATGGAAGAAGGAACAGCTGAATTAGATAGTAAGTTCCAGCAGTCCCTTTCTGTAGGAACTGAAACATGAACTGAGAGAATCAAAACTGCTGAATGTGACAATCGAATTTTGTCTAAAGCTTATCACAGATTGGCGGAAAGATTACCAATACAAGAAGGCATAGTTTATGCCATAAAAATTATGTCCAAAGATGACAAGTTATCTCTAATGGACAAATTTCATACTTTAGAATCCTTAATGAAGGCTTTAGAACATAATTCTGGGCAGGAGATTCAGACATTACAAAAAGCAATGGTGAATAGAATTGAAAAGATTGAGGAATTTCTAAATTCTGATGAAGAAGAGCAAAGGGTAGAAAGGCAAATTTTAACTACATCTGTGGATAAATCCCTATGGGACAATTTCCACAAAGCTCTACCTTCAGCTCTACATGCCTTTCCAGTAATAACAGCAGAAAAGGTGATTGGTTCCAGAAACCCTAGGGTCATCAAGGAGGATACATGGGAGCCTGTCCGTATGAATGATCTCAAAGAAATTAAACAGGCCTTCATGACTTTTGGGATGCACGCCTCTTTTGTTAAAGAGATGCTAAAATCTTGGGCCACAACAAGCAGAGCAACCCCCTCGGACTGGCTCCAGCTGAGCTCCGCGGTCCTTGAGAGTGGACCGCAATTAAAATGGAAATGCTTATTCCGGCAAGAGTCTAGACTTTTAGAACAGCAGGAAAAGGCGAAGGGAATTGACGTTTCCCTAGATAAAATTCTAGGTGAAGGGCTCTTTTCCGACCCTCAGGAACAAGCTAATTTGGATGAAAACATACTCTCCATGTGTACTACAGCAGCCTTAAGGGCTTGGGACAGAGTACAAGACCCAGGACAGAGAATGGAATCATTTGTCACAGTTAAACAGGGTCAGAGAGCACCCTTTAGTGACTTTTTACAAAGGTTAACTAAGGCTGTACAAGTAGGGATATCTGACCCAGAAGCAAGACGTATAATGATTGAGTCTTTGGCTTACGAAAATGCAAATGTGGAATGCAAAAAGATCTTGAGGCCTTTAAAGTTCAGATCAGCGTCCTTGGAAGAATGGGTCTTGCATACACTAAATGTTGACACATTTGACTATGGCACTGAAGCATGGGTAGAAGAAGCAATTTCCAATGGTAAAAGGAGACACCAGAATACCAAATGCTTTAATTGTGGCAAACTGGGTCATATGAAAAGGAATTGTAAACAACGGATTTTCAGAAATAATAATAATGCATCTTCTAGAAATAACAGAAATAGAAGGACTCAGCCTTCAGGTTTATATAGAAGATGTGGAAAAGGCAGGCATTGGATGAATGAATACAGGTCTACAAGAGATAGACAAGGCAATCTGATACAGACGGGAAACATGAGAGGGGGGCCCCACAGGCCCCCATGGCAAACATGGTTCAGTCATTTCCAGTTTCTGCAGAGAACATGCCTCGTCAGGACAATTAGGAAGCCACAGGCCTACTGTTACAAGCAATAGTGATCAGAAAGATGAGTTACGTGTGTTTTGGCAAACTTCTATAAATGATCAAAGACCTAAGCTGAGAGGGTGTGTAAATGGCATTTTTATTACTGGCCTGCTGGACACAGGTGCTGATGTAAGTATCATTACCCCAGAATCTTGGCATTCATATTGGCCTCTTCAGAATGTAAATGTTCAGCTCCTGGGAATTGGAACCCTATCTACAATAAGGCAGAGGACGAGATGCATTGAATGTATAGGGCCAGAGGGACAAATAGGAAAATTAAGGCCATATGTAGCCAATATTGCAATGAATTTATGGGGTCGTGACCTATTACAACAATGGAATACCCAAATTAACATTCCTGCTACTTCTGGAGTCTATATTTCTGAAAATAATATTAAAAGTTATTACAAACGGAGAAAACCGGCCATTAGGGCTGTGCAAGAACAAGCAATTGATGTCCCTTCAGAGATACCAACAGCCTTGCCTCTAAAATGGTTGATGGAGAAACCAATATGGACAAAGCAATGGCCTTTAGCTGAGGAAAAGTTACAGGCTTTAGAACAGCTGGTACAAGAACAATTAGATGCTGGACATATAGAAGAATCTACCAGCCCTTGGAATTCTCCTGTATTTGTGGTTAAGAAAAAATCAGGTAAATGGAGAATGGTGACAGATCTCAGGGCCATCAACAAGGTTATTCAACCTATGGGCCCACTGCAATCTGGAATTCCTTTGCCCTCTTTATTACCAAAAGGATGGCCTCTCATAGTTATTGATTTAAAGGATTGTTTTTTCACTATACCTTTGCAAAAAGAAGATAGAGAAAAATTTGCCTTCACAGTGCCTACTTATAACAGTTCTCAACCTTCGAGGAGGTACCATTGGGCCGTCCTCCCCCAGGGTATGTTAAATAGCCCCTCCCTGTGCCAATATTTTGTGAACCAACCATTGCAAATAATACACAAGAAATTTCCCAAATATATAGTATACCATTACATGGATGACATTTTGTTATCTGATTCAAACATAGATACCTTGAACAGACTGTTTGAAGAAATACAGATACTGTTACCTAAATGGGGATTGCAAATTGCTCCTGAAAAGATTCAGAAGGGAGATTCTGTTAATTATTTAGGTTATAGAATAGGTTTGCAAAAAATTAAAACACAAAAGGCACAAATTCGGAGAGATCGCCTACGGACTCTTAATGACTTTCAAAGACTGTTAGGAGACATTTCCAGTCTATGACCAGCTATCGGAATAACACCTGATCTAATAATTCATTTAAACAAAACCTTGGATGGTGATAAAGATTTAAACAGTCCCAGAGAATTAACAGCTGAAGCAGAAAAGGAACTGACAATGATTGAGGAGAAATTACAACAGGCACATGTGGACAGAGTGAATCCAGGGCTCGATTGTATTTTGGTCATATTACCGTCAAAAATTTCTCCTACAGGAATTTTAATGCAGAGAGATGATATTATCTTGGAATGGATCTTTTTACCACATAAACCAAGTAAGAAACTGAAAACTTATGTGGAAAAAGTCTCTGAGTTAATTATAAATGGCAAGCTGAGACTTCGTCAACTAGCAGGCATAGACCCAGCAGAAATTATAGTGCCTTTCACTGCTGATGAACTAAAGAAATTATGGGAAGATAATGAACCATGGCAAAGAGCTTGTGCTAATTTTTTGGGAGAAATTAATAACAACTATCCAAAAAGCAAGCGGCTTAACTTCATAAAGAGAACTTCTTGGATCCTTCCTCAAATTGTCTGTGATGCTCCAATAACTGGAGCCCGTACATTCTATACTGATGTCAATAAATCAGGGAAGGCAGGTTACAAATCAGAAGACTTGGGTAAGGTGGATCAAAGTCCTTATGATTCTGTCCAGAAGGCAGAATTATATGCCATTCTTATGGTACTAAGAGATTTTAAAGAACCTATTAATATAGTTACTGATTCACAATACGCAGAAAGAGTTATTTTACATATTGAAACTGCTGAATTTATACCTGATGATACAGAACTAACCTCATTGTTTATCCAGGTTCAAGATTTGATCAGGAACAGGCTTTGCCCTATGTACATAACACACATCCGATCCCATACGGGTCTGCCAGGTCCTCTAGCACAAGGTAATGCAGAAATTAATCAGTTATTGATTGGTAGTGTGCTACAAGCCTCTGAATTTCATAAAAAACATCATGTTAATAGCAAAGGTTTGAAGAAAGAATTTTCAATTACATGGCAACAAGCTAAGGAGATTGTAAAGAAATGCCCTACCTGTTCTTTCTATAACCAAACCCCACTGCCAGCAGGGGCTAATCCTAAGGGCACCCATAGGAATGAAATCTGGCAGATGGATGTTTTCCACTTTGCAGAATTTGGCAAATTGAAGTATGTTCATCACACCATTGACACTTATTCAGGTTTCCAGTGGGCAACTGCTTTAAGTTCAGAAAAAGCTGATTCAGTAATCACTCATTTATTAGAAGTCATGGCTATCATGGGTATACCTACACAAATAAAGACAGATAATGGTCCTGCTTATGTCTCTAGGAAAATGAAACGGTTTTTTGGTTATTACAATATCAAGCATGTTACAGGTATACCATACAATCCTACAGGTCAAGCAGTCATAGAAAGATCAAATCGAACTATAAAGGATATGTTGAACAAACAGAAAGGGGTGGAAAACACCCCCAGAAATAGGTTACATAATGCTTTGTTAACCTTGAATTTTCTCAACGCTAATGAGAAGGGAACGACGGCTGCAGAAAGACATTGGATAATGGAAAAGTCTGCTGAACTAAATCAACCAGTTTATTTCAAGGATGTGCTGACCTCACAATGGGAGCCAGGAGATGTGCTGTGTTGGGGAAGGGGTTTTGCTCTTATCTCCACAGGTGAGGAAAAATTATGGATACAATCAAAATTAATAAAGGTTCAGTTTGAGGAAGAGTAGTCACTTGGAAAAGATAAATAACAATTCATTCACAAGGATGACTGGCATTCAGATGGTAAGGATTACAGATAGGATGGGGGCAGGGTTCTTTTCTTATCTCCACAGGAAAATATTCATCTCCAAAGAATTTAAGGGACCCTGAATATTTAATTACTGATGGATGGAAAATAGTTACGACCCACTAAACATCAACAATAAAATTCTATACATATTGTAAGTATTGATTTTATATATATATTTATATGTTTTATTGAACACTTCTTTATAAATGTGTAGAGCTGGTTTTGAAGTTGGACTATGGCTCAGTCCCTCTTCAATTCCAAGCCTGTTGATAAGAGATATTTCAGAGTTTCTGTCTCAGGTCAGGAGCCATGAAATGGGACAGAATAAGAATAATTTTATATTTGATAAACTTTCTTTGCCTTTCCTCATATCTGTGTCTTTCTTTATATGTCAGTATATGCCCTTGTTGTTGTTTAAATTTCCCATAACAAGCAACATATTTTCCTATAGTAATCTTTGAAATTTCCAGGATGAAGATGGGGCCCCACAACATCAACTCAATCTGGCTTTTATGATGTAATGAATTTTTCTTTTTTTTTTTTTAAGTGCTAATATTAGACCTGTTTTTTGGTACCAACTGCAAGAGACAATTTCGAATGATGCACATTTTTGACAACACTCTGGCCGGACCTTCTCAAAACACTCAGAGACTAGTTATAATTTTCTTAACTCAAAGGTTAATTTGGGAATTTTACCATCATTTGCTTTCACAGGGGCCCATAAGAAGAACGTCGCCCCCATGTCAGCTAGAAGCAATCGAAGAGGACGATGTCCCCTCTCCCAACAGAGTTTGCCCACAGGGTTAGGGACATCTTTTAGTGGTTGGTTTAGGGTTGAGGGGATGGGGAGATAATTGTATAGAATTAGGGGTATATTCAAAAAAAAGAGGGGGATTAACTGGTTTGATGGGATGATTGGTATTTGTGACTTACTGTTTTTAGAAAAGTATATTGGTACTGTTTCTTGTATATTGATGTATTGAATATTGAATGTGAGTGTTCCTACCTCTATTTTTGTATAAGTGTATGCTTATATTCTATGGATACATCTATCATATCACAATGTACATTTCTACCTCTGGTACTATTTATGTAATAACATTGTTTACATTTTGATATGTAATGACATTGTTTACAGGTGAAGTTCATTGTCTTCATATATTGCACAGTTGTTTATTCTCTTAGTTTTCAAATTAGATAGGTATTGAGAATTATATGTTTGTCATATTATTTTTAGGTTAATCAGGTCTTTTAGATACATAGAGATTATTTTTAGTATAGATAGTATAATCTTCAGCCTCTTTGAAGAGCTGTAGAAAATG
This sequence comes from Microtus oregoni, assembly GCF_018167655.1. Classification (NCBI taxonomy): domain Eukaryota; kingdom Metazoa; phylum Chordata; class Mammalia; order Rodentia; family Cricetidae; genus Microtus; species Microtus oregoni. Next base: position 18,921,981 of record NW_024543093.1, on the reverse strand, counting down.
GCCTTTAATCTAACCTAGAATTCTGTGCCATCGAGACACAATTACTCCTGGCAACACCACTCTACTCCTGAGAGAACATTGAGCACCAAAGACACTCCACTGGGAGCTTGTCTTCTTGGCAGAACTGGCCTTTGGGTTAAGAAAAACCCATACCTCAACTACTGACTAAGATATGAAACAGGATTGTCTTATCTTGCCAAGACAGGGTAGGATAATTCTAAGAAAGTTCCTTGCATTTGATAATGGTATGTCAGTTATATTAGGCCTTAGCCAAAGTTGGTTGACTCAACATTGCAAACGAGATTTTGGGTGATTGCCCAGGTAGTCAGTTGTCTCTGTCATTTGTTGCACATTTTGGATATATCTCATTTGTTAAGTAATATTTACTCCCTTCTCAGATCTTTGATGGAGTTGAAGATTATTTAATTGTAGTTACTCTCTAGCAAAACTTTTGTTCTCAATATTAGAGTACTACGCTGCGGTAAAAAACAATGACTTCTCAAATTTTGCATGCAAATGGATGGAAATAGAAAACACTATCCTGAGTGAGGTATCCCAGACCCAAAAAGATGAACATGGGATGTACTCACTCATAATTGTTTTCTAGCCATAAATAAGGGTCACGGAGTCTACAATAGGTGAATCTAAAGAAGCTTAGTAAGAAGGGGAACCCAAGGAAAGACATATAGTTATCCTCTTGGCTAAGGGAAGTAGACAAAATTGCCAGGGAGAAAATTGGGATCTTGGGGGTGGGGTGGGATGGGGGAAAGGGGAGATGGGGAGAGAAAAGTTAGAAGGGAAGGAGGTCGGGCCTTGGGAAAACAGGAGGATTGGGATAAAGGAAGGTTGGACAGGGGAGCATGGAACCACAATTCTTAGTTAAGGGAGCCACTTTAGGGTTGGCAAGAGACCTGACCCTAGAGGGGCTCCCAGGTGCCCAAGCCGGGATTTTTTTTCTTTTTGAAAAAGTTTTTATTTCCCATAACTAGGGCTGAAGTTCCAACAGAAGTGGGACCCACAATACCTTCTCCCACTAACAATGTAGTGATAATGAGCACAGCTCTTCAGGCACAGGGAAGCTCAGAGTCTAGACTTGGGTGGTCTCTGCCCTCTTTTGTATTACAAATGAACACCTGTGGTATAAAATGCATGAGGAGCAAAAGGAGTGGCTTCTCCTCCAATGTAAAGAGTTCAGAGATGCACAAATGGTTAAGCCATTAGAGCAAGCAAGCCAGGCAGTCTCTGGGTCCTGGAAATACATTCAGCCACCATTTCTGGGTATGGTTAAAGGAATCTGCATAGGGGGAGCAAGGGTGATGTTAAACAGGCAAGCCACACCTGGAGGTCCCCCTGGGTAAGCTGTTAGGGTTGGAAGTGGAATTTACTGTTTGATTTGTTTAATTCCAACATAATGTGGGGACATGGGGTCCAGACATAGGCACCAGTCATGACCTATGCCCAGTTGAGACTAGCTATGGAACTGATAAACTCTGCCTAACGCCCCAAACACTGAGGGGCTGGCTTCTGCTGTCTCCTGGACCTTTATTTCAGTTATCATAGGAATTCCTGGGGAACCTGGAGTTTTGAAATTGCATTGCCTGTGGCTACAGACTAATGACAATGCATTCAATGAGCTCTCAGGAGTTTCATAACTCCACTGGGTACAATAGAATTCACTTGGCTGGGAAGATGGGTCAGGCAGGCAGGATAGTACTTGACAGATCAGAGCCCCTTCTCTGTACTGGTGGTGCAAAGCCCTTGGGGTTTGCTGTTTTCCAGGAGAGAAGACATCCACTAACTGCCTTGGATGGAATTTTTTACAGAAACCTACCTGGATAGACTGACTACAACCTCACCGTTTTTGGTCTTTTTACATTCTAATGCCAGAGATCCAAAATAAATAAATAAATAAATAAATAAATAAATAAATGTAGTACAATCGAAATTATAGGGCCCTTAGCTTTTGGTTGTCCGAGGACCTGGTGGCAACTCATCTGTTGTTATCTTCCCTTCTTTGGCCTAGTGTGGTGTATCCATAGTATAACCTGATGAACTTCTTGTTATTTTGGGTTGGAATTCTCTTTTAGCCATGTGACATTGCAGTCTGGAACTTGTGAACAGACTGAGACAGGCAAGGATGCACCCTCTCAAAACATCTGATGAATAGTCCCCTGGGTCTGTTCAGGACCTGTTAAGACTTGAGAAGAAAGTGCTTAGTAATTTTTGTCTTACAACTTTATCTATATGGGAAGCATCTAGATATAGGAGGTTGGCCCAATTTTCTCCAGTCTCAACAATGAATTTTTAAGTTCTTTTTTTTTTGTCCTCACCACCCCCCCCCACCCACCCACCGCTTTATCTGTCCTGAGCTTTGTGATCTATAAATATAATGCAATTTTTAATCACTATTTAGGACCTTTGTCAGATTTAAGGAACCCTTGACTGTGAAAGACAGGACATTGTTAGATCTTAGGTTAAGGGCAGCCCAAATTTAGGAATAAGAATCTGAGTTTGAGAAACTTAGCAGTTTTAGTTTCCCTAGATGGGTAGCCTGGTGAAGTTTGGGAACCACCTGTCTTCCTATAACAACAGGGAATAAGGGTCTCTCCTCTGGCGGGAACTACCCATTTGGCATCTTTCTTTTTGGTCCATTTGGTTTTTGTGTGGGTTGGGCTATGGAGCAATTCAGGTTCAGGTAGGATAATTGAGATCTGGAGAAGTCTGGACAGTCTAGGGCCACATTACATGTGGCCAAGTCTGCTGTCCTGTTCCCTTGGGCCTTTAAAGATTCATTTAAAAAATCCTTTTCAGTCAAGGCAAGGGGACCCCACTCTATATATAAAAGGTCCCAGAGAGGGTGGTTTATATAAGAGGTGGCAAATGCATACCTACTCTCTGTGTATGCCATAATGGCCTTGTCTCCCCCACCGGAGAAGCCTCTTGGTTAATGCTCCAAACTCATCCCTTTGTGTTTAAGTTCCTTTGCCCACATAGTCCTGTCCAAGTTGAGAACTGCAGCCCCAGAATCCCTGATTTCTTCTTGAACAATATTTCTCACACCAGTGTTCAGTAGTACCTCTTCCACATCAGTCATTTTCAAGGGAAGCAGAGATCAGAACATAGGAAAGGCCAAGAGACTTCAATCCTGCCAGGGGAGGTGCTCCACTCTATTTGGCTCCAGCCAACAGAAACTTGAAGGTCAGCTCATCCAGGCAGCTTAGAGTCAATTGACCTGAGGTCCCTGTCTGAAGGCCAGGGAAAGGATGACCAAGAACAAGTCAAGGTAGATGCTTGTATCTCTAACACAGAGGCTGACTTTTGTTTTCTTTCACTGTGTTGTTTTACTTGAACTCTTTGCAGATAGGGTGATGCCTGTCTATACTGCCAAAGGAGAGTTTGACTCAATTTGGTGGTACAAGACCCCTGGACACATAAAGCCAGATATAACATTTTATCTATTACTGGTATTTCTTACTCCTGTCAAATGTACACAAAAAATAAAAAATTGCACCTACAACATATTGATACACAAACACACATCATCATTCTGTCAGATAAAACATACTAGAACTAACAACATCCATAGCAATGAACAAATTGAGCTCCAAGACCTTGGTTTATAATAATGAAAGGCACCAAGACTCTTTGGATGAGTCTCATTGTAGAACACATTATAGTGACAAAAGTTACTAAGCGACTGAAAAATCAGAAGAAAAAAACAATGACTATATGTCAATGTGATGAAAAAAATCATTTTAAATGGTATTTGGTAAGCTGGAACAGTCTGAAAAAAGATATAGCACTATGGAGTCATAAACCCTGTGTAAAAAACTAATACATGTGAGTATGGAATATTAAACCTGTATGATTTAATAAGCAGAAAAAGGCAGAGCTTACTCCTAGATGAATACCCATATTGATGCATTGATGGCAAGGACCATGTTTTCACCATAGATTCATTCTGATCACAATCATGTTTTCAAGCTTTTTATTCCAATAAAACTACCTTTAAATAACATTTTAAATGCCTGAAGCCTGTGTTGAAAATCCATTACATCTTCACAGTTCAAAACTAATACACAGTCAGCTTCAGAAATCAAGATCTATCAATTGTTGTCTCCCTTTTAGGGAGGAATGCTGCTTTTATTTAAAGCTTTATATTTTCTGTAAAAAATATATTTTGATGATTCAAGACCTTCAGATCTTTCAATATAAGTTCTGCTAAGTAGCTGGAAAAGCTACTGGCCATCACTATTCCTTGTTGAGAGTGCAAAAGGGTTAATACCTGTCTGTGCTCTCATGTGGTCCTGGACAACCAGAATTCAGATGCTCCAGTAGGTAGGCTTTTATAAGATGGTAAAAGATAAAATGCGTTTGATCTTGGTCATTCTTACAGGTGTAAGATGGAATCTCAGAGTTGTTTTGATTTGCATTTCTCTGATAGCTAAAGATGTTAAGAATGTCCTTAGTGTCTTTTAGCCATTTTAGATTTCTCTGTTGAAAATTCTCTGTCTAGGTCTGTACCCCATTTTTTTATTGTATTATTTGTTCTTTTTATGACCAATTTCTTGAGTTCTTTATACATTTTGGAGACCAGACTTCTGTCTGGTGTGGGGTTAGTGAAGATCTTTTCCCATTCCACAGGCTGCCATTTTGTCTTGTGGAACTCGTCCTATGCTTTACAGAAGCTTTTCAGTTTCAGGAGATCCCATTTATTAATTGTTTCTTTTAGTGTCTGTGCTACTGGGGTTATATATAGGAAGTAGTCTCCTGTGCCAAAACACTGATGACAACTTATCCTGGAGAGGATGTGGGATACAGGGAACACTCCTGCATTGCTAGTGGGAGTAAAATCTGGTACAGCTCCGTTGGATATCTGTTACAGGGGGGTTGGGCCCCTTGTTTATCTCTGCCGCCTGGCTTGTTAGCCCTGAAATAACCACACAAAAACTGTATTTATTAAAACACTGCTTGGCCAATTAGCTCTACTTTCTTATTTGCTAATTTTTACATCTTAATTTAACCCATTTTTGTTAATCTCTGTATTGCCACGTGACTATGGCTTACCAACAAGATTCTAACTAGTGTCCATCTCAGGCAAAAGATCCAGGGCATCTCACTTTACCCTTCTTCCCAGTATTCAGTTCTGTCTTCTCCACCTACCTAAGTTCTGCTCTATCAGCTAGGCCAAGGCAGTTTATTTAGTCATTAACTAATCAAAGCAACACATAAAGAGAAGGAACTCCTACACCATTTCCCCTTTTCTATTTAAACAAAAAGGAAGGCTTTAACTTTAACATAGTAAAATTACATATAACAAATCAGTTATCAAGCAAGAATTACAGTTGCAATATTTATACCTACTTTATTTTTATCATAACTAAGGAAAACTATAACTATAAATTCTTCAACTCCATCAAAGACCTCAGAAGGATATAATATTACCTCAGTAAACAGGAATCGTATTGTAAGCAACTTACAAAACTAGAACTGATAGAGACATCTTGCTGCCTGGATAGTCACCCAAAGTTCTTCTGTACTTTTGGGGCATCCATATTCAGCCTACAGGCCCATAGTATTCAGCAGACTTTTCCATTAAGCTGGAAATTTTAAAGACAGGATAGTCACTTTTTTTCTGTGTCCTGCAGATTGTCTCGCAGATTCTTTCATGAAGCAGGAACTCTGATGGACCATCTCACCTTTAGGCAAGTTTAGCAGTCATTTCTCTGTGGGTCCTGCATGTCCAGTGAAGCCATCCAGGCAAGAGCAATTTCATGCCCAAATGGCTAACCAACTCCATAGGAGCCTATTTGATGCCCATCTTCCTAAGAAAGTAGCTTGGTGTTGCCAGGAGCAGACATATTTCATTGTCATGAAAAGCCCTAAGTTATTAAAACATTTTAAATGCCATATTCTTTAGTTTTTTAAAGATATGAAGAATGCCTATATATCTGAAATATATGTATGCACATCTAGAAAATCTAACTTACATGACTATTATAGTTATTTATCTATTAACCTATATTTTTAATTATACATTACACTTTTAAATGGACCATACAATCACAATACCTTAATCAAGAGCAGAAATGTACATATAACAAAACTGACCTTAAATTTGTATCAATAAAGCAAGATCCATACCAATGCAAATTATTCATATTTATGTCATATCCCCCCTTTAAATGTAAATGAACATTTATAGACAATATTTGGGAATATGGGCATAGTTATTTCTCTCCAAATTTCTTTCTTCTGTTAATCAGGTCTTTCGTGGTGTATCCTGTATGCTAGGTTTATCTCAGTCAGCAGTTGAGTGAAGTAATTTTTTTGAGAGCGTTCAAGGTGTGATCTATAAAATCATATTTGCCTGGAGGCAATCCATATGTTCTCATCTTTTGTTAAAAAAACAATAGAACCTCTTTTCCAAAGCAACATATCCTTAAACCCAAATTTGGAAGTCATGATACCTTTAGAACATATATGTTGGTTTAGCTTAGGAGCCCATACAATGAAATGTTTCTCTGCATATAGTTCCTTCTCAGTCAAAAAATTTAAAGAATATAATAATATACAGAATCCAGACTCTCTGGGAATTTTTTATTTTTATGTGGGTTATTTTTCTTTACTCTTTTTAAACTATCACTATCTGTACTCTGTCTCTTTAAAGACTTTATCCTTTTTTTAGAGCATTAACTTTATTTTATGACTCTCTATATTCTTTATTTTTTTCTTCCAAGACTATATATTTTTATCTAACACTGTAACCCATTTAGAGTTCATTTATGTCTGAATCTGTCCTATTGTGAATCTTTAATTCTTTACTGTCCAGAAACATTTTTGCTTTGAGCTTTTAAAATGCTAAGATCTTAAGTATCTAAGCTGTGACATTCCTAGGTCAAATACAGGTACTGTGGGCTTGCCCCTCCCAGTCCAAGATGGCGGAGACACTCACGCCTTTAAGAGCCAAGAACAATTGCCCCACTTCCAGGCACAAAGCTGGTCCATGTTACCATCAAGCAAGCTGCAGTAATCTGCTCACAAATCCCATCCAAGTGCTCTATCTCCCACATGAGACAGAGGTCGTCCTAGCAGCATAGCCCCAAAAGCCAGCATTTTAAAATTGTCACTTTTTTTTTCTGCTGCATATGCTGAGTCAGGAAATTCTGTGGCACACTGCCAGGAAAAAAAAAAAAGCTGTGTTAAGCTCTCTAACTCTCTTGGGTTTTACATGGAGTTAGTTGAAAACGTTGGAGGACACACTTTGTTACAGGGAGGTTGGGTCTCTAGTTTATCCCTGCCACCCAGCTTGTTAGCCCTGAAATAACCACACAAAAACTGTATTTATTAAAACACTGCTTGGCTCCATTAGCTCTAGTTTCTTATTCGCTAATATAGATACCTTAATTTAACCCATTTTTATTAATCAGTGTATGGCCATGTGACTATGGCTTACTGACAAGATTCCAACCAATGTTCATCTCAGGTAGAAGATCCATAGCATCTACTCTGCCCTTCTTCCCAGCATTCAATTCTATCTTCTCCACCTACCTAACTTCTGCCCTATCAGTTAGGCCAAGGCAGTTTCTTTATTCATTAACCAATGAAATCAACACACAAACAAAAGAAACTCCTACACCAAATATCAGTATGGCAATTTCTCATAAAATTAGGAAACAACCTTCCTCAAGACCCAGCAATACCACTTTTGTGTATAAACCCAAAGGATGCTCAATTGTGCCACAAGGACATGTGCTCAATTATGTTCATAGCAGCATTGCTTGTCATAGCCAGAACCTAGAAACAACCTAAATGCCCCTTGATCAAAGAATAAGAAAAATGAGGTACCTTTACACAATGGAGTACTACACAGCAGAAAAAAATGACATCTTGAAATTTGCAGGCAAATGGATAGAGCTAGAAAACATTATATTGAGTCTGGTAACCCAGACCCCGAAAGACAAATATATTTTTTCACTCATATGTGGCTTTTAGACATAAGCAAAGAAAACCAGCCTACAAATCACAACCCAAGAGAACCTAGATAACAATCAGGACCCTAAGGGAGACATACATGGATCTAATCTACATGAGAAATAGAAAAAGACAAGAGTAAATTGGGAGCATGTGGTCCATGGGAGAGGGTAGAAGGGAAGGGAAGAGGAAGGGATGGGAGTAAAAAAAAAATGCATAGCTCAATACAATCAATAAAAAATTTTAAAAGAAAGAAATGTTTTGAGATGGAGGAAGAAACTATTCTGATATTAAATTTATGGAATCTTGAGTATAGTAAAGATAAAAAATTGCCTAGATGAGAGTATAGATTTAATTAATGTTCACTGTCTTCATACCCCACACCACTCTGAAGCTTCTCATATTCTTCTAGGACAGAAAAGAGGACTGTGCCTTCCAGACACTACCCTGCCTATAAAACAATGTATTGGAACTACTAACATTCATCAACTTCCAGTTCTTATTCTTCTTTTGTACTGATAAATGCCCATACTGCTGGTCATTTAGTTCATTTTTCTATATCTACTGTAGTAATGATAATCATGAAAATCAACACATTTAGCTGCATGTTTTTGAAGAGAAGCATTCCCTTTATTTTCATGAGATATTTTGATGCCCATACTGCAGGGCCTGTAACAACTCTGTCTTCATGCATATTCTGATTGTATCACATTTATTTTCTCATTGTGTTGTGTGTTTTCTTCCTAATTTCTCTACTGCTTCATTTACTACCATGAGCAGATTTGAGCCACTTACCCTTCCTTCCAAAAAATATTGGGGGGAAATGCTTTAAAGGCAAGTGTTTAATCTCAGCATGCTGGAGCATGCCTATAATCCTAACATTCAGGAGGTTGAGGCATGAGAAAGATTAGTCTGAACTGACCCTAGGCAAGATCCTGTCTCAAATCACCAAGAAGAACACCACAACAAAAGTGTCTTTGTATGTTTAGATTCTGAAGCATAGTTTTCCAAAGCAAGTCTTAGTAATATATTCATACCACTGATAAAATAGTGTCTTAAGCATTGACAATCTTTTGGAAGTTTTATCAATATTTTAACTTTAGATCTATTTTAAGTATGTTACATCTCTTTCCAGCTTTCTAATTAATATTTTCTGTGCAGGAGCCATTTTTACTTTTTTCAACTGTATCTGAACCACGCCTTCTTGTTTTCTCCTATTAAGAATATCTAAAGCAACCTCTTTGTGACTAAGTCACGTGAAACACTCTCCTCATCACATATTCAGGGACTTGGGGTCTTCAGTCTCCACCCACATTGTCACTTTCTCCCTCTGGTTTACTTGCATCTATCAGTGAACAAGCGTGCTACTGTTTCTCCCAAATAAAGAAAATCCTGCTTGTGATTCTCCCTTTCTTACCTACGAATGAATGATCCACGTTCTATGCCAGCAAAACATTCCATTAAAACTTTCTCGTTGCTTCCAGTTTCTCTCTTTCAACTTGATTCCAATTAGGCCATGGGAACAGATACTTCCAAAACTCACCCATCTTCTTTCTGCTACTTGCTCAGCATCCTTTTCTTACTCTTTATCTTTCATGCCTTTGCATCATTTGATATAGATGGGTACTTCTTACTCTCACTATTCTGAAGTTCTTTAATTGCTGTAAGAACAAATGATTTATCACTAGGGTTTTCTACCTAAATTATCAAATTACCAATCTTTTGAGGGAATTCACCTCATCTGCTTTTCCCAATACTTTATCTTTGAATGACATCTAAGTGACTTCTTGATCCCGTCTTTCTCTACAGAAAGACGTCCTATCTCAGCAATGACAGTATTGTTGTTCCATAATTCCAACCTCAATTCTTGTTGTTATTTACTCCTCTCACCCTGAAGATCAAATCTCCCTTAAAAGCAAAAGTCTGGGTTCTAAACGCTACCTTTTCTGGTCTACCTCCACAATTGAAGCTACATTTTCATATTGATTATTCCAGTGTCCTACCTGGCCTCATTCCTATTCCTACCATTCTTGACTCCCTCCATCTTCTGTGAAGAAATCAGAGGAAACCTGAAACTATAAGCCTCATCACACTATATCTATATCTATATATGTGTGTGTGTGTGTGTGTGTGTGTGTGTGTATAATAGCTCATGTAATTCATGTAATATTTTTAAAGTATTGTTTTCCTTGGATTTTTGTATGTTTATTCATAGGATTTTTCTACACCAGAGACATATTCCAACTTTGCTAGTTTTTTTCTTACCTTTTTATATTCTCATCAATTTGTTCCTTGGCTATGTAATTTGGTACCTTTCCTGAAATCTTATGTGTACACTATTGATGCCATTTCAATTCTATTTTATTTCTTTCTTATTTATGTATTACTTTGACTTTTTAATTTTTTTTCTTAATTCTTCATTTCCTTCATGATTTTATTCTGAGGAGAATTTCTCACTTTAGCAAATTAATAGTTGTACAGACTTATGTAATTCCATGGAACATCCTCAGACTGGTAGCTTGAATGTCTCAGAAGAAATTTACATGGTGATCCTTTTTTCATTTGTTTTAAAATTTTACTTTTTAATTAATTTTACTATTTAAGGTGATAGATTTCATTATATCATTTTCATACATGTATGCCACTATTTGTTCTTAGTTACACAGATTGCTTTTCTATTACTTTTTGTTCTTTTCATACAGATCATTAGCTGCTCCCCAACATTCCTTCTTCCCCACCATGTGACCCTACTCTTAGGCAGGATCCTGGTTTTAGACACATAGATCCTTAGAGAAACTTTTTCTCTTACAGCCTGTTTTGCAAGTAGGCATGGCTTGAGGGTATTCATGACAATCTGGATGAAAGGAGCATGCAACTTGTCTTCTCCTTTTCTAGGGCTTGATATAGGGATACGAGGCTGAATCTTAAATTTCAAAGCTTGGATCCCTCACTATCTCAGTAGCATCCATTAAACACAAGATTACCTAACTCTACATAGCCTGTTTAAGAATAACAATTAAGTCACTTTTTAATTATTATCATTATTACAAATTTTCACCTCCTCCCCTCCTCCCATTCCCCTCCCCCTCCCCCAGTTCCACACCCCCCCCCTTTCCAGTCCAAAGAGCAGTCAGGGTTCCCTGCCCTGTGGGATGTCCAAGGTCCTCCCCCCTCCACCAGGTCTAGGAAGTAGAAGATCCAAACAGACTAGGTTCCCACAAAGCCAGTACATGGAGTAGAATCAAAACTCAATGCCTTTGTCCTTGGCTTCTCAGTCAGCCCTCCATGTCAACCACATTCAGAGAGTCCGGTTTGATCACATGCTCCATCAGTCCCAGTTCAGCTGGCCTTGGTGAGTTCCCATTAGATTGGCCCCACTGTCTCAGTGGATGGGTGCACCCCTTGTGGCTCTGACTACCTTGCTCATGTTCTCTCTCCTTCTACTCCTCATTTGGACCTTGGGAGCTCAGTCCAGTGCTCCAATGTGGGTCTCTGTATTTACCTCCATCCATCACCAGATGAAGGTATATGGTGATATGCAAGATATTCATCAGAGTGGCTATAATATAGGGCTAGTTCAGGCGCCCTCTCCTCAGCTGCTCAAGGAACAAGCTGGGGACATCTCCTTGGACACCTGGGAACCCCTCTAGAGTCCAGTCTCTTGCCAACCCTCAAATGGCACCCTTAATTAAGATATATACTTCCCTGCTCCCATGTCCACTCCTCCTCCATCCCAACTGTCCCATTCCCCCAAGCTCTCCCCATCCTCCCCTTCTCACTTTTCTCTCCCCATCTTCCTTGACCCCCGTCCCACACCCACCCCCAAGCTCTCAATTTTTGCCTGGAAATCTTGTATACTTCCAATATCCAGGAGGATAACTACATGTTTTTATTTTTTGGGTACACCTTCCTATTTAGCTTCTCTAGGATCATGAATTAAAGGCTCCATGTCCTTTATACTGATCTGAACAGAGAATTCTCAACTGAAGAAGTTCAAATGGCCAAAAGACACTTAAGGTCATGCTCAACCTCTTTTGAAATCAGGGAAATGCAAACCAAAACAACTTTGAGATACCATCTTACACCTGTCAGAATGGCTAAAATCAAAAATGCCAATGATAGCCTTTGCTGGAGAAGGTATGGAGTAAGGGGAACACTCATCCATTGATGGTGGGAATGCAAACTTGTGCAACCACTTTGGAAATCAGTGTGGCGGTTTCTTAGGAAATTCGGGATCAACCTACCCCAGGATCCAGCAATACCACTCCTGGGAATATACCCAAGAGATGCCCTAACATATGACAAAAGCATTTGTTCATCTATGTTCATAACAGCATTATTTGTAATAACCAGAACCTGGAAACAACCTAGATGCCCCTCAATGGAAGAATGGATAAAGTGTGGAATATATACACATTAGAATACTATTCAGCAGTAAAAAAACAATGACATTTTGAATTTTGCATGCAAATGGATGGAAATCGAAAACACTATCCTGAGTGAGGTAACCCAGACCCAAAAAGATGAATATGGTATGTACTCACTCATTAATGTATTCTAGCCATAAATAAAGAATAACAAGTCACCTTTAAATCCTCTATTTAGCCACTGTTATTATGAATTTGACTGCAGTTGAAAACACTCTTGTAGTCTTCTATTTTATTTTTGTTTCAGTTTTTATTTATTTGTTTGTGTTTTAGCATCTGGATTTTCAGACAACATCATTCCCTAACTTCTTTATGTCTTTCTTCATTTGATTCTTGCTTGTGTGAGCAGGCAGACTCTCATGTTCTAGGAGAGACTTCTCTTATAGTCTTCTGAGACTGCTGATTTCCTCTCTTAGCAGTGGTCTACTAGCAAGACTTTCTTCATTTCTCTCAAAATGAAAACTAGAGCATGGGTATAAGATGGAAGCATCTGAGGCAAGAAAAGTGTTAGAAATGGGGAGACTGACTGTGGCATCAGATGTTTTCCTACCTCTTTCTAGCATTGTAGGCATGGGCTGACTGTTTAGTTGTGCCATTATTCAGTTTCTCATTCGGAAAGGAGCAAAAGAACTTATATTGGCCTCGATGAGTTTTAAAGATTAAACATGGCAAAAACAAGCAAACAGAAAATTAAAAGAATTAGAATTTCACCTAGTACATCCAGAGTGCTGTGGTAGAGAGTAAGCCCTGGATCATTATCATCACCACTACCATTACCACCACTTGAACTCTGTCTTAATTAACCTTTGTTAAATGTTGTATGCTGGCTATTCAGCTCCTGGTAAAGGACTCACTGTTTTACAGGGAAATATACCTCAATTTCTGATAATGTATAATGCTGAAGATCAACCAAACTTGACAGTGAACACAGGTTCCATTCAATACCAACCCTTATGGGGGAAAGAACACAATGTGAGTTGAAAACAGATTCCTGAAGGAAAGGTCTAATGATACTTTAAATTACATTGGGAGCATTAAGAGGAGTTAGTCCACATGACCATTTTATGTGCACTTTATGTGTTCAACCGGCAATTCTTATCTTCATGACAGATAGTAGTAGGACAATCTAAAGCAAGATTGTTGAAAAGGTCCTGTCCTCTCACAGGACTGGGAGCAAAGGTAAGAGATATGCCCCTGGGGGTCTGAGTTTAGATAATCCTTGGGTCCCTGGAGAAATACTTCTGTTTTATAGATACATAATTCTTGAGGACTGAGGATTTGTAATTCTAACCTTTCTAAACATTACTATGATAAGAGGAGGGTAACGGGACCTCTTTATCGCCACTAGGTTTTCGCTGGCACATTCAATTATCCAGGACCTCAGCAAGATATTTTGAGGGACCTAGATGCTGTGGTTTCTTCAAATTTCTTCAGATGTTCAGCTGTACCCAGCAGGCACAGACTTCTGTAACTGTTACATCCACCTATGTTGGCTGGCTCCTGAAGGCATTGGCCACTCCTTGCATCTGTAACTTCTTGCACATTTACACAAGCATTTGGTACGTTGGTCTGGGGCCATTGTTTCTCCATTCCTGTCATTTAGCAAAGTCTAGGAGGTAGTCGTTTGCATGTATAATAGACTAGATAATTTTTCCACAATACTTCAGTGGTGCTACTTGCAAAATACCTGTTTTAGGCATGGTCTTTGCCTGTGGGTCACTTTGCTTCTGTTTTTGCCTATATGCCCAGGTCATGAAATTTGTTTGATCATTTTAGGCTAATGTTATCTCTATACCAACAAATGTCAGTATATATCGTTTTCTTCTACTCCCATGGATTAATCTATCTTCTACATTTTTATTTTCATCTCAATACAGATACCGTTTATTTATTTTATGTAATCCTGATGGATTTTAACAGTAGAGAACTTAGTACTTGATTATACAAACTTCATCAAGCTAGTTTTTCTACACTTAATACAATGATGAATTTGTAGGAAAAAGTCACCAAATTTCTCATCAGTTTTATTACCACTGTAGAGACTTTGGGATGATTGTATTTGTAAACTATTTACATAATCGGCAATGAAATTCTTTTAGCAACTCATGAAACAAATTCTTACAGATTTTCAGACCTTACAATGGATTATAATCCTAATAGTCACCATTAATGGTGGAATAAATTTTGTAACTATTTCATAAACTAGGTGTGGATATTGAATTAATTTTAAGCATTGTGACTTATCTCTACTTCAGTAACATTTTGAAAAACACACTAAAGGACTACAGTGTGTATTTCTCTCATTTATTCTCTCTTTCCATCTCATCATAATAAATCTCACTTGGACATCCAGGACTTGAGAGCCATAGAGGTCACAGAGAGTTTGTGAACAGCCACATATCCTAATCCCTGTCTAGTGTATGGTTTCTGTCAATACTGCACAGATTCTCTCTGAGGCAAGGTACATTTGTTTGACAGCTGCTGCATCTAAAACAGAGTAATAAATAGCACCACAAAATAATGATTTCAAAATTCTCATTTCAAATGTTAATATTTAACACGTTTTACCACTTTCATATATACCAAAATTAGTTGTCTCTAATATATAGTTTTATATTTGGTCAGGAAGGAATTTTACTCCCTTAACAGAAATTCTACAGAGACACTCCAATGATCCAAGAATAATTGGCTTAAGTTTAAAGGAACATTTGCAGTGGGGTAATTTTAAGTTGAATTTTCTCTTCACTCTGTTTTTCTTTGTTTCCTGACCTGTAAAACATAAACTCTTTTTCCTTGCCTATTAAGCTGCCAGCTTTGACACTATTATAGAACTGGCTGTGGGATGTTGTGTTGTCATTATTTCTCCGCTGATTTTTTAACTTTTAAATGAATTCTTCTATTAAAAATTCCTACTTATGGAAACTTAATAAAGGCCATCTACTTTAAAATCAAATGCAGAAAATTATGAATGTTACTGTTCACCTATTCTGATAAATATGGGGACAATTAAGGTACCATACCCAACTGTACCATTTTCTACCTTCTCCCATTTGAATCACTATGAAAAGAAGCTGCAGGGGACAGGTGAAATTAGAAGTGCAGTTTGCCATACCTGTGCAGGCTACATCATAACATCTTAAGTAAGAGGAAACAATGGAGAGGAACAGAAAGTCAATGTATTGAATCCTGACAGGGGCATTTCCAACACAATTCTGCATCTAAGGCTCAGGGACCTTTGCAGATGAGGGGGTGGAAAGACTGTAAGAGTCAGAGAAACAGAAGTTTACTTTGAGACAGTGTCTCCTAGAAATCTTTGAGAAGATACACCCATAAAGTTTCACCAATATGGCTGCCTAAACAGGATAGTATCAAGGATGACATTGATAGACAAACTAACATGAAAGGGGGACTAGCTTACCAGGCCTCGACTCTAGATGAAGAACAAGTCCTTCATTAATGCTGAAGGGGAGAAATATTCTTCCTCTTATAAGAGCACATTAATTGCTTGTCTAATAGCAATGGTCATACCTAAAAACATATGTGTGAAAGTAACATTACACAGATAAAATAGATTGTATTTATATATTTAGAAATATGTTTATGTATGACTATTTCTGTAACAACAGCTAAAATAAAAGAGGCTGTGAATTTGATGACAGGAAGAAGGGGATATAAGGGAGGGATTAGACAGAGGAAAAAGAAGAGGAAAAAGTATGAAATTATATTAGCAGAAAATAAAAATAATAATTTAAAAACAGTGGTGGTCTGTCTGTGCCCTAGGCAAATATGGAACTAGAAGAAAAGTATATAATTTATGTACTAAGTATGTGCTTAAATTTTGTAACTTTGGTAACTATTTCAAAATCTGAGTTCCAGTTCTGTTCCTGTATGAAGACACTCTGATTTGCTTTAAAGATTAGAGCATTGTCCTATCCTCGAAAAATCAATCCAGATGGTCCAGGAAATGCCTCTTGGGAAAGATGATACTTCCCTTTTTCTCTCTTTTAATCTCCTTCCCGGTGTCTCTTCCTTTTCTCTCTCTCTCCCTCCCCCTCCCTCTCCCTCTTTTTCTCTCTCACACCCCTCTCTCTCCCTCTCTCTCTTTATCTCTTCCCTCTCTCTCTTTCTCTCTCTCAGTTCTTCTCCATTCTCTCCTTCACTTTCATAACCCACTAAATAAATATCTAATTTCACTCTGCATGGTGTGCCTATACATCTCCATCTCTCACCTATCACATGCCTTCCTGCCCGGGGCCCGCCTGCCTTTGTGGCATGCGTGATCTAGGGACCCACTGCCCACTGCCTGCCGCTGCTTGGGGACCTGCAGCCTGGTCTCATAGCCCACTGCCCACTGCTGCCACTGGGGGACCTGCGGTGTTTCTGCCAGTTCCTTGGGGAACCTGCCACATTTTACTCAAACCATTACAGCTATAAATACCATGCTTGAGAAATTCATTATCAACCTTAAAATATATTAGGAGTTACAGATATGATGTAGTAGGTACAGTGGGGATATAATGTATTCTAGACTTCCCTTCCATTTCTTCAAATCTATAGCAAGTCTTGAAAATAACATTTTCATTTTTGAAAAATTTAGAAGATGATTTAACAACACACACATACACACCTACACACATGCACCAAGTATTTATTGTAGAAAGGTTAATAGAAAGCTTTCTTAGTTGTCAATTTTTTAAGCCCATCAAAACTCAACAAAGTAAGTGCTACATAACCCTCAGGAAAATATATAAAGATTAAAAATAAGTACAAAAGAGAAATTATTGATGACCTAAGTTGAGTCCAGCTTTATATGTTTATATTTAGGTAAATAGCAATTATTGACATAATACCACATCCACCTATTAATTAATAATTTTTCTTTTGGTTTTGGCCACATAGGAAATTTTACAAACCATGCAAACAGAACTCTCAAGTCTGCACTTACAGTAATTAATCTGCAGCTCATATCCATATTAAAATAAGTCTTTTATTACCATCCACTTCCTCTAAGCAAGCATCCTGCTTGGCCTTTTTCAGTCTTGCTTCCCCTATGAGTATGATACATATAAAACATAGTTAGTAAGGTCCCCAGAGACCCTCCATAATTTCTCTAAAATCTATCATTGGTCCATGTGCATTTCAAATGGTTTCCACTCTAAATCTATGTAAGTGCTTGCCACATCAATAAGTTAAGTTCCTGAACCTAAAGAATGTCTACGAATATGCATTACATTATGGGATATTATTTCATCGCATTTTCTGAGTCATGACATCAAAAAGGTGAGGATAGGTTTCCCTGAAGTTGAGTAACATCAAGCTGGAATAATGATGCAATTAATTGGTTCACATCATAGCATGCAAACAGAGCTTTTTTTCAGGTTTATTGATTTGGTAAGAAGTATCCAAGCTTGTGTTATTAGGTTTCTCTGCCAACCACTCAGCATTTTCAATGTAAGATTATCTCCCCAAACTGTTGTAAAGTAGCTATAAGGAGGAAGAATATTTGCACATTTTCTTCATATCCATAAGGGTACAAAACTGTTTCAAGGGGATTCCTTAATAGAAGTAACTCTTGATAGTTATGGGAACATGTTCTAGAATCTTATGGGTCACAATTGTACCACAGAGTCATTTCTGAATTATTCTAAGCAAAAGAAAAAAATATTTCTCCTTTACTTTATATCTTTTAAATCCACATAAGGTAATAATTTTTTAAAGTATTTATTTTCTTTTTTTTTTGTGAAAAGATAAACATTTTAATTCTTAAATATTCACAAATAACTTGATTTCATTAATTTCTATCATAATTTTATTGGTGCATATTCAAAAGAGAACACTGGAAGCAAAGTCATAGTAAATACTGCTTCAGAAAACTGTGTATTTTTTTACTTGACAAATATCCCTATGCACACTATCTTCCTATTTGGTGGATTTGCTCGCTTTTCAAACATAGAATAACTGTGCTGTTCTCTGTCTCCTTATCGCATTCATTTACCAGGTAAGCTCTTTTGTTTATTAAATGCATGTGTAAAGCTTCTCTTGTCCTAAAATTTTTGCATATTTTGATTCCTGGAAACAAAGTAGTTTTTTTTTTTTCTACTGCACTTAACCACAAAGAGGATGATTAAGTTTCTCATGAAATAATGTCTGCACACACCTCAAGCACACCTCAAGCTTCATACAGTGATTTGAGCATGGGAAAAAGTGATTAGTTGAAATTATAACAGGTGACTTCTCGAAGACTCTAAAGATAAAGTGTAGCCGGGTGGTAGTAGCCCATTCTTTTAATCCCAGCACTTGGGAGGCAGAGGCAGGTGGATTTTCATCTGCAATTTTTATTTCTTTTAGGTTCAGTTTGAATATGTACATCTTGTATCACTGTTTTAAAATGAACGCAATCTCAAATATGATATTCTCCAAGTTACCTGATAACTAGCAAAAAACCGACTTACAGAGTTGCTTTAAGAAAAAAATAAATAAAAACAATATTGATAAAATTAAGTTCAAGGATCATAAACTTGCAGAAATTTAAGTGTGTGCTTACAAAAATTGCTGGTGCCTTAAACTTTATTGAGTAATGAAAATGAATATGGCAAGTATGTTGTCATGGATAATAAAGGTTTGATACTGGAAAATTTAACAATACAGGTAGTCAGGTGTTCTACATGATTCATGACAAATTAACTAAAGACAAATTACAGGTGTTTTAGAGTTTTGACCGAAAAATTCAAAAATGTACTAAGTGTCTAAAATGCTATGGTAATTGTGCTGGCTAGTTTTATGTCAGCTTGACATAAGGTTTAGTAATCAAAGAGGAGAAAATGAGAAAATGCCTGCCTAAAATCCAGTTGTAGGTCATTTTCTTATTAGTGATTGATGGTGGAGGGCCCAACCCACTTTGTACAGTGGTACTCCTGGCCTGGTGGTCCTGGGTTCTATAAGAAAGCAGGCTGAGAAAACCACAAAGAGCAAGCCAGTAAGCAGCAATACTCCCTGGCTTCTGAATCAGCTCCTGCCTCCAGGATCCTACCCTATTTGTGTTCTTGCCCTGATATCCCTTTGTTACCTGGACGTGTAAGCTGAAACAAACCCTTTCTTCCACAAGTTGCTTTTTTGGTGGTATTCCATCACAGCAATAGTGAGCTTGACTAACACCATGATATACTAAAAATGTCAAAGGTCACCAAGCACAGGTCACCGTCACTATGAAGACACTTCCATATTCAAAGTGAAAATCTGAAGCATGTAAAAAGTTAAAGAGAGTAAAATAATCAAAGATTGAATTCAGCCACTATAGATGTCTTGCAATTAAATATATTATAAGTTAGTGGTTGAATTATATACCAATGATAATTTCTTTCAAAGGTACTGGGGAAAATCAGTAAATGATAGTAATTAAAAGGACACTACAAATCAAAGCATAAGGTATTTTTTTCATTTGCAATACCAGAGAACAAATATCTATAAACTTATAGGTATTAAAGAATGAGATAGATATTATGTAATGAAGTTTGTACATCCTTGCTAAAAAAATGGACTTTTTCATGTCTATAATTCATGAAACAGCATGCAGATTTGAACACAGGTGCAAATATCTTAAAATATAAGCAAATCTGAACATGCTTCTTAAAAATATAATATGAGTAAGTGTGCTTATTCCAGGGTATACAGCTGTCTCATCATTTAAAAATCCATCAAGGTGAGCTTACTACCTTGAAATAATAACATAAAAATGACAGCAGATACAGAAAACTCCTTGTGTTTGTGTGTGTGTGTTGCTTTTTTGAGATGGTGTTTCTCTGTGTAGCCCTAGCTGTCCTGAAACTGCCTCTGAAGACCAGACTGACTTCAAACTCATGAAGATCTTCCTGTTTTTGCCCAGAGTACTGGGATGAGAGATGTGTGCTACCACTGCCCAAAAAATCTTTTGCTAAATATCGGACACATCTGATTTGGAGATACACTTAGTGGTAGAGCACTTACCAAAGCAAGGATGCACATGTACACACACACGAATTCATACACACAGACACATAAATTCATGTGTATTAATGTGTTAGTATCACTAACCTGGAAAATGAAGTATTTATGAGAACTCCAAAACTAGTATTTCACTTAAACAGTGTAAATCTCTATCACTTCTTCATTAAATTAGAAGACAAGAATGTATGCTTCCGGATTTTAGTCAACCTTGGAATGCTGGTTTCAGGAGGAATACTAAAGCAAGAAGTAAAAACAAAAAGACTTTAGGCAATAAATAAACATATGTGACTTTGTTAAGAAACACTATGATTAAACAATAAAAGCATGCTTTTGTGTATAAAATGCTCTACTTGAGTTTCTTATGTTTAAACAATGCTTTGTTCTATGACCTCTAAGAGAAATGGTTGGCAGATGAGATCAGTTCACAAACACTAATGTATTTAATTCTATGAAATATGTTGTAGCTGTCTCCAACTACTATTCACTGAAGTAGAAAATTCCAAGAAATCCATCTGGAAACTCACAGAATTTACAACTGAACTAAGAAATATCACAGGATACAAGGTCAATATATCAAGATCCATTGCATTGTTTTTCCTGGCAGCAATTAGTTAGAAAATAAAATGCATGATTTCTGTTAGTTCCCAAACCCAGAATCCTTAGACATAAATTTCACATCAAAGGCTCAAGTTTATTTCTCTAAAAATGACTCTGAGAAATTTTTCTAGTACCCAGAGTACTTTAGAAATATGCAATATTCAGTAATTTGAAATTTTTAATAAGGTTAATATTCATTTCTTCTTGATTTAGTGATTTAATATAATCCAATCAATATCTCAGCTATCAGTTTTGTAAAACATTGATGTCCCATGGAATTGTCCAAGTATCTTGAACATGATGAATGAATTTTAAGGTCTTCAAATGCATGACCTGCAACAACACTACATTAACCAAGGCAATGTGGGTCAGTGCCACAATGGACATAGACATAAGTGGAACAAACCAAAAAGTCCAGAAATACGTTCCAAAAGAGATAGTGGATTGTCTTTCACATCAGGGCACAACTATGGGAAAAGAAATTTATTTCCACAAAAAGCCCTAGCTAAAAGTGTGGAAGAAGAAAGTGAGCCACAGCTCAAGGCACACACTGTATAGTGTTATGGAAATGGAATGATTCACATGCCCTTGTGGAAATACAACAATAACTACTGGAGAGAATTTTTAAAAAGTGACTTCAAGTTCTGATAGGATGAAAAATAATCTGGGCACAAAAGTCAAAAGAAAAAAATGGAAAGAGAGAAAGAAATAAGAGAGGGAGAGACAAGAAAGAGGAATTAAGAATACAAGAACTTATTGAATTTTAGTTTTATCAAAGTTGAAATTTATTAATAAGTTTAAATGACAGAATTTCTAAAACACGAATTTTATGACAGATTTAATACAAACTCTTGCAAAAATGTATGACAGGCTCTCTGAATCAATAATACAAGGAAGAGTAACCAAATTTTTAAGATTGCTTTAAAAATAAATATTTTAAAAATAAGAATATATACCTACCATGGACTTTGTATAGGGTGGCAAAAATTATATTTTATCCTCTCCAAAAAAACCTTCCAGAAAATGAAAAAATAAAACATTTTTCAATAAAAAATTGATTAGTTTTTTCATAAAGAAAACAAGAGTCAAACAGATATCTCAGTGGATAGAAACAGTTGATATCAAGTCTAGTAGTGTCCAGAGTTTGATTCCTAGGAACAGTATGGTGGAAGCCAGAATCAGCTCCTATCACTTGTCTTCTGGCTACTACAAACATGCAATGCTACATGTCTATGCATGTACACACACACACACACTCTCACACACACACACATACAATAGATCCAATGACTTTTTTCAAATAATAAAAATACCTAATACATCTATGTATAATACTCACTCCCATGAGCCACAGGAAAAGTGGTTTAACATCTATTAAAATGTCTCAAATTAAAAACTGGTAATGCTATAAAATTATTAAAACACCCGACACCCTATAAACTGCTGGTAGGAATACTGACTGAAAACTCAGTTCACAAAACTTTTTGAAAATATCTTATTAAGTTAAAAGCCATTTCTATTACCCAGCAGTTCTGTTGGTTACTTCCAGGAGAGGTGGGCAGGCAGATTTACCAAGAAAACATGGTAAATCTATATAATGATGATGTGGCTGCTTATTATGGGATGTTTACATACTGTTTGAAGATGTATTGCTGTGATTGTTGTGATAAAAAACTGAATGGCCAACAGCTAGACTGGAGGTACAGGCAGGACATCTGGACAGAGAGAAAGAACAGTGGGAGAAGGACAAGGTCACCAGATAGACTTGGAGGAAGCAGGGTGGACAATATAGAGGTGAAGTAATACCATGTGGAAGAACATAGATTAATATACATGGCTTAATTTAAGTTATAAGAGTTAGTTTTAGACAAGCTTGAGCTAAAGACCAAGCTTTCATAATTGATAATAAGTCTTCATGTCACACTTGTGTTAATGCAGATACATGTTATCTTTGAAAGTTTACCTGTTTTCAGAACAGAAGGACACAATACCAATGAAGATACTTAGTCTGGGTCTCTCAGAATGCTTCTGTTGCAATTTCCTCAAAATTCTACATCTAGAACAACTGAAAAAAATGCTAGCTGAGATGATACAGCCTCACAGACAATTCCAGCCTGAACTTCAGATAAGCTCTACATTTTCCCATCACACAGAGCCAAAAAAAAAAAAAAATACAGCTATCTTGCTGAGGACTTGATCATTATCCATTTATCCAATTTTTTCAGGGTCCCTTAAATATGCCATCATTGCAGTTAACAGAAAGCAGTCTAGAGAACATGATGTCCACGTTCCCAAGAGGTAGGATAGGTGGTTTCTGATCATTCAGCGAATTTTTTTCATTGTTTATGAGGAATTAGTTGTAAGTTGTTACTGGTCACAGTCTGAAAGTGTAAGTCAGAAAACAATCCCACACCAGTTTGGAAATATGATTAATAAAAGGGTTATTTATTAAAGGGAAAAATGTACAGATCACTGTCCTAGACAACAGCCCTCTAAGCAAACATGAATAGAGTCTAGCAGCTGGAAGTGGGAGCCAGAAGTAAGAGAGTGAGAACAGGGCTCTCACTGCTTTATATAGCAAAAGAGACCACACACAAGTGGTCTGGTATCTTAAAGGCTATTGGCTGAAGGAGAAGAAGGAGCTCCCGCAGCACCAGTCAAAAGAAAAAGTAAACAAATGAGGTTGGATTCAATAATCTCTTTTTGGAAAAAAGGTGTGTAATATAGAAATGATAGAATAAAATGATAGGTTGTTGAATCTACTTTTAAAGTAAAGCAACTATTAATCTCAAATATTTTACATTAGTTTGGATTTTTAGATATTGATACAAATTTAAGGTTATTTTTGTTATACTGTATATATGTTTCTATTCTTATTTAAACCACAGTACCTATGTGATGTGGGATTTTCCTTTGAATGCTGTGATTACCATTACTAAATAAAGAGTAGGCACCAAAGCTTCAGATAAACCTTGTCTTGAAAAACAAAACAAACAAACACCTGAACAAACAAAATAGAAACTTCTTTGGCCCTATAGCAGGACAGAACTTAGCTAGGCAGGAAAAACTAAGTTGAATGCTGGGATGAAGAAGGCAGAGTTAGGGAGAGGCTATGGAGCCACTGCCAGTGTCAGACATGCCAAAACATTTTTGGTAAGCTATTGTCATGTGGCAATAAACAGATTAATGGAGATGAGCTAAATTAAAATGTAAGAGCTAGCTGATAAGAAGTTATAGCTAATAGACCAAGCAGTGTTTTAAACAATATAGTTTCTGTATGATTATTTTGGGTATAAGCTAGCCAGGCAGCCGGGAACCAACAAGCAGCTTCATACTACACCTATACAGATTATTTAATACTGTAATGTAAATTCCCAGTCCTTGAAAGCTATTTACATGAACTATTTAGCATAATTAAAAAATACAGGTTAGTAGTCATCTAACAATCAAATTTTCAGCCATGTTAGGCCATGTTTTTAATGTCAAACACAAATATTTTAGATAGACAGATGGTCTTCAAATACTTCCAATACATACAGAATATGACATTTAAGATGTTTTAAAGCATAAAACTTTTCATGACAGTGAGACATGTCTGCTCTAGACAGCAGTAATATACTTTGAAAACAGATGATGGACATCAAAGAATCTTCATATGTAGTTTACTTTCTTTGTGGCAAAGTTAGCCACTTGACAACAAAACTTCCCTTGCCTCAACTGCTGACAGCATACTATTCAAATTGGATGAGCAGGACCCAAAAGAAGGCAACAGCCAAACTTTGTCAAGGAAAGATAGGATGGTTCTTAAAACTCCTGCTTTACAGAAAAGTCTGTGAGATAGTCTAAGTCTCTAGGCTGAGGATGAATGGGACAACATTGCACCTGGGGTGACTGTCCAGGCAGCCAGCTGTTCCTGTCATTTCTACAGTTTTGAAAGTTGTTTGTTCTGTACTTCCTGTTTACTCAGGTAATATATGCTACTTGAGTCTTTGATTGTGTTGGAAACTAGGTAGTTATTGTCACAGTTATCCTTGTTACCTATTTTAGAAAAGAAACTTATATAAGTGATAAAATGTTTGTATGGTTGAGAAATATAAAACCTTAACTTATTTATTTAGGAAGATGTTTTAAGTTCTAAAAAGATATTTTTAGGATGGTAATACAAATTAGGATTTTGGTATAAATCTTTGGGTCGATCAAAATAAAATAAATAATAATTTCTTCAAATTTTCGAAACACAAATGAACTGGACATTACAAATATAATTGTTACTAGACAAAAGGGGGAATGTTGTGGGATGTTTGAACACTGAGTGAAGATGTAATGCTGAGATTGGTATAATAAGAAGCTGAACAGTTACACAATAAGCATACACAGGATTTTCAGACAGAGAGAAAGACATCTCTGAGAAGAAGAAAGATGGAATGACTAGCCAGACTTGGAGGAAGTATGATGGGAAATAGAGAGATGAGGTAACATCGCATGGCAGAATGTATATTAGTACAAGTGGGTTAGTTTAAGTTATAACAGCTAGTTGAGGCAAGCCCACACTAAGGCCAAGCAGTCATAATTAATAATAAGTCTCCACTATTTGTGAGTTGGCAGTTCCAATGAGAAAGTACTGCTATAGATGTTGGTTAGCTATGTGCAAAAGTTTCCAAACTATACACTTTATAACAGTGAATTTCATTATTTGTTAATTGTACCTTGATTTCTGAAAAACAAAATGTACTTTGTGTATATGAAACCTACCAAATAAAAAAAATGTCATGGGACACAAAACCCAAATTTCGAGCAGAACATGACCCTAGCCAATCACAGCCTAGACCTATATTAATAGTGAACACACCCAGTTGTGCATGTAGGTTCCAATATTTGTCATGTCCTATGAAAGCAGCCAAGTGTCCTGCCCTATTAAAAGCTTTCATTGTTTTCATCTGCAAAATTAACATCATCAGACACAGTAGGGTTTGTGCTTACAAGTAAGTATATCTATAAATTCAAAACGTAGAAAGCATTAAGTGTTGTCCTAGTTGAAGAGTTGAAATATTTCAGGTTCACAACAAAATCCACTTGAGCCTTGCTGTCTATACTGAAATGATCCTAGAGCCCCTCCCAGCAGCCATGAGATTCTCAGAAAAAGTTCAAAGTTCTGGATATGCAAGATTAGTAATAATAATAATAATAATAATAATAATAATAATAATAATAAAAGTCTGTGATTCTCATATCGTGTATCTTTCTTATTGATGTGTTACTCTTGGGTTGATATATCTGGATTCTTTTCCAGATGTCATGATATTAAATGGAATTTTCCAGAGTGACAAAGGTAAAATGAATTGACTTATTAGTCCAAGGATTTTTAGTTATCTCTGTGGGATTTTCTGTGGGGAAGCAGGAAAAGAACAGGAAAGAACACTTTTGAGCTGATTATCTTTTCCTATTTTTTTGAGCTTCAAAAATATTGGGGCATTTTCAGAAGGTTGTACGGGTCCCCAAATTCCACTTGAATGTGGAACAATTGATTCTGTAACAAAAATAAGCTACATAAACAAATAGCTAAGCGTTGTTACCTGTAATTAGAAACACTTCAATAAAACCTCAACAACAGCCACTGCATTATGGAAACAGGTTTAAGGTCAAACAGGAGCTAAAGCATTGTGAATAACAGATATTTATTGTTTTTTTTAAAAGTTGGGATAAATAACAAGTGAATTCTTTCTTTTGTCTTTCCTACAAAGAAAATGGATTACACACACACACACACACACACACACACACACACACACACACATATCAAACAGACTTGGCACATCTTTATGGGTTTTCCCATTTCCAGAAAATAGCAGCACATTTTGAGTTTGTAGACAGGCAGTGTGGCTGCATATGTTATGAGGGAGCTCTACCCGAGTTAACGTATCCCTTAGTACTGTGTGTGAGAGTAATCATCACAGTAAACAACATATACTCCACAGCAAATACACTTATCTCCAAGTTAAATGATGGAGTTAGCTCTATAAATAAAAGCCCTGGCTGTAATACCTTCATTTTGCAATTAAAAACTAATTATTGGTTGAAAATAAACAGCATGCCAATTTTACACATTATGTGTGGCAAGCAAAGGTCTATGGATCTCATGTATTGGTCAATTTGCTTTGGTTCTAGAAAATCAATTTATTATTTGTGTATGCTATATACATTTTAGTGCCTCTAAAGACCCTTTCACAAAGACCATTGCAGAATTGGAGATTCTATTAGGAATTTTATTACATGGAGATTTTTAGTAGAAAATACAGTTGACTAAAATGAGTACCCTAAAAGTCCACCCTCTGACCAATAAGGGCTCTTGAGACTTTTGGAACCCAATAGTAAATAAAAATGAGATATCTATTGCTGAGGCATTTAAGGGAAATAGAAGCTTCAATGGCTTTCACTAAACAAAAGTAAAAGATATCAGTGAATTATAGCTAGAAAATGTTGTATTAATGACTAATGCTTACCAATAAGTCAGTATACACCAAGATGTATTGTTATTGGTTGAAAAATGTCATTCAATGTTACTGTACTTGCTCATCATAGCACAGTTAAAACCCATGTCAAAACAAAACAACAAACATGATGTTATATATGCTATATATGTGTGTTCCATTTTCTTTTTTCCATGTCCAATGCTTTATTTACCTTTTCTATTTATAATTGAGGTGGTAAATGACATAGTGAATAAGACAATAAACTAACCAATAACAAGGCACCAGCACCAGCTTTAAAACAGACTCAGATTAATGGAAAAAAGAAAATGCCTAGAAATAATAGTCCATACCAACACCCGGCTGATTTTGGAAAAACATATGAACAGACTATCTTTTTAATAAATGCTGCTGGGAAACAGAGTATCTACATACAGAAAAATGCTATACACCTGTCTCTTGCCTGTTTCAAAATTAAGTTTAAGGCTGAACTCTAGTACCTAAAATTATAGAATCTCTAGAACCAAACAGGAGGGGAAATTTTCAGGCACTGAAATCAGAAATTATTTTCTTTTGGAAAGACTCCAAGAGTACAATATACTAAAGCAAATAAAAAAGAGTCAAATGAGGTTATATCAAACTAAAAATCTTTTATAAAGCTTGAGAAATAATCAACAGAGGAAGAAACAGCATATAGAATACAAGAAAAAATTAAAACCTTTGTATTCAACAAAAAATCAGATAAATATATACACATAACAATAATATATTCTCAAGAGGTGTTATGTACATAGTCAGTAATATATTTAACAGCACTAATTATGTGAGAAATGCAAACAAAACTATAACTAGGTATTACATTAGCGAATTATGTTTGCCTGTAACTAAAACAGAAGGATGAGAATAAATGAGAATCCTTGCACACTTTGTGAAAATAGAAATGAGTGTGTACACTGTGGATTATAGTTTAAAGGGCTACCCAAAGTTTAAAAAAAAAAAGCTTGTGATACAGCTATCTCACTGCTTGATATTTATCCAAAGGAAATAAAATTCATATGTAAAAAGAGACGTCTACATCCCTCAGTTTACAAAAACACAAAAAGTCAAGAAGTAGTCAAACCATTTTATCCAGCTACTGTAGTATGAGCTGCAGGCAGGCCTGCTTTTTGTCCCACCCGGCTCCTGCATGGTAAGCTTTACACCCGAAATAACAACACACAAATTGTATTCATTTAAACACTGCCTGGCACATTATATCTATCCTTTTCTTGGCTAACTCTCACATCTTGCTTAACCCATTTCTAATAATGTGTGTAACACCACGAGGTGAGGTCTTACCAGGAAAGCTTCAGCATGTCTGACCTGCTGGCTGACTCCATCGCGTCGGCCCAACTATGCTTTCTTTCTCCCAGCATTCTGTTCTGTCTACTCCACCTATCTAAATCCTGCCCTATCAAAAAGCCAAGGCAGTTTCTTTATTAACCAATGAGAGTAACACAGAGACAGATCATCATTTCCTCCATCAAGCTACTGATAAACAAATGGAAATTATGATAAAATACACAATAGAATATTGTTTAGTCATAAAAAGAAAGCAATCTTGACAATGTGTTTGAACATGTGAATCATTGTACTACATGAAATAGCTCACCAAAAAAAGAGACAAGACCTGCATGGTCCTTCTCATAGGTATAATTCAAAATGTTGGTCTGGGTACAAGGGTTGTTATCTTAACTGAGCACATGTGAGGTGGATGAGAAAATGAGTCCTGAAGAGTGACTAGTTGGACATTCTCCTGTGCTATTTTGGAGCAGAGTGACCATGGTTCTCTCAACAATCTTATGAAACAGGATTGGGTCATTTAGGTATGCCAGGTACCATTGTTAGACATTTTAACCATGAACCACTCAAGGCTGGATAGATACTCTTCAATAAGATCAGTGCCTACAGTATGTACCAAAAGTTCAAGAAAATCTGTAGTGATATTTTGTTTGTATTTTAATAAATAAATCTTGACTGAAAATCAAAGAGTAAAACAGTCACCCTGGTCAGCCTTAGAGACCAGAGAGTGGTGACACACACCTTTAATCTTAGTAGCCACACTGTTTTAACCTCTGATCTTCAGACAAGCTTTATTTATTACAATATAAATAAAATGCCACTACACTCAAACACATTCTCATTCTGAGATTCTTAGAAGCAGGATCACCATTTCAGACTGAGGTAGAGAAAAGAGCAGTTGGCTGACTGTTTTGCTTTTCTGAACTTCAGGTTGAAGCCCAATTTCCGTCTCTGGGTTTTTATTAATCATGTTACAAATATTCATGTAATTTATGTAATAATTCACTACAGCAACACAGTCTGATAAATTATCTCCAAGCAACTTTCACATGCTATAGGGGAGGAAGGAAAAAGGTAACAAAATTGAGATGAAGTAAAAAACTCAGTCAGAGTAACTCATGGTAAATTGATAACACAAAGAAGTGTTCTGTGAACTAGCTATAGTTAATTCAAGGCTGATTTCAACAGATTTCACCCATGGTCAAAAATATAAAGCACCAATAGGCACAGTAGAACTACCTAATATTATGGAATGAGAAATGTCTTTCCCAGAGGGTCTCATAAATTCCACTTTAGGATGAGCAAGAAATGATCTTCTACAGTGTGTTTAAATCTCATACTTCATTTCAAATTCAAAATCCTGATCAATACAATAGATCAAGGAATCAATTCTACCAGGGAAATGAGCCATAATAAAGATGCATATCTCTCTGATGGTCCTGTTTGAATCACAAGCAAACTTAGAAAATATAAGGGAATGAATAAATAAGTGTGTAGTGGTCTTAAAAAGTGTTGAGAAAGCCGGGCGATGGTGGCGCACGCCTTTAATCCCAGCACTCGGGAGGCAGAGGCAGGCAGATCTCTGTGAGTTCGAGACCAGCTGGGTCTACAGAGCTAGTTCCAGGACAGGAACCAAAGCCACAGAGAGACCCTGTCTCGAGAAACCAAAAAAAAAAAAAAAAAAAAAAGTGTTGAGAAGAAAGCATAGCATCTCCAGAGCTGTCAAAGAAAGAATGGAAGTTTCACAGTCACGGTAGTATATCTGGGTCTGTTGTTCAACTCTTCTCCTGTACTCCCACAAGTGGTCATTCCTGGTCAGGTTTACATCAGGTTTTCTTAAAATGTTAATAGAGGAGCTACTAGAAAGGAAGAATAATTTTATCAGAGTATTAATTATAGCAGTGAAAAAGGTGTGTCACAAAATTATAAAAAAATATAGCATTCCTAGCTAATAGTGCAATTTTACTGCTACAAACCTAGTTCTAAAAGAAATACTGTACCTAAATCATGACAATTGGGCCACAGCTTCAACTAAGATGATAACCAAGGAAAACAAAATAAAAGTCATTATCAAGATTGTCAACAGGACCTAGTATGTTTCTACTAGTACAGGTGATAAAAATACATAAAAGATACTTAAACTATGTATGATGTGGTCATATAGACACATGGGAGTAGACACATGAGTATGAAATTATGACTGCATTTGTAAATCTTTCCTTTGTGAATATGAATATAACTTGCAAAAGATAAGTAATTTTGACTACAAAAGGTTTGTAATTAAGACACCACGTGATTTGAAAATCTTGCTACTGAATCAATTATAAAATGATTGATATCCTTATTTTTAGAATTAATTATTAAGAGCTAGGAAAAACAAAGAATATAAATTTTATGATTCTGCTAGTTTGACATTCAGCCAGATTAAAGCAATAGTATCAGATATTATTCTAGTTACAGTGTTCAAAGATTGTGTTTCCTAGCTATTTTGGAAGATACCCTCATAAAACCTCACCATCATGCCTGCCTAACAGGAGCTAAATAAAGACAACTAAAGACATGCAAAAGAGAATGAGTGGAAAGACATGAGGCCTCCATCCTCCACAAAAAAAAAAAAAAAACAAAACTATGATTGAAGGGCAGAGGCAGGAAGGAGAGCAGAGAAAAATGTAGAGCTCAATAAAAATCTATTAAAAACAACAACAACAAAACTCCAATTGACTAAAGAATGATGAGAGCAAAAGAATTAGTCTTTTTCAGGCAAGAGCTCACTGATTGGATACCCAAAACCAAACGGTAGCTCAGAAAACACGTATACACAGTAACATTTTACAGAATAAACATGTTATATTTATGCAGCTAGGAATGCACACATAAGAATACTCTAACCCTAACATGCATGAAACAGCAATCAATGAAAAGAGAGCCATTAACTTGAAAGAGAACAAAGGGGGGTTTATGGCAGGGTATGGAGGGAGGAGAGTGAAGGGAGAAAGTTGTGATTATATTATAATCTTGAAAAATAAGAGAAATAAAAAATAATATTTTAGTAGTATTTTGTTTATAAGCCCAATGAATCCCCATAATAATCTCTGACAAGAATCTACCGTTTGTAGAAATGAGAACTTGACTAGGAGCGGAGTCAACACAACTGCTTCAAGATCTGATCCCCAGCATCCAGCTACAGAGCCAAGTACCACTTCTTCTCTAACATCTCCTTTGCTCTATTTTACTCTATAGTATTAGGCCATGAAAGAGTTATGCTGTCTATTCCCAGATCTGGCAATTCTAGAATAGTGGGTGGAGACCAAGAGACAGTATTGGATGCCCTGGAACTGATGTTACAGTTGGTGGTGAGGTGGCATGGGGAGTGGGAAGTTAAGCCAGGTCCTCTGTAAGTACAGTGAGCTCTAAACTGAGTCATTTCTCCGGGCCATACTGTAAGATTCTCTAAATATTATCCTATATAATATCTGATCATCAGAATTTATGTGCATGTCCTCTCTCTTTGACTTTAATATTTTGTCATACTCCTATCTGCCTCACATTTAATTTTTATAGACTTACCTTGGGTATACTCATTTGACATGGTGTGTGTGTGTTTCATAGAAATTGATTATTGATATTTTAAAAGCATCTTGAATTCCTGGGTCACTAAATCTCATAGTCCTTTATTGGTACTTACCATATATTTCTGTTAAATGTTGTTTGTAGTTGGATTAAGAGAAAAATTAGAAACATATTGCTTGTAGTGAAACATTTAAAGAAACAAAGATTTACAAAGATAGTAATCAGTAGACATTCAACTAAAAATCAGACCTTCTGAGACTTAGTACAAAAATATGAATATGATCAGTGACAGCATTAATGAGAAAAAGACTTTAGCATTAGCTCTAATGTACATAATAAAGCTATAAAAGCTTAAATTGTAGTTTTAGCTATTTTTTTTCACTGAGAAAAATGCACATATGTAAGTCCCAATCTGCAGCCAGAAATTCAGGCTTCTATGTAGAGCTGCAAAATGCTCCTGGACAATGGAGATTACATCTGAGAGGAACAGAGGAAGTATTTAAAGAACCTTTGTGTCCAGGTAACTCTTTAGAGTTTCTTGTAAATAAAAACAAATATTGTGACATGTGTACATGTTTGTCGGTGTATGCATTTAGCACTGGAAGTCTCTTTTAGAGTTGACACCCAGGTAATTAAATAGCTAGAAAGTGGCATATCAGAACATTTAAAATTCAATACTGTTTCTACCTAGCAAGAATAACAGTCAAATAATATCAACTTGAATATTTGACTTAATAATAACTAGCATAGTTTTCTTTAAAACTTACTGAAATTCACAGAACAAAGGAAATTTTGATCAGAAGATATACAAAATATGGGGGGCGGACAATCCACTTATCTAAAGATGTGTAAGTTATTAATTGTCAACATACTTCCTTAAAACTCCAGTCAATCTTTAATTTTACAGATACTGAAGCTTTCATATCAGAACTTTATATGAAATGTAATTTCTACCTCTTTTGAGATTAAATTTAGTAAACTAATCCTAACTTCTCATATGACAGAAAACATTACCAAAGGGATTGGAAAGCAAGTGTTTTGTCTTTCTTGCCAACTGAAAAAAAAGTACTTGTTCAAAACATATTTTTGTCATAGGGAGTTAGACGATGGCTCTGTGGTGAAAGGTTCTCACTGCTCTATGGTGAGGATGAAATTTGAATCCTAAAACCACATCAGATGGCTCATAAACACCTGTATTTTAGCTCCCAAAGAGCAAATACCCTTCTGCCCTCCAGGGTCACACACACACACACACACACACACACACACACACATACATTAAATAATAAAATAAAACTTTAAGAAATGAAATTAAGAAAAAGGAGACATTTAAAAGGTTACACAAGAAGAGCGATGTCCAATATGACCACCCAGCATCCGTAAGTTCTATTAAGGTCATGGTCATATGCACTCGATGAACTCCTGCTGCCATGCTCATATGCACTCCATGCACTCCTGCTGCCATGCTCACAAGCACTCCATGCTGAGATAAACAACTTTCAAAGGGCTGGCTATGTTCAAGACCCTGAGTCTGACCCCAAGCATTACCAAAGCAAATGATTTACATTGACTTGTTCAATGCAAGAAACAAAGCCTTTAGGCATGGTCTCACATTGACCATCCTGTATTTTGCAGAAAATAGATTAAGCCATAAAATATTAGTGTGATTTTCCCCAAATCATGTAAATATTAATGGGGAGAGAGGCCTTAAACTCAAATATTTATTTTGTCTTAGATTGGTGATCCATGCCATGAGTTCGTAGTTAATAAACTTTTTTCCCCTCCCTATCTATTAATAGCATCAAGAAAATATATAGCCCACAGAGTATAGACTTTTATGTTAAATATATAAGAGCTGTTCTCATGGCACAGCCTGGAAACATCTACGTTTCAATTCAATATGAACATTGTCTACCAACTAATCCAGTCAGAAGGAAAAAAATAAATGTAAATTTCACTATAAACCAAAGAAAAATTGGTTCAGTATTTCCTGAAAATTAACTCAGTAGAAAACACAATGGTCCTATTATGGTTGGATTTCATATTAAATTCCCTCACTTCAATATTTTCCGTCTCAAAGTACTTCGAGATAATCTCATGATTGATATTGACTGAAATCAGAGTTTAACAAAACTGTACTTTTATGTAAAATATTATGCACACTCTCATATATCTTGTGATAAAAGCCAGTGGTGACCGAAGTATAAAATTAACAGGATCATTTTAAATCACATCCATAAAAATTGCTCCAGACAGAGCCCTGGCTTCAGTTTTCTTTGTTCCTCAATAGAGCTACCAATGCACCTTTCTTTTTCATTGTAAATATTCCAGCACAGCTCTTACTATCAAATGATTCAAGTAAAAGAGACTACATGTAAATACACACCAAAATCAAGAGTGCAATTTAATAGTACTTGTTTTCTACATTGGAAGACAGCAAGCAACAGAAATTGTTCTATAGCTGTTTGAGGGATTTGCAAATAAGTTATTCCTTAAAGCCATAAACAAACACATTTTAAAATCTCTGTTTCAAGTAATATATGAGCACATACTATATCTATCCATGTGTTTCTAAGTCTGTTCGTCAATACGGGGCAAACAACTAGCAATGTTCAGACATGGTTTCTATGATTTTACAGGAAGAGGTTGTGTTGGCTTCCTATCACTGTCACAGAATGCACATGGAAATAACAGCTTGTGTGTTGGGGGAGATTTACTTTATCTCATGATTTCAGTGGTTGCATGTTTGGCCCCTAGATGACACTGTTTGTCATGGAGTCAAGCTGCTCCCCTTAAGATATCTGGAAAGCAAAGTGAGAGAAAGGAAGGGCTTGAGGTCCCAAGTGTCCCTTCAAACACATGCTACAGTGACCTAATGCCTTTCCATGAAGGCCCACCTCTAAGTGTCCTTCCACCCTCTAATGCTGTAGGCAAAGGTTGGTAACCAAGCCCATTTAACACTCAGGTGTTTGGGGAACATTTCAATAGTAAACTAAAAAAAATGCAATTTTCTGGTAATTTGACTAGAAACAAATGTGTACCAATATGTTTCAGTAAGATGATAAAGTCCTGCAGGCAGTGTGGTTTATAATCAATGATGGGCTGCAACACATAATTGTGATCCCAGGAGACTATGCTGGATCTCATGTCTCACAGTAGCAAAGTGAAGAAACCAGTCTAACTGCACAAGTTTAGAGGGACAGATAAAACATGGCACATCTGGACAATGGAATTTTTCCGACGCTGATAACTGGGATATGGTGCTGGCAAGGAAACAGTTTCAACCAGAGCCAATCACACTAAAGAAATTCTGCAAGTCTCAGGAAAAAAAAATTTGCATGTTTTCCCTGATTTGTGGTTACCAGGTTTTGTACAACACATAAAATCATGTATGTGATATGAAAGTGGAGGTGAAACTCTATAAAGGAACAAAAGAGACTAATGAGTAGGAAGGAGTGAAAGGGGAAGGGGCGGGGAAGGGGTGGGCAATATGCTCAGTGTACAATGTGCACTTGTATGAAACTGTCTTCATACAACACAATATCACAAACAATGGCTTTATGCAATGAAATTTAAAATAAAACATTTTTTTAATGGAATTGAAAATTTCTTATTGTGTCCTGATGTCATAGCTATGCTGAGATGGTAAAATTAATCCCATAATCCTATTTCACATGTTTCAAAGTGTTGCTGGTAGGATCAAACCTATCACTATCAGTCATAGAGAGATGTAGCAGTGAATTTATATGTGGTACAAAGCATCAATAATAATAGGCAATAACTATGTTCCTGGTTCAGCTATTTACTGCACTAAAATTTCATCATTATCTTAGACTGTACATCTACCTGTGTTTTTTAAAATTGTTCATGTGAAGAGTACATTGTGTTACACCAGGATCTGCTTCAGATATCTCATGTTTACTATTTCTCATTTGTATGTAATTCTCACATTTTTTGAAATTAAAACATAATAATGCAATTTTTCTGTCCCTTTACTCTCTTAGTTCTTCCCATTTATACCTCCTTTGTTTTTGAATTCATGACTACTTTTTATTTAATTTTTGCTACGTATATATTTTTAACTATATAAAGCCTGTTCAGTTGATTTAATGTTACTGCTATGTGCATAATTTCAGGAATGATCACTTAGTTTTGGATAACCAACTGGACGTTTTACAGTGTTTTTTGATTATGTCAAGAAACTACCCTAAGTGACTAGCCTGCATCAGTTATTTTTGTGTACTATACACTATAATGGCCACAGAATAACAAAATACCTTAAAGGTACATTCCTGAGAGTATATCCTCACCCTCAATAAGCCAAGATGAACTCAGTCTAAATTAGACAGTAATATAATCCCTAAGATTATATGTATTATTTTATTCTTGCCAAAAAAATGGACAGAATTAATAAATAAAAATCTCACAGTCAGAAAAAAACTCATTCCTACCTTGCTTCTAAGAAATCTAATCTTATAAGACTCTTAATGACCATATAACAAATAGTTAAATATTTAATATATTTAATGTTTTGTAACCTACTGAGATTAGTTGTACCACTACCTCCTTCTTCCTCTCTCTCTCTCTCTCTCTCTCTCTCTCTCACACACACACACACACACACACACAATACTCCTCCATGCACAATACCCAGACATTTTATGAATAGAACAAAAGAAGCTAACTAGAGTGGTCATATTATCAAGAAGAAAATGAAAGCTGCAGATTGAAGAAGAATGAAAGCAGAACTAGCTACATACATTGGTTCCTGTTGGCCTACATATTAGAGCCAGAGGATAATGGTTGTAGCCACAAAAAGAATATGTCCTTAAGATCATGAAAAAGCTGGCATTGAGCTCTGTAAATAAAAGTAATATATCAAATAGCCACAACTTTTGGGAAATGTGACTAAATCATGTCTGTCTTATAGCTACTTGGTGACATGAGTGTGAAAATGAGTTACACTTAGAAAGTGAATACTTAAGCTTCCACCATCTATTGATGATCAGCCCTAGGAAATGTTTTTTCCTAAGTTCACAATTGACCTAAATATCCATCTAGGACTATTCTAACTTTTGTGTGACCACAGAAGCAAATGGAAAGCTGGTCCAGAATGGTTATCCAGGGACAACCTGGAAAGGAATAAAAACATATTATCATAAATCCATATTACATAAATTTACGATAAGAAGAGAGATAACAAAGCCTAAATCATGCTTTTTTAATCTTTGGACCTGCCTGGGTGGCTTCCTGGCTCTCATTTGCTAACAAATGTCTTTGTATGCTGTTGGGTACATGAGGCCTCATTCATTACAGCATCAGATAAAATTTGAGATGATTTACTGACCATCTGTGGTACATTCATAATATGCTCTAAGATGCCTTTACAAATATCAGATCTCCACCACCCAGCCATATCCCTTGAACATGACACAGTGACATTAGGATAGGAAGCATACTTTGTGAATGCAGAGAATCTTGTTCTTGCTACTGATACAAAGAATTCATAATAAAATACATGGAAGACTTAGAACTTTACACCAATATACAAAATTGTGTGGGTACAATAGAGTAGTGGATTTTTTCATTCCTTGAAACACAGCCTTGCTATGTAACCCAGGCTGGAGTGAAATTTACAAATCCCCCTGCCTTGTTTCCCTGAACACTAGAGTAAATAACCCTTTAAGAAGCTTTATAACTTTATGTTCATATTGTGTGTGCACGTGTGCATGAGTGTGGGGCGGAAAGAAAAGGGAGGAGAGAGAGATACGTAAACAGGGCTACCAAGACAAAGATGTGTGTATGCTATACACCAGGATGGTGGGTGTACTGCTATTAGTGCCTCTGGGGGCCAGAGGAAGACATAGAGTACCCTGTTCTCCTATTATATGCGAGACAAAGTCTCTCACAAAGCTCAAGAAATCTTTCTGTCTCTGCCTAGTCCAACACTGTTTGAGACACAAGTTTGTGTACTATGCCTGACTTTTTATGTCGGTGCTGGGATCTGAACTCAGGTCCTCATACTTACTTGGCAAGCACTCTTACACACCAAACCATCTTCTCAGCCTTCCACATAGTTAAAAAATATGCAAATTTAAATAGATTTTTGAATGGCTACAGTTTACAACAAAGTGGGAAAACCTGTTACAGTTCATTGTTACTTTCTGGTGGCATCATTAGCTTTAGGGTTGGTGGAAGCAGGTTCTGTTCATACATTCCAAAGGTCTTATGCTGAATTCCTTCAGACAGTAGTAGCCTTTAAGATACCACCCCACTTGTGCATGGCCTCTTACACTATAAATGCCAACATAAAGCATGCTTTCACTCACTCTCCCAGCTTCTGGATTTGGTTCTTGTTCCCCATTTGTGCATTGTTGTTTAAAGGTTGTTTAATATTCTAATATAAAGTCTTAGTCTTTAAGTTATACAGGTATTAAGTATTTTAGGCCAATAGTCATTCATGCTTGTCATGTTTATAGTTATACTACTCAGGTTCTTTCTATAAATAGAGATTGTATTCTACATAGATATGTATTCTTCAACCACTTCAAAGAACTTTGGAACATGGCATTTGAACAACTTAGGCTTCTATTGATGTGAGACAAAATTGCTCCTGGCAGCACTGATCTATTCCTGAGAGAATACTGAGCACCGAAGACACTCCAATTGGAGCTTTTTTTCTTCTTGGCAAAACTGGCATGTGAGCAAGGAACTGCCCATGCCTCAACCACTGACAAATTGCATGATGTCTGCACTTGACAGGCATGATACAAGAAAAAATGACTACCAAACCTAGCCAAGACAGGGTAAGATGTTTCTGAAAATTTTACTGCCTATGAAAATGGTCTGTCAGTTACTCCAGGCCTTAGCCAATGTTGGTTGCTTCAACATTACAAATGAGATTTTGGGTGCTTGACCAGGAGCCAGTTGTCTTTGTCATTTGTTGCACATTTTGGAAGCTGCTTGATTGCACTTACTGTCTACTTAAGTAATATTATCTCCCTCTCAGACCTTTGATGAGGTTGAAGATCAGATAGTCATAATTACTTTCCTCTTATGATTTAGCCTTGCCATTTCTAATACAAGACTTAGATTCCTCAGGATAGGATAATTACGGAAACATATAGCATGTGTTCCTTGCTTAATTTTGTTTATGCTGGTTGTAATTCTAACTTTTATACTTGATATTTGTTCTTTTATATATAGATTTTTATTAGGCTTAGAACCATTTCATTTAAACAAAAAGCAGAGGTGCTCTAGGAATGCCTTCAGCCTATAGCCTAATTTAAGATACAAGCCCATTTGGACATGGCCTCTTATACTATAAATGCTGATGCAAAGCACATGTTTGTTCTCTCTCTCAGGACTTCTGGATTCTCTTTCTGTTCCCTGTTTGTGTAGAGGACTGTGATCTGTGAGTCTGCCTCTAAATAAATAACCCTTTACTATATGCAATTCTGAGCTGGTATGGGATTATTTTCTAACTTCCATCTTCAGCTTTACATGTTACAGAACATTTGGTCACACAAATGACTATGCAAAAGAGAGAAATATTCCAAGATAATTTAGTTCTAAATCTGCAACATTCAATTTCTCCAAATCTCTCAAGTTTTACTCAGTCAGTCTGCCTCTGTGGCATTCCCTGTGTTGATGCTTTAAAACAATCCCAAAACAGTTCAGAATTAGGATAATAAAAGGGTTGTTTATTTAAGGAGAAAACTTACAGATCACTGTCCTAAACAATAGTCCTCTGAGTGCAAACAGGAACAGAGTCCAGCAGCCATAACGGGAAGTAGAAGTAAGAGAGTGGGCTCACGGTTCCCATTGCTTTTTAAACTATAAGAGACCATGCTCAAGTCAGAATTTGCTTCCACAGTACTGTGTAAATGCTGCTTCTTTCTGGGAACTTTAGTTAACAGTTTTATTTGCTATTTTTCTCATTGTTGAGGCAAAATATGTGAGAAGGAATCCAAGGAGGAATGGTTGAATCTAGCATACAATTTCAGAAGGCACATTAGAGCACATTATTGTGGGTGAGATGGTATAGCAGGAGACTAGCTGATCACATTTCTTTCAAGTCAAGAACTATGAATGAAGTGAATGGAAAGGAAGTGAAGCCAAACAATAAAATCTCAAGGCCTGCCATCAGTGATCAACATTGTTCAGACTCTCCACAACCTTCCCAAATATAAATGTCCACAACCTTCCTAAGCAATGTGTGGCAGTCTGAATATTTGATCCCCTTAAACCCACAGGGAGTGACACTATTAGGTGTGACCTTATTGGAAGAAGTATAGTTTTGTTGAAGGATGCTGGATGACACCAAACTTTAATCCAGACCTTAAGGCTGAAGATTACATCTTTAATCTAAGCCACGCCTTCTGTTTCAAGTCTGTCACCATCAGGGAGGGCTTTGAGCCTTTTTTCTCAAATTTCACTCAATGTGACTGTCAGTTGATTTCCTCTTGCCCAGGGGTTGAGCCCTCCCACCTCAATCATTAATCAACAAATTTTCCACAGACCCTCCTACTAACCAATCTTATGAAGGCATTTTTCTCAGTGGGGATTTCCTCTTCCCAGATGGCCATAGCTTGTGTCATGTTTAGCATATGGTAAGTAATATGATGATGAGTTGCACAGATTTAAAATCCTACAAAGAATACATTTCAAAGCATCACAGTATACAAGGCCAACAGATAAAGGCACAAAGAACCTTAAAAATCATGGAGCTTTTCTTCATACTTTTTAATGAAGGTCTGAGCAAGAGGTGGTGCTGTCAGCAAGCTCAGAGTGGTTTGAGCTCCAATCAGGATCATTAAGGTTGTTCAACAAAATAATGTTGAAGTAGTTCACACTGTTTGCAGCTTCAATAATATCAGGATCCTTAAACTGATTGTAGGCCAAGATGATACCCATTTAAATAAGATTATTCTTCAGAAGTGAGGAACAAGTTGGGCCTGCAAACTCATATAATATGGAGTTTGACTCAGGATAACAAGGCCAACATTTGGCTAAACCATGGAGCAAGTTCAAGACAAGCCTGAACTACATAGTGAGTCTCTACCTCAACATATTCAAAATATAAAGGAGTGAGATGGAGTTAAATGGTAAAGTACTTCTCAATACATGTGAAACTAGATTCAATCCCCAGCACTAACAAAAAAAATAAACAAACAAAAACTCTAAAATCCAAAGAAACAAAAAGCATTTCATGTCTCTTGGGACTTGTGAAATCCATGTTGACCAGAACATAGGGCTTTGATGGCCATGAAGTCCCTGAGCCATCCACTCACCTTTCTACCCTTCTACCCATCCAAATTGCCATGGATCATGGAGAAGCGACAGCAAGCAGAAAGACAGCAAGAACCAGAGGATGAGAAAGTTAACTGTGAACTGATATTTCCATGAAGACTCAGCATCATGACCACCTAAACATGAGCTAGAGGAGGACAACAAGGGACATGTTAATGAGGACAGGAGAAAACCTCAACCCTACACAAAGAGCTACAGACAACTAAAGAATGCTGAGACCAAAAAAATACTCTTTCTCAGAAAAGAGCACACCAATTGATTGGTTATCCAGTAATATTTCATGGACTAGGTAGGTTATATTTGAAAAAGAGCAAGAAATGATATGTGGGAAGGCTTGAAGGGAGATAGGGGAAGAGGAAGTATTGTAATTATAATTATTTTTTGAAAGAAAAGATATACAGAGACTGGATGTTTACTGGAGGCTGGAGCAAGAAGTTAAGTTCATTCCTCGTCAGCCTTCAATGTCTAAACAACGCAACAACTCAACACAAACAACAAGACATGGGCATGTTGAAAGAGAAAAAGCAAAAAGTGCTTTCTCACAGATGGAGCGCCTCTCTTCACAGAAACCCACAGAAATATTAGTAGAGTTAATAAATGAGTTTAATACGACTGCCAAATGCCAGCAAAACAAAAGATAATTCTATTACACCACACTGGCAATTAGTAATTGCAAATTAGAGTGATAAAAACTCATATTTACTTCAAAAATTAGATGTAAATATGGCCAAATGAGTACAGAATCTTTTAGCTTCATTTTCTTTTTTAGTCAGTGAAAATGTCTGAAATTCAGAACATATTTTAATGAAAACACTTTTTCACCATCTTCATATAACAACGATTTACAATTTTGCAGTCTACAGCTACTGTGGTATCTGGGGGCAGCTGCTTCTTGCTCCTTGGGTTTTAGGTTTCTTTGCTCTTCCAAATGTGTGTGCTCCTCAGACATATCCCCCGTGTGGACTCCTTCAGGCAGCTTCAGGGGCTGATCCTCATGTCTACTCACGTGCTCCTCAGACATATCCCCCGTGTGGACTCCTTCTGGCAGCTTCAGGGGCTGATGCCCATGTGTGCTCACTCTCAGGTTCCCACTGGCCAAGGTGTCTGTGAACTTCAGGACAGTGGGCTGCTTCCCATCCAGCTTCTTTCCTTCACCTTTATCCTAGCATTAGTATTGTTTTGCAATTTTTATTCTGGAATCATTTGTCAGGGGATTGACTGAATTTGTAATTACCTAAAGCTGATGGTTAAAATATTTATCTACAATTTTTGAATTAAAAATGGCTGTACATAGAAGGGACTCTTAACCTTTGGTCAAGGCTTTAGTCTTCTTGGGGCCTATGAACTACAAAATTCCTATCCTAAGTATGGTGCTCATTAATTGAGATCAAATTTTCCTTGTTTTTATCATGTGAATGTCCATTTTTTTCTGATATTCTTTTAAACAGTATGAATACCCTCTCTGCTAAGATACCATGTGACATTCATCTGTCTGCATCCTATGTACGAACCCATGGTGAGATTTACATTTTTAACTGCCCTCATAAAACAGCACTTCTTGAGACATCCTGAGACTCTAAACCCATTCTGATGTGTGGTGGAGCAATTTCCGATAGAACCTACAAAAGAAGGTGGGCTAAACTCCCAATTTCTCACTTATATATGGCTTAAGATAATAACTGAAGGGACAGCCTTAATCCCAGCAGTCAGAA
Source organism: Microtus oregoni (assembly GCF_018167655.1). Taxonomy (NCBI): domain Eukaryota; kingdom Metazoa; phylum Chordata; class Mammalia; order Rodentia; family Cricetidae; genus Microtus; species Microtus oregoni. Next base: position 18,878,598 of record NW_024543093.1, on the reverse strand, counting down.
GGCAGAGACAGGTGGATCTCTGATTTTGAGGCCAGCCTGGTCCACAGAGCAAGTTCCAGGACAGCCAGGGCTACACCGAGAAACACCACAATAATATTATTCATTAGGCAGATGGCATTATTTTTTTAATGGTTATTTTTTTTCCATTTTTTTATTGAGAAAAGGAGAAAAAAAAAACAAGTTTCCACCTCCTCCCAGCCTCCCACCTCCCTCCCCCTCCTCCCACCCTTCTCCCCCTCCTCCTACCCTTCTCCCCCTCCCCCCACTCCTCTCCCCCTCCCTCTCCAGTCCAAAGAGCAGTCAGGGTTCCCTGTCCTGTGGTAAGTCCTAGGTCCTCCCCTCTCCGTCCATTTCTAGGAAGGTGAACATCCAAACTGGCTAGGATCCCACAAAGCCAGCACATTACGTAGGTTCAAAACCCCGTGCCAAGTAGACAAAATGGTCGGGGAGAAAATTGAGATCTTGGGGGTGGGGTGGGATGGGGGTAAGGGGAGATGGGGAGAGAAAATGGGAGAAGGGGAGAATGGGGGGAACTTGGGGAAAAAGGAGAATTGGGATAAAGGAAGGTTGGATAGGGGAGCACGGAAGCACAATTCATAGTTAAGGGAGCCACCTTAGAGTTGGCAAGAGACTTGAACCTAGAGTGGCTCCCAGATGCCCAAGCCGAGGTCCCCAGTTAGTTCCTTGGGCAGCTGAGGATAGGGAACCTGAAAGGACCCTATCCTATAGCAATACTGACGAATATCTTGCATATCATCATAGAACCTTCATCTGGTGATGGATGGAGATAGAGACAGAGACCCACACTGGAGCACTGTACTGAGCTCCCACGGTCCCAATGAGGAGCAGAAGGAGGGAGAACATGAGCAAAGAAGTCAGGACCACGAGGGGTGCACCCACCCACTGAGACAGTGGAGCTGATCTATTGGGAGCTCACCAAGGCCAGCTGGACAGTGACTGAAAAAGCATGGGATAAAACTGGACTCTCTGAGTATGGCGAACAATGAGGGCTGATGAGAAGCCAAGGACAATGGCACGGAGTTTTGAACCTACAGATGGCATTATTTAAAGGATTTTCTGTCACTGGATTTCAATATTTACTCATTCCTCTACAGGGAATGAAAATGTTCATTCCCCTCTCAAACATATTTGTACCTCTCAGTTTTCTATATATGTATGAATGCATATATATTTTATTCCCCTCCCTTTACTATTATTACTATGAAAAGTGAAACTAGTTCTCCAGAAGGCTGCATTTGTGTCTATTTTCTCTAATTCTTTCGAATTAGAAGGAAGGCAGAAGCACAAATTCCAAACACTTAGAATCTATGAGTATTCACAGTAATGCAATGGTGTTTCTTGCTCTTCTTCACATCTCTGCTGCATTGTTCAGAAGACCCATCTCATTGCATCGTTTAACATTTCTGAACCATTTCTTTTTTTCTGCATTTGTTGTTTCTGAAGAAGACTTTGCAAAGGAGTTGATCTTCTTGTAGCAAAAGATAATCATAATCACTTCACCTAAAGGTCTTTCACTTAGTATACCTGTAAAGTGCATGATTGTCCAGCAAATAGTCCTCTAACCAATCATGGACACTCAACCGGACATATTTCTACTGCTAACAAAGTTGAATGGTTTATTGAAAACCAAAATTAGATGCTAAAGTTTACTAAGAATGGTTCCTTTAAAACTTACAAATAATTGCATACGTTGTTTTGATTATTTTTTTTTAAAGATTTTAATTGGAAGAAGTAGGTTGCACTTTTTAAGAATCTCTTGTGACAATCCCTATGCTAACCTGAAGAGTATGGATCTTTGAGACTGTGGCTTTGAAGTTATTATGTGGCTCAGGCTGGCTTCAAACTTACGATCCACTTGCCTCAGCCTCCCAAGTGTTGGAATTGCAGGCTGGCAAAATATGCCCATCAACTTTAGAATGTGAACAAGGAGAGCTATATAGCAGAGAGTGAAAGTCTTACTGGCATAAATTTAGAGTACAAAGAAATTATTTTAAAGATAGCCCTTTCCTTAATGTATTTTTGACATAAGTATCTTCCCATAACCAATATGACTTCAGCTCATTAAATTTTAAAATTAATATATCCTGGACAGAATGTTCTTCTAAATAAAAATGACCATAGATAATATTGAATTGTTTCCAAATTCTAACTTAAATAAAAATTTTATCTTCTGTTTCTAATTCCAGTTCAGCTATGGGAGTAAGAGATTTGTTCCCCACATTTTCTCTGCCCTTCACTTCTCTAAGACACTAAATTCTAAGGAAACTACTTGAGGTATTCTGGCCTAAAATTATCTGAAAAAAAAATCACTTGACATTTCTGAAGCATCCTAAAGACTTCCATTCAGCAGGTGTCGCTTCTTTCTCCTTTCACTTTCTGAGGACAATGACTTTGGGATTTTCTGACTTTAAAGCCCGTCTTAAGATGTTACCGGACTCTCCCATACCTCTATGCCTCTGTGCTAGGACTTTACAGCAAGCATCTAATCAATGAAAAAATGCTGTTAGAAAATCAAGAGTTGAAGAACTAAGGGACAGAAATTAATGAATAAAGACCAGAGCTCAGATATGTGTGGTTTCCACCTCATTTCCTCACTTAGCCATTTTTAGTTCATTTGCTTAAACACTTTCAATTACGTTTATCTCAAGCTTCTCCTGGGGTGGAGAGGACATTGTTTGTGAAGTGACAGAGTCACCCAGGACATCTGCCAATGGCCACTAGTTTATGTACATAGTAAAAAGGAATACATTTCAACTTTCAGAAGCTTTTGTTATTGGTCCTTATGCTTTTGGTGTAAAATCTGTTTGGTTTCATTAGAGGTTTGGTCTGCTATTGAAGATTTCTTTCTCTTTACAGAGGCTGGTTCTGTGTGATCTCCCAGCTCTTCTGCCTTTGTGAATTTAAAGGTGTTTGTGTTTATGAACCATGGAACAAATTGAAAATTAATGTACATATCTTCAATGTGTTTACTTCATATCTAGTCATTGTTCATTTTTGAATTAAAAAATGAAAACCTTTATTTCGTTTGATTTACACATACTGACATTCCTGCATTCTAATCTAATATTCCATTCTTAGAGCATTGTTTCAGGCTCTCGTCCTTACGTCATCACATGCTATTGTTTTCAGTTTGCTTGATGGCAACTGATTAGGTACCCCCTAACTTACCTGTTTTTGTTTTTATAACATTTTCATTCTCTTCTCATTCTAAATCTTTTCCAAATTATTCTATCTTATAGGTATTTAATTTCAATATACTTATTTCCAACTTTTACATGAATATTTTTTATTTATGTGCACAAGTAAGTTAATATAATATTGACTTACGTATTTCTGTTTTAAATTACATACTTCCTTGGGACATATCTCATTCTGTTTTAGATTTCTTTTTCATGAAATAGAATGGTTATAATAATATTTTGGAGACATATGTAAATTTCTGTATGTACACTTAGTTCAAACTTTTCTTGCTATGTATGGTAGTCCACCTTAGGTATACACTACATTTTCTTTATCAGTTCTTCAAGAATGACTACCAGGTTGCTTTCTAGTCTTTGATGTAAGTGATGGTTCTCTAAACTATGTATGAGAGCTTTTCTGAAGTACAAAAGCACAGTCCAGAATTTCTACATTCTGGGGAATATGCATACCAAATTCACTAATTAGTACTATTTTTCCCTAAGATAACTGCACAAATTCCATTCACATTAGCTGTGATCACGTCAATATTAATAATTATCTGTTTATGAAGTGCTAAGATTCTCACTTTCATTATTCCAACTGAGAAGCTTTAATTTTCATATCAAATCTAACAAAATGCTCATGTGATTATAAGCAGAGATGTGGAGGGAGTATCTGTCTGTGTCAGTCACCCTCTGGAGCCATTCTTTCCTGGCTGGGGTTCAAACTGTAGCTTTTCTTTGGGTAAGTACCTTTTTCAGCTGGAACTCTATGCTTGTTTCTTTTGCTCTGTTCTTTATTTCAGACAGTGTCTCACTAGGTGGCCTAGATTGGCCTTTAACTCACAATTCTCCAGTTTCAGCCTCCCTCCTGCTGGGATGACAAGCCCCCAATACCATACATACATTTTTATTTTGATTACAGACAAAAGTGTGAAAATATATAGCCTGTCTTAACTTTCTCAGTATCATGTAAAATTCTGAACAACCATTTGGATTGAAAATTATAAACGATGTCATGTAAATACTGTATAAAAACTGGTCGGGTTTCTTTTGTTTGTTTTTATTTTTAACAGAAGTTGAAAAACATCGTTTAGCCCTTTATTGGGTCTTTTTTTTATTATCAGTTTTTGCTTCTAAAATTTCCTAATGTCTTCAACAGTAAATCTCCTTTTAGGAATGTTTACCGTGGCTAGATAAATGGTTCCTCTTACTGCTCTTTTCAAGGGCCTGAATTTAGTTCCCAGTGTACACTGTAGGTAGTTAACAGCTACATTGAACTCTAGCCCCAAGAGATTCAATGACCTCTTCTGCATGGTGATTTGTGTTTTCTACACCCCAGCATCTCTTGCGTGTTGGGCTCAGTACAGTCAGAAACACTTTTAAAAAGTAAAATTTACTGTAGCAAAATTACAAAGATAATTTTCTGTGAATTTCATTAATTTTTAACCTATTCATTCTTCCTTCCATGTGCCTTTAATGCATGAGCAACATACTAGTGTCTAAGGAGGTATCTGAGGGAATGGAAAGAATGCACCTTCAAAATAGCTGACATTAGAGTTGATAACAGGAAAGAAAACAGGTGTTTAATGAAGTCAAAACATGAAGAAGGAATTTTCCATGTCTTTAACAATTTGTCACAGGAAAGAATTAGGATTATTTACAGTAACTTATTCAGCATTACGCACATCCTACCGAAGTGGTAATTAGTTTCATAATAAAATGCACATAATAATTTCAAATTAAGAATCATAATAAAAATGCACACAAAGAAACTGCCATGTTCATTCTCCTAACAACTTGAGTATCAACATATTTGTATTTATCTATCTTTTGCTCACTGAATTAATAGCAATTAGGAGACTAATATATTTAGTGGGTTATGTAAAATATTTTATTACATAAAAAGCACAGACATTATTATTTAAATGTGCATTTTTCTTTTCAAAAACATTTAAAATATTTACATATACTTTTTAAATTTCTTCAGTTTATTTGTGAGTTATGAGTTTTTTTTATTGAAAAAAAAATTCCCGCCTCCTCCCAGCCTCCCATTTCCCTCCCACTCCTCCTACTCCTCTCCCCCTCCCCCCACTCCTCTCCTCCTCCCTCTCCAGTCTGAAGAGCAGTCAGGGTTCCCTGCCCTGTGGAAAGTCCAAAGTCCTCCCCCCTCCATCCAGGTCTAGGAAGGTGAACATCCAAACTGGCTAGGCTCCCACAAAGCTAGAACATGAAGTAGAATCAAAACCCAGTGCCATTGTCCTTGGCTTCTCATCAGCCCTCATTGTCCGCCATATTCAGAGAGTCCAGTTTTATCCCATGCTTTTTCAGTCACAGTCCAGCTGGGCTTGGTGAGCTTCCAATAGATCAGCCCCACAGTCTCCATGGGTGGGTGCACCCCTTGTGGTCCTGACTTCTTTGCTCATGTTCTCCCTCCTTCTGCTCCTCATTGGTACCTTGGGAGCTCAGTCCGGTGTTCCAGTGTGGGTCTCTGTCTCTATCTCCAATCATCGCCAGATGAAGGTTCTATGGTGATATGCAAGATATTCAACAGTATGGCTATAGGATAGGGTCATTTCAGGTTCCCTATCCTCAGCTACCCCAGGAACTAACTGGGGATATCACAAACCTATGAACACCTCATTTTCAATAAAGGAGCTAAAAGTATACAATGGAAGAAAGAAAGCATCTTCAACAAATGGTGCTGGCACAACTGGATGTTATGAGTTTTTATATGACTGTATGAAGCATTGTCTTCATGATGTGTTAATTCTATTAGATTTTTTGTTGTTTTATTTAAGCATTTTATATTATATGTTATATTCTTACATTAAATAAAATTGTCAAAAAATTGATTAAAATTGATCCCTGCAGCCACAGAGAACTCTAAAACACAGGCTGCAAATTCACAGAGAAGACCAAAAGGTTAGTGACCACCCACCTGGCAGGACACCCCACTCTCTAGGCCCTCCATACCGGGGGAGGGGGAAACCTTAGGCCCACCCCACCTGCCTCAGTTTCTCTAGCCAGCCAGCAAGCACTTCCTACATGTAGGTTGCTACAGTGCCCCACCCCATTAATGCATCCTACATGCTAGAAGTCCCACTCTGACTCCAAACCATTATATCTCCCACAACCTCAGAGGAACTCTGAACAACAAGCTACAACTACACAGAAAGGGCCAAGAGGGGAACCCTAAAGAACAAGGCATAAATGCACAGAGTGGACCAAGAGAGTAAACCTAGAGAGCAGACCAAAAGAGTAGGCCGAAAGACCTGGCAAAGAGATACCTCAGTGGCTTCCTGAGACATAGACAGGGACAAGAATAGTTTTCAAAGATATAGACAGCTTCTGCAAGGATTAGAACAAGAGGCAAAGACACTGTGGGTACCAATTAGAGGAAGAGATGGGTAGGCACCAATGAAAGAATTCATTCAAAAACTTAAAAAGCAACATGGTAACACTAGAACCCAGTGGTCATATAACAAGAAGACTTAATCATCCAAACCCAGAAGAAGCTGAAGAAAACAATTTTAAACATAACTTTATGAGAATGATGGAGACTTTTAAAGGGAAACTGAAAAATTCCCTTAAAGAAATGGAGGAAAATACAAACAGAAAAACTGAAGAAATCAACAAATCTCTCAAAGAAACCAAGAAAACGTAAACAGGTGAAACAAATATTTCAAACAGTTCAAGACTTGAAGACTGAAATAGAGGTAATAAAGAAAACAAAAACGAGCCGGGTGATGGTGGCACACGCCTTTAATCCCAGCACTTGGGAGGCAGAGGCAGATGGATCTCTGTGAGTTCGAGACCAGCCTGGTCTACAGAGCTAGTTCCAGGACAGGCTCCAAAGCCACAGAGAAACCCTGTCTCGAAAAACCAAAAAAAAAAAAAAAAAAAAAAAAAACTGAGGGAATTCTGGATATGGAAAATCTGGGTAAATGAATGAGAACTACAGAGGCAAGCATAACCAACAGAGTACAAGAGATGGAAGAGAGACTCTCAGGTTAAAGATACTATACAGAAAATAGCTTCATTGGTCAATGAAAACGTCAAATTCAACACATTCTTAAAACAAAATATCCAGGAAATCTGGGAAACCATGAAAAGACCAAACCTTAGACTAATAGGGATAGAAAAATAAGAACCCAATCTTAAAGGCAAAGAAAATATATTCAACATAAGCATAGAAGAAAACTTCCACAACCTAAAGAAGGATTTCCTAGGAAGGTATAAGAAACTTACAGAACACCAAATACACTGAACTGAAAAAAAGTTCCCTCACCATATAATAATCAAAATTCTAAACATACAAAATGAAGAAAAAATATTAAAAGCTGCAATGGAAAACTCAAGAAACATATAAAGACATATTTTTCAGAACTATACCCAACTTCTCAACAGAAACCATGATAGCCAGAAAGTCCTGGACAGATGTGCTGCAGATACTAAGAGTCAATGGATGCAAGCCCATACTATTATACCTAGCAAAGCTTTCAATCACCATCAATGGAGAAAACAAGATATTCCATGACAAAACAAGACTTAAACATTGCCTATCCACAAATCTAGTCCTACAAGCACCACTAGAAGGAAAAATCCAACCCAAAGAAGCTAACTGAATCCACAAAGACACAAGCAACAGATAACCTCATACCAGCAAAACCTAAAGAAAGGAAACACACACACACTACTACCAAAAATAACAGGAATTAACAATCACTGGTCATTAATATCTCTTAATATCATTGGACACAATTCACCTAATAAAAAAATGCAGCCTAAGAAAATGGATATGAAAGCAGGATCCATACTTTCCTGCATATAAAAAAATACACCTCTACCAGAAAGAAAAACATTATTTCAGAGTAAAGGATTGGGGAAAGATTTTCCAATCAAATGGACCAAGAAACAAGCTGGTATAGCGATTCTAGTATCTAACAAAATAGACTTAAACTAAAATCAATCAGAAGATATGGATAAGGACATTTTATACTCATAAGAGGAACAATCCATCAAGATGAAGTCTCAATCCTAAACATCTATGCCCCAAATACTTACATACTTACATATGTAAAAGAAACATCACTAAAGCTTAAAACTGCACATTAAACACCACACAGTAATAATAGAAGGCTTCAACACCACACCCTCCACAATGAACAGGTCAATCAGATAGAAACTTAACAGAGAAATAAGAGAACTAACAGATGTCATGACACAAATGGACTTAACAGACATCTACAGAACATTTCACCCAAGCACAAAAGAATATACCTTCTTCTCAGCACCTTATGGAACCTTCTCTAAAATTGACCACATTCTCAGTAACAAAGCAAACCTCAAAAGACACAAAAAAAATGGAATAACCTCCTGTATCTTATTGAATTATCATTGTTTAAAGTTAGAATTCAGTGACAACACTAATTTTAGAAAACATACAAATTAATGGGAATTGAACAGTGCTCAATTAAATCACCCCTGGGTCAAGGAAGAAATAAGAAAATAATTAAAGACCAAGAGTTTATCAAAAATGAAGGCACAAAGTACCCAAATGTATTAGGCATTATGAAAGCAGTGCTAAGAATATCCATTGCATATTTAAGTGCCCACATTAAGAAAGTGAAGAAATCACACACTAGCAACTTAACAGCATATCTGAAAGCTCTGGAACAAAAAGAATCAGACTCACCCAGGAGGAATAGACAACAGAAAATAATCAAATTGAGGACTGAAATCAATAAAATAGAAACAAAGAAAATAATACAAAGAATCAATGAACTAAGAACTGGTTCTTTGAGAAAATCAACAAGATAGACAAAGCCTTATCCAAACTAATCAAAAGGCAGAGAGGGAGAACATCCAAATTAACAAAATCAGAAATGAAAAGGTGGGTATAACAACAGATACTGATTAAATCCAGAAAATCATTAGGTCTTACTATAAAAACTTATACTCCACAGAATTGGAAAATGTAAAAAAAAAAAAGGACAATTTTCTGGATAGGTACCACATACCAAAATTAAATCAAGACCAGATAAAATATTTAAATAGACATATAACCTGCAAGGAAAGAGAAGCAGTCATCAAAAGCCTCCCAGTGTAGAAAAGCCCAGTGCTGGAGGGTTTCAGGGCATAATTCTACCAGAACTTAAAAGAAGAGGTAATACCTATATACCTCAAATTGTTCCACATATTAAAAACAGAAGGTACATTTCCAAATTGTTTTTATGAGGCTACAGTTACCCTGATATCAAAACACACAAAGTCTCAATCAAGAAAGGGTGTTACAGACCAATCTCACCAATGAACATAGATGCAAAAATACTCAATAAAATACTGGCAAACTGAATCCAAGATTACATAAAAAAAAAGTCATCCACCATGATCAAGTTGGCTTCATACCAGAGAACAGGGAAGGTTCAACATATGAAAATCTATCAATGTAATCCACTATATAAATAAATTGAAAGGAAAAAAAATAATACGACATCTCATTAGATGATGAAAAAGCATTTGACAAATTCCAACACCCCTTTTGATAAAGGTCTTGGAGAGATCATAGATACAAGGAACATAGCTAAACATAATTAAAGCAATATACAGCAAGCTGACATCAAATGGAGAGAAACTCAAAGCAACTCCACTAAAATCAGGACCAAACCAAGGTTGTCCAATCTCTCCATATCTATTCAACATAGTTCATGAAGTCTGGCTAGAGCAATAAGACAACAAAAGGAGATCAGGGGATTTAAATTGGAAAGGAAGGTGTCAGTCAAACTTTTGCTTTAAGTCTTTGAAGAAAGAAATTGAAGAAGATACCAGAAAATGGAAAGATCTCCCATGCTCTTGGATATATAGGATCAACATAATAAAAATGGTAATCCCACCAAAAGCAATCTATAGAATCAATGCAATCCTCATCAAAATTCCAACACATTTTTTCACAGACCTTGAAAGAATAATACTCAACTTCATATGGAAAAAAAAAGAATAGGCAAAACAATCTTGCTCAATAAAGAAACTTCTGGAGCCATCACCATCCTTAAAATCAAACTCTATTAAATAAATACAGTAATGAAAACAGGTTGGTATTGACATAAAAAGCAGACATCTGAATCAATAGAATCAATCCAAGTCCTGGATATTAATCCAAACACTTACAAACATCTGATTTTTGACAAAAAAAAATGCTAAAATTATATAATGAAAAAAGAAAACACCCTCAACAAATGGTGCTGGCATAACTGGATGTCAACATGTAGAAGAATGAAAATAGATACATATATATCTCCATGCACAAAACTCAAGTCCAAATGAATTAAATAACTCAATTTAAATCTGACCACATTGAACATTACAGAAGAGAAAGTAGGAAGCAGCCTTCAATTATTGGACACAGAAGACCACTTCCTAAATAGAACCCCATTAGCACAAACAGTGAGAGCAAAAATAAATGAATGGGACCTTCTGAACCTGAGAAGCTTCTGTAAAGCTAAGGACAAAATAAGACAAAAGGCAGACTAATGAATGGGAAAAGATCTTCACCAACCCCACATTAGATGGAGGATTGATCTCCAAAATATACAAAGAACTCAAGAAATTAGACATCAAAATTCCAAATAAACCAATTAAACAATGGTGTTACAGAACTAAACAGAGAATTCTCAACAGAGGAATCTCAAGTGGCCAAAAGACACTTAAGGAAGTGTTCAACATCCTTAGCCATCAGGAAATTCAAATCAAAATGACTCTGAGATATCATCTTACACCAGTATCAAAACATCAATTACAGCTTATGCTGAGGTGGATGTGGAGTAAGGGGAACTTTACTCCATTTGCTGATGGAAATGCAAACTTGTACGACCACTCTGTAAAGCATTATGGCAGTTTCTCAGAAAATTGGGAATCAACCTACCTCAGGACCCAGCAATACCACTCTTGGGCATATACCCATAGGATGCTCAATCTTAGAACAAAGACATTTGTTCACCTATGTTAATAGCACTATTATTTGTAATAGCCAGAACCTGGAAACAATCTAGAAGCCTCTCAACCAAAGAATGGTTAAAGAAAATGTGGCAATTTACACATTAGAGTACTATTCAGCAGTTAAAACCAATGACATCTTGAAATTTGCATGCAAACAGATGAAACTAGAAAACAACATCCTGAGTAAGGCAACCCAGGCCCAGAAAAATGAATATGGTATGTGCTCACTCATAAATTGGTACTAACTATAAACAAAGGATATTCAGCCTATAGTTTTTGATCCTAGAGAAGCTAAATAACAAGGTGAACTCTAAAAAAAAAAAAATACATAGGCCCACCTGGAAAGGAAAAATAGACAAGATCTCCTGATAAAATTGGGACCATGGTGGTGTGGTGGAAAGGGAAGATGAGGGGAGAGGTAAGGGGGAAGAGAAAATGAAGGAATGGGATAGTTGAGATGGAGGAAGGACAGAGATCAAGCAAGGGAAGAGATATTTTGATTGAAGGAGCCATTAATGTGACTAACAAGAAACTTGGTACTAGAGAAATTCCCAGGAATTCATAAGGTCTTAATCCAGCTAAGACCCTAAGCAATAGAAGAGAGGGTGTCAAAACTCTCCTTGCCTCTAGTCAGTTTGATGAATATCCTAAGTGTCACCATAGAACCTTCCTCCAGCCACTGAGGAAACAGAGGCAGAGACCCACAGAGGAACACTGGGCTTGAACTCCCGAAGTCCCGTTGGAGAGAGAGAAGAGTGAGAACAGGAGCAAAGAGGTCAAGGCCATGATGTGTACACCCACTGAAACAGGTTCCCAGAGCTAATGGGAGCTGACCAACTTCAACTGGATAGGGAAGGAACCAGCCTAGGGCCATACTTGACCTTCTGAATGTGGCTGATAGTTGTATGACTTGGGAAGACTCTGGGGCCACTGGCAGTGGCACCAGGATTTATCCTCAGTCCTTGTACTGGCTTTTTGGGAACTCATTTTCTTTGGATGGATACCTTGCTCAGCCTAGATATATTAGGAAAGGCCTTGGATTTTCCCCAAAGCAATGTGCCTTACCTTCTCTGAGGAGTGGATAGGGGTGGAATTGGAGGCAATGTGGATGCAATGGGTGGGAGGGAGTGGGAACTGAGATTGGTATGTAAAATGAAAAAAGACAGTTTGTTTTCTTTTTTAAAATATAAAAGTAAAAAGAAAAAAATTATCAAAAGACAACTATTCTCCAGCCCACTAAAAGCATAGTATTTTTTATCTCTCTTATGATTTCCCTTTAAATGATAATACAGTAGTAAAATGGAAAATAAAATCAGAAGAACAAAAGAATAGAAGGGGGTGTTATTTTTGACAGAAATTTACATATAAAAACTGGGAGAAGTATAATAATTAAAGCTTTGGAGACAACTACAGAAAAGTCACGGGGGAAGTAAGCAGAAAAGAATGCTCACCTCCTCAGGATACCTCCAGGGAGAATCCTGTTGTGAGAAAATCCATACAACCATCCCTACCCTTTCTCACCCTGGTCTATAGAGAGAGACAGATGGAAATGTACGTCAGACAAACTGTAAAACCCATTCTTCCCAATGGCCACACCCCTTTGCAGACATATAAAATTAGTAAGGACAATTAACCTATCTAGAAAGGTTGGAATAGAATATACAAGATAAAGAATATTAGATCCCATTTTAGAGGCTAAATGCAAATTTGTCTTAATAAATATTTTATTTCAACAGTGTGTGTGTGTTTTTGTGTGTGTGTGTTGCATGTGATGTGTGTATGTATGTGTTTGTTATGTGTGTGTGGAGGGTGTGTATATGTGTGTATGTGGGGGAAACGGGCATGGGTGATGGATGTCTGTGCTTGTATTCAAGTGTGTGTATGTGAGATTTATGTCTGTGTGGGTGTATGGGTGTGTGGGTGTGTGTATGTGGGATGTGTGGGGGACGGGGGTCTGTATGTGTTTGTGTGTAGTGTCTGGTTAAAAGAAGCCATGAACCACTCACTAGAGTTGTCAGAACATCTCTCTGGCCTCTCCCTGAACTTCACTCACCAGGGAATCCCCTAGAATGACTTGTGCTGATCAGCTTCTGAATCTAGAAGAAAAAGAATGCAGCCTCTGTGCCTTCCTAAATATCACAGTTACTATTAATGCAAATTCCTCCATTCAGATTAACTGGAAAAGTATCCGTTGGTGGCTAGAAATTTCTCTTGAGTATCTGGTGGTGATGCTTTGTTAAGGCTGATTTCACAAAATGACGGTGATCAATTGACACCTTTGCAGTCTCCACTGTTGATGAAAGAGAAGTGAATTTTATCTTGTTCTCAAAGTAGGACCTTGTCTTTGCCTGTACCTTCCATAGTACCTTCCATTTAGTAAGCAAATAATTATTGCATTAAAGAATTATTCAATCAATCTATTAACTATAAACAATGCTTTTAAAGTATATTGCTGAAAAGACTCTAAAATATTAAAATATCTTCTTTGTACTCTGCTTTATATGTCATTTAGCTTATATTCAATTCAAAATTATTTTATGTGGTTCTAAGGTAATGAGTTTTGAATGTACATATTGTACATTAAATATATATAAAATGTGCATTGTCCAATATAAAAATCATTTGGTTATATACATAGATTTTTCTAATGAATGTTTGGAATATGATGCATAAGACATAAATCTTAGTTGACTTAATTTTGAATTAACAAGTCATTTAAAGACTGAAGGTATGAAAACATTCAGCCTAATTTTACTTTTTCTTATTCTTACCAGTCATTTCACTATGGATCCAAATTTGTAAGTTTAAATATTTAAATATGCTTCTATTACTACCTGATTTAGCAACCTAAGATATGTAGTTTTATATCGAATCATTCTCACTTACTCAGAAATATAGTGCTAAAATGAAAACAAAATCAATATATCGTAAAGATGCTCTGCATGGTTTCCAAACATGTTCCCTAATAAAGTTTGCTTTGCTTAAGCCAGGTAATAAACTTTCTCTGACATTCAGAGAAAATGGTATATTGCTTTTACTACTTGCTCATAGACAAGAAAAGATTGCTTTCATTGCATTAGTTGAAATTAAAGGAAATATATCCATAAACCATGACACAAACTGGTGATAAATAGGTATGATCTTATTTGGCAAAAGCTTACCATGTGGCTTTGTGGTAGGTATGCCTAGGCATAATACTGAACAGTAATAATTAGAAAATTTTATCCTTAAGGATTAAAGCAGAAACCTCATTTCATAAGGAACAAAATAAAAAAAACACACACTTTCTAGTTCAAAATTTTCAAGGAAAAATGCATATAGTTTTCACTGAGTAATTTTTATTTTACTATTGCCTTATTAGGTATTCTTAAATGAGGTTTATTTTTAAGCAATAATCATTTGATTAGTGGGAATTAAAGCTGGATAGCACTGTAATGTACTTGTAAACATTTTATGAGCTAGAGCACTAAGCAAAAGGCCAATTTAAGTATACATCTATATAAACTATCTAAAATTTTATTGTCAGATTGAAAATATGTCCCCACCCAACTTTAAAAATTAAGATCTTTGTCCTAATATGATGGTGTTAGGGGTGATATATTGGCCTACAAAAGAATTCCACAATAGCCCAAAATGGAGTATAACAAAGGTTTATTTATTTGGGGAAAATCTCACAGAAAGAGTAGGGTTCCATAGTCCTCTGGGAACTGGAACCTGATCCAGCAGCTAAGAGACTTTTACATGCTTTTTATATGCATTTATAGTACACAAAATCATGCCCAAAGTGGTCCCGTATCTTAAAGGCTATTGGCTGAAAGAGTTCCCACACCCCCCTGTTTTGTCTAAATAAGAGAGTTCTAAGCCTAATACAAAACTATATATAAATAAATATTAAGTATTGTTCAGGGAAAAGAAGATGCAAAAACATATATAAAAATTAGAATTACAAACAACATGAACAGCATCAAACAAGAAACTTATAATAATGTTTCAAAGTTATCCTCTCCTAAGGAGTCTAAGTCTTATATTATAAATGGCTTGGCTAAGTCATGAGATAAAAATGACTATGACTATCTTGTCTTTGACCCCATTAAATACCTGAGAAGGAAAATAACACTACTGGAGTAAACAGGAAGTGCAATTGCAAGAAATGACAGAGATAACTGGCTACACAAGCAATCACACAAAGTCTTATGTGCAGTGTTAGGGCAATCAACTTTTGATAAGGCCTAGAGTAACTGATAGACCATTTTCAGAAACTGGAAAAATTTCAAAACTGTCTTATCCTATCTCTGCAAGATTTGGCAGTCTTTCTGTTTGTATCCTGCTTTCCCAGTCTGGACACGATGCATTTTGTCAGTGGTCAAGGAGGGACAATTATTTGCCCAAAAGCCAATTTTGCCAATAAGAAAACAAGCTCCAATAGGAGTGTCTTTGGTGCTCAATATTCTCTCATGAATAAATTGGTGCTGCTAGGAGCAATCATGTCAACAGAATCCTGAGTTATTTAAATGCCATGTTCTACAGTTCTTTGAAGTGTTTGAAGATTACCTATCTTTCTGAAGTGTATCTCTGTAAATCTGGAAAACCTTGTTGATGGAAGTTGCTTGTTCATATCCTGGCTACCCAACTCCCCAAATTATTACACAGAAATCAGTATTAATTGCAATACTGTTTGTCCAATACCTTAAGCACATTTCTGGCTAAATATTGCATCTTAAATTAAACCATTTCTATTAATCTGTGTATTGCAACATGGTTGTGGCTTACCACTTACTCTCTATATATCTATTTAAGCCTGGCTATATCCTGTTAAGCCATTGGCTGAAAGTAACCTCTTTATTAACCAATAAAAGCAACACATATACAGAAGAACCACACATCATTTCACCTTTTCTGTCTACATGAATAGGAAATTTTTAAATTTTAAATAGTAAATCTGTTTATAACAAAACAGGTATCAAGCAAGAATTACAGTTATAATATTTATATCCACTTTATTTTTATCATAACTAAGGAAAACTATTATTGTAACTATCTCTAACTCACACAGTTACAATGTTTGATTATTGCAGATGACTATTAATCTGTATTTTTAACTATACATCATATTTTTAAATGAGCTGTACAAACATAATACCTTAAAGAAGAACAGAAATACATATACACAGAGTAGAAAGTCAATGTTAAATTTGTATCAGTAGAACAAAGTTCATGCCAATATAAAGTATTAATCTCTCTATATCATATCCTAGTGTGAAAAGTTCTTCTGTATATGTTTTGTTTTTATTGATTAATGAATAAAGAAACTGTCTTGATCCTGTGCATGGCAAACAGAGATAGGTGGAGAAAACTAAACTGAATACTGGGAAAATGAAGGTGGAGTCAGAGAGATGCCATGTAGCCATCACTGGGAACAGACATGCTGGAACCTTGCTGGTAAGCCACAGACAAATAACAATACACAGATTAATAGAAATGGGTTAAATTACGATGTAAAAATTAGCCAATAAGAGCTAATGGGACAAGAAATGGTTTAAATAATAAAGTTTCTGTGTGATTATTTTGGGAGTCTGGGTAGCTGGGAAACAAGTAGTCTCTGTAGAACAATATCCCACTTATTTATTTGTTTGTTTGTTTGTTTGTTTATTTTAGAAATTGACCATTATCCACTTACAACCAACCATTTTAAAAGAAAAACCAACATTTATAAACAGTTATTTTGGGAATTTAAGTATCATTTTCTCCAAACAGCTCTCTGCTGTTTCTTGGGCATAGTAATTTTAAGGGTTCACAGAGACCATTTCAGGGGTCTTGTTCCATCAAACCACATTAGCTTGGAAAGAATCCACAGGTTCTCATCTTCTGTGGATTCAAAAACAGATCCTCTTTTCCAAAACAATATATTTTCAAGCCCAAATTTTGAAGTCAAGAGACTTTTATATCGGTTTAACTTAGCAATCCCTAAAATCAAATATCTCTGTGCAATAAAAAGATTCAAAGAAAACACAATGATATACATAACCCAGACTCTGTGTATATTTCATTTTTACATGGCTTATTTTTCTATGCTTCTTAAATTTACTCTTTTATATTACTTCTACTGTATCTTTAAGGACTTCGTTATATTTTTTAAAAACCATTTACTTCATTTTATAACTGTCTATTTTCTTTTTCTTCTCTATCCCAAGCCTACATACTTTTTTTTTTAAATATACTGTGGCTCATTTAGAGGTCTTTTATGTCTGAATCTGTCTTTATCATGTATCTGTAATCATTTTCTGACCAGGAGCACCTCTTAAAATGCTTCGTGGCATGGCTGGGACTAAGACTGCTTGACTAAGACTACTTTACCTTTGGCTCCACCCAGTCCAACAGGGTGGAGGTATGTTCACCACCAGCTCTGTGAGCCATGCTCACCGTCCCAGCCCCAGGGAGGCAATGAGTCTATGTTGTCATTAAGTAAGTTGTAGCACTCTGTTTACAAATTCCATTTCAATTCTCTATAGCAGGACCTCCCAAAAACCAGATCCGTTCTGTGACAATGGCATGACCCAGGAAGCTTGCAGCCAACAGAGTATATCTGCTTAGAACTCTGGAACTTTTTAGATGTGTCACTTGGTTACCATGTGAAACTTTCAGTGTCAGGAGGTATACTTAAATTCACTCTTCATTTGGCCCTCAAAAATGTACACACTGGTTTTGCCTATGAAACTATCAAGGCACAAATTTAATTCAATTGCACATTGTGAAAATAAAAATTAAAATAGCACAAACTGGAAAACAATTTCTGGTTAAGTAGATGAAACTAAAGGAGAAATAAATGACACCAGACTTTATAAATTAAACAGACTCCTCATTCTCTTATATATTTCTGTCATCATTACTTCTTTAGTGTGATGTATGCTTGTACAGTGCTATCAGGCTGTGAAACATAAAGCACTATGGAACATGATACCTTTAGGTATATATTATGGGGTCTGTGTTTAAAACAACAAGAACTTGGCCTTTTAAAAACTATTTCTAAACACATAAATACAAATGCTCTCCAATTTCACCTAAAAAAAATCTCCAGAGGCAAAACAAGCATTTGTACCTACAACTCCTAAATGAAAAGTTGTGACTCTGTCAAGATCTTCAGTTAACCATAGAACCTTCATCTGGCAATGGATGGAGATAGAGACAGAAACCCACACTGGAGCACCGGACTGAGCCCCCAAGGTCCCAATGAGGAGCAGAAGGAGGGAGAACATGAGCAAGGAAGTCGGGACCACGAGGGGTGCACCCACCCACTGAGACAGTGGGGCTGATCAAGCTCACCAAGGCCAGCTGGACAGTAACTGAAAAAGCATGGGATAAAACCGGACTCTCTGAACATGGCGGACAATGAGGGCTGATGAGAAGCCAAGGACAATGGCACGGGGTTTTGATTCTACTTCATGTTCTGGCTTTGTGGGAGCCTAGCCAGTTTGGATGTTCACCTTCCTAGACCTGGATGGAGGGGGGAGGACTTTGGACTTTCCACAGGGCAGGGAACCCTGACTGCTCTTTGGACTGGAGAGGGAAGGGAAGAGGAGTGGGGGGAAGGGGAGAGGGGCGGGAGGAGGGGGAGGGAAATGGGAGGCTGGGAGGAGGCAGAAATTTTTTCAATAAAAAAATTTTTAAAAAAGATCTTCAGTTAATAGTAAATCTGAAACTGAAATGACTTCTAATTTCTGGGACATGTATTTTAATATATATCCATGTATATTAATTTATTCAACAATTGAACTTTATATTTTATCTAGGTAGTGATGGCACATGCCTTTAATCCCAACACTTGGGGAGGCAGAGGAGTTTGAAGTCAACCTAATCTACAGAGGATGTTTCAGGACAGCCAGGGCTACACAGAGAAACCCTGTCTCAAAAAAACAAAAAAACAAAAAAAATAAATAAAATCAAAAACAAATTAACAAACAAACAAAAAATACCAACAAAACAAAACAATCATGTTTTGAGGCATGATTTTCTAGTAATCACAGGTGCGTTAGTGTGTGTGTGCGTGCATGCATATGTGTGTGTGTGTGTGTGTGTGTGTGTGTGTGTGTGAAAACTGAATGGCATGAAATTAAAATGATAAGCCATAAAAGAGATGAGAGGAGACATTTTCTTCGCTATCAGTACTAGGGCAGCTCTACGTTCAGCTATCCCCACATACACATGGGGAGGAATCTATGCTTTCAAGAACCATGAGAAATAACACTGTCCACCTCTGGGGCACCAATGGAGCCGACAGGACCTCTCTCTTCAACCAGAACAGGCCATATGTTTAAGCTAGATTCTCAACCTAATCTGCATATCTCCCTCTTTTGCTTTCTTATGTCAGGTAAAGCCATCAAACAGACTGTGTAGCAAATGCCTTCCTCTTTTACCTCATGCCTATCCTAACCACTGTGATGAATTCACACAAAAAAGAGTAAGGCATGGACACCCATTTCTTTTCAGGGGAAAGTCAGATAGAAATACTACTTAAACAATAATTGATATAAAAGCTGATATTTATTGTCTCATAGAAATATGAGGATTTTGGAGTTGTCCTACAGAAGCCAAGAATAGACTAAAACAAAACATGTCCATCATTGAGGTACCTGGAAACTGATATCTTTAAAAGGAAACCTTGTGCTCCTTTTTCCCTTCACTGGCAGAAGGGAGGAAAGAAAGGAAAGCAAGAATAAACCAACCATTACTTCAGAATAAAAAAAAAAAAGTTTTCATACCCTCAAAAAATTTTTTTAAAAACCTATAGTAGTATTGAATGAAACACAAAAAATGGCAAATTAGGTTGGAGAAAAATCCTGTGAGGCCACAAACTTACACAAATAAGTATAGGCAACGAAGGAAAGCTTGAAATGGGAGAGGCAGCCTTCTCCAGGGAGCACCAAATGGTTGTCCAGTGCCAAATATCAGTCCTCAAAATGTGCGTACCAGCAGTATTATATAGGCTATGCAGATTATATTTAGGAATATATATGTATGTGTGTACATATGCTTATATGTGTGCAATAGCAGTTTTTTATTAAGAGACCATGAACTTGAAAGGAAGTGGCCCATAGGTAATAGTGAGGATTTGGAGGAAGGGAAAGGAGAAGCAGAATTAAATTACAATCTCAAATAAATAAATAAATAAATAAATACCAAAAAATAGAGTTTATGTTTTAAAGGATAGATGAACTCAAATCTCAAAGAAAGCATATTTGTCTACACTTACTTCTGAAAAGTTGTCCTATGGGATTCCATGATTATCTGGGAAAAACAAAGCAGAAGCCCCTGTGGTCTCTATGGGAGCAGTATATCCTGACGTGGGTGGAATTCCATGATCATCTGAAAAAGAAGTAGAGTCCCCGGTGATCTCAATGGGAGCTGTATGACCTGACACGGGGAGTTCTTTCCATACTCTATTCATTCATCATCAGTGTACAGTCATTCCTTGCCAGATCTGCCTTCGTGTTCAGTTCCAGCTTCTCTGAGTTTCCATTGTCCATTTTATTTTTCTGAATAGCACTTACCTGCCTCATTTCTTTGCCAGTTATTTATGAAGAGGTTTTCAATCTTTCTTTTATTTCCCTTTGAGACAGGATGTCACCCAGTAGCACAGGCTGGCCTCAAGATCTTCAGCTTCCCACATGCTCAGATTACAGGTATGAGCCAAAACACTTGACCTTATTTAAAGTCCTCTTGTGTTCCCAGGAGACTCTAACTCTGTAAGAGCATAAGTAATTCCTTCCATATATTTTATTTCTTACAAAGGCTAGCCTTTTTGGTCAATAAACATTGGTTTATTTTATTGGAAAAAATAGACAATGAGAGGTAATACATCACCAATGTAGTGAATTATGCACTGGGACTTCAGAAAGAGGAAAAATCAATATTCACAACAGTAGTTTGAAAAATCATTTATTTTAGTTAATTTTAATTATTAATTAAAGGAATACAAGTGCTATAACTTCAGAAATATTTCTAATTTGATGTCTTAAGACAAATTTTAAAGGCAATCATAATTGAATACAATTTTACTTAAATACTGTAACAATTTGATGGACATCATGTTTTAAATAGTAAGAAATTGAACATTTTCTCTGTGAGCTTTAAGCTTTATTCTAATTTCCACACATACTTTGATGCTAAAGAAATGTATTTTTATGTTACGTTCTTTTACTGGTTCCTTTCTACACTATTCTTAACAGCATTTACAGATTTGACCTTTAGTTTTTATTTTTAAACTAATTATCCACAGACTCTGTACTATCCATACTCATGGGACTACAGCCATCCTTGGAAACATGGTTGGCTCGAAGGAGACACACCCTTAAAGAAAAATTGACTCTTGCTTCCCCAAATGCTGTCACCTACCCACAGTTTCTCAGTTAGGAATTGAGGAGGTTCAAGAACTCTGCCTAGTTTAGGAAATCTATTCAAGGAATAGTTCAACTAGAATAATGACCAAAGAATTAGTCACCAAAGGAGAAACTCATGCTTCTCAAGTACATAGATACCATAAAATTATTTCAGCAAAACACTTATACTCTTGAGTATGAGGTAAACTGCTTGCCTTCCAAGTTGAAGCCAGAGAAAATTGGGCTGTGGCATAAGTTGAGAAAGAAATGGCTCACAGTTAAAATATATATATTAATGTCTAGTCAAAGAAAAACTGGTTATCTACTTTTCCTTTCCCCTTCATTTCCAGATTCCCTGAAATGGGCACTGAAATGTCCAAAGTTTTACTTGAAAAAAGTGCACATGTTTATCTATGTTCTAGAAGTAAAAGAAGTGAGACAATGAAGAAAAAGAGTTAGAAACCAGGAAGACAACATGCTAAACATGGACTGGTGGTGTTTTGTCATGCAGCTTGTTATGACAACTCAATGTGAGACACATGTCATCTTTCTTGCCATACAAAGAGCTATACTCCTTTTTTTCTGAATATGTGATTCAGAACAGCATGGATTTGTGCTTTTTTGCTCACTTTCAGGGTCTCTATGGCCTGTCCCCCATCACTACCTTGAGAAGCTTTATTTACACTTCAGAGCCCACGTCAGTTGCAGCTCATAGACGACTCTCCTCTAGCCTCTTGTCTTGGAATAAACCCTTCACTTAGTATGTTTTAGGTAGCATTATTGCAAAAATTTGTATCCTGTTTATGAAGTAATTTGAATAGATTCATTAGAGCTTATCCAAATCTAGAATATTTTTTTGCAAGCTAAAATTTTTCGATGATTTTGTCACATAAATAAGGTAATGAAGGAAACAATGCATTTTAGTCATCCAGAATCCAAACAGGGAACTTTATAGTCTTACAGTACATCACTAAAGACAGCCAAGCTATCTCGGGAATGGATGAAGATGTTTCATAATTTTTTTATTATTTTAAGTCTAAAATGAACCCAGTATTCTATCTGTAGTATAATAATAGTCAAGATGCTGTGGCTAGCTGTTTTGTTTTTGTGATATCCAGGTTGAACCCAAATATCTGTCCCTGGGTTTTTATTAATTGTGTTACATGAAACAAAGTATTTTTTAGAGTTATAAGTATTTGTAAATTTATTCCAATAAATTTAATTACTTTTGTATGCACTATATGGTACTCATTTATCTTTGCTTCTTTGTTTATTTCTAGTTCTGGGAATTGAATCTTGGACTTCAGAGGAGCTAGGCAAATATTCTACCCCTAGGTGGCACTTAATTTCCCTATTTTTTTTTTTTTTTTTTTTTTTGGTTTTTCGAGACAGGGTTTCTCTGTGGTTTTGGAACCTGATCTGGAACTAGCTCTTGTAGACCAGGCTGGTCTCGAACTCACAGAGATCCACCTGCCTCTGCCTCCCAAGTGCTGGGATTAAAGGCCTGCGCCACCACCGCCTGACTCCCTATGTGTTTTTAATTTGTTTTGATGTGTACTACAGAATGACCATAAATTCAGGATCATCTAAATACTAATATATATTTGGGTATCTTCACGAATTGCCTCTTCATCTATCACAGATCTTTACTGGCATGAAAGTCTTTCAAATATAACTTCTCTGATATTCCTGTTTGAAATCGTAGATTCTTTTTTTATATATTTATTTTTGTTTATTTTATTTATTTTTAGTTGTTGCAAAAAAAATTTCTGTCTCCTCCCCATTTCCCATTTCCCTCCTCCTCCTCGCACACATCGCCCTCTCCCCCCACTCCCCTACCCCTCTCCCCCTCCCCCCCCACTCCATTCCCCCTCCCTCTCGAGAATGAAGAGCAGTCCAGATTCCTTGCCCTGCAGGAAGTCCAAGGTCCTCCCACTTCTATCCAGGACCAGGAAGGTGAGCAACTAAACAAGCTAGGCTCCCACAAAGCCAGTTCATGTATAAGGATCAAAACCTAGTGCCATTGTCCTTGGCTTCTCATCAGCCTTCATTGTCTGCCATGTTCAGAAAGTCCAGTTTAATCCCATGCTTATTCAGTCCCAGTCCCGCTGGCCTTGGTGAGCTCCCAATAGATCAGGTCCACTGTCACAGTGGGTGGGTGTACCCCTTGTGGTCCTGACTTCCTTGCTCATGTTCTCCCTCCTTCTGCTCATTTGGATCTTAAGAGCTCAGCCCAGTGCTCCTATTTGGGTCTCTGTCTCTATCTCGATCCATCGCCAGATGAAGATTCTAAGGTGATATGCAAGGTATTCATCAGTATGGCTATAGGATAGGGTCATTTCAGGTTCCCTCTCCTCAGTTGCTCAAGGTACTAGCTAGGGACATCTCCCTGGACACCTCTGAGCCCCTCTAGAGTCAAGACTCTTGCCAACCCTAAGATGGCTCCCTTAATTAGGATATATATTTCTCTGCACCCATGTCCACCCTTCCTTTATCCCAACCATCCCATTCCCCCAAACTCCCCCATTCGCCCCTTCTCACGTTTCTCACCCCATTTCTCCTTAGCCCCATGCCATCTCACCCCCAAGTTCCCAGGTTTTGCCCTGCAATCTTGTCTACTTCCCATATCCAGGTGGATGATTATATGTTTTTCTTTGGGTTCACCTTCTTATTTAGCTTTTCTAGGATCACAAATTATATGCTCAATGTCCTTTATTTATGGCTAGAAACCAATTATGAGTGAGTACATCCCATGTTCATCTTTTTGGGTCTGGGTTACCTCACTCAGGATAGTGTTTTTTATTTCCATCCATTTGCATGCAAAATTCGAGAAGTCATTGTTTTTTACCACTAAGTAGTAATCTAATATGTATATATTCCACACTTTCTTCATCCATTCTTCCATTGAAGGGCATCTAGGTTGTTTCCAGGTTATGGCTATTACAAATAATGCTGCTATGAAAATAGTTGAACAAATGCTTTTGTCATATGATAGGGCATCTCTTGGGTATATTCCCAAGAGTGGTATTACTGGATCTTGGGGTAGGTTGATCCCGAATTTCCTGAGAATTCGCCACACTGATTTCCAAAGTGGTTGCACAAGTTTGCATTCCCACCAGCTATGGATGAGTGTACCCCTTACTCCACAACCTCCCCAGCAAAGGCTATCATTGGTGTTTTTGATTTTAGCCGTTCTGACAGGTGTAAGATGGTATCTCAAAGTTGTTTTAATTTGCATTTCCCTGATCACCAAGGAGGATGAGCATGACCTTAAGTGTCTTTTGGCCATTTGAAATTTTTCTGTTGAGAATTCTCTGTTCAGTTCAGTGCCCCATTTTTTAATTGGGTTAATTAGCATTTTAAAGTCTAGTTTCCTGAGTTCTTTATATATTTTGGAGATCAGAACTTTGTCTGTTGCAGGGTTGGTGAAGATCTTCTCCCAGTCAGTAGATTGCCTTTTTGTCTTAGTGACAGTTTCCTTTGCTTTACAGAAGCTTCTCAGTTTTAGTAGGTCCCATTTATTCAATGTTGCCCTTAATGTCTGTGCTGCTGGGGTTATACCTAGGAAGCGAACTCCTGTGCCCATCTGTTGTAGGGTACTTCCCACTTTCTCTTCTATCAGGTTCAGTATGTTCGGACTGATATTGAGGTCTTTAATCCATTTGGACTTGAGTTATGTGCACGGTGATAGATATGGGTCTATTTTCATTCTTCTACAGTTTGACATCCAATTGTGCCAGCACCATTTGTTGAAGATGCTTTCTTTCTTCCATTGTATACTTTTAGCTCCTTTATCGAAAATGAGGTGTTCATAGGTTTGTGGGTTAAACTCCGGGTCTTCTATTCGATTCCGCTGGTCAACTTCTCTGTTTTTATGCCAGTAGCACACTGTTTTCATTACTGTAGCTCTGTAATAGAGTTTGAAGTCAGGGATGGTAATGCCTCCAGAAGATCCTTTATTGAATAGGATTGTTTTGGCTATCCTGGGTTTTTTGTTTTTCCATATAAAGTTGATTAATGTCTTCTCAAGATCTGTGAAGAATTTCGATGGGATTTTAATGGGGATTGCATTGAATCTATAAATTGCCCTTGGTAGAATTGCCATTTTTACCATGTTGATCCTCCCAATCCAAGAGCAAGGGAGGTCCTTCCATTTTCTGGTATCCTCCTCAATTTCTTTCTTCAAGGACTTAAAGTTCTTGTCAAATAAATCCTTCACATCCTTGGTTAGAGTTACCCCAAGATACTTTATGCTATTTGTGGCTATCGTGAAAGGTGATGCTTCTCTGATTTCCCTCTCTGCTTCCTTATCCTTTGTGTATAGGACGGCAACTGATTTTTTGGAATTGGTCTTGTATCCTGCCACGCTACTAAAGGTGTTTATCACCTGTAGGAGTTGTTTGCTGGAGTTTTTGGAGTCGCTCATGTACACTGACGTATCATCTACAAATAATGAAAGTTTAACTTCTTCCTTTCCAATTCGAATCCCTTTGATCCCCTTATATTGTCTTATTGCTATTGCTAGAACTTCAAGAAGTATATTCAAAAGGTATGGAGAGAGTGGACAGCCTTGTCCTGTTCCTGAGTTTAATGGGATGGCTTTGTGTTTCTATCCATTTAAATTGATGTTAGCTGTCGGCTCGCTATAAATAGCTTATATTATAATTATGTATGACCCTTGTATCCCTAATCTCTCTAAGACCTTTATCATAAATGGATGTTGAATTTTGTCAAATGCTTTTTCAGCATCTAATGAACTGATCATATGGCTTTTTTTTCTTTCAGTTTATTTATATGATGGATTATATTGATAGATTTTTGTATGTTGAACCAGCCCTGCATCTCTGGGATGAAGCCTACTTGATCATAATGGATAATTTTTCTAATGTGTTCTTGGATTCGGTTTGCCAGTATTTTATTGAGGATTTTCATGTCGATGTTCATGACTGAGATTGGCCTGTAATTCTCTTTCTTGGTTGAGTCTTTGTGTGGTTTTGGTATCAGGGTAACTGTAGCTTCATAAAAGGAATTTGGCAAGGACTTTTCTGTTTCTATATTGTGAAATACATTAACGAATATAAGTATTAGTTCTTCTTGGAAGTTCTGGAAGAATTCTGCATTGAAACCGACTGGACCTGGGCTTTTTTTGGTAAGGAGGTTTTTTTGTAAAAACTTCTAATACTTTGCAACTAACGTGTCTATTTAGATTGTTTACCTGGTCCTGGTCTATCTTTGGTATATGGTACTTATCTAAAAAAGTGTCCATTTCTTTAATATTTTCCCATTTTGTGGCATATAGGCCTTTGTAGTAACATCTAATCATTTTCTGAATTTCCTCTGTGTCTTTGGTTATGTCTCCCTTTTCATTTCTGATCTTGTTAATTCGTGTATTCTCTCTCCGCCGTTTGATTAGATTGGATAGGGGTTTATCAATCTTGTTGATTTTCTCCAAGAACCAGCTTTTTGTTTCATTGATTCTTTGGATTGTTTTCTCTGTTTCTATTTTGTTGATTTCAGCCCTTAGTTTATTTCCAGTCTTCTACTCCTCCTAGGTGAGTCTGCTTCTTTTTTGTTTCTAGAGCTTTCAGGTGGGCAGTTAAGTCTCCAATGTGTGCTTTCTCCGTTTTCTTTATGTGGGTACTTAGTGCTATGAACTTTCCTCTTAGCACTGCTTTCATAGTGTCCCATAGGTTTGAGTATGTTGAGTCTTTATTTTCATTGAATTCAAGGAAGACTTTAATTTCTTTCTTTATTTCTTCCTTGATCCAGGTGTGGTTCAGTAGTTGACTGTCCAGTTTCCATGAGTTCATAGGCTTTCTATGCGTAGCATTGTTGTTGAATTCTAACTTTAATCCATGGTGATCTGATAAGACACAGGTGGTTACTAATATTTTTTTGTAACTGTGTAAGTTTGCTTTGTTACCGAGTTGTGATCAATTTTCGAGAAGGTTTCATGAGCTGCAGAGAAGAAGGTATATTCTTTCCTATTTGGGTGGAATGATCTATAGATGTCTGTTATGTCCATTTGCTTCATTACCTCCATTAATTCTCTTATTTCTCTGTTAGGTTTCTGTCTGATTGACCTGTCCATTGGTGAGAGAGGAATGTTGAAGTCTCCTACTATTAGTGTTTGTGGTTTGATGGGAGTCTTGAGTTTTAATAATGTTTCTTTTACTTACGTGGGTGCTTTAATATTAGGGGCATAGATATTCAGGATTGAGACTTTGTCCTGATGAATTGTTCCTGTTATGAGTAAAACATGTCCCTCTCCATCTCTTCTGATTGATTTTAGTTTGAAGTCAACTTTGTTAGAAATTAGTATGGCCATACCTGCTTGTTTCTTAAGTCCATTTGCTTGATAAACATTTTCCCAGCCCTTTACTCTGAGTAGATGTCTGTCTTTGTGTTTGAGGTGTGTTTCTTGTAAATAGCAGAATGTTGAATCCTGTTTTCGTATCCAATCTTTTAGCCTGTGTCTCTTTATGGGTGAGTTGAGTCCACTGATATTAAGTGATATTAATGACCAGTGATTGTTAACTCCAGTCTTTTTTTCTTTTTCTTTTCTTTTTTTTTTGGTAGTAGAGTTTGTGTGTTTCCCTTCTTCAAGTTGTGCTGGTGAAGGGTCAATAGATGTCTGAGTTATTGGGGGCATTGTTGGACTTCTTGGGTTGTGATTTTCCTTCTACTACTTTCTGTAAGACTGAATTTGTGGCTACATATTGTTTAAATTTGTTTTTATCCTGGAAAATTTTGTTTTCTCCATTTATAGTGAACGAAAGCTTGGCTGGGTATCGTAGTCTGGGCTTGCATCCATGGTCTCTTAGTTTCTGCAGTACATCTTTCCAGGACCTTCTGGCTTTCATGGTTTCCATAGAGAAGTCAGGTGTAAGTCTGATTGGTTTACCATTATAAGTAACTTGGCCTTTTTCCTTTACAGCTCTTAATATTCTTTCTTTATTCTGTATGTTTGGTGTTTTGATTATTATATGGCAAGGGGATTTTTTTTTTGGTCCAGTCTATTCGGTGTTCTGTATGCTTCTTGAACCTTCAAAGGAATATCTTTGTTTAGGTTGGGAAAGTTTTCTTCTATAATTTTATTAAATATATTTTCTGGACCATTGAGCTGCTCTTCTTCTCCTTCTTCTACCCCTATAATTCTTAAGTTTGTTCTTTTTATTGTGTCCCAGATTTCCTGAATGTTTTGTGATGAGAATTTGTTGGCTTTGCTGTTTTCTTTGATCAGTGTGTTCATTTTCTCTATGGTATCTTCAGTGTCTGAAATTCTTTCTTCTCTCTCTTGTAATCTGTTGGTAGTACTTGTCTCTGTATTTCCTGTTTGTTTACCCAGATTTTCCATCTCCATCCTTCCCTTGGTTTGTGTTTTCTTCATTGCTTCCATTTCATTCTTCATGTCTTGAACTGCTTCCCTTACCTGTTCGATTGCTTTTTCTTGTTTCTCTTGGTTTTCTTGGGTATCTTTGAGCGATTTATTCATTTCCTCTACCTTTTTGTTTGTGATCTCTAATTGTTTATGGCAGTTTTTCACCTCCTGTTTAAGGTCCTCTATTATTTTCATATAATTCACTTCTGAGTCGATTTCTTCTAATTTTTCTAGAGTAGGGTGTACATTTCTTCTTATTTCGGGATCCATGGATTCTGGTGATGTCATGTTGCCTTTCAGGTTGTTGGAGGAATTCTTGCATTGGCGCCTTCCCATCACTTCCTTCAGATGGAGCCAGGAGAGGCCTGGTGTCTTCGTCCAGACTTTGCTGTGACTGACTCTGGGTGTATCTCCTCAGTGTAGAAGCAGGAACCGTTCCTGTCCAGATGATTCTCTTCAGCACCAAAATATGGACGCCTGGTAATCCAATGACCCGCGGACAAATGGGCAAAATTGGGGAGCAGGGCTGGGTCGTGTAGAACACAGGAGACACTGCCAGGCAAGCTGAAGGTGCCCGCGCTCCCTTTGGGGGTCCTTGAGGCCTGCCTGTTAGGCAGGCACTCACCTCTCTGGGTGGGTTGCCTTAGTGTAGGAGCAGAAACCTGTTCCTGAGCAAAGGACCTTGCAGACCAGGCAGGCCTGGGCGGGTGGTGTGAAAGAAAGATAGCCCTGCAGAAGGAGCTGGGGGAGAGGGTTTGTGCTGTCTTTCGGGACAATCCACCCTTGAATGGCACACACTCCTCAGCACCTGAACAGGGATGGCTGGTAGCCCAATGAGCCGAGGACAAAAGGACGAATGTGACAGGCAGGGTGGGGTCCATTAGAGCACAAGAGACCCTGCCGGGCAAGCTGAAGGTGCTTGCAGCTCCCTTTGGGGGTTCCTGAGGCCTGCCTGTTAGGCAGGCACTCACCTCTCTGGGTGGGTAGCCTTAATGTAGGAGCAGAAACCTGTTCCTGAGCAAAGGACCTTGTAGACCCACGCAGGCTTGGGGGGGGGGGGGGGCGTCGTGTGTAAAAAAGACAGCCCTGCAGAAAGAGCTGGGGGAGGGAGGTTTGTGCTCTCTTCTGGGACAATCCGCCCCTGGATAGCACACACTCACCCATCCATATGGAGCTCCTCAGTACCTAAACAGGGATGGCTGGTAGCCCCGAAATGGTAGATTCTTATCCAGAACTTCAAACTTCTATTTTATTGATTTTTATTGAGCTCTATATTTTTCTCTGCTCCCCTCGCTGCCTCTCTCCTCCCCCCTTTAACCCTCCCCCAACGTCCCCGTGCTTCCAATTTACTCAGGAGATTTTGCCTTTTTCTACTTTCTACTTCCCATATAGATTAGATCTATGGAAATCTCTTTTAAAGTCCTCATTGTTGTCTAAATTCTTTGGAATTGTGGTTTGTAAGCTGATACTCTTTTCTTTACGTTTAAAAGCCACCTATGAGTGAGTACATGTGATAATTGTCTTTCTGCATCTGAGTTATCTCACTCAAAATAATGTTATCTAGCTCCATTCATTTTCCTGCAAAATTCAATCTGTCATGATTTTTTTCGGCTGTGTAGTACTTCATTGTATAAATGTACCATATTTTCCTTATCCTTTCTTCAGCCAAGGTGCATAGAGTTTGTTTCCAGGTTCTGGCGATGACAAAACAAAGCCTCTATGAACATAGTTGAGCACATGTTCTTGTGGCATGACTGAATATCTTTTGGATATATACCCAAAAGTGGTAGTACTGGGTCTTGAGGAAGGTTGTTCTCCAGTTTTCTGAAAAATCACCAACTGACTTCCAAAGGGGTTTACCAGCTTGCATTCTCCCAGCAATGTAGAAGTGTTCCTTTTCCCCCACAACCTCTCCAGTGTAAGTTG
Source organism: Microtus oregoni (assembly GCF_018167655.1). Lineage (NCBI taxonomy): Eukaryota > Metazoa > Chordata > Mammalia > Rodentia > Cricetidae > Microtus > Microtus oregoni. Next base: position 18,847,720 of record NW_024543093.1, on the reverse strand, counting down.
TCATCAGTGTTTTTGATCTTGGTCATTCTTACAGGTGTAAGATGGAGTCTCAGAGTTGTTTTAATTTGCATTTCTCTGATGACTAAGGATGTTTCCTTAAGTGTCTTTCCGTCATTTTAGATTCCTCTTTTGAGAGTTCTCTGTTTAGGTCTATACTCCACTTTTTTTTTTATTGGCTTATGTGATCTTTTGGTTTCCAATTTCTTGAGTTCTTTGTATATTTTGGAGATCAGACCTCTATCTGATGTGGGGTTGATGAAGATCTTTTCCCATTCTGTAGGCTGTAGTTTTTTCTTGTTGACCATATCCTTTGCTTTACTGAAGCTTTTCAGTTTTAGAAGGTCCCATTTATTAATAGATTCTCTCAGTGTCTGTGTTGCTGGGGTTATATTTAGGAAGTGGTCTCCTGTGCCAATGCATTCAAAGTATTTCCCACTTTTTCTTCAGTGTAGCTGGATTTATGTTGAGATCTTTGATGCATTTGGACTTGAGTTTTGTGCATGGTGATAGATATCGGTATATTTTCATTCTTCTACATGTTGACATCCAGTTATGCCAGTGCAGAAGGAATGGCGGGCTGCATTTCTTCCACCCAGCTCCTGGCTGCCTGGCTGGCTTATGCCCTGAAATAACAACACACTAATTGTATTCATTTAAACTGCTTGGCCCATTAGTTCCAGCCTCTTAATGGCTAATCCTGACATCTTGATTAATCCATCTCTAATAATCTGTGTAGCACCACAAGATGGTGGCTTACCCAGAAAGATTCAGCATGTCTGACCTGGTGACAGGCTCCATCGTGTCTGACCTCACTTCCCTTCTTCCCAGCATTCTTTTCTGTCTACTCCACCCACCTATGTTCTGACCTATCAGGCCAAGCAGTTTCTTTATTAATTAACCAATGAAAGCAGCAGATAACAAATGACCTTCCCACATCATGCCAGAACCACTTGTTAAATATGCTTTCTTTTTTTCCATTTGATATTTTTTGTTTCTTTGTCAAAAATCATGTGTTCAAAGATGTGTGGATTGATATCTGGGTCTTTTATTCAGTTCCATTGTCCTCCTGTCTGTTCTTATGCCTATACCAGTCTGTTTTCAGTACTGTCACTCTGGAGTAGAGTTTGAAGTCAGGGATTTTGATACCTCCAGAAATTCTTTTATTGTACAGGATTGTTTTGGCTATCCTGGGTTTTTTGTTTTTCCATATGAAATTGAGTATTATTCTTTTGAGGTCTTTGAAAAATTTTTCTGGGATTTTGATGGGCATTGCATTCAGTGTGTAGACTGCTTTTGGTAGGATTGCCATTTTTACTATGTTAATTGTGCCTATTCAAGAACATGGGAGATCTTTCCACTTTCTAGTGTCTTCTTCAATTTCTTTCTTCAAAGATTTAAAGTTCTTGTCATACAAGTTTTCCACTTGTTTGGTTAGAGTTAATCCGGGACATTTTATGCTATTTGTGGCTATTGTGAAGGGTGTTGTTTCTCTGATTTCTTTCCCAGCCCTTTTATCATCTGTGTATAGGAGGGCTACTGATTTTTTTGAGTTAATCCTGTATCCTGCTACATTATTGAAAGTGTTTATGAGTCACAGAAGTTCATTGGTAGGATTTTTAGGATTGCTTATGTAAACTATGATATATCAGTAAACAGTGAGAGTTTGGCTTCTTTTCTGATTTGTATCCCCTTGATCTCCTTCTGGTGTCTTATTGCTCTAGCTAGGACCTCAACAACTATATTCAATAGATATGGAGAGAGTGGACAATCTTGTCTTGTTCTTGATTTCAGTGGGATTGTTGGGAGTTTCTCTCCATTTAATTTGATGTTGGCTGTTGACTTACTGTATATTGCCTCTATTATGTTTGGGTATGTTCCTTGTGTTTCTGTTCTCTCCAAGACTTTGATCATGAAGGGATGTTGTATTTTGTCAAACTTTTTTTGGCATCTGATACAATACATTGGGTTATTCCAATTTTTTGTGTTTGTTGAGGTTTGCTTTGTTACCAAGCATGTGATCAATTTTTGAGAATGTTCCATGAGGTGCTAGGAAGAAGGTATATTCTTTTCTGTTTGGATGGAATATTCTATAGATGTCTGTTAAGTCCATTTGAATCATAAAATCTGTTAGTACTCTTATTTCTCTGTTTATTTTTTGTCTGACTGACCTGTCCAGTGGTGAGCAGGGAGTGTTGAAGTCTCCCTCTATTAGTGTGTGGGTTTTAATGTATGATTTAAACTTTTAAAGTGTTTCTTTCACATATGAGGGTGCCATCATATTTGGGGCATAGATGTTCAGTATTGAATTGTCCTCTGGATGGATTTTTCCTGTGAATAATATGAAATGACCTTTTTTTTGTCTTTTTTGACTGATTTTAGCTTGAAGCTTATTTTGTTAGATATTAGGATAGCTACACCAACCTGTTTCTTAGGTCCATTTTATTGGTATATTATTTTCCAACCCTTTACTCTGAGATGATGTCTGTCTTTGAGACTGAGATGCGTTTTTTATATGCAGAAGAAGGGTGGATTCTGTTTTCATATCAATCTGTTAGCCTGTGTTTTTTTATAGGTGAGTTGAGTTCATTTATATTAAGGGATATTAATGACCAGTAATTGATCTCTCCTGTTAATTTAGTATTCATTGTTGGTGATGTTAATTTGTGCCTTTTCCCCCTCTTTGGGATTTGCTGTAATGAGATCATCAATTGTCTGTGTTTTTGTTGGTGTAGCCAACTTCCTTGCATTGGAGTTTTCCTTCTAGTATTTTGTGTAGGGCTGAGTTTGTGGCTAATTATTGGTGAAATCATGGAATATCTATAGCTATTGACAGTATTGCTAGGTATAGTAGTCTGGGCTGGCTTCTGTGGTCTCTTAATGTCTGCATAATGCTTGACCATGACCTTCTGGCTTTCATTGTTTCCAATGAGAAGTCAGGTGTAATTTTAATAGGTCTACCTTTATATATTACTTGGCTTTTTTTCCTTTGCAGCTCTAAATATTTTTTCTTTACTCTGTATGTTTAGTATTTTGATTATTATGTGGTAAGAGGACTTTTTATTTGGATCCAGTCTATTTGGTGTTCTGTAAGCTTTTTGTATCTTTATAAGCATACCTTTCCTTAGGTTGGGAAAGTTTTCTTTTATGGTTTTGTTAAATATATTTTCTGTGCCATTGAGTTGAACTTTTTCTCCTTCTTCTATACCTATTAGTCTAAGATTTAGCCTTTTCATGGTGTACCATATATCCTGGATATTTTTGGTTTAGCTCTTGTTAGATTTAATGTTTTCTTTAACTGATGAGTCTATTTCCTTTATTGCATCTTCAGTGCTTGAGATTCTCTCTTCCAACTCTTGTATTCTGCTGTTCATGCTTGCATTTGTGGTTCCTCGTCATTTTCTCATGATTTCTGTTTCTATAATTCCCTTGGTTTGTGTTTTCTTTATTGCCTCTATTTCAGTTTTCAAGTCCTGAATAATTTCTTCCATATGTTTGATTTCTTTTTCTTGGTTTTCTTTAACTGATTTGCTGATGTCTTCCAATTTTTTGTTGGTCTTTTCCTCCATTTCTTTAAGGGGATTTCTCATTTCCACTTTTAGAGTTTCAAACATTTTCTTTAAGTTATTATTAGGTCATTTTCTTCTGCTTTATCCATATTTGGTTGTTCAGGTCTTGCTATTGTAGGGTCTTTAGGTTTTACTGGTGTTGTGTTGTTCTTTGTGGTGTTGCATGTGTTCTTACCTTTTCTACTCATCTTTTCCTCTAATACGTGTGGCTGGGATTGTCTGAGATTCTGTTGAATAATCTTCTAGGTGCCTGTGAATCCAAAGCTCAGATGGTTGTTCCCCATGGTACAGTCAGTGTCACAGTTCTAGTTACCCTGATGATTACTCCATGCTCCTGGAGATAGCTCAACACTTTTGTGTTTTTCTCTGCTCCCTTGGAGTTTGCTATCTCAGGCCTACTTTGGCCCAGGTTGCTGTCTTTGACCGGTTTCTCTAAATTCTGGTCTGGGACCCCTCCTGCAGAACTCGCTGGGATGGAATTGGACCTGGAAAGGTTTCTTGCTCTGGTCTACTGCCTTGGAGGTCCCAGGCTTGGTTGTGCCCAGAAGAACAGAGGATCTGCTTACTACCTCCGAGGTCCCAGACTCATGCTCGGACCTGCAGAGGTTCCAGGTTCCTGACTATTCCCTTTGATAACCCAGACTAATGCCCTGACCCACAGAGGTCCTGGCGCAGGCCTACTCCCTCTGAGGACCCAGATTTATGCCTGGTCCTGCTGAGATCTCTGGTTCCTGCCTATTCCCTTGAATGTCCCAGATTCACTCACACCCAGATCAACAGAGGTCCTGGCTCAAGCCTAGTGCTTGGGAGGTCCTAGAATTACTCCGAAGCCCACCAGGGTCCTGGCTTCCGTGTACTCCCTTGAAGACCCCATATTCACTTCTGGACACTCAGCAGTCTCTGGCTCTGACTTACTTGTCCTCTGTACCTGTTCTGGTGAAGATCACTGACTCTGGATCTGATCGCTTGTCAGTTCTGATCCACCAGTGTCCAGGGACTGGGTTGGCTTCTGAGACTGAATTTGCTCCTTATCTCAAAGTTCTTATTCCCCCTTTTGCTTTTCTTTTTAATTACCAGAATTGATTAGTATGTGGAACTCTGTATTACTAATTGATTTTCTTAGATCACCAAACTCACTTCTCAGCAATGAGAGCATGAACTATGAGAACATTTTTGATTTTTGTTTTTTGGTGCAGGGTTTCTCTGTATAGCCCTGCATATTATTCTGGAATTCACTTTGCAGGCTAGGCTGGCCTCAAACTTAGGATGCCTGCCTTTGTCTGCCAAGTGCTGGGATTAAAGATGTTTGCCAAAGTTTCTTGTTCTAGAACATGCATTTTTTAAATTATGTTTTACTTCCTCCTATGTGCCTAATACCTCATAGAGGTTTCATGAGCACAATAATTTTCAATAAATATTTGTTAAACAAATGGGTGAATTAATACACCAAGTGTCCTGAGTTCATAAATTTACATTACTAATATCTATTTACCACTAAATCTAGGTCTAATATCTACCATGCCTCCAAGACAAATTTTTAAAAGAAAGAAAAATGCTATATACAATGTCAAAGAACTGCTCCTGAAATATGCTTTGTTTGTGTGTTTTACACAATAATCTAGTAGCAAACATTGTTTTCGTCTTTACCATCTTTGTAAGTTTCTTTCATATCAAATTCTGCGATTAAATATTAGGTAGGTATTAAAAGTAAAGGAGGGAAACCAAAAAGTGTCAACCTTAATGGTAGCAATAAATAATGTTTTGCTAAAAAGCTGCCTAAGAATAGATGGCAGCGTCTAAGTAGGAGTATGCAAATGATATGCAAATAAGAATCTAATTTTAATGCAGATGCATATGTGGTCCTCCTAACTATTTCATGCACCTGGATAGAGCCCCTAGGAAAATTCTAGCAGAGAGAAATGTGCTCTCAGCAATGTTTTAATGACTGGGTGGGTTGGAGAGCATTGGGGACTACACCTGGCATGCTAGTTAGCTGCTTAGCTGCTAAAAACAAGCTCTTGTGTATGTGATACTGCTTTGCAGCTCTTGTGGCTACCGATCTGCATTACACATACCTTAATTGCAGGTTCCATAGTGAGTATGAGGTTGATTTACTTCAGGCTACTAGGCAGTGTTTTTCAGTTAACATATCACTGGAACATGTACAAAATTGAAACATGTACTGCCAAATCTGGATAATTCCAAATAGATGCTATAGTCACATTTCACTGTAAAATAACCTCTTCGACCTGTTGGACAAGGCAGTTTGCATACTTCTTGTAATAAGATTTTTCTGAAATAAAGAAAATTGGAGAAAATCTTGCGGACAAATAAACATGCCACTGTTGTTACTTTAAATGCTTAGGAAAAGTCAAGCTGAGAGGAAAACAAGTACAAAACAATGGAAGTAACTTAATTCAAAAGCCATAGATGAGGGATGAAGGATGCAAGTGCATTTTGTCTTATGACAATGCCATGTGATTTCCCCACCATAAGAATGGCAATTAGGGAAATCACAAGCGTATACTTCTTTATTAATATAAGTCATTTGCTTTCTTACCTTCTTTGATTTAATAGCAAATAAATTAATAACAATCTTTACAATTACTTTGGAAGTACTATTTGTTTTTGCTCTATTTTTTAACTAATAAATAGAAATAAAAGCAAGTGCTATTTCTTGATACCATGCTGTATTTCAGTACTGTCATACAAGATGAAATATGCCACTTTGAAAATGAAATCAACTTTGGTTTTTGCAATTCTGACAGACTGTATTTTAAGGCACCTTCCTTCCTCCCTCAGGACACACTGCATGACATAGTCTGCATGTTATTGTTATCACTGCCCTAACAGAAACAACTGTTAATGTTCCAAAGAAAGAGACAGAAAAACTCAGTTGGTGTGAAACAATTGTTTTTGTGAGAGAAATAGGATTATTCAAAGAACAAATACCAGTAGCATTGGGCTGTTAAGATTCTGATGTTTGAACTAACATGTGAGTAAATGATGGGAAACCTCCTTCAGTCAATGAATTACCTTCGAGAGGCTGGACCAGGTTGAGGCATAGCTTTGGGGTACCAAAAAGCCATAGTCCCACTGACTAGCACTTTCTTCCCATGCTTCACACCTCGGTGTTGGGCCCCATTCCTATTCTGTGAGTTTTCTTTTTATAATAAAGAAAAAACCTTAGTATACTCTATTTAGAGTTATGTTAGGATTATTTGATTCACATTCCCACCCCCATTTGACACGTTCTGTATCATCGGGCACCCCACATTGGGATGATTCCATGCTTACTGGAAACCTTGTTTGCCAGCCCAGGCACATTTCTGGCCTGCTGATGGCTGATCTACCACTGTTAAGGAGCCTGATGTTCCCTGACTGCTGCTTCTCTGGCCATTCATCCCTGTGGTGTTTCTTCCATCGTGTGCACAGTTTGCAGCTTTCTACTGGTGGAAAACTTTGGGCTTCCTTCCCATTCTGACCACAAACTCTCAAATTCAATTTTATTGTCATTAATAACTGTTCTTAATTTGCTAAACAAAGCATATTTTTCAGTACCTAAGTAGGCTAGGGCACATGGTGTCAGAGCAAACAATCCTGGAGAAGGCAGCCAGAGCATTCCCTCTGCAACCCTCCCCCATGTGGCTGCAGCTGCAACACCTGCTACACAATAAAGATTATCACACTTACTAAAATAAACTGTAATTGACTACTACTGGTAAGATTTGAAAATTACATGATGATTAACTATATTGCCATTTAGAAATTTAATAACCATTTTACTTATTCTGGGAGTGGTATTCTGCAAGGCTTATATGATTTTCCTTATACATCCTTTGATTTGATTATGGGAATTAGTTTTGTTTTTCATATTGTATCATTAAAAAATGGTTTGATAATGGAGTCATGAGTGAGGCACTTTTAGAAATGACACAGTCTTTACAGAGTAATAATGAACAGCTAGTTGAAAAAATTAATACTTTTGAAAATGATAAAATTAATTTGACTGACAAAATACAGTCAATATTGAAGGACACTAAGACATTATCTGAAAGAATTCATGCTACTGAATTTAACAGTTGGAATCTGTGGAAAATCTATGATAGGTTAATGGATGAGGTATCACTCCAGGAAGGTAATATGTGCACCATCAAAACCGTGTCCAAGAATAAGATATTATCTTTACTGGACAAATTTCATACCTTGGAATCATCAATATAGGCATTAAAACTGAACAATGGATAGGAGATTCAGAGTTTACAAAAGACAGTGGTAAAAAGATTTGAAAAGTTTGAGGAAATAATTGAAACTGATGAGCAGGGAGAGAAGGTACAAGGACAGGATTTAGCCTTGAAAGTACTTTCCAGAATCTAGGACGATGTACCCAGAGTTTAAACTGTCTATCCAGTAATATCCTTTGAGAACCCACTTGGCACAAAATATCATAAGGTCAAAGAATATAAATTGCAAACTATAGGTATGAACAATCTAAAAGAAATTAAGCAAGCAATAATATGGCCTACATTCACTATTTGTTAGGGAAGTGGTGAAAACTTGGACTTCAAGCAAAAGAATTTGAGGCTTCCAAAATCAAATTCTTGGTGAGGGCCATTATTCCAGTCCTTAGGACCAGGCACTCTATGATGAACACAACTTGTCGCTATGTAGAACAGCAACTTTAAATGCTTGGAACAGGATTCAGGAACAAGGAGAGAGAATTGAATTATATATCAGCGTTAAACAGGGCAAGAGAGAACCCTTTAGTAACTTTTAACAAAGACTAAGGTTGTACCAGAAGAAGTAACAGACCCAGAAGATAGATATGTACTTGTTGAATCTCTACCTTTTGAAAATGCCAACATAAAATGCAAAAAAGATACTTGGGCTTAAAGGTTAGGTCAGCACCAGTGGATGAATGGATCCTACATGCAATAAATGTTGAGGCATTTGACTATAATACTAAGGCTGGGGTAGAAGTCATTTCCAAAAGTATGAAGAGACACCAAAATGCCAATTAATTGTAGTAGAATAGGACAACTGAAAAGGGATTGTAGACAAGGAATTCCTAGGAATAATATCTCCTCTGGAAATGGCAAGAATAGGTGGTCTCAGTCTCCTGCAATATGTAGGAGATGTGGCAAAGGCCGACATTGGACCAATAAGTGCAGATTGACAGACAAGGCAACCTGATGCAATTGGGAAACTCCTTGGGGGGGGGAGGCCTCTCACAGGCCCCCATGTCAAATGTTGTCCAGTCATTGCCAGCCACTGTGGAAAATATGTGTCACCTGGAAAATTTAAAAAAATCCAGTGAATACTGTAAAACATCATGCTATTCTGGACAATGGAAAAATATGGAGATGAATCAAAAACTCCATTATGAAATGGGAAACATATTTTGGCAGACTTCTATAAATGGTTAAAGACCAAAGCTAAGAGTGTATATAAGTAACATTGTAATTGAAGGATTACTAGACATGGGTGCAGACATGAGTATAATTACTTCAGAATCTTGGCATCCAAATTGACCTCTTCAAGAAGCATATGCTCAATTCCTAGGAATTGGAACCCTATTTCAAGTGAAACAAAGCATGATATGGGGTGAATGCATAAGGTCAGAATGACAGAGCGGAAGGCTGCGGCCATATGTAGCTAATATTGCAGAAAATTATGGGTTTGAGACCAGTTTCAGCAATGGAATACCAAGATGAACATTCCTGCAGTCCCAAAAACTCATGTTTCTGAGAGGAATTTTATAAGGTATTATAAACAAAGGTCACCAGCCATTCAGGCTCTACAAGAACACAAAGCAACTAGCAAACCTTCAGGAGTACTAATGGCCCTGCCTTTAAAATGATTAACTGAGAAACCAATATGAGTTAAACAATTGCTTTAAAAGAAGACAAAGTTTAGGCTATAGAACAGCTGGTACAGGAGCAACTAGATGCTCACCATATTGAAGAACTGACCAATCATTGGAATGCTCCTGTATTTGTTGTTAAAAAGAAATATGGAAAATATAGAATGGTGACAGATCTAAGAGCTATCAACAAGGTAATTCAACCTATGGGCCCTCTATAATCTAGAATTTGTTGTAGGAGGCTGCTTGTTTGTTCACGACTACTCAGCCCTAAAATAATCATACAGAAAACATATTGTTTGCAATACATTTTGGCCAATAGATTAAACATATTTCTGGCTAACTCATATCTTAACCTATCTCCATTAATTTGTATACTGCCACGAGGCTGTGGCTTACTGTGCAAAGTTCCAGCATCTGTCTCTGGTGGGGCTACATGGCTTCTTCAAACTCTGCCTTCCTTCCCCCCAGCATTCAGTTTACTTTTCCCCACCTAGCTTTACTCTTTTGCTCTATCACAGGCCATGATAATTTCTTTATTAATCAATGACATGCACAGCATACAGAGGGGAATCCCATATTGTAGTAATGGGAGCGGTGGGGCTGCATCCCCAGCACCCTCGCCACCTGGCTTGCTTATGCTCCGAAATAACAACACACAAACTATATTCTTTTAAATACTGCTTGGCCCATTTCTATCTAGCCTCTTCTGGGCTAATTCTCGCACTTGGACTCGCCCATTTCTAATCATCTGTTTAGCCCACGAGGTGGCTTACCAGGGAGATTCTAGCCTACGTCCATTCTGGGACGGAGCTTCTTTGTGTTTGCCTCAGAACAGAGCTATTGCCGTGTCTGCCCAGGAGAGGGGAGCATGGTATCTCTCTGAGGCGTCTGTCCCTGAGAGGAGAGCTGTCAAGTCTGAGCTCACTTCCTCTTCCTCCCAGCATTCTGTTCTGTTTACTCTTCCCACCTATGTTTTAACCTATGAGGCCAAGCAGTTTCTTTATTACTTAACCAATGACCTTCCTCCATCATCATATCACCTCCCTTTTTCTGTTTAATTAAAAAGGAAGGTTTTAACATTAACATAGGAAAATTACATATAACAAACCAAGTATCAAGCAAAAATTATACTTACAGTATTTGTCTTTTATCATAACTAAGGAAAACTAACTATTTGTCAGCACCATCAAAGACTCCAGAAGGATATACTATTTTCTAAGTAAACAGAAAATGCATTGTAAGCAACTTCCACAGCTGCAGAATTGACATATCTCACTGCCTAGACAGTGACCCAAAGTTCTTAAGTAATGTTGGGGCCCATATTATCCAGCAAACTTCCATGAAGCAAGAAATTTCAAAGACAGTCCCACCTATATTGGTAGTATGTCAGTTACTTTCTTCTGTGTCTTGGAGACTCTTTCATGAAGCAGAAACACTGAAGGTCTGTCTCACCTTCTTTAAACAACTTCAGCAGTCATTTTGATGTAGGTCCTGCAAGCCCAGTTCATGTAGCACAGCATCAAGCAGTACAGGCAAGAGAAGTTTCTTGTCCAAATGGCTAACCAACTCCATAAGGAGCCTCTTCAATTCCTATCATCCTCTTGAAGTAAATTGGTGCTGCCAGGAGCAGATGTGTCTCATATCATAAAAAGTCCTAAGTTATTAAAACATTTTAAATGCTATGTTTTGAATGTCTCTGAAATAGTTGAAGAATACCTATCTAACTGACATATCTTTATAAAACGAAAAAACCTAACTAATATGACTGGAAGCTTGACTATTACAGATGCTTATCTATTAACCTATAGTTCTTAATTATATAATACATTTTTTAAGTGAGCCTCATAATAACAATACCTTAATCAAGAGCAGAATATACATATAATAAAATTGGCCTTAAATTTGTATCAATAAAGCAAGATCCATACCAATGCAAATCTCTATAACATATATCTTTTTAAATATAAAGAAAAAATTATAAACAATATTTGGAAATTTGGGCCTAGTTCTTTCCAGACTACTTCCTGCTGTATATTGGGTGAAGTATTTTTTGTGGGTGTTCACATCGAACTTTCAGGAGGTCTTGGTCCATCAAACCACACTAGTCTGAAAGGATTCCACAAATTCTTATCCTTTGTGGGAAACAAATGGAGAACCCCTTTTCCAAAGTAACATATCCTTAGACTCAATTTTTTTAAGTCAAAAAACCTTTAAAACATATATGTTGGTTTAGCTTAGCAGTACATACAATGAAATGTCTCTGTACTTAGCTCCTGCAGAGTCAAAAAAATTAAAGAAGACACCATAATATACATAGTCCAGACTTTCTATGTATTTTCCATCTTTACATGTGGTGTAGGAGATTCTTCTGTTCATGTGTTGCTTTCATTGTTTAATAAATAAAGAAACTGCTGTGGGCCTGATAGGGCAGGACTTAGGTAGGCAGCGAAGACAAAACTAAATGCTGGGAGGAAGGGCAGAGTGAGAGGCGCCATGAATCTTCTGCCTGAGACAAACGCTGGTTAGAATCGTGCCAGTAAACCAGTCATGTGGTGATACACAGAATAAAAATGGATTAAATTAAGATGTAAGAATTAGCCAATAAGAAACTAGAGCTAATGGGCCAAGCAGTGTTTTAATGAATACAGTTTCTATGTGGTTATTTCAGTTGTAAGCTAGCCAGGCAGCCAGGACAAACAAAGGGCCCTTGCTCCTTGTAATATACATGACTTATTTTTCTTACTCTATTACTTGTTCTACAAGTTTAATATTTAATTATGTTTGTTCCTTTCATTTATGACTGTGTGTACTCTTTTGTATTACATTTATTATATCTTTACTTTTCTCCTCTCCCCCAAGCCTATGTGCATTTTTTAAGCACACTTTGTCTCATTTAGGGGTCTTTTGTGTCTGAATCTGTACTCTTATGTATCTGAACTCCTTTTGTATCCAAAGGAGCTTCTTAAAATGCTAATCTGTGGTGTGTGACTGGGCCAAGGCTATGACATGTCTAACATGTCAGAGGCATGGTGTCTGCCTTCACAAGTGGAGCACACAGCCCCAGTTTTAATTATGCAGTGGGTCTATGTCACACCATTAGGCAATTTGTAACACATTGCTCACAAAACACATTTAAATGATCAGTCTCCTGAAAGAGTCAGAGTACATGCTGGCAGCATGGCCCAGGAAGCCACTGTTTCAAAACTGCACATTTTTTCTGTACCACTGAATCAGTAAGATCTCTCTTAAAGAGCTGTAACATGCCTCCAGAAAGCTGAGCCCATCTGGGGAAAAATGCAGCTAAACTTTGTTTTTTAGTATCTAGAATTTCTTTCTAAGCCCTCTCAGATTTTACATGGATTTAGGTAGCACATATTAGAGTGCCAATTTGTTGTGGGAGCCAGTTTTTTCCTGACTGCTCAGCTCCAAAATAATCACACAGAAACCATACTATTTGCAATGCTGTTTGACCAAGAGGTTAAGCATATTTCTGACTAACTCATATCTAAAATTAACCCATTTCCATTAATTTGCGTATCACCATGAGGCTTTGGCTTACCAAGTAAAGTTTTAGTGTTTGTCTCTGGTGGGGTTACATGCATTCTTCAAACTCTGCCTCCTCTCAGAATTTAGTTTAATTTTCCCTGACTAGGTCTACTTTTTTGCCCTATCACAAGCCAAAACAGATTCTTTATTAACTAATGACATTCACAGCTTACAGAGGAGAATACCACTTCAGGAATTTCTCTGCATTTTCTATTAACAAGAGGATGGCTTCTCATAGTTTTAATGTAAAAGATGGTTTTTTCACAGTACCTTAAAAAGAAAAGGACAGAGAAAAATTTGCCTTCACTGTGCCTACTTAGAATAATTCTCAACCTACTAGGAGATACCAGTGTACTGTTCTCCCACAGTGAATGCACAAAAGCCTCACACTATGCTTTGTAAGTTAGCCATTGTAAATAATATGTAAGCAATTTCCTACGTCTATTATTTACCATTACATGGATAATATTTTGTTTTGTGCTTCAAAGGCAGATACTTTAGAATTAATGTTTGAAAAAATAAAGAAAATTTGCCTAAATGGGGTTTACAAATTGCTCCTGAAAAAATACAGAGAGAAGATTCAGTCAATTACTTTACAGAAAATCAGAACACAAAAGGCACAAATTAGGGCTCTTAATGACTTTCAAAGATTATTAGTAGACATCTCCAGCAGAGGTAACAATCATACAGGTGATAAGGAAAACTCATAAGGGTTGGGCAGGGTTTTGTTCTTGTCTTTGAAGGAAAATATACATCTTCAAAATGTAGAGACTCTGAAAGATTGGATACCTACAAAGAAAAAATTAACTGTCCAGGAAGGACCACCAAGCAAAGAGGAATATGACCTCTTAGGACAGGTTATTTGGGGGTAACATTTATTTTATACACACATACACACACACATATGGTGTAGGAGGTCCTTCTGTCTATGTATTGCTTTTACCATTAATGAATAAAAAAACTGTCTTGGCCTGTTGATAGGGCAGAACTTAGGTAGACAGGGCAAACTAAAAAGAATGTTGGGAGAAAGGAGGCAGAGTCAGAGAGATGCCATGGACCTGCCAGAGAAACACATGCTGGAATTTTGCTGGTAGGCTACAACAACCTCATGGTAATACACTGATTAATAGAAATGGGTTAAATTAACATTTAAGAGTTAGCCAATAAGAAGCTAGAGCTAATGGACCAAGCAGTGATTTAGTTAATACAGTTTCTGTGTGATTTTTTTGGTGCCAAGCTAGCCAAGAGGCTGGGAACAAATAAGCAGCCTTCTGCTACACACACACACACACACACACACACACACAAACACACACATATACATATGTATATATGTATACATAATGCAGACTACCTTTGGAGTTGGATAATAGCTATTTTTTTCTAATTCCAAACATGTTATTAAAAGAAAATTTCAAGTTTCTGTCTTATGTCTGAAGGTATCTGGTATAGGGCAGAAAGAAATTAACTTTTAAAAAAAATTCACTTTTCTCCATAAATATTTTGTCTATATCATATTTTTCATTGAATATATATCTATAATTATAATGTTTAAGTTTCAACAATAAACAGTAGATTTTCTTACAGTGATCTTTGAAGTTACCAGGAAGAAGATGCGGCCCCACAACATCAGTTTTGGGTACCAGTTGCTCAAGATGATTCCAACTTACCTGAAATAGTGTACCTTCTTACAACATTCTGGCCAGTTAACTCTATCAACTATTTAGAGACTATTTGCAATTATAGCAAACAGTAATCTTAAAACTTATCATTTTACTTTTAAGGATTCCATAGAATGAGCATTGCCCCCATGACATCTGGAAGTAATTCTAAAAGATGGTACACCCTCTTCCAAACAAACTTTTACCTCAGAATAAAGGATATCATTTAGGGGTTGATTATTTTCTGGTATAGGGTTGGAAATGGGGTGGAAGTTTTATAGGCTCAGGGAGCTCTTTAAAAGGAGGGGGGACTAGGCAGTTTGGATGCTCAACTTACTAGACCTGGATGGAGGTGGGGGTTTCTTGGACTTCCCACAGGACAGGGAACCCTGATTGCTTTTCGGGCCAAGGGGGGGGGGAACTTAATGGGGGGAGAGGGAGGGAAATGGGTGGCGGTGGCGGGGAAGAGACAGAAATCTTTAATAAATAAATAAATTTAAAAAAAAGGAGGGGGGATTTAATGGGATAATATGTAGATCAGCATGAGCTTACTCACACCAATAATAAAAATAGTGAGTAATAGAGTGAATAATTGTGAGCTATTATTTATAGACAATTAACATTGATATAAATTCTTGTATACTGATAAAATTCAAATTATATTTCTTATATTAAATATGCTCCTATTTCTGAATACAATATTTGTACACATATGCAAAGTTATTTTGTCAGATTGTATGCATGCATGTTTCTACCTCTGTTTAAGACATTTTGTATCTTGAACCAACTTTAGGATATATTTATCATATTGCATTATACCTTTCTACCTCTGATCAACCTGTACATTGTTTACATTTTGAAGTAATTGTCCTCATTTGCTGCACAGTTGTTTAAATATTTTAATATGAACACTTAAGTCTTTAAGTTGTACAGTTATAAAATATTATAGATCAATAGTCATTCAAGTTTGCCATACTTATAGTTAGATTACTCAGGTTCTTTAAATACAAAGAGATTGTATTCTGCAACCACTTCAAAGAACTGTGGAATATGGCATTTAAATAACTTAGGGTTCTGTTGATGTGAGACACAACTGCCCCTAGCAGCACCAATCTATGTCTGAGAGAATATTGAGCACTAAAGATACTCAACTTGGAGCTTGTTTTCTTTTTGGAAAAAAAATGGAATTTGGGCAAGGAACTTCCCTTGCTTCGACCACTGACACAATGCACGGTGTCTGGACTGGACAAGCAGGATACAAGAAAAAAGACTGCCAAATCTTGCTAGGACAAGTAAGACAGTTTTGAAATATTTTCCTGCCTCTAAAAATGTTCCATCAGTTACTTTAGGACTTATCCAAAGTTGTTGCTTCAACATTGCAAAATGAGCAGGGCCGTGGTGGCGCATGCCTTTAATCCCAGCACTCGGGAGGCAGAGGCAGGCGGATCTCTGCGAGTTCGAGACCAGCCTGGAATACAGAGCTATTTCCAGGACAGGCTCCAAAACCACAGAGAAACCCTGTCTCGAAAAACCAAAAAAAAAAAAAAAAAAAAAAAAAAAAAAAAAACATAGCAAATGAGACTTGGTGTGATTTCCCAGATAGCCACTTGTCTCTGTCATCTACTGCAAATTTTGGGAGCTGTTTGGTTGCACTTCCTGCTGACTCAAGTAATATTATCTCCCTTCTCAGGCCTTTGATGGTGTTGAAGATTAGATTGTTGTAGTTAATTTCCTCTTATGATTTAGCCAAGCTATTTCTTTTTTTTTTTTTTTTGCTTAATTTATCTTTAATTTTCTGGCCATAAACTAAATGTGCATTGTTTTAAAATATAAGTATATTTATAAGGATAAATTCCAACAATTTGAATGTATAAAAACATTTCATGTACAATAAAATTCCTTTTCATTCATGTCTAAAACATGGATGATATATTAATAATACAAATATGTATACACTTAAATTCAATATCTTCTAAAATATTTTTTATTCTTCTCTCTATAAAACATTCCAACCACTGTTTATCACCCCCCTGTGGCAGCACAGTCCTTTTTCTCACACCTCCCTTACCACTCAATATCCATTAATCCTCCTTTCCATTCAGAAAAGTGAAGACCTCCCAGGGATATCAACCAAACATCAAATAACAAGTATTAATATTAGAAGATGCAATGCAGTAGAAGGAAAAGGGACCCAAAAACAAGCAGAAGAGTCAGAGACAGTCCCCATTGTGACTCTTAGAAGTCCCACAAGGAGACTAAGCTACACAACAATAACATGTGTAGCCAAGCCATTTCTAATACAAGACTTAGACTACTTAGGATAGAATGATTATTGAAACATTTAGCATGTGTTCCTTGTTTAATATTGTTTATTCTACTTGTAATTCTAATTTTTATACTTGATATCTGTTCTTATTTTATATAGTTTTGTATTGAGTTTGGAACTCTCTTATTTAGACAAAAGGGGGAGGTGATGGGGAACCTCCTTCAGCCAATGGTATTTGAGTGGATGGACCAGGTTGAGGCTTGGTTGTTAGGTACCAAAATGCTGTGGTCTTACCCACTCTCTTATTTTGCTCCACACCTAGATGTTGGCCCCCTATTCCTGTGCTGTGAGTTTCCTTTTTTAACAAAGAGAACTTTATTATATTCCATTCAGTTAGCTTGGGATTATTTGACTCACTTTCCACCCATTTGTCGCATTCTGCATCAGATAAAGAAGCTTCCTACAGTCTTTTAAGTCAAGCAACTAGTTAATGTGACCTTCTTTCCCAATAGAATCTTCCTGTTATCAGCACACAGGAAAGCTGAAGTAACTCTTCAAATCTACGTGGCCAGATGATGGCCAATATTAACAACAGGTCTATGACCTGGTGGGGGGAAATGCCTTTAACAGTCATACCTAGCTATGAACTGCATGCAACAGCTAACTAACAACTGGCATGCAACCTATGCCCGTGAGCAATAGTGGCATAATGTTATCAGAGTAACTAACAGAATTTTTATCAGATTCAAAGCCTGCCAAGTAGGATGAAACACATGCCTAGTACTATAATCCTGGTCAAGAACTCATAACTGGGGAGTTCTTAGTTGGCAGGAGTTATCTACTAGTATTATTTGGAGCAGTGGACAATGTATAGAACTGTTGTCATACTTCATAACTATGTATTCATCGATTAGCGTAACTCTCAAACCTGATCAATACAAATTGTCTTAAACAGCGCTAGAGACATGCATGCATACAAAATGACAAAATACCTTGCCAAGGTATACAAATATTGTAAATAAAAATAGAAGCATATTCAATATGACAAATACAATTTAAATTTGCATCAATATAACAGAATCTATCCCAATGCAAATTGTCTATAAATAATAGCTAACAAGTATTCACTCTATTACTCACTATTACTATTATTAGTGCTCACACTAATTTACCCATTGTCACATTGAATTTCCTTTTTCTCTTTTTAAGTGAGATCTCTGAGCCTACATTGAAATTGTGAGGCAAGTGGGGTCTTAAGAATGAATGTGGAATGTCAGGAGAAGGAATGGACAGTAAAAATGACAAAAATACCTTGTATGCATCTCTGCAATTCTCAAGTCCTCGGTAACGATTGCTAATTGATTTTTACATAAATTGTCATTTGTGCTCAGATTTCCTGCTCCTCAAAGACAGGGAGAGTTTCTGACGACTAAAACTTACTCCTTCCTGTGTGGTGATGAATCATTGTGCTTCATTTTAGCCCATTTGTCAGCTCATATTTTTAAAATGTATTTACTCATTTTAGAGCTTTATCAGTGAACTGCCTCACAAGTTCTACTCTCTTCCTTTACCTCTGTAAAAGAATGTGCCCACTGTCACTTTAATTGATTGCACATATGCAAAGACTAGGAATGCATTACTAAGTGTCACTTTTGCTCGATATGGTCATTTGATAAGGTTCTAGTCTAGATTTTCTTAAGCTTTGCCCACTTGTAACCTCTTTCACCCAAGAAATCGCTATATAATCTTAGGTATTTGAGGATATAATATAGGTACACAAATCAAAACTTACTGATAATAAATTATATAGAAATGTACTTCTAAGTTATTCTTTAATATATACATACTTTATCACTTACTAAGGGAAAATGGTAATCTTATACACTAATGAGATTAATATTCATGTTTGTCTAGCACAATAAAAATATGACATCTTTGCCTTACATAAAGAAACCATGTTGTTTCTACCAGAGTAACAATCTTTGTATGCATAAACAAAAGCAATGCAGTCTGTAATGTCTGATAGTGCTGAGTCTAAGCCATTGTCTTTCAGGCAGCAGTTATTGGTGTGAAATGGCTTGGTATGACATCATGCACAGTGCAAAATTCATGTATTGTGTTGAGATCCAAGGCTGTAGTGAAATCGTCTGATTCAATATGGGAAATTACAGAAGAAACACCCAAATCTTTATTTGTTCTTATTTGCAGTTAATTTCCGGTCCCTGCATGTTCAGAAAACTTTTTATGCTGCCAAATTTTACAAACCCCACAATCAATTATGAGATATAATATATGGGACATGAACAACAGTTTAAGAAGCTTTGTCCCAGCCAATGGAAGATAAGCAGAAACACTGTATGGTATTTTCATAGAACCATCCTCAAGAAAAATACTGTGTGTGCCATTTGTCTTCATCATAATTTCTTCTTCTAGAAATATGATGATGTGTTCATATCAACATACAGAACACAAAACACAAGACAGAAGAATCATCATCCATAACATTATATCATGATATGTAAGCCTTGAAGTGCCAACCAACAGTTGTATATGAATAATATATGTAAGTGTATACATACACACACACACACACACACACACACACACATTTTCTAATCTGTTTCAGCCACTCCTTTGGGGATCTCTTTCCCTCATGCACCAAACATTTCTAACACTTTTTTTTTCTAAACAAAGGTTTCTGGAATATTCTATATGGTACTTAAAGTCCAACATCCTCAGTCTTATCAACTCTACATCTCTCTTCGCTTTTCCTTTCCTCAGTCTACCTTGTTATTACTGTTGAAACTCCTCCATTTCTGACTTGCTTCTTTATCCACTCCATTTGAAATGTAGGCAGTTATCCTTGAGCATCTGTTTTCTCTGTCCAGCTTTTGCATTTTTATTCTTCAATTCACTGATTCTGCAAATACCACTTCCCTTATACTCTAATTCCCCACTGAGCACTGGGCCTCCTGGAGCACAACACATCTTTTGTGGTCTGCAAACTGTAGACATTGGACTTGTCTCAGGGTTTGTTTCCTGCAACTTGAGTCCTAATTGCTCCTGCAAGTGCAAGACTTTGTAATTTTTTTCCTTTTAATTTCACCTTTTTGTCTCAAACAGATGAAGTAATATAAGAAAACTTATTTCTATGGAAAGAGCATGCATTGGAAGTAGACAAATGACTAATACAAAACTATCAAAAACATCTTCCCTCTGACTCACACTCCAGCTAAACACCTTTGAATGGTGGTAGCAGGTTATCCTGGCTGGCACATTGACTTGACCTTCTCTGGCCACCTTTCCTGAGAAGCTCCTCAGGTCCCCATACAAATGTCTCTATTATGTTCAGTAGCATCAATTGCACAATAAAACAGTATGCCCTTACCTCAGTCCCAGAACAGAATATCCATTTACCATTAATGATGATCATAACCTGAGAAAAGAGTCAATTGATCTCTTCGCATATGCCCACTGGCTACAGAATCATGCTTCCCTGGGGACTTGGTTTGCATTTGATAGGACAGGATTAATTTGGCATAAAAATATTCTTTGACCTACTTGAACTTTAAGTAGAATACAAAATGACCTACTTTGACAACATTTAACTTTTCTCACAGTTGCTATTTTCCCAGCTCTTTGTTCACTACCTTGCCCGAGTGTTTGTGAGGAAAGATTCTGAAGCTCTTCACCTACACCTATATTGGAATTGTAACATTTTAACAATACTATATTGTCAAGAAAGAGCCACAGCAGGGAGAAAGCAGGAAACTAGTATTAGCAAGAAATAGAAAGAGATTCTTAATGGAAGACTGTGTGAGCAGATTATTTTAAATTTCCTTTGGCATGTATTTCTGACCTGAGGTTATGCTGAGACATTTAAAGGAGAAAACGATTTATGACACAGAGAATCAATATTTCAAAAAGAATCAACTTGGCTTTTCATGGAGGCAGCATAGTTGCCTTGTTAGATAATTTTAAAAAAATCTAAAAACAAAATACTAAAACTACCTGGGCATAACAACAACCTATATTCTTAACCCCAACGTTCAGAATGCTGGGGGAGAAGGATAATAAATTTGAGGCTGGCCTGGACTGTGTAACCAAGAGCTTACAAAAACAATTAACTGGAAATTTGATCAGTTTCATGCTTTACTCATAAAGCTCTCAAGGTATAAATATCTAAAGAACTATGAAGTTGGTCCTGCCACCACAGACATGCAATTCAGCAAGTTCAAGACCACGTTGGGCAAGTTACAATATAGTTCCAAACAAAAAGGACAGTATTTAGACCAATGTGGCATGCCTGGGGCTCCAGGTTCAATCCATAGTGACAAAGAAAGCAACCCATGGACAGAAAATCCTTTAAAAGTGTTACCTCTACTGGTCTTCCTATGGCTCAGTTTCAGTGTATCAACACCCTATAATTCAACAGTTCTATCTTGAATATGCTCACTCTTAGAAAAATCCAGACCTACTCATTTTATGTTCTATTTCTTTATTTTGTGCTTTTATCAAATAGAAATACTTTTTATCAATAGCAATCTTTCTGATGTATAATTTTCTTTCTAATTATTATGCAATTTTGCCTTACTGTTTAATAAATATTAAAATTATATGTACCCCAAATAATTGTTTCAAAATGCTTATCTTTATGGTTTATCACTGAAGGTTTAATTTGTATAGTTATTTTATATAACTATATATAAGGAGTCAAGAAGAACTTTTTTTGTGTGTGCAGAAAGAGGCTGTGAGTAAAAAATGTTTCAGAAGTATTGATGATGACCAAGCAAATTATTCAGACATCTTTGATTCCCCAGGATGTGACAAGTCTATGCCTTCAATAAATAAATTGTTTTGATATCAGCAAGCAAGAACATCAGAGCCAATCTGAGTTGCTATTTTGTCACAGGATGTAAGTACACAGTTTTAATTATTTGCAAGTTGAACTCAGAAATGCTGGGCTTGATGTAAAAGAAAAACTGAGTCATCAGATTGGTTGATATAAGGTAGATTTTCAAGGGACTAGGTAGGGTTTTGAGTAAATTCAGAACTATATGCAAGTCAGAAGCCAGCTAACTGGCTAATTGATAATGGGGGGTGGGTAGATCCTACACTTCTCAGTCACATCAAAGGCTAGCCAGCCTCTGGTCTAGATGAACGATCATCCACAAAGGAGTTCACACTCCCAATTTACAGCACTGCCATGATTTCCGATATCATTATCTTAAAGTAATTTAAAGTCATTTAAAGTCAACTTTGGTTTGATCTCTGACTTGAGAAATAACCTATCTGACATAACAATGGGGATCCTTTGCCCAATGGATAGAGCATTGGACTTGTAGTGTTAGTGTGAACTGAAGTAACAATGGCTGCAGAGAGGCATCACAGGCAGAATCCATACAATTTTACGCATCTGGCAGAAATATGGCAGACTCAAGTGAAAGAAAGAGGTAAAACTTAGAGCCCCATAAAAATAGTTCCACCGAGGCATGGTTGTCATTTATCTCAACAATAGTGTGACTGTTACTTCTACCTTGAGGAAGGCTAACTTCTTAGGTAGAACTTACTGTGCTGACTAATCTTCAAACAGAATCACCATGGAAACACATCACTAGATATGTCAGTGAAGATGTTTCCAGAAAGGTTTCTCTAAAGAGATCAGTCCCACCCTGAATGTGGACAGCACCATCATTGGGGTGAGGTTGCACACTGAATAAAAAAGGAGAGAGTGAACTGAGCACAAGTGAAGCTCTCTCTCTGGTAGACTCCTGTGATCAGCTTCCTTAACTCATGTGACCTTGTCTTCCCTGCCATGATGAACTCCACCCTATCTTACTGTGAGTCGAAATAAACCTTTCTTCTCTGAAGCTGTTTCTTATGAGGCATTTGTTCATGGCAATGAGAAAGGCAGCTAATACAAGAGTTACTCTTCTTAAGTGGCATGGAAAAATTAATACGTAAAATAGTGAACTAGAAAGAACAGCCCGAACAGTTCCTTCCTCAGTTGTGTCTCTAACCATGTGGGCAGTGTTCTAATTATGTTTGATGGAAATATGTAGCTGTTCTGGGTCTTGACTTGTACATTATCAAAGGATAGCGTTCATAAAGCTATTTCAGGTCCTGAAAGTTTCAGTGGAAGATAATGACTCTCTGAAGAGATTAGGGAAATGACAAGGAGATTTATTTTTATACCAGGGATCAAATGGTTGGTGGAAAATGCAACAGTAAGTAAGGAGTAGGCTATATTTATGGTCTGGAATTCAAACAATAGAGTTAGCTAATGCCCCAGCATCCCGTCTAGAAAAATAAAACTGCAGTGAACACTAAAAGGAGAGTCCTTGGGCAGACGATAATGCGTTTCTGAGCTGTTTAATGGCAGGTGCAGTAAAATGAGTACTCATGTAAATAAAGAAAAGGGAGTGGGGCCGCTGGAGAAGGAACTAAAAATAAGTTGCATCATTTGCTTTGTGTGTTCCTAAGACAAGGGCACAACAAGAAAAAATATTTATATTAATACTTCATAATGGGAGACAATTTTGTCAAGTTCATGTGGAGGCAGTCAGATATATTCTTAAATTTTGGATATTTTCCTAGTGTTTTGTTACAGTATTTAGGATTGATAGCAAGCTTTACATATGTTGGACGAGCACTCTACCACTGAGCTGTGTTCCTAGCTCTATCCCACTCCCACTTCTAACAGCTTTCTTTTTAAGATTTGTGTGCATGTGTGTATGTGCATGCATATGTGTGTGCATGTGTGTATGTGTGTAGGTGCACATGAAGTTGCACATGGGCTTGGTGTTCAACAAAGAACAAAGGGAACATTAGAGCTGGAGCTGTAATTATAGGGGGCCATGAGTGACCTAACATGGGTGCTAGGAATTGAACTTCAGTCTTATGCAAGAAAAGCAAGTGTTGAACTTTCTCCCTAGCTCCTGTTTTATTTTGAAATTGTATCTCTCACGAAATTGCATTGAAGTTGCAATGTTTTTATATTGCAATGTTCTGTTTTCATACTTCTCCAGTGTTGTTTCATGGCAGGCAAGCCATATACTAGAAATATCCTGCATCACTACTTCCATCTCCCACCAGCACTAACGTAGAAGGTAACTAATTTCTCTTTGTCATGGATACTTCACATTGGGTCTTTATCAGTTTCCACTTATAAGCATCAGTACCCTAGAGATAATACACATTCCTATAGCTGGGTGGTGGTGGCGCACACCTTTAATCTCAGCACTCGGGAGGCAGAGGCAGGCAGATCTCTATGAGTCTGAGGTCAGGCTGGTCTACAACAGCTAGTTCCAGGACAGACTTCAAAGTTACAGAGAAACCATGTCTCAAAAACCAAGAAAAAAAATTTATTACAAAAAATGAAAGAATGAGGGAGTCAATTTCACTAGCAGGTCTTAGTAAAAGTCATCTTTTTAGCTTCACTTCTGGCTATGTTCTTCCAGTAGTGACTCTAATTTCATTGTCAGACTATAATTTATAATTTTAATATCATCTGCTATCTGGACTAGTTAAGAATTTCAAACAGAATTTACAAATCCTGGATCCATTTGTTTAGCGTTTAATCCTGCACTTTCTCCCTTTTCCTTTCTCTTTCGCTCTCTCTGAAGAAGCAGGGGAAAAACAGTCAGTCCCTACTCCACTTTGCTCAGAAGTCTCCTTAGCTCCATTATACAGTCCCAAAAGCAAGTTTTTAACTTGTTATGTCACTGCAGTTACCAATATTGTCAAAACTACTACTACTCTGTCATAGGAGCCCTAGCTTTGCCTCTAGTCTGCAGTACCCCCTCATTTCCATATTCATCCTCACAGCTGGTGTTTTCAGGGCCCACATTTCTGCTACCGTTGAGTTCAAGGCATTTTATGCTCTAATTACATCTTTCCTTAACCCTTATCCTCATTCTAAAACCAGGCCAATATTTTAGGTTTCTGTATGGCAACATTCCACTTATGATATTGCATTATGGAAAGAGGACATGGGAATCAGAGGATGCATTTATTTTTTAAAGGTACTGCATAATTATGTATTGTATTTATTATAATTTGGTAGATGCATCTAAGAACAAGAATTATATTACAGTTAGTCAAAATCCAGGTGCTTCTGATATGGGGTCTGGCCGAAAGTTCCTGTCCACTGTCCAAGCCACACCTTCAGGCGACATTTGTCCTGGTCCAATCCTGACAAAATTCACAAGTTCCAGGGTAGGAGCATGAAGATTACAATTATTAAGCAAAGGAAACAAAAATATGAGAGAAATAAATGACAGAAATACAGAACAGCATTGGGAGGGAAATTTAGTGAATACTGAGTCCAACCAAGTTTATTTTCCACATGCTTATATACTCCTCTCCTAAGGGGTTGGGGGAGGCAAAAGATTTTATTAACATGATTGTTGGGCCTCATGAGGCCCAGTGTAACTTCCTGAGCCTTACTCGAGTTTGGAGACCTGTCTCTGGCCAAAATTTCCACACAGAAAGTGACTCAGTACAACCCAACCTAGGCCTGCCTCTGCCCAGCCACCATTAACAAAGCAGAATATTATTGGTCCTTGTTCCTTGTTCCACCTGGCCCATCCCAGGCTTCCCACCCCCTATTTCAACCTATCTAAGTTCTTGCCTAATAAACGAGGTCCTGCTTTGACAGAGTCCCAGCTTAATGTGTGTGCTTCTCCCCGGTGGCCAAGGTAGAGGTGGGGGATGGGGGGGGTCTGAGTCTTCGACACTCACCATCCCACTCAATACCACTCTGCCTCAGGGAAAGTCCGGCAGGTCCGGCTCTACCCCCACCCTTTCTGCCAGAGAAGGAATAGACCAGGTATCCAATAGGCAGCTACTCTCTGGAACCCCCTGCCAATCTCCTTGAAGGAGCAGGAATAGACTTCAATTCTCCCACCTTTGATCAAGGTGGAGAATTCACCTCTGTACTCAAAATACCAATTAACAATATCCTAGGTCAGGATCTCTTGTTTATAGCCACACCTGGGGTCAAGAGCTTTGGGAGAGCAAGAATTAGCTCAGACTCTCTGACATTTAGCCAAAGTGGCACGGACTCACATCTGTGGGCCCTGGCAGTAAGCTGAGGCTGTAGTCTGCTCGCGGCTTGCATAAGGCAGGGTCTACTTTCAAGCTCACTCACTTAGCTAGCTGATGGTAACCCTCTGACCTTGCTGATTGGTTAAGTAGAGTCATCACTGCTTTCCCACTTCCTCTTCACCGTAGAAGACCTCACTGGGTGGCAGGTGGGTTCACTCAGAGTGGAATGTGAGGCGCATACCGTTGTCTCTCAGTCTTTGCAACTTCATCCTGGAAAAAAGTGGCTCATCCTTTTTGTCCTAATTGTTAGTTAAGATCAGGCCGTCTGTCTATCTTTGGTGGAAGACAATTCCACAAGGGAATGAACAGTGGTAAGCAGGGCCACTAGAAGCAGTCGGGGCTTGCCCACAGCAAACACAAGTCTGTTCGGAACAAGAGAAGAAGCTATGAGTGAGTCTGATGCTTTTAGAATAGGACGGTCAATGCTCTGAAGCATCAGCACAGTGAATGCTCAGCTGAGTGCATCGCTGATCTCTCCTTGTGCTCTGCTGATCTCTCCTTGTGCTCTGCGGATCTCTTTTGTGCTCCACTGATCTCTCCTTGTGCTCTGCGGATCTCTCTTGTGCTCCACTGATCTCTCCTTGTGCTCTGCGGATCTCTCTTGTGCTCCACTGATCTCTCCTTGTGCTCTGCTGATCTCTCTTGTGCTCCGCTGATCTCTCCTTGTGCTCTGCTGATCTCTCTTGTGCTCTGCTGATATCTCCTTGTGCTCCGCTGATCTCTCCTTGTGCTCTGCTGATCTCTCTTGTGCTCTGCTGATCTCTCTTGTGCTCCGCTGATCTCTCCTTGTGCTCTGCTGACCTCTCTTGTGCTCTGCGGATCTCTCCTTGTGCTCTGCTGATCTCTCTTGTGCTCTGCTAATCTCTCTTGTGCTCTGGGAACCTTGAGCTGATCCGGTACAAATGTCCTTGAAAAATAAGTGTTCCTGCAGATCAAGGTGAGGGGGCCCATCTGAAAGTTACTGAACCTTCCAATTGTGAAAAGCTGTGTCTTTCCATAAATAATCAGTTACAATACAGTAATATAAGCCTTATTGACTTCAGCAAGGAAAAGATGCCAGAAAGGCAGATCTGAAAGGAAGCTTCTGTGGTAGGAGCAAAGGCACAGTTTGTTGGTGAGGTTAGAAGTGGGGGGAGATAAGAGAAGTGCAGTCAAGTTTTTGGACTGATTGGTGTGGAGAAGGTGTTGTTGTTGTTGCTGTTGATGTCTTGAGACAGGGTTTCTCTGTGTAGCTATTACTGTTGGGGCCATAGCTCTATAGATCAGGCTGGCCTCAAACTCACAGAGATCCTCCTGCCTCTGCTTTCCTATTACTGGGATTAAAGCCATGTGCCGCCACTACCTGGCATGGGCACAGATTAAGTATGTATAAATTTGCCATGTTATAAAATGTTTGGCACTTGTAGCTGTGTATAGGTGTGGGGGTTATTGCTCCAATCTTTAATAGCCAGTACTTAAGACCTATGAATATCATTATCTGATTAACATATTACTTATCCTGCCCAAAACCTTTTATTCATTTATTCAGTGAAATAAAAATGGAACCATCATGTGAAAATTCTTGCCTAGCACTGGCTTTAAAGTATTAATTCACCATTGTACAGTTTCAAGTAGTTTGAGGCCATGAGCTTCTGCTCACATTCAGCTCCGTTTGTACTGAAATACAATATTATCTTATCTTGCTTTTACCTCCCAATGTTCTAGGTGTGTGTTTTAAAATGAAGACTAACAAACAGCATATCTATCTTATGGCAGTTTTGATGTTAAAATGAGTTAATACATACTAATATCTTAAAATGCTGCATGGTACTTGATTCATAAATAAATGGTAGATATAATTTTTAGAGTGGTGGTAGCCAGTAGCAGTGAGCATGTAAATAGTGCTGTCTGATTATGTTATTTTAATACATCCCATGTGTGATCCAAATCAAGTTGTAAATATATAGCTATACTTAATATTTGCGGTATTTGGGGGAGATTGGTTCTAGAATGAGTATAGATACCAAAATCCTAGTATACTTAAGTCCAGTATATAAAAAATACCAAAAGATACCATATTCTGGTGTCTTCTGCCTTTCTCCAATGTAGTTTATCCCTAGAGGGCTAGGTTTGGTGGTATTTGTCTTATAATTCAAATGCTTATATGGGTGAGATGAGAAAACTGTTCAAGGCCAGCGTGGGTTAAATAAGGAAACAAAGGAAGAATATACCCATAGTATTTATGATACCTAATTCAAATGCTATACAAACAGTTACACCATATGGTTTAGATACTATAGCAATTACAAGAAATAAAATCTGTACATATTTACTACATAGACTACAGGGAGAATTACTAAATATTTTCAATAATCAGTTGGTTGAACCCACAGATGAGGTACTTGTAGATATGAAGGGCTAAACATGTATATAAACATAAAATATCTGTGTATTTGTTATCTTCACAGTAGATATGGAAGGCTAAACATGTATATACACATAAAATATCATCCGTGTACTTGTTATCTTCACAGTAGATATGGAGGGCTAAACATATATATAAATATAAAATATCATCTGTGTACTTGTTATCTATTCAGACTTTCACTGTAGCTTTTGCTGTTTCTGGAATGGGGTAAATTCATGTTTGAGTTTTTTGGGATACTAGTCCGATCTGTTCTTATGAAGTTTCCCAGCCATCAGGCTTTGGACTGTCTAACTAAGCACATGCAACAACTACACCTGCCTTTTTAAAGCTCCATCTTAGCCTTACCTTAGGAACTAAGGTGTTTGGGTATATTTTCAAAAGTCTTTGCTTATTAACAGATGATTTCTGTTAATTTGTGGTCAAGATTAGACATTATGGCAGCTAACACTGAAAACTTCTGAGGTATGCCTCCAGAAACCTGCTAGAAATGTCTCACTTCTTTGCCTGCCCTCTTCAACTTTTCATCCTGTAATGCTGTTTCTAGTCCATATCACAGTCTGTAAATTTTTCACTTCTGGTCTTGGCATGAAGCCAGCTAGTTTTAAAGTCACTTGCTCAGGCAAAAGAAGAATGGTTCATTTGGAGTGGACTATTCTAGAGGGTATTGCTGTAATTAGATAGATGAATGACCGTGGGCTTTAATTCGAATACTAGGTACACACTTCACATCATTTTTCTAAGAAAGTGAGGCAGCATAGTACTACTGAGTCTATAGGTTTGCAAGCACAATTTCTATGCAAGGAGCCACCTTAATTCTATTTATTTATACATTTAATGTTTTTAATATGGACTGAGTCACTCTTGATTAACACTAAATGCATAGTTACAGAATGCATTAATGTTAAAATCAGTCCAAGGAGGGAGAAAGAGCATGATAAAGACCGATACTTTATTCCTCCTGTTATCTTCAGTTCTTAGTAATAATGTTATTACTTTGTAGTTCTTAACATAAACTATACTTTAAAACTAATGCTAAAAATATTTAAAAAAGAAATAAAATAGTTTCTTGAAGTCTTTTTTGCATTTTATGATCATAACATTGAGACAAAGTTTAAATTTCTCCTTACCATTTGAAGATTAAAAAACAAACAAACTTTAAAGCAAGTAAGCTCATAACCATAAAGACTTATAAGCAAACTCTAATAGCAAATAATACTAAAGCAAATACTTTTCATAGTAAATTAAATCTCTTCAGGCATTCACTGTTTTATTGTATTAGCAAGTTTTTGTTGATATTCTTTGTCAGATGTCCAGAAGGCCCTGTGAAAAAGAGTACAGAAACGTGATGGCACCCAGAAGATGATCTTAGTATCTCATAGTTTATATTTGGAGAAACGGAATACAACATGTTTAAAAACTAATGACGCTACTGCAAAGCAACTTTCAGCGCCAACCATATAATTTCTCAAACAAGGAATAAGGAAATACCGAATTCTACTGAACCTAAACGTAAGATTTTTTTCAAAGCAATCTCTCTGGCCTCTCACTGAAAGAGCTATAGACACTGATCGGTGGTATGCCTCTTGACCATCTGTAGGATAATTTATGGGACTTTTTTGTCTTATATTTCATACCAGTTATTCAAGCCAGAGTCTTCCTCACTAGAAAACCCTCTCGGTTCTTCTAGAAACTCATTTCATCTTCTTTAGCCTTACATTTATACCTTCTTGTCCTTGATATTTTAAAATTTGGTGTGTCCTAAAATTCTAGCCTGGTAAACATCAATTGATAATCTATTTACAATACCAGCCAGTGTCATTTCTTAGAAACTTTCTCGAGGAACCTCAATGTCTAACTAGTGTCACAAAATACTAGATTTGGTGGTTTATAAAAAAATCAAATTTTTGTGTGACATAGTTCTAGAGTGTGGGAATTCTAAAGTAAATTAGATAGATTAGCCATGTGGCAAGGACCTGCAACTTCATTTCGTGTGTGTGTGTGTGTGTGTGTGTGTGTGTGTGTGTGCATGATACTATCATACAGAGGGGAGGAGAGTTTTCTGGGTTATTTTTTGCATGGACACTATGGGACAACAAAATGTCTTCTATTGTCAAAGATAATTCACATTCTACATTCATTTTGTTATCAAAATGCAGAATTCTCTGAACCTGACCAGTTCTCCAACACCAGTTGGGAGTCCTGTAATTCAAGTCAAACACTGACTGGAATTAGATTTCACTGGTTATGAGCTCCCTTTGAGAAAACTTCCTCCCACTATAGATGCTAATTTGGGTCTTAGATTGTTGTAAACTCTTGATCAGAGGATGCTGAACATCCTTTCTATGTTGAGTCATTTATTAGGGAGCTCACAGGACTCAGAGAGGCACTTGAGTTATAGTAACTTGCTCATTAGAAAGGATATTGCAAAGGATGTGGACAACCAAATGGCACAAAGGATCTACAATCCAAACTATGCAATATCTGAGCTCCCAAGGTCTCCTTGGATGTTATCTTCCAACAATGATACAGATTCAGTACTAGAGAAGTTCTCCAAATACTGTCCCTGGAAGGGAGGCTTCATCGTGGATCTTAGTACATTTTATCAATAACTAATTTTACCCAAGTTAGCCTTCATTTCCTTTTGTCCCTCTGGATAACCCTCCAATCATCTGGCTGGCTGTAATGCCTGCATTACTCTCTATGTTACAGTTTGCACTACTCTACCATTCACAAGCCGGACAAGGGACTGAAGATTAAAGGAACACACAGGAGATTTGGGTCATCCATGAGGAGAGAATTCCGAATGCTTTTTATTCAAGCTTAGAAAAACCTTGTATACTTAGCTGCTACACAGTAGAAATCCCCCCAAGCAGGTGGAAAATTACCAGACCCAAGAGTAAACAAAACCCCTAAGTTACCCACCAGTGGGGGCAGAGGGAGCTCCGGAACAAACAGGATGTTTAGTCAAATATTGCAGCAAGATGTTTGACCAGAAACTGTCCTCAAGATGAATGAACCCCTGGGAGGAGGGGTAGATCCGTGAGCCCTACAGGTCCCCCTTTTATAAAAACTACATGACTAGGCCTATCTTGGTGGCATTAGGTGTCAGGCAACACCCCTTACCCATCCTGAGAAAACGTCCAGTTCAAAACACATTTATTGTTTTAGGTTGGGGCAGCCCCCCAAAAACCTTTCCTGTCATTGGCTCACTAGTCACCCATCACCATGTTCAGCCAGATTTGTGCTGAATGATCTTCAGGGAAGATAGCTAAGAGGACTTGCCAAATGGAGACATTGACCTGAGCTTGCCTCTGGCTCTTGTGCCATGAAAACCTAAAGATAATGCTCCAGCACATATAAGCACTCCAAAGGAGGCTGCGCTTCCTTAACCCTTAATAAGTCTGCCCGCAAATTGGAACCCTTTAAGTAAGGTCTCAGTGCTGGTGGGAGGAACCCTGGTATTGTTAACTATAATAATCTTATGAGCCAATCTCTAAATTGTGCACTCCAAGGTCCGTGAATAGCAGCATTAAACATTTTCACTGTATTTGTTAAGTTGTAACCTTAGCAGTGGTTTTGAACCAAAACCAATTGCAAATCTGACTGCAATATTCATTTGGAATGGCCAAGGCATTTGCAACTTGCCCTGATTAGGTATCCATTGTGCTAGCAGAAGTTACTGACTGACTTATATTTACTCCAGTAGCCCTAGTCACTGTGGCAACCACAGAAATGGCCACCATTTTGACTGGTGTAAAGCCAAAATCTCTTCTTATTCAATGACAGATGAATTGATCATCATGGGATATGTTGACAGATAGAGGAACAAACCTCAGCACTTGGACCACCCATAGCCAGCTCCTCAGAACCCAGCAACCCTTCAGTTGACAAACATGCTCAGAACAATTTAAAACTCCAGAAATATTAGCAGAATGATAAAGTACAATTTTACGATTTTTTTCTGAATGGGAATTAAGAGTCTAGGGGAAGGTTTAGGGACACTCAGCCCAAAGTATGGAAAGACTCCAATCATAACTCAAGGGCCCAGGCCAGCAGCAACTGACCAGAGTTAGGCAAATTCTGCTAACAGAAGTATCTATAACTGAGAAATTTTTCAAATTTCTGTGATAATATTTGGGGTGGTATCCAAAGGCACAGTGGATTTACCTGTGCTAAAATTGGTAGAAGAGAAAACGGCAACACTGGACTATTCAATTGAAATTACAGGGGCGCGAGTGAGAAGGGAACACAGAACGTGCAACAAATCCGCTTAAGAGTTTACTAGAGGGAGTGCATACAGGCCTAGGAATCGGTGTGCAGAGAGAGAAAGATAACGCGTCCAGCTTTTTTAAAAGTTGCCTAACTCATGCACACAGGGGTTGGCATGACTAAGTCATATACTGATGATGCAGATGGTGGGCTCATGCATACATGCAAGGGTTTAGCTGAGTCATAGTGGATGTAACCAGGCATGCGCACACGTGGGTCATGCAGAGCCCTTTAACATTCAAGCAGTTGCCTGAGGGCCCATCCGCATGTGCATGCCTTTAGAACCCCAAAGCACAGCCTTATTTGTGGCTGAATAATTACACCAATCCCATTGACAACAGAAACAGAGGATTCTTTACCAGTGTCTATTTGACCTCTTGGCTGTGTCCTTTCCTCAGGCCACTGGACAAGAAAAGCCACAGCATGCACCAGGTGCTCAAGTACCCATACTGGAGTGTCAGCATCCTGCAGGAAAACACAAACAGTCCCCTTCCACACACCAGTACAGGATCTGGACCACACCAAGTGCCACCTGCTAGATTCTTCCATTTGATGTGAGGCATCCCAGAATAAACTGACCTCCAATGCTGGTCGGCAGTGATTATCAACAGTCAAAAAATTTAAAATGGATAAAACAAAAGATAAATGGTATCGGGGGTGGAACCATTCCCCTTTTTTGTTTTATGCAAATAGGCTTTGAGCATACGATGCACGTGCTCCACTGTAGCCTGTCTTTGGTGTAGGAGGGTCTTCTTTCTATGTGTTGCTTTCATTGGTTGAATAAAGAAAACTGCCTTGGCCTTTTGATAGGGCAGCCCTTAGTTGGGAGGAGTAGACAGAACAGAATGCTGGGAGGCAGAAGGGCAGTGTGGCAGATGCCATGCTTCTGCTGCCCGAGACTGATGCTGGTTAGACTCATCCCAGTAAGCCACAGTCAAGTGGTGATACAGATTATTAAAAATGGGTTGATCTCAAGATGTGAGAGTTAGCCAATAAGAGGCTAGAACTAATGGGCCAGGCAGTGTTTAATTAATACAATTTCCATGTGGTTATTTCAGGGGTTAAGCTAGTTGAGTGGCAGCCAGCCCGCTATGTACTACAGTCCTTAAGGATTATAAGGTATTCCTGTTTTATGAGAAATAGAGAACTCAAAGCAAAATTTAACAAAGCCAATGCTGGTATGGACTGGTCCATTGTCAGTTTTTACAGTTTTTGGAACTTCCATGTAGGTGAAAGCCTGGAGACAGTGACTTTTAACATCCCATAATTTTTCTCCTGTATGAGCTGAGGCAAAAATAAGATAAGAATAAGTATAACATCTATTTGCCATATGTGATTAGGGGCAAGACTACGAGGATTAACTCCCAAATGAGGAACAGCTAAAAGTTCTGTGCACAGAGTTCATTTTTAAAATAATATCAATGGCCTGTTCTCGAGATATCTTAAAATGAAATCTTAAAGACCCCAGCATTGAGATAAAAATGATTATGAGTTTTTTTCTGCAGCTTCAGAAGATTCTTGACTAACTGCACAAATTTGGCCAGTACACTGATTGGCCAATGCATTCCCCTCGCTCAAGGGATCAGGAAGGTCAGTATAAGCCAGCAAATGCCCTATATAAATGGGAACAGATTGGGCCCAAAGCAATGTTTGAATAGCCAATAACTGCATCTGGACTCGAGATACAGAGGCAATATAAGCTGAGTTTCCAAAGGTGCAAGAATTTTGCTTACATATTGACTGTCAGTAAAAAGGTTAAATGGAATATCAGCATATTTCTCTAGGGCCATTTGTACAGTGATCAATTCAGCCACCTGAGCAGATTTAATATTAACAGGCTCAATATCAAAATTGGGAGGGGAGGCCGCCATGGCTTTCCCGGTGGAAGATCCATCAGTAAACACATTCCGATCCCCTGCCAGAGGTCGCAAAGAAATAATTTTAGGTAAGCATACTGGATGGTACTATGTATCCTCCCTCTAGCTGTTCCTTAATCAGGGTATGAGAAGCCTATAATGTACCCTTCCTTACGGACCATTGCTCTATCCGTACAGGTTTTTCACTTTTTCAGTTTATGGGAATGCTTTCTGGCTGCTCTGCAATGACCCCTAAGAAAAATTTCCCAACTCTATATGCTGTCCAGGTGATTGTTGTATTATTTTCTTGTCCACTAAAATTTGCATATCTCCCTGCAGACTATGCCCAACCCCCCCCCCACCCAGGGACAAAACTGTGGTCTGTTAACATGTGCTGCACAGGTTCAGTGGTCAGAACTGCTCCCATAGCTTGAAAAACATCTCTTGCCCACAAGCTGAGAGGAAGGTGTTTCAGGACAAATGGTCTAAAAATACCCTTATAGCCTTCATCATTCCAGTCTAAATATTGGGCACTGCACTCTGGAGAACTGGACATTCCTAACCCCTGTAATGCTGTAGAGGCTGGCCATAGAGGACAGGTGGCAGGCCAATGTTTTTTAGCAATCACAGAAGAATCAGCCCCTGCATCTGGAAGGCTTTGGAACTTTTTCCCATTAATTGTTCATGTAAGTGTGGGACGGTTCCCTAAACGAGAAACCCAAAAAGCTCCAGGAGTCCCCTGGAGTTAAATCCCTTGTCATCTTGTTCTTGTTTAAAGAATGGATTAGTAGAGCAAAACATGGGCAAAAGCAATCAATCATAATTTTAATTTCTCCAGTATAATCTTAGTCTATAATTCCTGGTAAAAATTTTAATTCCTTTAAGTGCTGAACAGCTTCTACCAAAGACTATACTTACTGAACCCTCCAGAATAAGCCTGAATATTCTAGTCCTCAAGGCCTACACACCCATCTATGGGATCAATACTGCCCGGGTGGAGGTACAGAGGTCTAGTCCTGCACTTCCTGGGGTGCCTCAATGTCGCGGACACTGAGGTGTTTCTTTGAGGAATGAATCTGATGGGACCAGCCTGTCTTCTCATTGCCCTGTATTCTAGCCCATACACTTGCATTTTGGGGGCCTGGGGCAGGTACCTCCTTCCATTTCCCCAAACAGGAAGGGGATTTCCTAGAATATCAGTTTTAGAGTGGTACTCATTAGCCCAATGGGCCCCCTTTTTGGCAAACACCTGAATTCCTTTTGAAATGTCCCAGTTGCCTGAAAACAAGTCCTTGTTCTAGCTCCACCTTGACTCTCC
Organism: Microtus oregoni; assembly: GCF_018167655.1. Taxonomy (NCBI): domain Eukaryota; kingdom Metazoa; phylum Chordata; class Mammalia; order Rodentia; family Cricetidae; genus Microtus; species Microtus oregoni. The sequence goes on along the minus strand of NW_024543093.1, from coordinate 18,811,857 downwards.
CAAAGGGCAGAAACAATTACCTGTCCTATCAAATGAGGGCCATCAATGTCCCTGCATAACCGAATATAGTCATTTAAACTCCTATTTCTATGGGGGCATATAGCCTCCTGACTGTATCTGTTAGCCTTTTCATAGGCCAATTGCTTTATGAGAGGCATAGCTATGTCCACATCCCCCAAAAATGCAACCTCTCAGCTGTAACAGGTGGTCAACAAACTCAGGATAAGATTCTGAGGTTCCTCGAAGAACCTTAGCTGTTCCCCTGCTCCTTTATTAGGTAATGCTTTCCACCCTTTACCGGCCATGGCAGCTATCTGAGCATAAACAGCAGGGTCATAAGTAATTTGTTCTGCTAAGCCTGCCCACTGTCCTGCACCAGTTAACATGTTAAGGTTATGCTGGGGGAAACCCGTGGTGGCATTATACCATGTGATATCTGTGCAATTTTCCTGCATTTCACCCCTCCTTAACAAATAATCTCCTCCTGAAAGACAGGCTCTGCAAAGCTGCCTTTCTTTTTCTAACTTCTTTTTAGCAGTACAATTTCGCTTTCTAATGTTTCTTCTTTCTCTTCTATATCCCTTTTTTATACTTTTTTTTTACCTGCTCTCAATCAGGAATATTCTCTAAAATAACTATCAGTTGGCCTGCCAATCAATTGGGCGATCAATACAGAATTACTAGCACCCATCTTCAATTCACCCTCACCATCAATTTCTTACCTACTGGCCAGCCTTCTGAGAGTGATCTTTCAAGGGCTCCCTCTACTTCCCAATCTTTCTGATAAGCCTCCAACTGTAATGCCTGCATTACTCTCTATGGTACAGTTCACACTACTGTACCATTTACAAGTCAGGAAAGGGCCTGAAGATTAAAGGAACACACAGGAGATGTGGGTCATCCATGAGGAGAGAATGCCGAATGTCATCTATTCAAGCTTAGGAAAAACATTATATACCTAGCTGCTGCACGATGGAAATTCCAACCCCCCCCCCCCCATCCTCAGGCAGATGGAAAATTACCAGACCCCAGAGTAAACAAAACCAGTGGGGGCAGAGGGAGCACAGAAAAAAACAGGATGTTTAACTGGAAATTGCAACAAGATGTTTGACCAGAAACTGTCCTCAAGATGAACCCCTGGGAGGAGGAGGAGCTGGGCCCTACAGCTGGCTTCTTGACAATCTACCCCTACTCAAGAGTTTGTGTATGAGGCCATAGTCATCACATGATCTAATCACATGATGACATAGTGTCACTGCCATACCCCAAACATCCCCAGCCTGCCAGACAATGGAACAGAGACTGAAAGCACTAATTCTTCTCATCGTAGCATCACCAAGGATGTTAGTGTTCCCACAATGAATTCCAGAAGAATCAAATACCCAGCAAAGCACTTTCTTATCAGTCTTCATAAATAACCAACTAAAATAGTTACTTTTATTGCAAATCAAAGTGAGACAGAGAGAAGCTAAACACTGTGCAGCAATGTGGCAGAACTACCCTACAATCCAAATCAAAAATCTGAAAAGTGACTCTCTGTATGTAAACTTACATTGGCTTCCCCGCATTATCCCCTCCCCAGGGAGGGGTGAGAAGTCCCCCCAAAAGAATGTATTCTGTGCAGGTCAAAAGGGCAGAAAGTAAAACCAAGTGTACCCTCAAGCAGCAAATGTTTATTCACTGGCCAGAGAGTGGAAAAGTAGCAAGTCAACTTCCAAATCAACTTTTGAGGTGGGGAAGTAACAGAAATGGGATAGGAGACATGTGGGAGGGATACATGAGTAAGTAGGAGAGATGCTTCCTGGAATAAGAACATTGCTAGAATTCAGGCACAGCCTCTCTTCTTTCTTTCATGGTCCAGTGCCTTCTGTCATGAGAGTTGGCAGATATGTCACCTAATATGGATATTAGATTATAATGAAACTAGAGGAAATCTAAAAAAAATCCCTCTCTTCTCAGTTGGAACTTATTTTGTAAAGAAAGTTTTCTATGTTAGATTTCAAATACTTCTCTCTTCCCATTTTTTATTTTTAGAGTTTCAAACACTTCTGCCTCAGTTCCTGGGGTCTACAAATATTTTGAATATATTATTCATCTCAGTAAAACCCTCTCCCAAACAAAATGAGAGCACAGAAAAGAAAGAGTTTCCCATCCACCGACTTTAGGCTATTTACAACATGACTGAAAGTTCCACTTAATAATCTAAAAGGGAGCCAGCTATACTACAGTTCAGACAAGGGACAGGAAAATGGCTAAAAAGAAAGTAAATGAACACTCACCAGGACTGTTTGAAGGGCAGTTTTGTTCTGTAAGAGAAAAGCAACTAGGTAGGATTGAAAGAAAGGCCCTTAAGAGTGTGAAAACATTCAACCCATTAGTTTGTAGACCCAGTTATGGCCTTTGTCAAGAAGGAGGTGTTCTTAGAAAAATACCCAATAGATAAAGTTCAACATTTGAAGTTTATACAAGAAACCTAATGAGAAAGATAACTGGAATGCTTGTCTACCCATATCTCTTACATTGGTCCTTGTAATGATTTCTTAATAAACAACCACACAAAAGAGCCTAAAATATAAGTTTCTATTGCACATCTTGGTTCACAATCTTCTAATGTTCCTCCCCGTATTCTCCTCCTTGTGGCAGATAAGCCCCTCAATGGTGTGATACTCCGTTGTTCTTCCTGAGTTACATCCTTCACTTCCCGCTGCAATCACTGTATGACAGACCTTGTTGCTGGGTGTTTTTTTGTTTGTTTGTTTGTTTGTTTCTCCAGGCTGTTCTTCATATGCTCCACCTTACAGTATGGCCAACTGCTTTTCTCTTTGAAGCAATGACTCCTCCTTCAGAACATAAAATGATGGCTTGCCAACTTACTACACTCAACTCTCTCTTCCTAAATGTCAATTCTTCAGAAGTTTTCCTTGTCTTCTTATCTATAAAAAAGCTTCTGTCAATTTTCATAACTTTACTTTGATTTTTTTTTGTTCTCAAGCTCTCACACACATGTTGCTGTGCTCTGTAGCCTTCTAAATATATCAACTCTCATCTACCTCTTCTACAAAACATACGCTGCCAGAGCTCCATCTGCTCCTTCAGCCAATAGCCGCTGAGATACCAGCCCACTGGGGCATGGTCTCTCTCTCTTTAAAAAGCAGTGGCAGCCCTCCACTCGCTCTCTTGCTCCAGTAACTAGACTCCTTTCCTGGCTGTCATGTAGGATGGTGTTCTGTAAGATTTTTTTCCCCCTCAAATAAATAACCGTTTGAATCCAAACTGGTGTGGGATTGTTTCATGCATTAACATATGCAAAAATACACCCAATTTTATGCTCCTGAGAGTAGGAAGTTAGTCTGATTCAAAGCTGCATCTTACAAGATATATACAATAAAATGTTGAATATATACAATAAAATATCCACTTAGATTGTTTGTTGAGTAAATTAATTCCTAGTTTCAATTGCAGAGAATTGAGGCATTCTTTGTTGTAGGCTGTTGGCATAAATGTTTGAACAATGTGTTATCATTCAGTGAGATTTTCAGTAGAAAAAAGGAAAGGAAAAGGTATTCCAGTGTTAAATGCCATTTGTGATAGACAAGCATAACTTGTATTCATGAATGAAAACCTGAGATTGATGGGGGCAGAGGCTGTAGAAAGAACAATAGAAATAAAACTAGGAGAGCAAAATGCTGTGGCCTCATGGATAACTTTAAGCAACATATCCAAACATTGATTTTCAGAAAGAAAAAAAAATGGCTGGGTAGCATTTGGTTTCTAAGAACTTTCATTTTGCCTGTAGAATATGGGGGGGGGGGGGTGGATCACAGCAGTGAGTTTCAGCAGTAAAGCCACGGCAATAGTTTAGGTTAGAGGAGAATTCTCCCAAAGGGCTGTAGGGCTGAGGGAAATTTAGGGGAACTGGATTGTATGTCTTACTTAGAAGGTCCTGAACTCAAGATTCCAGTGTCATATTCCAGTGATAATAAGTGGTGGATGCTTTTCTGTGATGGTATCTCAAAAATTAGATGGGATTTTTCTTAGTCAAAATATTAACTAAAAATATAATAAACAGATAAAGCACTGAATGTTCTAAAAGACCCATGTTCTGGTACTTAACCAGAAGAAAATGATGGCAGAGGTGGTTAACAAAGACAAGATAGGGGTGGGGATGAGCATATTTGCAGAGATAGAAGCCAAGGGAAACTTGACTTCATCCTGTCCCATTTCTCTTTCAGTGACTGAGAAATAATAAAGTAGATATCATTGTTTCATTTCCAATTTTATTGGAAATGCTTTCAGTTTTTCTCTATTTTATTATTGAGTATAGCTTTGTGTGTGTCCTTAATTATGCTCATTTATGTTTCTTCTATTTCTACTTTCTTCTGGGCTTTTATATTGTGAAGTATTGTTTCTTCTGGAAAGTCATTTTTGTGTTCTAAAAGATTATTATATAATTTCTATAATTGAATCTCTTAATATGACATATTGCATTTATCGATTTGAGTATGTTCAATCATCTTTGAATTCTTAAGATGAAGCCATCATAATAAATGATTGCTTTGAAGTAGTTTTGTGTTTGATTTGAAAATATTTATAAACTTTCCATATGTATTCCACAGGAATACTGGCTCCTAATTTATATCTTTGTCCAGATTTCATATGAGTGAAATACTGGCCTTATAAATTAAGTTTGGCAGTATTTTTTTCCTTTATATTTTATGGGATGGTTTGAGAAGCATTGGCATTAGTTTCTTTAAGCTCTGGTAGAATTCAATCTTTAAATTATCTTGGCTTGGATTTTTTTTTAATCTGGGAACATTTTCATAATGTTTCAGTCTCTCTTTCTATGTCTATTTTAACTTTTTATGTCCTTTTGAACATAAAGCAGTTGGAAGTCATATAATAGAAATTTATCCAGTTTTCAACATTTTTCTGTTTATGATAATTTAGATTTTAAAAGCATACTCTAATAATCCTCTGCATTTCCTTGGTGTCTGTTAAAATGTGTCTCTTTCAATCTCTTGCTTTAATAACTTGTGTCTTGTGTTTTCTTTTGGCTTATTTTCACTAAATGTTTATAAATCTTATCTACTCAAAGAATCAACTTTGTTTTATTGATTCTTTGCACTAATTTATTTTAATTTCCATGTCATTAATTTCTATTCTGATCCTTATTAATTGCTTCTGACTGCTGATTTGGGGTCTGACCATTACTGTTTTGATAAGATTACAGGTAACATCCTATGATATTTCTTTGAGTATTCTCTAACTTATATGTAAATACTTATAACTATAGCTTCCCTTTCAGAACCATTTCCATTACATCCCATAAGTCTGGTGTGTATGCTTTTATTCTCATTAGATTCCAAGAATTTTTAAATTGCCCGTATGAATTCATTGATGGTCCATTCAGTATTTAATAATATGTCATTGAAATCTCCATGAGATTCTGTATGTTCTATAGAGTATGATTGCTACACCAGCTTGCTTGCTAGTTCTTTAAGATTATAACATTTTTGTCTTTTTACCTTAAGACTATGTTAATCTTTACCAGTAATACTTGTTTCTTATATATTTCAAATAGGTTTTATTTTTATTAAATTTATTTATTGTGTGATGAGTAGCATGTGTGCCATTGCACATATGTGGAAATCAGAATGCAGGAGCTGATTCTCCCTTTCTACTATATACATAGGTCCTAGGATCAAACTCAGGCTTTATGACTGATATCTTGGCATAGTGAGCTATGTTAAATCCCCAGCTTTATTTTTAAACCAATCGTCTGCTACTCTAGGTCTTTTCCTTGGATACACTAGACCAACAGTGATCAGAGGTATTACTGAAGATATATTCTTGCCATTTTGTAGCATTTAGTAAGGTTTGGTACTTTCTTCATTTCTTTTTGCAGTCCAGTGCAGCTTTTCATTCCTGTTGTTGTATCATGTTATGGATATGTTTATCTTTCTCTTGCATGCAGGAATCCTTTGAGTACCTTCTATGGAGCTGTCTTAGTGGTTAGAAATTCCTTAAGCTTGTGTTTATCCTGGAAAGTTTATTTTTATTTTGGTTATGAAGAATAACATTGCAGGACTATTAATCTGGGTTGGCACTTACTCTTTTCCAGTTACTGAGCTGTGTTGTCTCCTGAACTTTGATATAAAAGTTTTCTTTAATATGGAAGTTGGTGTTTCTCCTGTGTCCTGCTCATTTCATATTCACTACTCTAGGATATGGTGAAGGACTCTTCTCTTCTGAATGCCTCCTCAGAGATGGGAAACTTTATACTGGAGTTGTGTTTAGTTAAGTCTCCTATGCTGATAGCTGGAGGTGCTTCTGCTGCTCCTGTGATTTGCAGTTCTTGTCTCATAATTCTTTTCACAGATCTCACAAGTTCTGTTCTGTTCACACTACTAATTCATCTTTGTTTCTGCTTGTGTGTTCTGGCATATTGTGTGTTCTTAGCTCCCTGGTATTCTATCTTCTACTTGATCCAGTCTGTTGATGAACTTTATCTATAGAGTTTTTATTTGACCTATAAAATTTTCATTCTTAGCATTTCAATTTAATTGTTCCGTGATTTCTATATCTTTATTGAATTACATTTCTAGAACCTTAATTGACATTTCTGTTTCACTTAGTGGTTTGTGTTCTCTTCAGATTTGTTCATATCTTCTTTGACTTTATTAAATATTCTTAGAAAGATCTTTGCAAACATTTACTTGAGATTTCATATACCTTACTCTGATTAGAGGCCATCATGATGGTATGTAATTTTTGTAGAATTTTATGTTTCATAAGCATCTCAATTAGACGACTAGTTGTTTTTTGTTTTTTTTTTTTTAAGTCACTCATAATCTTTCAGTGAACTCAGTTGCCTTAGGGTTTAGGTGTTGTTTCTCTCCACTAGACTGGCCTTGGAGCTCAATTTTTTTCAGTTTTTTCCATCAAACTAGTCTTTTCTGAATTGACATATCTGTAGCTATAGATGGTGGACACGGGTTACAGGCATAAATGCCAGGCTTCTGGAGGACATGAAAAACATTCTTCTACCCTTTAACCTTGACAAGTGAAACTCACGAGATGAAATGATTTATGTTAATAGTCTGAATACCTTATAAGGAACCCGAGAAAAGAAGACTCATTTCCATCTTGTCTGATGGTCAGAGAGTTTGGAGGTTACTCAAATGATTGACAAATGTAGTTGACATCCGAACTCAGGATGTGAATGCTTGGTTCTTTTAACATTAACATAACTCATTCTAGTCAGTCCATGCCATCCTGCCTGGTGGTCAGGATATGCAAATGTACTTCTGCTCCTTCTTTTGTAACTGTGAGCTCACTTGGGGAGGGGTGGTTTTCAGAATATGTGACCTAGAGCACCTTTGCTACCTAGACAACAGAATGTTAATGATTTGATGTCTCAGAGTGAAAAAGCCATTGACAATGTGAGTTATCCTTTGTATCATGTTAATAAAGTCTTTTGTTACCTCCCCTCCATTTACATTGGGTATAAAAGCTGTGGAAAAATAAATGCAGGCAATTTTAGGATTTCAGTAATCACTGGAATACCCTCGGGCATTATTCTTTGGTTTCTCTCTTGATGTTTTTTTATGCATCTTCATATTCTTTACTTATAGTTCTAAAATTCCTATACCCCTACTGTGCTAAGAGGTATTTTTGTCAAGGCCAGTCCTCAACACCTGTACTTACCCTATCATGACTCTAATAATAATGTGACCGACCAGTTTCTTCTTAATCTGTTTTCTCATAAACTTCATGACATCAAGAGGGTATTCCTATGTTTCTTGCCGTTGTTTCCCTTATAGCTATTAGAGAGCCTAGTTTACAGTAAATGCTAAAAATATAATTTATTGAATGAATGAATGAATGAATAGGTTGTAATTGGGGCCTGAAAAGAGTTTGGAACATCTGTTAGAACTCTAATGCAGGAATTATAATTGGAAGTCAATTAGAAAAGACTAAAAGAATTGCTGACTTGCTTTTTGGATTCTGCCAAGATAGAGATAATACATTTGTAGTGGAACTAATCATCACTGCTTATTAACTTTCTAAAGCAAGGGTAAAAAAAAAAGTATGGAGAGTAAAATTTAAGGATCTAAATCAGTGTGTGGTTGAATGATTGGAGGGCACAAGGATAAAGACATCTTGACCTTACATATATGAAATGACTGACTACAGAATTTAGGTTACTTAAGAAATAAAATTAACAAAGCATGGTTGGGGAATATCAGAATGTCTAAATATAAAATACTGTGATGAGAACCAGGACAAAAATACAGCTGAGTATGAGAGAGCAAGTTTCTTCATACAACACATGGGAAGGAAACACAAGGATTTCAACATTGTAATAAAGAATCAGAACCTCAAGCAAACAGTGAACTTTGACCATCTGGGAGGAATCTTCAGTTCAAAGAAGGGAACTATTTCAGACATCAAGAAACAGATAGGGATAGCAAGGATAGCATACCAGGCACTAGGAAAGGTTTGTTCAATAAGAGACATAACAACAAAAACAAAATTACAAGTATATGATACACTTTGTCTTGAGAAGCCTTCTTTACAACTCTGAAACCTAGACAATTAAATGTTCCTCAGAACAGTGGCTGAATATGTTTGAGATGGCATGTCTCACGAGGATTCTAGGCATCACATGAAGAGACAGGCTGTGAAATGAGGACATTAAGAAACATCTCCATCTATAGAAGGAAGCAAACTACAGGATATAGCAACAGCACTTGAGATGTTTCAGCCATGATATGAGAAAGAATGATGGCAGATACCAAAAGATAACACTGCCTGAAGAAGTTCATGGGGTAAGGCAAAGAGGAAGGCCCGAAAAATACTGGATAGACAGCATAAAGCATAGACTTTAGACATTGGGTATGACAATAACACAAGCATCTAGGACTGCCCAGGATAGAAACATCTGGAGAACCGCCATAAACAGGTTGCTCATGCATGTTTAAGCATTGCTGGGAAGCAAATGAGATGACAAAAGAATGAGAAATTAAGTTACTACACCTTTTCCCACATAATTTGCCTGAATCTCCAGTACTCACCACTTTTACTCTTCTTTAATTTACTAGCTTTGGCTCACATAGTCATGGATCACCTGCTGCTGTGCCATTTCTTCTCTTACCGCAAGCAATGTTGCTGTAAATTAAATTCCTTCTTTCAACCCACTGAAGACAACTGCCTGCTTTGTTTCATCCCCCACACAGGAAGTGAGGAGCCATGCTTAGAGAATTAGCTGGGATTGTTGCTTTTCCCTTCTTTCTCATATCTCATTTGTCTGCAAGTACTTATTTGTTACTGCTGTACCCTGGCAGTTCAGTCTTTATAACTGGCTTTCTCATTTAGGTCTCATTTCTTACTGCTAAACAGATTTGTCCTAAAATTTCTAGGACATTCCCAGAATGCTGCTGTGTGATACAGGAGTTTTCTAATTTGCTCTGTCTATGGCCACCTTCAGCCTTAGAACCAGAATCTCATCCCAGTTATGATATAAGACTCTCCTCTGTATATTGTGATTATCATTGATTAATAAAGAAACTGCTTTGGACCTATAGTAGGATAGAAGAGAGATAGGTGGGGAAAGCTAAACTGAATGCTGGGAGGAAAGGGCACAGTCAGGAGACACCATGTAACCCTGCCAGAGACAGATGCTCAGGATGGAATTACACCTGGTAAGCCAAAGCTGTGTTGTAATACCCAGATTAATGGAGATGAGCTAGTTTAGGATATAAGAGTTAGCCAGAAATATGCTTAAGCTATTGGCCAAACAGTATTGCAAATAATATTGTTTCTGTGTGATGATTTCAGGGCTAAGAAGCCTGGAACTAGCTTGTAGCGGCCTCTTACAACAAATTGGCATGCCAACGTGGTAAACTAGATCCACATAAAACCTGAGAAAGCTGAAAAAAAGGAATTCTAGACACTAAAAAAATAAAGATTAGCCACCTTTTTTTTTTTTTTCAGATTGGCTCTGCTTGCTGGCGGCATGCTGCAGCTCCTTTAAGAGAGGTCTTCCTGATTCATCAGTAGCAGGAAAAAAAAAACAAAAAAAACAAACATGTGGTTTTAAGACAATTGCTTCCTGGGCTGTGCTGCCAACACAAACTCATATTCTTTCAGGAGTTCTGGCTATGGAACATTTAAGTGAGTAGAGTGCTACAGCCTGCTTAATAGCAACACAGACCTGCTGCTATCTGACTCTGAATCTGCGGTCAAGAAAATGGCTCTCAGAAGCAAGGGACATGTCTTTGCCCTGTTGAACTGGGAGGAGCAAGCAAGCAAAGCCATGCTGGCCCTAGCTACCCCTGCTTAGCATTAATTAAAAAAAGGTGCTTATGGTCAGAAAATAAATAATTGCAGGTACACAAAAAGACAGATTCAGATTTAAAAAAAAATACCTCTAAATGAGACACAGTATGTTTAAAAAATGTATTTAGGCTTGGGGGAAAAAAAGAGTAAAGAGACAGTAAATGTAATATAAAAGAGTACAGACAGTTATATATTAAAGGAGTAAAGACAACAAAATAAATATTAAACTTGTGGAAAAAGTAATAGAGCAAGAAAAATAAGCCATGTATAGATGGAATATACACAGAGTGTCTGAATTAGTTATACTATTGTGTTTTCTTTAAAATTTTTGAATGTGAAGAAGCTAAATATAGAGAGATATTACATTGTGTGTTGGTTTATGCTAAGCTAGACCAACATATATACTTTAAAGGTTTCTTGACTTCAAATTTTGAATCAAAGGATATGTTTCTTTAGAAGTTTCTTTTTTTGTTTCCAGAGAGAATGAGAACCTGTGAAATCCTTCCAGACTAACTTGGTTTGATGGACCAAACCCCCGTAAAAGGTCTTCATAAACCCTACAAATTTCTTTGCCCAACAAAAAACAGGAAGAAGTTTAGAAAAAACTGTGTCCAAATTCCCTAAATGATTGTTTACAAATGTTTGTTTACATTTAAAGGGGCATATGATATAGAGATGAATACTTTACATTGGTATGGATCTTGGTCTATTGATACAAATTAAGGTCAGTTTTGTTATATGTATATTTCTGCTCCTGATTGGGGTATTGTGTTTGTGCAGCTCATTTAAAAATGTAATGTATAATTAAGAAATACAGGTTAATAGAGAGTCATCTATAATGGTCAAGCTTGAAGTCATGTTAGTTAGATTTTTCTAACTGTACAGAGATATATTTCAGATGGATAGTTATTCTTCAAATCTTTCAAAGACTAACAGAATATGACATTTAAAATACTTTAAGAACTTAAACTTTTCATGACAATATCTGCTCCTGGCAGCATTAATCTACTTCAGGAGGATGATAAAATTTATATCATGTTTACATTTTGTGGTCATGATGGGATAGATGATTGATTGGCCTTGTCCACACTGTCATTGTTTGTAGTCTATGGCTGTTGGCTAGTTTCCCAGCCTCCCGGACCCTAAATAATCACACAGAAGCTATATTAATTGCAGTACTGCTTGTCCAATTACTCTAGCATATTACTAGATAGCTCTTGAATCTTAAATTAATCCAGTGCCATTATTTTGTAACTTAACATGGGGCTCACGGTTTGCCACCAAGTTTCTGGCATGTCTGTCTCCTTCAGCAGCCACATGGTGTCTCTCTGACTCTGCCTTCTTTTCTCGTCTTTCTCTGCTTGGAATTCCTGCCTTGCTCTATTCTGCACTGCCAGAAGCCCAAAGCAGTTTCTTTATTAACCAATGGTAATAAAACATATTCACAGCATACAGAGGGGCATCTCACAACAACTCTTGACATCCAGAGCCCAGGTCAAGAAAGAATAATAAACTGAGGTACTACAACTGTAGTGATAAGACAAGCTGTAAAATCCTTGTCTGTCCTGAAGGGATAAGCATCATTTTTGCTTGGATTTCATCAGCTTGTTCATACTACATGTTTCATGTCCAAGTTTAAGAGAGCAGAAAATCATGGGTGCATGCATCAGGGAAATAATGGATGAATAGAGATCAGTACAAAGCAAAGATTTGTGTTAATAAAGAAAATAGAAACTATTACAATGCTTGTTGGTGTCACTCCAGGTAATGAAGCTCAAAGTGTTGGGTTCTAAGACAGATAATGATTAATGACACTGAACATTGCCAGAGCAGGGGAGTTGAGTAATTTTATACTTATATTAGATGTCAAAATTCAATAGTGCTCAGAATGAAGTGAATATCATATGTTTGTTTAAAACTGATTAGAAAAATGACAATGCAATATATAATCTCATTCTGTACACCAAATTTGTATAGAATATTTCCTTTAATGCTGGATTTGTATCTACATTAGATAAAGTTTGTATCTACATATGGTAAGAAAGGGATCATATTATAAACAGTACCAGGAACACACAATTTATTCCCAGTATTCACCATAGTATATTAGACTTCTCAGTTTGTTAAGCTAATTATTTATAATTTTTCCTCCTATACATACATGTATGTTAAATATAATATTTATATTTGTAATACTAAAATATCTTTAAATAGCCATATATATATATATAGTAAAGCAATTAAACTTCACCCTAGAAGAAATGAGAAATTTGTGGTATGTATTTGGTGACAAAGTATTTGAGGATTTTATTGGTGTATTTGAAGAGACTTTGTTCAGCCTTTTCTACTTCTTGGGTACAGCAGAAAAGGGGGGGGGGATGTCAAAGGCAAAGAATAGGAATGCATTATATGAGTTATCCTCACAGTTATTTTTCTCCAAACTATCCAGGAAGAAAAAGGTTTGTAATCAACAGTTGCTGAGCCAAAAACCCTTACCTACTCTGCATTAACAAAATCACACTGGAGTGCATGAGGTGCTTAAGTGAAACCATAGACATAGCCTTGAACCCACCCTCCACTATTTCTAAGCAAAATATTCATAAACAGTGCTTGATTTCCTTTTTTGTCAACTGTTGTTTGTTGTATACTCCTTATTCCAACTATCAGAAGTACCATGCCACCACACCCAGATGCAGAGGACTGGAAATTGAATATTTTCAGGGCACTAGGATTGAAACACAGGCATGTTAATGTCAACTCTGGTGCACTATATCGGACCCAGTATGTCACAAGTGGAATTCATCAAAGTTGCTGTGTGTCAGGCTCATCAGTCAAGGGCAACCCTCAGGCAAAGTTTGCCTTGCCTCGTGTCTTGAATGAAGAGCTGTGTATAGACTCCAGCCTGCAGACTATAGGGGAAAAAAGTGTTCAGTTAGGAGGCAGGTCTTTCATTCACAGGACTGGGATCTTGCATCATTTTTATAGACTTTGTTGCTGCATTTTGACTTTGCTGTTGGAGAATGCTCATGGGATGAAAGACTTGAAGATCATGATGCATTTATTTCAAAAAAAGAATTGCCATGTGAAATTATGATCTTCAAATTTCTAGACATTACACTTATTTTGCAATGGAATCCAGAAAACAGAAGCACTCTGGAAAAGTTTATCATCTTTGTTTACCATTTGACTGCATTTTCTATTTTGAGTCTTGAACTATATTACCTCTAATCTAATTGCAAATACTAATTTGTCCCATGATTTAAAATAAATGTTATTGCTGAACTTGGAGAATGCTTCTGTTTGTACCTTGCTACCGTTGCATCTTATTGATTGTCTTGCTGGTTTCTATGGTAACAGAGGTGGAGAAGCTAATTAAGATCAAGAGGTTAGAATGGAAGAAAAATGGAATTTTCAACACAATTCATTTATCATGTGCATTTAAATTAGTTTCTTTAATAAAATATCTCTTGGAGTACAATGGTAAAGGATGAATCACTTTAATAAAAACAAATGATACATGTTAAAAGTTTAATGCCATTTATTTACATCCAATTCATCTCATTAAGGAGCATTTTACCTTTGGTAATCAAATTAACAAAAATCATTAATAGAAGCTGCTGTGTCTCAATACTGCTCCTCTAAGAGTTGTGGCTTTGGGCTCTTTCTCATGCGCATCACCCACAATATTTAAACAGAATAAGCCTACAGTTTCTGCTAAGCTGTCATCTTCATCCCAACCCACCCTTCCTTACCCTTTTCATGACTCGCTGGCTGGGAGTATACAGTTTCTTAATTTCCAGGAGAGTCCTAGATTTTGCCAAGGAAGTATAAGTTGCAAAAGATTGTTAAGTAGAAGACTGATCAAAACAACTTTTTCTGTTGATATTTTATTCTTCTCATGATCAGTTCAGCAATGATACTTCACAGAGGGTGAGAAATGATTCCAATCTCCATGACCCAGCCCTCTAACTTATACAAATGTTCCCCTTTGGAATATCTAGCATATTTTTGTTTTCCTATCTGGTACCAAATGCATGATGAGCTAGGCATGTAAAATATAATGACAGCATAATGAAGCATGGGATTAACTTTTTCCATTATAAAATAGTTGGTAATTTTTTAACTTTTAATCATAACCATCCTAATGAAGTGCAGGATAGTTTAGTGTCGAGAACTTGCTTATTGTGCACAAAACTCTGAGTTCTGTCTGTTCCAATTACCACAAGCAGACAAAGAACAAAAACACATAACCCATTTAGATAGCTATACAGCATCCCACAGACTATATTATTACTACTTGATATTCAGACATTTAGACTACTTTAAAATACTTATTTAAACTATTAAATAATTGTGTTATAGACATGTTTGTGTTGTAAACCATTCTTTTACATGCAGGACTGTTTATAATTTAAACCTTTGCTTTAGTATTCTGTGTCAATTTATTAATACACAGATCAACAACCCTCTGTGAACATTGTGTACTCATACATATTTCTGGTTTTATTTAGGGGTTGCTTCCCATGGGGCTTACAATACATTCATCCATTCTTCTACACTTCTTTGTATGCATGTATTTGTCTACATATTTAGTTTTCTGAACTCATCAATATTTTATAACTAAGTTGTTGATGAATAATAGTTTAGACAGCATTAGGGAGTAAATAACATCAATCCTAGTTTGCTCAAAGAAAAACTTCACATGTAATGTTCACCAAAATGCCTAATTTTAATATTTTTACCTCTAAGATATATTAATACTTCCATAAGCAAATTACTACTTTTTGTATAGTTGGATACTGAACATGGAATGAAAATATTTTCCAGATACTATTCATAAAATTATTTGTATTAATAACTTAATAGAGATGTTTAAATGGTAAACATGTACCAATTCAATATAAGTCAGAGTAAATCAATTTTTACAATGTATAATAGCATCATAGTTTCAGTTATACTTATTTAAGGAGTCACAAAACAAAATTGCATATGTATATCTATGTTTATATCAATATTCATGTCTATATCTAAGTATTCTGAATGTCATAAAGACACAAAAACACAAATCAGCAATTCAAAATTTTGCTGAACATCACAACAATATATAAGCAAAATCCTTAACTCTTTCTTTAAAAATATTAATTTAGTATGTTTAAAAGAGGGCAGGTCTGATATATTTGGGACCTAAGTTTTGTGCTGTGTCTGAATCGACTGCAGAGCCAACGCTGTTAGTGATTCCGTTTTCTGTTTCTTCTTCAGCTTCCTGGAATTTGACACTACATTTCTTTACCTTTAAAAGATGGCAGCTAACTATAATGCAACAAATCATCCTTTAATTTAATGAGGGACTTTGCTAGCTGCATTTTGGGAGAATGTAATGTACTTTTTCAGCTACCACATCTGAACTATCAGGAAGGAAAAGCTTAGTAACCAACTTAAGAGAATTTCTTTTTTTTAAAGACTCTTCCACATCGCAGAGTACTAACCACTATGGGATAAAACAGGACTCGCTGAACATAGCAGACAATGAGGACTACTGAGAACTCAAGAACAATCGCAGTGGGTTTTTGATCCTACTGCACGTACTGGCTTTGAGGGAGCCTAGACAGTTTGGAAGCTCACCTTACTGGAACTGGATGGAGGTGGGTAGTCCTTGGACTTCCACAGGTTAGGGAACCCTGATTGCTCTTGGAGCTGATGAGGGAGGGGGACTTGATCGGGGGAGGGGGAGGAAAATGGGAAGGGGTGGCGGATAGGAGGCAGAAATCTTTAATAAATAAATAAAAAAATAAAATAAAGACTCTTCCAAGTTATAGCAATAACTTGTTAGTCTTCACAATCTGGCCCTGTTTCCTTCCACTACATAAATTGTTGAATCCATGTCAGGTGTTACACCCTGTTTTGTGCTCTATATGATATAATTTATACTGTTAACTGTATAAGGTATTTTAGTATTGATTATGTTTTGCAAAAGACAGGACTGAAGAGCAGAAAGGGTATGTGCCATTTCCAAGTTTATACAAAGGTGCATAACATTGCCTTGAATGTCAGTTTATCTGACCCAATAACATTCTCTTTCAGAGATAGTTATTATATTTTACAAAGCAATCAATGCAATAAAGGCGTTTGGTGTCTCGGTCATTGCCTAGGAACCGAATTTTAATTCAGGAATTATTATAGTTGATATTTTAAAAAAACATTTTCAGTATGTAATTAAAACTAAGTTTGGAAATTTGACTGTAGTGCTGAGTGTGGTGGCTTAAGGCTATGGCTTCTGGACTCGAGAAGCTGAAACAAGAGGGTCACTGCAAGTTTGAAGCCAGTTTAGGTCAGTTCTAGACCTGAATACACTACTAAATGAGATTATGTCCTAAACAATACCATGTGAGAAAGGTTAGACAAGTTGATTATAAGCACGTATTAATCAGAGTAATTTTGTTGTTGTAACCTTTTCCCAATCTCTTCCAGTGAAAATCATTCTTACCCTGCTGTCCTTTACACAGTGATGATCAGGTAAAAAAATAATAAAAGATTGGGTGTTGAGAAAGTTTCTGTTGTGTGCCTGGGAGGAGGTGAATACCTGGGAGTACCTAGGGGCAGCTTATGGAGACTGAGGAAGTAGCGAACATAAGAAGCCTCAGGAAACCTCTGACACTTCCGAGAGCCACCAAGTGGAGCAACTGCTGGAGAAAACTCCTCAGCCTGGTTGAGCTGCAGGAAGTCCTCCATGGAGGACCAGGGATGGAGCTTTTGTAAGTCATTATCCACAATGAATGAGGCAGGCAGTGGTTCTGGTCCCACGCTACTCCAAGAAGGAAGTGAGCAACTCCTGTCGAGAGTAGACAGGGTACTTTATTATCAATTTAGTATTAACAGTCTTAAATGGGTGAAACTACTGTGGACAGATTGCTATGTGAAGCATTGACAATATGAACACAACAGGTTTGGATTTTAATAGCACATGCTGGCCCGGACCCCTAACAAGTTTAAAAGGTAGTGCACTTCCTTGTGTTACAGCTCAGAAGTTCTGAGATGGCTTTGAAGTGGCAAACATGTCCAATCTTTTGGTGAAAGTCTGTGGGCACCTGATGGGTGTAGCAGGAACAGCAAGCTTTTTGTCTCTGGTAGATCTCAAAGGCTGGCATGTTATGTCTATGGGGGCAGTGGAATTTGGGTGTAAGACTTAGCTGTAGCCCAGCTGAATGTTAAGGCAGAAAAAAGTCCCGATGCTTGCACCCACTGGTCAAATTCCCAAGTCTTCTCCAGAAAGACTTAAGTACAGAGGACCTCCAATGAGAACACATATGAGAACCTCCAATGAGTCTGTCTAGGTGAGTGTTGATAATCTTCCTTCTCTTCCTCCCCACAGCTTCTACAGCAGCTCTGACCCTGAAGCTACAGACGATCAGAATGTAAAGAGGTACCGGGGCGTCATCCTGGCCCTGATAGGCTGAGTGTATGTATGCACATACATTAAAAAATAGTACCAATCAAAAAAAGAGGTGCCTAACCTGGTCAGGAAGGAGAAGAACACTGAGCCACAAGTTCACAATCAGGTCCACAGCCTCTGTCTCTTCAGAGGAAAGTAAGAAAGTTTCTGTTTGTTCTCAGTTGCTGAATGGAAAAAAAGGAATTAAAGAAAAGGAAGGACTTGACTGCTCTTAGACATGGTGGAGGAGAAAGTTTATTGTAGATAAAAGGAAGAACATAGCCAGAGGTAGGATATCTAGAGAGTCCAGGATGAATGTGGCACATGACTTTAATTTCAGTCCAAGGAAGTCAATGGGAGGCAGATTTTTGTGAGTTCGAAGCCAGCCTAACCTATAAGGCAAATTCTAGGACAGCCAGGACTGCTATGCAGAGAAACTCAGTCTCAAACAAACACACAGATGAAAATTATCATCATACAAAAATCCATACCAACATAAAATCATTTGGAGTCCTGTTGTTTCCTTAGTCTAAAAGGAAAAGCAGAACACTCAGTAGGACTGAAAAGTTGTGTATGTAGGTGTTCGTTATTTGTTTTATACTGTGTAGTCCTCTTAAGATGGTGAGATCATATGGCATGTACCCTTTAACCTTAGTAAATATGGCTTCCAACATATGGTTATTATTTAGAATATATATATTTTATGTCTCTATTTTTAAATAAGAGTTGGTTCCTAGTTACATATACAGTATATCTAAACAAGAGTTGAATCACATATATAAGATTAACTATGCATAGATTTTTTGATTATAGTCTTTTGTTCTAAGTTTTAAGCCAAATTTTATTACGGATTTTATTGATTTTCTTTAACCATACCCAATGGATTTACAGATCCTGAGATAGAGTTTACAGTATAGTCTTAAGCGATTTTCTTTTTTGAAAACAGAGAGCAAAGAAACAATAGAGATAAAAGATTTTTAAGAGTTGAAGGTTGAGATAACAGACTTTTGGAAGGGCAGAGCAGAGCTCGTGTGGATAAAGAGATGTGGGGACCATTTGTTGTGCAGTGGTAGTTGCTACAGTTTGTGAAAATTTGGAAATCAAGTGAACCAGCTATGGCCATTGATCTGTACTGAGGCCAGGCTGTTTGTACTCTGAGAAGGAAAGAGAATGGTTGTGAAACCCACTGGAAGGAAATTCTATAAGCTCCAAGAGGGAGCTGAGAGATTGCACAGTGGCCCAGACTGAATCAGCCTTAGAAAAGCTGCAGAAGGAACTCGACCTAAGGCAGCAGAGGCTAAGGGAGAGAGAACAGACAGCCCTGAGAAAGGGGAGGGATGCTTAGGAGGAAGCTGAGAGATGAAGCTGTAGGACTGCAGGCAGGACTGCAGTGCTGAAGGGAAGGAGAGAGAAAGTTAATTGAGCTGAGGTGGATGAAGTAGTATTGTGAGGAGAATTTCCATTGGGGCATTCCCAAGCAGAATGGGGAAGCTTGTCAGAGAGAAAAATGTTCCAAATCACAATGGAAAGGTATCCCTTGTCCTTGTGATTGGAGACCACTGAGGGGAGAAGAGAGTCCTTACACTGGCGTGGCTTTTGTAGTAACAGTAAACAAAGCAGGCAGCTCAGGATGACACCCAGTAGAGGAGAGGGGAGAAGAAAAATAATGGGGAGATATCTACATGGGTGTGGTAGGCCAGAGGCATGGCAGGCTGCAGGAGTCAAAGAAACACACAGAATATAGAGGTGCCCACGTTGAGGGCATAGCAGGCCAGAGCCCAGAGAGACATCTAAAAGAGTAGAGGAGAGACAAATGGGTAGAAAACAGGTTGGTAAAAGCAGCAGCTGAAGAATCAGACTCTAGAATTTGGAATCCAATTTTTTTTCAGTAGCAGAAGCCAGCAGAAACAAATGATCTATACATACTTTAGGAGAGTCAAATTAGCAGTTTGGTTTGGAGAGGCCAAGTTCCTTGGAAGAGAACTCATTAATGCCATTCCCGTGGTTTCAGCAGCAAATGATTGAATATACATAAAAATAAAAACAGAAGGACAGGACTGCTCCTAGGTATGGTGGAGGAGAAAGTTTATTGTAGATAAAAGGAAAAGCATAGTCAGAGGCAGGGACATCTGGGTGAGTCCAGAGGGAGCATGGCCAGACTGAGCTGGACTGTGTGAGAAGAGATGGGAGGGGAGAGAAACCATTAACCATGACGGGTAGCCTGGACCAAGACATTGTGCAAGAGACTGGCATAGCCAAAATGATTGTAGTGTAGTGTAGTGATTGGCTAGAAGAGCTGGGAGGAGGAAAACCTAGCCAAATATCTGGATTGTAGAGTTCAGGGCAGGAGGCAGCAGGGCCCTGTGACAGAGGGATGCCCAGAAAACCTGGTGACCAGCTGTGCTTTGATATGTTAAAGGTGCAATAGTGGCTCACACACCTTGGCAGTAACCAATAGCTCTTTAATTGGACATAAGACCAGCTCTAAAAGAGGGAAATCATGACTGGTACAGAAACCTAACCAACAACCAAGGGCTACTGAAGTCACCGATCTTGGAGGAGAAACCTACAAAACATCACTCTACTAAACCAGCATAATACATAGCTACAGAATAAATATTCATCCTTATGCCTGAAGGGAAGTGTGGTCTTCACTCTTTCATCAAGGAAACTTCTCTTTGCAATGGGCAGAAACAAATACTGTACACTACAGCCAATCAAAACGTAGAGGTGTGGAGCCCAGTCAGAATGGATACATCTAGAAAACAGCTCCTTAACCTAAATCTTAGGGAACATTGTGGAAAAAGGGAGTGGAAGGCTTGTTAAAGCCACAGGATCAGGGAGTATTTTTTAGTGAGATTGTGTCTTTGATTAATGTCAGAAGCTTCACTCATAAACTAGCAATAACCTGATTGTGCAAATGTGAGCTGAACAAGGGCAATAATCAACACACTAAGTGAATAGGGGTGGGGTGGAGAAGACCACAAGGTTTCACCCCTGCACAAAGAAGACTGCTGAGAGCTGGAGAAATGGTCTTCCTCAAGGAAGAGCACATCAATTGGTGATCCAATACCAAATATGTAATGTTGAAAACATGGATATAAGTAACATGATGCAAAATGAGCAGGTAATACCTATAAATTTAATTAATTAATAAATGTAATTAATGTATATGTATATACATTTACACATGTGACAATAATTAAGAAAAAAGATGCCATTAATTTTAAATGAGAGTAAAGAGTGGTGTGTTAGAGGGTTTGGAAGTAGAAAATATGGAGCAATTGATGTATTTATAACTGTAAAAAGGTAAAGGTTGATTCCCAATTTTCTGAAGAACCAACATTTTGATTGGCAGTTCCTCAGAAAATTGGGAATCGATCTACCTCAAGGTGCAACTATATCACTGGAGGGCATAGACCCAAAAGGCACACTCTCTTACTGCAACTACAGTTGTTCAACTATGTTCACAGTGATTTATTTATAAGAGCCAGAAACTGGAAACAACCTAACTGTCCTTAAATTAAAGAATAGATAAAGAAAATGTGGTACATTAACACAATGGAGTATTTACTACTCAGAAGTTTAAAAAAAATGACATCATGAAATTTGCAAACAAATAGATGGAACTAGGAAAAATATCATCCTGAGTGAGATAACCCAGATCAAGAAAGACAAACATGGTACGCACTCACTTTAAGTGGATATTAGCTGCTAAGTGAATGAAAATCATGACACAATCCACAAACCCAGAGAGGCTAAGTAACAAGGAGGCCTGTTGTGGAGGGAATACATCTCCCTGGGAAGGGGAAATAGAATAGGTTTTCCCTGTGAAATGGAAGAAGGTGGCATGGGAATTGGAGGGACCAGGCTGGGGGAGGGATGATAGGAAATGGAGTGCATTTGGAGGTAATGCGGAAAACTAATACAGAAGAGGCTGCGTGGTATCTACAATGGTGACCCTATCCAGGACTCCTATTAAATGGAGCATATGGAAACTGAACTACCCATCTTCTGTAACCAGGCAAGGCTTCCAGAGGTCAGTTTGGGAGCCCAACCCAGTCACAAGCCTTAGACCTACAATTTATACTAACTGCAAGATATGCAATGGTGGCTCAGAGCTTGTGGGAGAGACCATCCAATGACTGGTATATCATGAGACACACACAATAAGAGAGCCTTAGCCTAGCACTGCCTAAAGACCAGGAGCTGGAGATGGGGGGGGGGGGGGTTAGTCCAGGATAGAGCCAAACATGACTGACAAAATAAATAAATAAGTCAATAAATGAATAAATGGAATTATTCCTAATGATGCTCTACCATATTCATGACTTAGGGCCTAGCCAGGCTGTCATCAGAGAGGCTGTCTCAAGCAGCTAATGGGAGCAGATTCATAGACACACAGCCAAACATTAACCAGAGAGTCCAGGTTGGAGTTCTCCACCAGGCTCCTTAAAGCTCTGGGGAACCCCATAGATGAGGGAGAGGAGGAATTGTAGAAGATGGAGGGGTCAAAGACATTGGAAGAGCAGGACCAGGGGAATCAACTAAGCAGGGCTAATGGGGGTGTATGGAGACCAAACTGTAATTGCGAGCCTGTATGGGTCTGTGCTAGGTCTTCTGCATATATTAATGGTTGTTGGTATGGTATCTTGGGGAGGGGTTCCTGATATTGGGAGTAGGGGTGCCCCTGTCTCTTCTGCTTGTTCTTGGACCCTTTTTCTTCTAATGGGTTGTCACACCCAACCTTGATGTAAGGCTCTGTACCTAGTCTTATTGTATCTTTTCCCATGTTCAGTAGATGTCCCTTGGAGGAAATAGAGGTGGGAAGAAGTGGATCGAGGGAAGAGGTTGGAGGCACTGCTAGAAGGAGTGGTGGGAGGGGAAGCTGCTTTTGGACATATTGTAGGAGAGAAGAA
Organism: Microtus oregoni; assembly: GCF_018167655.1. NCBI lineage: Eukaryota > Metazoa > Chordata > Mammalia > Rodentia > Cricetidae > Microtus > Microtus oregoni. The sequence continues at coordinate 18,789,168 of NW_024543093.1, read as the reverse complement.
TATATAAAAAGTTTTAATAAATACATAAAATAAATTATTAATAAAAATGATTGTCGGTGTAGCAGCATTAGGAGGTGGGGTCTTTAGGAGTGGTTTACATCATTACCTAGATACTCATCCCTTTTTCCTAAGAAGGAATTGGTGCTGGTAAATGTAAGATGATTTCTTTGTCTCTTCTCTTTTCTTTGCATGTGCATCCTGGCATTGGAATATAGAAGATGTGTGCTATCCATGTATGCCATTTTACTGTGCTTTCCTTAGTTGAGATTAGCAGGTATCACTTTTACAAATTAAAGTTTTAAGTCTTTGTTTCTTTACAAAAAAGTTTCTGTTTTAAGTCTTTGTTTCTCATCCACCTTGATCCACTGAATAACTCCCACCAGCTCTCAAGCAAATTAAACTCAGTGGACCACACAGGAAAAGAAGGTAGGAAGGGAGACTCATTGAGAAGAGTACCAATGAGAAAGTAAAGGGATAAGAGAGGAAAATGGGACATGAAAATTACCAAAATTAATTATATAAGCATATTAAACTTTCAAATAATAAAAAAGAAAAAATGCCTATGACAAAATGAAGAAAAAAATGTAGCTATTGCTCTAAAAGGGAAATTTCTAGGAATGCTTTGTATACCTAGGAAGTCTGTCAGCTCCACATTCCAACATCACATGTAAATTTCATATCTCTGCATCACACTTTGGTAGTTCTTAAAGTATTTCTAACTTTATAAATAAATTCTAATACTATATCGTAATCCATTGCTAGTGGTCTATGGCTGATCTTGTACATTAGAGAATTGAGTGCTTTGCCTTAGCAAATGTGAATCCTCAGATCCATTACCTTATACAAGTATAATTATTTTAAAATAGAGAATAGAATAAAGAATAAATAAGAGAAAAGGCCAGTGATAATTATCTTTGATATTATTATACAATAATTGGTTGGGTCATAACAAATTGTGCCCTAAAAAAATCAAATTCAATCCACAAGTACACGTTTTTCCTGTTCTGACTGTTCAAATGACACAGAGAGAGAGAAAGAAAGATACATATGTATCACTCTATTGTTGTCAGAAACACAACAATATTATATTTTGCCAAATAATACCATAGAATTCTTTCCTCTTGAAGGGAAAATAATTAACACATCTCTCACTGGCAATCATAAACTAAATGTGACTAAGCTTAGCAAGGAAGACAGGCCAAAAGCATAGAAGAGCTGAAAAGTAGACCTTTCTGTGTGACAAGCAGTTAATTTTTAAATACCATGGGAATTGCCTTAAAGACAGTTAAACATGTTATTTAATGAACATAAAAAACACTTTGTCAAATCATAAACTTATTTATATAATAGAGAGAGTTTCAGTGCCACATTTAGACGATCCAACTAGACATACGATTCCCTTAAGTAGAACCTAATTCTGTGAAGGTCAGGAGAGGTGAGAAGTTACAGAACAGTTTAAAGTTAGGAGATGTTAGACCGCGATGCTTAAGTAAAGAATCAGTCTGCATTACCTCACTCAGGATAGTGTTTTCTATTTCTGTCCATTTGTATGCAGAATTCAAGAAGTCATTGCTTTTTACAGCTGAGTAGTACTCTAATATGTATATATTTTATATTTGCTTCATCCATTCTTCCATTGAAGGACATCTCGGTTGTTTCCAGGTTCTGGCTATTACAAACAATGCTGCTATGAACATAGTTGAGCATATACTTTTATTGTATGATAGGGCATCTCTTGGGTATATTCCCAAGAGTGGTATTGCTGGGTCCAGGGGTAGGTTGATCCCAAATTTCCTGAGAAACCGCCACACTGCTTTCGAAAGTGGTTGCACAAGATTGCATTCCCACCAGCAATGGATGACTGTACCCCTTTCTCCATATCCTCTCCAGCAAAGGCTATCATTGGTGTTTTTTATTTTAGCCATTCTGACAGGTGTAAGATGGTATATTAAAGTTGTCTTGATTTGCATTTCCCTGATCGCTAAGGAAGTTGAGCATGATCTTAAGTGTCTTTTGGCCATTTGAACTTCTGTTGAGAATTCTCTGTTCAGCTCAGTGACCCATTTTATAATTGGGTTGACCTTTTACGGTTTAGTTTCTTGAGTTCTTTATATATTTTGGAGATCAGACCTTTGTCAGTTGCGGGGTTGTTGAAGATCTCCCAGTCAGTGGGTTGCCTTTTTGTCTTAGTGACAGTGTCCTTTGCTTTACAGAAGCTTCTCAGTCTCAGGAGGTCCCCAAAAAGAGGAACATGGGATGTACTCACTCATATTTGGTTTCTAGCCATAAATAAAGGACATTGAGCCAATAATTCGTGATCCTAGAGAAGCTAAATAAGAAGGTGAACCCAAAGAAAAACATATAGGCATCCTCCTGGATATTAACCTTCATCAGGCGATGAAAGGAGACAGTGACAGAGACCCACATTGGAGCACCGGACTGAAATCTTAAGGTCCAAATCAGGAGCAGATGGAGAGGGAGCACGAGCAAGGAAATCAGGACCGCGAGGGGTGCAACCACACACTGAGACAATGGGATGTTCTATCGGGAACTCACCAAGGCCAGCTGGCCTGGGTCTGAAAAGACATGGGATAAAACCGGACTCGCTGAACATAGCAGACAATGAAGACTACTGAGAACTCAAGAACAATGCAAATGGCTTTTTGATCCTACTGCACATACTGGCTTTGTGGGAGCCTAGACAGTTTGGATGCTCACCTTTCTAGAACTGGATGGAGGTGGGTGGTCCTTGGACTTCCCACAGGTCAGGGAACCCTGATTGCTCTTTGGGCTGACGAAGGAGGGGGACTTGATTGGGGGAGGGGGAGGGAAATGGGAGGCGGTGGACGGGGAGGAGGCAGAAATCTTTAATAAATGAATAAATAAAAAGAAAACAATACAAGAGCTAATGAAAAAAAGGTAGGAAAGTTAAGAAAAAAAAAAAAGAATCAGTCTGCATAATATAAACATCCAGAGAGAATCAGCAAGGGCTGATGTAGAAGCTTTAGCTAGATGTCTTCATCTAACTACAATAACTGATGATGGTGGCCATGCTAATCAGTAGATTTTCACTATAGGGAAAAGACTTCATATTTAAAGCAGAGGCTCTTTTTGACCTTCACAGCCAAAGCCTAGTTCTAAGCCTTCACAGAACAAGCAAACTTTCTCATTAGGGTTTCATGCAGCTAATGGCTTCAGGTTGAAGCCAATACCCATTAACCATCTGCAAACGCTAATGCTTTAGAGAATTGTGCAGTGTATTCAGTCTGTGTTCTGGAAATAAAATAACAAAAAGTGGATGACTGTATGTACATGATTGTACATATAACAAGAGTAATTTAATATCTTAAATTAACTATTCAAATGTGTTCTTCAGAAAAACTCATGTCCTTTTGAAATAGTATAGCTCATCCCCAAAGCTCTGAAAACATGCATCAGAATTAATTTGAATTTTATACCTGATCATACGACATATATTCAGCATCCATGTAATAGGAAATAGTTCACTCATCTTACTGCTTAGGAAACACCTTTCATAAATTTACAGACAGTGATTTCTCTGATGGATTGAGGCTAAAGAAAATTCAAAACCTTATGTAAAGGACTTAGCAATCTAGATGCCATTTAAAGGGCATATGCTTTTAATCTCAGCACTCAGGAGGCAGAGGCAGGTGGATCTCTTTGAGTTGAAGGCCCACTTAGGCTACAGAGTTAGGTCCAGGACAGCCAGGGATACACAGAGAAATCCTGTCTTAAAGTAAGATATAGATAGATAGATTGATAGATAGATAGATAGATAGATAGATAGATTGATAGATAGATAGATAGTAGTTTAGGGTTTCTAATGCATGACACAGGCACAAAATATGAACAGTAATAGAAGTTTTGAATAAATTAAGTCCAATTCTCATGTGTGATTCTGAGGGATCTGAGGGATCTGTGACTTCAGTGAAGGGTTTGGCATTTAAAAAGAAGTAGAGTTAGAAGCAGAGCCTGCAGTTCTGTTTAAATTACTCTAAACTTATGTTTCCTGTGGATGGGCAAGGAATGGTTCCTTAAGATGAAATGCTGATGATGATGTCAGCCACACTGATAAAATGGCCATGGAAGACTCAGAACACTGTATGGACCTGGTTGCTAAAGTAGGGCAGAAAAGACGGTTGCCTCCAATTTCGAAGAAAGTTCTACTGGGGGAGGAATGCTGCCGGATAGTATCATATGAAACAGTGGAGTCTTCTCTGAAGAGTCCATCAATGCAGCAAACTTTGTTGCACTTATTTTACCAAACTGCCCCAAACACCTAAACCTTTTGCAGCTACCACTCTGAGGCAATAGTCAGCATCAAGATGAGACCTCCACCAGCAAAAGATTGCAGTTTGCTGAAGGCATAGATGTTCAATAGTGTTCTTTCAAAAATAAAATATTGAATAGTACACATTATTTATATATGAAATGATCACATATAGTCACTATACCTAACTAACTTCATGAATTGAGTTTAAAATAATGTGAATATAACTTTTATATGCTCCGAGAAACAACAACAAAAAATGTAGTGGTACTGGAGCACTGTCTGAGCTCCCAAGGTCCCAATGAGTAGCGGAAGGAGGGAGAAGATGAGCAAGGAAGTCAGGACCACGAGGGGCGCACCCACCCACTGAGACAAGGGGGCTGATCTAGTGGGAGCTCACCAAGGACAGCTGGACTGTGACTGAAAAAGCTTGGGATAAAACCGGACTCTCTGAACATGGCGAACAATGAGGGCTGATGGGAAGCCAAGGACAATGGCACGGGGTTTTGATCCTACTTCATGTTCTGGCGTTGTGGGAGCCTAGCCAGTTTGGATGTTCACCTTCCTAGACTTGGACTGAGCGGGGCGGACCTTGGACTTTCCACAGGGCAGGGAACCCTTACTACTTTATGGACTGGAGAGGGAGGGGGAGAGGAGTTTGGGGGAGGGAGAGAAGGGTGGGAGAAGGGGAGGGAAATGGGAGGTTGGGAGGAGGCGGATACTTTTTTTTTTCCTTTTCTCAAGAAAAAAAAAAGGAAAAAAAAGAAAAAATGTAGTGGTTTGGAAATGACCCTGGTTATAATTATGTAATTTTCTCTCCATTTAGATGTATAAATGTATTTATACATGTCCATGTACCAAATACATACTTATTCACTCATACTACATGAAAATAGCAGGCTCACTAAAACAACACAGTCACATATTAGGGATCATCTGTTTCTTACGAAACTTTGCATGTTGGACAGCCTCCCTCAAAACTTACTTTGTGGAACCCAACATCTGCTCATTCATCGTAGAAATGTCTGTTAAGGTAATAGTCTCCATAAATGTTCATATGGCTTTACAAATTAAAAAAGCTAAAAGAGTATACACACACAACGTAGTTTTACTGGAGAATCCAATGCATCGCATGCTCAGGTGCTGAAGTACTCACTCTGTCATACCAGTTCCATCAGGGGCCCTGAATAAATTCCAGGGTTCCCTTTACTTCCACTGTAAAATTATCAGAATGCGTTCTGGACCCTCAGAGGTCTCTGGTTCCGGCCTCCATTCTTTGATGTGTTTTTCTAAGAGGTGTATATGGAGCAGACAATTTGGGGGTGAATTTATTCTATCGTGCACATGATATTTACCTATAAATAATACAACTATTTTTGTCACTGAGTTGGGTAAGTGTATGAACAAACACAATTTTGACAGGTCCGAAGATGTTTCTGTTGACTCTTTAATTTTAGGTGATTATTGTAAATAGTTTTACCCAGATCTGATGGTGTCCAACCAGTTATTAAATCCGTATATTCTGTGCTTTTATACATGAGACAAACAGATTGATATAAATGGTTGCTTCTTTTGCAACAACAGCCTGCTGTGTCAGATTAAAGCTATAAATTCATCAGAGAATGGGAATCACAATTCTTCAAATTGATTCTGAAGGGCGACTAAAAGGTTAAAACACCAAGAGTATGCTTGACATTTTTTTACTTTATATTGACAAGGAAATGTGTACTTGCATAGAATGACCAGGTTGGAATACAGTTATTACATGATTCTGAATATGAATGTTTTAACCTGAAAATTATGTGCTCAGTGGTTTGTTTGTTTGTTGCATTATGGAACTGTGTCAGATTGTCAATCTGGCTTTTAGTATACCTTAAAAACACGATCCTTGGTGCCGCTGAAAATAACACTTCATACTTTTTTCCTCTTCTTATTCTTTTTTTTTTTAATGTGTAGCACAGGCTGGCCTCAAACTCATGATCCTCCTACCTCCACCTCTTTCAGCAAATCCTACCTGCATGTGCCACCACAACCCGCATTCTTGTTACTTTTGAAGGTACTTGGGTTTAGTTCTCAGTAACCGTGCAGTGGCTCACAACTGCCCATGACTCTAGTTCCAAGTGATCCAATACCTTCTTCTGTGCACATGGGATAAATAAACAAATATATGCATAAAATAAAATGTATAAATATTTTTTACATGTCCTTGAGCACATTTGGCTGTGAGCTTCTGATAGATTTCAGTTGTCATAGTCCTTGAGATGTGTGTAAGTCAAAAGTTATGAGAATTGGTCCTCCTAAAACTTATTTTATTCTATTATTTCTTTTTTTTAACTTTTTTTTATTGAGAAAAGAGAAAAAAAACAAATTTCCTCCTCCTCCCAGCCTCCCATTTCCCTCCCCCTCCTCCCACCCTTCTCCCCCTCCCCCCACTCCTCTCCCCCTCCCTCTCCAGCCCAAAGAGCAGTCAGATTTCCCTGCCCTGTGGTAAGTCCTAGGTCATCCTCCCTCCGTGCATTTCTAGGAAGGTGAACATCCAAACTGGCTAGGCTCCCACAAAGCCAGCACATTACGTAGGTTCAAAACGCCGTGCCATTGTCCTTGGGTTCTCATCAGCCCTCATTGTTGGCCATGCTCAGAGAGTCCAGTTTTATCCCATGCTTTTTCAGTCACAGTCCAGCTGGCCTTGGTGAGCTCCCAATAGATCAGCTCCACTGTCTCAGTGGGTGGGTGCTCCCCTCGTGGTCCCGACTTCTTTGCTCATGTTCTCCCTCCTTCTGCTCCTCATTGGGACCTTGGGAGCTCAGTCCAGTGCTCCAGTGTGGGTCTCTGTCTCTGTCTCCATCCATCCCCAGTTGAAGGTTCTTCTTACTTAGCTTCTTTGGGATCACCAAGTGTAGACTCCGTGACCCTTGTTTATGGCTAGAAACCAATTATGAGTGAGTACATCCCATGTTCATCTTTTTGGCTCTGGGATACCTCACTCATGATAGTGTTTTCTATTTCCATCCATTTGCATGCAAAATTCGAGAAGTCATTGTTTTTTACCGCAGCATAGTACTCTAATGTGTAGATATTCCACACTTTCTTCATCCATTCTTCCATTGAAGGGCATCTAGGTTGTTTCCAGGTTCTGGCTATTACAAATAATACTGCTATGAACATAGTTGAACAAATGCTCTTGTCATGTGATAGGGCATCTCTTGGGTATATTCCCAGGAGTGGTATTGCTGGGTCCAGGGGTAAGTTGATCCCGAATTTCTTGAGAAACCGAAACACCGATTTCCAAAGTGGTTGCACAAGATTGCATTCCCACCAGCAATGGATGAGTGTTCCCCTTCCTCCACAGCCTCTCCAGCAAAGGCTATCATTGGAGTTTTTTATTTTAGCCATTCTGACAGGTGTAAGATGATATCTCAAAGTTGTTTTGATTTGCATTTCCCTGATTGCTAAGGAGGTTGAGCATGACCTTAAGTGTCTTTTGGCCATTTGAACTTCCTCTGCTGAGAATTCTCTGTTCAGTTCAGTGCCCCATTTTTTAATTGGGTTAATTAGCATTTTAAAGTCTAGTTTCCTGAGTTCTCTATATATTTTGGAGATCAGACCTTTGTCTGTTGCGGGGTTGGTGAAGATCTTCTCCCAGTCAGTAGGTTGCCTATTTGTCTTGGTGACAGTGTCCTTTGCTTTACAGAAGCTTCTCAGTTTCAGGAGGTCCCATTTATTCAATGTTGCCCTTAAAGTCTGTGCTGTTGGGGTTACACATAGGAAGCGATCTCCTGTGCCCATCTCCTGTAGGGTACTTCCCACTTTCTCTTCTATCAGGTTCACTGTGTTCTGACTGATAGTGAGGTCTTTAATCCATTTGGACTTGAGTTTTGTGCATGGTGATAGATATGGGTCTATTTTCATTCTTCTACAGGTTGACATACAGTTATGCCAGCACCATTTGTTAAAAATGCTTTCTTTCTTCCATTGTATACTTTTGGCTCCTTTATCAAAAATGAGGTGTTCATAGGTTTGTGGGTTAAAATTTGGGTCTTCTATACGATTCCATTGGTAAACTTCTCTGTTTTTATGCCAGTACCACACTGTTTTCATCACTGTAGCTCTGTAATAGAGTTTGAAGTCAGGGATGGTAATGCCTCCAGACAATCCTTTATTGTATAGGATTGTTTTGGCTATCCTGGGTTTTTTGTTTTTCCATATAAAGTTGATTATTGTCCTCTCAAGATCTGTGAAGAATTTTGATGGGACCCTGATGGGGATTGCATTGAATCTATAAATTGCCTTTGGTAGAATTACCATTTTTACTATGTTGATCCTCCTAATCCAAGAGCAAGGAAGGTCCTTCCATTTTCTGGTATACTCCTCAATTTCTTTCTTCAATGCCTTAAAGTTCTTGTCAAATAGATCTTTCACTTCCTTGGTTAGAGTTACCCCAATATATTTTATGCTGTTTGTGGCTATTGTGAAAGGTGAAGCTTCTCTGATTTCCCTCTCTGCTTCCATATCCTTTGTGTATAAGAGGGCGACTGATTTTTTGGAGTTTATCTTGTATCCTGCCACATTACTAAAGGTGTTTATCAGCTGTAAAAGTTCTTTGGTGGAGTTTTTGGTGTCGCTTATGTACACTATCATTTCATCTGCAAATAACGAAAGTTTAACTTCTTCCTTTCCAATTCGAATCCCTTTGATCCCCTTATGTTGTCTTATTGCTATTGCTAGAACTTCAAGTACTATATTGAATAGGTATGGCGAGAGTGGACAGCCTTGTCGTGTTCCTGAGTTTAGTGGGATGGCTTTAAGTTTCTCTCCATTTAATTTAATGTTAGCTGTCGGCTTGCTGTATATAGCTTTTATTATATTTAGGTATGACCCTTGTATCCCTAATCTCTCCAATACTTTTATCATAAAGGGGTGTTGAATTTTGTCAAATGCTTTTTCAGCATCTAATGAAATGATCATATGGTTTTTTTCTTTCAGTTTATTTATATGCTGGATTACATTGATAGATTTTCGTATGTTGAGCCAGCCCTGCATCCCTGGGATGAAGCCTAGTTGATCATAATGGATAATTTTCCTAATGTGTTCTTGGATTCGGTTTGCCAGTATTTTGTTGAGGATTTTTGCATCGATGTTCATGAGTGAGATTGGTCTATAATTTTCTTTCTTGGTTGAGTCTTTGTGCGATTTTGGTATCAGAGTAACTGTAGCTTCATAAAACGAATTTGGCAATGACTCTTCTGTTTCTATATTGTGAAATACATTAAAGAGTATAGGTATTAGGTCTTCTTGGAAGTTCTGGTAGAATTCCGCATTGAAACCATCTGGTCCTGGGCTTTTTTTGGTAGGGAGGTTTTTGATAACCTCTTCTAATTCTTCGCGACTAACAGGTCTATTTAGATTGTTCACCTGGTCCTGGTTTAACTTTGGTATATGGTATTTATCTAAAAAAGTGTCCATTTCCTTTACATTTTCCAGTTTTGTGGCATACAGGCTTTTGTAGAAAGATCTAATGATTCTCTGAATTTCCTCTGTGTCTGTGGTTATGTCCCCCTTTTCATTTCTGATCTTATTAATTTGCAAATTCTCTCTCTGCCGTTTGATTAGTTTGGATAGGGGATTGTCAATCTTGTTGATTTTCTCCAGGAACCAGCTTTTTGTTTCATTGATTCTTTGGATTGTTTTCTGTGTTTCTATTTTGTTGATTTCAGCCCTCAGTTTGATTATTTCCAGTCTTCTACTCCTCCTAGGTGAGTCTGCTTCTTTTTTCTTTCTAGATTTTTCAGTTGGGCTGTTAAGTCTCCAATGTGAGCTTTCTCTGTTTTCTTTAAGTGGGCACTTAGTGCTATGAACTTTCCTCTTAGGACTGCTTTCATAGTGTCCCATAAGTTTAAGTATGTTATTTCTTTATTTTCATTGAATTCCAGGAAGACTTTAATTTCTTTCTTATTTTCTTCCTTAATCCAGGTATGGTTCAGTAGTTGACTATTCAGTTTCCATGAGTTTGTAAGCTTTTTGGGGGTAGCATTGTTGTTGAATTCTAACTTTAATCCATGGTGATCTGATAAGACACAGGTGGTTACTAATATTTTTTTGTAACTGTGGATGTTTGCTTTGTTACCGACTATGTGGTCGATTTTTGAGAAGGTTCCATGAGCTGTAGAGAAGAAGGTATATTCTTTCCTATTTGGGTGGAATGTTCTATAGATGTCTGTTAAGTCCATTTGATTCATTACCTCCATTAATTCTCTTATTTCTCTGTTAGGTTTCTGTCTGTTTGACCTGTCCATTGGTGAGAGAGGAGTGTTGAAGTCTCCTACTATTAGTGTGTGTGGTTTGATGGCTGCCTTGAGGTTTAGCAATGTTTCTTTTATGTACGTGGGTGGTTTTAAATTAGGGGCATAGATGTTCAGAATTGAGACTTCATCCTGCTGAACTGTTCCTGTTATGAGTATAAAATGCCCCTCTCCATCTCTTCTGATTGATTTAAGTTTGAAGTCAACTTTGTTAGAGATTAGTATGGCCACACCTGCTTGTTTCTTAGGTCCATTTGCTTGATAAGCCTTTTCCCAGCCCTTTACTCTGAGTAGGTGCCTGTCTTTGTGGTTGAGGTGGGTTTCTTGTAAACAGCAGAATGTTGGATCCTGTTTTCGTATCCAATCTCTTAGCCTGTGCCTTTTAATAGGTGAGTTGAGTCCATTGACATTAAGTGATATTAATGACCAGTGGATGTTAACTCCGGTCATTTTTTTAGTCGTAGAGTTTGTGTGTTTCCCTTCTTTGATTTGTGTTGGTGAAGGGTCTCTAGATGTCTGAGTTATTGTGGTTATTGTTGGACTCCTTGGTTAGTGATTTTCCTTCTATTACTTTCTGTAAGGCTGGATTTGTGGCTGCGTATTGTTTGAATTTGTTTTTATCCTGGAAAACTTTATTTTCTCCATTTATAGTGAATGAAAGCTTGGCTGGGTATAGTAATCTGGGCTTGCATCCATGGTCTCTTAGTTTCTGAAGTACATCTATCCAGGACCTTCTGGCTTTCATGGTTTCCATGGAGAAGTCAGGTGTAAGTCTGATAGGTTTACCTTTATAAGTAATTTGGCCTTTTTCCTTTGCGGCTCTTAATATTCTTTCCTTATTCTGTATGCTTTGTCTTTTGATAATTATATGGCGAGTGGATGTTCTTTTTTGATCCAGCCTATTCGGTGTTCTGTATGCTTCTTGAACCTTCATAGGTATATTTCTTTAGGTTGGGAAAATTTTCTTCTATAATTTTATTAAATATATTTTCTGGACCATTGAGCTGCACTTCTTCTCCTTCTTCTACTCCTATTATTCTTAGGTTTGGTCTTTTTATTGTGTCCCATATTTCCTGAATATTTTGTGATGAGAGTTTGTTGGACTTGCTGTTTTCTTTGATCAGAGTGTTTATTTTCTCTATGGTATCTTCAGAATCTGAGATTCTTTCTTCTATCTCTTGTATTCTGTTGGTTATGCTTGTTTCTGTAGACTCTGTTTGTTTACTTAAATTTTCCATGTCCAGCCAGCCCTCTGTTTGTGTTTTCTTCTTTGCCTCCATTTCAGTTTTCACGTCTTGCATCGTTTCCATTATCTGTTTGATTGTTTTTCCTTGGTTTTCTAGGGTATCATTCACTGATTTATTCAGTTCTTCAAACTTTCTGTTATATTTCTCATCCATTTCTATAAGGGCATTTTTTACATGCTGTTTAAGGGCGTCAATCACTTTCATGAAGTCAACCTTTCCTACTTCTTCTTGATTAAGGTGTTCATGTCCTCCCGTTGTGAGGTCCCTGGTTTCTGGTGGCTTCATGTTGCTTTTCAGCTTGTTGGGCGAATTCTTGCCTTGGCGTCTACCCATCTCTTCTTCCAAATGCTCCCTTATGGATCTTCTTTACCGGATCAGGTCTCCTTGCCTACCCAATGCTGGATCTCCCCAACGTTGTCTCTCCCCAATGCTGGGTCTCCCCAAGGCTGGGTCTCCTTGCGCCGAGAGATCAGGCCTCCTTGCTGATGGGCAGGTGGCAAACAAAGCACCTACCCTGCTTGGTGCAGGCAGGCCAAAGAAACAAAGGAACTCCCGCCCGCTTGGGTGCCCCGATGATTCGGACCCAGTGCCCAGACTGGCTGGGCTGGGTGATGTTATTTGCAGAAAGAGGACAGTGGGGCCGATGTGGGGAGGGTTCTGGATGGGAGCTGGGTGGGCTAGGAAGAAAGAGGAGGTATGCAGGGAGTGGGGGCCCTGCCGAGAGCTCAAGAAGGATAGGGGGCCAAGGAAGCTCTGAACTCCCCTTCCCGGGCTGGCGCCGCAGTGTCAGAAACTCACCCCAACGCTGGGTCTCCTGGCGCCGAGAGATCAGGCCTCCGTGCTGGTGGGCAGGTCGCAAACAAAGCGCCTCCTATTATTTCTTCTTAGGAGTCATAAAATGAAGTTTGAGAAATCTTGAAGGACTGGAAAGGATAACTATGTGTCGATGGCAAACGTGGTGTTTTCGTCTACTTTGAACATGACCATGCATCTCTTTAGGATAATGGTTGCTAGCTTTAATTGCTAAGCAAAAGTAGTTTTTTTTTTACTACTTTATGAATACTTGTACCTTTGATTAATTGTGGCTTTTTTCTTTCAGTGAATGTAAACTTTCTTACATAAAGTTAGAGTTTCTCCCAGATACACTCTGCATCTTGACCCACTTATATGCTGTGGATGCTTTGTTTTAGAGTGAGGGAGGTCTGATCATAATCTAACAATGCCTCTGTGGACCTGCTAGAACCCTGAAGGATATTGCCTTTCACAGTTACTCTGGTATAGAGGACAATTTCCTGTACTGGGTGGAGGGCTTGAATATTTCCTTAAATAGACTCTATCTTCTTTTGGGCTCTCTTTTCACTCCTGTAAGTAACTGCTGAAGCTCTTCCTATTCTGTTGAAAGCCAACACCAACTGACCATTTGCTTTACTGGAAGCTCTTCTAGTTTGTTGAATTCTGAAGTCCTGGTTATTTCTTTGACAAGACTTTGTTTCAAGGCATCATCAGTCCAAACACACTGTCAAACACCAGCATAGAAGGCATCAATGATAAAATGAGATTTCAGTTTCAGTTTCTTGCAAATTATTAATAATGGTAAATATTAAAATGTTGGAAAGAATAAAGACACACAGATGATTGTGAGGAAGAAGAACATTTTTATTGATGCATGTAACTTAAGAAAGTCTTGAAGGAATTTTCAAAAATTATTTGAGTTGGTTGTCAAAAAATCTCTAGTGTTATTTCACTGAAATGGACTTAAAACTCAATAAATAGAAAATTCAGAACACATTGAGTTTAGAAATCTTTGTTCAGTAGGACAGGTCAGATAGACACCTCTCCCATGGACTCTGGTGAGATGGTTCAAAAGTCCTGTCTTACACAAAGCCACCATTGTGTAAACTTCTTGTGTAAATGCAATTCTGCTTTGAACCTAGGGATATCTTTCTCATTTCTAGTTGGACTAGAAATGGCATCTAGCAAAGATCGTTGGCAGACTTGGAAGTAAAGACATTCATTCAGGAAATCTTTAAATGGTAGCTATAGAGAGTCAGAACAGAAGGAAAAAACAGAAAGAGAAGAGGACTGTGCTGGATCACGAAGGTGTGATGCTGTAAGAACAGAGTCATGCTTTTGGAGTTGTTCTGTTTTCTGCTGCATTGAAGACTATGTCATTGGTTTTTGATAGGCAAAACATAGGGATACAGGAACAAGGTGTGGGCAAGATGGTCTATTCTTGAGAAGAAGATCCTTGTCAACATAAATTAATACATTCAGAAGAATAATTTTCTGAAGAATGAGTATTATATTTCTAAGAGAAATTCTGTAATCTCTGAATGCAATAACTTTCCTAGCTACTCTTTGATTTCATAATGAATAATATAGCGATAGGTTTCATATTTATAAAAGCTTTCAGCAGCAAGGATTTCTGATCTCCCTGTTTGTCTCTGCTCTCTCTCTCTCTTTCTCTGCCACGTGTGCGTGAGTGTGTGTGTGCGCGCGCACACACACACAGACTCTCAAAGAAGCTGTGCTCACACGCACACTCACACAGGCTTAACTAAGGATTGCTAAACTATTAGTACCAATAGATGAATTGAAATAACATGTACACTCTCTAAGACAAGACCAGTTTCCTACCAAATAACTAATGCTAGTTAGCTACTAAGAATTTAAAAAGAAACTTTAAAACATGATGTGGCAGCAGGTTTACAATCCCTGCACTCGAAGGGCTCAGGTGGGGAAATTAGACACTTCAGGGTCGTCTGAGCTACATAGATGACAATATTCTGTCTTAAAAAGCATGATCCACAGATGTAGCTCCACAATAACACACTTGCTGAGAATTTATAAGATTATGTGTTTAATTCCTAGCACCACATTAAAAAAATACTAAAATCATTCTGTACTTCAATCTATATATAATGAGTTTAGCAAACCTAAAAGGGGCTCAGAAAAAAACTACACATTTGGTACCAACTCAGCTAAGAAGGATATATGACATTGGCTAGTAATGGCAGCTGGACCACACAATTTCCCAGAAAATCTTGAGACACACAGTCCCAATAATATGCACACAAGAATAGAATATTTCATAAATGATAAATTAATTAATGAATTCTCTAATGCATTTTAAAATATTCTCTAAACACTTGCTGTTCTCTTTATATTTTAAGGAGCAGACTGACCTACACAGCAATGCTGACTTCTTTGCCAAGGTCATGTAAGTCAGGGACTTCTGTCACATCATTATCATAAAGATAATCACCAGTTACAAGATGCAAAATTTGCTGTCACTGAAAGCAAAATGAAACAAAAAGGCGATAAGTGACCCTGAGCCCCAGAAAGTTTCAGTAGTCTCTGGTGACATCAGATTTCCCCCCAGGATTTAGAAAGAGGACACAAGTAGGTTTCATCTGAAATTGAAGGGACAGAGAATGCTCAGCTAACAGGTATCCCACGAGAGCTGCAGATACCAAGAACATTAAGAGAAGGTCTTCTGTGATTTTCCCAAGAATCAGAACCAGCTACCAGGGGTTCTCATTTTTACATCTCTCAAGCGGATGGTTCCGAAAGAAAATTTAGAACATCTACTTGTTTGGCAGAGCATCTTTATGCTGGAGTATTAACTCATACAAAAAAAGAAGAAAGGCTGCCACTGGCTTCAGTGAGAAGGATAAATCCATACCCTGCTTGAGACAGAACTGTGTCAGTTCCCATGTTCTTCTGAGGACAGCAAAGACGTATTGTAATAAGATTGGCAGGCTGGGCTGCATCCCGCCACCTGGCTAGCTTTACCCGAAATAATTACATGGAAACTGTATTCTTTTAAACACTGCTTGGCCCATTAGTTCCAGCCTCTTCTTGGCTAGCTCTTACATATTTACCTAACCCATTTCTAATAATCTGTGTAGCCCACGAGGTGGCTTACCAGGGAAGATCTTAACCTGTGGCTGTGTCGGGAGTGAAAGAATCATGGTGACTCCTTGACTCAGCTTCTTTCTCCCAGCATTCTGTTCTGTTTACTCCGCCTACCTAATTTTATGTCCTATTAAAGTGCCAAGACAGTCTCTTTATTTAACCAATGGAATTAACACAAAACAGAAGACTCTCCCCCATCAAAAACATGAGTGTCCATCTATTTTAAACTTTGTATGTTCACTGAGTCCTCCTATGAGGAAGACACTTATTTTTTTTTTCTATTTGAGAGAACTGGACAACTGAAATCTGTTAGTGGCTTACCATTGTGCCTAGGTCTATAGAGTTCATAGGTATGAGTGTCTGTATCATATCACATTGTCCTGGGTAGAGCAACCAGGAAGCCCCTACTAGATAACTCCTACTATGTTAAAGACTTGAGTACTATGAAGTTCTTTGAGTCAGTAAGAGTCTCAAGCTCACCCCTCTCCCTTACACAGGATCACATCCAGCCTCCACTCCTGCAAAGCCTGCTTAGATAAGTGAGAAAGGGACTCACTCTCAGGTTATGTGCCCAATAAGTAAGGGCATCAGTGTTCTGAAGAAGCTGATAACTTTTCTAAGCAATTTATCAGATCTTAATGAACTAACCTGTGCTCATTATTCTTCTACCAGAAATTTTGTCTGTAAATAGATATAACAAGCTATGACAAGCATATTAGAGGCCATAAAGTGCTTTTATAACTCCCCATCAGTTGGAATAACCAAAAATCTTATTTTGTCTACACTAATCCTAGTCCTTCTCTCCCATGAGACCTCTACATCCAAAGGCAATCCCAGGCCTATTATCTACAATTCGCACACTTAATGTAGGCCCTTTTATGGAGTATATGCACTTGGGTTTGAGACTGGAGGTGGAGTTTCATAAACTATATTCTGGAGTTCTTGATTGACCTTCCACAATCAAATTTTATTTTGGTTCTTTGTAATCTTAGAATCTTCTCATTATACACCACATTTTGCTTATTTGTTTTATTTAAGTATGTGCAGGTTAGTTTCTTTTGTTTAGAACTGAGTGTTCATTGAAGAGACAAGAGAGAGACTATTAACTAAAGAGAATTAGAATTTAAGCACTCCTCTTCCAGGGTAGAACTGGGGGTGTGTTAGATGACCTTCTGTAAACAAATTTACAATGCTGAAAGAATCCCTCAAAATAGAGGGGAAGAGAAAAATTAGAAAATTTTGGACAAGACTAGGTTAGTTGACCCTGCTATTGAGCTAAAGTGAGTTTTGTACTGTTCTCTGAAGTATGTGGACTGTTTTTCTTAAACCCACTCACAGAACCCAGAAAAATAAGAGACTAAAAATGAAAGAAGTACTTTTCTCTCAAAAGATGTTACTGAAAATTTGTGTCTCTTAGTCTAAGTAATAGCTCATCTTAACGAGCTATAAAATAGTGTCTTCCCATATTGACATAGAAGGGAGAGGAAGCAAAAGAATAGATGCTGAGCACTGAAAAGGGGAAGAAGGAAGGGAAGTAAGGTTGAAATATGAGGAGAGTGTAGTCATTCTCAAACTTACCCAGCTTACACACAGAAACAAGAAATCCCTTTATTCCATCAGTAGCGTAATAACACCAATGAGCCACAGCGTGTATCAGTCACTATTGCAGCCCAAACATACACACATTGAAGGAGTAATGCCAGATATCAAAATTTTAATATACCTAACCAACTGAATATCTAGTTCAATCACATAGTTGATTGTAGAATATCATTTATTTATCCTCACAATAGGGTGGTGTACTGAAACTGTACCCCACTCTCACTGCCGAGTATCATGACAAAGTACTACACGTATGTCATAAAAAGTTTGCTAGCCCAGGAAAATATCAAAAATCTAGCATTAAATGCCTAGTGTCTAGGCTGTCTTTGATCAGGGAAGATGGGGGAGAGATTGTATATCCTGAGTATGACAAGACTTCTGTACTCATAAACTCATGAACTCAAAAGAGTGGTGGCTGCCTACCAAAGACCAACATGAGATCACATCAATTAGCCTTCCAGAATAGAGTGGGAAGGGACTCGTTACACCCTACTCCTAGTTGAGGAGCTGTAGGTAGTTGATGGTTTCTGAGAGAAGAAGAATCAATTTCTTTAGTGTTCAGGCCCCTGGAAGGTCACCTGTTCTTCAGTAGGTGGCCCATACCCACCAGCATGCAGCTGACACAAACTGGACTCTGTGGATTACAAATAGGACAAAAAAAAAAACACCATAAAGTTGGGAGGAGAATGGGGATAAGGATGACTCTGGTGGGGTTTCAGGAAGATAAATATATTCCAAATTCATTGCATGCATGTTTTATATTCTCAAAGAATTAATGAAATAAATTTTCAGAAGTCTGATTCTTTTATGTGTTTTGCACCAATAAATAATCAGATGGACATAAATCAGAAACCTGCTACAGTGAGTCAAAATGAGTATCAGCCCAACAAAGAGGTCAATTGATGTGGGATTCCCCTCTGTATGTTTTGAATATGTTTTATTACCATTGGTTCATAAAGAAGCTACTTTGGTCTATGGCAGTGAAGATAGGGCTAGGTAGCAATACTGAATGCAGGGAGAAAGAAGGTGGAGTCAGAGAGATGCCATGTAGCTATCAAAGGAAAAAGACTCCAGAACCTTAACAGTGAGCTCCTTGGTCCTAGATGACTATTCAGAATTTTCCTTGGACTGAAAAACATTTAAGATTATTTGTCTAGGGGCTGGAGAGATGGCTCAGAGGTTAAGAGCATTGCATGCTCTTCCAAAGGTCCTGAGTTCAATTCCCAGCAACCACATGGTGGTTCACAACCATCTGTAATGAGGTCTGGTGCCCTCTCCTGGCCTGCAGGCATACACACAGACAGAATATTGTATACATAATAAATAAATAAAAAAAGATTATTTGTTTAAATTTGAAAACTTTGATGTAACCCATGCCATGCCCAAATACAACTTAAGTGTGATTTCTTTGTATATTTATGATAAATATTTATAGATAAGTATATTAATAGCTCAACTTTCAAATACTATTCAATAAATTTAGTAAATAGGTCACCTACTATAATAAGGAACACATGTTCTGGTTAGGACATGGCTACTTAGTTTATGGTCAAACACTAGTTCAAATCTTCCTGCAATTAACATGTAAAACAGTAAAATTGTCCCCCATGAATATTGCAATTTGTAATATCCAATAGTCCTGAATCAGAGAGTGTTGGCTGGTACTCTGTGATATAACAGCACGTTGCATGCCTCAACCAAGTTGCACTGAAGTCACATAAATTAACATGGAGAGGTTCTGAGAAAAGCAACCTGGACTCATTACATATTTGATTTTGAATTGATTTTGTGTCACTGTATGTTCAGAAACCTTTTACTGTTGACCATTTTTATGACTTTTATATTCAGTTACATGACCCATGTAAGGCTGTGACCCATATTTTAGGAGGCTGAGCCTATAATTTAATGTATAATGTTAAACTATTAAAAGGTTATATGTTACACATTTTTCTATTATTTTACTGTCATAACAATTTAGCTATACTTTAAGATTTTGATAGTGATTCATGGGTTAGTGATCCATGTATTATGATATGTGTGTGATAGTTTGTCATAACACTGGGCAGTGTTTTGTTCAGGAACTTCATGATGATGCTAGAAGTGTGTAGTCATTTTTATGCATGGTAGCTAAGAATTATATGTAGAGAGTCAAGGAGGTATTCAGGACCAAGATATTGACTCTAAAGATGTGTCTCATGTGATCTACCTTCTCTAGCTGGTCCCCACTTCCAATTTCCAGAAACTCCTCAAATGGCACTTCCAGTCAGCAATCAAACCCAAACTTCCTGTAACATTTCTGGGGGAAAGGGAACTATAGATTCCATGTCTGAAATTTTCAGTCTTGACACAAACACATGGACAATTTTTTAAGTGCATCATTTTCTCTCCACATAGAAACATCATATCAAGTTAATTTCTCTAGAGAACATGACTAATACATCCAACTACAAAGTGTACAATATAAATACATTGGAAACAAACTTTTATACATCTAACACTTTTGTTTGTTTGTTTGTTTGATTTTTAGAGACAGGGTTTCTCTGTGTAACCTCTCTCACTGTCCTGGAACTCATTTTGTAAACCGGGGTGCCCTAGAACTCACAGAGATCCACCTGCCTCAGCCTCCCAAGTGCTGGGATTAACGACATACACCATCATCGCCAGGCACATCAAACACTACCAATAAGTTGTACGAAATTTAAAATGAAATCTTCTTCCTACCAGCTCTTGTTTGTTGGAGTCTGTGACTAATTGAGATACATAGATAACGTATGATAACCTACTATTCTCTCTTAGTTTGTCATCATTGATTTATTCTTCAGCTCTTAAAAAAATGCAGTACATGTTTCCAGACTACTTTAGCATACTTTTTTCTTCTGCTTAAGGTTGACAAATTAGTTTTTCAACCAATTCTAAGAAATCACTATTACACAGTTGCAGCAAAATTTCATCCCCCAAATTTAAATTACGGTTTAGGAAAATTATTATGACTTAGGGTATGAGACAATGTACCTTGCCAGGCCTTTAAATTCATAATTACTTTCTTATCTACTGTATCACAGAAACAGATTGTATATATGACTGGGCCTTTCTCAATTCTTTACAGGAAGCAAGAATATTTTTCTTTCCCAAAATTTCAGAATAGAAGCACATAAATTTAGCTTTAAGCAATCTGAAAAACAAAAATGCTTCATCCACAAAAGAAGTGAGCAGGCAGTTGTGGTAGATAAATGCTAAATCCAGAAACTGTAGGACAACGATTAATGTATCACTTTTGTCAAGTCTCAATTCCCATTTATCTACAAGAAGAATATTAAATATGAGAAGTTCATGGATCCTTTCTGAGCATTAAATAAATAATCTTTGTAAACTGCTATGTACAATTTTTGACTCATATCAAGTACTTGTAATTTGTTTTGTCAGTCATATGCCTATATGTACATCAACTTGTGAAATGAAAGAGCTTACTTAATGTAGTTATAGTTGATATTAGACTTATAGTAGATGCTATTTTCTCCTTTATACTTTGTAAACATTTAAGTGTTACACAATGGGCAATTTATAGTAGGTATATGTTTTCTTAAGAATAATAAAGTACGAAACACTAGTGGAGGCATAGTCTAGACTACTTTTGGTGGGAATGAAGAGACCCAGAAGAGTAAGGACACTGACAAGACAGTGACCTGACAATATACCTTTACTTGAAAAAGCCACCAGTAATGAGCACCAGGGTAGATTGCAAACCTGAGGAGTGTATGAAAGCATTGAATTGGGAAGTTAGTTTAGAAGTGACATGCTGTGGGAGCACATTCTGTTCCTTAAGCCAACAGCATTTAAGATACCAACCCACTTGGCTGTGGTCTCTTATACTCTAAATGCAGCTGTAAAGCATTTTATGTTCTCCATATCTGTTTTGTCTATATCATATTCTTTATTGAATGGAGGTCTCTATGAATGATGGTTACTTTTCAACCACGAACAATAGATTTTCCTACAGACCCTTTTCCTGCAGTAATCTTTGAAGTTTCCCGGAAGAAGATGAGGCCCCACAACAACTCCACCTGGTTGAGATGACATTTTGATGCTGATATCACTACTATAAGACCTTTTTGGGGGGGTACCAGCTACTGAAATGGGGCACCTTCTCATGATGTTTTGGCCAGAATTCCAAATAAGAACTTTGGAAAAAACCCTATTGACTGCTTGGAAATCATTTGCAACTACACTAGACAACAAGTTTGAAACTTAACAATCACTTTAATTTTGCAGAATCCTATAAAGAGAACATCACTCCTTACTAATTGTAGTGGACGAAGCACCCTATCCCCAAAAAGTTTGTCAGGTATAGGGGTTGTTGATTATTAGTTGTATCAGGTAGATGGTTGGGGTGGAAAACTATGTTTGTTCTAAAAAAATAAAGAAGGATAATAATAGTTGGTAATACATTAAATACTTGTGAGTTATTATTTATGGATAACTTATATTGGTATAGTTTTTTGTATATTGATATATGTTCAAATTATATTTGTTATTTTTGTTTACAATATTTGTACACCTATGCAAAGTTATTCTATGAGATTATATATATATATATATATATATATATATATATATATATGCATGCTTTTACATCTGTTTAGGACTTTTGTATATTGATACAACTTTTAGGATATATTTTCTTATTTCATTATCTATTATTCTTACCTCTGATCAAGATACTTATAAATTGTTTACATTTCGAGGTCATTATCCTCATTTGTTGCACATTTGTTTATAGATTATTCAATATTCTGACATGAAGTCTTAGTCTTTAAGTTATACTGGTAAATATTATAGGTCAATAGTTGTTTGCATTTGTTGTTCATGCAGTCAGATCATTTAGGTTTTTTAGATAGATAGAGATTGTACTCTCTCTAGATAGGTAATCCTCAACAACTTCAAGGATCTGTAGAACATGACATTTAAATAACTTAGGGTTCTGTTGACATGAGACTTGAGTGCTCCTGACAACACCAATCTATTCCTGAGAAAATGTTGAGCACTAAAAACACTCCACTTGGAGTTTGTTTTCTTCTTGGCACAATTGGACAAGGAACCACCCATACCTCAACCACTGACAAAGTACATGGTATCCGGAAATGGATAAGCAGGATACAAGGAAAAAGACTATCAAATCTTGCCAAGACAGGGTAAGATGGTAGAAAAATTGTTCAATTAACAGTGTTATTTTCCTTAGAGAAGCTTTTAAGTTTTATGAGGTCCTATTTATTACTTGTTGATGTTAGAGCCTGCACTATCAGAAATCTGTTCAGAAAATCATCTCTTGTGCCAATGCATTCAAGGCTATTCTCCACATTCTCTTTCATCAGGTTCAGTGTATCTAGTTTTATGTTAAGATCTTTGATCCATTTGGAGTTGAGTTTGTTCAGAGTGATAAGTATGGACATTTGCATTCTTTTACTTGCAGACATCAAGCTTTATGAACACCATTTTTTGAAGATGCTATCTTTTTCCCAGTGTTTATTTCTGGTGTTTTTGGTTTTTTTTTTTGTTTTGTTTTGTTTTTTATCAAAAGTAAACTCTCCATAAGTGTGTGGGCTCCATGTTTGTCTGGGTCTTCAGTTTGGTTCCATTGATCAACTTGTCTGTTTTTATGCCAATATTGTGTGGTTTGTATTACTGTATGTTGGGGACCATGCTTTGACAAGTATACCACTTACCAGGGTAGGGGCATGGGGATGAGAAAAAAACTTATGTAAGGGGAACAGAGATAACAAAAAAATATTAAGATATAGGACAGTAATGGGGGGGCACCTCAGGGAATATTGAATTCTGACTTCTCCTGGGATGTATTTATTTTCCATACACTTTGCACCCCAATACAAAAGTTTGATTATTTTTGCATTCCAATGTTCTTGAATATGCATACTTCTTTTTGTCTTAGAACTTTCTCATATGCTTTTAAGTTGCTTTTATAATATATTGACAGTATACACACACACACACACACACACACACACACACACACACTTAGTACTATGAACTTTCTTCCTAGCACCACTTTCATCATGTCCCACAAGTTTGGAAACGTTGCGTATTCATTTTCATTAAATTCTAGAAAGTCTTTAATGTTTTTCTTTGTATCTTGACCCAGTTTTCATTCAGAAGAGAGTTGTTGAGTTTCATGAGTTTGTATGATTTATGTTCTCTCTGTTGTTGACATCCAGATTCTGTCTGTGTTGATCCAGAAGAATAGAGGGTGTTATTTCAGTTTTCTCGTAGCAGTTGAGACTTGCTTTGTATCCAAATATGAGGTCAATTTTGGGAAAAGTTCCACGAGGTGCTAAAAAGTAGGTAATTCTCTTTTGCTGAGTGAAAAGTTCTGCAAATATGTGTTAGGGTCATTTGGTTTATAACATCTGTTAGCTCTAGTATTTCCCAATTTAGTATTTGTTTGGAGTAGCGTATTGGTGAGAGTAGGGTATAAGTCTCCCACCATTTGTGTGTGAGGGTCAATATGTGATTTAAGCTGTGGTAGTGTGTCTTATACAAACTTGTGTGCCTTTGTATTTTGAGTATGGATGTCAAGAATTGAAATGTCATCTTCAAGGATTTTTCCTTTAATGAGTATGTAATGTCCTTCCCTATCTCTTCTGATTTGTTTCGACTAGAAATCTATTTTGCTAGATAATAAAATGGCTGTGCTGGTTTGCTTTTTAGGTCCATTTGTTTGAAATGTCTTTTTTGAACCCTTTACACTGAGATAGTATCTATCCTTGATGTTGAGGTGTTTTTCTTGAATAGATCCCGTTTTGCATTCATTCTGTTAGTCTAAGCCATTTTATTTGGTACTTGAGACCATTGATATTGAGTGATATTGAATGAGCAATGATTACTGATTCATTATTGTATTTTTACTTTTTGTGGTGGTGGTGATAGTGGTGTGTGTGTGTGCATGTGTTTGTGTTTTCCTTCTTTTGTTTTTTTCTGCTGTGAGATTATTTCTTGTATTTTCATGGGTGTAATTAGCTTTTTTCAGTTTGAGTTTTCCTTCTAGTACCTTCTATAAGACTGATTTTGTTCAAAGATATTCTTTAAACTTGGATTTATCATACAATATTTTATTTTCTCAATCTATGGTGACTGAAAATATTGCTGGGTGTAGTAATCTGTGGTGTTTTGTGATCTACAGCACATCTGTCTAGGCCCTTCTAGCTTTTAGAGTCTCTATTAAGTAGTCAGTTGTAATTTTAATAGTTCTGGCTTTATATGATATGCCTTTATTTTCCCTTGAATCTTTTGGTATTTTTTTCTTTGATCTGTTGTTTAGTGTTTTGGTTATTATGTGGCCTGAAGACTTTCTTTTTTGGTCCAGTCTTTTTTATGTTCTGTATGCTTCTCTTACTTTTCTAGGCATATCCTTCTTTAGCTTACAAATTTATTCTTCTGTGATTTTGTTGACAATATTTTCTGGGTCCTCAAGTTGGAATTTTTCTCCTGCCTCTATCCTGGTTATTCATAGTTTTGGAGTTTTCATAGTGTCTCAGAGTTCCTGGATGCTTTATGCCAGGAATTTTCTATATTTAATGCTTTATTTGATTGATGTATCAATTTCCTTTATTGTCTCTTCAATGCCTGAGATTCTCTTCCATCTCTTGTATTCTATTGGTAAAGCTTGCCTCTGTAGTTACTATTTGAATTATTAAATTTTTCTTTTCCCTCATTTGTGCTTACTTTATTGCTTCTGTTTCCATTTTCAGATCTTGAACTATTTTATTCATTTCATTCAACTGTTTTTGTTTTCTTGGCTTTCTTTAAAAGATTTTTTTCATTTCATTCAATTGTGTTTTTATGAGTTTCTTTAAAGGGGGTTATTCATTTTCACAAGTTGTTTGTGTTTTCCTAGATTTTTTCAAGGAATTTATTTATTTCCTCTTTAAGGATCTTTATCTTCTGCATATAGTTGGTTTTAAGGTCTTTTTCTTGTGCTTCAGCTATGTTGCAATAGCCTCAGTCAAGATAGCTTGGTTTTAGTGAAGACACTTAGTATCCCTCAAGCTCTGACAAGGATGGGGCGACACTACTGGTGGAAATGTAAATTACATAGCAGTAATGAGAAGTGGTGTGAATATTTCCCCCAAACTCAGAACTAACTTGACAGCCACCAGTGTGTCTATGTGCAAAAGGAAATGAAACCAGGATATAGAAGAGTAATTTCTCCGCCAAGATTTACAGCAGCACCATTGCCAATATATGAAATCATCTGGGTCCACAGGGAAACAAAGAGCAAACATTTAAATATGTATTATGTATACACAATAGACTCAACCATGAAGAGTTGGGAAGCCTGTAATTTTTTTTTACACTGACAAACCTGGTGAACATTAAGTGAAATTAAACCAAGCACAGACAGGTGAATCCTGAATTATCTCATTTTAAGATTGAGTCTAAAGAATGTTGATTTCATAAAGGCAAAATAGAAGGCTCTCTAGAAAGACTGAGGTCACTGTGGAAATGGACTGGGAAGATGTTAGTGAGCGAATAGAAAAATTTCAGTAGGAGTAATATTCTCACCACACTGAACCATGGCGGCTGAAGATAGTAAGAATAGATTGTATCCTTGTAAAAGGCTAAAAGAAGCCAGCAATAGACAGATGATGGATAGATAGATAGATAGATAGATAGATAGATAGATAGATAATAGACAGATGATGGATGGATAGATAGAAGATAGATAGATAGATAGATAGATAGATAGATAGATAGATAGATAGATAGATAATAGACAGATGGTGGATAGATAGAAGATAGGTAGATAGATAGATAGATAGATAGATAGATAGATAGATAGATAACAGACAGATGATAGATGGATGGATAGATAGATAGATAGATAGATAGATAGATAGATAATAGACATATGATGGATAGATAGATGATAGATAGATAGATAGATAGATAGATAGATAGATAGATAGATAGATAATAGACAGATGATAGATGGATGGATAGATAGATAGATAGATAGATAGATAGATAGATAGATAGACAGACAGATAGATAGATAATAGACAGATGATGGATGGATAGATGATAGGTAGAT
The DNA here is from genome assembly GCF_018167655.1 of Microtus oregoni. Taxonomy (NCBI): domain Eukaryota; kingdom Metazoa; phylum Chordata; class Mammalia; order Rodentia; family Cricetidae; genus Microtus; species Microtus oregoni. The sequence goes on along the minus strand of NW_024543093.1, from coordinate 18,762,708 downwards.
AGATAGATAGATAGATAGATAGATAGATAGATAGATAGCAGACAGATGATAGATGGATAGATAGATAGATAGATAGATAGATAGATAACAGACAGATGATAGATGGATGGATGGATGGATAGATAGATAGATAGATAGATAGATAGATAGATAGATAGATAAATAGATAATAGACAGATGATAGATGGATGGATAGATAGATAGATAGACAGATAGATAAATAGATAGAAAAACTGTAGATGGTATTTCATACAGCATTATGCCAAAATCTTAAGACTAAAGAAATGACAGCAAGCTGTTAACATTGGCTAGTTGAATGCTTCCAACAAATGAGCTCATTTGAAAGCTAGAGGAAGTTTTAGAAGGAAAGGCCTGTGTTGGAGAAGCACCTAATTTCATTTTACTCTTTATCTACATGAGGTTCAACCTGAGATCTTTGGGACCTCCATGTCATCAATAAAGTATAAGAGAACTTGGGGAAACGATGCTGGTATTCAAATCTACAATTTTCATTTCCAAAGTTTTGTGATAAAAGTGCTATGGCCTTGTCTCCCAGCAGACTGCAGAACTCCAGCAATGAGGTGCTGACTCCCTGATTCAGGCTTGTTATATATCATATCAATATGCCCAAAGTCCCAGCTTATACTGTGTCTAATGTCTTGTGGATATGTACTGATGTAATATTTTAAGAAGGCATGCTTTTTTTATCCTAAAAATCTGTAATGTGTGCTGATTATATTTAGCATGGTGTTTATTATGTAACAGCCTCCAGTACCACACAAGACAGGATAACTGCCTGGCACAGGTTTTTCTAATACAGAGAAAACATTTACTTCACAGACATTAGGTAATTCTCACTATTTTTATCCAAGTGTCAGAATTATCTATTTTTATAGACATTCCATTTTTTCTTTTTTATCACATTTGTTTTGGTAACATTAAATTTATCTATATCACTTAGAAATGGAGGACTTTTTCCACAATTGATGCTAATTAAGCTAATAATAGATGTTTCCAAAAACTCTTATTACTTTATTCATAGAAATTCATCACTTTTTCAACATTAAACTAGATAGATACTTGGTTCGCAAGAAGCCTTTGCTAACTGGGAAATATTAGATATTTCAATCAACATGTCAAACTAATCATGATTAATATCAGTTTGAATATTTTATTTTATGCCAGTTTTAAACCAAGTTGTCTTCAGTCTTTGATTGCTTTTCAGCAAGGTCACGATCCAAACTTGTCAACCATTTATTAGTCCCCAAACTGTAGCATTTTGAAACCTCCCAACAACAAGATTCATAGCATGAAAGTGTTTATATTTATATTGTTTTTTAAAATGATTTCCTTTTGTAATCATTGGAAATAAGCAATCCTATTTACAATGTAATAACCTTTTCTGGTATGTTTATTAAACTCATAACTTGAGCCAAACTTGTTATATACATAAAAGTTACTCTTTTCTCTTTCCTTTTCTGTTTTTCAGTGTTAGCAATCAACCTCAGGGTCTCAGTCATGCTAGTCATACTAGAAGTCAAGTAGTTCACCAAGTCCAGCCACCAAGGGATAAAAAGCAACTGCCTACTCCCAAGAGAGGAAATAAGATCAAAGAGACCGTGGGAATCAGGTAAGACTCCAGACTTGTAGGGTTATAAGTAAGAGTGCATTTATTTTTGTTTTTAATTTGTTTGGGATTTTTGTTTTGTTTTGGTGTTTTGAGATAAGGGTTTTATGTTCCTCCTGATTCATCTTACCCAATCCTAGGAACATGCAATTTTGTCCTAAGAGAGTCCTGAAGCCATCATATCCTTTAAAACATTCTGTTATATCATTCATTTAAAGTCTCCCATGTTTCAATCTTTTGGGCTTTACATGTAAAATAAAGATGGAGTTCACAGAATTTATTTATACCTTAAGTGATGACTCTTACATGAACAATCAAGGACAGTAACAGCAAGTTTCAGCTTAAGTACTAGGAAAGAGATGAAATCATTTTCTAAGACTAGTGAAGTAGGAGCTTGAGAAATGGCTCAACCATTATGAGCACTTTTTCTTGAAGACTGAGGTTTCATTTCCATCACCCACATGGCAGCTCACAACCATATGTTTCTTAAGTTCTCAGAGATCTATCATTCTCTTTTTGTGTCTTTGGGCACCAGGTTTGCATGTGGTAGAAATCAAATAAATAAATCTTAAAAAAAAAAGACTTAGAGGAATAACTGCCTTAGGTAGAAAGTATGAGTGTTTTCTTTTCATAAAAAAGTAAAATATTTTATAGATATGTGAGTTTAGGCATTGGTAGATAATTTCTCAACAAGTCAGGGTTTCAGACAGAAAACAAGGACTTTCAGGTATAAAGTGGAATTTCTGAAAGGAGGTTATTTAAAATGTGGTTGGGGGATGTATTCATTAAACAATGATTACAGGTACGAAAGTAAGCATTTAGGGATATTTTGTAGTGTGGAGAATGAGTACAGAAAAGTAGACTAATAGGGAAGAAGTGAGAATGGGTTTTAAAGTTTATGGGAGAAAGAACATGGTTCAGAAAGAGTGCACGTTGCATTGGAGCTTGGTACTCAGTACGTACTACAGCCTTCTAAAGTGTCCCCTGATTAGGACTTTTCATCTGTAAGTAGTGGGATGGTCCGTAGCATCTCTCATCCTTAGGATTCTGGCTTAGATTAACACTGAAAAACATTAGCTCATTCATTTGGAAAGCTATAAGATTCCAAACCCAGTGGCGGTGACAATGTGGATAAACAGGCATGAACTTTGCAGTGAGACAAAGCTGAGCAGGTATGGGTTACATCTCATGGAGTGAACCTTAAGTCAAATGTGGTTGGCTGCTCCCAGAACGTTTGTGCCATGGTTGTACCAATATGTCTTGCAGACAAAGAGCTGTTATAGGTCACAGGGTGATATTGATGATCATCTCTCGCCTCTGGTAACATGCATAGTACTTTCTAGCACCATGGACACTAGTCTGTAGGGCTGAAATTTCTAATTAGATACCAGTTGGACTTCATATTCAATGATGTAAATAAAGTGTGCTGTTTTCTTCAACAATAGGAGCTTACCATCAGGTTGTGGACAGTATCTGTCAATATTGTTAAGCAATATCACATCAATCTTAACAAGGTTGATGCCAGTGATGAGCTTACAACAATTTTTATTAGTATCCTATGAGGGGAGACATCACTGGTATAATCTTAGATCAAAAGAAACTTATTTTATGAGTTTCAGTATAAAAGGAGGAATACATTTATGAATGAAAAGCACTGTGGAGTCAAGAGAGTAGCTTTTATGACTGTTATATTACTGTTATATTCAAGGTAAGAGATGTTACAGCAGATGCAAATAAGCTAATGAACATGATTTAATTCAGAGGAGAAATGGGCTGGTAAAGGAGAGGGACGATTGCAAAGATAACATTCTTAAGGGCTTGAGCCTTGTAAGTGAAGTAGGAAATGTCTTCAGTAGCTGAAGGTGAGAAGGGAACCAGAGAGGCTTGAGGGAAGACAGAAGAGGGTGGAATGTAGAGCAGAAGTTGCTCACCTGGTAATCACCGGGAAGTAGACAGAGTGACAGGTGAATGGCCTGGGAACAAGCTGCCACCACGTGCACACGCTCCCAATGTCACCTTCTCCATCTAGACCCCACCTACTAGAATTTTCAGAAAATCCCCCAACTACTGTCATTAGGTGAGATTTTGCATATTCAAGCCATGGCAGTGTGAGCCACAGGGAAGGCAAATGGTAACTGCATGAAAATAAAGGCCGTCTTCAGAGGAATCACGTTCAGATTGTAGGGATGACCGAAGACTGTGCCTAGAAAAACCCTTGAAGGTCAAGGATCTCTGTCCTATCTCTGTAGCTAGTTGTGTAGCGAATGTGCAAGATTAAAGATCTTCCATTTAAGAATATCATCAAACATTTGCACACCAGACAGAAATCTCAAGGTCCAAATCAGGAGCAGAAGGAGAGGGAGCACAAGCAAGGAACTCTGGACCACGAGGGGTGCACCCACACACTGAGACAATGGGGATGTTCTATCAGGAACTTACCAAGGCCAGCTGGCCTGGGTCTGAAAAAGCCTGGGATAAAACCGGACTCGCTGACATGAAAAAAAAAAAAAACAAAAAAAACCAATATAGCTAAAAAAAAAATGTGCAAATAGTCATCAAGAACAAATATTATCCCACATCATTATGCATTATGCTTATCAAATCAATGATAAGGTGGTCTTCAATGCACAGGGATTTATGTTTTTAAATTACATTTGAAAGGAACTAATTTCTGGTCTACCAATATAAAGAAACCAGCTTTTCAATCAATAAATAAAACTTAAAAATCAAAAAAAAAAAAAACAGACTCGCTGAACATAGCGGACAATGAGGACTACTGAGAACTCAAGAACAATGGCAATGGCTTTTTGATCCTACTGCACGTATTGGCTTCGGGGGAGCCTAGACAGTTTGGATGCTCACCTTACTAGAACTGGATGGAGGTGGGTGGTCCTTGAACTTCCCACAGGTCAGGGAACGCTGATTGCTCTTTGAGCTGATGAGGGAGGGGGACTTGATTGGGGGAGGGGGAGGGAAATGAGAGGCGGTGGCGGGGAGGAGGCAGAAATCCTTAATAAAAAAATAAATTAAAAAAAAAAGAATATCATCAAAGCATGAGAGTTCTCAGGAGAAACCTCACCAGAAACACACGTGAAGGTAGTTGAAGGTTATACTGGATGAAACAAGGGTGTCGGAGAAGGGGCTGGAGAAATGTTCCGTCGTTAAGAGCAGTTGCTGCTCTTCCAGAGGACCAGGTTTCAGTCCCTAACATCCATATGGGGCAGTTGAATTTTTGTCTTTCTGGCTTTCATCGGGATGTTACATACATACACAGAAGCCACACATAAATAAAATACTAAATACATATTTTAAACATTAAAAAAATATATGGGAGGAGAATTGAGAACTGAGAGGTGATGTAAGAAGGCTGGCAGTCAGCTGGTGGCTATAACAATTCTAGCAGAATATTCACACCTCAGAATGATGTCTCAGGGTGTGGCAATGTAGGTGGGAGCCAGCAAAGAAATGGTCTTACCATGCTGTTCAGCTGATGGAGAGATTGAACCCCAAAATGGAATATTTTCTCCTGGCTTTCTAGAGCATGCTAGTTTATGCTTCTCATCTTGAAGATTTTGATAATATTTCTATCTGTTCCATTGACAACAATTATGCTAGAGTCATACAAAGTAGAGGGTAATAATTAGGCTTATCCTTAATTGTGGAAAAAGGATTTCTGACAGCTTAATTACACCAAATTCATATGATTGAACCTGATTGCAAAAATAAGTTTACCATTCCTACGAATCAAAAATAAAAAAAAAAATATGATGTGGGATAGCCATTATTTCTTTGACTCAGACCTGCATTACATTTCTAAAAAAATGTAGTCTTTTAAGCAGAAAAAAGTAATACATAGGCAGGCACGCTGTCCACATATTTAATTCAATTCAAGAACTCAGGACACCAAGACAGGTGAATCTCTGAGAGTTCTAGGCCAACCTGGACTGCATAGTGAGATTCTCTAAATAAATAATAATAATATTGATGTTGACGACAGAAAGTTGGGTGTGGTGACACACATCTTTAATCCCAACACCCAGGAGTGTGAAGCTAATGATATTGATTACATTTAGAGAGATAAAGATTTGATTTCTTCTGTCACCCAGATAAGCTCCCACTCTCTTTCTACACAATGCTTTCACTGAGAGAGAAAACACATGCCATGTTCTTCTAAGCATAGCTAATACAGTGTTCCAAAAGACTTACGTGTGATGAAATGAACTATGCTGTCGCCCGATGCGGCATCTGTTTCTCAAATGGTGATTATCATGTCCATCATACACTACTAAGTTAAGATTTTTTTGACCATGACTTTAATGTTAGCTGCTTGCCTAATTGGGTAACCAGTCTTTCCTGTCCAAGGGATCTAATCTCTCTATTGTTTTGTCATTGCAAATAGGGGACACTACACTTCTGCATTTCTACAGTCACAGTTTTTACCGAATATGAAGAGACATTAATTTACTATTCTTTGGTTACAGATATACACCTGTTTGCCTTACCTATAATATAAACTGCAGCTCATTGTGGCCAATATTTATTAAGCCCGTGAGAACAGCAACTTTTTTATTTCCCTTCTGGTCCACTGGTGGTAGCCAGATGGCAATAACAGATTCTAATTAAATGGAAAAAAATTTCGGTATCTGCTAGCAGAAGTGTTCTATCCCTTATTGGGAGCCAGAATATGTAACTTGGCAGAGACTAGCTTTGCAGAGATAGAAAACAAATCTTGCAAGACAGTCACTGTGAATTATGGTAAGAAGGCTAGGTTCTTCTTCTCTCTACTGCCTTCTAGACCTCAGGCTCTTGGAAGCACAGCATCATACATCAGCCATTGGTTCAGGGAACATACTGCCTTGTGGAGGACAGCTCCTAACTAAAACAGGTCTCCTTGGGTTCACAGACTAGCTGAGACTTCAAAATGTCATTCTTCCACTGTCTATTTATGGGGGAAATCAAACCAGAGAACTCCACATTTGCAATTTCTTTCCAAGAATCTTTGCCACATAATAGGTTCCTATTTGCCTATAGCATTATTGTCTATGAGAGCTTGGACATTTTGAAATTTTCAGGTGATGTCTGGGAATAAACACAAACCCAAATGAATGTATGCATTGTATTGGTTTTTTTCTCTTCAGAATTTCTACCTCCTCCCCAAGTCAGTGAAACCCAACAACACCTAGAGTAAGACTTGTCATTTAGTAAGGTGACATGTTGAAGGCTCAGTCTTGGAATTAGGATAGGTCCAAGTGAATTTTGAACACTTAGTAATAGCTTGATTTGATTTGCTGGGGTGAAACACTGGTTTATTAAACTTACATAGTACCCACAGTTATCCTTCTTGGTGTATGTACAACACAAGCTTTAGAGTGGTTAAGAGCGGGTAGCTGAAAATTACACGAAGGCCATGCTGACCTGATTGGGTAATACATCTTCTCTGATGGGCTAAAGTATAAATAGAGGTTTTACATATATTGGGCCTTTATCCAGAGGTACAAGCACTTAATGCTTCCTCCAGTGTTCTCATTTCTCACCTTATTCCAGTCCTTTAATTAACCTGTTAGTACATTCTTCACTGTGCCAGAGTCAATGTTTACCCATCTGTTAGCTGTCTTCACATTCAAATGCAATGACTAAAGGTCTGCCTAGTTGGAGAATTACTGCCTTTCAGTCTGCTTCAGTGCTACTTCTGGTGGAAGTCAATTTAGGTACAAAAAAGGCCTTCGTATTGCTCTTCATCCTTAGTTGACCGTAAGAAACTCAAAGGAAATCTTCCGATGGGGAAGAGACAAGGGGTGAGAAAGAAAGGTACAATTGAGAGATCAATGTATACAATTGTTCTTAAGTTTCAGATGTGCTTGGTGCCACCAAAGTTCATATATTGAAAGCTTGATCTCCACGTGGCAGTATTGAGAATGGGTAGGAATATTAAACGATGATACCTAGTGGTAGTTGATTGATAACAGGTCTCTTACCCTTAGAAGAGATTAAGGTTGTTTTCGGTGGATCCTGAGTCAGCTATTCTGACAAAGTTGTTATTACTAACAATAACGGTACCTCTCTGAGTTCATCAGTCTTCTGCATGCTCCCATTATTGTGTAAGTCACCATGACATCTTCAGCAGAGCAGAGTCAATGTTGGCACCATGCCCTCAAGGCTACAGAACTTGGAGCTAAGCAAAATTCCTCTCCTTAGAGTACCCAACCTTGTGTATTTCATTATAGTAAGAATGGGCTCATACAGTTGACTTCGTGTAATTTACTTTGCCTTCAAGACTTGCCTCAGCCAGTCCCAAATTACCATGTCCACACTAAAATTGAGGCAATGGTCTCAGAAAAGCTCTCAGTTTATGATGAGTAGTGCAAGCTTATAGCATCTCAGGATCCCATGACCAGGCACCCAGCCTCTATTTGGGTCTATTAAGATGTAGGAAGAAGTCAGAAAAGATCGTGCCTGTAATTCCTACACTTTGGAAGTTGAGGCAGGAAGATTGCCAGCTTGCTCTGCATAGTGAATTTTAGGACAACCTGGGAACAGAGTAAGACCTTGTCTCAGATAAACTGTACAGAAAGCTGTTGCTTCAATGAAGAATAACCCTCTACTAACAGAGGTCTTGCTTCTTTGCCTTAAAGATTTGAATAATCTCATTGTGAGTTGAATAAGATGTGATACAACAAATTGCCTCACAAAAGAATCCCCAGGATTCTTAAACCACTAGATCTCTATGAACATCCCTGCAGCTCCCAAAGCATTGTGGGCAGTAGCTTCTTTTTAGAAAAAAAAAATTCTTTCTAGTATTTTTAAGGAGGTGAGGTTTGTGATTTCATTCCCCAAGTCTAACTAGTCTAGTGTTATCAATACAATAAAAAGGAATGTATGCTCTATTCTAGGGGAAACATATTCAAACTCATCTTTAAAACTGGAAAAATAGTATTCCCTCACTGCTTCAAGAGAAATTGCTTACAAAAAGCAAAGCAAGCAAACAAAAATAACCCCAAAGTTGTAATTGTGTTTCTCTTTGTAAAGACTAATATCTTACATCAACTGTCCACTTGGATATATCTTGGTAATCCATCAACAACTTCTACAACCAAAGAAGATTAAGCAAAACTTCAGTATGTAAATTAAATGGTACTATAATTAGAATATCTCTCCTTGTCTTATTCAACTGTTATTTTTTACAACAATCCCTGTATTTTTTTCTTTAGATTGATTAATATTTTCTAATTTTCTGTGTCTACTAGGATAGAGGAGCAATTTCAGAAATGTCTACTTTCTTTTCCTCCAGAATGGTAGTAAACCAAGGGTTAGAGTACCAGCATGAGTAATTTTCCAGCTTCTAGGTTCCCAATTAAATATGTGACTCAGAAAAATTGTCTGAGAGACACAAACCCTCTCTGGACCAACTATAATGCATTTTGCTAAAACTCCATTTATTCTTTGGCTTCAGTAAACTCCCGCTCCACTCAGAAAATACTACCAGTGGGTCTAGTTCACTGGTAGTTTAATGCTAGCCTCATATTCTAAAAGGAAAGCACAGCTATTCTAGAAGTTGTGCAAAATCCATTTTGTGCATGTAATAAAGTTATACCATTAATAACACTCTGAGTAGTTCCTCAAGAGCCCTTGTCTTTGTTTTCAATCAATGAGCTGTCTCTGTGAACTGACAGATCTGGGACCACGGTTGAAAGCTAATTTTCCATCTCAATACTCAATACCAGTTTATATAGTTGCCAGATTTTTCTGTTGTATCAGTGTACAATGCAGATAGCCTGGCAGCTACATTAGCTTTAATAGGGATGGAAATGGGTCTTTCTAGGCTGGAGCATCCTCACGGTTGCTCCGAGTGTCTGCCCATCTCAGCAACTTCATCTACAGTAGCATGCCCTCATATTTAGAGAACACATGGCATCACAGGTACTTCCAGACCTTTGACAGACAATGGTGCTTGTTCTCTGTACAACTACATACAGTTTAGTTTATAAATTAGACACAGTAAGATGTTAAGTGCAATAATAACTGAACAGAATGACTAAAATAATAACACTGCAATAAATGATAAATGAATGTGATCTCTTTCTCTCAATTATTTTCCTGCCTTGAGTTCACCTTTTTTTTTTTGTTGACATGCAACGATGCAGCCACTACATGATTTGACAAAGTGAGGTGAACAAAATCAGTGTTATGTTACTATGTGGAATCACTAGGCACAAACACCTCTATACTATCACAGTCAATCTGGTACCTAATATAGTTATTAAGTGACTAGCAGGTATAGCATAGTCAGAGCGGAGACAGCAAATGAGTAAGTAATTGAAGTTGTTTGCATCTTGGATGGGCTGAGGTGAGACTCCATCACATTTTCCAGAATGGCAGACAATATATAACTTAAGAAATGTTTGTTTCTTCCACCAAAGAACTTTTACAGCTGATAAACAGCTTTAGTAATGTGGCAGGATACAAGATCAACTCCAAAAAATCAGTCGCCCTCTTATACACAAAGGATAGGGAAGCAGAGAGGGAAATCAGAGAAGCTTCACCATTCACGATAGCCACAAACAGCATTAAATATCTTGGGGTAAATCTAACCAAGGAAGTGAAAGATCTATTTGACAAGAACTTTAAGGCATTGAAGAAAGAAATTGAAGAGGATACCAAAAAATGGATGGATCTACCTTGCTCTTGGATTGGGAGGATCAACATAGTAAAAATGGCAATTCTACCTAAGGCAATTTATAGATTCAATGCAATCCCCATCAAGATCCCATCAAAATTCTTCACAGATCTGGAGAGGACAATAATCAACTTTATATGGAAAAACAAAAAACCCAGTATAGCCAAAACAATCCTATACAATAAAGGATCTTCTGGAGGCATTACCATCCCTGACTTCAAACTCTATTACAGAGCTACAGTAATGAAAACAGTGTGGTACTGGCATAAAAACAGAGAAGTCGACCAATGGAATCGTATAGAAGACCCGGATTTTAACCCACAAACCTATGAACACCTCATTTTTGATAAAGGAGCTAAAAGTATACAATGGAAGAAAGAAAGCATCTTCAACAAATGGTGCTGGCACAACTGGATGTCAACCTGTAGAAGAATGAAAATAGACCCACATCTTTCACCGTGCACAAAACTCAAGTCCAAATGGATTAAAGACCTCAATATCAGCCCGAACACACTGAAAAGGATAGAAGAGAAAGTGGGAAATACCCTACAACAGATGGGCACAGGAGATCGCTTCCTATGTATAACCCCAGAAGCACAGACATTAAGAGCAACATTGAATAAATGGGACCTACTAAAACTGAGAAGCTTCTGCAAAGCAAAGGACACTGTCACTAAGACACAAAGGCAACCTACTGACTGGGAGAAGATCTTCACCAACCCCGCAACAGACAAAGGTCTGAAAAAATATATAGAGAACTCAAGAAACTAGACTTTAAAATGCTAATTAACCCAATTAAAAAATGGGGCACTGATCTGAACAGAGAATTCTCAACAGAAGAATTTCAAATGGCCAAAAGACACTTAAGGTCATGCTCAACTTCCTTAGCAATCAGGGAAATGCAAATCAAAACAACTTTGAGATATCATCTTACACCTGTGAGAATGGCTAAAGTCAAAAACACCAACGATAACCTTTGCTGGAGAGGTTGTGGAGGAAGGGGTACCCTCATCCATTGCTGGTGGGAATGCAATCTTGTGCAACCACTATGGAAGTCAGTGTTTCGGTTTCTTAGGAAATTCGGGATCAACCTACCCCTGGACCCAGCAATACCACTCTTGGGAATATACCCAAGAAATGCCCTATCATATGACAAAAGCATTTGTTCAACTATGTTCATAGCAGTATTATTTGTAATAGCCAGAACCTAGAAACAACCTAGATGCCCTTCAATGGAAGAATGGATGAAGAAAGTATGGAATATCTACACATTAGAGTACTACTCAGCGGTAAAAAACAATGACTTCTCGAATTTTGCATGCAAATGGATGGAAATAGAAAACACTATCCTGAGTGAGGTATCCCAGACCCAAAAAGATGAACATGGGATGTACTCACTCATAATTGGTTTCTAGCCATAAATAAGGGTCACGGAGTCTACAATAGGTGAATCTAAAGAAGCTAAGTAAGAAGGGGAACCCAAGGAAAAACATATAGTTATCCTCTTGGCTAAGGGAAGTAGACAAAATTGCCGGGGAGAAAATTGGGATCTTGGGGTGGGGTGGGTTGGGGGTTAGGGGAGATGGGGAGAGAAAAGTTAGAAGGGAAGGAGGTCGGGCCTTGGGAAAGCAGGAGGATTGGGATAAAGGAAGGTTGGACAGGGGAGCACGGAACCACAATTCTTAGTTAAGGGAACCACTTTAGGGTTGTCAAGAGACCTGACCCTAGAGGGGCTCCCAGGTGCCCAAGCTGAGGTCCCCAGTTAGTTCCTTGGGCAGTTGAGAATAGAGAACCTGAAATGACCCTATCCTTGAGCAATACTGACGAATATCTTGCATATCATCATAGAACCTTCATCTGGTGATGGATGGAGATAGAGACAGAGACCCACACTGGAGCACTGGACTGAGCTCCCAGAGTCCCAATGAGGAGCAGAAGGAGGGAGAACATGAGCAAAGAAGTCGGGACCACGAGGGATGCACCCACCCACTGAGACAGTGGAGCTGATCTATTGAGAGCTCACCAAGACCAGCTGGACTGTGACTGAAAAAGCATGGGATAAAACTGGACTCTCTGAACATGGCGAACTATGAGGGCTGATGAGACGCAAAGGACAATGGCACGGGGGTTTGATCCTATGTAATGTGATGGCTTTGTGGGAGCCCAGCCAGTTTGGATGTTCACCTTCCTAGATATGGACGGAGGTGGGAGGTCCTAGGTCTTACCACAGGGCAGAAAACCCTGACTGCTCTTTGGTCTGGAGAGGGAGGGGGAAAGGAGTGGGGGGAGGGGGAGAAGGGTGGGAGGAGGGGGCGTAGGGGGGGAGGAGGGGGAGGGAAATGGGAGGCTGGGAGGAGGTGGAAACTTGTTTTTTTTTTCTCCTTTTCTCAATAAAAAAAAAGAAATAAAAAAAAAGAAAAGAAATGTTTGTTTCTGTTACTGTTTCCAGGGAATGGCTTGCTGCCACCTGTTCAGGCCATTTTCAAAACATTATCCTCTCCCCTTTGGTACCTGGAATCCCAGTTTTATATTGACACCTCCATGCTGATACAACCTCTCTTAAAATGTGTTCTTTCTTGTCTTGATAAGGGTTTCTAGTGCTGTGAAGAGTCATCATGAACACAGCAACTCTTATAAAAAAATTCATTAGGTGGCTTACAGTTTCAGAGGTTTAGTTCATTATCATCTTAGCAGGGCATGGCGGCATGCTGGTTAACATGGTACTAAGAGTCCAACACCTTCATCCGAAGGAATAGGAACTGAAGTGAAACAGTAGTAGGCAGTATCCTGAGAATAGAAAACCTAAAACCCACCCCCACAATGATGGTCTTCCTCCAACAAGGCCACACCTCCTAATAGTACCATTTCTTATGAGATTATGAGGACCAATTACATTCAAACTATTGCATTTGTCATTACAGAAAATGAAGTGCCTTTGAGTCTTCCCTGGAAACCTAGGTAGATGATAGTTTTCCAATTATTTTTACTGTACAAATTTCTTTGGCTTGTCAACTCCCTATGACTGTATTTATTTCTTTCAGCATCATACATCATTCTAAAATCATCACTCCATTTACCATTATCATTTTTAAAGATAATCTTTAACAAAAACCAGCGAGCAAAATATAGTCAGTTTTAGAAACACTTATCAGAATGTTGAACATGAGTATATATTACTCATGTCAATAACTTATACTATAGCCTTTTTTCTCTCTCTCTCTCAAGATCAATAACTCCAAAATTCCCTGCTGTGCTTCAGTCCTTGACAAGACTTGTGCACTAAATTCCACGCTTCTTTTGATGGGCTCATTCTTTCTTTCCAGAACAATGTTTCTTGCTACCTTGGAAGCAAACCGGGCAAGTATAGACAAGAATTCATGAAAACAAATGTCACATTGCTTCAGAAAAACATTCTAAGGTATTCAGATACAGGGACGCTTATCACTTAACAAGAAAAAAGACTCATGTTTTGTATTGGCCATGAGATCAGTGAGATTAGATGTTTACAATTCTTGAGTTTATAAATTAATCAGCCTACTTCATGTTTCAAGGTTCTACTTCTTCTCAGTGTGTCTTCAATCTCATTTTTTGCTTTGTTACCACAATGATCAAACTCATTGTCTTGTTTTTAGTGTAAGCTGTCTTGTTCATTAAAAAGATAAACCTTTTTTTTCAAAAGGCATTCATTCACTAAGCTATCTGACTTTCAAATCATGCAGTCAAAATCAGCCATTCAAACTATAATCAATTACTTGTCATTGTTTTTGCATTGATTGAATATGTTAACCACTTAATCTCCCCATGCTCAATCTTCTATAAGTCCCTCAACCCAATTAGCTATAAGGGAATGCTTTAATAAGCACACATATATCCAGGTTTTAAAGATTTCTTAGTCTAAGAGGAAGCGAACTTCAAATTTCCATCCTGGTCTTCTTTCCAGATTTAGATGTTAAGTCCAATAGCCAGCTTTTTAGAAAACAGAATCAGAGATAGAGTTTGCATAGGAATCCGTTGTTGAAGATGCATAATCACAGAGGGCTGGGGATTTCAGTGAAGAAAGGAAAGGAAATGTAAAGGCGTGTGATCATTATACCAGCTTCGCAACAGCTCCACATGACAGTAGCTTGTTCCTTCAGTCCCTCCATTTATCTACTAAACACCTCCTTTGTTATGTGTTCCTGACCAGAATTTAGGGAACTTTTCTCCTTGCACATTGTGGCTACTGCTAAGCAACAAAAAGTACCTGTGGCTGACTGGACTACAGCAGTATGTATTTGCTATTGCCAAGAGTGCTGAGGAGGTCTTGCTGAAAGCCCTGGTGTTTGTAGATAGAAGAGAACAAGACACATTTAAAGCTATGTTAAAAGTGGAGGTGGTCATCAGCCTTTGTACGAGTGGTATCTGAATATACTGAAACTACTCAGTAGGGAAACTGTAATCACAGTCAATATAGGAAAAGATGATGATGTTACGTGACTCTGAGGAAATCCATAAGTTAAGACAGTGAAGGCACATGTTCACTTAATGGTGCCTGAGAGAACACTTCTTGGAGGCAGAATGATGTGGATATGAGAAATAATGCTAGATATGAGAGGTCACAACCACAGCTGAGACATAGCAGAGCACAGTGATTTACACATGACCTGGACTGGCAGCACAATGCAGCAATATTAAACAAACAAGCTCCTAAAGCAACCTGCAAAAGCCAAAGTTAGACTGTTATTAAAGTCATTAGCACATACAGTGTGTCCAAAGCAGCTGATAAAAGGTACAAGCAGGTCTCAGGGATGATTTTTCTGGAGGCAAACTGTGAACATTAGTGGTTACTAAAAATTATTTACAAGGTTATTCTTTCATTCTAAAAAGAATCCTCTGTCTTCTTAAGAAAGTACTTGCTTTGGTTAAAACACCCATTTTCTGGGAATAAGTATCCATTTTTCTTTTTAAAAAATACATAAATAAATACTTTCTTTCATTGTGATCTTATCACTGATAGCAATGTTATGTTCAGATTCTATTTTAAATAACGTTGACAAGAGAATCAGTTTTCTTAGCTAAAAATAGCCGTCGCGGTGAAGTCGGTTTGTCAATCACCTTGAGAAGTGAGGACTACACTGAAATTGTTTATTAAATGCACGGTGAGGGTGGAAATTGTTTATTAAATGCACGGTGAGGGTGGTAGGCATTTCCATGCTTATTATATGCTTAGTACAGGACAAAGAATCCTGTGCAAACTTTGGGTGATGGAGGAAGGATGGTTGAAACTGGTAAGTGTATGACAGAGGAAAGTGGGGATGACAACCAGGGAGCTACATTTTTTTAGAAAAAAATTTTAAACAAAGAATTAGTTCTACTATATTTTCCCATGAGTAATGCATCCCTAGTTTTTATTAAGATGGTATTTTTAGGGCCAGCAAGATGGCTAAGGGCACTTGATGCCAAACCTAATGACCTGAATTCAACCTCCAGAACCCACATAAAAGGAGAGAGATAACTCCTACAAGTTGCCTCTGATTTCCATATGCAGGTCATGCTATGCATTTGTGGTAGTCATTCCCAAACAAACAAACAAATAAACACACGTTTTTCTTTCTTTCTTTTTTATTGTTTTTTTTTTTTACTAAAGTAATGAATTCTCATTATTAAAACTAAAAGGCAAGAATGGACCATAAAATTGGATGCAGCAAGAGCCTGTCCATCACTCCCACCTCTAATCCCCTCCAAAAACTCACTGCTTCAATTTCTTCTGAAAAATACCTTCAGAACTATAATATATATTTCAAGACACATAATGTACCTGGCCATGCCATGCTGCATTTGACAAACACTGTGGCAATGTATAAGTGAGTGTGCAACAAGATGTTTTGTGCACATGTGCTAATCCACCTGCACCTCCATAGACTTGATAGTTACATAAAGAGATTAGTTTGCTGACCATGATCCATGGTACTCCAAATATATACACAGACCTCTGTTTCTGGTCTTCTTGGTATTTGATAGTTTTTCTTGACTGTTTGTTTTGTGACTGCTGCAGTTTTTCTATACCATTTCTATGCAATGCCTCTTCTAATTTCCATATCTAACCCTTTAGTTTTACATTGACAATATGTCTTGATAGGGTTCATTGAAATAATTCTCATTTATAGAATTTAGAAGCCAGTATTTGAGGGGAAAAAAAGAAAGAAATTTTGCTAAATTCTTTCTGTGTTCACCAAACTCTTTCCAGTACCTAGAAGAAGTCTTAGAAAATCATTTTACTGTTTGATGTGTCAGTACATCAGTCTCTAGAGCAGTGGTTCTCAACCTTCCTAATGTTGTGACCCTTTAAAACAGTTCCTAATGCTATGATGACCCCAACTAGAAAATTACATTGCTACTTCATAACTGTAATTTTGCTACTGTTATGAATTGTAATGCTACTTTCTGTGTTTTCTGATGATCTTAGGTGATGTCTGTGAAAGGATTATTCAACTCCAAAAGGGGTTGTGATCCACAGTTTGAGAACCATTGGTTAAAAAAGGAATCAGCATATGAAATACAAGCATGGTTCAAGCATAAGCTTCAGAAACATTATCAGCTCTTGGAGACACAGCTGCGGCTCCATAACCTTTGCAACTTCCATTTAGGGCAAAGGACCGTGTCAGCACTACACATTATTTAAGGCTTCTTATTCTACTGAATTAAGAATGTTCTTTTTCAGGACAGCTTGAGACAATAGGACTAGCATGTTCTGTTTTTATTGTACTTCACTGATGCAACGATAACATTCAGGAGCCTAAGAAAGTACTCAACTGTATGATGACCTTCCTAGTTATCAGAAACCCACAGTATCTGTGCCTTCAGCCTTACATAGCATCACCCTCCATGATGGGTATGAAAGTGTAGAATGTTCTCTTCTTTGTTTGTGGTCATCCTTGTCTCTCTGCTCTGTGGCTTATGCACAAAAGAATATGAAGTAGAATTTTCTTTCATGTTATCTGATTTGGCAGTTCCAAGTCTGCGTTAAACTCTGCATCATAAGCTCCATCCACTTCTGAAACCAGCGCACTGACCATTACTCACACTAAGACAGAAGTATTTCACTGTGCTCTGAAGTACTGATGAAATCATCTGAGTGTTAGCACTGGCTGCAAAAGTTAAAGACCAGCAACAGCATTCCCATTAGCACCAGGATGGAAGGATTTCTCACAGTGAAGCCATGGAGAGAACTTCAATAACTGCTTGTATCCGTGGCTTCATTCAGTTATGGAACTCCACAGCCACCCAAGCAAAAGAATGCTTCATAGTAAGTTAAACAAATATCCTTTCCTGATTTCCATCAATGCATGTAATGTATGCCACATGTCAGGTCAGTTTGTTTTAGATTGGGCCAATTATGTTCTTGCCCACGGTGTGCAGTATTTTCTAAAATAACTAAAAGCCTATATCTTTGTCTCTGTTTGAGAAAGCTTGTTAGGCATTTATACAGTATCTTTGAGGTTCATATCCACCCTATCTTCTAAAATTATTTTTCTTGTCATATCTCTTAGAAACCACTGATTTCATTTGCTGTATATAGTTGGTATTTCATGTGGGGTATCATTTTATGTATCCCCTTTCTTTCTGTGTCACCTGCTTTCCTTTTTTCCTCCCTTTTTTTTCTCCATGTTTTCTCTCTTTCTTCTCCCTCACTATTTGGAACAACACCGACTGGCCTTGAACTTGTTACCTTCCTATCCTTGCCTCCCAAACAAAACACTGACATTGTAGGCATGTGTCACCATGCTACTCCTGCTTCATTTTAATCCTCACTTTTGCCAGGATTAATCAATAAATGGCCTCAGAAAGGTTCACTGGAAATAAAACTTAAAGTACTTATATAGAAGAAATAATGTTTTCTCCTCACATCCACAGATGCCTGACTGGATATAGGATCCTTGATCAAAACCAATTTTCCTCAGAGTGATTACTATTACTCATGCTGTTTTTCCTAGAACAGAGTTCAGTGATCAAAAGTCAGATTTTATACTCAACTGTTATTTATCATTTTATCTCATTTCTTTCTCTTGAATATTTGTAAAATGTACCCATAACTGCTTATACATTAGCATTTATATTTTCTTTCAATATTCTTAATATAATTCAATGACTATTTTCATATAAATATTTATATTTATTTTAATTTTGTGAGGTGTTCTTGTTTTGATTCTTTGAAATTTTCCTTTCATGATCTCTCTTTGTGGAACTCAGATTTTAAAATTTATTGTATATACTGAATTTATTCTCTTTTTTTTTCATTTTGATTTTTAGACAAGGTCTCTCTGCAGAGCTCTGGCTGTCCTGGAACTCTTTATGTAGACCAGGCAGGCCTTGAATTCACAGAAATCTGACAGTCTGTGCCTCCGGAGTGTTGGGACTAAAGGCATGCACTACCTCACCCAGTCTAAATATATTTCTCATGTCATTTATTATTCTAATTCCCATTTCTATACTCTTTAGAAATATTTACTGGTGTATTTTCTCTTATGTTAAAGTTTGTGCTCAGGTTGATTCCTTTTTTGAAAAAGAACAATAAAATTTTAGCTCTAAATCATGTTTAGATTACTATTTTAAGTACTATCCATTCTGTTCTATAGATACCAAATGTTCTCAAATATTTATGATTATATTATCTAAAGGGAAATTTGCCTAGGCTTTTGGTTGGTTTTTTTTTTATGGTATCAGTTTACTTAGATTCTAAGCTTTTAGCTTGTTTGCTTGAATCTTTCTTTTCCTTCTGAGGCATTCCTTGGCATTTCTGATTCTCTGTTACCTACTCTAAATGCAGAATGAATGAACCAAAGACTGCTAAAATAACACATGGAAGTCCCCAGATATTTCCCTTCATTTCTCTGGAAAACCCTGGTTCCTCTCTCACCTGCCAGTGAATATGTTCCTGATTGTCCTTTTTTCTAAGGGACACTTTGAAAGGTAGTAAAGAATGGGGTGAAGCTTCAGGCTGCCCTCCTCTCTGTGGACACTTTTACAGATTAGTAGTGTGGAAAAACTTCATCCCATTGTCTCAGCCCCACTTCTGTCACAGGTGCCACCTGAACCTGGGGTCTGTGAGATGTGCTGACTGTGTGGGAGAACACCTCCTTTATCTGCTTATGCACACGTGTACTCGGGCCTACATCCTATTCCTTTTTCACCATCTGCCACCTTTCGTTCAGTTCCTGTTCTTGATCATTTGCTATACTCCCTCTTCTATGAGAGCCCTTACACTGCCAGCACAGTCGATGTCTTCATCGCCTTGTGTTGATATTTTTCTTACACATTTACTATTCCTTTGGTTCTTACGACAGAGAAAGGCCAACTGGTGTTCCATCAGTTATTCTAAGACTAAACTCCAAAGTATCAATAATAGACTAACAAAACTTAACAATCAAATAATTTGCAAACTGTTTATAAGTGTGAACACAAGATAGTTAACTGGGTGAGTGATGCAAACGTGATGAGTTGAGCTCTCAGAACCCACAGTGAAAAGGAAGGCTCATCCAAGAAAGTTGCCCTCTGGCACCCACTCTTGCACTGTGACATACATATGCCCACACTCGCACACACAGTTGTAGCACAAATAATATAAAGCCAGGGACAGATATTGGGGTTCAACCTGAAGATTAGAAAGGCAAAGCAGCCAAACTAATAGAGAGCTCTAAGCTCTATGAAATCTTCATACTGAAAGGGAGTGAGTTCCTGTCTCATCCTGCCTTATATTCCTCTCTAGTGCTGGGTTTAAAGGCGTGCACCACCACTGCCTGGCCTCTATGGCTAGCTAGTGTGGCTGCTGGGATTAAAGCTGTGTACAACCACTGCCTGACTTTTACAGTTAAACAGCGTGAGTGTTTTGCATTCTGGTCTTCAGGCAAGCTTTATTTATTAAAATACAACTGAAATATCACTACAAATAATATTGTTTAAATTATTAGTTACTTGATGTACTGTTCGCTAGTCAACCATTTGTTCCACAAAGAAACAAATGTCAGATCACAACAGGAGAAAAAGAACGGATAGTGAAAATTGTTTTATGGCCACAGAGAACATTCTCATTAATAGCTAGTCAATGTATCCTTGCTGGAATTCCAGGTTGCTTTAAAGAAAAAGAAAATCTGACTGAGGAGCAATTGCTTCAGATGTGTTCACTCCTGCCTGCTGTGAGCTCAATACCCAGCATTTTAAACCTAATCATAAAATGTATCCATTCTTTATATCCAGTGAGCTAAGAATTAATTTTGTCACTTTGATTTTCCATTAAAATTCCATGATTTCTTATTAATGTAAAAATAGGTCCCTTTACACTTCAGTGAAAGTCACTAATTTTTGAGGAAATTGATACAGTTTTACAGGACAGGACGAGGGTACGTTAGCCTGTAGGTTGGCTTGCATGCACAATTTCTATCCCACTGACTTTTGAGAGGCCAATCATCTGTAATTTAGCAGAGATTGTAGTGTCGGAGCCTTTTGCAGATTCCATTTCTTTTACTTTTGAGAGTGCTTGTCTACTTGATAAAAAGAATAAAAAGGAGAAGAAAAGAAAAAGACATTTCCTATCTTGTTTCTTAAATTCAAATGAGTAGATAATATTCCTTGATTGCCCCCTCACCTAGCTCCAGATGGGTGTCAGTCAAGGGGCTCAAGGCAGTGTTTCTAAAAGGAAGCAGATTTGACTGTTTGAGCTTTGAATATCAACTATCTTGCCAAGCCGCCAGTCAATGAAATCATAAGCAGATCGCCGAGGGCCTGCCAATTTAGTACTAGCTTATATTTGGTGACAAGACAGCACATTTAAAGGCAAATGTACTCTTGAAATTGCTGTGTGGTCTCGTAGGCATAGGGTAACGGGACAACAGTGTCCTCTTTTTCTTATTCTTCCACTCCCCCCTATTTCTCTCCCTTCCTCATACCCTCCTTCACTTCTTTTCTTGTAATTTTTAATGTTAAGAATATCATCTTGCAAAAGAGTCAAGCGTGGCCTATGGTTAATGTAGTGTGAGAGGGTTGCCAGGGGGTTTGGTCACAGTCCTTTTATCTTCTTAATATTCTTCATAATTGGCCGTCCTTCCTCTCCTATGCCTACTCACTAGAACTTTGACTCGTTAGACTGTGGTTCTTCAGTCACAGTAAGAAGTGTGTCCTGGACATTCACATATCCAGTCTCTTTCTCTTCTACACCTAGGAGTCTCTGGTCTATGTTGGCAATACATCTATAAAGAAAAAAGCAAAGAGAGAAATCAACTTTTAAATGAGATATCCCTCACACCCTGGAATTCTCCTATAGTTAGGGATGTCCATATGACCCAGTTCATCTAATTAAGTATAAACAGAGCTATCTTCTGAATCTAGTGTCCATAAATATTTTAAAGCAGTGGTGGGGGGCACAGCGTGTTGGGCCTCCCTTTTGGAGCTTGCCCTCCTTTTTAACCAGAGCCAAACACCATTGCCCAGAGGATCATCAGCCATGCTACAACCACGAGCGTGAAATTAAGAAGTGCAGGATCAGGAGCCGCTCTCTCAGCCCCAAGTGGCTAACCAGGAGAAAAGTCAGGCTCTGTGGATTTATGACACTGAAAACCAGAACTCTTGAGGACTGCTGGCATGTTCCTCCCTGAGACTGGCAGCAAAATGAGCACTTCAAAGAGCAAAATAGATCCCTGCCTGACTACTTTGCACTGAGGAAATTTTGTTGTTGTTTGTCCCCTGGAGTTTAGCAGTCATAAGCAAGTCCCCTCACACAAGACTTCCAGTTTCCTTAGGGACCTGAAGTTTCCTGAGTTGAAGCAATATTTTGAACAATCAGAGAAGTTTTGCTTACCTTCAAGGCACCTAATCTAACTAGCATAGCAGAGAATGCAACTATATCTTCACTCTGACGCTGACTTGCAGGGCTCATAAGCCCACCCATCAGTTTTCCACACCCTTTAAATGAAGGAAGCAGTTATCTGAGTCCCCTTCTGGATGAGGTGGAGGAACTTCTGAAGAAGTGTCAAAACTTTCAAAAAACTTTCCACAAGAAGAGGCTTCATTGGTCCTAAGGACAAACAATGAAGGCATCAAATTTCAGTCGCTCCTTCTTTTAATTAAAAGCAAATGACGGAAGTCACTTCCACAGGAACTGGCTCTCTTCCTTCCCTTGGAAATGTTTTCCTTTACAGGATACTGGGTTGTAGTGAAAAGAGCGGCGGGGCTGTGTCCCCAGCACCCCTGCCGCTTGGCTAGTTTATGGCCCGAAATTACAACACACAAACTGTATTCATTTAAACACTGCTTGGCCCTTTAGCTCTAGCCCTTACTGGCTAATTCTGATATCCCGATCAACCCATCTCTAATAATCTGTGAGCACGGGTCTTACCGGGAAGATTCTAGCCTACGTCCATCCTGGGTCGGAGCTTCATCGCATGTGTCTGCCCAGGAGAGGAGAGGATGGCGTCTCTGAGCTCACTTCCTCTTCCTCCCAGCATTCTGTTCTGTTTACTCCACCCACCTAGGTTCTAAGCTATGAGCCCAAGCAGTTTGTTTATTACTTAGCCAATGAAATCAACAGATTGATATATGACACTCTCACATCACTTCCCCTTTTTCTGTTTAAACAAAAAAAGAAAGGCTTCAACCTTAACATAGCAAAATTACACATAACAAAACAGTTATCAAGTAAAAATTACAATAATCTTTATCATAACTAAGGAAAACTATAACTATAACTAACTATTCTTAACTCCATCAAAGACTCCAGAAAGATACACTATTACCTAAGCAAACAAGAAAAAAGCAACTTTTAAAACTCTAGAAATGACATAGACATCTCGCTGCCTGGACAGTCACCCAAAGTTCCTCTGTACCATTGGGGCATCCATCTTCGGCCTACAGGACCATGGTATCCAGAGACATTTCCATGAAGCAGGACATTTCAAAGTCAGTTCAGTCACTATCTGTTGTGTCCTGAAGAATGTCTCACAGACTCTTTCATGAATCAGGAACCCCGAAAGATCATCTCACCTTTAGGCAAGTTTAGTAGTTCTCTCTCTGTGTCCAGTTTATGCAATAGTCCAGACAAGAACAGTTTCTTGCCCAAATGGCTATCAAACTCCATAAGGATCCTCTTTGATGCCCATCTTCTTCTTGAAGTAGATTGGTGCTGCCAGGAGCAGAGTGCCTCATTGTCATGAAAAGTCCTAAGTTATTAAAACATTAAATGCCATATTCTGCAGTCTTTGAAAGATGTGAAGTATGTCTATCTAACTAAAATGTATCTCTATATATCTAGAAAATCTAACTAACATGACTACAAGCTTGACTATTACTGATGATTATCCATTAACCTATATTTCTTAATTATACATTACATTTTTAATGAACTACACAATCACAATATCTTAATCAATAGCAGAAATATGCATATACATATAACAAAATTGACCTTAAATCTGTATCAATAAAGCAAAATCTATACTAATGCAAATTATTCATATCTATATCATATCCCCCCTTTAAATGTTAAAGAACATTTATAAACCATATTTGGGAACATGGGCGCAGTTTTTTCTCTCCAAACTGCTTCCTGCTGAATGGGGGCGTCGTTAATTAGGTCTTTCATGGTATAACCTGTGTGCTAGTTTCATCTCAGTTGGCAGTTGAGCGAAGCAATTTTCTGAAGATGTTCACAGCAACCATTCAGGAGGGCGTGGTCCATCATACCATATCGGAAAAGAAGAAATGAACAGGGTCTCATCCTCTGTGAAAACAAAATAAGAAACTCCTTTCCAAAGTATCATGTCATTAGATCCAAATTTCAAATTCAAGGCATTTTCAAAATATCTATGTTAGATTAGTTCAGCAGCATTTATAAATAAATATCTTTTAGCAGCTGTTGCTCTTTCCTCAGCATTCAAACAATTCAAAGACAGCATAATAGCATACAGTATCAAGATTCTTTGTGTATTTTCCATCTTTGTGCAGCTTTGTTTTAACCTCTATTTTGTTTATTTTTACTTTTAACTTTTTGCTTTTTGAGACAGGTTCTCTGTATCTTTGACCTGGAATAACTCTGTATACCAGGCTATCCTTGAACTCTCAGAGATCTGCCTGTCTCTGCCTCCCAGGCATTTGGGATTAAAGGCGTATGCTACTACACCTGGAACTCACAGAGATCTCTTTGTCTCTGCCTTCTAGGCACTGGGATTAAAGGCGTGTCTACCACACTTGAAGTCACAGAGGTCAATCTCCCTCTGCCTCCCAAGTGTTGGGATTAAAGGTGTGTACTACCACACACAACAACTCTCTTCCTTTTTTTTTTTACTTTAAGAACTTCAACTTTTAGCTTGCATATATTTTTAACACACTGTAAACCATTTAGAAATTTCTTTATCTTTGAATCTCTCTTTACTATATATCTTTCTTTTTCTGAACACATGAGTCTTCAATTTACCAAGCAATATCAGTAGGACTAAAGCCGTGGCTTTGCCAGCTAGATCCAGTCCATTCCTTAGCTTTCCAGCCTCATGGCTGAGGTACTGGCTGTAGCCATGTTTACTGCCACAACTCTATGGCATTTCAAGGTCCCTGCCAGCAAGCGATCTTCAGCAGCCTGTGCTTGCAAACCGCACCAACCGCCTGCATAAAAGAGTCAGAGTTTGTCCTGGCAGGACAGCCCAGAAAGCTGGCATTTTTAAATGGCGCAGCTTTTTTCCTGCTACGGCTGAAAACCGAAAAGCATGCGTTCAGCTTTTCGTCAACACCGTTTAAGTGTTTCTTGGCAGGACCTCTTAATGAGCTGCAGGGTTTTGCAGCTAAAGCTGAGTCAGGAAGCCTCTCTTAGATGAGAGTGCTTGCTTGCCTCTAGCAAGCAGAGCAGACCCAAGAAATTGCCACAAGAAACATGCTTTACTCTATTCTTTTCCAAGCTTTCTCAGGCTTTCTGTGGACTCAGTTATCCACACGTCTGGGCGCCATTTTGTAGCGATAAGCGTGGCGGGGCTGCGTCCCCAGCACCCCGGCCTCCTGGCTAGCTTATGCCCCGAAATAACAACACACAAACTGTATTCATTTAAACACTGCTTGGCTCATTTTCTCCAGCCCTTACTGGCTAATTCTGATATCCTGATCAACCCACCTCTAATAAACTGTGTATCTCCAGTCTTACAGGGAAAGATTCAGCATGTCTGACCTGGCGTCTTGCTTCATCGTGTGTGTCTGCCCGGGAGAGCAGAGCATGGCCTCTCTGAGCTCACTTCGTCTTCCTCCCAGCATTCTGTTCTGTTTACTCCAACCACCTATGTTCTAAGCTATGAGCCCAAGCAGTTTGTTTATTACTTAGCCAATGGAATCAACAGATTGATATATGACACTCCCACATCACTGGGTATTTGTTTTGTTTGTCCTCACTATGAGAGAAACTTTCTCCTATCAATATACTAACCAACACGATAAACTCATTTTAGTTTACATAAGACCAGAACCACTAAAGTCAGCCTGTCTGTCTGATGCAACATTGATATTTCTTTGGATGCAATAGCATTCATTGCATTTTTTAAAAAATGGAACTGGTCACCATCATATTAAGAATAACTGACTTCAGGGTCTAAAGAGATGATTCCGTGGTTAAATGAACTGGCTGCTCTTGCTAAGAACCTGAGTTAGATTCCCAGATGCTACATAGCAGTTCATAACTATCCATAACTCTAGATCCAGGGGATTTGATATTGCCTTCTGGCTTCTGCAGGCACCAGGCATGCAAGTAGTGCATAGACATACAAGTAAACAAAACACCCTTACATATATATATATATATATATTTTTTTTTTTTAAAGAAAATGGTTGACTTCATTCATTCATGTGCTTTGTTTAAGAGGAAGCTCTTCATGATCTTCTTATAAGGGTAAATCTCTCCAGAATTTGACACAGGAAGAAAACTAAGTGAGTCCGTGGTGTTTGGTTTTCATTTTTGTCATTTTACTTATTATTATTATTATTATATGTGCGTGATGCGTGTGTGTGTTTGGGGGAGGAGGCATGTTTGCAGATGTGGAGGTTGGAGAACAAATTTCAGTTGTCAGTCTACCCTTTCACAGTCGTTTCCAGAGATCAAACTCAGGTCTTCAACATCACTTAGCAAGTGCCCTTAGTCTATTAGTTGTCTAGCTGACCCCTGAAAACAGAGTTTTAGCCGACATATGGGTGAGAATCATTTATATCTGGTTCTATTTACGTATTTTAAAGATAAAAAATAATCACACCAAAATAGGATGTGGAATTTAGTTTAGTTTAGTTAAAGATGCACTTTAACTTACTTTATCAGATTTTTACACTAAAGTTGGTAGCTTAAATAAGATGCAGGGGCCTTAAGAAGGAGCTGTGAATAATTAACATACAGTAACAAAGTTATCTAGTCTACTATTAAAACAGCTGTCCTGGGGACCTTGTCAGATAAGGATTTCTTTCTTTTACACCGCAGAAGTTGCTGTGTGCTATATTCTGTGACATTTCCTTATTTGCATTGCTGTTAAGAATCTCCTTCTACCTACACCTACCCTTCTCCTAACCCAGTAATACTCACCAGTTTGTTGGAGCTTTTCAGTCTGAGGTAACACATGGAAGCAATTTCTTTTGCCTAATCTCTTTGGCTCCATTTTGATACAAGTATCTGTGGGGGTTGGAGGGAAATGACCCCATTGGCTCATAGATTTGAATATTTCATCATCAGAGACTTGCACTATTGGGAAGGTTAAGGAGCTGTGGCCTCGTTGGAGGAAGTGTGTCACTGGATGTGAGCTTTGAGGTTTCTAAGTCCGGAGGAGTCTCCCTCTTCCTACTGCTGGCAGAGGCAGATGTAGAACTTTTCTCCAGCACCACGTCTGCCTGCACATCACCACACTCCCTGCCATGATGAAATAGACTAAACTCTAGGACTATAAGCAAGTCCCAATTATTTGTATTGTTTCGTATGAGTTACTGTGATCATGGTCTCTCTTCTTGGACATAGAACACTAAGACACTATCCCGTTCATTTTTGAGATTTTTTTCATTCTCTCCTTTCCACTTCTGCTATTAAACATGTTTTGCTTTTTTGTTTCTCAAGTAGATCTTCATTCTAATTTCTCAAAACCGTTTCCAGCATTGCTTCAAATTACTGTTGCTCACCTTGAAAGGTCTATGGGATATGTGTCCATCCCTTTGAATAGAAGCCTTGGTACTTCCTGCTCTGATTCCAGCTTGTATTTGGCTTCCATTTCTACACTGAGAACATCTGCATTGTGCTCCAGGGCCCCATTCACAATTTTCTCTGTCTTCTCATTTCTTCAATTCTTTTGTTTCTTTGCAGGAAAAACAAACAAATAACAATAAAAACTGTATTTCTCCATCTTCTTCCTCTTTTCTAGTCTTTTGGTTGAAAATGACAAAACCTCCCTTTGAATTTACACAGTACTCCACGGGAGAGAATCAAGACTGGGAATAATGATGCAGATTAAAATACATTGGTATTTCATATAACTCTAGAAGGCTGGTATTTCTCTTCCTAAACTGAGACCAACAATACAAATGTCAAACAGATAAAATTCTCAGAATAGTACATGACAAAAGCTAAAGTATCAAATAACACAAGCTATAGCTGTTTATAATTAAAATTTTATATAATTTTATGCCTGTATGTAATGCAGCCTGATTTATTTATCTTTATTTAATAGTGCAGGAGAATTATCTGTATTCTGTCAATTATGTTTTAAATAAAAGCTGATTGGCAAGGCAGGAAGTATAGGTGGGAAGACCAAACAGAAAGTATAAATGATGCAAGGAGAACAGGAGAATTTTGGGAAGGAGGAAGCTGATTTCTCCCACTCCTGCCCAGACCACCAAAGCAGCAGGATGTGATCTGACCCATTGAAAAAGATACTGAGCCACATGGCTAACATATATCAGAATAATGGGTTAATATAAGCTACAAGAGCTAATAAGTAGCCTAACCTAATGGGCCAATCAGCTTTATAACTTATAGAGATCTCTGTGTGATTTTCTTTGGGGCTTGCCGGCTGTGGGGTACCGGGCGGGACAGAAAATCCCAACAAGCAGGGCCCATTCCATGTTACAATTTAATCCTTAGAGTGTTAGGGTACTGATTGTCAAACTCAAGGCTTCGTGTGAGCTGGACTCTCTGCCTTCCACTCCTCTCTGACTCACCATTTATATGTCAATGTCTTGCCCTGAAATTTATCACATGCTCAGGAGTACTTAGGATGTGTACCAATGACAACTACTCAACATTGGGCTTTTGTGGCATGTACAATGTTAAGAGTAATTCTTATATTATGTTACATTAAAATTGGCAAAAATAACATTTTTGTGAGTTGATAATTAGGTGGAAAGTTTTGGTTTGTACCTTAAAAAATATTTAAGGGAGAACCTGATAGTCAACTAAATACTCCAGGCTAAAGTTGACTATTTTAAAATAGCACAATAAGTGAGAGAGTATATTTAGAACTCTATTTTATTATCGCATCTTGCCCATCAAAAATATGTTCATCAAAACTATTTAATATTCAGGCATTGTATAATAAGTTCCACACTGCATTAGTGGGTGTATGGCATTGGCAAATAGCAACACTCCACTGTAGGCAGTTAAAAACAAATACTAATCAAAGAATTTCAATTGTAACTTCATTTTGTATGTAATAAATATCACTATGACCCTATAGGTCAAAATAAATTGAAATATCTTATGTTAGATAAATTAGGAAGAAATAAGAAACTCTAGACAAGAAAAATGTTGCTATGGAAACCTTAATATTAATAAGCCACTTCTGAAGTCTCTGCAGCCTTAGTCTGCTTTTGGCATTTAACTTTCTTCTCAGCTTTTTGTTTGAGGAAAATAAAAAAGTCCCTTCACTGCTGAGCCTTGAAATGTTACAATGGCAATCTGTTTGATAGTCATCTGATATCTGTGATAATAACTCAGCCTGCTTACTACTCCATGGTATAAAGACAATTTAATTGGGCTGAAAAAAAAGGTAAAGAAACAGCTTGTTCATGCTGAGTTAGAATATTTCCTTCCATGGTTGGTCCATTAGAAGGAGTAGAACAATTTTAGCTCCAGGTCACACAGCTGACGAAAAACGACTCTCTAAATCCATCTGTAAAGGCATTCTGTGATGTTTTATTAGCATAGCATTCTCTGAATCACTAAAGTCTATATTGTTTGAGAGAGGAAAAAGTGCAGATGACTTCAGCTAATAAGTGAGTCAAAAGTACCATGTTGAGCCTAGCCACCTCTGGCTCCTATATTTGTCAACTGTATCTTATTCCCTTAGCAACTCAGATGTAACACAGCCACCTACGTGTGTGCTAAGCTGGGACTTAATGAAGCTTAATCAACTTCTGCATTGTGTATCTTATCTGCATGTGTTGTGCTGTTGATCCTCTTCCACCCTGCCTATGTACTCAGTAACAACCATCAGGAAGGATGATGCTCTTTTCTAGGGAGTGTCTCAGGATCCATGGTTTGGTCAGAGGATGCATGCTGTCTTTGTACATGATTCCTTGATAAAACAACCTTCCATGTACAAATGAGAGTCTGCCTTCCTCCACACAGGTGTCTAGAATTATTTTTAAAGCCATCAAATTCACTACTTGCTTTTTCCCATTAGGGCTGAGGTCTAAACTCCAAGTAAAGGTAAGTGGATAGAAGACTTTATAAGGCTTTCAGTTAAACATATTTTTTTATAAGGATGCCTCAATTCTAGTTCAAAACATTTGGGATAAACAGGGTGTGCTTTCTAGTTGCTATGATGTTGATGCTGTGTATGGAAACATTATGTAAGAAAATTAGGGTTCCCATGTCACTTTTAAAAAATGGATCCTAAATTTGAATGTAACAAAGAGCAATAGCACACTGTCTCCCTGCATTCACTAAGAGGAACCAAGATAAAAATGAGGCTATGAAAAACATGCATCTCATTATTGCATCCTTAGCCATTCAGACTCCAAAGTGTTGCTTCAAATCACCTAAAGTGTGCCTTTTGAGAGCTCCCGTTAGCTTTACACTAATGAACAACTCATCTATTTCCATAAAACAAGACACAAGTTACCAGTGAGTTACAAGGAATGCAGATAAAATGATTGACTACCAAATTGGCTACCTTGTGGACTAATGTTCTCTTAAGGAAGAGTATTTGAATAGTTTAATGTGTGTGTGTGTGTGTGTGTGTGTGTGTGTGTATTTTCCCCAAAAAAGTTTGTCATCATTACTTTGACCTCGAATGTACATTAATGTGTGCTTCTATTAAAAATTAAATTCAGATTTTAATTGTTTCTGTTTCTAAAAATCTAATTGGTTATAAATGTAACTTCACATTTATTGCTTAGAACAATAGCTCCATACATGAGAGCATTCTTGTAGAACTGGCTTATGGAAGAACTAAGCTTTCAGAATCAGTTTGCTGAGACATTCTCAGGTCTTACCACAATAAACACTGTCTAGTTGGTCAGCACGTATCACCACATAGAATTTTAAGCTGGGACAATTCAAGGAAACCATTTAAATAGAGATATTTGGGGTGGAGGGAGAATGTTCTGGGGTTGAGTATTTTTGCTCTTCTGAAGGACTCTCGTGCAGTTCTCAACATCATCTCAGCAGTCTCACAGCTGCCTGTATTCCAGCACTGGGGTATTTAGCATCCTTTTCTGGCCTCATTGAACAATGTGTATACATGTGGTATTTATTTACAAAGTTCCATATACTTAAATTTAATAAGAAGAATAATTAAGGTATTCACAGCCTTTGCCGTGCCGCCGCAGCTCTCTAACGCCAGCGCCGCCTCTTGCTTGCCGAGCTCCAGCTGAAGGAGAAGGAGGATAAGTAAGGAGGTGCCCATACCATGGCTAGTACAAAGCAGACTGCCCGTAAATCCACTGGTGGTAATGCACCCAGGAAACAACTGGCTACAAAAGCCGCTCGCAAGAGTGCGCCCTCTACTGGAGGGGTGAAGAAACCTCATCGTTACACGCCTGGTACTGTGGTGCTCTGTGAAATCAGATGCTATCAGAAATCCACTGAACTTCTGACCCGCAAACTCCCCTTCCAGCGTCTGGTGCGAGAAATTGCTCAGGATTTCAAAACAGATCTGCGCTTCCAGAGCGCAGCTATTGGTGCTTTGCAGGAGGCAAGTGAGGCCTATCTGGTTGGCCTTTTTGAAGATACCAACCTGTGTGCTATTCATGCCAAACGTGTAACAATTATGCCAAAAGATATCCAGCTAGCACGCTGCATACGCAGAGAACGTGCTTAAGAGTCCACTATGAGGGGAAACATTTCATTCTCAAAAAAATTTTTTCCTCTTCTTCCTGTTATCAGTAGTTCTGAATGTTAGATATTTTTTCCATGAGGTCAAAAGGTACCTAAGTATATGATTGCGAGTGGAAAAATAGGGGACAGAAATCAGGTATTGGCAGTTTTTCCATTTTCATTGGTATGTGAATTTTTAATATAAATGAAAGTTGTAAAGCATTAATGCAAGCAAAATGTTTCAGTGAACACATTTCAACAGTTCAACTTTATAACAATTATAAATAAACCTATTAAAATTTTCTGGACAATGCCAGCATTTGGATTTTTTTAAAATAAGTAAATTTCTTATTGACGGCAACTAAATGGTGTAACCAAATGTAACGTTTTTATCATACAGTAGACTCCATCATTCACTACACTCTAAATGTAACGTTTTTATCATACAGTAGATTCCATCATTCACTGTACTTTTCTAACTGAGTTGTCCTACATGCAAGTACATGTTTTTAATGTTGTCTGTCTTCTCTGCTGTTCCTGTAAGTTTGCTATGAAAATACATTAAACTAAAAAAAAAAAGAAGAAGAAATTTTAAAAAATAAAAATGCTACTACTAATTCACAATGTAATTCTGAATAATAAAACCATTGCTTTTATTTTTATATCTGTACAAATAATGGGATGTTTGCTGGCTTATCTTTCTGGGCCACTTCAAGGTATATTCATGGCCTCTGACTTGCCTTCTCAGTTTGCTTTGAGGTGTTTCTTAAATATGAAGTATTAATTTACACTTCACACCCATTTGCCATTTAATTGCAATAAGAAATGTTACACATGGATGTTTCTTTTCCCCTAAATATGCCCACCATCAACCCTAAATCATTTAAGATTATTTAACCACTTGGTTACAAAAGGAGTATTCTAAAAATATAGGGAAAAAATAGGGCAAGTCCAAATTTAAACAGTTTTTTTCTCAAAAGCCAATAGAAGGGAATTATTTTAAAATGTAGAGATGAAGGTCACAGCTGGACACCTCGGGTTTGTTTTGGACATGATGTTAATCATCTTAGTCACCTGAATTCCCATCATTAAATGGATGCAGTGGATCAGACCAGTTTCAACATGAATGTGCACATCCTGCTGCAAGCTTCCTCTCGGGGAGACAAGTGACCAGCAAACAACACTGCTGTGTGCCCTCTCCATGTTAGTGTTAGAGTTCTGAGAGGCAAGGTTCCCCAACCTTCGTAGAAGTGTTGTAGTTCTGAGGGGAACAGAAAGGAATTCTATCAGTTAGGAGCCAAAGAATAACACAAAGCAATGCTTCACAGCAACAAACTCATAGAAGTGCTGTGTAGTGAAAGACAGAAGAGGCTGGCTGCCTCTGCTCTGGTAAGAAACAGCAAAGAACTGAGCAGGAGGCAGACTTTATATTGGGTTTCTTGGAGAGGTGGCCTGGGAATGGTGTGATTTCAAAATCAGAGATTAGTGGGGTTTTTGAGCTCAGGGATTGGTGGGATTTCCAGCTCAAAAACTGGTGAGTTTTCAAAACCCGGAAGTGAGCTCTGACTTTCTGTCCTACATACTCAAAGGACATATGGATGTCATGTACGTGCCATTCTGGATTTCATGTTATCTGAGAGATTGCATAAAATACACTATAATTTAGTTGCCATTTTGCTTTCCCAAAATGATTTTGTTCATGCCGATATTCATGTGAAACAAGTCTGTCTGAATAGTCTATACTGATGCCACAACATGTGATCACAATGCACAGCAGCCAGCATTGCTTACTGCAGGCTCTAGGGCTGTGGGACAATGCTCTTATACCCTGTAAAGATTTGCCACTTGTATTTTAGTAAAACACTGACTAGCCAGTAGCCAGGCAGGAAGTATAGGGGGGGTGATCAGACTAGGAGAATTCTGGGAAGAGGAAAGACTCAGTCTTCAGTCACCATCCCGATGTAGAAGCAGGATGAGAGTGCTTCACTGATAAAAGGTACCATGCCACATGGACTACATAGACAAGAATTATGGGTTAATTTAAGTTGTAAGAGTTAGTTAGTAATAAGCCTGAGCTAACTGGCCAAACAGTTTAATTATTATAAGCCTTTGTATGTTTCTTTGGGATTAAATAGCTGAGGGACCAGGTTGAACAGAAGCTCTATCTACATTTTAGCTTCTCAAATTTTTTGGAAATATATTAATTGGAAACTTTGAGAAGTAATTCAGAGATGAGATATAAAATAATAAGAAGTTACACAGTCTCATCCTTGTTTGAAGGACTTCTTAAGTTTTTTAATTTTGTGGAGCCTCAGAAAGTTTTATTACAAACTTCAAATGGAGAATTTGAAAAGAAAAGGAGGCTTGTGAGTATGCAACCACTGTGGTACTCAAAACTCCATTAAGTCCCTTTGATTACATTGAACAGAAGCATCGGGGACAGAACTTTGCAAAGAACAAGATGGACTTTAGACATCTAAGTATCTTATATATTTCCAGAAAGCAACTTGGATAAGAGGGTTTACTTTGGTTCCCTGTTTCATTGGGTCCACCATAGCTGGGAAGACTGGTCACATTATAGCCATATGAAGGCAGAGAAGGATTGTTGCTGGTGCTGAACTCAATTTCTTCTTTTTTCCCTATGATGATCAATATAAGACAGTAGCCCATGAACGGGAGCCACACATTCCAGAGTGTGTCCCCCCTCCTAAGCTGACCCTGTCTAGAAATACCTCCTCACAAAAGCATGTCTCCTGGGTAATTCTAAATTCAGTCAAATTGATGATTAAAATTAAGTATCTGAGTCCAGTATTACAGGTGATTAATGATATAAGGAATGCAAAATACTTTGAAAATTGCTTATATCTTAAAAGAATTCTTAGAATTCCACTTGATTGATGATCTAGGGAACTCCCAGCATGCAGTATATGCTATAATGCTTCACCAAGAGACCAGAGTGGTTTGACCCTGATATTACTGTGTTGTATGCCTCCTTTATGTCAATAAACTAGGGAAATAAGTGATGAGTTTGACACAGCCTCTTTTCTTCACAGCTTTACTAACCTACTTGATAGCAACTTCTTTATTCCTGGAAAAGTCCCATGGATATATTCTTATTAAAGCAAAAAGAACTGAAATCTAGTGGAAGCATCCTTGAAGGAATAGTCACACTGCAGCCCCAGGAGAAATAAGCTGGGCCGTGTAAAATTACTTCCTTTTTCTACAGCTTCTGGTATTGTTAAGCAGCTTAATTCCTGGCCCTTTTCATACCACATTTGAGACTGTTTTTTTCCAGTGTTCCACATTTCCCATGGTCCCCATTGACTTGCCATTGTCTACATCCCCTCTCTATGGACTACTGAATGGTTTTGCTGATTTGGAGCAAATATCATATTGGATTCTTTTATTCCAGCAGAGGGAAACCTTGATCCCATAAGTAATTTCCTTAGTCATTTAATTTGATCTGGGAATTACCATATTTTTGGTAGTAGTTGGATCATGAGATTCGAGCTTATTATTTGAGACTGTAAATTTAGGTATGAGCAACCTGGTATGGAGTTAAAATTCTTTCGCCCCTTGTTAAGTTGATGCAGCCCAGTGGACACTGAGTTTATATAGACTACCTTTCATTTTGTCACATGCACACATGGAAACTAAAGATTTTATGGTATAATGAGAAGAGAAGATGGTGTTATTCAGAAAAAGGTAGAGAAATATTCTTTTTCCAAAAGGATATTGGTTTATATACAAAAGGAACAGAAATAAATGACAGATAGACTCCAAGAGCAGAAAGCAAGTTTGGGAGCATGGTCATATATGCAGGTATTTCAAGCATTCTGAAGAACAATGTCACCTGTCTTTTCATTTACTCATTCTAATAAATGCATACTATTAAATATTGAAGCTATTTGGATATTAAGAAAATTTTAAAAATTAATAACCAAATCAAGAAAAACCTCTGTAGTTTTCTGAGTTAATATTTTTAATTTTCTAGAGAAAAATATTTTTTAAATCATTTAGATAATTTCCTCTTCCTTCACATTTACAAATTATAATGCTATATTCCTATTTTCTAATTTAAATGTTTAGATACTATTTACCAGTGTTTTCTATTAATTAATTATCTTCAATAAGCTCTCCCTATTACATTATCTTTTTAGAAATAACCTTTCCTTGATGTGATAGAATTTTCATTGCTGTACATATAATGACATTTTGTTTCTGTTACCACGTTTGTTCATTCAAATTAAAGTCAATCTTTTATTAAACTTTATACTTGTGATCTCCAAAACTGGGATATATAACATATAACCCCATGATAAAACCATAAAATATAATATTACTTTGTGATTAAAAAAAGCAAATTACTTATACATGTAGATAAGCATGGACCACAAATGCATTAAGCTAAGTGGTAAAAGTTAAACTTCAAAATCTGTAAAGGACATTGGTTTTGTATGATATTTATATGAAATTGAAAAAAAGGAAAGACTGAAGCCAACACTGACCATTCGGTTTGGGCCTGGAGAAGTATTACTTAGCAGGGAGATGTTGGGGTTATTATAGAGCTTGGGTTGTTTACATGACTATATACATTTTTTTATGTAGGTAGGTTTGTAAAGTGAAAATATTACTTTTCCAGAATATAAGCTATACATACATTAAAAAAGTGAAAATAGTGCTTATTATTGTGTAATTCTTCATCTGTTCCACAGTTTTCTTAATGCTCTAACATTTTTGTCAAGCAGCAAAAATATCTTCCCAAATACTAAACATATCCAATTGCCTGTTAATTACTTTCATTTCAGTAGGGGTCCCATCTTGTCTCCCATCTGGCTGCTTGTTATAGACTGACCCCAGGTCTGATATGCGATTACTCTCTAGGCTTTATCAGCAGAAATGCCTTGAGTTGGATACTTTGTCTGGGGACTCCAGTGTCATCCTCTTCAATTTTTATTGTCTCCTTCCATTTATTGAAGGATGGTTATATACCAAGTAAAATTGTAGTTCCTATTAATTTAGATACATTTAAGTTCACATATCAATGAAAAGTCCAAGTAGATAAATTCGAAAGATCTAAATAGGACCCTGAACATGAAGATGGACAAAAACACCCCCCGACACACACACACACACACACACACACACACACACACACACACACACATGAACAGAGTAATTGTCTCAGATGCTGACAAAATGATTTTACTTCCCAAAGCATTGTTGAGTTCATAGAAAGCCACAGAGACCGCTGGGGAGGAAGAAAGCAACTCATCTCATAACCCACTATTGGATGAAATAATGAAAGATCATCAGACATCCACAGGGAAATAAACAGGATCCTGCAAGTCATTTCTATGTGCATAAGCCTTTAGTGTCTGGAGGAGAGACTTTCTACTTTATGAAAACTATATTTAAATCCCCCAGGCCTCTGCCTCCTTATCCAGAACCCCTTGGCCTATGCTCCCACCCTCTTGACTTCTTTCTCCTCATTAAAGCCTAGGTATTCTTTTGTCTCTTCAACTCCGAACAGAATTAACCTGCAGTTTGATTGCTTCATATTTTCAATATTTGGAGCTGTGTAGACAACTTTCTATTTCAAATTCAGTGCAGTTACAAAGACTTATTTTTGTCTCCCATTAATGTTCAGGTTTCTTTCCGCCTTTTTGGAGGAGACAAATAATAACAACAACAAAAAAAAAAACTTTTTACTATTTCAAAACAAGTTTCCTCCATTTTGACTTCCTTCCATAGGCCCTCAGAATCACATTCCAGTTCCTGCTCATCCCCTGCTCCCGTTTTTAGGCAACTGTATGGGACTTCTTAAATGGACATGAATTTATTTCAGCCCAGCTTTCTTGGTCCCTTTCTTTGCCTTCTGCCACTATCTGAACTGGAGTGACTCCAGTGACTTCTGGCCTCACACAAAATAAGTCCCTGATAAATTGTGAGACTGGTACCAACACAGATGCTGCATGGTGTGACCCAGCTTCTAAAACCACAGTCCTTGAGAAAAGGTTGAGAATATACACTAAATTCCAGTCAGATATGAATAAGAAGTTCTGGTGCTGGAAGATGGCTCAGTGGTTAAAAGTACTGGATCCTACAGAGGATCCTATGCCATTTACATACAATCATAAGGAAATTTCCAAACACCTATAACTTTAGTTCCAAGGATTCCTTGGTCTGCCTAGTCCTTGCTAGGCCTCAGGCACAGTCCTGACTGGAGCAGTGAGGGATCAACAGACACACACACACTGACACATGAAAGAGCTGGGATACGGTGGACGGGGCTGGACACTGATGGAGAAGCCGCATGGCCTCGGAAGCTTGGTGTGTTCATTATAGATAGGAGAAAAGAGGAGGTTTATTGCATGGACCTGAATAAGGAGGCGCTGTTACTACATGCAGATAAGCAAGGAGGTCGGGTTTATGGGATAGAGCTGGGTTAGCGAGAGAAGTCTCCGTAGGGGAGCAGTCTTCATCCTTTTCTCTGGAGGGAAGAAGCTATGGTGGACATAGTCTGCATACACTGTCAACATCTGCATGTGGGCCCCAGCCTTGTCATTGCTCCAATCCCGGGGGTTGGAGTGGGGCTTTGCCATTTCCTTGAGACTGAGATTTTTGGCTCTTGATATGGCCCCATCCTTCACTTATTTAAGGCTTCCTTTACTCCCCACAACTGAGAAAAATAGAGATGCTGCATGTTCTTCACTAAATAATTCTGAAGTAGAATGTGCTGAATAAGTTATATATATTGATTAAGTCAATGTCAATGCAATTTCTTCTGTTGTTTACCCCAAATATTTTTAAACCATACTGACTGCACTTCTTAAGACTATATTGAGTGAAAAACAGGGGGATTTCCAAACAGAGTGAGCAGTGAAGAGGAAATGATGGAAAATTCTGCAGAGCATGAATGGTGGTAGAAAGAGAATGGGAGTATTTCCTCATTCACAGCAACCTCATCTCACAACTTAGGATATTTTTATCTTACTTTCAAGGATTACCCTTCATGAAAATCAACCTGAAGATTTCTCTGCAGCTGTAGACAGTTTTGTGTGCAATAAAGCAATACAAGGTTTGTAGCCTACAGGCAAGGTTCTGGCTAGCAGCTCTCATCTTTCTTCTCTGGTGACTCTATGGCTTCTCCTGACTCCTCCTTCTTTCTCCCAGCATTCAGTTTAGTTTTTTTTCCATCTAACTCCATTCTGTCCTATTTATAGGCCCCCAAAGTAGATTCTTTATTAACCAATGGTATTCACAGCACAAGGATGGGAGAGAAGATGGATGAGGAGAATCAACAGAAATAACTTTTAAATGCCATAGTGAGATCAAATATTGTGTATGCTATTTTAAAGCATAAAACATGAGGAAGGGGCATCAAAAGAAGCAAGAACACAGAAAGGAAAATAACTCAGCACTGCAAGCTATCTGGAGAAGTAGAATTCTATCACTGAAATATGTCAAACCCTTCCAAAATCCGATATTTTAAACACACTGCTTAGTAGTATGGCCTTTTCAACCAAGTCAGAGCTTCCAGTCAGAAGTCTTAGAAATATAATTGTTCTCCTATTTAGAAAGTTTCCACGCACTGTTTTTTGCATAGCACCCATACATAGTCATCCAAACTCTTCTCAGAGATTTCAACATGGTACAGTGGTTTCTTTGCTTTTAACTTTAAAGTGTGAGGTGGTCTTAGTAAGGGCCATTGCTATTAATATCTAAAATAGTGAAAGGCTACTTTTGAAATGGTTTTGCTTAGACAGCCCAACAGTGATGTTCTCCAAAATGTGCCACCAAGAAACCTATCATATGAGTCTTTACCATGAGAAGAAGAAGAAGAAGAAGAAGAAGAAGAAGAAGAAGGAGAAGGAGAAGGAGAAGGAGAAGGAGAAGGAGAAGAAGAAGAAGAAGAAGAAGAAGAAGAAGAAGAAGAAGAAGAAGAAGAAGACTACAGACCATTGGAAAGCACAATATACTCCTCAGCTCAAAGTACAGTTCTTTTCAAACAAGGCATAAAACTTGAAACTGGCTACTGGCAAGGGCTTTGATTCACATTACTTCCTGCTTCCCTTTCCACCTCATTAGGAAGAAAAGTGACGTGACATCTAATGGTCACCATCTTGGTACTGTAGGTGAAAGGTAGTAGGAAGAAAACTACCTGCAACTCCACAAACTTACTCATTCACATTGCTGTGAATCTGTGGGCTGTCTCAGTTTCTTGTGTACTTTCTATTTCTGAAAGCTGATTCTTCTTCTTCTAAAACATGCAGCATTATTATTGATGGTGCTGGAGATCTAAGTAGGGACTCCTTTCTACCAGTGAGCCACATCCAGTATGCCCACGAACCTGATATTTTGTTTTCTAAACAGGATCTTGCAATAGGCTGGCCTTAAACTTTCAATATTCCCACCTTCTCCTCAAACCTGGTTTTATAGCTGTGTAGCACCATGTTTGGCCTAACCACACTCTTAAATGGGCTCAAGCTATCTTGGTTCATATATATTGTTTGAAGAAAATGTTTGAAATGGTCTAGCCTTAAATCCTGTTTCATTAATGTGCACATGATCTGTGTTCTGGTTGTTTAATGGATTCTGTTGCACAATCCATATTTCTGAAACATAGTAAATAATGTCTGCATCAGAATCATGAGTGTTTATTAAATGCCAGTTCTTAAATCCCACCCAATTATTTGCATCTGATCTCGTTTTCAAATGTCAATGCTTGAGTCACTACTTCTTTAAATGAAGAGAGGGTTCCTCTCTGCTTTCTTGACAACCTGGCTAAGTGCATCTCCAGAGAGCTGGAAGGAATTCCAAGTGTTGTCATTAGTCACTGATAAGAAATGTGTACGGAAGTGTAAGTCTTGTGTTTTCTGGGAACCGGGTCACTAGAAATCCAGAATGCTACACTGACTTAGGTCCAAATTCTCCGGAGCACGAAAGGCATAATAATGTGCTTGCTGAAACCATTTTCCTATTGCCCTTTTCCTACTGATTTTGCTAATTAGATAAAAAGGGACTCGGCGCTGCACAGGAAGCAAATAAATAAGATTCTAATTATAACTTTTCTTGATTGACTTGGTAAACATAAATTTTGCTGTCCGTTCATGTGTAACAGTCAGGAATGAGTGAATCTTCATGGCCTCAATTTCCCTTAATTCCTATTAATGTCTACCATTGGAAGTGCATCAGCAAATTAGGAGTTCAGTCCTGCAGTTTCCAGTTTTATCTGCTCACCCAGGGGGTGAGGTGGACTGCCTAGAGGGGGAGGTGTGGAGGTTATGACATTAGATTCCTCACAGCTATTTCCTGTAAGTGCTCACAAATACAATAGAAAAAGTACAGTTCTTCAGGTTGAAATTAAACTTAAATGAGATAATTTGGTCAGGCATGCAGTCATACCTATAATCCCTTACTTATGAACCCAAGTCACGGTGATTCAGAGTTTTGGGCCAGCCTGGGCTATACACCAAACAGTACAAAACAACAACAAAAGATGCATTTAGTTCCTCAATTGCTTCTACACAGTTACTTTCCTAAGCTTCTAAGCTCCAAGGTCAAATGTAGAGAATAGGTACTAAAATTGAAGGCATAAGCCAAAAACATTTCTATCATCCTGGAAAAAGTTTGAGGTAGTTCTACAGTCAAGTGATGTTCTGGGACAACATGTGTCTTCTTTGAGAAAAAAAATTGTAACAATAGCTCAGATATTTATTATAGTGTGTTTAATTAACTTTAATAGAACAAAATAGAGTTGTTTTTAAGCTCATGATCTGAGAATCAACAATCCCTTACTAGGAGAAAAAGGATGTAACCCTAAAGAACCCTTTGGTATCTGAAAGTTCTGCCAGTTTTTAAATCCCACCCAATTGTTTGCATCACGACCTCATTTCCCTTGTCGAAAATCAGGTGTTCATATGTTTGTGAGTTAATATCTGGGTTTTCGTTTCGATTCCATTGGTCAACGTCTCTGTTTTTATGCCAACAAAAAGCTGTTTTCATTACTGTAGCTCTGTAATAGAGTTGAAGTCAGGGGTGGTAATGCCTCCGGAAGTTCCGTTATTGTATAGGATTGTTTTGGCTATCCTGGGTTTTTTGTTTTTCCATATAAAGTTGATTATTGTTCGCTAAGACAGTTCCTACTGAATGGGAGATAATCTTCACCAACCCTGCATCATACAAAGGTCTGATCTCCAAAATAAATGAAGAACTCAAGAAACTAGACTTTAAAATTCTAAAAACCCAACTAAAAGATGGGGTACTGAACTGGACAGAGAATTCTCAACAGAGTAAGTTCAAATGGCCAAAAGACACTTAAGGTCATTTTCAACTTCCTTAGCAATCAGGGAA
Organism: Microtus oregoni; assembly: GCF_018167655.1. Lineage (NCBI taxonomy): Eukaryota > Metazoa > Chordata > Mammalia > Rodentia > Cricetidae > Microtus > Microtus oregoni. The sequence goes on along the minus strand of NW_024543093.1, from coordinate 18,720,765 downwards.
ATGCAAATCTAAATAACTTTGAGATACCATCTTACACCTGTCAGAATGGCTAAAATCAAAAACACCAATGATACCCTATGCTGGAGAGGAAGTGGAGTAAGGGGAACACTCATACATTGCTGGTGGGAATGCAAACTTGTACAACCATTTTGGAAATCAGTGAGGTGGTTTCTCAGGAAATTGGGAATTAACCCACCTCAGGATCCAGCACCAATACCACTCCTGGGAATATACCCAAGAGATGCCCTATCATACTACAAAAGCATTAGTTCAACTATGTTCATAGCAGCATTATTTGTAAGAGCCAGAATGTGGAAACAACCTAGATGCCCCTCAATGGAAGAATGGAAAAATAAAGTGTGGAATATATACGCATTAGAGTACTACTCTGCGGTAAAAAGCAATGACATCTCGAATTTTGCATGCAAATGGATGGAGATAGAAAACACTATCCTGAGTGATATAACCCAGACCCAAAAAGATGAATATGGTATGTACTCACTCATTAGTGGAATCTAGCCATAAACCAAGGACATTAAGCCTTATAGTTCACAAGCCTAGAGAAGCCAAATAACAAGGTGAACCCAAAGAAAAACATATATAGATCCTCCTGGAAATTGGAAGCAAACAAGGTTGCCTGGTAAAAGTTGGGAGCATGGGGGTGGGGGTAGAGGTAGGGGTGAGGTTGGGGAAAGGGGGGGAGGGGAGAAGGGAAAGTCTGGGGAGAGCTTGGGGGAGTGGGAGGGTGGAGATGGAGGAAGGGCAGATATGGGAGTAGGGAAGAAGATATCTACATTGAATGAGCCATTTTAGGAGTGGCAAGTGACTTGGCTCTAGAGGGGATCTCAGGTGTCCACAGGGATGTCCCCAGCTAGGTCCTTGGGCAGCAGAGGAGAGGGTGCCTGAACTGGCCTTGCCCCACTATCACACTGATGATTATCTCGAATATCACCATAGAATCTTTGTCTGGCAACAGATGGAGATAGAGACAGAGACCCTCATCAGAGCACTGGACTGAGCTCCAAAGGTCCAGCTGAAGGGCAGAAGGAGGGAGAAGACGAACAAAAAAGTCTGGACCGCTAGGGGTTGGTCCACCAACTGAGGCAGTTTCCCTGTTCTAATGGGAGCTCACCAAATCCAGCTGGACAGGGTCTTAAGGAGCATGAGATCAAACCGGACTCTCTGTTTGTGGCTAACAAAGAGGGCTGACTGAGAAGCCATTGATAAAGGAACTGGGACTTGTTTTTATAGCATGTTCTGGATTTTTGGGACCCTAGTCTATATGGATGCACAGCTTTCTAGGCCTGGATATGGGGGGGGGCCTTGAACTTCCCACAGGTCAGGGTTCCCTGCCCTCTCTCAAGCAGGGAGGGGGAGGGAGGATGGTGAATGGGGGAGTGAGAAGGGATTGGAAGGAGAAGAGGAAGTGCAAATTTTTGCATGAAAAAATTAAAAAATAAAGAATAAAAGAAAAAATCCATGTGTCTTATGAAGTTTAGATGACATTAAAAACTAAGACAGTTTCTTCTTTAAAAACTTTTTTATGAAAAAGTTATGAAAGTTTTTATGAAAAAGGTTATATCTAGAATTTTTTCAAAGAATATTGCTTAATGTGAAGTGAACGTCAGTGTATCTGTCCCCCAATGCACCTCCATTTCACTTTTCCCTCTATACTGAAGTAGTCACTGATGTTTCTGAATACCAAAACAATGGTTTAATGTGTACTTTTTGAACATCATTAGTGTGGAAGCCTGTTGTAACTGCTGTATGTCTGTTCCTGAGACTCTGCAATGTAGAGGTCTGTGCTTAGGGACCATGCCTTTTCTACTATTGTAAAATTCTCCATTTGAATGTGTACTTCAAAGGGATATTTTCCATTATTCTTTCTTGTTGCCTGTTCTTTTTATACTTGAAATACTTTTGCCCTCATGCAATGCTTAACTTTCTTCTGATTCACATATGTGAGGTTTTCTTTTCCAGTTATGACTTGAAGCTGAATAGAATTGCCAACTACTGAAATATGCATAGCACTGATTTTACAGTATTAAGATAAATTTGTTTTATAAGTACAGCAATTTATATTGCCTGAAGTTGTATATAAGAATGTTATTTTACATCCTTTGTTCATTTAAACAACATTCTACTTTCTTCCAAATTTTTATTCTAGATGGTATGTAAGCTAAGATATTAATTTGTATTTCTACTATCATTAATAAGATCTAACAACTTTTTATATTTATTACCCATGAGGATTCATGTGGGATATTCTCAGACATGTTTTTTTTCCTTTGATTTGCTTTGTTCTGCATTCTTTCAGAAGGATTTTTTAGGCCTCTTATTGAATTCATTATTTGTATCAGATACTATTAGATCCAGCACAGAAGTTTCAGTGTAAAAATTGCTAAGCACTTCCTCAGCTATCCATAGATTTTAATATGCAATTTTTCTATGATTCATTTCTAAATGGAAGATTCCCATGAGTTCCTTAGGTGTATGAATGATTAGTTCTATTTGGTCCTATGTTTACCATCAGATATATTGCTAAACAACTCGCTCCTTCATAAGAGGTTGACTTTGGTTTGATTTTGATTCCTTGAGAAAGGCAGTCATAGTGGGCAACATGGATTTGTGTCCTAATTCCATGTGTTGTGTGACTTGGCAAGTTATGTAATTCCTCTTGCATCTAGTTTCTTCATTTTAAGTTTTTGATAGCCACAATATTCATCTCTTAAATTAGCCTTTGAGATTAATATGGTACAGATTGAAAGGACTGAGCAGACACCATAGCAGGCGACTCAATCTTCTGCTAGAGATGGGGTCTCAATTTCAGTTTCCTAACATTGAACAAGTAGTTTCTGAGAAAGAGTCATGAATAAAGGACAAACAATCTCCAGCACCCCCAACAGCAAGGAGATAGCCTAGTATATGCAGGAGTAGGCCAAGCCAAGCCTGAGTCAGCCTCCACAGTAGATCAAGGACGGAGCGTGGGACTTATCCAGGTCTGCCCCAAAATGGAAAACTGTACCCCGACCAGTCCCTAACTAGACCAGCCCTTCCAATTAGAATGTACTAATATGATTGCCACATGGCTAAGTCAATCATACCTGAGATGAACTAATTGCCATAAAATCTCCCTTTGACTTAAAAGAAGACTATGAACACCTCTCCGGGTAAGTGCCGTTTTGCCTTTGTGTAGGATGGTCAGCTCCAGTATGCTGGAATAATAAACACACTTGCTGATTGTGTATGTGGATGATAGCCTTTTGTTGAACTTCTCCAGGACCCTAACACAATCCTTAAAACAGGGTCTGGATCTGCCCAGAAACAGCAATGTAGTTGTTGAAGATGGTGGTGGCACTAAGGAGGAAATACTGCCTTCTAGGACTTGTATCATCTCTTTAAATAGTGTCTTTAGACTGATAGTTCTGCATCTGAATGGTTTTAACTTAACCAGGCTTTTCCTTTTGGTATATGATCATCTGTGTTCTGTTAAAAATTCCTACTGGGAAGCCATGAAGGCACTTTCCTGATTTTAAGACTTTTTTTCCTTTCACACTGAGATTTCATCTGACACTAATTCTTGTGTATAATAAACTGGGATGAAGAAATCCAATTTTCTTTCCTCTACCTTTGCTTTACTCTGGGATGCAATGGCTGACCCAGAGTTCTGGCATCATTTATTGACTGTTGCTCTCATCTGAAAGGTAAGTCTCTAACTTTGGTCATACATCACCTTTTGTGAGTTTGCCTTGTGGAACTAGAATAAATTGGCCCAATCAGTGTCTGTATTTGAATGATGCGTTGGTCCAAAGGAACTTTTCTGTATAATTTCAACATAGCTTGGTGTTCAAGCATGCTGTATCTAAGTTCAGACTCTTACAGTTCTGGAACTGAGCCTTCGTCAGTCACAACAGCTGACACTGAAGGCTAATTATATTTTAACTAGCCAAAGTCTCGAATGCACCAATTAGATAGCCTCTATGCGTTTCTTCCTGTATTCCTGGCTATAAAAGTAGTTCGTTATGTTGTAATAGAGACATGCAGAATCAGCTTTGGTGTAGAATGTAGAGTTTCTTTCTAGAAGCTTCTTGCTTAAGTAAACACTGTTAAATTTAGGTGACCTTTGCATTTGATTGCCTTTTACTGTGCTTCCTACACTAATGTACTGAGCGACTGGTGTGCCGCAGCACATGGACCATTTCAATGCTATCACATTTGCATCTGCTTGTTTTCATAGTGAATCAAGTCTTTCCGTTAATATAGACTGAATACAGTTTCCTTCTCTCCACTTTTCCCATTTCCCTCCCCATATACTTTCCTACCTTTATCTACTCCCTTTCTTTCTCTCATGAGAAAACAGACAGGATTTTAAGAAATAATAATGAAATACAATGTAATAAGATGAAACAAAAAAACTGACATGGTAATTCGACAAAACAGATAGACCAGTGTCAGAACATTTGAGTAACCTGCCTGCCCACAAAACTGCCCCACTCCCTGGATTAGTTCCCCAAACCCTTTCCACTGTGCTCCACCCCTTTCCTGCCCCACTGCCATTGGTTCTGCTGCTATGCCACCAGCCACAAGGAGCAGACCACACCAGTCAGAAGAACAAGTGCAGGCCTCATCAGGATCAAGAACAAGTACAAGTCAAGCAAGCCAGAAAAACACAAATACAAACTTAGGCAGAGACTCCCTTCTGGACCAGAAACCATAGCTGCCTCCAGCACCACAAATAAGCAGGCTACCAGTGAAACTCCTCCACTTACTCAGTGTCTGTAGTTCCTAATACCTTCCTCATCACCTCATCCCATCCCCCAGCTCTGGCAGAGATCCCCTGCTGCACCAAAGACCAAGCTAGCTGCCAGAAGTTCAGTCCCCAGCTTGGATAAAGACTCACTACTGTATCAGAGGTCATGCTGGTTCTCAGAATTACAAGCCACAAAGACAAGAAGACCAAAGAGGAAACAGAAATCAAGAAACAAAGCAATCATCAACAAAGATAAACTCGGAAATCAGCGACTAGACCTATGTTCAACAAAACCCAGATGCCTGAAGGCTACTGTAAGAACACAAACAATAGCAGCCAGTGCAATATGACAACATCAGAGCCCAAATATCCTATGACAGCAAGACCTGAATACTCCAACGCAGGTAAGGCACGAGAAAATGACCTAAAAACCAACTTTATGAAGATGATAAAGGTCCTTAAGGAGGAAATGAAAAACATTCCTTAAAAATGGAAGAAAAGGCAGGTGGTGGTGGCGCATGCCTTTAATCTCAGCACTTAGGAGGCAGAGGCAGGTGGATCTCCGTGAGTTTGAGGCAGCCTGGTGTAAAAGAGCTAGCTCCAGGACAGGCTCCAAAGCTACAAAAAAAACCCTGTCTTGAAAAACAAGATGGAGGAAAAGACAAACAAAAATTGGAGGAAATCAATAAATACATCACAGAATGCTAAGAACACCAATAATACACAAACAAGTGAATTAAACTGTTCAAGTCCTGAAAATGGAAACAGAAACAAAAAAAAAAAAACAAATACAAACTGAGGGTATTCTGGAAATGGAAAATATAGTTAAGCAAATAGGAACTACAGATGCAAGCAAGCATCACCAACAAAATACAAGCTCTGAAGAGAGAATCTCAAGTGTTGAAGATATGATAGAGGAAATAGATTCATTAGTTAAAGAAAATGTTAAATTAAAAAATTCCTAACTCAAAACATTCAGGAAATCCAGGAAACTATGAAAAGAGCAAGCATAAGAATAATAGGAATCAAATAAGGAGAAGAAACTCAGCTCAAAAACCCAGTGAATATATTTAACAAGATCATAGAAGAAAATTTTCCTCACCTAAATAAGGACATGCTTATAAAGGTACAAGAAACTTATAGAATCTCAAATAGATTGTGTCAGAAAAGAAAATGCCCTACCACATAATGATCAAAACACTAAACATACAAAACAAAAAAAATTAAATACCCCAGGTAAAAATGCCAGGTAACATATAAAAACGGATCTATTAGAATTACACCCAATTTCTCAACAGAGACTCTAAAAGTTAGAAGGGCCTAGACAGATGGCTCGCAAACTCTAAGAGGCCACAGATGCCAACGAGGACTGCTATACCCAGCAAAACTTTCAATCATCATAGATGAATAAAACAAGATATTTCCTGACAAAGTCAAATTTAAACAATATCTATCCACAATTCCAGTCCCACAGAAGGTACTAGAAGGAAAATTCCCACCCAAGGAGGTTAACTAAACCCATGAAAACCCTGGCAATAAATAATCTCAAAATACAAAACCTAAAGAAGGGGGAGACACACACACACTATCAACAACAACAACTGCAACAAAATAATGGGAATTAATAATCATAGGTCACGGGAGCTGGAGAGATGGCTCAGTGGTTAAGAGCATTTCCTGCTCTTCCAAAGGTCCTGAGTTCAATTCCCAGCAACCACATGGTGGCTCACAACCATCTGTAAAGAGGTCTGGCGCCCTCTTCTGGCCTTCAGGCATATACACACACAGAATATTGTATACATAATACATAAATAAATATTTAAAAAATAATCATAGGTCACTAACATTTCTCAGTATCAGTGGACTCAATTCCTGAATAAGAAGACACAGATAAACAAAAGCAATGTAAAAAGGGGGGGATCCATCCTTCTCCTGCATATAAGAAACAAACCTCAACATTAAAAATAGACATTACCTCATAGTAAATGGGTGGAAAAAAATTCCAAGCAAATGGACCCGAGAAGAAAGCTCATGTAGTTATTCTAATCTTTAACAAAATAGGCTCTAAACAAAAATTAACCAAGAGATGGAAAAGGACATTTCATACACATCAAAGAAATTATCCACCAAGATGATGTTTTAAACCTTAACAGCTATACCCCAAATACAAGGATACCCACATTTGTAAAAGAAACATTACCAAGGATTATATCATACATTGAATCTCAAATATTAGTAGTGGGAGTATTCAATACCCATCTCTCACCATATCCAGACAAAAATTAAACAAAGAAATAATGAAACTAATAGACTTTGTGAATCAAATGGACCTAACAGATATCTACAAAACATTTCACCCAAACACAAAAATAGACCTTCTCATACTCAGATAAAGCAAGTTTCAAGAGACACAAGAAAATTAAAATATCCTGTCTTCTATCAGACTATTGCAGTGATGAGGCGAGCAGGCCTGCTTTTCTTCCCGCCCGGCTCCCGCATGGCTAGCTTAACACCTGAAATAACAACACAGAAATTGTATTCACTTAACCACTGCCTGGCCTATTATATCTAGCTTCTTCATGGATAACTCTCATTTCTTGATTAACCCATTTCTATTAATGTGTGTAGCACCATGGAGTGGTGGCTTACTGGGAAGATTCTAACCACCTTCCATCTTGGGTAGGAGAAGCATGGCATCTGACTCACTTCTTCCCAGCATTCTGTTCTGTCTACTCCACCCACCTATGTTCTGACCTATCAGGCCAAGCAGTTTATTAATTAACCAATGAAAGCAATAGATAGATAGAAGACCCTCCTACATCAGACTTTCAGATATTAAAGCTAAATTTCAACAACATAAAAAACAGAAAATCTACAACTCCCTACTGAATAACTACTTGTTCAAGGCAATTAAAAAAAAAAGAAAGAAAGAAAATTAAAGACTTCTAGAATTCAATGAGAATGAACGTACAACCTACTCAAACTTATGGGACACAATGAGATCAGTGCCTTGAGGAAAGTGTCTTTATAAAGATATTAGAGAGAACTCATACAAGCAATTTACCAGAACACTTAAAAGCTGTAAAACAAAAAGAAACACATACACTCAAGAAGAGTAAATGGCAGGAAATAATCAAACTGAGGGCAGAAATCAGTAAGATAGAAATGAGAATTAATAACAAAATTATTAGAAACAAGAATTAAGAACAAAGTAACAAAAATTATTAGAATTAATAACAAATAAATAATAACAAATTAACAACAAATAAATAATAGTAAATTAATGATAACAAATTAATAACAAATTAACAAAAATTATTAGAAACAAGAATTAATAAAACAAAGAGATGTTTTTTTGAGAAAATCAATTAGCTAGACACACTATTATCAAAACTAACTTAAAGGCAGATAGAGAATATCCAAATGAATGCAATCAAATGAAAATGAGGACATAATAACAGACAGTGAGGAAATACAAGGAATCATTAGATCATACTTCAAAACCTGTACTCCAGAAAACTAGAAAATTTAAAACAAGTGGACAATATTCTCAATAGGTACCACTTACCAAAGTTAAATCAAGACCAAAAAAACAATGTAAATAAAACTATAGTCCCTAATGAAATAGGAAGAAGAAAATACTGGGAGAAATGACTGGGACTGGGACTTGAGAAGCAAGGTGGAAACCTAGTGCAATGGAAACACCTTGAAATCTATGATCATAACCTTTGCAAAGACTCCTAGTAATGGGAGATATGATTCCTGAACAGGCCATCTTCTGTATCCAGGCAAGGCCTCAAGTGTAGGGATTGATATATCAACCCAGGCAAAAAACCTTCAACCTACAGTTTGTTCTGCCTGCAAAATCCTCATCAAAGAGACCAGAAAGACTTTACCTAGCAATTGATGGGAGCAGAAGCAGAGTCCCACTGACAAACATTAGGCAGAACTCAGGGAGTCTTGCAAAGGAGAGGGAGGAAGAATCAGAAGCATCACAGGGGTCAGAGACACCATAAAAACTTGGCCCACAGAATCAACTGACCAGGACTCATCAGTGCTCTTAGAAACCAGGAAGCCTACAGGAGTCCTACCTAGATCCTCTGCATATATGCTATGGCTGTATAGCATATATATATATATATATATATATATATATATATATATATATATCATATATATAACTGGGGAGCTGGGGCTTTTTATGACTCTTCTCTCTGCTTGTGATACCCTTTTCCTCCTACTGGATCACCTCATCCAACCTTGATATGATGGAATGTGCCTGGTATTATTGTAGCATATTATATTCTGCTTGGTTGATGTCCCTAGGAAGCCTGCTCTTTTAAGAAGGGTGGTGAATCTTGGGAGAGGGAAAGTAGTGGGGACAGACTTGGGGGAGTGGGAATGAAACTGCTGTTGGGGTGCAAAATATAAGAACAAAAAATATTTTAAAGGAGAAAGAGCTCACAAGAAAGCACAAGAATCAGAAACCCACTGTTTGTACACACAGGAATCCCATAAAAAACACGAAGCTGTAACCCACAATATATACACAGAGTACTTGGTGCATACCTGTGTAGGCCCTGTGCATATTCTCGCAGTCTCTGTGGGTTGATTTGATCTTTGATCATGTTGACTTAGAGCCTTATTTTCTTGATGCCTTCCATCCCAACTGGTTCCGACACTGTTCTGCCTCCTCTTTCACGGAGCTCAGTGAACCAATACAGGGAGAGATTTGATGGAGACTTTCTGTTTAGGGCTGAGTGTTCCAAGATTTCATGCTCTCTGTATATTGCCTGGCTATGGGTCTCTATATTTTTCACATCTGTTGTAAGGAGGAAGCTTCTCTGATGATGACTGAGCATACACGAATTTAAGTATAGTAGGATGTCATTAGGATAATTTTATTTATATGGATTTTGGTTTTGATGCTATTGTTTGTTTGTTTTGATAATAGCATTTGGTTTTACCTTAGGTCCCTGAAATATGTAGTCTCAGGTCTGTTACATCTTAGCAGTAGATCTATCCATGTTATTCTTTCAATTGAATAGTGTGTTGACTATTTTTTTATTAAATTTTAAAGATTGGGTGTATTTAAATACTGTTTTTTACCTAATATCTTTTTATATTGTCATTTTATTACTTGAAACAACAAAATGTATTTTATGTAAAGTTTTTCTCAAATTCTATCTGAGTTTGACCAGAAATTGATATTTGAAGTTCAGTTTTCCTAATTTTACCTTTCTAGTTCCTCCTTATTGAATCACAACAATTTTATATTCAATTGCCTTAGAACAGACTAGTATCAAAAGATCCCCACTTCATCTCCAGAGCTGTTATATGAGGTGCATTCTAGAAGATGGGCTGAAAGTAAACAGACTCATTGAAAGGTTGTCACAGAGCTCAAGAGCCCTAGACTCATGGAGAAAAGAGAATACGACCGCATGGACGATCTCCTGGGATTTGGTGACCCACAGGCTATGCAGATAATGTGGATAATCATTCTTAGACATATTATGTCTCCACTCATTTAAATCATCTTTGCCCTTTTGATTATGTTTTGTGACTTTTTTCTCACAGAAGACTTTTCAGGCACAAAACATATATTATTGTAGGCAATATCATTGCAAAATTATATTTGCAATGCATTTAATAATAAACAGAAATTCAGTTGAAGTTTGTGTATGCATCTCATATCCAACAACATAGTTACATCTTCATTAACCTCCTGTGTGGAACTTCCAAGATTCTCTGTGTGGATAATTACTAATCACATCATTGTCATATATTATTTACTTATTTTATGTGCCTTTTCACTTTATTTTCCAGACTATAACGTTCAGGAAAATGTTAGACATGATGAGAGTACTTACGTTTAAATGAAACTTTAAGATATTAAGTTTTTGTTCTGTGTTTTCAAAGTGTTTGTCATGGTTCTGATGCTTTCTAGGGATCTGCTGTAATTACCTCTCATAAAAATAACAAAATCTTTTTAATCATGGATGGATTTAATGTTTTTTAAATGGCATTTCTCCATGAATTGAGAAAACCAATTTTCTTTTTTAATATGTTAGCACTCCCAAAGTATAAATACATTTTCTAATATTAAATTAGGAACAGAAACCACATATAATCCAATGTATGCAACATCAAGTGATCTGAACCAACATTTCTCAAGGGAAGATATGCAAATGCTTAATGGTTTAGTCAACATCTTTAGTTATCAGTGATGTATGAATCAAAACTTCACAGATATAACTCTTCCCAATTAGAATGGATAAAATAACTCTCTCTCCTCCCTCCCTCCATTTCTCTCTCACTTACACACAAACACACACACACAATTATTAGCAAAGATACAGAGAAGAGTAGGAACTCTCACTGACTGTTGGAAGGAATCTAAATTAAAAGGGCATAAAAAACTGTATGGAGATTCTTCAATATATTAGCAGCACCATAAGATCAGCAGGTACAACACTGAGTGTATGAGATGGAAATGTGATCATTGCATCACAGGATAGAACTCTGTGACACTGAGATGGTTAAGACAGGATATGAAGTTTTTAATGACGATAATTTTCTATCCTCTGGACTCATACACTAAAGTTGCTGCTGAACTAGTTCCATTGAGATGCTATGTCAGCTAGGTTCAAGGAAACACTTCCTTTCCCTTTGTGTTGTACATAAATATTACCTGTATGTGAACTGGTTCAAATTAGAACAGAAAATCACATGTTCTACCACACTTACCACCAACTTTCCAAAACAAAGATATGAAGGGGTGAAGTATAAGCAGGCTAATGGTGTCCATTTATATTCTACATCTTTGCTCAGGACTGTTGAGCTATTTTCAGAGCATACTGAAGGATAAAGGACCTAAATAAGGGCTGAAAAAAGCCGGCCAATATGAGATACTTAGTACCAAAATTTAGTTCCTTGTACTAGAAAATGGTAAAGGACTTCTTTAGCATACACAAGACTTTTAGTTTAATCAACACACACACACACACACACACACACACAAACTGACACACTAGTTCTACTTTGGGGACTTTTGTTTACTTTTTCTCTATTGAATGTTCAAGAATCTCCAATTTAGTGAATGACAGAAATGGCCCAGTTGAGACTTTGATGATGAAAAGGAAGGATAGCCATGCTTTTATCCACATGGGACCCAATCCAAGACCCCAGAAGAAATAGGAAGCCATCAATAACACAGAATTCTATTTATTATGTTTCCTCCTATATTTACACTGAACATGAACATATACATTAGGAACAAAAGGTGATTAACAAGGTTAGAGTATGGCTTAGTGGGAGAGCAGCACTCCCAAAGCCCTCATTATGACAAAAAAAAAAAAAGGTGAAAAAGAGTAAGAGGGGTGGGGGAAGTAACAACAATAACTGGCAAAAATACAAAAATAAACCATTAGAACACTAAAGTATAATTTAAATTATGTGGAATAATTTCTATATTAAAAGAATCAAGAAAAGAAATACCAATATTTTCAACTGCAGTTGACTACGGCTAACAATTCTGGGAAGCCAAATTGTAGCAAAGGAGGGGAGGTAATTGTTTCTGTGGACATGGAGAGTCCCTTCTCTCCTAGACAAATAAAGTGACAGACAAATTCAGAAGAAAATGCTAGGTTAGTTCTAAGTTTTACACCACTGTATATTAATTCAAGTATTGTGAGTATCCCCTCTAATGAAACTTTTAAAATTAAGAAAAAAAAATCCAGCACACTTTTTTTTTTCTGTACTATGTTCTATTGGATAATTAAACAATCTCCCTGCTGTTGCTTCAGGAACTGAAAATCCTAGATGCTTTGTGTGCTGATTAACATCTAAGCAATCTATGAAGTTTAATTAGAAAAAAATGAACAATAAAGTTTTATTTGCCTGGCTAAATTTTAGGGGCTAATATGCTGCTTTAGTTTTCATTGCCTCACTTCTGTGCAATCCGAAAAGACTTGACAAGTCTCATCAGAGAAACAGGATTTTGCTTTGTGCAGATTAAGTGCCAGATATAAAACAGGAACATCGCATTGGCTCTTTTTATCCTGCTTTAATGCTTAGGATTCATTTTAAGCAGCTGTTTTCAATAACTATTTTCAACATTTTAATTGTCTATCCTAGTAGCTTCATTTGATTGTTCAGATTGTTAGGTGTTAGCCTCTGGGCTATTGAAGAGGATCTTGATGAACAGAAGCTAATTCAGACACGAGTCCTCTCATAACTTTCAGGGTGGTAGGCATGTATTCTGAAGCAGCATTATTTGGAAAAGAGGTTAAAGTAGAGTGTGAATGAAATTGTTCATGAAACAGTGTATAGGTGACTCATAGTAGGTGTTTCCTGATGGAACAGATTTAATGTAATTATTCTAACACTTAAAATCTTAAAATAAGAGTTTCCTTCTCAGATTAGCATCTTTGAGCAACCTGAAAGAACCTCTTCACTGCTTGGTGCAGAGCGAGCAAAGATTTAAAGAAATTATGTATAATAATGTGTTGGGGTTTTTTTTTTTTAGACATGTTGGGATCCAGTGTTAGCCTGGACCATAAATTATTTCTCTTGACCAGACCCCAACATAAACTCTTTCTGGACTGGTGTGGAGGCACGGGAATAAAGACACAACTCACATGGGCTTAATTGGGAGGGAGATTCTCAGTGGTCCCTCATGAAGTCTTGAGTTCACATCCTGAAGAATTCCTTTCATTTATTTTCCAAACAGCTTTTATACCAACACATAAACTGAGGGAGAAATACACCAGCATTCTGTCTCCTAGGTAACCAGGTGAATGCCATTTTTTGTCATGTCCGCATCTGCCTGTCTGCTGTGTATGCTAGCTGTCATGTAGGCTTGAATTAGCATCTCTATCAGGCATCCTCAAAACAACAAAGAACGGAGCAACAAAATTCTGACCCTTTGTTAGGGTACTGACAGCCTGTCTGCAGGGCTATGTGACTACCTCAGGTGAGGCCTATGACTTCAGAGCCTGGCTGCCACACCATATAGAAATATGCGCCTACACAGACAGCAACAGAGAAATAGATATCTAAATCTAGAAATAAAAAGTCTAAGTGATGTGGGAGCCAGTGATACAGAAGAAACCCGGAGAAGATGAATTATCCTGGCTCGTACAAATGGACGCAAATTGGTCCTTTTGCTGTGTCCAGTCCCTGAACAGATTGGCTGATGTTTGGCCACACTGGGAGTGCAATCTCTTGACTGAAACAACAATGTCTTCTAGATGCCCCTATAAGTCATGCCACAAATTCTACCTGCATAAAAACTGAATGTAGAATTACAAGGAAAAACATAGGATTCCTACTGTTATTGAAGCTTGAATCTCAACAAAAGCCATGCAAGCAACTATATGATGAGGGTGTAAGCCTGATATATTAGTACTCAAAGATAAGAAAATCCATTTACTTGCTATTTATCAAATCATAAATTTATATAATGTTTAAAGTGGAATGACAAACTATTTCGAAAGCTCAGATAATTTTCAAACCATAAGCATCTCTATTTTTAGACACTCACTTTAATCAAATAATTCAGTAGAAAAGGAAACAAAATGTCTAAATGATTGATTGGCTTCCAATTTAGAATTGTCAAAATATGTAGAACATTCTGCATGGATGAAAAGTATGAAGTTTGTCATAGCTGATCAACCATAACTTAGACCTTTCTAAGTTATCTATTCTTGAAAGGATAAGCCTGCTTATGATTTTAACAAGACCATGAGGAAAACCAGATCTAGGTACAAGTGTGTGTGTGTGTGTGTGTGTGTGTTATAAAACACTGAACCCTTCACGCTTCTTTACCAAGGACAGGACAGGGTCCTATCACTCTTCTTCCTGATTGCCATGTGCTGTCTGGTCAGTGAGTGCTCACGGATGCAGTCTCTGTGGACTGCTGGGCTCCCACACAGGTATGTGACGCTGTCTGCTTACAATTACAACACTACCCGCTTCACTCAAAATTGGCCGCCTATGAAAAAATGCTGTCATCTGGCAAAGGCGGGAAGCCTTGGATGTTTAATGTAACTGATATCCCGTGGAGCAGCATTCAAGCCCTGACCACAGACATCAGGCTTTCAAAGAGATTGTGTGTATTCGGTGCTGCCTGCCTAACCTGGGAACATTGCTGCAGGCAGCCTGCATGACTATCTCACAGCCCAGCTGATGACTTGGCTCCCTGCCTGATTTCATAGCCAGCAGCAGGGCTGGGCCAGCATGATCATCTGGGTGGGAGAGCACAGCCCTGATTACTTAAGAATCACTCAGCCTGAAAAAAAAAATAAAAAAAGGCATGCTGTTGCCCTGCTTCCCTCTGCCCTTCTGCCTTCCTCTTTAAAATCACTTGAGCTGATCACAACCAGCCCAAGATGAAAGTGTTCTGTGTTCATTTTAGGACCTATGCTAGGAGCACAGTATTTTCATCAGGGAGTTTCCTCAATCACTAAAACTAGAAATAACTGAACAAGGAATGAGTTCTTAGTACTCGACAAGTCAGAGAACCCCTATGGAGAAAAGGAGGCTTTTCCCTTGGCTTGAACACAGATAATGCTCAGAATTTTCCTCCCTAAAAGAGAAGGATGAGTTGTTTGAGAGGTAAGGGATTCTGAGAGGTAGCTTGACCTCAAGAGAGGAAATCGACATGGGCTACAGGGACTCAGATAAGCATAGCCCAGAGCTGGCCAGCTTCTCCTATTGGAGCTCTGCTTTTCTCCTCAATCTCATTTTAATCTGTGACCATTTCCATTAAGGAGGCAAAGCAACCCAGGAGGAATCATGGGTAACAGAAACAGTCCTTCCCCTGCCCCTCTTTCTAGAATGAAAATCTTATGAACAAGAATCCGACTCTGCCGTGATTTCCTCCATCTGTCAATCAGCTGCTGGGAAAATAGTGTGATGGAAAATGCATTCTTAATGGTCCCTGTATTTGTTATTGGCACTGTTTTACTGTATTGGATTTTAATTGTATTTTAATAAATAAACACTGCCTAAAGATCTAAGAGTGAAACAGTCCCACTGGTTATCCTTATAGATCAGATTATAGTAAAATACAACTTTAATCTCAGTAGCCATAATGGCACACACCTTTATTCCCATTACCTGCACTAGTTGCCATAGAAACTGGGCAGTACATGCCTTTAATCCCAGCCATAGAGAGGATTATAAAACTGGAGGGGATAGCTCTCAGTCACGCAGTCTTCTTCTGAGATTGCTGGAGGCAGGATCACCATATTTGGACTGAGGTTGAGGTAAGAGCCAGTGGCAGGCTGTTTTGCTTTTCGGATCTTCAGGTTGAACCCAAATTTCTGATTCTGATTTTTTATTAATCATGCTCCACTTTACCACAATTCTGTCTGAACCATTTTGATGTAATAGCAGGAACAAAAAGCAAGCAAGCCTTTATTAAGAGTGGACTGAGGAAAAACACTGAGCTAACAGGGACAAAAGAGAAAATAGGTACATTGAAAGAGGGGGAAATGGGAAGAAAACCACAAATTAATAGGTTGCAGAAAACAAACTGGAGAGATGAATGAAGCACTTCCTCCTTTTTAGCGAGCTGCATGAAGCCACATCTGATAATCAGCTCTTAATTATGCCTAAGACCTGACTTATGCTATGATAACGCAATGATTATAAGCTGCTTGCATATGCGTGGACCTATGGGCAGTGCCCACCTGGCAATCCGGGGTTAGTAGCCCATGCCTACTTAAGGGCTGGGAGAGGTTTGCCCGGAGAGAGAGCAAGGAGAGGGGAAAGAAGAGAGAGGGGAGGAGAAAGAGGAGAAAGAGGAGAGAGAGAGAAAGTGAATAAAGTCCTGGAATAAACTGCAGTGAGAAGAGCTCCTGTGTGTCGCGTGTTATCCTTGCGGGTCGAGGGTGGCCATGACACTTCTTATTCGCACACACTGTAGACAGGAGGGAAATAGAGTAATGGGACTAGGGAGAGGGAAGACAAGGAAGGAAGGATATGAGATGGAAAATGGAAGAGGAGGGGTAGGAAAAGAGAAATAGGAAGGAAGGGAAGGGGGTACAGAAAAAGAAAAGGAGAGAAGCAGAAAAGGATTAGTGGAAGGAAGGAAGTGGAGGGAGTGTTTACCCATATGAACATAGTCAGAGGTTACATGTTAGCTTTAAACTCACCTGCACAGATGACCACACATGCTGACCCAACCTTGTTTCTTTTATTGAAATGGTACTTTTGATCCATCAGAGCCAAATAAGACACATTTCTACCTTCCACAGAGCTTGAGTCACAGCAAGGTGTGGATTCAGTGGGAGAATTTAGACTTGCCCTTCTATTATTGCTCCCATATATGAATATATTTTTCTCCCTTACATGCATTTTCTAAGAAAGGTTTTTCTTTATATATGATTCTTGCCTGATCCCTGTGCCAAATATAATTAAATTATTGCATCAACATTTTGTTTGCCTGCCAAGAAGCCCTAAGGCCAGCAGCAATATTTTCAATAAATCAAAAGGATCAAATCAAATAAATAAATGATTTAGGTGACAAAGGACAGAAAAGTTCAGATGGAACGCAGAAAGGTCTTGGCTCAGTTAGATTTGAATTTTCTTTTCTTTTTTTAAATTGATTTTTATTGAGCTCTACATTTTTCTCCATTCCTCTCCCTGCCTCTCCCCTCCCCACTTCAACCCTCCCCCAAGGTCCCCAGGCTCCCAATTTACTCAGGAGATCTTGTCTTTTTCTACTTCCCATGTAGATTAGATCCATGTAAGTCTCTCTTAGGGTCCTCATTGTTGTCTGAGTTCTCTGGGATTATGATTTGTGGGCTGGTTTCCTTTGCTTTATGTTTAAAAACACTTATGAGTGAGTACATGTAATAATTATCTCTCTGGGTCTGGGTTACTTCACTCAAAATGATGTTTTCTAGATCCATCCATTTTCCTGCAAAATTCAAGATGTCGTTATTTTTTTCTGCTGTGTAGTACTCCATTGTGTAAATGTACCACATTTTCCTTTTCCGTTCTTTGGTTGAGGGACATTGAGGTTGTTTCCAGGTTCTGGCTATAATAAACAATGCTGCTATGAAAATAGTTGAGCACATGCCCTTGTGGCACAATTGAGCATTTGTTGGATATATGCCCAAAAGTGGTATTACTGGGTCTTGAGGAAGATTGGATTTTGTAGATTTGAATTTTCATCATCAGTGGATTCATTCATGCAGGTTCCCAGGTTATAAGACATGGTATTTATTTTGTGTTAATTCTGGCTGGTGTTTTAGAGACATAAAAGAGAAGAAAGGAAAAGCATAAAGTAGTGATGGACAAGTTGACTGTAGCTATCACTCTCAAAAGACTCCTTTTCCATCACAGAATGTCTCAGCTGTACCTCTTCATGGTGGGTTTACCAGGATGGGCAATAAATTTAGGGAACATTACTCCTTCCTTCCTTCCCCTCCCCCAATCTATCTCCATCTGTCTATTCTCCTTTCTCTTCTGCTTCTGGATGTCTTCTCTTCTTCTCTTCTTCTCTTTCTCTTCCTCTCTCCATTTCTCTCTCTAGTTTGTTTTTTTTTCCTTTACTTTTTTTCCCATAGTCATTCCTCTTGACCCAGGAAGGAAAAATGCCCCTCTCATGGGAAAGTAGATATAATAGCTTTTTCGTTGCTTTAAATACATACTTACATCCTTGAGCCATTTCTTACATTGTCTTCAATCCCTCCCTGCTGTGGGATAATGCTCATGTACACCATGAAGATTTATCACTAGTATTGGTTTAATAAAACACTGATTGACAAGTATCTAGCCTGGAAATATAGGTGGGGTGGTCAGACTAGGAGAATTCTGGAAAGAGGAAAGGCAGAGACACAGTCATCAACCAGATTCAACAGAAGCAAGATAAGAATAACTAGCTGAGAAAAGGTACCAAGACACATGGATAAACATAGATAAGAATTATGAGTTAATTTAACTTATAAGAGATAGTTAATAATAAGCCCAAGCTAATGGGCCAAACAGTTTATAATTAATAGAAGCCTCTTTGTGTTTACTTGGGACTGAATGGCTGTGAGACTGTGCAGGACAAAAACTTCCATCTACAAATAGTGCCCAAATGTTTGGCAAGAATTTCCACATAAAGCCTGAGAAAGATTAAAAAAAAAAAAAAAAGGAAGGGGATTCTAGACAGACAAAAACAGAGTCAAGCAGTCAAGTACAGCTTCTTGATAACCACCTTTTCTCTGGTAGACTCTGTTTGCTGGTGGTCAGCAGAGGTGCAGCTCCTTTAAGAGAGGCCTTCTGACTCAACATTAGTGGCAAAAAACCCTCACAGTTCTTTTAAGAGGTTCTGCCACTAACCACTTAAATGGTGTTTATTAGCAGCTGGCACCAGACTTCTTGGTGGTGGCGTGGACCTAGAAATGCCACAGAGTTGTGGCAATGAATGTGGCTCCTACCCATATCTCTGCCAGGAAGCTAGACTTTCAAAAAGCTAAGGAATGGGACAAAGTCAGCTGTCAAAGCTGCAGCTTTAATTTTAGCCATATTGCTTAGCAGAGTAAAGGCTCATGTGGTCAGAATAAGATAAGATGTATACAATAAATACAGATTCAGATGAAAAAGACAAACCTCTAAACAGTTTACAGTGTGTTTAAAAATACACATAGGTTTGGGAGAGAAAAGCAAAAGCATAAAGTCCTTTAAAAAATAGAGTAGTTGAGTGCAGTGGCACACACCTTTAATCCCAGCAGTTGGGAGGCAGAGGGAGGCATATCTCTGTGAGTTTGAGGTCAGCCTAGTCTACCAACTGAGTTTCTGGAGCCAAAGATATACAGAGAAACTCTGTCTTAAAAAAAAATAAAAAATTAAGGAAATAGAGTAAAAAAAAACCACATAAAGTTGGAAAATACACTGAAATTCTGGATACTGAATGTTACTGTGTTATATCTGAATTGTCTGACTGCTGAGGAAGGAGCAACAGCTACTAAAAGAGATTTGATTATAAATGCTGCAGGATTAATCTGACCTATTTTTGAAAATGCCTTGACTTCAAAATTTACGTCAAAAGATATGCCACTTTGGAGAAAAGGTTTTTTTTTTTTTGTTTCCATTGGAAATGATAGGTTGTGGATTCATTGTGGGTTAAGGAAAATAAGGTTTGATTGAGGAAAACACCCTGAAAATCTCCAATGGGAAATGATGATCCATATGATCCAATATTTCAGAGAACCTTGGTTGCAGTTTTTTTCTGAGTTCTGCAACCAGAACAGCTTTAAAGCTGCTGGCTGAGATGATCCAACCTTACAGAATTTGCTAGTCAGGACTTGACATAATCCTAAATTTTTTGAATCCCCATAAGGTTACCAGAATTTGCCCCGCCCCCAGTCAACAGGAAGTAACCTAGAAAACTATACCCACTGAAAGACCCTCATGAGAGACCCTCACTCCTTATTTTCAAAGGGACAAGGAATTTCTTAGCAACATGTTTTAAAATTAGAAATACAGATTAGCAGTGCTTTCCTTTCCCCCATCCCACCCAGGAGATTCCAAGCACAAGGTCACTTAGCCAGCCAGCCAGCCACCAAGGCAAAAGCTGACTTATCAAGATAAGAGGGGCAGAAGGCCTTGCACCCATACCAAAAGCCACTTCAAGAAGCTTCTTTGTAAATTGCACCTTTTAAAAACTAACCCTGCAAAAGAATTTTTAACTTCTCTCTCTACCTTGTTGTTTTAGGGTAGTGAAGAGGAAGTTCCTGGCCAGTTAGTAATTGCTTGTACTTACAATAAAAGTGTTAACCTTGCATTTTGCAGTCCGGTCCACTCTGCTTTCTGGTGATCTCCCTGGGGAGGGGGGTGCTCTGGACACAACACCCATATTTGCAAAAATAAAAAATGGATTATGGATGTTTGTCTTTGTTTAGCATGTTGGTTATAAGTTGTTACAAATAATGGTCAGGAAAAAAGGTAATCAAAGAAGATGAGATTCAGGGTTCTTGTTCTAAAAAGAAAAAAGTGGGAAATTCCGTGAGATAATGTTCTTGTGCAATGTCAAGTTTTGTCACTGGCATTGGTTTATTTATTTTTCAGTTTTCATTTATTTATTTATTTTTATTTATTTTATTATTATTATTATTTTTTTTTTTGGTTTTTCGAGACAGGGTTTCTCTGTGGTTTTGGAGCCTGTCCTGGAACTAGCTCTTGTAGACCAGGTTGGTCTCGAACTCACAGAGATCCGCCTGCCTCTGCCTCCCGAGTGCTGGGATTAAAGGCGTGCGCCACCACCGCCCGGCTGGCATTGGTTTAATAAAACACTGTTTGGCCAGTAGCCAGGCAGGAAGGATAAGTAGGGTGCTCAGACTGAGAGAATTCTGGGAAGAGAAAAGACAAGGAGATGCAGTTATCTGTCAGATGCAGTGGAAGCAAGATGAGAATGCCATACTGAGAAAAGGTACCAAGGCACTTGGCTAAACATGGATAAGAATTATGGGTTAATTTAAGTTGTAGGAGGTAGTTAATAGCAAGTTAATAACAAGTTTATAATTAATATAAGCCTCTTGTGTGTTTAGGTGGGACTAAAAGGTAGTGGGACTAGGTGGGACAGAAACTTCCATCTATACCACCCACCCACCTATACACATACACACACATTGATTTAAGACTCCATCCATTTATTCAAACTTTTTTTTCCTTCATGACTGAGTTAAGCATCCAACATTGACTTACTGTCATAGCATTAAGCTACTACAGTAGTATAGGGCCTTTTATTGCTTCTCCCAAGTTGTCTGGTTCAAAGATACTTCAGGATCTATTCTGTCTTAATCCAACACTGAGAGAGGAAGGTAAACTTATAAGTTTGCTTATCTTATAATTTGGAATTATATATTTTTTTTAATTTATTTATTTATTAAGGATTTCTGCCTCGTCCCCACAACCGCTTCCCATTTCCTTCCCCCTCCCCCGATCAAGTCCCCCCCCCTCATCTGCTCGAAGAGCAATCAGGGTTCCCTGACCTGTGGGAAGCCCAAGGACTGCCCACCTCTATCCAGGTCTCGTAAGGTGAGCATTCAAACTGCCTAGGCTCCCACAAAGCCAGTACGTGCAGTAGGATCAAAAACCCACTGCAATTGTTCTTGAATTCTCAGTATTCCTCATTGTCCGCTATGTTCAGCTAGTCCGGATTTATCCCATGCTTTTTCAGACCTAGGCCAGCTGGCCTTGGTGAGATCCCAATAGAACATCCCCATTGTCTTAGTGTGTGGGTGCACCCCTCGTGGTCCTGAGTTCCTTGCTCGTGCTCCGTCTCCTTCTGCTCCTGATTTGGACCTTGAGATTTCTGTCCGGTGCTCCCGTGTGGGTCTCTGTCTCTGTCTCCTTTCATCGCCTGATGAAGGTTAATATTCCTGAGGATGCCTATGTGTTTGTCTTTGGATTCACCTTATTTATCTTCTCTAGGAACATGAATTATAATTCAAGGCTCAATGTCCTTTATTTATGGCTAGAAACCAAATATGAGTGAGTACATCCCATGTTCCTCTTTTTGGGTCTGGCTTACCTCACTCAGGATAGTGTTTTCTATTTCCATCCATTTGTATGCAAAATTCAAGAAGTCCTTGTTTTTTACTGCTGAGTAATACTCTAATATGTATATATTCCATACCTTCTTCATCCATTCATCCGTTGAAGGGCATCTAGGTTGTTTCCAGGTTCTGGCTATTACAAACAATGCTGCCATGAACATAGTTGAGCATATACTTTTCTTGTATGATGGGGCCTCTCTTGGGTATATTCCCAAGAGTGGTATTGCTGGATCCAGGGGTAGGTTGATCCCGAATTTCCTGAGAAACCGAAACAATGCTTTCCAGAGTGGTTGCACAAGTTTGCATTCCCACCAGCAATGGGTGAGTGTACCCCTTTCTCCACAACCTCTCCAGCAAAGGCTATCATTGGTGTTTTTTATTTTAGCCATTCTGACAGGTGTAAGGTGGTATCTTAAAGTTGTCTTGATTTGCATTTCCCTGATCGCTAAGGAAGTTGAGCATGACCTTAAGTGTCTTTTGGCCATTTGAAGTACTTCTGTTGAGAATTCTCTGTTCAGATCAGTGCCCCATTTTATAATTGGGTTGATTAGCCTTTTACGGTCTAGTTTCTTGAGTTCTTTATATGTTTTGGAGATCAAACCTTTGTCAGTTGCAGGGTTGGTGAAGATCTTCTCCCAGTCAGTGGGTTGTCTTTTTGTCTTAGTGACAGTGTCCTTTGCTTTACAGAAGCTTCTCAGCCTCAGGAAGTCCCATTTATTCAATGATGCCCTTAGTGTCTGTGCTGCTGGGGTTATACATAGGAACTGGTCTCCTGTGCCCATGTGCTGTAGAGTACTTCCCACTTTCTCTTCTATCAGGTTCAGTGTGTTCGGACTGATATTGAGGTCTTTAATCCATTTGGATTTGAGTTTTGTGCATGGTGATAGATATGGATCTATTTTCATTCTTCTACAGATTGACATCCAGTTTTGCCAGCACCATTTGTTGAAGATGCTCTCTTTTTTCCATTGTATACTTTTAGCTCCTTTATCGAAGATCAGGTGTTCATAGGTTTGTGGGTTAATGTCAGGATCTTCTATTCGATTCCATTGGTCGACTTCTCTGTTTTTATGCCAATACCAAGCTGTTTTCAATACTGTAGCTCTGTAATAGAGTTTGAAGTCAGGGATGGTATTGCCTCCAGACAAACCTTTATTGTATAAGATTGTTTTGGCTATCCTGGGTTTTTTGTTTTTCCATATAAAGTTGATTATTGTCTTCTCCAGATCTGTGAAGAATTTTGATGGGATTTTGATGGGGATTGCATTGAATCTATAGATTGCTTTTGGTAGAATTGCCATTTTTACTATGTTGGTCCTCCCAATCCAAGAGCAAGGGAGGTCTTTCCATTTTCTGGTGTCTTCTTCAATTTCTTTCTTCAAAGACTTATAGTTCTTGTCAAGTAGATCTTTCACTTCCTTGGTCAGGGTTACCCCAAGGTATTTTATGCTATTTGTGGCTATCGTGAAAGGTGATGCTTCTCTGATTTCCCTCTCTGCTTCCTTATCCTAGGTGTATAGGAAGGCAACTGATTTTTTGGAGTTGATCTTGTATCCTGCCACATTACTAAAGCTGTTTATCAGCTGTAGGAGTTCTTTGGTAGAATTTTTGGGGTCGCTTATGTACACTATCATATCATCTGCAAATAACGAAAGCTTAACTTCTTCCTTTCCAATACGAATCCCCTTGATCTCCTTATGTTGTCTTATTGCTATTGCTAGAATTTCAAGCTCTATATTGAAGAGGTATGGCGAGAGTAGACATCCTTGTCGTGTTCCTGATTTTAGTGGGATGGCTTTGAGTTTTTCTCCGTTTAATTTAATGTTAGCTGTTGGCTTGCTGTAAATAGCTTTTATTATATTTAGGTAGGACCCTTGTATCCCTATTCTCTCCAAGACCTTTATCATAAAGGGGTGTTGAATTTTGTCGAATGCTTTTTCTGCATCTAGTGAAATGATCATATGGTTTTTTTCTTTCAGTTTATTTATATGGTGGATTACATTGATAGATTTGCATATGTTGAACCAGCCCTGCATCTCTGGGATGAAGCCTACTTGATCATAATGGATAATTTTTCTTATGTGTTCTTGGATTCGGTTTGCCAGTATTTTATTGAAGATTTTTGCGTCGATGTTCATGAGTGAAATCGGTCTGTAATTCTCTTTCTTGGTTGGGTCTTTTTGTGGTTTTGGTATCAGGGTAACTGTAGCTTCATAAAAGGAATTTGGCAATGACTCTTCTGATTCTATAATGTGAAATACCTTGAGGAGTATAGGTATTAATTCTTCTTGGAAGTTCTGGTAGAATTCTGCATTGAAACCATCTGGTCCTGGGCTTTTTTTCGAAGGGAGATTTTTGATAACCATTTCTAATTCTTCGCGAGAAACCGGTCTATTTAGATCATTCACCTGGTCTTGGTTTAGCTTTGGTATATGATACTTATTTAAAAAAATGTCCATTTCTTTTGTATTTTCCAGTTTTGTGGCATACAGGCTTTTGTAGTAAGATCTAATGATTCTCTGAATTTCCTCTGTGTCTGTGGTTATGTCCCCCTTTTCATTTCT
Source organism: Microtus oregoni (assembly GCF_018167655.1). Lineage (NCBI taxonomy): Eukaryota > Metazoa > Chordata > Mammalia > Rodentia > Cricetidae > Microtus > Microtus oregoni. The sequence continues at coordinate 18,695,893 of NW_024543093.1, read as the reverse complement.
GATCTTATTTATTTGCGTGTTCTCTCTCTGTCGTTTAATTAGTTTGGATAGGGGTTTGTCGATCTTGTTGATTTTCTCCAAGAACCAGCTTTTTGTTTCATTGATTCTTTGGACTGTTTTCTGTGTTTCTATTTTGTTGATTTCAGCCCTCAGTTTTACTATTTCCAGTCTTCTACTTCTCCTGGGCGCGTCTGCTTCTTTTTTTTCTAGAGCTTTCAGGTGTGTTTTTAAGTCCCCAATGTATGCATTCTCCGTTTTCTTTAAGTGGGCACTTAGTGCTATGAACTTTCCTCTTAGCACTGCTTTCATTGTGTCCCATAGGTTTGAGTATGTTGTGTCTTTATTTTCATTAAATTCAAGGAAGACTTTAATTTCTTTCTTGATTTCTTCCTTGACCCAGGTGTGGTTCAGTAGTTGACTGTTCAGTTTCCATGAGTTTGTCGGTTTTTTGGGGACAGCGTGGTTGTTGCCTTCTAACTTTAATCCGTGATGATCTGATAAGACACAGGTGGACACTGATATTTTTTTGTATCTGTGGAGGTTTCCTTTGTTTCCGAGTATGTGGTCAATTTTTGAGAAGGTTCCATGAGCTGCAGAGAAGAAGGTATATTCTTTCCTATTTGGGTGGAATGTTCTATAGATGTCTGTTAAGTCCATTTGCTTCATTACCTCCAATAATTCTCTTAATTCTCTATTAGGTTTCTGTCTGATTGACCTGTCCCTTGGAGAGAGAGGTGTGTTGAAGTCTCCTACTACTAGTGTGTGTGGTTTGATGTCTGCCTTGAGTTCTAGTAATATTTCTTTTACATAAGTAGGTGCTTTTATATTGGGGGCGTATATATTCAGGATTGAGACGTCCTCCTGATGAATTGTTCCTGTTATGAGTATAAAGTGACTGTCTCGGTCTCTTCTGATTGATTTTAGTTTGAAGTCAGTTTTGTTAGAAATTAGTATGGCCACACCTGCTTTTTTCTTAGGACCATTTGCTTGAAACACCTTTTCCCAACCCTTTACTCTGAGTAGGTGCCTGTCTTTGTGGTTGAGATGTGTTTCTTGCAAACAGCAGAATGTTGGATCCTGTTTTCGTATCCAATCTTTTAGCCTGTGCCTTTTTATAGGTGAATTGAGCCCATTAATATTAAGTGATATTAATGACCATTGGTTGTTTACTCCGGTTATTCTTATTGCTTTTGGTAGTAGAGATTGTGTGTCTCCTTTCTTTGAGATGTGCTCGTGAAGGGTCATTAGATGCCTGGGTTATTGTAGGCAGTGTTGGCAGTGTTGGATTCCTTGGGTTGCGATTTTCCTTCTATTACTTTCTGTAGGGCTGGATTTGTGGCTACGTATTGTTTAAATTTGTTCTTATCCTGGAATGTCTTGTTTTCTCCGTTGATAGTGAACGATAGCTTGGCTGGGTATAGTAGTTTGGGTTTGCATCCATGGTCTCTTAGCTTCTGCAGAACCTCTATCCAGGACCTTCTGGCTTTCATAGTTTCCATCGAGAAGTCAGGTGTAAGTCTGATCGGTTTACCTTTATAAGTTACTTGCCCTTTTTCTTTTGCAGCTCTTAATATTCTTTCTTTAACCTGTATATTTTGTGTTTTGATTATTATATGGTGAGGAGATGTTTTTCTTTGATCCAGTCTGTTTGGTGTTCTGTATGCTTCTTGAATATTTAAATGAATATCTTTCTTTAAGTTGGGAAAGTTTTCTTCCATAATTTTGTTGAAAATATTTTCTGAGCCTTTGAGCTGTGACTCTTCTCCTTCTTCTATTCCTATTATTCTTAGGTTTGGTTTTTTTATTGTGTCCCATAGTTCCTGAATGTTTTGTGTTGAGAATTTGTTGGCTTTGCTGTTTTCTTTGATCTGTTCGTTTATTTTCTCTATGGTGTCCTCAGCATCTGAGAGTCTTTCTTCTAGCTCTTGTATTCTATTGATTATGCTTGTTTCTGTAGACTCTGCTCGGTTGCCTAGATTTTCCATATCCAGCTGGTCCTCAGTTTGTATTTTCTTCTTTGCCTTCATTTCAGTTTTCAATTCTTGAACTGTTTCCATTACCTGTTTGATGGTTTTTTCTTGGTTTCCCAGGGTATCATGTACGTATTTACTCATTTCTTCAAACTTTTTGTTATACTTCTCATCCATTTCTATAAGGGCATTTTTTACATGTTGTTTAAGGGACTCTATTATCTTCATAAAGTCGATTTTTTCCACTTCTTCTGTGTTAGGTTGTTCAAATACTTCTGTTGTAAGATCATTTGGTTCTGATGTTTTCATGTTGTTTTTCGGATTATTGGGTGAGTTCTTGCCTTGGCGCCTGCCCATCTCCTCCTATTGATCCTATCCAATGGATCCTTTAGAAACCGGATCAGGTTTCCTTGCTGGCCAAGGGCTCTGCTTACAAAATGCCCTCACTCTCTTTTGTGGTTCCTGCTGCAGGCCAAGAACCCTCTCACCCCTCTGAAGGATCTTCAGGACAGGACCAGGCTCCCCTTGTGCCAGTGACCTGGCCAACCAAAGGCCTACCTCTTTGATTCAATTGTAGTAGGGCGATCTGCTCTCCTTATTGCACGCCTGTCCCAGCTGCTTGGGTCTGGCCACCGCTCAGTCTGGCGCCGCGTCTGGCGCCGCCGCCTTGGCGCCTCTGTGCGTCTGGCACCGCTGCCGCTGCGCCTCTGTGCGTCTGGCGCCGCCACCGCTGCGCCTCTGTGCGTCTGGCGCCGCCGCTGCTGCGCCTCTGTCTGAAATTATATTTTTTAAATGGAAGGTGGTGTGATGGCTTAGGAAGTGAAGAGAATAGGGTCTTTGAGTTGTCCTCTGGCCTCTATGTTTGTGCTCAGACATCTTCTTGAGAGCACACACATAGTAGGTAGGTAGGTAGGTAGGTAGGTAGATAGATAAATAGATGATAGAAAGATAGACAGATAGATATGCAGTAACATTTTAACAAATGAGAAGGAAAAACTAATATTAAGTCTCTTAATTATAAGATGATAATTCTCTTTAGGCAACTAGGAAGACCATTTTTTTGGTTCCTCTAAGACTATCCTTTTATTTATCTATTTGTAATATATATATTTTCTATTGCTTTATAAATAATACCATTCAAAATTTCCACCTCCTCCCCTGCTCCCATTTCCCTCCCGCTTTCCCACTCACCCTCCCCTCTCCCCCTCCAGTCCTAAGAGAAGGCAGAAAACCGTGCCCTGTGGGAAATCCAAGGCCCCCTCCATCCAGGCCTAGGAAGGTGTGCATCCAAACAGACAAGGATCCCAAAAAGCCAGTACAGGTAGAAGAATCAAATCTCAGTGCCATTATCATTGGCTTCTCAGTTAGCCCCCATTGTCAGCCACATTCAAAAAGTACGGTTTGATCACATGCTCATTCAGTCCCAATCCAGCTGGCCTTGGTGACTTCCTATTAGATCAGTCACACTGTCTCAGTGGGTGGGTGTACCCCTCTCGGTCCTGACTTCCTTGCTCATCTTCTCCTACCTTCTTCTCTTCAACTGGACTTTGGGAGCTCAGTCAAGTGTTCTGATGTGGGTCTCTGTATCTATCTCCATTCATCACCAGACGAAGATTCTATGGTGATATTCAAGATAATCATCAGTGTGGCAATGGGACAAGGCCAGTTCCGGCACCCTCTGCTCTGCTGCCCAAGGACCTAGCTGGGGACATCCCTGTGGACACCTGGGAACCCCTCTAGAGCCAAGTCTCTTGCCAACCCTAAAATGGCTCCCTTAACTAAAATATCTTCTTCCCTGCTCCCATATCCTCCCTTCCTCCATCTCAACCATCCCACTCCCCCAAGCTCTCCCCAATCCTCCCCTTCTCCCTTTTCTATCTCCCTCTCCCCTTCCACCAACTCCACCCCACACCCCATGCTCCCAACTTTTGCCTGGTGATCTTGTCTGCTTTTGTAGTATTGGGAATATACCCAAGAGATGCCCAATCACCAATCATACTACAAAAGCATTTGTCCGACTATGTTCATAGCAGCACTATTTGTAATGGCCAAAACCTGGAAATAACCTAGATGCCCCTCAATGGAAGAATGGATAAAGAAAGCGTGGCACATATACACATTAGAGTACTACTCAGTGATAAAAAAAAAAATGACATCTTGAATTTTGCATGCAAATGGGTGGAAACAGAAAACACTATCCTGCGTGAGATAACCCAGACCCAAAACTATGAATATGGCATGTACACACTCATTTGTGGATTCTAGCCATAAACAAAGGATATTGAGCCTATAGTTTGTGATCCTAGAGAAGCTAAATAATATGGTGAACCCAAAGAAAAACATATACAGATCCTCCTGAAAATTGGAAGTAGGAAGACTATTTTTAACCTGACTATAAATATCATTTTTCACTCAGCAAACCCATTAAGTAGAACCAGAAAGGGGCTAAAGAGATTGCTCAGAGATTAAGAGCACTGGCTGTTCTTGCAGATGTTCTGAGTTCTATTCCCAGAAACCACATGATGGCTCGCAACTATCTATAATAATATCTGGTGCTCTCTTCTGGCATGCAAGCATACATGTAGGTAGAATACTGTATACATAATCAATAAATGAATCTTTAAAAAAAACAGAAATAAACTGAACAGTTGTTGTGTGACAAGATTTTTCCTGGGGAGACAGAATGCACATGTCTACTCACTTCAGATAGGAAGTCCATCACATTCCAAAACACAAATATAACCAAACTGTTGGGTAATAGACCACTAGCAAATTACCCTGCCCCAGACTTGTCACTGAACCTGCAACTTGGAAATCCCCATCCCTGTGACTTGGCATTAAAGGCAACGCAATACTTGTAGTTGCTCTGTACTTTGTCATAGGCTCACTGCACCTGTCCCACTAAATTGCTGCCTATGCTTCAAAGACCCTGTCAAAGCACATGCCTCCATCTGAGCCACTGCTGCCTCTGTTCCTGCTCAGAGGCGGACAACATTCTGTATTTCTCTGCAACAAATCTCTTGGGTGAGGTTTGTTGTGTGGTGTGACTGTGTGGTATTCCTTGGCTCCTGACTACCAAGATGCCTTTGTGCCTGAAAACCTCTTTCACGAAGTCCTTCTTGGTGACCCAAAGAGTTTTAATGGGTTACTTACAAGACTGTGGGTGAGGGGTTATTTTCAGTAGCAGAAACGACTTGACAGTGTATCATCACAATGGGTATAGCTCACAAAAGCAGTGAGTGTGGAACACACTGCACAGCCTGAAGACAAATTGACACGTTAGGGATGGACCTAGCCTAGCAACTGATTTGGTTGATCTAAACCTCTTTCAGGCAGTTCCTCTGGTTTCTGCATTTTCCAGGCAGCCTTCGGGTCTCAGTCTTCTGTGCAGCATAGCTTCTTCGTGAAAGTGACTATCTACTGTCTTTTATTTTGGGAGGTAGGACCCAGAGAGTATGGTCAGTTTCAGGGACTTCCTGAAGTTATTTTGAGTTGTTTACCTTCTGTCTCAAGGAGCTTCCTTCCTGGGAAAGGAAATGTTTCAGTGCTAGAGAAAAAGGTTACATAATAGCATAAGTTACTCAACTTCTGAGCTTCAAAGTTGAGCTAGGTTTTACATGGCTTAACACTGAAGCACTGCAGTTGATAGCTGTTCTCTGGGAGCACACTGCTGCTGTTCTTGGCATGGTGAGATACACAGGAATGCAATATATAGGGCCAAGAAGGTTGTCCACAGAAGAAGCGAATAAATGAAAACTAAATAACCAAAGCTAGAGGTAAGAATTTGAGAGCATCAATTTGCATTGGCTTTGTGTTCTATAACTTTACTGATATTATGTCGGACTATTTAGGAATATATGCACAGTATAGAACAGTGTATTTCTGTGATTTGTCTGGATAGATCAAACAAAGAAGCAGAGGTTTGAACAGTCATATATTTCATTAATCTAAAATCTTTGCTACCAATTAAACCCACCTAGTGAACTTTTTAAAAAATCATGTATAATTAACAAATAAGCTGAACAGTGCTTTCACACAAGACCCAGCAATAAGGCCTACACCTCCGTAGTTGAAGTTCACCAGGCGATGGTTTTAATGAACTGCTAAAATCACAGGTCCCTCTGCTAAGTCATCAAAACTTAACTCATTACTCAAACTATTTCTTTCTCCCTGGAGCTTGTGTATTGGTCTCTCCCATTTTAGGTTTGCTGATGCAAAACAATCTCAGGTACCTGTCGATGGACTAAGACAGATTTTTTTTTTCACTTTTAGCTTCCAGAATGATAAAACTTATCACCCTCTCTTGTCTTTTGTTTGATAACACTTGTGTGCCTGAACATTGCTCAAGCCGGCATAACTGCTGCTCCTTTCCATGCTGTTTCAACTGCTCTTCCTTACCCATGGTATACAAATGCTAGAGGTCTACAGAGCTTGATCCTGCAAACACTCCTAGCTTTCAATAGTCAGGAGAGAATACTTGACATAAGCAGCTTACCAGGAGAAAAGTTACATTTGGGCTTGTGATTCCTGGGGTTTTCATCCACAGTTGCCTGTTGTGGCAGTCAGCACCATACATCATCATAATGACAGGTAGTGACACAAAACTGATGGCCCAATGGTGATGGGGATGCAAAGACAGAAGAAAGGACACCAAGCCTTTAGCATGACTCTGAAGGTCTGCCTCTGCCTTTCAGACATCCCCTCATGCATCCATGCTGCATTTCCAGCACATAGCCCTTTGCAAATTGCACTGTGACCTCACAACCTGCTCAACAGTTTCTTTCTTAGATGGTCTGGGTTGAATACCTTGAATGTCCTCTATAAGTCAGAGGCAGCCCCTCTTTCCCATTCTGCACCATGCTCTGCTTTCAGGATGTATAGGGAGATAGTAAGAGTAGACATGTGTTGGATTTTTAACAGGAACATTAGCCTTCATATCTGCAGCATCTAGCTAAAAAGGAAAAGAAAAATCCAACTGTTTCGTATCTTTCCCTCTCCTAAGTGATGTTTGCACATTGGTGTGTCTGTTTCTCCTCAGAATCACGCTAGCAGCAATATTGAGTGTCTGTACCTTGGAATTGTATTGTTGCATCATTAGAGAATACACATGTTCACATTTGCTAGATAAATGCTAAATTGTTTTTCAAATCATTGCTCCAATTTACATTCCCACCTGGAGTGAGCAAATGTTTAGTTGTACCAATCTTCATCAATCCTTGATAACTGTTGAGTTTTCCACATTTTGCTCTTCCTTAGGTATGAAATTGTATCTGAACATAATCGTAGCATTATTTCCCTGATTGCTAGTAAGGTTAAGTATTTTTTTCATATGTTTGTCAGACATTTATAGTCCATTTTTATATAGTATCTATTCACACGCAAGCTGTTTCATTTTTACTGAATTTACATGTATCAATTCTTTAATCAATGATGTATATGAAACTTCCTCCAACTAATCTATGGTATTTCCTTTCCTGTTTTAACTATTTTTTTATTTTTTTTATAAACAAAAGCATTATAATTTGATGCTTTTCTTTTTAGTCATGATTTAGGATGCTGAATTTTTAAATTTATTTATCATGCCTGTGTCTGTGTGTGTGCATTTGGATACCCTACAGCACATGTTTGGAGGCCAAGAAACAACATGATAGAATAATTCTTTTCTTCCACCATACAGTTCTAAGGTATCAACTCAATTCAGTAATCAGGTTTTTCATCAAAGCTCCCCTTCCCACTGAGAAATCTCACCAGCCTGAATCTTTTTAAAGGTATGCCATTATCAATCAGCTACAACAGTTCTTCTACTCCATTCTCACTTAAGAGAATTAGTAGTTATCTAGTACTGTGATAAAACACCGTGGCCAAGGCAACATATCAAAGGAAGCGTTTATCTGAGTTCACCATTTCTACATAGGTGAGAGTTCATGGTGGTGGACTTGATGCATAACAGCAGGATCATCTTAGAACTCACATCCCAAGTCACAAACAGCAGGTAGAGAACACATGAGACTGGCATAAGTCTTTTGGAACCTCCAAGTCTTTCCCTACAACACACCTACTGTACAAAGCATACTTCTTAATCCTTCCCGAACACTGCCTCCAGCTGCAGACATGTATTCAAACGCATGACCACATGGGGCTGTTCCCATCTAGCCACCACACTTGTTTAGTCTGTGGCTTTCACATCTAAATCCATAGTATCTTTAGAGTTGATTTTTATGTGTGATAGAAACAGAAATCCATTTCCATCAATTTCCCATGTGAATTAACCAATTGTACAAGATCAAGACACTGCCTTTAATGTTTGGTCTCAAATGCTAATCCTTTTCTAAGACTTTTTTTTTTTTCAAATATGTGTTGGTTTGATTCTTTGCTGCATTGCTTATTTATCACTACCTGCAATTCTATTTTTCTGAAATGCAATTGCCTGTAATAAGTATAAGTGCCTGCACAGCAACCTGCCCCCATATTCTTTTATTAGAAGTCTTCACCAGGGATATCCATTGTTTAAAATTCCAACACGACTTTATCATCTGTCCATTCTGTGTTCTAGAACTGCACAATTAAAAAAGGAAGCAACACCCACCAAAAACCTTTATCATGTTTTTAGGACCCCCATGATCTCCTGCTGGGACACATCTTTAGCTGTCTGGGCCATAGCTTCGCTGAATTGATCCTATGAACTTTAGAGTCAGTTGATAACATCGGTAAGAAAAACAAAAGCAATGACCATACTGTGGGCATTGATTGGAGTTACACTTAATTTGCAGATCAGCTTGAACAAACTGGCTTCATGATATTGAATTATTTGACATTGAATTTATTTGATGCCGCGTTCCAGCCCATTAACATTAGATAGATCTCATGTTGTTCAGTTTTATTATAAGGTTCTTCAAAATGTTTTGTAATTTCTCCACTTGTCTTGCACATCTCTTGTTAGATTTTTTTCCTAGTTTACATTTTGAAGCTATTTAAATAATATTTTAATTATATTCTCTGTCTTCACTGTGGTAGGAATGTAAATGAATTTTTATGTTGATTTAACAACCAGTTTTACTAAAGCTACTGTCAGTTTTAATAAATTATCTGCAAGTAATGAAATTTTGCTTTCATTCTTTCTAATGTGTATTCTTTTTTTAATTGTATCATGATGGCTATACAGAGAAATAATCACAAAAAAGTACCCTTGGTTTTTTTCAAGTTTTTAAAGGAAACACCTTCAACGTAACACTACCAATATTAATATTTATTATGAACTGTTTGGATATATTACCATTATTAAGATTTTTTCCTTTTATTGAAAATAAAATTTTCCTCACATAATATATCCACACTAATTACAGTGTATCCTCCATCTACTTTGAGAGGTTACTCCCTGCTCTCCTCCACCTCCCAGCAGGATCCACTCCCTTTCAGTCTGACATTAGAAAGCAAATCGACTTCTAAGGATTACAAATAAAATAAAATAAAGCAAAAACTAACACACTGGAATGCGTGTTGAGCTATAGCAAAACAAACATACGAAAGGAAAAGAGCCAAAGAAACCAGATACAGACTCAGAGACCCACTAATTTACACACTCGGGGATCCCCTAAAAACACTAAAGGGGGAAGCCATCATTCATAAACAAAGAACCTGCAGAGTAAAAAGAGAATACACACACACACACACACACACACACACACATGTTAAATAAAAATTAAAAATAATAAACATCAACCATAAAACAAAAAAAAAAAAAAGGGTGGAAGTCCACTATGTTCTCTGGGCACAGGGAATACGAAGACAACACCACAGCCCCCCACTGGATTGGATGCTGTAGGAAGTGAATAAATAAGTGATGGAGAGATGGGAGAGAAAGAAATGAGCAAATGGATGTAGAAAATGGAAGATGAGAGGTTTGTTGCTACTGTGAGGAAGAACAGGAGACACGAAGCCAGTTGCTGTTCTTGCTCAGTGGAAAGAGGTGAATCACACTACCAGTCAAACAGAGTAAGTTAACAGGCACAAATGCTAGTGGGCCTGTGCCTTCCTCCTTTGTGAAATCTGAACACTTTTGAGTCGCTGCGTCCCCCGGAGCTGTACTCTAGCCCAGGAAGAAGAGCAACACCTGCAGAATGCAGACCCCCAGCTGACTGAATATGTCCTGTTGTGTTTACTTTTCATCACTGGCCTATCTGCTAATCTCTCGAATTGGTTGTGGTGGTGGTTCAACCCTAAGACCAGACGACTCTATGTTGAATTAAGGTTTTTCCATGCTGCATCTAACTTTGGACAGAGATTTATTTCCTTTGGAAGCTTTGGGTTGGAGAAACACTTGAAGACACCCAGAGGCCGCTCCCACCAGCACACAGAGTGGGTGAGAAGAAGACAGCAAGAGACTACTGCCAACAGATGGCCTCCCCCCAGCATGAGTCACTGCAATGTGCGATTGTGGGCAGAGAATCTGTAGAGAAAGAGAAGCAGGACAGTTTGAGCACTGGGAAGCCAGGCAGGTCTGAAGGTGGTCAGGAGCAACATGAGATGAGTAGACTGCCAAGCTACTGAGCCCATGGTGACATCTTGGCCTGTGTTACTGGTGAGATCCGGGTCATACAGCAGCAGCAGTCTATGTCAATGTCCATGGTCCATGTCATCACAAAAGCTCGTGTGAATGTCCCTAGTCTGAACAGCCACTAGGAATCATGTTGATATATAATGACTGCAAAGAGTTGGCCCCATCCCTCAGCAGCTGCAGAATTAGGGATAGCTGATTCTTACTCCAGAGAGTGGGCTCTGTACCCTGCCTGTGAGGCACAGTAGAGCGGAACCTGTGGGTTGGGTGTGTGCAAGCAGAACTAGCCCCGCCCCTTGCTGCCATCATCCAGCACAGAGTTGGTGAGAATGGGGCCAAGCTGGTAAGCTGACAAACTTAGCTGCCACCCACACCAGAACGAAGGCTATGAGTTTGCCCACCCCAACATCCACCCCATCTGTTGGAGCACGTGAAGGGACCAGTCCTTTAACTCCTGAGCTGTAGAATCTCCATGACACAGGGCAATAACAGGATAGTCAAGAGGAGTCTCAGTGAGGGCCCAGTACTGATAGTATAGAAGAAGCCAGAGGCCTCAAATCAGACCAATGACTTTTTGCAATGAACACTTGCAAGAAAAGATATATGGACTAAAAGGTATATGTAGTGGTATATTATTTGTATTTTGATAAACAAATCTTGCCCAAAGACCAGAGGCAAAGATAAAGCCACTAGAGGTCAGGCAATGGTGACACACACTTTTAGTCCCAGGATTTGGACGACAGAATTAGATGTATCTCTGTGAGTTCAAGGCCACCCTGGGCTACACAAGATCAGTGTAGAAACAAATCCAGGTGATGGTGTCCTACAGCTTTAATCCCAGTCCTAGGGAGTCATACACTCTTAATTCAAGCACTAGAGGGAATATAAAATGAGGAGAGAGAGGCTTAAACTGCCTAGTTTGACGTTTCCCAGCCTTGGTAGAGAGGTAAGACTTCTCTTTGTGGCTTGACTGCCTTGCTTTGCTGGTTTTCAGGTTGAACCCCAATATTTGACTTCAGGTTTTTATTACAAGTGTTACAGGTATACTTACTGTGCTACTTACAATGACACACCATATAAATTTTGTTTTATTTTACTTTGTGGGGGAGTTGCAATCACAGAAGGTGGATACAGCAGGATGGGGGATTAATGGGATCATGGTGCATGATGTGAAATCCACAAAAAATTAATAGAAAGTTTTTGGAATTTAAAAAAAAAAGAAAGACCCTGACGTGACGTTATGAGACAAGAAACTTCAAAAGATGCCCCTGAGTTCATTTTCTGGTGGCCCTCTACTGCTGGCCATGCAGTCTAACCGCCAGAGTAGTTTGCTGACCCAGTGAGACTCCCTTGGAAGAAATTGAACTTTCATTTGCAAGTGACTATTAATTAGAGAAAGCATCTGTGTCAGGGATGGAGGCGTGTTTCCACTTCTGCTTTCATCTCTAGGACCCCATCTGGTGCAGACTATGCAGGTCCTGTGTGTTCTGCCTCAGTTTCTGTGTGTGCATATGAGCTTCAGTCCTCTTCATTTATAGGCCCTGTTGTTTTGATGTCCTGAATCCCCTCTGACTCTTACACTCTTTCCACCTCCTCATCCTTGGGGTTCCATGAATCCTGAGGGGAGTCATTTGATGGAGACCACACAATTAGTTCTTTCATTCTTTATATAATGTCGGGCCATGGGCTCTGTATGCAGGAAGAAACTTTTCTGATAATGGCTGAACAAGGCACTGATCTATGAATATAGCAGAATATTATTTAGAGTAATTTTAGCATGATATTTTTTTGTTTTTACATCAATTTTATTTGGTTTTACCTTAGGTTCCTGTGCTATTTAACCAGTTGTCTAAACAGTTTCAGTTACGATGGGTTCTATCTCACGAAGAGGGCCTTAAGTCAAATCAGTTATTAGTTGGTTACTACCACAAAATTTGTACCACCACTGCCCTAGCGTATCTTGCAGACAGTTCACCATTAAAACATGAAGGAGTTTGTTTTGCAGGCTTGGTGTTTATGGATCTCTTTTAAGATCCTGTAGAGTAGGTTTCTGCCCAAAGACCTTAGAACCTTGGATGGAAGACTATTGTAGGCTTCAGCTCTATACTCCATGTTCAGTGTGTGATATTAATGTCTTTAGCAAAGGGGTCTTGCTCTCAGTTTGTGGTGAACAACATCTGGCAATAGCCTAGGTTGTTGGTGATTTTCATGGGACCCCTTTAGCCAAAAACTATTAGATACAACCCAGTCCCAGCACTGGAAACTTGATTTGTCAACAAAAGATATTTAGTTGGAACTCTGTTTCCCCCATTATTTGGCAATTTCAGTTAGATCATTCCTCTCTCTTTATCTATCTATCTATCTATCTATCTATCTATCTATCTATCTCTCTTTCAGCGTCTACCTTCTACTGTATCCATACAGTACCCCTCAAATACAGTACCTCTCCATACAGTACCCCTCCATACAGTACCCCTCAAATGGCCTTTAGTTTTAGCTATCTTTCCCCATATTTCCTCTGTGAATCCCCCTTCATTCCATCCCCCCTTCATTCCATCCCCCTTCATTCCATCCCCCTTCATTCCATCCCCCCTTCATTCCATCCCCCCTTCATTCCATCCCCCCTTCATTCCATCCCCACTTGATCCTTCCATTCCAGGTACTCTACTTCCATCCATATCTGTCTATTTCCCTCAGCCATCACACTATACCTGACCTCTTTGGTTCTAAGGATTGTAGTTTGGTTATCACTGATTTAATGGTTAGTAACTACATATAAGTAAATACATACCATATTTACCCTTCAAGGTCTGGGATACCTCACTCAAGATGATTTTTTGTCTAGTTTCATCTATTTATCTGGGAATTTCATGATTTTACTTTTTTAATGGCCAAATAGTACTCCATAGAGTAAATGCACCACATTTTCTTTATCCATTCTTCTGTTGTGGAACATCTAGGTTGTTTCCAGTTTTTTGCTAGTATGAATTGAGCATCTGTGAACATTGTTGAGCAAGTGTCTCTGTATAAGACCTTTGGGTATATGCCTATATTGGTTAGGATTATAATTGTTGTGAAGAAACACTATGATCAAAACAAGTTGGAGAGCAAAGGTTTTATTCGGCTTACACTTCCACATTGTAGTTTATCATTGAAAGAAGTCAGGAGAGGAACTCAAACTCAAGATCAATTACCTCCTGGTTACAAGAGATCATGCAGAGACTATGAAGGGGTACTGCTTACTGGCTTGCTCCCGTGGCTTGTTCAACCTGCTGTCTCATAGAACCCAGGACACCAGCCCAGGGATGGCACCACCCACAATGGACTGGGCCCTAACTCATAAATCCCTGATTAGAAAAATACACTACAGGCTTGCCTACAGCCCAGTCTTACCAAGGTTTTAATTTGTATGAAATAGGGTTTCTCTGTATAGTTCCGGCAGTCCTGGAACTTACTCTGTAGACCAGACTGGCCTCAAAGAGATCTGCCTGTGTCTGCATCTGGAATTACAGTGTACACCAGAATTCTTAGCTGAAGATGTTGTGCCCACATCAAGGGAACCCCCCCCCAAACAAGACCACCACAGAGTTGGTTTCTGATGCAAACGCACTGAGGTTTATTGATTACAAGTTAGCTACTCCCATAATCCAACACACAACACAGTGGGTCGGGGAGAACAGCCCTGAGCTCTCAGGGTAATGGGTTTTTAAAGGGGAAAAACTGCAAGCATGGCGGCACACATCTTGGTGCTTCGGGATTGAGTAGAAGTATACAACTTCTGAATTTGTTGGATGGGGTATTGGGAATTTTAAAACGGGTTAATCAGGTACTTACAAGGACGTTTGAAGCAAGCAGATGTTGTAGATCAGAAAGTTCAAAGACACTTTCTTTAGTGCCTCTTGTTATTTCTCCTTTTCATCTCTGATCTTGTTAATGTGGATCTGTTCTTTTTTCTTTAACTTAATTCACATGAGGGCTTGTCATTATTATTGATTTTCTTTAAGAACCAATTCTTTGTTTCATTGATTCTTTGTATTTTTTTGTTGTTGCTGTTCTGAAATTGGCTCTGCTGTTTATTGGCATGTTTGGAGAAGTTCTTCCCACAGTAAATAATCATCCTGAAACTGCTGATTTCCCGGTTGTCACTGAACCCTGCCCAGCCCCACATTATCACCTTTGCATGAATCCTCATAGAAAGCCTGGCTGGAATATATTTCTATTCTCCATCTCTCTTTAAAAAATGTTAAAATGTGGACTAGCCAAGTATGAAGTTTCACAGGATTCCTATTGTTAGGTTTTTCTCAAAGACGAGCCTTTCTGCTGATGCAAATAATCCCAATTAGACCACATCAGACCAAATTAGAAGTATATCCAGGTTTAATTGGCCATCTGCACTCTCAGGTGGCCTCAGGGAAAACATTACAGGGGAAGGAATGGAAAGCCGACACAACCACCAGAGAGGAAGAGGGGAGACCACATGTTTATTCTGGGGTGTGGTCAGCTTAAGAAGCTGGTAGGAGTGGTCTTGACCTTCTCTGGAGTGGGGTTACCATTTGGTAGGCCTTCCAGACCCTCCATGGGTAAGGGTCACTGCTTGGCAGGCTCTCTCAGAGGTGGAGTTTGGACAAGGAGACTTCTAGGGGAAGGTGCTTGAAATGAAACTTTCCTCCCAACATTCCAAAGATGGCTTCCAGGGGGCTGGGATAAGGCTCCCTACTATAATATTCCAAACTCTTTGTACAAAGGGGTGTTGGGGAGCTGAGGTGATGCTTTCGACCAAACACCTATATATGTGTTTGTTCTTGGGTTAAGAATCTAATGTAAGAGAGACATACATGTATCTAATCTACATGGGAAGCAGAAAAAGACAAGATCTCCTAAGTAAATTGGGAGCATGGAAACCATGGGAGAGGGTTGAAGGGAAGGGGGGAGGAAGAGAGTAGAACAGAGAAAAAATGTAGAACTCAATAAGATCAATAAAAAATAACCTAATGGAAAAAAAGTTGGGAAAAGGTGGCACATGCCTTTAATTTCAACTCTAGGGAGGTTAAGGCAGGTGGATCTCTGTGAGTTCAAGGCCAGCCTCGTCAATAGAGAGTTCCAGGACAGCCAGGGCTACATGGAGAAACCATGTTTAGAAAAAAATAACTTTTAAAAAGAGTCTAATAAAGTTCTAGACCACTGCAATGGTTCTGGTAGTCACTCATGTGTATGCTACTGTGTATAGAATATGGATATTCTCTTAAGACAGAAGTTCTTCTGGGGAAATTTTTTAAATTTACTGTGCATGTGTATAGTGTGTGTGTGTGTGTGTGTGTGTGTGTGTGTGTATGTTTCTGTGTCTGAGAGAGAGAGAGAGCACCCCACCCCATGATATGCATGTAGAGATCAGAGGACAAACTATAAGAGCCAGTCTCTCTTAAACTGTATGGATTTACAGGACTGAACTCAGATCACAAGGCTGGATGGCAAGCAGCTGTACCTGCTGATGTGGGAGTGTCATATATCAATCTGTTGATTTCATTGGTTAAGTAATAAACAAACTGCTTGGCTGGCCCTCATAGGTTAGAACACAGGTGGGTGGAGTAAACAGAACAGAATGCTGGGAGGAAGACGAAGTGAGCTCAGACTCAACAGTTCTCCTCTCGATGGCAGACGCCTCAGAGAGACGCCATGTCCCGCTCCCGGGCAGACACATGCAATGAAGCTCCGACCCAGGATGGACATATGCTAGAATCTTCCCGGTAAGACCGGTGCTCACAGATTATTAGAGATGGGTTGATCGGGATATCAGAATTAGCCAGTAAGGGCTAGAGCTAAAGGGCCAAGCAGTGTTTAAAAGAATACAGTTTGTGTGTTGTTATTTCGGGGCAAAAGCTAGCCAGGAGACCGGGGTGCTGGGGACGCAGCCCCGCCACTCCTATTACTACAGAATGGCGCCCAGACGTGTGGATAACTGAGTCCACAGAAAGCCTGAGAAAGCTTGGAAAAGAATAGAGTAAAGCATGTTTCTTGTGGCAATTTCTTGGGTCTGCTCTGCTTGCTAGAGGCAAGCAAGCGCTCTCATCTAAGAGAGGCTTCCTGACTCAGCTTTAGCTGCAAAACCATGCAGCTCATTAAGAGGTCCTGCCACGAAACACTTAAACAGTGTTGACAAAAAGCTGAACGCCTGCTTTTCGGTTATCAGCCATAGCACGAAAAAAGCTGCGCCGTTTAAAAATGCCGGCTTTCTGGGTCGTCCTGCCAGGGCAAACTCTGACTGTTTGAGGCAGGAGGGCCAGCTACAGAGAGAGGACTTGAGTGTTGTCTGTTGCAGCTTGTTTGATGGCAAGGACCTTGAAACACTGTAGACTTGTGGCACTGAATGTGGCTCTGACCTGTACCTCAGCCACAAGGTTGGAATGGCAGAAAGCTAAGGAATGGGCTACATCTAGCCGGCAAAGCCACGACTTTAGTCCTACTGATATTGCTTGGTACATTAAAGACTCATGTGGTCAGAAAAAGAGAGAGAGATACAGTAAAAAGAGAGATTCAAAGACAAAGAAATTTTTTAAATGATTTACAGCGTGTTAAAAATATATGCAGACTAAAAGTTGAAGTTCTTAAAGTAAAAAACAAAACAAAAATGCAAGAGAGTTGTTGTGTGTGGTAGTACATGCCTTTAATCCCAGTGCCTAGAAGGCAGAGACACACAGATCTCTGTGAGTTCAAGGTGTAGTAGCATACACCTTTAATCCCAATGCCTGGAAGGCAGAGACAGGTGGATTTCTGAGAGTTCAAGGACAGCCTGGTCTACAGAGTTATTCTAGGTCAAAGATACAGAGAACCTGTCTCAAAAAGCAAAAAGTTAAAAGTAAAAATAAATGAAATAGAGGTTAAAACAAAGCTGTCCAAAGATGGAAAATAGACAGAGAATTTTGATACTGTATGCTATTATGCTCTCTTTGAATTCTTTGAATGCTGAGGAAGGAGCAACAGATGCCAAAAGATATTTGTTTATAAATGCTGCTGAACTAATCCAACATAGATGTTTTGAAAATGCCTTGAATTTGAAATTTGGATCTAAGGACATGATGCTTTGGAAAGGAGTTTCTTATTTTGTTTTCACAGAGGATGAGACCCTGTTCATTTCTTCTATTCCGATTTGGTATGATGGATCACGCCCTCCTGAAAGGTTGGTGTGAACACCTTCAGAAAATTGCTTCGCTTCAACTGCCAACTGCGATGAAACTAGCACACAGGTTATACCATGAAAGACCTAATTAACAACGCCCCCATTCAGCAGGAAGCAGTTTGGAGAGAAAAAACTGCGCCCATGTTCCCAAATATGGTTTATAAACGTTCTTTAACATTTAAAGGGGGATATGATATAGGTATGAATGATTTTATATTAGTATAGATTTTGCTTTATTGATAGAGATTTAAGGTCAATTTTGTTATATGTATATGAGTTTCTGATCTTGATTAAGGTATTGTGATTGTGTAGTTCACTTAAAAATGTAATGTATATAGGTTGTTAATAGATAATCATAATAGTCAAGTTTGTAGTCATGTTAGTTAAGATTTCCTAGATGTACATAGATATATTTTAGATAGGCATTCTTCATATTTTTCAAAGATTATAGAATATGGCATTTTAAATGTTTTAATAACTTAGGACTTTTCATGACAATGAGACACTCTGCTCCTGGCAGCACCAATCTACTTCAAGAAGAAGATGGGCATCGAAGAGGATCCTTATGGAGTTTGATAGCCATTTGGGCAAGAAACTGTTCTTGCCTGGACTATTGCATAAACTGGACACAGAGAATCTGCAGAGAGCACTACTGAACTTGCATAAAGGTGAGATAATCTTTCGGAGTTCCTGATTCATGAAAGAGTCTGCGAGACATTCTTCAGGACACAACAGATAGTGACTGAACTGACTTTGAAATGTCCTGCTTCATGGAAATGTCTCTGGATACCATGGGCTTGTAGGCCGAAGATGGATGCCCCAATGGTACAGAGGAACTTTGGGTGACTGTCCAGACAGCAAAATGTCTCTGTCATTTCTAGAGTTTTAAAAGTTGCTTTTTTCTTGTTTGCTTAGGTAATATTGTATCTTTCTGGAGTCTTTGATGAAGTTAAGAATAGTTAGTTATAGTTATAGTTTTCCTTAGTTTTGATAAAGATTATTGTAATTTTTATTTGATAACTGTTTTGTTATATGTAATTTTGCTATGTTAAAGTTAAAGCCTTTTTTTTTGTTTAAACAGAAAAAGCAGAAGCGATGTGGGAGTGTCATATATCAATCTGTTGATTTCATTGGTTAAGTAATAAAGTAATAAACAAACTGCTTGGCTGGCCCTCATAGGTTAGAACACAGGTGGGTGGAGTAAACAGAACAGAATGCTGGGAGGAAGACGAAGTGAGCTCAGACTCGACAGTTCTCCTCTCGATGGCAGACGCCTCAGAGAGACGCCATGTCCCGCTCCCGGGCAGACACACGCTATGAAGCTCCGACCCAGGATGGACATAGGCTAGAATCTTCCCGGTAAGACCCGTGCTCACAGATTATTAGAGATGGGTTGATCGGGATATCAGAATTAGCCAGTAAGGGCTAGAGCTAAAGGACCTAGCAGTGTTTAAAAGAATACAGTTTGTGTGTTGTTATTTCGGGGCATAAGCTAGCCAGGAGACCGGGGTGCTGGGGACACAGCCCCTCCACTCCTATTACTACAACCTGCCATCTTTTCAGATCAGAAATTTTTATCAAAAATTTGTTTTAAAAAGTGAATAATGTGGCTGATTTGGTTTCCTGTTTCACTTAGTGAATACAGGGCTAGACAGAGGATCAGGTGAGTACTGGAAACCTGTCAAAATCTCACATATACTCAAGACATGAAGACACAGTTTCATACAGAATGGTACTTGAACACAAATCTCATTTGATTCAAAGAAAAGTCTTTTTACTAGTTAATGAGAATTTGCTTTCTGGTCAATTCACATATTTGCATTTATAAAGTTTTGTTAAGAAACTTGAGATTTGACAAATAAAAGACTTGTATGATAAAAAACTTTAAGTCTTTAAAGAAAGAAACTGAAGAAGATATCAGAAAATTGGATGATATCCCATACTCTTGGAGAAGTAGGATCAACAGAGTAAAAATGGCAATCTTACCAAAAGCAATCTACAGATTCAACACAGTCTCCATCAAAATCCCATCACAATTCTTCACAGACCTTGAAAGAACAATACCCAACTTGATATGAAAAAAAAAAAAACCCAGGATAGCATAAATAATCTTTCAGAGGCATCACCATTCCTGACTTCAAGCTTGCCTATAGAGCTATAGTAATAAAAACAGCTTGGCATTGGCATATAAAACAGACATGTGGATCAATGGAATCAAATTGAAGAACCTGACATTAAGCCACACACCTATGAACATCTGATTTTTGACAAAGAAGCCAAAATTGTACAATGAAAAAAAGAAAGCATCTTTATCGAATGGTTCTGTATAACTGGATATCAACATATAGAAGAATGCAAATAGATGCATATTCATCACCATGCACAAAACTCAAGTCCAAGTTAATCAAAGACTTCAACGTAAATCCAGTTACATGAACATGATAGAAGAGGAAGTGAGAAGTAGCCTTGAATGAATTGGCACTTCCTAAATATAGCACCAGTATCACAGTCACTAAAAGCAACAATTAATAAATGGAACGTCCTGAAACTGAGAAGCTTCTGTAAGGCAAAGGACATGGTAAATAAGACAAAATTGCAGCCTACAGAATAGGAAAAGATCTTCACCACCCACATCTGACAGAGCACTGACTGCTAAAATACATAAAGAACTGAAGAAACTAGACATCAAAATACCAAATAATCCAATGAAGAAGTAGAGCTAAACAGAATTCTTAACAGCAGAATCTCAAATGGCCAAAAGACATTTAAGGAGTTGTTTAGCTTCCTTAGTCATCAAGGCAATGTAAATTAAAATGACTCTGAGATACCATCTTACATGTGTCAGAATGGCTAAGATAAAAATCATTGATGACATCTTATGTTGGAGAGGATGTGGAGTAAGTGGAACACATTGTGGGAGTGCAAACTTGTACAGCCACTTTGGAAATCAGTATGGTGATTTCTGAGAAAATTGGGTATTAATCTATCTCAAGACCCAGTAACACCGCTCTTGGGCATATGCCCAAAAAATGTTCAATAATACCACAAGGACCCTTGCTCAATTATGTTCACAACAGCATTATTCGTATTAGCCCGAACCTGGAAACAACCTAGATGCCTCTCAACTGAAGAATGAATAAAGAAATTGTGGTACATTTACATAATGGAATATTGCTCAGTGGTAAAAACCCATTATATCATGAAATTTGAGGCAAAATGAATAGAACTAGAAAAAAAAATCATCCTGAGTGAGGTAACCCAGACCCAGAAAGACAAACATGGAATGTAGATGTAAGGCAAAGGATAACCAGGCTACAATCCACAGCTGCAGAGAAGCTAGTAACAAGGAGGACCATAGAGGAAAATGCACACAGAACGGATCATCCTAGGAAGGGGAAATATGTAAGATCTCCTGGACAAAGTATAGGCAGGGTAAAAAAAAGAGAGGATGGGGGTTGAGAACATGAGGGAATGGGATGGTTGAATCAGGGGAGGGACAGATATGGAGAACAATATAATAGATATCTTCATAGAGGGAGGTGTTATGGGGTTAGGGAGAAATTTGGAGCTAGGGAAATTTCCAGGAATACATAAGGATGGCCACAGCTTAGACTCCTAGCAATAGTGGAGAGGGTGCTTGAACTGACCTTTACCTGTAATCAGATTGGTGAGTGCCTTAATGTAATCATAGAACCTTCATCCAATTACTTACAGTAGCAGACACAGAGATCCACAGTCAAGCATCAGGCTGAACTATGGAAGTCCAGTTGAAGAGAGGGAGGAGGGATAATATAAGCATGATGGGGAAACCCACAGAGACAGCTGACCTGAGCTAGTGTGTGGTGAGCCCACAAGTATTTTACAGTAAATGTACAGCTGACAGATGTATTGGACTATCCACGGAAGTGTATACCTACACTCCATCTGGAGCACCTGTTTTGGCAGAGCTGTGGGAACATCTGCCCTTTGGATCAATTCTGTAAAACTCTTCTATATTATCCTAGCGATGTATAAATCCAACTTTTCCTGTAGGGCAACTGGATCCCTCCCTCCACACCATGAAGCCATGGTGGGGAAAGGATTCAGTCAAGTCCTTGCTCTCACAGCAAAATCTACATTAAAATAGCTCCCCACAAACTTTCTTTATTGTCAGTGGTCACTGATAATAAAGGAGCCTCATATAGGAGGTAATATGTCTGTTTTAACAGCAGTCTCAGGAAGGTGCAATCTACTGGTCTTTTTTTTTCCTGATTTAACAGGCTACTAATATTCTGTATTACAAATTACCTTTGTTTCAACTAACCTAAGATCATAGCCCAGGAATAGCTGTTTATACAGGAAAAAGAAAAGAGTTGCTAAAACTAGCTTCAGAGACAAAAATTTCTCACCCTTCTGGAGTCAAAAGCAGAGTCCCCAGAAGAGGTTCCCTGTAACTCAATCAACTAAATGCTAATGCTAATAAAGCCCGCAGGTTAGTATAGCTACCAAGGCTCTGTTCCCAGCTGCAGGGGAACTTCACAACCTTGCCCCCTCTGAGACATAAGGTGCCTTTTGCCAGATCCACCAGTTCTTGTGACATTGTAAAAATGCATGCTTGATACTATTGTTACTGCCTATGGAATTGTTAACTTGTCTGTATGCTATATAAACTGAAAACTGTGGAGATCACACCTATGCACTTATGCCCTTATGCGGTTACCCTTAACATTACCGTTATGCCCTTATGCCGGATGTCTTTATCCTTATGCTTTGATCTTTTGTCCGATATTTGCCCTTATACCTTATGCCCTTATGCTCACCTTCCCCTTACGAATAAAGAAGCTTGCAGGAAAAACGTGCCTAAGCCAGTCAGTTTGTTTTACTTCTCAATTTGCAAGCCAGTCTTCACTTGCCATAGAAGTCCTGTTCTGAAACCTGAGAGAATACTGAGCAGGTTCTCAGTAGGTCTCCATACTAGTGGGGCCTCAAGGACTGTGCACTGACTATTGGGGGAGCCTGCAAGAGAACCAACTAGTACCTCTGCATGTGGGTGACAGTTGTGTGGCTTGGTCTGTTTGTGGGGCCCTGGGAGTGAGACAAGGATTTATCCCTGCTTCATGAACTGGCTTTTTGGAGCTCATTCCCTATGGTGGGATACCTTGCTCAAAATTCATGCAGGGGGAAGGGGTTTGGTCCTGCCTCAATGCTAAGCTTTGTTGACTCCTCATGAAGGGCCTTACCCTCTCTGAGGAGTGGATAGATAGGGGTGGGGTGGAAACAGGAAGGGAGTGGGAGTCAGGAGAGAGGGTAAACTGTGGTTGGTGTGTAAAATGAATACAAAATTTTAAATAAAAATAAAAATACATTAACACTGGAGTGGGAAGAACCCATACTCACTTAATTTAAAACTGAGGTCCTAAATACACATCATGGGTATACTATCACTGTAAGGGGCACACACACAAACACTAGCATTCATTGGTTAATTGTGCATGTTAATACTATATTCTTAATTAGCGTATTTATACTTGTGGTAGAGAGAAGAAGCTCACATTTACAGCCTCAAGGAAATTTGCACTGCTGAATAATGTTGATCCTGATCCAAAGTCTACAGCTTATTTTGCTATTTTTTATCTAAAATTTTTTTTGGTAAAGATTTATTTATAAATACATTATTTATTTAAAAATATGTACTGATGTGTCAGCCACTTCACTGTAGCTTAATTCCAGCTCTCTGGATCTGAGGCCATCATTCTGGAACAAGAAAGTAAGCACAGAAGACCTATCGGAGTTATATCCTAGAACTTAAATCCTTTGAACATTATTCAATGTACTTTTATTCATTGGTCCAGCTGTTCCAATTTATATAAACCAATACACAGAAAATTCTTTTTGTTAAAAAAACCCTTGAGATTTGAATATACTAATTGGGAAAATAAATAAACAAATTGCTATAGAGCAAAGTGAAATTATATAGGAGAAGCATAGGCTATATGTCTGTGAATCGGTGAGTCATTCATCCTTAATTAATCAGAAAATCTTTAATAAAAATAATGAAGTGGTCCCTGAAGAAAAGAATGTATTCTATTGACAGAGTGTTCAGTTAAGCAAATTGTAGAACAAGGTTGCAAAAGTAAAGTCCTAGAAGCATGCAAATTGGCTCTTTTTGTCAGGGGATGAAGAGTGAGCATGTTCCAGGGTAGAGTGGAGTCACTGTAACAGGACAATGGTCTACTCTGAATGTATTGTGTGGACAATAAACAAGAGTGATGATAGATGTGGAAGAGAGAAAAGCGATACAGGGTCATAAATAGCCAGGCAAACAATGTGGCATTTTTAATTAACTGCAGATGCCACACAGGTATAAAATTAGACACAGAAAAAAAATTAAATTCATACATTATCAACAGTAATGTGAAATATATCTATATCATTTTCATTCCACGTCGCTGAGAGGATAGGTAATGCCACTGATATTTCGGTTGAAACTACAGATTATGAAGTTGCTTAGGGACTTGTAATTGAGATACTTAAAGAACAAATGTCCACAGGCAAATTTGCATTGTCTGTCACTCAAGAGATCAATGAGTGTTATATATTAAGGACAGAAGGAGAGAGTGGGTCTGCTTGGACCTACTTGGAAGAGGTGCTTTCTTGATAGGAAGTTAGTTGAATGCAGTGAGGGGCTTGCTCTGGGCATGTCTATATGAGAGCAGTTGACATAATGAGGGAATGTGATAGAGATGAGCAGAATATTTCAATTGAAGCAGACAGGCTCAGGTGGAGTATGAGTAAAAAAAAAAGAGAAAGGATCAGGATAAATAACCATTAAAGGAGATTTTTAGAATTTTTAGTTTTAAAATGAAGCACAAGTTTCTGATGACCTGAATTTGGTAACTGGGACACACATGTTGGAAGACACTAATTAATTAATTAATGTAAAATTCTTTTTTTCCCCAAAAATGTTGTTATATAAGTCACTCCCAGGTAACTGAGAGTTGACTGAGATGGAGTGCTTTGGTATTGAGAAGAATGGGGCTTGAAATCTGAGTGAATCATGATCAGAAACTTTGAATTCTAGGAAGATCAGTAAAATGTCTGGGAATATCTGTCCAAGTCTTAAGAAAACTGTAGACCACACTTTAATAAATCAAGTGGCTTCCTAAGTGGATGGTGTGAATTTTCAGGTCTTTATGTCCAGAATATAAAGGCAGAAGAAGAGTTCTCTGCAGATAAGATAACTAACAGAGGAAATCTTACCCTACCAGATAAATCTATTGTTCATCTTACCCATAATGTTTGAGTTGCAAGTTGATCTGTTATGTTGCAGGAATAATATGTGAATATTAGCAGAACTGTCACTGTACCCAATTGTATCATTAACTTGTTTAAAAAAATCTTTTGACCTCATCGTTTCCATATATTATTCTTTCACTACCATGCTTAAAGCAATCAATTTATGTGACTGAAACAAAGTCAGCTAAAATATTTCCTTCAGGGAATGGGAAAAGACTGGGAAAGAGATAAAGACATTTTGTTTGGGGTGCATCACACTTCCTATTTGAACAGTTTACTTTCCATGGCAATGAAAATATTCTGTTAAGGACTGGACTCAGGGACTTCAGTTGCTGCCCTAACCCTGCTGGTAGTGGGCAGTGTGACATCGTGTGAGTCTTTGCTTAACTTTAAGCCCCAATTGTTTTTAGCCGTACAGTTTTGCAAACCTCTTCTCATTCATGCTGCTAAATTTAGTTCACCTGGTTTCAACAGACCTTCTTGACCTTCTGGTTTATTGATCAAAATCATTTAACATTTGGTTTCTTTAACCTTCCTGGCCCCCACTCACTGTTATCATTTACAAAGTGGAGATAGAAATCCCAGCAATACCTACCTCAAAGGAATATTGTAGGGCTAACATAGGATACTACACAGAAAAGTGCTGGTTTATAGGTGTACCATCATCAACTCACTGTCAAATGCATAACTACAATTAGTCTTCTTCCCTGTGTTTGTGACCCCATTTCCTGTACCTTTCATGTGGATGAGACCTTCTTCTTGAGCTGGGCTTTTTGTTGCCTGACAAGCCTCCAGTACTTGTCCAAAGCCCTGGTACCAGGCCCCAAGTCTCCCAGGTTATTTAGCCGTGACCTTCATTGAGTGGGGTGATGATCCGCTAAATGATTTGGTCCTCATTCAGTTCTTTCTAAGTACTGGGGATGCCCTCAATTACAGGCTGCTGTAACCATCTCTCCTCCCCACTTCTCATCCATGAGAACAGTGACATCCATACCCTCATATTCCTCCTTGGAATGCCTCTTAGAAAATTGTCACCCTCTCCTCCTGGCACCTGACCTGAAAAGCCCCAAACCTATTCACTTTTGTAATCAAATTTGGCTTCAATATCCCTTAGATAACCATTCCAAATGGCTGCCTAATAGCATCTTATATCCCAATATTATTCAGGACCTTTACAACTACTGAGAGCTATAAGGAAAATGGAGATTCCTCATTCCCTGCATTCCAGATTTCTCTTATCTCTGCTCCAAGCCTTGTCTCTGTTCTTCCATTGCCCCCACCTAACTCCTCATAACTATGAAGCCCAAACCACTTTCAGTCCAGCTAATGAGCCTCATTGACCTCAACCTTCTGGCCCTTCTCTTCCTCTGGTCCCTCTGTTCTCCTGTTCTGCCTCTCCAGTTGAAGATGGACACTATAAGAGCCAGGCTTTCTTCGTCATCCTTCTCTGTCACCCATGTTTCTCCCACTAGCAACCTCCAGTCCTTTTGCCACTTGTTCCCACTCAGTATGGGTACCCCTTTTATCTCTTTCTACCCAGCCTAATGCAATCACATTTTTCCCTTTGTACAAGGATGCCAGGGTAGATGGCTTGGTCAGGGTATATGTCCCTTTCTCATATGCGATCTCTTTCAAATAGAAAATGGAAAGCAGGTTACAAGTCAGATGAATTGAGTAAGGTGGAACAAAGCCCTTATAATTCAGAAGGCAGAATTATATGCCATTCTTATGGTGCTAAGGGATTTTAAAGAACCTCTTAATATAGTTACAGATTCACAATATGAGAAAGAGTTATCTTGCACATTGAAACCGCTAAATTTATACCAGATGACACAGAGTTGACTTCATTGTTTATCCAGATACAAGACATAATCAGGAACAGGCTTGTCCGATGTACATAACACACATCCGGTCCCATACAGGTCTGCCTGGTCCTCTAGCCCAAGGCAACGCTGAGATTGATCAATTATTGATTGGAATTGTGTTGCAGGCCTCAGAATTTCATAAGAAGCATCATGTCAATAGTAAAGGCCTAAAGAAATAATTTTCCATTACTTTGCAACAAGCTAAGGACATTATAAAGAGATGTCCTACTTGTTCTTTCTATAATCAAACACTGTTGCCTACAGGGAGTAACCCAAACGGTACTAAGAGAAATGAAATCTGGCAGATGGATGTGTTCCACTTTATGGAATTTGATAAATTAAAATATGTACACCATACCATAGACACGTATTCAGGTTTTCAATGGGCTACTGCCCTGAGCTCAGAAAAGGCTGATTCAGTAATCACACTTTTATTGGAATTTATGGCCATCATGGGTATACCTGCACAAATAAAGACAGAAAATGGTCCATCATATGTATCTAAGAAAATGAAATGCTTTTTTGATTATTATAATATAAAACACATTACATGTATACCAAATAATCCTACAGGTCAGGCAGTTATAGAAAGATCAAATTGTACTATAAAGGACATGCTGAACAAACAGAAAGGGACCGAAAATACCCCCAGAAATAGATTACATAATGCTTTATTAACCTTGAATTTTCTTAATGCTAATGAGAAAGGAACTACAGCAGCAGAAAGACATTGGATAATGAAAAAGTCTGCTGAACTAAATCAACCGATTTATTTCAAAGATGTGCTGACCTCTCAATGGAAGCCAGGAGATGTGTTACGTTGGGGAAGGGGTTTTGCTCTTGTTTCCACAGGAGAAGAAAAATTGTGGATACCATCAAAATTAATAAAGTTTCCATTTGAAGAGGAGAAACCTCTTGGAAAGGAGAAATGACAACTCATCCACAATGATGATATTCATACAGGTGGTAAGAAAAACATATAGAATGGGGGCAGGGTTTTGTTCTTATCTCCACAGGAAAACACTCATCTTTGAAAAATTCACGGCACCCTGGATGTTTGGATACTGACAGATGGAAAAATACCTGCCCAATAGGAAGTATCAAGAAAACTGAATGGGTTGTGTAAGTAATATTAAACCATATTTCTAAATTTATAAAGCTGGTTTTGAAGTTGGACTTTGGCTCAGTCCCTCTCCAATTCCAAGCCTGTTAGTAAGAGAAAAACGCAGAGTTTCTGGAGTTTCTGTCTCATTTCAAGAGCCATGATATGGGACAGAAAGAAGTATGAGTTTAGAAAACATCTTTGCTTTTCTTCATATCTATCATACTTTTCATTGAATATATCTATCATGCCTTTCATTGAATATATATATCTATATATGTCTATATATGTCTATATGATTAATGTTTAAGTTTTTCACAATGAACAATGAGTTTTTCCTGAAGTGACATTTGAAGTTTCCAGGAAGAAGATGGGGCCCCATAACAACAACTCCACCTGGTTGATATGACGTCATGATACTGATAAGACCTGCTTTGGGTACCAGCTGCGCAAGACAGTTCCAACTTGGTTAGCTGAAATGGTGCACATCTTATACAACATTTTGGCCAGACCTGCACAAAATACTCAGAGACTATTGGCAATTTTAAAAGACACTGATCTTGAAATTTAACCATCATTTTACTTTCACAGGATCCCCAGAAAGAACGTCGCCCTCATGACAGCTGGAAGTAATTCTAGAGGACGACGTCCCCTCTCCCAGTAAAGTTTGCCCTTGGGTTTAGGGACATCATTTAGGGGTTGATTATAATTAGAATATGATTGAGGGTTGGGGGAGGAATTTTATAAGCTCAGGGATCATTTTGGAAAAAAAAAAAGAGGGATGATGGGATAATAGATTTGTAATTGTGAGTTACTGTTTTTAGACAAATATATTGGTATAGATTCTTGTATATTGATACAAAGTTAAATTATATTGACTATTATGCATGCATGTTTCTACCTCTGTTTAAAACATTTTTTATGTATTGACATATATTGTATTGATATATATATATATATATTATATTTACCATATTGCAGTGTACATTTCTACCTCTGATTAAGATACTTATATAATGTTTGTGTATTGATATATATTTACCTACTGCAATGTATATTTGTACATTGTTTATATTTGGAGGTCATTGTCCTCATTTGTTTCACAGTCGTTTATTTTCTTAGTCTTTAAGTTAGATAGATATTGAAAATTATATAGATTAATAGTCATCTAAGTTTGTCATTTATAATTAGACTAATCAGGTTCTTTAGATATATAGAGATTATACTCAGTATAGATAGATAATCTTCCACTTCTTCAAAGAGCTGTAGAAAATGGCCTTTAATCTAACTCAGAGTTTTGTGGTAGTGAGACACAATTGCTCCTGGCAACACCACTCTATTCCCGAGAGAATGTTGAGCACCAAAGACACTCCACCTGAAGCCTTTCTTTTTGGCAGAACTTGCCTTTGGGCAAAGAAATGCCCATATTTCAACCACTGACAGAGATACAGAGCATGCATCAATGGATAAAACAGGAGTGTCATATCCTGCCAAGACAGGGTAAGATAGTTTTGAAAAGTTGCTTGCCTTTGAAAATGGTATGTCAGTTATGTTAGGCCTTAGCCAAAGTTGGTTGCTTCAACACTGCTAACGTGACTTTGGGTGATTGCCCAGGTAGCTAGTTGTCTCTGTGATTTGTTGCATGATTTGGAAGTTGTTTTACTGAACTTCCTAATTACCCAGGTAACATTATTTACCTTCTCAGATCTTCGATGCGGTTGAAGACTATATTAATGTAGTTACTTTCTCTCATGACTTGGCCAAGTTATTTATTATACAAGACCTAAGCTAGTTAGAATAGGATATTTGTACTTATTGTATATAATTTCATAGTAGGTTCAGAACTCTCTTATTTAAACAAAAGGGGGAGGTGTTGTGGGAGGTCCTCCCACTCTTTCAGCCTATAGCCGCTGAGATACCAGCCCATTGGGGCGTGGTCTCTCTCCCTTTAAAAAAGCGGCTACTTCCCTCTCCTCTCTCTCTTCACTTCCTGCTCCGATGGTGACTAGACTCCCTTCCTGGTTGCATAGAGGGCTGTTGCCTGGGACAGTGATCTGTAAGTTTTTTCCCCTTTAAATAGATACCACCCTATTAATCATCATTCCAAACTGGTGTGGCATTGTTCGTGACTTACGCCTTCAGATTGGGATCTTATAATGGTAGTTCCTCCACCTTCATTAAAAAGTTCCAATATATTACTGAATCTTACAACCTCACATGGCATTACCAACAACCGTCTCCCCGGGGTAGTGCAAGTGAACTGAGTCTGAGAACAAGCTAGGGAACATGCAGACAAAATCCAACCAAATAATTCTGCCCACTGATTCCCCAGCCAGGATCCCCAATGGAACTGCAATACTCCAAGCATTCTAAGTAGGGATCAATGTACAACTTGCCTACTGGCTGGTCTCTGTAAGGCTGCCCTTAAAATAGTAAATTATGGAAAAACCCCAAGGAGTCATCGTGGCCACCGGACAAATATGAAATCCTGTCTCAACAGGCTCCAAAGCCACAGAGAAACCCTGTCTTGAAAAACCAAAAAAAAAAAAAAAAAAAAGAAAACCTGTCTCAATTCCTAGGCCACCTTATAAAGGTAGTTTTTGCAATATACCAATCTTGATCCCAAGACAACTGATGGGAAACAACTCCTCATAATCTACTTCTCCCTGAGTTTCCCTGACATTCGCATCAAACTTAAACACCTAGAGATAGGACCCCTGACCCCACAGGCAGAAGTATTAGTGGTGGCCGTCAAAGTGTATCATGGGAGAGACGAAAACAGCCCAAAACAAAATTACCTGATGCTGATAAAGGCCTTTCAGCTTACTGGCCATCAGTACTTCTCAGGCTCACTTGCCTCCCAATCCTGAGAACCTCTCTAGGAAGGGGATAGGACAGATTGGTACCACTAGAAAGGAGTGGGAGAGGGGAATACCCTTAAATATACAACTAAGATATAACTAATTTCATTATTTCAATGACATCAGAAGGACTTCTGTGCCTGTACCTCTCAGAGCCCTAGTAAACCAACTCAACTATGTTCAATGTGCCATCAAAAGGAACATTGGGCTGTTGATTGACATATGCCCTTTGTAGCATGGAGATATCAGTCCCATATCACACTCTAGCTGACATCTTAGGCCTGGGTATGGATAACTGAAGGTAGCTGGGCTTCCTTGGCCTAATCACTGTTATCTTCAATAGGGAACCTTGGGTTCTCAACATGGTATCAAGGCAAACAAACCATGACCTTCCTTCTGGGTACCAGGGTCATCTGCTTGGTTCTGACAGAGTTTTGGAGACCCACCTTCCCTTTTCATTTCTCTACTTTTGGGGCTTGAGGTACAGCTTTACCAACTTCACCAAACTTAGTTTTATCTTTAGGAGTATCTAAACCTCATAACCAAAGTGGGAGTCTCTATTTCCTTCACTCACTCATCTGATCCCAGGCTCACTGACTGTTCCCCTACTTCTCCAAATTGTATAGTCTGATGTATCTTTTCCCTTGTCATTCTCCCAGGTACATTCCCTAGCATGGGACACCCCAAACCTCTTTCATCGTCGAACTACAAAATCCTTTTACTGCTCCCCATGACAAAAAGCAAGATGCCACCCACCAGCCTGATTCTGGTTGTTTGGAAAGTTTTATCTATCTGTTTTGTGTGTGTGGAGATGGGTCTGTGTTTTCTGGTGTGTACATAAATCTGGGGACAAACATGAGAGTAAGGACAGAAATGGATTAGGATCTGTTGAATGTATGATAGTGGTCACAATATGTTTTTTGTTATTTATTTGTTTTGTTTCTGACTAGTCTCCTTTTAGTGTGTAAGCTTTTCTGTGTTCTGTGTTTATTGGTTTTGGTTTTGGTTTCTAGGTCAGTGTCAGCTGTCAGCCACCACCACTAATATTGTTTACCACAGCTACTTTGATGGCCAGGGCTCAGAATTTATCTCTGGAATTTCTGGTGTCTGTGTTCAGTTTATCAAGTATCAAATGCTTTTTGAATGTGAATAATATTAAAGTTGTTTTATTCTGTTGCACTTTATTAGAAAGCTGACTCTGGAGCTGAGTTACAAAAGCTTTTGCTTTGACTCAAAGGTGTGTTTTGTAGTGGATTTCAATACAGATTACAAGCAATGGTAATGCTAATATATCTAAAACTTTTATCTCCTTATAAACAAAAAATCCATGTGAACTTCAGGGAGTAGAGGGACTCATAAGAGTTATATCCACCTCTCTCTCAAAGGCCAAATAGTCTCCAAATAAATACAGTCTGTTTCCCCACCTGCCTACTCTTGAGGTGTGATCTCTCTCCCCTGATGTTGGAACTCCTACTCCCCCAACTTCCAGGACTATGGGTCTGAAAGTTCCAATTGTATGCTTTTATTTTAAGTTTCTAAACTTTAACTTCTGTCCCTAGTGTGTATCTATTTCAGCAGAATTCCACTTGGCAACAGACATCATCCAGGTCACAGTTGTCAACTACAAACTGCTCTAAATGGCTCTGAGCCCTGAACTTGCTGAAAGCTGATGTGAACCTGTGATTACTCCCTGCATCTTCAGCTGCATCAGTGAACCAGATACTTCTGTTGAATTACATATTGCCTGAATCCCTTTCTGGCCTTTGACTAACATTTGTGCCCTCCTCATCTCTGACAATAACATCCCAATTAAAGCAGGAAGTAGTTACAGAAGAGAGAATGTCACCCTGCATCCTCTGTAAAGGGCTGACTTGTTAGGTCCAAAGGGAACTCCCTGGCATAAGGAGCAAAATGGCTACCTACAGTGCCTACTGCCATACCAGGAAAGGTTTCTGTTAAAACCAAACAAACACAAATCTATCAACAGGTAGATTCAAGAGCTGAAATAATTTTACAGTATCATAAAGCACTCAACTTGCTTTATGTAGCACAATGAAGTTACTGTGTGGCTTCAATTCTTTCTTTCTATGCAAACCACTTGAAAAACGTTAAAGAAAATTCTGAAGAATTAGATCTACTAACAGTAGGAAAAGGCAACTTTTACCTCTTCCTCAAAGAGAAATGCTGCTTCTATGTCAACCAGTTGGCTATAATAAATGTCCATATCCAACAACTCTAGAGAGATTTCCAAAAGAGCTCAGTGCCTCTGACCAGTGGATCATTCACAGTCCAAAATAGCATGGAATACTGCCTTCCACAGGGTTACTTCTCCTCCTTTCTTGAATCCTACTAATTGTTCCCTGTCTTATAAACTTTTTGTCTTGATTTCTTCAACAATAAATTGAAAGTTTCCTAACAAGACCTTTAATCAGTCGTTATTATAAGATTATAAGACCCTACTTATGGAGTATGAGACTGACAATCTCTGATTACACCCTGATGGTGAAGATCAAACTTGCTCCAAAGACTTTGACATCCACATACGTCAGGAAGTAGTCTAACAATAAGGCCACCCCCTTCTCCAACTACTGATTGGTTATCAATAGTAAATAAAATGGGAAGGAATGTAAACAAAGGGTTCCAAAGGTGAAAATACCCTGATTCTAACTTGACTTGGAGCTCCTAGACTTGGAAATCCCTCTCCCCCCGTGACTCATCCTTAATGGACAAGCAATCTTTCAGAGGCAATGGGAAAGCAGTACTTTCAGCTACCCTGCACTTTCATACTGCCTCCCTGTGCATGCTTCAAAGACCCTATAAAAGTATGGCCCTCCACCCAGCCAACTGCTGTCTCTGTTTCTGCTCAGAAGCAGCTGCCACTCTGTGTTTCTCCCCAATAAATCTCTTGTGTGAGATTTGTTATGTGGTATAACTTTTTGGTATTCCTTGACTCCTAACTTTCAAGATGCCCTTGCACTGGAAAAAAATCCTTATACTCTTCACCTTATGGTATCACTAAACTAGACAGTCACCAATTTGTCTGTCCTGGCAGCTCTTCATAGCCAACCCTGCAAATGCTGGGGCTAGAAGTGTACTCACCCATATCTGCTTTTTATGTGGAGGCTAGAGATTCTAATCCAGTTCTTACTCAGCCATATTTCCAGCTTCTAGGTCTTCTAAAACTATTTCCTGAGTCATGAATGCCCTGACTTTCCTTCTGCACTTACTGATAAGTGATGGATAAAACTGGAAAAGGGAGAAGAATGGCTTTAACTAAAGTAATGTAAATGTGTGCATAACATAATCCAAAACTGGCAAGAAGATGAAATTTGGGGGTAATTTGATTTTAAACTAAGTGAAAAAATTATCTCATGAAGTTTGTTGACAGAAAATATCCACATTAAACATGATGTATAATTCTTTTATGGTATTGATGCAGTCTAGGGCAATGGTTCTCAACATTACTAATATTGGAACCTGTTAATATAGTTCCTCATGTTGCAGTCACCCCAACAATGAAATCATTTAGTTCCTAATTGATAACTATAATTATACTAATGTTATGAATCATAATATAAATATCTGATATGCAGGATATCTGATATGTGACCCACAAAGAGTCACAATGCACAGGTTGAGGACCACTGCTCTGGGGGCTTAACTGGGTTTATTTCTCTTCTAGTTGAATAATTAAAAGTCAAGGGAGTTCTTTCAAGTGTAACAGATAGCAGCAGAGAAGTCTCAAATACTACAAACCGAATCAACAGTGAAAGAAAGGCATTTATTGAATGTGAGGAAACACATACATGCAGTAATACAGAGAAAAAGACCCTCTGCAAAGCAAAGGTGGGGGCTCCTGAAGCTCAAAATCCAATCTCTTTTTGAGAGTTTGGTGTTAAACCTGAAGAAATTCCCTTCTTCTTAAAGAAAGTATGTTTGATTGAGAGACAGCTGTTATATAACATGTCTTGATGTGGTTTTAAACTTGTTTATCTAGTTTGTCAGTGTGGGGTAAAGAAGGCAATGGGTGTGGAAGACAAAAGTCAAAGCCTTTGTTTTAAGATACCAGGTTTTTGTCTCATGCCTACAGGGGTAAGGAAGAAGCTGGTCATCTTAGAAATTAGCCACCTTTATTATCTAGCCACGGCCTCTTTCCCTGATTGTCCTGGAAGTCTTACTCTTTGTCTCTCAGTATTATGTAGCCATTTTTCTTGTCCTAAGCATTTTTTTTTTCCTGCAGTAAGCACATAAGACGTGGGAAGTAAATGAAGATTTCAGGATCCAGGAAACGTCTGAAGTCATGTGGTTTTCAAGGCCCCTCCCTAAGGTTAGTAAACAGTCACAATCCCTGATGAGAAGCCTTTCCTTGACTATCTGAACTGCCTGTAAGCTTTGCAAAGAACTCCAAGCTGCCATATGTTTGCTGCTAATACAACTGCTTTTGACTCTACTGGGCTCCTGTATAAAACCCATCAGCTATATTCCTGTAAGTAACCTCTGTAAAGTCACTGTTATTAAGTCAGACTTAGGTGGAATCATTCCTTTAGTCTGCTGTCAGTTCCCTAGCTGGGGCTGAAGAAACAGCTTATCTACATTTTAGGCTTAAAAGTCTTGTTGTAGTAAATACAAACTAGATTCATTCCAGCTTATGATTAAACTTCTGTTTCTCAAGAATTAGGCTATGTCCCACTTGTAATCGTAACTACAAAAGGTTCCATGCTGCCTGTTCTAAAAATAGCAATCTTGTCTTTGTTTCAAAAAGTTAATAACCATCATACAACCCTACCTTTGTTTCAAGTGGGTTGTTCTGGCTCACTTGTTATGACTGCCTTTTGTCACAAACACCTTGCAAACATGTCTTTGTTTTAGGAGGCTGTTATGGTTAACTCATTATCCTTATGTTCTGTTCCAGTAATCTCATCTATTTTGTCCATCAAATCCCCCACTTGGAAACCCTCTACCTCTGTGCTATAAAAATTCTTGTCTTCCTCACATTCAAGGCTAACCTCCCAAATTCTGCATTAGAGGAAGCAGCCCACATACATGAATAAAAGAGCTTACTTTAATTAATTGCTTTCTTTAATTAATTTGGCCATGATGATTTGGGTCAATGGTTTTTCTCCTTCCATATTTGGGTTAAACTTCTGGATTTCCCCAGAGAGATCAAGACCCCAACTCAAATTCAGAAATGCAGAAGCTGGACATTTCCCTCTGACCTTCCTGTATTGAAGCTCTTCTTCCTAGAGGTGCACACCTTGGAGATGTTCCAAGGTCATAAGGCTACCTCCATTTTTTCAGACTGCTTGAGCTGAAGGCCACATCAAAGAAAGAAAGACAACAAGGACCTTTTTGTTTTTATGGAGGGCTCCTCTGGTAAATGTTAGAAACTTTTAACTTCTGTGACATCTCTTCTGTTTCTGTTCCGCAGGATCCCAATCTGAGGATGTGGTTGGAGAGGTATCTGAGGAAAGCCAACATTCCCCCATCTAGGGCAAAGGGAGATGTCCCAAGGCCCTCTGGATATTTATGGTTAAATGAGAGTTTAGCCAGAGCCACCAGTTCTTTTTCTGATCTGCCTTGGAATGCTGAAGATGTCCTGGTGATACTGGCAGCTGAAAAACACCACAGGGCCCAGCACCTGAGTGCCCACTGGCAGGGTTTAAATGCCTAGGCTGCAAAACAGAAATAAGTAACCATAAGGATATTCCACAACACTGGGGGCCATGTCCACGGTTTGGAGAAGACCAGTGTGAGATAGTAGGTATACTAAGAGCCAATATGGGACTAGAAAGGCCCAGTCTAGCTGAATTAAGGAAGCCTGGCACTTAAGGAGCCTCTGGTTCCCAGCAACTGGTTGTTTAGGGAGGCACCTGAAAATTTGGTCAGACTGGTGAACCTCTGAATGACCCCAGTTGTTGTCATTTCCTTGTTGTTATCTTGCTTTGTGTCCTGTCATGTATTTTGCTTGACTTTGTGCATTCCTTCTTGGGAAGGTCTACATACTGCTTTCATTTTCACTCTCTCCATCTCCTGTGTGTTTCCGTGCCAGTCACAGGTAGACTTCTGAGCCAGACCAAGTTCTAGCTGCCAGCACTCTCATGCCACAAGGCTGGGGCATTGTAGGCACCCATACACACACCTAGCAGGTCAACCTGTGTACACCCTTGGTGAATCCCCCATACCCAGATGCCAATTTACTGATGTGGCCTGCCATCTCTTAGCTTTCTGATAATTGGATTCAGTTTATCCGGGATTCAAATGTCCTTTGAGTGTAGGTAATATTGAAATATTGTTTTATGCTATTCTTTATTGAAAAGCTAGCTCAGGAGTAGGAAAGTTTCTGTCCTATTGAAAGACCCTCGACGAGGACCTCTTTTCGGGAGGAGACCTCCCCAACGCCAAGGAACAGGCCGAGACTGCACGGATGCAAATCGCAAGAGGTTTATTGAGTAGACACAGGCACCTGTGGGCAGCAAGATCTCTCGGAAGATTTGCGCACCTGCCAACTGGAGGGCGGGCTTTTTATAGGGAAGAGCAAAAAGCAAGTTTACAGAAGCAAAAGCGTGGTTATCGGAATGCGGCGGGGGGCATGAAAGGTTTCCTCTCTCAGCATGGATGCCTGGCAACAATCATCCTGTTCCTATCTTATAGCTAACCTGCTTTGTTGACATCCTATCTTATTGACATCTTGCCTTGCAGTCTTCCTATCTCTATCTCCTGTTCTCTCAGGCACCTGGGATGTTCTAATGGGAGCAGGCTGGCTGCTGATCCGGAGATTTGTTTAAAACAAACAGGACGTTCCCCCGGGAGCATGCTAGCTGCAGATTTTGGGGAGGGGGTCTGTAGGGTCTTTCACTATTGTTAGGAAAGAAACCTAACTTTGTGGCAGGAAAACAAACAAGAGCAAGGCAGAAAAGCTAAGAAAATCAAACTTTTTGTTTATTTGCCTAAAACTTTTGCTAAGATATACAAGTTTTCTTTGTATAACTATGAGTTTTCTGTACCTAAAGTTGTATAAGTTTATTGGATATAGTCAAAAATCTACAGAATCTGTAATAAAAGTTGAATTGAAACATATAACACAAGGCTAATAATTAGAAGGCTACATAGGTGATTTTAAAACAAAGACCTAATCCATCAATGTCTACAGTTCTGGGCAAATATTCAAATGTGCTAATCTTGCTTGTTAATCTCTATAGTAGTTCTACTTATAACTAACTGATTTTTGTTAACTGCTATATGTCAACCCTAAACATTATTTTTATGCTTAAATGATCATCCTTAGAAAGGTTCAAGGATACACTAGAATACAGCGTAACTTCCAGTTAAGTAAATTAGGGCCACAACTACTAAACACCAGGAACTGGGATATTTCAATCTTATGATGCAGTCAGACAATGTCCTTGTGAAACCCTCATCCCTTACTCTCAAAGGAATGAGAAGGAATTTCCGAGCAGATGTTTTAAAATCAAAAAACCCCAGACTAGCTTTATGTTCCCAGAAAAGATAGTGCCCTCCACACTCAGGATATTCCAAAGCACAAGGACACCCGGCCACTTGGTGGAGACTGATAAATATGTCCTGACTGAGGGACAGGGTGACCTTGCTCTGAAAACAAAGAACAAGCTCACGTAACAGGATAGGAAAGAAGAAAGATCTTGCACCCCTGCCAAACACACCTGACAGCCCTGAAGGGCTTATAGTTTTTACCTTTAAAAAGCTAACCCAACAGAGGGACTCTAACTCCTCCCTACCTCGCTACAAGTATTGGGGCGAGCACTGGTGATAAGTTCCATGCTAGCTAGCTTGTATTGCGCTTACAGTAACAATAAACCTTGCTGTTGCAGTCTGGACTTCTCGGTTTCTGGTGGTCTCTCTGGGGGTTGTGATCTAGGCACAACAACCTAAGTAGCCTGATAAACAGCCTATAGAATGATACTCCTTATTTAACATATAGTCAGGATAACAGAGACTTATTCAAGAATGTATGTTTAACTTCCTTCTCTGTGCCAATTATGTTAAGCTCAGCTATCTTGGTAAACTGATTCATACAAGAAACTGCATTAATCTGCAATCGTGCATTATGTAAAGACCAGGAAAGTACTGTTTACAGTTTCCCTATGGCCTTTATTTAGGATTTAAAGTTTTGTTTTGATACTAAAAAGAAAAAGGTTCAATTTAGGAATCATAATTTTTTAAGACTAAACTTTAACTGTGATAAAACTGTAGAATTCTAATCTTATAAAACCTACCTACTTATTGTAAACTGTTAAAGAAAATTAAGACATGAAAAGTAATAGTCACCTTAGAAATGTTCAAATTCATTACAAATTTGATTAATTTACAGAGACAAGCTTTGCTTGGTCTCTTCTATGTTTTCAAGGTTAAACCCACAACAAATAACCAAAAACAAAGTTTGTTTAACAGGTATACTTGGTAGATAGCCCTCAAAACTTTTCAGGAATCTACTTAATATGGCATTTAAAATGTTTAATGTAAAAAGCTTCCCATGCCTGACAGAAATCTGATTACAATAAAGTAGTCCCGTACTAGCTCAGAATGGAGTAGGGTTCTTCACTGAGGGGTAGACTCCCAGATCAACAGTCCTCTGCACAAGTGGGGAACAGGAACTGAATCCAGCAGCCAAGAGAGGGTGTGCGCGTTTCTACATCTCGTTTTATAGACCACATCCAAAGTGGTCCAGTATCTCCAAAGCCATTTGCTGAAGGAGTTCTAAGAGCACCTCCTAAATAAGAGAGTTCCAAACCTAATACAAAATTATATATAATAAGAACAGATATCAAATACAAAAATTAGAATTAAAATCAGCATAAACAATATTAAGTGAGAAACATATGCTAAATGTTTCAATAATTATCTTATCCTAAGAAGTCTATGCCTTGTATTAGAAATGGTGTGGCTAAGTCATTAGAGGAAAGTTACTACTATTATCTAGTCTTCAACCCCATCGAATACCTGAGAAGGGAAATAAACAGGAAGTGCAATCAAGAAGCTTCCAAAATGTGCAATAAATAACAGAGACAACTGGCTACCTGGGAAATCACCCAAAGTCTCTTTTGCAACATTGGAGCAACCAACTTTGGATAAGGCCTAGAGTAACTGACAGACCATTTTCAAAGGCAGGAAAATTTTCAAAACCATCTTATCCTGTTTTGACATGGTTTGGTAGTCATGTATTCTTGTATCTTGCTTGTCTAGTTTGGACAAGATGCGTTTTGTCAGTGGTCAAGGCATGGGCAGTTCTTTGCCCAAAGGCCAGTTTGGCCAAGAAGAAACCAAACTCCATGTAGAGTGTCTTTGGTGCCCAACATTCTTTGGGAAAAAGATCAGTGATGCCAGAAGCAATTGTGTCTCATGTCAACAGAACCTTAAGTTATGCAAATGCCATATTCTAATGTTCTTGGAAGTGATTGAAGATTACCTCTCTATGCAAAATACAATCTCTATGCATCTAAAGAACCTGATTTGTTTAACTATAAATAAAGAAAAAGAAGAAAATCTAACAAAAACAGACTGTAATTTTGAGTCTAAGTCCACTTGACAGCACTTCTTTTCTCAATATTCAGGGTTTGAAAAATCCCCTGAAGAAGCCCAGAGTAACCAAATCTTTAAATCCATACCAGAGCCATGAACATTTACAAGCCACAGGCTGATGTGGGAAGGTCATTTGTCAATCTGTTGTTTCATTGGTTAATCAATAAAGAAAACTGCTTGGCCTGATAGGTCAGAAAATTAGGTAGGTGGAGTAGACAGAACAGAATGCTGGGAAGAAGGGAAGTTAGGCAGACTCCATGCTGCTCCTCTCCAGGGAAGATGCGATGAAGCTCCAGCCCAAGATGGAAATATACTAGAATCCTTTCCGGTAAGCCACCACTTCGTGGTGCTACACAGATTATTAGAAATGGGTTAGTCAAGATGTGAGAGATAGCTAAGAAGAGGCTGAAACTAATGGGCCAGGCAGTGTTTAAAAGAATACAATTTGTGTGTTGTTATTCCTGGTGCAAAGCGGGAGCTGGGTAGGAGGAAAAACAGGCCTGCCCGCAACTCCTTCCATAAAATCATGAATTAATCACAAAGATCTGCCTGCCTCCAACCATATGTGCTGGGATCAAAGGTGTACACCAATATGGCTGGCCCAATACATGCATTTTGAAGTCAAGCTTCTGCACATGGCAGGTACAAGTATGTATTTCCCTAGCAAAGTGAAAAGGGGCATAGGTGCCTAGACTGCTTCACTTATGGTAGAAAATGCCTTTAAGATGTTAAGAAACTATGTCATTTTTCCCAAGTCAATCAACATAGGACCATAAGGAGACACACAGATCTTTCTGAAAATAAATCCAGGTAAGAGATACGTGGGAGTGAGTTCAAAACTTATTTCATTAGATAATTGAGTGAATTTGAGGCATTGAAATTCCAAAGTCACAAAGGCATAAAAAACCTGCAGGGGATGTTGTAGGCATCCCATTGTAAATGCTACATGCCCTGTTGTGGGCACCGGAACTTCATGACTCACAGCTGCGCTCATTTGCAGCTCTTTACTTGAGGGCTTTCTCTTGACCTCAGAGCCCATGAGTGAGGATGCAAAGCTATAGGAAGTACTTTGGAATTAATTATCACTCGAAATTCTTTCCCATCTTGTAGCTGTTCACCAAAGACTAATAGGAATTAATGGATACTTCATACCCCATGCACACATATGGGCAGGACTCACTGGGCTTAGCAAGTTGAAAATGAAAAGAAAGGAAGGAAGAAACCATGAATCTGGGAGTGGAGGATGTTTAAAGTGATAGAGGGAAAGTAGGCAGGAAATTGAATGGGATATATGATCATCTTTCTTATACATAAGTATATATGAAATTGTCTAAAATAAAGACATTTTAAAAAGTGAATTAGTGGGTAAGCAATTTTCCTGGCCTTTCCAAAGAATTCGGGTGGGGGGATGCTTGTTTGACTTTTCTTCTTGCCAGTCTTCTCCATAATAGTAACTTAATAAAAAAATCAGTCTAAATGGGCATCATTAATTTCATTAGGTCATTTCTACAGGTTATCTTCAAATACTCCTTGGGAGAGCATCCTAGTTCTTTAAAGAGCATTCTCCTATGGAGAAAGCTTATTGGATAATGGAAGAAAAAGGTAGTTATGATATCCACTTCTCAGCTTTCTGCTACTGTGACAAAATACTGAAGATGACCAACTTATTAGAAGGAAAGGCCTTATTTTGGTTTGCAGCTGCAGTCCGTAATTACTTAGTACTCCTGTTTTGGACCTGTGGTGATCCATTACTTCATGACAAAAACAAGAGATGGAGAAAGTTACTCTTCGTGGCAGCTGGAGACATGAAAGCAAGAGAGAACGAAATGAAGAATTGAGCTCTCTAATCTCTTTCAAAACACCATCAATAATCCGACTCCCTTCTCTGAGGCCCTACATCTAGGAAGTTCTACCATCTTCTCAAGTGACCAGAGCCTGGGACAAAGCCTTTAACATGTGCACTGGGGACACACACATGATCCAAAGTCTACCACAATGACCTTCTGGAAACAAAACAAAGCACTCAAGTGCACACTGGAGAATCCAGAACAAACCAAACCAGTAGGCCAAGAATCAAACTTAATCCTTAGCTTTTAGAATCAGGCTTCCAGCAATCTAGAAGCAGTGGGAACTGATGTTCAAGGTAGGCAAAGAGTAAATGACTCCCACACTCTTTCTTTGGGAGTTTAGTGCTCTTGCAATGGCCAATTACATTCTTGATAACTTGAATGGGAGGGTAGGAAGTTATTCCAGTAACTTTTAATGTTTTTAGAAAGCAAAGTGGGATACCAAATGAACCAAAAAATCTATTCTCTTAAAATTCAAAAGTAACCTTCACAAGGAATTTTAAATAACTATAATGATAATCTTGAAATTAAAATAAGTAAAATACCTTAGTTTTGTCAGGGGTGACTCGAACCTTCAATCCTAGCACTGGGAGGCGTGGAGGTGAGGTGGGTAGAGGCAGGCAGATCTCTGTGAATTCAAGGACAATTTTGTATAGAGTTCCAGGACAGCCAGGACTACACAGAGAAAGCCTGCTTTGAAAAAACAATAAGTAAATAATCATGTTTTGGCTACTTAATTTTTTTAATGGTACTGGCTAACAAATACTATTACCAATTAAGCTAATTTTTTCCTAACGAAAGTCACAGACAGACTGGAAGGAATGTATTGAATTTTAATTTTTTTGTTTTTAGAATTATTGGGTAAACACTGAGAATACAACAGGTCATTTCTACTGAAAGCCTTGTCAACTTTATAAGTGTTAGTCTAGTCAGTTCACAGTATTATGGACAACCTGATATACCTGAAACACCACACAGTGTTGACAGTTCAGATGAAATAAAAGTATATTTTTGTTTAGGTGTAGCTGTTCTACATACTCTAAGCTATTATAGCAAAGCCCCATCTCTACCAAATACATAGTCATAATTATCATCCTGATATTCTCAAATGTCCCCGGGAAGCAGAACTGCTTGCTGCTGAAAAGTAGTAAGTGGAGATGAATTGTCTGTCATTTCCATTTTCATCGTGTTATGGGGTGCCCATCAGAAAGGATTATTCAGACACAGTTTATACCCAACTGAAAGTCTTTATTCCAGTCAACTGGGACTACGCTCAGGTATTTGGGACCCAAGTGAATCCCTGAGCATTTAGAACAAGGGGCTTTTAAAGACAAAAAAAAAAAAAAAAAAACCCACATCTTGTTTGTCAGATGCGGGGGAGGCTATGCATAAGCAAGCAGTTTAATAGAAGCTAAAGTAAGCAGTTAGGTGGAGGGGGAGGTTTGCACAAGCTGGCAGTTTAACCAACGCAAGCAATATTAGCTGGGGCATCTTGACCTCAACTTCCTAGTTTAGAGCTAGGTAATTTTCCATGAAATTTTTCATCAAGGGGGTTAGATTCTAGTCAACTGTAAAATGGCCTCAGTAAGAATACAAAGTGGAGGAACGTCTGCACTGTTTTGCCCTGTCATAGTGCATCATGTATATTTGCTAATCATGGGTATCTAAGCATTCAGTTGTTGGGCCAAAATTATCTCAGGACCTGTACCTTAAGGCATTTAGGACAGAGAAAAGCCTGGCTCAAGTTTGAGGGAGAGTCAAAGCTACCGAGGATGAGACAGCAATATCTAGGTAGAAGCCCCTCCAGCCAGAGGGAAGGCTTGGCTGTCTCTCATTGGCTGGAGTTTCCCCCACATCACACCATGTCACTTAATCTATATAAACTGACGCTCACAGTAATAAACTGAGTTCCTGCTTTGACTTGACTCCCTATTGTGCCTGAGTGTCCTGTGTTGTGGGGCTGTGAAATGGGTAGATAGTGCACTCACCTTTACCTAGAGAAGAAGGCTAAAGAGGCCTGGCTGGCATTCAATGAA
This sequence comes from Microtus oregoni, assembly GCF_018167655.1. NCBI lineage: Eukaryota > Metazoa > Chordata > Mammalia > Rodentia > Cricetidae > Microtus > Microtus oregoni. The sequence goes on along the minus strand of NW_024543093.1, from coordinate 18,651,654 downwards.
AAAATACTAAATATATGAATTTATTAAAACTATCAGTATTTAAAATTAATATAAAATTTGAAGCTAAAATACTCTGACACCTATATTCAAATAATGAATTCCATAAGCATGAGCTAAAAGAATCTTTTTTTTTTGTACACACACAATAAAGCACACAGGGTTTCTTTTGGTCAGAATTTAGTTGGATGTATACATTTTATACAAAATTATAAACTTTTAAGAAACAATAAGATTTTCTTAGTTGCCTCTAGCTCTTTGTATAAGGTTTAGGCTTCCTGAGTTCTCTGTCCCTCTCTAACTTTTCACATATGCCTATCACACACACATTCATATACATAATCATATATATATATATATATATATATATATATATATATATACTATGCATGTATCTATATGTATGTAACAATAACTAATGAAAAAGGCCATGGATCTGAGGAAAGAGCAAGGAGATGTATAAGCGGGCTTTAGATGGAGAAAAGGGAAGAGGAGATTATACAATTATATGATGTGGGTTTCCCCTCTATATGCTGTGAATATGTCTCATTACCATTGGTTAATTAAGAAATTGCTTTGGGCCTATAGCAGGGAAGAATAGAGCCTGACAGGAATTCCAAGCAGAGATAGAGGAGAAAAGAAGGATGAATCAGAGAGATGTCACGTAGCAGCCAAAGAAAACAGATGCCTGGGAACCTTACTGGTAAACCACAAGCCTCGTAGTAAAACACAAAATAATAGGAATGGGTTAATTTAAGATGTAAGAGTTAGTTAATAAGAAGCCTAAGCTAATAGGCTGAGCAGTGTTTTAATTAATAAAGTTTCTCTGTGATTATTTTGGGTCTGGGTGGCTGGGAACAAACAAGCAGCCTCTGCCTTATATTAATCTCAAAAATAGAAGATATAATTAAAAACAGTAAGGAAACTTTACATGTTATTTTTAAGAGAAAAATGTTTTAATAAGAAAAGTGAGAAATGCATTTTAAACTGACTGAGTATTGTGATCATTCTGCTGCCATTGTGGAAGAAGAAAATGTTGAAGAGAAGGTTCCTAAGAGGACAAGAAGTCTGCTAGACTGGCAGGGTAGCTCAGTCAATACAGGCACCCATTTACCAATCCTTATGCACTTAATTCAGATTCCAGAAAGTTATCTCTTGTGTGCCCCACCCAGTGCACATACAAATAGAAATGTGTTTATTTAAAAAATCGTATTACATTTATTTATTTTGTGTGGTTGTACGTGTGTGCCATGTGGTTGTGTGTCACGTGGTTACGGGTGGTGTGTGTGTATTGGAAGTGTCATGGCATGGCCGGAATGTGGAGGTAAGAGGACAGCTTCTATGATGTAGAGAAGGGGCAGGAGGGTGTTTGGTTTCTCTCCTACCATATAGGTCCTGGAGATAGAACTTAGGTTTTCAGGCTTGGAAGCAAGTGTTTTTACCCTCTAAATCATTTTATTAATTGTAAAAATGTGATTTGCAATAACTTAAAGAATACACTGAGTCTAGACTGCTTATAGCTTTAGTAAAAGGGAAAGGGAAACTAATAACGTTAAGTTTGGGGAAAGGGAGGCCCAAGCAGGACTGAGTGAAGGCGGATAGAACTGGGAAGGCTACATGTGTGAGAGAGGGCTATTCTCTGTGCTTGGCACACTGTCACACAAAGCTGCACATAAGCAACCATAATTATTCCTCAGTGAAATGCATGGTATTGCAAAGAAACGGTCCTTCTTGTAGCCATGGTCAGACAATGAATGCTTGGTCTGAGGTGCCGTAGAACTGTCTTCTTTGGGGAAAAAAATTAATATATGCCTTAAAACAATTTTAATCTTAGATCAACAATTTTATGAAAGGCACATTGCCTGTGTGCTCTACTTGTTAAAAAGGTAAACAATAAGGCTAGGCAGTGATGCCACACTCTTAAACCCCAGCATGCAGAAGGCAGAGTGAGGTGGTTCTCTGTGAGCTGGAAGCTTGTCTGAGCCTACAAAGGGAGTTCCAGGACAGCCAGAGATATTACACAGAGAAACCTCGTTTAGGGTGGGGTAGAGGGGAGGGGGATAGATGGTGATACTTTGTGACCCAACAAGTAAAGCCCACCTGACAGTGAGTATGGAGCTAGCCACACTAGTGAGCCTTGGAAGCCAGGCAGTGGTGGTGCACACCTTTAATTCCAGCATTCAGTAGGCAGAGACAGATGGATCTCAGTGAATTCAAAGCCAGCTTGGGCTACACAAGATTGATCAACTAAAAAAGAGAAACAGAGCCAGGCAGTGATGCCCCACACTTTTAATCCAAGGACTCGGGGGTCACACACCTTTCTTTAATCCCAGCACTAGGAAGATGGAAAGAAAAAGTGATATGGTTGGGCAGCGAGAGGAATGAAAGGCAGGAGGAGACAAGAGCTCAAGGCTTTCAGTCTGAGGTCTTAGAGAGACAGGATACTACATTCAATCTGAGGATTTCCTAAAGGTAAGAACTAGTGGCTGCCGCTCTGCTTCTCTGATCTTTCAGCTTTCACCCTCTAATATCTGACTCAGGGTTTTTACTATTAAGACCAGTTAGAAATTGCACTACAATTTTTCATTTTTTGTAAGCAAGTTTTCATTTTTCTTTTACTCAAATACTCTATAAAACTAAAACATTTAAATTCATTTTTTTTAACCTTCAAATCCTGTAGGTTGTCGGATCTCCTCACCTTTGCAACTGACTAAAGTTTGTATGTTTCTACAGCTAGTAATTTTTAAACTGAACTTTAGACCCAAACTTATTTTAAATTTTGGGTTTGTGAAAATTTTCTGCTGAAGTTGCTTTTTTTTTTTAACTGTAAAGAGCATTATTGTAAATAGTAATAATGTAAACTCTTGCAAACCAGAAGTGCTCAACCAGGCTTTCTTCTGAACAATGTTAGATCGATACTGTTCTTCAATATCCCATCTTCCCCAAAGGGTTTTTGTGTACTGTTGAGCAAGGTTAGCTCAGCAGAGAAACCCTTACAATTTCCTTCTTCAGGGATATTCTGATAGAGACATCTGAAGTCACTTGATTGCTCATGTTCCTCACCATAAGTAGATATATTGTTTGGAGACACAACATTTAATACAAGAGTATGTAACACAAGCACAGAAAGTACCTATGGAAGTTGATCTAGAACAACTCAGTTTCCTTGAAGAAAGAAAACGTATCAGAAAGAAATCCAGGACCTCTCATTCTGCAAATCTTCAGAACAGTTGTTTCCTCCTGTGTTCTTCAATATAACCAGCTATTTGGTGATCTCCTAGGTGCTTTTATAGTCTATTTCCCATTTTCATATATCAGTGGCCTTCGGGTATTAAAAGATAGATGCCTTATTTGGATAGGAGCTTGCTACATTGTGGGTATGTGTAGTCTGTCTTCAAGATGCTAAAAATAAATGATTCGGTACTTGGGAAAGTTGATTTCTAAATGAATATGGATTTTCTCTTAAAGTTGGATATAGATGGAATGAGGGCATATACTAGTGTTCAGTTAAAATGTGGAGACCAATTTGTAAATAATTTCTACAGAAGTTCCATGACTGAATGTCTAGCTATTGAGAATACTTCTTGAGCACAATAGAACAGTACTATCCCTGAGTGCTAGGTTCCCAACAGGTCAAGAATCTAAGAATACTTGGTTTGTATACTGGGTAGCTTTCATTGTCAACTTGATACAACCTTGCATCATTTGGAAAGAGAGGCTCAGTATATAGTTATCTAGATTAAGCTGGTATGTGACCTAATCTGTAGGGGACTGTCTTGACTGTTCATTAATATAGGACATTGCAGCCCATTGTGGGTGACACTATTCTCTTTTCAGGAAATCTTTAACAGTGTTTAAGAAGAGAAAGCTAGCAAAGAGCAAGCAAGCGAATAAAAAAATATCTACATGCATTTATTTCTCATTGCTCATAATTATGCATTTTATGTGACTAGTTACTTGAATTTTTGCCTTGACTTTTCCTAAATGATAGGCTGTAACCTGAAATGGAATCCCCAGTAAGCCTTTTCTTCTCCAAATTGCTTTGGTCAAGTTATTTTATCACAGCAATTCAAATGAATGCAGACCAGTCAGTGGACTGCTTATAGCATTTATATAGCCAAAACCTTTAAAATGCCCTACAGTTTTTAAAGCAAGCTAAATTATATAGTCTTTAATTTAATCATTACAGAAATATGGGTTGTTTCTCCTACACATCTCAAATTCATGGAATGAAACATGACTCTATAAGAATATAGTCATAGCTACTGAGGTATGTAGCACTACTGTTGAAATTCAGTGCTATGAAAGTGAAAAATGTTTATATGGTTGGGAAGTTTTGTTTAAAAAAATTCAAGGTCTTTAAACAATTACCAGCTATAGGATTGAAAGTTAGTGATGGATGAAATGGTTGCCAAAAAGATTGGTCTTATAAAAAATAAGCATGAGAGAAAATATATGTCTGTTCATCTGTATGTCAGAATTTGCTAAGGTTTTTTCCCTTTTTTTCTTTTGTGAGTTTTTCAAATAACAATCTTAGCACACAATTTTGTGTTTCCTCAAAGCCTTGCTTCCTATAAAATAATGCTGTAGTAGTCATTCTTTTTGTGTACTTACTTACTAGATACAGTAGTTCATATAATCATTACCACTTTACAATGCTGATATTGTTCTTAGTACAGATGAGAAGAGAGGAAATTAGGGAAATTATAGCTAATGAGAGATTCTGTAGCTAATTACAGGTGTAATTAACTTTAATTCTATTGCAGCTTATGTAGAGGGTGTATTTATGATTTAAGCATTTATTTATATTGTTCTCAGCTAGTTCTGTATGTTTCCAGGCAAATGACACAGAGTACCTGCATCTTAGCATATAAAGACAGGAGCTTAATGTGCAATAAAATGCAGAAAGGGCTGAGTCATCACCTCTCCCTAGGGGCTGGAGAGAAGACTCCCTTTCAAATGCACTCTTCTTCCTCACAGCTCAATTTAGAAGCAAAATGGTGCAGCATGCAAGTTTGAAAATCAATAAGCCACAGTTGTATTAAGAAATAGTTTATTAACAAAACAGTAAATTCCACTTGCTTAGCATTTCCAATAATGGATAAATTGGCCTTGCAACAGAAAAACAAAACAAAACAAATCCCTCAGATACCCAGTCACTCAAAGAAGTAGAAGGGCATGATTAAAGTGGCCTTCCTTGACATCTTAGGGACGTACCACCTCACACATTAGTGTAGTCATCGTTTTTTGTTTTGTTTAAAGGCAACACATTACATGGATAAAAAAAGAAGCATACTCAATCAGAAAAATTACAATCAAGAGATGTAATCAGTTTATGCCAGGTAGTTCGGAATCCTCTGTGAGTTACCAATGACACGCGGACCCTGATATGTTTAATAGAAAGATACTTGGATTTTATTCAAGTCTGTTTCCTTAGAAGACTCATGATCCTATCCTGTCCTTCTCCATTCATGGGGGGGAAAACCTGCTGGATTTTGTGTAAGTCAATAAAATTAAATATAGTTTCTATCAATGTGTGAAATTTTAACATTTATGATGGGAGGAAACACTGAAATCAATGACGAACAGCAAGCCTCCCAGACAGATGATTTGAAAACACTGCAATTCAATTTATTTTTCCATCATCTTTTAGGATCTTTTCAAATGAAACTAGTTTGAGTTAAATAGATACAATGGAAAAGCAATATTATATATATATATATATATATATATATATATATATATATATATACTTTAAGCTGTAAATTAGTGATTTTATGTTCCTTTTTATTTCTCTGGCTTTCCCTGAGTAAGGCTGGATGAGAGGGTAAGGGGAAAAGACTTGTGAGTTCTTTTAACCTGGCAAATTAAAAGTATATGAAGACGTGAACAGAAGTAATGGGTGATAAATTTTTGTTTTTTGCCATCTGTTTTCCACGTGATGGAAAGCCTTCAAAACTTCTTACACAATTAGTTGGCAGCTGTAGTTCCTTGTAATTTGCTATGATATATACATATTTTTAAGGTACTGTTATGTCTGAAATCCAGGCTACTTCTTGGCATATTTTTCATTAACTAAGTATCACAAAAAGTGTTTTGCATTTTTTTGTCTTGCTGCTTAAAGCTGATTATAATGGTATCCTTCTTATTTATGAAATGTAGTATCATTCTTTTAGGAGATGTTTATGTCATGTAACCAATTTTTGCAGAAGCATCACCCTGCAGCCTTGGAATTATTCTCTCACATTGATAATTTATTGCTAGGAACATCATTGAAAGAATATGCAAAACAAGTGTGTGACCTATACTTTACTACTACACAATGTATCTTAAACTAAAACTATATTTAATGGTAAAGATGTAAAACCATAAAAGTTAAAATTTAGTCAGTAATCAACAGATATAGAATGATTTTAATGGGTAGTAATACAGAATCAAAAATTGAGAATACTTTTTTAGTTGAGAAAATGCTTACTTTCCATAAAGCCTAATCATGCACATCACGTTCAGAGATTATACCAAATTTTATGGGAAACAAAGTTTTCCATTGCAGCAGCCAGAATTCACTGACGTTGCTTCCGTAACCTGCCTGTAGAGTGATGCATATTTATGCAGCAGTGTGTGGTGATAGTCTATTTTCTATAACAGGGTTCCATTTTACTATGGTCTGAAAACTTGAGGTTTCCTAGAGTCAGGATCTCAGTGAAGCAAATCACTCATTTGTCATAATACCTTGGCACAACTGTCTTCTTCTGTACTTCTCAGTTTGTCAGTATTTGTGTGTTCTGTTGTTCCATCATATCTGATGGCTGCATGGATGTATGTGTGTGTCTGTGTGTCTGTGTATGTTGAACATATATAGAAATATGAGTATTTGGGGGAGAGAAAGGATTATATGATATGTAGGTATATATTTTACCTTCTAATTCACACCTTTCATACAAATACTAAAACTTAATAATGCAACAGAATGAAGGCTATACATGTAAGAAAAGAAGTAGCTGAGTCTCTTTATATACATTCATACATATCTTTCTTAGAATAAACACTACACTGTAATTTTTGTTTAAAAAAGTAAGTAATTGTGGCAATTTATAATGGTGGCAAAAAATTGGTCTGAAATAATTGTTGCTCTGATGTCATTAAAACTGCCTATACTTAGCAACACTTATAACATTGAATTTACCAAAAATGGCTGAAGAGCAGAGATATAGTTTGCATTTTCTATACAACAGGCTATAAAACGTCACTTATCACAGTCCAGAAAGCACACAGAGATGGGTTTTATATAAACATATGTAATAACATAGTAAGCGTGCATGAAAATTCCCAATGATTGCATCTATGCCCTCTCGTTTTGTTTAGTGTGAAAACGTGCCTTATATTTCCCATTTTTTTTAAATAAGGCCTCCATACTTTTATTTTATATTCTCTCACAAACAGAAGGGGCTTTTTGAATGCCTTCCTACACAAGTCTTCAAAAAAGCCAGCACTTTAGCTCGAGTGCAGGTTCCAACCCCTGCTCCATCGCACCAGACGGCCAGCTCCTCATGATCTGCAGATGGTCCCATAAACAGACGTTCTCCTCTGGCACTCCGACCCACTGACTTCTCAGGAAAGCGCTAGCACTTTGGCTGAATCCAGGATCATAGGTAGCTTCTTTGTGTATGTGTGTTTTGTGTTTGTTTTGTGTTGTGCCTTGATGTAATACTCCTTTGCTATATGAATGCGTGCGGTCCTCACCGTCTTTCAGAATGTTCCAGCAACATAAAGACAGGCAGAGTAAATGAAAACACTGCGGATGTTAGGGAATTTATTGGCCCCTGTGATTTGTTTTTGTTGTTTGTTTTAGAATTTTTTCCTTCCTTTCTTCTCTCTCTCATTTTTTTGTTTTTATTTTTTGAGAAACAAGAGCATGAGATACTTGTTTGCTTGTTCTTTTTTTTAAAAAGAGTTTTCCCTCCTGAATGCATTCCCTGTCTTCTTTTGTATGTGCTTCGTAAAAAGGAAAGTAAATAAGTTTATATTATGTCTCAGATAAAATGAAGACTATTTCTATACAAGTGTCTTTTTCGAATCTTGGGATCAGACATAATACTCTTTATCCTTGTTTTTCTTGTTTTTATTGGCGCTTTTGGCGCTGCTGGGCTGTTTCTCCTTGACCACAGCCCCATTGGATTGTGCTGAGTTACTGATGTAGTTTCGACTCTCATCCACGTGGTATGACCCTTCATCCCGGTTTCTGTACTTGTACATGGCGTAGAGGAGGATGAGGATGCACAGGGCGGCCGCGGCGACGATCCCCACCACCATGCCAGTGGTACTGCTGGACTCCCGGATCACCTCTGCGGAGCCTGGGTATGGTTCGCGACCACCCACTCGGGTGGGATTGGCTGTAGGAAACAGGATAAGAACAAAGTGATTATTGAGTTTCCTGGATGCCAGCAAACGTGTTAATTTAAGCACCTGATGCTTTGGGGAAAATGTTACATCACTAAATAAGGCTTTCTCCTGCGAGTAAGTCCACTGTAATCTGGAGATTCAATCAGAGTTCAAAAGGAGATAGTTACTGCCATTAATCTTTCTATTCTTTTGGCAAATAAATTTTGCCAATGCCACAGCTCCAGAGAGATCTGCAGGATCACCTTCACATAAGGTGAGATACCATGAACTCAACATGTCCGACAGATTGAGAACAGTTCCCCTGTATGTTGGAGGAAGTCATCCTGAGAATAAAACAGATGGGGCTTGCAGATAGCTAGACAAGGGTTGTCTTCAGAATTCATCCCACCTTCCGATGTACACAGTACCAAACAACAAAATAACCCAGACATTTTGACTAGCCAAACTGTATGTTTCTTAAAATTTATTTTTAATTGCACCTGTGTTTATCTGTGTGTGGGTAAGCACAAGTGAATGCTGATGACCATAGAAGTCAGAAGCACTGGGTCCTGTGGAGGTGAAGTTTGAAGGAAGCTGTGTGAGTCACCTGACTAGAGTGTTAGGAACCAAACTCGGATCCTTTACAAAAACAGAACATGCTCTTAAGCATGGAGGCATTTTTTAAGTTCTCATTACCTGCATCATAAGTGTAATTTATGTTACATGATTGTGAATGAAAACGCAACTCTTTTCATTTTGTGTTAGAAATTCATTGATCTAATAAGTGCTTTTATGTATCCAATGATCAGTGATTGTCATGTTAAACCTTAATTGTGTGGTAGTACATGCCTGTAATAAATACCCGCACTTAGGACGTTTGGAGAAGAATCCTCCATTTAACATATCTTCTAGATTTGTTTTGAGACGAAATTAAGAATGTAATGAATGGTAATAAAAGAGACACTACTAGAACATTTGCCTGGTGTGACAGCTACCAAACCCTCAACCAAACTTCCCTAAGGTAGAAGCCAAGTCCTCCCTTGGGCACAAGAATGGAATACAGGATGTCTAACATCTTCTCCAGGCCTAGGTAGACACTGCAGATGCCCACGAAGCTCAATGAGAGCCCCTGGGATGCACTGTAGGTAAGGTTAGGAGAACAATGGCAGCTTTCTGCTTTCTACCTCCAAAGGCTGGAAGCTATGGCAAAACAAACAAAAAACTACTTTGAACCTGGACCATTTTCTCTATCGCTTTTTTTACTTTTTGTTTTCTTTCTTTCAATCTTCACCATTGTTTGCCTTATCTTTCAGGGGAAAAATAGATCACTTTTATGTTGTAGTGGGTTAAAAATGTCATAACTTCCACAAGGTTGCACACTTGACACATCTCAAGATCCCATAGATGTATCAGATGTATTTACACACATGCATATTTGACTGTGCATGTTTGTGCACCGGTATCTGTTAATTGCTCAAAAACATTTACCAAAGCTCATAGCCCCATACTGCTTGGCAAGTCCACTTTAAAGGTGGGCAAGGTTTCTTGGCAGAAGACATGGGGCTGAGTCTGAGAGCCTGAGTTCAGTCTCCAGACCACAAGAGAGAAGAGGAGGGAACTCATTCTGGCAAGTTGTCCTCTGACCTCCATAAATTCACTGTCACATGCATGAGCTTCACACACACACACACACACACACACACACACACACACGCACACACACACAATTAAAATGTAATAAAAAATTTAAAAAGAGAAATTCCATTTTCAAACATCACAAAGATTTCATTTTCATAAATACAATTTTGGGCTGTTAGTTTCTTTTTCTTCATCAGACGAATCTTCATTAACTCAGTGCTTCATAGAACCTTGGTTCTCCGTCTCCAGCAGCAAGGAGCAACATTCTGCATCTACAGAATGGAGCAGGCGAGACCCTGCTAGAATCCCTGTTGATTCTGTCCCCTCTTATTTTACAAAAGGACTTGTAATGCTGTCTAATAAGCCTCAGTGTTGTTTCTGTGGCCAAGGTGGAGAGGAACAAAGACTATAATCCACAGTATTTGATTACAGGAAATTAATTTCCCCTCAAAAGCCTGCTGCAGCAACTCTGTCAGCTCCAGGCAAACCAAAGGCAGCACTTGCTCTTTAAATACAGTCATCTTTGCTAAAATGTGCCAATTAGCTCAGCTGCGAACTTTCCCTAAATGACAAGTTTCTGTGTGTGCCTTTGGCACAGCGTTCTTTTATCAGGGTGTCTCAAGAGATGATAAGGCAATTGTGTTTGAATGTTACCTAAATCATTTTTTTCCTGCACCTGATGATGAAATGCTGAAAAACATTTCCACAATAACCTAACTTTTTCCAGAGGAAATGAGGGGATAATGAGCTAGAATCCTAATCATTTAGCTTATGAAATTACAACTTGGGGGCTCTAATGTAATTTAAGCTTTAAACTCACTGTGGTACAATGCATTCATGTGTGTATACACAATTAGGAACTAGTGTTAGATATTTTAATACTAGAAAATTAGTCTTATATTTTCTTGACTATATTTGATAGGTTTTAAACAGCTGTGCAGATTGAGCTCAGAATGGATATGTGCTCACTCTAGAAGGAGATCACAAACACAAACGCCAACTCTGAACTTTTTGTGTAAGTGGTTGAGAGGAGTCACCTATTTAAGACACGTGCTTTCCTATTCTGCAACACTAGCCAAAAATGCTTAAGTCACATGACAGCTAAAAATACCTCTGCCTAACCCACTTGAAGAGACTCTAAATATCATACTTTTAAAATAACATGAAACATTCTCCAGAAAATTAAAATCAAAACCCAATGAGGAAACATCTTATCATCCCACTGACATTAACATTTTAACAGCCACTAATAAAGGTACTGCTATATATCTGCTTAGACTGTACAGCTGTTTTTATGTCTGCTTGATTAAACAATTACATCTATTTATGTTTCAAATCCGAAGGATAAAGATTATTTCCTTTAACATTTGTTATAATGTCAAAGGTATTTATATTAATGAGACATCTCTCCCCAGATAACTTTAAATATATATGTGAATTAACAAAATGATCACTGACGCTTTTCTGACACTTACTGAAAAAATTTCTGAGTACATTATAATTTATAGTAAGGCTAAATATCCTCTTACATAGTGAATCCCAAAAATACACGAAGTAGAAGGGCAGCCATATTTTAATTACTTGTGACAAACAGTGTAAGAAAGGGATTTTATCAGAGAAATGTATAATTAATCCATACATTTCATGACTTGGAGAATTTTGCATTTTTCATGTTTTATAACATAAAATACAAAATTTCTAATAATTCTAATGGTAGAACACACTTTTTCTGAGCCACTGGAAAAGCTTTTAAGTAAACTGGAATTCACTTGCATCCATTCTCCTTTTCTTTGTTTCAGAATGTGACAGAAATACTTTTAAAAGAACAAATGACAAAGAATAGTGGAGGAAGAATAACATACAAGTGAGTTTTTAGTCTAGAATGGCCAAAAACTGGTTCTGGTGGGAAAACATATACAGACTGCTAAGCCGGTTCATCACAGTGAGTCTTGGGGCACAGGAGGTCTGTGTCATTGGTAAACTCCAGGGGAATCATGGGAATTTCCTAAAGCAGCCCCAAAATAGAATCAATGAGGAATGATTAGAAATGAAAATATTTTAACCTTGAGTGGCCATATATATTTCATTTCAAGGCTAGGGTCAGCAAAGGGGCAGGGATGAGTAGGTGAATCTCCTAAGTATTTAAACCACTTATCTTGACTAATAAAAAAAATCATGAACAACATGAATGTAAGAAAACACAATAGCAATACATTATTATATTGCCCAAATTTCCCCATGCACTTGCCACTTTTTTCACTTTATAGAAACAACATGTAGAATCATGTCATTACCTCACAAAATCAGCTGGAGCTGAGTGAAAAAGGCTGCATCTACACATGAGAACAGAGTAATGCCCATTTTCATAGTAACACAAAGGCATTGGACTTTGGTTGGCAATTTACTCTAAATTATTCCGAGGCTACTAATGGCACTGGCAAGAATGGCAAGTGTTTTTACCAGGGTCGGGAGCTTATAGTCATTTCTTCTCTCTGGTATTCACTTCTCATACTTAGTCAAAGCTGTGAAAAAACTGATAGCCATCTTAAAGGACAAAGAGAAGGTAGGTTTAAATTCTGTTCTCCTTCCTTCCTCCCCTTCACTTTTTTCTTCCTTTCTCCTCTCTCCTCTCTGCCACACCAACTCCAGTGTCGTCTGTGTGACATGACATATGTCATTATACCGGACGGGAGCTACATGTCCTATGGGACTAGGCTTCCTGGAGGTCAATGGCAGACAGCCCGGTATTAGCCATTGCTGAGGCATAGATGGGTTTCTCGAGTAGCTGGCTATGCGGGATATGAGCTTTGCACAATTTCTTTCATAATAATGATAGTCTTTATACATACAAGACAAGGATCATTCTCTTCAGAAACAGCTCTGGGATAAGGAAGCACAGTATGGGAATGTATAAGACTACAGCAGAACCTTTGTCATACACAAGGTGTATGATGAGCAAGGGAATAGATGGGTTAATGTTGATGGACAAAGACTGTTATATTATACTTTGAACTTTATGGATAGGCTTGCTAGATCCCAACCCCCATGGTGTCTGCTGAATAAGAAGGTACTAAAAAGTATATTACAACAGGTGCAGAGAACTGATTAGGTATATTTGGTCACTAGATGAAATAAAGGGTTAGACAGAGGAAGGGCCATGATAGCGATAATGAGACACAAACTTTCTATTCATAAGATGAAGCCATTTGTCTGAGGTTTACATTCTCAAGGACAAGATTTCCTCTTCTAAGGATGCTTTATGTCTAACACCTGCTCCTGATAATGTACTTTTCTTAAATATCGCTGATGTGACTAAAAGAAGCTTTCATACTGTGCCAACCAATGACACATGACCTTCTGATTTGTTCTTTGTTTGAATACTATATAATGAAAACATTAATTCAGTAAAATCGCAGCAGATTCCAGCCACTCTCTTGTGTGTTGTGTCTGTCTGTCATTCGCCGAACTTGTGCCTTCCTGTTACCAGGACCCTGCTTCTCCCACGGTCTGAGTGGCTCCCCTGAGCCGGTTCGTGGCACATCTCTCCTCCTCTCCCTTCTCCCCTCTCTCTATTGTCACCCATTAGGCCAATAGCTAGAAATTTTTGACATGGTCTGTTTTGTCTAGCAGATTGATGAAGAATCTTGGATGCTAGATCCATGAACCTTCGCAAGTCTTTCATAGTCTAATTAATATTGTGGCAACTTTGATGAGCGTATACCTTCCAATGTTAGGAGGGCTAACATTTTTCTCTACCAAATTGTCAGTCAAGTCAGAGGATGAGTCACTGTACCAATAAAAAATCTCAATGATGTATTCCAGTGTTTTGTCATGTCAAAAGAATATCAGTATCTGCCAATCTGCATAAGAAAATTTTAAATGAATTTTTTAAAAATTGGAATTTATATGCCGGGCAGTGGTGGCACATGCCTTTAATTCCAGCACTCGGGAGGCAAGGCAGGTGGATCTCTGTGAGTTCAAGGCCAGTCTTGTGTACAAGAGCTAGTTCCAGGATAGGCTCCAAAGCTGCAGAGAAGCCCTGCTTCTAAACCACTCTTCTCCAAAAAAATAAAAGAAGAAGAAGAAGAAGAAGAAGAAGAAGAAGAAGAAGAAGAAGAAGAACGAAACAAAACAAAACAACTGGAATTATCTTTGAATTTGCTGCTATGTCTGGGGAATACTTCCTCACTTGGGAAATGAAGCTGGTGAAATTATTAAGCAAGGTGCTAAGCAAGGGCAGAATTGATTGCCAAATTGCCGAGTTAAAAGCACAATGTAAAATATTCTTAATTGTCTAAAATGTTTAAATGTAAAGGAATCCTTCACCAGAATATTCTTTGTGTTTTACATTCACAGTTTAACATTTGACTTTCTAAACTTATTTACAGGTAAAATTATATGCTTTCTAAAGCAAATGATATTGATTTATATTCTCAAAAACATTCTATCCTGGCATGGTGGTTTACATTTCGAATTGCTGCACTATGGAAGCCAACGGTCTCTATGGATTTATTCCCAGCCTGATCTACATTGCAAGTTCCAGGCCAGCAAGAGCTATATAGTGTAAATAAACAAATAAAAATGGAACCAAACACCTCAATTTATTCTTCTGTAGATGGCAACAGAACATAACATGAGCGTCTCATTAAGGCATGGAGCTTTTCCAGAGGCTGCGGGGTCCCTTGCATGTCTATGCCTAGTTACACTTTAGAATACAAAAGTTGAAAGCATGAAATTCACAATTGTTTTGCAAGCTTATTCTGTTATAAACATTTTAAAAGACAGAGTTTTGAAAGCAAATGAATGTTCCAGAATTGTTAGGTTATAATGGGAAATGTTTGACATCTTGGTTACTCTTTACAGCAATCAAAATTGCTCTCTCTCTTCTTCCTTCTTTTTTCCTTTTTTTCTTTCTTTTTTTTCTTTCTTAATTCCTTTCATTCTTTTTTGTTTTTGAGGCAATTTCAAGTTCCCCAAATTTTCCCCAAAATATATACTTGTCGCCAAAGCTAACACTGAATATTTGATCTTCCTACATCCACATCTCATAGGCTGGGATAATCCATATGCATAACACATTTGATCTGACGAGTTGCTAAACATTGAATCTGGGGCTTCATATATGCCAAGCAAGCACTCAACCAAGTCACATTTTAACTTGTAAATATTGTTATTGAAAAATAAAATAATGGTGGTAAGCTCAGAGTTTAGGAGTACATATACTGCTCTTTTGGAAGACCTGAGTTCAGTTGCGGTCACCGAGGTTAGGTGTGTTACAACAACCTGTAACTACAACTCCTGGGGACTTAACACCCTCTCTGGTCTCCATGAGTATATCACTCACTTGTATGTACTACATACAATTAAAAACAAAATATAAATATAAAATAATAAACATGGAAAAAGAAGCTTCTTCAATGAGGGCCAAAATCTGTGATAATTTATATGAATGAGGAAAAGTATTCAGAAGGCAACTGGATACTTCATCACTATATATTTGTATGACATTCTCAAAGAATAGATTGAAACAACATAAAACTGGAAACCCTGAAAAGTTCAATGGTAGTGTATAAGTCATTTATCCATGAGGTCTTGGGTTCGTCCACAACAACAGCAGAATTAATAAAATAAAATAATAAAATAACTGACCTTTATTTATGCTTTAAAAAATTTTAAACATCTAGATGAGAAATGCTATTTAAGGTTGCAATCCATAAAGCCTAGACTGAGGATTTCTTTGGTCGTGGACAGGGACACTTTATAGTTCCAATAATAAGTTTGTCAAGGCAGTGGCATGCCATCACCTGCTCTCTTTATCACTCAACCTGCCATTTCTATGAAACCACTTTGCACACTTGAATGAGCAGTTCCTCCACTGTAATCTTATTATATTTATATTGTTTCCAAAATTCTCTTTAAGGGTAAGATTGTAGTTTCCAGGTAGTTTCCCAGGCTGGTTTTATTTCCTAATATACAGTACTAATGTGTAGCTTCGTCACCAAGCATGACCCTGTCACATCTAGGATGAAGCATAAGCAGTGCCACACAAAGATGGCCATGAAAATTCAGCATTTGAGCTTTATGGAAGATAGCTATAAGGAATTTCACAGTCTTAAGAAATAATGATAAATAGTAAAACATACCAATTACAAAAAATAGAATGCGAGCTATATATTTCAGAAGTGGAAGGACACATATAGATCCATGAAACACCAGCCTGTTCTACATTTATCAAGCTGTTAACCAGAGTTATTGGGTGGATATATCATCTTCCGATAATCCTGTTAAAAAATGTTGGCAAGATGTATACATTAGATTTTTTTCAAAGTATTTTTTCACAGTCCTCCTGGTTTTATCATGGATCTAACTTAAAGTAATTACATTCAGATTTATATCTCTGCCCCATCTAGAAAAAAACACTTTCCTAAAATAATCTTGCTGCAACAGATCTTCATGCCCTATCTTATATATGGATGTTATTATAATTTGAGGCAAGCCTTGAAAATGGTTTCAGATTTATGGGGAAGATTTGACTTTTCCCACACCCAGTTTCATTAATACTGTGAAAAGAAAATTGGAACCATAGGCTCCTGGGGTGTTTGCCAATTGAGACTAGTACGTTTTTTTTTTCTCTCTCCAATGTCTAACAACAACAAAAAAAGCTATTTTTTTTCTCATTTTTGTCCTTTGCTATAACATAGACCAAAATAAGCTGCTATGATGTGATCACTCTGAAGAAGCCATGCTTATACAACACATTTGCAGGATGAAAGGCACAATGATGTTCATGGCGTGTTTGAACTTGAAGCTTTGCTGGCGTTTTGTGAAAAATAATAGCCGTTCTGCATTTCAAATCCCTCTTGCTTGCCTGTCTGCCAGCTCTGACTATTCCTTCCCTCTTCTGCATTCCACTCCTGAAGGGCAAACAGGGGTTTGAGAAAGGGAATGCTGCGGGACCTCAATGCTTCCCCAGTGAGATGGAGATCCAGTAAGAATGGGGAACCAATACAATGCTGGATCTGATTGACTATGGGATATCAGGTACTTTTTTCTCTGCTCCTTCCCTAACTGTCAAAGGCTGTATTTAAAGGAAGGTTCAGGGGCCACCATTCTGAGACCAACAGGATTTTTGTCCTCTCTTGAAACCCAGGTTGTATACACATGAGAATGTTAGATACAGCCCTCAATGTATGATAGTCACCTCGAAGGTAAAGTGCATGCCTTAAGTGGCTTCTCATGAGGAAGAGAGGCCATTGGGAGACTCTATCCTTTATGACTTTTCTTACATTTCAGATGAATATACACAGAAACACACCTTTCCCCTCTTATCTAAGGGAGGCTATGGTATCAAAGCATTTACAGACTGCTATATTGTAAACTATATGCCACTGCATCATCATCTGCATCATCTACTTACAGAATTTTCATGTTAATTTAATACATTTAGTTTTATAGAAACTCAACAGCATCATGGTGTGTACTAAAGAACAAGTGAATCTAGTTTCTCCTAGTCTAGTTTCTCCTGGTCCTTAGTGGTTCACTCACAGCCACCTACTCATATTGGCCATTTATTCATTATTGAGACAGGAACAGCCATAGCATTACTTCTGTTTCCAAATCCCCACATGCAAAAGAAAGTTTAACCCTCCTAATTGTTCATGGGACTGGTTGGGATAGTAGGTAACTAATCATACTTGATATATCTCCTCGTAGTCTTGATATATATGCTAAGGCAAATATATACACATTGAGCATTCTAAGTAACATATAACTGAAAAGCTGGGAGAATTGTGGTGGAAGAAAATCCTAGTACCATGCAGGAATGGGACAGAAGTTTCTGAGTCATGAGAAGGGGTAACATGTTCCCTTAATCTCAGCACCTGGAAAACGTACAGGCAGGTCTCTGCTGTTTGGAGGCCAGCCTGAGCTGTACAGTAAGTTCCACAGCAGACATAATGAGACTCTGTCTCAAAAAGGAAGGAAAAAAATAAGACAGGAAACAGACAAAAAAAAAAAAACAGCCAGAGGCATCTATAATAAGAAGCAACATTAGGGCTGCAGAGGCCATTCAGTGGTTAGGAGCACAGGCACATGTGGTACTATTTTGGCTTTGCAAGAGCCTCTAACTCCAGCTTTAGGGGACTCTACATCCTTTGTGACACCTGTGGGTACCTGTGCTCTTGTGCTCATACCCAAGCCCCAGACACATGAATACACAATTAAATAAACAGTTCTGAGGTAGCCGCAGCACAGGCAGCACAATTTGGAGGAAGGGAAGGGCTTGCTCTTTTGAGAATGAACTGACTGAGAGGCTGGAGAAGAGTGAGTTTGGAAAAGTTAGACACTAACTGAAAGTGGTTATAAAGCCTGTCATATCCATGGTGGACAGTGAAATGAACCATGCACTCCTTGAGTAACCTGACAGGCACACTGACACGTGAGAGAGAAAGAGAAGACAGTGTGAGAGTGCATACTTCTAAAGTGCAAAGGAACATGCACCGATCGATGAAAAACAACAAACCATTAGGAGACTAGGAAGAGAACACACAGAAGATGACAGGAGCTCAGTGATGCTGACAATTATTGGACTTTCCCAACTGTTATAGGAAGCAATCCAGGGACATTTATGAAATTTAAAATAAATAAATAGTCTCAGGCATGTATCGCTTGGGGTAGTGCAGACTCCACAGGGTGATGGAATTTTACGGAAATATTACATTTCTGGTAGATTGCATTCCATTTTAGACTAGATTATATGGTCTTTGATGATAGCTTCCTGTGACTCTATTTCTTAGCAATTTATTTACCTTCCAACTTCTAATGAAGATTGAGCACACCTGCTGAGAAGGATGTATGTTTCCAAATGGATTATGGGAAGAAATTGATGAGAGGTGGTCAGGAAGGACTAAGGAAGAAGCAATGCTACCATTATGCAAGTGTGATTCATTTCAAAGTTTTGAGGGAAGCTGTTAAACAAGTGGGCAAAACGTTGACACTAATGTTGTAGATGCCCGTATTATTCTGAGGGGATCTCATTATATATATATATATATATATATATATATATATATATATATATATATGTGTGTGTGTGTGTGTGTGTGTGTGTATGTGTGTGTGTGAGTGCGTACCTGCGCATGTGTGAAAATATGTATGCATACATGGATGAGACACAGGCTTAGAATAACCTAACTCACTACATAGTTCAGACTGTCCTTGAAGTCATAATCCTTCTGCCTCAACCTCCTTAGTACTGGGATTACAAGGACTGAATGCTTTTGAATAAGACCTATGTTTAGGAATTGCAAGATGGCTCATTGGGTAACTGCCAACTGTGTAAGAATGATAAACAAAGTTTAATCCCTAGAAGCCATGAACTGAATTAAAGAGAAAGAAAGAATTGAGTCCACAAGGCTGTCCTTTGACCTCCATATGTGTTCTGTGGCATGCACACAACAACACATACGTTTATGCACACATGCACACAAATTCAATATTAGTAAATAAAGCTTTTTAGGAAGTCATATTTTTATCTCTACAAATTCATAACCTCCATTTTCCATACTACCTAACAAGAAGAAGAAAACTGGAAGAATTGGGATCAATATGCATTAATGCAAACATCACACTGTCTTTTCTATACTCTCTAATAACACATTGCTAACTTAGTCTCAGTGTCTGAAGTCACTCGGTTATTCAAAGTCTGCCAAGTTAGCAGTGTTCATTTCATCATTTGGGGTCCTCATTGACTGCTACAGCAAGTAACAGTAATTCACAGGGCTATGAATAAAGAGCTGATAGCTAACCATGAGTCCTCTTTACCAATTCGGCAGAGCAGTTGTGGAAGTTTTGAGTCCTTCTCAATCCTGTTGCTGCTTGGATGAAAGCTCTAAAGCAGACCCTCCCCCAAATAAACTCCTTCAACTGCTGGGCAGGGAAAAGGTCACACAAACAGCAATGGAGCACGTCAGTTTCCAAGCCCAGCAGCCTGGATTGCCATCAAAATGGGTTACATTTCAAAAGCAAAGTAAGGGGGCCTGTGTATTGAGACATAGAAGATAGTCTTTCTTACTAAGTTCTTCTTTGCTTCTTCATAACAAAGTAGTTTCTCTACCTATGACACCCAGAAAGGCATGGATCAGGAAAGCACTGTGAGTCTCACACAACACCAAGGGATCATCCCAAGGCCTGGAGTCAGGAGTGTGTGCAGAACCTGGTTATACGTAGATGGGGCGACACGATTCCAGCGAGAGCATGAAGCACTGTGCATGCCAGCACACATGCATGGATAAGAGTATCGTGACCTCTCTGTCCATGCAAGCACACACACATGGATGCGGGTATTGTGACCTCTCTCAGAGCCCTGACCAAAGCTGATAGCTGACTTTTTGTTTCACACAATGGAAAACTCCATGGACTATTTCCGCAAATGTCAGATATGCTTTATATAAATAGGTAATGTTAGCAAAAGCCTCTGAACTTCCTCTCAAACAGTATTCTTAGTAGATATTTCTCATGCTACGTAATTATTAACTGATGCTCAGTGCAGATCCAATCATGCTTGATTCATTGTAAAATCCGAATTTATTTTCTTATTTTACTAAGCAAACAACTATTGCCTTTCCTAGTTATTGCTAACGAGGCTCTCTGCTGTGTTCTATGTACATATTATCAGATTTATTCCCCACATGCCATAGCTCTGCGGCTATGGGTATTAAAGGGAAAGAAACAGTTTCAAAAAGCTTAGGTAATTTAGACTTCCTGAGCCTAAATCTGTGATCATTACATTTTCTTCTGTTTAATGCGTCTACACTCATGATTGCAGAGTAATCTGTTGTCATTTTCTACTTGAGCACTGCGTTACCTGTAACAGCGCAGAACAGCAGGCACCTGCCCTAAGTGGCTGTGTGTTTTCATCTCTCCCAGTCACATTCCTCTTCACCTCTTGTAATCTAGCTATCATTTGCCGCTGCGATTCTGCATCTCTACCAAATCGCCCATATACGATGCAGAGTGAGCAAGATAATACTGGATTAAGCATTAATTTCTAATAAAGCAGCTGTGAGCAGCTCATTGCCCTTGTCTAACACTTCTCAGAATATGATGGTGACACTTGAATTTTATGTCACCTAGGGTCATTTTGAGTTTCAGAGCAGGCAGGATAGCCATTGATCAGCTGCTGTGAGATGGCCAAAGGTCTTGATACAAACATGATGACCTAATTATTTTCTCCATGTCTAAATTACAAAAGCAATTGATCCAGTAGCTGTTGCAACAATTAGACAATCTGTAGTATAGACCATCTTCCATGGCTCATTTGGCTGAAGCAGGGATGACCAGAAACATTGTCTCTGAGGGGGCAGTTGTGTTTGAACACTTCCTTTTCAAGAAGAGAGGCCTTGTAAAGTCAGGTGACAAAAACGGTCAGTCATCTATATCATAGCTATGTTGTTTGGACCATTAACTGTGCCAAAGCTCGTGGAGAGTTTCTGTTTATCTGAGAACCTCCTGTCGTTAATGGATCAGTGCTCTCTGTCTACTATTGTTGGAGTGAATTATGTTTCTCCGTCTTCCCAATTTCTACTATTCTTTGGTAGTAGCTGATGTGTTTTATTCTCTTAGAACTCTTTCGATTAGGCTTTAGAGTTTCTTTTATAAATTTACACTTTTTTCCCCTCCTCTGAAATTCTACTATGTGATCTGGGTGAAATCTAGGCAGGAGTTGCTGTTGTGACTGTGTTCTGAGTTTGAGGTGCCCTACATCCTGCCTGGGTGTCAGCAGAGCATCCTTCGAAGCCCCAGACTTTCTGAGTAGTGAGATAGAGAGCGGGTCTCCTGGTTTAGAATGAGGTGCATTCACCTTGGGGGAGCATCTTTTTATATCCCAGTAATGAGCTAATGTAGTCTCAGATTTCTCTGTCTACTGCTGGACTTCAGAAGCACTTTCCAGAAACCAGATGCTAAAGTGCCAGCTGCTAATGTTTCCTTTAGGTTGGGGCAGTGGATATGTTCCTGCTGAATTTATGATTTACGTCTTCTTTCTAGTACTAATAATAGATATTTTTCTATCAAGGTTTATGCGTAGTAGGCTATACTGAGTCCTCCACAATCTTGGTCTTACTGTTATCAGCATGATAATGTTATTATATTTAATAATATATTTTATAGGTGCTAGAAGTCATGTGCACAGGTTCAATGACCTGATTTTGATTGCACATAAGAGGGATGAAATTGGGTTTGAACTCAGATACCCAGACTTCCCAAGTTCACTCAATAAAGCAAAAGGTTTTAGTATTTCCAGATGTAATCAATTCATATTTGTCATTCTTCTTTTAAAGGAACAAACAAAAAGTTTATTATTATTTTTGAATGTGTTTGATTGTTGTACTACTATCTTCAACACATTTTTTTTAACTTGGACAGTTTATTAAGGCCTTTCTTGTTTTGTTACCACTTCCAGGCTCAGGCTTGTGTGATTGTGTGATTGAGTGATTGAGTGTGGTTGAGTGAGGATCTAATGAAGATGGCAGTGACCTCTTTACCTTGTCAGTGTGTGGAGATGAGACCTGAGAGCTGGTGCCAAATGTAACATTTGCTGCTCTTTGGAACCTATGAGCTGATGAAAGGAAAGCATATTGACTCTTCACGGATGCATCACACCCCGTGGAGTGGAATTCCGAATATAACAAAATACCCCTTGTAGCATCTGAGGACATGGAATTAGTAAGGTACCAAGAAAACACCACAGGAAACCAACTTTGTTATCAAAACAGGGATTTGTCACCAATTACAATAGAACACAGCTTCATTCTTTCAAGGCTTTCCATTTTCATGAGAGATAGACTATATTGTTCTGAATACATTTCATTTCTCCTTTCATAGTTGGTGAATTTTTAGAGTGTGGGATGCATGGCATGTGTCCTTCCAAAGAACAATGGGACATATGCTGGACTTCAGAAAGACTTTATGGCATTTTAGATTTTTAATAAAGTCATGATAGAAAACAAGTTGATCACAGACATATATAGGCTCCTTAAAAAGTATTCTGTGGCCCTTAATGGATGGGTCTTGTTTTGTATAGTAAGACCTTGTATCAGCATGTATTGTTTGCATAGTATATATTCAGATATAGTGTGTGTGTGTGTGTTTTCAAATTTAACCAAATGTGGCGAGATAGTGCCTATGTTAATTATACAAGCTGCCAATTATCTTTTCGTTGAGACTTTTTTCTCTCTTTTGACAATGGCTCATATAACACTTGTTGACTTGACTTTGTTATGTAATTGAGGTTGATCTTGACTGTAAGATTCCCTTGCCTCTACCTCCTGAGTTCTAGGGTCATTGATGTGAACTACCATAGCGTGATAGCACATCTTTGCACTGTTAGGAATTGAACCCAGGGCCTCATGCTAAGTAAGTACTCTGTCAACTGAGCTATATTTCCAACCCTAGATAAAACATTTTAATAGAGTCCATTTTCTCTAATATGAAAATGACTGTGCCCTTTCTCTTCAGGTGCAATCTGTACAGCAGATTCAGGAATCTCTCTATGGAGCAGAATAAGGCATCTGCTTACAACCGGATACCTCTTATTACTCTTGTATTCATCACAGTTACTCATTAAACTCCAAGTACGTGTCTGAAACTTACCAGGGAAATGTGTGTTATCAACCTCACAATAATGCACTTCATCTCATTCACTCATACAGATTGAGAAAGTGGGCATTAAAAATACCGAACAACCTTCACCAAGGTAGGAAGGGGATGCATGTCAACAGAGCTCCGCTTGCTTCCAAAGTCTGGATCATAGATTGTCCTCATAACTAAAACATCCCGTTTCATATAACAAACTTTAAAAATGCTGTTTAAGTACTTAATGCAATATAGCCAAAATCCATCTGTGTCATTATAGTAAAATACAAAATCCAAACATTACAGAAAGATTATTAAAGGTTCATGTTGGGGACTAAGAGAACAAACAAAAGACATTTTTGAAATTTGTTTACCCCCCTGCCCCAACCCCTGGTCTCCCAGTGTTAGTGCAGCTGTCATCTCCTAGCCTAAAGACTGAAATCTGTTTCCTGGTGGAAAACGTGTCACTGTCTCTTCCCTTAAGAATTCATCCAGTTGGGTAGGGCTATACCTAGCCATGGGACCATCCACTGCCATATTGCCTGCCACGATAAAGAAATGGGAGGAATATTTGTAATTCAAATGAGATTATATACTTTTCCTTCCCAGAATTCCATTTCTTTCCTCAGATCAGTCACTGTTTGGTTGGAGGCTTCACCCCAGCCCCTGGCATCCATTCTAAAATGTTTGAGTGGAACTTTTCATTCCAGGCCCCTTCCCCTGGGAGTTGCCGAAGTCCAGACTCCACCTCTGAAAAAGTCTGCCAATTGGTAACCCCTCCCCAGGGAGAGTCAAGACCCCTTCCACAGGGTACTTAAACTGCCCTTCCAGAGCCCCAACCTGTGGTCGGCCTGGTTCTCATTTCACCTCTCTGTGTTTTCTAGGAGGGCCACCCGGAACACCGGCATCTATTAAACTTTGGCTTTTTCTAATTTAGTTTGATTTGGTCTGATTTGCATTACTGGATATCGGGCAGAAAAAACTTCACAGCCACCTCTGGAGCTGCTGTTGTGTGGGGTGATTTAAGCTTACCGGCTTTTCTTAAGCCCCCTTCTTTTCTGACTCCTTCAGATATTGGCAGAACTTAGGTTTTGCATGGTACTTTTGGTATTTGGGAGTTTCTCTCCTTTTCTCTGAAGCTCCACCAACCACTCCAAGCCCTTCTTTCCTTGTGGCTGCCGGAAATTCAGTTTCTTCTTCCTCATCTCTGTCTCCCTCTTTCAGGAACCTTGCCTGTCCTTGGCTTCTTTTTTCAACTCTAATAAAATTATCCCTGAGGGTGGTTCTTCTACTAACGTGACTGAGAACCTGAGAGGGGACTCTAATTTCTCTGGTAACGTGTCTATCCCAAATTGGTGCTGCCAAAGCCGAACAATTTAACTGAAGTTAAACAGACAGGCTTTCTCATGCCCTCCAGCTTTCTAACATTGCTTTTCATGGAACACTTGTAATTCTAAATACTTTTTTGCTGGTTGCTTGATATGTAAATATTTTTAAAGCTTCTCTCCAGTTTTAAGCCCCCTCTCTTTAACTGAAAGACTGAGAACCATCCCTTTGTAATGTAAGCATCAAGGCAGATAATGTCCTCATTCTCCAGTTTTCTCCTGGGAAGGGAGGAGCCAGCCCCATGCTTTAGGCTTTAACCTTGCTGAGGAGAAGCTTCCTCTGGTTGAAGACTTTGGTCCAAAACAGTCATCCTTTTTTTTTTTTTTTTAAATCTCTTCTCTGCCTTCTTGCCCCACCCCATGATTTCTAACCCCCTTCTCTTGCAGCAGTAATTTGAAATAAGTTTTCTTTGCAGTTTAGCTTTCTTCAATGTAAATTTTCATTCCAGCTGGTAAGTTTAGAAAAGTAAGGATGCTAAAAGGTGGGGATGTAGCTCAGGGGTAGAGCAGTTGCCAACATAAGAGGGCAGCAGTCTGATCCCCAAACCAGGGATGGAAGAGGGAGAGTAGGAAAAGCAGAAGGACTGGAGGGAAAAAAGGAGGGAAAGGGAAGGAGATTAAGAACGACATACATGCCTTTCCTCTTTTATGACCATATTCTATAAATTTTATCCTAGTATTCTAGAGAATTAAGTTTATATATGGCACAAAACCCAAGAAAGTCAAGCAAGCAAACCAACAATAAAGTCCCAAGCCAGAATACTGTATGCTGACAGCATTCATCAAACCTCAGCCACCTACCTGCAAGGTGACTAGACCTACTTCAGCCACATACCTGCAAGGTGACCTGGCCTCCATGCAGACCAAGCCCTGGGGAACTGAGGAGAAGCTCTTCCCCAAAATGGAACATTCATTATGTTATCTTTCTGACTGTAGCTCTGAATCCTCCATTTTAACAGCATTGTGTTGGCTATTAGACTCACTTTTGAATAATTACATAATAAATAACCCAAATTTAAATGAGGAACAAAATTATCTTCTAATCAGTCTCAAAAATATAGTCTAATAAGTGATATATTCCTTTAAATGATTGAGATTAATTATTTAATGAAAAGATGAAGCTTGTTCAATATACATATTTTTATTCCTAATAGTTAATGGGATCCGTTCAATAGAAATCCTTTGAACTTTTCTCAAAATAGCACACTGGAAAACCACTCAAAATTGCATAGTAATTGTAGCAAATTTTCTCTAATGAATAGTAATACATGTGAAGGACCTTTTGCCATCAAATTTAAATTTATTCCAGCAAATTATTTAAATGAACGTCTTAAAAGCTAATTCTGTATTTGTGAGGTTCCTAAATTTTAGAGGAACAATCTACGTTTCAAGAAACCAAAAACCCACTTTCTCTCAAGTAAATTGTGAGAGTTGCAGTATTACTCCAGTAACCATTTCTGTGACAGTTTCATTAAAATGAGAAATAGAATAATGTTTGTAAGGACTAAAAGCAGTGATAAGCGTAGGATCTATGTTCACTAAATCTAAAAGATATTTGTTATCCGTCATTACTTATATACCTGAGCCCTGAAGCATGAAATGTAACTGATGTCCAAGAAAAGTATGTTTACAATGTCTGGGCCGACAACAGCAAACCTCCATTGCCTCAGACAAACCAGAAACCAGAAGAGATATCTCTCTCTCTCTCTCTCTCGCTCTCTCTCTCTCTCTCTCTCTCTCTCTTACACACACACACACACACACACACAGAGAGAGAGAGAGAGAGAGAGAGCGAGAGAGAGAGAGAGAGAGAGAGAGAGATGAAGACTAATCTTGTTATTCAAGGGGCTTTTCTTTTTTTCTAGTGCAACAATGGTTTACTTAGTCAAAACGTCTTCCACTTAATCAGCTATTCATCCTTAAATACAAAGAGATTTGACATGCTATCCTCACCATTGTGAGATATAAGAGGATTTTCTAACTACATTGAAGGAAGGAGGAAGCTAACTTTTTTTTCTTTTTTGTGAGGGAGGATAAATTGGATTTATTCACCAGGAAACTTCCACACCAAAAATAAAAGGTCATTATTTTCATTGAATGTCTTAACTATCAGCATGGAAATCACACTTTCCCAATTTCTTCAAGGGTATGCAGAGAGTTCTGTTCAAGACAGGGCACATCAGAGAGATGGATGGGTACCATCTGAGAATGTGGGTGAGTGCAGTGTTGACTTTCCCTCAGTTTACTAAGCGAATGCAGAATAAACGGTGTCAGAGAAACCTGGTTCACAAATGCTTAGTTTGTAAAAGAGACACGGGAATATGTATACTTACATACCTAAAGTATAATAAAAATAGTAATTACAGGGACCACTCAAAAACATATATTAGAACAAGCCACATACTTCCCGCTCATTATCCAGCCTTTCCAAAAAGCACATCTTGACTAAGGGAAAAGCACAGTAGGTGCAAGTGATTTTCTGCTTGTTTGTTTCAAAGGTCACCCATCTGTCAATGTTCATGCATCATAAAAAGGGCAGTTTTGGACAGTGATGGCCTGTGACCAGTGTGGGGGTGATGCTCCTAACTTTGGAGATGGGATTCAGTTAGCTCTCCTGCATCGCTTGCGGTATTCTAAAACCTCACTGTACCAGTGTGGAGCTATCATCCAATTCTGAACAGGACAGTGTGGCTAGAATCAACTGTAATTGAGTTCCATGTGTTCCCACCCAGGGGGTTGTCCCTGATCTAGTTTCAACATGCCCTGTTCCCAGCAGGGAGCCTGAGTGGTTTCATCAGTTGCCCATCAATTTTCAGGCAAAAAAAGTAACAGCATTATGTAAAGGGGAAAAAATAGCTTGGATATTACTTTTATAGAAATGAATTGGAAAAGAAAAGAAAAGCTGCCATTTGTGCTCGAGTTTATTAGAGTTGTTGAAATAATTACCTTAAACATGCTCACTTAAATGCTGGAAATGCCTCTTAAAAAATGGGTGATATTTTAATGTCTGAGATGAAGGACTTGAAAATTAGAAGAAAAAGAATTTTAAAAGGCACAGGATGTATGGTATCATATAAAATAGGACGAAAAATAGTCCTAGATACAGGAATCAAGGTATACATTGTGTTTTTTCTCCCAGGATTCGCACAGGAGTGGATTCACATAATGAATTTGTAATATCCAAACAATTATGAAATTAATAACTAAATACACAACTCCCCCTTTATTAGGAGTACTGAGTAGAGTCACATAGCAATTCAAACTTATCCAACACTTAATAAAAGGTATATTTTGCTAGTGTTCAAGTAGAGGCTTGTTTTCCATGTTTGTTTTTTTCAGTATCTTTACAAAGAAAGGCGTCTAGATATGAAAGGTTATACAGTTTCAGTGAAAAACTTCTTTTTTGAACATGTGTATGTGGCAAAGGGGTAGTGGTCTGTGTGATAAGAAAACTTTCGTACATAATTATTCAGGTAGAGTAAACTACACAGAAAAAGTGCTTGGTAGCTGATTGTGGACTTCTTGAGACACAGCTGTATTCACTAGTTTGGGGAATTACTGATGGATGTTGGACACAATTGCAGTCTCTAAATTTCTACCTCCACCTGTTAGTATCCAAAGGCCTGGGTTCCCAAAGTTTGAATTGCTTATATGTGAAACAATTTTTACCTAGATATGTCTCACAATAACCAATGTGTAGTGATAGCAAACACAAATTTTACCAATATAAACTTATGTTAAAATTAAGACAATTGGAAAAGAGACATGAGAAAATGATACAATTATCAACAAAAACCTGTAGAAGCAGAATCTCAAAAGGAAACAATATTCAGACAGATTCAAACAAGATCAAGATAATAGACCGCCTTCCTTAAATAATAACTGGAAAGAAGAAAAATTATATAAATTGAAAATTTTAATTAATGCTATTATACAAGTTATATCATCTGGCTAAGGGCAGAATATTACATGAAACATTAAAGAAGAAACGGAAAGGTAATCAGACAGTTGAGTGGGAATGTCTTTCTTAGTGTTGAAAATGCAATAGAAAAAAATTAGAAAATGCAATATAAAAAGAGAAGCCTTTGATGGAATACTACAGTCAGTAGGACAGGGAAGGCCATGAGAACAGCTGATAGTCAGTGATCTCACATATCCCTCAGAATCTGCTTTGAAGTACCTATGCACTCTAACAAGAATTGATGAGCAGAAAAAAAAGAAGTAACAGAGGAAACAATGCAAGATAAAAAGTTATATAAACCAGGCTCGTGCAAGCAAGACCATGCACGTGGCAGCAAGGGAGATGGCTCCATTGGGTAAGAAAGTTTGCTGTGCATGCATGAGGATGTCAGGTCAAATCCCTAGCACCCATTCCCAGTAACCATGTTAAAAAGGGGGTTCCAAACACTGGATGTGTGATTTACACCTTTAATCTCAGGACTCCCAAGGTAGAGGCAGACTGTGTGTTCTAGAACACCCTGGTCTACACAAGCTCCAGACCAGCCAGGGTTATATATATAGTCAGACCCTGCTTCAGAAGAAAATAATAATAAATAAAATTATGAAATGGCCTTGAATACCTGTATCTCAATGTTGGGGGGACAGAGACAAGCAGATCCCAGGAACTCTTAACCAGCCAGGCTAGACTATATGTACTTGCAAGTTCCAGGTTTGATGTGAGACTTTGTCTCAATGGAATAAGGCAGAGAATGACAAAGCATGGAGCTCTGGCTTCCATGGGCACACACACACACGCACACACACACACACACAATGGTTTTTATTGAATAGAAACAGTAGTTCTGCAACTTGTATTTGGGACAGCAGACAGTGTATTAGAAAAGCATATAAATTTACATAATTATATAAATCAGTGCTCCTTGGAGGGATGCATTTTTACAGGTTCCTGCTTCACCCTGCCATTTTATGATATGCTATACAATGGCAAGTTAGGAGTAGATAGGCACCCCAGGTTCTTTAGATAATCATTAAATTCATGAAGAAGAGAGGACAGCAAACAAACTGCTATGTGCTTCTTGTTGTTTTAGACATTTAACATAAAGCACATGTCAGGTGAATTAAAGAAAGAAGAAGAGCTGGAGGATGGCACAGTGTTGAAGAATAACATGTACTGCTCTTGCAAAGGACCCAAATTTAATACATGGCATCCATACAATAAGCTTCAGGGGCAACTGATGTCTCTGGACACCTGCACTTCCGTTCACAAATTCACAATCAGAAACACACACACATGCACATTTTTTTTAAATTAAACACAAAGAAGGGAAAAATGTAAAGTTATCATCCTCTTTCTAGTACTCCATCTTTTTTTTCTATTAGTGTTCCTAAATCTACTGTACCCACAAAAATCAGAGACCATAGAGTAGTTGCTAGGGATTATTTAATAGGACCTGTAAGCAGTGCTAGAGCACTTGGAGCATTTTGCTCAAGAAGAAGACAAAGTGACAATTTCAAGTGCAATTAAAGTCCTCACACTGGATTTACTTGGTACTTAAGGCAAGGGCTCTGTCTAAAGCGGATGATCGCCAGTACTAGATAGAAGAGGGATGCAGCCCGAGGAAAATCAGCAAGTGCTACCATTAGTCAGCACTTAGGCAGCTCTCATTACCACTGAAATAATGTGTAAAAGCTGAGGAAGACAGCCATCTTCAAAATGATGAAAACAAAAATCAAACTCTTAAAAACACACAAAATTCAGTTTGTTATTGGAGTAATGGAAGATTCAGAGGTGAGATAAATGACAATTGTGATGATGATGATGATGACCTGCACTGTTTAATCAGCATAGAACAGTGAAAAATCATTAAAATAATGGCAGGTTCTTGATTTTGCAGCCCATGATAATGGCCCAGTAGTACAACCATGAGAAACTGACAGAGATCAAAGAATTAGAATTGAGTAAATAGTCACCAGAGATGAAAGAGTTACATGTGTCGGACTATTTTGGGGCCTAAAGTCCTATGGGAGGTGACTTGCTGAGAAGGAGGGTTGAAGCAGCCCAGACAATCTCCAGAACCAGCTCCAGCTGAGAAAGGACTGGGTCACACCCCGCTTTACTGGCAGCTACTCCTGTGTACTTGCATATGGTAGTGACCACAGTGTAAGTGGTACTCAAAAGGAGGCACAGCCTATGCATCCCTAAACATTTCATATTTAAAACTTAGAGTGGACTAACTTTCAAATGGTATATATGTCTTTACAAAAATACAAACTAATTATTTTATTGAGACAAGTTTTCCTGGAGTTCTAGGTAAGATCTATGAAGGTCATGAGCTAGCAGACAGTGGGCAGATTACAACTCCTGCAGTCATTTCATTAACACACACTAGGAGTTCGAAAGAGAACCACTGGCCATGCATCTAGCATTGTAAATATTTGGTGGGGAGCACAGACAGTCCATTTTAGGGTCCACTGTCTCCATTTAACAGCACAAGGGCTGCATAGAAACAAAGGTACATTATCCTCACCCCGTGAGATGCAAACACGTTTCTAAGAAAAACTAGGCTTCACCTGTGAGTAAAACACAGCTTGGGCTTTACGGAAACACAGCAAGGTTCAAAGCTTTCTCTGTTAAACCCATCAAGGTTTGCTCCTGCTGTTTTGCTATCATTAAAATGTGCCAACTTCCAAAATTCAAAAATATATCTCTTAAGATAGCTTTCTGGCAGACTGACTTATGCGAATGTTTTTTAGTTCAAAGGCCAAATGATTTTTCAAAATTCACTTAACAATTTTAGCTTTCCTGTTGTATGGCAAATGACCATAGGGAAAGTTCATTCTAAACAACATAAAACAAAAAATGCCTGTGGGAACTGCTGGAAGGTGAACAGTAAATAGCCCATTTGTGCAACTCCCCTTTCTCCTGTTTTTTCAAAATTATCTCTTCTTAGTTGTTTGGGTTTTCAACATTTTTTAAAGTGAGGAAATTTATGCAACTAAAAAGTAAAAGAGCTATTGGATAAAATTTTGTTTGGCATTGTTTGGTTGGTTTATAATTTTGAGACAGAGTCTCTTACAGTCCAGTCTGGACTTCACCTCGCTATGCAGCAAGGATAGCTTTGAAATCCTCATTCACCTGCCTTTGCCTTCCAAATTACCAGTAAATGCCTCCCCATGTCCAACTAGAAACTCATTGAAGAGTAGACCCTTTTACAATGCGGCAGCCCACGGTAGGGCTTGATATGCAAGAGTGCTTCTCTTCTAAGGAATATAACATGCAACAAAGAAAGGCAAAAAAGTAAGAAAAAAAAATTGACTAACCTAACCCACCTGAGCTCGGCTCACAGGGGTCAATATCCTCATCATCACTGGGACACTCTGCTGAGGCCACAAGGATATCATCTGATGTCTGCAAAGGAATCAGAGTAGGCAGGTTAATTTAAAGTGTTACAAGAGATCATCTCTGTCTCATTTACAAGTGCAACACAGTTGTGTTTACATTACAGGCTGAGAAGCTAAATTCATTATTTTCCTTCCCCAAGACATGAGACACAGAGCTTACACTCATGAACACGTTTCAGACCTCTCATGGAAATATCTCCATGTACAACAGGTCTTAATTACAACTTACTGACATGTGGACACGGAAATGGTGATCTGTAACTAGTAGACATCTGATGATCCAGCTACAATGAGACACTGCATACGGGAGCATGCAGATGTTTACAATATCCTGGCAGAAACAGACGACTTGAGACTGATTACAGCCCTGGAGAGCTACAATGTGTGCACCAGTAGGCTTTATGCGTACTTGTGCTTGGCTTCTTGAAGCAGAACAGCCATAGTGCTTGATACATTTGTGAACAGGTAGTTCAATAAGTCATTAAGATGTTGGTTGTCATCACTGGGAAACACAGATTAGATAGAAAATTACATGTATTTTTAGATGCAAAATGAAGCAAATATAGTTCATTTAAGATATCTTTAAAATTTTATACTCAAATATCATTTTTACAATGTTCCGACAGGAGATGCTGTTTTCTCATTGTGCTTTTCATCATCAAGGTTTCATAGTAAATAAAACGTGTGTGCAGAATTGGCTGGGAAACGGTGACCATTTCCTCTGTGACATTATAGTTGCTTCGCTGCACTTACAGCCAAAAAGGATAACTGTCTCTGTAATAAAAACCAGAGTGTGTAAATCCTAGCAGTTAGGAACATAATCAACACACTGGCAAGCATCAAAGGTTGCTCTTTACTGCCACTTACGTGCAGTAATAAACTCAGAGGAGTTACTGCATGGAATTTGTGAAGGTTTACATCAGATTGGGCTGATGCTAAGGTAAAACAGATCAAATCCATGGGGCAAATCACATTTGCAGAATGTTCAGGAGATTTCGGCGTCTCAGAAGATGCTTGAGAGCAAACCGATGTCGTCATTTAACGGGAACTGGACTAACACGGCATGAGCTAAAGTCATTAGGAGTCACAGTATTGTCAGAGATAAAGATTTAAAATCAATTTTAAGAAAACTGGAGACAAGGAGGGAGGGATTTCAATGCCTAATAAGGTTTAAAAATCTTTCAAGCCCAGAGTCTTTTGTCCATAAAGCAGATTCTTTTCCCTTGTTGATTCTTTGCAATATACCTTGAAATCAAAACAAGTCTTTAAGCAGCATGTGGGCATGGGTTCATTTTGTTGTGCTCTTAATTCTTAAGAGTTTCTGGATTAATGCACTTCCCACCCCCATGTTATTTTAAAGAAAGAATTTCAAAATACCAGATTTTTGGAAGCATAGTTGTTCACAGAGAAAGGCATCAGGCAGTGGTGTGAACAGCATTTTATCTCTCATTGACATGAATTTCACCAAAAACCCTTTGGGCTTTTAGCACAAGTTCATCTTGCCGAATAGCACCCATATGGGTGATATGGTATCGTGAGATTGAATTAGGCATCCTTCTGTGCAATCAATCCACTATATCCCAGAGTAGAGAGTGGGCTTTTTCCTAGGGCCAACATTTAGCAGGAAGCTCTCATCCTTACTCAGAACGGGAATTCTTTCAATATAATCAAAATTAAATTAATAATCGCAGTTACAAGACTTTACATTTTCATGAGGAATGTTAAATGTATCCATGCAACCAATAACTGTCTCTATTGCAATGCTCTTGATAAGGGGAGGAAGAAATGAACATATTCTTTAGGTCAGTTGTTCTCATCCCAATAGTGATATTGCTTCTCATCTCCTCCTGCATCTGGAGGGACATTTGGTGATATCTGGAGATATAGAGGTTGTTACTGCTGGGATATTGATGCCGGGCTGTTACAATGGGTATCTATTCATTAGAGACTTGGGGTGCTGTGAAATGGTCTAACATACACTTTATGACTCATTCAGCAAGAATTATCAAAAGTGCTAAAATTAGGGAACCCTGATATTAAAATATAATCATTGACTATGCTTTATTTTTCTTATCAGAAAAAAATGAGTGTAATATACATTGATTTTAAGAAACAAACCAACACATGGGAAGCATTTATAATATGATTCCATTGTGTTAATAAAATTTTCAACATTATCAACACAATTTTAATAGTTCATAAAGATGGAACTGTTTAATCACTTTGAACTATATTTATAAATAGTATAGTTTCAAATTTTTAAGGAAAAATTATACATACAAATTATTTTCAAATGGGAGATTCATGTTAGCAATTATATTAAAATTTGAGAGTTATGTTCGGTAATATTTAAGCTTCTGTCTTTATAGTCTCAGTTCAAATCGTTACTTAAGCAAACAAGTATAAATGAGGAGGATTGCTTATGAAAATGACTTCATGACTACCTATGTAGAGGTCGTTAGACACTGTTCTATGCAGGCTAGTTGCTTAGGTAATTTAGGTAATGCAAATCAATCTACTTAAAGCTATTTTCTTTAGGGATAATTCAATTTTTTTAAACAGAAAATGTTGCAATTGTCTTAGTGTCACTTTTCATAAAATACTCTATGTACAATACAAAGTCATATAATAGTATCTCGTGTAGCTCCCTTACAGTAAAATAGATCACCAGACAAGTATGCCTCCTTTATAAAAATAGATTTTAGGTTTCAATGTACTTTACTGCTATAGTGCATGTATATTCTTGATTGCTTATATACAAATACATATATAATATATACATATCATTGAAAACTAAAAGCAGGTGAT
This sequence comes from Microtus oregoni, assembly GCF_018167655.1. Taxonomy (NCBI): domain Eukaryota; kingdom Metazoa; phylum Chordata; class Mammalia; order Rodentia; family Cricetidae; genus Microtus; species Microtus oregoni. The sequence continues at coordinate 18,616,450 of NW_024543093.1, read as the reverse complement.
CCTTTGGTGAGTGGAATTCTTGAATTAATAGATTCTTCTACTGAAATCTCCATGGTATGAAAAATCAGGAAGCAGCTCAAGGAAGGAGAGAAAAACCCCTCAAATTTCATTCAGGAGGTGGATTTAAACAAACAGTTTTCTAGCCAAAGTGGTGTAATTGAAATTTAGTTCACTGTGCTTTGAGCTACCTCTCCATAACTAACTTACTGCTGAGAGTGTGGTATTAAAAACCTCAGATCTGTCACATTAATCAATTCTGTTCTTTAGTAGTCCTTTGCTTGATGTTATAACCTTTTTCAGAGAGTCAACCCACTGTAAGAGCCAGAATAGCCATCTAGTGAAAGTCTTAGCTTAGGCAGCAGTAGCAATCCATTTAGATAAATGCCCTAACTGTGCATTTAACCACTCACAGGTCAAAGAGTCATGCTCATGCTCCCTCATAGCGAGATGGCTGTGCCTGAGCATGGCAAACTTCTATTGCTATTTCAAAAGTCCACAAAAATTAGGCCTCCATACCTTTAGTCAGAGCAACATGGAAAGAATGTGAGAAATAATCAAAATGTAATCTATCATGTTCTGCACCTGAACACATATGTATAGGACTAGGGGGAAATGTAGTCAGGAGCCACGAGCCCAGTTTACCTAAAAGTTAAGGGTACCAGGGGAGACTACTTGATGGTTTACAAACTGTAATGACACTGACTGTCCTTTTTACAAGGAGGTTTCCCTCACCCCATCATGTGCAGTTTATATGCTACTTGCCCCCCCCCAAAGAAAACTCACACAGCTCAAATGCGTTTATGGTTAAAAAGCTAGATGGTGAGTGAATGAACAGATTTTGCATCCCTACTAAGAAGAACAATATTTCTAGATGTCATTTTCATGGTGCATGTTTTTGCAGAGTGCTGGTCTATGCCAGTAAAGACACATACATGAAAGGCCAATCTGAACAATAAAAATGCTTGTGAGAAAAAGGGAAAATTCCAAGTGTGTAGTCCAGATACTTTATTGATTCCTAAACTTGAATCTAAACGTTCTTTCCAAACTGCAATAGTTTATTCTTCTGTATCTCATACATGCATATATATACACATATACACACGCATATATATAAACCTAAAATGTAAATGGAAGAGCTGCTGCTCTTTGTGTCATAGAAGTACTTGCTAAAACAACAATGACAACCAGAACTTACCCATGTGCATATTCATTTACTCAGTTTGAATATGGGAACTGCCATTCATGAATATTTAGGACAAAGCTTACACACCTCTGAAAATAGCCAGCTTTCCCATTTCTTTAATGTTCTTTTCCAACTGATACCCGAGGCAATTACAAAAAACTGACCACAAATCATCTCTCTGCCTGGGGTGAAGACAGACTTGAAAGCTATTCAATTTTCCCCAAGAATTTTTCAGCTGCTTAAAATGTAGGCAATGATTTCAGAACAGTCAACGTGGGACTGAGTAGCAAGGCTCCAGCATGGTGAAGAGACTTACTCACATTAACACTTGACACTAGTGGTCTTAACAGGCAGAACTCAGGCAGTGTGGACACATGTGAATAACATTGCAGCCAGTGCATCATTGTGAAGAGAAAACAACATTGGTCTCCTGCCTAATGAACAGGTATCACCGTTTCAGCTAATTTTATAATGCGATAAAACCTTCAAGGAAGAAATGAGGTGTAAGAAGATTTGAAACTAAATTATTGCTTTTAAATAAAACAGCAAATCTCTTTTATTATGTCTTTGAACTACTGTTGGCTTTTAGTCTCATATTGTATTTCCAGTTTTAGTGAAAGAATATTTGGAGGATCAGAAAGGTATCTCAAAATATATATTTCTCAATTATCAGAATTTGGGGGTGTAAGAGCTTCAAATCTTACTGGTAGTGAAACACGGGTGAAGGTAGAGAAACTAGAGAATGGTAGTTCAATGTCCCCATTTTATTTGTTTTGATTGTTGACAATTCACTTTTTGAAGCGATTTACGTTATTTCCAAATTAAATGCTGACAGATGTTTACAAATGTAAATTGAGGCTTTTGATGGTGTTAAAATGAATCTCTAGCCCCATTATTGAGAATGAATGGACTAATTAGTCACACAGGTTAAACCGAAAATCCTTTTTGGTAATGAGGCCAAAACATAATTTATTACTGTAGCATGCCAGAGGTGGATAGCTTCAGTCAACAGAATTCTAAAATCCTTGCTTTCACTGTGGGCATGTAACATGTCAAGAAACAAAACAAGTACTGAGTATTCACAGATTTTCTTGTACTGAGACAGACTTTAGTAATCATTCATGTAAGCTCTTCATATTATGTAAGGAATCCAGAAAAACACTAAAACATAACCACAATTATATGTCTCATTAATGAGAGTATCTTTACCTCCAGTAAAAGGTAATTATCTCTTACTCCAGACACCTATCCATTCAACCACGCATCCATGCACACATGTATCCACCCACCCCAAGCCATTGATTTGAAGGAGCTTACAAAGATACATGATAAAATTAATTTAAAACAAGTGAAAATATGGCAGAGGGAGAAATATCCCAGTATGAAAAAGAAACCACTACAATCATTTAAAAAAAAAAGAGTTACATATACCAGGAGACACATAAGCAGCTGTTTTATTTTTTGGAAGGGGATCAAGCAGAAAAAACAAAGACACTAAGGGGAGAAAAATATAAACTCTAGACTTCTACTTTTGAAAGTCCTATTATAAAAATCTTTATCTCAGCACATGTTTTGTTTTATTTTTTACTTATATGTTTTAAAATTTTAATTTTCCCATTTTATGAAAATAAGTAGTTTGTCTTTATGAATGCATATATTATCAAATGTGTGCTTGATTCTCGTGGAGGGCAGAAGAAGGCCTTAGAGCTGGAGTTACAGGCAATTGCGAGCTATCCCTTTGGTACTGGGAATTTCCCCAAGTCCTCTTGAAGAGCAGAATGTGCCCTTAACCATTGAGGTGGTTCTGTAACCCCTATTATTTTTAAGTAAATCGAGAAAATTTTTCATTTACTTGTACCAATCTTGCAGTTTAATGTTTTTCTAAGAACTCTCTGAACATAAACATGTAACCAAATTCTTGGCACAGGGGGCCAGAAAGTGAATTAATGAATCTTTACTTTCTTTTAATCTACTTGAATAGCAATACCAACATATACCATTTTTTCCCACTAAACCTTTAATGAAAATTCATTCAACTTCCAAAGTTTTTCTTACTTACTCCTGTCTACATAACATAATTGCTAATGAGGTATTTCTTCTTGTTTCTCAATCATCACTAGAAATCTGTCAAGTTATCCTTTATTACATCCTTGGTATAAAAAAAAATAACTGATGGTTTATAAGTAATGCTAGTTTTTCTTTAACATACTCTAGACATGAGTTATTGATCTAGTTTGCATTATTTTCATGGTGATCCTTGATTAGAAATTCAAAATTGAATGGAGTAGGACAGAGTCAGGAGCAATTAGTTAGCCAAGACTTCTTTATTGGGTGCAAGGGAACTAGTTCTTGTCAAAGCTTGTGTCCTCTGGAGAGAGCTTTAACCTAGCGTAGTATACAAGAACCTCTGTAGCACACAACACTTGAGGAATGGAACAGCAAGTGTTAGGGATATGGCTAGAATCAATGATTGCTTAGTAGAAAGTTCTCATTCTGATTTTATTGGAATTTATCAGTTGAATATAAATAAGGTCATCAATCACGATCCCCAAATAAGTCTGCATTTGAAAACAAAATCTAACCAAAGAAAATCATTGGTCAATGATGGAGAGTGAGCATTATCAATCCCAGATGTCATAATGGTGTTTTGTTTGCTACCAGGAGAATTCATCCTTTACTGGTTCTAGGTGTACTGACGTGCTCAGCTCCTAACTTGACTACTTCACTCTCATGGTCCACACTGTCTTATCAATGTGTAGTGAGGATCTGGCAGTGCTAAAGCACCTACGTTTACTATCTACGAGGTTGACCAGTGATGCCCAGATTTCAGTTCAAAATCCAAGTCTTATTTCTGGTCTCATAAATAATGTCCACTGTCTTGAATTACTTTGTGTATTCGAAGCACATGTATTTGTATACTTGCACATGCTCACACACACAAATTTATTATACGCCTTTATTATATGTATGAATATGGCTACAAATCTAAGTATTTATAAACAGGAATCATAATATTTCACCTATCTAACTAAATATGATTGCTAATGCCTGTAACCCCAGCACTGGGTAGGCTGAGGCTTGAGACATTCTAAAATGGAGTAGGCTGTCTCAAAGAAACAAAACTAACAAAGAGTAAGTAAAAATAATATGAATTGTTTCCCTATCCCACAATTATGTGTATTCCTATCAAATTTGATGTACAAAAATATTTTTGGAAAGCAGGGGAGCACACACAATCCTGTCTTTATATGCTTGTGGTGCCTATTCTTTGCTGTCAACTTGATTATACCTGGAATTAGCTCATTTTTTTTTACAATTAATAAAACGCTGTCTTTGCTTCTTGCAAAGGATGATCCTGTGGAGTGTTGAAGATGACAGCTAAGCATCCACTTTATTGGATACATTCCTTTTTCACCCAGCATCCTCCTATCCTGTTTGCTAAGCAAGGTCTGTATCCCTTACTCCAGTTGGTTCTTCACATAAGGCTGATCACTGGGGCAGCATACTTTTCCCCAAGATCAATTTCACTGTAGCATTGCTAATGTAGGTCATATATGTGAGTTTGATAATTATTCAATGAGTTAAGAATCCAGGCCTGGCAACAAGGTATTCTTTTTCCCTATAGCACTAAATACACAAATTCAGAGATAGTTAAGTCCTAATTCCTGTTATGCAATATGGTATCTACAGTGTTTAAATAAAGTGAGAAGTGGAGGGTAGCAGTTAACAGCAGTATTAAGTGAAAAGAGAGAATAGGAGGAGGAGGGAGAGAGGGGGAAAGGGAAGTGAAAGGGAGAGAAAGACAGAAATTCTCTCAGGACAACACACTCACCAATGCTCCAAGGTACAGTGGTTGTGTCTGTAGTTATAGTAGACATGACTTGTGGTTTATTTGCTGTACTTATTTTAAAATATGCCAATGAAATCTTATGAGACAATAAGTTTAGTACACTAAAATAGAAAAGTATGTACCTTCCCAAATTATCTTGCAATGCAGAATTCTGAGTACTGCTTGGATGAGTTTTATTTTACTTCAAATACTTATGTATGTCAGAGTACACATCTATATTTAAGCATATGTCTCAGTTAAATAGAATTGGCTTAAAATCTTATCACTATTTACAATTCTGGCACATTTTCTTTAAGCTTCTATATAGATAAAATATTTTATGAAAACAATCATAGTTATGTGTAAAAAATTTTGAAAATATAATTTTATAAATCGTATTTTATCTTGACTTCAAAATTGCAGGAAATATTACCAATGACATTTGAATTTTTGTTATCACTTCAGTAAGAATATTTTTCCTTATGGTCACCTATTCTAATTTCACTACAATTCTTTTTGTGTCCAACTGTGTTTGTCTCCATTGCTCATTTGTGACAGCTCATTAAGTCTCAAAATAAGAATGAGAGAGTATAGATTATTTTCCAGAAGTATATCCCCTTATACCTGGAGCTAAGCATTGAAGTGAAAATTCACACCTTCCAAAGATTTTACCTATTGTGTCAAGTTTCCAGAAGTGACAACGAAACTTTATATCTAGTTTTCTCATTATGCCCATGGTGGGAATTTAAAGTAGGGAAATAAGAGAGAAGACCAACTGAAGTTACATGAAAGACAAAGATAAAAGCATCTTGCACTGAGCTCATCTGCCTACTTTGTGAAGCATCTTGTCCTTCAGGAAAGTACTATGATAAAACCCATTTTAGAAAGGACTTTGGGGTGGATATGAATAATCATTCTCTCTACTTTTTCTCATTACATATCCCTTAACCACTCTTGTCTCCGACGGATTCTATTGCAATAGTTTTACATTTATGAGCTTTTATTTTATTTCTTGGAAACTATTCCTTTCTCTTTTCCTTCAAAATCTGACAATAAATTTAAAGTATTTATTTATTTATTTATTATTTATTTATTTATTATATATACAATATTCTGTCTGTGTGCATGTCTGCAGGCCAGAAGAGGGCACCAGACCTCTTTACAGATGGTTGTGAGTCACCATGTGGTTGCTGGGAATTGAACTCAGGACCTTTGGAAGAGCAGGCAATGCTCTTAACCACTGAGCCATCTCTCCAGCCCTAAATTTAAAGTTTTATTTTCTTTTTGAGATGAAAATTATATGGCGATAACGACTGGCTGACACAAGTCATTAAAGTCAGAACAAGAAATAAATGTACAATCAAGTGCTGTTATACAGCTTATTTCCGTTGATTCTCGTGTGAATTTACACACTCATTAATTCACTTGTCCAGAATAATGTGTTATATTTGTGAGTACCAAAGAGTTCTGCAGTGGAAAACATTATTGATACTTTTCTGGCTTAAATATTTATCATATGGTGATTGAACATGCAGTTGTTTCCTTTCAGTTTTGATGCAGCATCTATCTTTTGTGGATCAGGCAATAATTAATCATTCACACATTGAAGGTTGCTTTTCTAGTGCCTGCTATAATACTTAGCAGTAGCTTGCAAATATCTAACCAGTGAACCAAACATTATATTTCAGTATAAAACATAAGTGGCTTCCTAGAGAAATTAAGTGCTTTTTCTAACCACTATATGATCTCAGATATAATTCAAGCACTTAAATTTTTACACAAATAATTTCAAATGTGGAACTTGATGAGAGCAAAGTTGTTCTATGATTCATGAAAAATTGTCACTTAGAAAAGGATGAAGAACGACAATGTTAATTTCCTTAGAAAACAATGACTTTTTCCTAATCATTGAAAGGCAGAAAAAGAGATACAGCTTGTTTTTATTTTATGAACAAGTGATTTCCCTGCATGTGTCTGTGAACCATGTGTGTGCAATGTCACTGAAAGCCAGAAAAGGGCCTCCTATGCCCTGGGATGCTGGGACTGGTGGGAGAGAGAGAGAGGGAGACAAAGGTGGGGGGGGGAGAAAGAGACAGAGACAGAGGCAGAAAGAGAGAGAGAGAGAGAAAGGAGGCGAGCAGGGCCCTTTTAAAAGGGAACATAGTGAATGTGCATAAACTGTTCAAATGCATGCCTTACTCAGGACAACTCAAATGACTAATTGCTCTTCTCTTTTCTGAAGCATTGTAGGACCCCTTCCACTTTGTTCTTCAGATTTACTTTGAGCTGGAATATAATCTCGAGAAATAATAAACTTTCTCTAAAGAAAAAAATGTCAAGAAAGATTGTCAAATAAAAAAATACCAGGTGATTCATAACCACTTGGCTATGGCTCATGAGTTCCAGCACATAAGACATGCTCATTGTCTCTAGTGCAACATTCTCCATGAAGATAGTATGATATTCTTCCATAAATATTTGAATTATTATGACTCCCAAATGGCCTATTCTTATTTCACCAAGTTCAGAGAAACTTAATAAATATGAATTCTCTCTGTATCATTCATTTAAAAATATTATTTTGATTATTGTTTATTTTATGTATACATGGAGGGGGGCAGTAGAGGTCAGAAGAGGACACCAGATCCCCTGTAGTTGGAGTTCCAGGTAGGTGTGGGCAACCCAAGTCAAATGCTGGGAGCAGAGCTCTAGTCAACACTATTAGCTCTTGAATCTGTGCAGTCCGCCTATCCCCATTGCTATTTTCTAAGACTGAGTTAAGTAGAAGCCAATCATTTCTGTGTGCCACTGAGTTTTCTGACACAGGGATGACAAAAGAGGAAAAGCAGTATCTTACCTTCTTTGATAACTTGTTCCCTGTCACACACACATGAAGATGGTTTCGCTTTGGTGACCAATCATCTGCCCTGAGCACAGGAAGAAATGCTTTTTACACTGGACAAATTTCTGCCTTTCCAAAACAGGTATTTGTCTAACAAATGGAGAAGTCTGGTTGCTGACTACAGGAGCTTGTGTTGATACTCCCTAAAGGTCTAGTCCATGGTCACTTGAGTCAGGTATGCACATGTTGAAATCTGAGCCCTATCAAGAGTACACTTAAAATTTGAATGAATTTTGTATGAGTTTTCACTTGAACAATAGGAGGAGCACAGTACCAACCTCTACAGTGCAGATGCTAGAGTTTAGAAACCGTAATAAATGCCATGAAAAATACCGTTTCTGGGAAATAGTAAGTGGTAAATAAACCTTGGCTATTATCCTAATTCTTGCTTATGACCTAGTTTAAGCTTTCTAGAAGGCAAAGATTTCTTATTAAAGTGGATAAAACTCACCACCCAAGGACCACAAGTTGCAGACTGTGTACATTTCCCTTGAAAAGAATGAAAAGAAGGCAAATATTGCATGAAGAATGCAATTATATTTTTCTGAATACCTTATTTTCCTTTTCAACTGCTAACTTCATTTTATTTCAAAACATACTCACAACCATTCCAAAGCATTTTGAATTGGAAAGCCTTTTTTGTTTGTTTGTTTCATAATAAGCTAACTGCAGGTGCAAACTCAGGGGAGAAAGACCTTGGAAATTTTAAGTATGTTGCTATGGCAATGGTCTGCAAGAATGTGTATGAGTTCCATCTTAGCTTACAAGCATTCAGCTGAGTTCATATGTGGAGTTTCAAATCACTAGACACACAATGTTTGTCATTTACTGTGTCTTTCAAAGGCTGAGAAACAACTTTCCGTTGCCTGTAGCAACCAGAATCTACAAAATACTATCTGTCTGTCCGTCTACCTATCATCTATTCGTTTACTTAAATGTAGAAACTAGATTTTGCTGTCTGCTTTACATGGTCCATTTCCCCCAGTTTCTCTTCTCTGGGAGAGAATGAATATATAAACTCTATTATAATCATTTTCACCATTGTTGCAAACTCCCAAGATGAAGTAACTCATTTTTTCTAGTAGTTTTACATTAATATCATCAAAATTGAACTACACCCCAAGAAAAGTGATAAATTCAAAAAATGTAGAAGATCATTTTAAAGGGATCTCTCTTACAGGCAGGAAGTGGAAGCCCACGATCTAGTCATTGAACAATGGTCTCAGAGTGTCACCATCACCAGCAGAAAAAAAGACAGCAAGAGTCACTGAGCAAATTTTTGTGAATCATCCTTACCTTAGTTTTCCTTAAATGTTTCACCAATGTTTAATGCCAAAATCTGAAGGCTAGCCTGACAATTAGGTAATGATTCTTAGCAAAAGCACTCTTAAACCCTTTAAATGGTGCTCACACAATACTGAAAACACAGCTCTAAAACTATGGATTTGGTATATGCAGTAACTATTAATTTTTTTCTGTAAGATATAAAGTTTTTCTACCTACAATTAGCAATATAAAATTTTAAACCTTATTAAAAATTATGATCTACAGAGGAGAAAAGCTGAATTTCTAGGGGTGTGTATACTTCAGTGTCCTTAGAAAAACCATTTTCTGTGAATGGTTCAGTATCGTATAAAGTGATATGCATGAAATAAATTCACTGACGGTGCCATCTCTGGTTTTACGTACTCACAAACCTTCCCCACAGCAAGACCAGCTACCAAAACCTGATAGTCATTAAAAATTTACTTCTCTGCTATCGTGGGACCCATCCTTCAATATACTCATCTGCATATATGCATGTACTGGTATGTGTACACACACACACGCACTTTATCTCTGCCTCAATACTTACTGAACACCATGTTAATGCATTTTAAACCTCCAATTGCATTCTTGCTATACCCCCAACCCCAACGCCATCCTAAAACTGCCTAGAGCAATGCTGGAATTAAACACACGAGAATACAGTAATTAGCTATGCAAACTGTCAAGTGATTTTTAAAAAAAGGAAAACAACTGAGGAAACAGAACAATCAGCATTTTCAAATTCTAAGAGGAATTTACATTAAGTTTTCATTTATTTAAAAAATAAATAGACTTTGCTTTAAAAAAAAGTCACTGAGATTTCTATGGCAACAGGGCAACTCGGCTGCTGTGTCTTTACAGCTTTGGTTCCCAATATGCTAATATTATAGAAAGGTCTTTGGTCCTATATGCTTTCCAAATAAATTCTTCTCTCTTTCTGTTGTTAAAGGTGAAAAGTGACAAAATGTATTCAGAATGGATAAAAACAGGTCAGAGACTGAATTGTATCTAAGTCCTCATGCAAAGTCTAATTATAATGCTTTCATGAAGGGCAACTAAATTAAATTGAGCTTTAGGAAATATAGAAGAAGAAAATCATTCTTAAAATATCTGGTGTGCTTCTGGGTACATAGGAAGGAACAGATATTTCATGTTGGAGAAAGAAGGTGTTAATTAAAATCTTGGCAATCAAATTGGTTTGTTTGGGATTATGAAGCAACAGGTTCTCAGGTTCTCTGTGGCATTCCTATGGGACAGTATGGAAGGTTCTGTATATACGGTTTCATCTGATGTCCTAAGCTACACTGCCAGAGATAGCTAACACTCCTTTAGCCCATTTGCATCTAGGAATAGAAATACATCAGAATTACTTTAAATCTCAAATGGCATAGATATACAGTCCAAACACAGAAAAGAAATATAGCTCTTTTGTTTTTTGGATTAAATCTCTTCTCTTCCAGCATGCTGGAAATCAAGCATCTAACAGAGAATACAGTACACTGTGACTGGGTGAGCCTGGTCTAGAAGACACAGTGATCCTAGAAAAGCTCTGAGAGTTACCCCATTGGTCTGGGACAAAGCCCTCTCCACCCCACTGCTGTACACAGCAGATGACCCCTCAGGACTTCCGGAAAAGGCAGTGAGAGCCTGAAAGAAATGTATAGTAAGCACGCAGATTGAGATGTCTGTTCTTAGGCGCTGTGCCTGAGAAAAACTGCACAGACAGCTGTACACGTGGACAGATGCTACTACATGGCTAACAGGCAGAATCCGAAGAAGCTCTCTAGTGCATATTAATATCCTGGTATGATACTGAATTATAGTATGCAAAATATTGACATAAAAAGAGGCTAAGTTGGCCTGGTCAACTAAACTGTCTTCCTCAGGACTAGCTCTTCTTTCCTAGTCTTTGGACACCCTCGCCAATAAAGAGTGGCCAACAGAAGTATGCAGTTTTCCAGACAATCGTCTTCTTGCATTTTCCTTTCCAACTTCCCATGAATCTCTAATTATATTACAAAGAAGTAACCTTATGCACCATAAAATGACTTGCTGACAGTCAGATGTGAGAGGACATATGAGGATAAATGCTAAATAGACTGGAATTCACTGGTTCTGAACCACTCGCTACCTGAAATATCATTGGTTTTAAATGGACTTATTCTTTTGGGTATTCACCCCTACTTGAAGTGTGGCTGCTGCCACAGAGCATATTCTTGCTAATAGTACCACATTAAAGCTGTGTTTCTCTAATTTATCCCTCAGTGTTAAGATTAAGGCATAAAATCCATGAGAAAAAAATTAGCAACAAAATTGCACACTTGAATTAAAAGAGAAAATTGGAGTAAAATGCAAATGCAATAAAACTGAAAAAAAAAAGTTAAAAGGAATAGTTAGTGATTCCTCAGAAATTAAGTTTCCAGTATTTATTTCTGGGCACGGTAGTTTCTATCCATTTTCTTTTCTTATACCATGTAATTTTACTTTGCAATCTTAATATTCCTTAGGATCCTTACTCAGCTAATAATTATGATGCTATCAATATATTTCTTTCAATGTCAAAGAACTAAGTAGATTCTCCTGACCTCAATAATGTCTAAAATAAGAGCTGGTGACTGAGCAACTTTATAACTACAGCTCTGTTCATGATTTGATTCTCTAATGACAGGGTGGCACATAGGAAAGCGGAGATGTCCCTAGCTGACATCTGCGAAAAGCAAGGTCAAGCAAATAGACATGACAAACATTAGTTGCAGAAGACAAGAGAGAGGAAGGCAGCATTTCTACACCTGTGTTTGGATAGGAGCAGGCTGTCTTGGTCCATTTTACAAGTGAGATAATAGAACCTTTTCAGAATTATGAAAGTAGAATTAATCTCTTACTCAGTGAAATGTGAAATAAATTTTGACTTTAAAATCTAGAAAAGGGGTATAACAGAAAATCAGCATTATAATAAGTGCAAGCAAAACAATTTTGGCCAGGCCGATGCTATGACTGCAGTGTGCTTTTTAGATTTCTCTCTAATAACAACAAGGACTTCACAGTCAAACATCGCATTGTAAGAGAAGAGTGCCTTGCGTAGAATTTCTCCTTCCTCACACTGCTTCCACCAAAAGAAAATAGCAGGTGCACTTTCCCACTTCACTTTCTTGTGGTCTAAGAATGGAAGAGATTATGACAAAATGCCTTCACACCCCTCATCCTTTTTCCAGAGCTAATTCCATCCATTACAACAAATTAAAAATTGTGAAGGAATTATTGCTGATGGAAGCGTTAAATCTATAACAGAAGACTAAGACTGGTCAAGGGTGGAAAACTGATGATATGACTCGTTGCTTTTGCAGGCCACAATGAAAAGAGCTGGCCAACAAGTATTTGGTTCCCACATCTCCTAACATCCTCTTCTCCTCAGGGAGAAGCTACAGTGTTTCCTATGTTGAGTAAGGCCTGGGGGAATGTTGTCAACTGAAATCCTTCAAGCTAACTGCTCTGGAAGTCAAATCTATCATTATATGATTAGTTTAAAAGCTAAAATGCGACTGTACATATCAATTTATATTTCAAATTGCTATTTTATTTCCTTGAATTATCCATTGAATCTCAGTAGGGAATAAATAGTTTCACTTTAGATTTTGACAACAAAATTTAAAAAAAAAAAAATCCTGAAAGATATACTTACTACATCTTCTATATCTTAAGAAATTTTTAAATTCTTAACATAAAACCTTCAAATTTATATCCATGTATCTGAAACAAGACTAGTTCCTTGCTAAGGAAGCATATTGGCCATAAATATTTGCAAGCTATATTAGTTCTTATGTACAGGTAGGGAATGTCCGTAAAAATAATTTGTCCTACATACTCTTTTTATGAGTTCAGACCTAGTTTCTTTTATGAGTGTTTATAGAAAAATGAATGTTTACAAAGTCTTGTTCTCTGAGTATCTCTGCTGTCATCATGATCCTTTATCCACCCTGGCTCAGCTCCTTGGCTTGTGCTCTCTGTTTCCTGTGTTATCACGTTCCTTTCTCTCCCATTAGAAGCAACATTTATTCCTTCATTTTAGAAAACATTTATTGATACAAGGCCTGAAACTACAAAGAGTAGGCACACATTCACTTGGGTAATGATTTCGTACATTTGACCTCCGATTTTACACTACAAGGTTCTTATTAGGAACAGCAGAAAGGAACAGTATCAGTGTTTGTGATACATAGGAATAAATGCTTTTGCTTATAATGAATAATTAAGTTATTTTGGCGTCTATTGTCTGAAAAAATAGATTCAAAATAGTATCACAGTCACAGCAAAGTGGAAGTTCAGAAAGACAAAGAGCATAGGCAGAACAGAAATACAGTTCTCTGTTTTTCAAAAAAAAAAAAAAAAGCTTGATGTTCATGAACACATCCTGTGTTTTTTTTCCTCGTTTGCTGAGAAGATGCCCTCCCTTCTGCTGCTTTTCCTGTTGAGAGTTTCTAGTACACCACATCATCAGCTCCCTTACATCCAGCAGGCTCACAGGCAGAATGCTAATAAGCCTGTGTCCTCTTCATTGTAAAAATACAGAAACCAGTTTTGCATCTAATTAGGGCCATGAGTGAATTATCCACCCAAAACAAAGACAAAAATTCAGTAAGAAAATGCCAGATGCAAACTTAAGCAGGGTGATTTAATAACATGAAAAGCCATTCATGCTTCCAAAACTACAGTTTAAAAGACTCTTTCTTAGAAGACCTTTCCCCATCTTCTAAAATCGTCAAGTTAACGTCGTTATTTATGTTGCACCTTAACAAGGAGGAGATCAAGCACAAAAAAATAGCTGTAGGTGGTTTTTCAATTGCTGTAGAACCTTCCATGGGACACTTTATTGCCTTAATCAACTGAAAAAAATGTTTACAAATTAGGTAAACTCCCTCCCACAAGTAACCTGTTCACATTGTTACCTGTAGAATGTCTGGGGAATCCAAAGTGGCTGTAAGAGTAGATAGGAACTTTAGAAGAGAGAGCTGAGCATAATGTAGATGAACCAGAACAAAAAGAGAGAAAAGATTCCGAGACAAAACTAAGAATATAATCAATACTTAAAACATAAAGAAGGGGGGAAAACAGTCTTTAATGGAAAGGTCTTCTCTGTTAATTATGTTTACACCTAAAACTTTTTCAGTCCGTTATTCCTAGTGGAAATTCTGAGCAGCCACGAAAGTAGGATTCTCTCAACTAATGTTGAAAAACAAACTACTATCACACTAAAACCTCCAAGCATAGTCTCCTGACACTTAGTAAAAGGTAAAAAATGGAATTATTTCTAGAAATCATTTATCACTGTGAAGTAGTACCGGCAAGTGAGGTAACAGATGAAGGGAAACAATGTTTCATCACACGTTTATAATTTTAAATTAGTACAATTACCATGTGTTTTTAGATTAAAGAGGTAAAGGAAATGCAATGATTTAATTAACTTCTAGATATTACACACAATTCGGTGAACTGTGGTGTTTTCATTCTATTCTTTACTTATTATTTAGACACAGTGTCTCTTCATGTCAGCCCAGTTGGCCTGGAACTCTCTATGTGGCCCAGGCTGGCCTTGAACTCAAAGATCCATCTGCATCCTGAGTGCTGGAATTAAAGGCATGTACCACCATTCCCATCTCCTATGAAATTTTGTATGTGTTATGTTTTTTAAAGACTCAGATACATTCACAAGGGCAACCATTAAAGTGTGAATCCATAATTTTTATATTTATAGGGATAAAACATATTCTTGCTTTAATGGCATATTTTCAAACTATCCTTGCATTTTAGAGCTCTATGTCAATCAGGTGCCTGGTTTTCTTAGGCTCCTTACACTAAATCTTCATGTCTTCATTCATATCTCTTCCCACACAGTGCAGACTTGACACATGTTTATGGACTTGTTAGGTAGAGGGAGATAAGTTGAAATCAATATTTATTTTGTTACTGCACCAGGAGACTCCTTTTAAAAATGAGGTCACCATTTACTGTGAAACTCATTGGTCTTTAGAAAACTTGACACCTGTGAGAGGGATCTTTAATTGAGAAAATCTCTTCATCAAATTGGGACTGTAGGCAAGTCAATGGAGCATTTTCTCAATTATGAGAGAAATACAGTCCACCATGACCAGTGCCACCATGGAGAAGTAGTCCTGGGTCACATAAGGACGCAGTCAGAGCAAGCCATGAGAACAAGGCAGCAACAGCATTCGGCTATGTCTTTGTTGTGGTTCCTGTTTCCAGGTGCTTCCATGCTTGAATTCCTGCCTTGACTTCCCTCAGTGATGAAATGTGATTACGTAAACCATAAAAGCCCTACCTCCCGAAGCTGCATTTGGTGGGTCTTTTATCAGCAATAGAAAGTAACTAACAAATAATTGTGATTGTTATCATATTGCCTCCATGTAAATGACAAATTTGGGAATCTAGGAAAACTTGATTGCCATGGATGTCCTTAACAACATCTCAAGTTTACTTCTTTTCCAACTTGGGATTTTGCAAAACAATCAAGAACTATTCAGTTTAATATTTCATACTAAAATGTGGTTGAAGTGAATTGTGCATGTAATGTACCATAATCAGTATTCTAAACAGAAATGCTTATTGAGGAAATAATACCACTGGTAATCATTCCAGTAACGTGTGTAGGCTCTGTGTGCTGTCACTTCAACTCAAGGCTGGTGCCAGCATTCTACCCCTCTTTCCATCCATTCTCCCATCCTCTAAAGGAAACGATGAGCTCGAGACCAAAACACACTCGGCCACACTGGAAATGTGCTGGACTCATTCACAAGCAGATTTGATTTACCTTCAGGCCCAAGATATTTATAATTTGCACCTAATCTAACATTTTTAAAAATAATTATTTTGTATGATAATTCCTTCTCCTCCTCCTGCTCCTTTTCCTTCTCCTCTTTCTTCTCCTTCCTCTGCTGCTGCTTCTGAGCATTGATCATAGGGCCTTGCACATTGAAGAGAAGTATTCTACAACTGAGCTATACACTTGGATAATACTAAGGGGATACACAGCCACCTGATCTTATCTGATCTTGCATTATTTTTCCTTGTGTGATCGTATAACTAGGAGTGCTTAAAAATTTATAGCAGAATAACACTAGCTAGTCTCTCTTTAACCGAAAGTCAACTCTTTCTTTAAGCAAAAGAATGGTCAGACAATCAGAAACACTTTCCCATTAGCTGATACTCCAGGGTGCATCAGGTGAATGAGCCTCCAGCTTTTTTCTGGTGTTGTATTTGTCCTGACTAGTCAAGTGAACTAGAAAGACAGCAAGTACCTTACTTTCTATGCAGTCACCAATGATACCTAGCAAAGTTTTTGTACAGATGAATCACCCAGTAGATGTTTTCACAAATCATGACAAACAGATGTAGAAGAACCCTTGTGATGAGAACTTAGCCACTGTGATGTATTATAGTGGGAATCTCTTCATAAAGGAAAGACAATGCCTGGACAACCCCCAAATTGTTATTCCTGGACCCAACTTCTCACTTGCTACATACATCTTTGGACCTACTATTTTAGCAGCTACATATCTAGTAATGCTGTTTATGGACACACATTTCATAACACTACAATGGACTTAAAGATACTGCACTATTACAAGCCTAATGGAAAGGTAATCCACTCAAAGGTGGTGCTACTGGAAAACATTGCATGTGTAAGTGAAAACAGTGATTGTTAACACATCATCACAGAGGGTGAGAGTAAAAATACATTTACTTATGCATATAGCCAGTTTATACATGGAAAAATGAGGATTGATTTTTGAAGCAATTATTTTGCAACTGCAAAGTACAAATTTAAAAAAGATAAATTCTGTGAAAAATTGAACTGACCATAAATAAGCAGTTTTATTAAATAGTAAAAGTGACATTGTTTTACAAGATTACACACCTTATCATAAATATATGCCGACATGTATGTAATGTATACTTTTATGTACTATGACTACAGGTTGTTCGCCTTCCCCCGCCCCTGTGCTGGGTATCAAATTGAAGCCATCGCACATGCTAGGAACACATGCCAGGCAGGCACACCTGCTAGGCACACATGACTGGCACACCTACTAGGCACACATGCTGTGTCACTAACTGATAGCGACAGTTATTTTGTCTTTGAATGTGCTCTAGGAGAATGTTCAGAGTGAAAGACTGCTAGGAAGTCAGCCAGTCAAAGGTATTTCCAGTACTCCTAAACCCCATTTAATCCACAGATTTACTATAATGTAAACATATATCAACATATTTTTGGTCAGAAACTTGAAATAATACACTTAAAGCCAACAGAATATCTTTTAAAAAGCAACAGTAACTGAGATGAGGTAATCAGATTTCAGGTCTGATTTTGCTGGGAACTCTCTAGCTTTGTTAAAATATTATCCAATGCGCCCACCACTGCTACATTTTTTATCTTTAAATTAAGGACATTTGAAGTAACGGATGATTTATTGAAAAGAGAGCATCACATGGTTTTGGAGAAATAGTGAGAAAATATTTGAGACTTTCTGGCATTAAGAAAATAATTTCTGCTTCACCTGAAGATCAAAAATGATGTTGGAATAAACAAATCATTGAGTTTTGAGATACAGTTCTAGAAGAGTTACTAATGGCTAGCTAACTGATTCCAAATGGAGCTGAAAAGTTGAGGAGCAAGTAAAAATGTGTGATGGTAATTGTGTAATTTACAACACAAAGATAAAAAAATATTCCGGAGAGTCTGGATTCTGCTCAGTGGCCATTTGTTCTGACTCTTTCTGCACTGAATCTCCTAACAAGCTCTGGAGATATCCATGGATCTATAACTGTCTGTGACTTTCTCCAATTATTTTAAATAATGGAGATTGCTTGCCTCCTCCAGAGTACTGTGCTTAGCTTCTGTTCCACATGTGTGAGCGAATAGGGCAGAAGGGAGGCATTCAGGATATCAAATATCAGCAGCTTGCTAACAGTAAATAGGACAGCAGAAAGTGTAATCAGTTGTTTAGGTAGGATAATGGCAACCTTGGTAGAAATCAGAGAAATTCAAAGGTTACTTATAGAAAAGAATATAGTTTCATGAAACACTACTAAATTAACAACCGCTGTGTTGTCTATAACTGGCAACTTTGAGTTCTGGGGTAAGTAACATATCAGTTTTCTGACCAAAAAGCTTTTGAGCCCATGAATTGTTGGAAAAACCACAGAGAAATAAATACTAAGAAGCAAAGAAAGGTGGTTGGTAAAAATGAAGACAGAATAATATATATATATATATATATATATATATATATATATATATATCTTTGATGGTAATAGTTATTTATTCAACACATGGCTCACCTATGGATTATGCTAATGCACACAACACCAAAATTAAGAACACAGAATTGGATGAGATTGGCTGATTTAAGGGTGGTATGACAATAGGTAAGAGCACTGTTTTGGATAACACAGAATGTTGTTTCTGGGCTGGAGAGATGGTTCAGCAATTTAGAGCAGACACTGCTCTTGCAGAGGACCTAGGTTCAGTTCCAAGCACCCACATGCTGGCTCACAATCACCTGTAATTTCAATTTGAGAGACCTAATGCTCTGTATGGGCACCAGGCAGGCAAGGGATGTATAATATATGCAGGCATGTAAAAAAAAAAGTACATAGCATATAAAATAAATAAATCTAAATGAGAAAATGTTGTTTCAATAAGTCATTTGCTAAATGGAGGAACATGTGTACCTAGTCTTTAAACAATTTTGCCAAATGCTTATGGCTCTGAACTACATGTTTCCGTTTCCTACTCGAAAACTAGAAATTATAAGTTATGGGGGCTTTTCCCACAAACCAACATCTGTCATAGAGTTCATTGATTTCACCCGTGGTTTTTAAATGTATCCCGAAGCTGTTGGGTGAGCCCATTTCCTAAGTTAAAGGGTATATGGAACAAGCACAGACAGTAACAACAGTATCAGTGCCTCCAATGTCTTAAATATGTAATACTGCACCACTAATGATTTAATAATACATAAGCATTTCCCTGATTCATGTCTCAGTAAGAAATTTGCTTGGCAGATAAATCCAAATGCAAATGGAATCATTTACCAAATATGATTTTAGAGTTTGTGCTGTTTTTAATTGATGGATTGATTGATTAGTTATGTGACTGGTGGACTCTGAATCCCTAGCTGGCCTTGAACTCACTGTGAAACTCAGGCTAGCTCAAACTTGCTAATCCCTCCACTTCCTCCCAAGTGCTTGGAAATTCCACCCTTTATCACTGGGTCATTTTGTTTAATTTACAGCAATTAGCACACCAAAAGAGAAATCTCTGTCCCACTTTCTGTGTCCTGACTCTTGTTTCTTTCTAGGAATGTTAGAGGGAATTTGACAAATGAAGAACCATTCCTTTCTAAGGATAGGACATAAAGGAAAAGAGATAGGGTGATGATAAAGAATCAGTTTTTGTCTTCAGCTTCTGGAAAAAAAGTGCTATAAATTATCTAAATACAGTTTAAGAGACCAATAATCTTCAATAGCAAAGCTCAGGGTTTCCATTATCTTGCTTAGATAATGATTCTTTGATTGCAATGCCAAAGATTCAAAGGTAAGACCACAGACACCTGCAACCTGGTAAAACTCCCTTGGAGAAAAGAAATCCTATTTGCAAGAAGCTCCATCTAAATGATAAACCAGTTAGCTCTGAAGGACCCATGGAAAGAATATGTATCTATTTTAAATTTAATTTGAATTTTCAGGACATGATTTGGATCAAATTCATTTGTACTTATAAACAGAGCTATTACTTGGATTTATAAGGATCATTAAAATCTGAGATTTAAAAAAAAAATAAAATAAAATCTGAGATTTTGGAAATAAGTTGATTTGCATCCTGCCCTTGTCATATGCCTTTTGCGGGGCAAAGCTCTGTGGCCAGGAGTGACAGAAAGCTGGATGGAGAATGCTAATAGATTTATTTCATTTCAGAATTTCAATTGGTCATTGAAACCCCCAGTCACTGGGATAAAATGAATAGGGCCCTAAATAAACTAGTCGGACATATTTCTACATAGATATGTACGTTGATGTAAAATTCAAAGTAAGCAGTAATGGCATAGTAATTTATCATAGGCTGTCACTATTTTCAGTACTGACTCAATAGACAACATTTTGGTAACACTATAAATGCTCCACCCAAGGTCTGGTAAACATATTTAATAGTAACATACACATTTCCATTTAGATGTCCAACTCAAAGAGTACAAACTTGCTTTGAATTTTCCTCCTATTTTTTTCTTAACATGATAAAGACAAAAAAAATCACAAACAACATATAGGCAAAGCACCATTTATAATCTGGTACAGTAACTTGTATTCATGGATCTTCTTCCCTGTCTAAGCAGCAGAGGCTACTGAATTTAAAATAGCTGTCACCACAGAAATGATATCTTGCCTTGTAATTAAAAGAAGATGCAGTCAGAAGTTCCCATGAAAAGACACCAGGCTTCCTTCACCAGGAAGCTAAAACTCTTTCTCCCCACCCCACCCCCAGTCTTCGCTAATGTGCAATCCCTTCTGTCTTCCATCTGCTCCACCCCCACCTATTGTCTCCACTCCCTGCCAAGCGTGCAAGTCCCATCTGGACAGCCTTGAGCTTCTGCTAGCTCGGATTCCCACGGGTCTTGGGAATGCTTGAATGCCAAGGCATTTTTGCTCCTAACAAGAGCCAGGACTAGCTAGAAGAATATCAGACAATCCCTCAAGGTATATTCTCTCTCTCTCTCTCTCTCTCTCTCTCTCTCTCTCTCTCTCTCTCTCACACACACACACACACACACACAAACATACCCCACACCCCTACATACACACGCACACACTCTTGCATACATAAACAGCAATTTTTAGAATCTTATGCCTAGATAAATTATTTCAGAACACGCTCCTAGTTCTTGCATTTAGGAAGCATTTCTAGAGATTAATAACTTGCTATCTTTGAAATAAACAAAGTTAGTATTTCAAAAACATCAACACTTCCATTATCCAACACAGATATTTCTTAACTAAGCAGGCATGATAAAAATGTTACTCAAATTCTATCATCGGGAAATACTTATAATAGTTAAGTTTAATCACTGACCAGTAATACATTTTCTGTTACCCAACAAGCATAGAATTCAGACACAACTCCTTGTGAATTCCCAGTAAAAAAAAAAATCTCACTGTGCCGCAAAAGCATGCACGGCCAGAATATAATCATATTTAGACAACATTTTCACCAAATCATTAACAGTAATAAAGCAGTCTGGTTAAGTATTGAAAGCAGCGTTTATTCATGCTTTTACTTGGCTCAAGTTAACACATACAAACATACAGACAGACAAACACACACACAAACACAAGTTTTGCTTGTTTTTGCCATAAGCATGCTGGAAAAAAAACTCTGAAGCTCACAGAAAAGCAGCAGACAAAACTAGAAGCAACCATGCTCAGGGTTTAAGGACATTTCCAAATTTAAAATCTCTCTACAGTTCATATACAGCGTGCATATTTTTGGCATGCAATCTCCAAGAAGAAACATTCTCATAGAAATCTTAAAATCAGTTCATCCGAATGAGCCTGCTCGTATTTCCATTCTTATTGATTTTAAGCTTCTGGTATCTTAAACCCTGCATGCTGCCGGACTAAGCTGTGCTTAGCGGCTGGGAGAGAAGAAGCTACCTGCGAGTTTTCACAGTGCCATCTCATATCCATGTCTGTCTGGCTACCCTGCGTGCTTAGAGCTTTTTCTTAATTCTTAATGGAAATCCTAGGAAATTTAGTCCATCCTCGGAAATCAATACTGGTGACAGGAGAGCTCCCTGACTCAGTGGGAGATCAAGATGATAAATTGCCTGCGCATCAGCCTGGCCTATCAGTGCCCTGCACTCAGACGGGCGAGAAAAGACACAGAAAAGGCTCTATCAGTCACGTGTCACGGAGGAGCCAATGGCTGGCGTGCTACTGCAGGAAGGGATGCTGCAGTTCCATCTGCAGTTGAGGAGGCTGTTAGTACACAGCCCAGCCCGCGGCGCCCCGCTCAAAAAGTCCAGACAGCCACTGCTGTTTAATTTGCTTCAGGACTCAAGGGGTGCATGCAGTGCTGCCTTTAATCCCTGTGCTCACACGCGCAGGGGCTTTTCGTCTATAATTCTTTCCAATCCACATGATAAGCAGTTAGAAGAGGAAATGTTTTCTTCAACATCTTGGACCTTAACTCCTACTTGCTTTCCTTCAGATAATTGCCATATTTTTGCCTCGTATTAAATTAGAAGCCTTAAACTGCAATTATTAACTTGTGCTCTTTATACGAGACTCTCTCCAAAGCTTTATAACTGTAATTATAATTTTATTTCTAAGTCAATGAATGGCACCCCTCCCCCCAGAATATAATGTTATATTTACTATGAATGTTTTTATGGAGTGATTTTTTTTGTGTGAGTGCGATTATGCAACAACAAGAAATACCTTGTTCTTTTTGTCCATTAGAACTCTTCCTTTTAACGCTGAAGAATCAATAAATATGTCAATTGATTGATCATTAAAAATAAAAACAAACAAGCAGGAGGCTCATGTCTTGTTTCCCTAATTCTTAAGAACAAATGTGTTAGCTAGCAATAAAATGTAAATATGTATCTCCACTACTACTGCTGCTGCTATTATTATCATTTGCCTTTTCTCTGGGATTTAAAATAATTATTTGCTAAATAAAAGCTGCACACCTGGAATACTATATGGAAACCTGTCCCTAACACATCTGCTACCACACTAAAATAGGAACACAGTATACACAGTGCTTCACATTTTGATGATGTGCAAAAAAGGGGAGATTGTGGTATTTTCTCAAATGGCAGTACCATGAAGACTTAAGAAACAAAAGCTCTAAAATATTGAAATATCTTTAGAAATAAAATTACATAAGAGAATGCCACAGGAACTTTTAAAATTATGTTTTATTCCTGGTTTTAATAATATTCATGCATTTCAAATCCTTTTCAGAGTCACCCAACGCTATTTAGAAAAAGTGAATCTGAGGATAAATAGTAATAGGAACATGGTCACAGTAAACAGTGACTGAGCTTGAAATTGCTAAAATCTCTAATTGTTCACTGATTATCATTTATATAGGACATTCCTGAAATTTGGAGCCCTGTGATAGATTCTGCACGTGTCTTCCCTCTTTCCTTTATTTAGCATCAGCTATGAAAAAATAACGGCGCACTTCTCAGTTTCTCCAAATGTGTTGTCTTGTGATTGATACATGGATTTCACCTCTTTGTTTAATAGCAGCATAGCCCTTGACAATAAGATTCTAGTCCTTTAAAGCAAAAGTAGAAACCAAATAATCACCACCAAACCTCAGCATCACATCTGCTCACTGCAAAGGAGCATTGCTTTAGTTATAGCAGAAACCTGTTTGAGTCATTGATAATGAATTGATCACGCAAGTGACAGTAGAGACTCACAGGGAAATACTCTGCAACTGTAAAATATAACATGATAAGTTTATACATGCCTAAATGAAGATATTCCTAAGGTATACTGCCATTTGAAATAGAAGGCACAAAATTTAAAGGCTGCATGTCCACAATCTTACACACACCTACAAGTGGCATACATGTATATTTTTACAAAGACATAACATGTCCAGTAATACAGGTTTATCTGAGAAAGGAGACTGAAGTCAAAAAGGGAAATGACATATAGTTTAATCATTTTCCATTTTGTACACTTTCATCAAGTGCATATATTATTTACTTTGTCATTTAAAGGCAATTAGCTAAATAAAATAATGATATTAGTGTTCATTTAGGTTCTGAAGAACATGATGGGTAGATGTTTTGAGGGAAAATATTGAGGGTAAAGGAGAGGAATGAGAGAGAAAAGTGGCTCTCTTTTTATGCCAGGGCAAACAGTGGGGATGCATGGAAGATTGAGGTTTGACTGTGTGAAGACCCCCACAGTTCCCATCACTTCCAGGCTCATCACCAGTGCTATCATGCATGGGTTAACAGCTATAAAATGTAATGGCAGTTAATCTAAAGTGCCTTTGATTCTTACAGGTAGGAATGAGAAAAGATGTGATGTCAAGAATTTGTCTGTTTATCCAGACTGTCGAATCAGCCAGTTTTATATTGGTTTCTAGCTGGATACAACTATCAAGAAGATGCAGAGAGAAACTTGAATTGCATTTTAGGATGTTACTACTTCTTTAAAGGCAAGAAAATATTCCATAAAAACAATAATGATAAGTGGACAAAGACAAAAAAATCAATTTTATTGTGTTCTCCACTTGACATGTTTATTTCCAAAATCTAGAACTTAAGTTTATAGATATTAATCTTCATTCTTTGTTTCTACCTAGATTTCTATAACTTTAAGAGATATGAGATTAAAAACAAATGGATTGACTAAAGTTCATCAAGGGTTCATGATTTCTTGAGGATTTGTTTTTAATCCCAAATTATCACAAACCAGTTACTTATGTTGGTGACTCTGCCCTCCTTCTGTCTCCCTACCCAAGACTGGATATTCAAGGATAAAAGGGTATTTTCTGTTTGATACAACTGGAGGCTATTATAACTCTAGCTGTTATCTAGTGATGCAGGATGCAGAAGCACCTTCCACAGCACAGAATCTGGCCCCAAATCGCAATAGTACCATGATGAGAAGGCATGCTCTAAACACCAAGCATTTTTATTTTATTTTCTACCAAAAAATATTTAAATTGTATATTGTGATTTATATTATCAAGATGCAGTGAAGTAAATGAAGAGGGTTTGGATTAGGCCAGTTCTGGAAAGAACTGAGTGAGGATGAGAGCAGAGGACAATTCAAAGTTTGAGGACCTGGGAGTCAATGGAAAACACGGTAACAGGGCATCAGAGCCAGTTTGCTCCAATGATGCCCTTTTCTCAAAGCATTCATTCTTCATAGATTTTTTTTTATTACAGTAAAGTGAGAAATTATTTTACTTGGATTTATAATACAAATACCAATGACTTGAGTTCTGTGCCTTCCCATTGTATTTGCATTTTATGTGTGTGGTCAGATACAGCACAGGACTGGATGAGAGGTAATATGAAGGGTATAAGGACTCTTCTCATCCTCAAAATAAAATTATTAGGCTATTTGAAAAATACTTGGAGGCAGGAATGGGAAGGAGACAGTAAGCAAAGACTATCACAAACTGCCCTGCAGTATAGGTGGCAGAAAAGGCAGAATGCCTTTATTTTCTCTCAGAAGTGGCCCTTGTTTCTCGTCCTTACACCTCACTGAATTGCTTCATGCATAGACAAGGCTACGGAAGGCAGAGTTTTTAGGACGGGCTTCAGCTTCTTTCTCTTTTTCGCCTCCACTCATGTCATGTTAGTGTTCATGCTTTTTCAAGCCTGAAATGGTCATGGTCAGTGTAGCGGGACTTAGCTCCCAAATTACCCAGCAAGCAGAGCAACTTCAAGTCACATTAGAACTCTTGTTCATAGGAACAACTTGCAGGAATGAAGTCTGGCTCTCTCTTTCTGCCCCCTTCCCTTTCTGTGAGCAAAATCCTAAAAGATAATAGGTATAAAGAAAAGCCCAAGACCCGTGGGTATCATAACAAACTGTTGGGTGGGAGTGATACTGCTTGTCAGGTTTCTTTGCAAGCTGATAGATTTTCACAACTCCTCCAGCTTTTGTAGCTCAAATAGTTCAGCCCCTTCTTGTGTACATCAAACTTTGGTGCAAAGTTTGAAGTTTGGCTTAAATTAAATGCTAGTAGCATCAGAGTATAGATCAACACAATGTTGATACTGTTCAAGGTCCTTCACACACACACACACACACACACACACACACACACACACACACAGAGAGAGAGAGAGAGAGAGAGAGAGAGAGAGAGAGAGAGAGGCAATGTAGATCAGTGGATAAAGGCTCTTGCCACGAAGCCTGATCACCTGAGTTCTACCAACATGGTAGAAAACAGACTCATGCAAGTTGTTGTCTAATGTCCACACGTGCACCAGGGTATGGCCTAACCTTGAATAATAAAGAAATGTAGTCACAGAATTTTTTTAAATGAACAACTATTAACCAGAGTGGCATTTTAGGACAGGGAGAAGTTGATGTCAAGTAAGAGGCAGGATAGGCCCTCCACCCGCCCTCTCCATTTACAAATATCTGCCCATATGGCACTGATGAGAAATTAAGGCCCCCAAAGCCTCTGCAGTTGAGAAAGAAGAGCAAGACCTCCGAAATATTCAAATGAATGTCTGTAGGTTAAGAAATACAAAATGGTATGCTTCAGTATATTTATATTTTAATTTTTGTCTTGTGGGGGACAAGATCTGTAGCTCAGGTGAACCTGGAACTCTCTCTGCAGCCCAAGGTGACCACCAACTTTAAAGTCTTTCCCCTTCAGCTTCCTGGGTGTTTGGATTACCAACATGAGCCACTGTGCTGAGTTCCCAAGAATTTTCCTTTAAGAAGAATTTAAGGATCTGCAGATACTCTTGTGAAAATGTAAATTGCCACTCTGTAGTCATCATGAACAGGAAGTGGGATGCATAGACGACTTTTTGAAAGACATATGTTAGGAAGTAAGTTTCCGTTGAGAGACAATATCATGCAAGGAATTATTTTGGAACCTTTTCGTTTTTCACGAGAGGGGAAAATAGAATTGGTGGGAACATCACAGCAGACTGTCTTTATGCACATTTATTATTAGTTTTGGCTTCCTTTCCTCGGTTATAGTGGCAATCCTTGTTTGAGGAACAAAAGATGACTAAAGTTCTCTCATCTACTAACTAAACACCCATAGGTGTGCTTTACAGATAAGGGAACGATTGAGAGCTAAGTGAATAAAATTCTATAGACCAGTGCTTCCTTCGTCTCTATTCTTGCCTTTTAGCTTTTTTTGATAGTGATATTTTATGTATTTGTGTGTATGTATGTGTGCGCACGTGTGTGTGATTTGTGTACATATGTGTATGGGTGTATACATGTGTGTATGACTGTGTACATGTGTGTATGGGTGTGTACATGTGTGTATGACTGTGTACATGTGTGTATGACTGTGTACATGTGTGTATGGGTGTATACATGTGTGTATGACTGTGTACATGTGTGTATGGGTGTGTACATGTGTGTATGGGTGTGTACATGTGTGTATGACTGTGTACGTGTGTGTATGACTGTGTACGTGTGTGTATGACTGTGTACGTGTGTGTATGACTGTGTACGTGTGTGTATGACTGTGTACGTGTGTGTATGACTGTGTACGTGTGTGTATGACTGTGTACATGTGTGTATAGCTGTATACATATGTGTATGGCTTGTACATATGTGCACAAGGCCAGAGATTGATACTGGGTATCTTCCTTAATCATGCTCTGTCTGGTATTTTGAACTGCTTCTTCACTGCACCTGGAGCACATCCTGACTACCCTGACTCTTTCCTCCTAGTGTTGGGACTTCAGGCACATGCTGCCATGCCTGCTGTTGGCATCATTGCTGGAGACTCATTCTCAGATTCTCCTGCTTAAGCCGCAGGCACTTTTTAGTGACAGAGCCACCCCCTAGCCCCATATAGGTTTTGAAGAAGCAAAAATAAATGGCCAACCCTGAAAACATACATATAAGTAACAGTATAATATCCTGATCAGGCTGTATTTGTGAGTTTAGAGTTATATAGTACATATACATGTATGTATGCAACAATAATTAATAAAAAGAGAGGCCAAGAATTTGAAAGATAGCATTGTGGTAGATGGTCAGATTTGAAGGAAGGAAAGGGAGGGAAGACATGTTGTAATATATTCTCAGAAATAATAAGAAAAAGTGACCTCACAGTCTCTCCAAACGCATTTTACCCTGAGAAACATTTTGTTATATTTTTACTACATTTATTACATAGTATAACTATTTATATTATATCTTAAATTATATAGGAATTAAGATTTACAGTGATTAAGAAACATCTGTATTCTTGAAAATAGGTCACATATAAATAACTTTCAAATTAAAATTAACTTCAGTGCTCTAGAATAGTTATTTTCAGTGTCTTAAAAACTATGAAGAAACCTAAATGTCTGGCTCGCTAGACAGTTTCATTGAGTCTTTCTGATGTAGTGTGCTTGAGTCTGCACAGTTAGCAAGAACTGCATCCTTAGATAAGAACCATAGGACTGTGTCAGAGCTTCAGACTCAAGATTGTTTAGGAAAAGCCTCTAGTAAAGGATTTATCTTTGGTTGAGTTTTTAAACATTTATGTGTCTATGTGGTGTGTGTGTGTTTATGTGGCATGTGTATGTATGTGGCCCATGACATGCATGCAGAGGTCAAAGGACAGCTTGCAGGAATCAGGAGTCAGTTTCCCCCTTCCACCATGCAAAGCACAGTGAGGACCTCAGGTATCAGTCTTGGCATCAACTGCTTTTAGTGAGATAGTGGAGGAGGACAATACCCTTTCCTCAAGGGTTGATTGAGAAAAAATACTAATCATTAAACCTATAGTTCATGGGTAACTTCATCAGAAATACAAGGAGTAGGGGAGGACATTAGAAAAAGAGAAAGTAGCAAAGGGAAAAGGAACACAAATCCTTGATTTGTTCAGTAGCAATCCACAGGAGGCAAGGAGCAGTGAGTGGAAGCCTGCTGGAACCTTACAGCAAGAATAAAGCAACAAGGGTAGCTGTAGAAAACCACAGCCCACTGACTTCCCAGTCCTGCCCGTGAACATAAACACACACACAGGACACAGGAAATGTGCAATTTAGTGAGAAGGGAGTGTCTTACTTGTTATCTCAACAAACTGGTTAGGAACCTGAACTGGGAATGAAGTCCTACCTTAATATAAGGAAAATCAAGGAGAAAAAAGACATTTCAATTTTTCACCCAAAGACATACCATGTTTCATGAGAATTTCTATTACTAATTTCATGTTTTCCTAACTAAAGATGTCTTAGAATTAGGGTACTTTTTACATATGCAACTTGTAACCTTACATTGATCTTTATTAACTTATAACTTTCTCTTGAAATTCTAACTTTAAGGATGAGAATAAAAACTGCATATGTAACATGTATTCCAGATGCTTTTCAGGTAGCTTGTTTTGTACCTTACAATGAGACACATTCTCCAATATGTATTCCCCTCCCCCACATAATCCTGGCCCACTGTCACACCAGCCTTCAATGCTGCATCATCTAGCACATTACTAAAATATAACACTTTTAACAATGGACTAGACGGATTCTGAAAAAGATTTTTTTAAAAAAATTGAAAAATGTGTTTGATACATGATCAGTTTCTTTATCTCTCCTAACAGAGAGTCCTCTCACACTTCTTATACATGAAAACGTATATCCACTCAGAAAACACTACCTAAGTTAGTAACCAACAGGACCATAGCCTGGTAAATTAACTAGGGAAAATCAGTCATGGCCCTACCACCTTGATGAAACATTTTGTGATTGTCGCTGACATCTGCATTTGGACTTTGAGTCCAAATATCATTGGACTTTGAGCCACATATCAATGTTTGATAAATTAATATAATAGCATAGATACACTTCTATTGATTTAGAACACTCGTTATTAATCTGGGCAACACAATTGATCAATGAAACTGTGTGCTGTAATCTACATAACTATTCTGTACCTTTTAGGTAATAAACCATTTTTTTTTTGCATTTCTGTCATTATAAATAAAACTTTTCTGTTCTGTGATTTTCCATGACATAAGCTCCTATAAGTGGGATTACTATGCTAAAGATGTACATGTTTGTATAGATCTTGAGACAATCTGCCAAACTCCTTTTCAAAGAAACTTGTTCTAATTTTCACATTGTCTCCAGGATGCTGTGTTCTCCTACGTCCTCTCTGGCGTGAACATGTTGTCTTTTCTATCTGGGGATGCCCTTTCCCATTTAAGAAATTTCTGGTACACTCCCACACACTATATTGTACCATGCTCAAATGCTACTCTTTCTTACAGCCTTCCTGCAGTCTCTAGCCAGCTTGTTACTCACAGTTCCCACAGCACTTTGTAACACTTATCCAGTAACTCTGGATTTCTTATAGTTTGTGTCTTTCTTTTTCTACTTCTTTGTAGATAATTAACAGCTAGAGAAATGAGACTTGTTCAATCTCGTCATTTGTTTGGTTTTCTTTTCTTTTCTCTCTTTTTTTTTTCTTCTTTTGGTTTCTTGAGACAGGATTTCTCAGTGTAGCCTTGGCTTCTTGGAACTTGCTCTGTAGACCAGACTAGCCTGGAACTCACAGAGATCCACCTGCCTCCTGAGTGCTGGGATTAAAGGCGCAAATGCCGCCACTGCCCGGCCAATCTCGTCATTGGAAAGTCAGCTCATAGTTTAGGTTCGGAGTGTGCTTATTATGCAAATTGAAAGAACGAATGGGTCAACATGATTCTTAAGCCCAAGTTATTGAGTCCTTGTTTTTATAAACATCACTGTCTTATGTGACAATGTGAAAGTCCACCTTCCTCTAGAAACATATGCAATAGGCCTTTCAAAATATGCACACATTTTTATATTTGTACTTTTCATAGACCTATTTTTGTATATTTTTGCAGATCTATTTTTGAGTGTAGATTGCAAAACTCTGTGACATGTGGTGAATCAGGTCGTTGGGTACAGTGGCAGCAGAACAGTCTACTTTCATTCTAAAAGGAAGCCCTTTTTATGAATGAAATCCTAGCACAGGCGAACAGGGTGAAACAGCACCCGTGGGGAGTGCAGCCAGCACATGGCACTGCCATAGGGGAAAGAAACAGAAAACAGCTCCGGCTGATGAGCTGCATAGGTACGTACCAGGAGTCAACGCATGTGCTGTATCTCAATTCATTCTAGCATCCTAGACTTCATTTTTGCTCTTATGCCAACATAAGAAATATAGACAAAACCAGTATGGCATAGCTACACTTTGAAAGATGAAGTCAAAAGACTAGGAATGTGGCTTCAAGAGAGAAGTCTGGACACCATTTACAAATTCAGAATCCTACTTCAGGCCCTGTTCTCACAGAAACACTAGCCCTTACCAAAAATGTTCAACTTTTCAATTGAGATGTTGAGCTTTGAAATACAGATTAAGTTTTTCCTATTTGCCATTTTATGTGTAGATTTATGCAGTCTATGGTGTACTGAACTTTGCCAGGAAGTGGCAGGCTTTGTGCCAGTGGAATTGGTATGTCAACTCGGGTGAGATCAATTAAAAATCAATGAAGTCCTTAGTATGCACTGAGTTTACCCACTTCTATAAATGCTACATACACAGCTTAATGTGGAAGGCAAATGGAGCTCACAAGCATGATGCATAACTCTCTATGGGGCACAATACCATCAGCCAGGCAAACTTTATCTCCCTTGAGCTGCTGAAGAGAGGCTATCAGGATGCTAGGGACAAAGATGTCATCACAGGATGAACTTGAATCTACATTCTTTGTTATCAAATCAAAGCAAAGCCTACTCACTTCCTTTAGATGTCAAACCACGTCAAGTTATTATCAGTACACATCATATAAAGCATACTTCACATGTGATTGGGGCACATCAACATGTAATGTTAAAACAACATTCCAGGTGCATGCTTCACACAATATGCATGGTTATTATGATAACCAAATATCCATTCCTTCAGTGAAGAAAATGCATTATGTTCTAGAAACTACTCCCATGAAAGAGTAAGTTCTAGAGTGACAGCACACACAATGTGAAAGAATGTGTAGGGCTAGTGAAATAGTACGGAGTCAAACGCCCGCTATTAAGTCTGATGACTAGAGTTTGATTCTCAGGACTCAGGACAAAAAAGGAGAGAATGCTCTGTTTCAAGTTGTCCTCGATGTACATGTTATGATAGGTCATGGCACTCTCCAACTGGAGCTAAACTAAATGAGTGGGCACTTGTCCAGAATCACAGAAGACAGAGCTATGTATGTATTGTAAGTAATCTACTATTTCTCTAAAGCAGTCACTCTTCAGAGACCCTTGTCTAAGACAGTCTTCCCAGCACCCACAGCTGGTGGCTCAGAGCCATTTGCAATTCCAGCTCCTGGGGGTTCAATGTATTCTCTGGCTTCTCTGAGTATCCTCTTCCCCAACAAATAATAAAATACATTTTAAAAAATAAATTTTTATTAGAATGTAAAAAGACAATGTTAAAGATTTATCATATTTAAAACTAAATAACTTACATAAAACTAAATAATCTATGTTATTTAAAGCTAAATAAACTAAATAATGTTGGCATAACAAATTTTAAAATAACTATAAAATATCATTTTAATAAAAATTTGTGTTCATACGTAATTTTGTTAATTAATCTGTTGAAATATCACACAGTTTAGTTTGTGAGAAAACTCTTATGCTCATGAAAGAAATGAAAAAGGCAACCATGGTTCTAGTAGTATTGAAGAGATGTTTGTCTTCATCAAGAATGTGCTACAATACAACCCACTATGATGACTGACCACCAAAGGCATTCTGGAATATCCTTTGAGAACTACTGCTCTCTGTAGGACTTAGGCAACATACCCATTATTCGTTTCTGGAACCTAAGTAACGTGTGATTCTATTTATTTATTGAAGTTTTTGGAGGGGTGCTCCTTGGCACCTTTCTGATAGAGAAGACCATGACACACAAATCACAGATATCATTCAGTTTGGGAGTCACAATGTATGTTAGGATAAAATATTGACTGTTTGGTTCATTGACATACTGGAACCTATAATGGCATATCGAAACGTATAATGCTGTGTATGCAAGTGCGTGTGTGTCTGTGAAGATGTGTGCATGCCTGTGTGTATCTGTGAAGGTGTGTGTGTGTGTGTGTCTGTGAAGATGTGTGCATGCCTGTGTGTATCTGTGAAGGTGTGTGTGTGTGTGTGTGTGTGTGTGTCTGTGAAGGTGTGCGAGCGCGCGCATGTGTGTGTGTGTGAATGCACATGCGACTGTGAGCATGCACCTGCCGGGGGCATGCTCATCCAGATGTACACATGCATTTGTGCAAATGTGGACTTCAGAGGACAACCTGCAGTATTGTTCCTAAGGTGTCACCTGTGTTCTCACTGGCTTACAGCTCACCAAGTAGCTAGACTTAATCAGAGAACCAGGGATGCACTTCTCTGACATACCTGATTTTTCACTGAATGTGGACTCCGGACATTAATGTCAGGTCCTATTGCTTGGAAAACAGTACTTTTCTGTCTAAGCTACATCCATAATCCCAGACTCATAAAGTCTCTGGTCTCTCTAATGTTCTTTAGAACAAATGATATAAAGATTCTGCCTAAATGAAATGAAAAGCTGACTGTATCTGAATTTATTCCTGTTGAAACAAAGTGGATTTCCTGAACATTAGCCCTGAACTTTAGAAGAGATACATGAGGGAGAAGATAAAATTCTAAACAAGCTATTCTATGTTTCTTTTTATTCTCTAAAATTTTCCAGGACATTTACCAGTTAGGTAGTGTTTTACGGTAATTTCTCAATTGCAAAACAATTGAAATCAAGCAACAAAGAAGGAAATGTCACTTTGAGGTGATTAGAAGCCAGAGTTGCATATGTTTCTGACTGCAAAGAACAAAGAAAAATCCATTGTTATTATTTTTATTTGTGCTTTAAAGTCAGATCCTTTGAGAGAGATGCACATTATAATTCAGAAATGAAGTGGTGATGTATTCTTTTGTGTTGAATTGTTGCAAAGAGAAATGGTTGGGAAAATATATATTAAAAAGTAAAATGTTCTTCCTAAATTAAAGGATTGATTATATAACAAATAATTATTTGATTGTAGAAGATGGTTTCATTTCCTTTCAATCTGGAGAACCCACAAAATGAGACACAGTGTCTACTCCTGCCTTGGTGATCAGTTAACTATTTTGACTGTTCTTTCAGAAAAACAGTGTATGCTGAATAAAAGGCTCTCTCCTGCTAAAATCTTGGAGGATAAAACAAAATAGTTTCTATACTGGAAAATAAAAAAGGGGTCACACATCTGACTTCTCCTTTGCCATGAGTCGCAGAAGAGCAGATGTGTTAGCTGTCTATTGTATTGAGAAGGGTCCACATTACCTAAGTCATAACTGATCTCAAAGCACAAGGACCAAAGGCTTAGTAGCTCAGAAACCAAAGTCTTTTAGATATTTCACATTAAACTAACTTCGCACTTGATCCAGATAGGCAGAAAGAATGCAGCAAAATCTGACTGTTCAGCTGTGAATCTGTACAATGTACTGAACCCTTTCTGTTTGATTTTTGGGAAAAGAGAGGATGGGAGGAGATTTGTGAAGTGATTTCAGAGGTATAAAACACATGTTTATGTGCTTTAGTTTTTACAAGAAGATGCCAGGTGAGGCTATTGTTAACCATTGCAGCATTATTAACAATTCTAAAGCAACAAATTTTCTAACACACTAAAAAAAGCAAAACAACAAAAAACCAACAACAACAAAAAAACAATCCACATGTTTGTAAAAATTGGAATCTACACTCAACAGAAACCAGAAAAACAGTCCCTACTACCTGCCCAGACACAGTCTGCAGCAGAAGTTTTGAAACATTGCCCAGGAGAATGAGACAGCCACAACCTATTCAGTCAGAATTCAAGGTAACTGTAATTACATGTTATATTATTAACTTACGGAAGTTAACACTGTTTATCTCTTAATAAGCAGGCTGATAGTTCTTAACTGTACCTCAAATGCTCAGATCAATTACATATATACCATTTGCTTGTACAAAGTAAATAAAAAGAAATTCAATTTCTGGTTCTGCTTGTGATTTTTCAAGTGAAACATGGATCTGTGTTTGAAATATGCCACTCTAAGGCTTATTACACTTCAATGTAAAAAGACCAAGTCAGACATTGAGCACTGGCTCTTCCAAATGGGGGCTCATTTAAGACTCTGCATATACAATATAGAATAAGACCACAGAACTGCTGATCTTATGAAGTTAAATTCTCAGGTAAAATGTAAACTAAGAGTCAAGCAACACAGCATTGGCACTGGCATTTCCCTCCAGCCACATACCACATCCTGAGTTAAATATGACAAGCTTAATAATTGTCATCTCCAGGAAGCACACCCATCATGGGAACCATATGGAGTACACCCATCATGGGGAGCCACAAAGGATCATCATGCTAAGAAGGTATTATTAATTGATTTGGACTGAAAGCAAATTGGGTAGCATTGGGAAGCGATAGTGATTCTAGGATTTGGCATCTCAGTGAATTTTATCGGTATCCTGAGCACACTAATGAATTTATAAAGTCCTACTCACTTATGTGTTTTAGATGAATGTCTCTGGTTTTATCTCTTATTAAATAATATAATGATGAAGCATCACTTTTGTATCATCATGGTCTTAGAATGGCACTGTCTCATGTTCACACTGTATGAGACTATTTCAATCTGAAGATGGGAGGTACTGTCCACGTGTAAGTACAGTTTTAATAACACGCTATGGATCAGATAAATTCCTGAATAGTAGAGCTATCTCTTTGCTTTCAACAATCCAAGAAACCACTCAGTAGACTTAAAAGTATTACAGAGTGATGGAACAGAACAAAAAGGAATGTTCCTGATACTGAATGCTAAGAGGAAGGCTATTAGACGTTGTTAAATTAGAGGCATCATGCAACTATCTAGATGAAAAACATTTGTAAGCCAAGCAATTACTGAAAGACGGTGAGATGGAAAAGCACCTGGAGCATGCAGGAGCTAAAACGGAGAAGGAGAAGGGGTGGCCTGATTGGAGTTGTATTTGCTAGGCGATGGCATGAGACTTTAAATAAAATGGGCCACGGCCACGATTCGAGTTTTCCAAAACAAAGTACAACACATTATTTTTTGTTTATGTCATCCATAGTCAATGGAAAGGTTTAGTGTGAGTTGTAAGTAGATAAGCAGCAGATAACTGAAGGTTCCCGGAAGAGTTGAAAGATGATAGTGGCAGTAGAGACAGTAGAGAGCAGTGTTTTAAAGTCAGAGTTATGGATGGGTCATTTAAGGAAATCAGATGGAGAGAAGCATGAGAGAGGATTTCAGTAACTACAGGGATCTTTGTTCAGTGATCATCTTAACACATAGGCGATTCAGAGAGGGCAGTGGGTATGCGATGAAACAATAGATACATAATACAAGAGACATGTTAAAAATTCAAATGGGATATACACAGTAGCTAATGTTGGCACTATTACTCAACTTCAAAATTTGTGCATAATATTAACCGAAAGCTTTGGTTTGGCTTCCAATTATCTCTGTTGGTTTGTAGATGAACTTGTACATATAGCAAAGTTCGAACTTACCCCACACTAGACAGAGCAACTCAATAAAAGTTGTATAGTTTTAAGTACTAAGTAAATATTTAATATACATTTAGTAAACAATTAATCTAATAAACATGCATAAATAGATTAGAAAAATTAAAAATATAAAGCTAGGTTAACTTAGTTAAATACCTATAAAATATCTCATAGTTAACATTATACATCACATTGGTAAATCTGAAGTTATCTAACTGAGTTAAGGAAGAAGGTAAGACCACCTTTTCCATCTCTTCCTTTAAAAAATATACTAGAGTTACTGGCCAATGCACTAGGACAAGAAGAGAACATAAAACAATACTGGGATAGAAAAATAAGATTGCCCTTGTTTATAGTTGTCAATGTAGAAAATTAAAAGTAAATGAGAAAAAATCCTGAAACAAATAAACAATAACAGAAATGTTGCAAGATGCAAAGTTAATGTAAAAACTCACAAGGGGGGGGGGGGGGTCCAGATGACTCAGGGAGCACTAAATGCAGAAGCCTGATTTAACTGAGTTTGAGTTTGAAACTTAGGACCCACACAGCAGAAGGATCCACATGGTGAAAGGACCCGTACCAGTTTCTTCTACATATTGTTCTCTTACTTCTACACATGCATCCTGACATGTAGATTCCTATACAAATGTACATAATAAAAAAGTTAAAAAGCTATATGGAGGCACAAAAGACCTAGAATAGTGAATGTAGTATTGAAGGAGAAGAGCAAGGTTGGAGACCTGGCATTATACAAGTTCAAGATTTTCTATACATAAAGAAATCAGCTCAACATTAACCAAGATGATGAAAGAATAGACAAAGTGATAGCAGAACCATGTGAATAAGTTGACTGACCTTTTACAAAGAAAAAAAAAGCAACATAATGGATAAAAAAAAATTGTCTTTTCAACATTTGCTGGTATATCCAAACATCCACATGTAGCAAAGTTATCCTAGACATAGATCTTGTGTCTCACACAATTATGTACCCCAAGTGGATGACATATCTAAATGCAAACATAAAAGCATGAAAACCTCTAAAAGATGTGTTAGGAGAAAACATACGTGGTCTTAAGTATGACTTTGACATTTTGGGTTTAATATCAAAGGCCTGAATTCATAACTGAATAACAGATAACTCAGACTTACTCAAAATAAAACACAAAATAGAATAGAACTTCTGCTTATGAATTACACTGTCAACAGAATGAGAAGATGAGCCATATCATAAACACATATCATAAAGGGCTGTTACTCAAAATCTGCAGACA
The DNA here is from genome assembly GCF_018167655.1 of Microtus oregoni. Lineage (NCBI taxonomy): Eukaryota > Metazoa > Chordata > Mammalia > Rodentia > Cricetidae > Microtus > Microtus oregoni. The sequence continues at coordinate 18,578,605 of NW_024543093.1, read as the reverse complement.
ATGTTTGAAACCCAATTAATAAGAAAGAAAAACCCAAAGAATGGGTCAAAATTAAAACACACAACACTAAAGATAGCCAGAGTGCAATAATGTATATGAGAATGTACTGTATATCATGTTAGTAGTGAAATAATTCAAACCTAAACAGCAGAGGAATACTATCATATGCAGACCACAATAGCTAAAATGGAACACTGCAAGAAAAAATGTTGTTAAGCATGTGGAATGAAGAAGTTCTTATTTCTTACTTGTCCAAGTGTAAAAAGGGATGGTCTCTTGGGAAGAGTTTAGGAGTTTCCTATAAAACCACCTGTCCCCAAAGTACGTGCACGTACTGGCTTTGTGGGAGCCTAGGCAGTTTGCATGCTCACCTTACTAGACCTGGATGGAGGTGGGTGGTCCTTGGACTTCCCACAGGTCAGGGAACCCTGATTGCTCTTGGAGCTGATGAGGGAGGAGGACTTGATCGGGGGAGGGGGAGGGAAATGGGAGGCGGTGGCGGGGAGGAGGCAGAAATCTTTAATAAATAAATAAATTAAACAAAAAACAAACAAACAAACAAACAAAAAAACACCTGTCCCCTAAACAAGAACACTGAGATAGAGAGGAGTCTTTCTTTAGGAAATACTAGTGAAGTGTACACGGGGCACAACCCTCATTAGCAGCGTGACTGGAAATCAGTTTCTCCCTTTCATGCAGCCACTCTATTGTCGTGGAACCCAGAAGTTCAAAGTACTATTTATTGTATGTATGGCACATTAATATGAGCTTGTCTGCCTTTGTTTATTTGCTTGCTACTGTTTCCTTTGTTTATTTCTTCCTCTCATTCTTTCTTGCTAGACTAAGTTATATCGACAATAAAGAGACAAAAGTAGCCTCTTTATGAGGCTTAGTTTGTGCATGTCCTTGGAAACCAATAAAGAAGTACTCTTAATCTAAAGGAACCCAGAGAGAACATGGTACCTGGTAGAGTGCCATTGTAACAGAAACTACTTATTGCATGAATACACTTAGATTTTATAGGGAAAAGTATTTTTAAACTACACTCCTAAGGATTGTTGAAAAGCACACAATCACCTCACAGATGACACTGTCACAACTTAACTACAGGACCCGGAGTCCTATAAACTCACCACAGTTAAGGAAAAGACTTCATAAAACACAAAGATTGTGGGAGCCTGGCCATCCTCAGGCCAGAGGTGACCTCTGGGTCACTAAGAAACCCAAATTGGCAATTCGTGTTTATTTACTGTCATTCAAAACAATTCACAATGACAAGGGCAAAGTACCAAGCCCTTTGCTTTGTTTGAGGCAAAAGGTGAAAGCGAATTCCTAGAAGTTAATAAACACTTTATCAGTTTTCTTTCACTTTGTCATAGCACCATGGAGAAATCACTGGCGTGTAAGAAACAGGATTCTGTCACACAGGGCCACACATTCAATGCAGCGAAGAGAATGAGATATCGACAGGCTTGGGTATAGATCTCAAAATTTCATCCAGCTCAGAGGGCTGATGGAAACACTCCTGGCTAACAGGAAAACACCTGAGGAAGGGAGAGAAAATGATCAGTCCTCCCAATCTTCTTCACACCTTTAGATTTCTTAGAGCTAGGGAGCCACATTTTCCACAATGATTGAAGAGGGTGGTAACAGCTGTCAAATCTCCAGAGTCAAGACAGGAAACTCAATTCTAACATTTCACTAGAGAATAGGCATGAGAGAAGAGTAACTTATAATTTCTGCCAATTAGCTGTGTTAGAATAAACAAAGGGAATGAATGCTTAAGGGAAATAGCATCCCTGAATGTTGAAAAGTAGAATCTCTTCATTATAATAACATTATAATGTGTAATTATAGGGGTGTTGAAAGTTTATTTCCTCCTTAGAGTTTTAAATACATCTTCTGAGAGGAAACATAATCTTTGTAACATAACCATGTTTCCAAAAACAGTCGAGTCTCCTGCTTTTCATGTAGTTTTCCAGAGTATGTCAAGATAAGAGAAAAGAAAAAAGTAACTTCTAAGGATGTGCAGTACCATCCTGGATAAAAAGAAAGAAAGAAAGAAAGAAAGAAAGAAAGAAAGAGAGAGAAAGAGAGAGAGAAAGAGAGAGAGACAGAGAGAGACAGAGAGGGAGAGAGGAAGGGAGGGAGGTAGGGAGGGAGGGAGGGAGGAAGGAAGGAAGGAAGGAAGGAAAAGGAGAAAATACAAAAAATATTTAGAAATCTTGAGTGATGCTCTTTGATTGTCCTGATTGCCAGAGGATCTGGTGACCTTCAGAAACTCATTAATCTTTTCAACAAATATTTGACCTGTGAAAGGAGATGGCAGTCAGGTGAGCAGGACACACAGTAAGCAATGGGTACAAACCGTTGCCTGCAGAACTTCAAGACCTAGCAATGAAAAAGACATACTCTTTCCCACGTTACAGGAAATTTATCTTTAAGACCCATGAGAAGCACAGGTGGGACAGAATTTCCGAGGCAGAAGGAATTATAGTTTAGAAGCAAGGATCAGTTAGAGATAATAGAAATACATGTCATTGATGTTTTTATTTGTAAAGATAGGGAATCTCTGGCCATGTAGAGAATGTAGAATTTTTTCTTTGAAAGAGATAACATAAAGATGAGTGAAAGAGAAAAAGCATGGTGTGTCAACAGAAAACTCATTTCACCTGAATTGTACGTCACCTGAAAACACAGGGATAGATTTGGGAGTTGGAGTATATTAGGCTGACATTCCTATATGAAGGTGTTTCTGTACTTATCTGTAAAGTTTAAGAGTTTATTAACTTACTTATCTGCATGTAGGTAAATAAATAAAAGATCTTGAGGAGATTTTCATGGATTATATTGTGTGCCCACCCAAAAAACATGAGGGTCCTTATATGTGATTGAGGGGGATAAGAAAGAAAGAGAGAGAGGGAGAGAGACAGAGACAGGGACAAAGACAAAGGGAGATGCAGCAAGGAGCCAGAGGTCAAAGTGGTTTAGAGAAAGAACTATGTACTAGGCAATGAGTCATAATGTTGAATGGACACAGTAAAATGAATATTTATGTCCCTTACCTAAAAATAAAGTCACATGAATCTTGGAAGCACAAACTAAAATTAATAATCATAGCTCATTAAGTGGGTTCTTTGCCACTGGAAATATTAAGTGATATATACCGATAATATTGATATTGATAAATGAATAAATGCATTTACAGATAGATTAAAAGTTATTTCAAGGTAAAATTTAATGCCAAAAAGTCATTGTTAGCCGATTATTATTACTGTTATACAAATCTTAAAATTAATCTACTCTAGATGAATGGGAAAATGGAGAAGACTTTTAAAACCAACAATTTATTTTTTATTTTGTACGTGTGTGAGTGCCTGTGTGTATATATGTGCACCACATGCATACTGATGCATGAAGAGGTAAGGAGACAGTGTTAGACCCTTTGAAACTGGAGTGAGAGGTGATTGTGAGCTTGCTCCTGTAGGTGCTGGCAACTCTTAACTGCTGTGCTCTTTCTACAGCACAAGAGAAAAGGAACCTTCAATGAAAAGTGTGTGGTGTAGCTCTGAGGTTTGAGAAATATCTTTGAAAGGATGCTAAGCTTCACCTTCACAAATGTTTTCTGACTGCCAGCAAATAAACAGCGCTGTTTGTTCCTTATTTTATTTTCCCTAGTTCATCATTAACCATTGAGAAAGCTCCCTGTCTCCTTTCTCTGTGAAGCGCTGGGCAACTAGAGAGAACAGCAATGCTCCTTTCGCCCCAAAGTTATATGATCTTCAGGTCTCCCCAATGTATTCATGGTCTGTCTTACAGCTTGTCCTGAGCACCCACTCTGTAGTCTGGGGTCACTAGAGGGTACTGCTTGTCTGACACAATGGAAAGACTCGGTGACTGGTCTGCAGAGACTTCACGAACAGAAGAAGCTCACAGCAAGGACTATGCAAACAGCCTGTGTGAATTTTAAGTCTTGAGCTGGCCCAAATCAGCACAGCTCCAGACATTTTCTAAACTGCTGCTGCACCGCTTCTGCAAAAGACAGCCTGCTCAGCAGTGGGCGACCTCCACAGGCATTTGCACCATGCCTAGCTGGCGGGCAGAAATTTCAGAGCAAGCAAAACAACTATGGTTTCTATTTTCTGTCCCTAAATGAAAACCATTCAGGGCAACCATGACAATAGAGGCAGGTGGGACTAACACTGTTGATCACTGTAAACAGAATGATGGTGGATGGTCCACATCACTCTAAGTTTTGGGCTACCCAACTCTAAAGAACCATGTTCCCATGGTATTCCAAAACTGAAGTTTCCTGTGTTGAACAGAATAGTTTGTGACTGATACGCCCTGGTTTTGCGCAAGAATGAGCATGGTTCTCAATATTTGTAATTATTTTAGCTGACCTTGCACACACATACATATATTTAATGACAAGACTTGCATAATGCAATGAAAAATCAAATCTATTGTTTTGAACACTTAGTTGTGTTGATGCCCAAATGTGAATTGAAGACTACTTTTTCAAATAACAATTACAAAGTAAAATGAACCAATTTTCCTGAAAAACCATCCTAAAATGCATTATTTGCTTCGCTACTTTCCCAATCAAAGGACATAGAATGTAATTTAACCCTTTACAGAAATATAATGGCATAGGATTCATTATCAAAGTGATAATTGTTCCATACCCCTGCTGCACAGGGAGACCCTAGGGACTGTGGCTGTGTTGTTAGCTTCCTGTGTTAGATACCTTTCTCGTTGTGTGACGAACACCTGACTCAAGGTGATAAGCAACTTAGGGAAGGGCTGTTTGGGCTCACAACTCAAAGGGGTGCACACAGTCCATCATGGCTCACAGTTAAAGAGCCAAGAAACTGTTCTCCATATGTTTGGGTGAGGGATCATCTTACCTTAATTTACTTGAATCTAAAATCCCATGAAGATACCCTAGACATTTGTTTCCATACTGATTCTAAACCCCATCAGTTGATTGTCTGGTTAACTACCATGATGCTTTATTGTAGTTTTGTTCCCTGTGAATCACTCCTTCATACATTTCCTGCCATTTCTCCCTGACATGATGTGTGTAGACTTTCTGTTCTTTCTCTTCTCATAGTAGCCAGTCTCCTGCTTCTATCACTTAATGCTAATCTAAGTAAGCTATTTCCACTTTGTCAAAGACGGGGTATGCACGAACCCTGCACAGGAATTTCACACAAATACTTCTTAAAGAACAGTGTGCTGCAGTTAACCTTGTTAAAATGTAGATTCTGCAGGCTCTGGGCACTTCTAGAAAGGGAAGTGAAGTGTTTCTGACCTCATCTGACAGAGCCCATAAGAATGGGTCCATTCCATCACGACTAAAGGCCAGAGAGTTGGAAGTTACTTCTGTTCCTTCAAGGTTACCATCAACAGTTCAAATAACAGATCAGAGAGGTCTGCTCTCTCAAGGTTTTTGTCAACAGGTATGGCTAATATCCAGACCTTATATTTCTACCTCAAACAAACGTCTAAGGATCCAACTAGGTTCCTACTCCCTTAGCTAGATAACTATGGATTCTACCAAGAAAGTGGTTTGCCTACAGAATGTTGTGATTTAGGGTGTGAGTGCTACTTATCTTGTTTTGGCAACTGAATGTTTAACTCCTTCAGCGGGTCTGTTCATTCCTTATATCATGCAATATGGGTTTTGGGGTATTTAAGCAAATGGAAATTAAACGTGGGTGACATTCGGTATTCACTGGATGTCCCTCCGGATACTATTCTATGTTTTTGTTTCTTATTTCTTCTATATGTTTGTTCCTTTTGCCTAATAATTCTAATCCAACCTGGAGTGTACGAACCCACTACAGCAAGGATCGCAGCAGAAGTTACCCCAAAAAGGTGGTTTATGACACTCATCCTAGGAAAAGATTTTTTGCTGATTCCTGGAACAAAGGAGAAGCAACCTATTGATTAATCACCTGATTTTAGCAGAACTGCATCTAAACTAAAAGCTCTGAGGAAGGATTAAGAGCCACTTTCCAGAACTTGTCCTACAGATGTAGAAGACAGAATGTAGAGTTAAAATTGCTGTAACAAAACCAAATTCTCTATCAATAAGCCTATCATCTGGCCCCATCACATATGCACATCTCCCCTCTCTGAACCATGCAGAACTTAATTTCCACCTCTCTTAGGAATCAATGTCTTTAAACATTTTGTTACTGAGGTGTAACTTTTACATACTTGTCTTCTCCTTGACATGCCCCCTAAAAATTATTGTTGAGTAAATATAGAAATAAAGTAATTAAAATCTATAAAGTTCTTTCCACATATTTTCATATTTTTGCTGTGCTAATTTATTAGATAAATAAGCAGGAATAGAAGCAGCATTGTAAAATATGAAGGTGTCGATTTTTGGTGGCCCTCAGCATTTTTTCCTAGTTCTGTAATATTCTTTTCCAACTTACTCTTTCCTCCTGCCCCCACACCCACTAAGGAAAACACACACACACACTCACTGCTGAATATGCATTATCGTCATATTCTAAAACCTTCTAAGGAAGGGTCTGGAGTTGATATATGTCTGACTGTCTCTTAACAGAAATTGAATTCTACAATTGAAGAAGGACACATACAATAAAATATAATGAATGAGAATGTTGAAAAAGGCTTTTGAACCTTAAAGATAAAGTAAAAGTGAAAATACTCTGAATGCCCCCAGTATTCTGTCAACAGAAAATTCTTTTCCTTCAATTGCTAATCCACAGTTTTCCTGCACTAGGGCCAAGAGTCTCTCCTTCATGATCTAGTTGAATTTGAACAAATATTGCACACAGAAGATTCCCACCATAAAGTGCTAGCTGCAAGCCAGACAAGGCAGAGGCAGGACAAACAAATCAATGTGGCAGCTCACTTACATCTACTTTTCTCCCCCAATGGCATATAGCATTTATTATGCAGTTAGGAAAAAATAACACAAAAAACCCAATTCCACTAAACTTCTGTGGAAAGCAGAGATGATTCAAATATTTAATTCACTTTATCAATGAAGACTGACACCAAGAGAGCATTTGGGTTAATGTGAAGAAAATCCATTTTGTTAATTTAATCAGGACACCCATCTGCTTCCCATACCTTTAACCAAGTCAGTCTTCACCAACATGGAATTCTTAATGTTACAGAGCACAGGTGATCAGAGAGAAAACATGAGGGTAAGATTGACAGTTAACATGAGGTAGGTACATCTGAAGCCGCCCTGTTTCAGGTCTCTCTGAATAGCAGATAATGAGATGCAAATAACAGTAGATGGTGAGCCATAGAACCGGATACATTTTTCTCCATCCCAGATGCTAGCCTGATGAAAAGCATGGAGGTGGTGTGTGTATTTACAGCTCTGATCTGCATGACTGTTCACTAGGAAATGGCTAGCCATCCCTCACAAATCGGAGCACAGAGCAGGCAAACAGGGTGCTCTTTAGCCAGGATGTTTTGTGTCTAGGGTGCAGAGAAGTCAGCAACAATAATAATTTCCTGTCTTTGCTTCTGGGTCATCCTGCATCTGCTCAATTGCGAAGGCCAGACAACACCTGGAGTGCAGATGGGTGGAAGTCGTAGCACTGTGATTGTCCTTCCACAGGAGGAAAACCTCAGGGAGTCAGCATGTGTTTCTCAGGAGGGGATGGGTATGCTAGCTGCGCTTTTCTCACAAGTCTCAGCCCGCAATCACTATACGCCTCAAGAGCCCAGCACAGGAGCCAAAGGACTTGGATTTGAGTTCCATACCAAGAAATTTTGTTCCATGGCCACAGTGATTAGTAGTTCTAAGTTCTTTATTTTTGTCAAAAAGCATAATGGCAACCTCTATTTTACAGAGAACTTGGAGGGTAAACAAAATAACATTTATAAATTGCTTAACAAAAAGACAAGTCAATAAATAGTAGTTATGACTTCTTCCATGGAAGGCAATAATATTCAAGTGTAAATTTTATGAGCTCTTTCAGTATGTCTGAAAATTAAAGTAATGAACTGGATGCATGCTAAAATTCTATAACCTCTAGAGGCTTAAATGAATTGAAATATGTAAAGCACTTAAAAGATACTGTAAAAGAGCAAGCTATTGTTATAGAGATAATTAACAGGTAAAGACCCCCGTCTATTATCTGTATATATTCCTCTTCTACTGATGACTAGCTGTGTCCTTTGAACAAGCCACTTAAACTGCCTCAGTTTAATCATCCCTGATGTAAGAATGATAATAGCAAGCATTATTGATTAGATTGGTGTCGGAATTAATTATTTAACAGTTATAAATGAGATTGATGTATATGTATGAAACACTATTTAAACATCAATGGATTTTTTTAAAAGACTTATTTGTTTTGTACTATATATATATGTGTGTGTGTGTGTGTGTGTGTGTGTGTGTGTGTGTGTTTGCTTTTCATTCTTCTGTGTGGACCGTGCATATGCTTCGACACACTTTTTTTAAACACGACACATGCTATTGCTCATTGGCCTTTGAGTAGTTGCCAATTGACAACTTTTAACCTAAGTCTCCCTATAATTTTGAATCTCTGACTGACTTATTGCAAGGATTGAAATGCCAACTGCTACTTCCTGTTTAAGATCATACTCTAAAAACAGCTGCGGAGACTACAGTGACAAATTTCTAGGGGCCTTGACAAAGCAAATGGCAAAAATACTGAACTATGGGAACTCTGGATTTTGCTAAAAAGCTGTGTATGCTTGAAGAGAACCCTGAGCTCCAGAAAAAAAAATAAGCCTTTTTAAGAGTGGGAAGAGGAGATAGAAATACTTATTTATTAATGAAAATTTTGTAAGAATGACTAATAAAGTTCATCCTGTATATACCAGTTCTGTGGCCAGCTTCCATTATCTTTCCTTGTTTGTCTGCCTTTGCAAAGAACAAGTAATAAAGAGGTTTCCAGCTTGGCTCATGGTTGTTTGTATGGCTGAAGATGATAAAGATGAGTTAATACAATTCTGTGCTTGCAGACCTCAAAGAATTGGAACTGAATAAGATGACTAATAAGTAAAAATAAAGTGCAAGGGCAGAATAAATCATAGTGAGGTTATAAACTATGCGGAAAGCAGATGGGGATCTGGAAACCCTGGAAACCCTGAAGTCCACATCAGCAGCTGAAGCAGGTTTTGTTTTCAGTATGAACCTGCTCGTGGCTAGAGTAACAGCAAGGGAGCCACGGCTTGAAAAACTAGAAAGAGATCAGCTTTTCTTCTTGTAGTCTATCCCATGATAATCATGACCTTTAGCGTGCTGAAGAGAAATTTGAATGGATAGAAGGGAGAGAGTGTTCTCATGCCCCCTAACTGACACCTGTTACTGTTCCAGGAGTGGGCAGAGGAGGCACCAGAACCATCAAGATTAAGATTTTTATTTGTCTGTTGGTTTGAGATGCAGGGTAGAGTTAGATGAGAGAGGAAGTTGGATGATCCAGGAGGAGATCAGGGAGGGGAACCATGCTCAGAATATATTGTATGAAAAAACTGTGCTCAATAGAAAGATTACCATTATAAGAGAATGGCATTGGCAAAGTATGGACACTTTCCCTCCAAAGCTTGTTCAAACAAGCAATATTGCAGGAGAAAAGCCCCATGAATCTTGTATATGATCTATAAAGTCTCCTGAACCATGAATATGATCTTGAGTCCCTATGAACCATGTCCCACAGAGTCCCCATGAACCATGTATATGATCTACAAAGTCCCCATGAACCAAGATTATGATCTGGAGTCACCATGAACCGTGTATATGACCCACAGAATCCCCATGAGCCATGCATATGGTCTACAACGTCCCATGAACTATCTGTATGATCTGAAGAGTCGCTGCGAATCATGTATATGATCATCATAGTCCCCATGAACCATGTCTATGACTTACAGAGTCCCCATGAACCAGGTATATTACATACAGAATCCCCATAAACTGTGTACATGATCTACAGAGTACCCATAAACTATGTATATGATCTACAAAGTCCCCATGAACCATGTCTATGACCTACAAAGTCCCCTTGAACTGTGTCTATGATCTACAGAGTCCTCATGAACCATGTCTATGACATAGAGTCACCAGGAACTGTGTATATGATCTACAGAGTCCCCATGAACCATGTCTATGACCTACAGAGTCCCCATGTACTGTATATATGAGCTATAAAGTCCCCACGAACCCCATGAACTATGTATATGATCCACAGAGTCCCCATAAACTATGTATATGATCTACAAAGTCCCCATGAACCATGTCTATGACCTACAAAGTCCCCTTGAACTGTGTCTATGATCTACAGAGCCCCCATGAACCATGTCTATGACCTACAGAGTCACCATGAACTGTGTATATGATCTACAGAGTCTCCAAGAACCATGTCTATGACCTACAGAGTCACCACGAACTGTGTATATGATTTACAGAGTCCCCATAAACCATCCACATTATTTACAGAGTCCTATCCCAGCCCTCTGATGCACTCCTTTTCTCAGAAGTGACCTTTCTGCTTCCTACATAAGCTATCTCCATTTCAACAACTATGCATATGTACCTGCCCCAATTCTTTGTCCTGAGACACAAGAACCTGGAAGTCTCAGCATGTGTGTTCAAGTAGATGGGCTATTGGCAAAAATCGTCAAGTAGCCCCACATTTTAAGACTCTAATTCTGGTCCAATTCTTTTTAATTTATGCACGAATGATCAGAGGCTTGAGGAAGAGACAGCTTGTTAATATTATACAGCTAGTTGCTTTCAACTTTGGAACGTAATTACAAAAGGCAATTTGTACATTTGGTTATTCCTTTTAAGTATCTCTATTCATAATGCTAAACATGGATTTTTGCTACTTCAAAAGCTGTTTTAGTTCTTAAATTTGCGATGTCTATTACATTTCACCAGTGTGAGGAAATGAGTGTGTCTAATCTTGTCAATGTAATATTTATTCTCAATTCCTGTTATAGCTATTTCTTCTTATTTGAAAGTTGATAAAATCTGTTGGCAAGTCTCTTAGAGCTGCAAAGTAGAAACTCAAAACACTTTGCAGAATATTCAATACAAACGGGCCCAGGAACCCTCCAATGGGTCTTTTTTTTTTCTTGTGTAACTCAAGTTTCTTGTGAAGTCTCTTGTGAATTTTAAAGTTATACAGTTATATATTACTTTTTATATTCATGTTTTAGAATTACTAAACCACAACACAGTGATGTTTCTGCATTACACTCAAACATATATTTTCAGTATTCCATGAGAGCTACAAGTAAGATAATATGATATTTTGGATAAGAACTTTTAAAGGTATTACAGACAGAATCTGGAAGGTGTAATAATTTGTTTTTTCTTACTCAAAAGACAATTCTTTTCACTTAGAAATGGTTCTTGACAATAAAGTCTACTTGGAGAGATAAAAGTCTAAAATATAAATGCAGTGTTTATTGTTGTTTTGAGGTCTGAGGACAAAGCCACAGGTCTGAAAAGGTATGTGACTTAGCCACACAGTATTGCTGACACTGGTTGTGTGTCCTAGGGATAAGGCATTGGAAGTGGAGACATCCGGGGGTCATTCACATATCTTCTGGCTGATTTTAAGGAACGTGGTCAACATCAACCCTTTAAACAGGACAGAGACAAACTCAGACAGATACTTTGGAAATTCTCATGGAGGTGAGGACTCTTTCATTTATGGTGAACTAGTTGCTATCTTTCTCAAGCTTTTTAAACTTTTGAGATTAGGCAATGAATTTACTAATATTTCTGGACTCATAAACACACACATGTAAGAGTTAGTTATCTAGACAATGTGGTGTCCACGTGTGAGTGGTTTACCCAACTGGTCCACGGTTCACACTGGTAGAAGCTGCTCTGGTTTCCTTGAGACTATTGGGGTTCCTGGCACATAAGACTTCATGGCTGATGCAGTGGGGTCTCGAATAGTAAATCTCACTGTGTTCATTTGGGTTTCTCTGTCTGACATCCATTGGCTTCTTCAAAGCCTTATCTTCTTTACCATCATTTTCTTCCTTTCTTTGCCTCTCAAACCAATAATCTGAAGTGAAGTGGGGGTACCACGCATGATTTGTTTAAAAAAGAAAGAGTATTAAATTTGAAACAATGAATTATAGTCCAGTTAGAGAATGGTAAATACTAAATTTCTATCGTCTGCATCTCTCAAATACCATGACTGGTCATATTCATCCTCTATTACATGCATCTAGCTTAAGTACAAAGTACAATAATTTACATTCTTCAAGAGAGAAGAGGGGGCTAAAGGCTATTGCTCATTTCACCACGGAAATCATGAAACCTCTTTCAAAGTCCATAGATTATGGCATAGTAACGTGATTGTTTGAGTGTGAAATCATAAAAACATCACAGTTTAGTTCACATTGGGCATTTTACTGTCCTATAGAAGGGCACTAACCCAAAGCATGCCAGAAAGACCAAGGGCCAGGCCAAAGGATCTCCCTAAAAATGGGTATTCTCTGCTAAAAGAGAGGAGGAGACTGGTGGACAGGAACTGGAACTGCACAAAACTTGATGCTATGCAGAACAAGGATGTTAACACACCATGAAAACAGAGATTGTCATAGGAGAAATATGCTTTCAGAAAACGACGACAGCTTTCCTAATGCATGAGAGGATAGCAAGTGCTTTGCCTCTCACACGGTTTTCAATCCTTTTCTTTCTACTCGCTCACCACTTTTTCACAAGCCATTAGGATCATTGCCTGTCTGCATCTGCACAGTAGTGAGAAGTCTCCTTACTGGGGTGCACAGCCCTCAGACTTCACACTACTGAATGTGCCAATCATTCTACATCAATATTTTCCTCCCTGCCTCTTTCAGTCTTTTTTCCTTTTCTTTTCTTTCTTTTGTTCTCTCTTTTTAGAGCCTCTCTATATAGCTCAAGCAGGTCTGGATACTCCTGCCATGACATGTTCTTTAGTTACGGGATTACCGGTATTCCTTTACTGCTATACCCAGTTACTTCAACCTTAGAGAGAACCACTTCATATTAGTGCTAAGAAATTAGTAGAGAAAAGAACCCCAGAAGTATACCTTTCCAGAATTTTTAATCACTTAGCAAATTCAAATCCAGTCCCCATTAAAACTCTCTGAACATTTGCCTAAAATTATTTATTTCCCTGTGTTCTAATTGCTGTTAGTGTGAGATTCTATGGTTATTAAAGAACAGTTTGTTGGTCCCAGTGAGGTGACTCAGTTGGTGGAGAGCCTGCTGCACAGATACGAGGACCTGAGTTTGGATCTTCAGCACCCATATAAAAAGCTGAGTGTAGTAATGTGTTCCTGTAACCCCACGGCTGGAAACATGATGACAGGACAGTCCTTGAGCTCAATGACTCTAGCACTTCTAGCTGAATTGATGAGCTCCCGCCTTAATGAGAGACCCTTTCTCAGAAAAATAAGATGCAGAATGAATGAGAAAAACAAGTGATATTGATTTCCGGTATCTCCAGGTGCTCACACACACATCTGTACATATAGAACCACAGACTTTTGTTCAAACTGAATCCTCCACCCATCACAATTTTCTGGTACATCTCCACATCATGAGAATTTTCTGTCCACCCAGAGATAGTATTTCTTTGATCTGTTAGCTTTATTGGAATTCACATTGTATGGTGGAGAACTTCTTGAAAATATTCCTAGTATCTGTTTTGTTGAAATTAAATACTAAATACATATATAAAGATATGGGAATTACACCTTAATTGTCTCTGGCCTTATCAGTGACTAGGATTGCTTTTACACAAAATGAATGAATCCTTGGTTAGGGTCTCTTCAGGTCACCTCACTCCTTTATGACAACCTCTCATTGTGTCCTGCTCCTCCTCCTCTACCAACAGGAACCAAACACAGACTTTACCAGTGATTTCTTTGCTCTCACCATCTCTTCACTGGCCTTATTCTCCTTCCCATTTCCATTACCTCCTTCTTGAACTGCTGTCAATACTTCTTAGCTATTGCTCCACTTCCTGTCTCTCCCTTCTATTCTGCAAGCAGATGATGAAGTCATTCTGCCAAAGTGTAACTCTAATTTCACTCCACAACTTATAAATGGCTAGTGCTGCAGAACAAGCCCAACCCCATACCAGGCTCTCCATCCTCTGCCTACTGTCCTACACATTCGAGTGACATATCCTTCCGCTGTGCCCACCACATGCCAGTAGTTCCTTGAATTATTGTGTGGGGCCTCTGCTCTTTTCTGTGTTGATTTAAGTTAAGCACATCTGCCTATTGATATGCCCATCTTTTCAGAAACAAAGAAAACATGTTTCCCTGTATTTAATACTTTGAGAATGTAATTTGAGACCTTTTGCTCATGAAGCATTGGTTTTGTTAAAAGAATACTAATCTACTTAGTCAATATTCATATAGTAAAATATTTTCTTCACTAAAAGCTCTCTAAAATGATAAATGATCTCACTTTATCCTTTGTTTCTGACATTAGACCATATCCAAGAAAGATAATAGATACTCAACAAAGGTCTGTTTAAAATGTAAGAAGACTAAAACTTTTTTATAATCAGCACAGTTTGAATATAGATTAAGATAATCCATAAAGCTACCAGAATAGAGAGGGCAAGTAAGTATCAATGAAGAGTGTGCCAAAGGAATAAATTTCTTTCTATTATCCTTCCATTCTTTTTCTTCTCTTTCTTTTTTTATTTAAAAAAATGTATACCGTGTGTGTGTGTGTGTGTGTGTGTGTGTGTGTGTGTGTGTGTGTGTAAGCAGAAAATTTGTTTCTTTCGATTTACCCCACCTTCTACAGGTGGGGTAAACTGAATTGTCAGGCTAGGCAGCAGACTTTACCTACTGAACCATCTTACCTACCACAGTGGGAATCTCGTATTAGCCAGACAACAGGATAATTGACCTTGAAAGTTCCTTACACACGTAAATTTCTGGATTATCAAAGGGGAAAGTGGAGAAATTGACTCTAAATCTGTAATGGGTTGAAAAACACAGAAAAAAATAAACTTATTCTCTTGTGCATCCAGAGGACTGTAACTCAAATGAGGCCAAACTTCATGAGGCACACTCTAATGAAGCAAGCAAAAGCATCTTTAGATGATCCTCAAATACCTTAATTATATTAAGACAGTGTAAAATAATCTCATTTTCTAATGAAAAAAAAAGAGTACAATTTTGGAAACTGAAAGGAAATTAAAACTATACATTATTTTTACTTTTAAAGCATTGCAAAGATCTAATATGCATAGGGCTATAAATTTGTGAAGTGCTTGAGTTTATTTCAGAAGCTCTTTTGGAACTATAGCTCTAACTCTCATTGTTAACAACACAATGAGAAAGTTTAGTGCTATGATTTAGATAGGGCATTTACCTTCAACAGTTCATGTCATGGAAATGTGGTCTCTAACGTAGCTGTAAGGAGTATAACGTTATGCAGACGTAGGGGGCACTACGTGGAAGGGATTGGTTTACCTGGAAGAGTAAGTTATTATAAAGAGTAATACAGGCCCCTGGCTTCCTGCCTTGCCATGTGACCACTCCTTTTTATGTTGTTTCTACTATAATACCCCTGTCATATGACTCAACCAAGAAGTCCCACACTAGAAATGAACAAATGTCAGCACCCCTAAATAAATACTTTGAGGAGTATTTTGCTCTGGATATTTAGCTGTAGTAACAGAAAATATTCTAATATATCCATTTCTTTTCTAGTCAAGTAATTCTAACTTAAAAATGTATAGCATTTATCGTACTATTGTGTTGTGCCATTGCCCATATGTGGGGCTTGGCTCTCATATGGTCTTTGGAGACTGGACTCTTGCCATTAGGCATGGAAGAAACTGCTTTGACTAATTTAGCCATTTTATCTGTCCCAATCTAGCTTTGTTGTGAAGTTTAGATGATAGCCTCAAGAACTTTAGCAAAGAGCTGAAGAAAGATGTTATACTCTGTAAATCTGTATAACTCTTATCAACAGATTAGGCAAGGTTTTCACAAATTAAGAAACTCACTTCATTGATTATATTTCCCCAAGTCTTTAGAAACTCTTGGAAAAGGAGAGTCAAGGTTTTAAGCAGAATCAATTCAACACAGTCACCACCAGGTCTCTTCTTTTTCTTTCTTTTGGGACAGGATCTCATTACATCACGGAAATTGGTCTCAAACTCACAAAAAATCACTGCCTCTGCCTTGATAGTGCTCAGATTAAAGCCATGTGCCAACATATCAGACTACAAGTTTTCTAAGTAAGTTGTATTTAGGATAACACACACATCAAGCAAGTGTCCTTTGCCACACCATAAATATGGTGGAAAGAACATAATTTAAGTGATGGAGACAGCATGTGAAAATTAAATGACCTGAGTTTGTTTCTTTTCCATGTTCCTCAGGGTGCTTAAGTTTCCTTTAGATATGGAGAGGTCATGATGAAATCATGCAGAAAGCATGGGCAGCAAGAACAGATATAACACACTGACCTGGAAACCCTTTTAGGGAGCAATGAAACACCTGCTTCTTTTAGTTCTTTCCTCCCTACAAGAGTTCAGAATGAGACGTTGAACACCACAGCAGACAGACACTGAGTAAATCTGAGTTAACTGATATGGTCTTGTATTATGGAATCTGAAGCAAGTGCCATAATTCAATTCAAACAAAGATCAAACCTTCAAAGTTCTATATGCAAGAAAGAGTAAAGGGTTTTATCCTTTAGACTTCTCATCCTGAAGCAACAAGATTACTCCATATAACAAGAGCCATAATATCATTAGGATGTAAGCATGTATATTTGCTGTTATTGCCAGCTTTCATTATAATGTTTTCAAGGCAACTGCTGAATTTATTTATAAAATATTAATGACATAAAGTATCCCTAGTAAGCAAATCACTGAGTCAGAAAGCCCATTATGATCTCAATTGATAGTCTACAATTATCACTATTATTTTTCCCCAAATGTTTAATGAATAACTGAGAGTTTAGCTGTGGGTCTCTCATAGTTGCTACAAGTTTTACAAATGTGAACAGCATGAGAGACAACAGCCAGAATATGTAATTTGTATCTTGACCAGAGAGTAACCACATTTCCTAAGGATCCTTCCTGCTACCATCTTGTGGTCATTGGGTATAGAAGGCTTCACTAAAGATTCAAAATTGACAAGAGTTTCAAGGGTCTTACTCAGTGAACATTAAATACAGAATTCTTTATTTTCTTTATTGAGTGCTAGAGAAACACTAGTGCTGAACCTCAAAGTACAAAAAATAACTTGCTGGAAATGGATTTGCTGGAGGGAGGCACCGCACCTTGAAATTAATGACTCTCCCAGCCAAGGCAAGCCGTCCTTTGCACCTTCCTGTGCAGTCCATGCACACCCTTTTGCCTTTGGGAATGCAAAGAATCCTGTCCAGAGTTTTATGCCTCTGCAGGGGAAATTGTTGTTGTGCTCAATTAGCATATATACTAAGGCTTGTCATTACTTTTAGTAATTAAACTCATACAAAGAGAGAGACATATCCAATTCAAGACGATTATACTGCACAGTAATACAATCATAATGGTCGCCTGACAATTATTAAAATATACTAAATTCTTCCTTATAGTAGAAGTATTCACCAGAGCAGCTTCGGAATAGGATCATTGCAGTGTTTTCTGTTTAAATATGTTTTTCTGTACAGAGAATTATAATTACATTTGCATAACTACTATAATCAATGTAGAAGCATGACTGAAATTTTTGTTCTTTAAATCACTATTCTTTTTGGGATTTCAGGAGTTCTGAAGCCTCCTCTGGGCTTGTGAGCTGCTATTTTAGTTTGTAATGGGATAAATATAATTTTATGTCCTCTTTATATGAATAAAACATTCTAGAAACAGCACAGAATAAAACTATATTGTGTAATTTAGGTCTTCAAAAGACTAGGCTTTTAATTTACAAGATCAATGTTTATATCAAACAAAACAATTATACCGGAAAACCCCCACTAAGATCACAATAGTATAATAAATGTGATCTATGTGCCATAAACTCATAGGGGATGGGGAGCAAATACCTTTAAATTTCAGTACGCTGTACTTACTGAGGTTAGTTCGTGTGGCCGAGATAATTTCTGTCCCATTTCCAGACCACAAACCTGTGATGCCTTTTGAATGTTCTCCTTTACTTCAGCTGAATTCAGCAGGCTACCTTGGTACCTGATGTTTCAGTTACATATTCTTTTTTTTTTTTTGTCTAGTCAGATCTGAGGAAAATAATAAACACACCTAAAATAAAGAATCTGCCACCAGTCTTTGAGAACCATGAATCAAAGCAAACTTCTCTATTAAAACTTTCCTTCCTCTGAGCATACTGCCGAGAATGTCAAGCAAGACCCTCCCAACAGCATCTGATTGGGTATGTGTCAGGAAAGAAGATCAAGGCACAAGCCTGAGAATCTAAAATCTAGTTTATCTCTGGTCCTGCTGCAAGCTGTGTTTGGTAACCAGCTAGCTCCTCAAGGCAATATTATCCCCAAGGACCAGACCAGAGCAAAGTATGCTCTCAATAGCACAGTCTGTGTGTATTTCCTGAGGGGCACATGGATGAAGTCACTCTAGGAAGAAACTCTAAGGCATTTCTCAAACACAAAACTTCAAGCATATCCTAGTGCAAAGATGCCAAACCTAATTCAATCTTTTCAAAGTTGTCCCTTTTTGGAAGATCTGGAGTCCTGCTAAAAATTGCACAGGAACTGTTTTAATGACCAATTAATTCAGATTGACAGATACACATAAATAAACATGCTCAGTGAGTAATAAAAAAGGGCCACATGGATTCCCGAAGGAGTGCATATGGAGTTGAGGAAAGAAATGGAGATTAATGCAAGCTATGCTAGCTGCACATACACGAGTATTTTTGTGTTTGTTTACCTGTGAACAACAGAGCCCAGTAGGCTTCTTGTGTGTGTGTGTATATATATATATATATATATATATATATATATATATATATATATATTGTTCTTCATTACTCACAAACTTGTCTGGCACACATCTAGATCTAGAAAGCATGAGGCGCTCCACCTAATTTGCAAAACATGTAAATCCAAGGACATCATTCTTACAATTCCTCTCTTTTGGGGGGTCATTTCAAAACTGGGTGCACTATATAGCTCTGGCTGACCTAAAGCTCACATGTAGCCTCGGCTGGCCTCAAACTAATAGAAATCTGACTATGGCTGTCTCCCAAGGGTGGGTTTTAAAATCATGTGCCACTATACCCAGTGGCATGTCCCTTTTTTAAGCATGAGGAATTGTGTTTTTAGAGAAATATTATAAAACAAAAAATCAGGTGAAGAATTTTAGAAACTCTGAGGTGGATGATTATTAAGTACCTACTAATGTTTTTTATCTTTTCTTTCCTCTAATGTTATGTAGATGAAAGTTATATATTAAAATATAAAAGTATTTAGTACACAAAGAAATGCATATACTTTCCATCAGTCTTCAAAGTAGCCTACTTGATAATTGTAGTTACTCCTGGGCTGGAGTGGGTCCAGTTCCTGACTACTCTTGTGGGGACCTATGGTGCTTGTGACTTTGGTCTTTCCCACTGTGGTGTAAGCATCAATGGAAAAGGACATCGAGCCCTTTCATAGTGGAGAAAACACACATGCATGGAACAGAAGTTCCGAATTTGCCCATCAACATGACCTCCATTGCAAAGCCCCTTCCACAAGTCTCTCAGATTGTGATCTCATTGCTTCATGTGTACAAAGCATGGCTTTATTTGATTCCTTTCCTGTTGTGTTATTTTAATAAGTATTTCATCATCCAATCTTTAGGGAGGACACTTGCACATACTCCTAATGGCCATAGTTTTGGCTTTTGATTTTGGTTTTGATATGATTATGAAGAATAGCCTGGATACGGTTCTCATTAAAATGTGTTTGTTCAAAATCCTACATAAATGGTTTTATTGACCTTTGTAGTTCTCAAGTTAAATGTTCCCTATAGAATTAATTTAATTTTAGTCTTTGAATAGTTGTTCTGGCACCCATAGTTATAGAAGTCTCTTTTAATAAAAAGGCTCTAAAGAATATTGCTGCACTGTGCCTTAGCACCATATACTACATTGATAGAAATCCACAGAACAAGCATTTTCCTTATTTATAATTATATTGAGCACTTCAACCAATACACACATTTGTTAAAGAACTCATGTGTAAAAGCAGCTATATTTATCAGGTATTGAAATGCATGTTGATACTTCTATTTCTCAGATTCTGAAGGGCTCGCATTTTGAATTATGGACTGAGTGGTTTTCAAAGCTTCTTCTAGTAACAACAACAGCAAGAGAGAAGTGAAATGAATAACTGAGGAACTCTTTGGCAGCTTTCTAAATGTTGGTAAGGAATAGATGTCAAATATTTCCTGAAGCTTACAAGAAGGAAAGATTAAGGAAATATTGAGATATTTTTGTATATTAATTTCGAAGAATGGTAGACTTGAATAGTGGTTATGATGGTGGGAAAATCAGGAAGGGTTCTAAGTAGAAAAGAGTTACTTCCATAACTAATTTTCAAAAAATAGAGCAATGTGGATAAGTCTTCAGGAAGATGATAAAGCATCACAGAAACCAGGTATTCAAATGATAGTACTGGACATAGTAATAACGCATGTGTAATCTAAAAGATTGTGGTTTGAGAAGAACGAAACTAAGTGAAAACTGGACTGTGGTATTACAGTATACAGTTTTGAGTTACTTGGGGTGATATTCAGAGCAAATAAATAGGTATAAGTACTTTATCAAGTGTAGTAATACCAAAATGCC
Source organism: Microtus oregoni (assembly GCF_018167655.1). Taxonomy (NCBI): domain Eukaryota; kingdom Metazoa; phylum Chordata; class Mammalia; order Rodentia; family Cricetidae; genus Microtus; species Microtus oregoni. Next base: position 18,557,788 of record NW_024543093.1, on the reverse strand, counting down.
ACTGGAAGATTGGTTACCAAGGCAACTAGCTCTTAAATCGCAATCCTGTTTTGTACAGGGTACTTACTGTGTTTTCTAAACTATTCTAAGGATTTTGCGTATGTCATTTCATGGAATCTAAGATTGCTCAACCTGGCATAACTGGCATTTAGGTGTAGGTAATTCTTTGCTGTGGGGCTGTCCCCTGAGCTTCAGGGTCTTTAATAGCACACTTGACCCTGTTTGTGAACTTCTAGAACACACACAATTCAAAGTTTAACAACAAAAATTGTCCCTAGGCATTGCCAAATGGCTGCTGGAAACAATATGTCCTAGGCCACAACCACTGATTTATTGCTATCAATATACTTTGGAATATGTTTCATTAACCTTTTAAAAATTAGCTCTGCTTTTATAGATTAGTCACCTGTCTGTGGCCTCTAGCAAGTTCTTTTCATGGCTTGGAATCTCAGCTACTTGTTACCTATTGCTTTCCTATAATCTTCCTATACAGGAGCCCAGCACGGACCTCACAGATCTTCATAGCAAAACAAGAGTCATTTTAGACAAAGTATCAGAATGCAGACAACCTTTATTTTATTTATGTTGTTTTAGGTAACTTTTAGGTTCTCACATGAATTAGTCAAGATTTCTGTGTCATGTTATACAATTTTCCCAGAGTCCAGTTTCTGGATGAGTGAAACTTTACCAATGTGATCTATGCGATGCTAAAGAGATTTTGGCCTCTGTGACCTCAGATCAACATGATAACTGCTATTAGAACTTTTATTATCTCTCCATTTCTCCTGGGCTTTGGCTTTATAGTGGGGCTAAAAAGTCCTGCCTTCCCCAAACTGTAAAACATACCATGACTGAGGCATATCTGACACCTTTCAAATATCCTATGCTGTACAGCATTCCAGTTACCCTACACAAGAGGATGCATTTGGGACAATTTCTGTTTAGATCTGCTTCCTTTCTTATTAATTATAGGTGAGAAGAAGGAAAACATATGCTAGGAGCAGATCTATGCCTTTTTAAAAATGTGAAGTGCCGTCACTATGGAAAGAGAACTGTTAGCCTCTCTGACTACAGAAGGCAGAGGCCAGGGTCACATGAAGCTCTGGGAGTCATTTAGAATGGGTGCCATCAAGGCAACAGACAACGCCCTACAATGGAGAGAATGGGTGAAATAAGGAACATATTTATTGTTGATGTAACCCTGGTGAGAATAAGTGTGAAGGCTTCTGAAAACCCTAACAATAAAGCCACGGTTTGCCCCAGTTACACCACTCCTTCGCAATTATCCAAAGGACTCGGCCTCTTATCACAGAAATATCTGCACAGCAATACTGACAGTTGCATTGTTTACAACAGCAAAGAAATGAAGCCAACCGAGATGTCCGGTGACTGAAGAATAGATAATGAAAATGTGGAATATTTGTACAATGGAATTTTATTCAGATGTGAAGAAAAAAATGTAAGTTGTATGGAAATAGATGTTTCTGGAAAGTATCACATTAAGTAAAGTAATGCAGACTCAAAAAGACAAATATCACATGCTCTGCCATACCTGGATCCTAAATTGTATGTTCGCAAGTATGTACGCATGAGGGAAGAATGTGGGTATGAAACTACAAAGAGGACCAGGAGAGGACCAAGGGAGTGAAAAAGTGTGGGAAGAATAATGGAATGTACCTGAATGAAAATGGAAAGGAGGTTTTGGGGACAGTATGTGCTGAAGGTCGAGGGGGGAATGAGGGAGATAGAAGGTGGTGGAAACATTACAATGAAACCTGATATTGTGTATGCTCTTTAAAATCTTAAGTGCATACTTAAAATAAAAGAAAAGGTATTAAATGTCCGCTGAGTGGGGAGCTGCTCAGCAGGGGTTGCTGAGAAGGTGAGCAGAGATCTGCTAAAGAAATCCCAAGCTAAGGAGAAAGCCTGGCTTGTGTGCAAATAGCTATGAATGGATCCTTAAGTGGTAAAACAAAAAGCAGTCAAGGGGTTACTTATCATTTTAAACTCCTAGTCACCATGGAGAAGGCAGAGAGCAGAAGTGGCGGGGGTCAGCTATTAACATGGTTGAAGGTAATTTGGCACCATAGGGCATGTTATTTGGTCCCAGAAAGTTTGCCTGTGTAACTTCAAATTCAGCCTAAGATTCCAATGTCTCCTCTGGAAAATAATAGAAAAGTATTTTTCTCGCAGGATATTGAGAGTCTTAGGCTATAATCGCTAAGCAAAGAACCTTTGGAGAGTGTGTACATTATCATGTAGACACTCACCAAGTTAAAATGGGTAAATAAATAAGTGTGCTAGGCAGTATGGTTGAGGTAACTGGTGACACTCCATTGGGAAAAAACAAACAGATTTCCTCTTGCAGAGCAGATTTCAGATTTCAAGTACAAGACCTTCTTGGTTAGGAGTCAGGCTTTGGGTCCATCTCCCCTTCTCATGCCTGGGTTTTGTCCATTTTGAACCTAGGCAGCTCTTGTGGGTGCTGTCACAATTTCTGTGAGCTTACATGTGAAGAGATTTTTAAGAAGTCCCCTGTACTTGAAATCAAATACAGACTAATACAATCAGGTAAGCAAAACTGTGGAAGTGGAGAGTCCTAAAATGCAAGGACAAAACAACCTGAGTCTGGCCTGAAGCCCAAGGGCTTTGGTGACATGCAGGAGGTAGGATGGTGATGCCTGTCCGCTTAGGGGCCTTGCCTGGAGTTCCAATCAACTCAGCTTAAAATGGCAGAAAGAATTGATTCTAGAAATTGGTTAAATTTCCCCCGCCAGTGGGCATGGTGCAGTAGGGTGGATGGAAGCTGCTGTGTATGGGGGGAGCACAGATTAAGGAGTGTATCCTCAGACTGAGATGCAGACAGCCTTATTCAGACAATGTACACTCAAGAATGGGCTGTCACTTTTTCTAAGAGCAATTGAGAGCACAACTATGTTCATGACAACAAACCTGTAACAGCTGAGAATGACAAAGCCCATCCAACATTCCATTCCTGGGACACTGCACATGTCTTCATTATTCCCCACATTGGTGACAGAAGGTACTGCTTAGCGTATGGAGTCTATCCAAGGCGTAGTAGACACTTGATCAGCATTTTATACAGTAAAATCACTAGAGTTACCCGCCATGGTGTAAGTTTTTTGGGACGCTCTGGATGGTAAATGGGATACTGAAGGGGAAGCATTACTGTTATTATTTATGGATTCTAATGTGTCAGTTATATGTCCTCTGCTACAGCAGACACTTCTTTCAAACATGCAGTAAAGGCCCCCAAAGGATACATTGTCAAAAATACTTTTGAAATGAACAAAACAAAATTATCCACAAACTACCACCTTGTTTCCATGGTTACAACACTGAAACACTATCAAGGGAGGCAGATGTTAACAGTAAAGCTACAACTGAATTAAAAAGAAAAAAAAGATTCTAAAAAGTTGGAAAGAGCCCTGTATTTGGAAGAAGTATGGTTTTGAAATACAAAACATGATCATTTTGTTTTCCAATTATAGTATAATAGCAAAAGAGAAAACTATCACCCAGGGCATCTTCAGGAAAAGCTCAGTGACTTTGGACTTTCTTAAATGAAGCCAAGTTTTCCACAGAGTTGTGTTCTATGGGTAAAGAGAGGAAAACATATAGGATCTTTTCAAATTATTCCCATCTCCTAACTAGATATCCTTTGATGATTCATCAGTTTACAAAAACTGTTCAAATTGGAAAGTACAATTAAAGTATAAAATACATAATCAGTAACAATTGATGGATTCCATCTTTTGTATGGGGGGTAATATACCAATGCAATCTCAAAGACTTCAAGGCTTTGGGTTTATACTTTATGCCACTTGGTTTCCATTCAGACAGTCACAGTAAATCTCATTATCCTAACTCCCTTGGAGAGTGTTGTTTAATTACTGTGGTGTTGAGAGAGGTCCTCCCGCTCCTCCAGCCTATAGCTGCTGAGATAGCAGCCCATTGGGCGTGGTCTCTCTCCCTTTAAAAAAGCAGCCACTTCCCTCTCCTCTCTCTCTTCACTTCCTGCTTCTATGGTGACTAGACTCCCTTCCTGGTTGCAAAGAGGGCTGTTGCCTGGGACAGTGATCTGTAAGTTTTTTCCCCTTTAAATAAATACCACCCTATTAATCATAATTCCAAACTGGTGTGGCATTGTTTGTGACTTACGCCTTCAGTTGGCGCCCAACGTTTGGTTTTAGAACCTCTCCTTTCCCAGCTCGGCTGCCGACCGCGAGTTCAGCTTGGTGGGAGCCCTCCCTTCCTCAGCCGCTGCCTGTGCCTTGCAGCTGCGGCCTTGGCCTCCCCACGTGGATTTAAACTCCACAGGCCCGCGTAGTCTCTACCCCCGTAGTCTCTGCCCGCATGGTTTGCTCTTTTCTGAGTCGTTTTTAAATCTCCCTTGCAAGCACAGCTCTTAAGTGGCACGAACCAGAGCATGCGGTTGCTGAAAGCTGCAACCCCTCAGGGTGACTCTGTCATGTGGAGGCATAAGCGGCTTCCAGGTTGCTCTTCTCTACCCCTATATTCTGGGTTTCTGGTTCCGTCTCTGGAATTGATTTAATTACATTTACTTTGTTAAGAAACTTGCATTTTCCAGTTTTTAACATCTACTAAGGCACTGAAACTGGACCCCGTTTTCATCGCGACTCTGCAACAGCGCCATCTGCTGGATAATAGGTAATATGGCAGTTTTCGTTTCTAACGCAAATTTTACTGCTTTGTTTTCACTAATACAATGGATTAGTAAATTTATATTTACTAATACAATGGATTACGTCATACAAGGTTTATATGATTATGGGGATACCTTAATTTGCTTGTTACTAGGTTTCAGTTTTCTTTTCCATATTCTATCATTAAGGAAGAATATGGCACTCCTAAGAATGATAGAATCTTTACGAACTAAGAATGAACAACTAATTGACAGGATTAAAATTATTGAAAATCAGAGGTTATCTGAACAAGTGGATACTATGACAGACAAAATTGACTCCATATCCAAGAGTATTAGAAAGTTACCTGAAAGGGCTTAGGCTGTTGATTTTGACATTCAGACTTTATCACAAAGTTTTGATAAGGTAACAGACAGAATGTACCTCCAAAATGGGAATCTACATGATATACAAGAAAAGTTTAAGGAGGACATGGTATCTTTGAAGGAAAAAATTAAAGCTTTGGAATCACAGGTGCAGAATGGGGACCAAAAAATTGATGCCTCAGTGAAATCACTGGAAATATATACAGGTCAGGAGATTCAGGATTTAAGAGAGACAATGATAAAAAGATTTGAAAAGATTGGAGAAATTATTGCAGCTGGTGAACAGAGTAAGGAGGCACAAGGACAGGATACAATGCCTCCACCAGCTATTAGAACTGGCTTACCCAGGGTTCTAGCAACATACCCTATACTTAATTCTGACAAAGCATCAACTTCTAAAGGCTCAAAGGGAGTCAGAGAAGCTAGATGGATGCCAGTCGCAATGAATAATCTGAAAGAAATTAAGCAAGCTGTTGTTAATTTTGGCTTGCACAATACATATGTAAAGGAAATGATAAGGACTTGGGCTTCTAATGCTAGAGCTATCCCCCATCATTTCCATCAGTTAATGTCTGCAGTTTTAGATAATGGACCTTCCATGATGTTTGGAATTTATTTCAGAGAAGAATCCAAACATATGGAACAGCAAGGAAGACCAAAGGTGTTGAGGTTTCCCAAGATCAAATTCTTGGTGCAGGAGAATATGCTGATCCACAGGTCCAAGCTCTTTATGACAATGAAGTACTGTGTCTATGTCACCAAGCAGCTTTAAATGCTTGGAATAGGATACAAGATCCAGCAAAAAGGGTTGAATCATATACCAGAATTAGGCAGGGACAGAGAACCCTTTATTGACTTTTTGCAAAGATTAATTAAGGCTCTGGACGTAGGGGTAACAGACCCAGAAGCTAGAAGAATACTTCTTGAATCTCTAGCTTTTGAGAATGCAAACATAGAATGCAAAAAGATAATTGGGCCTTTAAAGTCTAGATCAGCACCTATGGATGAATGGATTCAGCATATGATGAATGTTGAGATGTTTAGCTATAATGATGAACGTTGGGTAGGAGAAGCGATTTCCAAAGCAATGAGGAGACATCAAACTGCCAGGTGTTTTAATTGTGGTAAATTAGGACATTTGCAAAGGGATTGCAGGCAAAGAATTTCTAGGAATAATATCTCTTCTGGGAATGACAAAAATAGGAGACCTCGGCCTTCAGGTATATGTAGGAGATGCGGTAAAGGCTTGCATTGGTCCAACGAATGCAGGTCAACAATAGACAGACGGGGCAATCTGATATCATCAGGAAACTCCTTGGGGGAACTCTTGCAGGCCCCCAAGCCAACAGTGGCCCAGTCATTCCCAGTCACAGTGGAGAACGTGCCTCACCAAGAAAATTAAAAGCTCCAATTTCTGCTGTAAAAAGTAATACTGGTCTAAATGATGAATTACATGTGGAGGATGATCAAAAAAAACCCAGTAGGACAGAGTAAACGTATATTTTGGCAGACTTCTATTAATGATCAAAGACCAAAGCTAAGAGTCTGTATAAATGGCACTTTCATTGAAGGCTTATTAGACACAGGTGCGGATGTAAGTATCATTACCCCAGAATCTTGGCATCCGAATTGGCCTCTTCAAGAGGTAGATGTTCAGTTCCTGGGAATTGGAACCCTATCTCGTGTAAAACAAAGCACAAGATGGGTTGAATGCATAGGGCCCAAAGGACAAATAGGAAGACTAAGGCCATATATAGCCAATATTGCCATAAATTTATGGGGCCATGACCTGCTACAGCAATGGAATAACATTCCTGTAATTCCAGGAACTCATAATTCTGGGAAGGATATGATGAGGTATTATGGAAAAAGGTCACCAGCCATTCAGGCTGTACAAGAACATACAGCAAATACCAAACCTTTAGAGGTACCAACAGCCCTACCTTTAAAATGGCTAACTGAGAAGCCAATATGGATCAAACAGTGGCCTCTAGCTGAAGATAAACTACAGGCATTGGAACAGCTGGTGCAAGAGCAACTAGATGCTTGCCATATTGAAGAATCAACCAGCCCTTGGAATTCTCCTGTGTTTGTTGTAAAAAAGAAATCTGGTAAATGGAGAATGGTGACAGATCTAAGAGCTATCAACAAAGTAATTCAACCTATGGGCCCACTACAATCTGGAATTCCTTTGCCTTCTCTGTTACCAAAAGGATGGCCTCTTATAGTTATTGATTTAAAACATTGATTTTTCACTATATTGTTACAAGAAAAGGATAGAGAAAAATTTGCCTTCACAGTGCCTACTTATAATAATTCTCAGCCTAATAGGAGATATCAATGGACTGTCCTCCCACAGGATATGCTCAATACTCCTACATTGTGCCAATATTTTGTAAGTAAGCCATTGGAAATAATTCGTAAACAATTCCCCAAGTCCATTATTTATCATTACATGGATGACATCTTGTTATCTGATTCAAATAAAGATACTTTAGAAAGGATGTTTGAAGAAGTAAAAAAAGTCTTGCCTAGGTGGGGATTACAAATTGCCCCTGAAAAGATTCAAAGAGGAAATTCTATTAATTACCTAGGTTACAGAATAGGGTTAGAGAAAATTAAAACGCAAAAGGCACAAATTAGGAGAGACCGCTTAAAGACTCTTAATGACTTCCAAAGATTGTTAGGAGACATTTCCAGTCTACGACCAGCTGTTGGGATAACACCTGATCTAATAGTTCATTTAAACAAAACCTTAGATGGTGATAAAGATGTGAATAGTCCAAGAAAACTGACAGCTGAAGCAGAAAAGGAACTGACAATGATTGAGGAAAAATTACAGGAGGCACATGTGGATAGGGTGAACTCAAATCTTAGCTGCATCCTAGTCATATTGCCTTCCAGAATTTCTCTTTCAGGGATTCTAAAGCAGAGGGAAGATATTATTTTAGAGTGGATATTTATACCTAATAAACCAAATAAAAAATTAAAAACTTATGTGGAAAAAGTCTCTGAATTAATTATAAAAGGTAAGCTGATACATTGTCAACTAGCAGGTATAGACCCAGCAGAAATTATAGTGCCTTTTACTACTGAAGAAATAAAAAAGTTATGGGAAGACAATGAACCATGGCAAAGAGCTTGTGCTAATTTTTTGGGAGAAATTAATAGCAACTATCCCCAAAGTGGTAGACTTAACCTCATAAAAAGAAATTCTTGGATTCTTCCTAGAATTGTACGTGATGCTCCAATAACTGGAGCCCGTACGTTCTATACTGATGCAAATAAATCAGGGAAAGCAGGTTACAAGTCAGATGAATTGAGTAAGGTGGAACAAAGCCCTTATTATTCTGTCCAGAAGGCAGAATTATATGCCATTCTTATGGTGCCAAGGGATTTTAAAGAACCTCTTAATATAGTTACAGATTCACAATATGCAGAAAGAGTTATCCTGCATATTGAAACCGCTGAATTTATACCAGATGACACAGAGTTGACTTCATTGTTTATCCAGATACAAGACATAATCAGGAACAGGCTTTGTCCGATGTACATAACACACATCCGGTCCCATACAGGTCTGCCTGGTCCTCTAGCCCAAGGCAATGCTGAGATTGGTCAATTATTGATTGGAATTGTGTTGCAGGCCTCAGAATTTCATGAGAAGCATCATTTCAATAGTAAAGGCCTAAAGAAAGAATTTTCCATCACTTGGCAACAAGCTAAGGACATTATAAAGAGATGTCCTACTTGTTCTTTCTATAATCAAACACCGTTGCCTGCGGGGAGTAACCCAAAGGGTACTAAGAGAAAAGAAATCTGGCAGATGGATGTGTTCCACTTTATGGAATTTGGTAAATTAAAATATGTACACCACACCATAGACACGTATTCAGGTTTTCAATGGGCTACTGCCCTGAGCTCAGAAAAGACTGATTTAGTAATCACACATTTATTGGAAGTTATGGCCATCATGGGTATACCTGCACAAATAAAACCTGATAAGACAGTTCCAACTTGGTTAGCTGAAATGGTGCACATCTTATACAACATTTTGGCCAGACCTGCACAAAATACTCAGAGACTATTGGCAATTTTAAAAGACACTGATCTTGAAATTTAACCATCATTTTACTTTCACAGGATTCCCAGAAAGAACGTCGCCCTCATGACAGCTGGAAGTAATTCTAGAGGACGACGTCCCCTCTCCCAGTAAAGTTTGCCCTTGGGTTTAGGGACATCATTTAGGGGTTGATTATAATTAGAATATGATTGAGGGTTGGGGGAGGAATTTTATAAGCTCAGGGATCATTTTGGAAAAAAAAAGAGGGATGATGGGATAATAGATTTGTAATTGTGAGTTACTGTTTTTAGAAAAATATATTGGTATAAATTCTTGTATATTGATACAAAGTTAAATTATATTGACTATTGTATGCATGCATGTTTCTACCTCTGTTTAAAACATTTTTTATGTATTGACATATATTGTATTGATATATATATATTATATATATTTACCATATTGCAGTGTACATTTCTACCTCTGATTAAGATACTTATATAATGTTTGTGTATTGATATATATTTACCTACTGCAATGTATATTTGTACATTGTTTATATTTGGAGGTCATTGTCCTCATTTGTTTCACAGTCGTTTATTTTCTTAGTCTTTAAGTTAGATAGATATTGAAAATTATATAGATTAATAGTCATTTAAGTTTGTCATTTATAATTAGACATTTATATTTAGATATATAGAGATTATACTCAGTATAGATAGATAATCTTCCACTTCTTCAAAGAGCTGTAGAAAATGGCCTTTAATCTAACTCAGAATTTTGTGGTAGTGAGACACAATTGCTCCTGGCAACACCACTCTATTCCCGAGAGAATGTTGAGCACCAAAGACACTCCACCTGGAGCCTTTCTTTTTGGCAGAACTTGCCTTTGGGCAAAGAAATGCCCATACTTCAACCACTGACAGAGATAGAGAGCATGCATCAATGGATAAAACAGGACTGTCATATCCTGCCAAGACAGGGTAAGATAGTTTTGAAAAGTTGCTTGCCTTTGAAAATGGTATGTCAGTTATGTTAGGCCTTAGCCAAAGTTGGTTGCTTCAATGCTGCTAACGTGACTTTGGGTGATTGCCCAGGTAGCTAGTTGTCTCTGTAATTTGTTGTATGTTTTGGAAGTTGTTTTACTGAACTTCCTAATTACCCAGGTAACATAATTTCCCTTCTCAGATCTTTTTTGATGGGGTTGAAGTCTATATAAATATAGTTACTTTCTCTCATGACTTGGCCAAGTTATTTATTATACAAGACCTAAGCTAGTTAGAATAGGATATTTGTACTTATTGTATATAATTTCATAGTAGGTTCATAACTCTCTTATTTAAACAAATGGGGAGGTGTTGTGGGATGTCCTCCCGCTCCTCCAGCCTATAGCTGCTGAGATAGCAGCCCATTGGGGCGTGGTCTCTCTCCCTTTAAAAAAGCGGCCACTTCCCTCTCCTCTCTCTCTTCACTTCCTGCTCCGATGGTGACTAGACTCCCTTCCTGGTTGCATAGAGGGCTGTTGCCTGGGACAGTGATCTGTAAGTTTTTTCCCCTTTAAATAAATACCACCCTATTAATCATAATTCCAAACTGGTGTGGCATTGTTTGTGACTTATGCCTTCACTGTGGCAGAGATTTCTTTTTATATTGTTTTTTTTAAAAATTTCGCTCCCTCCCCACCTCCCATCTCCCTCCCCTCCCCCACTCCTCTCCCCCTTCCCCCTCTTCTCTCCCCCTCCCTCTCCAATCCGTAGAGCAGTCAGGGTTCCCTGTCCTGTGAGAAGTCCAAGGTCCTCCCTGCTCCATCCAGGTCTAGGAAAATGAGCATCCAAACAGGCTAGGCTCCCACAAAGCCAGTATGTGCAGTAGGATCAAAACCCAGTGCCATTGTCCTTGGCTTCTCATCAGCCCTCACTGTGGCAGAGATTTTGCATCTGAATGCTATGTTATTTTAAGAAAGAAAGCTGCCAGTTTAGGTGTGATGTCTTCTTGGCTTTGCATCGTGGGATAAACTTTTAACCTGTTATAAGCCTGACACTTTCCCTTCATTGGAAATGTGTCAAAGGGTGTCTGGTGCCCTGAACACTTATCATGCTTCCTGAACACTGTATATGAGAGTCTGAAAAAGGAAATGGTGACTCCTCACCGGCATGCTAGCCATAGTGCCACACCAGAGACTGCTGCAGCATGCATGAGCTGCAATGTTCCCAGAATGATTAGATATAGGGCTGGTCAATCTCTTCCTGTGTTGACAATGGTGAACTTTGTGTTAAGAAAAACAGGATATTCCTCTGCCTATAAAATTACATTTTAGTTGACCAAATTTTGCTTTGTCTGCTACCTAGAGAACAATCTGGGACTTCCAGTGTGAAGGACTACTGAAATCTTTAAAGCAAAGGATCAGAGGAGGTTGTCAAAGTGGTCATTGGGCCAGTTTCAACCTCTGACTTCATGACAAACTGTCAGAGCTGACTAATTTCTTTACTTGCTGTTCTGTAAACTTCATAATTACCATATTTTTTTCTTGGTTCTTACATGACATGAGGTTAAAAACAAAAAAATCCAAAACAAAGTGATGTGGGATTCCCCTCTGTATGCTGTGAATACCTTTGTTAATCAAGAAGCTGTTTCAGGTCAATGGCTTAAAGAATATAGCCAAGCTGTAAATGATATATAGAGAGAGTAAGTAGCATCAGTGAGATGCTATATAGCTGCTGTAGGAGACAGGCTTGCCCCAAACTTTACTGATAAACCATGAGCCTCATGGTAAAATATATATTAATAGGAATGGGTTAATCTAAGATGTAAGAGCTTGCTAGGAATATGCTAGAGTCACTGGCCAAGCAGTGTTGTAATTAGTACAGTTTCCTGTGTGAATATTTTGGGTCAGGGCAGCCAAGAACGAATGAACAGCAAACTAACAACAAAAGAAAAGGTTAAAAATACAAACAAACAACACTTTTTGTAGCTGCAGGCAATCTTGTGCTAAAAGTCAAGGAGTGTTAGTTTAACATGAGAAGTATATAATACATATACATGAATTGTGTATTATATATTAAATATATAAGTATATTACATTATACATTAAGTATAAAATATGTAATACATCAACCATTCTGTAGCAACAATGAGCCACTGAGCAATCCTGGTCTGTCACTCTTTTATCTCCTTAGTGACAGACTGAAGTTGTTTAACCAACATTTTATTTTTCTTTATGTCTACGGAACCAGGTGTACTAACAATGATGTAACTAGAGACATGGGAACATAAGCCTGCCCTGAGCTCAGCACTACATATCCATCTCAGAGGAGGTGAAGAGGGAATATCAGGAAATGTGAACTGGCAGAGTTGGGAATATAGAGGCCATATTATTGAAGATATCTAATAGGTAAATAAAGATGAGGAAATAGGTTGCAGGGCAGGCAGCAAGCAAACTGATCTTCACATTTCTTAATCACTCCCTCTGCTTTGCAAATCCTTCCAAAACATGACCTCATCTGTGCTCTCATCCTCCCAGTGGATAGTGCTCAATTACTCATCCTCTCCCTTAACACAACTTTTTTTCAGCCCTGGTTGTCCTTGACATTCCCTCTGTATATGTTTTCTTATTTTTAGTTTTTGTATGTCTCAATAACGAGGTTGAGATCTGTTTGAGGACAAGGGCATACCTATTCAATGACTCTCTAGTGTTTGCCCTTGCAATCTTGGTTCTTTAGACCTGGTATCAATTTATTATTATTTGATAGTTTCACAGTATATGCTACCAAATGTTTATCATTATAAGCATACTTATGTATATTCATTCAATAGACTGAAGAAAGGACACTCACCATTTTACACTTAAAACCCAAATAGCTGTGTTACCAAATTAAAAATAATACAAATAGTAATAATAATACCATTGCACATATCTATGTGTGTGCTGTTCTGGTTCAAGACTTCAAATACTGTAAGCATGTACTCAGTTGTACCCCCTAACATACTCAGAAATTTGTGTGAACAGGAGAAATAGATGTAATTCATATTATTTATATAATTAATGAAATTTTATATATCATTTCTTATAGAAGCATTTTAAATATATCCTAATACAGTTCTTAACTGATTTTAGATTGTAATGTTGCAAGTATTCTAATATTAAGTTTTAACAACATAATGTCATAACAATTTTGGCATTTCCATCTACCTTAAAATTCTTCACTTGGTATTGGGAGTGTGCATCTGAAAGTCATTGTATAAGAGCACATTTCCATACACATTTAATCAACACAGCAGGTCCCTGAACATTTCTTGGTTATACTTGTTAAATATACTTTACATGCTTATGCAGTGGTGAAAATACACAAACACATATATATTATTTGATAATTCCATATAAATTTTAAAAAGCAAAATGCTATATCTAACTTTTCAGGAATATTTTTTGACAGATTGAATACTTTGGGCAGTCATAAGTGAGAAGTACATCTTTCAAAGAAAACTGAAAGTTTGCTTCCTAAAGGCCTATCTAAAGAAAAGTTATTTTTTTCAGAAAAAAAAACCAGCATGCATACTTACATTAGGAAAGAACTCTTGTCATTGTAAGTTATATTCACTATTAAGTTTGATATATTAAATTAAAAATTTTTGTGTAATCATTCAATATGCAAAATTAAAGTACACAGCATATGCTTTGAGCCATTCTTAGCTATATTAGATACTGATGTCAGCTCTTGACTAGTACTTCTACCAAGCTTTTTCAAAGTATAAAATTCCAATAAGCACTTATTTTTTGGAACAAGTATTGCCCTCTCTCCTCAAACTGTATGTGTAGCTGAAGCAAAGAATAACCCTGAATAGCTGATCCTCTAGCCTATACCTCCCCAGGGCACCTTCACACCCAGGGACTGATGCCAAGGCTTCAGGCATCCTAAGCAAGCAAGCATACCACAAACCGAGCTACCAACAACTCTTCATTCAGAATTTTAAGAGGTAGAGGAGTACAAGAGATCATCATCCACGTACAAATGATGCTACCCTGGGATGTGTGCTCATGCTTCCAGTGTAAACTGTTCTTGGTTTATTCTTTGTAATTTAGAGCTGAAGACGCACAAAAGCTCATTTATATCTAGGTATCTATTAGACTTTGTCATGTTGTATGTGTAGTACGTGGATAAGCTAGATATGGCTAGCTTAGCAGGATGAGAAGATGCGTAGATTAAAAAAAGAAGTATAGACATAGGTAAGAAAACAAAGTATAAGCAAAGACAGGCAAAAACATAATGTCAACTCTCTGGGACAAAATTTCTTCTCCAATACATCATGCATTTCCTAACTTCTTGCAATTTGGAGATACTGTAGATGTATCTCTTCAAAAAGCAATTGTCAGAAACTCGAGAGCTTCCTTTCCTTTTGATAAACAGCTATAACTAAAGGAGGCAGGGATGCCAGCTCAGGCCAAGAGAATACTCAAATGTTGTCTCCTTAGACTCTAAAATCAACAATCAAAATGTTTGGACAGACCTTTTAAAATATAGAAACTGTCATTAATAACACATAGTTTGCTGCTAATCTATCAGCTGCCTTTTAGTTTACATTTCACTTTATTATTGTGGCTAAGAAGCCAGTTTTATTTCTAATGAGAGACAGAAGGGAGTGGATCCAACTGAGAGGAGAAGGGGAAGTACTAGGAGGAGTAGAGGGGATGGAAACCATAATCAGAATAGATTATGTAGGGGAAAATCTATTTTCAATAAAAGGGGAAAATATTTCAAAAATTTGAATACTGCCTGGCTGAATGCATCTTAGTGTTTTCTAAGTATATTAATATAATAAATATATATTAACATAATATAAATATGTTATTGATTCTTATACTTACTGATCCAATACAGAGATAAAACTAGATCTTCTAACAAATATTTAATATAAGATCTCCATCCTCAGAGATAAGAATAAAATACATAAACCTTTTAGAAATAAGAGAATTACACTTAAGGGCAATTCAAATTCTTCATGAAGAAGATACAAACAATGTATAAAATTCAGAGCTAAGATTACAATATAAAGGCTGGAAAATCATTCCAAAACAATTACAAATAAAATAATGAATTATTTATTATTCCTTTTTTGAAACTTAGTAACAAAAGCAAAGCAACACAGGTAAATTCAGAATCACTGTATCTGAGGAAAAAAAATTTTAATTGATTGTTTTCTGTATTGCTGTTTTACTATTTATCTGAAAACTGTGGGAAGCAATTGCCAAAATATCAAGGAATAAGGACATTATATGCTTATTTAGTGACTTATAAATTATTGGTTGTTGGAATCTCTTATATTGCAGGGAGAAGAAATGCTTCTAGGGAGAGTAGAGTCTGTATTGAGCCTGAGAGTCAGTGTCTAAATAGATTTCCAACTGTTGCTGTAGTCATGGTGTACTACATTTT
The DNA here is from genome assembly GCF_018167655.1 of Microtus oregoni. Lineage (NCBI taxonomy): Eukaryota > Metazoa > Chordata > Mammalia > Rodentia > Cricetidae > Microtus > Microtus oregoni. The sequence continues at coordinate 18,542,244 of NW_024543093.1, read as the reverse complement.
GTTGTCTTCTAAAGAACTGTGTGCTCACATAAGGCAGATGTGATCATTTATCCTAAGCTCAGAGACTGGGACCATTGCTTAAATGCAGCATTGCAATTGGACTCTCACCCATCACAGAAACCTTTTCTTGCCCTTTGGTTAGAATGAATTTAAGAGAATTTATTTGACAAATCGTGTTATGGTGTTGTTAATGCTTTAGTTTACTATAAGATGTTAATGATTAGAAAAAAGATTAGAACTTGTCTAAGGAAAGTTTGACATTTCTAATGAGTTCTTGGTTTGACATATTTGATAAGAAATTTAGATTTTCATATAGCTAAAAATTGTTTAAAAATGCTCTACACCAATTGAAAAGGGCATTCCCAACCCTCGTGATCCTCCACTCCTTTAATTAGGAGAGACTGTAGCCAAAGGAGCATGTATATTCACAATGCATTATCTAATAGTAAACGAACTCTCTTGACAGAAACTTGGCTCACAGACACAGAGCCCAGAGGTACTTTCTCACTTAACCCTTTGATTACAGAGGTTGGCAGTCAAAGATGGGTTTGATGCTTTTATATCCAAAGTGCCTAAGACATGGGCATGTATGATTGGAATACATGTACTGAAGATGGGTAAGTCTGGGAAATGGCTAAGTGTTTACCTAAGACAGACACAGTCATTTGTCCTGTTGTAGAAGCATAGGCTTTATTAAAATTAATAAAAAGGAAGGAATTTTGGAGACCCAACAATGTGAGCCTATTTCTACCTTGTCTGAAGGTCAGAGAGTTAGAAGTTGCTTAATTGTTAAAAACAATCAGGGCTACACATTCTGACATTCTGAATCAGGATGTGGTTACTTGGTTCTTTTGACATTAAGATGGCCCATACAGCTATATCCACTTCACTGTCACCAATGGTCGGGAAATTCAAGCGTACTTTTTCTTCTTTTGAAATAGGAGGTTTGACCTTGGGAGTGGCTGCCTTCAGAATACTTGGTCTAGGGTCGTTTCACTGCCTAAACCACAGAATGCTAATGACTTGATATCTCAAAGTATTGAAGCAAACAACTTTTCTAGTTGCCCTTTGTGTCATGTTAAAGCGGTCTTCTGTCTTCTTCCCCCTGTGGTTTGGGGTATAAAAGTGTATGAAAAATTAAATGTGGTGACTCTAGCATTCACTGGAACTCCCTTCCAATACTATTTTATGGTTTCTGTTTTATTATTTTAAACTTGTCATTATATTTTACTAATATTTCTAAATTTCCACAACCCTACCTTGGCAAGTGGTATTGTTATCAAAGCTGGTACCTGAAAATGTGTCCTTCTTTCTGTAATGATACTAAGAGAGAAGCAAGGCTGCATTGAGAAGTGAATTGCAGCAGGTGTTATACTCCCTTTATATGTGTGTGTGTATGTATTGTGGGTGTATATATACACATATATACTTATGTATGCAATAAATATGTATATATATATATATATATTCATATGTACATCAGACTCAGAAATGTATTTTAACCCATAAGATAGACCATAAATCACAAAGGAGTTTGATTGTCATTTCTGGGAAGCAGTTTGCCTGGTTTTGCCAATCTGAGTGTTGCTTTGTCCTATATGAGCTTTTGATTAAGAATGATTTTATTTGAAAATCTTTTACCTTCACCTATTGTTTTTTTCAGTACTGTTTCAAACTATGTGCTGTAAGTTATAAAGAATCATAAATGAGATTGTCATAAAGCCCAACTAAAAATGAACCAAGGTAATTAAAACACTTGGTGGAATTTTTATTTTTTTTTAGGAAAACTCATCACAATTTCTCTTGTAGATATTTTCAAGCTGGTTGACCAGTCATCATTTTGCAATGAAGGGTGTGGTCCACATTTCCACTTACTTTGAATGAAGGATTAACTCTGGCTTCATGGGTGTTTGACTAGCACCTCACAGGATAATGAGGAAGAAAAGGCAAAGCTAATACACTACCTGCCAAAGTAATTCAATAGATGGGTGCTATAGCACCGTTTACTACAGGACCAGCTTAATTTGTAAAGGTGGTCTCTCCGGAGGCTTAAACAAGAAGATTGCAATGTTTAAGAAACAAAATCATGGTGAGTGGATTAGGTGAGCAACTTCATTACACACAACAGATGTAGTGAGCCGGACAGGATCGCCACTACAAGATGGCGCCCACATCCTGTTTTGTTGGAAATAAACAACTCCATATTTGGCTATGCCTTTGAGAGTGGCATGTCCCCTGCTTCCTGCATGCGCGGTGGATAAGGGTCCTTGAGCCTATCCCGATGCGGTCTGGTGTCAGCTGTTGGTGGCAGCCAATCACAGGGCGACCCATGTGCCAATTCCCTATTTAAGCAGCTGCCTCAGTGCCCTCGGCCCCTCGCTTCCTGCCCTTCCCTTCCTGCCCCTCGTTTCCTGCCCCTTCGCTTCATGCTCTCTCTCAACCAAGGGCACTCCAATAAAGCGTGATCTGAGAAGAATCCTCGTGTGGTGGTTGTTCTTTCTCGCTGGTCGAGAAGTCCGCCGCAAACAGATTCTCAAGATTGAGTTTTAAAAACTCTACTGTGTAATCTTAACCAGTTCATTGGTGCTATCCAGAAACATTAAAGATTCCATTAAGATTTCCAGTAAACATTTACACCAGTCTTTATATTGGTTATTTCATATCTCTGTAGCTTTGGAGACTGTTCTGGAACTAGCTCTTTTAGACCAGGTTGGCTTTGAACTCACAGAGATCCACCTGCCTCTGCCTCCCAAGTGCTGGAATTAAATGTGTGTAGCACTGCATGGCTGCTGTTATTCTTACTGACATCAAATATTTACTCATCAATTTTGTCTCCTAAAGGACTGTGTGTCTCCAAAGCTCATCATTGGACCATGGGAAAAATAAGAACATGCTGTGGATAGTAATTTACAGTAGTTCCAAGTTTGTCTGAACATTCGTCCATATGCATGCCAAAGAGGTTTAAATAATGTGTGCTGTGCTCTACAGCAGGTGAGATCAGAAACCATCACACAAAACACAAGGCTTGTTGTAGTTAGGAGTGAATCTGTAAGTTCAGAAGCCTCTGAAACATATAGATTTCATTTCCCCTTTGGTGTAAACCCAAAAAGATTGCTGGGTCACAGTGCCATTCTGTTTTTATTTCTCATGGGACCTCTATATTGTTTTTTACAGTACAGTGTTAATCTACATTCCCTTCAATAATGTCCAATGTTTCTTTTGTCACCCCATCCTCACCAGCTTTTACTGGCTTGTCCTTTTGATCATTGCCATCTCACTAAAGTGAGGTGATATTTGACCATGCTTCTGGTGTGTGCTTCCTTAGTGATTAGTGTTCATTTTTTCCTGCACCCACTGCTATTTGCATATATTCTGTCGAGGAATGTCTATGTAGGTTGATTCATTTTTTAAACATGAACAATTTTTATAATTTTGTATTTCATTTGTAAATTTAAGAAAAAAAATCCCACAAACATATACTTTGACTACTCATTTACAATATAACTGAGCAAGAAAGAGGAATTTTGTGTTGAATTCTTTATCTAAAATAATTAGATCTTGAAGTATCCTAATACTAAAATTAAGGTAAAAGAATTTCCCTTGGTCTAAAATTCAGTTTTCTCTGGTATATTCCTTAACATTTTAATATATGATGAGAACATTGTGATGTCCATGCTGTCCTACAAAACTATGCTGAAGTTTCTAAAAAAGAGGGTTTAGACACTTGGCAATAATAGCTATGGTTAGATAACGAGGTAAGTGTGGAGAAGCAGGTTCAACTCCTGCTTTGCAATTGGTTTAGTCTCTAAAGTATATGTTTTTAATTTTTTAAGTTATCTAAATAAAAAATGGAGTGTTTAAAAACAGCTGATTAATTCATAATTTAAGATATTTACTCTGAATAATATCTGATTGGCTGAAATGTTTTCTGGTGTTGTACCAGACACTGTGAAGCAACCCACAACTGAGAAGGCACACAAACCCAGAACAGGTTTAGAGTTGGTTGACAAGTGGATGGGAACTTTTCTTTCTGCACAGACTGAACCAACTGACCAGCTTTTGTTTGTTCTATGGAAGACATGGACAAGCCATACCCTACCGTGTAGATTTTCACAGCCAGTCTCAGGAACTGATATATAAAGAAGGTTCAGGCAACTAAAGCAAACATGAATGGGGGTGGGGCAGAGATGAGATTTTTTTTTTTAACAGTAAAAGGACTACAGAAATGTGGCAGTAGGCAGTCCAGGAAGGTGAAATGGAGTAGGATTTATACTTCAGTAGATAGAGAATTAGATGCTCAATAGAAAGAGGCTGCTCTACCAATAGCAACTGGGATCTGCAGAAAGTGGAGAAAATAATGATGTTGGGATGGGGAGAGCTGATGAGAACAGAGTGTGTGGAAGGAGAACAGGAGAAGTCCAAGGACAAGGGGAGATTTAACTTGCTTTGGTGTTTCTATATTTTTAAATATTCTACCAGAAATAATAACATCAGCATCCCAGACATCTGCAGCTGTCAGGAAACTGCACATCACATGCGTTGGGCTTGCTACGGTGGCTTTGCAAACTACAGTTCCCCACATGTGGGTGAGAAGGCAAGCTATGCTTGATAAAGGGTCACTGGAAACTAAGGAGCAAAGCCTGGAAGAGAGCAAAAGTGTGCGCCACAGCCTACACTGCAAAAACTCCACCTCCAGCACTGAATTTGCAAACATTCTGAGGATGAAGGTGAGTCTGTGTGGCTTATCCTTAGGCTTGCCACAACTGGGAATGGCTTACCCTGTTTTTTTCAGAAAAATACTATTAGATTCATCTCAGTGTTCAACAGCCGATACTGATCTCTCTGTTTTCAGTATCCATGCTGAAGAACTGCAGACATAGCACATCTAGAGCAGAAAATACTCCCTTAGAAAAACCTATCTGCTAAGAAGTAAAAATGACTAATTTCCACTTATCTGCAGAAATCTTGCCTCCCCACTGTCTCAGGTCCACATGCAAAATCCAATAGGAATCATCCACCAGGTTTGAACCTCAACTTTCTTTTACTTTTGGAGGCTCATGCTATCAGAGACACCAGAACTTTTATGTTCCAAACACTTTTTTTCTTCTAGCAAACTTGTCCCTGAAATTTCTGCAGTTTCAAAGTCATGAAGTTTGCTGGAGGAGTCTGAAGAGCCCAGTTCATCATGAAGTTGTGCTGTAGTTCATACCAAACCAATATCTCTTCCTTCTATGTGGCCCAGAATGGCCATTTCCTTTCCATGGTTGTGTTTTATTATTCATGTCAGCAGATCTGGCAATGGGAGATTTATTTAGGGGAGAAATTTCATCAGTTACAAAACATAAAGCACATTCTGTCTCCCAGTTTCTGGAGACCCCTTAAACAAGGCCTGAATTGCTGACAGGATTGAAAGGCACACGCCTTCCCTGAAAATTGTGAAAATCATATACTACAGCTTGCAAGCAAAACCAGATCTGGGAAGTTTAGCAAAGGATAAACCATGCTATCACATTTTAAATGTGTTAAAATTTAGTTCAGGGAAGAGGACTCTTTGATTTCTTTTTTAGATTATGGTCCTGGAAATATATCAACCAGATGATGGAGAATGAGAAACAAGAAATATAGCTTGAAAACAATGCATATAAATTAGCTGACTTCATATTTATGTTCTACCCACTTACCATGGCATCCCCTCTCTTATTTTTTGTCTTACTAAAATTCAAAGTTATTACCTTAAGTCATAAGTCATCTTCTGGTGCTTATCTCCTCACTCTGCCCTGGGAATGACACTGACGTCTATACCCATCTTCTACAGAGTCTTGCGTTCCAGGATAGATGCGGCATCTGTCCTAACACCTTTGATCAAATTATATTTACTTGCTAGGATTTCTTCTCATGCCCAAGGATCAGGATCTCACCCCTATATTTAAAGCCCACTGTTCTTTTTGTGTCTGAAGGTAGAAGTGCTTGCTGTCAAGCCTTATCATTTCAGTTCAATCCCCAATATCCATTAGGTAGAAGGAAAGAACAAATTCTCCCAAGCTGTCCCCTGATGTCTACACGTGCCCTAGCTCAGCTCCATGTGAGCACATGTACACGCGCGCGCACACACACACACATATAACACACACATATAGTACACACACACCTAACTCAGTACCTAAACAAATAATGTAAACCAATAACAACAACAACAACAAAAACCTTTCCTTCCAATTACATTGTTCTAGTAACTTTTTTTTTTTTCTTGATGGGCAGAAACTCTGCCTTCAGGGTCTTTCTGTTTATCACCTCAGTGCTTTTTGTTAGTGTCTGGGGAGAAGCAACTATTTACATCTCTGGTAAATGCAAAAGTGAGGAAGGTGTTGCAGAAAAATATAGCATTTATTGAAAAACACAATACTCCCACCTCCTATTTATGAACTTGACCATAAGACTATAGAATATTGCCAGGCAACACCACACCTTTAATCCCAGCACTTGGGAGGCAGAGGAAGGTAGATCTCTATGAGTTTGAGGCCAGCCTGGTCTACGAAAGGAGTTCCACTACAACCAGAGCTGTTACACAGAGACTCTGTCAAAAACAAAACAAACAAAAAATAACAAAAAAGAATAGAAAAATAAATAGAATGTTTACCAGTTGTTCAGGAGACTTTATTCACAGAAAATCTTTAAAATACTGATTTTTTTTTTAGTTCTATAAGTTACTGCTATAGTATTTACAATCCAATTCCAGAAATACATAGAATTCTATGCATTTTTTAAAAATATGTTTTTTAGCTACCTGGCAAGGTACTTTTAGGACAACACATGTATATTCTAAAATAATTTTTGGTACAAAGCACATCTGACTCTTATGTCCTGTATTTTGTACATGCCAGGACAGTCATGGCAAGTGAAGACCAAGCCACAAAGCAACATAAAATAAGAGGAGATGATGGAGAGCTATGAGCCTTTGAAAGGATCTGAAGCTTTTCTTTCTCCTACTCTGTATGTCTACACATTGCTCATTAACTTCTTCTAATAATGCTTTTGTGAAACAATTGAGAACAATCTTGGATGTGTCAACTGTCCTACATGAACCATGAACCTAAAACCCTTCTAATCATGGCTGTGTGTTGAGTTTATGTACAATGGAAATTCAAAACCAGTCCTTACAGGGGCTGCAAAACACTAGTAAATGTGACAATTTAAATATTGCTCCTATCTCACTTTTGGCACTGGGAAGAAGGTAGGTCCTTTGGAAGGCGATTTGGTAGGGAAGGTGCCATTCTCACGAATGGAACTAGTGCTACTTCATGCATCTGATGAGACCCAGAGTTCTTCTCTTGGCCATGTCCAGATAGTGGGATGATGTCTATTTATGAACCAGGAAGCATCGGATACTCACCTGTTGACTTCTTGGTGATAGAGTTTCTAGCTTCAAATTCTAAGAAATCCATTTCCATTATCTGTAATCTCCCCAATTTATCATATTTTAGGATAGCAACCTAAACTGAGATAGGAAAGCAGTAGCTACAGACTAAATTTTTGTCAAAAAAAAAAAAAAAACACCCTCCCTAACCCCTACAGGGTTAATACAACAATTCCTCATTCTTCAACCTTATTGTATTTGGAGGGAATATGGGAATGTATTTATGAGATGATTGGATGTGATGTTAATAGCGTGATTTTATTCATAATGACTTAGTCTGAACCCCATAAAAGAAGACAATGCATTCTCTCCTTCCCTCCTCTCCTGTCTCCCTTTTTACTAAGTATAGATACTGAAGTTCATTGTGAGCAAGACTGTGACTGGCTACAAATCAGGACAAGGGCCTCAAAGTGAAACCTTAACTTTGACCTTAGATTTTTCATTTCCCCAAAACTGAGATATTTAATATTTGATGCTTAAATCACTTAACCTATAGTATTTTTACATAGGAGCTCCAGGATATTACAGTTGTGTTTGCTGCTGGCTTCAAATACAGGCTCTAGCACTAATTTGTAGGTTTCAACTTAAGAAACTATAAGGTCTTGTTCCAAATGGACCTTTTATGAACTTGAAAATGCTCTTGTGAAATTTAAATGCTGAGAAAACATAAATGTGCTCAACATCAAGTTTCAGACGCTGAACGGATGCACATGCAAGTTCACACTGCATACAACTGGGCATCTGTGTTTCGAGTGGTAGAGACCAGGATAGCTGAAGAACTGTGAAGGTGAAGATGCTCAGCAAGGCATCTGAACATAACCCTCTCCTTTGCTACCTAACATCCTACCATAGGCAGGATGCTTCCTGATTATACAGCCTGACCTCTGGTTTCTTACTGCATCTACCTTAGAAAATGGGTAATTACAAATCATTTCCCTGACTCCTTTGAAATGTATGTAAGTCTGTTTAAAAGCCTCTTGACAGCTTTATGACCCAAGAAGTTCCTTCTCAAGGACCTATTTTGCCATCCCTTTGAAATATAATTATCAAGAAAGTGCCACTTTTTCTAACCTCTGTGGGGAGGATAAGCTTTTGTTTCATGACCTAGTTATTTACAGAACTGTTTCATATTATTTTTATTTATTTATTTATTTATTAAAGATTTCTGTCTCTTCCCCGCCACCGCCTCCCATTTCCCTCCCCCTCCCCAATCAAGTCCCCCTCCCTCATCAGCCCAAAGAGTAATCAGGGTTCCCTGCCCTGTGGGAAGTCCAAGGACCACCCACCTCCATCCAGGTCTAGTAAAGTGAACATCCAAACTGCCTAGGCTCCCACAAAGCCAGTACATGCAGTTGGATCAAAAACCCATTGCCATTGTTCTTGAGTTCTCAGTAGTCCTCATTGTCTGCTATGTTCAGCGAGTCCGGTTTTATCCCAGGCTTTTTCAGACCCAGGCCAGCTGGCCTTGGTGAGTTCCTAATAGAACATCCCCTTTGACTCAGTGTGTGGGTGCACCCCTCGCGGTCCTAAGCTCCTTGCTCGTGCTCTCTCTCCTTCTGCTCCTGATTTGGACCTTGAGATTTCTGTCCGGTGCTCCAATTAGAATATGAGAAGTTTCCTTTCTTCTTATGTTAGGCCAGTCAGTAAACCAAGTTCCCTATGATATCTGCCCCGAGCTCTTCAATGAGATGAGTTCAGTCTGTCTTCATATTGTTAAGTCTCTCTCTCTCTGTGTGTGTGTGTGTGTGTGTGTGTGTGTGTGTGTGTGTGTGTGTGTGGACTGGTTTGAGTGGAGGCCAGAGAGCAATCTTAAGTAAGATGTCGTTTTTGGAAGATATTTGCTTTCTTTGTTTTCTTGATTTTGTTTTTGTTATGAGGCAAGCCTCACATTGGCCTGGAACTTGGCAAAATGGTTAGTTAGTTGGCCTGTGCGTCCAAGTGATTGCCTGTCTCTGTCTCTCTTGCACAGTAAGTACCATATTGGTTTATATGAGGACTCCTGTCCTCATAAATGCTTCACCAACTACCACTCCAACACTGAGTAGTCTCAATGTCATGTGTGTCTGTGTTATTTTTCCAGTGCATTTTTCTAAGTTTGATAAAAACCCATTCACAAGTGATATACCACTTGAGATATGTCATACTAGTGCATGTATTGGCATGGTAACACATGTAGTATAGATGAAAAGTTAAAGCAGTAATAATCATAGCATTTCAATGATTTATTAAAAATTATGATTGAGAATTTTTAAATCTGTTTTTTTCAACATTACACTGAAGAGCTTTCATTGGTTCCCCTAAGGATTCTTTTGTATTTAGAATTTAGTATTAACAAATGAAGCATTTTTTTTTCATTTAGCAACACAAACTGATATATAAAAGACTCTTAAGCAGGTTTGAAATAGCACTTATTTCTGTGGCTCAATTGCTGGGTTTTAGGCACCTATGCGAACAAACGGTCACATTATACAAATCTTCTGCTCATGTGCATTCTACTCTATGGCCGTATTGATCTTAATGCCATTGTGAAAATTCCATGTTGTTTCTAATCAATCACAGGGAGTTTCAAATGAAATCCTGAGGATCTTTCAAGCAATAATTGTCTAAATTATGCTAATTACATGGAAAATTAATAAAAACATTTTTCCTGGACATAAACCTGTCTTCATTGAGATTTTGAGATTTGGAATTTATCAGACAATGAATAAAGCCCCTTAACCTTTAAGTTACATTTTGAATAGTGTCATTTAGATGTTCAGAAAATACAGAACTTAGAAGCCATTTAAGTCTAACAAGGTGAAAAGAGTGAAGAAATGACATCTGCCCAGTTTTCCATCATTGAAGGCTAATCATTTGCGCCTCTATATACCTGTGTACTTGACAACACCAGTGAACCAGAGGGAGCCGTCTGCCTGTCTCACCAAATGCATATAAAACGTTGAAGCACTGGTATGAAGAATCTAAAGGCTCTTTCTGTCTGTCATAGTTGGCCTGGACTTTTAGCAAGAAGTACTGAAGGATGCATCTAGTTCTCAGGGCTCAATTTACTATTTTCCCGGGAAGACATTGTTGGGGGCACATTTCTTCTTGTTTCACTAGTTAGTGGTGAATGCTTCTGGTCCCTTTTAGCGTAAATGCATAAATTCTGATGAGATCCCCTACTCTATTATATACCAGAATGATTTTTAGCTCTGTTTTAATTTTGATAAAATAAAGGCAAGATTACTCTCTATTTGATTCTGAAAACAAACAAATGAGAGTATTACTCTAGGCAATAGAACATTTGAATAAGAGTACAAGATTGTCTCATTTTTTTAAAGATAAAAGACCCACTATTTGATTTGAAAATTCTAAATGGAAAGGTTAAATAAACGATTTGATTATGACTAGAGGCAGTCATTGTTAGAAAGGCTTCACCATTAGAACGTGCTGGCACCGATGATGGGCTCACGAAAGGAAGTGCGGTTTTCTTCATCTGTGCTGCTGAATGTCCTCTCTCGGCTGATTGTAAAGAAATCAAACTAACATTGTCTTTGACTATTGCATGAACCCAAGAGACCCTTCCTTCCTGTGATGTGCTTGTCCAAATTCCTATGTTTATGACTTGATTACTTATGACTGAGTGGAGACAAATGAACTAATTGGAAGATTGTGATGTCCTCGCTTGAAGTAGAGAAATTGTGTGAGAGTGAACAGAAAAAAAAAATGAATTTCAATTTAAAATCTCTACAAAGAGAGAAAAGTCACGGTCAAATGTGTGGCTTAGTATATTGTTCCTCTTAAGGTTACATTTTGACCCCCTTCAGCTGACCTTCCCCTTTACCAGCTGCAATACTCCAGAAGGTGGATGTTGAAACTCGCCGGGGCAGCACAGTAGTGACCTTGTTGGTGGAGTGTGGGTGAGCCAGCTCCTATGTTGTGAGCATGGGAGAGTTGTCCCTCTGCTACATGTCATGTGGCTGCATGGGCAGGGCAGAGATGCCTCCCCTCCCGCCTGCCCGTCAACATCTGGGGCAGTTGGAAGAGCTGGCCCTGAGGCCATAAGAGTGGGAGAACTGTCCCTGCTGGTCAGCACAGTAGAGCTGGCCCTGAAGGTGTAGGTGTGGAAGAACCAACCGGAGGATGTGAAAGCCAGAGAGAAAACTGGCCCCAGCCCTTGCTCATCTCTACAAAAGGTGAACTAGCCAAGACAGTGCTGGAGACCTCAACCTGGTGGCTAAGACATAGGAGAGCTGGTGGGCTAACTAACCCTGCACAGAACCAGGCCCAGATCCCGGGTTATGTGTTGGCCTGCCCAGGCAGCCACACCATCTGCAGTCCTGCGGACCCAGGACACAGGGCAGCAACGGGATGTCCAAGAAGAGTCCCAGTGAGATCCCAGAGTTGATAATGTAGCAGAGACCAGGGGCCTCGCACTAGACAAATGATTCTTCGCAATGACAGCCTTCATGATGTGATTTTCCATTCCTTTTTTTTTCTTAAATTTTATTTTCTTTTATTGGGGGAGGGAGGAGATGGGTGAGATGGAGAGGTATAATGTGAAAGATACAGGGAATTAATCAAAAGAAAGTTAAAGAAAGAAGTTCCAATTTGAGGGCTAAATTCTGCTTAAAATTCAAAGAGTACCATGCATTCAACTACATGGTTCCAAAATCCTCTGACTGAAACTTTAACTCTCCCACGCCCCCATGTGGCTATACTTGGGAGTTGGCTATAGTTAGTTACTTAAAGATGTAATTAATGTTCAATAAAGCCATCCCACAGGACTGCTGTCCTCATGTCTCCCTGATTGTGTGCAGAGGAGAACCCGGGCGGGGCATAGCGGAGAGCCAACTGTATGCAAGCTGCAAAGGGAACAGGCACCAGAAACCCGCTGGTCAGTGTCTCTTCTTAGACCTCAGCATCGAGAGGGGCAATCACTTTCTCTTGCAGATGTCACCTCTCCTGGAGTACTTTGATACAGGAATGGATTAGCACATGCTACATGGCTCTCCATTCCGCCGAGGCAGATCACAAGAAGAACAAGCACCTTCCCAATGTTTCTGCATGTCCTAGACCACAGGTTTTCTCACAGGGATGAGCTGGTTACTAACACTCATTTTGAATGTGCTGGGTGTGTTGGTTATACATGAGTAGCATAGGTATGTTGCCGATACCTATGTGGGTGGGGCTCTAGCTGTTTTGCTTTCTAAAACTGCTCTTCCCATATAGTCTCATCTGAGGTTTAATGTTCCTATGTTCACTGGATAATTTAGAGATAAGAAAGAAATGAGTCTATTTTTGGAAAAGGTGACTGATCTGCATTCAAATGTCATTCAAAAGTTTTATTATTTTAAAATGAAATGAAAACTTGACTCTTTCCATCATAAATAAAGTTAATATCTTATGTTTCATTCTTGCAATTCATCAACCGATAGAAGGCTGGGTAAGGCTAAAATGAGCACATTTTAAAACAAGCATAATCACGGGATGAAATGAAAGCTAATGTAACTTGAATATCTGGAGGAGGAGAAGATAAAAGCAAATGAAAGTTTTGTGTTATTTATAAAACATATTCCTATTTTACATATCCTCATTTTATCCCCAAGGTTGGTGATTGGGCCTCGTCTCCTCTTAAACAGTTATACGAGATATTCTACGATGCATGATAATTAATAACAGCATTGACCATATTCTGAGAGGGTCATACTATTTGAATAATAAAAAAACATTGTTTTGGCATTCTTTGTGGGTGTTTTTCCTTTCCAGTAGAGTAGACTTCAACATCTCTATTCTTTTTGAGGTGTTTGGATTCTGTTCATTAAATTAGTTTTAGAGCTCATAAACGAAAGCAGAAACCATTTCTTTAGTGGTGTGATTCTGTTTAATGGGTCTCAAGGATGGTTGTACAATGCAAAATCATCAACCCTGAAGTCCATATATACACCACCAGCAGAAATAGACTCAGCAAGTTGTGTGTACACACATCTGTGCATATACATATGCATTTGTCAGTAATCATCAAAGAAAAAGAGACTATCAACTTGAGAGTTGTGGAGAGACACAGGAAGTGTTCAAGGAAGGACAGCTAAGAGGGACCCGAGGAAGGATTAGGAGGGTAGAAAGGGATAAAATTCTATTTTAATTAAAAACTTTAACATATGGGATTGTATGTTGAGTGAATAGGAGATATGGGTAGATCAGAGGAGATTTGGAGGGATGGCGTGTATATAATTAAATATAGTGTATGAAATTTTAAAAATACTCTAATTAGAAGTACAAGAAAAGATGAATTTACTATGTTTTTTAACTTTTTCCATATGTTTAATGAAAATGATTTTACAGTAATACCAGTGTGAATAAAAAAATGCAGGAGCTAAATTCGAATTTAGACAATATTCTTGAGAAAGATAAACAATTATCTTTTATGACATTCTTTTTAGCTTATCATCTGAATAAAGACACTTACTGAAAAAGAAAAGATGAACACAGGGCATATCTTATAGAAAATAGCCTAAAGCACAATTGTGGAATAGGTAGGAGAATGGAGACTTATGTAGAAACAGTGACTGTTATAAATCATTTTAATCAAGGCAGGAATGTGAGAAATGGTGTTTGTGTGCATGCAAGTGTGAGCGTGTGTGTGCGTGTGCATGTGTGTATTTTTGTGTGTGCACATGCATGTGTGTTTGTGTGTACATGTGTTTGTGAGTGTGCGTGTGTGTGCTCTGTGTTCCTTTAATAACCTTTTGGAAGTACAGTCACTGACTATCAAAGTTTGCTTCTGAATATACTATGGAGGAACAGAGAGAACATTAACATAGGACTTACATGGAACCCACTATCTGCAAGCAAGTGAGATACTCCGATGTTTTATGTTTCCAAAAAGGAATGTAGACAACTTTTATTTAGGGAACAATCTACTGAGAATGGGAGATAAATGGAAGAGACTGTTCACGTATTGGTAATTTATTGTTTTCAAATATTGGTAAAACCTCACATGCATTTGTTTGTCTTGCATTTATCTGAACTTGCAGCTATTAAAAAAGTAAAGTTATAAAATCATTTTTATTATTTTTCTTTAAGGGATGCTATAACAAAACCAGGTTATGATAAAAATGAATAAAATTTTGTTTAAATTTTTGTACTTGTTTTTTTGTTTCGTTTTACAGTATTAGGGATTGGACTAAGTACCTTGGGGCTGTAAGCAAGCTGCCACTAAGTCAAGCTACATTTCATGATTTTTGTTTGTTTTCTGATCTCATTTTTTTCAGCAACGTAAGCAATAATATTGTTCAAATTATGATCAGAATTTATACAAAAATACTTTTGAAGTTAAAATTGGGAAAACTGGAATGCTGGGATATGCCTAATAGAAATACCTACTTTTAGCAGTACTCCAATATCCCTATAATATTTCTGTTCCTTACCTCTGCAACAGATTGAAATAGGATACCAAGATAAAACTATACATGGCTTTTCACTTTGGGTTTTCTTTATAAATGTAAGAATATTTATTTCAGTTAGAAATTTAAGGCCATTTTTCCCCTGAGGTTTCATTAAAGACAGGGCATTAGGAAGTGTGAGGCTACATGCGGTCCTGCTACATAATCTACTTCCAGCCGTCAGAAATGAATGACAATAAATGATGCTCGGATCAACCACAGAGTCTTTCAGAGTTTGGGTGATTGGCCTTTGAGTGCCAGTGTTTATTGCTAAGCCATGTCAAGCTAGGAGAATTAAATGATTCTTTGTGGGCTGTGCTAGTGCAATGTCAAAAATAGCCAAGAAGCAGAAACTGTTGAGGAGGTTAAGCAAGTGTGGTAAAATAGGTGACCTGGGATCCAGAATTGTCATGTTTTCCTCATATTCAGAATATATTAAAAGTTGACTATTAGGTTAATTGTGGGCATACAGAACACTCCTGATTTGTAGCTTGAATACTAGGAGGGGTCAGTTGAAATGTATACAGAATTCCTTTCGACAGACTGATTTTAGTATCGCAGGAACCACTGGTGCCAAACTGTATACAGTCCTCCAATAGTCCCGAAGTCCAGTGTACATTGGAAAGGACAGATATATTTCTGTCTCTCTGTCTTAAGACTTCACGAAAATGTGTTCATAAATATTTAAATAACATGTTTGGAACATCAAGTAGTTTTCATACCCTAGTGGGGAACTGAGAGTGGTTGAAAAAATTGATATGGGATGTCCCTTTGTTTGCTGTGAATATTTTTATTGTCATTGATTAATAAAGAAGCTGATTGGGCCAATAATCAGGCAAAATAGAGCCAAGCATGAAATCCAAGCAAAGATACAGGCAAAAAGAGGGCAGAGTCAGGGAGATGCCAGCAGCCCCCAGGGAAACAAGATGCGAGCTAACAGCCCACGAGCCTCATAGTAAAATATAGAATAATAGAGGTGGGGCGATTTAAGTTGTTAGAACTAGTTGATAATAAGCATGAGCCAATAGGCCAAATAGTTTGAAATTAATATCAAGCTCAGAGTGGTTGTTTGGAAACTGGCAGGCAGGAGAGAAACCTCCAGTAGTAGGTAAATGAAATGAATGAGGCCGCACAACTTACAGTCTCAGGCAGAGACAGAGAGGCAGTGTGAGCAGATTGGAAACGGCCTAGGGCAACTCAACAGAAAACAAGCAAGAAAATCATCATAGTTTGTATATCTCTGCCCTTTGATATTTTAGGATTTCTGAGATGGGCCCTAGAGAGTCTTGGCTCTTGGCATTCATACCTTTCTGTAATGCCATTTTCAGCAATGGGGCAGGCAGACAGCGGCATGAAGCAGTGTTACATCTTCAAGTAGGTTCAAACATTTCTCTGCATTTTCCCCCTCCCCAAATTCTGGCTTATTGCCCCAAAAGAAGGGAGTTGCTAGCTGGGGTTGGGGAGATTTCTGTGCTCACAACTGAGATACAAGACCTGATAATAATCACTGAATGTGCTTGAGAATAGAATATATGGAGACACATATACACACATACATGTACACACAGAAACATATACATACACACACACACACCTTCACACACATTGATACATTTAACTGAACCTTCTAGCCCATCTCTCACTTACTCGAAGACTTTGAGTTAAAGCCTCTTTACTAAGCCTGATTCATAATTTTAAGACACAAAAACAGCAACGTAAATGTTCACTATTTTAAGCCATTGAAACTGGAGATAATTTATTACACATAAACAAGACTAATGTAATCATGTAGAATACAGGACAGCTGGCTACCCCATAGTTCCAATGCAAAAACAAATAAAAATTAAAATGAACATGGCATTTCTTTTAAAGTGAATGAAATTTTCCAAAGAAAGATGTGTTCTCCTGGCTTGGAGGTGGGTGTCGGCCCTGTCAACTACCCTCAAAGCAAAGTTTCTCACTGCTTGTTTGCCTATTCTGCTTGGGTCTCCTCATGTGCTATGGAGAAATCTATTCACAGCTGTGTTTAAGAACCAAGAACCAAAACAGAGAATGGAGGATTGTATGACTGAGAAGCTAAGAAAGGGGAGTGCAGCAATACAACAGAGGGGAGAGGGAGAGGGAGAGGGAGAGAGAGAGAGAGAGAGAGAGAGAGAGAGAGAGAGAGAGAGAAACTGCTCAGAAACTCTGGAAGTTCGCACTGAGGAAGATAAGTATGATCCAAACACAAAATAGAACAAAATGGCCTGATTTTAAGAAAGTCACCTGAAGAAAATACATTTGATCTTGGTTCCTATAAAATTCTACTCAGAATTTTTTAAGCAACATGCTATTGAATCACTATGGAAAAAAAAACCCACAACACAGACCAAGACTAGTCTTAGAACTCATTTCACAGTAAAATGTACCAATATTCATTTTTATGTCCACTTTGGAATCCTCATTGAGAAGATAGCAACAGTTTGGTTGCAGTTGCCCCAGTGGACAATAAGGCTAACACTGACGGAATCAAAACTAGATGCTGTGGTGTGTGAAAACAGAGAAACCAGCAAAGGAGGGAAAGCAGCAGCATCTTACTGATGTAGAGACCCAGTGGAGGAAAAGTTAGTGGGACAAGAAGCACACACAGGCACACATTGTTTAGTGACCCTTACTCAAGATTCAACATATAGAAATACATACAAAATGAATATGAGCATGTTTATATTCTAGAAGACAGGAAAAGCAGAGAAAGGAGGGAAAAAATCCTGTCTCAGGATTAAGTTTGCATCCTCAGGATCTCAGCAGTGTTGTACAAAAGGAAGAAATGAATAGTGAGACCAAACATGTATTATTTAAAGACGCAAACCTAATTAACAAGTGGAATTACTAAAAGACATCCTCCCTAAGGAATCAGACTGGGGTGTGGCAGAAACAGATGGAGAGTTGTTGCTTATCATAATCATCTGCTAAACATAATTATTTTCTTTAATGTCCTTCCTTGCATTACCTTAATGAAGATTATTTAAAATTATCCCTGTCTGTTTTGTCTACATGTAACAAAGAAAAAAAAGTGAATTGTGCGAGATTCTTGCAGGTTATCTCAGGAGCAAAGAACATGGCTTTACCAATCCTGCTCTTAACCATTTGAGCTATTACCCTTTGAAATATATTGTGTTCTTAAGTAACCCACAAAAGAAGAGTAAATTTCTTTAGCATTTCATAGGCTTTGTCGAGATTTGTCATTAAGGGAGAATTAATTCCACTACCCAGGCTTTATTATATCTTTGTATCCAATTAGTGTTAGGCTAGCATGTCTCTCTGATCTTCTCTTTCTTCCTTCTCTAATTCTTTGTACTCTGTTCCCATCTTAACTTGCCATTGGGAGTGCCATAGCATTTACATGCTTTAAAGTCTCATTGGGCAGAATGTTACAGTTTTCCAACAATTCTTCCTGTTTTCAGCAACAGCCAACATAACCTTATGTATGTATACCCACCTTTCCTGGAACCCCGTCAAAACTCCCTGGTACATGTGGAGTCTACAATGTATCTTAAATCACATGCCTCTTGTCTCTTTTATAGATTTTTCCCTTGTTAATTCAATGATCTAAAGATGGGAAAAGGTATTCAAATATTTGGAACAACCATTTCAATATGTGGATTCCACAATTGAATAGGCCAAGTACTGTCCATGTTTTGAAATGTCACAATCTAAGTCATAATACAGCCAGCAAAGGGAAAGGCTAACTGGCACACACCATCAAAGTACAGCACTCTAGAGAATTTAACCCTATGATCAAAAGATAATCTGATATTCATTACATCATATCAGTTATTCTAATTCTGAATAATGCCAGTCAGAAAGGACCATTACCAATCCCCTTTACCCACTTCAGGGGATATGCAAAAACTCGAAATGATGATTGAGCCTTCAGGACCAGTGTTTTATATTTGTGGGTTTTCATTAACTATAGGCAGATTAATAGTTATTTGTGTCCTTCTTCTTATTTTAGGGAAAACACCTCTTGAATCTTTCTTCTGATTCCATGTGGAGAATGTCCATATTATATAACTGAAATGGGGATTTTGATTCCTATGGATCACTGTTAATATATTTTCTTAAACTAGTATGGATATGATATCAAAACCTAACAGCTGTATTTTCAAATTTTTTTTATATTTGAAGTAAATTAATTCATTTACTCCCTCATTTATATGTACATATATGGTTATACATATATCACCATATATATGCACGCATATGCATTCATAGTCTTTATATTGTGCAAATATTAATAAAACTAAAAATTTAGAATGAAGCAATTTATAATATATTTCTCAGTGATTGAAAGAGTATGAACTCTATGTTTTCATTAATTTGTTCTTACAAAACCCACTTTCTCATGGTCTATCTGGCACTGAGCAGTGCTTCAGGCAATCAACAAAGATTAGCAAGGCAAAGAAAGGTTCTGACTTCAAATACCTGTCATAAAAGAAACAAAAGATTAAGAGTTCTGATGGAAATAATTATCTACATGCTTATGTGAATGTTTGCTCATAGAGCTTCCTCACATTATGAACAGAGAAAGCAGTTACAGAGTAGGCTTCTGCAAAACTTAATGATTCATCTATGAACATGAAGAAAGATTTAGGATGACATAGACAACTGTAGCATAGGAAGAAAAGCGTGAAGTGGAGGGTCACTAGCTATGAAAGTGGACAACTGGGTTTTGTGTTATTGTTATGTTGCTGTATACGTACTTTATTATGGGTAGTATGCCAAAGACAAATTTCAGACAGGGGACTTTGTGCATAGTTTTTGTCTCAGTGTTTTGTCAGAAACAAGCTCCCATATAACTCAGATGCATGCCTATCCCGTGTAACTTAGGTGCAGGGCTACCATAAATAATTTAGGTGCATGGCAACTTAGTGAGATGCAAGCTAGGCTAAGCTACATGAGACTTTGTCTCAAAAACAAACAAGCAAAACGTATTGTCCCAAATCTTGTAGCAACATTTCATGAGTGACTTTTCCAAGCATGGCATTAACTATCAGTTTATTGATAACTTCAGAGTGAGTCAATGTGGCACCTGGAACAGGACAGAAGACATAGTAGTCAAGGACAGATGTGACCCATTTTCTCATTATAAACTGAGGATTTTCAGTTGTCTAGACTAAGAATGCATGGCCAATGGATATATTTAACTGAACTACCTAAACACGCCATGACTAGCGGCAGTGATGGAACTAATTACTCATAGAAACTACAGTGAGCATTCCATCTCACTACGTTGCTGAGCCTGACCTTGGGTTTCTGATGCCCTTGTGGGTGGGAAGTTGTTCTGTATGTATATATATTCATTAACCAATATATATATATATATATATATCTTTTATTGGTTAATGAATAAAACTTAGCAGATAGAACAAGGAAATCCACGCAGATAGGGGAGTAAAGAAAGCAGAGTCAGGGAGAAGCTATGGAGCTGCCACAGGAGACAGACGCTGGATGGAAACTTTCCAGTGGGCCACAACAGTGTGGCAATACATAGATTATTACAAATGGGTTAATTTAAGTTATAAGAGCTAGCTAGCAATATGCTTAAGTTATTGACCAAACAGTATTGCCAGTAACATAGTTTCTGTGTGATTATTTCATGTTTGGGGGAACCAGGAATAAACAGCCTCAGACTACACCTTTGTGAATCATTTCCCCTAGCTCTTGAGTATTCATGAATCCATACACAAATTAGAAAATTCTCATCATCAGCAAAGGCTGATATAGAGATAAAGATACTGAGTAGAGAAAATTTGAGAGCCTACTATGTGCCAATGACATGCCAAGGGCTTTGGTTTTTGCAAGTTTATTTGATACTTCTATACTCCCATGGTATGTCATGATAAATTTGAATCATCATTACTCTAAGCTCACAGTATTATACATAAGTATTCAACAATAATGACCCCACAGTCGGAAAGGCACTGCACATGTTGTGTGTAGACAGGAAGATTAATTGGGTCAGTGTATGTGTCTCTCAGGGAAAGTGTATGTTTCGCTATATCAGAAAACTTTAAAAATTGATGGAAAGGGGGCTGTGGCACCACCACTATTGCATGTATTGACTGAATGACGACATCTATTATAGAAGACATTTTTGTACAAATATAAGATAGATTTTAAACACACTGAGGGATAGAAGGTTGGTAATTACAGTCAAGATAGAGTCTAGCACCTTGCCAACACTCTGGTGAAGTGCAATAATAGAAGTGCGTTTCCCAATATGCTTGCTATTACAAAGGGACTAAAACATCTTCCTGTGTTAAATTTGTCTCTGAGCTTCAATTGTATTAGTGATTCTGTTAATAGACTCCAAATCTGTGATACTCTAAAGCTTTGCCACTGTCAATGCAGTGAATTCTCTAATGTATGAACTCACTGAGAGTCAAGAGCTAGAGAAAATGGTCCTTGTTAGAGGATCATGATGGGATCCATCTCATCCTCAAAAGTAGTATTTTATACCTAGTAAAGTGTGGCATGCCTAAATTATTCAAAAGTTATTCAGTAATTAACTATTTTAAGTAAAAATACCATAGATTCACAAGCTCATTTTAGGATAAAAAAAACATATACACACAGACATTGGTATTTTTCTTTCCCCTTTCCTCCTCCTTTCAAAGCAAGATAGAGTTAGGGAGAAAGAAAGAAAGAAAGAAAGAAAGAAAGAAAGAAAGAAAGATGAACAGAGATACAGAGAGATTGAGAGACAGAGACAGAAAGACAGAAAAACACTATACAACCCAGGCCAGTCCCAAACTTGCAACCCAATTTAACTTTCCTATTGTTTGGATAACAGGTATGTATGTGTTCCACAACTAGTTCCTGTTTGGTTTCTTAAATTATCCTTCTAACTACAGACAATTTAAAATCTATTGCTTAATACCAGGTCTACCTACCAGTTTAGAATTTTATATAAATAGAGGGGAGATGAAGTAGAATGAAATTTGTTTGGTTAATACCTAATAAAATTATTATTATTATTATTAGTTGAATGACCTACCCCTTTGTTTGAGATTACAGCCTTAGAAATGTATGTGTGTGTATGAGTGTGTGTATGTGTATATATGCACATATATGTGTGTATGTGTGTGTGTTTGTGTAATGCTCAGAAAAGTTTTAAGTGATGTCAAAAAAAAAGAAAACCAAATAAACTTCTACAAGACAAAACGTCAGAAATTATCACAGAAATTTATAACCTGGCATTAATCAAACAAGACTTAATTGCTTTACACATCATAAATGATAAGAGCATTATTAGCACATATTCTAACACAGTTAACATTTCATGATAATTATGTATTGGAAAGGAATACATCAATATGCTTACTATAAGAATGCCAATGTATTCAAAGATAAGGCGTTTAGAAAATAATAGCACAAATTATTTATAGTGGTGGTCAGATGAAAATATTAATAAATATATACTCTTTCACTTAGATATGGGCTTATTGTTTAATCAAAGAATTTTTGTCCTATAACAGAATAAATGTCTTAAAGAAGGTGCCAATTCCCCAATCCTCTTTTGCTGAAACTATTGCCATATGTTAATTTCATTTTATGTCTCAATGGTGATTAACGCAACAGCAAAAGAAATTATACCAAGAGGTATAAATTCAATCTCATTCACTCACAGTTGAATGACTGTTTCACCCGAACATGTCATGAATCTTTTTAGCTCCCTAATCAACACATGCTATTGAGACAGATACTGTACCCATATGTTCAAAATCCAGTCCCATACTGAGCATTTGCTTTGCCTGTTAATAACTAGGAACCAGTTACCAGGCACTTACAGAACACTTGATCCTTACTAACTTGTGGCTGGCAGGTAGAGGGGAAGGATTAAACCAGAGTGTATGGCATCAGTAGTCAATATTGAAGTCCCCCTCCCCCCCCACACACATATTGATTGTCATGACAACACTCTGTGTGGTAGTTTGAATAAGAATGACTCCCCATAGGTGCATATATTTGAATGCTTGGTCTACAATTAGTGGAACTGTTTAGAAAGGATTAGGAGGTGTAATGTTGGTGAAGTTGTGGCCTTATTGGAAAATGTGTATCAGTCAAAGGTGGACCATGAGATTTCAAAAGTCCACACCAGCCCCGGGCTCATTTTTTTTTCTCTCTCTCTCTCTTTGTTTACTGTTTGTGTATAAGGTGTAATTTCTCAGCTACTGTTCAATGGCCATGCCTGACTGTCTGTCTGATATTCTTCCCACACAATGGTCATGAACTCACCCTCTAAAACTATAAGCAAGTCCCCAATTAAAATGTTTTATTTTATAAGTTGCTTTGGTCATGGTTTCTTTTCACAGCAGTAGAGTAGTAACTAAGACAGTTTGCATAATTTTCAACTCTCCCCTATGCCCCATCTCTCATCCTCACATTCCTGTGGAAAAAGCCACTTTAATACAAAGAGAATTTAGCTTTGCACTTCCCACACATTTAATGCTTTGATTCAGACACAAAATTCAGTTAATTTCAAAAATAAGGGAACTAACTGTCAAAGTTATAAGATAATTTGATTTCTTGTTTTAAATGAGGAAAACTTTACAAACATAACTGTCATGGAGTAGCAATAATATGTGCTAAGCACTTTACTAAAATATTTTAATTATTTTGTATTTTTGGATGAATAACATGAAAATTTCATTTATTGACAGTAAAAATGCTCATGAAGCCACAGTTTAATATGGTTCTTATCCTATGTTGAGTCATGTAATCCTCATAACAAGTTTGTGCAGTTATAATGTCAATTATATATGCAGGAAGTTAGAATGTTGTGAGGTTAAGGAACATGGTGTGTTTGGTATAAGGGAAGCTCGAGTTTAACATGGCACACTGGAATCCTTGACCCTATGCTATCCTGTTCCTTAATAAACCATGTGAAGCTGCCTTGAGTCATGGGGCTTCATCATCTGATCCCTTTCAGTGTCCAGTAAGATCCGTATTTTTCTTATTTTTAAAATTTTATTACTGAGAATTTTCTACATGCACACAATGTATTTTGATCCTATTTGTCCCCTCTTCCCCACTCTAACTTTTCTAAGTACTCACCCAACACATTTCCCTCCCAAATACATGTCTGTATTTCTCAAACCCACTGTAATAGATATAAGGCCATCTAGTGGAATAGGAACCCTATCGGGGGCCCTAATGACTTTCCCTCTCCCAAATGCCATCAAATTCCAATGGATCTAAAGTTACAGGCAGGTCTTTGTGAGCCCTTCCTACAACTATAGCATGAATTGTATTTATAAGTGATGCTGAAGACCTACAAAGGGGAGTAATACATGTCAAGACTAGAAGAGTTTTTCTTGGCATGATCTTAGACAAAATGCTCACATTTCTAAGAATTCCAATTCCAAATCTATGACCCAGGCATGTTCTGCAGAGACTGTGGATCTGCACAAAACATGTCTGTAGAAACTACATTACTGTGCAAACATAAAAATAAGATTGATGTTGAAAACGGCCACATAATATCTAAATTCACCCTTCTGAAACTGAGCCACACAATTGAAGAACTACAAACTTTCAGAGATGGAGTCTTAGGAAAAGATTAGCTGTGTTCCATGTTTTGAAGGAAACTTTAAAAAAGCTCAGGGCCCATAGGGAAATTTAGGACTTCAAGGACTCTGAGTATCATTTTCTGCCTTTGTAGCATAGTAATTAGAAAATGACATTTATCTTCTAGGGCCACATAAATATTTGTAGATGATTTCGCTGATTTTAAATGTGCTCATGTCAGATAAAAAGGAAATACAATTAATGTAATAGGACCATGTTGAAAATTTGATACTGTTCAAAATGACTGATATGGCTTATTTATATTTGTTCTAGGAAAAATTACTGTTTTTACAAATGTTGAATGATAGAAATGTTAGTAGATTCATTGATTTAGTCATTCAAACCAATGCAACAAGTACAATGATCAGTCAGTAAGTAAAATAGACAATAATTTGTAGACTTGTGACATGGAATGGTAAATCACAAAACCTATCTGTATAGAGTGCAGAGAAAGGGTTCTTAATCTGGAGGGCACTGTGAATAGTGAGTGCAGTAGGACCTTGACAAAAGGCAGAAATGAACCATTTAGGATGCAGACAATAAGTAGGCTGTGGATAATGTCAGGAATCTGCCCTTTATATGCTTCGATGGGTTAATGTGGGAAATGAGGTAATTACATTTGCATTTTCAAAACAATAATTTGCTATGTGGGTGAAAATCTACAATAATCATGACTAAAAATTAAAGGAGGCCAGGCTGGTTGTTTATTTATTAGACTAAGCACTTTAAATACTACCAAAATTTCATCAGGTGTTATGTTTATGAATTGTATATGCTTGCCTTAAACAAATGTTTTAAAAAGCAATAAAACAAACTCCATGGTGGAGTGTTTCCCTGGCACGTGTTTTATCCCTAGCACTTTCCTCTCAAATAAATAACTAGATGACAGATGACAATTGATGATAGATAGATAGATAGATAGATAGATAGATAGATAGATAGATACACAGATAGATGATAGATAAATTACAAAGGTCTAATTTCCCTTAAAATACTCAGAAAAAAAGACACACAGTCCTGAGCTGTGTAGTCTATTAGCCTCCTTTTCTTAGTGGTGGAATGGAAGAATGTAAAACCACACCTGTTTAACTTCTGTCTAATACCCAGACTCACACATGCCCTAGAATGGGGCTACACATCTGACTTAATTAAGATACTAGGAAGACAGAGGACACAGGTTATTAGCAGATGGAACATATCTTGGTGCCTCCTTTGTTACTTCCCCTGGCTTCTAAGTCTCCAACAGAGCAATTTATCACCATTGGAACAATCTAGAGAAGGTGCAAAGTTCTGTATCCTAGAGTATGTCTTAACTATAGCATGCAAGTTCTCTTTGTTAACAGATGTTTTTATCAACAATCACTTAAAACTCATTTATCCAAAAAAATCCATTTTTTTTTTGCTTCTGCAAGCACAGGCATTGACGTAGGACTCTCCAGCAACTGTTTCCTATGATATCTGAAATTCCATACGAAGTATGAATTTGTTTGTTTATTTGTTTGCTGTTCATCTTCCTCAACTACAATGTGAGTTTTATGCAGGAATGTCTAATTGTGCATAATGTTGCATTTCCAATGACTAGAACAGTATCTTGCTTGGAGTAACTGCTGTGCAGATGTGTTACGTTGGGTAAGAAAACTTATGAATGAACTCACATACTGTCTAGGTCCAGCTTTATCAGACAATATTTCAAAACCAGGTTTGCAAATTTCAGTAGACTATCTTTTCATCCATTCAAACATCCAGATTATGCACTATGCAGTGTCATCTTAAAATAAAACCTTTAAAAATGTGCACCTTTGATGCTTTAGCTAGTCAGCAAGAAGAGAGGAAAACACCTTCCAAGCAGCATCTAGTTACCACAATTAAAATGAATTATAATGAATTATACTCTTCTCAACAGACACCATTAATTCCAGAGAATATGGCTTTGTATATTCTTTAAAATCTCTAACTAAGTGTGTTTCTTTCCAACATGCACTAAAACTTGCTGTAAAATTGTGCATTGATTTAAGGGAATTCAGCAGAATGCTTGGGTCAGAAAAAAATAAAATTAATTATTCATGGCACTAGCAGCTTAAAAATGCAAAGTGGTTATCAGGAACATGCACAATTATAAGTAACACTGTAATTTTTTTAAATTTTGAAGCCCTAGCACAGTTAATTAATATTTTTAATATAAATAAAAATTTGTTCTTGGGAGATATAAAGTATATTTTGTTAACTATGTATTTTTCATGGAAATGTGTGTACACTGCTTATAGTTTTTAAACAAATAGTATTCATTTTTAATGAGTAGCTGCAAAGCTTCCAGGAAGCAATTGCAGTATCTAAAACATTAAATATTTCTCCTTACTTGAACACTAATTGGGTTTCTTTTCATAAAAACTTGAATGAGTGGGTTCAGTCTCAGTGACAGATGTGAAGCACACACATCTCTTACAACCTATCACAAAGTTTCTCAGCAGTCCCTTTCCTTGAGTAGATGTACTGTGGGATAATGCTCTTGCACACTGTAAATTTTGTCTCCCTTTTAATAAAATGCTAATTGGCCAGTAGCCAGGCAGGAAGTATAGGTGGGGCATCCAGACTAGGAGAATACTGGGAAGGGAAAAAATAGACATGTAGTCATCATCCAGAAGCAGAGGAGACAAGATGAGAATGCCTTACTGAGAAAAGGTACCAAGCTACACGGTTAAAGATAGATAAAAATTGGGGTTAATTTAAGTTTTAAGAGGACATTAGTAATAAGACTGAAAATAAGTCCAACAGTTTGTAATAATATAAGCCTCTGTGTGTTTATTTGGGACTGAATGACTGTGGGAGCAGGCAGTATCGAAACTTTTGTTTACATAGATGTCCTAAATTAACCTGGAAAACACTCACCCAGGAGCCTGAGAAAGGCTCCAAGCAAGACATTCTATCTATATGGAGTGAACCTGTCTCCATCTATAATATTTTCTGAATTGTTTGAAATATATTCCTCCAGTAAACAAGAAATAAAGCAACAAAACCCAAAATCTCTCAAAGTATCGTTTTTTTTTTATATACTATCTCCAGATTTTTTTGAAATAAAATGATGGAAAGGTCTTGGCTTCTAAAAACCAAGACAAGATCTTACAACCAGCTTAAGCTATGCACATACTTGATAAAGTTCAATATTTACTTATGTATGATTCTCTTGCAAAGGTAAGTTTTATGTATGTAAGAAAAAAAGCACAGTACAATACAGTTTTATGTGCTGTAAAAACGTTCCTGGAAAACAAAAAGAGCAATTTTTACTAATTACATAGATTAATAGGTAAACATTAGAACTCTTAGTGGCAACTGGGATGTGTACCTATCCTATCAAAAAGAAAGGAACATATCTATGCTTTGTTAAATAATGATGAGAGGAACTAATTAGGCACATCAAGATAGGAGCCAATTAAAATTGAAAACTGAGAAGAGCTCCAAAGACTCATAGTGACTCACTTATTACAGAGGCACAACACCAGTATGAGGGAACGTCAACAGCCAAATCACAGGACACTGTGTTTGCTTGTGTTGAAAGTAAAGCACAGTCTGAGTTTGATATGCTTTTTCTATTATACTATATTTTCTGCAAGAAAAACAATGTTAAGGTTCTGAATTATTTATTCTACATATAGTATGTAAAATAAACTTGAAGGGAAGAAGAGAAAACACCATTGAATATTCCAGGAATATTCCAGTAATACCAAGTCATAGTTCAGAGGAAAAAGTCATGATATTGTTCTTAAAATAAATAACATATTAGCAATAAATAATCTAATTCAATGTTAGAAAAAGGTTAAGTCTCTTGGGTGCTTTTTTTTTTTTGGTCACTTACGCAAAAATTAATGCAGAAGTTATTCAGAACAGAACACAGCATCTAACAGGCAGAATTTTTGCATGGCAATCTCCAAAACCAAATAGCTCCATGTTCGGAGAATGAATTGTGTTAATATTTTTTCTTGTAAGAATAGGATTCCAGAAAGTTTATAAGTCTTATAAAGATATGTTGACTTAAGCATTCCAGTAATACAAGATACATGAAGTTATTCAACCCCTGTAAAAACCTATCAACATTGTCCTGTCCAACACTTTTTTTTTTAAAGCCATTTCATTTTAGGTAGTCATTTCTACTATTTTATTATTCTAAATCATGTAAGGTTAAGAAACCAGTATGAAAACTGATCATCACTCAGAATGAAAAACTTTTTCTTTTTATCTCTTAAAGCATATTTACTTATAAGAGGGAATAATATATATAATAGATGGGGTTTCACAGAAAATATTCTGAACACTCCTCTATTCACTGGCCCTGTGAAACCTGAAATACATTTCTCACCCAATCCCTGCCCTGCAGGATAGCTGAACAAATGTCGTATTATTTATTTGAAGTGAATCCAATTTAATTCTGGTAGACCAAAAATCTGTTTCCACGGTTCTAAAACATGCCACTACCTCTAGGTACATTGTCATTGTCACATAAGTGGCTCAGTGTTATCACTGAAGAAAATACAATTTGATTGAAAAAAAAAAAGCAGTATAGTGTGGCTTTAGAAAAATGAAATGACCTCTTTGGTACACAATTTAGTGGGGGACTTGATAAAAGCAAGCAGATGTGGTCACCGTGGACAAAGTTTAAGGATAGATGTTTCATGTAACCTTTAAAAAGTAGGCAAAGTTTTGGATTTGGGATTTGTATTACAAATCACTCATTAAAATTTTAAGATACTTGTATAATTTTTATCAATCAAAAACTACAGATGAAATATGTAGATCTATCTATCTATTTTTATCAGTAATCTCTCTGTATATACCATCTATCAGTAATGTTTCTGTATTAGAGGGCAATTAAAAATTCAATTCTAAGATGAAAAATGGATATCCTATAATTAAAAATATTTTTCTTTCTTTCGTAGTGATTTTCTTTCCTTCATCGTGTATGCTCAACTGTTACCTTAACACACACATGTGACTAAAAATCATTTCAAAAATCATTTCAGAAGTTAAGATGTTTGTTTCCACTGATTATCAGTAACAGCTAATCTGTATAATAGTAAAACAAGTTATTTAATCACTGTTATTGCTTGCTGAAAATTTTAGCGATTTAAAATATCTACTCTTAAATAAAGACAGTACTCTTAGATTTAATGCAGTATCTCTTCAAATGAATCAAGCGATCACTAATTGAATAGGTTCTTTACGTTTCTATACCACTACTGTCCTTGAGCTTGTAATAGTTCTGAAAGATTTCTCATTGATAATTAATGAGTACTGAACCTTTTTTTCTTTGTATTAATTAATTTAATAAAATGCAACCAAACATCTTTGAATTTGTTTCTTAAAATTAAAGAATTATTTGCATATTTAAATTTTGTTATAAACAGGAGAAATTATTTAAATTCCATTAAAATAATGATTGTCATTGTTTCTTTTTTGAAAAGACATGCAAGTTTTTCTAGGAATTTTCACTACTTATAACAATAATACAGGCTTAGTAAAACAAATACAAAACTAACTCAAATTGTATTTACACAAACACTTCCAGCTCAGATAACACACTTGCATACTCTCTTAGCCACTATTTAATGTAAAGGAAATACTTTACTAATAATCTTACATTTATTTTTTTCCTGTTTTAGATTTGTCATCAGTTGAACAACAACAGATTCAAAGCGAAGTGCAAACAAAGGCTATCCAGCATCATGACCAAGCAAGAGTCTGTCTAAAGTCACAAGTCTTTATCCAAAGAGCTGATTGCTATGTCATCAACAGTAGCATACATCTAAAAAAAGTACAGATAACAACATGATGATCTTCAAAGTCAACATTCCTACTAAAATTAATGTCATGAGGGTAGTGACATCTGCCAATGTCCTCATGCCCAGAGAACAATCTGTCCTTGAAGATAGTTAGAAATAAATATGTAATAGAGCATGTCCTATGAGACAGCTCACTTTTTTGCCTGATGCAAATAAATAAAATCCAAATGAGATAAAATGGCTTTGTATTATTTTAAAATATGCAATATAACACTGTACCCCATTTATGAATTTATATTTTAATATTTGGTCAATTTCCTTCTTCTCCTGATTAAGTACTTATTTTTCTCTTTCTTATTTATGAATTTATATTTTAATATTTGGTCAATTTCCTTCTTCTCCTGATTAAGTACTTATTTTTCTCTTTCTTATTCATTCATACCATTCCATCTTATTCAAAGTAAAAAAATCATCACACTTTTTCCCCTCTGAAACACATCTCAATGACATTATACAGTACTAATACACACAAAACTTATTTTCTAGTGTTCTCTTTCCAAATCTGATAATCTCTTTGAAATGCCTGATCCAAAAGCTACTTTTAAAATGATTGTTATTAGTTTCTCATTTAAAATACAGTTTTCTGGATAAATAAAGTTCATATATTTGAAAACCGTTATGTGATAACTATGGAAGACATTCATTATTAAGAGCAAAATGAAGCCACCAATCTTGAACCACAAAAGAACCTGCAAAATTCTTAAAGAATTAACAACTGAATTATGTGCAAAACCTACATGTATCAATAAGGTTCTCATATCACTCAATAGCATTTCAGCAGCATCAATAGTATTTAGTAAGTCTTTATCGCGGCTCTCTGATGTAATGTCAATGATGAAATCAGCACATTATCTAGGCAACCAGTAAGAATTTTACCATTGAATTTATAAGTTTGCCAACTCTACCAATATCACATTTAATGATTCTGTTTTCAAAGGTTGCAGACACAGAATTTAGCAATAAACTCATTAGTGTGAATTCCGTTAAATTACATTATTAATTAATTACACACCATACAAAATATCTTGATCCTCAGACAACTCAGTGAGCACTTTCTTCACAAATGGAAAACAAACCCATCATTCATCATGGAATCTATGCACCTAACCCCTTTTATTTTGAGGAAGGGTTAAGCTTAATTAAACAAAGCCTTACAAATATGCCATTTATTTATTTGTTTGTTACCTTAAAATTATAGTTTCTCCATAATTAGCAAATCCTCCCTCTACCAGTATGTGCTAAACCAAGGCTATCGACTCAAATTAGCAACTACCAAACCAATACAGAGCCTTTTTCTGTCTACAAACTTCTATGAAACAACATCCACATAGCTCATATTCTTAGACGATGGATCATATACAACAGCTTCCAAGAAAGGCGAGCACACAACATCAGAAAGAGAATCCTGTTTGGAAAAGATACATGCTCAGAAAAGGCCTCTTTGATGAGGATAGATCCGGAAGGAAAGGGTGACATGCAGGAGCTCACCTGGCTGACAGGCTCTTTTGTGGGGGGCTTTCCTCTTCTTGCAGTGCTGGTAGCCAGGGTTGTGGTGGTCTCCATGATTGAGGTGGACATCTCTGACTGCATGGCAGTGGCTGTCGACTCAGTTGTCATAGAGGAAGGCACTTCACCAACCAGCCTCACATTCCCAACTATGGCGATGTTGGCATCATTCTCTGCTGCCATATTCAGAACTTTCAAGCCATTGTAGTAAAGCCCAGAGAGCTGGCCCTGGAAGGGCTGGCC
Organism: Microtus oregoni; assembly: GCF_018167655.1. Classification (NCBI taxonomy): domain Eukaryota; kingdom Metazoa; phylum Chordata; class Mammalia; order Rodentia; family Cricetidae; genus Microtus; species Microtus oregoni. The sequence goes on along the minus strand of NW_024543093.1, from coordinate 18,510,214 downwards.
CTGCTCTTTCCCGCCAATTATTATGGTTGCTTGGCTATTGAAGATTGTGAGCTGACGCCCTGTAAAAATAATATTACATACATGCAAAAATGTTGATTGTGAACTCTACATTCTACAAAGGATGATAAAACAGATCTTTTATGGGGTGGATAATGAGAGCAATAAACTATAAGAGAGGCAATTGACTCATAATTCATTGCTTAGAAATGAGGTGTCCATGAAATGCATAATTACTGGCAAATACTTATAAATTTTCAACATATTATAAATGTTGTGCTTTTGCTAAAAGACCAATCAAACATATATTACAAATCAGATTTTAGTGAATCCCCTTTTCCTTTGCCTCAATAACTTGCTGTTGGTGTCTCAAATTCAAAGTGTTAAATTTAAAAAGTATGATATATCTAACATTTCAAATATTTGTTAACCTAAAATCACCTCTGAAACTAATCTGTAGGAGCTAAAGTCTAATTTTAAATTTTATCATAAAAAATTCATAATTAACATAGTGCCCATACAACTCTACATGCTATTCTTTAGAAAAGTTTATTTTTTGGAAGGCAATAATCCATTGTTATTTCAATTATTCTATTTTTCGACAATCACACTGAAAGGAAATGAATAGTTTACATTGAGTTTTTCAGAGTCAAAAAAGTTTCAAAAATCTTTTTCTGATTGGCTTTCAGCAAGTCTATTAAAACAAAACAAAATAAAATGAAAAAAAAAAAACAAGAACAAAACCAAAAAACAATAGCTTCAGATGTAAAAAGTGGCTTCAGGAATGATACACAAATCGATGGAGAAATTATGGCACATTTCCATCAACAATCCTAGCAACAGTACCATTATCATCAAATGGAGCTCCAGGGGAGCAGAGTGCCCTCCACTCAAAAGCATGCACACGAATTTAAGTTCCGTTTTAATTAGGGCTTGTTCCCAAATGGTCTCAGAAGCTTCCAAACGTTAAAGGGACTTCAGTTTTGACTGGCAATCCATATTGCCCACTATTTAAGATTCCTACAGTTTAAACAAAGAGTTTGTTTTTTTTTTTCAGGACCATGATAAAGATATCCGAACTACATATGTTTTAGTTAATAATTTAGAGGCTGGAACATGGACATAATCTATAAATGATTTATCATTTTTGGTTAATGCTTTTCTGAGTACCTTCATAGATTGAGTTAGTGGATTATATTTAACAGTCCCTTTAACCTTAAGTTAACTGGGTAAGATTATTAAACCGTTTGTGCTTCTAAAAATGTATAGAAATTATTATACAAGGTATGCAAATATTACTATCTACATTTTACTGTTTTAAATTTGTTTTTAATTTAGTTTTACGGAAAATTTATTTTTATGTTTATTAGTGTTACAATGAAGTACTACTTGGTTATGTTCAAATTATTTTTTTATTTGAAGTTTTAATCAATGTTTTTACCTTTGTCGAGTAGCCATTCATCAACTACTCGACCAAGTCGATATGGAATTCGCTGTCTAGCAATCGCCAGGCGCTCGTTATCATTGTTTCCTTTAAAGTTTAAAGAGACATTTCATTGGTTAAAATCTGTAAGGTCAAAGGTTAAAAGTTAATACTTAAAGCTCGAGCTATACAGTTGCCACATGATTTTTTGAAATTTGGAATTTTAAAAAGTTCTACCTAGAACATTTCATGTTTCAGACTTATCATTCATTCATTTATTTTATTTTAGCAAACAAAATTATTCCTATGTTAATTGAAAATTAGAAATCTGCATTTGAGCTAGGTTATTAAACTTATGTTATAGACAGACCCGAACAACCAATTTAAACAGCATATAATCGCTTTACAAAAAAATGACCCTTGGCCTCAGGGTTTTGTCTTTTTGATGTTTCTTATTAACTAGTTAAACATGTTCAGCTACAACAGGTTTAAGTTTACAAAATACATTCAAGCTCTTATTCCAGATTGGAAATTTATGAACACCAAACTTAACACCGTCTTTATCACACTGAAGCATTTCAAATAGGCCTAGCAGACTTTATTTCCTATTAAGACCACATATTCCCTTATCAATTCATTTAAGAAAACCACAAAGTCCAAACGGTTCTTGTGTATTCTACCAAAATAGATTTACCAATCACTTGTGCATCGTAACAGATTACATCTCATCTCATCAAACATGAGTTAGGAAAGGCTTTGCAAAAGTGACATTTATTTGAGTGTCCTAAAGTTTAACATGCTGAAGCATATAGCATTTGAAGAAAGTATGTTTAAATCCTTGAATGCTCAAATACCTGCTTACTTATTAAAAGTATTTAAAAATACTTTTTTAAGAAAGGTGTGAGAACTTAAGGTCCAAATGAAGCTGTAAACAGTGGCTCTTGGCTACAGATCGGAACTAAATGAGAGTCTTGCTTCACTGACTAGAAAACACTAGCTGCTAGGAACCCTGTTCACATTGACCTTGAATCAAGCTTGCAAATGGACAGTGTTTTTTTTTTTTTTTTTTGATCTATAAAGCACTTAAAAAGAGTCTGTGCTGTTGTCGGTGCTCAATAGTGTATTTTGAAAGAAGAGCTTTTCTATTTCATGAAAATTAGGTAGAATAGAAGTTGGAGGCAAGGCATTTTGGCAGTAGTTTGAGTAAGGATTAAGAGTTGAAATATAGTGTTACCTATGTAAGATGCCTGAGGTGTTTTGCAAAAGAAGAAAACAGATACACCCTTCCCTCAGATTTATAAGTATTTATAAGGGACTTTCACTTTCTATATGCCAATGTTGTAATGTATTATACTTACCATAATAAACCTAGCCTATCATAGTGCATACACCTTTAGAGAAAGAGGAAAAACCTGTCATATAGACCATCTCAATGAACCCATTACTCAAATGTCAGTGTGACTGAAACTATTTCACACATCAATGTTCAATTTAAAATGAAATCAAGGTTGAGACAAATATATATTTGATTAAATCTTTGAGCTGTATTTCTCTAGACTACATAAAAATTTAAATAATGTAAAGTTGTATTTCATGGTATAGAAATGAATTTTTGGAAAACTGATAATTTTTTAAAGTGATATAAATAGAATAAATTCCAACTCTCTACTTAAGAAATGTATTCACAGCTTGTGTGTGTATATAAGTATACTTTAGAAATACGCAAAAGTTTGCTGTTTCCTATGCTAGAGCAATTCCTGTAAATGTGACTATTGAGGAACTATGTGATTTTCTATAATGATTATGTTTTTATATGCCTAAATTGAAAGGTAACTACAAAATATTTTTCAAAAACATATATCCTTTTCTCTGTGGACTTCCTTATTAGCTTATATACTCACAGCAGTGTTTAGTGGCATAACTTTCCTCACAGCTCTCTGATTTCCACAGTTCCTTAAGTTGATTTTCATGCTCGAGCTTTCCCATTGTCTGTGCTGACCCATATCTCCTCAGACATCATCGAAAATTAGTCTGTACATCCCTTCTACTCATTTACCTTGACTGTCTTTAACATTTTTCTGCATCTCTCTGCAATAAATCTAACTTATTCTCCACACACCAGCTAATACAAACATACCACAAAACCTTTATTATTGCCTGTAGGACACGATCTTCCCCCTTTAGTGACTTTATCTGTGCACTCTCAGGTCTACACTCCTTCCACTGCTTCATTCAAGCTCCATCTTATGGCCCTCACTCTCTTGCCCCACTCGTTAGAATTGTATGAGGCCCTCAAATCTCCTAAAGCTATCCCTTCTTCCCTCTGGACTTTTTCACCTGTAGCTTCTTCATTTGAGATACTCTTCCTTTCTACCTCATTCACATCTTTTCTAGTCAAACATCACTCATTAATGGAAGTTTCTTGGCAAAAGCGTTGCTTGTTCAGAAGGCATGCAATGATATGTTCAAGCCAGAATATATGTCTACATTCTTCACAGCTCCTGAAATACATGCCTTATGAACAGGCATTGACATTAAAAGTCACTTATTCAATTAATAGTTTTCATTGTAACTCTGAAGCAGCAAGAAGTCGAATACTTTATGTAGTGTTTACTGAGATGCCAGTGTTTTCACAATACCCATCACACAAAATTCTATCCTACATATACTTCCTGTTGCAATGCTTTTCAATCAAAGAAGCGGTATTATAAAAGTTTGGAGTTATTTTATTCTGTTTGTTTTGTTTTTCAGAATTAGCTATGTGTCGAGTATTTTTGACGAGAAGAGAGTATCTCCACCATCTATTTCTGTTAACATCACTGAGAACACTTGTGGAGGTCGGAGTGCACCTATTAGCATTAGTACCCTCCATCTGCGATGTTGGATCAAACAGAGACCAATAGTTTGCCTCTGTCTCCTTCTCTGACAAGCCATCATGATCTGGATCCAGGAGCGAATGATGAACAGAAACATCTGTTCACTGAAAAAAAGAATGGAACTCCTTGTTTTGACTGTACACTAGGATTTTCACATGAATAGATGGACTGATCACTTATATTCCCTCTAAAATGTATGTGTTGTAGTCTAGTGGCTCCAAATCCACAATCCATCTCCCTCATCCATCCACATTCTAGGTTTACCTGAGTGCATTACTATGGGCAGTCATGCCCTCATCTTTTAATTATTCATCAAGAAGCTTTATTTCTCAATGTGTTAGTGTTTGGAGATGAGTGAGTCAGATTACTGCCCTTCAACACCTAAACTGTATACCCTTTTCCTGTGCTAAGACACAGTAAGATGATGGTCATCGTGACCCCAAACGTACACTCTACCAGATACTAAATCTTCCAGTGCTGATCTTGAATTGCTGAGCCTCCTCAACTGTAAAAAGATCCTTCTTGCTGTGTACAAGACAACCTACTTGTGGATGTTGTTACAGTAGCTCAGATTGACTTAGATACTATGTAACTTGTATCACATAATTTGTATTACCGTTGAAGAAAAAAACAGAGAATAGCAATACTGCAAAGAAAACAATGTCAATGAAAATATAACAATAGAGAAAAGGAGACAAAAATATTTTTGTTTATATTGTAAGCTTACTTCATGAGTTTTTAACATTGTGCAGGGAAACGTAAAGAGTTCTGAAAACTATATATACTTAAAGAGCCATCTGGGAGATAACTTATTTCTTTTGATTTTAAGAGAGAATGCAACACTTGGCTATGCCTGGGTCCAGAAGGAAAATCAAACTTTAACATAGTTTCCAAATTGCTTTAAGTTTAAAAGCAACATTGTTGCATAATTTTCACTAAATGCTACATGTGTTGTTATGTGATAAAGCAATACATAATTTCACTGGTACTATTCCTAATAAAGGGATTGTGAACATCAATGACATCAATGAAGGAACAGAAACGAGAAAAAAGTAGCCATTATAGTGAAAATATTGCCATATACTTCACTTTATTTCTTACATCTCTGAAAATGTGTTATGTATCAAATACACATATCAATTGACTTCTTACCTACTTATGTAATATCCACTAGCTGCTTAATTTTTAACCTCTAGACATTTGGTTCCTTTTCCAATTTCTGTTACCTAAGAGCCAGTCTGTTCTGAACACACACACACACACACACACACACACACACAAACACGTGCGCGCGCGCCGCGAGCCTGGCAAATTTATTTCTTCTTTAAAGGTTAGCTTACATATCTCAGGGAAGCATTTCCTGTGCTACACATCCCTTTACCAAATCACTGTAAATCTAATATGCAGTCTTGCAGCATTTCATAGAAATATCTGGAAACATAATGAATAAATTCCTACAATGGATTCTGTACTTTGTAGGGTCCTTGGGACAAGGGCCATGTTTATGTTGTCTACATGTTTTATTCTTAACACAGTGCTGGTCAGATTGTGATTGGTAAGAAATTCCTAGGTTTATTCTAAATCCTCTCCAAGTATGTATTGTATGTTAACGCAACGGTATTTGCTGTTCAAGAATCATAGAGTTGGTGCTTATCAGCATGTGCAAGTCATATGTTCTATCACACACACACACACATGCACACACATACTCACAAAGTCACACATGACTCATAAAGCAGATATTAGTGCTAATTAATTCTATACATGTACTAGGACTTAGCTGTCTGCTCTTATTTAAATGCCATTGAAGTAAGAATGGGCAAGTAAAACTCTAAAAATAAAGTATTTTATGTTTTATCCATTATTTGTGACTGAAAAAGCATGGGATAAAACCAGACTCTCTGAACATGGCGGACAATGAGGGCTGATGAGAAGCCAAGGACAATGGCAAGGGGTTTTGATCCTATTGCATGTACTGGCTTTGTGGAAGCCTAGCCAGTTTGGATTCTCACCTTCCTAGACCTGGATGGAGTGGGGAGGACCTTGGACTGCTCACAGGGCAGGGAACCCTGACTGCTCTTTGGACTAGAGAGGGAGGAGGAGAGAAGTGGGGGGAGGGGGAGGGAAATGGGAGGCTGGGAGGAGGCGGAAATTTTTTCAATAAAAAAAGAAATCAAAGAATAATTAGGAAATCAGAGAATAATGTATTGAATAGACTGTATGCTTTATGAATTGTTCTATTAGTCCATAGATTCTTTAGGCAATTCTGACAATGAGCCTAGACTTTAAGAACCTTTTATTCCACAGATAGAAAAATTGCGGTTCCAGCAGATGATGTGATTTGTATGACATCATGGATAATTAGTTGTATATGACTTCAAAGCTATTCCACTGCACAGCTGAGGATGGCAACACTGGCTTTTATCAGTCTAAATCCATAAAAGTTCAGTATCTTCTCAAAGTACTTTCTTATATAATAAAAAAATGTCATGGTCTTGTCTATTAAGTGTCTATCTATATACTTTGGAGTGAGATTATTCTCTTGGGCGCATGAGAGCTGCAATCTTCCAAAAATCTTTGTGGATTCACAGGGAAGCTAATATAACCATTTCCATTTTATAGATTAGTATATAAAAGCAGAGGTATAGTACAGTATCCAAAAACATGTTATAGCTGAGAACCCAGCAAAGAACAGAATTTAAATTTCTTCATTTTATAATGAAGCTTTGCCATGCGTAACCACTGAGGCATCAGATGTTACCAGCATTTCTTGTCTTCACACCAAACCTGGAAGTCAAGCCCCAATCATGACTATCTAGCAAATCTACTATCCTATTTATTCTGACCCATTCCAGAGACAAGTTGGAAAAAAAAAGAGGATCTAAGCTGTGCATCAGAAGACAATGCATTTCATCACCTGTTGAGAGGAGGGACAGAAGTTTGAAGCACATCATTACTGATTTTATTTGAACTTCATATTTGTTCCTTTCCTCTTCATTCTTATCTCTTATGCATTATTATTTTCTCTATTCATTTTTCAAGTTCTGTTTTCACATTGCTTCATAACCTAAAGCATGTAGTGAAGCATCTATCCTTTTCAGATATACCTCATTGTCCAAAGAGAGAGAACATTTTTTTCTTCTCTGGATTCTAGACAAAAATCCTGTTTATTTTTATTTTTTTGAAAGCTTTCTAAATGCAAGCTTAGCAACCTGACTCTACTATTTAGTTCATAAGCACTGTCAGAAATCTGAGTGTGCGGAGTCAAGTATATGTCACAGGAGTCCTTCCCTAGGGCCACATACACTCTGGGAACACAATGGACAAAAACAACTGGTATACATCACCATCCCAGATCAGAGACAGTGTGCCACAAGCATATAATTTGTCACATGAAGAATGCAGAAATTCAGAGACAGTGATGGATTAGAACAAAGAAGCTGTGCTTTAATACAAAGTGTTTCCACATTGATCATAAACTAAATTTCAGTGAAATAATAACTGGATAAAATGTGCTGATAAAGAAGAGGGTTTGTAATTGATAACTTCTTTTATATTTACAACAACTTCAAATTACAAAAAAATCTTAAATAAATATACTTTTCAAAATAAGTGATGTCTTAGGTGATTAGTGACATGATTAAATATAAATGTTACTAGACTTACATAGGTAGTATGCACAATAACAAACACTAAGTGAAATATGATACAAATTAGTAATCTTTTAAAAGCAATATATAGATACAACATATATTTACAAGAATATTGTTTAAAATGTCTACTGAGAACTCAAGAACAATGGCAGTGGGTTTTTGATCCTACTGCAGTACTGGCTTTGTGGGAGCCTAGGCAGTTTGGATGCTCACCTTACTAGACCTGGATGGAGGTGGGTGGTCCTTGGACTTCCCACAGGGCAGGGAACCCTGATAGCTCTATGGGCTGACTAGGGAGGGGAACTTGAATGGGGGAGGGGGAAGGAAATGGGAGGTGGTGGCGGGGAAGAGACAGAAATCTTTAATAAATAATAAACAGAGAAAAAAAAGAATAAAATGTCAATGGTTTATTAAATACCACATTTATAAATATTTTAATTTTCCTCACACTGCTGGCCTGCAGAAACTTACAAACATCTTCTGTCAATTAAATACAGTTTCTGCTATGTCCCAAGGTCCCTGTCAGGCAGCTCACTTAGTGTACAGGGCAGACACCAACAAGGGAGTTGCTCTCTTATGACTAGTGCTTCAGATGGCATTGCAGCTCCTCTGAGAAACAGCGAATTCAGGCACTTAGGCTGCATATTGATGACATTTTCCTGTAAATGGCTGTGATGTGGTCACAGAAGGCCACGGGCTGACTACTACAGGATTCAGTGGTGTGTTAGGGAAGAAACCAACAAACAGTGCAAGCCTAACTGACATTGAAACTTTCCCTACTTTGTGTCCCTCTTTCCTAGAGATCACCATTGAGAGAGGCAGTTTTCCTTCTCACACAAATTTTAGAATAACATGCTCCTACTAGTTGTATACATTCAAAGCATTTTTTAAAGTTATTGTCCCATTAGATTAATTAGAAATGAAGACAGTCTTGTGCATTTTCTCACTGTCTGTGTGGAATAATTTCTTCTCTAAGCTCTCGTACAACATTTGTTTACCAATGCAAAGAGACAGGATATCGTGTTAACAAATCAGCAGCAAGAAGTGAAAGCAGCAGGGAAAAGCAGATGTCTACCTAGGTAAATTAAAGGTCATACTATGTTGCAACAAATGCTAAAGATGCCCTTTGTGCTAGTTGTGCAGAATTTAAGATAAAAAGAGTGTTAACAGCAACAACAGAAGGGCCACAAACAGACAAAATGATGACCAAAATAAAAGAAATGTGTGCAGGGAATGTCATTATGAATGTCTTATGAATGTCATTTTGCCATTTTCTAGTTATAAAAAGCCTGAGCATTTCCTAAACCATAATGCTTTAACATATAAGTTTTTCCACCCCGATAAGAACTTAATCAAAATACATTCTCTAAAGCATCTTCTCCAATATCTCCTTTATAAAGGCCAAGAGAATGGTGCGGTGCAGCTAGAATTTCTATAACTCTCACAATACCTTTCTCCTGTTTTTCTGAAAATTCAGATAGTTTCTTTGGAGGAAGAAAGTAGAGAATGCTTTGTCTATGGTGTGATATATCTGAGTGTGACATTGAGATTTCTCAGTTTTCTAGTGGAGAAAAATGAACCTTGTTGGTAAGAAATTCTAATCTCATTTTTAATGGACTCAAATCTACTTTTTCCTTGTAATTGGAATGCAGAATTTTATCTCAGTTGGAAAGATGAGCTTTGTCAACGATGCACAAATGATTTAATGTAAAATGTGTTGGCTTAATAAAAGACAGGCAATTATATTACTGCCAGTACCTTTCAGTTTTATAAAGGGCAAAAATCTCTTGAATAAGATATTTTAAAATTTTTGTACGTGAATCCTCTGAAGATAGAGTTAAGATTCCAAAATATTTTCCCACCAATCAGCAACAAGAAATACACCATAAATGTATGGGTATGCATAACTTGGCTGTAACCAACAAATTTCCAATTGAGTTTAAGGCTCACCCACCAAGAGGGAAGTCACATAAGGAAACCTAGTTAACTACCCAGAGCTAGAGAAGTCATGGATGTTGGGGGAGAAGACACAATCACCACATTACAAAATCAGTATAATCTGACTACCTTCTAAATAGTCATCCTTACACAGGAAGTTTGTTGTAAGAGTGTGTTTTCTAGAAATGTCAGAGAAACTCCACCCATAAAGTCTCATCAACATGGCTGCCTAAACAAGGCATGAACAAGGATGGTACTAATAATAATATGAATAATGGAGAGGAAAAATATCCTGAAGTTTCAACTCTAGACAAAAATACAGGCAACGAAATAACACTGAGAGCAGGATAATAGTCTTTTCTGATTGGTTATCCAATACTAGGTTGTGAACCCTGAAATAATTTTCTTACATGGAATACACAGTTTGTATTTACATATTTAGGAATATATTTTCACCATACAAAAATTGTATTTACATTTCTTGGAGGCTAAGTACCAAATGTGGTCAGCATCAGTGTAGAGTGAGAACTCCTGATGGATGACACTTGGGCTTTCAACCTTGTTCGTATGCCTTTGAGCTTCATTTTCACACGTGTAAAGTAAATATTTGCAAGGGTATAGATGTAAGTATGTGGATCTCCTACTCAGTGCCTAACATGTAGCTGCTATTTTGTGAAGGCATTATTATCTGGCATGGTTTGTCTTACATATAATGTCAAGAAAGTATAATTTATGGAAAGTATCTTTCACTACCAGTTCCCAGAAAGGAATTTGAGTTAGGTGTTACTAAGAATGAAAAGCAAATTGATGTTTCTTTCCTAGTATTAATAAAGGCATGAGTGCTGGACTTATTATTAGTCATGTCTACAACCCTTTAGTGATGTTGATCAGAATCACCTCATTTCCTCCAAGCAGTATTACCTTCATCCTAGCAGTTTGTGGATTGCTGAAGACAGCAAATATGGACAATAGAAAAGACATCATTAATTGGTGAAGGGCACATAAAAAGAACAAGTCTGAATACATGGAGCCAAGAGAAGTTGGAATGGTGAGAAGCATGGTTCTTTCAAGCCAGAAACATGGTGGCCAATGCTTCTCCTGAGATAAGTTTGGGCTTCAGTACGGTGTGAAGGGACATTTTAGTCTGTCCTTAGATGCTTCAGAGAACTTTTCTCCAAATGGCATATTGAAATTTCAGTCACCATCCCATAAGACTGTGGCAGTGAAGGACACAGATATTTAAAAGGAACTAAATACTGTATGGCCTAGGGGATGGCAGTCAGTTATGTGTAGAATGAGGTTGATGAACAGGATATTCTCACAGGTGGCCTCAAAGGTTTTATTTAGGTAGAAAAGCCATAAAGAGAAGCCTTTGGTCATCTTAGTAAATCACGTTATCTTGGCTTCTTGTGGGGAATTAATCTTAGCACCTTTAAAGTGAAATGCCAGAAACATTTCTTACGTGGTAATACCTTTACAAGGGAATGGGGTCTTTGATTTGGCATGCTTTCCTTTTCCTCTTTTGAAAACTACCTTCAGTACATTGAAATTTTTATGAAGAATTACAGCTGTCATCTGTGGGGCCATTACATTTCCCTGATCCATTTGATAGTCAAACTTGTCTTTTCACACACACACACACACACACACACACACACACGCACAGTCACTACCCAGACTATGTGTGTGTGTGTATATATACAGTGGATTCTTTACATTCCTTCACCCACTGAAACTGTCAAGGCTCTGACAGTCATTTTAAGAGAAGAAAGAAAGCATATATTAGAAGGAAGAAAGTCTCAGATTTATAAAAGTGGTTAAGAGGCTTGGGGAGGGACACTGTGAAATCAGAGAGCACATTTAACTTTTTTCCTTGGACATTATTAACACAGAAAGCATGGGCAAGTAGAAGAGCTCAGGAGGAAATCGATGAGAGCAAAGTCAATAACTACTGTTTGGAACCTCTTGTTCAAAATTTATCAAAATGGAGCATTTCTTGAATTTTTGCACTACTGTGTTGGTAGAAACTGCTTTGGGGGAGCTGTTTCTTGCAGAGAGTGGTCTCGTGAAGTCGTCCATTACTGAACTTGAAGACCTGAAGATGGCTGCTGTATTTCCCATAAAGGGGATGATCACCAATTAAAGGAACCAAATGTCTCCCCCTCCCCAATGCAGTAAGGACAGTATGAATTTCTCTATTGCCCTCAATATCATTCCTTAAAATGGAACTACTTGTGACTCTTCATGGAGATCTATGGGGAAATTTAGTGTGTGTGGTGGGGGGAGTACATTTACAAAATAAATTAAAAAGTATGTGCTTGTGCCCTGGGAATGGGAAAACTGAAGTTGGTACACACACACACACACACACACACACACACACACGTTTTACTCTCTTGTACATCAATAGTTAGGCTGTATTGCGTTTATATGCAGGATAAGCTTGAGCATCATGTGATGTAGCTAATGAACACTGCTTCTAAAAGTGGACTTGAGTGAAAATCAATGCAGATAAAGGCTTCTTCACAAGCATGCATCAAGTACTTAGAGACTGTTATTGTGTGAATTGTGGAACCCTGAAATTCATTCAGCAAACCTATATCTCACAGTATATCAGAAGGTGATTATGTTTGTGTTTCGACAGCTAAGTGCATTTGTTATTCTTACAGAAGACCTGGGTTTGGTCCCCATCAGCCATTTGTCAGCTCACAACTATCTGTCATTCTAGTTACTAGGACTCTGATACACTCATCTGACCTTTGCAGGTACTACATACACAAGGTGCACATACATACCTGCAGGCAAAACACTCATACACATAAAATAAAAATAAACAAATCATTTTAAAAAATAGCCGTGAAGGGTTCAAATCACACACATAAGTAAGAGATTATTAAACAAAACATTTGTGTGAAACCTAAGTGAGTGATGATTTGACTTATAAGAAAATATTTGGATACTCAAGGACACACGAAGGATGTTCATGCACAGAAGAAAGACCAGCTTTGAAGTGAAGAAACAAATCAGAAAAAAACAGCCTTGAAGTCAGCTTAGTCTTGAGGCCTCTGACTACAAAACAGTGAAAATCTAAAAGCTGCTGTTTAAGCCACAGTCTGTGGTACTATGCAATGGTATATTTAACAAATAATTAGAAATTATTTTGTCACTTCAAGATCATATAGTAAGCTTACTCACAGATAGCGGATATTACCCCATGACAGTGTTTTGTTGTTAACTGAAAAAATATCTGAGATCTGAGTTCTGTTTGAGATCTTCAGTGCAGAGAACAATGACAAATTTACTTGATGATGTTACACTAACAACTGGCATCTTGTATGTCCACATGAAAAAGCAAGGAACTATGTTATTCTCAATACCATGCTTATTTAAATTACTAACTTTATTTTTTATTACCTTTATTTAAGTATTTTTTTTACATTTATTTTACATATAAATCAATTTTCCCTCCTTCCTCTCCTTCCATCCCCATATTAAAAGCACACTCTATTCTCTTCTGGTTTGTGGCAAATCATGGGAGCCACCACCGAAGTTGTAGTAGTTGGTATCACTACAAAAGAAAGTTTAAAATCCACAGTTTTTGCATTACTAATAAAATAACCATAAAGGTATTTCTGAGTGACATGTGTAGGTGCAGACATGTGCAGCTCCATTGCATACATGGAGGACTTTTTGCAAAAGGAACTACCTCATCATTCTGTGGCATTTCTGGCTCTTCCTTGACTTCCTTTGCGGCTGCTGGTAGTTGCACTCACATAGGTGGGTGTGGTTTGATTTGAAAGTTTGCCTTAGAGGAAGTTTCCCAATCTATGTACCACATCTCAGTGCAAACCAATCAGAACAGCACTGAGTAAACAAATCCTTACATCCACTGACAATTAAATGAGGAGAGATTCTCTCGCAGAAATATGCTTACGCTCTCCTCAATTTGGTAAAGGCTTAAGAATCAGAAAATGCTTATTGTGCCAATTTCCAAAGGCCTAGGAACAAATTCCAAGACCCGAAGATTGACCTGTTTGTTAATACTAATTTCATTTCTCATATCCCGCCTAGAGAAGTTTGTATAAATAAATATCAAAAAATGATAGTAAATACTCACAATTAGTTTGGGAGGCATACCAGATCCTGACGGGTACACAGCTCAGTGAAGCTGCAACAGGGTGACAGCCACTCTGACACTTATCAAGGATAATGAAGGAGTGGCCAAGGGATAGATATCCAGCTAGTCTGCTGGTGACTAAAAGAGAGACGAGCTTTCCAAAAATCGTTTATGGTTTCAAACATTTATATGGAACTTCACCACTTTGATCTAACTATGCAAGCAGATTTGAAACTACATTTGGGTCTTTCCTTTACTTAGAAGACAACTGAGAGAAGGCAGCTACAAGCCCTGCATTTGTGTTCTGATCTGCTTTGATGTTCCTGGAGCCTTCATTCTCAGGAACAATTAAACCATCATTTTCAACAATAGTGTCTTTCTAACTCCATTGTCCAGGCCATAGTCCAACTACTATGTCATCTCCTACCTTACTCTAAGACATGCTTTCTGAATCCTCTAGCCTACTCTCTATACCGTATATTTGAAATGAAGTGTGTGCTCCAAAGAACTGCAAGTTCTAAAACAGTAGATTGTTTTTGATTCCTTCTGTAATCCTGCATACCTTTCAGAATATGACAGTTCTTATATAATATCTTTGAATAATTATTTAACTAAGTATAATAACATCATTCGCCCCATCCCTTTCCTTTCTCCTAATTCTTTTATGTACCCCCCCATACTCTTTCAAACTTGTGGCCTCTTTTTTAATTGTTGTTTTACATATGCATGCATATGCATACACATATATTTTCAAATACATAAGAATAATATTTTAAATGAATTACTAAGCACATCAGTAGAATGTAGTCGTTAGCCGCTTGTCTCTTTCAGGAACCTTTGTTCTCACATATCTTTGTGGATAATGAATCTTTGCTCGTCAACCACTAACAGACCTACTTCGTGCTCCTAGTCTCTTCTTGATCCAGGCTTGCTGATATTGTCTTATAGTCATTCTAATTCCACTATTAATTTTTCAGGTTGGAGAGATTGCTATAGCAACTGCAGTTCTTATTACTCTTCTCCTTAACTCAATGGGAAAACAGAAGTAATTCAGCAGTAAGCCTTATATAGATATGGAATTAATTTCTATGATAAAATATGAAAATGACTTTCTGCTAATTATTTGTAAAGATATTGAAATAAAATTTGGGTAAAAATACTGAAATCAACAAAATTTGTAACACTGATAATTAATTTAGAGTAGAAATAGATCATATTATCTTTTAAGAGTAATGCAACAGTGATAAAATAGACAAAATCGAAGAAAAGTATGTATATAATACTAATGACATTAGTTGGAACACATGCCAAATTTCAACAGATATTTTGCTTTTGGTTCTACTTTTATTTGTTAAAAGTAAATGTGATCTGGGAGCAAGATGGGAACCTGGACTGGAAAAATTTGGCACCGTCAGTTTCTGTTTCTTTTGGATATCTGACCATAAGTGTTTTATTTGGCTATACTTCAGAGCTAAAGCAAAAGTCTGTGTTGCTTCATGTTTAAAAAGCAGTTTGTATTTGATACCTAAGCTAAGGGGTCACAGCATAAAACAGTGCCAAGAAGAGTTGGCTTTTTAAAAACACTTTTCATTATCAAAACAATTTAGTTGAGCATTATAGTACAAGTTGAACTATATTATATATTTCTCACAGAAATGAAAAATGCCCTTTTAGAAAAGTGCTTTTCTTTAGGTGGTATTTTTTTTAAAGATTTAAAATATATGGGGAAAGATAGCTAATTATAATTGGTAGTATTAAAGAAAAAAATCACAGTAATACACGATGGGCATACCACTAAATCTGCCCAAAGCTTATCATATCAGTAATATGGAGTTATTTTATCAAATTATGCTTTAGAATAAGACACAATTCTTGTAAAGCATTAAGGGACAGGTTCTTACCAGTTTCTTCTACCTGGTATTAAATCTATGATATCAATTATTATTTTATATTATATAAAATTACAGACTCTGAGAAATGTGACCTTAGATAAAGCCTCACCCACTCTCCAGCAAATGTGTGATAATCTAGATGGATTGGTCTCTCACGTCTATAGAGTTAGAAAAATCTGAAAGGACCATATGTTCATGGAGTTGAAGTATGTAATTTCATAAAATTGTGCACATTGACAGGATCCTTTTTCTAAATGAACTGTAAAAATATAAAAAAGAGCACGATCAGAATTCATGGACAAAGGCAATAGGTTTTCTTGCTTTGACTTGATTAAATATCGAAATATTCTAAAATCATGTTGCCATTACGTTTTCTTGCTGTACTAGAGACTGAACTTAGGTCCTTCTGAAGTTAGGCAAGTACTCTTTCATTGAGTCCCTCACTCCTCACACATTTTGTTTGCTTTGTTTGGTCTTCTGAGAAGATGTTGCTACATTACCCAAGTTTGCTTTGCACTTATGATCCTCTGAATTTAGCCTTCCAAGTAGATACACACCCAGGATTAGAGATGGGGAATGCACACTGGCTTCCTTTCTGCCGTAGTTGAATGACTTTTAGGTATGTTCAGTACATCAAAGCAGGTGATTGGAATAACAAATAAATACCAGCAAGGAGCATGCACATAGGTTTTCCACTGCAAGTGTAAAAGTTTACCAGTTACTCTTACATCACTAGTATAAAGTCAGAACAGAGAGAAAATGATGGGAAAGAAAGCCCACTATTGGACTCGTTGACTGCTTGCTTTGCTGTGGTAGCAAGAAACATTTTTGCACATGGGGTCATCAGGAGAATAACAACATAAGACAGAAATGCAACCTCTTTAAGATGAATTGAGGAACCAAGTTTAATAAAAAACAAAACACAAGCAAATAGAAATCAAGTCAGTTGGAATCTGGAAGATGCGTGTTTTTAGAAGTAGAGCTTAGGTTTTCTCTCCACTGCAGACAGATGAACTTAATACGTACCAGTGGCATGTCAAACTGTGCCACTCACCACAATACTTGTCTGAGTACTGTTCACATGCACAGTTAATTCCACATCATCATCAACTTCAAAATATTTTCTTTTGAGCACCCAAAGCACTTGAAGAGGAAGGCAATATGCTATCCTGAGATCTAACTTGATATCTACAAAAATTTTCTTGCCACAGTATAGGTATCAGCATGATCCTATGGTTCTAATGACTAGGGTTGTTATAAAAAATTACTAGAAATGTCTTGTTACAAAGAACACAAACTACATACCTAATACTTAGCCATTTTTCCATTCTAGATATGATGGTCCTTCTTTAAGAATTAGATGTCTCCTCTCTTGTCTACTTCATGTCTTGTTCAGTCCTCATATTTATGCTTAGTGATCGTGAATATTGCATTGCTAAATATAAAACCATCTCCCTAATAAATGTTTCCTTCAAATATACTTCAAGTCTAGTAGGATAAAAAACAGCATTCTTTGGTTTCCCCTGCTCTTTATCAGGTTTAACAGATAGGTGGACCATGAGGAAGTGGGTCTTAACAGTTGGTCACAGGCACAGTAAAGCAGGATCTAAGGCTTTTGGACATGTGTTAGGACATGACTCTATAATGTGGATCTTAACACATAAAATCCATGACCAGGTTGTAGTCATGAGTCTCTTGGTATATCGAGGACTGAGAATGGAATGAATATTTGAGAAAAACACCTTTGAGCAGAAAGAAAAGCATGCACTCTTAAAGTAATTGAAAGACAGAACCTCTACAGTGGTCTCCTGCCCACCTGCTAGCATGGCCTCTATGATAACCACTGATTAAAATCCACATGACTCTCCAATGCCCCGCTCACACTTTGCTCTTCCATGAAGGTAGCCTAAATTACCATTTGTCTGTTCCTTTATTTAAATATTTTCAAAACGTATTTTCTGTGCCACTCACTTAACTGAAGTTGTGCCCTTCCTAGTGAGAGAATATGTTTTGAGGTAGAAGATCTGCAGCAATTACATATTTGCTGGGGTCAGGAACAACACTCTGACGTGCCAGGTGCCATTTATCTCTGTGTATGTGACCTCACTTCTGACAGCTGCTGCAAGATAAATTTGTTCCTAGAGTCAAATACAGTAGTCACATTTATCCTAAGACAGTATGTTCCAGACCCTTAGTGGATGCCTCAAACTACTGAGGGTCCCTGACAGTGTAGTGTATTTCCTAACCACACATACTTAGGGCAAAAATTGCTTTCTATTAGGCACAATAAGAAAATAATTCATAATAACTATGGTAGTTTGAAAGTAATTGACCCCCATAAGCTCAGCAGGAGAGGCACTATTAGGAGGTGTGGCTTTGTTGGAGTAGTTTGAGATCTCATGCATGTTCAAGTCACACTAGGATCTCAGTTCACTTATTGTCGCCTGTGCAAGATTTAGAGCTCTGAGCTACGGCTCTAGCACTACATCTGACTGCATGCCACTATTTTGCACCATGGTGATAATGGACTAAGCTTCTGAAACTGTGAGCCAGTCCCACTTACGCTTTCCTTTATAAGAGTTGACATGGTCATGGTGTCTCTTCACAGCAACAGAAATTGTAACTAAGACAATAACTAATGATGAGGTGGAATGATTATAATAAAATACCCCAATCAAGTTGATAGCATCACAACTCTCATATTTTATTGACCTCGTTAAGAACCAGGGCCAACTGAACACCAGCTCTACAATATCAGCATGCTAAATTTTCTAATCTTTATGGTTCTTAGGTGACTAATGGATGTGTGGCTATTGATGTGTTAGAGAAAAGCATGAGTCAACCCTGAGGATGGGCAGAGTCAATTGGGAAGATTTTGAATATTACACAGAATAGTGAAAATGTAAAATGGATGAATTGTTTATTTCTGGGGATTTCTATTTAACACATTCAGACCAAAGTTGGTTGTTGGCAACTAAGCTACAGAATATAAAACCAAAATAAAGAGGGAATACTGTGTACAATTGCATAGAGAGCCTGGAGTTTGTAGCACTGAACTATTTAAATAAAATATTTAAATGAAAAAATTGGGAGGTGTTCTTGTTTTGTGTTTATTATTTACTTGGCTTTAACCAATTGCAAATTGTTTAAAACTAATAGCTGTTAAATTTCAAACATCCTCATGAAATATGAATTATTATTATGTCCATAGAGAACATTGTAAACTACAGTAATTAATATCTGAGTTGAGATCAAAACCCAAGCAGTGGGGTCCTACCATTATGTCTTAACTGTTACAGCTTCTCAACTTTAATTTTGCTTTAAGCCTGTAGTATAGGTCTACTGTTTGGTCATGGCTGCTACTTCTTATAGCAATTCTGGTGTTTAGAAGTGGGTGGAAATTGGACCTGGCACCTGATCTTCTGCAACTAGGCTAGAATGACAAGCTTTGGGAAACAGCATTATTGTAAAGCATGTTGTAAATCAAAAGGATGTCAGGATAGCCTTCAAAGATTTGAAGTGAAGTAGTAAATATTATTTATAGATTGGTCTTGTATCTCAGTGGCAGAGAACTTCCCTAGTACAAAAAGTCTCTGATTTTAATGCCCAGCATGTAAACATAAACAATAATAACTGGTATTGCACTCCCATATGAAAAAAAAAAAAACCTGGGAATAGAGCACCGGCTCATTCATTGCTTTATTTCAATCCCCAACTCCAGCAGGCACTTCCTGAAAATTATAGGCTACTTCAGCTAGGGAAGCAGGTAGGCTAACTGTAGGCCTCCACCTCCTGCAAAACCAATCCCTCAATGTTCTTCCAGCTTTGTAGCACACCACCAGGTGCAGTTATTCCTTCCCCTACTGCCCCTGTCTCCAGTGGATCACACAGATTTCCCTTCCAAATTTTCTTCCTTCTACTCATTGTTTTATCTCAACCCCCTCTTCATAGGCATTTCCTGGGAACCCAGAGTCTACTCTGGCCAACTTCACAGGTAGGATTTTTGAACGTCTTTACATCTCTCTCCATTCCTAGAAGTCCCATCTCCTAGTCTCCTTCCCAGCTCTGTAGAAGGCCAACTGCTGCAGCCTCTCCTCAATATGCCTTTATTCCCAGGGACTAAGTATAGATCCTAGTGGAACACTCTGCTTTCTCTCCTCCTATGGACAGCCTCGGCACTGTCTCCTACCCATCCGCATGCCTATGTGTCTGCTTCCAAGGCTTAAAAACACATTTTACCTGGAACGTCTCTGTGGCCACACTTATCAGGATCTCAGAAGAAATTCCTACCCCACAAAACACAGTCACTACCTCCCTCCTAAGAACTTCCTAATAGATGGTAACAGAAATCAAAGGAAAAAAAAAACCCACACACCCAATAAAGAACAGGACCAGTTATGAACACCTGAGGTTGCAATCTTCACAAACCCAGATGCCTATACACTAGCATAGAAATACAACCAATAACAGGCAGGACAATGTGTCTCCACTAGAGCTCTAAAACCCTACTACATCAGGACCTGAGTGTTACAACATAGATGAACCACAAAATAAGACTAAATAGTCTTTATATATTGATAGTGATCCTCAAAGAGAAAATGCATCTATAACAGAAAAACAGTGGAGGAAAGAATTAAAAGCAATTCAACACCTGAAAATAGAAATAAAACTAAAAAAGAAAACCCAAACTGAGACAAAAGAAAGTGAAAATTCAGAAACTTCAACAGGCATCTCTGAGGCAAACTTCAGCAACAGAGTTCAAGAGATGTAAGCGAGTATCTCAGTCACTGAAGACAAAAGATACTGCTGGCCAAAAAACAGTTAAGTCTAAAATATATACAGGCACAAAACTTCCAGAAGTCTTGGACACTATGAAAAGACAAACCTAAGAGAAATAGGAATACAGGAAGGAGAAAAACCTAACGTCAAATACAGAACATATTTTCAACAAAATCATGGAAAAATTTCCTAACTAAAGAAGGTGATTCTGACAGGAAACAAGCAGAACAACAAATAATCTGACTAGAAAAGAAAAGAAAGTCCCCTTAACAAATAATAATTAAAATAGAAAACAAAATGAATATTATTATAGGAGAAGAAGACAAAGTAACATATAAAATCAGACCTATCAGAAAAAGCAACTGACTGCCCATGTAAACATTAAGAGTCAGAAGGACCTGAATAGATGGCCTACAGGTTCTTAGAGACCACATGACAGCCCAGATGACTGTGCCGAAAAAATAGATGGAGAAAAGAAGACGCACCAGGAAAAAAATATCAAAACAAAAATCAGAATTATATAATACCTATCTATAAATTCAGCTCTATAAAATGGGCTAGAAGAAAAACTCCAAGCTAAAGAGGTTAATCACATACAAAAAAACAAGAGGAATAAATAATCCCCAACCATTAAATCAAAAGACAACACACACAGACACACAGACAAAAATAAAATATAAGACCTCACATCCACAATCACCATAAAAACAAGAAGAAAATAACAGGAACAAACAAATATCACTTATTGATATTTCTCAACATCAATGTTTTCAATTCCTCAATAAAAAGATACAGATGCAGATTAACAGAATAGATGTAGATAAATGATCCATTCTTCTGCTGCACCCAAAAAACTGTATTTTAACATCCAAGATAGACATCACCTCACTGTAAAAGGATGGAAAGGGAGATTCAAAGTAAATGAACCTAACAAAAATGTTGGGGTAGCCATTTCAATATCTGAAAAATAGTCTTCAAACCAAAGCTAATCAGAAGAGACAGAGAAGGACACTACCTACCCAACAAGGGAAAATCCACCAAGAAGATACTGCAAGTCTTAATATCTGCACACCAAGCACAACGGTATACAATTTCATAAAAAATGCTGCTATAATTTAAATCACATATCAACCCTCACTCATAGTGGGAGACTTCAATATCCCTCTCACAAAGAGACAGGTCATCTAGACAAACACTGGACAGAGAAGTTTTGGGGTTAACTGAAAACAATCCAGCTACCATTCAGGCCCAGAACCAAGATACAAGGCAGCTCACCTCACTATCCACCTCATCTATGAATTGCTTGAGCATATGAAGGGACCAGATCTGTTGATCTAGAGCTACAGGATGTCCAGGACATAAGACAATAATAATATATCCGAGAAAAACCCCAGTGTGAGCTCACTATCAATCAGAAACCAGAGGACTTGAGCCAGACCAATCACTCATTGCAATGAACACTTACAAGTTAGGGTGTATGGAATAAAGGGTCTACTGTGTGACGGTGTCACACTGTAGCTTCCATGCTGACATCTCTTAAAGTTATTTTTGTTGTTATTGCTTTGTGTTTTAGGTTTTTGTTTTGTTTTGTTTTTGTGGGGGAAGGTTGAAAGGTCAGAAGCAGAAGCAAAGGAATGTGAGACAAATTGGGTCAGGATATATGTTGTGAAATCCACCAAGAATCAATAAAATGTTTAAAAAAATCAAACAAATGGACCAATATATATTTACAGAACATTTCACACAAATTATAAAAGAATATACCTTCTCAGCACCTCATGGAACTTTCTCTAAGACTGACCACATATAGGAAAGAAAGCAAGACACAAGAAAACATAAATAACAATCTACATCTTATCACCACAGATTAAGCAACAGAAACAATAGAAAGTTTACAAACTCTTGGAAATTGAACAATTTAAAAAAATAAATTAACATAAAAATTAAGAAAGAAATTAAAGACTTTCTAGAATTGAATGAAAATACATATATAACTTACCCAAATTTATGGAACACAATGGAGGTGATTCTAAAAGGGCAAGTACAGTAAACTAAATGCCCACAAAAAAATGTTTTTTAAGAGCTCTAATACTAATAACTTACCAGCACAACCGAAAGCTCTAGAACAAAAGGAAGAAAACACACCTAAAAGGAGTAGACATAAAAAATAATAAAAATCAGGAATTAAATCAATAAAATAGAAACAGCAACAAAATACAATGAAAAGAATCAAGGAAACATGAGTTGGCTGTTTGAGAAAATCAATAACATTGACAAACACTTATCAAAATTAACTTAAAAATGGAGAGAGAAGATTCAAATTAGCTAAATTAGAAATGAAAAGAGGAAAGTAACAACAGACACTGTGAAAATCCAGAAAAATCACAAGGACATACTTTAAAAACCTGTATTCCACCAAATGAAAAAAATCTAAAAGAAATAGATAATTTTCATACATAAAACTTACCAAAGTCAAATCAAGATCAAAAATTAATTTGAAAAGACCTATAACCCTTACTGAAATAGCCCAGGACCGAATAATTTTAGTATAGAAATTTACTATAATTTGAAAGAAGAGTTGTAGTTAGACTTTCTTTGGACCACAGCTCCCAAATAATGACATGGAGACTTTTTATGAAGCACGAAAGCATGTTCTTAGCTTAGGTTTGTTTACAACTAGCTCGTATAACTTAAAATAGTTTATATTAGTTTACTTTCTATCACATTGTTTGTTACCTCTTCTCTATACTTTATGTCCCACTTCTGCTTTTGGATGATAAAATTCTCTGGTCCATATTCTTTACCCGAGTTCTTCTCTTTCCAGAAGTCCTCCCATCCTCTCCTACTTAGCTAATGATTGTTCAGCTCTTCATTAAATTAATCAGTAGGTGTCTTAGGCAGGATTGGTAAAGTGACATACCTTCGTAACATGTGATCAAATATCCTGCAACATTTCCCCTCTTTTGTCTAAATAAAAATGAAACGTTTAAACTCTAACATAGTATAACTATATAAAATAAGAACAATTATTAGGTAAGAATTACATTCACAATGTCCAGTCCCTTTGTATATGGCAGATTTAGAGAAAGTACCTCATTACCTTACTATCTTGGTGAGTCCAGAGTTTTATACCTTAACCATTTTTATTATAACTTGTATTGCCAGACTAAATATAACTTTTTAGACCATAAAACATTTTTTACATAAATAATTTAAGCTTTTATATCTCTTAACCTTTTACATCTCTTTTGTGAGTTTCTGTTTTGAAGTTGGTAACAAAGAAAATGGTAAAACTATAACAATCTAGTCTTCAACACTATCAGATGCCTCAGAAGGCTAAAATATTACCAAGCTAAACAGGAAGTGCAGAGCAAGCAACTTAAAAAAATTATAGAATTGGTAGAGACAACTGGCTGTCTGGAAATGCATAAAACATAGGCTGGTTTAATTTAGTAGGATTTAGTAGGATTATCCAATGCCTCTCAGCAGCTTTTATTCATTAGCATTTTAAAATTTAATGTTAAAAGAAGAGTATAGAGGCTCCAAACATCCTGCGTTATGCTATTGCCCATCCTTATATGACTTATTCTTTTTATATTACTTTACTCTTTCTTTAAAACTTTATGTTTTTAAACTATCTTTTCTGACTCTCTTTACCAATTTTTTCATCTTTTTCAGCATTTAAGCAACTTTTTTTCAAGCATATTGTACCTGTTCAGAGGTTTATCTCATTCTGGACCTTGCTTTCTGCAGGCCATGGCATCAGGAAAATATTGCAAAACTGTTGTAAAGCCATTTTGTGCATCTATAGGCTCTCTTTGCAGCTCTGTTTAGCACATGGTTCTGGAAGTTGACTCAGCCACCCTTTGGTCTGTGAGATCCAAACCTTGAGCTGGTAGGCACTGGCTTGGAGGTGTATTTTTCTGCCTCATCTTAGAGAAGTTGTTGAGCTCATGCTGCAGCAGGCATTTCTGTCTAGTCTTCTGAAGCACAGCAGTCACTCACATGCCCTACACATGGATATACATGCCTCTACATTGGACACCCAATGCACTCAGACTTTCTTTGGCCCACCAGCTCCCAAATAATGACTAAGACGTTTTATTAAATATTAAAGTTTGGCTTTAGCTTAGGCTTGTTCCCAACTAGCTCTTATAACTTAAATTAATATGTTTATATTAATCTCTGTATTGCCACATGGTTTGTTATCTCTCTTTCATACTGATTAGCCGACTTCTTGGACTTCTGGTAGGTAAAATCCCTTGTGACAGATTTTTTTTTTTTTTACCCAAGTTCTTCTTTCTTCCTGAAAGAACTGCCTATCCTCTCTTGCCTAGCTATTGGCCATTCAGTTCTGTATTAAACTAATCAGAAAGTGCCTTAGGCACAGGAAGTGACACATCTTCATATAGTGTGATCAAATATCCCTCAACAACTTCCAAAGTCCTTAAATTATTTCATAAAAGAGAAAGAAAAGGAATATTGACCAATTCATTTTATAAAGTCATAGTTACTCTGATACCAAAACCAAATAAAGACCCAATGAAGAAAGAGAATTACAGACCAATTTCCCTTATAAATATAAGGGGGAAATTCTCAATTAATTATTTTCAAGACAAATTCAAGAATATATCAAAAATATCATCTAACACTATCAAGCAGGTTTCTTTTAAGTGATGCAAGGATTGTTCTATATATGCAAATCTGTAAATGCAATCTTCCATATAAACAAAATGAAAATCAAAACTATAAGATCATCTCATTAGAAGAATAAAAGGCCTTCGAAAAATTCAATATCCCTTCACAAAAATAATAATGGAAAGATTATGGATATAAGGGTCATACCTCCATATAATGAAAGCAAGCCCAATAGCCAACATCAACTTAAATGGAGAGAAACTCAAAGCATTCCACTAAACTCTCCATAACTATTTAATACAGTACTTCAAATCTCAGATAGAACAAGACAACTGAGAAAATTCAAGAGGAGATAAAATGGAAAGGAAAAAGTCAAACTATCTTTAATTTCCGATGATATGATAACATACATACGTGACTCTAAAACCATTAGGAAACTCATACCACTGATAATTTAGTAAAGTAGCTGGATACAAAATTAACAAATAAAAATCAGTAAAAATCCTATATTCAGATGACAGATGAACTGAGAAAAAATCTGGTAAACAACACCTTTTTAAATCATCTCAAAATGTAGACACTATTTTGGGTCTACTCTAATCTAATCTAATGAAAGACTTGTATGACAAAAACTGTAAGACTCAAGAAGGAAACTAAAGATGAATTGAGAAGATGGAAAGATCTCCCATGCTTATGGATTAGTAGGATTAATAAAGTAAAAATGCCTATCCTACCGAAAGCTATCTACAGATTCAATGCAATCCTCATTGAAATTCCAAACGATTCTTCATCAATTATAAGGGGCAATTTTCAGTTTCATATGGAAACACAAAGAACACAGTGTAACTAGAACAATCCTGAAAAATAAAAGAGTTAAGCTTGTATCACCATTCCCAATTTCAAGCTATACTACAGAGGTATCATAGTAAAAACAGCATGGTATTGGTATAAAAACAGACACATTGATAAATGGAATTTAGTCGAAGACACAGACATAAATTCACACACCTACAGACATCTGATTTTGGATAAAGAAGCCTGAAATGCACAGTGGAAAGAAATAGCACCTTCAACAAATGCTGCTGATCAAACTGGACGGCTGCATGTAGACGAATCCACATAGGTCCATCCTTATCACCCTGCATAAACACAACTTCAAGTCTACCAGACACCTTAGCATTAAACCAGATACACTGAACCCGATAGAGGAGAAAGTGCGATATAGCCTTGAACTCACTGGCACAAGAAAAGACTTTTGGGGACCTCAGAGGAACTCTGAAGAACAGGCTGCAACTGTACACAGTAGATCAGCTAGCCAGATGGGCTCCCCATTCTCTAGGCCCTCTGTACATGGGCAAAACCCTGGACCCCTCAAGCACCTGCTCAGCTTCACTAGCCAGCAGGCAAGCTTCCTGTGGATAGGCTGCTCCACCCCCACCCCCATCTATTTGCCTTGAAAGCTACAAGGCCCACTCTGACTCCCAAACCACCCATCCCCTACAACCTCGGAGAAACTCTAAATTACAGGCTGAAACTGCACAGAGTGGACCAAGAAAGTAGGCCACAAACGATCTCAGCAGCTCCCTGAGACACAGACAATAACGACAAGGATTGGGCCAAGAGACAAAGACACTGCTGGCACCAAATGGAGGTAGAGATGGGTAGGTGTCAATGCAAAAATTCATTCAACAACCCAAAAGTAACATGATAGTGCCAGAACCTAGTGGCAATAGAACAGGAAGACCTGATCATTCTAATACAGAAGAAGCAGAAGAAAATGATCTTAAATATAACTTCATGAAGACAATAGAGACCCTTAAAGGATAAATGAAAAATTACATTGAAGAAATGAAGCAAAAGACAAACAAAAAATTGGAAGAAATCAATAAATCTCTTAAAGAAACTTAAGAAAATAAAGAAAAAGCCATTAAACACAAGGAGGAAAAAGTTATGACTTGAAAACTGAAATAGAGGGAATAAAGAAAACATAAACTGAGGGAATTCTGGAAATGGAAAATCTGGGTAAACAAACAGGAACTACCAACGCATGCATAACCAACAGAATACAAGAGATGGAAGCTAGAATCTCAAATGTTGAAGATACTATAAAGGAAATCAATTCATCAGTCAAAGAAATGATAAATCCAACAAAAATATTAAGAAGCCTTTATATATTGCATGACCCCAGAGAAGCTAAGTAACAAGGAGAACCCTAAGAGAAACATACATAGATCCTCCTGGGAAGGGGAAATAGACAAGATCTTCTGAGAAAATTGGGAGAAGGGAAGGTGGAAGTGGAAGAGGAGGGAAGAAAGGGAGGGGAAGGAGAACTAGAGGGAATGGGATGGTCAAGATGAGGGAAGGACAGAGACAGAAAACATGGAAAGTGATATGTTGATTGAAAGAGCCATTATGGAGCTAGCAAGAAACATAGCACTAGAGAAATTCACAGGAATCCACAAGGACGACCCAGCTGAGACCTTAATCAATAGGGGACAGGGTGTCTGAACTGGCCTTGCCTGATATCTTAAATGTCATCATAGAACATACATCCAGCAACTGATGGAAACAAATGCAGAGGAACCACAGATGAGCACTGGGCTGAGCTCCCAATTTCCAGTTGAATAGAGGGAAGAATGAGAATATGAGCAAAGAGGTCAAGACCATTATGGAGATACCCACAGAAATAGCTTACCTGAGCTAATTGAAGCATTCCAACTCTGTCCTGACAATGAGGGAACCAGCATAGGACCAAACTAGACCTTCTGAATGTGGGTGACAGTTATATATCTGGAGCAGACTGTGGGGACACTGGCTGGGTAAACAGGATTTATCCCTACTGCTTGTTCTGACTTTTTGAACCCATTGTCTCTGGAGGGATACAGATGCTAAGCCTAGATAGAGCAGAAAGAGCCTTGGTCCTGATTCAAAGCAGTGTGCTAGACTTTGTTGACTCTGCATGGGAAGCCTTATCCTCTCTGAGGAGGAGATGTATGGTTGGGATGGTATGTGGAGGGAAAGGTGGAAGGAGCAGGAGGAGGGGAGGGGTTAAATGAATTTGGCATGTAAAATGAAAAAAAAATAGGTTTTTAAAAAATAAATAAAAATTATAAAAGAAAAGATTTTCTGAGTGGAACACAATTACATTAGCATAGGCAATAAGATACACAATTAATAAATGTGATGTAATGAAATTAAAAGCTTATTAATGGCAAAGGATACTATCATATAGTATCAACCTATAGAATGGAAACAGATTTTTTTTTACCAAGCTAAACATTTGATAGAGGATTAATATCTGAAATATATAAAGAACTCAAAGAAATAGATAGCAAGAAATCTAATAACTCAATTAAAACAATAGGTAACAGATCCAATCAGAAAATTTTCAAAAGAGGAGTCTCAAATGACTGAAGAACACTTAAAGAAATGTTCAGCATCTTTAGCCATCAATGAAATGCAAGTCAAAACTACTTTGAGATTTTATTGTACACCCATTAGAATGGCTAAGATCCATAAACCATGTGACAGCTTGTGCTGGATGGGATGTGGTGGAAGTGCAAATTATACAGCCACTGGGGAATTTAATATGGCGGCTGTTGTTCCTTTGCGGAACTACAGTTCCCAGCGTTCTCCTGGATATGGACATATTCCCAGAAGCCTTTGCATTCCCCATTAAAAAGCAAGGGCCACCACGAGCTCTCTCTCTCTTTCCCTGCCTTTCCTATCGTGTTTGCATACCTTTTACCTGCCTGTTACCCCTCCCCCATTAAAGTGCACCCACGTGGTACCGCCGCATATCTGTGTCTTCTTCCTCGCGTAACGTCTTTACCCTCTAACCCGCAGACAAGAAAGCCAGCCAGAAATTAAGAACAACAGCGGCTCCTCAGGTGATGGGAATCAAGCCTCCTCAAGATCCAGCTGTATCACTATTGGAAATTGTACTGGATAGTTTTATGTCAACTTGACACAAGCTATTGTCATCTGAAAGTAGGAAAATGTCTCTATAAGATATGGCTGTATACAGACTTGCAGGACATTTTCTCAATTAATGATTGATGGAAGATGGTGGTGCCATCCTTGGGTTACTAACCCTTCGTTCTATAAGAAAGTAGGTGATCTTGAGTTCTCAGGGGAGGGAAATGGGAGGCGGTGGCGGGGAAGAGACAGAAATCTTTAATAAATAAATAAATTAATAAAAAAATAACATTAAACAGAAATTTCAGTACAAAAAAAAAGTAGGTGATCAAGCCATGAGTAGCAAGTCACTAAGCAGCTCCCCTCCATGGCCTCTGCATCAGTCCCTGCCTCCAGTTTCCTTTCCTGCTTGAGTTCCTGTCCTGTATTCCTTCAGTGATGGACTGCAATGTGAAAGTGTTGCCTTGTTTTCTAAATCAAAGTGAAATATGAATAATTCTGTGCTTATTAATGGACTAATTTAAGTCATTATACCTAGATGGTAATGCATAATATACAGAAAAATGCCCAATATGAAGAGTCATTCACAAATCACTTTTCAAAGTCACTGTTGTCGAATCTGAGTCATATAATAGTGACGATTTAGAGGGTTCTACAAACGTCTAGGATTTGGGCAGAGCTCTGTTCCCTCTTTCACTCAATGCCAGAATAACACTACTGTATATATTTATATATGTGTATGTAGATTTTATATATATGTATGTGTGTTATACACACACACACACACACATATATATATATATATATATAGAGAGAGAGAGAGACTCAACTTAGTAGACTTCTATGTGAACTTCATTTCTATAAAGTACAAGAATCCTCTAATTGTGACCATCCTGTCTCTCTTTTTAGCCAAGCCACCTGTGCATTTTTAAAAGCTTCATTTGTTTGATTCTCCTCTAACCATAAAATATACTCTTGTCTAAATCTTCTGCCGCCCTAAGCAATAAAAATAATAAATGAGCGAACTGAAGGCCCTACTCCAAGTTTTAAGATGCTCCAGCAAAGGTGACCCTGCAGAATTATGATGGTGTGTTATCAATTAGTTGACATTATCTAGAAAAATGAGGCTAAATGTTCCTCTGTTCTGCCTAGTTTTATATCTCATAATTCCAGCTGAAATTGTTTATTGCAGATGTATATGGTGGTATTCTGGATGGACTTATGGTGAGTCTCCTCTGCTCTGGATTTTCAATGGCCACTTTAAATCTCTTGATCACCAGTAGAGAAAATGTACTCAAGAAGATAAATTACTTCAGTAAAAGTTAATGTGAGGAAAGTCAAGTCGGTGATAGCAGGGTTGGGGGAATTCAGCTGTTATTGAATGCAGGCATATTTACAAAGCTAAAAAAAAAACCAGACTTGAAAATGCATGAGATGAAAGTCTGCCTCTGAGAACTATTCTACCCATGAGGCTAAATTTGATGTAAGATATTCATCATCATAATCTAACTTTAATATCAGCCTATTTAGAGGCTTCATACTTCAAAAGCTTTTCACATATATTATGTCATTGGGTCTTAAGAAAACTCTGTAATATTAGATTAGGTGATACCTAGGATTGTTACAGACCTGAGTGTATATTCTATAGAAATAAACATACTTTTCTAATAACAAAATATTCATGTGCATATATCAATTATTTGCAATAGATATGTATGATTTTATTACTTTGGTAAAGAGACAAAGTTTTGTCATTTAAAACTTCTTTCCAGAAAGGTAATATAAAGATAAGTGAGGAAAATGTATTTTTAGTGGCATTCATCTCTGAGCTTTTAGCTTATAGGAGTCTGTCAGTGCTGAAAGAAATGAGAGTTTGATGCTTTTTGTTCACTGCTGTAATTTAAGAAAAATTTTGGCAAATCTCAAACCAACAAATTTACATTAATGTCATATGTTAATTAAAGTCCAGTGTTTATTATGTTTCACCAGGATTTGTTTTTATTTATTTATTGTGGGTATATTGTTTGTGAGAGTGTCAATACGCATGTGGTGGTCAAAAGACCAGTTTTGCGGTGTTTACCTGCCATGTCATGGTAAGAGAGCAGGGGGTGCTGGGATGTGAGCCTTGCTTCTTATTTGAGTTCTAGATGTCATCAGTCATGAGAGCAATGTAGAAAGTGCTTTTACCTGCTGAGCTTCACAGGTTGCAAGTTGTTAACAAACATGCTTTATTATGGAATCTAATCTACAACCTACAGTACAGTCATCTCTAAGGTCTCAGTCCCCTCAGCTCTGCCTTTGTTATTCACATATTTAGCCCTGCTGAAAATACTGTTCAGGATTTGTACTGGCTAGTTTTATCTCAACTTGATACAAGATAGCAGTATCTGGGAAGAAGAAATCTTGCTTTGGAAAATGCTAGCACCGGATTGGGCTGTGAGCAAATCTGTGGTACATTTTTGTGACTGATGATGGATGTTTGAGGGCTCATCTTACTGTGGGCAGTGCCAGCTGGTGGTCACGGGAGCTGTAAGAAAGCAGGCTGAGCAAGCCCAGAGGAGTAAGACTGTAAGCAGCATTCCTCCAAGGCATCGTCTCCATCCCTGCCTTTAGTTTCCTGCCCTGACTTCTACCCTGACTTCCTTCATGGATAGAGTCATTACTGTGTTTATTTTTAAAAAGAAAATTTTCTAAAATTAAATAACAGAAATTGGTCTTTTATAAGAAAGGAATATGATGAGTAAAGGATACACCAATAAGGTGAAGTCTTTGGTTAATAAAGGCTGACTGTAGTCCACTGAGAGCATATTCATATTTTCCTCTAAAACCTCAGCATCTGTAAAGATCATCTGGAACTGAGGTGTCAGTTCCTAGGCAAATGTACTCAAGGTTTATTTGTTAATGTTGAGAGGCAAGTTTGAAAAGTCAAATGCACAATTTAGAGAGTAATTCAAATATATGTGTAACTTTCTGCTTCATCAGAGTTTCTTTATAGGCAGAAACTCTCAGAAGGTTTAGAAACATTGACCTATAGAATGTCTATAACCAAAGACAGTTACTTTTTTGTGTATTTTACATAGGTCCTTCTACTTAGTGAAGAAGATTTTAACCATTTTATGCTCTGTCATCTCTTGACCAGGATTTACTAGTCATGTGATATTTAGTACCCACTTATTTTTTAAATCATAAAGTAAGGAAGTGTGCTTCAGTCTTCTGAGTGCTGAGATGATAGGCATGAGTCACGACGTCTAACAGCGTCTTCAGGCATATATTCATAGGGACAAACTCATATCCACATTCATTGTTTACAGTCATCAGGTAGATTCATTATTCAACCGAAATCTCTAGGAAAAAAACTTTTAAATGCAACCTGTCATCATCTTTAGCTGCTTTATTCAAAATTATGCATGGCAATGCTCTGACTTCACATAAGTAAATCATGACTGGAACACCCCTTTATCGTGCTAAGAATTTAAATTGTTAAAGTACACATTGAAAACTTAAAGGTAAAAGAGGAAGTTTAATAGGAATCCTGTCACAAGAATGTCATTTTAGGTTATAATATAAGATAAACTTCACTTAGTAAATTTTATGGATGTAGTGATAATGAATATTGCTTTATATTGATTGGTTCCTCAGAAATAGAATATGAGAATTTCAAAGTAAAAAGTATCATTGAAAATTGGCAAACTGGAACAAAATGATACTCATTAAATGTTTCAAAATATACTTAATTCTTTTAGTGAGTTCAACTTAAATTTAGCTTCAAATATCAATTGCTAGGCAATCATAAATGCCATCCTATCTTATTGAGCTCTTTCACAAGATGTTATATACTACTTTCATGTCTCCATTGCAAAACTTATTCAAGTGGGAAGATTAAACTCGTAGAATAAATAGATAAAATCTTTGATTTATATACCCGGCCACTATTCACAGTAAAATTCTGTCAGAAATAATAATAATAATACATATCTGAAAGAA
This sequence comes from Microtus oregoni, assembly GCF_018167655.1. Taxonomy (NCBI): domain Eukaryota; kingdom Metazoa; phylum Chordata; class Mammalia; order Rodentia; family Cricetidae; genus Microtus; species Microtus oregoni. The sequence goes on along the minus strand of NW_024543093.1, from coordinate 18,476,999 downwards.
AATCTAGTTACTTAGGCCATGTATGTCTCCTTTGCAATAAACAGTTATGAATATGTTTGTTTTCTAGAATAAAGAATAAGTATGTTTTAAAAATAGAAAGAAATGTCCTGCTAGGGCCATCTTGCTTCTGAATTGTCATATAGACAATGATTAAATCAGTCCTGTGACATTCTGGACCAGGTGTAATAGAGTAGAATACTGGTGAGAGGCAGATAGTGCAGACTTAGTAGACCATTTTATAGAGGTTATGAATAGATCTGAGTCTCCTATATTAGAACATAGCAAACATTCCTGTAAATATATAGCAAGGATGAAACAAAAATGTCAACTCACAGAAACACTACAAGACCTCTATTTTTATAATGGATTTCAGAGTTGTTGATATAATATCCATTACTTCTGTTGTTCTATTGAGACTGTTTGAAAAACAGGTACATGATCTTTGCTCTGGAGTGTATGCAGTCCAAATGAGTCCAAAATCCACCAAACCACCAGAAGAACTTTTCTTTAAACAAATAAACAGCAAAGTAGCAACAATTAATATTTCCCAAATCAGCAGTAAACTGGTATTTAAAAATAGCCAAGGCCTAAAAAACTATAGGAACAATTAAAGTTCCTAAAAAATATGCCGTTTGTCTCATAGTTTTAGGTGTCTTCAATGCTTAGCTGGTAAACTTTAGTGAAGTGTATTTAATACAGTGATCAATAAAATGTATATTATACTTTAACATCAAGAACAGCTCCAAAGTCTTAGGAAAATTGAACTCCATGAAGAACGGCATTAAAAAAAAGTAGAGTTTTAGCTACCTATTTTCATATTTCAAAGAACCTAAGACAAAGTGTGGGAAAATAATATTGGTGGATATTTAACTATGCCAAACACTGATAAACTGCAACAAATATTCAACATATCTGTAATTGCATTTCAGTGAAAATTAGCAAACAAAGGACAATGCTTTCCCACCAAAGGTTAATATAGATCCTAGAATCTGTTGATAATGGTTTAATCAAGTTTATGCAGTTAACCAGAACATGAGACAAATCTTTTGCTAAAATATACTCTTTCTCCTTCAAGTCCTTAAATATTTTATGCTGATAATTCTAATTATCTGTAATGATTTACCTAATTCACTAATTGAGTTTTTCAGGTAAAGTTTAAAAATAATGAGCGCCTTACTAATGACTGCTACTGATTTAGAAAGTTAGTGTTCACCAAGTTCCTGTGTCTTTTTTAAGAAGTTACTTTCATTCCATGTACTAGTGTTTAATCCTCATGGTCTTTGTGTTCATCTGTGTCCCAGAAATAGCAGACTGGGAAGTACATATGCATCTAAGGGCAATCAAGCAAGTTGGAACCAACACTTTAATGGCTATACCACTGCTACATCAAAGTCTTCACCAATTTTCCGTTATTTGAATTTCCGTCAACAGAGAAGAGTCAGTCACTTTGACTAGCTATGAACTAGTGTAATAACCTACAGAAAATAAGGTGGCCTGTTCAAGGTTAAATTTGTTTGTTTTAAACAAGAAGAAGCTAGAATAAAAGGGCTTTGAAGTTTATTTTCTCTTCTAAGTGTTATGACTGCAAAGAAAGTAGATTTTCTTAATTATATCACACATAAACCAAACTTGGTTAAAAACAACCTTAACAAATAATCAGGTTTTAACACTAAATAATGAACTGTCTTCTATTTCCGTCTTTTTGCATGCAAAATTCAAGAAGTCCTTGTTTTCTACTGCTGAGTAGTACTCTAATACGTATATATTCCATACTTTTCTTCATCCATTCTTCCATTGAAGGGCATCTAGGTTGTTTCCAGGTTCTGGCTATTACAAACAATGCTGCTATGAACATAGTTGAGCATATACTTTTGTTGTATGATAGGGCATCTCTTGGGTATATTCCCAAGAGTGGTATTGCTGGGTCCAGGGGTAGGTTGATCCCGAATTTCCTGACAAATCGCCACACTGCTTTCCAAAGTGGTTGCACAAGTTTGCATTCCCACCAGCAATGGATAAGTGTACCCCTTACTCCACAACCTCTCCAGCAAAGGCTTAAAGGACATTGAGCCTATAATTCGTGATCCTAGAGAAGCTAAATAAGAAGGTGAACCCAAAGAAAAACATATAGACATCCTCCTGGATATTAACCTTCATCAGGCGATGAAAGGAGACAGAGTTCCACATTGGAGCACCGGACTGAAACCCCAAGTTTCAAATCAGGAGCAGAAGGAGAGAGCGCACGAGCAAGGAACTCAGGACCGCAAGGGGTGCACCCACACATTGATGCAATGGGGATGTTCTATCGGGAACTCACCAAGGCCAGCTGGACTGGGTCTGAAAAAGCATGGGATAAAACCGGACTTGCTGAACATAGCGGACAATGAGGACTCCTGAGAACTCAAGAACAATGGCAATGGGTTTTTGATCCTACTGCACGTACTGGCTTTGTGGGAGCCTAGGCTTTTTGGATGCTCACCTTACTAGACCTGGAAGGAGGTGGGAGGTCCTTGGACTCCCCTCAGGGCAGAGAACCCTGACTGCTCTTTGGGGTGATGAGAGAGGGGGAGTTGATTGGGGGAGGGGGAGGGAAATGGGAGGCGGTGGCGGGAAGGAGACAGAAATCTTTAATTAATTAATTAATTAAAAATTAATTAATAATTTAATTAAATAATCAATATATTAATGATGGCATGAGTTAAAAGATGAATGCCCAATTCATTTAAATAAATGGGTTGAATTTAAAGGGAATGATATATGGCTTTTCCATGACCTGAATTTTTTTTTATCAGATTTAGCCAATAAACAAAAGATTAAATGTCTAGCTAAAACCTCTAAGACTTCAAACAAACTGCATAGCTAGAAAAAAGTAAGTCCCCTCTACGCAAAATAATTGACTTTGTCAGCCGGGCGATGGTGGCGCACGCCTTTAATCCCAGCACTCGGGAGGCAGAGGCAGGCGGATCTCTGTGAGTTTGAGACCAGCCTGGTCTACAGAGCTAGTTCCAGGACAGGCTCCAAAGCCACAGAGAAACCCTGTCTCGAAAAACCAAAAATAAATAAATAAATAAATAAATAAAGAAAGAAAGAAAGAAAGAAAGAAAGAATTGACTTTGTCATAGTTCTCCAGACCTTCAGTTGCTCCTTTCTCTTAATTCCAATAACCATTTAATTTTTCCCTGGGTTGACTTTGATAGGTGTTCAATATTCTGTTTGTCACCCAGGCCAGACAATCTAACAATCCAGAACATTGTTAATCTCTCTCTCTCTCTCTCTCTCTCTCTCTCTCTCTCTCTCTCTCTCTCTCTCTACCATCCCACCCCAGATTTCCAGTTCATTGCTGTGTATTGCCTCCTCTTGAAATACTGTAACATTAGAAAGCTGAGTGTTGTTAACAGTAAAATGAAAGAGCAAGAGGCATAAATTGGGGGAAAATGGAAAGGATGAGGAAGTATCAGAGGGAAAAAGAGAAAGGGTGAAGGAAGGGAAAGAGAGGTGATGGGCAGAGGAAGGGGAAGGGAGGGAAAAAAAGGAGACGGAGAAGAGACTCATAACTGAAAACATCTCTTCTTTCATTGTTCTCAAGGGCTTAGAGTACATTCTATACTCATCCTGCTAATTTTTCACTCCTATGCATTCTTTTCTTTTTAGCATGTGAGCTGTTTAACAGTTTCATGAATGTTTTTCAATCATCACCTCCACCTGCTAATTACACCCAATAAATGCATACTTTAAAAGACCCAAATTTTGTCCACTGTTTCTTAAATCACTTACTGCAAAATAATCTGTCTTTCTTGAAATCTGTTGCATTGCATTTTTTTTGAGTGTTGTATTCTTAGTTGAACATTATACAACCCTTTCCCATGTACTATCTTGAACAGTTAAAAGTTGTCTTGTTGCTAAAATATTATCCTAATATGTTTCTTGTACATATATTCATAGATAGGCTACATGTATTCATTGAAATAAAATTAATCATTAACTTTATAATGATATAAAAGGTATTTTTTCACATACTATGGTAGCAAATGAAGACAGTTTTATTTTCAAGAGTAACTAATTTATTGAAAATAATCTTGGGTTGTGGGCAGTGAATGATACAAGGTTTTGTGGATTAAAGGTTTTGAAGAGGTCTATTTTGATGAGAGAGAACATATTGTTCATAACTATAATTAGGAACAAATCAGTGGTTAATGATGCAGTATATTCTAGAGCTTTAACTGACAAGAAATAAGAAACAGTTTTCTCAACTTTAAATGGTTTGCAAAATGTTATTTCTGTACTTTGCTTCATGCACAGAAAATAATGGATAAGAGGTTTAATGTTCAGAAATTTCAATATTTATTCTTAAATGTGTATTGTTGGGTTGAAGGAATATTGCATTTCCTCTAAAAGAGCATAAAACCTACACGTACTAATTAGTTTCTCTATGAAAGCCTTCCAGACAATTATAGGATAATACCAATGGTCAATGCTGTAGGTGCTTTTCATTAAACGTATAGTGTCGCTACCAGATAAATTGCTTCATAGAAAAGCACTTACCACAAAGCCCTGTAATGGAAGGTTAAGTGCTATCCTTAATTACTAATTTCAACCCTTATATTTTGCAGTGCAGGCACTTTAAAAGGAAGGAAATATAGTCTGTTGGTTCTGTTCCTGATTCTCTGATTATAGGATTTGGTGGTAAAAGCATTAGTCTAGTGGCTTTTATAATGAAAAATAAACTCCCTAAATTTTTAAAATAAAAATAGCCAAACCACAAGCTGATATAAAAGATATATACTAGTCCATGATATTGAACTCATATTTAAAAACACTTTGTTCTAAAAACTTTAATCTAGTTCACTCATACTATGAAATTTATATGCAGCCTTTATGTCTGTGTTGCTTGAGAAAAGGATGTTTGAAATTCCCGTGTCCTTTCCCCCATCAGCATCATTCTAAAGTGTACACAGAGGAGGTGACTAGAGGGCTATAACATGACACAATGTTGAGGTCTCTCTGGTCTTCACAAGGTTAAGTTCATATGTGCACAATACATTCAGAATTTTATCATGTTTAGCAGTAATGTGTTTTTCTATGTATAATATATATGCAATTTTCATGAGTGCTATAATATTTTTATATGTCAGCCATTGCATGTGTCCTTCACAATAATAACTGGAATTTTGTTCACTTTTCATTAATTAATATTAATTAAAGCTCTCCTTAGTGAAAGGGCACCTAGAGTGCATGCCTAGATATAAAAGATTGTAATTGTCACAATTATTTCTAAATACTTGTTCCTTAATTATTATGCTGTACTAGTTTCTGATTTTTAATATATTTCTAATATACTTTTTTCATTTCCTTTCCTTTCCTTTCGTCCTTTTCTTTCCTTCCCCTTCCTTTCTTCTCTTCCCTTCCTTTCCCCTCCCTCTCTCCCTTCTTCCCTCTCTCCCTCCCTTCTTTCCTTTCTTCTCTTCTTTTCTTTCCCTCCCTCCTGCTCTCTCTTCTTCTCTCTCTCTCTTTTTCTTTCTTTCATTTGATTTATGGCCTCTCTATGTAGCTTTGGGTATCCTGGAGCTCACTATGTAGGCCAAGGTGCTCTTGATGTTTTCCAGAATTACCAACTTGCTAAACACTCACTGAATGCTTCCTACTTGTCAGTATCACAACAACTTCCAGATGCATGGTTCATTTTTCTTGATTAATTTATTAATTTAATTCATCAAGCATCTGCAAAACAGAAGAGATTAGGACTGAACTCTGAAAGTAGAGATTGATATTATTCAGAAAAAGCTTAGAAAATCTCTTTGGTATGGGTTAGTTCCAGAGAAAACTAGTATTTAACTAATAAATTACTTAATTGATAATTAATAAAATTATTCTAAGAAGTGTATAATTCCAACAGAGTTGTATCTTCTGCACTCCCTCTTATTATTAGTTTTATTGTGCAAAATATTAGTTGGTTTTATATTTTTATTTATACTATGTGATAAGTTGTGTGCTGGTTAAAAAGGAATATTTTGCAGACTTCAACTGAGGAGCACTATCACCTCCGAAGTCTTATGAATCACTATGGTTGTATGAAAATGGAATGAACTCCCTTTACTCATAGCGTTACACCTGTGGTACCATCTTTCCTCTAATTGCGTTTCTCGTCATCTCACTCCAGGCTGGGTCTCTGCCTGCCTCCTGCTCTTCTTGCCTGTTTCCTGAATTGTGTGCCACTGCTAAAGAAACAGCTTTGCTCTCCAAAAAAAAAAAAAAAAAAAAAAAAAAAAAGTGTTATTATATTCTTTCCCTTGGATTAAAATTTTAACTGTTACTTTTGACAAAGCCTTTTTTTTTTGTTCAAATGCAAGAATTTTGTAAAAAGCTTTGACAGATTGTGCTTTTTATGTGCGCATCTTTCTGCTGCATTGATGCTCTGGATTTTAAAAGCGGTAACGTGTGGCTTCAAGTTCATCTATAAAATGCTGTTTGTACATGGTAGCAAGAACAGTTTAGGACAGCATTACATTGACAGGACTCTAAAGTCTAATTAATACTTTATGGTTTCTCAGAAAAACCACAATTTTAAGAAACGGACGCAAACATTGCTTTGCTTTTCCAGTTGGTTTTCACAAAATTGTCCACAGGTCCATAAACCTTGCTTACCTGCAGGGTAGCGCTCGATGACTGGCCAGCTGTCCACCTGTAAAGTGGCATTGCCTCCACTCCTCGTGAAACGCACTACATGGTATTTTCCATCATTAATGATTGCATTGGATTCTTCTATGGCGATGTCATCTGTCCCAACATTAAACTTAACTCCAATTTTTCCTTGGTGCTGTTAGGAAGGACGAGGATAAGGTCTTATTAAATCAATTGATTAGTCAGCATTTGATAAGAATTTATGTAACAGGTGTTGTTCAAGAATATGCTTTGGAAAACAGCTGCTTTTCTCTGATTTTATTTCTGAAAAACTGCATGCAATAGAAGCAAGATCTTGACATTTGGGTAAATCTGAGACATCTCTTTCATGGATAATTGATATTCTGAAAGACACACTTGCAAGGGCATTGAACAGCCTTCTTCCTGGGTGTTGCCACTGAGAAGGTGCACAGCTGCTGGCATTAGAGCATACACTCTTATGTTCTCTGACACAGCTCCTTTAATCTAATCTTCTAATTTCAGAAGAAAAACAAGACTTGAAACCCTCCCTTTCAATAATCAGTGAAATCAGAGCAGTGAGATCTGTTTAGAGCCAAATGACCGATGCTCACCATACAAGACATCTCTGAAACAGGGATGGGCAGAGAAAGAGGCATTCACTAAAATGATTTCTTAGTCATTAGTTATCAAACCATCCAGATGTTAGCAGTTTACAACATACCCATTTGCCTTTATCTAGAAGATAATGAAACTTGACATGAAGCTGCAGCATCTTGTTCAAAGACACACAACTTAGTAAAGACAAGCTAGGATAAAAGTCTGATTACCTCATTTTTAGGTTACATCTTAGCTAAAATGGAGCTAGCACAATTCTCTCTCTCTCTCTCTCTCTCTCTCTCTCTCTCTCTCTCTCCTTTTCTCTCTGAATTATGTAAAGTAATATTAAAATAATCCCAAGGGGAAAGTTGTGGCTGTTGGCTTCAGAATGTCACCAAGAGAAACATGTGCCTCTGTCATCAGCCTCAGAGAAGCATTCTCCAAAAGCAGGGCTGTCAACCCAACCATGAGCTGAATTGATTTTGAAAGTATGTGGACTTTTCATTTAACCAGTAGCCCAGGATACCTGTGCTGCAGGCCCTCGTTAGAGTACATCAACTCATGATGTCTGTGGCATGCTATTCATAAAGCCATAGTTGAGAGAAGTGACATGGGGAAAGAGGGTTCTACAGGACACACAGCCAAGCATCCCTGTAGAAAATTTAAATCATAAATGAGAAGCCTGAAGGTTTGGACCACATAACTTTAGACTTTTCTGGGTTCTCACTATTAAACTAGGCAGCAAGATGATACCATCAGTTCATGGACTAATGTAAATTTTTCATTATTTATTTATTCTTTGAGAATTCTATACATATAAACAATGAATGGACTTTGATCTTACTCTCTCCTGCTTCCTCACCTACTTTTTTTCCCAATTTTCTCCCTCCCCAATTTCTCCCCACCCAAACTTATATCTTCTTATTTATATTTTTAAAAACCCAAGGGTCTAATTAGTTCTATTCATCTACATATGGTATCTATGGTTATCCACTGGAGGAAAAGTAACCTAACTGGAACACTTCCCAGCACATTTTTAAATATAATGTCCACATATTTGTTAATCACAGACAACATTATATCACTTAAATGAGGTTCTTATAACTTCCTCTGAATTTATCTCATATGTGTTAAGATTGTATACATGTTTTTACTTAAACATATTTGTGTTTATTTAGGTATATTAAGAATGCATAAATACTTCACTAAGTATTTTATTAAAATGAGCTGATAGGAATTTTTGATAAACTGATGAAACAACAAGCGCTCACCAAAATATCTAGGGTAAAAACAATTAAAACTGAAAAATTTTCAGAAACTTTCAATAAAATTTCCATTTTATTAGATATCTCCTGTTTGAAACTTGAATTATTCCACAGATATTGAAATGCCTTCCATTTTAAGGCACATGCCTTGACATGTATTTAAAAGACTACTGAAAAATATAGCAGAGAATAGAAATCAGCCCAAAGGTAAACTCTATATGAACAGGTCATGCAACTTTTACAATGTTTCTAGCTACTTTCTCTTTTTAATGGCTAAACACATATGCAGGATCTTAATGGCTAAACACATATGCAGGATCTTAAGTACTAGCTAATGCCACACACTTAGACAAGGAAAGCTGAGATTCCACCCCAGACTTTTGTCTCTGGGGTCCGTGCTCTACATTACACTTGCTGAATTTAGGTGTATTGGCTCATTACAGCTCTAGAAAATGAGTCGGTAAGTCCATCTGTACCTGACTACTGATTTTTATCTCCCTGTTATTGTAGAAATGCAATCGGGCCTTCAATTATTATTTGAAGTTAGTAGTCATATATCAAGAATTGTGTGCTTAAAATAACTTTATAATTCATAGTATGTAACTGATATGCTATTGTAATAATACATTAGTCCTTTTGATTCCATTTTAGCCAAGCATTTGAGTTGACTAAAATAAGCTTAGGAAATTGTTTTGCTATGTTACAAAATTAACTGTAAAATTCTCAAGACAGGTGTGTGAAAGAGAGAGCATATTGAGAACTGATTCTGATGTACCAAATTCAGTTCAGCAGAAGAGGGAGGAAAGGCCAAGATGAGTCTAGTGATTGGACAGAGATTCTGGGAGAGAGTTGGCCTGGGAGTTGATTTTCCCATCACCCCCAGAAGACGCTTACACTTTCCTTCTCCCATGTGCCACAGAAAGGGACCTTACTGGAGTATCTCAGATGACTTCATTTGTGCCTTCTGCAATTTGGTTGAAGCAATCAGAAAACCAAGATTTGGTTACACCCGAACAAAGAGATAGCCGAGCACCAGGTGACGAGTGCCTGAGCTGATTAGGACAGAGGCCACATGAGTGGATCAGAGACAAGAGAATTGGAGCAGAAGTGTGTAGTAGCCTGTTTAGGGAGACCTCTGAAAGGGTGGGAATGGATGGTGAAGGGAACACAAGACAAAGTACATGGACCCAGAGAAAGGATGCTCAATGCCTGAGGCAGGAAAACTTAATGAGTGTCTGAAGGAGGTGCATTTATCCACCTCTGTGGTATTTTAGGTAAGGTATCCTTTAATTTTCATTTATTTAAAAGAGGGATTAAAAAAAAAACTTCCTGTATAACAAGGCTATACCATTTTTTGGCATATACCCAAAGCGCTCAATAGACTCCATAGAGACTTCCTTAGCAATGGTCAAGGCTTCTCTATTCACAACAGCTAAGAAATGAACCCAATGTCCTTTGACACTGGATAATGAGAATGTGACAGATGTACACAATGGAATATTATTCAGCTGCAAAGAGAAATAAAATCATGAAACTTATAAGTCAATAGGTGGCACTAAAAAACATTATATGAGTGACATAATCTAGATCCAAATAAACAATTGCCCCATGTTCTTTCTCATCACCAGTTCCTAGATTCAAATCTCCAGATTTGAATATATAAACTTGAATAATGATCACAGAAATCAGAAAAGAAAATGGGGACCATGACATGGGAGAGGGTCTGGATAGGAGGAATAGCAGTATACAGATGATGTTCCTGTTACTAGAAAGCAATCCAAATGTCCAGGTTCTTAGAGGAGATCCTCATACCTCTACTTTGCTAAATTGGCATGACACCCAACTGCATTCTAAATATCCACAAGTAATTGTAGCTCTCAATCCTTATCCAAGAAACTTCTTTTTTCAACCGGTGGAGACCATTACAATAAATAAATAAATAAATAGTCAAAATGCAAAGAACACGTGATCGTGGGGCACAGCACCAATTGATACATCTATGACACAACTCCTGCATGCAAAGCTCAGGGCATATTGTAGAAGTAGGAGCACACAGATTATAGGAATCAGAGGACCAGGAAATCTGATTTAGGTTGTGTCCCCTAGAAAGGGCAAGGAAGCTTCATCCATGATATCTCAACAATATGGCTGCCTGAAAAAGACCTAAATAAGTACAATACCAATATAGTCATGCTAACAAAGAAGGGGGAAATCTCATGGATTCTCAATCATAGACAAAAAAAAAAAAAAACAAGCAACTAAGGAATGCTAAAAGGGGGAGAATTTAATTTTTTCATTCATTTTTTTTTTCATGGATGAGTCCCTAATTACTTATCTAAAGCCAATTGGTCAGTCACTGAAATCAGATACATACAAGGAACACTAAACAGACTGAATAAGGTATATTTATGTATATAGGAACATAGAAGAATTAATGAAAGGAAATTGAATTTGAGAAGGAGTAGTGGTGAGCTGGGCTGGCCATGAAAATGGTTAGAGGGAACAAAGGGAAAAAATAAAATGATGGAATCATATTTCAATTTCAAACATAATAAATGAGAAGTTGCTGATTATGTGAATGTGTCTTCATGAGCAAATGCATGCCCATATGTCAAGTGGCTCATGTAGAAGTCAGAGGTCAGCTTAAAGGAGTTGATTCTGTCTTTCAACAGCATAGATTCTAAGGAAAAAACTCAGGTCATTGGCCTTAGTGGCCTTCACATACTCAGCCACTTTTTCAGCCTCTTAGGTGACAGATTTTTGACGGTATGGGTGAGAGCTCTTAACAAAAGTACTCTACAATAACTCAGGGGAATACCCTCAGCTACATTGCTACCATAGCATTAGCCTAGCAAGACTCCTTCTGCTCCTTATCCCTTCCTGTTCCTTCTGCCTCAACCTTGGAGGATGCATAAAGGAAGAAAAATTAATCATAGAAACAAGAGGAGGCAATTTTCATCTCCCAGAAATGTATACTCTCAGTGTGGCCAAAACAGACATCACTGGGCAGCTTTAAAAGGACAAGTATGTACTACTACAGGTCAACCAGCTGAAGTTACTTTTATTAGCTAAGAGTGAACAGATGACATTTGCTATCTAGGAGGAGCCAAAGAACTGGCAAGACCCTTCCTGGACTTCCCTGGGAAATGGGATTAAAATCTTCCAGGACAGGTTTAAATGCGAGCTCCGTCCCAGAATGCAGATTTTTCAGCTTTAATAAGAACATGATGATATTTGTTAACCCAGAGTTAAACAGTTGTTTGGGATTCGTTCCCGTGTAAATGTCTTTCTTATAACAGAAGGCACAGAAGAAAATACTGCTCAACTTTCCAAGCTGCTCTAAGATGACCACGATATTCTGTTCTCTGCAAACTTTCATTTAGGAGGACCGAGTTTGTGAACAGAGGTATCTTCATGCTAAAGCTTTAAAAATTACACAGTTGCTGGAGAGACTGCACTAAGGATAAAAGCACTTGCTGCTCCTCCAAAGGTCTAAGTTCAGCGCCTAGTTCCTATGTCAGCCTGTGTATAACCATCTTCTGATACAAGGTTAGAACCCACTTTGGTACTCACACACATGTAGCACACTTACACACAGCAATAAAATAAGTCATAAACATGATGTCCCCAATTCACAGATAGTAAGTGCTTTCAATTTATCCTGAACTTCTGCAATGTACAACACAAAAACGCTCATTTCCTAGGATATAGAAATGGCCATATTTCACAAGTTTGATTAATTCCCTATATTAAATAATTATGAAACATGAGGGTCAGTGATGCTTGGAGAGGTTCTGGTTATTAAACAATGTCCATCTGTTCTTGGATATGCAACTCTGAGTCGCTTTAACATATCGTGAATTCAAACTCTGTGACATAACTAGTGCAAAACGAGTTGGTCCAAGCAATGCCCACCACTGCTCACTATCTGCTCTATGGAAAGGCCTTGGAAGGCAATGAAATATATATGATAGCCAAAGGGGCATCCGTCCCTGTGAAAAGACATTTAATATAGTAAACTATAAAATACTACGATGAAGACTATCTTGTGAATCCCATATTTACTTCCCTCCAGAGCTGTAAATATGTTCCAAACCCAGCTCATACTGGCAGGAGAGAAAGTTATTTCAATTATAAAAAAAATAAAACTTGCTGAACTTTCTTGCCAATGGATAATTACAGTTTAAAAGAATTCATTTCAAATTCGTATTCTCTGGGATTAAATGTGATTGTCTTGGCAAAGTCTCATGAATATTGCATTAGCAAAACCAGCAGTTATTTCAGCGGACATGTACTGATCTCTCTGTATTGTATCTTGCTTGGAATGAATAACTGCCTCATACCATAATTTTGAGAATCTATTCTAAGAACATCAGTAATGAGGCATTTATAATTTAATGAAATCTTCCTGTGCATTCATTAAATAAATAGTGACAAAGGTAATTACTGATTTTTTTTTCATGAAAGTTCATTTCTGAATAAGGATTATATTATTAAACCATGCTAAAAGGAAACGTCATGAAATATGATACTGGTAGGTACTTGAAGGTTCTAGCAAGTGGGATTGCACTAACCAATTCCATTGTGAAATTATATTCATTTGAAAATATGTTTGAACCAAGACTGATATTTAATGATATTCTAGAGCATCCTTTAAATAAAATTTTTATACGTTCTTCATTCAGATATAGTCTAATCTACCTGCATACAATATAGGAGAGATGCAATGTACACAAAAAATTCTGGCTTTCTATATGGCACATAGGAACTATGCATAAGACTCCAAAGATCCCACATCAAAGCACAGCTTTCACTCCTTTCCCTTGTTTTGTGTTTATCTCAGCTGCGCCCAGAAGGAACTAATAAAATTAAAAATTGCCTGTTTTCAATATTTTGTTTAGCATGCTTCCTTGCCTTAATGACCAACTGGAAAGAGACCAGCCCTGGGAAGTATGCAGCTTAGCAGAGAGCCTGTTTATGTTCTGTGAGACTCGGCCATGCACTGAGCTCATGCTCCAGGACTATGGGCAGAATGAGGCAAGGCACTCATGTGCACCCGATGATCAGACTCACTTAGACTGCAGAGTGATTCTCAGGATACATATCTACAAGGACACACATCATACACCAGACAGAATGCTATGCCTTCTAACTCCAGAGACTAATGCTTAACGGGGAGCCAATGTTCTATGGCACAATGCAGTCTATGGGGCCATAGTCACCATTGGTGACTGTCAGAGAGCCATCTGTTCTCCCTCCTCAAAAGAAATGAACTGAAATGTGCTCATTGGGTCCTTATAGCTTCCTAAGTTGGGGACCTACCACTGGCTGGTAAAGACTATTATCAATCCAGATGACCCATAATGTCAATACATAGCATCAGTTTCTATTTTAGTAAATTCCTCTGTACCCCTAATTCTCACTACTACGTCAAAAACGTCTCACTGCCCTGCCCTTTCCAAACACTGAATAAAATCTCTTTCTAATCATTCTGTGAACACATAAAATTGAATATCTGATAGTCACCCTAAGTGTGAGGACAAAATCGTGGCTTATTTACATACTTTTTTGTATTACTATACACTTGAAAAAATAAATTATGAGGCAAGTAATAAATTATATCAACGAGCTGTAAGATTGTCTGTGAAGAACCAGGTGCCCCGAGGGCACAGGGCTAAAGAATCTCAAGATGCCCCCACCACCAACACCACTGTGCAGGTAGAATCTGTCCACATGGGAGGCAACTATAACAGCCAATACAAACATATCTGCACACATAAATTCCCTCCATTTTCCCACCTTCTGTATATTAGAATGCTTACTGGATCCTGCATATTGAGCTGCATGTCTGCATGTATACACAGTGCATCTACAGTCAACATATCTGAATCTCACAGAATACATGAAAGTATCTCCTCAAAGAGCTCAAACAAACTGCCCCAGGTTTTATAGCTGATAGGGATGGATACTGCAATCTGATCATCTTAGAAAAGAATAGCATTAGCCATGTCCTTGCTCCAGGAAGAACATAAAACCAGAGACTCCAATAGAGACTGAACCACAAGAAAATTTCCTGCTCAGAGCTGACAATTGCATCCCCTAGTACTACACAAAACAGAACACAGAGTGGATGAAGTCTAGGGTGATGTAGCATAGAAAGACCTCATGTAAGAGCAATGCCCTTTAAGACACAGCATATTTATTTGCCCATTTGACTTTTGTTGAGGACGACATATCTTCTCTTTTATGTCCCTATTCTCCAAAATGCTGCACCTGCACTGACTCCATGAATATTTGACCGTGAGTCTGATGATACCACCGTAGGGGCATATCATCATCTCCTGGTCTTAAGAGCACTTAATCAAACTTTGTTGAAAACCTGCAACAGTCCTCCTTCCAAAGTTTACATGTTCATTTTTTTTATGTCCCTGCCTTTTCTTCTAAAGTGTCAAAAGAAAAAAAAGAATGAAAAAGAAAAGCTTAGGTTTGTAAAAACGGTGGTGGGTTGGTAACTATGTCCTTCAAAGCAATAACAGACTCCTTTCACATTTGGAGGACCCCCAAACTCTTTTGTACATAATATTTAAGTAAGCTATAAACCACATAGACTACTGAACAACTCTCTGCCTTCAGTATGCTGACCAAGGGCTCTCAGCTTATTTACAAAGTGACAGCACCGTTGCCACTGCTGGATTCCAGACCTATCTATCACATTCATATTTTCTCTCCACTAGACAAGGCACATGAAAATCTTGGCTCCCTTAACTATTGCAAGACACCCAAGATGCATTGCTTACATTATTAGTAATACTTTTATTATTGCTTAAAAAAAAGAGTGTTTAGCTTTAGATCAGGTTAGCAGCAGTGCCTAACACAACACTTGATGTAGGCATTGTAGGTTTTACTAGAGGGTGGTTCCTTAGCTTTCACAGTGACTGCTATAAAGACCACTATCATGAGAATAAGGAAAAAGTACTCTTTACTGTCCTATTGTTATGAAGACACCATGGCCAAGGCAATTCTTACACACAGAGCATTGAACTGGGGATTTGCTTACAGTTTCGCAGGTTCAGTCCTTTATCATGACAGGGAGCATTGTGGCATTCAGGCATGTGTTGCAGCAGTATCTGAGAGCTACATCTTGATCCAGAGAAGACAGGGCTTGGCATGAGCTTTTGAAACCTCAAAGGCCATAGCCAGTCACTCACTTCCTCAAACAAGACCATTCCTTCTAATCCTTCTCAAATAATGCCACTCTGAGGTGATTAAGCATCCAAAAATAGAAGCTATGGGGACCATTCTCATTCAGACAACCACAGAAGCTAATGTTCAGAAAAGCAGAGAGTAAAGAAGTCAGGACATTTAGTATTTACCACTGAGCTCAAGAAGACTGTAGGAAAAGTTTAACTACAAAGTAAAGCAGTTAGCAGAAATGGTTTTTTTTAAAAAAAAAAATAGATGTTAGACATTACCTGTTCAGGCTTTTTTCCCCTACACACCAGAACACCTAGTTTGAATCTTAGTCTCTAGTATAAATTTTCAAAGTTTATAAAACAGATAGATTCTGGGATTTTATTATGCTTTAAATACAGAACTTTTTTGGTTAGAGGAAAATGATACTTTGACATAGCAGTAGCCTGTGATGCTGTCATTCACATCAGTTGAAAATGGAAGAACTTATCTTTATTGGCAAGAACCACCAGAGCGCATTGCTGGGCGAGCAGGACTCGGTGTATAAGTGAGAGAGACAATCGGGAAGTTCTCATAACTGAAAATAGACTCCAAACTCCAGTGATTCCATCCTTTGGTGCTTCTCCTCCACTGTATTGTTTCTTTTTAGATGAAATTATATCAAAGTTAAAATAATAGGTTCAGAGTAAGATGACTCAAAAACCCACTACTGTGTTCTTGACTAGATCAATAATTATAGTGTTTGCATTTTGAGATCTTCCCGGTATCATTTGTTAAGCCAGTTTCAGGTTTTTCTTTTTGCCTGTGGTACAGTTTTGAAGGTTTACAGTGTGGCCATGGATTCAGAAGTCAAGACTGTTTCATGGTATTTCCCAGTAGTGTGAATAACTCCCCTGGGCGTGATAACAGCAGAGCTGGGGGATGAAGCTGGTATCCTCTGGAAAACCAGTCATTTCCTCAATATATCCCATCTGCCTGCTGAAGCACTAAACACTACAAAGTGTAAAAGGGATCTGTAAATGTGTAAAACATTGCTTAGAAAGTCTTGCTTCTCCAGATAATCGCAGAGCAGAAAGAAATGGGGAAAAAAGTAGCTCTTAGCTTGATGTCCTCACAATTCTTTCAATAAATTAAATTTACATATCAACCACAGTTTCCCCTTCCTCCTCTCCTCCTGTACCCTCTCCCCACCTCTTTTCTACCTCTCTCCCCAATCCACATTTTCTTTATTTCCATTCAGAAGGGATAAGGCCTCCCATGGGAGTCAATAAAGTATGGTATATCAAGTTGATGCAGGACCAAGCTCCTTCCCCTTGCATCAAGGCTGGTCAAGGCATCTCACCATAGGGAATAGCTTCCAAAGAGCCAGCACATGTGTGAGGAATAGGTCCTGGTCTCACTGCAAGACTCACCACAAATACCAAGCTACACAACTGTCACCCTGTGCAGACGGCCTAGGTCAGTCTCATGCCTGCTCCCTAACTATTGGCCCAGAGTCCATGAGTGCACACACCTCAGGTCAGCTGACTCTGGTCCACAGAATTCTTAATTTCTCATTGGTCATACTTGAAGTCATACACCAGTTTCAATGACATTAAGACATAACCGCAGCTTGAGCTTTATCAAAACAGTAGCTCATTACATGTGGATTTTTTTTTTTACTTTGTTTTGTTTTGTTTTCAGGAACTGTTGCTTTAAGAAGAAAATAAAGCAACCTTTGGCTGAATGGTAAATTTGTGCTGTTCACATTGTATGGCCATTCAGGGAACCATATACAGCAAACATTGTGCTTCAGGTACTGATTAAAGCCATAACCTTTGTTTTTCCTGCTTCTGTGTCTTTGGGCCATTACACAGATTGCTATTAACCTTCACCAGGAACTGGACATGGAGAGGCTGTTCTATCAATTCTCCAAGATGTTGGCACTTCTAGGAAAAAAGTTCTTCTGTCAAGGAGGTTTTGGATTATTTGTGGACTTCATTTACTTGGATCCCAGGACTATCATTTCTGTGCAGCATGGACTGTAATTAGTCTGACTCGAACGTTCTGCATCTCCATAGCTCAAAGCAGGTGTCTCAAACAGACAAAACATCTTTAGAAGGTAATTGTAAGTCTCTACATGGAAATGTGACCATAGTGAGTAGGTTATAGGTAAAACCAAAATTAACTTTTGGAATTTTTTTTAAATCTTAAAAAGCCATGAACACGGATGAAGTATCTAATGAATTATCTGGATGCCTCAGCTGATACTAACATAGTTAACTTGTAGTGCAAGAATTACTTTGAAAAAAAATAACAAAATAAGTAAATAAAAATAAATAAATTAAATAATTAATTAAAAAATTACTTTGTAGGTTACATCACTGTCGTAAACTGTAACTTACATGCAAGATAATAGCCAGGCTAAAATCAAAAACACCAATGATAGCCTTTGCTGGAGAGGCTGTGGAGGAAGGGGTACACTCATCCATTGCTGGTGGGAATGCAATCTTGTGCAACCACTTTTGAAATCAGTGTTTCGGTTTCTCAGGAAATTCGGCATCAACCTACCTCTGGACCCAGCCATACCACTCTTGGGAATATACCCAAGAGATGCCCGATCATATGACAAAAGCATTTATTCAACTATGTTCATAGCAGTATTATTTGTAATAGCCAGATCCTGGAAACAACCTAGATGTCCTTCAATGGAAGAATGGATGAAAAAAGTGTGGAATATATACACATTAGAGTACTACGCTGCGGTAAAAAACAATGACTTCTCGAATTTTGCATGCAAATGGATGGAAATAGAAAACACTATCCTGAGTGAGGTAACCCAGACCCAAAACGATGAACATGGGATGGACTCACTCATAATTGGTTTCTAGCCATAAATAAGGGTCACGGAGTCTACAATTGCTGAACCTAAAGGAGCTAAATAAGAAGGTGAACCCAAAGAAAAACATATAGTTATCCTCTTGCCTATGGGAAGTAGAAAAAATTGCAGGGGAGGAAAGTGGGATCTTGGGGGTGGGGTGGGTTGGGGGTAAGGGGAGATGAGGAGAGAAAAGTGAGAAGGGAAGGATGGGGGGAACTTGGGGAAACAGGATGATTGGGATAAAGGAAGGCTGGATAGGGGAGCACGGAAGCACAATTCTTAGTTAAGGGAGCCACCTTAGGGCTGGCAAGAGACTTGAACCTAGAGTGGCTCCCAGGAGCCCAAGGCGATGTCCCCAGTTAGTTCCTTGGGCAGATGAGTATAGGGAACCTGAAACGACCCTATCCTATAGCAATACTGACGAATATCTTGCATAACACCATAGAACCTTCATCTGGTGATGGATGGAGATAGAGACAGAGACCCACACTGGAGCACTGGACTGAGCTCCCAAGGTCCCAATGAGGAGCGGAAGTCAGGACCACGAGGGGTGCACCCACCCACTGAGACAGTGGGGCTGATCTATTGGGAGCTCACCAAGGCCAGCTGGACTATGACTGAAAAAGCATGGGATAAAACCGGACTCTCTGAACATGAAGAACAATGAGGGATGATGAGAAGCCAAGACAATGGCACGGGTTTTGATCCTACTTCATGTTCGGGCTTTGTGGGAGCCTAGCCAGTTTGGATGTTCACCTTCCTAGACATGGACGGAGGGTGGAGGACCTTGGACTTTCCACAGGGCAGGGAACCCTGACTGCTCTTTGGACTGGAGAGGGTGGGGGGGGGGGGGGAGGAGTGGGGGGAGGGGGAGAAGGCTGGGAGGAGGGGGAAACTTTTTTTTTCCTTTTCTCAATAAAAAAAAAAAAAAGAAAGAAAAAAATGATAATAGCCAGGCGATGTTTCCATGCAGGCCTGAATTCTTTATGATGCCATCGTGGTTATCTCTAGCCTGGAGCAGGGCCCTAGCATGAAATGTGCTCCAAGAAAACAGCTGACATTGTTTCCTTTCTCCTTCCTTTTCCTTTCTTAATTGACTTTTGCTCCAGGACTACTTGCTTGGCATTTTTTTTTAAAAAGGAAATGTATGCATGTGGGCCTAGAAAATGCCTCTCCATACTGTTTCATACAGAATCTGCAAGGCTCTGTTACCCATAGCGTGGAAAGTTATAAGTCCCACAGCATCATACAAGCAGATCTATGCTTCTGTGTGTAACAGACACAACAGGGTTTCCTATGCAGGTGCAAGAATCTCACAGAAAACCAAATAGACTGGGCCAAAAAAAAAAAAAAAAAAAAAAAAAAAAAAAAAAAGTCCCCTCACCCCTCACTATATAATAATCAAAACACAAAACATACAGAATAAAGAATAAATTTTAAGAGCTGCAAAGGAAAAAGATCAAATGATCAAATAACATAAAGTGTATGTTGTGGTTTGAGTTGATATACATTAGTTTCTCTCTATATATAGCAGGGCTTTTTTTGCTATAAGTAACAAAATTATGGAGCCACTCTAACACATAAAATTTAGTACTTATCAACTTTAATTTACTTATTTACTTATTCAAAAATTCTAAAGGAACTATGTGATATTCTCTGGTATTCTGTAAATTTCAGGTAAAATGTAGCTAGCACAGCAGATGGTATTGCTTCCTTAATAAATTTACACCTCACATAATCCCTTTATGTAATGAGACTTATATTAGCATATAGCACATGGCAGATGTCACTAAGGAAAAGAACAGGATGCCTTCAAAGCAGCCTCTTGGAGGCATTACATGAACTGGCTTTGTGGGAGCCTAGCCTGTTTGGATGCTCACCTTCCTGGTCCTGGATAGAAGTGGGAGGACCATGAACTTCCCGCAGGGCAGGGAATCTGGACTGCTCTTCATTCTCGAGGGGGGGTGGGGAATGGAATGGGGAGTAGGGGGAGAGGGGGAGGGGAGTGGGGGAAGGGGAGATATGTGCGAGGAGGGGGAGAGAAATGGGAAATTTTTTTTTCTGCAACAACTAAAAAAAATAAAATAATAAAAAAAAAAAAAGATGAGAAAGACCCAATACTGAACAGACAGGTTTTCCAGGCAGAGAAACAGCATTTGCACTGGTCCCAAGAAGGGCGAATTTGTGAGCAGAAAGATGGAAGCTTAGATGGGTAAATGTAGATACAAATACCATTATCTAGACTTTTTACATAGATAAAGATATGTAAATTACATATGAGCAGAGGAAAGTTGGAGCCGAAAGAGTCTGTCTATGAAGTAAAACTAGGTTATGGAATTGTGCATAAAAGCTAAAATATATTATTTGAATAAACAAAGTTAAGTGGAAAATGATAGCTGTGCATATTTTTAAAAGCTTCCAATCTAAGTGTATGGAATTGTTGATAAAGATATGGAGCTTAACAGTATGTGTTCTGACATTCATCTGATTGTTTGTCCCAAAGTGTCATTCATCAGTGTGCTTTATGAAATTTAATATATAAAGGATTCTGAATCAACAGGGACTCACTGCATTTTCCAAAAGTCATTTACTTCTACAATGTCAAAATATGATTCGTCATTCTATGCTGATATTGCAAAGCTAATGTATCATGTTTAGTTTCTTTGTGATGCAGACTGTCTTGTTAACTTGTTTCTCTGGAGATCCCTTTTATCTGAAGATGGTGCCTGAGTCCACCATACAGGCTCCACCTTAGAAACCCTGTCTGAAAGAAAGTACTGGATGAGTTTTTCACGTCTTCCACAAATTAGCTCAAGAAATAACTTTTAGCAATGGCTATCACCTAAAAAGATCATTCAATTTTCCAAACTATCCAAGAAAATATTTTATAATAAAATCAGCCATAGGGTTTTGACTAAATAAAACATGTCTACAATGTAGGGTAAAAGGGACAACTGGAGCAGGAAACCAACCAATCACTGAGCACCCTGACTCCGAACACAGAGTCAGTGAAAGAAACACACCTTGGATTTGACACTTGGGTCTAGAAAAGAAACATCTTTTTCCTAGAACCCAGAACTAAAGACATGTACCTTGGCTCTGACTATCCTGAGTGAGGTGTCCCAGACCCAAAAAGATGAACATGGGATGTACTCGCTCATAATTGGTTTCTAGCCATAAATTAGCGCCACGGAGTCTACAATAGGTGAACCTAAAGAAGCTAAGTAAGAAGGTGAACCCAAGGAAAAACATATAGTTATCCTCTTGGCTAAGGGAAGTAGACCCAATTGCCGGGGAGAAAATTAGGATCTTGGGGGTGGGGTGGGATGGGGGTAAGGGGAGATGGGGAGAGAAAAGGTAGAAGGGAAGGAGGGGGGATTTGGGGAATCAGGAGAATTGGGATAAAGGAAAGGTGGATAGGGGAGCACGGAACCACAATTCTTAGTTAAGGGAACCACTTTAGGGTGAGCAAGAGATTTGACCCTAGAGGGGCTCCCAAGTGCCCAACATGAGGTTCCCAGTTAGTTCCTTGGGTAGCTGAGGATTGGGAACCTGAAATGACCCTATCCGAGAGCAATACTGACGAATATCTTGCATATCATCATAGAACCTTCATCTGGTGATGGATGGAGACAGAGACAGACCCACACTGGAGCACTGGACTGAGCTCCCAAGGTCCCAATGAGGAGCAGAAGGAGGGAGAACATGAGCAAAGAAGTCGGGACCACGAAGCGTGCACCCACCCACTGAGACAGTGGAGCTGATCTACTGGGAGCTCACCAAGGCCAGCTGGACTGTGACCGAAAAAGCATGGGATAAAACCGGACTCTCTGAACATGGCGAACAATGAGGGCTGATGAGACGCCAAGGACAATGGCACGGGGTTTTGATCCTACTTAATGTGCTGGCTTTGTGGAAGCCTAGCCAGTTTGGATGTTCACCTTCCTAGATATGGACGGAGGGGGGAGGACCTAGGACTTACCACAGGGCAGGGAACCTGGACTGCTCTGTGGACTGGAGAGGGAGGGGGAGAGGAGTGGGGGGAGGGGTAGAAGGGTGGGAGGAGGGGGAGAAGGGTGGGAGGAGGGGGAGGGAAATGGGAGGCTGGGAGGAGGTGGAAACTTGTTTTTTGTTTATGTTTTTTTTCTTCTTTTCTTAATAAAAAAAAATTATTTAAAAAAAAAAAAAAGAAAAGAAAAAACCCACAAACACACACACACACACACACACACACACACACACACACACACACACACTTTGTCTCTAGAAGCAGAGTCAGTGAAATAGTTTGGCCATAAAGTCAGAGCTCTATCTGCCCCTGACCCACTAAACTGGCCAATCCCTGAACAGAGAAAAGCTAACCAATCCTGCTTCTCCCTGGGAAAACTCTGGCCCTAAGAAGCCCTAAATATGCCTCTCTGGAATCCATCTCTGGCAGCAGGGGCAACCACTTTCCTGGTCTCCTTCTCCCCAAATAAATCTCTTTCTCAAAAGATTATTGGGTGACAACCTTCATACACACACACACACACACACACACACACACACACACACACCCCTCCGCAGACTGGAAGAACCTGGCTGGGACCTGGGATGTCCCTTAGGGTATTGAGCTGAAAAACCTTATGGAGATACTCCCTAGGGGGCCTCAGAAAAGTGGAGCAGAACACAAGAACTTTGCTAGGAATGCTCAGAGCAAGGCCAGGCAGAAAAAATAAACAATTTTTCACAGAGCTGCCCAAGGAGTAGTAGCAGTCTCCAGGAGAAGAGCAGGATCACTATATCCTGCAGCCAGACCATTTCTCACCGCATGCCAGCTTCAGGTAGCCTGGCTTCCCAATAGTCCGGTCACCTGTCCTCCAGGGCTGAGTTGTCCTACTGTGGCTCCAGGCTCGAGAGCTGTCCTATTGAGGCTCTAAGTATATCCTGACTTCTGGACAAGTCAGGATATCTCTGCAACACTACAACTGTAACACATTACCCTACATGCAATAGGCATGGAAAGAAGAGATTTTTTCATTTATGCTATCTGAAAAAGAAATACTGATAACTTCCTAGCAGCTCAGATCTTCTAGATCCATAATTAGTAATGTAGTGTACAAATACCAGTTTTGTAACAAGTACGTCCTTACAGGCACACATTAAATGTTATAATATAAAAGGTGAGCCATTGGTTACTTCTTGTGACACAATAGCAAAGCTAATTTAATAGAGTTTCTAGTATTTAAATATAGATTAATGACATTGGAGTATCTTTCTATTTTATATTCTAAACTCTTTTTTATCAGTTCTAGAAATCTCAATGTAGTCTTGTTTTCTTTTTTGTTCATTTCCCTTCAATCTCTCCCTTAAAACTAAGGTTATTTGTGCACTCTTTTAATTCTTTCCTTGCATGAATATTCCAAATTTTTTCTATTTAAAAATTAAAATTACTCAAACTCTTTAATTTTAAACCCACCATTTGAAATCAGCCATTTCCAGAGTTTGTAAGAATGACTCTAGAATTTAATATAATTTCTAATTTGACCTGACTTAATCCAAGAAGTTGCTTAAAAATGACAGTTCAGAGCAAGAAATCATCACAGTGATGCTGAAGAAATGAACAATGAAAGGCCCCAGGTTCTTCTGAAGCACAGACCAAGCTTTCGCGTCAACAGAAGAAGAAAATCATATTGATTGCTTGGACTCCAGTTAACAAACAACAAATAATAACCCTTGATTAACTCACAGAATTCAGTGACTGACTAAATGACAGG
This sequence comes from Microtus oregoni, assembly GCF_018167655.1. Taxonomy (NCBI): domain Eukaryota; kingdom Metazoa; phylum Chordata; class Mammalia; order Rodentia; family Cricetidae; genus Microtus; species Microtus oregoni. The sequence continues at coordinate 18,452,691 of NW_024543093.1, read as the reverse complement.
TGAGCGGCAGGCATGCGAAGCACTAAAGTTGGAGCCCAGACACATCAAACATGAACTTGGTGTAACTGGCCTGCTGACATCAGCTTTTTATAAACTTTTTTAGTATAAATTAAATCACATACTCCTTTGAAGTAATGATAATTTGGTTTGATGCTGTAATTAATAATATTTGCTGCTCCAATTTTTGCTATTGCAATTTATTTGACACAAAAATACTGTAAGAAAAGAAGGTTTGAGAGGGTTCAGAGAGAGGTTCAGAATTAATCTGTAATTTCATTTAATTTCATCTGCCTTCTTTTTTAAATGACTTCTTATCTCTCTGTTAAGCTTGAAACATCTTAAGGTCCAATCCAGTATTCTGCACCCAGTGCTATACTCTTTCCTCTCATTTGGGGCAGATGCCTAGCATATTACTCTACAAAAATATTCAATGTTATTAATGGTAGGTCACCGAAATCCATCAACTTGGAAGGTTTGCATGTGGTTAATACATTTAATATCAGATTACCAATACCAAGTTCTCTGAACAAGCATGCAAAAAAGATGCAATAACAACTACCCAACCTAATTTTATTTTGGAAAATCAAGTAACTATTTGCTAAAATAAACAGCCACTTTGTAAAAGTATACCATAATCCATCATTCATTAGGACCTTTTCTCTTTAATACTTTAACTATTTATTAAGAATTTTAAAGAGTCATTGTGGAATTAAACTCTTTGCCATCCTTATGTTTACTCTGTTATCACAAATACTACCACATACTATTTTCTAGAACATACTTCTTACCAAAGTGTTATGACAGGAATGTTATGTAAATTTTAAATCTCTTTTAAAAATCTACCTAATTTCATATACATTGTTACAAAGCTGAAAATGATAAACAAGACAGTTAATAAACCAACACAGAAATAAATTGAGAAATTATCAATGTAAAAGGTTCTGGCCTGGATAATTTATATCCTGGTTGTTAACAATATTTGTGATAATATCAATTAATTCTAATTGCCAATTACTACTGGGCTCCAGGATTAATCTTTTTAAAATATAGCTCTAAACTCAGTAATTGACCCATAAGGATCACCATATAAACATTTACTGAATAACCATTGTGTTCTCACATCAATTGGAGCGGATGCTATAATCACTTTCATTGCTTTGCAAGTTAATTGCTCATTATTTGAAGAAGCAGAATTTTTATGTGTAACCATCTCTGCAACATGTGTTTGAACTGCTACCTTCACTATTAAAACATTCAAGAAACAGGTAACATGACTGAGAATATAGATCATGCTAGACAATATCTGACTTCATGAAATCACCCCTTCCTTATACAATGGCTAATGAGAAGCACATGCAAAATTCCTAAAGTGAATTTACATTATAACCAAAGTTACAGACAACCTATTTAACAAAAATTGACATGCACTCAGCAGCCTAACAAAGAAGTGCATACTCAGAGCTGTGCATGTAGGGCCACTTGCTGTCAATGAGGTACTGATGCATCCATAATAACCAGTTTTAGTTTGTAATTAGAAACTACTTTTTTTAAATCATTTTACAGATGAAGTCATGTAGTACTAATACACACAGTCACTAAGGGGAACTTGGGACTTGAATTCAGTTCTTTCTTCTGTTGCCACTTATTTCAGGAAAAGGAATATCCAAACAATTCTACAATTATAGGATCCCTTCAGTTTGTTCTGCTGTTAGATAGTTCTTGCTTTAAAGGCTAGAAAAAGAGAGAGAGAGAGAGAGAGAGAGAGAGAGAGAGAGAGAGGAGAAGGGGAGAAGGAAAGGAGGAAGGAAGGGGAAGGGAAGAGAAGGGAAAAGAAGGGAAATGAGGGGAAGAGATGGGAAGGGAAAGAAGGAAGGAAGGAAGGAAGGAAGGAAGGAAGGAAGGAAGGGAGAGAGGGAGGGAGGGAGGGAGGGAGGGAGGGAGGGAGGGAGGAAGGAAGGAAGAAAGGAAGGAAGGAAGGAAGGAAGGGATAGAGGGAGGGAGGGAGAGAAGGAGATAGGGAGGGGAGGAGGAAGGGAGGATGAGGGAGATCATAAAGGAAACAAATGACAGTAACCAACCTCTTGGATGCTGTGGTTCCTTTGTGTGTTCTATCAATATTACGGTTACTTTTACTTTGACTATACTGAAATGATGTGAATATATACAGACGCCTAATGTTCTGTTTTATTTGCAAAGTGGGTTTATTTTCATTTGTTGATAATACACAAAAAATATTTTCCTGGTTTCTGTTCTAAATAACCAACAATAACTGAAGGTAGTCTAGAATACAATCTAATAAGATATTCCATATGATGATTCTGACAATATTTTCAATTTATATACAGGTATATTTACAAGCTGATGCAGTGGAAACAGAAAATCTTCACTTCCTAAAGAGAACCTTTGTTGAACTTCTGTGGGAATCTCTTATCCATCCTGTCATACTCTGGTGAATGCAGAGTATAAGAAGTATGTTTGACACCCAAAAAAATAATGATCACCAAGAAAACATCAAGTGTGTCTCCACACAGTGACACCTAAAAAAGCAGCAATCATCATCAAGAGAATCTCAAATGTCTCCACATAGTAGTACCTGGAAGAGTAATAACCATCACAAAGGGTAACATCAAGAGTGTCTCTGCACAGCAAGGGAAAAAAGCAGGGAAGCAGTCTCTTCATTTCTATAACCTTCGACTTTGAAAAAAACATCAAGTCTAATTATTTGCTCAACTTTTCATGTGGATGTGCTTATATGTGTTCATGTGTTGTCATGGGCAACAAAAATTGATAGCAGCGAAAAAAAAGGAGCCAATTCTAGCATTTTTTTAAATATCTTGTTTCTTTACTAGTTGACAATATTAGTTACCAGATGTAATTCAACAACAGAACAAAATATGCTCCCCAGGTTTTAATTTAGACTACACACTATGTCTTACAATTTTTTTACATCCTACTCATATTTTTTGCTGCTCCCATATTGATAGTTTAAGAGATTTTGATAGCTAGAATTCCTTTACAAATCAATACTCTAAACAGTAAAATTTTCAACATTTTTGTCACATAGCCTTATGATAGAAACTTCATTAGACACAATGCTTTTAATGTTTAATGTGTTCAGCTTATTTTAAGCATTGAGTAGCAAACTGCCTCTTATTTTGGAGACCTTCAATATCCTTTTGTCTGTTATTTTAAATTGTCTTATGGTAAACCAGGAGCAATTGATGAAGGAAATTAGAGAGGCCTTGTTGATGACTCTTAAAGTATTGAATAATCAAATAAAAAAATTAAAATGAGCAGAAATGTTTTGGCCTAAACTGTCATCTGATACAATAAATTCTTCTAAAATACTTCTGACAGGAACAATGGTAGAAGAGAAGGCAGAAAGGGGGCCAGAGCATGAGGACATGCGCAACCAAACTGCATCTTCTACACTGGACCCTGCCATTGCACGTATGAACTCACGGTTGTCGTGTTTATCTGCACAAATCCTACACAAAAAAAAGTTCCCCCAATGTCTTTGTCATGGAGACCCCGTGCCTTCTTGAGGGAGTATTGGGTCTTAATACTCCTCCAAGAAATGGGTGTCATTTTTTTCATTTGTGTAGCTATACGTAAGTTTCCCTTACTTGAGTAAATAGCATTCTATTCTAGCTTAAGTAAAAAGCCTAATTAAACTATTAGTCACATTTTAACAAAACGGGGGAGGATTGGAAAAGTCTTCTTTAGAAGAGGGTTTCCACAAGAGAAGGAGGTAGATGAGAGAGTGGGCTGGGGGTCACAAACAACCAGTATCCCTTATATAAATATCTATGAATTGTTAAACAATAATTAAAAGTAGTAACAATGCTTCACTCCATCAATGGGGTACCAAATACAAAAGTGTCAGTCACACAATAAATACTTTTTATAAAAAAATATATCCATGATAATATGCTACATAAGGATACATGAAACATGTAAGTAAAAATATTCCCTATCCAAGGAAATTTTGAACTCTATACCAAATGAAAAGTTTCCTCATAAGTTCTCTGAAGACATCTGTTTTGTGGTTCAGTAACCGCAATCTTACCTATATAGGTAACCTACCTGAAAATCTATGAATATAAAATGCTTGCAGAAAGTTTATGTCTAATTCTAAGAGGATCTCCTGGCTCTATTTTTGTAATGTTCTCTGCCCTTGATATTATTCTTTAATTCATATTAATGTTTGTTTGGAAAGTGAAGCAGGTAGATCATAACTTGAATCTCTGTTTGATACTATTAGTTTAAACTTTCCATAGGATTCTTCAATTTTGGGTTTCACTGGTTGAACTCACTTCCACTGAACATTTATCAGTTAGTCGGTTAATTATATATTATTGAGTATTTTTGTGTATGCAGGAAACTGTTGGCTTCCCTGAAGGATTTGAAACAAAATCAGAGGTGTTTCCATGTTTTAAAGGTAAAATTCATACACACCAGGTCCTTACACAACTGTGCAAGACTATACCCAAATGGGCCCAAAATGTCACTGGTTAATAACAAAAAAAAAAAAATGCCATAGTAAAAGGCTGTGACTTACATTACACAAATTAATCATAAAAGGCAGTGGTAAGAACACAAACAGCTAGATTTAAAAGTAAATGGCTATTTGACCAGTAGTAATAAGAGCGGCGGGGCTGTGTCCCCAGCACCCCGGCAGCCTGGCTAGCTTATGCCCTGAAATAACAATACACAAATTGTATCCATTTAAACACTGCTTGGCCCTTTAGCTCCAGCCCCTACTGGCCAATTCTGATATCCCGATCAACCCATCTCTAACAATCTGTGAGCACCAGTCTTACCAGGAAGATTCTAGCCTACGTCTATCCTGGGTTGGAGCTGAATCGCATCTGCCCGGGAGCGGGGCATGGCGTCTCTGCTCCTGAGAGCAGAGCTAGCGAGTCTGAGCTCACTTCCTCTTCCTCCCAGCATTCTGTTCTGTTTACTCCACCCACCTATGTTCTAACCAATAAAATGGGCCAAGGCAGTTTCTTTATTTTTTTTAACCAATGACCTTCCTCCATCATTTCCCCTTTTTCTGTTTAAACAAAAAAAAAGGAAGGCTTTAACTTAGCATAGCAAAATTACATACAACACAACAGGTATCAAGCAAGAATTACAGTTACAATATTAATATCTATTTTATCTTTTATCATAACACTGGAAAACTATAACTATAACTGTCCATCTATTCTTCAACTCCATGAAAGACTCCAGAAGAATACAATATTACCTAAGCAAACAAAAAGTAAGCAACTTTTAAAACTCTAGAAATGACAGAGACATCTCGCTGCCTGTACAGTAACCCAAAGTTCCTCTGTACCGTTGGGGCATCCATCTTCGGCCTACAGGCCCATAGTATCCAGCAGACATTTTCACAAAGCAGGAAATTTTAAAGCTGTCACTATCTGCTTGTCCTGAAGAATGTCTTGCAGACTCTTTCATGAATCAGGAACCCCAAAAGATCATCTCACCTTTCGGCAAGTTCAGTAGTCCTCTCTCTGCGGGTTCCCTGTGTCCAGTTTATGCAATAGCCCAGGGTAGAGCAGTTTCTTGCCCAAATGGCTATCAAACTCCATAAGGTGCCTCTTCGATGCCCATCTTCTTCTTGAAGTAGATTGGTGCTGCCAGGAGCAGAGTGTCTCATTGTCATGAAAAGTCCAAAGTTATTAAAACATTAAATAGCATATTCTATAATCTTTGAAAGATATGAAGAATGCCTATCTAAAATATATCTATGCACATCTAGAAAATCTTAACTAACATGACTACAAACTTGACTATTATGATTATCTATTAACTACCTATATACATTACATTTTTAAATGAACTACACAATCACAATACCTTAATCAATATCAGAAATACATACACATATAATAAAATTGACCTTAAATCTGTATAAATAAAGCAAAATCTATACTAATGCAAATTATTCATATCTATATCATATCCCCCTTTAAATGTTAAAGAACGTTTATAAACCATATTTGGGAACATGGGCGCAGTTTTTTCTCTCCAAACTGCTTCCTGCTGAATGGGGGTGTCGTTAATTAGAGCTTTCATGGTATAACCTGTGTGCTAGTTTCATCTCAGTCGGCAGTTGAGCGAAGCAATTTTCTGAAGATGTTCAGAGCAACCCTTCAGGAGGGCGTGGTCCATCATACCATATCGGAATAGAAGAAATGAACAGGGTCTCATCCTCTGTGAAAACAAAATAAGAAACTCCTTTCCAAAGCATCATGTCCTTAGATCCAATTTTCAAATTCAAGGCATTTTCAAAATATCTATGTTGGATTAGTTCAGCAGCATTTATAAACAAGTATCTTTTGGCATCTGTTGCTCCTTCCTCAGCATTCAAACAATTCAAAGAGAGCGTAATAGCATACAGTATCAAAATTCTCTGTCTATTTTCCATCTTTGTACAGCTTTGTTTTAACCTCTATTTCATTTATTTTTACTTTTAGCTTTTTGCTTTTTGAGACAGGTTCTCTGTATCTTTGACCTGGAATAACTCTGTAGACCAGGCTGTCCATGAACTCTCAGAGATCCACCTGTCTCTGCCTTCCAGGCATTGGGATTAAAGGCGTGTGCTACCACACCTTGAAGTCACAGAGGTCAATCTCCCTCTGCCTCCCAAGTGTTGGGATTAAAGGTGTGTACTACAACGCCCAACTACTCTCTTTCTTCCTTATTTTTGTTTTTTACTTTAAGAATTTTGACTTTTAGTCTGCATATATTTTAACACTGTAATTCATTTAAATTTTTTCTTTGTCTTTGACGCTCTCTTTACTGTATCTCTGTTTTTCTGACCACATGAGTCTTTAATGTACCAAGCAATATCAATAGGACTAAAGCCGTGGCTTTGCCAGCTAGATCCAGTCCATTCCTTAGCTTTCCAGCCTCGTGGCTGAGGTACTGGCTGTAGCCATGTTTACTGCCACAACTCTATGGCATTTCAAGGTTCCTGCCAGCAAGTAAGTTGCAGCATTATGTCCACAGACAACACACAAGTCCTCTCTCTGTAGTTGGCCCTCCTGCCTCAAACAATCAGAGTTTGCCCTGGCAGGATGGCCCAGAAAGCCATCATTTTTAAATGGTGCAGCTTTTTTCCTGCTACGGCTGAAAACTGAAAAGCATGCATTCAGCTTTTCGTCAACACCGTTTAAGTGTTTCCTGGCAGGATCTCTTAATGAGCTGCAGGGTTTTGCAGCTAAAGCTGAGTCAGGAAGCCTCTCTTAGATGAGAGCACTTGCTTGCCTCTAGCAAGCAGAGCAGACCCAAGAAATAGCTGCTGCCAAGAAAACATGCTTTACTCTTTCCCAAGCATTCTCAGGCTTTCAGTAGACTCAGTTATCCACACGTCCTATTACTATCCACGTAGTAATAGGAGTGGCGGGGCTGCGTCAACAACACCCCAGCCGCCTGCTAGCTTATGCCCGAAATAACAACACACAAACTGTATTCATTTAAACACTGCTTGGCCCATTTCTATCTAGCCTTTTCTAGGCTAACTCTCGCATCTGGACTAGCCCATTTCTAATATTCTATGTAGCACAGCTAGGTGCGCTTACTGGGAAGATTCTAGCCTACGTCCATCTTGGGTCGGAGCTTCATAGCGTGTGTCTGCCTCAGAAAGCAGAGCTATGCGTCTTCCCGGAAGAGCGGAGCATGGCCTCTCTGCTCCTGAGAGCAGAGCTGGAGAGTCTGAGCTCACTTCCTCTTCCTCCCAGCATTCTGTTTTGTTTACTCCACCCACCTATGTTCTAACCAATAAAATGGGCCAAGGCAGTTTCTTTATTTTTTTTACCAATGACCTTCCTCCATCAACCAAAGAAGATACACAGATGGAAAATATACATCTAATGATTCTCAGCATCACATACCATGGGGACTGGCAATTGAAACAGCGAGATGACACTACATTTATTGAAGTTGCTAAAATACAAAAGTGACAACACCAGATGCTGGCACGAATAAGTAAAAGAACGCTTCTGTCTGGTGAGATTGTAAAGTGGTTTGGCCACTTTTGAAAATATGCAAATAGTTGTTTACAAAACTGCAATGCTTAGAGTTGATAATCTAGAGATCAAGTGTCTTATTTTCCCCAAAACGAGCTAAAATCTCATAGTACAGAAAGGCTTGTGCATGAATGTTTATGCCAATTTCATTTATCATTGCCCAAACTTGGAAGCAATCAAGATGTCCTACAGATGAACACACTTTTGTATATTCAGGCAATGAAATGTCAAGCAGAAATGAAGACATGGACCAATAAGACTATTATAGCCATGAAGCAATTGCGCATTGGTGATGATTAATTTTCACTGTCAGCTTAACTGGATGCTACATTTTATAAGACATCTACCTCTGATTTTGTCTGTGAAGTAATTTCTATAAAGATTTAACTGAGGAGAGAATAAATACTCAGAGTATGGGCAGCTCCATTCCTTGCTCTGAGTTGAGAGACTAAATGAAAAGCAAGAATAGGAAACTAGTTGGTGCATAAACATTCATTTTTCTCTGTATTCTAACTGTAGATACAACATGAACAGTTGCTCCATATGCATGCTCCAAACCTACATTTTCATGGTAGACTTTACCCCTCAAACAATGAGCCAAAATAAACCTTTTCTTCCTGAAGTAGCTTTTATCACTCATTTTGCCACAGCAAAGAGAAAAATAACTCATATAAATGAATAAAATGACATGACAGAAAGAAAAATATTATGGAGACGATAGAAGAGTCAGTGTTTTCCAGGAGCTGGAGAGGAAGAAGGGCTAAATGAGCAAAGTGTAGAAGAATGTTGAAGTGGTGAAATCATTCTCTGAGACACAGTAGTGGTCACTATGTAATTACATGGTTGTCTAAGCAGAGCATACAACACAGACATGGAACCAGAAGGTGAACTATGGACTTAGGGAGGCCACAAAAGTACAGAGGGCAAAAATTCATGGGGATTTCTATAGTTTGTCAATTATGTCATGAACCCTGAAAACAACGGCTGTTACAAAGTATATGCATATATATATTAAAATTAAAGTTTTATAATTAAAAGTATAGGACTACAGAAGAAACACAATAAGCATGCCTGAAGGTCACCAGGCTTTCACAATAACAGCAAAAACAGTATTCATAACAAATCAGTAAGGAAACTGTCATTATTATATCCACATAGGTAGGACTTGAGACTTAGATGGTGAATAACATTCTCATGGTTACAGGACTAGTGGTGCATGCATTCATTAGCTACAAATCCAGAAACTGTGGCTTGTCTTACTGCATAACCTTGGCTTAGCTAGTGCTCACCACTGCCTATGATGAGAGAAAAGGAAAATTCAGACAGATAAAATCATAGGAAGAGTGATCCAAAAGGTAGAAGATAAATTCATATCTAGAATATGTTTTATGTCTTAGCTATTTATATTTATTGTTTCTTAAAACTACTAATGTAACATTTAATATAAACAATCAGCAGTCAGTTATATATGAATTACTTATGTGTGCATATTATGCTCAATTTATAAGCAATCCATCTGATGAAAAAGGCTTACTAAGGAAACATCTTTTTTTCTCTCTCATCTCATCTCATTTTTTTATTAATTTATTAATTATTTATTAAAGATTTCTGCCTCCTCCCCGCCACCGCCTTCCATTTCCCTCCTCCTCCCCCAGTCAAGCCCCCCCCCTCGTCAGCCCAAAGCTCAGCTGTTAAAGGCTAGGCTCACAACCAAAAATATAGGAAACATCTTCTTATAAGATGTTTGTCAGTTATATTTACTACTCTTAAAATATTAGTGCTTAGATACTTGACAGATACCTGAGACTTTACAAATATGTCTGAGGACACACCTCTCTTTTCTGTTGTGACTAACAATTTTTTTATTACTTTTTTTTTATTGAGAAAAGGAAAAAAAAAAGTATCCGCCTCCTCCCAACCTCCCATTTCCCTCCCCCTCCTCCCACCCTTCTCCCCCTTCCCCCAAACTCCTCTCCCCTTCCCTCTCCAGTCCAAAGAGCAGTCAGGGTTCCCTGCCTGTGGAAAGTCCTAGGTCCGCCCCCCTCCGTCCATGCCTAGGAAGGTGAACATCCAAACTGGCTAGGCTCCCACAAAGCCAGTACATGAAGTAGGATCAAAACTCCGTGCCATTGTCCCTGGCTTCTCATCAGTCCTCATTGTTCGCCATGTTCAGAGAGTCCGGTTTTATCCCATGCTGTGACTAACAATTCTAAAACAAGGAAATGTAGGCTGGAAGGATAATACTTGTGCCACATACCGGTGCAATGAAAAGAGTGGTGAACTTTCGCTGAACTTCCCCTGACTTTTTTACAGCAATTAAAGCTTATCTACAAGCTTGATGACATAGATTAGGGGCTCTAAGCAAAGACTTCGGAAAGCTGGAAGAACTCACCAAAGTTAAAGATATTAATCTCAACCTCACAGGGGGAATTAGATATGTAAACTGAAGTGTGAGTTCAGCAGTAAGAAACCAATGATCAACCAGAAGCCTTTGTCAATGTTTGGAGGAGAAGTAGAAGGGGATGCAGAAATTCCTAATGAAAAGAAATGCACAGTCAAACACAAAAGCTAATGTTGAATATTAAAACCATTTCCTGGACTTCCTGGGAGATGACAACAGAGTCAGACACTTAAAAAGAACACACAGGGGTGTTCTGAGACAACTTATAAACTTGGTTTGCATATCTAAAAAAAAAATCTCTGGATCATGCACTCTATGAGGCTCCTTTAGATGAAGGAACACATCTATTTCTTCTCATTGTCTCCTTTCCTAAAGCACAGGAAAAAGTAACCTCAGCCTTCAATCCAATTTTTTATAGACTAAAATTTTACAATATGTTCATGTCAATTAACTAGATACTGTTTTTGAATGTATAGAATAAATGAGGCACCATTTCCTCAAATTAAAGAAAACAGCTAACACTACTGACAAGGTATGCAATTTTGTTAAATTTTTCTGAAATACTTCTGATTTGATGGTCAATTCTTTGCCTGAGATGCATCCAACTAAAAATGCCTTTACAACACTTTCACCTCTTTAGCCTTCTAATGGGGAAAGAGTGGACATTAATGAAATACAACCTTTCACTGCTTTCCTTAACTGACCAAAAGTAAAATGAAATAGCCACGAAAAGTAAAATGAAATACACACTAACATTTAATGTATGTGTGCCGGAAAATTTTGCAGATGAAAGGAGTAGAGATTTCACAATTGTTGATCATTGTTTTTTTTTCTTTTTAAACAAAAAACTGTTTAGATGAGAAAATAACTGGAAGTTGACTTATGGTGGACTCTTTTCAGTCTTGTCCTGTCGTTTCCACTTTTGAAACTGAGAGTCACAGAACAAGCAACAGCCATTAGATTTATGGAAATCCATTTAGTCAGAAGAACTCCCAAACTGTTGTGCAAAAATAGCACCAGCACTGAAGTTACAAAATTATTTGGGTCACTTATAAAAATCTTTAACTCTTAAATCAGGTATATGTAAAGGGGTAATGAAGTGAGATAGGAAGGCTTATCAATACCCTGCTCAACCTTCAGTCTTCCATTTAAACACAGTCACAACTGTGAATGAGCAATTACAAGTGTTTTTGAAATAAACATTTGAGATTGAAAAGTAATTCCAAAAAAAAAATGTCATTTGTGAAAATGACAATACAAAATTGGCAAAAAAAAAAAACAGAGAAAAGATGGATCCTTAGAGCCAGTATTAAATGATTGTACCTCTTCCAAAAAATGTGTCTTAAATGTGTCTAGCTTAAAGCTAGATAGATTGTTTTAGCTCACATCTGAAGAAGTAGATCTGTGTACATCCTCACGTGGTTACCAACAGAGTACATTCCCCACCAATTCACTGACTTTCAGAAAAATCCTGTGAATTTTGACAAGAGCATGACAAAAATATAAGATTAATTTGCTAGCAATCATATTATGTAAAAATATTTGAATGAGCCCATGACCTCCATTGCTAAGATATTTGAGGTAATTGCTGACTTATGGTGTTGTCTCAACTCTACAGCATAGGTAGGATGTTTGGTTTAAATTTATACTGTGAATAAACTAATGAAGACACGAGTGTTTTTTTCTTCTACAGTGAAACTATTCCTCCTTCAAAAAATATGAGTGTGGTTTAGTAAATGAATATAAAGGTGTGGTGGTTTGAAAGAAAATGGCCCCCAAAGGCAGTTGTACTGTTAGGAGGAGGTCAGGCCTTGTTGGAGGAAGTGTGTCACTGGAAATCCAGAAAATCAGTAAGCCATTCTACAAAAACCTGTGCTCCACAAAACTGCAAAATGTAAAAAAAAAAAAAAATGGACAATTTTCTGAATAGGAACCACATAGCAAAATTAAATCGAGACAAGGTAGATAATTTAAATAGACTTGCAAGGAAATAGAGCCTGTCATCAAAAGTCCCCCAACCAAAAAAGCCCAAGGCAGGATGATTACAGTATAGAATTCTACCATTCTACCAAAACATCAAAGAAGAGCTAATACCTATACTCCTCAAAGTGTTCCACATAATAGAAACAGAAAGGACATTGCCAAACTCTTTTTATGAGATTACAGTTACCCTGACACCAAAATTACTCAAAATCTCAACCAAAAAAGAGAATTACATATCAATCTCACTCATGAACATATTTAATAAAATACTGGCAAACCCAATCCAGGAACACATCAAAAAATCATCCATCATGATCAAGTCAGCTTCATCTCAGATATGCAGGGAAGGTTCAACATATGAAAATCTATCAATGTAATCCACCATGTCTATCAACTAAGAAAAAAAAAACATATAATAAGATGCTGAAAAACATTTGAAAAAATTCAACACCCCTTCATGACAAAGGTTTTAGTGAGATCAGGGATACAAGGAACATATCTAAACATAATAAAAGCAAAATACAACAAGCTGAAAGCCAACATCAAATTAAATGCAAAGAAAAAGTGATTCCACTAAAATCAGGAACAAGACAAGAATGTCCACTCTTTGCATATATACTCAACATAATTCTTAAAGTTATGGCTAGAGTAATAAGACAACAAAAGAGATCAAGGGAATTCAAATTGGAAAGAAGAAGCCAAACTTTCATTATTTGCAGATGATATGATAGTACACATAAATGATCCCAAAAGCTCTATTAGGGAACTTCTACAGCTGACAATTACTTTCAGTAATGTGGCAGGATACAAGATCAACTCAAAAAAAAAAAAAAATCAGTAGCCCTCCTATATACAAATGTTAAAGGAGCTGAGAAAGAAATCAGAGAAACATCATCCTTTACAATAGCCACAAACAACATTGAGGTAACACTAACAAAAGGAGCAAAAGACCTGTTCGACAAGAACTTTAAATCTTTGAAGAAAGAAATTGAAGAAAATAAAAAGATTTCCAATGCTCTTGGATAGGTAGGACCAACATAACAAGTATGACAATCCCACCAAAAGCAATTTATAGATTCAATGCAATTTCCAACACAATCCCAATACAATTCTTCACAGACTTTGAAAGACTCAACTTCATATGGAAAAACAAAATATTCAGGATAGCCAAAATAATCCTGTAAATAAAGGAGCTTTCAGAGACATCACCATCCCTGACATTAAGCTCTTTCATAGAGATACAGTAATGTATACAGCTTGGTATTTGCATAAAAACAGACAGGTTGACCAATGGAATTGAATGGAAGACCCAGATAGTTATCCACACACCCATGAACACCTGATATTTGACAAAAAGCTAAAATTATACAATGGAGAAAAGAATGCAACTTCAACAAATGGTGCTGGCATAACTGGATGTCAACTGGTAGAAGAATGCAAATATACCCATATCTATTCTCATGCACAAAACTCAAATCCAAATGGATTAAAGACCTCAATATAAGTCCAACCACAATGAACAGGTTAGAAGAGAAAGTGAGAATAAGTCTTCAATGTATGGGCACAGGAGATCACTTCCTAAATATAACACCAATAGTACAGAAACTGAGAGCAACAATAAATAAATGGGACCTCCTGAAACTCAGAAGCTTCTGTAAAGCAAAGGACAAGGTCAATAAGACAAAAAGACAGCCTATTGAATGGGAAAGATCTTCACCAACCCCACATCAGACAAAAAAACTGATCTCCAAAATATATAAAGAATTCAAGAAATTAGACATCAACATTCCAAATAACCCAATTAAAAATGGGGGTACAGATTTAAGGAATTCTCAACAGAAGAATTTCAAATTGCTGAAATACACTTAAGGAAATGTTAAACATCCTTAGCCATCACAGAAATGAAAATCAAAACAGCTCCAAGATACCATCTTATACCAGTCAGAATGGCTAAGATCAAAAACACCAATGATAGCTTATGCTGGAGAGGATGTGGAATAAGGGTAGCTCTTCTCCATTACTGGTAGGAATGCAAACTTGTACAACCACTTTGAAAGTCAGTATGGCGGTTTCTCAGAAAATAGGGAATCAACCTACCTCAGGACCTAGCAATACCACTCTTGGGCATATACCTAGAAGATGCTCAATCATACCACAAGGACATATGTTCAACTATGTTTATAGCACCATTTATTGTAATAGGCAGAACCTGAAAACAACCTAGAAGTCCCTCAACCAAAGAATCGTTAAAGAAAATGTGACACATTTACACTATGGAGTACTACTCAGTAATAAAAAACAGTGACATCTTGAAATATGCATGCAAATGGATGTAACTAGAAAAATCATCCTGAGTGAGATAACCAGACCCAGAAAGATAAACATGGTATGTACTCATAAGTGTATACTAGCTATAAAGCAAAGGATAATGAGCATAAAATTTATGATCCTAGAGACGCTAAGTAACAAGGTGAACCCTAAGTAAAACATATATAGATCCACCTGGAAAGAGGAAATGGACAAGATCACCTTGGAGTGTAGGGGTGGGGGAGAAGGAAGAGTGGAAGGGGAAGAGGAGGGGAGAAAGAAAAGGAGAACATGAGGGAACAGGTAGTCGAGATGGAGGAAGGACAGAGATGAGAACAAGAAAAGAGATATTTTGGTTGAAGGAGCCATGATGGGGTAGCACGAGACCTGGCACTAGAGAAATCCCCAGAAATCCACAAAAACGATCCCAGCTAAGACCCTAAACAGTAGAGGAGAGGGTGCCTGAACTGGCCTTGTCCTATAGTCAGACTGATGACTATCTTAAATATCACCATAGAACTTTCATCCAGCAATTGATAGAAACAGAGGGGGAGACCTGCATCGGAGCATTGAACTGAGCCCCCAAAGTCCATTTGAAGAGTGGCAGCCATAAGAACATGAGCAAAGAAGTCAAGACCATTATGGGTTCACCCACAGACACAGGTTACCTGAGATAATGGAAGCTCACCAACTAGAGCTGGACTGGGAAGGAACAAGCATAGGACCAAACTATTCCCATTGAATGTGGGCGACAGTTGAATGGCTGGGACAGACTGAGGGGCCATTGGCATTGGCACCAGGACTTATCCCAATTGCTTGTAGTGGCTCTTTTGGAACCCATTATCTTTGGATGGATACTTTGCTCAGCCGAGATATAGTAGGGAGGGCCTTTGACTTTCCCCAAAGCAATGTGCCTTACCCTGTCTGAGGACTGGATGGGGAGGTGGGCGGATAGGTAGAGGGAGTGGAAACTGGGATTTATATGCAAAATGAAAAAAGATAGCTTGTTTTCTTTTTAAAAAATAAAAGAAGAAATCTGGGACTGCTGAAGACTTAGCAACTGAGGAAGAGGCCTTCACGTTTCCTCTCCACGGGCTGAAGAGTGGCCAGTGATGTAAGACAGAGCATTGTGTGTCTAATGGAGCACAGGCATGGGTGTATTGTAGTGAACTCAGACAGGGTCCCTTTGCATATAAGGTCGTTCATGCCAGGTTCGTTGTGTATCAGACAGTGTGCATTATTTCAGTGGGTCTAATAGACATATCTGCTTCAAACTTCTGTTTTTCATTTGTGTGAGAACTGACAGCTCCATACAGATTGTGTTGTGACCTGATTCATATCAGAATTGCACCAATATAATAATTGAATCCTGAATAGTTATTGCATGATTTCTATGCTTCAGTAACAACATTAAGATACCTAAACCTCAAACCTTCATTTTTGGAAGACAGGACGACCCAATATTTATTTATTTATTTATTTATTTATTTAATACTAACCATCCAAATTTATTCAACTTCTTCTGGGCTAGTTAGACTGGACCAGTGGTGACAAATGTTAGTGAATGTCCTGGGGCCTTGGGAAGCCCAGGCAAGGTAAGTGAAAGCCACCACTAAGTGTCTGTTCAAGTCCTTTTGACACACCTCAAAAGAAATGCATCTCAGATTTCACCTCCTCTGTAATCAGAGCTGTTTTTATCCTGTCTAAAGCCTGTGACAGGGATTAGGGCGATGTAAATCCTTGCTGCAGACAGTGAATTGTTCAAAGAGGAGGTTCATTTAAAACAAAAATCTATCATTTGAATGTAAAATGTAAAAGTGACTTTTTTCAGCTTAAAGGAAAATGCACTGAAAGGGTATCAAGAGATTTTGTTATAAAACCCCTATTGAGATAACAAGGCAAAAGGATGTAACACATTGGGATAGATATAAAGCCTGTGGCTTCATCTACCGGTGCCAAAAACTGCCATCTAACTGATCCATTTCAATATAGTTTTTCTGTATTTATTTGAGTCATTTTTGTATTTTAACTTTGATTCTAGTATATTTTTTCTGTTAGAATTGGAACAGAATAATACAAAAATATCATTTTCATAAATATCACAAAAAGGCTGTTTCTTGGGGTTGTTTTTCACCATTTGGCTTCATGCAAAACAAGACCTGTATACATTATAGCTCCCAACTGGCTTTGCAGAACTTCATCATGTTTGCTGGCAACAACAGCTAATGGACTACTGCTGGATTGCCAGCAGTAAAGAGGGGAGTAAACAGATAATTTAATACTAGATTTATAATTTTTCTCACTTTGCTTCCCATGCAAATGCATGCTCTGTTCGTTCCAATTTGCAAAACACTCTCAAAGAAAATTTAGGTGAAAAAAAAAATCAATAAAAATCTTAAAAGACTTTTTTTCCAAAAGAGTTTACAATACTATCTTTATGACAAATTATTAAAATATTATGAAAATATCTAAGATCCTAAATACTAAAGTATACAATCACGTGATCATCTAATTCCATTCGTGTGTGTGTGTGTGTGTGTGTGTATGTGTGTGAGCGTAGATACACATACATTCATATTTATAATAGGACAAAAGGCAGACTCTAGGCACAAAAAATGGAGAATAGCATATTATTTTGCACATGGTACCTTCATCCTGAAAATGTTTTAAGACCACTTATTAAAAATCAACATTGTTTTGTGTAATAGAAGTGTGGTAGTATATACCTTGGATGATATAAGATCTCAAAACAGACGTTTGCTCCCAGTCATAGATTGTTTACATATAGATAAATATTTCATTAAACCAGGTAACACTCATTGAATTTTCTGATTTGATAATGCTGTTCTCTAGGTCCCTTTCTGGACTTTACTGCAACACACAAAGCTAAGGTATGAAAAATAAGTTTTCCTACCTATTGGTATACAAATTATCTCATTTCTTCAGTCTCTACTGTACTATTCACTAAGGCCATGAAAGATATATTTTGACTAAGCATTTGCTTTTAAGTAATTGCTTGCTGATCATTTTTAGGGATCCAGGAATGAGATGTGACTTAGAATAATTACAGATACGTGAACTTAGGCTGTGACATAACAGAAGCTTCTCTTACCTCCCCTAATTCTTACAATCGCTACAGAAGTCAGGGAGCAAAATCTCCAGGTTTGTAGAGGATGAAAGCAAAGCTCAAGAGACTTAGCAACAATCACCCGGGTGGTTAGTGGTAGACCCGGATTAAATGCTTTGCATTGCTTTTCGAGTTCTATATAGTCTATAAAATGCCTCTCAATGACAAGGACATAAATTAAGGTAGGAAACATGGGGGTGGATATGACTTTTTGATTAGGACAGAAGACAACCTTACAGAAATTCATTATAAAGCTTGTTGGGATTCAACCATTGATGCACTTAATGTATGCATCTAAAGTAAACAACACAATATAGAGTCCTCCTAAAGACTGCCAGAGGTCAATAGTATTCTGAGTTATTTACAGTGCCACGAGAACAGCTTGGGAACAAGAAATGGGGAAGGACGCACCCCATAAATGAATCACCGAAGGCAATTTTCTTCAGAATTTTTGGCACAAAGCTTTGAGAGAGCGGTCCAGTTGCTGAATTTCATAAGAATATCTTGCTGATAACTTTTGCTGAATACAGCTAATGACAGCCCCTGTGTCCGGGCAGCCGAGCTCCATTAGAGCAGATACACTTGCTGATTAAATATCCTTTTCAAAATCCATTTGTTTACCAAAACCTATTTAAAATGTTGAGAAGCATGTTTCCTCAGTCATCTGAATGTGGCAGCGAGTCAGAGTACTTTCCTTTCTGACGGCAGGGCTAATGGAGACACTTGGATCCTCACCACAGGCTGGACGATGTCTGCTCGGTGCTCTTGAGAGCACAGGGCTAATTTTTTTCAAGTAAAAAATTCACCTCTGAGGAGATGCATTAATGAGGTTCACAGTGAAGCTTGACACTCAACTGCCCTCATTATCTTAAGTGGCCTAGCAAGTTTCCTTTTCCAGTGGCTGCTCCTGAGGAAGCAGGCGAGTGAACTGGAACCCCTCTCCCACTTGTTAGTGCCATAAACATGGGACTCTGCCCTTTGCACCTTTGCCTATAGAGAAGACATCTTAATCTCTTCTGGTGAGACCAGCTCCCACAGAAGGAGTGGGCAGAGGTGTGCTGAGCAGTAGGCTGATGTCCTAGTGTGCCCCATGAAAACTGTTTGCACCAATGCTTGAATATTTGTCCAGTTTTGGGAAAGAGCAGTCACCAAAATACTAGAAAGTACTGCCTTTTTTTTCCCAAACCATACTAGATCTATGTTCAGTGTGGTCCCCTCCTCCAACTTTTGAAAAATACATGCTTAGAGAGTCCTTCACATGCCAGATATTGATATTTCCTTCATTTTCTCCCTTCCGTTTGTTGTTGTTCTGGCTGTTTTATAACTCTGACACTCAGCAGTTAGTTCTCATCCGCACTGACTTTCTATAGATTTTTCAACATTATTACAGGAACAGTTCCCAAAGTCTAGAGGTGGTTTGGTCAATCTTTCTCATTACATTTTCTGGACAAATGCACAGGGATATGATATAGATTTTACTTATTACTTTGGGAAACATCTAAATGCAGATAACAGGCAGGTTTCTGATGGGTTCACTTTGAAAGGAGGAACTAGTTTTCTTTCATTGCAGCTTTCCCGAGCGATTAAGCCCAGAAATATGATTAGTCCTTCTGTTCCATAAGGAGAAAGAGAGTGGTCTACACTAACACATCTATAGCACTAAGTGTATTAAAGAATTTTTAATGCAGTTACAATTGCACTCAGCATCTCTGCTGATCAGACACTTTCGAGATACCAGGGACACAGCAGCGAAAAGCCAACATATACAATATTTGAAGTCTTGATGTTTTCACTGTAGACTAGGTAAATAGAAATGAGTAACTAAATGAAATTATAAGAAAAGATCATGAAGGTGTGAACAGGTGTCCTGGAAGAGTGGCCAGAGAAGCCCTTACTAAAAGGTGACATCATCCAACTCAAAGGAATTAAGGCAAAGAGCCATAACGTTTAGAACAAAACTATTTCAGGCCAGGGAAAACCAGATAGAAATGTGCAGAGCAGGTGGAGTGGGCCACGTGGCTAGACTAAGCACCTGACAAGACAGTAGGGCAGGGTAGAGTGCACGTTAGGTTGGAATTCATAGGACAATAGAAAAGTCTTGGCTTTTACTCTGGGTTGGTAGTTATTAAAGGATTCTCAGGGGATTATTGGTACAATCTGGTTTAAATTTTAGAATATTTATTCTCAACAAGCAGAGTGGAGCACTTCTTTAACCTCAGCACCCAAGAAGCAAAGGTGGGCAGATTCAGTGGGAGTTAGAGGCTGGGTTGATTTACATAGCAAGTTCTAAGGCCATCAGAGCCTCACAGAGAGATCCTGTCTACAATTAAACAAAAGAAGTTTGTCTTTAGATTGTATGGATTTAGAAAGGAACCGAAGGCACAGAGAGAAAGGACATTAGGAGACTACTGAAATCACAAGGCATGGTCAATACTGAGTAGATTTTAATTATAACGAAGTCATGCTAAAATAGAGCCAGCAAGATTACTGATGGGAGGAAGGTGAAGTAGAAGAAACTGTAAGCACTCAAGCTGCTCTTGGGGATTTTAGAAAGACAAGAGATCCATGAACTGCCATCAGTTGAGGTGACACTCCGGAGAACTACAGAGTGACAGGAATGTCATGTTGGTTTAGGCAACTAAAATCAGCACACAGCTGGCTGAGAGAAAGCATATGAGTTTAGTATATGGGAGTAAACTTGCAAGCATCAAAGCTGATATTTAAAGCCCCAGGAAAGAATGGGATCTCCAGGGGCCTGAGTATAAATAGTACAGGAGCAGAGGCTCCTGTGGCCTCTCATAATTCTAGGTCAAGGATATGAGGAATGGCCACAGAAAGAGTTGGAACAAGAGGAGCAGAGAAAAACTCAGGAAAGTGTGGAGTTGGGGGTCCAGAAACCAAGTGAGCCCCTGTTCCAGGAGCCACAGCCAGGCAAAGGCTCTGCTCCTGAACTTGGGATAAGGCTGGGGACTGAAACTGACATGCTGCTGAGCCTGATGACAGCACTGGATATGTTGGGAACTAAACACAGGGTGAGGTCACAGTGCTCAGAGTTCATCTTAGACAGCAACCAAAACCCACACCTACACCCTAATATTAGTTTTGTCTTGTGTTGGCCAGATCCCAGAATTTCATTTTTCATCTCATTTATGATATTTCAATATGGATCATCAGTGGCTTCTCAATAAATTTCACTTCCTCTCCCCACTAATATATGGCACCAGATAAAACTAACCTTTATATCAGTTTCATTTCCCTGACAAAGGAATACAGTTATACCACCACAGTGGTGACAAAGGAATACAGTTACACCACCACAGTGGTGACAAAGGAATACAGTTACACCACCACAGTGGTGATGAAATATCAGATGGCCCCATCACTCTAAAATCCCATCCGTCTGGATGTGCGATCACTCTAATCTCTCCCCAATACCCGAAAGCCAATGTTCTCTTCTATTCTCTGTGTAGTTTTGTCCTTATTAGAATATCTTATAAGTTAAACTATACTTTCATTATTAAAAATGGTTTATTGGCTAAATATTTATGAAGTCTAGCTTAAAGCTGTTGAAAGGCTCTTTCGCATCAGATGATGTTCAAACATCTCATAATAACTGTTAGGATTTGAGCATCAATGAGTTCTTTGGGTGTTTTGAGCTTATCCAACCAGGATCCACAAGTCAGCACACATCGTAATCAAGCATTTCTTCTCTCAAACATGACGTGGAACTGCTCTGCTGTTGCACCCCATGCAGATACAAATCCTGCTTAGACACCTTCTCTGCCCCTCTGCATTCGGACTTCTTTGCTCAGCACCAGGAAATACAATGGTAGACCCCTGAAAACTGTGGCAACCCTGTGTATGAAACCCCAAAGTCAACCAGCAGCAGTGTCAAAAGCCGTAGTAGTGCTTGCATACAACCTGCACACTTGGATAAAATCTATTTGGTGTTTACTGCGATTTTTCTTTGTAACACTGATACATATTTCTAGATTTTTCTCTCTCACCTACTTTTAGGCAAATAAAATGATACAACAGAAACAGGGGTCTACCAGGATATGGAATCCTGGAATTAACAGGAACTCTACTGATTTCTTTTTCAAAAAGGTTTTTTTTTTTCAAAATTGAGCCAGAAACTGAAAAAAAAATGTAACTAGGAAAAGCCAGTGATAACTGAGATCCCAGTTTTGACATTATTTTCTATTATAGGTAAGCTTTAAACTTAATGGAATTCTTATTTGTATGCTGATAAAGTCATATAAATACCAAGTTACAGATGGCATGGAAATTAGTTTTAATAAAAAAGAAAGAAAATTAAAGAAAAGAAAGTAAGTGTTTTCTATGGCGTAGAACATAAACCTGTGCTCGCATTCACACTAGGGTAATGTGATAGAACATGGGAGTTTTTCCAAATGACGTTTCTGAAGGGGCTCATATTATTGCCACATTCCTGTACTTTCTGTGGCATAATCTAACTAGGCCATTTTCACAAAAGGCAGCTTTTGTTTTGGAAAATTATGAGTGACTTATGAATGACCTGTTTATTGCGCTAGGAAGTGTGCTGTTTTATTCAAGAGGCTGCAGGAATGGAACAAAGAAAGGAACAAAGCGGGGAAAGGGAAATTACAGACCTGGGAATAAAGACACATTTCTTCCATTTTGGCTCCAAGACTAACTAGTAAAAGGCTGCCACCAGGCGGGGTTTAAAATACATGCCCTTTTCAGCATACAATTTTAATACAGAAATTGACATATTGGGTATGCAGCACATATCAGAATTGCTCTTTCTACAATAGAAATGTTCAATTGACCTTGACTAAATGTCAAGAAATACACCACTCTTGTCCTTCCTCGCCAATGATAAGTAACTCACCTACCTCGTATTTAATGAGTCTTCAGTCATTCATGACACACATTGTTTAAGTGGTAGGTACAGGCACAACTCAACATACAAAAGAAAAATCTCAATGATCATTTAAATTTAAGGGAGATCCTTGGTTGAAAAAGGATTGATGCTTTCTTATACAACTGATATAGTTGTATTTCCTGTAGATGCACTGAATCCACAACTTTAGCGAGGGAACTGAGATACGCTGAAAGCAAGCTTAGACAGTCAATAATTTCCTGCCTTGGAGTCAGTATATTTTATTATTAGATACTCGTTCTCAGCCTACACTGGAAAATACTTGAAGCAAACAGAGATTGGTTTGCTTTTCTTTTCCTTTTCTTTTCTTCAAGGGGACATCTCATTAACATTAATAGAAACTGTGCCCAGAAAAACCCATTAACATTAATGGAAGCTATGCATAGAAAACGCCTTAGATTAGTTTTTCCTCTTTAAGGAGCTGATGCATTGACTGCCTGTCCTAACATGATGAGACGGTAAGATACTAATCACATCTTGCCTCATTTCTTTAAATTATATATTTCATTAAATTATATTTAATAAATCCTGAGTTTGGAAACAGCACAGGAAAAGTTAAGCTGAAATAATATTTACCCAATAAGCCAGGAGCTTTCACAACCCCTGTGTCTTACTGAAAGTCACCGGGAAAGTTATATGACCATGACTCTCCGGAGCACCCTCTTCCTGCTTGCAGTTAGGCCGCCTGCCAGGAGTTGAAATGATTAGCAGTA
Organism: Microtus oregoni; assembly: GCF_018167655.1. Taxonomy (NCBI): domain Eukaryota; kingdom Metazoa; phylum Chordata; class Mammalia; order Rodentia; family Cricetidae; genus Microtus; species Microtus oregoni. The sequence goes on along the minus strand of NW_024543093.1, from coordinate 18,429,194 downwards.
AATACAAATTTAATAGCTCTGCTTTGCAGTTCCCCAGCCACTCTTGGTTCATCTCTCCACTGGGAAGATAGACCAAGTGAATCAGAGCCTCTCAATTCAACATATGACAGAGTTGAATCCAAATTAAAACCAAAGAGAATGCTCAAGCAGCAAGGTAAAACTTACACAGTTTTTCTTTACTCAATAATCACGTCACTTTTGGAACTACACAGTGCTCTAATTTAAGGACCAGTAAAAAAAAAGTTAAAGCAAAACCCCATGGTATATGATAATATATAATATTTATATATTATATATACACACAAACCATATATGATAATACTAATGACTTATATATTATATATCATTATATATGTAAATATTATATATATTATATATACACAAATACATATGTGATGATACTAATGACTTAAAATTTAAGCAGCAGGATGTTTGACATTGTTTGTTTGGATTTTTAAATTGCAAAGGAACTGTGTGCAATATTTTTTTTTCAAACCTAGTTTGAGGAACCTCATGTCCTCAGAGTTAGGCTCTAAAATCTATTGCTGTCTTTCTAGGCTGTTTTGTTTTGTTGTTATAATGTTATAGCAGCCAGGCAAGAGATACTGGTACATTAGTAAGCTGTTCCCTAATTTCCTCTCGTTCTGGAAGACACAAGATTCAGAAAATAGCAAAGACAAGGAAGTCATGACGTCATGACTATGACATGACACAATGATAATGAATGTACAATGTAAAGTCTTTGTGTTCCTTCCTTCCCTCCCTCCTTATTTCCCTCTCTCCCTCCCTCCCTTCCTTCCTTTCTTCCTTTCTATCACATTAGAATTAGTCTTAAATGAAAATATTCTCACATTTTCTCACGTATACAATACAGTTTAAATACCTTTTTAAAAAAGAAGAGTAATTTCCAGTTTAGCTTAAGGGTAAAGGACTTATAAATTCCAGGTAGGGTCAATGGAAAATGAACTTAGTAAAAGAATGACCCTTACGGATATTGCTACTACTGTCATTGGTATATGTGACTTCCCCTTTAACACTTTCCTGGTGAACTCCCCCCTTTGTTATGTCATATGTTTCCAAAAAAGAGGAAAAAATGAGGGCAGCAATCTAAATCAAAAAACTTTAAAAGCTAATTACATTGCCTGGTAGCTTTCCCATCAGCCAGTTGTTTTCTGTGCTCAGTCTTGCCTATGCGAGGAAAACTGAAGAGATAGATATAACCGTGAGGCAATGAGATTAGTGGTAATAGACCATTGCATGGGGATATGGAAAAGGAGAAAGACACGGAGTCACAAAGATACTGTGCATCCTCTGGACCTAGCTCCTTTAAGTCCCTAATACACATGTTCTGAAGCATTAGCCAGAATACCTTCCCATTGGGCAGTATGGTATCAACACATGTGGTGATACCAAGAACATGTGAGTGCAATGCTGTTGGCCTTGCTATGTTTTAGCATGGCAGGCAGAGTACACACTGTCAATGTTTACACAGACAACTACACCAATGCAGTTCAAAGAGGATATGGATGACTTGCTTTGTTGAAAGAAAAAATAAATAAATAGGAAGGCAACCAGGGAATGCAATCAATCTCCTTCTGATTGCTAGGAGCTATCTGATGTTTGAACAGGAGGAACATAAATTGGCTGAAACTCAAGACTCAGAAAAAGGAAGTATTAAAAAACAAACAAAGCTAATCATGAACACTAAACCAAACTGAAGATTATTAAATCCTCATGGCAGCAAAGCTCCAAGGAGACCATTCTGATTTTGCTTATCTGTAGGCTGAGGCCACAAAGGCAAACAAACAAGAGAAGCCAGCCTAGTCAAATACTGAGTTTCTACAATAATAAAGCATTTTTTCTTGTAACTCAACTGATGAAAAACAAGAAAGGAAGCAAAGTCACCATTCCTTTTAAAAGCTTCTGTTATTTCCACAGCATAAGCTTTCGATTTTGACTCCTTCATACCCATTCTCAGTAGAACTGGATACAATTTAGTGAGGCAAGATGGGGAGAAGCCCATTGTTTTGGCTGATTTTTAAAAGGGCAGTATTTCTCTTGAAAAGAAAAGAAAACTCAAGTTTATGTAGGAATATTATATTAAAATAGAATAATTATTAGGCACCCAGAATTGGAATATAATTATCATCCTTTTAAAACTTCATTTTTCTGAAGTTTCATAAAAGTAATGGAAAGAAATATGGAAACAAAGTTGATGATATAATATTACTGTTTTAAACAGTAATCATGGGGCTGGAGAGATGGCTCAGTGGTTAAGAGCACTGGCTGTTCTTCCAGAGGTCCTGAGTTCAATTCCCAACAACCACATGGTGGCTCACAACCATCTGTAATGAGATCTGGTGCCCTCTTCTGGCATGTGGGCATACATGGAGGCAGAATGCTGTACACATAATAAAAAAATAAAATCTTTTAAAAAAATTAAACAGTAATCATTATAACCTCCATGCAAAAATTAAAGAGGTCCATTTAGGGCTAAGTTAAGACTAAGACGTTCGCAGATACTAGTAATGTTGACTACTCCATGAATGACTGAAACGATAACAATAAAAGTAGTCATTTTAATGATATAGAGAATTTTTCTAAGCTGTCTTAGTATTTATACTTGAATCCACTCGAAACCATATTTAAAATGCCTGATTCTTGGCAGGGAAATGAACCTAAGTATTCTTTGTATCGTAGACATAAGATTAAAAGTTGAAAATGCCAAATGGTGTGATAAACATGCAGCTTAGCTGGCCCTGTTTCTTCTTATGACAGCTCTACAAGCAGGTTGTTATCCACTTTAGAGACGAAGACCTCCAGAGTGAGGATTCTCCATGACCTCTCAGAGCTGAGGACTAATGTTCTAGCATCTGGGGCACAACCCTGGAGGCACACGGAGAAAACTCAAAATTCAAGTCAACTCTTCCACCACCTTCACAAACCTGTGTTCTGGAGATAGCCACATAATGCAAATCATGAATTGTTGCTTGAAGGAGAAACTATGTTCTGCTTCAGTCTTCCTCAGCTTTCTTTAGTGTCTAGAAACTTCCCTGAACAAAGAAAGATGCGGCTATTAAACAGCAGCATCTCTGTTCCCATGAGGACAGTTGGTGGAGAATTTAGGAACTTCAGTTTCTGGCCGCTCTTTACCGGAGGTGATCATAAGTAAGATTTAATAATAAATGTAAAGATATTTGTGTATAAATTAGCCTAATATATTTTTCAATACATTTGTTGTAATCACGCATTAAAGTATATTTCTTCCCAAAATCATGTTCAGGCGTTGTTTGGGCACCCATTCGGAAATACAAGCATGAACACAGATAATTGCACCTCCAGTCCATGAGGCTGAGATTAGACAATTGACAATCTGACACCATACTGGCAAACCAAAACTCTGCTTCAAAGAAGGAAAGAGGAGAGATAGAACCCATTTTATCTTCATAGGACTCTCATTTAGGAGCAAATGTTCAATGGAGGTAAAACTTTCACAGTTCTAGAACATACTGGAAAGCTGCAGTTTCAGGAACTTTCTGTACACTTTAATGTCATGGACAAAGTCTTACTGTTAGTGTGACTGATGGGCTAGAGTTGTCTCTGGTGAGTTTAAACCAACAAGTTATGACCACCAGTCTTAGATTCTTGGGTCAAGGCTCATGTTGAACTAGTTTCAACTTCCGCCTCCGTGGTTTTGTTAGCACTGTAGGCATGCCCGTGTATCTCTATGATCTCTAAAGTGTTCTGCATGGAACTGACACTAAGTTCAATAAGTGTCTCTTCAATACAGGAAGAGACGCTCTGCTGCCACTTACCGTGAGAGCAGTTTCTATCTTCAAAGCACTTGATTCACATTAATTCAGCTATTTACATTTTGCTGATGGGTAAACTGCTAGAGAGGCTAAATGGGCTGTTAAAGGCCAGACAGAGGAAAGCCTGCCTGACAGGAATAGAAAAATGCAATTACTGATTATAGGTCATAGGTCCTTGGTCTTTGTTCTTTTGTTTTTTTTTTTTCAGAAAAATAAATAGGGTGAACATCTCCTAATGAAAACCATACAGGGTCTGCTCATTTCGATGTCTGTGCAAGTCCAGAGCAATTAAAGAACGTACACATTCTATGCTTTCAAGAGTTCTGTGGAACAAGTTGTTTTGTAGTTTAAAGGGTCTCTCTCTCTCTCTCTCTATCTCTCTCTCTCTGTCTGTCTCTCTCTCTCTCTCTCTCTCTCTCTCTCTCTCTCTCTGTGTGTGTGTGTGTGTGTGTGGTGTATGTGTGCATGTGTATTTGTGATTTTTATCAACAGTTTTAATACACCTTACAATCCATGGGAACCTTTTCTACCTGTCGGGTTATAAAATAACACAGAGATGTAAGCAGCCTCTTACACAGATTAAGGTATATTTGATCTGAAGTTTATTCTGCTCTTGTCTAGTGTGCTAACTATATAGATCCAAAGATAATGGTGACATAAGATTTTCAGAATAAACATTAAGAAAGTATAAAAGTCTATAGGGCTCTCTAATACAAATTAAAGTACTCATGGGGACTCTTAGTGGGTAGAGTTAAATGCCTTCATGTGTTTTTAGGAACCAGTTTCCATCACCTATACATTTGGAGTGGAACTTGGTGGCCATGTATTGTCAGCAGCATTTCCCTTACTTCACATAAACCTTAACTTCCTCAAAGTAGCTTCCAAAAAGGGAAGCATAAGAAAGAAGCTGGAAAGAAGGTCATGTGACCATGTATTGCTCTCAGAGGACCAGAGTTCAGCTCCCAAGACCCATGTCTGACGCTTACATGGGATTCTATGCTGTCTCCTGTATTCCGTGGGCACCTGAGCTCACACATGCATAAACCCATTCACAGATGCACACATAGTCAACGTTTTTAAAGAGAAATTTTAAAATAAATCATGAAGACATAAGAGTAATCATGAATATTAGTTCAATGTTGATGTACTCTAGGTAAAGTCCAAAGCCTGGCTTGTGGGCTCTTAACTTTCCAGCCACACATCTCTCCCTGTTTAAGTCTATGCAATTATCTTATAACAAAGACCTTCCTTTACTTCTAAAGTAACAGTTGATGTTAAAAGAGTAATATTTCTATCAAGTCAGTAACACATATTGTGTACATAGTACTTTACTTGGCTTAGTAGTAGATGTTTTACAAAAGAGGGTAGGTCACAAGGGAGGTAGTAAGAAATCAGAAATTAAGACTAAGATGTAAAATGGCTGATCTCACTTGTCAGTTCACAGTGGTAAGATGTCAGAAGAATACTATAAAGAACGTTATTCAAAGAATTTAGAAATAGAAAATCTTTATGGAGATGACTGGCACTTGACTGGGAAAGCTTGGAGAGGCAGGGAGTGACTTCAGCAGGTTTCTGTTGGACAGAACCCTGGGTTCCACTGGATACCTTTGTTTCTAGGTTGCTAGGTTACTAAGCAGGGCCTTCTGGGATGTTAGTTGCATTTGCCCTCTGAGTTAAAGTGGACTGGAAGAGAAGGGTGCTGTCTGGGCTCTTCCCTAAGTAGGTGATTCTTGGAATTCTTTACAATTCTTACATTCTGACTTGACTGATAATTCAAGGGAAAGATATTTGCTAATCTGAAAGGAAAACAGAATCAAAGCAATAGTGAAGAACGAGAGCCTGGACTTTTGGTCAGATGAAGAAGGTTATCTCTAGAGGCAGATACAGGTATACAAATTCTTGGGAAGCAGAATGAGTCTTAGTTAACTGATATTTACAGATAACTCTTTGGGGCACTCTAACCCAAAGGATTGCTACTCTAAATCACACATCTTATGGAAAATCAAAGACTAGAAGACATTTGCTGTTGTTCATGGAATATCTCTTAATTTGGGGGACTTCCAGTGGAGCAAGATGCCTAATAAAAATTAATTAGAAGCAGGCACTGCTGAGACCTTTCTAACTCCATGGAGCAGCAGATGCATCTCTTTCATTTGTCTGCCCATGTGACAGCAACTGCACATACCGTCTGAAATGAGCAGACAACCCCATCCTGGTGTTTCTAAGCAGAGGAGCTCTTGATTACGGAAGCCTCTTGTTCTTGATGCAATGAACATCTAGTTTATCCCAGGTTAAGGAAAACAATGGAGGAACCTGAATGTGGAAAATTATTGTGTCATCTGATGTCAATTTAACATTATGACTTTTTTTGGAGGGGGGAGGACAGCAAAAGGGATTTAAGCGATAGCTGCCAGCTCTAAAGAAAAGTTGCAATAAAAATATGAGCATGCCAAGGGAAGAGAAGAGGTCTCCCCTCAAGTGTCTGATAGAAATGCATCAGCATTATTAAGGAAACTATGCAGAACTCACTTGAGGAAGAACCAAGGTGTTAAAGGACTGAAAGAGATTTTCTTCCATAGCCATTATCTTGTTTGGGGACAGGTTTCATAGGATGGATGGAGTGCAAACTGACAGCAGAGCTATTAGGAAAGTTATAGGAAAGCACAGAATAAAACAGATGGAAAATGCTGAGCAGCAGTGAACAGAGCTGGTCACCAAAGCCAAAGAGTGGATGGAATTCAGTAGATTCTCAGCCTTATCCCAAAGGGAAACACACTTTCCCTTGTCAAGGCCTTTTCTCTCACTTCCTTCTTCCCCCACGCAGCTGCCTTTCCCTTTAGTGCTCTGAGTTGCAAACACTACTCTGAGAAGACACTTTACCCCTTTATACCTGCAAACTCAGTCTCAGGTTGCACACTTTGTGGCATCATCACTGATGGAAAGACTCTAATGGCATTAGAAAACCCTAAAGTCAAAAGCTGATATATAACTGGCAGCTAATTGCTTAAAATACCGGCAGAGATGGATGTCTGATCTATTTTTAAAACTCTGAGCAGAAAGAGCACATCTCACCTCTCCTGCACTCCTTTTCCCCAACAACTACTGCAAGGTCACTTGGGAATTCCAGACAACAAAGCAAAAGTTGTAAATGCCATACTTAATGTGACCTTCTGGTCTGCGATTCCAAAGCTCCTACTCACTGCTTGAAAGCAACAGAAAAGCGCTCTGCTTTTTATTTAATATTAAATCCAATTCTTGATAGTGAGCAAATCTATAGATCCATTTATTGAACAAATGTTTGTTGAAGATTATACTGCATATTGGTTAAAGAGATGAAATACACCAGAACCAGCTGGCCAGGAAATTTCTTTTTCAATATATATTATCAAATATTTAAGCAGCTATAAGAGAATAATAAGAATAAAGTACAATAGAAGGAGCCCCATATCCAAATATTACAATATAAAACCATTCTTCTTCTACAATATGTACAGTACTAACAACCCACCTCCCCAGTGTCTAAAGTAAAGGTGATGGTTATATCAGCTACATTGTCTTATACTTTCCAGTCGAAAAAAAGAACTTTTTTGGATTTGCTAATTAGCATTCTGTCAAATTATTCAAGTGAGTGTGAAACAAATTAGTTTTGCCAGAAAGGTGAGATGTGATAAGGACAACACAACATTCAATGCTGGCCAGTTTGTGTATGTGTTAAACATAGGAGAGAGGACAAAATGGCTCAGGAGTGCCTACAGGGAACTGTCGCCCGAACCCCTGTCCAGTCATCGATAAGGAAGATCATTACGTTCTTATTTTCTGTGCATTTCTCTTGTTAGGTAGAATCTAAGAACACATGATCAGAAATTTTGTCTGTTAGGCTCTTCTTTCATAAGATCATTTACTTAATTGTGGAAATAGTAACAAAAGTATACAAAGAAACACTTTATTATTATTCATAAATGAAGTGAGTTGAATAGAAATTTTTCAGAGAAAAAAAATCATTTTCCTTAGAAGGCAATTAAAGTGTTTAATACAAGTTGTGTAAATTTCCTAAATCTGGGAACACATTGTTTTCATGAAGTAGTTTAGCAATTCTTCGCGTGATCTAAATTCAAATTTCCTTTAGTTTGATTTAGGGTAGGAGATAATGGATTTTTAGGGTACATCTCAATTCCTCTTTTTGTTTAAAATTGCTAAGTACCTAAAAAATACAATTATTTAGGAATTAGTTAGGATGATATTCTAGTAAACATCTGATGTCTCCTTTTATCTGTAGGAAGGGAGTAAAAGAATCCTGGATATATTAACAACTCAAAACATGCTGCTTAGCTTTAAGGCAAAAGGCAAGTAAAATCTCTGATATAATCATGATCACGGCCATGGACTCCTAGGTCCAAAATGAATAGCAAACTGATATTAATCTTACTATCCAAAATGCATTCCCTTGAAGATTGAATAAATAAAAATAATAGCTTATTTATGTATCATGGCGCCAGCTAACAATATGAGAAACTCAAAGGATAATACAGGACTATCCACTTGTGCACAGCTGGGAATATCTGAACATCCCACTGTACTTTCCGAGAAAACAGAGAATAATATTTACAAATTTAATGAAGGATCAGTACTTTAATTCTGCTGCTTGACATGTAAAATACCAAAAGTATTTTTAAACAAAGTCAAACACTGATAACTAAAGAATAACTCTCTAACATGTCCACTGGGAATTTTGTTTCAGTGTCTTTGTCAGGTTAGGAAAGGAACAAACTTGTTGAATTTTAATCTTTGGTCCATTAAGCTTGCCTTAATGCTTTTACATTGTAAAGACATAGAAAATCATCAATTATTTTTTGTAAATATAACATATGTAAGGATATTATTTATTAATTAATAAAATGTGTGTTGCTCAAAGTTGGTGAAATTCTAACTTTTACACTAGTGGGGTTAAAATAGTTTTCACAACTTCTGTCTTGTGTTGCTAGTGAGCATTCGTGACAATGTTAGCTATTGTTCAGCCTAGCATTGCTTGGAGACTACAGCCAGCCATGAAGCCAGAGAAGGACACTGGACTATCACAAATGTCCACTGATTTTATAAACAAACCTTCTTCATTTAGTCAGAATCCCATTTTACTTGACTATGAATAGATTTCCCACTGTGTCTATCAATCAAAATTTAATGAAACAATATAATAACTTGAATGTTGTCTTAAATCCATCCAAGACAAAACTTCCAAGACATTATTAACCTAAAGTCTAGCAATAATGCAGTTCATAATTACCCATTTCATCTCTTCATATTATTCCCTGGGTGAAATGCTGCCTGCTTGTCATTCATGAAGTCATTAGCTGGAGAGCAGTGGATACAACTCTGAGAACTGACTTGTGGCTTTCTATGAGAGAATGCTTGAAAAGCAGACCCTTAAAAGGATAACTGAGAGCTTTGTTTTGTTGTTTCTGCTTGCAGCTTCTCTCTAAAGCATACGTGATTTTCAAAGGGAAGCTGGAGCTCCATGGTGGGATGTGTACAGACACGCTCTCCTCTGAGGGAGAAGGCGACATTTACCTGTAAATCTCCATCCCTTCAGGTGGACTTGCTGCTCTTCAAGTCTGTCAAACCATTATTTTCCTAACAAGCACCTTCCACTATAATTCTTACGCTGCTGTAAAGAATTAAGGAAACAAGCTGCATCTATAATATTAAGCAAGTTAAGGTGAATTACACTAAGAATCTCTTGCCTTTCTATGTTTACCAACATATACAACTGATGTGATTCTCTTAGTGCCCTGAACTTAATTAACACATACAGTCAGCATTTTTTAGTGACTGTGTTTATGTAAACTTTGGAGACAGTGGCACTCACATGAAATCTCTGAGTTTTAAGGAGGGGGAACAAGTGATGATTTAAAATTCCCTCTGTAGCACAAAACAATGCAAATAAGACAGAGAGCAGAAAGGAGGAGGATGAAAACAAGGGGGAGAGATGGTGAGACGGGAAGCAAGGAAGAGAGGTAGAAGAGGGGAAGAAAAGAGAGAGTATAGACAGAAAGACAGAGATGGAGGGTCCTGAGCATTAGAGACTGGGAACTACTATCTACATCCTGTGAAGGACATGCTGGGCATCTGGGGATCTCAAATATGGTATGTGATTGCAAGGTGATAAAATATCCCAACAAATTTAGGAAAATCTCCAACAGTATAATGCCAATTGCCCCCTCTCACTGCCTCCTATCAAGTACTCAGGTGTGCCAGAAGACAGCGGCAGAAAGATCTTTATGAGTTCCAGGCCAGCCTGGTCTATAAAGAGAATTCCAGGACAGCAAGGGCTACACAGAGAAACCCTGTCTCTAAAAAAATAACATAAGAAGTATTCAGGTGTGAGCCCTCTTCTCTCCCTTTACATCATGGACCTGTCCTTACTTATTCATAAGTAGTTTAAGTTATAGAATTTACTCTTTGACCACAATTAAAATAATACTGTCTACTCCTGAGACAGTTTCTTAAGTGCATTTAACAATGAGCATCCGCACTCGGGCTTCACAGCTGCCCAAACATTAGACTTCAAGCCATCTTCTTGTTCCATTCTTTTTCACATGCAAAAGGTCCCCACAGACCAACATTCTGCAGTTAGTAACAATGGTCTTATTAGTTTGTCATAAAACCCAAGTGATCCATGTGTTTAATAATATTGACTATGAGCTCTAAACACTGATTTCTCAGTTGGGATGTTTTTTTGAAATGAAGGGCTGGAAAAATCAAATGAAATGCTCTGAGTTGAGAGAGGGAGATAAAAAGGTTAAGAATAGCGGTAAAAAAACAATGACTTCGCGAATTTTGCATGCAAATGGATGGAAATAGAAAACACTATCTTGAGTGAGGTATCTCAGACCCAAAAAGATGAACATGGGTGATGGAGTAAGGTCATTGGTTAATTATAATAAAGAAACTGCTTGGCCCTCATAGGTTAAAACATAGGTGGGTGGAGTAAACAGAACAGAATGCTGGGAGGAAGAGGAAGTGAGCTCAGAGGCCATGCTCCCCTCTTCCGGGCAGACACCATGAAGCAAGCTGCCAGGTCAGACATGCTGAATCTTTCCTGGTAAGACTGATGCTACACAGATTATTAGAGATGGGTTGATCGGGATATGAGAATTAGCCTGTAAGGGCTAGAGTTAATGGGCCAAGCAGTGTTTAAAAGAATACAGTTTGTGTGTTGTTATTTCTGGTGTAATGCTAGCCGAGCAGGACGAAAAGCAGGCCCACAGCTCCCTCAAAACATGGGATGTACTCACTCATAATTGGTTTCTAGCCATAAATAAAGGACATTGAGCATATAATTTGTGATCCTAGAGAAGCTAAATAAGAAGGTGAACCCAAAGAAAAACATATAGTCATCAGCCTGGATATGGGAAGTAGGCAAGATTGCCAGGCAAAAATTAGGAACTTGAGGGTGGGGTGGCATGGGGCTAAGGGGAATTGGGGTGAGAAACGTGAGTAGGGGAGGGTGGGGGGAGCTTGGGGGAATGGGATGGTTGGGATAAAGGAAGGGTGGACACGGGAGCAGAGAAATATATATCCTAATTAAGGGAGCCACCTTAGTGTTGGCAAGAGACTTGACTCTAGAGGCGCTCACAGGTGTTCAGGGAGATGTCCCCAGATTGTACCTTGGGCAACTGAGGAGAGGGAACCTGAAATGAACCTATCCTATAGCCATACTGATGAATATCTTGCATATCACCTTAGAACCTTCATCTGGCAATGGATCGAGATAGAGACAGAGACCCAAATAGGAGCACCAGACTGAGCTCTTAAGATCCAAATGAGGAGCAGAAGGAGGGAGAACATGAGCAAGGAAGTCAGGACCACAAGGGGTGCACCCACCCACTGTGACAGTGGAACTGATCTATTGGGAGCTCACCAAGGCCAGCGGGACTGGGACTGAATAAGCATGGGATGAAACCGGACTCTCTGAACGTGGCAGACAATGAAGGCTGATGAGAAGCCAAGGACAATGGCACTAGGTTTTGATCCTAATATGCGAACTGGCTTTGTGGGAGCCTAGCCTGTTTGGATGCTCACCCTTCTGGACCTGGATAGAAGTGGGAGGACCTTGGAATTCCCACAGAGCAGGGAATCTGGACTGCTCTTCATTCTCAAGAGGGAGGGGGGGATGGAGTGGGGGGGATGGGGAGAGGGGAGTGGGGGAGGGGGCAATGTGTGGGAGGAGGGGGAGGGAAATGGGAAATGGGGAGGAGGCATTTTTTTCAACAACTAAAAAAATAAACAAAAAAATAAAGAAAAAAAAAGAATATATTTTATAAATGCATAAAATTTTCAAAGTCACCAAAGGCAGTATAAACTTACTACCTAGGCTATCATGTGATCCTGACCAATTTTAGCCCATCTTAAAAATGGTTGCAGTCCTTTCCTTCCTTCCTTTCTTCCTTCCTTCCTTCCTTCCTTCTTTTTTATTTATTTTCTTATTTCTTTTTCCTTTTTTTGTTACTTCAGGTAACTGCTGCTGCCTGTTTGCACTGCACCCCACCCCCCGTCCTCAGCAGTTTATGATAAGGGCATTAAACATACATATTCAACAGTTGTTCTTGTCATATAAAGTTTTAACAAAGCTGTGGAAGTTGAAAACATCTGCTCTTTCAGTATGCAGTCAAATAAACTAATAGCTTGATAGTAATGTCATGCATCTAAAAAACTAGCAAGAAAGAGAGCTGCTAAAAACACCAGCATTGCAGATAGCACTAAATCTGACATAGATTTGTTCTTCCACCAGTGACTGTGGTTGTGCAATTATTGATATAATTATGCCTTATTTGAGCATCATTCAGGTCCTTTATGTTGAAAAGTCATTTTATGAGACTCCTTTTCAACTTAACATAAAAAAAAAATCTTCATGGGAAAAATGCATTGTTTTCTAAGTTCAGCTGGATGTGTCCTTAAAGGGATGAAGGGAGGCAGGGGCTGAGGATGCCACATATTTGTTGAATTAAAGCAGATTCTAGTAATACTGATTTAAAAACTATAAGACTGATGATTGTTTTCTCCTCATTCAAGTGTATATCAATCTCTTACATCAAACTGATTAATACATTTTTATTTTAAAATCAATCATAAGGAAAGAATTTAAGAATTATTAACTCTGGCAGAATTCTAGACACAAACTGAATGAAGAGTAGTGGTATGCAAAATTAATGTAAGAGGCTGTTCCTCCAGGTAGGACTTTATACCAGGAAGTGATTTCTATTGAAATGGAGTTCCTGGAGAATCTGGGAAGTCATACGTAGGAATGAGCAAAGACTGGGTACTTTTTATAGAAGAACACCTTCCCTGACTGCTGCTAGTAGTAGTGACTCCAGTCCATTTGATCACTCCCTTGTGCAGACTGTAAGGACATGGAAAATTTGAAGAAACTTTGCAACATCAAGAGCTAGTTGAAAACAGGAACCTCTGCAAAAGTATAAACCACGAAATGTTCTTAGCAGCTAGCCACCTGTTGACACCCAGCTTTGTGATCTAGACAGAAGCAGGAGTAACTGCTCAGGGGAGGGCCAGGGGCATTCACAGAAGCAGAAGTAGCAGCTGACAGGGAGAAGAGGGTGTGCAGAAGTAGTCTACATCCTGTATCTAGCAAAACCAACCCCTTGACCCTGAGTAAACCTGGCTTGTGGTTTTTGACTATATATGTGAACCCCAAATGAGGAATGGGAGCTCTCCCTACTGCGTTGAATCACATGGGGGACTGCTCCTAGCTAGCTGGACTGTATGTGCAAGGAAATAAACCGTGATTTTGCACTATGGACTTGACTGGATTCCAGTGGTCTCTCTGGGGGTTCTCAGCTTGGAACTTTAGAATACCTGGTCAGATAAACTGAGTGATTCCCCAATTTCTTTCTAGAGAAGAGATAATGATGTTCATATAAAAATTCCGAGTTTTGGAATGTTGACAGTCAGCTTAAGTACTTGATTATTGCATAGACACATGAGGAGGAAAGGCTCTGACTGAAGGAAATCCATTGGTAGCATCTGATTTGATTTGAGGAAATTGTCTGAAAACATACTGCTATTCTAGATGTTTTAATTCAGTTTCTCACTTACATATATGCATCAGAGAAGGAACCCTCCCTTCTCTGCAGAATTCAGGCCAGATGTAAATGCTTTAGAAGGCTACCATACGTCACTGTTCCTTGCTACAGATAAATTAGAATTGAATATAGAGGAAATTAACACAGGTTGAAGGTACTGCCGGCAGGACGATTCACAGGCTGAAGTGAAGACAGATTTAGCCAGGTATTACAAAAGCAAGAGTGATCAGATGGGATGGGAAGACTACATGTGGCTTCCTCCAGAAACGAAGACTTGAAGTGAACCAGGGAAAGCAGAAAATGGCTTTATTAGAAAACATATGAAGTTCCTTAATGCCAAAATCCTTACCAGAAGTAAAAAACGTATGCATTTTAGTGAAGTAGGGTCTCAAGATTTTTAAAGCACAAAAATTTGAATAAAGAATATATTCAGAAGTATTGAGTATAAAAGGCACAGAATTAAGGGAGATGTATATGATCTAGTGGACAAAATCAAGAGAGTGAGAACGGACATAAAGTGAAGCCAAATAACAGGCCTTATAAAGAGTGTAGCGGCAGCTCCCTAGAACTGTCGACTGGGCTGCCCAGCTGTTCCCTGCTCTCAGTACAGCTCTCCCTGTTCTCATCTCCCACCTATCACTAGAACAGAATCCTGTGAGACAATTAAGAAAAACAATATAACAATATATAAGTTAGAGCTTATAATTATTTTTGTTTTATTATTTGTGCATGATATATGTGAGGAGGAGCACATGCCACATCACACATGTGGAGGCTGTAGGAAAACCGTGGAGTCAATCTTCTCATCTCACATTTCCATGGGTTCTAGAAATTAAGCCTGGGTCATCAGTCTTGCGCTGAAGCGCCTTCAGCCACTGAGCCATCTTAGAGCCCCCAGAAGAAGTATCTTTTTGTATGACTGGTTAGTTATATTTTATGTCAAGGAATGATGGGTCAGAGACTAAGCTAAGAAATATTAATATGGAAAAAGTTAAAAGAAGAGGGGAAATAGCTCGACATTACAATGGATGTAGACAAACAGCCATGACCCATTAATCTAATTAGTAGGTGTAGTTAGAAAATAATGTGCTCTGGTGCGGCAGGAGGATTAAGTTAAACAGTAAGACAAAAACTTCACAGCTGCAGAGGAATTCTGGCAATGGATCATCCTGTCACGGGAATTTAGAGATTCTCCTGGCTGGAAGACTCTAATTTATTATGGGCTGATGTAAGTATAAGTAAAGTCAACCCAGACATCAAACAAGGGAAAGGCTATATAACCTAGGAATTCAGTTTATATCTCAGGGTGGGGAGACTAATAAATATGAAAATCTTTTATAGCTAGATCAATCATCCTTTAAAAGTTCCCATCCATCATGCCACTGATTTTTCAATGTGCTCTTTCAAAGACCCTTCAGCATCTTCCTAAGTTCACCAGGCTGACGTTCACTCAGTCTGCATTCTGCTTCTACCTCACCCTCCCATCACAGCCCCCCATGCCTCTCACAGGCTGTCCACGCTCACTGGGCTTATCATCTTCCTCTGCTCAGAAATGTGTCTGATTGTAGCAGACTTTTAAATCTTTTTCTGCCTTTCAAAGTCCAAATATTGTTAACTGTTTCCCCAGCAAACTCAAGGCTGGGTACCTCTAGGAATGCTATCTGGATCCTAAGGTAGCCATTTCTTTTGTTCAGGATTTCAACAGCTGTCATTGCCAGCTGCTTTTGTGTAACCACTCCTGCATTCTTCTAATTTGTTGTTACATGATTTCCAATCTCATATCTCACTTATAATCTGAACTCTATTGTCTTTGTTGATGCCATTCGTGCGTCTATGTCAGGATGCAAAATGTTCGACCAGAGAATATACTTAGTGGCTTTTGAAGGGGCTCACTAACCTTCATGGTCATTTTTAAAACTATACAGAATTGGCACTGATATTCTGATAGCAAACCCATTGAATATTTACATTGCAACTCTCTCCATACTATGCCATTTTTCCTTCTTCCATTTTCATTCCTAATGTGATGGAGGAAGGTCACTGGCTAATAAAAGAACTGCCTTGGCCCATTTTATTGGTTAGAAGATAGGTGGGAGGAGTAAACAGAACAGAACGCAGGGAGGAAGAGGAAGTGAGCTCAGACTCCACAGCTCTCCTCTCGGGAGCAGATGCCTCAGAGACGCCATGCCCCACTCCCGGGCAGACACGCGCCATGAAGCTCCGACCCAGGATGGACATAGGCTAGAATCTTCCCGGTAAGACCGGTTCTCACAGATGATTAGAGATGGGTTGATCGGGATATCAGAATTAGCCAGTAAGGGCTAGAGCTAAAGGGCCAAGCAGTGTTTGAATGAATACAGTTTGTGTGTTGTTATTTCAGAGCATAAGCTAACCAGGCTGCCCGGGTGCTGGGGATGCAGCCCCGCCACCCTAATTACTACACTAATGACTTCTCAGCATAAAACACTGGGTTTTCGAAAGCTGTGAACACCTAGTCCCATCAGCAATGAATACATTATTATCTACCACCCCCATTTCAGTGCAGTCAGAGCTCAGTTATCTAACTTTAAAAGGTTAGCGAAGATGCTGCACCAAGTAGACAGGTTTGGGATACACAAACACACTCCATTCTTTCTGCTCCTTTTAAATCAGACAGACAAATGGACATAGAATGCAGAGAGGATCAATGAGGCACATTCTTTCATTCAAAACACCTCTTCAAGATCTATTTAGTTGCAAAGCCAGTCCAAACTTGCCTTCTACATGTTCAGACCATATCTTTACTTCTTTAGTCATACATGTAGACATTCTAGGTTTGTGTAAGTTTCCCCTGTGGCCAGAACAACTGGCAGAGAAAAGCAAGGAAGCTAAGGGGGAGTCAATGCACCCAAAAGCTCTGGCAGATACTGCCATCTGCAAAGGTTAGAAATGCTGGGTTTATGTCATCCCCTTCTCACCTCCTAGGTCTACAGAATGTGATACTGCACTACATGAGACAGGACAGACACTCGTATCAAATCTCAGTCTTTGATTGAGAATGTAGTATAATTATATACATATGTATGGTAGGCACATTAGACTAGCAAAAATTAACAGGGCTGTAAACTAAATTAAGATAGAAGTATTACATCATCTCAGTGATAATTTCTGATATATATCCAAGATGGCTGTGGTTTATAGTGGAGAAGAAGATTTTACTTCATAATATGCTCATCCTAAAATTATGTGACAGTCACTTGCACAGTGGAAAGTCTCAGAAATAAATCATATAGATCTGCCTTTTTAAAATATGGTCTGTTGAATATGTACTTAAAAATTTAGATAATTTCAGGTTAGATAAGAAAAATGTTGAATTGGAGTGTTTGTTTTACAATAAATCTTCAAATGTGTGACCTTGAAAGCTTTATTGAAAAATAATTCCACCTCACATAAAGGACCAAATTTAGCACAAAGAATTCTATTTAAATTCACTCAACTCACTTACTATTAAAAATTCAGTCAATTTGTTTATTTGCTCATTGCCTACACACACACACACTCACACACACACACACACACACACACAAAACACACACAATCATTTTTAATACAGTTTGATAGTAGCATCCAATGTTTTTTAACCTTTGACAGTTGCACATTTCCCAGTAGGAACAGTCACAGTACAATTGTCAACACTGTGGAAATTTCTGATAGACTCTACCATATATATTGCCGTGTGTCTGTGAATCTAGAAATATCTGGGTTACGAGTAGTCATATACTTGCCCAACTATTAAAGGGTTTTGTGGATCCAGTCCCTGGTCCTTAAATTTGCACAGCAAACAGTTTATTCCTTAGCTGTTTCTTTAGCCCCCTACATTGACCACAATTTTTTAAATTAATTATTTATTAAAGATTTCTGCCTCCTCCCCGCCACCATGGGAAAAAACGGACTTGCTGAACATAGCGGACAATGAGGACTACTGAGAACTCAAGAACAATGGCAATGGGTTTCTGATCCTACTGCATGTACTGGCTTTGTGGGAGCCTAGGCAGTTTGGATGCTCACCTTTCTAGACCTGGATGGAGGTGGCTGGTCCTTGGACTTTCCACAGGGTAGGGAACCCTGATTGCTCTTTGGGATGAGGGAGGGGGACTTGACCACAATTTTTTAGTGTCAATGAATTTGTTTATGCTGGGGAAAGAAAGGGAGAGTTTGGTGACTTTTAGCTGCTTGGGTTGTCAACTGTCACTGCTGCATCCTTAAGGGTCAAACATGTTCATTCCTACTTATCTCTACTCTATCTTACACTAGGGAACTATATAACAGGTTATTGTATGATTATGTTTTTATTAGATTAAATATTCAATTTGAAGAAGGTAATAAATACCTTCATGCTGCTAGAACACTCTGAATTTTTGACAAGTACTTGGCCAGTTAGATGAATTTTTGTTCATTTCCTGGTAAATTACCTCTGTGTTGTTGCTAGGTGGGATTTTGTTATTTCATTCATTCATAGCTGCATTATGGCGATGAAGTTGAAGCAGGGAATAACTTTGTGGAACTCTGTCACTTTCTCAAGGTTAATAAACACTTTATGCAACAGACAAGAGTGACAGTAGCCATGTCATGAACAAACTCTTGGTGAAATTGGTTATAACACACAGTAGGTAACTGGAAATCCAGCACTTAGTGTGTGCCTAGAGGAGAGTGGGCAGATGGTGAGCCTGCCATCTGCACACCACAAGTGTGCCTTTATTTCTCTAAGGATGATACATATAGAATACTTCAAACACTTTTTCTTGAAATGTAGGCCATATTTTCCCAAGCTAAGGTTTCTATGATACAGAAATTTGATCCAACGCAAGAAGAGGCTGTTCCCTCCCGTCACCATCACCGTATCTTCTAATAACAGCTATGGCCCCACCCTTTCCCAGTGTTATCACAGTCTCATTAACAGAATGCATTAGCAGATAACAACTCCAAATGAGTTGACCCCAAGAGACGTTCGAATGAGGGGTATGGCAGGGTCCATTGACTCTTCCCGCATTGCCATGCCACTGTGCTCACTGCTGGGTTCTTATGTCAAAACCCCACTTAACTGTGATGACAAAAATGATGCCTGCAAGTAAAAGTAATTACCTTGCTTAATATTAAATTTCATGCTGAACAGACAAAAAACAGCTGCTAAAAGATGTAGAGAGGTGAATAAATTCTTGTCATGGGGGTGGGAAGGGAGGGAGAATGTTGGATTTATCTTATTGACTATGACTATTAATTATGAAGCTAGAACACTAATACATTAATGATTTAAGTGATAATGACATAATTGTTTATACACTTGACATTTTATGCTACTATATGCTAGTATATGCTGATATATATTTGCTTTGTTACTGCTAGTAGTTTTCATGTTAGTAAGAGTCTAGTGGCATCCTCCATGACAAAATGTTTCCTACACATTACTGCGGTCCATAAAATTTTTTATTTTAATTTTGTATGTTATGTTTAAAGTACAAACATCAAAAGGAAAGTGTCACAGACTTCAACTGCAACTCCACCACTAAAAGAGAACATGTGGCAATTGTCTTTCGGAGTCAGGGTTACCTCACCAGATATAAAATATTCTCTAGTTTGTCAAATTACTTATAAATCTCATTTTCTTTGCAGTTGAATCGTATTCATTTGTATATATTTGTCACATTTTCCTTACAGTCATCCAGTGAAAGACTCTAGGCTGTTTCCACTAGACGAGTCTAGATCTCACCCTTCACCAGAGAAGCTTCGTTTTGTAGCAGAAGGAGATTTTTTTATAGAAAGCTACAACTGATAAAAACATCTAGAATAGCTGACCATGGAGTTCCCAGTCCTAAACTATATTCTTACAACTCTACTCCTGCATCCCAAGGCTCAGGGAACATCAAGGAAGAATGGTTAGAAACATTGCAAGAACCAGACATCTGCTGTGGGACTGTGCCTTCTCACAGTAAGACAGAAGTTAGATTTATAAATCTCAACAACACAGCTACCTGAACAATTCCAGTCATTACAGTGGCGCTAGAGGTAAAGCTACAGGCAGTTCAAAACAATTAAAAGATGGAAAATTAGTCCTCTTCAGAGATGAGCACCTGATCTATTACCAAATATGGATTGGACAACCCTAGAAAATTACACAGGCAGACAACTCTTAAGTCAACTCAGCTGGTCCCTATTTGCATGTTGATTCTATAAGCATATATGAAACAACAATGGGTCGAGATGAGGAGGTCATAAATATGGGAGGAAGAAGTCTGACATGGGAGGGGTAATAAAGAGAAAAGGAAAAGGATAAATGATATAACTATATTTGAATTACATTTTTTAAAAACTAAAAGTGCATACTTTCACTATATAATTTTAAGAAGACCCTGTCGCCTCTATCAAATATCATGAGGGTGAAAATGACCTTTTACATAAACATTAAAGAGAAGCAAATGCTTAATTCAAGCACTTTTAATCTCACAGTAACAAGGGAGAATATATATACATACATAGTCTGTATTTGCATGTATACACATATTACATACACACAAAACCCCCCTATCTTCAATTGGAATGAGTGTAATATGTACATACTATGTTCTAGAAGAATAAAAGTATGACAATAGGATTAGATTCAGGTAATAAAATAAAAGAGAAAAAATGTCCAACTGGTTATAAAAAGATCTTTGAAATACAAGGCTGATACTTGTCCATTTGAAAGCATAATAATATCTTTTTGAAAAATAATCATTTTTAACAACTTTTAATTTGATATTACAAGTCAGGTCTGCTTAAAATGAAGTTAATATCTATTTGTCAGATGTTCAGCTTTCAAGTTCAGCATAAATTATTTCAACAGCATAATTATTTCTGATGTCAATAAAAAAAGAGGGAGTATTGGGGTTGAGCCAAAATATTTACCAACAGGATATGATGGATGGGAAAAAGAGTGTCTCTTCTATTAAGTTAAGGTGGTGAAAACTTATGTATGGAATAAAAAGCAATCCAAGGAATTGTCTTTGTTACCTCTGAAAGGTAACTAATAATCAGAATTTGTGAGCTTCCCATTCAGAAAAATCCTCACTATGATTGTTTTGCTTCTACTCAAGGATGCTGTGAATATGAGGGGATCAGTTGAACAAAAACTTGCAGTGGCAGCGAAATGGGCAGGGCAATGCCCATGAAAGCAGAAAATCCTTCCTTTCTTATGGAACAGGAAGAGACCTTCATAACTCTCCACTCTGTTGGTTTTTAGCTACCTTTTCCATCACAATTATTTTCCTCATAGGAATTTTCCTTTGTTCTATTTCTTTGTGATTGAATTCTACTGCAGAGTTCTGTCTTATCCCACACACTGCACTTTTTCTTGCGTTGACTTTTTCTATTCAGAGGATCCAACCATTCTCTATCATGAGATGTTCACTTTTATGCCAATACCTTACATGAAACACTTTCTCTAAATAGTCAATCATCTCTAAAATTACAATTTTATTTTCCCTAAACTGTCAAGAAGTTCAGACAGTTTAAGATTAAACATAAAATGGCTTATTTCTAAAATTATACTTTTGAATTAGTTAGGGTAACTGATTTAGACAAAGTAATTTCATTTGATTGTGCCTGGCGTATTTGGTAGAGTGATAAATATTTTCACTTAAATGAAACAAATTAGTGGTCAAAGGAAAATTCATGTTTGATATATCTTGGGAAAGTCTCATGGGCAAAGAAGACATAGGTATTGAAAAAATTACATGATATAGGCTGAAAAGTGATCATTCCATGAAGACCTATGAAAACTCTGTCTGGATAAGACAGAATGTGGATCTCTGATGTGGGATTCCCCTCTATATGGTGTAAATATATTTTGTTATCATTGGTTACGAAATATGCTGCTTTTGGCCTATGACAGGGCAGAACAGTGTAAGGTGGGAATTCCAAGCAGATCAAAGAGATGCAGAATCAAGGAGACGGCATGTAGCTGTTGAAGGAGACAGATGCCACTGGAACCTTGCTGGTAAACCATGAGCCTCATTGTAAAATCAAAATAATAACAATGGGTTAATTTAAGAGGCAAGAGCTAGATAGTAATATGCTAGAGTCACTGACCAAGCAGTGTTGCAATTAATATAGTTTCTGTGTGATTATTTTGGGTCTGGGTGGCTGGGAAACAACAAGCAGCCTCCAACTACAAGCTTCAAAATTCTTACTCTTTCAATCAGTTCATACCCCCTCATTTGAAACACACAAACTTCTATATTCTACAGTCAAACCCATCCGGAGCTGTGACACTCCCATTCAGGAACTGGTTTTATTGTTCAGGGCTGTCCTGTACCACAAGCATGCATATCAGGCCTTGACTCCTTACTGAATGAAATAATATGTCACTGATGGAGGAACATGAGAAGAAAATCTAATTTTGCTATCCTAACACTACAGGAGACTAAAACTAAAAAGATGAAATTTCAATTTTACTTTATTTTTATAAACTTCTAGTGTCTTTGCTGTAGGCTTTGAAAGAAGCTACCATGAAGACATTATTTTGTTTTACTTTTAGGATAAAAGACAATATAAACACGAGTTCTCACTTTAATAATCCTCTACCGTTGGTATTCACAAACCTAGCCCAATATGAAATTCCTTTCTTTATTATTTTATTATCCACTGAAATTCTATATCCTCACATTTAGGCCAAGTCTTTCCTCTTGGGTAGCCATTCTCTGAAATTTGAATTTACTTAGTATTCATGTTCTACAATACTCATCTCTGCAACTCCACATTTTGAACTTTGAAAACCGGCTTTTGCTCAGCTCTCTCCTTGCATTTCCCCTGTGACTTTCAGTGCAGATGTCCTCTGTTGGTAGGAACTCGCAGACTCTTGGGTTTTAAATGAGTGATACAGCAGCACTAACATCTGGGACATTCAGGAGGTTGAATGTCAGCTGTTACATAAATTGTTATTTGCTGAAACTGTAATGTGGGAAGCAGCTATGAGAAAAATTTAGTACAATGATGTCTTTTTGAAGTACACATCTCACAAGGCTCCCAGGGATGGTTTATCGCAAACTTGCAGAAGGCAAAACATGGGCTGAATAAAATTAAATAAAATTATTTTGTTTGAATCCTTCAAAGTACATACTCATGTGGCTTTCTAAGTGTATTGTAATTGAGTGCATACTTAACCAATAAGCAAATGATCAATCATTAAATAAAAAAGAAACAAATTTTTCATTAGTAGCTGATCCCTGTAAACATACCCCTCTCTCAACTGCATGAGAGCTAATAAAGTAGAAACCTTTAAAACACTAAGCAACTTTACTTAATATTTTTAGATAACTGAAATACATGGAAACACAATGGAAAATCACATTCCAGTATATTTTATATAAAGCGTCTAGCTCTGGATACTTCTTTTCTAGCATGAAAGGATTCAATTGTAAATAAAGAATGGATAGTTGTATGAAAGAGGAGAGTCTTCCAGCTTTTAGTAAAATTGCTTCCACTTGACTGCATGATCATCATATTAAACAACATGGAAAAAGTGTACCCTATTTAATCAACTGCTTCCTAGTCACAATCAGGAAAAATATAATCCATTTGATTTGCTCTTATCATAGTTAAAAATGTTGTTTTGTTTTGTTTTGTTTTTTAACATAGACAATTTAACCACAGGATTTCTTGCCTCAGAGAAGGGAAATAGAGAACAATTTAGCTGGAGAGTCTCAGTCTCTTTTGAAGTACTGAACCCCAGGCTTTATTGTTGGAACCTAGGAGAGTGGCATATGCACATTACTTGTCTTCAGTAAAAGAAGTCCTGGCTCACAAACAGAATGTGACCATGAAAGGGATCCTGGGCTGAAGAGGGGTATCCATGAGTTGAGAATCTGTCCAACTGTGTAGAGTCAGTCTGTTCCCCTGTTCTGTGACTTGGGAATGTGCTGCTCACTGACTTTCAGATGTGTCTGCTCTGATATCTTGGGAATTTATTTGCACATGTAAAATGTCTGATTAAAGTTTAGATACAGTATAATGTTAACCAGGTACCCTGAGTACTAAATGTCTGTATCTATGAGAAGGTATAATCCATGAGAAACCCAGACACTCACAGAGATTGTAAGGATAATAACAGTACAGAGGAGACCATTGCACCATTTAGTGAAATGTGACCTATGAAGTTTAACCTTTGGTTATCTCTTTCTTCATTGACAAACAAAGAGCTACTATTGGTTACTACTTCATGCCACTCACACAAAGAATAGTATTTTTATTTAAGTAAATCACTTGCTACATTGTTCAATAGACTTTAGCTCCTATTAAGATACATACACACACATATATGTATCTTAATATGATACATGAGAGAATGCCAGAAGCTAGGATCTGTTGTCCAAGAGAAACATTACTCATGCCATCCTTACATCACTATTTGATTCAGTTTAATTTGTTTCTTTTCCTAAACATTTATTCAGAATTATACATGAATCTCCTTCTCCTGAGATCCAGTCAGCTTTATGGAAAATTTCCAAGTGTTGTCAAATTCCTCTCTGTCTCTGATTGTCACAATCAGAATTTGGCCCTGACAATAATTTTCATCCTGTTAAAAGCACAGAAAGACAAATAAGTTTAAGCAGCTACTCAGTAGCAAGGTGTTGTCATTGTGTATAATTAACTTCCAGCGATTTCTGAGCTTGGCCAGTAATTACTGTCAGAGGATTTGCTTGTGCCAAAGACATGTGAAGATTCTAGGCCTGCAGAGAGCAGTGACCCTGTGGAAGTATCATCACCACCATATCCCCCTCCAGGATGTCAAAGTCATCGTGGTTGAAAGCTCACTCTCTACATTCCCAAGATCTTGTTTTCCTTGAGAGGGGTGAATAACTGGCGAAAGAGAATCCTTCCAGCAATGCACAGCCTCGCCTGTACCAGCAAAGATGGCACAGAACAACAGCACTACATAGGAAACTGACAAGGTCTGACTTAAAAGCAGAATTGCTGTGGCCACTGATGTCAGGAACAGAAAGAGGCACCATTCACTTTGCAGGAACCACGCCATATGCTGGAGTTGCCTGTTTAAGAAATGAATAAAGTAGAATTCCAGCAATGGGTGAGCCAAAAGGATGGAGAGGGGCTACCTTGATAAGCCATTTCGCCACACAAAAATTTCTGGCAATGAAATGGAGATGTTTCTAAATCAACCACCATTGAGAAATAACTTGAAGAACTGATATATAGAGTTGGCAGATGGGAACAGAAATACAAGGAAGCCACTTGCTGAAATCTATTATAGTGATGTCCAAATGGACTCATTTCCAACAGATCTTGAGTTTCTATCTAGAACATTCTATAAGTCTTCCTACCCTCAAGGTTAGAGAAGACTGACCCAAAGGTGATATGACAAGTAAGATCTACCCAACAGGAAGAATCAGCAAGCTGTGTTTGGGGAACCACAAAGAGGACTGTTAACTTGTCTCAGGAAATGTCTCAGGTTCCTGACTAAGACTCTGGGAAGGTGATGGCACAAACTTTGACTGTGAAGAAGAAACAACCAACAACTAGAAAACACAGAATTCACCATGAATGCTTGAAGGCCATTCTCTCTGTTTGAGGTGTGACTCTGAAACATACAGTCAAAAATGACTTTTTTTTTTTCAAGCAGAGAATGTTGCAAACGAGATAATTTGTTCTTGTCATAGGGCTCTGGCTGCTCAGTTCCATCCCTGCTAAAAATCATTAAAGTTGAGGCAAATTTTCCCTTTCTCAAAGTCTCCCACACATGTGCAAAGTGGCAGCGCTGTGGTTTCTGTGCTCCCCAGGCCTCCCTTCGGTCATGAGTCTAGACAAGCTTTCCCATCCTAGATATGAAACGATGGTTAAGCTGAAATTTAAAAGGGAAATCGTTTAACAAAGACATGGAGATGCTAATTCGGTATTTGGTCTGAAAGTATTTTCAACTTATTTCAAAGGGTCTAACTTCTTTGAATTTTCACCCTTTTTCTAAATCTTTGTGAATTACAGACATCTTAATTTTATCACTTCAGACTATTTAAATGCTGAATTTTATCTTCCTCTCCTCACAGCTAGTCTTTCTTTATTTCTTTTTTTAAAATTTATTTATTTATTTATTATGTATACAATATTCTGTCTGTGTGTTTGCCTGCAGGCCAGAAGAGGGCACCAGAACCCATTAAAGATAGTTGTGAGCCACCATGTGGTTGCTGGGAATTGAACTCAGGACCTTTGGAAGAGCAGGCAATGCTCTTAACCTCTGAGCCATCTCTCCAGCCCCTCTTTATTTCTTTTTAAACAGGGGAAGAATATATGTTTTCATTTAGTTTGTTTAGTCTTAACATCTGGATGGCATCCAGTCTTATAGACTCTACTTAACTATGACCTGCTTTAGGTTGCCACTGTGTGTTATCTCTAAACCCTGATTCCAAGTCACTGCCTAAATATCATCTTTGTTCATCAAATCTATCTTCTCCACTTCTCCACTGTGGTGCCAAAGCTGTGGTCCAACTAAATGAGCCAGAGTCTGATACTCCATCATCAACATCTCTTCCTTACTCTAGACTTCTCTCTGTCTCCCAGAGTGATCCAGACATACAAATCTTAGTCTACATTTTTTTTTTTTTTTGCTTTTTGGTCAGATGTTGGCTATCAGTGTTTAAGTTTAAGTTGACTAAAATTAAACACAGTTGAACAATCAGTCATAGATGACAAACCCACATTTCAAGTGCCCAGTGGCAGAATGGTTAGTGTCTACATGCTGGACAGAACAGATGTAGGAAGTTCCCTGGAAGTTTTACTGGAAGGGTCAGCTTTCTCCTGTTCACACTGAAATTCTGCTTCTTGAGTCACCATGCATGGAAAAGCCTTCGAGGATGCCACCCTTGTGTGTATTACACAGTCTGACATCCCTTCCCCATCTAAGGGGTGTTTCTCTCTCTTCTTAGTCAGTTTGAAAGCAACCATGGGGGTGAGGCCCTTATTGACACCCTAAAGACTGACTTTATCCTAATACTGCTACATTCACACAGTACCCTATTGGCACCAGTTTGACAGAACTTAACTACAGTACATTCTTCTCCTTACCCAGCTTGCCTAATTTCTCTACTAAACTTTAAGTTAGTTAGACCGTGTCTTTTTATTTTTTATTTTTGTAGATGCAGCAACAAACATGTCAAATGTGGATCAAATTCCTGTGTTTATCTTAGGAGACAGACCTTTGGTGCTCTTTAAAGCAGCACTCACTTTGCCTTAAGAAAAGATTTAGGCATTCAGGCCATATCTTCTTACATCATTACCTTCAAGGATTTCCATGGAATTTACCACGTCATTCTACATGCAATATCCTTTTCCCCAAGTCCACGCAGTAATCTACCTATGAGTAAAAATATTACACCAGATGGAAATGGGATTTATAATTCCAATCATCTGGTAGCTATAGCTTTAGCCTAATCCTTGTGCCATTATATTTCTTTAAATGTCTTTGTATTCTGTTGGTGACTTCCTCCACCCCAGGAATCATGCCTAATCTCTTTGATGAGATCTGAGTATTGCTCAAACTACAATTTAGTGAGTTGACCGGGAGCTAATAATCTTTTACTAGTTCATTTATCAAACAGAGAAGCACAACAATGCATGGATTATCACACAGAGACTTTGGGCATGAGCTTAATCTGTTAAGAACCCTTAAAAGCACTTGCAGTAGACACTGGAATCTATAAAGACAAACATCGCCACAGTCCTGCTCCTCTGACTTCATTTAGATGTCACCAAAACTGCTGAAGGTCATGTACAAAAATGCTAAAAAACTGGGATCTTAAATATTTAATTCTTTACATTTTCTACATTAAACAAGTTTCATTACTTTGGGCAAAACATTCAAGTCATTAATAATTCCACAATCTTTTAGTTTCAGTGTTTTCTTGAAAAGTCAATGATGTCACTGCTCAATGTTCCTATTTGGAGAAACTAATTCTGGGAGACTTTAAGTGGCATTTTTTATACCTTTAAACTTTCCTGAAGCACAGAAAGCTTTAAGATCTTGTGAGATAACAGAGAAGCATTCAGTGAGTATGTGTTAGAGATTCTCTTAGAGTTTTGGTTTAAACTTAGCACTGCTTTCATCTCCATGACTAAAACTACTCTCTTGTTTTACAGGGACTGTTTCTCCCCATGCTGAGACAGACTTATGTCTCCTAAGAATGACCAACTAGGAGTTATAAAAATAATAATTTATTATAATTAATTAATAATTAATAATAGTGGTTGGCATTTATTGAAACCATTCTTTTATGTTCATCTGCTGTTGGGAACTTGTAATGGGACCCTTTTATTGACAACTATTAGACCTTCCCATTTTGCTCGGCCACTTAGGGCAAGAAACTATCAATTCTTTCTTTGTAACAAGCTGCAAAATCATTATGGTACCCTAGACGCTTTGGTCACTTCATGGATCTGTTGAGGTCTATACTTCAATTGTCTGGACCCTGGCAACCAAGCACTACTGAAGCCCCAATATCTGCCTTAAGAAGCCTTGCTTTAGCCTTGACTGCTCTAGACAACACATGCTGACTTTGGACACTTTCACTGCAGAGAATCAAGCCTTAATGAATTCCAGATGACATGCTTCAGCTAAAGACTGGTCTCCATCAATGCAGATGGAGGAGCATTTTGCAAGGTGACACAACACAAAGCTTGGGATTGATCTCTGTTTGGGGCTTGTGTTTGGTCCTTCTGCAAAGTCTATATTAGTGGAACTGGACGTGCTGTGACTGCTGAGACATGTGAGTCAATGGTAGGTATGTTAAACACCTTTATCTGTTAACATAAGCAGTTGGCTTCCCACCCATTTTGGGTTAGTCTGGGAGGCATCTTTCTGTGTACCATGTATGCTCTGGTGTTGCACATTTTAGGAACTAAAAATTGCTTCTCCCTGGTGTTTTTTAAATAAATCTACTAGTGGACTTTATCTTGGCTACAAATAACAAAAGATAAGGCCCTGGAGCTTTTCTTCAAGGAACAACAATTATAGGAGGCAGCAGCTGAACAGTCCTGGGGAAACAAGGAACTAAGGACTTCTATATCCTTTCAGAGCTGTAGCAATAAGAGGCAGCCTAGAATTCCAGAATCATCTATGTCAGGAGCAAAGGCTCATGATACCTGAAGCTCATAGCTGTAGCACCAGAAGGCAGAGAGTGACTGAGGACAGATACTGTGAAAAGAATAAAGTACACTGAAAATATTGGAAAGGCAGGGGGTCTGGATGGGAAGTGCATGAAGATGAAAGCAAAAGCCAAGCCTACCATGACAACGAGCTGTAGAATCTAGACAAGATCAATAGTGTTGCTGCAAATGGTTTATGGCTGAAGGTCCCATCACCAAGACCTCTTGGAATGAATGTTTGACCAGTGAGCCTCTGGAACTCAAGAGACTCCAGGACTAAGAGAGTTGCTCCTAGCCTGTCCAGAGTTTCTGACTTAATAGCATGAAGAGTCACTGGCCAGCTAGTCATTTGTAATAATACTTCACCCACATGAGGTCTGCTGGGATTTTATAAGGCACTGTGTCCCTGTCGGAGATAAGTGGGCTGAAATTTGGCCAAGGGTAGTCTTTTGATTGGTCCCAGAATGGGTATTGCACCTATCCCATTGCATCTATAGTTAAATATCTATTCTGATCCCCATCCTGGGATATTTGAACCCCAGATACTACTCTGAAAATGTTTTGATAGGTGCATTTCTCACAACATGCAGAGGATTTAAGGTACAAATCTCAGGAGTTACCAGAAATGATGCAAAAGGAAAAGCTATCTGTATGAAACCGAATGAAGCTGACAACCAGAAAGAGGTGAAGAGGAAAGTCGATAGATTCCTGACAGTTCTCAAACCCTTGGGATGGGAACACAGTAAGTATTTCTGTCTTCTGAGCATTTTGATTCCGTTACGTTCCTCTTCTCAGAGTCAGTAAGTAATTCCCCTTTGCTTAAATGGTCCAGCTAGCCTCTTAGACAGATAAATTCTAACTCTTATCCATTAATGCTTTATGCTAAAATTTACAGGTCTAAAGAAAGTTACATTTTATGGTCTTCATCTACAAAAACCAGCGAACAGCAGTTTAAATAGGAGGCCCGCCTGCACAGGTATATCATTCCTATCACCTCATGGTTCTCTTCCAATCCCTCTGCGGTAGTTCCAGAAAGTATTTAGTATGAGCAAAGCAGAGAGTTTAGCCCTCAGGCTTCTAGTGTACACACATAGAGAGGAGTGTAAATTAGTAAGAACTTCAAAGCTTTAATGTAAACAAATAATATGGGATAGAAGCATAAAGTCGATTAGTGACTGCTTGAGGCAAGGTATAGGGATGGCTAAAAATGGATATGGAGTTTGTTCTAGGCTAGCAGATGTTTTTATAAAGTGAGATCAAAGATCACAATTGTCCTGGAAGTTTACTAAATAAATAGAGAATTATAGAGTTAAAAATGAATGAATTTATGAATGAACAAACCAATGTAGGTGTGAATCTTTTACCTCAATAAAGAAACAAAATCAGCAAATAAGCAAGCAAACACAGAAATAATGTAAGGGGAGCATCTAAACCTCATCAACCAACAACCATCAACTGGATTTAGCAGTAGTAAAAGAATCTTGCTACAACTGGGGAAACCGAGGCAGAGACCTGCATCGGAGCACTGAACTGAGCTCCCAAACTTGAGCTGGAAAGTGGGAAGAATGAGAATATGAGGAAAGAAGTCAAGATCATGATGGATACAGCAACTGAAACGGTCTACCTAGCTCATAGGAGCTCACCAACTCCAGCCAGAATGGGAAGGAACAAACATAGGACCAAACAAGTCCCTCTGAAAGTGGTTGACAATAACATGGCTAGGGCAGACTGAGGGGCTATTGGAAGTGGCACCAGGATTTATCTCTACTGCATGTTCTGGTTTTTGGGAACATATTCTCTTTGGATGGATACCTTGTTTAGCTTAGATATAGTAGGGAGGGCCTTGAACCTTCCCCAAAGCAATGTGCCTTACCCTCTCTAAGGAATGGATGGGGTGAGGTGGGAGGGTGTGTATGGAGAGAATGGGAGGAGGGGAGGAAGTGGGAACTTGGTTTACTATTTTTTAAAAATCTACAAAGAAAAACAAAACCAAACCAAAAAAAAATCTTGCTGCATAAGTAAACCTAGCTGTTGAGTTATTTTAAATTTTTTTGATGATATATAAAAAAATTCTACCAAAACTGGCTTAGGAATATACTAAGAAAATACTTTTAAAGAAGGAATAGGATTTTGGAATCTAGTTCAAAGAATATATAAATGATCTTTGGGAAAATATAGAAAATTCCAATCACATTTTTATAGGAGTCCACGTCCATGGGTAGTCATCTTAAACTGTATTCCCAGATCAATGCAAATGAGAAAGTACCAGGAGTGATACATTTCGTATTTCATCTGGAAACCTCATATATGCATATAAGCTTCCAGTGGCTTCCATTAATTAGTACATGAAGTTCAAAGGGCTATGTGCATACATGATGTGTTGAAGTACAATTTGCTGTGGTGTAACTGGATATAAACTTTCTGTGAGCAATGAATAATACATGTCTAAAACCTTAAGATTTCGCATGCTCTTTGATCCTGTCTTCCTTCTCTCCCTAGACTATTTCTTAATAAAAAAAAACTGCATATGTTGAATACTTCTAAAAAATACCGACTTTAAAAAATAAAAGCGAAACATTTAAATTCCACGTCTGTAAACATGAGCTGATTAAATAACCATGTATGTCATATCCATATAATAGCATTACAGATGCTTCTAAGTAATGATGAGGGTATATTTTGGGATTAAACATTTGGCCATATAGCATTTTCAACTTACCGGAGATTTATGCTATATGGCCAAATGTTTAATGTCTTACTAGCTTTCTTCAACACAGTTCACTATAGGATATATTGTTTATTTTCATAATTATATTATCTGAAATTATGAATTTTAAGCACACAGTGTGAAAGAAGGATTATATATATATATATATATATATTCCTCAAAAAATCACATTGACATTATTTTTGTGCCTATTTTTCTACATAGGCCATGACTATTGTATACTTGATTTTGAACCAGTAATTCAGGAAGAAAGTAACACGTCGAAAACTACAATATAAAAAGTTGTGCAAAATTCACCTATGGAATTATGTATGTAATATATAAGATTAATCCAGTATTACATTAATCACATATTTCATTAGTGAAGCAACAATATACTATTTGTGAAGAGAATGCCCCCAAATCAACATGATAAGGCTTTTAATATAGCATGCATTCAGAAGTACTATTGAATAAATTTTCAGAGACATGTTTACTAGAATATTACACTCAATGTATATGTGTGATAGATATGGGTATGGGTCAGGTGAAACAAGAATTATACTACTCAGAATGGTCCAGAATTCACCATGCCATACTAGGGCTCCCCACAGACAGCCTCTAAGAAAGCCCATCTGTCCTAAACCCATGGAAGCAGGAATATTTACATTTATACCAAGAAGGTAGTAAAAGCACAAGAATTCATAGGTGGTGTGTGCCTAGGTAGAGTTGATGAATTTGCGCTGTGACACCTAAAGACGTTATGAGAATTTCTAGAACAAAAAGTCTTTATCAGCGGGGCACAGAGAGACTCAGACATAGTTCAGTATGAGAGGGAGAAAAGCTAATTCTGTAAAAAAAAAAAAATGGACTCCATTCTCAAACAGAATCAGCAAAATAAAGTTATTTCTGTCTAGGGTCAGGACCCCAAGACAATTTTCTCATGTCTATTGGTGTAACCCTTGTTCAGATCTTATTCAAGCAGACGTGATGATAAGTCACATGGGTGTGACTTCTCTGACATTTCTATGAGGTGATAAAAACTACAGACAACTACAGAATACTGAGAGGAGAGTTTCCCAATTGGTTATCCAATACAACGTGGTCAGTCCTGAAATCATATACATGTAATCAACACACGGACTGATCAGATTGTACTTATCTATTTAGTAACATATAATAAGTATTTAACAGCAATTAATGTAAAAGAGGACATGGCTTTGAGAAAGAGCAGGGGAGCACATGTGAATGGTTGGAGGGAGAAAATGATAAGATTACATAAATAGATTTCTATCTTTTAAGTGCACTTGTTTCCATTTGGTAAGGAAATCTTAAATTGTTAAATTTGATACATCATGAGGACATATGCACGGCTGAGACTAGAGGTGGGAAATGGAGTAAGGAATAACGCAGCGGATAGTTGAAGGCTTGGGGAGGTGTATGAGGGAAACGCCAAGAATTATCAGAAATGCTATGAAGCTGTATCAGTTAGAAAAAACAAATAGGAACATTAACAGGGATAGTAGATGAGAAAAAAATCAAATTAGGAGGGAAGAGTTACAGAATCCCCAAAATCCATCCTTTTTTTTCCTCACCCATTATCTTTGGTTTCTTAAACCTTGAGAAGACCACACACCTCTGAAACATTTGTTTTTCTAGATCTCTTAGGAGCTGGGCAGGAATGTGCATAGCTAAGGACCCCATGGTTACTCTGTAGTTAAGTGTAACACTTTTCCTAGGAAATCTGTTTCTTGATATTCATCGGCAGTGCAATTTCTTACATGCATTCACTTCATTATGGTGATATCCAGCACAAAGAGAAGGAAAAGAGGGATTTCTCAGAATTATTACCCAAATGTTAATCCCTTGATTGTGTGTATATATATATATACATATATATATATATATATATATATATATATATTTCATATATGGTGTCCTTTAAAGTGTCTGGATGATGAATATCATTAAAGCTTCGGGTAAAGAGAACAAAGATTTCTTTTCATGAGAAGTTTCCTAGTATGAAACCACTGTTTTCTTTCCAATGTACGTGGATTGTTATCAAGTATTATCTAAGGCATTTCAGGTGGGTCACTGCTTCTAATTATGGAGAAACTGATAGACACCATTCTCTCGTAAGAAAAAATAGGTTGATGATTCCATCTTTACTATCAATCTCTAGTAAGTCTGCTACAGAATGGACCTTGGCTTGGTATTTGGAAAGGAAGAATCAGTTCCAGAGAAAATTATTAATAATCCATGGAGGTAAAAACCTCTTATTGTTAAGATAAGACAAAAACTGTCAAAGGGGACATTCAAGGATCGCCTAATATTCAGTACAAGCAGAAATCTTGCCTGAAATCTCTGTTCATGCAGAAAATGAGCAGCCACCCAAGGTGATCAGAGGGAGAAATGCCATCTAGGAATGGAAATTTCTCTTTCTCTCTCTCTCTCTCTCTCTCTCTCTCTCTCTCTCTCTTCTTTTCTTCTTTTCTTCCTTCCTTCTTTTTTTCTTTCTCTCTTTCTCCCTTCTTTCCTTTCTTCCTTTCTTTTTTCTCTCTCTTTGCTCCTTCCTTCTTTTCTCTTTCTCCCATCCTTCCTTTCTCTCTCTCTTTCTCTATTTCTCTTCCCCCCTCCTTCCTTCTTTCTTCATTTTTTTATTAGTTTAAACAATATTCTATCTGAAATTGCCAGACTTGAGAAGCTCACAAGCATAGAACCAATACATTGCCCCGCATGTCTTCAGATTTTACAATATGTAAACATCAGATGCTCAGATATAGATACATACCCAGCAGAGACAGAGATTCTGTTTTCAGTCTTGGGTGAATTATTTTGAAGTTTCACAACATGTTGTTTAGAATGGAATCTTGCCCAAATAACAGTCTCTGGATTATTGTGAAGTTTATAAATGATACCAATATGCCCTTTTATTTGAAATTTTCAAAGCATCTTTTTAATCTGAACTCAAAGCATAGATCTATATCAATATCTGCCTGTGTGTCTTGCCTCTCAGTAGTCAATGGGTACAAAGAAAATAACTCACACTAATACAAATACCAATAATTTAGGAAAAAGCAAGCCTCTAATTCTAAAAGTAAAACCTTGAGTGAAATAAGACTTAACAAGTGATATAAGCATCTTCAACTAGTCGAAGAAGTGTTACAAGATGTAGACCTGTCTTTTGCTGGTGTCTTCAGGGAAGGAGTTGTTGATAGGACGACACAAATGGGACATGGATTAGAAAAAAAAAAAGAAAACCTCTGGAAAAATTAGGATTCTTCATTGATAGGAAATGATGATTGCTTATTGATGCTGAAGAAAGTTCCAAAAATACTAAATGCTAAACGAGAAAGATAACTCAGTGCAACCAAATTTGTCAATCTCTATATGTCTATGGAAAACCGCCCTTGTTATCATACAGTACAGAATGTATGACTTGGCAATAAAAATATTGCCAACCAAACTTGGCAATAAAAATATCTCTTAGTATAGTTTCAGTTCAATCCAAACCTCTGTGCCTGTTTGACCGCATAAAGCAATAGGGAGACCAAAATTACAAAGCGAAATGTCATCAAAGCTTTTTAAAAAAATTTATAGTGGAGAAGCACTAACGCCAGGGCAGAGGAAATGACAACTCTCTCTCTCTCTCTCTCTCACACACACACACACACACACACACACAATAAGTACTTGTTACAGAAAAATTGACCATAAGAAAATTGAGCAGAGAAATATATCCCAGAGAATTGCTCGGGAAAGAAACATGTCAATCAGGACTTCCCAGTGTGTTTTTAGAGAGACTTGTCACACAACTCAAAGAACTCAAGCCTGCAGGCTTGTGACCTTTTCCATTTGTTATAACAAAATAAATTAGTAATTTTGGAAATACAAATCTTATATAATTTACTATGCTGTTTGGCACTAAGTATAATTTCATGAGATTATTTTCTAGGTTTCCAAAACTTAAAAAAAAAACACCATTATCTATCTTCAAGTTGAATACAGTATCATGATAATTGACTTAAAATGAGACTCCACAAGGTGTGAACATAGGAGATGATGACTATAGTTTGAGCATGCAGCTATGGCTTACCAGTGTTATCTACATTGTAATAGCACTTTGGTGGAACATTTAGACTTGCTAGGCTTCATTTCAACTTATAGAATCTATTCTTGAAGCGAAAACTATCATCATCTGTCACCACTGCCAGGACTGTCTGCTGTACTTTAGTGGTGCCTTACAGCTAATGTCACAACCACCCATCACCCATTAGCACAATGCACTTAACTTCATGGAGAATATTTGCATCTATGATTTCATCTTCACACTGGTCCTGTAAAGTAGGTGGAGTAAAGCTTATGAACTGAATTCCACTTAGGAGGAAAATGAAGTGACAATATATTGGTGGCAAAATCTAGACTAGGGAGTGTTTAGGTTGAGTGAAAAAGCGTGTAAGTAATTCTTTACCCGTTCAAGCTTATCTGTGTGTGTTAAAACTAGTCCTTCATTCAAGTCAATAAATTACATAAGAACTAGGAGTGTTTTATATGCTGTTAAAGAAGAAAATACTATTATGGGCACTAATGTCAAATAAAATTACTTTTTTTGGCAAGGTAACTCAAATTAATTGAGACTCTTCATAAACCTTATATAAAGACGGCAATCTCCTGAATGTAAAACTCTGCTTATAAACATCGGCAGGGTAAAATTTCATCTTAAAACAGAGTGATTGCTTCTATTTCCTGCAATGTTTACACAGCAACTCCTGTGGAGTTGGTCTAAGAAAGAAATAGAAAAGAAAATCAATAGCAACTCTGAACTACAAAATAACCATTTTCAGTCCTGGACCAAGATTCAAGATGGATTATTTGGTATGCATTTTCATACATATACACAAAAGGATATAGACATTTTAGTATTTACAAAACCATTTTGAAATAGTAATTAACACCATCCTGCATCACTTCATAACACCTAGAAACATAAATTACATAAACTCTGTCAAAACATATTTGATAGCATTATTGAAAAATCTTCACATCCTAAATAAATTCTTTTGAAATGGTAATTTCTCTTTCTCTCTTTCATTTTCTCCTTCTCACTCCCAACATTCCTCCCTCTCTTTCTTGTAGATTTATTTAATTTAATGTATTTGAGTGTTCTGCATGCATGAATGCATGAGTACCATGTACATGCCTGGCACCTGCACAGGTCAGAAGAGGCCATAGGATCATCTGGAACTGGAGTTACAGATGGTTGTGAGCCATTGTGTGAGTGCTAGGAACTAAAGCAAGCCCTCTGGAGGAGTTATAAGTGCTACTAACCTCTGAGCCATTTCTCGAGCCTTGAAATGGTATATTGCTTTAAGCACGTTTTCTAAAATAAAAATGTTACAGGTCTTCTATGATAACTGCTACTCAACAGACAATCTTCTTTTACTATTTGTACATTGTTGTTCTTTACTATTAGATTTTCTGTTGTTTTTTCTTTTGTTTTCATGTTGTTTTTAAGTAATTATTTTAATACTAAAATAAATAAAATTAGCCATTTTTCTAGAAATTCTGAGAAAGAAAAACAACTTGCCTACACATACCATTAAACAAAACCTAGCATTTTACTAACAAATCTCTGAAGTCATAAAAATTAGGATAAGTGATCAGTAGTCATTTGAGATCCATTAAGTCCACCCAAGATGAGAACTAAATACTCTCTCCTCTTTCAAAGTATCCACAAGAAACAACTTGTTTCCACATCAAAACAATATTCTCTGCAGCTTCCAGAGAGATTAAAGAGAGCACAGATATAGTTGATATCAGTCTAAAGGTTATCAAAACTCTGCTTCCTCTAACACATTTCTTTTTTATCATTTCAGCCTAAGGGTTTCTGCCTTGGTATCAAATTCTGCTGAAGGTCTTAACAGTAAAATCTCCTGTATTGTCTTTTTTACATGAGAATTGACATTTGCCCTTTTCTTATTATTTTTGTGAACACAATGCATACCGCAGAACTGATATAGAGATCAAAGGACAATTAAGGGAGTTTGTTCTCTTCTGCTGCTATGTGGGTCCTGGCTGTCTGTCAGGCAAATGCCTTGGCTCACTAGCCTGAGCATTCTCACTGCCATGTCCTTTGCTTTTGTCAGTAAAGATTCTTTCAATGTTATCTGGCCTAGCCGAAGCTCCGCACAACTAAAAATGCATCATTACTCAATGTGAATACAAAAATGTCTAAAAGCGCTTCACTTTCTCTTGAATAGAATATATGTATTTCAAGTGACTCTGGATATTACTAATTTGGAAATGTAATCTGCTACTTCAATTACATTTAATAAGTAATTCAAATAAATTTTTCACAGATGTAGTTTAATGGGTGCTACCTGGCACAATAACAGATGAAACTGCTTAAGTATAGAAATGGCGAAGGTTGCTTTCTCCTGTTTCTGTTAAAATATTTGGATTGGTTCACATATACACAGGAATCAATCAGTGGTCAAGTTAGTCCCTCTGTTGCCTAAGAGCTAAGAAGCTTAGAAACAAATTTACCGCTTAGAAGAAATATGAGTCTAGGAATGTTACTACGGATTATCAAATGTGGATTTTCCAGCTGTCTTTTCTTTGGCACCTAAAGGATAAATACTATGACTAAGTTACACTTCATATTCAAAATAGCATATGGCCAAATCTCCATCCGATGTTGTGATCATCAGTAGTTACCAATTACAACTCCCTTTTATAAACATAATCTTTGATCTATATAAAACGATTTGAGAGTTGACAAAGGTACAATGCATTACTAAAATGATGTAGATATCTGTCCCTCCATTTCATACTAGTCGTGTTAAATTTCTTTAGAAAGAATCAGTAATCTTTGGTGCACAGATGGGGTTGATTGCATGGCCCTTTCAGAACCTGGGAAGTAATGAGGGTCTCTGAAGAACTTGTGAGCCTGGTACATTCTTGACCCTTGAGGTATGTGGTTAAACAAGAAGAGAAGTGGATGCCTAATCCTCCTTGTAGGTTTCCAAAAGCAAAAGGCTGAAGAACTGTCTATGAAAGCAGCTGAGAAGCACATTCCTCTTTCAGCTTTGCATCCTCCTGAGGTTAATGAAGAAGATAAACTTCATGTGTATTTCTGTAGTGCAGAAAGTGGGTGAATCATGGTGCTGTTCAGCTAAAGAGCCCAGGGTAGACGGAAGGATGTGAACACTGGGAATACCAGGAGTAAGCCTGTGTGCTAATATTCTGAAATAGCATATCTTGATGCAAACCTTAGTTCTAACAAGATTTCGGGGAAATTTGTAAACTAACTTAAACTTCTGGAAACTTAGTTTTCTTCTCTACCAGATGAGAAATACAAGCTGTAACTCACAGATTTCATCAAGAATACATCAGACAGTCCTTTGGGGAACAGGTGAAGGGACTGCAGCGCACGGACGCTGGTGTTACTATTCCGTGAGTATTCACACCACCAGCAGTCCTGTTTTTGCCATCCTACAAGCTGTAAACATCCTGCGGCCAACTAGAGTCTCACACAGATTCGAGGTTTGTGGATTTCCCAGAGAATCTGCAGTCAGCATAATTTATGAATGACCCCAAATGACCCTTAACCTTGTATAACTTTTTCCCCTCTTAAAGCAGGTAAAATCTGTAGATACAATGATAATATCCCTCCAATACTACATGTATACATGCAAACACATAAGCATTTATGCAAGAAAGGAAGATTAATAGGCTGAGTCTACCCCTAGTGAACTGAGCTCTTTAGAAGTGGAATTTTTTTCTTCAAATGTTGCTAAAAATAAATGTAAGAAAATTGAAAACCTTGAGAAAAGCCAAAAATACCTTTTTTTTTTGAAGAGGAAGAGGGTCATGTAAGCAGAAATGTAATGGACTCTACATGGGAAAAGTGGATCCCTACTGGCTAGCAAGTAAACAGAGACCTTGGAACTATATATCCTGAAGGAATTCTGTTCTGTTGAAAAACAGAAAAAAAAATTAGAAAAGTAGTGGAATCCAAAACTTCTGATAAGACCACAGTCTAGTTAATACCATAGACTCTGCCTTAAGTGCCCAAGGCAGAAAATATGTCTAAGCTTCCCTGAACATCTGTTACATAGAGTCATGATAGATAAGCAGAAGTTGCTTTAAGGCTTTGACTTTGTGATACTCATGCTATATAAAATCAGTATCTATTATTGTACCAAATATTAGGTTGCGTATCTGTTGAGTAGTTAAAAGTGTCAAGGTTGCTATGGGATTCAGAACACGTAAAGTTATGCAAATTGAAGATACAGGGATAACTTTTCTGGTGATACAGATTTAAGATGGAGATCACCATAAGGCAGGTGAAGAGGGTTGCTAAGAAAGTTACCGGTCAACCGGTATATTCTTCTCTCATCAGCACAGAACTATACAGCTGATGATTTGCACTGGCTTAGAAGCAGTTCTATCTCTAGAACCTTAATTAAAACAATCAAAAACCAAAACATCAGTGAAACAGAGGACTCAATGATATTTCAAAATTAGCTTTGTATGAATGTAGTACGGGAATGAGCTGATTCTGCCAGCTTTCTGAGCTGCTGAAATGTGAGCTCAATAGGACTATTCAGACTGATGTATTTAAAGAAATCTATTACATAGTAATATATGCTACAGAGGTTATGACCTATAGGTTGAATATCATTTGAAGAAATACATCCACTAAGGGTTCATGAAGAAACTGGCATATGCTGTCAGGAAGTAGCTTGTGTGAGGACTGGACAGAACAGGTGGATTAAGTGGTGACTATACAGAAACAGTCCTTGGAGGTACTGAACATACCTGCTGGTGAAAGCGCTGTGGAGTTTTTAATCATCAGCAGGCAGGCAGGATGAAAGCTCGACACTAATATAACCTGGTTAACAACTTCCACGGTTTAATTCCATGCTGGTGAAATAAAGATGACTGATGGTGAACTAATACTTATGGTGCTAAAGGGGAGCATCCAGAAAAACTTAAAAGACTGTCCTGATCAGTAATTTAGATGGATCTCTGGGAAGGAAGTGCTTGTACAGTGCCTCAACACTGAATACCATGTAAAAAAAGAAGAGAACATTAATGATTAGCTAAAATGAACCTGGAGAGATGATCAAGTCCACTCCCTGTTTCTCCTCCTCCTGCAGAGTTTAATATCTTACTGTTCTTTCCCAAATAGAAGATACCTCTTACTTTAGTCTACCTCTAGGGAGTAGGCACAGAGAGCCCCGTTTTGGGAACTTATTTAACCTTCCTTGTTGTGGGAGGTCCTCCCGCTCCTTCAGCCTATTGCTGCTGAGATACCAGCCCATTGGGGCGTGGTCTCTCTCCCTTTAAAAAAGCTGCCACTTCCCTCCCTCTCTCTCTTCACTTCCTGCTCCACTGGCGACTAGACTCCCTTCCTGGTTGCATAGAGGGCTGTTGCTTGGGACAGTAATCTGTAAGTTTTTTATCCCTTTAAATAAATACCACCCTATTAATCATAATTCCAAACTGGTGTGGCATTGTTTGTGACTTATGCCTCAGTTGGAGCCCAACGTTTGGTTTTAGAACCTCTCCTTTCCCCTTTTCCCGCTCGGCTGCCGGCCGAGAGTTCGCCTTGGTGGGAGCCCTCCCTTCCTCAGCCACTGCCTGTGCCTTGCAGCTGCGGCCTTGGCCTCCCCACGTGGATTTAAACTCCACAGGGCTGCATAGTCTCTGCCGCGTGGTGTGGTTTGCTCTTTTCTGAGTCGTTTTTAAATCTCCCTTGCAAGCACAGCTGTTAAGTGGCACGAACCAGAGCACGCAGTTGCTGAAAGCTGCAACCCCTCAGGGTGACTCTGTCACGTGGAGGCATAAGCGGCTTCCAGGTTGCTCTTCTCTACCCCTGGATTCTGGGTTTCTGGTTCCGTCTCTGGAATTGATTTAATTACACTTACTTTGTAGAGAAACTTGCATTTTCCAGTTTTTAACATCTACTAAGGCAATGAAACAGGACCCCGTTTCATCGCGACTCTGCAACAGCGCCATCTGCTGGATAATAGATAATATGGCAGTTTTCATTTCTAACGCAAATTTTACTGCTTTGATTTCACTAATACAATGGATTAGTAAATTTATATTTACTAATACAATGGATTACATCATACAAGGTTTATATGATTATGGGGATACCTTAATTTGCTTGTTACTAGGTTTTAGTTTTCTTTTCCATATTCTATCATTAAGGAAG
Source organism: Microtus oregoni (assembly GCF_018167655.1). NCBI lineage: Eukaryota > Metazoa > Chordata > Mammalia > Rodentia > Cricetidae > Microtus > Microtus oregoni. The sequence continues at coordinate 18,387,188 of NW_024543093.1, read as the reverse complement.
AATATGGCACTCCTAAGAACGATAGAATCTTTACGAACTAATAATGAACAATTAATTGACAGGATTAAAATTATTGAAAATCAGAGGTTATCTGAACAAGTGGATACTATGACAGACAAAAGTGACTCCATATCCAAGGGTATTAGAAAGTTACCTGAAAGGGTTCAGGCTATTGAATTTGATGTTCAGACTTTATCACAAAGTTTTGATAAGGTAACAGACATATGGGAATCTACATGATATACAAGAAAAGTTTAAGGAGGACATGGTATCTTTGAAGGAAAAAAATTAAAGCTTTGGAATCACAGGTGCAGAATGGGAACCAAAAAATTGATGCCTCAGTGAAATCACTGGAAATATATACAGGTCAGGAGATTCAGGATTTAAGAGAGACAATGATAAAAAGATTTGAAAAGATTGGAGAAATTATTGCAGCTGGTGAACAGAGTAAGGAGGCACAAGGACAGGATACAATGCCTCCACCAGCTATTAGAACTGGCTTACCTAGGGTTTTAGCAACATACACTACACTGAATTCTGACAAAGCGTCAACTTCTAAAGGCTCAAAGGGAGTCAGAGAAGATAGATGGATGTCAATAGCAATGAATGATCTGAAAGAAATTAAGCAAGCTGTTGTTAATTTTGGCTTGCACAATGCATATGTAAAGGTAATGATAAGGACTTGGGCTTCTAATGCTAGAGGTACCCCCCATGATTTCCATAAGGTAGTGTCTGCAGTTTTAGATAATGGACCTTCCTTGATGTTTGGAATTTATTTCAGAGAAGAATCCAAACATATGGAACAGCAAGGAAGAGCAAAAGGTGTTGAGGTTTCCTAAGATCAAATTCTTGGTGCAGGAGAATATGCTGATCCACAGGTCCAAGCTCTTTATGATGATGAAGTACTGTTTCTATGTCACCAAGCAGCTTTAAATGCTTGGAATAGGATACAAGATCCAGCAAAAACGGTTGAATCATATATCAGAATTAGGCAGGGACAGAGAGAACCCTTATTGACTTTTTGCAAAGATTAATTAAGGCTCTGGACATAGGGGTAACAGACCCAGAAGCTAGACGAATACTTCTTGAATCTCTAGCTGTTGAGAATGCAAACATAGAATGCAAAAAGATAATTGGGCCTTTAAAGTCTAGATCAGGAGTTTGAGGCCAGCCTGGTCTAGAAGAGCTAGTTCCAGGAACCAAAAAGCTACAGAGAAATCCTGTCTCGAAAATCAAAAAAAAAAAAAAGTCTAGATCAGCACCTATGGATGAATGGATTCAGCATACGATGAATGTTGAGACGTTTAGCTATAATAATGAATCTTGGGTAGGAGAAGCGATTTCCAAAGCAATGAGGAGAAATCAAACTGCCAGGTGTTTTAATTGTGGTAAATTAGGACATTTGCAAAGGGATTGCAGGCAAAGAATTTCTAGGGATAATATCTCTTCTGGGAATGACAAAAAAAGGAGACCACAGCCTTCAGGTATATGTAGGAGATGCGGTAAGGCCGACATTGGTCCAACGAATGCAGGACAACAACAGACAGATGGGGCAATCTGATATCATCAGGAAACTCCTTGGGGGGCCTCTCGCAGGCCCCCAAGCCAACAGTGGCCCAGTCATTCCCAGTCACAGTGGAGAACGTGCCTCACCAAGAAAATTAAAAGATCCAATTTCTGCTGTAAAAAGTAATACTGGTCTAAATGATGAATTATGTGTGGAGGATGAGTCAAAAAACCCAGTAGGACAGAGTAAACATATATTTTGGTAGACTTCTATTAATGAACAAAGACCAAAGCTAAGAGTCTGTATAAATGGCACTTTCATTGAAGGCTTATTAGACACAGGTGCGGATGTAAGTATCATTACCCCAGAATCTTGGCATCCGAATTGGCCTCTTCAAGAGGTAGATGTTCAGTTCCTGGGAATTGGAACCCTATCTCGTGTAAAACAAAGCACAAGATGGGTTGAATGCATAGGGCCCGAAGGGCAAAGAGGAAGACTAAGGCCATTTATAGCCAATATTGCCATAAATTAATGGGGCCGTGACCTGCTACAGCAATGGAATACCCAGATTAACATTCCTGTAGTTCCAGGAACTCATAATTCTGGGAAGGATATGATGAGGTATTATGGAAAAAGGTCACCAGCCATTCATGCTGTACAAGAACATACAGCAAATACCAAACCTTTAGAGGTACCAACAGCCCTACCTTTAAAATGGCTAACTGAGAAGCCAATATGGATCAAACAGTGGCCTCTAGCTGAAGATAAACTACAGGCATTGGAACAGCTGGTGCAAGAGCAACTAGATGCTCGCCATATTGAAGAATCAACCAGCCCTTGGAATTCTCCTGTGTTTGTTGTAAAAAAGAAATCTGGTAAATGGAGAATGGTGACAGATCTAAGAGCTGTCAACAAAGTAATTCAACCTATGGGCCCACTACAATCTGGAATTCCTTTGCCTTCTCTGTTACCAAAAGGATGGCCTCTTATAGTAATTGATTTGAAAGATTGTTTTTTCACTATATCGTTACAAGAAAAGGATAGAGAAAAATTTGCCTTCACAGTGCCTACTTATAATAATTCTCAGCCTAATAGGAGATATCAATAGACTGTCCTCCCACAGGGTATGCTCAATAGTGCTACATTGTGCCAATATTTTGTAAGTAAGCCATTGGAAATAATTCATTTTGTTTTGTTTTGTTTTGTTTTTCAAGACAGGGTTTCTCTGTGGTTTTGGAGCCTGTCCTGGAACTAGCTCTTGTAGACCAGGCTGGTCTCGAACTCAAAGAGATCCGCCTGCCTCTGCCTCCCGAGTGCTGGGATTAAAGGCGTGCGCCATCACCGCCCGGCTGGAAATAATTCGTAAACAATTCCCCAAGTCCATAATTTATCATTACATGGATGACATCTTGTTAACTGATTCAAATAAAGATACTTTAGAAAGGATGTTTGAAGAAGTAAAGAAAGTCTTGCCTAGGTGGGGATTACAAACTGCCCCTGAAAAGATTCAAAGAGGAAATTCTATTAATTACCTAGGTTACAGAATAGGGTTAGAGAAAATTAAAATGCAAAAGGCACAATTTAGAAGAGACCAGTTAAAGACTCTTAATGACTTCAGGGATTGTTAGGAGACATTTCCAGTCTATGACCAGCTGTTGGGATAACACCTGATCTAATAGTTCATTTAAACAAAACCTTAGATGGTGATAAAGATTTGAATAGTCCAAGAAAACTGACAGCTGAAGCAGAAAAGGAACTGACAATGATTGAGGAAAAATTACAGGAGGCACATGTGGATAGGGTGAACTCAAATCTTAGCTGCATCCTAGTCATATTGCCTTCCAGAATTTCTCCTACAGAGATTCTAATGCACAGGGAAGATATTATTTTAGAGTGGATATTTATACCTAATAAACCAAGTAAAAAATTAAAAACTTATGTGGAAAAAGTCTCTGAATTAATTATAAAAGGTAAGCTGAGACTTCGTCTACTACCAGGTATAGACCCAGCAGAAATTGTAGTGCCTTTTACTACTGAAGAAATAAAAAAGTTTTGGGAAGACAATGAACCATGGCAAAGAGCTTGTGCTAATTTTTTTGGGAGAAATTAATAGCAACTATCCCAAAAGTGGTAGACTTAACCTCATAAAAAGAACTTCTTGGATTCTTCCTAGAATTGTACGTGATGCTCAAATAACTGGAGCCTGTATGTTCTATGCTAATGCAAATAAATCAGGGAAAGCAGGTTACAAGTCAAATGAATTGAGTAAGGTGGAACAAAGCCCTTATAATTCTGTCCAGAAGGCAGAATTATATGCCATTCTTATGGTGCTAAGGGATTTTAAAGAACCTCTTAATATAGTTACAGATTCACAATATGCAGAAAGAGTTATCCTGCATATTGAAACCGCTGAATTTATACCAGATGACACAGAGTTGACTTCATTGTTTATCCAGCTACAAGACATAATCAGGAACAGGCTTTGTACGATGTACATAACACACATCCGGTCCCATACAGGTCTGCCTGGTTCTCTAGCCCAAGGCAACGCTGAGATTGATCAATTATTGATTGGAAGTGAGTTGCAGGCCTCAGAATTTCATAAGAAGCATCATGTCAATAGTAAAGGCCTAAAGAAAGAATTTTCCATCACTTGGAACAAGCTAAGGACATTATAAAGAGATGTCCTACTTGTTCTTTCTATAATCAAACACCGTTGCCTGCAGGGAGTAACCCAAAGGGTACTAAGAGAAATGAAATCTGGCAGATGGATGTGTTCCACTTTATGGAATTTGGTAAATTAAAATATGTACACCACACAATAGACATGTATTCAGGTTTTCAATGGGCTACTGCCCTGAGCTCAGAAAAGACTGATTCAGTAATCACACATTTATTGGAACTTATGGCCATCATGGGTATACCTGCACAAATAAAGACAGATAATGGTCCAGCATATGTATCTAAGAAAATGAAACGCTTTTTTGATTATTATAATATAAAACACATTACAGGTATACCAAATAATCCTACAGGTCAGGCAGTTATAGAAAGATCAAATCGTACTATAAAGGATATGCTGAACAAACAGAAAGGGACCGAAAATACCCCCAGAAATAGATTACATAATGCTTTATTAACCTTGAATTTTCCTAACGCTAATGAGAAAGGAACTACAGCAGCAGATAGACATTGGATAATGGAAAAGTCTGCTGAACTAAATCAGCCAATTTATTTCAAAGATGTGCTGACCTCTCAATGGAAGCCAGGAGATGTGCTATGTTGGGGAAGGTGTTTTGCTCTTGTTTCCACAGGAGAAGAAAGATTGTGGATACCATCAAAATTAATAAAGTTTTGATTTGAAGAGGAGAAACCTCTTGGAAAGGAGAAATGACAACTCATCCACAATGATGATATTCATACAGGTGGTAAGAAAAACATATAGAATGGGGGCAGGGTTCTGTTCTTATCTCCACAGGAAAACACTCATCTTTGAAAAATTCAAGGGACCCTGGATGTTTGGATACTGACAGATGGAAAAGTACCTGCCCAATAGAAAATATCAAGAAAACTGAATGGGTTGTGTAAGTAATATTAAACCATATTTCTAAATTTATAAAGCTGGTTTTGAAGTTGGACTTTGGCTCAGTCCCTCTCCAATTCCAAGCCTGTTAGTAAGAGAAAAAACTAGAGTTTCTGGAGTTTCTGTCTCATGTCAAGAGCCATGATATGGGACAGAAAGAAATATGAGTTTAGAAAACATCTTTGCTTTTCTTCATATCTATCATACTTTTCATTGAATATATCTATCATGCCTCTCATGACTTGGCCAAGTTATTTATTATATAAGACCTAAGCTAGTTAGAATAGGATATTTGTACTTATTGTATATAATTTCATAGTAGGTTTATAACTCTCTTATTTAAACAAAAGGGGGAGGTGTTGTGGGAGATCCTCCCGCTCCTCCAGCCTATAGCTGTGAGATACTAGCCCATTGGGGCATGGTCTCTCTCCCTTTAAAAAAGAGGCCACTTCCCTCTCCTCTCTCTCTTCACTTCCTGCTCCGCTGGTTGCATAGAGGGCTGTTGCCTGGGACAGTGATCTGTAAGTTTTTTCCCCTTTAAATAAATACTACCCTATTAATCATAATTCCAAACTGGTGTGGCATTGCTTGTGACTTATGCCTTCACTGTGGCAGAGATTTCTTTTTATATTGTTTTTTTGAAAAAATTTTTCTCCCTCCCCACCTCCCATCTCCCTCCCCTCCCCCACTCCTCTCCCCCACCCCCACTTCTCTCCCCCTCCCTCTTCAGTCCGAAGAGCAGTCAGGGTTCCCTGTTCTGTGAGAAGTCCAAGGTCCTCCCTGCTCCATCCAGGTCTAGGAAAATGAGCATCCAAACAGACTAGGCTCCCACAAAGCCAGTATGTGCAGTAGGATCAAAACCTAGTGGCATTGTCCTTGGCTTCTCATCAGTCCTCACTGTGGCAGAGATTTTGCATCTGAATGCTATGTTATTTTAAGAAAGAAAGCTGCCAGTTTAGGTGTGATGTCTTCTTGGCTTTGCATCGTGGGATAAACTTTTAATCTGTTATAAGCCTGGCACTTTCCCTTCATTGGAAATGTGTCAAAGGGTGTCTGGTGCCCTGAACACTTATCATGCTTCCTGAACACTGCATGTGAGAGTCTGGAAAAGGAAATGGTTACTCCTCACCAGCATGCTAGCTAGTATATGCAAGACTCCTGACTGAATTTCCAGGTGGCTCATGGCAATGCCCACTCTTTCTTAAATATCCATTCTCTCTACAAAAACAAACAAACAAACAAAAAACTGTCCTTTTCCGTCCAGGGCAATAGCCTAGTCCACTCTTCATAAATGCAGGCTTTCAAGTGAGTGTAGCTGGATATGTGGGAGAATGTTTACTGGTGTTATTAGAAAATATACTATTAATCCTAAACTGTAGTAAACTTGTACTCTGTGTAGTATGTAATATATATTTGCTAATTTAAGTGGGATGATAATATTTTTATCTTATACCTTAGAAACCCAAGAGCCACAGACTTTTAAACACTTGGTGGAAATTACAATAAGCAACAAGACTATCAAGACTTATTAAACATAAAAACTTTCTCCCAAAAGTTTCCACTTCCCCTTGTGTTGCTATACTTTGTAATTGTGGAGATCTGATCATAAGAACGAGAAACAGGTACCAGGAAAGGCACTTCAGTAGGATTCTTGGAGGAGTTCACATCTCAGATTAGAAGAAATGTCAAATATGAATACATGGGTGAAATGGAGAGGGAGTGGTATGCAACTCATGAACAGCAATAGCAAAACAATGTAGAATAAAGCAAAATGAAACCAGAGAACATGATTGGAATCATGTGCTTGGACAGTTAAGAGATAAGGGTGATGCCAATTGTGAAAAATCAGTTGAAAGATTTTGTGACTATTTTAGGATCATATTTAATATTTCCCTTATTATATAGATCAAAAACATGTACATTTTTGTTGAGTCAGTGGAAAATTAGATTTCACAAGGCATCTATTGCATATACATTAATTTATATGACGCTAGGAGGAACCAAAAGCTTCAAGAAAAGCTTACGATTACAACATGCACACTTTTATTATGTCTTACAACTCCTTTATTATAGATCATTTAGGAAATTGATGTATCTACTTAAATACACGTTTATGTTTAATTAAGTTGGTGTAATTCAATTTGAATAACATTGCTCTAGATGTCACAAATGCATGGGCACACATCAAAGGAGACAACTTTTTTAGCACTCATTGGCTATAAGGACAGTTCTGAAACATTGGTCAAGCTGATGTGAAAGGGGTGAAATCCAGTCTAACTAGAAACTACAAACTATAAATAGTAGCTTCATTAATAGGACAACTCTTAATTAGAGGAACATTAAAGAAAATGTCAGTCCTGTGGGCTTGGATGCATTTAAAAGCACAAATCAGCTACATTGGCAGCATAACCGACAAACCCGCACACCATACAGAATAGGAATAAAAGATGACCACAGGTGCCCCTTCCATCTCTCCATTCATCTTCCTACCACTGCCAACTGAAAACCAATTTTGATGGTAGCCTATGGACATTTATTAGAAATCTATGAATAGCAGGACCCTCTCAAATCATTCTTCCATAAGCTCTGACCAACTACCAGAGGGAACTCTTCTCCTCCTTGAAGAAAAGTTATGAGAATGCTCCTGTAGGCTCCCAAAGTACTAGTACATGAAGCGAAGATGGCATGGATATTAGAACAATTCAAAGATGCCATCTAAAATGGTACAAGCTGATTACAAGAAACTATTAGTATTTTCAGTCCTGTTCAATTCTTAAGCACAGTGTTTTTCAATGCTGAGGACCTCCACAGTCTATGCCTTATTTAAGTAGGGAAAACAAAAGCAAATCTAGGAAAGACCTATGACAGCAATGAGCTGAGCTCAAACAAAACAAAGCAGGACTTTTGATGAGTTCTCTGATCTATTTTATTTTTCTTAAAATTAGAGGTAAGAAAAGCATCCTAAAGTCATGAATTTCAGGTAAAAATGATCCTAATTCTAGAGCAAAGAAACTTATTCTATTTTCTCCATCATTTCCACCACCTCCAAAACAAACAAAAGTAACATAAAAATACTCAGAAGACAGACGGTTCAAGAGAAAATGAGCTACCTGCTGATAGTTTGCTTTTTAAGAAAACTTAAAACTTCTTCCACAAGTCATTTAGTTTAATCTTCAATTCTAAAGAAATTACCATAGTTTTCTTCATAATAATGCACAGCTCACTATTCATTAATGGACCTCCATGCAACTCACTTTTTTATTAGTCTGCGATCAGTTCCTTATCAGTACAATGGCATCTTCTTCTCTGGTCAGAGAAAACTTTTAGGATTATATGGATACAAGCAAGGCCCTGTTACACAGAAATAGTGTCTGTGAAATCCAGAAGCAATACTCTTCAGAACACAAACTAGAACAAAATGAATATATACACAGTAAGAAAATTACACTGGCAAGATGACTCAGTGGATAAAGACACTTGCCAGCAAGCCTGACAAGTCGGATTAGATCCCAAGACACACACGGAAGGAGATAAGCTGCCTAAAAGGTGTGCATTGGCTTCCACACATGTTTTGTAGCACCTATGCACACACACAATAATAAACACAGTTGCATTCAGTTTAGTTTCCAAGTCTGAGTAGATGAGAAAACTTTGATTCAGTTGGCTAGTCAGTTCAACATAGTGCAGATTTTTCTGCATAGTAATATATAAATGGAACTTGTTATATGTTTTATTTAAATGACATTGTTTCATTTATTTTTATATACCAACCAGTGGCCCCTCCTTTCTTCCCTCCAGTCCCCTCCCCTTTTACACCTACAGCTGGGGAATATTATTTTAAGGTGAGTTCCTTTTGCTTATGCTGCATTTGTTTAACTCTATGAAGCTGTGATTCTTGCCTGTCTAAAACACCTGATGGTCCTAATAAAGAGCTGAATAGCCAATAGCAAGGCAGGAACAAGAATAGGCGGGACTGTCAGGCAGGGAGTATAAATAGAAGTAAAAACAGAGAAAGAAGAGGCACAATAAAACAAGGAGAGGAGGACATCAGCGGCCATCATCTCAGCTACACATCCAGCCATGGAGAAAGAAGTAAAGAAAGGTATACAGAAAAAGAGAAAAATAAAAGCCCAGAGACAAAAGGTAGCTGGCAAAAAAAACAAGCCAAGCTAAGGGTAGGCATTCATAACTAAGAATAAGCCTCTGTGTGTGATTTATTTGGGAGCTGGGTGGTAGGCTCTTAGAGAGCCAAGAGTAAAATATCACACAACATTTAACCCCATTTCCATCCACTCCTCTTTCATCTCCATTCAGAAAGGGACAGGCTTCCCATACACAAAACACGGCACAATTAGAGGCAGCATCTAGTTCCTTCCTTTATGTTGAGGCTGGGCCAGGAAATCCATCGAGGGGAACAGGTTATCAAAAGCCCGCTAAGCGCCAGACAGAGGTCCTGCCCTTGCTGTTAGAAGCCTTACTAAGAGACAAAACTACACACATGCAGAGCGGCTAGGTCAGTCCCACTCAGGCTGCATGATTGTCCATAAGCTCCTGCGAGCCCAGGCCAGCTGTCCCCCCATCATGATCCCCTGGCTGGTACAAGCCCTCCTCCGTCCCGACCTCCCCCTCCCGCCAAAGTCTCTCAGAGCTCCATGCAGAGCTTGTCTGTGGATCTCTGCCTCTGCTTCCATCAGTTATATAATCCTCCAAGGAAGGAAACCAGTCATAAATAAGGGTCTACGTGATTGTTTTCAGACTGAATACTGCTGTCAAAACTGGCTCTGAAACAGGGCAATGACCTTCATTCACCCCAAAGACTCCGCTTAAACCAGGGACCAAAGAGTGTTTCTGTGATTATCATGAGGCATTCCAATTGTTTTAAGTTATTTAGAGGTACTGCACACCTCCATGCATAATGTTTTAATTTTCATATACACATCCTTAGGCCATTTTATGAAGGGCATGACTTTTCAAATTCAGTCAATATATTAAATTAATCTTAAAAAGGTCATACACCAAGTGGTCCTAAATCAAGTCTCTGGGTTCGCTCTGTACACTCAAACCTTCCATTCTGGTTATTTATTATAGGCAACGCAGAAGTCAGATCTGGGCTGTAAATGCGCACCATCTGCCAGCTGAACATGCATATGTGCTTAGTGAATTTCTCACAACATGGATCCTGCCACATCACCTCTCTAAAGCAGTATTCCAAGTCCCTCCTCCTCAAACAATAAAACCCACAACTTACTTATATCTATGAGATATACATTAAATAGAACATTTCTCTAAATTGGTCCTATTAATTCTAATACAACTGCATTACCTCAGATGATCTGTGCAGTATTGTATAAGAAGATGAAATACATTAACAAGTTAAAAAGAGAGGGCATGGGGGTGACTTTCTTGCTTTATTTGAATCTACCGGAACCCAAAAATCCCAAGGATATTGACAAATGCATGTAGCCCAGGGCTAGAGAGGAAAAGACAGGGATCCTCAGAGCACACTATTGTCCAGTCTTCTCTAACTGGTGAACTTCTAGGTCACTATGATACTCTTTCAAAGGAGGTGGACAATATACCTCAGGATGACATTGAGGTTGTCCACAAGCACACAAATTCATGCACACCACAGGCACAAATAAATGTAAGCAAATATATATACACATGCATGTAAAAAAGAGTGAAAAGTAAAATGAGCAGCAAAAAGGACTCTACAGCATTTTCTACTGGATCCAGATTAGCTCTCGCCTGTGACATTAAACTGGTCTCATTACATTCACACACAATTTTTTCATCTTCAACTTCATATATCCAATATAAAAAATACCAATAAGAATATTTACCTCATAGTTCTTTATAAAGAGAAAAACATGTAAATTATTTATATGTTATTGAAAATATTTCTAATTGCTATTAAAAACTTCTTTAGGAGTTACTACCTAATACTAAACATATTCAGACTGATTTGAGTACTGCACTGGCAGATCATGTGCATAGTTACTAATTTTGTCCTGTTAACTTTAATAACCTGTTTTATTGTATTTTATTTTATGTATGTCCTGAGATGAGTTTTTTTCATCACAAATGTGATTTTATGACTGCCACATGCAAATAAGTAAGTTATACCCACTGAACTTATGAGATCTTTCTTCACTTCCTTCCTCTAAGGCTAGTGATTCTTTGCTTAAAGTTATATTGATTTTATCTATAATAATATACACAAAGGTATCAATCAAGAGAATAGAAACTTTTGTGAACACAGGAAAGCTTATGAAGTACCACATTATTACAGACTCCCAGTTATTGGTCCCAATAACAATCCCTAAACTATAAACAGATTATTATGCCTAAGTGGCTGTTGCCTAGCTTTCACAGTTGATATTGAAATACTGTTACAACTTCCTTGAGAACCCTTAAGGGACCAATTGAATGTGGGGAATGAAACTTAAGTATCTGTTGCTTGGGAGCGGGAGATACTAACCTGGAAGCAGACATCCAGGCATATCCAAACTGTGACCACCCTGTCCCTTCCCCTTTGCCATTCTGACCACAAATAACCAGAAAACATTTCTATTCTATAATTCTATAAATGTGAACTATATCCCAAGATATGTGGGTAAACAGCTACTTATTTTTTCCAGCATTAATTTTTAAAGTTCAACTTTCACTTTTAATGACACTGTCAACTCTTGTGATAGCTCTTGGAGCAGAACTCTTAACACCTAGGTTCTTCACCCATAAACATGGGGAACCACCAAGTCATGACTGATTAATTTTAGGAACTTAATCTCCAAGGCAACAGTGTTTAGAGGTGAGCATACATAATAGAAGGCGTTAGGTCACCAGGACTCTTCTTAAGGCTGATATAAGCCTTATAACCCACGCTTGTGACTGGAGGTTGACAATCTTCTGCCTTCTGCCATGCAAAGAACAGCATTTCTGACTTCTGAACATGCAGGATTCATGGTGTCCTTCTAAAGACAGATCCTGCACTTCATACAGCAGATCACAATGTCCTGACTTCAACTTCAGTCTCCACAATTAACAGCTCCAGTAAGTATAGTAGCATGTGCAGATGAAGACAATCCCTTTGTGATGTGGAATTCCCCTCCGTATGCGGTGAATATCTTTTATTACCATTGATGAGTAAAGAAACTGTTTGAGCCAATGGCTTAGCAGATTAAACTTAGGTTGGAAAAGATATATAGAGAAAGTAGGCAGGGTCAAAGAGACATCATGTAGCTGCCTCATAGTAAAATATAAAATAATAGGAATAGGTTAATTTAAGATTTGAGTTAGTTAATAGGAAGTCTAATCTATTGGCCAAGCAGTGCTATAATCAATATAGTTTCTGTGCTATTATTCAGTTCTGGGCAGGCGAGAAATGAACAAGCTGCCTCCGCCTACAGAATCTACATCATCTTATGGGAAAGAAAGAAGAAAGAATTTCAGAAAGATTTTACTTTTCCCCATAAATATTTTTGTCTCTGTTGTGCCTTTTGTTTAATATATGTCTGTATAAATAATGTCTAAGTTTTCCACAATGAACAATATATTTTCCCACAGTAATCTTTGAAGTTTCCAGGAAGAAGATGGGTCCCCACAAAAATGATTACACCTGGCTGGTATGACATTATGATACTGATAGTGCTACTTTGATATCAGTTTGGGGTACCAGCTGCTCAAAATGATTCCAACTTGGTCAGCTAAAATGGTGCACCGTCTTACAAAAATTATGGCCAAAACTTCAAATAAAAGCTTTAGAAAAACCTTATTGACTACTGAGATACTAGTTGCAATTATACCAGACAGTATTCATGAAACTTAACCATCATTTAGATTTTCAGGATCCTATAGAAAGAACATCACCCCCTATGACAGCTGGAAGTAATCCTGGAAGACAATGTTCCCCTTTCCCAACAAAGTTTGTCTTCAGGGTTAGGGACATCAATTAGGGGTTGATTATAATTGATATAGGGTTGGGGGTAGGATAAAAATTTTATAGGTTGAGGGATCTCCATTATAAAAAAAGAAAGGAAAAGAAAAAAAAGAATATAAATATGATAAGATAGAAAGGTAAATTATTAAATCTACTTTTAAAGGCAACTATTAATTTTAAATGTTTTACATTGGTTTTACTTTTGTATATTGTATACAAATTTTGTATACTAATGCATATTTGAGATTAATTTTGTTGACACATAATGTACATACATTTCTAATATTGTTCAAGGTATTGTACCTATACAGCTCATTTAAAAATATAATGCAAATCTCTAGTCCTTGAAAATTATTATTGTCAACTGTTTAGGAAACTGTTGAAAATTATAATTGTCAACATATAATATAAAATATAGGTTAATAGTAAAGAGTTATTCACATTAGGTATGTTTTCAAGGTCAAATAAAGATATAACTTAGATAAATAGGTCATCTTAAAACACTTCAGAGATCTACAAAATATGGCATTTAAGATGTTTTAATAACCCAGGTTCTTCTTTTTATGATAATGGGACATATATGCTCCTGTAGCACCAATCTACTTCAGAGAAGATAATGGGCATCAAAGAAACTCCATATGGAGTTATCTTCCTTTGTGGCAAAAGTAAGCCACTGGGCAAAAAAAAAAAAAAAAAAAAAAAAATGCCCCTACCTCAATTGCTGACATTATGTCCTAATTAGAAATTATTTGGGACACACAATGCAGGATATACAAAAAAGTGACTGACAAACTGCCCATATAGGCAGAACCATCTTTGATACTATGGACCTGTAGGCTGAAGATGGATGCCGCCAATGGTACAGAGGAACTCTGAGTGACTGTCAAGGCAGCAAGATGTCTCTGTCAGAGTCTTGCTAGAGTCTTGGAAGTTGCTTACAATGCACTTCCTGTTAACTTAAATAATATTATATCCTTCTGGGGTTTTTCAAGCAGTTGAAGAATAATTAGTTATAATTATCATTTTCCTTAGTTATGATAAAAGATAAAATAGATATAAATATTGTAACTCTAATTCTTGCTTGATATCTGTTTTGTATGCAATCAAATATGCAATTTAAAATTTTTAAATTAATTAAATTAAAATTAAAAATTTAAAGTTAAATTCTTCCTTTTTATTTAGACAGAAAAGGGGAGAAGGTGTGGGATTTCCCTCTGTATGCTGTGAATATGTTTTATTGCCATTGGTTAATAAAGAAACTGTTTGGGTCAATGGCTCAGCAGAATATAGCCAGGCTGGAAGAGATCTAGAAAGAGAGTAGGTGGAGGCAGAGAGACTCCAGTAGCTGCTGAAAGAGACAGACGTGCCAGAACCTTCCAGTAAACCACAAGCCTCATGGTAAAATATAAAATAATAAAAAATGAATAACTTAAGAAATAATAGTTAATAAGAAGACTAAGCTATTGGCCAAACAGTGTTGTAATTAATATAGTTTCTGTGTTATTATTTGGGTCTGAGTGGCCAGGAAACAAGTTTATATTAATTGGTTATTTTTTTATCCAGTGAAAGGATTAATAAAATCATATCAAAATTATTATATTTTCTTACTAATACTACTAATTTTGCAAAATAATGCTTCACTGTGACATATCCACACACGCATACTACCTGATTTGTCAGTATTCATTTATTCTGTTATGCTTTTTGTCTAGCACATCTCTCCCATTTTCCCGTCCGTGTACCAAACAGTGCCATAGTTCAACCATTGTTCTTTAGAGCCTGGGAGGTTTTTTTTTTTGTTTGTTTACTCAATCAGGGGTGTCTAAATCTGAATTGATTTACCAGAATTATTCCTCATTGGTCACACTTTGCTCTTGAATCTGTGTTTTTTTCTGTAAGAGGCCCCATCATCTTAAAGCCTGCCCATCTCTCCTTCTGGCCTAGTATGGCTAGCATGCGTGCATCTGCAACCATGAGCATGATCACAGAGTGACGCTGTAAATGTCAATGTCATGGGGTACAGGACCAACAGGTATAAGAAGAAACTTCTTAGTAAAAACTTCAAGATTCAACTGTTCAAAACTACCCAGAGGCTTTGGGAGTAGATGTGAGAAGACACTAATACCACATTGTTCAGAATGGGGTATAAATCAGTAAGAGAAATCTATTAACCAGGGTGCATCTGGGAGTTTTAGGTGATAAGACATCTAAATGATCTTATTATAAACTTTTTACATCAAGAGATATTGAAATGTGGTTCTAACAACACATAGACCACTGGGAGGAAATTACTAAGTCCAATTTATAATTCAGTGCCAGCATTAAGAACTCATGTCATTACAAATATACCATGATGTCTGTTCACAGCAATTTCAGAAGGTGCCCGGAGCTAGAGAGTCCTCAAGTGTGATTTTAGAAGTGAATTGGGAGAGAGGGGAAGAGGGCAAATCTATTGTGTATATATATACTCTTAGGGCAACACTGAAATTTGTCAGAAGCATCTGTGTTTTAAACGGTACAATGGAATGAAAACTGGCAAATCCGCTTTGGAAGTTAATTTTGAAGGTTGAGGATACTGTGGTGCTCATATCTAGCAGCTTTGGAAGTTAATTTTGCAGGTTGAGGGTACTATGGTGCTCATATCTAGCAGCTTTGGAAGTTGTTAATTTTGAAGGTTGAGGATACTATGGTGCTCATATCTAGCAGCTTTGGAAGTTAATTTTGCAGGTTGAGGGTACTATGGTGCTCATATCTAGCAGCTTTGGAAGTTAATTTTGAAGGTTGAGGATACTATGGTGCTCATATCTAGCAGCTTTGGAAGTTAATTTTGAAGGTTGAGGATACTATGGTGCTCATATCTAGCAGCTTTGGAAGTTAATTTTGAAGGTTGAGGATACTATGGTGCTCATATCTAGCAGCTTTGGAAGTTAATTTTGAAGGTTGAGGGTACTATGGTGCTCATATCTAGCAGCTTTGGAAGTTAATTTTGAAGGTTGAGGGTACTATGGTGCTCATATCTAGCAGCTTTGGAAGTTAATTTTGAAGGTTGCGGATACTATGGTGCTCATATCTAGCAGCTTTGGAAGTTAATTTTGAAGGGTGAGGGTAATATGGTGCTCATATCTAGCAGCTTTGGAAGTTGTTAATTTTGAAGGTTGAGGATACTATGGTGCTCATATCTAGCAGCTTTGGAAGTTAATTTTGAAGGTTGAGGATACTATGGTGCTCAAATCTTGCAGTTTTGGAAGTTAATTTTGAAGGTTGAGGATACTATGGTGCTCATATCTAGCAGCTTTGGAGTTAATTTTGAAGGTTGAGGGTACTATGGTGCTCATATCTAGCAGCTTTGGAGTTAATTTTGAAGGTTGAGGATACTATGGTGCTCAAATCTAGCAGCTGTCAATTTGCTACCGTCAACTGAAAAAAATCAGTGAAACCTGAAATCTTCTTCACCAAAGAGACAGCAGTTTCTGAACATAGCAGCTTTGGGGGATGTAGTTACTATTTTTAGCAAAGCATGATCTATTTTTATTTCTTGGAAAACATTCAGAAGTGATTTTTTTGCTTAACTGTATTTTGATAAAGTAAACATGAGAAAGTATATAATTCTATTGTGTTTATTCCTCTGTTGTTTTTAAGCTATATTTTTAAACTGGTGGTATTCTGATCTTTGAAGAATCATTTGGCAGCATCTTTAAAACAATTGTGTATTTCAACTAGACACCATTGGCATTTGGTGTGTGGAGGTCAGGGATACAGGAACACACTCTCTGGTAATCAGGACCTACTCCACCATGAAGAATCATTTGTTGTTCAATGTCAGCTGTGTCAGGACTGAGCAGCAATGTTCGGTAGGGATTGAGGTGAAAGATTTATACTGTATGAGGGTTTGTATTTATGGACCTTTCCAGCCTATTTTCATCAGTACTCTTCAGATAGGAAGCCACAGTCAGGCACAGACTCTGGTGTGTGAACAAAAAACCCCTTTGTATGAAATCACAGCAGGCACACTTGCATTGATGTAATTAAGTTTGTGTCAGCACTTACATAGAATTTGTTTCTATGTATAACATCTTATAACGAGGGCTTGAAAAATGAATCCTTAACTAAAATTGGACAGGTAGTTTCTGTAAGTAGTAATTATTTTCCAAATGCACATTCATTAATATTCTACATATACTCCTTAATTTAATCACAAATGAATATTAAAATCATGAAGTAATTTCACATCTACCAATTACCTCAACACTTTCTTAAATTAAAGGTATTTACAAGCAAAAGTATAACAAATAATATTAAATGGAGATTTGTCACTTTGAAAATAATAATTTTAACTCTCCTGGGTAAGAGAAGCAGACACTTTCAGGTCGAGAACAAGAGCCAAGTGAGTACATCTTGTTGAGTGTCGTTGTCTCTCCATCACTTAAAAGAACTCTCATCTAACATCAATTTACTTCAAGTATTCATTTAACATGTAAAATATTTACAGCAAAAATACTTGCCCCATTGAAAATAAAAGACACATGATTAGGGATTAGGAAAATACAACAATCTGGTTATCTAGCTAAAATGTATTTATTCCAATAAAGTGACCTCTGAAAATAAATCTCTAGGAAGAAATTTAAGGAAGGCACATGATAATGATTTTCCTTTAAACCATGAAAGATTTTCAAACTCTCGGACTTTGAAACCTCTTCTCATGCAGTATTGTCTCTCTTTTGTTAATGTAACAAATGTTGATACACTGCTTACAACATGCCTGATGATAGTGGAGCAGTCTTTCAATATGACCTCGTCCAATTCTGCTAAAGACCCCCGGTATAGGCACACACATACTATCCATTTTACAATAAAACAAACAAATGCATAATGGATCTTCACCCATGATTCTTCACCAATATGGCCCAAACAAGACCTGAACAAGGACAGCCCCCACAGACAAATTAAATGAATGGAGGAATCGTGAAGGCCTCGCCCTACACTTGTCTAGTAATAACAAGCAACTCAGTAATGCTAAGGATGGGAGTTTATTCTTCCCCAGAGATAAACACCTTAATTACTTATCTAATACCAAGTAGTCAGCCCCTAAATAACATACATTCAAACAACACTAAAGGGACTCAGCCAGTTGTATTTATATATTTATATGGTGTGTGTGTGTGTGTGTGTGTGTGTGTAACAATACCAATTAAAAAGAAAGAGATCATGAATTTGAGAGGAACAAAAGGAAGAGGTAACATGGAAGGTGTTAGAGAGAGTAAAGGAAAAAAGAAAACATTGTAATTACATGCAAATTTAAAATAATATTTTGAAAATGTCCAAGGCTTCTCAGTTAGAAATCCTTGAACAGCACACTATGATTCTATGTGGATTTGTTCACTTTTTTAAGTGACACCCCACCTATTATTTATTTATTCCAGTCCTGCCCAGGTGTTGCTTACCATGGAAAGGGCAAAAGTATGCAAGGTTTCAAGTCTGCTCAAAGGGCGTGGGAAAATGGTGGGGACACAAGGATGGCGTGGCCTCACTGGACAGTGTACTCATCAAGCTGATATATCTAAAAAAATTCTTAGAATCCAGGGTTCAAACATATCTGTGAATTAAGCACATCTGACCTGCTCCATTCACAGTTTCATGCTATGCAAATTAAGTAGCAACTTCTCTTCCTGGGAGTTACAGTTTAGACCAGAGTTTATGGCCAGGACTCCAGACTTACTGCTCTTGGATTCTGTTTCTAGAGTTGAATTGCTACGATTAAATGTCTACTGCATATCTTGAATGTTGGATAGAAGCATCTGGTGTTTACATGACACTGTAGCATGAAAATTGGCGTCACAGACTCATGAAGTTTTCATCTTTCCAGTTACATTGGGTAGGAATTCCATATTACTTCTTAACTGTGACCTCTTCCTCATAAGTAATATGAATGAAGATGTGAAAACCTCCAACTTAAGATGCATAAAAGCAAGTGTACCCTGTTTGTGTTTTTTTTTTCGAAATCAATTTTCTTATGTATACACAAAACATGGACATAGTTGAGGGTTTGGAGGACTATAAAATCCTAATGAACAATGGGCTACAATGTGAACAGCTTCAACCTCCTTCAACTATGGTATAAAGTCTGACACTGAATGATGTTTGATGATGCTGTTTGCTGGGCATAAACACGCTCTCTAATATTATGATACTAAAAGTCTGAGCTATTATAATGTCTCAATTTTTTATACTATTATTAATATATATTTACTATTTTACAAAAATGCTCACTCTTAAACTTTGAATTACATTGCTTTAAAAAAATCTTTATTCCAGTTCATTTCTTCTCCAGAAGAACTTTGGTGGGATCCATTATCCATGAGTTTTTTTTTATTATTATTATATTGATTACCCTGCTATACTGCCAAATCACTTCAATAGTTCCTTGGAGTTTCAAATATTTAAATAGACATGCAAACATAGCAATTAAATATTAATTTATAAAACTACAAGCTAGAACTATGGCACCATGCATAAAAAAAGGTAAAATATATTTAAATAATTTACTTTGCACTAAAATACTTCTTTTTAATTTTATGATTAGTGAACAACCTGAATCAGTTAAGCAAAATAAAGTTCATGTGGTCAGAACTTTAAAAACATAGCATGAAAATATAACACTAGTTTTTAAAGTATTACCTTTATGCTTCTCATAAATTGCAAGATAATTTTACTTTGCTATCCCCTTGGTGAATAAGTTTGAGTTTCATCTTGGCATTACAAGAGGAACTCCCAAATACTGGGAAATTCCTCAAGCAATCCAATGCTGCAATATATGTAAAAAATATAGTTGAAGGAAATGTGTTCAGGGTTTCAAATAAAATGGCTTGTGTTTATTTAGAACCTTCCTCATTGTGGTCCTCTGCCCATGCTGGTCCAGGGCCGCAGAGAGGAACACTTTGTGTTACTAGCCATGGCAGATGAGAACATTATCCTTTAACCTGTAATTCTTCACACGTCTCAAACAGCTTTAATACTAAGAAGCTATTACTTGATTGGGACTCACTAGTTGTTATCCTTACAGTAACAAATTCAAAATATTTTCTTCTTTATCCATAATGGATGCCTTCTCAAAGACTGAAAAGATATAATCAGAGCTTCAGGTACATAGTATTTGAAACGCTCTCAGCAAGGATACATGTTACATAACATAAATTGT
This sequence comes from Microtus oregoni, assembly GCF_018167655.1. Taxonomy (NCBI): domain Eukaryota; kingdom Metazoa; phylum Chordata; class Mammalia; order Rodentia; family Cricetidae; genus Microtus; species Microtus oregoni. The sequence continues at coordinate 18,366,964 of NW_024543093.1, read as the reverse complement.
CTATCAAGAAGCAAGATCCTTGGAAAATTTAAAAATGGTTCAACTAAATATTCGTGCAATACAGTTTATTTCAAATACACTTAAAATTTATTTCTTGTGCAATTATTGTAATTTTTATATCCATAATTTTTTAAACAAATACTTTCTTTATAAAGCCAAGTCCAATATGGTATCTGACAGCTATCAACATTTGATAACGAGTGTTTATAAACTAATCCTGGAAATAAATAGATCTAAAAAAATATAAAACTGTGGGCTATAAGTCATAAAATCACTGATGGGGTCTGTGATTTAAACATCATTCAGAAAGTCAGGGATCATATATATTTTGAGGAAGAGTTTTTTTTTAAATATTTACTTATTTATTTATTATGTATACAATATTCTGCCACTTGTGTATGCCTGCAGGCCAGAGGAGAGCACCAGACCTCATTACAGATGGTTGTGAGCCACCATGTGGTTGCTGGGAATTGAACTCAGGACCTTTGGAAGAGCAGGCAATGCTCTTAACCACTGAGCCATCTCTCCAGCCCTTGAGGAGGAGTTTTATCATGTCCTCACCATGTGCACACTCTGGGAACAGATGGAGGACAAAGCACAAATGTCCGGGCACACCAAGGTAGCATTTGAAGAAAATTGTCAGAGTCTCTTTGAAAAACTTTTCTTTCATCTAAAGATTAATGGAGGTTTTCAAATCCTTCCCAAAATTGACAGAACATTCTAGTATGCACTTGACATCCAGTATGCAACTAGCTTTTCTTACTGCTAAAATAAAATTGAAATAAAAGTATTTGTTAGAGAGTATAACTTTATATTTAAAGATGTAGTCAAAAAAGTTTGCATAGCATGGTGACAAATGAGCAGTTAGAGAAGCCTTCTAGAAGGAGCCATCTGAAAACTACAAGTGAGTAATAGCTCAGCACTGCAGAAGCAAATGCAGATTTGACAGAATATTAGAACATCACAAAGCGTTAGTATACTCATGTTTCTTTTCATTATGAGGAAACACACATACACACATATATGGGTTTTAATGGGGACGGAAATTTCTCAGACTCCACAAAGTAGAAAGCAGGAGATTGTATTCATGAATTTGGCTCTGTTTGAGCCTGGTCTACTTCATGCTATATTTTTGATACATGGGAGTCCAATGAAAAGTGTTGACTGATATTTGTATTTAAACACACACACACGAAAAGAAATGTAAAAACATTAATGAGACAGTAATAGATTCATAGAAAAAGGTTAATGTGACAACCAAAAGAGAGCCCTAATCTAAGGCCATTGATCTAAAAATAGGGCATTTTATTTTGGGCTACTCAGTATCAAAAAATGGAGACAATGGAGTCTACCAATTCTGTTCTTTCCAGGACTACGAAATGCCTGAGGAAATTAAAATTGTGAACATTGGAAGGTATTGTTATTTCCAATGTTCACAAGAAGTTTTATAGTTAAATACCATTTCTCTTACAAGAAAGTCAAACTGAATTTAAACAACTTCCATACCTTTTGATTTGCTTGAAGAGAACTGTGTTATAATTCATGAACATGTTAAAAACGAACAGAAATATTTTGTATGTTTTTCTTGAGTTCATACAAAACTTTCTAAATGTATGCTGTTATTTCAAAAATGATTTTCTGCAACATATGTGGAATTTAAATTTGAAGGACATAGATAATTCTTATTAAAAAGTTCTTTAAGATAGATTGACAGGAACTCTCAAGTGGTAACTGAAGACTTGTTGGTTGAAGCACAGTGCACTTCAAACAAAAATGGCAGAAATTGTTTTCTATTGACTTAACTCTAACGTTGAAGTATAATATTTTTCAGGTTTATTCATTCCTTCCACTTTAACTCAAGTTTTATTTTGAAACATGAAATGGAAAAATGTGCCAGAAGTTTCTGAGTGCCTTTCACTCAGCTTGTTAAAATGGAAAACACCCTACATAGCAGCATTAAAAAACATTGAAATGAGAAAGACAACTGACTTTTATTGAAGGCTCATTGTATTTGAATGGTTTTACACACATCCATTGTGTGTGTGTGTGTGTGTGTGTGTGTGTGTGTGTATTTCCTGTGTTCCTATGTAACTATATGGGACAAAGCATATGACACTGAACTGACCACATCACTCTAGGGATGGATCTGGCCACCTCTACTACTACAGATCAACTTTTGTTTTCTCTCTTAACTAATACCGAGCCAATTTTCCTTATTTCTATGATTATGTATTTCAAGAATGTCTTTTAAATGGAGTCAGATTTACACGGCTTCACATGAGCTGAGTTTTTTCACTCAATTTCTCATGAGCTGCATCTCTGTTAGTGCAGCCATCAATAGTCACTCCTGTTATTGTTACATATCATTGCACAGCTTGATTTGATTATGGCATAACATTTAGAAAAAATGCTAGCTTCTTTTTTCAAACATACATTACTCTAAAATCAAAACATTTACTAAAATGCAGTATCTGAAACCACACTGAACCAATTAATTGTCTGTGTACTACATAAAGATATTCTGAAATACACAGATCTTTTTATAGCATTTGAGTATTTTATCTAAAAAGGAATAATTTCTGACTTATGAACTGTAATGCTCCCTATGGAGCGGCTTACTTTTTAGTTAGAAACATGTAGACCAGAAGGCTTTATCACTATTTCCCTCTTTTCTCCATTATTTAATTTATCCACATGTCAGATTAGGTTAGGTTATTCAAGATAATATGAAATATTATAGAAAATATTTAGTTCCTCTGTAGTTATTTTGATATTTTCTTTGAAGTTTGAAATGTTACAGACAGAAAAATAACTTTGCTGTGATTATACAAGTTTTTCAGGCACATTCAGAAAATAATTTCCTTAAACAAATTAATGAGCATCCAAATGACTATTATGTAGTAATTTAGACAAATAATAAAATTGAAGAATGTAATGACACAGGAATAGATTCCAAAGTTATTTAGCAGTAGTTGACAAACATACTTACAAGAGAAATTTCATAATAAAATTTTGCTTTTGTAAAATAACATATAAAATTACATACACATAAAAACTGGAAGATTATATACTTTCGGTCTAACAATAAGCAAAATGTCATAATCAACTTTCTGGCCAATTATTTATCATATTTTCTTAAGGTACTTTACTAGCCATCTCTGATTTTCAAGATTGTTTTATACAGAAGAACATTATTTTTCTTTCAGGCCAGGTCAGTATTCTTATACAGTACTGTTATTCCTCTTTTCTTAATCATTGTTCTTGTTTTGATTTCCTACCATATTTATCTTATTCATTTTTTTAAAAGTAGCTTTATTTTGAAACTTATTCAATAGCCACACAAGCCAAGAGCAGGAAATATCACCACTAATTTTAAAAAGAAATGCTTTACATCAAAGGCAACTATTACAAAAGGCTTCAAGGTCTCAGCTCCTGCAAATGTATCAAATTCGGTGTTTAGAGAGCAAGTGGAGAGTACAAGCACAAGCGTGTTATCTCCGTTGCATTACTTCATCTCTTCTTTCTCTAAGGTCAGCAAAGCCACTGTGCTCATCTTAATTATTTTTCTGCTCTCTTATTTTACTATAACTTTTAGGAATTTTTATAAACTGTGTTGTCAGATTACTAATATAGTTCTTGCCATTAGTTAGACTCTGGGCAGGCCTATAATTCCCAACCAATCCTATCCCGCTTGTCCTGGCAACATATGAAGACTGTTAAATCAGTTCCCCTGCTGTTACTGCCCTAAGTAAAGCTTGGAAATTATGTTGGCAATAATACTTAATTTTCTTTTGAATTAAAACTTAACTTTCACATATTAAGCACTAGTATTTGTGTTCAAAAATATTCATTAAAGAATCTTTTAACTAAAATTAGGTACTCATAAAATAATAGGGTCAATTACTGGTGTAATTATTTTCTCTTAATATTTCACAACCATTATCATTCTGTGAGCACAAGTATGTTTCAAGGACATATTCTCTTCTAAATTTGACAAAAATAAAACAAAACAAGTTGTATCATGGAAATTAGTTGCATCTACCACATCTATAAAGTAAAGAAGGTATTACATTATTGATAATTGTAAAACCAATAACAGAATTGAAAATGGGTCCTAGGTAATATAGTAAGCACATTTTCTATCTTGTTTAATTCTTGCTTTTTTTTTGTGCTTTTTTAAAGACATGCTCTTGCTACATAGTCCAACCTGGCATTAAGTCCAAGGTCTTCCAGCTTCAATCAGCTGAGTATTGGGACTGTAAGAATGCACCACTGCATCTACTTATGACCGATATAATTCCTTTTAACTTAATGATTACACTGAGTTACAACATGCAGTACCCAGTCAACCTAGTCTACTATAGATCATACACCTGTGGAGAAGAAAACTGCATCTTGCACTGGAGTAGTCTGGTTGAATGGTTCTTATACATTTATCACAGAATAAACTTATTTTTGAAAATAGATTCTTCTCTCAAATAATACATCCCAAACACAGTTCCCATCTCTTCACTTCTCCTAGCCCTCTCCCTCACCAGCTCCCCACTCACAGTATGAACATTTTATTTTCATTTTAGAAACAGGGACAGTTTGTCTTGAAAGGGAAAATACTCTAAACCTAGGAGTGAACTGGAAAGCTAACAAAAGGGCTCTCGAAGCCAGAATGTGGACGTCTATAGGAGTAATAATCGCTCAGCTGTGCCCAGTGTACCCAGGGTTGCAAACATCCCTACACTGATGATACACAGCTTATCTAGATAGTTTCTGGACTTCACTGCTTTTCCAGAAGTGAATAGAAACCTTCAGTTTCTTTGGAGTCTTAACCCTCTTCACTATATCATGAGTACCCCTAGAGGCTTATTGTAAAAACACATAGCAATGATGTCTACTTCTCTTATGCCATACTGCACCTACACATCACTTTGAAAACTTTAAGAATTGTCTGACTTTTTCCTTTCTCATTCTCTTACTTCTCCCCAATACCAGAAACACAATTCATCTGTGAAGAGTATTCTTACAATAGGGCACTTCTTTGTGAAGAGCCTCCTCAGACATCAGAGGAGCAAGGATGGATCTCATTGCTGTTCAATAACACTGGATAAGTTACTAAATTATCTCTATTGTGTTTAACTCATCTGAAACTTAATGTTATGACTTACATGTAAAGATATTTATAGAACATCTTAAGAATTAAAAATGAATCAGAACTTCATTTGTTGATGACCGTCCATGGACTGGCCCGGTTTGGAAAGATTTATAGAAGCTATTGTTTTGTTCTATTTTGTTTAACACAAACGGTAACTTTAAATGTGTGTACACTTACTAAAAGGAGCTTTATGTGATGGTGTGAAAGGTACACACCTGCACTCTAGGATCAATCAGAGACCATCTTTGAGGAACAAAAGTGTAATCAAATTAATTAATCTGCAGATGAGTGGTTTCTGTGCCCATCTAGTATTACTGAATGATCATGGAAGGCTTTCACCTGGCCAGCTAAACCCTTAAATATATCCAGAGTCCAATATTGCCTAGAAGATAATGGGAATCATTCATATTTTGTATTGTTATACATAAAAAGGGGATATAAAATGAATACCAAGTACACTCCTGATAGACTCCTTATATCATGGCAGGGATCAGGGCTCAAAACCTCACACTCACAGACACAGTCTTAAAGGACTTTATGTAATCAGTTGGTCCCTGCTTTCCTATTCCACTTTGTAGGATTTTTAGCTGTTTATAATATTACAAATAGCAGAGTCAAAAAGGCAGTCTCCTGGTAAGTGTGGTTTTGTTCCTCTTCCAAAGGAGCTAGGTTCACCTCCTAGGCCCCACATTAGACTGTTCAAGACCATCTATAATTCTAGCTTCAATGGATCGAAGCCCTACTTCTGGGTACAGGTACCCACATACATGTGGTATACACTAGCACATGTATACACATATAGGCAGAGATAAAAAGTAAAGAAAAAAAGTGACAAAACTTAGCAGTTGTTTGTGTTTTTTTAATTTTAACATCTGTTGCTTTATGATAGGTTATTGGGGTATTTATTGTTTACTTTCAAAACATCACCACCTCCATCAATAGATGTGGTCTTTTTGGATAGTGAGAGGTAAAAGCCTATTTGAAGTATCTCTAAGTTCTTTACACCAGAAGAGGTCTCACAACAGTAGCTTTCTCCATCACCATTACCTTTAATTCTTATTCTTCTCTGTCTGCCTCATCCACTTGTCTGTGTAACTGTTCTAATCTCATATGACCTGGGATATTGAAAACAGCTAACTGTGCCCAGGCAAACATTTTTATAGGAAATATATTACTAATACTTGAAACTTTTAGAAAAACTAACAATATTAATCCTTGAAAATTTTAGTGTAGTATCAGTACAGGTGCTTGCCACCAAGCCTAACAACCTAAGTTCAATTCCCGGGACTTATATGGTGGAAGGAAAGAACCCATTCCCACAAGTTATATTCTGCTCTCTGATATGGGATTCCCCTCTGTATGCTGTGAATACCATTGGTTAATAAAGAAACGGTCTTGGGCATGTACAGAGCCCAAGAATAGAGAGAGATAGACAGAAAAAACTAAACTGAAAGCTGGGGGAAAGAAGGCAGAGTCAGTGAAAATCCATGTGGCCCCACCGGAGACAGACGCTGGAACTTTACTGAGTAAGCCACAGCCATGTGGAAGTACACAGATTAATGGAGATGGACTAGTTTAGGATACAAGAGTTAGCCAGAAATACACTTAAGCTATTGGCCAAACAGTATTCCAAATAATATAGTTTCTATTTGTTTATTGAGGGACAGGGTGGGCAGAAACCTCCTATAACAGACCTCCACCCACTAATGATGGCATGTAGGAGCCCACACATATACATACATGCACACAAATAGTAAATGTGATCACTTTGTCTTAGATAGAGACATTTGTTATGATTTGGCATTAATTGCACAGGTATTTTCTGACTATATCTGTGCTTCTGATGATCATACTCTGAGTTCATTCAAGTCATTCGAAGTTCCTCAGCTTCAATATGCGTTAGGATGCTGTTGCTTCATCTTCTTGACATACTGCTCTTATTAGAGTTCCAGAGGAACCCTGTAAATGCTATGAAATATAATACAGCAAGGGCATGTATTAAATCAACCTTTGATTGCCATTTAATGTGTTCAAATATTATAGGCATGTATGTCAAATGATTTTCCATGGTTCCTATTAGCCACTCACTATCCTAAGGCAAAAAGAATAAAAATACCCTTACCAATGTGACCAATGTAGATGTGAGGTGAGACAGACAGCATTGAGCGGGATGCAGAGTTGCATATGCACATTTCATATATACAAAGTAGTTCTCTATTCCCCTAGATGATGGAAATATTTAAAATTGTGTCCTACTTTTAAATGTTTTGGAATTATTACAGTAACATGCAAAGAGGTTCCCAGGACATTATCTTTTAGGAAATATTACTGTGTGGCGCACATGATTTCAAAGAAAGACTCTTGCAAGTGAAATGCAATTTTTGTTTTCTGAAAAGCACAAGGGTTTAAATACCATTGTGCTCTACTTTGTCTCCTGGGAAAGAATTGAAATATATTTGACAATGTTCTGGCAACCAGAGAGCATAAGACTCATCTTTTCCTGCCAATCAAGATATCAATTATAGAAGGGGTACAATATAAAATTTATTGCTATTATTTTATTTCTGCTGTTGTCTCAAGGCTTGATAAAGAACTTTGGGTCTTGCACATGATAGACAATCATTTAACACTGGATGTATCCTCAGCCTTCTTTAAATAAATTTTTAATTGCACATGCAAGGCGAAGGGTGGTATTTCAGTATGTGCATGCAATGTATAGCATTTGACATTTCTCGGAATAATCAAACTCCTCACCATGGCTGTTCGAAACACATTACACAGATTATTACAAGCTCTTCTTTGTATCCAGCCATATAGGAGGCTAGCCATCCTCTCTTTCTTTAAATGCTCTTTTAAGACTTAATTTCCCTTCTTACAAGAAAAAAAAAATTGGCTAGTCTCTAAAGAAGTTGCCAGAACAAAACGTTTATCAGGCAGAGTCATCCTTTAAATTATCTGAAATGAAGGATGCTTTTTGATGTCTATGTAGAACAGATTATAGTAATGTAAATTTCTCCTTCTCATACTGTTATTCATTCGTTCTGAAGGTCTGCTTTTAAAACCTTCACTTTTTAATAATAAAGATCTCACATTTTATCCTGAATGACTTCTTTTTTTGAAGATGACCTCACTGGAAAGTAGGAGCTTCTTGTCCCTTGCATATTTTCTCCATCTAAGACAGATACCAACTGAGCTACTTCTCTATTCCAAGCACAATTCTCTCCTGAAATTTTCATCAATAAATAAAGAGACACGCTGCTATCACAGCTGCTTGACACCAACAACCCCCTCATTAGCTTGTGGACTCTAACATGAGAAAATGAAGACATTTAAATGCCTTGTTGAAAGGCAAGGCCTGAAACTACACTTTGAATTTTAGCATTCTAAGTTTTTTGTTTTTTTGTTTTTTTTTTTAAAGATTCAATTCAACTACATTTGAGAAAAATCAAGTTTTCTCAAAGGAATGAGCACAGATTCATACCCTCTTTGTTACTAATACCCTCTTTCTTACTGTTTTGTAGCTTCTGTTTTTAAATATCTACTACATAGCAGGTACTATGAAAACATAAAACACACATGCATGCACGCACGTGTGCATGGGCGCCACTATTGGTGGATAACATTGCAGAGCCAAATCAAACTATGGCTTCTAAAGGCAATTCAATGTCTAAATTCTCTATGTACAAATTCTTAACCAGTCTGCAGCTGAGGATGATCCTGAATCTCTGGTCAACCCCGTTGCATATCTTGAGTACTCAGTTGAGAGATGAATACCACCGTGCCTGGATTATTCAGGATTTGGAATCAAGAAGTCTACCAACTAAGCTACATTCTTTTATCAACCCCAGCTTCCATCTAGTTCGTTTTGATACATAGCCTAAATTAAAACTATCACTCTGGGAGCTGTAAATACCAGAGAATTAATATTTTATCTCTGGTTAACATTAAAACAATTAAAATAATTTTTAAAATAACTCTAATTTACCCTTTAGTATGATTCATGTTAAAGTATTTCCTTCACAGGATATCCTGCAACTAAATATTTATTGGTTCCATGTGCTTTGGAAATTATTCTGAAAAACTTGCTTAGGCAAATGATTGGTTGTGTATTTCAGATGACAGGAACATAACCACAGAAGGAAGGTTTCCTTTTGTTTCCAGCATCACTGGGGAATGCACCATGGCTCACACTTCCTCCTATCTGCCCAGGAACAGCATGGCTGGCTGCTGCACCATCGGAACAAAGCCAGTAGTGGCAGAATTGCAGTTCCAATTGAATGGAACAATCATTCCTTCCTATGCTACTCTGGAAACAGTTCACAGATCTTCCATTAGCACTTGTCACCAGGAGCTCCATTTGTCACAGAAATATAATGAAAGAATTTTATTTCTCATTATCTCAATGATATAAAATAAAATCCCTTCTAGTTAAGATATGTTTGGAAAGATTAGAATCTAAAGGTTCATATAACTATCACTGGCTCCAGATTTTATTATAATGACTTTAATCTAGGATGTCTGCAAAGATTTTTTTTTTTTTAAAACTGGTATTTTGGAAGTCATATTTCGAATCCATACTGCCTCCAATTTAGTGAGTTATTAGAGAAATATATTCTTCATAGAACCTATTTCCCAATCTAACTTGGATCGAAGTGCTAAAGGATTAGATAGAAAATTACATTAATGCAAGGAGGTGAACATGTGCACAATTAATATCTCACCTTCCTCTCTCTGTCTCTCTCACTCTGTTCTCTCTCTCTCTCTCTCTCTCTCTCTCTCTCTCTCACACACACACACACACACACACATTCACTCACTCACCCACTCACTCACACACACAATGATGTGGGAGATATTACTAAGTGAATAATGAGTATATTAATGCCTTTATTTAAATTTCCTGGTCCAAGCCAAGTTCTTAATGTAATTTTGATGAAGAATCTCTCCATAAATTCTTTCCAAGAGTGATGAGAGAGCATGCAATCATATTTTTATTATTTAAGATAGCACTTTGAGGCTGGGCGGTAGTGGTGCATGCCTTTAATCCCAGCACTCGGGAGGCAGAGGCAGGCGGATCTCTGTGAGTTCGAGGCCAGCCTGGTCTACAATAGCTAGTTTCAGGACAGGTTCCAAAGCTACAGAGAAACCCTGTCTCAAAGAACCAAAAAAATAAAAAAATAAGATAGCACTTTGAGCTACAGGAGTCAACATATTAACTGAGTGAATGATACAAGATGCTCCACTCCTCTTTTCCTGATAAAGAGACATCTTACCTCCTTTGAGAGCGTATTAAATGCATTTTGTTCTGTCTGTTTAGACAATCTCATAAAAACAAAGGTATAAAATTTACCCTAGAAAATCACATGTTGTAACTCCATAAATTTTATTAGTGATTTATGGACAAATCTGTCCCTCATACTTGCAGCTTGCTAATGTGATTCATAATGCCTGCAAGGAAGACAGACAAGGGTGCACTCCATTGCGAGGCAGTGACTGTAGTGTCGGACTCAGCTAGCAATCCCTTCATTTTTCATTTTTCTTACTCAATAATTTACTAGTGGCAATCTAGTTATTACCCATTTTTCTAAGTATTTTTACTAAGCAATGGAAATCAATAAACACTATCTTTTGGAAAGTTTCTGCAATCATAACAGTCCATAAATGGATAGTTTAGTATCTACTCCCTGTTAAGACTTATTTCTGGGGAATCCATTTGTACCCCTAACTTTAGTTACAGTACCTTCTTTGAAAACACCTGAGCATTGCTGGAATAATTTTAGCTACTGTTGATAGTTTTTATTAATCTTTCTCATCCATTTTCTACTGTGAAATATAATCTTCTAAGTTAATAACATCTATTAAAATATGTTTTCAACTGAAAGGAAATTCTATGTTTCCTCCTCAGTTCAGCCCCTCCTACTCCCATGCACTAAACCCCTCCCATTGTTAAATTTCTAACAAAGAGACAGAGCATCAGCAGAAAAACAGGACAGAGAGAAAAAACAATTGTGTGTCTATCAGAATGTTTCTAACACTAATATGAAGTGATCTGTGTTTACACAGGAATTCTGAAACCATGATCACATTTACTGCATGGAGGGAAAAAACCAGACTCTCATAGGCATAATCATTCTAAAAATCTCACAGCATTTTTTCTTTCATCAGTTAATGTTAATTATAAAACATTCAAAATATTATAGTATATTATTATTTGGTTTCCTCCAGGCCATTTCTGCAAGAACCCAGATATGATGTAGGAAATAGAATTTTGGTACAATGAACTATAGGATTCAAAAATAATAACAACTTTAGAACACTTAATCTTCAATCATCCCCAAGTTTTTCCCAGAAAACCAAGAAACCTGTGTCTTGTTACTAGTACTTTCCTTTTCTTGTCCCCCCACACACTGTTTTCTTTCATTTTTATCATCATATAAGTTCATATTAAATAAGATAAATTGTCTAATAAATGATGACATAACAAATCCTTAATCTTTGGCCTTTCTCTTATTGCTAATCTCACAATTATTACAGTCAATATTTCATAACTTCTCAGATATGACTGTGTAAGTAAGATATAGTATACTAGGTAAAAATCAGTGAATAATAATGATTTGCTTCAGACTCTATCAAGGCACTCTGGTAAACATAATATGAAGAGACAAAAAAGTATACTTACTGACACAAAGAAAAAATGGAATGAACACAAAAAAAATTCTAATCACATGGCACTACCATGATTCTTGATCTTGGCTATCCAATATAATCACATGCAGAACTCCAATGTACACTGATACTGAGACCCAACCTCAACCTAATAAACTAGATAATAACACGATCAACGATATCTAAAATTAGAGGCAGAGATAAAATAATATTGTTGGGATTCAGAGATAGTTTCATTTACACGTAACTATTACATCTAGTATTCTAACTGGCAATGATTTCGCATGGTTTACATTATATTAAATTGCACAATAATGCATCACTACTGATCTAAACTTAATCACAGAGCTTTGCCTGCATATGTTACAACTCTGAGTTCATAGACCATATTTCAAGTCTACTTATGCTGAATAATATACTCTGACAAAATAAAGCAGCTTAAAACAGTAATATCTGTGGGCTGAAGCACTTGTTTACCAAGCATGAGAACTTGAGTTAAATCCCCACAACCCATATAAATAAACTAGGTAAGGCAAAATGCTTGCAATCTCAGGGCTGGGGAGGCAGAGACAGGTGAATCTGGGCTGGTTAGCCAGTGAGCCTGAAGTACTTACAAAGTTCCAGGCCAGTGAGAGACCCTGTCTCAAAACTGTAAGATGAATAGTACCCTGAGAATGTCGTTAAAAGGTGACCTCTGGCCCTCATGCACATAAACAAATACATTCACCCACACACATGATCTCTCATGTGAATGCACATGCATACACACACACGCACACACACACACACAAACACACACACACACACACACACACACACAAAAGACATTCAAACAATGTGTGTACATTCTCTTCACTCTTTGATGGAACACTGATTCATTGGTGCTTAACTGAGCAATTCTCGCTCAAGGGTCCCATGGAAATGAAGTGAGGATTTTGACCATGACTGTCAATAGTTAGATGAAGCCTTGAGTATGGTCAGAGGATTTGCTTTCTCAAAGGACAGTCATGCCCTATTCTTAGTGCAATGGCTTTGTCCTTTAGGCAATAACCTTCAACTTATAATATTGAAATACCAGCATGTTTCCTCATTTATTAATTATTCATCTAAAACATCATTTCAGAAAAACTGCAAGTCCTTTTGCTTTTTGTTTTTCAGGCTTGATGATATCATAAATTAAAAGGAAAAAAAAAACATATGCACTTCCTAAACTATCGTCCTCCCAGGAATATAACAGACAACACACAAAGACTATATATAATAAAGGATGGGAGATTATCATGAATGGATCCTTTAATAAGAATTTTTTTAAAAGTGAGCATTAAACTCAGTCAATGTAATAACTTGTTTTTGAAAGATAAGAGTAACTAAAGACCGTTTTGACTCAAGATTCATTCCTGGGATACCAGAGCTTCTGATATTTTATGTCCTATCACATTAAGTAATTTGTCTTTCTAGGCAACTTTATTAAAAGGGAAACTTAAAAATGAATACAAGAAAATACTTTTGAAAAAGTAAAAATCTATATAATAATAGGTAGATAACATCAAATATTAGGGGCAACAGACCAAAGAGACTAAAATCCTTGAAAACCTTAATAATGAACCTAAATGCAACATGTTAGCATGTACAAAAGGATGAGAATGTGTTAAAAAATGCATAAAGCATAAAATCTGGGGGAAATTGATCATAACATTTGTTTTTTTTATTTATTTTTTTTTATTGAAAAAAAATTTTCCCGCCTCCTCTCAGCCTCCCATTTCCCTCCCTCTCTTCCCACTCCTCTCCCCCTCTTGTCTTAGATTTTCTGAAACTCCCTATATCACTCAACAGTCTGAGAAAAAGCGGAAAGGACAGTGGCTAGAAGATTAAAAATAACTGGATGTCAATGGGCAAAGACATTCAAGGTCCCAGAGAGGGCAGCTCATAAAATGGCAAGAAGGATCCTTGAAACCATGGAGGGTGTGATGGGCAGTAGAATCCTGCAAGACCTGCAAAACCAAGGTCGCAGTGCAGGGAAGAGCCAAAAGACCCATTGTTAGGCCTTGTGACAACTGAATAAAAGTCATAATTGAGTTCCTGGGGTCAAAGATGGAAAACCTGGTGTCTCTAGACTGGAATCAAAGAGGAGTGAGCAGCCATTTTCCTCCAGTTTTACAAAGGGAACAACAGCAAGCTAAATTGGTTGAACTTTTCTTAACAATCCAGTGAAGAAAATGTAAAGACTTCCAACTAACAATCACCCAAGCTTTACAGCTCACGGTGATTCCGTCCTGTTATGGAAAGCACCATCTGTTAGCACAGAACTCCACATTTTGTATCAGGGTCCATGTTGGAAGAATTTGAGTAATTTAAAACCAGTCAGGATCTCACAATTGCATTTAACCATTAACCAAAATTCTTCATACTTCATTTCCAAGGGCTTCCTCTGTCTTTTTAGGTGTCTGACTCAAATCGCATTCACAAGCGTTGTCTTTATGTTGTACAAACCCTATTTCTTAGTTTGAAAAAAATTAAGAATGCTTTAGTTTGTAGATGAAAAATAATCCTTATGCTCAATTTGTGTTACAGGAAGACATGGTCTATGAAAAGAAATAGCTAAGGAAATCAATATCCTTTCCATCGTCATCTTAATTTTCTTTTCCATCTTTACATTAGAGCTGAACGTGATTCAGAGGCATCACCATTATTTTTTCTTAATTTTAGCAACAGTGATTATAAAAGTTTTCCAGGAAAAAAAATTGAATTCCTAAGAACTTGGTTAAAAAAAAATGTTAAAGCTAACACTGCATGAAATACCCTAGAAAGTGTGTTTTCACATATAAAAATGTCTTTCTGTAGAGTATGTAGCTTTTTCATGAAAAAAAAAAAATCACTGGAGTAATTCCCATCCCACAGATTCATGACAATCAGTCTTTAACTTCATGCTCATGAGAACTACTAGAACACAAAATACCAATGCCACAAAGCTAATTTCTAACAGCAGTATGCAATATTCGAGAGATGTTCATTGATTCAAAACATAGTGTGTTCAGCTAGTCCGGATTTATCCCATGCTTTTTCAGACCTAGGCCAGCTGGCCTTGGTGAGATCCCAATAGAACATCCCCATTGTCTTAGTGTGTGGGTGCACCCCTCGTGGTCCTGAGTTCCTTGCTCGTGCTCCATCTCCTTCTGCTCCTGATTTGGACCTTGAGATTTCTGTCCGGTGCTCGCGTGTGGGTCTCTGTCTCTGTCTCCTTTCATCGCCTGATGAAGGTTAATATGGACTAGCTGAACATAGCGGACAATGAGGAATACTGAGAATTCAAGAACAATTGCAGTGGGTTTTTGATCCTACTGCACGTACTGGCTTTGTGGGAGCCTAGGTAGTTTGAATGCTCACCTTACGAGACCTGGATAGAGGTGGGCAGTCCTTGGGCTTCCCACAGGTCAGGGAACCCTGATTGCTCTTCGAGCAGATGAGGGGGGGGGGACTTGATCGGGGGAGGGGGAGGGAAATGGGAAGCGGTTGTGGGGACGAGGCAGAAATCCTTAATAAATAAATAAATTAAAAAAAAAACATAGTGTGTGCGTGCATGTGTATGTGTGTGTGTGTGTGTGTGTGTGTGTGAGAGAGAGAGAGAGAGAGAGAGAGAGAGAGAGAGAGAGAGAGAGAGAGATAAGAAAAAAGCTACAACGATCTTAGCCTCAGAAGTTATGGACAGTTGAGGCTTTTAAGTCATTCCTTGATAGGGACTCAGACAAGGACTATGCTGGTCCCTGGCACAGTGGGAGGATCAACCTTTAGAGAGTGTCTGAAAAATGAGAAGTGTTGAGTGAACTGATATTTTAGTGTGCATGTGTGTGTGTATAAACTTGTCATTGATATGGCTTGTCGTTTGCATGGGTACTTCTCTTTGGCCCTCTCCTGTGCATATGAATGTGTGTGCCTTCATATATGTGAATAAATCTTGGCATTTGGATTATTTTGGCCAACAAGTAAGTGTGAAATTAGACACACTTGAGCCAAAAATATTTAAATGGTAAACCAATTACATAAATGTAGTCTGTCTACCTAAAAGTCTGAATTAGTGATCATAAAAGTAGCACTACTAAAACTAGTCATTACAGAAAATGTAATGATATAAGAAGTACAAAGCCTTATGGGAGCCAGCTCACTTTTACAAAACAACAACCTTGTGTATGGGCCAGGGTCTGTTACCAATGCCATAGACATACAAGCAAAGTGATGCTTAAATCAGCAAATAAGTATCTCTCTCATGGGCTCACTTAAATATAAATGGCAGAGGGGCAATAACAGCCCCAGTACACTGAGCTCATGATTAGAGAGTTGAAAGAAACAGACATTTGTCATTAATTCAGTACATGACATTGAGTATAAATGAGAAACTTGCCTAGAATAGGACTCATCATGTAATCTAAAATGTATATGGCAGTGCTATAAATATGGAAAGAGAGAAAGCATGTATGGAAGTGGTATTAAATATTTCCCTTTCCTATAATCCCAACAGATTGATTATAGGCTCAGAGAAAAAATGATTACGATCAAATAGAAAACTACAAAAAGAAACATTACTCTGATCATTTTAAGGTATTTTTAAAAGTTTGTACACTTTAGTTCATTTGATTTGTTTTTTAAATCTAGAAGAATCACTAACACAGATGTGTAAACTATAATGTCTAAATCTAAATTATGTAAACATATAACATATATGTATGTATATATACAAGAAAAAACTTAAGTTTTAGCTAGCTAACCACTGTGCACATGGAAACATACATAAGGAATATTCACATCAGTTTCTTTTACAGAAACCAAAAATGGTAATAATTTAAATGCTCGTGAACTGGCGAATGGATAATCATATGACATTCATACAACAGAATAAGCATGCAGCATCTTGATACATGTGTGGTCCAGAAGAACATCATACAGGTAAAAAGCCTATTAGAGATGCCATGGACTGCATGACTGTTAAGAGAAAAACAAAGGAACACATGGCTGATAAGGGGGAAAAGGAGAGTTTTCCTCTGGTAGTACAAAAATATTCACAATTTGAATATGGTTATCAATGGCCTGTGAATATAGTCATTATTTGTAAAAAGATACTATTTTACTGAACTATATTATTTTCAGGAATAATCTATTATGTGAATTATTTCTACAAAATTATCAACAAAGATTATCGTTATTTCTTAAAGAACTTGTAGAAGAACTTTCCTATGCAATAAGCTTTTTAGGAGTTTTTTTAGTTTTGAGATATGAGACTGAGTGTCTAGGGAGGCAAGGAGAACCTAGGGGTCATGGTGGGAAAGAATATTTTGAGAATAATATATGAAAACATAATTTAAGACAATAAATATAAAAATAAAAAGTGTTTTAACGAACAATTCATGTTTGTGAATTTGTATTAGCAATTACAGTAAAATAAATGACAGATACACACATGCATACCTAAAACTCTGCTTTTTCCTAGCTAGATTCATGAAGAATCTATCACTAAAAGTCTTGATTGATTGAGCCTATTTAAGTCACCCAGTTCCTGGCATTGTCACTAATTCTTCCGTGTGCTTAAGCCAGCAGATAATAAGGTCCAAGGGGACATTTTTTTCTCTATTCAGTTGAAATTTCCAGACATAATTTAAATCCATTTTTGCTTATTGTCTCCCTTAAAAAGCCCAATTCCATCCTGTCCTTGGTGGCCATCCCTGTCCTTTAAGCCAAGCACAAACCTGTCACATCCTCTGTGATTGTCACGCCTCACACCAGCTCATACAGAATGTCCGAAATTGACATTTTAAGTTCTCACGCTCCCAATCTGAAGTAATGTCTGGAAGGTTTTCCTTATTTATTGGTATTCTGATTTTTAAGATCTATCATTTCCCTTGCCTAAATATTACAGTATATTGGTGTATATCTATAAGTATATAGTGCATATAACACATGAATCACATATGTGTACTAAATACACACTATTTTTTTGTCCTGAATCCAATGAACTTTGTGTAGTATACACAGTAAACCTAAGTACTGCTCATTTGGGGGCTCTGGAAGTATTGAATATCAATATACATATTGATTTACAAATAGCTATATTCTCAATATTCCTTTCTCCCAAAAAAATGCACGGCTTACAAATAGTTATACCCCCAGCTATTTTTCCTAAAGAATGAATAGAATAAATTTGGAAAAGTATTTTACATGCAAAAATTCATCAGAAACTTACTAATAGAAAGTAAAGAAGATTAATCAACATGTTGGGAGACATGAGAAATTTATTTATTTATTTATTTATTTATTTATTTTTGGTTTTTCGAGACAGGGTTTCTCTGTGGCTTTGGAGCCTGTCCTGGCACTAGCTCTTGTAGACCAGGCTGGTCTCGAACTCACAGAGATCCGCCTGCTTCTGCCTCCTGAGTGCTGGGATTAAAGGCGTGCGCCACCACTGCCTGGCTTGACATGAGAAATTTAAAACAAAAAACTTTCTGCTTGAAACAGATATATGTATCTATTGAGTCTAAGCAGATAGCTATATTAAATTGTTGTTGAAATGCTTCTCATACACTTCATCTCAGAAAATAAATTTATAAAATTATTAACTTTCCAACTCACTCTTCAATAAACCTTTGTGGGAATAATGGGAAAATCTGATATTTATGGGGGGTTATATTCTGTCACAACAGCATAATATGTATTGTTTCCTTTAATCGTCTTTTTAAAGCCTGTACTACTAATCCATTTTTACCCATAAACAATGAGGGGCTATAGAGGTTGAATAAATAACTTGCTTAAGTTCTTCTAGCTAGTATGAAATAGAAGTTAAATCTAAGTGAAGTAGACATTAGATTTCAAAGGATTTCTGTGTTCTACAATATGCACCAGTTGTCTCTAAAAGCATTCTGATTATCGAAGAAACTCAAGGCACAAACTGATGATTTTTAGTTTCTTTAATAAAGGTCACAATCAACAACACATTGTATCAGCCACAATGTTCAGTAAAGCTTCTCTAGCAATTCCTTAACTATACTTGGAACTTTTCAGCCACTCCAGATTTCCTTTGGCTACTTAATTCAGCACCAATCAGGCCTTGATACCCAGCAGGAAAGGTAGGTCAAAAGGCCCAAGCAGGAGTTGCTGTACAGACCTTCTCTTCTGTCTTTTCCTCAGGCTAGCTTTGTAGGCATTGGTTGAGGAACACATGGGGGCAAACATGCATTTCCTCACTGACAACAGAGCTGCAGGGACATGTCAATGACTTGTGATTTTCTGACCTTTGGTGACTGGCAGTACCATGTGCTAGGCTTCTTTTGATGCATGCCCAGTTTCTTCCAGTAAAGTTTGGATTCACACAGTACCATTTTATATTTTCTTTTTCTTTTTTTCTTTTGGTTTCTTGAGACAGGGTTTCTCTGTAGCTTTGAGACCTGTCTTAGAACTAGCTCTTGTAGAACAGGCTGGCCTTGAACTCACAAATATCCACCTGCTTCCATCCATTTGTATGCAAAATTCAAGAAGTCCTTGTTTCTTACTGCTGAGTAATACTCTAATATGTATATATTCCATACTTTCTTCATCCATTCTTCCATTGAAGGGCATCTAGGTTGTTTCCAGGTTCTGGCTATCACAAACAATGCTGCTATGAACATCGTAGAGCATATACTTTTGTTGTATGATAAGGCCTCTCTTGGGTATATTCTCAAGAGTGGTATTGCTGGGTCCAGGGGTAAGTTGATCCCGAATTTCCTGAGAAACCGCCATACTGCTTTCCAAAGTGGTTGCCAAAGAAAAACATATAGGCATCCTCCTGAATATTAATCTTCAGCAAGTGATGAAAGGAGACAGAGACAGAGACAGAGACCCACATTGGAGCACAGGACTGAAATCTCAAGGTCCAAATCAGGAGCAGAAGGAGAGAGAGCACGAGCAAGGAACTTAGGACCGCGAGGGCTGCACCCACACACTTAGGCAATGGGGATGTTCTACTGGGAACTCACTAAGACCAGCTGGCCTGGGTCTGGAAAAGCCTGGGATAAAACCGGACTCTCTGAACATAGGGGACAATGAGGACTACTGAGAACTCAAGAACAATGGCAATGGGTTTCTGATCCTACTGCACACACTGACTTTGTGGGAGCCTAGGCAGTTTGGATGCTCAACTTACTAGACCTGGATGGAGGTGGGGGCTCCTTGGACTTCCCACAGGACAGGGAACGAACCCTGATTGCTTTTCGGGCTGAGGGGAGGGGGCTTAATTGGGGGAGAGGGGGGGAAATGGGAGGCGGTGGCGGGGAAGAGACAGAAATCTTTAATAAATAAATAAATTAAAAAATAAATAAATAAATAAAAATAAAAAAAAAAAACAAATATCCACCTGCTTCTGCCTCCTGAGTGCTGAGATTAAAGGCATGCACCACCACCACCAGGCTACAATTTTATATTTTCTTAGTAAGTTATGCCTGCTACTAAAGTCCAACCCTGAAATGGGCTTTGTCTCATATAATAGGTTCACATTCCACAACTGGCTGAAGTGGCCAGTGACTCCCAAGCAATGTCACCAAGGATCATGCAGCTCTCTCTCTCTGCTGCCTCTCCCTTTCTGTCATCACAGTGATTGGCCAAGTAGACATCAAAATGAGCAAATGCAATTCCATTCCACTATACTCTTTATAAATCCTTCTCAGATTGTAATCTATTTCATTTTTATAAAGAGATTAATTAATATTTTCTCTCCTCACCTATGTAACAGTCACTAAAGAGCTATGTGTCCCGGGCCCTTGTTATCTTTGAATGTGGTGGTTGAGATTCTTGCAAACATCACACTGGAAGGGCTGCTGCTCAGGCTTCTCTCAGAAGCTCTTTAGAAATGCGAGTCTCAAATTCATGTTGTCCTTTCAGTTTGGAACCTGAGCTTCATTCCAAGACAAGAAAACACTCAACCCACATTCAATTACACTTAACCACTACAAGTCTTTTTCAAGTTCTAACCCACATTCTTTAAAAGGGCAGCTAAGACAACTCTCAAAATAGGTTAACATTCTTGCATTAACACATTTGGTCATGAAACATTTGGGGGGTATCAATTTTAAGAAGTTATAAAAGGTGAATAGATTCAGGCACCAGACACATTTTAAATATCAAGACTAAATACACATAATTTCTTTTTCAAGATGTGTACCAAATATGACTGATTATAACACATCATTTATTTCTTTATCCCAAAGTGTTCTAACTCAAATTTCAACTCAAAATGTGGGAGAACACATATCACACTGCAAAGTGGATAAGATTTTGAAGTACACTAAACACTAAAAGGATGGAACTTGCATTTATGCTGTTCATACCCCTATTCTTTTTTTTTTTTTTTTAATACAGTTACTGTTCTCACGAAATGCCCAGCATCACTTTCATTTATCTCAGGTTGAGAGAGTGAATTAGCTTTGGCCTGCCACAAGCATTGTAGATGAGGGTTAATTCAAGACTTATTATGGCATATGATACTAGCTA
The DNA here is from genome assembly GCF_018167655.1 of Microtus oregoni. Classification (NCBI taxonomy): domain Eukaryota; kingdom Metazoa; phylum Chordata; class Mammalia; order Rodentia; family Cricetidae; genus Microtus; species Microtus oregoni. The sequence continues at coordinate 18,345,645 of NW_024543093.1, read as the reverse complement.
TTATTTGTCCAGCCTTTTCAATGGCATTTTCTCAATCACTCCAGCAAGATCTGCAAAGCCCTGGTTGTAGGGCCCTGGTCTCCCTTATTCCTGGGGTGCATTTGCTGGGACAGTTTAGTTTATGATCAACTAACTAAGCTTCCTGTGTGTTTCTGTGCTATCCCTGCCCTGCCTGGTGGTTAGCTGCAGGGCATTCACTCCATTGTTAATATGGTAATTTCCCACCTGCTTGGGAGGAGATCCTTGCTTTGCAGTTAGGTAGATAAGGACTCCCCCAAGGCTGAATAAACTGTCATTCAGCTGACCTCCTTTGGAATGACCCTGGTCTCTCTGTGTGTTCTTTTTTTTTTTTTTTAATGTGATCAGAATTATGGTATTATTAGAAAAAACAACAGAAAATGTAAAGCAAACTTTTACTGTGTCAAAATAGTTTCTTGGAGGAAGTTTGACTAACTTTTCAATGAGTTGCTTGCTATTTGTACCTAAGCTCAGGTATCTATTTTTAAAAATTCTTGTTTGGTAGCAAATCTGACAAAGCAATAATAATAGTCTTAAATTATGTCATAGTATGCAAAATTTCTGTGTATACATTTATACATTTGGTAAGAAATTCTGATCTCTCCCTCACTAAGAATCTGATGTGACATATAAAATCCAGCGTGGCCTACTGTTTAAAATCTCAAACAACTCAGAACATAGAAGCGTTTACAGTTTTTGAAAATGTATATTATGGAGATGATAGATGTACATGAAAATATCAAGAAAGTAGTATTAAAATATAACTAAATAATAAAAGATCGTCTGACGATTCCTTTCCCATTCTCCATTCTCTTCTGTGTGGGTTACTGTCCAATAATAATGTATCTATCATACATACAACTCCAAAATGTAGAAAAGCTTTGTAAGTCAATTACATGAACTGTTTCATTTAGCCCTGTCTGTAAAATATTACTTCAAACTGCGGTCACCATGTGACAAATGCTACAAGGAGAGGTTGAGGAAAGAGGACCATATTGAGACCTTCTCCATACTGAGACATTGTTTATTTGATTCCGGCATATGGCACCATTTAGTGTCTCAAAGTGGATAATCTTTCTCTCTTCCCGATCAATGCATTCTGGGTGTTTTATATTTGATACAGCACACTAAGTTTCCGCCTATATCTAACATACTAATTTTGTAATTATGGATGAGCATTTAAACTCCTAATAGCTAGAACCTGGAAACAACCTAAACGTCCCTTGGCTGAAAAATGGATAGGGAAAGTGTACACAATGGAGAACAACACAGCACAGGATAGGGAACCTGAAAGGACCCTATCCTATAGCAATACTCACGAATATCTTGCATATCACCATAGAACCTTCATCTGGTGATAGATGGAGATAGAGACAGAGACCCACACTGGAGCACTGGACTGAGCTCTCAAGCTCCCAATAGATCAGCGCCACTGTCTCAGTGGGTGGGTGCACTGACTTCCTTGCTCATGGTCCTGACTTCCTTGCTCATGTTCTCCTTCCTTTATCCCAATCATCCTTTTTCCCCAAGTTCCCCCCATCCTCCCCTTCTCCCTTTTCTCTCCCCATCTCCCCTTACCCCCATCCCACCCCACCCCCAAGATCCCAATTTTCTCCCCGGCAATTTTTTATTTTATTTTATTTTATTTTATTTTTGTTTTTTATTTTTATTTTTTTTTATTTTTTAAATTTATTTATTTATTAAGGATTTCTGCCTCGTCCCCACAACCGCTTCCCATTTCCCTCCCCCTCCCCCGATCAAGTCCCCCCCCCCCTCATCTGCTCAAAGAGCAATCAGGGTTCCCTGACCTGTGGGAAGCCCAAGGACTGCCCACCTCTATCCAGGTCTCCTAAGGTGAGCATTCAAATTGCCTAGGCTCCCACAAAGCCAGCATTGTTTGTAATAGCCAGAACCTGGAAACAACCTAGATGCCCTTCAACGGAAGAATGGATGAAGAAAGTATGGAATATATACATATTAGAGTATTACTCAGCAGTAAAAAACAAGGACTTCTTGAATTTTGCATACAAATGGATGGAAATAGAAAACACTATCTCCCCGGCAATTTTGTCTAGTTCCCATAGCCAAGTAGGCTGCCTTTTTGTCTTAGTGACAGTGTCCTTTGCTTTACAGAAGCTTCTCAGTTTTAGTACGTCCCAATTATTCAATGTTGCCCTTAATGTCTGTGCTGCTGGGGTTATACATAGGAAGCGATCTCCTGTGCCCATCTGTTGTAGGGTACTTCCTACTTTCTCTTCTATCAGTTTCAATGTGTTCTGACTGATATTGAGGTCTTTAATCCATTTGGACTTGAGTTTTGTGCATGGTGATAGATATGGGTCTATTTTCATTCTTCTACAGGTTGACATCCAGTTATGCCAGCACCATTTGTTGAAGATGCTTTCTTTCTTCCATTGTAAACTTTTAAAAGATGAACATGGGATGTACTCACTCATAATTGGTTTCTAGCCATAAATAAGGGTCACGGAGTCTACAATTGGTGAACCTAAAAAAGCTAAGTAAGAAGGTGAACCCAAGGAAAAACATATAGTTATCCTCTTGGCTATGGGAAGTAGACAAAATTGCCGCTAAAATAAATACAATGGTCAAAAAATGTTAATTGTGCAGAGACATGAAGTAGAATAATTAATTAAATGTCAGTTCTCAAGTTGCCAATTTTTTTTGGAACAATTAATTTAAAAACACCAAATTGCAAGTACAGTTTTTCTAGATGGCACTAATGCAGGTATGTGCTGCTTTTTGACCATTGTATTTATTTTAGCGGTATGTTTATAGATAATTATGCTGCTATATTCCATATAGTTCTGTGTACTAATAAGTTTAATGCTGAATTAGTGACATGAATTAGTGACCTTTCAATTTTTGAATATGCCTCTTTTATCCAAATACAAACAGCAATTGTTTGGGAAAATACTGTTATCTTCAAGAAAACAAAAATAAAGAAAATAAAATTCCATTCAACTCTTGGGAAGGAGATTCAATCACAGGTTTTTTTTTTTACATAAATAATAAATGTATTGTTTTCGTGTGTGTGTTTCTTGGAAGCAAACCCAGAACTTACACAATAGTAAGAGGCAGGCATCCTCCACTGAATTACAGCCCAAGTTCTGTATTAAAATTCAATTTTTTTAAGGAAAATACTAAGTATTGAAAACTTCTTAAAACAATATTTTAATATCATATTGTATTTGTACAGAGACAGAAACACACTTTTTGTGTTTGTGCTCTGTGTGTGTTTAAATCATGAACTTCTGCTTTCACACTGAAATAACACAATTTTAATCTACTGGAACTCTAAAGAGGATGTAAATAAATTTACATCAGAGTATTGGTGGCCCCTGATTCTAAAAGTAAAATATGATTAATAATTACTTTCATTCACATTCACAGGTACAAATATAGATTGCTTTTTTTTAAATCACAACTCTTACCTGAAAAGAAGGAACAATTTGACAATTAACATGAATGGACTGTGTATATTGTAATTCTGAATAATCACTAATAGTAACCACAGAGTAGCTCCTGTGAAAATAATACAATTTCTGATCTCATACTATTTATATGTGCTGCATATTTTATTATAATGATACTTTAATCAAAAATTCCTTATTCCTTCATGTTCACTTATGAATCAAAGTTTCGTAGAATTCTGACTATGAATTAAAATTCTCCTTGGGGACATTTGGAGAGATGGATCAATGAGGAAGGTTGCTTGCTGCCAGGCTTGATGACGTGAACTTTAATCTCAAAAGCCACATAGTGTAAGGAAATAACCAGTCCTCTGACCTCCATGTGAACACCATAGCAAGGAAACCTACTCCTTATCGAAATTAAAAAAAAAAACAACAAAAACAATAAACAAGTGCAAAAAAATTTAAAGCTATCCTTGGCTGAATAATGTTTTAAAGAAATTATAAAAAATAGATTATTTACTACTTGTGAGATTATAAATAGCATAGTAGAATCTAAAGTATTGCTGGCATTCATATATTACTTTGTGCTGATTTTTAAATAGTTGTTCAGTGAAAGAAAGATTTAGCTTTTGAAAAATACAGTAGGTCTAGTGAAAAGCAAGTTCTTGTAGCACAATCATGACATAATGAATTCAATCCTCAGAATTTACCATGTAAAGGAGAAAAAATCCCTGAAATCTGTCTTTTGTGATCCACATGCACGCTGTGATGCATACCTACGCATACATGTATACTATATTTCTATGACTTAAATACTATGTTTGCAGTACCTGCATCCTAAACTTAATAGTGCAATAGAAATAAGAATGAAAAATACTAATTATCAACCAATTATGAATACTTAAAATAAAAAGTTCATAGCAGTGACAAAATGATTAGCCTTCGTGTCTTTATTCCACTTATCTGAATTATAAAGTAATAATTTATATGTTAGAAGATAATAAAAGGTAATGTCTATGATTTCTAGTGCAATCAAAAAATCAATACGATGACTAAACATGAATATTTATCTTTATATGCAATGGAATCTGTAGAGCATTATAGTAATTAGCAAGCTCTCATTAAGCCTGATATTGAATTCACGAGGAAATGTCAGCATAGTGAAGATTAAGGTGTAGAAATAACCTAAACATCAGTAGATAGATAGATAGATAGATAGATAGATAGATAGATAGATCAATCGATCTTTGTGGACAAATGGATGAAGCATCATTTATATGTATAACATTTATCATTGCTTAGTTCTACATACCAGATATGTAGTATCACTCAACTAGACTTACTTTGTTAAAAATCTTACCTAATTAAAAAGAAAAAAACAGAAAGGCTACTATTTTTCTTCATTTAATAAATGTGTTTTTTGAGAAATTTACAGATATGTTGTAATCACCTCACATATACATCTACATTCACCATGATCATTCACAAAAGTCAGTCATGCGGAAGCCATGCTTCATCTCAGGAGCTGCACCAGGGGGGAAAAAAAAATTGCTTATCAACAAACAGAAACCACTCTGTGTCTGTTATTAAGGGTTCCTTTCCCTAAAACTATCCCCTTAGGATCTAATTTACAAGTTAGGAATTCATTGAATTCTTAGTACATTTTTCTAGAATCACAGCTTAAAGTTAAAGAAAAATGAGATGTGGGATATACAGTTTTTGTTTTTATATTATATTAGGTTTCTTTCCAATATCATAGAGACTTGCAGGAGGGGGAAATCTGCCAGTATAGCAGTATCGGGGTTGTAGTTAAAATACATTTACATTTGTGAAGAAATAAATAGGTTTGGCTCAAAATATGACATCATGTCTTTAGCCTCAGGAATTATTGGAGGAGTTATTCTGCTCTCCCTTCTAGCAAGGCAGCTGGAGTGCCCGCTTGTGGTTCTGCAGAACCTTCTCGGGAAAGCACATATTTTTATTGTTGTTTCTTTATTTTGTTCCCTCTTCTGAACACAGGGCTCACGAAGATGCCAAATCTTGAACAGATGTTTGGATAGCTTAATAAGACCATGGCAAAAGAAGAAAGGAGATCGAAATAAACACCTTCATCAGTCCAACTCAGATCCTTTATCTTCTCACTGCGTCCTTGTATAAAACAGAAGCTCAGCTGGGACCCTAGAGTGAACTAGCATCTGTGAAAGTCAGGGAGTAGCTGTGATGATAACAGGAGAGCGAAAGTCATGAGTTTCCTGGCTCTGAGGATGTACCTGCATGTTCTCTTTGAGAAATAATGACTAGTATTTTAATAAATGTATGGCCTTTGGAATGTTCTCCTAGTTTCTAACTCCTCTAAGATACTTTGCCTTGTAATAATAGTATTCAACATTAATACATTGGCAAAGAGTTGATTGTTGATGTTTTGACATTAGAAAACCACGAACCATATTTTCAGAAAAGAAGAAAAAAGTCAGATAAATAAGGTGTGGCCAGAGCAGGTTACTTTTTGACATGGTCTATAACCAGGCAGGATCTAATACAGGGGTGTGGGAAATGTCTTTACCTTAAAGAACAATGCCTCAGTCTACAGGGAGTTGATTGTTGGGTTATCATGTCTTTATTCAGTCAAGACATACAGAACCAGTGTTTGCAATAAACACTGTTTGTTATACAGAATGAACAAGACAGACAAACACCTTTCCCTTCTAGAGTTTGCATTCGACTAACACTTCACAAGTTGCACTTGCTCAATATATCTTGAAAAATGAATGAATGACATCCATACGATTGTATGAAAGTAAACACCAGAAGAAAATGATGGCAACCCCATTCTCAACTTTAACTTCTTATATCAATTCTAGCTTGTCAATTTCTATTATAATCAATTTCCCTAGCTAATGTTATAGAAATATGAGATAACACAAGAATATTAAATATTAGGTAATACAAAATATATCAGGGCTAATAATCAGAAAGACTTTAAATTTTGAAAGTTCTCAACACCACACAGGCAGACATAGGATATTCACAGCCCTAGATGAAGTCGCCCACTCCACTTCCCAGTCACACCTTGTAGCCTAGTAATTATGAAAAATGGTTGTCTGTTGCTTCAAGTTCAGTGATTATTGATAACATAAAAAGAAACATTTAGTTGAGTGGATACAGAACAATGATTCTAGAAGAAATTGTAGGGATCAAAATACATTATAGAAGCATGAAAATTTCAAATAAATAAAAATATAGTCATTTTAGACAGTCTGACAAGTGCAATATCACACAAACTCTGCTAAGCAGGACAGGGAATAAGTGTATACCTATCCTTCTTGTTAAGTATTACTTTATCATAAAATAAATTGCCATTTCTGGAAGCTTCATGGTGCTACTGAATATATTAAGCTTACTAATTACTAAATCATTAAATACTTATTTGTTTACTATTTTGTCTTTTATTTGAATGTGGTCCTCAGTTTTACAGCCATCAATTTTACGTTCCTTGGTAAAAAATTTCATTTCAGCTTGTATTATTCACGATTAGCCATTACTCCAACCTCTAAGTATGTACAAATTAATAACAATATCTTCCATATTTTTATTCAAAATACTGAACAATTTTCATTAGGTCAGAGCAAGGGCATAGTGCTTTCAGAACAGGTAATTGCACTGACTATGAGGACAGAATTCTTGATCAGTTATTGTTCCCAAGTGGGACAAACTTGGGGTATAATTTTTAAACAATAACCCTTCAAATCTATAAAATTAAAACCTTTAGTACTTTTGATTAATCAGCAACTATGTCTTATATTCTCCATTTTCAATGGAAAAGTTATTAAATAATTTCAATCATTACCTATGAAGAGACTGATATTAACATTAGCATGACTAACCAAGCAATTGCTACATTTTTATCTCCAAAAGATATAGCATAAGCCTACTCTTAAATTTGCATATAAAGACAATTTGAATATAATCTTTATTACAGATACATTTAGCTCCTAAATAGCCTCTGATTTTTTTTTTGTAGAAATCTCCTCAAAGATCTTGCTAGGTGCCATATATAAGCCAAAAATATCTTATTCTATATTTTAATAAAGCAGTTATGAGATAATGAAACTGATCTCTGACATAATTTTTAGGGGTTCTATACCTTTAAGTTACATCATGATATTTTCGGTGATTCAAATACGTGAAACACACACGCACTCAAAGAAATTTACAACTGGATATATAGCTTGTGATCATCTGATTTTCAGATTATGTAAGGTAGATAGGTGAGATAGACATATCATTTTATAAACTGATAAAAGCTGAAATAAAATATGTAACATGCCTAACCTCAGCCCGTTTTCATAAAGTAAGGTCCTTGATTTGCAGATCTCATTGTCTGAACTGCCCACATCACATAAATGAGATATGATGTTTTATTTATGCAATTATTTTTCCATAGGTCCTAAAAGTTGTTATTACTTTTATAATACATATGCCTTTACTTTTCTTATTATTTTTATGTTTTCTTTAATTTATCTACTATTTTGAGAATTTCACACTAGAATATTATATTTACATTATTTCTCCCCCAATATTCTGCTCATTCCAACTCCTCCTGTGCTCCCCTCCAAAATCCATGCTCTCCTTCTCTTTATCTCTCTCTCTGTCTCTCTGTCTCTCTCTCTCACACACACACAAACACGCACACACTTTCTCCTCTCTCTCTGTCTCTCTCTCACACACACACTCACAAACACACACACACTTTCTCCTCTCTCTCTCTCTGTCTCTCTGTCTCTCTCTGTCTCTCTGTCTCTCTCTCACACACACACATACACACACATACACACACACTCAAAATCAACCTGCTGAGCCCATTAAGTGTTAGTTTTATGTACATGGGAGTAGAACTGATCACTTGGCACTAGAAAACCTGCCAGGGCCTACTCCCTGGAGATGACTGATTTTTCCACTCTTAGTAACCACTAACTGCTTGTAGCTCCTCACCTAAGCTAGCTTTCCCTCAACCATGTTGACAAGTCGTGCTGTTGTCATTGTTCATGTTTAACTTAGAAGGCCAGGCTGTTGCAGTTTCATGTTGCATCCTCCCTTTCACATACAGACAACACTATCCAATAGTAGATACCCTAGTTCCCTGGCACTTGCAATTTTCCGACCCCTCTTCGGTGATGTTCCCTGAGCTGTGTTTCAGATATATCAACTGGGAGTGGGCACCCCAGGAATTATGACTGAAAAAAATCATAGGGAAAGAGATTTTATTATTTCTTTTAAATGTGTGCATAATATATATGTAAATATATACCTGTATATGTGTGTATATATATGTGTGTGTGCATGTGCATGTGTGTGTGTGTATACACATATATAAATAACTTAAATGAAGTTATAGTACTTGAGATGATAATGATCCACCAAGGAACCCAAAACGTCTAACACAATAACACAAACCCTAATGCCAGGCAAGGAAAATCTCTCTCCTTTTTAGTTGTTGATCACTGAAATAAAAGAGACTATTAAAACACTATAACTTAATGTTATTGCCCTTGCTTGCCTCCCACATCTTGAAAGTAAGAGGACCCTTTTGCTGAAGATACTACATAATTTGGACACGGGGGCTGGGGAAATTGAGATGTTAACTTGAAAGGGTCTTCCTTGAGGAGTAGCTAATATAGTACCCGAAGATGCTATTCATGCAGCCAAGGTGAAAAAAAACAACCAATCATCCTAGGCAAATGTCAAGCCTAAAAACGACCATGAGAGGTACAGCAACACTTATACCATGTCTTGTGGTGCCATTTATATCTTGGTGCTAACCATCTAACTGGACCTATCACTCACTTGAGATGAGGGAAACCATGCTTGGTGCTGTAAACGTAGATGGTTGCCTGTGGCTGCTTATGTAACAGACCCTAAAGGAGAACCTACTACTGCCACATTCCCAAACCAGAGTAATTCTCTACTGCGTTCTATAACCTACCCTTATATACACATAGCTAAAAGTCGCCCTCACTACTCACCACAGAAACTTTTTTTTTGCAATAGACTGAGACCATCACAGAGACTCAACAGCTGATCAAAATGCAGAGAACACTTATGACAGCGTTTTTGAACATTTAACAATCTAATTTCATCTCAATTATATTCCCATTTTCTTATCTAATTAGATGCCCTGTTCTCTTTCTAGTCTTGCATTAAAAGGAAAAGGTTATTTAAGACTTCATGAAAGTAAAGAATTGCATGCCCTTATTAAGAGCCGGGGGGCACATTTTAAATGAGAGACCTGACACGGAGATCACATGCTATAGGTCCGAGCTTCATGATCAACAAGTAAGTCAGATTTACATCAATAGGGCTTGCTACTTAGGACAAATATTGTAGCTACAGGCATCTGAGGTTGTTTCAGTCAGAGTACATGTTTAATATATATATATATATATATGTGTGTGTGTGTGTGTGTGTGTGTGTGTGTGTGTGTGTGTATGTATATATGTATATGTATGTATATCCCCCATAGGAATTTATTTTTCAACTTCCAAAGAGCTACAGTCTTCTATGAGAACTTAATTTGAATGGCTTTGAAGAAATCCATCAGAGCTAGAGAAGCAGGGAGGGGAGCAGAGAAAAATGTAGAGCTAAATAAAAATCAATTAAAAAAAAGAAATGATGCAAATTGCTGTATCACAATAAAATGCTTCAGGACTCTGAAGTCCCTGAAGCCTTCTGTTTTGTGTATTAGACACTAAGAACTTCTCTGCTCTAAAGTCCAGTTGTTTGAATTTCTAACTAGAGTAGAAAAGTCACTGGATTAGACTCAAAAGACCCAAGTTCTGATCACCAAGCATGACTTTTGCTCTCTCTGGGCCTTAGTTTCCTTTTTCATTAAATGTATATAAGAAAGGACACTTTCTGCGCTGTTGGGAGTGATTTCTCGAATTTTGTGTGTAAAGCGCTGTAAACTGTGAAGCATTATATAAAGAAACCATGACATTCATATTAGGGAATTGACATGCAGGAATGAAGAACATCATTGTTACACAGGAAGAGTATTGCCTAGCAAGCGTTTTCTTACATTTTTGTCCACTTTCAGTTCAGCATCATGTACCTCACATTTTTCTCAATTATAGTGCTTTATGAAAGATAAATTTTAGCAAGAATGTAATCAGATAATTCTTCTGGTTCCCAGTTATTTAAACAATTTAAATGTTTACATCAAGTGAAATAGTCATAGATTAGAAATAAGACTTACAAACATAGGTTAACTGGATTACAAATCTGCTAAAATATATCTCATAGATATTTCAAATTTTGCAATTCTTCAGAAAGTAAAATAGTTACCTGTAAGTTGTCAGAAATAGAGAGTGATTTCACACCTGGGAATCATCTGCTTAAAGTAATTCAATAATTAAAGACACTAGCTAAAATTTTAAGTAAAATGTGGACAGAGTGCAGTAGGTGAACGATGGCTTCAGGAAAGATATTAATATTTTAATGCCCAAGCAAGCATAGCTCATCACATTTATGTTTATAAATGTAATAGTGATAATATTTTATTCAAATTTTATATTCTACCTTGAAATTGTGAAGCATTATGGGAAGATGGTTTACTTAGTAATTTAGGATAGTATTTGAAATTATAAAACTATATTGCAATATATTTCTTCTATACAATGATAATACCAACACAATAAAAATTATAAAACTATATTGCAATATATTTCTTTTATACAATGATAATATCAATACAATAAAACAATGGCATCTTCAATAAACTAGCGTGTCTTATGGCAAAAATTTATTTATCTTCTTGATAATTGAATCTTTTTCGACAACACAGAAAAATGGTAGTCCCTAAAAGTAATGAGTCAAATCATGCATGATCTCCTTCTCCTTAGTTAAAACAATCCACTTAAGGTACAATAAGAACTGGAAAAGATAATAACTCATCACAGAGAGCCAGAAACTCTACAACATAACACTTTATCAGTTTTATACTTGCTTCCTAAAGACATCTGTCTATGCAAATCAAATATAAATTTAGATATATACTTGTTGGGACTTTAAAAACAGTATAGACAAAATTTGAATGCTATATTTTTGTATAATTTTTATCATTTCAGAATTTCATATATGTTTGCAATAAAATGAGGTCATCTCTGTTCTGCATTTAACCCCGAATTCCCTGGAACCCCATCAACATGCGAACCTCCCAAATTCTTTAAGTAATAAAACTTAGGATTTTGAAATTGAATGGGGCGATGGTGTGTCCCTTATTAAGACTGACATTTAGGGTGTCTACAATATAGAAATAGAAAACAATTACTCCGCTGTTTGAATCTCTTTCTATGCTCATTAGAGCAATTGAAGTTTCTACATAATTTACACTTAAGATGAAAATGAATAGAGCCCAAAACATGCCTCCAGAATATCCCGTTGTTGCCTTTTGCTCTTTGGCCATTGTACAGGAGTCAGAGTGCCCCACTGCACTCTGAAAGCCAGGGCCTCGGGGAGCAAAAGAATTTCCACACTAAATCCTGTGTGTATGTTACTGGAGTGGAAACTTAATCTCAGATCTAAATATAGATTCTCCATGTTAACAGAACACCAAAAGGTGGCTTTCAGAACTGAGTGTCATTCCAAACCTGCACCTACTTGCCTCCAAACAATTGACTCAAGCCAAGAACAATCACATGTTCTAAATTACATCTAACACATTATAAAACATCACTATCGTTTTTAAAGAGTAAATGTGTATCTCTCACAGAATCTATTTTTATGTGTTGCTAGCCCCTAAAAGACATTTCAAAAACAGCTTCTTGCTAACATTTTGAAAGGGTAAAAGCCATCAATTCGCATGTTCCTGACAGCCATAGCGTAACATTAATGTAGATTAGCATGGTAATCACAAAGGGATCGAAATGTTTCTAGAAGAAGAGACCTGGCACCTACAAGACTCCCAATATCGTTCATATTCTTCAGTCATACTCTTCCAACTATGATTATGAGAACCACAATGCATGTATTTGACATAATCAAATTTTACAATATTAAAAAATTGCTGATACATGAAAGAACAACAGATTTAATCTCAATTACACCTTTAACACCTTGGATGCAGCCTTCTGCACGTATCACAATTATGTGACGGTGTTAAGTATATTAACCATTGTTACGGTTATGCTTTGCCCACACACTTTTTTGAGAAGCCAGATGATTGGAAAACAGAAACTGGAAAAGTCCCTAAAGTTACAGAAACTTCATTATCTGACTGGACCTGTAATTACTTCCTTTAAAATTCTTTATCTAAGTATGTGATTATTCAAAACACATTCTATAAATAGGGGCTCAACTCTCAGTATGTATCATTTTGGGAAAGGCCTGATGAGATAGAAGGAAGTAATTACAAAAGCAAACCCCAAAGCTAGCCCTGGGAGGGCAGGTACATTCCAAGTCCATCAATGTGTCTGTTGTGAAGAGGCTCGTTCAAAGGTAGAGCACGAGTCTGGAAGATTCCTAGGAAATCTTGGACCTTTGCTTTAAGTACGAGATCATATATAAACCTTAAAAACTCTTTGTGTCCCTGTCTTTCATTCTAATGTATTATTACTAAAAAACCAGATCAAGTGCTTCCTCTTGGCAATGCATTTAGATAGTATTTATCAGTGCCTACTTGAGCTATGTGTTCTTTCTTTTATGCTATTATTCTAAATTTCAAGGTTATATAATATCATCATTGAATCATATAAATATATTTGTTTAGAATACTGTCTCTACTTCTTTTCATGTGTTTTGGTGCACGGGCAATACCTCCTCTGTTTTACTATATTACAAAATAAAATCCCAAAATCAAAAACCAAAGTTCTTCACACTTTGAAGGCCTTAGAAAGGATTCATAAACCAGGAGAGTTGTGTATTTCTGTAATCCTAGTACTCAGAGGAATAGGATTAGGAGCATGAAGCTACGGGAGACCCTGCATCAGAGTAGGGTGAGGAAGTGGGGAGAGGAACAGAAGGGGAGAAGACAGCAGGGAGAGCATGAATGATAACTGTCTTCAGTGTGTTCTTTGGATCAGGTGATTTCCTGGACATCAATGGGGTTTGTTCCTGGCATCAATGCTCTCATCGATGACAAATGTTGATTCCCTTTGCATATTACACTTGAGATTTCACTATGTTCTCCTGAAAGCTTAGTGTCTCTTCCCCTTTTACAGCCTCAAGCTCTGTAGCAAGCTGCTTATTCAATGACCATAAATGTGCGTGGGAGCTGGGAGAGCATTATAGTCTGCCTACTTCCTGAAGAACGGGCTTACGATCAGTTTGTATAGACTAAAACACCAGTAATGTTCTAAGCCAATCTCCCTTCCCATCCTTGAAACAAGAGCTTTGGAGACCTTGCTTAATACCTAGCAAGTTTATTTGATCTCGTTTCCAATCTCTATAGACTCATATTGTACATGTGCAAAATTAAATATTCCAGACTTTTAAAACGACTTAAAGAAAAATATATTAGCAGCCTTTGTATTTATTTTCTGTGCTGAAAATAGATTTATATTTGAGTTTCTCTGAAGGGTTCCAAACGCACAAACACCAGTGGCTAGAGGTTTGATTCGCTCCATGAATAGTTATTACACTTAAAAGATTGGTGTGAGTTTTAAGGAAAGGTGACCTGCTTTGATGATATTCAAAAATCTTAGATCTCTCTTCACCAGACCTCACACAAATAAAATCTACATCCCATTGCTGACACCTTTGATAACCCTGAAGCTCCTAAAAAGGTAAATTACTTTGTAAGTAAACTAGTCTTATAGTTTGTATATAATTTTTTTATATATTGTTTGTAACAATTTCTGTATTTCAAGAAATACAAAAATTGCACCCTTTCTTTGCAACTTATAGAGGAAAAATAATATTCTAATTAATACACGATTTTCTTTCAGGGTTGGAAAATGACTCTTAGAGACCCTGATGATATCACTAAAAATTGCTTGCCACCATGGTTTTTGAGTAAAGGAGCCCTGGAAGGTTAGGTATACCCAAACCTAACTTATAACAAAATCACATGTAAAATGATGATTGTTGTGGCACCTCTATCCCAAGTATGAAATGGGAAGCAAGGTTCCACCAAGAGTTCATTTCTCTCTCATGCTAATGTCTCTGTATGATGATATTTCTGCTTCTTTTTCTAACTGAGGAGAAAACAGATGCCCAAGTGACTTGTTTAAGAATGTTTTATTACAGTCAGGATTAGGGTGAATTTTTGGTAGTGTTCATAGAAAGTTACCCTGACCAGCTCCTTGGCCACATGCTAGTGGTGTGCAATCACCAAGAGGTTTGGAAGTGGGAAAACACTCTGTCTTCCAGTCTTTTACTTGCACAAACCCAGAAGGTTTCAGTTCGGTCTCTGATTTGATGCAGATTCTTAAGACACGAGCAAATTGTATCTGTTGATCTTTGTGCCAGGAAAAGACTAACACCATAATGCTTAAACAAATCCTGGTAGAATTAGGCAAATCCTTTGAAAGAAAATGGTCAGAAACATGCAGAACCCATCAAACTGTAACATCTTCTATACATTCAGATTATTGCATGAGAAGATTTCATGAGATTTGAAACAAGCCTTTTCAAATTCTAGATTCCAGGCTGCCATAATTCCTCAAGACACAAAGCAGAGAAATCCTTCAACTTCAATAGAATGTATCCAATTTCTACTCTTTTATAATTTTCATTATAGCTGTACAAGATATTTGTTAAAAACCTATTTAAAGTAGCCTGTTATCAGTTCTACATATTTCTGTGACACTCAAAATAAATTTGCAAGACAGTTATCTTATTTTAGCTTTAGAACAGTTATCAGGTGTGGTTTGTTGGGTTTTTTTCCCAGACATAAGCAATTAAAGGGTTGGAAAATAGCTCCTGGAAACCTCCAAAGAATTGATCTCTCGGGAGCAAATCTTGCAATACCAAACACCCTCAGCCTCCCTTGGGCATCTGTGCTGACAAGTCGCTGGTTAAGCAAGCCAACCAGAAGACATGTACACAAAGCTTCACAATTAATAACCCTGCTTACCACAAAGATGGTTCCTGTTAAGGACCTGGCAGAAATTTTTATTCAATTTATATTGCCACATGGCTACCTTCAGAACGTCTTTGAAGTCGGCACTCTATCCACTTGTATTTGAAACCTGCATAGTTATCTGTGTTTCGTGTTTTACCCAATCTCACCTGCTTTTCACACTTTAGAATCCCATGGGATTTGTATCCTGAAGGCAAACAACATGTGGGAAATAAAGAGCAGAGAGCAGGGTCCTTCTTATCTGCTTTCTGCCTAACAAATCAAAGCATGCAGATCTGGGGTTATTAGCGAAGGTTTGGGGGATACAGAAATAAAATAAAAACTGACCTGTCAACTAGGACTCCCTGCTGCTCAGTACCATGTGCTGCCATAAAAAGTTACATCTGTTCTGCTATTAAATATGTTAGTGAATACGATACATGAGCCAGCAACGGCACTTCAAGATTGTCAGCAGCCATCAAAGTCTACAGTGAATATCTTATATTACACAGAAAGTCTACTTATACATTTTAACTTTTACTTTTCATTCTCGAACCCACACTATAATATCATGATGACAATTTTTAAGGTAAAAAAAACTACAGTTTTAGTTATGCTTCATGTGTTTAAATTTTATTCACGAATCACTAAATAAACAATTATAAAACTACTGAAAATGCTCTTAAAAGTTCTTACAACAGGACTAAAAGAAACTGGAGAACTGACAAAGCATGGTACATCTTTTAGCCTGTCTTACTTCCTTCTAATTCAATAAGAAATTATCAAATGCTTCTTTGGGATCACCAATTGTAGACTCCGTGACCCTTGTTTATGGCTAGAAACCAATTATGAGTGAGTACATCCCATATTCATCTTTTTGGGTCTGGGTTACCTCACTCAGGATAGTGTTTTCTATTTCCATCCATTTGCATGCAAAATTTGAGAAGTCATTGTTTTTTACCGCAGCGTAGTACTCTAATGTGTAGATATTCCACACTTTCTTCATCCATTCTTCCATTGAAGGGCATCTAGGTTGTTTCCAGGTTCTGGCTATTACAAATAATACTGCTATTAACATAGTTGAACAAATGCTCTTGTCATATGATCAGGCATCTCTTGGGTATATTCCCAGGAGTGGTATTGCTGGGTCCAGGGGTAGGTTGATCCCGAATTTCCTGAGAAACTGAAACACCGATTTCCAAAGTGGTTGCACAAGATTGCATTCCCACCAGCAATGGATGAGGGTACCCCTTCCTCCACAGTCTCTCCAGCAAAGGCTATCATTGGAGTTTTTTATTTTAGCCATTCTGGCAGGTGTAAGATGATATCTCAAAGTTGTTTTGATTTGCATTTCCCTGATCGCTAAGGAGGTTGAGCATGACCTTAAGTATCTTTTGGCCATTTGAACTTCCTCTGCTGAGAATTCTCTGTTCAGTTCAGTGCCCCATTTTTTAATTGGGTTAAAGGTGAACCAAAGGAAAAACATATAGTTGTCCTCTTGGCTAAGGGAAGTAGACAAAATGGCCGGGGAGAAAATTGAGATCTTGGGGGTGGGGTGGGATGGGGGTAAGGGGAGATGGGGAGAGAAAAGGGAGAAGGGGAGAATGGGGGGAACTTGGGGAAAAAGGAGGATTGGGATAAAGGAAGGTTGGATAGGGGAGCACGGAAGCACAATTCTTAGTTAAGGGAGCCACCTTAGAGTTGGCAAGAGACTTGAACCTAGAGTGGCTCCCAGATGCCCAAGCCAAGGTCCCCAGTTAGTTCCTTGGGCAGCTGAGGATAGGGAACCTGAAATGACCCTATCCTATAGCAATACTGACGAATATCTTGCATATCATCATAGAACCTTCATCTGGTGATGGATGGAGATAGAGACAGAGACCCACACTGGAGCACTGGACTGAGTTCCCAAGGTCCCAATGAGGAGCAGAAGGAGGGAGAACATGAGCAAAGAAGTTGGGACCACGAGGGGTGCACCCACCCACTGAGACAGTGGGGCTGATCTTTTGGGAGCTCACCAAGGCCAGCTGGACTGTGACTGAAAAAGCATGGGATAAAACTGGACTCTCTGAGCATGGCGAACAATGAGGGCTGATGAGAAGCCAAGGACAATGGCACGGGGTTTTGAACCTACGTAATGTGCTGGCTTTGTGGGAGCCTAGCCAGTTTGGATGTTCACCTTCCTAGAAGTGGACGGAGAGGGGAGGACCTAGGACTTACCGCAGGGCAGGGAACCCTGACTGCTCTTTGGACTGGAGAGGGAGGAGGAGAGGAGTGGGGGGAGGGGGAGAAGGGTGGGAGGAGAGGAAGGGAAATGGGAGGCTGGGAAGAGGTGGAAACTTGTTTTTTTTTTTCTCCTTTTCTCAATAAAAAAATGGAAAAAAAAAAAAATCCACTCCCTGGTCACCTCTGTGCTTGATTTAAAATTGCCTTTTGTTCATTAAAAGTCCAGAAATGTTAAAAAAAAAGAAAAAAGAAAAAGAAATTATCAAATGTTGAAAATTGAACGATTGATCCTCTGTATGTAATCTACTCTCTGAAAGAAAGCAAGAGCTTTGTTGTTCAAGTGGGCGAGCAAAAGATGGCCATCCATGACTTTCTAGATATTTCACAGTAGAATACTTCTGTTATTGCTCTGTCCCTTACATTATTAACCACAATAATGCCGAGGCTATAGATTATTTAGAAGCTTGTCCCACTCCACTGATGATGTGCATCCTGAAGACACAACAAGGAAATAGGAAGTGACTAACTGTAAAATTAAGAACTATAGAATGAGAGAAAGGTGAAAAACACAGAGCTGTGTACCAAAACAGCGCTGGTCCTCACTGGGATGCTAACCTCTTTTCCCAGTACTGAAAAGAACCACAAGGTTGATGGCATTGCTACCTAATAAGACCATTGCTGCTCTAGGAATATGGCCAGGAAGGGAGAAATATGTGTGTCTACAGTTAAAAGGGGGTTGGTATCATTTCTACAAGGCTGAAAGCAGAAACAATCTCAAATCAAATATTCCACGAACTAACACATTATTTACAGATCAATATTTAAGAAATAATGATGCCAAATTGCATTAAAAAGAAAACACATGTGGCTAAGGAGCTGGTTGAGGAGGTGAAGGACATGTTTCACAAGCAAGAGGACCAGATTTTGATTCCTGAATTCATGTAAAAGGATAAAACTATAAAAGTTGATGTGTTGATCCCATTTGCAGTATTAAATTATTTGATATAATAATATTCTAAAACAGTTTATACATCCATCATTAGAAAAATGGTTCAATAAATAGTTTTGCTTAGAAAAACAATAGGACAGTATGAGGAAAATAGATTGTGTTATCTAAAATGTAAATAGTGTCCAAAGTATAGCAAAGAAAAACAATCATATTATAAAATAGTATGAGATAAAACATAAAAGTTTATCATTCTCATAAATGTTCACATGTGTGCATATGTAAAGCTAATTGTGCATATACCCATGTGTATAAAAGAAACAGATGCAGAATTCACACAGCACAGTAAAGGCAGTACATTATATGCAGCTTTTAACTTCTATTCTCATCACTGGTGTATTATCTAAATTTCAATGAGCATTTTATGATCTAGAAATAATATTTATTAATATATGAGTTGTTCTGAAAAGCAAATAGAGTCTCTCATCCATAAGGTAACAAATAAAATTCAATTCTTTCTGAACAGCCTGCTGTAAAATATTATTGGCCTTACAGACCCAGATCTGTGCATCACTACTCTATTGAATCCAGTTTATGTCTAGGGAGTTTGAAAAATGCAACGACAAAAATGTCAGCAAATAAAAGGAGCACTTAAATAGTGGAAATATAGTCTATGGGTAATGAAAGAAATTCACCCAAAACTAGGAAATTATGCAACCATTGATTATTTTCTCACATAATGATGAATAGCATGCACATAGCAATTTCAAATAACAAGTATGTCCCCTGTCACTTCATTTAGCCAACATTATATGTGATGGACAGTTACAGTTGTCTAACTTAGGCTCCAAGAAGAGGCCGAGGATGTATGCTCTTTTTCCTTTCCACAGTGTGGAAATGTCTTTGCAATGCCTGTAGTTAAAAAGAGCAAATGAACTCAATTCTAAAACCCATGCAGTAGCTGTCTGACCTCGGTCCATTTTTCCACTGAAATTTCAACCCCATTTCTCCACTGATGCCCTGTGGCATTGGAACCCCCAAGGCCTGCTTTCCTTGCTAATTAACAATAATGGGAAGGATGGCAATTCTTTTTCTTTGTATACCTCTGTCAGAAAAACGTCCAATCAGCAAGAACCGTGACATAACATATCCTCACTTCCCCTTTCCCTTCTCATTTACATGCTTAAATACACTCAGGATCTATCCAGTCTCAAATTTAAAATGGTTTGTTTTAAAGGTCAATCCTTTCAGGCATCCAGCAGTATTAGAGCCTGAAGAAAGACTGAAAGTTGAGACTACGGACATAATGTTCAGAACCATGTAGGCAATTGTTATATTCATTTTCACATAAATGTAATTTAGGCCAATATGTAAGCTTCACTTAAAAATTACCAGACATCTGGAATTCTGCTCAATAAGTGACTTTGGCTTCTAAATATGACATACGGTGTCATATTCTTTGTATTGTAGTGCAGTTATGTTAAGAGACACAGAATTCCCATCTCCATCACGATGAAGGAATCTCTTGACATAACACACCATAAACCCAGTCTCTTTATTGGTATTTAAGTTATAGGATGACTGGGGAAAAAGGCTGAGATAGTCTCAGACTTTCTCTTGTACTAAAGGAAAATGAGTTTTTAAGTCATAGAGAATTGATTCAAATCTAGGGAATTATTTATTAGTTTTGCAATACTGGTCAATTTATTTTAAAATGCAATCATATGTCTGTAAAATTGAGATAATATTTCTTCCATTGGTGAATTATTGATAATATTAAGTGAAATATAATTTTTATAAAAATGCTTAAACCGATAAACACTATATATACATACTAGTAGTATTGCTTAGTTATTATTCTTAATAAGAAAGTGAATCAGGTAAGCATGATTTCAGAAGGGGACTTTAGTTTTACTTAGAGTAAACACCTTCAAGCACTTAATATACCTAAATTTAAAATTATAATACACAACAATCTGATAATTGAGTTCACATTAATTATTTAACCCAACATCGGAGATTTACAAAAGTAGAGAAAAATACAGGAGTAGTGGATGATGATACATGGTTGAATTCCTACACTTAGCTAAGAGGTAGAACACTTGCCTAGCATGGCTCTAATCGCAAACATCAGGCAGGGGCACAATGCCATGTGGCCAATGAATAATTTTATAACAGATTTGGAGCACTCAGGGCTTTGCTGGGTGTGTGTATGCTTCAGTAGGTTGGAACTGAAGAGTCCCAACTGAGCAGTACTTGCTTGTAGCATTCTCCTTTGGGAGTCTGCCTCACACTGTGCTCAAAGGAGAGCAGTATGGAGTGAGACTTGTTCTACAATGGAAAACTACCAGTTGGAGATCAGAGGAGAACGGCAGCCATAGGTAAGGAACAAAGGAGCTCACCCATGTCTCTGTCACTAATGGTGCCTTCCTTCCTTCTTCAGTAACTGTACTATATACTAAGCATGATGCTAGCATATACAAGTGTATAGCTGTTTATAATATATATATATATATATATAATACATATGTTCACAATTTAAGGAGTTAAGAGTACATATAAAATAGTACAATAAGCTATATAGAATTAGATTGTATATAGGAAAAAATTAAAAGCAGTTGTCTCTATAACAAGATCAATACAGTTAGTTTTGTTATAGGGGACAAAGTAAGGCTTTACAAATATATATGTATAAATATATATTTTTAAAAAATCTAAAATTGAAAAATGTGTTGGGAGTGCAGAGACGGAAAAGATGGACGAGGAATTGACACGAACAAAGACACCTTAGAAGTACGATTTTAATTGTCACTAATGCTACAAATATATAGCTGTGTTCTTCTGGCTTTTTTTTTTAATGAGACATATCCTATACAAATCACACCAATTGCTACTTTGGCTAATTATTTACAGGATATGAAGAAAGTGGGTGAGATAACTTTTTGTTCCTATTCGCTAGACACAAATCCTGTGTTGCAGAGGTCTGGAATACTCAGGAGACTCTGTGGTCTGTTGCACTAAAACTGGGTTACTTGACTTCATACAAATACCTTGAAGAGACCAAAGACAGATTTGCTGTGGTTGGCCTCACTGGGATGGATGAGCTTTGGCACTTTCCTCTGGGTCATGGCAGGCATCTGCTTCATGGGAGCAGGATTATCTCAGGTACATAGGTGCCGGGCTAGGTAAATTTGACCCTGACTTTGTAGCTTTGTGATTGGAAGATGCATTTCTCAGTAACTAAATTAGGATTGTAGTTTATTTCTTTGGTGGAAGAGTTTCAAAGGGTATTTTATGGGTTTAGAATACTTATGAAATCATCGATAATTTTATGATGTCACATATTGAAAGACAATTTTATGGTGTCGAAAACCATTATGTTGTGGTTGGTTCTGCACCAGGTTCTGCAGAACACATACCTACATACTGTGCCTGATATGCCTGGACAATGGACAGTTCTAAATTACTGTTTGCCAGAAGTCATGCTTCATTTGATTCTGTACATTCAGTGTACCGGAAGGTGCTTGGCACATAAGCACTTAAAAAATGGGACAAAGGTCATGTGTATTAGGTCATGTGAATTAGGATGGGATGAGGCAGATAAGTCCTGGTTATACCTTTATTGGACCTGCTAAGTAGTTTGGATTTAGAATTATTTGTAATAAAGGCCAATGGTTCATTTTATAAGCAGGTTAAGAAATACTTCTAAAATCATTTTTTTGCCTGAAAATAGAGACCTGTTTAGGAGACAATACTTGTGACCTCTGGAGTACCGAGTACTTGGAGTTAATGTTGGCAGAACTAAGTTTGTAGAACTTCTAGAATCTTAAACTGCTTCCATTGCTATTGGTTGATTACTTACCACGTTCAAGGCTCAGCCTGAGTTCTGTCAAGCTGCTGCTTATTTCTTATGGAAACTCTTTCAGTCAACGGCCTTTAAGATACTTCCCCACAATGGGGTTGAAGACTATATAGTCATAGTTACTGTCCTCTTGTGACTTAGCCAAGCCATTTTTAATATAAGACTTAGACTTTTTGAAATAGTATAACTATTGAAACATTTAGCATATATTTTTGTTTGATGTTGTTCGTGTTGGTTACAATTCTAATTTTTACTTATGTGTTTGCCTCTTCTTTTCACTGTACTATACTTGATATTTGCTCTTATTGTATATAGTTTTGTATTAGGCTTAGAAATCTTTTATTTAGACAAAAGAGGAAGGTGCTGTGGGAACTCCTTCTCCCAATAGTCTTTAAGATGCCATCCCACTTTAGGAGCGGTCTCATGTACCATAAAGGCAGACGAAAAGTGTGGGTGGCCCTCTTAGCTGCTGGATTCAAAGTGTAAAAATGCATGCCAGGCCTGGTAGTGCAGACCTGTAATCCCAGCTAAGAGGAGTCTGAGGCAGGAAGATGCCAAGCTCAAGGTCTGTTTGGCCAACTTAGTAAAACCCAGTGGTAGGGTCTAGCATATGCCATGCCCTTGGTTCAATCACCAGTACTGACTATGGGAGAAGGGAAAAAAGAACCAAACAACTTGAACTAATTCCCAAACTGTCCCGGCCCAGAAAATTTCCAAAGAAACTGTGAGGACTACAAAAGAGAAGAAA
The DNA here is from genome assembly GCF_018167655.1 of Microtus oregoni. NCBI lineage: Eukaryota > Metazoa > Chordata > Mammalia > Rodentia > Cricetidae > Microtus > Microtus oregoni. The sequence continues at coordinate 18,322,356 of NW_024543093.1, read as the reverse complement.
GGATGTTTTTGCTGGTGTTCTTTCAAGGGATTAATTTTTGCTTTATCTTAGAAAATAAATTCTCAAATTAAGACTAGTGTATAATTTTGATAAATAGACAATCATTTTTTCCCATTAAGTAAGCATTGTCAAACAGTGTCATATACAATCATGGCCTCTCTGGTTGGCTTTGTTGCCAGGTGCAGTTGAAATGCAGCCCTGCAGCGGGAGGACAGATTAGTGGGGGTTTGGGCAGAATTCCAGATGGCGTGACTATACAGGTACCACTGTCTCACTGATTTCTATTATAAACTAAGAGCCTTTCACTGCTGAAGATGAGGGGATAATATTAGTCAGGTATGTTTTAACAGCAAATATGATAGCCAATGATATAGAACGTTCAAAACGTGAATGAAACTCTAAGGTTCTCAGTGTACTTTGAACGAAGTGAAATTCTGTAAAGGCTATTGCAAGAGTTCAGAAGACGTGATCAAACTGCAGCAGATGGGTAAGCAGGTAGAAACAGCAACATGGGATGAAAGGAGGAAGGAGAAAAGCCAGGACTATGGACGTGTTCACGAGTGAGCAGTAGGTATGTGATAACTAAAGCTCAAGAGAGAGTGTTTGAGAATGCTTAGATCTGTCTTCAGAGCCTCATCATTCGTACTTGGCTAAATTTTATTTCCTTTACCAAAGAATATTTTTGTTTATCAATTTTATATTTCTGTTTTTGATTGGGCAGGAAGATTTAATGAAATGGGTCCAGGGAGGAAATTATTTTTCTTGATAGGAAGAACGCACATTTAAGGTGTCTCCATAGAAACCTAGTTGTATTCTGTTCTCCTAAAGCAACAGAAATTCCCTCATCAGACTGGGCTAATCTGGCAGGAAGAATGGACAGCTTCTTCAACTGGTTCAGGAGGGCAAAATCCTTGGTGTTTTTGATAGCGAATCCTCAGTTCTGATAGATTGATTCTCATAGAAAGTTTCTAAGATGTCACAAGTTACATATTATGACCCTAACATGCATGTTTCCATTAAAATAATCTTTTATGGATCATAAAAACTGTATCTAATTCTCCTTGCCAGCTTATAAGTTTATTTATTGGTGCCTGTTGTTCACAGAAGTACTCCCTAATATATTCACCTTGGTTATTTCCTTTGCTGAAATAAATCATTCAGGCCAGGTGGTGGTGGGACATGCTTTTAATCCCAGCACTCAGGAGGCAGAGGCAGGTGGATCTCAGTGAGTTTCAGGCCAGCCTGATCTACAGGGCAAAATAAATTGTTTATATTTGGCACGGCCCAGTGTCAGTATCAGTAAGATTCGGATGCTTAGCATAGCCATCCTCTTGTTGTCTATTCCTCTTATTCACTATGCATCCCTCAAAATAGGTATTAAGCCCCAAGCAGTGACTTCATTTCTTTTCTATCAATCTATATTGTGTTTGCACAGCTTGCATCCTTAATAACCTATTTGCACATATTTTAATAGTGGCTCATAATGTCTCTCTGGAAAACACAGACAGGATTACAAGAATGAACATACCACACATCGCACAGGCATTTTTAACTATTACTTTTCATGATAACTGTATAGTAAGCAAAGTGTTTTAAGTTGTTAAATGGAGAAAACTATTACATAAAATAACCAGTCATCTACAATAGAAATTGCATTTTAGGTGGCCCATTATGCTATCTTAAATTAGCCTAGAGAAAAGTTTCTAGGGGGTAGAGTTCTTCTGTAATTTAATTACAGAAGAAAGGAAGGAGTTTTCAGTGGTTAAAAGAATCTAACAAGATAATCTTGGGTTGGAAACTGGGCACAAGAAAACAGTTAAGCAATTTACCACTGCTAAATCCCAGAGCATTTGAAGGCAACTCATAAAGCAGCTGGAGACTCGCTACAAAGCCACACATAGGGAAGAAAAGCAATCACAGCAAAGGGCAGTCTGTGGACCAAATTCTCTCTGATAGGTAATATCCTGGGCTTCTTACCCCACTTTTCCAATGATATCATAACATTTCCAATTAGACAAGGGGGTGAGAATATTGCAGGGGCAACTGTGGAAACCCTGAGCATCGGAACAGAAGCCTTGGTGACTAAGATTCACCTACTAAACAATAATAGGAAGAAAGAATTTGGAGATCATTAAAAACAGTACAGGAAAAGCAATTTTTAAAAATGGGTTAGTACATTTCATTGGACTAGAGGAACAGGAAGGGAGATGTGGTGGATGGACTCAGGAAAGGGAAAGCAGAGGAGAGAAATAGGGGCAGTCATCTGTATATTTGTGTTTCTTTTTAATAGAGGACTGACACAAAAAAGGAGGCAAATTTAGAAACTAATGATATCAAAGAATTAATTTAACCAACTAACCAATATGAACAGACTGGAGAGTATTCAGAGTGGAGATAGGGGAACAACTGAGAAGTGGTGGTGCCGTACAAACGTCTAAGTGATAACCACGGCCTGTGGAAGTACTGGTAGAAGTCACTGCCTTCCATCTCATTCTTTAAACTTTACAACATAATTTCAGATGAGAGAAAATGATAGAGACTAATTTAAAAGACCAGCTCAAGAAAGGGAACTACTGGTTGCTCAGAAAAACAAGAAACTGCATTAATTTCTGTAAACCAAACATGCAAGTTGTAAGAATCAAAAGGACATGTGGTACTTTGAATGAGAATGGTCCTCTATAGGCTCCTATATTTAATGTCTGATCCCCAATTTGTGCAACTATTTAGGAAGGATTACGAGAAGCTGTGTCCCAGTCAGTGATAAAGTGATGACTGTGTTCTCTCTCTCTCTTTCGCTCTCTCCCCTCTTCTGTTTGCCCCTCTCTCTGTCTCATGGTGAGTGTCTCAACATGTAAACTCTTAGTTACTATTCCAGCATCATGCCTACCTTCATGTTGCTATACTACATGCCATGATGGTCATGAACCCAGCCTCTGAAACTGTAAGCAAGCTCCCAATAACATCTTTCTTTCTATAAGTAGCGAAGACCACTCTGTGTCTTCATAGCACTACAAAGATGACTAAAATAGCAACCTAAAGTGTTTGCTTCCAAGCTCAAGGGCCTGAATTCCATCTCCTGGACCCAAATAAACACTAGAGTCAACAGTGAGGGGCAAGTTGCTCTCTGATCTCCACATGTTTGCTATACACTCACACATATGCACACACACACACACACACACACACACACACACACACACACACCAAGCAATAAAAACAAACCTTAAACACAAAAACAACAAACCAAAAAAAAAAGAAGAAGAAAAGAAAAGAAAAGGAGGAAAAAACGTTCCCCTTGCGCTAACATTTTTCCATAAGCTCACATTTGACAGGGACATGTGTGGTAAGACTGGGCCACTAACAAACAAACAAATGTCTTTGGAGAGTTTTCCCATGCTTTACTTTTTAAATTTAGTTTGATACTCCCAAGAAGAAAGAAAAGAGAGGGCATTGCACCCATTAGCTTGGCTCTTCCTCAACACAATCTGGCACTAGCTAGCCTCATAGCCAATAGAAATTTGGGCACCAGTTCACATATCTTCCCCAGAGATAATTGTGTCCTTCATACCTCAGCAGCTTGGATGGCAAGACATTTTCAACACATGGTGAAAAGCCATTATTTCAGTCTTTTAAAATTATAGTTAAATTGGCTACATGTGTTCTAATTAATTTCTACAAGAACCAAGAAAACAAAACCATGTGAAATATTTATTGATTTTGATTTCAAGGGTTGAATTTAAATATTATGCAGCAACATGAAACTCTTACAAGTAAGTGCATCTTAACATTTCAGATAGAGCATAATTTCAATTCAGAAAAAGTTTGTGGGGGAATAATTGTGTTTTATCTTGTTTATATTAGTATTTACCCATTAATAATTATTGAATTATAAAAGATGTTTTTGGATTTAGTGTTAGAACAGGAGCATCCTGTAGTCATGTAACATGGATACAGACAGAGAAAGATGAAAAAGGTCAGGCATGAATCAATATTGACAAGTTATTTTGAGACTTTTAATATTTACTATAAATACAATGTTCTGAGTGCATACTAAAATGCTAATCAAAGGTATATTTGTAAATCAAAATCAATTAAGAGCTTGACTTCAAACTGCAGCTCTACCCCAGCAAAGTACAAAGCCGAACTACATAAGGCATACGTGTACAAGAGTTCACTAATGGAGTCCACAGCGCACTTTCATGCTCCCAAGGATTGCTGCTCGCTCATCCTCTCTTCCACCTTCCCTGGTTAGACAAAGGCACCTTTAATACCCACGGAAGGGATGAACCTTCATTTACACTGGCTTTCTCCCATAAAAAGGGAGGCCTCCAGTTAAGGCCTATAAAGTGATGCCTTTAAGAGATTTTTCTGAAAGTGGTAATACTGACAATATTATATGCTAGCTCTGATAAAATTTACATTTTGGAACACACAAAAATCAATCTTATTTCAGTGGTTTTGCTCATTGTTCTTAAGAAAATATTTTAACGGACCAAAGCCTTCAACATTACCAATTTGAATGTCTATAATGTAACACTTTGCAAATCACTTTATATTGTTTTGTCTTAAAAACACAATGACTTGTCCACTGCTTGTATGTGTATTATCTAAGTAATGTCAACTTATTCATATCCACAAAGCCTAATGTAAAACTGGGACATACTAGATGTTCAATAAACACTATGGGGCAGGCTAAAAAGTGATAGCAAGCCTTGTTTCCATAAGGCTTTATTTTATTAATTATCGTCATTATTATAAAGTCATATCCCATGAAATCATAAAGTTTATCTGAAAGTCACAAAAATATGAAATAACTAGAGAAGCATTCGTGATAAAATAAGGCTATGTGATAAAAAAGTGATTCATCCAACAGAAGTTTCACCACAAGCATGCTTAAAACAACCAAAGATTCTTCATCAAATATTTATAAATTAGCATCAATTAAAATACAGTCCACTTTAAAATAATTATTGTAAATTATCATGCTTTTTCTATGTTTTTAATAAGAGACTAGATGACATCTTCACAGCTATATGGACAGTACATTCCATCTATAAAGGGCTTTTTGACAAGTGGAAAGTTAAAGATTTACTTTTACTCTGTGAGTCAGTATTTTCAATATTTAATTAACTTATTTGTTCTTTAATGGTTCTTTACTCCAATCTTCACCAATCCTCTAACTTCTCATAAATCTTTACAATCAATAATCCACCTGACTTTGAACTCACATTGATGGTGTTTATATTAATATAACAGAAATCAGTCTATCAAAATTGGGACACCTGATTCAAAGTGAACTTTTCCCAAGTAGTTGTATTTTTTAAGTTCACAGTTAATCAAAATTTAAATGTAATTACATTTTCCAGTGAAATCAAACTTGATCACTCTGAAAAATGGGAAGATAAGTCATGCCAAATATTCAAATTTTCAATGAAATTATATGCCAATCAAACTTTTAGAGCCAGCTTAATTGAAACTATTATACATTTTTAGCAAGAATGGAGCATCTTTTAATGATGCAATCAACCTTCGTGTTTATTGCCTCTATCAATTAAAGTCAGAACAAGATTTTTAGATGAGATCTATACATAGTTTATATGCTACTGACTTGGAAAGTTCACATAAAACTTCCTGACAGAATAATGGGTAACCAAATTTTCTATGTCTTATGTAGATATGACATGTCCCCTGTTATACATGTCAGCTTAAATTTTTTTTCATAAACAAAACCACAGTATAGTAATATTATAAAATTTTACACCTTGCTTTACTTTTAACTTTCTGACCCCCCATCAAAAAAAAAAATAGAATTTATTTTGCAAAATCGGGATGAACGCAACAATTGTCCTAATAATCAGATAAAACAACTCTTGAATATTCTCAAACTTAATAATTAATATTAAGCATACTTGCCAAGCATGCTGGCTATAATCCCAGTTATGAGTAGGCAGAGGTATTAGATCAATTGAAGGGCAATCTGTCTCGAAAGCCAGGCCACCTCCCATGCTTCACACATCCAGAGAAAAGGAAAGCCTCGGAGATGTCTCCTTGCAAATTTATTCTATTTGATTTCCCCTTTTCTTGCTTTTCTACCTTCTTGATTTCCATTTTTCTCCTTACGTTTTCTTTTCTATTCTTTTCTGAGTACAGTTTTAAGAAGTAATTAGCGGTATAGCTCACTATTAAAACCAGCAAAATAAGAAGAATAAACTAAAACCCAACTTTGAGATCATTTAACTGCATGTGACTCATTTCCAGATGAATGACATTTAGCTCTAGCGGCTGGGCTTGCTGTGAAGACAATGAACAAGATGCGGGGAGAGGGGCTTTTGTTGTTGTTGTTGTTGGATTGAACTAAGACTTAGCCCTGGCTTTAGATAGTAGTGAGCATGGCTGAAATAACAGTAGTGGTGTTAGACCCTAAATTAACCTGTAAACCCCACCAGCCCAGGGACCAGGAAACTTCCTAAGATTCTGGAAGTTGTAGTTCTTTAAAGATAACACCTGCCCAAGGGCCAGTTAACTTTCTGTGATCCTGGGAGTTGTAGTTCTTGGAAAACAACAAGGAAGACTTATGGGAAGGTAGGATCACCTACAGGTTTTGTTCTTACCACTGCCAATACCTGCCTCGAGGCCACTCAGCTGGAAAGTTTCCAGGTGGTGGTTCTGACCAAATTCCATTTTGGCCAGTATTTAATATTTTAATAGAAGCTTACTTTAATTTGGTCAGAATGGTGAAATTGGTTTTTCTTTGGTGAATTTCAGGATTTACAGTGGAAACTGAGAACAATAATATCCATTCTTTAATTAAGGCCAGACTCCGTAGGCAAGGGAATTTTAAAGATTTCTAATCCTACACACACACACACACAGTAGAGATAAGCATTGAATCTAAAATAAATGACTTGGCAAGGCCTAAACGGGAGATCTGGTAGAAAAGAAAAGCAAACAAGCCCATGGGCAGCAGGACACATACTGGGGCAAACATGGAAAATATCATGGTTTTACTTTTAAGAAAGCTTAAGCTTACAGTTGGTCAGAACTGGAAAAAATGGTCAACACCGTAGACCAATCCAATTGTCCAAAAACCAAACAGTAGTAGTTTGAGTAATTCAATAACAGCCCCTACCACTTCAGGGCGATCATTGCAGTACCTTTCTCGGGATGGAAGTGTAATTGGCTACAGATCAATAAGTAATTTCTCTTAGAAGGACAAAGGTCTTGTTTTTCTTCTTTTTAATTTATATATATTTTTGAGTTGGAAAAGCTCTTAAATCAGAGCTGAGAAAATATATTTTGAAAGTTGACATTACTTAAAGCAGCAAGATTCCTGACTGCCCTGAGAAGTTTATCTCAACTGATCATTTATTTATGATGCTATAAAAATCAAAAATGCTTTCCATTTTGATTGTTAGGTATTTGCTGAAAGGCAACTGAAATTACTTTCCGAGGGTGGCCATCTTATGACAAGTGCATTCTGAGTGGAAATTTACAATGGGTCAATAATTGTTATGCTGAGGTGTTATTTTCTATTTACTTTTGCCCCCTAAGACTAACAGTGAATTCAGCTCTAGTGGTCAAGGTGAAATTTCAGCTGGCTTATTGGAAATGCTGGAAATCTAATATATGAATAAGATTAAGCAAAAATTAATAAAATCATTCCAAATTAAAACCTTGTCAATCTGTGATGATGTAGCATAGTGATTTGTTATTTTCCTAGCCATCTTAGGACTTATGCCTAAGGCCAACAAGGAAAATGTTGACCTTACTACAGGTCCTTTGAAGATTTACAACTTGGTAATGGCAGAACATAGACCAGGTAAGCATAAAAAAAATAAATTACATTTCCATTGTCAAGAGACTGAGACGATCGGCAATACTCAAGTATAAAACAGAAGCAGTAGAGAATGAAATGTCTGTGAAACTTCATGAAGAGGAGGACTCTAGCTAAATCAAGAATCCCTTCACTTTTTGTTAGCTGGTTCATTTTTAATGTTGCTGGGGATGGACCCCTGGGTCTTGCACATATGATACAAGCCCTGTACTGCTGACGTATGCCCCAGACCTAGATTTCTGAAGATGCCATATTTTCCTGTTTGTGATTCTGCAATACAGAAAAATACTAATATCTTTTAGCAGATAAAGCCTGTGCATTCTTTAACACAAGCAATACAGAAACCAAAGAAATGGAGAATTACAACTGCACTTGGTAATTCCTTAAAAGTAGGACTGCAAAAAAAAAAAAAAAAAGTGTCTGAACCTGAAAGTCTGGTATGGAAACTAAAAAGAAAGCATCTCTTTCATAAGCTATTGTTGACCATTTTCTGTGTGCTGGCTAAATTTGTATGTGCCGTTCAGCAGAGCTGAGACAAAAAAGGAACATTTCTCAGAACTTTCCCGACAGCTATCAAAGCTAGAGCAAAAAGCCCCAGAAACAATGATGTTTGCCATTTTCACAACCCCAACTGAAATTTTCACATCCTTAAAGTTTCCTTCTTCATTCCTCCCACACCATGTAACTTTAGACAATTTTTGCTCTGGCAAGAAAAGAGGTAAGACTACCGAATCCAGATCTTTGGATGCTACCAATACAGCAGGCCCTGCTTCCAGCCAGATGGTACAGTGCTACTGAGCAGTATCTTACTTTATTAACTTTGAAAATCTTCCTAGATCAAGAAATTCACTGCCAAATGTCTTTGCAAACAAAAAATTGACATGACTTCAGACTTAAAATAAAAATAACTTTCTTCCTATTGTGAAGTTCATGTTAATAACAGTAGCACTGAGGTTTAGTAGCTACATTCCGTATTCATATTTACTGTAACAATATACTTTGGGAAAAATTTAAGTGTGTATACCTATATAGATATACACATATAGATATACAAACATATATAGAAACACATACATACATGCAGATATGTATAAAGTTAATGGTGAAAAGCAAATTTTGAATCTTATTTAGAAAGTACTTACTATGTGCAGTTCAAGATAGTCACCCAAGCCTGAGGAACTGTCCACTCGCACCAACACTGCTTCCTTCTGAACAGTGCTAAATCCTATGGCCAGCCTGTCTGCTCGTGTGCTGGGCCGGTCATTAGGAGGCCACTTATACGTGATCTGTCCACCACCTTTGCTAAAGATATACGTTGTCCCAGCTGTAAAACAAAATACAAGTCCGTTAGTATCCATACACCAAATCTATGTTTCCCATGTCATGTATTAATGCAGCAATAACATGTTCACTTTATACATAAACTAAGGCAAGGAAAGGATAGATATCAATGAAACTTGCTCAAGACAGAGGACAGAGTTGTCTTAAAAGAAATGGAGTAGTCACTCAGGTTTAATGCACTCATTAAATCCACCAGCAGGTGTCCAGAACAAATAATAGGCTTCAGTTTTCTCCATTGAATTGGACAAGCATGGGATGTAATGGGCTTTCATTTCATCCTGCCAGTTTTTAAGAAATAGTTTAGTAGGAAACATTGACTGGAGGCTTGAGAAGGGAGCAGCAACATACATCAACTTGTTTTCAAAACAAGGACTGCATGCGGAAGTGACAGGGTCATACAGCACAGGGAAACAACCTGCAACAATAGACTTCAAATCAGACATTTATGGGTAAAGGGTCTCCGCACATGTGGCATGAGATAACTTATGTATCAACAGTTATTAACCCCAGAAGTCCCGTCAACAAATACATATAACACATGCTACCATGGAAGTCAGGTCTTAACGGGTAGCATCTGGTGGCTATGAAATAGCACAGCATCCTAGAGATTCCCCCATCTCCTTCACTTCCTCTAGGTGAACATTGCTCTTACAGCATGGAGAATAATATATCCTCTCAGTCATGGGTGTTAAGATTGTACTACAGGATGAAGATGGCGGGCATTATCAAGTTCACATAAAGAGAGTGTTTCAATGCACGGGAGTCCCATTTAACTGCTAGCATGTCTCTCATCGATCACAAGGAAGATTTGGAAGAGATAACAGAAGAAAAATATGTAAAAGAAAAGAAAGAGACAGAAAAGATGTCTTAGTGCACTTGTTGCTCTTGTGGAGAACCCAAGTTCTAGTCCTAGAACCCTCATGATGGCTCATAACAATCCATAACTCCAGCTCCTGGAAGACCAATGCTCTCTTCTGAATTCTGAAGGCACCAGACATATATGTAGCACTCATGCATACATGAAGGCCAAAAAAAAAATCCATAAAAAAACAAAAAAAAATCCAAGGAAGGAGAGAGAGAGAGAGAGAGAGAGAGAGAGAGAGAGAGAGAGAGAATCTGAATAAAGGTGAATCTGAAGGTATCTGCCTATGTTTCCAACTACTAGTGAAACTGAATAGAAAAAGAAATCACAAGTTCAAGGACTACCTGGACCACAGACTCAATTCACACCTCACACTTCACCTGGTCAACTTAGTAAGATCCAATCTTAGAAAAGTCTGAGGAGTTTCATGGTAGAGTTCTCACCCAGCAAATGCAAAGCAATATATTCAATCTCCAGTGAGACAGGAGAAAAGAGAAGAGAGGAGGAGGCAGGGAGGGAAGGGAAGGAGGGAAGAATGGAGGGAGGGCTAATGGGAAACAGTTATTAGGTGGGGTTTGAATGTGAAACATTTCCCATTGTCTCATGGATTTGAAAATTTGGTCCCCAGGGAGAAACACCATTTTGAAAGGTTGTGGAACCTTTAGAATGTATTTTTGCTAGAAGAAGTGAAGCTATGGTCTCTGAGGTTTCACAACCTACCTCCACTTCCTGTCAACCCTTGGTTTCCTGATCCAGCATAGGCAAATGTCAACAGCTGCCTCTGGCTTGGCATCCCCACCCTTGATGGACTATAAGGTCATACTGCAAGCATTCCTTAAGCTGATTGTGCTTTGTCATAGCGATGAGAGAAGTTACTAATACACCTTTTATATCTCTCTCCCCAGAAGTTCATGTTCACTAATATTTCTAAGCAAGCAGTTTGTAAGGCCTATTGTTCTGTTTTCAACTTGCTATTTGGTATTTTTTGAGATTATTAAGAATTTTTTAACTGTCTCAGTAAAGAATGTCAATAAAAATGGAATATTAGAAGAAGATGCTATAACATAATATAACCATAACTAGTGTAGACAATATTTATTTTCCCTTTTTAATTCACTTTGTTCTTGAATGTATATGAATATTATTTCACATGAAATAAGGAATGTTGCAAAATAGAGGTAAATTTCAGAATTAAATTATGAATTTTGATGTTCTCTTTCAGAATTATTCAATTGAAGCCAAGTTGCAAATAACACCAGCTTACACTTCCTGATGCAACATTTATATTTATTTATTTACTACTTATTTATGTGTTTATTTCATTGTTATTGTTTTATTTTGAGACAAGATTTTACTCAGGTTGGCTCCAAACTCTTGCCTCTACCTCCCAAGTGTTAGTATCATAGCATGAGCTATCATACCTGGCTAAAATAAACTTTTAAAAATCATTTTCATAACTGTTTTTTCATTCCTCCCATACAAACTGAAGTCTTTTTGTTATATTTGAAGAAGTTTAGTTATAACAATTAGCTTCTTTCCTAAAATCAAACATTTGGTTAAGTGGAAAGCTAGTTATAACCCAGCTTCTAGAATATGTGGCTTTAATTACAATACTGTTCTCTCTCTCTCTCTCTCTCTCTCTCTCTCTCTCTCTCTCTCTCTCCCTTCCTTTCTTTTCTTTTCTTTTTCTTTTTTTGTTTTATGGTTGTTTGCATGGCGAACACTCTCTTCCTGCCTACTCTCTTTTCTCAACTTTCCCCTCCTGAAGCATTTTCACTTTATTTCATCAAGGCTCATAGAATCCCCCAAATTTACTAAAACTCTCTGAAAAAGAAATCCAATCAGCAATCACAGGACTGTTTGATTATTGGTTGCTCCAGATCCTTGCTACACACACAATAATACAATTAACTTCTGAAAAGATTAGCTTCTAACTCACAAGTACATGAATAAAAGGTTCTTGTTTGAAGGCCTATAATTCTGTAAGCAACTTGAAATATTTGGGTCATTATGTTTCCATTAAATGTAACAGCAGTTTAATGCTTTATCCAGAGAAAGTTCCCAGGGTGTCAGATGAAAATTAAAACAATAATAAATGACAGCTTTTATTCTTCCTATAGGCATGTTAATATGTTATTGCTTAATTTAAATTTGTTGAGAATTTTTAACATATGGAACTTATTCTTTGAAATGAAAAACCTAGACCCAACGAGTCTAAGAATAACTCTAAAGTCACTAAATTGTGAAACATGCAATACAAAAAAACAATAACATAGGCCATTCAGTGGTGGCACATGCCTTTAATCCCAGTATTCAAGAGGCAAGGGCAGGCAGATCTCTGTAATTTGAGGCCAGCTTGGTCTACAGAGTGAGCTTCAGGACAGGCTCCAAAACTACACAGAGAAACCTTGTCTCACAAACAAAACAAAAACAAACAAACAAAACAATATAACATATAATTACAGATCATTCTCTTCCCAAATAATTGTAAAAGTATTCATGCTCACACAAATTACATGATGAAATCAAAGTACTACTGGGTTTTCAAAACCGAACTTTTTTTAAGAATAAAAAGCTTAGGCAAGATTGCGTTACATTAGAAAATACTTAAAGTATCTAAGGTACACTTGGGACAATGAACACGTTTACTCCATTTTTATGAACAGACTAGAAAGCAAAAGAGGGTAATTGGTCCTTCAATATGGAAAAAGAGTAAAAAAGAGTCAGGTACGTAAAATTGTTAGCTACTGGTCCCAGACACCTACCCAAAGTAAACAATCCCCTAATAATGAAGGTCTTACTTGGGTAGCTCTGTGTCATATTTAGGTTGGACAGAGTTATTAGCCTGTCATAAATGGGCAGTTGTATGTACTTTCAGAACTTTGAGTTGTAAAATCAACGGGAACTATTGAACATTAAGAAAATAAGTTGTTGGATTTCTTTAAATTTAGTGTTAGCTGTGAATGCCATGAAGAACCTCTCGGCTCATGCACTGGAATTCCCTCAAGAGGTACAGCAGAGAGAGTGCAGACACACAGCTCAAATGCCAGTCAGAAACTTGATCCTACAAATGAGACAAGTAATCCAGTGAGCCAGCTCCCGCAAGCTTCAGCTCTACCCCAAACAAGCACTATCTCAAAATAAGAATGATGTGTGCTTACTCAGTAAGAAGTTTCCATCAAACAAAACTACCAAGCAAACAAACAGGAGGGGAGCTACCATGATGTGTATGAAGTCAGGAGTCATTTATCCCAGATAATTCAAATAGCAATTATGCATTTCAATAAAGTCATAAAGAAACTTTGCCTTGCTATTAACTTAAAACATTTGTCTAATAAAAAGGATTTTCGAATAAATATTCTATATGTTCATTTGAACTGGCTGTCACAGAAACACTATGTTGTTGAAAGAAGCATGTGTTCACAAATGTAGCATACATACATTTTACAATTTGGCATTTATGAACATTTACTTCCGTGATGTAAGTGTGTTCCTCTGAAAGGCATAAAGTAATATTGTGGAGTGTAAATAGGTCTGTGAGTTATTCTTCTTTACAACCATGACATGCACTCAGGAAAGTCACCAAGAGCTACGTTGTCTAGGGTGTTAACTATGGACATCTCTACAATTTCAAGAACAGTAAGGCTTTTAATTAGAACTCAGAAAAGACTCATTGTACAATTTAGACATTTCAAACAGAGGGATGCATAAATGGTGTTCAATTGTACTTTATAAAGCCAAGACTACCCTATCAAGAGAATTCATTTGAGTAGTCATCTTGGTTTTCTCTGCATTATAAGGCAATGGATTCTAAAAACTAAAAACTATTTTGGGATGCAAAGGAGATGACGGTGAAACCTCAGTTAAGGGTTTCCTTAAAACTGTAACATAAACAATAAATACAAATTATATGTCTGTACATATACTATTATATGTGCACATAAACATATACTCTCAAGTTGAGGTTGGACACATGGTTGAATATTCAAGCCAGGAAATGCTCGTTTAGAATATCTATGCAGTAGCAGATCATTTGGCACTGTTTTGCAATATCCTCATGTGTTTTGAACATACCGAGGATTGAGCCTTGGATACGCTAGGCAAGGGCCTTCACACCACACTATATTCCCAGTTTTGTTTTCACGTTATATTGTGAGACAGAGTTAGACTAAGTTGCTCAGGCTGTCTTGTATTCACTCTGAAGACTACTCTGGCCTTGAACCCATGATCTTGTTGTCTTAGCCTCCTACCTAGCTAGAATTACTGACCTGTGCTACGAAGCTTAGAGCAACCAATTTGCTCTCAAAGGTACTTGTTATTTTCTTCTTGAACATGTCATTTAGATAATATCCCATCTAGGAATACTTATGTTCTACAGTTTGAACTGTGGCGTGAGACAAACTTTTTCCAAGCTCAAACTCAGAGTCAAGGAACTTTTTTGAGTGTCTTGGTCTTAACCATGACTGAGAATAAAAACAAATGATCTAGAACTGAAAACAAAATAAAGCAAAGTAATCATAAAACTCGCAACCCTGGGAACAACAAATGTTTATGTTTTCCTTTCTGAAACTAGGCTCTTTTAACCTGATGTCTCTGGCAAGTATTTCAGTGATCAATTTGTGTTATAGCTATAAGCAAAATGGATAGGAAGAGAAGAAATCACACCATTAGGTTATTTAAGAAAAAATATTACTTTTAAAAATATTAACTAAACTGTGCCATCTTCCAGCAAATTCTTAAAAATAAAGTCACCAGAAGCTTTTTTTTTGCATACAGTGATACCCTCCCATTTACTCAATTCAAACTTTAATTGTGAATGTTCTGAAAATTATGTTAAAAGAGAAATTGCCTAAGCAAAGCAGCCGAATCTGAGGTCATTTCAACCAATAAACCAGATATTCACTCATCCATTTACTCATTCACTTAGCAGATGGTTGAGAGCTGCCATGTAAGTGCTAGGAATTGTGACCGAGTTCTCTGCACGGGCAGCAAGTGCTCTTGCCCACTGAGATGTTTCTCCAGCTCTGAAAGACATTGTTTGACATAATGCAGAGATAGTAGCCCTAACATGCTTATGGTGACAGAGAACACAAAGGCAACAAAGCAGCATGCTGTGCTCTGACAGTGATAGACAAGGATGTACCATCTTTATGAAATCTCTGTCAACATTCAATCATTCTTGGAGTCATAGTTACACTGTATCACTTTCCATTTCAAATTTCAAATTCAGTAGTAAGAATACATCTTTATTGATTTGGCCCCTTCCATATAAATAATAAAAAATTAACATAAATCAATATCAGATTTGCCAACTTTTTCTCTAATTGTTAGTCCTTTCAAAAATTTCAATGATTAACCCATGACATATCATGTTAAGAAAAGACTCTTTGTTAGGGCAACTTTAAATATTCTATGTATAAAGCACCTTAAAGAATCCACTGACCTCTCAAAAGAACCTCAAATTCTTTTGGAAAAGGCATTATTTAACAAGGTTCTGGAAGAAGAAGCATGAATTTTAGGATCATATTTTCTTAAAAAAAAAAAACAGAAATGACACACAGAACCTTTTCAGATACAGGGAGTATATTCACTCAAATAAATGGTAAACCACATTTTGAAACGGAAGAAATCCGTGCTGTTTAAGAATATTGTCTTATCTCTGTCTCCTGCATTAAATCCCTAGGTAAACACACATTAAAGTCCGAGAGTTGGAGTCAAGACTATTCAAGGACAGTATTAAAAATGCTAGCATGAAATCATATTAAAAATTCTACAAAATGCAAATTTCCATTAACTGGGAGTCAGATAACTTCAAAAACAGGAAAACGTGATATTAATGTCCCAAGAAAGAGATTGTATCTAAAAGAATTTTGGTCATAGTTTATCTGTTTATCACAGAGATTTCCCGCCAGCTGCATAAGAAAGTAAACAAGTTCTCACTTTTTAAGCATTAATTTACACTCAGGAGAAAAAAAAATAACCATAGTAGGTACATTAGCAAAAGTAAAATATCTGTAACTCAGTTGGTTTATTTTCAGCTTATGCTCTGAAACAGCCTATGAAGATTACGAGGGGCATAAAGCTCAACCCTCTGTATGCAATACCATCTACTTTTGTAGGTTAATTACAAGAAGCAAAGAAAGGGGATGTTGAGCCACTTATTAAGACAAGCAAATGTCGGTATTTATAAAATGTAAAACTGAACCAACCGAACAACAACAACAAAACTCTTTAGCCCATGGAATTCAACAAAGGAAATGAATTTTGACAGTGACAGCTTTTTTTATTGTCTTCGTTTAACAGTTGCTCTTTGGAGACCTTTGCCTTCCACCATTGATGTGAAAATACAGGGGTACATGTGGCAGACTTTTAAAGTTAGAATGACTGGAACATTCTACTGACAATGAAGATCTGAAGCAAGTGAAAATCAAACACGTTTTTTTTTTTTGTATTAGGTCCTCGATATTCTATTTTTCTAGACTAAACTATAAGCTGGCTCCACTCCCACCTCAGATTGTTGAACTTTGGCTCTGAGCTCAGAAGACCCTCAGTTTGAAATACAGGTCTTTAAAATCTAGTCTTCAAGAAGCATCTGTGGACACAGTTGAGGAGGTCACCCAGAACGAGGGGCAGGTGAAGTAGGCTTCATACTTAAGTACTTGGATTTTCAGGCATTTGAAAATACAGAATTCATTTAAAATTAGCTATTGTATTTAAATTAAGTTTGGATACTATCTGTCTGTGATGTTATTTAAATTATGTTTTATGACTCTTATGGGAAAGAGGGGCCATTTTGAACCCAGTGTAGTAAGCTTACTGCCATCAATCAATAATTAGAATTAATTATTAAGGCATCAGTTCTCTTACTGAAATATTTCAAATCATTCATCAAAGATGACATGACTTTCTGTACCTTCTTTACAGTACAGAGGCCATCACCATATATGAGGTTTGCATAAATGCTTCTGAAGTGATGGCTTCAGTCAGATGTTTGACAATAGCACCACAAGCTACACTTAAACAAGAGAGCAGCATTTTTGGAACAGCAGGCAGTATAAAAGTGCTTTGTGAATATTAACATATTCTAGCAAATTAGTTTGCACTCATTATCATAAGCAATTACTTACTATTTAGATGCAGCTCACTTTAAATTGGCAAGCAAT
Organism: Microtus oregoni; assembly: GCF_018167655.1. NCBI lineage: Eukaryota > Metazoa > Chordata > Mammalia > Rodentia > Cricetidae > Microtus > Microtus oregoni. The sequence continues at coordinate 18,305,156 of NW_024543093.1, read as the reverse complement.
TTGCAAGAATTAAACCACGACACAGAAAGCTCTCTGAAAATCCAACAATATGCAGTGCCTTGTACCAAGTGCAGTTATTGATGAAACATATCTGGCATTAAGATAATAAGTGGGTGGTTCCATGGACTTTCAATGCAAGTTAGTTTGTATACCAACAAAAGAATTATTTTCTAGGAAGTTTTAATAAAGAGAGAGAACGTAAGAACATGGGAGCGTTTCACTCATTTGACTAAGTTCTGGTACTTTGATAATCCCTTACATACTGAACTTTTGGGGATTATGCTGTTTTCCCCTTATAAGAAGTTTCTACTATCTTGAATGCTCTCTTCATTTATTTCTGGAGCAGAGAGGGCCAGTGTTTGTGGCTATGCAGCACTTGCTTTAGTAAGAACACTCCGGGATTAGTAGGGCTACTGTCCTGGTTGAGCCTCAACTTCCCATTCTCCATGGCAAGCTGAAGGAGTTTCATGTGACATGGTGGTGACCAATGATACATGGACAGAAATTCTGGCCAATTCTCCCAGTTCAGGCCCTAAAGTGGCTGCCCACTGGCTTGATACTATTTACTCTTTTCTTCTCTCTGAGGTTCAGGGGAGGAGGCAACATTTTGGATATTCCAGCTCCCGAAACTATGACCATCAAAATAGACCCATTGTTAGAAAAACCACCATATATTTTGGATAGACCTGTATATTTCTGGGTCCCATTTTTTTTTTTTTTTTTTTTTTTTTTTTTTTTTTTTTTTTTTGGTTTTCCGAGACAGGGTTTCTCTGTGGTTTTGTAGCCTGTCCTGGAACTAGCTCTTGTAGACCAGGCTGGTCTCGAACTCACAGAGATCCGCCTGCATCTGCCTCCCAATTGCTGGAATTAAAGGCGTGTGCACCAATGCCCGGTCATCTGGGTCCCATTTTTATAGTAAAAGTGCTTACATAGCTTTTAAAACAAAACTACAAAACATCCCCCCTGGTGGCTTTATCTTCAATACAGGCAAACAAGTTTAATAGAAAAGCTGTAATTATCTCTTAGACTCAAAAAGAAATGGTATCTTCACCAATGAAATTATTTACTCATAATCACAAAGTAACTGAAAATTTCCTATCAAGACCCGTCCTTGGGACATTAGTAAAAATCTATTACTCTTTCAGGGTAAATGTCCTTTAGCCTCACAGAGGGCTGTCAAAGACTTTCCTCATTCCCTGAGTCCTTCTCCCTTTCAAACACAACTGTTACATATTTGCAAAACAAAGTACAATGTGTGGTTTAGGAATCCTAAGCCTAAAAAGATGAACTGGGCACAGAGCTGACAACAGAGAACCTATTTAGCAAGCTGCCAATTGTAAAGACATGAGACAAATCACCCAGCATCTTTTAAGTTCCAAAACTTGGGAAAGTCTTTTCCAAGTACTAAGAGACAGCTTTAAAAAAAAAAATAATCCTTATTGTATGGTCTGCTCTGTCCCATGAGACAAGCCATGACCACTCCCTCCTCCTCCCTCCCCATCCACTGTGGCAACCTGATCTTCAGTTTCCAGTCCGAGACCCTTCCCCCCACCCATTTCCCTCTCAAAGAGGCAGATTCTGTCTCTTCCTTCTCCCCACTTCTCCCCTTCCCCCTTTCTGTTTCTCTCTCTCTTTCTTTTTGTGCCTCTCTCTCTCTGCTCTTCTCCCCTTCTTCTCTTTCCCCTCCATAACCCACTAAATAAATATTTAACCTCACTCTGCATGGTGTGCCTATCTGTCTGTCTCTCACCCACCCTGGGACCAGCCACCTTCAGAGACCTGCAGCCTGATCTTGTGGCATGTCCATCCATCTGTCTCTCCTCATGGGACTGGCTGCCCATATCTCTCTTCCACCATGAAGCTCCCTACCTGCAACTCACTGCCACTCGTGGCCCACTGCAGCCATTTGGGGAACTGTGCCGTCCCTGCCTGGGACTGGCTGCTCTCAGGACCTGTTGCCTACTGCCTGACACCACTATGCTGAGGTCTCATGGCCCACTGCCTGCCGCAGCCACTTTGGGATCCACAGCATTTTTACTTTTATCATTATATTTATGCCATGGCTCAGATTTGAGGAAGCCTGTAGTATTTTACTTTAATCCATTACACTAATCATCAAGAAAGATCCCCTAGTCTCCCTGTAAGTAAACAACTGATTCTTGAGGCATTTTGTAAACATGAGGCCTAGTAGTTATGTAATACGGAACATGTTATCACCACCAACATTCTTTCATATTTTCCCACTGGCTTATCCTGAGGTTTCTTACTAGCTCTCCAGCATTTTCCTTCTGAGATGCTGAGTTCGTTTCTCTCTACAATTATTTTTCTTGCCTGTTTAGCTCATTGAATGAAAGTTACTTTTGATACTCATGACCCATTAATTATATTATTGCCTCAAAATAAGCCCCATTAAGGAAGTTAAATTTAGTACAGGAAGGTCTTTCCTAATCTGGACTTAATATTAACAAACAAACAAACAAAAAAAGTCTTACTTTACCAAAGAATGTAAAGTGACAACTGGGAGTTTAGTGGATTTTTGTTCAATGATATCTTCCAAAAAAATCAAAATGTTAAATAAAATTGGAACAGTCAACAAGAGAGAACAGCAAGAAATGTAACTCTCCATATTGCCTCAGCAGAGTTCTGCCCTGCTTTGATTTTGTTTATCTTTGAGGACAAGCCAGTTGTGGGTCAGAACTTTGTATTGTATGGGCTGGCTATGGCTGGTGGAATCTAAAGATGGCAGCCAGGTTGCCTGTTAAACAGTCTCTGACTACATTACGTTCCTATTTACAAGCTAAGTCACTCATCTCCAGTGTCCTAATCATGGCCTTAATTAAAAAAGAAAACAAATAGAGTAGGAGACAAATTCCCACTCATCCATTGTCAAATAAAACATGAACTGTTTCTCTATATCAGACTTTTACTCAGCCTAGAACCTCTCTTTGCCCTGTCTTGAGAAATTGGTGTGTTAATTAAAGTCCGGCTTCCCTGATTCTCAGTCATTGCTCAGCAGGTTCTCAGATCTGCCACTGTCTCTACAATTGGAGTGGCAAATGGCCTCAATCAGAGACAAGGAAAGTAGAGAGCAGTGATTTTATTGCAGGACGGTCTTCTCTTTCCATTTCTACCCAATAGTTATGAGTAAAGCACATCGTACACATGTTACATGTGGTTCACATTCTTCTGGTTTTAATTTAAAGAAAAGTTCTTTCTGTGTGGCTCAGGCTGGTCCCAAACTAAACCCCCTGCTGCCTCTTCCTTCAAGTACGTGGATTATAGACATGCATTACCTTGCCCAATATATTATTTGTTTTTCCAAATAATTGTCTTGACAATGAGGAAAATATTTTGTTATTCCTTGCTGGAGTTCTATAACATGCACTTCGCAGATAACAACATTGATGTGGTAAATAAAATACGTAACAGTCAAGAATATTTTGAAGATGATTTTATTTTCATTAGATGTTTTAGGATTGAGTATCTCTGCACTATACATACAACAAAAAAAAACATATTATTGGGAAATTGACTGAGTGTTGTGCCTCAAATTAAAAATTCTATGTCAACAACTGTTTTTCATTGTCTTGAAATGAAATATAATTTAGAAAACATGAATACAATGCTATAAATTAAAAATACTTAGAAAAGAGAGAAAAGAAGGTATTAAGCCAAACAAAACTTCCTTGGTTGACTTTTTTTTCCCCAGTATTAAATTTGGAAGAAACAAAAAGTTTTAATATTTTGTTTATATTCTCACATGCATCTTTGGAGCAAATTTTTGCATATATTTAAGTAATTATATACATTTATAAGCTTTCAAGCTTAGCATGCGTGTACTAAAAATTGATATGCAAACTAAGCTGTCTATGCATAAAATGTGTATAATAAAAGTATGTATATCAAGAAATAAAATATCACTTTCTCCTCTGAGAGAAGGGGAAATTTTGGAAAATCAATACCACAGTGGAAGCAGATAAGTAAAATAACCAGACAAATGGGGTAAAAGTCAAGGACTTGCCTTTTCTTTGAGGAATGTTCTGAAAGAACTCTTCTGGAATTCAAACTATTTCAAAACAAAACAAACAATATCTAAACCTGTGCTGGTAGCTTGTTTATTATTACGCAAAAAAGTATTTAAAATTATCAAGATTAAAGGGAACATTTAGAAATGGAGAGAAGTAAAGCACACTCTTACATTTCTTACCCCACAAAAATGCTTCCATTTTTTCCCAAATAATACCAAATTTGCAGATATTTTCAAGAGTTTTTATTTTTATGCCATTTATTCTTTGTAAGAAATACTTATTTTCATATTGCAGCCATGACTTTATCTATTTGAACCTCCATTTCTTCCTTGTGCTGTATTACAGCTTTGAAGGTCTAAATTCCTAAGTCTCTTCTACTGCAGTCAGAAATACCATCAGCCTCACTCTACTGTCATCCCTGAATAGCATACATGGAACGGACTTAGCTGGAGAAGACAGCTTCCACTGTAACATCATAGGGTACACACACATACATACACCTGTGCACACACACACGCAGACACACACATGCACGCCGCACTCACACACACCACAGAAACACAAGTATGCACACACACACACACACACACACACACAGACACACATGGTTTGAAGAGTTTTGTGCTCATAAAGAGCTAATAATATGCCAGAATAAGTGGATAGGAAAATAAACACAATAGCAATGTTCTGTCCTCATTTGTTACCAAGCAGTTACCAAGTTTAAAAGCATTACAAATTTCTGTTCATGCTCACTCCAAATAATAGTCAGCATGTCACAAAAGACTCATATTAAGAAGTATAATATTTATATTAAATCCAAATGAATCGAAGTCAGTTAATCTAAGTGGAGAAATGACATAATCAGTTCTGAATTTTTTGGCCAGATTATTATGACTTCTAGGCAGAAATGGGACAAAGAGAAGGAACTGAGGCAAGGAGACCCTTCAAAAGGTCAGAGTCAGTAAAAGAATAAATTATAATGACATAAACTAATAGACTTTAACAGTGAGAAAGGATCTAGGAAACACCATACTGAGTGAGGTAACCCAGACCCAGAAAGATAAATATAATATTTATTCACTCATAAGTGGTTTTTAGACATAGAGCAAAGAAAAACCAGACTACAGTCCACAACCCTGGAGAACCTAGACAACAAAGAGTATGGTAAGAGAAACATACTTAGATTTAATCTACATGGAAAGAAGAAAAAGACAAGATCTGAGTAAATTGGGAGTGTGGGGATTATGGGAGAATGATGGAGGAAGGTCATTGGTTAAATAAAAAGAAACTGCTTGGCCCTCATTGGTTAGAAGATAGGTGGGAGGAGTAAACAGAACAGAACGCTGGGAGGAAGAGGAAGTGAGCTCAGACTCCACAGCTCTCCTCTCGGGAGCAGACGCCTCAGAGAGATGCCATGCTCCCAGCTCCCAGGAAGACGCACGCGATGAAGCTCCGACCCAGGATGGACATAGGCTAGAATCTTCCCGGTAAGCGCACCTAGGGGTGCTACACAGATGACTAGAAATGGGCTAAATTAATATGTGAGAATTAGCTAGAAGAGGCTAGATAGAAATGGGCCAAGCAGTGATTAAATGAATACAGTTTGTGTGTTGTTATTTCAGGCATAAGCTAGCCAGGCAGCCCGGGTGCTGGGGACGCAGCCCCGCCGCACTTATTACTACAGGAGAAAGTGGGAGGGGAGGAAGGAGAAATAGGAGAGTGGGGGGAAACATGTAGCTCAATAAAAACTATTAAAAATAAAAATATAATATATAAAATAAAGATAAAATCAAGAAGAAAAATGTTAAATATGAAAAGGAGAGGAAAAAACAAAACAAACAAACAACAATAATAAAAAAAAACAGTGAGCATGGAAGGAAGCAATTTACTCATAATGGAAAGGAAAAGAAGCTAAAAGTTATACCTAGGTTTTCAGTTTGCTTGTTGGATATAAAACATCAGAAGCTTCAGAATTCAATAAAGCTTTGTTTGAATTTAACCACTTGAACCTCTGCAGGTCTATAATGCTTCATAAAGTGAAGAGGACCTGAAAGATGCTGCTTTGGTATTCTGCTGAGTAAGCAAGAATGCAAGTTAGATGCTATGTTCTAATGAAAATACTGTCAATGGTTTTTTCTTAAATAGTGTTGGCAAGGTCATAAGTCAGAATCACATCTACTTTGTATCATATCTCCTCTATAATGGTCCCCAAATGTAAGATTGGGCATTTAATATGACATTCCTATGACGCTTGAGTGAACTGGCCATATCAGTCAGGTGAATATTTGGTTTGCACTGTTCCCTTTCTTCCAGTAACTGAAGAGATTGTTTAATAGAACAGGATTTACTGTTTTGTATTGTCCTGCCTGTCTTTTGTTCTCTTGCTGTCTAGACGTCAGCCTGATGAATGAAGGCTTAGTTGATTGCATTTTTCTAGCTATCAAGACTTGTTTTAACTTCTTGCTGCATGCAGAACTCTTTGAATTGAGGTGTTGGCTATTCACAATACTTTATATGTAAGAATTAGGGCAAATGCAATGAGATTTGGGAGCTTCAGATGGGATCTCTTCTAAGAATGAAATTATCTGTATTTAACACTCAGTAGTGGGGATGAAAAGGACTATGGAATTTTTATGGTTGAAAAATATGGTCGATGTTTGATGAGCTCAAATGTCCGCAGCATAAACCATTCCAATCTGAAAACATTTTCTTGAAGAACTGTTGGATGAAGCTGCTAGTTAGTTCCTGGCTGCTCAGCACCAAAATCATAAAACAGAAACCATATTATTTAAATCATTGCTTGGCCCATTAGCTCTAGCTTCTTATTGGCTAACTCTTATATATTAACTTACTCCATCTCCATTAATCCACATGGTAGTGGCTTACTGGCAAAGTTTTGGCATGTCTGACTCTGGTGGCAGCTCCATGGTGGCGCCCTGACTCCGCCTCCATTCTCCCAGCATTAAGCTTATATTTCCCTGCCTAGCTAAGTTCTGTCCTGCTATAGGCTCAAAGCAGTTCATTAATCAATAAAAGCAACACACAGAAGGGCCTCCCATATCATTATAGTGATAGTTTTCCTTAGTTATGATAAAATATAAAGTAGATACAAATATTGTAACAGTAGTTCTTCCTTGATAACTGTTTTGTTATATTTTACTATGTTAAAGTTAAAACCTTCCTTTTTGTTTAAACGGAAAAGGGGAATGATGTGGGAGGTCCTTCTGTCTATGTGTTGCGTTTATTGGTTAATGAATAAAGAACTGGTTTGGCTTATAGCATGGGAGGAGGAAGGCAGAGTCAGAAAGAACCCATGGATCTGCCGCCTGAGACAGACGCTGGGAACTTTAGCTCGTAAGCCACAGCCATGTAGTGATATACAGAATAATAGAGATGTATTACTTTAGGATACGAGTTTAGCCAAAAATATGCTTAAGCTATTGGCCAAACAGTATTGCAAATAATATGGTATTCTGAGTGGTTATTTCGTGGCTGGGTGGCCAGGACTGCCAAGCGACCCATCCCCCTACAAAGTACAAGTCAATTGTAGAGCAGTTTTTTCTGAATTAAACATTAACTCCAGGAGGAAAGGAGTCATTCATGAGAATGCATAAGAAAACATCAGATCCTACTTATGTTTGAAAAGCAAAGCTCTGGAAGACCCAGAAAACTCTTTTTCAGCTTTATTAGAGAAAACAGCTTTATTAGGGAAGGAGATGCTGCAGTGAGCCTCAGAGAGGAGACCTCGTGGACAGGGTGACCTGTCTGCAATTTGTGCAGAGAGCTCCAGTGTCACCATGCTGGGCTGAGCTTTTTAACAAGGCAGTTGCTCTCCAGTCACCTCTGCTCTCATAGGAAACTCCTTACCCATACACCTTAGCAAAACCGGCAGAAGCCCACTGGTTCACCCGAGTTAAACTTTGGTGGAATTGTTACTTGAGTCCATCTAAGTTCTCCCCTGCTTCCTCCCCTCCCAGACAATTGTGTGTGTGTGTGTGTGTGTGTGTGTGTGTGTGTGTGTGAGAGAGAGAGAGAGAGAGAGAGAGAGAGAGAGAGAGAGAGAGAGAGAGAAAGAGATGCATCTTTCTAGGAAAAGCCCCTCAACAAAAAGCCTACGTAATAACCAATTTCTGATCAATTCTGATCAATTCTGATCTAGTGAGAACGCTCAGTCTAACTCTAGGACAGAGTGGATACGGTTACTAGTGGCAAGAATGATAACTACAGGCAAAATAGAAAAAAAATGTTGCTCTATCATCATCTGTGTCTAATACTTTGACAATGAAATGTAACATTATCTATCGTTGAGAGGGGCATTTGCAAATATCCTGGGACATATGAAGCCTGTGGGAGACAGGCTGGACATTTTACTCGATCTTTGTGATTAGAAGGCATTTGCTAGTTTCTCACATGTTGTAATATTAAATGTGAAACTCCATGGTGGTGACAATGGAACCATTACACTGCTAGACAGGTATTAGCTGTTTTAGAGGGACGTTCATAAAGGATCTCTCCCTCATGAACTTTGAACCCAAAGTGGAAGTGTCTGGGGATGGTTGACACCATGTAAGGCAGAGCTATTTCCTCTTGACCAAACAATGAAATCTGAACTCTTATCTCTAGCTTAGTGGAGATCTGACATTACGTGCTAGTTCCAGCTTGACCTGTCACTCACTAGGCCAGGAGTGATTCTGCACCACAAGAAATGTGATTCACTTGAAGTCATGCTAATAAGAGAGGGCCATGAATAGCTCGCCCCTGACTTAGATAGCTAATGGTTCCTGTCCGGTGCTGGCAGAGGGTCTATCATGCAGCACTTTGGACCCTGTGCTCTACGCCCTGCCTGGCTTTTCTGAGTATTAAATCAGAACATCACAACTTTTCCTTTTCTTTCTTTTCCCTCTTTTTCTTTGTGTTAGAAATAAGTTCGGGTTTCAAAGAAAAAGATCACCACTCTATTTAAATACCTCCAGGCAAAACTTCACCCCCGTCCTTGGGGTATCTTTCTCACAAAGCAGAAGAGTAAACCCATGCAAGCAGGAAGTGTACTTGGTTTTTATTGTAGCGTGGAAGACAAATGTGTCTTTACCCATTAGCTGGAGTCTGACTTCACAGCCTTTTTAGACTGACTCACTTTAAAATAATGAGTATATTGAAAATGAAGGGAAAGGGTTCAGTCACTATAAGCCAAGAATGTAGCAGGGCCTTTATATAAGCAGAAGTTTCAAAAAGAGGTATGTATAAGGAGGATTAAAACATTTGCATAGAAGTATAATAAAATAGGGAAGATAAAATATTTGAATTAATTGTCATAAGCACAATTTTACTGTGCTTGATTGAAAAGATTTATATTTAATGTTTATTTGAGAACTGGCTAAAGACCAGTCCTGTGTTGCTGTGTTACTAGACACTATGATTACTGATTCATTCTCTGAACATTCACCAAACACAAGCACACACACACAAACATACACACACACAAACATACACACACACAAACATACACACACACAAACATACACACACACACAAACATACACACACACAAACATACACACACACACAAACATACACACACATACACACACATACACACATACACACACATACACACACACAAACACACACACAAACATATACACACACATACACACACAAACATACACACACATACACACACACAAACATACACACATACACACACATACACACACACAAACATACACACACACATACACACACAAACATATACACACACATACACACACACAAACATATACACACACAAACATACACACACATGCACACACACATACACAAACATACACACACACAAACATACACACACACAAACATACACACACAAACATACACACACACATACACACACATACACACACAAACATACACACACACACACACACACACACAGTCTACTGTAGGACGCAGTCATGACAAGCTCAATAGAGGCTTAAGTCTCAGTAGTTTACTCTAAGTCAATTCCTGGTTCCAAGAACGACCACAAACTGAGACCACCCAGTCACTACCTAGAAACAGACCGCAAAAATAATTCCTAGTGTTCCAAACATTGTCGATAGAATCTCCTGCCTGCACACCCCCCACACTGCTTTTTACCAGGACACCCCTAAACAAATGTCAGACAATCAGGGGTCTTGACCTTAGATATCACTCACCCCAACCTCTGTTACTAAAATATCCCACACCAACTGAACTCGGGGCTCTCCAATCATGCCAATATATGGACACTCGAAGAGTCCAAGTTGGAACTTAATTAAGAATAATGGTTCTTTGTGTTTACATACAAGATTCAGTCTCATAGTTGGTTTTGTGAGAACTCTGTGATCTGGCCATAATCTGCCATTCAGCTGTTCCTCAACATTCAGTATAAAAGGTGTGACTTTTTTTGTTTCTTTTTTCCATCACCCTTATCTATGGAGTGGAACTGCCAAGATGTATTGCCTGCTTACTGTTTCTCCAAAACTCTAATAAAATTATCACTGAGTTTCCTTCTGAGTCATTTTTAAAATGATTTTATTAGCAAGACTACCACACACAGAAAGGGACTCCTAATTTCACCGGTAATATAAGGTACCTAATGTGAGATTTGCTAAATTACCCTGGGAACAGGAACACCTATAAGTGTTAATTCATATAAACAACACGGCATCCCTTTGCAAGACACAGAAAACCATCAACATCGGTCTGAAAAGTTTCCATTCATGTTGGACACATGACTTTTTTAGTAGGGAAATCAAGACACAGAAATGAGCACTCAAGAAACTACTCCCTACCATGCATGACACCTAAAGTAAAAGAAGGTCAAGGTTTTATGGGATATATGTTTGGTTATCTATCTATCTATCTATCTATCTATCTATCTATCTTCTATCTATCTATCTTCTATCTATCATCTATCTATCTATCTATCTTCTATCTATCATCTATCTATCTATCTATCTATCTATCTATCTATCTATCTACCATCTATTACCTATTTATCTATTTGTTGCTTTTTGGGAAGAAGCACATTTTCAATAAGATCAGTCAAATATAATTTAGCTAAATAAAGTTTTCCAAAAAAGAAAATACCCTTGCAGCACTAATCCAGGATGTAAGAGGAACCAAAGGACAGCTGTTGAAGCCACATAGTTGAAGATCAGATTGCAGCAAGACACAATTATAAAAAACCAAGACACTCGAAATCCTCATTCCCCTCTCCTATTGCTCTCTGGTCCCTCCACCGATTCCATTTTCAGCAAATTAAACTGGGGACCTGTGAGAGCCAAAGTTACATTTACAGTCTTAATTACTGTGCCTAAGAGATCCATGAAACAAAAATCTCTCTAAGCTGCAAGCCCCTTGCCCAAGGACATACAGTTCCTGAAATCCTGGAGGCTGCTGTTTATGGGAGATAACAAGCCATGTGGCTTCGCTCCCCTAAACAAGTTTATTTGACCCATCTACACCAGAAGTGCTTGATCACATGTGGGCAGGTAGGAAACATATCAGGATGTACGCTTGTCCCTGATTGGACCTGATAGCAAAGCTGATGAATTATAAGTTTTGCCTTCCCAAGTCCCTTGCAAAACTTGATTCGGGGCCATTTCCTGGGAACCTAGCTATCTATAGACCTGGCCTGAGCCCATCCATCTGACCAGTATTTAATTAAAGCTTGCTTCAAATTTGGCCTTAAACTGTGGTAGTGGTTTTATTCTCGACCAGTGGGATGAACATACCCAAGTGGGATCATATGCTTAAAAAATTTTCTATCACACTTGTCTTTTCCATTGAAAAGAGAATGAACTCTCAAAGAGATATAATTGAGTCTTTGCAGTGGTCCCGCTCCCAAACCCAGTTGATTTCAGACAAGGTAGAGATCACCAGGCAGTCTAATTCAACTGCTAGCTCTTTTCTTCTAAATTATCAAGCTTTAATCATTGAAATCCTAGAAACTACCCATATTGTGAAGACCCCAAAATGTAGACATTCCTCAGATAGGAAGAGATGTTACATATACATTGCCATAAGCCAATTGAGCCCTGACCAGCAAGACACAATTATAAAAACCATCTCAAAAAATGTTGAATGATTTTTCTCAGGCTTTGTTTACCAAATTTATGCGATGAGGTAAGTCCCCAAGGTAAGCCCAAAGAAGTCCATTTTTCTAGTAGTTGAATTGAAAGGTTACAAACGAAAGGTTCCCCTGAGTCCTTTGAAAGCCACAAGGTTACCTTCTAGCCAAAGAACCGTGAAGCCAGCATAGAATAGTGTCAGCTAAAGACAGGGGTAACACACTGAAGTACAAATATCTCTCCACATGTATGGTCCATGACATAAAAGTACTGATGAAATAGTAAACCTCAGGTGATTTCCCAAGGTGATTCAGATGTAAAATATTAAGGCAAACGAAAATCATACAGCAAATTGTCCCGATACAAGTTTCTTTAATTTAAAAAAATGTTCGCATTATAAATTATGTACAAATACAAGATTTTGTTTTGCTTTAATTGAACACTGTACCTCTCTCAGAAGAGCCCTGTCCGTGCTCTGAGTGCATCCATACATTTGACTTGCTTTTCTTTTGGAGTAGAAACACAATCGCAACTGAACACAATTACAAAGCCATCGCCCCACATGAAAGCACTAAAGCTTGATCAGGGAAATGTGGAACTTGTCCTAATTCATTGCTCTGTGATTTTGCCAAAGTTGTTAAAACTCTCCAATAATCCTCATTTTCAGCTCCTGAAATACTGTTGTTGCTGTTCCAGGAAATCGCTCTGCTCATTTGCAACTCTATTCTCTGAGTTAAAATATCACCCCACTAAAACTGGTGCTAAGCTTGAACTTGAGCCCAGAGTTACACTGAGCATGAAGCAGGGAGTTATATTTCCTCGTGAGGCACTGGAGCTGAAACATGCTGTGACTGCTTTGGCTGGATGTGTTTTTCTTTCTTATTTGATTTTACATAATAATTGTATAAAACATTTTCTATATGTTATGGTTCTGAAATGATGTGGTAGGAGTTTTCTATACTTATAATGTACTAAGACATAAATTGAGAAAGAATTATAATGTATTGGTTGATAATCAGAGCAGTTAACGCTCCTTAATTCCTGGAATCATATATGTTACATGGCAGCTTTAACAGCTCCACCCAAGACCAAAACAATACAGAATGCCTTGGAATGATGCTTTAAAGTGAGAGGTGGATTTATTCAGACCTAGTCATGTAATTACAGAGGTCTTCCTAGTCGAAAATCTATAATTACTGTAGTTACACTGAAAGAGGTTGGGTTAAATGTTATTAAGCAAAAACCACCCTGGCTGATTTGTTTTGAGAATACACGTTAAGATAATTCCTACTTAGAAGAACAGACTTATTCCAAGCTAGAATTATTTTGAACCTTAGTAGGTTCTATTGTCACAAATATGACTCACATCCCGAAAAGGATTCATTACCCTATTCTAGCAGTCAAATTAAGTCATGAAAATAGGAGGAACAGTCAAAGAAATAATATGCTCTGCAGATGTAACTGGAGGTATCATATTCTCTGCTTTTCTAGATGAAAAGGTTAGGTAACAATACAGTGCTCTACAGCTTATTGAATCTTATTTCCAAATAATCATGCACAGCTTTAACAAGGCCACAGCTATGGCTTTGTTCCCACATTTGTAGGTGCTGAACAAAATATTTTTAATATTTTTGTAAATACCAAGTTGCATCATCCACACTGCTTATTTGTCCATTAATAGCTTCTTCTTAATATCATTGTGACACTCCAAATTAAGATGGAAAACCATTATTTTATGAGTTACACTATACATATTAAGTGAATTTTATCATATTGCCTTTTATTTTAAGCACTGCTTGGGGTCTCACCGTCTTGGAGAGAACGTTTCCAGTAAAGAGAAAACCACACACAGCAGATGATCTGTCCAAGTTAAAAAGAAGAATACTTATATCCTCAGTGATTTGTTTATCAGGTCTAAACCTTGTCCTTCTGTAATTTCACACACTGTCCCATAATCAAAAATGAAAAATAATGTGCTTACTAGAAGATGACAGCACATTCACAATTACAAATAGGCATGATTAGGGTGGTTCACTACCACTCAACTTTTTGAGGAGTCCACATGAAAAACAAACCACTGTATACTGGTTATTACGAGGTTTTCAAATATACTGACAATACTGATTGTAACCATTAATGTGTCAAGCATAACAGACTCAATTATAGTTTGCAACTAATTAATTACTTATTTCAGAAATTGTGAAAAGTATAAAAATACTTAAAACAGGGATTTTAGGCTGAGAAGGAGCGTTCAATCATTTTGATGATAGAGAGTGAAATCAAAGACATATAAAATGGGGAATAAAGGGAAGGAAGAAAGCAGTTGTACTACACTGAGTATTTGGAGCCTTCTAGACTCCTCCAAGTTGTGTGAGCTGCAGCCTTTATACCCAGTACAGAAATGTCTGTTGGCTAATGGTGACTGACTAATTCCCAGTGTCAGTACAGTTGAGTATCACTTTATTGATTGATGATTTGTCTTGGGATCCGATAGATTAGGCTTAATCTAGGTTGCTCTTTGGTTTGGAGACCATTTATCAAGTGGCATTATATGTAATCAATGGATTGCTATTACTTTCATCTTTTGCAAATTCAAGATCATGTAGGACTTTAAGATTTAATGACCTCCTCTGTGAAATATTCACCTTGCCATATTTCTTCTAATGCATCACAGTAGCTGATGTGGAAAGCAGTCACTGTGTGAAAGAGTGGAATGACCGTGCTAACTGAGCATTGGTCAGTTAAGGATAGTATAGTAACATACATGCTCTCAAATTAGTTTTCCCATAAGGATATGATTATATTTTTCTATGAAAGAGAGGAGATGAAAACACTTCCTAAAAATCATAAGAGAAAAAGAAAATCAGCACCACTAGAATACACACACCAACAAACTCATACAGAGAAATAGAATAGTTGTCATTGTTGGCTAGATATTATATCTCTATAGATACAGGAACATTTTACATCCAAGGAAACTGGCCACTCTATCCTTCAATGATTTAAAAAAGAAAAACATGCTTCAAAGCAAGACCCACAAACAGACTAACTGCCAAGCAATCATTTCAAAAAGATAATTTATGATTAGAAATGTGAGAATACAAGGAAGAAATATTAAGTATTACCGCCAACAGTAGTATGTACCTAAAAGCACACTAAAACACCACCAAAAATAATTAATAAAACCATTAATGAGAAGAGAATTTATGTGCTCAAGTATAACTTCTGGGAGTGTACAATTAAGTGGAGAATCAACCTTACAGGTTAAAATTCAGATTTGGTATCAGATTTTCAGTATACTGTGCCTAAGGCTGAAAAAACACTGGATCTATTTTTGTAACATTGACTTCTAGAATACAGAATTGAGAGACTCTGGCAGAACATGAGAGGAAACTCATAGATCATTCTCATATCTAGACCACACATCTTTTTCTTTGGAACAATACTATTAAGAGCACAGCAAATTATTTGATTGTTTTTAAAATTTATTTAAGATGCTTGATATTCCAGGAAATTAAGAAAATGACAAATAGTAAAATTAAAAGAAAATATAATAAATAATGTGAATCATACTAAGCAAATTATTATCTATATTACTTATAAGATAGATGTATTGTGTTAGAGAAAACTAAATTTCAAGATTAACGTTGTAGATAACCTTAAGAAGTCTTCTTTGCAAACTTACTCACGTCTACTTCAAAACAGTGAAATTTTTCTCTAAGTATATTTGATATGAATGGATTTAATATTATCATCTGTTTTAGAAGACCTCTTGTTTGTGTCAAGGGGCTCAGCCCTGAAATAACCACACAGAAACTATATTAATTAAATCACTGGTTGGCGTATTAGCTTCTTATTGGCTAGCTCTTACATCATAATTTAACCCATTTCTCTTAATTGTGTATTGCCATGTGACTGTGGCTTACCAGCAAGGTTCCATCTGGTGTCTGTTTCTGATGAGGCTGCATGGCTTCTCCCGACATCACCTCCTCTCTCTATATTTAGCTCTATAAGCCTGGCTATGTTCTGTAAGCCATTGGCAGAAGGGAGCTTATTTATTAACCAATAAAAGCAACACATATACAGAAGAATTTCCCACACCAATCATCCAAATAGTTTGGAACTCTTCCACTCCTGTCAAATTTGCCTAGGAAAGGCCAAGGCACCAATTCCAGATTTTTTTATACTGAAAATCATTTCTCTTTTTAGATGAAAAGAGTGGAGTGAGGAAAGAAAAGAGCAGAAAGCAAACGGTTCTTGGATCTGAGCTGCAAAGCTTTGAAACAAGTCACTCCATGCTGACACACATTCAGTCTAGAGATGAAAGGAGCAACTATTTTCTCTGTGCAATTAAACCTCTCTTTTTTGTACAAATGATTGCTAAGCATATTTAATCTACATTAATAATAATGTCTTTTTGAGGAAGAAGCTATTTATCTCTACCCAAGACCTTAATATTTTTAATTTTTTGAGTGAATTTAGAGGTATATAGTTTTTCTCTGCACCCCTCCCTTCCCCCCCCCCCCATTCTGTCCTCTCCCATGGTCCCCAGGCTCCAAATTTGCTCAGGAGATCTTGTCTTTTTCTATTTTCCATGTAGACTAGATCCATGTATGTCTCTCTAAAGGTCCTCATTGTTATCTAGGTTCTCTGGATTGTGAATTGTAGGCTGGTCGAAAATCTCTTTCAATGTGTTATAAGAACAGCATTTAGATACTCAGATTCAGAAATTTCCTAGAGAGTAGACTGACTCCACATGGTTGACCCCATTCAGTGAAAGTTGTGCTATGATTATACCATAAAACCATAAAGGTCTACGTAAAGTTTCTTGCATTACATCATAAACTACAAGTTTCATGACAGAGTATCAAATACTGTTTTAAAAGCATTTATTAAAATTTTACCCAATTGCAATAATCAAAGAAGGAAAATAGGAACGAAAAACTGTATATAGCACTTTTCTCCCAGCTCTGACTTATTTAATTTAAATAAGGACCACTGCCACTATTAAAATAGAAGCCAGACAGACATATTCTCACAGAAATCTGTATTTAAACATTAAGGTGTCGATGGAAGGTCCTAATAAAATGTGAAATAATTATCTACTTCCTAAAGGTTTTTTCCCCTTATAAAAACAAAGATCATTATTAGATGAAGATCAGAAAAGGCTACCTTCCCAGCCATTCTCCTCACCCCTCCCATTCACACACATGGAACATTTTACTCAAACAACTTGAAACTAGTATCCATATTTAGAAAGCATTCCTCTTGCTTGAAGGATGCCAATTCATATCTTTTCAAGTGCAGGAGAGGGCAAGTTAAACTCCGAAATAAATTGAAGTAGACATAGCAGTTTTGGTATCAATTTTAAGCCCAGGACTGATTTTACAAAACCACTCTACACGGACATGTTGGGGCAGTGTAATGGGTAGAAGATAGAAGCACACACTATGCTTAGCCCCACATAAATATAGATGAGACCAAGAATAGATCAGGGTTTCAGGCTGACAACACCTACAGTAAACAATAAATTATAGAGAAAACACCAAAGAGCTTGGTTTTGGAATGAATGTTCAAGTAGGATGGAGGGATAGGAACTAGGAATTTAGATATACTATACTAGTATATAGATATAACTAGTGTTGTTGACTGAGTTTTTCTGTCCTGCCAGGTCCCTGCAATCATTAAGTCCCAAAGAAATCACACAGAGTTCTACATTAGTTATAAACTGATTGGCCCATTAGCTCAGGCTTTTTATTAACTCTTATAATGTATATTAGCCCATTATTCTTGTCTATGTTAGCCACATGGCTCAGTACATTTTTCAGCAAGGCAGTTACATCTTGTTTCTTCTGTGGATGGGCCAGGACTGCCGAGGAATAGGCTTCCTTCTTCCCAGAATACTCCTGTTCTCATTGACCCGCCTCTACTTCCTCTCTGGTTGTCCCACCTATATTTCCTGCCTGGCTATCAGCATTAATTTAAAATATAATTGACAGAATACAAACCATTCTCCCACACCATAGTGTGACCTCTGACCCTGCCTACTCCCCCTCTTTTTGTCTTTCATACTATAGCTTTCCTTTACATGTCCTTCTCTGGCATTCAGAAACACACTGGGGAGGCTGGTTTCTAGCTGACATGGGGCATGTAAGAAAGCACCATGACAACTGTGCACACTTTATGATCATGTCTCCTAAAAGAACTCCCAGAGCAATGTTTGGTATAGGCCTACTGCTTTTGTGTGGTAGAGTCTCATGTGCTCTGTGAAACTGTAAACAAAAGAGAAGGAAAATCAGTTATTCTCAGTTTCACCAGGGGGAAAAGGAGTAGAACAGACAGGAGATGCAGTTTAAGCTTAAACAAACAAATTTTGCCTTGGTCTCTGCCTTTGGCCAGTAATGAATGACTTTCTTCTCTCTGCTTTTGCATTTGAAAGGACATGACATTTTTATTTTCATCAGGAATTACATGGTGCATCACTGGGTATGCACCCTGAAGAGAAACTGGAAAGAGTAGAAGTGCTACAGCTACATGTTTACTTCCCCAAACTTAGGAGAAGCACTCATGATATTAGCAGTGCAATGTAGAATGGACCATGAGATGCTCTGGTTGGTCCCAGAGCTGAAAGTAGGATATAACAAAATATAAGCATTTTACCCTTTTTTGAGGAAGACAAAAGCACTTGTGATTTTGTTGGCCAGCAAGGAGTTAGAGGAAATGCAAGAAAAGGTAATACTCTTGATTTGTGAAAGCCACATTAAGGGTAGGGCAAGTGAAGAGGAATTGTTGTGTAAAGCGTCATTGTGTAGGTGAGAACACAGGCTGCCAAGCTTCCTACCCAGAATTAGAGCTCTAGATCCTCATGGTGATGGGAGAGGATCAACTCCTCCAAGTTGTCCTCTGACCTCCATATATTCTCTGTGGCACATGTACACACACACACACACACAGACACACACACACACACACACCATAAACTAACAGGTGGGATAAAAATATAGGCTCAAAAGTATATATACACACACATATACATATACACATTTAAATGACAGAAATCCAGATGTAGAAGGGAAGGGATGAATACTATGACATCTGAGCTGGAATTTAAAAGTTGCACTGGTTTCAAATGAAAAACAAGAGGACAATTGTGACTGAAAATTGTATGGATCTATCCTTTTGTAAGCATCTCTCTCTGGTTTTAAAAGATACAAATACATCCTTCCTTACTCATATGGTCCTTAGGTTTAGCGTTCATCCTAACAGCAATCTAAAGACCATTGACTGAATTAACTAATCAGTGGGACTGTTTGTCCTTCCCTACCCTCCTAACTCCATCATTAAGAGGACACTTTACAGAATAACTAGGGAGTTCAGGGTATAACCTGTGGCTATGGAGTGTAACTGAGATTCAGACTCAACCCCTTCACTTAAGGTTCATTAGACTAGGTTCCAGGATCCCAAGGGGTGATTCCTTCTTACTCCAAATCCCTATGGCAAGCACCACTCAGACAATGTCTGTGGAATAACTTTGGTACTTCGGATGAAATATTGTCTCTCAGTTTCACGTCTTCCATTTGGTTTGTGTTGTTTTTGCCTCACCTGTCAATTAAACTCCAGAGTTTTTTTTTAACATAAGTGCTACGCTTAAGAGATTCTTTATCCAGGCAACTTGGTTTCTGGAAGATTCTAAACAGCATTTCTTACCACAGCATCAAGTCTGCTTTTATCTCCAAGTTGCCAGTGTTGTTGTATGTCTGTGTCCAAGAAATTGTTTTTAAAAGAGACACCACAAGCTGGGCAGTGGTGGCACACACCTTTAATCCCAGCACTCTGGAGGCAGAGGCAGGTGGATTTTTGTGAGTTTGAGGCCAGCCTGGTCTACGAGAGCTAGTTCCAGGACAGGCTCCAAAGCTACAGAGAAACCCTGTTTCAAAAATATCAAAGAGAGAGACCATAAGAGGTAAATAACTCCAAGCATGTTATTCAGGTTCTGATGGTCTTTTGATTATCAGGGCAAACTTGTTTAATTTAGTATATTTAACACTATAGATATGGAAAAGGCTAGTAGGACCTATCTCTAAGATCACAAGTAACACTGTGTAAGAAGCAAAGGAATCAATGTCTGTTGTGCATTCAAAATACTATAGGCAATTTTCTTTCAATGAATATAGAGATGCCAGTTGTGGTCATGTGGCCTCCCTGCACTTGAGCTCAGGAAACAATTGCTGCCTTCTATCCTGCCAGAACCAACCCAGGTGTGGAACACTCTAACCTCCTTTATTGTCTTTTTGCTGTATTATTGCAGCCAGCTATCAAGCAATATATTTGAATTTTTCTGAACAAAAGAAACATTGGCATGGCCGGCTTCCTCTAAATAACTTAATAATGAGGTGTTTGCAGCTGCTGTTCACCATGAATATCCCAAATCAACCTTTTGCTACTTGTAATTAATTTCAAATTATGGGAAAGAATGAACTTTCTATTTTACTCTTTCCTGCGGTTCCTGCTTTGGTATTTTGAAATTTCCCTGTTAACAGAAGTCCTTTAGTGTTCCGCAGGTTCCTGTTTCTCTTCATGCCTTCGGGTGCCTTACACCAATTTCTACACTCTGCTTCTGCTTCCCTTCCTCACCACAATCCCTCAGCCTCACACTTCCTCCTTCCCCATCTTAAACTCTGTGCATCACTTGTTCTCCTGAGTGAAATTCACTCCATCCTCCCTATGATGGCATCTGAAGACTACATTATCTGCCCAGGAAGGACAGAACTAGTGCTGCTTCACTTGATATCTAGCAGGACAAGGGTTCGGACCAGTTTTCCTTTCTCCTCTCTGTGGAGGGGCATCGTATTGTTTTCACTTGCTTTCTAGGAACCACATTAATCCTTCTTTTGAAAAAAGAATATTGACTCTGCTCATTATCACTAGCTTTCATTGAAAGAAGGACCACAAATTTAAAATGGAAGATAGGATACTACATATATATATATTTTTTTCTTTAAAATCTATTCCATTTTAAATACTTAGCATACTTAGTGATGCTTCCTAGAAAAAATAGAATACAGTTAAGATCTTAGTCTTAAATGGTTAGTGGCCTTTGAATTAAAAAAAATTATTTATTGAGTAATAATTAATAAATTAATACATTAAATTTACCATATGATAAATATTTTAAAGTTATGGTATAAATTCCACTTTCTACTCAATATTCTTCTAATTTAGCTACTACTTCTAGTGTGCCGAGCATGGCAGCCTAGCATGGTTTAGTAATGAAGGCAGATTTAGCAGGCAAAGGGTGGTTCGCTATTGGGCTGACATGCTTTCTGCTGAAGACAGTAGTCTTCATGCCAACATGGCAGGAGTCACTTAAGTGCTGCATATATTTTATTTTCATCTTGAAATGTTTCTCAATAATATTTATTGATTTAAAAAATTCATTCACATTAAATACAATATAGTATATATTCAAACTCTGGTCTTTGTATTTAAGGACATGTATGTACATTTAAAAAACTAAGTATACCTTTAAACAATAAAATATATTAAATTTGGACAATGGGATGATACATAATTTTAAGTTTCAGTGCAATTTTTTAGAGCTTCATCATACTTCTTATATTGTCATTAGTATATAGGCATATATTCATTTTATAGTCAGGAAAATACACTTTTGAAAACAGCAAGACATGTGTACTCGCCAAACATCTGCCGTTTTGTTAACCAAATGATATCCGAATTAATAAATCCGTTTCTAAACTGTACTAGTTTTAAAAATACACTAATGAATGTAAAATATAACTATTTTTCAATAAGGAGGACCATGTTTCTGCCATAGTTTAACACTGAGCCATGAGAAATAAGAAAGACCAAATTTAGGGAAACCCTTTTTTCCTAGAACCTTATCCTCACAAATTATATCCAGGCAGATTTCAAACGCCACTGCTGGGATATAGAAGCAGTACACATCAGAATAAATAAGTGCGATGAAAAGAACACTCAAGGGACTGCTCTACGGCTCTCTTTAGGCCTTGGGAGTCACGTTGTAGAGTCCGAGATATTTAGTGACTGGTAAAGAGGAATATGAGGAATATGAGTGTCCTCTTGACACTTTAATTTATATATCTTGAATTTTCCCTCCGAACAATCAAAGCTTTAGTGCAGAGAGGCATAGACACTGCAGATTCCTGTAGAAACATCTGGAAAATTAATTTACACTGGCAATTCCTTAAAACCCATTAGAAAATTAAATAATTCACATCAAGTGAAAGAGCGAAATAGCTATCTTGTGACACTGTGATTCAAGATGCACTAAATTCAGATTCAGGTTAAGAATACAGACACTCGGCTAGAGCAAGTTCCAGAGGCTAACCCCAGCCAGCCTTAGTTCCTACAAGGAAGGACATGCAACCTCACAGACTCATGGGATTGGGGTCGAGAACTGCAAGTAAGAATGGAATGTAGGAGAGTCATTGGCTTAGGAGCTGGGTCTGCATCAGCCAAAGCATAAGTTGGTTGCTTCTCATGAAGCAGAAGAGATTTAGCAATGTGGTGGGGAAAAAAGGAAGGAACAAAAACCTTTGTAACTGCATTTTGGTCACCTGCAGAGAGGTAAGTAAGAACTTGGCAGCAAAACGGCTGTGAGATTAGATCTGTAATGTCCTGTTCAATGTTGTCCATAGAGGTTGGACACTTAGACACAGGAAAAGATGAGCTGGTAATGACAGAGAGAGTTTTCAGGTGAAATTGTAGCTGAATTTATTTTGTTTATCATCGCTACGTAGAAAAGAGAGAGAGGGAGAGAGAGAGAGAGAGAGAGAGAGAGAGAGAGAGAGAGAGAGAGAGAGAAGTAAGTCAGTATTATCAAAGAGTGGCAAATGAAGATAAATCAGAGAACTTCTTCCCTAAATTTGTGGGAAAACCATGGCTAATTTTCTCTACTACATCAACTAAAACTTGGATTCACTACAATAAGAGTGTGAAGTGGATATAATGGAAATAAAAACAAAGCAGGTAGAACAGCTGAAATTGGATAGAAAAGGAATGTACAACAGAGGTAAAATCAACTTGAACAGTTAAATTTTCTTGTTTCAAAATTGGGATTAAATATAATTTAAGATCGCATCACCAAAGCTAAGGATCAAAATATGTAAACTTTAAAAGATAAAGAGATCACATGTTTTCCACCCTAAAGTTACACTCCTCCCCAAAATGGAACTGAGGTATATAAATAAGGCATAAAAACATTTTTCATAATCAAGTAGTGAAGACACATATTTCCACATGTATGTAAAGAAATCACAAATATCACAGTATAATGCAACAGGACAAGTCAGTGTAGCAGTTCCTCCCTCTTTAGGCTGAGCTAGAATTAGATATTCTTGAGGGAGAATCACATGGAAAATTACCCAGCTCCAGTCCAAGAACCTCAAGATGGGTCAAGATACCCCAGGTACCTGAGCGTATCTTAAACTGCTTGCTTTTGCAAATCTCCGCTGCAGAGTGAGATAGCAGAATGTGGTTTTTGTTTCGTTTTTGCCTTAAGATTCTAGCTCTATATGCGGGGAAACACTTGAGTCCCCAAATACCTGAGTATAGTCCCAGTTGTCTGGAATAAAGACTTCATTTGGCTCTAAACTGTGTCAGAATGGTCATCAATGGTGGGTTCCACTTTGTATATACAGAGGAAACCTTAAATAACCCCATTAATTAGAATATATGTAAGATGTGTAACCATTAAACACTTTTGCAACCATTAAAAAGTCCACTGTCGAGTTGCAAACTGGACAAAATATTTACAAAGGTACTTTAGCAATGAACAATTGAGAAGACCTCTCCATAAACCTATGAAGACTTCACCAAGACATGCCTTCAAACACAAAACACATTGACGTTTACTATCCTAAAGAAAGACCAATGAAAATAATATTGCTGTAGAGTTGGCAAATGCCAAACACTTGACAGGGAACCACTTTTTAATCTTTTCAAAGGAAAGAGTTTGGATACAAATACCCTGGAGGAGAACTTTGGCATTCTGTCAAGGTGGAAACTCCAGTGTTCTTTCTTGCAGTAATTACATTTCTAGGACTTTATCAAACAAATAAACTTAAACACATTTGCATAACAAGTCAGTTTAATGAGGTCAGGCCTGCCTCAGAATAACTCCCCAAGTGAGTCCAGCTAACCAGTTGTCCTTTGCCTTGGTTTCTCATCCTCTCTCCTCACCCAAACGTCATGTAAAATGCGGGGAGTTGAAAGACCCTACAAATAAGGTATTTTTAAATAGAAGCATGAATTTCATCCTAACGGCCCTCTATAATTGAGTTTGAGACAAGGTCTCACTTCGTGCCACAGCTCAGCCTGAAAACTCACTACGTAGTTCTGGCTGGCTTTGAGCTCAGACTTCTGGGTGTGGGAATGCAGCATCTGAGACAACATATCCAGTCCAACCCTTCATTAAATTTGCTAGAAATTGGATTTGTATAAGCTCATCTTATTTACTATAGATAAGCAAAAAATCTGAGTTCAGAATTACCCTAGAGCAGGGCGGTGGTGGCACACGCCTTTCACGCCTTTAATCCCAGCACTCGGGAGGCAGAGGCAGGCGGATTTCTGTGAGCTTGAGACTAGCCTGGTCTACAAGAGCTAGTTCCACAACAGGCTCCAAAACCACAGAGAAACCCTGTCTCGAAAAACCAAAAAAAAAAAAAAAAAAGAATTATCCGAGAGGTTGGGATGGAAATATTAACAAGATGGTATCTTTAGTATCTATATGTAGAACTCACCTCCTCATTAATAGCAGTTGATGTCAACATCTAAAGGAGATTGTTGAGACATATGAGAAGAAACAAAAAAGCAAATGGAAGGTAGCATATTCAAATTAAACACAACTTGCTAACATCAAGTTTATCTCAGATTTTCTGCTTCCATTTTCTCATCTGTAACATAGGCATGAGGTGTTATATTCTTAATCTTCAGATTTGCAAGTAAAACTAACAATCCACAATTGAATTCTTTATAAATATATAGTTAGCTGTCCATGTTTCTTTAACACAGCCTCTAATTCTACACTTGACTCTGCAGAAATGAAGCATGTCAATGTTCAAAATTAGATTTTTTTCTTCTTATGCTTTATTCAAGGTAAGTGTTGCATACATTTTACAATCGATGCCAAATTGCTTAGAAGACTTTGTATGTTCTGAATAACAAGGTATTGAACATGGCTTCTGCAAAAGAAGCTGAGCAACATAGAAACCAATTCTTTAAACCCGAAGAATATCATCACTCCATTTGTTCAGTTGCTTTGCTGATCCTAAATAATTGGAAATGAAGCGATTGACAGCAATGGTCTCTCTTATGGCAAACTATCTAATTTAGATGTCAGTGGGATCTAAGAAAATCACTTGAATGGAAACTAAGTGAGCAGCACAGAGTAAACCGAGTCTGCTTGGCCAAGTCTCTTGGTATTAGCCGGAGGTGTGATTATTGTAGCAAGAAGTCATAGCTTCTATGGATTTCTGTGGAAATCAACAAATATTTGCAGACTGTAACTTCAGCAAAGATTTAATTTGCCAAACAGTAGTGTTTCTTGCTTTATTCAGCATATAGACTGGATCTTTCTAAGAATATGGAAGAAATATTTATATTGTATATTAAAGGTAATGGTTGTTGAGAACTCTACTTTTTCAATATTCAGAACTTTGGACAAAGAAAACCAAAACAGCAACAACCAATGCCGTGCATGGCTCACATCTTCACTCACAGCAGCAATTTTATTATACAAATTAATTATCCTGCCATTGAATGCCTCCTTTTTCTTTTTCTTGTTTGTTGGTTTGGTTTCTTTTTTTGTATTTTGGGTTTTTGTTTGTTTGTTTGTTTGTTTTTGAAAGCAAGGTTTCTCTGTGTAGCCCTTGCTATCCTGGAACTCACTCTGTAAACCAGGCTGGCCTTGAACTCACAGAGATCTGCCTGCCTCTGCCTCCTGGGATTAAAGGCCTATACCACCACCTCCTGAACACTGAATTCCTTCTAATTCCTTTGCATTTCTAGGTACTGTTTCATCTTGGTGAAGTGTTCTCCTTAAGTGAGGGTATAAGTGGAGCCCTTATTTGTTCCAAACACAATCCTTGCAAACAGAAGAGCACTGCCTAATTCTAGCCTCTGGGAAATTTGGCAACCGATCATGGCTTGTATTAATACAATAGATTCTGATGTGTAGCAATAGTGTCAAAAGTCTTGTATGTGTCACTCAGTCATGTTTTCCATGATGGTAATATAGATTATATTAATGCTCACCACAGCCACATGGCGATACACAATTGGATTAAATTAGTATGTATGTTAGCCGATAAGAAGCTAGAGCTAATGGACCAAGCAGTGATTTAATTAATATATGTTTTCTGTGATTATTTTGGGGCTGAGAAGCCAGGAAAGAATCAGTGTGAAGACCATCTTTGTTTTGCATATCACTGCTAAAAAGAGATGTCAACAACTAAAATTTAACTATATTAAAGGTTATTCTCCTTGGAGTTTAGAACTAGACTAGCATAGCACAGGTACAATGACTCTAGCTTATAACTATGTGTCTGCAGACACAGATCTCAAAGGCACATTGATTATAGTTTTAGTTTTGGGGTGGTATATTTACTATTCTGTATTCAAGCACTAGTTAACTTATTTCACATTATTCAATAACATCTATCTTGATTAGAAATATTCATCACACTGTTTGGGGGAAAATATGATTTTCTGTCTGGCAAATAAATCCCTGGCACTATTAAAGAACTGCTCTTCTCTGAAATCATTAGCCATATGCACTGGAGTGTAGGTTAGACATATTGGCCATGGGTCATACGTCTTATAAAATTATCTCATTCTAAGACTTCTGGAAAAATGTTGTATATATTTTCATGGATGCTCTCTATAGGACTTCTTGTTTATTTGATGTGAAGCAGGTTATTGGAGCAAGCATAGCGACACTTATTCTTCCTTGGCAGAAAAAAAAAAACAATGCTACAAAAGCTTCAGAAACAAAAGCTGAATATGATGCCTTCCAGAGCCAAAATGCTTCTGTTCAGAACAGAAAGGGTAGGATAGCATCCATCAAGAACAGGGTACCATCAGCCAAGAGCAGGGTAGCATTCACCAAGAACAAAGGGGCATCCACCAACATCAGGGTAACATCCACCAAGAGCAGGGTGACATCCACCAAGATCAGGGAGGCATCCAACAAGATCAGGGAGGCATCCACCAAGGTCAGGGTGACATCCACCAAGAGCAGGGTGACATCCACCAAGAGCAGGGTGACATCCACCAAGAGCAGGGAGGCATCCACCAAGAGCAGTGTAGCATTCACCAAAAACAGGGTACCATCCACCAAGAGCAGAGTGCTATCCACCAAGAACAGGGTGACATTCACCAAGAAAACAGTGGCATTCACCAAGAGCAGAGTGGCATCCACCAAGAGCAGGGTGGCATTCACCAAGAACAAGTTTGAGACCAGCAGGCTCTTTTGGCGTTTTCAGGAGGACTGTGGTAAAAACAACTTAAAAAAAAAAATAAATCGATCACTGGCTGAAAGAAACACTAAAGGAGTTTAGAAGCAAACTTTTAATTACCAACAATATGCTCTCTTGAAATAATAATCCCCACAATTAAATCTAACATGCTTATGTAATTATGCTACATTTCACTTTCATACCAACTGGAAGTTCCCATGTTCTGATTTCAGAATAATATGTGTTAGAGTTCAAATAGTCTTCTGTCTGCAGCACCATTTGTCACAGGCTGTTTGTCAGCCAGCACATTCCTATTTTCTAGGAACCACTCTTTAAATCTCTGGCCTGCTCAAAAGCCCACAGTGTTGCTGCTCATACCTTATGCCCCAAATGTCGCATGGGTCACTTCTAAGATGATGTAACCATCTACAAAATTCCACTAAGGTACTGGAAAAACACTGTTGTGCTTTGAAAGAAAAAGGTCCCCAAAGGGAGTGCCACTACTAGGAGGTGTGGCCTTTTGGAGGAAGTCTGTCACTGAGGAGGTGGGCTTTGAGGTCTTATATGCTTAGCCACGCCCAGTGGGACAGATCAAATTCTGTTTCCTGGGAATCAAGACGTAAGTAATCTCAGCTTCTTTTTTAGCACTATATCTATCTGCATGCTGCTTTGTTTCTTACCATGATGACTGTACTAAAGCCCCAAACGCTGAGCCACCCAATTAAATGTTTTCCTTTATAAGAATTGCTGTGGTCATTGCATCTCTTCACAGAAATAAAAACCCTAACTAAGACAAACACACCCAATTTAAAAAGCTAAAAGTTCCAAAATACATCACTTCAATGTTTATCATGAAAATGATTAGCAGACATTGCAAAGTGCTTAAATTAATTAGACATAAAAATATTTTAAAATGGAGTACTAATTACCCGCATATTTTTGATTTTCTGCACCAAAGTTAATTTTTTGTTGTTGTTTTCCTCAAAATCACAAGGATCATGAAGATCATCTGGGTTTGGGAGTTATTAATAGGATACTGACTCATTAGTCCAAATATCCACATGAATAATACATGAAATATTGCTGATAAGCTTTATAAGTAAATCAAACTGAAATTGTGTTATGCTGTTTTATTAAAGACAGCCCTAAAGCTTTAAATAGTGCTTATTTATAAACTGCATTGAAAGATAAAATATTTGTTTTGTAGCTCTTATTGCTGACAAAGTGCCAAGAATCATTTTTAAATTAGTAGAGATAATAAAATATTAAGCGATCCATAAATCACCACAGAAAACAGAAAAGTTGAAGTGAACGTGGGCTTGAAAAGCATCATTACTTCAGAAATGTAAAGAAACAACGTGACAAGAATACTAAGCCAATTATTTGAATTTTAAATATTAATTTATGCTGGACTTTTCAGTTCAGGTTTCTCTTGCATTAAGAGAGAGCTAAGCTTACAAAGCATATATTAAAAGTCAATTATTCATTTTACAAAATGCATTGTTATATTCCAAAATTAGTTTTAAAGTTTGCTTTAATCAAGTAAGATCCTATCTAAAACTCAAGAGAATTTTTCTGAGGCTACCTTTAATCAGAAAAAAGCAGAGTACCTACAGAGACATGGGGTGTTAGACCTGGTACACCGATCTGGAAGCCCACTAGGCTGGAGTTGAAATGCCTTGTACTGAACTGTCCTTCAGGGAAAATATGATTTGGTTTGAAAGGTTTTATTGTTCTGACATGGATTTGTTTTTATTGCTGTTATTTAATACTGAAGATTTGCAACCCATTATAAAAAAGTATAGCATGCAGTTTTATGACAGGGCTATGGAGCTCATGTTATATGGTGGTCAAGGGAAGTTGCATCTTCAGTGTTTTGAATGAAATGTCCCTGAGTAACAGCAGTACAGCAAGATCTGGTTTTATGCCTAGTGGTTGGAACATGAGTGCAGCAGACAGCTCTGGTGAGAGGAAACCATGATCTGTTGGCTGGAACCCAAAACAGCTCTCCCACCTGCTATTAGGGATCAATCCATGTGAGCATCAAGGGGGAAAACACTCAGGAGTTACATTGTGCCTTGCTAACTCACATATGAATGATAAGTATTGTGATTATTAATAAGAATGTGTTCCTTGTTTATGTCCTACGGAAGTAAAGTGGTTTCTTTCAAAAGCTCAGAGTTTAAAGACAATAATATAGTTTTAATTAGCTCAGAAGTTCTGATAAGTGAGAATCATAGTTAAACATTGCAATTATCTTTAATTTATTAGTTTCTGTGCCCTATTTTAGATCTAAATTTTTACTGTAGTCTACAAATCTGTGTTCAAGCCATAAAGAAAAGCAATTGCTATTAGTGAAAAAAGATTGCCAAATTTTTAAAACTTCATCATCCTCAGAGTTTCAAACTCTGTTCACATGAAGCAAAGCATTTATTATTTTATGAAATTAATATAAATCAATCACATATTGAAAACAAGGATCTAACTTGTTACCTTAGACATGAGGCATTGGCATATTTAATCAAAATATTTCAGAACTATTACTTTTAATTTTATAACCTCCCTGTCTTGGACTCACATTATTGAAGTGTATATTTAGAGCTGAAGAGGTGGCTGGAAAAATAATTGGGCACATTGTTATTAAATGCTTGGCATGCCTTGCTAAGGATTTGGAAATCTACAGATCAGATGATGGAAATGCAAGACAGGGTTTTAACTTAAGAAGTGGGACATATATTTGGTTTTTGGTACCAAGGTGCAAGTGTGGAGGTCAGGGGTCAACTTGCAGGAGTGATCTTCCCCTCTGCCATGTGGATATCAAACATTGAACTCAGGGGGTCAGGTTTGGGGGCAAATATCTTCATCCACTGTGTCATCAGAGTGGCTCTTCTCCACTTTCTTGTAATTATTATTTTGCTTTTATTTGCTGTTTTCCTTTTTTGTGTTTTTTCCCTTTCATCATGTGACCACAGGGAAAGAAATCATGAAAACTCATCTTTTATTTTTAGAAACAGTTTTTAAAAGTTATAAGTAGGCATGGGTCTAATGAACCCAGGATTCTCAGTCCATGGCAGAGAAGGATCCCACAGCCTCTCAGTTCCTTAAAAGTGTATTTCTCCTGGTACTTGTGGCCTGTACAGTAGTGCTATGGTAGGTGTACCATCAACTTGACATCTTGGACCCAGATTTCTCATTGTCTACTAATTTCCCACCAAGCCAGCAGACCACCATTCCAATAATTCCCTTCTGTTGGTGCCCACTGATAGCCTTCACACAAGGCCAGGGTCTCCCATGTGTGAGTGCACAGTATCTTGAGTTACTCCTTGACAATAATGTGGAAACTCTAGGAAATGACTACTTTTCTTTTTTGCTATCTTCTTCTAATCCTTAGTGCTCCTCATATTTCGCATATGAATCAAATATGTAATAAAACTATGCTTTGTTTTGCATCATCTCTAGTACCAAGGAAAATGCCTAGCCTAGAACATATTGATGGTAGTAACACTTCTTGTTTTCTATCCTAACTTACCAACCAGTTCTACTCTCTTATCCACTTAATACAAGAAACTCTTGCACAAGTTCCAAAATGTGAAACAAACTGGGGCAACAAGCAGTTTCTGAATATTTCAAACTAAGAGATAAATACTTTTTAAAATTGCACTTTAAAAAAGGAAGCACATAGTAATGCAAAACCCCAGGATGCAAAATATCTTTTGGAAACAATATCATGAATTCCATTATGTGAAATAATTTTATAAATTTAGATTCATTTTGCTTGCATACTGTCTGCCTGGAACATTACTCAATGCTGGAACAATATTCAAAATATACATTTACATCCTTCTCTGACAATAAAATTTATGAAAAACAAAAATCAAAACAAAAACAAACAAAAAAAGAAACAACAAAAAAATCCCTCAAACTACCAATGCAGCTCACCCTCAGCACCTGGAGTTCCATTAGCCATTCTCTACAATAGTTTATTTGGAGGGACAAAGAAAGCTTGAAAAACAGCAGAGAATCATAGAATGAAATACTCTCATATTGGGACTATTTTGGAGAGTAACAGAAAACGTAACAGAAAAGGATAAAGAATATAAATAGAATTCAGAAAGTAAAGTATGAATATGCCACAAATATCATTCAACAGAGTCTAAACAAACAAAAGCAGAAAAGTCTCTGACATCTTGTGATTATCACCCAAAAACTGTGAAGAAAAGTCATTGCTGTGTAATTGGAAAATATTTAAAAGAGTTCCTATTATACACACACATGCATTCATGGTACTTTAGACATACTAAGATAAAATTAGAGTTTATAATTCAGTGCTCACTTGATAATGGAGACATTATTTTTAGTCTTAAAGAAATAGCACGTCCTTCATCTTTCTTTTAAATACAGGCAGATGTTCATTTCTGTGTTTGTTTCCATGATAATGATTGATGGATAAAACTTATGCTTATTTAAGTATTTCAAACGAGAAATATTCTACACATCAAATAATTTTGTTGTTACATCAACTCAATGATCTCAGGTCTAAGCTTTTCAACAAGTATATAAAAAAATAGTAAATACGACACAAGAAACTGCTAACTCAAATGTGGTCCTCCCTGAGCACCACTGTGTTTCCATCACATCAAATGTGGTCCTCCCTGAGCACCACTGTGTTTCCTTCACATATTCAACAGCATTCCTATAATTTTGTGAATTGGAAGTTAATGACACAGTACCTGCCTTTTCTTTCTATATTTTTCTTCTCCAAATTATACTATAACTATGCATATGCCTGTATGAATTTTGTTACGCCGTTAGTATTGAAAAGATTAGGAAATATCACAGTGAAAGGGACTGGGTTCTTTTATTATAGTCTTCCAAAATGGTACTCATGTTAGTTCACTGTAGATATGGTACAGTATTTGAAGAAATTCTCTTGATTTGACACTGCCCAATGCTCACATTGTCTAGATATTAGCAAATCTTATCTCCCTAAGATAGAAATCATAATGGAAGGAAGATCACTAAAAATAGCCTGTCTCTCAGTTCATGTCCTACCATCTGATTCTAGGATGCACTCTTCATCAGAGTATAAATGAATTATAACTAGAATCTCTGGTCTCTGTTTCTATATTTTATCATTTTCATAGCGTACCGCATGTTAGATAAAAACACATCTTAAATAAGTGAAAATAAGTGCTAGTTGCTGATAAAAGGACTCAATTTCCCATGTGTCCTGGTTTGCTTTATCCATTTAAGAAATAGTGTTCAAAAATTATTTATTCTGTATTATATTTTTCATTTGCTATCTTAGGAAGATTTCCAGATGATCATTCAGAGATGCATTAATTTATACAGAATTATAATTTAAATTTGTAATATAAGGTGCTTTTATGCTAGGAGATCATTGAACTTCTGGAGGGAAGGAATAGACACAACAAAGCAGATATCTGAAATAAAATTATATACTATTGGCAAACAACCTAAGTATATGTGATGCTTTAATCGACAGCCAAAACAAAAACCCACAGCAACCTTTTTCTCACGTTTGGTCAGCACAGAGTTATTTTGCACCACATTAATAGTTCTTTCTCAGCCACTCACTGAACCTATTTGCTAGAAGTTGAATTTTACAGTGAGGTCAAAGCTATGATTGTCAACTTGTACCATCTGGCTCCCTGGAGACATTTGACAATGTCTTGTGATGTTTTGATTTTCATAGATGGAAGAGAAGGACTACTGGCAACAAAGGTGTAGAGGCCAGGGATGTAGTTAAATATTCTGTGCTGTACCAGAATGTTCCCCAATAAATAATCCCATCCTAAGACGTCAGCAATGCCAAGACCAAGGCTCTCTAGAGAAATCCATGAGGAGAACTTAAGAGGGCATGACATATGAGGCTAAATACCTTTTAAGAAAGTGATTTGTTTTCTATAGTCAAAAGAAACAAATACCTGGATTATGAAGGTTTTACTAGAATAGAACTGAAAAGTCAGATGGAGACAGAAAGGGAAAAGCCATGGACAAGATACAGAAATGAAGTAAATAGAAAAGATTCAATGTAGAAAGATGAAATATTTAAGATGATTGCTGTTGACACAGTCATTATGTGATGTGGACATAAAGAAAACACAAAAAGAAACTGAACAGAGCCGGGCGGTGGTGGCACACGCCTTGAATCCCAGCACTTGGGAGGCAGAGGCAGGCAGATCTCTGTGAGTTCGAGACCAGCCTGGTCTACAAGAGCTAGTTCCAGGACAGGCTCCAAAACCGCAGAAAAACCCTGTCTCGAAAAACCAAAAAAAAAAAAAAAGAAAAAAAAAAAAAGAAACTGAACAGAAAGTTAGTTCAGCTTTGGAATTTTAGAACTAAAGATGATTAGTTATTTAAAAACTCCCTAAGCAAGTCTGGAGACTTGGTACTATAGTGGTTTTGTTTAATGTTAGTGAGACCCTGGGTTTGACCTCAGTCTTCAACACCATCATAATGAGTAATAAGATAAAACAAAAACATCACAAGATTAAGAGGGAGAAAACAAAAACAATGTACATCATCAAAAATTAGTCAACAAGTGGTTGTTTTTAAGGAGGTATTAATATCACTCAGATGTTCCTTGCCCCTCCTACAATGGAGACAAGACCTCTACATCTGGGCAGTTGTATGTCCCCTTTCATGGTGGAATTGCACTGTAGGATAATCGTTTGGTTTCTGGTAGTTATGCTGTTTCTACTTTACCAATTTTTATTTTCCAAAAAAAAAAATCCTGTTGGAGTTTCCTCTGAGTTCAAATTCCAGAAGAGCCTCAAGACTACTAGCTGAGATAATCAAGCCTCACAGAATATTCCAGTCAGGACATGACCATAATTCTAAATTATCTTTAGGTGCCCATAAAATTATCAGTGCCCCCAATCAGCAGGAAGTATCCTAGAAAACTATGCCTACATTCCCAAAAAGTGGATTATGAATATTTGCCTTTGCTTAAAATGTTGGTTACAAGTTGTTATAGATAATGGTCAGAAAAAAAGCTAAACAAAAGAGACTCAAATCAGGGTTCTTGTTTTGAAAAAGAGGGGGATAGTGCTGTGAGACAGTGGTCTTGTAGCTGTCACTTGTATTGTTTTCATAAAAAGCTGATTGACCAGGAGCCAGGCAGATAGTGTAGGTGGAACAACCAGGCATGAAGTAGAGGCAGATTTATGAGAACAGGAGAATTCTGGGAAGGGGAAAGACAGTCTGCAGTGGTAACCTAGACACAGAGGAAGCAAGAAGAGAATGCCTCACTGATAAAAGGTACCAAGCCACGTAGCTAACATAAACAAGAATTATGAGTTAATGTAGGATGTAATAGTTAATAAGAAGCCTGAGCTAATAGGCCATCCAGTTTACAATTAATGTAGGTCTCTTTGTGTTTCTTTGGGCCTAAATGACTTCAGAACCAGGCTGCACAGAAACCTATGTCTACAGGACTCTCTGTAAATGAGGCTGTCAAAGGAACCCCTTCTAGTGCTGCATTCTGTCTCAGGGCCTATTTTCCTGCAGCTGAGGTACTGTTACTGTTGCATGTAGATATAATGTGACCCCTTGATGCCAGTATATTTTTATTTCTAGAGGGTAGTAGAGAAAACTCCACAGTGCAATTATCCAGTGTATGTTTACTGTAGGAGGGAAAAAGTATTGCATTTTTCTCCAGGAAGTAAACAAACAATATTTAAGGCCTCTGAATTAAAGGAGAAAAAAATCTGATGTTAGAAAGCAATAGAGCATATGTTTTTCCATGCACACAAGCTAAACAAATTTAACAAACAATCCAGCTGTTTTATCTTGCATCCCAGATACATGCATGCGTTAAATCATTCCTCTTTTTCAAGTCCCACTGAAACCTGTGAATTTATGTTAACTAAAAAAGATTTTAGCATAAGATTAAATCTTTACCTTCTTGCTTGAAAACCTCCATTGCCTATGGTAAATCCTAGAAGGCCATGGGAAGATTCATAGGCATTTACCAAACAGGCCACACTTGGCTGCAGAGAGAGACTGAGAAGGCCAGGTGCTCCTCAGTTCCTTTGCAGCCCATAGACATATTCTGAGAGAAGCATTCATCATTGGACTGCCTCTGTCCTAGAAAATCAATTCCCCTATACATTACATGGGTTTCTGCCAGTACCAGCAAGGAGTAATTTAACCTGGCTAGAAGCCGACTGGATGTCTAAGAGATGAGTTTTCTGCTTCCTAAAACATACTGTTCTAATATTTCTCCCATAATGGAAAAGTGTCTAACAAAATCTAAACTGACTTTTATTTGAAAAGAGCAGGTGCTGTAGTGTGTCAAGGAACTTAAGTCACAGAACAATCAATTCTAGTGCTGTGTTTCATCCAAACAACAATGTCTGCAAAGACTTGGAATTTACAAGGCCTGTAGAACCTAGAGCAATCATTTCTCCAGTGGCAGTATGGGGTTCCCATACACAGCCTCACTGTGCTGTGGCTGGCTCGTCAAGTGCTAATGGCAATCTATAAGTGCTTCAAAACAAGATGGCAGATCCCTCACTCACAGAACAGCTCCTGGAAGCAGCCCCACCTGATCAGTCACACAGTTGGTTTTATCATTTGACTTGAGAGTCCTCCATGCTGATTTCTTCATTTTAATAAAAGACTAAAACCCTCTTTACTTAAGAAAGGGGCAGCCTAAGGGTTTAACTGCTGTTCAGAGACTGGAACTAGTATTTTATAACAGCAATGTCACTGTACTCTTACCCATCAGAAAAAAAGCTTTTCTTGTCTTTTGAGTAATAGGAAATTTAAAAAAATTGTGACATGTTTAATTGTGAATTTATTGTTAATTATGGTATTGACCTGATAGTGTTTGTAACTGCTTATAAGATGTTGAGTAAAGTTGGTGTTGATCTGATAGTGTTTTTAAATGCTTATAAAATGTTGAGAAATATTTGGATTTAATTGTGGATTTATTGTCGATTATGGCATTGATCTGATAAGGCTTGTAACTGCTTATAAGATGTGTTTGACACACCTTGTAAATGTTTGAATTTAATGCATATGTTAAAAATTTTAGATTTTGATACAATGTAAAAAAATGTAAGAGGTGCTCTAAACTAGCTAAAAAAAGATTTTTCAACTCAAGCTATCCTCTTCTCCTTTAAATAAGAGACTATCGTCTTTAGGAGCATGATTATTCATAAAACATGATTATTTCTCCTGATGAAAAAGTATGGCTCCAAGACACAGAGCCCAAAGGTATCTCTCTCCCTTAATCTTTTTTCTTCACAGAGATCAGCCATCAATGACAGGTTTGAAGTTTCTCCCCACCAGACGCCTAAGACAAGAGCTTTCATGAAATGGAATGCCTGTTCCAAGGACAAGCAAATTTGGGTAAAGGGAAAGTCTTTGCCTAAGGCAGACATGATCATCTGTCCTGTTGCAGAAGAACAGGTGTTATTAAATTTAATAAAAGACAGTGAATTGTAGGTCCATATTTCTATGTGGTATGGCGACCAGAATCCCAGGCCACAGTTTGCACCTTTCTTAGAGGAGCTGGTCACCTAGCTCTCCCCAGTGTCAGGATATGCTAATGCTGTTCTGCTTCTTCTTTGTAATATGGAGGATGCCTGGGATAGAGATGCTAATCTGGCCTACATGACAGAACAGGCATACAGAGCAGAAAGATTGAAAGACGTGACAGAGAGGGCATAGAAAGATGTGAACGTGACTAAAGTCATTCACCTGGTTAACTAGGAAACAGAATGCTAAGAAATTTACTCTCAGTTCACATTTTGGTATAAAGGCTATTTGGAGAATAAACATGAGAAATTTTCAGGATGTAAATTCAGGATTTCATGAGGAATCACTAAAAATCTCCCTCCTGATAAAGCGATGTGAGATGTGTCTTTATTCCCATGCTTCCCCTCTGGTCAGGAGAAATAATTTATGGTCCAGGATGGCACCAGACCACAACAAAAACTGAAGTTAAGAATCAGATCCCATTTCTTTTTATTTTTATTTTTGGAGAAGATTAATTTTATATGTTTGAAAAGAATTAGAGAGAAGTAAGAACAAAGAAAATACTTTACAGAGAATGGAAATTATCAAATTGCAACTGCAATATCCACAAATAAAGTCACATGGCAAAGTGATCGTACTTCTTTATTTATATGCTGGCTGTGGCAGTGTGTACACTATTCGATAGAGGTAAGCAATTGTGACAGAGATCTCGAATCAAACGTGTACTATTTGAGCCTTTGGAGATGGATTTTTGCCAGTTTCTGATTAAAAATGTCACTGGTTATTTTCACTCTTACATAGGTTACAAAATGTATTACTTTCAACTTAACAAGATTTGGATCATCCTTCTGAGCATTGGTCAAAAGTGATAAATTCCTTTGCTAAAGTTTATTGTCAGCACTAAATGTAGGTAAAGAAGGGCCCTATGACTACATTAGGCAATGTATGGCTAAGTGGTATTAGGAAAATTTTCTTTCTTGTAGTAAAGCATCTGCCAGTGCTCAGGCACTCTTGGAGGGCACATTTAATGCAGCCTCAGAACTTCTCTTTTGAAACCTTTTAAATCCTCTCCATGATGCCAAGTCTTGACCCATTAAACCTGAACTTGATTCATATTTTCACCTTAAGTCATTTAGAAGTAGTTAGGGGAAAGAAGAGAGAAATGCACTACTGGGAATAGAAGGTGACCTCAATAAATATTAGTGGAATGAATTCAGCTGGTTCAATACAAAGTGAGGCTAATGCAACCTAAAGGAATAAAACATGCTGAAGACACATCCATCCATTTTCTGTGTCCCTGTGAGTGCCTACACTAAGGAACTTTGTTTTTGCCCTTGGTTCTCACCCATTTCTTGCTTTGTTGAGGTACACATGGCTCTCCTCCATCTCTAAGACTATCATTTTCCTACATCGAAATCAACTGGATCCTGCTTGCCACCTGTTTGTTCACTGTAGACTTGTCTTGACACCTTTTCTCTGAACAATTCTGATTGACATGTCCAAACAACTTTATATACATACACATGCACATGCACACACACACACACACACACACACACACACACACCACGACTCATCTTTAATCCAGAGTTCCATCTATATTAACAGGACATTGTCAGATCTCTGTGAAGTAAGTAAATACATAGATTTCATGTGCCTCGTGTGCACGGCCTTAGGTCATGCTATGTTCTGTTAGAGTCTGCATAGCTGTATATAAAAAAGGCAGATGTAGCATTCAGGAC
This sequence comes from Microtus oregoni, assembly GCF_018167655.1. Classification (NCBI taxonomy): domain Eukaryota; kingdom Metazoa; phylum Chordata; class Mammalia; order Rodentia; family Cricetidae; genus Microtus; species Microtus oregoni. The sequence continues at coordinate 18,266,286 of NW_024543093.1, read as the reverse complement.
AGCAAGGACCTAGAAGCAACGTGAACAAGGAACTCTATCTGATGACATTCTGTGTACCAAAATGAAATAAAATTTCTTATGGGGTACCTAATATGGTATAAGACTTGGGAATTAATAACTCAGTAGGGAAAATTAGGGTTCTTTGATGGAATGGTACAGCTGCAGAAATCAGTACGGCAGGAAGTGCTGGGCATGGTGGTGCATGCCTCTAATCTCATAAATCAGGGGGTAGAGGCAGGCAAATATCTATTAATTTGAATCCAACCTGGTCTACTTTATGAGTTCCATGTTAACAAGGGTAGGTAATAAGAATCTATCCTGATAAGTCAAATATATCAGTAAGACAGAAAGAGTGACATCAGAGTGACGTCCTCCCTGATGTCAAATGACCAATGCAGTATGTTGGGTATGATATCTCAAGCAGTGTGAGCATGCTCCAGTTTTCTATGCTGGCTGACCGTGTCGTTAAAAGGAGGGGTTCCCACATTTTCTTCCATCTCCACTTCTTACATGTCTTTTGAGTGAACCCCAGCCAGTTCACATCTACAGGAATGAAACTGATTCTCTTTTCATTTAATAACTTGTCTCTAACGATAAGAGACTGTTGAGAGTAGCCACGGTGTCTTTGCAGACAGTATGTGTGATCCCAGGGGGTTTTCTAAAAGAAAGAAACTTATTTGGAATCTTTAATAAAGGTTTTTGAAATGAGTTTTTTGAATTAATATAGCCACTTCCATTTTGTGGACAGATGTACATTATAAAAGAATTTTAGTACAAACAGATTAATTTACAACATCACAGAGATAGATGAGATTACCTAAATTGCCATCCACATTCCTGTACAGAAAATATATGTTATTTCCAATATTTATTTTCTGGATAAGTCTCAGTGTTTTCACTATCCTTAAACAATTATAAAACTGTAAATGATTTACAATATCTAAAAACAGGAAGACAACTATCTTATAGATTTATAATATTTCACATTCTTTTACAAAATATATCTATTAAATAAAGATTTCTTAAATGCTAAGAATTGAACATAAGTTAAATAAGATCTTGTCTTCTGAAGAGTTCATTGTGATCGCTAGAAAATGGTTCAGTAGTTAAGAGCATGTATTACTCTAGCAGAGGAACAAGTTCAGCTCCTAGCACCCATACGAAGTAGGTTATAACCACCTGTAACTCTTCCTCTAAGGGATCCCACATCCTCTTCTGTCACACACTCACATGTGCCCACATACGTTAAACACACATTGCTAAAAGCTAAATAAACCTTTAATGGTCTTCCCTGTGAAGAAAACGATATCAACAAAGATAATTAATGCAAGAAGGGAAAGAGCAGGAAGGACAGCTTGGTGTCAGATGGAGGCAAAATTCAAGAACTTCCTAGATGAAAAATGGAATCTGGGATAAGGGCAAAGTAAGATGCCCTTCTGTGTTGCTCGGGCAGCCCCATCTATGTTTGGTGACTGAAACACAACAGAACATTTTCACCAAGGGATATCCCTACTGATCACTGAAGAAACTGGTTAATAAATTCATTTCATTTTCAAGTAGTCCCTGTATTAAAATATCAAATCATTCTAGGAAGCATTCAACTTTAGTTTGTGCAAGTAAAATCTGATTACTAAAACCTAAAAATGGGGAGACAGCAAAATTACAAAGAAAGATTGGAAGAAGTGGCTTCTCCTTAACCATAGTTCAGTCAATCCCCAGTCATGGGTTTGTAATTTTTTTTTATTGAATAAAGTCTCTAAATTATTGGACATCCCCTACCTGTGCATTAAAGCTTCAAAAGGGTGAGCTATAGTATTTCTCACATCTCCTGTTTTTCCTCTTTCTACTTGCTATTTTCCAGATCTGTCCTCTCTCTGCTTCACCATAGTTAGGGTTTGGATCTTTTAGTTTTAGTCTACTTTGAACACTGTAACCATACCCTTCACTCAAATGGGCATCTCTTAACTTCAGACTCTGATTCTAAGGAATCAGGATGCTACAACAGACTTAAAAAAAAAAAAAACTACCCCTAGATCTAATACATGATTCAAGGTGAGTTTGTTAAAAATGAAGAATCATTATTCAATATTATTTATATTTTCCTATACTCAATACTACAAGGTAATGACAGAAGAAATAGTAGTTTTGGACAAAAACTCTATTTATTACTCTGCTATGGTATGTCTACAAAGATGAGTACTAAAATAAATTTGAATTTGCACTCCAATAATTCTGAATTCAATCTTCTACTATAGAACATCTTCATAAATCAAGGTTCTGAATATTGTTTTATCTTGTTATGGTTTAAGCAAAATTCTAAATTTCACATTAGTCTTTTTGCAAGATGTGTAAACTGTCTTGTAAAGCAATCTGACAAAAAAATAACTTAAAATTTTAATGGAGGTAGGAGTTCCTCTCTGGAGAGTGAACAAGTCAGAAGGCAGTGAGGGAATTTCTCATGCAACTGCAGTGAAATTCACTTCTAAAAACAGGGTATATGCTCAGCTCTTATTGCACTCAAAGAAAACTGAAAAGCAGGATAAAGCTTCATGAGTAACTTCTAAAAGCATCACTGATCTACCACAAGAAGATCCACGGAATTCACCCTCATGTCATTTAGATAGAACAGCACTCTTAAATGTGCTTTAAGTATCAGTATGTGCTACAATGTAAAATGATATCTTTGTAAAATATTCAGGGTCCAGGTGAATGCATTTAGAAATCATATTACTTTCTGTGACTTTATGGAGATAAGTGAAGTGTTTAGACTTTATGTCTACTTGTGGTGGTTTGAATAACAATAATCAACAAAGGCTCATATATTTAGATGCTTAGTCGCTGGGAAGTGGCACTGTTTGAAAGGATTAAAAGGATTAGGAGATGTGATCTTGTTAGAGCCCACTTGGAGTGGGCTTTGAGTTTTGAAATGGCCATGCCAAGCCAAGAGTCTCTCTGCTTATCGATCAGGATGTAGCTCACAGTTACTGCTCCAGTGCCATGTTTGATACTATGCTCCTTGTCATATTGATAATGCATTAAACCTTCAAAACTGTAAGCAGGCCCCCAAATGAATGTTTTCTTTTAAAAAGTGACATTGATCATAGTTTCTCTTTACAGCAATAGAATTGTGACTAAGATGGTAGTAAATGTATAATCATCCCAGATAAACTATAAAACAATCATATTAAATTACAGAAGCACAATATTCACTATTTACTCCTAACTTTCGCCACTCATCTGTTTAATTTACAGTACAAAGGAGACATTGGGAGTGAGGGTAGCAGTTGCTTCTGCAGTACCGACTAAGAGCAACTGTCATAAAAGCTGTGGTTAACATCTCTGATGGTGAAGGGTCATGGACAAAACCTGAGTTAACAAGTTTTCTGTGAGTATAAATAAGAAATTATCATTTAGTACCTACAATTTCCTTTTTCATATAACTCCCCTAACATATATGCATAATAGACAATAGGTATATAAAATTATTTGTAGTTTAAAGACAACAGAACTAAAGCTCAGCAAGATTATATGCAAGTTGTATAAAATTAATATGTGGGAATTCCAAATTTAAACCAGGATCTTCCATGCTTCAAAGTTTATAGTCTCTTTCCATTCTAACACTACAATTCAAAACAATAGCCTCAAGTGTTAAGAATCAAAAATGATCAGAGTCCAAGTCTGTTGTAGAACACTTGCTCAGCATGTGTGAGATACTGGGTGCAGTCATCAGCAACGAAAGGGAAAATTAACTTAAGGGAAACTATTTAAGTGACAGATATGTTACCTATACTCCAAAAATGTGATTATTTCATTGATTAATTTTTGTTTTAAAAAATCAAGTAGGACAGGATGGTGCATGCCTATAACTTCAGCACTTGCAAATTCAAGTAAGCCTGGGCTACATACTGGGATCATGTCTCAAGAATCCATGTACAAAATGTATAACAGACAAATTAGCAAACAATACTAGAAGGCTAATTCCTTGAGGCCAGTGAAAAAGTTCAGTGAGTAAAGAGCTCCTGATTCAAGCATGATGACCCGAGTTTGACCATACGAACCTACACAAAAGTAGAAGGCAAGAAGGACGCTACAAAGCTGTCCTCCAGTCCCCACATAGGTGCCCTAGCATGTACACCCCATTATACACACATGACAATAATATTTTTGAAAAGTTTGAAAAATGAATCCTCAGAATAGCTGATTATACTACAATAAAGTAATTTACTCTGTAAAGTGACATTTTATAATGTTGACATCAACTATTTACAGAAGAGGGATGTATTTTTTCTCCTTAATGTGGGAGAAAGATTTGCTCAAAGGCAACCTTTTGAAACAGGTCTTAAGAAACAAATAGAAGATCAATTTTGTACAATGGCATTTGGCAAACAGGGCAACCTAATTAACAGTTTGACATCTTTCAGGGATCACTGCCCAAGGCGGCTCAGGAGTGGTCCCTTCTTTCGTAGATGTACGCATCTCATCTCCTGCCTTTCTAAATACACTTGATTTTAACATTAAGATGATCATCATTAGCCAAGACTATGAGCCCCCCCAAAAAAATTTCTTTAAAACTTTGACATAGAAAGTAATCAAAACTCCTGTCAATCTTGGGTAGTGGCTCCCTACATTTATGAACTTCTCTATTGGTAAAGTTCAACCAGTAATCTTAAGTCATGCACAGAACCTGAAAAGTGTTCCACTCTTTTTCTTCCCAGGAATAAAAAGCACACACCTTTATCACCAAATTCTTCCTCAGACCTGGATTCATGAGATTCCTGCTGAATACACTTCATTAACCATTTGATCCACATTGTATTTACAACATCTGACTCAACATGTAATTGATGTCTTTAAAACAGGTGTAGCTTCATTGTTCATGAATGTGTTCCTTTCCTCTTGAAAATTTTTAAAAGTGATTTTTAAGATTAGAAGGTATCTTTGCTGCTAACCCCAAGTCACTCAAACTTTCATTTCTTTCAGATAATACATACTCTCTACGGGTAGCCTGTCCACTTTTCAAATGTAATGATCCTGTCTTCTGTAGATATGAAATTTTCAAAAGATATTGGTATAATGCAGAAGAAAATGCCATCCTTTCATTATGTCCAAAATTGATCTGACCCCCGAGCTAGCACTTTAGGGAACTGGACTACATAATCATGTAGAAACTTTCAGGAAATGCCTGATTTATGGATTAATTTCTTTATATACAGATTTCACACCTAAGGCTTTGTAAGATTGCCTCTGCTCTTCCTTCTCAATATGTTGCAAAAGTCAGAAAGCCGTATTGGCAGCAGGGCTGCATTTTAGGGTCAGTTAGAAACCTGTCCTCTTCAGTGAGAAGCCCTGGAGCTGCTGCTGGAGACAGACATGCTGAAACTTAGCTGCTAGGCCACAACCTTGTGGTGATGCACAGATTAATGGAGATGGGTTAAATTAAGATGTAACAGTTAGCCAATAAGAAGTTAGAGCTTATGGGCCAAGCAGTGATTTAAATAATATGGTTTCTGTGTGATTATTTTGGGAGTTTGGGCAGCCAGAAAATGAACAAGCTAATAATATTAACACAACAAGATTTTCTTACAATACTAGCTAATAATATTAACAAAAAACCTGTTTTCAATTTTAATAACATCATCTGAAGTTTAAAAAGCTGAATTAAGTAAATTCATTAAGATCGTTATATTCCAGACATAGAAGTGATACCTAAGTGGTAAAAATGACACTTGCATTTGGCTCGCTTTTAATTCCAGCACTCAGGATGCAGAGGCAGGTGGATCTCTGTTAGTTCAGGGCGAGAATGGTCTACAGAGAAAATTCTAGGCCAAAAAAAAAAAAAGGAAAAGGAAAAGAACAGAACATAAAATGGCAAATACTTTAGGTGACTAAAAAGTAGAGGAATGATTATTCCCATACATGCAAGCATATGAAAAAATACGCATGGTATTTTTGGAAAAGAAAGTCATATCCATGCTTACTCTGTATGTATCAATGAGTGGGACACAAAGAGATGCCCCAATGAGTGTCTCCCTGCTTCCATAGAACAAGTAGTGAGAGAGGCACATAGCCAACCAATGTGGTCTCACTGTGCTCTTGTGACAAAGCCAGGCCAAAAACAAAGGTAGAATGGGTGAAGTCAAGCCATGCCCACAGTGGCCAACTGACCTTATTCTTTCCCTTTGGTACTAACCAAATTGGACAGAGGAGCTATAGACAATCCTATAGCAATGCTAGAAACTAAGTACAAGGGGAGATGCTTACAAGAGAGACAAGAAGAAAACAATGTTCTCTATATCACTGAGTTTTAGCCCCCTTCACCTGTAATGGAGACTATATAATCATAGCAAAGACATGGGAGTACTTATTTTGCACCCCTCAGTATCCTACATGCTTTTTAGCCCATTCACCCCGTTTCTGCATTCATGTAGTAATTTAAGGTATACATCACTATTGAGCATACAGTACTACACAAAAATGCAAAAAACTGAGGTGCTAAGAGGTCAAGTGATTTACCTAGTGCTGAATCTAAGCAATCTGCCTCAAATAACTCATTTATTTACTCACATCTTTCATTGTGCTATATATCTAAAATTATAACTAAGCATTAGTGTAAAGAATTATCAAGTAGTCCTTGTGTTTAATTATTATAGAGGGAGGACTTCCATGGGCGAACATGTTATTGAAACTGCTGATTGCCCTATGCAAGGGAAAAGGGATCATTTCCTATAGCAAGCAGAGTCCTAAAGGACTCCTGTGGCTTTTTAGGGATCTAATCTCTCACACTCCTTGAGACACCCTGACCTGTAACCTGTTGGGGGACATTTGATGATTTACTTTGATAACACAAGAGAGCCAGGGAATGAGGAAGGGACTAATGTTTAGCTAGCAGGGAGAGTGGAAGTGAGTGTTGTTCCTTGTCTATCATTCAGTGTCATGTGAATCTGGTGCTCATGTAGCGCCAAGGATTAAGTGTTTAATATAGTGGAGCATTACAAACATGAATGAGACTTACAGATCCACAAGCAGTTCAATGCCTATGCTCCTTCAACGGTAAAAACTTTGTGGATATCTCCTTTCTGTGTTTCTGTTGATACACTAGATCTCTTGTATATGACGGCTATCAGCAAAGCTGTCTGCAATGGAATGGAGAACAGCTGAGACAAAGCACAGAGTCTAAATGGTTTTGACCTTGCTGTGATGAAGAGCAGCGTCTGTTTCTGATACTTCTTCTTAATCCAAAGTATCAAGGAATTAATCTATAATAATTCACACAAAACATTTAAGATTTCAATTTTTCAATAATGAATAGCTACTTTGCTTTACATAATTTTAATTGTAGATTCAGAAATGAAATAAGAACAATAGGACTTTATGTACTTTTGAAACAATGAATAATTTAACCCATATAACACACAGTAGAAGCAAATGACTAATTTTGGATTCAATAGACATTTTGGTCAGTTATATTTATTGACAGTTATACATTACAAAGCCCAGAATGTCTTTACTGACAATTAGTTTTTTAGGTCAGTTTTATTAAAATGACTTCTAGCTTCCCTTTTCTAATGTGAAAGTGAATTGTAAACTCAGAAATGGCATTTATATAAAGTTTCTGTTCTTGCAAGGCAGTAGATATGCCTTAATAAACATTAATCAAAGTCAAAATAATGCTCTCTGGATACAAGAGCACTAGACTGCACCTGAAGAAAAGTGTTTTCAATGTGATACTTTCAAGAGCATCCTTCTAAGTCGATGCCTGAGCTACTCATCCAGTTGAAAAACACTCCTAAACTGGGCTGGGGGAGGTGGCATTGAGGAGCAGAATTTAGATTCCCAGAACACACACATAAGCTGAGTAAGCATGACAGCCCGCCTGTAATTCCAGCCTCAGAAAGAAGAGACAGGGGCTCCACAGAGCAAGCTGGCCAGTGAGGTTAGTCATATTGGTCATATCTACAAGCTCTGCAAATCTGATCTGCTCTGCAAAGCTAGGAAGAAAACAAAAACAAAAACAAAAACACACCTCAACGGGTAAGGTGAGCAAGCAGTGACGGGTTGTTCATAAAATCACTGTGGGCCTCCACATGCCCAAGAACATTGATGTGGGAGTCCCCTCTGTGTGCTGTGATTAGCATTAATGAATAAAGAAACTGCCTTGGCCTGTTGATAGGGCAGAACTTAGGTAGGCGGGGAAGATGGAACTGATGCTTGGAGAAGGAAGGTGGAGAGAGGGACGCCATGGAGTCGCCAGAGTCAGACGTGTCAAATCTTTGCCAGTAAGCCACTCCCACTGCCACGTGGCGATATACAAATTAATAGAAATCGGTTAAATTAATAAAAGAGTTAGCCATTAAGAAACTAGAGCTAATGGGCCAAGCAGTGTTTTAATTAATACAATTTCTGTGTGATTATTTCTGTTCTGGGCAGCCGGGACCAACAAGCAGCCCTCCTCCTACAAACATATGATACACATGATACAGTATACAAATCTACGTGCACAACTGTGTGCAGATGTGTGTGCACATGCACACACACACACGCACACATAATACATATGATCTATGAAAATGGAAAACAAAACGAGAATTCCTAAATTGTATCTGGGTGAAGAGGAAAACAAATAACTGATTTGAAAATCCCATCTTAATTTACTTACATGCTATATTCTTCCAGACCATCCACCCATCCATCTCTCCATCCATCCAATCATCTGCTGAAACATACATACAAATGGAATGCATATTTCTTCCTTCCTTTCTTTTTTTTCTCTTTTGCTTTATCAAGGCAGGGTTTCTCTGTGCAGCCCTGACTTGATCTATTGACAAAGCTGGCCTCAAACTCAGATATCCACCTATCTCTGCTTCCCAAGTGCTGGAATTAAAAGCATTCACTACCATTGCCCAGCCTATTTCATTTTTTGAGGAATCAGAAAAGAAGCTTTATTGAACCTGCAGTCCAATGGAGAGCTCAATAGCTTCGGTTTGTCTATTTCACAACATACAGCTAAAAATTTCTCAGAGCGAATTGTTACAGGTTTATCTTCTGAGGTCAGCAAGATTACTCACCAGGTAAAAGTGTTTGCTGCATAAGTTTTGAGGGCCTGAGTTAAATTCCTGGAGCCCATCCTTGCTAGTTAATTTTAGTCATCAATTGCCTACAAACTAGAATCAGTGGGAAAGTCATTTTCAATTGATGCATTTCATGGATCCGGTTTTCTTACCAGACATGTCTGTGGGGAACTGCCTTGACTGTTAATCAAAATGGGAAGACATACCCTGAATATGGGAGTCAACATTTGTAAAGAAAGTTAGATGAACATAAGAGAACACACAATGTCCATGAGCAGCTCTCTCAAGCTTCAGCCTCTGTGAGGAACTTCTCTGTGCAACAATGAACTTTAACCTGGAATTGGAAGCCAAATAAACACTTTCTCCCCTTTAGCTGTTTTTGTTAGGATGTTTAAACTGCAGCAACAGCAAAAAAAAAAAAAAAAAAAAAAAAGTAGAGCAATATGTAAAGCTAGAAAGAGAAACAACTCCACAGTATTTTCCTCTGACCTTGACACACATTGACACACACTCTGGGGCGCACATGCCCTCCTCCCACATTACACACAGCAATGACAAAGATTTTTTTTTTAAAAAAATATTCCTCAGATCTCACTGGATTAAAATTGCATTTTTATCCAAGGGCACGTCCAGTTTGTTTCCAGCTTCCTACATCATCGATCCGGTCTTTGTGTTGATTGTACATGTGACTTTCCTCATACTAAGCATGTACAATCTGCAGAAGAAAGAATGATCTCGGCAGTGACTAGTTTGTGGCCAGTTTTCTCAACAAGACAGGTTGGCTGACATTGACTTGGCAATTTAACTAACTCATAAGAAATTCAGCTCTCCCATCTCTTATTGGATTTGTTTTTCTTTGATGCTTTGTTCTTTGTAGCCATCTTAAGGCGTTACTGAGCATAGGTCCTCCTGTATCTGTGACTACTGGGTACATTCATGGCTGCTTACCTCCCTGGACCTCAGCATTTGAAAGCAACTCTTTCACATTCATTGTTTCATAGGCGTTTTGTGTAAGCCTGTCATGTATAGTTGGATATACATAGTGAAAGCTTTTTATAATCAGACTGTGACATAAAAATTTATTTTATCAAGCCAGTTTATTGAAATGTCCCCTGATTTTTCTTACTAAAACTCTCAAACCTAAAGATGACTGACCTCTATTTTGGTTTTATAGAATTTAGGTAAAAAATATTTTCGATTCCTCATCCTTGCTTACTACCTTATGGCAATCTATTTCACTAGATGGAAACAATGTTTCATATTTTTCTTTGTTTCTAAAATATGATGTCCAAGATTGGACACGGTGGCTCACACCTTTAATCCCAGCACTGGGAAGGCAGGAGAATCTGAATTCCAGGACAGCCTGTTCTACAGAGGAAATTCTATGACAGCCAGGACAACACAGAGAAATATTGCCTCAAACAAGCAAAGAACTAACTAACTAAATAAATCAAATGTGACACCCTGAAATATTTTCTGCAAATATTCTTAGCTTGAATTATACTATTAGACGATTTTGTCTATAAAGCTTCATATCAGATAATATTTTCACAGATTACAACAGTCATGCAAACGTCTACAACTTGCTCAAATTAGTTGAAGGTTTTGACATGAAAGATTACAATCATAGATCTGTTAATATACAGCAAAAAAATCCAGCCATTTGAGAAAACTGGCTACATTAATTACAAGTATGGAAACTGAAAATATTTTTCCTGTTGTCTATTGTAGACAGAATTCTGTTCTGACCTGGAACCCTGGAATTAATTGTCAGACCAACCATAAAAGAGTTGGTCTCAGAATCTCTGAAAACTCTCAATACTAGCAAACTTTTAAACAACTCAGTAGAGATCAAGGACAAGTCGATCCATTAGAAATAAGCTAAAGAAGCTGAATTGACTAAAATTTTTCTATGTTCTCTGGAGATGTGAACTACCTTTTAATAAGGAGGAGTCGAGAATAGTAAAAGAAAAGAAAAAAAATCCAAGGATAACCAACAGTCAAAGCAACAAACTAGGCACAGGGAGTCCTTATTGCTTAGATATGTGTTGAGCCTAGGCACTCTAGAAGTCAAGAGAAGCCTTTCCCAGCACTGATTTTCAAACCCTTATGTATCCTGCTTGCTGTGTGAGTTACAAATAAAAATGCCCCCTCCCCACGTTTGAGCTTTAAAACCATACAGAGCCATAGAGCCAGATCTCATTACTTAAAGTCTGTTTTTTATGCCTCTCTCATTTTCCTTCTCTTTATTGTCTGTGTTGTGATCTTAAAATGGGCTTCTACTCAGGTTTCATAAAATGGTAGGCACCTACTATAGGACTCAGTGAATATTCATTTGGAATAAATGTATATCCATTCTCATAAAAATATTTATTTATCTAATTATACTTAAGAGTTTTACTAACCAAAATTAAGTTGTATGCACAGTACAACTTGAGAACTGTCAGTGAAGGCTGCTTTAGGCACACCAAGTATTATTTTTTCCAAAGACATGGACAGAACTGTTGATCTGCCCTACAGGTTTTAACAGTGAGGCTAAATTATAATACAAGTGATTGGCAGATCTTTAAATCTCAATATAAAATTGTACATTTAATATCCAGAGCCCTTAAAACAAACAGCTATTGAGACTTGTAACCTAATATCAATTTTTATATAATTCCAGTGATAACCCAATAGCTAGATTTAAAATTAAACACTATAATAAATATACACCAGAGAAGCTTATTCATTAAATTTAGACTATAAATCATAACTTCAGGCCAACAGAACAGAACCATTAATATTAACTAACCAATGCTCCCCAAAATATCCTCGTCATGAAGTTAGTTCATGTTAATGACAAGTTTATGACAAATAAGCATAGATCACGATCTTATGAAAAAGTCCAGCTGTGACTAGCTGAGTTTTTCTCAATATAGTCACCATAGTCCTGCTTTTCAAAAAGCAAACTACAATCCCCTGCCTTTCTTTCTGTGGCAGCTAGTTAAACAGGGAGAAAATGATCTATCCACCTTCTTTTCTTCCATGCAAGAATAGACTCTCATAAAAATAGCCCTATCTTTGTTTATGGTCAGATTGGTTTCACTTTGATTTTGACTGGAAGAATTGGTCACACCTATTGCTTTATGATTCAAGCTTTGATTATTCAAAATTGACAGTGACTTAAAGAAAAAAAAACTCATACTAAATGAGAAGAAGCCTGTAGACTTCTAGCTCAGCACATAATTAAACATTGAATAACTGGTTTAATCTATCGGACAATGAAGAACAAAAAAATGGAGCATTCTAAGATTTTTACTCTGTATGAGGGCCATCTATCAGTGAAATCTCTCAGTATTTTCAGAGCTTTTCTTGAAGTGATGATGGCATTGGACTTTTACTAAAGAAACAAATGAAAATGACATCTGGCTTATTAATGCAATATTCCCACTGACTTTCAGGGTCTGTAACCTTAAGAAAGCAACTGTCCCTTTCAAATTATCCTGATGCTGTTGCTTAGGTGTGCATGCTGAGTATTTGTCTTTTGATCTAGTAAATACTCAACTTAGAAATAATATTGTCATTCAGCAGAGCAGCTATTTTATAGATAAAAGATTATGAATTTCACAGCCGACTAGAGATCTGTCCAAGCCAACAACATCATTTTCTACTTTGCAAGTAGGATTGCTTCTGTCGAGGCAGATTTCTCAGTAAGTACCTTTCTGCTCTCAAAGGCCAAGTCAGATTTCAAAGAAACATTTACATTTTTTAATACAAATCAAGTCACTGATTATGTTAGCAGAAATTCAGAATTGATGCACTCTTTGTGCCCTTCCTCCCACACTTCAGCTAAAATAGAAAAAAGACTAGGCTTTTTAACTTATAAAGCTGACGTTTTTGAATACAATGAAAATGCAGAAGTGTTGGCACAGATGGGGCACCAAACAGAAGTAAAGATCAAGGGCTAAAGCGGCTTGTTATTGTTCTCAACATTATAAATGTTACCATATGCTTTCCTAGTAAATACATATGCAGTTTACTTGTTTGTTAAAGACTTATTTTACATGAGATTATATGTCCATGTATATGTCTGTATGTTCATGAGAAGAACAGAAGAGGTGTTGAGTCTCTGGGAACTGGAGTTACAAGTGGACATGAGCCACTTTATGTGGCTGTCAGGATGTCTTATTTTTTATTATTCTTTAGTGAGTGTGTGTGTGTGTGTATGTTGTGTGTGTGCACACTATGTATGGTGTGTGTGTGTGTGTTGTGTGTGTGCACACTATGTATGGTGTGTGTGTGTGTGTTGTGTGTGTGCACACTATGAAAGGTGTGTGTGTGTGTGTTGTGTGTGCACACTATGTATGGTGAGTGTGTATGTGTGTGTGTGTTGTGTGTGTGCACACTATGTATGGTGAGTGTTTGTGTGTGTGTGTATGTTGTGTGTGTGTGCACATTATGTATGGTGAGTGTTTGTGTGTGTGTATGTTGTGTGTGTGTGCACACTATGTATGGTGTATGTATGTTTGCACAACACATAGTTGTGTTCTTCAATGTGGGTTCTCTGTGCCATGGCATTTGTATCAAAGTCAGAATACAATCTCATGAATTGGCCCCTCATGTTTTGCCTTGTTTGAGACAGGCTCTCGGTCTCCTCTTGCTGTCATCTTTTTTTTGTTTTTTGTCTGTTCATGTCACCTGTCAGCCTAAATCACCCATAAGCTTTTGAGGATCATCTGGATCCATTCCAGGTCCTCACAGGGGAACTGGATTACAGATGAGGGTTCTTGGGATCCAAACTAATGCCCTCACACTTGTATGGCAATTTAACAAGCACTTTATTTACTAAGACATCTTTCTGCACTTTATTGAATGGCACACAATTATCCAGAAGCCGTTTATTAAAGACATGTATATGAAAAAATCGAGGCAGACTCACCTCTAACACACAGTTTCCCCATAACTTGACTTCTGGTTCAGCATGACCACATAATTTGTCAGCTCTGAAAGAGTCAGAAACTGGTTCACACCTTGATTGAGGGTGAAGTCTTCCACATGTGGTTATTTATAAAGATAATAAATAGAACTTAATTAGATACTAAGTAGGGAGAGTTCATATAATAGCAAACTGGACTAGGAATGACTCGTGACTATCACAATCACGCACTGCAAATGAAGTGAGGATAGATTCAGTTGCCAGTTCTGAGTCTTAGTAAAATCCAGACTTAGTTTCTTACTCTGATGGAGTCCTAAACAATTCCTTTTTTCATTGTAATCTGTGCTAGGCATAATAAACTATAATTATAACTCTGTAAACAAACACCAAACACTCATTTCCATAATGACTTGATTAAAATTGTTTTATCCTTTCTCTGGATTTAGACTCAAATTTCTGGAAAGGGCAAGCAAGTCAGAAGAAAGTATATCGTAGGTTATAAGTTGGAGAACCTTCCCTCTAAAACGGATGTGAAATGATTTTCTTTATGGAATACTGATATTTATTTAAGCTGGGATTCATTTAAAAATCTTATAAACTCAATGTGTGCAGCATGGTGTTTTTAGATACAGATATGGAGTAAACGATGACTTCATCTAAGCACACAGGTCTCCTCATATAGCTGCCTGTTGAGCATGTCCAGTGATAGCACCTAGAGCCCACTAAGGAAAGTTCTGGTAAACAGACGACATCATTGCTGCCATGCTGTTGTCTATTCCATCCCTAGACTTATTAAAGAACTGCCATATTGACGTTGTACCATGTTAGTTAGTTCCCCATTGCTTTTCTGTCCTCGGTAAGTACAGTCTTTCCTCTGACTTCATGCATTTGACTTGGTTATATTCCACAGACGAATGACATCAAGCAGCATTTTTCTGTATGGTTTATTTCACTTAGCATGGTGTCCTCTGTGTCCATTATATTTATGGTGAGGCAACTTGACGAACTTTAGGGAGCATGGAATGTATGGAGACAGTTCTGAACTCTCTACTCCGCCAGCAAAATAATCTTTAGAAGGCTGTGTAGTTTCCCCTAGCCTTGTATTGCAAAACCATAAACTGTACACTCTATAATAATCTTTTTCTTATTTATTTATTATGTATACAATTTTCTGTCTGTATGTATGCCTGAAGGCCAGAAGAGGGTGCCAGACCTCTTTACAGATGGTTGTGAGCCACCATGTGGTTGCTGGGAATCGAACTCTGGTCCTTTGGAAAAGCAGGCAATGCTCTTAACCACTGAGCCATCTCTCCAGCCCCCACTCTATAATAATCTTGAAAGTTTAGTGTGCATTAAATGAGACCTAACCATAGAACAGCATATTAGATACATAGAATTGCCCACTTAAGATAAGCTATGAGGCCTAATTAAGAGAGCATTTCTTTTATAAAAAAACATTGACTGAAAATAAGAACATTTATTCCAAAGTTTAAACTTCACCATTGATACATGGTATTATCCCAATTATGGATTGTTTTTATCAAATGAATTTTTTTACATTTTATAAGGCTAATAGACCAGTCATTCTACAGCAGTTATCATCCAAGCTTTCAACAGCAGAACATAAAGTAGGGACTTCTTAAGAAACCAACTTAAAAGATACCAAAACATTAACCAATGTTTTTATACTTTTCCTAAGACACACATTTTCCCTCTAAATCACTTAAGAAATAAGGGATTCTGGCTTCTACCAGTGGTTCTGTTTCTAATGGTGAGGGTTTCACCTTGGAAATCCTGCACTTGAGAATCACGATGTTGGACAAAACGACAGCACTGGTGAGGTAGAGGATGGCAGATCCACGAGCTTGAGCCCAGTCTGATCTACAGAGAAAATTCCTGGACAGTCAGGGCTACAGAGAAACGCTGTCTCAAAAACAATATCAAGCTACCTCCAGTGAGTTTAAAAACAATAACAAGCTACCACCAGTGAATCTAAAAACAGTAACAAGCTACCTCCAGTGAGTCTAAAAACAGTAACAAGCTACCTCCAGTGAGTCTAAAAACAGGTTCACAATATAACCCTAGTGCAGTTCATTTTTTAAACAAAACAAAAATATACTTTTACCTTTTTGTGAAAAATCTAGACCAGTGGCAATGGCAGAATCCTCTTGTGTGTTGTTCTCTGGTTTGTTTTCATACCGCACCCACCATGCTAGACACACATCAAATCTTGCACAAAATCAGATTAGACTGTCAGCTGGGAAAGGCAGAGGGGTATACACTCCCAGTAGACATCGTCTAGACTAATTTTCTTGTTTTCCGTAATGCTACCATGAGACCTTTGCCAGCTGCCTCCCTAGAAATAATTATTAATTGTACTCATTCAAATTATCCTCCTCCAAAATCCCCTTCAAGATCGCATGCCTGTATTGTCCTGAGAGACTAAGGGAGTAAATCCAAATTTTGTAAGTTCATTTCTTCTGAACAGATTTCTCCAAAAAACACACATAGTTAGAATGGACTGCGGAACATGTTATTTTCCTTACAATGCATTCCTGGGCCTGAGGGTTGAACCTAAATAAAAGAAAACCCTGACAATACTAGATCATAGGTGTGTGATAATAGAAAAGTAATCCAAACAGCTATTATAATTTATCACTGTTATGAAAATTTATATTAAAATTTGCCCTTCTTTCTTGAAAATCTGTTTGGAGCTCAGATATCCATCTTCATGGAAATAATGCTGCTCTATCAAATATCAACTCCTATATACTGTAACCTCTCTGGCTATTGTTTGTATTGATATCTCCACAAGTATGTTTTAAATAGTCAATTTGTAAGCATATCTACCATTTAGTTTAATTTTGCATAGATTCAACATATAAACTGTTTTCAAATACTACAGTCTCCAGGACCACAATTATATTATGGCCCAAAGAAATGATGGAAGTCAAAGCTGAGGGAGAAGATGGGTTATAGGCTCTTTCTTAGTATCATTTCTAAATACTTTATATGCCTCAACTGTGCTTATAAGGACACACTTTTCTCGTGGAGGCAACAGGTAAAAATTCCACGCCTGCTTTTTGTTTTATTTTTTTTAACTGGAGTTATACATAGTTGTGAGCTATCACATTGTTGTTAGAAATTGAACCCAGGTCCTCTGCAAGAGCAGGTGCTTTTAACCACTGAGCCAATCTCTACAGGCCCCCATAACTGACACCTTGCCATTGTACTTGAAAGCAAGGCAAACTTTCTGCTCCCATTGCAACTTACTGTTTCACACTGGTGATTAAATTCTGGTTTTGACTTCAAAATTATGGATTAATATTACTTTACATCCAGTGTTAGATTTAACTTCAGATGTGAATATTAGCTATCTCATTCCATGTCCCGCTTCAGCGAAAGAATAAAACTGAGTTTTCCTTAACAACATTCAAACAATAAAAGTCTAAAGAAAGCATTTGCCAGGTCCAGCCAGTGAACAGCATGTTGGTGTCCTATCACACAACAGTAGATCTCTGGCAGCACAGAGCTTTAGTTCTTGGTATTTTGTGTTCTGAGGATGGTGCTGCTTTTGTATTTCTATGTCTGTCTCTTTGATCCATAGGTGTGTTCTCCCTGGTAGAGGTCACTGGGAACCAGCAGTGTTAACATGCAGTATCCCAGGCCCCAATACAGAGCAAACAAAGAGATTCTGAAATCTGAAGACCTACAGGCTGCCAATCTCCCTTCCCAACTCTGATCACCCGCAGTGTGAACAGATGATATCATCTGTTTTCTTTAACTGGTTGAGATATTTTGACCACAGTGATGAAAAATACATAGGTATTGTTTACTTTCTAAGAGTCATGGTTCACTAGACTTCTGTCATGCTATTTCTGTTGCCATTTGCATCACGCTTTTCTAAACAGTCACATCCCCTATGTAGTTTTCAACTATGATGAAAACACCTTACACATAGAGATTGCCAAATATTTTCAGTTTCAATCCAAACAAATACTTAATAAATATTTAACATGTAGATATGATATATTGATATTCCAAGGTCATTTCATTATTATTTACCCAAGTGTAGTTACCGTACAGTTGAAGCCTCTGGGTTCATTCCATGGCCTCTGAAGCAGAGAAGACACAACAGGAGCAGGTAAGAGCATCTTTGTCCATTTCTGCTGTTGGGAATGTACCACAGCATCACTTCATAAGGCCTAGGCTGCTAGTAGGTCACATAATTAAAATTGTCCTTTGCTCCCTTCTTTGATCTGGCTACTTAGAATAGTTCACTGTTCAAAAAGAATACTTAGAATACTGCAATATTGTAAAGAAAGAAGAGATAAGCAATTGCCACTTATAGACTTAACCCCAATCACACTTCTAAACAATCCGTGTGCCCAGGGCTGCTCAGTTTGAGCTCTGCGTCTTTTGCTCTCTGCAGATAATTTTTCCCTATTTAGTAGAGACTGCAAAATAGAGTCCTTTCCAGTCAAATGTCTAAGAATGCAACATATCTGCCCTCAAGGTACTCATTTCAGAGTAACTGACAAACTGAAATATCATTTACTATTGCTTCAAAATTTTAATTTGCAGTAAATTACCAGTGAAGTTACTGGGCAACAAACCAATGTATAAACTATAAAATGGATTATGGATACATATATGTTAGAGTTATTTATATTTTCAGAATCAACTGATTAAAAAGAAAAGGAAATGTAAAGATAAAATTAACAGAACAGAGTGACACCTGAACGAGTATCTTCCATTATTATGTGAAAGAGAATGTATTAGAAGAAAATTTTTAACATTATTTTTCAATATCCTTAAATTAACAGCTTGGGAAAATATAGTATTCTTCAATTTTGAATATAAATTCTTTATCTTCCTATGTAATGGCAAAGGTTACAAGACCAATCAAACCTCTACAAATGGCACATATATTAAAGATGGCCTTACTGTTTTGACATGGGAGACACAAAGTAAAGTAGGCAGTGCCAGCTATCCTTCTATTATGCAGGGCATTGTATGACACATGTTTACAAAAGTGCCATGATTGTCAACTTGACTTTTATTCAGAACCTTTAGAAATCAAACTCATTTCAAAGAACACCTAATCAAATCCCAAGGAGTTCCATTATTCCCAATGTAACAACACATCTCAAACAAACAAACAAAAGATACCACTCATGTGCCATAGAAGACTGAATGTTCGAGACAATGTTTAGGAATACAGGCTGAGAGAGAGAGCATTCTGTTTATGGAGAATAAGTTTTGATTCCCTAAGGGCTCTAAGTCTCCATGAAAACAGAAGTAAAGACAGTATGTTCTAGAGTTGCATTCCGAGGGTGATCATTCCAGGCAGTTAAGGCCTCCACTCACTGCTTCAGGAGTAGGCAGAGTGCATGATGCCACAAAGAGTATTGCTAATGAATAATTAGAAACATGGGGTGGAGACTCGGTGATGAAAACATTGAATGCAAAACTATTTTCAGCACTCCAAATTTATGTTTTAACTTAAAAATAACTTTAGCTATAAAAAAGGGCCAAGCAAAATGTAAGTATGCTTTTGGAATGTAGAAAATATCCAGAGTCTTATCTCTTATTTCTTCACCCCTTTCTCCCATGCTCATCTCTCTCTTCAAATCATAAAGAGTTGATTCCACAGAAATACTGGTCTCTATCTCTTTAAATACAAAAGTATTTATCTACAATGGTTTTATTTTTATATAGAGCAAGAATCAGCAAGTTTGTCTTTTCGTGTCACCCAAGATTCTAAGGGAAAAAAAAAAAACATGTTGAAACCTAGCAGACACACCACAAAAATTTAAAAGGATGTTCATAGAAACAATAAGTGACCACCAAAACTAACACAAAGACTTATAATGGCAAAGTAGATAAATACAATGGAAATGTAAACTTCCATGGTCATTCTGGGCAATGGTTTAATAGTCTCTACTATCAATGCCACAGTAGACATTTCCTGATTGTATCACTAAATTTCTATTTGAGTCCTGTCTGATATACAATAGAAAATAACAGTATTAACCAAGATAAATCCATAAAAATACGCAGAATTTTCTTTATAATGATATGACTATAAAAAGGGCTCATATATTTCAATCAATATGGGTAAAGAAATGTTGGTCTCTCTAAAAAACAGTATACAAAGTGCTACAGCTGAGTGGGAGACTGCTCGCCAAGCATTGCCTAAAGTTTGGTTACACTCCAGTACCATAAAAACTTCCCATGAAGCAGTTTTAAAGTACAGACTCAAGCTCCCCCACAGGACCATGTCTGAATTTCACAAACACAAAATTGCAAACAAAAGAACTACACAAAAAATATGTACACAATTACTCTTTCGTAGAAATTCCAAGTAGATGAACAATTCAACTCTGGGGAGAAAAAATGGAGGTATTTAACCCTGGAGATGAGAAACTAGAAATTGCTTTCCCAAGGTAGGAGGCAGTTTCCAGGGTGCTGTGTTCACACGTGTGGGTGTATGCAGGTGTTTGATTGCAGGTGGTAACTCATTCTGCCGCACATTCACGTTTACCGCAAAGTTTAAGTATATTTAACACAATGAAGAATCAAGTAAAGAGGAGGAAATAGAAAATACTACAGGAATTAAAATTACTTTATATTATACCCACTGATATAACTGAAATGGGTGTGCAACCCATTAGGTCATAGTCATACTTAACACTTAACAACTCGACCAGTCTCAAAGAAACTATCTGCTATCAACCCTAAGTTGTCTTCACTGCTATAACACAATGTCAGTGGTTTTTAAATCACAGAGATCAAGGCATAGTGTTAATATATGAATGGTGGGGGCAAGGCTATTCTTTTAGAATACTGGAATGTCTTTCTCAATGATTTCAGTTACAATGGAGAGAGCAACTGCTTGAAACCCTTGGCTTGATTTTCCTACTATCTGTAGTTTCTGACAGGTAGAATATTCATTGTCACTCAGAGTGTATAAATAAATATATGTAGATTCACACAAGCATAGATATAAATAAATTTGTCTAGACACTAGAAAAAGTGGTAGAGCATTGAAGAATCAAGCCATAATCATTTTACAGTGAAGGGCTAAGATAGGAACAGAGTGTGAGGAGAAAGAAGGCAGATACAGTCACCACCTGCAGGTCTACTAAGAGAGGAGGAGGGACTGTCTTAGGAAGCAATGCTGCGATGATTCTTCACTACTTTTATTAATCACCATAATAGTGGACAGACAATTTGACTCCAATCATCTATTTGTGAAATTTAAGAAATTTTCCTCTGGGCAAGCCTATTAACAAGTGTATCCTTTGCCTGTCTAATCAAATTCAGAGATTTCTCCTAAAACACATTCCTGCCACATAGGAAACATCAGAATATACACAAATTCCGAATGGTGATTGATTTGTATTACATGTAGTAAAGCATTAAGCACCTGAACAATCACAAGCAGGGTGGAAAGCCTTTGAAGTGAGGGCAAGGCGAGAAGCCATTGAGACATTTCACATGGGCAAGATGGTGGGGTCTGTAGACGGGCACTCACTCTTCGTTATTGTGCTTAATTATGGGATATTTCTCAGTTTCTCCACCTGACCATAAGAATAGGATTTCAATTATCTATATGGGTATTTTTGAAAGTGCTTCCAATTTCAATGCACTTTATTGTTCTGTGGAAAAGTTCAGATTATTTTATCAAAAGTACTTTCCAAATTCATATCTTTGGGTCCCACCCTGGATAGGTGGTAAAAAATGAAGTGTGTTTTTGGGGGGTGGGGAGACAAGGTTTTACACTGCCCTTTGGAATATCTTTAATTGATACTACCCAGTAAATGATTTTCATCTATCCCCATGACTAGGAAATCTAATCACCTGCAAGCACACCTATCTCATTGACCAACAAATAAAAACAAGTCAAAGGAAGCAAACAGGAAACCCACTCCCTTTTTTTCTTACACATCTTTAGAGCTAGTGATTGTCTGTATATGAAGAGGACATAGGTAGCTTGATCTAGAAGGCCAGTGAGGCTCTGCTGGAGATCTCTAGGTCACAAAGGCTGAAACACAGACAGCTGGGAAATTTGATGCTATATGCAGATAGAGCGAGTACAACATACCAATTCTTTTCTTTTCTTTTTCTTATGTATGTGCGTGGAGAGGGGTGCTTGTGTGCATGTATTTGCTCCTATCATGACACTGATATAGAGGCTAGAGGGCGACCTGGAGGAGCTGGCTCTTTCATTTCTGTATGTGAGTCCAAAAGATCAAATTCAGGTCTGCAGACTTGGCTGCAAGAGCCTTTACCTGCTGAGCCAACTTACTTGTGCCATAAGGTGACATTATATAAGAGTAAATGACTGCGATAAAAATAAATTAGTAGAATAAGATGCAAAGTTCTATGGAATGGTTTCAGTAAAATTTTTGATGAACCACAATTTGAATTGAGCTAGGAAACTGCAGGAAAAATTCTAATATATCAAGAAATAATGCATTAGAGCTTATTAATGAACACCAGATTGGTAATTACTATGTCCTCTGCTTTGGGCTTTCTCTTTACCTCACTTCTGTTTTCCCATTTATTATTCTAACCTCTTCCAGAAAAACCATTAGGTCTTTGCTCCTTTCATTGACATTAATATTCTTCCTTCAAGTAAGTACCTACAAGGAAAGTTTATATATTGGCAATATTTTCCTGTTTTTTTTTTTGAGAATTACAAATCAGAAAACATAGAAGGAAGAGCAAGCCAAATTCTTAAGACATCTCTCTGTCCAAGAACTAGGGTCCTAAAGGCTGTGGGTACCAGTAAGTTTCATCTCCCTTGGATAAGTGGCGATGGAGCATTGTGAGCTGCTGTGAGTTTCCAGAGAAATCTAGGAAAAGTAACACCTGGCTATTTGAGAGAACTCATGAGGTTACAACATCGCAATGTAATGGCCACCCCAGTAAATTGAAGGGCGAATGATTAGTATTGTTAGGAAAGATATCAGGTTTGTAAGCATGTTTAATATCTTCAGGAAAGACAGAGAATGTTTCCACGAAAGAGGAAGGATGAAAATGAGGATGTGGTAGACGAATGCCTCATGACTCCTTGATTGTGCCTGTGTGCCTTATGCATGGCAGACAGACTCGGGGGAGAGCCCCTGACCTGACAACGTCGTGGGAGACTGTGTTCTGAATCGTTCATGCAGTAGCAGATTAGCACTAGTCATAAAGACTTTGTCACTCACATGGCACACAATGTAATCTAATGAATATAATTTAATTCCAATCATTCATTCACTTCAGAATATCTGAAAGCCCTCAAAAGAAAACATATTGCATTTTCCATGCTGAAAATGACAGCTTCAGAACTAGTGGGTTCTACATCTGGAGGTGGGGGGAGGGAGGATTTATCTGGAGCTCTAACTCCTTGATGGCAGAGCCAGTCTTCCTCTTACTTGAATACTGAGGAATGCCAGGGAATGCTGGATTCAGGAATCGCCCCTCATAAAGCGGGATATGCTATACCTTCACGGATTTCCCCTATCGATTTCCCACATGGGCTCTGTCCATTTGGGCTTTGATTGCTTTGGGTTTTTTGTTTGTTTGTTTTGGTCTGTTTGGGGTTTTTGTTTGTCTGTTTGTTTGTTTTTCACACGAGAAGAAGAAAAGGGCTTCCTACTGTTTAAAACATGAAAATAAATCTTCAAAATCTCTAGAAACCCCCACCCCATCTTTCCTTTTCCTTCACAAGTCAGAAGCACCTCCCGACAATGCCATGAGGGAGGCCCCCTCACCTTCCATCAGTCATAAAGATATAAAAATTCTAATCCCTCAGCTGTGGGGGAAGTCAATCTCTGCAATTATGTGTGCACCGAAACCAAGGCTGTTCTGAAGCGAGTTCTTAAGATGCACTGTGCTCAAAAGCAGAGTGCTCAGCAGTGCTGGCAGCAACTGTGACAGAGGAGAGAGAAGGCTGCTCCTCCAGCATCTGGGTCATCAGGATCAAGACAACAGCAAGGACCAGAGGACGCTGCAGTAATGTCCCAGAGGTTGTGAAATTGCCCTGGCTCCAGTGAAACCCACTCAGCCTCAGTCTACTTGCATTTGACATGACAATGCTGAAGTGGGTGATTATAATGTCCTAGAATAATTTTAAATGCCATTGTTCTCCACTGTTTTGGAAGAAATATTTAATTACGATTATAAAGTTATCTAAGTTTCAAATAATGTAAATGAGAAAATGTACATGGGTGACAATTCCACATTGTACATATTACTACTTTGGTGGACTCATTTCTAGGTAGTGCACCATGGTAACTCACGCCTTTAATCCTAGCTCGTGGGAGGCAGAGGCAGGCAGATCTCTGTGAGATAGAGGCCAGCCTTGTCTACAGAGCTAATTCCAGGATAGCTAGGGCTGCTACACAGAGAAATCCTGTCTCAAAACAAAGAACACACACAAGTACTGACACACATTGCACACATACCCACCACAGTAAGACCTAGTAAGATCTCACAGCAGCTTTCTCGCTCTAAAGATGTGTGAAATCTTCCCATGGTTAGTATAAGCTCTTACCAGTTGTGGCTCTGGGAACTAAAACTGCACAGAGAATGACTCCATTTTTCTCACAATCAAGGGAAACTGAACAGGCAATTAAAAGTTACTGAGCTGCAAGGTGAAGTCACTTTGCTGCTCTGCTGCTGGCTGACTAAAGAAGGAAGACAATAGAAATCATATTCAGAATGAAGATGTAGTGATGGGACCTAGCGGTCTGCTCTGCTAAAATGGAATCTATCAACATTAGACATAATCAGCAGCACTTCAGCCTTGCTCTTTGCTCACAGTTAGACGGATGATTACACCAAACAAATGTGCAATGTGCAAATCTGTGGCATTGCCAACTAACAGAGTGCATTTCCCTCCCAGGCCACACAGTCATCCAAATTCTCTCCTGGACAGCCAGGGCCCATATTAGAAGTGGACTGTGTTCCAAGAGTCCATTTTTAAGCCAGTCTTTTCAAACTTTGTATTAACTTTCCAAAGGAATTAATGTTATAAATGATGCTCAGATTCCTAGGCGAGCTCACATAGGTCAATTTATTAATAGACATATTGTCAAAGGGCATTGTAGGTTTTGCAGGAACTAGCCATCCATCCATTCATTCATTAATCATAGTAATATGTTTTGGTTTATTTCTTTTTATCAGCATAGGTCAATCTTGAAAATTCAGGAAGCCTTCCAAACTGGCACTTCATGCTGAGACTTTTCATTTAGGGAGACAAATGACAGGGTAGGAAGAGAAATTTAAAAAGTCTCAGGAGTTCAGCTGGGAGGTTAGGTTCCAGAGATCTAAGAAGTGGGTCAGAATTGAACAAAAAATGCAGGGAATGACATGGGATGGAGTAGTTGATATTAGGGCCTAGAAAGTGCAGGAGACAAGGATTAGAATGTGGCAAAGCTTCTCTAGGTCGTGCTTCCATGTGCCATAGTTTGGGGATCTTAGTTACCAACTAACTGGTGACTGTATTACCCAGAATGGACTCTGTTATCTGCTATAGGTGGGAAGATTGGAAGAAGAGGGATCTTCCCTGGTGTGTATTTTATAATGGCTGGTAAAATATGAAAGATAGGATGAGTGACATGAAGGTAGAGGTTATCATAAAGACACAATATGTATGTGATTACTGTCTGGAATGAGAGAGAGAAAATGAGTGGAAATTAATATTGTACATAATTGATTAATCCTGCAAATCTTTAGATGAAAGAAATCTATTAACTCCAGAACATGCAAGATATAGGAAAATGTTTCCCTTGACAGACACAAGATAATGAGGTAGAAGAAGAACCAAGAGAGGGAAGTATCTTAGAAACAGGAAGAAAACATGGAGAGGCCTCCAACTGGCTTCTCAATGCCTGAAATGAAAGCGAAGCACAACGGCTTATGTAATAGTCTCCGTGAGTCCAAAGCATCAGTGACAAGAGGCAGTCTTCCAAAATTCTTATAGCCTGGTAAAACTCTCAAGATGAGGTTAAAATAAAAGACACATACAGTATGAAAAGTCAATAGTCTACTGATGACAGAATATCACAAATAATACTTTTAATGTACACTTGAAAAGAATCAAATGATCACAGAAAAATACTAGAGATAGAAGAAGGAAAGTAAAATTATAAACACTTGGGCAAACAAAAATGACATTCTGAACATATTAACATTATCTAAAGTAAAGCATCGATAAAACTAAAGGTCATAGATAATATCTCTGTGAGGAGATCATGACAGGAATTAAAGTAATTAAAGCTCTTTTATTATTTGGGAAAAGGATGCTGATTGGCAGATTTAACATTTTATAGCTGTAAGTGTGCTTATTTTATATTTAATAATTTCAAGGTAAAAAGTATTTCAAAAACAAGATTTCAAGGAATAAATTTAAAAGTGAAATTATATTTTACTATATTAAAATAATAGATTCATCACTAAAAGATGATATAAAACACTGGAAATTAAAACCCAAGTGTAGGAGAATCTATCAAAAAATAGATCAAAACTGTGAAGAGTTATTTTGCAGAAGAGGAAATAGAAATAGGCAGGAAACGTGTGAAAACATGCAGAACTTCATTATCAACCAGGGGAACTTAAACTAAAGCACAACGGGACATCTCTCTAGTCCAAAGATGGCACAAAGCAGTAAGTGCGGACAAATGCATGGAGCCATGAGCCTGTCTATTCATTCCCAGATGGCATGAGAGTGATATAGTAAGCAAACTCCATAAAGAAGTTGACATTCACTTTTACATGCATTTGTACAACCCAGCAATCCCGCCCTTGGGTCTACACCATAGAGAAAGTCTTATGAACGACTTAAATAAAAGAAGGATCAAAGAGGGCTATTTGTAAGAGGAAGCACTCAAAACCACCCCTTCATGAGTGACAGAGTGAACAAAATGAATACAACTTCCATTTGTCATGATGCTGTTGAATTAATTAAATGCCATAGTAATGTCTCTATAGATTTGACAAACTCATAAAGGTCTAGAAGCATTATTCCCCTGTTCATGCAACTTTCAAAATCAGGTAAATTAGACCATATAACAGTGATTGTGATTCATGCGTATATATTTATCATATGTGGGAAGATTACTTCGACAAGTAAGAGAATGATTGACACCACTGAGCCCGTAGCTGCGACCCTAATAGATAGAGGAGCAGCACACAATACTTCTGTTATTGATAGAGTTTTGTTTCTAAGGTCATTTACAATGTGTGTCCTCCCATAAATGTGTGTTGTATAGCTCTTTGAAGTAAACTATTTTGGCAAAAGAAATATAGTTACTGTTAATTGTAATTTTAAAATCGCTATAATTTTAAATTGAGAACAGTAGCATTACATTAAAATATAATAAGTATTAATATTTGAGATTGTTATTAAAATCATATCTAAAGCAACTTGTCAAAAAGGTAGGTTAAACTGGGGACATTCTTTGAGTCAAGCGTTCTTATAGTGTCTGTGGAAATGATTCTAGTTCCCCAAACTAGGAATGAAAAGTGCTTGTTTGTTTAATTATTTTAGTTTGTGAATTAGTTTTATAGCGTTTCCTTATCATTAATTATATATTGCCATTGGATTATACAAAATGAAAACACATATAGTTCTAACTGCTATGCTTTTAAAAATGTAGGTGAAGCTTAGAGGCTCATAGCCACAGTCATTTGCACGTGTCCAATGCTGCTCAGCCACTGTGTTGTGATACATTGATTTTAAACTCTTCATTTCTAACATGTCTGAATTCTCTTACTACAGACAGAAAAGGCATCGGCCTAACTCGGTCTGCGGGGAAATCATTTGTTTTGATGCAAACAGAAAGCCTTCTTTGTCACCCTTTCTCTATCCCAACGCAAGTGATTCAGTTCACAGCACCCACAAAGTGAATTACGTAATTCTCCTACTTTCCAGTTATTTTTTAGCACATAGAAAATTATGTCAGGACTGGTTTGGGAGAAAGTCTAGGCATCATACAAAAAGGCTAGAGCCCAGATGCTTGTTCGTCTGCCGTACTGTGATGAAATGCACCGAGTCTAGGAGTAACTGTCTGTCCTGTTCATTCTGTCACTCACGCTGGAAGTTCACTGCTTAGCTGTCTTCACTTCCACAGCTCTGACTTAAGTTTCGTCTTCCATGGTGAAAATACAGTCCAGTCACGCTGACAACACACAGCTTCTCTAGTAGCTAGAGGAAAGCGCGCTCCCACCACAGGAGTTCTGCAGATAACAGAGCACAGTCCTAAACCGTCATTTACCTGAGTAGAATGTTCTACACACTTCCAGTCACCCCTCATCACCCTCACACTGAGGTGGCTTTAGGAGTTAGGAAGAGAGCCTTGCACAAGCTTTCAGAGTCATCAGTTCAAGTGAGTAAGATCTCTAATCAGAAGGCCTTCAATCAAAAGCTTCATATCAAGCTTGCTTTAAATTGGGCAAAAGCTATCTTTAAAGATTCGCTTTGGTTTTCTACATGAATCTTTTATACAGGACATGATGAGTATATTTAGTGTGAATGCAGGTTTGACACTGCCAAACAAATAACAAAACAAGACAAAAAATACAGTATATAATTAGTAGTATGGTGAACTTAACTAAAAAATGTCTACATTCAGATGTAATTTGATAAAATACAGACAGCAATTTAATAACGTGTCAAATGATTTGGCAATGGAATCAAGTGACATAGAAACGCACAGAAGAAACAGACAGGCCTGGCTGGAGGAAGTAGGAACCGCACTGGGATTTAAGCAATGCATGAACAGACAGAAGCTGTAACAGGCAGAGAGAAGGAAGGACATGGGTATTTGGGGCAACAGAATTAAGCTCAAGCATGTGAAATGAAGCAAGGGCATTGACCAAGGAACAGAGGGGACACATCCTGGTACCTGTACTGATGAGGATATGACAAACAAGGGTGACAAACACCCAGAAATCGAGTTGTTTTATTCACCAAACGAATGGAACGTGCACTGAATGCTGTGTGATTCAAGCAGCCACTCTCTCCTCTGATAATTTGTTGGCAGCTCACACCTTCTGTCATGCCAAATTACCAAAGCCCTAAAGTAGTGTAGAAAAATCTGTGGTGGCAAATTAAGTCCTCACTATCCTGAAAGGATTCAGGCATTCAGGACTGATTATTACCAACTGGAAAGCTGAGAAAGCAAGAGAAAAGCATCACCCTGTAAAGCCAAAGTCCCTAAGCCAGTAACCATGTAAACATTCACATTAGGTAATCTCACTGGAACAAAGGCATGCCTTGGCCCCTAGCCATGGATGATTCAGAGATAGACGGTACACAGCAAAGAATGAAAGAATGAATGACTCTATACCAAAGAGCCACGGAAACTATTCAGGGGCACGCAGTGTGACTTTTCCACTGAGTCAGCATACACTTCCCTGAAATTTCCTGAAATCTAAGGAACCATCAAAAAATAGAATGTAAGCTCTTGAATATAGTGTGCTTCATTAGGACAGGAGTAAAATGAGTACTTTTTCCATTCTTACAGTACATAAAAGAGTGGCCTTTTCCACTGGATAAACCAGTGACAAAGCACATACCTTTAAAATAAAAAAATATAAAGAATAATCTGTTACTGTTTAGAAACAAAATTAAGAATGTATTGTGAAGTTACAAAATGAAGGCTTTTTTTTTTCCCCAGTGAGTAGCAGTTTGGGAGAAGGACTGGATACTGTCTCATTTTTTAAAAAGGACTTAGTAATGGAAAGAACTTAGTATTTTGTGCTTGGTTTTATTTTAAACTGTAGCAAATCATAGAAATCATCAATAATTCCAATAATTCACCTTAATTTTCACTATTCTAATATCACCTTTATTTCATATATAATAATAATGGTAATAATAATAAAGCATTGCATTTCATTCTAACAGAATGGAAATAATCATTAAAACAACGAAACAACTAAAGGTAGTTAACTAATATCTGTGAGCATAGGTGCTAGATGCTACATTAAGTGATTTGAAAACATTGCCTCATTTAATTTAAAAATATTGCAATCTGTGTTAGCCTCCTTCTACAAATGAGAATTGTCCAAGTTACAAGCAAAGCTAAACTTTGTCCAATGACTGGTCAGTGGTTGAAGAACTAAAATACAATGACATTGAAAAGCAAGCTTTTGTCTGTATAAGCGGTCTCATGGCCATAGGCCTGACAGAGAGCAAGTGTAGCAGAGGAAGCTCCACAGTAGTAAAAAGTGGAGGAGTAGATTCTTTTGTTTTTAAAACAGGTGTTCTCTATGTAGTCCTGGATGTCGTGAAACTCACTGTGTAGACCAGGTTGGTCTCTAACTCAAAGATCCTCCTGCTCTGCCTCCTAAGCACTGGAATTAAAGGCATACACCACAATGCCTGGCAACTTGTGGATTCTTAAGCTGGGGGAGCAGAGGGGTAATGGAAAGGACTGGTGTTGAGTATAGAAGATTTGAGAAGGTGGTGTTAGGCAACAGAAATATCCTAACCTTGCAGTAATGACTATAGTATATTAGAAACTATGAGAGTATACATGTTAATAAACTAAATTATACATTAAGTAAAACATACTCCAAAGGAGAGAAGGAGAGAGGCAGACACACACACACATATACAGAAAGAGAAAGAGAAAGAGAGAGAGAGAGAGAATAAACACCAACCAGATCTAAGTCAAAGTCACACGCTTTTCCAAGAAGAGTCTGTTTAATCTAGGGACTGTGCACAAATTGTCCATATGGTCACCAGAATCACAGTGGCTTACCCGGATAGAAGGGTCAGCTGGAAGGTTGTCATCAAGACAACTAAAGCCATTAAATTTGAATCACCTTAGCCCTGTAACAACAGACTCAAAACAATAGCTAAAAGAGACCAAAAAGCAAAAACACACGTGCAAATGTGTTGTGCTTGGTAGGATAGAGGCAAGGGAGCTGGATTGGAGAACTCAAATTTTAAGAAATACCTGTAAGGTCTATTATTATAACCGGTAGCTGGAAGATACTATATTTACTATGTATGCACACTTCAAATGAAAAATTGGCAATAATGATTTCTTAGACAAGGGATTTTTCAGGTAATAACTCTTGTAGAATTATGCTTCTCTCTAATTATGAAAATATCCTTAATTTATCACCAGACTTGACAACTAACAAGAATGAGTGGAGGCAGGAAATGAATTTGAAGTATATCCCTTCCTTGCCTTTGCCAAAGATTTACTCATAAATCACAGTTATTTTATTTTTTCGTAAGTTATACTTCTAGTCACTCATCCCACTTCATAGAAAATACTAATTCCTTAAAGTTAAATCATCAAAACCACAATTTCATAGATGAAAATCATGGAGGTAAATTTTAAAGATCCTATTAGCTCTAAGGATATCCATGTCTTCTTTATAGCAACATTTCACCCGAAGGGCACTCCATATCAGTCTTATCACTAACATATCAACGAATCCCTGAGGATGATGATATCTCCAAGTTATAAAATAATTTTAGTATTATTTTCATTATTAAGTCTGATTTTGAGAAGCTGAATGGATGCAGCTGTGTGACAGGTTATATTAGAACTTAGAGGAATAGCAGTATTAAAAATAAACTATTAAACAATATTTCTCCAAGAATTAGATCATAGGTCAAATTCCTCAGAAAATTTTAATCACATCCCTATTTTTCCTTAGTTAACAAATCCTTATGTGGTCAACGTATCCCATTCAGTTTTCTAGAATATGACTACCTGAGTAATACATTGTCACTATTGGTTTCAAACCTAAGCATCTGGAAGTCTTCAAGAGCACCTGTTAAACTACAAATGGCAGAGATGCATGCTAACAATTCCTGATTAATGAACTAGTCTGGGTGGGACACAAGAAGTATAATTATGACAGGTTGCCAAATAATGCTGCAGGCCTTGAATCACACTTGGAAAATCATTATTTCTATAATGCTTCAGTTTCTAAATATGGATCTCACAGGCTAAAGCCAACGGAGAAGAATTGGGGTGTTTGTCATTCACAAAGTATTCAATATGTATTTCTTAGTGAAAGAACACAAAGAAGCCTTTTCAATGTGTAAAGTAAGATCAAATAGATGCTGAGAAGACAAAGCAATATCACCATCAGGAAACTAATGAATATAACACCTGTAGGAATGTTCTCATATCCTTAAATTTATTTAAACCACTGCAAAGTCAATAGTCAACGTTCTGACTTTCAATGATTCTTTAAAGAATATCAGGGTTCAAAGAAAAAATGAAGTGTTGAAAATATTTACTTGATCTAGATTTCTTTAAATCTATTTCAAGTATGTGTCTATGTGTACTTGTTCATTAAGCAAACACTTATTAAATACAGTATGTAAACAAACAAGGAAGGTGAGGCCATATGAAATACCAATATGAAGGAAGCATTTTAGTAATTGTACGCATGGAGTTGCTTCTGCCAGAATCAGAAAAGATGTTATATAACATAATTTTTTGAGGATTTTAAAGTAAATAGTAAATAGGGCATAATGGAAAGAGTTGGAAAACTATGTAAAACGTTTGAGGCAAAAGTAAAGGCACTTGGCACCTTGCTTGTGAACATGAGCCCAATACCTGATACCGACATGGTGAACATAGAGAGATCTGAGTATAATGTTAGAGGCAGGAAGACTAGAAAACCATCCAAATGTCTAAAGAAAGGATATGGGACAGTAAGCTAGATAATGACAACATGGAGGAAAGATCTAGAAGATAAAACAGAAATTGCAATATCAACTGGAAGTGGAGTCAAAGAAATTAAGTTTAAAAGGTTTTTAAGCCTTTATTTAAAAAAAATGGTAATTCAAGTTAAGAGAGAGGATAGCCATAAAAACTGAGTCAATTTGCTTGAAACTAAAAAATCTTCAGCTTTGCTCATGTGTAGGGTTCCTATCAGAGACCTGGGTGAATAACCTCTAGCAATACAGCCAGGTACTTCTACAAGTACCTCTGTCTCTGCTGCTTAATCTTCCATCTTTTCCCATCATCATTTCTGTCACACTTGCCCCATATTATATGGCTCCGGCGGTGCCTTCGTCACCTCTATTTAAAATTCTGCATCCTTGTCCTTGACTGGTGGTTTTTGAACTACATTATCTTTTTGGTCTGACCCTGTAAGAAAGATTTTGATTGTGTGGACAGTGTTTGCAGTTTATTCTTAGACTGTGAAGTGCTTCCCAGAGTTTCAGGTGGAAGAAGTGCAGTGCTGGTTTAAATATCAACAGGAACAGTTGGGACCAGAGAAATGTACATGCGAATGGCTGATGAAATCACTAAAAAAGAGAAGGTAGACAGAGGGGAGAGGATCCAAAATAGAATTTGTGCATTCTGGTGGCAGATAGAGAGGATGGAGAAAGTAGGCACGAGGGAAAAGATGGAATCCTCAGAATTAGGAGCAAAAAACATAGCCCAGTGCAATGGATGCCAAGGAAAGAATGACTCATTGGAAAGTAGGGCTAGAAACTGCTCCCATCTGCTGAGGGAGCAGAAAGGCAGGGCACACAGAAAGTCATGTGATCTGCAGGATTTAGACAGCAGGTCCAAAGCAGTGATGGAAGATATGAATGGATAACAAAGGATTTTGCAGTGTTGCTCCATTGAGCCCCACCGAGAAGATACAGAAATGGCAGTCTCTGGGCCCCACAGAGGGGCAGTGAGATTAAAATGGGCTACTACATAAATGAAAAACAGTCTATAAATCTATCCAAATACCGTACAAAGGTGAGGTGGTTCACCCTTTTTATTGTATTCCTGAGTGAACCTGTCTAATGCCATAGCACCAAGCAGAGCTGAAATTCAATGCCAGGTTTCCCGAAGTAGAAGTTCCCTGTCATTGTCACAAAGCACATCTCATTAGCAATGATTACTAACACTCATATTCAATAATGACCTGAAATTCAGAATTAGAAAAGGCCTGATTGTCCATAATTTCAGGACCACTTTATGAGGAGCCACTTCAGTTCTGTGATGACAACACACAGGCATTAGTACCAGAATATGCACACTTCCCTTGATACTTTATATTTTAGGAAAGCTTCATTTTGAAATTTATCTGGTAATGTTTGTGAACATACTAAAAGCTAAGATATCAACATGTTATTTTCCTTCATGACAACGGTATAATCTACAGACTTTAATAAATAAAAATGAAATTTAGCATTTCAAAAGAAAATAAACAAAAATCTGGAAGAAATATATGTACCTGAGAGTTTTAAATTCTGGTCTATTGTTTGAGGGTATTTTCCCAAAGTGCCGAGTAGACATCTACCTCTTCCTGAGCTCACAGGGTCTATCATTTCTCACCAAAACAACAGAATGAAGCCATGGTGTTTTTATTTTTTTTCTTTAGTAATTTTGTTTGGAGGGCTCAGTCTTCATACTTAAAAATATTTTATGTAAGCCGGGCGGTGGTACATGTCTTTAATCCCAGCACTCGGGAGGCAGAGGCAGGTGGATCTCTGTGAGTTCAAGGCCAGCCTGGTCTGCAAGAGCTAGCTCCAGGACAGGCACCAAAAGCTACAGAGAAACCTTGTCTCGAAAAAAAAAAAAAAACCACATTATTTATCGTCACAGTCCAGTATTAATGTGTAACATGTGGATTAATATACCCATTGTGTTGAAAGATAAGTTGAATTCATGTTGGCAATTTCAACTAAAACTATAAAACATTTTCAGTAGCAATTATTTCAAAAGAAAATATTTCTCAATTTAAAGATAAAATTTTCTTACTCAGATGTTTGTTAACATTATTACACTGTAATTGTAATATCTGAGGATGGCACATATAAAACTAAACAGAAGTTTTTCATAATTATTTTAATTTTTTAAGATATTACTTAACCATAAAGCAACATTGTGGAGTAGCTTCAACACACTATAAGCTTCAACACACAATGAAAAAGAAAATGAGATCAACAAAATGGGCCATGAAAAAAATCACTGGCTGGCCATCCTGCAGGCTTTTACTTGTAACTGTACCTTCCAACACCAAACAGTATTTGAAGATGAACATCATTCTTTTTAAAGCCACAATGCTGGTTGTTTCTATGTTCATCCATTTTAGTTGATTATCCTCCTTGTTTATGTAGAGCTACCAATACAATAAATAGTGCATTGAGGCACATATTCTCTTATTCATATGCTTGCCTTTGCATAGGAATTTTAGCTAGTAATTGTTTACCCTGATCCAACCTCAGACAGCTTGGCCAGAATACCTGCAATATGATTTAGAGCATGTAAGGGTAGGATTTGTTTATATCATAATACTAACATTTAACCAGGGTGGAAAACAACTGAGATTGCCATGGGCTTTGGAAGAGAGTGTAAAACCATGCAATGACTCCAGGACAGCTTGGGACAGAGTCTAGCATATCTCATACCTAAGCTTGCCCTAAATTTTCCAATCCTTTTGTATATTCAATAGAAAGCAATACATTTTCAAAGTATATTTCATTGGAGCCCTAAACTGGAGACAACCCAAATGTTCATTCATACAGAAATAAATAAACCATGGGGTATCTCAACAACTGCTCGGAAAAAAACTAAAACAAAAACAAGGGATTATGTATACATACTGCAACATAGATGCATTTCAGAAGTACTAGGTCCATTCCAAGAAGATGAACATGAAAGAGGACATTCTTTGTTATTCCATTTATTTCAAGACCAACAAAATCAATTATAATAGATGTCAAAATAGCTGTTTGGACTAACCTGAGATTCACTAGCTAGGATGGAAATCTACTGTTTGACCTGGATATTATCAGATGCAGTTATAAACAGGTTAATTCTGCCATTAAGTTGTCCTTATTAGTATGTTTGATCATATTTAAATCAAGCCTTATTTAACTAAAAATAAATCAGTAACAAGGGAAAGTATCCTTTATCACGCTATATAGCAGTCCTCTGTGGGTCACTTGCATGAATAGTCTGATTTTCCATTTAGGATCTCTGCCTGAAGTGAAGCAGCGTGTATCTCAGATCTTTGAAGATATCATCGTGAATGGGATGGCATGTCAGTTCAGCACCATAGCCAGCGGCAGAGGCCAGGATGAGCTTGCTAGCCCCAGACCCCTGACTTCCTCAGGCTGCCACATTCTACCAACTAATTTTCTTTCCGTTGTTCCTCTCCAGATCTCTCGACCTTACTATGAGAGCTTTCTGTACCTCACTACTGATGTGAAACTGCTTGCCCTAAATTTTGTTCCTATCAAAATTTACCTTAAAACATGCTAGAAAATGTCTCTCCTGACTGAAAATATATAAAATGCCACAGGTGGAAGATCCTTTTCCAAAGGCTACAGGTTGGGGATATGAATGGACATGGAACTAAAAATAAAAGAGAATAGCAATAGATTTAACTACCAGAAAGTATTAAATTCTTATTACTAATATTAACATAAATAAATTTAAATATTTAGTTATTTTAAGTAAAAAAAGAATGTCTGTCACAAAAATAGTAAATATAATAATTTTTAAACCCATCAACAGACAAATTCTTATAAATTAGTGTGAGCAAACAGAGCCCTAACTCGCCCTCTGTAGCCTGATGGGAAATGGCAAGGTCTCTGCAATCTGTTGAAGTGTAATTAACAAGTGGAGAAGATGTTCACGCACAGGAAAGGTCAAAAGAGTATAGTAAGAGATAAAACAATGTGGCTTTCTTTAATCGCAAATGATGCAGGCTGACACTATCAACCGCCCTCAGGGATGATCTGCTTAATAAGTAGACTAACAGACAATGTAAAGAAATGCATGAGGAAGGAGAACTTGGTTCAACAATGAGTACTAGAAGTCTAGAAATAATCGAATATTTCCAACCTATAATACCCAACTTGTGCATTACATACACATTTATACTGAGCCATCATGTATAATAGCAATGCTTATAAATTTTTAAATGGCAACAGTTAAAATGTCCAACATCAAAAAAAAATTGATAGAATAATTATGGTCCTGGTAGAATAGCATAGAATGTAGTCCTCAGCAGTCAATTTGTTAATTAATTTATGTTAATTAAATATGATTAACTAACTTAACTTTTTATTTGTTTACCATATATATTATATATGTGGTATATATAATTTATATATGCTATATATTAACACATTAAATGTAGCATTTTATATGTAATTTATATGTTAGTAAAATTTATTTCATATTATATATATATATATATATATAATTTACACTAAGGTTGAACACATACTATCATACTAGAAAAGCACCATACCACTGAACTACATCCTTAGCTCTTCTTTTATATTTAGGTTTTATTTTTGAAACAGGACCTCATTAGCAGCCATTGTTGGCCTTAAATTCATTCTGGAGTCCAGCCAGGCCCTGAACTCATTGAAGTTCTCCTGTATCTGGTTCCCAAGTAGCTGAGATTTCCAGACCCACAACAACTGGGCCAGTAGCCATACATTTTTGCTTAAAAAATAAATATTTGCAAAAACACTTTACTCAGTACTATCTTCTTCTCAAAATGTTTAATTATGTAAAGACAAATTACAAAAAAGCATGTGCCAAAATTTTTCAGTAGTTTACGTTGGCTACTATGGATGGTGCAATCATCTTTTCCTCAGACTTACCCAACTCTTTCACATTGATAGTGCTGGTGAGTCATAACAAATGTTCTGGAAATCCCTAAGAGCTCTAAATGTTCCAGGAAACTGACAGGAGAAAAAGCAAAAATGTAAGAGAGCTCTCAGTGTCCTTCTTTCAAGACCAGCAGTGGACTATTAGAACAAGGTGGCTTCCTTTTGTGTTTGTCTCACCTCCCCAAGGACTCCCACATTGAAGATCCTTCTTCATAATACCATTTCCTCCGATGCTTTTACCTCCCTACTATAAAAAATCTTCATAGTATTATAAATTAAGCAAGGAAATAATTTAAACTGTCAGCTTAATGGAGTGCATGGGAGTTATGACTGCTCTCAGTCCAAGGAAATTTTAATGAATAAAGTAGGTCAAAACTAACAGCAACTCTTCTTATGATATACATGAAACTTATTAGTTTCCTGGGGCTTGTTTAATGTTATGATACTTGATTTAAAAGTCTTTGCAAAGGAGGGTTTGGCTATGACTAGTCTGGCCTGCATTTGGGTACCTCAAGAACAGTGGTGAGGGAAGGGCAGTTCAGTACTGTGGAAGAATCCTAGGATCAGGGTCTTCACTTGCAGTATTATGAGTATCTTGGTAGCATGCTAAAATCAGTTTTGGCGTTCTAAGGGCCTCACTCCAGAAGTATTTTTGTCATTCTAGTAAGTTCAAAACGAATGCAGAATTACAATCCAATTACACTGTCATTTTTTAAAAAGGGATGTCTGACTTAAGTAGAAGACGAAGATAAAGGATGTTCATGCAATATTTATCATTGGAAAATCACAAACATTAAAGAGGAGAAATCTTGGGAAATGGCATGACAAAATCTAAAATGCTATAAATAGGATATGATGGAATGCATGCTGTTATAACACCTGCCCCAAAGCTTTCTTGGTCAAAGAAAAAGTGTTAACCATTATTTTTTTAACTTAAAATAACACCACCACCTTTCATTGCATAATGGACTAAAATAATCCTTTCTAAGGATATTGAAAATGAACCAAAGGATGAATAACCAGGAGGACAAAAGAAGACTGCATACGGGAATATCTAATTGTGTCAGTTCATACATTTTCCCCTCAAAGTATACCTCTATAGGAAAGACAAGTGGTAGCTGGGGACATGTGTGCAATCAGAAGTATCCATGATTCTCTAGAAGGAATACCCAGGCAGTTTATATTTCATGTCCCACAGACCTTCCTAGAAAAGAGTAATACATTTATCAACTTGTTAGAACCCTAGTTAAAAAAAAAAAATTACAGTGGATCTCTTTGAACGCAAGTCCATCCTGGTCTACAGAGTGAGTTCCAGTACTGCCAGGGCTACACAGAGGAACCCTGTCTTGAAAAAAAGAAAAGAAAAGAAAAAAAAAAGAAAACAAAACAAGAACCCTAGTTAATATCCCATTTACAGTAACTGATCTTTCCCAGAGAGTTATAAAAGGACCATCTACATTAGACTTTCCACAATTGAGAGGATTAATTTAAAATGCAAATTCTTTAGCAAATTTCCTAAGGAATCTCTCTTGGGGAACAACACAGTCACATTAAGGTTCCTATATACCTCCTGTATGATTTTGATAAAGTTTCAAATCTAAGAGTCATTAGCTTATGTCAGAAAGTTTATTTATGTGATTAACTTACTGCATTATTATAGTGCTTTAATTTCTCATAATACAACTGCATAGCATTTTACAGACACTTCCTCACTTATTCCTTATGGAACTCAGTATACTGAGGATCAAGATCTCGAGTGTTTTAGAGAGGTCTTCAAGCCTTGCACTGTCTCAGTGTACCTCTAACTGCCAAGTCCTTTTCAATCTATTTTAATGAAGCATAGCGAGACACTAAGCAGTGAATGTCGAAGTCACAAATACTGGGAGAAATACATGTTATTGACTGTTTACAGACTGTTTTTTTGACTGTATATAGCTCTCAATATGTTCCCACTAACAGCACATGTGTTCTTGTTTCTCCACAGAGGAAGACTCCCAGAAACTTGTTGTGGTCATGTGTAAGTACTATGAGCACTCGCTGAGGGAT
The DNA here is from genome assembly GCF_018167655.1 of Microtus oregoni. NCBI lineage: Eukaryota > Metazoa > Chordata > Mammalia > Rodentia > Cricetidae > Microtus > Microtus oregoni. The sequence continues at coordinate 18,226,631 of NW_024543093.1, read as the reverse complement.
ATTGAGAGAGAACACAAACCATACTTACCACCCTCAGGGAGTTTAGTTTTAGGAAATTAGAATGCTATTTTAAAAATAAAAGGAGTGCTCACTTAAGACTATGAACATGCCTCAGTCTGATCACCAAGCTCACTGATGACTTCTGGAGATACCCATCTTTATTTAGCTAGAGAGACTGCCTCAAGGGGAATGGTGATCATCTTGCAAGCTAGACAACATCTTGTGCCACAATAAGCAAAAGGCATTTCTCAGTGAGAGTATCTTTATAAACTTGTCATCCCCATGAAGAATAGAATGCTTTAATTATTAAGTTTTTGACAGAATATCTCAATTTTCCAAGTGCTTTTTAATAATTCTCTGCAAGTAATTGGGCATTTTAATTATATATAGCTCCTTGTCACTGTTCATCTAAAAAACATTACAAGATTAGTTAAATAAAGATGTATTAGGCCTCAGTGCTTTTCCAGGTCGTATTCATTGTATTTTAAGTTGTTTCAACAATGACAAAAAGCCAGTGAGTTCATGCTTTGAATTCAAATCATTTTTAAAGAGATCAATCTTTTGCAAACCCTAATAAACAAGAAATTTTAATATTACACAGACAAATGTATATACCATCAATTAGTTCTTATGACCATTTCCCCTAAACTGTCTTTTTTATTTCAATGGAGGAAAAATACTCTATTTTAACTTTTCTTTCTGGTCTGGCCTGCAGTTTTAGGTTAAAGGGACTTCAGTGTTTCCCACATCCCCAGAGAATAATTCAACTCCTTAGACTCTTGATCCTTGAAGGTCAGCACACACAGAATATGCGTTTACCTGTATTTGAACGCAGGGAACATGCATGATGAGTGAAAGAACCTTCTCTGATGTTTATAAACTTGACTGAGGCAATGCAAGTGACCACATTACTCTTACTTCCTATTCAAGATGTGGGAGAAACTTGCCACACCCAATTTACAGGATTCTAATGCATCTTGAATGAGATCAAATAAGAAAATACTTTGTAAGCCCTAGGTGATTTACAAACATGAAAACGGAAATTTAAATGAACATGTTCCCAATTACCAATGTGTCATTAAGGAGGCTGTGTCCACTGGCTTAGGGTGTTCTCACAGGGTCATTGGAACAGCAGGAAAACTGTCAGGAAAATAAAAAAAAATATATATGGTTTTGTTCTTTTGGTGATCCTGCTCCAGACAGCAAGGCCTCCTTGTGTGCTTGAAATTACAAGAGACATCCAAGTTCAGCTTGAGATCCTGAGACACAAATTGGATTTTTCTAGCTTCTTTTAGGCCCTTCAGCCCAGTAAGACAATGCCATAGCCCAAGTACCAGATACTTGATAAGCATTTTCTGACTGGTTGGTTCCTGGGTTTTTGGCACTTACTACTACCATAATTTGCCAGTACACTGTGTGTAAACACCCACATTTTGGTAATAGCCTAAATATCTACTTATTGTGAATGAGAAGGCTGAATGAATGAGCTTTCATAAGAACAGTCAGCTCCCCTTACACATGCTGCCACCATTTGTCTTGCCTTTGCACGCCTTTTGCTAGTGAGGGTTTCAAGGCATCCGCAAGGAGAGAATCGCCAAGTCTAAGCAAAATATAACACTCACACAGGAACAGGCAGGCAGGCAGGCATGTATTTACGCATGTTTGAGTACACACGCACACGCACACACACACACACACACACACACACACACACACACACACACTAATCCTTGATTGCAGTGATCATTAATCATAAGTGATCAGAGCCCCTAAACTTCATTACTAAGAAAACCTGAGTTTGAAATCATTATATAATTTTATTGGTTTTGAAGAAACACAGAAGTAAAGCTGGTGACTCTACTTAAAGACAGAGAGAGCATCTAGTTGTTATGTGCAAGATGCTGGGTTTGATACCTAGCACTGGAATTATAAGTTTCAAAAAGGCAAGCGATGCTATTTGCTTGTATAACAACGCTTCTCTCTATACCTAACACCTAATTATTCAAAGCTATTCTGAAGTCCTTCCTCCCTGTGGAAGACGGTTTCCCACTTCCAGGCTGGAAATTATTTCTCTGATGTTTAAATACTTCTAGTGTCATGAGTCAGATCTCCAGGGTTACTCTTTGGGGTACCCTTTTCTCTACATTCCATGGAGGCCATCTGAAGAACTCCAGATTCACCAAACGCCCTAGAGCAGTGGTTCTCAACATGTGGCTAGCAGAAAAGAATTCCATGGTCTTCAAGGAAGATGTGAGGTAGAGTACTAAAAGACATGTAAGAAAGCTAAAACAGTGTTAATGTTTCTAACAAATGAGAAGCCAGAAGTTAGGAACCCTAAATTCAAACAAGATAACACACGGAAAGAAAGAAAGAAAGAAAGAAAGAAAGAAAGAAAGAAAGAAAGAAAGGAGGGAAGGAAGGAAAAAGAAAGAAAGAAAGAAAGAAAGAAAGAAAGAAATTGCAACAGGAACTAGACTGTAGTAATTCTCAATTTATGGGACACGAGTCCTTTAAGGGCCACATATCCGATATCCTGCATAACAAATATTTACATTATGATTCATAACAGTAGTAAAATTACAGTTATGAAGTAACAACAAAATAATTTTATGTCTGGAGTCACCACTACATGAGGAACTTATTAAAGGATTGCAGGGTTAGGAAGGGTGAGGAACCACTGCATAGAGCTCATATGTAGTGGGGTGAAAGCTAGCCTCACGTGTCAACCCCAGATGTTCTTTAAAAGATTTACCCAAATCTTAAAGCTGTTGGCTGCTGATGGCATCAAAAGTCTTTGTCACACTTTAGGAAGTGGAACTGATGGATCACACTGTAGAGTGAATCTTCCTCACTCTGTGTAACATTCCGTTGGTCACTCAGATGAAATCACTACAATCTGAATGGGCACAAGCTTTTGCCTATCCCAATGGTTCATGAAACAGCCCCTCTTTTTCCATAAGTAGAAACAAATAACTAAAGCATCAACATTAAGTGCCAGTTAGAAGCTGTTCACTTATTTTAAGAAATCAACAAGGCTCTTCTCAAAAGTAGGTGATTAAAGGAGAGGGCTGGAGAAGCGACTCAGGGCTGAAGGGTACTTGCTGCTATTTCAGAGGACCACTTCTAATTCCTAGCACTCACATGGTTAGGCACAACTGTCTATAGCTCCAGTTCCAGGGGATCCAATACACTCTTCTGGTCTCTGAGGGTACTGCATGCACAAACATTCCAGCAAAGAACCAGTGCGCACAACATTCAGACAGACAGACAGACAAAATAAATTACATTTCCTGGAAATTCTTATTTGACTTAGTATGCTAAATGCTTGAATTGGGTAAGACACAGCATAGCTGACTTTGGACGCTCTGAGCCATGAAGCACTATTTCCTTCTTGAAATCTCGTTCCTTCTGAGTGCTTCCAGGTAAAGGTTGATTTGTGTTCAAAGATGTTTTCAGAGGTTGTTTGAGCAAAGAAAGATGGAATCTTTCTCCTCAACTGCTCTAGCAAACTCTCTGTGTTCTGCCTTCTCCTACTCTATTTTCAAAAGGCTTAATCTCAACTATAATAGAATTTTCAAAGTTTGAAAAATATCCATCAATATTATGCAGCAGCAGCCTTGACAATTCAGTGCTACTACGTGAGTCCTCATGCAGCTCCCACAGGGACATACAAGTTGTTTGCTTAAAACAAAACATTCTCTGGTTAACCTGTGTTGTCACGCTCTTTGGATGAAGCAGATGCTAACAAGAATGAATTTTAGGTTTATCTTCACCTTTAAGAAACTATAACCTGAGAATGACGGGAAGGTAGCCTCACTTTAAGACCCCCACAGTAGACAGATGGTTTCATAGCTAAGCTCAGCCTTTTCTGCCCTTTCCAGAGAAGAGAATGTGTCCTGTTAGAGCTAGGCCTGTCTATCACTTTGAGACACCAGGATAATTAATCCCATGCCAGCAGGTCATATGAAGTATCGCACCTTCACAATGCTTTTGAAGTATAGATAGGAAGAGCTTCATTTTATTTTAGAAACAGAAGTTCTGAACAGTTTGAGACTGTTGCAAGGTCTGCTCCTTAGTGGATCTCAGCTAAGGTCTGTATGGGAATTCTCAGAGTTTTGGAGAAAGTAGTGATATCAATGAATAAAATGAACAAAAATTCTAGAGTTAAACTGAATGAGCAAAAGGATTTTTAAGAACAAACACAATTAAGAAACTTATGCATGCAAGTTTTAACCATACTTTCTGGATATTGCCCCAACTCATAATCTAGTACCCAAACTACACAGAACTAAGTTGTAAGAAATGCTTAATTTCTTTATGTAACTGTATAATGCCAGGCAATATGTGGAATGAAATTTGATTTTTTAAATCTTCAAGTCTTCTTAATTAAAAAGGCAATTAAAATTAAGATTCTTAAAGTAGTTTATTAATTGTCATTCGTTTCTCTATAACCTGCTTTGAGAAATAGTCATTTCACTTAAACACACAGAAGGGCTCCTGTCTCCTCAAGAAAGTGATCCCATAACCAGACTCATAAATGTCGCCTTTTAATTTGAAGTCATAGTTGTACTTCTAGATTAGCCTGTTATCACACCAGATGATCAGTTAGTAGGGGATGTATTTGCCGAGCAGAATGAAAATAGTTAATAAACATAAATAAACATCTTAAATCAATCACTCCTTTGCTCTTGATGTGGTGGCAGATATGGAGATTCATAAATTAGACAAAACACACGCAGTAATGAGGAAGGAGGTGCAGGGAAGCCTTCGGACACTCTGTGGAGTTAAGAACCACAAGACCCAAGAACACATTGGAAGATAAGGAAAAGGCAACATGCTTACAGAGAAATGACTGGTAAATAGAATAAGTTTAAAAAAATCTAGACAGTCTCTTTATCTGTCCTATTATGGGCCATTGGCAATGAACAGATGAGGAATAACAAAAAATGCTCAGCTAGTTAAGAGAAATCATATTTAGAGGATTGAGCTTTCTAGTGTACTTGCTTGTATATAAAGTCAGGTCCTATCACCCCAGTTAATTGAGTTATTTGATACTTCACTGTATCAAGATATCCTCATTTTTGGAGGTAGTATTAATGGTATGTGACTCAGAGGGTGGTGAGAACAAATGCCTTGATGCTTTGTTAGAAGTTAGAACAGTACCTGGCATATAACAAGCACCAAGACACTACTCAATACGTATATGATATACTTGACTTCATTTTCTACCGTTTGCATAGGGCTAGTTTATAGTCTTATACTGGGGAGAAATCAGAAAGTAAATTTACTATTCCATTAAAGTTACCACTTTACTAAAAATCAAGAGTTAAATTAATTTCTGCTGTAAAGAGAATTAAAATTTAATGTACTTTATGGAAAAGAAAAAAAGTTTTACATTAAAAGTTAGATGACTTGGGCAAAAGTTTCATTACTGTTAAGGCAAATGGCTTGTTGTTCTGCATTTTAGCCACCCCAAAGATGTCTGACTTCTGAATAGCATCCCACACACATATATTAAAACCCAAGTCTTTTTAAAAACTGTCCATAAGAAGTCTGTCAGGAGAGTTCTGTTTTTTTCCTATAGTATAACTCTTCAAAAGGTGATGAAAGGCTGTACATTTCACTTAGGACAAATCCCAAGGCAAAAGGGACCACCAAAGTGGGAAAATCAAATAACCAAATATGCTGTTTTCATGTTCACCAGCATGAACAATTAGCCACTTTGCTGACAGAGATTAATTTATTATTCATCTTATTCCAGCATATGTTATTACTTGGTCAGTGGACATGAAAAATGACTGATACAGCATATTACAGTATTGAAAATGGTAACTGTGGACTTCAAGGAAAAGGAGCTTAGAATATTAAGGAAAATGCCTCTTTCTCTACTTTGGAAACATAATCCAAAAAAATGATGACATTTCAATGACTATGCAGGCATAAATGTTCAGATATGACAAGATTTTCAGAAATTGATATGAAATATAAAAAGTAGACTATAAAATAATGCCTTGCAAACCAAATAGAAAATTCAATTTCTGTATACATTTTCTAGACAAAAATCCCTGAACCTGTCTAGATTAGTAGTGCTGAGAATTATTTCTCTACATCAAATTGTAACACATTTGATCACTGAAAAATATAACTACACAAAAGATTGTGTAAATACACAGACATGAACAAAAGCCTTCTTCATAGTAGCAGGACATATCTTGTAAAATTTCAAAGTAGAATCCATCAGGATAAGAACAGTTCTTTAAAACATGAGTCTGCAGGCTCAGACAAAATGCCACTGGAATACCATGGCGCCCATGTTTCTCCTGACTGCATTTTTTAGATTACATCACAGCCACTCGTAGTGACGTGACTAAACTCTGCGGCCATTCAAATACTGCAGATAATTCAAATCATAACATAAAGTAGGTATTTCAGAATTTGAAGCTGTCTGTCTAAGGAAGAATCTAAATTACCTCTTCTGTTTATTTACTCTGTATTCTGCTGTTGTCTAGAAAAATGGGGGCTGAGGACCAGATGGTAACTCAGAGTCAAGACAGGCTGGACCACATAACTCATTACATACTGTAATGTTAGTTCAATATACGCAGATAATTAAAGCAGCCTTGCACAAATACTGTCCAAATTACTAAATACTGCTGCATTGTATCTTACACACATTACAAAGCACTGTCTAATTATTCGCCTGAGGCTTTTATTAATTCTTAGAAATTATCAAATGCTCTTTCTTATTAATGAAAGTTACATATTTTTAAAAAGTCAATTACCAAGTTTTGATGGTACATAGAAAATCTATAACCTTGCTTTAGAAAAAATAAACATCAGTTCATATCATGCAAGGCATTTAAACTGGAGCTCCCATAAACAAAAGGAGTTTCTATAAGATTTACAGGAGCCTTGTAAAATATATATGTGTATGTAAACACATAACTTGAAAAGATATTAGATCAACACCTTTCTACGCTGCCTTGGTTCCCATTCACAAACCTAACTGTCATTATGTCCAGTAATCACCACAATGGAGTTTGTGTAACTGTCTTGATTTGATGGCTGGAAAAGACTCTGTCTGAGACTCACCATCATTTGCTCATAAAGCCTTTCACTGCAGCTGTTATTCAGCTCTAATACCCTAAGGACATTACTTTAAGGTGAGTTTTAAATGTCATTCTTTATCAACCCATGGACACTTTGCTACTTACTTTTTGACTAACAATTAGCTAGACTTTCTGGAATTAGGTATAAATTTATTTTCATTGGGAATTCTTGACAGTGAAAACCTTCAAAAATGATAAATGAGCAAAAAAACTCCTCGATCTATATTATACATACAGTGCATTAAACACCATTAGTACCACACAAATATATACAAATATATACTTTCTGGTGTACCAATAAAGAAATCACACATACATATATGTATATACGTATATGTATGTGTGTATGTATATATACACGTATATATATATGAACACTATATATTTGTGGAAATTGTTAGTGGCAGTATGAGTTAGCTATACTTCTTTGGCTAATGTTGAACAGAAACAGCATTTTGGTAACTGAATTGGAGTGTGATGACAACCGGACATAACTCAGGTCAACAGTCAAATGCAGAGCAGGGTTCAAAGCTAGTTCTCATCACAATGTCATAGTAAAAGATAAAGTATGTGCTTATTAATTAGGAGTTCCTGACAAAATCACCATCTCTCTGATCTTGTTTTTTTGTCAACAAATAATGGCTATACACGCTGCCAAGCCTGTGCAGATGATGAAATGAGATACTTTATGTAAAGGTGCTATTGAGATATGGACTTGCAAAGATAGCTGATTTCACTTCATTCTGTCAAAATTTGAAGGATGCAGTGTTTTGACTAATGCTGAAAAACCTAGCATTTTGGACTATTTTAGAAGTTTCATTATGAAGAGGTATTTTACAACCTGTGTAGACAAGAATGGGCCAAGATAAAGATCAGGTGGAAAGGAAAGGCATTTATTTCTGAAAAAAAAAAAACTTTCCTTGAGGTCTTAGCGGAAGGGAGAGCATTAGGCAGCTGAACCTCGAGCCTGAGCCCCATGGCAGGACTTCTAGGCACCTAGGTGAGTCACCACTTGAGCAAATATTGGGACAATCAGATTATTTAAGAAACTTGAGTTCAATATGCATTTACAACACACTGTGATCATGTTTATTGTCAACTTCTGACAGCCATCAAGTCTCAAGGCACACTAGGGAGGGGTTCTTAAGATCAGGCTAGCCTACTACATAACTCTGATCATACTTTGATAGGTTCATTAAGATGGTAGGATGCATCTTAATAGTGAGCAAAACCATCAAGGCTTGGGTCCTGATCTACCTATACGAAGAAAGCTGGCTGAACACAAGCATTCACTATTCTCGAGTATGGATGTAACTGCTTCGACTGCTCAGGATTCCTGCGGCCAAGAAGATCCTGGTAAGGATGGATTATATCCTCCAACTGTGAGCCCTGTCCCTTAAGCTGCAATTGTCGGGGTGTTTCATGATAGCAATGGAAAAAATAGGACAAGCATGCCTAGAATCAGTAAAGCTCTGGAAAAGACAACCAGAGCATGGAGAAATAAAGAGATCCTTACACTCAATGGAATCTGAGAATGAAACCATCATGGAGCTCTTTTCACTGACTAAACAATATACAACATGCTGAATGTTATTAAGGTGGTTAATGTATTAAATATGTGCATAAAAGAGAAGTATAAGGTATAGCATATTCGAGGCTCTGATGGTTCATTAACAGGATAGGTAACAACAGAGAAGGGTGGCTCAATGGTTTTTCTATACCAGAAAGGAATCTATTCTATCCCAAGGGATAAGCTTAATCTCATTTAACACCTACACTTAAACCTTTGATAGTCAAGTTACCAGATGGAAGAGTAAATGAATGAGATCAGTCCCAGCCATGACTTCCCAAGGGCTTCAAGGAAACATATTTTAAAAAGGAAGAGTATACATTGGAAGACATGGATTCCACTTCCTATTTTCCTAATGGTTTGATGTGATCCTGTGGGTGTGACTGATTCAACTTATTTAGACTTCTGTTGCCACAGTGATAAATGAGAATGACTCTCTCATCAAACTTGAGAGCCAAAAGAGACCGATATTCGAAGATGAAATCAATTCAGTGAGTCACTCTGTTAATAACGGGTGGGCTCAGGACTAGAACTCAGTTGATTCAATAGATACATAACTACTGCTTACAGTCTCTTAGCTGCTAAATATTAGGAAACTACTATAGTTTGTATATCATCAAACCCATGATCTCATTGGTTGTTCCTAATACAGTAATAAATCACATTTTCATTTTATGTGTTTACAAAACAGTCTTGGGAAAGAGAAATAGCTTTACAAACTTCACAACTCCGATAAGTGGCGATGGCCAATTTTTCGCAAGGATCTGTTCTGAGAATTATCACCACCAGACCAAGCTGCATCAACTATTTACACGTCAGTGTAAATTTAAATCAATGAACCTTCCATCTTAAATGCATTTATGAAACAAGTCCAATGTCTATTTGAAACAAGAAATGGTAGTTTTGCTACAAGAAATGAATGCATCACTTTGGAATAAGGTGATTGTGCAAGGAGCTCTTTCTAGCACATTAATATTTAAGGTAATAAAAGATACTTGTGATAAAATTCAGTTGTTTCATATTGTTACCAAACCATTTTATGATGGGAGTATAGATGACAACTGTTACATATTTAAAAAAAACTTCAAGCCGGGCGGTGGTGGCGCACGCCTTTAATCCCAGCACTCGGGAGGCAGAGGCAGGTGGATCTCTGTGAGTTTGAGGCCAGCCTGGTCTACAAGAGCTAGTCCCAGGACAGGAACCAAAAAAGCTATGGAGAAACCCTGTCTCGAAAATCAAAAAAAAAAAAAAAACTTTGTAGGGTTTTGTTTTTTATCATTATGTTTAGAGATACTTGTTTTTAAGGAGGAATTGTGTTTATTTGTCTAAAGACTAACATTTCCTAGTAGCATGCACTTTTAGAGCTAAGGTATAAATGCTGATTGGACTAAAAGTGCACTGGTTCCTCCTAGGTGGCCCCTCCCCCATGTAAGCATATATGATGATGCTGGTCCTGTAAAGCAATGACCATTTTATTTACCAAGTCAACAGTAGAAGTGTGGAGCCGCAATGTCTGTTCCAAACATTCAGAGTCAAAAAGTCTCCTGTCCTCTATAGTTACTAATGACCAGAGCCGTTAAAGTTTTCATTCAGATAAGATATATTGTGAAAGGTTTTGCTCATCAATTCTCTTGGATAGGATCCAAAAGAACTAGGAAAGTTGCTATCAACCAGCATGCAGCAGAAATTTCCTCAGTAGAGTTAATAAACATACCAGTGAAACACCAGATGACTGCGTTTTATATGTAGCACATTGTACTGATGATATATGCTGGACACAAATATCGTGACTGTATTACTTGGAACAAATTCAACTCCAAGAGAGACTAGCCATTAAGTCACAAGAAGGACCCTCTCTGTTTGAGTTTAAAAACCTCTGAGATCATGGAATTGCCCTGGGCTGTGGAGACACAAAGCTTTGATTCTAATTTCTCTTTGACTCTGATCAAAGATCTGGCTTAATTGTTTGGCCCATCTATGATAATTCTCAGTAGCCGCACAAGAAAAATATTCAAGCTCCCTGCAAAAACCCACCACTCCTCTTAGAACTTTGGCATGCGTCTTGAAAGTGCTTTGGAAGAATATGTTATGAATTTCTGTTACAAATATTACCCTTATATAGTATCATTGAGTTCCTTCAAATACAAGTCACGCTTTAAAATTTGTTAACATTTCCCCTTGGGGAAACCCTCTTGCCCTTTAATGGCATAACCTCATCACCGTATTATAATTCCCAGAGCTCATATTTGTTGGAGGAGACTTTGGTTGCTAAGATCTGTGATGGCTTTTCTCCTTTCTGTATCTGCTGAAAATATTGAGAGGCTGTCAGCTAATTTTCTAAAGTATGCAGAGCATGGGTGCTGAGGAAGGCTGGGAGCTGAAATGGGAACCTGAGCATAGCACTGACATCATCCCATGCTCTGCACATATGGCATAGCACAAAAGCAGTACTGGCTGAGCACGGGTCTATTCTGGACTCCAGTTGGCTTTAATTATAAGCAAGCTTGCTTCTTATCATTTACAGTTACACAGTTCTCCACTGATTTAACTGGAAAAAAATAATTTTCTACAGAAGTTGTTTCACCATTTATGTTTTTAAATTCATGCAAAATAGGAGGGGGTACTGAAATGGTCTCCAGATCTGCTTCTCATGTATATGCACTTAAGAAAATCCTCACCATAGATTCTGCAATTGGGTCAGCTTGCACAAAGACGTGTGGGATAGCCATGAGTTCCCTCTGTACCCTGCAAGCCTTGTAAGTGACACCTCATAATAGTGCAAATGAAGCATAGCATGATGAGAAAATGAAGAAGAATGAACCTGGATCCTCAGCCCAGCAGTTTCTAAGACATAAGATAATAATTTTATTCTTTAAAATATACCACACTTGCTTTTTCCCTTTTATACATGTAAGCCTATATGTGAACTCCATATTATGAAATAAAAGGTCTTAGGACTCTCAGAAATTGCATTACACTCAAACAGCCTCGTTTACTTGTTTGTCTACACATGCACATTTGCAAGAGTCACAGATTTTAAACTCGCTTTTCTTTTTTAAGCTGTCTTGATTTTCTGGTAGGAATGATCACACTGGCGTTTACCTTTGTGCTTTGCTTTCTCAGTCTCATCTATTGGGCTCAGCATTTCTTCCCTGATGAGTCCTTTGTCCTAACAATTAGCTCAGTATCCAGAGAGCTTATTGACCCAACAAATCCAACATCACCCCTTTCTTATTAGGTTTCTTTCAAGCAACCACCCTACCTGCCCTGTTTCCAGCCCCTCTGCACTTCCTTCCTCATCCTGGTTTCTGAGTCTACCAACCTAGGAGGCTGATTTTTCATCCTAATGTTCTTAATTTGTTCCCTATCAAATTAATTCCCTCTTTTCTAGAGAAGGGAGGGGCGAAGTGTGAAAACTTCACACCTGGAGTTTTTTAGGCGCTTACATTGTGATTGGTTTGGTGGGGATGGGGGGAGGTTTACAAACAAAAGTGATCCTGTAAACAGCAGCTCTGAAGCAGAGAAAGTACTCTGACCCCAAAGAACAATGCCCACAGTGGCCCCCACACTATATTCCCCACTCCATCGGTATTTCTTCTTATCAGTGATAGATGAGCTTGAGTTCTCATTCACACATAGACAGATACTCTATTCTGGAGGGACATCAATGTTAGCAACAACCAGCAGACAGCGTCTGCCTGAGGTAGAGGCTGCAATGGGAAAGGGGGGTCCGGCTGCCACAGGGGCCCCTTGCTGTCCTCCATCTCCTGCTCAGGTACTATGCCCATTCAGAGGCCACATCACCCAGTCACTCTGCAGAGGCAGACTCACAGGGAACTTAAGATGCATAGGAGATTATTAGCTCATAGCGCCCCACTGCTACAATTAGGCACCCCACACCCTCGCATACCCCCCCATCTGGCGTACCACTCCCACCCACCCACGCTCTGTCTGGCCCTTCTGTGCCCTGGCTCGCCTTCCTCCCACAGGACTTGTACAGTTCTGCACAAAGGCAGAGCAGTGGTTGAGGTCTGCACCAGGTAAAGGGAGCCCGTGGAACAAGCACCTGAGACTCATGACTGTTTTCTCTCCCAGGCAAAGGCCCTCAGATCTTACAGGAAGCCCTAGTTCAGGTTTTACTAGGTGTCTCTAAAGGAATTCCTGGGAGAACCAGGGAAGTGTGGTAAACAATCAATTTTGTGAACTCAGAGTAAAGTGTGTCACTATTTCACTCCCCGCGAAGGGTTGTCAGGAGGACCCGGGCTCAGTTCATTAGATCAGGCTTTAGCTTTTCATGCCTAACCACAGTGGTCCCAAGGTAGGAGGTCTACCCCTGGGGAAGAGGCAAACCAGTAGCCCTAGCAGCTGCCTCTCGGAGGGAAAATGCATGGCAGCTGGCAGAGGACCCAAGGCTGAGCAGAGTCTTAAAGGTGAGCGGACTCTACAAGAAAGATGGAGAGGAGTCACCAAGAAACTGATCACAACTTCCAGCCTGCTGAGGATTTTACCCTCAGAAAAGACAAAGACTGGTAGAGGTTTAGAAAGACTCGCATGCCCTGGAAAGGAAAAAAGAAAAACCTGACTGCTTTTGTTATTTTTGGCAATTCAAACAATGATACAGCTTTCATCTAAAGATGAGAGGGACTTGGTTCATGCTCTTGGTTCCACTGAAGAAATAACCCTGCTAACCAAACTGGATTTTGGGAAACAGGTTCCTTCTGTTCTAATTTCTCTTCCTCCAGGCAGAGCTCCTGGCTTAGCCCAGTCAGTCTGAACTCGATGGAAACCGTCAATGGAAAGAAGTGAACAGAGCAGAAAGCTGGACCTGTGTTCAGGAACCTGCAGACAAGATCCTCAGGGAGACAGGGTCGGTATAGTCTAAGCTCGCTCCTGTTTCACCTAGAGAATAATCTAGCAAAATCACCAAGAAACTGAAATCCCTGTGTGTGTGAAGCAGGCAAAGGACGGTTCCCAGGAGGAACCCTGTGTCCAATGGGGACTGGCCGGGATCAGAGAGTTTGTTACACTGCTGCCTTCTCCAGTAAGACACACACAAGTAGGGCAAGAGGACTGGCCTCCTGTTGAGTGGGTCCCTAGTCCCGGGACCTCTTTCCTGTCACTGCAGTCTGAGAGCGCTTTGGAGGGATGCACAGATTTGAAAGCTCCCTTCCCCGGTCGGGAAAGATGGGCTGGAGGTGGGGCAGCACCACACAGACAAAAGGTTCTGCAGAGCCCTCCTCTCTCCGCTTAGGTCCCTCTATGGAGCGCGGCGCCCCATCTGGCCACTGAGTGACCTTCTAGCGAGTGACGCCCCCTTCGAGAGGGGCCAGGCACCCTGCCCAGGCTGGTTCTTTATTAGATGCCCACATCTCCCAGCACCTCGGCAAGGCACGCCCCTCCCACCCCTCACCACAAACACCCGCGATGCCTTCCTTCACCCATCCCCTTCTATTGTCTTCAAAGAGATAAGTGACTCCCAACAAGCACACCTAAATACACCTTCCTTTTCTCCTACTCCGATTTCTTAGAGCCTTAAGGGACGAAAAGCGAGCAAGTGTTGGGTTGAATGGGAGGGGGGCACCAGGAGATAACCCGCAAGTACTTGGCATCGCAGACCCACCGTGTCCGCCTCGCAAGGATGCTGGTGACCTGTAGATTGCAATAGGCACTGAATGATGCTTGCTGCTGCCATGGAAATGGTGGATGTGGTGCGCTCCCAAACTGGACGCCCCCCAGGCCACTCCTAGGAGGCCGCTGAGGGTGAGCGGGACTATCCAGAAGAGGGCTAGGCGCCCCCCTGCGCCGCCGCCACTTCCGCCCCCGGGCGATCCCAGCTCGACTCCGCACCGGAGCATCCTCTGGTACATGGCGGGGCGCCCGCCAAGGGGCAGCCTCCGCGGGAGGCAAAGTTTGGGGCGCAAGAAGAGGAGAGGAAGCCGGGGATCCGTCGGATCGCGGCGGGCTACGGGGCCGGCCGCCTCACCGCGCCATGGCACCCATCCTCTCCCTCCTTTGGACAGTCTTCTCGGGGTCCTGGAGTCTGCTGTTCCCTGCACCCAAAACAATCCGAAACATAGCCGAGGCTGATGCAGCTGGCGAGGGACTTGTCCGGAAAGGCAGCCCCGGTGAATAGCAAGCGCAGAGAGGGTGGCTGCTCCCAGGTTTGCAAGGCTCCAGGTTCTCCAGATATACTCCCCAAGAGTTTCGGGCGAGAGTGTGTGCCGGTGGGTGGGGAGCCGGGAAATTGTTTAAAGCTCCTCCCGGAGGGTCCTCACTTCTACATGACAGCCATCCACCGGGAATCCACTAGGTAAATCCATTTAGCATTGTGCCTGGAGAATGGGGAGGCCACTTCGCCGGTCCAGCCTCCTTTCAGGAGAGAAGCAGACCCCATGGACGAAAGGCACCCCTTCTCTCCATTCAGCCCCGGCCCGCTCTCCGGCTCGCGCCAGCCTCCCCCGGGCAGCGCGCAGAGCAGCGACGCGCATCGCCTGCTCCAGAGGCAGTCTCCGAGTCCACCGCCTCCTGACACTTACGCCGGGCGAAGGGTTCAGAGGGAAGAGGGCACCCTTGTAAAGACAGCGGGGATCGAACTGGGGAAGGCGAGCAGAGTAAAAACAGGAGCAAATGAAGGGGCGGAAGAAGAAAATATATATTTTTAAAAAACAAAAAAGAAAAAAATAAATAAAAGAACTGAAAAACACACACGCTGGTGAAGCTAGGGGCTCTATGCAAATCTGCAGTCTCCAAACAGCAAATCACTGAGGCTTGGATGCAATGCAGAGGACGAGCCTATGTAACGAGGGAGGCTGGTCTAGCTTCCCGCAAAAATCGCCGGCCTCTCCCTGGCATTCTCCACACATCACAGGGCCACGTGGACTGCGATGCGGGAAACACCTAAAAAGCAACTCTCTCCCTCAACCAGGTGATCCCTCTGTCTGAATCACCCAGGCAAGAGGCACCATCTCCTACCCCTCTGCGTAAAAGTAGCCAGTGTCTTTAGCGCTCCTAAAAGAGAAGGAATCGGGCTCTTTTTATTGGACCAAACTTATTCTTCCAGGCGTTCAAATCCAAACTGCTAAAAAAGGTTTGACTCCATCCACTCGGCGTCAGTTCCGATGATCTGCTTGCTGCATGTATTATTTATAACAAAGAACCCTCCTTCACACTACAATAGCGTGTGCCTTATAGGAACCAGTGGAAGTCAGGGAGACTGAAAGTCCAGGAAGACAACAGGGTGAGCAGCTGGGGAAGAGGTGGAAAAGAGAAACACGGAGTATGAGAAGACACAGAGATAAGAGACACGGAAGTAGTGGCAGTTAACTGTCTTTCAGTCGATAAATTGGGATAGACCATAACAATAACGCTGAGATAGCTAGCAGCCCAGCTGTGATCTCTTCTCTTCTAATGGCGGGTTCTCACCCAATTTCATAAGGAAAATCGCATTAGGGCCAAAAATCCCAAGACCTAGTATTCTTCGAGGGGAAAAAAAAAGACATTTATATGAAGTTGGGCATCTTTCCTGAAAGCTTTGTATCCCCACATGAAAACCAGTAAAAAAGAAAAAAAAAGAAAAGAAACAAAGATAGAAATCTTCCTCTCAGACTATGAGACAGTCCATGAGACAAGGAGGACCCCCTTCAGATTAAGAATAGGGATTATTACTGAAATATCACCAAGTGTTTCAACAGATGATAAGGGCAACAGTGTGCCCCTGACTTGACAGTCTTACTGTTATTCTGTTGAAAGACAAATGGAAGGAACTCTGAACACACAGGCTCTTCACTTTATGTATAATATGTAGCAACAAATATGAGTCCCTGTGTTTTTATTAAATTATTATTATTAATTATTACTCTCTTGAGATAGGATATCATATACTTTTGGCTAGGCTTGAATTCCAGATCCTCCTGCTCTGTCTTCACAAGCACTGTTCTGAGTTCATAAACCTTGGAACCTTATTCTGACAAGATTTGCTTCAAATCAGTTGCTCACCCATGTGACCATTTGAATTTGCACATTGTATGCTAGCTCTTGCAAACAGACAAAGACTAGACCATGAGAATCAATACATAAACAATGGCCAGGGGTTCTGAATGAAACAAGTGGCAGTCCATCATCACTTTTTTTCCCTCAAACCGTATTTCATTTTACTGAAAATCTAATTCTTCCATAATTTATTACTCTATGTAAATATATTGTCTCTAAACTTTCCATACTGGCTCAAATACTAACAGAACAAGCCCTACGTCTCCTACTGTCTGCTGCTTCTACCCTTGTCCCCCAGGGCGATTTCCTCTTTGTTTACTTGTGTTTTCATAAGCAAGCATCATCTTTATATTTATTGTAAAGTACAGCTCCAAGAGAATTAATAAAATCATCCCCAGAGTATGTTTTTAAGACTGTAGGTCCAGGGATGGAGGAAATCTATGTGTGAGAAGAAGCATTTGCTGTTAAAGCCTGACGACTAGAATTTGGATCACCAGAACCCACATATAAGACAACATGAAACAGTTCAATCATCTGTGGTCCCCTTGTGCCTCTATAGAGACGGGAGGTGGTGACAGGGAAAATTTCAGAGGCAGGAATGTCAGTGACGGAGCACTCTTGTCTCACTCAAACACTGTCCTCTGACCTTCACACATGAGAGTCCAGATCCACATCCACCACTCCCATGAACAAGCATGCACATGTGGGGAGTGCTGATTACAGGCCCAGATCCTGGATTTGACATATCAGTGTCTTCATGGAAAGAGAACACTGAATTAGGTAACCAAAAACCTGTGGTGGCTTCTTGGCAACGCTGTTCATGGGTTATGTCATCTTGATTTCTTGCCCTCTCACCAGAGTACATGACTTCATTCATAAAATAGCTACTTTACACTCTTTTCTTCTAATCAATCCCAGGAAGTGCAGAAGATACCATGTGTCATTTAATGTTAGAGTGCTTTTAAAAAAGCATCAAATTCTCAGTTCATGCGAGAGTCAGGGTGCATCTTTTCCAAGGCAGGTATAAGCAGTGTGGGCAGATTAATGTACCCAGTACCTCACACTTTTTCTATCCATAGGAAATGAGCGTATTTTCTCCAGTACCCCATAGATGGTGTAATTTGTCCTTTCCTTTCCAAGTAGGTCTTTGGAAAGGACAGAAGCTAAGTCTTCCTTTGTACTCCCTCTAGTGCCCAGCAGATGTGAAACACAGGGTAATCTCAAATACACCAAGTTCTCATTATTGTCTATAGTTAGAGTCCATAATCATAACCATGGATATGGACACCATAAACACTGAAGCAGCAAATTGTGAGTCACTTTTTCTAGAGAGAAATACCAGGTTAGATTCTTCTGAATGCTAGTGATATCCTTTTGAATTACTAGTTAGCAAAGACCCTTATATTCTATTTAAAGATATTACTTAATATACATTGTTCACTAACAAAGAACTCTTGACCTGAATGAAGCTTATGTAACACATGCATTTTTATCTGTCAAGGACATTTGAGGCTGTATGCATTTTAGTGTTAGGATTAGGAACTGTTTTCAAATATGAAAATCACTCAAGAAAAACATAAAGTGTAAGCAAAGCACTTGAGAAGCAAAAGAATCATGTTGTTTGAGCATAGTATGAGCTACACAGATGCATTATCTCCAAAAAATAAATCAAATCAATCAAAACAAAACAAAAACCCATGAGAGGTATAAGAATTTTGTCACAAAGCACATTGCCATCAGAACACATTCCTTTAGTGCAGAAGCAGGGAGGCAGAGCCTCAACTTGTTCACCTTGAGTTTTGAACCCCTGTTGGGAACTGAAATTTTTCACTACTCTCTGCATGTGCACTAACAATTATCAAAGGGTCAAGTATTAATTTGGGGTGACACACTTGAGTGAAGAGGGCTGAAGAACCTTTCTGTGTGGATAAACATGATTGACTGCCTTTGTTACTCCCTTGATTTCTAGAAAAGGATGTGGTAGGCTTTTAGAGAGTAACTCATATAAGTTAGAGCACATACGAAGAAGGGGATCAACACAGAGGATTCCAATGAGTTTGCTGAAGAGCAGTCAGTGAAGAAAAGTCTCTCTCCTGACGTATATTGCCAAAGGCCTTGGGAGATAAAGACAGGGTTAGGGAAAGGATAGGCTAGAAATCTTAGTTTTACGGGAGTCTCAAGAGCTTAAGAAGGAGTATTTATGGCTGTCTTGACAGAGAAAATTGTAGCTATTGTCTTTCAGGCAGATGTCTAGGGAACCTTTGCAATACTTAGGATGTACTGAGATGGACACTGCGTTGCTGCTGCTGCATCCGAGTTTGTTATAAATGGCAGTAATTTTATCCGGATGGTGGGCAAAATTCTTATGGACAAACACATGCCTTTTTTGGATGAGCAACTAAAGCTTGTTCTTTTTGTTTTATCTTTGCCCCTTCATATGACTAGGCCAGCAATTTGAAATTATGCTCTGTAAGGGAAGCTGAGCCGTGTCTGAAAACCTGTTTTTAGATGACTCAAAAGTTTGTTGGAGAAAACATGGGGCTTTGGCTATCAGATCTTTTTATTCCCAGCACATGTAGGGTGATATTAAGAGCATGTTTGTGTTACTTTGTACTCTGCGAGAGTTGATGACTTTTTCTGGGATTCTCTTCTTTCCTTTTCAGATACAGACTCACTGTAACCACTCACGCTGTTCTCAAGTTATCATCCTGCCTCAACTTCTGCATCAGCTGGGGTTAGACCAATATGATGACTCTTCATCCACAATTTATGCCCTATTATTAATGCCAGAGATAGTTGCTAGAAGTCTTGGACCATCACCATTTCTGATCATGATGGAGTTTTGTTCACTAGTTTGCATATTTTATCTGTTTAAAATATATTAGTACATATAAAGTTCAAATATTGAGAGTTGGTGTAGTGGGCGTTAGGAACTGGTTTTCTTTGTTTTTATTATTAATACAGCAAGTGTGTGGCATATCTACAGTCTCTTACACATCCTACTTAAACTGAATAAAAATCTGAATCCTAAATGCATCTCATCCTTTCTCATGTATAAGATGTCAAAATACTACTAGGAACCAACAACTTATCTGTAGTTGACATGATCGGACATTTGATTGCATTAAGTCACTTAGCCATTGCAAAATGTTGTGAAGGAAGTATTCATATTGATCTCTAATATGATAGCCATTAAATTTTGAGAGGTGATAAGCTGAGTAAACATTATCTTTAAAACATTATTATATGTGTTTGAAGGAAAACATTTTTGGTAAATTATCTTTGAGTTTACTTAAAAAAGCAACAAACAAACAAACAAAATACCCAAGGGCTAGAACCTCTTCCAGCTCCCAGAAAGTGCTACGTAATTTCATGCCTACTTATTAATACCTGTTTCTATACCAGAAACTAGTTCAAATCTTGCATTCACTATACCTATTTTGTGATCTCTAGAATAGTTAGCCCTCACTTGCCTCTAATAACTGTTGCACTTAAATAATACCCAAAGGAACCAACTAGCTATGTGTGTTAAATCATTCCAAGCAACTCAGGCGATGATTTGCAATGAACAGTAGCATGAGTAGCCTGAGGTGGACGACAATGTTAAGAAGTGGATGATATGACATTTTGTGAATGAGGAGGAAGGTAAAGGACATGAAGGAAGAGAGTGAGTAGAAAGAAGAATTCAGAGAGAAGTGGGAAAGGATTGTCCATTTCAAATTATTGTTTCATTTCCCAAAGTCACACTGTCTTAAAGAATAGAATGGTTGCCAGGCAGACATTTCTACCCTTTCATGGTTTTCTTAAGTTTAATTAGAAATCCTTATGGTTCAGTATTAAGCTTTTTAAATAGAAAAGTAGACATTAAAAGTAGCAGAAGGGAAGTATATTAAAACCCACAGGCAGCACTAATCTTCCAAAAATTAAAATGAAGGGAGTGTCAGTCTTGCACTTTGTGCTTCTACTGACATCATTGTAGAAACAAGCAGACCCCATATTTCTATCTATCTGCACTTCTTAGAACTGAGGGGGAAAGGGGAGAGACACTCACAGAAGAATATAGTCCTTAAGAATTAGAAACATAAACTCCTGATCCTGGTACCTTTTTATATGGCGGTAGGTCCTGAAGGGTATGCTGATAGATGACCAAGAATAGAGGAATAAGGACACTGAGAGAAAGAAAGAAAAACACATGGGACAGTTTAAAAGCATCTGTGGAGATCTCCTGTAATCCTTTAATTTGGGGCGGGGGAGGTAAGATGGTAAAATTGTGTAGCAAAATAACCATGTTGTGTTTTATGTTGTGTATTAAGCTCATTTTCACACACAAACAGCCACCATCCAGTCACAGGCATGGTCATCTCTCTATAACTTAGAGCCTACTCACTAATATAAATCAGGGGGCGTGGTGTGAATCCTACATGAGCCAACATGGCATGCAATCGACTCAAACTAAATCAAAATCTGGATGTTCCGTTGACTTTATTGAAGTTAAGGATACTTATATTTAGGACTAGAATATTTATGATCTGTATGTTTCCTTTGTCCTATTTAGTAAGAATGTAATTTATGGTGGCCTAAATAAAAGTCGGTGCCTATGCACCATAATAACTACCTTTAAATATTGCAGGTCTTTGCTTGGATACTAACCATTTAAGTCACCTTTCAGTTATTGTCAGAAATTACTGTTTGTCTAGTTTTTCATAAAACTCATATTCTTGACAAACTGTCCCTTAGTTGAGTGCGTTCCTTTGTTGGGAAACATAAAGCCAAAGTGCCAGAGTATGAGCTTGAATTTCATCTCTGTCATTAATGTGACATGAGGTGCCATCTACCCCAGTTTCCACATCTGCAGAATGACTACAGTACAACTCTTACATGTTTTAAGACAGACTAAGGACTTCATTCATATCTACACATTTTAGTCAGATACTGAAAACAAATATAAGGAGCTGTGATGTGTTTCTTAACAATGTTTAAGACTCTCTTTATTCTGTCAAGTTTATTTATTTTCCAAATAATTTATTAGTTTGACTTCTCTAAATATCCTTTGTTCAAATTATAATGTGAAAGAGAACACAATAAGATCTGCTAATTTGTGTGATTCGGGTCTCAGGTTGGTTTGCTTTTGACCTCCTTAATCTTTGGAGGACCTGGTACTATACATTACCTAAAAGTTCCTATGTGACGCTAGAGTTCTGTTTTCATTAAGCTACTTAGCAATGATCTCAGCGGCATTTAGCTGCCTCAAAAGCTACAGAAACGTAGGTGTACTGTAACCATATATGATGGTGTTGATCCCATTTCTCTCCCATTTTGAAGGCTTCAATATTCCATTATCTTCATGTCACAACATACAAATGTATATTCTCTTTCTTTTCATTCAAAAATCATCTATTTTCCTGCTGCTCTTTGTACATGAGCTCATCTTTAGTTACTGTGCTCGTGGCTCCTCCTAACTTATTAGCGATATGGTTTTAGGTAGGCTATTTATTTAAACACATTTTCCCATCAGAAAAAAGTTCCAAATAATTGCAGGGTCACTGTGCAGATTAATAAATTTGATACCTTTGAAATAAAATATTGCCTGACACATAAATGTACATAGTTTTGCTGTTATTGCAAGTGATTATCATGGGTTATTTTTCTTCCATTATACTAAGAAATTAAATCAGGTAATACTTGTTTTCAAATAAAACTTAAAACTGCTACTATTTCAATTAGTCAACCACTCCAACAAAAGCAAGTAGGACATCTCTCCCAGGGACTGGCCTATGAAGCTTCCTATCTGGCCCATGTCAGCTGCGGGGAAAACCAATGCTGTGACAGGCTGGCACCTGTCTGCTCCACTACAGAGCACAGTCTATCGTGTTCATTCATCTGTCCAGAGAAAGCAACATGAGCTTGTTCAGAATGGAATCCAGTGTAAGGAGGACAATTAGAAGCCAAGGTAGGGTGATGGAAAATTAACACACAATTTGATGATTCTCTGGTGAACAAAGGCATTTAAATCAGAAACCAGAAATCATGTCCGTTCCATGTGTTTAATTTCCTGAGCATCCAAGCACTTAGATCACCAGTCAGCTTACTCTATCTTTGAAAATCCATATTCTAAAACATACAGCACCATTTGAATGCAATGAAAGGAATTCAATCATGAAATTTGGATTGAATCTTAAATAGCTTCATATGAGATCTATAGTCGAGTCCCTATCCAATTTGGTAGTTATTAGATTAGGTATATATTAGATTACAAATTTGTCACAATGATATTTCAATGTTAGTACTCTAGCTCAGCAGGCATGGCCAATCCACCACAAAGATCCCCTTTCCTGTAGGCAAAGTTAAATCTTCATAGCGTGGAATATAAGCCACTATGTTGGCATCCGTGCAGCCTCTTTGGTCTTAGTGTTCAGCTCCTGTTGTTTCCCCTGTAGACACCTTATGTGGGATGTCTCTTTGTATGCTGTGAATATGTTTTATTACCATTGATTAATAAAGAAGCTGATTGGGCCACTAACCAGGCAGAATAGATCCAGGTGGGAAATTCTAACAGAGATACAGGAAGAAAAAGTACAGAATTAGAGAGATGCAAGCACCCAGTAGAGAAGCAAGATGTGAGGTAACAAGCCATGTGCCTTGTGGTAAAATATAGAATAATGAAAATGAGGTAATTTAGTGATAAGAACTAGTAAACAATAATCCTGAGCTAATAGGCCAAATAGTTTGTAATTAATATTAAGCCTCAGAGTGATTATTCCAGAACTGGCAAGTAGGAGAGAAACTTCCATTTACAGACACCTTGTGCTCCACTTCTAGAAACTCTTTTCTAAAACATGGTGGGATATTTGATTGTTTGTTTATATTGCCATTACCCACCCTATTTCCTCAGGGTGAATAAGCAACCCTTTTCCCTTTTTCCTTACTAATATTCAATTCATTTCTTAAATAAAATTTTTAAACATATTTCTTTTTTGGAAAAATTTGGAGATGCTACTGTTATTTACATTCTTGATTATTGGAATGTTAAAAATAACTCCTAAACCAACCTCACATCAGCCAGAGGGCTGATCTCCAAAATATACAAATAACACAAGAAATTGATCATCAAAAGAACAAATAATTAAAAAAAATGGAGTGCAGACCTAAACAGAGAACTCTCAGTAGAGGAATTTAAAATGTCTGAAAGACACTTAGGAAAATGTTCAGCATCCTTAGCCAGTAGAGAAATGCAAATCAAAACAACATTGGGATTTAATCTTACACCTGTAAGAATGGCCAAGATCAAAAACACTGATGATAACTTATGCCAGAGAGGATGTGGGGTAAAGGGAACACTCCTGCTTTGCTGTTGTGAATGCAAATTGGTATAGCCCCTTTGGATATCAGTATGGCAATTTCTCAGAAAATTAGGAAACAACCTTCCTCAAGACACAGCAATACCACTTTTGGGTATATACCCAAAGGATGCTCAATAGTACCACAAGGACATTTGCTCAACTATGTTTATAGCAGCATTGTTTGTCATAGCCAGGACCTGGAAACAACCTAAATGTCCCTTGATCAAAGAATGGATAAGGAAAATATAGTACATTTACACAATGGAGTACTACATAGCAAGAACAAAAAAAAAATAACCACGTCTTAAAATTTTCAGGCAAATGAATATATCTAGAAAACATCATACTGAATGATGTAACCCAGACCCAGAAAGACAAATATCATATCTACTCACTCATAAGTGACTTTTATACATAAAGCAAAGAAAACCAGCCTACAATTCACAATTCCAGAGAACCTAGACAATAATGAGGACCGCAAGAGAGACATACATGGATCTAATCTACATGGGAAGTAGAAAAATACAAGATCTCCTGAGTAAATTGGGAGCATGGGGACCATGGGAGAAAGTTGAAGGTGGGGGAGAGGAATGGAGGGGAGCAGAGAAAAATGTATAGCTCAATAAAATCAATAAAAAAGAAAACCTTGAAAAATAAATAAATGAATAAATAAATAACTTTAAAGAAAGAAAAGAAAAGAAACTCCTCAAATACTCAGGACAAATAATGATATGCTTAAATTCCAGCTCTGCAGAGTGGGTATGTGAAGTTACAGAGTTAGTTCTATCTCCATGTTTAGTGATTTCCAAGGACCCAAACAAATAGAAGAAGAAAACACCCTTCTCATTTCACATAGAAACTCTTCAGTTAACACCTTCTATTGCTTAGAATCTATAAGAAACTGAGACTGAATTTTAACTGGAGTGCCAAGTCAGTTGATTATAAGGAGTAATGGAATTCATTGTCATGTTTTCCCTACTCATGTCATAGCAGATGTCACTCTTTCTCTAAAGTCATGAGAAACAAAATACACCCTGGCTGAGCTGCCTGCTGGCAAGCGGAACTGAGAGGGAAGGTTTCTGGCTAATTTCTGAATCTTTAGCTATATGTTTTATATTAAAATAATCATCACCATAACCATTCAAATAGTCCGTGATCGAAAACCAAACTTCAAATAAAATGTATTTACTGGGGGACAGTAAGAGAAAAGCTGCAGGAGCTGGGAAGTGGCACAGCTCAAACAGTGTGGTCACTTCACAGTTCAAGTCTCCTAGAATATCAATTTCAACATGTCCCAATATATTAATTCCTAAAAGATAGGGGATGCTTTGTTTCTTTTATAACACATATATGACCTCTGAAGCATTTTGAAAAACCATTAATCTATTTTTTTTTTTTGGTAACTGTCTTCCCTTTCCTTTTGTGAAAGAACTGCTTTCCCTCCCATTTGCTCTGTTCTGCTGCTGCAGTGATTCCCCTGGAGAACCACGTGTTTATCTTGACAGGTGTTAGTGGATTCCAGAGGCCTCTGTGGAATTCTTCTCAGTTGCACCGAGATACAGTAGAAAATATAATGCTGCAAAAGTAACAAACTTACCTTATTGTTTTCTAAATACAATGAGCCACAGAGTGGGTGGAATTAATTTGATAATGTCTTTCTAATGAACCTTTCATTAGACATATGTTGTGGTCTTCAATATCTAATAGAAGTACATATTAAAAACAAAGCATTACTTGATGATTCTCTAGATTCTGTCTCATGATTACCTCATACAATGTTCAATAAAATAGTTTAAGCTCAATTATTCGAGACATCTCATCACAGAGTTACAATACCCATTTCTAGATACAAATTCTTTAAAATCCTGACTAGATGAAATGAATTTCTTTTTCTGTTTGTCTTCAACAGTTAAAACAGAATTTGCTCCTTTGTTGGGTGTAGGGTGGTATTCTGAGTTTCTCAGACAACATCTCAGAAATCATTACCTGGTGACCTTGATCTCTATATCAGTTAGGGGAACTTGAACTCCTGACGCTTTCACTGCCTCCACCTCCCCAGTGCTATGATTACTTACAGCCTTCTGCCACAGAACCGGCTTAGGGTACTCATCTTTAAAGGATGGAATAATAAAAGTGTTCTGTACAGTCTAAAAAATGTACTTGTTAATAAAATTTAGAGATAACTAATTGAGAATGTGTTATAATCCAGTTTGCAGTGTTCTATGCTAAAAGTAATGTTAGTATCTAGCAGAGCAAACATTAGCTTAAGTGGAGGTTGAACTGAATAGTTTGATGGCCAATGGAAGATCAATTAAAATAAGTGCAATCAACACCCTTTCATAGTAATGATATATTTTGATTTAAAATTTGTCAAAGACAAAATTCTAAACATTACCTAGAAAAACCTGCATTGCTGGGCGTTTGTGGCACATGCCTTTAATCCCATTACTTGGGAGGCAGAGGCACGCGGATCTTTCTGAGTTCGAGGCCAGCCTGGTCTACAAGACCTAGTTCTAGGACAGGCTCCAAAACCACAGAGAAACCCTGTCTCAAAAAACCAAAGAAAAAGAAAAAAGAAAAAAGAAAAACTTGTCTCTTTCAGAAAATCATCAGTTTTGGAGCATGGCCTGACCCTTTCTAGCTAATATTTAGCATAGCACAAGGAAGAGCTACAAATAAGACACATTCTCACAGCTCAACTCTGCCAAGGTCTTAATGTCTCATTTCAGTTTTCCTTGAAAATTCTCTCTTGCTTCTTTATAATTGCAGTTTTCCACGAGACCGGAAGATCCTGTCAGTCATGCATTTAACTATTATAATTTAAATTTACGTATTCACCTATTCTTCACCGCCACACTTTTAGGCAAAAGGAAACACAGAGACAAGGGAAAGTAGGTTCTTCTGCAGCAATAGCAGGCAAGATCAGTATGAAAGCAATGGATCATGAAGAAAAGCAATTTCCTACTTGAGGGATTAGACACTACTCTCTTTTGTCCTGTTAGCTCAAAGTTTTAGTTTTTTTTTTTATTTTACAAGTAATACTGATTTTTTTTTCAATTTACATAAGCATTATCTAAGGAAACTTCAAAAAAACCCAAAAGCATATTTCTCAACCAATCAATGGAAGAGAAAAAAAAAAAACTAAAATGAATAGCTAGCCTTCTTTATGTTGGCTTTTCAGACACCTTTAAACAGCATGGGAAGACTAAACTGCTAGACAAGCTAACGATAATTAACTCAATAGGAGCCAATTTGCAATGATCCAGAAGGCTTTTTCCTTCTCTTTCTTCAGGAAAAATACAGGTAATTTTTATTTTGAAGTTGCATACATATGCTAACATCAGACATCAGAGAACTATGCAACTCTCTGCAAATGCTTGCTTTATCTCTGAGTGAAAACATTATTAACTGCTGCCCTCGGTCATCAATAAATTCATATTAGAGGAAATGTGTAGCAGAAAAGGGTACTCAACAGCACCATGTGAAAACCATCATCATTTTTAAGCACATTTCTATTCATGGAAGAGGTGAACGTCTCTTAAATAATAAAGGCAAAATATAGTCATAGGTACAAAATATGGGGAAAGAAAATCAAGAGTTGGTTTCCATAATCCATTTTGTAACTTATTGCTTATGTGAGTCATGTTTAAGCAACTTGTACATTTTCAATGGTGGATTCTCTCATGTTATGTTCTTAAGAACAAAAATCCTTCAGAGCTAAATCTAAATGTTGTGAAAAACCAAATTTATTTTATCATATACTTTCGTTTCTCTATTTTATCTGTCTACTGTCCTACCTTTCACACTATTGACTCATATCTGTGTATCCAATGTATGATTAATGGATAAAGCTCTAGCAGGCATTTTGATAGTCTGTTTCCAATTGTCAAAATCCTGACACTTTTAAGTCAGTTTTCTACTCAACATCCTATAGAGATATTGAGGACCAGGCAACAACTATATTCACATAGCAGACATTCCCTGCTTTACAACCAAAGTGCTATTTTCTAAATTGGGGGTGGGGAAAAACTATTGCATAAGTCAGAAAACTGTTTCTAAAAATTAAAGGGAATAAGTCCCACAGTAGCCAAATTAAAAGGCTGCAGACCAACAATCAAGCAGAATGGAATCCATCCATTGCAACAAAATGAACTTAAACAATCAAAATTGTTTAAGATATTGAAAACATTCAGGACAACTGAGAAAAATGGAATTTGTAAAGATGTTACTTTTACCCTGTGAAACGCCTTCAGTCCAACCTCATGTAATAATTATAGGTCACTTTGAATCCACCAGTTTTCTAGACTGGAGATAAAACAGCAGCAACAACAAATCAAGAGTTGATTTAATGACACATCAGAGAATGGACAGTGTGTTGAGATAACTGATGTCTTTTTTTTCCCCTTAGTGGTAAGATTGGGAATCAGACCAAATGACTTACTAAGTAGTATCTGCCTTAAAACATAACTTCAAAAAAAAGTGCTAGCCCACAGTCAATTTCAGGAGCAACCTTGCTGTTCTATGCTTTCCTAGAGTGAGCTATCAGCCAAGTAAAACTGATGTGACCCAGTAGATCTGATTTTGCATCCAACATCTAAAGTTCATTTTTCCTAGCAAAAAGTATCACTTTGTTGCATAGTGTAGCAATGCACTCCTCTAAAAATGTTCACCTTCCCAAGCTTTCTTTTACAGTGCTGCCTTTATGACCTAGTTCATGTTGAAGGGTTACAAATGGGTCTGGTATGTTTTATTTCTTCAGCCCTAAACCCTTGTAACTCTCTTACCAAAAATGTAGAGTTACTTCCTATGGACAACACCCATCTTGACATCATATCCTCAAACTGATACCCTTAAGATGGAGGAGCTAGAAGGCAGGGGATTATCAATGTCTGATGTCTTCTGACAGGCTTTATTACAGCCCTGTGTCATCTATTTGAACTTCTTAAGAAAGCTTCGAAGCACATGATCAGTTTAGTCACATGTCTCTGTGTTGGACTTTATGAGCTACATACACACCTGATGATTGTAATCAATTTCCTGGAAAGGCAGTTACTTACTTGGGTGAGTCAGCCCACCTGTGTTTGAGACACTCTAACAGAGGCCTCTTTTCTTTCCTTTCAGAAAACAGGTAGCCTATGACATGTTCTTGGTCCCTTAAGAGCTACAAGCACTTTAGGAAAGGTAAGATAGTTCCCTTTGCTCAGAGACCATTAGGGACAATAATTGGTAAATAAAGCTGGCTAAGACTCTTGAAGAAGGTAAAAAAAAAAAACACTGTGGACCCAAAGGGAAGAGCTTCTGTCTACCCTGACAACCCAAAACAATCAAACAAACAAATAGTAAGAGCATTCCGTTTACTGGAGATAAAAGTTAGAACTTGTAGGCTGGGCATACTGCTCAATGGTATAAACACTTATTCTGCAATTATGAAGACTAAAGTTCAAATCCCACCACCCTGCTCCCTGGTGAAAAAATAAGGGCATGGTTTTAAGTCTTGTAACCCCAGCATTGTTGTGAAGAAGCAGGCAGATCAGGCAACTCCCTGCCTGGCCAAGTCGATGCAGCCCAGATGGCCACTTTCTGGTTTACTGTCTCAAAGTAATACAACAGAGACCAAAAGGAAAGCATTAGACAGATGAAGTTCTTCTGAGCTTCTCAGGCACACACATGGATCTATGTACTCATACCTCAAGGGCATGCAACAGCACAAGACACACTACACACCACTTACACACAGAGTTAGAACACATTCATTATATCCTCCTAACTTGGGGGTTTGGGATGACTGAGGCAGGACCGATATTAATAAACACATATTTCCAGGTGTTATACACAGATATGACAAATGTAGAGTGAAGTGATTACTTATATTGTTCCATTATTAAATAAAAATCAGGAGTCAGAATTGGGATAAAAACCTGACTGATGAGAGAAGTAGTGGAGAAACACCAGTGTTCTCTCTCATTCCTTCCTCTATCCAAAAGGGCCACTAATCTTTCTAAGTCCATCCCTAGTACTTCCAGTGTCTCTCTCCTATGTACTGGGTATTCCAAAACCTCTATGGCTAATTCTGGTCCACTGGTAGCTAACTCTGCCCTGTGATTCAAGGTAAACTTTATTGGCAGTCTTGGGGGTATCAGACTGTGTTCAAAATATCCAACAACAGTAGAGTACCAGGCATTCATTCATAGGTTTTTTAATAAAAACTTCCAATCTTTTACTTATTTAACAAGTAAATAAGGAATGCCTACTCTGAAACAGGATTTGTAAGAGGCCTCCAACTTATGAGAAAGAAATGACAGGGGATTTAATTCTTGCTGAAGAAAGAAACGTCTGGGCTTACTTCTTACCCTGAACTGAGATAATCTAAATTTCTCTTGATGTCTATGAAGATGTCTTGATGTCTATGTTTGTGCACACCCCTTGACTTGTAGAATTTTACCTGCATATTCAATCTACCTGAAGCTAAAGGAAGATTTCTGTCCCAGCCAATCTACTGTTTTTTCTGGGAGTTGCAAAGCTGCCGTGTGTATATAACAGACATGCCTATTAATCAGGTATTTGTCACCTATTTGGTTAATGCTGTTGGTGACTTAAAAAAAAAGACAATGATCTAAAAGTTCTTTGCATTTAATATTCTGCCATCCTGCAAGGCTACTATTAACTTCCTGTCTACCCAAAGAGTCTCAGTTGCTCTTTTATTCTTGGGCACCACACCATCATTAAATACGTACAAGCAACAAGGTCTTGACTTGGACATCAAGAAAACCATTGTGGGCATAAGATCAATAGCTATACTGTTTTCCCAAAGAATGTTTTTGTCACTGCTTCCTGTGGTCCTCAAAGCCCCAGACAAGCATGTAAAACTACACTTGCCCTGTGTGTGTGTGTGTGTGTGTGTGTGTGTGTGTGTGTGTGTTGTCTGTTCAAATGAACTAGAAATATACCTGAGAAGGATCTAGAGGTCCCATATTGAAGTTAAGATCAACCAAATGATTGTAAAGCTAATAAAACACATTTCCTCTCACAGGGCATTGTCTTAATCATGCACTCATTTGCTTCATCGTGAACTCGGAACAGGAAAACAATTAACAAACACATTTGCAAAATCCTGCATGAAGGTTTGGGAAAATAAATAACTAGCACAGGATAAGAGAGACATAATATCAACATTGTTAGTGTGAAATATAACCACGGAATTTTTTACAAATGTAGTAACAGACAAGAGTTTCATGTAATGGCTTAGAAAGTATTTGTATGTATTGAATTCTAATGTCCAGCTCATGGATGGAATAACAATTCCCCCAAATGCTTACCTAACATATACAGAGGTGTGGTTTGAGATGCTTAGCATCTAATTGTAAAAGATACATTAATGTACAGGCTGGGGAACAGATAGTCTCAAGAGACGTGGTATGGAGTAATGGAGAGAAAAGAAACATTGCAGGTATCTTCAAATACTTCAAGGGTTTCCATATAAAACTAGACTTGTTCTTTATTTGCCTTGTAACTATAGGAAAGGGTCATTTAGTGGAAATGGATTAATAAAGTAGCAGATATGGTACACAAAAACCTGGGGAGGTTTTAGAAATGGAAGGAGCAGGGATTTTGAACAAAACTACATCTCAAAGGAAACTCCTGATTCTTTTCCTGATTTATTACCCTACCTGGATCTTTCTCTCTATATTTCTTTGGAGAAAGAATAGATAATAAGGTATAATAAGACAGTTTAAATAGTCAATCAATAAAATTAAAAGATGACTAGCATATGAGTAGACATGAAGGAGTTCAATAGACCATATGCCTGAGTGGAGCCTGGAGAGCCTAGAATTCATCCTTTATAATCTTCTTAGAAGCTATGCAAATAATAACAATGATAATAATAATAGTTCTAACCATATACATTTCTTTCTTATTTTTATCCATGTGTCTTTATACCTAGGGAAATGCACTCAATGTTCTGCAAGGAAGATGTGGGTTGGGGTATTAAAAGATACCTAAGAAAGAAAAAGACAAGGTTAATATTCCAAAATAAAATCAGTAGCCAGAAATTTGGAAAAACTAACTACAAATAAGATAACACAAAGGAAAAGAAGAAACCACAACAGAGAATAGACTGCAGTGGCTCTCAACCACTAAGCAATTTATGATCCCCTTAGGGATCACATATCAGATATCCTACATACCGGATGTTTACATTACTATTCATAAAAACAACAAAATTAAAGTTATGAAATAGCAATGCAATAATTCTGTGGTTGGGAGTCATCACCACGTGGAACTGTATTAAAATGTTGCAGTATTAGGAAGGTTGAGAATCACAACAAAAGAGGAAAGCAAAACTGCACTGATCCTTTGAGGGGATGACTGCTAAAGGAATCACAGCAACTGTGAGACCCAGGAAGAACACAGAAAAGACATAAATAAGTAAAGCCATTAACTCATTAATACAGTGAATGCTGGGCATGGCCTCTGTGTTTATCCCTGTGTGCTACTGTAATCACTCAATACTGCCCATGCTTTTGGCATCTGTATACGTGCAGTCCAGCCAACCATAAGTATGCATTTTAGCACTCAAATCAGACTTGAATTATTTACCTCATATGTCAAATAACATGGATTGTTCTTTTAAGAAAAGAAGCAATCCTGCAATTCCAAATACACAGAACCAAACACTGCAGCTGTCATGGTGTCACTGTCTTCTACAGGAGGTTAGAATTGATGCCCAGCTCTCTTACAGTCTCAGTGTCGAAAAGTAGCCATTTTCTGATGTCATTTTTTTTAATCTCTGAATATAATTTCCTCCCATAACATTCTCTGTGATGTCAAACACATGCACATTGAAGCTAAAAGGTACACAAGCGTGCGCACACACACACACACACACACACACACACACACACTTAATCCATCCCTTCCCTATGGTTCTAGAGGAGTAGTTTCCTGACTCCGGTACCCTGCTACAACATACTTAGGTAATCTCCTATGCTTCCTCAATAGTACTGGTTATTCATAATCAGGGGATTAGCCAGTGGAGGAGAGTCGGAGCATGGCGACTAGGAAAAAGCTGGGGTGTGAACTAAGAATATTTGTACAGATAGAAGCCAAAGTGAAGATACCAAATGAACAGTGGTCATAGTCAATAAACATGGCTCCCCATAAACAAAACAAAAACAAGAATAACTTACTTATTAAAAGTTCAGTTCCCATTTCTTTCATAAAGACTTCCTCATCCTCTCCACCACTTCTCTTATTTAATTTTGGGTCATCAGATTTTTTTTGTTTGTTTGTTTTATTTTGTTTTTTTTAATATTTTTTAAAAGTTTATTTATTTATTATGTATACAGTGTGCTGTTTGCATTGCCTACAGGCCAAAAGAAGGCAGCAGATCTCATTCTAGATGGTTGTGAGACACCATGTGGTTGCCAAGAATTGAACTCAGGACCTCTACAAGAAGTGCTCTTATCCTCTGAGCCATCTCTCCAGCCCTAGGTTATCATTTTGATATGACTTTCACTATCTTCTGTTGTATGTTCCATCTTTGGATATACATATACTGAATCTCAGACTATCTTACATCCACATGAGGTGCATGCTTTGTGTTGGCTCGAGTCTCGAGGTCATAAGAAGATATTGCTTTTGGAAATGGGGCAGTTTGCCAGTCACTCATAGCACTCTTTTAAAAGCCTGGGTTTTACAGTTTCTGAAGTTGCTGGAAGATTAAATGTGCTCAGGAATCAGCATTCTTACAAGAGACTGGAAGTTGAACAATATATGTTTGCTGAACTTCATGTGTGTATATGGTTTGTCAAGGAGCAGCTAAACATGGATGCCTGCTGCGGCTTTAAGGATAATGCTCTTTTTTTGGCATGTATGTATTTATGTTTAGATCCTCATATTCTCAATGCTCATTTTAAAACACTTGAAGGTAGAAGAAGAAGAATTGCATTAGATTTGTTTAAAAATAACCCAGTTAGTGAGCAGATATAGGAAAGTTTTGGGTTATAGATAAAAACCTAATTGGATTGTAAAGTAGTTGTCAGACTTGGGTAATGTATTCATTTGGATTTTCTTAACTAACCTGCTCTCTTTAGATTTGTGTTGTGATAGTACGTTCTGTGACAGAAATTAAGTAACAATAATAGAGCACTTAAATCTCACACAGAACCCACAGTTGGAAGCGGAAGAGCTGGAAAGGCTTTTCCTTGTGGTCAAGACATTTGCAACTATGACAACAGTTTGTTAAAGATGCCACTGCCGAGAAAATCACTCATGGAAATAATATTCCTTGCCAAAATGCTCACTTCAGCTGTTGGCTCATGACCAAGGATACAATAGGAAGATCATTCTATAACTAGGCAACTACAAATCATGTAGTATCCATTAGTGGAGACAAATTTTAGCAACCAATGTGCAATGTAAAATTCAAAATTATATTGTGTGCACATTATATATATATATACACACACATACACACACTTGTATTCCATATTTCAAGTTGTATCTTTAAATTCAAAGCTTATGAATTGCAAATCATTCGAGCTGGGGTGTCAACAAATGCAACAGGTTTCTGTGGAAGCTTTTGACTTTAAGAAGCTTCGCTTTTGACAGATTCCTTAGGTTATGGAAGGCACCCATCAGCAGTCTGTGGAAAAATGAAATGCTGCAAGTCTATTTTTATGCAGCTGGGATCAAGTTACTAAACGGATCAAAAGAAATAATTTCTTTGAAGAGGTGGCTGTTGACAACAGTGCCCTAAAAATAAGTGCAAATCTGAGGATACAAAACCTTGTTTCTATCTCAGAGGAAGTAACTATAGATACACTGCCATATACACACTTGCACTCAAGATAGATTGCATGCTATTATAAACACTTTTTTAATATCTTCCAGCTTAATGTACCTGTTATTAAAAGGATAGTTTTATGCTACTTCTAAAGTAACTGACACAGCTAGGGACAGTTGTTTCTACCGAGATTTGCTTATAGTGTTAAGAACAGAAACAATGACAACCATTTATCCAACAAAGCTCTTACTTTGAGCCAAATAACATCCAAAATATTTTCTAACATATTTTTATTTGATTTCATAATTAAATGTTATTTTAAGAACCAGGTATTGATGCCATCATTTTGTAGATAAAACACCTGATTCTTGGAGTTTGAAGTGTAAGTTGGAAAGGGTACAGATAGTGTGCCTCACAGGTAAAGTTAGGTATTTGACTTTTAATAAAAATCTTTTTCTAAAGACATTTTTTAAATTTTAAGTTATTTATCTGTGGAAATGGTATGTATGTTTGAATGCAGGTGTTATCCAAGGTTAGAAGAGAGTGTCAGATCTCTTGGAACTGGAGTTCCAGGCAGAAATGAACCATAAGAAATGGTTGCTGGGAATGGAATTCAGGCCCTCTGCAAGAGTAGTGGACACACCAACTACTGAGCCAACATCTCAGCTTCTTAAATACAAGTCTCTTAATATCTAAGCTATATACTTTGCCTTTGGGTTTAGTAACATACCAACCAGTTCTAACATATAGAGAAAATGTTAATGCACAGAAATATCTTTTAAAATCTCATCGTATGTGACAGCGAACTTGACTAGTGGATGAATGTAAACTGAGATTCTAACAATGAAGAAAGCATATTGAAGACTCCAGAGCTCAAGTGGGAGGAAGTGCTAAAATGGCTAAATAATAGCATGATATTTAGCAATTTTTAAAATCATACTGTAGAGTCATAGAACAAAAATTCAGTAATGGTACTGTGGGAAACAAGACAAATGGTTGATCTAACAGTCCAAGTGATGATGTTTGTAATGTATTTTTAAGAGAATTCTTTCCTGGCTCCGAGTTGAAATCAAATGCAATCTCCACATAGCTGTCATAAACAAATGCAACAATACTTCTTTGAAATATAGCTTATTTTGGCTGTAGTGAATAAAATATTCCCTCAACGAATCAGAACCCTCCTCTTTAAAGCACCTGTCAGGTCACACACGGAGGATGTTGGCTTTAACATGCCTATTTTCAAAATCTTAGGAGAGGTACCAAATGATTAAAAAGAGCATATTTCAAAAGCTAAACTAAGCAACGTTGTTTTAGGAATTCTTAGGTTAGAGAAATATGAAACAAAAACAAAAGTAAATTTTCTGACAGTAATATAATAGAAAAATTATACTATGTAATTTATTTTAGTAAAATATTTAAATGCATGAAACAGTATTGTTGAGGGGATATGTAAAGAATATTGGACAAGATCATCATTTATGAATATTTGAGGAAAATATATATACAAATTTAAATTTGAGTTTTTTATTTTTAACATGAGCAGAGAGCCCTGATTCATATCTCTGCTTGTTTGAATGGTATAACTCTTCTCCCATGTCTTTTTGGTTTTGAGACTATAGCTTAATTACAATATTTCTCCTTTACATTTCTTCCTTCCAAGCTTCACCTTACACCCCTGCCATCTCTCCTTCAAATTCATGCTCTCTTTCTTTCACAAATTATGATTGTTTGCATATATGTACATACATACATATATGTTCCTAAATATAGCCTGTTTAGTCTATATAATTCTGCCTCTATGTATGATCATTTGGCCTTGGACAGTCAATTTGTGTGCTCTTTCCAGGTGAAGGCTTCCTCTTCTGTTCCTAGCTCTTCTCAGTGGCCTGTGAACTTGAACTCTTTAGAAGAATTAAAAAATGATATAAAGACCTAAAACAGTGCAAGAATGTTTCTTACCATGTAGGTATAAAAAGACGAAAATAATGTACAATAATTTTTTTTAATGGTTTGGATGGTTAGGAATTACTTGTCTTCCTTTGTGTTCTCACGAATTCTAAGTGGTTCTATCAAAACTTGAAGCATACTGGACTAGCACTGAAAAGGGAACCTTTAGCCTTAAAGTGCAGCTTAACCACTAAGGCGCTGGAGATGAATGCATCAAATAATGGTGAAAATGAATCACTGGAATTTGATGTTGGGGTTTTAAAAATAACTTGTTATTGTTGATAGGGTGTGTGTCTGCTATTTTAGGATGAGGATATAGCTTGTTTCACATTTGAGAAGCCCTGGGATAAATCCCTAGTACAACAAAAGCAAGCATGTTGTAATCCAAGTCTTTAATCTCAGCATTTAGGAGGAGACAAGAAGTTCAAGGTGAGCCTCCTCAGCTACATAATTTACACAGTTCAATGCTAGCATAGGATAGAGACCCCTTTTTAACAAAACAGCAAGGGGGCCTGGAGAGATGGCTCAGTGGTCACTTGTCTCTCCCACAGAGTCCCTAGGTTTGGTTCCCAGTGTCCACATAGTATCTTCCAACTGTCTGCAACTCCAGCTCTAGAGGACCCAATACCCATTTCTAGGCATCCTATGCTCTTTCCTAGCCTCTGTGGTCACTGAGCATATCTGAGGTGCCCATACATACATGGGGGTACTCACACAAACAGATGAAATCAAATAAATTGTTTAAAGTCACAAATATACATTTTTCTGTGGTTTGTTGTTCCTCAGGAAATTCTAAGTGGAAAAAAATGTTTGTAGAAATCAAACTACTTGCAAGTGGTTAAAAGAATTAATACACTCACAAGGGAGACATCTAAAATCAACAGTAACCATATAGGGACTAACCATGTTATTAGGTAGAATTCTGTTCCTTTAGGATGGGAAAGGCAAAACATAGCTTCCAATAAAGATGTTTGAGCTAACAACAAAAAAGAAAAAAATTAAATATGAATAATACCTTATTACAAATTTTTTGATAGTTAAGGTTCTAGAACAATGAACCGATAATTTGTGTGACTCGCAAAAAGCCATATGTTGTGGGAAGTCCAAGGACCGCCCACCTCCATCCAGGTTTAGTAAGGTGAGCATCCAAACTGCCTAGGCTCCCACAAAGCCAGTACCTGCAGTAGGATCAAAAACCCATTGCCATTGTTCTTGAGTTCTCAGTAGTCCTCATTGTCCGCTATGTTCAGCAAGTCCAGTTTTATCCCATGCTTTTTCAGACCCAGGCCAGCTGGCCTTGGTGAATTCCCGATAGAACATCCCCATTGTCTCAGTGTGTGGGTGCACCCCTCGTGGTCCTGAGTTCCTTGCTCGTGCTCCCTCTCCTTCTGCTCCTGATTTGGTCCTGAGATTTCAGTCCTGTGCTCCAATGTGGGTCTCTGTCTCTGTCTCCTTTCATCGCCTGATGAAGGTTAATATTCAGGAGGATGCCACAGGTCAGGGAACCCTGATTGCTCTTCGAGCTGATGAGGGAGAGGGAATTGATCGGGGGAAGGGGAGGGAAATGGGAGGCGGTGGCGGGGAGGAGGCAGAAATCCTTAATAAATAAATAAATAAATAAATAAATTAAAAAAACCAAACAAATAAATAAAAAAAGCAATATGCTTTTTTAAAACCTGCAATGCTTATATTTATATGTAAAGTTAAGACAGGCATATCACCAAAGTATTGTGATGTGAACCCCCATTTTTCTAAAGTGACAGAATGAATTAAGGCAGACCTTCAACTGAGGTCTTAGTCCCACCCCAATCTTGCAAGCCCATGTTATGTTCTGCAGCTGATCTGTGTAATTTGCTGTCTCCACACATTTCATGAACTGAAACAAAAGTCACACATTTTTGAAAGGCAAATTTGTGAAGAAAAACGTGGCTGAATCTGAGTATCTGTGTAGTTTCCAAACAAAGACAGTGGGAAGTGGGAAGGTAGACACTGCAGCCAGTTAGGTACTATTTATCCACAGGAAACAGAAAAGTCAATAGCAATCAGAACAATTTGAACTGTTCTAGTTCAGTGATAGATAGAATCCGTCATCCCTCTGATTATAGGCATCTGTTCAGAATGAAGGAATCTTGTCCTAACTGAACATAACTAAGGCTAGGCAACCTAGACACAAAGAGGGGATCGTTCAACATGTTATTTGGTACATGGTAAGCTTGATTGGCCATGTAAAGATATTTCCTGGTAAATCTTCTAACTAAACCAACAGAGGTCCAATTTAGTAAACTTATTTGCCTACCTTTCTATTTTTCTTTCTTTCTTCCTTCTTTCCTCCCTTCCTTCTTCTTTCATTTCTTTTTTTTTCTTTCTTACGCTGTGAATATGTTTTATTGCCATTGGTTAATAAAGAAGCTGCTTTCAACCAATGGCTTAACAGAATAAAGTCAGGCTAAAAAAGAAATACAGAGAGACTAGGTGGAGTCACAGAGAAGCCATGTAGACACCACCAGAGACAGATGTGTTACAACTTTGCCAGTAGGCCACAACCTTGTGCTGATGCACAGATTAATGGAGATGGGTTAGTTTAGGATATGACAACTAGCTAGAAATATTCTTAAGCTCTTGGCCAAACAGTATTACAAATAATACAGTTTCTGTGTGATTATTTTGAGTTAGGGTGGTAGGGAACTGAGCTAGAGGCCTCTGCCAACACTTTATTCCTTTCTAGTGACTTGCACAGGCACATACATATACACACCTATGTATGTATGTACATATGTATATGCATAATAACTTAAAAAGAATTTTCTGTAAGTAACTGCTAGTATTCATTGATATGATTTAGGAAAATATACCAGTAAGTATATGCTGCCTATTCCTAATTTCAAAAATAAATTAGATTATTCTGACAAGTAATTATCAACTTGAAATTAATGAAAATAAAACCCCAAGTGATTACTGACCAATGCAAATACTACATGACCAATAACCCAACTTCAATTTTATTTAGGTACTGGGCCGTGGTAGCACACGCCTTTAATTGCAGCACTCGGGAGGCAGAGGTAGGTGGATCTCTGTGAGTTCAAGGCCAGCCTGGTCTAAAAAGAAAGTTCCAGGACAGCCAGAGTTGTTACACAAAGGAACCCTGTCTCAAAAAACAAAGCAATTTTATTTAGGTAAGGTAACCTTAATTTCACATCCTTCCAGGATTTTCCCTCACATAATTCTAAAATAAGTTGTGGAATAATTTGTTTAATGTAAATGTTCTCAGAGATATCAATAAGCTTGTCATTGCTCATTGGTGCAGACCCAGCACTTAACAGAGTATCTGTCATGTAGGAGACAGGCAATAAACATTTCAGTGAAGGAATAGCTGTGTTGATTATAATGTGTTTAAAGTAGAGCAAGAAATGGGGAGGAGACAGAAACCAAAAACTATAGAAAAGAAAGAAGACAAGAGCATAATTCAGAGGTGGGACGCAGAAGAGAA
Organism: Microtus oregoni; assembly: GCF_018167655.1. Lineage (NCBI taxonomy): Eukaryota > Metazoa > Chordata > Mammalia > Rodentia > Cricetidae > Microtus > Microtus oregoni. Next base: position 18,186,403 of record NW_024543093.1, on the reverse strand, counting down.
CACAGACACAACTGGATTGTCACAATGATATTCACATTGTTTGACCCTTTGTTTCAGACACGGAGTAACCAGGCCAAATCCCTGAGCACTCCATATGCTTTGTGCCTCTCCTTGACCACCTGTTTGCCTCAGAAAGCTTGCACAGACTGTCTAGAGAGTAGATGGAAAATGAGCAGTAGAGCTACCAGGGAGGGATTTGAAGACTGAAACAGACAAATCTATTGTGTGCAAGCCCACAGTCGAAGATTTTCCACCTCCTGGAGAGTCAGTCTAGCTTGCAGGTAGAGTATTGACTGCTAGGCAGAACTCCATGGCTATAAAACAGACCACTGAGCTAGGCAATAAAAGAGAGAGAGGGAGAGGAAATAAGAGGTCTAATGTCTTGTTTATGTCCCCTTTATGACTTCTTTGAGATGCTCTGCAGTCCCACAGCTGGCTCTAGTTCATATACTTTTCTGATTAAGGCAATACATAGCAAAGAAATCTAATATTAACGTGCAATTTAGAAAAAAAAAAGGTATCTAGAAATCTAAGGAAATTTCCAGAACAGAGTACCTCAATAATAACAGAATATAATTTGTTTAAATCTTTTAGAAATAAATCATTTGTTATAAGTCCCTAAATCATGTATAACTTATTTAAAATACCTAACTCCATCATATTGTGTTTAGTTACACCATGTTTGTTTATAGCCTAACCCTTTGAGAAAAAGATTATATTCCCAGTGAATAGAAACAAGTTTCATTATAGCAATCCTAATTACAATTTATAAAATCCTTACATGAAAAATTCAAATGGCTAGTATCAAATCATAAGATATTACTTTAATACACAATTTACTCATGTGTATGTGTGTTTCTCTGTGTTGTGTTATGTGTACTAGATATATGCAGGAGTATCCACAGAGGCCAAAAGCAGGCATCAGACAACATGAGTTGGAGTTGTAGGCCATTGTCACCCAATGTGGCTGCTGGGAACTGAACCCAAGCCTTCTCCAAGCAAAGCAAGAGCTCTTAAGCATTTAGCAGTATTTCCAGCACCATGAAACATATACATAAAATGAAGTGTAAAGTTTGACTGATTAAATGGATCTAAAAATATAAGACATTGAAAAATGGTTTTCATTAAGAACTTAACCACTCTCTTTAATTTGAAAATTGGTTTTATGATTTTAATTTTAATATTGTGAAACTGAGAGATCCTACAAATTACCTGGTAGTCAAAATTTTTCTCAAGAATCTAAGCCTTTGCATTGTTAGGAAAGGGCTATAATGCATTTTTATTTCCTTTTTTTTCACTAATGATATTACAGAACATTTCATGACCATCTCACATGTCAAAATGGTCCTATGGTTTGGGGTCAACAGCTACAAATAAGCAGTTGTTTGGGAAATGGCTTGACATTAGTGGCTCAAATCTTTAGATTTATGTTGCTAATAATACCACAGTGTTTAAGGGAAGGAATTTGGAAGACAAAGATAGTTATAATTTGGATCCAGCCATTTATTATAAGACTGATACTGTTTTCTCATCCATAAAGTACCAGTCCCTAGGGATTGTGTGAGGACTGAATAATGTGCCTTGAGCAAGAAGCCCAGTACATAATGTGTACTCAATAGACGGGAGTAATTTATCACTATCAAAATGATTGTTAGTATTAATAATAAAAGCTACCCATTAAAGAGGAATAGTGTTACCATCACAAGGCTTGCTGTGTATTCCAGTTCTAAGAAAGACTATTTTGTACCTCTCTCTTTTCTGAATTTCTACTTTTGACATACTACTGTGACTGATACATAGATTTGTTGTAAGCCCAATATGCATAACTTATTACAATAGTGTTCTAAAGACTATAGCCAGAATCAATCCCTCTCTTATGCTGACCACCATCAGACTTTGTACTTGCTGCCTCACGGCAATAATATTATATATTGTGGTGAATTATTTATATCTTACTTGACTCCCTAGATGCTATGCTTTCATGGATAAATCTTAGTTTGTATTCTTACCAGCTAGCATGCTACTGATACATAATACATGTTTTCTCAGGGATGAATGAAGATGCCTAACATCAAAATATTCATTTTGAAAAGACAATATACATATTAAAATAATCTACAGACCAAGATAAAGTTCTGAGAATGACATGATAAACTGGGCACATGGCTAGGGATAGAGTACTTCCCTACCATAAGCAAAGCCTCACGCACTGTCCCTACCACAACATAAAGGGATTTGAGAGAGGAGAGAGAGAGAAAGCGAAACAAATGAAGATTTAAATGGCCAGGGGTGGCAGTGCATTCTTGTAAGGCAGTGGTTGGGAGGGCTCACTAAGATGGATCAGGAGTCTGAGAACCACTTAGCATGCATTGCAAGGCTCAGTCCAGTGTGGACTACACAGTGTGATTCTATCTCAAAACCCAAACAAACCCAGGAGTTCCTGTAGATCTCCCTACATTTCAGTGAGTATCAGCAGCCGTCATCATTAGTATGCAATGCCACAACACAGCAGGATCTTGCTAGATTAATGGATTGTTACTCTGTACTTTTCCCATTGGATAAACACTTACTATGATTTTAATTTCCAAATAAAAACAAATTTATTATGATATTAGGCCATCAGGCAAGGTATGACATCAAATTAGTATTGACAGTTTGGTTTTCAAAGTCTATTAAGAATACTGTAGATGGCTTACCTCACTCAGGATAGTGTTTTCTATTTCCATCAATTTGTATGCAAAATTCAAGAAGTCCTTGTTTCTTACTGCTGAATAGTACTCTAATATGTATATATTCCATACCAGACCCAAAAAGAGGAACATGGGATGTACTCACTCATATTTGGTTTCTAGCCATAAACCAAGGACATTGAGCCTATAATTAGTGATCCTAGAGAAGCTAAATAAGGAGAACCCAAAGAAAAACATATAGGCATCCTCCTGAATATTAACCTTCAGCAAGTGATGAAAGGAGACAGAGACAGAGACCCACATTGGAGCACAGGACTGAAATCTCAAGGTCCAAATCAGGAGCAGAAGGAGAGAGAGCACGAGCAAGGAACTCAGGACCACGGGGGGTGCACCCGCACACTTAGACAATGGGGATGTTCTATCGGGAACTCACCTAGGCCAGCTGGCCTTGGTCTGAAAAAGCCTGGGATAAAACCGGACTCTCTGAACATAGCTGACAATGAGGACTACTGAGAACTCAAGAACAATGGCAATGGGTTTCTAATCCTACTGCACGCACTGGCTTTGTGGGAGTCTAGGCAGTTTGGATGCTCAACTTACTAGACCTGGATGTAGGTGGGGGTTCCTTGGACTTCCCACAGGACAGGGAATCCTGATTGCTTTTCGGGCTGAGGGGGGAGGGCTTAATTGGGGGAGGGGGAGGGAAATGGGAGGTGGTGGCGGGGAAGAGACAGAAATCTTTAATAAATAAATAAATTTAAAAAGAAAAAAGAAAAAAAAATAAAAGCTTACTGAAAAACCAAAAAAAATATCATAGATTTAGAAATAAAAACAGAAATCTTGAAATTTAAAAAAAAAATTTATTAACAGATGAACAAATAGATTGAACAAACCGTGGTATGCCCATACAGCTGCTAGTATCCAGCCATGGGAAGGAATGGCTCACTCAACACGGATGGACTGTGAAGATATTATGATGAAAGAATACAGACAAAAGTGACCGTGGAATATGTCATCCCAGTCCTATGAAACAGACTCTGGAAATGGGAAGCAGATCCAGAACTTTCCTTGGCATGGGCACATGGAGCAGGAGTGACTACCTAATGGATACAGATTTTTCAGGGTGGCATGAATAATTTTGAAGCTAGGGACTGTGGGGGTGTTTTGTACAACACAATAAATATACTGAATGCCTCTGGATTGCTAATTTAGAAAAAGCTAAAATTGAAGCAATTGGATACTTTATGTATTTTGCCAGAATTAAAAAAAAAAGAATACTGTAGATGATAAATTATCTCCGGGCCCATGGTGATATTAATGTTAGTATACAACAAAAAAAAGTGAAGAGGCTTCCTTTCTTTAAAAGTATCAAGAAGCATGCCTGTCAACACCGTTGAATGGATAAAGCCACACTTATGGTGCAAAAATAGAGATCTGAGTTCAATCCCTAGTACCAACAAAAAGAGCTGGCTTGGCCACATATGCCTGTGGCCCCAGCACTGAGGGGCAGAGGCAGAAAGACCCCTAGAGGCTATCTGAGACAGTGTGCTTCTGGTTCAGTGAAAGACCCTGCTTGTTTCAAAGACATAAGGCACAGAGACAAAGAGGAGAACTCCAGTGTCCTCTGGCCTCCAAATGTACATGTATCCTCATACACAAATATGCACACACACACACACACACACACACACACACATAATTTTTTCAAAAATTATCAGGAAATAAGGAGAAAACATTGTCCTGGGCACCATTGTTCTTTTATTTTCTGATGTTTATTAACAACATGCACCATGCCAGATCTGAAATAGCCTATCAAGTTTCACCTCCAGGACTGACACTGTTCCTCTGTCAGGAGAGATTTACCATGAATGCCATCATGTGCTCAGGCAGCTTCTGTATCCCACGGGCAGAGCACGTCTGCTGCAACTATGATGGGAAATGACCAAAAGGTCGGAGGACAGGCTCACTACGGAAGTCAGATGTTTATCTTTCCTCTGGTAAAAAGTCATGGATTTTTACCCATAATGTTACAAAGACAAGACTGCCCTACAAGCCTTCCTTACTGCTGCTTCACAAGCTTTCTCATGCTGCTTTCCTCATCACTTCTTTTCCCCCTCTTCAGGATCCTTCACTAATTTGCATTTCCTGGATGTTCCTTACAGCTGTCTCTTTGATGATGTATTTCTTATCCATGACTAACTTAGTGGGTGGGAAGTGTTTATTTTCCCTTCAATATTATTTTGGTCAGAGTCAATTAGGCTGCTGAATATGAACAGATATTTGCTAAAACCTTTGAGCCCCAAATTAGGTCTTCTTCATCTGCTACTGTCAGGATTTCCATACATTGGCCACGCCCCCACACAACAATCCTACTCAGAGACAGTACACTGACAGATAAAAGTGGGGCTGGAGAGATGGCTCAGCGGTTAAGAGCATTGCCTGCTTTTCCAAAGGTCTTTTTTTTAATTAATTTATTTATTTATTAAAGATTTCTGCCTCCTCCCCGCCACCACCTCCCATTTCCCTCCCCCTCCCCCAATCAAGCCCCCCTCCCTCATTTATAGAAGAATGAAAATAGATCCATATCTATCATCTTCCAAAGGTCTTGAGTTCCATTCCCAGCAACCACATGGTGGCTCACAACCATCTGTAATGAGGTCTGGTGCCCTCTTCTGGCCAACAGGCATACATGCAGACAGAATACTGTATACATAATAAATAAATATTAAAAAAAAAAGAATAGAAGAGACAGCTAGGCAATAGTGGCTCATGCCTTTAATCTCAGCAGAGGCAGGCAGATCTCAGCTGAGTTTGAGGCCAGCTTGGTCTACTAAGCAAGTTCCAGCAGCCAGGGGTCAGGAAAACACAGAGAAACCCGGCCTTGAAACAAAACAAAAGAATGAAAGAAACAGCTCCTGTTGTTCGCTAAAAATAATTCATCCTATACATTGGACACATGCTCTGCTCTGGTTCTTGCTTTGCCTGCAAAATGAAGTCTGGAATAGAGTGAGCTCACTGAATTCTTCAGCTCTAGCAATTTCTGGGGGTGTAATCTCAACTGATCACATATATGCCTGACACCCTTCCCTATCACTGGGGAATGCACTGCCAGGGAGACTGGTGGAGAGCTGGCAGCTAATCTCCCATCCTTCTTCTTGTCTTGTACCTGCCTAGAAGGGATGGCCTTTGTCAGATGCTGATTATGTGACGAGAAGGGAGAAATAAATTTAGTCTCCCAAACTCTACTACAGACAATGTGATAGGTCAGTGTTTCATGACCTCTTTAGCCTCAGAATACGGATTTCTCTAAGTGAGGCAAAGCATGGGAAGGAAAAAGTCATTGCTTTCCTACCTACTGATCTGGAGTAAAAATGGGTTGGCTTAAAAAATACATCTTCTCCTTAATATATTGCTCAGAGACCTGCTTCCTACTGAATTCTTCTGGGCTATGGATTCCCAAATGATGACAGAAACTCTCCAAATACACTGCAGACCTAGAAATGCAATAGGGTCAGCTTGTCATGTAAACATTTCCTTCAACTTCATGACTTCTACACCCTCATTCTCTTTCCCAATCCTGTTCAGAACGTCACTTTTGGAGCTGTCTGTCACTTTGCCTGGCGACACTCTTTCTCCACCCACACACATGGCTTGTTCCCTTTGATCACCCAGGTCCATCACAGCTGCTCCTTCACCCACTCAGCTCCTGGCAACTTCTGCATCAATGTCCCTTAAATTTGGAAGAGCCTTCTGATCAGTATGTTTCAAGCTACTCTCTAACTTCTAAAAGAAATAAAATTCCTTAAGCTCCATTTATATCAAGAGACCAATTTCAATGATCACTCCTTTAAATACTTTAAAATGGGCTATTATCTGGCTGTTCGGTATCCATGGATCTGTAAAGACCCATGTGTGAAAGGCTTAGTCTCAAAGTTGATTGAGCTCTTGGCAGAAACTTTAGAAGAACTTTCGAGGGGAGCAGGTATCTTAGACCAGTGGGTCTTACCCTTTCTGCTAAGTTGAAGACTTCAGTTTAACTTCCCAGATGTGGGGTCATCCCTTTCCTATACCATTTTTCCTTAACTGCAGCCTATTCTTCAACACTTGAGTAAAGTAACAATTGCATTCCATTGGCCAGTTTAGATCCTGTCCACAAAGTTAAGAGTTTGCTTCCCTCCTACATTATTACATCTTTGTATGTCAGACCCCAATACATTAAATATTCTGGAGACTACAGCATAGTTCATTCACTGAAATGACTTCCTTCACACAGTACTGTCAGACAGCATTTGAAAGCAGCAAATCCCAGAAGCCTTAGTGTGTTCTACATCCAGTTAGCAGAAGTCATATATATGCTACTGGGGAATATTGATGTAGGTGGCTTCCCCTGACCCCCGAATCAGACTGTTAGAGGGCCAGCCAGGTGTGGCAGTGGGCCACTTTGTGACTTCTTTTCTGAGTTGCACATTGTCACTACTTTGATTTCTGTCACAGCCAGTTCCCTTTCAGGAAAGTTTTCCTGTTTTTATTTCCCACTATATAGGAGGGCTGCTCCTGCACCTCCATCACCCTCCCGTCTCACTTAGAATACCAATCAATATTATCATGCATCTCCCACATAGTTTCCTCATTTTATCAATGGCTTTCATACAAAATAATGAAGACCTGATACTTAGATTTATAAATATTATGTCAAGAAAAAAAGTTAACCTTAATAGAATTTAATTTTAAAAATTCCATGACAAAAATATTATTAAATATCTATAATTGAATATATTTGTGTATATATATATATATATATATATATATATATATATTCCTTAACAATTCTGACACATAAGATGTTTGCTAAGAGGTCACATACAGCATGCCTAGGCTGGGCGAAGGGAGTGGAGCAAGTTCCCACCATGGAAATTCACAAATTGTGTATTCCTGAAATTTACATTTAATATCCTTGAACCAGGACTGATTGGGCAACTGAAACTACAAGAAGCAAACTGTGGACCAAATGTGGATTACTACAAATGAGTGTACACAAATGACTCTATGTGTATTACTTCTGTACTTTATAATTAAAATTTAGTCATGATGTAGTGTTTTGATAGGAGAAGTACATTTTTTAAAGTCCCTTATTAAAATTAATTTTTCCAAAACATTAAAGCTGCTAACTACTCCAAACTGGTCATTGCTAACAAAATAATATTTTAAAGAGAAAGATTAAATTTTTTCTGAACTTAAGATTTAATGATCAAATCTACAGACACAAAATATTGAAATTTTTATTTAGTAGTAACATACTTGCAAAAAGAATTACACTATTTTAATTTATAGTTATCTCAACAAAAGCCAATCATGAGCTTTAGCAACCAAAAAGGTTAGTTTATTAAGTGGTTATTTGCGCTAAATTGACTCTTTCAGCAGAGCCAATTGGGATATTCTCCTTCTCAGTGCATGGAGGATGGATGAGCACTACCCAGAGTAAGACTATGCATTAATAAGATTAGCATAAACAAGTATGACCAACTATTGGAGCATTTTAAATTAGGGATGACAGCAGAAGGTGAGGGTGATAAGAATAGTCCAGCTCTTTCTGACTCCAACTTGCTATGGAAACAGGAACAACAGTTGTTTCCTGTGGATACCCATTTTCAGTGAGCTAGGGGAATCAGTGTACCAGGGAGAATCCTGGAATGAAGAGGTAGCTATGGGTCAAGAACTTGGCTTCCAGGTGAACTCCAGCTTTTTCATATATTTCCATTTAATGCTAAGTCACCAGGGACTGGGCAGAGTTGGGTGTTTTAAATACGTACCTATTTCTATACCCCTCACAACATTATATTATAGCTATCATCTTTCACTTGTAGTTAGCAAAATCGAGGCTTAGTGATTCAGCTATTACCTAAAGCTTTTTTTTAATTGATCAATTACATCTACTTCAAATTATGACTCCAGTCAAATAGTTCTGGATTTGTTCCATGGTCCCTACAGTTTTCATGTAATACCTCTATTATCCATGAATCTATAGATTATCCAATTGTTAATGAAACAAGATATTTTACATAAGGAATATGAAAAAGACAGTGCAAGGATGAAGAAATAGTTCCTTAGTCAGAATTAATACCGTCTGCTAGGCATTTTTCAAATGTTTTTTAAAGCCCTTTTGTGACTTCAGTCAATGTTGAGGGAAAGTAACTTGGCAATAAAACAATCTTGTTTGAAAGAGAAAAGTCTATTTCAAATTCATTGTTAACACTTGAATGTTTTCCCTTCTTCAAGGGACATTGTTCCTGGTGTGCTCAGGGGCCAACCACTGAGCAGAAAGGTGAACAGATACAATAGTGGTCAGGTTCACATGTCTCTTGAACAATATTAAGTACTGTATATATACATATATATATACATATATATATGACTGTCTATATATGTTTAACATTTGCATTTTCTATTTACTCAAACCTACATAAAAACTTCTGCCAAGAAAGGAGAAATGAATGCCAAGTTGAGTTCTAGCCAGTTAGTTTTCTAAAGTCAAAAATGATAAGAACAGCATGAAGAAATAATTGACAGTTGGAGTCCATGGTCTTATTAAGCCTTTCTTCAGGGAGTCTGATTTTTTTTTCTTAACAACATTAGAAAATGGTTCTGTTAAATTTTAAGATCTTTTTAAACATGTGATCACTTTGAAACAATGAGCACTGTCATGAACTTCTAGAAGCTTTTGAATTAAGAAATGAATACCATTTCTTCATATCATTTTATAAAACATTCACTACAGTTACCAAATATCAAATCCCTAGGTCCCTAAGTAATGTACCATGAGTCCTAAAAGCAAAAACGACCTAAAACTGATCACATAGTTAATCACATTAACTTTCTTAATTGATCTCATGGAAATTAAAACAAGAGTACATATGTTTCACCTGTTTTCAGATTTTTTTTCTGCTTCCTTTAAGATAAAATACTATTGCTGCTTTAGGCATTTTAGAGATGAGCCATCTATAATGGGGTGAACACAAATTGATTTGATTTGAATGGGGCCTCATGTTGTTATGTGCTGCTAGCCTCCCTGCAACCCTGCTAACAGTAGAATAGATCATGAAAACATAGTGCTGCTATTGTATTGGGCCCAATGATGGCTGCATATTCATAATAAAAAGATAAATGTGCCTGATTGTTGACAGAAGTTTCTGTCCCGTCTGGTCCCACAGCCTTTCAGTTCCAAAGAAACACACAGAGGCCTACATTAGTTACAACTGGTTGGCCTATTAGCCCAGGCTTCTTATTAACTCTTATAACTTACATTAACCATAATTCTTGTCTGTGTTAGCCACATGGCTCAGTACCTTTTATCAGCAAGGCATTCTCATCTTGCTTCCTCTGTGTCTGGGTGACAACTGCAGACTGAGTCCTCTTCCCAGAATTCTCCTATTCTTGTCACCCTCCCTGCCTATACTTCCTGCTTGGTTGCCTCAGCTGTTCTTTCTGCCTGGCTACTGGCCAAACAGTGTTTTATTAAATCAATACAAGTAACAAATCTTTCCAGGGTACAAGACCATTGTCCCACAGCACCTGATGCTTACAGTTACTCACACACTCTTATTTCTTGGATATCACAGCAAAAAAAAAAAAAAAAAAAAACTCTCCTTGGAGCCTAAAAACCTAGTAATGAACTTCTCAACCTCAAGAAATGTGAGACAAGGGTCTCCTCTTTATTAATTACCCTTATTAATTACCCAGAATTCATTGTCATAGAATGACAACATAATACTGACTAAGAAATTCTTTTTAATCAGATCTCACATAACACAGTAAGGTTAAAGAAAGACTTTTGAGTAAGAAAACTGTACCCAAGTTGTCACTTCAATTATTTAAAATGGACATTAATGTATCTATACTTATATATTAAGTATAATGCATGTATATTTGTAATTGTAGTTGCTGTCAAACGTGACTCTGCTTTTGATCTCTTTGATCATGATATAGAGATTCCTATTTCCTGGGAGATCTTCTTCAGTTCTATCAACATCAGAACCTGGTGCACATGTATTGGCTCTTTCACAGCTACTCAGCACATTAAGTCATGCTGTAATTCATCTTTATTACACAATATACAAACTGAGGTTTGTCTTTCTTGCATCCTGTTATTGAAAATGTCTTTAAGAAATGCTCCCATCAGGGAGTTGGAAACAACTCTGAAATCTGGCTTCTAGCAGAAATGGATTCTCTAAGGAGAGAGTTGATGTGGAATTATAACTTAGGTTCCTACTCCATCGTATTATATTGAAAAGTAGGGTGTTTGCTGAAACTGATCCTCACAGTCTAACAATGGCAGGGCATTTTTTTTTCTTATCATGGTTCAAAGACACCTTGCAGATATTGTTTTATTCTTCCATTTATGTGACAACCTTTTATTGGATATTTCCCCCCTTAATACAATTTCTTTGATAGATTTGATGATTAGATGACTACAACAGAAAATAACTCCAAAAGCTGGTTGCTTCTTTTGAGATGTTTACAATCTAGTTATTTATGTGGTCATCAAATTAACCAAAAGAAAACATATCTTGACAGCTTTAGGAATATGTCTATCAGCATCACAGATGACCAAATAGACAAGGGAGGCATGCCACAAGTCTCTTATTTGGTGTCACGAAGCCACATGGGGACTGATAGAAGGTTCGAGTGAAACACCATGATTCCCTGGCAATGTACAGATAGCCCCGGGAATTTGCATAAATGTACAAGCACTCAGTATTCCTGCTTTTCAATAACTATAGTCATAAAATGTGAAAAACGATAGCATTTAGTCAGACAATAATCCTTACCCTCTTCATAAGAGCAAATTGAAAAGTCCAGAGACAGAATTCACCAGAGTACTAATTATTTTTTATCCTAATCAATGAAAGTAGGTAAAGAAAGCAATAAAATAGAAATGTGTTATGACCTATAAGTAAATCTCTTGATCATATCTGAATATATGAATTTGTAACACGGATCTTGCCCCCACTTTCCCATTAGTTACTCCCAACTGGCTGCTGATATATTTAATTCAATAGAACCTTCTCAGAGATTTTTTTTTTTTGGCTTCCCCTACTTTGTGTAATTCAGAAATCAGTTGTCAATTTGCTGTCAATGCCCACCTTCCCTTCACTTTTCAGCTTGACTTCATTAAGCAGGTGCCTTTTGAATACCTTTGCCAATGTATCCGTGCACTCAAGGATACATACAGAAATGTAACAGTGCTCTGTGAATACTGTGCAAAGTAGATGTGGGAGTAGCTGCCACTCCAGGGCAGCTCCTCAGGCTGAAATTCGGGTTTCAGTTCAGCACTGTGTACTGTACTTCTATGGTGTCCATTTCTTTTCTTGAAAAGGGCAAATTGACAAACAAAAATTTAAGGTTTTTACAAAAGCTTATCCTCAAAATTCTTTATATTGAGTCACTCAACTAGTGTTTTTCTTGACATTTTTTGTATCACATTACTTTTTAAGTGGATGTACTTTTGACAGAGGAAAAATAAACATACTTTTCATGGAGTAACTAGAAATCCCTCGTAAGTCAAGGGTTGAATTATTAAAAGGATCACAGGTAGAGAAATGTAAATTTTTTTAAGCCTGAGAATGCTGGTTTGTTGCAAGCTGCATATCTCACACATCAATAGATTTTCAACACTTTCTGCACAGGAACCCAAAACTTAGCACTCAAGCCATCTATCCTAGTACACTCCTGAATGGTCTCTGCAATAGGTATGCTTTCACACCAGAACAACTCTGGTGACTCTGGCCTCCTGTTACAGCCCACACTGCTGGGTTATCATCATAGAGTTGTTGGAGGTGAAGTAGGACAGGTAAATACTTAGGGAAGTTGATTTAGATGTCTTAAGGAGGCCAAGTTCTCTGAGAGAAAAGAGGCAAAAGAATTAAGAGGATAAAAGAAAGTGATGGAACCAAGTACTTCAATAGGAAAGTGGCTCCTTGTGTCGCCGACTGAATATGATGACGGTGTGGGAACAGAGAGCAGCCTAGAGAGCACTAGTCTATTGGTAGCTTGGTTGTAACTAGTCCAAATTATACTAATTTAAAAATAATTCACTTTATTATGGTAAAGAATACTTCTGATCCAAATGTTATTTAAAAAAAAAACAATAGCTGTACCCTGTTTAAATGTCCTCTGTAAGTTCTCTTATTTATTTTTAAAAACCTAATACACAGTATTAAAGATTTAGGAACATCAGGACAATGTTGGCTTTTATTACAATGGAGGTTTCTGGCAAAGGCACCAATTGCATTTTATTTAAATTCCAATGTACTAATAAGGCAGGCTGACTTTTAGCAAATGGATCAATGCGTATTAATCTCCCATCTGAGACTCTCTTTTGGTTACTAAGCTTTCAATTTACAGAGAAGAATGAGAATGAAAATGATCAGGCAGCCACACATAGCTTAGAGAGGAACACAAAACAACTGAAAATACTTTTCCTCGACTATGTTTTTTTTCTGTTTGCAAGTCATTTCTCTATAAGAATATATATATATATACATACATATATATAGTTCTATATACATTATATATAGAGAGAGGGGGAGCACCTCATTTAATAACATATTTTTCTGATGATAAAATAATCTTACGAGCAATTGACTTGACTTGTAAATATCTCTGTAGATTAATTTTTGCTGCTACCTAATGAGGCAAATTATGAAGCTTACTTATCAATTTATCAAAGTTGCCATGTGTGATAATCATTGAGGTGTCTCTTTCCTGAGTTATCATCTGTTTGTCTAAATAAAGCCAAATATGCAATTCTCACATGACTAAGTCATAAGGTTTGCAGAATAACTACTGATACAATGTAAGAACAAAGTCTTTATAATTAGACTATATCTTTCAAATACATGAAAAGTGAATTCAAGCCAGAAACCTTTTCGGATGAACTGTTTATGTGCTTGTATTCCAGGCTCTGTAATCCCTATTTACCTTCCTGGTCATCACCCTGCTACACAAAGGGCTGAGTGAGTTCAGATTACTAACAAAACACTTTCGTAGGCTGTGTCTCATTGAACTTAGGTATTTGTTCTTTGTTTTCTTTTTTTTTTTTCTGTAGAAAATTACCAGATGATGGGAAGGAACGGAAATGGTAATGCATCTAATTAATGAGAAGGTGATATAGGTTACAATAGGAAAAGAAAACCAATTTTTAAAACAGTTCTCTAAATATCACACATTAAGACTATTATATTTGGGAGATATATTCCCAGAGGAGTAGGAGTTGTGTTTATATCATTAATGTTTGGAGCCTGATACATATATAATCTATACACTAATAAGTTTAGGAAAACAACCAGGAAATAGCAAGGACAAATTTCAGGTGGAAAACCCTCAACAACATCAGATTGCAAGCTGGGTAGGCAGTCAGAAAAAAGGAGTGCATTAAGAATCAGAAAGAACAGAATTTAAATTCAATAGATTTTACTTAAAATTTCCAGGTAGTTAAACTTTGAACCAAATGGAGCTAGAGAGATAGATAAGCATACTTGCTGCTCCTGCATGAAACCTGGGTTCTGATCCAAACACCTACACGACATTTTACAGGCATCTATGCTCCTGTTCCAGGGGATGTGCTGCACTCTTCTGGCTTCCCTGGGCACCAGGCACAAACTTGGTACATAGACACAAAAGTATGCAAAACACCCATTCACATAAAATAATTTTTAAAAAAAGTCTGGCCACATGACAACATCTATGGGATAGAAGAGAATGAGAGAATGCTAATAAATAAAACGTAGGCACAAATAAAACATTGGCAACAAATAAGTCCAGAGTTCTTTCTCAACAAGCGACATCTCAAGAGGCACTATTACTTTTGGACAGAATCACCATCATTAACTTGTGCCAAAGTAAATGCAGACTGGATGACTTTTCCACTTGGAAAATGTTGTTTCTTTTGTCTCTAAAATTTGAACATTTGTTTTTTACATAATAATGCCATGGGTTTTCAGAGTTGAGAGACCTCTCTGGACATGGTGCCACTCAGAGAAGGGTGCCTGGCCTTGGAGGTCATTTATCTTTTCCTGGAATGCGAGCATGGTGGAGCTTTAAGTGAAATATCCATGAAATATTCCAGGGAGAAAGAAGAGAAGTTACTGTGCTGGTTTCAGAAAAGGAAAAAGCAAGGATTTGTTCGTTGAAGGGGGTAAAAATACCCTGGATGTTGAGAACATGTAGGGAATTTATGGGAAATGATGGATGGGTAACATTAAGCCATTTCAAAGTTTTCCCTTTTTTCCTTCTTTTGCTTTGGTGACAATGTGGCATACACAGTGTAACAGAGTTTGCCTTGATTGCAGAAACTAGAAATTTCATTTTCTTTCTAATTCTTTTACTTCATCTCCTTTTTTTGGCAGGGAGAGGTCTTTTAAAAAGTTTTTTTTTTTATTTTTATCATATGCATGTCTGTGAGTCTGTTTAATGTGTATGTACATATGTGTACCAGTGCTGGAGGACAGATGGGTGTCGGTTATCCTGGAAACATAGATATCGGTAGTGTGAGCCACCCAAGATGAGTGTTGGGACATTGAACTCCAAACCTCTACAAAAGCATCAAGTACTCTAATTCAGTGTGCTATCTCTTCAATTCTTGAGATAAGATCTTATTTATCTTGCTGTTCTCAAATTTGTGGCCAAGGATGACCTTAAACTTATGCTCTACCTGTTTCCAAACTCTCAAGTGCTAAGAATACAGGTGTATTTGTTATGTTCAGTTGCATGTGGTCCAGAGGATCAAACTCGGGGCTTCCCATATGCTAGACAAACACTCTACAGACTGAGTTAAAGTTAAATCCCAAGCCATTTTCCATAGTATTTTGTTTCATTAAGTTTTCTGTTTGTTTAAATGGAGGTGTTCCTTAGTAAGAGTAAACAGATGTGGAAAATAGACTTCCTTCCTTCCTTCCTTCCTTCCTTCCTTCCTTTCATTCTTGTAATAAATATAATAAGATGACACAAAAACTAACACACCGAGGCAAACAAACAGAAGGAAAGAGCCCAAGAACAGACACGGGAATCAGAGAACCACTCGCTTGCACGCTCAGGA
Organism: Microtus oregoni; assembly: GCF_018167655.1. Taxonomy (NCBI): domain Eukaryota; kingdom Metazoa; phylum Chordata; class Mammalia; order Rodentia; family Cricetidae; genus Microtus; species Microtus oregoni. The sequence continues at coordinate 18,170,620 of NW_024543093.1, read as the reverse complement.
ATCCCACACAACTACTAAGCTAGAAGCCATATTATCTATGCAGAGGACATGGTACAGACCCATTGGGACCTTGTGCATGTTGCCTCAGTCTCTGAGTTCATATGAACCTTGATCATGCTAATTTAGAGGCCTTGTTTGCTCGGTGTCCTCCATTCCCTCTGGTTCTTACACTTTTTCTCCCTCCTATTCTGCGGGGTTTCCTGAGCTTTGAGGGGAGAGATTTGATGGAGACATGGATGTTAACTGCTAAGTCAGTGATAACCAAGTGAAAATCCAAAGACACACAGAGGTTATGGGTGGAGTAAGGGACTAGCGAGACTGGTACATCTTGTTAGGAAAGGAAAGTGGAATAGATAGTTATGAATGGATGTGGGGGGTAGGGTGGGAATGCAACAAGAGGATCATTTGGGATCAGAAAGAGAAGAGGAGGTAAAGTAGGGAATATGGAGATAGACGGGTAATATTAAGAGCAATTTGAGGAGCAGTATGGATGCCTAATAAGCTAGAAATTTTCTAAAAATATATAAATATATAAAGGCAATCAAACTGAAATTGCTAAATAATAGGGGAGAGAGAGCCCTAAGTAGATATCTCTTGACACTGAATGGAGATTCCAATATTGGGATTATATCTAACTAAGCTCAAGGCAAAAGAGGTCACATTAGACCCTCCAAACTACCCAAGTTGTTGCTAAGACTAAAGATAGGTTGCTCCCACAAACTGACAACAGGCTCCATTGCTGAAAACAACACCCACACAACTCATTGAACATGGAGAAGTCAAGCTGGTGCCTTATAGAGCCTTCACCCCTGCTTTCCACAAGAAGGTATTGTGGATGCTCTCACAAGAGAAATGTAAACACCAGCTCAGTCACAAAGCCTTGGATGGACACTGGTCCTGAACACAACAAGCTAGTGCAGTGGCCGCCCAAATACCTTTCGCTGTCTGGTTTGATAGAAGGACCACTCCATGTGATGGAGCCCACACCTAACAATGCTTTGGTGACCAAGATTCCAAGATTTTAAGACTAGGTAGCTCCAGGAACCTGGAGTGAAACCAAACAACCGTTCTAAAAAAAAAAAAAAAAAAAAAAAAGCCTTACAAAACAGCCTTTATCTCTCATTTCTCATAACCTTAGGGAATCAGGACACTTTTCTGTTCATATGCTGCGACATTTCCCAAGAGAAGAAAACAAGGGCAAGGATGGTGCTCAACACATCAAAGGCCTCAATAAACCCACGGAATTTCCAAAGGTGGCTTTTCAAGACAACAGCCATTTGCTACCATTTCCCAGGTTGCTTACACGATCACTGCTTTTCTCCCTCTATAAATAAAGCCTTGACACATAGGTTATATTTTGGTTGGGGACACTTTATTTCCAAAGCTTTCAGGATGTCACATCAATGCTATTTCTCTAGGCTCAGTAAGTCATTAATTCTCAGACTCCTTTGCTAGATTATATTGTTTTTTGTGACCTCCAAACAAAAGAATACTCAGTTTTTCCTCCAGTTGAACTCCTTTTCAAGTAATTTCACATGATACTCCCGCTTCCATCAAACTATATGGCATGATGCTTCCTGCACCTGCAACTGTCCCCTCAAAGTCCTAACTCATTTTCCTGTTCAAGTAACTTCTCCACTTGGATGCCTACTAGACAAGAAACCAAATTTTATACTTCATATATCAGAACCATGCCTGATAGTAAGTGCAAAACAAAACAAAACAAAACAAAAGACAAACATAACCCACCTACTTTCAAACTCTTAAAAAAACAAGTGAGAAAAGATTTTGGGTTTCCATTCTTAATCGGGCCTTCTTGAGAGACACCACCATCCCAAGAGCCCTCCCTCTTGTGCTCTCTGCTTCCTGACTTTTACTTTCTAGTTTCTTGGTTTCTCTCAGTTTCTGAACTAATGCCTTCTTTGCAAGCAAACTTCTACAATGATTCTTCTGCTGCCTCCCCTTACTTTATAGTACTTTGTGTCCCATGTCCAACCTATACTTTCTTCATCAATATTATATTATGACCACATCATATGCATTAATTGGTTTGTCTAACAGAAGTTGAATGAAGGAAATACACCCTGAGCAATCCATTGATAACTATTTCCTCTATGCACAGAAATCTTACAGCATGTCTGTACAAACTAAGACAGCTATGATGTCACTAAACTCTATATTGGGACCACCAGTATAGGTTAGTCTCTGGCTTTATTTTACTCACACATCCATATAATCTGGCAAATATTCGAGTTGGCAACATAGGTGACTGCTGAATGAGTGAATAGCAGAAGACTTGCGAATGGGATATTATCATAATGAGTTTTCTAATTCTTAACATTAGATGAAGAACAGCTAAAATATGCTATCTAACTGCTGAAACAAAACCAATTTCTTAAGTGTGATGTGATATACTCCTCTAGAATTAGAAAAGAATGTAGGAAAGAATTGTTTTCCCTGTAAACATTGGACAATATTTATTCTTATATGAGAATAGTCCCTAATACATACATTAACTCTGGGAAAACTCAAAACAAGTGTGTTGTATGTTTTGCATCTTAATAAAGTATAACTACATAGACTTCAATTGAATACACAGGTACCACCTTAGGGAACTGTGTTGAGATCCATAAAAGATAACAATAACAGATAACAAAATTAATGACCATACAGAACTTTAATTTATAAGAGGCGCATAGATAATCCTTTTATATACTATCTAAATTCCTTGTGGATAGACAATTCAACCGCAAAACTGCACCTACTTTAGAGACAGGAAATCTGAGGTGAGTTAGGTAACGTGCTCCGTGGTTGGCAGTGACAGCTGTTATAGGGCTAGGTGGGAGACTAGGAGTTTATACTGGTGCGGTTCACCGGAGCTAGCACATTAGCCAGCACTGCTTGCAGTGTGTAAGTCTCTACTCCAGCCTCAGGGAGGATCAGCGCAGAAACCCACTCACCGATGTCTAAAATGCCCTTGGAGAAGATCATTAAATAGGTACCAAATTGCTAAAATTTGCTTTTCATAAACTAAAACTAGCACTTTATAGAGATCACCGAGAACTGGGATTCAGCAGCCTAATGAGAAAGCTGGCTGCTACATAACACCTGGGGGAGCCGCACACGGCATGCATGCGGCGTGTCACATACGGGGTGTGTCCTATGCCAAGTTGCAGGCAGTGGGTTTATCAAAGCATCTTGGGTGCTGAGAGCAGTGGAAGCAGCTTCAATCTACGGTGACTCTCGCCTGAGAGATTCTGTTGTGTCAACTTCATTACTGTTCATTTAACTTGATAATTTATGTGATAGTGCATATTGCACTTGGAACTATTTGAGGCATAATTATATAAAGGGAAAATTTATGACAGTGATGTATAGCAGACAAATAGGAAATCACCTGTACTCCTGTTACAAAGTAATGTATACATACTGTATTTCGGAGCTTGTTTTTTATGTGTTGTATGGTTGTTAAATCAGTTTTTCTATTTTTTTTTTGTTTTTATCCTTTTTTGATGAGCATAAGAAATTCTGCTTGTTATTACGATATCTGCAGTTGTGTTTCTCTTAGGCATCCTCAGGTAATGTGCAAAAGAGACAACCCAAAGAACAGTGGCTCTGGGGCAGAGCTGCGACTATCATGTTACAGACGAGAACACTAAAGCATGAAGGCATCAGTGGAGATTTCTCTCAGAAAATATCATCCTAATTTCAATCACTGAATTGGCCAACAAACACAATCCAATTAAAGAAGAAGAGCAAAAGCAAGCAAACAAAAAACTCTTCAGTGTTTTTAGAATGTGATCATCACATACCGAAGGTAAGATTTTATAGTCCAACAAGATAGTGTGAGGACACTCTGACTTATTAAACATAGAAATGGAAGAATGCTTGAAGTTATCATCAGTTTAAGTTGCTTCACACAGAAGCAAGACTCAGTGACTATGTGTCAAGAGTTTCAAACATTTCTCAGATCCAGAGATTCTTGTTTTTTTTTTGTTGTTGTTGTTGTTAAATGGGATCGATTTATTGGCTGAGATTCCTTCAATAACCCTCGGCACATGTAGTACCATTTCCCAAATCTGCATTACTTCAAGAATCCACTAAGGTCATCCTTTTTATAAATTCAAACAACATCAAATTCCAAACATGTCTCACTGAGCTGGCTATTGTCTTAGATTCTTATTATTTCTCTTGAGGAAGCACATTTGGTAAAGTCAGGTAATTAAAGCAAGCAAAGTATTTGAATGCAATATCACAAGCATTAGAATCTACTTAGATAAAATAGGAGGGAAAAACCAACAAGTAAGTTAGAAAATTAGGGGGTAGTAAGTTACGAAAAAACACTGGTGTCAATCCCACATGAAGCGGTCACATGACACAAACAAATGTATATTTTCTGAAATACAAACACTTTGTCAGAATAGGCTGAACTGAGGTGAGGTGAGGAGCTTCAGTCACTAATATGCAGATGTCATTTCTAAAGATCGATGTCCAAGGGGCATTTCCATATGCAGGGCTGTGACCACTGAGAAGGAAGTGTTTTACACTTGGACACACTGGTCCATGATCAGGTGACTTTCTCATCCTATTATCACTTAGAATCACATTGTCACTTAGCCTCCTCCTCATTATTCAAGTTATCTGAAACACCAGGGACAAAATCACGTTGTCACGCGGAGAGGGACGCTCAGCAATCCACTTACTACATAAGTATTATGAGCTGGAGACATACTTAGTAGTCCACTGAGAGAAATGCACAGAAAGGGAGCTGTTAAAGCCTGAACAAATAACTAAGGCCAGAGACTAAACAAGGACACAAAGTCGTCATCAACAAAGCCACAAGGTCACCGGACCAGAGAACTTCTAAGTGAAGGCAGCCGCTGCTTCTCCTGCGCTAATGGAATGGAATATTTTAACCATGTCAACAAAGACAAATACAGTTCCTATCTAGATCTATGTAAACTCATTAAGACAGAAAATGCCCAAATGTTGAATGCTGAGACTTTAAAAAAAGAAAATCCTTCAGGCAAACAAAAAGATCATGTCTTGCCGGGCGGTGGTGGCACACGCCTTTAATTCCAGCACTTGGGAGGCAGAGGCAGGCGGATCTCTGTGAGTTCGAGACCAGCCTGGTCTACAGAGCTAGTTCCAGGATAGGCTCCAAAAACCACAGAGAAACCCTGTGTCGAAAAATCAAAAAAAAAAAAAATCATGTCTTATGAAATAGGAAGCTCATAAGATTTTTAAGAAAGTGGGGTGTGAAAATATTAGAGAAATATGCAGACATCAGGCATTGTGTGGTGGTTTCAATGAAAATGCCCGCCCCCACCCCCCAGCCTCACATCAAAAGGCATTATTAGAAGGTGTGGCCTTGGAGGAAGTGTTTTCCATAGGTGATGGGATTTGAGGTGTCAGCAGCTCACATCTGGCCCATGTGTCACTGTCACTTCCTGCTCTCTGCATATCCAGATGTAGAACTCTCCAGCACCCTGTCTGCCTGCCACCTTCATGCTTCCCCCCATGATGATAATGGACTAAATTTCTGAACTGTAAGTCAGCCCCAGTTAAACATTTTCTTATATAAACGTTGTCATGGTGTCCCTTCATGGAAACAGAAACCTTAAGACAAAGTGCACCTGCAATTGGTTCCTCAGACTGTGATCACATGTAACAGCCTTGGGGGAGTGCTCTGTCAGGCAGCCTTGTTGGGGCACACAGCCATGGAACAAGCTCAGAGGAGAACTCTGCGGTAGCGAGTTCTCTGAGTTCTGCTAAGGATCCCTCTCTCTAACACTGAAATAAGATGTTCTTTCCCTGCCTCTCAAAATAGCAAACTAACCAATTAATATCTCAAATTTAAATATTCTCCAATGGTTTTGTAAAGTCATTTGGCCTCTGTTGTCCTTGTATATGATACTGTCCCTACAGGAAGTGTAGGCTGAGTAAGACATCAAGATGAATATAAAACAAGCTACTTTTTGAGAAAAGCCAGACGCCCTCCCCCCGTATGCTCATGTACTGACAGAGTGCATAGAAGAAAACCTTCACAACAGAAACTTGGCAGACTCAGAAGCTATGCAATTGTCTAGTAAGGGTTCTGCACCTGTGGCCCAAGGCTTTATGGACTTTCTCTCTCAGCTCAACAGTCACCCCGTTTTTAAGGAGTGCTTTCCCTCTCTCTCTGTTTCTGTGACTAACATGTGTCTCTGGTGCAATTTTTCATCCTGGGACACAAGTGCCTGGTGCCCTGAAAATTCAGAACTGTGGCCAGGCACTAAGCATGCCTTTTCTTTCCATTTTCTGTATCCCTTTTTTTGGATACTGGCTTCATTCTCTGATTACCTGTCCTCTCTTTCTCTGACATTCTGCTATTCCCTTTCTATTACACAGGCTGCTGCCTGACCTCCACTGTTGAGCATACTGCCATTCTAGAACCCTAACTCAGAAAGACCTGACTTTCTTTTCTTTCTTCTCTCTTCTACCTCCCTGCCCAGCAGTTGCTGAGAATTTGTTTTGTGCTGCCATTTTTAAATTTATTTTCAATAAAATAGACCTGAAGCTTCTTTCTAAGTCCATTTTAAATTCTAATGTGAGTTAGAACATGAGCCCAAAAGGGTCCCTCAGACCCCCCAGTATACACTCCAAGCACTTGCTAAGACTTTCAGGTTCCTTTCTAAAACTTTGATGTGTGTTTTGTGTGTATGTGTACTGGGGTGGGGGTGGGAAGTGCCTGTGGGTAGGTGTATGTCTGTGGAGGCCACAGGAAGACATTAGGACATGGATGTCCTGCTCTGTCACTCCCCACCTTATTCTCTTGAGACACATTCTCTCACCGAACTTGGAGCGCATAGTCTTTTTTCTATGTTTATGGGGTTGTGTTTCATTTTGGTTTGGTTGTTGCTGTTCTTTGTTCTGCTGGAATAGCTGACCTAGAAATCAACCTTCTTTTTGCATGCACTTTGTATTTTATGTGGGTGCTATGATCCAGACTCAGGTCCTGATGAACTTGCATCAATTTCTCTTACTCAGTAGCCCATTTCCCACATCTGTCAATGTCTTTTTCACACTGATTTTAGGAAGAGGGTTATAGTAATGAATTTTAGTTCAAAAAGAAAACAAGTAAATAGCATTTTAAGTTCTACATTTTTAGATGAAAAGACTTACTGATAGATTATTTTCAAAGTTCTTAATGCATTTACTTGTTAGCGTTTTCAGATGTGTCTTGCTTTGAAGTCCAGGTTGGCTTCAAGCTTGCAGTTCTCCTACCTCAGTTTCCCCAGTGCTGGGTCCTTGCCACTCACCACCATTTCAGAGGGAACTGGTCTTACTGTAGATGCGACACTTAAATTGGCAGTGGATTGAGAAGACACTGCCAGCAAAGGTTAATAATGACAGACGAGGGAGGCTCAGCCTTCTTTGTGGAACGCGTCAGGAGTTCTCAGCAAATACTAACACAGGAATCTCTAAGATTTCTTCCATATTCTTCCCAGACATAGGACATCCGAGGCATCTGGGTTCTCAGTGACAAGTCTTCAGTGACAACTGAGAAACCGGGGCCCGGGAGGCTGGACACCCCTTTCAGACTGAATTATCTTGGTAGGACAAAACACAACTCGAGCCTGGGGCTGGTACTTTATTTCCTTACAAACAAAAATGTCTCATTTAGAAGCAACTTAGAATACCAATGGGGTGAATTTTCCAAGTTGCTTCCTGAGCATCATCTTGTTGTGTCATGCAAATGGGAAGGACCCCAGCCTGAGCTGCTCTAGGTGACTTAGCTCTGCTTTCCCAGTCTGAGGGTGACTTCTCTGCCCCTGTTGACCTAAGATGGGGGAAGGGTGCAGAAAGCTAGCCGACTGAGGGAAGGTTTGATAAGGGGAGATTCAGTTTGCCCTGGAGAGCAGCAGTTCCTTACTCTGATTGAATGTGTGGAAGCCCAAAGAGGGATCAAGGCTCTTTCTTCTTTTATCTGTCAGGAAAGAGCAATGAAAAGAGAAGACAGGCATGTGCCCTGGGTACCAAGGGATCGAAACCAAACTACCATGTTTTTTGATGTCTTTCATTAATTTAATACACTCAATGGTTAAGAAGAAAAATAGATCCATAGGAAGGTTTTTTTTTTTTGAGATGCATTTGCTTTATTAGGCTTATCTCCCTCCCAAATCCTACAGTTTCTTCACATTAAAAGGTTAAAAACCTTTATTTTAATAAAAATGTTAGTGATGATGTATATTTCCAATAACGAATATTAGCTGTCAATCTAATAAATGTAAGAATTTAGCGAAAATTTGGCATTAAAAAAGGATTAGAGGTAGGTAATCCTTTCGGAGTCATAGGTTGCTGGCAAAACTGACTTTCCAGGGCATTAGTGCCCCCTGCTGGCATATCTTGGAAGTGGCGCGTTCTAGACATAGAGCACAGAGGTAGCTATCACTAACGGAAGAAATGACTCTATGAAGGTTGGTTTACCTGTTTATTTTCTTGAATTTAACCGTCAGTGAGAGGAGTATGGGGAGGGCTGCGGCTATGTGAGTGGGACCCTGACTTCATTACAAGAACGAGGCTTAACTCTGACTCCTGATGGCTGTGTGGTCTCGTGCAAAGGTCTTTAGACCTCAACCCTTCTGGAGCTTTCAATTAGAAATTGAAACTTAAAGATTTGCTGCAGAGGGCCATTGTGGCAGGGAAAAGAAAGAGATTACCTGTGAGAAGGTGTTCTTTAAATGATACACAGTGCTTCGCACAATGGACGTGAGCATAAGCAGAATAAGGGGAGACACTCCTATTAACAATTTAACTTCCAGGATGTCCTCAGGCAGTTCTCTCAGACACCTCACCTACAAATGCTGAGCCATAGAATTTCAAATTCCTCTCATCAGTGCTTTCAAAGAATTTATTGGCTGTCTTTGACAACTGTATTTTCAGACGTTTGATAAAACAAAGAATTTAGTGTGGTGTCTCCATTTTATCCAAAATGAGCTCACTGGTTCTTCTTCCACTTCTGTTGTCTCCACAGAGACCCCAGGCTAAGAGACTGAGACATTATCATGACAATGTCACCGAAGAGAGTGCCTTTCTAGCTTCTTGACAGCTGTTCAACAATTAGCTATTCTTTCTCTTATTAGTTAGTGCTTTGGCTAACACCATCTAATTAAACCAGTGAGCACTAGGTGGTGTGGACACGTAACACTCTTCATTGACCTTGTCATGAGAATCAACTGAGTCTTCAAGAGAAGAACTGCTTCATTCATTCATTAAGCTAGTGCAAGATGGAATTAAGATGGCACACCTAAGTGAGACTTTCATCAGTGAAACTTTCTGCAGTTAGATAACAAGAGTTTAAAGGAAGGTATGAGTGACATTTTAGGTCCCAGATTCTTTCCTTGGTGTCTGTTACACCCTTCCAGTATCCTGTAGCATCTTGTCTCCCTGAAGGGTTGGCTACAGTTACTCAAGCCCTATCTACTACCTGACTTCATTATAGGCCTGGCAAAATCACTCCGAAGTATAGACATCAGAATTTGTGTAATGTTTTTTGATTCTCTTAAAACAATAAAGTACAATGTTTCTATTTGCTGAGGTTGGATGCTGAAGAGCAGTAGAAGTCATCTGGCAAGTGCCGGAATTCTGACTTCGTCGTCTCTTGGTGGAGGTGATTTTAGTGTTGGAAAGCAAGCTAGCCCTGAAAGTATTAGAGTAACTATTCTGTTCATCCCACTAGGCCACACCCAGGACAGCCTCCCAAGAGCACCAGTCCTGGTGCTTCAGAAAGACATGTATTTGCATGTCAAACGTAAGAGTAGAAAACATGCACTTCCCTGAAGTACAGGACTAGAACCACAACATTTCCTCCAATTACTGCAGACAAGGAGGGAATTATTGGGAAAAAGATACATGCATACATGCATACAGATAGGTAGATAGCTAGACAGATGGATGAATAGATAGATAGATAGATAGATAGATAGATAGATAGATAGATAGATGATAGATGTAAGTATGTTTTCTCTCTCTGAATCTTACAATCATTCAAAGTAAACACAATTTCTAACTATTTCTCATTTTCAACGACAAACTTTAAAGAGTCACTTAGCAAGACCTTGGGAAGAATTTCCAGGTATACACTCAGGGAGGAGAAAAATCTTTGATGAAAAGAGAATTGTTCTGAATGTTTTCAATGAAAATATGGGCAAAAAAATATGTCTATCACACAGCAATGAAAACTGAGATCAGAATTAAGGACAAAAGAGGAAACAATATGCTATTGCAAATAATGGCATCTCTTCAACACAAAGACAATGTCAAGGAAACCAATATGCTTGAGAAGCAGAAACAAAATAAAGATCCCTTAAATCAGTGGAAACTTTGAGAGAAACTGGGTTTCATCAAAAGATAGAAAATGATAAAAAGAATCAGCATATTGTCACCGTTGTGTAAATGTGATCCAATGGTCAGAACTCACATATGAAACAAAAATAATTAACAGGAGCAAATCTTATCTTTCTCTCTGTATCAAACCCTTCTTTCTTTTTCTTCTACCTGAAGAAATACTGAGATACAAAGTAAGTGAGAACCAGATAAATTAATTTCAGCTCAAATGGACAACTAAATCTAGTGTGCAAATTCAGAGCTTTACCTTCCTGAGTTCCACATGGCCCCACACATCTTGATAAGGTATGTGCAAGTCTCTGAGCTGTTGATAAGTGCTTCCCAGTCACTAGGCTTCTTGGTGTGCTCTGCAAACACCCCTCATTTAATCCACAAAAGCTTACATTCAAAGGAATGGAATTATCACTAAATTAGACATGAAGAAACACTCAGACAAGTAAATCAATTGCTCAAGATTAAGCTAGTAGCAATATGGAATCAAGATTTAAATCCAGGCTATTGAACTCTACTGTGTGTGTGTGTGTGTGTGTGATTCTGGTGGTACTGGAAAAATGAACCCAGTACTACGTTCTACAGCACCCTAGACAAGTCTTCAGCCTACAGCTTTCTAATTTAATTCTCCCTTGCTAGCATCTTCTCTGCCCCAAATTTTCATTTCATTTTGTGTATTTTTTCAGTGTGTTCTACTTTCTGCACAGTCTTGCTGCCTCTGTGGGGGGGCAGCGGAGTCTTAAAATAATAGTTTTTGCATCTCTTGGCGGGAGAAATGATGAGAAAGTCAACATAAAAGAAGATAGAGTGTTCAGAAGAGACACAGACATAGACTTAAAGGAAGGGACAGAGAAGAAGAATCTGACCCCTAGGAGAAGCAGGGGTTTTTATACTCTGCCCGAACCTCTGCTGAAAACAAAAGGGGATTGCGGCATAAAGAGTTTGCATAATCATTTCTAATAGCTCCAGAACTTGGCAACTGTATCCACATCCCACATCCTTAAGGATCACTGCTTTTCTATAAGAAGCTCCATCTTCCCATCTGTTCAGAGACTGCTGTTTGACTCTGCAGTCCAGAAAATCTCTTATCTCTGAGTAGTCAAAGGTAGAGGGCAGCATGAATGGAAAAGGAGGATACAGATAAGAAATTAATGACACGCCAGGTACTAGCACATCTACTTACATAAATAATTTCTATTTCATATAGAGTGCACAGCTTTATTACTGGGTGATATCCAGTAACTGCTTGTGTTTCCTGTACCTCTGGAATCATTATTTGAGACAAAATGGTGTATTGTGGGAGGCAGGAAGACAAGTACTGTTTAGATCTCAGTGCCTTCAATTGGGATTTACAGATCCACCATGTAAAAGGAATCTTTTTTTTTTTTTTTTTTAAAGATAAGGTCTCATCAAGTGCAGACTGGCCTCAAAATCCCATGAAGCTGAGATAACCTTGAGCTTCTGCTCCTCCTGCCTCCATCTGCTGAGTGCTGGGGCTACAGGTATGCTTAATCACTGTGATTGGTTCATGTGGCGTTGGGGTTCAAACTCTGGACTTTGTGCATGCTAGGTAGTACCTCTTGCAACTGACCTATGTCTCCAGCTTGTTTCTGTATTTTAATATCACACATCTCTAAAAGCAAATAAAGAGACTACAGTTTTAAAGGCTATGTGGGCCAGTAAGACAGCTGAGTAGGTAAGCAAGGCTAATAAACTTTCAGTCCCTGGGCTCCACACGGTAGAAAGCCAAGTCCCACAAGCTGTCCTTGGACTCCCACACTGGGGCTGTGGCTATTCTGCACCCATCCCTAATCCCTGTCCCCACCCCAACAAATCAAGTACTGCAATAAAAACAATTTCAATGTCATGTAGCAGTTTTCTCTCCCTGGCCCCAGTTACAGTTTTCAAATTTTACAAACAGTACTCCTTTGAACACTCCTATTTTCGATCTGCGACTTTATTGTTCAGAAATGTATAAAGACTTCCCATTGGGAGATGATACAGTCTCTTTCTTGGTGTCCAAAGTGCCCATCATTGCAGACACATGGGAGTCTGGCTCAGTGTACTATCTCATGCTTCCCTGGAACCATCAGCTGGGTCACAGCTGGATGGTCAGCCCGTGGATTGTGCTTGTCACCTTCTTATTCACACTATCTTCTCATTTCTTTTCTGTCTTTCCTGTTAAGTTGTATACTAAATAAAGACTGTGCCACTAGCAAATACATTTTGTCCTTCACTTATTCATTCAGACAATGCTTTTGGTATGTAATATTTATATAGTATGTCTGGGAATTGTAAGAAGGAAAAAACTAGAATGTATTATTAACATCTAGCATGGTCAAAGTCTCACTACAATGATCATAAACATGGGGTGAATATTTCCAGTGGTCACTAATTATATACAAATTGTATTCCATAATACAGTAGATTCTATAATATATTTCAAAATAGAGTATTTCTGATCGATATTAAAAATCTCCTTTAGTTTATATGCGATACATTATCATGTCAATAATATTTACCACACACTTACCATGCTTGCAGGATAAATTATTCTATTTAGTCCTCAGCACAATGGCAGGAAGTGGCTTTATATTCATTTTACCAGGACAGGAGTTTGGTTACAAACGCCGCTGTTTTTACTATGAGGGAGCCAGGACTTGGCTAGGCAGTCTGACTTAAAACAACCCTGCTGCTTCTACTTGGATACTTGGCTTTAGTAAGTTGTGATTTATTTACACTGACATAGATAGTGTGTGTGTGTCTGTGTCTGTTAGGAAATGACTGATATTCTCTATCACATTTCCATTTGCTCATTTCCCTTTAAAATGGCTAAAGTTGTAGAGTAAGGTAGGAAGTTCTGTCTGTTTGCCTTTAGCTAGCTATAGAAATCATTACAAATTTGAAGGTGAATGAGAATTTCAATGTCTTTCTGTTTGTCTCTGCCTCTCTTCTGTCTCTTGTCCCTCACCTGTATATTTAGAGACTCAGAATTAGATTGTGTTTTTAGAGCATCATACAATAAATAAAGAGGTTGAGTTGTGAGTGCTAATCTGAAAGCTGAAGATAGAAACCTTTGACATGTGGCAGATTTTTGAAAGGCTATTCTGGTTTGTCTCGTTTGAAGGAGGGGAGGGTTGTTTACAGATGCACTCACTCCTGGTACATGGCACAGCCAAAAGGAAAGCCTCTCCCGCCAGTTTTCTTCTATATAATCTCCATGTGGTCCCCAAGTGATTAGCCCTTCCCCACCAAATGCTGTAAAATCTGTCATCTGATCTCACAGATGGAAAAGACTTATTAGCTCATGAAGCTCATGGCCCTCAGGAGAGAATCAGCTCACCAGATCCCATATACCCCACCTTGCAGCTTTGAGACTGTACACATTCTCTGAGCAAACATTCCTCTACTCAGGTGGTCTCCCTATGCCAACAACAGAAATCTCCTTCAGCCCCCATGGTTGTGAAACTTAGCCTGCAAACAAAGTGTGCTTCTCTAGCTGTGTTCTTATGCAGTGCCAGGGGCTAAGAGGGAGCATCCATTTGCATCATCCCTAAGCAGCAAGAGTAAAGAGATGGGCCAAGGCATTCTCTTTTCCGCTGGGAGAGGCTGGGCTGGACCACTTTAAATCTTCAGAAAAGACCATAACTCCAATTCATCTAAGAGTTTTACAGAGCTTAGGCCTTGGAATACACAATCTAAAAGAAGGGGCTTGTGTTTACATAAGGAAATAATCATGTGTGCTACCGGATAGAACTGTATGCTAGTGAACATACACAATAGCATTGTCTTTAAAGGTGGACAGATATTTTAATAGATTTTAATATCACTGTCTAATTGAAAAACATCCTTTGGTCACAAGCTGGAGTCCCAAAGTTCTCAGTCTTATTTGCATGCCACTTCCTTAGATGACTTCACAATGACATGGCTTCCCTGACCCCATCATTCCCAGCGCACCTGTGTCCCTCTCCTCCATTCTTCCTGCCAGTGATTTCACTCCTCTCCTCTATACCCCTTCACCTTCACTACACTTAGGAAAGGCATAAACACTCATCCATGCATTTCCTGATTTCAGTAGTCAATTCTTAGCCCTCTTCTGGAGCATTGAGCAGAGAACGAATGAAAACCAGAGATGCCGCTCTCCTAGCAGCACCTGGTAGAACCTCAAGGTCTGCTGGGGTTCACTTCTTCCTGAATTTTCCATTGCTCTCTGACATGTAATATGCCCCTATCGGATGTATTCTGATGGTTTACTCCCTCAAATATGATTACGTAGTTATCATATCTACCATTGTCTCTCATGAACCAACGTTTTCTCCATCTGTTGATTAGAAGTATACAGAATGCCTCACATGTATTTATACAGCCAGTGTGCACTATATCTTCAAAATTCCACACTAGGAGGGAAAAACTACTCACTTAGCTGTTCTGCTCTCACGAGGGCCAACACCTTGCATAGTTTGTACTCAGCAAAATGAGTGAATGAATGAAGGAATGGCCAGATGGAAGTTAAAATGAATGAACGAGAGCAGAGGAAGCAGGAGACTTAAGTGCTATCCTTTGGTGAAACTCCTTTACTTATTTGTAAATACTTTGGAAAGAAGATTAAAGGAGATAATGACAAAAAGGGGTTCCGGATTGATCAAGTGAAGACAGGGCGAGGGTATAAAGTCACTGCCTGGGAAGCTGCTGAGAGCCGCCTCGCTCACTTTGAAGAGAGACCAGGAAGCACTTTGCTTGCATAACTATTCTGTTCTTTGTCTCTGAATCAAAAGACAAGGAGGCAAATTCTCACCTTAGATAAATTATTTACAGTATTGATTTAGCTGTCTAAGCTGTGTTAAGTTACATGTGAATTAAAGACTACCATTTACATTTCCTTTTATAGAACCTGTGAATTCAAGCAAGTATTTAGAAGTTTTCAAAAGATATTCAGAATGGCATTAGCTCCCACAGCTCAGTTCTGTCAGCCATGAGTATGTACACATAAGCAACATTATATGAACCGAATAGGATATATAGTAGGAATATATGGGTATCTACATAAAAGGACGCAATGACAGTGAAAAAGGAGACAATGAATTTGAAAGAGAGAAGGAAGAAATATAGGAGAGGCTTTGAAGGGAAGGGAAATTTATATAATTAAAGTTCAATCTCTTAAATAAAAATAAAAGGCACACATGCACACACACACATACACATACACACACTCACATACACATACCACTTGGGTATGCATAAGGTTTGCACACCAGAGAAGCAGGTTTTATTTGCTTATCAAAAACATTTAGTGCAGGGCCATCATCTTTTAGCTATGGGACCGAGGAGACTGGACTTCACATTTTTATATTAGTTACTAATTCTTTTGCCATCTATAAAGTCAAAAACACCTGTTTAATCTCTGTTCCTGAAATATTAATTCTATTTTCTTGGGAAATTTTCTCAATTTCCAGTGATTTGGGACTCAGGCTGTCTTGCAGACAAAGCTCATTTTTCTTTCTCGGTCCTTATGCAAAGCCACTGAAGAAGAGACAGCATCCCTGTACCCCCTTGGGCATAGCTAAGCTTGCCAAACCCTAACTCAACAAAAAGAGAAACAGACCTGAGTATCTACCCTCTTCTGCTGAAATAGATTTTCTATAGTAGTACATTCCTGATAAACCTCCCACAGTGGCACAGGCCTCTAATTTAGCATTAAGGAGACAGAGGCAGGTGGATCTCTGTGAGGTCAAGGTCAGCCTGGTTTACATAGCAAATTCGAGAACAGCCAGAACTACAAAACAAGACCCTGTCTCAAAAAACCCAAACCGAGATCAAATCAAACGGAAACTTCCCAGTAGTAGATGTTAAGTTGAGCATTTGTGTGAAAAACTAAACATTTGATCTTACCATAATATTGAAAACACAGAACATTAACCACACAATGTTAGCAGAGTTTTCCTGAAGCTGGACACATTAGGGTCTAGAGGAGTGTGATGCTCATGCCTTTCTAGAAACGCTACCCCAAGAAGAAATAGTTAATGCATATTCCTGCAATTTAAAAACAAATACATTTTAAAATTATAGAATTTTAAAATTATAGAATTTTAAAAAATGGAATTTGGGTTTCCAGGAATACTATTTTTAAATATGTTGATTTCACAATGTGAATGTTTATGACCTAGGTTATAACCTAGGTGTATCAATAAGCCTTAGCAATTATTTTTTTAATATTTATTTATTTATTATGTATACAATATTCTGTCTGTGTGTATGCCTGCAGGCCAGAAGAGGGCACCAGACCCCATTACAGATGGTTGTGAGCCACCATGTGGTTGCTGGGAATTGAACTCAAGACCTTTGGAAGAGCAGGCAATGCTCTCAACCGCTGAGCCATCTCTCCAGCCCCCAAGCCTTAGCAATTATAAAGACAGGCTGTGTTGGAAAATTTTTTTATATGGGCAAACACAATACATATATACATATGTACACCAGGAATTATTTATAGTAAATGTTTTGAAAAGCTCTTTGATAGACACTTGCTATGACTCCCATTGCTGCCTTACAATTCCATAACCGTGTTGGAAGCACAGTACACACAGTTCTTTCCAAAGGAACAAAGGATAGTGACATAAAACTTTGAAATAACAAACTGAGATGACTTCCCAGAAGCGAGATAGGGATAGTGATTTGTGTTTCCTAAAATTGAGAAACAAAGACAATTATTCCCAACTGACTGCATATAATTTCTTAACACCAGACTAGCAGCAGGGTTCCCATAGCATGCATTAAGTTAAAACTGAAGTTATACTTTAACCTAGAATTTAATCTATTTTCCCTTTACAGAATTAACTTTCATGAATATTTGCAAATTCTAATTCAGATTTACCTATTTACTGTGTGAGGTGTGATTTGATGGCTCACATAGAATGTAGCCATCATCCCGCCTTTGGTCATAGAGAATGCCGATGGAAGGGAAAGGGGATACACTGTTTCCCAAGGCAGTGGTGAGAAGCCGTGATGAAGCTATTGTCTGTTCCAACATGTCTGGTCAAGTTGCAGAGGTCATGGGACTGCTCTGCCAGAGTGTGGAAGACTGTACGGATCACCATACGTTTAGAGCCGTAACGTGGCAGGGACACACGGGAGGTCTTAGTGATTTAAAAGAAACATTTCCTGGCATGCAAACAAAAAGCCAGTCTGTAGAAAGATACTAGTCTCTCTAGTGCTTATATGCAATGTACAGTCCTAACTGTTGGCTCCCCTCACTCATAGTTACATGGAACAATGATAAATACTCCAAAGGATGTCATGACCGTTTCTAAAAGTGTGGTGGATCTAATAGTCTTACAATTGCGTAAAAATTATAAGCATTTGTCAGTTTCTCTAAAACTGACCTTTGAATTTTAAAGTAAAATGTACAATGATTTCCTTTAGCAATAATAACTAAATTCAGTAATAAGACTAGCATGGGCACAGTTCAAACCACTTCCATTGAGAAATTTATTAGAAATTTTGATGTTAAAATGAATTGGTTTATCTTAAGTCCAATTGTTGTGAGAAACTGTGTCCTGCCAATATATGTGTGCATATGGGTTTATGTGTGTGAATAGTAGCACAAAAAATATTTGTATTTATTCATATAGAAGTCAATCATATACACTATGTGGTAGTGGTGCCCTAGACACTGGGAAAATCTAAGAGAGCAGAGCTTCCATAGGGCCTTAAGACAGATCATACGAGATAGTGGTGCACAGAACATGGAGAGAGACAAGGTAGATGATACAGTGTCCTGTCAGGGAAACTAAACCCACACAATGAGCAGAAGCTGGATGTGGTGGTACAGGCTTATAATCTCAGCATTTTGGGGATACAGGCCAGAAAATCAAAAGTTCAAGACTAGCCTGAGGACAAAACGTATTTGTGCTACATGAGATCCTAACTAGAAACAAAAAGGCAAAACAGAAGGTGGCGAGAGGAGAGAGGCAGAAGACAGTAAACATGATGGTAAGTAAAATAGTATGGGTCCGGAAAAGTCTCGCTGAGGTGAAATGAAGCAGGAAGCATGAGTACAAGACACTGTATGAGGAAGCGGAGAGAAGGTCTGGGAAAAACAGGTTGCAAGGAGGTAGGAAAGCATTGGTGAGACGGTTGTGTTGCGCTTGCAGAGGTAGCTTTTGAGATCTGTGCATTCTCCAGGGCCCCTCCCCACTTCACTCAACACTGAGTCAGTTCATGCTGAATTAACCCCAAGTCCTTTGAAGGAAAGATGCAAATACTTTAATTCCTTATTATTAAGTAAGATACATGTGTAACCTTCTCAGAAATGCACATATCACATTAGTGCAATAAAATGGAAGCTATGATACCTTCAAAGGTTAATTTCACATCTTAACACAAAAGCTGTCTTTTCTCTATTATGTCTGAAATTCAGAGAGACCTGCCCACTGAACCCACCATCAATGGGGAAAAAAAATTAAGACTAAATTTCATTTTTTCCCTCTAGCCCTGATTAATAAAAAGGCTCAGCAATTTTCCATTTTAGGCAAATTCTCTCTAATTCTGTCTGCTACCCACTATAACTTTGAAAATCATGTTTTAAAGAAAAGAAAAAAATTGAATCAAAATACAATTTACAAAGAAGAGTTGACCTGCATAGTGAATATCATGCTATAGTTTATTGAGTTTATTATCAATATTATTATTATAATACTTATATAATATATATAGTTTATTATCAAAGGGGCTACAGAATTACTTTTTTATTTCTTGCTGTCACATTTTTCTTCTTAAATTCCATTTTACTATTAGAATTGAAAGTTACATCTTTGTACCATTCATTTTTCTCATTAATGTTAGCTACTTAGAGACACACATGACCCAGGCTCCCAGCTGGAGGGCACAGTCTGTCTTGGCAGAGGGCGGCTGGAGGAGTGGGAGGCTGCTGCTTCACAAATTGCTAGACTAAGAAGTGGAGGAAGGGGACTGGCAACATTTAACTGGTTGGGTTTCTCTTTCTTCTCTTTCTATTCAGTCCAGGACCTGCAGCCTAGATGTGTCTTCAAAAAAGTTGTCACAACACAATAAAAGTATGCCACATTAACTAGACATAAACTCGTTAATCTAATGAACTTGACAATTGAAATTAACTATCACAGTCTGGACCAGAGTCAATGCAATACCTGCCTGAGCATCATAGTGAGACCTGGCCCTAGACAAGCAAGCCTCTATGATTCTCAACTGCTGTGAATCTGGAATTCTGCGGGTGCCCTGTACTGTTCTCCTTTCTCCTTATCCTAAATATAGACATGCTACTTAGCAGGAATTGCATTGTTGTTGGTTTAAAGGGAATTCCCAGTTCTAGGGGTTCAGAGTAAATATTAACTTCTTTTGTAAGACAAAAAAAGTATGCTATAAGTAGTTTGATAGAAAAGGAAAAGAGGGGGCATTTCTGAGGCAACAATATCCAAAAAATGAAAAAGATTAGAAAAATAAAGAAACACACAGAGGAATCAAGAGCATGGGAGATCTTGAAAAGAGTTTGATCAAGAAGATGAGAGAAGAAAGATAAGTGTACAGTGAACAAAGAGGACAAGACAGACAAGGTGGGACTGGGAAAGTAAGAAGGTAGAAACTTTCTGAATCAAGTGTAGTGGGACCATTCTGCAGGCAAACTGGCATTGGGTGCTGGGAAGTCTGGGGTTGTCATATACGATGAGCTGCTAGTCATTTCAGAACAATACAAGAGATTTGTAAATTAGCTTGAAAAGTCACCATGATTAACAACCTGTGACAGGGTAGAAGCTGTGCCACAAACAAAGCTCGTTTTCCACTATTGAACTCTGTGTTTACTTAGGAGGCAAGGCCAGCATCTGATGGAAGCTGACAGGAAGACTTTGGCCACTCTATATCTATTCTTATATCTATAAAGCAAACAGTGATTACACGAAGCACAGGATGGGCAATTTGGAACTAATCAAGAATGAATTTTGTTCACATTTGTTGGTCAACATGTA
The DNA here is from genome assembly GCF_018167655.1 of Microtus oregoni. Classification (NCBI taxonomy): domain Eukaryota; kingdom Metazoa; phylum Chordata; class Mammalia; order Rodentia; family Cricetidae; genus Microtus; species Microtus oregoni. The sequence continues at coordinate 18,150,245 of NW_024543093.1, read as the reverse complement.
TTCTATACCTTCTGATGCTCTCTCAGATCCTGTTGCTTTGCTACAATGTTTGTATTGTAAGTCACAATGTGTGTTACACATTTATCAAATACCCAATTTCCAAAGACTTTTTCTTTTGGTGGGCATTAAAATTATAATTGATTGGTAATTAACCCATCTCCTGATTGCAGTTTCTCAGCATATCCTGATTGACTCAATTATAGTTCTTTGTATTTAATAATTGTCATTGTAAAGTCTTTTAAGATGCTTCTTTCTACTTTTTAGAGATAACCTATGTTTTTAAATGAGTAAATTCATTTAGTGCGTAAGAGATATTAGCAGAATTTTACACCATTTGTTACTTTTTTTTTTTTTTTTTTGGTTTTTCAAGACAGGGTTTCTCTGTAGCTTTGGAGCCTGTCCTGGAACTAGTTCTTGTAGACCAGGCTGGCCTTGAACTCACAAAGATCCGCCTGCCTCTGCCTCCCTAGTGCTGGGATTAAAGGTGTGCGCCCGACTCCTCATTTGTTTGCTAACTTATAATGAGGTATAGAAAACACTTTCAAACATAAATAAAATTTACATATTTAATATATAGGAGGTTTACTAATTTTATAAATAATTAACTTTATTCATCATAATACCTGAGACTAACAAAATAAAAATATTTTTAGGTACATACGAGCTGAACTCAGTGTAAGTCATGGTTAAGTTGACATTTCTTTCTGAGACCTCAACTTCACTTGTTAGCCATACCACCAGTGGCCTCCCTGCCATCTCCCTTCTCACCCCTGACTGGTGACAAAGACTGTGTGATAAGGCAACTTGCCTGGGTGATGAGAATCTGCGCTAGAGAGAGCAAAACAGAGAACAAAGGATTGGGGCTTTGATGGAAGAGTTTAACTACAACATCAACACAGGGACTTCTCCTCCCACACAAACAGTTGTTAGACTGGTGTCTCTTTCTGAAACTGGTCAGTTTGAAAAACAATTGTAGACACCGCCTATTTCCATAACAGATGGCCTAATATTTTTGTGCTCACTTGACAGAGGCATTTCATTCAATAGTATGGTGAGGATCAAATTCTATGGGGCCCACACACTTCTCATTTCTCAAGATTTTACTCTTTGTACTAATAGATCAAGGTGAGAGAGCTGCAGAATGTGCTCAATCATGTGACCTTGATCTGCGTTGTGCTCTAAGGAAGGAATCATCAGTGCCGTATAAAGTAGCTATCTAAAAAGGGTAATATTAGTAAGTATCATCAACAGGAAAAGAATTCATTAAGATGGAACTGTTTGCACATCATCCTGTGCCTGTGGCTTGCCATTTCCTTACAGCACTTAGCAAGTGTGTCTGGTCTCCAAATGTGAGGTGAGACATGAATGTGCTTTACTGTGTACATCTGTGCTTCTGAGGGCTCATGCCAAAGGGCTTCTGCATTAAGGTCATAATGTATTGTAGTTCTACAAAGTTCAAAAATGTGTCTGTTGTAAGAAAAGCGATTAATTGTGATTTTCTACTTTGCATGCTAAAACAGCAATTTTCAATGTCAAACCTGTTGTACATTTTTGTAAGGGTATAATTTATACCCATTCTCCCCTTCCCCCTTTTCTTCTTAAGTGGAGCTACATTACAATATAAATTCATGCAATATGAGATTAGTGGGAAAGTAGAGCCTTTTCTTTTGACTATTAAGCAAAGAATACATCTTAGAAACACCATAAATCATGCTTGTCAGATTTTTCAAAAGACTCAATCCGTAGAGTTTCGTTGTCTATTATTTGGAAAGCACAGACACAAACAGTATAATTCAGTTGGGCTGCTTGCATCTGATTTACATAAACTGTCTCTTTTTAATCTTGAATTTCCATGAGATGAATACAATTAGCAAGTTTCAATTTATTTTCAAAACGTCTGATGACCTACAGGATGACATCACCCATTGCCGTAGTGTATTTGGACATTTAAGTAGAGGAAGTCAGTGAATTTTGCAGCTAAACAATGCATATTGCAGGATAAAAAGTGACAAGCTAGTCATCCATGCATGATGCATAATTCATCATGAAGAAATAAGAACTGTTGCTTTTTTCTATTTTTCATAATTTTTTTTTAACAAAATGGGCAATACAAGGAAAACAGAATTTTTCTGGTGTGGTCAGCTTACTAACTTCTGACTATTGATTTAAAAAATTTAGGAAAGAAATGCTCTAAAGTGTACTAGATAGATGAATCCTCTCAACTTCTCCAATCTGAGATCAATATCCACCCTCACACACTGAGTAGTCTCTGACCCACTTCCTCTCAGGAGCTCATTTGGGCTAGGATTTTTTACTTTAAAATGGAAGATATGAGAAGATCTCATGTTTAAGTTGTCAGTTGTATTTTACACGATGAATATATGGAATGTTGCATTATTTAGTGATATCTAGTTTCTAATAAAATTGTGCAAATTCCAGTGTGTAGATATGAGATGTTAGAGTCTCTAATTCTGTACAATGCAATGTGATAATCAACTTAATTTCCTTCCAAATACCAGTGTGTCCATATAACAATAGTTTCCAGTTAGAACAGAGATAAAACATTTTAATGGGGAAAATGTGTTACTATGGAGCTGATTCTTCTCCCACACTGAAAATAAACAAAATTGAATGGTTGCAGGGCCAGCAGTATTAGAAATATCTTAGCAATATGGAAGCAAATACATGAAATTTCAAATGTGGGGGTTCAAGTTAGAAATCTCATAATGACCAATTTTTCAGTCGTAAGACTAAGTGAGAGAGCTTTATCAGCTTTAAGTTGCTTTAGTCTACATTTTGTATAGATTTTTTTTAAAAGTAGTTGTTAATAGATCAATATCCATTGTTTTTTTTAAGTGAAGGTGAAATTTGATTTGCAATAAACTACTCAGAGAGTTCTTTGTTTATTCACAGTGAAATCAGAAACACAAATATAATGAGTCAACGTATAAAAAGCTGAGAGGCAAGTCAGCACACTGAAGAAACACACAGGGCAATCGCATGGAAAGAACTCTAGTCTTAAAATACAGACCCAGATTGAACCAGACTTCTGATAAATGTTGATTATACATGAAATTCCATTTTAGCATGCACCTATGCCACACTAGCTTTTCTTCACTATCTTTCTAAACTTACATATTTCTATAGGAAAAGAAAAACAATTATATGCTAGTAAAACAGCAGAACTTAAACCTTCACATTCTAATCTCATAAGATGTAGAACTTGACATTTGTAGTTCCTTATCCCCATGTTTACTCTTTAGGATATTCCTACATATTTGTTGCTGTAGTTGTTGCTAGTCCTTTCTGCTTCCTGTATTTCTGCGTTGCTTTCAGTCTATTGAGTTTGTTCTTGTTTGTTCACTTGCTTGTTTCTCATTCCCATGACTCAACGCAAGCCTATTCTCCAGCTGGAAAAATACATTGTAAATTTCCAAATACTTGAGGTTGATTGGATTTTCTCCCACCAAATCCCAGTTTTGATACTGTAGTGATTTCATATGTGCCCATCTTTCCCTAAGTTCTCTTTACAATGAGTGTTAATTTTATCCTTCCATATTACCCTCCAGTGCTGTCCCTGTCTTCAACGGACTGCCGTCTCTACATGTTGCAAGGTGAGAAGCCTATCAACAATTTGAGAAGAGAAGAGGGACCATAGCCCATCTCAATTGCTCTGAAGAGGGGATGGGTACTTGGGATACGTAAATTTTTCTCATCACTAAACAAAAGTCTGTATTAAGATATAGTATGAGAAAGCAGGGTCTCTGCTCAAATTCCTTTGTTGAAGATTGCAGTTGTAGTGGAAAAAACACAGAGTAATGCATCACATAGTATTGTATTCAATTTTACTTAGGAAAAAAAAGAGCAATTTGAAACGGATAATGGAGAATCAGAAAAATGACATTTAAGTGGAGATCTGAAGGTGAGAGTAGCCAAGTGACCACCAGGGTCTGACATAGGAAATAGCAGGTGCAAAGTTTTTCCTTCAAGAACAGAAATTCCCTTTGAGAAAGGTAAGTCTAGCATGGAACAGCTAGAGCCTGGGCTTGCCAGTCATGTGGGGCATGACAAGACCTAGGCTCTCGAAGGCGCCATGTGGAAAGTTGTGGGCAAGAGAAAAGCAACCCTTCACCCTGCACTAAATGAACAGAAACTATGGAGGGTGGTTTACATTTAGGTTTGTCAGGAGGTCTTCCTGTCCAACCTGAGGACTTCTGATACTGTTGAGGACTGGATGTGCTCTCACCCTTATTCATCTGGCCGAGTGTACAGGGATAGAGAGAGCATAAGTGACAAGGGGCAATTAGTGTTGACTTACAATGGATTTGTGACCACAAATAGCAAGGCATCATTATCTCACCTAGCAGTGATCACCCATGATACTAAAGCCTTCATATGTGATGCTCACATGTAAAACTAGGAAGTACTACTTGATTTGACTATGCAGATGACTTTTCTAGATATTCTACATGTGCCCAGTACTATACTAACATTTTAAAGGATTCCAGAATATGGTGTCTAGACTTAATGCTTGGGTTTATATAATACTAACAATATGGCTTATTGGTTTGAATTAAAGGAGGCTGCTTCTTTGTTCTGATTCTAGTTCCCACTATTGCATGAAATATTTACTTAGAGCTTAATAACACTGTAGATCTGGCATTTTCTATTGCATAATGTATTGGTTGTAAATATAATGTTTGATAAAACAAACTAATTTACCAGTGCTCTTCATTCTATCTTTTAATAGCTCATTACCTACCAGGCTTACTTATTGACTTAAAATTGCCGAACTATTCAGACAGAAGAGACTTGGCACCAGTAATAAGGAGCGCTTCCCTGGGAAAGAGGTTGAAATTTAAACTAACACTTAAGGCTGTATCATACAATTTTCTCAAAAATTTAAAATGCCAAACTGAGTGATGAACACGCAACTGCTTCCTGAGCTCTTTTGTGAAAGCAATAATTATCTTTTAAATATTCTGTCAAGTTTCTAAGATGCCACCACAGCCATGATGACTTCTATTATATGCTTGTACTTGCTCATATCAAGTGGGAAGCTAAGAATGTGTACTGGGAGTAACTCCTTTTTGCTACATTTTCATCAATGCCTTGCCTGGGAGGAGGAACTTTCATCTAGTCACATGTCTCTGTAGCTGAGCAGTTTCACCTTTTGACTTGTTTAAATTATTAATATCCTTTTCATCCACTGGGCTTCCTGTCTCACAGTCACTATTCAGCCACTGCCTTAGAATCTATAAGTTCTTTGTGCTAACGGCCCTCTCAGTTTCTTTTTTAAGGTTGTAGAAGAGAGGTAAGGAAAGGAGATGTAGGAAAAAACATTGTTAGTAAAACCTAGAGTCACAATTGAGCTGACAATTATGTGCAGCTTGCTCTTTGCACTCTAATTTTAAATGTATAACAATGAGCTCTAAACGCCATGCTTTAGGTTTTGTTTTGCTCTGGTTGGCTTCCTGTGATCTCATCAACTGCTCTTTCTTTTGGGAGTTTGATCTACAGAGTTCCAAAGAGTGATGTCTCTGACACAAAGAACTATGCTGTCATCCGTTATTCCCGACAGGGATGCCGTGGTGGCCTGTCACACCTGCTCACCTTTCTGAGAACTCCATTCTTTCTTAGAGGCCCTTGAACATCAGTCCCCTGGGATTCTTCAAAAAGAAGAAAATGCAGAATGAGGATGGATTGCAGACATTTTATTTTTGTCACCACCCACCCCCAGTTTGCATCCACTGGAGATATTTGTCACAGGAATACAAAAGTCTTCTCACTAGGGAGCAGTTCCTACATATTTTGTAATGCTTAAAATGAAACTACATCACTGAGATATGAGCTGCGTGCTTTTGGTAAATAGATCTTTTCTTTCCCTGATGTTCTGTCTAAATGATCATGTGAAAATTTGAAATTTTACTTTTCTTTCTAGGTACCAATTCTGGGAGAAAGTTCCCAGTACAAAGTTTTCAGACATGTGAATGCTGCCAATCAAGCATTTTCACTGTGACAACTACAAAAGACTGTGTAGCAAGTCTCTAATTCCTCCAATAAGTTAAACAGAATAGACAGCACTTACAAATAAAACAACTGTCTATTTACAACCAGGAAGGTATTATTGCAATTTCAATTGATGCAACACAAATAATCTAACTTTTGGAACATTTCCCAAATGGGTATGAAAAAGCACCTGGGTTTTGAACTCTGTAGCAGCCAAACATGTTGTGTCTTGTTCTTCACACTTGCACCTCCAGGTACACAATGACACCTATTTGAGAACTGAGGGAAATTTCTGAAGCATACGAGGACAATTTCCACATCTAATGTACCAATTCTTTAGAGGTCAGCCTTGTAAAATCTCTCTCATTTCCCCAAAGGAAGCAGTTATTTTTATTGCATTCATCCTTGAGAATATCTGGTGAAAATCCTAGTCCCTGACCCCTGCTGAAGAAAGAAATACAGCAACCAAAACTCAGAAGGGCTTTTTTGATTTTTGTTTGATTGTTCGTTTATTTGTTTTGGCATGATACATTTGAAATGGAGTCCATTTCCTGAGTGGAAGTATGCAGACTTCCTTAAATTCACTTTCTGTCTTTCACGATGAAGATTTAGAATTAGATTTAACAGTTAAAGCATTTAATGTACATGCGAGAGAGTGAGATAAATATTTTGATCTCTTCATCTTAAGATATGAAAACGGGATGGAGAGATGGCTCAGGGGTTAAGAGCACTGATGGCTTTTCCAGAGGACCCAGGTTCAATTCCCAGGACACCACATGACAGCTCATAACTGTAACTCCAGTCGCAGGGGACCCAACATCCATGGCAAAGCACCAATGTACATAAAAGAAAAATTAAAAAGGGGGGAGCCTGGCCCATTGATTAAAAAATACAAAAACTGTGTACTCACTGACATTGAGCCTTGATTTCTCTTTTCTTTACTAATTGTAGATAGATTCTGTTGTAATGTTTCACAGGTTAGGAGGGCAGATTCAGAATATAGGCTGTCTTGTCTAGTAAAATACAGCACTGATGTTTCCAAAATTAATTTTTTAAAATAATACTAAGAAGGCTTCTACAATGAGCCAGGACTCTCGGAAAGTTATAGGAACTATGCAAAAGAAACTATTAGCATTTAATATCTAAGCCGTGCAGAAATGCTGCAATGTCTGCTGCACATTATCAATAAGGAGCTATGTAATGAGTTTCAATTTGGAGAAGAAAGTCATGCAGCCTACTGTGTTGCCACAGTAGGAGAGAACAGAGTGCAGGAAGTTTGCCTTTTGACTTCCAAAGGATTGCATCTCCTATACACACACTTTCTCTCTCTCTCTCTCTCTCTCTCTCTCTCTCTCTCTCTCTCTCTGTGTGTGTGTGTGTGTGTGTGTGTGTTTCTCTGTCTCTCTCTCACCCCCCCCCACACACAAACGTGTGCATGGGCTAAAAATGAAAAAGAAATTTAGTATATAAAGTTTGCCGACAGATATAAGAACATACAGTCTTTTCATGGAGGGTGAAGAATCTGGAATACCTAAGGCTAGTTAATCATTTCAAACATCTCTTTTCATAGAAAAACTTTTAATTCTTCCTTTTACTGAAAGAGCCCTGCCCTGTGTGATTTTTTTATTTGTTTTTATTTATTTTAAATTATGTGTTTGAATGTATGTCTGTGTGAGGGTCAGTACATGTGCATGTAGCTGTCCACACTGTCCAGAAGAGGATGTTGCACTACTTAATGAGTAATTGAGGAAACGGATCATTTTTTTCCTAAGGAGAACCCACCAGTCTCTAATGTCATGTTGTCTTCATCCCTGGAACCTCAGAGCATAATGGAACCAAGAAGTTCAATGAACTGATAAAGCCCTATGGAATTAAACATGATCAAATACCTGCTGCATTTGCCATCTCCTAAGTGCTTCAGTTATATATCCATTATGAAAAATTGCCCTGATTTGCATATTAATGTTCTGCATTTCAACATGTGCTCTTTATGTTCGCACACAACAGAATGCACTCTGTCATGCACATTTGCCCTCTGTGGCTCAGTCATTAAACTACGATTTGGGAGTGGGAGCAAAAAAAAAAAGAATCAGAATGAATACAGTCACTCTCATTGTTCTCTTCAGAGTCCCGGATTTTAAAGCCTCAGCTGTCAATCAACTGAACTCTATTTTGTCAGTTTGTCTATCAGGAAAGATGGAGAGCTTAACTTAGGGTGAGGCATACATACCTTTCAAGCCATGTTTTTATAATCATCTCAGGGTAGGAAGCTATGCACAGATGTTGGGCATCACTGTGTAATTTCACCTCATCTTAATTTACATCTGAGCAGGCGAGCACAGTAATGACTATCGCCACATGTGACTACTACACTTAAAACATGGAAGAGTGACTAGGTAGCTGCTTTTAAAGGCTCTGTTAATTTAAATCTTAAGTAGCTGCATATAGTGATGGTAGTGTTTTGGCATAGGGTATATTTTTAATTACAGAATTTAATAGCATACCCTTATGCCATGCCCCAAATAAAACACTGGAGATCCCTTTTGATTGTTTGTAGTCATCGGTGCTCATTCCCAGTCTTACAGACTCTATTTCTGACTTTGGTTTCTAAATACTGCTGAGAAAAATCTCAAAATCTTTGAGACTGTATGAACTACCTCAAGATAGGGTATCTAAGTTCTCCTTAGGTATCCTTAGGTCGTTTGTATTTCATTGGATACTTCTCATTCCAAAGTTTGGCAATGGACACTGGGATGTTATCTAAATTGTCTCCATATTCAAGTCTTTGACTCCTATTCATTCTTCTTTCTGCTTAGAAGGAACATGAAGACCATATGAAGATAATGTTTCTTTACAAATAAGTCCAAGACTATAAGCTTGGAATTCTGTGACATACATCACTATCCTTTATTATATTTTCTGTTTCTGATTACTCATGTCTCTTCTGGTTAACAAATATGTCCATACTTTCTAAAGCTCATCCATATGCCCATGACACTACATTTACCACCTCTGCCTCATTTGGTCTTTTCACTAATTGTCTCCTTTTTTTTGTAGCATCCCTAGTCTTTGTCTACACACTAATTCCTCTGCTTAACAAACAATTTTGGATGGTCAATATTGACCCATATTTGATTTTTGTGTTTGTCATGACTTGTCTATTTCCCTTGATAGTTTCATTCTACCTCAATCACTTCCAGTGAGCTGACAATGTCTTGATTCCATCTAATTTTCATTTCATTCTGTCTTATTTTGTACCTCATAATTATTCATTCTTAATGATATTCTCTATCATTAAATTTCCTATAATTGGGTATTATGTAAGAATATGAATAAATCAATATATCATATGGGCCAAACCTAGCCTGTTGACAGTGTTTATATGGTGCATATTTAACATGTAAAATAATTCATATTAGGAACAAAAAGAGGCTGGGATATAGCTCAGTTTTAGAGAATTTTCCTAGCATGGGAGTACCTGGGATTCGATTCCCAACACCTCCATAGTAAAAAACAAACACAAGAAACAAACAAACAAGGTAACTATTTCATGGCATGTGAGACTATTATTTAACTTAAATTTAACAGTACTATTGAAATGCAACCACATTTGCTCTTACCATACTTACATATTATACATAATTGTATTGGTAGGGTTTAAGTAGATGCAGCAGAGACTATGGCCTGCAAAGATGGAAATAGTTGTTACATACCTTAAACAAAAGTTCATAGACCTTTGAAGATGATACTTGTTGGTTTTATTTCCTTCAAAAGCCTTCTACTTCAACCGTAACTGTTTCCCACCTATTATGCATTGAGGTAGGAATTAACAATAGTGAGTCACTTGATAGATCTGCCGCTATATCAGGAACTCCATAGGTATCATCGTATCATCATCGTAGTCTTACCACTAACTGAAGCTGCAGGCTACTCTATAGATAGGAAACCTGAGGCTGAGCTTCAGTGTTACCTGACATTAGGGAGTAATCTATGGAATATGCTTTCTAGTGCATTCCAGGGAACCAAGAAATGTGCCCACAGCCACACTCAGGCCTGCTCCAATTGTGACACTCCCTCCTCATTAATGCTTCTCTGTTTTCTCACTCAGTCCCCATTTTAGTTCAGGAAATTACCCAGTATCTGAATTAGACCCGCTGCATCTTTTATTAGCGAACTTTCCATTTCCCAGATCATTACTAATCTTTTCAAAGGAACCTCATCTAATCCATCTCACTCACACACTTGTTACTTTGCAAGGATCTAGAAAAATGTTCATTAAAATCCTATCTTGCAACTTCTGTAGGGCAGAAGACTTCAATGGGATCTCACTATCTAAAGAGAAACTTCCAAACTTCCTTTATCTTGCTGTCCACTGTATTTATAGATAGACTCCACCAAGAAGCTAGCCTGCAATGCTCATTTTTTCTCCTCTTTTCATGTAGAATTTCCTCCTTAATTTAAGTCTGGTTACAATGCATATGCTTTGAAATGAGTTTTGTTAGTTGTCTGCCCAAAAGCAATATTCTCTCATCTCTTCTGGAGAGTTGATGCTCCATTTTTATTCACACATGGAATAGGTATCTCAAAGCCTTCATTGTGTCATCTGCCGTGCTCACTCATGGCAGATATAAACTAGACAAAGCCAAGCATGTTGTCATATACCTATAATCCCAGATCTTGGGATTCTAAGGTTAGAAAATTGCCCCAACTTTGAGGCTAGTATGAACTACACACTAAGTAATCAAGCCAGAGTAACCAGCAATTCCTGTCTCAAAATAAATAGATAAATAGATGATAGATGATAGATAAATAAAACAGAAACAGTCATCAATAAACAAAAATAAATCAGTTAAAATAACAAGTTTATTAAAAAATAAAATTTTTCGAGAAACGTTTGGAATGAAGTAGAAAGACTAGAATAGGGAGCACACCTTTATCTGCATGAGATGAATTCAGCCATCTTGAAACCGTGAGAAAGAAAAGAGTTATACACAAACTATCATATGCAAGATGGGAAATCCTTTCACATTTCCTGACTTATTTTAGCCTCCAAATTCACCAGTTCAACTAGAGTCTTTGTTATAAACTTTTACTAAAAATGAAATAAGTCGTTTAAACTGGTTTTAGCTGTATTTTCCATTATTTGAAGGTTTCTAAGTGATTCATCTGTTGAAATGTAAATCCCTGAGTATGCTTTCAAATACATATAGGAAGATACATTCATTTTGCAGGCATGTTCTGAACTGAATTGTGCCCTGATTATTGCTTCACCCTTTGCTTAACATTTCATTTGATTCTGTCTTTGGAAGAACTTTCCTCCTCCATATTTTGTATCATCAGCTATATTGTGGCTGCCTAGTATTTCCTTCTCCAATGAATACACGAATGTTCAATTAAGGATAAAGAGAAGGCGCTTGGAGGAAAGGGGCTAGAACTCCACCCTGTTTTCTTTCTATGGGGCTGTACACAGAGAAACCATAATGAAACTGTTCATCTCCTCAATGAATCAGGCAGAAATGGGAAGGAAGAAGTGATGAGGGAAGGAGAGAAGAGGAGAAGGCGGCAAGGAGAACATTCTCTGTGCAAATGGTGAGCAGGTTGCAGAGGTCAGTTGTCTGGTACAGAGGCAGCTTCAAAAATAAAAGCAGATGGTAGAATATTCTTTTTTTTTTTTCCTCTTGGCCACAAAATTCCTGCTAATTGAAGCAGCAACTGAACAAGCTGCTCTTGCCTCCCCTGGAGGTACTTGTGTTTAACGTGGATTTGACTTTCATATGAAACACTGCCACTCCTCCTTCTTTCAGTGCAGCTGGCTTTCCTCTTTACAAAGCTCTTCAGAAAACGAGCAAATGAGTCAAGGGTCTGCCACCTCTCCAAGCATGACCTTAAGCTGAATAACATTCCCTGAGGGAGTGGCAGCAACCCCCTCTGAGGAGAGAGGTGCTTACTTAATCAGAAATGGCATTTTCCCACAAGCTGGATGCCAGCCTCAATTTGAGAGGAAGAACATGGTGTAGGAAAGGCATCTTTAGGGGCTGTTAGATGATCCTTACACCCAACTAAGCATCGTTTTCTTTTAAGTTTCTTTGTTCACAATAGAAGTCTTGAAACTCTAGAATAGAATTGTTAGGTACAGCAACTCTATCTGTCCTAAGGTGCACACTTGAGAACACTCCCATAACCATTCTCTCAAGACTGTATTTTATTTTATTTTTTTCCTGTCTGTAATTCAGACTTGCATTTCCAGAAATGGAAACACATTAAAATTACTGTGAAATTTGCCAGCCCAGCTTGCCCACATATTTATATCTGTGTCAGGATACAGTATTGTATTTACCACGATTAAATTATCTGCTGTCAAAACTCAATGAAAATCCTGGTGTACTGAATTATATTTTAGAGATGTAAGCACCTATTTTTCAAAATGAAATCACACATTAAAATATTCACAGGGTTATATGTACAAAAGGAAACAGTCTGAAACACGGAGAACTTCAAGGGAGCATATTCACTGATGCTAAGTGTAGGAGAGGTAGGCATGCTGCCTACCTGAGCTGGAGTTAGTGGGAGTGGGTTCACATCTGCCCCTCACCATCCATGTCTGCACCATTACTAAACAAGTCATCTATAATTTCCACTCCTATGGACTGAAAAATCTTACATAAATCAAGAAGCACAGGAAAGAATCAAAGACAATTTGAAACGCATCAGTTTTAAATATGTCAAAGACTCAAAGAACTGGTTTTGCTTGATGGAGAAAAAATTTTGGAAATACATTGGTATTTAACAATCATGAAGTCAAATGTATTTATTTTATAGATAAAAACATCATTTCACAAACTTTTAATGAGTAATTAAAGATTTTAAAAATGTGAAAATAAGTTTAACTAGAACTTATATTTAATAATTTTAGTCAATTATTTTTTTTACACTACTATTGAATATGTAAGCATCAACAGGACTTTCCACCTTATGTTAATACCGATATTTTTAGCTTTAAGGCATATTTTTAAACAAAGACCCATTTTATTTTTATATATTTTGATGTGTTTTAGAGAAGATGTTGCTTTATTTGATAGCGACAGTTTTCAGAACAGAAAGATGAGTGACCGCCAGACATGGTCTGCTCTGTCTGCCCTTCAAGTCATCTTCACCATAATTTGGCAAAAAGGAATTTATTTCTTTTTAAAAAGATTTTTCCTTAATATATTTTATTTTATTCTTTCCCTTTCCTCATATTCTCTTATATACCCTTCCCCTACTCATACAACTTTATGTTCATGTTCTGTTTCTTTAAATAGTGCTATGCACTATATATTTTAAAAAGTAGGACAGGGCAAAATTGATTTTGCTTGAGTAGTATTATAATTCCCAAGAATGTCTGGAGGTTCCCAAAAGTATCACAAAACTAGAATGAGGAAGGCTTATATGAGATTCTTCCATCTCCCAAAGCAATTTGTCTCTTAATAACAATCATAATTACCTTCGACAGTCGTCAAATCCTAGATTCTCACAGGCACACTGCTAAGGACCTAAGGAAAATGCTTCACAACAGTATGGTCCTAGACATGGATTTCATCCTATGAATCCATCTAGGATGGGCACATATGGGTACCAACTTCCAAGCTCTTGGATGAATATAAAGGCTTGTTTTGTTTCCCTAAATATTTGTTATAGGAAATTTAAGTTAAGCATTTCTTTGCTTACAACATGCAGGAACAATACAAAACATACTCTATCTACCCAAACTGCTTTCATTTTTCTAGCATTTCTTTCTTTCTCTCCCTTTCTCTTGCTTTTTCCCCCACTAAGGATTCTATTCATACATACTGAGCCCTCCCTACAACTCCTTCCCTTCTTCTGCTACCACTGTTCCCTCTCAGCTTCATGCTTTCCTTTGTATAGCCGACTGAGCCTACTGAAGGTATATTCCTTGATTAGGGCCAGGCATGTATGTTATGAAGAGTCAACTGCAGTATAAGTAGTCTTAGGGAACATAGCCCTGAAGAAAATTGCCTCAGCTAGGAGTAGGTCTTCATGGACTCCCCATTTCATCCACATTCCAGAAAGGCAAACATTACATGCTCTGTTTCATGCTCTTTAGATGTGTGTGTTTCTCGTGGAGCATCCTTAAAAGTCAGGAAACAAAGAAATGGCCATAGCGAAGGTTTCAAAGGAAGAAGGGGGGCAGAATACAGGTGACATGACTGGGGAATAGAGGAATGATGGAACGGGAAGAATTACATGGTATAGGGGATAGGAGGGGAGGGGAGATAAAGGAGTATAGGATACCTAACCCTAACGACGGTTAAAAATGCTATATGGAACCTACTACTGTAGAAGGTTCATAAAATCTTCACACACACACACACTGAGAGACAATGCCTCTTCCCAAAAGCATAAATATCAAACGAAAAATACTAGCACCGGGTGTAGGCTATCTGTTTCTGAGTTGTTGTTTATTGGCATCCCATTGACCAGACCCACACAGTCAACCCTACACCACCCTAAAAATCACATGGTAAGATGTTGCCATTTTTATCTGTTACTCTCCAAAAACTTGATAAAGACACCATATACTTAAGTGACACTGTAGGGCCGGGGTCTACCCTTGTTCCTGGGGTGCATCTTGAGGACAGTTTCTGTTCAGCTAACTAAAGCATTCTGTTTGTTCCTGTGCTCCCCCTGCCCCGCCTGGTGATTAGCTGTAGGGCATCGATTCCATCGTTGGAATGGTAATTTCCCGCCTGCCTGGGCAGAAATCCTTGTGCAGCAGCTAGGTATATAAGGATTTCCCCAAGGTTGAATACATGGCATTCGGCTGATCTCCTTTCGAATGACCCAGGTCTCTTTGTGTGTTCTTTCAAACTCCAGGCCCTTGCCCGACTCGCATATGGTACAGTGGCACACGAACTGTACCGAGGGTGTAACACAAAATCGGGTGTTACGTGACACGACTTCTGGAAGGGTTACTCATACTGGCCAAGTGTCATACTTTCATAGTGCTTGAAGGTTCCATGCTGGCAACTAAGGGAGAAATGTAATCAACAGTACTACCTATAGGTGAACCTGGCAAGTTACAACTACTAGCTTAGTAAGATATGGCCACAGTGCATTCATTCCAAAAACATCATGGGAACAACCAACCACCATCAGTGGAGTGAACAGGCTGACTACAGAATGAGAAAAAAATATTTACCAGCTATGTATCTGATGGCTAGTTAGTTGTGCTTAGTGTGTAAAAACAAACAAACAAACAAACTAAAAGACTAAACACATAGATGAGAATGCCCAAAAACTTGAACCTATTTCTACCTTGCTGAAGGTCAGAGAGTTTTATCTTGCTCAAAGTTGTTGCTGTTCCACCCTGACCTGTTGGAGAGTTAGAATTTACTTCTATTCCTTTGAGATTATAATCTGTTTCTACCTCAAACAAAGGCCCCAACTAGATTTAGGTCAGAGAATTTTGCTCTTTCAAGGTTATTGTCAACAGGTGTGTCTAATAATATCCAGACCTTGTATTTCAGGTATAGAGGAGCAGATCTGTTTCTACCCCAAACAAAAGTCTAACAACCCAACTAATCACTACTCCCTTAGGGAGATAACAATGGATTCCACCCAGGGAATGGTGTGCCTACAGAAAGTTTTGGTCTAGGGTGTGAGCATTACTTGCCTTGTTTTAGCAACAATGTTTCACTAAAAATGTAGCCCTCAACTTTGATCTGGTCTGTTCACTTCCTTGTATTATGTTAATACTTTTTTTTTTTAAATCTTACTCCTGCCTTTGGGATGGGGGTATTTTAAACAAACAGAAATGAAAAGAGGGTGATATTCACTGAACTCCCTCTGGTACTATTCTATGTTTTCTGTTTCATTATTTTCACTTGCATCTTTGCATTCTTTACTAACTTTTTTAATCCCCATGGCCCTACCCTGGTAAGTGGTATTTTTGTCAAAGTTCATTTCTGACACACATGCACACACACACACACACACACACACACATTCAAATAAAGATCAGAGCATGGAACTAAACAGAATTCTAGAAGAAAAAGAAATACATACAGGTGACAAATATTTCAAAATGTCTTCAAAAGCTTTAACCATAAGGAAAATAAAAATTACAGATACTTTGAGATTTTATATCATCTCACTCAGAATAACTATCATCAAGAGAAAAAAATGGCAACAAGTGCTGATATGTCTGGAGAGAGGGAAATACTTATCCATTGCTGGTAGGGGGAAAAATGGTGCAGTCACTACAGAAGTCAGAATTAAAGTTCTGAAAAAGCTAGAAACAGACCTCCCATATGATCCAGCTATACCACCACTGAGCATATACCCAAATGACTCTTCATCTTTCTACAGTGATACCCATTCATTCATGTTTATTGTTCTCTATTTATAATAGCCAGAAAAAGAAAACAATCTTGATGTCCACCAGCTGATGGATAATAAAAGTATAGTAACATAAATTAACATAAACAATGGAATAGTATTCAGGTGAAAAGAAAACCGGAATTATGAAATTTACAGGTAAATTAACATTGCTGGAACTGATCCATCTGAATGAAGTAATCTAGAACCAGAAACTAGCATTCATTCAGATGTAATCTACTCAAAATGCCCTAGGCATTTTGTTCTCTTTGAACACTGCGAACAAAGCTTAGAATTTTGTACATGAGAAGAAGCACATACTCTACCATTGAGATCCAGTCTGTCTACCAAGCTGTCCCTTTGAGTACATCTTTGTATCTGTACCATTCTTTTTCTTCTTAGCTGCATCATCCACTAATAACTCACAAGTCTCTATGCACAGTCAAAAAATATCTACTATGATATCTCAAAACAATTCTTCGAATGCAAGTCTCATTTAAAGTCTTATCTCTTATTGTTTAAGAACATCTTGGGAGGAATACAGGAAGATGGAGAAGGAAGAGAGCTATGATTATCATGAAAACACATTGTATTCATGTATAAAATTCTCAAAACCAATTAATATAATAAATAAAAAATATCTACTTTGATGAAAATTTCAGCATCAGTAATATTAATTTTAATTTTAATACTGTAGCACTTTCAAGAACTTCTGGGTTTATTGAACCTCTTTATATCATGTTTTGGAGAAGAGGTGAGAAAATAAGTAAAAAAAAAGTAAGGTAAGATATCATTTTGGTCTTGAAATATTGTTAATAAGTTCTTAACTACTTAATGGTACACAGCTATATATATGTATATATATTCCTATTCATACACACACACACACACATACACACATATATATTCCAGAATAATGACAAGGAAAATGTTATCAACTTACAGATATCTTGGCTACTAATAAAACTTTGGTTATCAAGAAGCCCTGGATACAGTTTTAAAATATTTTGCAGCCTTTGTAATGGCTTCCAAAAATGCATTAAAATGCACTTGAAGGTGTTCAGTTCTTAGCAATCATCAAGATAAAAATCACTTACAAATGGACAAAAGAGCAGTTTTTCTGGAAACCAGCTGTGCATCCAAGCAAGAGGATCCTGTAACCTCAGTTATCGTATTACACCAAATTGGCTATAGCATCCTCTAAAGGTTACAGCAAGAAGCAAAAAAAAAAAAAAAAAAAAAAAAAAAAAAAAAAAAAAAAAAAAATCCATCCCTTCCACCTGTAACTTGAGTTTCTTAGTACCTAAGAGAATTTTCCCCACTGACTTTCAGTCAGAAGATTCCTAAGGATGAGCTAGGAACCTGTATGCAAAACTCTGGGATTTGGCCTCTGCCTTTGCCTACCTCACTGCTTGATAGGCATCCTAACCAGAAGATGGTGGATGACATTTCTTTCACACAATCCACTCACACAGAACACATCAAGCAATATATCTGCTTTCCACACTGTCCCTGGAAAAGCTTCCTGATCCATGGAGCTGGAATCAGGAGAGTGCATGTGTTCCGTGTTGCCCTGAAGATGCTGGTAGAACATGGCAGGTTATCCCTTGAGCACAGATGCTGCTCCATTGTGTCAACTTGGAAAGCGGCAGCACCATCTGTCTCATGCACTTCTCACATGAAGGGTGAAGTTTGGATTCACTGAGCTCATACATTGCTTCCTTGCTTTTCTTTTGTTCAAATGATAGCAGTAGTAACATCCTCAAGTATCTTAAAAAGAATTGTCCCCCAAATCTAACGAGGTATAAAAGCATTAACGAGTAGTTTGTTAATCACTGGATTATTTGATATATTATATGAGACATATGATCTAAACCTATCACGAACAGAAGAAGGGAAAGATCATCCAGGACTGGATTCATTCCTTGCAAATCAATGGGAGCTATTACTATCTGGCCAAATGCCTTGTGAGCAAACAATTTAAGGCTCATGGTTTGAAGTGACGGCAGGCCATATAGGAAGGAAGACATAGTGGAACAAGTTCATCATGATGGGAGCAGGAAATGGCAGCTGTTTGTATAACTGTGGAGCAGAAAGCAAAATGTGAACAAGAACTAAAACCTGTCTACCACTTTCCGCGGCCAGATCTCCTTTCTGGCAGCTCGACTCCCTTCCTAACGGCTGCACAATCCCCTGAAATAGCTATCAAGGGGAACAAACATTCAATTATCAGCCTTGTAGGGACATTTCATATCCAAGCCATAAAAAGATAATCTAAAAAAATATTTTCTAAAACAGATTGCCAGGTGGCTTCTTTTAAGGCCACAATACATTCTAATGCCACTTTCATTGGCCACTTGGCAACAGACATGTTATTACCATTCTCACCATGGAATGTTGCCTCAGATTCTTATAGTACATTACCATTGAAGGGTTAAGGCTGTGTGTTAAGACAGACCCTTAGGGTCTTCAGTGCTGTGATGGGTTCTTTTCAAAGCCACTATTAAGTCTGTAGGGCTGGTCATTCTATCCTCCCACCAAAATTTTAATATCTAATAGTGCAATGAGGGTACAGTTCTAGCTATGCTATCAGAACATATGACAGGGTTTGTCTCAGAACCTTTCTGGGTGCCCCTAAAGGGTCATCATGTTTAGTATGCAGCAGCTCACCAGAAGTGCATGATGTTCGGAAACACCAGTACACAGCCACTGCTTCAAACAAATACAGGACCGATTTATAGAAAGCTAAAGTCAAGAAAACTGAATGTATACCACACAACAAAGAATACATTAAATACAGTGTTGACAGCGGTACAGAAGCTCAGAAAGAGGACATACCCAAATATATGAAGTAGTTGGGAAAATTTGGTTCTTCTAAGTATTGTTATATTTATTATTATGCATTATAATTAGTTTACTTATAATCATTTATTATATACATAAAATATATAATTATTATTGAAAGGTTATTATGTGCTAGTTAAGCCTTTTTCACACCTATAATATCATAGATTTCAAGGATTACCATACAGTCCCAATTAGCTAAAATTAAGCACTTTAGTTTTACAGCAAGTAATTTAGCAGAGCTTGGATTTGAACCTATGCCAAAGATTCCAAAGGCCACCCTGAATCATTTATAATGAGGCAGATAAGGGGAAGTGAGAGTACGTGCGGAAGTGAAGTCCTCCTAATATATCCTAAATAATTACCAGGATTTTGGGTTAGGAGCAAGACAGCAAGGCACTGCTGGCTGGGACTTCAGCATAAGTAGTAGAATCAAGGTAGAGAGATTTTTTTTTTGTCCTATAATGAACCAGGAAATGCAGGCTTACTTCAAAGGAGGAGAAAACAGAGAAGAGGAAGCCAGGATCCTGATGAAAAAGAAAGCCTCACAGCAACCTTGTTTAAATTGATGATGGATGAAAAGTTTCAATACCAATTAATGACCCCAACCAAAGGGTCTAGTTTTCTAAAGCTAATTCTGATTACAGTTTTCTATTATTCATTTTTTAAAAGAAGATAGAAAACTAAACCAAAACTGGTTGCATTCCTAATCTTATAGAATCCAGATAGGTTTTTAAAAATCATAAACATTATCATAGTTTGATAGGTGTAAGTTATGTTTAAAACTAAAAGTGGTGCCAAGAATAAGGATATGGAGGATCTGGTGGATGCTGGATAATCGCATAAAGAAAGCATCACAGGCTTCCTTGAGAAACACTTCTACTCTCTGCCACCCCACCTCCGACTGCCCTGTTGTCTCTCATCCTCACAGCACAGTTTGAGATGATCACAAGAAAAATGACCTACTTCCTTTTAGAATAATTTTGTCCTTAGGGCTCATATTTTAATTTAGGAAAACACATGTGTTAAAAAAAAAATCTTAAAACGAGCTGCTCCGCTGGTGCAAAGAAATCCAATCAGACCAGATTAAAACACATCAAATGCCCACGTAATAGACGGTGGTCCCGGGTGGCCGGGGCAGGGGAAAGACAGGGAGAGCACACAGGCAAACCCAAACCACGTGTTCTTCTTTCCAGTGCAAGCCTAAATAGCCTGGGGTCAGAGCTTGGCAGGCTGGGAGTTGGAGTCCAGAGGTGGAGTCCAGTCCAAAGCAACTTTCAGAGATAAGGGACTTGAGGTGGAGCATTCTGCTCCATTGGGGCTCCATTGGCGCCCTAGGATGGGTGCCAGGGTCAGGGTTGATGTTCAACATGTTTACACATTTCAATTCTTGATAGTCTCTATGTATAAAATAGACAATGTTTTTTTGCAGTTTTCAAGCAAATTATTATATTACATTATTTGTTTTGAAATAGACTTAAAGTCCATCCATTGTTGCACTCAGGAAAAAGGATCTAAAAGGATTTAATGTTATTACAGTAACTTTAAATATTTATTAGAGATATTTTCTCTGATTTACTAGACATACATTTACATTCACATAGGTCTAGGCAATGCTAACAAAGAGGAAGTCACCGTACTTCCTTATCTTCAAGTCCTTCAGGATTTCTCATCTTTTGTTCAACAAAATATGTGAATTCAATTTTTCAATGTAAGATGATAAAATATCTCAGGAGATCAAGATCATAGAAAAATCTTAGAAATTTAAATATTGATAATCTATCCGTAGCATTCCAACAGTTTTGGCAAAATTGTGCCTCCTCTTTCAATGCTTCTCAATTTATAAGCTATATTATTTTCTATGTTAAATGAAACATGACTATTTTTTTACTTCTCTTCTTCCATTTTTTTCTCCCCTTTTTTCCTAATTAATTTATTTAAGAAGGAGGATTTAGGTATGTATAGAGCATATTTCTTAGATGTTTAGAAACAAGAAGTGTTTGCAAGTCACCAATCACATGAAGTATCTGAAGGACTCAAATTATGTTATTATAAAACTCACTAATGTCAATTTAATTAGGATAAGTGACTTTTGTTCTTCCCACAAGTAGGTGGGAAAGAGAGAAAAAAAATAACAAAATAAAACAAAGCAAAATACCAGTTTGTGCTTCCCAAGAGTCTAATATGAAAAGAATGGGATTTGTGCATTTTGTCCAAAACTCCCATTCCAAGGAAACAAACTGTCTGTACAACTTGTTCTCAACTTTTTTGTTTAAAAATAAATTGTTGTAAGCATTTGTAAGAGAAAGAAATAGGGAAAATGTCATAGAGACATAGAACTTCTTCATATTATTTTGCTCATCGACAACAAAAATAGTGAAAATGTTATTGTGAATTTGTGACAACTTATGCAAAACAATGAGCACTCATCAGTGCCCAATCTGTAGTTTCCCATCAATGTAGTGGCCACACCAGCAACTCAAAGACAGGCTGCAAAGAATGGAGAGTTATGGCATGAAGTGAAAAGTCAACTCTTCCTAAGTATTGTGGAGTTTGGTAAGAGTTAGGTCAGTGTTCAGTGGTAATTTCTTCTAGTTCAGTTTCTCCATTCAACCTTCAAGGCAGTGACTTAATAATCAATGAATCATTTTTTTGTCTATATCTACCTACTCACCCATTAATCTATCACTGTAGTAATACAAAGAAAATTTTAAGATAGTATCACATAGCAATAACTTTTATGTATTGGGAGCCAAGAGACAGATGTAGTAGGTCAAATCATAACTCTGTCACTTAATAACTTTATGATCATGGACAAATTTCTTGATCTATGTGTGTCCTGCTTTTATTCCATGTGCAGATTATTATAGTACCTACTGAATATTTACATCCAGTGAAACTGATGGAAAGTCTTCTATATTTCCCCTCACCACTGTAGATTTTAGTGACTATATATCATACATATTATGAGACCTACAATAAAGGTTGACTCCTATTTTACATTTTTCTTCAAATTGCTCTATTGAAACTTGTTATCCAATATGTAACTACTGATGAATTTCAAGTTACAAAGCTTTACATAACCAGGTGAAGTAAGACATCATTTGCTAATGTGAGACACACGAGAAAGAAGGTGTAACAACGGGAAGAGAAGTTACAAAAGCTGTGTTTACCACACACTAGGGTTGAGGTGATTTGGGGAATTTAGATATAAAAAATGAAGTTTTGCATGGAAAATATAAAAGTGAGAAGTCTGGCTTATTCACAGGAGAGTCTTAGGCAAAAATAACACATTTAAGGACATACAAATACATGAAATTAAATGGATAAGGGATATTAAATGAAAAGTGATCTGGAATTGAGTCCTGGGAAACTTCAACATTGGAAGAAGACAGAGCAGCCGAGGTGAAGACACCTGGAGATAGGTCACAGGGGCAAGGGGACATGGTGTATGTGAAGTATCCTGAATGAACTCTGCTTTAGAAGGAGCCATCAAACTATGGTGAAAGATTAAGATAATAAATGGAAAATAAGTAACAGGTTTGAAAATTTGAAGGTCACTGGTCCTCCTAGAGCAGTTTGGCTGAGTGGCTCCAAGAAAGCCAAATCGCAGACTGGGTTGATTGGTGACTGTGACGGAATGGCTGACATAAGTTTATATTTTATTCATATATATAATATATATTTTATTTATAAATATAAATATTCACATTCATGATAAATGGCTCATTCCTATATTACAATATGTGATAAATGCTCAATGGAAAAAAAAATTAGTAACCAAAAAATTGAGTCTCTGTGCCTGAAGAGATAAATACAATGCGGCAATGAACATGGCAAAGGGACAGAACATGAAAAAGGTGGAGATGGCAGGAGTATGGGGCAGAATGTTATGGGGCTTTGAACACATGAGTACCAAGGATTGTCACCTTTTTATTCTGCAACCAACAGCAATAGAGACCCATAGCCACCAGTGTCACTCTCTGCTTTCTTCTCAAACGTAAGGAACATGCTCCAGTCTTGAGCTACCCTGCAGTCAGAAGAGTTGCGAGTCTCCTTCTTTATGCTCGCTCGTGGGCTGATTATGTGAAACCTAGATTTTCCACAAGGACCTTATCAGTTCTGCTATTGCTTATCTATGGAGATGTTTTCCTTGTCTTATAGTTTGCCATTTAGGAATCTAAAAATGATTTTATTGCTCGACCTCTTAATTACAAATGGGTGCCTATGGCACAAGATACAGAATTAAACAAAAAAGTTAATTTGAGATATTGTTACAACGGATGGGCTGCGTTTGAGGAGAGACCATTGTTTCCCAGAACATGCTCATCAAGGGTTTCTTGTCACCTCCTCCTCATTGCTTGTGTGACTTTTTGTGGCTGTATATACTTTTATCCAATAACACAAAAAGATGTGCAATTAATGTTTTCTTTCTTCCCTGATTAAAAAAAAAAGTTTTGCATTAAGTAGCTAAGAATGTAGTGTGAAACTATTTAATTTAAGCCCTGAGGTATCCACTTTCTCACACACATACACACACACACACACACACACACACACAGTATACACAAAGTAATAAGATCATACAAAGAAGAAAGTGAGGCAAATTGTCTGACTATAATTTTTGAAAGGCAAGAGAACACAATTTATTGTTGGTTCTGACACACCTTTTGGAAGCTGGTTCCCCTCACTAAATTATTGTTCCATATCTCTGTTTAGTAAACGTTATTTGTGCTTTGATCTACAGCCTCATAGATGAGTTATGGGACTTATAGATTAATAAAAACAAATCCTAGTTCAAGATAGGACCTGACTATGGGCCAGCAACTAACGCAGTCTTATCAAACTAGGCACTGGTGGAGTAACAGGAGAAACTTGCCAGAGGATTGACATCAGAGGATTGACATCAGAGACATTGAAACCTCAGTGACCAAGACAAATAATATTTTAAAGCAGTGCATTAAATTTAAACTATTATTTTAAAAATTAAAATCTGTGGATCAGGGGTATAACTCAGTAGCAGTACACAAGTTTAACAAGTATAGGGGTTGGTTTCCAAATTGAGTACACACAAGAAACCTAAACTACGTTGCAAATAGAAGGTAAGATAAAATACACTTTTGTATTACAGACAAAATACAAAATTTATAAATAAACAGGATCAGTAGCAGAATTGCAGTCAGCCAAAGTGAAGCCTAGAGAAGGAGAAAAACTTCATAATGATGTTTTCTTCAGCTTTTGGGTATTATTTTGGTTTTCTCACATATTGCAGTAAAGTATGATTTATCTTGTTTATGAGATTTCATGTTCCTTTAAATTCTGTGACCAGATGGGTGTCTCACTTGCATTGGCCTAAGATCTCTGCATTGTTAATTTACCAAGAAATGGCTGTCATCAGGGATCACTGCACTCCGAGTTCGCTCATGCTGCCACTACCCAAGCAGTGTCCCGTCAGAATCTCACCGCCTCTCACACAAACACCACCAGGTCTCTCTCTATGGCAGTTCAGAGAACCAAAGCAGCCATTTAAATCAGGGAACACAGCCCACAACAAGATAAATTCCACATTTCTCTTCAAATTGGGGAATAGTTGCTAATGAGGCAGCTGGGGAAAAGTCAAGTTTTTCAACTGTTGGAATTCTACGTATCTTTCTGGGCATATACTTAAGACAGAGAATGGCTTTCCTTTATTTAACTCCTAGAGCATACAAGAAATGCACCATTAAGGTCAAAGAGAAATACTTTATAAGGAGACTGTATTCAAGTTCAAAATACAACCCCAGTGGGTAAGGTCATGAGAATACTTCTGTGAAGTACTCCTCAGTAGGACTCCTAGTGTCATGAAGGAAAGGCTATGGTGTCTGGTTTGTTTCTCTTCTGTCCTTGCTGAACTGGTAGATGTTATCTTTCTTTTTTTTAAGTTTTTTTATCCATGTATCTTATGTATAAGTGTTCTGTCTTCATGAACACAAGGAGAAGTAATCTGATCCCATTGCAGATGGTTGTAAGTCACCATGTGGTTGCTGGGAATTGAAGTCATGGCCTTGGGTAGATGATATTTTAACCCTTATTTGAGCAGGGACTCCTCTGAGTGTTGTTCAATGGTCAGAGCTATCAACCCCAAAGCACGATGCAGGAAAGGGCATGGCAGGAGAAACAGGTAATACTGAAGTGAAAACGTTTTTGTCGGTCCTCACTGGAGGGAAGTCAAGGAAAAGGACCCTTAGAATCAGGAACACGCTCTTCTTTATCCTATACTCAGCTCTGCCAAGAGGTAGTAGATCTTGAAACATGCCACTGATTTCTTTACCTTCTCCAACCCTTTCTAAAGAACATAGACAACATTCACGGATTTTAAAAGCTACATTATCTTATTCATAAGGTCTTTGGATGTTATACTATTTTCTATCATGCCACTGTTTAAATATTACATTGGTACATTTTGCATCAGTGTTACCAACTATGGCAAAAACAGTTTAAGGGAAAGGATACCCTGGCTTACAGTTTCAGAAGTTTCAGGACACAGTAGCTTGACCCTTTGCGCTTGGCCAGAACATCATAGTGGTGGGAACATGTGGGAGGGGAGATATATTTATGAAATGTAGACAGGAAACAGGGCAAGGGACCAGAAGTGGGCAGGAAAACAAAACAATCCAAGGGCCTTCCCCCAGTGACCTGTTTCTTCTGTCTAGGCCCCACCTACTCTAGTTTATAGATCCTTTAAAACTAATGCCATTGGTCGAAACCTAGCACTCAACATGTGGAGGACATTTCTTATTCAAGCTATAACAAAAGTCATTACAATACTGCTCATTTGAAAAGCATGGTAACTTTATATCATTTGAAAAAATTCATCAAGATGCATGGTTATAGATAACACTTAAAGTAATGATGTAAATATTTAGAGGTTAGGAAAAAGGCATTTCTTCCTATTTTTCCAATGTAGAATTTCTACAGTCATGTCACTGTTATGTTATACTTTCAGAGTAAATTTATGTTCTGTTTAATTCCTTTATTTCAATGTCTTTCTCTTGTCTTGCTTAGCTTTTATGATTCTTTTAATCATTAACACATTAAGTATGCACCTTAATGGGATTAACTGACATTGTCACAGTGTGACAATGGACCAGGACCATCAATATCCTAACCTAAACCCTCCTTTCCTTCCAGCCTTCCCTCTTTTTTCTTCCTATCTCTCTGTTCTTTCCACATCAATACTTAGTAGAAATTTAGCAATATGGTAGATCATGAGTAAAGCTTCTGCTTGGAATTTGAACTCTGTGTAAAAAATTTTAATTATTGAACAAGTGGACTTTATTTACCTCTTACATAATGTGCATTTTTAACTGTTTTTAAAAGAATGCATTGCTTTATGATCAGATAGAAATATGCTAAATCTTCCAATAATTGGAACCTGTATATTTTAAGTCTAACAGTGACTTTTATGATTTGAGTGGAGATATCTAAATTATTTACAAAACCAATATAATTCACAACCCATGAATAACAATTATCTTATTCTTTTGTTAAAATAATTGTCTATCATTATAATGTATTTTCAGTCTCACAACTGTTCTCCCAGAAGGTCGGATGATGCATCAAACATTCATGCTATTAGGTCTGGAGTATTGTATTTTGACATTTAACCAATTTATTTAGAAATCTGATTTTTCTTTTTTTTTTATCTTTTCCTGTGTCAAATTTAAAAAGCAATGTAACCCTGGGAGAGACTAACCTGAACTCAAATAAATATCTGCATGTCTAAACTGGGATCTGTGTTCCCCACATTATTCTATATTTTTGATCCATTAGCTAATATCCACCTTTATGGATGATGGAAAATAAAATAGTGAAATTTAAAAATCCAAACCCAAGTGAAGGGAAGCGTTATATAGCTACAGACACTTTAAGAACGGCCTAAATCTATTGTCTATCCTTGTTTATGGCTTTTTACAATAGAAATAAAAATGAAGTCACAAATGAAATAGAAAACTTTACCAATCCCTATTCACCAGTGGTAGCAGAAGCCGCCATAGATTATTAATTCTAAGAGATGTGTGAGCAAACACGATAATAAGCAAGTGAAGTGTCTCATAAAATATACTGCGTTCATTCACTGTGACTACTGGGGTATAATTATGCTAGAGAATGCACTGCACTTTAGTCAGTGAAAGTCATAAGACCTGAGCGCCAGGAGACCCTTTCCAACTCTGTGCTCTAAAACTACTTTTGAGGAGAAGGTGAACAATCTAAAGTATGGGAGGGGTGCTCACTTTTATAGATTAGTGAAGCGGGGGCTGGTCTGACTCTCTTGTAGCTTAATAAGTCAAACCATTCTGCTCTTTCTTTATTAGTGGTACATATAGCACTAAAGGACATTCCCTCAACTCCAAGGTAGTCATAACCCCTAACTTTGAGTGGTTTGTCTAGGCTATTCATCTCCCTTTTCTCTTTCAGGTAAGGAAACGAAAGGGCAGGGGTGACCCATTGTATAAAGGGTTCATCTACAACTGCAGCCAGGAGAAAAGCAGAAGAAAGCTTGGGGAAAGCTAAGGAAACAAAAGGACTGGAGATGATAAGGCTGCAAAACACTGAGTGGGTGTCATGATTAAGGCATTGATGGAAATCACTAGGGAAAGTGCAAGAATGTGTAATTTCAGATTAGGAAACCTTCAGTTTCCCAGGGAGAGCTGCTATTTTGAAAAGAGGAGTTAATTGAATTTTACGGCATTTTTAAAGAAAATTAAAATGCATATATTTTACTACCCTAATAGTTTTATTGCTACTATGAGACTTATGAGCAGCGATACATCAAGAAGCATATGCACCAATTCATGAAAGAGCACCAGAGTGGATTAGTATGGTTTCCTTTCGTGCCTGGGCATTCGACAATCAAGATCATAATTACAGGAATGGAGCCACTTGCGGACTCTGTGAATGGAACCACGTGGTTCCAAATAAAATAAGAGCAATTCTAGCATTAAAAAGAAAATGAGTGTTAAGCCAAAGGGGTCTCCAGGGACAGTTTACGGAAGATGGGTATTTATTTATTCTAAAAGCTCCAAATAACTGGCTCTTACCTTTATTACTGGCCTAGAAAGAGCAAAGCCTGCCAAGACCTTTCTGCTTAAAGTAAATTATCTAATGAAACGCCCACATTCTGTGTTGCAGGTGAGAGGGCTGCTGAATCTACATTTCTATGGTTAGATTAAGAGACGAAGATTTTAGAAGCAGCCCAATGCATAGGAGCAGGGATGAGGGAGTCACTTGCCTGCAACTTCTGCCTTGGTGTACCCTTATCTTGCTAAAGCACTGGAGGCTATTAATAATCAGCATTATGAAAAGGATGATATCAGGAATGCAAATCTGTAAGGAAAGTTCTGAATTAAGAATTCCAAAGTAGGCCTGGTGGTGGTGGTGGCGCACGCCTTTAATCCCAGCACTTGGGAGGCAGAGGCAGGCAGATCTCTGTGAGCTTGAGGTCAGCCTGGACTACAAGAGCTAGTTCCAGGACAGACACAAAAACTACACAGAGAAACCTTGTCTCAAAAACACAAAAACAAAACAAAATGAAAAACAAGACCAAGCAAACAAACAAAAGGTCCGAAGTACCATAGGAGCTGATCACTAACAATGTAGCAAGTTTCAATTAGTTCCACTAGGAGAGGTCTTATCTGGGTTCCTTAAGATCACTTAGTCTTTGTTTCCCCTGTTTGCATGCTTCTGTTAGAGCAGTGTTTCCTATAGTTTCATATGCTCATGAACTCTCTGGGATCCTGTTAAATGCCTCCCGAGAGTCAGGAGGTCTACCGGCCAGGGGAAGGTGAGGAATGTGTGCCTTTGAATCTCTGAGGAGGTTGCAGGTGCTGTTGCTGTAGCTGGTCCTCCAAACACAGTTTGAAGTGCAAGCCATTCCAGCCCTTCTTTAATTGTCTCATAATTACCTAACATAGATCAGCCAAATTTTCTAGTCCATGGTTTTAAAGGCAAAGGTGGGGGCAGCATTCCCATCGATGCAAACAACAAATTGCTGCGACGCTGAGGACAAACTATGTTCTTGATGTGCATTAGTCTGAATCTGTACGATAACCCCAAGAGACCTGTAATCATGGTCCCATTTCCCTGACATAGAAGCTGAGTCACAGACCGGCTAATGTATCTGGTCACATTATCAATGGCCATATGGTCATCTAATAGTCAAAATGCAAGGCAGGACTTGCTTCCAAGGTCTGCACTCTTTTTGTTGTCCCCAAAGTCTCTTAGTGTTGTGTTTACTTCTGTATACACAGAGCCTATCAAAACCCTTCATGCTATGGATGGTGCTCAAATGATGTGCTTAGATCTGTAAACACTTCATAGTTACCTTTGCTCAGTCCCTTGTGGGGAGTGTTCTCTCCGCTTCTCTCTATCCGATTACAGCCACATTATTCTGATGGCTCCCACCTCCCCGTCCCACAATTGTGTCTTTCTTCTTCTGATCACATACACAGTGATTATTTCTACCACACAAAAGCAATTGTTAATAGTAATGTTATGAATAATATATCTAACCCATCCCAGGAATGCTTAGTGAGTCCAATTTTGAGCCCCGGCCAAGGCTGTGAACATTTGTAAAAAGACGTGAGGCAAGACTTAAACTCCACCCTGCCTCAGGCAGCAGAGCACTTTCATAAGTAATATGAAAGCTCATTTTGGGCATAATCACTTTTCTTTTAGCATTTCTCACTTTGTTTTAGACATAGTGACTGCTCAATTAATAATTTCAGGTTTGGATAATTTAGCAGGCCAGAACATTCCCAGGAACAGTCAAGCCTAGGTACAGGGCTTGTCTACATTCTCATGAGTAAGTCATGGAAGACAGAATGCTGCTTCCATGCTGCTCCGTGTCCCAGTCACAAAGTCACACAGGAAGTGATACCAGCTGGAAAGTCACAACTTACCGCATTAAACCGTAGTCCTTCTTAGCAGAAGAACCTGCTTTCAGGAGCATGGAATGCTCAGGCCTGGCAGGACATTAGATAAACCAGTCTCACTGGCAAAAATGATCTTTCCCACACTAAACACCCAAAATTTATACTAGAAATCTGCCTTCAAACCTG
This sequence comes from Microtus oregoni, assembly GCF_018167655.1. Taxonomy (NCBI): domain Eukaryota; kingdom Metazoa; phylum Chordata; class Mammalia; order Rodentia; family Cricetidae; genus Microtus; species Microtus oregoni. The sequence goes on along the minus strand of NW_024543093.1, from coordinate 18,119,916 downwards.
CTGTCTAGGAAAAAATTTATATGTTAATGATTTTATTATTTTTTTCTTTAACATATCCTTCCATTCTTGTGCTATCTGAAGTGGAAAGTGACTGCATGACCCCCAAACACTGAGGATGCTGCAGATTCCCCTCCCCTGGGCAGCAATCAAACCTTCTGCTCCTTAATTAATCCTGTTCAGCAATTTGGGGAGGCAGCGAGCTTTGAGGTTTCATTAAATGTCTATTTACAAAGACATGCCCAGGATGCAGGGCTGTGCATGAGCTACATAGAACAAAATGTAGCACCAGGCTTGCTCTGACTCAGTTCCTCATCTTCTGCAATGAAGAAATCTATAGCAAATAGTCTTATATATAACCATTTAATGATGTAGTTCATCAGTCTAACTGATGAACAAGAGAACAGGGGCACCATTCTTTACCTTAGGTATAAGTTTTCTCAGATGACCTCTGTGGTTGTTAATAAAAAAAAAATAACTAGAAAAAAGATCAGTGTAATGACCTAGCACATAGTAGGGATTCAGTTAGCAATACTATTCCTGGTTATAAAAATAATTATGCATCTTTAGTTGTATTATTTGTTTTAACCATCAGAATGTTTGCTGATAATAATAATACTTTTAGTAAACAAGTACATTAGGAATACTACTGATACTGGCAGACATTTTCAACTTTAAACAAATGTGATACAAATTCTTATCTGAAGGAAGTTATAAATGAATAACTTTACAACAGGAAAGAGACAAATACTGCCAGCCTGCCTTCTGTCCCCTGTGTCTAAAGATTCATTCAAATTTCCTTTTCGAACATAAAGGACTAGAAAGAGACGGGCTTTTTTATGATTTTTGTATAAAATACAGTTTGATGGGGAGGGGGATATTTTATCACACTGTGAATCCCAAGTTTGCATTTGCATTAATTAAATATTAACTTTGCGTAAGGAGGCTGTATTAGCAAATAGTAGATAGAAAATAACCGTAGAGCATCAAAGGGTATCCGGGAGAGATAGAGACATAGGAAGTAGTAGGGAAGGACTTAGAGTGGCGTAGCTTTGTCTGATTTGGCCAAGCAGAGGCATGCATGGTTCTTTGGTGGCCACCAGCAAGGAGAGAGAATTAACTAGTTGCTCAACCTCTCTTAGCTGACACTGTTTCATCCCAGGCTTTGAATTTCGAGTCTTATTAGTCATTAGAACAATAGAGCTACCTTTAACAGAAACAACAGGGCCAGTATCCCCAGGGAGCAGAATTCTCTCCAGGCTACAACCTAAGTGGCTAGACCACTTCTAGAGAAGCAGGAGGCAACTGAGGAGTTACAGTTGCTGGCTGAAATTAGTGTGGTGTGACTGAGCTATAAACTGAACCTAGAAAGGCTTCCAATGTGGTAAAAATAGACATGAAAGCTGTAAAATAGAAAGCACCAAAGGAATGCCATGATGCGAATCCCAGCCCACCCTAGAGCTCTGCAGACCCTTTCAAAGACAAGTGTTCTGGTAGAAAATTCACCCCAGTCTTTGGCTTCATATAATCAAAGAGTCTGAAATGTTCGGTTGGAAGTTCCACCCCAATCCCCCTCTCGTAGAGTTGCCTCAGTCCAGATTCTGTCCCTGAGAAAGCCTGACACTGACCACTTCATCCCTAAAGGGCATTAAAAAGCCCCTGTCTCCTGGGTTCCCCTGTGGTCTCCTTAACTTCTCCTGGGGCAACCCAGGAAGGCTTTGCTCAGAATAAAGCTGGATTTAATAATTCGGCTTTATTGGCTTATTACATCAGCAATGGTGGATTTCCATTTACCAGGAATCCAATTTATATACACATGCAAATATATATATATACATATATATATACACATACATATATTTACTTCAAAATATCATGTATAAAATAGGGAACATTATGGCTTAAGGCTCCACAAAAAGTTTTGTTAATAAAAATTCCTTAGAGAAATTCTTTACCAAATAAAGTCTGCTGTTATATGGAAGCACACAGCTAGAGGGACTGCTGCAGGGATCTGGTCTGTCTGCCTCCCATGGAGGGTGTGACACATGATCTGGAGTCTTGCACTACACAGATGCCTGCATCATGACCGGTGTCAGGGGCAGGATGACACCATGCAGTTGTAGCTGGTTTAGAAGTTCCATTGGCATTACCAACCTCAGAACCACAATTTGGAAATTCCTCATGATATCTAAACTCTTTGTTAACTGCCTTCCTTTAATTCAGGTTAACAAGTTCCATTTCTTGCCATTTATTTCTAACTATTTTTGGTGTTCTCCGTTCCTCTAACACCGGAGTGTGCCCTGTTTCTTTTACCATCACCATGTTTTGGCAAGAAGGCTTCTCACACCCAAAAGGGTGTGTAGGGAGAAAGGCAAGATTTTTTTTTTTAAAAAAATACTGTCTATAAAACACCTTCTTGTTAAGATAATTTCCCAAATACTCTCCTACAATAGCACAGTGGACAGACAAAGTGAGTCTTGTGATCTTGACACAAATGTTTATAAAAATACTATATCCAGGATAGTTAATGTAGAGAGGAAAAATAGCAAGATTTTTTTAAAAAAAATACTGTCTATGAAACACCAAGTGTGCACATTGTGTTCAGGTAACTGCTGCAGAGGGAACACACTTGGCGAGCCCTTCCAGGAGAGTGGTGGACTAGAACAGTCCACACAAATGATGTACTATCAAGAGACACATACCATTTTCTCCAGGGATACTATGTTATTTCCTTGAAAAAATATTCCACCACTGCACAGGCTTAATTCTCAAACAATAAAGATCAACTAGACAGCGCAGTACTTCATTATGCTGAGATTATTTCTGCAGGTATCATCGAATTAGTGCAGAAAAAGTAAAGTGAACAAAAGTGGCTTTCTTGAAATCACACCAAGTCCTAGCATTTGTCAAATCTAAGAGGATACTATAAAAAGAAGGACTCCAGAGGCTGAAGAAAGTGAAACAGATGGTCATTTAATAATATGTGCTTCCCATGAATATATGCTTACACACATACACACACACACACACAAACACACACACATGCATATATTTACAAAAGCACAAATGCATGCACATACACTCATACACACACACCTCTACTCAAAACGCTTTCTTTCTAATTACATAAAAATCTAAGCTTAATGCAGTAAAGAAGAGAGGTAATAAAATGCATTTAAAATAATGAGATAAAACATAATTATCCCTGCTAGGTGTTACATAATATATACATGCATTATCTAATAAACTGTAGGAATGAAATGGGTCTAGATGAAAACATACATACACACACATACACACACACAATCACTTAATTGAGGGAGGCTTTGAGACACAACTCTTCTCCTATTAGCAAGCATCTAATATATAGTAAACACCATAAGAACTCACACCAAAAGTGGAGGAATGAAATGCAAAAATGAACACTAAGGGCACCCACAGAGACTGTTTAGGAAGTAAGTGTCTGGCACCCATGCAGAATAAATTGCCCAGTAAGAAGTATTGTAGCTGAACAGGCTGCATGTTCGGAGGCAGAGTGGAATAGAAGAGGCCAATCCAGAGGAGGAAGCACTTTGGCAGAGATGAAGGCACAGATGTCACTTAGTGATTACCCTAGCACGTGTCTATGTAGCCTGTCTCAGAGCTGATAAGGCATGCCAAACGCAGAAGAGAACCTGTTGCACACAGTTCTGAAGTACTTCCATGTTGAAAGAAACAATGAGAGGTAGCTGGGACAATGAATAGCAACGAGTACTCCTGACAACTTTACGAGAAGAAATAGAGAGGCAAATAAGGAGAGAGTTTTCATGGCAACCTTAAAACCAAAAGTGAGAGCTGGTACTGCAGAACATCTCTGCTTGGCTTTACACAGCGGAGTTCCCAAGGTTCAGTCACAGGGGTCATGGTCACTACAGTTTTGCCCGCAGGTAGTACAGACCCAGCACCCAGGGTGACTTTACACACTGCATCCTGTAGACCAGGGTGAATTCTCAAGAGATTGCTTTTAGTAACCTCAGATTTTAGCTTTAGTGCATTTTAACAACGCCGCTGATGCTTTCAAGGTTTTGATTTACAGAATTATTGTCACTATCAATAAAATGGATGTGCCTGACACCCCAAATTCAGTTTAATTACTCCTGTGGTGTCTCTTGAGGCTGAGAAGAGCTGGTGTTTCTCTACAACTTTCCTGTTTTTAATTTAGTGAAACTGAGTGCTTCCCAGAGTAGGGCCTAGGAGAGCAGATCTACGACAGACAGCCTCAACAGGCAGCTCACAGACTCAGTAGCAGCATTTAGCTTCAGTCCTACTTCAATGCTGCATAAACTTGAATCCTCACTCCAAGGTCCACCAGGTGAGCAAGTCATGCAACGTCAAGAGTTGACAAAAAGATATTCCAGGAACTTCAGACCTTGTGACCTGGAGAAGTTTCACAAATTAAATAGCCCGCTTTAACTAGCAGGGGGTACAGTACCAGCAGTGTTCTGAGCTACTATGATCCAAAGCTTCCAACAGGAAAACTTCCAAATATCAAAACACACATCAAACTGCACAAGTGAAGAGCCCAAGCAAAATGTATTCTTTATTTTTCTGCTGCATATTCCATCTGGTTTTCTCTTTAAAGGGTCATATGTTATATATTTATAAGACGCCTTCACACCTACTCAAACACAGTTTCTCCTGTCTCCTTCAAATGCAGCTTCTTTGTTCACGATCCATTTAAAAAAATCTTTCTATAATGGTTGATCCTTTTATAAAATTTGTTCCATTTAAAACCATTTCAAGCAAGAAAATGTCTTTGTACTTTCCTGTGTTGCCAAATTCTGGGAAGATTAAGTCTCATATTTATAGGTAATTTTCTGAAAGATGTGAATTTAGAACATTAGAGTCATTAAATCACACATTCCATAAAACCTAGAGCTAACACTCATTTTTGTATGAATTATATGTTGCTGCTAAATGCTACCACTGAGGTAAAAATGCACTACAGCATCGAGACAGAGAGAAGACTGTAATTCCTCCCTATTAAAGAAGTCTACACATATTAATTGCCACAGTAAATCTCATTAAGGACACCAAATGCTTTGTTTGGGGAAGGAAAAGGGATTGCTACCAGGCATAATTTCTTCACAGTTGAAATCCCCCCGCTTAAGATTTGAGTTATTCTTTAATGCAAGTAAATATAATTTTTATCGGGACCTTTTTTACTGGATTGGGTACATTCCCAGAGAGCCTTTGTCCTCTTCCCTACAATCAGGAAGGGGCTTGGTTTTCACAATTGATCTTGTCGTAAATTTCCATGCTGTGAACTCATGCATGTTCTTCTCATATGTATTCCAAAGCCCTTCAAAGATTACACTGTACACTTTGGGCCCTGACATTATTTAACCATTTTCTGCATCAACTGGATAAAGAAAAAGCTGATATGCAATTAAAATAGTCAATGACTTAGTACACATTTATTGATTAGCATGATACTGAATGTTGGCTGTCCATTTCCTATCCCATGCACTGAAAAATCTGATGTAAGCAAAAGACATTTTGGAAATATTTTGCCTGATTTCTTGATCAAATGTTCAATTATGATTTCTGAAGACCGACCACAGAAAAATCACAGAAGATCCCCAGCTCTCCTTCATAATCAGTGCCTTTTAATGACAGAGCTGGAAGGGAATGACAGCCGCCTGCTTTTGACAGCTCACTCTGAGTTTTTGACTGTGTTTAGAAGTCAAAAACAAATTTTCATGCAGCCTAGAACTGAAAATTAAAATCTCAGAACAGCAAGAGAGTGGAGTCTTGGAATGTTCACAGTGTTAATTGCCCTTGAGAAACAGACTGACACTGCATGGGTGCCTCGCTGGAAGAACCAATGATGTACAGCTGAGAGTAGGCTGAGATGGATTGATAGCTCATTCATACCAAAATGTTGTCTAAACTGTCATCCACTCCTAGACATTCTTACTTTAGAATTAATGAAAAGGAGACATTTTGATTATTCAATGCATAAGGTTTATAAAGCATAAGGATCAGACTTTGTAGTCCATATTAAATAGGTTACAACACCAAAAGATAGTGTTAGGAGCTTCCAAATATTGTTTGTAAATGTTTATTTACATTTCAAGGGGGATATGATATAGAGATAAGTACTTTACATTGGTGTGGATCTTGGTCTATTTATACAAATTTAAGGTCAGTTTTGCTAAATGTATATTTCTGCTCTTGATTAAGGTATTGTGCTTGTGCAGCTCACTTAAAAATGTAATGTATAATTAAGAAATATATGTTAATATATATTATCTGTAATAGTCAAGTTTCTAGTCATCTTAGGTTTTCTAGATGTACAGAGATATGTTTCAGATGAATAGTTATCTTTCAAATCTTTAAAAGACCTACAAAATATGGCATTTAAAATGTTTTAGGAACTTAAGACTTTTCATGACAATGAGACACTCTGCTCCTGGCAGAACCTATCTACTTCAAGAGGATAATGGGCACCAAAGAGACTCCTTATGGAGTTTGTTAGACATTTGGGCAAGAAACTGCTCATGCCTGGACTGCTTGATGCTTTGTTGTATAAACTGGATGTATAGGACCCACAGAAAATGACTGCTAAAGTTGCCTAAAGAAGATGAGACAGTTCTTCAGGGTTCCTGCTTCATGAAAGAGTTTGCAAAACATTCTGCAGGACACACAAAAAAGTGACTGACAAACTGCTAATATAGGTGAAACCGTCTTTGAAATTTCCTGCTTCATAGAAAAGTCTGTTGGATACTATGGGCCTGTAGGCTGAATATGGGTGCCTCAATGTTACAAAAGAACTTTGGATTACTGTCCAGGCAGCGTGATGTCTCTGTCAATTATAGAGTATTGGCAGTTGCTTACAATGCACTTGCTGTTAACATAGGTAATATTATATCCTTTTGGAGTCTTTGATGGAGTTGAAGAATAGATAGTTATAGTTTTCCTTAGTTATGATAAAAGATAAAGTAGGTATAAATATTGTAACTATAATTCTTGATTGATAAATGTTTTGTTGTATGTAAAATGGCTATGTTAAAGTTAAAATCTTCCTTTTTATTTAGACAGAAAAGGAGATATGATGTGGGATTCCCTTCTGTGTGCTGTGAATACCATTGTAATAAAGTATCTTCTTTAGGCCTATTGCAGCACAGAGCTGAGTAAGGCTGTAATTCCAAGCATATAGAGGAGAGAGTGGTTGGAGTCAGTGAGACACAATCTAGCAACTGATAGAGGCAGACATAGAAACCTTGCTGGTAGGCCACAATGTTGTGGTGAAGCACAAATTAATAGAGATAGGTTGATTTAAGATGTAAGAGTTAGCTAGAAATACACATAAGCTAATAGGCCAAGCAGTGATTTAATTAATACAGTTTCTGTGTAAGTATTTCAGGTTTGAGTGGCTAGGAAATGAATGAGCAGCCTCCGAAAACAGAACTACACAGATTTTTGTAGTTCTTATGCAACAACAATGCTTATCTATGACAATATAGGATACAAATCACCTCTGCTTCAACCAGCATTTCAAACACAAGGAGCATTCTTTTAAATGAAGACTTCCTAAAACCTAAGCTAATTATGTTTAACTGCATACTCCTTTAAAATATTAATTCTTTGATTCCATAAAGCAGGAGAAGTATTTAAACAAAGCATTCTTGTCATATAATTTTTCAATTACCAGATGGATATTAGGTATTTATTAGTTACATTCAGTAGTATATAATATTCTGAAAAGACAGCATTGTGGATCATTTGCTCAGAGGGGCATCCAGTGTGTAATTATAAGGAAAACAAATTCAATTTTGAAAGTAAAGATAAACCAAAAGTCTAAAATTTTACATAGCAAGAATATTCTTGGAATATTGTGTTCTAACTTGAACTATGTATCTGGGTATAGCAAGAACCATAAGCACCTAGAAAGAGAATGCACAAATGGTACCTTTAAAACTAGAGTCATTGTTAGTTCTTAAGGACAATTAACAAAGGGGTTGGCAAACTATCTCAGAGCTACCTTGGCTGGCTGGACTCTGGTGGGATTTGATAACATTGCTATAGAAATGCAAACACGGAAGACTACCCCGTACTTATAAAAAGTTTACTCTGAACCGTTCTATAAAAAAGTCAACAGTGTCAATCAAGTTAGGAAATTGAGACAGAGACCCACACAGGAGCACTGGACTGAGCTCCCAAGGTCCCAATGAGGAGCAGAAGGAGGGAGAACATGAGCAAAGAAGTCGGGACCACGAGGCGTGCATCCACCCACTGAGACAGTGGAGCTGATCTACGGGGAGCTCACCAAGGCCAGCTGGACTGTGACTGAAAAAGCATGGGATAAAACCGGACTGTCTGAGCATGGCGAACAATGAGGGCTGATGAGACACCAAGGACAATGGCACGGGGTTTTGATCCTACTTAATGTGCTGGCTTTGTGGGAGCCTAGCCAGTTTGGATGTTCACCTTCCTAGATATGGACGGAGAGGGGAGGACCTAGGACTTACCACAGGCAGGGAACCCGGACTGCTCTTTGGACTGGAGAGGGAGGGGGAGAGGAGTGGGGGGAGGGGGAGAAGGGTGGGAGGAGGGGGAGAAGGGTGGGAGGAGGGGGAGAAGGGTGGGAGGAGGGGGAGGGAAATGGGAGGCTGGGAGGAGGTGGAAACTTGTTTTTTTTTGTTTATGTTTTTTTTTCTTCTTTTCTCAATAAAAAAAAATTAAAGAAAAAAAAGTTAGGAAATTGAAAGAATAATAATAGAAAAACACACAGGTAAAGAAAACATCTCAAACAGGGCTTCTATGCCTACCCTGATATGTTTGTACATTTGTAAAAGGCTACTAACGTTAAAGAGCACACAGCAGCTCTATAGGTGCTAAAACTCGGTACTCAGGTAGAAGTATTTTAACCTATCACTTTGGGATTTTTCTACTTGCTTATTTTTTTCTTATATAGATGAAACATTTTATTGACATGGTGTGAATAGTATTGTAATCCTTTATAGTTTAACTTGAGACAAGACTGACCCTAATTTCCCATAGTTATCTAAGTTATCCAAGGGTTGTACATAGATATAGATAGATATAGATATAGATGTAGATATAGATATAGATATTAGATAGATATAGGTATATAGATAGATATAGCTTGTGGCTTTTCTTCAATAGCTTAAGGGCAACAATTAGAAATTCATGATGACTAAGGGTTAATGAGACTCCCCACATTCATAATGAGAATTTGACGGTAGATATAGCTAATTGAGAAATAGTATTCAGCCCTAAATAACAGCAAATCATCTTGCAGCATAATAACATTAGCATCCTAAACAGTAGAGGCATACTGCTTAGATCTAAGTTATTTTTATGCATGTTAGGATTCCTTTCCATTAGACAGTGAATATTGGATTCTCTTTTCAAACAACCAAATGAAATAAGAAATAAAGCTTATGATATTTCTAAATGTCACAGTAAAAAGACTGTCAAATGTGTTTCAGCCTTGGCTTAGTGGATATTTGTAATTCAAACACAAAGGACACACTGAATTCCTTTCCAAAAGATTTTTCCCTTGGCAAAGTTTAGAATTTTGAAAATAGTCTTTTAATATCTGAGCCCACACCCTCCTACAGCCACAGCACCCAACAGCAGTGTGATGTATTACTCCCTTATGGGAAAAGACATGCTTGAAGCTGAACTGTAATTTGGTACACTACACTTCCACACTAATGTAATGTGACAATGTTATTATGTTTGCTATTTTCTGTGTGATCATAGCCATATTCATCTCCTCCAACCTGCCATTAAATTAGACAATATGGTTCAAATCTGTACCACAGGGTGAAAGCAGCAAAGGCTAGCACACTGGTTTCATGCTGGTGGGTAGGTATGGCCATGTAAGTAGGCAGTAGATAGATGTTTCAAAATGAATGAAACCTCCTAACACAGACTTAAAACATACTGAATACCTGGCAAATAGTTAAAGAGAAAGGTAACATCTATCTGCTACTTAAAATAATGGGAGGTGGTGTAACACATGATTTCCTTTCCGTTTCAAACAAGGAAATGGCAATGATCAGTCTAGGACAGCAAATTTGTTTCCAAGGCATGGAACAGTTTAACCACAGATTGTACATGAAACTACATTTCTGCAGGAAGATAAAGTGAGAGGGATGCATTTCAGGTGGGATAAGAGCATTCAGCAGGTGGATAAATTAGCCGGTGAAATGGGAAGAAGTTGGAAAACGCAATGTGGAGGATTCCATGAGTAAGTCAGTTGGCAGTCACAGCAGATGCAGTGTGTCAATATCTAAGTGTAGAAATGAAGGCCACTGTCAGACTAATAAATTTAGCATGGAAGACACACTAGAAATCTTTTGGCAGGCTTCTTATATTAACTTACCTTTGCCTTAGTAAGCCTCTGTTATTACCAGTTATCTACAACATGTTGTACAAACCTCAGATATATGATCCAAAATACAGCACATTTTAAAACACAAATAATATTCTTCCTAGGAAAATAATATAGACCATTTTAGAGAGATAAGACTAACATAAACTCTACGGTAGATAGAATGGCTAACACAATAATGCAGAATCCTATAGGAATTCAGAGAAGTAAAGAAACTGCCTCTGATTGGAAGAATCAGTCAGGAGATGTTGGTGACATTTAGACCAGGAAGGATAAAAGTAGGAGAGAAACAAAATGGATTTGGAATAAGGAGGGATGGGAAGTGAATAGCAGTGAAAATATTACTATAATAAGCCAGAAAAAATAATGATGGTTGAAGGACCTGGAATTCGATCCTGTTTAGAAGAAGACTGTGATGCATGACACCACACCCAGATACAGCCTACAACTGTTTGTTAATCAGTCCATCTCTAGAACGACAATTCTCCAGGGATAAAGGGGTTTGCTTAAACACACACACACACACACACACACACATTTTTAAAAATAACCTCTGGCATCACTTTATAAACATGCCTGTGTTTATGAAAGATTCCTTTCAATTCAATTAATTAGTATGATCTATCCAAGATTTTACTTGCAAGTTATAAAGTATTCCCATCATCACATTGGTAATTATATCTCCAGGATAATATAAATAAAAATGTCTAGTTACTCAAACCCACTCTATAAATCGTATCAGATAGATGACACTTAGAAGTTCTGCTGGGGGGAGGGGCTCTCCTTCCATGCACTGTGTTCCTTTTCTATATTGAAATGTTTATGTCTTTTTCCACTTTCTTGATTTTTTTTTTTAATCTGTTATGATTTGGGAGTTGCCGTCAAGGAGTTTGTGGACTGGTAACTGAGATAGGGTGAAATAACAGGAAGGAATGTTCTCTCAGTGGCTCTAGGCTTCTTGTTTGCTACTTGTTTCTTACTTCAAAATCAACCTCAACCGAGGAAGGGTGCTTGCTAAAATCTAAGAAATCACATTACTACTAGTTGTGTTTCTTGTATGAAAACAAAAGAATAGAGAGATCAGGAGACCGGATGTATGTAAAAGGTGAGAATATGTGTTGAGAGGCTTCAGTTCTCATCTTTAACAGATAGGTTTTCAAAGTAAAAATTACTATTGTTTTATATAAATTGTGACTACCTAAAAATAAAATGTACCTTTAAATAGTAATCTTTACCTACAAATCCTCATCACAGGGAAACACCAATGTTCAAACCAGGGGAACACTTCGCATTTCCATTAAACCTGGTATGAGGTAATGGTTTAATTAAAATGCATGCATTCTGAGAACTCTCAAACAAAAGTTAGTGCTGATTTGTGCAAGAGGCATATTAGGAGACATATTTATTGAGTGACATTTACCCATTTACAGGGAAATAACAACTAGACTTATCATCGCCAACCCTACAACTGGCCCCCTGGAGCACCATTTAAATAGTTTCTGCAAAAGCTCCCTGGAAGACAGCCCGATAAGGAAGGTCAGAATCTGACGTTCCTTAGGAAAAGCCTAACGAACACGTACAGAAAATTGCACTCTTCATATTAGCTGGTGTACAGGCCACACAGTCCGACACAACCGAATGACAACTGTTTTGTAAAACATGAGAAACAGCTTAGCAGAGTTTGGCAGAGAATGTTCTTGAGCAAAATGAAAAATATTTTCATACCAAAAATCCCTCTAAACTACCACATGTAGTCATACATCTGTCAAGATTGAATTCAGCATGAACAATTTGCAAGAATAAAATCATAACAAATTCTAAGTCTTCTGGTCGTCCTTGAAAGGAGCTTTATGTCATTTTTGAATGGGAGCAAATGCAGGCAGTCATTGGTCTACAGGTAAGCAAGCAAATGTCAACCAAGCATTTGTGAGCGTTCTTTAAAAGTCTTCCTCTTCCTTTTGTATATGTAAGCACGCACTTACCCTCTGTATGAGGTTGTGCATATCATTCACAAGGGACTGTTGTTCTTGAGAGTAATGTGACGTACAGATACAAGGTGTATGTAAATGGATGATGGTTTCAATGTATTTTTACTGCTACAAGCTACAATATACTAGGGGAAAGAATCCCATAAAAGCAGATATCAGATGTTTCTGCATTCATGGGTAGTTGCTTTAAAATTTTTTCTTCTATTATTTGAATTTTCAGTATATTTTTGGTCACATCTACACCCACTACATCTGATCAGCTGCTTCCATGATCTCTAACCCATCGTTGCCTCAGCCTCATGCCTTACTATGATTAACCTTATTAGTCCAGTTCAAATGAATATACACACAGGTGTAGGATGATTTTTTAGAGTAAGTTGTCTTTTTACATTAATTTTTCTCACACCATTGTCCTGTCTTGCCCCTCTTCTTATCCTGCTGAAACCCTTTCCAACTTCTTTTCAACAAGTGTCCTTCCTACTTTATGTGCGGACAGGGCTGTGTGCACGGGCATGGGAAGATGTTATTTACTGAAGCATAGGTGACTTGTCCTAGGCTATACACTGAAGATACGTGACCTCTTCCCTTGGCTACCAGTAATTTCCAGTAGTCTTTCTTATTTTTGGTTTATGCTTCCTAAAGTTAATACTTTGGGCAGACACCAAAGACAGCCAATGAACTGTACTATATTTGTAGTTAGCAAGCATTCAACTCCATGACTTACTTTAGTTTGATTCTACTTTTGATATTGTGATTCACATATCTGCTGACAAAAATTAAACAACAACAACAAAATCAAAACTCTCAGCTCTCCTTAAATCAAAAGTCAAATTTAGTCTCTTTGTACAGCCCAGACCTTCTACTGTCACATCCCTTCCCCATTCGACTAGAACTTTGACGTCCAAGCTGCAGCATTTACAACACAAGGCATGTGGTCTAGTGCCAAACAGGAAGTTGCATTGTGAATACCCTGTATAGGCAGTGGAAGATGTTTTTATCGTTTTGATGAAGTCCTATGAAGCAAGTTCTATCTGAAAGCTCAGGAACAAAACTTCTGTTGGCAGATAACACTGCCTCAAAAATTGTCACTACTCTGATACTGACCCCGGGAGAGGACTGTGATACAATATGAGAGCCCTATCATGCTCACATTGTGAGATTAAAGTGGAGACTGAAAGTGTATAAAAGACAAGAAGGAGGGGCTGGGAGAAGGCTCAGAGGTTAAGAGCACTGGCTGCTCTTCCAGAGGTCCTGAGTTCAATGGCTCACAACCACCTATAGTGGGATCTGAAGCCCTCTTCTGACCTGCAGGTGTACATGCAGAGCCCTCATACATAAAATATAAATAAAGAACCTTTTAAAAACAGACAAGAAAGAAGTCTTGGGAAGCATGATTAAACATAGTGTTTTTAAAGTGAAGGGGGAAAAATGAACGTACTGAAGAAGAGGTAGTGAGATAGAGAAATGAAACTTCTAACCACACACAGAAACCAAGGACCTCAAGATATGACTTGGCAAATTCAAACACTACATAGTACAAAGTGAAACAAGATTTCAAAATTTTGAAAAGAATCCCACATATTGGAAATTAGCAATGTTCTTTCCCATAAGATGGCTATAATTAACCAATAAAGACAATTGCAACATTTGAAAATCAACCACCAATATTAAAGCATTTAGCTATTCACAACCCTGAAAAAAATGTTATTTCAAAATGGTCATTTATTTATTTATTTATAGAGAAAAAAAACAATCCTGAGTGCCACATCTATGATGGTCTTATTACAGATGATATAAGAACTACTAATTTTAGCCACTGTGCAGCAGCAGTAGCTGAAGAGAGTGACGTGCCTGTCCTCAGTTGGACAGGTACTTACGGTCGTTGCAGAGTGGCCCACTGAAGGAAGTCATGCTGCAGTCACAGCTGAAGCCGTCCCATTGCTGCAAGCAGACTCCTTGATTTGAACATGAGTCCTCTTGGCAGGTTGTGCTGGGCCCTGCAAAACATGCCAAAAGAAACTTGGGTTCTTTTCAAAAATCCAGAATGTTCTTTACTTGAGCTAGATCACATATAGTAGTTGCCAACACCTTAAATTACAAGTCCAAGCTAGCTTTAAAAGTTCACGCACCTGAGCTAGAAACTGAGACATTTAACCTGAAGGCCTTCTTAAGCTTCAAGTACAAGACAAATACATCATAATTATACCTAAGTCAACAAATAGTAAAAGGAAGTACTGAGCTTCTGAGATGGTCAAGGTGGTAGCAGGTAATCTCATTCCATCAATAATTATTGTCTGTCACCAGTAGGATATTAGAAAATGAATGGATCTCCTTAACATCGTAGCAATGAATAGAGATGCCATGACAAATGGATATTGTAAAATCATGAAATTGAGATAAAGATTGGCAAAAAAATAATCAAGCAGACTTATGGAAAAGTGCCCTATGAGATCCAGCTGTTTCCACGCGTACAATCTAAGGTCAAAATTATTCAGTGCTCTGGGTAGGTATGTTGGCAAGTATCAGTTCACATGCGCTGACAATAGCATGCAGTTAACATAAAATGAAAACAATGTAACGGCATGCCCCTGCTGAACACACAGGAAAGGAAGGCTACTCTTTCTATAGAATCACCACTACAACACTGAGTAACAAAGAACGGAAAAATGTGATCGCAGCACTAAAGGCAGTGACTGTACGAACATGGCCAAGACTGAAAGCCTTATACAAACTACACTACAAAACGAGGTTTCTTCCACAACATCCAAAACAACGTCCAGAGGAAAGGGAGGAATTAAATCTGAATCCAAATAACAGTTACTGAAAATGTAAAAATAAAAACAAACAAACAAAAAACTGTTATTTTAGGGTCTCCACTGTGTAGGGTGGGTTTCAGTCTTGTTTTATACACACAGGGCTATCTACCTTGCAAGTCAGCTTTCATCAATGCAACTTTGTCAGCAAAATTAAAAAAAAAAGCAAAATATATTAAATGTTAGTAAGCAATATGGAAATGGGGCAAACAGAATGTTCAGATTCAAAAAAGCATGCTGCTATAAAGAGAAAAAATGCTATGTATAGCAAACAAATTAATATCAACAGCCATAAATCTTAAGAGAAGCCAAAAAATGAGAAAGCAGTATAATGTTTATATATTTACACTATCTGTGTGTATATACATATAATGGTTTGTCTAGCCAATAACACAATGAGGGAAACATAAAGAGCTCTTGTACTTCCTCTTCTTCTGTATTGATAGGATGGGTTCCTTCAGCACCTCACTTACTGAAACATGCAGAGCGTTGGTTCATGTAAAGACTATGGTACACATCAGAGACTGTGGTCCCTACAGAGAAAATGCCTCTCTGTGTGCTTCTCACTCTCAGTTCATGAAGCCTTTCACTTACAAATACGACTTGAGACTCTGTATTATCTGCCCTTAGCTCCGCTTTGCTGTGATGACAGGGCACTGATGGAGGAGGATCATCTGTCTATGTGTTACATTCATTGGTTAATAAAGAAATTGCCTTGGCCCATAGATAGGACAGAAAATTAGGTAGGCAGAGTAAACATAACAGGATGCTTGGTAGAAGGCAGTGAGGCAGACACGATGAAGCTCCAACCCAAGATGGACGTAGGCTAGAATCTCCCCTGTAAGCCATCACCTCGTGGTGCTACACACATTAATAGAAATGGGTTAATCAAGATATGAGAATTAGCCAATAAGAGGCTGAAAGTAATGGGCCAAGCAGTGTTGAAATGAATACAATTTGTGTGTTGTTATTTTGGTGTAAAGCTAACCATGAGGGAGCTGGGCGGGAAGAAAAGCAAGCCTGCTCGCCTTTTCACTACAGGGCACCAAGCAGTATGCGCCATTTGAAGTAGTTTAAGGAAGTCATAAAGATGTAGAAACAACTTGCAATATAATTCTCCTTAGAGGACATGCCTCTACATGATCTCAGGATGTTATATTCACTCTCACTCTTAAAAATCTGGGTGTATATGATTTATAAATTCCAAAGTGTTCTTCGTGTTGCCTATACGTTCATAACTGTTCTTAGTTCTAATAAACTGCCATGTGAATAGTTTTTACATAAAACCCCAGGAAAAAGAATTTACAAAACAGTAGAAGGGAACACAATAAGCACAATTCATTTAAAAGCTATAGGCAATAATTAGGGATCATTTCTGGCAATAATAATTACATGTTTTCTACAAAATGTGAAAATAGTCTCCAATGCCATTTGATGCTAGTGATGGCCATTAAGATCATTGCTTCAATGAATTAATATATTTTTTTTTCTGTAATTATAAGCCATGGTCTCATGAAACAAAGTTTATCATGTAAATATATTTATGTGATAACTTTCCCAGTAAAGGAATTATTCACAGAAATTATTAAAGTAAGCCTAATTTACATGCATTTTTACAAATGCAGGATGTATAAAATAAATTAATTATGCAATAATTATTACTAATATCAAATAATGATTAAAACACTAATAGTATTATAAATAATGTTTGAAATAATAATAATCTACCAGGAGAACTTAGCAGATGTATTTTTTTCAACTTAAGCATGAATTACTAATTTCTTCAGCATTGTGTTCCAAATATTTGGGTCTACTGATCAGTAGCTCACTGTGTCAGAGATTAAAAACAGTGTCAATTTAGAGAAATAAACAACTTGTGAAACAATCTTCATTGACATTTTCTTCCATAGAGGAGAATCAGGTATAGAGAAATTCTGTGGTGTTTAGAGGTTGTTTTATCGAAGAATTATTTATTTTTTACTGGCCCAAAGGCAGAAGTAAGATCAAGAACTGAGGTACACCAATGCTCCTACTCCAACACAAATCATTAGTTACAGAACCACTCAGCCCGCTAAATTCTAAGTGTACTAACAATGGATCTGGCTAAGCTGTAGAGAACTGCTTTTTTTATTTTTCTAATTTCCCATTATTTACACACACACACACACACACACACACACACACACACACATATATATATATATATATATATATATATATATATATATATCTTGGGCATTACATGTGAATGTTTCCTTGTGCTTGAGCAGAGAAGTTTTTGGAAGTACTCACCTCCTAGAACAATGCTTAAGCATGGATAGATATTTGCATGAATCAAATTCTTGGTTTGTTTTCCCCCTAGTTATATAATATTTCTTATTATTTTACTTTATCACTGCCTGGAATTGGAAAAAAGCCAAATGACCTTTCTACTAAGTGATACATCTGAAAAGGGAAAAAAAATGGAAGTCAGTCCACAATTTATGTAGACCTAAAGGACAATAGAGGAAAAGTTAGTTTGGAACCTGCCCTTCCAAGTCAAAGAAACTATATAGTTTGCTACTTCTGTCATCCACTTTCCTAACCTTACAAAAGGCTGTTTTATTTATCTCAGTTTGTTGTTTTATTTAGCTAGGTGTACTCATCAGTGTTCATAGTGTTTTGAGCATTAAATGAGATGGTTCACATAAACTTACAACCACCATTGCTTAATCAGTGACAGCCATTATGATCAGACAACAAAGCACTGCTGCAACTCCCAGAGGATACAGGCCTGCAGGGGCAGCATTACAATGTCACTGAATTTTGTTGGGAAGTTATCTAGAGTTTAATGAGGATTCTTTAGATGTTTGATTAGTCTCAATTTCCTGTTATATGCAGGAAAATAACACCTAAGAAATTCAAGAATAACATAAAAAAATTTCCATCACGTGAGACATGCAGCATAGGCATTACTTGGGAATTTGTTAGAACTGTCATTTCTAAGGACCCATGCCAAACCTTCTGAACCACTAGTCTTGGATATCTGCCAATTTGAGTTCCAATAATTCTACAAGTCAGTTCAATGTAGCCTGACACTTGAGAAATACCAATTTAAATACAGGGACTGAAGATGGCTTTCTTCTCTAGCTGAGAAGTGTTTATATATGAATCACCTGTTGTTTGCTGAAATGAGCTAGATAGTAAATGTAACAAGCAACTACTTCAGGAAGATCAAGAACTCTTTGCTGGTGGGAACTCGAAGTTTGGCCAGCTTTGTTAGGTAAGAATAATGGAAAACCTTTGCAAGCTCTTATTTGGAGACGGCAAAAGCACAACATTTCTATTGACACAGAAGTTAAATGAT
Source organism: Microtus oregoni (assembly GCF_018167655.1). Classification (NCBI taxonomy): domain Eukaryota; kingdom Metazoa; phylum Chordata; class Mammalia; order Rodentia; family Cricetidae; genus Microtus; species Microtus oregoni. The sequence continues at coordinate 18,101,364 of NW_024543093.1, read as the reverse complement.
TCTAATCTGAGAAGAAGTTAATTCCATGAGACAACTGTCTTTGAAGAGATAATTCAATGGGTATGTATAATTTAATTGCTAACCCTAAAGCCATGTGAATTTCATCAATTATACTTGTGACAAGTTTATCTGAGCTTATCATTAGGATAAGGCCGGTCAGAAATGGTGAAATTAAACTTAGGAATGAAATCATCATGGGACAAAATGTCAGAAAGATCGAAATGTGGTGGTAGCCCCAGAGTAAAGAAAGACAGGGAAAGAGGTGAGAACTGTCAGAGCTGAGAAATTTAAAACTTTCTATAGCCATGGACAGAACTATTCCATAAGCTGCCTCAGTGACTTCAATATCCAGAAGCCCATTTAAGGTCAGGGAAGATGATGTGGGAGGTCCTTCTGTCTATGTGTTGCTTTTATTGGTTAATGAATAAAGAAACTGCCTTGGCCTGTTGATAGAGCAGAACTTAAGTAGGCAGGGAAAACTAAACTGAATGCTGCAAGAAAGAAGGGCAGAGTCGGAGAGAAGCCATGGAGCCCCACTGGAGCTAGATGGAACTTTAGCCAGTAAGCCACAGGTACGTGGTGATACCCAGATTAATGGAGATGGGTTAATATAAAAGTAACAGTTAGCCAATAAGAAGCTAGAGCTAATGGGCCAAGCAGTGATTTAATTAATATAGTTTCTGTGTGATTATTTCAGTTCTAGGCAGCCAGGAGAAACTAGCGGCCTGTTACTACAGGAAGAAAAACCTATAATTAAGTATCCTTAACAAATTGCCTACTAGATTAGGTTGGGAAAGAAGAGTAAGAGGTACTTCTGCAATCTTTTGCTCCCATTAACCTTCCTTCTACCCTTCACTCACAAAATGTGTGGTAGTCCTTTGTGTTTGTGTCTTCTTCTCATCTGGTAGTTACTGAGCTGCCAATGTCTCTTTCAGAAAGCACCTGCCATACAACCTGTAGCAAAGCTAACTTCTGAAAAGCAGTGTCTAAAACCATGGAACATTTCCCTTAAAATATAAATAAATGACCTAGTTTCATTTATTAGACCATTTCTAAAGAACAAATGATAACTCACATTTTGTATTCTCCTACTAGAGAAAAGGTATTTGCCTAATAATTTTGTTTCCTTTACAAAATAAGCAGTATGAGAAACCACATAACAATTGGCACGTCAAAATTTTAAACAAATAAATAAATATGGTGATTAAATTAAAAATGAATTCACAAAAGCCTTCCATTAATATTCTTCCTCTCTTTTATTATTTAAACAACTTGAATGTAAGTTAAATTTTCAAAGAAATGGATATTTCAGAAATGGAAAAAATGGGATTTCAAATTAAAAATTCCATAGATTTAGGTAATGGCTAAATATAATGACATTGTTCTGACTGAGAAGAAGTTATTCATAATCTCCCAAAGCATTGGTATCACATTTTCATCTTCCTTTCTTCTTATAAAAAAATCCTTATAAATCTAAAATTTCAAGTTGGAGCAATCTATGTTGAACTTAAAGAAGAAACAGTGACGGTAACATGCCCAGAGCCATACAGTTCTTGATAATGTGACTGAATTACATTTTAGAAAAAGAACTGGCTCAAAAACTTTGAGGTGTTGAAGTGAGAAATTATCTAAAATGAAGTAGTGATAAAAACCTAGTGCTGTAGCTCTTGATCTGAGAGAAGGCAGAAAAGAATGTGAAAGAATTGAGGCAGTCCAGGAATTGCACATTAGCCCTAGTCAATATAAGAAACCCATTTTTGACAAAATAGAAAACATATTGCTTGTTATCAGATACACACAAATCAGGATGGGAATCTGAGCCCTACTATCATTTTTTTATCCGATTAAATGTAAAGCTTGAAAAATGGGCTATATTATAATTACTGGAATAAATTGTTTTCTATTTTAAGAGGCTAACTGATGCTATTATACAAACATTATAGAACTAATTAATATGCTACTTAACTGAACTATAGTCCGCTAAGAAGATAAATTACAAGGTCCATAGTTATAGGTCCTTAGTTCATAGTAGTTATAGTTGGGCCTTAGTGCATTCTTGCAAATAATCCAGAAAATTTAAGATTTATGGGATAAAATATTTTAAAACATGAATAAAGATTTCTAAGTTCCAAGTGAAAATGCTACCAGTTAGCAGATTTTGCTTATTAGTATGACTTGTTATTAGAATTGCATAGTGTAATGACAGAGATGTAATACCTTCACATCCTCTCTCAATTTGCCCGTTGCAGAAGAGAGCATCAGAGATGAGATCTGGAAGCCGACCATTTAAGTCCACAGATGCCAGGCAACCTTGAAAGCCTTCTTTGGCGTGGACCAGTTTTGGCAAGGATTTGTATGTTTCCTTAGCCACTCCTCCGATATACAAGTCACCTATGGAAAGAACAATTTAACTGTCACAAAAGGATCGTAGCATCAATTTTGAATACTCAGCATGATGAGAAAACAAAAGAGATGACGTTTATTTTAGATTAAATCAATGAAGCAACTCTATGACCTGCTATTTTCTTAAAAGTACAAATTAATGCAACATTTGAACAATATGTTAGCACCTGAAATTTTTCTAGATGCTGCTATCAAAAACAGTCTATGGATTCACTAAGGTGCCATCAGATAAAAAGAGCATAGCCAAGGGAAGAAGTAATCACTTACAGAAATTCAGTCTAATTATTTAGTAACTCTATAGGGCAGTTTCTCAAATTATTAGTAAGCCCATTTTCCAAAATGAGAAGAGTAAAACCTTTTCTTGCATTGCTCTAGGAACAAAAGATGTGACGTGTAGGGAAACCCTGCCAGAGTGAGAGTGTGTAACAGACAAAAAAACAAAAACCAACCAACCAACCAAACAAACAAAAAAACAACAACAAAAAACTGGGGCATTACTATCAAATAAACCTTATCCACAGGGCTCTGGTCTTTTAGTGAACAAGAAGCTGTAGGGCTGAACTGATTAGAGTCACATTCTACACTATCTTTGTTTGCTTGCTGTTTGTTTTCTTATTTTTGAAATTAAAATGTAATTTCATAAATACTCTCTTATGTATCCCACTGTTCCCTCTTGACATCATGGCCTCTTTTTTTTTCAGTTGCTACTGTTACACACACACACACACACACACACACACACACACACACACACAGAGTCCTGAAAACATAACTACAACTTGCTCATTCCTGCAGTCTTACATGCTATGTACATGATCTCAGACCTGAACAGTAAGTACTAGCTAAGTCAGGCGACTCATCCCTGGGCCAGTCTATTTCTCCTGCTCAGCATACTTGTCTTTCCTATGGTGCGTCCCGGGAGATTTCTGCTTTCCATTTAGGCATTTCTATTAGTGCTATAGTTATTCAGGTCTTACTTAGGCAGCCATATCATTGAGGTATCATGGGATTAGCTTCCCAGTTGTTTTTTAGGAGACACAATCTCAAAGCACCTTCCCTGGTTCTCTGGCTCTCCTGCCCCCTCTTTCTCAGTGTTGTTCGAGCATTAGGTAGAAGAATTGTGCTAGAACTATATTATTTGGGGCTCAGCATCCCGCAATCATTAGTGCTCTGTATTTTGACCAGTTGGAGTTTTCTGTCTGATCCTCTTTTCTTGAGTATCTTCTTCACTGACTCAAGCCTTTTATAGTCTGACTTATGTAATTCTTTTTTTTTTTATTTTTTTAGTTGGTGAAAAAAATTTCCACCTCCTCCCCATTTCCCATTTCCCATTTCCCTTGCCCCCCACTCCCCTCCCCCTCCCCTCACTCCTCTCCCCCTCCCCCACTCTATTCCCCCTCCCTCTGGAGACTGAAGAGCAGTCCAGATTCCTTGCCCTGCGGGAAGTCCAAGGTCCTCCCACTTCTATCCATATCCAGGAAGGCTAGGCTCCCATAATTGGTTTCTAGCCATAAATAAAGGGCATTGAGCCTATAATTTGTGATTCTAAAGAAGCTAAATAAGAAGGTGAACCCAAAGAAAAACATATAGTCATCCATCTGGATATGGGAAGTAGACAAGATTGCCGGGCAAAAACTGGGAACTTGAGGGTGAGGTGGGATGGGGGTAAGGGGAAATGGGGTGAGAAACATGAGAAGGGGAGGATGGGGGGAGCTTGGGGAAATGGAATGGTTGGGATAAAGGAAGGGTGGATATGGGAGTAGAGAAGTTTATGTAATCCTTCACACATTCTCTACTAGGTTACAAACAACACCACTTTTAGCTCTGTGCTGCTTTGTGATTCTCAAAGAAGTTATTAATTTGTTTTCCTTCAGTTTCAAATGAAACAAATTGCTTAGTTTTGCTGTCTACAACCTCAGCTTAGGTTTTGTAGATTTTATAAACACTATTGGAATCCCTGTTTTCTTCTGTCTGTAGACTATTCACAGTGACTGGATGGCATCCAGTAGATGTAATTAATGAATTCAATACATAGCAAAAGGAGGTGACCTCAGAATTCTGTAATTGTGACTTCAGACAATAAACTCTACTGACATCCATGTCAATTACTTCTCTCACTTATCTCCCCATAAAATCTCTCTCACTTTAACCATTCTAACTTCGTGTCACTCAGAATAGTTTTACCAGTATAAAAGAAAATGTCTGAATTCCTAATACTAATCTGATCTGCTCTGTTGTCTATGTGAGATTGAGAGCAAGAACTGATGTCCACAGCATTTGTTGAACTGTGAGCAGTGAAGTCCTTGGCCTTCAAGCCAGATCATTCATGTCCTCTACCACTGTTCATGGAACAGTAATAAACTAATCTATTAGATTGTAAACAGAGGAAAACTAAGCCCTAAAGCCCCAAATCTGACACTACTGGACTGTGTTGGTGAAAATATTGAAAATAAAATTATGTAGCTTTATCAATATCATGCAGCCCCAAGAATTGAGAAATCATTTCCCAAGGTTCAGTTAAAGAGTAGAAGGAATGAGAATATGAACAAAGAGGTCATGACAATGAAGGGTTTGCCCACTGAAACAGTTTACCTGAGCTAATGGGAGCTCACCAACTCCAGTCAGACTGGGAAGGAACAAACTAGTCCCTCTGAAAATGGTTGACAGTTGCATGGCTGGGGCAGACTGAGGGGCCACTGGCAATGGCATCAGGATTTATCCTTACTGCATGTACTGGCTTTTTGGAATCCTATTCTCTTTGGATGTATACCTTGCTCAGCCTAGATATAGTAGGGAGGGCCTTGGACCTTCCACAAATCAATGCGCCATACTCTCTCTGAGGATTAGATGGGGGTGGGGTGGAAGGGTGTTTGGAGGTAATGAGAGAAAGGGAGGGAGAGGAATTTGGATTGGTATTCTTTTATAAAAATTTAATAAATTAAAAAAAATTGATAAATTTTGCCCCTTGCTCTACCTAATAAAACTTTTCCCATTGCAACAGTGTGCACCAATGTCTTATAATTTGTGCAGAAAGTACTGGTTGTATTTCTCCCCCATCTTTTAAATAGCATTTGATAAATCACCGACATTGTTGTTTAAGGATAGATTGGTGTTTATCATAGGATACTATTTTTGTAACATTATTTGATTATTTTCCTCCATATTTCCATTATCTCCTTTGTCTTTCCACTCATTTAAATTTAAAATCATTGTGTTTTAGTTGCCTCAGAAAGGACATGAGTCATAAATCAAAGATATAAAATTAGCTTTCTGCATTTGAGTTTTCAAAACCTAGATTCTTCTAGGAATGTGAGGAATATATATATATATATATATATATATATATATATATATACACACACACACACACTTACATAAGGCAAGTAAAACTTTCTTATACTGCAACTGGGCAATAGGAGTTATAGAAACATAATCCCATAAGCACAGCTATTGCTGACTGTCAAAAGGAAAGCACAGCTCTCTTATTTAAGAGCTGATCCTGCTTGGGTATCAACACTGCAGGTAGATTTACAAGAGTAATGGAGATTGCCATGTTTCCTCAGGAGAACCCAGAGACAACAGTAAGATCCTTGTGGATGGATACTTTCATGATAGAATTAGCTTTCTGAAAGTATATACTGCTTCATGGAACTTTCCATTCTCTGCCTTGTTGTGGGAGCAATGGCACAATTTCCAATGACCTAGAAATAGCAGACCAAGTCTGACCTGGGTAGGTCCCATCAAAAGACATGATGCCTGGATAAAGGTTCAGTAGGTGCCTGCATGGAAACCATACACTATTTGAAAGTGACTCACAGGCTTCTGCTTTATCTCTCTACTTTCCAAAAGATAGGTACAGTGATAGCCAACTCTGTAATTTAGACATGACTTCAGGGAGATAACGAAACAATAATTCCTCAAATTTTCAGTTTCATTAACTCAAAGAATTACAGCTCAAAATAGGAATCAAGGTAGATTGGAAAAATCTTAGAAAAGTTGCTTGCTTGAACAGTCAAGTGTATGGGCTGAGATTTATACTCCAATGGGTCTAATGTCAATCAAAGATGTGCTCCCTACACTTATTTCCTGAACTAAATTCTTTGGGGGTGCTTCAATTCTTTCTTAGGACTAAAGACATAGTATTAGATAACAGGGCAGGACTGAATAAAATTCTTATTACTACCATTAAGTGGTTTAGATATAGAACTTAAGATGAAAATTTATACAAGCTATGCTGGACATTTGATAGCCACACTTCTTTCAGATTCCAACTTCCTGGAGGCTATTCAGTGTTTGTTTTAAAATCTATTGTATTACCTGAGCATTGTGGACAACCAGTAAATATAATTAGACACCCAATAGGTGGAGATCACTTAGGAAAATAAAAAGGCAAGAGGGGGAAAAATGGTAAGGCGTGGCAGAGATTTTAAAGAGAGCATACTTTCTTCTCCTTTCTACTTCCTATCACAAGCCCTGTTTCCTAATTAGTAAGCTTATTTGCCTGACGTCTTTTAATAGCTTGTGGAAGAGAAGTCAAGACTCCTCCCTCCCCCGCCCCCTCCATGTCCCTAAAGAACAGAAAATGTTACATCAAACAATGAGGGATCTGATAAGAACCTCAAGCTTCCTGAGGTGGATGGGTCTGTGTTTATAACCCTAGGGCTCATTTTCACTTTCATTACTGAAGCTGCACTTAGCTCCCCACAGCCCATCCTCCCTTGACTTAGTGCTTCTTTATAAACTTCATATACTAAAGAGTGGTCTTAAAGTCCCCTAATAGGGTTTCCCTATGAAGATAACAAAGGAAATGCTTAAGTGGACTCAGGCTTGTGTACCATTACCACCTCATCAAAGATGTATCATATCCTTTTGGTCCTTGGTGAGATGGAAGGGAAATGACCCATTAGCACTAATGAGTCTTTGCAGGTAAATGTCCTGTGCATAAGTAGGAGGATCTGCTTTTTAATGACCCTATGTGTGAATATGCCTGGATGGACATCCATTAAAAGCCAAGTTTCCTATATAGTTGAATCTCACCGGTTGCCTTTCTCCTATTCCATTAGAATGACTGGATGTGTTTACTCCTGTCCTTCAAGTGAGCCACATGGAGGAAAAGGTAGAGTTGGAATATTTTTAGCAAATATTGTGGCAAACATGTATCATGTAGTCAAGTTAAAAAAATGAGAGGTAGGGTAAAATTCTTAAATTTCAATACTATCCTATATATGTATATATATATATCCTACTATATATATTATGTAATATATATATATATTATCATCAGTACTATAATATCAAGAACCATAAACACAGAAACACTTAAGCAGCTCTCAACGATACCCTCTCATGATAGCCAGAGATAAGCAACTATTCCCCAGCAACTGCACAGGCTTGAGTAAGGAGTCATGGGCAAGCTTTGTGCTTATTTCTGACTAGATGCTCCAACCCTGTCACTCATTGATGTCCATAGTATAAGCTCCTTAAATTCCCTTACATCTTTGATAGCAAGTTTGTTCCTCTGTCGAGTGGAATTAATAATGCCTACCTTAGAAGACCATGGGGGTAACAGAGAACACCTCAGTGTATTTAGTACATATCATGTACTCTGCACCTGATTGACTATAGGGCTGATTAGGTTTAGGTAAGGTGATTTGGAATGTCCTTCTGTATATGTGTTGCTTCTACTGGTTAATGAATAAAGCCATTTGAGCTGATGGCTGAGTAGAGTAAACCCAGGCAGGAAATCAGAATGGAGAAAGAGAGAGAGAGAGTAAGTGGGATCAAAGAGATGCCATGTAGCTACCGAAGGAGAAGGATCCAGAACCTTTCTAGTAAGGCAAGGCTTCATGGCAGTACATAGATTAATAGAAATGTGTTAATTTCAAGATGTAAGAGCTAGCTACCTAGGAATACATGAGAGTTATTGGTCAGCAGTGTTGTAATAAATACAGTTTCTGTGTGATTTTTCTCGTCTGGGTGGTCAGGAAGCAGGCTCTCTACAAAATGGCATCAATGTGGGCCAATGACATTCACATAAAACCTGAGAGAGCTTCAGAAGGAATTTTAGACACAAAAGAACAGAGTTAAGCATGGCTTTTTGGTGGTAGCATTTTTTTTTTTCAGATAGACTATGTTTGCTAGCTGCAAGCATCAGCATGGCTCCTTTTAAGTAAAGGCTTCTTGACTCAGCATTAGCAGAAAAAAAACAAAACAAAACAAAACAAAAAAAAAAACAAAAACAACCTACATGGGTTCTTTAAAAGTCAGCTTCCTGTTTCATGCTGGTATCATGGAATGGCTCTGGCTTTTTGGGGAGGTCCTACACTGAAATGGGTTCTGTGGGCAGCATGTTGCAAACTGTTTAAAGTTGCCATAGAGCTGCTGAAGCTGGGGTGATGTGTATGGATCACAGAGGCCATAAACAGGCCTCCACCATGTTGGACTGCTCAGAGCAAACAGGCAGAGCCATAAAGTTGATCCTAGTCATGCCTTCTTAAAATAAAAACAAAAAAGAATTCCTGGTCAGAAAATGATTATAGATACACACACAATAAAGAAAAATTCAGACAAAAATAAACTTCTGAACAAGTCACAGTGTGTTTAAAAATGTATATAGGCTTTGGAGAGAGAAGAAAAAGAGTATAGACAGTTATAAAAAGAAATAAATAGTTAAAAAAACAATGTCTTTAAAGAGACAATAAGAGTAATACTGAACAATACACAGTCATAGATTAAAGGAGCAAAGAAAAATAAGCTACATAAAGATGAAATATACACAGAGAGTCTGGATTACGTATATTACTGTGTTTTCTTGAATTTTTTGACTGCAGAGAGATATTTAATTCTGGGGGCTGCTAAACTAAACCAACATAAAGGTATCTTCCCTTCAAAACCTTTGGGTCTAAGGATATGCTGCTCTAGAAAAGAGATTAAGATTTGTTTCCACAGATGATGGGAACCTGTGGATTCTTTCCAGGATAATGTGGTTTGATGGAACAAGACACCCCAAAAGGTTTCCATGAATCTTAAAAATACTTCTCCCAACAAACAGCAGGAAGCAGGTTGAAAAAAACTATACCCAAATTCCCAAAATAATTGTTTGTAAATGTTTGCTTTCATTTAAAGGGGGATATGCTATAGAGATGAATATTTTGCATTGATATGGACTTTGTTCTATTGAGAGAAATTTAAGGTCAGTTTGTTACACTGGGCTTATGTATTTTTGCTCTTGTTTAAGGTATTATGTTTATACAACCAATTTAAAAATGTAATGTATAATTAGGAAATATAGATTATAGATAGTAATTTATGATAGTCAAACTTGTAGTCAGGTTAGTTAGGCTTTCTAGATGTACAGAGATATATTTCAAATGGATAGGTATTCTTCAACCCTTTCAAAGACCTACAGAATATGGCATTTAAAATGTTGTAAGAAACTAGAACCTTTCTTGACAATGAGACACATCTGCTCCTGTCAGTACCAATCTACTTCAAGAGAATGATGGGCATTGAAGAGGTTCTTTATGAAGTTTGCTAGCTATCTGGGTAAGAAACTGCTCTTGCCTGGACTGCATTGGTATGCTGCATGAACTGGACATGCAGGACCCATAGAAAAGTGACTGCTGAACTTGCCTTAAGAAGGTGAGGTGGCCATTCAGGATTTCTGCCTCATGGGAAAAAAAAAAGCTGACATACATTCTGCAGGACACAGAAGAAATAAACTGACAAACTTTGTCAGTATAAAGCAATACAGATCTTCAAATTTCCTGCTTCATGGGAAAGTCTGTCACATACTATGGGTCTGTATGTTCAGGATGGATGCTCCAATGTTACAGAAGAACTTTGTGTGACTGCCCAGGTAATTTGATGTCTCTGTCAATTCTAGAGTTTTGGAAGTTGCTTGATTAATATTGTATCCTTCTGGGGTCTTTGATGTTGTTGAAGCCTAGATAATTGTAATTATAGTTTTACTTAGTTAAGATAAAAGATAAATTAGATATAAAACTTTAGACTCACAAAGAAATAGACTAAATATTATAGCTATAATTATTGCTTGATAACTATTATATATATAATTTTACTATGTTAAGGTTAAAACCTTCCCTTTTAATTAGACAGAAAAGAAGAGATGATGTGGGATGTCTTTCTCTATATGTGTGTTGTTTTTAATGATTGATGAATGAAGCTGTTTGGGCCAATGACTTAGCAGAGTAAAACCAGATTAGAAAGCAGAACATATATATATATATGCTCTCTCTCATACATGAGAGAGAGAGAGAGAGAGGGAGAGAGAGAGAGAGAGAGAGAGAGAGAGAGAGAGAGAGAGAGCGAAGGCAGGGTCAAAGAGATGCCATGTAGCTGCTGAAGAAGAAAGATCCAGAACCCTTCTGGTAAGCCACAGCCTCATGTCAATACACAGATTACTAGAAATGGATAAATTCAACATGTAAGGGCTAGCTTGGAATACACTAGTGTCATTGGCCCAAAATGTTTTATTCATCAACGAATAAAAGCAACAGAGGGACATCCCACATCATTAAAGTAGAAGGCACGTTCCTCATTATATGCTGATTGCCCTGGGAATTCAGAAGGAATCCAAAACCTGATAAAAAATAATAATGAATTTTGCTTGATAAATATCTTCTAATTTAGACACATCAACAGATGGAAAACAAGTAAACACAAAATGAAGGCCAAGAGTCAATTTTATGTTCAGACTAAATGCTTTTTAGGAAATGAGAGAAATAAAAAGATTTTTGTGAACTTTGTATTTCAAACCCTGATGGAAGAGCTGAGATCAGAAGGAATAAGAAATATTACTTTACAAGGACATAAATATAGATGCAAGGCCTTGGGTGCAGCAAGTTTCACTCTTGAGACAAAGTGACCATGGTGTGTGTGTGTGTGTGTGTGTGTGTGTGTGTGTGTGTGTGTGAGAGAGAGAGAGAGAGAGAGAGAGAGAGAGAACAAAAAACAGGTATGAAGGTAGGGATGGAAAAAAGAATATTCAACTATGACTAAATATTCAACTATTTACTAAATGATATCAATAATGTTATATATTAAAGGTCAAAGGAAGATGTCTGAGTGGAAAAACAATAGGATATGATGGATCTTCTGACTATTGGCTGAAAAATATTTCAAACAATATGTGGGAGAATGGAGAGGCCGGACAGTCTAGTGGAATTGGCATATGATGTGGGGAGAGATGGACTTGTATTTGATATTACAATGTGGTATTTGAACACAAGTGTATTCTAAGGGGTCCAGGGATATAAAATAGGCTCAGAGACTAGGAGTTAAAGTTGGAATCATTTGGGGATCTCCAACCCAAGAAAAGAAATTGTGGAAGTGGTTTTCTTTCTCTATGAAAACCGGGAGCAGAAGGCAATTAGATCAGTGTCCCAGTTTGGCCTCACAGTAGCAGAATGTAAGTGTCAAGTTGTAATTAGTGTTTTGACTCAGCTTTTCTGTTTATTCATATGTACTTTGCTCTACCTCTTGAGTAGTCTCACTTTTATTTTAACTCAAAAAAACATGCACTAAATGGCACATGCTTTATCTATGAAGATGTGAATAACTACGACTTGAAAAAGACAGGCTTCCAAATTGTCCTTTGGGGGAGAATTGAACTCATCTACTCTCATTTTCCTATGGCTACATTGGAGAAAAATCTAATTCTAGATTCAGGGTACTCTAACTTTTCCATCATTTCTTGTGATTCATTGATAAAAGTGACTGCATATGCCCATACTGACTGCTTCCTGAGCCTGATCTACAAGCAGGGTGCCTGCCATTCCTCTCCTCAGGGAAAATCAACCTCTGATTTTAAACATGTCTATATCATTAATTTTAATCTTTTCTTGTCCCATCAAAAAGGAATGCTTGTAGGTCCTATATCTTCTATGTATGTCAAGAAAAGTATTTTGGGGGCAAGAAATCATATCTGAGTGTCTGAAAGGGGTATTCTGTTGGAAGAAAATCACCTGTGATATTTGAAAAATAAATGCTCATGTATTGATTTTTTAATGAAAAGAATATCAATTTAATCTTTCCTATAACTGTTTTAAAGAACATATATCAAATTATTAAAAGATAAAGCATAGGCAGCAGATATTTCTCAAATGAATCTGAGCTTTTGGAAGATACATCTGCATAAGTACAATAAGCCTCATATACCCAGAATCATCAAAGTATGCCAGACATGCAATATTTCATCCAGAAGAACAATTCAAAAAGATACTTCATTAAGAGATGTAATATCCATGTCTTTAACAGATCCCAGTGAAAAATACTTAAATCAACTTTAGAAATTCTTTGCTAAAGGGAAGTCAGATGGATAACTGTCTGGTTGAATAGATACCCTTCAACTGCCAATACCTTCATCGGCTTTGATACATGAATGGTCTAATTCTATAGCAGTCTAGAGTAGATTTCATAAGAAACACTTGTAAAATCTTATGTGTAAACTTTCCTTGAACTTAGAGGTTCCAAAACGTAATTGTGCCCCTGACCGGAAAAGTAAACACTGAAGACTTGCTTTATAAGAATTTGATTGCTAGTCTCTCTTCCACCCCGGCAAAAATTCCCAAATGATTCCTTAGTTCTATTTTGTACTTCATGCCTTCAGACTAGTGACTTAACCTTGTCAACTCCTCTGACATTGGTCCCTCCATTTTCACTCTCAATTCTAGCTCTTGCTGACGTGTGTGTTTGTGTGTGTATGTGTGTGTGTGTGTGTGTGTGTCTTTTCTCTTGCAACAATTCATTATCTGGTAACTCCACCTTCATCTATCCACCTTGTTGACCCCACGTCAACCTTCCTATGTTTTTTTTTTTAAGTTATTGTTGTTGTTAATATACCATTCTCTCTCTCTCTCTCTTTCCCTCTCTCTCTCTCTGTCCCTCTCTTCCCCCCCCCTCCCTGTGCGTGTGTGTGTGTGTGTGTGTGTGTGTGTGTGTGTGTGTGTGTAGATGTGGACTTACCAAAGCATGTAGATTTGGAAAAACAAATCTATAGAATTGTTTTTTTTTTTTCATTTTGCCTTAAGATAGGTTCTGAGGATTACATTTAGATCATCAAGCTTGCTTGGCAAGCACCTTTACCATTTGAGCTACCCTACTGGCATCCCAGAGCGTCCTGGTTTATCCAATATCTTGTTCCCTCTGCAATCTAAATTGGAAGGATCCTAATGTGAAATCTTTTGCTAAACTTTAAGCAAGTTATTCCCAACAATTTTTCCAGACAGATGACTGAGACTGTGTCATTTTGATCTTCAGTTACCTTCAGTTACCTTCATTTCTCTAATCTTGTGTTTTCTTGGCATTCCATTAAAGTTCGCAGTGCATATTACTTTCCTTATGAATGTCTTGCTTCTACCAATGGTTCATTATAAGAATTTTTCAGTTTTAAGTGTTCAACTCAAATTCCACCTTGATAATATATCCATCTATGTTTCAGCCTTAAATAAGTATGTTCTTTAAATCCTGACACAATTTTGTATCTTTTTTTCTGAAAATTGTTGTTCTTGGTGTTTTGCAGGTAGATCTCTTCTTTCTACTTAAATTATAAATATTCAAGAGATATTGGTTCTTTTAAAATCTCACTTTCACTTAGTAGGGCTCAGTCATTATTTGTTGACTCATTTAATGCTTATATAATGAATAGTTCAGATTTAATTAAAAAAAATCATTCAAATAAGAAAGCATAGCAGCAGCTGTATTGTTATACCATTTGTATGTGTCTGGCTCCCTTCCTCTGAGAATCATGGAGTAAGTTAATAAAGAGGATGTCTCTTTTACTGATCTCTTTACTGATCACAGAGATTAAGCCAGAAAGCCCATTAGGAAAATGTAGTGCAACGAACACTCTTTTCTGTTTGATAGAGTAATTTGTTAGAGGAATTCATGAGTAGTTTTAGTTAACATACACTGCATTTATTTGTAGTGAGAGATAGAGGGATGAGTTAAGAATACTGAAGCAGTTTGACGGATCAGTGTGTGATAATGAGGATACTTTGTTTTGTTCTGAAGATAAAATAACTGTGAAACTCTTGCAGGGAACTAGTTTGATCCTGTCCTGACCCTCTACATGGGCTTCCTGAATGTCCAGTCACACCCTGGGCTCTGTCATATGCAAACATAGCCTCACTCATGAAGCCTCCATATCATAGATTATGTTATGGACACTTTGCTCTTTACAGACCCATCTCTTCTGTGGTCCTGCTGTTATCATAGAGCAAAGGATACATTTACTTCCATGTAGAATACAGCCAAGGCAGTTTTGGTTGTGGATCCCCATCTCTGTTCAGTACGTTCAATAACTCCCATCAGCACTTCATGCTTGTGTCTGTGTGTCTCCCTTCATGCTGGCTTGCTTTTGAGCCAACACCCAATAATGGCTAGGAACAGAGACCTTCTCTAATCAAAATACCTTTTCTTGGCTACTCTGCTGGTTCCAGGTGTTCCGACCTGACACTTTCCTTCCATACATGACAACATATTGTTTTAGCTAAAGTACAAACAAGAGCAACAACAACAATAGCACCTATACATTTCCTAAAAAGCAGAAGAAAGCAAATTTAAACATGAGAATCTTGTCTGTGTGAACAAGACCTCCTTTCTTCTTGAGTCATTGCTCACTGGCAATGGCATTGCTATGATCAAAACTGGGAAAAAAGGGTGGGTCATACATGGTGAGAAAGGTTTGCCTAGTTTTCATTTGACTCTAGAATCATTTCCAGCATTGAAAAAATATGGGGAAGAAATCTCAGTCTTGATTATTATATTATAACAATAACTGGCATCAGTGAAATACACTAAGGTTTAAAAACACTTGTATAAGCACTGTTTTATTTGTACTGCCTAGCAAGCTACCTGTGAGGAAAGGTCATCATGAACAGATGCTAGAGACGCTGCAAAGGTCCTGTCGTGCAGGACAGTGATGCCAGAAAATAAGGGAATCACACTGAAAGTCCTGTCTTCTGAAACTGATTATTTCAGTTAATCTACCCTGGCTTATACAGTGTGCACTCCAAAGGCAAAAGGCCCATGACTACAAAGTGCAGGAAATTTTAGAAAGTTATAGCCAATTGAGAAAAGTAACTGTGGTGTTAGTGGAGCCCCAGATTCTCAGGACACAGAGATGCATCTGCAAGCTCAGAAATCTCTGAAGAAAAGCCAGTCCGTTTTCTGCCATAATTGTGACAACTTGGTATCAGACTCTTGACCAGTGGTCCACATTTTTATAATGCAAACATTTGAAGTTTAGATGCAGAGGCCACTTCTCAACTGTTGTTCACAGAGGGAGCATTAGAACCCTGCAACTCTCCCTGCCATGGATTAATACTAATATCTTCAAAATAAAGGTGGGCAATTCACCAAGGTTTGAGTTCAGACCCCAACACACAGCTTTCCTACAGTCAGATGCTGAAAGCCAATATTTTCCCTTATTTTATGGAAAGACTGGAACATGATTTCCAATATGACATTATTTTCTAGCTGGACTTTTGAGGAAAACTGTCTATAGAAGAATGTTTGTTTTTAAAGGAGGATTCTGAGCCCTGTAACATGAAGACTGATTTGTTTATGTGTTTGCCAGCAAACTGAGGAAAACCTGGTGGTATGCTGAATGGAGACTTACAGGGAACTGCTATGGAGGTGCGTGAGGTAATCCATCTTCTCTTAAATCTACTCTACGTCAGTAACACTGGCAGGTGGGCTATGACTTCAGGCAACTAAATCCATGTCAAGCCAACTTCATCTTGTGGCTTCAAAATTTAAATTTGACATTTGGCTTTTTAAGAAAAGATCAGGTGGAAAATTTTTTCAACGTTTTCTTTTGTCCCCAGCTAAATGGCAGCAAGCCTCCATACCCGTAATCAATACTCTTCACAGTGGACAATTCTGTCACAATTATGTTTTTGTTTTCCTTTCATGTGTCATGCCCACTGGAACTGCAGAAGGGTTTGCTAAACCACAAACTTTGTTAGGATTTGCATATGGATTCTCACTGAGCAGAAGAGTGACTTTGATTCTACCAGGCTCTGCAGAGCACCCAGACGCTAAGGTTAAGTTAGCAAAAGAGGCACACACTGGGTCAGCACAAGTAAGACTTCCAGCATCAGGAGGATGAGGCTCACACTTGAGACCTGCCTCCAAGGCTACTTCTTTCTTTACTATTTTACTAAAATATTCTGAATGATACGAGAAAAATAAGTAGTACTGAAAATGACTTCTGGTAATAAATGAAGACTTACATGTATAAGGTCAGTTACAGGACTTATGCAAATCTGCTATTTTCCTGAAAGGTTATGTTATTGCATATAATACTTTGTCTTTAAAATTTTTTATTTTAAGTAATTTAAGCTTCTCATTTCAAAATCAATGAAAATTTATTTGAGGTGGGTGTGTCTCCTACTGTATTAAGTTTAAAAGAACTTCTATTCCCTGTAATGATGGCCTGTTTAATACACATCAAAAAATGAGACTTAGGCTACCTTGACATACAGGATAAAAAGTTGCATTCATCACTTGTTTTCCAGAGAGTTTGAAATCATAGAGCAGTATAGAACAATGGGTAAAGCATTATACATGGTTTACAGGCATTACTAAAGAGATTCTAAAATATTATGAGAGTTACTGAGTTAAATAAAGTATTTTTTTCTTAAGCATTAGAAGATTTTTGTATATTTTTTTAACTAAAAGGAAATTTCTTTCACGGTGAAAGATAGAATATTTTCAATATAATTACCACACAATGCTGTATGTTATAGTATCTCTAAGGACTTTATGTGTTGAATATGCAATATGTATGAGAAAGGATTCACTCTCAAAGACACGGAGGTAAAAACTTTACTCTGAAGGCTGGGGGAAATGGAAGATTGGAATAGCTGAAGAGTGAGATATAGCCTGTTAAACCAGCTAAGGACTGTTTGACAAGCCAACCATAAGCTTTCTGTTT
The DNA here is from genome assembly GCF_018167655.1 of Microtus oregoni. Taxonomy (NCBI): domain Eukaryota; kingdom Metazoa; phylum Chordata; class Mammalia; order Rodentia; family Cricetidae; genus Microtus; species Microtus oregoni. The sequence continues at coordinate 18,083,999 of NW_024543093.1, read as the reverse complement.
GCTGACCTTGCTTTTTGTGAATCTGCAAATGTTAGCCTACTATGGACCATATACAACAGACATAGAACAAGTAAGAATTTTGCCATAGTACCTCAGGAAGACTAAGGTCAGAAACACAATACATGTGTTATATGTAAGACAAAGGGTGGGAAAGGATGTGAAAAGTGGGAATCAAAATAATATTTCTTATTTAATGACCAGGAGTGAAATTTTCATCATTTTCTAATGAATTGGTGGGACACATGTTTAAAATTTTTATGCGAAAGACATGTCTCAGTTTATCACATGGTATTCCTGACATTTAAAATTAATGACTTTTCACTGAGTGTGTAGAGCAGATTACCCTAGAACATATTATCTTCCTGCCACAGCCTCCAGAGCACTGATCACAGTCATGGCTCACTAATCGGGCGTATAAACCATGAGATGAGGCTCAGCCCCGAAGAAGAGGTGGTTAAGAGCAATGACTGCTCTTACAGAGGACTTGGGTTTGGTTCCCAGCACTGACACCGTGGTTCACAAACATCAGTAACTCCAGTTCCAGGGCATCTGATCCAGTCCTTTGGTCTCTGAAGACACAGGCATGCATTTGCTACCTAGATATACATGCAGGCAAAACACCGGTACAAATAAAATAAAACTGATAAAAGAATATGATATGAAGAGATCTTTCTGATACAGTGAGTGTGTGCTCGTCTCCCCATTATGAGACGCAGCCCCTTTATTTCCTGGCAATCCTGCTTTGTGTTCCATGCAGTTTGAAATGGCAGAACTGCTAGGGATTAAACTGAGAAAACATTAAATAACTAGCGAGCACCAGGAATGGATACGTTTCTAGGCATGATGAGTGAAAGTGACGGCTGGGAGTATTAGAGACAAGGGGGCAAGAAAGAAGCTAGCTGGAATGCCCCAAGACAGGTGGGTGTTGAGTCCGGTGCAGTGAACGTGGGTATCATAGGGGTTATAGCTGGACCTCACACAGAGACATCGTGGATGAGCACAGGAAAGCATCATTAAAGAATGAGCATGCCATGTCTGCTTGACCTAGAGCCTGCAGTCAGACTTGTCCTCAGCCATCAATTACACTCATACAAGTGTGGGAAGGAGCAGAAGTTTGAATATGCTGCCTTTTTCCGGATACTGTGGCCACAATCAAATCATTACTTCTGAGATTTGATTAATAACTTATATTTAATTTAAAAAGCTTTAAAATGTGTGTGTGTGGGGGGGGGGGCCCTTGTACACCACTTAGGAAAGAGAAAGAAGAAAACACATAGCTGGAGTTACAAGTAGTTATGAGGGATGAACCCTAATTGGATTCTGGGAAGCATATTTGAGTCTTCTACAAAAGCATCTCAACTGCTGAGCCATCACTATTTAAATGTTTGCAATAAGGGTGGTTCTATAAGAGAACTCAATATATTTTGTGGGTCTGTGCATACCCCAACACTGTCCAATTTGAAGAGATGGCGGCTTGATGTAAAAAAAAGTAGCATCCGGGAGGCAGAGGCAGGAGTTCGAGGTCAGCCTGATCTACAAGCGCTAGTTTCAGGACAGGCTCCAAACTACAGAGAAACCCTGTCTCAAACAACCAAAAAAAAGAAAAAAGAAAAAGTAGCATCATGGGCTTGATTATATTATATGTTAGATCATCTTGCCTAGTTGATACAATTCTTCACATATAAATTCTTAACCTGACTCTCGACACTCAATCATTCAATAATGACAGCAATTACTAGAATTACAGGGAAGGTAATTTATTATTATTTATTATCATATTTATAATTATTTATTAAGCAGATCTAAGCAAGGAGTTGCTTCATGAGGACAACTTTTTATATAATCCTACAGTTGTCCATGATTCCTATCTATGTCCCAGCAAAAATCAAATAATTTTGTCATGGGCCATCAAGCTTTTCAAAACTAGAGGGAACCATGCCTGCTAAACTTATAAATGCAATGGTCTGTGATGCAAGAGAGACAGCACATTAATATTGAAACTTAAAGCGTCTAGAGTTTCAGAACAATAAAGGACTTCAGAGAAGTGTGTGTTGGCTGACTGGGGAGAAGTAACTTGGGAACGAGGTTTGGAGGAGGAGAAGGAACCTTCTTCAGATGAGCTAGAATTAGTAATTGCTGATATCTTAGCAACTGCTAAGAAGTCCAGATGGGTTGGCGTGGGAAAAAACAATAAAGGAAGCTGGTCAAGAAATAACAAGCACCTGTTATATTTGAGGTGAGCCTTACAAGCTCCAGGAAATGCTTAAGAATATATTCACTTACTTTAAGTCCTTTGATAAGAAATAAGTAAGATATAAACATGTAAATATTTATCAGTGCATGGAATATAATAAGTTTTCAAAAAGTCATAATGATACCACTTAATACCACTATCTTAACTGTCTTAGTATAATATTTAACTTCTCTTAGCCTTACTTTGTTCACTAGTAACATGAACCTAAGTATCTTCAGCAATTTTTATGATAACTAACACATGAAAGCATGTTTAAAACACATGTAAATCATTCAGCTCATACTTAGTAAACGGAAGACGGTAGATTTTGGCAGTCATGTGGCCTGTTTAGGCATATACACATACGGAATGTTGCAGAGGCTACCAAAGAACATTTGATGACAAAATGTGTCCTTAGATGTAATGTGACATTGCTTCCAGTATTGTGTTTAATTAAAAAAAAAAGCAGCAGTTGACTAAAATGTCCAAGAAAAGGCTAATTAAAAAAAAAATTTACATATTATGTATACAATATTCTGTCTGTGTGTATGCCTGCAGGCCAGAAGAGGGCACCAGACATCATTAAAGATGGTTGTGAGCCACCATGTAGTTCCTGGGAATTAAGCTCAGGACCTTTGGAAGAGTAGGCAATGCTCTTAACCTCTGAGCCATCTCTCCAGTCCCCCAAAAAGGCTAATTTTAAAACAGACACACACAACAACCACACATGAGGCATGAACAGCAAAGTCTGATATCAAGCTGTGTTAGAAGGCCAGTCAAGCACAAGAAAGCAAAGGGCTGTTAGCAGTCCAGGGCTGTGAGACTGAACTTTCCTTCATGAGGTGACCTTGAAAAAATGAGCTTGGAGCACTTCTGCAGGATTACTTCATACCAAATATCCCCAACTTTTCAGTCTGTTTTACTATATTAAAGATTTGAGTTTTCTGAAGTAGTGAACAGACTCTAGAATTTCTCTGAATCCTAATATGAAACACACTTGAGTTATGGCTGAACCCTACCTGAGTGAGAGAACTCCTTCAAAATCTCTCTTTTGTGGGAAATGTATAGTGGACAGGTATAGGATTAGCTGGTAGTCAGCGGGGGCTGTCTGCTGTTTAATGGAACCACAGGAGTCTGCTATGAATCCTCACAGTTCCATTGAGGGCGATAATTTAGGTCCCTCTTTCCATCTGGGTTTCTTATAAGTTTCTGGCTTTGTAGTCACTGATCCAGGGCAGCACACTTTGAAAGGCAGCATAGGAAGCAACTCTACTTTCTCAAGCATTTGTTTTAGTCTTTTTCATGCACATATTTTAGCGCCACTTGGTTTTCATATTCTCACCATCTTCATGAATTTGTACCTTATCTTCATACTAGACTGATGTGGGTGTGGGATTTCCCTCTGTGTTCTGTATTACCATTAATGAATAAAGAACTGCTTTGAGCCTATAGGAGAGCAGGGCGGGGTGGAGCATAACTAGGGAGAGAGGACTGGACTAAATGCTAGGAGAAAAAAAGGACAGAGTCAGAGAAAAGCCGTGTAACCCTGCCAGAGTCAGACGTTGGAACTTTTTCTGGTAAGCCACAGCCTCATGGTGATACATAGACTAATAGAAATGGGTTAAATTAAGATGCAAAAGTTAGCAAATAAGAAATTAGAGCTAATGAGCCAAGCAGAGATTTAAATAACATAGTTTCTGTGTGATTATTTTGTTGTTGGGTGGCTAGGATGAATAAGCAGCCTTCCTTACAAGACTAGATTCAAGAGATGGGCCAATCCTGCCCCCTTGGTTCCAATACAGAAAGCTAAAGAACACCTGCAGGGACACTTTGATGCTTTTTCTTTTGCCCTGAATAGCCATTTCAAATACATCTTCGAATTAATTCAGTAGATGCATAATTGTACACTGTGAGCTATCTCTCATAGCTGTTCCTGGTCCTAGAGAGGACATATGTTCTAGTTAAATCTGTTTTTCAAGAATTTAGATCTAGGACCCTAACCCTAAGTTAGAGTGTCTCCTTGACTGAAAGACAGCAAGGATCCAGAGATTCAAGCTTGCTTCCTGAAGTTCTGAAAGTTGAAACCAACAGCACAGAGGGAGATGGAGGGAGCTGTGAAGGCCTCAGAGACACTCGGGCAAACAGATATGGCCTTCTACCAAGAGTCGGTCTCTCTCCCTTTCCTGCCCCTGCTTCAGCCTCTCTCTTGTCCTTCTCTCTCTGTCATTTCTTCCTTTTGTTTTCTTAAGATAGTCTGAATAGATTTATGCTGTTTAAATCACCAAGACCTTTGTTTCATTAAAAGGAGAAAGGTCAAAGCACTAAGAAAACTGCTTATTATGAAAACAAATGAGGACCTGCTGTCATGCGCACTTTCCCAACATCATAGAAGTTCTGGACCTTGAAAGTCCAAGGTCAGTTCTCTCTGGGCATCATCTGAAGAGCAGACAGCATCGAAGGTTGGTCTTTAGCTGAACCAGGGAGCTTGCATCCATCTGACTCTTTGGAAACACGCAGAGACTTGCAGCTCTATCCTACAGGCGCCACCATCCACACGTTTCAGTTATCGCAACATTTTTTGGGGGTTTGTGGTAAACCTGGACTTTGTTTTGTAGGGCGTGAGAAAACTGGGTTCCGCTTTCCGGGAGTGATTGTGCTGGGGGGTCTCAGGAGAGCTGCTTTTTCGCTGTAGGACTACCATAAGCAGGTCCGCAACTGTTCTAAACATGCTAGCCAGGGCTCGAGGGTATCAAAACTCGAAAACTTTTCTGTAAATAGGAATAAGCACCTAGGCATGGTTCATCCAGAAATAGTAAGGGCCAAGGCCTTAGAACTATACGGCAAACTCGAAGGCACTGTGGGGTTCCTTTCCACCTTGCACGTGGCTTCATCACTCACATAGTCTGTGTTAGAAAGTCCATAGGTGTTTCAGATTTCTTCTCAATGTGCTGTTCCAGGCTGTCAGTAGCAGTCAATTGAGACTGATGTGAACAACCATAGTAATTCTACTTCCAGGGGATCTGATGACCTTCTGACATTGCGACCTGACTTTCTGTCCTATGTATGTAGGAGTCATGCCTGTAGTGTGCATATATCAATGTGCTTCATACACATAAAATAAATAAAACCTTGATTGTTCTACAGTGGTGAATCAGGAAGAAGAAGGCTGGATCTGGAGAACATACTAACTGGACACATGGCCAGGTAAGTCAGTTCTCTCTGGGCAGTTGGTGACACTCAAGTTCCTGTGTTCCCAGAGATGGGAAGGGAAGTCACAGAGTTGAGAAATATTGAATAAGCTAATGTAGGATAACTCTGTTTAATGCAGCAACAATTCCAAGCTGAGAGTGTAAAGGATGGTGGATTTAAACAACGCCGAGTTCTTGGAGCAGGATAGACACTTAAGTTATAGTGGTATCTGTCTTGAAACTCAAACATGGACAGAAGAATGCTCACGGTGAATGTTAGACAGGAGGCCATAGGGGACGATGCATGTCAAGGCAAGGATGTCCTCTGAGAGGTGTGAGTGGATTAAAAAAGCTGTCAGTGGTTTTATAGTCAAGAGAATAGACTTGGGCTGATTTCTACAAAGCCTGGGAATTCAACAGAGTCATCAAAGAGAAACAATGGTTTCACATCTCTAATTGTCTTTTAAATAACCAAGCTGTAACACTTGTGTGGGAAAGGAATAACGAAAATGTCAAGTATCACTTTGACAAACTCACAGCCTTATTGTCTCTGTTCTGAGCTGTGGTGCTTGACTCCAAAAAGGCTCCTTACCCCATTGAGCTTCACCTATCATCAGCACTGAAGCTAAAATATTATTAATCTGTGCTGCTTACTCCACTGTCCTGCTAAACACTTTTATTTTCAACTCCCCAGCTTCTGTATGATGTTCAACATGCTTCTCCACCAGCAAAACGCTCTGCTCCCTTCTGAGATGCAGAGAATCTTAGGAACACAACAGCCTTCTCAGTAGGTTCACGTTGCATGCCATGGAAATCTAATTGGGTATTTATTGCCAATTTGTAAAGAAGTTAATGTAGTCCCTGCAGCTGGGAAAACACCTGCTGCATTCTGGAGCCCATGGTGACAGGTCCGCTCACTGGGAAGTGAGACAAAGGAGGAGAATACTAAAGCTGAACCACTGCCAGCAATGAGACCTTTTGGGGGGGGGTACCAGCAGACAGGATCTCAGAGGCATGATGATAGTACGGAGTGTGTTCCTAAGATAAAGTCTTAGGGACTAGGGAAGAGGGAGCAGGTGCCAGGGACACCGGGGTCTCAAGGAGATACTTCTGTAGCAATTAGAATAAATGCCCTACCCTCTGAGAGGCCTCGTTAGCCACTGAAAAGGTTTCTTCTCTCTCTAACTTTCAAATGGACCCTTAAAATAACCTCCCACAAACTGAGAAAGTGTTAGTATTTCACTAGGTTATAAACAAGATACTAAGAGAGTGGTTTGGCATTTCTTCCACTGCCGATGTCACAGCGGCTCCAAGGCTACATTCGAAGTCAAATTATTCTCTGAACATTCTCTATTTAAGCAAATAAATCTCGCAAGACAAACCGGCTACCGGAAGCCAACAAAGCTCAGACATGTTTGATCACGGTCAGAGCTTTGGAAGTAATTTCCCTTGGTAAATGCTTTTCAAAATATAACGTGAAAAGGCAGAAAACAGGAAGACGTGCCTTGTATTCCGGCCCAGAGTGTGAGGGCCAGTGGGTAAAAGGTCGTTTGAGTTACAAAGGAAAGTAGCGTTGGATGTATGCATATCTTTCCTTAGAGACAGAACCTGTTGGAAGGCAAAGTCCTGGATGTTTCCTGTTGGGGGTCTTTAAGTGGCTTGGGCTCAGGAAACAACAGCAGGCAATTAGCTACCTTCAAGCGGAGATTTGAATGGAGATACAGAAAATGTTTAAAAGAGATGAGGAGGGAAAGAAAGGGACACCCTCGAGAATGAAATACTTTGGGATTCCTGAGAGAGGATAAAGGAGGAGGAAGGGAGAAAGAGTTCACCACCTGCAGACCTAGATACGGTCCAAGAATGACTCGGTGTAATTTTACTAAGTGGCCACGTGAGGGCACTCTCTGCTACGCACCCAGATGCATGATGGCCCCAATCAAATTCAAATGTGCCTCCACTTGCTGACGGATGATTTAATATTTAAAGAAGGGCATCTATGGCAGATGGAGTCCCAAAACTATTCGTCTTTTCTATTTTTACTCTTGAACTAGATAAGCGAATAAGCAAGTCTGACCTCAATTCGAATTCCCGGACACTCATAAAGATTACATACAATAACCTCATTTAAATCTATCAGCTCTTTTCCATACACTTTTAGGACAAGAGATGCACAAGAAGGTTTTGCATTATCTCACTAAAGAGGCCGGGGCTCTAGCCTTCCAGAATGAATAGAGTCGGACTATGGAATTAGCCCAGAGCAAATGAAGGCGGAGCCTTTCTTTGCGTGTTGCAGCTTGCTTTATAACCAAAGGGAACAGACATCAGCAACTGGGAATAAAGATGAAAACCAAACTGCATCACCCGCGAAACGTGGGTAGTGTCAGAAAAGATCATTTGAACATGGTCATTAGCACGGAGGAGCCTTAGATTGAGGCTTGTTTGTGACTATTTCCACTGAGGTGGGGAAGAGAGAGGTTTGGGTTTCACATCTTCACATCTACAAGATGAAACACAGCCACGGACAAAAGCGAACTTTACTGTGCAGGTTAAATATGGAATTTTAAGTTCTGGAAACAAAGCGATTCTGTTTCCCAGCGCAAACGGAGCGAGTTAATCACCCACCCCCCAACATCATGGAACACAGTACGTGGCCCTATGCTGCCCTCTGGTGTGTCTGTCGGGTAGAGGAACCTTAAGTGTCAAAAATCTAATTCAGCCCGGTGACTTCGGAAGGCACCGACCTCCACTCAAAAAATTTAAAAGGTAAGCTAAAGTTTGTTTAACATAAACGGTGCCTTCTTTCAGGATACTAGTGCACAATACGTAGTGAGGACCTCTAAGCGCACACCGCTTGTTTCCGGGGCTTCCCCGGTGAGTTACACTGGGAAGGATATGGACTTCACGAACTACCACAGGCGTGTGCTGTAAGCAGACTGGTCTCGCTTGGAAAACGAAAGATGTTTGGAAGAGGGTGTGTGTACATCAGAATAGGTTTAATTATCAGAGGTGACTGTTAGCGAAAACCACCGACTTAGATAAGGGGATTTCCTGCCTCTTGCAGCCTCTAGCGGCGCCATTCTACATGACTGCTTGCATGGTCTGTTCAGGGCATCAAGTCAGGCAGGTCTCACATCCAGGGAAGGAGCAGTCTTTGGTGGTGCTTTTCAAGCATCCCTTAAACATGGCTTCATCAATAAGTCTTCCAGCTCTCCTCAGTTTCAGTGCCCACATGTGGCGCCATTGCTCTCCTCCCTGCTATGTGCTCTGCATGAGTGCTCAGACACAGTGTGCTTCTTGGGATGGTAATTTTTCATGGCGGGACCCTGTCACCCTCTCTCACATCTGCTCATCACCCCTAGCAGAGGGTCAGTGCTCGGTAAATAACATCTAGCTGGCACTGCCGTCCTGCAGAGCGAAGGTGGGAGTGCAAGGGAGATGACGTCTTACACCGCACTCTCTCTCCTTGGGATTCTTGGGGGTTATTGTTCCAATTAAAAGTCACACAGCCACTCACAAGTGGAAACCTCAGCCTAATTTTAGGGACTAATTTTTGTGACCTGGAAAGGTCTGAAAACACAGCAGCTTCACAGAATTTGTTGATAAAGAACCTCATTTGCATAAGCTGAAGAGATGGGTCTGTAAGAAAGTGCTTCGTACATAAGCATGAGACATGCAGTATCCCTGAGTCCACACAAAAAGCCTTTCCGACCATGCGTGTGCCTGTTATCCAAGGCTGAGACACAGGGCCGATACAGGAGTGTGGCTGCGACTTCCTCATCCAGTGAGAGGCTCGAGCTCAATGGGATATGATAGTGAAGGACAGGGCAAGACACCCACGATCCTCGTTAGGGTCCAGTCCAGCACCGCCTGCCCCACATGCATGCATGTATGCGTGCACAGACAGACTGAAGCGAACACATACAAAACTAATTATCCATCTGGGACATTAACCTCTAATTTAAACTGACTTTTTGTTGTTTTTGTTTTGTTTTGTTTTGTTTCTATTTTGAGACAGATTTTCTCTGTGTAGCCTTGGCTGTCTTATAGACCAGCAGCACCAGGCTGGCCTGGAACTCACAAAGATCTGTCTGCCTTTGCCTTCCTAGTGCTGGCATTAAAGGCTTGCACCACCACCACTACCCAGCAAGTTTTTGTTTTTTTAAAATACGACTATAAACTGAGTTCCTGGACAGCTTGGGCTGTTACACAGTGAAACACTGTATCAAAAAAACAAAGACCAAAACAAAAGACCATGAATTTATTCCCAATATCAGACTGTGATTCACATTTTCAGTATTTTTCCTTAATTATGGTAAATGCTTTTCTTATAATCAGTATTAAAATGCAGTAGACCTTTTAAGAAAACATATCTAAGATTTGTAAAGCTACCTTTATGGCACACACACCCATCAGAAGAACCCCACGACAACCTCCTATTCTGCTTACATCCATCTCAATGATTAAGAATCAAGTAATATCTTTTAGGAGATGGTGTCCCAAACATCCACAGAGACACAGCCCTGGATTTCATTCACAAACTGGGCTATGAGCATTGAATGCTTCAAACCACGGTGGACTGCATGCTCCTAGTCATTTGAATTTATGACATGGCCTCTGAGGTCTCTAGTCATAGTCACCTATGTGCCCTGAGGTCTCTCTGACATAAACAAGGCATTGTTTATTCTGCATGGTGGCCTGGCCAGTGCCCTTCACAATCTCCTCATTTCCTTGACAATGGCCACCTGGGTCCACCGTGCAAAAGGAGGGCATCCCCTGAACAGAAACCAAAGATTAGGGAGACTTTTGTCACAGACAAGACAGAGAAGCAGTGGAGCTCGCTAAGGTGTATTTCTCTACATTTCTGGTTTGGTGTCAACAAAGCTATTAGATCTGAAGCAAATGGGGTATCTTGGAAGTTAACAGGGGCTCACTGGGAAACAAGGGAGACAACGATTGTCACATATTTTCTATGTGACAAATAAAGAACCAGCACTGTAAATATGTTCGACAATTATGCAAAATAAAACACTTTCTTCTTTCACCTTGCTTAGGAGCTGCACTTTTTTTTTCCTCTAGAAAGACTGCTGTTGGATTTTCCCCTGCCAGTTCTATAACTCTCCGTGTATTTACTTCCTAAATCAAAGGGAGAGATCTCATGATTATGAACCAGCAGTCTTTTAAAGCAAAATACGCCTGAAACGCTACCTGAGGGGCTTTGTCATGCACCAGGGCAGAGCAGGAGGAAGTCAGCATGAGCTTAGCTCTGGGTTTGCTTATCTTTCCTCTAGGAGCTGCTCCATCCCTGGTTGAGACATTCAAGCCTCAGCTCTCTTCTACTCAGAATGAAAAGCTAATGGAACCTTCTCCAGTGCCTTTTGTCCTGATCATTATGATGAAATATAAAGCTATAGTTCTCAGTGAATCACAAAGACCCATCCAAATCGGATCTAATATCATTGTCTCTTTATTACTGGCATGTCTTCTAAGCATAAAAATTAAGACTCAGTAAAGTAAGAAAATGTCAGCTAAGACTTTCTGAACAGCCTGTTAAGGCAACATTCGTGTGTGTGTGTGTGTGTGTGTGCGTGTGTGTGTGTGTAAGAGACAGACAGACAGACAGATAAATGATAGAGAGATGGCAGATAGATAAATATAGATAGGGAGGTAGATAGATGATAGATAGATAGACAGATAGCAAGATCATGTGTGTATGTACATGTATATAAATACGTGTATGTGTGAGCCTGTGTATATCATGGAGGTGGTGAAGAAAAATAAAACTCACTACTGATCATGAAGGACAAGCCAGGCTCATAGCTGTTGGTAGAAAGGTCTGAAAGCATCTAGGGAATGTAACGAAGGCGGGGGGGGGGGGGGACTAAAGAGAAGCTCAGTATACATCTGGTTCCATTAACTCCAAACTGATAGAAAGCCACTGAGACTGAAGACTTGCAGGTGCCTACCTTTCTTAACAATATCAAGATTACGAGCACATTTTTTCTCATCCTTTAAATTTTAATCATGCATGCATTCTTAGGTGTTGCATTTTTGAACTGTTATTAAAAATACATATGTTCATGCCACACTAAAGGAGAACAGAGACTCGTGTGTTGTATTATTAATCATGTGCAAAAAACCAGCATTCCTGTCAGCCTTTGCAGAAGACCTGGGCCTGTTTCCTATCAAAGGGTTTGTCACTCGTGGGCAGATGCTGTACACTGTGAAGGCCTGTGCCTGTACCCTGTCAAAGGGTTTGTTACTCATGGGCAAATGCTGTACACTGTGAAGGCCTGTGCCTGTACCCTATCAAAGGGTTTGTTACTCATGGGCAGATGCTGTACACTGTGAAGGCCTGTGCCTGTACCCTGTCAAAGGGTTTTGTCACTCATGGGCAGATGCTGTACACTGTGAAGGCCTGTGCCTGTACCCTGTCAAAGGGTTTTGTCACTCGTGGGCAGATGCTGTGCACTGTGAAGGCCTGACCTGTACCCTGTCAGTCAAAGGGGTTGTCACTCATGAACAGAGTACAGGAGCTGTATACTGTGATTTAGCCAATACTTACTCTTAAGGTCTAAGTTTCTGGCTCCTGCAGTGATTTGCGTTGTAATTTTCGTGTCAATTTTTACAGTGTGGAGATTGCTGGTGTCCCTTGAAATCATCACATTGTGCCACTGATTGTCATTGAGTGGTTTATTTGAGCTCCCTTTGATGAGGTTAGCACCATTTCCCAAGTCAAACACATAATGTAAGTACCTAGAAAGAAAATGAAAGAGAGGGAAGAGTCATTGCTTGCTGAATAAGCCATGATGATAAACAAGACATTATAAAAGGGCACTTTCGAGTGGATTCCTCCTTCTAAAACCTTAAGATGGAGCGGCCTGCATGTGAAACTGAAAGCAGAAAGGATCACCCTCTGTTCTGGGCTCCCCATTTCTGGCATCAAGTCATTTGGTCAATCACAAGGACCTAGCAATTCTTGTTAGGGGAGATGGGTTCTCATGTGTCAACCCGAAGTTCTAATGCACACGTCCTGTTCCACTTGTCTTTTTGTTCCACCAAAACCCCTGAAAATATGTGCATGATCATCCCAGGAAACTGCTTACAATGTTTTTCTGTTGAATTTTCATATTCACCTGGACTTAGTAATGCTGTATGTTGGTATGTATGTGTGCTCCAAGGCTGGGAGGAATCTAAGATGTACACAGGACGGAAAGGGAAACATACATGCTTTTCTGTATGTTATGTGTGTTACCTGGCATATTATCCAGTCTATATTAAATGTACAATAATATTCACCTAGGGTGAATGAATGTCCAAATGAATGGAAATGTGTCCATTTGTTATGATATTATCAAAATATTTCACTAACTCATCATTCTTTCTGAACAGAACTATCTTTCATCACAGAACTAAGCTTGAATTAATTAGAATTTCATTAAAGAACTAATCCGATAAACTAAATTAGCTATTTAATTTAGCACAAAGTAGCCTATTGCATTGTCAAAACTCAGGAACTCCACATTTGGAGTATGGGGGTCACAGGAACCCTACCATGAACTAGATCTGATCTTCACTTACACGTATACTTGTATACACATGAAACTGCACTGTTTCAGATGCACAGAAGATGTCTCTTTCTTAAAGGCATTGAGCAACTAAGCCATTTGTCTTCCCCCTCCTGTCTTCCACCATATTAAGATAACAAATTGAGTTTCATATAGACTTTTGGATATTGAAGTTCACCTTACACAGTTTTTTCTCTTTTCATTGAACTGACATGTACATACCCTTTAACTAATTCAACCACAATAAAGTCGTTTCCATCCCCACTGTTATACAGAATTAGTCCATCCAGGGATGTGGTCTTGAACTGGAAAAATAGATGCATAGAAGTGTAGGCTTGCAATGTAGCTAAGGCAACATAGCTCGATTTGGTCTTGAAGGTGACGGGATCTGCAATGATGTTCCTGAAGCCAAACCTGGCATTGAGCTCACAGTAATCTATATCACCATTTTTGCATAAGTCAATGTATGCCATCCCATTAAACGTGAGGCTTTGCAGGTGTCCAATGAAGTTTGAGGGAACAGAAGAAAGATAACGTCGTTCTGTGATGATACCCGTCTCTATGTTATGAAACTCCAGTCTTGTGTGGTCACCTGCCATTTGGCCTAAAAGAAAAGATAACACATTGGTATATTGTGCATCTGAAAGACTTCCACAGGACACTACAAATTTTGACTGTAATAACATTTTTAAAATATTTTTTTTACTTGATAGGTAGCTTACAGTAAGAATATCTGGGTATGGTTTAAGGGTAAGGAGTTCATATATAATAAAATTTCTTAGGCCAGGTTTTAATTCCCATGTGAATTTTAGCTGTAATAAAACTTCTCCTCCCACCTAGGTGTGGTGATGTTCTTCTGTCCTGTCAGGACTTGAGGGGTTAAGGGAAGGGGATTATGATTTAGAGGCCAGCTTGACCTACATCGTTAAGTTCTGTACCAGCCTAAGACACATGGAAAACTGTGTCTTGTTGTACACAATAAATACTCATCAGCATTTATCAATTTCATGAAAAGTAAAAGAAAGGAAGGAATGGAAAAGAAGAGGGGGAGAAAAGAAGGTAAGAGGGGTCAGGAAGAGCAATGAATCTAGATGACTGCACATCCATTAGCAACCTACACATTTTAGCTTTGTAGTTATGTAATGTTTCTCTTTATTTTCTTTCAGAAAAAATAATTTTTATATATTGTTCTATTCCGTGTATAAATAGGAAAGAGCTATGAATGTTTTGTAATAATGAACAATTAAAATGTGTTTGAAATTAAAAAGAGTCTTTTTACTTTCCCTTCCTTGTGTGAATATCCAGATTCACCCCTTAGAGCAGTCTTCCTATTACTGTAGAGATTATCTGTGACCTATACCATTTTCCTCACATCCTTCCTCAGAAATAGCCATTTAAGCAAAATGCATTAATTCAAAGCACATTCAGTCTGTGGAGGATACAAGTGCCACGAATCTAGGAGATTCTGTGTCTCAAATATCCTAGTGGGATGTGTGATTGCAGCTTCATTCAGGGACAAATCCTCATAAGCCCCACCTCTCTTCCCGTCTCACCGCATGACTATGTCAAATACCGTTAATACCGTATTACCTTTAGAGTAATGATTCTATCTTCCTGTAACTTTGGAATTAAACAGAAAGATAAGGACTTGCTTCCTAAATGGCAAACCACAGCATCCATGAATGCTAATCCTCACTTGTGGCTCACTCCCGGCCTCTTATTCTCAATTAAACTGTACGCCTCATTTTCTGCTACAACTCAAAAAGGTCACTTAAACTGAAATCGAGTTCTTCCAACCAAGTTCTTGGCTAATTTCCCTATCTAATTTGGCATAATTGGAAAATTTATTAAGCTCATCCTATGCTATCATCCATAACATTAATGAAATCATTAATTAGGGCCAAACTCAGAATCACCCCTAAGAAAATGCAATGAACATATTTCTAGGCATAATGAATACTGAAACTACCTATGTGGGCTCTCACCAACACTTTGAGAAGCTTCCATTTGGTTAATAAAAGCAGCAAAGATGCTAAGTAGTATCATAAAACATTGCTATACATAAAATATAAAAGGAATATTTGGTTATATAAGACAAAATATTTATGTTATCAATTGACTTTAATGGCTAATTGTCATTAGTACAAAAGAAGTCCCCTGAATTGTGTTCTGTTTAATTTTTAATCTCTGAGAAGCCTCTTTTCTCTAAGATGGCTCATCTGTTATCTTTTTTATGTTTTCTTTTTAGTCAATGGTTTAATTTGACTTCTGCTCTATACACTGAAAAGCAAATACACACTTTACTAAGGGTGGCTATCTTTTCATCCATATACTACATACATAGTCTCTGGTTATGTTACTGAAGTAAATTACTATTACCTTCTTAGCAATTCTGGTTTTTCATATAACATTATTTTGTTTTTGCTCCTCAATTTTTGTTCAATGACCTCAATACTGTTCTGTTGAAGTTTTAATTCTTTGGTAACAACAAAAATCAATCTTTATTAATTTTCAAAAGTAAAGCTCTAGAGATATTAGCAGCACTCAATTAATAAGCTATATAGGATACAGAATATGAAAAGATATTGATGTTGACATTTATTAATTTTTCACAATATTAAAAAGCCTTTCTTAAGTTAGGTGACTCCAATTCTAAAGTTGCTGTGTTTCTTGTTGAAAGCTCTATTGGCAAAAAATGTGAAAACTATTCTGAACAAAATTAATATCTCATGTTGCTAAGGACTTGGAAGCTACAAAGAAGGGAAGGACATTTAATTCAGAAAGATGGAAATGTTCAGTGAAAAAAATAATTTTTTCTTTCTGAAAATGATGTTTATGGATATCATAAATTACAAGGAGGTGGTGTGGGACAATTCTGATTTCTGTCAATTATGTTTTAAATAAACGCTGATTGGCCAGTAGCCAGGCAGGAAATATAGGCAGGACTAGACAGGAAGTAGACGCAGGTCAATGAAAACAGGAGAATTCTGTGTCCTGCCTAGACACAGAAGAAACGAGATGTGACCTGCCCTGCTGAAAAAGGTACTGAGCCATGTGGCTAAAATATACTAGAATAATGGGTTAATATATGTTATAAGAATTAATAGGAAGCCTGAGATAATGTGCCAAGCAGTTTATAACTAATGTAGACCTCTGTGTGATTTTCTTTGGGACTTAACAAATGCAGGGACTGGGTAGGACAGAAACCCCAACAACAAGGAGGTAGTGACAGTGTGGGAGCAACCATCTTACAAGAAAATACTTGGCCCAATTTCAAAAGACCCCAAAGTTGGATAGGCAGTATTGAGAGACACATTTAGTCTAAGGGGACCAAGTAAAGCAGTCACCCACTAAGAACACACTGACTGACATTGGCTTTAGAGGTATTTCCACTCTGAATTCATGTTTATCCTCAATCAGTAGTATACAATGTTGTATATGCACCAGCATTGAATAAAAGGAAAACAATAAGAACTTTGAAAAATTATTTTCTAAAGCTTTTATAGAAAAAGTTTTTATGTCTAGAAAATCCATAGTCAGTTTCCAGAGACTGAATGAATGAATTTAGAATTAGGAAATCAGAGTGGGGTTGTCATCAGTTTTTCAAATAATCAAGATGAAACAAAAGCCTCAGAATGTTCCCTGGATATTTTGTTTCTGTAGAAATTTCAGTATCTATGTTGAATTTTCAATTAAAATTTTAATTCTTACCTTGCTCTTAGCTGTATTAGTTTCTGTGTAGAACAACAACAATAAAACAAACAAACAAAATCACTAAGTCAGGTGGCAGAGGCTGGTGGATCTCCATGAGCTAGAGGCTAACCAGGTCTAAAAACACTAAGACAGATTTGTGTACTCTTGTTAATTCACTTCAAAGTTACTGAATAGTCAATACATATTTCAAATGCTATTTAAGGAAGTGGGAAAAGTGCTGAGATGCCCACATACATCCCTGTCCTCAGAAAATTTATTGTCTATTGGAGGAACGGCATATTAAAAAGATGTGGACACCTAATTAGATGTACAAGAACAAAATTCTGAGACATGCTATGAATTTTATGACTGGGACACTGTATTAGTAAACACAGACTGAGGTAAAATTTAATCTAAAAATGTAAAGAATTGCAAAACAGAAAGCCATATTAAATCTCATAGAAGATGAATCGAGGGTTGGACACCATACAAAGGAGATAGAGGAATGCAGTATTTGGGTACTGATTGAGTTAAAACTATGAGCAGGTGGGGTTTGTGGTTCATACAAAATTAGAAGAGTACTAAAGGCCATGTCATTCACAGTGCATCGTAACTGATTATCGTATAATAGGGGTTTTAAATAGGAAGAAGATATGATTGTGTGTGTGTGCATGTGTGTGTATATGTATGTGCATGCACACATTCATCTTTATTGGCTACAATAAACTTGTGGGATTTTGTCAAATATAATGGAAGCGGAATTTGGACATTTTTATTGATACAATTCACAGGATTTACTAATGACATGGGAATGATGTCAAGAAGGAATATGATGAGGTTTGTCTTACAGATTTGAGTAAGTGCATACAGGACAAGCTCATGTTCAGTGAGGGCACATATCAACAAACACACAATGTAATGAAATGAAAAATACTGACTCTCATTTAAAGGGTACCCCAAAATTTGTGCAACCCCTTTCTATTTAAAATCTAGAGACTCTCTTTCCTTGGATCTCTCTCTCTCTCTCTCTCTCTCTCTCTCTCTCTCTCTCTCTTTGGTTTTTTGAGACAGGGTTTCTCTGTGGTTTTGAAGCCTGTCCTGGAACTAGCTCTTGTAGACCAGGCTGGTCTCGAACTCACAGAGATCCGCCTGCCTCTGCCTCCCAAGTGCTGGGATTAAAGGCGTGCGCCACCACCGCCCGGCTTGGATCTCTTTTTTTAAATATTTATTTATTATTTATGTATACAATATTCTGTCTGTGTGTATGCCTGCAGGCCAGAGGAGGGCACCAGACCCCATTACAGATGGTTGTGAGCCACCATGTGGTTGCTGGGAATTGAACTCAGGACCATTGGAAGAGCAGGCAATGCTCTTAACAGCTGAGCCATCTCTCCAGCCCCCCACCTTGGATCTCTTTACTTACATTCCTGTCTTCATTGCTCAAGATGAGGTGCACCTGTGAATTGTATGAATAAAATTGTCCAAATTCTGCTACCATTATATTTGACAAAATCCGCACAAGTTTAGTGTAACCATAAAAAGATGAATGTATGTAATAACAAGAAAAGAATGAAGGCTGGCAGGAGGAAAGAAGCAAATGATCTAAATTATTTATTGATTATAATGATAAATAGATTCTGAAAGTATTTTAGATGCATTATCATATTGAACAAATAAATAATTGGTAGTTAGAATTCTAATCATAAAAGAAAATGTCTGGTAATGTAATATGAGGGAAATCAGGAGACAATGCTGTAGGCATAAACATAACAACATGAACTCATGTATTCTAACACGTGTCTATGTTTATATTTGTGGGGACATGCAACTAGTATATATGCATGCATCTTTATTTATGAATATATGCATACAGATACACATATGTAGAGATTTCCAGTCTGTACCTGCTGAGAAGATTATAATGCTGAACACATTTTATCATATACCACATATACATAGGCTTGGGAACATTGCAAAAGTGGGTAAGGGGATTAAAAGAACCAGAAAACCAGGAAGTTGGCTGTGAAGTTGTGTCTTCTAGATATAATATGGAAGCTGCATAAAATTACAACAATAAAGGGCCTAAATAAGACCTAAACAATGAACCCAGTGTAGATGTTCCTGTTCTCAGTGGGGTCCTACGACCAGGTGAAGTGCTACAAACAATTAACAATTGCTTAGAGAAAATTAATCTTCTCCAGGAATTAGCCCCCTAACTAGTGATCCAATGCCAAATGGTTAACACTAAAAACATATACATACAAGCAAAGTTTAATAAACTCAGTAAATTTACGTTTATACATGCATGTGACATTCACATATGTACGTATCATTCATATGTATACACACATCACTAAATAAACATATATATATATATACCATGATATTTATCATGTATATCACAATAATAGTTTAAGAAAAAGATAGTATAAATTTTAGGCTTTGTAGGAGCCATAGAAAGAGTTGGAGGGAGAAGGGGGATACTATGTTGTTTATATTTTAATTTAAAGTAAAATTCAAAACATTATCCCTCACTAAATGCAAATTAAATAAATAATTCTGCTGGTGAATATAAGCAGATTAAAGTGGTGCCTGAATATCATTTTCTGAAAAAAAGTTAGAAGAAATAAAACAAACAAATAAAACATGTGTGAAAACCTGTCACAAGATTGTAGAAACCAACTTGAGAGTAATCTGCAATAATTTGAGCATAAAATTATTTAAGATGAGTAATTAAAAATTATTGTAAAATATATAAACTTGTGAATGCAGATCAATCAAGGAGAAAGGAAAAAGAGAAAAGGGAAATCAACAAAATAGAGGGCAGGGACATGAAGGCAAAAGAAAGGAAAGAAAGAAAAAGTATTAGAGGCAGGAGATTTTTACCTGTCATGGCTTGTTGATCATCCACTGTTAGTTTTAAACTTTTTCCCCGACGAACCACACGCACCGTGTGCCATTCATTATCATTGAGGTTATAGCCGGCAAAAAGGGTCTCAGGACCTTTGCCTGTAGAATATGCCAAACAGTCATTATGGACAATCAGAATCAGATAAGAATATGAACCTTAAAGAAAGTGAGAGGAGAGTGAAAAAGAGAGTCGGGGAGTGAGAAGGAAGAAAAAGGTGAGAGAGGAGAGAGAGAGAGAGAGAGAGAGAGAGAGAGAGATTGAGTAAGAGAGAAAAGAGAAAAGAGAGAGAGGGACAATTTTCAAGCGTAATAGTCATAGCAAGCAAGGAAAATGACAAGTTAACAGACACTCAGGTATGACAATTTAAGAATTTTTATCCTGTTGCATTGATAAGACTAGAGAATTAACCTGCTGTCATAAATAGGCACATTCAATATACCACTGGAAGCCTTCCAAAGTTTGCATGTTCTTCTTTTAAAGGAAATATCTGATATTTAATAGTGAAGGGTTTTATCATATATCTAATTTCTGAGACTTCTATTTGACATTAGGACACATTTTCAGATGGTAACAGAAAGGAGACCACAGCACCCTGGTGACAATCTCTTGGTACTGCAGTACAATGCTGTTTTTCAGATCCTAAATTGTGTATCTCCAAGACTCACCAAGTCCGTAAGTTCATCAGCCTCTGAAATACATGGACAGTTCAATCTAAAAACTATCTCTTTAAAAAACAAAACAAAACAAACAAACAAAAAAAAACCTTCCAATAACTAGCTGACAAGTTGCAAATCTATATGTATGATGGAGATGTTTCTAAATATATCAGAATATTAGTAACTTGTAAGAAGTAGGCCAAAATAGAGAATGTACAGATAACTAAAAGCCAAGAGGGAAAAGGTGATGCTAAGTAACAGGGTCAACAAATAAAGGCCAAAAGAAAGGAGGTAAATAATACAGTGAAGTGAAAAAGGAACTTCCAAAGTATGTATACAAGGAATTTAAATGGATTTAGAATAGACATTATTTTGGAAACATGTTTAATGAAAATTACTAATATAGTCATATGGGACTATATCCGTCTTTAACTTTAAAACAAAAGGAACATGTTTACATAATTGCAATTTTAATAAAATCATTAATATGATGATTTCAATAAAAGCATTTAATAATACAATGATTCATTTGGAAGAATATAATTATAAACACATATTATTTTAAGCCATTATTAAAGTCTCATAATTTGCAGATATGTTAATACTGTGGTGGACCTGGCTTTATTTGCTTTCCTGATTTTTCCTATTGCTAGAGAGGGTCAGAAATGTTTTACCAGCTTCCATTTGCAAATTCTACAGTTAAATCAGTTAACAGTAAAGATCTTCAGAGCACAAATAAATGCGAAATAAATATCTTTAAAGAAGGAAAGAAAGAAGAGAAAAAGTCAAGGAACTAAGGGTAGAAATTTTTAGTAGCCTGTTTACACAAGCTCACCACTAGCTGTGACAGCCACAGACTAGTCATACAGCCTCCTCTCTCTTCTTAATGGGGCTACTGGGTATTCATGTTAAGTCTTGCCTTCCTGGATGCTCTCTGGAGCTTAAGACGAGGCAAAAATATAAGCTAAGTTTTTCAAGGGAATTGCCTCAATTCGTTAAACAGTGCCAGCCATCATGAAGGAAGCACCTCTTGGTTTTCTCTAATGGGGTCTGATGACACATCCTGGTCCATGAATAGAAACTATTCTGGAGAAAGAAGTTCTAAGCAATTGATCACTCAACAACTAGTGGAAGCTGGGAGTTCAGCGTCTGCAAACACTGTGAGTGCAAATGGTGCAAGCCAATCCCAGACCAAAGGAGCTCTTTATAGCTTCAGCAGAGAAGACAGGAGTGGTTAACAGTGTCACCGTAGCTTTGTGTCCTGCTGGCAACCTGGGTCACCCTTAGTTTTGATCTTTGAGAAGAGAATATATCATTTTAAATCTATTTTTATGAGAGGATATTTTTTCTTGGAAACATATGCTTCTGAAGTAGCTTTGCTCCTGTTCTTTTAATTTTAAATGTGTTTTGTCAAGAAAAAGAAGCACAAAGATGAGCTCATTCTCATCCCCCACTCTGGGCTTGATCTTGCAGTAAAATCATAATGCTTCATCTCCAAAACCACCATTTCCATAACAACAGACACAAAATCCAATTAAAAATAAACCTTTGGTGCACAGAACTCTCTGTGGGCCAACTTCAGACTTCTTTCTTGCATTATTAAAAATGTGAACAGATTGATTTTAGAAGACAAGGCTCTTAAAAATGCACTTGATAGCCTCATTTCCCAACTGGGGTGCTCACTTAACATGAAATGTAATGGAAAGCGCACTGTGCTGTGAGCCAAGAATTCTGTTTGCAGGCCCTTGATTTGCTGCTATGGAGATGAGACCAGAGAGTGCATGCTGTGTAGCAGATGCTTTATTCCGTCTCTGCATTATTATCAACTTGTCGCTATGGAATTGAATTCCTACAAAGGTAACATCACTGTTCCCAGGGCTGCATGGCTTAGAAAGTGGTGAGTGCTTTCCTCCATCTGGTCTACTCAAAGTGAGCGTATATCCACTTACATTATGGTGCTTGCCAGCAATGAGACCCTCTGCTAGCATCCTGACTTCCTGGTTGCCCCCTGTTGCTAGCTGAAGTTTAAGGGGATAAGATTTTCTTTGGATTGTTTTGAGTTTCTCCTACAGAATGATTGCATTGTCAGGACAACCTCTACATCCTGTGTGTAGGCCCATTTTTGAACAGCACACTGGCCTCTCAGGGAATCTTAAATTGATGCTACTAATGGCACAGTGTAGAGGCTCTACCAATAAGGGACAAATATTTCCTGTAATCAGCAATTCACTAAAACTTAGCTTCCTGTCTTCTCAATCCCTATCCATAATGGGAGGGCTCACTGACTGATCTCTCCCATTCATTTAGAAACTAACATTTTCTATAAATTTAGATTTATAAGCAATTTCGTCATTTGTTTTTAGTGTGACCTAGTATCCAAGCAACAGACAGCATTAAAAATCAATAAAAATGGACTAAGATCTAGAAAGATGTAGTGAATTCTAAGTTTCAAAGGCAATAGGAAATGGAAGTAAGAAAGATTTGAGATCTTCCATCTCCATTAAAAGGTTCCCTCGACAGAAAGTGTTCCCAGGCATTCTGAGAGAGGTACAATGAAGCCCAGGATCCTTGGCTAAGAATTTGCAGGATAGCATTAGAATTACCCTGTCCAAGCTATTGTTTCAAAGACTTTCAGAAGCAGAACTAACGGAAGGTGGATAGAAGCTCACGGGAACTATCTACAAATGGGGAGATTGAAGACTAAGGAGAATAGAATCATTTCCATGGTCACAGCTGTTTAAGAAATAAGCCAAGGTTCTAGGTTTCCAGGCTAGAGAAATTTAAAACGTTTTGCCTATTATAAAGTGGTCTTTTCTAAGAATACCATAACTGGCTATGGTTTCATTACCAGTTGCACTACTTCAAAGATGAAAACTAAGCAAAAATATGTGCAGTTTTGTTAACCTGTTGGTTGTTTCTTTATCAGATCTTAATTTAAGCTATTAATTTAAGCTATGGAACTATTAAGTTTGTCATACATTAGTTCAGGTGGATTGTTCTTACAAAAAATACCATGAATTCCAGATGCCTCTAAGATTTACCCTTAGGAAACTTAATGTTAACCATCACTTAAGGTAAAGGAGACAGAGGAAGGGATGAAGGGTGTGTGTGTGTGTGTGTGTGAGAGAGAGAGAGAGAGAGAGAGAGAGAGAGAGAGAGAGAGAGAAAGACAGAGAGAGACAGAGACAGACAGAGACAGAGAGGCAGAAAGACAGAGAGAGAGAAAATTAGAATTTTTTTACTGTCAAATCAGTGTGATCTTAGATTTTTAAAATCTCAAATCTCAGGAGAAAGGAGTTACTGCATTATGATTTATAGTTTTTACAGGGGAAAGGGGCAGAAAGCTAGGTTGTTCCAACTCTGCTACATACTAACTCTGTTACTTAGATGTTTGTTCCCTGTTCCTATTGACCATGGTCCATAAATGCTTATAAGGGAAACTCCCCTGGGGCTACTTTCAACATTCCTTCATTCTTGGAAGGAGCAGACAGCTCTACATCACTCCCCTTCCAGGAAGAGATGTGAAAGTATCTCTAATGGGTAAGAGGCTCCTTACTGTTATTAATTCAAATATATTAATTTTGATCAGAGTGAAAGGAGGAAGACAAGATAGAAACTCAAAAAGATTTTTGTGTGTGCTAAAATTATTAGACTCCAATGAATCCAGGACAATATTGATAAGTGACAATTTGTGCTTCCTAATTTTTATACTCAAATGCTAACTGTGAAGTGCATTTTAATCAGCCTAATGGCCTCACAAGATCTCACTGTAAATAATCAATGTTCATCCAGGATCAAGAAGTACTGCATCCCATATCCCAGAGTTGTGCACAGATTCTCTGGTGCATCAAATCACATAAAAGGAGGCTAGCGGGGAAATCACAGATATTTAAGGGACTTTTCTTTAAGTTGCAGTAGAGGTAGAGGTAACTCTCTCACCTGTTCACAGAACTGGGCTGGGGAAAGACCACTGTAAAGAATGAGCTGGTTGTTCTCACTTGTCTTACAGTGAGGGCTGTGTCATGTGAAACGCCAGGGGCAGAACTGTGGCAGTGGCTTCTATCACTGTTTTTAAACTAGTAATTATTCTTTCCGGATGTAATTTTGCAAACCGAACCTAAAAAGTTCACAAAAGAAGAGATGCCTGGCTCCTATCTTGCACCTTGAGGCCTCATCAAAAATTCTGATTTTCCTCAGCCCCAAACATAGTGTAAGAAGAAAGTGCAGATCTCTGGTATCTGTGGGATTTACTTAACAAAACCACTGTGGTGGTGTGAATGTAGTTGGCCCCCATAGACTCATAAGGAGTGGCACGATTAGGAGCTATGGCTTTGTTGAAGTAGGTGTTGGCTTGTTGGAGGAAGTGTGTCACTGTGGGGGTAGACATTGGGGTCTTCTATAATCAAGGTACACCTAGTTCAGACCACTTCCTGTTGCCTGTGAGTCAAAATATAGAACATTCAGCTCCTTCTCCGACACCACGCCTTTCTGCATGCCACCACGGTGCACCATGATGATAACGGACTAAACCTCTGAAAATGTAAGACACACCGTTAAATATTTTTTTCTTTATAAGAGTGGCTGTGGTCATGCTGTCTCTTCACACACACACCCTAACTAAGACAGTCACCTAAAAATCAGGGAATAATCTTTGGCTCACTCCTTACCCGTTTCTTCTTAATCAGAAATATGCAGTCACCCTGGTCTACATGCATTTAAAGCAGATGTTCCTACTCTGGGCAGAAGTATCAGTGAGAGCCATAGGCAGCCTCAAAACTGTATACATTCTACAAGCAATGTTGAAGGAGATGTGATTTTTTTCATACACCATCTCAACCCTTGGTTCAAATGTGGTGTTGCACCTTTCAAGGGACATTGGCATGCACAGTAGAATAAATCTGAATCAGGAACTTGAAATTTCACATCCACTACTTTTACTCACTTGGTTCTAAAACAGTAAAGCTAATTATGAAAATAAATTTAAAATACATTAGCACATGGGACTCAAAGAGCTCAACAAGCATGCACTTCATGTTATGGGGTAAGGCAGGATGCACACGATGCTAGTTTCAAATATTTTAAAATTGAAAAACATGTGGGCAAATATTTTGTGAACTTCTTAAAGTGGTTTGTGAGCATGGGAGGAGGGGCACTGAAAAGCAACAGAAGACAATAAAATAAAGGCCAGGAACCTTCAAAGAAGTCAACAGAGCCATTCAGATGAAATTCACAGCAGCCTCTGGAACTGAAAGGTGGATATAGCTGTATCAAGCATATCCAAACATTTATATTAGGACTCTTAAGAAAAGTAGACTTGTGTGCCACGAGGCAGAGTTCTGCCAAACCTTTTCACACCCTTTGGGTACCTATCAGCTTCTAGTGATATAGCTCAAGGATGCTAAGTATACAAACAGGCTATTCCTCCCATGCTCTTAGGCTCTGAAACACAAAGTGCACTTTCTCTTCTGTAGCACCACCTAGACACCTCAGTGCTCTGCTTCTCCAATGAGATCACTTAGTGAGCGTGAGCATTTTCTTCCTGCAAAACCTGCCTAGATGACAGGCAGGTAGAACTCAATGAAACTTATTTTCTAGAAGTGATTCATCTACAGTCTCCACTTTGTTAATAGAAGGTTATGTTTCACTACAGCCATCTGGGCTAGACATTGCATTAATGTGAAAGTGGATATTAACATTTCCGTAGTTTATAAATAAACTCTGAAAAACAATGTATCACCAAACATACAAATTGGTTCTACATTCATATATGAATACTTTCAAATAATTGTATGCTCCAGTTGGAGTATACATTTATACATTTCAAAACCATTAAATTGCCTGTAACACCTATAATTAAATTATATATATATATATATATATATATATATATATATATATATAGAGAGAGAGAGAGAGAGAGAGAAGATACAGTACCATGACATCACAGAATTATGAAAATTCAAAAGTGTTCCTATTGCTTGTGGTATTCTCTTGTTATGTAATTATTCTTATTTATTCTGGATTGCATAACATATTTTCCTATTCATTTACATTTAGAAAATATGTTGTATCTAACAATGCTTTCGCAAAACCCTGACTAGAAGTGTTTTTATTTATTTTTTTTTTCTGAAAAATCTGGTATACTAGTAGATTAGGGATGGAATATTTGCTGCTCACCAAAGAGTAACTCTATCCAGCTGGAAAGCCATAAGGTCACTATTGTAATTATTCAGTTTTGCTCTTCTCAAAAGCAGTCTATGAGCTATATGGTGACAAATGTTTATATTGTGTTTCAATAAAACTTTATTAAATGGCTAGATTTGTGGTCTGTTTCTTTAGCTTATAAGCTTACACTAGAAAATAGGCAATTTAAAGTTTCCCATAATTTTCTACACATTGAGTAATAAAGAAATTATAATAAAAATAGTCAAGTGTTTTGGAATTAGATACTCTTGAGTTTTAGAGTTACTGTTGCCTTTGATTCAAAGGTGACCTTAAATATTGTGATTATTATTCTCATAAAAAGAAAGAAAAGTCACAAACCAAAAACAAACTTAACGGAAATGTTTTAAAAACACAAAATCCAGAATGCATTAATTACCCTGCTTTTCCTCCGATTTAGAAGGCTTCATGTTCAAGTTTGATGCTTGTGTATGTGAGAATATATGTATAAAAATAGATTTCCATTTATATCAATTTCCCCAGGTGCTAACAAGGTTATTTAGCAATTCCCTTAGCCTGTGATGGGAGGCAGGACCCTGTGGGAGGGAAGCCAGCCTTGTCTCTGTGAGAAGACAGGAAGAGAGAGGAGCCCTTGTAACTGGCAGAGATGGCTGCAGCATACAGCCTGAGTCATGCTTCTTGGCAGCCACATTTCCTGTCAGAAAATGGCATGAGAATGTGTTACTTGGGTTATGATTATGACACCCACAGTCTGCCATTTGACTTCATTATTAGTTTCTGGTCTGAAAATATTTTTGAAAACCAATACTAATTTGACCTCTTTTTAAATAAGTTATGAAAAAAAAATCAAAGCACGTTAATTTTTTATTAAGTGCCTCTATTTTACCTTCCTCAAATTTTAGTGATCAGGGAGAGTGGGGTTTTATTTTTTTACTTCTCCTGTGAGTCAGCAGGAAATTTAATTGCAAATTGAAATTAGACATGTAAATCACACGCCTCCATTCTTCTTTTGCTACTTTCTATAATCCCATGGGCAAACTAGTCTACATAATTTGCAGGCTTTGTACAAACTGAAAACGTGGAGTCCCTGCTCCAAATGAAGAGTTTGAAGCCTGGCGACCACTGGCCTGAGCATGGGTCCTCCCACCACATAAGTTAGGACAGTACTAGTCAGCAGTATAAAGTTTGTACTTAACTGATCTTGAAGCATCCTTCTAAAGGTTTATATTCAGGAATGTACACGCAAGGCAAAGTTGAAATCACTTTTACCACATTGTCTGCTTGTAATTGCATGACCTGTGGGAAACCAGAGAACTGCCTTTTTTGTCTTGCTGGTGGGGTTTAATGCCAGTAACTAATTGTGCTTGGTGACAAACCAGTTCTCTAAAATCCACAAAAGATAGACGGCCAACCAAATGAGGTAATCTAGTCTGTGTTCTATTTCTCCTTCAGTACTCCTTAATTCTTTTGAGGCTTGAAAACAATTCAGAATAACTTTATAAAGAGATGTTTGCCTTCAGAATTAAGGACAGACACACAGTGTTTCACTAAAATATTAAAAATATCCTTTCCTATTAAAATGTATTTCTAGCAAATAGCATAAATCAAATGTTAACTTCAGCATTCCTATTCTCTAAAATCTGAACACTAGCCACTGAGGAAAGGCATTTTCGGAACCTCCCTCCACCAGAGAAACCCATCACATTAACTTCAGTGTTTCTATGTTGATTAGATTGCTACTTAAAATCATCCTTTCTGCTTTTGTTTTATACTTGTTAAATCATTATTTATTTTGATCTAGAGCAGCTGTTCTGGTGGGAACTTGAGCAACATACTTTTCTTCCCTGTCCTCAGATAGCACTGTAAAATATGTTAATAAGAGAAATCATTTGTCTACAAATGAGCTCAATGCATTTTTATCACTTAAAGCAACATCTGCTGTGGGGTGTGTTCTCATGATAATAACTATTATCAATATTATGCTGTCATTATTTTCTTCTGGATGAATTTGAAAACTCAGAAAATGTAGCAATTATCTTTTCTTGCTCAGTGCCATTGAACAAGAATGAGTTGCTGAGTATTTGCTGAAAGGTTAATATTTTTTTTGAGCCAGTGTCTCTATGTTACTCTGGCTGTCCTGAACTCACAATGTAGACCAGTCCGGGCTTGAACTCAAAGAGATCTACCTGCCTCTGCCTCTCTAGTGCCTGAATTAAAGGTGTGCGTCTGGCTAAAAGGTTATTTTTTTTTTAATTTTGTGGGAATTTGCTTTAGGCAGATGAATGCTTAACTTAAGACAAATGATTAATAAAAAGTCACCCCAGTGACTTTAAGTGCTTCTATTGACAAAGATAGCTATGTCCCTAATGAAAAGTCACCCCAGTGACTTTAAGTGCTTCTATTCACAAGGATAGCTATGTCCCTTGTTTTAATGTTTAGAAGTATGTAATATGTTAAGGCCTATGGCTGGCAAGCTGATAACTATTTGGGACACCCCTCCCCAGTTGTTTTGATAATAAACTTAAAAAGTATGTCTGTATGACTTAAGAGAGCAACAGGACCTGGGACCAGTGTTAGAAGTTTCTAGGGGCAAAGAGGAAGTCAGCTTAAGTCCTATGGGAGCTCAAGTCTTCATACTTAAATTTGAAACAAGCAGGTAAACATGCGTTTTTTTGGTAAGAGATTTGACATCTGGGGATTGAAACTGAGGCCTCAAGGAACATCTCTTCATTACTGTGCCTTTATTCTATTACAAATTCCACTGTTTATGGATTCCTCATCTTCCATTTCATTGCTGTCTAAACATCATCCGTTTGGGAAAGTGGACAAAGTTAAAACCGTCGTGATATTGATTGTACCCATTTATGACAGATCAGGATAAATACCTCTGGTGTTTTCCAATGGGAAAAGCCAACAGTTTAAAAATATATCCTACCTTTCAAATACATAATTATATCCACAACACAATAAAATAATCACAAGTTAAACAAATATATTGCTCAAAGAATGTTTCAAAAATAACTCTCCTCAAATCTGCTCTAGCTCAACTTACAAGCTTAGAAATATGCAGAATAAAATAAGCCAATTAAAAAGAAAGTAAAACCTGGACTGTGATTTTATTTTAAGGTTTATAAAAATAAAAGTTCATTTCCAAGAAATGCTTATCACATAACAGGACAGCTAGCAGGTGTAAAATTAAATAGTAAAGAATCAATATGCTTTTATATAAGTTAAATATATATTTGCTGTTCATTTATTTAAAAAAAAGTTATATTGATCTACATTAGTGTTTGTTTAAATTCACCTTATAAAACGCCTATGCAGAATCACCCTGTCTTAAATTTTAGGAATTAAAATGCATATAGATTCTAAGCACATACATATTAATTTATATATAAACTGACATTGCATAAACAGGGTTATCATCATAATGCAAAGATTATTTGATTAAATAAGTTATCTCGCAAGAATGTATAGAGCAGCATCTGCTCCGTGTCACTCTACAACAGTGGTTTGATTTGTGTTTTGTTTTCTGTGTCCTCAAAACTCTCATAGCCTATGTGAAGCTGACTATCGTTAAGGACAAGGGTGGTCTCACAATATTTAACTAACCCTTGGATTTTGGGAAATATTCTTGGATATTCTTGATATTCCAAAAGTCAAAAGCATGCCAGTGAAAAACAGAAGTAAGCTACTTTTTTGAGTTTTTTTTTCCTTTGCTTTCATTGAGGGGGAGAACAGTAGACATCTAGAAATCTGTGCCTCTGTTTTAAGCATCAATCGGAGGCTTCTTTGCTGAGAAAGCACATTTTAAGGAATGTGGCCAGAAAGCTGTCCTTTGAAGTAGTTCTTTTTGTTCCAGTCTTCCATGACTACCTAGATTTAATGGGCTACTGCAAAGCTGTTTTTGGCACCCAAGAATTAGAGAGAAAGCAGAAAATATTTCTGATTATAATACAAGGACTGCTAAATCCTTCTTTATTTGGACTTCAATATGCAAAAAACTGTAATAATTCTTTTAATTATGATAAACTTAATTATTAGACTGAGTCTTAGTTCCTAAGTTTAGTTCTGTGACAATTACTTGACAATTTATTTGGGAAAATACTGGAATTGCTTTTTTGGATCAATATCTTCTGATATGAACAGCTTGCCATACTTATCAGGAAGGGGTGCAGCATAGTGATGGACCAGTCAGTGCAATGACTCTCAGAAAGAAAATTTCTCTCCCAGTTAATATGGGTTGGCTGAGGACACACTGTGAAAACTCCTCCAAGCTCCTCTCCCAGCATTCTTTTCTGATTAGTATTCCAGGGAGCTATACTAGCCCTTCTCCAAGAAGGCCACAGTCAATGACACCTTACACTATCTAGAAACATCTAGAAGCATTTCATCTGAGGATTTCCTTGTTTGGCTTGTTCAAAATCATGTCCTCAAAATCATTTGAGAAAACTGAGAGTACTGATGCACTGTGATAGAATCTGATTTTGTGTATTCTCCCTGTGTGTCATTAATTGGTTATGTGCCCTGGAATTTCTATAAATCATATTGTCATAAAATATGAAAAAGACAACAAATGAGTTTTGAGACATGCCATTTAACAATTGTTTATGAAACATTCTAAACTTAATCTGGGTATCGTGGGCTTTCTGTATAAAGACACATATACATGGCATCACCCCATAAGTATATATTATATGAATGTGAGTGGTTAGAGCACTAATATGCTGATAAAAGTTTCTATGAAGTTTGAAATCATATACTACTTTTGAATATTTCCTGTTCCACAAAGCTTCTAATCGTGACTATTATTTCTTGTTAAGGATCAAATTTTTTTCCAGAAGACATTCATGAACTAGGGAAATGTCTCTGCAGTAAAGAGCACACGCTGGTCTCGTAGAGGACCCAGTTGTTTCCCAACAACAGCTCCAAGGCATCTGATACCTGCTTCTGCAGTGTGTGAATCCTGTTGGTTCCCAGCATCCTGCGACACCAGCTTCAAGGCATCTGACACCTGCTTCTGCAGTGTGTGGGACCGGTTGGTTCCCAGGATCCTGCAACACTAGCTCCAAGGCATCTGACACCTGCTTCTGCAGTGTGTGGGACCTGTTGGTTCCCAGCATCCTGCAACACCAGCTTCAAGGCATCTGACACCTGCTTCTGCAGTGTGTGGGACCTGCACTTATATGCCCATATGTCTACACACAGATTTACATGGCCAAAATAAAAGAGAAATTTAATATGCCAATGATGGAGGAAGGTCATTGGTTAATTATAATAAAGAAACTGCTTGGCCCTCATAGGTTAAAACATAGGTGGGAGGAGTAAACAGAACTGAATGCTGGGAGGAAGAGGAAGTGAGCTCAGAGGCCGTGCTCCCCTCTCCCGAGCAGACGCAATGAAGCAAGCCGCCAGGTCAAACATGCTGAATCTTTCCTGGTAAGCGCACCTTGGGATGCTACACACATTATTAGAAATAGGCTAGTCCAGGTGAAAGAGTTAGCCGGGAAGAGGCTAGATATAATGGGCCAAGCAGTGTTTAAAAGAATACAATTTGTGTGTTGTTATTTATGGTGTAAAGCTAGCCGTGCGGGAGCCGGGCGGGACGAAAAGCAGGCCCGCAACTCCCACAACATGCCAATAGATTTAAGATGTGCATGGATATGTTATCTATTGTAGGCTAAAGTATGCTAAATGGTCGTGATGCTAATTTTTTAAATTTTATTTTGATAGGACATTTACTTTTATCTAGTTATGATGGCCTTTTGACTGAAAAGAAAATTTCATAGCATATATTTGAAGGTGGATATGATAAACAAAAGCAAGAAATTAGTCACTAGCACCTGACCAACTGAAAGACATATGTCAACAAATGTTGGAAAAGCACTCTCTCTTTTTCTCCTCTCTCCCTCTCCCCTATCTATCCCTCCTCTCCCTTTTTTTCTCCCCCCTTCTCTTCCCTCCCTCTCTCCTTCCTTCCAACCTTGGGATAGAAACCAAGGTTCTACTACTAAGCACCTATTCTAGCACTTAGCTACTCTATACCTTCAGTACAATATTATTTATTATATCTATTGGCTGAAATTGTTTTACTAGTAGATGTATAGTTTGAAGAACTATCAAAGTATTCTTCAGAAAATAAATTTTCTGAGCTGACTTATTTGATTAAATTTTCAGACATAAGATAATTGGGTTTATATTTTCAAGATCTATTTAAACAAATAAATATTCATCATGTTTGGAGTTATGGTCAAGATTCATATGTGCAGTTACTGACAATTATTTTTTATAATTTTGTTTCATTGTATTCATTATCATTGTCTAGGTTCTATACTGTTCTGCTTATTTCTGTACTATTTATGTAGTGAACAAGTCTACATTCTAAGAATGTTTCGATAATTATATCAAGTCATTTCCTTTTCATTTAAAGAGATTTTTTGAAATTTATGAAATATAGATTAGAAATTTGTTACTTGTAAATGTTAGTTGGGTTTCAGTGAAATGTTACATCCCCACCAAAAGACAGGGAAGGGAGGAAAGAAAGATAATTAGTGGAAGAAAGCAGAAAGGAAAACAAGTAGAAAGAAAAAATTGAAAAAAGAACAAAATCTCAAAGCAAGTATATACAGATGTTTGTCTGTTCCACAAATACAAAATACAGCCAGTATGCTGTACTCATTCATTATAGAAAACATCCACTTTATAGAAAAAAGCAAGAAAGAAATATCAAAATCAGAATTATTTTGTCAGACTCTTCTTAGTTTTTTTTTTTTTTTTTGACAATGTTGGCCTAGACCAATGTTTACTAAGCCATATTCATTAGCAAAGGAGAATTTGAATGCATTCAGCACTAATCAGGAAGTATGCCTTCACCAGGTTTTAGATAGAATTCTGACTGAATAAATAGTGATCTTTTCTGGCATTTGGAGCAAGGTAGATTTCTATATTTTATGTAAGCAGTGAGATTATTCACATTAGATACAAAGTCTTCTATCTTCAATCTCTCTCACCTACTGTTGCCCTATCTATGCAGCCGTGAAAATAATCAAGGAAAGCTATTTTCTTCTTTCTGCTTCTCACAAATTTAAATGTGCAGATGATTCAAACAGGCTTCCTTTAAAATTCCATTCAAATTTTGGGAGCTTTCTAGATTTGTGACCATATCTAAAGCTCTCTGTTTATCTTAGCTGCTTGTTTTCTGTTGGAAACCTACAATTTTCCTATATGTTTTATATTCCATTACTCTTAATGCTTTTCTAAAAATAAGAATTTATGAAACTGTCTTATCTTTCTTTCCATTGTACATACATTCAGCTAATAACAATAACAAAGCTCAAATTTTCTGTAGTTTTCTTTTTACCTGTTATTTCTACTGTCATCTATCCCAGATGGTAGACAACACCAGTCCCTCTGGGGCAATTATTTATAAACTCTACAAAACAAACCTCCATATTGGGAGAACAAGCAGAACTCTATCTTCTAAAGTCATCTCCTCTTTAGGTACCAGGCAGCTCTAAACTGCATATTTGCTCTATGCTAATCTATGCCTTCCCCCAGAATGTACACCTATCTATTTAAGTAGCTTTGCCAAGTGACAGCTTGATCACAGCAATCTAAAATGGCTTAAGTGCCACAGGTTGACATTTTGCATTCTTTTATTGCTTTTCATTTTTATCTACATAGAAAATTGGCGATAACTAATATCCAGTTGATCTTTTCATTCTGTTAATAAAATGATAACACAAAGATCTTATTATCTACCCCAGACATCCATCAAAGTCTATTTTCCAATAACAACACTACTTTGAATCTTGCTTATCTCTTTCCAAGTCAAAAGTGAGGTTAAGTACTTGGCTTTAGATTCCCTTTTGCATCTAGGACTGGTGTTTTGTGTTGTAAAAAAGACTTTGAATATCAACCCCTGACATTTTGTCCACATAAATAGCTTCTGCAATTTTTTTGGTTAGGCATCTTAGATGAATCACTTGGCATGATTAGACCAAAAATAGTTGAGAGCTGTGCCTACTGAAGTAATTGTTTTAGCCCCAACGAGATTTTATTCTCATATGGAAAGAAGAAGGAAGGGAACAGAAGAAAGCCACATTAGAAGTCTAGAAAGAAACAGAGAAGCAGTAGGAAGGAAGAAGGAGCAGAGGAGACACACACAGGGCACAAACAAAAAGGTAAAAGAAAACAAGCAAAACAGAGACCACAAATGTATTAAAGTCCATTTCTCAGGCTGGGAGACAGTCAAGTGAGTGAATTGCTCTCTGGCCATGTGTGGGGATGTGAGCTTGGGTCTCTCCATGTGGTGCTTATAGTCTCTGCATGGGACATGGAAATAGTAGTTCACTAACTAGAGGGACTACCCAATTGCTGAGCTCTAGCTTTAGTGATAGACTCCATCTAAAAAAATAGGTGTAAAACTACAGAGAAAGGGAGCTGGCACTAACCTCTAGTGTTTGAAAGGACCTGAACACCCTCTCTCCTCACTATGCACACACAATCCACTGCTTTAATGGCTTCATACCTTCCAGTAGGCAAGAATAATATTTTATGAGATGCCACTAGCATGAAAAAACAAAACCTATTGAAAATAACAAGCAAAAAACAAACAAACAACAAAACAAAACCCAACAACAACAAAATTAAATCCTTAATATGTCCACTACAAAATGAAAGTACTTACTTTTCTGGCCATTAGGCCTCACCCATGGGTGCAAGTTTGACTTCCAAATTTTTTATATCTTTCAACTTCAAAGATTATATCTCTAAACACTTATAATAATAACGTTTAGAAAAAAAGGAAAATATTAAGTAACCAAATACATCACTACAAAGGCTATTTTTTTTTCGGAAAAAAATTTAAGTATAATCTAATCACTTTAGAAATACTGTTTGGAATCACTGAGTATCCAGTTTGAGATCAGACATCTCTTAATAACTTTAAGATTCAAGGAGACTCCAGGCTTTGTGGTTTTGCAATGAAAAAAATATTAGCTAAATTTTGTACAGACCCTACAAACAGTGCATCTGAGAAACTTTTACATAGAATAGAAACTTTCTTTTGCAAATTTTTATAGTCTTAAAACACTTAAGTCATTTAATATTATGGAACTGCCAAGATACTGCCCAATACATTTTTTGCAACATTATTTCATATCCAATAATTGAGGATCATATTAAAAACACTATTTTTGACACTTTATTATAATTTATCTCATATTAGTATAGTTTTATGATGGTTTTTGTCAAGTAGTGCACAACTTTTTCAACTAATTCAAATATTTTTCATCTTTACATTAAATGAATGTAAATTCTCAGTCCTTTCCTATCTAACTGTACTAAATTATCTTTATTTACCCAGGAATTGTCTTCACTAAAATGAAGTATTTTTGTTGTTGTTGTTACTGCTGTTGTTACTACTACTGTTTTTTTTTTTTGTCTTTTTAGGCAATTGTATTACAA
Source organism: Microtus oregoni (assembly GCF_018167655.1). NCBI lineage: Eukaryota > Metazoa > Chordata > Mammalia > Rodentia > Cricetidae > Microtus > Microtus oregoni. Next base: position 18,048,102 of record NW_024543093.1, on the reverse strand, counting down.
AATTATTGAGTCATGGTGTGTTGGCTTGAACTGGAAGTTCCCTTTCCCATGTTCAGGTATTTGGACACTTGGTTCCCATTTGGTGGCAATGTTTGAGGAGATTACTGGCAGGTGCAGTTTTGGTGGAGGAAGGTCTGGTTGGAGAGTTCTGAACCTCATGCCACTCCCACTCACTGCTCTGTTCCAGATGTGAGCTCCCAGACTCCTCTTCCTTCACTTTTGCAGCCTGCTCTCATGCCTCCCTGTCACGAGGACTCTTAGTCCTCTGCAACTGCATGTCCAAATAGCCGCATTTCCTACCAGCTGCTTCTGGCCATGGTGCTTATTGCAACAGAAAAGTGACTAATGCACAGGGCGATCAGCTTTTCTCAGAGTGGGAAAGAAAGAAAGAATACTCTCCCTGCCCCATTCCCTTTCTGGTGATTCTGAGCAGAGGACAGTCAACATTCATAAATGATGGTGTTTACCTTTCGGTTCATATGTTTTCAGACTGACCACAATCTAATTCTAAGATGCAGCGAGCAAAAAGTCATGCTGATGTCAGCAGAGGCATGGGAGCGAACTGAGCCTGGTCTGCAACACTTTTCCTTCACCGTCCAAAAGATCCAAACATTTAAATTCCAAGTAGATGTGCAGAAATAAATCTCAGATGGCTTGTGCTCAATCTGAACAATTTAGAGGATAAGTTCTCAATTGGTGGAAATATTTTTTGTTATAGTCCATTTAGTACCTGTGATAGTTTTCTTAAAATATATCAATTGAAGTACTTCATAATAATATTTCAAGAGTTATGCAAATGTGACATAGTAAATGTGTATTGATTGCCAAAGTGTCAGACAAGCTTAGGGTTCAGAAAAGTTCTACGCAATAAATTGGGGTTGAGAAACACGTATTTCCAATTAAATTTTGGTTGAGTATTAACTGTACTGAGGGGGAAAATAGGTGAACATTATTTATTTGCAAATCCCTAACTACCCTCAAATTCGACTCCTCTTCACGAAACCCACTACATTTGCGCACTGCTCCCCAAATAAAACAAAGGCAAAAGAAAAGGAAAACATTACCTTGTCATTGACTGTTTCTTCCAGCGACTACTGTCAAGCTAAGGCATGTGCAGTCCTGTCCGAGGTGTGCACTGAAAGCTCGAGATCCACTCATTTAATTCAAGTGGTCAAGTATGACTTATACTACTTTAAAAAGGAAAAGAATCACTAACCAGTGAAAATCTCTGTCTTCAATGTTATTATTATATGAAATATGTAAATATGCAAAGTATGGAGAAAGACTCTTCATAGTACCGTAGCAGTAGAGCCTCATAGCAGACAATGAATTGAGTCTAAGAAGACTAAGACTAATATATAGTTTCTCTCTCTCTCTCTCTCTCTCTCTCTCTCTCTCTAGCTAAGGGACAGAGAATCACATTTGAATTGGTTAATTCCATTAATTGTCAGAGTGTACATTTTTTTGTTTTATAAATTTAAAACTTAATGTTTCATTCTGTGTTTAATACAAATAAAATAGAAGAAATACATAAGGGGAAGGTGTCGAAATGAATATTTTCCCCACATGAATTTTCTAAACTTCAGCAGAAATCAGTAAACTCTACCATTGTATTAAGGTGCAAATTTACTTTGTGGGCTTCCAGTTTGCCCCTGTCTGCACTCTGGGCACTGGGGCATAGATCTATAAAATCAGACCTATAAAACCTATAAAATTAATTTTTAGGAAGGACTCCAAGAGAATGATAGGAGAGGAGCTCATGTAAACTTGAAATTTCATTTGTGTTAAAGCTCAGAGAGATAATTTTTAGGCATTATTTTGTTTTGATCATTTTTAGGTGCTTGGCACAGTTGGTTTAGTTTATAACTTAATGTTTATTCCATTTATCAAACTCACCTTTGTTTTGCTTAAAAATATTACCACTCATGAATACAAATATCAATTGTTTGTCTTCAAACTCAAATATATTCAATAGAATGTGTTTATTTTAAAAAGTTATTTTGCTTTTCCAATTTTTTTCCTCAGAGAAGTGGTTGTTGGACTTTGGAAACACAGACAAATATTTTGGAAGAGCCACCAACTCATAGGCAGCTTTCTCCAGGGCCAGAGACCGAAATCTTAATATGGCATTGAGATGAGAGGTGGGTTAGAATTATTTTTATTAAGTAGTTAATGAATGTGTGGTCATTGGAAGAGCTTTCTTTATGTGGTCAGCAAAACCTGGAAAAGAAAAAATCTAAACATTCACATAAATGTAATAGATTTACTTATTACTTAATTCTGGAACTCAAAATAAAACCACAGCCCTTATATCCATTCAGATCTTCATCAAAATTCAAATAAAACTCAGTCCATGCATCTTTCTGACTCATCATTTGGCATGCATATCACATTAGTTATTTTTGTATATGTATATATATATAATCAGGATGTAAAAATTCATCATGTACATTTTCTTAATAATCAAGAATTAACCCTTCAAGTTCATAAACTTTCTAAGAATATAGGAGGGTGAAGAACACATAATGTCTATGTAAATCTTTGTATGAATTTAGAAGGATCATTAATAATTCTCAAAATAAGAGAAGTTAAAGATTTATATTTTTGATTTAAGGGATAGAAACAGAAGAAAATAAGGTGCAGGGTATTTTACCCTATTTAATACTGAAGGGAACTCCTGGAGTTGGAGTTCTGACCAAATACCAATGCACAGTCTGATGCCTCTATAGACGCCCATACATTCTGTTTCCAAATGTGTGGCAATTCTTCCAAATAGGAATAAATCATATAGAAATTTAATCTATGTAAAATTATATAGGAATTTACTCTAATGTGGATGATCAAATATAGAATGAATGTTTACACCCCAGATGATGGACTGGTACGCTTCAAGGTGAGCTCATGAGTTCTGAAGATGCATTTGTCTTACTCTCTCTCTCTTCCTTGTCTAGCTGACATTGCAATGGAGGGAAAACAGTTTAAAAATTTTGAATAGGCACTTACTGGAATTACAGTTAATCCTGATACAATCTAGATGGGGAAGAATAGATGAAAAATGAATATTTATCCTTCAAGGTAACAGCTGCAGACATCCAATAAAATTACAGTCCACCCTTCCGGGGACAGACACATGCAAATTTGGCCACTCCATATCATTATTCTTTATATATTCTGGAACCCATATTTATTGTTATAAAATTGTACCATTGGAAACAAAAAAATGCTTAAAAATATGGCCAATTCAAACAGAGCTACATGGTGACAAATCTAAGTGAGAGAACAAGTGATAACTGTCAAAGATGCTTGATTCAGACTGGCCGCAACGATCCTCCCCATGTGTGAAAGAACATACCATTATTCTCAACAAACGTTAGAAGTGCTCCGTCACAATGGGGTACAGTGCAAGCTCAGCTAGGCTCAGACATCTTGGACCTCCAAAATCTAATATCCCACAAAGGCTGACAAAATTATTTTTTTTTACAACTGCAGTAGTCAAGTGGAGAAAGAAATTAAAATCCTTCTTTCTCATCCTAGTATCATGCATTATATGTATATATTTCTCTTTTGATTTTGATTTTCTGGGGCATAAAATGTTTGCAACCAGATATTGATCAATTCCACACCTTGTATTCATTGAAGGAGAAAATGAACAACACATGGACCTTTATAAAGTACATTGGTTGTGGAGCAGGCAGCCATCCTGTGTAGCATGCAGGCCTATGCCTCTCTTACTTGCTGTTCAATGCTGTCTTTACGTACTGGGGATCACAGTTGATAGTATATTTTTGATTTTTCTTTTTCATCAGCTTGCTTCACATAAAATCAGATACAAAAACAGAATGTCTGGTGTGGATAACACAACGGTTATTTTTAAAGAACTGCATGGAATGTTTTGTTTATATTTTATGGAGAGATAAATAGATTTTTGGCGTTTGTTTTATTTTAATGCCTTTGGGGAACATGGAAAAATATAAACCTAGATTCTGTGTCCATATAGCTAAGTTTGTCATGTGTCGTCAACCGCATCAGAAAAGTGGTTGCAAACAGCCAAGGACCAGTAGCTACACAACTCCTTCTACAGAATGCTTTGCTGGTGAGAATCCTCTAAGGGTTCCTAGAGCAATCAGCCTCTTAGTGCAATTAAGCCAGTTAGTCCATTTTCCTGTAGTAACCTATCGTTGTCACTAGAGGGAACTCTAGCAGAACAATAAACTGTAGTATATTTTTTAAAACTATATTATTTAGCTTATTTAACTTGCATTAACTGAGTGTAATTAAATGCAATAGTTTAGCAAGAGTCGCCTTTCTATTTGGTGATCTACCATTCTCCCCATCACAAATGTAGGTAGGGTTGACACAAATGTCACCTGTTTTGTTCTAATCATCTTTCTGAACATAAATGAAATACATGGTTTCAAAGTTTGTTTTTCTTCCTCTCATGATTCATTTGTGTGTGCACGTGTTTATGTGTGCATTGTGGGAGTGTGTGTAATTAATACTGTCATAAAATACAGGAAAACCTCATTTATTTTCACTTATCTTGGTTGGAGTTGAGGACAATATTGAAACTTATTGGGCAGAATATTAAATCTTCACTTGGTGTGGAGGCATTTTGGGGAAGGACCCCTATGAGTAAGGATTGTGAAAGGCCAAGCTGAGGTAGAAAGCTAACTTCCAGGATTCAGGAGAAGCTGAACTTGCAGGCAATCGGGATCTCATTAGGTAGGAACCTTACTTCCCTATTCACTGAAATAAACTTCTAAACCCTCCCCTTCACAAGATGTCACAACTCTATTAATCTGAGGTTAGATTATTTAAATTTAGCTAAAAAATAATAAAGTGCTCAACTTTTAAAATTCCACAGTTCAATGTTTTGTTTGTTTGTTTGTTCTGTTTTTACTCCATCATTCCTGTTGATTGGTGAGGTTTTACTATAGCGACTCTTACTGAGAGTACACTTAATCAGAAAAGCATTACCTCTCTGCAAAGGAGTCTGTGTCCTTATTGTTCTCATGGCTGTTTGCTGCGGGCCGCAGACTTTGGGCATTGAAGGGTTGTGGATTGCTGAATGACAGCAAAATATCCCACACAGTACTTCAAAACAGAAGAGATGGAGGACCACAAAGATGACTATTCAAAGGAGAAGCCCATGGAGTAAGTAGGAACAACCACTGGTCTAGGTGCAAAGTGTAAATGGGGTCCTTCATGTGCATGCTATCGAACACATGTTACCCTTGTTTGTTTATTATTCATTTGTTTGTTTAGTCATTCATTCACTCATTTATTTTGTAAGGGTGTCATCTATCACCCACTAGAACGTCAATAAATATAACAAGACAAAAAAAATCCAATTTGAGACATCTTAAAGCCTCATAATTCAAGGTTTCAAAATTATCTCACTGATAGGGCTTCCCCGACCCCTCTTTGGTAGGAATCACAAAATACTAAATTATGTAGAACATAAAGAAGTGGTGCCCAACAAAGCATTAATTAATTGTTTTAAGTTTCCATAGCAAACAGGCTAGTTGATAAATATTTGCAGGCAAAACTGAACAAAAAGTGAGAGTGTCAGCTTAATGGTGGAAGGCATTTTGTTACCTAGATTGACCGTGAGTTTCACACGCCCTGCATCCAACTCCAGTCGAAGGGTATCTGCAGAGTCTCTAGAAGTGGTCGCCATCAGAATACCGTATGCACGCTGGGATCTGAACCGTAAAGACACGTCCTCAGCCTCAGTGTGCATCACGACAGGGAGCTGAATTTTCATGAACATACTTCCATCATAGCTCAAAACCGTTGCCTCTGTGGGAGAAAATTGATACAGTTCAGTTTTGGTTAGTGTGGTTCATGCACACTTGGGAACGAGGAGTATGCTGAAGTGTTCTTGACAGGACATCAACGGCTAAATCAGCTCATCTGCTACAGAAATGAGTTTCTTGTTTTGTAATGGCAAGGGACATTCTTGCAGAGACTTTTTCATTTGTGAAGTACATCCTACCACTCAGAAAGTTGCTCCACGTATAGCATATACTACAGCAATGTCCATATGAGGCCATAAATATTTTATAAGCATTTCCTTAGTAAAAAACATAGGTCATGCTGTTTTGAATAGCTGTAGTCTAAGTCTGGTTAGACACAGCACAATGGTGCATGTGTGCATGGACAGAGAGGGTCCTAAATGTCCTCTGACATTAGTCCGCCTTGCCTGGGTTCCCATGGATTACTGATGAGCAGAAGCCCACGGGGTGCTAGTGGAAGATATCTAGAGCCAGGGCTGTGTGGAAAATCCAAGGATGAACAGAAGCTACTATCCATCTTTTTTATACTATCTTCTCTAAAACAGAAATATTACAGAAATACAGAACTCATCCTCTCTACCAAAGTTCATATTCCAAAGAAGAAAATCAAAACCAACAACATGTCAACAGTGAGCAATGCGAATTCTACTGTGTGATTAAGCTTAATGGGGAATTTTTTAAAGTTCCCTTAAAACATCATCTTATTTTCAGATTCCTGTACAAATAAGAAATAATCTTAAATGTCCGTAAGTACGAACTTGGTTTATAAAATACCGAATGGCCAGCAAATCATCCATAACTGTGCACATCGAGTAGGGGTGGGGGCAGGAAGAGTGGTTTGTGTGGTATGCTTTTATAAATTCAAATACAAGGAAGTTACAAACACTTTATTAAGCACGTGAAGAAATTGGTGGCAAAATCGCCGATGACAGAGTGCTTCTTGAAACAGCACCCCCAGTGTTAGGTACCATTTGGTACTGGAACATAGAGAAAGAAGTATGAGTCATGTTGCTTCTGGGAATTCAAAGTGTCATTTAATAAAAGAAAAACTACCTGGTATGAAAATAACCTGAAAATTCTCATCAATCTTGGCTATTTACACAGTGTAGCCATTAGCTTTACTGGTGTCATTGTGTTCATAATTAAGATTTTATTCTGGTGAGGCTTTCAAAGTTTATCTTTCTGAAAGTCTGGACAGTCAAGTACGGTTTCCAGGAGACCTTAATTATCAGTTGTTATCATTCAAGGCTCGATTGTGAAACCTGAATCTCTCAAAGTATTGCGCTCTGTTTCTAGGATTCCTTCCTTTAGCCTCTGCTCTCTCCCTGCAGACTGGGATGAACAGATCTAAAGGCACCTGTGAGCTCTCTTCCCTCTTCCGTTCTGAGCGAAGACTTCTTCATCTATTGCCCATTTGACATCTCCAGGTAAAATGGAGTTATAGTCTCATTCTTAATTTGCCTTTCCCCATATGAACACATTGCAAAAGTACTCCTCCAATCCCTTCCATCTCACTAAATGATGTTTTCATTACTGAACAAGGTCCATTCTATGGATTTCTCTCTTACTCTCTCTACCATGTGCATTCTGTTTTCAAGTTTATAGACCTTCATGCTATAATTAAATTTTTATCTCAGTTTTTTTTACCTTTTCACCTTACTATTTGAGTCCCATTCTCTTCTTACCTAGATAGCTAAAATAGTTATTTCTGTGGACTATCTATGTCTGCTCTATTTTTCTGCACACATCAGCCAAGCTGAACCCTTACATGGGGAATCCCTCCCTGCTAGATAAATAAATAATGCCTCCTCTTTGCTTTTGCAATTAGAATCCCTCTGTCCTCAGTTCTTACCGCCGTTCTCGCCAGTTACTCTATTCCACCCATTCCAGGTCCATTCTTATTAAATCATTTGCACTCACAAATGCCTGTATGTGGAAGTTTCTCACCCTACATCTATTAATTTTTGGTTCTTTCTTGTCTTTGGTCAATTATACAAAGCAACATGTAACTCAATAAAAGTAATAAATCGTTATGTAGTGTTACTTTGCCACCATACAGATGAAAAGACTAAACTATTATTAGCTTTCTTCTGATTAATTAATATGCACAACTACTCTGTTATATAACAACATTTTTAAATAACTTCATTTTTCTTTAAAAATTGCTCAATTTGAAAATAAAACTGAGGACACATCTTTTTAGAAATACACAATTAATAATTAGTCATGTATGTATTGTGTAGTAGAATCCAAAGTAGAGAATAAATCAAGCTCATTAGCCTTTTACCATGCTCCAAAAATCTGCGGGAATGAAGTAATAGTAAAATCATAAAACTCAAGGCCCCTTGTGTCATTTCAAATGAATCTCAATGTGAAGATAACTTGTTGACAAATGACAACTGAAAGCCTAAATGATTCCTCATAATTAGAGCTAATGTTTAATTAGGCAAAAAATAGAAAATGCACAAGGTTGTAGTCTAGAATTGCCAAATAAATGTTAGACAACATTCTGACATTTGAAGGTTATGATATTTGGTAGCATCATTTAACATTTGGAAAATTGTTTTATCGTTTGGAACATAAAAAATAGTACTTTAGAAGGATATCTCCAAGACACTGCTTCCTAGTGAGGAAGAAAATCAGTCTCTACTTTGTCTTCTTTATCTTTCTTCCTTGTCATTAGATTTGATAAATTTGCTTTCTTGCATTGTTCCTTTTTGATCTCTAAAGTGTACACCTGTGCTCAGTTTTGCTGAAAAGCAGTCACATATTGTGATCAACAACAAAAATCAGACAGGGAGCCAAATTGTATGGCTCTGACATCTGTCCCTCCATCTGTTAGAGTTTTAACAGACAAGTATGAAGTGGACCTCTGATCACATCAATGCTCTTATTTCACATTAGCTCGCAGAATAATTTTTAAGTGGTCTAACCTTCAAAACTCATTTTGTTAAAAATGAGACACAAAAAACATAACATTTAATATCTGTGAAGGACATCATTTCCGCATTATTCTTTCTTAAAATATCAGAAGGCATAGAATAAAATACCTTCCTGTTTAAGTCACAGATACTTTTCTTATGCAACTTTCTTTGCTTGCATAATGTGGGATAAATGCAGCACCATTCTCTATGATGTGGAGTGCATAAAAGGGAGCCTGTCCTATCAATTTATTCTGAATGATAAAATAGAAGCATTACAACTGTCTTTTTATTTCAAGAATTGTTGTTTGGGTCTTATAATCATCCACCTAATACAGCATGGGTGTATAGAGACATAGTCAAATACTTCTATGTAATCTGAAACTGAGAGCTCCAGGCATGATCTCATGTTTGTGGAATTAGGACACAGCTGAGGGACTGGACAAAAGCAACATTCTGTGCTTCGAGCCTGGCAACCATCCTATATCACCCCTGCTCTCAGGAGAGGCACAGCCATGTGGGTAAAACATCAATTCAGAAGAGAAAATACTTCTCGCAGTATGCTGCTGTAGCTCAGAACAGGAATAGCATGATATCATCCTTTTATCCTCAAGAAACAACTGACTTAGAGACAAAGAAATCTGCAGAAGTTTCCAGCTAAGCATAAGTTAAAAAGGTGTGCTAAATCCCAGTGAAGATGCTTGCTACTAAATTCTCCTTTAAAATCTGCCCATGTCCTCCACCTCTATGTCTACTTATCGCAGTATCTAGTTATCCCCTTCCTTCCCTGCTGCCTCCAAAAGCTCCGTCATCTCTTTGCATTCTGCCATGTGCAGAGACAGAAGATTGCCACAGGGTGGTGGACCATGCATATTTAACTGGAGGTTTTTGTAATTCAGACAGTGGAGCTACCGACTTTCTGCAGCTTCACTTTAACCAAGAGGTAGGTAACAGGCATCTTTCTGAGTGATTAAATTGAAAACAAAATTTTAATTCACACAGATTTGCTAATCTCATATTATATTTTACTTTTACTATGTCATTTGTTCCTCTTTTTTTTTTTTTTTTTTTTTTTTTGGCAGTTTACCAAAAGCAAGCTAAACAAACTTATTAGGGAGGAAAGAGCAAAGAGGAAATTTAAAAACAGTGTACTCATACAAGCCACAGTATGTAGGAATAGCTAGATTCTAACACCAATTCACAGGGGTTACAATAATCAGGCAATACCATAAAGGGAAAGGCTGTGTCAATATGACGTGAAGCAATCCATTGACCTGTCTAATTCTATTATGCAGATTTTAATTTTGCAATTGAAAAATGTCCACCTTTTCCTCTTGAATTTTCAGGGCAAATTACATAGACTATTTAGGACTGAAGGAAAAGAACCAACTGCACAGCATCAGAAGTTCCTGGCACTACTCAGGTGGAGCGCTTCAGGGAGAAATGCTATTTAAACCATGAGAGGACGAAGGAGCAACTCGCCAATATTTTTTCCATATTGACTTTTAGTTTCACTGTAGAACGTAAGTGACAATGAGCACAGTGACCAAGCCATTCATCTAAAGCCCTGAGTCGATAGAAGGACATGCTTGCAACCATTTTTTTTCTGCTATCTCTTCTGTTATACGGGTTTCCACGCAAGCTGTTGGCATTACCCTCATTCTGTTTTCAATATCCATTCCTCTAGTTGCAAGGGGAGAGGAACAGAATAACAAAGAGCTTCATTTTTTTCTTAGCAAGGAAAGGGAGGTGCTCACAATCGACTAAGACTTAACGTTAGACATAAAAACATGTCTGTGATCAGCTAAAGACAAACACGGCAGCGGTTATGAATTAGCCATCTCAAACACACCTGAAGAGCTATGGGTACCACAGCTGGGCCCTCTGACCATCATTAAAGGCTCCCCAGTCACCCGTGTCGGGTCTGGGGGTCAGGTCTGGGGGTTTCTTCACTCAGAGTTGTTATGTTTCGGTTGAGGCTTGATGTTGATATTTAGTAAATATTTCTTCTTGGGGACTAGTCGCTAGAATTTTGAAATCCTACCTCTCTCACAGGACCTGCCGAGATACCCTGTTCCAGAGCAATCACAGACATATCTGTTCCAGCCATCTCTGCACATGCCATTGTTTTTGCAAGGATTGCTAAGGCACGGTTTTGCTGTCTCCCTTGAGCAGGATGGCTTCACTCCAGCCGTACTCTGAATTTCCGCCATCTGCCGGATGTCTTTGCTCTGACCGTCAATGAACAGATCCCGGATGCAGCCCACATAGCCATAGTTGAGCAGAGCAGTCCACACCTCGGTGGGGAAGACAAGGCCAGCCTTATTTTCTGGCAAGCCCCCCAAGTAGAGCTCATCATCTAGGTCCAGAATCTCACTCTCGCCGGGAGCTGTGTATGGAGTGCGCAGTGTGTTGACAGAAATGGTACCTGTTACAAGGAAAAGAGAATATGAAGTTGTTTATGCATACAGTGTGATCTGGGCTTCTGCTTTTTCCTCTTATATGGTAGAGTGTGAGCTGTTAAAAGCCAGACATTTCTATTTTAATCATTTGTTATTTTAAATTAAAATATAATTACCTCATGTCCCCCTTCTCTTTCTTTCCTCAGAATCCACTCACACACCTCTCCTTGCTGTCTTTCAAAAGCATGGCTTCTTTTTTGAAATCAAATTTCCTTATATACTATATGTAAATATATATGTGTATAAGAATGTATATACATATACATGTATATACATATATGTATATAACATATATCCTATTTTTTATTTTAGTGTCTGGTACTTCTAAACATCAAATTATCCATGTGATTACATAATTTAGAAATAAAACAAATTACATTTAATGTGGTCCCATTTGACTTACTGAAAACCAAAGTGTATACATGACTAATAATGGATGCCAACTTTAAACAGCTCAAATTTAAATAAATCATACAATAATGGAATGGACATTTTTCTACAGCGAAGTCTGACTCTATGTGGTTAATGTGATTACTTTCAAAGTTAGTATGGGGGGCCATGAAGGGACACATGTTTAATCCCAGCATTTAGGAGACAGAGGCAAGAGCATTTGTTTGAGTTTCAGGCCAACTTTGTCTTCAGAGTGAGTTTCAGACCATACGGATTAAAGAGTATGAATTTGTGAGCAAACAAAGCAAACAAGCAAACAAAAAAATAGTATGAATTTGTGAGCCAAGGAAAGAATTTTGTTTTTGTCTTTAACTGATTTGTTTGTTTGTATCTAATAATTTGACAGATTTCCAGATTGAAATGAATCTTAACACCTAGTGCACACATCTATTGATTCATTTCCCTGGTTTGGGCATCTTTATACATGTGTACAAACACTAGAAGTCTGTTCTGCATGTTTAATAAAACACACAGAGTCTACATTATAACAAACACCACAGGAATGTTCACTGGTACATTTTGGTGAGAGATTCAAGAAAAAATCATTTGCTTCTCTTTCTTGACAGAGGTTGCTTTTTCATTTTCTGGTTGCCCAGACCCTAAATCCCACATCATCTCTTTAAACCAAATCACTTATCAAAATCAATAGTTTCCTTTTCCTCACTCCAATCTGGAAAAATGTATTGAACTTAAATTGTATAGCCTCTAAGCCTCAAGTATTAAATGAACATTTACTCACTCACATGGAAATATTTGAGAGATATAGAAGATATGGAATCCATAAAAGTGGTTGAAAGGGCATTTCTGATAAAAACTTAAATATATACTGTCAGATCATAAGAATTGCTAACAGTAATCTATCACTAGAAAGGTTTTTATCTTCATGATGCAAATGATATTCGCTGAACACCACAAGGACCCACTACCTAATTACCCCCACATTCGCATTTTGGGAATAATTTATAATAGATAGATTGAGTCAGAAAGACAGAGATAGAGACTGGGAAGCCAGAAAGTATCTAAATAATCGTGTAGTCTCTGGGATATTCAGAGTTCAGGAAGAGAATGCAAGTATGACAGATTTTCCCAAAGGAGAAGCATGCTTCTAGCTAAGAACATTAGGCTACTAGTCCCTGCTTTGTGCCCAGGAGTAATTTAAATCCTGGCAGCAGGTCCTATCTTGAGCTGAACTTCAAAATGGAATTTGTCTTTCTGAGGGAGAAGGGCATAGCAGCCACTGTCAGCGTGCCCAGGTGTCCAAGTCATTATGAAGGCATTTGTCTTTCTAGACTTTAACAGAAAGTAGTGGAAAACTCCCAGGGGAGAAACCCTCACAGACATTGCTATTTTTGGTCTTGTAAGGAAAGAGAAATGGTGGGGGATTTTGATGGAAGATGCTTAAAAGGGAAAAAAGACAAATCACTAATTTATATTTTTCTCATTCATGATAATATCTAGAAGAAAACTTCCATTTAGAAGCAAATCACTGCTATGCAATATTACCTTGAAAATATAATAAAAGTGATTTTAGAAAGTGAAATGCACAATATTGAAGTGAGGAGACTCATATCTAATAGAATGATTGCTACATTCATTTAAAAAGAATTGTTTTTTAACCAGCATTGTCTAAAAGAGCTAAGGAGCGAATGCATAGATTGGTCCTAGCTACTGTAGCAGCTATAAACTAAAGAAAGAAATCTGAATACAAGACAAATGTGAAAAATAATAGGCTAGAGAAGTTATCACTTCCTGAAGTCTTCCTAGAAATAGCATTTGATAACATAAATACACATAATTGAGAGGAACTGATTTGAAAAATACAACTTAGAAAACAAACAATAAAACACTATGATGATAATAAGGATATATTTTTCCAATGGCTGTTCCCCAAATTTCCATTTTATTTATAGAGAAAACTTAATTTAGCTCAGGAAGATTAACAGTAATTGGTAAAACTAAATTGCTTTTAATCACACTGTTACAGTTCCCAAATAAAGAGAATGCTTGGGCATCCCTGTAATAATTCACTGCTCAGAGCACTGTCATTCTCTCTCTGTCTCTCTTATATGCTATCCAGAGAACTCACTGGGCCTGCAGCAGAAAAACAGACAGGCAGACAGACGTACACAGAGACTAAGAAAGATGACGAAGATAAATACATATGTATTTATTTATGTGAACTATGTATGTAGCACATGTGTGTGTATTGTGTATGCAAACATGTGTACAGGTATCTGTCTCCTTGTATATGTGGAAGCCAGAGTAGTCCACTGATGTACTGACTCCTCTTTCAAGTTCCACCTTATTCCTTTGCATCATAGTCTCTCATTGAGTTTGGAGCTTGCTGTTTGCAGTTAGATTAAGTAAGCAAGCCCCCAATCTCTAAACTCTCTCTTTTGGACCTGCCACACTTCTGGGGTTACAGGAGTACAGGAGACTATATTTATCTTGTTCTATTTGTGCTGGGTCCAAACTCAAGTCTTCATGTTTACACATCAAATGCTCTTGACTACTAAGCTCACTCTCTAGCCTCCCATGTCTGCACTCTTAGAGACAAAGTTTGTGCTAAATATTTCAGACAATCATAGATACCCGATTTAACAATGGCAATGTAAAAGTTGGGTCTCTTGGTTATTATTTACAGGGGTTTGGGGGACTGCTTAGAATAAAATGTTAAGGAAAGTTCAGATATGTGTTTATTGACACCTCTGGGGTAAGATGCTCCTTACAACCTCACTACGACATAGGTTTTTTTTCTTAAATAATGTTTTTATTCTTAGAAAACAATGTATACTTAAACCCCATGCATTCTGATGATGTCCACCCACCACCACATTCTTCCAACTTTCTTAGTGCTTGCCTCGCTGTCTCTATATTCTTTTCATGTCCTCTTCATTTTAGTCCTACATTTATAAACCTCAGAGTTCAGTTAGCGTTGCCCACAGATACATGGGTTTGGGGACATCCACTGGGACATGAGCAACCTCCTGGTGACTACATCCCTCCTCTTCCTCCTAAGAGGCCAACAGCTACCAGTAGCTCCTCTTCCAAGGGTGGGCCTCAAAGGCCCCTCACCATAAGTAGTGTTTTGCTGATAGTAGTACGTAAGAGATTATAATTTTCATGTAACTCTTACATGGGTGTACATATGTTTGCATGTGTGAGTCTCCATGTATGCTTGTGAGCACACACACATACATACTGAAACAAAAACATTCACAAAAATTTTAAATTCGATTACCTCTAGATACATGATGTTTTATGTATTATATTCATGTGTTAAAACAAATGCTGGATCATCAAATGAGTTTCAGAACTAACAAATTGGAACCATAGTTCAGAAAACAATGATTGCAAGACTCATCAGTTATGTTTCCTCACATTCCATATTTTACTTCGAATACTAATTTTTGAGTTCCCAGGGAAACAGAGATAATGAAATATGGAAGAAAAAGAAAACCTATCTTTACTCTAATATAACCCAATGGAGTTAGAATGTTAATTTGGTCAGGTTCAAAGTTAAAATGATGCACAGATATGTATACTGGATATTCACTGACTATTCTACACTCAAAAAGAAGTATGACCAAAATAATCAATATTTTCTATGTATGAACAATCTATATGGTTTCATGTCTTAGGAGAATGTCTTACAACATGGTAAGGAAACAGAAAACATAGAAGTTGGGTTGGAAATAATGATATGTATATTTTGAAATATTTTGAAGAGTTAAAAATGCATCCCATTGGTGGGGCAAAAGCTTAACTAGATGTTTGCATTTGAATTTAAATATGTATGAAGGTCCCTGACTGGAGATACATGTGATTTCTGTTGTGATGTCTCTTATTGACTTTACTATGGGGATGTGAACCAAGTGACATTTTTACTTAAGCAACAGAGTATTCACAGAATCCAAAGTAGTTAAAGCCATTGCAACAGCATATGTGAGCACAGGAAATTTTAAAAATAAAGGTTTCCAAGGTATGTACATTCCATGATACCTTTCTACTCTAATCGTCCTTGAAGTTTCTAGTAGATCAAATCAATACTTTAAAGAAATACTATCATATTTCAGTAGTCATATTTTTTGGAAGGGAGCCAAGGATGAGAATGTATTTTGACAAGTGCTTCATGATTCAATATGTAAGAATCCAAAGCACTCAGCTCTTAGAGAAACTACAACTGCAGCACACTACTTGGACATGTGCATATTCTACGATTTTAATGTGCAGACCACCTCCATAACATTAGCATTTAGTCCTGATGTTTTAATAGCAGAGAAAAAAGATTAGAAGTCAGCTAGTAAGTAAGGTAATATTTGCATAAGAATGTTCCAAAGCTGAAGAGAAAATTTTATTTTTCATATAATTTGTGTATAAATAAAACAATTTGTTGAAAGCAGCACTTTGTTATAAAAACAGACATCAACTTTGTAATCTGGCTTGCTATTCATATTTTTCTACTCGCCTTTTCTTTCATTCATTTTTTTCTTGCTATTATATTTCCATAATTAGGTTATATTGTGAATAGAAACAGGGAGTAAAGGTGAGATTTCACATAAGCTAATGTGGGCTTAAGTTTTAAATTACTACAGAATTTTAAATTGCAAGAATCAAGGGTGAGTAAACACACACCATGGTATAAAATGCTTTTGTCTAGTGGAAGGAAACTGAGATTCAAGGTCTAGCTTGTTAGATAACTAGCCGGCAAAATTAAACAAATAGTTTGATTCATAGGCCTCACTGTAGGTTTCATGCAACTTAAGGGATTTGACAAGGTGAGCATGAATAGAATTACTGAATCTCATAATTTCAAGTTAACTGTCAATTTTATCTTTGTATAATCAGTGCACAAAAGTGTTGGATTCCACAAAATTATAAATTTGCCAAATTTATAATTTCTACTCTAGTTAATAAACTCAAACTTAATGAAAATGTACAATAAAACCAGAGGAACAGATATGTTAATAATATACTATGATGCAAAACACAAAAAGAACTATTCCCCTAAAACTGTAAGAACAAATAAGAGACAACCGCCCCCCACAAAAAACTGTCCACATTCCTTTGGGGGAAGGAGGATCAGGGTGGCCACGACAAGTCTATGTTTGTTTGTGATTTACTGTACCTTTTTATTTTTCTAAAATCTCATATAGGATTTAGATAAAGAACTGAAATAGTGTTAAAAAATAAAAATATATCAGTTGCCCTCCTATACACTAAGGATAAGGATGCAGAGAAGGAAGTCAGAGAAGCATCACCTTTATTTTTAAAATTTATATTGATTTATCCATATACTGGAAAACTAAGGAATAAGACACATGCATAAAAAAAATCAGGACAAAATCTTGAAAGCCCAATGCCTAGTACTGGGGAGAGTAGGAGAGAAGCCACCCCCACGTGGGGCAGATGAGAAATACCGGTAGGAAAAACTAAACTGCCCTTACCTTTCATAACAGAAAGCAGCTAAAGTAGCCATGGCAGCTCTGCACCTTAGGAGATTGGTTGTTTCACGACAACAACCTCAGTAACTCTCATCGTGGATGCAGAAAGGAAACTTGCGCAGCTGCCATAAAGCAACATTTCAGTTGCTGTGAAATGTTACTTGACTGGAGTTGACAGCTTTCTGTCCCTGGGCATGCTCATTTTCAGCAACTTCATATTTGGATAAGGTTGGCAAGAATGTGTCTTTTAATTTGTCTACAAGCAGACTGATAAGATGCAGCATGTTTTATTATATGTTGCGTGCAATCGTGAAAAATAATCAATTTAACTGCATATCTATCATGAGCTGCCACACACTTCCTTTGCCAACTCGTTCCATCTCGATAGTACCCTTGGAGCTGAATCAGGAAAGTTTGTTAGGTAAGGTAATGTATATTCATACTGGTCAAGGGTGGCTTGACACCTTCATCTCAGGTAAGATGTGCAGCCTCTGCCTTTGTAGTGAGACCATTCACTTAAGTGCCTGGAGTAGTCAGACTGCTACTACCGATGTTTGTTCATCTCAAGATCTAAACACAGAACTCATCTAATGGTTGTTCAAGCAGAACCATCTAAGTGTGGCAGTTCAAGAATGGTATACACAGAAATGAGGGCTGGTAATAGATAGCTAGCAAGTGCTATTCACACTGAACAGTGATTTCTACAAACCCCTAATTATGTGCTCTGGAGAGAGCCTGTGCCTTTCCCTCTATAATTTCTAGTTCTTAAACTAGAATTCTGACTTCAATTCAAATCTCAATGGCTTCTTAGCTGTTAAATGTAGGCTTAGCCATGAATAACCACGGATACAATCTGCTGTGCCCTGTTGTACACAAGCAGAACTTGACAAGAATAATGAGTTTTCTCTTTGATCTCAATACGTAATGATAGCTTGCAAAAAGAGAAGAAAAAAATGACTGGCAGTTTGCTATGAAAATTCTTGAGAGCCAAAGGGTTTAACACAAATTTAAACCATGTTTTTCCCCTATGAAAACAGTCATTAACCTCATCCTAATTGTAGAACAATTCACACTTCAGCTAAATACCTGGGCGGCTGTTTGGTGTCACATTTGGGATCAGCTGAGAGAGAACAGGGAAGACTGCAAAGGAAGGAGGGCTGAGAAAGATGTATTACAATGATGTCCTGCCGAGTCTGCTGGAATGGGAACCTTTAGAGTATCCTCAACTTAACAACAAAGAACTCTAATCCTAGCAGCTCAGATGTGCACAGAGGATAACTTAAACTGTCCACTCAACTCCACCTGACTAAGCCTACACTTTGCATGGCTCCTCCTTTGACAGCTAAATTCAGCGCTTATTATGGTCATGTGCAGATAACTCGGCCACTTCATCTCTGAAGTCACTAATTACAAGCTCTGTAAGCAACAGAAGGAAGCTACATTGTCTTTAGAAGCTGATGTGATCAAGTTGAATAAAAATGGAGAACTAGAGTGTTTAGTTTTTCCCTACATTTTAGAATGGAAGATACATCATAGGTGGGTAAAAACTAAGAGTCCAGTTTTTCTCTTAGTCATCAGTTTTTGCACCATTGGATGAGTTCTCTGTCTAGGTCAGATGTAAACTTGCCCTCTACCTGTCAATGTCTCTCCCATGTTTCTGCCTACTACCTTGCTTAACGTATTAGGATCATTTCTAGTTAATTATATTAGTATCTCATATTATAACTGTAATCATAAGCCAGTATCCAAAATAAAATTCCATAAAAAATCAAATTCATGTAGATTTTCTCATCCTCTAATGGCTCAGATACCCCTTTTTGTGAACACAGGACCCAGGGATGGACAACCAGGAAGAAGGGCAACCTGGGTGATTTCCTGCCTTGTCACTGAGTGCTGTCTTACCCAGTTTTTGGGGAGATGACAGCTTCCACCTTGGTTAATTTCCTTCTATCTACATGCTTACTTAACAATATAGGGATCTTGTGAACAAGCAGAACTTAAAGTCCTGTTCTCATCAAAGCTTGTTTCCATACCAGGCTCATAAAGTTATCTACCAATGATTGACATTTCTGTTTGAATTATTTCCAATGTCTGGGCTCAGAAGTTCTTGTTATCATCATAAAAAGGCAGTGCCTATTTTTCTGTATTATATAAATGGCTTTCAAGATGGCAATTAAATGAGATTATAAATTTAAAGAAGTTCCATTTACAGGGAAGTTTGCTACTATTCTTCGATTGTAAAAATGGTATCTTCGGAGGAGTATTTTTGACAGTGTGGTACTTTGTGTTTGTGGTGTGTCTGTCTGTCTGTCTGAGTGTGTGTGTGCGTGTGTAGAAAGAAAGAGAAAGCATGCACACACAGAGAGAATATGAATAAAGGTGGATCTGAAGGTATCTGTCTGTATTTACAGCTGTATTTCATGCCCCCACAGGAGCTGTGATTAAAGAATTAATTTAAATATACTTTCTCCTAGATGATTTTCTCTTATAAACTGTTTTGGAAATATCCAACTTTCGGTTATTTTCACTACTATGAATTTAGTTTTAACTCTGATCAAGAAAATGAGTAGTTGCATTGGTATCAAGTAGTTCTATAGTGTTTGTACTTAGTTAGTATCTAAGTCAATGACATCAGTTACTACAAGAATAACTCAGGCAGGGCAGTGGGAGTACACACTTTTAATCTCAGCACTTGGGAGATAGAGTCAGATAGATCTCTGTGAGTTTGAGGCTTGCTAGCTCTACAAAGCAAGTTCCAGGACAGCCAGGGCTGTTACACAGAGTAACCCTGTCTTGAAACATTTTTTTGTTTTTTAAGAAAGAAATAAAAAAAGAGCTACTCAGAGGCTTGGGTCCTTCTATTTTAACAACCCAAATAATAGGGCTTTCTAAATGCTTTTTGGGCATTGAACTAGGGGTTGCCTAGGGAATCCAATGAACCTTCCTTTATCACTGTAAGAAGGCAGCCCACATTGTCCTGTTAAAATAGCCAAACTATATTCTTTGTGATATAGAAAATCTTTTTTTTAGAACCTTTGAATATAATTAATACAAAATGGGTAAAATTAACTCTCAGATTCTGTGTTTCTTACTTTGAACTCAGCTACAAATGCTTGCATTTCACCAGCAAAATTCAGAATTTTCTTTGGATAAAATGAAACTGTATATACATTCATTCAAATTTTAATAGGCAAGTCTAGGCCAGATCAATACAGTGGGCAAATATAGAGCTTAATTAAACTACTATAGATGTAAAATATTAACAGCTGCAGCTATTAAAATGACATTAACTTCCCCTGAATGGGGCTCACATGATATGAGCTACATTCTTTAATTTGTTGAAGGGCAAAAGTTGGCTTTGGGTTTTACATTGCTTGTTCCAAATCACTTATTTGAGATTTTAATCACATAAAAGTAATTTTCCATCAAATACCAACAAGTACATTAACTTCAATATTTCCAGTGAATTCCAACAAAAAAATCTCATGCTTTAATTGTTCTTTTAGTTTGCAAATAAAACTTAGAAAATGGTTCTATTCATTCAATTCAAACCTGAGCTGTGTAAATTAGTATAGATGTTATCTGTCTTCGGTATTCTTTAATGAAGATTTAAAATAATCTTTAAGCAATAATGATAAAATAAACAAGTCAAACACAAATTAATAGATGTTCTCTGCCTTGAAAATAATGGAATTCATTTAATAATTGGTAAGATTGTAATGGACTCCATTGAAAGTTTATCAGGTTGTTATTTCTTTAGGTTCATTCTTCTGTGTGTACATAAACACACACACACGTACATATATCTGAGAAAAAAGACTACAAAGAGCTATCGTCAAAGGTAAGTCTGCTATTAATGAATACTAGATGATTTTGGGGTTCTCGCATTCCTTTGCATTAACTAATAACTTCATATTCATCATGCACTATTTTCATATTATTAGAATCTCATTTCTAGAAAAACAAAGTATAACATCTGAAATTTGTTGCTTTTTTTAGTTTTCTGAACGTCCAAGGTGTAACAAGATAATCTAATTTGTTTTATTTTATTCTGTTATAAAATATGAGCCAAATCTCTGCCGTTTTCAAAGTTATTTTCAAAATTTCATTCTAGATATACATGAAATTCTGATACCATCTACAATTTCAAAGCACTGGATCATGCCTTGTTCCCACATTCATTTTAAGTTTTTTATTTGAAAGTTCTTAAGGATCAAATTAAATACTAGCTCTTCCAGAGCATCTGGGGCAGGGCAGATGTTGTTAAGGTTTGTTGTCAACCAATCAGTAAACATTTCATAGCTTATATAAGAATAACAGAGATGAACTCAATCTCCAGCATTTTTAGTATAATGACATCCAGGGAGCAAACTTTCTCAAAAGAAAAAAATCATAAATAAGTTTTTTGAGTTAAGGAGGAATCAGAGCCCTGGGTTATAAATGTCCACCTATTCTGTATCTGAATATTCTTTTTTCAACTCCTCATTTTATTGCATAAAAGGGGATCTTTCTGGTTGATTTTTTTTCTTTCTCCAAGGTTCACACTACCAAAACTCTTAAAGCAATTTTTAAAGTGAAGTAAAATATTATTGCTTGTGAGAAAATTTCCCTGCTACTCTCATAAAGGAATAAAGGGCAGAAAATGAAGCCAGGGGTTACTCCCACTATTGTTTAGTCGTCTTAAAGAAAACCAGGTTGAGCGGTAACTTTGAATGCCACTGCATTAACTGAAGTGTTTTTTGCAGTAAATTTCTCCACAATCCTGATGAATTTGCAATCATTTTTACTTTTCTATGTTTTATAATTGCATTTTCAGGAACCTTCAAACATCCAATGACATAAAATCATAGCTGAGACTTTAAGACTTCTAAATTTTGTGTCTACAAATTCAAGATAAAATTTCTTGCATAGATGTGGCACTTAATAACCAAGTAAAGTTTATGTAGGATAACCATACTACAATCCACAGCCCCCAGAGAGACTAAGTAATAAGTAGGGCCCAAAAGGGCTAATGCAGTGATTTTCCTGGGAAGGGGAAATGGGAAAGATCTCCTGAATAGGCTGGGGTTGTGTAACAATGGGAACATAAGAGCTGAAGAGTAGATGGAGGGGGAGAGTAATGAAAAAGATGTCTTGATATGGATTTCATGTTCGGGTAGAAAGCTGGTTCAAAGGAAACTCCATGAATCTACAAGGATGACCTCAGCTAAGACTCCTAGTATTAGTGGATACATGGCCTGAATTGGCTGTCTCCTGTGATCAGATTGGTGACTACCCCGAATGTCATCAAAGTCTTCATCCTGTAACTGATGAAAACAAATGCCAAGACCCACAGCCAACAACAAGCTGAGCTCAGAAAATCCTTTTGAAGAGAGGGAGGAAGGATTTTACAAGTGGTGGAGTCACGATCATCATAAGGGAACCCACAGAAACAACTTGGGCTCATAGGAGGTCACAGAATCTGGACCGACAGCTAGGGAGCCTACATGAGACTGACCTAGGTTCTCTATATATGTGTGACAGTTGTGTAGCTTGGTCTATTTACGAGACTCCTAGCAGTGGGAGCAAGGCCTTCCCTAATGTTTTATCTAGGTTTGGGAATCTATTCCTCATACTGGGTTGCCTTGCCTGGCCTTAACACAAGGAGAGGTGCTTAGTCCTACCTCATCTTGATGTGCCATTTTTTTTTTTTTACACCCATGGAAAACCTGCCCCTTTCAGAACAGAAACAGAGAAGGAGTGGACTGAGCGGAAGGTATGGGAGGGAATCAAAGGAAAGGAGGAAGGGGAAACTGTAGTTAGAATGTCAAATAAATGAATTAATTTAATAAAAATGAAATGTTTGCTTAAGACACTGAAGGCATTTAATCATTTGGGTTTTGATACTGAAGCATTATGATTAAATAATCTGATTTTTTACAAGAGGTAAAGCAGAAACAGTAACTGCAATATAATTTAATGCAACAAAACTTTAATAGGACTTGGTTGCAATTATTCAGAATGGCAGGGATAGGAGAGAATTTGCAATAGCACTGTAAAATGTTAAATTACCTGACCGTCCGTCCCGCTGGAAATCCACGTGATACCATTCTCCATCATTCACTTTCTTCTGCAGGGCTTTTATTTTTATAGTACCCGACCCCATGTCTAAGAGGAGGTACAGGTGACCATCCAGCATCTCAATAGCAAAAAAATCAACCTTAATCATCTGTGGGTGCTTGGCATCCTTCTGATGTCTTGGCTTGCCATGGCTAAACAAGATGAGGCCATTTGGTTCTGTGGTACGGAAATCAAATGATATTGAGCCTGTTTTCTTTGCATTCCACTTAGGCAAAGAAATGAAAGACTCTGGGGTTTCAAAAGTTATTGGATCTAATGTCGCCACATTTTCACACTTAAATGCCACCACTCCGTGGATCTTCATCTTAGGATCTCCCTGCTTGGCAAGTCGAGATAACTCCAGCCTTACATCATTATTTTTATATACAACCTGTGGGTAGAGAACAGCAGTGAGAATCCAGATTTCATATTTTAATGTATACAACTTGTCTGCAGTTCATGGAATTTTCAAATAGATCATAAAACATAAAATATTAATTAATTCTGTTGTATAATATTTTTCAAACAAATAAATTTCAGCTATCAATTCACCGAACACAGAAACAGCAAATAAAATTTTGATTTTTTTTAAAACAAAGTATAAACATATGTAGCTATAGATATTGATATGGACACATCAATTATCTCTCTTTCCTTTGCAAAATAATTATGAGAATTTGCTAGGCTGAAATTCCTCAAAATCCCCAATAGAACTGCAACATCAAAATCTTGTCTTGCATTGTGCTGAGCGAATAGCTGAGTGCTAATTAGGGACATAAAGCTAATATATGTAAAGCAGCCTTCACTAGTCTATTCAGTCTGTGGTGCTGCTGTTTTACTTTACTTTTGAATTATGCAAATGTCAGATAAATGTTGTCCTGTACTCTTGTTTGCCAAGGCACTTCTTCTAAAGGGGCAAGGTGATTCTGGTTGCCTGAAAATAATCACAGGACTTTTTGGACATCAAATAACACACTGGGTAAAGTCATTGGCAGGATATTAATATCATCCATTTGCTATTACCTTGTATTTGCAAAATCCATAAGTATCTTGAAATAAGGATAATGGATCATATATTTTCTCTACAAAATGCACATGATAGATAATCACTTTTATACAACGTATAGCTTATACTGACTTAAGGGTGAATTAGTTATTTGTATTCAGATAAGTATAAAACCATTTAAGGGACCAAAATTTCATTAAAACTAATACTGTCATGTTCTAAATTAATTTACTCAAAAATAATGTTGTCAACCAAACCAACACAGTAGGCATTTCTTTCAAAGGCATCGCCTATTTAAGCAAGAGAATAAATGAGTTTTTTATGTGGTAACCATGTGAATCACTTTACTTGTCAGGAATTAAGAGTTCAAGGTCCAGACTGTGCTTCCAGAGTTCAGATTCAGGTGTGGGCACTACAAAGAGTGTGATCTCAGTCGGACCTAGTTCCCTCCCTTTGCACATTTCTGTCCCACGAGGTGACACACAATGGGATGGTTGTAATGATTCAATAAGAAAATGCATGTAAGTGAAAAGCAACTCTATAAAGACAAAGCACTGTCAACTGTATCATGACTTAGATAATAGTAATTATATCAACCTACGTGAGACTAGATAGCTGTCTCTTTATCACAGCTGAAAATTTACCTCTGTAGCTTTCTGTTAGTTATAAAAATAAGTTAGGAAATGAAGCACATGCATATAATTGGTTTTTATATTTGATTTTCATCAAACAAGTAAGTGACACTTCTCAGTGTCGAGCCTGTGGCTTCAGTTTTCTTTTTATCCTCAGAAAGGATTACTATGAAGAGCAGGATATCCTTTATTCCTTAAATAAATATGTACAATGGCTTAGGAAGCATCTACTGACAACAAAAGAAGAGAAAATGAATATAAGCAATCTCAAAGAGGAATTACACTAATTCTTACGAATACTGTCTTGAAAAGAGAAAGGACTATTACACCTTGGGGAAGTTGACTTAGGATTGTCTTTCTTTGTAAATCTTTAGCACTGGAGAGAACGCTTTTCACAAGTGATTTCTGAAGCATTCATCGTGACTTTTGTGCTGTTCAGCCTGATACTTTTTCATAATTCCTTTGGTTTATATATTAGTATTTGGAGATAATTTGGATATTCATTAGGACTGAGTCATTTTGCAATCTGCATGGTCTAGATGCCTCCACTCATCAATACTAGCATATTAACTAAACACTCAAGCCCCTTTCATAGGCATAGGTATTTCTGAAATGAAGACGCTGGGCTATGTATAGTTGCCATATCTCATAAACAAGGCATCATTAAATCAAGAGTTGGAGGGTGTAGAAATTAATGAAAGTATTAGCAAGGATTTTAGTAGCAGTCTTATAATTTTATGTGTCTTAGCAATAAGGTCATTCAGGAAGATACTAGGAGAAAAAAGAACAAATCCCCTTAAATATACTGTTCAGAGTTAGTCATACAATCTAACCCCCACAGAGATGCAAAATGAATTTCCTCCTTGGTCTAGATCCACATCTTTGTATAAGGATGACCCTTGCTTTCTGCTGCCTAGTACTAAGCCAGAGCCTGGCCTTGCTTGGGCAATCAATAAATATTTACTAAAAAGCTGAATCAAATTCTTCCTTTACTATATCAAACTGAATTTGATATAAAGACAAAAGACTTTACTAAAAAGCATATTAAGTTTAGACATGTAAATAGAATGTGGAAAAATTAAGGACCACCCTCAGAAATAAAGTACCATATTTTTAAATGTATTTTTCTAGGGCAATGGTAACCATTGTGAACATCCAGTTTGTGCACAATGTCAATACAATGGAAAAGCTCATGCTCAGGTTCATTTTGTAGAGTGTGAATTACTTCTGGGGTGAATGATGCCCATGTACAAACTAGAGAGATGAAATTTATTTTCCTGGCAGACCCATGCTGTTCATTTTTCCTTCTAGTTTTGCATTTACCAAAAAACTACTCTAAAAAACAGAAAAGCAATTTGAGGTGGATGCGCTCTTTGATCACAGCTTACTATGTTTCTCTCATGGGACCCACATTCCATAATTATCTGATTTTTTCAAAGTTAGACTTTCTCTTACAATGTCTAGTTCAATAGGACTAATGAGTGACTGAAAGCATTTCGAACCTTCTTGGAATTCAAGTGCAAGCTAATTTTTCTTTTCTGAAAGGATTACTTTACAATTTCTTGTGTAGAAATTTGAGTCCCACTACATATATATGTGGGGGGTTGGGGGGTATACATGCTGTCAATTTGACCATTGATGATACTAGTGAATATTCATTTAGATCTAATTTTAGAATTAAGGATTTGGAAGAATATTTATATATTTTTAAAGGAATTCAAAATGTTGAATTTCACCTCCCTGCTCCTAACTAGTAATGGGAGACAGACAAAATACAAATTTCAGAATTTGTTTACTTTATGTTTTTTCTGTTTGTTTTGTATTTAATCTGCTATGTAATTTTAACACACTGTTATTATGTCTTTCCCTCCTCTTTTATATATTAAGGACTTCAAAAATGTCTCTTTAAGCTTAGTATACAAGAATAAAAAACAATTTATAGGTGTAGTCTAACATTTGAAGTAAATAGTAGTGAAAATCATACCTGATCTTGACAATAGTCTTGAAAGCAAGTTCCATAATGCAGGGGAAGCAGCTTCAATTATAGAATGCATAACTGACAATCCATAAACAAACTTATTTTAATTTTAATACTACTATCTATATTTAATGGTCTCTCTGTATCTCATGTTCCCAATTTCTAAACCTAAGAGGTCAAAAGAAATGGCATGTCATATGTGTGAATTCTTATACGGGTTCCCTCTTAGTGTACATGATTTGGGCAAGAAACAAAAGACCCAATATTTCATCTGTTCTTCTGATGTTCTTCAGTTGTTGGCCAGATGCTGGGATATTTTTCCCTATTTTGAGACAAATAGAAACACTGATCTACTAGAAAAGAGAAATTTAGACCACTTTAGTGTATGCAGAGGTGCCTTGAGGGGTATGTTAAAGATTTCTGCAGAGGCAGCTGATAGATACTGCTCTTTCCAGGGAGTGGGGAGATGTGAAATAATTAGGGAAACATTTACCACTCAAATGAGGACTTTTTAAAATAAAGATATTCATCAGTTAGGAGATTTCAGTGAGGTTCTTGAATTAACTAACATGCACTAATGAAGGCCTCTAAGAATGAACTCTGACAGTGTGTAGGATGGTAAAAATCCCCACACAGAAGTTTAGGCATTGTGATGGACGGGTTCGATCCAGAGGATCCAAATGGCTCCTTTAAAATCCATCTTGATGGCCAGGCAGTGGTGGCACAAGCAGAGGCAGAGGAAGTTAGATCTCTGTGAGTTCAAGGCCACCCTGGTCTACAAGAACTAGTTCCAGGACAGGTTCCAAAAAAGCTACAAAAAAACTTGTCTCGGAAAAACAAAAAGCATACAAACAAACATTCTGGTGGTGCCTTCCATACTTGCATACTTGAGAATGGTTATACATGGAGATGTTTGTTTTTAATTTTGTTCTTTCTGGGGTCTCACCATGTGCCCTTTCAGCATGACAGTGAAGGGCTCTGAAACATGACCAGAATGTATTCCACAAAAAGGAGAAGAGCCACTCCAAAACAGCAGGAGTTGTATTTGGTTGGCATAGTTCAAGGAATAGCTCAAGAAAGGAAGTAAAATGTATTAAAATTCATATATCCAATATTATTAATTTATTATTTTAAAATTATTTATTAATAGTATGTTAAATTCAATCAGATAAGCACTGTTAGGCACATACTAAGGTAAAATGCTTAAGAAAATGTAATTTTACTCACTCCCATGTATATATACTCAGTACAGTGGAATATGGCCCACTAAGTTTCCTTTAAATACTTGCTCATGATATATACTAGGAGTTTTCACATGCTACATATACTAAAATATAAAATTCTCATACTGCTAGATATAAATTTGTGTAAACTAAATTTGTCAAAGTTGATATTACTGATATTTGTAAAATATCAATATAAATTTTAGTATGTGATACATCTCTCAAAAATAGGTGAGTATCCCGGTATATACTTTTAATACCAGTATTTTGGAGGAAGAGCAGTTGGATTTCTAGGAGGTTGAGGGTATCCTGGTTTACACAGTGAGTTTCTGTCTCAAAAAAATGGTAAGTATATAATACAGATCAGTAAATGTTATTAATACAACCAAATATACATAAATGGTATTTGATAATTTTCAACCTAAGAATTCCTGGCTAAAATACTCAGATTGTCTTTTTTATATTTGATGCTATAAATGCCTTGAATTCAAAGCAGAGTTTAGCAATTATCAGGCTGTAACAGTCCCAGTGAAAATAGACTGTAGCTAAAGAGAAAAATATAAAGAAAAGAATAATTTACTTGTTTATGACTAAATAAAAATAGAAAATTAAACTAAGTTTGGTGGGATCTCTAATCCTAACACTCAGGAGCCAGAAAAAGGAAGATTACAAACTCCAAGCCAGCCTTGGCTACACAGTAAGTGTCGGGCCAGGAGCATGGGGGATTTCAAAGGTAACAGGTAGTTACAGGGAATGATGGGATTCTTTCTGGAGGAGTAAGATCCTATTCAGAGGTAGAGTGTAGACAAAATTTTTAACCAACTATGTTACTTTCTCCAACCAAAATTACAAAAATTACTAGAAAACATAAAAACAGACTATAATAACATTTCTCAACAAAAGCTTGTGGCATTTAAATTTATAACCAAAGTTTCTTAGAATCTGAATGGGAAAGAAATTCAACAATACTTTCCAAAAGATATGTAGAGATTTTGTCTGAGACTCAACTGGAAAACCTCATGTATATTAATTATAAAATATAATAAAATAAAATCATCAGTGCTTTTGCCTTTCCCACACACAATAAACAAAGATGTGTAGGCAATGCCCAAGGGTAATAGTTCCCTAGAGGGCAGCCTTCGGTGCTATGATCAACAATGGCACAAGAATCAGGACTAGTAACAACTCACAACAATGACTCCATAATGTCATTAAGAAATGATTTTTTAATGAGTTTTTTGAAATGCAAAATGTATATTTGGCAATTCTCTTCTTTTCAAACAAGGAAAATGAGGCTCAATGAAGCTAAGTGACTGTAAAAGTTTGTCCTGATATCCTATCATAGAGACATAACTAAGACTTCGATGCTTTCCGAATGTTGAAAAAACAAAGCAATGAACCATGTCTCCTAGAGACGTAGTTGCTTGAGCCCCCTGACAGCCACACATGAAAAGCTTTTCTCCTCAGCCGTCTTTCACTAGAATAGGAACTTCAGAGGACGTACTCATGGATTCTTCACAGACAATGCCACACATGCCTTAGCTGCATACCTAAGCCGATTCCCACATACGGAAGAGGAAGTCCCGAGGGAAGATGGGCACAGTAGTGTCCCCCTAATGATATTCTGTCAGGCACTGAAGGAGGATCAACAAAGTGCAGTGTTTATTATTATTTTGAAAGTTTAAAATGGAAGATGAAGAATATGTTTAGAATTGGTCTTTCATGATCCTGCATAAATTAGGGCCAAACATTTCAATTCCAAACCAGCAGCTAGAGATTTTATTCCAAAATATATTTCACCTGTGAGTCTTAGTGAGGAAAAGATGATCACAAACTCTTAAGGGAACCCATCTTCCCCTGAGCCACTATAATTTCTGTGAACTGGAAACAGTGAAAACAAATGTGTTGTCTAGAGTAATCAATAAAAACTTATTTTGCGATTTTACCCACATGAGCTCAATAAAATTTCTTCTACGATAAAATTTTACACCCTTTCTAAGGAAGTGGCCATGAGTATAAATACAAAACATATTATCAGTTTGCATTTAGGTATTTCCTGCTCACATATGTCTCCAGTATGCATACATCTATACATACCTTATAAAATAAATTACTGTTTACTATAAATCTTTCTTTTCTTGCTGAAATAATATAGTGTGCCTGGCTGGGCATATGCCAAGTTTGTGACATTTTCATGAGCCATTTTCCCAGCATGCTCATCATTTTACCGTTTTAATGTTATAAAATTCTTCCCAGGAATATTTGATAAGCATATTATTTTGATGTAAAAATATTTGTTATTTTATTATAAGTACATATATGCATGTGTGTGTAAGACCTTATTTTAAGGAGATTGAAATGTGTTTGAAATAAGTATGTAGAAACTGCCTTTGCTGAAAAGCACCATGTCCTGATCTAGGCCACAGAGTATGTAAAGCCTTGCATCTATGCTTGCACTTGGCACCCTTGGCACCTGCTCACCTCCGTCCATAGGTGTGATTATCAAGCCGTGTGTTGGTCTAATTGGTCTCATCTCCCTCAGGGTGGAAAAGCGCAGAGGACTCACTGGGTTAAATAGCAGTCATTCTATTTCTAGGAGCAGCAGAATCTCCAGAGATTGAGCCCTCCCTGTCCTTCCAGATGAGGGAAGTTAGCCAAGATGGTAAAGCTGTACCTTGGAACACAAGTAATTGTCTCCTGACAACTAAATTGATAGATATTTCAAACACTGAAAATGATTCAGACTGTGACCACCAGCAGAGCTAAGAACGTGATTAATAAACACACAGCTAAGCAAGAACAACTTTAATTAAGGTCCTTGCCCCTTACCCCATACTCCTCCTATTTGAGCTTAAAGCTCGTGTCAGAATCTTGCAAGGCTGCTTGGGGATCTCTAGAACCCTTGATAAATCTGTCTTCTTCTAGTTATTTGCCCATCATCAGTTTCTTTCAACAGCATGTCAGAGAAAGCAGCTGAACCTAACCTGTTAGAGCTGCCAGATTCGGGCATTCGTTTCCAACATTACTGTTATGACTTCTGTTTAAGGTGAAAAATACAAATTAATTTCTTTCATCTTTCATTCATGGTTACATATTAGAACTTACATGGCTTTTTAAAATCACTTTTTGCCATTATTTTTAAGAATCACCACATCATTCACAAGGATCTATACCTAAGCTATTTCTTCATGGTCCAGATTCACATCACTTAATTATTATAGATTTATAATATATTCTACTATGTCTACTATGCCTTATGTTATTCGACAGTGTACGTCCTTGATAGCACATGTAGGCTTGTGCTTTCTCTGTGGATATGATAAATGTTTGTAATAGCATTTGCAACTAGTAAACACTTGAAACTATTCAAGAGTCTTTGATCTTTACTACCCAAATATATCCAAACTACATATTAAAATTTACTTAAAGGGACTTTTTTATTTTTTGAGATTATATAATTACATTTCTCCCCTTCCCTTGAAAATCTTTTTATTTTTACTTATGTTTTTTATTTAATTGTGACAACATCTCGTTATATCCTCAGTTGGTCTTGAATTCAGGATCTTCCTGCTTCTGTTTTCCTGAGTACTGGGATTACAGGCTTGCAACACTACCTCAGGCTTTAAAGGGAATTTTGAATAATGCAAGAAAATCACATCTTGATTATAATTACATTCTTACTAATGTTGTTAGTAAAGTTATAACTTATAAAAAGTATGTTTTGTATTTTAATTTATTGAGGCAACTAGCCTCATGCTGGAAAAAATTATTGGCCGGATGTACAACTATAAAAGGAAACAAGTGAGGGAAACAGAAGCAGCAAATGCAGTTGTAACCCTGTTCACTCTACTCTGGCGATAATAAGGTGCCACTTGGGAGCTTGCAGTGGTAAGATACCAGAAGTGAGTGCCTGTGCGTGGAGATGCATGCACAGGAGGTGAAGCTTTTATTTCCTTTGCATGGAATCTCATCAGACAGGAAGGTCACTTGCCCAGGTTACAAAGCTAGTTCTACGTAGACAGTGAATAAAGTGTTGTCTAAGTATTGCCACAATGACCTGGTACAGTCTCTCTTCTTTGAGTGTTCACACTATGAGGTTGTTCTGGCTGGTTCTTCCTGTCATGGTGATTGTCAGCACTAAAGGGAAGAAGTCTCTATTAAACCTCTGGTACCCATGTGTTCTGGTCATCTAATGCTGTGTTTTCTAAACTGTGGGACTAACAGTTCCTTCTCTAACATTCCCCTGGACTGCTCACTCAAGCTATTCGCTGGGCACCCTGAAGCCAGCAGGAGAAGCTGGCATTTAAGACAGTCAACAGTGCTGTTTGAAGCACCTGCAATGAACAGACTTTGGGAAGTAGAATTGCTCCTGGGGGAGGGGGAGATTGTATAAATCTACAATTTAATATTACCTGATAAGTGAAATATATGATGTACATTTTTTAAGACTGTCTGTGTGTAGATGTGGCGGGTGTTTTGTGTGTATGTGTGTTTTTGTGTGTACATGCAGGTGTATGCACACAATGCAAGTGTGTATGTGTGCATGCAGTGATATGTTAACTTAGCCAGTAACACTACCTGGGGCAGCCTCCACATCTCCTGTAAAGTATTGTTCTTCCTTCTGGAGGATGAGCTTTATGTCTGCATTGGCAATTTTAGTCAAGCATATTCAGATACGTAGTACTTTGTGCTTGATTTTGGGCCCCAACCAAAGGATTTCCATTATTGTCACCACTATAATCTTAAAAGAAGAAGGCCCTGGAATGAAGAGACAGCTCAGTGGTTGGGAGCATTGGCTCCAGCTCTGGAGAACCCAGTTTTTGTTCCTACCACACACATAGTGTCTCGCAAGCATCTGTTATTTCAGTCCCAGGAGATCTGACCTCTTTTGCTGGTCTCGCCAGGCACATACACATAAATACATTTAAAAATAAATATAATTACTGTTCAGAGTCCTAAATGTTAATAAATTAAGTTTCTAAGAGAAGTAAAAAGCAACGATATCTTTAGTAAGCAATTAATCACCCTCAGATGTGAAGGTCTACATGAATACTCCCCAAATCTTATCATTTTGTTTACCTTAATTTCTATACCTTATTTTTTATGAAGGACACATTTTGTAATATTTCATCATCTAAGCAAAGAGTATTTAAGAAATACTTAGGTGGCTCATTTAAAGTTTATTAAAGCAATATGAAGCAGCTTCTCAATCTCAAGCAGTTAGTTGATAATCTACAGCCTGATGGAGATGCATGCTGTATTGAACCTGTGCTACAAGGAAGAGTAGACCTCTTTTAGGGTTGTTAAAAAATTGAAATGTCTGATTGTTTATTTTTCATTCCAAAACCCCTAAAAAGTATGAAGACTGCAGGTTGGGAACTTTTATTTTTCAATTATGTCTGTTAATACTAGGGAATTTTGTTTTAAGGCAATCTTTAATTACATACCTTGGAAGGTCCCCAGCACAGCGGATGTCAGATGGGGTGCGCCTTTTGCCAGAGGTTGCTTGGTTCAGTGTTTATTTAATGAATGGGGTTTTATATGCAGCTGAATTTCTCATGGCACATGTTAGAAAGTATTTGGCAGGATTTAAATTGGAGAACTGAGAAACATATTGGCTCTGTGGAAGCTCAATCAGTTCCCAGGCAGGAGCGGAGCCTTTGCCAAGGAAAATTCACCAAAATAAAAAATACCAGCATCAAATGTCCGCACAATCCAGGGAATACTGAGTTTGGTGTCAGGAATAAATTAATGAATTCTTCAGATATCTAAAACCGATCACAAATGGCGATGGAGATAAGGCTTTGTAAATTTGGGAAAGAAGTAGGTATGGGAGAAAGATGTGTATGTTTTCTGATTGTCTGCAAAATCCAAGTGCTAGCTGCCAAGTTAAAAGAAAAAATAGAGTCTCAAGTAACTACTTAGGTCTTTTTATTTTGGAGACATGTTTATAAATCACTAAAAGATATGTTTTAAATTCGAAATATGAAATAATCAGTCATCGAAAATTGAAAAATGGTCATATAAGTTACTGACTGACTTAGACACACTATACAGATGACTACATTGTTTTCAGTTCTTTGACCATACACTTATATGTAGTTTCCCATAAACTGTAATAACTATAGGTCCATTTACTATAGGTCTGGAAAGGGATATTCTGCAGCAAGTGATCTGGACTCTGAAAAGATCCAGGTCCATTAGAAGATAATTGATATTCTAGAATTAGGAGGGATCAAAGTATATTTATAATTGAATGTTAGTTTAAGAAAATAAATATGAGAACATATTATTAATTTTAAAATGGTAATAGTCATCTTACTCCACTTTTTTATGGATACCGTGTTCATTCTAATGTGGGGATGGCCTCAGGGTCCCAGAGTAGCTAGCTATCATACCTGTTCTCTTCAATGTGTTGTCTGCAGCCAGCAATCTCTCTCTCTCTCTCTCTCTCTCTCTCTCTCTCTCTCCCTTCTTCCCTCCCTTTCTTTCTCTCCTCTCTGGAAGGGCCTTTTCTTCATCAGGACTGCAGTCCCTTCCTCCAGCTCCAAATGTAACTAGGCCTCTAACCAGCTCTTTCTCTTTTGATAGTCAATGACTCAGCTGCTCATGGCAGTCCTGTCTCTTTGTTTAATTTCTTTATTTATTCACAAGTAACAGGGCTGGAATTACCAGCACAGAAATATTGATTGAAGGGGTAACCTGGCCACTGCTCAGGTGGTTAAGTGGATAGGTTTGCCTACACTTGGCAAGCTTCTCTGCCGGCTCTGTGATGAGCAAATTGCCAACAGACAATCTGTTGGAGTTGGCCGTCTATGTTTGCTTTGCCCCTCAGTGCATCAATTTTACATCAAGCAGACAGTGTGAAAATGGAATATGAAATATAAACTTTAGCTGCTGTGTTGCCTGACATAATATTAGTGTGAGTCAATACAGCAAAAACCCAAAACAAATGTACCTCTCAAATATTCCAGGCTTGTTGCGTGAATATATAAGTTATTTCTCAAAAGACTTGTTGGCTAAAATTAAATTACACATGCAGTAGATGACCAAGAAGACACCAGGACAGGTTTGAGATAGGTACTTACTTGAAAAAATATCAAATATACTAAAAATTCAGAAATGTAAAAACGATATTTTTTCAATCGTTCAATACGATACTTTAAAAATTGTCAAAGACCTCAACATAAAACCAACCACACTGAACCCCATGGAAAAGAAAGTAGGAAGTACCCTTGAATGCATTGGCCCAGGAGACCACTTCTTAAATATAACCTCAGTAGCACAGACACTGAGAGCAATAATAAATAAATGGAACCTCCTGAAACTGAGAATCTTCAGTAAAGCAAAGGATACAGTCAACAAGACAAAACAGCTGCCTATAGAATGGGAAAAGATCTTCACCAACCCCACATTGAACAGAGGCCTGATTTACAAAATATATGAGGAACTCAAGAAATTGGTCATCAAAAGAACTAATAATCCAATAAAAATGGGGTACAGACCTAAACAGAGAACTCTCAATAGAGGAATCTAAAATTAATGAAAAACACTTAAGGAAATGCTCAACATCCTTAGCCATTATAGCAATGCAAATCAAAACAACTCTGAGATTCTATCTTACACCTGTCAGAATGGCCAAAATCAAAAATACCGATGACAACTTATGCTGGAGAAGATGTGGGATAAAGGGAACACTCCTGCATCACTGGTGGGAATACAAACTGGTAAAGCTGATTTGGAAATCAGTGTGGTGATTTCTCAGAAAATTAGAAAACAACCTACCTCAAAACCCAGCAATACCACCTTTGGGTATATACCCAAAGGAAGCTCAATCATACCACAAGAACATGTGCTCAACTATGTTCATAGATGCATTATTTGTAATAGCCAGAACATCGAAACAGCCTAACTGCCCCTCAGTCAAAGAATGGATAAAGAAAATGTGGTACATTTACACAATGGGTTACTACACAGCAGAAAAAAAATAATGACATTTTGAAATTTGTGGGCAAATGGATGGATCTAAAAAATACCATATTGAGTGATTTAACCCAGACCCAGGAAGACAAATGTAACATGTACTCACTCATAAGTGACTTTTAGACATAAAGCAAAGAAAAACCAGCCTACAATTCACAAGCCCAGAAGACCTAGTCAATAAAGAGAATCCTAAGAGAGACATATATGGATCTAATCTACATGGGAAATAGAAAAAGAAAAGATCTCTCGAGTAAATTGGCAGTTTATGGATCATGGGAGAGGGTAGAAGGAGAGGGGGTGACAAGGGATGAGGAGTAGAGAAAATATATAGTTCAATAAAAATGATTAAAAATTGAATAAGAAAGTATAAGATTATCAAAATACTGATGCTACATAAAAACGGCTTTAGTTTTATATTCTTCCTGGTATTATAGCTTGCAATGTCATGGCATAGAACTACAATATCCTATTTTACTAGGATTAAAAAATCCAATCTGGTATATTTGTTAAAACAATTGCCAATAACTGAAGTTTTGGTATCATTAGTGAATGTCATTAAGTTTATTACCACAATGCACTATTTCTTGAAGGCTTAATAGTCATTAAGAAAACCACTTTTGGGGAGCATGGGGACCTTGGGAGAGAGTTGAAGGGGAGGAGAGAGACAGGGAGGGGAGCAGAGAAAAATGTAGAGCTCAATAAAATCAATAAAAAGAAAACCACTTTTATCTGAAGGACAGTGGTGGCAAACTGTTCATTCAGACATGGTTCCGTGCATTTTGTGTCATTGGGTCCTCTTGCCAACTGCTGATAGAACAGGCACTGCTGCTTAATTCTCTTTCTGCAAAGCATACTTTTGTTTTTCTGTGCACACATTTACGTGTATTCATTTGTGGAGATGAGTGTTGTGGTTTGGGCACACATGCATATCTGTGCACCTGTATGTACATTCATGACCTCTGGGTCAACCTTGGATATAACTTCATAGGTGCTGTGACCTTTTTATTTATTTTTCATTGAGGCAGTCTGTCTCACTCGCCTGGGACTCATCAAAAAGGTTTTGCTGGATGGTTCTTTCAGCCTCAAGTGTCTGTTTCCCTAGCTCTGGGATTACAAGCACAAGTCATCATGTTAGAATTTTTTTTCTTTAACTCAAGCTCAGATTTTACCAATGGAGTCAGCACTCCTGAGGTACACACGCTAGGTCTGCAGTGCCTGATTGTGGAACTGCATAAAACTGGGTTCCTTGCTTTATAGATGAGGAAATTCAGCTAACAAAATAAGAATAGTAGAATTCAATTTTAAATTTAAGAAATGTAGCTAGAGGCCTCAAGGAACCCTGAAAGGGAGCCCGGGCACCTTCATCTTGTGCTCCAGGGGTGCCTGTGCTCTCCTGAATCTCGCCCCACCTGCCCGTTTTTTTCCTTTTTTTCCCAGGGATCATCGGGCTACGAGGCGGCCTTGTTTAGGTACTGAGTTCCATCTGGACGGGTGACTGTGTGCTATCCAAGGGCAGATTGTCCCAGAAGAGAGCACAAACCCCCCTCCCCCAGCTCCTTCTGCAGGGCTGCCTTTCTTTCACACGACCCCCCCCCCACAAGCCTGCATTTTCTGCTAGGTCCTTGGCTCAGGAACAGTTTTCTGCTCCTACACTAAGGCTACCCACCCAGAGCGGTGAGTGCCTGCCTACCGGGCAGGCCTCAAGAACCTCCCTGAAAGGGAGCACGCGCACCTTCAGCTTTTGCGGCAGGGTGTACTATGTTCTACTCGTCCCTGCCCTGTCCCCAAGTTCTCCCTTTTGTCCGGGGGTCATTGGACTACCAGGCGTCTATGTTTCGGTGCTGAGGAGTTCCATCTGGACCTAACAGTTCCTGCTTCTACACTGAAGAGTTACAACCAGAGAGTCAGTCACAGCAAAGACTAGACCAAGACACCAGGCCTCTCCTGGCTCCATTTGAGGAAGAGATGGGCAGGCGCCAATGCAAGAATTCCTCCAACAACGTGAAAGGCAACATGACATCACCAGAATCCAGGGATCCCGAAATAAGAATAATTGTTCACCCTACTCTAGAAGAATTAGAAGAAATCGACTCAAAAGTGAATTATATGAAAATAATAGAAGACCTTAAACAGGAGGTGAAAAACTGCCATAAACAATTAGAGATTACAAACAAAAAGGTAGAGGAAATGAATAAATCGCTCAAAGATACCCAAGAAAACCAAGAGAAACAAGAAAAAGCAATCAAACAGGTAAGGGAAGCGGTTCAAGACATGAAGAATGAAAAGGAAGTAATGAAGAAAACACAAATCGAGGGAAGGATGTATATGGAAAATCTGGGTAAACGAACAGGAAATACAGAGACAAGTACGACCAACAGATTACAAGAGATAGAAGAAAGAATGTCAGACACTGAAGATACCATGCACACTGATCAAAGAAAACAGCAAAGCCAACAAATTCTCATCACAAAACATTCAGGAAATCTGGGACACAATAAAAAGACCAAACCTAAGAATAATTGGGATAGAAGTAGGAGAAGAAGTACAGCTCAACAGTCCAGAAAATATATTTAATAAAATTATAGAAGAAAACTTTTCCAACCTAAAGAAGGATATTCCTTTGATGGTTCAAGAAGCATACAGAACACTGAATAGACTGGACCAAAAAAAAATCTCCTCGCCATATAATAATCAAAACACAAAACATACAGAATAGCCGGGCGGTGGTGGCGCACACCTTTAATCCCAGCACTCGGGAGGCAGAGGCAGGCGGATCTCTGTGAGTTCGAGACCAGCCTGCTCTACAAGAGCTAGTTCCAGGACAGGCTCCAAAACCACAGAGAAACCCTGTCTCGAAAAACAAAAAACAAAAAACAAAACAAAAAAAAACATACAGAATAAAGAAAGAATATTAAGAGCTGCAAAGGAAAAAGGCCAAGTTACTTATAAAGGTAAACCTATCAGACTTACACCTGATTTCTCTATGGAAACCATGAAACCCAGAAGGTCCTGGATAGATGTACTGCAGAAACTAAGAGACCATGGATGCAAGCCCAGACTACTATACCCAGCCAAGCTTTCATTCACTATAAATGGAGAAAACAAAATTTTCCAGGATAAAAACAAATTTAAACAATACATAGCCACAAATCCAGCCTTACAGAAAATAATAGAAGGAAAATCACTAACCAAGGAGTCCGACAATGACCACAATAACTCAAACATCTAGAGACCCTTAAAAACCACAACTCAAAGAAAGGAACATACAAACTCTACTACTAAAAAAGTGACCGGAATTAACAACCACTGTTCAGTAATATCACTTAATGTCAATGGGCTCAACTCACCTATTAAAAGGCATAGGCTAAGAGATTGGATACGAAAACAGGATCCAACATTCTGCTGTTTACAAGAAACACACCTTAACCACAAAGACAGGCACCTACTCAGAGTAAAGGGATGGGAAAAGGTTTATCAAGGAAATGGACCTAAGAAACAAGCAGGTGTGGCCATACTAATTTCTAACAAAGTTGACTTCAAACTTAAATCAATCAGAAGAGATGGAGAGGGACATTTTATACTCATAACAGGAACAATTCATCAGGATGAAGTCTCAATCCTGAATATCTATGCCCCTAATATAAAAGCACCCACGTACGTAAAAGAAACATTACTAAAACTCAAGGCTGCCATCAAACCTCACACACTAATAGTAGGAGACTTCAACACTCCTCTCTCACCAATGGACAGGTCAATCAGACAGAAACCTAACAGAGAAATAAGAGAATTAATGGAGGTAATGAATCAAATGGACTTAACAGACATCTATAGAAAAATCCACCCAAATAGGAAAGAATATACCTTCTTCTCTGCAGCTCATGGAACTTTCTTGAAAATTGACCACATACTTGGCAACAAAGCAAACTTCCATAGTTACAAAAAAATATTCGTAACCTCCTGTGTCTTATCAGATCACCATGGATTAAAGTTAGAATTCAACAACAATGCTACCCCCAGAAAGCCTACAAACTCATGGAAACTGAACAGTCAACTACTGAACCACACCTGGATCAAGGAAGAAATAAAGAAAGAAATAAAGTCTTCCTCGAATTCAATGAAAATAAAGAAACAACCTACTCAAACTTATGGGACACTATGAAAGCAGTCCTGAGAGGAAATTTCATAGCACTAAGTGCCCACTTAAAGAAAACAGAAAAAGCACACATTGAAGACTTAACAGCCCATCTGAAAGCTCTAGAAAAAAAAAAGAAGCAGACTCACCTAGGAGGAGTAGAAGACTGGAAATAATCAAAATGAGGGCGGAAATCAACAAAATAGAAACACAGAAAACAATCCAAAGAATCAATGAAACAAAAAGCTGGTTCCTGGAGAAAATCAACAAGATTGATAAACCCCTATCCAAACTAATCAAGCGGCAGAGAGAGAATATGCAAATTAATAGGATCAGAAATGAAAAGGGGGACATAACCACAGACACAGAGGAAATTCAGAGACTCATTAGATCTTACTATGAAAGCCTGTATGCCACAAAACTGGAAAATGTAAAAGAAATGGATACTTTTTAAGATAAATACCATATACCAAAGTTAAACCAGGACCAGGTGAACAATCAAAATAGACCTGTTAGTCGCGAAGAATTAGAAGCTATTATCAAAAACCTCCCTACCAAAAGAGCCCAGGATCAGATGGTTTCAATGCGGAATTCTACCAGAACTTCCAAGAAGAGCTAAAACCTATACTCCTTAATGTATTTCACACTATAGAAACAGAAGAGTCATTGCCAAATTCCTTTTATGAAGCTACAGTCACTCTGATACCAAAACCGCACAAAGACTCAACCAGAAAGAGAATTACAGGCCAATCTCACTCATGAATATAGATGCAAAAATCCTCAACAAAATACTGGCAAACCGTATCCAAGAACACATTAGGAAAATTATCCATTATGAGCGAGTAGGTTTTATCCCAGAGATGCAGGGCTGGTTCAACATATGAAAATCTATCAATGTAATCCAGCATATAAATAAACTGAAAGAAAAAAACCATATGATCATTTCATTTGATGCTGAAAGAGCATTTGACAAAATCCAACATGCCTTTATGATAAAAGTTTGGAGAGATTAGGGATACAAGGGTCATACCTAAATATAATAAAAGCTATATACAGCAAGCCGACAGCTAACATCAAATTAAATGGAGAGAAACTCAAAGCCATCCCACTAAACTCAGGAACACGGCAAGGCTGTCCACTCTCGCCATACATCTTCAATATTGTGCTTGAAGTTCTAGCAATAGCAATAAGACAACATAATGGGATCAAGGGGATTCGAATTGGAAAGGAAGAAGTTAAACTTTCGTTATTTGCAGATGATATGATAGTATACATAAGCGACCCCCAAAACTCCACCAAAGAACTTTTACAGCTGATAAACAGCTTTAGTAATGTGGTAGGATACAAGATCAACTCGAAAAAATAAGTTGCCCTTTTATACACAAAGGATATGGAAGCAGAGAGGGAAATCAGAGAAGCTTCACCTTTCATGATAGCCACAAACAGCATAAAATATCTTGGGGTAACTCTAACCAAGGAAGTGAAAGATCTATTTGACAAGAACTTTAAGGCATTGAAGAAAGAAATTGAAGAGGATACCAGAAAATGGAAGGACCTCCCCTGCTCTTGGATTGGGAGGATCAACATAGTAAAAATGGCAATTCTACCAAAGGCAATTTATAGATTCAATGCAATCCCCATCAGGGTCTCATCAAAATTCTTCACAGATCTTGAGAGGACAATAATCAACTTTGTATGGAAAAACAAAAAACCCAGGATAGCCAAAACAATCCTATACAATAAAGGATCTTCTGGAGGCATTACCATCCCTGACTTCAAACTCTATTACAGAGCTACAGTGATGAAAACAGTGTGGTACTGGCATAAAAACAGAGAAGTCGACCAATGGAATCGTATAGAAGACCAGGATTTTAACCCACAAACCTATGAACACCTCATTTTCGATAAAGGAGCTAAAAGTATACAAGGAAGAAAGAAGCATCTTCAACAAATGGTGCTGGCACAACTGGATGTCAACCTGTAGAAGAATGAAAATTGACCCATATCTATCACCATGCACAAAACTCAAGTCCAAATGGATTAAAGACCTAAATATCAGCCCGAATACACTGAACCTGATAGAAGAGAAAGTGGGAAGTACCCTACAACAGATGGGCACAGGAGATTGCTTCCTAGGTATAACCCCAGCAACACAGACATTAAGGGCAACATTGAATAAATGGGACCTACTAAAACTGAGAAGCTTCTGTAAAGCAAAAGACACTGTCACTAAGACAAAAAGGCAACCTATTGACTTTGGAGAAGATCTTCACCAACCCCGCAACAGACAAAGGTCTGATCTCCAAAATATATAGAGAACTCAAGAAACTAGACTTTAAAATGCTAATTAACCCAATTAAAAAATGGGGCACTGAACTGAACAGCGAATTCTCAACAGAAGAAATTCAAATGGCTAAAAGACACTTAAGGTCATGCTCAACCTCCTTAGCAAATCAAAACAACTTTGAGATATCATCTTGCACCTGTCAGAATGGCTAAAATCAAAAACTCCAATGATAGCCTTTGCTAGAGAGGCCGTGGAGGAAGGGTACACTCATCCATTGCTGGTGGGAATGCAAACTTGTACAACCACTTTGGAAATCGGTTTTTCGGTTTCTCAGGAAATTCGGGATCAACCTACCCCTCGACCCAGCAATACCACTCTTGGGAATATACCCAAGAGATGCCCGATCATATGACAAAAGCATTTATTCAACTATGTTCATAGCAGTATTATTTGTAATGGCCAGATCCTGGAAACAACCTAGATGTCCTTCAATGGAAGAATGGATGAAGAAAGTGTGGAATATATACACATTAGAGTACTACGCTGTGGTAAAAAACAATGACTTCTCGAATTTTGCATGCAAATGGATGGAAATAGAAAGCACTATCCTGAGTGAGGTAAACCAGACCCAAAAAGATGAACATGGGAAGTATTCACTCATAATTGGTTTCTAGCCATAAATAAGGGTCACAGAGTCTACAATTGGTGAACCTAAAGAAGCTAAGTAAGAAGGTGAACCCAAGGAAAAACATATAGTTATCCTCTTGCCTATGGGAAGTAGACAAAATTGCCAGGGAGAAAAGTGGGATCTTGGCGGTGGGGTGGGTTGGGGGTAAGGGGAGATGGGGAGAGAAAAGTGAGAAGGGGAGGATGGGGGGAACTTGCGGAAACAGGATGATTGGGATAAAGGAAGGCTGGATAGGGGAGCACGGAAGTCCAATTCTTAGTTAAGGGAGCCACCTTAGGGCTGGCCAAAGACTTGAACCTAGTGTGGCTTCCAGGAGTCCAAGGCGATGTCCCCAGTTAGTTCCTTGGGCAGATG
Source organism: Microtus oregoni (assembly GCF_018167655.1). Classification (NCBI taxonomy): domain Eukaryota; kingdom Metazoa; phylum Chordata; class Mammalia; order Rodentia; family Cricetidae; genus Microtus; species Microtus oregoni. The sequence continues at coordinate 18,004,645 of NW_024543093.1, read as the reverse complement.
AGGATAGGGAACCTGAAACGACCCTATCCTATAGCAATGCTGATGAATATCTTGCATATCACCATTGAACCTTCATCTGGTGATGGATGGAGATAGAGACAGAGACCCACACTGGAGCACTGGACTGAGCTCCCAAGGTCCCAGTGAGGAGCAGAAGGAGGGAGAACATGAGCAAGGAAGTCAGGACCATGAGGGGTGCACCCACCCACTGAGACAGTGGGGCTGATCTATTGGGAGCTCACCAAGGCCAGCTGGACTATGACTGAAAACGAATGGGATAAAACCAGTCTCTCTGAACATGCCGAACAATGAGGGCTGATGAGAAGCCAAGGACAATGGCACGAGGTTTTGATCCTACTTAATGTTCTGGCTTTGTGGGAGCCTAGTCAGTTTGGATGTTCACCTTCCTAGACATGGACAAAGGGGGAGGACCTTGGACTTTCCACAGGGCAGGGAACCCTGACTGCTCTTTGGACTGGAGAGGGAGGGGGAAAGGAGTGGGGGAGGGGGAGAAGGGTGGGAGGAGGAGGAGGAAAATGGGAGGCTGGGAGGAGGGGGAAACTTTTTTTTTCCTTTTCTCAATAAAAAAATAAAATAAATAAATAAAACCTATTTAATAGCAAAAAAAGAAATGTAGCTATATGAACCTTTTGCTTAATCATATCATAGAAGCAAGCCAAGCCCCTCAAAATTCAAGTTAGTAATCTTTATTCTAACTTCTGTGCCTCATTCTACCAAGCTCAACTTAACTTTTCACAACAGTGACTCTAAGAATAGACAGCAGCTTTAACTTTCAGAGGAATAAGTCAAAAGTCCAGAGGCGGAGGGTGAGAGAGATTGTACCCGTTGACTTGTTGATCACTTTCTTACTGAATTCGTTGAGTAATCACACCCACTGGGAGACTGTAGTAAATCTCTGATCAGTGTTCAAGCCTTGTAAAAAACAGTTAAACATTTTTTCACTTGTCCTTCAAATCTTAAGAAATCAATTAATCTAACAGCTTTCAGTCCGTGTGAGGTTAGTAAAATCACCTCGTAGTCCACTCCTGGTGGACTACCTCCTGCAATTCTGTAGGTAGAATTCTTGCAGCAATCAGCCAGTGTGAAATATGATGCAAAATATAACCTTTAGCTCTTCATGCTAAATAGCACTATAATTATATGTTTAAAGTAGAGCATCATGATGGATTATAAACAAAACTGCAGAAGATTCAAAGCAAACCTTTGAGATATTGTCTAATAAATCAGCCTGCTCAAGTATCTGACGCTCCCAAGTCACACTGCTCATTCACATACACACTTCTGATTATTTGGTTTATTAAGGGGAAAACCAGAAAAGTAATCAACAAACTTACAAAATGTCTACTGTATAATATCTACCATTTTTTATTTGGGGTACCTATAATTAACTTGTATTATGAAAGAGAAAGTGGATCTAAATAGTGGGTTCAATCATTAAGACTCTTCTTTCAGAGGGCTTGGATTCAGTTCCCAGCATCCATGTTGAATGGTTCATATATACCTGTAACTGCAGTTCAAGGGACATCCAATGTCTCTATCCTCTGCAGTCACCTACACTAACAGGCACACACCTACACTCATGCACTTATGTGCATACCAACACATACTTTTTTAAAAAATAAGTCTTTAAAGAAGGTAAAAGCAACTTTGCCTCTTGGGAAAACTTTTTGTGGAGGGGATGAAGGTTTAGAACGTGGACTGAAAGCGGAATATTGAGGAGAAAAATGCAAGGCCAAGATATACAGGTAAAATATAAAATGCAAGGCTTTGAGTCCCTATAAAATGGAGGGTGTTTCCATTGTACTTGTATCTAAGTTGACGTTGCTAATGATACTCAGTTAAATGAGCATGGTCATGTTATTTAGAAAAATGTCTTAGAATCCATGAGTGTAGGGTTGAGAATAAGTTTTCAGTAGAATTTTGCCAGTAGATTTCCAGAATTCAAGTCTCAAAGAATCAAGATGACAGTGAGAAGTCCCTAAAGGAGATACTGGTTTGTCCCAATATGAAGTGCTGACGCTGGTGATGCCATCAGAAGGCAGCACAGAGTAGGCAATCTGTCAGTGCAGGAACAATCTGAAGAACTGAATTCAGTTTTATGGATCTTTTGTAGACTAAAAAGGAGTGGCTCCTCCAACCTGAGGTGGAGTGAACACAGCTATCACCCTTCAAAGTCTTAATTATTTCTTCAGAGGACTTTTGTCTTGTATACCTCTTTTCTTCTTGGGTGAAGACACCTGAGAAACTAATAATTGTGCTCAGTTTGGAGACTGAAATATTTTTAAAGTTCACAATGAGATCAAGCAATAGTAACTCACTTTTTGTTGTTGTTTATAAAGTGACAATCTTTGAAGAGACATAAACATTTAAAAAGATTAATGTACATTAAAATTGCAACATAGGTTGGGGATCTCATAAATCACACTGCTAATTATAGAAGCAAAGCAGCTTAAATAACTCTAGAAGGCCCCTGGAACACAGCATAAAATATTCAGAAGAAGAACTTAAAAGGAAGGTGGGGGAAATAAAGGGGAAAGGCTGCAGTCCCCCAATTCCCATTGGTACTCACCCTGGAAAGGGGCCAAACCCAAAATGATGGGAGAATAAGGAATACTGATTCTGGAGATTCTAAAGGTGATAATAACAAAAGGGTTATCCTAGGAACTCTCAGATGTCAGCTGATTGTAGAGACATCTCTACAATCTCTAGGTGGATCTCTAGGTGGATCTAGAGGAAGGCAGAGACCTTGGGATCTGGCTGGACTGTTTGAGCTTAGCACAACCTCAAAGTCTCAGGTCTTAAAACAGTGGTTCTCAACCTGTGCGTTGCAATCTCTTTGGGGGGTCACATATCAGATAGGTTGCATAGCTTAGGATTTCTACTGCTCTGAAGAGACACCATGACAACGACAACTCTTACAAAGAAAACCACTTGAGGTAGCAGCTTATAGTTTCAGAAGTTCAGACCATTATCATCATGGTGGGGACATGGCAACATGCAGGCAAGGCAGACATGGTGCTTGCTACATCTTGATCTGAAGGCAATAGGAAAGCTCCAGCAAAGGAGACCTCAAGGTCCTCCCCTACAGTGATACAATTCCTCCAACAATGTCATATCTGCTGCAACAAAGCCACACCTCCTAATAATGCCACTGCCTATGAGCATATGGGAGCTAGTTACATTCAAGCTACCATATTACAGATATTTACATTAGTATTCATAAAGGAAAACTTATAGTTATGAAGTAATAACAATGTTCCTTATTTTATTACTGGAGGTCAACTCAACATAAGGAACTGTATTAAAGGGTTTCAGCATTAGGATATTTGAGAACCACTGCTCTAAAGGGTGATGCCCACAGCAACCAGCCAGACTATCTCCAAATGTTTTAGTATGTGCCAGTATCAGAAAGAGGTACCTATAATGATGTGCTGTGTATACTGATATAACCGTTCTCAGTGCATGTTGGTGAAAGATATTTATTTTTGAAAATAAGAGTCTTTCATGTCTTATCTGCCTGTTTTCTAGCTTAGAAAACATACTTCTTGAAAGTGTGAAAATTCTGCCTGCAAGGTTGCTTTTGACTTGGTCCTATGAGCTGAGCCAAAGAGGCCTCTCCCTTTGCACCATGAGCACCAGCTGCCAGGCACTGCACGGCTAGGTAATAGAAAATTCATTGGTTACAAAAAAGAAGGAAGAAAAAAGGGGTGGGGAGAAGAACTAACGGAATTAAGGGCCATTCTATCTGTAGGCAGAAATTCCTCTTTTAAACTCTGTTGGCAAGAGAGAGCAGTCCTCAATTATTCTGTAACTAAAGCAATAGCATTTGCAGAGAAAATGTTGGTAACCCAGGAACCTAACCCCTCTTTTTTGACACCCTGCATATATTCAAGAGAGCTGATTTCATGCCTGCTATGCTCTCAGAAGCAATTGAGAAGAATAAAAATCAGTATTCACAAAAACCCATACTTCTTAGTATGTTCTTTCATACTGTAGACTTGTCTAGTTCATGTCTGTTGTGAATGACCTCATCAGTCTTCACGTTAGTAATAGCAATCACATCCACCACTGGTTATTCCAGAAATCACTAATTAATATAACTGTTATCCAACAAAAGTTCTGTATCTCCATTTTCAGACATAGTTACAAAGCTAAGGAAGTTTAACTAATTTCCTCAAAGTCACACAGCTAATAAAAATAAAAAAATCTATTATATCACATTAAATCACAGCAAACGATTCTTAACAAATGAGCAGTCCTGACAAACTGACTGACACGTTGACAGGTCTGTAGGGGGAACCTTTTCATCCTGAGGATTATTCATATTCTCAGCAGACAGAACTTATAGGACACTAGAAAGAGGCTTGATATAGTGAGAATTCTGTGCTCTTATAAATACCTCTGCCATTAATGTGATAGTTTATCCAAACAGCGTTCCTGTATCCTGTCTATCCAAGAAAGAAATTGACTTATTCCCACCTGAGCACGGTAAATATTTCTGTCTTTATCTTAATAATATAGAATAGGGTAATATAAAATATATTTAGGAGTGAATTTAAAATATAGTATTATATCACATTAAATATTGTCCAAAGATGATGAGGAGAAAATGAAATCCCTGTACTGTATGTCAGAGGCTGGACAAAGAAACCAAGATGTAATGATTAAACAGATGAACCATTAGCCTTTGCAGAGATCCCACCCCTAAGCAGGCCGTGGGAAACATTTGATTAGAATGGTACATACTTGATGGATACAGGATGATGATAAGTCTCTAATGTCCAGCATGTGTCTGTGCACCTGAGTTTCAGCAGAAGGACTTGACTAGAAAATTGTATCATTCACCATTCTGTGTAATGGTGGTAAATTTTAAATTAGTTTATGAGAAACTAAGCATTTATAACATTCAAGATTAGTCATTGGTTAGCATGGGATGGTTTGGATATTGTAGAGGCTCACAATTAAAGATGGCCTTATATTTACTCCATACTACTAACAAGTAAGCAAGAATAAAGATTCACTGGGAGTAGAAGCCTCAAAGGGAAAAAATCCTGAGTAGGTGAAAAGTGTGGCAGAGTTCCCTCCAAGGTTCAGGAGTGAAAAGGAAGGATGGGTAGGAAGGGCCTGGGGAGGGGCAAGTGTTGTGGAGTACTGTCTTAGAACAGCACACGACCGAGCACAGCATGGGTAGGAAGGATGTAAGGGCCTGGGGAGGGGCAAGTGTTGTGGAGTACTGTCTTAGAACAGCACATGACTGAGCGCTCTTCAACTTTCAGCAGTTAAGACTTCATGCACAAGATTTCAGCAGAATGGGCCTAGCAATATTTCATCATGGGGGAATGAACACTTCATGAACGTCAAAGAAAAGTAAAAGCAGCCCCATTTTCATACTTTTCCCAGACTTTTGAAATTGTGAGTGCATTTCTCAATCATGCTGCAATTTAGCTTTACACATCAAAGACAGTTTTCCATGAGGCCAAATGAACTAGAAACATTAACTTTCCTAAAAAACTCTTCCAATGTTTCTTCAGGAAGAAAGATGGCACACACCATTATAGTGCGTCCACAATGAATTTCACTGACTGAGCCAGGATGGAGTAAGAAAGGACAGGTAAGACACATCATGTTCAAGGCACTGTGTCTTCAATGAAGGGGTTGCTGACATAAGGGATTGTATAACAGGAAATGCTATTGTGAATCTGATGACTTTTCTTGTAATACAGCTTGAGGAATTGCGTAATAAAACAAACTCATATCACCACATAAAGAGCCATATAAATAACTCAGTTATTAAGGCCATGAAAGCATGAACAACGAGTTTGATCCTTGGAACCCACTAAGACAAACAACTGGACATAGTGAAAGCTTGTAACTCCAGTGCTGGGGAGTGACACAGGCAGGTTTCTGGATTTCCTAGCCAACCACCCTAGTCTACCGCAGGCCAGTGAGAGAGCCTGTCCCTGTCTTAAAAACAAGGTGAATAGCAACAGAGCAGCTACTCTTGAGCTGTTGAGATTGGTCCCTGGCTTTCCTATGTACACAAACACACACACAAGCACACACACACGCACCTACACACCATAGTCTCAGAGATCCAGAAAGACTCTGAAATAGAGAAAGACACACACACACACACAAGTACACACACTTTCACACAGAGAGAGACACATACACACAGATGCTTGCACACTCCTATCCAAACCTCACACACACACACACACTGGGTTGTTGACATCTTCTCATTTGTGTTGTTGCATGGATAAGAACTCCCACAGTTTTTTCTAGCTCAAGACAATACTGAGTCTAAGGCCTTAATCTACAGATAGACGATTTCTGCTAAAAACAATAGCTCATCTTCACATCTTTCTCACCTAACAATAAATAAAAACACTAAATAAGAAATTAAAAAGCCCATGCACACAAAGCTGCCTATATGTTATCTTGCCAAGAGGAAAAGAATAAACTGGTAGGCAACTCACATTCATCTCGATGTGCAAATTATTGTAAGAGGGTGTCTCTCAAACTGCTTGAGATATTGGTTTTTGTCAAGAAAAATGATGCGAAGCAAAATTTGGATATGCACCAAAAGCTTCAGTCTTCAAGGGCTTTCAATTTCCTCCAGCTTGCAAGTTTGGAAACCGAATGGTTCAGCATATCTCTAATAAAACTCATCTCCCAAGGTTCCTTTTCTATGCAGGCAAAATCAAATTAACTGTGAACTGAAGAGGTTAGATACATGCATAATGGGAGTATCAAACTGTAACATCTTCTCACTCTAGCTCTCAAAGGTCCCCTAATTTTTACCCCAGAGAGGAATACAAATATTAGCTTCACCCAAACTCACTCTGACAAATCTGAAGAGAAGTATGGATTGCAATAAAGAACACTACAGATTGAATTATCCCACCAAGCTGGCAAGATATCCACATATCTACAGTTCTCTAGACTTTAACTTAACATTCAATGACAGGCAATAGAATTGTAATCTTTATGCTCACCCTACAAGTTGTGAGACCATTGTCTTCATAGATAGGCATGCATTTGAATCAGGGGATACATACATTTGGACTAGAGAGCTGCAGTGATAATGCTTTGGAGCCATTACTGCTGTGCACACCACACAGCTGCCCTCCAAAGTGATGCATTGCACTAATATATGCTCTCAGTGTGCACTTGCTTGAATGTATTAGAGCAATACATCACCAGTATGTTTAAGCTTGTATGATACACTGCCATGTGAGATAGAAATGGATGTCAGAGGCTTGTTTTAAATACTTAATTCCTAATGTTGTGTCTTAAATAATGTCTATATCACCTATTTTGGTAGTTTGGAAGACATATTTTGGTGTTGTATTAGGTTATCTTTGAAATGCAATGCTTTTTCTTCCATCTTGAAGGCTATCCAAAATCAGGGCACTTCCTGACAAAATGAATGCTTAGAAATTTAGTTTTACCTATATAAGCTGTAGAAAGAATGAAGAAGTCTATGTGTTTATAGCCAGGAATCAGTGCTGAAATCAAGCCCTCAGCAAGAGCCCTGGCTGCTTGTATTGTTTTCAGGGTAAGGGGCCATATGCACTAGCAGTGGACCCTGGACAAGAACATGGAAGCCAGGTGGAGATGCTTCCCAGAAATAAAAGCACTGTGTTTACACATCACTTGCTGTTCTAGTAATGTGCATCCTTTTAATGATGGGATTGGGTGGCTGTAGTAATGTGTAGTACACAACTTTATCTCTCCTTCATTGTCCCAAGTTATAGATCAAAGTGTGGAGTAACCTCTGGAAAAATAGCAATGCACCAATTGTAAATAAAGATGTTCAACTTTTATTTTGTCATACATGCTTTGTCTGGATTGCCCAAACTATGTCGATAGATGAACATTCCATGAGAGCCTAGTCCACATTTAATTTGCCTACCATCTTTTCCTACCTCACCTTTCTTGGTGTATGAAGTGCGTTCAGCAAATATTTATTAGATACTCTAACATGTTGCCCATTTAGGGTAGATGAATTTTATCAGCAAATATTTTTAAGAAGCATAGTAAAATTTCTTTAAATGTGACTGCATTCTCATGGAAAATAATTTCATCTAGTAGTGGTAAGTAATGACAGTCTAGAGACACAGAAAATTATTTGGTTATTACTAGTCATATGAATAATGGTGCTGTTTAAAAATGATTATATTAATTGAAAGTATTTTTAATATGCAATTTTTCCGATTTCCTTTACTTCTTAAAGAAATATACTCCTACATAGAGTCCATTTTGTGTCACTATTCTTTTCTTGTCCTTGGAAAGTAGATTCCAGAATCATAAAGATGGTTTAAAAGTATCAACCCTTATGTATATTCTATTTTCTCTCATATATATGCATATATGTATATCCTTAAATAATGAACTATACTATGAAAGATTAACAATAACCAATTTTGTAATAGAGTTAGCATATCTACTGACCAAAATAAATTTATGTGAATATAGTTTATCCTATCTTGAAATTGTGTAGCCAAGCAGTGGTGGCACATGCCTTTAATGCCAGCACTTGGGAGACAGAGTCAGACAGATCTCAATGAGTTCAAGGCCTGCCTGGTCTACAAAGCAAGTTCCAGGACAGCGAGGACTCTTAAACAGAGAAACCCTGTCTCGAAAATCAAAACAAAACAAACAAACAGCAACAACAAAAGAAATACACTCTACTCAGTGTGTGGGTGCACCCCTCACAGTCCTGAGTTCCTTGCTCGTGCTCTCTCTCCTTCTGCTCCTGATTTGGACCTTGAGATTTCAGTCCGGTGCTCCAATGTGGGTCTCTGTCTCTGTCTCCTTTCATCTCCTGATGAAGGTTAATATTCAGGAGGATGCCTATATGTTTTTCTTTGGATTCACCTTCTTATTTAGCTTCTCTAGGATCACCAATTATAGGCTCAATGTCTTTTATTTGTGGCTAGAAACCAAATATGAATGAGTACATCCCATGTTCCTCTTTTTGGGTCTGGATTACCTCACTCAGGATAGTGTTTTCTATTTCCATCCATTTGCATGCAAAATTCAAGAAGTCATTGTTTTTTACTGCTGAGTAGTACTCTAATATGTATATATTCCACACTTTCTTCATCCATTCTTCCATTGAAGGGCATCTAGGTTGTTTCCAGGTTCTGGCTTACAAACAATGCTGCTATGAACATAGTAGAGCATATACTTTTGTTGTATGATAGGGCATCTCAATGGGGATGTTCTATCGGGAACTCACCAAGGCCAGCTGGCCTGGGTCTGAAAAAGCATGGGATAAAACCGGACTGGCTGAACATAGCGGACAATGAGGACTACTGAGAGCTCAAGAACAATGGCAGTGGGTTTTTGATCCTACTGCAGGTACTGGCTTTGTGGGAGCCTAGGCAGTTTGGATGCTCACCTTACTAGACCTGGATGGAGGTGGGTGGTCCTTGGACTTCCCACAGGTCAGGGAACCCTGATTGCTCTTCGAGCTGATGAGGGAGGGGGACTTGATTGGGGGAGCGGGGGAAACGGGAGGCAGTGGCAGGGAGGACAGAAATCTTAAATAAATAAATAAATAAATAAATAAATAAATAGAAATACACTCTACTGAACCATCACCTTCGAATGATGCTTTGAGGTCTAAGTGGCAATCGTAAAATATCATAAAGATTTCCTGAACACAGACCTGATAAAACACCAAACCTGCTACGGTGTGCATAGTGCATAGAACATGGCCAACAGACAAGTATCATCTACTGATGAGATAGTTGGGAGGGCACATGGTACCATCATGCCATCTCTCTTCCATGGTGAGGAAGCCCTTCAGTGGGGGTTCAGTTTTAGGCTATGGGCATCTACAAGGGAACTCATGACACTGCCACTGGTTTTCCCTGCACTCTAGTGGAAGCTCTCTCACTCAAGACATGTTTCTCCACTACAGCAAGTGGAAGTGGTTGCCTGGCCATTGCTTCTGGATATTTTAATTATTGCTACTTCTCATAACCTCAGCCTCCTTTTTAACTTCAAAATCATTCTCAGTGAGATGACTTGTCTTCAGAAACCAATGAGACACGGCAGACAATGGACAGCTCTGAAAGGGTATGTGGAAAAAGGGCTACAATTCGTCATCTCTTTTTACTAGCATGGGTAAAAGAGATGCATGAAGAGAGAAAAAACCCTGCAAAGGTAGAATTAGCCCTGTCTACTCTGACAGACAACTGTGAGCTACAGGTACACTAGCTAGAGATTGGCTCTAACGAGATGAATACTAAATGTCTATGCTTCTAAGGAAGTTGTTGAGATTGACTTTGGGACAAGTACCACCACCATCTGTCTTTCAGTTTCTAAGACCAGAGAGTACAGACAATTTCAGATTTGTTTGTTTCTTCTTCACTAAATGTTTTGTTGAAGAGCATTATTGCTCAGTATTTTTCAACATATGATCAAAATTGATATTCTGTAAAAATACCAATAAAGAATATATATGGTACTATATTTATTCATTCTATATGATGACTGCAATCTAAAATTTAAAAAGCATGCTTTTTTTTTTCGAGACCAAAACCAAGGTTTATAAGCATGACGTATATAACCGTGGAAAGAGAATTGAATTGACATATATATAAGAAGGGAGGATGGTAATGTTTATTCATTTATCTTGTTTATCGCTCTCTCTCTCTCTTCTCTCTCTCTCTCTCTCTCTCTCTCTCTCTCTCTCTCTCTCTCTGTGTATGTGTGTCATGTGTGTGTGTAGAACAATACCAATAAGAAACTAAAATGAGGACTGGGAAGCTCAAATTTGGGGAAGAGTGAAGAAATTTTTAAAATTTGTTTTAATAAACTTATCTATTGAACATAACATTGTTACTACACACACACACACACACACACACACACACACACACACACACTGATTCACAGAAATGTGAAATCATACTAGAATTCCCTAAGGAATATTTAAATGTATATTAGGGAAGTCAGGGAATTTTGACAACTAAATGAAGTGGAAAAAATGTAATTTCTTCCCATTTTTATAAAACCATTAATTCGGAAGTTCAGTGCAGCTTCCCCTTGAGAAGCCAGCTGGGAACACTGTGTGAGTGTGTGAGTGAACACTGCACAGCACAACCCCAATTCCCACAGTGAATTAATATTCCTGCCCTTCTCATGCTTTTGAGTCTTAGAACTCTTTTTTTTTTTTGATTTTTGAGACAGGGTTTCTCCCTAGCTTTTGGTTCCTGTCCTGTAACTAGCTCTTCTAGACTAGGCTGGCCTCGAACTCACAGAGATCCACCTGCTTCTGCCTCCAGAGTGCTGGGATTAAAGGCGTGCGCCACCACTACCAGGCGAGTCTTAGAACTCTTGAGCAAAACAATTCAGGTCTTCTATTTATCTGAAGTTATTCTTTTATCATCTGTTTATTGACAAAAAATATCATTCAGAATGATATCAAAGCCAGTAACAGAATATCAACATATGCAGGGTTCAGGTGTGTACCATGTTATATTAAGATGTGCTTAGAAGCTGGTTTTGAAATGGCATTTGTATAGCAAGCCTATTCTCTTCAAGTTTTGTTCTGAATGTTTTATAGATTCTCACAAATCTGTATACTTTCCCATATATCTGAAATACTTTGGAGTGATACTCTAGATTAAAAACATCTTCCAAAATTACAATATAGTTTTACAACCAGTATGTTGGCAATACTGCAATTGATTTCTCATAGATTTCCCTACCTTTTGAATTCATTTGTATGTCTCTAGTTGTTTATATCTATATTTAATTGCATATAATTTTATTATATATTAAAATAAATGAAAAATAGTAGACTACACTGAAGATTTGATATATCGAGATAAAATGGAATCATTAATATCAAGGACATTTACTAATAATTTGCTTCACTTTGTGGCCACTATTGCAGCTCACATAGATTGGACTCTCTTTTTTCCTTCCTTCCTTCCTCCCTCCCTCCCTCCCTCCCTCCCTCCCTCCCTTCCCTCCTTCCTTTTTTTTTCTCTTTTTTTCTTTCCTTGGAATGTAATCACCTGACAGGTGACCATGCATCACATTCTCAGAGAGACTAAAGTCATCAAAGGTCCTGATCTACTTTGGAGTGTGTGGGAGCACGAGTTGAGAGCACGGTACAATGAATGCCCTCAGTAGCATTCATAGCTTCTACTATTACCAGTCAGCTTTTCTTAAAGTGTGAGTGTAATATGAGTGGAAAACTAGCAAGACTTCACCAAGTTAGCAAATAGACAAATGAGAGCCCTCATCAACTCATTACTGCAAAAACAATGCCAATACGAGGCTTAACATAGCCTGAGAGAGGGCTGGAGAGATGGCTCAGTGGTTAATTTCCAGCAATCACATGGTGCCTCACAACCATCTGTAATGAGATCTGGCGCCCTCTTCTGGTGTGCAGGAATACATTTAGACAGAACACTGTATATATAATACATAAATAAATCTTTAAAACAAAACTACACAAAATCAAAGCCTGAAAGCTCCACAGGGAAGATGGCAGCTTTGCTACAGCTACCAGGGAAAGACTGTATTTCACGATAGTGAGCATTTGAGACAAATGTCTCAGCACTGTCTCGGCTACAAGATACTCATTTCATTTCCCTTCCTGTACAGCTGTTCCTATAAAGTTTGAGAATAGGTCTTCTTCTCTTTCAGGTTTCCTCAGATGTTACAAAACCTAGTTATATGTAATTACCATTCAAAACACTTAATAGCATTATATCATATTCAATCATGTTTTGAAAAGATAAAATGAAATGGTGTTTAGATTTTAAAAGTAAAACAGACCTGAAAATTACAAATCCACAACTAGAGTTATTTTAAGACTACTAGATACAATTTTATTTAGTATTATTTATTTCCTCTATATGAGCATCGTCCATTCTTTCTGTAAAATCTCTTCTTTTCAACAAATATTATAGCTTCTCACTGAAATTTTGATTTTGATGTTTAGAAAAATGAGAATTTTAAAATAACCATAAAGCCAAAGTGACAGCAGAATTCTGTGATCCCAGCAGTTGGGAAGCAGAGATGGCAAGATCATTGACAGTTCAAATCCAGCCTCTTCTACATAGTGAACTCGAGCCAGCCACAGTTACAGAGTAAGGCAAAAAAATCCACCCAAATAAATTAATGAATAAATGAGGTTTTAAAAAACTTAGATTTATTCAATACTCTGGTGTCCACTAATTAAATGCAAGGACAGATGTGTGTCTGTCAGTTCTAAGCTATGAAGACATCTATCCAGGATGGTGCAGGTAGGCTGAATTATGTTTAGTCACTTGGTTACAGTAACTCTATTTTCCTAAAGCATTCAGTTATTCCCAACTGTAGTGGGGGAATAGCATATTAAAGAGTGAAATTCACCCTGATACACTATGTTAGAGAAGTTACAGCTTTTCTAATAAAAAAAAATAGCAGGAAATTAACAAGCCTTTTATCCCACACAAACCACCTATCCATAATACAATAATTTTTTGTTAAGGTCTTGAAAACTTTAATTGAACATTATAAATATTTTTTAATTCAGGTTAAAGACTTCCTGCAGATATAGTAAATACTTGATTTTAAATGTTGCTTTTATACATAGCTAACAAATTTCTTAAAGGAATTATTTTTTACTGAAAGAAAATAATAAACTATAACAAAACTAAGGAAACAATGGAGAAAAAGAATAAAAAGGCAATTAAGAATATTACAATTTTTTCTCTTCCCATCTCCCCTTACCCCCATCCCACCCCACCCCCAAGATCCTAATTTTCTCCCCGGCAATTTGGTCTACTTCCCTTAGCCACGAGGATAACTATATGTTTTTCCTTGGGTTCACCTTCTTACTTAGCTTCTTTAGGTTCACCTATTGTAGACTCCGTGGCCCTTATTTATGGCTAGAAACCAATTATGAGCGAGTACATCCCATGTTCATCTTTTTGGGTCTGGGACACCTCACTCAGGATAGTGTTTTCTATTTCCATCCATTTGCATGCAAAATTCGAGAAGTCATTGTTTTTTACCGCAGCGTAGTACTCTAGCGTGTATATATTCCATACTTTCTTCATCCATTCTTCCATTGAAGGGCATCTAGGTTGTTTCCAGGTTCTGGCTATTACAAATAATACTGCTATGAACATAGTTGAACAAATGCTTTTGTCATATGATAGAGCATCTCTTGGGTATATTCCCAGGAGTGGTATTGCTGGATCCAGGGGTAAGTTGATCCCGAATTTCCTGAGAAACCGAAACACTGACTTCCACAGTGGTTGCACAAGATTGCATTCCCACCAGCAATGGATGAGGGTACCCGTTCCTCCACAGCCTCTCCAGCAAAGGTTATCCTTGGTGTTTTTGACTTTAGCCATTCTGACAGGTGTAAGATGATATCTCAAAGTTGTTTTGATTTGCATTTCCCTGATTGCTAAGGAAGTTGAGCACGACTTTAAGTGTCTTTTGGCCATCTGAACTTCCTCTGCTGAGAATTCTCTGTTCATGAGCACTGGACTGAACTCCCAAGGTCCCAATGAGGAGCAGAAGGAGGGAGAACATGAGCAAAGAAGTCGGGACCACGAGGCGTGCACCCACCCACTGAGACAGTGGAGCTGATCTACTGGGAGCTCACCAAGGCCAGCTGGACTGTGACCGAAAAAGCATGGGATAAAACCGGACTCTCTGAACATGGCGAACAATGAGGGCTGATGAGACACCAAGGACAATGGCACGGGGTTTTGATCCTACTTAATGTGCTGGCTTTGTGGAAGCCTAGCCAGTTTGGATGTTCACCTTCCTAGATATGGACAGATGGGGGAGGACCTAGGACTTACCACAGGGCAGGGAACCCGGACTGCTCTGTGGACTGGAGAGGGAGGGGGAGAGGAGTGGGGGGAGGGGGAGAAGGGTGGGAGGAGGGGGAGAAGGGTGGGAGGAGGGGGAGGGAAATGGGAGGCTGGGAGGAGGTGGAAACTTGTTTTTTGTTTATGTTTTTTTTCTTCTTTTCTTAATAAAAAAAATTATAATCACAAAAAAAAGAATATTACAAAAAGGAAGCAGATGCCGAGAGACAGAAAAGCATTGAGAGCAAGCACTCAATCTATTCCTCATCAACCATATTTGACCACCTTTCCGAAGAAAACAAAACGGAATCCAAATGTCTTGGAGGTCTAAGGTTGTGTTTGTTTCTAAAATTCTGTGTAAGTATATCCTGACAAACATCTCCCACTGCTCTGGGCTTTCCAATTGAAACTCTGTGACCTTACATCACCACCGCATTACTCTCAAGCAAGCCGTTCTACTGAGTCCATTCATCTTCCCGCCTACATCAACTGTTCTCACTTTCAAAGCCTCATCACCCAATAGTTTGCTTCTCCAAAGGATCCTTATTTTTGGGTTATATCATCTTTCTCCTCCATTTATTTTCTCGCTTCTCTTTGATACAACTATTTATTCACACATTCGCCACCCTTGCTTCCTCCACACAGTTTTTGACCTGACTGGCCTACTCACTTCCCAGGACTTACATGTATGTTAAGACTGATAATTCTCTAACACCACACTTTTGGAGGCCCATAACTTCAGGGGTTTTTCCTGTTTGGGGAGAATGGCAATGCCTCTTCTCTGAGAATTTCCACAGTGAACATTTGCTTGCTAAGGTTCTGAAGTAGGTCACATTAACTCCTCTATTAAAGTGTCATCTTGGCATTGGGTAACACCAAACATGTGAAGACTGAATAATGAGCCAAGATTTGGTGAGGATCTTCTATCCCAGGTCTGTACCTAGGATATTACAATCCAGGTTCTTAGAAACTAGATGCTTCTCTCCAAGGATAGTAATGTTAGTGTTCTTTAAAGCTTCAAAAATACACCCAATTCCATGCCATTCTCAAACAGTCATGGGTAGCTGAATTGATCTCCTGGTACCTGGAGAAACTGCACTAATGATACTCTGGATATTCTAACAAACCATTAGTGTTCTCTTGCTGTGCTGTGTGCTCTGAATCCTTCCTCAGTGAAACCCCAAGTGATTAATGGCATGTTAGCATCCAGTAATTGTCTAATTGAATCCATAGAATTGATAACACTGTAATGCCCTTTTTTTCCTGTGGTGAGACAATGGGAAGCAACATTCTAGTCTCTGTATTATTGTACTAATATTCCTCTGAAAAATTCTGATTTCAAAAGTTTCCAATAACTGTTTATGTAGGATAGTAAGAAGGTATGAAGGTGAGTTAGCATGGATATAATTTTTTAATATTCCACAGAATCAGTGACTTCAAAACTATATTGCTCTAAAAGCTCTTTTAGATTTTCCAAGGCAAGCCAACAATATCTTCTGAACTCAATATGCTAAAAGAAAAAAAGGCCACCTTGTCTATTTGATCATATATTACTAAATGTCTAGGCCAGTCTTGATGAGCCAGCATGTTCTCTGCATTCCACAGATACACTTGTGATCAGCCTGTCTGGCCTGATTTCATTTGTATAGAAAATGTGGTTGAGCTCCTATTTGTTTTCTGCTGATCATGTAAGACTTAACATTGGGGTTGAGATATTTTAAACTATTTTTCTGCCTTCCTGTTACAATACAGACACACACACACACACACACACACACACAACTATTAGCAGAGAACATCAATATGAGTTATTTAAATTTTGATAGCTTAGACAAAGAACTCTAGCCCTGAGTAGCTTTAGGCAACTTAACTGATGCCTCCTTGCTTTGGTGAAGTATGAAACTAAAGATAACAAGATTCTCTGTCCCTGAGTGAAATAAGCCAGATATACAATGACAGAATTACACAATTCCAATTGCAGAAGATACAAAATCATCAAGTTAAAAGAAAAGAGAATGCTGGCTGTGCTTTGGCTAGAAGAAGGCAAGGTGACCTTTTTGTTAATGACTCTATGAACGAGGCTTGTAAAATAAAGTCATAGAACTTTTTACTAATAACCTTCATAGTCAAGATAGTTAATATGGTAGCATATGTGGCTCATAATTATTTTGCAATCAAAAAGAAGACCCTAACAATACGATTATGAGGTTTATGAGTTTGAGGACTCTAAGTAAGCACTCCTAGCATCGTGCTACATTTCCCAGTCTAACTTAGAAAAATGAATGGACAGTATTAACAGTTGTAACTGGCAGAGCATTTTACTCAAGTTAGGGCTATTGAAAATGAAATAATCAACGCTACCACATGAACAAGCTCCCAAAACCTTCTACTGATTCTGTGAACAGTGTTCCTTTCTGTCATGGTCCTAGGGGATTGTGAGAAGTTCTGAGTAAAGAAAATCATTGCTTTCATTCAGGTGGCTCACTAGCAGAAGGATAAGGAAATGACCTGGTTTTTAGTGAAGTGGCAGATGGTAGGTTGAGGAAGTGCCATGGAGGGGATACTGAGTTACACTTGGTAGCATCTATGTAGGCATCCTTACAGGTGGTAAGTTCTGAACACATATTGACAGCAGGATCAGACACTACAGACATAATGGGCTGGCAGCAAGGGTTCAAGTCCTTTTCAAACTTCCTGCCTTCTTTTTCTGTTTGATAGATGTTCCTCATTATGTATTTTCTGGGTATAGGAGACTTCTCTGCTTTGAGTGAGGAACCTGATCCCTTTGATCTCAAGGTGTTTGTGTTCCCTCTACACAGGATGTTCTTTCTAAGAACAGTCATAGCCAGAACTCCCTCATAGCACATTGCATCCTTTCCTGTGGCAAGCTTCTATCAGATATATGTTCATGATATATTATGAACACAGATAAACTAAATGTTTTTAATTGTCAGTGTCTGATTTTATTCCATAAGTTGCTTAGTAAAGGTAAAATATTCCTTCCCATTTTTACCAATCACTTCAACCTAGAATGGTGGTCATTATCAAATATACATGTCAATTCCTTTGGAATAAAACTATATATCATTTTAATCTTTATTAAATATCAACATATCAAGAGGCTCTAACAGTGTTCTTATTGCAAAGGAATTACCTAAGAAATCCTGCGAGTTGCCCCACAAATAGACATTTCCCATTAAACTCGAGGGTTTTTTGGCTTTGGTGGAGGTAGAAAGTTTGTGTCATTTATTTATCTATCTTTCATTTCCTTACTTAGAAAGCATTCTAAGACATACAAGCTAATGTCCAGTCCTCTGAAAACAGCTCAGGACTTAGGAATACAGGGAGATATACGTATTTGAGGACTCTTTGTTGGTGGATTTGTTCTGAGACAGACTATAATTATACATATATAGTCTGATCTAGTTTATAACTTACTTGGTAGTTGAGACTGTCCTGAACTCTTGATGCTCTTCCTGCCTCAGCCTCCAGAGTGCTGGGATTGTGGGTATGCATTACATTACAATCAGTATGCACACATGAGCTCTCTCTCCTCTCTTTCCTCCTTCCTTCTTTGTCCGTCAACTAATGACTGTGTTGTGCACACTAGTATAGCTCTCCATCTTTCTGTCTCATCCTCCAATGTGTTGGCCTTAGCCACCACACCTGGTTGAGGCCAGAAGTTTTGTCCATAATATCTACCACCACCTGACTGGAAACTAAGTTTGATAGGGGATTTTTCTTCACATCACACATCTGGATCAGGAATCAGTCCTGCTGACCTAGAATATCCTCTGGGGCAGGTGAAATCACCAAAGTAGTCATAATTTAGCTAACATGTTTTTCAAAGTAGAACAAAATCCTACAAGTGGTCAAGCTCTTCTTTGACATGTTTCTCATGTCTTGCTAGGGTAACCCTGCAAAAGGCAGAATTAAGCTCTTACTGTCAAACTCAAAAAATAAAAATAGAATTGTTAAACTCAAATAATAACTGTGATTATGGGATTTTGGCAGAACTCAAAGAATCTTTGCCTTGGTAAATTTGCATGTTTTAATAGGACTTCTGTAGCATAAACAGTGGGTGTAAAAATATGACAATATTGTAGAAAATGTATAGCAACCACAAATGCTCACTATTTGTCTTAAAACTGTACAATTATAAAGATGTGCCAATCTTGAAGTATGATGTCTCCTTTGTAGTCTGTGCTGGTTTTTTAGGTTGATTTTGTTTCCCAGCTTCTCTGAACATTTTCAGATTATCTAGAAATTAAGTATGTGTTTCCTGAAAGTAGTAAGAGGATCTTTGAAGGTTAAGCTTGATTGCCAATTTGATAGGATTTAGAATCACCATGGTAACAAAGCTCTGTGCAAGACCATGAGGGATTATCTAAATGGAGTTATATGAGGTAGGAGTTGTGTGAGCTCTATTAAAGCAGTGGCACAATTCCAGGAGCTTAGATCTGGACTAAACTAAAAGGAGAATATGTCCTGAACACGGGGGTTCACGGCTTTCTGCTTGCTTCCTTCCTGACTGTGTATGAATATGAGCAGCTGCCTCAAGCTCCTGACACCATGATGTCTCTGCCACGAAAGACTGTGGCCTTGTAGATTAAGACAAGAAGAATCCTTCCTCCTTCAAGGTCAATTCTGTCACGTGTGTGTAACTGTTTATGTGACCAGTGTGTCACTGAACCCCACAGTATGTATTGTGCCCCAGCATATCATCTAGGAACCTACTGGAGATAGGGAACAGAATTGAGTCAGACGTCTGATATCAAAGTCTGAAGCTTGCTCACTGTTTGCTTTGATATGTATCATGGTGCTTCTTCTTTTCTCCTGTTTGCCGAACACATAATAAATACTTGACCAATGAGGTAAGGGGAAGTAGGTATCTTACATAAGGTGGCAAGGGCTGTTCCAATAAACGTCCGAAGCAGAATCCTTTCCATACGTAGGACAGTTAAAGAAATCTATCTCTACCAAATGTTATACATATATGTGATACTTGTAGGACAGTTAAAGAAATCTATCTCTACCAAATGTTATACATATATGTGATACTTGCGCCTGTGTGCACAGACAAAAACACACCCCGAAGCATCCCTTTAAGGTAGAATAGATTTGTAGAGCAGATAAAGGTGAAAAACCAATGGCAAGTTTGTAAGAAATGTCTGTCCAAAGAAGACTTGGGTCATTTCTTTATTTGGATATTTTAGGGTGTGGACTAATACATATGGGTAGGCATATGCACATGGAGGCCAAAAGTCAACCTCAGGTGTCATTGCTTGGGTGTGCAGAGTCTCTCTCTGAGACCTGGAGTTCTAAGATTTTGCTAAACTGGCTATTCAGGTCTCCAGGAACCTGTATATCTCTGCTCCCCTCCTCACTTCCCTACAGAGCAATCGCTGGTGTGTGCCACCATCCCTAGATTTTGTGTGAATGTAAATCATTTCTTTCTTATTAAGTTTTCATCACATCTTGGTTGGTTTCCTCCTCTGCGATTGTGACTCACCCCTTTATTCATTGGCTCGTCTTAAGCTGTCTGAGGACCATGAGGACACTGGATCT
Organism: Microtus oregoni; assembly: GCF_018167655.1. Taxonomy (NCBI): domain Eukaryota; kingdom Metazoa; phylum Chordata; class Mammalia; order Rodentia; family Cricetidae; genus Microtus; species Microtus oregoni. The sequence goes on along the minus strand of NW_024543093.1, from coordinate 17,984,210 downwards.
GTAGGGGAGGAGGGTGCCCTCTGTTTGGGAAAACACTTCTATTTCACCCTTCAGTAAATGCTGCCAGAACCCAGCAGGCGAACACACCCCTGTCTGTATGCTGAACACAGGTCGGATGCCCTTCCGTAGAGATTTAGGCTTGGCTTCTTTCCCTCAGCTATTAAGCTCAATTCCCACAGAATTACTACATGTCTGAGGTTTCTAAAACCTTTTGTGTGGATCTCAAACAGTTATTGTGCAGGATCCAAATTCTGACCTTGCTTAAGCAAGCTTTAAATCCTTCCAAGCCTGTCCCTGGCAATGAAGCTCCAAGGACACACAATGAAAGTGGGAGATAAGAAGATCCTCTCCAGCTTGGTGATCAATGGGTACAGACCACTCACAGGGCAACCTCCCATGCAGAAGCTCATTTCTTCCTCTTCATTAACTCTCTGGGTTAGGTAGCAGGGTCATGCATATTGATCTTAATTCACAAAGACACGATGGCTTAAACAAATAAGAAATGTGTTCAAATTCTACAGCCATATCAAAGCCAGGTTTGAAGGCACAGTAATGAACCATACCTCTGGTAAGGACAAGAGCAAATGATAAAAGGCAAAGGGAGAGAATCTACACGCACCTTTCTCCCACTGGAAGAGAGAGTGAGAAGTCAAAGGATTTTCCAACACATGCATAAGCAAGCACACAAGTCGAACTGCAAAGGAGAAATTGTAATTATAAAATCACAGGCCAGGAAAGCTTCGCTGACTTGTGCTAGACAATGGAATCAGGAGAGATGAATGTCAAAGCAGAGGTCTCTCATCTCAGCCCGAAACAGAAACCAGCACTCTTCAGGGTTTTCACCTGAACTAGAGAAAATAGGTGTATCTATAGGCTTCAGAACAGATTCTATCCATTTATAAAAACTACAATTTTTTATAGAGATCTCACCTTAAAAGAAAAAAAAAATAGATGGATACCTAGCTGAAAGGAAAGGACCCTTAGAGTGAGCAAGCCACACACGGCTCTGTGCATGGCGAGAAAGGAGTTTGGAGACAGCACAAAGAGATGGGTACTTCCCCAAGCACAGAGAATGAGCTGCCATTACAATACTCGCAGCAGGAAGTCTGTCATGAACAGAGGAAAGTGGAACAGCTTCCTGGGGCAGTTTACTTAGGAGGGCATCTTAGTCAAATGGACCAAAATCAATGGAGAGATCGATAATGACTGGCAGGACCAAATAATTACTCTTTTCTTTCGGCTCACTATCATGCCTCCCACTAAATCATTCCTAAATGAAATTCTCCACATCAGATTGTCTGCACACTTTGTCTGAATAACATCATTGATTTCTTTATTTTTCTTTCAATTTTGAGTTGTTTGTTGGGAAATGTATGAACCCCGGGGTAATTAGGTGAATGATAATTATAGTGGAATAATTGGGATGGTGCCTTCATGTGAGAATCCAAAAAAAAAAAAATTTGGGAGTCAATTCATCTTTTCCTGAGGATTTTCGTATGAATGAGTGAGCAAGAAATGAACCTATGAGCCGGGCCGCCTCTGTCTTCTGGTTGCTGTGGATGATGACCACAATTGCATTGACTGAACTTACATATATTATGCCTCTCCTTTGTTCTGCCTGTAAAAAAAATAGGATGCATGTAGCATAGAAATGTAGTATTATTAAGCTTTCACCTAGATACCATTAAGTTTACCAGATTTCAAATGAGGTTTGATAAAATGTCCAAATGCAATGCTACTCTGACCAAATATCCAACCTGTGTGGATAGTGGTTCTGCCATCATAAACTGTGTACATATTGCCTGTGCGATGAATCTTATCTATTTTGAAGGAAAAATAACAAAAACATTTCCTCAATTTGTTTAGTCACATCAATATATTTTGATCATGATAAAGGGACAGAGAAGTATTATAAATGGTGCAATATTATTTTTATTTCATATTTGTTTACGCATATTGGTATTTTGTCTGCATATATGCTCATGAACTGCATGCTTGCATGATGACCATGGAATTAGATCCCCCGACCTGAAATTGCACATGATTTTGAGCCACCGTGCCAGTGTCAAGAACTGAGTCCAACCCTCTGTAAGAGCAGCAAATAGTCGTTCATATATCCAATCATTCTATGCTGTTGCAACCTTGTTATTGGAGCTATAGCATGGTTGGAGCCATGTATAATTACTGCTCACTGGCACACAGATGTAATATGAATGGAAAAGAGTCATATAACAACTCCCAGGAAGACTGGTGTGATAGCCTCAGAGTGTCCATCACCTTAAATTCTGCCATTGAGAGGAATGTGTTAGGAGCTAATAATTGCATATGATTTCAGAGTGATGTGCAGTGTCAAACACATTGTTAATTTCTACTGCTATGATTACCTGTGGTCTCCACCCACCTGTTGTAGCAATAAGAGGTGAGAATCAAATACTAAAACAATGACACATGACAGAGAGATAAGAACTATAAAACTAGAACTATAGTCAGTCTTCTAACTTCTTTCTCCTATTGCCTCTAAAATCTTTCCTGGCTATTCCCTGTGTGAAAAGCAACTTTTCGAAATATCTTTCTTTGTAGCTAGATTGGGTTTGTTTTTGTTTTTGTTTGTTTCTTTTTTCTACTTAACAGCTATGATTTGGGAATTAGGAACTTCCCAGCATCGAACTTCTTCCTGTGAAAATCTATCTTTATCATTTTCAATGCCAGTTTTGCTAACAAAAGAAATTCATATCTTCTTTCTTACTGTTACCCAGTCTTCCTTTAATCTGTTATGATCTGACTTCTCAGAAGCACCTCTTTCAGAAATACCCCTACCACCTTCCTCAGCTCCCTGCCCTTTCTCACATTGTCACCATCTTTTCTAATAGCACTCTGTGCCATTTATGATGTGTGTCATGTTATGAAAATTACTACCTGTTTTGAAGCATCATCTGTACTTCCTTGTTGATCTGGGATATTACAAATTGTTAGAATCCCTCTTTTGTCTTGCTGACCCTATCACACAGAACACGCACACTCAAAGAGGATGTGAGATTTACAAGAGCGCAGCATTTAGGATTGGAATGGGCACTTACGTAATTGCAGAGCTCTGGCGTGCCATGACTCCATTGTGCCTAGATAATGGTGCTGCATAGATCACAATGATTTCCTGACAATCACCAGAAGAAAAGGCTCAGCCAGGTCAGGACTCCAAATAGAAAGTTTTGTTATCTAGCAGAACAGATGGTGAACTTTGCTAGCTTCCCTAGGAAAAGAGGCCCATCTGCCCATTTGCCTTGGTAGCTTCCAGGGGTCCCACCTGGCTGATCATTGCAGCAGGAATTTCCCTGGACTGCCTGGAAAATTAATTCTGTTGAACTGTTCTTCTAGTGTTTATAGGGACGGATGTGGCATTTCCAGGACTTGTTTTTTAGTGAGCAGTGTAACGTGGAGAGACTGTCAATGGGAACTATCTCTTTTTGCCCTAAGTTTGATATGGGGTTCTGCTTTGACTCTCTAAATGAGACAGACCCTCTTGCTGTAGTACAAACTTCAAGCTTTTGAGTGACGTATAGCTCTGAGTCTCAAGTCTATTACATGTTTGTCACTGGCCTGCCTTGAGCAAAATGCTTTCCTCTGCCCTCCTCTTTTATGTCTTCTATGCAACAGCTCTATTCTTCTGCTTCTCTCCAGTCAAGTTCCTTATTAAACATTCCATAATGAGTGGCTCCAAATTTCTCCCTTGAGACCTTGTTTTCTACTATCTAGCAGCTTTGAAGACCATCTTATTTCAAGAATTACCAAATATGTTACATTTTGTGAAGCCTCAGCAGTTGGAGTACACCAGCAATTCCATTCAGTGTTGGACAATATAAGAAGATATAAGATGAGATGGATGAGTCTCCAATGGCTTCTCTTTGCCTTCTCAGGAACATGTTTATTACAAACATTGGTCCCTTCTATCTGGGAATCTTAGCACATGAATCTGAAACAAAACTCATTCTCGTTTGTAACCATCCACAAGCAATACTCTGTCATTGCATGCCATCCTACCCCAGAGAAGGGAAATGGATGTGAAAAATCACATTGGATAGATTTGAATATTTAGTTGAGTGAATACACTCTGAAGTGAATACAGCCTTGGAGTAAACCCCTTAGTTTCTCTGAGTCTTTGAATAATAAAAATAGAAAATAAGAAGAAGCTCAAAAAAGAAACACTGAGAAATGTTCTCCTTGATATTAATTGTAAAGAGTATGTAGTATTCTAAAGTGTCCCAACTTCATCAATACACTTATTGCCTTTAATTTTAACTACTCTACTTTCTCTAAGACATATTGACAACCTCCTGGAATCCTTGCAGAAATGCCAGAAGGTAGACACATTATTCCTTTGCTTTACAGATAGAGGTGAAGAAACACAGAAAGTGACCTTCATCTCCACAAATAAATTCTACACAGTGTTGGGCTAGAGCCCATACAATAAACCACCCACATTCTTATACAGTGATCTTAATGAGAAGATTGTATAAAAGTTCACATGTTACAAAAATCAATAATCCACAGCGGCTAAGTACAGAGAACCTTTAGAAGTCATTATGTGCTGAAATAAGAGACAAATGTGTCTACCTGTCCATATCAGACCTCACATCTCCTTGTCACACTATTTGAGAAGAACGTTTCTATCTATAGCAATGACAAGTGCACTAAATTTAATATATATATATATATTCTTGATTATTCATTTTCAGAGGTAGGAGTAATAGTGCCCCCACTTTGCATAATAGGCAAGGATAGGCAAGCTCTCTACCATTGAACTAAAGTACCAGCCCTGTAATAAATATTTGTTAACATGAAGATTAGAATGTAATAAAGAGAACTTACTTGGAAATATGTTTTCAAAAACATGGAGGGCACTGCATGAAAGGAGACATTTCAGATAAGGAAAATGAGAAATAGAAGTAATTTAAAGGAAGCCTGCTTCACTGAATACCCTGAGTCAACATCTCAGAAACAAAATAATAATTTCTTTATTAGAATAGAAAATACATGATTGCAAAGCTTGTATTGCTAATTGAGGTTCAAGTAGTTGCAATTGATGAAAAAGAAATAATCAGAAATCTTGGGATGTTTCCTATAAAAGTTAGAAAATGCATTATAATTCTAGTTGTGGATAGAAATTTAATGCATTTTAAGCAGGGTGTAAAGGGTGAATAATTGTTTTGTCGTTTGGAGGGGTGGATTTCAGTCATCTCGATAACTATAATCATAATTGAAGGAAGTTGAATGCATATTGGAAAATGATAGATTAAAAACTAAATAGAGGAAAGCAAATGATAGCTTTCAGGAGGAATTAATGCCGTTAATTACTTAGACAGAGCTTTAGGAGAGAATCAGGAACAAAGTATGTTTTAGAAACAATGGGCCTACCTCTAAAAGCAAGACTTACTTGCTTCACATAAAGTACATTATTGAAAATAAAAACAATTGGCAATAAGGAGGATTTTTCCCTCTGGAATTATTAGGTCATGCATAATATGGCTGTTTGGAGTTCTACTTTATTATGGTTACATTCTTTCGTGATAGATATAATATATCCCACAGAATTTAGTCACAATTAGAAAATTAATATTGAGAGAAATACTCTAAACAAATGGCCATGATCTGCTTCGCTTTGTGTGTGTTTGTGTATGTATATGTGTGTTTGTGTGTATATGTTTGTGTGAGTGTGTTTGTGTGTGTGCCAGTGATCAGTAATGATGTGAGACAACACAGTGGTGGGCACCTGAAAAAACATCACAACCTAGAAGAAATATTTCTAAACAAACAGCTAATTCCAGACCTTCCTCCAAGACCATATGACATTTACTGTTCAGATGATGACAGACAGGAAGGTCAAGGTAACCTTGTTCAATCTGGTGATCATTAACGTTCTCACAAGAATAAGGGCAGAGAAAATGACACCGAAGATTCTGACATTTAGACACCTGGCAAAGAAAAGAAATGTCTTTTCACATTCTGAGTTTATATGTGTACAAAAATCTTGGAGTAGAAATCTTAGGCATGTTTTTGATTCTTCTACCAGGGTGTGTACCTTTTTGTTAAAGAACCTATTGAAGCTAAGTAAGAAGGTGAACCAAAGGAAAAACATATAGTTGTCCTCTTGGCTATGGGAAGTAGACAAAATTGCCGGGGAGAAAATTGAGATCTTGGGGGTGGGGTGGGATGGGGGTTAGGGGAGATGGGGAGAGAAAAAGGAGAAGGGGAGAATGGGGGGAACTTGGGGAAAAAGGAGGATTGGGATAAAGGAAGGTTAGATAGGGGAGCACGGAAGCACAATTCTTAGTTAAGGGAGCCACCTTAGGGTTGGCAAGAGACTTGAACCTAGAGTGGCTCCCAGGTGCCCAAGCCGAGGTCCCCAGTTTGTTCCTTGGGCAGATGAGGATAGGGAACCTGAAATGACCCTATCCTATAGCAATACTGACGAATATCTTGCATATCATCATAGAACATTTATCTGGTGATGGATGGAGATAGAGACAGAGACCCACACTGGAGCACTGGACTGAGCTCCCAAGGTCCCAATGAGGAGCAGAAGGAGGGAGAACATGAGCAAAGAAGTCGGGACCACGAGGGGTGCACCCACCCACTGAGACAGTGGAGCTGATCTATTGGGAGCTCACCAAGGCCAGCTGGACTGTGACTGAAAAAGCATGGGATAAAACTGGACTCTCTGAGCATGGCGAACAATGAGGGCTGATGAGAAGCCAAGGAAATGGCACGGGGTTTTGAACCTACATAATGTGCTGGCTTTGTGGGACCCTAGCCAGTTTGGATGTTCACCTTCCTAGGAATGGACGGAGAGGGGAGGACCTAGGACTTACCACAGGGCAGGGAACCCTGACTGCTCTTTGGACTGGAGAGGGAGGGGGTGAGGAGTGGGGGGAGGGGGAGAGTGGTGGGAGGAGGGGGAGAGGGGTGGGAGGAGGGGGAGAGGGGTGGAAGGAGGGGGAGAGGGGTGGGAGGAGGGGGAGAGGGGTGAGAGGAGGGGGAGGGAAATGGGAGGCTGGGAGGAGGTGGAAACTTGTTTTGTTTTTTTTTCTCCTTTTCTCAATAAAAAAAAAATGGGGCAAAAAAAAGAACCTATTGAATATATCAAGGAACTCTGAGTGGTCAGAGATATCACCAAAAATAATAATGAACCTTTCTTTCTTTGGGTGTAAAATTCAGATGTTCATTTATTAAATGCTGATAAATTTCTGCTTTTTCTTTTTCATTAACAAGTTAGGTTTAGAAAATGATACAGATTTCTTTACAAATTTCTCTCTAAGAGAGAAGTTATAGGGAACTGAAAGTGGCACAGAGGTTCCTATGTTTAGAAGTTGATTAGGCTGAAAATGCCTCAGAAATACCCAAACAAGGGCTTTGAGGCTTACCTGTCGGATCTTGTGCCAGTCTTTCATGAGTGTGATAGAATCAGATAGGCTGATAGATTTAGGGATTCAGTCCACACCCAGCAGGATGGATTGCTTCTAAGGCCTGTCGATTAGAAGACAGGTGGCACATATTGGAGAATAGCTGCTTACATCACAGCAGAAACAGAGAGAAGGGTCCATGGACAAAACACACCAATTAGATTTTCAGTTCTTCTGAGCAAGAAAAATGCTCACCTTTTGGTCTTTAAATTTTTATGGACTATTTTGAAAAGCTAGTATTTCAAGGAATCCATTGGGTTCCAACCACATTTGGAAAATTTATCAATAGTGTGGCTCAGAAAATGCAGCTATAGTATCTGAGGACTAACCAAACATGACATCTTGAGTTGCATACATAGAGAGGGACCGCAGCACCTGGCAAAATCAATGACATCCCAATTACAGTAAAAGACAAATTGGGTAGGTTTCCCCTACTGCATCCTTGAAATGTCGCTAGTTCTTGAGAACATCTAAAATCAGTTTCTTGGGATTTTTGAATTCATTTATTTTTATTTATGTGTGTTAAGTGTGTATGTATAGCACATGTGTGATTGGACCCCAAAACTCCAGAAAAGGGTGTGTGTCCCCTGTAACTGGAGTGACAGATGATTGTGAGCTGCCATGTGGTGCTGGGAAACACACCTAGGTCCTCTGCAACAGCAGCCAGCCCTCCCAATTGCTGACTTACCCCTCTGCCTCAGATTCTAAGAATCTAAGAGTCTAAGATCAGCATCTCTCAACTTGTGGGTCTTGACTCCTTTGTAGGTCAAAGGACCCTTTTACAGGAGTAGCATATCAAATATTTACATTAGGGTTCATGATAGTAGCAAAATTACAGTTATGAAGTAGCAAGGGAATAATTTTATGTTATGGATCACCACAATATGAGAAGCTCTGTTAAAGAGCTACAGAGTTAGGAAGAGGAGAACCACTAGATTAGATTAAGGGAAAGTGATTTTGTTTTTTTAGTTTATACTTTATTTGCAGTGTTAATAAACTCTTTACTTGTTTTTGAAATATTTCTGATATTTTCTCTTTCTTATTAAGTTCTCCCTTGTCAATGACATAGTTGCCCTTCTATGAAAGCAAACACTGTATTACCCTTTTCCCGCAAAATAATAATGTTGATATTTGTGTTAGCCAAACATATCCTTTATACATTTTGTCATTAGACAAACTACAAGTCAGGATGCTGTATAAAAAATCTCAAGGCAGAAGAAGCAGTGATACCTGAAATAGTTCCTTAGCACCTCAAATCTCGCATTGTCTGTTGTATAGCCAAGGAAGAGTTTGCTTCCTTTAGGGCATAATGCATTATACTAAAAAACGATTAAAATGGAAAGAAAAACATATAAATCTGCTTGAGTTAGCAAATTGTGTAAAGTAAAATAATCCTACATAAACAGTGGTCTACAAAACAAAAAGCAGAGGGTATAAGGCCTTTGCCATTAGAATATTACCATGCATAAGAGACAATTAACACAAGCAAACCTGCAAGATAAGTTGCAGCATTTGGTTAGAACTGTGCTGTGAAAACATTACTTTGATCAAATTAAGGCATATGAACCCTGGTTTAATTTGTTATTAAAACATATAGGCATTCTATTTTAGTTGTCATGAATTTAATACAAAGTACTTAAGATTCAAATGCATATTACCTGGAGAGTAAATATAATTTGTCCTCAAATCACAGCAGTAGTTAGAATGGATTGTTGGGGAACATTCACAGTCTTTTCATGGTTAATCTACCTTCAGTTCAACCATGTAAAAACATTCTGGATGCAATCTCCGAAGGAAGACCAAGCCTTCAGAGACTTCTAGGGAACTGAAAGTGACACATCTAACGCTGAGATTTTGAGATTCTCACTGTATTCACAGGGCCACCCCTCAGTGACTAAGTTGTACATTTGAATCTCTCTAAAATTCAGATCTGCAACACAATTGAGGTCTTCCCACTCCTAGTTAAGGGCAGTACTGAGCATAAATAGGGATACAGCAAGTGACCAAGAATACCAATGCTACCCAGCAGCCAAGGTGTCATGGCTCGGTGATTCTCAAATGTTCTAGTGTATTTGAAGACATCAGGTATCTTACTAACATACAGAGGGGTTCCCTGGACCTGGGAGAGGGGCATGAGTTTGCCATCTTCAAGAAGGCTGGGAGATGTTGTTCTGGCGATCATAGACACCACAATTAAGACAGTATGGAACAAGTTTCTACCTGGACACCAAGCTCATCATGGGCTTCATTTCTAGTGAGGTACTGAATTGGACATCACAGCATTTAGTTGAATATCTTTGATCAGAAATTGTTAGTATATATATATATTACATGGTAACCTAAATAACCTTTAAACAACTTAAGATAATATCAATTTGATGGTTTAATTGATTTCAAATTTTACCCACATGGCTTAGCTTGAGGACTTTGAGGAGAAGCATACTCTACATAATGGCAGCTTAACCTTTGAATAAGGTTCACAAGACTCGACTCTATAGATGGTAATATAGAAATGGAAAGCAATGATTATTTTAAAATAATTTTAATTGAAATATTCTGACATCATCCTTGAAAATTAGAGAACTTAAAAAAAGGCTATTTCTCTATTTCCAATTCAGTTTAAAATATACTCGTATTCTCTAAAACCTTTTTGGATTATCAATTATCTTTCCTAATTTCTGCCGTGTGAGAAGGTAGCTATTTCAACAAAAGATGAAACCATAGCGTGAACAGAAATAAGAAACACAATTCTAACTTTGGCATATTAGTTATGTAGCCTTAATAATGTTGAAAATAAGATGTGACTTGACACTTTATCTAGTTTCTTATCAAATGTTTGGGACAGTTAAATGGGAAAATATTAATCTAGATGATATAACAAAACCTCAGAAACTCATTGGTAGTGGGGACAACCTTCAGACTTTTCAGAATCAGGGGAAAATGACAGCATCAAGGACTAGGATGCCACTTGGAAGTGAATCCCAGCACCAATAGTAAGTTACTAAGAATCTTAAGATGGTAACAAGATAATCAATGAAGAATGGGTCACTCATTGTGTGAGGCCCTGTGTAACTGTCTATACTCAAGAGAGGAACCCTATCTGCAAGACAGTTCTAGCCAGTGCTCTCCACATTATAACAGTGCAGCAGACATGCTACTGCAGGACACCAGCACTGCTCTCAGAGCTTCAGACCTAACGGCACCCAATACTTTAGGCACCAATATTATCCCATAATCATGGGTATTAATCCATGATTATGGAAGTCCAGAAGCTTTAAATATCTTATCTAGGATCATATTTGCAACTGAGTCTTGGGAGACTGGTTTTGAACTGAGCTCTGTCTCATTCTAAAGCTATCCTCCTTAACCAATTTAATGCAGTTAGTTTTTTCACAACAGGCCATTTTTATCCCCATTTAATTCAAAAATTAGAACCTAAGGCTCAGAAAACATGATTATACTAAAAAGATAATTTAGGCTTTATGACTTATCAGATAGATCTCTTGAGTCAACATAATTGTTCTAAGCCTTTAAAGTCTATAGCCACCCCATATTCTCAATCATAGCAGACTCCTACTCACTGTGTACCCTTAGTAACCCTAGAAGCTCCCAATATCTCATAATAGTACCCTAATAACTCTATACCTCTAGATCTTCAAAAACAAAAAGCCCTACTGTAGAAATTCACAACATGCACAGCTGATGAACTGAGCACCAGAGCCACCAATCCTCTGTGTACAGAGTATTTACTCAACAAACATTAGAATATCATTTTCCTATTATTCAAAATAGCATGCTTCTGAATAGCAGAATTATTTTCTTTATAAAGTAATTAATTTGTTTTAAGTGTGTTTCAATAAAGATGATTTCTCTGGGGAGAAAAAAACAACATCAATTACAGTACACCAAAATAATTTTCTTCTAAACATAAACACTTCAATCCAGAGAAAAAAGGCAAGAGTATATCATCTCATAACAAAATTTTTAAAAATTAGTCATTTTGTTTTATGTGAATTTCAGGTTTTTCCCTTAAGGTGATAAACTTCATAAAGTTATAAACTTTCATTGCCACATAAATTTTGCCATCCTTTTGTTTGCATCATGCTACATGGTCACTCAGTTCATTGTAAGCTTCCTATTGGGTTACAGTTCTGGTGGTAGAACTAACCTACCACTACCACTGCCACCACCACCACCACTATCACCACCACCAACCAGCACCAACAGTAACACCACTACCACCAACACTAACCACTAATATCACCACCACCAACCAGCACCAACAGAAACACCACTACCACCAACACTAACCACTAATATCACCACCACCAACCAGCACCAACAGAAACACCACTACCACCAACACTAACCACTACTATCACCACCATTTTTCTTCTGTTTCATCAGCATCATCCCAACACGCAGCTGGGCAAAGAAGGCTAAGTCAGATTATGTCATACCTTCTTTTGAACTAATTACTAGTTCCCCTGGGCATTGTCAATCACAACTGCTGCTTTATTTCAAGAGTGACTTGTTTTGCCTCTGTTACAATGCTTGTTTTGTAATCTTGCTCTGCTGGCTCTTCATATAGATTCTTGGCTGAACAGTTGTCTTTATCAATGTTTTTTCAGTCCCCAGCACAGAGCCTGGTACATGGTAGATATAGACTGAAAATAAATTGGTTTCTGCAACATGGCTCAGCCAGTAGATGGTGTTTACCGCTACTACTGAAGACCTGAATTCAAGCCAACAGACTCATAAAATGGAAGGAGAGAACTGACTCCTGTAACTTGTCCTCTGACTACCACAAGAGCTCCGCGTCATGTACACACTAGGCATAATGTGCGTATGTATATAAATTTACTTAAGGAAAGTAAATTTTAAAACAAGTAATTGGATTCACACATGTGAATACCACTCTTTAATTTAAACAGGATGCACTGCTCAGTGGAGGTGGCAATCAGCAATCAGCGGTCAATATTCAGAGTTAGTCACTGTTAATGCCTGCTTTCTGCTGGGCTGAAAAATGTCATATTCTATAAAATATATCAAGTCCTTAGAATTAAAATGTCACTGAGCCCCCTACCAGGCCACGTTATTTAAAATCACTACAATTCATTATGCCAACTGCTGATGCAGTTCCAGGCTATGGGGCTTCTGCCGAAAATGATGGGGGAAAAAAAAAAAATCTGTGGCTCCCTGGAAGGGAGTTGGGGTGTTCAAAAAGCTGCATTCCAGGCAAGAACTCACCAGATGCTTTGTGGACTAAAGGATTGAGGTCCGATTCCTTGGGGACCTGAGCAGATGGGACTCCCTGAGTCCAATCTCAAAGAGGAGGGTCTATGGCAAGATGCCTGGTTTTTGCCCCAGTTCTTTGTTCCCATGGCTACAATGCACAGAAGCTAACTTCATCGAAGTCTAGAGAGCACATCCAAATGCACGTCCTATGCGTTCCTCTTAGTTTGCTTGGCTGCACAGTACAGAGAAGTACGGAGACCTGTATTAGCTCTAGTAAACCCTTAGATGAGGGCGGGCATGCAGCTACCAGAGTAGGAACAAGTTCTACAGCTGTTGCTCACCATTAGGTCTCCCTTCTCAAAATGCCTGCAAATTCAGGCAGTCTTTTGCTTTCTTCCCTATAAAAAGTCAAATGACTATAATTCCATCTAATGTTATGTCATAAAAGTCCTGGAAATGAAAGAAAAGAAGGGTTGCTTTGTATTATGGAAAGAACACAAAACTTCAGCTAAGTGCAAGGAGCCTGTAGTTGGAATCCTTTGGCTTGGGACTCTAACTTTAGCTACTTAGTGACTGGTTTCTGTTAGGCCAGTTATCCAAGACCCTAAATCACCATGTCTTCTTCAGTCTGATAGGGGCAGTGTTAATGTATAACAACTGTCCTGCTCTGAGCGATACCATTGGATACAAGAAGCACCCAAAAACTGAATGTATTTTTATGTTTGATTTCATGTGGTAATGTCATACTATAGAAGAATATCAGAAACTTATTTTTTTCTCTTATAAATTGCTGATTACACTGAATTTTGTTAATTTTAAAAGTAAATTATAGTTTTGTGTGCCCCTTGTGCCATTAGACACATAACCATTAAGAAACTCTTGAGATATTCCAGGTAGTGTCTGAAAGAAACATTTAAGTGCTTGTTACCCGGCTGTCTTCCTGGCTCCTTATTCTTTTTTTTTAATATTTTATTTATTTATTATGTTTACAATATTCTGTCTGTGTGTATGTCTGCAGGCCAGAAGAGGGCACCAGACCCCATTACAGATGGTTGTGAGCCACCATGTGGTTGCTGGGAATTGAACTCAGGACCTTTGGAAGAGCAGGCAATGCTCTTAACCTCTGAGCCATCTCTGCAGCCCCCTGGCTCCTTATTCTTGATCTGTGGCGGTGGAATATCAGATGGTACATAAGAATTTGTAAATTTATTTTATATCCCCATGAACATTTGCTTAAATTCTATAATAAAAATATTAAACGAAAAGTGATATATTCTGTGCTTAAAATTAGGTGGAGAAAACTTGGTTTTAAATCTACAAAATGGTAGAGGCCAATTTAGTTCATTTGTCCAAGCTAAATTGTCCAAGTCAGTAAATCAAGATTCGGTTCTTGGAGAACAGCCCAAGATCACTAGAGAATCATTTATCCCCAGACAGACTGGAACACGAGGGAACTCAAACTGATACACAAACAATGGATTTTGTAAGAAGGCACCTGATCCATGAACTTCCTCATTCCAGCGACACCAGCAAAATGACATCCTGTGAACATCTAGTCTAGCATAGAGATACTTATGGAAGAGAATCTGTATCTATAATAACATCAGACATCAACCAGGCCAGGCACAAGACTGTATTAAGCTTCCTCTATATTTTCCTCTAAGTAATTAAGCTTCCATGCATTAGTAACACTTAACTTAAAATAGTTCATTTAACACAAATTATCCAAATCAATAGAATATTAACATAAATCATACGCTAACAGATTACCCAGAAATATTTGATATGTGTGAGAAACTCCCAGGAGAAAGTAGAGAAGTAAGAAGCAACCCTTTTCTAAAGAGTCAGTGAAACACATGTGAGGGCAGACTAAGTGGATTGTAAAATACTCCCAGACGACGTTCGGAGGATGAGAAGTCCTGAATCAGAGAGGACAACCTATAAGGTGAGACCTGCCCACACCCACATCCTGTGTCTGGCAGACATCCCTGAACATCCCCTTGTCCTCCAAGTTCCTGCCACTGCAATTTCTCCAACAGGTCATAAAAAGAACCTGATTTCCGAATAAGAAAAATATCCTAAAATGCACCATCTGTGATGGAATTTTGCTCTTATATTTATTTAGTGATTTCCATCTCAGTGCAGGAAGTCTACCGGAAGGGGACTTAGATGAGCTGGGCTGACCACAGACAGGAAGAAACCTTCACAATTTTAGGACACCCTCCGTTGTCCAAAGGAAAGAAGAGCTAAGAGGCCTCTGTGTAAAGGAAACCCTTCCCTCTAACTGCAGAGATGGGCTCGGTCCAAGAAAAAGGATGTGGTCTCTGCGCTCCTCAGAAGGGACTCTCCCCCACCACCCTGCTCTAGGGAATCAGCCATTTTCTCTTTTCACAGAGAAGGAAAATTCTTTTTTGTAAGATGGGGTATTTCCTGAAGCTCACCCACCTTCGGTCTTCCTACAGATTTCTAGGGATAAAAATCTCTATGTGTAATTAAAGGCTGAGCTGACCTAATTAGGTTGATGAAATTTTCAGTAGGGATTTAATTCCCTCCAGCATTCACTCCGCTTTCTTTGCTCTCAAACATCTTTCCTCGGGCTCATCCTATGCCGTTTTTAGAGGCAGCATTTTAAATGACCTCGCACAGGCATAGTCTCCAAGGCAGCAACTGATTAGAAAGCCTGCAGCAGTCACGGGTGTCTGAAAACACTTCAGATAAGGCATTCTGGGGTGTTTTATTCACGCACACAATCATTTCCCCCTTCTTTAGTTTCCTTTCCTAACCAGTAAGCCATGCTAAATAATGTCCACTCTGCAGGAGGGAAGCAGGTGTTTTAGAGTGTTTTGTGGACACAAAGAAATTAAGAAATAGAAAAATGCAGGAGCTAAGAACAGACAGAATTAATAGGAGAGGCATTACTCTCACTGCGGGACCCTTTACTATCTAAGTCTTTGTGGTCAACATATCGGAGTAAAACATTTATTGATGAGATTTTCACCAATCTTTGGTAGTTGAAAAGCGGCCTCTAAAGAGCGTGTTAAAACAAAACTACAGGACTTGTTTCCAAGAAAATGCTTTTCCAGTGCTCAAAATAGGTGGGTGGCGCTTGAGGGTCCTCAGAGGCCCCCAAGCATCTTATGGAAATACCGAGATTCCTCTTTCCTCAGCTCCTCACCTTTCCTCCCATTAGTACCTCTTTGTTACTCAAACACACTTCACTAGAAAAAATAAATTTAAATTTATAAAACATTCTGAGAAAATGTATTTTAGCTTTTAAATGATGCTTCCAAAAATGCAAATAATATAAACAAGCATTCTTGTCAAAGAAGAATTTGGGCTGCTTTCACTACAATATGATTTTAAAGTGTATTTCTCAAGGCCTATATCCAGTCTTACAAGAGTGATCTGTGTATAATACTAATCATTGTTGACAATTTTCTTTTGCCTTTCCAAAACCTAAGTCTGGGAAAGCCATTATCTCCAATGACTTTTTTAGTTGTTTGTGACTAGGTTTAACTATTACAAAAGAAATTCTTTTCTCTGCTGGCTGTTCAAGAGATCTTCTCATTTTCAACAGATTAGTGTTTTACACATTGTTATTTTATTTTGAAATTTGGTTGTTGCTCTAATGAAATTAACTTTCTTTTTGTGACCTAGTGGCTAAAAGTGCTTCTCAGTCTCATTTACCATTATAAATGTCACAGAAAAATTAAGATGTCACTAAAGAGAATAAAACTATAGATAGCTTCTATATGTTGAAAGATTTCTTTTTTACTTTAATTTTTAAACAATGAGGGTATAAATTAGTAAATGTAGTAGGCCATCTCTAGTTTTATGATAATTAACATGGATCACGATGAGGCCATCATTATCCAGTCAGATATGTTATGTCTGAAAGCTGGGTGCCGATCCTGCACTGTCCCCCATTGCTCCCTTTGTCTAAAGCTGGGTGCTGATCCTGCACTGTCCCTCATTGCTCCCTTTGTCTAAAGCTGGGTGCTGATTCTGGGCTGTCCCTCATTGCTACCCAGCCTGGCCTCCTCTATATCTGCTTTATTCCTTTCAAAGCACTCAGAGAATGAGTGCAGCTTAATTCTACTCCAAAATGTTCTCTGTGGCTTCAGACTAGGTGCCCTTAGACACTCCTACAGAAGTGACTTCCTAAGGGGTATTATGTACTGGATTGAAAATAAAAAAGCCAATAAATGAAGTTGTAGTTAAGGTATTAGGAATGGAATATGCTATTGGCTAGGAACTTTAAACCAGGGTTTAGGAAAACAAACAAGAGAAGGAATGTTGGCATAATCCTATCTATTCACAAACTCGAGAAAACTGACCTTCCTATAGCAAGGTAATTTCGCTCAAAATCCATGGCACCTTTTCACCCTTTCCTTTCAGAAACAGGAAGAGCAGACTATTATAAAAGATGAGTCAAATGTAGGTGGAAGCTATGAACTAGCAAAATATCCTCCAAAGGAATATTTTCTACATTTATAAACTGGTTGTATCTCTACACCCTTCCAACCTCTAGTGTGCTGGAAGGAAACCAAGTGAAATACATCGCACAAGATTGCAAAATGTCACAGCACTTGCTCCAAGCAAATTCCCCAGGCTACGGAAAGCAGAAAGATGGGTTCACCCCATAAATCGGAAGAGTTTGTATGTAAAATCTGCAGATAGGGAAGAGGGAAAAAAATTCTCTTTTATGTACTTATAGTTAAGGGAGGACGCTTGAAAGACCATATGGATTTATTATTTTTTAATTTTTTTCTTTCTGTCATATTGTTTGTGATTGTTAATATAAAAAGATGAATGCTGAGATTATCAATGTATGAGCATTTAAACAGTAGAGATGTTTTTTTGAAGCACTGCTTAATTTAAAATTACTATTTCAGGTAAAGGGAATTTACTGCAGCTTTACAAGCACAAAAATTTTCTTGCTCACTGGAGAACTGGAGAATGTTATATGTCTCAGAGGAACCCAATACTACACATAGCCTCATTTTTCATAGGATGCCCAAAGATGCTCTTCTGCTAAATTTACATTCTGCCTAGGAGTACTTTGACTTTCTCCAGTTTAACCCAAGGGTCACTTTCTATAGATAAATCATGGCCTATGACTGATAGAATGGTGGAAATAAACACTACACCTTGGTGTGAGTACTTAGGAATGGACAGAAAAGGCTTTCAGGAGTCGACTTGTTAAGTCGAAGTATGCAATGACTCTGTCTCTCCCTGATCTGAGCTACTTTATCTCCTGCCTGTCCAAATCCTAGTGAATCCAGGCTCACACATTTGGCTTCCGTGCTCTCATTGGCCATGGGAACTCACACCCAGGTCAGCGTTTTTTCAGTTCAAATGAGCACGTTGGCCATAGTTCTTGTACATTTCTAGAACTTACTTCTGCTTTTAATGAAATTGAGAGCTCCTATGTGCAATCTTCAACATCAGTGACCTAAGAAACACTTCTAGGAAATGGTGACATGGTGAACTATGGTAATTACCAGGACAGATGACTATGAAATAGAGCTTTGGGTTTTAATACCTAAGTGTTGTGGCTCTTCCTGCAAGGAACTTACCTGGCCTGAGCGTTAATTTCTTTGTTTGAAAAATAAAGATGGTAAATCACTACCTATACTGTGACGGCCACTGGACACCTTTAGGATAGTGTTAAGCACAAAAGACTTGGAAAGCTTAATACTGTTTTTATCATGATAATAACTGCTATTTTGTTAGTTTATTACTGCCTATGGAGTGTAACACAGACCCTAAGACGTATTTTATGTCTTCAGAGAGTAATAATTCACTCTCTGAGAGGCAATTTCCCTCACCCCAATGTATGGATCTATTCTGTCCATGGAAAACTGCATGCACTTGTTATATTGTAGCAATTCTGAACCCCTTTGGGGCTGCTTCTACCTTTATCTCTCTCTTTCTCCTCTCTCTCTCTCTCACACACACACACATATTGGGAAACAGATGCAATACTTTGAAGACAAGCAATGATGACTTAGTAAAAAAAATAGTGACTTTCTCACTGTTGAGTGAAAAATAAATATAAAATAAAATAATCCAATGAAATTTATATGATTACATTTTTGATAGAACACAATAAACAACAGCATTGCTTCTTAGTAGTGATTGCTGTGCCTAAATAACTAGCATGTTCATAATTACCCCACTTTAGGTCTTACGAGTCTGCACTGCCTCATTGCCACCTTGCAACAAGGGGAAAATTTATGCTCCAATATCCAGAAAACAAAACTTGTGATGACTGAATAGATTTTTAAAAAAAAAAATCTATTTTTTTATGCAATATAAAATTGAAATTCAAGGCACTTCTGGTCTTTCCCCACAAACTGCAAGCTTATGAAAATTTACAGCAGACACTGACAGCTGAGAAAGGAGGGTGAAATTGCTCTCCTCAGCTCGGATTTTCCCCAGGTAAATATCACGTCAACTTACCAGATCACAAAGGACACAGCTCTCCCACCTTCGGGATACAGTTAAAATACAGCAACAGAACTGTTTCATTGTGCAGCCTCATTTTGTTCTCTGTGTTGACATTACTATGCATGTTGTTTCCTTTCCTCTCATAGTTCTTTTCTTTCCCTTTAACTCTCCAACAAACCACTACAGTACGCACAATACCCCCAGACAGTTGGCTCTAAACAATTAGCCCTTAGTACAACTTTAGACCGAAATCTCTTTTTGTTGGATGTCCTCTTACAGCATATACAAACCTCTACACGAAAATGCCTACTAACGGAAGCAGAGTTTAATTCCCCAGTGTGGTGTATGAGCTACCCCTTTACCCCATTCTGCATAAACAACATAAGACTGAATTTAAGGTTGTGCCATTCACTCTGGGAACATCAGATCTTCAGTAAAGGAGTTCTCAGTCCAGATCTGCAAAGATGAGATTGTGAGTTAAGAATGGTGCCATGAATCAATATTTACCTCTTTGAGACAGCCCATAAAGTTGTTACTGACTGGTGACCCTGGAAGGTCGGCTGTGCTGGGACTGCCTCCCACATAGAAAAAGTCATCAGACCCCAGCATGGTGTAATCTTCTTGTGTGTAGCCCGTTGTGGTAAGAATCCCATCCACTGATATTGTCACCTAGATAACAAAGCACAGGGAAAGGACACGCTATACTCAGACCTAGATGCTGCAATCCTGGGGTATGCCTGTTTGTGTTTTGTTTATTTTATTTTTTTTGTTTTGCTTTTTGTTTTGTTTTGTTTTGTTTTGCTTTTTTTCTGTTTGTTTTGTTTTCAGTTTTAGCCCTGTGGCGGAACCCATTTTCATGTCTGTTTGAGGTTTATTCTTGGATTCTATTCAGCTAGCCCTGAGAGGTCTAAACTAGTTAGAGAGTTAACTGATCAGTGAACTAGTGCCAGCATCATCCCTGCTGCAACTCAAAAGTTATTGAGCAGACACAAAAATGGTGTTAGTAAAATGCCTCCTAGGTTAGTTTTGCTGGTGTACGTATTAGTAAAGTTTAGTCATCTGTTATTCACTAATCACCACGTGCACCTTGGTAACAGAAAAGGGGCAGGCTACTTGAGCAACGTCACTGTTTGCACTACTGAGCAGCGATTGTTGAGCATGCAAGTGCCTGAGGCATGCTGAGGGAAGACGAGGCGGCAAAACAACCAGTGGAGCAGCACTCGCGATGCGCATGCGGGAGGTACAGAACGTTCAGAAAGGAAAGGAAAGAAGACGGGAAAAACTAAAGGAGAAAGATAACTGCTTAGTGATGACGAAAAGATGAGTGGGTGTGGCATCTCCAACATTCCCAAACCAAGGTTCCATGCCATGCATCATGAATGGTTAGAGACTGGCTGAGCCTGCGGTCACTCGGGCCAGCCACCATTTTCTTATCTCGTGTTAACCACAGCTGGATGCAAAAAACGTTCGAAACGTTAACGATGCCCCTACAGGTGAGTTCGAAAACAGAAGTTGACGGGAACAGGTAAAAAATAAGAAAGTCAACAACAGATGAAAAGAAGGAGGTCAAGGTAAGCAGAAGAGTACCAACCGCAGTTCCTCTTTTGTTAATGATGTCTACAGTTAAAAGAAAGAAAGAAAACACACGGCAAACCCAAAATAAGAAACAATTAGAATGATATCTACCGAACAATGTAGTTTGTTTACCATAGCGTGTCCAATGCCTGAGTGCTTTGTGGAGAAGGGGGGAGAAAGGAAATTAAAAACTGTGAACAGAATAACGATCGTTACTTAAAAAATATGATGGTCTCTACCATGTTAGTACATTTTTTGATTCAGGTAACGGTTAGTAGAATGAAACATTCCATGAATGACATGTTAGTTATTAAGCATGTTAGTAACATAGAAAAAGGGCAAAAAAATTTTACAAGAAAAAAAGCAGACTAACAAATAGGCCTCCAACAGAGGAGATAGTCTTTTCCTGCCCTTGTTCATCTCTTGCCACTAGACAGAAACAGACACAAGGCAGCGTTCCTTTTGTCTTCCTGAGGACAACTGAGAGCCATTGTAAACATCTACAAGGGATTCGTTTAAAGGCCTGAAGCCTATCAGTTCACCATTGTACCCACATAGTCCCCCCCTCCTCCAGACCCACACCCAGCCCCAGCAAATTAGTAGGAATCAGTTGGCATTGCCCTGCTACTCAATTTTACAGCACACAAGGACTCCTCCTCAACTCCAAAACTTCCTTCGGTCATATTGATGGACTTTAGGGTCACAGTATACTGCAATGAAACAGAGCAAAGATCCTGACACACAGAATGAGTAGAATGGACTTGTTCTAATCTGTCCTGCCACGCATGCACCCTAGTTGCACAAACTTCTCTTTTCTTGAAGCTACACATTCTCATCTGGCTTTTTAACCTGAGCAAAGGCAAATCTAGAAAGTGGGCTCATCAAGACGTCCCCACCCCTTCCTTCTGTGCTTGCTTCAAATGAGCCTCTAGTCTCTTGGTGAGTATGTGAGAGATAAAAAATGAAAACAGAAAACCAAAGAGACAGACTTACAGAAAACCCATGGTCTATAGCTACACTGACTGTGGGTAGCCCTCTCCCACAGGGAGCACATGGCTCCTCCTGTGTCCTGGGGTGTCTCAAAGGCCTTGGAGACACTCATGATCTTAAAACTTTGCTTGTCTGCCTCAATTGCATCAAATCTCTACTCCTAGATTATTTTTGCTTCTCTAGCTCAGATAGCTAAAGGCTTTCAGAAGCGGGAAGGAAAAGGTTAGTTAACAGCTCAGAAAAGAGAGGGCCGTTTTAGTAAAGGGAAACCAGAGACACTCGGTCATTCTGCAACTGTTCAGAGAAATAACAAATACATTAAGGATATTAGTTTGAGATTAGCATTTACCATTTAAAAATTAGTTACTGTCAACACTTAAAAAATGATACATGATAATATAAAATTCCAGATAATCAAAACTCATAATGATCAAAATATATGAACAATCTAGTCTGCTTTCTGCATATACTGTATATGTCTCATTAAAAACATACAGTATATATAGACCCATAGATTCAGTAAAGAGTGGGTATTTTCTCATATAAAGACCTCTATAATAATTTATGTAAATATATATGTATAAATATAAAAATATAAATATATATTTTCCAATGGAAGTGGGCACCTAGAGGATGAAGTGACCTTCCATATCATTTGTAGTTTGAGCATCTGTGCTAAAACAAAACATCCTCATAAACAAAAACTTGAGAATATAGGTTATACCCAAGACTTAACTTTTCCCCTCAGGGACAATTTATTTTCACATTTTAGGGTTCAAAAGAGGAGGAAGTAGGAATTGATAAAAATCCCAAGTAATCAAAAAAAAATTTTAACTACAAAAAAGGAACTGTGATTTAATAACCCCAATGTGCATGCTTCCAAATCACTACTATGGAACTACAATTTATATTAAAAAGAAAAAAATCAAATCAAAATGACAATAAAATCACATAGAGAAAAGGCAGGTCACAGGGTTATCCTGGCAGCCCTCTGGAAACTAACCATAGGTTGCTGTATTAAAATAGCATCTGGGCCCCCCCAGAACTTTCTAGATATGCCCCTGCTCAAGTATGGCAGGAAAATTCACCTCAGAAGAAAAAGCTAATCTCTGAGCAACTCCAGGCCCTGTCTCTTGTGGTGAGGTTCTCAAGGCCCCCCGACACACACACAGCTGTAGGTACCACAGGCACAGCTGTAGCGAGAAACAATGGCGGTTACTGTCTTATCCACTGCTTTGTTACCTGACGCAGATTCCTGGTGACTTTCACATCATGCCAGGCATTATCATTAAACTTTCCATTCACGGGCTCCACTAGCGCTTCAAAGGCCCCTGATCCCAAATTAATGACCAGAGAGACAGCTCCATTTTTCAAGGCAAGATTGACGTAATCCGCTGATTTCCCTGTGTGAAGCATCAGTCCATTCCTCTGAAGAGTTTTAAAGGACAGGGTTATTTCATCGCTGCTGCTTTGAATGGGGTTCTGGGACAGGTCGTAGCAGAAGTATTCAGAGCCCTTGAATGTGGCGATGTACTCTTCCTTTCCTAGAGGGAAACAGACAGACAGATGTAAGTCAGCAAGCACTTGACACGGCACTTAATAAATGGCCTTAATCAATGCAAGGGCTGATGAACTCTTCTTAACACACACTCAGGACCACCGCACAGCTGTCAGAGACTCGGGCCGTGCTGTAGGTAGCACTACACTTTTAACCAACCTCTTCAGGTACTGGATCATCAACTACAGTAGCTAAAAGTGGCCTTCTTGAAAATTCAGTTAATTTTTAAGTGTCACCATAAGAGCTCTGATCGGACAAAGCAGCTCTGTGTTATCTTTAGTACATGAACCGTGTACCATAAATGCATATTGGATGGGTCCTGTCTGCTGATAACAATGGATTCCTCTGTCTGCCACATGTGCACCATACCACTGAAGAATTAGTTTTTGGGGAGATATGTATATTCAAAGATCTTTCTCAATGAAGAGCCAAGCATTTTGGTCACTGGAGGACCATACAGATTTTAAAGTAAGGGGAAAAGAAAAAATTTGATCTGGGAAAAGCCAGTCTCCTATAGAGTATTATGCACTCCTGCCCTCATGGAGGAGGTAGTTATAAAAAGCCTGCTGCTGTCAGCTGGATGGTTAGCTGGTCTCACCGAGCAGATGGTAGGGCTGGCTGCTGTGAGCAGGTAAGAGATCCAGAACAACATCATAGAAGCAGCATGCAAATGAAGTCTCTACATTCTGTACATAGCTCCATCTTTAGTATATTTGGAAGGTACAATGTGGATTCCACCACATGCCAGACAGATCAAACAGAAATGTGGCCATTTGGGAAAAGCAGCCTTCTCCCACCAGTAAAGTCAGGCAACCAAAGAAAGCTGTAAGTCAAATGTGCTCGTGGCTTCCCAAGCAATGATGGCAAATGTGATGAGACATACAAACTAAAAACGACCACAGAAAAAACATCCTAAACAAACAAAAATCCCAAACAACAACAAAAGAGGCCTTATGGTTAGAAATCAGCTTATGATAAACTAGAAAGATAATTATGAGTGCTACAAAAGGCAAAATAGAAAATCTATTTTCTTGGTAACACAGCATCTCTATTAGCATGCTGGAATATTCAGGAACCAGCATGAGATTTAGTCTTCCCCTGGCAATAGATTTTTTTCTCTTTGCTCTAATTTTCTGTGTTGTTTAAGTCAGGTCAGGTTGGCCTCCAGCTAACAATCCCCCTTCCTCAGCTTCCTGAGCACTACGATTACAGGTACGTGCCATCAAGCCTACCAAGGCAATGGTTTTTCAGGACCACTATCATTTGCTAGTTTAATTCATGTCATAGAGTTAGAACCCAGTTCAAGGTTTCAGCTCTTCAAAGCCGGATGACTCGACTTTCTTTAAGCAGCTACATATGGATAGACCATGTCTCTAGTCCTGCCAGCAACCTCAATGACAACTGGCCAGCAAGTAGTAAAGTCTAGCATTCGTGGAAAACAGACCAAGTTCTAGTGAGAGTCACAGGAAACAAACTGATTCATAGGAAGAAGTGACCTTAAGGGGAACTGGGCACCCCCTACATGGTAGATCCAGTACCACTCTTTAGTGACACGCAATGAACACAACAGACCGAATTCCTGCGTCAGAATGATTCAGTGGGGATATCTGAGTCCCTGGAGAGTTTACTATGACAACTGTTTCAATACCTAAGCATCAACAAAATGTGTATTTAGATCTCGTTTGACCACTTGGTAGCTGTCATGTCACTGAAGAAAATTAAGCATCTTTTAAATCGGTCAGGGTCTGAGACAGTTAGAGACACTGATCCTTCAGTGATGTGGGTCCATAGGGTAAAGCCAGGAAGAGTGCATGGCAGTGTTGGTAAGGAGCACTGTTTACCCCATTGTCTCCACAATGGAATAAATGTGTCAAATATTTTAAAACCTACAGCACATTTGATTTTGAATAGGAAAATGCTCTCTTCAGCATCAAAACCGGGGAGGGGTGCAGGGAGAGGATTCTCATTATTAACATTCCAATTCAGTACACTGCAATCCAGAGTTAGCACTGTGAGCATTATAAAGATTGCAATTGCGGACAATAATGATGCATTAGCAAATCATGGTTGTGTAATTGGAAAGACCAAAATGATCCATGGAAATGTCTGGTTTAGAAAGGGCACAGGGCTTCGTAGAAGCAGAAGAAAGTTCCTTTAGCTAATTCCAGGGAAGGTATAGATACAGGAAATCTATAGATTCAGGGAAACTGAATTCCCAAAGAGTTTTTAAATTGAAGTAATAAGGTGATTTTCCAAGTTCTGTACGAAAGCAACACAGCCAAAATAACTAAGATATGTCAGAGAAGATGTGACAACTTCAGCTCCACTATATACTGGTACACACAAGAAACATGACAAGTAAGACAAGGGATTGAGACAGATAGGAAGATAAGGATAAAAATAGAAAAGTATCTCTAAATACATATGTAAATAATTTACAGTAAGCTCTGCATTTCAGGTAAAGAGGAATGATAGGACCATTAGCTAATAAATAGTGCTGGGATATTCAGCTATCTACACAAACAAAATGAAACAAATCAATTCTAGCTGTTCTAAGGCTAAAATTAGTATGGGAAAATAATGTAAAATTTTCTTAAGACAGAAAACTGAGACATGAAAGTATATTAAACATCATATAACAGCACTAAAATATCGATTAATCCCAATTAAAATAACAAAATCCACTTATCAATAATACCACAAAAATATAAGAAATTAAATAAAAATCTGAGAAAAATATTTTCAATTCATATCAATGGCAAAGAATTACAGCACAGTTAGCAGGGTGGTGGTGGTGCATGCTTTTAATCCCAGCACTCAGGAGGCAGATGCTGGCAGAGCTCTGTGAGTTTGAAGTCAGTCTGGTCTACAAGAGATAGTTCCAGGACAGACTCCAAAGCTACAGACAAACCCTCTCTCAAAAAAACAAAAATAAATAAATAAATTTATTAAAAAAGATTACAACACAACATCCAGGAAGCTTTCCAACAAATCAATACTAAAAAGACCAATGATGGAGAAAATGAGCAAACAGACAGCTTCCAGAAAACTATATAAATAATATAAATTGATGGTTTCATTAAAATAAGTATGGAGAAATCAATTTATATTCAAATATTTCACAGCCAAAATTAACAATTAAAAATTAAGAAAAAACAAATTTTGATAAAGCTGTTGATAGATTTCTTCTCAGCAATTATTGACAAGAAGGCTGATGAGGTGAAAGCTGACCGGCTATGTCATCTCTAACTGGCACTGTGCTCCCATGGCAGTTTCACAGATGGTGAGCTATACTTTAAGACGTTATCCCTCTAACCTTTTACCGTCACTCTGAATAGATCTCTGGACTGAAGATATTTTAAAGACCTCTTTTAACTCCACTCTTCCGTGCATGTTACTTAAGACTATAAAATCTGTAGGATCCAAATGACTGTCCATTTCATAAGATACACAGTCACAGAAGGCTAGAATCCAACCTCTGGTCTATATACCCAGTCACTCCCTGATGACACCATGCCATTGGTGAAAAGGAGTGTGGAATAGCATTCTGAGATGATGGGAAAACACAGCCATATGTTTGTGAACATAGCAAGAGTTGATTGTTTAAGAATGAAAGAAGCAAATATTCAGATTCTATGAAAGTGCCTAAATAAGGTCCTCAGACTTTCAGAGGCAACTGCATTCCAGAGACCTCACATCAATGGGAGGTAGTAAACAGCAAAGGGAATATATGACTTCAAGTTGATCATCTATATACAGTATGATATAATATAGATAAACACAAAAGTAATAATGTGAAGCAAAACCAACAACAATGAAAGAGCCAGACATGAAGTTTAAAGACTTAAAAAGTAATGTTGTTGATATTATAAATTGGGACAAACTCTACCAAAACTGTCTTTAGTAGAGTTGGTGAGCTTCTGCTCCTAATTGTGGCATTGGCTGTAGAAAAGTTCAGAGTGCAAAAATTCAGTTATGTTTTTATATGTACTGTTTTGCTGCAGGAGCTCCTTCCTCTCCTTCAACCAATAGCCGTTGAGATACCAGCCTACTGGGGCGTGGTCTCTTTCTCTTTAAAAAGCAGTGGCAGCCCTCAGCTCACTCTATTGCTCCAGCAACTAGACTCCTTTCCTGCCTGTCATGTAGGACGGTGTTCTGTAAGTTTTTCCCCTCAAATAGATAATCCTTTGAATCCAAACTGGTGTGGGTTTGTTTCACGCTTTACTGTTTTCAATATTAATTTAAATCATCTGGATGACTAAGCACAAATTAAATTATCTTCATCCAATATGTTCTTCTTGGAGTTGGGATTCATCAGTTAAAAGCACCTGCTGATCTTCCGAAGGACCCGGGTTTGGTTCACAGCTCATATCAGACAGCTTACAACCACTTGTAACTACAGCTTCAGGGATTAGAACACCCCCTTCTCACATCTGAGCGCATTCACACACATATGGCACATAGGAAACATTCAGACACCTAAATAAAAATGAATAAAAACTAAAACTAAAAAATTTTCCTCTTCATTAAAAGAATGATATACAAAAAATGCTGCACATATTAATGATAAAAGTATTCATGAAAATTAAAACAATAGCAATAAAAAGATTTTAGTAGTTACATTTAAAAATACTTTTCAGCGTACGTTAATAACCTAAAAATTGCTGCTCTTGGAAAGCATATAAAATTCAGCAAAGAATACAGTATGCATAAATACA
The DNA here is from genome assembly GCF_018167655.1 of Microtus oregoni. Taxonomy (NCBI): domain Eukaryota; kingdom Metazoa; phylum Chordata; class Mammalia; order Rodentia; family Cricetidae; genus Microtus; species Microtus oregoni. The sequence goes on along the minus strand of NW_024543093.1, from coordinate 17,956,224 downwards.
ATAATATGAGTTATCTGATAAATGTCAACATGAAGGGAAACCATCACTAATTAGACACATGTTATAGAGCTCCAGAGATTAAAAAAAAAATAAGCTGATTATAAACATGGAGAATTTATCTAAGAGTCCTGCTAATATGCATCCTGTTATTTTAAAGTTGAAAGGAGAGTTGTGATGGAGGAAGGTCATTGGTTAAAAAATAAAAAAAACTGTCTTGGCCCATTTAATTGGTTAGAACATAGGTGGGAGGAGTAAACAGAACAGAACGCTGGGAGGAAGAGGAAGTGAGCTCAGAGATGCCATGCTCCCCTCTCCCTGGCAGACGCTCTCTGAGGCAGACGCACGTGATGAAGCAAGCCGCCAGCTCAGACATGCTGAATCTATCCTGGTAAGACTGGTGCAACACAGTTTATTAGAGATGGGTTGATCGGGATATCAGAATTAGCCAGTAAGGGCTAGAGCTAATGGGCCAAGCAGTGTTTATAAGAATACAGTGTCCGTGTAATTATTTCGGAGTATAAGCTAGCAGGTGGCCGGGGTGCTGGGGATGCAGCCCCTCCGCTCCTATTACTACAGAGTTGTAGGAGGGTGTCATTTGATTCTAAACTTATTCTACTTTTATGCATTAAAAAATAGGTGAAAATAATATTTCCTGAAAGAAAGCTAAGTAGACTATTTAGAATTCTATATGCTCTTGATAGTCTGACTTGACTAAACCTGAGCTCCCATTTGAGCCAACTGACTGAATCTGGCATAGGAATAGTAACTATGACTTCTCAACATCAGGGTAAATTTCCTGGGAGATTCAGCAGATGAATTGAAAATGTGAATAGATGCTAAGAAACTACACTCTTGATAGCTGGCATGAAAGAGGGTGAATGGTGCCTTTCTTCAGCACTGCTCAGTCAGACCTGTTCTCAGACACTTCATACAAAATGGACTATCAGGGTATCTCCTGAAATGCCAAAATGCTTCTAGATTAAATTCCAAAATGTGTTTTAAACTCTCTAAAGGAAGACTTGAGGATGTGATAAAATCTTTATATACCAGGGATCAAATCCTTCAGAAGAATAATATCATCCTAACTAATAAAAATTAGATCGTGATGTGATAAAGATTTCCTTATGATGAGTCGCATGTTGAACATTTCATCTGATAAAAAAACAAAAATAAACAAATTTCTCTTTTAGAAGAACTTTAAACATAATCCATATGTTAAACTGGGTGGTAGGTTCAGCACATAAATCCCTCTCTATCCAAAAATATCAATGATTCAACTTAATCTGAGGTACAAAAGAGGTCAGATGACTTTCCAAGTTCTCAACAAAATTTTCTCAGGCAACATTCTTTCTTATTTCCTGCATGGGGTATAATCTCATTAACATGACCTATTTCCGTAACTTTCAAGATCGCTGAATTTCACAAAAATGTCTAAACAAAACACTGGGCATTGTAAAAGCAAGAATGAGCAAAGTAAGGCCCCTCTGCCCACACTTGCAGAAAGAACTTTCAGATCCTCTCCCTTGTCAAGAATCTGCTCAATATTATAGCTCTGGATGGCTTTGCTTTTCAAATATAATCCCAACTCATATAAATTTTTAAGACTTTTCTATAATCGTGTGAGTGTAGGACTGTATTCATTATAAATCAGAAACTTAAATTTATGATAAGAAAAACCACACACAAATAAAAATCTGAGTAAAAGGCCTGCTTCATTTCTTTTTCCACTTCAGAAATCAAGTACACAAGACTGTCACAGCAAAAGGATCCTTGACTTAACAAAGACAATCACTTGAAATTTATACTATTAAATTAAATACTAAGATTGGTTGTCTCGGACAACAAAATTAAACAGAAACTAGTAAAATTTTGCCTCTTGAAATTCCTGTCCAATTAAGTCCTCTGTTTCCAAGTAATCCAACAGAAAGTGACATCATTTCTCATATGTTCTAACCCTTTAGAAAGTTAAGCCTAAGTCCTTATTATAAGGAAAATGACACTAATTTAAAAAAATAACAGTTCATTTTTAGATTTACTTAGTAAAAGATTGTAAAATATTATATATTTCTTAAAAATAATTGAACATGTATAACTTCTGAGGTGAACCTCTATTATTGTACAGAAATAAGACATACTTTACAAAATATTCAATCACTTTATTTTACCTTAGATAAACCTAAAGCAACTGAGAAATAAACAACCAAATTTCCATGGAACAATGCAAATGAAGATACAAAATCTTTAAAATATACTTGAGATAGTGAACTATGTAAGATCAAGAAGAGTCCAATATTATTTAGATCAATGTTCATTTGTTCATCATGTTGAAAAGAAAAACCAAAATGAAAATTATGGGAGCATTTCTAATTGGGAGACAAGAAGAAGAGAATTCTTGCTGTCTTCACTCCAGCCTCAGATTCTTCTTAGGATCACAATATTATAATAATATATAAACCATTTGTATATAACCAAAAAATGGATTTCAGCTTAACTTGAGCACATTTTTTTACAAAAAAGTAAACAAAAATGGTTCAAGACTCTGGCGCAATACCATTCAGATTCAGTTGGGAATGTGATCTGAATGCTTAAATAATAGCAGGGGCTGGTAGCTAGGCATTGCTCGCCTCTCTCTATTGAGAGATGACATTCATTTTACACAAATTCAGGGGCAATACAAGGAAAGTAATGAACAAGTACCCCGACATTCACAAAGTATTCAGCTCTGCAATGTTTGTGACCATGTCAGACTCAGGCCCCGATTGCCAAGTCTGCCACTTAGAGGCTAGTGTATTTTTACCTGGGGTGAATAAACGGTACCAAATAAACATAGCTTGATAAGTATGGACCTTAAAATAATTTTCTGCAAGAATTTGTGAATTCTCTGGGTTTCAATAGATGGTTACTCAAGAAAGTAGTTAACCGTGAAATACAAATATTCTTAAAACAGATTTATAGGTATTTCTCTAGAAAATGAGGCATACAATTGTCATTTTTGAGGTGGATATAGAAGACACCATTTAAAATAGGAATCCACATTATTGCTTACATGGTCTTGATAATACAGACTAGACTATTTTATCAACTTTCACAGAGTAGCCATTGAATACACCCCACCTTTCTAGAATCAGAGCAACACTGCTTTTAGTTCTAAATCTTCATCATACGAGTTATCCACATACTTGGCCATTTGGTAAACCATTCCAAATTCTATAATTGGTTTTTTTCATTTAGATACAAATAGAGGCATCATGGAAAGTAAACAGAGTATGGAGAACTGAGTATGAATATACGCCAGCACTAGCTGAAGTGAAAATAACCTCTTGGCCTTCATTATTCATAATGTGGCCTGGGGACTGTGTCATTATTATATTTGGAAAAATTCTGAGAACCTGAATGTGTCAGGATGCCTGGCCAGCCCTAATCTGTACTATAAGAGGATTTTTCTGATTGATGCTTATATAAACTGTGAAAATTTTATTGTTAAATAGATTCTTATAGTGCTGCAATGTAAAAAGAAGCCATCATATGGCACTATCATGTTTTTTACAAGGGAATAAACATTCAATTCAATTTCTGTATCTTTTGATCATAGAAAAGAAACCCAGGAAACTGTAATGGCTGTATCTGATCAGTGTATAAATGTGTCAAATATCCACTTAATATGCATCCCAGCAGAGTCCAAGCTTTAAATCACTGAAAATAATGGCTGGTTTCTTATTCTCAATGTGTTTCCTCTTTAGTCAATATTACAATAGAATTACCAGTGGGTTTGGAAACTTGCTACTTCTCTGCTAAAGAAATTTACGGGGTATATTCTGCTGCTACTGTCGAGCAAACCATCGTGGTTTGTGAACAAACTTAAAAGGTTCATGGAGTTGAACATGCAATTTTTTTTTCAGAATATCTTTAGTCATATAGTACTTTGACTAAAAAGTTAACACCACACACACACACACATGCACCACACACACATACACACAACACACACACATGCACAACACACACATACTACACACAACACTCACACATACACCACCACGCACACACACACCACACATACAAATACACACATACCACACACCCACATACACAAACACCACACACACACACCACACCACACACACACACACACACACACAAATACTACACACACACACACACACACACACACATCATGCACTCTAGATGTGGCCAGATTCAGCAAATGCAGATAGGCCCTCATTACCACATTTCCACTGTGATTAAGTGAAGTAGGAACACTTTAACACTTCCATCATCAACCTGCGAAAGCAGAGATGAGAGATGACAGTATCATGTTTGGCACTTAGCATAAAAGTGTTCCGTGGGTAACAGTGACTCAGGTATTTAAACTGACCCCTATGTACTGAGGTACTGATGGGGGAAAATTCCAGGTCAATCCACTTTATGTCTTGTCTCTAACCTACACAAATGCATAGCACTTCTGGCTGCTTGATACTGAGGACCAGAAAGTCCTTGCTAGTCTGTGAAGAGCACAGTCTCACAATGCCTATGACCTCATATTTCTCTTCCCTCCACTTACCCATCTCTTTGTGCTTAGGTAGAAGATGGCGATTGGACAGTGGACCAGGAGTAACTTGAGACAGCTTTATTGTCTTCCAGTAAATGTGAGGGAAATACTGGGTATGTGGGAAGTTCTATTTATAAAGGATCCTTGGATTCTTGTTTTCAGAATTTCTCAACATTTCTATGAAAATAAGTTCCACTTAATATGCTTTGGCACACGTAACATCAACTCTGTTGTTTTGGTAGACAATTACTGTGAGTTATTATTGACCATTATTACTACTATAGTAATCACTTCAATTTAAGACTGCTGAACAATTTTAAAAAACAAATTTTTATCAGAACTTTTATTACCCTGAATATCACTTGGTGCACCATACCAATTTAGAAATATTTCAGTCCATTAAGGTTCAATTCCAAAATGATTAGAAGTATTAAGTAGAAGAAAGGAAGGGGAAAACACAGTGATTTTTCCCTAGTTGTATGTACCTGATTGGTGTGCAGCATTTGGCATTTTTGCTATTTACTTATCTATTTTTCATTTTCTCAAAAAAATTATCAAAGTGAAAATGAGATTTGAACACTGGTTTCTCCTCAGCTCCCCTTCAGCTCTCTGCCTGTGACCACTATACTTAGGTTCACTGGGTCTCGTTTTCCCTACTAACGGTCTACCTCATATGGACTATGTGATCTCTGGTGTTTCTCTGCATTCGAAAACACTATATGACTCCACAGCACTCTTGATTTATTGAGCCACTGTTCTGTCAATTCATCCAATAAACATTTACTGAAGCCCAACCATATGCCAAATGCTATTGCCTTCCTGCTGATAAAATCATATAGCATGCTAGGGGCAAAATGTCTTTCTGATGAATTCATTTAATAGCATCTTCCACAGCAACCTATAACCCCATGGACTTCTGAAGCTAGTTCTTCTCTAGTTGATGAGGATATAAAATTCAGAAAACATGACACAGAAAGGTATTCTTCTCAGCCATAAACTTTCTATTCTAGTCATTTGTCTCCCTCAGCTCAGATAGAATACCTTTAATGAGTTTTTTTGAGATTTCAGAAGAATAAATTTGATGGCTCTTTTATTCCCCCCAATATAAAATACTTCTTCATATAAATGCAATTTTCAGAGAAAATTATGTATTTGAAAAAAGTAATATTACTTGCTTTAAGTTTATATTCAATAAAATTATACAAGTGTCAGTTGACCTATTTTCCTGAAGATAGGTCTCTTAGTGTGAAATGAGGAGCTCTCAGTTCTGACCTGTATGTTTGGAAGCATGAACAATGAGAATGAAAAATTGAGTATGAGTTGGTTTCAGTACAATGGAAGCAATCATTCTGTCAGAAAAGTCAGAAAAATGAGGATACATCTGAAGAACATGACATAAGTGTCTTCACTAGTCACATGTGAGAGTTCCAGTGTCTTTAATATTTCAGCTGCCATGTTTAGAATGATCATGGAGTCTGAATGCCTTATTTCTTATTCCAGGATCTCCATGTCATTTGGGAACTTTTTTCTCAGTTCTTCCAATGATGCATTCTTCTGTCTCAATCTTCTCCAGATTCTTACTTAAAGATAAAGGCAATGAAGCTATTATTGTGATTTTTGAGGTGTCTTCCAGAATAAAAGGTGTTATTAAACCATCACATCTAGGAAATAAATAAACTGTGGTAAACGTAAGTTCCCCAAAGAAGAATTTGTGGTGCCCTCTGGGATTGATTGTATCAGTCACATTGCCCAGCTCTAGTGCCTTTTAAGTTGTCAGTTCCCCAAAAGGACAAATGTGAGTGTATCAATTTTTTATATGTTTACTATGGGATCAGTCTTCTGTGATTTAAATTGGAGGAAAGGACAAATTATAAAGCACACACAGCACTCACTGTGGAAGATATCCTGCTCATTCATTAGCATCTGGCATTGTCAACAAATTGATTTTGTGATTTGATACTGGAAAGAACACACTGGTTGATTATCTGATGCCAAATGATCAGCTCTAAAACTATAAACGCAAGTAACATTATACAGACTCATATGGTTCTATTAAAGAATATAGATGTATGTGTACATACATACACATTTATATATATTCATTAAATAACAATGAAAAACAAGGTCTTAAATTTGAAAGGGATCAATGAGAGTATATGGGAGGGTCTAGGGGGACAAAATGGGAGGGAGAAATGTTGTAATAAGCTCAACAATACAAGAATGAAAAGAGACACCCTCCCTGGGATGTAAACAGAATTGCCATCACTTTTTAAGTTCTATCTGTAAAATAATTTTACATCTCAGGATCCAATGAAATGGACATCAGCTGATTTGAGCTAATTTTTGGGGTACTAGAAAACTTATTAGAAATCTCATCATATTGTGGAACTGTCAACATTATCACTAGAAGAGGAAGGACCATACACATGAGATAACGTGCTCAGGTGTCCATAGATGGACACTGAAGCTTGGGATTCTAGGCCAGCTGCTCTTGAAGGAAGAAGTTTTTAAGACTAATTCAGAACCAGGCCTAAAGAAGCCTGTTTGCTACAGCACACCTGCTTTCTCTGGTTTTGTAATATTAAGGTACAGCTCCCGATGTTTAACTGTTAACATTTTCTTTTATGGTGAATTCTACTGCTGGTTTAGCTTTGTGAAGAGGAAAGAAACCCCACCCACAAAGAAACTGACACACACAGTCCTTTTAATAAGAACTAGATGGTCAAAGCAGTGAAAAGATTAATTTACAAACTTGCAAAGTTGGGTGTCAGTCTGGAAAAACAGGAATCAACAGAACTCCTTTTTACCTCTTCCACAATGGCTTGCTGGAGGATCAACAGGTAAAAATCCCATGGGGCATCTAGAATAGCTTTTTCTCTTAGCTACTCGTACTTGTTTCTTTCCCAACAAGCAGCTAGAGTGTGTTTATTTCTGCATTAAACCCTGTTTATTTAAAAGCTTATCAGACACATAGTGTAACATGTCTACATGTCATTATGCAAGCTTGGCAATTAAGAGTTTTCTACTCTAAACTTGTAGTTTGGATAGAAGGACAGATAGACTAAGAGCCATTGGCATGGGTCAAGTATGTATGCTCATCTGCAGCTGGACTTCAAGGAACCATTATCATTCAATTTACCATCTATTTATTTTTACTTTTACTTTGTACAGCTTTAAATTCAATGTAGTTTTGTTTTCTTCCTTTGGGCTTTCTTTATTTCTTTTTATAACTTCTGTACACAAATGCTTACCTTCCATGGAAAGACCTTACTTCTGAACAATGAACTCAAAATGCTCAAAAAACAGAAGACTAGAAACAACACAATTATAGAAGAGAGTACATTGTGCATTTATGTTTGGAAGTAATTTGATTGGCTAGATTACATTCTGCCTGACTGAACAATACCACCTCTTGAATTAGTGACCACAATTCATAATTATATTCATTTATATATCACAGAGCAAGGATAGGGTACACTGCATATTCACCAGCACAAATGCTTCTGTGCTGCATTTGCTGTTATTAAATCAAATACAATGTTGAAAGAAGTTAATTTTGTTAAGAAATAATAATGATTAATAATAGCAATAATAATATATGCCTTGGCACTATGAGAAAGAATGTGTGAAATAATCTCTAACCCATTTTTTTAATTTATTTATTTTTTATTAAAAATTTCCGCCTCCTTCCCACCTCCCTTTTCCCTCCCCCAGTCCCCACGCCCCACTCCCCTCCCCCTCCCTCTCCAGTCTAAAGAGCAGTCAGGGTTCCCAGCCCTGTGGGCAGTCCAAGGTCCTCCCCCCTCCATCCAGATCTAGGAAGGTGAGCATCCAAACAGGCTAGGCTCCCACAAAACCAGTATAAGCCATTCTTGATACAAGTTTTCACCTCTGTCTCTTATACAATATACCTTCCCTACCAACAAATTATGAAACTTAAAATGCATAGCTCCTCTAATTAAAGAGTTTGCAATCTATGTTTTCTGCATGCTCAGGACCCACAGACAATACATGGCCCTTTTACTTATATTGCCTTCTTCTGTTTTTATAAAGGTAGAAATTATTCTAAATTGACTTCCTGATCCACCAATGGCACATCACCCAAACACATCATTTTTATTGCACAGAGAGGAAAAGTCAGTTACATTAAAATAAACTCGTCAAAAGCTTGCAAGCTTGGGCATGGCTTGCACTTAGTTCTGTATAGCTCATGTACCTTTTTCAACAGTACACATTCACTCAGCACTTCTTTTATTCAGACTTCCTCTACTCTCTACATACTGTTTTACAATAAAAATAAAATCAAATACATGCCATGGATCTTTGGCATGAGTAATATTTAAATGGTTATAAATTTAAAATAAAAACAAAATTACCAAAGTACTTAAAAAGTAATGGTGCCTGAAACTGAGTTCACTCCCCTCATCACTGATTACCTCTGGCATGGTCACTGGGATGACTCTAATATACCGAGATGGTAGAGAACAAAGGATTTAGTAAGTTGGAGCTACACATCCAGTGTGTGATAATAACCTTTCTCTATATTAACTGAGTGATGTGGGATTTCCCTCTGTATGATGTGAATATTGTTGGTGAATAAAAAAATTGCCTTGGCCCATTGATAGGGAGGAACTTAGGTAGGCAGGGAAAACTAACCTAAATGCTAGAAAAAAATGAGGCAGAATCAGAGAGAAACCATGTAACCCCACGAGAGACGGATGCCAGAACCTTAGCTGGTATGCCACAGCCACATGGCAATATACAGATTAATGGAGATGGGTTAAATTCATCTTTAAGAGTTAGCCAATAAGAAGCTAGAGCTAATGGGCCAGGCAGTGTTTTAAATAAGATAGTTTCTGTGTGATTATTTGGGGTCTGAGCTGCTGGGTGGCCAAGAAACAAACACAAGGCCTCCCAACAACAAATTGGCACCCAATATGGTTGATTAAAATCCACTTAAAACCTGAGAGATCTTGGAAAGGAATTCTAAATACAAAAATACAAGGTTTAACACAGCTTCTTGCTGTTTATTGGCAGCATGCCATAGCTCCTTTAAGAGAGGTTTTCCTGACTCAGCAGTAGCAGAAAAAAAAAGCCACCATTTTGAAATGCCAGCTTTCTAGGCCATGCTGCCAGCCAAACCCCTGGCTCTTTTGGGAGGACGAGCATTTAAATGGGTTTTGTAAACAGACTGCTACAACTAGCTTAATGGCAACGTAGACTGGCTGTGTGCCTAAAAATGAGGCTGTGAGCATGGCTTTCAGAGATAGCAAACATCTCCACCATGCTGCACTGGGCAGGGCAAGCAGGCAGTGCTGTATTTCCCCTAGGAAGGCCACAGCTTAAGTTTTTTTTTTTGTTGTTGTTGTTAGTTTTTTTTTTTTTTTTCACAGCTTAAGTTTTTAAGAAGCAGTTAACATTTTAAGAAGTGCTTCTGGTCAAAAAATAATTACAGATATGCAATAAAAAAATTTAGATGGAAAATACCTCTAAAGGGGTCATAGTGTTGGATAAATGCAAGTAGGCTTGGGAAAGAGAATAAAAAGAGTATAGAGAGTTGGAAAAGAAGTAAATAAATTAAAAATATATAAAACAAGGTTTTTAAAGAAACAAAAGAAGTAAAAAGGAATAAGCCCTGTAAAGATGAAATATACACAGAGTCTGTACTATGTATATTATTGTGTTTTCTTTGAATTTTTTGACTGTGAAAGAGATAAGTAACCAATATACATACTTTAAGGGTATCTCAACTTCAGAATTTGAGTCTAAGGATATGTTGCTTTGGAAGAGAGGTTCATCATTTCTTTCCACAGAGAATGTGAACCTGTGACTTGCTTCCAGACTAATATAGTTTGATGGACCAAAACCCCCCTGAAAGGTCACTGTGAACACCCCCAAAATAGTTTGATCTATAAACAGCAGGAAGTAGCTTGGAGAAAAATTGCCCAAATTCCCTAAATGATTATTTATAAATGCTTGTTTACATTTAAAGGGAGATATGCTATAGAGCTTTTCATAGGTATGGATCTTGGTTTATTGATACAAATTTAAGGTCAATTTTATTATATGTATTTCTACCCTTTATTAAGTTCTTGTGATTGTGCAGCTCATTTAGAAATGTAATGTATAATTAAGAAATATAGGTCATCTATAATAGTCAAGCTTGTAGTCATGTTAATTAAATTTTCTAGATGTACATAGATACACTTCAGATGGATAGGCATTCTTCAAACCTTTCAAAGACTACAAAATATGGCATTTAAAATGTTTAAGAACTTAAGACATTTCATGACAGTGAGACACATCTGCTCCTGGCAGCACCAAGCTTCTTCAAGGGTATGATGGGCATCAAAGAGGCTCCTTATGGAGTCTGTTAGCCATTTGGGCAAGAAACTGCTCTTGCCTGGACTTCTTGATGAACTGGACATGCAGGACCCACAGAGAGATGAGACTATCCTTCAGGGTTTCGGCTTCATGAAAGAGTCTGCCAGACATTTTGCTAGACACAGAAGAAAGTGACTGACAAACTGCCAATATAGGTGCCAATATAGGTCTTTGAAATTTTCTGCTTCATGGAAAAGTCTCCCAGATGCTATGGACCTGTAGGCTGAAGATGGATGCCCCAGTGTTACAGAAGAACTTTGGGTAACTGTCCAGGCAGCAAGATGTCTCTCTCAAATCTAGAGTTTTGGAAGTTGCTTACTTCCTATTTACTTAGGTAATATACCCTTCTGCACTCTTTGATAGAGTTGAAGAATAGATAGCTATAGTTATAGCTTTTGTTAATTATGATAAAAGATAAAGTAGTATAAATATTGTCACTATAATTCTTGCTTGAAACCTGTTTTGTTATATGTAATTTTACTATGTTAAAGTTAAAATCTTCCTTTTCATTTAAATAGAAAAGGGGAGGTAATGTGGGATTCCCCTTTGTTTGCTGTGAATATTGTTGGTGAATAATGAAACTGCCTTGGCCTGTTGATAGGAATAAATCTAGGTAGGCAGGGAAAACTAAACTGAATGCTGGGAGAAAAGAGACAGAGTCAGAGAGAATCCATGTAGCGCTGCCAGAGACAGATGACAAAATTTTAGGTGGTAAGCCACAGTCCTGTGGCAATACCCAGATTTTGGAGATGGGCTAAATTAATATGTAAGAGTTAGTCAATAAGAAGCTAGAGCTAATGGGCCAAGCAGTGTTTTAAACAATATAGTTTCTGTGTGATTTTTTGGTGGTGGTCTGAGCTGATGGATGGCTGGGAAACGAACAAGTGACCTCCCAACAACAATTGAGTTATGAACAAGTCACAAAACTGGTGCTGCTTTAGGCTTTTATGTGGTTTTCTTGTTTATGGTGTTGTCATGCTTATATGCAACATGATTAAGTAGTGAACAATCTTAGGCAAAATAGAAACACTTAAGGATGTTTGTATTCTCTCCTGTCTCAGACATACATGGTATAATTTATCAGTCCAACTTTTACACAAATCTAAGTTGGTCAACAATTTTTTAAAGGTATAATCCTCTTATAAAACAGCCTGAAAGAATATAAAGCACCTTAAGAAAACAAAAAAAGCTAAAAATACTTACTGATATTGCTCCTTCTCCTCCCATACGTCATATCATCTGTTAAACAATAATGGGCTACATATCACTATCAGAACTAGACGTACAAGACCTTACATGAAAAATAAAAAACAATCTGATAAAAATAAGTACTATCCATTCCTTTTAAATTCAGTCAATACACAAATATTTATTTTAAAAAATCTCAAATAAAATTTCAAATGGGGTATATTTTCTGGTCTTTAAATGTCTGCCTGGTACAGTCGTCTTCTAATTTTTCAGAAGCTGATGAAAAGAATACAGACACCAAAGATCTCACTATACACATTAAAACCAGGGATATGGCACTTTGAGGGGGAACTGTCATGGAAGGAAACCTCAGGATAAAATAAAGACACAAAATAAAGGTTAATTCCAAAATACTTTGTGAGACCAGTCGATGCCTCATCCATCAGCAGCATCTCCCTGACAAGTTCATTTTTCTTTAATATGTTGACACATTTGAAACTTTAGTGGACCAAAACTGATTACCTCTTTCCTTCCTGCTTCACCCTCATAAACAATTGGCTCAAGATTTTCTCCCAGCAAAATGTTGACTAAATGTCTCCACACAACAGTTTTTTTTTTTTAATATTCTGCTCATGTTTTCTTCCAATGTATGTTAGCATGGGGACAAAGAGCTTTTTCTCCGTCTTCTGCATTTACTATCGCTTGTTTGCCTCACTGAAAAGCAGGCCCTTTGTATACTGGAAGGAGAGAATGAGCAGGGGGATAAAGACTGAACACCTTCTGCTCCAGTAGGACTCACTATTCTCTTCTTGAAATAAAACCTTCCTTTGTATAGCTCAGATTCCAGAAAAGAACAGAAGCAGCCCTTCAGCCCTTCCTTTTTCAGGTCAAAGTCCTTTTTATACTTGGCACGCAACTTGGAAACATCAGAACTCTGCACAAAACGGAAAGCTCTATGCTTCCAAGAAATTCAGCAGTGAGCTGAGGTCTCCATCCTGTGGGCAGCCTTAGCACATTTTCGGCTTCTCTTAAGACAAAGTGGTTTGAAAACTTTGAGGTTTTCTTGGCAACCGAAAGGAATAATTTGACTTCTCTGGGAATATGATTACATTCAGCAGAAAATATCTCCTGGACTCAAGGTCATGGATCCTGGCTGTGTGAATATTCAGTTATTTGAGAAGCTTCTTCATGCCTTCAAAGCACTTTCGGCTACTGTGCGGCAGGTGTTGCCTGTGCAGCATCCCTGAGGACCACGCTTCCTTGCACTTCATCTTTTTCCTTCATGCTGCTCATTGTGCCTCCAGAAAGTCATTATTCCCTGTCTAAGTACATGTTTTCTCTCCTAGAGATTTTTAGTGGAGTACTACCAGAATCTGTCCTCTCTCTCTCTCTCTCTCTCTCTCTCTCTCTCTCTCTCTCTCTCCTGACTGTACTTGAAAATGTAAAAGTATTTAGGCATGCTTGTATATGTTGTTAACAAAATAAATTGTGGGAGATTAGAGAAAAGCACTCTTTCATAGAAGAAATTTCTTAAGGGCTATTTGTAAGGAATTAGTTCTAAAGGCTTTGCAAGGTTTCATAATGTAGAAGAAATACAGGCAAGTAAAAATGCCAAAGGAACTGTCAAAACCTGAGATGGTTCCTAAGAACTGTAAAGCAGACATATCATATGAAGAACAAAAGATCTGAAATTTGGAAATCTCAGGAAAAAAAGAAAAACACAAAACAAAGCAAAACAAAAACACCAGAGTTGGTTGTAAAATTGAGTGAAGTTCTGCGGTTAAAAATAAGAAAGAAAATAATCAGGCCTTTGTCTGTTGCGGGGTTGTTGAAGATCTTCTCCTGGTCAGTAGGTTGCCTTTTTGTCTTAGTGACAGTGTCCTTTGCTTTACAAAAGCTTCTCAGTTTCAGGAGGTCCCATTTATTCAAAGTTGCCCTTAATGTCTGTGCTGCTGGGGTTATACATAGGAAGCGATCTCCTGTGCCCATGTGTTGTAGGGTACTCCCCACTTTCTCTTCTATCAGGTTCTGGCTTTGTGGGAGCCTAGCCAGTTTTGATGCTCACCTTCCTAGACCTGGATGGAGGGGGGAAGACCTTGGACTTTCCACAGGGCAGGGAACCCTGACTGCTCTTAAGACTGGAGAGGGAAGGGGAGAGGAGTAGGGAGAGTGGGAGAGGAGTGGGGGGGTGGGAGGCTGGGAGGAGGTGGAATTTTTTTTTCAATAAAAAAAGAAAAAAAAGAAAGAAAGAAAAAAATCAAGCTAAAGGAAATGTCTCCAGACAGAAGAAGAAGAAAATTTAAGAGGTGGAGGATAGGGAAGAGTGCTGAGAAATGCTTGCCTCTGAAAATTAGTGGCTGATGTTCACAAGAACTCACAACATCTCAAGCCAGTAAAAATTTCTCCATAAAAGGGGGAGTGGGACACCGGAGGTGCTATTTCTGTCTGAGAAGTTATAGATAGTCAATGGTTGTTGGAAGAGGGCCACTTCTCTTTATTGTTTGTTTACTGGTAGGCCATCTATACCTCAGGGGATAATTCCACATCCATGTAACCACAGGCAACACTAAAAATAGAGAGAATGAAGGAGAGCGAGACGGTGGGGAAGAGAAAAAGAGAGAGAATATGCAGTTTGGAGGAAGATGTGCCCAGGAGGATATGGCAAAGTTAGAAGTGACTACAGGGTTGTGTGAATATGATTAAGATACATTGTATATATGTATACATACATACATCATATGTATGAATTCTCAAAGAATTGACCATCAACCAGTTTATGAAATTTAGCTCAGACTAAAATACAGGATGAAGACAATTAAGTGAAAAAGTTTGTTTCATGTCAGAATGTAAAAGGCTCTAAAAAAAAAAAAAAAGACAAGATGTCGCTGTTAAAAAGACCCAGAAAGGCTCACCGGAGAGGCTGTGATGAGTTACTAACATGAACTTAGTGTCAATCCTACTTTTTTTTTTGTTGTTGTTGTGAGAATATAGTTCTGAGCAATGAGTCGTTTCAAACACAAGGACACTGATTCTAACACTAAATTTATGGAAAAGTAAAAGAAAGAAATCACGATTCCTATTTCTTTAGAAAGTAAAATGGAGAGAGAACTACAAGACATTTTATTCTTACTTTCCACCAAATGGACCAACATTTGATTAATTGAATCATGGGAAGGGACCTGAAAACTTGGGGGGAAAATATATGACCTGATCCATCAATCAAAATAGAGAACTTTCCAAACTGTACCCCTTGGTAACCAGCCCCTCCTTTCCTTAGACCCCATAAAAGAGACATGCATGCTGTTGCCTTCACCCCTTAAGTATCTCACTTATAAGCCTTCCGTCAGTCTTGGTCAGCACTATCCCTTTGTTTCAAATCTTACTTCCCTTGCAAACACATGTGAGGCCTGATTTTCAGTTCTTTGGGTACAAGGCCAAGAACCTGAAAATAAACACCTAGGACCATCAGTTACATCATTCCATCAGTTACTGAGCAGTTGCAATTAGGAGTAAGGTGACCTCACACTAATCCTCGATTTCTCTAATCAAAACCTGAGGACACAGTATTGTTTCCAAAGAGGTCAAGGAGTTCATTCCTATAAAACCAGTAGGACAAATGTCATCCAATTCTCCTGTTAATAGTTTCTTTTGTTTTTGTTTGTTGTTTCTCCACTAGTTGAGTCAGAATTTTGCTCTCTGATTATCTGCTTCCATTTCTTGATTAAAAAAACGTCTCCTATTCCCCACATTATGAAGACCCTTTCTTGCCCTGTTGTATTCATATAAGGTTACTTATCTGTATGGATGGTATAAGAAGAAACCTACTTTTGTAGGTTAACACATATACAAAAATATTTATTGATTCATTGATTGATTGATTCTGAAGTGAAAACATGTCAAGGTCAGACATATTCAAGAGCTTCAGATATAAAGTGGCATCTGGTCCCCTTGGCAAGGAACAGAGGAAGGTGTCAAATGATAGGGGACAGTAGGAAGGACTACATATATAGTAACACTATTTGGTAAAAAGATCTTAAATTTTATTTTGTTTTGTTTTTCTGAGATGGAGCATATGTATCTAAAATTGGCCTAAAACTCCCCAAAACACCTAGAACTTCTGGTTCTTTGGCTTCTCTTCTAGCTCCCCAGGGCTGGGATACACAATGGACTGTCACACCTGGTGGGTTTATGTGCTACTAGGGATCCAACACATGGCATCTTGTGGACTGGGCAGACACTCTATCAACTAAACAAAGCATTAGCCCCTAAAAGAAAAAAAATTAATGATGCATAGCATCTACTTAAATATCAAACACTATATTCCTTACAAATGTTTTGACATCTTAATGTAGTATAACTATGGATCCACTTTCATAATCACTGACTAAACAAATGCCATTTTTTGTAAATTTTCAGTGTCAGGCATTCTTCACAAAAAGGGGAAAAAAGTGCAAGCTTATAGCCAGAATTCAGGATTAAACACAGAGCATCTTTAGTGGTTTGTTTTTTTTTTTTTTTGTTTTTGTTTTTTTTTTTTTTTGCTTTTTGGTTGTTTTGTTTTTGTGATTTGTGTTGAAATAGGAACTCTTCAGGCTGGCTTTGGAGAAACTCCCAATCTTCCTCCTTCAGCATGTATAGCTCATGGGTCTTTGCTCTCATGCTCAGAGCCACTAGAGTCGTGGATATAAATTATTTTCCTAGAGGTTCACAGTAGTCTTAAAATTGAAAACAAAATGTAGGTAATTAAAATATTTAGCTATGGAAATATGTTTAGAGAAATGACAGTATGGAAGGAGGATACAGTACCCCCAACGAGGGCTTGAACTCAGAGTTTGATGTGTGCTAGTTAAGCACTTGATCATTGTTCTATATTCTAAGCTACAGGATAAAATATTTTGTACTCACTAAAAATAATGTGTTGATGTTATAATAAGGAGGAAAGAAAAATACTTTTAAAATAAAGTTAGGCAAAATAGAAATACAAGATTTGTTATCTTATTACAATAATGAATGCATTATATATAAAAATTGTATAATGCATATATGCACACACATAAATATGAAGATATAAATACATTTTTTCAGGAAGAGGCCACAGTGTCATAATTTCTATGCTATATCCATTTATTTTCTATAAGTCTTTTTGTGCCTTCTAAACTTTTCTCAAGGAACAGCTTCGCAGTTTTTGTAACCAGGAAAAAGCTAATAAGATTAAATGATGGATTCACACTGATTCTGACACATACATGGACTATTACAGAAGTAGCCACAGCCAAAAAGATGTCAAATTACATTGTTTTCTACAGAGACACAGTTTCCAGCAATGACATAATGCAAAGCCTCCCACAGAGACCCTCTTCCTGTCACACAACACTGTATGTTTTTAGCAGTGTTTAGCAGTTGGAAATGCTGATAGGCGATAGAGGAAATTATTAGTGGACGTTATTCTCCCTCACACTCTTGTCAGAAACATA
This sequence comes from Microtus oregoni, assembly GCF_018167655.1. Classification (NCBI taxonomy): domain Eukaryota; kingdom Metazoa; phylum Chordata; class Mammalia; order Rodentia; family Cricetidae; genus Microtus; species Microtus oregoni. The sequence continues at coordinate 17,938,629 of NW_024543093.1, read as the reverse complement.
TCTATTTCAGAGTTCTTTTTTTTACTGAGGTTGACAAAATTCATACCGGAGTATCTAAAGCATGCATTTGCAAGCATCTCCCAAATAGTATTTTATTTAGCTTATCACACTGATAAAGTCTTTGTATCATGGGCTTGTCCTCTGCAATCCCTCTTATTGGGGTATGTGGGAAGCAAGTAGACAGAGTCTTAAAAGACAGCACCTGAGCCATCACTTCTAGAACTGGCTTGGAATATAAGAAAAATAATTTGTTTTAAAAATGATTTTCAATTTTTTTCTGCAATTTAACTATTCTGTCTATACCAAATAGGTAGGTAAACAAAGTCCAGAAAAACCTCCAAACACCTTTGAGTTTAGTAAATGCACTCTCTACCCCACCAATGACCTCGGCCATAATGGACCAACTCCATTTTCCTTACAGTAACTACGACCATCACTTTAGTAAGACTACCCCTATATTTGGTTACACCCTCCCAAAGACCACTTCCTCTATACAAATATATATTCAAATGCAGCCTTAAAACCAATGATCCTTGAGCTTTTCTTGTCACTGGATGTGGAGGGCCAGGCTCCTCCATTCCACTATCTCTGTTGAGATGGTTTTCTCTGCTTGCCCAGCTGTAAGTGCAGGTACATCTGATATCTATTCCAACTTCCTACTTCTCTACCAGCCTGATTCTAACACGGAGCTGAAACTATCAAATCTAGGATGCTATAAACTGTCTGTGTTAGCTAGGGAGACTAGCCATCTCGTAAGGAACATCACATACATCAAGAAGTTGAAGCTCAGAACTGAGCACAGTGCATCACTTCTGGGCTCTACAAGGACAGTCACTGAAGGATGCTGCCTTGGAAACAACTCCGTGCTAGAGTGCAGCTTTCTCATCTTCTCCAACATTTTCAGAAATCTATGGAAATGTTAAACCTGATTCCAGGAAAGATTTAAACTTTGGTTTATAGCATGTTATTTCACTTATTCACTTCATTGATTATTTTTATTTCGTTTTGTTTGTTTTTGTTTTTGTTTTCAGATTTTTTTTTTTTTGAGGCAGGGTTTCTCAGTGTAACAGCCCTAGCTGTCCTGGAACTATCTCTGTAGACCAGCTCCACCTGCCTCTGCCTCCCAAGTGCTGGGACTAAAGATTGTTTTTGCTTTTTAACTGTAGTTTGAGGGTGGTGTTATATTTTTGGCCTCTTGTTCGGTGACTTTGAGTAAGTTATTTGAATTACTCTAAAAGCATGTATATTACACTGCTTAATTCCTAGGATGATTACACAAACCCTGGAAGGCAGCTTCTTTGAGACAGGAAATTGTGTGGACCCCTCTTCTGCTCTCCTAGTCCATTACACAGATCTCTGTTGTTGGGTTGCAATTTGTTTGATGACTGTTAAAAACAACAGCATGCCCTTGCTCCATCACTAAAATGAAGCAGCAATACTATTATAAATCCTCATAAATAGTCGCAAACGGCGTACATTCTGGTGAAAACAGAATAGACCTGGGTGTGCTTCTGATTGTTCTCCAGCTATGTCTGTTTCTCAGTTTTACCAGTTCAAACAAAAAAAAAATTCTCAGTTCTGAAGACTTTGAAGTACAGCACAATTGTATAATGTCTGGGTGGGCAGACAAATGACTGTTGTGAAGAAATGTGTGGAGCCCACTATTTTTAATTTAGACTTTTGTGAGGTATTTAATAAAGTGGTTCCCATACAAGGAATCATCCCTCATTTGAACTCATTGTTATGATTGTTCCTCACTTTAAGAGACAAGCCATGCCCACTCCTGCTCTCTCCCTCCTCTCACCTTCTTGACTCTTTCAGTTCCCTTTTCCACTTTCCCTTTTTTTCTCTCTCTCTGTCCTCTCCCTTCTCTTCCCTTTCTCTCTCTCTCCCCTCTCTTCCCCCTTTCTCCACTTTTTCCTTCCCATTCCATAATTTAACTAATAAATATCTAATTCTATTCTGTATAATATTTCTGACCATGTGCCTCCTACCCGCCACCTGCTCTCACCATTGGGCCACTGGGACCAGCCTGTAGCTGCTTGGCTGGGCCCTGTCCAGGGCTGGCAGCTCTCTGGACCCGCTGCCCAGCCCCTGCTGCTCGGGATCGCAGCAAAAAGCATAACACTCATACTTTGGAAAGCCAGTCCACCTTAATTTTGCTATTAGATACTTGGGAACTATAATTTCAGCCACAAAAAGTGGAGTCTAAATGGCTCCTGACTTATGTGACAGGAGCTCTCTGTTTCTATAGAGACTGCAGCATAATTCCTGATGGAATGATGCTTCTGATGCTTCTATGATTGCTTTCTCCAGTTCCAGAATCTGCTCTAAAGTTTAAATGCTGAATAAAGATGCTACCACCCAATAAGGGTGACAGCAAACATTCCATTAAACCTGTCTGCAGCAGCCCGGTCCTTTACCACAGTCTTTAACGTCAGGTTGCTTTTTTATTCCAGAGGTCAGGACAACAAATACTCTGTGAGTTCATTATGTGCATGAACAAACAAGCAGAAAAACAGAAGCCTTTCCACATGCCAGACTATGAAACCTAGGGTTGTCTTTGTACCTCACTGTAATTCAGGCGATAAGACACTTGCTAATACAAGCTATTAAAACAAACCAACAAACAAAACCAGTCTCTCATGGTCCATTTTAAACACCCCTTGCTGTGTTCTTAATTAACTGCTGACTTTTATACCAAAGATGCCAGTCAAAAAGTACAAAATTATTTCAGCCCATTTTCACTTAAGATTTTAAGGTACTAGATAGTTTCAGCTGAAAATTTATCACAAGAAATAATGTATAATCCATTAGCCAACATTTGGAATTAATTTTAAGTAATAGAGAACAATACATTGCAAACTCATTTCTCAATGAGTCCAGGTATCTTGTGGATTAGGAGTTTTTAGTGACCATCCTGTAAATAAGAGCAAAAATATAACATAGGTTCATTGAATAATTGGTAAGAAATTGTTGATATTCATAACAGTGACCCAAAAACATTATGAAGACAACAAAATTGGCTATGGGAAAAATAGGTAAGTTATAGTAGATTGATCATTAGGCATATCTTACTTCTACTTTTATTAAAAAAATGAGAGATCTCTGTTTAGTGCCTGTCTATGGTAATTCATCTGACCAAGTTGGGAGATAATATTTGTGATCCCTTAAATATTTGAGATTTTATAAAAAGAAAATAATTTCTACTAAGTCTGTGAACTTGCTGACAATCTCTTTTCCCTTCATGCTATCCCTCCCCTGGTCCCACCCCTCATCTTTCCCCTCACTCACAATGATGCAATTAGTACAGCTTGTACTAAGGCTTCAGCACTGTAACAAACAAGGGCAATTTTCTGGTCCTCATTAACTCCCACTAAAAAAGGCACTGCACAACAATAGTTCACCCAGAGTTGTCCGGGAAAAAATGAGCAATAAAAAAAAAAAAAGCCCCTAACATCCTATGCATAATGGACTCTATTTAAATGAGCAGATTGTTGCAGAGTTTTAATTAGCTATTCTGCAGCCAGAGCTCAGGTATTCAAATCCAAATTAATGGTAGGTTTTCCTGCAGACATTGCAGCCAAGGGGAGTCCCTGGTAGAACTAGAGGTGACACCAATGGTTTTCTATATCTGCATTTTATTTTTTCACACATCTACAGTTGAACTAAAAGTCATTTCCATCCCTCCTTATATTAACACCTTTTGACTCTACATTTCTCTTTGTGAATTTTCTCTTTCATGTCCTTTTTATACATTTTAAGGTATATCTAAACATCAAAAACCTCAGTTTTTTAAATGTACAATTTAATGAATCAGCAAATTGACAGGAAAACAGACCCAGTACTGCAATGATATTTCACATATCGCTTCCATAAAAAATTAACCTTATGGCTAATGTGAAGGCATTTCCAGCTCCAGCACAGAGGCCAACTTTATACTTACCTTTCTTTCTACAGAGACTCACCCTTTCTAGATTGTTACTGAATCATATAAAATGATCCATTCTTAAGCAAGTTTTGCTTGCTCATCCCTGTTGCAGCCTATAACAAGTGAGCCAACATATGATGATTTGAGTAAGAATGGCCCCCATAGGCTCATATATTTGAATGTTTAGTTACCAGAGAGTGAGCTATTTGAAATGATTAGAAGGTTGTGGAGGTGTGATCTTGTTATAGGAAGTATGCCATTGGGGCCTTGAGGTTTCAAAAGTTCATGTTAGAACCAGTCTTTCTCTCTGCCTACACATCAGGATGGAGCTCTCAGTTACTTCTCCAGCACCATGCCTATCTGTATGCTGCCATGTTCCCTGCCCTTATGATAATAAACTAAACCTCTGGAACTGTAAGCAAGCCTCCAGTTAAATACTTTATTTTTTTTTTTAATCACTGGTGCAGATAAAATGTTAAGTGCTCAAAAGATATCTAAATAGTTCACACTTAAATACTTTATTGTATAATGAGTTGCCTTGGTCTTGATTTGTCTTTACAACAATAGAGTCATGACTAAAATACATAGCAATGCTCATAAGGACATGTTTACACTTTGCACTTTCACATTTGCATTCAATGAACTTTGAGTTATGTCTTCTTTTCTATTATGACTAATTGCTGCCAGAGCTCCTTCCGCTCCGTCAGCCAATAGCTGCTGAGATACCAGCCCACTAGGGCATGGTCTCTCTCTCTTTGAAAAGCAGCAGCAGCCCTCCACTCACTCTCTTGTTCCAGCGACTAGACTCCTTTACTGGCTATTGTGTAGGACGGTGTTTGTAAGTTTTTTCCCCTCAAATAAATAACCCTTTGAATCCAAACTGGTGTGGCATTGCTACGCGCATTAACTAATGCTGCTATACTATGAACACTTGTGTAGAAGTTGCTGTGTGGACATGTTTACAATTCTCTTAGCTACAGATTTAAGAAGGAAAGTGCCAAGCCGTATGATAAGTCTGTATTTAACCTTTTAGGAAACTGCCAAACTGTTTCCTGAAAATCAATATGACCAGCAGAGATAGCAGTTCCCAGCAGGCCTGCCTCATCACTGACACTTGTGTGGACCATCTGTCTTTATTACAGTGATTCCTGTGGTTGTGAAGTCATGGTACTGTGGTCTTAATTTGCATTATCCTTGTGTTGATAATGTTGACTATTTCTAATTTGCGCTTGAATTTACTGTTCTTTAGGTTTTGTTCATTTTACTATTCTTTGAAAGCTTGATGTCCCATTTTCCCTTAAACCCAACCCACCTTCTCTCTCTCCCTCCCTTCCCCCCTCCCTCCTTACCTCTCTCTCCCTTTCACCCTCTTTTTCTCTGTATGTATGTGTATCCACATGTGGAGGCCAGAGTTCAATGTCACATGCCTTTCTCAATTGCTTTCTCCATGTTATTTCTTGAGACAGAGTCTCTATTTAAACCTGAAAGCCTCCATTTCAGCTAGACTCAGTGAACAGTGATTCCCCTGGGGATTCTCCCCTTTTGTTCTCCCTATTGCTGAGTTTACAGCCGTGTGTCAATATTCTTAGTTTTTAACAAGGTTTGGAAGGGATTGAGCTTAGGTTGTACGGACTGCAAAGCAAGAACTTAACTGATGTAGCTACCTCTCCAGCACTAAACTTATTTCTTGAACAACATTAATAATGTTCAATCCTGATTTATGTATTTAGCTTCCATATTTATATGCATCCTGTCAATCATTTATTCTAAATACATCTCTATGAAGCAGCAAATAGAGAGTCATTTGTAGGAAAGGCAGTCAAGCTGAATTTTATATTTATAAGTAAATAATAATAAAAAAGGCTTGATTTCACCTTCATTTGCATATACTATCAGTAATTAAAGTATCAATATATCACAGTAATTTGTATTTTAAGTCCTATGTTGGTGCGTGATTAGATTTGCTTGCGTCCCTATTTTCAAAGACAGTGTTAGATGTCTTTAGCAGTGGACACACTCTTCTCTTTTTGTCACATAATGGCTATCGTGGAAACCACATGCAGGAGAGCACTAGCCCATTCCCTCATTGTGCATGGCCTTTTCTTTCTTTAAAATGTTCTTCATAAAATATTCTGATCACACAGAGAAACATACATACATATACAAACAGAGTATAAAACTATAAAAACACCAAATTGGAAACCATATTATTAACCATATTATACAAGCAAAAGATCAGTAAGACAAAAGATGCCCAAACAAAGCCCCATGAGACAAAGGAACTCAACAAAAACATAGTTGAAAGAAACTGATTTTCCTCTGGAAGCAGATGTCACTACTGGGGCGAGATTCTTGATTAGGGCTGGGAACCTGTGTTCGCATCCCCTGCTGAGCAGTGCGCAGGTGTCATCCTAGAGAAGGTTCAAATGCTACTTAAACAAAAATTATCCACTCCATGTTTTGTAAGTTAGACTTTGGGGAATGAGAGAATAAAACAAGGAACAAAAGAGCAAAAGAGGTCACGCTGATATCCACCTGGAAAAAACTTGTCAGAATATGCCAAGTAGAAAATCTTGGAAAATGGAATGTTACTTTGCAATGCTGTGATTGGCTGGAGAGAGCATTTGATAATAAAATTATGAGTTGGGCTGAGTATCTTCACTGTCGTTTTCTTCTGAAAAGCCATGTGTTGTTTAAGCCGTAAGAGACTCATTTCCATTCCCTCCAGTTTTATTCTCCATTTTTGTCTTCTGAGGAAAACAACAATACAAAACTAACAAGGAACCGAGGAGGCTCTTTATTTACTCATTTCCCCTGCTGCAAGGTCGCTGTTTTCTTCTAGCTTCCAAGCTGAGGATAAAGGTGTATGATTTTCTACTTCAGTGATTCCAGAGAAATTCTATTTAGTAAAGGCTGGACCAGTTTAGCCCTGGGAGACTGTGATGCTTCTTTGGGTGTGAAATATTTAAACTGAACCAAAAGTGGTTTGCTAATTGGGAGAATCCTTTCTGGTATGACTCAGCTTAAGAGCAAAATCTTGACATATTAGTAGGAGAAAACTGCTTATGAAGAGTGAATGATTATAGGGATGTGTGGTGTGTGTGTGTCTATGTGGTGTATGGTGTGTATGCACCTCTGTGTGATCTTTGTGTTGTACGGTGTGTGTGCGCCTCTGTGTGTGTCTATGTGGTGAATGGTGTGTGCCCTTATGTGTGTGTGTGCGTGGTGTATGGTATGCACCTCTGTGTGTGCCTACGTGGTGTATGGTGTGTGTGTGTCTACGTGGTGTATGGTGTGTGAACATCTCTGTGTGTCTCTTCGTGGTGTATGGTGTGTGCCTCTGTGTGTGTCTATGTGGTGTATGGTGTACATGCCTCTGTGTATGTCTATGTTTTGTATAGTGTGTGTGTGTTTGTGTATGTGTGTGGTGTATATGAGGGGTGTTGGTGTGTGTGGTGGGTTTGTATGTCTGTGTGTGATGTGTGTGGTGTGTTTGGTGTGTGTGACAGGGAGTGTCTCTGTGTGTGTGATGTGTGTGTCTGCTGTGTGTCTCTACATGTGGTGTTTCTGTTGTGTTTGTCTCCTGGTGTGTGTGCAGTGGGAGATATGTGAATGTGTATGCATGTGTGGTATGTGGTAAGTTTGTTTTTCTCTGTGTGTGTGGTGTGTAGGGGTGTGTGAATACACGTGTGTGGTGTGTGGTAAGAGTGTGTGTCTCTCTGTGTGTGGTGTATCTGGTATGAGTTCATCCGTGTGTAGGAGGATGTCTGTGGTGTGTATGGTATGTGGTATGTTTGTGTGTCTGTGTGTGGTGTGTCTTTTGTGTGTGTCTGTTTGTATGTGATATCTGTGTGGTATGGTGTATGTAGGTAGTATATGTGGTGAGTGTGTGTGTGTGTGTGTGTGTGTATTAGTTTTAGGATGATGGGGAAAAAGGATAGAAGAGAACTTGCGGTGAAAACTGGGATTCCAGGGAACCAATAGCATTAATAACCATATGTTGTTTTAATTTTGTGAGAAATTTTAATTTAATTTTGTGAGAATAAAAGGGTACTTTTTCTATTATACAAGCAGAAAACAATTCAAAGAGATCAAGAAAAAAACTGTTAGGTCACTGATCCTTTGAAGCTAAACTGATACTTAGATATTAAGAAAGTAAACTGAAATCACTTTTTAGTATAATAAACAAAACCAAGAATTGGGAGAGTATTGATACAGGCCCAGAAGGCTAGAGCAAAATCTTTACAAACATATTAGTTCTACCACCAGAATAGAGCCAGAAGCTCACAAGCGTTTTCTACAGTTTCTGAGATTGCCTCCAGTCTGGTGTTTGGCAACCCATCTTCCCGCAAAGAAGAAACAAGGTGAGCTTTTTACAGAACAGTTATTTCACTCCTCAGCTCAAAACCCACTGAGGAGAAATGACACAGCACCTTAGAGTGACAGATGGTGTCATCAGATGCAGAAGACAGGCAGCTCTTTTAATTCTGCGTTTTAAAGAACAGCTAACTAAAACCTAGCCCAGCTACTCCAGACAGTAGAAACCCACTCTGGTCATCCCATGATGAAGACAAAGTGAGTACAGGAATATTTAGGGGAAGGAGAGCTTACAAAATTCTCAACATATAAACCACTTTTTTTCATCCCATCTCCACCTGCTCTCCTGGCTTGTAGAAGGAAAGTGAAATTAATTTGCCATCTAGGAAAATGCTTATTTTGAATTAAAAAAATGTGCTTTAGTATGTTTGGTAGGCTAATCTGCTTGCACTGGGTCTTTCTTGTTATGGTGGGGCCACATTCGCCACTGATGTTGATGACAACCATGGCTTCCATGTCCCCACCATCCCACCCATTCTTGAGAGCTACAAAAGCTCAGGGGAGGCTTACAAAGACAAACACCTTTCACTGAGATTATTATACCCTCATAGTTGAAAAAAATATGATTTAAGAGATCCTACTCTTGAGTTTGCCACTGGCTTTAAAAAGTATGTATCCATTCTTTGGGGTGTTTTAGAATGTGAAGTTGATTGCAAAATAAGTTAGCAATAACAAACTAGAAAATACTCCTAGTAGTCTATGTATATTCTCTATCTTGCTTAATCCATCCACTATGATATAGTTTATCACATCATTAAAAACTCTTCAGACAAGGACTGGAAAGATGCCTTAGAAGTTAGAGTATCTGCTAGTTTCTCATAGGGCCCAGATTCAGTTTCCAGCTCCCCACTGTGGCATTTCACAACTGCCTAAGTTTAAAGGATTCTAGTTCCCTCTTCTGCTTCAAGAGGTTTTTGCTCTTGTAGTATGTATAAACTCATGCAGGTGCACACATACACATAAACACATATAAATAAATATCTCTAAATTTCTCAGAAAAAAATAAATTGCCCTGTGGTTTCCCATCTCTCTTAGGATGAGATTAAAAAAAAAAAAATCCCCACATAAGTCTGAAGAGATGGCTGCTCACACAGAGGACCGGGGTTTGCTTCTCGGCACCCATATGGACTACAACTATCTGTGACTCAAGTTCTGGGGAATCTACCACCCTCTTCTGATATCTGCTAGCACCAAGCGTGAATGTGGTATGTATATATACATACAGGCAAATACTTATACATACACAGTAATTCATAATTCTAAAAATGTAATTTAAAAATATTTTCCACATACCTGATAACCCAATACATTTTACCTGGTGCTTGTATCTGAGAGATCACCTTCAACCCATCCAAAAACCTCTATGTGACTCCAGACACTGGCATCCTCTGAGAAAACCAGGCAGCTTCCAGCTTCACATACTTCCCTCTGCCTGGCATATTCTCAGGAAAGCATCGGAGTAAAGAAATTGTTGATGCCTGATCACCAAGAAGGTTGGAGCGAGTATTGTCTAACCACCTGGTGATCATTTTGCTATTTTATGGAGCCAGCCATCCTGAATTCCTCCAAATCCTTGGCATTGTCTAGGCCCATAGGAAACTCATCCTTATGAAAAAACCTCATGTACTTTGCATCCTACATCAATAGAATCTATCCTTACGTTTATTACAAATCCTTCTGCCTTAGGCCCTGAGCTCTGTTTATCAGCCAACGGAACTCATTCTTACGGCAAAGGACACATGTGTTTTGCTGCTGTGCTAGGGAGTTTCTATGCAATGCTTTGTTGTGATAATTGTCACACGGACACCCCTTTCCAAAATTTTATTGAGATTAAATGTGGAAGCAAAATAAACGCAGAGGTTAGACTCTAGAAATTTTGCCCAGGGTCCTGCAAGGTGGTGCTGCCTTTGCCTCAAGTTTCATTCTTCACCTGTTGTCTTCTACAGGACATGAGGTTATGGAATGGCAGGGCCCTGACATCTGCCCTCAGAGATTGGGACAGCACTGAATACCTTTTTAACTCTGTTATTGAAATTCTTATCTTTCCTTAAGTCATAAGGATAATCTACTGACCCTTTAAACAGCTCCAAGCTATTATTATCATCAATTGAGAGAGAAAGCAGGGCAGGTTGCAAATGTAAGTGACAGAACCAGGGCTAGTAAACCATGTTATTAGGTTTCTTTTTCTCCATAGCTAGCGTGAACCACAGTCTCCTGTTGCAATACGGAGCGGCGGGCTGTGTCCCGCCACCCGGCTAGCTTTACCCGAAATAATTACACGGAAACTGTATTCTTTTAAACATTGCCTGACCCATTAGTTTCAGTTTCTTATTGGCTAGCTTTTACATATTGATCTAACCCATTTCTATTAATCTGTGTAGCCCACGAGCTGGCTTACCAGGAATGATCTTAACCTGCATCTGTCTGGAGTGGGAGAATCATGGCGACTCCCTGACTCAGCTTCTTTCTCCCAGCATTCCGTTCTGTTTACTCCGCCTACCTAAGGGTTGGCCTATCAAATGGGTCTAGGCAGTTTCTTTATTAATAAGAAATCACTCCCACATCAGTCTCCTCTCCAGTGACAGCTGATTAGCAAATAGGCAGGAATCGCTCTCCTCCCTAGAGAGGTTTGTTCTCCCCTGTGTGCTTAGTGTGTGAACCAATGACACAAAGACAACTACTTCACTAATCCTTTTTCAATAAGGCTTAGCCTTCCTTTTCTTTGTATCGTTTGTGTGCTTTTATTTATGTGTAAGTGCTTGGGAGCATGAACGGTGTTTTTACTTAATTTTATCCTAAAATAAAACCTACATTCATGTAGTTCATCTGCCCCAGGGCCCAGAAAGCATTAATAATTTTTCATTTGATTGACTACACTAACCTATCCAGAGAAATGAGACCGGAAAGGCTTGGAATCTGGGTATATACTAAGATTTAAATTCATCTTATTTTGAATTTCTCTTTGTGGTGATCATTTTGTCACCATAAGGTAATGGCTACACATTCGTTGCTACTCCTTTCTGTAGTCTATTAAAGCCTCACCTTCTACTAAGGTGGTAACTTCGGCAACGTTACTATTTCTTTCTCTTTGAAATTCTCCACGGTGATTTTTCCAGATTCTAGGTCTAAAGGCAATAATACCTCCTCTTTGTTCTCTGTTCTAAAGGTACTTTCTTCACTCCTATATGTCTACATGTTATTAATTTACCTTTGTTATTTTGAGACATAGTCTAACCATGTAGTTCCAGCTGGCCCAGAACGCATTATATGTTCCAAATTGCCATCAAACTTACAGAGAGGCATGTGCCTCTGGGATGCTTGGATTAAAGACAAGATCCGCCATGCTTCTCACTATCATTTATTGAGGTTTACTCCTCCTATTTTTCAGCTCCAAACAAGCTTTCAGAAAGCAGGCTCTAACATGTCAAACTTTTGAAGATATATCTCAAAGAGATATTTCTAAAAATAATAGTTTACAAGGTAGAAAGGCACATTTTCAAATGGATCATGCCCGATAAATACATTTTGGGGATAAAAATCACGTTATCTCAATAATAACGAGACTCTTTTCTCTTTCTCAGTTTTCCATACCCCCCCCCCCCCCCCCGCCCTGTTTCTCTATCACACCACCACCATCTTGAGACTGGGTTTCTCTGTGGAGCTTTGGAGCCCAACCTGGAATTCGTTCTGTACACCAGGTTGGCCTCAAACTCGCAGATACCAGCCTGCCTCTGCCTCGTGAGGGCTGGGGTTAATGCCTGCACTACCACGACCAGGCTGCCATTCCCCTCTTATATGCCAGAAAAAGAAGATGGCATTGAACTACGACTAGCTGGTTCCACCAAGTGTTCTTGGTTCTGAATACATTCACAGCACATTGTGTCAAGGTCTAATTGTATTTTAAATGCATAAGGAATTGTTCTATGGCTAATTGTACTTTTGGCTGTAATAGACTATTTTATAGCTGCTTATAATTGCCAGTATTAAGGCTTCATTATGTTCAATATGGATAGAGTCTCCAGCATAGAAAATGTTCTCATTTGACAGACCCTTTTATTTGGATGTATACAATAATAAATTCCCTTCAAGTAAAAAGTGAAATATTTTTATACAATACGTTTAAACACATCACTTTGGGAAAAATATGTAGCAACTGATAAACACTCCTAGAGAAAGCATGATACATGCTCTTCAAAAGCCATCTTGTGGAATCGGTTACTAAATATTTTGCAATTTTAAAAAGATTGCAAACCTTCAAACTTGAAGACCAATTATAACCCAATAAATACAAAATATATTTTGAGGCACATATTACATAATAATTACATATTAATTGATGTTTTCTAAAGAAAGATCAATTGTTTATTCTTTAATTAATATGGATTCAGACTTTCCCCCTTGTCATCAGGAATCTTTAACACAGAATCTGCAGCAGGACTTTTCAAGGCCCTGATTAACATCTCACAGTGAATTAGAACTAATCATTTGCACTTCATTTAGATCTGATTTCAGCCTAAATTAAGTTTCTATTTTAATATGATTAGAGGTTTTGAAGACAATGGAATCTATGAAGTATACTTTTACCTTATACCAAAGTGTGTGGTTATTCTAATTGTCTTTGAGGCCCAGGCATTTCCTTTGCTTCATTCAGGACTTCATCCCAGAACCGAGAACAATGCCTGGTAACCAGGTCACTCAGCTAGTGTACCAAAAGATGCACTTCCTGTCCACTCTTCTGTGCCTTCCCGGGAGGAGGACTGTCATAAGAGATTCTAACTCTGGTAATAAAATGCCTTTTACAGCACACATGTTTGGGCACAAGTATATCTATTTCTGTAAGAGAATAGAAATGCCCAGATATTAAGGTGTTTATTCAATATCTAATGCATTCATTTATAAGGACGAAAGTTTGTCTGTCTACAGATTCTGGTCTTTTAACATCCAGTAATTCTTCATCATCATACTGTGAAGGAATATTGAGAACAACTGAAATAAAATGGCTTAAAACACAGGCATACAGACATGTTGTGCAACCCCACACACACACACGAGAAACAAACACAGGCATACAGACACGTTGTACAACCCCCCCACACACACACGAGAAACAAGCACAGGCATACAGATATGTTGTGTGACCCAGACACACACACGAGAAAAAAAAGGCAAACAGACATGTTGTGCAACTCATACACACACGAGAAACAAACACAGGCATATAGACACATTGCGCAAACCCCCCCACACACGAGAAACAAGCACAGGCATACAGACACATTGTGCAAACCCCCACACACACGAGAAACAAGCACAGGCATACAGACACATTGTGCAAACCCCCACACACACGAGAAACAAGCACAGGCATACAAACATGTTGTGCAACCCAGAAACACACACACACACACACGAGAAACAAACACAGGCATGCAGACACATTGTGCAACCTTCCCACACATACACGAGAAACAAGCACAGGCATACAGACATGTTGTGCAATCCAGAAACCAACACAGGCATGCACACATGTTGTGCAACCCCCCGCACGCACACGAGAAACAAAGAAAAAGCATTTCCAGCAAACCCATACTAATCTGGGATCTAAGGAGGGTGGTTGTTTCGTTGGGAAAGAGAACAGATTCTGTGTAAGGGACATGTATATGATGTGGCTGGAACAGGCAAGAGGCTTGGTTATAGGAGGAAGACCTCTTAGTGCTAGTCGGAACACTTTAGGTTGCTCTTAAGGCAGCAGCAAGCTACATTAATCTAGATGTTTGCATTTGCTATAAATTTCATGTTATGTCTAAGGTTCCAATAACAAATACCATATATTCAGTATTAGAAGTCATTCAGTTAACTTTTATATGAACAAATCCAAACCCTTGATGAAAAGGAGGTTCAGCAAATGTTTCTGAGAGTACTAAGGCTGGTACTCACAATATTGCCCAGACTGGCCTCAAACTTCCAGAATTACCCAGCAGAATATAAGATAGTTTTAACTGCCATGTCAGGATAACTGTAGTATTTTAGCCTGCATATAAATACTCAGTAAATACTACATGTTACATGGATGCTCAAAGACAAACAAACAAATAAAAAACAAAAACAAAACAAAACCTCAGTACATGAATATTTTTCTTTTTCCAAAACAATACATAAATAAGGCATTGTACTATCACATTGTCCAAATATCACATTGTCCAATAGCTCCCATTTTTCCTTCCTTGTGCCTTCAAGGTCCCTTGTCGTTATCCTTTGGCTATTTAGACACATAGCTACTGAGGCTGGTTTGGTTTCTATTTCCTTCATTAAGAAAATTCTATGGTTTATTTAAATGAGTGACAGTGCATGTATGCCGTTATAAAATGCTGAGATTTATAGAGCAGGATGTTTCCCTTCATTGGAAAATAAAATTTTTACATGATATTTGAAACTCAAAGGGCACACACTTTCTCTTAAGTAGCCATATAATGTGTATTCAAGGTATTCTCATATTAATTAGTAGCAGAACACATGACACACAAACACTGACTGCTGTGGTCCCATCTCCCTGGGTAGGGCTGTGGTTACATCCTTAAAGAGCCTCCTGGAGACTTTTTCACCTTGTAGAGATTGGAATGGGAATTGTTCAGTGTGTTCGTTCATTCCTGCAAGTCTCCCTAACTCTTATTTGTATTATTCCATAAAGCATTCACTCCCTACAGACTCACTAGCAGTTGAGATAGCAATGTATATAATGTATATTTTTCAAGAGTTTGGGGGTATCAGTAGAAAGACTATTTCAACTCTTTCCAACAGACACCTGAAATGCTACAGATTAAATAAAGTCCTCACCATCTCTTGCATAACATAAAAAAGAATACCATCTGCAATAAAAATCTGTTAATTCTATGTTGCTGCCAGTATTTTGAACATCTACACCTGTCCTGCTATATTCAGGGTAAGATCTTTGCATATCTTTTAGTGTTCTCCTACACGGTGTGTTTTGAGGTATGAGTGATTAAAATATCAAGGCAGTGAAGCATTGTACAAAGACAATTCCCTCCTCCCCCACAAAAAAGTGTCTATAATTTCTTTGGATAATATCTTAGAAAGTTGGAGAGTACTGAATAGTGAATAACAAGTATCTGATTTCTGAAAAAAGGTGGCTCTCCTGAAGCATCTAAACCCACGGACGCTTGGATCTTCTATGGCTCCATTTCCCCTTATATTTAGACCAATATGTGGGAAGTATTCCAATCAAACACACTAAGATTTATGAACCCTGCTGAGAAAAGATGGTCAGGGAATACTATTCAGCACAGAGGAGGAAAGGCCAGAGACTCCACTTGCTTCATAGGGTCAGGGAAGCTATTACTCTGTCTGTGCTTCATTGCTCTGAACAGCCAAATCGTATTTTTGGGTTTTGTTTTTAGTTTGGACTCATATATTTGCCTTTTTGGTTCCTTTTTCCTATTAAAAATTCAAAATGATTATAACAATAAAAAGACCTTGAGCCCCTCCTTAAAAAAAAAAAAAAAGACAAACCCTTTAGTAGAAAATAGATGCTGCTTATCCCTTGCCTTAAGAGTGAATATTAAGAAATCAAATCTTAAGTGATTCTGTTTGATAACATATGTGTGGAGGGATATGTGGAAAAATAGAAGAGATTTTACTTTGTACGGATGATTTGAAAATATTTGTTCTAAATTTGGGAAGGGAGTGGAACCAGAGGATTCTTGACTTCTTGGCACTTGACTTCACTGCCTAGACACAGGGAAGTCATTCATCTTGACTCAACTAGCAACTGAGTCATGAGTTTAAAATGCAAATCACATACTTTTAAATTAACCCGGAAGCTGAGATAAAGCTTTAGGGTGACAGAGTAGGAAATGGAGTTAATATTCCCAAAAGAGACTGAATCTGAAAAGTATATTCCAGTCCTTATATTGATTGTATTAAAACATAGTCTAATGCAATCACCTTTTGTGCCTAACAATAATCATAAAAAAAGGCAAAGAGATGCTTGCCCTTTAGTAAGCAGACACATTTACATACATATGCATTATGAAGACAAAAATCATGTTAACTTTATAGCATCAGAATGTGATTAACTGAAAGGATAGTTAACTTTACTTTCTTTACAGACTTGGTTGCTTTGATAGATTCTACGGTACTTCTGCTTTCGTAGGCTTGCTACTTATGAATAGATGAATATAAAATTAAACAGTTTTCATGACCTACAAAAGGTCACTGTTCAATTATTATGCTAATTTCATGCAGGTGACTTAGTACATTTACTACTTTCCTACTAGCTAATAAAACAGACTCTAAGATGTTTTGTATACTAAAAGAGGAAACCCTTCCATAACTGAAGATACTTATCCACACGGCTGTGGAAGCCAATGAGTACTGGCTCTCCTGTTGTATTTTGGTTATACTTTCTTTCTGTTTCAATTTGTTTGACTTATTTTTTTTACATATTTTATGTATATAAATTTTCTTTTTCAATGAATGCCTGAAAGAAGGCAGCAGATCCCATTACAGGTGGTTACATGTGTTGCATGTGGTTGCTGAGAAATGAACTCAGGATCCCTGCAAGAGCAGCCAGTGCTCTTAACCACTGAGTCATCATTCCAGCCCTTTGTTTGACATATTTAAAATTTATTTATTTATTTATTTATTTACTTACTTACTTACTTTTGTGAATGGCTCCGTGTAGCTGCCTCGAACACAATTTTTAGTCCAGGCTGAATAAAGGGGCTGGAAGCCATTTTGTTCCATTGTGGGAATCAAGACAGAAAATTATCTAAATGGATTAACTGAAATATGTTTGTTGTGATGCTGCTGTATGCAACCCCAGCTCCTGGATATGTCCTCTGTATCTCAGTTCAAATACTGAGTTCCTTGAAAATTTGTGCTTTCTATTTTGAACATCTTCTTTATTTAAAACAGTACATTCCTCCTCTCCTCTTAAGCTACCTCCTCATCCTTTTCTACTGTTAGAGATCTAAGCTAGGGGTTTGTGTTCACTAGACAAGCATCTATATTTCTTAGTTTTATCATTTATTATGTCTGGGGTTGCCACTGGCCTCATATTTCCGGCTGTTAGTGTGTCCATGTATGTCCTAGTTATTACAGGTTCTTTAACCATTTCCCAGATTTGGGAAATGAATTAAAAACTGATTCTATTGCATGCACCCACTGTAGCATCATCATTTCTTGCATAGTTCTCACTGTTTTGTCAGAAGTCGATGTAATTGACATAATTAATAGTCTATCAAAATGTCATGAACCAAACACTTACTTCATGATGGCGTCTACTAAATTTCACTTGGGTAATAAGAAACCTTTTAGAAATGGTGGGACTGAGAACCACTTTGAATAGCGTTTCACTGTTGTGAGTTCATGTTGTCTGCTACTTTAATGCTCCATTCTTTTTCAATTTAGGAATGCTTATTGTTATTCAGCACCAATTTTTTCATTATTATTATTTTGAGACAAGGTTTCTCTGTGTATTTTTGGTTGTCTTTGTAGACCAGGTTGGCCTCGAACTCACAGAGATCTTCCTGTCTCTGCCTCTCAAGTGCTGAGACTAAAGGTGTGTACTACCTCGCCTGGCTTGTCAATTTTATTTTAATGTTTCATCACTGTGTATGTTTGGAAGAAATGAGACCAAAACAAAAAAGCCATCTTAGAGACTCAAAAGATGACTTAGCTGAAAAGGAGATTGAGGAACTGAGTACAATGCCCTGTGAGTCTCATGGCAAAAGGAGAAAACCAAGTCCAGAAAGTTGTCCTCTGACTTTGCCAAACATGAGTACACACATGTTCATGTGCACAACACATAAATATGTTAAATTAAATTCATAGGTGTTTTTAATATTTTTCAACCGAATCCTTGTGGGGTAAAATTTCTGTTTTTCTTTTTAATATTCTCAGGTACTTCTTCATTAACTAGTAAGGCATTCAACTTTGAGTGAATACCTGAAAATATTTTTAAAAATAGTTAAAATGTAGGTAATCTTTAGTTTGTTTATAATCTACCAATGAAGTCAGTACTAGACTATCCCATAGGTCTAGTATTGGTATACAGAAGCTAGGACCAGATGAACAATTTTCCTTCTTTGATTGCTACAGTTGAATGTGAGCATTAGACTATTATAAATTATCTCATACCATATGCAATTACTATGTAACCAATGAAAATATCTAACTGAATAAAAGAAAATCACATGCTGCAGGAATGAGGAAATAGGCTGTCTGTGGGACCTGAGAACACTTAATGCTCTGTAGTCACCTTGAGTGCTTAATTGCAGCTGTAATGTGGATTGTTCTAGAAAGTGGACAGCTTCCTGCGATATTATCACTTCTGACGATGGAGACGTTGAGGAGATCCAGCGGAAGCAGCCTTTTCATTACTCCAGAGCATCATTCAAATGCCATCAGCTTCTTTGGGCTTCATGATATGCAGACGATTGGAAAGCAGAGGATGCCTCAGGACCATGGGGATTTAACTCTTCCTTGTTACCGTAACAGCTTTGTGAACTGGAATTAAATCGGTATGGAATAGCCATTTTGTGTATTTCATAACCAAGGATTTGCATTGAGAATAAATGAAATGGAAAAGTAAAAATAAAAAAGGCTAGACCACAACCCAGTGGAACCCTTGGATAGGAGTGGTATAAACGAAAATATTTGATTGCAGACATATTGCCAAGGGTTGGGCTGATTGAGAAACGTGAGAACTCACTGTGATGGACTTTAAGGGGCCTATGGGAACTAGAGAGAGCAACTATAAGTAGAAAATATGGAAGGCTTGGTGTGGTGGTAGTCAGGGAGCTGAGTCCTGCACTTGGTCTAGAACTAAGTCTCACCCAAAGAGATTCAAGAAATATCAGGAATTGTAAGTAGTGAAATCTACAAGACAAGACATGGTCTTACTCTATCTGTGCCCCAGTGACAGATGACAAGACATGGTCTTACTCTGTCTGTGCCCCAGTGACAGATGACAAGACATGGTCTTACTCTGTCTGTGCCCCAGTGACAGGTGACAAGACATGGTCTACTGTGTGCCCTGGTGACAGATGCGGGATCTGGAACTTCAGAGAGCTCAGATGTGCACCAAATATGAACGCAAAAATCAGTTGAAAGCTGTGGCAAGGTTAGCGAAGTTGAGCTTTGCTTTGCTGCAGACCAAGAGCAAATGTTTAAAAGTACTATTTCTACTAAAAAGTTTCATCATAAATTAGTGGCTAGAACAAAAATAATAAAGCCAACTTGCCCGACATCTCAAACTTTGTAATAGAGTCTCGCCATCTTTTCTCATCCTCACTGAGATACAGAGATCTCAGTGAGACATATTTAATCTCACAATGAGAACATAGGAAATCCCAGCCACACCCAGTGATATGGTAACTATCTGAGGTGACAGTTATGTGCCATATGATAAATTTCCCCTTACAGTAATGTGTAAACGTTTCACATCCTACAGGAGAATCAAAGAACACTAATGGAATGATCCTACTTGACAGATAGACTCAGGCACAAATGACGATTTTAGAAAAAAGAACCTTGTCTTACCTGAAGCAGTTTACAAAGCAAATAAGCATGCCAAAATCCCAACATCAAATCAAACTAAAGAAAAATAGACAGAATCACAAAGAGTGGAGAGTAAGAGACTTTAGAGCACTCAGTCCTATCTGAAATGTGTTTATCAAATTCATCATCTCAAGGCTCAGGAATCTGTGTGGGAGAAGACTCAGAAAGATTATGAGTCAGAGGTAGTGGATGACTCAACGAAACAGCATTTTTTCAGATACAACAGGACTGACTGATACATATACAAACTCAGAGAGACGCTGAAAGCATATGCAAGACCTGAACAAGTTCAAACCAGCCAGAATGCCACCACTGAGAAGAGGAAATGGATACAAAGTCCCATCACTAACTATTTATTTGCAAATGACATCTGCCAGGAAAGAGGAAATCAGCTTTAGTCAATGTAGTGTCCTATCACTAGGTGGATCAACAACATTCCAGGGCAGGCCCCATGTCCGGGAGTACTCCATAATTTTTGTGTATTTTTGTTTTGGTATTTTGTGTTTTCTTGATATTTTTAAGCTGTCAGTTTTTCTATTGTTTGTTTTAGAGAAAGAGAGAGAGAGAAAGAAAAAACCCCACAAAGTTGGGAGAAGTTGGGGAGGAGAAAGAATATGATTTAAAAACACGACATAAAAAAATGTTTAAGTAAAAATTAAAAAAAAACAATCTGCTTGGTCTAGTCAACAAAACAAAAAAGAAAAAAAAACCAACCAGAATCAATCTAACTACAATCAAGAAAAATAATCTTTCCAGAGTTTGTTGTTAGCATAATTTTCAAGGCTACTTCGGAAAACAATACGAACTAAAATTCCCCATGATTTAATTCTGGCCCAGGGTCTGATGGTTGTCTCAAGCTGGGAAACTGCAGGCATGTTCCCTAGGTTTTCATGGAATTAGGCAAGAAGCTGTTCACCTTTTGTATTGCCAATAATCATTATTCATCACTCAAAACAAAATACAGTGAAAACATGCCTGGATTTTTTCATGGGTTTAAGACCATAGTCAGCATAATTATCTTAATGAGGCAGTAGTTTGGACTTTAATTTTTGAGATAGCATAACCTTGTAAATAAGATTTTTTTCTTAGATTTTTAGAGGGTTACCACACATATTTATTTTTCTGCTTGTGGTTTGTATTGTTCTTATCCAAAGAAAGTAATACTTTGTGTGCTGTAGGAATTCCTACCTCCAGTAGCCTTTAAGTTACTGGCCCATTTGAGTGTGACCTCTTATCCTATTTATGCCAATTAAAGTGCACATCCAGCTGAGGGATTCGGTTGCTGTTCCCCGAGTTCCAGCAAAGGACTGTGACCTGTGAGTCTACCCCTAAATAAATAACCCTCTATTATACTCAATTTTGAGCTAGTTTGGGATTTCTTTTAAGCGTCCTTCTTCACTTTGTATAGCTATATAGGCCCAACTAGAGAATAAATGTGGACTCTACCTGCTTTACACCAATATCCATTATGGGGCTGCCACCTTGAAATCAGTTGCCATGACTACTTATTCCCTTCAGGTGGAGGTAGAGAAGATAAATCTTAGAAAAGTCCTCATCAAACTTTCAAGTTGGGTTTATCTGTAGTTTCTCCAAGGATGCTCAAGACGTTCTATGACTTGTTAGTCTCTTTTCAATATGTCTGGAGTAAATGGCTGCTGTTGAATCTTATAAAGGGTGAGATTAAGCCTGGCCATGGTGTATGCTATCTTCTTTAAGGAAAAATAATTTTTCACTTAGTATTTACTAAAATCTTTGTAGGTATAAGACTATGGAAATCTCTTTTTTTAAGTTTTAATAAATTTAATATCCACTTCAAAATTTTGTTCTGTTGATAGCCTTTTCCATTGTACTTTGGAAACCTGATACCTAGAAGTTATAGATGTATTTTATTCCATTCGTGTGTGTGTGTGTGTGTGTGTGTGTGTGTGTGACAATGCAAAAGCATGTTGGGGAATTTCTCTTGAGCACACGATTTCTCAAGTTACTATAGAAACAGAGTTATGACAGAGAAGATTGATAATCCTTTATATTCTGCACATTGTAAAAGAAATTTAATAGATTCTTTCAGTTTTTAATGTATTTGGCTATTTGCATGGGAAACTATACATCATTTCTCCTGTCTTGATAACTAAAATTCTGATTTTTCAACTGCTAGATACAGTGAAAAAGCATAATGGTGACTTCTATTTGTCTTGACTTATTTTATATTTAAAACTTATTGTTTTCAAATCACTCCATTCTCCAGATGATAAATATTCATTACAACAAATTTATTAAATATTCACTATGCTTCAAGTCACACAAATCAATTCCTACTTATTGCATGCACATCTTGTAACTAAATATATGCTATCAATGCCAAGAACCTGAAGTGCCATTTGTTGTCTGAAAAGCATGACGGCTGGAGGGAAAGCTTTTGTATTTCAATGTGATGTTACATTTTAAATACAAAAGCAAAAATTAACAGTCGGGTGGAATTTTCCTACTCATCAGTTTATTTTAATGATCAATATATTTTGCTAATTTCGTTAAATTGACAAGGGTTTTTTTTTTTAAATTCCAGCAAATATATGATAATTACATGTTAAGC
Organism: Microtus oregoni; assembly: GCF_018167655.1. Lineage (NCBI taxonomy): Eukaryota > Metazoa > Chordata > Mammalia > Rodentia > Cricetidae > Microtus > Microtus oregoni. Next base: position 17,916,151 of record NW_024543093.1, on the reverse strand, counting down.
ATAGCTTTGAGAGATAGTGGGAATTCCCTACCAATTTTTATGATAGGAAAAGATAACCCAAATAACAGCAGAAGGTGGTTAAGATTTAATAGTTTCTTTGGTGAGCTGAACCAGGACAACAGCAGCAGATATTCTATAGTGAAGAGGGGAGGAACATGAGACCTCAACCTTACACAAAGAATTCCAGGCAAATAAGGAATGCTGAGAACAAAAGAAATAGGCCTAAGAAAGAGCATGCCAATTGGTTATCCAATAAAAACTGTCATCCCAGAGAACATATATACAAGTAACATTATATAGACTGAGCAGATTATATTTAGGAATGTATACATATATGTATATTCATATATGAGGAAAGGCAGAGACATATCACCTGGCATGTGACTATATATGTTTATATTCCTAAATATAATACAATAATAAATATATTATAATAGATAATTATACAATGTTAAATATATAATAATTTAATATATGTTAAATATTATATAAGTTATTTTAGGAATATATGTGTACCCGTATATATCTCTCTACATATATATCTATATATATGCATCCAATGAGAAAAGAGGCCATAAATTTGAAAGAAGGTAAGAAGGGGGCATATGGGAGGGTTTAGAGGTAGGAAATAAAAAAGGAAAAATGATATAATTATATTATTATCTCAAAAAATAAAGGGGAAATTTAAAAGACAATCAAAAATTTATGATGGTCAAGTTCAGTATAATCAATCAGCTAACAACTGTATCTATAATTACTTTGTTTTGTTTTGATTTTGAGACAGAGTGTCACTGGAGCTCAGACTGGCTTCAAACTCACAGTGATCCTCCTGCATTGGTCTCTTCGATGAGTCACCACAGCTGGCATAAGTATAATTCAATGATAAAGAAAACCATGCATCAATGTCATTCCAGGAAAGAGAGAAAAGAATAATGGAGAAGAGAGGCGAATTAGAACAAAATATAATTGCTGTGGGATAATATTCTTACTCACTCTAAAGATCTGTCACTCATATTAGTTGAAATCAGATTTTCTAATCTAAATGGCATCTGATTATATAATTTATAGGTAAATATAGATATAACCTCGCAGAATTGTTGGAAAAACTGAATAGTAGTAATTTAACACAGTGTTGCCACAGCATTTGTGATAAATGTATTACTATAAAAAATATAATTTGTTGTAGAATATTTTAACATGCAAAGATGTGTTATATTTGTTTATGCTACAGAATATTACTTTAACTTTGTAAAAGTGTGTTACATTTGTTTGTACTGCATTTGCTTAATCATGTAAAAATGTGTTGCATTTGTTTCACCTTGTCTGCCTAAGGCACCTGATTGAGCAATTAAAAAGCTGGCAGAAGGAGGGAGAACATGAGCAAAGAAGTCGGGACCACGAGGGGTGCACCCACCCACTGAGACAGTGGAGCTGATCTATTGGGAGCTCACCAAGGCCAGCTGGACTGTGACTGAAAAAGCATGGGATAAAACTGGACTCTCTGAGCATGGCGAACAATGAGGGCTGATGAGAAGCCAAGGACAATGGCACGGGGTTTTGAACCTACGTAATGTGCTGGCTTTGTGGGAGCCTAGCCAGTTTGGATGTTCACCTTCCTAGAAATGGACAGAGAGGGGAGGACCTAGGACTTACCACAGGGCAGGGAACCCTGACTGCTCTTTGGACTGGAGAGGGAGGGGGAGAGGAGTGGGGGAAGGGGGAGAAGGGTGGGAGGAGGGGGAGAAGGGTGGGAGGAGGGGGAGGGAAATGGGAGGCTGGGAGGAGGTGGAAACTTGTTTTTTTTTTTTTTCTCCTTTTCTCAATAAAAAATGAAAAAAAAAAATACTGACTGACCAGTAACCAGGCAGGAAATATAGGCAGGACAGCCAGACGATAAATGGAATTCTTGGAAGAGGAAAGGCAGAGACACATTATCAGTCAGTTGCAGAGGAAGCAAGATAATGCTTTACTGAGAAAAGGTACCAAGCCATGTGGCTAAACATAGCTAAGAATCATGGGTTAATTATGTTTTAAGAGCTCATTAATTAGCCTGAGCTAATAATCCAAGCTTAAAAGGATCTGTGTATTTCTTTAGGGGATTAAATGGCTGCAGGGCAGGGTGGGACAAAAACATCTAACTACATATAAAAACACACAGGAATGAAAATGGCACAGTGAAGTCCAGTAATCCACAAGGTAATCTTTAAAACTAAAATTTTAAAAAATCATCACTCCAATGAAATTATTTCACTACAATTGCCTGTGGATTGTTTTGGTTTATTTAAAGTGTGTTTAATTACTAAAATTAACTTAAAATCAGTATTTAATTCAAATGTGTTTGGCATATGTGTGTGTGTGTGTGTGTGTGTGTGTGTGTAATACACACACACACATAAATCTTACTTAGTCATACAATTGGAGTGGTCGAGATGATTCATTTACTTATTTACTTTATGATCTTATTTTTGCAACAAATTGAAGTGGTATCCCAAGAGGAGATGGACTATTTTGAGTTCTTTGAAGGTGTCAGCATAAGAAGGGGAATGAATATGTGACAGCAGGCTCCATTCTGATGCTTGGCTTTCCACCCAGTTTTGAACTTTTTAAATGAGAGCCTGAGCAGTTTTCTTAATAGGGTTTCAAAATGTCAGATACTAGATAAAGACAAAGTGGTATTCAATTGAAATTCTCCAGCTCTGCTATGGATAAAATCTCCTCTCTTTTTCATGATTGAAAAACTGTTTATTTTTATTATATTTAAATTAATTAAATCAATTTTATGCAGTTACATTCAGTAAAACTATTTCACAAGATTCCCTGAATGGAACATTTCCTGTGGAACATCAACTTTTTAAGTAAATGTGAGCCTATGAACATCCTGATGCATGGATAATTCAACCCTTTTTCTATTTGCTAAACAGCACATTAGATCCAATCTAATGTAAAGCATCTACCACTTGGTTCTGGCTTGCTAAGCTGGAAAATGGACTATTTACTCAACTTGATAGTTCTTTTACCACAGGATATCAGCATATGTTATGGAGCTGGGAACAAAACGGAAGAATCTGAATTTTGAAGAAGTTAATAAAATGAAGAGAGTGACTTTAATTAAAATCCAGGGTATTTTAGGAAGCAGCCTTTCTCAGACTTGCTTGTTAAGAATAGATGTGTATGAAGAGCAGAGGGAGGGGGGATGGAGTGGGGGGGAGGGGGAAATGGGAAATGGGGAGGAGGCAGAAAGTTTTTTTCAACAACTAAAAAATATAAACAAAACAAAAAAAATAAAAAAAATAAAAATAAATAAAAATCAATAGCTACCATTAAAAAAAAGAATAGATATGTATGCATATATACTTCTGTTCTGGCCCAGAAAATTACCCAAACAAATTTTAAACAGTAATTTATTAATAAGAGATTATGAAGATATTGAAGCATTTAAAAAGAAGTATTTAAACCTAATTTGTTTTTCCACTAATACTAGCAAAATTAATGTTCTTACTTTCACAGTAATGTATACATTTGGTTGAAAATATACATTGCCATCAAAGTAATGCTTGTAAGTATAATTTAAATGCACAGTTTCTCTGTTCAGATTGAGATGAACATAAAAGCAGAATGAGGTATGTTAGAAAAGAAAGACAGGGATTGCCATCTAGGAGAGAAAACCACCTAAAAAGTGACACACAGGAAAATCACCAATTTGAACAACATCTACTAAGAACCTCAGGAACTGAAGGTGGAAGGATGGTTTCTCTAGGGGTACACTAGTCAATATTGTCTGAATCAACCTGAGACAAGTTCTCATTAAGAAGGGCCATGTGATTTGGCTGACAAGAGCACTGGCTAGAAGAGAAGGGGGAAAGGGACAGCTTAGTAGTAGTCTCAGACTGGTCAAAATCAAACCCGAACTCTGCCTTGCTCTGATGTCTGGTCTCTGCTCTTTGGTCACAGGGGTGATGTGGGATTTCACTCTGTATGCTGTGATTACCACTAATAAATAAAAGAACTGCTTTGGGTCTATAGTAGAGCAATAGGGGAACAGAGCTAGGTAGTGAAAACTAAGCTGAATGCTGGGAGAAAGGAAGTGGAGTTAAGGAGAAGCCGTGGAGCCACCATAGGAAACAGATGTGCTAAAACCTTGCTGGTAGGCCATGACCTTGTGGTGATGCACAGATTAATGGAGGTTGATTAAATTAATATGTAAGAGTTAGTCAATAAGAAGCTAGAGCTAATGGGCCAAGCAGTGATTTAAATAATACAGTTTCTGTGTGATTATTTCGGTTCTGAGTGGCAGAGACAAACAAGCAGCCCCCTCCTTTCAATACAGGGGAAGTAAAACAATTCCTAAAAAGGATACCATTTGATCCCACTAGAGTTTTAATCATTACAAGAAAATGAAAAGGGGCCTCATAGGAACCAACTGGTTAACTGAGAGGTGACTTTGAGGAGTGGTAGATGTAAGATGAGAGGCAACTGAGAGAGTTGGTGAGCAAAAACAGCAGAATATTGTGTTTCTTTCTCCATGGAGAAAATAAGGTTAATAGAAGATGGCTCTCAAGGCTATAGTTTGGTGAGTAAGGACCAATTTTACACAGAAAATGAACAAGAGAACTTTTCATTATATTTTTAATTAATTGAGGGGAGGGTCATGAGCCATGGAGCATATATGGAGGCCAGAGGATAGCTTGTAGGTGTTAGTTCTCTCCTTCTACTATGTGGGTCTTTTGGACTGAATCAGATCATCACGCTCGGGCAGGTGAATAAGGCACCTTTCCTAGCTGAGTCATCTCACCAGCCCCAAAGAAGGATGTTTTGAAGGAAAAATAATGAAATGAATTTTAGATGTTCTTAACTTGAAGTGGTGAAAAACTTTCTGTGAAATGAAATGAAATAAAATAAGGACCATTCTACATGCCACAAAATATTATTTAGGTAATCAATAGATTTTTCTTAATTGATTGGCAGTATTAACTGGTTTTAATGCACTGCTGAAATATTTTTGGCTACTAGTCACTAATAGAAACACAGCCAGATTTTACCAATGATCTGATTTGTTGTGCTAGGTGACTCCTGCTTAGAAACAGTTAAATTTATGCTGTGTGAGGAAATCCAGCAGATTTGGCTCCTGGGTGTAAATAAGAATGAACAGAGGGTAGAAGCATTTGTATGGGGCTCATGCAATGACGACAAAATAACCTGTCTGTTTGTGATATGCATGCAGTATAAATAAATGATACTTATATTTCACCTTAAAACACTTGTTTGCCTGTTAAAGAACAGGGCACATGGCTTGGGTATAGCAGATGGCTAGCATGTATTAGGCCCTGCATTTAACCCACAGCATGAGAAAAAGTTAAGCCACTAATTAAATCACAAATCATTTTGTCATTTCTCTTATTCCAACTTCAAGTTCACACAACACAAAGAGTAAAGTGAGCTTGTGAACACAGAGATACTGTTCTTTTAAAAATTTACATTTTAGTAGGTCTCATTACATAAAAATGCAAACACGGTTATCAGCTGAGAATATTGGTTAGCTAATAAACAAATAAGCAAATATATGCTATTGAACTGCGCCATGACTAGTTCTGTCAAGAAGAAAGAAGAGGAGGAGGGAGGTGGAGGAAGAAAAGATGAAGCAGGAAAAGATTAAGCTTAATTAATAACCTGTCGAGAAGAAGGAACAAGAGGAGGAGGAGGGAGGAAGAGGTAGAGAAGAAAGAAGAGGAAGAAGAAGGGAAGATGAAGCAGGAAGAGATTAAGTTTAATTAATATCAAACAGGAAGAGGAACCATGCATTAACAGAAAACAATGGGAAGCAGGGCTTTGAGTAGAAGGTAATATGGCTTTCTAGCCTGGAGAGCAAGTCCCAGTGCATAAGCTACTCATTTCTGCTCCTTGAGCAGCTCTACCATATCCAGCAAGTAAGTTATCCTCCTCAACTTCCTCATTTACATAATATAATGCTATTTATACTGACTTCGTTAGTTCTATAAGGATTAAAGATAATAATAATAACCAAATGCTGAAGGCAATTCTTTGCCCAGAGTAACCATTCAGTGAGTATTTTTCCTGATATACATAATTATTGTTGTTATACAAGTTAAGAGCCAAATGGTAAACACAGGTATGAAATAAGGCTTTCAAATAATGGAAAGAATAGTCCTGTGTTAAGCCTTATAATAAACCATGTAGACCCTGTGAAGAGTAGAGGAGATAGGCTCTACTATAAATCTCATCTATCCGTTCATTTAATATTAATTTATTTAAATGTTATATGCAAAACATCATATTATTTGATATAAAGTATTAAGGACTGTGAGGTGCTAAGCTTGAGTAACACAAAGATTTACTTTGGATAACAGTGAGATTCAAATGATGAGGTCATTCATGGAGAACAGGGCAGAGAACCCATCCCACTTCTCTTTCCAGTAGTCTTTGTTACTAAGTAGACATGGAACACAGGATGATCACTTTGGGAAGAGAATGTTCTTTCTTATAGCCCAGTGGCTTTACAAAGAGTATGTTTTAGGCAGGGAAAATCACTTGAAGGCTAGGTATGGACTCTGATTTTCATTGTTCTCCTAGGTTTCAGGAGGTACATTCAATTTCTATTCAATTCTGTAATTTAACTTGGTCACATCTTCAGCAAGTTACTAAAGACTCACTAGTTCTGTAGCATAAAGATGCATGAAGATGTAATGTGTAGGCTGAAGATGCAAATTGTAGTATGAAGATGCAAATGTGCAGCATAAAAAGATGTAAATGTGTAGCATGCAGATGCAAATACGTAGCATGAAGAAGATGTAAATGTGTAGCATGAAAATGTTAATGTGTAGTATGAATGCAGAAATGTATAGCATGAAGATATAAATGTGTAGCATGACAATATAATGTTTAGTATGAAGACACACATTGTAGTATGAAGATGCAAATGTGCAGCATAAAAAGATGTAAATGTGTAGCATGAAAATGTTAATGTGTAGTATGAATGCAGAAATGTATAGCGTGAAGATATAAATGGGTAGCATGAAGAATATGGAATGCATGGCATAAAGATTCAAATGTGCAGCATGAGATCTAGATTTGCTGCAATGAAGATGTAAATTGTAGCATGAAGACGAAAATCTGTCAGCTTTGTAGTCCTCACCACTCCCCAAGAAATTCTATTGCATTTAAACCTATTTTCTCAGACAGAGTTGTTTTGTGCCAAAAAAAAAAAAAATCTACCATTTTGACTAAATTTACTGACCTAATTCAGTCACACAGACAAACAATTCAGATAATTCAATTGGCTTGGGGAACTTTCACTGAATTAATTGATTTTTTTTTTAACACTTTAACTGACTGAGATACTAGACTGTACATCTGGGAATGTGTCTTATGAACAACTAAAAAGACAATTCTTTCTTCTTAAATCTTGTTATCTAGACCATGAACGCTTGTATGGAAAAGAACCTAGACATATGGCACAATTTCCTGAAGAAGCATTTCCTATAGCAGGTATTTGAAAAAGACAGTTTCTGTCTCTCATCCTTTCAATCCCAGATTCACCCCTACTTCTTCTGGCAGTTGGAGTGTTTTTCTGAAGTTCCTATAAAGCACATCTACTTTCCACAGACAACTGGGGAAAATTTTTGAATTGTGGCCAATAGAAAGATGCATTTTAGAAAGCAAACTTATGAATATTAAAATTTTATATTATTATTCTACCTTCTAATTTAACACTCAAAATATATTTTTAAAAAATGGCAACTGAGTAAGTTGAAATGTTATTAGTAATTTGCTTCCGTCCACACCAAATGCTAATGACATTTATTCAGCGCTTTCCATTTTCTTTCCTACCAAAGGAGTTAATTTTAACAAGTTACCATTCTAAGCATTGCATCTGGTGTTTTGTTTGCTAGAACAGATTTGTTGGGCAAGTTCACCAACACATTATGATCAAGCATTGTTTAGATTAATGTAACATGAATACACAAGGCTGCATTATGATCTAAGTTTTATTTTGCTTGCTAAGTGCTCTCCTTTGCAGAATTTCAATTCATCCCATGGTCTGCTACTGCATATCTTTATAAACTATTTTATTACACTAAATGGTGTCCTTGTTAAAAAAAATGTAGCCTAGCAACAACAGCAAATACATAAGCTTTATAAAGTAAGTTTTTACTGGAGAGTATTTTTAATTTACTTATTTAAACTAGAAAAAAAAACTTATCGATGTTTTTAGTCATCCAAACTACACCTAAAATCATGGTTTTCAGGTTCTTAGCATCTCTTGATGAATTATTATCCATATAGCTCTTACAAGTCAGGGATCCTTCTCTTTTTATATTGTGTACGATCATGTCCTGAAATTGAGCTAGTTTTTACTGTTGCTGAAACAAACAATATCCTTTCCCATTCTTCTGATTTGATACCAGATTCACTTATCATGCCATGATCATGGTGAGAAGAGAAGAGAAAGCAATATATGTGAAAGAGCTGGGCAAGATAATTGAGAAAGTAGATCAGAACCCACAGTGTATATTTTCCTATTTTTAGTAAAAATGAGAACTTGATCAGAGTAATTCAAAGGAGTATTATGAAATACTTGCTATACAAAGATGCATTAAGCAGTATGGTTGATGTGAAGTTTAAAACAAAGATGCCATATCACGCTGTAAGCCCTGCGTAGACAGCTAGCTCCTTTAGCATGCAAAGGCAAGAGGTTGGCCAGTCTTGACAGTGGCTGCATTAGTACTTTCTTCTCTGAAATACTCTACTTGCAGAAGATGGTATTAAAGATTTCAAAGGGGGAGAGAGATTATGGGACAGATTTGAAGCAGGGAGAGAAGATGATGACAGAAGCTTGACACCTAGGGATGCAACTACCTGTGAACACTTACAGAGTAAGCCTGAGACTCACCCATGTGTTTATGGGCACAATTAAGCCAGAAAACAACCAAGCTACACAAAATTTAAAAACATCAAGCAGTGGTCTCTTCAGGGAGTTCTTAGCAATAGGATCAGGACTTGTCCCTGGACCTTGAGCTGACATTTGGAAACCTATTCTCCATGCTGGCTTGCTTCTCCAAGCCTTGATGCAGAGGGAGAAGCTTGGTCTTTCCTCAACTTGATGTGCCATGCTTTGCTGATGCCCATGGGAAGTCTGCCCCTTTCTGAATTGAGACACAGGAGGAATGGGGAGAGGGAAAGATGGGATGTGGGGTTGGGGCAGTGGGAGAAGAGGAGTGAGGGGAAACTGTGTTTGGGACATAAAATAAATGAAAATTTTAATTAATAAATAAAAAACAAACAAACACCTGATTGCCTGTGTTCAGCACAGAGAAAGAAAGCAGTGAATTTCATAGGCATGGGAGAATAGCTACAAATGTTTTCTACATTTTCAAATCAAGATCTTAGTGTGACTTTGTGTCCTGGAGATAGTACAAACACCCCAAGTGGTGTGGGATAATTGTCTGTATTCTGTCAATTATATTTTAAATAAATGTTGATTGGCCAGTAGCCAGGCAGGAAGTATATGCAGGACAACCAGACAGGAAGTAGAGGCAGGTCAATGAGAACAGGAGAATTCCAGGAAGAAGGAAGTTCTAGTACATAGTCATGACCCAGCCACAAAAGAAATAAGATGTGACTGCCTTGCTGAATAAGGTACGGAGCCACATGGATAGCATAGACAAAAATAAGGGGCTAATATAAATTATAAGAGTTAATAAGAAGCCTGAGCTAATGGTCCGATCAGTTTATAATTAATGTAGACATCTGTGTGATTTCTTTGGGACTTAACTGCAGGAACCGGGCAGGACAGAAAACTCAGTCAACACCCAAGTACTACAATGAAGCTCACAAACTGCCAGTCATAATCACTCAGAGAGGATCGCTCCCTGTTGATGATAGAGAGATGATAACAATGAGATATTATAGACTTTTGGCATTGACTTACATGGAGCTCATAAAAACCAAAGGAATAATTTAAATTATGATCATTTTGTTCTGAGGAAATTCTTTTGAAGCAATGTATCTTATGAACTTTAAGAAATTTCCCCTGAAAAAAAAAAAAAGAAATTTCCCCTGAGTCACATGGTTGTAATGTCTTAGATTTCTGACTGTGTACTTTCTAATATCCAACCATACATGTTATCATGACACTAAGCATTCTCTTTGGAATTTGGTGCATCTCCCAACACAGTTCATTTAAAATTAAATATAAGAAAATGTAAAATATTTATTGCCTTAAGATGATAATAATTAATGCATATTATAATGAGTATCATGCCTATATAAGTTAACCTAAGTAAAAATAATAACTATTTGTAGAAGTACTTTTTTTCTTGACAGATTGATTAATAGTGGGAAAAAATCCATAACATTCCAGGGCTCAGGGGTATGCCATTTATTCACAACCCTGTGGCACGGACACTTTTAAAGAATTCCCATACTAGCTCAGAATTGAGAAATGGATGGTTATTTATTTAGGGGTAAACTCACAAAGCAGAATTCTCTGCTTGAGCAGAGAACAAAGATCAAATCCAACAATCCAGGAATCCAAAAGAGCAGCCAGCGAAAAGGAGGCTCTGCATCTGCATTATAGTCTAAGTTTGAGAATTAATGGATGAACATCCCATTCTCCATTTTCTCACAAAGTGAGTCTACAGCTTCCCTTGTTTTTGTTTATTTGATTGTTCAATTGGTTGATTGTTTTTATCCCATCTTATGGCCATCTCAAGAATTGTTTGAGAGCCACAAGCTAGTCCAGACTAAGATCAGAGAAGCTGGGCTCTCAGACCACTGTGTCTTTACATCATATACTGTTCTTTGAAGGCATGAAGGAAATGTGCCTTGCTCTGTTGTCTTTGTCATTCTTCCCATTGTGTATACAGTACAAATTACTGCTCAGAAGACTAGTCAAAGTAGGAACAGGGTGACTCTACCCTCTTCTTTTAAATAAAACAGTAGGCAGTAAGCCTTAGGAAGAACAAGAGTGATCAGTGGCTGTGGTTGGGACCTTGTTTTCTGAATCAGGACAGGCATTCAGTTAAATCAACCTATTCTACTTGGAATGTAAGAGAAAATAGGTGGGCAGGAAAGAACACACCCACCATCTCAACTCAGAAAAGGCTTGGAGTTAAGGTGCTTGCCTTTCTGCTAGACATAGCAGGACAGTTTTATTATTTCTGCACTTGCCAACTTAAGCAAGAGGATCACAGGTTTAAGGCCAATCTCAGCTATAAAATGAGACCCTATCTCAAAACAACCGCAGAGCATAAAAGTAAGTGAAGGGATTTTCCAAAAACATGCAAAGCAAAACAACTTGCAGCTTGGAGAAAGAAAAAAAAAAAAACGACTTTCATTAGAAATGCAGGAACAAGAATGCCAGGAGACTCTAAATTTCAAGCATGCCAATATATGTAAATTAATGCATAGTTTTGTAAATACCAATAAGAAAATTATATCAGGTACAAATTTATAAATAACAGTCATTACAAAGTCTGTACCCTTATCAGCTGAGTGCATCTAGGCATTGTTGGGGTATATTATTTTAGGGTGTGCTGCTTTTGTTTATGCATTTCCTTAACTCTCTATGAAGCTGTGATTCTTTGCCTGTCTAAAACACCCAATGGTCTAATAAAGAGCTGAGAGGCCAATAGTGAAGCAGGAGCAAGGATAGGCAGGGCTAGCAGGCAGAGAATATAAATAGAATGAGAAATGAGAAATAAGAGGAAGAGAACAAAGAGGAGGACACCAGGGACTAGTCACCTGGTCACACAGCAAGCCATGGAGAATGAAGTAAAGAAACATATACAGAAACAAAAAAAAAAAAAATAAAGGCCCAGAGACATAAAGTAGACTGGATAACTGAAGGTAAAACAAGCTGGCCAGAAACAAGCCAAACTAAGGCCAGGCATTCATAACTAAGAATAAGCCTCTGTGTGTGATTTATTTGGGAGGTGGGAGGTGGGCCACTCAAACAGCAAAAAATGTAAAGCATCACACAATACAGCCTATTCTTTCTAAGCCTCATTTGTTTATGGTTAAAAGACTGAGTATATCTCTTAGGAAGATTCTGTGTTAGTCTCATGAAGTGAGGTATAGATCACAAAGCCTGTAAGAGCCAATAAATAAATGACAAAAATGAGCTGTTTAAGATAACTCCTGAGCTGGATGGTGGTGGCACACGCCTTTAATCCCAGCACTGGGGAGGCACAGATAGGACATCTCCATGAATTTGAAGACAGCCTGGTCTACAGAGTAGTTTCCAGGACAGGCTCCAAAACTACAGAAAAACCCTGTCTCAGAAAAAAAAAAAAATCCAGACAACTCTTGGCATAGTGTTAAGACCATAATTGAACTTTTAGCTGGATTACTTTCCTTCCTGTGTCCCAAAATTGCCTAATAGAGTATTTCTTTCTGTGAACCCAGGGACAATGTGTAGAACTCAACTGAAGAAAATGACTAAGCCTCATCTCTCTGCAAGCACATGACACACACAGAGCAAGCGATCTTTACATTAAGATGAACCATGCCTTGGCTGGTTGATAAGGACAGGGAAAGTAAGAAGAAACAACATTTGAGTATTGAACAATGTTACAGCTTGGTCTGTTCCAAAACCTAAAGTCTCAAACAACAGGGAGTCACTGTGCCACTCAGTATTGTTCTTATTAGCAGGGAGAGCACTATCAGACCCCACAGCTGACGTGAGTTCAAGTGCTCAACACCTAATATTTTCATCTGTTCTAGAAGATCCCAGAAAACAGTGTGTGGCATGTTGTAAACATGAGGAGAAAAAAATCAGTTCATAATGCTAGAATAATTTAAAAAATGGGTGTGCATATATGTTCCATGACCTTAATACTTCTATTATGAGAAGGATGATGCCATTGGTCTCAGAAAATCATGGTACAGTCTCATTCATTATATCACTTTGTACAGAAGTTTTACATACACCCGCATATACTTGGATCATATGCAAGTGTAATTGTATGGGTAAAAACATTTATTCATTATTCAACAACTGAGAGCCTACTAGGTTTGTTGTGCTGTGGTATGTGCACTTTAGACAAGGCACATTGATGGGACATTGAACAAAGGAAGGCTTTATCCTTCAGTCCTAATTCCTACGGACAGTAATGAAAATTTGGAACCAAGCAGGAGATGTATCTGAATACAGAAATGTTGTTGAAATGTCCAAGCATTTATTAATTTTGGACCTGGAAGCACTCTGTAGAGCCTGGTTCGGAATCTGTTAGTTTTATTAGGAAGAGAATTCTAATTTTTTTCTCCTTCACATTCCTGACTTCAACAGCTCAGAAGTAAAGGTGTTCTTTCAAGAAAGTAACTTCTTTAAGAAGGAACTCTGGTGATGATAACAATTAGCAATTGCATTCTTAATGAAGAAGAAAGAGTTAGAAAGCATGGTTGCCTAGCAGGAGGGAGAAACACTTTCCAATCTAAACAGCTGCAAAGAAGTCACTGCATTGTAGAACAGTGCTGTTATTAATGTTGACCAGGATGACCTTGAGGTATCAAAAAGAGGTTAACTTACATTAGCTGTTTCAAATTAACCAAGTGGGAAGGATGTATTACTTTCATAATCATAAGGCAAAAGGAGGGAGCTTTATTACATGCAACAAAACCTGACTGTTCATTTTTGTGAAATGATCTTTCCTAATGGCATCAGATATTATTATATAAGCCAATCTATCCATCTATGCACATTATTTCCTGCAATTTTCTTTATCTTTTAGTTGAGTTATATTACCTACTGTGGCTATCACAGTAAATCTCGTCAAACTGCATTAGCATTCACTAATTACAGAAATAAATCACCCAGATGGGTAATAATTCAAAATTATATTTTTAGGCTAGGTCCTAAGTTTGATAATTTTGGAGCATTCTATAAAATACATTTGCAAGTTTGACCATGGAAATACATACTATGTGTTGGTCTCTGTTTTGCTACAATTGGGTAACTTTCTAGATTCATCTTCCTACCTTCAAAGAAGTATTGATATATATCCTGGCAACCCCTAAGCAACTACTTCCATTAAATACAATCTATGTGTCGATTGTGACACACATAAGGGTGATATTTGCTTAGGAGTCCAGATTAGTGTCTATACTGAACAGTTAAAGCAAGACCATGGCAGTTTCTTTTGTTTCATGTTTCCTTCCTTTAGAAATTCACTGTTCATCCACAATACCTACAACTGCCTGCACCTGCGACTATGCAAAGTCAGACATGCTAAAATACAGTTATGGATTTGGGAAGGGTTCATTATTCCCAGTGCTCCCTAAGCTATTGCCTACTGACAGATTCCAAAGCAGGTATAGTCAGTATCTTCAGATGTGTACACATTGGTAAGTCTAGCAGGCTACGTAGATAGCTTCAGACACATGGTCACACACATGACTTTGATTAAATCCAGTGGGTCACAAAAGACAGCAACATGAGAAAAGGACTAGGAGGTGTGTGTGTGTGTGTGTGTGTGTGTGTGTGTGTGTGTGTGTGTTGTGTGTGTGTGTGTGTGTGTGTGAAGAGTGCTGGGGATATAAGACAGTGGGAAGGTAAGAACAATTGAAATGCATCTATTACATTTCATAAAATGTATAAAACTGTCAACAAATTTAATAAAAACTTTTTAAAAATATTTTTACATATAATATTGGGAATTTTTCTTCTTTCTCATAGACAAATATGAACCAGACATTATCTAGAGGTTAGGAATTACATTTAAATGAGTTTGGCTAATTGTGAATGTGTATCCACATGTGTGTGGCACACATGGAAGTAGGAGGACAACCAGAAAGAGTCAGTTCTTTTCCCCACTCCTTGCCCTGCCTAGGGATCCAACTCCAATCCCCAGACTTGGCAACAGGTGTTGTAACCCTCTGAGACTCCATGTCTCCCTTGCAGATGCGAGTTTTAAATGCAGATCAGAATATCTTTAACTAATCAAATAGGCAAAATGGAAAATTACATTGGTTTCCAAAATATTATGTTTTAGTTCCAAAGATTTACTTATTTTATGAGTATATATATGTGTGTCTGATTGTGTATGTGTGCACTGTGTGTGTGCGTGCATTGACCTCAAAGGTCAGAAGAGAGCTTTGGATCCCCTAGAGCTATAGTTATAGGCAGTTGTCAGCCACCCAACATGGGTGCTGGCCATGGAACTTGGTCTCCTGTAAAACCAACAAATAGTTTTTTACCACCAAGCCATCTCTCCAGCCCCAAGAGATACAATTTTCTAGTTTATTACAGATTATCAAATTACATAATGGACTTTTCTTAAAGATGGATGAAATAAATTTGTGTCATAGAAATGACATCAAATTTAAACAAAAAGAGTAATCACTTTAATTTGCTCCTTTTTCTTATAACTTTAGTTTTAGCTTTTCTTTATGATATCATTTTCCATTCTTTTGACCTGTAAATATGGGCAAATTCCATCATCTATCTCTTGGCATTTAGATCTTCTCTCCAAAAATGAAGTCTATATTTCCAAAGGAATAGAACCAATATACCAAGGATTGGTTCATATACATGTCACTCGCTGGCCTCTGTAGTTGTCCGTCTCGGCATTTCTGCTTAATAGCACCCAAATTAGGAACACTTTAGTTCTCTCACAAGCTTTACTTTCTCAGTTAGAGCTTGAAAACATTGTGTTCTGATTCTTGAAATTATCCCATTTTATACAGCATTAATTCTTCCAACTTTTACTCCAGAATACTTTCTTATTTCTGCTCCTTTGCACTTTTCTCTGGACTCACAGAACAGGGGGGATACTAAGAGTAGTATCTGGTGCTTTTCTCCTCAAGTCCCACTTTTATTTAATTTTCCTAATTTTGTTTTATCCTGTCATTAGTTTATTTGAAATATTAATTGGATAACTTCTTCTAGTTTCTAATATTTCACCTTAAACCCATTACAGAAAGACCAGACTTATGATCACAGTGTTTCTAGAAAACGATGGCAGATTTAGTGTCTACATTTCAAACATTAGCATTTGGAGAAACTCACCTGCTCTCTGTTCTCATGCACATGTCCAAATACAACCAAGTTAAAAACATACATCTAGATCATTCCTGGAGGCAACTGTCTCTTTCTAATATCCAGTTCTGGACTTGGAGTACTTATGACCCTATCTTCTAAGTTGGTTGTTTCTTTGTTGCCTTGCAATCTACAAACTAGAAACACATATTTGTGAGTTTACAACTAAATCTCTATATCTCCCAAAATTATTAGGAAAAAAAAATGAAAAATTTTCCAGATAATTTCATTAGGAATGGCCTTCTCTGAAGCACAATCTGAACCTGCCTATCACATTAGATCGTCCCTTTACCCATTTATGGTGTCTGTTGGGAATTTGAGTCTGAGACCACTAGTTTATTGATCATATATACCTTAATAAAAATAATATTGTGGGGGCTGGAGAGATGCCTTAAAGGTTAAGAACATTGATTGTTCTTCCAGAGGTCCTGAGTTCAATTCCCAGGCACCACATGGTGGCTCACAACTATCTGTAATAAAATCTGGTGTCCTCTTCTGGCCTGTAGGCTTACATGCACACAGAACACTGTATACACAATAAATAAATACATTTTAAAAAAAATAATAATATTGTACTTCCTGCATGGCTGGGTTTAGGAATTGTAACATTGCTAATATTTACAAAAAAGAGACAGAGTGAGTACTTAGGACAGATTGCTTTAAGTAAGTAACATTTTAGTTGCCTATAGGTCTTGGCCTTCCTTGTTTCTCTCAGCTACAGAACTCATCTGCAATTGAACTTTTTAAGAAAAGTTCTGAGGGTAGAGTGCTGTCTCAGTGAGTAAGGCTCTTGTCACGGAAGTGCGGGGACCTGAGATCAAATCCTCAGTATCCACATAAAAGTGAAGTGTGAAAGCATGCATCAGAGAGGCGAAAGGTAGAGACAGGAGAGTCTGCAGGAGCCTGGTCTCACAGTGACCAACAAAAGACATTGTCTCACACTAGGTAGAGGATGAGGACTGACACTCAAGATAATATCCTCTGATCACTCCATATGTGACCATGGGAATACATGCTCACACATAGGATACATATACTCTTATGCTCATACACATGAACACATATAAAGATTGCTAAAAATAAAATTTGATAAATAAATTCATGTTAAGAAAGATTCCATTTCTGTGTTTTGTAAAGAAACAGTCACTGACTATTGGGGCAGAGAAAACAGACAATCAAACAGCCACAGGAAACACCAGAATCAATTCTGTCCCTACACCAGGCAGAATTAGACCAGTTCAGGAAATAAATTCAAACGATGCTTTTGTGTCTACATTAGTTCCCCAAAGACACTATGTGCTCTATTGGCCAGATTCCATGGCTACTATCTATTACACATGGGGTTGAAGCTGCAGTTGTAAATGATAGTGAGTTCCCTCAAACTCCTTAGCCTCAGAGTGCCCTTCAGGGGGAAGTAACAGACTATCATACTGATAAAAGGGATTAACTATGTCTCTCTGCAATGTTGTACAGGTAATTCAGGAAAAGGGTGCCCCATCTGTTTCCAGTATTCTATCATACTGGAGAAATATCACTTTTCTTTAGTAACATTAAAAATCTATAAAATGTTACATTAAGTCACATTAAAATTAGCAGTAAAAATCCACAATGCCGATCAAAATCCCAGCAAAATTCTTCACAGACTTTGAAAGAACAGTACTAAACTTCATATGGAAAAGCAAAAAACCCAGGTTAGCCAAAACAATCCTGTACAATAAAAGAACTTCTAAAGGCATCACAATCCCTGACTTCAAACTCTACTACAGAGCTACATTGTTGAAAACAGCCTGGTATTGGCATCAGAACAGAAAGAAAGACCCGGATATTAATCCACACACCTTCTAACACCTGACTTTTTACAAAAAAAGCAAAAACTATCAAATGGAAAAAAGAAAGCATATTCAACAAATGGTGCTGGCATAACTGGATATCAACACGTAGAAGAATGAAAATAGATCCATATCTATCACCATGCACAAAACTCAAGTCCAAATGGATGAAAGACCCCGACATAAAGCCAGCCACACTGAACCTTATAGAAGAGAAAGTGGGAAGTACACTTGAACACATTGGCACAGAAGACCACTTCCTAACTATAACGTTAGCAGCACATACACTGAGATAATTAATAAATGGGACTTCCTGAAACATAAAATCTTCTGTAAAGCAAAGGACACAGTCAACCAGACAAAATGACAGCCTACAGAATGGGAAAAGATCTTCACTAATCCCTTATCAGACAGAGGACTGATCTCCCAAATATACAATGAACTCAAGAAATTGGTCATCAAAAGAACACATAATTCAATAAAAAAAAAAATAGAGTACAGACCTAAACATAGAACTCTCAACAGAGGAATCTAAAATGGTATAAAGACACTTAAGGAAATGTTCAACATCCTTAGTCATCAGATAAATGCAAATCAAAACAATTCTGAGATTCCTTCTTATACCTGTAAGAATGGCCAAGATCAAAAACACTGATGACAACTTATGTTGGAGAGGTTGTGGGGAAAAGGGAACACTTCTGCACTGCTGGTGGGAATGCAAGCTGGTACAGCCCCTTTGAATGTCAGACTGGTGACTTCTCAGAAAATTCGGAAGCAACCTTCCTCAAGACCCAGTAATACTATTTTTGGGTATATATCCAAAGGATGCCCAATCGTGCCACAAGAACATTGGCTCAACTATGTTCATAGCAGCATTGTTTGTCATAGCCAGAACCAGAAACAACCTAAATGTCCCTCGACCAAAGTATGGATAAGGAAAATGTGGTATATTTACACAATGGAGTATTACACAGCAGAAAAAAATAACATCTTAAATTTTGCAGGAAAAAGGATGGAGCTAGAAAACTTCATTTTCAGTGAGGTAACCCACACACAGCATGACAATTATCAGATGTACTTACTCATATGTGGTTTTTAAACATAATGCATACATTAAAAAAACAGCCTACAAACCACAGTCCCAGAGAACATAGACAACAGTGAGGACAGTAAGAGAGACATACATAGATCTAATCTACATAGGAAGTAGAAATAGACAAGATCTCCTGAGTAAATTGGGAGCTAGGGACCTTGGAGGAGTGTTGAAGGGGGGAGGGGAGAGGCAGGGAGGGGAGCACAGAAAAATGTAGAGCTCAATAAAAATCAATTAAAAAAAAGATTACAGGTGGAACTGTTGCAGGATCAATGAAATGATAACCCTCCTTCTAGAGAGGCTTTGCAACAAGCAGTGTTGTGGTGATCAGGGCAGGCACCTAGTATATTGTGGGCATACTGAGAATGAATGGCCACAGAGGGATGACTGCTATTTTGTTGCCTTTAGTAAACATGAAACTGTATTCTACCCTCAACTTGGTTCTTAAGTTTGTGTTGGAATAAGAAAACAAAAGTTTTCACTTCCATAATTGGCAGTCTATTCGGACTCCTCTGTGGTCTCAATTCAGAGCTTCCAGTTGGTTAACACTCAACAGAAAAGAACATGTCTTTCATTAGAATTGTTGGTCGTTTATTTCCTCTTATAACAAGGTGACTGCTTGGGACTAGTGAGACTATTTGCAGCACGCAAGTAGGGGGGTAAGATATGGAAAGGTAGAATATTGTAGGAGCCAGCCTACATTCCAACTATTATCACCTGCAAGTGTAGGTATAGGACTAAGCCATCAATAAGTTTAATAGAGGTCTGAGTTTTAGTAGTTTACCCTGAAGCAATACCTGGTTGCAGAAAGGACCATAAACTAAGATTATCCAAGCAGTACCCAAGAACACATCCAAAGGAAATGCCTAACTTCCAACCACTGTAGATAAGATCACCTGCCAGCACACACTCATCAGGACACCCCTAGACAAATGTCAGCCAGTCAGGGGTCCTTAACCTCAGAAACTCCTCACCTCCACCTTTACTACTATAAAAATACAACTCTAACTGAGCTCAGGACTCTCCTTTTATCCCAATACGTTGAACATGTGGAGAGACCGAGTTTGCAAACTTGTATAAAATAAAGGCTCTTTGCTTTTACATATGGGACTCGGTCTCCTTGTTGGCCTTTGGGGGACTTTGCAGATTAGGGCATAACAAATATGTAAATGCTTCATTTACCTGGGCATTTTAGGGACAAGGACACTGAATGTTTCACTCACGCCATGCTTACGGCCAGGTAAAGTTTAAATGGATGAGAGAAATCTGTATAAAACTTAGTAATCACTGATTTTCTGGTGTTGCTAGATGTATTATTTTGCCTTGATATTGCAATGAGCATTTCTGATTCAATGTGGTTATACAGTTCTATCCCACTCAGTCTTTATATTTCTCTTCTGCAATTTCAAATTTTCCACTGTCATTTTGGCTGTCACTGTGCTTCTTAGCTCCCCCTTTACTGTTTCTAATCTGTTGTGGTCTGGGAAAGCAGATAACTGAACTCATTAAGAATGATACACTGAATTCGTCAGGCAGGCTCATAGTGGGTACAGAGAAACTTAAATGTGAGGCAGCTCTGGCAGGGTGGCTAAAAGTTACTTCCAATGGGCAAAAGCTTTTCTTTCTCTTACCTAGAGATCTGAGGCCATCCCGTTGTGGGTAGAGATGGATGTTTGGGAGGACAGGATATTTCTTCACTTAATGCATTTGTCTAGAGGGGTTACAATCTCTTTACAAGATATGAGGAAGTGTAGTCTGAAAGAAAGACTATAGGTAAGATGACACACAGGGACCCTCAGCTGAGGATCCTGTCAACCACATAGAGACCCGATTCTTTTCTTGACACACAGAATTCCCTGCTTCCTGTTAAGAGAAGGAAGTTCCAAAGTAACATTCAGACAAAGTATATATTGTGGAGGTGAAAAATGTGAGCCTATTTCCACCTTGACCAAAAGTCAGAGAGTTAGAACTTATTTCTTTTCCTTCAAGGTTATTGTCTGTTTCTACATCAAATAAAGGCCCCACCTAGATTTAGGTCCGAGAGTTCTGCTCTTTCAAAGTTGTTGTCAACAGGTGTAGCTAATATCAAGACCTTGTACTTCAAGAATAAGAGGTAAATATGTTTCTACCTCACACAAAAGTCTAAGGATCCAACTAATTTCCTACTCCCTAAAGGAGATAACAATGGATTCCCCTCAGGGAGTGGTGTGCCTATAGAATGTTTTAGAATGTGGCTGGTTTTATTCTAGCAACCGAATATTTAACTAAGGATGTAGCCAGCAAATTTTAACTGGTCTGTTCACTTCCTTGTAACATATTAATGCAGTCTTTTTCTTACTCCTACCTTTTGGGGTCAAGGGTATTTTAAGCAATTGGAAATTAAACAGGGGCTATTTCAGTACTCACTAGAGCTCCCTCTCGGTACTATCCCTTGTTTTCTGTTTTATTATTTTTACTCACATCTTCGTGCCCTTTACTATTCTAATCCCCATGCTCCTACCCTGGTAACTTGTATTTTTTTAAGCTGGTCTCCAACAATGTATCATTGGTTTCATGCTGGTTTTCTCTGAATTCCACCTTTTACAGTATTCCAGGATACTGGCCAGGTGGGATTGGAATAATACTGGAAGGGGAAAGGCCAGACTTAGCGATGCTTTATCTTCATATTAACCTGTCTGCCTAACTTCCCCTTTCTCCATAGAATCAGGACCCTTCAGCTAAATCTCTTTTCCTGCCTAGAAAGCTGTTTCTACGGCCAGCATAATGAGTGCCCAAATCCCCATGTTAAATAATCTCTCACAACCACACACCATCACAACCTGCTGAATAGACAGCCCCCTTCATTCACTTGTTTCTATTTGAATAAGTTCATGGCTTGGCAGAAGATAGAGCAATGCTCTCCTTCAGAACCTCCAGCAGTGTCTACACTGTAACTACTCTACTGTTATGTGCTGTCTGTCCTTCTCTTCATGTCTCTGTGAGTGATACGGGCATAAAATGAATGCCAGGCAGTTTAGTGCAAGGATAAATGGATTTATTTTGTCTGTCCTTGTGTCCCATCACCCAGATACAAATCAGATATACCCTGGTTTTCAGGGGCATCAGCAAAGATTCCTTGGATTTGAATGAAGATGAAGTAGGAGACAGCAGTTTTTACTGGATCAGATGCTTTCCCCTGGTGTTATAATAATATATAACAATTATAATATATAATTATAATAATAGATTTATTTTGCTTACTGTCAATTCCCAAAGCCTTCTATGCTTTTTTTGTGAGCCAGGCATAGAGCTCCGTGGTAGAGCACTGGCTTGACACATGCCCTGGGTTCAATTTCTAAAGCTAAGAAAGTTAACATTATTTTCAAGCACAATAAAATGCTGATTATATAATCAACCCTAAAGCTCAAAGGCCACAGCAGGCTCCTGCTAGGAGCAGAGTTCGCTGTTCCTGCCTGCATACTGCTTTTATTGTTTCCTGCACCGTATTATGTTTTATCTGCTTCCTTCAAAGACATTGCCATGAACTATTTTTTCAATCATGAGACATACAAATAATCGGAAATACTCTTTAATATTAGTAATCACATTTTTGGCAATTGTGTCTATGCTAAACAAGCATAATTCTGGGTAATAAATTTAGTGTATTTTAAGGCATTACTTTGAGATATTTTTAAAGCCTTTAAGTCAACATTTAATTCAATATAATATATACAGGTACCAGCAAGAGGGTTTCCTGCAGATAGGCTGCTCCATTACCCCTATTCCAACCATCAGACCCTGCAAGCTCAAATCCAACCTTGCTCCCAAACTTGCCTACGCCTCTCCCACAACTTCAGTGGAACTGTGAAACACAGCCTGTTACTACACAAGTACACAGAGAGGACCAAGAAGTGAGTGACCAGCCACCAGGTTGGACACCCCACTCTCAGTGGCAGTACAGAGTAGACCAAGAACAGTTCCCAAGACACAGACACTCACTGCAAGGATTGGACCAAGATATAAAGACACTACTGGCAACAATTGAAGGAAGAGATGGGTAGGCACCAATTTAATAATTTATCCAACTACCTAAAAAGCAACATAGTAACACTAGAACTCAAAGGTCATATAACAGGAAGATTTGATCATCCAAACCCAGAAGAAGCATAAGAAAACACTTTTAAATGTAGCTTTATGAAGATGATGGAACATCTATTCCCCAACTACAAAAGCACCCACATATGCAAAAGAAATATTACTAAAGCTTAAACCACACATCAAACCCCAAACACTAATAGTAGGAGACTTCAATACCCCACTCTCCAAAATGGACCAGCCAACCAAATAGAAACCTAAAAGAGAAATAAGAGGACTAAAAGACATCATGACTCAAACGGAAGTAACAGACATCTACAGAACATTCTGCCTAAACTCAAAAGAATATTCCTTCTTCTCAGCACCTCATGCAACCTTCTCTAAAATTGATCACATGCTCAGTAACAAAGCAAACCTTAACCAATACAAAAAATTGGAGTAACCCTGTGTATCTTATCAGGTCACCATTGCTTAAAGTTAGAATTAAACAACAACACTACTCTCAGAAAGCCTACAAACTCATGGTAATTGATTAGTAAACTAGGGAACCATCTTAGGTAAAGGAAGAAATAGAGAAATTAAAGACTTTCTAGAATTCAACCAAAATGAAAGCACAATGTACCCAAACTTATGGCACACTATGAAAGCAGTGCTAAGAGAAAAGTTCATAGCACTAAGTGCCTACATAAAAAAAATAGAGAAAGCTCACACTAGTGACTTAACAGCACACCTGAAAGCTTTAGAACAAAAGAAGCTCTAGACCTGCAAGGAAATAGAAGCTATCATCAAGAGTTTCCCAAAACAAACAAACAAACAGACAAACAAACAAACAAACAAACAAAAAAACCCTCAGGTTTGGTTGGTTTCAGTGCAGAATTCTACCAGAACTTTCAGGAAGAGCTAATACCTATATTCCTCAAAGTGTTCCACATAATAGAAGCAGAAGGAACACTGCCAAATTCTTTTTATAAGGATACAGTTACCCTGATACCAAACCATACAAAGACGCAACCCAGAAAGTGAATTACAGACCAATCTCATAAATATAGATTCAAAAATGCTCAATAAAATACTGGCAAACCAAATCCAAGAACACATAAAAAAATCATCCACCATGGTCAAGTCAGCTTCATTCCAGAGATGCAGGGGTAGTTCAACATACAAAATCCATCAATGTAATCCACTATATAAATAAACTGAAAGAAAAAAAAAGCATATGATAACCTCATTAGATGCTGAAAAAGCATTTGAGAAAATCTAACATCCCTTCATGATAAAGGTCTTGGAGAGATCAGGGTAACAAGGAACATAGCTAAATGTAATAAAAGCAATATACAGCAAGCCAACAGGCAACATCAAATTAAATGGAGAGAAACTCAAAAGAATCCTACTTTAAATGAACTGGCTGTGGCTCAGAGGTTGCTTCGACAGGAAAGACCATTATATTACTTTGTCCTCTGTTCTGACAATACCGTAAACAGATGTAAGAGACACCAGACAGTCCCATACCACAAACACCAGACATGAGCAAATATACCAGCTGTGCTAGGACAGCTTTCTCAGGTTCTCCCCAAGCAGACGCCCACAAATAAGCAGGAATCAGTCTTGAGAATCCACCGCCCCGATTCCTTTAACCTGTTGTACCTAACCTCCTACATTTTTATTATAAAAAAAGAGATGGGAATGAAATGATCTGTCTGTTCCTTTAAGAGACAAGCTCCCCCCCCCCCCCATGTCCCATCCATTGCCAGGGCAGACAAATCTTCCTTTCTGCCTGTAGCCTGAGTCTTTGCCCTTCTGTCTATCAAACTGTCTCTCTCCCTTCTCACCACTTCCCCCCTTTCCCCTGTAACTCTCTCTGCTTTTCTCCTTCCTTCCCTTCCTCCCCCTTTCCCTTTCCATCCATAACCCACTAAATAAATACCCACTTTCTCTGCATGGTGTGCCTATTTGTCTTGGTCATTCACTCACCATGCGGCTCCCTGCCTGGGACCTAGCTGCCTTTGTGGCCTGCTGTGGTCTCAGGACCCATTGCCCACTGCCTGTTGTCACTCGGGGACCTGCAGTGTTTCTGCCACTGTGCCTTTTGAGGACAGTGCAGCATTTTTATTTAAACCAAAACTTTGGTGCCTGATACTCAGAAGGCTCTCCAACCCCTCTCCTGAGGTCAGGATTTGGAACAGGGCATTTTTCCCACAACAACCATGTGTTCCATCTGCCTGTTTGTCAATCTCTACAGCACCATTTTATTTAAACCATAACACTACTAAAATAAGGAATAAGACAAGGCTGTCCACTCTCTCTATATCTATTGAACATAGTTCTTGAAGTTCTGGATAGAGCAATAAGACAACAAAATGAGATAAAGGGGATTCAAATTGGAAGGGAAGATGTCAATCTTTCATAATTTGTAGATGATATGATAGTATACATAAGTGACCGCAAAAACTCTACTAGCAAACTCCTACAGCTGATAAATATCTTCAGTAATGTTTCAGGTTACAAGACCAACTTAAAAAATCAGTATTCCTCCTATATACAAATGATAAAAAAAAACTGAGAAAGAAATCAGTGAAACATCACCTTTCACAATAGCCACAAATAACATAAAACATTTTTTTTTTGGTAACACTAACCAAAGAAGTGAAA
Source organism: Microtus oregoni (assembly GCF_018167655.1). NCBI lineage: Eukaryota > Metazoa > Chordata > Mammalia > Rodentia > Cricetidae > Microtus > Microtus oregoni. Next base: position 17,890,452 of record NW_024543093.1, on the reverse strand, counting down.
GACCTTTTCAGCAAGAACTTTAAGTCTTTGAAGAAAGAAATTCAAGAAGATACCAGAAAATGGAAAGATCTCTCATGCTCTAGGATACGTAAGATCAACATAATAAAAATGGCAATCCGACCAAAAGCAATCTATAGATTCAATGCAGTCCCCATCAAAATCCCAACACAATTCTTCACAGAACTTGTAAGAACAAGACTCATTCTCATATGGACAAACAGAAAACTCAGGATAGCCCAAACAATCCTGTATAATAAAGGAACTTCCAGAGGCATTGCCAGCCTATTATAAAGCTACAGTAATGGAAATAGCTTGGTTTTGACAGAAAAACAGAGAGGTTGACCAATGGAATTGACACGAAGACCAAGATATTAATCCACACACCTATGAACATCTGATTTTTGACAAAGAAGCTAGAAATATACAATGGAAAAAAGAAAGTATCTTCAAAAAATGGTGCTGGCATAACTGGATGTCAACTTGTAGAAGAATGAAAATAAATCCATATCTATTCCCATGCACAAATGGATTAAAGACCTCAATATAAATCTGACCGCAGTGAACTGATAAAAGAGAAAGTGGGAAGTAGCTTTCAATGCATGGGCACAGGAGACCACTTCCTAAATATAACACCAATAGCACAGACACAGAGAGCAGCAATAAATAAATAGAACCTTCTGAAACTGAGAAGCTTCTCCAAAGTTAAGGACACAGTCAATAAGACAAAAAGGCAGCCTACTGAATGGGAAAAGATCTTAACCAATTCACATCAGACAGAAGACTGATCTCCAAAATATATAAAGAACTCAAGAGCCGGGCGGTGGTGGTGCACGCCTTTAATTCCAGTACTCGGGAGGCAGAGGCAGGCGGATCTCTGTGAGTTCGAGGCCAGCCTGGTCTACAAGAGATAGTTCCAGGACAGGCTCCAAAACCACAGAGAAACCCTGTCTCGAAAAACCAAAAAAATTAAAATAATAAAATAAAATAAAAAAAAATAAAAAAAAGAACTCAAGAAATTAGACATCAAAATTTTAAATAACCCAAGTAAAAAAAATGGAGTACAGAACTAAATAGAGAATTCTCAACAGAAGAATCTCAAATGGCTGAAAGACATTTATGGGAATGTTTAACATCCTTAACCATCAGGGAAATGCAAATCACAACAACTCTGAGATACTATCTTACAACTGTCAGAAAGGCTAAGATAAAAAATACCAATGATAGCTTATGTTGGAGAGAATGTGGAGTAGAAGGAACATTCCTCCATTGCTGGTGGGATTGCAAACTTGTACAACCACTTTAATAATGAGTATGGTGGTTTCTCGGAAAATTGGGAATCAACCTACCTCAGGACCCGGCAATACCACTCTTGGGCTATACCCAAAAGATGCCCAATCACACTACAAAGACATTTGTTCAGCTATGTTTATAGCAGCATTATTTGTAATAGTCAGAACCTGAAAACAACCTAGAAGCACCTCAACCAAAGAATGGACAAAAAAAAAAATGTGGCACATTTACACATTAGAGTACTACTCAGTAGAGAAAAAAAAATGACATCTTGAAATCTGCATGCAAATGGACGGAACTAGAAAAAAAAAACATCCTAAGTGAGGTAACCCAGACCTAGAAAGATGAACATGGTATGTACTCATAAGTAGATACTAGCTATAAAGCAAAGGATATTGAGTCTATAGTTCATGATCATAGAGAAGCTAAGTAACAAAGTGAACCCTAAGAAAAACATACATAGATCCACCTGGAAAGAGAAAATATACATAATGCCTGACAAAATTGGGAGCATGGTAGTGGGAAAAGTAGGGAAGGGCATAAAGGGAAGATGAAGGAAGAAAGGGAGGGGGAGGAGAACTTGAGGGAATGGGATAGTTGAGATGGAGAAAAGATAGAGATGAGAGCAAGGAAAGAGATACTTTGTTTGAGGGAGCCATTATGGGGCTAGCAAGAAACCTGGTGCTAGAGAAATTCCCAGGAATCCACTAGAATGACCCCAACTAACACCCTAAGCAATAGAGGAGAGGGGGTCTGAACTAGCCTGGCCCTGTAGTCAGACTGATGAATATCTTAAATATCACCATAGAACCTTCATCCAGCAACTTATGGAAACAGAGGCAGAGTCCTGCATCGGAGAACTGGACTGAACTCCCAAAATCCAGTTGAAGAGTGGGAGGAGTGAGAATATGGGCAAAGAGGGCAAGACTATGATGGGGACACACAATGAAACAGTTTACCTGAGCTATTGGGAGCTCACTAACTCCAGCCACACAGGGCAGAAAACAGCATATGTCCAAACTAGTACCTCTGAATGTGGGTGAAAGTTGTATGGCTTGGGCAAACTGCGGGGCCACTGGCAGTGGCACCAAGATTTATCCCTACTGCTTGTACTGGCTTTTTAAAAACCTATTCTCTTTGGATAGAAACCTTGCTCAGCCTGGATATATAGGGAGGGCCTTGGCCCTTCCTCAAGCAATGTGCCTTACCCTCTCTGAGTAGTGGATGAGGGATGGGGTGGCAGAGTAGGTGAAGGGAATGGGGGGGGGTGGGAACTGGGATTGGTGTGTAAAATGAAAAAAAGAAAGTTTGTTTTCTTTTTTTAAAAAAAATATAATATATACAGACCTGTTACATTCAAAAATCATAAAATTATCTTTATAGACAAAAAATTGTTTGTAATTGTAAAACCTCAGTAGCCATGTTGTCCTCTTCTTTTAGAAATGTTGAGTGGCTAACACAGATAACAGGTTGACAGTTTCATCCTTAGAACTGAGTCCAGTCTGTGTAGTCAGCACACACAGAAGGACGATGCTACTTGAAATATGGCAGCTCTGTGGGCAATTCAATCCCATCTCCAAACTCTCAAAGCTCACAGCTTCAGAAAGCTGCTCACCTTTCCCAGGCAGAAACCTCTTCAGTTTCTCTCTTGTCTCTCAGTTTATCGCGAGTGCTTCATGTACTGGCAGGAATTTTTACATTTTGCTGTTGTAGTTATATTGCTGCCATCTATTATTTTTTTCACATGGTCTCTTTATCAATAGTCAGCTTTGAGGTAGGAATAGAGAAGTTCTCTCTGTCACTGTGCTTTCCCAGGGTGCCTTGACAAGAGTCTTATGCAGAAGCTGTGTTCCTTTTCAAGAGTGTTGTTCATCACAGCATGCACAAACCCCTTGTTTCTGACAGAAGGACAGACTAACAATTTGCTGCAACCATCTACTGTTTTGAAGAACAACTGAAATCAGAATGCTACAAAATGTCAACATTTCATATTTACAATGGATTATAAATGACGCCCGAGGTCTCAACCTCTATGACTGCTTCGCAAAGCTTGTGCACAGCCTGTCTTAGAATGCAGTCACAATCCTCCTGCTTCACAAAGGCAAGCTCAGCTCACATATTGATGACATCATTGTAGCACCTGTTTTATACATAAATCACCTTTTCATCTTCCAGCTGTTTCTTTGTTATTGGTGTTCTTGGTGCTGCGCTGTAGCCTGTGAGTTATATGATGACAGGCGTCTGTAGCAGTGCTGCCTTCAGCTTGTTACGGGATTTTCTTTTCAAGGTCAAAGCATTCCAGTCTGTCAGGAAAGCTACTCTGTGGGGATCTTATTTTTTTATAACTTCTATTTCATTTTAATTCCCAGTCATGTTTAAAATTCCAATCAGAGTGTGGAAAGCCACATTTCAATCCAATAAAACACAGTGAATCAAATTAATTCATCTACCATTATTTTGTTCCTGTTTATTTTATAACCCATCAACAAAAAGCTATTTTTTTGCAATCGCATTAGATTTGTCAGCGATAGTGACCTGAAATTAAAAATTAGGGAAAGGTTTATCTCTTTTTCTTTTCCTTCCTGTCCCTGTGCCACCCTGTAAGGATGTAGTTTCTCACATCCTTTGTAATCCAGCCTTGTCAGTTTCCATGTTAGAACAAAGAGAAAGTACTTTCATCAATCACCCTTCATTAACCACTCAAATGTTCACTTCATGAACATTAGCCAAACATCCCAACCTGTGACAAGCTAAGAGCTTCATATCTAATTTAAAAATATCAATTTGGTATGGAGATAAATCCATAAGTAGGTTTTGTTAATGGTAAGTGTTGGTCATCTGTGACTGGCCACCAGTGGGTTCAGAGACAGGAACTGGATGCCACCACTTCTGTCCCTGTGCCCACACTGCTGACTGCCACATGCTGAAGCTGACTGGACAAAGGTTCCCATAGTGCAGGAAGAGTGCAAGTTTAAAGATCCAAATCCAAAACAGCACGGTAACATGGAAAGAAAAGATATTGACCCTATGAGAAGATATTGATGGGGAAAAATAAACAGTATGAAGAATTATCAAAGTTGTAGATTTTCAAAAAGTGGAAACAAAATTTGTATTTAAACCCATCCAACCAAACCCAGTTCTGAAGGAGAGCAGCTATCGTGGCAGAACATAACTCGCTGGGACAGTAAGAGTCACAGCCTTAATAGCTGTGCTAGATGCCTCCTGGCTTTCCCCAGAAGTCCTTTAGGATGTGGTCAATGCACTTCTTCCTGCCTGCGTTTGATGAAAAGAGTCAAATAATGTTCAGAGAACAGAAAGCATGACCACAAGTACAAAAATCAACCTGTCTGCACTGCTGAGATAAACACTCTAAATATGATGCACAATATCAGAGCTGTCTCTTAAAACCTTATTGTAAAGCACTTATAAATAAAAATGTTACACACTGAATTGTTTAAGAACATTTATTTATTATTTATACAATATTCTCTCTGCATGTATCCTGCCCACTAGAAGAGGTCACTAGATCTCATTAGAGATGGTTGTGAAACACCATGTGGTTGTTGGGGACTAAACTCAGGCCTTCTGGAAGAGCAGCCAGTACTCTTAACCTCTGATCTATCTCTTCACCTCCCAACTCACTGAATTTAACCAGACCCAAAGTATATAAATCTCAGTGAACTTCTATGATGGAGGAAGGTCATTGGCCAATAAAGAAACTGCTTGGCCCTGTGGGTGGAGTAAACAGAACAAAATGCTGGGAGGAAGAGGAAGTGAGGTCAGAGACTCCATCGCTCTGCTCTCGGGAGCAGACGCCTCAGAGAGAGACGCCATGCTCCTGGCTCCTGGGCAGAGGCACGCTATGAAGCTCCGACCCAGGATGGACTAGGCTAGAATCTTTCCGGTAAGACCGGTTCTCACAGATTATTAGAGATGGGTTGATCGGGATAACAGGATTAGCCAGTAAGGGCTAGGACTAAAGGGCCAAGCAGTGATTAAAAGAATACAGTGTCTGTGTAATTATTTTGGGCATAAGCTAGCCGGACAGGCGGCCGGGGGTGCTGAGAACGCATCCCTGCCGCCCCTATTACTACAGTTGGCGCCCAACGTGGGGCTCGAACCCACGACCCTGGGAGTAACCATTCTGCAGCTGAGGAGCTTCTCTGAGTTCACACTGCCTCTATCAAATATAGTTTTATGGACTTATCTACCACCAAAATACCAATAAAAATCCATGGTATCACTGAAACTAGAAAACCAATTAGCTTTATTTCCTCATTAATGACTCACCTGACCTTTACCTGAATTCAGTCTTTTGTCATCACCTAACTGTATCTTTTCTTGTTCTCCTTCCTGTTTGTCACTCTGTATCTATGAACACATTTGTTTATATACATACATATATATTATAGGCTAGGATCTGCATTTAAGGGAGAACATGGGCTTCTTTTTAATTTTAGAGATTATGTTACCTTGCTTAATATTATATGTGCCTAGTCTTTCAATTTTCCTACAGTTAATTTTCTTTTCCTTTAGAGCAGAATAGTATTCCATTTTATATACATACTAGAATTTCGTTATTCAATCATCATTCATGGAAAACTAGGTTATTTTTTTCTTTGCTACAGTGTATATATCACCAATATCACTAACTAGAGAATAAATTATGAAGGAAAAAAATGCAGCAAATTGGATCTAATTTCTGATTGTTAATTGGCCTTGAGATGATTGATTCATTATAGTAATATTTTGTCTGTAATCTAACAAATATAGCTTGCCTGAAGATCAGAGTGCAGAGTGAGTTACTAGTTAGCCATAGAGACCAGGCAGTGATGGCATACACCTTTAATCCAAGCACTTGGGAGGCAGAGGCAGATGGATCTCTATGAGTTTAAGGCTACTCTGGGTTACATAAGATCTATTCAATATAAGAGTATAGAGCCAGTCGGTGGTGGCTCACACTTTAATCCCAGTACTTGGGAGTCACAGGCCTTTAATCCCAGAACTAGAGAGGTTGAGACAAGAAGGGATATGACTGATTAGAGAGAGGAATATAAGGTAGGAGGAGACAGGAGCTGAGATGCAGTCTGAGGCTTCATAGAAAAAGGCAGTCTGAGCACTCATAGAGACTTGATCGCCTTTTTAGTCTGAGCACTGGTAGAGGTAAGAACTCCCTAGTGGCTCGCTGCTCTGCTTCTCTGATCCTTCAGCTTTTACTTGCTAAAAACTGACTTCTGGTTGTTACTATTAAGAACTTTTAGAATTTGTGCCACAATACATTATGTTTAAAAATAAAGATATGTCTATAATTTGGGGACTGAAGTATGTTACAACAGATAAAAATGAGTGGCACCAACCCCAGGCATATAAACTGTTACTTGAAAACAATGAAATTCTATAATAAATTATTGTATTAGATTAGAGAGGAAAGATTCCAGGGATTTGAGGGAAAACCTGGGGTCAGCACAATGTCCTGCCTGGATCCACCATATCAACCCAGGTAATTTTTCTTACCTTCTCTGACCCAGTCCCCTCTTGGCCTATGTGTGCACACACAGTGAGGAAAGTCCACCTCAATCCCAGGGCAACTGCTGACCTGCTTACTGCACACACTTGGCATGCAGACAGAAAATGTCTTGGATTCTTTTTATTGTTCTGTCCCCGGAAAATCTATAGCTGCTTACTGCACAACTCCTGCTTGATTTGCCCTTCTTCTTTATAGGGCTAACCTAGGAGAAGTGTCATTTCTTTACGGTAGACCCAAGCACAGACAGAAACATCACACCTGTTCTGCCATCTGTTAATTTGATTACATTCTTTCTCTGTTGACCCCTAGGTAAAATCAAATATCTATTTTATTGCCAATCTTCTATTTAATTCTACACATTTTCTACAGAACAAAACCAATCACTGCAAGAGTAAATATTTATTTATTATTTTATTCCTCGTATTAGTCATGTAATCATTCCTTGTCTTTCAAGAGCTAATTGCTCTTCTGTTCCCTACTGAGTTCTTTAAATCCCAGTGCCTGCTCCAAACTGACTGGGCAGAAAGACAGTTCCTTTATCTCATTGTGCCTCGCCCCAATGCAAATTGATTCAAGGGTGTCTTTAGAATAAAAACAGCTGGATTCGCTAAAGCTATTTATGAGTTGAGTTTCCTGGGCTTAATTTTGATTTATAAGTACTGAAATTAAACTGGGCACTCTCACTGCTTCAAAGGGTAGCTTTGATTTCACCAGTGCAGTAGAAAAGCGAAGGCTATTTACTAACATATTGTGGCTGTGACATTTTAGCTTGGCAAGGACAAGGAAAGAGAAGATTGAATCCTTATATTTCTACTTAAGATTCATTTAAAGACGTAACTGTATTTGAGGTGAATCAGTTTATAACTGTTAGTTTGTGTTGCTTGTGTAGATGCTCAGGCAGTGCTGCCCGTCGGCATCTACCTTGTCCTCTCCATTTCAAACAACCCTGAGCCAGAGACATCCTGCTAAGCACACAGAATAGGGCCCTTGCTCATAGAAATTGCCATATTTATCTACTCAGAAGTTGAGTTGACAAGGAGACTAGCTTTTCTCTCTTTTGGGTAAGTGGTTTACAGGTCACCTAACTTAATTCCTTCCTATCAATAGTAGCTTCAATCATATATTTAGCCATGGATGTGGTTAAAGAAAGGCACTGTGCAAAAAGAGAAGTAGATGTTGAAGTAATAAAATGAATTAAATATGTTGCAGTTATAAAAAAGGGTTACATCTAATACACAGTAAAAGTCACCAATGTAATATAGAGAGAAGAGTTGAAGACAGTCAAGAATACATCGCAAACCTATGGTTACATGGATTCACTTCCCAAGACTCAGTTTTACTGGTATTCAAATGGAATGTGGGATAGTGCTGACCAGTGTGGCTGTAGAGATATTAAAAGGCAGTATATTAGGTGTGGTTTTGAAAAGCATAAAAGTAGTCTCTGTATGAGAAGACAATAAGAGTTGAAATGTGCTCAATTCTTCCCTGCACCTAGGTGACTGGCACTATTTTAAATCTCGTTGGTTACATTAAATATGGGAAAAGTGGTCTGGAAGTAAGCAGCATGCTAAAGGAAAGCTAAAACTGCCAGCTGGATCTTAGACCTTATACAACTGTCTTCATTATTAGAAAATTATGATTTGGTAAAGAAGGTGGTAGTTGCCAGGTGGTGGTGGTGCACACCTTTAACACCAGCACTTGGGAGGCAGATCATCCACTCAGGTGGAACTCCATAAGGCCAGCCTGGTCTACAGACCTAGTTCCAAGACAGTCAGGTCTACACAAAGAAACCCTGTCTCAAACAAAAACAAACAAACAAAAAGAAGAAAAAAATAAAGAAGGTGGTAGTTGGTACATGAAAGATAAAGACCCCAAGACATTCGTGTATACCAGGTACAAGAAATTGTTCCTGTATCTGCTTCCTGGTTTTTTTTTTTTTAATTTCCTAGCACTGTGTTTGAATGTATCAAAATAGGTCTCAGAAATGAGAGCATTCCCTCAGAGCTAAGCATCAGTACTTGGTCAATATCATTGTCTTGACACACTGTGATCTTCTTCTTCTTCTTCTTCTTCTTCTTCTTCTCATTCTTCTTCATTTGGTTTTTAGAGACAGGGTTTCTTTTTAAAAAAGATTTATTTATTTATTTATTACATATACAATATTCTGTCTGTGTGTTTTGCCTGCACACCAGAAAAGGGCACCAGATCTCATTACAGATAGTTGTGAGACATCATGTGGTTGCAAGGAATTGAACTCTGGAAAAGCAGCCAGTGCTCTTAACCTCTGAGCCATCTCTCTAGCTCAAGAGACAGGGTTTCTATTTGTAACAGTCCTGGCTGTCCTGGAACTTTCCCTTGAACTCACAGAGATGCAATGCCTTCCAAGTGCTGGGATTAAAGACATGTGCCACCACCAACTGAGCTCAGTATCATTCCTAATTTCAGTGTCTATGCCTTAAAGGTTGCCTTTGTCTTACAGATAACCATTAATTCATTCTATGCATCTTGAGGAGCAAAACAACTTCATAGACACACCTACCTTATATGATGTTTATTGATAAGAGCAATATGAAAACACTAATACTATATAACTCCTCAGCAACAAGGTACCAAATTTGTTTTTGGAGGAGCACAGATTGGAAGCTAGGAAGACAAATCTTGAATATACTTTGTTAGTTCCAACTTGGCAGCATCCTGCCTCTGCTGTTAAAGCAGTTACACCATCACCTACCTGTCTCAAGGTGCATTTCCACCATCAGTTGTGTAACATGTGACCCCCTTAAAGGTACAGCTCTCTCTCTTGCTTCTCATTCCTTCATCCCTGTCTGTCTGTCTATCTGCCAGCCTCTCTCATGTCCCTACTGCAATATAGCCCTTGGCTTCCCCCTCCCTGTCCCACAATAAACTCTGTTGTGCATTGCTTGTTTGCTTAGTGTACATCTGGCAGGACCTGCTGAAAAGTACTCACTTTGCCTTTTTTTTCTTATCCTTAAAGACTTTGCATGGGCTTCTTTTTTTTAAAGTCTTAGTGTCATGCTTTAAACTTATGTATAAGTAAGCTTCATTAATTTTTTTCTTGAGTATACAATAGAATTTATTCTAGAAAAACTTCAGCATTATAGGTTACTGAGATAACTTATGATATGATTAATATGCTCTAATGATGTCTGGGAGAGAGGACACTCATTAAGGATGTGTGTGACAACACTCGCGTAGACTACCAGGAGTTTGAAAGATTGAACCATAATTCAAAGTGAATTTGACAAGTTAGAGAAGTGGTCAGAAAAGGAAATGGATTTTAATAAGGCTGAAGGGAAAATTAATGTTAGTTTTACCTCCATCCTGAGCCCAATGACTGTTCATCATGTCCTCTGCTGTCTTATCTGGCCTAATGCAGCACTCCCCTGAACGCAAGCCCTCCTGCTGCTTGCTCTTTCATAGGACATTCTTTATTGAACACTAGAGTGGGATCTGGAGACTGAGCTTGATATATCATGTTTTCTTTTAAAACCTTGGATGATATTTAGAATACACTACACAATTCTCACCACAGCCTGAAAAGACACTAAACTAAAAACTAAGGTTTTCCCATCTCTCTGTTTTTATCTTGTGTGTTTCCCCTGTCTTCATGCTAGTCTATTATTTTACTAACTCCACAGAATATTTAACTCTTTATCCATACTGCTCCCTCAGTGTGCATGGTCTTCCCAGTTCTTTAGAGAGCTGTACATCTGTAGTGCTTGATTACCCTGATTGCCCTGACCAGATGTTCTACCACCCTGTGTCTAAACAAAAAAGCCCTAGTGTGGGAAGTCCTTTGTATATGTGTTGTTTTTATTGATTAATAAAGAATCTTCATTTGGTCAATGGCTTAACAGAATATAGCCAGGCTGGAAAAGATATAGAGAGAGGGTAGGCAGAGTCAGGGAGAAGCCATGTAGCCACCATAGGAGACATACGCCTCCACCAGAGCCTGCTGAAACCTTACCTGGTAAGCCACAGCCACATGATGATGCACAGATTTATAGAAATGGGTAAGTTTTGGATGTAGGAGCTGAAAATACACTATTGGCCAAACAGTATTGCCAATAGTATAATTTCTGTGTGATTATTTCAGTTCTGGGCAGCTGGGAACAGACAAGCACAAATTTGTGCCAATGTAGTCAACTAAATCCACTGAAAAACGTGAGAGAGCTTGAAAAGGAATTCTAAATAGAAAAAATAAACAAACAAATAACAGAGTTTAAAGCAACTTCTTGCTTGTTTGCAGGCAGAAAGCAAAGATATGGCTCATTTAAGACGTTTCCTGACTTAGTTTTAGTAATAAAAACTACATGGGTTCCTAAAAAAAAAAAAAACAAAAAACAAAAAAACAGCAGCTTCCTGTTTCTCCAGCACCAAATATTTTGACTCTTTCAGGAGGTCTGGCTAGGGAGCATTTAAATATGGGTCTGTGATTGCTTAATGGTGACAGACCTGCTGTGACCCTGGACCTGGGGCATAAAGAATGGCTCTCAGAGGCAGTCCACCATGTTGGACTGGGCTCAGCAAGCAGGCAGGACTGAGGAGTTGTTCCTAGCCACACCCACTTAGTATTTTTTTTTTTAAAGAAGTGCTCCAGGTAAAAAACTAATTACAGATTTGGATGCAATAAAGACAAACCCAGATGGAGAAGACCTCTAAATTGGTCACAGTGTTGGATAAATGTACATGGGCTTGGGAGAGAGAAGAAAAACAAATAGAAAATTATAAAAGAGAGTAAAAAATCTTAAAATGTAGAATATGAGATGATAACAATGAATTAGAACAACAGCACTAAATTAGCTTTTCACCTGAAAATTAAATAAAATAATCATATAACGTATACTTATTGGTCTCTCTCCCCTCCATCACTGTTCACTTTCTTTTCTCTGTGGCTCTGGCTGACTTGAAATTCACTCTGGAGACCAGCCTGGTCTTCAACTCACAGATTTTTCTGCTTCTGCCTCCCAAGCGCTGGAATTATAGGGCCATACTGCCCAGCAGGATCCATCTTTTAAAGTAGGCATAATCCTTATTAGGACCTTCAAAGATATTCTGTTATCTATATCCTGCCCCTATATCTTCTGTTCGGAAAAGGCATATTTAGATGTAATCTTTGCAGCATATCAAACTATGGAGTTGCTGTGGGGCTATCAGAGTGGCCTCCATTTCTCTATCTAAAAGTGAGAATTGTGACGTATTATCTAGGCTGAGTTCCCTGTGGTAACAGACACAGAAAACGGCGTGTGAAAAGAACGAAAGTGTAAAGGAAGCCTGCAAGCAAAGTGTGTGCGTGCTGACGTTCAACAAGAAAACTGCACCTCAGCTTTACAAACCCCAAGAGACTGAGACTTACAATTAGTATGCCCAAGAATGAACACAACTTGACTTTCACCTTTTCTTTGGACCAAGTACAAACCCAGGTCTACACATAATATCCTTAGACTTCTGAGAATCAGTCAATGTATTTCTTTAAAGACATTTGTGGTAAAAATTACAGTAATAATAGGAAATTAGACTTAAGTTATGTTAAATAGATTTAAGCCATCTTAAATCCCAGAACACCTTATATCAGTCAGAAAAAATGGCAAATATCTCCTAAACATGATACCCTCTACTCATTGTCCTCAACCTTGCTGTCTGCCAGAACATACAGAGCAGGCCTGTCTGCCTGTTTAAAGATACTAGAAATGGCAATAAAACGATTTTTAAAAATAACACCAGTTTGAGTATGTCCTTGTCCTGGACAAAAGACTTGTTTCCAAGGTGGCATAAAACTTTGTGCTTAAGCTGTTTGCTCAGGGAAATTGAAAGCGTATCCAAAGGAATGCCCACATGTTAAACTATCTATACCCTTAATAGTGTCAAATGAGACTGCGCCACCATGAGATCCATTTGGAGACGTAACACGCTCTGTTCTCCAGCTGAGTTCCATGTAATTTAGTTGTCAAAGTGATGGAATCCAGCTCTTCTATTTAATTTATATGAAATTAGTATCGACTTGAATATATCCTTGTCAGGCCAATGGTAACTTTTCCCTGAAAAAATAGCCTGTCAATGGTGGAGCCAAAACAAAGAAGCAAAGAAAACTTCAGAGGAAATAAAAGAGCCAGATCAGAGGATCTTTTGACATTCTATATCCAAGCTATCCCCTTCATGCTATTAAACTCCAAACGTCTGTGATCTCGCTAAAGTAATAGCACCACCTTAAAAGGACCTTGGAACACTTTTGTAGCAGATTATCGACCATGTGCCATATAGTATCAGATTTTGTCCCCACTGTATGTTCCTTTGTAGGACAGATCTTGACATTAAGAAAAAAAGGATGCCCATATTTAAGGATTGCTCAGTCTGTGTAGAGAAAAATGTGAAGATAAATTTTCATATTGATTTATAGTTACACCTCAGAATATCTAAAGAATAAAACATCAACATTTCAAAAGAAAAATCTCTTAAGTTGTCCCCAGTATCCTTCTCTTCATCCTTCTCAGAGAAAAACAAAATCTACTCCCAACTAGATCTGTTGGTTTTGAAACTAAACTAGCACCCAGTAAGCCCTTCTGCTACTGATGCATTTTCCAGAGTTATTTGTCGTGCCGTGTCTATCATGTCTTTGTCTCTGAGCAGGTAATGCTTCTAAATGTGTTGCTTATCCAGTTTGTCTTCCCTGTTAGACATCCACACCTGCTATTTTCCTGCTCCTCCTTCCTATCACTTTGAATGTCCAAAGTTGCTTTAGGCACAAATAAATCTATTTGAATTGGCTTTTTCCCAAATGGAGTAAAACACTTTACCTAATATGCTTTTTATCAGGGGAAAGCAATATTTAAGACCACTTTATGGCCTGGGGTACTGAATCTCAGCAAATTTACAACATTTCCTTAGCTACAGTCCCACAGGTAGGAGTTTGCTTTTCATTCTATTTTGTTTATATGTGCTAATTCTCTTAGCACTTACCTGACTACAGTTGTCTCACTAATCATGACATCACAAGAAAATGACAAACCATGAATTTAATTTAGCCCATGCAGGCAGTCTGGACTTGCATATCTGATAATATCTACACCTTTCCTCATCTGGGCTGTCAACTGCAGTAAGAGACTTTATCAATACAGTCTCTTTCCTCTTTTCAGTACTTATCCACTTATGCTTGGCACAACATCTGTGTGTCTACCCAATCAGACTTAGTACACTAAGTTTAGGTTCATTTGCATTGAGTCTCGTATTTGATCTAAGCATTTGTTAACTTGGCTTTTGCTTATAGCTGGTAAGTATATAATACAGAGCAGCTGCTTATTAGGGACGTCTTTATCTTTGTCTGTACATCAGTGACTGAAAATAACAGCTCCACTGCCAGGATTCTTTAATGTGGTTTGCAAAAGACAGCTTGATAGAAAATAAGACCTAACAACGATCTGAGGGAAAGAACGAAACAGTCAAGTGAGGCCTCTTCTTGGAAATAACTACATGTCATTATACACAGAGCTCTGAGAAGAGAGAACTGTTTTAGACCCTGGCCTGCGGCCTCCTATTCCAAGTAGTAAATATGGAATTCTATAAAGCTGTTTCCGGAAGGATAGACAAGGAAAAAAAATGCTGTTACTAAAGTTGTTCGCCTTGAAGGATATTATAGCTTTAAACCAAGTAAATTCTATTCGGCATGTGCTTGCCCACAGGAAAAGAAGGCATATCAGGAAGAATGACATAATTCACCAGTTCATTTTTACAAGCTTCAGAAAGCTAGATACCTCCTCCAATGAAGAGAAAGACATGAAGTTTTTCTCTATGCAGGTAAATATACATATAATCTAACTAGGTTTATGCTGCTTTGGTATCCATAGTTCACAGCAAATAATTAGAAACAGTATTGCATCATTCAATTGCAATTAAAAAATTTTAAAAATCTAGTCTCTTAGCTAAGAAATAATACATTTCTGTATTTGCATTGTATAGCCATTCTTTTATCTGAATAAAGCCACTGGGGTAAAGGATTGTAGGTTTTTAAATTGACAGTCTTTTGATGCACACAATCACACAATATTAAACATAGTATTTACTCATTGTTCTTGTTAAAATTACTTTTGTATTGTTCAAAACAATCACACGGTGTTTTCAGACTTCTCTATTGTCTCTAATTGAATGCCTCTATCAAAATACCTTTTTAAAACTCCATTATCCCTTAGTAAGAAGGCATAACAAAGAGATAACAGTTAAATCTTCATAAAGAAGGGAAATAAAGCCCCCAAAACAAAAACAAAAAGCTTGTGAGAGTCTCAATACTTCCAGATGTTTTACCAATGTCCCCCCTATTGCCATAGGATTACCGGTCTCATTTAATTGTAAATAAGGTAGATTTTGCAGCACAGTAGTTAATGACAGGCAGGGAATTCTTCCCAAGGACAAACAAAAACCTTCCAGCAGGCTCCTGAGAAACCACTGAAGGACCAACCGGAGGCAGGCCCAGCTGGTGGAAGAGAACTGAAAAGTCAGAACCTGAATTCCCATTAGCAGACTGAGGGAGGGTTTACATTGCTGCAGTCCTGGAATCGGGTAGACTTAGCACGAAGATTATAACTCAACAGACGGCAATAAAAGCAAAGACTGATTTGAACCCAGAGGCACCCTTTCAGAAGGAACGGGAAATGCAGGAAGGAAAAGCAATCATCACCATCTCTGAGGCTCTTTCCCAACTCCCAGTGTGTTTGGTCAGTCTCCTTGCAAATCTGTTTTGGTGATTGTTAGCTAACCAGGTAGGCCCTGTCTCTGGTGAGAAACACTGAGTACTTTAAAAATGGCATGAAGAAAAACTCTGGCGGTGTAGTGCATGCCTTTAATTCCAGCACTAGCGAGATAGAGGCAGGTGATATCTGTGAATTTCTGGTATTTCTACTGTGATTCTGGGCTTTGAGCTCAGGACCTTGCATAGGATAGGTAAGCACGGGAACCAAATCCCCAGTTCTCTGATTTTTTAGCAGCAGAAGTTTTAGATGTTTGTTAGCTTACTCTTTGCCTGTTTTTGTGGTACTATGGGTCAAACCTCAGTGCTTGCCTATGATGGGATGCCACTCTACGACTGAACTATATTCCCAGTCTATATGTTGAATTTTGTTGTAGGAATTTAACGGAGACCAACGTTATTGCTTTCCTCTTATGAATCCTATGCAATTTAGTGTGTCAGGGCCATTTTGCAGTTGATAAAAATCTAACAGTGTAATGATCTGTCTTTTTAAGAGACAAGTCACGCCCACTCCCTCCCTGTCTGACTGAGGCAGGCAGATCTTCCTGCTTGCAGCCTGACTTTTTTTGTCTCCTGAAGAGGCAGCTTCTGCCTCTTTCCACTTCTCCCTTCCCCACCTCCTCTTTCTCTCTCCTCTCCTCTCCTCCCTTCCCCTCCCCTCTCCTCTCCTCTCTCTCTCTCTCTCTCTCTCTCTCTCTCTCTCTCCCCTTCTCCTTTTCCCCCTTCCCTTGCATAACCCACTTAATAAATATCCAACCTCATAATTCATGGCATGCCTATCCATGTCTCTGTCTCTTGCCCGCTGTCATGTGTCTCCCTGCCCCAGACCAGCTGCCTTTCAGAGACCTGTGGCATGGTCTTTTTGTGCCTATCTGTCTGGCTCTCCTCATGGCCTGCTGCAGCCACTTAGAGAACTTCCTGGGACTGGCTTCTCTTAGGACCTGCTAGCCCCTGTCTGCCACCACCCAAAGACCTGCAGCATTTCTGCCATTGCAGCTACTTGGGGATCCACAACATTTTTAATTAATCCATTACAGAATGAATGACAAACTTGCCTGCAGTCATATATGTGGTAGGTGACTACATTGGTTACTTTTTTGTGAATGTGACAAAATAACAGATAAAAAGCAGCTTATGGAGAAAGGATTTATTCTGATTCAGGGCTACTGCCATCATGATGAAAAGGTTATAGCAGTGTTCCTGACACCAGGGGTATTGGTCTAGGATACCTCACATCTTGTTGGAGCAGAAAATTTTATAAAATTTTTCACGTTTGATTTGTCCTGAGACCCCTAGTTCAAAATATGGTGCTTCCCACATTCAGCATGGTCCTTCCCTCCTCATTTACACTTCCTCTCAAAACTCCTTCAAAGACATTTCCTGAGATATCTCCTGGTGAGTCTAAAACCCAGTAACTGACAAAGAATATTAGCCAGCCATCCCAGTAGAGTATCCAGTGTTCAAGTTCAGAGTATGGAATTTTATACTTTAACACAGAGTTGGGTACAATGCAGCACAACCCAATGTATGAACATGGTGTGGGAGCCACAGATAACTGGGTGATTTAAGAACATGTGCTTTTTTCTGCAGAGGACTTGACTTCAGTTCTCTCTCCTCCCATCAAGGACTTACAACCACCTCTGTAACTACAGAGGATTTGAAACTTTCTTCTGACCTCCCTGGGCACCCCTACAAATGTATACATAATCACATACAGACACACACATTTGTATAATTATAATTTATGTCAATGTTAAAAATATGAACAAGCTAAAAGAGTGTTTAAGGGAACAAACTAAGCTTTATGTCTATTTTTCTAGACATTCTGGCAATTTTCAAGGATTTCGATGATCATTTAACTTCATTGTAGGGATATAGAACAGGGAGAACTGTAAGGGAGGAAAATATGCCCGTTGGGTAAGATACGAGGATAGCTTTAATGAACATAGTTATCCTTAAATGCTCCAATGCAACAGCACAGAGTGGCATCTTTAACTAAATGCAGTGCCTTCAAAATATTTGTGAACTGATTCTCTTAAAGGTTGACAGACTAAGTCCATAGTTTCCAAAGATGTACCAGTTGACCTTTTCAAGACTCTTGGATTCTTGTTTTTTAGACAGCAGAAAGTTTGTTATAAGACACTAAGTGAAAGAAATGAAAAGTAAACATGAAACAGGTGATATAGATCTACAGGGTGCTTGCACGGTGTGTCAAGGATCCCAGTGCCTCAGAGGAATGGGGATGAAAAGGCTTCTCCTACGTCAGGCTCAGATGAAGGGCAAGGCTTTCTCCCTGTCCAGAAATCAAGAACGAGTACAGAGGTATTAACCCCTGCTTTCTCCTCCTACATGACTAAAGCCTGACACTAGTCCCTACACAGACCCACTTTAACACTAGTTCAAGGACCTTCTCCTCACTGAAATTCCAGCTTGCTGCTGCACCTCCATCAGAGCACAGGTCCACCTGATCCCGGCAATTTTTGTAGGCTTGTACGCCATTTCTTCATTTCCCATGTTCCAAGTCAGGCCAATCCCAAAGTTGTAGAAGTTGTAGCAAATGCCAATGAATGGAACAAGAAAATACTGACCTTTTTCTAGTATAATAATAAAAAAACAATAGTATAATTTTTCATTTTATAGGATTTCATGTGGTATATCTGTGTACACACTTGATGTTAGTGTACACGTAAGTATGGTGTTGTGTGTAAGTGTGTGCATGCTCTTGCAGAGCCAAAGGTTGGTTGACTGGCCTGGCATTTACTATGGGAATCAGGCTGGTCTTAAACACACAGAGATTTTCCTGCTTCTGCCTCGCAATTGCAAGAATTAAAGAGCATGCCCCAACACCTGGTCTTCCAAGACTGAGTCTTTCACTAGACCTGAAGCTCATTGACTCTCTAAGACTAGCTGGCCAGCAAGCTTCAGGGATTTTTCTATCTGTTTCCTCAACCCAAGGATAATAAGCTTATGTCACCATGCCTGGCTTTTTACATGAGTTCTGAGATGCAAACCAAAGTCCTCATGCATGTACAAAGAACATTTTACTGACTCCTAAGATGTTCAATGTATATGTATAGTACTTCTGTTTTTTTCATCCTTTTCATAAAAAAATCAAATGGAGCTACGTAGTGAAGAAATTAATTTTCTTTAATAGGCAAATTGAGTTTCCAAGTGATATAACAAATTTATATTCTCTAACTTAAATATAACTTAAAGTTATACTTATGTTTATTGGGTGCATACTAGAGGTAAAGGAATCCACTGATCATAGAAGAACAAGAAAATTTTTGGAAGAAAAAATATACTTTTAGTTTTCAAGTCAAAAAGTGGTAGAATATTAAAACACTGGACCCCAGTCAATGTTCCACACACTAAACACATTCCATCTAAGTCTCCTTTATTATTACCTAAGGCTTTCTCACAGGAAATTGATGACTTTTTCATTGTGAAATTAATCTTCAAATCCATTTGTATCACTGAAGCAATATGTGAGATCTCGCTCTCCTAACCAAAAAGGCAGACTACTAATTGCATAGTACCTCTGAGATATCTTACTTCTGACATGCCCACATATCACCTGTGATGCAATAGAGAAGGTTACTAAAGTGATAATCATAAAAATATCTAGAAATTTTTACCCATTGAATTAGCAAGTAGTTTCTTAAAGACAATGACACTTTGCTTTTCAAATGATCTTCACTAATTGATGCGGAAATATTAAGAATAATTGGATAACTAGAGATTCCATAGTTGATGAAAGTAAAGAAACAAACCTATTCAAAATTTCACTCAGGATAGACATTTATTTTATCAACAGTTTTCATAGGCAATGAAGCTTTCAGTGGTTGGATCATATGACCCATTTAAAACAGTGTTAAGTAGTTAATCCCATTTTATGGTTCTGGATTTGATTCTGTTTAGTCAAATGTATAAATTTTGAATGAGATTTTTAAAATAGTTTGGTAAGTGGGAAGAAATGCCATGATGATGTTTTCACCTTTAACCTCCATGCCCTTGTAGACATAAATCCAAGTGTTAACACATAAAGAAGCATAATGGGTTTATTTATTGCTCACTGAGAAGTGAGAAATCATTTGAAACATTTCCATTTCAGGTTCTACCTTTTGTTTTTCATTGTTCAATATTCGACCCTCAACATTTTCTTGCTTTATGAAATTTAAACAACCATGAGGAGAAAGTAGCCAATATTTCTACTGCTGAATTTAAATGAACTTGGATATGGTTTGTTTAAGAAAGTTTAAGTAGGAATCCTCAGTTGCTCTTTGATATAGTTAGCAGTCTCGAATGTTTCTGCTCATAAACCTTTTACATCATTGTTCGAATATTTTTTCTGAGGAAGGGAAAATAAGTATGTACTCATTAGCTGCATTTAACTTTGATCCGCTGCCTTTCATCACCTCTGGAAGAAACTGCATTTCACACCTAAGGTGTTTCACTGTGGGGTAGTAAGTGGTGACCAACGCGCAGGGTTTTACAGCTGTACAAAAGACATCCAGGTGCACCTGTCTTTTTAGTCAGAACCCAGTTAGCCCCTCTCACATTTACAAAATGCCTTTTGGGAGAGTCAGGTTTGGATGACTTCCAAGCTAGTTAAAAATAATTCTGGGAGAAAAGCGCAAGTGCAGTGCTGGCTCTTGGTGGAGAAACATGAGTAATGGCTAACTGCAGGAAATTCTTTCTCAGACGCTCCTCATACCCATTTCCACTTCCACGTTTCTTGCAGAAGTTATCTTGTACTTTCAGCTTTCTTCTGAAAAACATATTGAAAATGCCGTCAAACAGCTTTTTATCATTTCAAAACCTGAGCTCAAATTTAATCCTGCTGCCCTGATGGAGCCCAGGAAGCTGCAAGGGCATTTTCATTATATCGAGACCTGACTGCAGAACTCGTCAGCATTCTTCACAACTCTGACGGTGCCATTCATTTACAACAATGTGATCGATCCTGAAGCCCGTGGCAATGAACTCTGGGTACTCATACAGAAGAGAATAGACTATCTCCTTGGGAAATGGTTTCTTCTTCATTCCTCGCCTAGAGATAAAGTATCTCATCATTTGGATTTTAGATCCTGAAACATCTTTCATGCACTTATTACAATGCCTGAATTAAGTCTCAATAATCCACTACTGTTGCACCGTCTCTAGCCAGTATGTTAAGGGCATTCACTAATGCGTAATGCTGGTTAAGAACTGAAAATTTTATTTTTTTTAAGGTTTACAAATATAACATTGAAACAGTGGGTTGGAATATATAGTGAAGCCATCTTAAAAAAAGCTTGTTCTATAGCAGTTTGAATCAAAAGCACAGAGGGAATCTCATACACAATGCAAGTTTGGCAGCTTCCTTCGAGCTATAGGCAGACCTTGACTTAACTCTGGTCTTTGCTAAGCTGTAAGGGAACCTACTAGTCACCAAATCCTTTGCTAAATTCTAGGGATGTTTGTCTTCTATTCTTGGTATTTCATGAACTAGCCTTTACAATGACCTCTGGAGAAGTTTAAGACAATGTGGGCTCCTCTTCATGTTACCTGGATATGATACTAGCTTCTGTAGCAGGTGACTAATGGTCTTTGTGAAGAAACAAACTTGTTATTGGTATGTACCATGTGATTTACAGATGTATTTACTCAACAAATACTTATTAATACACCTGTTGTATTCTTGCTTGCATTAAGGTGCCAATTTCCCCATATACTGTTTTTGTCCTTATGGAGATTATTTTCTGGCAAGAAAAGAGCATATAAAATATATAGCTATCAAAGGCCTCATTCGGTATTATTTTTTCTGGTATTTTCTTTAACGAGGCTTCCTCCTCTCAGATGATTTTAGCTTGTATCAAGTTGCCATAAACTCTGAAACACAGTGGGTGAGCAGAGATGGTTAATAGAGCTTCTGTCTTGTGTTATCACTGAAGGTGATTCATCTTCCATTTACATACCAGGGAAGAACTTCAACAAACAGCAGACACTCATTTTCACAAATATCTCTGGTATTTTTCAATAGGCCTTGCTAATCTAGCTAAATGCAAAAGAACAGAAACTTAGAAACTCTCATTTTGCTTATATAATGCATTCGCTCTGAACCACTATGGAATCTTTTTATTTCTCCTCTTTTAAATTCATAAACCCATTCTTATTCCATGAGGCAACTCCCTCACAATGGACATTCTTACAGACACTCACATTCTGCACAGAGGACTGTATAAACATTATTCTAGCTTTGCTTCTTTCTTGAGTTTGATGCTTGTCAGCACCAGTAACATGCAAGAGCTAACATGCTAAGGTACAGCCAGGTGTAGTAAAGATGTTGATGACGCATGCCCTTGAGGGCTCTTCAACTGAAAAGACAGCAGCAGGATGATGAGATGGTGGGGCAAATGGCAGCAAGAACAAACGAAATTAATCCAAACCAGAAAGTTCCACATATGGAACCCAACAAAGCAAGCAGCAGCTTCTCCACAAGAGCATGTCATCAGTGTTTGAATTACTTTTTGAAAGACATCCCCACTCTGAACCCCTTCAGAGAGGCTGCTGAGACCTCAGGAATCTCAACTTTTGACCCCTGTGTGACTCCAAAACTCCTGAGCCTCATAATGAATAAATGAATAAAGCAATTAAAGGTTTACTAATGAATGGATTAATGGTACCACAGAAAATGTCTGCAATGGGAATGGGAAAGGAGCAGATAGTAAAATCCTCCTTTTCAAATCCCATTTAAACCATAGTTTAAGTGACCAAAAGTGGGTGGAGGGTTGAAGACTATCAAACGTATTAAACAAAACAACTCCTTTCATCAAGCTCTTCATTGTAAGAGTCACCTGGTGGCCATCCAGAGCCTGAGTCACCCAGTGTCACATGCCTTCCATGGCTATTACAGAACTTCAGATATAATATCTCCTCAATACTTCTAACACGCTAATAAATTGCACAGAATAGATGACATCACAACAGGGTTCCCACTTTGCTCCTTATTTCAGAGACATCATTCTCTTGAACCTTTAATAAGCAGAATGTAACCAAGCTGGGTGATGTCTTGTGAGATGGCTTGCTTTGTATCCCTACCTAACTTCTCGACTGAAGCTTTCATGCCCGGGGTTTAACTTACAGCAGCAGATGTTAATAAGATACCTGGCTGAAATGTCCTGACATTACTCTTCTCTAGGAAAAATGTGTAATTACAGAAAAATTATCCCCCAATTATTCAAATTTAAATATTTCATTTCATGGAGGTTATATATTTTTCACACTTGGTTTTCACATTTAAAAATGTAGCTTAGATATCTGCTAGTTACTTTGAAATTAAAGTATTAAAGTTTCAATGGCTAACCTAGCCTTTATAACTGTTTGGAAGCAAACTAATTCTAAATGAAATGTCTTTACGAAGGGCAATAAATTTTTACCAGAAAGCTTGGTCAATGCTGTTTTGTGGATTCAACAGAGATCAGAACTAAACTAGCAGAGTCTCAGAGTTTGCCTCTCTGTAGCTGTGATAAAACTCTGACTAAATGAGGAAGGGAAGGGCTTATTTTATCATAAAACTCTCAGATCATAGTCCATTGCTGAGGGAACTCAGGGCAGGACCTCAAGACAGAAAGTTGGAGACAGGAACTGAAGCACAGGCCATAGGTTGCTTGTTCTCATGACTAGCTCTCATGGCTTGCTCTCCCGGCAAGGCAAGCTCAACTGTTTTCTTATATCACGCAGGATTACCTGCCTGGAGTAGCGTTACCCACAGTGGATGGGGCCCTTTCATAGCAATCATGCCGTCCAGTCTGATGGAGGGAATTCCTCAGTTCATTTTCTCTCTTCCTAGGGGCCTGCAGACCGAGTCAAATTGACAAAAACTAAACAACATACACGGATACCACATGTGAGGGATTCTCATTCAAGTACCTTAAATTACCTGAATTAAAGTCAGTGTAGAGACTGTTTAATAAGACTTTGGTTAGTGGTGTGTGTGTGTGTGTGTGTGTGTGTGTGTGTGTGTTGAAAAGGATTTTACAAATAAATGCAGAGAGATTACTTTATCAATAATCAGCAACGGTTTTTACCCAAACACATAACTTTACATGTAAATTTTAAACTACGTTTGGTCTATTAATGAGATGTGTTAATAATTTAGCCAAATCTGAATATAGTAAAGGTTGTATTCTTTTTGTGAAGAGTCTAAAAGAAATACTCGGTTATTATAACCCATAGATACATTTAAGTGTTGCTTATTTTTCATTATACCTTCATATCTTGCACAATAATCCTTTTACTATAAAAGGATTAGAAATATAAACATAATTTATAATATCTAACAATAGGCATTTAGCTTTAACCATAAAAATTATGAACAATTTAGTGAATCATTAGAGAGTATGACGGGAGAGATTTGATAAAGAGTACTGTGGATTGGCATCTGTCTTTTAGAGCCCTGTCTGTTACCATTTCCATTGACTAAATTAAATTTAGTCAAGGTTAACCAACTCTATCCTATTATCATGGATGGGTCCCTTGGCTACATAATTTCTGCTTTAATCCTCCTGAAAATTGCAAGAAGCAAAATGAAACCTTTCACATACAGCCAGAGGGAAGAGAGGAGGTGCCATCATTCAGCCCTCGCTGTAATATATTATGGGGAATTGATCTCTTTTTAGTGCCATTGCCTCCTGGGTAACCCTTTATGGACTCGAGAGCCCAGCAGCTTCCTTGATACCTCTCCAACATCAGGGCCATGACAATTTTTATGATTATGATATGAGCTAAATTTCACTATCAAATATCGATGGAAATGAGGATCCTGTAAACTCTAGAACTGTAGAGTGTGTGTTCATTGCACTGCCTCCCAAATACGTACTAACCCCTGGTAATAAGTGATTGAGCAGATAAACACTCCAAGGGGAACAACTGGTTTCTACACATCACTGAGATATCATAACTAAGTTGGAAACTTTGTGAACATTCTATCTAATTTTAATGTTAGGATGACACAGAAAGTAGCCACAACATTCCCAGAGATCTAATTTAGGTTAAAATCTATATGTGGAGTATGGTTAAATATGGAAGAATTGCAAATAAACCATTTTCTAGTAAAGACAAGAGAGAATAACCAAAAATCTCTTCCATTCATAGTGGGATTGAACTTTCATCCATTCAAAACATCATTTCACTTCTTAGCCCTGTAAGAAAATACCAGTTTCTGCCACGCGATCCAATCAAATACCATCTGACAGCTAAGTTGGATGGTGGGGTGAGCACCCAATCAAACCTTCTGACAGCTAAGGTGGATGATGGGGTGAGTACACACAGTTCAGGTCATGCCCGTGTTTGCATCTGTAACAAGACACCTTCTAGTTTCATGATACTGGCTAAGCTTCAACTCTGGGAATCTCACGTTTTACTTTTCAGGATTGCTGCAGAATCCAATATGAGATTGGATATAAAAGTGATCTGCCAAATAGAAACCCCTTTGAAATAGTTATTATTTCTATGTAGATAATGAGAGTACATAAAAGTGCCATCTATTTTTAGAATTTCAATAAATCTAGAAAGTTTCAGTCTCCCACCTAATTGTACAGCCACGTTTCAGGTGTGTGCACAGTGGCTTCCTGCTAGAGCTGTATTCTCCATAATTAGCCTCCTCAGCTCCTCACTTGTGTGTTCTTGTCTTTTGGTTTCACCACATGCCACCCCTCCCACCCCATGCTCACTAATGTTCATGTGAAGCATCTCTTCCTATCTCTGTCCCTCATTCAGGATGCAGTACTCCTGATGCTTTTGTGACGCCCTTCCTTCTCTAGACTCCAGGTTTACAGATCTCTTGTCCAACCCTACCATAGTGCAAAATCTTAATGAATTCTTGGTAATATCACTCATTTGGCATCTACTACAATCATCTCCTTTGCCATAATTATTTTTTCAAATGATATGTGTATCTTACCTCCACTATTAGAGAGCAAGGTCCTTCAGTTTTGAGATTAGGCATCAGATTTTTTAGTTCAACATTTATGGGGAAATGCCCACTACGCCGTGATCTGTCTGTTTGTATGGTGTCTGATGTAAATCAAAGTGTGTTCATTGGTATAATAATAAAGATAAATAAATATAAAGATAAATAATAAGTAATAAAGATAAATATGACAAGGAAGTGATTTTAAAAATAATGCATTCTAAAATTATCCTCTAGCTGGAATTTGCTTGGCATGTCATTACACTATGTAGTGTATAACAGAAAGTCCATGAGAAAGATTATTTTTTACTTATGTATATGTCTCCATGGTTATTCACATGTATATGCTGGTGTCTCTAGGGGTCAGAAGAGGGCACTGTATCCTTTGGAGGGGAAGATAGAGGCTATTGTCAGCTGTTTAGCTTGGGTGCTGCAGACTGAACTCTGGTTCTTTACAAAAACATCAAATGATCTTAACTGCTAGGAAATATGGTTCCACTCTCAGAGACCATTTATCTTTTATTTTATACATTTTTAATTTTTTGACTATTGTTTTTCGCTGCTGTATATATCAGGCTATGTGGCCCATGTGCTCCCAGCGATTCTCCTGTCTCTGTAAGTGTTGGGATCACAGATGTTCATTACCTTTCCCAGCTTTTACATTTGTTCTGGAAATTCAAACACACTTCCTATACTTGTTTGGCAAGAGCTTAACTCACACTTTCCTATTCAGACTCACATTTCTCTCCAGTGTTGTCCCTCTTCTCAACCTCAGCCACACGGCATCCACTTTTTAAAAGTTAAGTTGCAACCACACAGTTAATTTGAATGGTTTCCCTGTTTCTAATTATCTATAAGCAAACCAAACTTGCCCTAAGGAACTCTTCATCTGCATGCATTTTCTCTATTGTGTGGTGTCTATTGTTGGTATAGCGAAGACAAGCATGAGAAACATTAGATGATCCAATTACTCCCATACCTATCCTATAAAAAGGCCATAGTGTTCTTTCATGAGGGTAAGTTTTCCAGAGGACAAAAGAACCCATTATTAGTCACAACATGGTATTGTGCATTTATAAGGCACTATTCTTAGTCTTTCTGGGGTCTCCAGCAAGTTCAAAGACACTTAGACAGTCACCAAAGATTTCCTCTGTTCCCATGATTACGGCTTTGTATTGATGACAATAATCAATGTTTGGAGCAATGCTAGAGCAAAGAGGAAACACTTCGTCCTTCTTAGCTTTTCCTTTAGGCATCCTTTGCCTCAGGCCTGTCAGGGAAACTAAAACCAACCAATAAGATGAATGTCTGCAGGTCACTCCCTGCAGCACAAGGCCTTCATTCCTGTAGGTTTTAGGAGTGATTAATCCAGATGCAGTCTTGAGTCTGGGAGCAAAGACTCTTGCCCATCTCTTGGGGGTCTGCAATTGCTTCTTGTCTATTTTTATGCCTTAATAGATTTATCATGGAACTCTTCAAGATTTAACTCTAGAAAACTAGATATGACCATGGAAAATGTGACACTGGCTTACGGACTAGATGACTCAGCTGGGATGGACAGCTTCTTTATGGGTCCTCTCAGCATAAGCCTTAAATTCTCCATCAGAGATTAATTACAGTGTCCAAAGAACCACTCCATTGGCTAGGGATACCAGCTTCAGACTTTTAGCCAAGTAGGCTGGCTGAGTTACAATGTTCTTTCATATGCCTATTCTTTTGTAAAAAGAAGCTTCAATTTGTGACAGACTCTAGAAGAGATGAGAACTAAGAAAAGGATTCCCAACGTGTGTTTCAAAAACACACACCTTGCCCTTTGCCAATATGCAGCATCTGAGGGGTTCCTTCAGCATATAGTAACTTTCCAGTTGATGGTAATTAAAAGAAGGGGAGACAAGAGACACTAGTGTTTCTTCTGCATTTAATACAATGTACTGGCTTTTGCTTTTTGTCAAATGGATGAGAACTACTTGAAGCCTTAGTCTTAAGGAAACAAAGTTACTAATCTTTAATATTTAAAAAGCAAAACAAAACAGAATGACTTTTAAGTGTAAAGAGGATTTATGTAATTGGGCATATAAAATTAAAAAGGTACATTATTTATTACCTGATCATTTTTGTTGTTGTTCGATGCAGAGTCTTCCAATTAGCCCCAGTCATCGTGAAACTATGTAGGTCAGGCTGACCTCAAGCTCACAGAGATCTGCCTACCTCTTCCTCCCAAGCACTGTGATTAAATGTGTGTGTGCCACCACGCCCAGCATAGTTTGTGCAAAATTTGTATGTGTCATTTTTTATGTAATAAATATATTTTTTTCATCAAAGTTTTAGGATAGACATTTTGCCTCACATTTTGCAGATAGAGAATACCGATACAGAACACGTTAGATGGATATAGCTAATGAGCAAAGGAGCAGAGTAAAGTCCTAATGCAAAGCCTTAGAGACTGTAACTCCAACTCTAGCTCCAGAGATAAGACACACTGTTCAGTCTGCCACAGGTGCTGGTACTCACATACACATGCCCATACTAATATAATAGACAACAACATTTATTCACAGGATATTGGAAGTTTAAGTCTCAGGATATGCTCCATTATAAAGGAAGAAACTTTAAAAAGAGTTTCTCTGGGTCTTTGAGCCTACAGGGGGACTCTAGGCTCGTTGAAAGGACAGTGGCTATAAGATGAAGACATATAAGTCTAGTATTCCATAAAACACAGACTTTAATCTTTGCTATATTCCATATCTTGTGGAATCCATGTATATATAAAACTATTAGACTTGTACATATAATTTGAGTACAAACACAATATCCACTGCATTCTTTAAAATACTGGTAGCAAAATAATTTTTAAAATATGTAATCTCACTAGGTTCAAGTCTCTTGGAAACCCTAAGGTGGCTCCCTTAACTAAGAATTGTGCTTCCGTGCTCCCCTATCCAGCCTTCCTTTATCCCAATCATCCTGTTTCCCCAAGTTCCCCCTATCCTCCCCTTCTCACTTTTCTTTCTCCATCTCCCCTTACCCCCATCCCACCCACCCCCAAGATCCCAATTTTCTCCCCGGCAATTTTGTCTACTTCCCATATCCAAGAGGATAACTATATGTTTTTCCTTGGGTTCACCTTCTTATTTGGCTTCCTTAGGTTCACCAATTGTAGACTCTGTGACCCTTATTTATGGCTAGAAACCAATTATGAGTGAGTACATCCCATGTTCATCTTTTTGGGTCTGGGTTACCTCACTCAGGATAGTCTTTTCTATTTCCATCCATTTGCATGCAAAATTCAAGAAGTCATTGTTTTTTACCGCAGCGTAGTACTCTAATGTGTATATATTCCACACTTTCTTCATCCATTCTTCCATTGAAGGGCATCTAGGTTGTTTCCAGGTTCTGGCTATTACAAATAATACTGCTATGGACACAGTTGAACAAATGCTTTTGCCATATGATAGGGCATCTCTTGGTGATATTCCCAAGAGTGGTGTTGCTGGGTCCAGGGGTAGGTTGATCCCGAATTTCCTGAGAAACTGAAACACTGATTTCCAAAGTGGTTGCACAAGATTGCATTCCCACCAGCAATGGATGAGGGTACCCCTTCCTCCACAGCCTCTCAGGACCACGAGGGGCGCACCCACCCACTCAGACAGTGGGGCTGATCTATTGGGAGCTCAGCAAGGCCAGCTGGACTGTGACTGAAAAAGCATGGGATAAAACTGGACTCTGAACATGGCGAACAATGAGGGATGATGAGAAGCCAAGGACAATGGCACGGGGTTTTGATCCTACTTCATGTTCTGGCTTTGTGGGAGCCTAGCCAGTTTGGATGTTCACCTTCCTAGACATGGACAGAGGGGGGAGGACCTTGGACTTTTCACAGGGCAGGGAACCCTGACTGCTCTTTGGACTGGAGAGGGAGGGGGAGAGGAGTGGAGGGAGGGGGAGAAGGGTGGGAGGAGGGGGAGGGAAATGGGAGGCTGGGAGGAGGCAGAAACTTTTTTTGCCTTTTCTCAATAGAAATATATATATATATATATATATATATATATATATATATATATATATAATCTCAATGCTGAGGTGGTCCTCAGCTAAGTAAGCAATTGTTCCCACATTTAACTACAGTGCATTGAAATTGGATATACTAGAAGAACAGGCAGAGTGCCGAGAGATTGTGATGGAAGACAAATGAAAAGTTAGAAACAATCCAAAGGGGCAGAAAGTCTTAATTACGGTTCATGCAGAATGTGATGGATGTGAGACAGGCACCGAAATTGCATTGCAGTACTGCCTTTGATGGCTTTGGAATACTTTTATATATGCTGGATAGTGAAAATGCTAGCTATTAAATTCAAACAACCTGATTTCATTTAAGAAATATGAGAAAAGAGAACATTTCTGAAAATATTAAATAATGGTTATATAAAGGTTAGAATCATGATGTTTTATGTGTTTTATTTCTCTGAACTTTCTGCTCTAGTATACTTTTATAGTTAGAAGGAAGTTCAATACATTTTATTTAGGCATCGAAGAAATAGTATTAACCAAACCTTAACAATAACAAAGAAAATCAATGTGAAATTTCTCCAAAGTGATGTGATGGAATTCCTAGCGGGACTAAGACTTATTTGCCGAGAATCCCCTGAGCTTCTAATGCCTCATTTCAATTTACTCTAGATTATTTTTTTTCTCCAGACTTTCGTATCACAGCAGATGTGGCATCTCTCCTAGACTGATTCCTGTCCCATCATTTAGAGGCTTCTCATCCCTGAGACCAGGCTCTCTCATGACTCCTAAATGCAGTAGCCTCAGGGGATGAACAGGTTACTTCAGAGGTTTTATCTTCTGGGACAGAAGTGTGGTTCCTTCTGGGATCCAGAAATCAAACTGTTCCTCCCTCGAAGTGTGAAAGTTCTTCTAGCTTTGCCTTGCTATGTAAATACTTCAAATGTGAAGGAGGAAAACATGCAGTGACCCCTTGAGATCAAGATCTATAATTAGAAAAACTCCAATGAAGCAACAGGAAAAATGTCACTGAAACAAAATGCAGAATTAAGCCTGAGATGACCAAGCTGGTAAAAATTCTAGAGTGGAGGAAGTGTGTGTGTGTGTGGGGGGGGGGGGGCTCCCAAGGCCCCGCCACTAGAAAAGATGCTTTCTGGGCAACTGGTGGTTACTGGGGCCAGGAGTGGGGTGGAGAATGACTGTTCTTTGGGAATCTGGACACAGGGATGATGCTGATAGCATAGCAGGTGATTAAACACCTATGTATATTTCGTGCAGAGCTGATTGGACTCAGGAGTTATTTAAAAAGTAGTTTTAAGCCGGGCGGTGGTGGCGCACGCCTGTAATCCCAGCACTTGGGAGGCAGAGACAGGCGGATCTCTGGGAGTTCGAGACCAGCCTGGTCTACAAGAGCTAGTTCCAGGACAGGCTCCAAAACCACAGAGAAACCCTGTCTCGAAAAACCAAAAAAAAAAAAAAAAAAAAAAAGTAGTTTTAACGAGAGACCTGAGTTCAGAATGAAGATGGGCTGTAGGGTTCCTGGGGCATTGGAGATAGGTGGTGGTAAATGAATACGATCCAAATTCAGTGAAAATTTCAGAGAAAGAGTGAACTTTCAAGGAAATTAAAATATTATTAAAAAGTGAGACCTGAGATGAAATGTATAAATGC
Source organism: Microtus oregoni (assembly GCF_018167655.1). Lineage (NCBI taxonomy): Eukaryota > Metazoa > Chordata > Mammalia > Rodentia > Cricetidae > Microtus > Microtus oregoni. The sequence goes on along the minus strand of NW_024543093.1, from coordinate 17,859,246 downwards.
TTGATTATAGTTACCAAGTGTGAGCTTGAAACACTGGTGAAAGGTGGTGCCATCCTACTTAGGCAGTCCTGAAGGCTTGGCAAAGAACTCTATGCTCTGTTATGGTCACTCTGCTTCTTATCTAAATACAGTGTTTTGGTGACCAGCTATTATTACTCGTGCCTCCTGAGCTACTCTGCTGAGAACAGGTAGAAGAGAGTGAATTATTTGTTACCATTTGGAAAGTCAAGATTATTACCAAACAGTTCATCTAGGAGAAGAACTAACCATCAAAAGAAGTCTCTGGATGTTTTAGGCCATTTTTATTGGTTGATTTTCCATTTTTTTTTTCTAGTCACAAAATCTGTGAGAAAACAGCTTCAAGGAGGAGGCTTTCCTCTGCTCACAGTCTGACAGTCTGGTTCATCCTGCGGACGGAGTCATGGTGGGAGGTAGCTGGGCAGTGAGCAGAGAGAGAAGGCTAACATCCTGATTGCTCTTTCCCTTTATTCGGTCTAGGGCCACATCTCAGGGAATGGTGCTACTCACATTTGTGTGTCTCTCTACCTGAATCAACCCAACCTAGAAAATCCCCTTGCACCCATCCCCACAACATCAGGAGGGTGTTATTTAAGTTAGAGATCTTTTTATTTTCTTTTTTTAATTTATTTATTTATTAAAGATTTCTGTCTTTTCCCCACCACCGCTTCCCATTTCCCTCCCCCTCCCCCAATTAAGTCCCCCTCACTCGTGGCCTGGGTCTGAGAAAGCCTGGGATAAAACCGGACTCAATGAACATAGCGGACAATGAGGACTAATGAGAACTCAAGATCAATGGCAATGGGTTTTTGATCCTACTGCACGTAGTGGCTTTGTGGAAGTCTAGGCAGTTTGGATGCTCACCTTACTAGACCTGGATGGAGGTGGGTGGTCTTTGGGCTTCCCACAGGGCAGGAAACCCTGATTGCTCTTAAGTTAGAGATTTCTAATCTGTATTTAGAAGTGGAATAATAATGATGATCAGATTTCATCACATATGGTAGAAGTTTGCATAGATCACACTGGCTAACTTATCTTTAACCCTACTGTGAGATTTTTAATAACATACAAGGAAACAAATTATCTGGATGATTCGAGAAGGAAGTAAAATACAACGAATATCATTTAAAAATCCAAGAGAGAGCATGTGTGTACTTAACGGGGTTTTAGCCATATACATTCGATCATTTATTTAAAGTCCCTATTGAGGATCAGATATAGAGCAGGCACCCCTGCAGGCAATTAAGGTGGTAACAGTGAACTATAAATCAGAGTGTCTGCCTCATTGAGCTCCTCTTTTAATTGTCAGGATAAACAGTGGTTGGCACTAACATTTACATATTTAGATTTAACTCACTGTCATTGCTAAGCCACTTGGTATATAAAGTCCATGATAATAGAAAGAAATTTAAAAAATCCAGTTTCTAATGGCCTCCACATGTGAACCTGGTGCTGACATTTAATCTCTGAAATCAATAGCTCCTGTATTCATTTTGTAGCTGTCTAATGACTGCTGGCATTTACAGAGGTTACAAAATTCTGAATTTTGTGCTTCTTGTTGAAAAAAAAAATAGGTATTGGCTCATGTTTATAGTCTTTATAAGTCCTAATTAAGGGAAAACATTAAGAAAAAACTCATTGAAATAAACAACAAACAGAAAGGTATCAGCACTTCAAGCCACGTGAAGTGAAGCAGTGATGGGCAGGTCTGGGAAGAGTTCATGAGAAAATCACCACCCTGATTACAGCCATTGTGAGGGGCTGTAGTAAACAGCTAGCAAATTACAGAGGGAAGGATTGCACAGCCTCTGCTGGAAATCACTACTATTATCATGGTGTTAACCGCGTAACTTTTTCGGCCTAAGGGCCAAATGCATTTTTTAAAAAGCGTAATCAGTAGGAGGTACACATAGAAAATATACTTTATACTTCTTAAGTCAGCTAACTTAAGGTCATTTGATTCAGTAAAATAAGTAAAACCAAATCACATGCGATATAAGAGTACAAAAGCACTCTTCATACCTTTTAACTAATTTTAATTCAGCTTTTCCTATAGGAAACGGGAAAAAAAATCTTAGAAAATGTCTTGTGTATATGGAAGAACATCATTAATATTAAAGATGCCATTCATAAAAACAAACTTTGAATTTATTGTGTTTGATTCTCTAGCATTTTCATTAAAGAGTAACAGAGCTGATTGCAAGATGGAATTGGTTTCTAATGGCTTGTAGTTTAAATAAACAAGTGTCAGATTAAAGAGATTTTTATTGTTGGATCCAATAGTTGCCCAGGATACAATCTCTTGTTCATTTGGTGATGAGAGTCTTGCCCATAACTGAAGCCATATAATGAAATTTCCATTCTCTCTTCACCACATTTATATTTACCTAATACCTCTTTGTTATATTTTTGGTCTCTTTTTAAAAGTAATCCCTCAAAACATTTTATTTCTATTCTTATTTGTGTTTTCCAAAGAAATTTTGTATTAATGCTATTTAAACTTTCAGGTACTTCCTCAAATTAGACCGAGGGAGAACCATGTTCTCTGGTCCTCAGTTTCCACAGTAGCAGAATCATAAGAGTCATAATACCTAACTTTCTGTAAAAATTTACTGTAATGATAATTACAATGATATTTAACGTATCTTAACTATTTACTAATGTGCCACTTAATTTCATTGGGCTACATCTATTAATGTCTCCAAACCTCAGAGAACTTATGCAAAACAAGTTAATAAATTTTTCCATTTTATGGTGGAGAAAAACCAAAGAATAAGAAGAAAGCAAAAATAATTATCTTCCAAATAATTATATCAGGCATCTTACTTCTTCCTCTGTGGATAAGCACATTTTCACATTGACACATTGCTTCAATAATATTCCCATTTTCAAGTGTACTAATGAGTTGGAAGAGTCACCCCAGCCTCTGACTTGAGAATTGCCAAGCACTTGGACTCCAATTCCCACCCTGCCAAGTGCTAACCTCTCCCTGGGGAGGGTCAGGACCCACAGGGGTGGGAGGAGCACAGGAAGGGGACACATGGTTTCCAGTTTGGGGTATGTTCTCCTTCTGTCTACCCCCTGCCATGCTCCCAGCCACTGGAGAGCATGCAGGTTCATTAAATGTGAGCATTTTTGATTCGGTCTATCTGGTTTGATTGGATTTTTTGGCACCAGCAGAGAGGCTCAGTTATGAAATATTCCTAACACCATGCCCTAAATGACAGAAATTGATGGGCATTATCTAATGCAAAATCTATCAGTCAGTTCTAAATAAGTCAGTTTGATCCTTTGTTAATCCCAATATGAAAGGAGAATTAACTCAAATCTTCGTGGCCAAATAATTTATTAAAGCAAGCTTTCATTAGTATACATGGGTTGCCTCCCCCTGAGGGAAGGTTCAAGAGATGAAAGTTGAACACAGGCTAGATAAGGGTTTTCATAGCTCGGGGTGTCAAGCAACAAGCAGGTTCACAGGAGCAACATAACAAGATGATTGCTACAAGGTGGCTATGAAAATCTTTTCAAACAAAGGTAGGGCTACAAGATTGTCCTAACAACTCTTTGAAACAAAGGCATAGTTGTGGCTTTCTGGAACATGCAGCATAGAACCATTTGTAGTTAAGGTTACATTCTTTGGGAAACAGAGATTTAATCATAAAGAACCTAGTTTGTCTTTACTATAAAGATGACTTTCAAACATAATGTGGAGGTTGGTTCTACTTAGGTATTTAAAACTGAGTGAATGGAATGGAGTCTTAATTTCTCAATATCCTACACTGTAGCCATGATCCCTACCAATTTAAAAGTTCTTAGAATATGGCTGAAACAGTCTGAGTAAAGGGAGGACTAAGTGGTTGTTAAAAAGTCTAAGTACATTAAAGACTACTTGGAGCTCATGTATGTCTCTCTTAGGGTCCTCATTGTTATCTAGGTTCTCTGGGATTGTGATTTTTGGACTAGTTTTCTTTGCTTTATGTTTAAAAACCACTTATGAGTGGGTATATGTGATAATTGTCTTTCTAGGTCTGAGTTACCTCACTCAAAATGATGTTTTCTAGCTCCATCCATTTACCTGAAAAATTCAAGATGTTATTTTTTTCTGCTGTGTAGTACTCTATTGTGTAAATGTACCACATTTTCCATATATCCAAAGGATTAACTCTGTTTTTACTCTACGAAAGATTATACTCAAAACAAATGTACTCTGAAGACAGTTTTCGTGTGTTGATGCTGTTTTAGCAACATGTGAGCCAAAGTGAAAACTTTATTTGTAAAATTTGTAACTTCTGCTATCTTGCTAATGTCATGGGGTCTGAGTTAATATGCAAAAGCAAAGAGCCTTTATGGCAAGCTCAAGCTTTGACTCTCCGTCTGTTACAACACAGGGAGAGCATTGAGCTCAGCTATGGCAGGGTTTTTAAGGAGTAAAAGATTCAGGGTTAGGGGAATTCCAGATTCAGAGGGGGCTTGAACTCAGGATAGGTAAGAGTGGGGTAGCAGGAGTCTTGTCAAACAGGGATTGGTATTGGTGTTGCTGTAAGAAAATTGGCAGCCTATATAAAAGTTTGGAAAGCTATTCTTAAACTTCTGGAGCATCTAATACTTGTTTGTCTCAATTCTGATTGGTCCTTCACAGGGTACAGTTTGTGGCTTTTCCTGGCTTTGGTAAGGGTGAGGCCTAGTCCCCATATTGTTAGTCTGCAACCTGTCATGGCTGCACTGATGCTCAGTTAAGCCTTATCTGCTAATAGTTATGTATCATTATACACATTCACATGCACACACACACAGAATGCCCCACATAATTAAAATTGAATTTTACTTTAAGAACACTCCACTAGATATTGATCACGTGATCTAATCTATCACAACAACAAAATCTTAGCCTAGATTTTCAAATACAAGAGGAAAAATATTGATTAGAACAATAAAAAATGAAAGCATTTCTGAAACGCTCTAAAGATTTCAGTAGACTAAGGAGATTTATATTTTTAATTAAATCTACTATCAAGGTAATTTAAGTGAAGATAATAGCCGAGTAGTCAGAGGTAATAAAGATGGCATTCTATGAATCAAGAGAGGAGATACAGACATTAGATAGGACGAGGTGGGCAGGGGCAGTGTGAGAATATTGAATTGAGATGCTATTCCTATCACATTAATTATCATTAAGTATTAATCTGAATTACTGACAGTGCAATGTTAATCCCCTGCTTCATTTTACAAGTTATAAATAAGTTACTTTGATCATGACCATAATTTTCATCTGTGGAAAAATTGTCACAACAAGCAGAACTGAAGCTGCACTTCCGTAAAAGACTGCCTAAGGCTGAAAGGCTGATCACAACTTTGCTATTTTGGAAAGTTGGAAAGTTGCAAAAATTAGAAACAAGAATGGGCAACAGTGGTGCATGCCTTTAATCCCAGCACTCCAGAGGCTGGAGGATATCTATGAGCTCAAGGCCAGCCTGGTCTCCAGAGCAAGCTCTCAAACAGTCAGGGTTACATGGGAGAGAACTTGTCTCAAAACAAAATGAAACCAAACAACAACAAAAATATAGAAACAGGCTGTGCTATTGTCTTTCCTGGCTATTCCTGCTCTCTCTCTGTCTAACCTAAGATCTTTTCAGCTATCAGGTAAAACTTTGGAATATATTCACAAACAATTTGTTTCTACAAATCTGAAGCTAAAAAGGTATTTGTTAAAACCTAACGCCTGTAGCACACACTTCCCTGTTAGTCTACCCACTTGCCTGATTGTCCCTTCATTGTACTGTGAATTGTATTGACTTGCGGCTTGTTGCTGAATGTGTCCTGTGATTGGAAAAGGCTCATATAAATGCTTCTGTGTTGGAACAAGTAGTCTAGAGCAACCTGAATTTGTGTTCCATGGTACTGCTCATTCATATGACTCAGAATAAATGATCTCTTAGCTTGTGCAATGAGCACTGTCTTACTTTGACACATACTTCTATTGTTGGAATTGGGTTCTTTATTTATATCCTTAAATGTATTGTAATCAGCACACAGCTCAATAACATCCATCTGCAATGCACACAGTGTCTCTTTAGAGGAGTTGACATTGTGTGCATATAAACATATACTCAAGCCTGAGTGTCATGTTGGGGGTGCGACTTCTTCACTTTGCTTTCTATACAGATATGCCGGGCACTCTTCTGGCATGAAAGCCTACAAATGAAAGAACTGAGTGCCAGTGCTGTCAGCATGCCGACCTTACTGATGAGCCAAGCATGGAAAACTCAAAATTGACTCCATTAATGGTTGAGTATTGCTGAGAATCACATCTAAAAACTGCCTTTGCAAATGTGAATGGCCACATAAGTATTAAATTGCCCTTTCTTGTTGATATAAAAAGCTATCATCAATTTCTGTAGTGTGTACACGTACAAGTCAATAGTCTGTGGCTGCTTTATTTCTGCATTCCTTTGACATAATGTTTAGAAAACAATATACTTTAATGTATCTACGCATTGTTCTCCTTGAGTATCTTCCCCATTATTGAATACCCTTGTTAGATACATTTGTGCTTGGACATACTGGTTGTCCCTTAGGGTCTAAACCTCTAAGGCAGTGACCACCATTACAAATATAGAGGGAAATATCACATAGGCACAGGTAGTATTGCTTTGGAGAGCAACATGGCTGACACATTGCATTTGATGCTCATACTAGACAACCCATGTCTATCAGTGAGAGAAGTGGCATTTTATTAAATGGTGGAGCAAAGCAACCTCAGGATCAGAGAGATAGTCTGTTTACTAAACTCTCACTTGCTCTGACACAGAGTGATTTGAGTGCATGCTTTCTAACAGTTTACTTAACACACTGCTAGAAGTGCTCATTACCATCGCTTTTAGAGGGATCTAATATACTCACTTGAAACCTTGTCTTTCTTGCCTCTACAGAACACAATTATTTCCACTGCTAATCTTGTAACACATTTCCCAACTAGATGGAATATGGTCTGGATGTATATAGTGGCTTTTAAATTACTACACCTTCAAACAGTATTTTGTAATTTTTATATTTATTTCTAAATTTCTAATAATTAGACCTTTATTAGTAGGATCTTTTTTATTTGTTTCTAAATTCTCTGAGACATTGATGGCCTGTGTAACTGAACCCTTACTCTGAGAATTAAGCCAACCTCTTAATGTTTCTTTAGGACTTTTGTTGTGGTCATCACTATGCTACACACTTTTAGAATTTGTCTCATCTGATGCACACAGCATTAGAGTTTGGGTAAAATCACCATTCTCATTTCAAGGATAAAAAGCTAAAATATTCAATTTAGGTTGTGCACTTCTTAAAACAAAATAAAAAACAAAAGCCCCCAGCAATGTTAGCAAAGAGCTAACATTTGAGCCCAAGAAGTCAACTGCAGATCTGCGAGACTGGCCTCTGCACTGCAGCAATTGTGTATGCCTTCTAAGGGAGAATGAGACACTTTTCAGTGATATGGAAAATAATGAATGGCTACTTCCCAGCTGTCCTGTGATGTGCTTCACCTGTCTTCAGAGCTTTCTTTCATCTGTCAGCATTCCCCACCCCTCTTCAGCGGAAGGAGCAGCCTCCCTGGAGGGCTGCAGAAGGTTGCTATTTGACACCACCCAAGTCCACGCCTTGCCCTGAATTTTCTTGACAGCTCTTTTCATCAACCTGTCTATCTGTTGTGGACTCATCGTTCTCTGCAGCTTTGATTTTGAAAGTGAGCCTCAAAATGTCTGCTTCTCTGTAAAGCAGTCAATACCTCAGGTTCATCTGCTGCCTTCTGCCTGATGGAGATGCCCAGGCTCATTATCCAAAGCGGTGGCTGAGTGAGATTTCCTTCTTCCAAAGACCTTCTAGACTACAGCAGCTCTTTCTTTACCTTTGTCATCTTGCAACCACTCGCTGAGACAGATGAAGCACACAGCATGGTCTATTTCCATATCATTTGCATATTATTAATAGAAACACAGGCCAGTGTCTCAAGGATGACATTGAAGAAAAGTTGGATCACATTTTACAATGTAACTCTACAAGATATCCTCATTTATGGCAAGTTCCTTGTTTCTCAAAAGGAAGGTGATTTTTATGGGTGATTCTGAGATTGTATCATCTTTTGAAAAGTGAAGTTCCTTTTGTCAGTAGGATTGGCATTGTGAAACTGCATCAGCACTGTTAGAACTAACCAAGTCATTTGAGCCACAGTAAAATGCCATGCCTCTAGAGACTGTTTATTATGCTATAGGAAGAACTCAAGGCTGAATTTAATTTGATTTCTCAGACAGCATGTCTGTGCCTGGAGGAAGCTTGTTCTACAGTCTTCTCAGTCAGAGGAGCATAGCTCTTCCAAGACTCCTCTGCTTACTTGCCCACTGGCTGGGGTATTGTAATATTTTATCTATGTTTTAATGAATAAAGCTTGCCTGAAAATCAGAGGGTAAAACTAAACCACCAGAGGCCAGGCTGTGGTATCACACATCTTTAATCCCAGGATTTGGGAGACAGAAACAGCTGATCTCTGTAACTTCAAGCCCACCCTGGTCTACACAAGATCTAGGCAGAAACAGATCCAGATGGTGGTGGCTCACACCTTTAATCCCAGTACAAGGGATTTTACACCTTTAATTCCAGTATTAGACAGCAATATGAGGTGGGAGGAGAAAGAGACTCAGGTCTCAGTCTACAGTCACCCAGCCTTGGTAGAGGTAAGACTTCTCTAGTGGCTTGGCTGTTTTGCTTTTCTGTTCTTCATCTTGAACCCCAATATCTGTCTCCGGGTTTTTGTTATTCATGCTACACCAGGGAAGTCCTAAGAAGGAATCAAAGACAGCTTGTACTTCTCTGAAAGCTTGTATTGTCTATTGTGATGTAATACACTATTCTATAATAGTTTCTTCAGTACTTCCTCAAGTCTGCTTTCAATTGTTTCCCTTATTCCTCTAAGAACTTCTGCTCTGAGACTTCCAGCTTCTTTCGCAACTCTAACTCAGAAAAATGAAGCATCACGCCCTCCTTCAGGGCTTTTGGCCTACTGATCCACAGATTTCTTTCTTAGCCCTTGCTGTCGTTCTAGTCACAGGGGATTTATATTTTACTACAGAGATACTTGCCCATCCATGTTCATTGCTGCTCTGTTCACAGTAGCAAGAAAATGAACTCAGCGTCAATGTCTATCAACAGATGAAAGGTAATGAGAATGTGGTATATACAAACAATAAAATTTTATAACAAGGAAGAATTTGCAGAAAAAAAAATGGATGCTTCTGAAATTATTACATAAAGTGAGATAACCTTAGTTCAGTTAGACAAATAGTACATTTTCTCTCTGGTACTGGTGTATGCAGTGGGTGTGAGTTCAGGTGCAGGTCATGAATCTTGAAAGGGACAACAGGGGAAGAAAGTACATTATACAAACTGGAGAATGTAAAATAGCATATATGATATGACAGCAAAAAGGGGATTTTTGGTTAAGGAAGAAATTACATGAGAAAGTGCCATGATGCAATCTATTACTTCAAGTGTCAACTAAGAACAAAAGGAAATTGGATGTCTCCATCAAATGCCTCCTCTCAGGGCTCAGGGAGTCCCACTGAAGAAGAGGTAGAAAGAATGTAAAAGCCCTAAAGGATTGAGGACACTAAGAAATCAAGGCTGTCTAACTCAACAAGACAATGCACACACGAACTCACAGAGAACTCTTAACATGCACAGGATCTAGTCAAGTACACCAGGTGGTGTCCTGTAGCCGCCCACTCTTGACGCACTCTTCCTAATCTGCTAATTTTAGAGAAGATTAATACATAATAATTACCAACCATTGAACACTAGGTTAAAGATGACCAATTTTCAGCAGGTTTACTCAATGGTTATAAGATCAGGAACTTGATTTAATTAGCAAAAAAAATAAAAACTTTCTGGGTAGTCACTATGGGCCCTTGTGGGTTTTAAAACACGTTTCATCTTTTAGAAACTCAATTTTATCATGCAAAAGCTTGGTAAATGTTTATAAATATGTTATGTTGTAGAGGTAGTTCTGGATTATTTACATTTAATGATTTTTCATTTTTCTTACAATCAAGATTATTTTGAAGTTATACAAAGCCACAAACATTAAATTGGGGGTGATTTTGGCATCTATGAAACATTTACTAAGGTGTAGTGAAAAATTTTTGTCGTCCAACTAAAATGATAGCTTTGGTGTCTACACACCACTAAATAGTCTGTCTTAAAAGAGGCAGGCTCCAATTAGAATCATGAGAAATCAAATGTCAACCTTGCAGTTTTGACACAACCTTCAATTTTTATTATATGCTCAGGTAAATTTTCTAGTTTAGAAAGAAGCACTTGTAGGAGACAAATAAAAAATAATACTGTCTCCATGTACCTATATAATATGCTTTAGTATAGAGCTAATGCAAGTCCATGATGCCTCCTGGCAGTGTCTCTGCTCCACAGAATGGCTGTGTGGGTAATACATTCACAGAAGTAAATGTGAACCAGAATGAACATGGCAGATTATCCTTTCAATATAAAAAATGAGAAAGCTGAAACTCCAATTGCTTTCAGTGCTTCAATCCTTTTGCTTTAGATTTCTGAGACAATAAACCTCATATTTATGGCTATGTTCTGTTCTGTTGGGTGTGAAGACAGAATTATAATGAAGCACCAACTATCCTAAATAGAAAGTGGGAAGAAACATCTGGTTATAAGGTCTACTTGATCACAAGGGGCCTCCAAGTTGCATCAGCGCTCCATCAAAAACAAATGGGCTTCGTTAGCAATGAACCTATGACTTCAAATGTTTTTCACCCGGAAAATAAAATAAACCAACACTCTCCATATGACAAACTCATTATTTGTTTATTTAGTTTGCTTGTTTTAGAGATGGGTCAAGTTCCGTAGCTGGCCTGAAAGCCACTGTGTAGCACTGACTAACCTCAAACTCGGGCAGATGGCAGATGTGATCTTCTGTGCTGAGTCTTCAGGGCATGCCTCTACACCCAACATCTTCTTTATCCTCTGCAGACCAGGTTGGTAAGACAGATGGATACCAAATCTGGAGATAGGGTACTTCACTACTGATTTAGTGTAAGTAGATGCAAAAGCTAGAAAATGAACTAGCTAGTCATTGAGGATTTCTAAAGGTCAACAACTAGCAACCAGGTAGAGAGAGACCAGTCTTTTTTTTTTTTTTTCATGTGATGAGCATGTGTTAGGCTTTATATGATGGAGGAAGGTCATTGGCTAATAAAGGAACTGCCCTGGCCCATTTTATTGGTTAGGACATAGGTAGGTGGAGTAAACAGATCAGAACACTGGGAGGAAGAGGAAGTGAGGTCAGAGACTCCACAGCTCTGCTCTCCTCCTGGGAGCAGACGCCTGAGAGAGACGCCATGCTCCCAGCTCCTGGGCAGACACACGCCATGAAGCAAGCCACCAGGTTAGACATACTGAACCTTTCCCGGTAAGACCGGTGCTCACCGATTATTAGAGATATGTTGATCGGGATATCAGAATTAGCCAGTAAGGGCTAGGGCAGAAGGGCCAAGCAGTGATTAAATGAATACAGTTTGTGTGTTGTTATTTCGGGGCATAAGCTAGCTGAGCGGGCGGCTGGGGTGCTGGGGGAGCGGCCCCGCCGCCCTTATTACTTCATTTATATATGTACATTTAAAGAAAATCCATTTCAACATGAAGGTCATGTAGGCTGGTGTTCCCTTCTTCACTTGCCTTCATTTGCCCACTGAGATGAAGTGGTAGAAAATCATTTATATTAACCTTCAAACTTAAGGGAAACCTTGTCGCTGGAAACACACACACACACACACACACACACACACACACACCCAGTGTCTAATCTCTGTTAAGAAACAGCAATATGACAATATTATACTAAACTACTGTAGCAAGCCTGTGATTAGAACTAGGTAAGAATAAGGACAAAAGACACCATGCTTGAATAGCAGAGTAAAGCTGGACACAATAAAATCCTGTGTAGATGCTGTATTTTAGTTTAGTTAAATGAAAAAAATCAGGTGCATTGTAGAGAATAAGGTATCCTGATAATAAATTTTAAGTCTTTAAACATCTCTCTGACACCACCAATGGTTGTAGTAAGGTGTAGACACTGCAGAATACAAAACAAGTATTCGAAAAAGGTACCTGAAATTGTACCCTTTCAAGCACCATCTCCACACAAGGAAAAGGCACCCTTCCTAAATCACTGACTGACTGACTGGTCACAGCTCCTAAGAAACAGAACATTTGCAGAGTAGACACTATGCAATCTCATAAAACATAAGCTTATTTCTGTCTGCATTAATGCATGCAATCTATTTATCTGCAATAGTCAATAAGATGGATACTGCTGAATTTTTAAAAGTCATTTTTCAAAAGTATTTCTTTCTTGGGCAACTATAAGGAAGTTATAAATTCCACCACCTTTTTACGTCTGTTCCAATATTTCATGTAGGAGGGATGAAAGGAATAGGAAGCAGGAGGAAGAAAAAGATGTGTTTAAAGTTAAATTCGGGGTCAAAGTCTGATTATGAAGAAAAGTGAATTTAGCAATACATTTTTGGAGACACCATCGTAATCAATAACTTCCTACAGCATGGCTCATGAAGCATGTTTTTTCACTAAGCTAGTACCAAGGAAACGATTAGACTCAGTCATCAACCCTCTCATGCATTAATGCCAGTGCAAATTAACTCCTACTACTGAAATTACCCCGTCTGTCTGTCAAAATCTGTGAACGTATGACTTACTGCACTCAGGGCATAATTGTGTCTCCTTGCCTGTATTAAACTGACACATAAAATTCAATATTAATTAAAAGAAGATCAAAACAGTCCTCATTGTCCTATTGATAGGGGTTATCATTTGTGACAGAGCCTCAGAAGAATCTGAACTCAACCAATGCCTCTGCCAAATGATGAATGCTCATTGATTGGTGATTTTTAAGCTAGGTATGGAGTCACTTATATGATAATTTCGGAAAAAGGACCTTATAGGTAACTACAAATTTTTAGATTGTGTAAACAACTTTGCCATAAGGCAGGAGATGCCTTACATTTCTTGGCTGGTTTTGTGGAGTCTCCTCCTCTTTTTCTTTCCACACTGACTGTATTGTCTTCATGCCTATTTTCTGTATGACTTGCTTCATAAAGAAAACGGGGAAATGGAGAGTCTCTTAGAATCATTGGGATGCTTTTATCCTGGAGTCCCAGCTCAAGTCAAGTCCAACCACCTGAGAATTCTGAGAATGAAATCCCACTCTTTCCTATGTGATGGGGAAGAATCTTCTGTTTTGTGTTAATTTCATTGGTTAAATAAAGAGACAACCTTGGCCCTTTAAGAGGACATAAAATTAGGTAGGTGGAGTAAACAGAACAGAATGCTGGGAGAAAGAAGGCGAGTCAGTCAGTCGCCATGATTCTCCCACCCAAAACAGTAGCAGGTTAAGATCTTCCCTGGTAAGCCACCTCGTGGGCTACACAGATTATTAGAAATGGGTTAGATCAATATGTAAGAACTAGCTAATAAGAGGCTGGAACTAATGGGCCAAGCTGTGTTTAAAAGAATACAGTTTCTGTGTAATTATTTCAGGTATAAAGCTAGCCGTGCGGGTGGCCGGGTGCCAGGAACATAGCCCACAGCTTTTAATATAATACCTATGTGCACTTACACTTTGAGGCCATCTGAGACCAGGGCCCTAAGTGCTTTGAGAGAGTCTCATCACCACTGAAACTCATTCACGTGATACTGACTTTCATAAAGCAGTGTTTAATTAACAATAAATACAAACTAGCTCTATAATACTCACAAAGACATACATGAAACTCTGTGAGGAGAATTGTGTGGTCCTTTAACATTAATAACTTTTAATCATATGTACTCACATATCTAATGTTATTTCTCCAGTTTATGCCCAAAATATAGGAAATTGAGTTATAGTTCGAGCACTTTCCCAAATGTTGCACATCGAAAGAAATTTGCCTTCTAGAATGTTGTGTGCATGTGTGTGTGCGTATGTGCGAGAGTGTGTGTGTGTGTGTGTGTGTGTGTGTGTGTGTGTGTGAGAGAGAGAGAGAGAGAGAGAGAGAGAGAGAGAGAGAGAATATGAGGGAATGAGGGAGTTACAGAGTCATTTTGATCAAAAAGTGTCAGTGACATAAAGTACATAGATTTGACACTCAAATTGCTTTCTTTCATTTATCTAGATTCTTAGTATTCTATCTCAGAACACGGGCATAATAATTCCGATAACAAATCAAATGGATTCTCAGTAAATGGTAACTGTTGCTGTTAATAGTAAAGTGTCAGAGTCTTATACTCACAGACACACAGACTCTACAGCATCAATTATTTCCACCTTCCTCCATACATACATACAAGGTAGGAAAATCTAATTTTGTACGACCAATGGGTTGACCCAATGAATGCTATACAGTTGATGGCAGAGACTCCAGCAATCCTTGATCAAGGTCAGTAGAATTTGCTGAAGAATCTTTCAAAATTGTAGTATAAATAAAAAGCCCACGGAAGGACATCAATTTCAAAGGAAACTGACATGAAAGAGATGAGATATGAAATAAGACAGAGAAGTGCAAGGATCGCCTCCATGAAGAACAGAGACGTTGCTTCTGCACTAAGGAGAAGAGCAGCTGTGTGAGTAGAGTTTAGGTCTCTGCTGCCATCAACAAACACTACTTCCATCACAGCCTTGATTTTCTTCTAGGAATTAATGAGCTATGTGCTCAGAGTTACTGATATTGTCAAATGTGCATACTCTAATGATGGAATTAATAAGAAGTTGCTAATGGAGGGTGGCAAACTAAATTTGAGGAACTGGTCAGCATTTTTTTTTTGTCAGAAAATATTTCAACTGAGATAATTTCTTGGTTCAGCAGTTTGTGTTAGCTAAGAGCTGGGGGATGAGAAGAAGAGGGAATGTTTGTATCAGGGTAATGCCTTATGAGAATTAAATAGCCAGACAAATGCTAAATATTTCCCATATCACTTTCCCAAGAAATCCTAGAAGGGCAATTTGTAGATGAAAAAGAGCTGACGATCAGTCAAGTTTCAACAAAGATAAAGAGATTTAAAACCTTTGAAACTTGTCTGCCTGACTTGAACACCAGATGATGTTGAAAAACCAACAGAGTTCCATCTCTTGGACCATTTCCTTACGGGCAACACAAATCTAGATTTTCTTTCAGTTCTTAATGTTAATCTACCTTGAACATAGGTCAGAAATGACTGCTGTATTCTGAATTTTATTCAGCAGCAATGAATTTGACAGCAACTTTCCAGGAATTACTACTTGGAGAGAGAGTGCAGGTGGGTGAAAATAGAAGTAGCTTAATGCTCCTGAGATCAGCCATATCTCATTTCAACCCAATTTGTCCTTAATGGAGGCTGAACAGAGACTGCAGTTCACAGACCTTCTAACTGTAGATTAGGAATTTTCCCTTACCCTCAGGTTTTGCTTCCTTCATTTCCATTTTTTTAACATCTCTTGCAAACATGTCTAATACCAGAGAAGCGCTAACACAGTTTTAAAATATGACTTGTAGTTAAGAGTCGTGTTTGATGGCTGTGTATGTCTCATGTGTACATCTGTTTGTGTATCTTTATATGTTTGTATATGGGTATATGTCGAAGCCAGAGGTCTATAACAATTATTGTACTCAATCACTATCCTCCTAGTAATTTGAGACCAATTTGGCTAATCTGTCCAGAAATCCACCTGATCTTTCCCAGGCTGTGACTACAGAATTACACTGCCATGTCCAGCTTTTTACGTGGATGCAGAGATCCAGCAAAGGTGCTCACTCAGCACTTCACAGACCAGTCTGTCTTCCAAGTCCTGTGTCCCTCATCGTCAGAGAAATCACACAGTACTCTATATTACAGACATTAGTAGTTAGTGCTGTCAATAGTTAGCTTCCCTTACATGAATATATACATCCAGAAGAATGACACCAAGAAAATCTCTTTATAAAAATAGATACTTTCCTTCAAATGTTCTCATGTCAGTGGGGAATAGGGCATGCTTATCAGGCGGAGTGGACCATGAAAATGTCAGGCAGGAGTTGACCTACCCCAGTAAAAATTCATTTCATCTGTTACATGAGGAGACACTTTGTTTCCAGGTCTTAAAGCAGTGCTAATTGCAGCACAACAGCATCTTTAAAAGTTGCAGTTATTAGTTGTTGTTGAAAATTTTAAAGCCTAATTACTACATATAACATTTCACAATCATTTGTATTGGTCTTTATTGATGGAGGAAAGTCATTGGCTAATAAAGGAACTGCCTTGGCCCATTTTATTGGTTAGAACATAGGTAGGTGGAGTAAACAGAACAGAAGGCTGGGAGGAAGAGGAAGTGAGCTCAGACTCCACAGCTCTCCTCTCGGGAGCAGACGCCTCAGAGAGAGACTCAAAGCTCCCCTCTCCTGGGTGGACACACGCCATGAAGCTCCGACCCAGGATGGACTAGGCTAGAATCTTCCCGTAAGACCAGTTCTCACTGATTATTAGAGATGGGTTGATCGGAATATCAGAATTAGCCAGTAAGGGCTAGAGCTAAAGGGCCAAGCATTGTTTAAAAGAATACAGTGTCCGTGTAATTATTTCGGGGCATAAGCTAGCCGAGCAGGCAACTGGGGTGCTGGGGACGCAGCCCCGCTGCCCTCTAATTACTACACTTTATAAAAGTGTTTTCCTCATCCCATAGGGAACAAAATAAAGGCTTTGAGGTTTAAATTACATCTGTAAAATAAATTTCAGCTGGGAGGTATTGCCTTTTCAATGAACTGTCTATATTGGATTTTAGATTGTGAGTAGATAAATGCAGGTTTAGAATATGACTATAATTCTATGAGTCTGCAAAGATGCTCTTTGCTTTGTACATAATAAGCACAGGTGCAAGGCAAAGCACTGAAGGCAGTGGACAGTAACTAGGATAAGGTGATTGGCTGCCAGTTTTACAACAATAATAAATCATGAAAACACAGAGAAGAGAAGGTCCTTGCCATTGTCCTAGTCACAGCTTTGGGGAGAACATTCTGCACTTTCAGTGACAAGCCACTGTGTGTGGTGATCCTTTGACTGTGTGGCTGTTGGAACTGGCTTCAGAATTCAACAGACATGGTATCTATGTTCCATCATTTGCTAGCTTCACTCCCTGATACCACTGTTACTAATCTAAACTACAGAGCTGACAGATTAGTGACAAGAAATAGCTGTTGTTGTTAAGTTTAAAGGGAGAAGATGCAAGGCAGGGCTAGCGTGGTGTGTGTTCCACATTAGGTGCTGGGTAAATCACAGCCATCTCGCCATGATTCCAAGTCATTGCCTTAACTTTTCCTCTGCAGGTGCCACTACTAAGCACCGTCTATCCCATTCAATTCTTTATTCTCCTCATTTCTCTCTGTTACATTGCAGAACTCAAATCTAACCTCCACACCAGCTCTGTCTCATGTTCTGAGTTCTTCCATTACTGCTCTCGAGTTCAGTAGAGGGTTAATGGTGGTGGGAAATACATAGATTAAGAAATTCTAGGAGGTGGGGTTAGCTCAGCGATATAGAGCGTGCTTAGCATGCTGTTGTGTGGAGGGAAAAGGAGAGGAGAAGAAGAGGGGAAAGAAGAGGGCCAAGGGAGAGAGGGGGGAGACCACAGGGAACAATACACAGTATGAAGGATGCACAACCTCTTTCTCTTATTATCTATGCTCGGCACCTGATCCAGACCACTTCCTGCACAGATAAAAGGAATTTTCTAAAGTGACCTAAAGCTTGGGTAGTCTCATTGTCACTTATAAACTAAAAAAAATGCTTTTATGGCATCCAAATTAGTATTTCTTCATCACCTCTGCCGCTGAAATTTAACATGCACTTGGGAAAGTCCTTTGCTGTAAATACAACCCGGCTCAGGAACTCACTGAGCATCTCATGGGCTTTTATAGTCTGAGGTACTGGGGTCAAGTGTATTACAGCATCAACATAACAATCACGTCTTAGTTTTAAGCTACCGGTTTACAAAGGCACTGTTAAATAAAATACCACCCAGACGCTGGGCTTGGAAGTTTTTGCCGGTTGCTTCTTTCCACTAGAGGGCGGCAACGAGTCATCTCCTTCTGAGCTCTGACCAAGAAGACACTTGAGGGCAGAACCCCACTTTCCTCCACTCAGAATGTCTGGGAATGAGACAGCCGAGTCCAAGAACTGATGGATATTTTGTTACGGAAGAAAGATAAGTAAGTATTATGGAAGTAAAATTAAAAAGTAATAGAAATGAGAACTGCAGAACTTGGGAGGTAAACTGCGTGGTGCACGAGCCTGGTGGTGTCTGAGGTCATTATCTGGGATGCACAGGAAGGAAAGAGAAATGCCATGAAGTTGTCTTCTGACATCCAGGTGCATGCTGTGATGCCCTCCCCTGTTATATTCATATATGCACTCAATAAAATAAACATATTTTCTAAAAAAGAAATGGAACTCCCAAATATTCCAGTTATCTGGCAGAGACACACTGTGTGTTGCGGACTGTTCACCTTCTTACTGAGAAGCAAGGAGGGCACACTCAAGGAAGCAGTACAAGTGTGAATAGAACTTAACCAAATACTATTGTCATGTGATCTATGCCACGGGACAGGCCATGAGTAATGAATCAAGCCACTAGACGCTGACTGGACAGTCACATGCAGTGATTCATTGAAGAAGCATGGGATTAGGAAAACAGTTTCACCTCAGAATCCAGGCTTCACCTAGGCCACTGACCTCTACCTTCTACTTTGTGTTTTTAAATTTTTGATTATGTTTCTTTATTCTTTGAGAATTTCATAAAGGTAACTTTTGTTTTTTGTTTGTTGTTGTTGCTTTTTTCCCAATCTTATATTTATTTGTTTGTTTGTTTTTTGGCATAAAGTCTCACTATGTAATGAGGCTGGCACTGAATTCACAGTATAGAATTCTTCCTCTTCTTGCTGAATTTATAGGGATATGCCACCACATGTGTATATGTATGTTTACATATGTGGGCCTGTGGGTGTATATGTGTTGGTGCACATGTACGTGAGGTTGACATCTGGTACCTTTCTCACTCATTCTCCACTTTACATACTGACCAAGGTTGCTCACTTGACTTGAACTCACTGACTAAGCTAGTCTAGCCATCCAGCTTGATTTTGCCTTTCAAGAACTGGGGTTACAGTGAGGCTCCTGCATATGCCTGGCGTTTACATGAGTTTGGGGGAGCTGAACTCTGGTCTTCAGTCTTGTGCAGCAAGCTATGCACACACCAAGATAGCTCTCCAGGACCCAGCTTTGTAGTTTTGGAGAAACCTTCCTGGTTTTCTTTACTCACAGTGTTCTTAGCAGTTAGGATGAAAATGAGAGTCTTTCGCAAATAAGAATGCTGAAAGGCAGCAGAGATGGTTCACATCTGATGTTCAGTTCCAAACCAATCCCAGGCTGTTATCAATTCCTCTGTAGATGCGGATTATACTATAGTCTAAGTGTTGAATGAACACAAAGATCAAGAACTTGACCCCAGTATGGAGATACTTAGAGATGGATGTCTTAATAGGAGGCAACTCATGGGAGATCTGGAGGGCGCTGAGGAACTGTCTTGAAGGACACAGTATGGTACCAGCTCTCTCCTGCTTCCTGGCCATGAGGTGCAAGGTGACAAGATTTTTGTTTATTTCTTTGGTTTTTTTTTTCTGTTTTATTTTGATTTTTTGTTGTCATTTCTCTTTTAAGAGTTCTTGCCTTTATTTACTACCCAATCAGGTCCCATAGTAGTGAGTTACAAGCTAGTCACAAGCTAGAACATCTAAAACTGTGAGCCAAAATGAACCTCTCTTTGTAGATTAATGATTACAGGTATTTGGATATAGTAGTCAAGAGATGATTAGCTCAGGTAGGATAAAAGACCTGTTCATTTTTGAAAATTGTTTGTGGGCTGTGAGAGGGCTCAGTGGGGAGATGCCTTTGTGTAAATGCTGGATAATCTGAATTTAATGAGTGCCAGGAGAGAATCACCGCTCAAGACTTCCCTGTGACATCGTCCATCTGCTACTATACAACTGCACCCACCCCTCTCTCCCATACATACTAATATGAATTTAAAATTTTGAAAACTAGTTTCTCGTTCTTGTTATAATATAGATAAGCACTCATGGATACTGAATTCTTGAAGAATCAACCTCTGTCCTTAGCTCTATTTTCTCTCGTCAATATATTAACAGGTAGTAGAACTGAGAGTTTGCTTCAGATGTCAGATGTGAGGACTACCTACTAATATACTGTCATCTCTTAACATCTTGCCACAGTTCCTGAGGCAGATGAAGTACATTTTATTTGTTAATATATCTCACTCCGCTGTTTGTGGGTATTCCTTTCTCCACAGGTTAAAAAAATAGTAACACAAATACTTTATGTTCTTTCAGTGATTTAAATGAGAATAACTCCCACCTGCTCAAATGATGTAGGATTCCCCTCTGTATGCTGTGAATAGCATTTGTTAATAAAGAAACTGCCTGATCTGTTGACAGGCCAGTGTAGAAATAGGTGGGGACAACTATACTGAATGCTGGGAGAAAGAAGACAGAGTCAGGAGAAGCCATGTAGCCCCAGTGGAGACAGACAAGGGAACATTACATGGTAAGCCACAGCCACATGACAATACACAGATTAATAGAGATCAGTTAATTTAAGATATGCATTTGCCAGAACTATGGTTAAGCTATTGGCCAAACGGTATTGCAAATAATATGGTTTCTGTGTGATTATTTCAGGGCTGAGCAGCCAGGAACAAGCAAGCAGCTCTCCTACAACACTCACATATTTGAATGCTTAGTCTTCAGTTGGCAGAACTGTTAGGGAAGGATTAGGAGTCATGTCAAGGGAGGCAGACTTTGACGTTTCAAAAGGTCATGCCATTCCCAGTTAGCTCTGTCTGCCTCTTGGTTTTGAATCAGGATGTGAAGTCCCGGGAGCTTTTCCAGCTCTGTCCCTACTTACTGCTTCCGTGCTCCCCACCATGATGGTGATAGTCTCTGAAATGTGGGTTCCAGATAGTCTTTTTTTCTATAAGTTGCCTTGATCATGATCTCTTATAATATAAGCATATATAAGCATAATTAACACAATTTAATAAATAACAATACAAATACTTCTATGTGCTAATCTTCTGTTCACCTATATATTAATTAATTTAAGTCAGAGAACAGCTCTTTGATGTAGAAATATTTCACGCATCATGCTACAGAGGAGGCAACTGAGGCAGAATATTGCTCTGGAAATTACCCAAGGCTCATAGCCTGGAGGAGATTTCTGCGAGCCTTGATTTTCAAAAAATCTTCATGCACTCAACCCCAGATAAATTGCTGCTGAGCAGTAAGAATCTAACATGGATGTGCAGCACCTATGTTTGAACTGTGAGCATGGCATTAAGGATCTTGCAAATATTTTTTGCCTGACCCTCAAAACAATCTCATCAGCCAGTCAGTCTGCCCCCATTTGGATGAATGCACAGAAGCCTATCTGTCAGGATGTAGACAGGAGGGAAGAAATCCTGCAGTTACTAAGAAAACAACTCAAACTGGAGCCTGTAGAAACGGTACTTTACTCTGTAGATTATCCTGTCCATCTGAAGATACCAACCAGCCTCTGATGGTCCCACCAGAGGCTTTCTGTCGCCTCCTGCACAGCACTGATGAGGTTACCAGCAAGTGTGATTATGCATCACCGCATTGCTGATGTCTCTATGAATAAAATGTCCACTTGATTTTCATTTAACCTCAAAAGAATCTGATTACTAAACAACTATTGAATTATTGGAAATAAGGTTTTATAATTGTGGCTCCTGTTAATGTCATTAGCATGCAGCTTTTCATATTTAGGCCTATTAATTAATCCCCATAAGTACAGAACATTATGATCAATATAATAATGATTCTATGGTAAATTACAAACAATCGCTAAATCCCTCAAATGGTGTTCAGGGCTCCTTTGGCTTCCTTGGTTAGAGCACACACCATTGGAACGCTGAAGAATCTGTGGTAATTGATAGTCCCTCACCCGGAATCACCCATCTCACCAATGAGCCTAATCAGGGAAATGAATAAAATCAGAGACCCAACTGCCAGGCCAACTCCAAATTCTTGCAAGGCATTAAAAATAACTAGCTGCTTGAGTCAGGAGAACCCCAAATCAGATATACAGCTTTTCAATTCTCTAAGCAATATATTGTCTGAGATAACTAAAGTCATCAAGTGTCTGGTTTCTGTTTTGCAGAAGCTGAAAGTGCCAAGTCTGCCGAATGTTGAAAAAGTGCAATAAAGAAAGACATTATGAGCCAGTCTCAAAGAGAGGCAGAATCTGCTGGCATATGACAGTCATGCCCAGTGCCTCATACCTTCTGAGAATCAGTCTTAGATATGAGACTTTCAAAATCTACAAACCATTAATTTTTATATATTTGTATATATATATAATATGCATAGAATATATAACATTATATATCGCCATATGGTAATATATAATGTTTTAATATATGCATATGCACAGATATACATATATATACATATGCATATATGTATGCATAAAACCATAGAATTTATTAAGCTCCCATGAGTCTGCACTTAAAAATTATTCTGGCATTGTGATCCAAAACATTGCACTAACATGCACCTAGGTTTTAATATGCAAAACTCATGTATTTTATTTGAGGAAACTACTTCTGTAGTTATCCAAAGAAGAACCAAGTGGCCTGCCCATTCCTGCTGCATTCTTCTAGACTAATAAGCATCTGAGCCCTTTTCCAGTTGATAGGCAAATGAATCTTTGTTTCGTGGAGAAAAAAAAAAACCTCAAAACTTGTTCTGTCTTGGACACAAACCCTTTCATGATTCCAATACTCTCCTGAGTGATCCCAGGATCAAGTGTATAACCTTTGGCAGTTGCCTAGCCTGGGGCCAATTTGGAAGGGGTAAAAGGAAGCTAGGAATAAATAAAATCACTATGAAGACTCTGCTGTGATCAACAAAACAGTAGCATGACAAGACCTGAAATAAGGATAGGTTCCTTCAGAGTAATATTTTGTAGTGAAGAAATAATTCAAAGTCATAATTTGAAAAAAAGAATTTGCAGAATTAAAATATCTACTATCTTACAATGCATCAAAAAATAATCTGTTGTGAGGATATACACTATGTATTGTTAGAATCTAGCTGATTAGCACGTCCATCACTTCAGGCCATCTCGGGACATTTCACATACACACTCAGCATTTTTCATGAATGTGATACAGTGTTGTGAACTATAGTTGCTTATATCGCTGAACACATGACCATTTCCATCACAGGGAACCTCTGCATCCTTTGAATAGCACCTCTTCAGCCTTCTATTCTGACCACAATGCCTCCAGTCCCTGGTTATCTTCATGCTACTCACAAAATTCTACAGGCCGAAAAAAAAAAAAATCAGATTCCATGTACTAGTGAAATTGCACAGTACTTGACTTTCTTTCTGGTATCTTCTTGCTTAACAAAATGCCTTCAGAGTTTATCCTCAATGTAAACAAAAAGATTTCTCCCTCATTATTTACATGCTTCATGGTTTTCATCCATACATCATTGATGAAAGTTCATGTCATTCTATATATTGATGCTTGGGAAATATGATGCCAAAACTCTGCAAGTGTCATCACCTAAATTCCATTTCCTTTGGACATATGCATGATAATGCTACTTTTCATTTTTTTAAGGATGTACAAAATGTTTCCAAAATGGTGATGATTAACTTACACTCATAGCAACAGTGTTGAAAGTTTCCCATTTCTCCACATTCTGACCAACATTTGTTACCAGTTACTGTTTATATCGGCTGTTCTAACTGGACTGAGATGATCAGTGTCTGTCTTCCTGGTTACTGCCAGTGCTGAACATATTACCATACCCCCTTTGGCCATGTACACAGCTCATCTTGAAGCATGATTAGTCATCACTTGCCCTTGTTTTTGGCTTGGTGTCGGCTTGAGTCTCATATGTATTTATAGTAGTCCCGCACTCTGTCAATAGGTTGCAAATTTCCTGCTGTTTAGGTCAACTCATCACTCTGTTCTTTCTTTAGTTGTGGATGTGTTTTTAAACCTGACAATATCCTATGTCTAATTTTGTTTTTGTTGTTTGCGTTAGTGACTATTTTCTAAAAAAAAAAAAATTCCTTCTTACATGTCAACATTCTAAAGTACTTGATCTTTGTTTCTGTAACTTTTCTGTTTGTGCACCACACATTTAGGTATTTATGGATTTCAGTTGATTTTTAAATAAGGTATAGAAGAGGGGTCATATTTCATTCAAGTGGTTCTACCTAAAGCCAAATTATCTATTAAGTTACCAATTAGATAAATCATTGTAGATTTCCTGAGAATTTAAAACAAGTTATACCTATCCAGCATCAAAGGCTAATGAATTCCATACTCAATGTTATAGTTTAGGACAATATATGAAAGCATTTTGAGGGTACATAATGCCTTGTATATAATGGTCATCAGCGCCCCCTTTATGCTATATTTATATAGTTATGTTGTAGACAGCAGCTTTTGAAAATAGAAGATGAATAAGGGCATTCCATTTTAAGAGGAGGGCACAGGCAGACAAAATGGCCTATATAAAAATCTTCACTGAAAGTTAGGTCACAAATCCAAACCATTAAGAACTTTACCACTTATCTAGAAATGGCAAAGGGGCTTCAATATGAAAATGCTGCTAAAGTGCATTTAGTGAACCATTTTCATTGTCTCAAGGAAATAAGAGCTTAATCCTGGAATATTTAGCTCATTAAACATCATATTATGAGATTGTGCCCTGCCTAAAGAAAAAAGTAATTCTCCAGAACTAGACTCTAACTTTCTCCAGAGGCGAGTTGATGTAAACACCAGGAAAACCACCTTCCGTGCACTGATGATAGGACCCACCTGCTTGTGGAAGTTAGTGTCCCATTATGTATGAGTTAACAAAGGCTGTACAGCAAGCATGAAGAAGCAAAAACACCTCAGACAAGCAATGCTAGATTCAACCCTCATCTCATCTCTCCAGGCTAAGGCAGTGTTTGGCCTGTGCTTCTCTGTTTGAATATGGAAAGGCATACATGATTTCCAGTTGAAATGGTGATTCCAGGATTCAGGAGTAGACAGAAGTATCTCCCTAGCTTGCTAAGGCCCCACTTACCCTTGGCCAGGAAGGAAAGATCATCAGGTAAATGAGTCATTTTCAAAACTAAAGACTAACTTGAAATATGACTCAATAAAAAAGGACCTCCTTCAGGTGTCTCTTTTTCTTTCCCACTACATAACGCCCCATGCTGCCTGGAAACAGGTAACAAAAGGTTCTAAACTGAAATCAAACCCTGTAAGACACTTTCAAGCAGCGACCCTGAGCAGACTCCAGGTGTGTGTTATATTATATATAGGTTGTTGGAAGTGTTGACTCAGACTTAAGTTGTCAGCTCCTTTAGCATTAAGTTTAAGTCAACCAAATAATTTTACAAAATCATCCAAGGGAACAACTTCTGATAAATGAAAAGGGCAAAGAGCATCTAGGTCCTAGAGAAACAGTAGTTCTTTGGCACTGCCTATCATTTTAATTTGCACATTTATTGTGTTCCTTCGAGGTTAGCAATGTTTAGCATTCTAAAGATATAAGTTCACTGCACAGGGCACTAACCTCTGCCAACGGAAAGTGGAATTGATTTGGTTCTGTGGTTATTTAACATCTAAACATGTGTTCATTGAGAAAAATGATGTCTGGACAACTGACATTGTATTTCTGCCAAATGCTAAGCTAATGTTCATGAAATCTTCCTGGAGGGCACCCAGTGCTAACTACAGGATTTCAGACTGCTGATTCTCAGGGATGAATCATTATGCAATCTGCATTGTGTGGCTAATCAGGACTCCTATCTTCACACATGTGATAGAAAGAAGCCTAAATTTTTTATTCTGAGGCTACTTCAGAAAGCTTTCATTAATTTAAATTGCAGAGCAGATCTCTCTGAACTCTGTGTTTGCAACTGAAGTTCTATTGCATATGACACTATAAAGAAAAAAAAATAGCGGGTTTTCCCCAAGCATGCCGTTTGCTCCATACCAAAGCCCAGAGCATTGGAAACCCGTGTTGAGTACTGCTCAGAATGTCTTGATGAGCAGAAAGTACTGGTGGTGACTTCCCATTTCCTGCAACTTGCTTTCCCATGTGAGACAAATGGCTTTCTGTTTATTAACGTTGCCCCAAGTTAAGCATTAATACTCGATAACCACACACGCTGAGTCAAAATGTGTTGTCATAAATATGGCTTATTTATTACATTTAATCAGAGGGAAATTTCAATATTCACAAAACTACATTTAAAATTTATTTAAAATTTATGTTAATATACTCATATGCATAATGAAGTTACAGGTGCTTTATTCGAACTTTGTGAAATAAATACATTACTTCTTCCTTCAGCCTTTGGGGGTTGAGGTAAAGAAGGGAGGTTTTATTAAGATTTTCAAGCTGACTAAGAATAGAGAACAAATACGATTCGATTAAATTTAAAACATTGAAATGGTATGCTCCCAAGGGCTTTTACACATATGAAGGCAGAGGCAAGTGCTGTGGAAATCACAAATAGAAGCTGACATGTAGAACGAACAGGGAAGATTCCTAGTGGAAACAGTGAGATGCTGCCCCGCTGTCCAGGAAGACCAGAACAACAGGAGGAAAGAAAATGCCACCTTTGTGCTGTCTGCATAACCACTCCCATGCCTGTCCTGACGTTCAATCTGGATCTGGCAATGAAAACCCAAGGGCCCTGTCACCCCCTCCCAGGTTGAGCATCCCTGGGTGTGACAGGATTATTGACACCATTTAGCTACTTCTAGTGATCTCTTCTTATCTCTATCCTGAAGGTCCTACAAAAGGAGATTATTTGTAAAGGAAGAAAATAAATGGCAAAAGCGGCAACGGTGAAAATGTATGTTTTCAGCGATTTTCATCAAACTGATTATATAGGGAATGAAAAGTCTGAAATGATTGTATCATGCTAACTGACAAGGTAATCCCTTAGTGGGAGAATATTTCCCAACGCCACATCTCTCACTGTGTGGAGAGTGTGAGTGACAAGCCACAAATATCAATTAATGGAACCAAAAGAAAGCCACTTAGCAGCTAGCCTTGTTTCCATTTTCTATGTTTTGGTACATTCATGATGACAGGATGGGGAATCCTTGCAGGCATGAATTTCTAGTTAAACAGAGCAGCAATAAAAAAAATAGTATATGCAGGAAAATGTATGGCTCTGATAAAAAATTAATATGCTATAAAAAGGAAGTGGGTAGTAGTGGTCCATTCACTATTCATTTGCAATCTCTAAAGTTATAAAAATGAAGGGAGCCTGCTTCTTTTAAAAGGCACAGGAAATGCCATTCATTGGTTTGACACTGAGGTCTGCATGGTCTGAGGAGATGCTGACCTCATTGTGATTGACTTTGGTACTGGAGCATGCTCCAGTCCCTGACACTCATATCCAAATCTTACACTGTCTTAAGGATCTCAAAGTACATGTGTGAGAGCCAGAATTCAATATCCCATATTTAGTAGCATTAACTATAAACCAATTCCTTGCTTTTAAAATGACACAATTTCTGTATGTCATACAGCAGTATTATAGGATTATGAATCAGCTAGGGAATCTTTTCAACTGTCCCTCACTTTTCATTATGAGCAAAGCCCATATTTACAGCTATAAATGCAAAGGGAAAATGTTGTAAATACATACCAGACTAGTATAATCTAAGCATATTGTTTTTTTGTGGTTCCTTTTTAGAACAGAATAGCAAGACAGAGTCCACTATGCAGAAAGCCTCTAGGTTTCCAAAAATCGAAAGCCTCTGCCAGTAAATCACAACTGTTCTGCCATATGCCTCATTGTTATGCCAAGCATTGCCAGCCTGCTCTACTTTAAACAAACTTCATTATATTATAGCTCAGAGCAATCCTCATTAAAAAGTATTACTGAAAAATGTCAAGTTGTTTTTATATAGAAACTGAAATTTATTTTCTACTGAAAGTCAGATATTTATTGAACACAAGACATTTTTAAAAACATCGGGTTCATTTCAGAAATTGCTTTGAAAATCGTCACTTCCTGTCTTGATTGCGAGAGGTCTACGTCTTCCATGAGGACGTTCTAAGGAATGTCTGTCTCAGAAAAGCTAGTTTTCATTAACGTTTCTCATAGTTACAAACCCTCCACTCCCTCAGAGAAGCCTTTATTCCGATTAGTGAGCACTGCTTCTCTGTATGTTCAAACCACTATTGATCCATTCATTGGTCCACTGCCTATTCTCCTGACACCCAGAGAGGGCCTTCCTGTGTAACACTGGGCACAGTCAGATGAGTATCGACTTTCTTATACCCTAGTCATCTTGTATCGTGTGATATGACTTCACTTGCACAAGCTCAGTTGTCATTAACTCTTTGTTAGCCACAGTTTCCTACTTTTTCCCACACGTTCTCCTTTTGGACCCCAACTGCTAGGAACACAAAATGCATTCTCACACACATGCATTGTGTATCTTATTTATCACAACTGAACACAAAATGGAAACTTCACCTGGAATCTTTCTGTTCCTTCCCATCAAACTGTGTTCCTTCTTTCCAAATGCTAGAAGCTGCTGGTCCAGAGCAGCCTGTGCTCTGAGAACAGACAGATTCAGTTTTATTTTGCTTGTCATTAGCTTCAGCCTTTCTTCTGCTCTGATCATGTTTCACAAAATGATAATCTTTTGTCTTACTGTTCTTTTGTTGTCAAGAGACATCGTGACCAGGGCTGCTTATAGAATAAAACATTTAATTGGAAAACCGGCTTCAGAAGGTTAGTCCATGATCATTGAGGCAAGGAGTGTGAATGCAGGCAGGACTTGTGATGGTGAAGTAACTGAGAACTACCTCCTGATCTTTAGACCACAGGCAGAGAGAGAGAGAGAGAGAGAGAGAGAGAGAGAGAGAGAGAGAGAAAGAGGCCAGCAGGGTTTTTGAAACCTCAAAGTCCTTCCGGAGTGATACTCCAATAAGAAAGGCCAAACCTCCTACTCTTTTCCAAACAATTCCATAAGCTGAAGATCCGTGAGGGCCATTCTCATTTAAATCATCGCAGCTTTTAACTATAAAGTGCATGCCTTCATAAGTGTGTGCATGCACACACACACACACACGCACACACACACACACGCACATACACACACACACGCACACACACACACAAGCACACACACACACACACGCACACACACACGCACACACACTTTATTTCCTTTTTAGAAGAGATGGTTTTTGTCATGTGAAGATTACCATGTATCTTCAGACTGGAGGGCATGATCATTAGAAGCAGAAAGAATCATTACTATCGTTACTCATTCCTTCACTGTTCCGTCTTGGCACCATCATCCTGTTTGTATTTCTAGAATGTTTCAGTCATGAGGGGCAGTCCTGAAGATGAGCTCAGTCACGGTAGGAGACTTTTCAGACTCTAGTCTATAATACGTCTGTTCAATAAGATTGGGGTAAAATGGAAATCAAGGTGATCTTCTATGGGAAAATAGGGACAAAAATATATCGAGGAGAGCAGTCAACTGAGCAAGGAAATGTGGAGGACCAGACCACTTAGTCTTACTTGCTACTGTTTGTGAAGAGACTGGAGACCACAATTGTTACTGTATGTGTCTCTCAGGCTTCTCTTTGCACTTTCTTCTCCTACAATGCTGTTCCTTCCCATGGGGCTGTTTCTCTGGTTTTGCTTATCTCTTCAGAGATAAGAAAATAGAGGCTCACCAAATCCTATCAGGAGCCGGCCAACTCTACTCACTAGGTATTGCTCTACCCACAAAAGAAGTTGTAATCATAGAATTTTCTATTTCATAAATATAGAGGTACGAGAGAAGCTCCAAGTAAACCAGAGGAGATTCTGGTCTCCAGAAGAGAAATTACACCCATTTAAGTATATTAAACAGCATTTTTGAGACATGACTCAAATAAAATGATAATATGTCAACTAAAGTTTTACTAAATGAATGAACATGGGCAATTCAATGTCCTGCCAACGGTCTGGAAGCTATACCCCATGTTCCAGTTGCTAACTAAAGTTTTACTAAATGAATGAACATGGGCAATTCAGTGTCCTGTCAACGGTCTGGAAGCTATCCTCATGTTCCAGTTGCTAACAGGGAACAGAGTTGTTTCACTGGTTTTCTGAGTGTTGTAGCATCCCAGTACTAGATGAAAAAAATTCAGTCTAAAGCCTCCAGGAACAAGGCACTTGCACAATAATAGAAAAAAAATTAAGTGTACCAAGGCATGTGAAAATCAGTAGTTTTTTTTTTTTTTAATCTTCAGAGGAATGAAAGAATATTTGGATGCACTGAGGTCAACAGGATTTCAAACATTCTTACTTGCCACAGGTACAGAAAAAAAGAGAGATAAAAATCTAAATTTAGCAGTACTGGAAATGCCTCTTTTTTAAAAAATCTTCTCTATTAAAGGTCTTTGTGTACGCTCTCAAACAAACTAATAAATAGTGCAAATTTAATAAGTATATTCTAAGTATTTATGTGAACAATGAAAGTCTGATCCTAACTGGCCATATGTGAAAAATGGCAATGTCACCGTTGTAAAAAGGATATTTGCCTTTAATTGTTCTTGGTGACATTCAGAAGTCATTATTTTTACTCTTGAAAGACAGAACTAAAGAATTAGTATGGGGGAGGGATTCCTCTCAGTTGTACCGAGAATGAACCAATAATTCATTTTGCTTTGAAAGAAAAATAAAAAAGATAGAAGTATTTGTGGTTTGTAGTATGACTGGTACATAGAAGGCGAGGCTTGTGGGAAGGGGAAAGAAAGAGTTTAGCAAGTGTCCAGAAAAATAGAAAAAATCAATTGATAGTGTGACCGACCATACAAAGTCTCACATAAGTAAATGATGCATGCCAGAAGGATCATACACTGCGATGTGCCTGTCACTGCTTATACACCTGTCATCTTCTAACAGTTCTTGGTGGCATACTTACATTAAGCATTGCTCAGAGGAAGAAGGCCTGAATCCAGAAAATCTCTCAGTTGTTTTGTCCTTAGAATGGTGACAAGGTAGTAAACAGTCTTTGGATGGTCATGTGGCTATGCTCAGACAGTTTTTAGACAACTCCCCTGGGGTGGCAGGGGACAGTATGTGGCAGCCACACAATTCCCAAGAACGAGATCCTCTTTCCATCACTAGGCTAGGAACTCTCTAAACACATTCGTAAGTAAGACAAGTAGCAAAGGTCATGAAGGACTCTGATCATAGGACAGAATGGATAGCTTCACTACATCTTTATTTTACTACAGAAATGTCCAAAACCTACAACAAAAAGAGATTATTGACCTTCTTATTTATCTGACAACTTTTAGTTTCTTTAAAGCCACACACAAATAAGAAACACCAGGAGTTTCACAAACTCAATCCTGGACAAAACACATTAGTGGAAGGGTCATGTTCCTGGACTCAGGCAGGCTGGCTTCTCTTTCCTATTTTCACGTTATTTCACAGAAAACTGCAATTATGGAGTCTGGAAGTACCAGGTAAGATCAAGATTAACTAAATGAAAAAAATACCAAATCTAGATTGTAACGGAAGGTGGAGGTCATCTATCACTCGCTAAAGTTTTATTCTTATATCTTGTTTTTTAGAATTCAGTTCTGAAAGGCCTTGGGCTCTACCAGCTCTTCTTCTTTTATGAGTGATTGGACTGTGGTGGTGGCAGGTTATGTTGGCTGTTGCTTCTCATTTCAATGTGATGTGGACACTTTTCCTTTTGTCTATAAAGGTTTTTTTTAGATGAATGCTATGTCAGGAAGCAAAAACAAAAACTAAGATCCATACAAAAATTCTCACGTGTCCATTCCCAGCAAGCAAATGAAAAGTTTCCTGCTACCAAGTTGAGCATATAGCATGAATGTGGTTTACTTTTCCCAAGTGAAGGCAAAGCAGATCACATAGACTGCTTAGTAATTCAGGTTCTCAGCTCATATAATAATTGTGGCTCTGGGACAAGGATCAGATGGCCCACAAAATCTGATCAGAGTTGTTTATTAACCCAAGAATTATCTTCCAACAAGAATAAAAACAAGCACTGATTTTTGGCATAAGCATAAATATGAAAGCAATGACGTGCACAGGTGGCTTTGAAAACAGAACAATAGTATCAATTCTTTCATAACAAAACATCTTTAGAAGTGAAATACTAGCGGTAACCTGCTCATAGCATGTGTTTTACAAAATAAAAATGAATGACTATGAAAATTCTCTCTATTTATTTCAGAGCAGAATTTGCAAGCAAACTTCATAGTGGGTGCAAAGTCTGGTGAAAGATTTAAATGTCTTCTCTATGGAGCACGAAACTTGGAGCCTCTAAAGCTAAAAATGATTTTACCTAAGAAAGAGTTTTTAAAAACTGAGGTGTTTATGGTTTCTAGATAACATTCCCTAAAACTCTACAAAATGTTAGTTCTGCAACATTACAGCCTATAATTTGGGCCATTAAGTAATGGCTCCCTTTCATAATCCAGATAAATCAAAAAAGACAATCAAGGTGTTTGCAAGAATCCAGTGAAACAATGCATAATAAAACACGATATTGTCTGACTGTTCAAGACACAAGTTATACAAATACTAATATGTCAGCAGTGTCTGCAGGCTTCAGGATAAATCTTTGTGACCTATTTCTGCTTTAGCTCAGGCGAAGACAAGCATGGTTATACTAGTCCACTCTGGAGAGCAGTGGTGAGAAGAAATTTGGCCAAGGGTTGTATGATTAACCTGGAACGTTTCCTGACCTGTGCTCGGCATCATCAATCTGACTAAGCCCTATGTTTGATTTGCTGAATCAACGGCTGATGAATGGCCACTGGGGTGAGGATCATTCCTGTGCTATATCTATAACCTCCTCTTATATGGAAAGACAAATATTTTTTACTTACCAAATCTCAGAAAGCGGCCACTAGGAGAATTAAAGCTCTGACACCAGCAGATCATAGACTCAGTTTCCGCTTCAAGAATTTCTATTTAGTGGTGACTGCACATAGGTCATTTTTGAAAATCTCACTGCGCAGGGCCTGATCCGGCACTACTCAAACATGTCAGTTGTTCTGATTCATTATTCTTCAAATGCCTCATGTTGGTGTTCAGTATACCACAGAGAGCTAGGGGAATGGATTTGTCCCTTCACTGAATTATTAGGCAAGTTTCAACATGTCTTTTCATTAGCGGGAAAAATGCCAGAAATCCTGGCTCTGAAAATCAGAAAGGAACTCAGATTTCCCACTTGTCCACAAGGGCGGGCCATCTACAGCTTTAGCCTTAGTTCTCACTACCCTACCAGCCAGAGTCCCAACCAAACATAACCTCTTTCACAGACTGGGTTCTCTGTCTTTATGAGCACTCTTCTCCTGAAGGGAGTAGCCCCTCCAACTGGCACGGCCAGGGGCTTGTAAGGTCTCCTTCCATCTGGGACATCAATTCTGCCTTTCTTGGGAATCCACATCAGTTTCAACTGCTCTTATTTTACATGGGCACATCTGAAAAAGTCTTACAAGATCTCTCCATATCTCATAAGAACACTGACATTTTCAAAAAGGTAAACCTCACAGGGTTGGAAAGATAGCTTAGGAAAGTAATGGCTGTTCCTCCAGAGACATGGGTTTGATTCCCAGCATCCACACGACTCACATAACCACCTGTACCTCCCATTCTAGAGGATTCATCACCCTCTAAGGCCTTCATGTGTACCAGACACACAGGTTGTACACAGTTATACACATCATTGACATCAACTTTTTTAATAATTAGTTTTATATGTCTGGAACTTACTGTATTTTTAATTATATATAAGACTGGGAAGAGGGTAGTTTGTGGAAAACAAAAAATCTTATCTCAGAGGTGAATCTTACAGGGCTCCCTAATATAACAATCAGGACATAAGAATAATTGCTCAAAATCACCAACATTATCTATTTACTTCATTCCAACTGAGCTTAGGAACCTCTCTCTCATTCAATGCCTGCCCCCTCTTTCTCATTCTGTCTCCTCTTTACCATATCCCCTATTTACCTTTCTTTGTCTGATACTTCCCTACCCCTAGTAAGTTCTAACTATGAAGTCCATCATCAACAAAATAATCCGAGCTGCCACATAACAGTGTAGTGGCACATACTGACACCCATAAAACTTGCGAGGCTGAGGCAAGGTATCATACATGAAAAGACCATATTTTAAAAGAATTTAAAAGCCAACCCAGGAAGAAAGTCACCACTCCTGCGGTTGTCTTTCCTTGCTTTCTAACTGCTCCTCTTTCACTCTTCACTCCCCTCTTCTTTGAGTGAACCATCCCCAGGATCCAGCAACCTGCAGCTGGGCTGGAATGTCTGGGAAGGAAACCAGGCACTTCTGGTTTATACACAGCATGTCCTTGCCACCTATGAAACCTTGTTTCAATCAACTAGCTACGTTTGCTCCTTTAGAGCCCTTGAATGACTCAGATTCCCCTGGAGGATTCCCTCCAGCTCTGCAGACTTTCTTAGGTTCTTCCCTGCAGTATCTGCATGGCCATGGTGCTGAGCAGCCAGCCTACCATGCATTCCTGACTCAGCCTGTGTAGCTTCTGGCTGAAAGGGAAGGGAGAAATCGTATTTATTAGTTTCTCATTTTATTTTTATATGCTGAATCTATTTATTTTTATTGTTTTTATTGAGCTATATATTTTTCTCCCCTCCCCTCCCTTCCTCTTCCCACCATTTTACCCTCTCCCATGCTCTCCATGTTACCAATTTTCTCAAGAGATCTTGTCTTTTTCTACTTCCCACGTAGTTTAGGGTTTTCTTTGTTGTCTACGTTCTCTAGAATTTTTCTGCTCTATGTCTAAAGGTCACTTATGAGTGAGCAATATGATATTTTTCTTACTAGGTCTGGGTTACCTCATTCAATATGTTTTCTATTTATCTATTTGCCCACAGATTTCAAGATGTCATTTTTTTTTCTGCTGTGTAGTACTCCGTTGTGTAAATGTACTATATTTTCCTTATCGATTCTTTGGTTGAGGGGCATTTAGGTTGTTTCCAGGTTCTGACTGTGACAGACAATGCTTCAATGAACATAGCTAAATACATGTCTTTGTGGATATATACCCAAAAGTCTTGAGGAAGGTTGTTACTTAATTTGCTGAGAAATCACCATGCTGAAATCCAAAGCAGCTGTTCCAGTTTGCTATCCCACAAGCAACGGAGGAGCATTACCCTTACCCCACAACCTTTCCAGCATAAGTTGTCACCAGTGTTTTTGATCTTGGTCATTCTTACAGGTATAAGATGGAATCTCAGAGTTGTTTTGCTTTGCATTTCTCTGCATTTCATCCTGAGGATGTTGAGGATTTCTTCGGTTCCATTTATTAATTGTTTCTCTCAGTGCTGCTAAGAGATCATCTATTGTCTTTGTTTTTGTGGATGCAGCTAACTTCCTTGGGTTGGAGTTTTCCTTCTAGTACTTTGTATAGGGTTGAGTTTGTGGCTAGGTGTTGGTTAAATCTGGTTCTGTCACGGAAAATCCTGTTTGTCCGTCTATGGTGATTGAAAGTTTTTCTGGATATAGTAATCTGGGCTGGCATCTTGTTTTTCATTGTTTCCATTGAGAAGTCAGTAGTAATTTTGATAGCTCTGCCTTTATATGCTACTTGGCCTTTTTCTTTTATAGCTCTTGATATTCTTTCTTTATTCTGTATGTTTAGTGTTTTGATTATCATGTGTGGAGGGGACTTTTTGTTTTGATCCAGTCTATTTGGTGTTCTGTTAACTTCTTGTATCTTCATATGAATGTCTTTCTCTAGGTTGAGAAAGTTTTCTTCTATGATTTTGCTGAATATATTTTCTGTGCTTTTGAATTGGACTTTTCCTTTTTCTATCCCTATTAATCTTAGGTTTGGTCTTTTCATGATGTCCAATATTTCCTGGATATTTTGTGTTATGCTTTTGTTAGATTTAATGTTTTCTTTGATTAATGAGTCTATTTCCTCTATTGTATCTTCAGTGCTTGAGAATCTCTCTTCCATTTCTTGTATTCTGCTGCTCATGCTTGCATTTGTGATTCCTGATTTTTTTCTCATGATTTCTGTTTCTATAATTCCCTTGATCTGTGTTTTCTTTATTGTCTCTATTTTAGTGTCAAGTCTTGAATCATTTCTTTCATCTGTATGATTGTTTTTTCTTAGTTTTCTCTATGGTATTTGTTGATTTCTACAGATTTTTTTTTTTATCTTTTCCTCCATTTCTTTGAGAAAAATTTTAATTTCTTCTTTAAGGGCTTCAAACATTCTCCTAAAGCTATTTTTTAGGTAATTTTTCTCTGCTTCATCTATATTTTGGTGTTCGAGTCTTACTGTAGTAGGGCCACAAGTTTGTTGGTGTATTGTTGTTCTTTGTGGTGTTGAGTGTGTTCTTACCTTGTCTACGCATACCTTCCTCTGATTGGTGTAGTTGGGGCTTTATGATCAATCTTCCAGGTGCCAGTAGTTCTAAGACTCAGATGATTACTCCTAGTGGTGCAGTAAGAGCCCTGATTTCAGTCACTGTGTAGGTCACTCAGTATTCCTTGAGGTCACTCAGTGCTCCAGGGGGTCACTCTGAAATCCTGGGTATTGTTCAGGCCTGCTCCCATGAAGGTTGCTTGCTTGGGGCTGCTTCCACTGAGGTTGCTGCCTTGGGCCTGCTCAGGCAGAGATTGCTGGCTCAGGCCTGCTCTGGTAGAAGTTGCTGAGTCAGATTTGTTTTCACAGATGTGGAAGCATGCTTGGGTCTGCTCCCATGGAGGTCCCTGGCTTGGGCCTCCTCTCACAGAGGTCTCTGGCTTGGGCCTGCTCCAGTGGAGGTCCCTGACTTGCATACTGAATGTATTTAACACTCAAGAATAGACAAACATTTTGAAGAGGTGTGAATCAATGTGGTCATATCCAGGGGTGTTGTTGACTCTGAGTGAATTAAGTGACTTTGGGGCCAACTTCTTCAGTTTCATATAGAATTAACTATGTACTCCCTTATTAACTTCTAGTTTCTGTGAGAACAAACCAGTTTCTGTAATAGAAAGTGCTATGGTTTCACTGCTAATAATTCACAGTGTATTTCATATTTTCCCAAACACTTACTAAACTTCAAAATTTTAACTTTTAGTAGTGGTGAGAGCAGAGAGCATTTATTAGTACCTGGCATTTTTTTCATAAGTATCTAGTTTCCATTTTCAGAGTAACAATGATGGTCCACCTTCTTCAGTACAGGTGAGATGGTACATAGCTTAGTTAATAGCTCCTTTACTTTCTTTATATCACTTCTATAGTAGGTACCTGGTAGACACTTGATTCTCCGAAATTAATTAGTTGAAAACATTTTCTATCTAAGAATCAAATTTTCAAGTCATTTCCCCATCAATACATAAGGAGAAATGGAAGGTATCCAGCACCATCAGACTCCTTTTCTTCTATCACAGGTCACAGAGTTTTGCTCTTGCTTACAGCCGTGCCTCTGGAGTGGACATTTCATCTTGAGAAGTTACTTTGGAGGTTTTGTATAAAGCTAGGGATTTGTCACCCTCCCTGTGTCTTCCCATAGAATAATTTTGCCACAAAAATAAAGAGAACATGCTTTTTATTGAATTATGACAAAATTTCCCCTGAACTAAGTTCCTCTTAGAACTTAGGAGTGGCTTATTTTCCTTCTCAATGACACTCCCACTGAGATGGCAAGTGATACATCTCAGCAAAGCATTAGAACTAAAGAGAAGGGTAAATACTTCCTTTTGCTGAAGAAGTATCATCACCCCTGCCTGGTCTTTTCTGTCTAAAGATCTGTGTATGGGGACCAGGAAGACATTCACAGGCAAGGACCTGGCAGAGTTTCAAGTACACCAACTACCCACTCCTCCCTTCTCCTCCCTACGTATTCCTTGTATCACATGCCAGGCAGAGAAGCTCTGCAGATGTAGGAGCCCACAGTGACACTATTTCTTTCTTGACTTAAGGTCAGAGTTCAAACTTGTGAAGGCCAAATAACAGGATGTTTGACTAAGGGTGTGGTTACTAGATGTTTTGAGTATTAAGGAGGCAATTACTCATATTTGTTCCTTGTATCATGGGAAGAAAGTCTTTTGCCCTCCCCTTTCTTGGATATAAAAGAAGGATGATAAATACATTTGAGGCTGCTACAGTATTCACTGAGAGCCCTCCTGACTCTGTCTTCTGTCTTTTGCCTCTTTCTTTTCTCAATCCTCTTTTCAGGCATATTCAATGGGTAGGCCGGTCCTGAGAGCAGAGACAATTCTGAGCAGTCACAGCTTATGCCCTTACAAAACTGTGGGAAACAGGACATAAAGTAAACATGTGCAAACTGCGGTAACTACATAAAGCACACGTGTGTAAACTGTGGGAAACAGGACATAAAACACATGTGTATAAACTGGGAGAAACAGGACATAAAGCAAACGTGTGCAAACTGCGGTAACTACATAAAACACATGTGTGCAAACTGTGGGAAACAGGACATAAAGTAAACATGTGCAAACTGCGGTAACTACATAAAACACATGTGTGCAAACTGTGGGAAACAGGACATAAAGTAAACATGTGCAAGTTGCAGTAACTACATAAAACACACGTGTGCAAACTGTGGCAAACAAGACATAAAGTAAACATGTGCAAACTGAGGTAACTACATAAAACACATGTGTGCAAACTGTGGGAAACAGGACATAAAGCACACGTATGCAAACTGTGGGAAACAGGACATAAAACACATGTGTGCAAACTGCGAGAAACAGGACATAAAGCAAACGTGTGCAAACTGCGGTAACTACATAAAACACATGTGTGCAAACTGTGGGAAACAGGACATAAAACACATGTGTGCAAACTGTGGGAAACAGGACATAAAACACATGTGTGCAAACTGTGGGAAACAAGACATAAAGCAAACGTGTGCAAACTGCGGTAACTACATAAAACACATGTGTGCAAACTGTGGGAAACAGGACATAAAGCACACGTGTGCAAACTGTGGGAAACAGGACATAAAACACATGTGTGCAAACTGGGAAACAGGACATAAAACACATGTGTGCAAACTGTGGGAAACAAGACATAAAGCAAACGTGTGCAAACTGCGGTAACTACATAAAATACATGTGTGCAAACTGTGGGAAACAGGACATAAAGCACACGTGTGCAAACTGTGGGAAACAAGACATAAAGCAAACGTGTGCAAACTGCGGTAACTACATAAAACACATGTGTGCAAAATGTGGGAAACAGGACATAAAGCACACGCGTGCAAACTGTGGGAAACAGGACATAAAACACATGTGTGCAAACTATGAGAAATAAGACATAAAGCACACTTGTGCAAACTGTGGGAAACAGGGCATAAAGTTGATATGCACTCCAATGAAATCGCAAGCTAACAAGAGACATTTGAAAACCCTTACGTGCACAAATAGAACTTGATACTTAAAGCTTAGTTTTCAACATAAATATTCCTCTGTGCTTAGACAGTCTCTTAGCAACTATTCCAACTGTAGCTATAGAAATGGGAAGTATAATTAGCATATACTTAATGCTTACCCAAGTATTCTGATTGGATTGTTGTATGCAAGGCGTGTTTCTTCATGGCATATGCTTACTGCTGTACATAGTGAGTATTTGAAGTTACAGATTTAGAGAAGTGAACAGTTTCTAAAGTCATGCTGTTAGATGGTTTTGGACTCTGACATCTGTCTATAAAACACTTGTACCCAGATGTGCAGACCAGGATTTATTGCTTCTGAAGTTGCTTCAGAAAAATCTAAATTGAAAATGAATGATTGCCAAGAATCTGAATATCAGTCTCACTCATACAGCTGAGGATCCCTAAGCTGCCATGATGGTGAATATTTGATTTATTGATTTATTATCTGCATTACTTTGGTAAAAAATGAAAACAATGCTTCATTTCCTGAAGATGTGTGCCTAATATAATTACTGCATAGGGCCAGCAGGATGTCTCAACAAGTAAAGGTCAGTGCCAAATTTAAGGATCTGAATTTGTACCCCAGGACACGTCACGGACTTCTACATGCATGAAGTTACTTCTTGTGTACACAAAAGACAAACAACTTACACACAAAAAAGTTATTGTGGTATTTTAAATTATTGCTAAAGATGTGAATTGTGTGTTACAGGAGCTTGTAGAGTATTTTTTCTCATCACAATTCAGTAGTCTGCAACTTTCCAATTTAATAATTAAACAAGAAGAACATGCTGGGCGGTAGTGGTGCATGCCTTTAATCCCAGCACTTTTGAGGCAGAGGCAGGCAGATCTCCATGAATTTGAGTCAGCCTGGTCTAAAAAAATGAGACAGGACAGCCAGAACTGTTACACAGAGAAAACTGTTTTGAAAAACAAAACCAAAATCAAACAAAACGAAACAAAACAAACACCCCAAAACAAAACAAAGCAAAAACCAAAACCAACCAAACAAACAAATAAAAGACCCAAGAAAGAAAAGAACTGATATTTTTCTGCTTTGACTTGACTTGGAATAGGTTTGTTGGGGGAAAACAGATATCAGATCTACTCCTTTGAAAATTGCTCTGACTGGTCAAAACATGAATTTAACTATTTTTCCATGGAAACAGTCTCACTATTTCACATGATATGTGACACTTAAGGCAGCCTCTGAGGAAAAGAGCTAACTTCCCTTCTTTTAATGGTATAGGATGTCCTTCTGTATTTGTGTTGCTTTCATT
Organism: Microtus oregoni; assembly: GCF_018167655.1. Classification (NCBI taxonomy): domain Eukaryota; kingdom Metazoa; phylum Chordata; class Mammalia; order Rodentia; family Cricetidae; genus Microtus; species Microtus oregoni. The sequence continues at coordinate 17,818,310 of NW_024543093.1, read as the reverse complement.
GGTTGAATAAAGAACCTGCGTTGGCCTTTTGGTAGGGCAGATCTTAGATAGGTGGAGTAGACCAAACTGAATGCTGGGAAGAAGGGCAGTGTGGCAGATGCCATGGTTTTCCTGCCGAGACGGATGCTGGTTAGATTCATGCCAGTAAGCCACAGTCAAGTGGCGATACACATTAATGGAGATGGGTTAAACTAATATGTGAGAGTTAGGCAATAAGAAGCTAGAGCTAATAGGCCAGGCAGTGATTTAAATGAATACAGTTTCTGTGTGGTTATTTTGGGGGTTAAGCTAGCCAGGCTACTGGGACGAAAAGCAGGCTTCTTCTCTCCTACAACATTTTTCTTAGCCAGCTAATTTTTATTACATTATTCTATGTCTATTACCCTACTTGTTGACTTCATAAAAGAAATTAACCAACAAACTAAACATTAGAAAGTGATTTCCAAGTTGGGATGAGAAGAGGGAGAAAAAAAAAGATGGCGGAGAACAAGAGAAAAAAATGAGAACAGAGGATATTCTTAGACACACACACAATTACAAACTGTTTCTGTAGAAGTAAGGGCCTCACCACCTACGTGCATTGCACAGCACAGCACAGCATATCAGCCATGGATGCCTAGACAGAGCAATGGACAATGACATTTACCTGTCAATGATAATGGAGATGACAGGTAAAGGTAAAAGGATGCTCTCTCTCTCTCTCTCTCTCTCTCTCTCTCTCTCTCTTTCTGTAGCTTCAACAGCTTCACCACAGAATAGGAGTGGGACAATCCAGCAGATTAATTGATAGATGCCAGCAATATCTTAAAGTAATAACTTGCTGCTGGTCACATGTGTATAAGAATTAAGAATCTTCAGAGTGGTAGGCTTCTGTCTCTAGAAGAGGCAGGAGATTTTGAACGATCTGGCCGAAGGTGATTGGTCCAATCCCTAGACACTCAGGTCATAGGTGACATGGCAAAACTTTCAAGCATGATGCATCATAGCTACACTCATTTAAGGTGGGTTCCTGAGGGTAAAAGTCGTGTCAAGAACACATTGCTTGCACAATTCCAAAGGTGCAGAAGTTGGAAGAGCCTGGGAAGCCAGGTTTCTCATCATCAGTAGAAGTGGGAATCAAATCTGACATGCTTGGTAAAGCATTTACCTATGATGCATGGACTAAGGTGTCACCTACATGGATGAGATGAGGCAGGGGCTAAGCGGAAATTGTGATCTAAGAGCAAGGGACAACATAAGTCCCTGAATTAATTGCAAACATGCATATTGCTCAGTTATTTTCAAAATATCGAATCAATGAGAAAGTTGAGAAATCTTTATCTTAATGCTGTCCCAAGAAATCAGGGGGATCTTTGAGTAAAGCCATGATTGCATGGATGGATGGATGGATGGATCTGGGGGTGTTCAGCAATATGGGGTCTTACAAATTTTCTCAGAGGCCAAGCATGGCCTTAGAATTTAGCGGTGTGACACAGTAAGTTCTGAGTGTTGATACCAAGTACTTTCAGAATGATTTCCCATGAAATTATCAGGTGATTGCACCAGTTGTTTGGTTTGCTGTCTGCCATTTAAGCTGTACAGATTGTGCTTCACATAGTGGGTAAAAACTCATTAATAGTGAACATCCTTTTACATTTAAAGTTCAGGGCTGAAGAGATGATACACGTGAGAGACAACACTTAGTGGACAAAGAGTCATGAATATGAAAGAGAGTCATGAATATGAAAGAGAGCAGGAAGTCATACATGGGAGGGTGTGGAGGGAGGAAAGAGAAGTGAGAAATCATAATTCTATTAACCTTAAAATATGTAATAAAAATTTGAAAATACATAAAAATAAAAAGTGCTAATCATAATTAAGAAAATAAATATATACTAACTGTCTGCTCCATTATATACATTCCTAGATATAAGCATATGCTGAAGAGACCAGAACCCTAAGACACAGATTCACAATGTGAGTGCTAAATCTATCAGATGGACATTTTTGTCTGTAATTCATCACACTCTCCATTTTTTTTTTTTACAATAAAGGCAAATTGCAAAAAGCACTGACTATGTTTCTAATACCAAATAGGATTTCTGCTCAGTCCTGGGAATAGGGCATTTTTACAAATGTCCATTCAATTCCTTAAAAGTCTAGTTCATTCTTTTCTCCTAGTCAAATGAAAGGGGAAAATTATTGTAAGTATTTTATGGAATTCTCTGTAGTATGCTTGTTAACCAAGATATTATCTCGATTAAACAAAGTCATGTGAAATAAAGCATGTGGAAAGTGTTTATATCCCATGCTTTCCTAAAAACGGGTTTGCTCTTTTGATACCTGCTTATGAGATTTTGACAATGCCGAGGCACAAAGCTATGGTTTCTGGGTCGTGCTTATGAGATCATCCTTTGGGGCCCTTGGGGAAGAAGAAGGGGATCTGAAAAAGGAAAGAAGCCTGAATGTAACCAACGTATGACTATCATGATATAGCCAGCTGTTTTGCATAGTTAATAGCTAATCAGGATAAAGAGATTACTCTACCAGCTACACTTTCCAGGTATCTGGATTTCCAATAACATCAAATGCAGCTCTTGGAATTACCCTAGATGGCTCATGATACCTGCAGTAAAACAACAGTAGGCCAGAGCCAGCCTAGAGGATCACAGATGGATTGTATGACTCAATCAAGAGACAACACCTTGTTCTCCAGCAAAGAAGCCTGCTGTCCTTTAATACACCAACATTGTTCCCTGAGGCAAGGTCTGATTTCCCTGGATATCTTGGTCATAAAAATATTACACATTTTGGGTAATGAACGCAAAGAATAACCTCAGTAAAAATAATTCAGTGTGGCCTGTTTCAAAGAAAGAAGTGCAATCACTTTTTCTTATTTTGTTTTCCCAAGGTTTCTCACCCCTTTACAGAGTGAAATTTCAGGTTGAGAGACATTAAGGAACCAGTAACCACAAGACCGGTTGCCTGGTAACAGCCTGATTGCAGCCAGCTCCCTCAGCTACAAGGAAAATTTACCTGCTCCTTTAGGACCATTTGTCAAGCTTCATTATAATGATAAAGAAAATTTATCCTTTTGTAAAGCCTTCAAAAATTATTACCATGAAATTCTAAAAAATTTGAGCATCTGCTTTGGGGAAGAAATGAGGAATTAACATGACCATCCAGTGTCAAAAACTGACAGCCTAGACAAAATAAAGAAAAATTAGTTCAGCACCATGCACAACACCCAAAAAATCAAAAATCCAAATCTGATGCAGAGCAAATAATGTTTGGGAATTGTGCTGTGTGCCCTGGGGGTTAGCAGCCCAGGTAGCCAGGAAGACACTAAGAAAGGGCATTTGCATTCCACACTGAACTGCCTTTCCCTCTTTCCTGCAGCACACCTTCCAGGCAGATGCTGCCACGAGCAGCAGCTGGCAGACATATCCAGTTCTTTTCATCCTACCTGACAGGTGGACAAGATTAGCCAGGGCGATGACGCTATAATGACATTTCCAAAGTTTAATAAATAGCTAAGAGTGTTTACATTAAAAAGAAATAGTGATATGTCCCAGAAAACAGTATTTAATCATAATTTTGTGAAAAAATGTTTTCATAGCTATGCAGTTGTTTACATGCATCTTTTTATAGGCACACAAATAAATAGAGTGGAAATTTTACATGCAAATATAAATATAAATGGAGGAATTTTTCTCCCATTCAAGAATTTCATCAGTTATCTGGTTGTGGCAGTGAATCCCAGTTTTATTACTATTTTCTTGCTAATGATTCACTCAGAGTTAGAACAGCTTAGGATGCATTCTAGATGGGTGTTTAGAAGTGGCTTGGTTCCCATTATAGCATGGGTTTTACCTTTGATATGATCCATAATTAACTAATAAATATATTTATGACAGTTTGGTACAATATAGGGATGTATGCTTCAGAGCAATTTAACTATTTTATCTGGTTTTGAATTAAATTTTAGAGAAAATTATGCCCAGTCTTTTTCATAAAAACAAATTCTTATGAATCTTCAATTCTACAATAAGAATAATAAAACTTAGGAATGCAGAGAGTTGGAGAAATAGTCATTGCCAGGGAAGAGCACACCAACTGGTTATCGAATACCAAATGTTCAGCCCTGAAAATATACACACAAATAACATAATACAGAACAAGCAATTCATACTTAGAAATATACATGTGTTATATGCTGTAACAATAATTAATGAAAAAGATGCTATGAATTGAAAAGAGAACAAGGATGAACAAATGGGATGATTTTGGGAAAAAAAGAGAAGGAAAAAATAATGTAATTGTTATCTCTCTCTCTCTCTCTCTGGCTTTTTTTTTTTCAAGACAGGGTTTCTCTGTGTGGCTTTGATGTCTAGCCTGGAACTTGCTGTGTAAACCAGGCTGGCCTTGAACTCACAGAGATCTGCCTGCCTCTGCCTCCAGAGTGCTGGGATTAAAGGCTTGGGCCACCACTGCCCGGCAATTATTATCTTAAAATAAAGAAAAATATTAGAATATTTCAAGCATCAAAAAGTAGTATGAAAAATAAATTCTGATGTGTAAAGACTCAGAAACATTATTTTTAAGACACTGTTATTGAAGCATGGTTGATTTATCATTCTAGTGACAGGCAAACTCTCAACATTCAAGGCTGGCAAATATGAAAAGAAATTAATAGAGAAAAAAAGTCAAGTTTCTATCTTCAATTTTGCTACAGACACTACTGTAAATGAATGATTGTTATTTTTCAGGGATAGTCTCTCATTACTTCACATACTCCATGTACATCGCTGCTACTTTAAATATGGTTCCCAGATAAAAGTCCCAGCAAACCATAAGTTTCAGTAAACACATCCTAATTGTAGTAGAAATGTCAATATTTATTTCAGTCTTTGTACACCGAGGACACTAATCTAACTTTCATTTTAATAGGATGTCATCAAAATAAGTGTGATGCTACTGTAGAGACAAAAAGAAAGCAAAAGAGGCTGCACACTGAGATAAGAGTGCCTGAAGAATGATGGTAGGAGATGCTGTGGGAAGACTGAGGAAATATTCTGATGACCCCAGCACATGCCCCTGCTTTATGCCATTCACTCTATACATCCATCATTCTCATAATCATTTCCCAGGAGCTGAAAATCACAATGCTACTCAATGCTGAAGAACTTACAATGAAAGTATAAGCCAATTCATGACTAAAATTATCCTTGTCCTCAAGAAACTTAGAATTTGTTTGCCTAAATGGAAATGGCACATGATAATTTTAATAAAATATGAGCTAAGAGAACAACCAGGACAGTGGGAACTGATCTGTCAGTGGAAACTGTATAATAAAGGAGGGATTTGGGGGCAGATCTCCATATTGTAATTAATAAAGCAGAGAAAGGTCACTTTCAGGTTAGAATAAGAACAATAACTAACAGAGAAATGAGCATTTGAATAGTATGTGAAGGAAGGTGATAAGAAAAATACGGAGGTAGATTACTGGTAAGAATAAGTTTATGTTAGAACCTTAGGAAGTGTAAGTACTGCTCATGAAGAATCTATTTAAAAAGAATGGAATGCATTTTCAGGAGCACAGAAAAGGGTTGCTCATGGAATTTATAGACTAGTATAAGCCTAAGGTAGCCATTGCTTTGATAAATATTATGAACACCTACTGTCTTACCTTGCCTTCTATTGCTGTCATAAACATAATGAACAAAGAAAACTTGAGGATGAAAGATATTATTTGGCTTACATAGCCAGTAACAATCAATCCTTGAGAGAAGCCGGGGCAGGAACTCAGTAGAGAGTGGAGGCAGGAATCAGAGTGAGGAACTGAAGCAGAGGCCACAGAGAACACAGCCAACTGACTTTCTGGCTTGCTCCCTACTGATTGTTCAGATACCTTGCTATATTTTTAATATTTTTCCCAGGATAACCTGCCCAGAAGTGGCACTGCTCACAATGGAATGGGCCCTCCCTCCTCAATCATTAATCAAGAAAGTACCCCACAGACTTGCCTATAGATAATATGATAGAGGCACTCTCTCCATTCAGAATCTGTCTTCCCAGATGACCCTAACTTCTGTAAAACTGCTAAAAAACTAAGCAGCACAGTTGACCTCTTGTCAGCTCAACACACAAATACAATGCTGCTAAATCACAACCTTCCTCTTGTTTATTCCCAAGATCCTAAGTCAATTTCACTACATAAACAATAGAACTTTAAAAGTTCCACAATATTTCAAAAATTCCAACAACTTAAAAATCCCAATTCTCTTTAAAAATTCAGTCTCTCAATATTTTGAATCATTTAAAATTCAAAGCAGTACACACACACACACACACACACACACACACACACACACACACTTCCCTTTTGCCAGAGGGAGGAAGGGAAGAACCAAAGCATAGTACCACTTTTCCATGTCTGAGATTCCTAGCAGTCTTCTGTACTCAGGGAAACAAAGGCAACTCCACTTTTCAAGCTCTGCTATCTACAACACACACAACTTGTATTAAAGACTTAGTCTATTTCTATTCCTTATCCATTGCTGTTCTGGATGGTGACACCAGGGTCCTGGTATCTTCAATGTACTGTGGTTTCTGTTGCAACTGAGGCTTCACCTTCACTCAAGGCCTCCAGACTTCTCTCCAGAGAGTCAAACCTTGCTACGTGATGCAAAGCTACATCTCTTTCCTGTAACCCCATTCAATCTTGAGGTCTCTACTGCAACCTGACCTTTACCTAGACTAATGAGCTCTCCTTGTCTTTTACGATACCAAACCCCAGCTTCTCCCCATGATCCCTTCAGTGCTGCAGACTTCATAGTTCCAAAATCAGTAATTCATATTTCCATGTTCACCTGTCAGCTTGAGATGTAGCCTTGGACCTCTTGACCAAGTGCTGATCCTAAGGAAATACTTCCCCCCAAATTTTGGTCTCTTAATCCTAGTTGACTCTTCAGCAGCAGCTAATAGCCATTATTTGTCAATAAAGTAAAGGTTTTATTTTCATAATTTTTTTAGCCCCAAATACCACACAAATGATCCAAGAGCATTCGGGGGATTTTCAAATGTCTCCCTGAAATGTCACAAGTTAAATCTCCGTCATTTTCATTGTGCTCAGGATTATCTTCCAAGTTCCCGCAATAGCTCATTAAGCTTTGGACACACAATGGCCTTTCCAGCCCAAAGTTCCAAATGCTCCCCCAATCCTCCCCACAAAAACAACATGGCCAGTCCCATCACATCAACACCACAAAGCACCAGCTTAGGTCTGGCTTTGATTTTGTTACTGTGAAAAATGCCACAACTAAGAGCAACTTGAGGAGGAAAGAGTTTACTTTGTCTTACAGATGTGAGCCCATCATTAAGGGGAGCCAGGAAAGGAGCTCAAGGTGGCATTGCCCACAGTGGGACAGACAATGCACCTATCATTGTGCTATGATAAAGACTAGAATAACAAAATGTGCTGATGTCCATGTTCAGTCACAGGCACTTGGTCCTCAGTGGGGACAGCAAGAGAATGAAGAAATGACATATAGACAGACACAGGACACAAACAAAAAAGCAGGGGTTTATGTATAGGAATCTCTGATGGAGCTACAGCACCCGGATACTCAACCCATTTATTACGTAGGGTTGAACAAAGAGGTGGAGTTAGTGCATATAACTGAACAAGAAGAACGTACAAATAAGCAAGGAGGCAGGACTTATTGTACACAGCTTGATCAAGGGGAAGAGATCTCACTGCCCTCTATAGGCACAGTCTCTGTGGGGGTCAGGAATCAAGTCCTAAACATCTGGGGACAGAAAGTGATGGTGGACACTTTTTGCACACAGTCAACACTCATACTTAGTCTCCCAAGGAAGGCTTTACCTCAAGCTATGGGGTCCTTGACATGACATTTCCATGTAAACAGCATGCTTCCAGTCATGCCTTCATCCATTCTAGGCCTTTTCTGCTCACTACACAGGTCATTGCCTTTCAAGTATGTATGCACATATGTATAATATCTAACAGGGTAGGTTAGAAAGATATCAGTGTAACGGTGATATGAGCATTAGCTTGGATTTCCCTGTTTCTGTGAAGGATGTGAAAGAGCACAGGGAGTTCAGTGCCATAGATGATTGAAAATAAAGGACAAGCACGTAAGATGCTTATGTTTGCTTGAGCTACTGAGCTCTTAAAACCCTATCAAGGCAACAGGTAGGAAGGTTGTTGTCTCAGATATATTGTCTGCCCTGCTGTGACCTATTTTTCATCATCAGTTAAATTTCATATCTCAGATAAAATAATGCAAATACAGGCCAATGCCAATAACAAGAAAGCAGGTGGTTCAGGTGGGGAAGGGAGGAGTAAGAAAATTGTGGGTACTCAGTGTGACACAGAACAAGCTGTCAAAGCACAATGCCCTAGAAACAGGAACAAAAGGGAGAGTTTTGTCCCCTGTTGCCAAATAAAGAAGAAGAAAATTGCTTGATGATATGAAGACAGAATTTTCCATCAGATCTCGCTCTGTTCTTACTATAACATCAGGATGTGAGAGATGCTATTAGACCCAGGATTGCTTCGTAATATACCTTCCTCACTAATGTATTTTCCTTTAGCTATGACAATAATTCTCGCTCCTCTATTTTAGTAATTTAAACCCCATATCCCGGCAGACCTCACCTCCATATTGGGAGTGCCATTCCTCCAATCTCATCTCTGCTGTGTGTGAAAACATATTTTGCCTTTGGTTTACTCAACCTATCAACCTCTGTCCAATGATCTTTCTTCATATCTTACATTCTGGTTTCTCCTAGAACATATAACTCTTCAAATTTATCTTTATTTTCCAAAGATGCTTCAAAATACAATAAAGAGTTAAATGTTTTTTATAAGCAAGCCTAGATTACTGTTGTTTTGCAGGAGAGGGAAAAAGAAAGAAAGAAAAGCTGCCAGATAGAAGGACTGAAATAAATGACCCTCACCATAAATAGACGATCTCTACCTTTTTTTTCTAAAATGTTTCATAAGAGAGAATCAATAAGAACTGGATCTGAAACACTGGTGCAGTGTCCAAGCTACGCCTGGGAGCTCCCAGGCTAATCCTGTGTTCTCAGCAGCTCGAAGTGCAAATCCCTTCACCTTTGCTCAGGGGGATGAGCTCACCACAGAAATTGGCCTGGTTTTTGACCTCAAAATCCAGGTGGGACAGGGTTGGTGATGGCAGCGGGAATAAAGGGAGATTTCCAGGCCATTTGTTCTAAACTGAAGTGCTTTGGCAGAAGGAAAGGACAAGGTGGAGCTTCCATGGCCCTGAGCTGGGTCACACAGCTGGAGTCACACTTTACTCAACACAAATGTCTTTTCACTCACCCACAAGCAACACAAAGATTGGGGCAGCACACTGCTGAGAAGAAGCCAGGCCAGCGCCACTGGCATTCTCATTATCTAGGCTTCCAAGTACATCAGGCCCTGCACAGCACTGCCAAGCTACCCTTCTTCTCAACCCTGTGACTACCCGACAAATAAACTCCATGGAAATACCGGAAGGATGCATGTGGTTGAGAGGGGCAGCATGAGGCTGGGAACGTTCACCTTAACGGGACTGAGGAGCCAGTCACGGCGGTTCCTTTACAGATACAACTGCTTTTGAGGAAGACAAAAATAATAGAAACAACACAACAAAAGCAAGAGAAAACTCCATCATGAGCACTAAAGAAGCCTTTTTTAAACAAGAAGATAGAAACATAAAGCACGCAGATTAAGTTTGCTAAGAAGCACTAAATCCTTGAGAAATTCAACTGAAAGGCCGAATCAGAGAGAGAGGCCACTACCATTGTACCTTCGTGCATTTGGACACGGTGAACCTGCAGTGAGTGCAATGGGACAGGAATTTCTGAAGGAGCATAGACAGCATGTATGTTTGTGGGGCATATTTTGTAAAAGGGCATTAGCTTGTTTTTCAGGCTTAATTTAGCTGATTGTGGATTTCTCCTGATAGTTTGTCTTATAAAATGATATTCACATAAACACTACTAAATTATAGCATGTGGTATATAAAAGTTAGGAACTGTAAATTATTTAGAACTGGTGACCAAATCACCAACTGGCTATAATATATATTTAATATGTATCTCATCATACATTTTCGGTCTTTCTCAGAAAACGAGAAAACAGGAAAGTAAATAAAGGATCTAATGTCCTGTACCCTAGTTCTTTCTGAACATGTCTGGAGAGTAGATATACTATGAGCTTCTCACCCATAAATAATGCCTTACCATTTGAGAAATCTTGTTAGATAAAAATATTGTACACACAGATGTTCCTCTAATATTTCAATTACTAATGAAATTTCTAAGTTATTGAAAACAAGAACAAGCTCATGTTTGGTAAATCATCTCCTATTGGTTACTTGTTGTCTTGAGTAGTCTTCACTATTATCACATAAATTCATAGGCAGAAGAATCTGGTCTCCTTAACACTCCTACTGCATGACTTTCTTTAAGGACAAATTAAGGAGAATTTGAGCTTGAATTACAACATTGCCTCATTGTAGCTCCTAGACAGCCTGATTTGGAAAGTAATAAAATGTTTTCTTTCCTGCATTTCAATCCCTATTCAGCACGTCAAGTAATGAGCTAAGACAAAGCAGTCTCAGCAAATGTGACTCTTAAATAGTGACAGGTAGAATCATCCTTCCTTCACCAAGTAAGGCCCCAGAAGGCAAACCGCAATCCTGTCTCTCTTCTTCTGCATTTCTAACAATTTCTTTGCCTGAGACAAATTTATCTTTTTTCCTTTAGATTTCTTTCACAATTGACTGATGAATATAGATTCTACTGAGATTTCCTTTTCCTCCTGTGTTTTCTGTTGTGATCAGGAGAAGAAATAGTGCATTATAGTTAGTGAGCAAATGAGGAGTTGTCAGTCTAGTAACACATGCTGTGAGAATTCCTAAGTTCTCTTTGTAGATAGCAAACAAAACTGTGACTGTTAATTGGCTTTTACATTTAAAGACACAAGAGATAATTATTTAGAGGAAAATTCTCGCAGTCCTGTTGAGGAAGTTGCTATCAATAAAAGTGAGAAGTAGGGCTGGGGAAAAGGCTCAGTCAGTATTGTGCTGGCCATACAAGCATAAGGACATGATGTTAATTCTCCTAAACCCCATGTAAAGAAAGAAAGGAGCATTCCTGTAATGCCATTGCTGGGGAAGAAAAAAAGGACAGCTGAAGTTTGCCAGATAGCCACTTCAGTCAAATCAGTGAACACCAGACCTAGAGACAGCCCCGCCTCAAAAAAAAAAAAATAAGGTGGAGAGTGATTGAGAAAGACATTAGACATTGACCTTTGGACTTGCCATGAATGTGTTTTCCTGCATGTCTATGCAGTCCCCCACACATTCCAAGTGAACACACATGCCAAGTAACCACCAATGAATGTCTTATATTAATCAAAAATTTTCTTACAGTATTTCTTTTTATTGCTTTTGTTTACTTTTTAAAATAGTATTCAAAGCAACAAGTTTTATTATAGCATTTTTCACACGTCCTAAGTTTGGGCCAAACTTATCTCCTCTCCCCATTCTTGCTAATACCCTTTTACCCAGCATTCCCCCTTCTACTTTAATGTTCCATGTATTCTATTACCCTTTCTCTCAAACTTCTTTCTTTTCACCTCATGAGCCCCTTTCTAGTTTCTTGGCTTCCACCCACACTTAAGTCCAAATAAATGTACATACCTAATGATAGCGGGTATCTACAAATGCGAGAGAAAATATAGCATTTATCTTTGTAGTTCTGGGTTATTTCAATTAATATAGTATTTTCCATTTCTACCCAAATGGCATAATTCCATTTTTCTTTAGTGATGAATAGAATTCCATTGTGTTTGTGTGCCATATTTTTATTATCCATTTACCTGTTAATAGACATATTTGTCTTCCTTCCTTGCTACTATAAAAAGAACATCATAAACTCAAATACGCAAGTATTGATGTGCCAGAGAATTTCTATGTTTGTAATTTTAACTCAATATTTCTGTCTTTTATAACCAGCTTCTTGTTAAAATGTTTCCTTTTCCATCTAAACCTCTCTCAGTTTAGTTAGGGTGGTTGTTCCCTACTGGAATAGTATTCATTATCTCCTAAAACACATCTACATGGAGTTTGATCTGGTGTGGTGGAGTTGTTGGCACTGTAATAAGAAAACTTGACATCCCATGACCTCTATATGCTTATAATCAAAGACAAAGTAAGTATCCCAGAATAATACTATGGACTCAATGTGTAGTGGTCCATTTAAAATAGTACAAAAAAGAAACCGACTCTCATTTTGATAGCACCAAGAACATATATTGCTCACATTCTGGTTTTTCTTGGATCATTAGTTACAAGTTTGAACAATTCCAGGAAAAAAACCTGAAAAACAAATTTTGAAAAACAATGGATCCAAAATATCAAGGCTTAAAAATGTGTTTTAGGGAATGACTTTCTTCATAAAGAATTTGTTCTACACTCTCTTTCTTTCTTTCTTTCTTGGTTTTTATTTCTTTAGAATACCATGTTCTCTGCTGGATTTAAGTGGACTTAAATGATAAGATCCTTGTATGGGAATTGAGAAGGATACCTTATTTGTCAAGAACATTGTTGTGTTTAAGTATGGTGAAGTAAGACCTACATACTCATTTGTTGACTGCTTTGTCTGCAGCTGCTGGACTAGTTTTGGAGGCAATGGAAACACTAGGAGGTAAATTGTAACTGGAAAATGTAGGTCAATAAGGCATGCCATTGAACATTGTGACTGATGCCTGGGACTCTTTCTTCTAGCTCTGCCTCCCCACTGTTGTACAATGAAGATACTTTTCTACAAAGTGTCCTTGTTTCCAAGATGATCTACCCAACCTCATGATGCTTACCAACCACAGGATAAGTATTTTGAAACTGTGAATCTGAACAAATCTTTCCTTTTTGTAGTTTTTCTTTCATGTTTTTTGTTACAGGTCTAAAAAGTTAATCAGTACCACAGCAACAATGTACCACATGGTGATGTGGGAGTGATTTCTTATTAATAAAGAAACTGCCTAGACCCATTTGATAGGCCAACCCTTAAGTAGGCGGAGTAAACAGAACGGAATGCTGGGAGAAAGAAGCTGAGTCAGGAAATCGCCATGATTCTCCCACTCCAGACAGACGGAGGTTAAGATCATTCCTGGTAAGCCAGCTGGTGGGCTACAGCAGATTATTAGAAATGGGCTAGTCCAGGTGCGAGAGTTAGCCGAGAAAAGGCTAGATATAATTGGCCAAGCGGTGTTTAAAAGAATACAGTTTCCGTGTAATTATTTCGGGGCATAAGCTAAGCTAGCCATGTGGGCGGCCAGGGTGCCGGGAAGCAGCCCGCCGCTCTTATTTCAACAACATGGAAGCTCCATATATTTCAGAGACTGAGATAATCTCTGCCCTTTGATATTTGGGTTTTCACAACTCTCAAAATATATTGTCAACCTTTTTGCCTTTTGTGGTAATTTCTCTATTTGGTTAAACATCACACATACAAATAATTGATCAGAATACCTTTATGAAATCCATGGGCATGGGACAAATACTATGTGTTGTGTGTTCTATGTACACAATCAAACATGAATATGATTAAGTACACAGGTCAAGAAACACTTCATTTAGAGTTATGAATATCTAAGTAAAATGAATATTAATTTTTCTGTAGCCACACTCACAAGTCCCCACTATATTACACTTATAAATGGAGAAGAAAATTTCTTCTGAGTTTTTAATTCTGCAATTGTACAATCAATGTGTCCTGATGTCCTTGGGGCTGATGCCCACTGGTTGAAGCTCTCCTGAAGGAAATGGAAGACAATGCAATGCTAGTTCTAAAAGCTACAATCAGTAGGTTAAAGGGACTGTGGTTTGGGGGTGCAGCTCCTGCAGAAAACTACCTGCCAGTTAATTTTCTTAGATTAAAATTGGATTTCAAAATTAAAAGATCATTTATATTCTTGCAGACCAAGATAATAATTTCAACTAATGGAAACAGATTCTCTGATGGTGAATATTTGCTTTCCCAGTGCATAATGTTTAATCCAGTTATTCCTATGATTCTTTTAAAGACCTGCTTAAAGTAACTGCCAAAACCAGCCTCGGATAGATACATTACCTTTTGAACTATCATTTTTAATATATTTTACTTAAAAAATGGGATATAAAGTTTCAGTGGGTTAGTGAAAATATTTATACCATATAATTTTCTATGCTCAAATTCTTCCAATCAAAAATTTTGCAGTTGGTTTACTATGAATGTACCAGGAATAGTAAAAGAAAAGAGGCCTTCTGCAAGACTGAAAGTTGGCTTTCAGAATGGCTTACATAGACGGTCAGTGGTGCAATCAGTTGGCACGTGGCATTTATGTGATAAAATAGCTTACAGGTTGGAACTCACAAAATCCTAATACTATATAACCATGAGAACTGCTCTTTGGGTAGTTCATGTCAGCCCACACTGGCTTCTAAGCTTATGGAATTGTTTTGCAACAGTTTTGGTAGTCAAGTGCCACAGAATCTAAGTATTCTGTTTGAATTCAGAGTGTCTAGGCTGGCAGTATGTGAGGATCAGCAAAAAGAAGAAGGTCAAATACTTAGTATGTATTAGTAAAATATGAAGAAAAATAACACTCAGACCCACATATCTTAAAGGCTACATCCTAACCAGTACAAATCCACATGAATCAGAGAGGGACATGATAAAAGCAAGGAAACATTGGCCTTAGGATTAGGCCTTAGACAAACCAAATACATTGATTCTAAAATCTCCTTCTCTTCAAAGGGAAGAACACTGTCTCTACAAAGTTCATAGTGGTCCTACAATCACAAAAACATGCTTAACAAAAGGCTTTCTTTGAACCATAGAGAATTCAGTAAGCATGGACAGAAGCTAAAACTTTTAATCTTTTCAGGTAGTGCTCCAGCAGCCTGTGCACACCACCCTTAATCATAGAACATGTCAAGAGCCCTGCAGTAACCTCTGCACACCGCCCTTAGTTATGGAACATGCCAAGAGAGCTGCAGAATCCTCTGCACACCACTGTTAGTCAGAGAACATGCCAAGAGAGCTGAAGTAGCCCCTGCACACCGCCCTTAGTCATGGAACATGCCAAGAGAGCTGCACTCCTTTCCCTTAGTGAAATACTTGATGAACTTAAAAGATGTTGTCACTAAACTCAGACACTTTTAGCCACCGCCAAAGCAGCAGCTGCTGCCAGTACTGTCTGAATCCACAGGAACTGAGGGCGTAAAGACCATGAGTCATCCCAGGAGCTGCTGCCTCTTGTCAGCCACAGACAAGAGTGGACAAGGATGGATGAACAAGGCCCTGTTTCTCAGAAAAGAAAAAATAGTCAGCTGTGAAAGACTGCCCTTCCTCTAGATCAGAAGGACGGAATCCATGACTGATTTAGTAGTAGAGTTTAAATATCCTCCTACTACATAGCTGTTTCCCTCTCTCTCTCTCTCTCTCTCTCTCTCTCACACACACACACACACACACACACACACACACACACACACATGCACACACATATTGTCACCTAACCTCAAGAAGCATATTGCTTAATGATAACAATGTGGGTTATAATAACAGCATACATCGAATACAATTAATTCTGGCCTGAACTGTGGTGAGAAAAGACAAAACCACTAAAGACTGCTGGAATTAATATAAGGAATAAGATGTTCCTAAGGTCTATTGAGTGAGATGGAGATGGCACTTGAGATTAGTGTGAAGGATTCCTGGGAACTGAGAAGAGAAATATAAATGAAGAGAGAAATGTGGAAGGCATATATGCTCAGCATCGAGACAACCAGCTTACTTCCTGAACGTGTTACCACAGCAGTGATGAGCAGCAGAGGAAGGTTGGAGCATGGTGGCAAATAACAGTCCCTGAAGGCGATGAGGCTTGCTTGTCTAAAGCATAGTTTATGAGCATCTAAAATAAAGGAACTATAAAATTTACACAACAAAGAGTCAGTAAGTTTTTAAGAAAATGGAAATGTTAGCTATTTTGTTTGAATCACTGTACACTATAAATAAATCGAATTATCACACAGTATCCTACAAGTATTTGACCATTATCCAGTCAGGGAAAAAGATCTTCCTGGAAGGATTTCTCTATCCCTACCACACATTCGTTCGAACTGGTAATATGCATGGTTTTGTTTTTTGTTTTTTGTTTTTCTTTGTGAAGCCTTGACTGTCCTGGAACTGGCCTTGAACTCATAGAGAAATGTCTGCTTCTGCTTCCCAAGTGCTAGGACTAAAGGTGTGTACCACCACTGCCTGCTGTTCATGTATTTAAAAGGTGACAAGGACAATGGCCTGGGGTTTTGACCCTACTTCATGTTCTGGCGTTGTGGGAGCCTAGCCAGTTTGGAGGTTCACCTTCCTAGACATGGACGGAGGGGGGCGGACCTTGGACTTTCCACAGGGCAGGGAACCCTGACTGCTTTATGGACTGGAAAGGGAGGGGGAGAGGAGTTTGGGGGAAGGGGGAGAAGGGTGGGAGGACGGGGAGGGAAATGGGAGGCTGGGAGGAGGCGGATATTTTTTTTTCCCTTTTCTCAATAATATATATATATATATGGTGACAAGGATTAAACTACACTTAGAATGGTTTCTGTTAAACTGGGTAACAACATAGAGTCTGTCCTGGCTCATTTTTGCTCTCAGTTTGACACACCGGGAAAGAGGGACCAGTTGTGTGGCATCAGTTCTTGCCTTTCTTCCAGCTTTCCATGAGTTACAGGGACTGGATCCATGCTGTCAGACTCCTGTGGCTAGTGCTCTCCCCTCTGAGCCATCTCTTTGGCTCCTTGCGTTGTTTTACTAATCATTTTGTTTCAGGACATGATCTGGGCTTCCTTTAAGGTGGAACAAATCTGTGTTGGGTGTGTTACATATCTTTCTCATGCAGGAAGCCACCCTGGGGCTTCCTTTCCCACTCATAACCTTCCATTTATCCTACATTGGGATATATTCTTGCGTTTGTGTTCCGTTCATACTTACTGTCAAGTACCATCAGAGGTGTGAGATTTCACAACCACCTCCACCTACCACTTACTTTGCAAATGTAGACGGTTCTAGGTTCCTAGGTTAAAGTCTATATTGTCTGTAGCCAAAATGATCACTGAAATTTCAGCAGTGTTTGTTGCTTGTTCCTTTTGGAGAAATGCACTGAAAACCTTTTGATACCTGTTCGTGCAGGCAGATTTGTAATCATAGGGCTGAGCTTCGAGAAACCAAGTATTTTGACGTTGGCTGGTAACACTGCAGACCTTTGCCATAGAGTAAAAATGTTATTGTTATTATATTGGACACTGTGGGTGTTCATGGAGGACAACCCTAAATCTACATCTAAGCAATTTTATCTGTACACACTCTTGAAAAGACACGGGGAAAGGGGATAGGGTCAGTGTTTCCTGTGAGTGACACAGTGCAAAGAGCTAAGGGGAAACCGTCCCCTGAGCCATTAAAGGTGCCCAAAGAAAGGCAACGTTGTTAGATGAAAGGAGAAAGAATCAAGGGTGTTCAGTACCCAAATGTACTGCCTATGCGGCCTATGTAACCGCAAGCTCATACAGAGAAGGTGTTAGGAAAAAGGAAAACTGGAAATGTGACTGAGTTATGTTGTCTTTGAAGCCCGAGCTTTTGAAAAGGATGAATGTACAGCGACTTCTACTTTGTAAAACAATTTTCTACATGATTTTTAAAATAGTAGATGTCTCTGATGTGATTGAAAATGAAATTAATCTACAGAAATCTTATTTTTTTTGATTTTCCGTTTGCTTTTTAGTATTTCATTTAGAGTGCTATGCTCAGGATGGATCCCCCTGAATTCAAATCAGACAATGTGGCTGATTACTATGTAGTCTGTCTTCAGTTTCCTCGGTTGTAAAATGGGAATGTAGATGGATATAAACTGCATCCTCACACTGAACTGTGCAGTCAGTGTGACTGAAGTAATGGAGGCATACTGCTTCGGATAGTGTCCAGTGCACAGAAAATGCTCAGTTAATCTTAGTAATTATGATTTTTATTTTTGCCACCAAAAATAAGGGCACTAGTTTATATTTTGCCCTCTTTTATTTCTAAGTCTATAATCGATGACAAAATGCGATATTGATTAAAGAATAATAGTAAATAAAAGAAGTATTTCAAAATATAACTCTAAAAGAAACATATTAGTGTTTCATTTTGATAATAAAGGTTAGTTCTAAAACTGAGAAAAGAGGGAAGGTGGTGGTAGGGTAACTAAGAGGAGTGGAGGGAGAAGAGGCTGTAATTGCATTGTATGAGAGAATAAATAAAAAGATAAATAAGTGAATAAATAAATAAAATTGAGAAAAGAAAATAGCAAATGTTAGATTATATCATATGTATATTTTATTTTTATATATTGTGCTAAAATAGTATACAAATAGATAAGTGGAAAGTGTTATATAGTATATAATGCTCTGTGACAAATCTTTGACTTCCAATTAAGCATTTCAAACTCAGAATAGAGAATTAAAATATTAGTGAGAGGTTAGAGGTTGCCTGCTGATTCTCTTCAGTTGTTTAATCATTATTTCTTCCTGAATTATAGCCCATTCTCTCAAGCTCATTTAAATGACCCTGATATATTTCCAGAAATTCTGTGTTGGTGTGAAAGAACATTATCCAAAAAGCGGTGGTGAGCCAAAGGAAAAAGATGAGAAAGTTGGGGCTATGGAGCAGGTGAAGCGACTGCACAAGTATCTGAGCAAGGAGAGAGAAGATTTTGTCCAACTCACCCCTGTTTTTGGAAGTTCTTTTCTGTGACACTCAGTGGGGGAGATCTGAAGGGAACAATGGCTTTCTTTTCACTGTGTCCTCATTCTGGTACTATTGCTGTGTTCATAAGACATCACATGATATGGTCAACTATGTGCATGTGGTAGAGAATGGATCAAGACTTCCTCTGAGGTTTACAAACTCCAGGTTTCCGTTATGTGTATTAGTGTGCACTGCTCTGCTGCTCTACACTTCCAGACAAGTCCTGCAACTACAAAGGCCTCTATCATAAGCCACCAAAGCAAGTCCCTGTCTGTTAACCATCATATAAAGAACTGTGATGGTAATGTACACCTTTGAACCCAGCACTTGGGAGGCAGAGGCAGGCAAATCTCTCTGAGTTTGAGGCCAACCTGGTCTACAGAGGATGTTACAGGACAGCCAGCGATGTTACACAGTGAAACCCTATCTTGAAAAAGAAAACAAAGAAAGAAAGAACAGAACAGTTTCTGGTTTTAGGAACACAGAATTCCCCAAAATGCAGGTGATAGCATATATTCTTGGCTTTATGGGTTGCTTTCTGAGAAGTTTGGAACATATCTAGGTTTTCTTACTGTTTTGATCTTTGACTCTTTATTTGACTATACTAGATAAATCAATATTGTTGGAGAATAAAACAGAACTATAGATCAGACTATTTTTTTTATTTTATCCTAAATGCTCTCATTCTCTGAATTCTTAGATACATTGAAAGTGCAGCAACAAATCTAACAGGGAAAATAGCTGGCACAAGATACATTTTAATGTCATCTCTACCTTTTTTCTCTGTAGCCACTGTTCTCTGAGAATTGCTACCCAGAATAATTTTCTCTCCAACACACTTGCTTTATAAATCACACACACACACACACACACACACACACACACGTGTGTGTGTGTGTGTGTGTATTTGTGTGTGATTTATATATATATATAATGTATATACATATATATGGTAATTTATTATTCTTCACAAACAAATATGGTGATACTTCTCCATGAGTGGGAATAACTCATGTTAAGACACTAGTTCCCCACAGACATATTCTTATCCCTTCACTTTGCTTATCCTTTGGCAGGAATAACAGGAGTAATGCAGCTATTATAATCAGTGCCATTGTTACCAATTCAATCCAGCAAGGAAGCTGTAATAAATGTGTAGATAGAGCAGTGGGCTGCGTTCCCGCCACCCAGCTCCAGGCCGCCTGGCTTGGTTATGCCCCAAAATAACAACACATAAATTGTATTCTTTTAACTGCTGCCTGGCCCATTATATCTAGCCTCTTACTGGCTAATTCTCACATCTTGGTTAACCCATTTCTAATAATCTGTGTAGCACCATGAGGTGGTGGCTTACCAGGAAAGATTCAGCATGTCTGACCTGGTGGCTGGCTTCATGGCGTCTGACCCAGAGAGAAGGGACATGGCGATTGCCTCACTTCCCTCTACCTCCCAGCATTCTGTTCTGTCTACTCCACCCACCTAGGGGCTGGCCTATCAAACGGCCAAAGCAGTTTCTTTATTAACCAATAAAGTAATGTTTCCTGAGAGCACAGGAACATAGAGGGAGCACTAGAGTTTTCTTTCCACAGCATTCAAGAGAGATGCCAAGCAAAAACAGCAAGAATCAGGCATCTGTAAGCTGGGAAAAGAGGCCTTGCATCTTTATTCTATATATCCGTACTCTAGACCCATGAGACAATAAATTAGCTATAGGCAGACAGAGAAGATGGATCCCTGTGAGTTCCAGGGGAGTCTGCTCTACCTAGTGAGTTTCAGGATAGCCAGGGTTAGGTAGAGAAATCCTGTCTCAAAACCAAACCAAAACAAAACAAAACCAAAAAGTGAAATCTAAAAATAAATATATGTTAATAAGTCAAACATGGTTGTTGAGAATACACACATGCTCTGAGGGAAGAGAAGAAGGGAGGCGGCTCCTGGCAGCAGCTTAGCAGGGGTAGAAAGTGACAGTGCACAAGAGGGCTTTGTGCAAAGATAGCACTTCAGTGTCTAAGCTCTGCTAAGATCATCCAAAAGGGCAGTCAAGTCTTCTGAGTGCTTACATCTTCCATTCCTGAAGGCTGGATCTCAATGCCTTTTTATACGTACTTTGCTTCTTAGTGTGATAATAGCCATGGTATGTATTTCTTTGACATCAGCTCCAATTTGCCTGTCATTTGAGTTCTGGAACTGTCAAACAAGGGGTTTGGAGGAAGCAGAGATGTAAAGGAGGAAAGAGTAGGAAGACTACAACATCAAGAGGTCTGGTTGGGTGGTGGTGTTAGGAACCTAAGAAGAGTTTTAAAAAGAATGAGAAAAACTGGAATTTACATGGAAAACATAGCTATTTTATTATCACACCTTATAATACCAAGGAACTATGTAGACACATAATTAGAGCCATCCATGTAACACAGGAAGTGTCACAAAATGCGGTAGTTAAATAAAAAGAGGCTCTCTTTTTAAATGACAGCATAAAAACTTGTTTTCATTCACCTTTATAACAGATTAGCTCAGCTGAAATGCCAGTCTATAAAAGGCTTCATTTGACTCACACCTACCAACAAACAAGGAAACAAAAAGAGGATGAATGCAGTTCCCTTCAACACCTGCCAGCATGGGGCCTTGATCTTTGGCCAGAATGTCCCAAACATAAGAAATGAAGAGTCGTGATTCTTTCTTTACTTCAGTTTGTAGTTTGAATCCCATCATGTTGAAGGCAAGTGAGATTATAGGATTTAGAGAGTCCCTATTCAGGAGTTGGCAAGTAGATTACCATACACATATATACTTAAAAATAGTTCAAGTTTTGATCAGAGGCAATGAACTGTGTGTTTCTGTGGAGATGGAATGACAAAGTTAGTGTGGCAGTCTTTTTCTCTATTTGGTATATGAGTGTTTTGCACCTATGATTTTAACACCCAGACACTCATATTTTAGTCACACTCATTGAAGTCTGCATAAGAATTACAAATGGTAAACCACCCTTCCCCAAAATTAGCTGGATGAACCTGCCTAAAGGCAAAAAACCAAAAGAGGACACGGGGTTAAAATCCCACATGCTGGAAGTGTCTTCATTTGCCTAAGCCATGGTGCTTTAATTAAAGGCAACAGAATGGCCCTTCACTCTCAAAGCAACAAGGATTGTGTACAGAGATGATGCATTTACAGCTGCTGGCAGCTCGGTCACTTAGACATTATTACATTCACCACTGGATTTTCTGGAAATTACAAAGAACGTAAATAATGACATTATTACGTTCACAGCAGACGTTTTATCTGTGGAAATTACAAAGACAAGATGGTTGTCATAATAAAACTAGAAAGAGACGTCAAAAGAAATGTTCTTTTCCCCATGTGGAGAGTTATGCAGAAGATTGCTGCATTCTCCAATTGCTATGACCAGACTCCAACTATCCTTGTAGTACCTGTGGTTGTCCCTTCAGTGTGTCTCTGGCAAAACAACAAAAGATCATAAAGCAAAGCAAAAACCACTAATGCAACATTACTACCTTAAAGTATAATATTTTTACCCCTGACCACTCTTCTAGAGAAAATTAGGTTAAAATTTTTACTAAAGCTAAAATGAAGGAGGAGGAGGAGGAGGAGGAGAAGAAGAAGGAGAAGGAGAAGAAGAAGAAGAAGAAGAAGAAGAAGAAGAAGAAGAAGAAGAAGAAGAAAAAGAAGAAAAAGAAGAAGAAGAAGGCAAAACTTTAAAGCAAGCCTGCCCAAGCACCCAGGAACAATAATATGATTATAATTTTTCATGTGTTTCCTGAGTAAGTAGGGAAGGGGTAGGATTGGGTGTTGTTTTTGGTACTGGCCACCTGCTCTGAGGTTTCTTTATTTTTTTTCCAGAATCCCCAAATCTATTGTCTGGAAATGGTGTTCCTCCCACTTCACAGCACATCCTCAGGAATGACTGTTATGTGGAAGATAAAAGATAAAGTTTGAGAGAGCTGAATAATGATCAGCCAAAAGGGCCAAGATCCCCAAACGCTTTATACTTCAAAATGAGTAAATTAAATATTGCAGTTTTTTTTGTTTGGTATGTCTGTGGTGTGTGTGTGTGTGTGTGTGTGTGTGTGTGTGTGTATGCATGCGTGTGCGAGAGACAGAGATAAGATAGATAGTAGATAGATAGATAGATAGATAGATACTCTTGGAGCATTTCTCAAATTAGAAATAAGGGCACTTATGAGAATAAGATATGAATTCAAAGAAATTGTGGTCAGGAAAGCTTCAATTTACTGAGTATTGCATGGGCATCCACAAGGAAACCTTGGGAAACAAAAATGAATGAAGTGTTATTGCAATCTATAACACCAATAAATAATAACAAAGGAAATGAGATGAGTTAATTAGCCAGTGTCATATTAGCACTAATATAAGTGTATCTAAAATCTCAAGTGATTAATGCTAGCATTTCCGGGATCACCTGGCTAGCCTTGGGGTCCGGCTGTGCATGCGATGTCAGTATTCAGGCAAATGTTCCGTCAGCCCAGGGTCCGAGGGCTGCACCTCACTACATAATCTATGCACGTGTGCTCACGGTTGTGTAAGTCTGTAAGCATGCTGCTAAGCCCCTTTGAAAGGAAGCTCCGCTTACTCCCCCCTCTCCCCACCACTTCCTTTTCTGAGGCAGGCCTCCACGAACACCCCCTCCTTTCCACATCCTATCAATAAAGTTTTAACATGTTTTTAAATTGTATCTTGTTTTCGAAGTGGCTAAACTACAACAATTATATAAAGTTTCTCACCTAGGGTGCTGCCCAGGCACTTTGGCTAAACAGGAGATGGATAGATGGGCAGAGTGTGAAGCAGGAACAGGGGATAGGGAATGGTTTAGAAGATAAAAGGTAAAAGATAGATTATGTAAGGTCTGTGGGGTCAACAAAAGTATTTGAATGAATTTCATACTTGCCTCAATGTCTGCAGATTTTAATTATACTTTTATAGCTTGCATATATATATATATATATATATTCACATACTTTATATAAATGCAGATAGACACCACCGTATCTACTTAATGCTATGACTTCATGGTTGCCAGTTCTTTCTCATATAAGTAACAAGAAAAAGGCAAATACAGCATGCCTGCAATATCCAAAGAGACATCCTTTTATTAAATGCAACCATGAAATGATATGGCTTAAAAAAGATTCATTGAAACCTCATCTTCCAGACACAATGTGAGTTTAAATAGATTCCACCTCTATTCAATCTCGGCTACAGGGCAATCACAACTGTAACTAACTCCTACGTCTTTCATCTTTGACAATGAAATTAAAATATTGCTTCATGCTGCCATTGGAGAGAACACTCAATAAATAATCCCAGTGTTGAAATAAAGCTGATGATAACAGCAGTGCCTTCCTATGACGGTGGGCGTCGATGCTAATGAATAGGGGCTACGCATGCAGATTGAACAAACAGGCATTGTTTTTTAGGGACTTTGCAGAGAAGCTAGAGGCCAAGTAGCACGATTTGGAATAAAAAGCCAGTGTTTTCTAAAAGAAGGGATGCATAGGAAAATTGAGGGAGAAATTTGGTATGGGAAATACCCCATCACAGAAAACCACCATGTACCTTACCAGTGCAGGGGAGATGGAGAGCAAATGCTAGCTGTAAGCACTCTCTGCTTCTAGTTTGGAATCTCTTAGATCCTAGGCCTTCCAAATCCTGGCTTCAAAGTGAAGAGAGTGCTTTTGCCTTGTGACAAAGGAAGTAGAATAAGACTTTTTTTTCTGGTTATCTATATCAGTGTTGCCTGGGTGACACACTGACCTCTTCTATTTCTGTTAACCTGGCCCTTGGCTTTCCATGCAGCATCAGCTTAGAAAGCTCCCACAAAGAGATACATGTCTGAGTTTAGCTTAATTCACTTCACTTCAAAAGCACAGGGCAAGGTCCGCCACTGCCCTGTATCCAAATTATAAGATCGAGTACACAAAAGCCCCTTCCTTTTATAAAGTTTGTGGGCACTCCCTGGGCACTTCTATCTTATTCCACAAAGACTTTGAAATATGTGGCATTGAATGACTTTCATGATTTCACAGAGTACCTGGAACTGAATTTGAGATGTTAATTCTTTCCATAGTAAGTGCAGCCAGAATGGGTTTTTAAATGCCTGCCTTAAGAATGACATGCACAGTGCATGGAAAAAGATCAAAAACTTGGGCAAGTTAATGTCATAGTTCACTGTAAATGTAACTCTCTAACAGTGTAGGCAAAAACTGCAGGCAGTTCCTTGTGGACAGAAACAGTCAAAAATGCTAAGTAAATTCCAAACTACTTGCTACTAAAAACAAACAAACAAAACACCCCGAACAACCCCCAAATAACAACAAACAAAGAAAAGAACCAATCAAACAGAAATCTCAAATTTACCTCTGAATAGATGCAGGGCTCTTGAGCCTGCAGAAGAGATGTGGGCTTCCACTCTAGGGTAGTAATGAGTAGGTTTCTCAGTGTTACTCTTAGCAGGATGCTATGAACACATCATAACCTGCTCACCTGCCTGTCAGAGGATGTGTGTGGACCTAGATTCTCTCAATTTAGTCTTTTTCCTTCAGTACTTGGTGTACCAATTTACAGCGAAGGCCGCTGGAGTTACAACTGACAAATAGCTCAGGAATGAGTTCAATTTCTGTCCAAAAGTTCCCTGAAAAAAACTCTTGTCAGTCCTTTGCTAATAGAGCCCCAATGTATTCTCCAAAACATAGGAAGGCCAAGAGTATTTGAAGCCAAGATGTTTATCAGTGAACACCATTTGTGTGAATGTTAAAATGTAGCATAATACCTTTTGTGCCAAATTGTAACTTCTATGGATTTTTACTTATATCAGGTGAAAACAAAAGGCCTGGGTTCCATGTGTCAGTCCAAATCACAGGAACCTCTAGATTCTAGAAGCATCCCTTTCTGTGGTATGTTCTATTGAGGCAGAGTCCTGTTGCAGCTCAGATATGCATTGGCAATTATGACTAATAAAGCAGAATAGAAAAGCATATAGTGGGAAAAAAAACTCATAAGAAGCACACTAGTACAAACTCTACTTGAAACAAATTATATTTGAGAAATAGCAATCAGGCTCTCTGCAGTGAATTAACTTTGTGACATTGGCTGAGAGGTAACCTCTCTGTATATTTATGTAAACCTAGGATAATATGTGAGAAAATAAATTTTGGAAAGGTGGAGTACAATTATACAGTAAATAATCTGAACAAAAGCCTTAACTATCATGGTAGTTGTTAGAAATTTTCCTAACGCGAGCTCTCTGCAGATGCAAAAATCCCAATCAAGCCAAATCACAACAAGCCAAATTAAACAATATCCAGGTTTAATGGGATTCCTGTGCTCTCAGGTGGCCCCAAGGGGGAACCAGGAAGTAGTGACCCTGACCATCGGGGAGAGAGGAAAGAGACCACAAGGGAACTTTCCGGGGAAGCAGTTTAAATAGACTTGGCGAGTGGTCAAGATATTGGCGGGCTGTCTTGACCCTTTACCAGGGAGGAGTCAAGGCTTGGTAGGCCCAGGGATGGGCCTCCAATGATGGAGGCCGGAGACCAGGACTTGGGACTTACAGTAGTGTCATTAATTGAGTAATGTAAGGAAATAATGAAGACTGTATCATTAATTTTCATTTAATCCGACATTTTATTTATAAAATTCTTAATCCATGGTGTAGAGTTTGTGTCTACATAGATCATGCTCCTTTCTCTGCTGCCCAACCAGAGACAAGAGACCAATCCAGGGATGATTGATCACGAGACTGAAGGAGCTGAAATATGCCACCCCCAGCGTAATACCATGCAGTTGTATTTTCAGTTTTGTTAATACTTTGGGTGAAATTTGTTTCTCTAACATAAAAAATGGGAAGAGGAGACACTGGTCATGATTGGATATGCAAACAGAGAAAATTTTGGTTTACATAAAAATAAATTTCCTAAAATAATTCCAACATTAATTAGAAAATAAGACAAAGCCTTCACTTATATTGATGGCAGGGCTTTTAAGAACAAGAGTCAACAGGTAGTGAAAAGTGACTTAACATAAGAAGAGAATGGAAAAAAGGTGCCAAATTTGGTGAAAACCCATCTACTTTACAGGAGCTATTATTTATTTAAGCTTCAAAACAGTAGATACTCATTTTAAATAAAGATAAATTAAAATGTGAGTTAGTTAGATAATCCGTCCATAGTAATAAAAGCTACAAACAGAATTAAGATTTGAATCATACTAACCTGGGTTCTAGCTGTCCCTAGTATATATCCAAAATTCACTGAGGGTCTACCAAATACTCATTGCTTTAGTGAGTATTCCACAAAAGAAGGGTAATTAAATGCTGGCACCAGCATTAAGAGGCACTTTTGTCCAATATGTTTAAATTATGGGCAGTTGACTCACCTTCTCAGGATGATGGAATATTTATTCAGAATAAAAGCAAAGTTTTCTGAGTTTCATATACATTTGAGCTGAAGACGTTTTGTTGAAAACGACCAAAGAAAATGCCTTAGGAGTGATGCTTAGGGAAAGTCCATAACGGCTAATGATACGGGTATAAGTACATAATTGTCAATGATATGAAAGTGTCCAGAGAAATCATGTCCCCAGAGGAGGCTGAAGATTTACAAACAAGCCTCAGTTAGGTGGCCACTGAGGAATCATTATGTCCACTGAACTAAGACTAGTCATTCCTCTGTTATGACATCTCCATGTTTAGTGAGGGGAACAAAAGCTATCATTGATATAAGACCCCATTTAGTCTTCAATGAAAGTAAGGTGAAAGCTAACTTTTATGTTTCCCATTTGGCCATATTCCAACATTAGTAGAAATGTGAATAATCAAAATACCACTATAAAAAGCTTGAATGAACTCTGAAAACATTTATAACATCTCCTCCTGGTTTTACTTACACAAAAATTACCAGAAAATCTTTCAAATACAAACAGATATGAAGTTTTTGTTTGCCCATTTTTAAGAAATAGCAGATGAAACAGTTGAGATGACTTTCTGGACTCACTCAATCCCTGGAGAGTCACCAAAAGCCTTTTATTGAGTGTGGTGAGCCATTGAAGATGAAGAGAACAAGCTCGTCAGCGTTTAGAGAAAGGAATACAAATCAAAGCCCAGGACCCAGGAAAGACCTTGAGTCCTGAAGTAAAATTATCTAAGACCATCCTGCAGGATCTCCTACGTGTTTCTCGACTTGTTTTCCCTCAACAAAATGCTGCAGGATTTATTGGGAGGATCTAAGCTAAGGTGCCCACTCAGAGGCTGCATTGAGCCCTGTGGTCTACTTGGCACCTGTCTGTAGACATTGTTAGTTGTCACTACATGGGGTGGTTTGGCTTTCTGGTGTGCAATGGGTGAGAAGCAGGGAAGCGACTAAGCATCCTACAATCCACAGAACAGCCTGCAATGAGAAAGAACTAACCACCCCAAAATATCAGGGTCAAGGGAGTAGAGCCTTAAAATAAAACAAGAATGAAGATCAAACTCTTTTTAATAGGCTCCATCCTCCCCCGTCGGAGTCCTTTGCTATATCTCATGCAAACAGGGCCTACCTAGCAAACTTCAGCACTGACCTTGCTTCAAGGCACATCATCTGTCACCATCAAGGCATAGCCTTTCTTTTTAAAGTACACCATTAGTTCCTTCTCCCACCAGAGGCTTCTCTACTTTAATAGTCAGGGCATGTTGTGACTGGGAAATAGGTATCCCTATCAGACAGCTTTAGAGAAGAGGAAGCATTCTGCAGTGTTTATAAGTCTTAAAGAAGTCTAAATATCTCCCACTCAACACATTCAGGCAAAATGACGGTATAATTTCTGTGCTGGGTGGCACACTTTCAAACTGTTATGCGTCTCATGAACCAACCATAGCTAATGTGCTGTCTTCCCTTAATCAAATCTGCATTGTAATTTCTATAAAAAATCAATTAAGCACAAGGAGCAATTACTTATTTTTTTTATCACAGTATAATTTACTTTCCTAAAGCAATCACATGAAATTGCAAAAGAGAAGAAAATCTCATCTACCTCAGTCTATTTAAACAAAGCATGCATTCTTTTAAAGGAATATGAGGAAGCCATGCCAGATATGCAGTGTATCCTTCACACATAATTCCCCTTTTGATCAATTTTAATATACAGTAGTGGGTAACAGAGCTTAATAGTAAGTATAGAATTTCTTTGTAGAAAATGATATTTTTTTCCTAGTCAATATTTTGGCTGAAAACTTTCCCTGGAGTCTCATAGCGAAACAATCTGCTCACCAACCTCATCAACTCAGCTTGATAGCTGACCCACTACAGGTGCCAAATAACATTTGTGTCAAGTTTCACAAAACCCACCCTTGTTTACATTTTCATCCCTAACTCCAGTCATTATTATGTATGTTTTGAGCGTGGACTTTTTGGTTAATTGTGTGTGTGTGTGTGTGTGTGTGTGTGTGTGGTTATGTGCACATGAGTGCAGATGTCAGTTCCTCTAGAGCTGGGGTTACAGGTGGTCGTAAGCCACCTGGCATATGGAGTGAAAATCAATCTCTGGTCTGCTCCAAGATTAGCTCTGACCACTGAGCCGTTCTCCACACCCCTCTCAAAACATCACCAAGGAAAATGTTTACTAATTGCTGAGATCGGATTTACATTAGCTTAGGGAACATGACGCTATCATTAGCTGAGATTATCCTTCCCAGACGGAGCAGTTCATTGCAATTTTCATTATAGAACAATCATATTGGGGACTTCTTAAGTAGATGTGGGAGAACCTAAAATGTGCAATTTTTAAAGCAAGGTCTCAACTGATACCTGACCACTAAATCTGGGGAACTTACTGTATTTAGAGCCCAAGCTTGTTTTCTTTCCCCAACTTTTCTGTTATCGATATTGTATGACCAGAAGAATAACAATAAGTCTCTCTCGCTTGGATGACCTCATTTTCTCTGCCTCCTTTTGCTTTCCTTTCTTCTCTTTCTTGACTTCTTTTTTTTTTTCCTTGTACCATACCCTTCTGTAAGATTTCTCAGCCCAAGGTTTACTTGGCTGAAAAAGCATGTCTGAGGTATTTTATCTAAAACAGATTTGTCCTCTATAGTGAACCAATGAAACCATAAATATCCACTTCCTTTTCCTTCTTGTTTTTCTAATTCAGTGTTATGGACTGAAACCAGAATAGTCTGCATTCTTTGCTAGTGCCTTCCACTCCCAGTGCTGTATGCCCCTCTGTGACACTTCTTTGCACTGAAATCTTAGTGAGTGAACCACACATAGCATCCGTGTTTGTGTGAACACACTGCGGCCATAGTTACAAGCTTATTCACTGCATGTATCTTCCCCCTTTTCTGAAAAAAAAAAAAAAAAAAACCTGGTGAAATGATTGGCTCACAATCAGTGCATATCAAACATGGTTCCTGTAGGGCCCATGGGTCTACCCCTGCTCCTGGGGTTCATCTTGAGGACAGTTTCCCTCCAGCCAGCTAAACATCCTGTTTGTTCCTGTGCTCCCTCTGTCTCACCTGGTGATTAGCAATAGGGCCATTTTTTACTCCACTTTGGGTGTGGTAATTTCCCACCTGCCTGGGGTGAATTCCATTGTGCAGCAGCTAGGTAAATAAGGTTTTTCCTAAGCTTGAATAAATGGCATTCAGCTGATCTCCTTTCAAATAACCCAGGTCTCTTCTATGTTCTTTCAATCTCTAGGCCCTTGCCTGCCTCGCCAACAGTACACTGGCGGGCAAACTGTACCAGGAGTAACACAGGAGTTACAGTTCTGACAACAATGAAGTAGCCCTATGCCTAGCAAGAAATATTTCATCACTCAATGACCCAAGGTTCAAAAGAGATTAAATTACACAGCCAACAACACCCATTACTTCTGGAGGAAAGAGCAATAGATCACAATGCTGCTCTATTTGCCTTGTTGGCCATGATGTTGGCTATTAATGAGGGGACTTTGTGGAAGAAATGTTAAGGGAGCTTGATGTGGTTGCTAGGTGCTGTGCAAGAATAAAGGCCTGAACTCAAACCCAGAACTCAACAAAAATGTGTAATTAAATGAGTAAATAAAAACATCTGGAAGCTACAGTGGATGTCTCTATTCCCAACCTTGTCGGAGGGAGCACAGACAGGGTAGGCTTCACAGCATAGAGCTTGCTGGGCAGCTACTCTAGCCAAAATAGGGAGGCTTAAGCCCCATCTTAATAAAGAAGATGGACAGCTTATAGGAATGATACCAAAGTAGACCACTGACCTCTGCATGCACACACACATATGAATATGGATATTCATACCCATCCCCATCCCCATACATGCATACAATGGGATTCCAAACATTGTTCATTCTGTGACACTATGTGTATCATGGTCTCCATAGAGACAATCAAACTCAAACATGATCACTGTGAAATATGTTGATTATTCTTATAAAAAGCAAACATTTTTACACAACACAAAACATGTACATAGAAAGGGGAATGGAAATGAAAACCCACAGGAAGAGTGCTGGGATGCATCTTTATGGCAGGAAAGTTCGGGCTAGGTGGGTTGCAAAACAGGACCTGCAGTTGTCAGAAGCTGTGAGCCCCCATGGACACTGCTAGCGTTCCATTTCAGATTCCTCTTCAGCCAGAATAGGGACATAATGAGTTTTTTCTTTTGTAGTGCAGATACATGAGCAACCTTAGTAAACTAATGTACTGTTTTCCACAATATAACTGGCATAAAATTCTCACAATAACAAAGGCCTCTTTTCCTGTTTCCTCTTAGGAAACTTGCCTGACACTCATTTCTTGGGATTTGACTGCATTTACATACAATTTTAATCTAAGAACTGCTAATAAAATTTCAAGTGCAGGAAAAATATAGTCAATGAAGATATTTTTAGATGATAATTTGATATTTTTCTCACAGACAACTTTAATGTTATCTTTTCTACTCTCATATCACAAGGAAGAATGGAAGAAAATTTAAAAATTCAAAACCTTACTTTCTGCATCAAACTGTTCAACTAATGGGTTTTTGTTTCAAAGATTTAAAAAGAAACATTAAAGATTAAAAAAGAATTCTCTGATTTCATCTCTGCCTGTGGTATCATTATGTCTACCAGCAATAAATATCAATTATAAGACACTTCACAGCTCTATGTGAGAATTCATGAATGCTAATCTCATTATCTCGTAAGTCTCCTTTGCTCTCAATAGTTCGAAGCATAGTACACTTCAATGCATATTTTGTAGACTTATTAATGTTTTCTGAGATGGTTTCTATGCCGAGAAATCACTTGCATGCCCGTCCTTTGCTGGCAAAATTAACTTGGGGAGCTTTAAAGCATGTCCTTGCAGATTGGGAGGCTGACTTGACAAAGGATGTTTCCTGCCTGTGACTACTTGAGGTCTAGTTATAAAATCCTGTGGAAAGCTTAGAGTCAGGATCCTAGTAGGATTAATACTACCAAATATGACCTATTCCACACATAGGACATATCGTTCAAAGGCAATATGTACCTTTTCCTTGTTCTTTAGATACAAGACTTGGCTATGCTGAGGTTATAGGTGTGCACTCCCTCACCCACAACAAATGGCCTCTGATGCTCTCCATAACTTGGGTCCTTGATAGTTTTGCTATTCTTTTGTATTTGGGGGCTCATCCTTTGACACACAAATATATTCCATTTCCCTGTGAACAACCTCGGAGGCTTTATTGTCCTTTAAATTTTTTCTTGGTTGACATTTAGCATATAATCCATTCACCAGCCTTCGCAATACCCACAGTGGAAAATGAGGAGACATTAAATATCACAGAGATTTTCCTACTGACATATATTTCATTTTTTTTCAAATAGCAAATCAATTTTATATGCAAAACCAATCTGTTAGATATGATTCTTTACAAAAAAAGATATAGGATTCATCTTTTTAAATAGATTGATTTTTAACACAAATAAGATTTTCTTCTTCACACCAGTATTAAGTAGAACATTCGGCTCATGGATGTTACTGAGGAAAAAGGAGTTTCTCATAGGAACTAACATGTATTCAGTCTGTTACGTGGAAAGAGATTGTACTGGGTACTCTTCAAACATTGTCTTCCTTAATCTCCACCCTAAACCTATGGAAAATATCATTTTCCCGAATTTACAGATGAGATATATAATCGGCCACACTACGTGAGATATCCATTTCAGAGCCACACCTCTTTCCCTGCAAGCACACGTCTGATCCCTCCATACAGCCTGCACTTTCTTTGATGATGTGAATTCAGAAAGCATGTTCCACTTTGAACAGAAAGAAACGGAAGTAACGGAGCAGGGATACTTTTTAGGCAATGCGAAGCATATTCAAGGTGGGCCTGCTGTGTTTCCTTCTTATTTACATCCTCCCAGTCCAGGGACTTTAAATCAAAACCATCTTCTCTACAGCCGCAGGCACCTGTGGTACCCAGGATCATTCTCCATTCACCATGTGCCGCGTCCTCTCCAGTCACCTCCTAAGAGTGAAAGCTCCCATGCCTGCTTGGGGATGCAGTTCAGTGGTATAGTGCTTTGTCTAGCATGTGTTAAGCTCTGGGTTTGATACCTAGCACCAAGAGTAAAGAAAAAGAGAGAAAGAATAAACCAACAGAACCAGAACAAAAGACCTTACATCAATCATAGTGGTGTGTGCTTATAATCCCATCACTCAGCAGGCTGAGACAGGAGGATTGTGAGTTGGTAGGCTGGCCTCTAATTTGCTTTGAAATATTTCTATTGATGAACGAAATACAATATATGTAATGAGAAACACAATTGAAAGAATTGAGATTAAAAGCACACTGCCTGCTATAAATAACGGAAACTACTATAAAGGAGTATCCTTCTGTAACAGTGTTCTCATTTCTTACTCCATTTAGGTGTGGGTGTGCCTTCGAATAATGCCTAATGATGGTCAACTTTATTATCTTCAGGAAAAGGAACAGTAATCATGCACCAACTTACACCGGGAAATAATAGCTAAGCAATGATTTACAACTGCAGCAATCACCGCTTTCTTTTTCTTTCTTTCTTTTTTTTTGTAACTCTTTTTATAATTCAGACATGTAAATTCGCACTTCATTATTCTGGCAGTAAATCTCATTATAACACATCCTTTAAGACTATTACTTCACATAAAATGACAAAGTGCATTTTATATGAATTCTGCTCTTGTTGTTTTAGTGGAGGTTTATTTAAATGCTTTACTTTTTCGTAAGGTGAATTTTCCTTTCTCTGTTTAAATATATGGCTGGGAAGAAAACACATAGCCCTAAAATTGACAGATCTATGACTTAGTACAATGTCTTCCTCTGCAGACTCCCTAAGGAATAGTTCCACAATGAGCAAGTTAAGTAAATAAAAGGAAAAAGAAAAACACAAAACCTAAAAAGGGTTTCAATGTGTTTTGTGCCCATGCATTATGCATTATTTCCCCTAACTTAAAGACGGATGGTTTCTCTTCCAAACCATGTCTTTCATGAAGCCTGGTTTGAATATTGAAGCATAATATAATAGCTGTTCCCTAGTCTGCCTGTACTCATAAGTACTCAGTAAGAAAATCTACCTTTCTATTTTTAAGATAAGGTTTCACTATTTAGCTAAAGCTAGCCTGAAACTTGTTATGTAGCCTAGACATTAAGGCCCGTGCTAACACTCACTTTCTGTTTGTATGTTTATCTAATCATTGGTGTACTTTATTATGGTTGTTTCCTTCTCAAAGGCAGGGACTTGTGCTATAACCTTGATTCATCTCACTTCATATTTAGTCTATTATGAAAATAGGCTACTTTAAAATATGTCTTGAGGTTAATTTGCTTTTTGAGTAGAACTGTGAGGGTAAAATGCATGCCAATGAACTTTGATCTCTGTATAAACTACAGTTATTCCAGAACAGGGGTTCTCAACCTTCCTAATGCTGTGACCCTTTAATGCATTTAGTACAGATCCTTATGTTGGGGTGATGCCCAACCATAAAATTATTTTTGCTGCTACTTAATGACTGTAATTTTGCTATTGTTATGAAACATAGGGTAAACATCTGTGTTTTCCAATGGTGACCCATTGAGAACCACTGATCTAGAGTGTTCCTGAAATACCAATGGATTAATTATTAAATCCCATAAGCCACAGACTCAGAAGGTAATATTTTACTGCATCTCACTCTTTCCCTACCCATTTATTTTCTTTCTACTTTATGAGAAGGAGGAAGATACACAGATATATGAAAAGTTTGCTTACCTCTGCTTTGGAAAAATATCTATAATAATAATCGCAGTGAACAGAGACAAGCCAACCTCTAGTTCTTGCCTGCTTTTGCTAAAGGAGAACAGCTAGAGGATCAACCAATTGTCAAATAGAGCACTCATGGATACTGTGAATTCTACATCCAGATCCAAAAGCATCGTAAGTATTCAAAGGGATACAGATGCTGACAGTATAATGAAGGTGTGACAATGGCCTGTGACATAGACCTGGTAATTGCCCACAGCTTCTAGCACCCACTTCAGCAGAAGAGCTATATATAAACAATTCTGCCCAAAGATGACTTACAGGTTTGGGGAGGGGAATGATCTCTCCAAGGTGCTAAACTCCTTTTTCTGATCTGAGCTAATTATGTAGCCCAAACCTGGTGTTGGAAGCACTTCTGTCTATGTGTTGCTTTTATTGGTTAATGGATAAAGTACTGCTTTGAGTCTCTGGCAAAGGCAGAACAGAACTAGGTGGGAAAAGCTAGGCTATATGTTGGGAGAAAGAAGGACAGAGTCAGAGAGACGCCATGGAGCAGCCACTCGAGACAGACATGCTTAAAATTTGCTGGTAAGCCATGACCTCGTGGAGAAACACAGATTAATAGAAATGGGTTAAATTAATATGTAAGAGTTAGCCAATAAGAAGCTAGAGCTCAAGGGCCAAGCAGTGATTTAATTAATACAGTTTCTGTGTGATTATTTTGGGGCTGGGAACCAACAAGCGGTACCCTTCTCCAACACACACCTAGCACTGATTTTGCTTATATGTCAAATTTTATTGATTATTGACATTAGAAATGAATATGTATTATATTCTACCTATTTTTAAATAATATTAGTATAGCAAACTTAAATGTATGTATGACGAATCGCTGAGGAAATTTAAATAAATAAAAGTTTTGTGTGATTAAATGAAAGACAATCAAACCAAAAACTATAGCAAGTGAGGCATTAAACAATCTAAGCTTAGGGTTTGCGGACTTTTTGGAAACGGATTGATGTATTGGCTAGCCTCAGATGCTCGCCTATCATTAAATATCACAGTATTTTTTTTTTTGTCTGCCAGGATCATCACATTGAATTTTAAGATCATCTTACACAGATTTTTTTCAATGAGCTAAAGTTTGACATGACACAGTATGTCTGCCTATAGATGGAATAGCAACATATTGGGTGAAGATCTTAGTGTCATTGGCTTTAAGAACTCTGTGAACAACCCAGGCAGAATTCAATCTCTCCCCCAATTACCATAGATGTTAATGCAATCCCTTGTGAATATGTTGGCACATTTTAGGAAAAGGTGACTTCTAGCAGACACTGAAAACAGTCTCTCTAGCCTCTAGCCAGCTCCTCACAGGGTTCTGCACCATCTTATAAGCAGATGCAGAGAATGAGGTGGAGTGACGTGCAGCCCAAAGAGGATCAGAGTTTTCCAGTGAGAGCTCAGGATTTATTTAAGGATGATTCTAATGACCCTTTAAAACTAGCCAGTTCTAGTCTTAATATTAATATAAATGCTTAAGCATATGTTCTAAAAATTTGTAAGAAAAGAGATAATGATATTTTTATCACAAATTGTACATGTTTAAAAAGAAACATATGCTTAACTTTGCTTAAAACAGTGTATAAATGAATCAGCAATAACATGGTACACATAACAAAAATAAAAATATATGTATTTATCAGTTTAAAATAAACTTGGCAAAAGTAATATGAAAGATTTCAAAGGAAATCCAAATATAACCGAAGTAAATTCTTTCTCAATGATGTCTATCTATATTTCCTTAGAGCCATACCCAAATACTTTATATTACTCCATTCATTTGCCTAGCAATTGTAGAATCTACAATGGACTGAGTGTAATCTGAAAGGGGAGATGTTAGGTAGGTGCTTTCATAGAGCCAAAGGCTCAAACACAACCCACTCTTCATTCCCCAAATGAAGTGCTCACTTGTCAAATCGGTTAGTATTTTAGATTAGCATCTCTCCCTTTGCAAGGATCCAGACAACAGCTTACTGTTTGGTGGCTATTCCTGCAGGAGAATCTGATTTTATTTCTCTGCATTTTCAGGCTCCATAAAATATGAGAAATTCAGTTTTAATCCATAAGAAACAAACTATTTCTGTGGATAAGCAGCCAGCACATTCTTGGGTCAGAGAAGAGGAGACAGTTTACAGTGATATACACATGTCTTTGAGAACCAGATCAAGGTCACTAGTGTGTTTCACATCCATTGCCAAACAGCCGGCAGACAGTGCTGATCTGAGGGCATCAGCTCCATGAGCTGAATCTCAATGACTCCATTAAGGAGGAATAATTCACTATCTTTTCCCTTCTGTGAAAACATAAAAGTGTACTTGTAAATTTCCGATATAAAAATACAATGTTTGAACGATTCATTTGAATGCGCTTTAAGCTCAGCCTATTCAATGCCTTTGCTGAAGCTGCCACAGCATCCTCTCCCACGAACACCCAGAGGATACTATACTGGCAATACATATTCTTCACATCATTCCAACATTCAATTTAGCTACAAAACATTCACAAGCAGTCTGTTCAGGTCAGTTGTGGCTTTAGAACCTGTGATCTACCTAACTCTAAATATTTTTCTTTATGGTTAAACATCTTATTTGAAAGCTCCTTATACAATTTAGAATTCAGATCAGTTATTTCCTTGAAATATTTTTGACAGACTGTCTTTAAAAGTGTGCCGCACACAGTGTAATGTATTACTATACACAGAGAGAGACAGAAATATCTCAACTAATGTAATATTTTAGTGTTTTGAAACTTGTGAGTGAAACAAAGTATGCATATGTTGAATGCTAGTACCTTTTGGAGAGACAGCACCTGAGACTTCAAGAACATCCACATCACTAATAAGCATTACACTCAGAAACTCCTTATAATATAAACAGCTACACTAAGTAGCATTAGTAGTAGAAACCTTTGGCTGAGTTCCATCTGCATATATTCAATTTCCTGAATACCTCTTAAGAATAATTTTCCCTTGCTTGACATAACACAGAAATTAATCAGCATAATAAGTAAGCAAAGACTTTAATAGAAACTTTCTAACCTTGAAATCAGGCATAGAAAATATGTATCGAGGTAAGAGGTTCAGAAATCCTAAAAACATAATAGACAGAGGAAGGAAAGTTTTCCGTGAATAATGATCACATTTAAATATTGCCTGCAGAAAAATGAAGCAGGCTCGTTTTTTTAAAAGTGTGTGTGTATGTATGTTCATGTGTGTGTATGAGCATGTGTGGATGCATGTGGAGTCCAGAAGTGTCTTCTTGGGGGCTCTCTCCATTTTGGTATTGAATGAGAATCTCACTGAACCTAAAGCTCAATTGGACTTACTGGCTATCAAGTTCCAAAGATCTTTTTGTCCAGGAATTACAGTCACGGTCACCACTTTCGCTTTTTACATGGATGCGAGGTTCTCAGGATGTTCAACAAGCATTTTACTAGGTCAACTCTTTCCCCACCATCTGAAGTGTGATATATTTGCCTTTGTTCCTGAAACACGACTTATCTTTCCTCGTCTCAAAGACACATTGAGTAACTGTATAAAAATACCATGACTTTAGATTTGCTGCTCTAAGAAGTTTTGGGTATCAGAGCTTGATAACTCTCCCAATTAGTTTTGCACCAAGTTATTCTATTGTTATTTCTAAATGCTATCATCACTGTCCTCAAAAGACAGACAAGCAGCTGTCTCATCCAGTGTAGCACCTGGCTGCTTTCTGCACACATTACAGAGGACATCACCTATCAAGAATCAAGATACAGGTTTCGCTCTGTCCTTGAGATTGTTTGCCTCACATTGTACATTGTTTTTGCACCTTATGAAATAAGGTTGACAATTTGCAATTTGTCTTTCGAGACAGAAAAGCTGCAGCCAGTGTTCTAGCGTTCCTCTGAATATTCAACCCATGTCAGGAACAATATTGCTCTTCTATGAGGAGGAGAAACGGCCATGAAGATTTACTATCTGACCTCAGAATAGGTTTGTGGTACCTTGACTATCTTGGTATAAATTTTTTTTGTGACTCCAATAAAAGACATTAATCTAACCTTCGGATGTCAAAACGTGAAAAACAACCATGTTGATTAATAGACTTTATACTTGAATTATAGCATCTCATCAAATTCTAAAAAAAGCATACCTTGTTATTACTTTAACAATCTGTTAACAGTGTCAATTTAATGTACAGAGATGGTTTTATATTATGAGCTCTCGAGAAAAAATGAAAAGTTCAGAAACAATTAAGATACCCACTTGTAGCAGTACAACTTACTGCTTTTAGGCTTCAAATCCCACTCACAGTTAGATAACTGTATGTATACATAAAAGTTCACATAAAATGGAACTACATTATGTTTTGAAGTAACTTGATCATATATTTGTATTATATTTGAACACTCAACTTTATGGAATATATATTTAAATTAAATTGCTAGATTAAACCTTCTAAAATGCTTTTGTGATTTTTTTCAGTGGGAAAATATATAATCAGTGGAAAATAGCTTATATTTTGCAATATGTGCCTGCTAAGATAATGATGAATTGAATACTAAATTGCATGGAAGTATTGATATGATTACATATATACCTTCCAAGTTAGACCAAACCAATTATTCACAAGGCAAGGTGGCAAAGAACCATCATATTAGTGCAACACCCCAAAATTACAGTGTAAAATTGCCCAAAAATGTAGGAAATCTCTGATTTTAGTCTTCAAAAAATGTTCTTTATAAATCAAGGTTCAATCTCATAAAAAGGAATTTGCTTGTTACAAAGACTGAAGTACGTGTGTGTGTGTGTGTGTGTGTGTGTGTGAGAGAGAGAGAGAGAAAGAGAGAGAGAGAGAGAGATAGAGAATGTGTGCATGTGAAACAATTCCAGCTCATTATGTGGAAATACATAGATATACATTCAAATAATTTCATTGAACAATATATGGAATGTATAATATATACACTGCATAATTCTGCTTGTATCAGATATTTAAACTCTTACATTATGTAAAAATATATATTTCATATATCTGCAGAAAATTAAGCTAATAGACCTAGGTCTGAAAAGAAGAGAGAACAGAAAGTTGGATCTCAGAAGAGAATAAAGCTATGTAATTCCTGATAGGCTACATCATGAGAAATTGGATTTTTATAATTAAAAATACATACAATAAATTAAAATAGATAATAAAATGGGTTAAATACTTAAATATAAATAAGTCTATATTTGTTAATTTTGCATAGCTACACTTTGATTAAATACTTTATATAGTTCTGATGTGGCTCTTTAGATGTTCATTAAAATAAATGATAGAAAATAGTGAAATACTATGTAGAATTCTGCATCTTCAGATTATATTTTTTTGACTTATAATTTTGTCTTCAATCTCCCTGAGGATGTACTGTCAATATGTTGCATTTGCATGTATCTAACACTATATTGGGCCACATGAAAGGACATATTTGCCAATACAAAATATGCTTGATTATCAGCAATTTTACATGGCTTACGTTATTACTTATAAACAATCTTTCATGCATTCTCATGTGATTAATAACTTTCTCATAAGAGGATTGAATACACGTACTAGGGAGCAGATTTAAATGTGTGCCTTGACTGAGGGTAGTAGGTGTGGACGTGGATCCACAACTCAGGGTCACAGAGCTGCTTTAATTAAAGGCTCAATGTTCACATTTTGGCTTTTCTTCCCATGCTTTCCACCTCCACACAAAACATTACTATGGAAATGAACAGAGTGCCTTACATTATTAAAATGTTATGATTTTCATGGCTTTCCTTACCTTATTTCTGTTGACTCTAATCTTTCACAAATAAAAAAAAGTCTGTTTTATAAAGACTTAAAATAAAAGATTACATTCCAGAGTTTTTCAAAAAAATACTCACTGCTTGTTCTCAGTGAGATGATTAAAAGCGAGAGCAACAATTGTGAGAATTGAATTTGTGTCCCTCATAAACATGGTAAGGTAACCATGGTAACTTTATACAAAATACAATAGCCATTCACCTTGTCTATGATTATAATATGCAAGAAAGGTTTCATCTCAAGTTTTAATCATTATAATTGTGAGATGATTTCTGAACTATCTTGTATCAGCTTGATAAAAAAAAAAAAAAACCTAACCACAACTAGTATTACAGTGGAAATAAAATGCAGCCCTATAGTTGGATTTAATTTGTTCCCTTCAAGGAGAGAAATTTTCAGGGAGAAAACAAAAAGACTGTGTTGTGCTTTCTGCCTTGGATGGATGCTGGAGCTCCATATAAGAGTCTTCCAATCAGATTCCCAGAGGATGCCTTCAACAGGGCAGAATCTTTATTATGTTGTTATCAGAAGATGAACTGGGCCCTTCTTTCTGACTTGCTGATTTACTGTTGATGACAATTCCTGTCATTGTGTTTAAGTAGTCTCAGCACCTTTTCCTTCAGAAATTCTGTTCTTTGATGAGGAGCTAGGTACATTTTAAAACTTTCTATTATTTAAGCAGGTGATTGTATGTTATGCAAACAACTGAGGTTAGGCTGGTTCCCAGTGTACAGGTGCACCAGACAGTGTGACAACAGATGTATGGGTAATTATAAAAGAGCTGTTGACATACCACCATCTCTGCCTCCTGCTAGAATGATGCTTGTTTAAAGCTTGCTATTTGATCAGCACAAGGGCTTAGGTAATTAAAATTTTAAAGAATCTATGCTTCACATAGGAAAACTGAGCAATAATATGTGAGAAACATATTTAATGTGCCCAGTTACTTATGCCTCACAGCCTCTCTATATACATTTATGGAGCCACAGTGTTCCCCTTATCCCCATTTACACATAGTGAAACATTTACAATGTTTAAGGTGACATTTCTATTTTAGAAAAGATGTTTCAGAAGTTTATGGCTCCTTAATAAACTCTACCTTCCATACATGGATAATATATCAAACTTAAAGTGTATCTCTGTGTGTGTTTATGATTTTAAAGGACAGTGAAAACATATCTAAACATGTCCTGACTTTCTCACCTCATCTTTGAAGCAAAGCATTATTGCATGCTGTTCTTTCCAAAGAGGCAATCATTTTACACAACATTTTATATCTTAAAGGATCCTCTGAGACTATCTTCTTTTAGATCAAACCATACATAAGCCTATTCAAAAAACCCAAAACAAAACCCAAATAACAACAACAACAACAACAACAAAATCATGAAATGCCTCCCAACAGAGAATGGCATACACAAAAACTACATTCTGTTTTTGAAAAATAACCACAGAACCTTTGTTATCTACAACATTAATGTAGACATCAACTTTTAAGAAGCATCCATTATGATCAGTAGTGTAATTTGTACAACCAAATACATTAATATTGGGGGCTCAGTGCTAGTGGCTGATTACCAGCAAACACGAGGCAGCTCACAACTGGCTGGAACTCCAGTCTCAGGAGAGCCAACACCCTCTTCTTTCCCATACAAGCACCAGTCATGTATATGGTGCACAGATATACATGCAAGCAAGAAAGCCTATACACATTTTAAAATA
This sequence comes from Microtus oregoni, assembly GCF_018167655.1. Lineage (NCBI taxonomy): Eukaryota > Metazoa > Chordata > Mammalia > Rodentia > Cricetidae > Microtus > Microtus oregoni. Next base: position 17,775,633 of record NW_024543093.1, on the reverse strand, counting down.
GTTAATATGTAAGCATTAATATTTACCTTTTAATTATACTAGACTCAAGATTATTTTATTGTCATCATTTCTAAGAGCCAGAGACTTGTGATTTTTTTCCCCAATGTTAAAAGAAATTTCCTATAATGATAAATAAAAGTTGTGTTAGAAAAGATGATAAGTCCCACAGTCATCATCTACTATGGCCACTGAAGGCATTTGGGGAATGGTGTTAGCTTGTGACCTTTAAGGAGAAACTCTCACTGACATCACAGTTTGATTTACACCAATCAGGAGCCCCTTGATGCCTGAGCCCTCAGAGCAGAAAGTGAATTATGCTGTGAAAATATTCGCAAGCCTTTTCCTCCATGGTGAAATAATCAGAAGACAAATGGTATACAGAATGGATTAGTGTCGTATTGGGAATGGAACCTAGGACTTTACCCTTGCTGGTCAAGTACTCAATCACTGAGGTACAGTCCAAGCACAGAACTTACTTAGAAATGTTGGAGAATTATTTCATATCCTTGAGGAAGCTAGGTCAATGACCCTGTACCCCAGGAATGCTAGGCTAATGACCCCTTACTCTCAGGAAAGCTAGGTCAGTTATCCCATATCCCCAGGAAGGCTGGGCTAATGACCCTATATCCCCAGGAATGCTAGGCTAATGAGCCCTTATTCTCAGGAATGCTAGGCTAATAAGCCCTTATTCTTGGGAATGCTAGGCTGCTGACCCGAGGAATGCTGAGTTATTAATCTGTGGAAGGTGAACTTTTCCTTTAATAATTCAGTATAGTCGGTTTCCTCAAGATATAGAGAGGAGAGCAATATACATTGCTGTAGTATTACGGTTACTTTACTTATTACGGTTACTTTACTTTTTAAGTATTTACATTTCAAAATACAAGTTGGTGTTTAATCCCGCATGACTTATATAAGAAACTCAGAAAGAACAAGTAGTACATAGAAAGGGGATCAGAAGGAAGCCAATTACTGTATTTCAGAATTGTGGAAATCGGGTTTCTTACTAAGGGAAGAAGAGAAAGAAATCAGAGTGAATGAAGACAGAGGACACGGGCAAGAAAACTGTGTTCAAAGAGGATATACAATAGTGAACATTTCCATGGTTAGACTCAATGGTTAGGAGAGTACAAAATATTGCTGTATGTAATAGACACCAGCACATTGCAAAATGTGGTAAAAAAAATATTGAATTAATTCATGGAATCATAGCACCAAGGGAGACTAACTGAAAAACAAAAAAGTCTAAACAGAGGGATGAGGAATAAGGAGATTCAGTCAGTGCCGTAGAACCATTTTTTAAAATAAATAAATAAATAAATAAAACAACCTCCCCTAGACAAAAAGAAAGAAAATACAGGACTAGAAGGAAATTGCTAAAATAAAACAAAAATCCCCAAATTAACATATGCAAAAGAAGAAAATTCAAACTTTCATCCACGCATGGCCAGGAAAAGGCTAAGATGTCCACTCTACTCTCCCACATTCCAAAAAGCATGGTAAGTTCAAGTTAGAGTAAGTAGAGGTTCAAGCTAGGTAAACAGAAGAAAATTTAATTAGAAAGGAAGATATAAAATTCTATGTAATTGTCAGTGTCACAGTCTATTGTAAAAAACCTGAAATATTTCACATCAAAATACATAAGTGAATGCTTAAAGCTAATAAATTAAGCAAAGTTATTCAGTATTAAAATAGCAATGAAGTAAGTTGTGTTAACACATACAACAATGACTACCATGATAAGAAAGTGTGAAAGCAATTCAGCTCACAATAGCTTTGAAAATGCTTTCACTCCTGTCAATACATTTAACTAAGGAGGTAAAAGACCCATACATGCAAAACTACAGTTTGTAAAGAAACCTGAGGATACAAATAATTAAAAATTTATTCCTTCGTTCAGTGATTGTATACTTTATCCAAACTGTCTAAAGGAAGATATAGAGCCAAGGAAATTGTTTTCAAAATCTCAATGACAATTTATGCAGAAACAAAATTAAGTCATAAAATTCATATTCAACTATAAAGGTTTCAAATAGTCAAACAGTGCTGAGACAGCCTGTGGCTGCTGTGGATCGACTGCTCCCCTTGACTCCAGTAAATTTGCTTCTTCTCCTGTTCCAGCTGTTGTGGAGCTGTTCAGCAGTGACACTCTTCTCTCTTCACCATAGTGTCTCTGGTGCTTTTCTTTATAAAGCCGCTTCCAGTTCAGACCCCATATCTCTCCATTCTTAATGCTTGACTGATTCCGATTAATTTACTGCACAAGACTGTCTAGTCCTTCCGAACACCTTAGCCTTTGGCCAGGTGAAGGGCAGTCTTGGTCTTGTTCCTTGCCACAGAGTTATTTTAAGACCACAAACATCTTTTCCACTGATTAAATTTTTGAACAGAGGATATATTCATAAGCACAAAAAATCTAAAAGCAGAAAATGATATGTGTTGAAATTTCAGACTTACTCTTTCAGTGACTTTTTTTTTCCTTCTATATCTATCTCCCTCCCTAGTTGAACCTGGAGTACTGTGCAATGTCGCTTTTATAAACTAGAATGTATAAAGTCAAGTTGTTTTTACAAATGAGGAACCAAATTCTGATTTAAGGATCAGATTTCCAGGTGTCTTTAAGAGTCAGTGGCAGCTACAGTGCCTGCTGTGCTCAGAGAAGCCAGTCAGTCACACAATCAGAGAAACAGATATTGAAGGTCTCCAGAGTGAGAACTCTCTTTTACATTATTCAGAAGACAATAACAGGCAACTTTCAAATTTATTAAAAGTAAAACTATGTCAAGACTATCATAAAATTATCACTAGAGCATCATCTCCTAAATTCAGGAAAAGTGAGATTTTGTGTATATACTTATATCTATCAGCATAGTTATTTATGGCTTCATAGAAATTTTGACAACATCAGCACCAAGTCACACAGATAACTAATGAGGAAAATGAAGTATGGGGAAAAAGCTGACTTTATACCTAAGACTGGAGAGTCTGAACTCTATCCAAAGTGGATAAAGCCTTCCACCATCAAGTACTGTGTGACAATGGACAAAAGATCTAACATCTATGAGATTAAATCTTCTCATTTGTAAACAGAGAAGACTATGCTGGTTATTAAATGAATGTGTATAGAAGTCAAAGGATACTTACTGGGCAGACTGAACACTATGGAAACGGGAGCCAATGTCATCACATATTTAGCAGGTTGTGAGGACCGCACAGCTAGGTGGACTGGAAAGGCTTACATGCTCATAAAAGGATTTACTGAGCTGTCCCCTGAGAAGCTTTAGAGGAAAGCAATATTCACATTGCATGTATCGAATAAGACTATCTAATAAAGTTAGAGGGAATAAAGCAAATGCCATACGAAGGGGATACTTGTTGAGTAAGCAACTGACACGAAGGAAGATAATCAAGGAGAGCCATGCACACTTCAGTGTCTGGACCATGTGATGGGCTATGGAGTCTCCAACATGATTCCACGCTGGAATTACTTTTATCTTTTGATTTTACATCAAAATATAAACAAACCAACAAACAAAGAAAAAAGGAAAGATATCTAGGGGTAGAAGCAAAATGTTTTGACAGGGTAATATCTTCGGGTATAACTCAATTCTAATCAGGTTTGAATAAAGACCTTGTTTTACTTTTATATAATTTAGGATCCTTTGATTTAACATGATATGAATGAAGGAAAAAACAGAATAAACTGTTATTATTCTTCTCTTCTTTTATGAGTGTCAGCAGGAATGTAAGAAATTCAAAAAGGCTTAGCTTTTAATAATCTATACTTTTATTTTTAAGTAAATATACATGTCCTGTTAAATTTTGTAATGACATGCCTTATTCTCAATACTCAAAATTGATTATTCTCAAAATCAACAGCCATGGTATATGTTTCAAATAAGTATTTCATATCAATAACAAAGAGGAAGAGGATGTTAAAATCCATAAGTAGCACTGGTTACTAATTCCCATATTAGCTGAGTTTAAGTGATTGGGTAAAAAATAAGGGAAACTGAACCCAATTCTCCTGGCAGAAAATGCACAAAGATGTGCTCTTAAGAAATCCCCATCTTTGTGGACAGTAAGCTACCCTCAGGACCCAGTTAGCCTGTAAGATGCTTCATTGAGCAGACAGCCAAGAGAATGTAAAGCAAATCAGAATGCACACTCTTTTAAATCAGTGTTTATTTACAGAAACTGGAAAGAAGGGTCCTGCATTTATGTATTATAAGTCAATTGGTAGCTACAATAATCTAGTCTTTCGGATATTGAATCCTCATACTTTCTTTTCTCATATCAGATTTAATAAACTATGCAACTTATCTAGCATAATTTCAAAAATAGTAGTGTAATTAAGTATCTGCCTGTCAATTTAACTTAGGCCTCTTCTGGAATTTAAATCCTGGCTTTTAAATAAATTGCACATAAATACTTTAGTTTTAGAGTTGCTGTTTACACACAGGAATGAATTAGTTTGATTGAATGTGTGGCTGATTATTGGTTAATTGCACATATTCTTAAGCAATGGAGAATTGAATTTCTAGTGTTCAATCGTTCAATATCATTCAACAAAATAACACAGTCTATCAATAATCAATACACATGTGTCATGGAAGCATAGATATTGCTGAGCCTGAAAAGGCTCCTGGGTCTGTTTTGAGTGCCCGCTTTAACTATGTGCATATTAAGCTCACGGCAGAAGGGCAGGTTTTCAATAATGTCCAATAACTCCTTTAGTTATCATGAAGCTTTGAGTTGTGAAGAATATTTTAGCTACCATACATTGATTAAAACTAGAGGTAAAGAGAAGCCTATCTCAAGCCTGTAAAGGTGGCACAGTGGAGGTAAAAGCCTGCAGCCCTGGAACACCAGAACAGACCTAGGAGTGTGGAATGTGTGAACTATGTTCCTGGGATGAAGAGAAGGCGAAATGTCTACCACCATAGAGCTACAGCAAAGAAAAGGTTTTGCTAGTTCCAAGGCAGACAACTAACGCTAGCATATCTTTGTTGCTATTAGAAAACAAATGACGACAAATATTTCTGATGGACACAATACTGTTTTACACATAATTTTGGACTCAAACTGGACCACATGAAAATAAAAATGTCCTGTTTTAGATGCAATCAAAAGAATTTGTCTATATGCGATTCAACCATGTCCCAAAAGCAAGCAAGAATGTGTTAGCTACTTAGTAAACATTCAGCAGTGGGTGAGTCATTGCTTTATTTCTGAGTAAGCCAATAAAATGAGGGACTCACTAATAAAGAATCAAATTCACGATGATAAGTGAAGCCAAACTGGATAGTTTCCATTTAAGAAGCAAATTTCAATGTTTGCACACTACATCAGAAAGTTTTGGGGATATGAGGAACTGGCCTCTTACCTCTGTGACACCACCCAACACTTATGGAGAGCTTGGTGCCTTCCTCTCCACAATGCCTCACCCATAAATGGTGCCTAGGAATGATGTGGTCCCCATTACAGAAATAGTCTACTGTTAGCAGTGCAGGGCTTGATATACGTCAGAACCTGAAGGCACAAAAAGATAAAAGACACAGACCCGTCCTCTAGTTTCTCCAATTGAACACACAAACAGGAGAATAGCATTTATCAAGGACTGTTTTATGTTCAACAATTGAAAAGTTAATTTTTGAGCAAACAGAGGAAAACCCCACAGCATGAAATAATATTATAGTGAGTGTATACCTGTGTGTGACAGAGACACATAGAAACTAGTAAATGTTAAAAAAAATCATTAAATGTGGCATTTTTGATGTCTTAAATATTTTAAAAGCATGACTATTATCCCCTGGTTCATTCTTGCTCACATTTTTAAATATAAAGATGCAGAGAAAAGCAATAACAAAAATGCTTACCACCCCTTAAATTTTATGATTTCATAATCCTCAGCATAAAAAGTAGTTGCTCTTAAAACACTAGTACAGGTCTCCCAGGGAGTGGAACATGCTAGGATCCAGCAAAAGAAAAAATAGACATCCACCGCCTAGGGCCTAAACAAACAAGTGTGCTAAGGCCAGAGGCATCGTCAAAGGGTCAACACCTGAATTAGACAATACCCACTTGAAGCCTCGGGATAATCCTGGTGTTCAGACAGAAAACTACCCCTTTCTCTTGGGCCTCACCAGGCAAAAATAGACAATTTTGTCCAGGAACGGTAACAGAGAGTTGACTAGCAAGAGCCAAGACCTCCAAAGTCATTATGTGGTAAGGTTAAGTTCTCTTCAGTAGCATAAGTAACTGAAACACTTTTGAGTTTGTATCGGGCTAGTTGAAGAAAATAAAAACTGGGTTCATGCATTCATAATTTACTATGATTTTTTTTAAAGGTGGCACCACTAGAATTCTGTGTGTCTGAACTGACTACATACAAATGGTAAACACTTGCAGAGATAAAATGGTAAAAAAAAATGTGCCTTTCTATAATTTGCCAACATGTTTTTCTGGGTTATAGCAGTATTCTAATATACTGATACTTCACTGATTCATTTAGTAAAATTTACTGCCCCATTGCAGGCATAATTTCTATGCTAGAAGCATAACGGTGAGAAACATGGGCATGATTTCTCCTCCAGGGCTGTGGTTTGTAACTGCACACATGCACACCCACACTTGTTATTTATTCCCATTTCCTGACACAGAAGCTACTAGAGCCTTGGGAATCTGGAACAAGAAAAGAAATGATGTTGCTAGTATGCTAACAACTGGCAGGGTGGTCCCTGTTTGGAGTGATCACTATGTAGTTGTGAGATGGTGACTGGTCAATCAAAAGACTTAGGTGTGGTGAGGGTTGAGTACTTTCATCACCTAAGGGTGAAGGTGCTGGAGAATAAGTGATGCTTGTTATTTAACCAATTATCCCTAAGTAACAAAACTCACCCTAAAACTGTATTCACAGAATTTCAAGGCAACAGATATGTGGAGGCTTAAAGAGGAGGTTGACTTATCTAACTTCATTGCCTTTTCATTTTGTCTATCTCTTCATCGAGCTGTTTGTATTCTTTGCAGTATTCTTCATAAAAACAAACAAACAAACAAATAACCGGGTTTCCTGAGGCTCATGAGACACGTTAGTAAATTAATCCAACCCAAAGAGGGGGTTATGGGAGCCTCAATTTATAGATGACCAAGTAGAAGCACAGATTTTAACCTGTATCTATGATTGACATCTGAAGAATGTGAGTGGATAGGGGTGGGGGAGTCTCTTGGTTTTAAGCCCTCAATCTATGTGATCTGATATTATTTCCAGAGAACTAGTGGCAGGGTTGAGATAAATTATAGGATATCAAAGTGGTATTCACAGAGAAAAACTTGCTATTTGGTTTGAGATAGTTATATACCATTTGAAGGCAATTTTATAAAGAGAAAGACATGGCACCTGTGACACTTCTGAAAAGAAACAATACATGAGAAACAGAAAGTGCGTCAGGAAGACCTGGGTACAATACATCAGAAACAGAAAGCATGTCAGGAAGACCTGGGCACAATACATCAGAAACAGAAAGCATGTCAGGAAGACCTGGGTACAATACATGAGAAACAGAAAGCGCCTCAGGAACACCTGGGTACAATACATGAGAAACAGAAAGCGTGTCAGGAAGACCTGGGTACACATGAAAAACAGGAGGAACAGGGAGATGGGAGTAAGCAGCTTAACTGGAGAGATGAGATCAGGAGACTGTTCTAGGCATATTGCTGACAGGAGGTGGTGGCTTGATTCCTGCAACAGCTAACTGTTTCCAAAACAATTGGAAATATTTTCTGAATATAGACCTCACTGTACTTTCAATTACTGGGTATACGTGCATGTACACATTTTCAGGTGGGATCAGTAAGGAATCCATGCTGACTTCTAAGTTTCTTATTTTTTTTAACATTTTTTTATTTTAATTTCATGTGACTGAATGTTTGTTTACATGTGTATTTGTGTACCATGCATATACCTGTTGCCCAAAGACGATAGAAGAAGACTAACTTACCACTAGAATTATGGATAGCTGTCAACTACCATGTGGGTATTACAAGTCAACCCCGGATGCTCTGAAGGAGCAAGTACTCCTGACCCCAGAGCCATCTCTCCAGCCTTGAATCCTAGGTATTTACTTTGAGCCATGGGATAAAGGTATTGCTGATGCGGAAACTGGGTGCTTCTAAAGGAAGCTGAGCATCTCTGTTAGTCACTTTGAGAACCCTGAGATGTATCTTAGACATTCTGGTGGAGATGTCAGCTGTGTGTTTAGATTCATAAACCAGAGCTCTCTGTGGAGATCAGAATCAGATACACGACTATGATTCATGGAATGCAGACCTCAGTGAAAGTCTCAGCAATGACATCTCTGTAAAAGATGAAGCAGAGAGCCAAGCATCCCTGCACCACAGACATCAACTAAAAAGCCAAGAATGATAAGGACAGTAGATATTCAAGAGTGTGTGAAGAAAGGGGGAAACGTGAGCTGTGTGACTTGTTCAACTGAATAAAAGGAAGACGGAAGAGTGGTCACTGGATTTGGTGTATGGTAATGGTAATAGTATTTAGCTAAGAATGCCAAGCATCCTCAAAGAAGGTGCCTAGACCAGTGCCTGTGATGAGGTGAATCTTATGAAGATAAAGCAATGGGTACAGGAAAAACAAGCCCCTTTTCCCCATTTTATGCCTCATTTCACCAATGTCAAAATTTAAGGTTTGGCTTTAATTTATTGTTTTATAGAAGCTAAATTTCCTTTAAAGACAGTTTTTTAAAAAAACTTATAATAATTAAAATAAATAATATGTATGTTTTTAAAACACTTTGGGGAAAATGTGCCTCTATATGACATTACAAATGGCACTACTCATAATTTATATGAAGGTGACACTCAGGCAATCACAGTATTATATATATATATATATATATATATATATATATATATATATATATATTAAATTCTTTGAAAGACTTTTAAATTTTACTCCCCAATAAATTAATTACTTCCATATTTAAATTTGATATTTATATTTATGAAACACATTGAAATTTTAGTAATAAAACCTACTATAACTTTTCCTCACTGATCCTTATAGTTTTCAGAGTACCAGTCTCAATGAATCCAATTAGGGGTGCTTTGTGTATTTCTCAGTCTGCCTAGAGCAAAATTTACAATGTGAGTGTGTGCTCCATGCTATGAGGGGAAGCCCCACAGGAACCCAGCGACTAGTACCTGCTGGGGGGGAGGGGGGGGAATGAGCTCATTCCTTCTTAAAGTCGCTGGCTGTGGTTCTGAGAGCTCTGAGAAAGCAGCAGCTGTCTGTAGATTCTCCTAACTGGAACAAGATCACTGTCTCCTTTGCACTCCTCTGATTGCAAAAGTAGCTCACATCTGTTTATGCTCTACAATACGTTCAGATACCAATATGTAGAGATTTGGATTATGGGAAATTATTTGTCAAAAAAAGAAGGGACTTTCTGAGACAGTTGCGGGGTGTAGCCATGAGAGGAAGGCAGGTTCGCGCTGCCTTGGAGACGTGTTGTATTGAAATGAACAAAGCCCCATGCTCTCCTCTGAATAATAAAAACACTCATCCACATGCCGGCATGCCTTGAGGACTTTATTATCAATTGTCACACACAGTAGTTTTATTAGCATTCATTCAAGACTAAGTTAATTTAAAAGCACTTGAAACCTTAGGCAGATGTTTTTAAATGAAAAAAGAAAAAGGTTCATGAAGCATTGCTTCACACTCTCGCACACCACCGGCACAGAGAACCGGGCGTAGCAGCTCAGTCTTCGAACACACTCATTTCCCTGCAAGCCATCTGTACCCTTCTCACCCTGTAACTGTAGGAAAGCAACACGCCTGTCCCGTCAGGACTTCATACCCTAGGGTCTCTTTCTAATTTTATCCGTTTTTTCCACTTAATGTTAAGATGTACCCATTCCCAAACTAGGTTCCAGAAAGTAGTCTCTCTTTATATTATATAAATCGCCCACTTTGATGCCTGGTAACCTTTACAAAAGCTCATGGACAATGTACGCCATATTTTAGTTTTTCCATTCCTTGCACAGAGTGGAAGATTATAACGGCTCACAAAATGATGTATCTGAAAATGTTCATGGCGTTGTGGGTTCTAATATCACAAAACCAGAAACTCCCTAAATGCATGCGTCCAAATCCAGGGAACTGATAAAATGAGCACACAAGGGGAATGAGCTTCATGGAACAACATAGAAATCTCAAGAAAAAGCTGCTGAGCAAAGGATGTGAAATACAACAGGCAACTACAAAGTTCTATATCTTGCCTTGATTAATAGAGCCATTTCAGACAAATGTTTAAGAAATTTTATTTATTTTTTGGTCTAATGTCAACATGTTTGATTCTTTTTCTGTGTATAATAAACAAGTTACAGACTATTGCTAGAAAATATAGCTATATTCCTGGTCTCCTAACTTAAAAAGGCTTCCAGAATATAGGTAGACTGGTGGGTTAGCTTTATGGCCACACAAAAAGCCTGCATGTTTCATAAACTAGATTGTGCATCTCCTGGAACAGGAACTGATTCTTTTGTGTCTATAGTGTGCAGAAAAAAAAGAAAGAAAAAGAAAGGGACATTATTAGTGCATCAGAGTGGTAGGGATATTAAAGAAAGGAAACAGGGGTGAAGTAGAAGGCCTTTGATAACAGGTTTCACAGTTTGGACATCAGGATGTAGACAGTGTCAGCGTGGAACATTTTTTTAGTAGAGGATAGCATAATGAAAAAACTATTTTCAGTTCACACGTTTCCTAAATCCACAAAAATAAGAGGTAGTAGAATGGTTAGAAAGGTCAGCAGGAGAGTAGAGAGGCCAGAAGTGGGTTGGCATTGCCAGAAAGAGAGATGCTGATAAATAAATACATGGGAAAGCCACATAGAGTAATTCTCAAAACTGAATTTGTGACTTTTTTATTTTTATTTTTTTAATTTTTAATTTTTTTTTGAATTTGTGATTTTTAAGGAACCAATGAGAAGTTGATAAAGAATGGAAAATCTTAGAAATTAGTTGAGTTGTGAAGACAATGAAAACTACAATGAATAGGCAACATTACTCATGAATGTAAATCGCAAATAAATATGAGGCCCTCACAGCACATGTTCAACATACACTATGTTGTTGTATGATAAAAATATAATACAGAAAGAAAACATGCTATTTAAACAAGTAAAGGAATGAAAATTAAATCATTTTCATTTGCAAGCCAGTGTTCAAACACAGGACTTGGCTGTAAACTACATTAAGAACACTCCAGTCTCAATAGAAAGAAATTCTGCAGTTTAATTTACGAGTGAACCGAGGAAGCAATTCCACAAGCAGAATATATGGAAAGCAAATAAATGTAAAAGAAATTCAAACCAACAAGAAAATATAAGTTAAATAAAACATCGGAATGATAAAATTCAATTAAATCAGATAATAGCAAGTGTTGGCAAAGGTATGAGATGGCAGAACTTCTTGCTGTGATACAGACACTCTAGAAAGCGGTGTAAAATATCCTGAAAAATGAAACATGCACTCTCCATCTGCCCCAGCAGTCTCACTCTTAGATGTTTACCCAAATGAAAGTGTCCACAGCTTCTATATGAGTGTTTAGAGCTGTTGCATTCAGAATTACACTCAATTACTGTAAACTCTATACACAAATATTCCTTACCAGGTACACAATAAGCAAACTGCAGCATGTCCCTGCAACAGAATAATACTGAGCAATGAATTGCTCATACATGCACGATTTATGACTATTAAGCCTTAAATAATCTCATATGGCATGGTGGCATTTATGTGGATAATGACAAAATGCCAAACTGTAGTGTAGTTGATAGCTCAGTGGCTTCCTCTGGTTAAGGGGTGCAAGAAGTGTATCTACAGAGCGAGTAGGAGGGGTTTGTGGGAGTTTTGTTTTGTTTTCATGATGGGTGCTGACAACAGTTTCTTCTTTATTGTGGTTGATTTTATAAATTTGCTCATTTGTTGACTGTTATAGAACCCACGGTACCTTCCTAAAAAGATGTCAGTTCCAATGTATATTAATTTTTAAAGACAAATCTAAGGAAAAGGTACAACTATAAAAAGGTAGCCAATTGTGTTTTCTAAAAGAAAAATCTAGAGTAAAAGAGGAGATAATATGGCACACGTGAAAATCTATTGCTAGCCTTAAAATTTCAGGCAAGTGAAATGAAAAGTCCACTCCAGAATGCATGTCTGACCTTTACTCACAGTTTCCTATGTAGTTCTGCATCACTGTGCTTTAGTAATAAAGGGAGAAATTACAGTTGAAAGAGCTTGGCTTTTATTTGAATGAATTTTTACCATTAGTTCTAATGGCGACTTTCATATCATCTGATAGGTAAAGTAAATTCTAATAGATTATTCTTAGTCTGTGACTTAAAATGCAAATGTTGTCAGTAATAATGTTAATTGACACACCCGCAGATGACATTTGCTTTGAGCATATTAAAGTTCTCTGAGGAAATGCGGGCATAAATATTCAAAATTAAACTTTGACGTAATTAATTGCATTAATCCTAAATGAATAAAGCTCTAAATATGTAAACTGCAAAATGTTAGAAAAATCAACATAATTGCATTAGTTTATGCTGCCCAGATGTAAATACTGTGTGGAAGAAGATAGAGTCAGATGTTAGAGAGTGTGTGTCCAGTGTCAACCAGAATCAGGTGTGGCTCATGAGGTTAGGTCCTGGCTCTGTTCTCATCAGCAATACTGTTTAAAGCAAGAAAATAAAGGTTGTAGACTTTATGGACAAGAGGAGCAAATTCAACCACATCCCCAGATCTCTCTACATTGAATCAACAAAATGGAGAAGGGGGAACTCATCACCTCTCTAAATGAAAACATTCTGCTATCTGAATTTTACACATGGAAAACTTTAAAGCCCTACTTGTGTTTGTCAAAGATGAAAACGTATTTTAAGTCACTGCAAACCTCAAATGAAATTATCAAGTCTCGTTTGGAAAATGAATAAGAAAAACAGGTACATTGTTGTCTTTCTTTGATCAGTTATGGTTCTGTATTTATTTTACTTTCATAATTTTTGGCAGTCTTGATGTAACTTACAAAGATCCTTTAGATTTCTGTATTTTTGATATATTAGGAATATTTAGCCAAACAAACAAAACAATTCAACAACAACAACAACAACAGACAGTGATATCCACTAAATGGTTTATGTATGTGTAAAATAAAAATAAATTAAAAAATAGCTGAAATCAGTACCCTGGTACAATATTTCAAAGTAATTATCCTGAGCAAGTGGTGATGTAAACCTCAGAGATACTCAAGCTCATCTCTCAGTCTCATTGACGCTGGACCTGTGTAAGGGATGCTCCGTTGTTACATGTCACCTTCCAGAGAACAGAAAAACATCTGGGACAGAAACGGCCAGGTTTTTTTTTTTTTAATAATCAATCAATGATTCAATAATCAAAGTAGAACAGGTCTAAGAAACAGGCTGTGGATGTGAATCAAGACTAAAACGGTATGTGTCAGGTCCTGATTCAATGCTCAGCACTGCAAATATAGAAAACAGACACTCCAGCAAGCCACTGAAGATGATGAAAAAGATGTTGTTTGGTTGTCGCCTACCTGTATATATGTGAGAATCCAGCTGGAATATTCTGAGGAACAGCAGAAAGCAGACAATCCAACCATTTAAAAATACAATTAGGGCCAATCATATTTTAATTGGGAACTTTCAGACACAATACTGAAAACTCCGTTATCTTAGCCATTCGACATTACTGAAGTTTGTTTTCTTTACTTATAACATCAGTGCAGTGAATTTTAACTTTAACTATAAAACATTTGAATGTTCTTGCTACATATAGCTATTGCTACTACAACTATTAAACCAACTACTACAAACAATTAGATGATGTAGCTTTCCCTCAAATATTAGACTAGCAGTTAAGAGGGAGGTGATGCTTTAAATTATGCACATTTTACAGGCACAAGGTCAATTTGCTTTAAACTTCTATGTTTTATTGTGGGTACCAAGATTACTAGCATCTTGCTTTCTTAGAGTATGTGACTATTAATCCTCTTCTATTTCAATGCAAGCTCTATATCTTTCATAAAACTGAAAAAATTGTAGCTCATATTAAATCATCTTTTATGTGGCCTCCCATGCTATCATATTACGTCCATCAACAGATCACAGCGATGCACATTGTACCTTTGCAACTGCACAGTGAACACCTTAAAAGCAAATACTGTGATTCATACACACCACATAATCTGTTCTGTGCTCCAAAGACTGCTTGACACCTTCCAATACTAACTTTGAAATGCATTTTTCTAATCCATCATTTCCATTTTCCATCAAACAAAAAATATTTATAGAGAATCAGACACTATGGCCTCTTTTTTTGAACATGTGCACCTAATCGCACAGGAGTTGCTACAAGCATGAACTATAGTTGTTAGTCGTGGTTGACATGAAATTCTAGCTCTATTCTATGTACGAAGCATGCGAAAAGAAAATAGGTCAATCTTGCTTTTCTTCTCTGGTATATTTCGCCTACAGAAAATCTATGTGTATGGGTTCTCTCTCTGATATTCCAAGGAAGGGTGTTAGGAGCAAGTGGAAAAGTACTCAAAAGTATTATAAGGAAAAACAGAGAAAGGAAAAATACAAAATAGAACAAAAAAAAAAACACGACAAACTAAATTTTTTGACTTCTGTTTTTGCTCTGATTTCAGGCAGCTGCCCTCCTTTCCAGACTCCCACATTTATTAATGTTGAAAGCATATAGCTCAATCTTTCACAAGCAAAATAAATATTCTGAGCCAATTTCCAATACTTTATCATTGTGTCTTCAGAGCTGTATTTACCTTTTTGCTAGGCTACATCTTTTATAGTGAAGTTTGAAAACACCAGCCCTAAAAAGATGGTAAATAATACTTTATTTTTCTTACTTTCTTATTCTTTTATGACAGGGTTTCTCTGTATAGCTTTGGATTCTGTCCTAGAACTTGCTCTGTAGCCCAGACTGATGATGAACTCACAGAGATCCACCTGCCTCTACCTCCCAAGTGCTGGGATTAGTATGCCACCTGGGATGGGATTTAGTAATTTTTATGATGGAACAACATTTGTGTGACAGTAATGGCATATATATATATATATATATATATATATATGTATATAATTTATTTTAAAATATTTGTGTGACTCTGTATAGTTTGAATTTTATCAATAAAATTTCTATATATAATGTATTTTATTATGGTAGCAAAGAATATTCATTTTAAATATATTGCATAGGGCTGAGGAGGTGGTTCAATCAATAAAACACTTTCCATGTAAGAACCAAGTTTGGATACTAGGCTCCCATATTAGAGAAACACAAGGCACATTTGGAACCCTAGTGTTAGGGTGCGAGGGTTCTGCTGGCCAGTCAGTCTAGCCAAAGCAGTGAGGTGCTGATTCAGCAACAGATCCTGCCTCAGAATATGGTGCAGAGCATTAGCAGACAAGTAGTATTACCTTTTGCCACCGCACAAACATATTTCCACACACATGCATACACGATACATAGCTACACACTCATAATAAATAGTTATGTCCTAGTTTCTCAAACCTAGCATATAGATTATTAACACATTTTAAATTTTACTGCTTATGTTTATAAACAGAAGAATGATTTTGAAGCAGCAAGCACATAAGAATACTTGCAATATGCACAATATTTTGCTAGATACTGAATAGTCAAAATAGAATAAACATTGGGATGTTTATTATGCAGTGCTCTATGCCACAGTGTTCTGTTCACCTCAGATTCTGACAGGTATATTTAAGTAAACACAGGAAAGCTGGTGACTTGATGCAAACAATATTAATGAATAGTTCTTATCAAAGCATGCAAGGAAGTATTTCAGGTTCCACAAGAAACTAATTACACTTTATTCCAATATAATTAGTTAGGTGCTATTAATGTTTTGTAAGAAAAAAATCACAACAAATCTGCTTTCCTCCTAATTATGAAAAATAATAGTCTACTTAAAAGAGTATTTCTTTTTTAATGAAAAAATTATCTTTTCATAAAATGTGTAGCCAAGCGGTCATACTCTCTTTACAAATACTCATCAAATAATATCTTAATTTATATTTCCAATAGAAGTTTCTTCAGTATATGGAAATAATTGTCTTATTATTTAGTGTATTATTCCAAAATACTGAGATTGAGATATATTCATATTTGCATGAATATGTACCTTTCAGTTTATTTACAATGTAATTGGTAAAGCCATGTTAAAACACTCAACACTACAAACTTATGAAAGTTACATATAACTGTGCAAAAAGCAACTGTGTTTGGAAGAAATATTGATTTTATAATTTCTGAATAAATAAATAATAGTTTTTCATGAATCTAGGAAAGAGAATAAAATTTATCAGAGTAAGGAGCTTTGGATGTAACTGACTTTGAATTTTTAGAATTAGCACAGAAAATTTGCCCCAAAATTAACCTTAAATATACTCAAAACCATCCAAATTGAATTCATGGTGATGCATTATGGGCATTAGTTTTGGCTTTCACGGGCTTACCAGTCTTCTAATAACCTTCTAGTAACCTATCCTGGTGAACTTCTGTGGTTACTGCCTGACTGTGATACAGCAAAAACTTTCTTCACTCCATCTTAGTTACAGAGAGTAAATAGCTGACCTAAGAGCTGCTCAAATTTTATATCTTATTGTCCAGTCTAAGCTGCCCTGTTCAGTATTAATCGTGAAATATATCTTCAATGCTCAAATCTTATTTATTTTCAGTGTTTGTCTAAGTATTACTTTGTAAACCGCTAAATAACAATGTTAACAACGTCATATGAATCACAAAATGATTCCCTCCCCCATAATGAAATCATAGGCTTTTGTGTTTAGACTATGGGGGAAGAATGAGGGGGGAGAAACATTTGAAAGGACTAACTTGGGCTTATTACAAATCAATATGCAGCTTGTAAAAACATCATTAATTTTACTTGATATTGTTAGACTTGTGGTTATGCAGAATCCGAAATTTCAGTTTTCAGAAAGTGATTTAATGTGGGAATAGTCTCTTTACAGAGGTTAAAGTGGAGTTATTACAGTGGGCAAACAATTCCATAGGATTGGCCACAGAGAAAGTCAGACTGCCCAGAGGGAAGTTACAGTGAAGACATGGTCAGATGGCTACAGTGAGGGACCTGAAGGAGCAGCAAAGACCACAGACATGCAGAGAACTTGAGATGAAGAGTGAACCTTTCTGTGAGACATTGGTTTGTATCCTGTCAATTATATCTTAAATAAACGTTGAATGACGAATAGCCAGGCAGGAAGTATAGGTGGGGCAAACAGACAGGAAGTAGAGGCGGGTCAAGGAGAACAGGAGAATTCTGGGAAGAGGAAAGCTCATTCCTCTGCAGTTGTAAACCCGTCACAGAAGCAGCAAGATGTGACTGCCGCGTTGAAAAAGGTATCAAGCCATATGGCTAACATAGATGAGAATAATGGGCTAATATCAGTTGTAAGAGTTAATAAGAAGCTTGGACCAATAAAAATGGGCCAATAAGTTTATAAATAAAGTAGACCTTTGTGTGATTTCTTTAGGACCTAATGACTGCGGGAACTGGGCAGGACAGAAAACCCTGACAACAGTACCTCCTCAGAGCAATCAGAACAAGGGTGGCCCTGCCAAGACCTTGACTTCAGAGAGCTGTGCTCAGTCTTTGGGCTGTGAAACATTAAACATTGCTTTCCCTGATTTCATTGTTGGTCTTTTGATATTTCAGATACAGGAATCTCATACAAGGACCTTGGAGAATACGTGAGCTCATAAACCATAAAGCTGAGGCAGAAATCTTGTTGTGCAGGGTCCCAGATCTACCTCAGCCAAAACAAGGGCCTAGATTTTCCAAGCTTTAGGTTGTTCTTGTGGAGAATTACAAGTGGAAAATTCATAATTTTGTAAAGTTCATAAAAATGTAATTCCTTTAATCTATTTTATTGGGAGTCTTTGCTAAATATTTTAAAGTAATATGTTGTTTTATTTTTTCCTGTGCATCTTAGCTCCACTACTAATGTTTAGTGCTATTCTTTTCAGTACTCTAGATAAAATTAAAAATTTCTTATTATCTCACTAGATACTTGATTTTTATCAATAATCATCTATTATGACATGCAATATGAATTGACATTTGAAAAGGTTATTAAAGTGTGTAAGAAGATAATTATGAAAATATCATGAAAGGATATCAAGTTTTAATTAATTATACCTAAAATTTATTTGTGATACCAAAAAGTATCAATATACCATACAGTGGCACAGTCTTACTTTTATGGCACCTCTAAGAATAATTTCAGCCCATTCATTAGGCAGAGGAAAATTAGTGTTTAGCTTTTAGCACTTTTTCCAATCCACAATCAATCTTCCATAATGGATGAGAAAAAAAATAATAAGCAGTGACTGTGAGCTAGACACGATTTTATACTAGACTATTTTTAGACTAGAGTAGTAAGACAGATATACAAACATCTATGTTATTGTTGAGAGGCAGATTAAAAAGTAAATAAGGTATATTGGAAGACATGCAGGGACATATAGGGCTGCTGTCATTTGAAGTAGGGTTGTAAGGGAAACCTACAGAATTGCTACTTGAGTTGCTTATTGAGGAAAGACTTCATGGGTGTGTGTCTGAAAGGTGACAATAAGTTTCAAGGCTTCATCTTTTCATTGTCAAAACACAAGATTACACTATGAAGCTTCCTGAAATAATCCTAGTTTAAATGTCACTCATACTAAGACAATTATTAATAGTCCCTCTCTTAAGTCACATCGGTGTCTCAGATTGAATGCTAGTACATAGTTAAATTACTGATGTCAACATTTCTACATTAAAAGGGACTACATTTGTTACATGAATGAGGTTTGTTTGTTTATTTGTTCCGGGTTTTCAAGACAGGATTTCTGTGTGTAGCCTTGGCTGTCCTGGAACTCGCTCTGTAGACCTGGCAGACCTTGAACTCAGAGATCCACCTGCCTCTGCCTCTTGAGTACTTGGTTTAAAGGTGTGCGCCCCCATCACCCTGATACATGAATGAGTTTTTAAAAGCATGCCCCCATCTCATATCTCATAATTTGGTCTTTGTCAAATGGTTTAAATTCCTTGAGGGCAATTTTGTCATCAATTCCCAAACTTTGAAACCAAGATTGATGCTGGAAGAATCTTTTAATATCCAGGTGAAAACTTCAGAAAGATAAGATTAGCATCAACAATAAGTGTTTTCTCTCACTATGTAAGTTTTATTTAGTATCTCCCTTTTGTTCCATTTTCACCACTGAGACCAATATCTTTATAGAGGTCCAGATGGTGTCAGGAGATTCAGGCAATGAAAAGTAGCTCAAGCTGAGAGCCTCAAGGAAGAACAAATCATTGCTTGCCTGGAAGACCAATTTCAATTACATCCTTACGAAGCCCTTATCAGAAGGAGTACTTACAGTGCTCCATGCCTTGTATAGCAATAGATAACCTGCACATGGGCCAGTGGTTCTACAATAGGGAGGAGCCACATGGGCATACCTTGCAAATACTGTGTACTAAAATTCTTTTAAAAATTGAAAATTTCTAAAGAAAGAAAAGGAAAATTAAATTAATCAGAATGAGAGTGTAGAAATGTCCTGATCTGGGAGACATATTAGGAAGATTTTAAAAATATTTTTTATTTCTTCTTATTTTTAAGTATTTGGGTGTTTTACCTGTATGCATGTATGCTCACCACATATAGGAAACATCCCTGAGTGTCAGGCTGACCTATTCAATTTCCATAAAGACATTGTCAGAAAATAACTCCGCTGCTCAGATATATCAATTCAGCAGCCCCCTTCCAGATTCAGAAAGAAATGCTAATTAGACCTGAAGCAGCTTTTTAGACTCTGTATCAATTCAGCTCTGTCAATGCCTCTGCCCCTCTGCAAAGTGGAAAACAGTGGTGTCCTACATACCACACTAATGTATAAATAACTTCTATGCTCATTTAGCTACTTCAGCACATCCAAGAAAATGACATTATGAATGAGCTCCATTACCTACAGGAAACCGATAGACTAAATGTGGGCTTCCACACAACTTAATATGCATCTAATGTACAACTTAAGCACTATCCTCCACTCTAAGTGACAGGCAATTTATCTCCATGCATCAGTTTGTGTCATGAATATGACACAGCTACGGCGTTGAAAGGATTTGAAATTTCCAGACATAACCAGATTTTCCTACATTCATTTATTAGCAAGCTACTTGTAGAAACCAAATTAATTACCGCGGCCATGCAGCCATGACTATGCCTCCATTTAGTTAGTTTTATTTAAGCTTTTCCTATCTTCTACTTGAACCCAGACAAGTGAGGGGTCACTGTCCTAATATGATGCAGTGTGTGTGTGTGTGTGTGTGTGTGTGTGTGTGTGTGTGGTCATAGCTAAATTCCCCGTTTCTGTTAGGCAAAATATTAGTGCAAAGCTTATCATAAGACATTTATTTCAATTTAATATCTGTTGTTTAGAGTGAGTGGTTTATATTGAGATAATATCATCATTTCTATAACTAGATACTTTATAATTAGTCACTAATTATAAAATACATATATTTAATTATTTCTTTGAAAAGTATATCTTATAACCTAAAGAGTTTTGTCTGAAACTTCTACAGATTATTTCCCCAAGGTCTTTCTGCATATTCTCACATGGATTCTCTACTGTTCCTCCCTATTGATTACTAGTAGAATGTCTATATTTGATATTTAATGAATGCAGAACTCAATCCAATTGGGTGAGTAAACCCTTCACAATTTCTTGAAGAAAAAAATCTCTTTACATGTTGACATATTCAAACCATATTCAAACAAACTGATTATATCATCCAATAAACAAAATTATATGTGATGACTTTTGCTCTGATTGTGTAATAACAAACAATTATCGTTTTCCAGACCTTGCTAAGATTAAGTACTAAACACTCTAGTTCAAGTCTAGCCCGACCTTGGGACATGCAATCTCCACCTACAAAAACCATTTCAATTTTTTTCCCACATATTTTTGGATATCTCATCTATGAGATGACAGGTTACTTTAGCCAACAGAATTGCTCACCATCTAGCTGTTCATTAAGTCATTACCCAGCACATGTTTCTACTTGAAATGGCTTTTCTTTACTATGCACATTCTGATTTAGGTTATGAGTATAGTGAGACACTGAAAGAAAATATTTCCTAATTGTTAAATAGGAGGAAAATTGTCTTTCAGGCAATTTCTTATCACAATTTAAAGGATGTACAATAACTCAAAATATCTCACATGCCATATGATAGAGACTCCTTGGATTGTATTCATGAGCATACTACTGATCAAATTCCTACAAAGAATGTCTGTGGTCACATTCAGATTTTGTACAATAGAAAATGGAGGAAACATTTACACACAACTGCACTCACTTGTGAACACATGCAACGCACGCACACACACACACACACACACACACACAATTAAAAGTAAAATAAAATCTTAAAAAAATACATTTTCTCCCAAAGGTCACACATCGAAACACTGGACCTCTTCTAGAAATTGAATCCAAGATAAAGCACAAATAATTTTCAGTACATTAAAGTTGTGTATCTGGTGCTGCACCTCTACTTTTACAACTGACAGAAGGATACAATAGACTCATCTATGTTAATAGCAGTCATTGTAGGTCTAATCTAAGCATGGAAGGACTTTCTTCCTTCAAGGGAACTTTTGATGATTTCTATGTTAGCCTAAACTAAAATGTAGCCTTTCTTTTCAAGGACTGTTTCATTTATTAGTGGTTTCATTTGCCTAATAAGAGTGAAAATTCTTGTAGTGATACTTGCTAATGAAAGGAGAACCACACCCCCTATGTCTCTTCCAGTTTAATGTTTGAGTAAATAGGAGTTTACTACAGTGTTCACTCTAGTATAACTAGTGTATGAGATACAGGTTGAAGCAAATAAGTGGGAACTGCAGAAAATTCTCCCAAGACTCACCCATTCTTCAGAAAGTTGTAGCAACCATCAGTTTATGCCCCAGAAATCTCAGGTCTCTCCTTCTAATCCCATGATATAGTATCTTCCCACCCTCAACTGTTACCCTTATCCAATCTCATTCAAGCATACATCTTAAAGGGCCTTACTATACCCCGTGAAAGTAAAATATTACTAAGTATAGATCTTTCTTAAACTGAACTTCCAACTGTCATAGTACCCTAACTCCTCCAGTAGGAGCTTCCTTCTGCAGCAAGCAACAACCTCAGCTTAATCTTGACAACAGACTGTTGATAATATCTGGGATATAGGAATTCAAATCATCCATTTCTTATGCAAAAGGTTACACAGACTAGTGAGAGAGAGACTGCCTGATACTACTAAAACTATGCCATGGTAATTCCCCTTGAAGGGAATTTGTGCAGTGATATGGGATTTCCCACTGTATGCTATGATTACCATTGAGAAACAAAGGAACTGTTTTGGGCCTATAGCAAGCTACAGGGGAACAGAGCTAGGTAGTAGTGGGGGGAACTAAGCTGAATGCTGTGAGAGAGAAGGTGGAGTCAGAGAGAAGCCATGTAGCCGCACTGAAGCAAGACACCAGAACTTTAGCTGGTAAGCCACAGCCATGTGGCAATACATAGAGTAATAGAAATGGGTTAAATTAATATATAAGAGGTTGCCATTAAGAATCTAGAGCTAATGGGCCAAGCAATGACTTAATTGATACAGTTTTTGTGTGTTATTTTGGGGCTAAGCAGTCAGGAACAAACTAGCAGCCTCCTTTCCACAAATTGGCACCAACATAGCTGATGCACTTAAAAGCCTGAGAGAGATTGGGAAGTTATTTTAGATAGAAAAGAATTGAGTTAAGTAAGGCTTCTTGATAACAACATTTTCTGAGAGGCTTCCTGACTCAGCTTTAGCTGCAACAATTTGTGGCTCTTTAAGTGGTTCTGCCATGACATACTTAAATGGTGTTGATGAAAGGCTGAATGCATGATATTTGGTGGTGACAGGGACCTTGAAATGCCATAGAGTTGTGACAATAAACATGACTCTGGCCAGTACTTCTGCCATGAGTCTAGACTCTCAGAAAGATAAAGATTGGACTGGATCCAGCTGTCAAAGCCATGACTTTAATCCTAGCCACATTGCTTAGCAAATTAAAGACTCATGTGGGCAGAAAAAGAGAGATATTCAGTAAGACAGATTCAAAGATAAAGAAAACCTCTAAATGGTTTACAGTGTGTTTAAAAATATATGCAGGCTTTGAAGAAAAAAGAAAAAGAAAAAGGTTAAAGTCTTTAAAAGAAAAAATAAAAAAAAGAGAGTAGTTGGGTGTAGTATCACACACCTTTGATCCCAACACTTGGGTTTAAGAAGCAGGCAGATCTCTGTGAGTTCAATGACAGGCTGGTCTACAGAGTAAATTCCAGGACAGACAAATATACACAAATAAACCCTGTTTCAAAAAACCAAAAATTAAAAATAAAAATAAAAGAGTGGTTAAAAAAAGCCACGTAAAGATGAAAAATATACAGAGTCTGAGTACTGTATGATATTGTGTTGTCTTTACATTGTCTGATGACTGAGGAAGGAGCAAATGCTGCTGAAAGACATTTGATTATAAATGCTGTTTAAAAAAGGGTGAGTTCTGTGGGACAATGTTCTATACCCTGTCACTTGTATTTTAAATAAATGCTGATTGGCCAGTAGCCAGGTAGGAAGAATAAACAGAGAGACCAGGCAGAAAGTAGAGGCAGGGCAACGAGAATTCTGGGAAGAGGGAAGTTTCTGTCTGCAATTGTGACCCAGACAGAGAGAAGCCAAACACAGAACAAGCAAGATGTTCTGAAAAAGCTACCAAGCCACGTTGCTAACACAGACAAGAATTATGGGCTGATGTAAATTATAAAAGTCAATAAGAAGCTTGAACTACTAGGCCAATGAGTTTATAACTAATGTAACCTCGGTGTGTTTCTTTGGGACTGAATGACTGTGGGAACTGGGCAGGACAGAAACCTCTTCAGACAACAGTTCAGCCATTGCTTTAACAGTTTTCTGTGGTTCCCCTTGGTTCTTAAAACCATCTATCAATCATCACATGAGGAAGGTAATATGCTGATATCAGTAGGCAAGAGCCAGCAGTGTAGATGGGATCTGAGAGAAGACATGCATAGTGAACAGGTTTACTGAAGTGTCCTTTGCTCACCTTGAACTAATTCTTGAATTAAAATAATTTTAATTTGGTTATAATGGGGGATAGTGCTTTGGATTGAGTGTATCAAGGATCATTTTAAACATTATCACTATTTCCAAGAAAACTAAACTGCAAAATCATTATTAGAGCAACTATAATGTATCTCATACTTTCTATCCACTGGGTACTTGCTAAGATCTAGGCACTTAAAATAGGCTATCATTCTTCATCCATAAATCAGCCTCATCTGATTCAAGGGATCACAGATAAGTTCAGAAGAAAAACTGGTTCAGCTAGTATAGGGGTCCTTCCTAAGGACACTGAAATGTCTCTGCCTTGGGTGAGTCCCTGAATCATCATACTGGGTGTTTTCATCGCCTTTCACTGTCTGACATCATCCTGCTCGGTTTACAGAGTGTGAGCTCTCTCCCTAACAGCTGAAATTAGGACCTCTTTACCACACCATTGCTATTGCCCACAGTGCCTTCTAGGGCACAGAGGACACTCAATAAATGTCAAATGAGTGCATGGACGTGGGACTAAGGGGTTAGAGATGAAATATACCTTTGAAAAATTTTCTCCAAATAATTCTCAAATGCTTACCACCATGCTGTCATAGACATTCCTGGTATAAATAACTATTCTGACAACAACTGCAAGGAAAATAAAGCCTCTGGAGAGAGAAACAGTGGAGAGCTACTGTGAACATCTGCTCTGACTGACACAGCTGATGATTCTCTAGAAGGGCAGGACATAAATTTGCTCACCTTTAGTATCTCTTCCTGGCTTCGATATGACTATTAACAGCTGTTTTTCACATTACAATGTCTTTTTCTTTTAACAAACAGCCAGTGACAGAAAGATGGGACCAGAGTATACCCAGGGCCAAGTTAAATAAAAATTTCTATGGATATAGCCAGAAATTCGTATGTCTTCAGAAACAAAAGACCTGCACATGCAAACACCAGGTTGTTTTTGTTTTAGTTTTATTTTGTTTGTTATTGTTGCTTTTCAAAGGATCCCTAAAACAGATCAACTTACTGAATTCTCAGCAGTGGAAGACGTCGGATCTTTCTAGAACTGATATTCTCAAACTGTCAATCAGGAAGCTTAAAGACAAGGTCTGCATTTTTCCTCAGATCAATTGCTGACTCAAATTCATCTATTCCACCAGGCTTTTAAAGAATCTTCTTCCTGCAAGTGAGGAGCTTTTCCCCTTGCCTTTAAAATATGAACCCATGATATATTTAACTCATACAACTATATTTATCTTAATTTATTTTATTATCTCTAAGAACCTCTGTGAACTTTAAGAAACCAATATAAACTTTTAGAATTATGTTGAGGATAGACATCCTGAAAACTACTTCAAAGAAATAAAACAGGTCAAAAGTAAAAAAATTTTTTAAAAAATATATTTTTCAGTTAATAATAGGGTCACTGATTTTCCGAATGAGTTTTACTGTTCAAATAAGAATTATTCAAGACAAAATATGTTTTTATTTATATTTTCCTCTGTAGAGAAGTCCTTGTTACAAAAATACATCAAAAAGGGAAAAATCACACAAATTTAAGTAATAGAAACTTTGTGTGATGTGGGAATCTGGGAATGAAAAACAGCTGCAGAGAAACAAGTTAGACAGTGTCTATCCTAGGATGGTTTGATTAAGAGCTAGATAGCCAGGCAGAAGAACATAAAACGTAGAATGTGATTGGAAAAACCTAGAGAAAACTTCTCAAGGTCTGTTAGCACATGTTCCTTTTCCTGTTCTCATTGTTTTCCTCTGGGTGTGGATAGCATTTGTCACATGAAGGACTGAACTATGACCTGGCCTGAGGAGTCCTTTGTAGCTTTGTTCTCTAACTTTGGGGCATAAGAGTAGTGACAGTCTTCCCTCCCCTCAGTTTCCTGAGAAACTCTTTTGGGGAATGCATCTCCCATGAAAGTCAGGGTTCACAGGTAAAGTGCATCCTGCAGTTCTCCTTCCAGGAAGTTTTCAAGGCTCCAAGTGGTTATGAAGCAGTCATAAACACAGACTTGCTTGAAGGTCATCTGATTTTCCATCTCCAGATCTCAGAAAACAGATTAGACATGCGCATTGTAAGAAGCATACCCATTGCAGCTACCTCTATACTTCTAGCCCACCTCGGGCCAGGCTGGGGTCAGCCTTCCTCCCCATACCACACTCTAGGTAGCCAACATCATTCCTTCAGACACGGCCCAAATTAAAGGCTACTTGCCTTTCTTAGACTAAAGACGTCCTTTTAATCCAAGGAATAGTTGACAAAATCTCTCACCCTTAATCTTGAAAGGCAGTTTATTAGCTAGTCAGTAAACTAGTTCACACTTTTTTAGAAAGTCAGTATCAAAGAACAAACCACTCAACTGTTTTGTTTTTTGTTTTTTTACTTCTTCACACATCTGAGTTGTGGAAATCACTGGCACGGGGCATCTAAAGTGGAAGAGACCAAACACAGCAAAAAACAACAGATTTTGTTTTCTTGAAAGAGCAACTCTCCCAGCTAATATATCTTTCTTTGAAACAAAGCCTTTGGGATGTAATTGCTAGGAATTTTCCACAGCTTTTCCTCCCAAAGCGCCTGTGGTGTTTACAGAAGAAAAAGCCTGGGTGCTTTTCTCTTCTAGTGGGATCACTTGTTCTCACTTTGGGAAACCACAGGGAAACAGAAGATTGTCCTCAGGGGTAGAGAGGTGTGCTGTCCAAAAGTAAGAAGCATCTGACCACCATGGGGACAGGGTGTCCTGATGTGGGAGTGCCCTTTGTATGCTATGAATATGTTTTATTACCACTGGTTAATAAAGAAATTTCTTTGGCCTATGACAGGGCAGAATAGAGCTAGGTGGGAAAACTAAACTAAATGTAGGGAGAAAGAAGGCGGAGTCAGGCAGACACCATGTAGCCGCCCAAGAAGCAAGATTTGAGGTAACAAACCATGGGCCTCATGGTAAAATATAAAATAATAGAAATGGGTTAATTTAAGATATAAATACTAGCTAGGAATATGCCTGAGCTATTGGCCAAACTGTGTTGTAATTAATATAGTTTTTGTGTGATTATGGTGGTCTGAGTGGCCAGGACATGAAAGTGCAGTGTCTATTCTCCTGCATCTTAGGAAGACCAGAGGAGGAGATGGTTGGTTTTAGAAGAGACTCTGGAGAGGAGCTCTAAGACTGTGGCACAGTGGGATTCGAGGTAGCTCAGCTGTCAAGATAAGAGATGAGAGCCAGGTCTGTGGTATAGGACAGTAATATTCCAGGACTCAAGAGATTGACACAGAACATCAAACCCAGGCCAGCCTGGGTTACTCCACTAGACTCTGTTTCACAAACAACAAAAGGTGAGATGTTGTGATTGCAGACTCTCAAGAATCTCAAGAAGAAAAAAATATTTATGTAAAAAGTAAATATTTTTCTTAAACATTTAGAAATTATGTTCTCTATTGCTTTGCTGTTTTTTTTTTAATCTCTGTAACTAAAGTACAAGCTTGACAGCAAGGAGCTCTACAAATTATTCCATGCTCCAGTCAACTTGATGGACACACTAATATTTGTGCTTTTACCCTGAGACTCATGCCCTATCTTGTACATCTTCAGGAAACACAGCGGATTCAAGGTGCCCCAAAAGATTGCTCAGGTATTTTCAGTTCTATCTGGTTTGGTAGCTTAATAAAGTAAAATGATTTCCAAGAAAGAAATTTCACCTGGATGCAATAACCCCACATACATACCCCTCCCCCCAAAAAAGTGTGTGAGAGAGAACATGTCTATGCCATTCTCATTAGGTCATTGTGTCAGCTTCAGGTCCATGTGAGGATCTGTGAATTCTGTGACATACATCTATGTTCTTACAATCCACAATTTGATTTTCTGATGGAAACCTAAATTATTTTCTAATTATAGAGTCATAAAAACATTCCTCTTTAATACTTCTTCTTCTTCTTCTTCTTCTTCTTCTTCTTATTATTATTATTATTATTATTATTATTATTATTATAGATAGCACTGGCAACACACCTACCACTAAAAGGAAAAATTCTATTTCCATTTAATTGGCTAAAAGTAAAGCCTGTAAGTTCTCTTCTTGGAAGATATGTTCCAGCAGCTATGTACATCCACATACTAAAATTCGAAAAGCAGTACAAAGGGTGAAAATTCCAGTGAAAACACAGGATGAGGAGCTGAGTATGTTCAGCCAGATTTGCTATGTTGCAGAGCAGGAGCGTGTATTCTGGAGGGTGATCCTATAACTTTCTGGAGTGACCATAATCCTAACGAGTGCAGTATGAAATAAGTATGAAGAAGACTGGTTATGTCTCAGACGTCTCAGAGGAGAGTTAAGATGGTTTCAGAAAAATAAGACTTGTTTGCAATGACAGGACATCGGAGGCCCTTTGCTTTTCTGAGAGCATCATGCAAAGTGCTCTTGTTTTAACTTGACAGTCTCTCTTCCTCACAGCCCGAACATGCAGCTGGAATTCCTGGACTTTCTACAGGTTCCTTTTACTGAGATTCTGTTTTACAGCTCACACAGCTAGAAAGGACTGGAAAGTATAAGGTTTTACAAGCATATATTTTTATTTACTTCTCCCAACTACTATGCAGTAAGGAATATATAGAAGTTGGAGAAGGACTAAAGAGCTAGAAAGCTTCTTCAAATTTGGCCAAATTTTAGAAAGTTACTTATGAAAGAGATATGAAGCCTCTTTCTGGTGTGACTGTTCTGATGTTGTGATAAAAATGCCCTTACTAAAACAACTTGGGATGTTGTTTTGGCTGACAGTTCCTGAGGAATGGAGTCCATCCTAGTGACATTTGTATCCATAGTCAGTAAGCAGGGTGAGCCTCTAGACCCTCAAGCCTCTGATGTCAAGTGTGATGTGTTGTTGAAACAACTTCAGAACAGTGTTTTCTATTCCAGCTTCAGATACCTTCTGTCTTTTTTACTCCAGTTGGTGTATTCTAGTCCAGCAAATCCAATATAATAGCTGAAATAAGTAAAAATGTAATCTGTGAAAAACTATTACGGCTTACTTCATTTTTAAGTGAGCTGATTTTCCCCAAGATTTTATATGAAACGTGTATACATAAGGAGCTATTTCATCTTAATTTTTCTACAGATATGTTATATTAGGAGAGCAAGTTTTATAAGTTGAAGAATACCCATGAAGGCAAATTAATTAATTTTGTGTTTTCATTCATTTAACTTTTCTCTGAAGGTATTAGCGTTCTCTGGAATTTCAGAAACAGCAAGTTTTATGTACCTCTTATTTCCTATTACTGAGATGCATTCTTCTGCGGGAATTCTGATAGGCATAAGTGGCTAAGATGTAAAAGGGGTTTTGAATCAGTAATATTCCCAGTGGAATCACACTAGCCCATCCTAGTATCACGGGAATTACCACATTCTGTGCTCCAGACACCACAGGAAATGTAAGCCTCTCACACTGCTGACGAGTGCCAGTCTTCCATAATTACTTTTAGATAGGATTGGCTCAAGTTTTGTGTGAGTGTAAAGCCTTTCCTCTAAGGCTGCTTTCCGTGTGTGTGTGAGTGTGTGTGTGTGTGTGAATTTATATAGGTGTTGCTGTTTGTGTGCATGAACGTTTGCAAGTAGATAGAAGCCAATGGTTAATGTTAGATGTCTTCAGACACTCTCTACCTTAATTTTGGTATATGATTCCCTCACTATTGTAATGATTTCAGCCACATAAGATTGATACTTCCAGGTTCTGGAGCCATGCACGTGCAGACGGGGCCCATGGGTGGAGGTGCCTGAATGTTAAAGGACCCCACATGACCCACGTGTGCGCATGTGTGGTTACATCCACTATGACTCAGCTGAGCCCTTGTGTGCATGCTAGAATTCATCCATGATGACTCAGCTAAGCCCTTGCACGCATGTGTGAGCCTGTCATCTGTGCCATCTGCGTATGTCGTAGTCATGCCAACCCCTTATATGAATGTGTTAGGCAGCTTTTAAAAAAGCTGGACTTACAAATAATGCTTCTATGAACATAGTTGAACAAATGCTTTTGTCATATGATAGGGCATCTCTTGGGTATATTCCCAAGAGTGGTAATACTGGATCTTGGGGTAGGTTGATCCCGAATTTCCTGAGAAATCGCCACACTGATTTCCAAAGTGGTTGAATAAGTTTGCATTCCCACCAGCAATGGATGAGTGTGCCCCTTACCCCACAGCCTCTCCAGCAAAGGCTATCATTGGTGTTTTTTATTTTAGCCATTCTGACAGGTGTAAGATGGTATCTCAAAGTTGTTTTAATTTGCATTTCCCTGATCACCAAGGAGGATGAGCATGACCTTAAGTGTCTTTTGGCCATTTGAACTTCTTCTGTTGAGAATTCTCTGTTCAGTTCAATGCCCCATTTTTTTTAATCGGGTTAATTAGCATTTTAAAGTCTAGTTTCTTGAGTTCTTTATATATTTTGGAGATCAGACCTTTGTCTGTTGCAGGGTTGGTGAAGATCTTCGTCAGTGGGTTGCCTTTTTGTCTTAGTGACAGTGTCCTTTGCTTTACAGAAGCTTCTCAGTTTCAGGAGGTCCCATTTATTCAATGTTGTTCTTAATGACTGTGCTGCTGTGGATATGCGTAGGAAGTGATCTCCTGTGCCCATATGTTGTAGGGTACTTCCCACTTTCTCTTCTATCAGGTTTAGTGTATTCGGGCTGATATTGAGGTCTTTAATCCATTTGTAATAGCCAGAACCTGGAAACAACCTAGATGCCCTTCAATGGAAGAATGGATGAGGAAAGTGTGGAATATATACATATTAGAGTACTACTCAGTGGTAAAAAACAATGACTTCGTGAATTTTGCATGCAAATGGATGGAAATAGAAAACACTATCCTGAGTGAGTTATCCCAGGCCCAAAAAGATGAACATGGGATGTACTCACTCATAATTGGTTTCTAGCCATAAATAAAGGACATTGAGCATATAATTTGTAATCCTAGAGAAGCTAAATAAGAAGGTGAAGCCAAAGAAAAACATATAGTCATCTGCCTGGATATGGAAAGTAGACAAGATTGCAGGGCAAAACCTGGGAAATTGGGGGTGAGGTGCCATTGGGGATAAGGGGAAATGGGGTGAGAAAAGTGAGAAGGGGAGAATCAGGGGAGCTTGGGGGAATAGGATGGTTGGGATAAAGGAAGTGTGGACATGGGAGCAGAGAAATATATATCCTAATTAAGGGAGCCATCTTAGGGGTAGCAAGAGACTTGAATCTAGAGTGGCTTGCAGGCGTCCAGGGAGATGTCCCCAGATAGTACCTTGGGCAACTGAGGAGAGGGAACCTGAAATGACCCTACCCTATAGCCATACTGATGAATACCTTGCATATCACCTTAGAACCTTCATCTGGCGAAGGATCGAGATAGAGACAGAGACCCAAATTGGAGCACCGGACTGAGCTTTTAAAATCCAAATGAGGAGCAGAAGGATGGAGAACATGAGCAAGGAAGTCAGGACCACGAGGGGTGCACCCACCCAATGTGACAGTGGAACTGATCTATTGGGAGCTCACCAAGGCCAGCGGAACTGGGACTGAATAAGCATGGGATGAAACCGGACTTTCTGAATGTGGCGAACAATGAAGGCTGATGAGAAGCCAAGGACAATGGCACTAGGTTTCGATCCTAATACATGAACTGGCTTTGTGGGAGCCTAGCCTGTTTGGATGTTCACCTTCCTGGTTCTGGATAGAAGTGGGAGGACCTTGGACTTCCTGCAGGGCAGGGAATCTGGACTGCTCTTCATTCTGGAGAGGAAGGGGGAATGGAGTGGGGGGAGGGGGCGAGGGATAGGGGAGTGGGGAGAGGAGGCGCTGTGTGCTAGGAGGGGAAGGGAAATGGGAAACGGGGAGGAGGCGGAAATTTTTTTTTACAACAACCAAAAAAAAAAACAAACAAACAAACAAAAAGCTGGACTTGCCATCTCTCTTTCTGTCTCTCTCTCTGCACACTGATTCCCCAGGCCTGTAATGCACCCTGTCTAATAAACTCCTAAGTGGGTTTGTTTCCTGTTCCGTGTTTCCTTCTTGCTTGCGCCAGGTAATTTCAACTGTATTTTGAGCTCCCTAATTCAGCTAAGCTGGCTGGCCAATGAGTTCAAGATATTTGCCAACCAATGCTTTGGTTACAGGTACATATCACCATTCCCAGACTTCAGTTCATGTACAGGAATTCAAACCCAAACCTCCATACTTGCCTGCCAGCACTTTTCTTCCTGAGCTATCTTTAAAGATTCTGGCTTTTTCTCTTACTTTGTATATAGCTGCTGAATGATACAAAGATTGATTTAATGACCTAGAAGCTACGCTGATAGATAGCTTAGTTATTAACTGATTCAGAGTAACCAATGAGCCCCTGCATCATCACCATCGATGTTGAGAGAGGAGAGGAATGGAATCTGATCGCTGAGATAAACTGAGAGAGGAACGGGAACTCTGTTGAAATGGAGGCATTTGGTAGGGTGGCCAATGATCACGTCCAATCTGACATTACACGGCCAGGGGAGAACGCTGTTGAATGATGTGCCTGCACCATGTTCATGCATTAGATTTGGAATGCCACTATTCTTCCTTTTTCTTTGTGAATGAAGGTGACTGGCATAAATAAAACAATTTAATTCTCTTTTTGAAATTCTGTCTTCAGGAAATTTCTATGGGGCTTTGATGACCAAAACCCTATCAGCAGCAGCAGCAGCAGCAGCAGCAGCCACCACTGCACCGTTCCTATGCTGGGTTGGATTGTATCAAGGACATCTGTGCAGACTTCTTTTCAGCATAGATACTGCTGCCTGAATTAAAGTCAGACTCTTTTGTCAGAAAAAAAATTCTGAATTTTGAGATTTCCATTTAAGAAGCAGATTTCTTCAATCAAAAACAAGATGTAATCTATTTTACAGTATGCGATTAATAGCTATGATTGGCTTTGAGGCAGCGCTTTGCTCAGACAATGGAGCCATATAACTTATTTGAAAACCAGATGCACTATGCGTGCAACATAAGCTCAAGCTGTTAGACAACCGAAAATTTCATAAAGTCAGAAATAGGGATGATTAAAATCAGATTTGTAAATATGATAACTACATGAAAGGCTTTCTAAAGGAAACTGTCCCATTTTATTTAGACTAGAACCCACCTGGAAAGTCTTTGTGTGACAGCGATTTGCGTGGGAGCCCAGAAAATGGCTATTAGTGGAGCTTCAATTTTTCTGAGATGAGAATCCTGTGAAGGATATGCTGCTGGGTAAGAAGTCCACTCAGAGATATACTTTTGATGGGTTCCTTAGCAGCCTGGCTATAAGTCTTATCTCCACTGAAATTTTACACAAACGCTCATCCACTTTCATTATACTGAGGCCTTGTATTGAGTCTGTATTTCAACCTAAAGATCTCAGGATATTCACAAAGTGAAGATAGGAAAGGTACCCCCATTTCTTTCTTTTTTCTCTCTCTCTACCCTTCTTTTTCTCTGTCTTTCCTTTTCTCTCCTACCCTTCTTTGTCTCCACTCTCTTCCTCTTTCTTTTCTGAATGTTTATTCCACATATGTAGTTAAGTTACTTTTCTTTATGTTTAATAACATCTTTGTCATCTGCCCACAGAACACTTTCACTATGTCTGAAATCTCTCAATAACCATAAGACCTCTCTACACTCCTTTGAGCAGGAGGCTATCGAAGTGTTGAGGGCAAGGCAGAGAAGCAAGTCTTCCCTAAAGACAAAGCAGAGTGCATGTAAATTGCAACTTACACAATTTTACTCATTACAAATAAGAGTTCTTTTGGGTTAGAGAGAAGGCTCAGAGATTAAGAGTGCTTGCTGGTCTTCTTGAACTGGAAATCAGTTCCCAGCACCCAGGGCTGGTGGCTCACAACTGACTGCAATTCCACCTCCAGAGAATCTGATGCCCTCTTTTGACCTTGGTAGAAACCACACACATACAGCACGTACTTAGACAGACACACACAAGCCTAAATAAAAGTAAAACAAATAAGAGTTAGTTGTTAGGATAGTGGGAACAGACTACAAATATAAGAATGGGACAG
This sequence comes from Microtus oregoni, assembly GCF_018167655.1. Taxonomy (NCBI): domain Eukaryota; kingdom Metazoa; phylum Chordata; class Mammalia; order Rodentia; family Cricetidae; genus Microtus; species Microtus oregoni. The sequence goes on along the minus strand of NW_024543093.1, from coordinate 17,741,251 downwards.
ACTGAGATGCACAAGAAAAAAGGAAATGTCTTTATCCATTAACCAGAGAGGATAAAACAAGTGTTTATGGATTAGTTATGGAGCTGTAGCTACATAGAAATATAGATATCAGCCTGTTCAAATGACTGAAGAACAAATTAAGGGGTTGCTATGTTAGAGGGGTCCAAAGGTTGTCAGCACTTATGTGGAAGAAACATCCATCTCAGGTAAAGAAGGTCAGTTAGTAGGATATTACTTCTACAGTTATTTTTTTGTGGCTGGTGCTGTAACAAACGGTAGCACAATCATTAGCATGCATGGGAACCTGGATGGGTTCCACTCCTAGATATGGAAAAGTGCATGTCTACTTTTAATACATAGACTGTGTTTCTTTCCACAAACCTTCCTACATAATTTTATGTTTTATTGCATGCAAATTTATCTATTGAGATATGGAGGGAAATATTCTTGGATATATTTTACTCTTTGATAAGATGTGGTCATTATGCATCATGCTTTGGCCTTATGGAGTAAAGCTGTGTGAGAACTTATGCTCATATTTGTCCTTCCCAAAGTTTTTTTTTTTTTTTTGTCCTGACAAAGGCTGCAGCATCATGATTGCAAGTCTCCATTGTTCAGCAGCCATTAAGTAGCTACGCCCAAGCTGATCAGTACTGTCAGTGATCAATCTCAGTGAGTTCCAGAACCACCAGGACTGAAACTCTGCCTCAAAAAATTCATAAACAAACACAAAGAAAGAAATGAGCTAAATTTACAGAATAATGAAAAGTGTTTCATTTTTTAGATGATTTTTCTAAGATTATAATTAAAGTGTCTTTGTGGTAAAGATAAAAAAACTTACACCATCACTGGTGTTTTAGGTCTGGACTTGAATGTAGCCCCAAATAAAGTCCTTCAACGTACTTTCACATGTTCTGAGAAGCTGGGTGGTCTGCTGCACTTTAAATCTACTGGGTTTTAGAGACGATCTATTTCCAAATCATCAAGATCAGATTTTTAGCAGACTAAAGGGCAAGTGTAGGTTTTTTTCTTTCATATCCTGTAGCCTCACTGTGCATTAACTCACATCTCTCTAAAGATGATGATACAAGTACCCATACATTTTTGGAGTTTAATAAAAGGGTTTTGACACATTTATAAAAATACATGTCTGAAAGCAATTCAGTAGGATGTTTTTGAGGCTAAAGCACAGAATACCTCTTTCTTCTCTCTGACACTGACATCATTATCATTAGACCAAAAGAAACTACACTGGATTGACTGCTTATCAAGCTGGATAATGACCTGATTTATTATAGAAACCCTAATTATGTGTAGAAAAACTATAGAATCCCACTGATATATCAAGTCTGTTTGAAGTATAAAGCTGAGATAAAATAAAAGTCGTGTTCGACCTGGTGAGCCTGAGATGGGAGATTTTGGTCTCATTAGCACCAGTATCTAAAAGTCCTGATCCACCTCAGGTTGAAATGCCAAACTTGAAACTGCTGTGTGCACTTGGATGTGCAGGCAATAGAATAAGTCATCATGGCGTGTAAACAGCAGGATTAGTGTTTCTGAGTCTCTGCTGTGCAAAGGGGCCCACCTGGCTTACTCCTTTTACACTCAAAAGGCCACAGGATCCCCTGGGGGAAGGTGACAGGAAAGAAAGGGCAGAGGGAACTTTTCTTCCTTTCACTATGCATTTGGAATCATTCAAGCATTCGTGCATTATTGAAATAATTGTTAAACAATAAGTAATATCAAGGTATTGTGCTGGGTAAACAATAGTTGGATAAATTCTGGTATATTTCTTATATGTTTAGTTGTGAGCCTAGCCTTTAACAGCTAAGCCATCTCTGCAGCTCAAAATCTCATATATTTCTGATCATTGGGATTTTAAAAATGCTGCATTCAGACAAAAGTGTGGATATCAGCCTCATCCAAGCTCCTTGAATTTCAGATGGTTCCCTTTGCAGCCTCCATTAGAACTGCAGGGTGGCCTCCACATACATGTAGGAAATCCAAGTGATTTTTTTTCCTAATGAAATATTTAAGATCAATATTGAAATAATAGTAACAATTACTACTGCCATTTAGTCAAAGTTTGCTATTAACCAAGCTCTGATTCTTTAAAATAATCTTTGAAATAAAGAGGGTAGTCAACAAAACTTCCATGTCGAACCTGAAAAATCCCACTGCTACCATCCAATGATGCTCTAGGAGACTAACAGAGATGGATACAATGAATAGACTACCTTAAGGCAGACGTGGCAACAGCGTTCTTTGTTAACAGAGAAAATCTACAGATTCTGAAAGATCTCCTGCCATGATTGTGTTGCTGTTTTAATGAGTACCCCATGTAGAAAGCAGCAATTTTCTGACTTTGGCAGCAATAGAAGCATCCACAGATGTCATAACACACATTGACCACCCCTTCAAGACACAGTAAATCTTCCATTTTCAATACAAAACCAAACAAAGTTCACTAGCATTCCAGCTTCCGTCCAACATGTTGCAGCCTAAGCTCTTGTGTAGCCTTCTTATATCACCCATGCAAGCAAAGGAGAGTGCAGATGTGATCTGGTCCCTGGGTCTCAGGGTATTTACCTGTTTGAATGGCCTTTGCCTCTGCTAACACTGCATGACTCCTACTCCCATTCCCAAAAGCATGAAAAGCAATCTAATCAATCCTCCTGTTAATACATATGTAATTCATTTCCTAAAAATCGGGATTGTTATAGTCAATAGTCTTATTGGTTCCCTACAGTGTCTATTCTAAAAGTTTTATAACTTTTTTTTAGAGCTATTTGGACTGTCCTTTAAATATGTCTAATTTCTTGGCATGATCACTCACTAAAGACTTACAGAGAACACTACCCATTTCTGCAGTACTCTCCTATTGTATTTGTTCCCAACAGGTTGTTTTTCTTTTCTTTTTCTTTTTTTGTCTTTTCCTTCCTTCCTTCTTTCCTTCCTTCTTTCCTTCCTTCCTTCCTTCCTTCCTTTCTTCCTACCTCCCTCCCCCTCCGTCTTTCTTTCCTTCCTTCCGTCTTTCTTTCTTCCTTTCTTTCTGGACAAAGTTGCATGAAGCAAAGGCTGGCTGGCATCTTGTCAGTTAGTCACGGATATCATTGAACTTATCACTTCTGCCTTCACCTCCAGAGTGCCAGGATAACAAGCCTGCACTTCTAGGAGTGGTTTATATCATTCTGGGATTCTAATCTTGAGTTTCTTGAATGCTAGGCAAGCACTCTACTACCTGAGCTATATCCCTACTGCTGTATCAATCTTTATCCCATCTGTTCTCTAGGGATAATGGAAAGATAATGCTTTAAGGCTTCATTTTGATGCTACAATTTACTAAGCTACGATTCTGCAAGAAGACTCCATGAGCATTGCATTTCAGAGTGTAATATCCTTCTTTGGCATCTCATGAATTTTCTGCCTCGATGTACACCATTTCTAAAGATTCAGAACACACTGTTACTGAAATAGTTCTGTTCCCTTTCCCATTCAACGCCCGAGTAAAGCAATCAGCATCCATAACTTCTTGGCTAAGACTCCTTGGACTCTATTTAAACCACCTGCTTCGATGGTTCACTGAGATCAATGGGGGTATTTTTATTTTCTCACTGCCATTGTATAAAAGTTCCTTCACTGAAGGGAAATGGCTCAGAGGGGACAGACAGAGAACTGTTAAGAAATTAAAGGACCTTTAATGGATTGAAAACAAAAAAACCATTTTGCTCTCCAGGGCGCATATTTATTTAACTAGATTGGCTTCAGAGTATTCTCAAACTTACAAATCCAATCAACCAGAATGACTTTAAAGTGAGTTTTCTCTCTAGTCCACTGGAGAGCTACGACTCTATATGAGTTTTTAGTGACAATTATCTAATGGATAATGAGAACATAAAGGTAATGTATGAGTAAAATAGAACATCTGAATTTTTTTTTAAGTCAAATGTTTCTGGAGTATTTGACAAAAAAATTTTGGCTATATTTTAAAATCTGAAATTTTCAGTTAAAGCAAAACACACGGGCAAAATTCATAAAAATGGAAACAGTTAAAAATTATGTGAAATCCAAACTGGCTAGGCTCCCACAAAGCCATCACATTACGTAGGATCAAAACCCCGTGCCATTGTCCTTTGCGTCTCATCAGCCCTCATTGCTCACCATGTTCAGAGAGTCCGGTTTTATCCCATGCTTTTTCAGTCACAGTCCAGCTGGTCTTGGTGAGCTCCCAATAGATCAGCTCCACTGTCTCAGTGGGTGGGTGCATCCCTCGTGGTCCCGACTTTTTTGCTCATCTTCTCCCTCCTTCTGCTCCTCATTGGGACCTTGGGAGCTCAGTCCAGTGCTCCAGTGTGGGTCTCTGTCTCTATCTCCATCCATCACCAGATGAAGGTTCTATGATGATGGAGTCTAGCCAGTTTGGATGTTCACCTTCCTAGATATGGACGGAGGGGGGAGGCCCTAGGTCTTACCACAGGGCAGAAAACCCTGACTGCTCTTTGGACTGGAGAGGGAGGGGGAAAAGAGTGGGGGGAGGGGGAGAAGGGTGGGAGGAGGGGGAGGGAAATGGGAGGCTGGGAGGAGGTGGAAACTTGTTTTTTTTTCTCCGTTTCTCAATAAAAAAAATTATGTGAAATCATTTTAACAGCAATTAATTTCAAAGAGTATATACATATATATATATATATATCCTTTAAATTTAAAGAAAATAAAAAATCCAGGAGAAAACACACTTTTTAAAGAGAAATTAACCCACAGAGTTTATCTTAAATTAGAAAGGATATCATTGAAGTGTATTTCTATTATTTCTCCTATTAAGGTAATTTCATTGCATTTTCCATGACCCACAGATAGTTTACAATTCTGTCTCAGCCTTATAAGTACAGAAACAGTTTTAAAGCATCATTTATAGATGAGACATTATCCAAACTTATTGTTGAAGAATTAAGATTTTGGAGACATATACGATACTCAAGCTCCTGTAGTTGTTTAATATTAAAAAGCAGATCAATAGTTAGAGTCAAAGAGTCTGACACTCTCCTTTCTTGGTCACCCAGTGAAGGGACCTGGGGAACCTACTCCTCTTTGCGTTCCCATGAGTCACCTTAAAACTAAAAGTACCACTAAGAAAGAAAGAAACAAAGGCTTTGTGGGAGCCTAGGCAGTTTGAAAGCTCACCTTAGGAGACATGGATAGAGGTGGGCAGTCCTTGGGCTTCCCACAGGTCAGGGAACCCTGATTGCTCTTCGAGCAGATGAGGGAGGGGGACTTGATCGGGGGAGGGGGAGGGAAATGGGAAGCGGTTGTGGGGACGAGGCAGAAATCCTTAATAAATAAATAAATTAAAAAAAAAGAAAGAAAGAAACAAGACCAAGAAGTATAGAAAGCTCATCATTTTGAAAAATTATAATTAAACTTAAAGCAAAATGTAATATTTAAAAATATAAAATGACCTTTATGTTCATAGCCCAGTCCCCCCTAGTCCCTTAGATACAACCCATTGTACTGTGCTTCCCTTTGAAATCAATGTTTTATTGCTGCCTTTTGGTCCTTCTTGTTAGGAAAATTCTCAAAGTTCAATAATGAAAAATAAATACTAGGATGTGGTAGCACACACCTCTAATCTCACCGTGGGCAGTCAGATTTCTGTGAGTTTGAGCCCATCCTGGTCTATATAATAAGGGTTAGGACAGCCAGGGCTACATAGGGAGATTCTGTCTAAGAGAAAAAAAAATGAGTCTTCAAAAAACAAATAGTAACTTCAAAAATTGTTTTGGGAAAAAGAAATTTAATTCATTATAATTACTTTTTCAAGATTAAAAATTGAGTAATTATTTACATAGTTAAACAATAAGAAATGAGCAAGCATATTTTATAATAAGTATTACTACTCATATTTCGATTTTCAAAATTGCTAACAAACTATTTGAGAGGAAATTTTCTAGCTAAAACAAGTTTAGAGAAAGGAGCAGAGGGGAGGTGTGGAGGGAGGAAAGTGAGGGGAAATTGCTATTAAATACCACCCAGAGTCTTATGTGGAGAATACAACTTAAATCAAATATAAAGGACCCCAGTGTGAAGCTCTGATACTTTCAATGTTTAGTGAGCTATGAAAATACATATACAGCCACTGACAACTCTCACAGTCAAGTTTTATTAATGTCTCCTAATGAAAATTGATTTCAGTTATTACTTATTTAATTCAAAAATATTGAGTATCATCATCATTGATATTCATAAAGCTGAATGAGATGTGTGTTGTACTTTGTCCACCAACCCCATACTTATCCCTTTGTAGAAAAAAAACAGGGTGAGCTTATTTGTAATTTCAGTTAGTTGCTGAATTGATTTTAGCATTAAAGCGTCATAAAAACATTGCTAATATTGAAAGATTAAAACTGCACCAGTCACCAAATTCATACGGAATTTCTAAATATGTGCTCTGAAGCTGAGTCTCTAAGAACCTGGAGACTGCAAGATGAGATATTTGAGAATTTTTGGACTTTTTCAAAAATTTTTTCTTAAATTTTAGTTTCATATACATATGGGTGGTTTACTTGCATTTATGTTTGTTTACATACTCGCGTGCATTACCCGCAGAGGCTAGCAGGAGGTGATAGATGCCCTGGGGTTGGAGACATAGTTGGTTGTGGGCCATCATGTAGGTGTTGGGAAGGAAGCCAGGTTCCACGGGAAAGCTCTTAACTGATGAGTTTCCCTCCAGTACCCCCCTTTTTTCTTCCTTTAGTTTTAAATTTTCTTTAAATTTTATTTTATGTGTATGAATATTTTGTCTGTATGTATGTATGTGCATCGTGTGTGTGTCTGTTGTCAGAAGACGACACCAGATCTCTTGGAAATGTAATTGCACCAGGTTGTGAGCAACCTTGTAGGTGCTGAGTTGAGCCCAGGTTTTCTGGAAGAGCATAGATGCTCTTAACCACAGAGCCATCTCTTCAGCTCCTAAAATACATCTAAAACTACTTAACATTTCCAGGTATGCAATAAAGACAGTGTGACTGAATTATCTATCAAAACTTCTATAAGAAATGTGCTAACCAATAGGTCATTAACATCATATAGCCAGGAAAATATAAAGTCCATGAGAAATTAGCAAATTAGAAGAAACGAAAGCAGCCATCATCCTCCACATCCCTAAATACCCCATCTCTTCTTATAGTAAATTGCTACTCATACTGAATCCCAGTAACCATGTGCTTAATCTGCTAACCATCACTTATCAAATTTAAGATTGCAAAGTAGGCTTTGGTCTCCTACTTCATCGCACCTTCCTCAATTAGAGGGATTCAGGTGGTCATAAGATCTTATGCAGGAGACACTCAGTCACATGGCTTCTATGTGGTTCTAATTTTGGCTCTGGGTCTACAAGTTACTGTGGTATCGCATATGTATTCTAAGGTGCTATTTCCTTATCTCCTTCTCTAAAGGTCATCACCCATCACTATATTTTTGAAAAAATAATCCATCTTTTCCCCACCCTCCTACTTTCAGTTGAGTAATCTATATACTATTGACTTCTTTAAAGACTTTTATTTTCTCTGACCAACAATAAGAAATGTACTTGCCACCTTTTATGTTTTAACGATACAGGGCCACATGCAGCTTCTCTTTCGTGTACTTCATCACCCATCCATAACCTGGGCTTATGATGCATAGAGCCCATGTTTCTGGTCTTCCGTACAATATCTTTACAAATCTCTGGTTGCTGTGATAAATAAACATCCATCTCCTTTGTCAAACAGTGTGCTAACAATGAGACTGAGATTTTAAAGCAAAATGCAGTGTTAATCATGTATTTTATTGAAATTGTATAGTAATTTCAAAGTTAAATATCAACAATATATAAAAATAAATCTCAACTGATGAAAAAATAAATTAAACTTATGAATTTCTAATCATGCTGAAACAATATAAATCTGTTGGGTTTATTTTGGGTTTACATGTTTAGCTTAATTTTAAGCAAGGTTAAAATCTTGTTTTCTAACCATTGCCTTACATTATTTAAGATTTTTTTATTTAATGTGACCAATCAATATATAGTTGACATTGTAGAGACCAAATAGATTTTGGGGCCCTGTACTGGCTTATTTATTAAGTGTGGTTTATTATTTTCAATATTATTATTTCAAAAATGTGTTTATTAGAATGTTTTCTAATGTGAGTTTAGAAGTTCAAGGAACAATGTGTATAAAGCTCCAAATCACTATCCATTCAAGGAATTTTTTTAATATAAACCACAAAGTATGCCAAGCAAACAAAATAAGCACATACATGCAAAGCCCTGCCTGTGAGCCTCATGGAATAGAAATATACTGCTTGAGATTAGAGTTGATGATGGTGAGGAAATCTTCAGTAGACAGCTGAGGGGTAAAAAGCTGTCTCATAGACACACCTTGGTAGTACAAAGTGAGCAGTAGGAAGGTTGGATACTCTATGGCATAGAACAATGAAAACGGAAGCCAGAATACCAGTCCTGGCTTAATTACTGAGACTTGTCTTGCCAACATTAATAAAAAACAATCAGGAAACGAGGCAGTAAACACTATTATTAATATTCCTTGAAATTATGCCATTTCCCACACTTTGATGTCTAAAAGTTATGGTCATAGTTTCTGAATCAGATCAATCAGATTATGATTCTGGCCCCATCTTTCACAAGCAGTGTAGTCTCCATTGAATTAATCCACTCACATTTCAGTCTCTTCATTTGTATACAGAGGACATGGTGATATATAACTCTGAAAATGCTTACACTCCTCAATACACTAACATCTATAAAGTATTCAAAATGGGAGTACCCATCATAATACTATATAAGTAGTTATTAAATATAATCAATTCTTTGGTAGCCAAAACCTGAGAACTGAAATCTCTACTACAGAATATAATTTCTCTACTTCGAGGCAACTGCTGGTTGATTGTAGGAGGAAGAAATCATGCTCTACTGCTGATTTCTATGCGCGGATTAACAAAGTGGAGCATCCAAGTTAACTGAAGTACCAGATGACACGTACTTTTGGTTGTCTGAGAAAAGAACAACAGTCCTGTCTCGCTTTTTAACCAGAGAGTAGTGGGTTGTTCCCTGAATTATTCAGAGTTTCACTTTAAAGAATTTGCAGAATATCTCAGCAATATCTGGATTCTAGATTATTGTCTGCATTATGTACAAGATGCTTAATAAACAGTGAAAGATTGAGCAATTTTTCAAAATACTCAGATTGCAAGTATGAGATAATTATTAATTAGTTCTAAAATATCATGTGTGTTTTTCTGTATTTATAGCCAAGCACAGGTCACTGGAGATTTATGACGCTCTGTGAAAAACTGTGCTGACCTGGCAGTTGCCTCCAAGGAAGGAGGGGCTTCAAAACCCACTGCATGAAACAATTGCTCTTTATTATGGAGTCAAGCTTGGATTCCGGCACACACATCCCTGGGTTCTTGACTTATTTTCAAGTTTTTAAATTCAGTTGACAATAAAGCTACCAGAAGATGAAAGATTGGCCTCTTATGTGGTTTTCAGTTACACAACATAGTATTTTGGCCATTGCACATTCTCATATTAGTGAACAAATACAACTAACGTCATGAACAAATCATGTACTGGACTATGAAACGATGGCAAACACTTGCTCTCCTGTCTCTGTTAAAATGGAGCACTTAGTTCTCTATTTACCCTTTTCTTATGAGAAACAATTAATTCCACATTCTCTCTAAGGAAGGACCTGAAGTAGCTCAGGCTGAATATAAATGTCACAAATGTCATAATTTTAATTCCTTTCAGGTAATGTCTGTATTTTATATGCAACCTTTTCATCTACTTTACTAACTAGCTATTTTTCTATCACTGCTCTGTAAGGAAAGAAACTGGACAATTGGTCACATAGGGAGAAATGGTTTTTGCATTTTTTCCTCCTCTCTATAAGATTTAAATAATTTTTCTAGCAGGTACTTTTTAAATAAACAAATTGTGATACATCACAATATAGTCCTGTAATAAAAATCAACAAATCTTCACTTCCAAAATGTGGTGGAATAAACACGTAAGGCATTTCTTTTTCTTTTCCTAGAAAGATACAACCTTCTCCTAAAAAGGAGGATCCTGTCACACAGAAGCCCAGAAGCCATTATAAACTCATTCAGGGAGGATGGCTGAATCTCACATAGAAAAGACCCTGCCAGACCTACTGATAACAAACAGCCCCACATTTCTTCTTCACAGTCCACTAAGAAGCCTGGACACCTGCTACATCTTAAACACTATTCTAAGACGTGGGAGTATGTGTTCAACAAGGAGATGGGCTTGGAAAACATGCCTACATCTGATTTTAAAAATTAGTATATTTATAGATTGAAAGTGCCAGGATCACAAATAGATGTTAAAATTCTGCAAAGGATGCTCACACGAGATAGTAGCCTTCTAGGTTAGTATTTCTTCAACAATAGCATTCCTCTCTCAGCAGTGTTTTGTCAGTTTAACTGCCCTAAATTCTTCAATGTGTGCATTCTCCAGAAAAAAACTTTCATTTCTTTTCCTGTGTTGCAGATGTAAAATGCATTTACAGATCAATTTCTTGTCAATTTGGGAACATCTTCTTGCCATAACTCTCTTAAAGTTCATATGAAGGAAGTCTAAGCAGTTGGTTATAGTATCTCACCATGGGTAAGTATATAAAGATATTTTAAATATAATTTTAAATACCTAGGTATTCTATAAACAATACACAGACACAGAGATATTAATATAATCTTTCTAATAATGAGATAATTCCTACAAAGTAATGACAGGTTTAACATGCAAGAGTTCCTCAATAAATGAGTGTAGTTAGTATCCCTGCTACCTAATAATATAATCCATCTCTATGCTAAAATCCAGCATCTTTTCTGCAATGCTCTCTTTTTTTTATGGCTTGCTATTTTGCTCCGGGGAACCAAGATAAGATTCCTACCTCATGCCTTCCAATTACATTGGGCCTTAAAAGCTAAGCTCTTTAATTGCAATTTTATTTCTTCTCCCAATCACATTTTCCCCAAGGAATTTTGGTAGAAGTAAGTAGAACTAACAGAAGCAAAAGTTTTATAGCCAGGCACAAGCTTCAAGAATTATGATTCTGTTTTGGCAGACAGACAAGCTCAGCTAATAAGGGGCAGAATCCAGTAACAAATCCAGTGACCTTTTCTACTTCAATCAATTCTAATCTAATCTCAGGTTTACAGTACAAGTCACTGGCAGTCAAAGTTGAGATGACAGTAGATTTCCTTGCCCTACCATATCATACAATGGGCACAAGTAGTTACCAGACTAAGTGCAATCGAGTATCTGAAAAGATTTCAGGTTCCAAAGAAGCCAAAAGAACCCTGATAACTTACGCTGTTATCAGAATACTTAATATAATCCTCAGTCCTAAAAGGTGGGTCTGCCAAGATGTGAGAAGTTGCAGAAGTACAAATAACCTAGGAATGCCAGCCTGTTTTCAGGCCCCCCGCTTGTTCATGAAGAGACACGCTTTCTAATCCACATCCCCAAACAAATGCTGAAACAGGGTAGTGTATCTTCCCTTCCGCACACACGAAGTTGGGAAGGAAAGAGGGAGAAAACAGACTTTGCTAATTACTGAAAATATGGCAAAGCTCTTTGTTTGCTTTTAGAGTATTTCTAAACGTCTGTAAGACTATTATCGTAATGAAGAATTTCACTCAGGAAGTCATAAAAACCACTGTGGTCTTGTGATGGGGATCACATCAAATATTTAAAAACCCAGTTTCACAACTAAAGTAGAATTAGATTCAAAAAGTGATTCTGAAGCATCTACTGTATGTCTAATAATGTTCTAAGCATTGGAACAATGCCGCTTTATTAGATATATGCTACAATAATCCTATATTACCAATGTGTACTCAGGAGTTTTCCATCTTGTTCAGGGATCTTCCCCCTTATACATCTAGAATTCTAATGAGACAAACAACAGGCTCATCAGAAGAACAACAGTAATTTGTGTTTAATCCCATTCATTTTCAGCAGCAGCAACAAGGCGCTGCTCAAACCTGGTTTGTCTGTGCTGATAAAATGGGCTTAATCCTACTTACTCAAGGACAATGGCATCATGGGTGGCTCATGGGGTAGTGTGTGAGAGAATTCAAAATTAATGATTCTCTTTTATTAGCTAAAGAAGAGTTTTTCTATTTATGGATTAAATGTGTTAGTTCTGTTTCAAGACAGAGTCTCACTGTGAAAACTAGGTGGGTCTCAAACTACTGAGCCTGTCTCCCTGTCACCCGAGTGGGCACTGAAGGCATGCACAACTGGGAGAAACTGTTTCTAATCAAAATCTCACACCTTTGAGATTTTTACTGCCTCAACAGTGCATCTGAAAGAAGGAAAGTGGCCTTGTAGAATGGTGAATGACTTTATCCATTTAAACTCATGGGATGTACTCACTCATAATTGGTTTCTAGCCATAAATAAAGGTGAGTGAGTCTATAATTTGATATCCTAAAGAAGCTAAATAAGAAGGTGAACCCAAAGAAAACATATAGCTATCCTCCTGGGTAGGGGAAGTAGACAAGATTGCCAGGCAAAAAATCGGGATCTTAAGGGTGGGGTGGGAGGGGGGTAAGGGGAGATGGGGAGAGAAAAGTGAGAAGGGTAGGATGGGGAGAACTTGGGGCAACGGGATGATTGGGATAAAGGAAGGTTGGATAGGGGAGCAGGGAAGCACATATCTTAATTAAGGGAGCCATCTTAGGGTTGGGAAGAGACTTGGACCTAGAGGGGCTTCCAGGTGCCCAAGGCGAGGTCCCCAGTTAGTTCCTGGGACAGCTGAAGATAGGGAACCTGAAATGATCCTATCCTATAGCCATACTGATGAATATTTTGCATATCACCATAGAACCTTCATCTGGCGATGGATGGAGATAGAGACAGAGACCCACACTGGAGCACTGGCCTGAACTCCCAAAGTCCCAATGAGGAACAGAAGGAGGGAGAAGATGAGCAAGGAAGTCAAGAAAAAGAGAGGGGTGCACCCACCCACGGAGACAGTGGGACAGATCTATTGGGAGCTCACCAAGGCCAGCTGGACTGTGACTGAAAAAGCAGGGGATAAAACCGGACTCTCTGAATATGGCGGACAATGAGGGCTGCTGAGAAGCCAAGGACAATGGCACTGGGTTTTGATCCTACTACATGTTCTGGCTTTGTGGGAGCCTAGCCAGTTTGGATGTTCACCTTCCTAGACCAGGATGGAGGGGGGAGGACTTTGGACTTTCCACAGGGCAGGGAACCCTGACTGCTCTTCAGACTTGAGAGGGAGGGGGAGAGGAGTGGGGGGAGGGGGGAGGAGTGGGAGGCTGGGAGGAGGCAGAAATTTTTTTTCTCAATAAAAAAAAAATAAAAAAAAATAAAAAATAAAAATAAACTCCTCCCCTGCCACCCCTATAATTTGCTTTTTTAAAATTTCTCCTCTGATTTTCTTAAGAAGAAGATTAATTCAAATAGACCATGGATATATCAAGATACTTTCATGTTCTGTGCTCCTTGCATACCAACCCAATCAAATGGGAGGATAAAAGGATGGCCAGATAGTGCAAATTCTCCCTTGAGGATGGATGGAATAGGCTTCTCTCCCTATTCAAATACAGAGCTCTTTCAAGCCCAGATCAAGGGCTACAATCTCCACACCTTTCCTGAACCAAAGGACTCAGGTTTTGCTTTCTTTCTTTGAACTCTGTTCTGTCGGTCTTAGACACCTTAGGAGCCAATTCTATATTTCTACTTTTCTTTTATTCTTCTCTGAATGCATAATTTGCTCCCTCTTAGTCTGTAATGTGTGTGAGAATGAAGTAATTACCTTATCAACTAATAGCAATTAAAGTATTAATATATGCTATTGTTGAGCCACTCCCTTTAATGCTATGCCACTTAAAAGCACAAATGAAACTTTTCAACTCTTAGGAATGAGCTGAGAGACCTCGCAAAAGCCATTCTCTGTGAGTCAGTGCAAAACGCAAACATGTTTAGGAATCATTTCTCTTGTCTTCAACTCTATAGATGGAACCACATAGGCATGCCATAAATTTTAACTGATTGTGATCAACATACTTTATCCCACAATTAACAAGCAACCAGGCGCCACTGCTCCACAAATTCAAAAGAATACATTCTGTTTTCAGCCTTTCCCTGTTGTCATTTTCTGGATTATGTCCTAAAGCCGGTGGCTGCAAAAGGAACAAATACTACTTTTAAATATATCTTAGCAAACCTGTCCAGTCAATGTCTAAAAACAAAGAGAGTTACAAACTTTTTTTTAAGAAGAATTAAGATAGAGAAAACCACTGCTAGCTTTGTTAGGTTCTGGCCCCCAGAACACACATTTATTCACTTTCAAGTTTTCCTCACTCCCAGCCCTCCAAGGCACTCTCCTGGGGCTGAGTTTCACTTTTGATTTCTCCTGTAAGCACAGGACCTTGTGAAGTATCTTTAGAAATCTTCGAAGTTCTATGGCTTTGGATTTTGGCAGGCAGTTTCTTTGATCATTCTCAGAGTCTGCCACACACAAGTCTCTCCACCCCCACGCTGCACCCTAGAGCACCACAGTATCTGAGAAACCTCCAGTTTCAATCTCTTTCTGCTTTTCCCTCAAAAGAAATCTATGGAGTCTGTATACAGTCTTTTTGCAAGCACTCTGATTGGAAGACCTTAGAGAGCTGAGAAACTACTAGCTCTTTAAAGTGATAGAGCTATAAGAATTTGATTAAAGATAATGAAGAAGTTGCATATTCTTTTGTACACATTCCCCTTTGCCAAACAAGGAGGAATTCAATAAATGGTATGGCTGATAGTTTCTAAGGATCTTTCAGCAGATCTACTTGGGGACAAGATCACAATGTTGTCTTTGGGAAGCTGTAACAGAGGCCTCCAATCTCCCCAATGCTTATTGCACTGGGAGACATTTAAACAATGATAAGAACATAGAACAATTTCAAGTATTTGTTTTTGCTTTTGTAAAGCACAATTGCTGTTAGATGCAGTGATATATTGGCCCGGCTATGGTGTTCTGTAGTTTGTTAAACACTAGTTCAGATGTTGCTCTAAAGGCATGTTGAAGATTTGACTGGCATTTGCAATCAATTGAAGATGATACTTCATAATTTGGAAAGGCTCTATTCAGTTTGTGGATAGCTTTGAAAGTCTAAGGGTGCTTAGAGAACAAAAGATTCCGCCTCCCAATTGCTGCCCAGAAATTGTTCCCAAATTTTCAGGCTTTAGATTCCGCTTCAACATTGAACTTCTAACAGAATCACTAATCTGCTGATTTGTCCAAGAGGATATGGAACTGCCAACTACCACAAGTTCCTAAGAAAATTTCTTAATATTAGTCAGTATCTCTTCTTTTGTTTTTCTCTTCCTCTATATTTGTTCATAAACATCAGTCTGTCTTCATATCAGAAAACATATATGCACTTACACATACACAGGCACACATTCAGCTTCTCTGGAGAATCTAACTGGTGTAAGTATTGAAACCAATGTTTACGAAGCTTTGTTTATGAGTCAGCAGGGCAGTTCATTACTTTCTTGCAGTTATTATTATTATTTTTTTAATGAATTACTATCAAAGAGTGGGCAATACTCTAGATCATATAATTTTGAATTCTACACAGACTTTTCTCTAAAAATTCTTATACACAAAACACAGAATACTTTAAGAACTTTGTTACAGAGGAAAATATTTTTGTTTACTATGAGAAATCAAACACTGTAAAGAAGAGTACTTTAATGCATAGTCGAAGTGTTAAAAGGTGCTGCAGGAGTCAGGTGACTCCTGTTTGCTTTGGAACCTCTCTGCCCCAGCTGTTTGTCCTGTGGTAGGCTTTCTGAAAAGAAAGTATAAGTAGGATTCTTTGATCCCTTGTTTTTATCTGCTGTGTCTGTGCCCATAGGCAACTGCTTATCAGTGTTCCCATTACAAGAAAAGAACCCTGTCTTCTTGGGCTACACACAAGAATGCTCCGAGGTGTCCACACTCTGCACTGGACTCTGGAGTCTTTGAGTGCCCTTCATGCAGCAGTCCACACAAGCTGTGCTACATGAGAAGTAAAATTAAGCTTTCTATGTTGATTTAAAGAAGTCTCCTCTTTTACTCACAAAGCATATAATGCATTTGATTGCAAGACAGGCAGATTTTCCCCCATTCTGTTTTTCCAAAGTAAGTGGCAAAGTTCAGGCAACTGTGTTTCTGGAAAGGTGAAAGAGGTCAGGTGTAAGTTTTCAGAGAGATGGTGCTTTTATTTTGAGTGGGTGGCACTCATTGTAATAGACACTCTAATTGAACATGAGTTTTTGTTCTCAATGCTAATAAGAGTGGAATCAATAAAAGTTGAATACTTTTGTCAGAAAGGGATATAGGAGATTTTTTTGCCTAGACCGGAAGATCATCTTTAAATTGTGGGAAATTTGTACATGAGATAAATCAGGGTCTATGGAATAGAACTGGCAGTTAGATTCTGATTTCATTAGAGAGTGGTTTAAATCTACCTGTTTATAAGCCAAATAATAATTATGTTGTTTTATGTAGTTAAAGATACTTAAAATTTAGAATATAGGGTATTTAAATATAAAGCTCTGAACCAAAGCTACAACAATATCCTAAATTATATATTTCCCTTCAATAAAATATATATCAAGAGCATATAGCACTCAAAACTAAACATAATTTTGATGAAAACTGACTTTAAAATATTGTGCAGAATTTAGGAATTTTAAATTTTGATTTAGGTTTATCAAAATCGATTCCCCAATGATTATGTATCTACATCTATATCTTTGCATCAAGAACTACAGGAGGCATCATCATCCGCAATTTCAAGGTGTTATACAAAGTTATAGTAATAAAACCGTCTTGATATTGGCACAAAAACAGACACATTGGTCAACAGAATCAAATTGAAGACTGGGACATAAATATAAATATCAATGGACAGTTTACTTTTTTATAATTAAACCAGAAATACACTAGGAAAAAAGAGCATCTTCAACAAACTGGTCATACTGGACAACTGTATTATAAAAATCCAAATAGCTTAGTATCTGTCACCCTGTACAAAACTTAACTTCAGATGAACAAAGACCACAACAAAATCCCAGATACACTGAAGCTGAGTGAAGAGACAGTGATGACTAGTGTTGAACCCATTGGCACAAGAAAAAAAATTCTCAACAGGCACTAAGATCAAAAATTAATAAATGGGACCTTATGAAACTGAAAAAGTTTTCCACAGCAAAGGGCACTGTTGTGCAGATAAAGCAGCACCCTATAAAATGGGAAATAATTGTTTACAAACTCTGTATCCAATAGAAAGCTGATATCCAAAATGTATATAGAGTTCAAGGAACTAGATATCAAGAAAAGAAATAACCCAGTAAAAATATATTTAAAATAGAATTATCAAAAAAGAAACACAAATGGCTGAGAAACAAAGAAATGTCCATGGTCCTTAGACACTAGGGAAATAAAAATCAAAACTACACTGAGATTTCATCTTACACCAGTAAGAATGGCTAAGATCAATAAAATAAGTGGCAGCTCATGCTGGTGAAGATTTGGAGTAAGGGGAACACTCACTCATTGATTGTGGGAGCGCAAATTTGCATGGCCACTATGGAAATCAGTGCGGCAGTTTATTAGGAAGATGGGAATTGATCTACCTCAAGATCCAGCTATACCACTCTTGGGTATGTACCAAAACAACACTTCATCCTACCAGTGACACTTGCTCAACGTTGTTCATTGATAATCCATTCATAATTACCAGAAATTGGAAACAACAAAGATGTTCCTCAACAGGTGAATGAATTAAGAAAATGTGGCACATTTAGACAACTGATTATTCCTCACTCATTAAAAATTTAATCATGATGTAATCGAATTCATAGGTAAATGAATGGAACTAGAAAAAAAATCACCCTGAGTGAGGTATACCAGACTCAGAAAGAGAAATACAGTATGTATTTACTTATTTGTGCATATTAGTTGTTAAGTCAATGATAACCAAGCTTCAAGGTTAGGTATAGACACAGCTATTGAAAGGAACAGATAGATCTTGTTAGGAAAGGAAAATACAATAGATAGTTATGAATGGATGGAGGTGGAGATGGGAGGGAGGATCAAGTATGGATGAAAAGAGGCTGAAGGAGGGAACACGAGAAGAGACAGTTAAAGTTGAAGGGGCAGTATGAAAACCTAGTATAGTAAAAACTTCCTAAAATGTATGTGTACACACACACACACACACACACACACACACACACACACACACACATATATATATATATATATATATATATATATATATATATATGCAATCTTAATGTAACTACCAAATAATAAAGACAACATCCCAAATGGCCAGTTCTTGTCACTAAATGAAGCTTCCAATACTGGGAATGGCTTACATCTAATCTAGTTATAGGCCAAAGGGTTTCCATGGGAATTCCTAAACAGTCCAGGCTCCAGGCTATTACCAAGAGTATAGGTTGCTCTCTGAATACTGACAGCCAGGTCCCATTACTGAAGACAACAATTATACAACTCATTTGATATGGAATAACCGAGCTGGTACCTACAAGGAGCCTTCACCCCTAAGTTCTAGTGTCTTTGATGTTAAGAAGGTAACTCTCTAGGATACCAAAGGGAAACATAAACATGAACCGAGACAAAATTCCTGTGATCTACAATGGTGTCCTGCCAGCAAGATATCTTAGTGCACTGGTGGCACAAAGCTCTTGGCCATAACCAACAAATACCTGATTTGACTACAGGCCAATGAATGAGGGAAAACCCATAGCTCATCCTACTTGGACGACCAAGAACTTGAGACTAGATATGCCAGTGACTCACAGTAAAATCAAATACTACAAACAACAACAAAACCATGCTAATAAAATGACTCCTAATGACATTCTGCTCTACTCATAGATCTGTGACTTGCTCAACCATCATCAGAGAAGCTTCCTACTGCAGCAGATGGGAACAAATACAGAGACCCACAGCCAGACATTATGCAGAGTAAAAGACCTGGAACACTAAGTGAATATTCCCATCAAGTACTCTCCTCGAGGTTGAGTGTGCCTTAAGAAAGAGGAAGCAGAAAGAGTGTAAGAGCCAGAGCAGGTGGAGGACACAAAGAAAATAAGGACCTGTAATCATCAGAGCTCATACAAACTCACAGGAACTGAGCCAGCATGCACAGGACCTGTACAGGTCTGCACCAGGTTCTCTGCTTATATTATGACTTCCAGTCCAGTGTTTTTATGGAATTCCTACGTGTGTGAATGTGACAATTTCTATTTCTTGTACCTTTATGAGACACTTTTCCTTCTCATTGCTTATTTTGTTCAATTCCAATGTTCTAGTTTTTGTCTTATCTTATTTTATTTTATATTATATTTTACTTTATTATTATCCCTTAAGATCCTGTTTGTTTTCTAGTGAGAGACAGAAAAAGAGTCAATCTGGAGGGCAGGGGAGGAAGGGGTACCTTAGAGAAGTAGAAAAGGGAAAAAGATCATCAGAATATATTTTGAGAGGAAAAAAATCTATTTTCAATAAAAAGAAAAACACAGTTCATTGATTTAAAAATGACTATAATAATAAACAGTTAATCACTTTCTGTGATAGGATAACATACAAAAGAATTTCATTTTTTTCCTTAAAAGGAAAAATGTGAGTAAACTCAAGGTTTTGTACTATGAAAATATCATTTTAGATGATATTCTTTAGCAATCTAGAAATGTTTTCCATATATAGATAAAATTAATACTAAAAGTGTTCCATAAAGCTGTTTAAAACAATGTAAAACAATAGTGTTGTTTAAATAAAAATTTGAACATAATACATTAACTTTTCTGATAGTTTTAATTGATTTATAATAATTTTAGTTATTTTCATTTTATATTGACATTAGTTAAGCTATTAAAGGTGAACCCAAACTGTGTTTTATTTTAAAACAGTGCTGAGGAATCAATCCTAAGGCTTTGAGAGCCCAGAAAAGCACTTCACCACAACTCCATATCTGCACGCTTAGCCTCCATGCATTCTACACTCTCAATATTAGATATCTGTCAATTTATATAAGTTCCTTACAGTATTTTATAGGTTTTCTTGAATTTCGTTTTACCTACAAAACTAATATTGCTTTTACTAAATAAGGCCTGAATAATTTTTCTGTATAATTCACAATCCACAACTTTTCTTTCCATTGTGTTAAAGTACATACAAACATCTACAGTCTGCAAAGTCCACATAAGAAACCCTTGTTTATATTGCTGAGTGCTAGTCCAATAATGTAAAATTTAGATCTCCCAGAAAGATAACAATGCTACATAAAATTCAGACTTAAAATTGCCAACGTAAATCTTTTGTCTTCAAAGCTTATTTCTTTGGAACTATATCATTCATACAAAGTATACTACATGTATAAACATTATATTTATATTATTTGGAAGCATAACTCTTCATTAGTAACAAGATCTCTCTCTCACACATACATGCACACAAACATATATCATGCACACAGAACATGATAACATGGACATTTTTTAATGAATAGATCACTTCACTTCACGTGCTATTCTCTAGGTTTTCAAAATGTCATCATTAACTTTCTTCTTGAGTTACTATTTCATTATTTTGCTTTGAACTTGACACCACTACATTTCGTTGAGTCAGAACAATAGTTAACAAAGGAGTTTGTTAACCTACTCTTTACAAGAGAAAGGTAACGCATTGTTTTTTGGTGTTTCAAATCTCCAGACTAATTTATGATGGTAATAGGCATTATTAAAAACTCAGGGGCTGAAAAGATGTCTCAAGAATACTTACTTGTTCTTGCAGAGGACCCGAATTTGGTGCCTAGTACATGCATCATAGCTAACAACTCATTGTAGCTCCACTCTCTGACCTCTCTAGAGACTACATGTATGTGGTGCACAGGCATGGATGTGGGCCAAACACCTATACACATTTTCAAAAAAGTTCATGTAAAAAATCCTTAATGAAAATATGATCTTAAGTACATTAACCTTTATACTGTGTCACATTGAAAATTGAGGGGAAATTGCAAGATTTTGCTTTTATTGATCTCTAAAAGAAAGTTATAACCCTATCTATCTAATTTATCAAGAAAAGAAGAATTATGAAAGAAACTACAGTTCTGTTTTTTAATGACTAGTTCCAAAAGAATTTTAAGAGCTTTAATTAGCACTATCATTTTTCCTAAGCAAGACATTAAAATGTGAACAAATTTAGAGTGTTATTACTTTTAGAGAAAAAAATAATGTCAATTTAAATTACTCTTAGGGAAAAGATATGTTCGAACCAAAGAGACTGCTCAGTGGTCAAGAATGCTTGGTGGTGGTGGCACACAACTTTAATACCAATGCTCGGGAGGCAGAGGCAGGTAGATCTCTGTGAGTTTGAGGCGAGTGTGGTTTACAAAACTAATACAGGAAAGCCATGGCTACATAAAGAAACTGTCTCAAAAAACTACAAACAAACAAAGAAAAAGAGTTATTACCATGATTTTCTACCTTCAGAGGATCTGGCACCTTCTTCTGACTTCCTTTGGTGCCTGTACCCACACAATAAACCCAGACACCTAATTAGAAATAAAATATTTTTTGTGAAGGAATAACATTATTTATTTTGTCTTTATGTAGAGCAGAATTTAAACTGAGACTAAGTAGAGATGTGAGAATTGTTTTCTATTTTGTTCTGTTTATTTTATTAGAGGTGTGTGTGTGTTTTAATCCTAGATGTTCAATGTGTTGGGTGGAAGATGGCAGTAAAATGGGTAATATTCATCAAGACTTGTCTTCAATGTTCCTGTTTCTATCACTCAGTTAGACTGCAATTTTCTACACGTGAAGGAATGTACGAATGAAACTTGCTATTGGAATTTAGCAGAAAGCAAATGTGAATCATCTCAGGGGAAATGTATGAGGCTTTCAGTAAGTGATGTGCTCTCTCTTTCTACCATCTCCTTTTCCAGACATGTCCATATGGTCTAGCAGGAGATGCTGGGCACCCAACAGATGTTGAGTCTGTTAGGTGGAATTTAGACGAAGCGGGACCTGCTCACTGCAATAAATACATTCTGAAAATAGTCCCTAAATCATCATAATGATAAATAAATGACTCTTAGTTAAACTACTGAATGCTAGAACTGATGTCGATAGTTAGTGGCATAAATAATTAGAACAATATGCATGATAAAATAGTCTATAAGAGAATATAATCAACATCAAGATCAATGAACTCTAGACAGTTATCTTTAAGACTTATTTGTATGCAGGTAAGAAGTAAATGGTGACATTCCTATAGTTTTCAATAGAAGAAAATGATATAAATAAATAATTTTACTTTGCTAAATGGAAAATTTCCTTAATGTGATAAAACATTTACTAAAAGCTATACTATTACACTCAATAATTCAAAACATGAAAATAATGCCCTTATCATCCCTCTCATTCCTCAGAGTAACGGAGGTTCCAAACAGGGAAATGAGGCAGCAGATGGAACTACTGTAAAAAGCATAAGGACTGCAAAGAAAAGCTGCTGTTAATCTTTGCAACACAATTACACTTTCAACAACCCAAACCTATCCTAAGAACCATGAAAGTTACTAGTTTAGCTGGCTGTCATTGAGCATGAGGCCAGCGCTGTATGAGAGCAGTCTCGCTACCAACCCTGTCAGTTAATGTTCCAGCTGCTTGACTGTCCTTCACACCCTGCCTCTTCCTGACTCTTACACACTCATCTCCCCTCGTCCTGCCTTGCAAAGCAGAGATGGTTTAAGCACAAATTTGATGTGCACGGTGCTTTCCTTAGAGTGTGAATTTCAGAAGCTTAGTAACTCCCAACCCTTAGGTCTGCTTCCTCAGTATTTTTAAAATCCAGAGACTGTTTTAGGAACTAGCACAGTCTTTCTCACGAACTTGAAACTTGAAAATGCAGTAGTGAATGCATTTGTCATAGAAGGTAGTGGCCTTGAGGTAGCAGCCCACCTGCCAGTCCCTTGTTCTCTGCTACAAAATTACCAAACTACATCCTGTCATGAGGATAGGAGAATGTTCACTTTTTCTTTGTATAATGCCCTTTTATGTACAGCGATGCTCTAGGTTTTCAGACGGTTGCTCTTAAAACCTCTCCTTGGTTCTGGAGAAACAAACATGAAAATTGACTTCTCTCCCTCTCTGCAGGTGTCTTCGGCAGTTTTCCGGAGACATTAAACCTTAAGAAGGAAACTTTTGGCACTACAGACCAGAATCAGATGGAAAATACAATGTTCTTGAGGCACTAGAGATTAAACTGGGAATTCAAGAACTAGTGAGATGGTTCTCTGGATAAAGATCCTTGCACCAAGGATATTGACCTCACAAGATTAGAGGAAGGAAATTACTGCCACAAGTTGTCTTTTGACCTCTACATGTGCCCATGTGTCTCTGTACATACACATGCGTGCCTGTATGCACACACATAAACACACACAAATAAATATTTATAAAAAATAAAAATTAAAAAATTCACAGTATTAAATTCTTTGGAAAAATTCTCTTACCTTCTCCATCTACACAGTAAACCCAAATGATTTCTGGTAGTCAGATTAGGAAAGTGATAATGATATAAAAGGTATGGATTAGAAATATTGAGGTAGAGGCTTAAATTCTTCATTTAATTCTGACATAATTCATTTAAGCCCATGTTATTCTGATCAAAATTCCAGAATAGAAAGTTCACCAATTGATTAATAGAAACAAAACTGACTTAAAATAGCAGTCGATAAAATTATAAAGAACAAGGCAAATACTGATCCTTATGATATCACTGATGATTAAGAACAGTAATGTTGACACAGACCTTAGCAAAACAACCAGAACAAAACAGAGAAGCCAGGAACAGGTTCACACATCTAGAGAAGGCTGATTTATGGTAAGGTTGATTCTACAGTACAGAGAGGGAGGTGTCTGTCTTTACAAAAGTGCAAGACCATTGATTAATCATGTAGAAACTGTTGTTGTTTTGAATTTCTCAACTTTTAATTATATACACTCATGGATATTTCTTTGGGAGTATATTACATGCATGCTGGTGCCTAAGGAGGCTATTTTCTCTTACATACCCTGACACTGTATTTCCAGTTACCAACATGGGTGCTGGGAGCTGAACTCAGATTTTTTGCAGATTCAGTTGTTCCTCTCACCCACAAAGCCATCTCTCAAGTTTCCATATAGAAGTATTAAATGTGAAATTTGTTATATGTATTCATTTTCCACTTATCAGAAAAAGATTTTATCACTATAGCAGGTAAATATTTCATAAATTATACTTTTATCAAGTATAAAAAAGGCACTTATTGCATTGTTAGTAAGAGAGATTAAAATCACTATGAGGTAATAACATAGGAAACTAGAAATACACTAGATAAAATACATTTTTAAACACTGGAGCTGATAGAGATAGATAATGTAATGGGTACATGAACAAAAAAGAATGTATGGCAGGAAGTATTCACACAGTCAATGAAATAGATGGTGTTCAAAGTTTGGCCTTATTATTCATCAGAGCTACCCAAAACCAACATTAAGTGTATGTAGCCATGTCTGCTATAAATGATATAATAAACATTTGTGGAGGACAATTTTCTCTTAGTACATATACACAGTGCTAAACGATGGAATCAGAGTGATTACCCAATATCTGTAACATTCATTTCCATTGTAAGACCTCAAAATAATCTCCTTTTCTTGCTATTTTAAGATGCCCATTACATTGTTTTTAACTGTGGCCACCAACTGTCACAAAACATCATCAGAATTTATTTGTCCTTCTAATCAATATGTATACATACATTGATTTATTTTCTCCTGTCTTGTTTCTTCCCCCACTACTCTGTATTCTCTGGCAGGCACTATTCCACATTCTCTGCTTTTGAAAGAATAGCTTTAGGATTCTACATATAATGACAGCACTCATGTGTATGTGTGAACATGCACACATACACACACACACACAAACTAAAATAAAGATTAATATTAAATAAAACAGGTAAATGCAAAGATCAAGAATAATTGTGTCAAATCACAATTACTTTTTTTAGTAAGTTTTTGCACAAGTACAGGTAGGAAAATCCAAAATTTAAACAAAATTTAGAGGAAATAAGAACTATTAAATGTAACTTAGATTGTTTTCTACAATGAGAAGCATAGTGTGTGGTTCATGCTATTTTCTCAATGTATTAACCAAAGCTTCACTAACTGATATTTCCAGTTAATAACGGTTTTAGCAATCAAAACTTTCTAAAGCTGAAATTTAGTGGCTCATATCTGGTATCTTTAAATGGATGTGAGAAATATTATTTTAAATAAATCCATTTCACTTTAAAAGAGTTCATTAGTTGAACTGAGTAATTTCAACAGCATTTTCTTTTTTCTTATTTATTATTATTGAGCTCTACATTTTTCTCTGCTCCCCTCCCTGCCTCTTCCCTCCTTATCATCCCTCCCCCAAAATCCCCATGCTCCCAATTCACTCAGGAGATCTTGTCTTTTTCTACTTCCCATGTATGTTTCTCTTAGTGTCCTCATTGTTGTCTAAGTTCTCTAGAATTGTAGTTTGTAGGCTGGTTTTCTTTGCTCTATGTTTAAAAACCACATATGAGTGAATACATGTGCTAATTGTCTTTCTGGGTCTCGGTTACCCCCCTCAAAATGATGTTATCTAGCTCCATCCATTTTCCTGCAAAATTCAAGATGTCATTATTTTTTCTGATGTGTAGTACTCCATTGTGTAAACGTACCACATTTTCCTTATCCATTCTTTGGTTGAGGAGCATTTAGGTTGTTTCCAGGTTGTAGCTATGACAAACAATGCTGCTATGAACATAGTTGAGCACATGTCCTTGTGGCACAATTTAGCATCCTGTGGATATATACCCAAAAGTGGTATTATAAAACATTAAGCAGTATTTAGCTTTGAACACCTATAGTTTGGTGATTAATTTACTAAACCATTGGCTTTCCTTTCATTCTGCAAGAAGAAATTTGTGAAATCACATGTTCAATAATTCTCTGAGTTGTTGACGAATACAAGCCATTGGAGATGTGAACAGTTGTCTAAGGAGCATAGCTGGTCACTGTGCACAGGAATATAACACACCAACCATCCATTCTTATAGAAGCTATCTGTCTTTTCTGTATCTTATCAGAGACAATCTAAAAATAAATGAAACATATTTTCTTATAGAACCAATCAACAACCTGATTTCCTATCAATGTTAGCTCGTGAAAACTACATTTTTCCTAGAAAGATATGTCAAAGTATTTCTGAAGTAACCATTTTCCTAAGGATATATAGTCATTTCTTCGTATATCAAACATTACTTAGATTGTTAAGTCTTTATATTACACAAGTACCATGATAGTATGAAGATATGACAAATCTGTCTCCCACAGATCACCTGACACACAGTAGTGCATAGGAAAAGTACTCTCACAATGTATATTTGATTGTGGGTTACAAAACTTTTAAGTTTTAAGTTTTGCTCAATATAGGAAGCATTCAGTAAGCTATCCAGGTGAGTGGAGTGCTTTGAGGCATCAATTTTATCTATCTATCTATCTATCTATCTATCTATCTATCTATCATCTATCTATCTATCTATCTATCTAACATTTATCTATGTATGTATCGATCTATCTATCTGTCTATCATCTATGTATGTATGTATGTATGTATGTATGTATCTATCTATCTTCTATCTATCTATCTATCTATCTATCTAACATTTATCTATGTATGTATCGATCTATCTATCTGTCTATCATGTATGTATGTATGTATGTATGTATGTATCTATCTATCTATCTGTCTATCATCTTTGTTTGCTCATTTATTTTCTTATATATAGGGTTTTGGAGACAGAGTTTCTCTGTGTGACAGTCCTGGCTCTCCTGGAACTCACTTTTTAGACCAGACTGACATTGAACTCACAGAGACCCTCCTGTCTCCATCTCCCAAGTGCTGGGATCAAGGGTGTGCACCACCATCATCCACATTAATATTTTTTAAATGGCTTATCTCAATATTTCACAAAGTATAATTTTAAGTTTGCATTAATAACCACAAAAGTACTAGGGATCATTTCAGTGTGTTGCATCATCACAATAATAACTGAATGATAAATATTGTGTTTATCCTAGGTGCTAGATCTAAGACTGAACTGTACAAACTGCCTGGGTTTGAAGGTCTTTCTCCAAAAGGCATAAACTGGCAAAGACCTTCATTCATCAGTGACTTCGTTTTTTTTTTTTAAGTTTGAATGAGCTATAATAGGAAGAGGGTGGATTAGTAACTAAACTGAAAGTTTTGAGATGCAGTATTAAGCTATGTTCTCATTTTCCACAGACATACACAACACTTCCACACATAGGAAAAAGCAAGATTTCTATTGTGAGCCTTTGACTTTATTCTACACTCTCTCATAGTTATTAAAAGCAATGTACCTGTAAGCAAATATTGGAAGGTATCTTTCATATATGATCAAGTTTAAAAAAAACATGTCTCAAAAAATATGCTGGTGGTCCCATTTGGTTAGGAAAAAAAAATGCATGTGTTAAGAGTGATTATTATTATTATTATTATTATTATTATTATTATTATTATTATCTACAGTGAGTAATCCTGAGAGGTAACAGGGCAGAATTCTGAGATCAAGTCTATAATGGGATCCTGTAAGAAAAACAGATTTCATTTTCCTTATATCTTTTCACATAATTTGAAACGTTTTTATGAGATCACTCTTACACTGACTTTTGGGCGACTAATACATGTTAGTGACAAAGAAACTTTGCTTAAGAGGTAATTCTGCTTTCAATGTATTTTTCATTTTGATGCATTTTAGTTTAATTTTAAAAGTATTTTTCATGTGGAGACTGAAAGATGGTCTCCAATCCCCTGGAGTTACAGACAATTGTGAGGAACCATGCGGGTGCCAGGATTTGAACTGGGTCATTTGGAAGAACAAGCCCTGAGCCATTTCTTCAGCCCCTATTTTACTTAAAATTATTGTGATCAAATAACAAAACAAAATGCAGTCTTCTACCTATTTAAAGGACATAATTGTGTGGCACTGACTGGATTCACAACAAGTACAAAAACACCGGCAGCTGTAATGTAAACGAAAACGAGTCATCCTCGTGTCCTCTTTGTACTGAGAGTGGACTCTGAGAACAGGAGACTCGTCCTTTCCATGTTTCTGACTCAAACTTGTTTGAGTCTAACAACCATGTTATATCCTCCAAATTTCTTGCCTCTGGTCAGGAAGAGAACACCAACAGCAAATAATTAAAGGGACTGAAAACATTGTATCTTCTGGAACAGCAAGGAGGTAAGACATTTCCAATAGAAGTGTCTATTGTTTATCCTGTGGCATAAAATGCTTTAAGCTCATGGTGGAGAGAACGCTCCCTGCCAAGGGCTCTGCTGGGAGCTTCTGTTTGTTATTTCCGCAGGACTTCCACTGTTATTTTTGTTGGTTGTTTTAAGCACCAGGTTGGACTGGATGATGTTCTACTGTGTCTCTACTCCTTGCTGTTTGTCCTTTTAACTTTGTTTGCTACAAACTTAAACTCGCACAAAACCAAAAGTGCAACTGCCATAGTCATTCTCCAAACAGAGCCCAATCTGATTCCTAAACCTTAATCCCGTTACACAGAAACTCTAAATTCTAAATTACCACTATCCTCCACACTCAGCTCCTGCTAGTGGGTGATCTAGTGTCTGTCTAGAAATTTTCATGGATTTGCTTATTCTAAATTATTCACTAAATGTTTTCTTTGCCACATTGTTTGGCGTTAACATTTCCCTAGTAACTGGTGATTCCTAAGATCTTTTCATACAGTAGCTATTGACAAGTCTATTCTTAAAGTTCACCCAAGCGGAACTAAGGTAGATTTTCTTTGATAACTTACAGAAATTCTTTATGTAATCATGATATTAACTGCTTTTTAGAACTGTCCTAAGATGCTAATCTAATGGGAATATTTCATTATTTCTTTTTCTGATTACTAAATGCAGGTGTATGAATCAACTGATTTTTTTGTGCACCATAATGTGCAGTTTTCATGATGTGCTTGATTTTGGAAACTTTCCCATATATGATCTTAATTTTATATTTTATGATCATAGTGTCTGTGAAGAGCGATGCTTACTCTTTTCAGCCCCAAAATTTGCTTTTATTTTTCATGTCTAATTTGTTGGGATAGAACTTCTACAGTATTGAATAGCAACAGGTAAAGCAAGCATTCTTGTGATCCTAATCTTAGGAGAAAAACATTCAGATTTTACCACTAAAGTTTGTTGTTTTGAAAATGATTCTGTTTGAAGTTATACTTCCCTCACGTCCTGAACTCTTCCTTTTTCTACTTCAAAGGTGGGTTAAATTTTGTTACATGACTGCCTTGAATGTTTATGTATTTTTTATTCATTGTATTAATGTGTATTATGCTGATTTTTGATGCTAATCTCTATACTATTCCCAATTGACAATTTATTCTGTTGGTATGAATTTCTGTCCTTTGAAGAGAGCTGATGAATTTAGCTGAGAAATTTCTTTTCAGGTTGATGTCAGTGAAGGGGCAGTAGTAAAATCTTAGAGCTCCATTTGGCTGACCTCAGTCTTCATTTCACTTTTTACTTATCGCATTCACAAACCAGTTTGTTATCTTATCATATTGTCCATATTATCTGTATACTTAATCACGTCTGCTTATTCTGAAGTACTGGCTAAGTAACATAGCAAGCTTTTTTCCTTATGCATTACAATCATATTATTTTAGTCTCCACATTTAACTATTTTTGATTCTCAGCAAACCATACTACCTCTCTTGACCTCAGTCACTTGCCAGTGAAATGTGCATCTTGTAAGGCATACTTCATAATGTATAATAAAGTAATAAAGATACTTACTCAATATACACTAGTTATTGAAAAGCTTTAACCATGCTTTTTTATGTGCAGATGTCATAATATGTTAGCCCATTGTTTAGGGAATTATTTGTAAAATAATTTTATTTAAGATGTATGGGAGCTATTGAGAATTAACAAGGTAGCTAGATGATAAAACAAAGTTGTACTTGACAGGAATTGTGATGTAGACATTCGAGATGCTTAAGCTTAGTAGTCAACTGACTCAGCCTGCAGTCTCCTGGGAAGAGAGCCTTGGTGGAGGACTGTATACACCAAGTTGGCCTATTGGCACATGTGGGTGGTAACCAAGTGGAAAGACCCACCCCAAATGTGGGCAGCACCTTCTGTAGCAGCTCATATAAAACGACAGGGAAGAAAGTAAACTTTTCTCCTTTGGTTCTCTCAGGTTTCACTCTTGTGGACAAGTTCATCTAACCTGTTATAACTATTGGGGCTGATTTTTCAGCAGAAATTAGAACCAGCTCTTCTGGGATTCTAAGATGGGCTGAAGACTTGGGGATCTCCAAGAAACTTCCAAGCCTTTGACACAATTTTGGAACTACTGGGGCACCCAGTGTTGTGAGCAAAGATGCTGTTGAGAGACTCTTCTGATTATATTATATATGACAACTAACATATTACCTTTAAAATATAATGTATTCATATATGTGTGTGTGTATGTAGCTATACACATATTTCTCTTCCTCTAGAGAGCCATAATAATATAACACACAAATGAAGATATAATAGTATAAAAATGAATATTTTCATACAATTAACAGTATCATTTACTTAGATATTCAGAGAAGATGTATATTGAGGAATTTTCAAATGAACCATAAATACCTTCACTGTTGAGAATACCTTTTCCATATCACTGCAAACATGGAAATAAAAACAAAGAGACCAGACTATGTATTCATGCTTCAGGCCTCAAAAACTGTACTGTGCTTGTTGATAATGAATCCGATCTATGCTTCATAAAACCATGATCTCTCTCAGTAAAACTGAGGTAACGACTCATGGAAACTGTGGCTGTTTGAAACTGCATCTTCCCAGATATGCAACACACATCCTGACACTGAGCAGTAATAACACATGGAAAGTCATTGGTACAATAACAATTGTTTTAGATAGAGTTTCCCAGTTGAGAATACATTGCCTCTTTGAAAGAATGATACCATCTTATTTCTTATCAATTGAAAAGCAACAATGGGGGTCAGCATCAAAAATTCTGCCCTATGTCAACTGAAAAGAATCATATATACTTAGTGTTTTTGTCCTCTGCTTTGTCCAAAATACATTACTTGTGGAAAAAAGAAAAAGACTGGATGAATAATAGAGAATCTCTTACAAGGAGGTTATTTTCAAAGGAAAGATTTAAGAATACTATAATATGAGACTTAAGGTTTCGTATCTAATATTATGAAGAAAAGTGAAATTCCCACAAAGCAGCAGTCAGTAACTATAGCAACCTTGCAAAAAGGAATCATCTTTATTCAGCACAGTTATATAGAATTTATCCTCCTGGATGTGACAGTATGTACTATCTTCGCTGGTCTGCTGTGATATCCTAATATATAGACATTATTAGCTAGACCCATTGATTCATTATTTACCTGTCAAAAGCTTAGGCTTTTGAACACACATTTAAAATCAAAGTATAATACTTCAACAGTTAATCATGGTATCCATAAATTACAAAACAGGTGTTGACAACTTTGTTGAAATTCTTATTTCAATAATCATTAAAACTTATTTGCCCAAGTAAGGTAGTTTAATCAAATTGTTGTAACTGCATAAGGGAACCTTCCGAAATAAAATGACCCTGGTTTAAAAAAAGAAAAAGAAAAAGAAAAAACAGCAAAACTCTCATATCTCTCATATAATTCTCTTATAAAACCACGATAATGAAATTAGTCCAAAAAGATGTTGTGATGGAAAGAAACCAACAGTGGGTATCACTAACGATTCCCAAGAGGGACTCCCTTTGAAAGAAGGTGGAATTGTTCCATTTAGATGTATTTAAAATGTGGTGGAAAAGAATCTACTCCAATACTTAGTGTGCTCTGGAAAATATTACCTGAAATCATACTATATTTGGATATACACACTTGGTCAAACTCAATTAACGTGACTTAAAAAGACAAGCGTTAACACTGTATTATAATCTGGACATGACAAAGCATCCTTGCCATCCTAGTACCCAGGGAACAAGGCAACAGATTCAAAAGCTTAAGGCCAGCCTGGGCTGCTCAGAGAAGCCCTGCCTATCTTTTGAAGCATGCCTTACAGAAAATCATCTTTCCTTAAAGAACTTTGAATGGAAAAAATAAATAAAATAAATATGTGAGGGTACTAAACTCACAGAAGAATTATTAAATACTGTATTTTACTGTGAAATAAACATTAGCATTTGGGCTATTAACTAATACAGATATTTTTTATCTAATCTCTTTATACACTATTACATCCATTTTGTGCCCTCTTTTAAGTAATCTACTCGGCATGTATAACAAATATATACTGGTAGGCTTAGTTAATGGCAGATCATATACAAATACTCTTAAGAATAGTTTAAATACTTGAACTAAAAATTATTTTTAGGTACATAGAAATGAAGAGGCTAAGATTAAAAAAAAATCTGGAATGTATATTGTCAAGTCATCTCACCGCCTTTTTCTTTGAAAGAAGGCAATATGATGGTTTGAGTATAATTCTTGAAGAAGATTTACAGTCCAAACAACTTTAAAACAATATTGTAGTTTCTGTTTATGTAAAAACAGTATTTTAAAAGCTGTAGAAATATTATTGTAAGGAAATAAATAATAACTCATAAGATTTGAGATATAAGCATTTTAAAATAGACCAAGAAAAGAAAAAAAAAAGAATTTCAAATATTACTTCAAAAGCTCAGGGGAAGTTATTTGCTTCTTGGAAACAAATGCCATTGTTATAGTCTGTGTGTTCTATGAATAGTCATAGCAGAGGCTGGTGGGAGTGTTTGTGTGAAGCATACAATATGTCTGTCTCAGCGATGTGATTCCACTGAGCAGTCATGAGGCATTTGCTCACATTCTGCCTGGTACAATGAAAATGTCCTTTAAGGACATACCTCATATTACTCGTTTGGTCTCTAACAATAACCACATTAAAGTTTGGAAAACATGAGGTATAAAATACCCAATAAATAAATTAGGAATATGAACCCAAATATTAATGCACAAATATGTGTTTCTCTAGTCTAACAGAAACATCTTTCTGCCTGTTATATTTGTGAGCCTTTCATTAAGAAAAATAATTAATGTAACTTTAAATGATTTTGACAATTTATTGAAATTTGCATGAAACTAGCCAACAAAATTTGCTAAGAGCTTTCCATTGCATGGTGACGTTTCTGGAAGAGACGCTACGGATTCATGCTTGCCATTGAGTGGTGATGTACCCAGAAGAGAGCCTGTGAATTCTCCTGAATTATGTGATGATGAAAATCATTGCTGCTCTTATGTTATCTAAATATTTATTTTCCGCATCTCAACAAAAGATCCAGCCCAGTTTTAATAGATTCCTAAATAGAGTTCTGGCGTTGAAAAGACAGTTTGAACTTACCTTGACTGGATCAAATGCAGAAGTACAGTACACTGCTATTGGATTGTATTAATAAACTACACAAAACTAAGGAATTAATAATATTACTGCGAGTGTGAACTTCAAGTGAGGTGCCTTCCTTCTGGATGAAGCTAAATATGGTACACACACATGGAAGGAGAAGGAAAGGAGGAGTAGAGGGAGTGAGGGAGAGAAGAAAAGTGAGAAAGGGAGGAGGGGAAGTGGAAAGAGAGGGAAAGGGGGAAAAGGGAAGTGGGAGGAGGGGAGAAGAAGAGAGGGGAGGAGAGGGGATGGAAGAGGAGTACGGCATCAGGAGAATGGGTAATGCTAGACGAAGCATGGGATATGCAAGGAATTGGAGTCCACACGGTCTGGTCAAGAACTGACATCTATTCCTCTTTGGCAACATCTAATACATGAACAGGAAAACTGACTGGGTATAAAATAGACTTGGCAGAAATCAAGGATAGATGAAAATTGGTCTTTAAATTTAGTCCAGAATATAGATAAGTGAAACAGATCACATATATTTCTCTTTTTTCTTTCCCCCCTCCTCTCTAAGAAATACTCTAAGCTCAAGAAGCATAATGCTTTATTAGCACCACAAAAGACTACGACTTGGACTTTATTTCAATCTGAATTCTGTTTTTACAGCATCAAATTTCAAATTGCCCTGACAATGTTCTCTCAATAATCATAGCACATCAGAATGGTGATTCGGGTTTTAGTGTTTAATTTTGATATGCTGATTCTCCCAAACTCTTTTTAGACTGTCTCCAATTACAAAATGAAGTACAACCTGATGGTGACATATGACAATGTGTTGTAAGAAGTTTTCTTTTCCATTTCATTGTCTTTTTTGTTATTGTCACAACATGGAAAAGCACTCCTGTTGTTTGGACATATCAGACTATAATTTGATATTCACCATCATAAGTCAGGTGATGGCAGCTTCCGTAAGAAGCAGCCTGAGCACATTTGCTAGAGTTCTTCATTGTCTTTACACATAGTACTGTTGGTTTTCACCACTTCTGTTAAAAAAATATTTTGAAAATAATATGAAAATAAAATTTTAATTTGTAAATTATAATTTTACATTAAAATACTTTGATGTATTTGCAAATTCTAGAAAGATATGCAGTTGACTCCTATCAGGCATGATTTTTCTCACAGTCTTTTTGACTCTGTCACACTGGGAATATTCTGAGTTCTTCAGTAAATCAACTAATATTTCAAAGCTCATATCACATATATACACCGTATTGTCAGTCTCCATGAGATGAATGTGATGATTCCATTGGACTATGAGGTTTTTCCTAATGCCATATTTAAAAAAAAAAGTTTCTTCATAGGCTGAATTATTAGGTCTAAAAAATATCATGAACAGAATATTTTACTGGGAAATTTACTTTGTTATCACCTTATTGACTTTCTGTGGATCTCAGGGATTGAACTCTAAGAACAAGGCTTGAATAGTTGGCGAGCGAGGACCTTTTTCCATTGAGTCATCTTGTACCAGAGTTTATTAAGCATAAAGAATAACAGAGTAGCTCTGAGGAGCAGAAGGAGGGAGAACATGAGCAAGGAAGTCAGGACCACTAGGGGTGCACCCACCCACTGTGACAGTGGGGCTGATCTATTAGGAGCTCACCAAGGCCAGCGGGACTGGGACTGAATAAGCATGGGATGAAACCGGACTTTCTGAACATGGCGAACAATGAAGGCTGATGAGAAGCCAAGGACAATGGCACTAGGTTTCGATCCTAATATATGAACTGGCTTTGTGGGAGCCTAGCCTGTTTGGATGCTCACCTTCCTGGTCCTGGATAGAAGTGGGAGGACCTTGGACTTCCAGCAGGGCAGGGAATCTGGACTGCTCTTCATTCTAGAGAGGGAGGTGGAATGGAGTGGGGGGAGGGGCGCTGTGTGCGAGGAGGGGGAGGGAAATGGGAATTTTTTTTGCAACAACTAAAAAATAAAAAATAAAAAAATAAAAGAATAACAGAGTTATGAAGTCGTTTTTGGGGAGTGGAGTGCTTTGGCTAGAACCCAAAGCCTTATGTCTGCTGGGAAATTACTCTACCACTGACCTGTTTCCCCAACCTCACTGTCTTAAAAAAATGTTGCAACTTTTAAAATATTTTAATCTATTTAATTAGAACATTATAATACAGCAATACTGAAACATAATAAGTATTTTGTTCCTCAGGAGTTTTTATTTATAATTATTGCCAAGGATATTATATAACCTAGTTGAAGTAAAATCTTTTAGCCAAGGAGATAGTCTGTCAGTAACTGTTGATCATTTAGGGAAACTGATAATGATTTATTGAATTCCTGGTATTTTGTCTGTCAGGAGTAAACGAAGAGGTAGGCCAAGTAAACAGGGATAGGATCAAATACTGTCACTATGGACACAGCAGAAAGAGCCAAATGGAATGTTAAAATGAATACTTCCTTCAGCCTCCTAGAAGGGCTGCTCCATGGTGACCAGAATGACCATGAAGGTCAGGATCTCAGACCAGCTGCCAAGGCCACATTGGTCTTCCCACTCCTCACTCTAGAGTGAGGATGAATGGAAGTGTGTGTGTGTTTGTTCTTAAACATATGTAAAGATTTTATTATGCAGTCTAATGCAAGTCTAAAATTCTCCTTGATCTTTTTTAGAATTCTACCACTTGGAATATTTCCAAATGCTGAAGAGGTAGAATATTTACATAGATAACTATTATTCAAAACAAGAGCTGAATAAAATTTCCTTTTCACTGAAAGCACATGACAGTGACTTAAGACACCTTTTCAACATATCTGAATAAACCAAGTATATTATTAGGAGGAAGAAACTTGCATTCTTTGTGATGGTGTATGACCTTCCACAAGGATTTATCTTGAGACTATATTTGGGTAACGTCTATTATAGTCTAATGAAGCCCAAGCTGACCTCAAACTAAGGTCAGTTAAAGATGACCTTGACCTTGAAATCCAATCCTCCTGCCTCTATTTACCCCTTACTGGGACCACAAGTATGCCCCATGGTGTCTGGTTCATGTGGTACTGGAAACCTAGCATAAGGCCTGTTGGAAGCTAGGCAACCATACTACCAGCTGAAATATATATACAGCTCAAAGTTTTACTTTAATATAAGCATGTTTATGAAAAGTTTAGGATGGGAAAGCACCATCAAAATTCTTTCTTTTCTTTATTAATTTATTATCCTATTACTCCAATGACTGCTCTGTCATGCTCTGTTCTAAGTGATGTGGAGGAGGCAAATAGAGGCACGTAATAGGAATAAAAACCCTGCCGTGCACAGCATGTCAGATGAATACACAGCGGGTAATTACACAGCTATGTAAACCTACGTTATTTATTATTTCATAGAACGGGGTGGGCGATACTAAGGAGTGTTGTTATTTCAGAGCACAGGAGAGGCTGTATGAGAAGTGTCATTTGTACAGAGATTAAAATGGAACAGGAGAGGGTGTACTGACAATATTTGGAGAAAAACAAGCACAAGGAACAGCAGGTGAATAGGTCCTAATGTAGAACATGACGTTGATTGGACTGGCATAGTCAGATGACAAAGGCTCAAAAACAATTTTAGACAGAAGTTGTCATCTTTCCTACATCAAAAAGTCATTCCTCAGATACCAGGAGCCCCGCAATCGGTCCCACTAAGAATGAATAATATCAAGTTTTTTACTAAGTATTGCAGATCACTAATCATTCCTATCATATGATATATCACTCTCATTCTCAAAATAGCACACATTAGTGCAAGAATCACTTGGTCACATTATAGAGAGAACAGCAATGACTAGCCAGACAGAGAGCAAATTAGTCATTCAGAGTCATTCAAGACTCACTTGGTCACATTATAGAGAGAACAGTAATCACTAGCCAGACAGATAGCAAGTAAGTCATTCAGAGTCACTCAGAGCACTACTTTAGGAATTGCAATTGTTAAATGTAGAAGGAGCAGCAGGCTGAATTCCCATCCAGCTCCAGTCGCCTGGCTAGCTTATGCCCCAAAATAACAACACACAAATTGTATTCTTTTAAACACTGCCTGGCCCATTAGTTCTAGTCTCTTATTGGCTAATTCTCACATCTTGATTAACTCATTTCTAATCATCTGTGTAGCACCACGAGGT
Source organism: Microtus oregoni (assembly GCF_018167655.1). Lineage (NCBI taxonomy): Eukaryota > Metazoa > Chordata > Mammalia > Rodentia > Cricetidae > Microtus > Microtus oregoni. The sequence goes on along the minus strand of NW_024543093.1, from coordinate 17,703,441 downwards.
TGTGGCTTACTGGGAAGGATCTTAACCTGCATCCATCTTAGAGAGGAGAGCTCTAGCATCTGCCTCACTTCACTTCTTCCCAGCATTCTGTTCTGTCTACTCCACCCTCCTATGTTCTAACCTATCAGGCCAAGCAGTTTCTTTATTAATTAACCAATGAAAGCAACAGATAGATAGAAGACACTCCCACATCAGTTAAATCTTTCAAAAGTATCTTTTTGAATTTTTAAGACAGAATCATATCACCAGGGCTGGCCTTGGGTTCACTTTATATCCAAGGCTGGCCCTGGACATCCTTTCACCTCTTCCTCTAATGTTAGAGTTAGATGTATAACACCATGCTTGTCTTTTAAAAACTATCTCAACATGGAATGCTTAAGTCACTGAGAAAATATGAACACTGAAGCTCTGTAAAATCTGGGATTTCATCATAAATGATCTTCATGATTATTCCATACTTAATAACACAGGGCACATTACATATGCATGTCTTATATAGCTTGCACTTGAAGTTACATTACAGATCACACCAGCAACAAGTATGGGTCGTGTGTAGTATGTCACTTAGTGTTTCTTTTAACAGGTCAATACTCAGATGTAAGAAGTTCAAATAGGTGTAAGTGTGGTATGTGTATTTTATGTATATGAATATGTACACTTCTGTGACCCCCCAAATTACATAAAATCAATCCAAGGCAATTAATACTGTTTTCAAAAGAAAATATTGAAAGTCAGTAAGACAAACATTTTGACTTGAATAGAATTTACACCATCACAAATAAAGAGCCAAAGAAGTCAATAAGAAATGATTCCTAGCCGGGCGGTGGTGGCGCACGCCTTTAATCCCAGCACTCGGGAGGCAGAGGCAGGCGGATCTCTGTGAGTTCGAGACCAGCCTGGTCTACAAGAGCTAGTTCCAGGACAGGCTCCAAAACCACAGAGAAACCCTGTCTCGAAAAACCAAAAAAAAAAAAAAAAAAAAAAAAAAAGAAATGATTGCTTCACTTTTCCCCTACCTAGTTCAGTGGAAGCTTCTATACTTCCTGCATCCTTTAAGAGTGATTAATAATCCTGAAAGACAGCAGACCTTAATTCACAAATCACAAACACAAGACATAATTTTATGGGGTATTTGAGAATTGAATAAAATATGTTTCAAATGGACAGAGGTGATATTTTGTAATTAATCTTTAACTAACTAGAAAATATTTCCATAACATTTGGTTTGTTTGTTTAATCTCTGTAAGGCAACTGGTGACAACTGGTTACTTCCTTTCAGGCAAGTTTCTTTAGCAGTTCAGACTGCCCTCTCCTTTAAAATAAAAGACCTCCTTGTATTAGAGGTCTAGTTAACCTAATTGACCTCTGGTTAATCTAAGAGCAGTATAAATGAATCTAGGATGGGTTAAGAGGACAAGGTTTAGTGAATATCTCTGACCTTGCTCCTCCTTTTTTTTTTTTCTTTTGGTGTTTTGAGACAGGGCTTCTCTATGTAGTCCTGGCTGCCACTGGAATTTGATTTGTTTTGACCAGACTGCCTTCATCTCAGAGATCTGCCTTCTTCCTCCCAAGTGCTGATATTAAAGGTTTGCACCACCACTGTCAGGCAGACCTTGCTACTTGTAACACATAGAAACTTTCAGCACTGGGGGCTGGAGAGATGACTCAGAGGTTAAGAGCATGGACTGCTCTTCCAGAGGTCCTGAGTTCAATTCCCAGCAACCACGTGGTGGCTCACAACCATCTGTAATGAGATCTGGTGCCCTTTTCTGGCTTGCAGGCAGACATGGAGGCTGAACACTGTGTACATAATAAATAAATAAATCTTTGAAGAAAAAAAAAAAGAAACCTTCAAAGTACTGCTATAGAAACTAACCTAAAAAAACTAACCTGAAACCTCTCTCCAACACTTGCTTTCACAAGGTCATCAATCCACTGACTGACTTCTATGCTATGTAGAATTAGTGTAAGCGCTAAGAAAATAAAGAAGAATTGAAAATGCCATGCTTGTTATATAATAACATGAAACAGAATGAATCAACATATTTATGAAATCTATGATATACATTACTTAAAGAAATAAACTACAGATGTAAACAAACCTGTGGCTGGATATTTCAGGGTACAAAGCCCAAGACACAACTCACAGTGTAATTCGATTTCTATAAAATGAAGACAAATCTATGGTGAAGAGAAGCTACTTTTCTGGTGGTGGTGGGGGAGAAAGGATAGGTGACAAAGGGGTGCAAAAGATCTATTGGCAGTAGGAAGATTCCTTACCTCTACTGCACTATATTGTTAATTTAAAAGCTCATTCAACAATTAAAATGCTCAAATTGCACAATTTTATACTGTACGATTTACTCTAGGAAAGTTTCTCCCAGGAAGTTGATGCTCATATAGAAATGATTATCACAATGTGTGAAGACCATGGAGAGGATGACCAATTGATAGTACATCTTTTACTGTAATTTTGCCTGAGAAACTACAGAAGATTTAAACGTAGCTTTGACAAGTCATAGAGTAATGTCTAGCACTATCTTGATTTGCTTTAGGTTCAAAATTTTTGCTGAATTGGAAATAAAATACTCCTGTTAAGTTGTAGTTACTGTAATTTATGAAAAATCTTAGCACCTTTGAGTTACAATTCTTTTCTTCTCGTTGAATATCTTTTTCTTTAGCCATGATCTTTTTTTTTAATTTTCTGATGCAAATTGTTTCCTTTTAGAATTACCATTTCAGAGATACTTTCAGCCTTCAGTGTAACTCAAGGTTTTTTATTAGCTTCATTGTTTCTAATGAGGGCAACTGCCTCTTCTGTCTGGAATCCTTTAAAACTAATGCATGGAGGAGGGAACGAGGAAGTGTCTTACTTCAGAACTCCAAAGAGGATAGATGTTTCAAACTTTTTGTTTTATAAACTATCTACATTATATTTCCAAACATCACTTATTTCTTATGAAAAGTATAGCCATAAATAATAAAATGGCTGCATATAGAATAGAAAAATAAAAAGAGGGTATAGTTTACTTTATTCAATATAATTTTCTGTGAGAAAAGTATTGAATTATTATAAGATCCAAATTACCATATCTAAAAATATGAAATTGTCAATGAAGCATATTGCTTAATGTAAAACTACTCTTATGTCATTCCCCATAAAGCATTACTTTTGAAACATATTTAATTAAGCCATCAGCTAATATATAGTATAGTTTAGTCTATTTTTAACCAGAAAAATAAAGCAATTTCCATAAAAGATTTTTTCTTCTGCATATCAAACAAAAGGAGGCATCCTGGACTGTGAATATAACACTTTTTTTTTTTTGAGAAGAAAATTCTAGATTCCTGAAGACAGACTAAAAATTATTCCCTTATATAGGTAATCCAAAGAAACACTTGTCAAACTGTGGGTTAAGTCTTCTAAAGTCAGACACAGTTTCAGAAGAAGAGAATGCATTTTCTCTGGTGTATTTGCCAAAGTACTACTAAAGAGATACATAAATAATGAAGATTAAATTGCGAACACCAACATAAATGAAGTACATTCTGATGTGCTGAATGTTAATACTGGTTTTCTACATGTTTCTTAGCCTACAAAACACAGGCGTGGAGGAAGATTTTCACATCAATTATGTGAAAGAGAAAGATTCCACTGTAATTTCTGAGGTGTTCATTGTTAGACTATTCAGCAGAATACCACTAAAGAACACACACACACACACACACACACACACAGAGAGAGAGAGAGAGAGAGAGAGAGAGAGAGCTCAACAGAGTGTCAGTGTCAGATAAAGAGTTGCAGGTCTTAAAAGGTGGGTCTTCACTACATGGTGTTGATTAACCCCCAGTCTCCCACAGTCCATATTATAAGGCCATGAGGCCTACTTCTTTCCCAACCTACAATTATTACAACCAAATTTCCTTCCCACCAGTTGATAGTATTATCTAGAAACAATCAGAGTCCCCTGAGGTAGAGCTGACCTAAAAGCCTCCTGTCTGACGATTAGCTTTCATGGCACCTGAAGACTTCATACAAGCTTCCAAAAGCTGGGTGCGATGGACACCCCTACCCAGCTGTGATGCATGTGGACCAGAATAGTCACAGACAGCACGATTAGCTGGAAGGCTGTAGTAGTGGTAGATATGCCCTGGCTATAAGGAACAGCTCCTAATTGGACTTAAGATCCACTCAACAGGAGGGAAATTGTGTTTGGTACAGGAAATCTAGCCAACTACCCAGGACTAGTGAGTAATCAAATCTATTAGAACATTTTTAATTAATTTGCTTAATTACATACATGAATACTGTATTTACATTATTCCTGCCTCTTCAAATTCATTCCATGACTCCCTGACTTTCTTTCAAATTTGCAAGCTTTTGTTTAATTATTACTGAGGACCATTTTCCCTACCTACACTGTTTGTTGACTGGTGTCAGTGTACAGAGCTCTCATTAACTGTTGGTGGAATTGCAAGCTAGTGCCGGCACTATGAAAACAGTGTAGAGATTTTTAAAAAGAGTCTAAATTATTCACCATATAATCCAGATTTACCATTCCTTAGCAACTGTCCAATAGCTATGACACCCATCTTACTCCACAGATAGTTGTTTTATCTACATCCATGTTACTTTATTCAGAATAGCTAAGAAAGGAAACAGACTCTATGTTTTTCTATTGATGAATGGGAAAGAGAGCATATACAAAATGGAATCCTATTCAGCTGTAAGAAAAAGTGAAATCATCAAATTTGCAGTTAAATGAATGGAATGAAAACATATTATACTGTGAGGTAATCCACACCAAGATGTACAAACACCTGTATATTTTCTCGTGTGGTTAATCTAGCTCCAAATCTTTAGATGTAATAACGTGGGGTAACTGCAGAACCCAGAGAAGAAAGGGCATGATGAGAGGTTCTAGAAAGGGGGATAGTAGAACACAGGTGCAAAGAATGGGATAAGAAGGAAATGGGGGCATACATAAGGAAATGGAAGGAGAAGGATAAATAACACATTATTTTTTTTTTACTTCAAAGTACATTCATATGTAGGAGGGAGAAAAAGAGAAGATCTCCTAAGTAGATTGGGAGGGTGGAGGTCACAGGCTAGGATAGAAGGGGAGAAGGAAGGAAGGGAGGGGAGGGGAGAAAATGTACAGTGCAATAAGAACAATAAAAAATTTGTAAATTAAAAAACATAATAAGTATATGTATACAAAATAATGCAGGTTATTTCTGTTTACTTTGATTCCCTCCAAGAGCTTGAGTGTAAGGTCATATTGCAGAAGACATCACATACATCAGACACAGGATGTGAAGAATCCAGCTGGAAGTATCTTGAAATTCTCCTCCTTGAGGACAGATCTCATAATAATGAAGCTGTTATGCAAGCTGCCAATAGAAAAAACTCAATCTACAATTCTACTCACTTGTGAAATCTACTAATCACAAAAGTGAACAGCAAGGCAAGATAATCCCCAAGGTCCAATAGTGACTCTTGTACTTTGGAGGGCAACCAGTAGCCATCTAATTGGACTTAACACCCACTTAAAAGTGGTGTCATGTCTGCTTATTGTAAATGCAGTCAGCCACCTGTGGACGGTGAGATCATGGACATAGCTGAAAATCTCTTACTGCCACGTTCCTAAACCACTATAATTCCTAACTGAATTCTAAATATGTATCTTTATACTCATAGATGAGTGTAGATCTCACTCCTTATTAAAAGAAATAAAAACATTCTTTTTGAGGAAGACAGTACCATTGAAATGTCTACAACTAGGTAAAATGCAGAAAACAACTGACCATGGTGTCCAACCCCAACTGATACATCTACAATACAATGCCTACATCTAAGGCTCAGGTAACACAGCAGAAAAGCTGTCAGCAATACTACGAGAGTCAAAGGACCAGGACACCTTCTGAGAGATAGTCTTCTCTATATGACAGGGAGGCTGCACCCAGGAGATCTCAAAAACAGAAAACAGTTTTCAAAACTCAAAAATAAAATGCAACTCTGATCATAAAAAGTCTGTTTCAAAGAGATGCTGACATTTCCTCTTAATATTTTGCCAGGCAGGGGGGAAGGTAGCATAAATATAAGTCACTTCACTGTTCTTGCTTACAGTGTTTTCTCTGATATTACTTCTTGTATACGATATTATAGAACCTTTGATATGTGACAGAATTAAGTGAAACACACAAACTTTACCATTTAAGAAACATAAATGTCAGTTTTCTAAAGCCTTGTATGTCAAAGCAAACAGCAGGAGACTTTGAAGAAAAGTGGAGCAGCAGACCAAGGGCTCTGGGAGATGCGGAATAAGTACTACTGTTTTATGTACAGGGGAAATTTTAAAATGGGTGCGGACGAGAGGAGCAAAAGACAACAAAAGGGGTTCCTTTTGCACATATTAAAAATCGAATCATAAGTCAGGAGTATGGCCCACATTTTAATACCAGCACTTGGGAAGCACACACAGGCATATAGGTTTCTGTGCATTTGACATCAGCCTGGTCTACACTGCAATTTCCAAAACAGCCAGTGCTAGGTGGAGAGATCCTGTTTCAAAATAAGGAAAGGAAGATCCTAATAAAAAAATAGAAAATGAAAGAATCCACGATAGCACTCATGTAATAAAGTGAAAGTGGGCGATGCAACTACAAAACACAGCATGTTTCCACATCATATAACAAGAAATAAAATGCTGTGAACCTCAGTTTACTCCTAGCTAACCGGAACCAGTGTAACTGGTGAACAATGACGGATTTGTAAACATACAGCTAATTCCAATCATTTTACTGCACTCTTTCCTATGTCCCACACTGAATTACACTCCAATTCTCCAAAAATATTTTCTAAACTCACCTTTGAAGGCGTTTCATCCTAAAATTTCAACTTTCTACTTAGACGCAGCCTCCAGTTCAGGTCATCAGATCTAAGTAAGTTTTGTGTGCATTCAAAGAAAATGCATTTGCTACTATCAATTCAATTTGTAGACTTAGACAGCAAAAGTTTGAAAAACGGTGACACCTCAGGTGAGAAAGAGGGTGCCACAGACACAAAATCAGACAAAAGCCTGGCTTATTCTTGGATGCAAAAACAGAGTGCTTCTCTGAAGTGAACATTACATGTGAAATTGAGTTTTTGTGACAAGCAATAGGGTACCATGTGACATATCTAAGCAAGGTTATCCTGTGTAAGCCAGAAAATCTGCGACCTAGAGTAGATGGGTCTGTTAAGGTGGTTGAGAGGAATAAGTAAGCTAAGAATGATATGATATAGGTCATGCAGGAAACCTGAAATTTCCAGAGACGAAAAGCAACTTTACTCTTAAGAATCAAAAGATTGAACTCTTACACAATCACCTTGAGTCTCTTCTGCAGCATTCTGCCAGGGTAGACCCTACATATAAAATCCAAACCTTCCTTTATCTTTCCACTTACTGTCTCTACACTGCTCGAGCTTTCTCCATGCTATCCTCTTACCCACTCTGTATCTGCTATTTTCTTTTATGAATGTTTGGCTCACAATATACTATGACAAGTCAGATATATTCTTATGTTCCTTGAATAACAAGAAGAGGTGTAATAAATTTTGTGATGATTAAGTTTTAATGAGTTATTATCAAAAATGGGTAAAGAATAAGAATTGTAAATTTGATTTTTCATGTCAATTACTTAATGATCTGACACAAAATTAGTTTCATTAAGAGACATCAGAAAAGGTTTTAATCTCAAAGGAAAACTCAATAAGGCTTGAAAACTTTAGAAAACCAAGAAGAAAATAAAATTAGGACCATTTGGACAATTTAGACCAAAACTGACCAAAGAACAATCCAATAGAACTATCTTCATGTTCTTCATGGAGTATGAATCCAATAGAATGGAGTATGAAGCCAATATAACAGCAGCTATCTTCACTTTCTTCATAGAGTATGAATTAAATCAATCCCATTGTCAATTCATACTCATCAGAATCGTTTTCTTTGTGTTTATAAGTACTTACAGAATGACTGCATCTGTAATTGCAGCATGCCTGCTAGAAGATGGAGACATTAAGGAGGGGATGAACCTCTGATTGACCCATATGAGTCTCCAACAGGAAACTGGAGCCATTAGATTTTAGAAGCAGGAATAAGAGTGCATTCTTTATCCCCTATATGAGGTTTTCCTTCAGCTGACTATCAGAAGCGGCAATGTTGTTAGTACCCAATTAGTTCTTAGACACCATCAATTCGCTTACAAAGAACTAGAAATTGTCCTTAAAAAATAGGCAAGGACAAGGAAATTAGTTTACTCTCAGCAACAGTCCTTATACCAAACATCAACTCATTTTGCTTATAAGACACACAAAAGTAAAAACAGTCCAAGTTTTTTTAAAGATGCTGAATCACATTTAGAGTTAGGAACACAGTAAGAATAAAAATAAGTTTTCTCAGGAACAAAAGAGCAAGAACAACAGCATAAATATTAATGAACTAGATCTATACCCCAAACTCTACTCTCAGAAAGAAAGGTTTTCAGATTTGCAGCCTAGACATCATATTAACTTATCTTGGAAAGTAGTCATCCAAAAATCTGCTATCAATTAATTTTGTTGTCTGATTAAATTTGTGGAAACAGCACTGCTTTCGAGGAAGGGTATCTTCATTTATAAGACATAGTCTTTCTAGTGGGTTTGTTCCACTGATGGCAGAAAGCTCAAATTGAGTATAGCACAGTCTTTCTAGGCACCGACAGGCAGCAGCGGTGTGACCTTGTTGTTCCCTTGCATGGCACCAGGAAGCCTTACTATCTTGGAGACCTTTTCTCATGTTCCAAAGTGGAGTCAAGTATTGTTATCCAATTTCTCAGACAATTGCTTTGAGATGATAAGGAAGCTTTTGAAGTTGAAATTTAGCTGGACATGGTGACACCAGTCTGTAATCATGTTAGTTGGGATGCTGGAATATGAGTTCAAGGCCAATCAAGAATTCATAGCAAGTTCCAGGCTAGCTTGAGCTACATAGTGAGATTCTGTTTAAAAATTAACAAAAAAAAACAGTAACACTAAAAACAAAAATCTGCTTGCATAGAGATGCAATGTTTTATTATACAATCTTGTCTTATTTGGAATTATTAGAAGTGTCAGTAGCATCAGAGATACAAATCAAGAGCCAAGATGCTAGGGAGAAATCACAACTGTATCACTACACTGAAAAATGCTAAGCATTTTTCCTACCCAGCACATGCATAGTACAGGAACTAGCTAAATGGATTCAAGCTATTTTCTTTTAGAACACTTAGAAAGATTATATATTAAACAGTGTTTATAAGAAGTTACTCTGATTAGCTAAGAGGTCTATTAAAAGCTTTAAAAAACACTTTTTAAAACTTTCTGGGTGGTTGACACCCAGAGCATTCTAACCTATACTTTACTTCATTCTTGTTTATGAACTAACATGATCAGCTCTTCAACCTATACTAGACTTGTTCTGTCTTACTGTAACACTAAATTAATGTGGCTTAAAAACTACTTTTTAATAACATCTGTTTCTACTGGGTAAATGAACAATGTAGTTTTTAAGGAATGGCCATGTAAGGTATGTATACACAATGTAGTTTTCTAAGGAATGGCCATGTAAGGTATGCATATACAATGCAGTTTTCTAAGGAATGGTCATGGAGGGTATGTGTATACATATGTACATGATGATACTGACTTTCAACTTACCATTTCCTAATAGGTCCCGTGGACCTTTTGAATTATCACTTTGCATCAAGTTAGAACTTGGCTTACAATTTAACAATAGAAAATATTGCAAATGGAGGGAAAATACATGGACATATTTGTATTGCCTGCAGAATAAATGTCTCAAGCCTAGCTGCATTTTTTGCTCAGTGGCAGCCTTGGTGTTCACCAGTGAAAACATAAAATCTGTTCTGTCAGTGGACCCTTAGGCAAAAGCAATGGCGCTGGCAAAGGCCTGAGATGCTGCTCACCACAGGCCCAAGGGCCCTAAGGTACTTATATGGTAAAATTGAACTTGTGTTATTTTTTTTCTTTGAAACGATGAAATCTGGAATGCTTTAATGAATTCAAAATTTTAAAGGGTAAAATCTGAAGTGCTGGCTGTAGACCACTAACAGGAGTTAACCATTAACGGGAGTTTTCAAATGTTCCGGAAATAAGAGCCCCTTTGTATATATAAAATGGGAGGAAGTCCAGTATTGAAACAGAGTGATGGCTGTAGAATCTTGATACAGCTCTTAGCAGGGCTTCCTTCACAGTGGTCTTGTCATGTCTACCCATAGCCTCAGGCTTGACAAAGCACCACTTGAAATCCATTAGCTCTGCGTCATCTGTGGCATTTAGGATGGAAGAATACAGCTTGTTTCATAACAATTTCACTCAAAAGAATGAGACAAGTCAGAAGGGCTCAGGTAAAACTTACACAGTTGGAAAAATACACCTAGCGGCTCTCACCTAGGTGTTCCTGGCAGGGCTCAGTCTCTGTTTGCTTCCTGTAGTTTAGAAAGCACAGTCTCGAAACCTCAGTGTTGTGCAGTCCTAATGTGACTATTCTGCTTTGGGAATAGGACGAGGCTGAGATGATTCCCTTAAGTAAACAGAGTGAAAGCAGAAGCACAGGGGCAGGGATGGCGCTGAGGCCATGCAGGAGCATGTGGCTGGAGCGGGATGCCTTTTATGGTCTAAACTATATTGTGCGTCACTTGTTCCTTCTTCTTAGGCAAAACAATTCCCCACCTCTTGGTTCCCTCATTTGTAAAATATTTTGCATGCACAAAGTAACTTGACCTTTGTTTGGCAAGGGTCTACCGTATCCATCACTATGACATATTTTGACAACGGTCACTGGTTGGAACACACTATCAAGTTTTTATGGTCTTCTTCAGTACTTCACCCTGCCTCTCGATGCCCAAACAGTGGTCCCTTTCCACCTAGCGCCTGCTAAGGCAGAGACTCCTCTCCTGTGTGCTCTTTCAGAAGTGCAATCTTTGTGCACGCCATCACTGAAGCTCTACAAGTGACTTTTTCTTTGTCCTTTAACCTGCCATATGGAGCTCAGCTCTCAAAGTCTCCCTCAGTTTACTTACTGCCATCTACTGCTGGCCTTGCTCTCTTTGCATCACCAAACATTTGACTATAATTTCACCTCGGAACTGTACTTTCTAACATCACCTTCTCAGTTCAGACCCCATCACCTTTGACTTCATTTCATTTTCTCTCACTGCCCCTGCCGTCTTGACACAGCAAATGGCAACTGGCAGTAAGCAGGGTTGGGTGACGCCATGCCCTGACTCGCTCACACATATTCACAAATAGCAGTGACAGCTCTGCCTTGATCCCAAAAATAAGTTTCCAATTCCAGACTTTAAATTCAGGTACACAGAAATCTGCCAATCACTATATTTGTGTGCTTCATGAATTTGCTTATGGCTCTAATAGTCACTGAGACTATAAAGATAAATAAGTTTCTGTGTGTCACCCCCAAAATTAGTTAAAAATGATCTGCAGCTATGGATTAGAATGTTGTCAGCTGCCCGTTTCAAACCTCTTTTCGGGCCACCAGTACTAGAGTTGTGCCACGCCCATCCATAACCACGTTCTGTGTGTTACCTCAGTATTCTCATCACGCTGGCCTTTCCTTTACCAGGGAGGCTCTCCTCAGCTAGCTCTTTACTTCCAGAAACTTTCATATTTCCAATTAGAACTTCTCTTTTGCTCTAAAAGACAGTTGATTTTACATATTTATAAACAGTTTATATTTATTTTACGTAAAGAACACTCAACAGGACCTCATATGTAGCTTATGCTCACTAACCCATATTCAAGTAAAAAACTGAGAAAATATGCTTATTAAACAATTTTCCAAGTATCGTCTCATTATTTGGATGATATACTAAATATTTGACACATTTGGAACAGGTAGAGAATAGTACAGAAGGCAATCTTGCCCTAGGTGTTATAAATATATTTTGATATAATATATGTATATATATTATAAATATATTCTCACCTGGATATTGGTATGCTACCCATCTTTATTCCTTATCACATATTTTATAACAAGTGATTATATATTATCTGTTTATTATATTTGGATTCAAAATTTCTTGGTTGCTAATGATAACCAGTCTCCCTGCCTTCATATCCTAGTGGTGAACCCATGTATCTTAAATGGTATCTTCACTCAACTACAGCTTATGATGGGAACCTGAGAATCAGTTGTAACTTTTTTTTTATTTTTTGAGGTTGGGGGGGATCAAGACAGGGTTTCTGTATGTAGCAGCTCTGACTGTCCTAGAACCCACTTTGCAGACAACCTGGTTCGAAGTTAAGGAGATGGGCCTGACTCTGTCTCCCAAGCGTTGAGAGTAAAGGTGCTGCACCACATGTCTTCAGCTCTGCACAGCCCACAACAAATGAATATAAAATCTATCATACTTCCGATGTGTTTTCCTTTCTCCTTCTCCGATTCTCACAAAGGTGAGTGCCACGTATCATTTTGACTAAAGCACAGTTGTCGTGCTTATTCCCTCTAGTTACATAGTTCTGAAATTTGTTGTGTTACCAGCATAATCTTTATTTTTAAAAGGCAGGTGAAATTTTGTTCCTTGAAACTTTCACACTCTTGGATTTTATGTTTTTCTAGCTGGATTATATTTACTTCTTGCAAATTACTTGTTTTTGTTTTTTTTTTTGTGGAACAAGCACCTCTCTATCATGGGAAGTCAAAAGAATAGCACCCAGTCTATGGTTCTAATCTCTAGAACTTAAGAGTGCATTAGATTACACAGAAAAAGCAACTGAACTTAGAGATGTAATTAAGTTTGCTAAACAATAGACATGTGAAGAGGGAGAGTATCATAGATTTTCATAGTATGAAAAAAGTATAAATTCTTTATAACATAATGATATACAAGAAGAATATATAACCATGAAACAAATGTTCAGAGAAATACAAGATTTCTACCTTGATAAAGTGAAATGGGGTCACCAGTCAAGGGAGTGTAGAGTAGCTTCAAAACTGGAAAAGAAAAAAAAAAAAAACAAATCCCCAAATTCCAGTCTTTTATCCAGTGAGATAGATCTATACCACACTTCTGACATGAACAACAGTAAGGTAATAAATTTTTCCCAAATATGCTGATAAAATTGTGATAACTTGCTGGGCAATGGTGGCACATAGCTTTAATCTCAGCACTAGCGAGGTAGAGGCAGGGAGATCTCTGTGAGTTCGAGGTGAGTCTAGTCTACAAGAGCTAGTTCCAGGAGTGGCTTCAAAGCTATAACAAAACCCTGTCCCAAAACCCCTCCCCACCCAAATTGTGATAACTTGCTACAGTATCAGTAGAGAAGAAATTGAAATTTCTCAAGAAGGTTAGTGAGTTGAAAGCCATGATGTTAATAGCTCAGAAAAGGTGGAATATTGCTCTTTTAAAATATATTGTTATGAGTTTTAACTGTTGTGAAGAATGGTTGCAGAAATACCTTTAACTACTATGCTTCCTGACGGGCAGCCTGCATTATTTGTTATTTATTATAGATTCCTAATATCTTGGAGAGAATATTTGGTAAAATGGTTGCTTTTTAACAAGTGATATTAGGGCTGAACAGAAATATTTTAAGTTTCCCTAAAGCTCAAATTATACACGGCTGAGCAGAGAGTGAGATGGCCCCCTCTTTTAAAATTTGGCAGGTGTCAACAAAAGGATACACACACAGACACACACAGAAGCACACACACACAAGTTGGACGTCTGAAACAAAAACATCATATACAGATTCACACTTCTGATTCACACTTCTGGATCCTGCTGTGCCCTGCTCAGAGAACATGGACAATGACTACCTTTGGATTTGAAAAGTAGCCTAGCGAGTGTAGTATGTTCAGTACAGAGGAAGGAAACGGAGCAGAGAAATCTGGCAAGGCTTCAACTCCGGAAAGGATGACATTAAAAGACAGAAACTGTAAACTCTGGGAAAGAACAGTCAGGGTTTGCAGATGAGAGAGTTAACTTGTTTATAGAAGGCATTTCAAGTTCTTAAGTCTATACAGACTTGTTTAACTCTATCAAAATTAAAAAATAAAAATACAGAACAGAGCCCTTTGGAGTAAACCAGTAAAAATTTTAGGATATAACAATAACAACATGGGTGAATGGTTATAACTTAAACAGGCAAAATTTTAATTAAAATAAACAATTTTTACAATTACAGAATTTATTTCAAGTTATTATTTTCAGAGGTATCGACTCTATTCTGCTTCTGGGCTCACAAACTAAGCTTGGGTCAACCTGGCTGCAGAGGAAGGGAGCCTTGCTCACGGCTCATTTCATTAGACGGCTTCTACAGTGTTGACACATGTTATGTTGCTCTCATTTGTCAATTAATTCCTTTTCAATTCTCAAAAATTTTGTCTGGTTTTCTGGTTGTACTGGATTTCACAATTACCATTGTCTGAAACATAAGACCACATACTTTTTTGCTTCAAGTCACTTGCTGTGCTCTATTTGCTATGTTACAACTCCCACATATTTTTTGAACACTCCAAAATAAAACCTGGAAGGGAATTCAAAGACGTGATGGAATTAAGGTTTTTTTCCTAAGCCTATATTCATTTATATTGAAGCATAACAATTAAGCAAAATAAGTCAAAAGCAACCTGAACATTTTTCTTGGGAAGCAATTAGAATTAGTTCGTTGTTAACAGGACCTTAATACTTTCAAGTAATTTTTTGCGTGTTGTTAAAGAAAAATGGTTTGCCTTTGTTATTTCGACTCATAAAGGATGTTAGGACCATTTGCCAATCATCTTTCAGGTAGATATGTCAGGTATGTTGTAAGGGTTTCATTTATGTTTGTCTTTTTTTTTTTTTTTTTTTTTTTTTTTTTTTTTTTTTTTTTTGCTTTGTTAGCAGTAAAATGAAAGTCTTAACAGAAACCCTCACAGGGCTGGGAAAACAGCTGCTGGTGAGAGTCTAGTCGAGCATACAGAAAGCTCTGAGTTTGGTTCTTAACACAAACTTAAACCAAGTGTGGTACCATAAGTCTGTCATCTCAGCACTTAGGAGGTGGAAGCAGGAGGACCAGAAGTTCACATTCATGCTCAGGTACATAGAAAGTACAAATGTAAAAAGTACAAAGTTAGCCTGGACTATGTAAGATGTTATCTCAACAACTCTGGTCTATACAAGATATGGTGTGTGTGTGTGTGTGTGTGTGTGTGTGTGTGTGTGAGAGAGAGAGAGAGAGAGAGAGAGAGAGAGAGAGACACTACTTCTTATAGTCCTTTTCATCTTACTTCATTTCTCAACATCTAAGACTCTCTAAACTGTGTAAATGTGGATACTCAGGGTAAGAGGGTTTTTCCATTTACCTTTTCTTTATGTTATTCAAATGTCTTTGATTTCCCTTGAAAAATGGCTTCATTTTCTTTTTAGACACCAAGAAAGATCTAGTTCTCCACATTGTTCTTCAGTTGAACACACACCCTTCTCTAGAAATATATACTTTTTCATTTCATATCTACAATAAAATAAGTTGTTTTGCCTGAAATTTACAAATATGAAAAATGGGATTTCGAAAGGCCAAATTACTTGACTAAAGCTACATACCTGATGATTTAGAATGTGGCATCTAATTTGTAGGTATACTCTACTGCAATCTGTGTATTCATTGAATACAGACTTTGCATCAATTATCTCTTGGACTTTGGCTAAGATGTGGACTAGTACTTGGCTTTCATTGAAGTTTACTATTTTCTAGGGATTACACCTGTCCTCAATACAAAACAAATAAACCTGTCTAAGATCTCACTGTTTAATAGAAAATGAAAACCAATGCCATCCACAACAGAAGTAAATATCAGACCTAGTGTTAAATCCATTCTGACTGGTTTGATCTAGTTCTGGCAGTGTAGTCAGTAGGCTAAAGTTTGCTATTGACACAGACAAATCTTTTAGTGCCCCTCCCCCCAATTTAGAAACTTTCTATCAAGTTCCACTTCTTGTGTGATTCATGTACCTACCATGACAGTGACCTAATGTCTTCCACCTCTGCAAAAACCTCACCAAGACTTACCAAAGGGCTGTCCAATGTCTCCTAATCTGTTTCACATTAAAATGCACTTGTCTAGTGTATATCACCAGGTCATTGTCTAAGAACAGATGTATTAGTGAGAAGTATGTGGCACTTTCAGATATTTCATGTTAATTTTTTTAGCAGGGCTGGGCTACTGAGAGAATTATTTTTGATGAGGATATAATTTCTAGTGTCCCTTCAAATTACATGAAATATGCAACCATTCGTAGACAGAGCCCTCTCCAGCTGCTGGCATTGCTCTTCTGCATTTCACTACCTGGAGAACACATAGTGTCTTACTGTCCTGTGTCTACAAGCTCCTCTCTTCATGTCACTTCAGCACTCCTCATCCTGTTTCTTCTTGTTTGCATGTCTCTTTTAACCACATCCTTTTGAGATTTTTGAATATACATATATATTATTTTTAATGGCTCCAAGATTCTCCTGTTTTAATAAACTTCTGGGACCAAATGTCTACTTGCTACAACATTTTCTTTGCTCAAATGGAATAATTCTGCTTAATGGTCTTTCACTGTAATCTCCAGTCAGTACCCAGTTGTGTTTGTGACGCAGTTTTATGTCAACTTAGTATTTGTTATTCAGCCTTTTCTGTCTGATCTCTTTATCAGATTTTACTGTTGAAACTGATCCTAATGGTATTATGGAGAATCCATGATCAGGCATCACTGTAAAAGTGCAAAAGTTGTGACACACTCAACTTATTACATTTTCTTAAACACAATCTGAATTACATATCAAGAATACTTTAATGACCACTACAGCACGGGTTTAAAAATTTGAACGACCTCTTAACTAGAGGAGAAACCGCTATTTAGTTGCAGGAGTCAAAGCCAATTATCTAACCACATCTTTCTCAGCAGGAGAAGTTCTCTTAAAGTAAATGGTAATTCTCTTCAGCAGTGAGAAAACTCAACTTAGAAGCAGTACAGAGTGAGCTAAAGTATATGTTACTGTACAAAAAACAACAAAGAAGATCTTGTCACCATGAAGTTCAAATATCTAGCTTTTGGAAAACAAAATCTATTTGGTGGACTTGGTAATGGCTAACTTGTGCTTTGTGTCTTCTTAGGAGGAAGATTTTTTTTTAATTTATTTTATTTTTTTTCTAAGCACAGAATTCCAACTGCCATGAACCTATTGAAAAAAGTTTTCTTAGGGTCCTTGAAAATTTTTGTATTTAAAAATATGCCTCAACAGACAATTTGCTTATGTGTGTTGGACAGTTTTCTAAGAACTATTGAGGAAGAAAAAAAAAAAGAATGTGTCAAGGTTTTAGTAATGTGTGAACAACTGTTCATATGTTCTACCAGTAAAGAGAAATGCCTGAGTGCTTTGCTTCAATAGTGGTTCTCAGTAGAGGTTATTTCCTTTGGCTAAGTCATGTCATATTTCAGATAGTTAAGGAAAAAGTTCAACGGGGCTTAGTGTGAAAGGTCATTGTCATTCCTTCTAGATACAATGAGAGGACAAAAATAAAATTAACATTATTTGAAACCATCAGCTCAAGAATGGGACTTCTCTGTGGACTACTTCCATCCTTCTACTTCATTGAATCTAACATTTATTAATCCCATGGAAGAAAAGATCTCTAGTCACAGAAAGTCAATATAGCCCTAACTTCTGGGCAAGCAATGGGAAATGCAGGTGCCTTTGGCTGTGGATCAGGTATGTATCCTTTCATTTCACAATTACTTGAAAGAAAGAACAAGATACCAAAATTTCTTTAGGTAAGCACAACAACAAAATTTTTAGCTATTCTCTAACCTTTGCAGATTGCTGGAAGAATTTGCTACTAGGTTTGAAAAGCCACACCTAGCTTGTATTCTAGGGCTTCCCTGCCAAGGGGAATCACAATTGACCCATTTAGGGAATTCCAGCCCTTTGGCAGCTTGCTAACACATTCTAAATTTGGTTGTTTCCTTAAGTGGATAATTAAATTTCCTACAAATGTATACAATCTTTAAAATGCCAGCTATAAAATATAAAATAGGAAAGTGGGTCAACTGACCATGTAACTTTCCCAAGAAACAAAATAAATTGTGGTTTTTAAATGTCGTGTAACAAGATGCTGTTTTGATTTTCTGGATGATCTCATTTGTGGCTTTGGTGGCATAATTTCATAGGCTATATCTGTGTTATATCGCAAAATGATCATAAGAGGAAAAAGAAAATAGCCTTCATTCACAACTATAGGAACATCCTAACTCTTACTTGACTGAGAGTAAATACATATGACTCCCAGAGCTTCAGCTGTGTCAGTTCTGCAAGGGCAGTTCTGTGACGTAAGATGCCCAGCACTTCAAAGGTGAATAAACCGATACAAAAGGAAGGACTTTGTCTGGTATGTGTAAAAGACATTTTCTATAACTAAGTATAAATTGAAAGTGAACAGCTTCATCTTGGGGAAGTAGTAGCATCAATGTGGTGATATTTCTTTCTTCCTTTTAAAAAATTTCTTTGTGGATTTTTGGGAGCCTAATATCATGCACCCCAAGTTACCTTTCTTAAGGTCAGTAAAATTCCCTTTTGAAAAGCAGGGCTTTTATAACCTGCATAACAGAGTGTGATCCACATCAATGCTGACTAAATAACCAGGACTAAGGCTAAAGAAAAATCCTCTTTAACCACTTCCTCTCTCTTTTCCAGCGTTCCTCTCTCTTCCTCTTTTCCTTCTCCCAAGGCTCTCCCTTTTCTCCAGCTCCATTTCCTCCTTTCCAAAAAGGACAAACATATGACATTTTTTTTTTTTAAATAATGGCCTCAAACTCTGCAATTTTATTTGGTTGTAATCTGAGCGTTTCATACTATTATTGTTCATCAGTTCAGGTTCTGTACCTGAAGCCTAATAGATGCAGATCTGGACTCCTTACCAATCATCCACATGAACACTCATCTCTAGGCATGGTAAAGTTGAAAAGCTAGAGGTATGGATAGCTAACCTAAGAATAAGAAATCGTATTTCCTTGTTTGGGAAAGCACAACCTGAGCTACTTGAAAACAAAGTAAGCCATAAATTATAAAACAGTATTTCCTTAACAGATCACAAAAAAGAAAGCTATTTAGAAACTAAGTTTCCACAAGCCATTTCTGCGACATATATATTCGTGGAGATGTACATGTCCATGGAAGTACTGCCTGCTTAAAGAAATACATTTAAAATAGATTGGCAAGAGAATTTTTAAAGTAAATCTTTGATCATCACTGTTACAGGACAGGCTTTCAAGTCCCCACTAAATTCCCAAAGACCTTCTAGATGAAACAGGGAACAGGAAGATCAAAGGTCCCTTTAGTTTCCTGCATTCCTCTGGGCCAATGAGAAGACCTCTACTATTGAATTTTTGGCCCTTAGGGATATTTGTCTTGGAGGAAATAGAAAAAAAAAAGGGGAAGAAGAGAAGAAGGAAAGGGGAGGTAATGGAAGAGAAGGGAAGAAGAAAGACAAAGGGAACCAAGGAGGGAGGAAGGGAAAGAAAAATGTCCTATGAGACACCACAATAATTTAAAAATTTAATTTAAAGTGGGATTTTGAAAATTATCCTTTCAATCTGCCAGTCCATTATTTAGCAAGCATTAAGAATCACAGAGGTATAAGCTTCTAACCTCTAACATGTGTGTTCTCTGTAGTACAGGACATTAAGATGCCCAAATTCAGTTTGCTATAATCTAAAGTAATAATAATAATAATAATAATAATAATAATAATATATTGATATGATGATAAGAAGACAGTAAAACAAGAGCACCATGTTTGATAGGCTTTGGGCATATTGTGGTTCATTTATTTTCAAAAATCATTTAATTTAAATGAATGGGATAACTTTTTCTATTCTTGACATAAAAACATGTCTAAAAACATTTGCAGTCTGTAACCACATTCAGTCATAGATTATTTTACTAACTGATATTACATGGATAATGTATTGGATACATGAGGTTAAGATTTTGTGTATTGTTGGTTCTTTTATTTATTTATTTATTTTGAGACAAGGACTTACAGTATGCCGAGGCTGACCTTGAACACATTATAAACCTCCTTCATCAGTCTTCTGAGTTGCAGGCTTCAGTCAAAGGTTATGTAGCTTATTCAAGGTCAGGAGAGAATGAATATGGGCCTACATCCAGGCCTGGAAACTTCAAGACTCTTCCCACCGTGTTGTACTGATTACAGGTTATCATGTTTGGGTCTCACTACTCTAAATAGAAAACTTGAAAACGAGATGTAATGGATCCTGAACAATGTTTTGCAATAGGTTCCTCCTAAATTTGTCTTGAAAAAATCAGGCAAAGACTAGTTTCATAATAATGAACATATGCTATATCACAATAAGTAAGATCTCCTATGACGCTCTAGTACTACTGTTACTTTTAAAGTTTATTTCAGATGTTTTCTCCTCACACATTCAATGACATTCAGAGATCTGTTTGTTTTAGTCCATTACTATGAGAAATTATATAGTTTTATCTTATATAAAATTATATAGTTTATAAAGATTCTTGAAATCTGCTGATTTATCTGCTGTACTGTTTACGAAGCACTTTGCTCTATCTTAAAAGACATGGTTAAAAATATTGAGATGAACAAAGCTGATTTTTAATTCAATAAATAAGACAATCATTTTAGAAAAGGAATACTTTTTAAATACATATGTTAAAATTTAAATGTGAACCAGGTGGTGGTGCCACACACCTTTAATCACACCACTTGGAAGGCAGAGGCAGGTAGATCTCTATGAATTTGAGGCTGGCCTGTTTTACAAAGCAAGTTCCAGTAGAGCTAGAGCTATTACATAGAGAAACCCTGTCTTAAAAAACAGTAACAACAACAACAAAATTAAATGTGATTTGCAGCAATTTTTAGGCAGGCATGAAAGTTTCTAGCTGTATAACATCCCCCCCCCACACACACAAATAACATGGAAAGTTTCTTCTATGTCCCAAGAAGAGAGATCAATTTTCTACAAATCTAATAACATTCTTATTTAGTTAACCAGTATTTTAAATACAAGGCTATGAAGAGAGTTTATGAAGACATGGGGAATTTACCAACCCAAAACTACAGTTTCAGAAAACAGTTGCAATTTTACTATTTATAAACACAAAGAGATATAAATTAAATCATAGAAATGTCAAACAAACACATGTTCTCAAAGTGACTCGTGTTAATTGAAGACTGAGCAGACAGACATAAAGATAACCTGAGAGGCAACACTGAGCTCTTCTGTTGGCCATCTGGACCGAGTGGATGCTTAAAGTTCTGATGTTTTCCAGTTCTGTGGACGTAAGGAAGATCCAAATTGCAGTGGCACAGGTCACAGTGACAGACAGCTGAAGACAAACTACGTCTTAGCTGGTGCATATTAAAAAAAACCCACGATTTCAATAGAACATATTACAATTTACACTCTTCTGAGTAATGAAGATAAGTTAGTATTAGGGAGCTAAATTAGAAAAATGTGACTTAAAGATCCATACAAAGTAAATAAGATCATTTTTATAATTGATTTGGAAATCTGAAAGTACAGTGAAGTACACATAGAATTTCTAAAAGGATTTGCACATCAAAGGCTGGTGAGCCAATCCAAGCATGGCCCAAAAGTGCTCTGTAGCTAAAGAAGAGCTGAGCTACAGCAACGAAAGCCACGGAGAGCACCAGTTTGAATGCCACTGTCTCCCCAGTAGTCAAATGCACACAGCAAAGATTTAGAGAAATTATTGTGCTTCAAGGAGGATCCTCTAGGAATGTGGGTTTTATTTAATACAAGATTCCAGAGACTCCATTGCCACCTTTCAGCACTTAGGGACACAGAAAGAAGGTGTTCTATAGCTAGTGGGCCAGCCCTCACTACACAACAAATGAATGCACACCTTGACATTTGCCTTCCCAGGCTCTGAAGCTGTGAATTGCTGTTTAGAACCTAACCTAATCCATATCATTTTGTTACAGCAGCCTGACTGGACTATTACAGAAATGAAAGAAAATAAATACCACAAGGAAGTTAAGTTCTTATACAAATATCAAATTTTTTTTTGTGAGTGGGTTTAATAGAATAATATGACAGGACATAAAATTTTTAAATACTACAAGATTGAGGGCTGTTATCAATTAATTATTAAGGAATCTGGCTATTTACTGTGAGAAAATTATTTTGATTTTTCTTAGGATTGATTCTGATTTGAATCTTAAATATCAGTAATACCACAGAGGTAATACATTTTTGAATACATGAAAACACATTTCAG
Organism: Microtus oregoni; assembly: GCF_018167655.1. Lineage (NCBI taxonomy): Eukaryota > Metazoa > Chordata > Mammalia > Rodentia > Cricetidae > Microtus > Microtus oregoni. The sequence goes on along the minus strand of NW_024543093.1, from coordinate 17,681,087 downwards.
AGTTTGGCTTATAAAACTTTGACCTTCTCTAAACACCTTGGATCATGAATAAATAATAAATGATTATTTGATAGATTCGAGAGAAGAATTATTTCACACACATGGTATAGGATTTATATTTATATAAGACACAAAATAGACATATCATAATACAAGACTTCAATTTGGAATTTTCTAACAGCTGACTATTCTACGGTATACTAGAGTTAAGAAAATTAGAAAAAAAAGATAAAATCAAAGAGACATCACATGACCTATAGATTTGGTTATTTTTCCTTGTGGTGACAAATGACATTAAAAATCCATCAGGGGATTCATCCCTGCAGAAAATGAATTTTCCTTTTCCATTTGTTGGCTGTAATTCTTCTTCTATGTGCAAAGACCATGAGAATTAAAGACAATAATACCTTGACTTTATATTTCTTTAGAGATCCACTCTTTGGTATGCTAAGGCAAATGGAAGTGATATCAGAATGATGATTATTGCTAGATAGACAAACAATAGCTTTGGGATGAAATTTAAAAGACAAAAGGAAGTTTAGAGGAAGAAATAAACACATCCTGCATAATCTTCTGCTAGTTTCTTCTGAATACCTAAAAACATTTCTCATCCTTTTTACCCCTTCCTTTTTATACTTTGACCCATTCCCTTTCCAGTCCATAGTGGCACATTGTATACACTGGTATCATTAAAATGGCAAATTCAAGACCCAGTAAGAATGGAAATGTCCTGGAAATATCTAATGGTCAACCAGAAACATGATCTGCGTGCCCTCATGGAGCTTCCACTCCTCTAGGGAAAGGTGACATAAAATAAAACAAAACATGTAAATGCACAATTAGAACCCTATGCTGGGAAGGAAAATACAAGCCTTTCCTCAAAGCATCAATATGTAACTGATATAATTAGCCTCTTACTCTCGTTTAGTGACCAGCAATTATGGCTGGATTTGCATGTATAACATATGGCTATTTTTCTTGATTTAAGAGTCATTCATTCTTTCAGAAACCTATTATAGTAAAACCAAGTAAGTAAATTTAAAAATAAACAATTGTTGGAATGACCTGAACAGTTACATAGACAAGGACACTCATACATTTGCACCTACAAGTTCACTCGTGCATACACATACATACACAGACGGGGTGAGGGAAACACCAAATTTCTAGGGAAATTGTTAAATTTAGGTTCTAAGTAAAAATAAAATAAATCACCATAACTATTGATCCCCAAAATAATGCCAATGACAACTTTCAAGTGAAATAAATGTAAAATCAATAACAAGCAATACCCTAAAGACTATTTGGAATCATACAGCCAGCAGCAGTTAGATTTTCCATGGGCACTGCATGAGCTCTCCAAAAGAAAGCTATAGATTCTTAATTATATTTAATTAAAGGGGAAATATTTCCATTTTAAATCATAAAACAAATTTAAATTATTGACTCTCAAGTTTGAAGCAGAATAGCCAGCTGACAGACCTAAGTATGATGTACCATGAAGAGAAAACATTCATTTCATTCTTCATGATTCTGCTACCATACAACATGAACCCCTAGCCATTTTTGTCATACCGAAATGGTGAAATATTTTGCAGATTCCAAACCCTGAATGAGCTGGAAGAGATCAGGGTCCACATCCACTTGGGAAGGGTCCATCAGAAAGGGACTCCAGTGTTACCTTCTGGTGGAAGAAATCAGGAGGATGAAGAGGTTTTTTCAAATGTCTCTCTTTTTCACTTCTATCTTTACTTATTTTCTTTAAATGAAATGCATTCATCTCTAACTGGGTACTTGGAATTTAGTAAAAAAAATTCTCACAAAAGAAATCAAAGCATTAATGATGACTGACATTCTTGAATTCAATTTTGCTTCTAGATACAGACACAGAAATAGGTAAGTTTCCAGAGGTCCATTTCAAAGATTCTTAGTTCACTCTGCCAGAGAAAAGTGGAGTAGAGTGCATTACAATTCCATGGTGATGGAAAGATTGGAGAGAAACAAGAGTTTACAGAATGAACCAGTTATATTTCATGAGTCAGATTTAACTTCTTTTTAATGCACAACTAGCATTGAAGTTGATGTAGAAAGTTACAAAGTGAAATTCATAGACAATATTTTAGTCTTCCAACTGAGTGACAGAAATACGTTGACCTGGATTCATGCTCTTATTAAGTTTTGTCTGTGCACTAATTCATCCACATGGTATGCTGACAGGCTGAGCGTGATGCCATGACAGTCACAATTGTACTTTCTGCTCTAGAATGTAAATTGGTAAACCAGTTCACAGTGAAAAACTGACAAAGTTTATTTTTCATTTTTATATATCTAGAACAAACAATTATGTGATGGCAACTCTGGTATTCAAAGTAACCCCTCCATCTATCATTAGATACACACTGATTCCAATGATCTTTTTTTTTAAAAATGAAATAGAAAAATCAAATGTTTTTCCTCTATAGCTTTGCAATGGAGAACAAAAATTTGATAAAAATGATGAAATGAAGAAAATGTCTGTTACACATATAGCAGAAATATTTGAGACTTACATAGTATACTGAAGTGACTCTCAACATTAATTACCCTGAGTTGTTATCAACTGGATGTAAATATGATCTATTTCATATGTTTAGTTATATAACTAGAAAAGTATTTTGAGTTACTTTCAAAAGAGTTACTTTTTTAGAGTATAATGGATGATTGTATATACTCAAAGTCTACGCTTATACATTCATATAAATATATGCATACACATACTGAAGCACATTCTATTAACAAGAAAGCAAAAGACAATTTCCTACATATAATCTTAACCCCGAGTCCACATGCAGAACAGTATATAGACCATTAGGGACACACTAGAGCTCTCTGTCAATGGGATGTAAGCCTTGGGAAAAGGCTTTAGAAACTACCCAAAATGACTCATCAATGCTTTAAGAGAATTGATGACACCATCATTGTCACAGTGACTAAGACTCAAAACAAAATGAAGTTGTACTATTGGAAATGGCCAACTGGCAAAGCTGTGACAGGTAAGTGAAAGCTCTATTTTACAACATTTAACTTAGATGTCATTTCTTACTTAATGCTTGGCTCATGTTCAGATGCTTTTCTGAAACAGAAAAGGTTCCATGCTGGATGATACAAATGCAAGAAGGTAGAGGAGCAAACGCTCATCCTAGTCACGATGTTAACTTTTAACACCTAAGAAAGTGTCATAGAATTCAAGGAAAAGACATATTGCTGTATCTAAGGATAATTTTGATTTAGAATCAAAGATCAAGGGTGCATTAACTATTTCACAATTTAAAACAAAAAAGGTCATTCTAAACATTTACCAGGGATGTGAGTCACTTATTTCCTTTGCTAAACACAATGTAGATGCATCTAAACAGCAAACCGAACATGCTTCTTCTTCCATATACTTCAAAGAGTACTCATGCCTGACTTACCAAGTGACACAGCAATATATAGTTGCTATTAATATTCTTCATGTTAGTATGCATAAAGAGCAAGCTTGCTTTTCCTCTTTGGTTTCCACCACAGTGCTGCCTTTTAGGGCTTCCATGACATCAGTGTGTTTCTATGGCATCTAGCAGGCAACAAGGGAAGAATCCAGAGCATACAACCCCAGAGCTGTGCTATGATTCTTGCATCAGGCATAATGGACAGAGCAGGTGTGTCCATTCAGAGACGAATATACGTGGAAGATATAATTAGAGTCACTACACTCATCATTTAAATACCATTAAATGATACTGCAGGGACTGACACCACAACCTATAGCTAATTTTTAAATATACTAATTATATAAGCAACTGACATGGAAAAAATTAGTCCAAAAAGCAAAACATGGACATGGGAGGGCAAAGCAAAAATATTTCAAAGAACGCTTTCTTACCTTACATTCATAAATATTCATTAACATACACATACCTACCTCCCAGTACCTTTCACCAATGCCAAAGGTCTACATACATTTGCATAACTTAGACATACTGTAATCCACACAGATGAAACTAAGAAACAAAATAATGTAGTACCTTTACTTTTACCTATGCATTTGATGAGATGGGTCCATGAAGAAAGGATTTCCAGACAGAGAGAATAAAGAGGAGAAAAACAACAAGAAGAATTATGAATATGTGTAGATGCACTGTTCTCTGAAAATTAAACAAGACAAGAGAATATAAACAATGTTTTGAAGACAATGGAAAGGCAGTCCATACATTCTGAGAATTCTGCCTGTTTTTACAGAAAGGTTCATGCAAGGGATTAGAAGCCCATGCTCATGTTTAAAGTTACATAAAAGAAGAATCTCAATGCCCGTAGTATCAATTGCATGGGATATTACAATCAGCACTCTGGAAACCAAAAGTCAAAGCTGTCTGCAAGTTCCCAAACTGCCATGCATGGATGAATAATGGACTCTTCATGGAGTAGGTGATACTGGGGGTTTCAGATGTTAGCTCCTGACTGCTCTGGACTTTCCTCTTCTGTAAGGACTCTCCCACAGACACCAATAAGAAAAGCAAGGTTTCAGCCAAATTTCTTATGTCTTATTTATTTGCAGTTGTCACAGTGAGAGGGATGGAGGGATACAAGCGTCACAGGAGCAAAACAACATCAAACCAACAAATAGAAGCAGAAAATAAACCATGAAAAATGTGAACAAAAGCTATGTATTTCATTTGCAGCCACATCGTTTCCAAGCATCCGCCATACTTTGCAGCGATGGTTTTGAAAGCAGCTACAGAACAAGAAAACACTGAAAGCAGAGTGGAAAAGGAGCAGAACCCATACCTTGGTCGCCCATCATCAGGTGTGCCAGACCTTGAAGGGAAACAAGAGCACAGTCAGCAATAAACAAGGGAGCATGGGAAAGCAGGGTTGTCACGGTGACAAAAGTGTTCAGTGACAGACATCTTGCTTCCTATGAGACATGCCCGTATCACAGAGGCAAATCAAAAACATTCTTTCAACCCTTGGTTGGAATGCTTTGGGGCAAAGAGTTATAAAACAGCAGTGTCAACAGCAGCATATGCCGTGCTGTGTATTCTAAGTGTTAGTTAGAACAAGCACAAGTGTGAGAGCTTGGTTTAAATTCAGCCAGTCCCTTAAATAGTGCATCTGCCCTTTGATGACATTTGGAACATTGTCCCCATCGGGCTTGCCATTGTTTGCAATAAAATTATATTTTACGAACACCCAAAAGATTGTCTTTATCGTGGGCTGGGTCTGATCTTTTTCCTCTCTTCAAAAATGAGAACTTTCATAATTAAATGGGGTGTGGGAGTGGGAAGTGGCCTAAGTCACATTGAAATGACAATGCAGAAATATCCCCTTGTCTGATGCAGGTGGCTCAAATGCAAAACCCAGATAATTAGGCACGCAATTGAAAAGCTTGGATTTATGATACAGTCATGTTTTCAAGAAAGAATGGGTTTTAAGTAGATTCAATTAATTTTTCATGGGAAGAAAATTATTTATCATTTTAATTAAATGTTGTTCTGTGTTTATGCTCCTTTATTTACTCAAGTTATACACTGCAGATATAATATCCCCAAGAAATTTTTATGAAGATCACTATTTTTCTAAAGAAAATTGAAAATAGTTTCTTGCTTTGATTGGTTTTGAAGCATGTTCTCAGTATGTAACCTAGGATAGCCTCAACCATAGTCCTCATGTCATTTTGCCAACATGCCCAGCTGTTAGGATCATCTTAGCAAACAAAAGAGTTTACGTGACAAAAGAGTCACGTGAAAGAGTACTTTTTCTGAAAATCATGAATCATAGCAGCTTAGTCTCAACTCCGAAACACAGCTGTCACTTTTGGATGTATTTCAATAACTTTATATACAATCAGAGAAATGTAAGATCAAGTTTAAAAAATTCTGTCTTTTCAATTTGTAATGATACTTCAAATAGATTTGAAACTTTGAACTTGAAAGCATCATGCACCAGTTGCCCCTGATCTGCTTTTTCAAACTCATAAGTGTATTTTTATATTTGGTAAGGCTGATACAACTAGAAATTATCCTGTAATCACAACATAATTTGTAAATTATTTTAACAGTGAAGATGTTTCTGGAACAGCATTTCTGGAGGGATTTCAACAAAAATAATCACATAAGTGGAAATATTTTATATGTGATTTATTCAATTCTTTATATGATAAAGAAGAGGTTCATTTATTCAGATTTTTAATTTTTCATTTAATCTCACACATATCTTCATATATACATTGGCATATATATACACATCTATACACATGTATATATTTGTTGTGAATGTATATATTTCCATCTAGAAACATATTTGTATTTCTAGGATTGTTTTGTAGTCTAACTCGGGAAATTAGCCCTGGTAAGATCTAAACTTCCTGGAGATCTAACTATTAGAAAAGAGACTTAGAAATCTGTGGCACATTTGACATTGCACCCAAAAGGAAATTAATAAATCTCCAGGGACTACTATTTCTCTTGTTCCATTTCTAGCTCTAAAGGGAGCTTGGCTGCATTCTTATAGTCATATTGTAAAGCAAGATATTAAAATTATGATTTAATAACTTTATTACAACAGTTGAGGGGCTTCTATTCTGAGTATCTTATCAATGCCTTGCGCCAAATGATTCTGTGATTATGAAGAAGCATTTCTACTAATTAGGTTGACTTTAAAGTCCTTTGGAAATTCAAAGGGAGAAAAAAGAATGAACATTTTACAGAATTGTTTAAAAATACAGAAGAAAAATTTACAGCTTTTGTATGTTCACAAATTTAAAATTATGAAACTAGAAATCAGAAGGGATACAAGTCAACATTCGGGGGATATGATAGATTGTTTCTTTAGAAATTTTCACCTATTTTGCTTGAATATCAGTATAGTTCTGTAACAATTATTGATCATGAAAAAGTGACAAATTTGATGCTGATCTTGCGCCCATCAATGTTGTATTACAATGAAGTCTTCTTTTTGAAAAGAAATGACCCCTTCTTGACCTCAACTGCACTAATCTTTCACTCTGACTAGAGGCAGTTTGTGAGAAGTCTTTCATGTGTAGAAATGTAGTTGTGCTTATGAAATGACTGCATCCCAACCTGTAGCAACAAAGTAGATTTATGTTAAACTCCATTTCCTGACACACAAATGTCCACACATTGCTGACAACTGTTAAATAATGTGATTATACAATGTATATAGCAGGAGATAGTCCAGGTGTGGCTGTACTCGCAGGTAAAGCAAGGTGAATGTCTGCAATTGTGGCGGCAGTCTGCTCTCTAGGCTGAGCTACACAGCAGGACCACTTTTTAAAAAAAATGGGTGTGGAGGGGGGGAGGTGGGAGAGCGGTCGCGCAGTGGGAGGGGCGGCCCGGCCTCCGAAACCCCCAAGGGGGGGCGAGGAGAGTGCGGCAATGGGTATCCGGTTCCCTCGGCCCCGGGATTCGAGCACTGCTGCCGGGGGGCTGTAACACTCGAGGCGGGTGGCGCGTGCCTTTAATCCCAGCACTCGGGAGGCAGAGGCAGGCGGGTCTCTGTGAGTTCGAGGCCAGCCTGGTCTACAGGAGCTAGTTCCAGGACAGGCTCCCAAACCACAGAGAAACCCTGTCTCAAAAAAACAAAAACAAACAAGCAAAAAAAAAAAAAAAATGGGTGTGAAATGATGAGAAACTTATCTGTCTATTCTTTTGCTGCAGCTAATGCTTTTTGTGTTTATCTCTTCCAGATTTGGTTGGTAATATCAGACTACTTCACCCAAGTTCTATAACAATAAAATATTGAAATATGCTTTTAGGAACCAATGGGAAAAATATATGACTTTCCCCAAATTCCATGATTGAGATAATCTAATGATACTCCAATCAGTCATCCTCGTGTTAACACACTAATGGTATAAATATACTTACCCACGATCTCATGGCAGAACTGTGAGCTTTCATTTCCACTGGCAATGGCTTGTATCTCAATCTAAATGTGTGCGTCTTTCTTATTCTCAGTGTTTTAATCTATGTTCTTTTATAATTTGAATTATTTGAAACAAACCAAGGAGGTTAAAATGACAGAGTAATAAAGATATACACCAGAAAAGAAACTATTTTGCTCCAAAAAAAACCCCGAAAAGGTGAGAAAAAAAAATAAAGAAAAAGAATGGAGACAGAATCACACATTGTGTTATAAACTTCAAAGAAACACTTTATTTTTTAAAAAAGTAAAAGAAGTAGCATTGTATCCTGTTTCCATATAGAACACTGCTTTGAGTATTTTAAGACTCATATGGGCTGCTGAAATACATCAGGCACTGGAAGTAAGATTGAAGGCATTTTTATCCCAGAGACTCATGGGGTGGAAGGTGCAGATGTGTTCCATATGCAAAGTGATACACAATTAGAAATCAAGGGATGATCAGAAAGGTCAACTTACCGTCTATATTCGAGATGTACTCTATGAATACTGAGAAATAAAAATCAAAGAGGAGTTGAAAAATAAGGTAGAAAGCACCCACCTTCCACATTGTTGTCTTCTGAAAGCACATGACAAGGAAGGAGAGAAAAGGAGAAACATTCATTAAGCAGCATGCAGACTGGACCTTGCCTTTGCATGTCTTCCTCATGCAAGGCACCAAACACATCATGCAAGTGCTCCATCACTGTCATTCAAGGGTACAACAAAACCACAGGGGAGCGGGTTTCCTCCCATTGGCAGTGTTTAGTAGATGTGAGACAAAACAGCAATAGCACTGTCAGGCCTTGCACAAAGGCTGTTTGTTTAAGTAGACTTTCAGTGCTCCCTGTAAAGAGAGCTGCATTATTACTTCAGGCTGCTGGCAGCGTCTTTCCAGGCAATTTTTAAAAACTTTTTACTTTTATTTTGTAGTAATTCTAAAAAGCTCTATTTCTATATATTGATTTGGATCGCTGTTAAAGAAAGCCCATTGGTACTAGCAGTGAAATTTCACCAAAAGTTACTTTACTTCTCTCAAATGGGTTATTTCCATTATCCCTTGGTTTTGAATGCTTCTAATAACTTCCTTCGAATAATAACTACAGCATAGATTTATACAACAAGTATCAATGATTCATTTGGTTTAATTATTACAAGATCAAATTTTATTAGAAATGACAGTTTGCTATAATTTACTAAGATGCTGTTGAAAATATGACGACTAGAAAAAGTGCCCATTGCAAAAGAAGTCCATTAAACTAGACTTGCTGTGGTTAGGCTAGAGCTTACATTTAGCAAACATTTCCTTCTCTTTTCATTTACCTATATGATATTAATATATTTCACATTACTAAGGATATGTTTTCATACATGTACATCTATGCATAAGCACAATACAACATGTATATATTTGTAATATATGTAATTTTATATAAACCCATTTAAGAGTACAGAGCTTAAACTGGTTAATGCTAACTGAGCAATTCTAGACTGAGACATGGGAGTTGGGAGAAAGGACTGAAATGGAAGGGAAGGCATTCTTACAGACGCAGGGCAAAAACAAGGTTTTAATACTTGCTTATTAAACATTTTACCTGTTAATTATATGGACTGAAATTCTCATCTGATCCTTAGATTTTATATTTGTTTAATTAACTTTACATTATGCATGGAAATTTGAACTAAAACAGCTTAAAAACTAAAGAAACATGCCTGTAGTAATCAGAGGATGAAACTGAGTATAAATGCACCATTAACAATTACAAGTTTAAGTGCTATTTTTCCATTGGATGAAGGAAACCATGAATTTAGAATCGTGATTTTGTTTGAATGATAGGACTAGAGACTGAAATATGCAGGTGCAATAACTCATTTCCGTAGCAAAAGACACCTGATTAGAGGGGACACAACATTTTAGGCAACACTTGGTTGGTTTGAATCTATTATTATTGAAGAAATATTTTTTTAAAAAATTCAAGTATTTGGTAGGTTTTTAAATTTTTTTTTTGGTTTATATTTTACTCAATAAGCTGAGTTCATTTCTTATCAATAGAAATTCTGACAAGAAAGTCACACAAATATTTAAGTATGTTTGCTGCATTATCCTGGAAATATATAAATAACCATAATGTCTATGATATCCATTAGTTTATATCTACCTGCTTCTGGAAACTTTTTTTTTGCTTAAGGTATTTTTTCAATGATTATTCGATATTAACATTAAATAAAACTTTCAATTCTGAGGAGAATTAATTCCTCTGATCTTATTGAATTGCTGTAAGGAAAAGAAGAAAAAAAGCAGAAAATGACTTAGGTAAGGATGCTGCAGCCGTAAGGTTAAGGTCATTGGCTCCATCCACATACGATGGTTTTCTTGCACTGTTAGGAGAGGAAAAGGCCCTGACATTCAGGTTTTCTTTGTTCTTACTCAGATTGGGAATATGCTTAACTGAGGCGCCTCTGCTGTGTAAATTCAAGTCAGGACCAATGTGCAACCATCCTGATCTGTGTATGTCCAGGAAATATATTTCAGAATATTTGAGTTTTCCAAAGAGCTAAAATATTGGAGTAAAATATAAGGGGATATATCAGTTTCATTAGAAACATGCTGAAGAGAGTTGGCTTCAATCAGACTTGTCTTAAGTTTCTGTAATTTTCAAAGTTAATGACAGGGAAACACACACGTACATGTGCACACACACACACACACACACACACACACACACACACATACCCCCTCCCCCTCCCACCCACACACTGAACAAACAAACCAAAAAGAAAAGAAAACAGAATCCCAATCTTCTCCTTCCTCCTTTCATTCTACACTACACTCTGGTGTCCATTTGCTGACTATGGTAGTTAAAACTTGCTGACCCAAGGCTAGCCCATGCTTTACTTCACTCGGTGGTTGCAACTTTAACTTAAGGTACTCAACCCATCATGAGACATTCTTTCCTCTAGTTTTCTGGCCTGTTCTTACATGAACCATTGGGTGCTTAGTTGGAATAAATGTTTTTTTTTTTTTTCTCTCCAGCTTCAGCGAGTGTATGTGTACTGTGTTGCAAACAAAGGCTATTAGAGTTCTGAGCAGTGCCAGGGACGAACTGCGTTTCCACATGCCTTAGTGTACAGGGATGTCAGCTTAATGTGTAGTAGGAAGGGACCCACTTGGCCTTACCTGTAGACTTTGTCAAAGGAGGATATATCTCTTACATAAAAACCCTGGCTTTGGAACTCACAAGAAAACCCACAGAATCAGCTAACCTGGACTCATAGGAACTCACAGAGACTGAACCGACAACTAGGGAGCATGCATAGGACTGACCTAGGCCCTATGTATATATTTGACGTTTGTGTAGCTTGGTCTTATTGAGGGACTCCTAACAGTGGGAACAGGGACTTCCTCTGAGTCTCCTGTGCTGACTTTCAGGTCCCTATTCCTCATACTAAGTTACCTTGCCCAGCCTTAATGTAAGGCGAGGTGTTTAGTCTTCCTACAACTTGACATAGCATGTTTTGTAGAGATCCATGGGAGGCCTGCCCTTTTCTGAATAGAAATGAAGGAGGAGGGGGGTGTTGGAGAATGGGGAGGAGGAACTGGGAAGAGAGAAAAGAGAGGAAACTGCAGTCAGGATGTAAAAGAAAAGAAGGAATGGAAGGAAAAAGGGAGGGAGAGAGAGGGAGGGAGAAAAGGAAAGGAAAAAGGAAGAAAGAAAGGAGGGAGGAGGGAAGGAATGATGGAAGGAGGGAAGAAAACAACCCTGACTTCTTTGTTTTGCAGACATAAAGCAGGTCTCTCAGCAATCAATTCCACTGTTATTACTGTGTCACTTAATAAAATCTTGCTTTTGTATTCCCTACCTATATAAAAGTCAGGAATCCAAACCTGCAAAAAAAAAAAAAAATTCCTTTTCGTTCCTTTAAAATATGCTTTCCCCAGCAAATGGGCACCAGATACTGAGGTGTCAAGCATGCCAGGAAGGATAGCTTATGTGCTGGCATAACAGAAGTAACAGACCACTACACTGTGTCCCTTTAAGTTATTACAGGATTGAGCTATAGAAACTTGTTTCTTTTGCTCCTAGCTTGTAAGAACATTAAGGACGGTAGAAGAAACTATCATGACGGCAACTAGAATTTGCTTTTAATGTAGTTTTAAGATCTCAGTTGGGCAGCCCCATGGGGAACTAAATGAAAGATGAACACCCGGCATCTCAGCCTTCATTTGGTGTCTGTCACCTTTATTTTTGGTCTGATCCCATTCCTACTTGGGTCTACCTGCCTGACATATGTCATCAATCGATGCTGATGTCACACAGGAAAGTTTCTATCCTAAATCTCAGCACCTTGGATTCCAAGAGGAGCACGGTCTTTAGAAGAAATTTCTCCCACCCTCTTCCCTCACCGCACACATACCCAAGCACAGGCAATTTTCCACGAAGTTGAAACTGCACTCTAAACTTAAAGTCGTCACCATGCAGAAACCAGAGGGTTTCCACGTGTGATGGTAATGATTAGCAATTTATGGAAGCACCTTGAGAGACTGGAGTTGAGGTAATCATGGAGCTTAATGGGATCATAAATTGACAAGGACTGCATAATTATGCAGACCCGTTGTTCTCTAGTGAATCCAATGATCATGTCAACATTCCTAAAATGGGCTTGGAGACATTATATCATTTTATACCTTCTTCTGCCCTCTGTTTTTGACCAAAACTGGTCTCTAATTGACCCAATGATGGAGCTGGTGAGGTTACTCTATTTAGACATCTGGGGCTCTAACTCATGACTTAAAAAATCTCATTACAGTTTCTGCACTTGATCCTAGAAAAATAATAATGAATAAGAAAATGAATATATTTGTTTCAATAACCTCAAACTCACCACCGCATCAGAAACTGAATCATTCTGAGTAAACAAAGTTTAGAATAAAAAGCCACAAGTATCATCTTTTGGTATATTCAATCAGTGTGTTGAAAACTACGAGGGTCCTCATCTAAATGTTCAATGGAGGTCAGGTTGTACATCACTGCAGACCTTAAGATTTGATCAACAAAGCTACCAGGAACCACTTAGACATATTCTCTACTGTGTACTTTGGTTTCCTTTTCTTTCAGTTGTCTGTGACTGGCTCTCTTCAATGTCCTTAACTTCCTTTCTCTTCCATCCAAGCTGGCACTATTACAGGTAACTTGACACACAGATGCAGTACTGGTGCTCGCGATAGCAAGAGGCAGGAACAAAACTACAGTTCTATGTCCTAGTCCATTCAGTGTTGCCGGAACATTGATACTCTTATTTTCTAGCTCCTCGTATTACTTCTTCAAACTCTATCCCTTACCGCAGGAACTGAATGCCAGGATGGAAGGGTCTGGTTTCCATGGTAGCACAGGATGGAGCTTTGTTTGGCCTTTATTTTTTCCCTTAGTATTGGCAGTGAAAGCCTTTATAAAACCTCAATAGTCTGAGGATACTTCAAGGACTAGGGAATGGAGGGAATCACTGAAACTGGATTTATGCAGCATTCAGCCTGAGGAAGAGAAACACTGGCCAGAGAAAAAGAAGGTTAAAACAGAAAATAAAGCATAAAGGTCCATTATGGACACTAACAAGAGGAAAGAAACAGCTCTGGGCAAGAATCGAGCCAATTACAAAGCATTTTTTAAACAGATGGCCACAGCTCCTGTTCCAAAATGACCAAAAGGGGATTCCAAGGTTCTCTCACTAGCCTGCTCCATCCTGATCCGGTGCATGAGTGCACACAATTGAAGTTGAGCCAGTGGACGTTTTTCTGCCTAGGAATGAAAGGGGAGCTACTTCTAGACCAAGTGCAGCAGGAGAGAGACGATCTTGGTATTTCTGCGACATTTTAGAAATTAAAAAGCTCTGGGTAATTAATTCAAAATGATCTATCTCGGTGTTGGCACTCAGAGAAAGTAATGAGAAGAAAGAGGGGTGAGGATAAGGACAACAGAAGGAGGAGGGGACTGAAGTCTGTTTTGGTACTGAAACTGTTTGAGGGATCTACAAGAACTTAGCAATCATTGGTCAACCTATTATAAAACACATTCAAAGATCCCTATATTATGATGTGATTTCTTTACATAAGAGGCCAACACAAGTATTTTTGAAAATTATTTTACTTTTGGTTACGATTTACAGAGAGGTTTTCAGCTCAATATTTCTATATTCATCTTAGAGTTGAACTTAGGAAAGAGATTTTGCATGGAATGGTGACGAACACAGTCTATGGTGCACCTGTTTTTCAGCCATTAGCCACACCGTGATTCTTCCCTTAGTAATAAGCACTTTCTCATACGGGATTGATAGATAGCATTGAGCAGAGTGTTTCCTGGGAACTTCCCTGAACTAAGCCACCATGCTATGAAATTTTCCAAAGAAAGCTCTATCAGATGAACAGTTTCTACCCTTCTGAGAGTTTGAAGTCAGAATATTTAGAAAGCCTAACCAAAAGTTCTGGGATCAGAGTGGGAGATGATTTTGAATGTTCCTGTCCATGTTTCTGAGTGCTCTTGGGATTGAATTACTCAGTATGGCTTTGTCTATAAACAAATGAATAGCAGTCTTCTGCCCTGTGTGTTTGTAGTGGAGAACACTGTACAGTTATCCCAATCTTTGCATTGTTGATCTAGAAAACAAATTTCACTAAAGGAGGCCGACCCTCCTTTTTCTAAAAGACACCTCGAACATATCAGTGATGAACAGTTTTTTGTTGTTGCTATTCTTATTCACAAACCATTATCCTAGACATTTTGAAACAAACCTTAAAATGCTACTTGTCTATGCTTGGTTTTCTTAGAACAGTCCAAAACACATTTGTTTAATTTTTCTAAGAAAAAACAAAAGACTTTTGTGCTGAAATTCTGAGAACTTTGCATAAAACATGACTAAACTATATTATAAAAAGAAATCTAAATTTAGTGCTCAACAAATCAAATTTACATGTGTTATATAAAAACAATGATGTTTATATAATATGACTGACTTACCAATTAAATATTTTATATGTGCCGAAAATCAGAACTTATTACAAAATAAGGAGGGTTTCAAGTTGTTATTTTAAATTCCATAGCAGTGTTACACATTTATTAAATACTTTAGAAGAAAATGCACTAAATAATAATAGGACTTTTTAAACCCTCAGAGGTTTTCATTGTTCTCTTTGATTCATGTGCAAAATTCAAGACAGTTGCAACTTCTAGGATTTATGGCTAATGACAAAATTTGGTTGAAAACACTGAAAATCATGGAAATGTATTTGTTTTTTGTGTGTGGATAAGTTAACTAGGCCAGACTTAAAATTTCCCAGAAACTCTCAATTTAGACTAAAATATTGGTAATAAAACAACAAATCCTTAATAATATTTTTCAGTGTAGATTATTTACATAGGTAATAAAAAGGGTGTGAATGGCTCACCCAGTCCACAGAAATTAAAATCATTTAGACTATGATGACTTGAGGTTTAAACATATGAAATCACTGTTGAGGTAGGGCTCCTACCTGTGTTTACCCCCAGGTATTCCAATCTCTGGAAATTAAACACGGAGTATTTTTCAAATACTTCGCTGTCATTAAAACTTAAAGGAAACCATGCATTTCATTCACAGATGAAAATATTTTCCTTCCTTTGAAAAACATCTGAAATAAAGGTTATCTTCATTCAACAGTAAGTATTTGGTCATTGATCTTATCCAGTATAAACTTATCATATGAGGACCACTTTGATAGTTCAAAAATGCACATCTGCTAGAACAATACTTCACATATCTGATGTATAGTAAATCTCATAGGGATTGGGCATGAAGGAAATAAAAATTAAGTACCAAACAAATTTCAGGTTTTTCAAAGATATTTTAGAATCTAAACTGAAAGGAAAATAGTTGGTTCACAATATAACCAGTTTGACGTGTGTGGAGAAGTCACACATGTAGTTTGGGAAGTAACCTCTAACAATTAATTAACTGACAAGAGTGTTTTCCCAAGTGTAAGAGAGTTGCACAGGCCTATGCCTGTTGGCTTACTGATGTAAGTTCCTCAATTAGCGTATTCCTAAAATGTTAGGCTTGTTTAAACAAACATATATGAATATAAGTGAAGAATTCATTTGTGACCATGTAAAACATCTTAGAACATTTACTCCATCCTTCAAAGTAGAAAGCAGTTTGATCCATTCTTTAAGTAACATAGTAGAAAGGTCATATAAAGGTTATTTTTTATATTGTACAAACTGATCTACCGTGTCAGGAAAAAACCTGCATATTTTGGACACAGCTTTGAGACTGAAAATTTAACTTATCACACGTTTATTCAACAGCTTATATTTCTTTAAAATGCTTGGCAGAACTATTATATAATAATGACTTCAATTAAGAAAAAGAACTTCCTTTTGATTTCCAGGTTTGTAAGACTTTTAGAAGTCAACTTTGATAAGCAGAACAAGAACAACAGCAAGAACTGCTAGCAAACATCAGAATGCTCTCAGCTGTCGTCACACTGACCTGTAGGTCCAAGATACAATGTGGGCTGCACATTTCATTAGAAAACTCGAAACTTGCTTTTTTAATTAAACTTTTTTTTTTCTGTTAGAAATGTTGGCAAGACTAAATGAAGAAACTATAGTAATTACATTTACATTATTAGTGGTAACACATCTACCTTTAACACATTGAAAATATTCTATTAATGATAGGCAATAAATAAACTGCAGACTTTCTTATATATCTGATTCAATTTTTAATGCTTGTACAAATAGGAAGAGAGATCAAGTCAAGTATGCTCAGTTCTTGGTTCTCAGAGGCCTGATCCTGTTATGTATTTGTAGCTAAGGATGGAAATAAACTCTCATCCTGTTTCATCCTTCCAAGTGCTCAGGTTGTGTGATGTCACAATGGCAGGAGTAGCATTCCCCTAGCTTCATGATTCAACAGAGAATCCAGCGAAGATTGCATTTCAATTAGAATTAAATAACAGCAGTAACGGGGCTACAGTTGTTGTAGCCAAATTCTACATGATTGGCAGCTGTATGATCACTCGTTATCAGAATGAACAGCACAGATTATATTTCTGCCATCTCAGAAAAATGCTATGGGAGTACTAATGGGAGTTAATAGGACCCTAAAAAGGTCTCTGACAATATCTAATGATAGCAAGCTGTATGTGATTTTTATTTCTGTTCATTAAAGAGCATAATTTAAATTCATACTAATATTCTAAAAGAAAATTTAAATTTAGATTGGATGTGGTTATTGAATTTGTGCAACATAGAGAGCTATACAATATTTTCACTTTAATTTCAAGATAATGAAAATAATTGAAAAACAACCCAATAAAATTTTATTGTAATAATTTTAAATGTTTGACTAATTCAAACAATGAAAAGTTATTACCTTTAATCATCAGTCTTTTCTTTAACTATTGTGACATCATATCCTAAATACATTTTGTTTGTTAAAAAATTCAATTTAGCAATGTAGTATTTTTTTACCCATTATTGCTGCTCATCTTCTCTAGTATTCCACTGGGTGTCATTAAACATTACTGCCTTTAAGTTTCAATATATGACAATATTTAAGGAATAGTGGGCTAATAACAATATATTTTTAGAACAGGTTAAACATACACTCCATCCCATTCTTTCACAATGAATTTTCTTGTAAAAAATAACTGAAAGCCCCCCTTTCTAATCAAACAAGCATCCTGTTCAGCATTAGACTGTAGAAAAAGGAATGACATGGACAAAGCATCAGTCTTTTTTGGAGGACTGCAATGCAGCAGACACAGAAAGCCATGGCAAAAACAGTGTGAACGCAAAGTTCACTCCACTCTGTAAGAGGCTGAGCCGGCTAAGGAGCTATTCTGTGGAAACAAATGCATCTAATGAGTAATGGACAAACACAGAATATTGGAAGGGAAAATGTGTACTGGCGAGTGGCAAAAAGGCAAAGTGGCAAAATTGGTCAGGAGATAAACTGACAGACTAATTATGATCACATGAAGAATTAGTAAAATAGGCCTAGTAAGATTGCTTGACTCACAAACTGCTTCTAATACAAACATGAAAAAGTGAGTTCAGGTTTCTGATAACCTCATAGAAAGCTGGCATTGTGTGTGCATCTGTAGGTTCTGAGCTGGGGATAAAATCAAGCAGATCCTAGGGGCTTGCTGGTCAACTAACTGCACCAATTGGTGGGCCTCAGGTTTGATGTGAAAGTCTATGCCTAGCGGTAAGTGAGCAGAGGCAGAGTGATAGAGCAAGCGACTCAACATCAAATTCTGGCCTTCACAGGTACGGGAATAGGTGAGCACACCCTCAGATATTCATAAACCATACACAACACTCCCACACAACCTCACCCTCAAAAACAGGCACAGCACAAACACCGCACACACACACACACACACACACACACACACACACACACACACACAAGTAAAATAAACATTCAAGTTTAGGTAGACCTGCCAAATCTATGTTTAGATTACTGCCATTAAATGCTAATCACTAGTTACCAAAAAGTGCCCTTTTTATGTTGATGGCTTCAGATTTCCACTGTTACACAGTAATGTAGGAAGCAATGTCAAAATGGAAATAAAAAATATATTTATTGTCTCAAGTACCTACAGAGAAACATTTGATCAAGTATTACAAGCACATGAGCTACAGCCTGGTATATAAAATAAGTACTGATTGATATAATAAGATCAAATGACACTAAAATCATCTGCCTAAGTCCTACACCATGACATTAGAATGGCTTGACAGAGATTATACAATAATACCAGATATTTCTTTTAGTCCAAAGAAGAAAATACATGTTGGAGGCCAAAGTTAGTATTCTATTTCAATTCTATTTTACATCTTATAAATCAAGCATAGCTTAACTGAATGCAAAATAATTAATAAGCCTTAGTAGATCAACTTAATTGTAGTAGGAGCTGTGGGCTTGCTTTTCGTCAACAACACACAAACTGTATTCATTTAAACACTGCTTGGTCCATTAGCTCTAGCCCTTACTGGCTAATTCTGATATCCCAATCAACCCAGCTCTAATAAACTGTGTAGCACCGGTCTTACCGGGAAAGATTCAGTATGTCTGACCTGGCGGCTTGCTTCAACGCATGTGTCTGCCTGGGAGAGGGGAGCATGGCCTCTGAGCTCACTTCCTCTTCCTCCCAGCATTCTGTTCTGTTTACTCCTCCCACCTATGTTTTAATCTATCAGGGCCAAGCAGTTTCTTTATTGCTTAACTAATGAAATCAACAGATTGATATATGACACTCCCACATCATTTAATTACTTCAATAGATTTCTTATATTATTATAGCAGAAAAAAAGGTTTATTGTGTAGGGTTTGTATTAAATAATAGCTATGGGAAACAGGGTATTGTAGTAGGGCCTCACTGCTTAGGCAATGGGCCTCTTAGCTGAAGTAAACTCTGTTTAACACAGAAGTGTTTTGATGAGGAGAACAAAGTAAGAGAAGAAAAGTCTCTGTTTTTTTGAAATACCACATGAACAGCTTTGATGTCAATCCTATAACAGCGTGTAAGTTGTTTTGGGCTGACTAACAAAAGGACAGATCCAATCACCTGAAATGTCTCTATTAATCAAAGACAAAAAGGTGAAATTTGCAAACATTTGAAAACATAAGTATAGCACAAGGCAACAGAGATTACAATAAATAGTCAAAATCAAGACACTACAACATATCTCTAAGTAACACAAAATCTTGGCAGAGTCTATCAGGTCCTGAATCTACACAGTTTTTTAAGGCGTTTTATGAGCATTCCTGTAATGGGGTTTGGAAAGAATAAGAGGATGGAATTAAAGGAAATCTAGAGTCTGCTACTACATAGGTTTAAAGAGTCTGGATGCCTTAAAAAAATAATGTTTACTATTTGGCCCATTTGCCAAATGTTTAAAGTACTCTATACACTCACTGTGTAGAAGGAGCAGCAGGCTGCGTTCCTGCCACCCGGCTCCTGGCTGCCCAGCTAGCTCAGTTGGTAGAACATGAGACTCTTAATCTCAGGGTCGTGGGTTCGAGCCCCACGTTGGGCGCCATTTGTAGAAGGAGCATCAGGCTGCTTTCCTGCCACCCGGCTCCCAGCCGCCTGGCTAGCTTATGCCCCAAAATAATAACACAGAAACTGTATTCCTTTAAAACACTGCTTGGCCCATTAGCTCTAGTCTCTTACTGGATAACTCTCATATCTTGTTTTAACCCATATCTAATCATCTGTGTAGCACCACGAGGTGGTGTCTTACCAGGGAGATTCTAGTGTACATCCATCGTGGGCTGGAGCTTCATCGTGTCTGACCAGAGAGGAGAGGCATGGCATCTGGCTCACTTCCCTTCTTCCCAGCATTCTGTTCTGTCTACTCCACCTACCTAATTTTCTGACCTATCAGACCAAGCAGTTTTCTTTATTGATTAACCAATGAAACAACAGATTGACAAATGACCTTCCCATATCAATTGTGGTCCACCAACAGTGTATAAAACCACTCATTTAATAGTAGCAAATCCTAAGGCACTGTATATTGCAGTAATACCCATTTAATGATGTTGGCCATGATATGATAATATTATAATTAATGCTTTCTTATTTAAACTGCACATTCAAGTACCTTTATTAATACATATGTGTGTATAAATGTATATGTGTATGTATATACAAATATACACACATATATATGTTACTTTATACATGTTTTTACTGCCTTATTAATTACTGTTTTAATTTCCAAGTTTCTATGAATCTAACTAACTCTGGGTTAGGGATGAGGAGGTTTCTTTTCACAGACAGGATTTCTTTGCCATTATGAATCTTTTTAAATTAGCCTTAGATTAGTAGTTTTTAACATGTTGGTCATTACCCTTTTGAGGGTAGGACAACCCTTTCATAGCAGTCACCTAAGGTCATAAGCAAATAAAGATATTTTTATTTGCTTTTTTATAGCAATTTTCATATTGCTACTGATTCATAACAGTAGCAAACTTACAGTTATAAAGCAACAATGAAAATAATTTTATGGTTGGGGGTCACCATAACATGGGGAACTGCATTAAAGGATCACAGCAATGGGAAGGTTGAAAACCACTGGTCTTAGATAAATAAGGCAATTTAACCATTAGAAATATTTTTGGAGGAAGAAGAATGAACAGGATTCTGGTATCCATTCCATTCAAGCTATTAAGAAGTTCTGGAGTCATCAGCTGGGTATGTTTTTGGGTTGTTATTGCTAATGGAAGGCTGGTGGTGAAGCTGTGATACAGAAAATACCTATTAACTCAGGAATACTACCTAATGTAATCTCACTTAATTAATAAACTGACATAATAATTGTCACATTAGTAGAAAGAAATCATTAAGGTCCAAAGTCACAAAAAACCATTTTATTCATTTCTTTATAAACATTTTAGCACAATCACATGATAAATATGAGAGATTAAATGAAATACTAAGTGCCAGAGTTGGGTACTCTGATCCTCAATCCTGTGTTTTTTTCCTCTAAATTCCTGCTACTCAGCATATTCCCAATTAGTCACATAAGCCCTAGAAGTTTCTAATTTCTAAGTGTATCTTCGGGAAGAAATTCTTTCAAACTAAAAGAAACATAAAATAACCGAGTCAGAATTATGGATTAATTTGCAATTACCAGAAAAATATGGATAGCATTTACTCAGAGGTATCACATCGCTTCTGGTATATTTAGAAACATAAAACAAATTTTTAATCAAACAAAATTATTTTGATAAAAATCCAAATAAAAAATTTTGCATCATTTTAATGTATCTTGTCATTTATTGACTACAATGATATGTGGGTCAGATGGATACCAAAGCCCAAACACAGTTAGATTCCAACAGGTTTTCACCTATCTAACAATTTGCCTTTTTAGATTTGAAAAGCCAGAAAGCTACTTAAAATGGAATTCTTTATATCTTGAGTTAACCAGCTAAACTTATGTTTCATCTTATTTAATTAATACAATATCCAATACATAGATATTAAATATAAACATTACACCCAATTAATATGATTAAAGCGGATATTTTGCATATGCACATGACATATATTTAGGTATTAAACATATTACATTTAGTGATACTACTCTGGCCCAAAGCACGAAGGTATCCTGGGTCCATGCAGATGGATGATGATTATGGTTATTGTTGGTCTGTGGTTAAGTCCTCCACACAGAGTTAACTGGATCATCCATGAGCAGAGTCACAGTTGTCAATTATGTTGTTCAGTGACTTATAATTTACTTAACTGATTCTTGCTTAGACTATACAGCAGTGTAATGAGGTTTCCCCTACCTGATACTTATTTTTATTTATGGTTTCTTGAATTCTGAGTGTCCTTCTTATAATCAATAAGCATAAGACACAATCATATTTAAAAATTTAGAGTTTTAGAATTCTAAAGCTGGAATGAGAATCAAAGGCACAGCTATGCAGCACAGCATCCCTTTGGTCTCAGGGTTGCACCTCTGAACAGAACTCCTGGAAGCAAATTGCTTAGAGAGGGGCCATCAGGGAGCTACTGTCTCTCCTCCCTAACAGGGTAGAAATTCAAGCAAGGCTAGAATTTTTATTTTCTTTTCACATGAAATTTGGATTAAAAACTGGAATCCTGACTTTCTTGTCAACAAATACTCAAAAAAATAAGGGGTTGAAGGCTAAGAATTAAACAACCACTCAAAATATTTACAATATTCAGACTCCCACCCCACAATGTTTTAAAAGGACATGTATTTTGCCTACCTCAAATGGAGATAGAATTTATATGTAATTTCATTTACATATGTAAATGAATGTGGTCCAGTGTTCTGTTACTAATTTATGTCACAAGCAAGCAGGACCTCTGAGAACACTAATATGCCTCCTTCTAGAACCAGAGTTATCCTACAGAAGCTGCTGTCACAAAGAAAATGGTTTATAAAATTAGGACTGAAGCAGGACCCTCTCTGTTTGCATTAGAACCCCAACAAGAAAATATCCACACACCTCAGTAAGAAGAACTGGAAGCAACCATTTCTCATTGTGATTTCAATGTTCCTCTCTGTAAACTGGGAGATAATCACGTGCCATTTACTGGATAATTATAAACAACTAAGACTCATAAACTGCATATAATAGTTGCCTAGGTATTTCTCTAATCCTGTTAACTAGTTTTCTGTGATGGAAAAAGGGTAAAACTACTTAAGTGAAATTCAATTTTAGTCTTAATACATTAAAGAATTTTCTTACCCTATACAGTGCTTCTATCTAGCCAAAGGAAACTGTATACTGAATAACACTGAGAGTTTGAATGCCAACTGATTTCGAAAACGGTGCAGTATAATTAGGAAATTCATGAGTCAAATTCCTGTTTATGCCTGTAATGTAATGGCTAAACATTTGTTTGTTTTCTATAAGAAGGACTTGATTAAAGTCTCCAGCCAAAATAATTAAATAACCCTGTGCTTGAATGATGCCAGCTTGGCTACCGCTGCAGTGTGCTAAACCCATAATTAAGGCACAGGAATGTGTATAAATTAACAAGCCAGTGACATTTACACTAAGAGTACAAAGCATGCTTCTCCTAGGAAAAATGTTCTCAATGACTCTGTGACTCTATCACACATGCAGTGCAATGTAAACAATTGAATATCTACACACAATGTTTAGATCAGGCTCTGATCTACATGATGACATCACAAAGTTTCCTAGAAAGGGTCAGTTAGGGTTTTAAGGTTCTCAAGAACTGTAGTGGTCTCTTTTGCAAGTATTCAGCTGTGTCACTGAAGTGTGAGAGAAGCCATAGAAAATATACAAATACGCAAGATTGCGTTCCAGGAGAGCTAGTTTTCCTAACCCTGAGCCTCAGCTTGGCAGCCTCCGACCAGGTTTCTAATTCTTCAGCACTACAGTGTATTGTCTTAGAGAAAACAATACCAATTCATACATGAGAAAGAGCAAGGTAGTATAAAATGCAGTGCAGTCGATATAAACATTTGCCAAGTGTCAAAGCCTAAATTTCTCTGTTTCTACATAGTTTATGAGGAAGATCACAGTAGGGACAATTTTGCATATGTTTGGATGAGATAAAGTAAATTGAAAATTTGAAACCTTTTGGGAAGAAAATGTATAAATGTACTCGCGAGGTGTCAAAAATATGACTTATCACTTACTGCACATTTCAATGTATATTTTCAAACTCCTGAAAGTCACACTTACTCAGAGACAAACAAAGAGGACACACTGTGCAAAATCACTGAGACCTGATTGAATGAAGTCCAGATATTAAAAAGACTGAATACAGAGAAACCTGTGGAACTGACAACCTAAAACACACTTTTTCAAGTGAGTCCCAGAGTGTATTAGTCACAAAGATGCTTGTCAAGAAGTCCCTGACCACAAGTTTGGAGAGGCTGCACAGGACACCTGAAGCATGAATGACACTAGGAGCATGAATATGAAAGGACATTTGTTGAGAGCTCTTGACAGATTAGTTTGGAACACTTACACCCTCTTCCACTGACTCACAGTGCATCATTATGACTGAAGATGACAAGATGACACTAAGAAGCAGAATCCCTTTGTGCAGCTCAGTGATTCTCAAATTTATTTTGTAAGCAAGGTCTAACAACATAATTCCCTAGAACCAAACTCAGAAAAGTTGCAATATGGATTATTGTATTATTCTATTTTTTGATCCTAGATACACGGAAAAATAACATCAGTATTACCTTTAACAACGAAAGAGTGGAGACACTCGTTTAACTTCTAACTTATATTCTAATTGCTTATAATTATGTTACATTTTTTATTTATAAACAAATGTATAGTAACTAACGAAATTCCTAAACTGACTTAACCAACATTACATTTATGCTCACCCATAAGTATTCCTGAAGTCATAGATAGTTCTGAATTGGAAAATGCAGCTTGCAAAAGAACTGCATATCTAATCACTGTTGTGGACATATGTTCCCTCTTTGAGGTACTACAAATAGCAGCCCTGGTTTCTGGCAAAAGTTACTAGACACTGACTACCTGAAGCAATATTAGTCATTAATTCTCTGAGGTATTCTTTATTTGAATCTAGAAGTCTCTTCTAACACAAAGACACATGTTTTGACTAATGAGATTGAAAATCAGAAGTTGAATATTCAAATATTGACTTCTAAAATTAAGAATATAAATTAACCAAAAGTCAGGAAATATTTAGAGAATAAGAAGAGTCCTTTTACTAACATCTAGAAATTAGGAATAATCCCAGCATATATTAAGCATTCAACATATTTACAAATGTGAGTGAATATATTTTAAAAATGAGTTAAAGACACCTATCAACCATCTTGATACAATACTTCAAAATAACTTTTATGAGTTAATTTTATAATATAATATTAGCATAAGTATCTAACCATTCAAGCATACAGAAAATTTATTTCAATTATTCATTTTACCACCATAACATCTGTTTGTTCATGCACAGTGATAGAGGCCTCAGCTACTTTAAACAGGACAGCATATGATGGTCATTCATGTTGGGCAGACACTGGGCAGGATAAAGGGTTGTAGTAGTAATTAAGATTAGATTGTAGAAGATATTATATTACTCAAGTCATTTTTAAATATCCATCAATAAAAACCAAACATCATGGGATTCCTTTATACCTTAATTGAACCACCTTCCATTAAATGCTAAGGAGAAAGTCAAAATGCAAATCACGATAAAATCAATGGCACTTCCTCAACTCCTAGTAAAATATACAAGCGTCAAATATACTCAACGATGTTTTTCTCAAGTTAGTGAAAAGAAAAAAAATATTATTTTCATCACTCTGTCATTTCAAAAACATATATAATCCACAAAGTATTGACTTCTTTCATTCAGTGATATAACTAGCCTACTTTTTCATACCTCTATAAATTATGAAACATTGGTTTCTGAAATTTAAAGATGGCTAAAAATTATTTTCTTATAGTGCTGGCAGATTCTGCAATACATAGATTTCAAAGTGAACCTTTAGGGGTGTGCTTTTTAGACAAAGTCATAGATATCTGTGACTCCCAGGAAGCTCCCAGGTACTCCCAAGATGCTTTGTTGTGCCTACTTTCTCGAACCCATGTGTTTTAGTGTTTGACGTTAACAACTGTTTGGTTTTCATGTAATTCTTCTGTTAAGGAAAAATCAATAAACTCTGTTGTGACTGTTTAAAGAAATTCCAAATTTGAAAAAAATTAGATATGATTTATCCATATCTTATATACAGTGATCACTGGTAATTTGTAAATGTCCTTTTAGAGAAATCCAGCAAGATAAGACATTGAATGAACAACAAAAAAAACCACTTTGATATGATTGCAATTTAAACTATTAAAATATATAACAATTTTAACTCTTGTAATAAATCTTAACAGATGTATAATAAGAATAATGTAAAAATACTTCAAAAACTGATCAGGAAATAACATGAGATT
The DNA here is from genome assembly GCF_018167655.1 of Microtus oregoni. NCBI lineage: Eukaryota > Metazoa > Chordata > Mammalia > Rodentia > Cricetidae > Microtus > Microtus oregoni. Next base: position 17,654,645 of record NW_024543093.1, on the reverse strand, counting down.
AAAATTCAAGATATTAATATGTACGTTAATATCTGCCAGATGTGTTTGCTCATTTGAGGGTTACTTGGTGGTTCTGTGTCTATAGTAATTCATCTCAGGACTTTAGAAGGGAGGAACACGCAGGGTTCTGAGCATTCAGAGAACACTGTACACAGGCTACCCTGTGTCTTTCATGCTCAATGATGGTAGTAAGCATTCAAAACATTATGAGACTCAGAGTAGCCACGAATCACACATCTCTCCTTCGGGCAGCCCAGTTCCTTTCTGTCTGCTCTACATAGTCCAGGTACCAAACTGCACTGAAGTTAATTTGGAGTTCAACTTAATAAGAATGAGCAGATAATTTGCAAGTAAATATAATGAAAAGGCAGTCCCCCTGGAGAGTTCCCAGAACACTAAGGGAGTCTTCTCAAGATGCATTTCCACAAATTGGGTATGGCATGCCCACCAATTTTAGTTCTGTTGTTCATGAACACCAAACAAACTAAATACAGCATCACAGAAAGGCATTGGCTCTGCTTTCTATGTAGTTTAAGTAATAACTGCAAAGAATTAATCTAGAGTTCATTTTAATATGCAAATTTTCATTAGGATTATACTAACAGAAATTGAGTAAAAACACCTGAAAACGGCTATTTTAGCTAGCCCATTTGATTTACTGAAATTATAAATAAATTAATTTTTACTACACATTTCTTTTCAATAGTAGCACTTGTGGCTCAGAGGGAAAATTACTATATTGAAACAAACAATAATGAACAGAAGGATTTAATCAGACAAAGAGAATGCAAGTGTGCTTGGTTGCAAATGTGTCTAATTTAGCCACTTACCTTTCATTTCAATTCTGATGCTTCCAAGAGGCAGAAAATGACACCAAGAAACAGACTGGACTGAACAGTTTACACATACTCATACTGAAGCATAGCCTTTAAAAACATCATCATTAATACAATTAGCAAAAAGAAACCGAGGAGCGTGAACAGCAGAGATGGCCATAACTCTGATTTGTTTTCCCCACTTTGTTTCAAAAAGAATGCACCCCTTTCTCTTTCCCTTCTTCTTGGCAAGATCCAGACATCTTGCAACTCTTTAGAGAAGGCTGCATAATAAAGTTTTTTTCCCCACACAGACCTTCATTTTCCTACAAGTTTCTCACTGTTTCTGCAAGTAAAGACACTGTTGACGTTTTAGAAAAAAATTGGGAACTCAAAGTAACAACAACCTCCTTGGAAAGAGTCCATCTCAATGGCCAGAATATGGCATGCACTAACATTACAAACTTTGTATCTCCGAAATCAAATATTTCCAGAGCTGAGGGCTTCCGGAATCACACATGGGGTTTGTTGCTAAGATATAATTTATGGATGTTTTATTGTTTCTCCTCAGGTGGAGATGTGCAGGGAAGACTTTGAAAAACAAAATAAACTACAATTCAACTGGCATTGCCCCCCCCCTTTAGTATCTTTAGCTTATATTGATATTAAGGTAAAGTCAGAGGCAACCAATTAAACCGAAGATTTACAAACAACAACAACACCAACAAAAACCTTGCTATTCATGTGCTAATCAGAATAACAATGTCAGAATGATCTCTGAGATGAATGCTTGAGGCAACAGAAATACCCCAACATATTTTTCAACTTATTTATTTTTCTCATAATGGTGGGAGAACATAGCTATAGTCTATTATTCTCACCTGCAATCTATGACTCTAAACATGTACCAAAAAATCAGCTTTAGAAATAATCTGAACAGAAAAGCTATGCAAGAACATAAAAATGGAAAAGTATATTTTGAGACAGCAACATGAAATTGAAAAAAAATTAATAACAAATTATAAACTGTTCTCATGGGGGTCTCAGAACATTTATTTGACAATTCAGACTGGCTATCATTGGATAAATACACTTATTCAATGTAGGTGAGGTAGACATGTTTTTCCCTTTTTAAGAGTAAAAGAAAAGAAAATCTGAAAAAAATGTCACTAATAGAAGATCTATCTGCCCTCTATCAATTATATACCTACCATCTACCTATCATCTATTAATCACCCATCTATCAATCATATATCTACCTATCTATCATCTATATCCATCATCTGTGTATCTATCCTCTGCCTATCCATCTATCTACTATCTGTCTGTCTATCTACCTACCTATCTATATTTCTTTCATCTATCTATCTATCTATCTATCTATCTATCTATCTTCTATCTATCATCTATCTATCTACCCTATCTATCATCTATCGCTATCATCTCTTTCTTGTGTATGAACAAAAAAGTTTGAACATATACATTTTGGACTGGAAAAGTGTTTTTTCCCCTAAAAATTCCTCTATTCTTTTCATGACAGTAACAGTCTGTCTTCTTGATACACTGTACTACATGACAACAGTATCCTGTCCTAAAAGCATTTCCAACTTTTTGTGAACACACAACAACTTTTTAAAACAATAAGCACCATCACTCAAATTGTTAATATTTTATGTTAGAATTGGCATTAACAACATTCATAAAAAATCTTGTTAGTATACACAGAGAAATAGTTTTAATTATTTCCATTTATAAATGAAAGAGAGATTAAATAATCCAAGAGTTTGATCTAACATACATGGTTAATGAAACTATAAACTATCTATGTAGAAACATTACTGAACTAATGAAACATTTCCTTCATAGTGGATGCCTGAAATTTAATTTGCTCCCATCCAAACTTGAACTTTATTTTTTTCTAAAATCATGATTTTTGGGAAAGACTCAAAAAGTCCTTCTATGTCACTAATACAAGTTTATTATATGTATTAAATTGTTTTGTGACAGAGTTTTAAGACAAAACTTAATAGAGGACCAGGTCAAAGTTCAGGATATTTTCTAGTTGATATGTCCTGTGCTCATATCATAAAGGCAGGAAAAGACTAGAATTAAGAAGACTGGATGTCAGTGAGTTTGACTTTAAGGAGGGGTGTGTACCTCAATGATGGTAGAGGAGTTGCTAGCTTTCTCTCAGCTCCTGGTTTATTTAATAGCACCCATCCTGAAATAGGAAATCTTGTCAGTTTACCTAATTATGAAAGCAGGGATTCAACAGTGAAAGAGCTGTGTTGAAAGCCAGTGAGCAAAAGTCAGAAGTTGCATTCATCCTGCAATGCAAAGCACAGTCCAGCAGGCTCCACAATGCTTTCAGTTGATTCACTAGACACCCAGCCAAAAACAATGTTTGTAATTACAAACAGTAAAAGAACACCAAGGATTTCAGACATTTTCTTTTTGTTGTTGTTGTTAACTGAAGGAATACAAGAGCTGCTATGTAAAACTGGACAAGTTTAAAGCTTATTTAGTTTAAAAATTTACCGAGTCCTTTCACTATTTCAAAAGAAATATGTCATCAATATAATACCTCTCATGATGTGAGTCAACAACATAACCCATCTGTGTTAATATGGAAATGTGTCTTCATAGTCATGCGGCTTCTGTATTTAGGCACAGGCAGCTGACTACCCCATTACTCCTTTTATGAACCACATACATGAATATTTGCTTATGGTGGCACACAGAATGTTTTAATAAAACATTATTTTACATTATCCTTTAAATCATTACTAGGAAATTATTTTTATTTTAAAATTTCTGTTGTATAATTTATGCTAAATTATCTAACTAGATTATCTTTTATGAATTCAGTTCAGGACAGCAAAACAAGTCCTTTATAAATATATGTTGATGGGTCACATGTGTGATCCTGGTAGAAGTACATATTCTCACACATATAACTACCACAAAATGATAAACTAAATAGTTAAGGGAAGGAAAGACAATCCAACAATTTGAAACTTCATGAGAAGAGATATTTCAGAAAAGAGAAACAAGACTGAAGATTCTCTTTTAATTTTCAGCTCAATTCTTTCATCAGATTTTCACTGTGTATATGATACATACAAGGCACAACAATCTACCAAGGTAATCAAGTCAGACATGATCTATGTCATCATAGATTTCTCTTTAAAAATGAGGATGAGAAATTAATTGAAAACATCATCTTTTAGAAGAGTCAAGAAATGGGCTCCAATTCATGCACTGTGAAATAAGAGATTAGCATCCAGTTTGGCCCCAAATCTCTTCTGTCTAGTGTTTCTTTTCCCACTGTGTATTATATTTCATGACAGCTTCAACTTGACTTTCCCATTTGATATAGTCTTTAAAGAGGAGCTGCCCACCAAGATGGTAAGCTTCCAGAAGAAAAAGGCTTCACGTTGCTCCCTTATGTGTGCCTACAAAGCACATACCACTGTTATGGAGGAGAATGTAACAGAGAAACAGGCACTGAGTCCTTGCAAAAACAAGGTAGGCACTTGGGAAGTGCAAGAAATAAACTCATCTTCCCCCTGGATGATTCTACTCCATATTCTGAGAGAACGTTGCTGTGAACTTCAAACCCAGTAAACAAAGCTCAAATTTGTGGTCAGTCATTTATTACTGGAAATCTGCACAAATCTTCAGTGTCTCTGAGTCTGACTTTTACAAACAGGGGACACAGAAAACCTTAGAGAGTTTTGCAAGATCATTTCCCAGAAGTACATAGAACACAAAGTGCAGTAACGGGTCAGCATGTGCTCCTGTCATTCCCAGTTCAGGGACTGAGGAGCTGTGTTTTTATAAGCGGAAGCGCAAAATTCAAATGCCCTGTATGTGATGGAGCCATTACTAACACATTTTGTGTCATACAGACTACCTCAAAATTAGTAAAAAAAAAAAAATGTTTCAATAAGAGAGCAAATCTCATGATGTGTTAAATTCAACTGATGAACCGAACTGAAACAATCATCATTAGAGATAAAAAGGACAAATGTCAGAAGGCAGAAAGTTCTTGTTAGAAAAAATAATGTAGTTTACTTATGAGAGAATCATTTGCTTGCTGGCTCAGTATTCTCTAAATCTTGCAGAGAGGAACTCCTTAACCCACATGGCCTCACAAATGTAAACACAAAAGTACATTTTTTTAAAAAAAAATATTGATATTCAAGGTCCTAAGATAGCCTTAAGAAAGAGGTTAATAGGCCCTCATTCTTCCTGTAGAGCAATACTATGTGCCATCTATGGAAACAAAATATCTCCAAATTTTAATGTTCATCATTATATTAAATTTAAATAAGACCATGTTTTGTTTTTACTACAAAAGTACCAAAATAAGAATAATGTTTAATTCTCATTTTAATGTTTAAATGTTTCTTGGTCAGTTCATTCAGTGATGGGGGAGAGTTTTCTGTTTTGTGTTAATTTCATTGGTTAAATAAAGAGACTGCCTTGGCCCTTTAATAGGACAGAAAAAGTTAGGTAGGCGGAATAGACTGAACAGAATGCTGGGAGAAAGAAGCCGAGTCAGGCAGTCACCATGTTTCTCCCACTCCAGACAGACGCAGGTTAAGATCTTTCATGGTAAGCTAGCTTGTGGTGCTACACAGAATATTAGAAATAGGTTAGATCAATATGCAAGAGCTAGCCAATAAGAGACTGGAGCTAATGGGCCAGGCAATGTTTAAAAGAATACAGTTTCCATGTAATTATTTCAGGTAAAGCTAGCTGTGCGGAGCTGGGTGAGAATGCAGCCCACCACTCCTCCTCACTACAATTCAACTCAGCCAACTCTGTTCATTCTTGGTACTACTTTAAGGAGATTTTACTTTCCAGACTATTTTTTTTTTTTTTGCTAGATATCATGTCTCAGTTCACGGCCAAGTTTGCATGATGCATATTATTGATGTGAATGCTCTCTACAAAGTCTGACTGAGGGCTGGTTTAACAGTTTGTGGGGCAGAACAGGTACAAACTGGAACTGGGTGATGAGCAGATCGAACCCAGTGAATAAGCAGTTGAGAGGGATTCAACAGTACTGGGAAACAAGCAAACACAAATGGTGGACTGGTAACCCCCTAAGCCCAGAGGAACACAGAGGGCAGAGCTCCAGGAAAGCAGGAGCTTCACCTGGGCAGAGCAGGTATAATCACTTTGTGTACTTTCTCCTGTGCTGAGAAGAAAGGCAGAGGTTAAGTATCCATTTACGAGGCACCAAGTAGGCATTTGTTCACAGAGAAAGGCTCCCAGTAACTGAAACCAGGGTTTCTATCAGTAAGCAAATACCAAAATGTGAAATCAGATGGTGCATCCTGACTGTCAGAAGTTAATGATGATCCCAGGGCCTCTCAGACTGGGTCAAAGGTGAAAATGTTCCTGAGATGGGAGTGTCACTGGGTATCAATTTAAGATCTAGAATGAAAAAAAATATGAACACTGACTATTGGGTATCTACTCATATTTGGGGTACAGGACAGCTGTGGCAGAGGGCAATGGGAGTGGACTAGGTGCAATAAAATACTGCCTGCCCCATCATACTCACAGTCACACACTCACACTCACACACATACACAAGGAGCGGGAGGACTCCCATGCTGGCCTGTATTGATCTCCATGAAAGTTATAAAGTAAAGGTTATATGTAATTATATACTAGACACATTCTGAATTGGGTGAAAACCACAGTTCACAAAACTGCTGGTGAATCAAGCTGAGACAGGCACGGCCAAGTTCTGTCTGCCCTCAGTCATATGCAGCCACAGCTGTTCAGGGGAGGTCAAAGACTAAGTATAGGTACGTGAGTTAAACTCCATAAGTGGTGATTTCACAATATTTAGCAAGATAATCTACTTAGCCATTGTGTTCCTTTAGAAGGAAAAAGAAGAGTGTGTAAGTGATTTTCACTGAAAAGTCAGACACAAAATATTCACTTAGGCTATGTCAGAAAATTGTGAATAAATGTAATGTCAATGAAAGAACAGTTTGCTATTCATGCTTGCTTCCACTTATTTATTTGTAAGAAAACAGCAAAGGGAGATTAAGCAGTTGGTGAATAGCCAGATAGCTAGAAAATGTACAACTGGGGATCTGAGAGCAATTCCATTGCATGGAGCACTGACTTTTACATCTCCTAAGAAAATTTTTATAGAAAATGAGATATTTCACTTTCCCCTAGCATTTTACAAGGAATCTAGTGTATAAAGAGGGATTGATGATAACTGAACAAGTGAGTAATTAAATAAGTAAATCATTTCTGCAATCTGTCATCTATGTCTATAGTTGCAGACTATAGCATGGGCTACCATTTCCCCAGAAATCCAAGAAGCAAAAGTTGAGTCAGTAAAACCCACAAAAGACTTGCAGAAAAACAGTGTTGATAACAACTGTCTTTGTCTTACACTCACTTTGGGTATCAGACAAGAAAATATACAGCTAGTTAATATGGGAAAGGAGAACTAGTATATAAAATCAAAATTTAAAAAGGCTCTGAGCTTAAATCAGATTTAAAATCTGATGTCTGATATATGCAGAGTTCAATGGCCCATTTCATGTTGTGTATGTGTTTCCCACATACTTCCACCCTAACCATAGATATATAAGTACATGTTTTCATTTGTAGTCAGAAACTCAGAGACACCATCATCAGGCCTCTTCCCTGAACTCTCAGGGGTAATCTGACTCACAAGTCCTCTACAATACAAAAGGAAATGAGCAGGATGCATGGCTGACAAAGCCTGTCCAATGAGGTCAACATGATGCCTAAGGCTCCTTCTTTACTAGGAACTTCAGAGCAGTCTTCTTGATGTGGGAAGATTATATGTCAATCTGTTGATTTCATTGGTTAATAAAGAAACTGCCTTGGCCCATTTGATAGGCCAGCTTTTAGGTGGGTGGAGTAGACAAAACAGAATGCTTGGAGGAAGGGAAGTGAGCTCAGATGCCAAGCCACTCCTCTCCAGGGCAGATGTGATGAAGCTCCAGCCCAAGATGGACGTATATTAGAATCTTCCTGGTAAGACACCAACTCATGGTGCTACACAGATTATTAGATATAGGTTAAAGCAAGATATCAGAGTTAGCCAGAAGAGGCTAGATATAATGGGTCAGGCAGTGTTTATATGAATACAATTTGTGTGTTATTATTTCGGGGCATAAGCTAGCCAGGCGGCCGGGAGCCGGGTGGCAGGAACGCAGCCCGCAGCTCCTTCAACATCTTCTCTAAAGATCTGTGTCTTTTTTAACATTTCCATCACTTCATCAAAAGTAAGACTATCGCCAGACATGGTAGTGCATGCCTGTAATCTCAGCACTCAGAGGAAAAGGTAGTGGATTTCTGTGAGTTTGAAGCCAGACTGGTCTTCATGGTGAGTTCCAGGGTTACATGGTGAGACTTTGTCTCTATAAAAGAGAGAGAGAAAAAAACAACCCAAAAGACAGGAGGCTATGTTAGTCCAGATAGTGCATATATTTATCAATATAAGCACAGCTTCAAACTTGGGATTTGGCATTTATCAGCTGGTATTTGAGCAAGTAACATGATCTCACTGAGCTTTGTATTTTAGGGATAGAAAAGTGGAACAATTATATCTTTAAAAATCTGAGATGACATTGGAAAGTTCTCAGCCATCTCATATTATGCCTCATAAGTAACTTTGACTTCAGAGTTGGGAGAAGCCACTGCCAATAGCCTTTAAGTTACCAGCTCACTTGGACGTGGCCTCTTATAATATAAATGCCGATGTTAAGTGCACGCTCCCTCTCTCTTCTGGCTGCTGGATTTGGTTGCTGATCCCCGTTCAAGCAGAGGATTGTGATCTGTGATTCTACCCCTAAATAAATAACTCTTTATTATACTCAATTCTGAGCTAGTGTGTGATTTCTTTTTAGCATCTGTCTTCAAGCCACCACTGGTATTTATTAGGCTGGTTGTCATATAGTTATCCTGCTACACACAGAACAGGTCCTACAACGGTAAACACCACTCAGCTCAAATTGTCGATAAGCAAAACAAATTAAAAGAGCATATATTTACAGTATGCCTGAGGCAACATTAGTAATGAGTAAATGGTCACCTCTTGCTATAGCCTCCTCTTACACACAAAATTATTGAAATCATTGCAGCTTTAGTACTAAAATAAAAGGAATCTACTTCTGCCTTGTTGCAGGGAAAGAAAAGTTCCTCTCAAATTATCTGACTCTTCTTGTGAAATAATTTTTTTTTCTGATTATTTCTCACTTGAAACATCACCTAATTTTAAATGACATTTAAAACAATAGGTAATTTAATCTAGCATTTGGTCTTGAAGGCTTGCTGAATTACAGCAGGTTTAAAATACCCACTGGAAATGGTGGAGAGGGCGTCTGTAAAAAAAAAAAAAAAAAAAAAAAAAAAAAAAAGATCAATTGTGCATCCCTACCAGCCAGTCTCCTTGGCTGGGAAATGCTCTGTGACATTTCTTTAACAAACAGGGACAGGAGCTTTATTTACTTTCCTTGTTCAATTGCTCCCAGATTTCATGTTTCTCAGCCAAAATTTTGTTTTTTGTTTTTGTTTGTTTGTTTGCTTGAGGTGTTTTATTCTAAAAGTATCAGTTTAAAAACTATACTGTTTTCCAGGAAAGATTAAAAAAAATGGCATTTTTTTTCTGGGGAGAAAGGTCAAAGGAGCAGAGAGTTCCCATGTTCACAGAGTACACATTTACAAAGTGGTACATTCCATACTTTGGGGCCAACAAGAAGCCACTATTGTGCATCCAGCACTCAGCTGGACATGTGCAAGTCCTGGAGGAGCTCATAGAGCAAGGGATTCTCCAAGGGGCTTCTCTGCACCCTTACTTCTGATCTCAAAAGTTAGTATAAGGGTTGGTAGGATGACTCAGTGAGAGGGCACTAGTGCAGCATGCACAAGGCCTTAAATTTCTCAGCATCAACACACACACACACACACACACACACACACACAATTTCATGTGCACAGACACAACAAACAGCTACTGTGGTACTATGTCCAAATTTGTAATTCACATTCCTGTTTCTGATATAAATCATGTGTCAGAAAATCAGGAAAGCTCATTTACGTTGCTTTAGGTAGGTTTTTAAAATTATTAGATTTTTAAAAATTTCATACAATGTGTTTGACCATATTTCTCCTTCTTCTTTCCACCTCTTTCCAGACTCATCCCCTCTCATTAAAACCCAAACTTTATGTGGTTCCATTTATTTGTTTTTATTTGATTATTAAGCTTTCAAAAACCAATTTGTGCTCTCCAATTTGAGTTACCCAAGACAACTTTGTGCTTGGATATATGATCTTGGAGGTGGACTTTTAGAGTAAATTTCAAATGCAGTTGCTTCTATTTTATAAAATCCACTCTTTTTTGCATATTGATCTTGTATTCTGCAAGATGCATTAATGATAACAGTTCATGGTAGGCAGAAGATTTTCTACGATGTCATCTGCCAGCAGACATAGTTTTACTTTTCAAAATTGGATGTCATTTTCCCCTTTACCAAAATTTCTTGGTTGATACCCAGATTACAATGCTCACCAGAAGCAGCCTTATAATTAATATTGTATTGGTCTCAGCTTTAAAGGTAATTCTTGTCTCAACCACACATGTTCCATCAAGGCTCTTCAGTTAGGAAGTCCCCTCAACACCTACTCTGCTACTGTAGTGATTCATTCACCAAGTCAAACCCTTCTAAGTCCTCCTCAGTAGCAGTGGGATATAAATTTTTTATATTGTTAGATTTTCCTGGCCAAAAATTTGTTTAGAATTTTGCATTTTTATTTGTAAAAAATATTTGAATTTTGTTTTATTTGATTAGTTTGTCTAGCTTTGATTGAGCACAGTAAAGGCAAACAATAACAACCAATGATATGTATGAGGAGAAACTGGCATCCTCATGAATGCTGACTAGAATATAAAGTAGTACAGTCTCTTTGGAAACCAGAATAGCAGGCTCTTGAAATTCACTTTTAGATGCATGTCTTAAAAGATCTTAAAATTCACATTCTCACAAAATTTGTTTACTAATTTTTGTAGTGTCATTATTTATAATAGCCAAAAAAATTCAGAGACAATTCAAAGGTCAATGAATTGATGGATAGATTAGCAAAAGATGACTTATTTGAACATAAGAATTAATCAGTCATAAAATTAGCTAAAGTACTCATACAGGGCACAATATTAAATTATACTAAGTGAAAGAAGCCACATGCAAACAGCACATAATTCATGATTTCGTTTATACAGAATTTCTAAGCAGGGAAATCCAGAGTCAGAAAGCAGTTGCCAGGGGCCAGACAGAAAAAAAAATGGATAGAGTAGGTACAGTTATGGAGTTGCCTACAAGGTGATGAAAATATCTAGGAATTATACAGTATGACCACTGAACAATTTTGGAATTATCCTAAAGGCCCATGACCACTATTTAAGTAAACACTATGAAATGTGATTTGGTTCAGGTCACACACATACACTGGGACATTATTTTCAAGGAACATGGGATTTAAATTCAAAGTAACATTTCCTTTACTTCTAATTCAACCTACTTTAAGAAATAAAAACATGCTCAAAGAATTTTGATGACTTGCGGAACATCACAGTTACATGAAATTTAGAAACAAATATTGTGTAGTCTTGGGCTGCTTTCAACAAAGTTAAATGAAAACAAAAGGAACTACTTCTTTGATTCCTTCTATCTCCTGTAAAATGATTTTATATATCATTTTTTAAAGTTAAGTTTTAAACAAATGTCCTTTGATTTTCCTTTACCTAAAGATGAGGCAAGAAACTATAGCTGTTTAGCCTTTGTCTCCATCAAAAGGTTAATAAACTGAGAGGATGCCGAATCTGCTTCAGGAAGCCCTAAGTCTGCTTATCACATGGAGCAGAAGCTTGTCCCAAAAAAAGACTGTTTTCTCTTTATCCAAGCTCTCCTCGGGTTAGTTCTCATTCTCTCCCCATCTACCATTTCAATCTCCTATAACCTTCTACTCTTTCCTTTCATCCCTTCCCAAACCAGAAGTCTCATTTTCCTAGTAGCTATCTTTTCTGATGATTGACAGAATGGAAATACAGCCAACATTTAATCAATAGGAAATCCAAAGACAAATTTTGAACAGAATATTTTTGTTTTTAAAAAGAATGATTACAGAAAATGAACTGTAGGAAGCACTCCAGACTAATGAAGTCTGTCCACAGAGAAGGCACATCATCTAGAGCAGAGGGATGGTCTGGAAGGAATAAGCACATCTGTGGATTTGTACATCAGCTTACCAGCAAGGTAAACCACTTCCTTCCCTGACCCAAATAAAGGAACGTCTAGAGTGGGTGAAGAAGGACGTCTTCAGTGTATTGGCACTTTGTATCTGGATCTGCATCAGGAAGCTGCTACCTACTGTATGTTTTCTAAGAAGCTGTACTCTATTGTTCACTCTATAATAGAGATTCATGGGACAGAAGGACATCATAGTGGGCATAGGTACCCACTGCCAAGCATGGCAATCCAAGTTTAATCCTTACATGCCACAAGCAGAAGGAGAGAAGCGACCTATTCAAGTGTCCTGAGAATGACACATATGTTCTGTGGCATACACATACACATTAATTAAATGAGATTCTTAAAAGAATGGTCCTCTTATGACTCTCTTTAACTCTTCATCATGTGCCTAAACACTCAGAACTAAAGTTCTTTTTTCTATGAAACTGACAGATGCCTATTGGAAGAAGGTATCTGAAGTGTTCCAGTTTAACTAGTCTTAGAAATACAATTTGTTGTGTTTCAACTATTGTCATTGGAATAAACGTAGTATTCATTTCTGTTTTGAAAATTCCAAAATTGCATGTACACAGGAATTAAGAATCCTGTCTTAGTGTGATGTACATTAAATCATTCAAAAAAGAAACAGGCCTAAAATCAGGTGGATTGCAAATGGCCACACCCCTTTAGAAGCAAAGATGCTCAAACAATTACATTGACCATAAGTTATATAGTTTGGAAAATCTGAGACCACTTGATTGGTTGGTCATAATTTATTTAATATAGAAAAATAAACTTCTGCTTCCATATTTAAAAGATAAACAGAAAGACACAATAAAGAGTAAAGTCATTTTCAAGTATAATTAGTCATTGAGACTTAACAGAAACCCCTGCAACAGCTCATGTTGGTCACAAGGCAGGGTTCCTCTTTGATTGCTTCCTGTGTAATCTGGTCAGTTTATAAATTAAAGAGTTTATACATCCTTGCTGTGGCCAACTACTGCATTTTGACCCAACTATTAGAATAGAGAGCCAAATAATTTCAGGCATGATAAAAATGTATGGAAATAACCTTAACAATTTTCAAATATGACTCACTTGTCCCTAATGATATTGAAGAATAAAAAACAGCTTACATTTTTCTTATAAAAGTCATTTTCAGTACGTTAGCAATAATGTGTGAATGCTTAACTAATATAAAATATCAAGCACCCAAAAGACCACAATCATGTATTTCCAAGGAAATTAACACATCCATTGACTTACAACAACTTGGACAGTGACTCAGAAACAAAATGATATAAAGTAGTATAAACAATGTGCCTTATAATATTCACGTCAGTTACAAAACTATACTTTCAGGAAACTACTGTATAATTCTGATTAAGCTCTATAAAAAATAAATAATATATTTGGGACAAACGGACAAGCACTTGATTGTACAAAATTTACAAAGATACTGACATTGTGACTAGCTCCTCTTTCAAAACAGTGTCTACTGGCCAAAATGCACCATTCATATTCACTGTGGCTGATGTTTGTTCCTTAACATTGAAAAGGCTCCGGCATACACAATGCTTCCTAGTTTACAATAAGTATATTACTGTGCATACAAATAAGAGGGCTATCTTGATAAATGCAAACTGATTTTCAGTTGGTATGACTTGGCCTAACCTTCCTCCTTCAGGTAAGTTCTCATGTGATTTTGACACTTGATTTTGGACTGTTCCTTAAAGAACAAACACTTGAATGGTAGGTAGGTAGGTAGGTAGGTAGGTAGGTAGGTAGGTAGATGGATGGATGGACGGACGGACGGACGGACGGACGGACGGACAGGCAGGCAGACAGACAGAAAAAAAATAAAAATTTGCTTAAAATGACAATTATTTACAGAATAAGGGGATAACTGCTGAGCTAATCATACTGCATAGTTTCTAAAGAAGCATACATAAGAGCCAAATGCACACAAATAAAACATATAGAGAATGTTTTAATTCTAAAACAATGAATTTAAAAAAATATTATAGTGCAATATACTTAGATTCAGTTATTCTACTGAAGACAATCTATGTAAATACAGTCAATCACACCCCACAGTGTCACCAATGATTCCCCCAGATGTTTCTTTAGGCTGGAGAGTAAATAGTTTCAAATGGCAATCAGATTCAGAGTGTCTGTGTTGGTCATCAACAAAATGAGCCTAAGGTGGGAACTCTTATCTTCCTTAGAAAATATCACTGTATTTAGATAAAAAATAAAACAAAATAACAACAACAAAAATAATAGCATACTCTTCAGGAAACTTTACTCTCCAGAGAAACTCACTATGCAAGTCAGGCTGGTCTCGAACAAGTGCTGAATGAACCTCTACAACCAGCTTAACACTTTATTCTTACATATACCATGTGTTACAGCAGAGAAGGTAGAAGATTTTCTGTTGGTATTACAGCTAAAGACAATTTACAGAGTAGGCTTGATGGAAGAGGAAGAGAATGAGGAGAGATGGAGGTAAAGGAGAAGGAGGAAGAGGGGAGAGGAGAGCAAAAAGGAAGTTAATTTTCATTATACAGGGTACAGAAAAAGTGGAGCCTTTGCAGAACAAGCTGGCATTTGTCCTTAAAAAAAAATCTTTTCAGAAATAAGTGATTTTGAGACTGCCATTGACTACTTCAAGTAGGTACTGTTTTCTTTCTATTGCTGAAGGTTTCTTGTACCTCCATACGATTATACTGTCATTTGTAGATGTATTCTACACCTCTGCTGTACTCAGAATTGAGATATATCTGTAGTTAATGCTAACAAAAGGAACATTTCCCTTCAGTTTATAATTCCCTCTATCCCATTTTTTATATCTACTTCTAATTAAAAATCTGATTATTTTTCAGAGTCTCTCGAGATCCCTGTTTCCTTTTAAAGAGGTGCTAGATGAGCCTTCAGCTTTAAAATGTCTGCACAATCCACAGATGGACTCTTGTGTAAGCTGTGAGAAGTTAAACACGCAAGTTCACAGTAGTCTTTGCTCTATGTCCAATAAGCCAAGAAAGTTAAGCACTGACTTCCTTTTATTAGATAGCTAATTGTGGTCGAGGTCCAAGACCCCTCTCCAGAGTTCTCTTCAGCTCTCTCTGCCTTGCATCTGCTTTTTGTGTTGAGCCTGACTTGACTTCTCATTAGTTTTTGCTCACAAATTATCCATGTTCTAGAAACACAGTCTTCAGTCTTTGGTTTCTCTTGAGCACAGACTGTGCAAACAAACAATGAAAAAGAACATTGTGCAAAATTAAAAATCACCTTCCTTGGTTACATTATTAGGCCTTTGTCATCAAATAATTTCAATTTTCCAAACCACAAGGTTCTCAAAATTTCATCCAGTATTAGTTCACCAGAAATCACTGCTTCCCCTTACTCATTTCCGCCTAGAGCCCCTCACCCACCCAATTCTATCTTTTTCTCTCTCTCTTTAAAAAACAAACAGGCATATTAAAAATAAATAAAAAACAGAATAAAAAAAGTGAAGGCACTCAAAACACATACGCAAAGAAACACATGCATACACACCATAAAAATACAAAATAGGGAACAGCATACAAGCAAAAGAGCAACAAGGTAAAAAAACAATGCAGTACTATTGAGAATGTATTGTATGAAAGAATATTTTCAATAAAAAATAACAGCAATCAAGCAAACAAACAAACACCAAAAAGAGTAGAAATCATTGAATGTGTTCCATAAATTTAGCACCGCAAAGGCTGGGAGGATCAGAAAACATGACCACGGGACCATCCATGTTTGTGCAAAGGTGGTTTAAGCCTGCTAGCAGGCAACTGTAGAAGGATTCTCTAAAGAAAGTTTTAAGAAGTCAGTTTAAAAGAAAAGCACAACTATTATCTTCATATTAACAGTATTGAAAGGTATATGCTTAGCTGTAAAACTGCTGAAAATAGTGTTTTGCAAACACAGAATTTCTTTTCTTGTTGTATCATTTGAATGGGAATTAATCCTTAATTTCTCTGTTTTTGTTTTATTACAACACCTGCTAGGATGCTTCTGTCTGTGAAGTCTGCTATAACATCAGCCTTCTTCCTTCTCCCCCTCTTTATTCTGCCTCTGATATTCCTCTCTGTACCTGAGAACATGCAATATTGAGCAAACAGAACGTGCATGCTGGAAGGAGATATTCTATGTATTATCCTTTATGGCAAAGTGACCCTTCCTTGCTGACTGTACTCCAATAGCTGTATGTATTATTTTCCCTACTTGAGTAATTTATCACACACCTGTGGAATGTAACTGTTTACACACAGGGGCACTGGCAATTCTTCGGGTACCATTATTACTTTGAGATAATACAAAGAGTTTGATTGAGAAAGACAGGCTGTCATATCCATGCTGAAGAAAGCAAAGTATAATGATATTTCCCCTGGGATGTATAATCTAAAAGAGTGACTCATCATCAGACCTCTTAATGTTAAACACAGGTGCTCGAAGACTTATGTAGAGTTTGTATCTCCCCAGGATGGTTGTATCTGAATAGAGGTTTGCTTTATTTATTGAATAGTTCAGAAAGCAAAGTTTTTTATTCCCCATGTATAATGCTCTTCAAATTGCTGACTAAATAAATATTTATATAAAGAATTATGACATCCATACCTCAGGTACCACCATTACAGTTTAATTTTAGATAAAATAATACTAGTCAACGTGCATGTCATTGCCCTTGTCCTGCCGAACGAGATGGCAATCAGCATTTTACATTTGTTAGCTCTGCAGAAAGGTTGGAAATGGAGGAATTTAGGTTTGGATATGATATTTAGTCAGGAATCATTCCAAAATCCCTGTCACCTGAGCTTATGATATACTTAAAGTCTTCCTCTTGGTAGAAAACTCAGACCATGGGAAAGAAAAAAGACTCCAAGCTGCTAATCATGTGAAACGTTTTGTCATCACAAGATCAACAATGAACCTGACAGCACAGAGGCAGTGAATTCTGGAAATGAAGAGTGTGAGTGTCTTAGAATGAATCCACGGCAGTCATGTGAACACTAGATCAGTACTGTAAGTCCCAGAGTTCTCTTGTTATTTAGAATGATTCCATGTCAGTCATGTGACCACTAAACCAGAGTTCTCTTGTTATTCGTTTGCTGTAAAGAATATGTCATTCCATAGCTCCTCTCCTTGAGAACACAAAGGTTAAATTGCATTTTAAGTTAAAATATATAGCTTTTATTCCTGGGTCTCCAATGTTTTGTGTATCATAATTGCCTGATTTAAAATACTCAAATATATAATTAGCGATCATGTCTCAAAAACAACTTTGCAATTTGGAAGAGCTGGTGCCATATATTTCTTATGAAAACACATTTAGGATCATTAATATTACATGAATTTGACTGACAACTTTTCATTTAATCGAATTTTCATTAGATATTATCATGTGGAAGATAGTCAAAAGTGCTTGACTTCAGATGGATTTTTACGATGAGGCACGTGCCCACATAAAAACCTGATTATGTAACCAGGTGTTAAATCTGGTTTGACTCCAACTTTTGTTATATTCACTTTAGTGAACAATTCCCATAGAGGTGTGTATGAGTATTTGATATCATTGTATACCACAGAAATAAGTCATAAAAGTATATGACCAAACAACTCTGTTGAGTATACACCACCGCATTGTAAGAAAAGAAAGGAAGAATAACCATAACTTTCAATTTAAAACAGAGGAAGTTGGTAAACATTGGTTATATGTGCTTCTCATTAACTGATGAAGATTCACTTTGATTTCAATTAAGAATCATGTGACATGTTTAATCATTTTAGTTCCATAGAATTGAGAAGATTCTTTAGTACAATATAAACAACAGACAGCAAAAGTTGGCACAGAAAATTGTGTTTATATATTTATGCATACATATAAGTGCATATATATGTAGCAACCATAAAGAAAATGAGATAGAGGCATGGGAGGAATTGGAAGAAGGAAAGAGAAGAGGTAAGTGTGATTTTAAGTAAAACTGTAAAAATAAACAAACATAAAGAAAAAAGGAGGAAATTGTACAAATGACTCTATAATTTTACCACCTGACACATTGGGTATATGTGGTACCTGTGAGATAGATGTGATTTATGTAGGCTATATATTTACAGAGAAAATATATAATTATCTGATTGAATCTATTTTTACTGTAAGATTTTTAAGCTGATATTCCAAAGACACAGTACTGTATTGGGGTTGTATGCATGGAAAGAATTAGCTACTTCAGTATTTATAAATGAAATATAATATGGCAAAATGGTGCTCCAGTATTGGCTGAAAATTTATGTAGATTTGCTCTCTGTGCTGGTAGAGAAAAGCTTTTGGAAGGCTTCTATATTTCAGCCATTCATTTATACTTAATACTAATAAATTTCAAACTAATGATTTTCATTGATTTACATGATTAAAAGTTGAATTTTTAAAGGGACTTTGAATTTTTGGTTAATGATTCAGATAACATTTACTTGAAAGCTTTAAAAGTTCTGATTTTGCTAGACATGGCGGCACATGTCTCAGAGGCAGAAGCAGGCAGATCTCTGAACTCAAGTCCAACCTTGAAATCAGAGTTAGTGCCAGTACACTCAGGTTTATGTAGAGCCAGCTGAGAGGAGAGAGAGAGAGAGACAGAGACAAGACAGACAGACAGAGACAGATGGAGAGAGAGAAGGGAGAGAGAGAGAGAGACTTCTCTGTATTTTACAGAAATGGTAAAATTTCAGGTTAAGTTTTGATGGTAGGCATGGCTAAGCAAAGCCAATTATTTGCGAGGCTGAAAGAATAATGGATTGTAATAAATGTCATGCATAAATGATGACGTTGATACAGCAACTAAAGAAAATATGTATCCTTGTAAAGAGAGAGCCTTTCACGCTTGTCTCTCAATGTACTTTTCTGTCATGGTTAAAATTCACCTTGTTATTCATTTGAGTTTAATTTTTCCATAACATAGGTTTACATATTATATTTATTTGGAGCATTCTGTGAGAGGCCAATGAAATGCCTGACACTGCATTTCTGAACAAGTTGCCTTATCTCCCTATAAAACACTGTTCATAACGTCTGCCTTCTACTAAAACAAGAGAGGGGCAGGATTTAAAACACCGGAAGCATGATCAAACATCATCAGTGTTTCATGTTGTTTTCTTTGATTGCAATGAACTATAAAACTCAGGCCAGTGTTAAAATACATGTCTTTAGTTTACTAGCTGTTTGAATCCTTTGCAAAATGCTGTTGAACTGTATCTCCAACTCCATGGCTTTTAGGTCTTTGTGCATCTCACACTCTTGGGATGGGAGAGCACAGACACGTGTTCTGTGTTCCTCAGCTGTTGTGAAGTTTCAAGCCGTGGAAAGTCTTCACAGAGCTGCCGATAAACCAATTAAGCCTTTCCATGGCGCCACCTTAAGTTCTCTCCCTCTCCCAATAGACATTAAAAAAATAAATAAAAACTAATAACACCTACAATTAATAGCATTTCTGTAGCCGATAGGTCTAACCTGCTACTTCAGTTTTCCCATGACGATAATGAGAGGCCTTATTATTTTGTTTTCCTTGGTTCCTTATTAGACTTGATGAGGATAAGGGTGTGTCATATCTTCTGTGGGAAAGAGCACAGTCCTCAGTTCTTTTCCAACATTAGAAAGTCAAATGGAAACTATGGCTGCCTTTATTTCACTAGACCAATTAGAAATTGTTTTCGTGTCATTGCTAAAATTCACTGCTTGCCATTTGATCAGAATGAAGAGTATAATTTGCTAAACAGCAGTTAATAAAAAGTGAGTCACATCTTGTGTGGTAATGCAAATTAATGGAACTGAGTTGGGGGTAGGGCCTGTCGACTACGTATTTCTTTGGAAATGTTCAGTATGTGTCTTCCCTGTACAATAACAAACAGATGTTTTTTATTGTTTAAAAAGAGTATCATTCCTTCCTATAGAAATGCAGCCCCTTATCAATCACTGCTTTATTAAATTATTGAAACTCTGTTTTGCCTGAATTAAATCATAATCCTTTGTGGATAATGTTTAACTGGAAACCAGTTCAGTGTGCAAATAACATTGAGAAAGTTGATAAATGTTATTTCCTTTATAAAAGGAAGTGTGTGTGTGTGTGTGTGTGTGTGTGTGTGTGTGTGTGTGTTTTAATATGTCAGGCTTTTAACTCCAGGTGAAGTTCTGACCTCTTTCAATAATAACCAAATACGTAATTTAAACTTTTGATATTCAAATGAAGACATAAACACTGAAACTTAACCCAATGACCTCTGGGCATCATACAGCACTTTCATTCAGAATTATTTCTAAACTCTGTTTCCTCTAATATTTTCATTTTAGAAAAAAAATTGTTAAATTACCATCTCAATTTCATGAAGAAGCCTAATGATGAAATTTTTTCTCCCACTTGATCCAGTTAAATTCTGAATATATTATTTCTCATATCAAATGTGTTATCAGGTACACGTCTATTAGATTTTCTTTGAATTTTAGTTAGCTTTATTAAGCGTACATTTTAATGGGGTTCAGTATGATATTTTAGCACATAGTGAACAAATAAAAAGAGGATAATGAGAATTTCCACCTACATTTGGAGCCTTTAAACCTTTCTTTTTGATATTGTCAAGATGCTATATAGCAGGGTTTTTTGAACCACAGATATCCCTATATGTTATGAAAAATACCAAGACCTTGATACTTCTGCCTGAGTTTGGACTTTTATTTCACACTATACTTTTTTCATCACTGCCATTTCTAATTTCAAATGATCAGTATTCTATCTCAGGTAGATTATATCTTATCCATGATGAGACTGTCGTGGAAGTTAAAGGGGCCCACTAGCAATTAATAACCCCTCCAAATTGTGGAAAGTGTTTATCTATAGAGCTGTTATGATTTCCAACAAACTATTTACATAAATAATTGCTTAATGGCTGCTGATGACATAAAGGACTAGAAGAAATGATACTTTCCATTCTCCTTTTGCAATAAATAGTGTTAGTGTTGAGGTAGTGAGTCAGTTTTCCTTCTGGATACTTTTTGGTCTTTGATAAAGAGAGATGATTTGGATCAATTTTTAGGTCATTACATTTAGAACTGTAGTGGGTTTGTATCAGTAAAGTTAGATTTTCTCTGTTTGTCTCACTGTAGGCTAAGATTATGAAATGAAAATATCAAAGGGTCAATGTGTCCCAATAATAACAGTTATACTGGGAACTCATGAGCAGTAACTGTACCTCTTGATAAGTAATCAAGGAACCCTCTGGTAATGACATTTTTAGTCTTAGAAATTAATTCTACCAAAAATATTAGGCTACAGGTTTAAAATACCAGAAAAAAAAACATTAATTATAATAACAATCAAGCTTTCTGATAGCCAGATAAGAGAACGGGACAGAAGACTGTAGAAGCTGTAGCACCTCCACTCACTTGGAGCAACTCCTGCCCTCAGTTCCTGTATGCCTTTTTTTTTTTTTCATTTCTGCACATGATCCAGTTGAGGAAATAAGATACACATTACAGATCCATTTAATGCTTTCTACAGTTTATTACAGGTGTGTTTTAGGATAACAATTATTTTTATTTTCTCCTCTACCTTTCTAGTATCTAGTTCACTTACTATCAACTGTCAGAAAACAAAAACAACAACAAAACCTGACCAATGGTTGCCTCAGCTTTCTGATCACCATCTCCATCTGTGATTTGTACTCTGTTGTGTCTATTTTTAAGGCTGACAGATTTGTTCTCTCTCTCTCTCTCTCTCTCTCTCTCTCTCTCTCTCTCTCTCTCTCCATATATATGTGTGTGTGCTCTGTCTGTATACCTTTATGTCAGAAGAGAACATCAGGTCCCATTATAGATAGTTGTGAACCACCATGTGGTTGTTTAGAATTGAACTCATGACCCAGAAGAACAGCTCTTAACTGCTGAGACATCCCTCCAGCCCAAGAGATTTGTTCTTTACCTAGCTGACTTTGTGGCTCTTAAGGGGCTTGCTTAGATTGCATGTCTTTTATGTAATTCAAGAATTTTACTCCTGAGAAGAATCTCTTCATTTGAATCACAAGTTCTCTTTGTATTAGCTGATGCTCTACATTCAGAAATATTGAAGTAGCTTATTTCTTAGAAGCTACCTTGAGCCAAATCTCTCTTTTACTTCCTGTTTCATATTCTTCTATATGAACAGCTTTCTATGCACAGTGTCTCAGTTGAATCCTACTATTCTCTCCTAGGCTCACAGTACTTTGCCTTTGCTCCAATTCCAGCACTGATTTCTTTAAAGCCACTAAACAAAATTTTCTACGGTCAGTGTGTTTGTCTCATCTTTGGTCTGGCCCTTGTGTCTGTGTCAATTCTAACTTCATTTGCTCACCATCTTTCCCCACTCTGGTTCTTGCAGAGTCAATGGACATACCAAGTCCAAACCTTTGCACTTGGTGTCCCAACCCCTCATATGGCCTCACTTAAGGGCTCTTTTCTGTCTTTCATAAATCTGGCTACTTCCTGGCAGTCTTCACAAGAACAAATCATGAGATCCACAGGGCAGTCACCACTAATTAACTTAGAACTAAATTATCCATTGTTTTTTCAAAGTTATGTGAAATTCATAATGTAATAAATCATTTTATTGTTTTGATGAATTTTGCTTTTGTAGTTCCAGACTAGAGCAGTGACTGACACAGAGTTGGCTCCAAAATATTGTTTCACTGCGTTTCTCAGCTTGTTACCGGAGCCATAGCAGACATCTAGCAGAGGGTGGGTAAGCTCTGGAGTTTATAGCAACAGATAGAACAGAAATACTTGAAGGCTCAAATCTTTGTAAGTTTAAAAGGAACAACTGACCTAAACTGTCTTTGTTTCCAAGAACTGCTTATTCTGAACTTCTCTTTTGTTAGTATTATCATTTTTCCTAAAGCAAATAAAAATGTTTGAAAAAGTACAATGTTTTATTTAGGATGGAGAAAAACTACCTCAAAATTTATAGTGTTCATCAAGATTTGGATAGACAACAAATCCCAATTTGTTCGTTTAATCTGGTTGAATGTAATCTCTCTATAACTTGAAACAAAACTCAGAAGAAGAGATGGACAGTAGCAATGCCTACTGTAGAGACACGGTGGAGAGCAAATGTACAGATGAGGGGTGAGTAAGTAATAGTAAAGAACATGATCCTGGTGCCTGTAAATTTAGTGTGTTTTTAGGAAAATACAATATTTCAGGGGCTAATTAAAATTTTCTTGAAAAAGCATTCCACTCTTCTTTATATATTAAACATCTTGAAAAGGTAAGTCTTAAGATATCCTCCCATGTCTACTAGTCCACATTGCCCCAGACACAGAGCACAGATGTAAATACTCTTACATACAGCTTTCTTCTCACTTCTAGAGCCTCATATACTAGAACAGTATTCTCCCCCTGTATGCCAGTATCCTCCTACCACTTTCTGTTCATCCTCTTCCTTTCCCAAGAAACTCTCCCTCATACTTCAGATGATAGTTTATGTCTATGTTGGCATATATGTATCCGTAGAACACCTAGGGTTCACTAAGGAGGCAGAACATGGAATACCTCTTTTCACAGTCTGAGATATTTTGGTTAATATGATTCCATTAGTTATTTTTCTTGTTACTCTGAAAAAACACTTAATAATCACTGATTGAGGGAAGAAAAGGCTTCTGCTCCTTCACAGTTCATGGGTACAATCCATTATAGTGGGGAAATCACAGGAGCAAAGCCTGAGGTGACATTGCATTCGCAGTCAGCAAGTACAGATGAATATTAGTGCTCAGATTGCTTTTGCCTATTTGTTCAGTCGAGGAAAATCCTGCAAAGAATAGTACTATGCTTATGGTGAGTCTTCCCACCTCAGTTAACATATTTGAGGAGCTCTCTCATAAACGTGTCCAGGGGTTTGATATCGGGATAATCATAGATTATATCAGGAAGTCAATAATGAACCACACAAGTCTACCCCTTATCAACTTGACACTCAACAGATTGCTTATAAGGCTTCAGTCCCATGGTCTTATGGTCATCTTAGAATGCAAAATAGGTTATTTTCAACTTTAAAAGCACTCATTGTTTTTAATGGCTCCTCTCCCTGCCAAAAATGTAAGTACAGACTCTGTTCTGAAACCATTCTGAGCCTCTTGATGGTGATTGCCTATTCAATCTTGTTATTTCTTATTTAAAAAAATTCATACTATAAATTTAATCTCCTTATTTCCTTTCATGAAACACCTCTTAGATTTTCCACATGTTCCTACCCACTCAATGCCATGCTGCCCCAATAAACACAAAAACAATAACAAAAAGAAAATCAAAACAAACCAACAGAAAATAAATAAGATAAAAAGAATACTCAAACAAAACAAAATAAGAGAAAAGGACACACCCCCCCCCACAATAAAAGCAAAACATGGAGTCTGTTTGCTTTTGGTGAACTACTCCTGAGTATAGGGCCATCCCTGGAGTGTCACTGATGTACCCAGTGACATACCATTGGAGGAAACTAACTTTCTCTTTCACAGATGGCATCAATTTCAAGTAGCATCTGGATACTGTTTGCTTGTTTTTTGTTTTTATTTATTTATTTTTGCTATGCACTGACACAACATAATGGCATAAAGTAAACATTATTATCAAAAATATAGAAAAGGACAAATCAAGGAAAAACTCAAATCAAAAGAACCTGAAACCCAGCAGTACAAAAATCAAATTCTTCTGGTTAATGTTCAGAATATGAGATTTATGATGTAAGGCCTTAGGTAGTAGTACTTTCTATCCAACTCTGTGGTCTGCAACATGTATCAGCATTCTCTTGAACCAGTTACACTCCGTGTTTGCAGCTTTCCTCAGTGGATATCCCAGAATCCTGATGCCCACAGCATTCTAGAGTCTCCACTGAAAGTCAAGGTTCAACTTCACAACTTCAATTTGGTTTGTTTGTAGGCTTTCCTAGATGTGCCGCAAACCTGCTGCAAGTCGCCTGACCTCGGTGACTTTACACACTCTTTTTATCTTACATCATTCTTACTTGCAAAACCAGTATCTCACCAGCTATGTTTAAGTTCTGTTGACAATTTGATATGTAGCCTGCCTCTCTTGGACCACAGCTGTAACACCCTCTATGTGTTGATCCTGACAAAACCCTTCCCTAAACATTTGTTTTTAAGGAGGAATCCCTTAGCAAACATTATCAGTTTATTCTCTTGTCTTACACATGCATTTTAATCTTCAAAACACGGGGTCTTCAGGGGATGATATCTTATTCTTGGTGCATGTTTCTTACTACTCAGCACTAAATAGAATTTTTTCTTTGATGACATCAATCTCATAAACAATTGTAGCTACCTTCCGTTGCAACTTTAAATTCATTCCTTTTTGCACCAAGAGTCACTTTTTCCTTATCTTTTCTTATTTTCATTCTCTCATTGCAGAACTGGATCAGAACCAGTGAGAAGTAGCCATACAGACACCTAAAAGACATCTTGTGTTGTTATTTTATCCATTAAAATAATTATTTTGTTGCTTTTGAGTTCAACTTCATTGAAGCTCATAGGATGTGGGTTGAATGCAGCCGGGGTCTTCTCCAGGATATAACATGTATTACCTCCTTTCTACTTCCCCAATTGCATCTACCAGTTATTTCTGAAATGTCATGAGCTGGGCATCCACTGTCTAAATTTCTCTTGATGGTTTGTTCTTACAAACCCCAACAAGAGTGGCCTATTAAGCTTAGATTATGGCACTTGAGGGTTTCCAAACTCTTTTACAATCTTGCAACAAATACTTCCAAAGGCCAAAGCACCACATAGTGGGCTTATAATATACCAGGTGTGGTACCAATTTTCTGTATAAGAAGCTTACTTTGTTGCTATGACAAACTACCAGACAGAAGCATCTTCAGAAAGGAAGTGTTTATTTGATTTTGGAGTTTAAGTATTTAATTCATCATATGAGGGTGCCATGGTGTCTGAAGCTAGAGGT
The DNA here is from genome assembly GCF_018167655.1 of Microtus oregoni. NCBI lineage: Eukaryota > Metazoa > Chordata > Mammalia > Rodentia > Cricetidae > Microtus > Microtus oregoni. The sequence continues at coordinate 17,628,510 of NW_024543093.1, read as the reverse complement.
AGCAAGTCACATTACATTCACAATCAGATTGTACAAATAGATCAGTGCTAGTGTTTAGCTTGCTCTCTGCTTTTATGGTGGGGTTTCCCATCCCAATAAATGAACCAAGGGTTCCCATACAGACATTCCCAGGAGTTATATCTCTAAATAATCCTAGATCTTGTTTAGTATACAGCAGTAATTACCAGAGGATGATTCGATGCCATCCAGAAATAAAACTTCTTGATAATAACATAATTACATTCTTCTTTTTAATTGAACAAAGCTTAATTATAGATATGCACCACATTGTCTTTATCTACTAATCTATAGACACCCATGCATATTCATTACTTGTTCTTGTGGACAGTGCTGCAGGAGACATGGGTTTGCAGGTATCTCTTTAGTGTTTTGGCTACAGTCCTCTGGATATGTATTGAGGATTGATATAATCGAATCATGTAGTAGTTGTCCTTTAAGTCTTTGAAGGAACTACCATACTGATTTGTGCAGTGAATAGTGTGCATACTCACAAGTAGCGTAAGAGGGTTTCTTTCCTTTTCCTTAGATCTTTGCCATCACTTGTTATTTCATATAAACTGCTTTGTGAATGGTGCTGAGGTCTTTGTAGAGCTCTACAAATACTGTAGAACTAATGATTTATTTTGGACAATGCCTTTTCCAACATCATATAGATAAAGATAAACCAACTTATAGGACAAATATTTTATCCCCTTAACATTTATATTATAAAATCCATTTCTACTGCTCACTCTACCTAATTTTTAAAATATACCATTTGATTGAAACTATGTGAATATATTTTCTCACAGGCCTTATTTCAGTGAAAGAGATGAGAACATATTATAAAGTTAAAACATGTTTATATTATCAAAAAAACAATGGCAAACACTGGCTAAAATAAATATCTCAAGAGTACACATGAAACAACTGCATAGTTCTTTATTAAGAGGACATTTTTCCAGGGAGAAAAGTTTTCAAGCTGTGGTCCTAAAGTAATAATCCCCATTTGATGTTTTGGAAAATTGGAAACTTGCCCTTCACTTTGGGAGTAAGACAAAAAGTCCCATAGCCCACACAGGACTCTGGGAATGTCTGTGATTTGGATCTTTGATTCAGTTGATTGAGGTGAAAAAGCTGACCCTAACAACTGTGGTACCAGTCCATAGTCTGGGACCCAAAATTGAGTAAAAGGAAGAAAGCAATCCACATACTAACAATTGTAAACAGCTACCATCTCACCCAGGAGGATGTTCTTTTGGTTCATCATTTATTCCCTGAATCATTAATCACATGCCAAAATTTTAATAGTTCCTTAATCTGTCTGTTTTATTCTAGTACTTTCCAGCATTTCTTCTAATGAATGTATCAAAAATAGATAGAAATAAATATTCACAGTGAAGTGAAATTAACCCAGGGTGGATTAAAAACATCATCTCCTCCAACAGTTTCTTGAGTTATTTCTGCTTTTGTAGCAGAAAAAAAATTAGATATGGAAGAGCACACACTCAAACTATAACCATGAACGATGGATGATTCTACTGCTGTCAATTTGCATGGGCTCTAAAGTTTTTAAAGTATGTGGCAATTTGAGGAACATTTATCTTAATTGACTTTCTAACTTACAATTAGGATGGGCTTAATGAAATCTTTATCATAGAGGCTAATTTATAATTTTAGCTTTTTAAGGTTTTCTCATTTATCATAGCTATTATTTGCACAGTCCGTGAAATAAGGCAACATCTGCCTATTGGGAATCTCTAATTCTTTATGTTGAATAAAAATATCAGAGTCATGTACACCCAAACCATGACATTCAATGTGAGCATACAGAAAAGATAAAGAACATAGGCCATGCACTCCTGAGATGATTCTACCACTCTGTCAAGTCAAGACAGTATGCTTTCCATCCTGAGTGATTCCAGATCCCTCAGTAGAGTGTGGAGACTGCCATACAAAGTGTTTTAACAGAAATTTGCTGGGATATTCAAACTGATACTTTCCCTTTTACAATATGAATACAGTTTGACTATTTCAATAAAATTCGTGATGATAAATAAGAAGTTTTGTACAAAATGCCAGGTCAGGAAAAGGAAATGAACTTCCATCCCATATTACTCTCATTTTGACTGTAATTCACTCACAACCACAGGACATTCATATCTTGGAACTGAAAGACGAAAGGATACCAGTATCTGGGATTGTGCATTTTCAAGCTTACTCAGCAGGGTTAAGGAAAAGAGCTCGGAATTTATGCTTAAGTAACTGCAAAAAAAAAAATGATATATTTATCTGAACATGAGGAACCATTTTACTTGAGAAAGGCTACCCTATAACTGCTGTTTAGTTTTCTGACCTAGAACTTCTACATCATTCGAAACACTCATATTTTTATTCTTATTCCATATCTAAAATAAATCCCGTTTGTATCAACTTAGTTTTTTCTGATTGTAGCATTGTCTCAACACGCTCCTCCAAGTCATGGATGGAAAACTGTTAGCTCTTACTCTCACCCCCTAATGAATTCTGGCCTTCATCCCAACATAGAATAAGTATAACATTTGTATAATTGTAAAAGGTAAAATTTCATCTTTGTAAAACTACTAATTCTAAAAAGAGCTGGGTGGTGGTGGCACATGTCTTTAATCTCAGCACTAGGGAGGCATAGGCACGTGGATCTCTGGGAGTTTGAGGCCAGCCTGGTCTTCAGAGTGAGTTCCAAGAAAGCCAGGGCTAAAGAGAAAAATCCTGTCTTAAAAAGCCAAAAATAGTAAACAAATAATATAGAAGTGCAAAAAATTATACTCTAACAAAATATCTATGTGCTTACATACAAAAACATGCTCATACCAGAATTCTCACATTTACCCGTATTCTCTCATGGTGTGATAAATCAGTTTATATTCATTTGAGTAAAATATTTCTTGATCTTAATTTATAAAACAACAAATATCAATAAACATGACGATATACCTAAAGCTCTTTGCACTTCTAAGTAATTATTAAGACCCTCATGCTAAATTTTGAGAATTACATATTTAAAACTGTTTCAGAAGTATTGTTTAAATACACACAAACACACACACACACACACACATAAACTTGCTCTTTTTCTATAACTTCACATGGTATTCCAAATAAATGTAAACTGTCTTTAACAAGACATCCACGAGACTACCCCAGTTCATTTCCAACCTCTGTCTTCAAATAACATATCCTCTTCTGTCTTCCAGTCTTCTTCATATCCTGACTATGAAATACCAGATTCTACATTATTTTGCTAATGCTATATATCTATATGAACAGTTCAGTTTAGTAGTTGATTTTCAAGCCTTCTTGGATATATAGGGCAATGCAAACTTTAAGTCTATACACTTGCACGATACTAAAATTTCAAGATGACTACACATGATCTTTTATGAACAATTGTAATGTTGCTTTGAAAGTTACATAGAAGAGTCAACTGTAGAGCTATCCAGAGAAGTGATTCAATGCCCTAAGATAAAGAAACCATGTTACTGTTTATGAGATGGCTTATGACCAAAAAAGCAGCAGGTAAATCAGGCCGAGTAAGCATGGCTTAGGAGCAATGTGAAAGAAATGCATTTTATAATAAAAATTGTGTCCAACTCTCTTCTTGACTAGAGACCTGTGAATTATCTCTTTCCTAATTTGACACTATTTTTAATAAACTTGTGTCTTTGGAGCTTTTATGTTCTAAGGAGTAAAAGGAAAAAGCTACAAAAGTATTTTTGCGTCTTCGTTATTGTTATAGAATAATTCAGTGAGTAGAGGAGTGCTGCTTGCTTCGGTGTCTCATTGTGGATGCTTACTCTGTTAGAACTAAGACAATCCCAGGCTTTGTTATATTTTGAAAACTGTTTGCTCAGAATATTTCCTATCTTTAAGGTATATTCCATGAGTTAAAAATTAGGTTCTCTTAACAGTTTCTTACATTTCTCTGGGTTTCTTTGCGTGTGCAATTTGTCATTTATGTTTTGAAAAGAACATTTTATATGAAATCCCTCTGCCTTTATGATTTATCCCTTTATTATACGAGAAAGAACATGTTTTTTTCACAAATACAAAACGAAGATAAATTATTTAATTTTCATACTAATTGGGAATAAAAACCTTAGAACTTCCTCTAGGAAATGTTTAAGATTGATGTAAACAGGAACTGTGAATCTATATGCATTTCTGAGAAACGAGCAAAGCGTAATACAAGCAGCCATCAACTAAATGTCATTTTAAATGTCCTAGGTGAGCAGGCTTTCCTGGACATGCCTGGGATTCCCACTTAAAACAGTCAAGAGAATCAGAAATTCCATTAACTCCTTCGGAAATTAAATAAGAATGCTAAGCAAAGGTCAAATATGCCTATCAGATTGAAGTTAATTATTTAACAGACCATTATAATTGTTCAAGGAATAACTTAATATTTATAGAATTAACTCTGTTTAATTGCAAAAACTGCATAATAAACCTATGAAGCTATAATAGTTAGTTAATGGCATAAGCAGTAATTTGTGAAGCTCAATATCATTTGGCCCATCAGCCATGAAGAGATACTTCATTATCATTGAAGCTACCACATATAAAGAGGGGGATGGGACAGCATGAGCACACATCAAAAGTGCCTTCACTGTACCTATTTTGCAAACATAATTATATTCATATTTTGGGATCAGAGATGGTAATTTTGCTGAATTTTCCACAGTGAAAAAAAGTCCTTTTTTATACTTCCATGCAAATCATTTGATATATATTCAGTCTTATTTTCATATGAACACTTACAACATACCACAACAGTGATATAAAATTTATTTGACATTTTAACTTGTGCATTCCATAAGATTTTTTGGCTTTTTTCTACGAGTCATTTAAAATTTCAAAGTATATCTATATGTACCAAACATATGCCTGTATAGCTACATACGCTTCCGTAAAGAATAAGAAGTAAAACAGTTTACTGATATGCAGGAAATTTTTAAGTTTAAATGAAATAAAAGACAATAGAAATAAAAACTTTATAAGACGAAATATTATGCAACTTGAAAGGAGCATAAGCCTGTCTGTGGTCCTAACCAACCCCTGCCCTTTTACGATCTATATCCCAGGGTCTGAGTCTAGGGTATGTGTCTCCCTCACATCTGTCTAAAACACAAAGGCAGACTCCTTCTCTCATGTCACTTCACAAATCTGCTTCTATCAAAAGCTGAGTCATGAGGCTGTGACTACAACCCAGTAATAGAGTGCTTGCCTAGATTGCACAAGGCCCTGGGTTCAATACCCACACTGACTTAAAAAAAAATGGCATTATCTCTAGGGATTTTTGTACAGCAGTGGTGGCACATGCCTTAGTTCCCAGAACTTTGGAAGGCAGAGGCAGATGGACCTTTGAGTTTAAGCCAATCTGCCCTTAAGAGCTCGTTATAAGAAAGCCAAGGCTATACAGAGAAACCCTATCTGGAAAACATACCAAAACAAACAAACAAACAAGTCACATTGTATACAAGTCTCCAAAGCACATATTGTCTGACTCAAACATGGTTCATCATTACATTACAAATGACGTTTCTCTTTTATTTTTTCAAAGTGTTAATATGACTGCAGGTCCAGAGGAAATTAAACATCTAAAACCAGAACAGTTAACAGTCTCTTCTTGAGACCACTTCTAGTGTTGCAGCATGCTGATTAGGTCATTTCCTCAAATCTGAGCTGGACATCAGAGGGAAGCATATCTTTTCTTGTCAGAACTATAATATAATTCCCTATTAAGTGTTTTATGAGCGTGCCACAATGAACTTTCATTTTAAGCACATTGAAAAATATATAGGACACAAGGACGTTACCAGTATTCAGAATGAAAACACTAACATATTGGAACAAATCGTTCTGGACACTGGGCTGTGAAAACTAGAGCAATACTGACATATATTTGGTAGGTTCATTTTTAAATGGAAGGGTATTCTTAATACTATGCCATAGTATATTTTATTTTCTTGATAATAGTAAAAATACATTCCTATGACAAAAATATACACTTTTGTGTGATTTGCATCAATGTTTAAAATGTTGCTCAATCCATTATTAATGACTATATCACAACTTATTTTAAAAAGTTAGTCTTTCTTCTAACTTTGATAGTGTTTTTAGAATGCTGGAATGAATATTGGATTAATGCAATTTGAATATATTTTATTGTTTTGAGTACTATACTTGGCTCACACACATGTTATAAATGTCTTTTATAGTAATAGTTGGATGAATAAACGGGCAATTAATATAGACTTCCTTTAATTATGAGATTGGGTTAAGTCACTTAGTAGATTTCACACTTGCCCCTTTGAAATTCAGTATAGAGAAACATACAGGCTGTTCAGCAGCTGTCATCCCTGGATGCTTCCCTGAGTGTGTAACCTTATGTCTTTCCAGTATTAGTGTGAGATGATGATGTATCTAATTAATGTTCAATAGAACAAAAGACAATACTATTAATGTTTAAACCAACATGTGACTGCATCTTATAATTTTAAAATATATAGAATTACATTGAAAAACACCTTTTCTGCATACTTCATATTTCTCACGTGGTTTTCTAAATTTGCCTCAGTACATATCTAGTGACATTTATGCCTAGTTACCACAGAGAGTGTATAAAGCCCAAAACATAATCTTATAGGGCCACCAGTACATTACTTAATGACAAGAAAGAAAAATAATAAACAACGAAAGATGTCCTCTCCACTATAAGAAGAGACGATGTGGTTAATTCTCCAGGTGAGATTAATGGATGCAATATTTAGAGCAACTGTAAGAATGGCAGAACTTCCTGACTTAGGGCCAAGGTGACCGCAATTCCATCCCTATCCTCAGCATAGTATCTTATTATTTAACAAATTCCTTGGGCACTCTCTAGGATCCAGGTTTGATCACTTTTAGAAGTTGAACCATTACTCACAATGAAATCAGAACAAGTTGTCAGATGTACAGCATATATATAAAAAAAATTACTTTCCTTGTGATTGACTAATGATAATGGGACAACATACTATATCTTCAACTGTAAGTTATTTCATATACTGACAGAGTTTATCAAAGCTCAGTTGAAGGTTCTAAAGGGTATGCCTAAATGGGGAAAGCCATATACAAAATCACAAAGGCTAACTCTATATTTTAATTATAAGTAGCAATGAGGAAGATTCATTGCCTATACCTGCCCATGGTTTCACAATGATCAGACTGCAGTTTTAAAACATTTTTTTAAAAGTTTCAAGAGATTGCTCAGTAAATAACCAGTGCCTCTCAACATACACAAGACATTTTCTTCTATTATATCCTTAGAACTTCAGTCATGTTTCTGAAACAGGGTGAACATACACACTAGTTTAAAACATGTTTGTCCTGATTTAACACAAGCTTTCTCATGCTTAGGAGCCACATATTTTGAGCAATATTTTGTTTGTATCCTGTAAATGCTTTTTAAACTTATAAGAAAGTAGGAAGGAACCAAAATCATAAAAAATCTAAACCTTGTGTGAGTGTTTCTCAAGTTGGGCAGTGATATTGCACACCTTAAGCCCAGCACTCGGGAGGCAGAGACAGGATCTCTGTGAGTTAGAGGCCCTCCAAGTCTACAAGATCTAGTTCCAGCACAGGTTCCAAAAGGCTACAGAGAAGCCCATCTCAAAAAAAAAAAGAAAGAAAGAAAGAAAGAAAGAAAGAAAGAAAGAAAGAAAACAACAACAACAATTTTCAAGGTAGATTTCAGGAGTGCTTCATAGACATTGGACAGTGAATAACCAAAGAGCAGTCTAGAGTGAACTCAGTGTTCTGCTTGTTTCAAGAGCAGGCTTCACCGAGGGTAGCAGAATTGCTCCAATAGTGTATTTCTCGTAGTGAGTGACTTCCGACACTTATTTTCTTTTTTCAGAAATTCTTTTCCATCTTAGAATAATATGTGTTATCAAATCATTGTCAAGAAATGGTACCAAGCCATTACATTTGAAGCTGGTAGGCTAATTTGATGCTAAATTTAAAAGGTTCCTGCCACACTTTTGCCTAGTTGATGTCTATTAAGTTTTATATAGTTTACCATTACATTCATGATGACATGATCATGAAAAAGAAACTAACATGAAAAATGGAACTGTAAATGTTTTCTCTTCCCACTTTTCTCAAATGAAAGCACACACACACACACACACAAACACACACACACACACACACGCACACTTCATATAAATATTTATTAGGTTCTGAACTTTAGCAATGTCTCCCCATAGAAGAAAATTCACACTTAACTCTTGAATCTTTTGCTATTGGTTATCTAATTTCTGAGCCCAGAGGTATCAAAGACATTGTTAACCAAAGCTTTGGTTTGGGTTAGGTTTGTTTTGGTTTTTCTAGCTAACTATTCTTTCATTACAAAAAAAGAGCAAAACAAACAAACAAATTTTGTATCAGCTCATTTCTGAAGAAAAATGATAAAAATAGAAAGCCTATCTTAAAACATAACACATTAATAGACAATTTAAATGCTTTAAAGACTGCCTTCCTCAATGGATAAATTAGGCTGGTTTCTATCAGTATCAGGTAATAAGCTATTTAATTCAGAAACTTGTTCCATCTTTATGATGTGCTTCACTTCTAAATTAGGGCTTTGCTCTTATTTTTCAGGTGGCCAGATAGAGGAAATACCTGTAAACCCTCTACAATGTGTAGTTTGGGGATGTATATAAGCATGCTAGTGTTATACCCAGAACTCTGTGCAGAACTGTTTAGAATCATTTCTCAGAACAGCAGGATACTAAGAGGCATATAGAAGTTCTTCCAACGTAGGTAACCTTTATAGGTGTAAAGTAATTGAGCAAATGTGCAGAAAATATGGTGTTGGCTGCCATAAAATATTATAGAAAAATGCCGAATATTTCTCTGGGAGAGGAGATTGAACCACTGTGATTTTATTGTGAGGTTTATGAGTTCTGAAATATATAAAGCACTTTGTTGGATGCATAGAGTCTTGATGTAATAAAGGGAAAGATTTCGTTTAGTCATATCCTCAAATTTGCTTCTGAAATTTGATGTCTTAAATGATTAGCAACATTATTCCATGCTCATGATAAACTATCATTCTTTTTAATATTAAGGTTCTTAATATTTGTTACTTATTTAAAAGACAAATAAGACAGGCATTCTTTTAGTGGATTAAGTTTGTAATAATCCAGAATCCCTAACTATGATAGAGCCATGCAAGTAGAAGAACTAAGTAACTTGTAGCAATTAACACCTAGCCTCTACACAATCAAAATATTATCAGACTACTTACACATATGCATCGGTTAGAGGCCTGTTTTCAAGCTGAAAAATCTATATACGAGAAAGTAAATATATACTATATTTACTATAATAATGAAGTAATGTAGTAAATATAATATATATATCAAATTATGAAAATAATTGAAAGATTAATTTAAAAATTGGATGCTTTCAAGTTATTTAAATTGCAAAATGAGTAGGAAAATCATCATTTACAGATTGTTTTCAGGTTAAAATGTTTAGATGTGTTATGATAGTGCACTTTCAATAGATTTGAAAATCATAGACTATATAATTATTATGAAATGGATTTTATTCCAGGGACAGAAATGCATTTACATCTGCTGTTAATGTTCAAGTCCAATCATATAAGATCATCGTCTCTGGTTTCACTACATTCTCAAAAAAGAATAGCCTTGTCTTACTAACTGAAGCCACCCGGAAGAGTATTAATGCAGACAGCTTCAGTAGAGTCCTCTCTTTACTTTCCCAGCCTCATTTTGTGAGAAAATCTATCTGAGAATGGGTGCTAAAGATCTGTAGAAAATAAAATAAAGGATATGTAATATAGAATAAAGTATTTGATGTTTCTTTCCAGAAAAAATGCCTGTCAATCACAATTCTGTACAAAATCATTATCAACTTCATTTTTCTGCTATGTGCAGAGTGTTTTATTCCCAAAAGAAGAGAATAAAAAAATGACTTTGTTATTTCCTGTTGAATCACGGACTACACTGAAGGCTCTTTCTGGAATAGGAAAGGTGAGCATTATTAATAAATTTAAAGCTTTTCCCTCTTCACCTTATAGTCTGTGTTAAAAAAAAAAAAGTCTCTTACCTGTATGTTTCACAGGGGAAAAGGCAGTAAAGTAGCAATCTTATTCCGACTCTTTTAGTGAAATTGCCAAACCACTTACATGGCAATGGAAATGAGATAGGAGAAGCCTTTTAAAGAGGAATTGATTTGTGCTTTGTGTCAAATTTTATTTATATCTCTATAAAATCCACTCTTTGTAAAATTTAACACTGTGTGCATATGTTTCGAAACTTTTCAGATACACAATATTCAACTCAAATTTTCTCATTAGAATCCATATAATTGGATCAAAATTATCGACTCAACTCGTCATTCTTATTTTTCTTCTAAGTTACACAAAATGACAAACATATTTTGAATCAACTAATAGAGAAACAGAAAAAAAGAGAAAATATGACCAATCTTATAGGCTAAATAAAATACATAAAACATGAAGTAAAAGATGGGTAAGTCCAAAGATCACCAAGACTACAAAATACACAAGACCAAAGTGTGGTAGACTTGAGCCTGGGAACTCAAGCAGGAAGGGGTCCAAGGGCATCAGGCCAGCAGCAGAGCCTCCTTTTCCAGACTTGTGTTGACAAAGCATTGTGGAGCTACACAGGTGAAAACAGGCAGAAGACACCTCAGTTTGTTCTGATGAACTTACTGTCACAAGGGGGCTTTCCTCCTCCTCACAATCTTCACCACCACCATTTTCCCCTTAGTCATCCTCACCCATATCATTAAGCTTATTACATTCCAGGCACTACTTTTAGTCATTTTGTGTATATTCTCTAATTAAACCCTTAACTCCATAAAGTCAATCATCATTAATTCCATGTAATACAATTTATAAACTTAGGCATGGACAGGTTTATTAGCCGTCCCAAGATTACAGATTTTAAACAGCGAAGCTGAATTCAAGAATCAATTAGTCTGGTGTGACCATGAAGACACAGCTTTTCAGTTATAAAAAAAAGACCATGTGTATACTGACTGTTGACACTCACAATATTTATAATGTGCTCTCACATTGAGAGAAGCAGAAAACCAGTAACTGCAGCATTTTTAAAGAGCATTGCTCATCAAAAAGAAATGCCAGCTTCAACTAAGCAGATTCACACTGGACAAAACAATAGATGAAAAAATTAAGGTTAACCAAAAAAATGTATCAGTTTAGGAAATTAATGAGTCTTTCAATGAAAGAAGATGTAACTGAAGATTTAAAAAAAAAAAAGTAGAAGACACCCTGGGCAGAATGTCTTTCAATAGATTTGACAAAAATATGGCTGACACTAGTGAACTCTTGAAACACTGAGCTGAGCTGAAAACTCTCAAGGAAGAATACAAAGTTCAGAGATGTAGAAAGCACAGAAGAGGGCAAGCTGACAAAACCCAAGTTCAGTTCAGAGATGTCTAAACCCTCTAAATTAATGTCCATCTTGAAAATTCAAGACAAAATAAATATATTCAAGCAACATTTACAAATTTTGTTTATGGGTTCACTACAATTTAAGAATATTAATGGAAAAAATTAGCTGCATACCGCCTCTTTCTTCCTAGCCCACCCAGATTCCATCCAGAACCCTCCCCACTTCGGCCCCACCGCCCTCTTTCGGCACATAATATCACCCAGCCCAGCCTGTCTGGGCACTGGGTCCGAATCCTCGGGGCACCCAAGCGGGCGGAAGTTCCTTTGTTTCTATGGCCTGCCTGCACCAAGCAGGGTAGGCGCTTTGTTTGCGAGCTGCCCAACCAGCACGGAGACCTGATCTCTCGGTGCCAGGAGAGCCAACATTGGGGAGAGCCAGCCTTGGGTAGGCAAGGAGACCTGGTCCGGTAAAAGAAGATCCATAAGGGAGCATTTGGAAGAAGAGATGGGCAGACGCCAAGGCAAGAATTCGCCCAACAAGCTGAAAAGCAACATGAAGCCACCAGAAACCAGCGACCTCACAACGGGAGGACATGAACACCTTAATCAAGAAGAAGTAGAAATGATTGACTTCATGAAAGTGATTGACGCCCATAAACAGCATGTAAAAAACACCCTTATAGAAATGGATGAGAAATATAACAGAAAGTTTGAAGAATTGAATAAATCAATGAATGATACCCTAGAAAACCAAGGAAAAACAATCAAACAGATAATGGAAACAGTTCAAGACTTGAAAACTGAAATGGAGGCAAAGAAGAAAACACAAACAGAGGGCCAGCTGGACATAGAAAATTTAAGTCAACAAACAGAGTCTACAGAAACAAGCATAACCAACAGAATATAAGAGTTAGAAGAAAGAATCTCAGATTCTGAAGATACCATAGATAAAAATAAACACACTGATCAAAGAAAACAGCAAGTCCAACAAACTCTCATCACAAAATATTCAGGAAATATGGGACACAATAAAAAGACCAAACCTAAGAATAATAAGAGTAGAAGAAGGAGAAGAAGTGCAGCTCAATGGTCCAGAAAATATATTTAATAAAATTATAGAAGAAAACTTTCCCAACCTAAAGAAAGATATACCTATGAAGGTTCAAGAAGCATACAGAACACCGAATAGGCTGGATCAAAAAAAAAATCCCCTCGCCATATAATTATCAAAACACAAAGCATACAGAATAAGGAAAGAATATTAAGAGCTGCAAAGGAAAAAGGCCAAATTACTTATAAAGGTAAACCTATCAGACTTACACCTGACTTCTCCATGGAAACCATGAAAGCCAGAAGGTCCTGGATAGATGTACTGCAGAAAATGAGAGACCATGGATGCAAGCCCAGGTTACTATACCCAGCCAAGCTTTCGTTCACTATAAATGGAGAAAATAAAATTTTCCAGTATAAAAACAAATTTAAACAATACGCAGCCACAAATCCAGCCTTACAGAAAGTAATAGAAGGAAAATCACTAACCAAGGAGTCCAACAATGACCACAATAACTCAGACATCTAGAGACCCTTCACCAACACAAATCAAAGAAGGGAAACACACAAACTCTACGACTAAAAAAATGACAGGAGTTAACAACCACTGGTCATTAATATCAATTAATGTCAATGGACTCAACTCACCTATTAAAAGGCACAGGCTAAGAGGTTGGATACGAAAACAGGATCCAACATTCTGCTGTTTACAAGAAACACACCTCAACCACAAAGACAGGCACCTACTCAGAGTAAAGGGCTGGGAAAAGGCTTATCAAGTAAACGGACCTAAGAAACAAGCAGGTGTGGCCATACTAATCTCTAACAAAGTAGACTTCAAACTTAAATCAATCAGAAGAGATGGAGAGGGGCATTTTATACTCATAACAGGAACAGTTCATCAGGATGAAGTCTCAATCCTGAACATCTATGCCCTAATATAAAAGGACCCACGTACATAAAAGAAACATTGTTAAAACTCAAGGCAGCCATCAAACCACACACACTAATAGTAGGAGACTTCAACACTCCTCTCTCACCAATGGACAGGTCAATCAGACAGAAACCTAACAGAGAAATAAGAGAATTAATGGAGGTAATGAATCAAATGGACTTAACAGACATCTATAGAACATTCAACCCCAATAGGAAAGAATATACCTTCTTCTCGGCAGCTCATGGAACGTTCTCAAAAATCGACCACACAGTCGGTAACAAAGCAAACATCCACAGTTACAAAAAAATATCAGTAACCACCTGTGTCTTATCAGATCACCATGGATTAAAGTTAGAATTCAACAACAATGCTACCCCCAGAAAGCCTACAAATTCATGGAAACTGAACGGTCAACTACTGAACCATACCTGGATTAAGGAAGAAATTAAGAAATAAATTAAAGTCTTCCTGGAATTCAATGAAAATAAAGAAACAACATACTTAAACTTATGGGACACTATGAAAGCAGTCCTAAGAGGAAAGTTCATAGCACTAAGTGCCCACTTAAAGAAAACAGAGAAAGCTCACATTGGAGACTTAACAGCCCACCTGAAAGCTCTAGAAAAAAAAAAAAGAAGCAGGCTCACCTAGGAGGAGTAGAAGACTGGAAATAATCAAACTGAGGGCTGAAATCAACAAAATAGAAACACAGAAAACAATCCAAAGAATCAATGAAACAAAAAGCTGGTTCCTGGAGAAAATCAACAAGATTGACAAACCCCTATCCAAACTAATCAAACGGCAGAGAGAGAATTTGCAAATTAATAAGATCAGAAATGAAAAGGGGGACATAACCACAGACACAGAGGAAATTCAGAGAATCATTAGATCTTACTAAAAAGCCTATATGCCACAAAACTGGAAAATGTAAAGGAAATGGACAATTTTTTAGATAAATACCAAATACCAAAGTTAAACCAGGACCAGGTGAACAATCTAAATAGACCTGTTAGTCGCGAAGAATTAGAAGAGGTTATCAAAAACCTCCCTACCAAAAAAAGCCCAGGACCAGATGGTTTCAATGTGGAATCCAACCAGAACTTCCAAGAAGACCTAATACCTATACTCCTTAATGTATTTCACACTATAGAAACAGAAGAGGCATTGCCAAATTCCTTTTATGAAGCTACAGTTACTCTGATACCAAAACCGCACAAAGACTCAACCAAGAAAGAAAATTATAGACCTATCTCACTCATGAACATCGACGCAAAAATCCTCAACAAAATACTGGCAATCCGAATCCAAGAACACATTAGAAAAATTATCCATTATGATCAAGTAGGCTTCATCCCAGGGATGCAGGGCTGGTTCAACATACGAAATCTATCAATGTAATCCAGTATATAAATAAACTGAAAGAAACAAACATATGATCATTTCATTAGATGCTGAAAAGGCATTTGACAAAATTCAACATCCCTTTATGATAAAAGTATTGGAGAGATTAGGGATACAAGCGTCATACCTAAAAATAATAAAAGCTATATACAGCAAGCCGGCAGCTAACATCAAATTAAATGGAGAGAAACTTAAAGCCATCCCATTAAACTCGGGAACACGACAAGGCTGTCCACTCTTGCCATACCTCTTCAATATAGTGCTTGAAGTTCTAGCAATAGCAATAAGACAACATAATGGGATCAAGGGGATTAGAATTGGAAAGGAAGAAGTGAAACTTTCGTTATTTGCAGATGATATGATAGTGAACATAAGCGACCCCCAAAACTCCACCAAAGAATTTTTACAGCTGATAAACACCTTTAGTAATGTGGCAGGATACAAGATCAACTCCAAAAAATCAGTCGCCCTCTTATACACAAAGGATGTGGAAGCAGAGAAGGAAATCAGAGAAGCTTCACCTTTCACGATAGCCACACACAGCATGAAATATCTTGAGGTAACTCTAACCAAGGAAGTGAAAGATCTATTTGACAAGAACGTTAAGGCATTGAAGAAAGAAACTGAGAAGTATACCAGAAAATGGAAGGACCTCCCTTACTATTGGATTGGGAGGATCAACATAGAAAAATGGCAATTCTACCAAAGGCAATTTATAGATTCAATGCAATCTCCATCAAGGTCCCATCAAAATTCTTCACAGATCTTGAGAGGATAATAATCAACTTTATATGGAAAAACAAAAAACCCAGGATAGCCAAAACAATCCTATACAATAAAGGATTGTCTGGAGGCATTACCATCCCTGACTTCAAACTCTATTACAGAGCTACAGTGATGAAAACAGTGTGGTACTGGCATAAAAACAGAGAAGTCGACCAATGGAATCATATAGAAGACCCGAATTTTAACCCACAAACCTATGAACACCTCATTTTTGATAAAGGAGCCAAAAGTATACAATGGAGCCGGGCGGTGGTGGCGCATGCCTTTAATCCCAGCACTTGGGAGGCAGAGACAGGCGGATCTCTGTGAGTTCGAGGCCAGCCTGGTCTACAAGAGCTAGTTCCAGGACAGGAACCAAAAGCTACGGAGAAACCCTGTCTCGAAAAATCAAAAAAAAAAAAAAGTATACAATGGAAGAAAGATAGCATCTTCAACAAATGGTGCTGGCATGACTGGATGTCAACCTGTAGAAGAATGAAAATAGACCCATATCTATCACCATGCACAATACTCAAGTCCAAATGGATTAAAGACCTCACTATCAGTCAGAACACGTTGAACCTGATAGAAGAGAAAGTGGGAAGTACACTACTGCAGATGGGCACAGGAGACCGCTTCCTATGTGTAACCCCAGCAGCACAGACATTAAGGGCAACATTGAATAAATGGGACCTACTAAAACTGAGAAGCTGCTGTAAAGCAAAGGACACTGTCACCAAGACAAAAAGGCAACCTACTGACTGGGAGAAGATCTTCACCAACCCTGCAACAGACAAATGTCTGATCTCCAAAATATATAGAGAACTCAGGAAACTAGACTTTAAAATGCTAATTAACCCAATTAAAAAATGGGGCACTGAACTGAACAGAGAATTCTCAGCAGAGGAAGTTCAAATGGCCAAAAGACACTTAAGGTCATGCTCAACCTCCTTAGCGATCAGGGAAATGCAAATCAAAACAACTTTGAGATATCATCTTACACCTGTCATAATGGCTAAAATAAAAAAATCTCCAATGATAGCCTTTGTTGGAGAGGCTGTGGAGGAAGGGGTACCCTCATCCATTGCTGGTGGGAATGCAATCTTGTGTAACCACTTTAGAAATCGGTGTTTCGGTTTCTCAGGAAATTCGGGATCAACCTACCCCTGGACCCAGCAATAGCACTCTTGGGAATATCACCAAGAGATGCCCTATCATATGACAAGAGCATTTGTTCAACTATGTTCATAGCAGTATTATTTGTAATAGCCAGAACCTGGAAACAACCTAGACGCCCTTCAATGGAAGACTGGATGAAGAAAGTGTGGAATATTTGCACATTAGAGTACTACTCTGCGGTAAAAAACAATGACTTCTCAAATTTTGCATGCAAATGGATGGAAATAGAAAACACTATCCTGAGTGAGGTAACCCAGACCCAAAAAGATGAATATGGGATGTACTCACTCATAATTGGTTTCTAGCCATAAACAAGGGTCACGGAGTCTACAGTTGGTGATCCCAAAGAAGCTAAGTAAGAAGGTGAACCAAAGGAAAAACATATAGTTGTCCTCTTGGCTATGGGAAGTAGACAAAATTGCCGGGGAGAAAATTGGGATCTTGCGGGTGGGGTGGAATGGGGGTAAGGGGAGATGGGGAAAGAAAAGTTAGAAGGGAAGGAGGGGGGAACTTGGGGAAATAGGAGGATTGGGATAAAGGAAGGTTGGATAGGGGAGCATGGAAGCACAATTCTTAGTAAAGGGAGCCACCTTAGGGTTGGCAAGAGACTTGAACCTAGAGTGGCTCCCAGATGCCCAAGCCGAGATCCCCAGTTAGTTCCTTGGGCAGCTGAGGATAGGGAACCTGAAATGACCCTATCCTATAGCAATACTGACGAATATCTTGCATTTCATCATAGAACCTTCATCTGGTGATTGATGGAGATAGAGACAAAGACCCACAGGGGAGCCCTGGACTGAGCTCCCAAGGTCCCAATGAGGAGCAGAAGGAGGGAGAATATGAGCAAAGAAGTCGGGACCACGAGGGGTGCACCCACCCACTGAGACAGTGGAACTGATCTATTGGGAGCTCACCAAGGCCAGCTGGACTGTGACTGAAAAAGCATGGGATAAAACTGGACTCTCTGAGCATGGCGAACAATGTGGACTGATGAGAAGCCAAGGACAATGGCATGGGGTTTTGACCCTACTTCATGTTCTGGCTTTGTGGGAGCCTAGCCAGTTTGGATGTTCACCTTCCTAGAAATGGACGGAGGGGAGAGGACCTAGGACTTACCACAGGGCAGGGAACTCTGACTGCTCTTTGGACTGGAGAGTGAGGGGGAGAGGAGTGGGGGGAGGGGAGAAGGGTGGGAGGACGGGGAGGGGAATGGGAGGCTGGGAGGAGGAGGAAACTTGTTTTTATTTTTTCTCCTTTTCTCAGTTAAAAAAAAAAGATTAATACTTGTAAATCTTGGTAAAACTTTGCAACATTTAAAATAATGGGGTTATTTATTTCAAAAAATAAATAAGTTCAATATTTCTTTTCTGTAAATACTAAGGTTCCAGGGACAGGGCAATATATATTTATGTATATTAGAAGGAAACATGCTGATGTCAGAATGATCTGCAATATCCACTAACAGAAATTCATATAAAAATACCTCAAACCCGTGATTCTGAATCCAATTTTACATAAGTAATCCAGTATCCAGAAGGAGACAGGGGTACAACTTTTCTTAATGTCTGTGACAAGTCAAAAATGTTAATAGGAATGCCACTGTGAAAGATTTTACCAAGATGTGTTATGCTAGTGAAGGAAAAAGGAATACAAGAAAAAGATGATGGAGAATGAAATGCATTGGTCCAAAAGGAATCTATGTTAGATAAAATGTGTATCAAAACTATAGAATCAGAACTTAGGGGATAGGGCCTACTGAGAAATACAGACCAATAAAATAAAGAATTGATGATTCTATTCACATGAAATTGAAATAAAATTGAAAAGTTCAAAAAGAAAGTAGACAAACTGTAATCTAAAACAGTATGTGTGGTTTCTAGATGACTCATATGTGTCCAATACATAAATGACAAAATATCATATGGTTCATAAAATAGTTTGAAAACTTCAAAAGTAAGTGTAAACACAAAGGCAAATCTGAAAGGAAAAGGAAAGATAAGCATGGTGAAAACATGGGACAGGATGTCCTGCCTCACCAGTAACCACCACAACTAACTAAAGTATGATCATGCTTTCTTCTCCACTATCGCTGGGACAAGCAAAGTATCATAATATTAAATCTAATGATACACATTAAAATAGCAAGGTCTTATGCATATTTTGAGAAGAGGTCGCCTGTAGGATAGGCTGGCTGCTATGATGTTGACTTTTGAGTCTTTCTGTGCTAGGCATGTGTCACCTTATGAGATTTTAATGCTGTGCTGGGAACAAAATCCAGGGCTTTGTGCTCTGTTAAAGTTAATATATTAGAAGTGTCTCTTCTAGAATAATCTGGCAGTAATTAGTTGCAAGAACTTTTATTTTTATAAATCATAAATTTCATTCACAAAGTAGAATCTATGTCTATGCCTGGGCTAAATATGGACAACACATAGTGGATGCACATTGCATACTTAAGTAGCTACAAAATTTACCAAAATCAATTAATAGAGCATGTCACATATTAGAAAACACTATGGACACTTCAAATTGAGATGACAAAAATCTCAATTTCTAATAACTAGGAAATGGAAAACACAACCACAGAAATACTTTTAAAAACATGAGAATAATGGGCTTAAAAGATGGAAAAGAGAATAAGAGTGTTTCCTGCTCTTGCAGAGAACCCCAGTTCAGTTCCTATCACCCATGTTTCAACTACTTATAACCTCAGCTCCAGGGGAAATGACACCTTTTCTGATCTTTATGGGTACCTGTATTTTTTATACATAATCATATACAAATACACACATAATTTTTAAAATAAACAAAATAAATATTTAAAAAACAACATGCATGTGTATATTGTGTACATGCACAGAAGTAATTATTTTTAAAAAAATACAACTTTATGTCTTAATAAGGTTGACTTCCTGTGCAGTAGAGTGGAAGAGTAGCAAGAGTCTGCTCTTCCACGGAGCAGTCCCATGAGATAGTGACCTCAAGAGAATGTGTCCCTTCCACAGTGCATCTCATGTTACTAATCTAGTACAATGAAATGTACTTGTGAGACCAGTACAAGTACATAGATTAAGTTAAAACAGAGAAAATAAACTATTTCAAAAATTCAAAATTGTCATCTTGTAGCAATCAGTATTAATATTCATTTTATTTTTATAACAAGGCTCTAAAGATCCCTCAGGTGGTGATTATCACATATCAGTCAAAATTTTATTTTATCAAGTTACACAACATAAAATATAAATATTAAGGATGAAACTAAAATTGTATCTCCCAGAATTGAGTCTTGTGAAATCACTGGCCCTCACTTTCTTCTTTGCAGGAGCTCTTCCCTCATATGGAGGTAATGTAGTACTATGTAACTCATGAAAGAGACTGTCTACCACATTCTGAAATTGGGATTCATGTTAACATAGTTTCTTATAAACTTAGATGAAAATGCTGAATGAATTTGTGCATAACTTCTGTTTATCTTAGAGAATAAGAGTCTCACCAAGGGAAAAGCTCCCATTGTGGTCTCCATGATCACTGAAGTGGCCACCTCTCTATGCTCAATCTACATGAGCGCACTTAGGCTTGAAGAGAGGCTACATATGTCCTGAGTTATTTTGGAGCAAGTGATATTTGTTAGGCTGCAAGAGTATTTCAATGAATCAATAATTTAGGATCTGGATATTTCTTTGGGGATTAATGGATGCCTACGTAGAGCTGTTCATGCCAAAAAACATTAACCCCAATCGGTCCGTATACAGTTTGTTGCAGTTACCATAAAGATTTACAAACTACAGACTTGTGGCTTGGGACTTTACATCCCTGAATATTCTTTTGCAAGGAATTAAAGTGAAATGTTGTTTTTTTTAATTCCAAGTTCATTATATTTTATTCAACTTAGAAAATTCATATGTCTATGTCCAGAAACTTGCTTCATAACAGCAAATACACTACTTGTGAATACACAGGGAGCTAAGATGGTTCTGAGGAGGCTGTGCTTTGCTGGGTTCTCCCAGGGTGCTGGGCTCCTTCATCACAGTAGCCTGCTGCAATGAATAACAGTCCTTCCTTCCTCAACCATTACTACATGCACACTAGAAACACAGTTTCTCAGTTTGGACCTCGCAGTCCAGTATTGTTTCCTTTCCTCCAAGTTTTCACTAAACCACACTATCACATAAATGGAATGACACAGTGTATAGACCTTTGAGTTTATTTCACTCCTAAAACATGTGAGACTCACTTATCTCCCACATATCTGGGCTCGACTTGTTGATTTTCCAACTACTATAGATAGATAGATAGATAGATAGATAGATAGATAGATAGATAGATATAGATATAATGTCATCATTATTATAATAATGCCATCAGATAACAAAAAGGGCCTTTGAAAGGTTCCATGCCTTGTTACAACTTCTGCTATATAATACACACACACACACACACGGACACATTCTAATTTGATTATTCATTCAGTGGTTGATGGAAATACATGGTGTCTGTAGATTTTACGAAGTCAAAAACAAATATAACAAAACCAACAAAAAATACTTAACATTAGTCCTGTAGATGGAATGTGGCTTGAGTCCACGCCCCAGAAAGTTCAAATTATAAAAACTTGACCTTAATTGTGGTACTGTTAAGGTATGGAACTCCTTAATGGATTAGGTTATGGGAATATCAACTTCAATAAAGATGATCATTGCCAAGAGTGAGTGATTTCTCATGAAGATGGGTTTTTATAAAGAGAGCCTATCTCAGGTTCCTGGCTTTTTCTAAACATGATTGTTTCCAATTTCTACTTTACTATGTTTTGACATAGCTCGCATGCTCTGTCCAGGATACCAGTAGCATCTCTTGAACTTCTAGAATCACAGTTAATAATTATCTTTCCTTCAAAAGCTTATATTTTAAGCATTTTTAGCAGTGGCATAAAACATACTAAGCCAGTTGGGCACGATTTCTAAATTATGATGATGGAGTTAGGAGGAAGTGGTTTCACTGTCTTTGCTAAATATCTAGGAGGAAGAATTCTGGGCAGTGTGTCTAGTTTTATTAGCCACTGCCAAACAGTTTTCCAAAGTGATATCAGTTTCAATTTCAACCAGCAGCACATGAGGATTTCAGTTGTTCCATAATCTGATCAACACATCTACTGTCAGGTTTAGTTTAATCATCCCAATTGTAGGAGAGAATTCCTGAAAAGAAGCTGTGTTTGCAACAGCTGATGAACTGATTAAAGCTACAGTGATATGGACAGATCGGGTGGTGTGATTCCAGAAGCCAATTATCATACCTTAGGCTGGCGTTAGCACCCTGAATGGCAATATCTTGGCCACTTCAGTGTCATAACTTACATCCTGTGACGAGTTTCACCCACCCAAAAGCTAAGAATGTCATCCGATAGCAAAAGGGGCCTTTGAAAGCTTCCATGCTTTACAACCTCTGCTTTATAACCTCCGCTATGATGTATCCACCAATTTATTTTAAACTCACCTCACTTTAGGAATTATTTTGTTCTATAAAATTATCAAACTTAATAAAACTGCTTGCATGTTGTAAAATGGAATTTGGGTTAACTTAGATCTCTGTTCCAAAGTATTGGTCACTCATAATGGCTCCAGAATAAACTATCCCTTATTTCCTTTTAGATGAGAACTATGAACATAGCTGAGCACATGTCCTTTTGGCAGGATTGAGCATCCTTTGGATATATACCCAAAAGTGGTATTACTGGGTCTTGAGGAAGGTTGTTTCCTAAGTTTCTGAGAAATCACCACACTGACATCCAAAGGGGCTGTACTAGCTTGCATTCCCACCAGCAATGCAGAAGTGTTCTCTTTTCTCCACAACCTCTCCAGCATAAGTTGTTATCAGTTTCTGATCTTGGCAATTCTTACAGGTTTTAGATGGAAACTCAGAGTTGTTTTAATTTGCATTTCTCTGATGACTAAGGATGTTGAGTATTTCCTTAAGTGTCTTTTGGTTCATTTTAGATTCCTCTGTTGAGAGTTTTTTGCTTAGGTCTGTACTCAATTTTTTAATTGGATTATTTGATGGAGGAAGGTCATTGGCTAATAAAGGCACTGCCCTGGCCCATTTTATTGGTTAGAGGCTAGGTGGGAGGAGTAAACAGAACAAAATGCTGGGAGGAAGAGGAAGTGAGCTCAGAGTCTCCACTGCTCTGCTCTCGGGAGCAGACGCCTGAGAGAGACGCCATGCCCCGCTCCCCGGATGAAGCTGCGACCCAGGATGGACTAGGCTAGAATCTCCCCGGTAAGCGCACCTTGGGGTGCTACACACAGATGATTAGAAATGGGCTAAATTAATATGTGAGAATTAGCCTAGAAGAGAATGGGCCAAGCAGTGTTTAAAAGAATACAGTGTCCGTGTAATTATTTCGGGGCATAAGCTAGCCGAGCAGGCAGCCGGGGTGCTGGGGACGCAGCCCCGCCACTCTTATTACTTCATATGGCGCCCACGTGGACAACTGCTTCCACATAAAGCCTGAGACAGCTTGGGAAGTAATTCTAGAACAAAATGAAAGCATTGTGCCTGGTTTCTTGGTAGCAGCAATTTCTCGGTTCTACTCTGCTTGCTAGAGGCAAGCAAGCACCTCATCTAAGAGAGGCTTCCTGACTCAGCTTTAGCTGCAAAGCCTGCAGCTCATTAAGAGGTCCTGCCACAAAACACTTAAACGGTGTTGACAAAAAGCTGAACACATGCTTTTCGGTTTTCAGTCATAGCAGGAAAAAAGCTGCGCCGTTTAAAAATGCCGGCTTTCTGGGCCATCCTGCCAGGGCAAACTCTGACTGTTTGAGGCAGGAGGGCCGGCTACCGAGAGAGGACTTGAGTGTTGTCTGTTGTAGCTCACTTGCTGGCAGGGACCTTGAAATGCCATACAGTTGTTGCAGTAAACATGGCTACAGCCTGTATATCCACCATGAGGCTGGAAAGCTAAGGAATGGACTGGATCTAACTGGCAAAGCCACGCCTTTAGTCCTACTGAGATTGCTTGGTAAATTAAAGACTCATGTGGTCAGAAAAAGAGAGAGATATACAGTAAAGAGAGATTCAAAGACAGAGAAAATTTCTAAATGGTTTGAAGTGTGTTAAAAATATATGCAGACTAAAAGTTGAAGTTCTTATAGTAAAAAACAAAAAAAGGAAGAGAGTTGTTGTGTGCGGTAGCACACGCCTTTAATCCCAGTGCCTAGAAGGCAGAGGCAAACAGATCTCTGTGAGTTCAAGGTGTAGTAGTGTACACCTTTAATCCCGAATGCCTGGGAGGCAGAGACAGGCGGATCTCTGAGAGTTCAAAGACAGCCTGGTTTACAGAGTTACTTCAGGTCAAAGATACAGAGAACCTGTCTCAAAAAGCAAAAAGTTTAAAAGTAAAAATAAACAAAATAGAGGTTAAAACAAAGCTGTACAAAGATGGAAAATACACAGAGAATCTTGATACTGTATGCTATTATGCTCTCTTTGAATTATTTGAATGCTGAGGAAGGAGCAACAGCTGCTAAAAGATATTTGTTTATAAATGCTGCTGAACTAATCTGACATAGATATTTTGAATTTGGATCTAAGGATATGATACTTTGGAAAAGAGATTCTTCTTTTGTCTTCACAGAGGATCAGACCTTGTGGATTACATTTATCCCGATATGGTATGATGGACCACGTCCTCCTGAATGGTTCCTGTGCACACCTTCAAAAAATTGCTTCGCGCCGGGCGATGGTGGCGCACGCCTTTAATCCCAGCACTCAGGAGGCAGAGGCAGGCGGATCTCTGTGAGTTCGAGACCAGCCTGGTCTACAGAGCTAGTTCCAGGACGAGCTCCAAAGCCACAGAGAAACCCTGTCTCGAAAAACCAAAAAAAAAAAAAATTGCTTCGCTCAACTGCCAACTGAGATGAAACTAGCACACAGGTTATACCATGAAAGACCTAATTAACGACGCCCCCATTCAGCAGGAAGCAGTTTGGAGAGAAAAAACTACGCCCATATTCCCAAATATGGTTTATAAACGTTCTTTTACATTTAAAGAGGGATATGATATAGGTATGAATAATTTACATTAGTATAGATTTTGCTTTATTGATAGAGATTTAAGGTCAATTTTGTTATATATATAAGTGTTTCTGATTTTGATTAAGGTATTGTGATTGTGTAGTTCATTTAAATATGTACTGTATAATAGGAAATATAGGTTGTTGATGGATAATCATAAATAATAGTCAAGTTTGTAGTCATGTTAGTTAATATTTTCTAGATGTGCGTAGATATATTTTAGATAGGCATTCTTTATATTTTTCAAAGATTATAGAATATGGCATTTTAAATGTTTTAATAACATAGGACTTTTCATGACAATGAGACACTCTGCCCCTGGCAGCACCAATCTACTTCAAGAGGAAGATGGGCATCGAAGAGGCACCTTATGGAGTTTGATAGTCATTTGGGCAAGAAACTGCTCTTGCCTGGACTATTGCATAAACTGGACACAGAGAACCAGCAGAGAGAGGACTACTGAACTTGCCTAAGGTGAGATGATCTTTCGGGGTTCCTGATTCATGAAAGAGTCTGCGAGACATTCTGCAGGACACAACAGATAGTGACTGAACTGACTTTGAATTTTCCTGCTTTATGGAAATGTCTGCTGGATACCATGGGCCTGAAGGCTTGAAGATGGATGCCCCAACGGTACAAAAGAACTTTGGGTGACTGTCCAGGCAGTGAGATGTCTTTGTCATTTCTAGAGTTTGAAGTTTCTTAGTGCTTGTTTACTTAGGTAATATATCTTTCTGGAGTCTTTGATGGAGTTAAGAATAGTTAGTTGTAGTTTTCCTTAGTTATGATAAAGATTATTGTAACTTTTACTTGATAACTGTTTTGTTATATGTAATTTTGCTATGTTAAAGCCTTTTTTTTCTTTAAACCGAAAAAGGGGAAATGATGGAGGAAGGTCATTGGCTAATAAAGGCACTGCCCTGGCCCATTTTATTGGTTAGAGGCTAGGTGGGAGGAGTAAACAGAACAAAATGCTGGGAGGAAGAGGAAGTGAGCTCAGAGTCTCCACTGCTCTGCTCTCGGGAGCAGACGCCTGAGAGAGACGCCATGCCCCGCTCCCCGGATGAAGCTGCGACCCAGGATGGACTAGGCTAGAATCTCCCCGGTAAGCGCACCTTGGGGTGCTACACACAGATGATTAGAAATGGGCTAAATTAATATGTGAGAATTAGCCTAGAAGAGAATGGGCCAAGCAGTGTTTAAAAGAATACAGTGTCCGTGTAATTATTTCGGGGCATAAGCTAGCCGAGCAGGCAGCCGGGGTGCTGGGGACGCAGCCCCGCCACTCTTATTACTTCAATTATTTGTTCTATTGATGATCAATTTCTTGAGTTCTTTGTATATTTTGGAGATCAGACCTCTGTGTAGTGTGGGGTTAGTGAAGATCTTTCCCATTCTGTAGGTTATGTTCATAGCAGCATTGTTTGTCATAGCCAGAACCTGGAAACAACCTAAATGCCCCTCGACCGAAGAATGGATAAGGAAAATATGGTACATTTACACAATGGAGTATTACACAGTAGAAAAAAAAATAACGATATCTTGAATTTTGCAGGAAAATGGATGGAGCTAGAAAACATCATTTTGAGTAAGGTAACCCAGACACAGAAAGACAATTATCACATGTACTCACTCATAAGTAGTTTTTAAACATAAAGCAAAGAAAACCAGCCTACAAATTACAATCCCAAAGAACTTACAACAATGAAGACACTAAGAGGGACGTATAGAGATCTAATCTACATGGGAAGTAGAAAAAGACGAGATCTCCTGAGTAAATTGGGAGTATGGGGACCTTGGGAGGGTTGAAGTGGAGGAAAGAGTCAGGGAGGTAGGCAGAGAAAAATGTATAACTCAATAAAAGTCAATTTAAAAAGAGATGAGAACTATGTGTGTGTGTGTGTGTGATTCTTTTTTTCTGTAATCACAAATGAGGTGGAGTATATTTGCATATATCTATTTGTCATCTATGTCTTCTTTAGGAAGTTGTCGTCATAGGTCCTTGAATTGTTTGATATTGTTTTCTTTATCTTGATATTTTAGGCTGTAATATTCCTTTATTTATGATATCAGTCCATTGTAACAGCTTACAAATACTTTCTTCTCTTTTTATTTCTTAATATATCTTTGAAATCCATTGCTACAATTTTAATGAATGTGAAACATGTCACACTTATCTTTTTCCATAAATGTTAGTGACAATCTAAGGCCACATAGTTTAATACAATTTTAGCTCTTCTTACAAACACTGTTCTGAATTGTATTTTTTTAAATGATTATTGCTGTTTTACCACTATATTAGAATTAGGAACTTTAGGTTCTTTTAGGAATATATTACTTTTTATGGATACTATAAAACCAACAGAAACATTGCAAATCCTTAACTCAGGAAGAAATGGTCAGTATTAAAACGTTCACAATGAAGGCAGGAGTCCCTCAGGTGATTCCTAACATCTGTTTTAAAAGCTGAATGCAGAGCTTTGTAGATAACTCAGGATTTAAGCATGTGCATTGTTCTTGCACATGACCTGAGTCAGATGACCAACACTCTCTGCAGGGAGCTCAAAGATTCCTCTATCTCCAATTCCAGTGGACAAGATAGTATTGGCCTCCTCAAACACTTGCATACAGGTGCACATATGAACACAGAGACACACATATATGTATAGAATTAAAAGTCAAATTATAGAAAAACCAAGAACTAGGTGCAGTGGTATGTGCCTCTTACGTAGTACTAGAAAGACATAAGCAGGAGGATTCCTTAGGTTTCCTGATCAGTCTCTCTAGCCAATCATTAAGCTTCAGGCTCCCTGTGAAATCCTGTCTCAAAAACTGAGGTGAAGGAGTAACTGAAGAAAATGCTCTTCCATAAGTCTCTGGCCTCCACAAAAATGGGCACACATATACACATATATTATACATACCGGCACACACACATGTACACATATCCCTATGAATTCTTTGAACACAGCTTTATGTTGAAGAAGATACAAGCATGATTTTCTATGCAAAGTACAAAAGGATCTATTCCTACTTGGTGGTTTCAGGGTAGGTCATTGAGGACAGGCACAGACTTTGGCTTCATTTAATTTCTCCTATACATTGGCAATGTCTTTCCAGTTTAAATTCAGCCATAAGTTCTTCCATACAAGGACATTTGTGAGGATAGAGGATTCTTTATAATAAGAGGAGAACCTGAGGGAACGGGATAGTCACGATGAAGAAGGACAGAGATTAGAGCAAGGAAAGAGATATTTTGATTGAAGGAGTCATTATGGGGCTAGTAAAAAACCTAACACTAGAGAAATTTCCAGGAATCCACAAGGATGATGCCAGCTAAGACCCTAAGTAATAGAGGAGAGGGTGCCCGAACGGACCTTTCACTGTAGTCAGATTGACGAATATCTTAAATGTCACTATAGAACCTTCATCTGGCAACTGATGGAAACAGAGGCAGAGACTGGCAGCAGAGTAAAGGGGAATGTGTCCTCTTGCCTGTATGCCAAAAGCCTCGTGGTAAAATATAAAATATTAAAAATTGGTAAATTTAAGTCCTAAGAGCTAGCTAAAAATATGCTTAAACTATTGGCCAAACAGTATTAAAAATAATAGAGTTTCTGAGTGGTTATGTTGGGTCTGGGAAAACAAAAATAAACAATCAGCATCCACCAACAGCAGAGCACTGGGCTGAGCTCCCAAAGTCTAGTTGAAGAGGGGAAAGAGTGAGAATATGAACAAAGAGGTCAAGACCATCATGGGGACACCCACTAAACAGTTTACCTGAGCTAATGGAAGCTCATGAACTCCAACCAAACAAGAAAGGAATCAGCATATGTCAAAACTAGTCCCTCTGAATGTGGGTGACAGTTGTATGGCTGAGGCAGACTGCGGGGCAACTGGCAGTGGCACCAGGACTTATCCTGGCTTGTACTGGCTTTGGGGGAATCTATTCTCTTTGGATGAGTACCTTGTTCAGCCGAGATGTAGTAGGAAGGGCCTTGGAACTTCCTTAAAGCAATATGCCTTATCCTCTGTGAGGAATAGGTGGGGGTAGGATAAGGGGATAGGTGGAGGGAATGGGAGGAAGGGGGGAGAAGAAACTAGGATTGGTATGTAAAATGAAAAAAGATAGTTTATTTTCCTTTTAAAAATAAAAATATAAAAAAGAGGCATTGTGAAACAGGCATTCTGAAGTATGTTCTTAATAATTCTTAATATTGGGACGTTATTGCAATAAATATGGAATAATCCCTCAGCAGATCAAGTTACCTGCAAAGTGCCCTCATTCATCCTGCATTATTTCCTTTTTGAAATTCTCTTAATTAAATCATACACTGCCTTTTAAGCAGGTTTGACGTGCGCCAATATGTCCTCAACAGTCAAAGAAGAAAGAATTGAAAAGCAGACCAGAGTATAGTGTACTAACCATGCTCCAAATTTCCAGAAAACAGATTATTGAATATCTGGGGAATATGAGTCAATGGAAATGCTATTATGAGATGAAGCAGCTTTCACAATACAAGTTATTAAAAGGCGCAGATTCAGTGTATGCTTTTTATTGTTAAGCTCGTTTTGGTAACTTCACTTTTAATAAAGGAGCCCACTAAAGATACTTCCCCATGTGCCAAGTGATCTGTCACAGATGGAGTGATTTTCCAGACATTTTAGCTCTTTTGACCTATATCACCTTATCCACATGGAAAAGTCTATATTAAATGCATACTCCTATAATATTACTTCTAAGAGCCTAACATGCAAGGCAAGAGAAAGTAGGGTGAAATTTAGAAATTACTTGGTTTCCCTCTGTCTTCATGAAGATGTCTGATCAAATCTGTGCACAGAGAAATGGTAAGAAGAGAAGGAGAGGAAAAGAGACAAAGGCAACCTGTTTCTGTTTCTGTTCACATGTCAACATGACTACTCTCTCTGCCTTTTTTGTTGTTGTTGTTTATTGAGACGGGATTTGGTTTCTAAGGGTAGCTTTGGAGCCTCTCCTGGAGCACACTCTATAGATCAGGCTGGCCTTGAACTCACAGAGATCCACCTATCTCTTCCTCCCAAGTGCTGAGATAAAAGGTGTGTGCCAGCACTGCCTGGCTATTGACTATAATCATTGTAGAAGCTAATAACTGAATCCAATGTTGTCATTACATAATGACACGTGACCAGTAAATCAATAGGAGCAGTTACAGGTAGCACTTGCCCACCATACACTGCTATTATAGTTAAATGCCTATAACACAATATAGGCACATACATATATGTACACACACACACACACACACACAATCTCTCTTTCCAAAAACTGACACAACTAGTGAGTTCCAATCTCTGAAGTAGATATGAACATTATATTTTACAGATAATAACCTGAAACTTATGCTAACTCCTTTAATCAATTTTCACATAGTAGGTATATAATAAAAAATGTGATCTGGTACATTAGCAAACTGGAAACATCTAGGAGAAGCTCTGTGCTCCTAACAAGCACAGCTCATTGTAGCCAAAAAAAAAAAAATACCTATTATGAAAATAGGCTATTGGCAGGATCTGAAAGAAATGAAGGAGGGCCTCATGAGGATTAAAAGGGAATAATGAAAATCAGGAAGCGGGCTTAATGAGAAAGAAATTCAATATGCTTTGCCTCCTCCCCAATCCTTTTGTGTTTGGCATACTCATGCAAGAATATCTAAGTTAGCTTTCTTATTGTAGTTTGCCTCCACATTACCAAGAAACTCTTCTTTGTGAAGCAGAAGACCAGAACAGATGATAGGAGACTATGAAAAGGATGGATTACTTGTGAAAGCAGATTAGTCGATGTATCATATGGCGTTAAATGCAATGGATATTTTTAGGCGCTATCGACAAGCTTATAGGTACAGCATGAAGTAAAATTTACCAAGCTTTTAACCTGAAAGAAGGACTGCATTTCTTTATCACTGTGAGTTACATAAACTAAGCCTACTCTGAAGGTTTCTAAAACACCACACACAAGAACATAAATATGGCTTTGTAAGAACAGGCTGAAAAGGACAATATTATGGTTCTCTGATGAGAAAGAAAGGTAAATGATGGCTATGGAAGAAAATAGTTATTTTTTAATTGTTTATAAGAAAAATATTCATTGAGTAGTCAGATTGGAAGACACCATAGAGAAATATCCAGGTCCTTTGTTTTAATGAGGGAGAATAGCAGCCTCTGTAGTCTTTCCAGTATCACACCCACATAAGAGCTCTATGCACAGCAAACTGCCTGTATGATTTTTTGGGAACTAAAAGTTATAATATTAACTATTTATTTTGTTTATAATTATTAGTTAGTATAATTATACATTAGCAAATATAAATATAAAGACACCTTCTAATTTATATTTTTATAACCTGAACCTTTTATACTTTACCCTCATTAAACATGTTTTAGTTATGAAGTATTCTATGATTCAGGGTCTTAGAATCCAACCAACCATATTACTTTATTCTATTCTCAGACTACTACTCAATCGTTTTGTGAAATCTACTTTAAATATATGGATAGCATATTGTAAAATGTTTTTCATTTCTGACAAAATGCTATGTAAATAAAATGTGAACATATTTAAAATTCCAGATGGTAAAGTTTTCTTGATATCATAACTTGCCATACACCATGATTCCCAATACACACTATTTATTACATACCTTCTTCCACCTGTAATGTTTTGGACCTGAGGAGTCAGACACTTTACTACTGACATACATTACCAGTTCTTAGAAAACATTTTCATCACTGATAACTACATTATATAAGAAGCAACCTTTCTTTGTTCTTTCCTTGGCAACTCACTCACTGTCAAGAAGAAAGGTGTATAACTATGTTAAGAATGGGAACCCAATCATTTTGCAAATTTTAAGGGGTAGTATTGTGGGGGTGCGTGTGTGTAAAATCCTGTATGGGAACTCTTAAGTTCAAGTATGTAGGTGTGTATAAGTACGTGGGTGCATCCATGTGTGTGAGGAATACAAGTGCATGGCAGCATCCAAGCGTGTGTGTGCACGCAAGCGCATGTGGAGGGCAGAGGACACGCTCTGGTGTCGGTCTTTGGATACTACTACTTCTTTTTGTTAGTTTGAAACATGGTCTCTTGTGCTGTGAAGTCACTGAGTGGCCCGATCCAGTGAATGCCACAGAACAGCCTATTGCTGCTTCCCAGCAGTGATATTAGAAGCTTGTGTCACCATTCACAACTCTTTGATGTGGATTCTCTTAGGTGCAAGGCAGAAACAATCATCAATCAATATGTGAGTTAGTATTAATTTGAGAGAGAGAGAATTGCCTTGCTTCAGGAGTTGATCAAAGGGTGCAAACTGAAAAATAATGACTGCCAAATTGAAAAGTATCCTAGACATCATGTGGCCCCATGCTCTGGTTTTCTAGATGAGGGCACTTTGCTGTCTAGGTTGTCTCCCACCTCTCTGCAAATTTTGTTTTTTTAGCTGTTATTTTAATTTTAACTCTTTTCTGTTTTGTGTTTTCTTGTTGTTGTTGTAGACTTAAAGAATACCCACTTCCATTTACTAACTTACATGCCAACAAAACCGAAAGGACAAGGATTTGATTATTTTCATTTTACTTGCCAAGCTATTGTTGACAGCTACAATCTAAGTATTCCAGGCATATTACTTCCATAGCCATTCAAGACACAAATTGTCACTGATATGTTTCCAAATGAAATATAGCTCAGATATATGTTAAGGAACCCATTCACTCTGTTAGTTAAACCATGGCAGTCTGACTTAAAAGCCTGGTGATCTGCGGCTTTATGAAAGGAATATGGTCTAAGAACTTCATCATTAGGCAATAACTTTGCATGCACATAAAAGAATATGCTTACACAAAGTAAGAAGGCCAGGGTATCACTAAGCAACATACTCTCATGGGAGCACTACTGCACATGTAGTCTATTATTGACCAAAACATCCTTATGCAATACATGACTACCCTGCTTCTATAATGAGTGCGCACATATACAACCAATACCCAACCAATTATTTTGAAGTTACTTTTCAGAATCATCTTATCTATTTCTCAAGAAATAATTTATTTTAAAAGTGGACAAACATAAAGATAACCTGTACTCAAGTTTCCCAGTGATTCCTAATAACTGAAAGAATAACCTTCAGGTTGGTGAAAGCAACCATCACCACCTTCAGGTTGGTGAAAGCAGCCATCCCCAAGCCTGAGGCCCTGAGCCCTGAGTCCAATCCCTTGTAATAGGAGAGAATTAACTTCTAGAGTAATAGGAAAGAACAACACGAAAATATTGTCCTATAACCCACACAGGCATGTTATGATATGCTCCATCCCATACTTATTCACACACAAAATTAATAAATAAAATATAAAGAATTTTGTTGAAATCCTTGGTAGAAAAGAACAACAGAGCCATATGACTACAGACAAATGTGAAGGCAAAGATGTCAACTTTTATCTGTTCCACAGCAAATCTTATCGTATTTGGAGAAATGAGTTTTAAAGTGTCTCTTTCAAAGGACAAAATTCTAATCTAAATGCAGTTCTCTGCTGGAAACTTCATTAGCCCTATATTGAGCATCTGAGAGGCAGTGCGCAATACGAACAGAAAATTATTAAAGTTGCAGGTGATATGTTATATACATAGCATACAAACATGTTTTTCAATGTACCATTCAAAATTGGAACTAAAATTATATACAAGAACAACAACAAGCAAAATTAACTCTGTGGGAGCTACAGGAGGTACAGGACACAGAATAACTGGAACCTGATTTGTTAATCAAATAGGAACGGTAATGTCGTTATGTGGCACCTTCCGTTCTTTTTTTCAAAATTTGTTCTCAACAAGGTTTTCAGTTTTAAATATGTCAGTCACTCATGCTTGAAGAAAATGCTTGTGCTTGGCCAACAATCTTAAAATATAAAAGATCATTTTATCAAAAAATGCATGTATAGAAGTATTCCTATCGAAGTCAAAGCAATCAATCAATAGGTGACTTAGAATTAATTTGGTCGAGACCCATGTTGCTTTGTGAATTGATTAAAAAGTACACACTAAAAAGTAATGGTGGATGGTGGTGGCGCACGCCTTTAATCCCAGCACTCGGAAAGCAGAGGCAGGTGGATCTCTGTGAGTTCAAAGCCAGCCTGATCTACAAGAGCTAGTTCCAGGACAGGCTCCAACGCTACACAGAGAAACCCTGTCTTGAAACAAACAAACAAACAACAACAAAATGGTAATGACTTTTCAAGCTGAGAAGAGTCATGGAGGTTATTTAGGCCCACCTTCTTGCTCTTCAGATGATGTCTTTTAGAGAATAATGGTGACTAACTCAAGGATATGCAGCAAGTACTGTCAAAGATGACATAAAGTTCAGAGGGCCTGAAACTGAGAAAAGGTCATTTGAAAATGTGAGGCTGCTGGAAGATGTTATGGGCCTTTAAATAAGTGGTACACCCTGTACAGTAGCATATTCTTCAGCAGAGCAAACGTGCTGCAGGCAGACCTGGTCTCTCTGGTGAAAATCAGCTCAAAAGCACAGGGCAATAACTCTTGTAGGACGAAGACAATGCTTCAGCTGCTTTAGAGCCTACTTGCTTCGATCTCCACGTTGTCATTCTGGCTCATCCTATAGGAGTATGAAGGGACTTCAAAGGTAATTGCTTTTAGCTTTTTAAAAATTTGGCTTATTGTGGTACAAATGTATTTAAAAGACTAGGGTGATGAATCACCAAACACTGCTGAATAATGCTATTACAGAGAAAGAAATCTTGGCTATGTGGAATATTTATGATTTTGACAATGAATATTCAACAGGTTCCGCAAGGAGATGTCTTAGAAATACTGAGCTCCTGTTTCTACAGTGAAGATGGAGGAAATCTGTACCGATGTGGAACGATGGTGAATGGGTTGTCTGCTTGGGCAGGGCTAGGCGGTACTATTTAAATCATTTTGCTCTACCATGATAAAATAGATTGATGCTTCCTGAACTACAATATGAAAGAAATAGTCAACTCACATTGTCTTCTCCAGAAAGCATGAATAGAATCAGAGCCAATAGCATCACTGGAGAAAGTGGAATAAAGTTTCTTTGTCAAATTAACTTGTTCTAAACAAGGTCTATTCAGGTCAGGACAAAATTTGAAAGCCTATATATGCATGTCTTTACTATCACCTTCAGCACAGTGGAGAAAATGGGAAAGGGTTCTAGAACATCAAGAAAACCTGGCTTTAACTCCACATTCACATTTATTAGACTTCTGGGTTTCAGCAAACACAGAACGGAGCAAACTTGTTTGATAGATGGGGATGCATTCAGATGTGGAAGGCTGGATCCCAGACTGACCTAGGACTTCTTACATCCATACTTTCTTCTTTTCTACATTACCTACTAATACAAGAAGCTCACTGTGGAAATCCACAGTGTGTAGACGCTTTCCAAATCAGGATCCTGCACATGAGCCAGGTTCTACACACTCATGAGTGGGAAGTGACTCAGAGTCATAGCAGCATTTCTTCCTGTCATAATTTTCCTCCGTGGGTTACATTTAAGGAGTGAAATGAGTCAATGAACATTTTTCTCCTATTATATTGTCCCTGAAGTTTAAAAGTTACAAGACAGTAGAACTATGACTTAATATATTGTTAATAGAAAACCATAATAATTTATTTAAAATGTCTTGATTTGATTTGGTAACCAAAATTTTTTCCAGGGCAGCCTTTCTAAGTCTTTATCACTTAAAATGAAAGCAATTTTCACCTATGTAACTTAACATATACAACATTTCTAAAGGTCAACATATAACAGACAGTCTTAAATGATAGTGAGTTTTTAAACTTACATATATTTATATTTTGAAATGCCATGACGATTTCTGAATTTAAAAATGGAAAGAAACAAAAAAAGACTAAAGGACAAACATTTTCTAGAAAAGCCAATATGCTCCATAAAGTGGAAATAGTGTTAATATGAACAATAACCACAAGAACACACACCAAAGTCTTACTGAATCAAAAATTCATCCCAGGATCTTTGGAAGTGTATATGGTACCCCAAACCTCCCTCATGTGATCTTATCCATTGATTTTTAATGCTACCATTTTCAACTGCTATTGAGTCCAAAAACTTCTGTAAGTTTAACACTGAGGCACTAATAAGTCAATATTTGTCAGTTGCTTAATATTATACATATGTATACAAAAAGGAGCAATGCCAGAAAATTTTAGCTGACTCAAAATTGAGACCTCTAGTTAATTGATAACTAGAATATCACTGAAAAAAAGGGCAATAAAATGCAGGAACTATTTCAGTACAGCATTCAAGACATATATTTCACATTCAAAGTCTTTTACATGAATGCAGTTGTCAAAATGATTTGCGTGTGTTTACTCACAGATTGTATTTTAATATGCTAGAGATAATGGGCCATTATCCGTCCTTTCCATTCTTGATTCTAGTAGGTTTCCAAAGAAATAACTTGGGCTGGACACAGTACAGAAATATGCTAATAAGATTGCAATTGCATGAGGATAAAAATTTAGACTGTATTGAATGTTTGGCACATAGTCGACTGTGACAATAATGACAATATAAATGTGATGCTTAGAAAAGTAATCTCTGCTAAAGTGGTGTTGACAACAGAAACGCATTTTACCATCCTGTAAGTAAGTCTATGACATTTCAAAGTATTTTATAAGCTTTTGCACAAAGTATTCAACCCCTCTGTAATGTGAATACTTTCAAGATAAAAATATTTTATATGTTTATAGCACAGTATTGACTGGATCATTATAAAATTAATTGATAAATGAGTAACTGAAAGTGTCAAGACAATGTTAGATATTGACATATATTAGGCACTTAATATAAGTGGATATGAAATATTTTATATTTGTGTCTTATGCATATTCCCAAGTTTCATGTACTGAAGGCCTTGTCCTGAGTTGATGTGTGTAGCAGAAACTGGCAGAACCTGTAGGGTGTTAAGACTAAGAGCAACAACAACAAAAATTAAGTCATTCTTGGTATGCCCTTGATTGAATATGGTGACTCAAACTTTTTCCCTCTCTCTCTTTATCATTGATTTTGGTATGGCATAGAGTGAGCTGCTTCTTCTATGAGGTCCCTGAAAGAGGTTCTTCCTTGCCAATAGCCTAGACAGAGCACAGCCAAGGACTAGGAACCATGAACTGCAAATGCTGAAACCTTCAAGAAAAACAAGTCTTCTCATCCTTTCAAATGATCTTAACAGGTATTTTATTACAGTAGCAACAGAAAATCGCTACATAAATATGTTTAGACTAGAAATGACAGGAAGCTCTTCATCGAAGATTAAAACTAAGCTGACAAAAATATTATGTGGATCTTTATCACTGGTATTACCATTTTGAGCAATCATTTGAAGTGGTATCCACAAGTTGACAAAAAATGACAGAAGATACATTAGCTAGTTAACTCATTAACATGTGCTTTGGAACTTTGCTGGGGTCGCTATAACCATTTTCAGCTACCCATTTATTTATTCATTTGCTGTACTCCTACTTCCCACTATACATAGTGAATATCCCACGTGAAACTTGACAAATAAGACCCTGTATTCTCCCCACTGAGTCCAGAAAGGAAGGCCAGCAGGAAGGAGAGGGCTCCGAGGAAGCTGACAGACTGGAATGGGATGGGAGGGAAAAGGGCCACAGTCCTTCCAGATAATCTTTTGTTTTACTCAGTGAAAACTATTGGTAAATTCCATATGTGTGACTTTCAAAACAAACATTTAAACCAAAATTCTATTCCCAGTTTTTACACTGGTTCTATGTTCACCCTGGTCAAGCACTGTATTATTCTAACTAAAGAAGGCTCCCTCACTTCTCTCTCTTGCAGACCTGCCGTCTATCTAGTCTTTCTATTCTCCTTACAAGTGTTTGAATGAATCCGGCCCTTGCTGTAACCTAACAGATTCCACTTAATCTGGTTCCTGTGCCCATGACTCCCGCCTCTGAGTCTCTATTTAGCTCAGGGTTTAGTTGCTCAGTATTCAAGCTTTAGACACAGATGCCAGTCTTGTGCACTCATGTTCAGGCCTACATCAGCAATGTATATTTTCTTACTGTGGTGTTCCCTCAAATGTCACCTTCAGAGGACTTAATGCAATTCCTCTCGTGCTTTAATTTTCTTCATACGTAGCACTTGTCATTACTGACATCAGTTGCCTTATGTAATATTCCTGTTGCTTGATTTCATTATCACCTTCCTTCCTGCCAGAGCTTGTCCACAAACGCAGGGTTTCATTGCAACAGGACTCTATCTGCAGGACCGATGACATGATTCAGCTTAGTGCAAGAGCTACGAAATACTTTTCCAAAGAATAAATATTTTATTTAGTCCTTACATTCCCAGAAGTTACTAACAGGATTACTATTTATAGACAAAGATAGTAAAGAAGAAAAGAGATGACACAACCATTTCTAGGAAGCGATAAAAGGATCCAGGTAATGGGGTTCACATTTAAGGACTGGATGGATGCCTGACACAAATGGAAAATAAAAACAAAAAACAAGCAAACAGATTAAAAATGATAATAAAACACTTTTTCCTTTGGGGAGATTTTAATCGCTTGATAGTTTTAATTCCAAAACTACAAAATATATACTTTGAAATAATATTGTACTTGATTCTCTAATCTCAATTTTCTTTTCTTTTTCTGTTTTTTTTTTGTATTTTTCTAAACATTTTTACCAATTAATGATCATTATTTTTGAAAGACAAGAAATGAGAGAAAATAGTTTTGTTGTTTTCCACTATTTAATTCCACTCAATGTTTCCATGACATGGCTAAGTTCAGATTCTGATCCTTTTTATGCCAGGCATAAGTTAAAGTTTCGAAGTAAGCTTGCAAACCAGAGCATATAGCAGAAGAGCATGGGGAAGTAAGGGGAAAGGGACTGAAGGATTAGGGGTAAAAAGGTGGATTGGACTGTATTGCCTTCACAATTCGTGGCTGAATAGTCTTTATGATTTGTTTTGCTTTGTCTTCAGGGCTGAATGAATGCTTTGTAATCAGAATAGGGCTAAAATCCAGTTCACCACCTTCATGCAGTTCCATTCCCATATACTAATTCATTGTGGGTTGAGGAAAATAAGGTATAAATTTTCATAGAAGAGGAAAAATTGTGTTGCTAAAACTTACAGTGAGCGAGAGCTCAAAGGCACACCAGAGCAACATACAAATATATAAATAAAACTCAGAGGATCATCTCTTTGGTGTGTTTCCAAAACATGAATTTGATAAGGGAGCTCCTGCAAGTCTTTTATCTACAAAGTTAATTTCATTATTGTACTATACTCTACTTAGAATTTAAAAAAGGCTAGAACCACACATTTATTAAAATTGTAATGAATGACTCACTTAGGCTTTGATCTTGTATAATAGTTTTAGTGAGCTCTCCTAAAAAGAGATCAATTAAGCATTTTTTCAAACAATACCCTCAGACAAATCATTTGTAATTCACTTTATTAAAATTTAAGCACAGAACACATTATTATAAAAAATAAACTCTCCACTATTTGTAACTTTTTTTCTTCAACATTGGGTACAGGCCTATTTCATATCTGACATGACAAACTAAAATTTGTACTTAATGATGACATCATTTGGGAACATTCTTCCCTCACAAATGCCACTTTAACATGTTGGAATCAGCTTTTCCTAACGTGCTATGCTGAAGGAGGTCATACAACCCAATGAAAAATGTGTGAGCCTGTGCCTGACCAGGTACCTGACCCTCCACTAGAGTTGCTCTGCTTAGTGCTGGAGACAGGGACTTCCAACTTCCTTCTCTGTGAGGAGTCATAGAGAAAAATCAGGCTGTTTCCCACAGTTTGTAACTACATGGCAATGGTTCCCAACCTGTGGGTTTTGACCTCTTTGGGTGTCAAATGGCCCTTTCACAGGGGTCACCTAGACCATCAGAAAACACAGATATTTATATTATGATTCATAACAATAGCAAAATTACAGTTATGAAGCAACAACAAAAATAATTTTATGGTTGGAGGTCAGCACAATATGAGGAACTGTATTAAAGGATTGCACCTTTAGAAAGGTTGAAATCAAAAAAAAAAAAAAGAAAGGTTGAGATCACTGCTTTAGGGTCATGTTATTTGTGTCCTATTTCTCCATAGCTAGCCATTCATCATCAAATCTCCCATAGAAATAGAAAGGTCTTCATGTCTATGAAGGCTTAAGTGTCCTGAAAAGCCTGTTAAATAGATATGGGTGCCTTGCCATGGATCATCTGTTTTTCAGGAATCACAGAGCCCAGGAGAGGTAAGGGGGACTTGTCTCCCCCCATTTCAAAGCTCTAATGTTTTATGATAAAATGGAGTCAAACTAACTTCTGCATTTTATGACACAACCAAATCCACTATTAAAAATCTATGCTTCTAGGAAAAGTATTTTTCATCAACTGATACACTTTACTAGAATACAGAATCATAGTCCA
Organism: Microtus oregoni; assembly: GCF_018167655.1. Taxonomy (NCBI): domain Eukaryota; kingdom Metazoa; phylum Chordata; class Mammalia; order Rodentia; family Cricetidae; genus Microtus; species Microtus oregoni. The sequence continues at coordinate 17,588,109 of NW_024543093.1, read as the reverse complement.
TATCATGTGGCACTTGACTTATTTGCTATAGTATGCCATTGCTTTTGTGCTCCAAACACAAAGACTCACATAATAAAGAATTTTGTTAAAATGACCTTCCCTGAGGAGAACACATTCATTTTCCAGGGCCCATGAGGAGCTTTGTTAGAAATCTGAAGATCTCTTCAACTTTATACGTAAAAGGAAATCAGCAAGTCGCGCCAGAAGGGGACAGAAAGAGACCAAAGGGAATGCGTCATCGGATATATTACATCATATGTGCAAATGATAATGCACAACTTCTGAGGTGGTATTTGCTTTGATACCTAAAAATGGAATCATGGAATTTAAGCAGGGCCCATGTCCTTGCTATATGCATGAAACTGCTTTTGTGACAAGAAAAGATCTTTCAGCTTTTCTCCATTTGCGAAGAGAAGTGGCTGCAGTGGATCCCTTCATAGGTTCTCCAAACTCAAAAGTCGCGTTTCATTACTCAGTACATTCTTTTTGATTCCAGTACAAACCTGTGTTCGGGTCATCTCGTCAATCCACTGATGTCTCCAGCTGGAAGCAGCAAGAGAGAAGCAGTCAAGGAGACCCTTCACACCTCCTCCATTTATAGCAATTCTCTCCTGGGATACCTTACATTTGCATCTGAGCATCTATGCTGCTGTGCAGCCCTTGGGGTAGAAAACAAACAAATGCTGGACTCTGTGAAAGGACCAGCTATGAATTTCTAAAGTGTAGCAATTTAGTGACAGAAAAGAACAGCCAGAACAGAAATTCTTGTTTCCAAGCACAAATCGTTTTATTTCTTTATTATTTATTTCTTCACTTTTGGTAGTGCTATGTTTGCGCATTTAGAAAATTAAGTTTCATGAAGGTAACTTGGATATAGCTTGACAAGCAAATAGTTTTCACACAATTTTGGATGATAACACATGGCTATCATTTTTACCCCCTCACCTACAAGTGCTGATATAAACCTATTTTAAAAGTAGGCTTGACAATGACCAAAGGACTCACTTCTCCTATCTTACGGAACATATTTTTCCTGCAAAAATAACTGGATGTTGGGACAAAAATGGAAAATATGCTTGGTAAGCATAAAAATAGATCAGAGAAAGGGCAAAAATACTAAGGGACACAAGTTTTAGACTCCAGTGAAATTTCAGTGAATGAATCATGCCCTCAAAAGAGTAACACACTGGGAGGCATTACAATATGCCTGTTCGTTTATATCTAGCTGTTTAAAAATACCAGAAAATTGCATTGTGGCAATTTCCCCACTAATATTTTCTCTTCTATTGATTGCTCTAAGATGATACATGTTCCAGGTCACACAGTTCCAACATTTAACAGAAAATTATTTTATGTTATGTGTATGCCTTTCTTGAACACATGTCTCTGTATGATGAACAAGCCTGGTATTCTGGAGGGCAGAAGGTGTCAGATTCCATGAACCTGGAGTCACAGGCGGTTGTGAGCACCTTGATAAGGGTGCTGGGACTCAAACCTGAGACCTCTGCTCTAGCACTGAGCAACTCCAGCTCCCGCTTTCACTATTCAGGAATGCTTACAGTAACAAAAACCACTTTCTTTCTTTCTTTTTCTTTTCATTTTTGTCTTTTCTTTTTTCTGTCTTTTTAATTGACTTTTATTGAGCTCTACATTTTTCTCTGTTCCCCTCCCTGCCTCTCCCTTCCCCTTCAACCCTCTCTTAAGGCCCCATGCTCCCAATTTACTCAGGAGATCTTGTCTTTTTCTACTTCCCATGTAGATTAGATCTATGTATGTTTCTCTTAGGGTCCTCATTGTTGTCTTGGTTCTCTGGGATTGTGGCTTGTGAGCTGGTTTTCTTTGCTTTATGTTTAAAAACTACTTATGAGTGAGTACATGTGATAATTGTTTTTCTGTGTCTGGGTTACCTCACTCAAAATGATGAAACCACTTTTTTAATTTATTAGTTGTACTCAAATATTCTACTTATACTTAAACTATTTGCTTGTCAAGCTATATCCAAGTTACCTTCATGAAACTTAATTTTCTAAATGTGCAATTGTCTTCAATTAAGTAGTTTTATTAGATTCCTTTGCTATAAAAATTACATAATTTTAATATTAGGTATTTTGGGTATACTAGAAAAGAAGTTTGAGATACACAGTTAATGAAACCAAAGTCCAAAAAGCAAGTAGACTGAAAGAAAATGCTAGAACCAATCAATTAACTATGTTAGTGAACATCTTCAGTTACTACACACATGCACACACACACACACACACACAATTGAACTGATAAATACCCTTAGCAGTCTGAATAAATGAAACAACATCTACATTAGGAATTAAGCCTTTCCTTTCCATGCTTTTTTGGTTTCTATGAATATCTAGTTGCACATAATCCCAAATGCGGTAGCCTCACAGCAGTTACACTTTTGAGGAAGAAGTAAGTGGCATTTGGGGTTAGAGATGGAAACTTTCCATGCCAAATGCACACTAGGAAACAACTAAGTGAACATGCAAATCATCTTATATACACTGGTGAATCAATACAGGTGAGCTATCCTCAAAGTCTAGACATCATGGACGAGCCTAAGACAGGAGGATAAAAGGAAAAGGAAATGATGCATTTCTCAGTTAACTCATCCATTTGCAATTTTCAATGGAAAGTTGTGTTAACACTTTTCATTATTTTGGCACAAATGTAGACAAACTAAAGAGCCAAATAAGTACTTATTGATAATATAAATGCATACAAAATAGACGAAGGAATTCTATCAACCATTTGGAAATAATCAGGTACTTCAGAATTCCTATTCTGGTAAGGAGCTGTTGCAAGAATAATGTATTACAAAACCAAGTTGTCTGTATTCTGCCTACTCAGCCATCTCTGATTTAAGGCAGTGATGGGGGTCAATAGAAAGAAATTTTTTTAAAAATGTGCAGGTAGATGCTGAGGGAAACCTTATACAAGGTCTCAAATCCTGCATCTCACTAGTAACCTTTAATTAATTATGAAGAGGAGGACCAACCTGACAAATGTGTCAGTGGTATGGCTTTGCACACAATAAGCAGGTGTTCTACTTTTGAAATACGTTCTAGACTCAAGTATTGAAAAAGTCAGAATTATATCAGATTTAAACTCTAAAATTCTCCTTATGTCACACTTAGGAATACATTCTGAAAAGTTCATGATCTGTTCTGTTCTGAAAACATGAACATTCTTTCTGAAACAGGATGTTCGATTCAACACAATGGTACAAATTATTGGAGAATAACATAATGGGTCTCATCTTCTGAAATGGACAGTGGTTGGCATTTCAAAAGAGTTTAATAGACAACTTCACAAGATAAAGATTGCCAACTTTGTTTAGTAATATGGTCTCGAACTTATATATTACATTTTTGCAACAATATCCATAGATTTTTCTGGGCTCCATTCATTGATCTTCACAAGTTGTTTACCTCCTTCAGCATAAATATATATGTTATTTATGCTACATTTATCTTTGCTTATACTCACTAAAATATTTAAACACGTAAAAACTTACATATATATTCATATTAGGTAATGAGTCATCATACACAGTTCTATAGTGGTTTATTTAACCAAGTCCAACAAGTGTGGGTACTACATATTTGCAAACTTGTCAAACTTATACATTTTTTCTCAGGAAAAAATTCTTGAAGTACTTTTTAAAAAGGATACACCTACTTAAATTTCCATAGCCATTATCCAACAGTCCCTTAAAAAAAAAAAAAGCAATGTAGCAATTCCGTTCTACCCAACCACGTGCAAAAACCTAGGGAAGCCAGTATTTCCACACCACTGCCAAAACTGGATATGATGGTACTCTTTAATCTCCACCAGCTGTACAGAATGTAGTACCTTTCTTTCATAAGCATTTCTTTACTTATTGAGGTCAAACTTCTTATACATTGAGTTGCTTGGATTTCTCTTCAAAAAAAACTTCTTTTTTTGGTCTGCTTGACTTTTGTCTTTAATAGTCTAACTTCTTCATGTCTTGGAATTAATTAGGCTTACTGACATTTATCGAACTCCCTACTGTGGACCAAGCTCTGTTAGCTGGAAGGTATAAGTGTCACTCAGAGGAATTAGATTCAATGGAAAAATAGGTGAGACAATAGGCAATGGCAACAAATCAAAGCTAGGAACTGGGTCTACACAAAGCAGCAAAGGCCCTGCTGGAACAGTGGTGATGACCAGGAAGGGATTTCAAGATAGACTTCACAAAGAAAGTATAATAGATGAATTTTGAGTAACAGGTGAAATTTCATCAGAGATCAGAAAAGCACAAAATCTGCGAAGAAAAGCACAAATAAAGGCCCCAAGACATAAGCGCAAATACCACTCATAATATCAAAAATGATTGGCTTGTTTACAAGGTTTCGGAAGGGAGAACAATGTCTGAAAGCAGCCTGGGAAGACAGGAAAATCTTATGAATTTGTGTTTTATCCTTTAGCCAAGGGAAAAATCATCTTTAAAGGGTCATTTCTACAGAGGACTAAGAGCTTAGGATGATGGGTAAGGAACTCTAAGATTAAGGCAATGGCGAGGAGACTACAACACACTTTGTGGGCAAGACCAAGAGCCTAGGATGACACAATATTAATGCAACCAAATGAACACGGTCATTAAAAGCCCGTAATTAGTTTCCTTGTAGTCTACTTTCTCTTTCCAGTACTCATCTCTGTGGTACATTTACTGCTTTGGATAAGGCTATGCCAGAGCCAGCCCACTCTAGCAGAAGATGGCTTCAATTCCAGACTGCATCAAAACATCACATTCCACACCAAATAAACCTAAACCATGAAATTTCCTTGCTTTCATTGTGTTCACATTTGTGCCAACATAAAACCAGTGCTTTTCCTACTCAGTTTCTATAAACTTCTAGGCACTACTGCAAACTGATTTCTTTTTGTATTAAAACAACCCAGTGTTTTGAGTCATTAGAAATGATGGAGTCTTCATTAGGAGCAAAAGTAGCTCACAGGTGAATTTTTAAAGGGTTCACAATTTGCACTCTTAACAGTATTTGCAATTTTTCAAAAACTAAGCCCAATTCTACTACTATTAGTAATACATCTTCAATAAAGATATAGTAATAAATGCGCAGACATACATCTTGCTGTTGATATCATGAATAACAGCAAATTTTGCTCATAGTTTTTTTTTTTCATTTTTTAAACTTGTGTTTCCATTTCGACTCTTTATATATGCTACCAAACATGCAGGTTTCTGGTATCAGAAACACAGGAGTGAGCCCTGCCTAAAGACTAATATTTCACCTCCTTATATATGATTGTATTTTAATAAGGGATTTAGAATTATGAACCGTAAAATAATAGAAGGGTCAAAGATGAGAATGAATTTTTACTTTGTGTATCTACTTTGGCAAAGTAACCAAGAACAGGACACAAAACAAATAGTTTTAGTGACTATTTTGGTTGTTTTCCTTTTTTATTCATTTGCTTTGTTTTTAAATCAAAACTTTTTCAGACCTCTCATTTCATCCTTCTCTAGGAAAACTTTATTCCAGTGACAAAGTCACTTTCACCCAATTATATTTCCCAGAAGAATAGTGGCAAAGCCTATGAAGGGAGTGAAGCGTGAGAGACAGCATGGTTTCAGCATGGGAGATACACCAGAGATTGCACAACAAGCAAGAGGTTGTCCATGGTGAATCTTAAATACCGGCAGCAGCTGTAAACAGAAGCCTGGGCACTCCATTGAGTAAAGAGGGCACGGACAATTGCTCAGGACAAACATAAGTGTGTGGTAGGAGAGCCCATCCAGTGTGCAGTCCAAGGACCCAGAATAAGGTAGGTGGAGCCATTATTACAGCAGCTCCAGCACTTGAATCCTTTTCTTCTTTTGACAAGAGATAGGTTGGAGGGTACTTATAAAGCATATTTTTGTTTTACGCTATGGTCAACTCAGTACTTAAGATATTTTCACATTAAATGTTTTCCAAGAGGTATAATAATTACATCACAAGAGAAATGAAAGAAACCCAGAGTATCATTTAACCGAGAAAATTCAAGGGCCTTTGTCTACCTAAAACATCCCCCAGGGAAGACTTACCCACCACTTCTTGTTCTGGTTTCCCATTTACACAAATTTGAGAGAAAATGCAGTTTTCCATTTATTTGGCCAAAGCCAATGTTCTATTCTTCAGACAAATTTCTATCATTGGTCTTCCGTGAACCAAATTGCCTTTTGTTAGTTCAAATAATGTTATTTCAATTTGTCAATTTAAATTTATCCAGCAAACTTTTCCTGTTTGCTATAGTGTCAAGACATTCCCTGTTACACAATTCTGAACCTCTTATTTACAAACACTAGTGAGAGCTCTCTCTTTAACCCATTGGTTAAAAATAGCTTGTAAGTCTAATGAAGCCACTGTGATGCGATTTCTAAGGAATGGATGGAAATTAATAGCTCAGAGAAAGTCAAAGGGAAGGTAGATGAGAGGAAAGAAAAAAGAAGATGCTGTAGATAAGTAGAGCACAATGGGAGGAGTACTTGTGGGAGATTTTTGCCAGCAGTAGGAAGCACAATGATTTCAAAGGAAGGAGGTTGAGTGCCAGACCACTGTAACTGAAGGAGAATAGAGAGGACTTTGTGTCCAGTGAAGACCGTTCTCAGTTCTCATTCATGCTCTCAATCAATCTCTCTCTCTCTCTTCTGTCTGATAAACATAATCCAAGGGGACACTAACTATATGGATTTCATCTCCATAGAATACATAACAGGAAGATATTAATTTACATCAGTAGTGAAAGTGTTTTCATTAAACTGAGAAGAAATTCAGTGCCTGAAGTGTTACTAAAGTTAGAATTCTGAAAAAGGGGAAGTCACATTAGACAATGCACACATCTTTAAAACACTGAATTCTACCATATGAAGACATGGAGAAGATATATAGTTACTGTTTTCTTAAAGAAGGAATTAGAAGTTGGAGATATGGCTTCCTGAGCCATACAATTTGGTTTTACTGCCTACTTGGAGAATTCCTACTATATGAATGCAGGCAATTTTCAATTCTAAGTCTTAGCTTTCTCGCCTATGAAATAGCTAAAATAGTACATACCTTATAGGGATCTGTGGTGAACTAAATGATCAAATGTGGATAAAGGCCTGCAAACAACACAAAATATATAGACACAGCATTGCATGCCCTGGCTACTGCTTTTGACTTAGTGGGGGAATTGCAACAATAAAATGTTATAATAAGATGAAAACAGCATATAATTGGCTTAAAGAAGCAGTGCTTTCCCTTGCCCTTTCCTTTCTCCTCTTTATTTCTGTAGCCCAAATGTTCATTTTGGTTAGAGACCAAAAATGAACATTACAGCTCCTTCCCACTGACCAGATGTATGAATTTCCTTAACTTAAATCCACAGTGTCCCATCAATATAGCAGGTGCAACAGAATCCCATCTCTTGCACACACACTCTCATTCTCTCCCCCACTACATATTTTCTCTAATACTTTCCCCCCAAATTGTCTTCTTTTTCCTACTTTTCCTATTTTTCCCAGTCCTTTTCATTTATCTACTGGAAGAAATAAACCCCCATGTATGTTTGGCAACAGCCCAAATCTCCATTTTCTCTAGCTAAAATGAAACACAAGTATTTCTGTGTAGATGATACGACTTTTATATTTCAGGGGAGTCTTTAAATGTAATTGAATTAAATGATGTAGGTTGTGATAAAAAAGGCTTATAATATTGCAACAATTAGAACTTAAAAGTTGCAAGGATAGAGTAATAAAAAGCTAATGATTTACTATGTAACAAAAGAATATAATAATAGAATCTAAGCAGTGAGTTATGTTATGAAGCTTATGTTACACAGATACTAAAACCAAAAATTTTCAAAATAGATTTCTTATTATTTTCATAAAAGTGCTTTTTAGGATCTTTGAGGGTTTTTTGGCGAAATGTTCATTTTAAAATTCTCCTATACTCATGTAGTGGTTTCTGCTTATTTTGACCTTGTATAGAGCTTAGTAAGTTTAAACCCTTAGCTTTCATATGCATGGAAATTGAAAACCTTCATTATTCTTAGGTAAACATATTCATTTGTTTTTATTTTTGCTGTTGTTCACACAACACTGACACTAATATGTAATGAAAAAGTAATATAACCTTTAATAGTATGCTCAATCTGAAAAGAAGTACTAGTTTGAGATTAAAAATAATCTTTTTATATTTTAAGGTCCTGTGTAAGGAAGAATAAATGACAAAAAATATTTTAGGATATATAAACTATTGTACTTCAAGGACATCTTAAGTAACATTTATTTTTAATAATTTTATATAAAATTTTGATTTCTAAAACTGATTTTGCTTGAATTATATCACTTTCTTGCAATTCATATTTTTCTGTATGTCTGAATGTAAACATATACACTTACACATAAATTTATGTAGAAAAATGAATGTCTCTCTCTTTTTTTTTTTTTTGGTTTTTCGAGACAGGGTTTCTCTGTGGCTTTGGTCTCATTATTTCTAAACTTCTCAATACTCCACTGCACTTGATCCAAGTAGGCTTTCATAAATGTATCTTATTACACATTTAATTGTGCAACGCAGGTAATGAAGTACAATATTTAACTTTGTATTTTTTAACATTCTCAATTCAGTCAATTAAGCATGTAGTACATATAATATCATGTTGGGCCTCATAAGGCCCCGGCGTGAGGCACAGGGTAACTTCCTGAGCCTAGCTCGAGTTTGGAGACCTGTCTTTGGCCATGACTTCTGCATATGAGTGACTCAGCACAGACCTACCCAAACCCAACTCTGCCCAGCCATTGCTAACTTAGCAGGATATTATTGGCCCTTATTCCTTACCCCGCCTCAACCCATCCCAAGATTCCCACCCCCTATCTCAGCCTTATATAAGTTCCTGCCTGATGCAATAAAATGGATCCTGCTTCGACAGACTCCTGACTTGGGGTGTGTGTGTGTGTGTGTGTGTGTGTGTGTGTGTGTGTGTTTCTCCCTGGTAGCCAGAGGGGAGGTTTAAGTCACTCACCATCCAGCTCAGCCCCAGGGAAAGTCTGGCAAGTCTGGCTCTTCCCCCTTTCTGTTTCTGCCGGAGAACCCAGTAATATCACATATAATTTTAAATAACCAATAATATTAATTTTAGGTGAATTCACTTTTGCACTAAAGAAAAAGAGCTGAAGGTAGAAAATTGAACCTTCCACGCAGCAGTTATAGTTATATGCTGCCATGCCAGCTTCTTCCCAAAGGAGAATCCAGGCATGATTAATTATAGAGACATCATTACTTAGAAGAAAAACATGAGTCTTTAATTTCCTTGCTTCTGCTGGACTGAGGCTCTTCATTCTGCTGAATCTAGCAATATCTAAGAAACACTGAAGCTAAGCTGTCTGTACAGAGAGGCCCAGGTATCATTAGGTCGGGAACAGCAGTGTCTCCTGGGCTCTCTGATCACTGCTGCTTCCACTGCGGATGAGCATCAACACAAAATTCACTGGCTCTAATAGGACATATCTCCTGGTGGCAAAAGGATGGTTAGATGACAATTGCATTTGGTGTCTTCTCTTCTAACTTTTGGATTTCTAGGCCTTTCTGTAAAGCAAACTACATAAGTTTCAAAGAAGCAGCACTGTCCTCAGACTGTACAGACAATGTCCCGCTCATCCTGCTAATGTGCCGCACAGAGTGTGGAACACAAGTAAGCACACAAGAGTTCAAGAGAGCACTTTGGCTTGCCAGCTAAGACTTGTCCTCCCACTTCCTTCTAAGAATAGTCTCTTATAAGCTACCAGGAATAGCATAAAGAATGCATCTTTCTAACTCCAAGAATGACCGTTTAGCAAAAAGTTGGGAAGCCAAACTCACTTCTCCAAGAACTAGGATCTCATTTTTTAATTTCACTTTACTCCCATCTATGCTTACAAGAGGACTAATGAGCAATGCTTTCTCCAATATCCAATATTTGTATCCTTAGGGGAACCACATTCCAACTCAGTAAGTATCGATTATTTGACTGACCTAGGTGTTTGCATTTGTACCAAACTACCATGGACCTCAAACTTTTTATTTAAAACATTAAAACTGGAAGAAATACAGTGTGGCTTTGTGTGTGTGTGTGTGTGTGTGTGTGTGTGTGTGTGTGTGTGTAAAATGCAATTCTTTCTAATTCAGAAGGACAAAGGGTAGTGTTCATTGGGTGCAAGATACAGGGATTTCTCTTCTGATTACTGGAGGTTAGGCAGTCCACTAAGCATCCTGCTAATAGAAGGTCAACAAGGGAAGCCAATATGTGTGATAAACTTTACAAGCTGTGTTGTTTTGTTCGGTGTCCTGACATTGGGAAGTGGCACTCAATTTAAGTCTGTTACAACCCTCAAATCTAAAGTATTAGTGTAAGTCAGCCACCTAAAGCAGTTTACAATTATCCCAGAAACTATTTACCCTTTAAGAAAAGAATATGCAGGCTTTGAGATGCAGAGCCTGTCACTGCATAGATGTCTGAGCACCTACACTCAAATTCCAGTCCTATTGTCCACTCTATTGGGCTTTTTAGAAAGTGAACTTTTCTAACCTGCATGTGGCTCCTAAGTAAAATGGCACTTATACCAAGCTGGGGCCGTATGACTGTTGTGGAAATAACTGAGGGAGATGGCTGCAACTCAATACAAAATGATTTCACTAAGTAAAGATAAACAATTATTAGCAGTACTACAATGGCGAGAGAACACTTTTAAGCTGTTTTCATGTTTATTGGGTGTCTGCAGCACCAGTGAGCTAGTGGACATACAATGGGACATACAGCATTTGTGGAGAGCATGTTTATTTATAGACTTAGAAGATTTGTAAAAATTTGATTGGATTATCTAGTAATGTGTTTTCCAATATCCAATTACTCACTTAAGTATTGAATTGAGCTCATTCAAACTTATCAATCAGCAATTTGACAATTTCAGCAGTTGGGCTGTTCAAATTGAAAGGTTTACATTGATTAATTGTAATGACAAGATACATGTTTAAACAATACAAATCAAAATTAAAAGTGTGCTTTACTTCTAAACATTGTTATGGTGTCAGAAATTGAAAAATGATTCAACTTCAAACGTTTTATCAGGTACTTTAAACAAAGAACTCTATTAGTTCTTAATTTACTTATATATAAAATGTGTGGGCTCTCTGGAGTGATGTTGCATTTTTATTACAAATATTGAATGTTTTGCATGAAAATATTTTAATGTGTAACCCCACTGAGAATTACCTCACACCTTACCTTTCATATATAATTTGTAATTTGTAAATTTTTCACTAAACAGCAATCATTTTTAATTTGAAGACTTTTTAAGAAGTTAAGTGGCTCTTACATACAATAAAGTGCACAGATCTTCAGTGTATAGGTCAAAGAATATTCATTCACACATATGTATCCCAAATAACCACTACCTAGACCCAAAGCTCTATTTTCTTTCAACATTACAGAACAATTAATTTTATTCTGACCTCTGTCATCATAGATTATTTGTGTCTCTTTAAATCTTCAAAGTTATAGGCTCATAATATTATTTATAAAAGTTATTGCCCTCAGTTACACGTGTTTGGTTTAGAGTGTTACCGAGAGAGACAATGAAACTAGTGTCATGGTAACTCCATTTGCCATGTATCCTTGTGCAGCAGCCAAACACCACCAAAGAAGGTGACTAGTACTGGGTGTTAGTGATGCATATAGTAAATAATCCTAGCATAAGATTGCTAAGACAGCACTTAACCTTCAACCACGAGTGTAACCACCACACTGAATAGTTCTAGGGTTTGTACACATCAACCACTTTCATACACTCTACACAATAGGACAGGAAGAGCTGTCAACGTTTTAGTAAACTGACTGGAAACTGAGATACAGTATTTTAAGGGACTTGTCATGCATATAATGTCTATTTAAGGACAAAGCCAAGTCTCATATTATTTCTTCTAATTTTAATCATGTTCTGTTTACACAATAAAATGTAAATAAGGCAGAAAAGAAATCTGAGAATGCACCCTGCCTATCCCCACTGCAGTACTGAAGTATAAATATTTGGAAGCTAGGCTGAAATGATTTCTCCAAACCCTATTAGAAAATTTAAAACTTACTATTCGGTAAACTATTCAAATATATCTATTCCTGTATTTTTAAATAAGGAAAAATAAGAAGATCAAGCCATAAAATTATACAGCTGTGCATGATAATGTGTAGGTTTTACATAATATTTTAATAAGATACATTTTGACATAAAAACTTGTTCAATATTCTATCAGAAATGTTTGTGGATGTTTGCAAAGTGACATTTAAGGAAGCTTTATTATAATAAGACAGAACTTGTCTATCTGTGATGACATGTAACTTTCCATTCATGCTTATTTTTGTTCTACTGTAAGAAGCACAGCCAGTTGGGAGAGACCTTGACTGAAAGAAACACAGAAGTGGATGGTGACAGCTTAGAAGCTCACAGGCTCACCTCCTAATTCTCAAAATACAACTAAACATAACAGATTCCCAATATAATTCCAGTACTCTCTCTTGTTCAATGACTTATCAGTCACCTTGTCACATTTCATTGAATGATGGCCACAGTGGGAGCACAAGCACTCTGCCATACATATATGTATATACATATACATACATACATATGTCTATATATAAAAACAATATAGTGGGTTTGTGAAAACTGTAACATCTTTTTTAAATTTAAAATATATTACTAGCCTGTCTTAGGCAGACATGTAAGTATATTTAACTTTTATATGAAAATTTCAAAAACAAATTATAAACTGGGCACCCAAGCTTAGGTTGGTCATTTAAAAGTCTCCTATTATAGATAGATAATATGACTACAGACATTATAGATATTATTTTCTTGCTTTTGTTTTTGTTGGCTAAGTTCTGGCTGTCCAACCCAGTGATTGCACAAGCTGAACCAGTGCTTGGCCACTGCTCTGCATCCTCCACCCAGTCTTGTTTTAGCTAACTGGATAGACTGCTGTTCAAGCACAGGGCTGGGAATAGTGCAGGTGTTATCTAAAGGATGGAAGACTGTTGGGAGAGATGTTTTTGTGGTCAACGTTTATTGAGTCATAAAATTTTTACATAGAATTTTTTAAAAATTTTGACTCACAGCTTTAGAATGAAAAGCTTATTATTAGAAAGAAAAGCTTATTGCCTTTATTATTCCTTTCTTCGTTTGGTGAAATTTTGATAACTAAACAGATTACTGCATTGGAGTTTAGGTTTTAAAAGTAGGTACCCTTCGACAATACTGTTGGCACTGACAAAAACAAAAGCACAACATGGAAGCAGATATCACCCAGTGCCCAGCCCACGTCATCCACCATTCTCTGTGTTTACCAAAAGTCACCAGCTTAGTTTTCATGGAAATTCTATGAAAGCAAATATTGCTCTTATGCCAAGTCCTAAACTGAATAACAAATATTTAAGTTTTCCCACTTATAATGTTTGGGCAGGCAGGCCAAAGAGTATGAGTAATTTAGCTCCTAAACTAGAATTACTCAACAGAATATGAAAAGGAAAATAAATTCTGTGAATCAGTTGAATTCTAGAATGGTAACTATGTTGTGGTCATTTCACTGTCTAATAGTAAGAAATTCCCAGTGTGCTTCCGCAAGGAGGAATCCATTCATGAGATTTGTCCTACTTGAAGCTTTTTTAGCACGGGTAACTATTTTTTTCTCTACAACAACAGACCTCAAATAAAAATCTGGCACTGTTTCTATATCATTTTTGTTCAGTATTTACAATTTAACTTAAAAAAAATCTCATAAACATTATAGGTTCCTGTAGGAACTATAGAACTATTATACATAATATTTTATTTTAAGTGGTTTACAATGTTGTACTAGGCAGTCAGTATACGTTACTTTTTGTTCATAGATAAACTGATTACAGTGTATTGTATTTGGAGCATGACACCATATGGTATTGCCATTGCTTTCCAGAAGTCTATGGCCTCAATTGGATAAACCAAGGGAAAGCAAGTGACAGTCTATACAGAGATTAGACAGTGATTTTCCAAGTGGAAAGCAGTGTTATGAACAATAAATGAGCTTAAATCTCTAAAGCTAACTAAGTCCATGAAGATTCTAACTTCCTTAAGACTTGAATCCTAACTTGAAGTACTGACTCCTTTTAAGATTTTTTTTTCTCTACTTTCTCCAATACTTTGAGCTACAGTTATAGTGGGAGCACAGCAGCTGCTGTTGAGTGACAAACATAAAGTAATATTTTTTTCGTTTACTCTTCCCCCTTGCAATCTGTTTTGTAAACTGATGTTAAAGTGTCATTATTGAAATTTAAATATGACACTGCCATTCTCATCTCACATGTAATACACTTGTGCCTCATGGTGCTTAAAGTCCTTGAATAGTTCAAAAAACCTAGTAAGTCCTGTCCCGACTACCCTGTTGAATACGTACTGATAGTTCCATTCAGAGAGAACTCCTGAGCGTGGCAGGGCCGGGCTGTGCCATGCTCTGGGTTTCCCTCATGAACATTCCTCCGTGTGTACCTGTAGAGTCCCATTCATATTCCAGCTTTAAGTCCAACACCAACACCTCAAGAAAACCTTGAATTGGGCCCATCACGCTCTTTTAAAATTCCACACACTATATGGCAAGTCTTTAAAATATACCACCATTTTCATTTCCCATATATATTCTTTCAAATGGTGAGCCTCCTGAGCAGACTACAGAATGTCGAGCTAGGAGCTACTTATGCGTGTAATCACCAATTCATTGTATAAGCCTAAAGCTCTGACATGTGTAAAACCGTCAATCTATCTACTTCTGTGTAAAAAGAGATGAAAAAGCGAATTATGAATGTGTATCATTAAATCTCTGATCTCAGTAAAGTTATGTAAAAGAGTTTCATTGAAGCAGCACTTAAGACATTTAGTGCACTGCCATGTCCAATAATATTAAACAATAATGCATCTTTATAGTAATTTGAATAGAGAAACTGAAAAAAAATGACACCACAATCTGGTATGAAATCTTAACATGTGATCATGAAAATTCTAGGATTTACTTAGATCTGGAGATTAATAATTCCTTATTAATCATCATTTTGTTCTGTTTGGGTTTTTATTGCTGTTTTTGTTGTTCGGTCAGTCCTAGCTGTCCTGGAACTCACAGAGATCCACCTGCTTCTGCCTCCCTAGTGCTGGGATTAATAGTGTGCACCATATGGTTCTTAATTGCTTTAAATAGAAGGTCACTACAATATATTGGACCTCCTAAACTAAGTGTAAAAGGAATTGTAGGGATAGGAGATGCCTTAATTCTCTGTGTTTAATATTTGCTTAACTATAATCTTTCCTGCACATTTTCTGTAATGAATATTTACTTACTTTGTTTTTAAATTGGGTTTATAAAGAATGTGGTAATCAGTGTAAATACTGAGTGGAGCCAGAGCTTTGTTTACACTTCATCTGAATAGAAATCATCTTCCCCAGTCGTCAATGCATGATCGGTGTTGAGAGAGGCATCTACTCCAATTAATTATTCAATAGTCACTTGACACACATGAAACAGAAAATAGGCAAAGTGAGGCCAATGCTTCTGGGAAGACAAACTATGCCTTAATCATTCCATTTCATTTCTTTGATAATCAGAAGAATCCAGACTTTTGTTTTCTTGCCATGACTAGTGGTTATCTTTACATTCCATTTTAGTTCAAATTTTCAAAATGAATCAATGCTCAGAACAAATCTGATGGACTTAGTTTCTTGGGATGACTTTTATTAGGCATCATATACTATACTGCTCCAATATTCATCATGTTCATTCCAAATTATGCACCTTACAGAAAGAACTATGCATTTGTCAAAACAAAATGTATTTTGGAAACATCTAATTCTGTTTCTCTTTGAGATTACTTTTTTTTCAGGCTTTCTCCGGTCTTAACTGTTCCTGATTATGCATGATCCTTGGATCCCTACATTAAAATGCATTGAAATATTTTTAAAATTCATTTAAAACACTCTCCCACACAGTACAAGCTGTCATTGTGTCATATTTGTTTCTTAATTTAAGAAAGGAAGTTATATTTCATTAAGTTGCCTTCTTTATCATTTAAAGTGGCATCAGGATGCTTAAAAAAGTATTTTCCCATAAAAATAATAATTGCCATTTTTTATTAATCAGTACAAATGTAGGCAACTTCAAGTTATACTGCTGAATTCCTCTCATCTAGCTATCATATTTAGGATTTACAATTCAGCTAGATTTGATAGAGGAAAACAATTGCTCTGTTCTATTTTTGTAAAACAAGAAATCTGGTATTATATTCAGAGAAATTTACCAACAGAACTGAAGTGCAGTATGAGACATAGGATACAGTTATCTCTAATGATTTATGTCAAAGAACCAAACATAAACCCAATGAAAACAAAGCACAGTTAATAACTCTTAAACACCCCACCAATGTTCCAATGAATGCTACAGAACACTCCTGAATAACACTTTCTTTCTCCCTAACTAACTCTCTTTGCTGGTTAAGCAGTTACAAATTTCATCATGTCTTCCTCTCTTTAAAAGCCAAATGGGAGAGAGCTGCCAAGTCTAATAAGAATTACAAAGGCTGCCTCCTCTCTCAGCAGTATCAGCCAAGAGGAGAAATTAAAGAAGAAAAAAAAAAAAAAACAGACATCGCACAATAAACCACAGTCACACATAGAGCTTTTGGTCCCTGTCTTTTCAAATCAGATATAATTATAATAATTTGCTTTTTCTCCCCACTTCAACCATACATACTATATACCATACACTGACTGCTTTGATTTGACCCCAAGCTATGAGCCTAGCAGAAAGCAAGACACCTCTTTTGCTTAGCCACTAATATGTTTCATCCCAGCCATTCCACTCACTCTCTTTCTGTTTATGGGTTTCCTTGCATTTATAAAGGAATAATTTTCTTGGTCATTGTTATAAAAAAATAAAAATATCAAACATAGAAGAGATAGACATAAAACTGTATTTTCTATGTAAAGGGATGAATAGATGTGCTTTATTTTAAGCCTTAAGGACTACGGAAACAACTGGGCTTCTGCTACTCACAGAAATGACATCAGTTGGGTTTCTTTGGAAAATATCTTACCATTGCTAACATGCATCCTGTTCAAGAGCCTGGCCAATCTTCCCAGCCCAGAGACATCTAAATTGCTCTAGCACTTTGTTACCAAGGATTTGTTAACCAGGAACTACATTACTCATCTATCACTCTTCAGCATTAGCTGACCTGTCTCATACTTGAAGAAACCAAAGAAATCACAAAATTCCACTCAAACACGGCAAATTTGGGGGATAGAACCAGGGAAACCAATACTACTTTCTAAAAGCCTCCTGTTCTTGAAGAAAATCTCTTATTTTTCCACAAGTAGAAGCAGGTTTTGGATCGGTAATGATACCCAGGATCTATGGACTGTCGCGTGTGATTTGGCCCGTAACCATGTGGACAGCTCTATCCTAGATGGTCCAGGATAGCTTACCCCACTTTTAATTTTCTCACCAAACCCATGCTCAGTCTTCTAGAGGCAAGGTGGGTGTACTATATTACTAGTGGTGAAGGGCTATGTAGGTGGGCAATAGCCATCAAACTACAGGGACCTGCCAAACTTGGACTGAGGTTTTAGGTGACCATTCTATTGGTCACTGGGAAATAGGTAGACTTGCATGGACAGGGTGTCAGGATGTGAGGGAGGCTTGCCCATTAAGAGGCTGCAAAGGGAGGAGCTCCCTGCGGAGGACAGCATGGCCTTGAGGAACAAGTCTTCACCTGGAGACATTCGAAGGAGGAAGGCCCCATGCACCGGCCTCCCGCCCAGCCCAGGCCGAGGCTCCACGGGGGTCGGGCAGACCTTACCTTGGCTGCAGTCTTTGCCTCGGAAGCCTGTCCTCGAGCAGTCGCACACGGCCTGGTCGTCGATCACGGAGCACACGCCTCCATTGAGGCACACGCCACCTTCGCCCTCCTCGCCCGCCTCGCACGGGCTTCCCCCGCCGCTGTTGGGCGGCTCGTCATCCAGCTTGACCTCGCCGCTGTCCACAGGCAGCGCCTGCGATGAGTTGACCCGGACATCACGGATCCAGCCCTTGAAGGGCTCGCGTTCCCTCACCGAGGCCAGGGTAAGCTTGAGCGCTGCAGCTCGCAGTTCCGGGGGCAGGCCGCCCACGAAGAGCCCGCTGAACACCGTCATGTCCCTGCGCTTGGACTTGACCTCCACCCACTTGGCCTCGGCCTGGTCGATGTAGAGCGTGGTATTGCGGAACTGGCGACGGATGCGCACATTGTGCCACGCGCCGTCGTTGACTGGTGTGTCCGCCAGCAGCGTGGCGGGCTCGGCGCAGAAGATGGAGAAGCTGAGTTGCAGGCGGCCGCCCCGAGTCAGGATGAGCTCCAGGAAGTCGCAGAAGCCCTCGTCGTCGAAGTAGAGCACGAGGCCCCGGGCGCTGCGTGTCTTCAGCTGGAAGCTCATCTCGCTCTCACAGCAGGCGTTCCACTTGGGGAAGCGTGTCCACTGGCCCTCGGCACCCGGGAACTCCAACCCGCTGCCCAATTCTGCCCAGCAGCCCAGCAGCAGCAGCGACAGGCATAGAAGAAAGCAGCCCCCGCGCTGAACCAGCGCCGACCCCATGCTCGGGGCTGGGGTACGGCGGGGGGGAGCAGGGGGCGACAGGGTCGAAACGGTCCTGGACACCGTCACGGAGAAATGGGGGTCTGCAGAGGAGAGGGGGAGAGGGGGCAGGTGGAAACAGGAGGGGCTCACCCTCCTCTAGGTCTTTTTTTCTTCTTCTTCTCTTCCAGCAACCCCTTCCTCTCTCCCAGTAGTCCCCTTCCAACAGGAAATCAGAGACCCCAGTGGTACAGGCTAGCCACAGAACTTCCAGGCCAAAGGGAGGAGACACTTTGGAGGCAACGCACTGAAAAAGATGGTCACCGAGGCTCAGGAAAAATCACAGATCCATTTGCATCCAGTGATGTAAAGTAAGGAAAACTGTTGCTTCAAAAACACGTCACTCTCAATATCAACACCTGCAATGTACTACCTGTGTGGTGCCAGCGAAAGGGAAGCAGAGTGAAGAGGCAGCACGCACTCTTCTCAGGAAGTGGCAGGAAGCCAACAATGCGCCAGTATCTTTGGATTTTGGAGAACCTTGAGGGCCTTCCAGATGTTGGCCCCAAGCACAAACTGAGAAAGGACACTAGTAATACCAGAAAAGCATCAGATGCCTGCTTCTTCTGCCATATCATGGGCTTCCAGCACCACTGAAGCCAAGGGCAAATTTCTTGTGCATGCGTCTCCGGGATGATTTCACCTTTTGTTTACCAACCCTGCCAGTGGGACTCAAACCCTGTTGTGAAACAGCCAGAAGCTGCTAGATGGTGAAGTCAAATCTCAACAGCTCTTCGATTTTCTCCACCTCTGCAAGGCCACACTAAGGTGCCAGCATGTCAATTGGTTGTATATTGGCGATGCATTTTGATTTTATTTTGTCTTTTTATAAGAACCCAAAAAATCTGTGGAAATTAAAATAAAAATTAAGGCCTGTAGTCAATTACAGTATTATATAAATCATTACTCAACTAGGAAAGCAAGTATGTAACCTGTGGTTTTGACAAACCAAAGAATTAATCTTGCTGGATACAGATGTGTGTGTGTGTGTGTGTGTGTGTGTGTGTGTACACAGTAAGGCCTAATATTTTCTACTATTTAAATGTCATACTCTTACCGAAAGCTATTACAACCTCGAGTTTACCATTTCTGTTCATTGGTAACCCAGAATTTTAATAATAATTTTGATATGATTTCCTTTTCAATTGTCCAAGAAAGTTCTAATTTCCAAATTGTACCAAGAGAGAAATGAAAAGCCCCTTTAAAGGTTTCCTCCTCATACTGTGTGCTGGTTACAGGGAGAGTTAATACAACCTGTTCAATCCTCAGCTAAGAGCTACTTTTATAACAGGTAAACATATCAAATTTCAGCAGGAAGATGCTGGCTTACATTTATATAGCATTCCATTTCACTTGTCTCCCAGACAACAGGAATGTAAGCTTCTTGGGAGCCTCTTTAAAATTTTCAGCAAATATATTCCTCCCTTTTATCACATACATAATCTGTTATAATAAAAAAAATATCTAACTGAAGCCAAAATTAGCAGTATTTATGTTCTTACTGCCATAATGTTAGTTATTTCAAAATGGGTATTTAATATTCTGCCTAACAGCATAGTAATCTGACTCCTCCTCAAGTCTTTACCTGGTTGCCAGCCATTAGGATTTGTGTGGTCAGAACAGCAGTTGGCTTGTATGTCACCTCAGCTGTTATAGCTCCAGGATGCTAGAATTTAAAGCCTTACCTTTGAATCAGTCAGTGTGCTATTAAATCACTACTTTTTATTTAACTCTAATCTGACAGACTTTTGAATGGTAGAAACAATAAATCTTAAAGGAGTGGCTATGAATTTTTTAAACCAAATAACTCATGTTTTGAGAAAAATTAAAATGTATCATTTGTTCATTCCAATCGAACAACCGCTCTCATCTTGTCTCACTATCTCCTACACACACACACACACACACACACACACACACCAAATTTATTGCTTGGACACAGAGCTCACTATCCAATTAACACTTTCTTCCCTACAAGCTGAAACTAGCAGTAATTTATGGCACTGCATTGTGGCTGCTCCTCGGTGGAGGGAACAGAGAGCATTTCTCTTCAGTTCAGAGTGATCCCTACAGGTGTCAGCTGAGAGCCATCAAGCTAGGGGATCCCACTTTAAGTTCCTGCCCAGATGAAATTGATGATGGGTTCTCTTCTTCCAACACACACACCTCCCCCCATACACACACCTCACCCACACAATGCACTCATACACTTCTTACCTAATGGTAACAAAAATCTCAGTTGCCTATTTATTATGGCTGATGCATTCCTCACCCTCAGGTCTTAAAAGTCATATCTCTTCTACTCCTGTGCCAAACCCAAAGAAAGCTGCTTTTAAAAATGATCAATAATAACATATTATTCAGCAACTCTCAATGTTTAAGTAGGATGTAGAATATGATAAATGTTCAGCATTTAGTAAAATTAGTCTGCTCTGTCAAAAAAGTATGCTTAGAGGCCATTCTCAGGTTGTTTGTGTATCTGTCTCTGTTTGTCTCTATCTCTCCCTCTGGTTCTGACTCTGTCTTTCAACACACACACACACGGGGAGAGGGGTGAGGCATAGAGACAGGCTTAGTGGCTGACTGTTGGATCTTATTATTGTATAATTTTATATATCTCACATAACCTTTCTGCCCCCTTGCTCCTGCCCTCCTCCTCTGATGCACACCTTGACCATTTTGTAAAGAATGGAAGGAAAGAGGGGAAAATCTGGAAGAATGTATAGATATATTCTTATCACAAGGGAAGGTCACTGGCTCTTCCAGTTCCCAGAGGAAGCTCATTGTGTGAGAGACAGTATCTGTATTTTTATGGCAAAAGAGGATTCTCTCTCAGTGCTCAGAAAAGACCTGGAGAGTTCACAAATTAGAGGATGAAATAAAGGGATCTGAAAAACAACCATACCGCAGCCAAAACAAGAAGCGCTCTAATTCAAAAGCTGCCTAACAGCCTCATTAATCTTTTCTTTTGTTTCTAGAACAAAATTCATTCCCAAGTCAACGGAAGGATCAATATAGCATGCTGATCAGCTGCAGTTACGTTTATTTTATTATGTTTTTAGTGACATACACACATGCTCTTTCTCTCACACACACACACACACATACATACACATACACCCCTTATCATAAAACCTTTCAATATATATATATATATATATATATATATATATATATATATATATCCCATAAAGAATCTGAAATTCTGTGGAAGAAATATTACAAGTTTTATCTTTATGCCTCTGGCTTTCGCAAAGTACCTCAATACCAATGCACACCCAATATTCTCCCTGGCTTTCCCGCCCAGTCTCTAAGCACCATCCCTGAGACCAGTGCAGTTTCTTGGAGCCTGAAGTCTATTGCACAAATTAAGGATGGGCACAGTCAGGACTGATGGGGAAGCAAGAGAAAGAAAGAGATGTAGATATGTTTTATTTTATTGTTTTGCTTTCTAGCTGCCTTTCTCTTTTCTTTCTTTAAATAATAAATCACTGCATTGAACCTTTAAGTTGCTACCTAGTTCCACCATCTCATCTTCTTGCTATTTGAAAGGCTACATGCAAAACAAGCAAAATCTACACTCCTCCACCCTCCCACCACCCATCCTTCCCTCTCTCTGAATTTGTGGCATATCCTGGCCCAGTTACAACAGGGAAACATACCCTTCTCAAGCTTGCCTCGCCCCAACCCCTCCCCCAGGCCAAATTGAGCTTCTTTACCTGCCTGGTTATTCCCTTAGCTCCAGCCAGAGCCTGAAGCATGCATCGGTCAATGCGAATTTCCTGAGGTTTAAGAATAAGGCGATTGTTGTTGCCTTTTTCCGAGGCGTCAGGCTTGAGCGTCTATCTCCAAGAGTGCGGAGGGGAAGAACATGCAACGGAGGGGAGCAGCAGGGGGAGCAGGAGGAGGATGAGAGGGAAAGGGGGGAAGGAAGAGGCGGTGGTGAAACCCGAGAAGGCTGGGTTACGTGACGCCGGGTGCTGTCCTTCTGAAAGAGAAGGGCGGAGCTGAGCTCTCCGCAGTACCATGGAGAGCGGCCGGCCGGTCTTCTGGCTGGGGAACGGGTGGCCTCAGTGGGCAGCTGCAGCACCTTCCAAGTTCAGACGCTGAGAAGCAAGGTGCCTCTACCTTTGCATCGTCCCTTTGTAGGGGGAATCTGGGGGGAGAAGACTTGCCATAGGCACTTCTAACTAGTCACTCGCCACCCTCCCTGCCGAGAGAGAGAGAGAGAGAGAGAGAGAGAGAGAGAGAGAGAGAGAGAGAACAAGAGAGAGAGAGGGGAGAACCAGAGTCACGTAGCCTACTGAGCATGCCCAGGCTCCTGCTAGACCCATAAAAATCTTGTGGAGATTCCACTTCTCCGGGATTTAGTCGGGATTGGGCGGGGGTACCTGAGAAGATGCCAGGAAAGGATTCAGCAGCTAAAGGGAAGGAACAGAAACCGAGAAGCTAGTGACTAAGAAGAGCTCTGGCTGGATATGACCTGGATCTCCTGTTCTGAACCCTTGCAAACCTCTTTTAGGAATGCAGGGGCAGGCGGGACCCACCACCCTCACTGGCTGTCTACTGTACCCAATGCTCCTGCCCCACCCCTTTCTGTAACCCTGGCCTGAGCCATCTGCCTCTGCTGTGATAAAAGGACTTTAGAGAAACCCACCAGACTATTACTCCAAGTTGGAGACCAGACTCATGCATCTGACAGGGTGTTTTCCTGGCAGCTTTTCCATCCTCCAGCTTCCCATTCTCTGCCATCGCTTTGAGCATTTTGAGCTGAACCAAGTTCTCTACCTATTTAACTCTTCCCTCCATCTCTGCCTTCCTTTAGACTCCGGTAAAACCTGGAGAAAGTGCAGCGCAGTCTGAGCCTCTCACTGTGTAATTGGGCATGCCCAGTAGGCATTTTTGTAACTGGTGAAGAAGGAGTTAACTCTAAGCGAACGTGCAGGCAAAGTGGTTAGAAGTCTGGAGTCGGTAGCTTTAAATTATGCTTTCAGGCCCTTGGACATTTAAATTCCTATCCCCCCTTTTATTTCTACCACAGGTTAGTTTTAGAATAGAAATATCAGATGTTTTTATTTAAACATCACAGACTTGATAGCCTCAGCCTCAAATGCTGAGGTAAGAGTATTTTCTGCCCTCAGGCTCTTTAAAAGAAGAATGCAAGAACTGGGAAAATTCAGGAGCCTTGAGATTTTAAAATTCAAGATTCTTTTCCACCCAAAAAAGCCAGAATCCTCTCCTAATGATGAGCATGTTTATACTTTTGCTACTTTTGTTCAAATGTATAAGTAACCTGAATACAGAAACCCCAGGTTTAGGTCTATTTTTAATGCTCTTAGAAAAGCAGTTTTATCTAGTGATGACATGTCTAGAAAATAGAATCAGATTGGCTGAGTGTGAGTTCCAACTCTGACATTTACTAGCTGTGACCTTGGCATGACACTTAACCATATGAAACCTTAATCTCCTAGTCAATAAGATGGGTGCAATCATAGTCTCCATTTAAGGTTCTTGAGTGCATGAATACAAAAGTATTATGAATTCTGCCATTGCTAAGTGTTTTGATGAACAATTCCAACCCAACTCTATCCTATCTGACACTGTGGTTGGCACTTTGAAAGCTAAGACTCTTGACCTTAAAATAGTGATGACCAACTTGTTCTTCAAAAATGCTTAAGTTTGTACATGTATTTAAGTCACAAATGGAATATTAAAAGTATAGCTAAGTCTCAGAAAAGTTGCTATTAAAGTTATGATATTTGTAAGTTGTCGTGAAATAAAAGTAGTCTGTTTGACTCAGGGCCTTTTCTTGCTTTCCTGATAATCATTTGCTGATAGTTTCTTGAGAGCAAGTGGCATAAACAGCACACCAAAATTGGAATGAGCCTGGATTATTGACCCAGAAATGGAATGGATGCAATATATTAAAAGATCTAATTCAGAATGGGAGAGGGTAGGATAACTTGAGTAAATGAGATGGTCAGGATCAGGGAAGTACAGAGACAGAGAGCAAGGAAAGACATATATTCTTTGAGGGAGTCATTATGAGACTAGCAAGAAACCTGGCACTAGAAAAATTCCCAGGAATCTACAAGAAAGACCCCAGCTAAGACTAAGAAATTGTGGAGAGGGTCTCTGAACTGGCCTTGCCCTGTAGTCAGAGTAATTACTATTATAAATGTCATTATAGAAACTACATCCAGCAACTGATGGAATCAGATGCAGAGATCGACAGTGGACCACTGGGCTGAGCTCCCAAAGTCCAGTTGAAGAGAGGGAGCAGTGAGAATATGAGTAAAGAAGTCAAGACCATGATGGGAATACCAGGTGAAACAGCTTACCTGAACTTATGGGAGTCCACCAACCCTGCCCTGACAAGAAGGGAACCAACATAAGACCACACTAGACCATCTGAATGTGGGTGACAGTTGTGTAGCTGTGGCAGACTGTAAGGCCACTCGCAGTGAGACCAGGATTTATCCCTACTGCTTGTTCTGACTTTTTGGAACCCATTCTCTTTGGAGGGATACCTTCCTCACTCTAGATATAGTGAGGAGGGCCTTGATCCTGCCTCAAAGGAATTTGCTAGAACATGTTGACACCCAATGGGAAGTCTTACCCTACCTGAGGAGTGGATGGGGGATGGGAATGCCAAAAAACATGGAGAAGGAGGAGGGGGGTATGTGGAAAGTGGATTTGGTATGCAAAATGAGAAAAGATAGCTTTAAAAAATTAATTAATAAAAATCTAATTCAGATTATATTGTCATTATGGGATTCATTAAATTCTCAAGATGTGTGGACATTCTTCAGTGAAAATGGTGTTCCAACAACAGATTTTCAAGAAGCAAGCTGAAGATAGATAGGCAAGCATGTCAGCTGCCTTACAGCTGAAGTGTTAAGAAAGATTGTTTGTCCCTAAAATGTCTATGAGCTGAATAACTGCACAGTCTACTTCAATTTTATTATACAAATATGGCTTATTCCTTAACTTACTTTCATTGTAATGATGTCGGAACCAAAGGCCTCATAGGTGCTAGGCAAGTGGTTTTCCACAAAACTGTATGCCACTCCTCTTTTACATTTTGTTTTTGAATCAGGATCTCCTATGTGGTCCAGGCTAACACTAAATCACTGGAACTCACAATCCTACTCCAGTCTCCTGGACTGCCAGCATTAGAGACATGGGTTTTTGAGTCTGCAGATTTTGATTTTATCTTAAATACAAAGTACTACTATAGACTAATGTTTTTTCTTCATCTGGCTTTTGTGGTTTTCTGATGAAAAAAAAATGTTGAAAACCAATTAACATTTCTATGTATCATGTATAGATTTTAAAACAGAAATACTTAGAATGCACACTCTCCCTAAATCCACTATGTATTAAATATATAATATATAAATACTATATATAATATATATGTATATATATATGGAGGATAATATCTGTAATAGTAAATCCCCTGTGAAATTGCTCTTAGGTGGGCACACAGTTTTAATCCCAGCACTCAGGAAACATCTCTGTGGATCTCTGTGATTTCAAGACCAGCCTGGTGTACATAGTTCCAAGACTATTAAAGTTACATACACAAAGCCCTGGGATTAACGCCTCCCCCAGTACCACAGTAATACATTTATACATAAACACATAAATACCTACTGTGTCTCATATATGTAACATAGGACAAAAGTTGCTTGTCTTTTTCTTCTAGTAAATATGTTTGAAAGAGAAACTGTCAACATCAACTTAAAATGAAAGAAAACTCACAGTACAATTTAGTAATAAATATTAATTTAATCTCAAGAATTTTTTTACTCTGATTTGCTCTAAAGCTATATTTATACTGGTTTGGTTGTTTGTCTCTTATTTAATTAGTTTTATTTGTTTCTGTTTGTTTGAATCTATGAACAAGAGTTTCCTTACAGGTAAAATGAGAATGAAAGTGCCCTTTTAGCACAGAGTAATGATGCTGTCATGTTCAGTGTTAGTTGTGGGTTTACTCTATGCCAGCCAGTGTTCTCATACTGGATTGATGTATTTAATCCTTGCATCAACCCCACCAGATGGAGTGTTGTTCTCTCATTTACTAATCACAAAAGTGAAATAGAGACATTAACCAATATAGTCAATGGTATTAAGCTTGTAGATACAAGTATGAACTACAATAAAAATACCGAACTGCCCCAGACTGACTGCTTTGACTCATTGTCTCTCAGTAAATGATGTGATGAAAACAGGTCAGAGGTAGACAAAATACATTTTTTTTTGTAAGAAGTAAGAATTTCACTTAAAAATCTAGGAATGAAAGAAGCACTTAGGAATTTTGTAATGCCGTTGTAAATGACTGTATTGGTTAGATATTTTTGTCATTGGTTGGGTTTGATTTTGTTTGTTTGTTTTGTTTTTTGTTAACTTGACACAACTAGAGTTTGCAAAAAGGAGGCACAACTGAGAAAAGGAACCTATCAAATTACCCTGTAAGCAAGGATGTAGGGTATTTTCTTGATTAACATTTGATGTAGTAGTAGCCTAATCTTTTTTTTTTGTTGTTTTTTTTTTTTGGTTTTTCGAAACAGGGTTTCTCTGTAGCTTTGGTGCCTGTCCGGGAACTAGCTCTTGTAGATGAGGCTGGCCTCGAACTCCCAGAGATCTGCCTGCCTCTGCCTCCCGAGTGCTGGGATTAAAGGCGTGCACCACCACCACCCGGCTGTAGCCCAATCTTAAGTGGATAGAGCCACCAAATGTAGGTGGTTCTGGGTTGACTAAGAAAGCAGGATTAGTAAGCCTTGGGCAACAAACAAGCAAGGAAGGAAGCAGCACTCTTCAGTGGCCTCTTGTTCAATTCTTGCCTCCAGGTTTCATTCTTGATTTCCTGCCTGGACTTCTCTCAGTGATGGTCTGTGACCTAGAAGTATAACAGAAATAAGCTGAAGTTGGTTTAACTGTGGTGTTTTATCACAGCAATAGAAACTGTAAGTAAGAAAAATACTTTATATTTTATTTAATTGTTCAACCTTATTATGGGTGAGGACCTTTCATGATGCTATCATTTTTTTTATGTGGAAAATATGTAAGATGATTATTTTAGATCTTAATTTGAGGTAATTTAACATTTGTTCAGACAATGTAATACTTTTCTAGAATGTTGGAACTAGGATTAATTTCTTCCATATCACCTTAGGGAATGTACCAATAATACCTCTGACATTAACCTGGAAAGGAGTTTCATTCCAGGCCCCTTCACTGCTTAGAACAAATGAGATAATTGTGAAATCAAAACAGCTGCTTACGATTATGACTGATTGGGAGAATTTCTGGCAACTCAGATATGGAAACATAAACATAATACTTCACATTTCACACTGGTAAACACTTTACAACAATTAAAATGGAAATGCGTAATACCCCAAACAAATGTATTTCTATATGTTATTAAATATTAATGGGCACACTAACTTGAAAACTCACTCTATACTAAAAATAAAACTAAGTGATACAATTTTTTGACTGGGAAAGGAAGGCAGTAGGAGAGGCTGTGTTTATTGCTGCAATCATAGCTTGAGCTTTAACATTAGGAAATAAGTGTAAACACATACTTTCTTAATTAGCATCATAGCAAAGTGGAAGCTTTGAGACCCACGAATGGCAAGATGGAGACTAACTTAGGAAGGGGATTTATCCTTACTAAATACATGATATAAATTATGGAGGGAAATATCAGTTATTTCATACTAAATACCTATAGATTTAACAAGGGACACCATTCACTGCCCTGCAGGGATTTTGTTGCTGTGATGATGTGGTAAAAATGAAGCCATTTTTTATTTTCAATTATTTTATATTTATTTGCTTGTTTGTTTAGTATTGGGTGAGTGGAGACTGGACACATGCTGCAGCATGCCTGCGGAGATCAGGGGACAGTCTGGAGGCCTCAGCATGTTCTTTCCACATTGGGTTGGAACTCTGGTCATCTGACTTGGTGGGAGCATCTTGACCCACTGAACCATCTCATTAACCTTGAAGCCATATTTTTAAAGAATTTTTTTTAAGAATCACCTAGTGCTTAGATGAAATTCCATAAAATTTTAATTAAGTTTCAGGTTGATAATGAATTATTTTAGTTTATTATGTTATCATGATTGCATAACTGAAATGCTGTTATTTATTTCACAAGTTCCCTTAATATTGTTTATGAGCAGTATAACTTTGTAATTAAATATTTCTAACATGCTTGCTTTATATAAGTGAACAGGATTCTGTAGTTACTGGAAGCTGATGGAAAGATTGATAGTTATTGAGTGTGCTGGTGTGAAAACTTCATTTTACATACAATAATTTGACAATCTTTAAAATGCAAGGATATGAAAGCAAGTATAGGGTCCTGGACTCAGCTGTAAACTAAAATAAGCCTACCAAGATTTACATATGAAAAACAGCTACATAATTTCCCAGGAACTTTCTAAGTTACTTTTGGAAGATTTAAGCAAGTACAATATGTTAAAATACTTCTGAACTACTTGAAAAAATATTCAACATAGTAAATTATACTACTTTCACATGAGTGCCTAATTTTTGGGCAATCAGAAGGCAGAGAGAGAATTCTAAATGGCTACAGATCATTAATGATAATTATTATTATATCAGCTAAAGTGGAGAAAGCATAGGGTAGGTCCTTGAGAAAGTGGTTGAATTCTAAGTGGCACACCTGCAGAGAACTTCAGCATTTGATCCCTGCAGTGTGTTTAATGGACAGTGCTTTAGATCTAGGGGAGCACAGATGCCTGTGTGTATTCTTCCATGCCTAGTCATACTTGGATTCACAATATTACAAGTATGCCTTTTTTTCTTAAAGATAGCAATTGCTAAATGAAGTTTGTGAGAAACTCCCATCAGGATTTGTATCTCTCGACAGTGTAGACGAGTTACACACTTGAGCCTTCCACTGTTACCCAAGTTCTATGTTTTTCTCTCTTCCTTTACACATCCCTTCTTTGATGCCCTTTCTCTCTACACTCCGTCACTTCCACTCTCACGTGTTGGACTTGAGGAAATTATTTTTTTTTCATTCATTAATATCCTACTTATTTTTTCCATCTCTGAAATTTGCGTATTTAGTCACTATATTTAATTTTTCTTGCTTTGATTATAAAGAGACGATCAAGATGGTACTGTTGAATTCTGAGATGTCAATGAAATTTTGATACTCAGTGTGTCCTTGTTTCACATTGATTCTTTCTACCCCTAGGACATGTGAGTACAATTCACTGTCATGTGACTTCAAATACTTTTGGGTTTGCCCTTTAAATGAAGACTTTGTGATGTTTTGTTGGTTTTCTTTTGTTCAAATGTATTTATTTCCCATACCCTTTGCTTTTTAAACTACTGTCCCCTCCTTTTTAACATACTTTTCTGTCTTATTTTTCTTTCAGAACACTCTTCATCCTGTTGCATCTGCCTGAAAGCCTTTTTGGTAAAGATAGTACAAACTCAAGCATACGTATGTTCAGAAACAGGATTTTAATAATAAAAGAATATTAGATATTTCTACTGTAACTTCACAAATTAGGAAAGTAGTCATTTGTTTTTATCACGTGTGTGTGTGTGTGTGTGTGTGTGTGTGTGTGTGTGTGTATGTGTCTTAAGGCAGGGAAATAGTGCAAGCGCAAGCAAGCACATGCAAACTCACAATGAGTAAGCAAAATTAACCACGACAACATGTCAGCGAATCAGAAGCAGAGTAACTAATGATGCACTCTCCTAGCCAATCACAACATCAGTGAGCACCGGTTTCAAAAGGACCAACCGGAAATGTTCCCACAGCAACTTAATTTCCCTAACCCCATAAACACCCCCCCAACGCCACTTTTTACAATAAGGAGGTTCTGTATTGGAATATCCCAGAGTCTGTGCAGTTGACTCTGTGTCATCTCATTACCTGCCCCTCTACAAACAGGAATCACACAACAGGCAGCAACAACAAGCTTGCAAATACTAAAACTGGCGCCTGAAGAGAATTGAGCTTCTTCCTTTGCTCGCTTTTTTGGTCCTCCTTACCCTCTTTTGGGCATATTTCTTTCTTGCTTGCTGCCCTGGCTGCAGTCCCTGTTTTGACTCTCTGCTGGTGTCTTGAGTTTTCCCACTTAGGCTCTTTTCAGTGAGTTGACTTCTATTTTCATTTTCTAAGCCATTGGTGAGTTGTGGCTTTCCCCCCCCCCTCCCTATAATTTCTTTTTCCCCCCCTTGTTTTTCATCCTAGTTAGGAACTTTCCATCGTGACTCACTTCATCATGGCACCTCCTCATAAGGGCTGACCATTGGAGACACTGTGTGAGCATATAGCTGTGGCCTAACAAACTGCAGAAGTCCCTCACTATAAGCAGGGCACTCAGTCCTCAAAGACTACTTTCCCTTTCCCTTTCCCTTACATCTTCATGCAGACTCCCTCACGTTGCCTGATGACTTTTGCCTGCCGCCTCTCTCCGGGATTGTCTAAAGGCTCTCTGGCTTTACGGGAATTCTGGTTGCACTTTGGAGTATGGACTGTTGGACTTCCTCTCCTAGTCTCTCTTCTCAGTTAATCCAGCTGTATGACCACCCGTTAAAGGCCTTTAGGACCATGACCAGTTTCTTAATTCGTGGAAAGACTTTGACCATTTGATTGTGGTTGAATCTCCTTTCCTTTTGGGGATTGGAATGTTCTCGCAAGCTTGACCCTGAAGCTGAGTGTTTGGACCGAGATGTAGTTGTTGCTGCTCACTCCGTGTTTTCTGCCCTCTTTCTTCTTTGCTGCCACTCCTCACGAGCTCCTCCTAGGGTCCCATCATGAATGGTGTCCCTTTCCCAGGGGATGGGACTTTCCCTTCTGTCAGTGCTGCCACTACCCTCTCTCCCAAGTTGGCAAGAGTTCTGTAAATCCCATGCAAGGGCCTCTACCTCGGATCTCGCCTACCGATTTCACTGTATCTACCTGGCCTCCCATCCACAATATTGAGAGCCTAGATCAGAAGCTGCCTTTCCTGGCCGTTTTGCTGAGCTATTCCTGCAGCATGTCGAAGCTGAGGTGACCCAGGCCTTGGGCTCACTCTCCCCAACTGTCTTGGTCCCATTGGGGTGTGGTGTGGAGATTGCACCACCACATGACTTGTCCCTTGACAGCTGCAGGGTGGGCGGGGCCCTGGCTGTGTTGGGCCTATCTCTATCTTGTGAGGACCTAGCCGGCCCCCTTCCTTCTTCAATCTGTTCCTGCTGTACAATGTCCTGAAAGCTGAAACTCAAGAAATACTTCCCTTCCTACCTTTGTTTAGTGGGCTGCTCAGTCAGAAGTACTATATGAGGCATCCCACAGTGACAAGGGGTGGTTGACATTTTCTCCCCAGCTGGGCCTCTGAAGAACACATCAGGCCTCCCGGTCCCAGGTGGAAACAGCAACTCCAACTCTTCTGATGGTGTTGGTACAATTGATAGGGGATTGGCTAGTGATGACACATTCCCTGGAAAGAGATGAACTCAGCATTTTGAGAAGCTGAGGCTGAGTCATTGAGGGGGAACCTTGAACAACACAGCAGGATTGACACAAAGAGAAGAGCTACTCAGTTTTAGGAGGGCTGAAGAAGCTGCCCGTGACCCAGCAGGAGTAGGTTATGGAAGAGAGGTGGCTGAGCTGACCATAGAGGGAGGAGGGCAACCTCTGTGGCAGAAGTGTCACCTACTGCTTTAAAGCGAAATTGAAGGAGGAGGAAGTCTCTTGGAGTTCTTCATACCACTCAAGGCATCCCAGTCCTGACTCAGCATTTCCTGTTCTACTCTCACTGATGCCTGCACAGCCAGAGCCCTAGAGATATCTGACAGGGAGAATACGTTTGTGGTTAAGGTAAAAGGTCCTTCAGAGTACATTCTGAAGACAACCGATGAACTTCATATGAAGACCTAGGTGTCTGACATCCAGGAGTGCCTAAGCCCAGGACTCCATCCTGCTATCAGCTCTCATCCCATGAACCTTCCCCTGGCCCTGTGGACCTCGTTCCTCATAAAGGATAACACAGACAGCCTGGAGTTGCCCTGCCTATATTGTTCAAAGAGTCTGCTCAGCCAGGATCTACTGCTGGGCCCCAGCTAAAGTAATGATTGCCTGTTGCAGGGGGTTTATGACTGGCCATCAGCATCCTTCTCCCTTTGTTCTGCCTCCATTGCTGCGTCCCACTTTGACTAAATGGAATTGCTCCTTCTGGAGTTCTTCCTTCACATTCCCATTGAGAAGGGGCCCCCAGCAGGGACAGTTCAACACCTCTCAATCCTCTACCCTACCCTGAATACTTCAGAAGGAAGCATAGAGTCATTCCTGTTCTGGGGGAGTCAGAGGGTACTGACAGGGATCAGCCCCTCTCACTATATCATTGGTTCCGTGGTATGCTTTCTTGACTCAAGGCTGCCCAGTTAGTGCTGGAAGGAAACACTGGCTCCTATGGTATCTTCCTGGTATGTCAGAGTGAGACAAGACATGGAAAATAGGTCTTCACTTTCAACTTCCAGGGCAGGACCAAGCATCTGAATTTGTCATTGAATGAGGAGGGTCACTCCGAGGTCCAACATCTGTGGTTTTGTTGTAATAGGAGCGGTGGCCTCTTTCCTGGCACCCGGCTGCCCGCATAGCTAGCTTTACCCGAAATAGTTACATGGAAACTGTATTCTTTTAAACACTGCTTGGCCCATTAACTCTAGCCCTTACAGGCTACTTCTCATATCCTGATCAACCCATCTCTAATAATCTGTGTAGCATCAGTCTTAATGGGAAAGATTCCGCATGTCTGACCTGGCAGCTTGCTTCATGGCGTGTGCCCCTGAGAGCTGATCTATGGCATCTGTCTGAGGCGTCTTACCTCACTTCCTCTTCCTCCCAGCATTCTGTTCTGTTTACTCCTCCCACCTATGTTTTAACCTATGAGGCCAAGCAGTTTCTTTATTACTTAACCAATGACCTTCCTCTATCATGGTTCTAGTCCATTTTCTATATGCTTGAACACTTCCGAGTGTATTGGTGTAGAATGTCCTTCTTTCTATGTGTTGCTTTCCTTGGTTGAATAAAGAGACTACCTTAGCTTTTTGATAAGGTAGGCAGGAAAGACAGAACTGGATGCTGGGAAGAAGAGCAGAGTCAGGCAGATGCTCTGGGTAAACAAAAAGTCACGCAATAACCTGTTCCAGCCTCTTTAAGGTCATTGGCTGAAGGAGGTTCTCCATCACCTCCCCCTTGTGTCTAAGTAAGAGAGTTCCAAACTCAGTAAAAAATGATGTACACAAGGAACAGATATCAAGTATAAAATTACAACCCGCATAAACAGTATTAAGCAAGGAATGTATGCTAAGTATTTTAATAAACATTCTGTTATAAGGAGTCTAAGTCTTTCATTGGAAATGGCTTGGCTAAATCATAAGAGGAAGGTAACTATGGCTATCTAGTCTTCAAACTCATTGAAGGCCTGAGAAGGAAGATAATATTACTTGAGTAGGCAGGAAGTGCAATCAAGCAACTTCCAAAATGTGCAGTATATGACAGAGACAACTTGCTACCTGAGCAATCACCCAAAGTCTCATTTGCAATGTTGAAGCAAACAACTTTGGCTAAGGCCTTGAGTAATTGACAGAGCATTTTCAGAGGCAGGAAATTTTTCAGAAACATCTTACCCTGTCTTGGCAAGGTTTGGCAGGTTTTTTTTTTTTTCTTGTATCCTGCTTATCTAGTCTGAACACTATGTACTTCGTCAATGGCAGAGGCATGGGCAGTTCCTTGCCCAAAGCCCAGTTGTGCCAAGAAGAAAATAAACTGCAAGTGGAGTGTCTCTGGTACTCAGTTTCTCTTGGAAATAGATTGGTACTGTCAAGAGCAATTGTTTCTCATGTCAATAGAACCCTAAGTTACTTAAGTGCCATATTCTACAGCTTTTTGAAGTGGTTGAAGATTACCTATCTGTGCAGAATATATTCTCTATGTATCTAAAGAACCTAATTAATCTGACTATAAGTATAGCAAACATGAGTGACTATTGACCTTAAAGACTAAGACTTTATATCAGAATATTAAAAATCTGTAAACTGTGCAGTAAATGGGGACAATAACCTCAAAATGCAAACAATGTATAAGTATCTTGATCAGAGGTAGAAATATATAATACAATATGATAAATGTATCCTAAAAATTGAATCATACAATATATCTTAAACATCTAAGGTTTTGTTTAAATGAATTATTAGAAGGTGTTATCCCAACAGCCAGTCGTGACTGGAAATATCTCCTAACAATCTTTGAAAGTCATTAAGAGCCTACAACCAGTCTCTCCTAATTTGTGCCTTTTGTATTCTAGTTTTCTGCAACCTATTTTGTAACCTAAGTAATTGTCAGAATCTCCTATTTGTATTTTTTCAGGAGCAATTTGTAATGCGCATTTAGGTAAAACTTTCTTTACTTCTTCAAACATTCTTTCTAAAGTATCTGCATTTGAATCAGATAACAAATGCCATCCATGTACTGGTAAATTTTAGACTTAGGAAATTGCTTCTGTATTATTTCCAATGGCTGACTTACAAAGTATTGGCATGAGATGGGGCTATTGAGCATTCCCTTTTGGAGAACAGTCCACTGTTATCTCCTAGTAGACTGAGAATTATTATAAGTAGGCACTGTGAAGGCAAATTTTTCTTTGTCCTTTTCTTTTAAAGGTATAGTGAAGAAACAATCTTTAAATCAATAACTATGAGAGGCCATCCTTTTGGTAATAGAGAAGGCAGAGGAATTCCAGATTGTAGAGAGCCCATAGATTGAATAACCTTGGCAAGAGCTCTTAGATCTATCACTATCCTCTATTTTCCAGATTTCTTTTAAACAACAAATACAGGTGAACTCCAATGGCTGCTAGATTCTTCAATATGCTGAGTATCTATTTGCACCTGTACCAGCTGTTCTAAAATCTGCAGTTTCTCTTCTGTTAAAGACTCTTGTTTAACCCATATTGGTTTCTCAGTTAACCATTTTAAAGGCAGGGCCTTTAGTATCTCTAAAAGTTTGCTAGTTACTTTGTGTTCTTTTACAGCCTGAATGGCTGGTTACTGTTGTTTATAATACCTTATAATATCTTCCCCCAAAACATAAGTTTTTGGGACTGTAGGAATGTTAATCTGGATATTCCATTGCAGTAATAGGTCAGAACCCGATAAATTCAATTCAATATTAGCTAATATAAGCCTTTCTCTTTATCCTTCTGGCCCCATGCAGTCAACCCATCTCATGGTTTGTTTCACTTGAGGATCAGAGTTAATGTCCCTTGCCAAGACTTCTTGGGAAGTCTCAAGTGCTTTTGGTTTTCCCCGTTCTTCTAAAATTTTTGCCTCTTTTCTCCAGTAACTCCTCCAAAGCAGTTGAAATTTGTCTTTTGGGACCAAAGAGATTAATTGAAGCCAATTCTGCAGGGTAGCTTTATTGCCTAAGGCCCAGATGTTCACCATTTCCCTAACAAAAGGTGAATGTAATCCATAAGCCACTACTGCTTGTATAGTTTCTTTTAGATCACTAATATGTATAGGTTCCCATGTATATTCTTTGACTACCTAGGTTACTTAGTGAGAGATGGTCTTTCTGAGGAGATCACTGGATAGACTGTTTTAACTCTATGTAAGTAATCCTAGAGTTTGGCACATACTGATGAAGCTAAATAATGTCCTTGTACCTTCTGTCCCTGATCATGAATTATGATATATTCCTCAATCTTTAAAAATCTTTTTACTACTACCTTTGGTAAAGTCTGTATCTTCTGTCTGATGTTCTATTCTAATACCCTCACTGAGGATTCCAAAGTATGAAATATGTCCAGTGAAGATAATGTCTCATCCTCTGACATAATTGATGACTTACATATTACCACCCTGAATACCCGATCTGTAAATCTATCAACTATTTGATAGATTCTGATTATTAAATTCAACAGCATGGATTCTCTCAGACAATTTCTCAGCACCCTCCATCATTGACTGGATTTTGTCCACCAAATTGGTTGTATTCTTCTCCACAATGCTGATTTTCCCCTTTAGCTGGTCATTATTAGTCTATAAAGACTATCATTTCTAAAAGTGTCTCACTCTTGGCTCTATTATCAAACTGTTTTTAATGAGATAATATGAAAAACAAAGGTAAACCCTAGAATCAAATAAAGGGATGTAGGAGCAAAATCACATAAGCCTTACAAACATCCATAGCATAAGTAAAAAAGCCATTAAATTCTTGGATTATTAAATTATCGATCATCGCTGTAGTTTTATAAATCTCACCTGTCATAAGGTGATTATAATAAATTGGAGTAGGTTCAATAACCATTATGGGCCAGCAGGTGTAACAGTTGTAGCCACATGGCTGGAAGATGCAAGCCAAGGAGAGTCCTGAACTTGTTTTTGTGTGTTCGATACTGAAAACATTCTTTTTATTTTTAATAATTTTTTTTTATTAAGAAAAGAAGAAAAAAAACATAAACAAAAAACAAGTTTCCACCTCCTCCCAGCCTCCCATTTCCCTCCCCCTCCTCCCACCCTTCTCCCCCTCCTCCCAGCCTTCTACCCCTCCCCCCACTCCTCTCCCCCTCCCGCTCGAGTCCACAGAGCAGTCCAGGTTGCCTGCCCGGTGGTAAGTCCTAGGTCCTCCCCCCTCCGTCCATATCTAGGAAGGTGAACATCCAAACTGGCTAGGCTTCCACAAAGCCAGCACATTAAGTAGGATCAAAACCCCGTGCCATTGTCCTTGGCGTCTCATCAGCCCTCATTGTTCGCCATGTTCAGAGAGTCCGGATTTATCCCATGCTTTTTCGGTCACAGTCCAGCTGGCCTTGGTGAGCTCCCAGTAGATCAGCTCCACTGTCTCAGTGGGTGGGTGCACCCCTCGTGGTCCCGACTTCTTTGCTCATGTTCTCCCTCCTTCTGCTCCTCATTGGGACCTTGGGAGCTCAGTCCAGTGCTCCAGTGTGGGTCTCTGTCTCTGTCTCCATCCATCACCAGATAAAGGTTCTATGATGATATGCAAGATATTCGTCAGTATTGCTCTCGGATAGGGTCATTTCAGGTTCCCAATCCTCAGCTACCCAAGGAACTAACTGGGAACCTCATGTTGGGCACTTGGGAGCCCCTCTAGGGTCAAATCTCTTGCTCATCCTAAAGTGGTTCCCTTAACTAAGAATTGTGGTTCCGTGCTCCCCTATCCACCTTTCCTTTATCCCAATTCTCCTGATTCCCCAAATCCCCCCTCCTTCCCTTCTACCTTTTCTCTCCCCATCTCCCCTTACCCCCATCCCACCCCACCCCCAAGATCCTAATTTTCTCCCCGGCAATTGGGTCTACTTCCCTTAGCCAAGAG
Source organism: Microtus oregoni (assembly GCF_018167655.1). NCBI lineage: Eukaryota > Metazoa > Chordata > Mammalia > Rodentia > Cricetidae > Microtus > Microtus oregoni. The sequence goes on along the minus strand of NW_024543093.1, from coordinate 17,549,989 downwards.
GATAACTATATGTTTTTCCTTGGGTTCACCTTCTTACTTAGCTTCTTTAGGTTCACCTATTGTAGACTCCGTGGCCCTAATTTATGGGTAGAAACCAATTATGAGCGAGTACATCCCATGTTCATCTTTTTGGGTCTGGGACACCTCACTCAGGATAGTGTTTTCTATTTCCATCCATTTGCCTGCAAAATTCGAGAAGTCATTGTTTTTTACCGCAGCATAGTACTCTAGCGTGTATATATTCCATACTTTCTTCATCCATTCTTCCATTGAAGGGCATCTAGGTTGTTTCCAGGTTTTGGCTATTACAAATAATACTGCTATGAACATAGTTGAACAAATGCTTTTGTCATATGATAGAGCATCTCTTGGGTATATTCCCAGGAGTGGTATTGCTGGGTCCAGGGGTAAGTTGATCCCGAATTTCCTGAGAAACCGAAACACTGACTTCCACAGTGGTTGCACAAGATGGCATTCCCACCAGCAATGGATGAGGGTACCCGTTCCTCCACAGCCTCTCCAGCAAAGGTTATCCTTGGTGTTTTTGACTTTAGCCATTCTCACAGGTGTAAGATGATATCTCAAAGTTGTTTTGATTTGCATTTCCCTGATTGCTAAGGAAGTTGAGCACGACTTTAAGTGTCTTTTGGCCATTTGAACTTCCTCTGCTGAGAATTCTCTGTTCAGTTCAGTGCCCCATTTTTTAATTGGGTTAATTAGCATTTTAAAGTCTAGTTTTTTGAGTTCTTTATATATTTTGGAGATCAGACCTTTGTCTGTTGTGGGGTTGGTGAAGATCTTCTCCCAATCAGTAGGTTGCCTTTGTGTCTTATTGACTATGTCCTTTGCTTTACAGAAGCTTCTCAGTTTAAGTAGGTCCCATTTATTCAATGTTGCCTTTAATGTCTGTGCTTCTGGGGTTATACATAGGAAGCGATCTCCTGTGCCCAGCTCCTGTAGGGTACTTCCCACTTTCTCTTCTATCAGGTTCAGTGTGTTCGGGCTGATATCGAGGTGTTTAATCCATTTGGACTTGAGTTTTGTGCACGGTGATAGATAAGGGTCTATTTTCATTCTTCTACAAGATGACATCCAGTTGTGCCAGCACCATTTGTTGAAGATGCTTTCTTTCTTCCATTGTATACTTTTAGCTCCTTTATCGAAAATCAGGTGTTCATAGGTTTGTGGGATAAAATCCGGGTCTTCTATACGATTCCATTGGTCGACTTCTCTGTTTTTATGCCAGTACCACACTGTTTTCATTACTGTAGCTCTGTAATAGAGTTTGAAGTCAGGGATGGTAATGCCTCCAGAAGATCCTTTATTGTATAGGATTGTTTTGGCTATCCTGGGTTTTTTGTTTTTCCATATAAAGTTGATTATTGTTTTCTCCAGATCTGTGAAGAATTTTGATGGGATCTTGATGAGGATTGCATTGAATCTATAAATAGCCTTTGGTAGAATTGCCATTTTTACTATGTTGATCCTCCCAATCCAAGAGCAAGGGAGGTCCATCCATTTTTTGGTATCCTCTTCAATTTCTTTCTTCAATGCCTTAAAGTTCTTGTCAAATAGATCTTTCACTTCCTTGGTTAGATGTACCCCAAGATATTTTGTGCTGTTTTTGGCTATTGTGAATGGTGAAGCTTCTCTGATTTCCCTCTCTGCTTCCATATCCTTTGTGTATAAGAGGGTGACTGATTTTTTGGAGTTGATCTTGTATCCTGCCACATTACTAAAGCTGTTTATCAGTTGTAGGAGTTCTTTGGTGGAGTTTTTGGGGTCGCTTATGTACACTATCATATCATCTGCAAATAACGAAAGTTTAACTTCTTCCTTTCCAATTCGAATCCCCTTGATTCCATTATGTTGTCTTATTGCTATTGCTAGAACTTCAAGCACTATATTGAAGAGGTATGGGGAGAGTGGACAGCCTTGTCGTGTTCCTGAGTTAAGTGGGATGGCTTTGAGTTTCTCTCCGTTTAATTTGATGTTAGCTGTCGGCTTGCTGTATATAGCTTTTATTATATTTAGGTATGACCTTTGTATCCCTAATCTCTCCAAGACTTTTAACATAAATGGATGTTGAATTTTGTCAAATGCTTTTTCAGCATCTAATGAAATGATCATATGGTTTTTTTCTTTCAGTTTATTTATATGCTGGATTACATTGATAGATTTTCGTATGTTGAACCAGCCCTGCATCTCAGGAATGAAGCCTACTTGATCATAATGGATAATTTTTCGGATGTGTTCTTGGATTCGATTTGCCAGTATTTTGTTGAGGATTTTTGCGTCGATATTCATGAGTGAGATTGGCCTGTAGTTCTCTTTCCTGGTTGAGTCTTTGAGTGGTTTTGGTACCAGAGTAATTGTGGCTTCATAAAAGGAGTTTGGTAATGACCCTTCTGTTTCTATATTGTGGAATACATTAAGGAGTATAGGTATTAGATCTTCTTGGAAGATCTGGTAGAATTCCGCATTGAAACCATCTGGTCCTGGGCTTTTTTTGGTAGGGAGGTTTTTGATAACCTCTTCTAATTCTTCGCGACTAACAGGTCTATTTAGATTGTTCACCAGGTCCTGATTTAACTTTGGTATATGATATTTATCTAAAAAAGTATCCATTTCCTTTACATTTTCCAATTTTGTGGCATATAGGCTTTTGTAGTAAGATCTAATGATTCTCTGAATTTCCTCTGTGTCTGTGGTTATGTCCCCCTTTTCATTTCTGATCTTATTAATTTGCAAATTTTCTCTCTGCCGTTTGATTAGCTTGGATAGTGGTTTGTCAATCTTGTTGATTTTTTCCAGGAACCAGCTTTTTGTTTCATTGATTTTTTGTATTGTTTTCTGTGTTTCTATTTTGTTGATTTCAGCCCTCATTTTGATTATTTCCAGTCTTCTACTCCTCCTAGGTGAGTCTTCTTCTTTTTTTTCTAGAGCTTTCAGGTGGGCTGTTAAGTCTCCAATGTGAGCTTTCTCTGTTTTCTTTAAGTGGGCACTTAGTGCTATGAACTTTCCTCTTAGGACTGCTTTCATAGTGTCCCATAAGTTTGAGTATGTTGTTTCTTTATTTTCATTGAATTCCAGGAAGACTTTAATTTCTTTCTTTATTTCTTCCTTAATCCAGCTATGGTTCAATAGTTGACTGTTCAGTTTCCATGACTTTGTATGCTTTCTGGGGGTAGCATTATTGTTGAATTCTAACTTTAATCCATGGTGATCTGATAAGACACAGGTGGTTACTAATATTTTTTTGTAACTGTGGATGTTTGCTTTGTTACCGACTATGTGGTCGATTTTCGAGAAGGTTCCATGAGCTGCAGAGAAGAAGGTATATTCTTTCCTATTTGGATGGAATGTTCTATAGATGTCTGTTAAGTCCATTTGATTCATTACCTCCACTAATTCTCTTATTTCTCTGTTAGGTTCCTGTCTGATTGACCTGTCCATTGGTGAGAGAGGAGTGTTGAAGTCTCCTACTATTAGTGTGTGCGGTTTGATGGCTGCCTTGAATTTTAGCAATGTTTCTTTTATGTACGTGGGTGCTTTTATATTAGGGGCATAGATGTTCAGGATTGAGACTTCATCCTGATGAACTGTTCCTGTTATGAGTATAAAATGCCCCTCTCCATCTCTTCTGATTGATTTAAGTTTAAAGTCAACTTTGTTAGAGATTAGTATGGCCACACCTGCCTGTTTCTTAGGTCCATTTGCTTGATAGGCCTTTTCCCAGCCCTTTACTCTGAGTAGGTGCCTGTCTTTGTGGTTGAGGTGTGTTTCTTGTAAACAGCAGAATGTTGGATCCTGTTTTCTTATCCAATCTCTTAGCCTGTGCCTTTTTATAGGTGAGTTGAGTCCATTGACATTAAGTGATATTAATGACCAGTGGTTGTTAACTCCGGTCATTTTTTTTTAGTCATAGAGTTTGTGTGTTTCCCTTCTTTGTTTTGTGTTGGTGAAGGGTCTCTAGATGTCTGAGTTATTGTGGTCATTGTTGGACTCCTTGGTTAGTGATTTTCCTTCAATTACTTTCTGTAAGGCTGGATTTGTGGCTGCGTATTGTTTAAATTTGTTTTTATCCTGGAAAATTTTATTTTCTCCATTTATAGTGAATGAAAGCTTGGCTGGGTATAGTAATCTGGGCTTGCACCCATGGTCTCTCAGTTTCTGCAGTACATCTATCCAGGACCTTCTGGCTTTCATGGTTTCCATGGAGAAGTCAGGTGTAAGTCTGATAGGTTTACCTTTATAAGTAATTTGGCCTTTTTCCTTTGCAGCTCTTAATATTCTTTCCTTATTCTGTATGCTTTGTGTTTTGATAATTATATGGCGAGGGGATGTTTTTTTTTGATCCAGCCTATTCGGTGTTCTGTATGCTTCTTGCACCTTCATAGGAAAATCTTTCCTTAGGTTGGGAAAGTTTTCTTCTATAATTTTATTAAATAGATTTTCTGGACCATTGAGCTGCCCTTCTTCTCCTTCTTCTACTCCTATTATTCTTAGGTTTGGTCTTTTTATTGTGTCCCATATTTCCTGAATGTTTTGTGATGAGAGTTTGTTGGACTTGCTGTTTTCTTTGATCAGTGTGTTTATTTTCTCTATGGTATCTTCAGAATCCGAGAGTCTTTCTTCTATCTCTTGTATTCTGCTGGTTATGCTTGTTTCTGTAGTCTCTATTCGTTTACCTAGATTTTCCATGTCCAGACGGCCCTCTGTTTGTGTTTTCTTCTTTGCCTCCATTTCAGTTTTCAGGTCTTGAACTGTTTCCATTATCTGTTTGATTGTTTTTCCTTGGTTTTCTAGGGTATCATTCACTGATTTATTCAATTCTTCAAACTTTCTGTTATATTTCTCATCCATTTCTATAAGGGCGTTTTTTACATGCTGTTTAAGGGTGTCAATCACTTTCATGAAGTCAATCTTTTCTCCTTCCTCTTGATTAAGGGGTTCTTGTCCTCCCGTTGTGAGGTCGCTTGTTTCTGGTAGCTTCATGTTGCTTTTCAGCTTGTTGGGCGAATTCTTGCCTTGACGTCGGCCCATCTCTTCTTCCAAATGCTCCCTATGGATCTTCTTTTACCGGATTAGGTCTCCTTGCCTACCAAACGCTGTCTCTCCCCAATGTTGGCTCTCCCAATGCTGGGTCTCCTGGCGCCGAAAGATCAGGCCTCCGTGCTGGTTGGGCAGCTCGCAGACAAAGCGCCTACCCCGCTTGGTGCAGGCAGGCCACAGAAACAAAGGAACTGCTGCCCGCCCGGGAGCCCCGGATACTCGGACCCAGCGCCCAGATAGGCTGGGCTGGGCGATGCCACGCGCCTAAAGAGGGCAGTGGGGGCGAAGTGGGGAGGACTCTGGATGGAAGCTGGGTGGGCCAGGAAGAAAGAGGCAGCACCCGGGGAGTAAAGGCCCTGCAGAGAGCCCAAGCAGGACAGGGGGCCAAGAAACCCCCGAGCTCCCCGTCCCAGGCTGGCGCCGTGGGCCAGAAACTCACTCTAATGCTGGGTCTCCTGGCGCCGAAAAGCTGAAAACATTCTTTATTTAACACATTAAGAGTGTTTATTAAAGTGATCAAAGGGATTCTGAGAGTTGGTGACCAGGATAAAAAGAAAACCCTGAACCTTCTGTTGGTGCAAGTCTCAGAATATGCAGGCTGTAGGGATTCCTGGCTGGAGAAGCAGTGGTATATGGAAGGTCGCACTGATTTCCAGTGGTTCACAGGGCCTGGCAGCAGCTCTAGATCTTGGGCCATCTGCTGGAAATAAGGTAGGGATAATCAGCACTCAATGCTCCACATGCCTGTCACGGGGGCCCTGAAAGAAGGGTGGACTGGTTCCCATGACCCATGATGAAATGCCAGATGTTACTTAAAAGGGGGGGTGAGGACTCACGTTGAAAAATCCCAAACTAACTCCAAAAGATTCCAGTTATTATCCTTTATTGTAAGTGGAAAACTCACAGAACAGGAAATGAAAAATCCAGCCTCAAGGTGTGTAACATGGGAACAAGAGAGACAGAGAGCTAGGTGGGCTGGTAGTTTTCTCTGGGTACCCAAAAGGTCATGCCCTAAATGGATCCATCCTCTTAAAGGTTGAAGGATGTTTTCTATCAATGATGTGCCTTGGTTTACACTCGTTAAAATGAACAGGTTCTTATCCCCTAGGCAGATCTCCTCAATTTCAGTAGCATAGTAGCTGTCATTTAATAAGATAGATTGCCACAATACTTTTGTTCTCTTTGTCAAGGATACTTAAACAGCAGTAGAACCAAACTTGATAGAGACTTTGGTGTCTTTGTGAGTTAGCTTGAGAGCACTGTGGAACACATTTAGGTCCTTTTCCAGAGTCAAGGTTGTAACAGAGAGTTTCTCTTGCTCATGCTCTATGTTCTCAGCTACCTTCCTGGCAAAGTCTATAAAAATAAGCTGTTTGCTGCCCTTCAGGCCAGTCAGCAACTGCTTGTGGTACTTGGTGTAATTCCTGACCCTGGAGTTACAGTTATATATATAAACTGCAGAAACATTGTCATAATAAAAGACAGGGAAAACAACAAACCATGGAGAGAGGAAGTCTGTTTTAAAGCAATTGCTAGGTCCAGTATAGGCAAGCTGGATAATCATTTCCCTCAGGACAGACAACTTTCTGCCCTCTGTCTTTTAAAATTAAAGATAAAAAAAAAATGCCATACCAATAAAAAAATGCCATCTGCCCAGCCACTATAGTCTTACAGATGCCAATAAAACTAATTTTGGATTAATAATAGAAGTTATCACAAAGGAAAGTCCTATATTCATCCAAGTTCTGGATCAGTACAACCAGGAGAGTTATTGGCAGTCCTTAAGGTATTGGAAATGACCCAGTCAGAACCTATGTAACAGACATGAGTTGAGTCATTAAATTTGTCTACCACATTCTTTGGCCAAGTATGGGATCACATAAAATCCTTACTAGACCCCTCTAAACTTTTTGCATGGTGTTTTATGGGAGGGGTGGTAGTGGCTGTAATATTTCTACTTAAATGGCTCCTACAGCTAATATCCTGACAACAGCAGGTAAACCAGGCATCATTCTAGGTGTTAATGGCTATGGAGAGTACTAGACCAAAACCTCCAAGGGAGGTGGTCCATGCTTGTCTAATGCAAATACAGAAGGCCATTTAAAACCCTAGTTCTCCTGAAAGTGTCCTCTTGCTTCTGGATTTTTGGGACCTTCTGGAGACCCACTCCTTTGAGGACTGGTAATCAAAGATTGGTAGGAGCCCTTCCAGTAGGCCAACCTAAGACAGGCACAGCCCTAAATTCTGGGAGGGTCCTCGAGGTGGGGCTATAAAAATTCATAACTCCCACTAGGTCTCCCAATAAAAATAAAATAGAAAGGGTGAGATAAGGCAGGGCAATAGCCCAAGCACAAGCAAGTTCATGCAAACTCACAATGATTAAGCAAAATTGGCCAAGACAACCTGTCAGCAGACCAAAAGCACAGTAACTAATGACACCTACTTCTAGCCAATCACAACATACCAGCAGTGGTCAGTTTCAAAAGGACAAACCAGAAACATTCCTGTGGCAGCTTAATTTCCCTAACCCCATAAAAACCCCCAACCTTTTTACAATAAAGAGCTTCCATATTGGAATCTCTTGAGGTCTGTACCATTGCTTCCATATCTTCTCACCCTGTTTACCCTGGGAAACAAGGATCACACAACAGGCAAACAAAAAGCCCACAAAACTACAATGTGTGTGTGTGTGTGTGGTGAAATCACTTGAAAAGTAGAATAGAGCTTTGCTCTTGCCAAGGAAAACAACAGTAAGATGAGGTGAGCTTACACATATCTTACATCTGTGCAGTATATATAGACAACCACATAGAAGATCATATATAAGATGAGAATCTTTCACGTTACCATTTTGTCACAATACTTTGCAAAAATAGAATACTATAAATATAATACACAATTTTTATTCTATAGTCCTTTGTAGATTTTAAGAGTTGAATATAGGAGAAAAGAAAAATATCACAATAAAAACATAATATCCAGAGTAGATACGTCTCAGTACAGTTTAGAAATATACAGGCCTTAATACTTTAGAACACTTCTCTTGTGATCTTACACCAGTTCAGTTCTTCGAACTCCTGGCTTGTGATTCTAAAACTGGTTGTAGAATATGCTGGACATAAAACATTTAAAGACAGGGAGGCTTGAGATAGCATAAGTCTTGTTACTGTTTTCCTGATGGACTATAACATCTTGAATCAGAAAAAAAAAATCACCGATACAGCTCGGGAAGGAGAACTTTAAAGTGGGTCTCAGTGGATTATATTGCCTTTGAGGTACATAACTCAGGACAGGATGACTCTTGATTTCCAAAGCTGAGATATAAGTGAAGGTTCATTCACCCTGAAAATATCCTTGACTCTGTGGCAAATGGTTCCATAGAGTCCTGGGCTTCTGCTATCTGTTGGTATCAAGATCTGTAAGTAATGAATCTGCTCAATGGAGTGTGCTGTGTGCAAGCATATCTCATCTCACCAAAACCCAAATAAGTGTGTAAGAAATGTAAAGGTAAACTGTTTTACATGTAAGATACTAGTAAAAAGAAAAGTAATATTCTAGCTTACTTGTTTTAATAGCAGCAATGTATTAAAATCAAATATTTATTTTAAAAATACACTATAAACCACATAGTTTAGAACTTAATGAACTTCAAATGTACATATTGATATTTTCACAAAGGTAGAAAATAATATCAAGCTCACAATCTTTCGGTATTTTTTTAATCCTTTTCTCTACAGAATTATTTACTTTCTTGTGCTTTAAAACCATCCAAACTAGTTTTGTCTAGATTTTCAATGCATGTGAGTGGAATAATTCAATTTGGCCTCTTGCAGTATCTTTTTTTTTTCAAGATAGAATTTTATTGAAGATTCATATTTGTCATGATTTCAAAATTTAAATACCTTTAAAATACACAATTTATTTGGTTCTATGACCTGAGATATCTATCTTGTTCTTTTTTTTTCTTTTTTTATTGAGAAAAGGAAAAAAAAAAACAAGTTTCCACCTCCTCCCAGCCTCCCATTTCCCTCCCCCTCCTCCCACCCTACGCCCCCTCCTCCCACCCTTCTCCCCCTCCCCCCACTCCTTTCCCCCTCCCTCTCCAGTCCAAAGAGCAGTTAGGGTTTTCTGCCCTGTGGTAAGACCTAGGACCTCCCACATCCGTCCATATCTAGGAAGGTGAACATCCAAACTGGCTGGGCTCCCACAAAGCCATCACATTACGTAGGATCAAACCCCCGTGCCATTGTCCTTTGCATCTCATCAGCCCTCATTGTTCGCCATGTTCAGAGAGTCCAGTTTTATCCCATGCTTTTTCAGTCACAGTCCAGCTGGTCTTGGTGAGCTCTCAATAGATCAGCTCCACTGTCTCAGTGGGTGGGTGCATCCCTCGTGGTCCCGACTTCTTTGCTCATGTTCTCCCTCCTTCTGCTCCTCATTGGGACTTTGGGAGCTCAGTCCACTGCTCCAGTGTGGGTCTCTGTCTCTATCTCCATCCATCACCAGATGAAGGTTCTATGATGATATGCAAGATATTCATCAGTATTGTTCAAGGATAGGGTCATTTCAGGATCCCCATTCTTTACTGCCCAAGGAACTAACTGGGGACCTCAGCTTGGGCACCTGGGAGCCCCTCTAGGGTCAGGTCTCTTGCCAACCCTAAAGTGGTTCTCTTAACTAAGAATTGAGGTTCCGTGCTCCCCTGTCAAACCTTCCTTTATCCCAATTCTCCTGCTTTCCCAAGGCCCGACCTCCTTCCCTTCTAACTTTTCTCTCCCCATCTCCCCTTACCCCCAACCCACTCCACCCCAAGATCCCAATTTTCTCCCCGGCAATTTTGTCTACTTCCCTTAGCCAAGAGGATAACTATATGTTTTTCCTTGGGTTCCCCTTCTTACTTAGCTTCTTTAGATTCACCTATTGTAGACTCCGTGACCCTTATTTATGGCTAGAAACCAATTATGAGTGAGTACATCCCATGTTCATCTTTTTGGGTCTGGGATACCTCACTCAGGATAGTGTTTTCTATTTCCATCCATTTGCATGCAAAATTCGAGAAGTCATTGTTTTTTACCGCCGAGTAGTACTCTAATGTGTAGATATTCCATACTTTCTTCATCCATTCTTCCATTGAAGGGCATCTAGGTTGTTTCCAGGTTTTGGCTATTACAAATAATACTGCTATGAACATAGTTGAACAAATGCTTTTGTCATATGATAGGGCATTTCTTGGGTATATTCCCAAGAGTGGTATTGCTGGGTCCAGGGGTAGGTTGATCCCGAATTTCCTAAGAAACCGAAACACTGACTTCCATAGTGGTTGCACAAGATTGCATTCCCACCAGCAATGGATGAGGGTACCCCTTCTTCCACAGCCTCTCCAGCAAAGGTTATGGTTGGTGTTTTTGACTTTAGCCATTCTCACAGGTGTAAGATGATATCTCAAAGTTGTTTTGATTTGCATTTCCCTGATTGCTAAGGAAGTTGAGCATGACCTTAAGTGTCTTTTGGCCATTTGAACTTCTTCTGTTGAGAATTCTCTGTTCAGATCAGTGCCCCATTTTTTAATTGGGTTAATTAGCATTTTAAAGTCTAGTTTGAGTTCTCTATATATTTTGGAGATCAGACCTTTGTCTGTTGAGGGGTTGGTGAAGATCTTCTCCCAGTCAGTAGGTTGCCTTTGTGTCTTAGTGACAGTGTCCTTTGCTTTGCAGAAGCTTCTCAGTTTTAGTAGGTCCCATTTATTCAATGTTGCTCTTAATGTCTGTGCTTCTGGGGTTATACATAGGAAGCGATCTCCTGTGCCCATCTGTTGTAGGGTATTTCCCACTTTCTCTTCTATCCTTTTCAGTGTGTTCGGGCTGATATTGAGGTCTTTAATCCATTTGGACTTGAGTTTTGTACACGGTGAAAGATGTGGGTCAATATTCATTCTTCTACAGGTTGACATCCAGTTGTGCCAGCGCCATTTGTTGAAGATGCTTTCTTTCTTCCATTGTATACTTTTAGCTCCTTTATCAAAAATGAGGTGTTCATAGGTTTGTGGGTTAAAATCCGGGTCTTCTATACGATTCCATTGGTCGACTTCTCTGTTTTTATGCCAGTACCACACTGTTTTCATTACTGTAGCTCTGTAATAGAGTTTGAAGTCAGGGATGGTAATGCCTCCAGAAGATCCTTTATTGTATAGGATTGTTTTGGCTATCCTGGGTTTTTTGTTTTTCCATATAAAGTTGATTATTGTCCTCTCCAGATATGTGAAGAATTTAGATGGATCTTGATGGGGATTGCATTGAATCTATAAATTGCCTTAGGTAGAATTGCCATTTTTACTATGTTGATCCTCCCAATCAAAGAGCAAGGTAGATCCATCCATTTTTTGGTATCCTCTTCAATTTCTTTCTTCAATGCCTTAAAGTTCTTGTCAAATAGATCTTTCACTTCCTTGGTTAGATTTACCTCAAGATATTTCATGCTGTTTGTGGCTATCGTGAATGGTGAAGCTTCTCTGATTTCCCTCTCTGCTTCCCTATCCTTTGTGTATAAGAGGGCGACTGATTTTTTGGAGTTGATCTTGTGTCCTGCCACATTACTAAAGCTGTTTATCAGCTGTAAAAGTTCTTTGGTGGAGTTTTGGGGGTCGCTTAAGTACACTATCATATCATCTGCGAATAACGAAAGTTTCACTTCTTCCTTTCCAATTTGAATCCCCTTGATCCCATTATGTTGTCTTATTGCTATTGCTAGAACTTCAAGCACTATATTGAAGAGGTATGGAGAGAGTGGACATCCTTGTCGTGTTCCTGAGTTAAGCGGGATGGCTTTGATTTCTCTCCGTTTAATTTGATATTAGCTGTCGACTTGCTGTATATAGCTTTTATTATATTTAGGTATGACCTTTGTATCCCTAATCTCTCCAAGACTTTTAACATAAATGGATGTTGCATTTTGTCGAATGCTTTTTCAGCATCTAATGAAATGATCATATGGTTATTTTCTTTCAGTTTATTTATATGCTGGATTACATTGATAGATTTTCGTATGTTGAACCAGCCCTGCATCTCAGGAATGAAGCCTACTTGATCATAATGGATTATTTTCCTAATGTGTTCTCGGATTTGGTTTGCCAGTATTTTGTTGAGGATTTTTGCGTCGATGTTCATGAGTGAGATTGGCCTGTAATTTTCTTTCCTGGTTGAGTCTTTCTGTGGTTTTGGTATCAGAGTAACTGTAGCTTCATAAAAGGAATTAGGTAATGACCCTTCTGTTTCTATATTGTGGAATACATTAAGGAGTATGGGTTTTAGCTCTTCTTGGAAGTTCTGGTAGAATTCTGCTTTGAAACCATCTGGTCCTGGGCTTTTTTTGGTAGGGAGGTTTTTGATAACAGCTTCTAATTCTTCGCGACCAACAGGTCTGTTTAGATTGTTCACCTGGTCCTGGTGTAACTTTGGTATATGGTATTTATCTAAAAAAGTGTCCATTTCTTTTACATTTTCCAGTTTTGTGTTATACAGGCTTTTGTAATAAGATCTGATGATTCTCTGAATTTCCTCTGTGTCTGTGGTTATGTCCCCCTTTTCATTTCTGATCTTATTAATTTGCGTATTCTCTCTCTCTTGCAGTATCTTTTCATAACTTGATGTTTTTGTGACCTGTTACTTTATTCTGAAAACAAGTGTGTGACAGTTTTGCACCTTCTACCCAATGTATAGATAGTAATCTCAATTTTACTTATTCTAATTGACATTGCCACCTTCTCATTATGGCTTGATTTTTTTAGTCACCAGATGACTAATGATGTTTAATATCTATTTATGTATTGATTGGTCATTAGTTTATCTCCCTGTGGAAAGCAGCCTATTCACATACTTTATTTTATTCTATTTAATTACCTATCTTTTAGAATAAATCATAGGAGTCCTTAATATGTTGTAGATATAATTTCTTTTATGGTTGAATACATTAAAATATTTCCATGACTCTCTAGCTTGCCAACAGAAAATTTAGTGCAATTTAATTTATTAATATTTTCCTTTCTGTTTACTATTTTTGTGTTTTTTTAAAGATGCATTATTTATATTATGACTAACTCTTTTATGTTTCATTGTAGATATTTAAAAATCCTAAACATTTAGATCAACCTTTCATGAGCAATTAATTTTGCCTTCATATGTCTATCCAATAAATGCAAAAGACTGTTTTCTTCATTATTCTTTACTAAAAATTAAATGTTAGACCAGAGAAATAGCTCAGCAGTTAAGAACACTTGTTGCTCTTCCAAAGGACCCAACTTCAAGGTTTTGCAGTCAGGTCAGGTAGGTCACAAAGACATATCTAGGTGATCTAATGTCCTCTTTTGAACTATTTGTGTACCCACACAAATATGACGAAGACGCACACATGTGCACATGAATAAAAACAACACAGAACAAACTCTGTGTTTTTTTGAGCACTTTTGGTTTGGTATGGTTTACTGTTCTTTTGTTATTCATGACATAAACTGAGTTTTACTGGTTCAGATGTATAATATTTTTATATGGACAAGGTAATATTTTTATTGATAGTCATGTCAAAAATGTCATACTTCATTTTTGAAAAGCATTTAATGACTTCACTCTCACATTTCTGAAACTCTGTCACTTTGGTGTTTACTTATTTCATAATGTCTGACTCTTCCTCATTTTCTTTTTGAAGCATTTAACAAATCACCAGCATATCTCTCTGTCATCATTTCCATTTCTATGATAATAACTAACTAAATCCTAACTCCAATAACTTCTCCCAAAAGGCTAACCTTGAATTTATGTTACAGCATTCTCCCTTCTTTGTCTGTAAATCTATCACCATTTGAATGAACAGTTTCCAAAAGATCCCTGCCATGTGTAGGTTTTAAACAAGCTGTTCTTGTCTAATGAAGACAATAGTGACATTGCAGTAGTGTAAGAGCCATATGACAAGTTCTGCTTCTGTAAGCAAGTGTCACAACAAACACTTAAGTAAAAAATCAAACAGTTGGCTTGAATTTCTTCTTGGTCATGGAACTTCAGAAGCATATTGTTCAGATACAACTCCTCTACCCAAAATACAGCAATAACAATAAAATATAAACTTTGAGCAAACAGTGTTTGAGAACTCAGTATTTTCCCAGTATACCAAAAGCCTTGGATGTAAATCAGAATTTTTTTCCCTTTCTGCATCCTCCCTCCCCACTTATTTATACTTTTAGCACATTACTTAGTTAATTTGAAAAGTGATTAACAAAAGAATACACTTCATGGTACGCCCACTCTAATTTCAGTCTAGAAAAACATAAGTTTAGTTTGCTGTATTACAAGATAATTGATCTGATTAGATTTTGAGAGCATGATTAGTCTACCCTTCAGGCAGAAACATATTTACCCTAGAAATGGAACAACCTATTGTCTTTGAATGCTAATTGCGGTTTAAAATTGCTATGTGATGGAATCCCATTCTTTAGAGTGCACATAACAGGACCAGAGTTCAGGTGATACTGATGGAGTTTGCCCTCCTGGTAGAAAACATACGGGTTTGCAGAAAACACAGTAAGTGTCTCAGTCACTGTTTTATTGCTGTGAAGAGACACCATGACTGGAGCAACTCTTATAGAAGAAAGCATTTAACTGGGTACTTAAAGTTTCACAAGTTAGTACATTATCATCATGGCTGAAAGCAAGATAGGATGCTGGAGGAGTATTGGAGGAATAAATAAGATCTGTGTTCTCTTCCCCAAACAGATAGAGTGACACTGGGCTGAACACAGGTTTTGGAAACCCAAAATCCCATTTCTTGTGACACACTTGCTCCCACAAAACCACACCTTCTAGTCCTTCTATTATTTCATATAGTTCCACTCACTGGTGACTAAGCATTCAGACATATGAGTCTATGTGGACCATTCTTTTTTTTTTTTATTGAGAAAAGAAGAAAAAAAAAACATAAACAAAAAACAAGTTTCCACCTTCTCCCAGCCTCCCATTTCCCTCCCCCTCCTCCTACCCTTCTCCCCCTCTTCCCACCCTTCTCCCCCTCCTCCCAGCCTTCTCCCCCTCCCCCCACTCCTCTCCCCCTCCCTCTCCAGTCCAAAGAGCAGTCCGGGTTCCCTGCCCTGTGGTAAGTCCTAGGTCCTCCCCCCTCCGTCCATATCTAGGAAGGTGAACATCCAAACTGGCTAGGCTCCCACAAAGCCAGCACATTAAGTAGGATCAAAACCCCGTGCCATTGTCCTTGGCGTCTCATCAGCCCTCATTGTTCGCCATGTTCAGAGAGTCCGGTTTTATCCCATGCTTTTTCGGTCTATGTGGACCATTCTTATTCAGAGTAACTAAGTAACTAAGATAAGCAATATTTCAGTTTAGCAGCACAAAAATAAAGTTAACACAAAATATCCACAAAAAATGTTTTGAATCCTACAAAATCCGCCTCCCATATTTGACTGATTTGCAAACTTTTGATTAAGCTTTTTATATGGCTTGACTGTTTTGACTGGCTTAAGCCATTTGTTGAGATGCTTGTATGTGTGAGTGTTGTCTGAGCACCATTGCTGGGGGTACCACAGCCCATGTGGAGGTCTTTCCATTTGCAGCTTTACCTTTTTGAGACTAGGTCTCTGCTGTTGATTAAGTAGGCTACCTGGCTGGAAAACTTGTGGAAATCCTCCTGCCTTAGTCGTGCCAGTCAGTAGCCAGCCAGGCTGTTGGGATTGCTGGAACTCGAGCTATTGCTTTTCACTCTTTTATAGATTCTAAGAATGAGAACTCAGGGTTGCCCAAGAAGTGCTTTTACCAACAGAGCCATCTCAGCAACACCCACTTGGTAAGCTTTTAGGCTCAAAATAAGTGCCTCCCTCACCTTGGGTTGCACTGTGTGAGTTTCTTTGAAAGCTGTGTCCTGTAATACTTATGGAAAAGGATTGACTTTGATATGGTGGATCAGAATTTAAAACTTAAAATTAGAGTAGAGATAAGAGCTCTGGCCAAATCCTTATTAAGACATGTAACAGGCCTATATAGAAATTTGTGCTTTAGGGTGAACACCTACCAATTTAAAGGTGGACCTAGAATCATGCTTGGAAAAATATTTCTCTGGGCTGTAAAATATCTTCTCTACAGCTTTTGTCATTCCAGCAACAGGCCATGCTGCTACATGTAATTATTTGATTCAAAATAGTTAGTGCCTATGTCCAGTTTTAGAAAAAAATTAAAATAAAATAAAACTGAAACCCCCCAAAAAGAGAAATAAACAAGGAAAACAGATAATTTTGTTGTTTCTTTTCATTTGGGGACCTCTTAAAGCAATGTGATAGATTTTGTTCTTTGTAAATTTAGTTGATGGAAAACAATTATTGAATGATACAGTTATTCTATATTTTAATCATATTTTCCTTAAAAGAAACTGATAACAGGGAATTTATGTTTGCACATGCTTATGAATATGCCTACGATCTCAACAGTTCAAAATGTGAGTATTTTCTTTAAATCTTGTGATGATGAATAGAGACTTTAAATTGAAAATAGATTCTTCTCTCATACAATGCATCAATAAATTTCAACTAGAGTTTACCCTCCCTCTACTCCTCCCAGTCACATCCCATCTCTTCTCTCTGCAGATCTAGTCCCCCTGTTTCTCCTCAGAGAAGAGAAAGCCTCCAAGAGATGACAACCAAACATGACAAAACAAGATGCAATAAGACAAGACAAAAGCCTTCATACCTAAGTGGTACAAGACAACCCAAGAGGAGTCATAGATGCACCAGCTTTCACAGTTAGGAATTCTACAAAATCAAGCTAATAACAACAACATATACACAGAAGATCTGGTACAGACCCATGAAGGCCTAGTGTTTGCCTCTTCAGTCTCTGTGAGCCCGTTTGAGCCAGGCTTGGTTGAGTCAATGGGTCATGTTTTCCTTTGTCCTCCATCCCCTCTGACTCCTATAATCTTCTCACTTGGGATTCCCATAGTTACAAGGGGAGCAACCCAATGGAGAACTACAATTTAGATTCTATCTTAGCATAATGTCTGACTGTGAGTCTCTGTGTCTGCTTATATCTTCAGCAGGAGGAAGCTTCTCTGATGACCACTGAACAAGGCACCAGTCTGAGTATAGAAAAATATCATCAAGAATCATTTCATTATTGTTTTGTTGTTGATGATGTTGTTGTTTTAACCATGTTAAAATAATTGTGTGTATGTTGAAAGAATAGAAGCCTTTTTTAAAAAAAGTTGCTACTTCTTTTCAAGATATTTTAGCCCATTAGTGTTTACAAGAATCATGTTCCTACAATTACAATAAATGAAATTACCCATAGTAGTTATCAAAATATAGAATTACAAAACTTACAACAAACTTAATAGATTTGAAATTTCATGAAGATAAAGATCTGTCTTTTCAATCATTTTCCTAAAAGAGCTTTCTTGAGTCCTAAATGGGAAGTACCATTGTCTGTTTCTATTTGCTATAGATATTGTTTACATGGTTTTAGTTTAATAGATTTGGGGGCAATCCTGTCTTCCAAGGAGCTCTCTTATCTAGTAATTTGTGTCTAAATATGGAAACATATATGACTGCTTGTCTCAACTTCATAAATAGCAAAGGTTGAACAAGTATGATTGATAGAGAGAGTCATGGTTGAGCAAAAATTATAATTTGAATTTTTCTTTGATGCTTTCTCAAGAGATTTTATGGCTCATGTTATATTTTTATAGCTATAAGTGCATCCTATCAGCATGAGAGCAGCTGTCATACAGAACCAGACCAATAATCCATCTGGCTCTACATGAGAACACTTGTGCTGGAAGCAAAGTAGAAGATACAGAAAGGACACCAGTTTGCTGTTTACTGTAATCCTTTTCTCCTGAACCTAATAGTATTTAAATGTTGCTAAATTGTAACCAAGTGAGGACAGCAAGCTCATTGTTCATTAATCTTATCATCTTTTTCTCTCCCCCTCCTCATTATTCTCCTTAAGGATTTTTTTTATAAACTTTGACTTTGTCCTCAATTTCCTTTTCCACATTAAAGGTTGATGTGTTGCTAGAGTACTTCATATATAATTCAGAAAATTTGACATATTTTAATAGTAGCATCTTGTATTGCCATCAAAATTGTAAAACAAAATTATGATCAAAAGTTAATAAGTACTGTTATTTCAAAGTCATTTTTAGTGGAAGGCTGCTAGTTGGTGTCTCGACCACTGTGACCTGAAATAATTACTCAGAAACTATACTATTTGCAATACTGTTTGGCCAATAGCTTAAGTGCATTTTTAGTTAGCTATTATATCTTAAATTAACTCAGTCTGTGTACCACCACATGACTGTGGTTACTGGCAAGGTTCTTTTGTATTTGTCACCTATGGGCAGCTTCATGGCTTTCTTATGACTCTGCCTACTGTCTCTATCCTCTATCTGTTTGGAACTCCTGGATTGCCCTGTTCTGCTAAGCCACTGACAGAAATAGCTTTTTATTCATTAACCAATAAAAGCAACTCTTAGACAGAAGGACATCTCACACCATTTCCCCCTTTCTGTCTAAATAAAAAGGAAGGTTTTAACTTTAACACAGTAAAATAACATATAACAAAACAAGTATCAAGCAAGAATTACAGTTACAATATTTATACCTACTTGATCTTTTATTGTAACTAAGGAAAACTATAGCCATAACTATTTATTCTTCCGCTCTATTAAAGACACCAGAAGGATATAATATTACCTAAGTTAACAAGAAGTGCATTGTAAGCAACTTATAAAACTCTTGAATTGACAGAGACATCTCGCTGCCTGGACAGTCACCTAAGGTTCTTCTTTAACATTGGGGCACCTGTCTTCAGCCTATATGCCCATAGTATCTGGCAAACTTTTTATGAAGCAAGAAATTTCAAAGGCAGTTCTGCTTATATTGACAGTTTGTCAGTCACTTTTTTCTGTGTCCTGCAGAATGTTGGGCAGACTCTTTTATGAAGCAGGAACATGAAAGGACTGTCTCACCTTCTTTAGGCAACTCCATGAGTCATTTTTCTGTGGGTCAAGTCCAGTCAAGCAGTTCAGGCAAGAGCAGTTTCTTTCCCAAAAGGCTAACAAACTCCATGAGGGGACGCTTCAAAGCCCATCATCCCCTTGAAGTAGATTGGTGCTGGCATGAGCAGATGTGTCTTACTGTTATGAAAAGTTCTAAGTTCTTAAAACATTTTAAATGTCATTCTGTAGATCTTTGACAGTGTTGAAGATTATCTTTCTAACTGATATATATATCTGTACATTTAGAAAACCTAACTAAGATGACTACAGGCTTGACTATTAAACATGTATTTTTTAACTATACATTACATTTTTAAATGAGCTATACAAACATAATGCCTAAAACAAGAGCAGAAATAGAAATATAACAAAATTGATATCAAAATTTGTATCAATAAACCAAGATTCATATCAATGCAAAGTATTCATCTCTATAGCATATCCCTCCTTAATTGTAAACAAACATTTATAAACAATCATTTAGGGAATTTGGGCATCATTCTCTCCAAACTGCTTCCTGCTTTTTGTGGGGCTATGTAATTTTGTGGGGTGTTTTTGGCAACCTTTTAACAGGTCTTGGTCCTTCGAACAACAGATTCTCATCCTCTGTGGAAACAAAAGAAGAATCTCTTTTTCAAAGCAACAAATCTTTGGACCCAAATTTTGAAGCCAAAATACTATGAAATGTCTATACTTATCTCCTTCACAGTAAAAAATTCAAAGAATACATAATCCAGACTCTCTGTGTATTTTCTGTCTTTATGCAGCTTATTTGTCTTTACTCCTTTTAATCTATGACTCTGTTTCTTTAAAGACTTTGTTTTTTTAAATTACTTACTTCTTTTTATAACTCTTTATCCTCTTTTTTCTTCTCTCTCCCAAGCCTGTGAACATTTATCCAATACTGTGACCCATTTAAATGTCTTTTTATCTGAATCTGTCTTTACTGCATATCTGTAATCCTCTTTTTTAACAAGGACTGCTTCTTTAAAAACTGAGTAGGGTGAATAGAACTAAGATTGCGTTGCCTTTCGGCTCCACACACATACCAGTCATTTATGAATGAAGAAGTTTATTTTCCTGTGAAAATTCAAGTTTACAATAATAAAAATGGATAAATGTCCCATTTGGAAATCATTTTCTGAAGCTGAGACAACAAGATCATCAATAAGCTATTATAACCCTTGCTGCTTTTATTTGGAGCTGCATTATCTTCGTACCACACACATCCTCATCAGATTCCTTCCTTAGAAAGCTTTACAAAATAGAAAGAGATGAGGAATCCCATTTTCTTTCATTCCCTTACTGTGATAAACTACTCAGACAAAAACAACAAGAAAAATGATTGCTCCAGCTCATGTTTTATGGGTGTGTGCTATATTTAGGGGGCAATGACAGCACAGGAACTTAGGATAGTTGGTCATATCACACCAACAGTCCAGAAACAGAGATCAGTGAATGACTGCCTCTACTGAATTTCTTTTTTCCATTTGTATAGTCTATGATCACATTCATGAAATAGTGTCCTCACCGCCACACTGGCCAGCTCTTTCCACCTCAGTTAATGTAATCAAGATACTCTCTCATAGTTAGATTCACAGACTCAGAATCTCACCTGCCTAGTGATTCTAGGCTATCAAGTTGATGATACAATCATGGATCTACCCCTTGTCACCTTGACATTGAACCATATCATTTTAAGGCATAAAGTTCTATCTCTTTTCCATATAGTCTAATAGCCATATGATATAATATAATATAATATAATATAATATAATATAATATAATATAATATTGCTATATAATATATAGGTCCAACATTGAAAGCCCCTATAGTCATCAACAATTTTCACACTGTGAAAGCCCAAAGTCTCTTAACTGTGAACTCCCTCAAAGCAAAAATTAAGTTTCTTGCTTTCAATATATAGAACAGAGTACTCATTTTTATAGTAGAAGAATGTGACAAAAGAATGAATGATCAGACCAAAGCAAAGCAAAATCCCGTAGGGTAAACACAAATCCTGTAGTTCCATACCCAACATCTAAAGTTCACAAGTAATATTCTGAATTCCAAGTGCTTTAGATAGCCCCACTTCTCATGCGTTACCACCATCATCAACACACAGAGATTCTCTCCTGGGCCAGTCCGCTGTGCTGTTTGTCTTTCTCCTTGATGAATGCACCATGGTTTCAGCATCTCCAGTATCCTGGTATTTCAACCTTAACTTCAGCTTTACCTTTACAGTGCAATGCAATGAAACTCCAGGCCTTTTTGTAGGAATTGCAGCTTTACCACATGATCTCTAGCCTCAGTTTCTTTCAATAAGCCTGTCAATCTGGCATTTTTCATGCCTTTAAGACCAATACCACAAGGATGATGTTACCAAGTTCAGGCTCAAGCTCTAGATCACAGTTATATTGGCTCCTATGTGCTGATCATCACAGAAAAATTTTCATGTTGTCCTATTGGTGACTGCCAGGTTTCTCTTTAATGACACGAGTCTCTTCAACAGTTACAATTGTTTTGTTGTTTACACAATCCTTGTTCAAAGTTTTAGGCTTACATATACTCCTTTCTTGTTGTCCCAGTGTTGACGGACAAGTTTCTCTTTACTGACATAAGTCTTTTCAACAGCTATGGATTTATTGTCGACATTCTCTTTGCCTAGCATTTTAAGCCTTCACCCACCTTTTTTTCACCGAAGAGAATAGTCTGTTATATTTCAATCATCTTCACACAGAGATCTCAGGTTTTCAGAACATGTACAGATTGAAGTCAAATTCTTGCCAAATATCAAATGAATAAACCTTATTCCAGTTATTGGTAGAATACTTGTTTTCCTCTGAAAGTTCAAAAGCCAGGTCTCCATGGTACACATTCCCATCTCCCATAAAAATTACCCATTACGTACTGTAATAAGAATGTTAGGGAGTTTTAGCCCAAAGTATCTCCTCTTCTACACTGCAGTCATAAAACATTTCCAAAGTACTAATAACTACTTGGTCAGGTTTATCACAGTAGTGGTACCACTCTTTGGTATCAGATTCTCTGGCAGTTTCTTGTTCTGTTTATATGCTAAAATATTTGGAAAAAAAATTAATGAGAGAAGGATTTATTTCAGCTCATGGTTCTAGGTTACAGTCCATCACTGCAGGGTAACGTATAGAGGCAGGAGCAGGTCACATCCATAGACATGAAGTAGTGAGCAGCAAAACCTGTCTCTGCTCTATTTACTTTCTTCAACTATACAATCCAGATTCCAGGCAGGAAACTGTGCCATCCAAAGTGAATAGGCCTTTTTCATTCAAATTAGCAGAGCAAAGGAAATCCCAGACACCCACTATGTCAAGTGATTCTTGATTCTGTCAGGTTGACAGGCAACACCAACCCTGGCAACTTGTGACATAAATGTCATCTATGCCAGTTGTTTGTGAATGTAGAAATAACAAAATACCAGAAGATAGGGACTATGTCCCTCTGTCAGTACTTTAAGTATTAGGGATAATTTCTTGACTATTTCACATAAGGAAAAGAATATTTTCATTACAAGATACCAATTATTCTCATTTACCTTTTCCTTCAATCTCTTTCTATTTCAAGAAGAGTCTTGCTATGTATTCCAGCGTAGTTTGGGTTTCAATCCTCCTACTCAATCCACTCAGTGTTGGGATTATAAATCTCTGTCACATGACTCTTGAGCATATACTATCATAAATTATTTATAAGGATAATCAAAATGTGTGATCATTAGGCATACACAGAAAGCTTTTGACTGAATTCATGAATATGGTCCCTTCAGTAATCTTTTCAAACTTTGATTATTTTAGTTATTGCTTATTTTAGTTACTATTATTTTAGTTACTGCTTTAGATGATATATTAGTATAAGAATCTTGTGAGTAATCATGTGTTTTACCTTTACTATTAATTTCTGAGTGTTACAGAAATTAGAAAGTACTACTAATAATACAAAAGGAGAACAGTACAAATAAACCATGGTCCACAAGCCAATATCACTCATTCTCTAGCTAGGCAACTCACAAAACAACTTGGACTCTACATTCAGAATAAGATTGTTTATTGAAATCATACTTAACTTAAAAAATTTATACTGAGTTTAATAGACAGTTATACTTACTTAAAAATTTATACTGAGTTTAATTTAAAAAAAGAACTATAACAAATGCCTCTGAGTTCACATGTTCAATTTCAGCCAATGAATTTATTTATAATGAGCAGTTTCTATATTATTACTTCTGAATCTGGGTTTGGCACATTATATCTCATGGAATACTTCCATTTGCTTCTCTATCCTTTACATCTTACCTCATAGGTAATGAGATTTCATCAGAAATTAATACACAAATACTATAGGTAGTATTATGAAATATATTTTGGAGATATAAAATGTATATCTTTATTCTTGGTAATGAAATCAATGATGACTGCACAAAAAATAATAACTGATTGTAAGTTGATGTTTCAATCATTTTAAATTTATTAACTGAAATAGTAATGTTAAAATAAACTTTATCTTCTCAACTATTTTGTTATAGCTCAAATAGAAAAGCTGGAAATTATTCTAATGGTTTCTCTTATTTTCCTTCGTCCAAAATAATGAGTTGTTTTTTTTAATCACTCACTTATTTAGTTTCAATGATTAATGTCTCTATGAGTCATAGACTGAAATATTTTAATAGATTATAATCGATTGGTGACATGCTCAGCAGTGCTCAAGTTCTGTCACCTTTGGCTAGTGGAAGTCTAAATTATTTTTGATTGCTTCCTAACAAATCTGGTGTTATTTATTTTTATTTATTTATTGTATATTTGTGTCCTTTTAAAAAACTTTTAAGCTAATAATTGAGTCAGGTAGTTACACATCAAGCTACTATTTTAAATCTAAACATATATATTCCAAGTATATATGTTCATATTATATCTACAAATTTACACACACACACACACATTATCATTAAATGCACAAAGGTCCGTTAAGATGATGGAGAAAAAGAACTTCAATAAGAACTTCCCAAGAAGGCACATTATTGGTTAATAAACAAATGAAAATAAGCTTAACATCATTCATCATTAAGATAAAGGTAATGATAAAAAGCATGAGCTCAGCTCCATTGTAGTGGCTTTAATACTAAAAGGTGAAGGGGCAGGGGATAACTTGGATTTTATTTTATAACCAGTTTCTGCTGGTGAAGCAAAGCAGCACAGTCCTTGGCACACTGCAGCTCCTAGTATGATTAGGCCTATGTACTGCTAAAACCACAATATTTGTTTATTAAAAACAATTCAAACAAATCAATACAGTGGCTCAGTTTGTAATAACCCCCAAATAGAAACAATTCCAGTGCCCATAATCAGATTAGATAATTAAATTATGCATTGACTCTAGTTAAGTTGCTTAGCAATTATAGTAATTAACTACAGATATGCCCAATAAACTGCCTCTCCCCATCATTACGTGCCATTATCAGCTCACAAGTCTTGGTGATATGGGTGGAGCTTATGGCACTCGTTTTAGGCAGGATATTGATAACCTCAATTTGTGCACAACTGCTATGAGATCAAGACTGCAATGGTGCCATCATACTCCAAAGATGACATTCTACTTCACTCCAATCTCTTCTTTAGCTTTTAAATTTTTCTACCACTTTTTCTGAGATATTCCCTTATTCTTGGGAGTGGGGATAGAGATACCTCAGTTATGATTGAGTATTTTATAGTGTATTGTTCTCATCACATTAACTAGTCATGAGTCTCTGCAGTAACTACTTCCCTACATAAAAGGGAGTTTTATGGCACCACACACACACACACACACACACACACACACACACACGCACCGTGGGATAATGATCTTTTACACTGTAAATATTTGTCACTCGTACTAGCTTTTAAAAAAATGATTGGCCAAGAGCCGGGCAAGATGTAAGGTGGGGAGACTAGACAAAAAGAATTCTAGGAAGATGAAAGGCAGCATCAGTCACCAGCTGGATGCAGAGGAAGCAAGATGAGAATGCCTTATTGAGAAAAAGTACCAAGCCATGTGGCTAAACATAGATAAGAATTATGGATTAATTTAAGTTGTAAGAGCTAGTTAATAAAAAGTCTGAGCTAATAGGCCAAACATTTTATAATTAATGTAAGACTGTGTGTTTCTTTGGGACTAAATGACTGTGGGATTGGGCAGTACAGAAACTTTTGTCTATATATCTAAAAGACAAAGTGATGGTACATGAAATCAAATCACAGCAGAATTTTCATAATTTTTATCCACTATGACCTATGACCACTCTGGCTTTTCAACATGCTTATGGACCAGATATAGATTTCATCCAATACAGTAGGCCTCAAATCCAATAAGAACATAGTTAAACCTTAGAATAATTCTTGCCTGGCCAGTTGACAGTACAGCCTATAATGTCCCCAGTTGAATAGGACTTTTGATGGCAATTCTCCCTTCATAGCATGCATAACAAGTTTTGGAGTTTACACAAGCTAGCCATCAGTGTGTAAAATTATATCTTGTTCCTCCTGGGTTCCTCTGTGTCTTATAATCAAAGGATATGTGGCCTTCAGCAACAAGGTCTTGCATCTAGTTCTGGCAGAAAATCAACCTACATGGCTAATGCATTCTTCTTTCACTTCCTGTTTCACCATGTTTCACCAAGACAAATGTTCCTTCTGCCATTAGCTCTAACATGTTATCCCTGATATTAAAATATTATCTTCTTAAAACATAAGTAAAATAAAATTTTATTCCTCTAAATTGCATTTAAAGAGGCTCTTTATTTTTATTAATTTTGTTGAGCGATACAATTTTCTCTGCTTCCCTCTCTTCCTTTTCTCTCCCCTGCTACACTCTCCCATGATCTTCATGTTTCCAATTTACTCAGGAGATCTTGTGCAGGAAGCCGGACAGGATCGCCATTACAAGATGACGCCGACATCCTGTCTTGTTGGAAATAAACAACTCCATATTTGGCTATGCCTTTGGGAGCTGCATGTCCCCTGCTCCCCGCATGCGTGGTGGATAAGGGCCCTTGGGCCTATCCCGATGCAGTCTGGTGTCAGCTGATGGTGGCAACCAATCACAGGGCGACCCGTGTGCCTATTCCCTATATAAGCAGCTGCTTTAATGCTCTCGGGGCCCCTCGCTTCCTGCTCTCCCTCAACCAAGGGCACTCCATTAAAGCGTGATCTGAGAAGAATCCTCGTGTGGTGGTTGTTCTTTCTCGCTGGTCGAGAAGTTCGCCGCAATCTTGTCTTTTTCTACTTCCCATGTAGATTAGATCCATGTATGTCCCTCCTAGGTTCTCTGGAATTGTGAATTATAGGCTGGTTTTCTTTACTTTATGTCTAAAATCCACTTATAAGTGAGTACATATGATATTTGTATTTCTGGGTCTGGTTTGCCTCATTCAACATAATATTTTTTAGATCCAACCGTTTGCCTACAAATTTCAAGATGTCATTATTTTTCTCTGCTGTATTGTACTCGATTATGTAAATGTACCACATTTTCTTTATCCATTCTTCAGTTGACAGGCATTTACGTTGTTTTCAGGTTCTGGCTATGGCAAGCAATGTGTAGTAAGGAGGCTGCTTGTTGATTCCCAGTCACTTAGCCCTGAATTAATTACACAAAAACTGTACTAATTAAATAACTGCTTAGCCCATTATCTCTAGCTTCTTATTGGCTAACTCTTACATATTAATTTAACCCATTTTTATTAATCTGTGTATTGCCATGTGACTGTGGCTTACCAGCTAAAGTTCCAGCAACTGGTCTCCAGTGGGGTTATATGGCTCCTCCCTGCCTCTGCCCTTCTTTATCCAAGCATTCAGTTTAATTTTCCCTGCATATCTAAGTTCTGCCCTATCAACAGGCCAAGACAGTCTCTTTATTGATTAACCAATAAAAGGAACATATAGACAGAAGGACCTCCCACATCATTTCTCCATTTCTGTTAAAATGAAAAGGAAGTCTATAACTTTAAAATAGTAAAATTACATATAACAAAAATATCAAACAAGAATTATAGTTATAATATTCATATCTACTTTATCATCTATCATAAGGAAAACTGTAACTGTAAATTCTTCAACTCCATCAAAGACTCCAGCCGGGCGGTGGTGGCGCACGCCTTTAATCCCAGAACTCGGGAGGCAGAGGCAGGCGGATCTTTGTGAGTTCGAGACCAGCCTGGCCTACAAGAGCTAGTTCCAGGACAGGCTCCAAAACCACAGAGAAACCCTGTCTCGAAAAACCAAAAAAAAAAAAAAAAAAAAAGACTCCAGAAGGATATTATATTACTTAAGTAAAGAGGAAGTGCATTTTAAGCAACTTGAAAACTCTAGGAATGACAGTGACATCTCACTACTTGGACAGTCACCCAAAGTTCTTCTGTACCATTGGGTCATCCATCTTCAGCCTACAGAGCATAGTATCCAGAAGATTTTTCTACAAAGCAGAAAATTTCAAAGAAAATTCTGCCTATATTGGCAGTTTGTCAGTCATTTTTTTCCATTTGTCCTGCAGAATGTCTGCCAGATTCTTTTATGAAGCAGGAACCCCAAAGGATGGTCTCACCTTTACACAAGTTCATTGGTCATTTCTCTGTGGGTTCTACATATGCAGGTAAGCAATCCAGGCAAAGGCAGTTTCTTGCCCAAATTGCTAAACAACTCCGTAAGGAGCCTTTTTGATGCCCAGATTCCTCTTGACGTAACTGGTGCTGCCAGGAGCAGACGTGTCTCATTGTCATGAAAAGTCTTAAGTCCTTAAACATTTTAAATGCCATATTCTGAAGGTGTCTGAAAGATTTGAAGAATACCTATCTAACTGAAATATATCTCCATACATCTAGAAAATCTAAATAACATGACTACAAGCTTGACTAATTACAACGTTAATTATCTATTAACCTATATTTTTAAAATATACATTATATTTTTTAAATGAACTACACAATCACAACACTTTAATCATGAGCAGAAATATACAAACAAGATTGACCTTAAATTTGTATCAATAAACCAAGATACATACCAATGCAAATCTCTATAGCATTTCTTCTTTTAAATGTAAAAAAAACATTTATAGACAATATTTGGTAATATGGGCAATTTAATTATTTGGAGGTATTCACGGTGAACTTTCAGAAGGTATTGGTATATCAAACCGTATTAGTCTGGAAGCAATCCACAGGTTCCCATCCTCTGTTGAAACAAAAGAAAAACCTCTTTTCTAAAGCAACATATCCTTAGACCCAAATTCTGGAGTCAAGATACCTTTATTATATACATGCTGGTTTACCTTGGCAGCCTATACAATAAATTGTCTCTCTGTACTTAGCTACTTCACAGGCAAAAAAAAATTCAAATAAAACACAATAATATACATAATCCAGACTCTCTGTGGACTCTTCATCTTTATGTGGATTATTCTTTCTTTACTCCTTTTAATCTATAATTGTCTGCACTCTGTCTCTTTAAAGACTTTGTTTTATTATTTTATAACTCTTTATATTATTTTTCTCCTCTCTCCCAAGCCTACATATATTTTTTTAAAAACTCCATTTCTCATTTAGAGGTCTTTTATGTCTGAATCTGTCCTATTGAATATCTGTAATTCTTTACTGTTCAGGAGCTCTTTTTAAAATGCTAAGTGTTTCTTAAAAACTTAAGTTGTGTCATTACTAGGGTATATGTGGTACTTGTTGCTTGCTCCATATAGTCTAAATGGTGGAAGTCTTTTCACTGCCTCTGCAAGCCATTCACATTGCCCTAGTTCCAAGTATGCAGTGGGTCTATGTCGAGTTATTAAGCAGTTGTAGCACTCTGCCCAGAAAACACCATTTAAATGCTCAGCCTCCAGAAAGAGCCAGAGTTTGTGCTGGCAGCACAGCTCAGGAAGCTCCCATTTTAAAACCACATTTTTTTTTCTGCTGTTGCTGAATCAGGAAAACCTCTCTTTAAAAAGCCATGCCTCTGATTGCTTCTAGCATACAGAGCCCACCCAAGAAGATGGTGCTACCAAACCATGCTTAACTCTGTTTCTTTCTTTCTTTCTTTCTTTCTTTCTTTCTTTTTTTTTTTTTGGTGTGTGTGTGTGTTTAAAATTACTTTTTAAAGCTTTCTCAGGTCTTATATGGATTTAAGTCCACCACATTGGCATGCCAATTTTTACTAAGGAAATGTCTTCTTGGTTCTCAGTGGCTCAGCTTCAAACTAATCACACAAAAACTGTATTAATAAAATCATTGCTTGGTCCATTAGCTCTAACTTCTTATTGGCTAACTCTTACATTTTAATTTAACCCATTTCTATTAATCTGTGTACATGACTATGGCTTAGTGGCTAAAATTCTGGCATCTGGTCTCCCGTGGAGCTACATAGCTTCTTCCTGACTCCACCCTTCTTTCTCCCAGCATCCAGTTTAGATTTCCCTACATACCTAAGTTCTGCCCTATCAATAGACCAAGGCGGTCTCTTCATATAAACAGAAGGACCTCCCACATCAGCTATGAGCGTAGGTGAGCACATGTCCTTGTGTTATGATTGAGCATCCTTTGGTATATACCCCAAAGTAGTGTTGCTGGATCTTGAGGAAGGTTGCCTCCTAATTTTCTGAGAAGCCACCATACTGATAGTTAAAGGGGCTGTACCAGCTTGTACTCCCACCAGCAATGCAGAAGTGTTCCCTTTACCCCACATCTTCACCAGCATAAGTTATCATAAGTGTTTTTGATCTTGGCCATTCTTACAGGTGTAAGATGAAATCTCAGAGCTGTTTTTATTTGCATTTCTCTGATGGCTCAGGATGTTGAGCATTTCCTTAAATATCTTTCAGCCATTTTAGATTCCTCTGTTGAAAGTTCTCTGTTTAGATCTGTACCCCATTTTTTACTAGATTATTTGTTCTTTTGATGATCAATTTCTTCAGTTCATCATATATTTTGGAGTCCTGTGTCTGATGTGGGGTTGGTAAAGGTATTTTTTTCATTTTCTATGTGGCCATTTAGTCTTGTTATCATGTCCTTTATTTTACAGAAGCTTTTCAGTTTCAGAAGGTCCCATTTATTAATTGTTTCTCTCAGTAACTGTGATGCTGGGGTTATATTTAGGAAGTGGTCTCCTGTGCCAATGCATTCGAGTATACTTCTCACATCTTGACCAACCCCATTTCAGACAGAGGTCTGATCTCCAAAATATACAAAGAACCCAAGAAATTGAACACCAAAAGAACACATAATCCAATTAAAAAAAAAAACTGAGTACAGACCTAAACAGAGAACTCTCAACAGAGGAATCTAAAATGGCTGAAAGACACTTAAGGATGTTCCAACATGTTTAGTCATCAGAGAATTGCAAATCCAAACAATAATGAGATTCCATCATACACCTGAAAGAATGGCCAAGGTCAAAAACACTGATGACAACTTATACTGGAGAGGTTGTCAGGAAAAGAGAACACTTCTGCACTGCTGATGGAAATACAAGCTGGTACAACCCCTTTGGATGCTAGTGTGGATTTTTCTCAGAAAATTAGGAACCTTCCTCAAGACTCAGTAATACCACTTTTGGATCCAAAGGATGCTCAATCATGCCACAAGCACATGTGCTCAGCTACGTTCATAGCAGCTTTGTTTGTCATAGCCAGAACCTGGAAACAACCTAAATGCCCATCTACCAAAGAATGGATGAGTAAAATGTCATACATTTACACAATGGAGTACTACACCACAGAAAAAATATGACATCTTGAATTTTGCAGGAAAATGGATGGAGCTAAAAAATATTATTTTGGGTAAGGTAACCCAGACACAGAAAGACAATTATCACATGTACTCACTCATAGGTGGTTTTTCAACATAAAGCAAAGAAAACCAGCCTACAAACCACAATCCCAGAGAACTTAGACAACAATGAGGACACTAAGAGAGACTCACATAGATCTAATCTATATGGAAAGTAGAAAGTAGAAAAAGATAAGATCTCCTGAGTAAATCGGGAGCATGGGGACCTTGCGGGAGGGTTAAAGGGGAGAAGAGAGAGGCAGGGAGTGAAACAGAGAAAAATGTAGAGCTCTATAAATATCAATAATTTTTTTTTTAAAAAAGTGGTTGCCTGTGCCAATGCATTCAAGTGTTCTTCCCACTTTCTCTTCTATAAGGCTCAGTGTGTTTGGTTTTATATTGAGGTCTAATCCATTTGGACTTGAGTGTTGTGCATCGTGATAGATATGGGTCTATTTTCATTTTTCTGCATGTTGATATCCAGTTATACCAGCACCACTTATTAAATATGCCTTCTTTTCTCATTTGATATTTTTTGCTTCCTTGTCAAAAATCAGGTGTTTGAAGATGTGTGGATTGATATCCGGGTCTTCTGTTTGGTTCCATTCGTTCTCCCATTTGTTCTTCTGCCCATACCAAGCTGTTTTCAGTGCTGTAGCTCTATAGTAGAGTTTGAAGTCAGGGACTGTGATACCTCCAGAATTCTTTTATTGTACAAGATTGTTTTGGTTATTTTGGGTTTTTGCTCTTTTATATTAAATTGGTGATGTTAATTTGTGTGTTTTTCCCTTCTTTGGGATTTGTTGCTATGAGACCATCAATTGTCTGTGTTTTTGTTGATGTACCAAACTTCATTGGTTTGGTTTCCTTCTAGTGCTTTGTGTAGGGCTTGGTTTGTGGCTAGGTATTATGTAAATCTAGTTCTGTCACAGAATATCTTATTTTGTCCTTCTATGGTGATTGAAAGTTTTGCTGGATATAGTAGTCTGGGCTGGCATCCTTGGTCTCTTAATGTCTGCATAATGCTTGACCAGGACCCTCTGGCTTTCATTGTTTCCATTGAGAAGTCAGATGTATTTCTGATAGGTCTGCCTTTATATATTACTTGGCCTTTTTTTCTTTGCAGCTCTTAATATTCCCTCTTTATTCTGTATGTTTAGTGTTTCGATTATTATGTGGAAAGGAGACTTTTTAAAAATAAATATGCAGCTAAACCATATTTTTTGTATGTATGTATGTATGTGTGTGTGTTTCTCCTCAGTCCTCTCCTTCTAGTCCTTCTCCATACCCTCCGGTGCTCCCACCCTTTAATCCACTCCTTCTACATTTCTGTTCAGGAAAGGGCAGGTGTCTTATTGATGCCAACAAAATATGGCATTTCATGTTGCTATAAGACTAAGAAACTCCTCTCATATTAAGGCTGGGCAATGTAACCTATTCTTAATATGAAGAATAGGGTTTCAAAAGTCAGTAAAAGATTTGGAGACAATTCCTGTTTTCACTCTTAGGAGTCCCACAAGAGGACCAAGGTACACAACTGTAACATATATGCAGAATGCCTAGGTCAGTTCCATGAAGGCTACCTGAGTTTCAGTTCAGTCTTTATGAATGCCTATGAGTCCAGGATAGTTGATTCTGTGAGTTTTCTTTTGGTGTCCTTGACCCCTCTGACTCCTACAATCATTTATGCCCTTGTTTTTCAGGATTCCCAAGCTCTGCATAATGTTTGCATCTTAAACCATTTTTCTTAATTGTCATCCTTCCTTAATAATGGAAACAAAGAAATAATACTAATGTTACTTGCTACAGTATAGTTGCTTTGGGTGAATTTGGTTTTACATACTATATTTTATAGTATACTCACAAAGATTTATACTAGGATTTAGACTAAAGTTTCAAAAGCCATACATGTTATTCATCCTAGTACTGTTTTAATAATACCAAAACATGAGAAAGAAGATTAAATTTCAGGAAAAATATAAAGATTAATAAAAAATATTAATGTTGATGTCATTGTGAAGATCTTGTTTATGCAGCTGTTTCTAGAAGAGATGATCTTCAGAACGCTTCTTTAAATTCAGAGCAGAATTCTTGGTATTTTGGCTCTTACAATCTTTTCTCTTTCACTTCCATGTTGTTCCCTAAGACACAGATGCAGGGGCTGTGTTGTAGATATATTCATTGAGGCTGGGTTCCTCATGATGCATTGCCCTCTGTGTTGTGTCCAGCTGTGGTTTTCACTAATGGTATCCTTTTAATGTAAAGAGAAAATTTTTGATGAGGGGGTAACAGAGTTAAACTTACCTATGGGTATAAGGACAGGAGTTATAATGTAGTTAGAAGTCATTTATGTCCTAAGCTTGAGGTGTTTTCTAAAGTAATGGCTAATGTCCACCCTTTGAGAAGCAACTAAAGCCAACAAACAATAGCCTACATTGCTTTGGGAGTCACTTTAACTATCATGACCAACCACTGAACAATTTCTCATGCCTCGTTCTAAGGGATTTGTTATTTTACAGTTCTTTTGATGAGTATTGTCCACCCAAGTGACATAACTTCCTTTAAGTTATATATGTATGCACATAATTGTATGTATTCTATACATCGACCATATCAATAGACATACTAATGTGAAAAGGGAAAAATTTCAAGGGGTTTCTCCCCTAAACAAAGAACTGTAGGCTACTAATGACTATGGACAGAGGAAGAATTAGCTTTTCAGAAGGATGAGCCCCTAATTGGCTATTCAATACAAAGTGGTCAACATAAAACCATATACACACATGTTGGAGGAGGGGCTGCTTGTTGGGTTTGGCCATCCTCCAACACACACAAATAACAAAAACCATATACATACAAATAACAAAAACACAGGTTTTGTGTGTGTGTTAGTATAACAAGAATAATCAAATGAAGATAAGTCATCATCCTGAGAGTGGGAGGTCATGGGGCAGGTTGGATAGAGGGGGCTTGGAAGACACTTGAGTGAAAAAAGGGAGTTTATATAATTATATTTTAATAAAAAATTATTGAAATAAATAATAACAAAGTAATCAAAATGATTTCTCTTCATTAGAAGAGTATGTGGAAGAAGAAATAAATCATAATTCTTTATTTTTAATTAAGCAAAGAAAAAGACTGAAATGCAGAGCAAAATATTCACAATGGGCTCTAGGCATTCTGAATTGCTATGATTTCATGTTTGGTGAAGAAGATAAATATGACAAATATCACCTATGACCTAGTGGCACAGAGCGGTAGCTTTTCTCCAAAAAAAAAAAAAAAAAAAAAAAATCTCCAAAGTGTTCTCATGGATGGTTCATCCTAATCAGTTCACCTATTTTTTTTAAAGACTTGGAGACTGGCTCTACAGAATTTTGATAGATGTGATTCAATCCAACACCAACAATGTTGAAAAAAGGGGAAATATTTCAACAAAATATTCTATGAGCATAATTTTGATTATACATTTTTTAAGGACTTACCTTACATAAGCTCTCTGAATCCTTGCAACACTATGAAATAGAAGTCCCACATGTTTGGTAAGTCTCAACAAACTGTAGGTGATGTGACTAGATTTCCAGGAATAGTCCTTATTCAGAAAGATTCTGAAACATGCAGAGGTAAAGTCACTTACCCAGAGCCTTTTAAACTGTCAGCAGTAAAACCAGGACTTGGATCACACCGTTCTCTGCTTCAAAATCGAAGAAATCTATGCCTGACAAACCAACCATAAATTTCTTGTTTTTCTTCTAAACATGCCTTTATAATCAATGACAGAACAGTTTGTTCTTTTCTCTAAAAGAGCATGTTTCTGTACAGCATTTTCTCTGTAATTGCCAGCCTTACAAACATCATCAGATATCATTTGGCCAAAAGCATTCTATTTGGGCTCCACTGTGCATATTTTATGGAATTGTCCCTGTTTTCCTTCAACCCTTAAATCTGTAGAGAGGGTAAGTTTCAAATGTGTTGCCAAGAGAATTCTTAAATTGAGAAATTGTCAAAAATATCTGATTTCCAGATAGAGTAGAAGGCCATCCTGAGGCAGCTGGAGCTAGAGCAAATTCTACTTATTCTGAAAAACTGAGGTAGTGGAAGGGATACTTGGCTTAACAATCTCCATGTTTTCTTCATGCATCTGCTTCCCCATGGGAATGCTGATTGTCTGTTTCTGATATGTGCTGCTAATTATGGTTATTAGTTTGATAAATGTAATATCATCTAATAAAATTGAAAAAAATTAAATCGTCATACTTTTGGCTGTCTTTGGGAGAGTTTTTCATAAAAGTGTTTAACTGTGAATATCTACTTTGAAGGTAGATAACATCATATCATGCATCCTGTCCTGAAAATAAAGAGAAAGGAAACAAGGAAAGCTGAACATGAGAATCTTCTCTCTCTTTTCATAATTGTGGATAGAATACAGCCTCCCATTTCACGCTCCCACATGCATAACCTCCCCTTTCTGATGTACTGTGAACCTCAAACAGTGGGCCAATATAAACTGTCTTTTCCTTAAGTTGCTAATACTTTCTTGGTATGGAACTTGAAATGCAACAATAGTACAATTATCACTAGGCATGTTTGGAAGTTTCTCTGGATTACCCTAGATCCAAGCTGTCTAAATGCCAAAGGCCAAAGTTAAAATGTGAGAAAATTCTAGAGATTATTTCAGACTATCTAAGGAACTCTTTCCCAAAGAAAACAGAATACTGGGTAATACATTCTACAGTTAGATGCAGAGGAGTGGCTTTATTAAATATATATATATATATATATATATATATATATATATATGTATATATACACATATATATATTATGTAAGTATGCTTTAATATTAAATATATTATATACAAGTCCATAAGCATATATATATATAATATATGCGATATCATGTTTTAGAACCAATACTTATATCAGCCACTGCCATACCTAGGGTATTGTTGCAAGGAGAGCAGGCCCTTGTTTCATTCCAGTTGCCCAGATAGCTTACACCTGAAATAATCCATTTCTGTTAATCTGTGTATCACCAGGAGGTCATGGCTTACCGGCAAAGATTTAGCATGTCTGATTCTGGCAGCTCCATGGCAGTTCTCTCTCTTACTTTGCTTTCTTCCTCCCAGAATTCAGTCGTGTCTTCTCTGCCTACCTAAGTTCTGCCCTATCAGGCCAAGCAACTTCTTTATTAATTAACCAATTAAAGCAACACACAAACAGAAGGACCTCCTACACCAGGATATGACTGAAGTAATAGGAACACTTTTAGTTATATTTATCCTAAAAGGATTTCTACCATCATTTTCTAATGCCACAGAACCCCTTTCAACAAGTTGTAGAGGAGATTTTTACAGAAATTAAGTTTCCTAACAAAAATTGGACTTTCAAAAACTTTATGGGAAGGAATGACAAGACTCTTCCTAATATCAGTATGTGGAGAATAGGAGGGGGCAAAGAGAGATGCCTGCATTTCCCCCAAATGACAGCAGCAACAAAAGACCAAAATGTAAATGGCTGATCATGATGGCAATGTAGTTATTTAACTTGTCTCAAAATTTTTATTTACATCAGAGCTGTATAACATTAGGAGGCACATTGGTTATATTCCTACCATTTTATCATCAAATTGGTATGTATACAAATCTAATATTACCCAGATTAAATACATAAATCAGATCATGGAAAATGTTAGGATACTGGATTTTGGTTCCTAAAAAAGTTTTCCCCTCCTCCAGTTTTTCCCCTGTTTACTCAGGCAGTAGAAAGAGACTGCCTATCTCTCCTTCAACCTGTGAAAGGTGAACTGGATTGTTAATAATAGACAAGTCTCTCACATCTTAAATTGGTAAAATCTAACAGCTCCACTTGTAACAACTCCAGTATCCAAAGGAAATATCATTCTACAATGAGATGCTTTGCTTGCATTTCTCACATTCATGTTGGATTTAAAAATGTGTCCTAAGTTTGCTAAGAATTTTGAGACATGAAGCTGAATCACATCTGCAGAAATAAAGCTAAAGTTCTCAGACTCTCATCTTCCCTGCTCTTTAAAGTAAAAGATTCTTCTATTAAAAATAGAAGAAATAGGGGGCTGGAGAGATGGCTCAGTGGTTAAGAGCATTTCCTGTTCTTCCAAGGATCCTGAGTTCAATTCCCAGCAACCACATGATGGCTCACAACCATCTGTAATGAGGTCTGGTGCCCTCTTCTGGCCTGTAGGCATACAAGCAGAAACAGAATAATGTATACCTAATACATAAATAATTAAAAAAAAATAGAAGAAATATCATGGTTACTCTTTTGTTCAGTTTCTATCTTTAAAAAATTATAATTTCTCATTGTTTGATATAATAATAAATAAACAAGGATCAACCTGTAATTCTGAAATGATCCTGAGGTCTCCCTTGTGGTTTCACTAAGGGATATGAATAAGAAAACATTTTTGTCCTGTTACAAAAAATGGAATAGTGTAGTATAAATAAACAGGGCTCATATTTTATTTAAATTTCAGGTAGTATTCCAGATTTTGCACCTTCATTTTTGCTATCTTTCTGGCCCTGACTTCAATTGTTAGGATAGTATAATGAAGGATTATTTTATGAGAGTAACCATCACACTTATCCTAGGATAATGTAAAATAAAATGAAACACACAGAAAGGAGAAATCTCACATTAAAGAATCACTTGGGCATCAAGTTCAGAATGTGAATTTCCTCCCTCCATGCCCGTAAATGTTCCTTGAGTGTATGGGGTGGAGGATGCAGGGATGCAGGGAGGATACTGAATCTAAAAGTAGCATGCCCAAATGATTAAGAAGCCATTTCTGAATACATTGTGAGAATCATTGCCTCGAGGTTTTCCTCCAACCCTACTCTCTCCTCTTCTTTGTGACTGAGGAATGCAACACTTTTAGCTTCATTTTTTTCATAAGGTAGGTGGCATTTTTCTGGAATGTCAGGGTAACTCTATGTTAATGGCATAATGTGATGGAAATGGAGAATCTTTACATAGTCATTTGAAGTCCAAAACCTTTGAAAAAAACTGATATATTATACAATTCTGTTGTAATATGAGCAGCGGGGCTTCGTCTGCCACCCAGCTAGCTTTACCCAAAATCATTACATAGAAACTGTATTCTTTTAAATACTGCCTGGCCCATTAGTTCCAGCCTCTTATTGGCTAGCTCTTACATATAGATCTAACCCGTTTCTAATATCCCTGTAACACCACGAGGTGTCTTACCAGGGAAGATCTTAACCTGTGTCTGTGTCCGGTAGGAGAATCATGGCGACTCCTTGACTCAGCTTCTTTCTCCAAGCATTCTGTTCTGTTTATTCCACCTACCTACTTTTATGTCCTATTAAAGGGCCAAGGCAGTCTCTTTATTTAACCAATGAAATTAACACAAAACAGAAGACTCTCCCCCATCACAATTCATACAAACTCATTGTGCTGAAAGATTCAAATAAAAATTTCAAATAAAACAAGGCTCTTTAAAGGCAAGTGTATTTAATAACCACACTGTCACAGAAGGAAATAATTCTTATTGTCATTTCTACATATTTTATCAGTATTAAGTACAAAAATCACTTAAACTTTAAGAAGGCATGAATTGATCTTGTACAAAATTACTATTTTAAAGTAAAATCCTCTCCAGCAGCAATGAACAAAAAAGCAAGACCATCTTTAAAAAGGAAGGAAAAAACCTCAACCCTCTATCTAGTAAAAAAGACCCTGAATTCCTGGGCTATTCCAAGATCAAAACTGTGACTACCTCTTTAAAACAATATTTACAGGAGACAAGATGTAAGTAAGGAAGTTAAACGTATTTTCCCCCAAAATATATCTGCCCAAATATAGCCTCTGAAAGACAGGCATTTCTACTACTTCTCCAGTAATTGTCATTCCACATCAGGCTGCCATTTCCTACTTGAATGGGATACAATTCCCTGCAGTTAGAGATGAGTGCTGTGCCCAAAATAACTGCTGGATCCACCTCCTGGAACACATCAGGGTTTTCCTGCTCAGCACAGCGCTCAAGAAATTCCTGACACAATCTTTTTTCCCAGGGCAGCGCCTTCACCTACATATTACTCACTCATCAGTTACCTTGTCATGCATTTCTTTAAAAAATGTTCTTGTACATTAATTTATCCCCTCCTCATTGTGTGTATGTACGCATGCATGCATGTGTGCTGTATGTACATGGGTGCGGACATCAGCAGACAGCTTTCAAGAGTCAGTTTCCCTTCTTTCACCATGAGTTTGGGGATCAAGATCAGATAGTCAGGACTGGTGGCACATGCCTTTACCTACTGAGCCTTCTTGCTGGTTCTCCTTTTGATGCATTCTTTCATTATTCAAATTTCTTTTATTTTATGTGTACAATTGCTTGCATGCATGTCTCTACAATATGTGTGTACCTCATACATGTGGAGATCAGAGGATTGATGTGGGAGTGATTTCTTATTAATAAAGAAACTGCCTAGACCCATTTGATAGGCCAACCCTTAGGTAGGCGGAGTAAACAGAACGGAATGCTGGGAGAAAGAAGCTGAGTCAGGGAGTCGCCATGATTCTCCCACTCCAGACAGACGCAGGTTAAGATCATTCCTGGTAAGCCAGCTCGTGGGCTACACAGATTAATAGAAATGGGTTAGATCAATATGTAAAAGCTAGCCAATATGAAACTGAAACTAATGGGTCAGGCAGTGTTTAAAAGAATACAGTTTCCGTGTAATTATTTCGGGTAAAGCTAGCCGGGTGGCGGGACACAGCCTCGCCGATCCGTATTTCAACAGAATGGCGCCCGACGTGATGGGCTAAATCCACTTAAAAACCTGAGAAGGCTTAAAAATAAGGGAGAGAGACTTTAACACAGATTTTTGCTGTTTGTTGGTGGCGTGCTGTAGAGAGATTTCCTGATTCGGCAACAGCAGCAGAAAAAAAAGCTGCGTCATTTTAAAGTGCGGCTTCTTGGGACTGTGCCGCCAGTGCAAACTCTGGCTTTAAAGCATTTCAATGGATTTTATGGGACTGGATGTTTGTGTTCCCGCTTGGGATCGGAAGGAGAGTGCTCTCAGCGCTCCCCGCCTGCACCTGGGCAGATGGCAGAATCAGGCTTAGGCAGGCGGAAGAGCATGGTGGAAGAGACGTGTTTTCAGACTGCGCAGTGCTCTGCGTGTCAGATTTGGTTGTAACTTGGATAAAAAGAGTTTCTGTGCTGCATGCTCAGTCTCAAAATTAAACTACTGAGTGCAGCTCCAATGAGGACTTGCTGTGTGCCTGGAACTGTGCACAGCTCAGGGGCACCAAATGGATCTGAGGCAGGAGCTGCTGCTCCTTGCTGAACTGTGCTGGTTGGCAGGAACTACCGTAATTACCATAATAACAGCACAGTTAAGGTTTAGACTGGGCAGGACACAGGTGGTACCGTATTACCTGTACATGGTGCAACTTAAGTTTTTAAGAAGTGCTTAACATTTTAAGAAATGCTCCTGGATAGTAAAAATATTACAGATTCACAATAAAACAGATTCAGACATAACAGACCTCAGTGGATCACAGTGTTGGATGAATGTACATAGGCTTGAGAGAGAGAAGAATAAGAATATAGAGAATAAAGTAAATGTCTTAAAAAAAAAGGGTAAAGTCTTTAAAGAGACAGAGTACAGATAGTTAAGAGATTAAAATAAATAAAGAAAAATAAGCCACGTAAAAATGGAAAATTCACAGAGAGTCTGGATTATGTACATTGTGTTTTCTTTAAAATTTTTGACTGTAAAGGAGCTAAGTACAGACAGACATTTCATTACATGGGCTGCCAAGCTAAACCAAAATGGATATAAAGGTATTACGATTTCAAAATTTGGGTTTAAGAATATGATGCTTTGGAGAGGGTCTTCTTTTGTTTTCACAGAGGACCAGACCCTGTGGATTTCTTCTATTACAATTTGGTATGATAGACCACGCCCTCCTGAAAGGTTGTTGTGAACATCTTCAAAAAATTGCTTCGCTCAACTGCAGACTGAGATGAAACTAGCACACAGGTTATACCATGAAAGACCTAATTAACGACGCCCCCATTCAGCAGGAAGCAGTTTGGAGAGAAAAAACTGCGCCCATAATTCCCAAAATATTGTTTATAAATGTTCTTTTACATTTAAAG
Organism: Microtus oregoni; assembly: GCF_018167655.1. Taxonomy (NCBI): domain Eukaryota; kingdom Metazoa; phylum Chordata; class Mammalia; order Rodentia; family Cricetidae; genus Microtus; species Microtus oregoni. Next base: position 17,508,905 of record NW_024543093.1, on the reverse strand, counting down.
GGGGATATGATATAGATATGAATAATTTGCATTAGTATAGATTTTGCTTTATTGATAGAGATTTAAGGTCAATTTTATTATATGTATATGTATTTCTGATCTTGAATAAGGTTGTGTAGTTCATTTTTAAAATGTAATGTATAATTAGGAAATATAGGTTGTTGATGGATAATCATAATAGTCAAGTTTGTAGTCATGTTACTTAGATTTTCTAGATATATAGAGATATATTTCAGATAGGCATTCTTCATATCTCTCAAAGGCTACAGAATATGGCATTTAAAATATTTTAATAACTTAGGACTTTTCATGACAATGAGACATATCTGCTCCTGGCGGCACCAATCTACTTCGAGAGGAAGATGGGCATCGAAGAGGATCCTTATGGAGTTGGATAGCCATTTGGGCAAGAAACTGCTCTTGCCTGGACTGTTGCATAAAATGGACACAGAGAACCCGCAGAGAGAGGACTGCTGAACTTGCCTAAAGGTGAGACGGTCTTTTGGGGTTCATGACTCATGAAAGAGTCTGCGAGACATTCTGCAGGACACAGCAGATAGTGACTGAACTGTCTTTGAAATTTCCTGCTTCATGAAAATGTCTGCTGGATACTATGGGTCTGAAGGCTGAAGATGGATGCCCCAACCATACAAAAGAACTTTGGGTGACTGTCCAGACAGCAAGATGTCTCTGTCATTTCTAGAGTTTTCTTATTTCTTGTTTACTTAGGTAGTATTATATCCTTCTGGAGTCTTTGATGGAGTTAAAGAATGAATAGATAGTTATAGTTTTCCTTAGTTATGATAAAAGATAAAATAGATATAAATATTATAACTGTAATTCTTGCTTGATAACTGTTTTGCTATATGTAATTTTACTATGTTAAAGTTAAAGCCTTTCTTTTTTGTTTAAACAGAAAAAGGGGAAATGATGTGGGAGTGATTTCTTATTAATAAAGAAACTGCCTAGACCCATTTGATAGGCCAACCCTTAGGTAGGCGGAGTAAACAGAACGGAATGCTGGGAGAAAGAAGCTGAGTCAGGGAGTCGCCATGATTCTCCCACTCCAGACAGACGCAGGTTAAGATCATTCCTGGTAAGCCAGCTCGTGGGCTACACAGATTAATAGAAATGGGTTAGATCAATATGTAAAAGCTAGCCAATATGAAACTGAAACTAATGGGTCAGGCAGTGTTTAAAAGAATACAGTTTCCGTGTAATTATTTCGGGTAAAGCTAGCCGGGTGGCGGGACACAGCCTCGCCGATCCGTATTTCAACAGAGGATGACATCATATCCTCTTGGAACTTGAGTAACAGATGGTTGTGAACTGTTATGTAGGTACTGAGAACATAACACCAGTCTCCTGTAAAAGAAAAAAGTGATCTTAACCAATAAGTCATCTTTCCAGAACCCTATGTATTCTTGAATTAATGATGTTAAAAGCAGGATTTTAAGAGATGAATAGCAATTCAGAAAACTTACTTAAAGTAAGTTACTTTAGTGACAGACAACCATAGAAGCAGATTAAACAGAAGAGAAACTTCTCTTTACATACATATGTATCATTTACTTTTCATTTCCTACGTGATAGATAAAATCAGTACTATTACATATGTGTCATTTAGGTATTTTACTTTTCATTGCCTAAGTGATAGATAAAATCAGTACTATGAAGTTAGCATGCTAATTTTCATGTGCTAATTTAACATAAATTTGCATGTATGTAACTATTTAAACAAATCCAAGGAAAAAACGTTTTTTATATATTATTACTTTTTTGTTTGTTTTTACTTTTGTTTTTGAGATGGAATTGCTCTGAGCAGCTCTGGCTGTCCCAGAACTCGAGCTGTAGACCAGGGTGGTCTTGAGCTCAGACATCTCCATGGCTCTTCCTCCAGGGTGTTGGGATTAAAGGCATGTGCTACCATTACCTGGCTGACATATTATTATTCTTAATATTATGTGCTACTTTTGTCTATTCTTGAATGAAATCCCATTGAGTTTAATGTTTTGTGTCTAGTTTACTTTGCCGTATGTCACTTACAGGGAGAGCTATAATAGAAGTTCATTTCTTATTGTTTCATTGGATTGCAACTTATGAATTTATGATGAATTTAACACAAGTTATTCATACTCCTATTGAAAAAAAATAGATAACATCTATTTGTGGACATTTTCAAAATAATTGTTGCCAGCATTTTATTTTTTTAAAAAAAAACTTACATTTACTTCCTTTGGATATTCAGTTGTAAACAATAGGTATATCTGGTAGCCAGATTTCATTTTGAATGGTTTTGAAATGGATTCGATATTTTACCTTACTGTTCCAGAAAGAAGATATAATAACTGAATTGAGTGTATGAAAATTTTGCTTTATAAAATACTATTGGAAAAATGTAATGGAGGCTGATGGGGCTGTTAAATGCAGTGTAAGTTTGAGCCTCCTGAGATTGGCACAAATGAGTTGGGTGGGTGAATATCAGACTGAGTCGAAGGAGCTTGAGGAAGATGTGCAGAGTTCTCCCACCACCATTACCTATGGAGGAATGCTCTGCATCTGTCTTGGATCCTGGCAAAATTTGGCTTTTGACAAGAATTAGTCCATGGAAAGCAGAGCCTTGAGGAAAAGGAGCTAAGGATTTCAGAATTCTGTGCTGGAGTTGTGACAAATTAAAATGGCTGTTGGGGTTTATGAGGTACATTCTCATGGTTGTATAAGCGAACAGAGAGCACAAGCATCACACTTGTTCTTTAGCCTCACCAACATTTTATATCAGCAATCATAGTTTTTATCCAGTTATGGGAATACAAATTTCTTTGAAGTTTGGCTTTATGTTTTCTAAGGAGAAAAGATTTGGGTCATCTATTCAATCCTTTGTTAGCTTCTCTTATGAAGTAACTGATGAATTATTTGGCCCATATTTGATTTGGCCAAATAATTTGTATGAAATTAATATAAGTCCTTTGTTGGCTTTGTGCATTTTCTATATTTGATTAGACATGTCATATGCCTTTTTATTTTCTTATTGTGAAATTTATACCCTTGCTTTTATTTTTGCAGAGACTTTTATGTTTTAGCCCAGGCTGACCTGGAATTCACCATGTTGCCTGCCTAGATTGACTTCAAATTTCCTTGTAAAAAGCCTCTAAGTCCTGTGATTATAGATATGTACTGCCAGACTTTGATGGTTTGAAAAAAAAAAAATGCCCTTCAAAGGGACTTGCATTATCGGGAGTTGTGGTCTTGTTGAAGTAGGAGCGACCTTGATGGAGGAAATATGTTACTGTGGAGGTGGGCTTTGAGGTCTTTTGCTTAAGTTTTGCTCAGTGCGACAGTCTTATTCCTGTTGCTTGAAAGATATAAGTGTAATGGATTAATTAAAAATGCTGCGGATCCCCAAATGACTGCGGTTGCAGAAACACTGCAGGTCCCCCGAGCTGCAGCAGTGGGCAGCAGGTCCTAAGAGCAGCCAGTCCCAGGAAGGGATAGTGCATGAGACCGCTAAGAGAGACAGACAGACAGAGAGAGAGAGAGAGAGAGAGAGAGAGAGAGAGAGAGAGAGAGGCGGGGGAGACGGAAAAGAGGAGGAACTCAGGCTGGAAGCTGAAGATCAGATTGTCTCAGTGGATGGGGAGGGAGTGGATGTGTCTTGTCTCTTAAAGAGACAGGACAGCCCATTAAAGTAGAACTCTCAGGTACTACTCTAGTACCACATCTGCCCATCTGCCTGTACACTGCCATGCTTTCCATCGTGATGCCAATTGATTAAACCTCTGAAACTGCAAGTGAACTACCCTCAATTAAATATTTTCTTTATGGAAGCTGCTGTTATCTTAGTGTCTCTTCACAGTAATAGAAATCCTAACTATGATATAGACTGAGCACTCAGTGGCATGTTCTCAACTGGAAGTATCTATTTTTCTTTTATGGTTTATGCATAATATTTTCCATTTAAGAAATCCTTGTTTACACTAAGGTCATGAAGACATCTTTCTATATTCTTTCCTAAAATGTATATGATTTGGTATCTTATTTAGATGTATAACTTATCCTAAAGAATCTTTTAGCTATGCTGTATATTATATGATCAAGTTATATATTTTCCACCTGGATATCCAAGTGGTCCAGCATCAATTACAGGAAAAAAATCACATTTTCTTTCTAGAACTTTATGAACACCCTTTTTATAATTAAAGTGAACATTTACTCAACAAATATGTATTTACCATCATCTTTAAAAGATTTAAAAAAGCATATTTAATCTACCAGAAATTGATAGGTCCATTCTATCATATCTCAAAGGAGGAAACTGAAGCACAGAGAGGTTAACTAAGTACATGCCATTTAGTTAACAAATAACAAAAAAAGTATGACTCAAAAATAACTAATCCAGCCAGGCAGTGGTGGCGCACGCCTTTAATCCCAGCACCCTTGAGGCAGAGGCAGGCGGAGCTCTGTGAGTTCGAGGCCAGCCTGGTCTAGAAGAGCTAGTTCCAGGACAGGAACCAAAAGCTATGGAGAAACCCTGTCATAAAAATCAAAAAAAAAAAAAAAAAACAAAAAAAAAACAAAAAACAAAAAAAAAACCACCAACAAAAAAAACCAATCCAATCCCATATCCTGTATTTCTGCTTTATGTGAAATTGTGAAATATCCGGGTAGCTTCAGTTATAACTCTGATGGCAATTCATATGAAAGTTATTATCTACAGATAGTATATAGGATTAGTGTGTAGGTAATTATTGAAATTAGTTTTGTTAGTTAAATGATGAACTATAAAGGATCCAGTTAAGTGGCTGAGGAGTAGCTTAGTCAGTATTTTAATAGCACTGTGGACACAAGTTCCTGAGTTTGGAATACCTGAACCCACATACAAATTAGGGTGTGGCAGTACATACCAGCCTGGGTGTGATAGACACAAAATGTCCAGGGTTATCAGCTAATCACCAAAGCCACATCGGTGAGATCCAAACTGAGTGAGAATTCTGTGCCAAAAAGAAGGTGGGGAGTGATTGAAGATGTCTAACTTTGACTTTTATTCTACACATGCACATGTACATACTTGTATATATTTTCTCACACATGAACACAGATAGATAAAAATTATATCCAAACACCATTCTTTTTTTTCCTTTTTTTATTACTTAAAAAAGTACCAATCCAAATTCCTACTTCTTCCCCTTCTCCCAGTCCCCTCCCTCTCCCTCCACAGACCCTCCCCTCACTCCTCCAACCCTAAGAGAGTGCCATGCACCCCACCCTGTGGAAAGTCCAAGGCCCTCCCTATTACATCTAGGTTGAGCAAGGTTTACATCCAAAGAGAATAGGATCCCATAAAGCTGGTATATGCAAGTAGAGACACATCCCAGTATCTCTATCAGCGGCCCTTCATTCTGCCCCAGCTGTCAACCCTCTTCAAGGGGGCTTGGTTGTTCCCATGCTTGTTCACTCCCAGTCCAGTTGGGGTTGGTGAGCTACCATTAGCTCAAGCAAACTGTGTCAGTGGATGGCCCCTTCATGGTCTTGAATTCCATTCTTACATACTATATTTTAAGAGGTTGTAAAAGTGTTTATAAATGACTACTAAAGTCATAAACTATTATGATAGCCAAAATTGGGTATCAACTTGAAGGAACCAGAAATTAATTAAAACACATGCTCCAAGGATTTTCTTGCTATCAGATTATTTGAAACAGGAAGTTCCACCTTAAACCCAGACAGCACCTTCTGGGGACTGCACAGATGAAAAGGACATGGAAGAATGAGACTGTGCATTGTGCCTGCTTCCCTGACTCTGGTGCACCCACCCTGCTGCTGCAGTCCTTTGCCCATACTAAATGCAGCTTATTTGGACCTTTGACATAGACTGAACCAAGCTTTCCAAGAATAATCCAGGTTTACTTTCAGGTTGACTCTGATGAAACATTTAGCCTCAAATTCTGAGCAACTATTGAGTTTTCAGCTGTCTTGAATGAAAAAGTTATTATTGGGCTACCTAGGCCACAACTTTCAAGCCAATTTAATAAATTCCATATATTTTGTCCCCTTACAGAATTGTGCCTAATACATGTATTTTATAAAATTAATAAATAAAAATACAACATGAAACTCAAAAATGCAAAATAACATATGATAATATTTCAAAATGGCAGAGGCAATATAATAAATATTTTTCAAGAATTATTATTGAGTATAAAAGATAAGTAACCCAAGTGGTAATGTGTAGGAGGTGGGCTAACTTTATCTTAGGTACCAAAAGGAAACACTGTTTCATAATCAGCAGCTCTGCTGCATAGAACAATTTGCTTGACCTCATTAATAGGAAAGAACAAATATCTCCTTGAAAATAATGAATCTTTATGACATGAAAAAATAAAAAACTTAATCATTTAGCAAGAAGCATCATTTCTGTCTTCTGAGGATATATCAATTGTTTGACAAAGAAGTAGTGAGAAGTTTTTAATGAGGACTCAAACTGAATTTAATTTTTCTGTGTTTGGAGTTTTAATAATACATATTATAATCATAAGGTATGTATGCTTCTGATGTCTAATTGTTTAATCATAAATGTAAAGAAAATCATAAAAAGCACTTGTACAAATACCCATTGGTTGCTATGGCTGTTTTATTTCATTTTTCTTCTAACAATTATACATTTACACTTAAACATGTACCTGTGCATACATACACACTTATTAATATAGGAAATAAAACTAGTATATGCAGTGTATACAGTTGTTGGACCTTCTTAATATTATCTCATGAGAAATATGAAGATCCAAACAAGCCTGTAAAATAAGTATGTGATAACATATTATGCTGTTCCAATCTATTATTTGCATTATATGTTAGCTATTTGCTATTGAAATCGTATAAATGCTCAGATTTTAAACTCCTACACACTCACAACAGTATAGAATTCTTTTAAATATAAATGATTTGCAGAGTGTTCACATTTCCTTATTACTATTACAATAATATCTAAATTTTAAAAAAGAAATACTAAGTTGTGGACCAGAACATAATTTATTAACCTGTAATGCCACATGAGGACTAATTATAATTCAGAAATACATATTTTTCTGGGACCAAGATTCCCAATATGGTGTCTCTAGTTTCATGGGGTGTATGAAATAGTAATGACAGCCTTTGCACTATTTTTGGGATTTCAAAAGCCAGAATTTAAATCATGTATTTATATACAACAAAGCAAAATGCCAAAGTGGCAGAAATAGCACAATGTGGCAATCGTGCAATGTGTTAACAGCAATAATCTCCATTATCTAAGAATCCAAGGGTGTGATTGGCTAATACATCATTATGATTACCTAAAAAAGGAAAAAAGATTAACTACTACTTCATAAATGTAATGATTAGGAGACAAAAATCTTCTGAAATATGAAGATGAGAATTTTTTATTAAAAGGTATCAGTGATGATTAAAATGGATATAAAAGCCTATGTCTCAAACTATAGTTATTTATATGTCTTTAAACATAAGAACTATTAATTATGAGGTAAATGCTGGTATTAGAAATGTTACCTGATGAGAAAAAATGTTATTGAAAATCATCAAATATTTTCAATTATGAGGTACAGCTTGATTAAAAGTTGATCAAATGTAGTATAGTTAACTTAAATATGCTTGACAGTGTCAGTGCTATTTGGGTGTTTATGACAATGACTTCATGAAAAACATGCCTTATATTTTGTAATTATTATACAAAATTATGAAGAATTATAAAGTTTCCAAGCAGTGTAATACGGAGCTCAAGGATTCCTCCTGCTGGATTTTATACATGTAGGTGCCATCTGAATGCCACAGCATCACACAGTAGATCTCTTATCTGCCTAGAACGAAACAAGATATACACTCTAAAGTGAATGGAAAAGCCTTGGAGGCCTCAGTCCTACACAAAGAACAACAGTTAACTAAGGACTAGAAACCAAATATGAGTGAGTACATCCCATGTTCCTCTTTTTAGGTCTGGCTTACCTCACTCAGGATAGTGTTTTCTATTTCCATCCATTTGCATGCAAAATTCAAGAAGTCCTTGTTTTTTACTGCTGAGTAGTACTCTAATATGTATATATTCCTGTTTTTTTTATAAATTTATTTATTTATTAAAGATTTCTGTCTCTTCCCAGCCACCGCCTCCCATTTCCCTCCACCGCCTCCCATTTCCCTCCCCCTCCCCTAATTAAGTCCCCCCCCTCAGCCCGAAAAGCAATCATTGAGCCTATAATTAGTGACCCTAGAGAAGCTAAATAAGGAGAACCCAAAGAAAAACATATAGGCATCCTCCTGAATATTAACCTTCATCAGGCGATAAAAGGAGACAGAGACAGAGACCCACATTGGAGCACCGGACAGAAATCTCAAGGTCCAAATCAGGAGCAGAAGGAGAGAGAGCACGAGCAAGGAACTCAGGACCGCAAGGGGTACACCCACACACTGAGACAATGGGGATGTTCTATTGGGAACTCACCAAGGCCAGCTGGCCTGGGTCTGAAAAGACCTGGGATAAAACCGGACTCGCTGAACATAGCAGACAATGAGGACTACTGAGAACTCAAGAACAATGGCAATGGATTTTTGATCCTACTGCATGTACTGGCTTTGGGGGAGCCTAGGCAGTTTAGATGCTCACCTTACTAGACCTGGATGGAGGTGAGTGGTCCTTGGACTTCCCACAGGGCAGGGAACCCTGATTACTCTTTGGGCAGACGAGGGAGGGGGACTTGATTGGGGGAGGGAGAGGGAAATGGGAGGCTGTGGCGGGGAAGAGACAGAAATCTTTAATAAATAAATAAATTAAAAAAACAAACAGTTAACTAAGGAATGCTGACAGCAGGAGAAATAGTTTTCTTCAGGGAAGAGCATATCAAATGGCAAGCCCTGAAAACATAGATGCAAATAACATACAGACTAAGCATGCCTTACAAATATTTGAGAATATGTATGTGTGTGTGTGTGTGTGTGTATACATACATTCATGCAACAACAATTAATGAAAAAAGAGGCCATATATTTGGAAAAAGAGAAATAAATATTAAATGACAGGGTTTGGAGGGAGGAAGTTGAAGAGAGAAATGGTGTAATTATGCCATAATCTTAAAAATAAAATTACAAACAGACAAACACTTATCATCTGAGTCATTTTATTTCTAGTTTTTATTTGCAAATGAGAATACCTAATGTTATCTAGTTATCTACTAAATACTGTTTTTCAAATGAGAATATCTTATGTTTCTATAATATCAGAGCTCATGAAAACTGGTGTTTGTGTGTGTGTGTGTGTGTGTGTGTGTGTTGAACTAAGATCCCAGAGAGCACAGGAGACTTATTTAAAGTTACCAGGTATACAATTTTTAAAACAGATATTGAAAAATTTGTTTTACTAGTGGCTTAGTAGATGTTTATCACTTGTTTGAGAAGATTTTCCTTTCTAGAATTCAAAAAATAAGTTTGATTATTAAATTTGTATGTATTTTTAACAGCAATAACAACACAAAATATCATTTCAGGTAATTCCCTTACCTGTTAGAGACTTTTTTTATTCCTACTCAATGCTTCTGTTCTGTTTACTACTGGACAATACATATAGCTTTAATTTTATTTTATCATTTATTTATTAATTTTATTTATTATTGCACATAGTGACCAAAATCTCCTCCTTGAAGCAAAACATTACAGCTTTAAAAGTAGAATGTTGCTAATATATTAGGGTGGCACTAGTTCAATAATGATTGGCTTAGTTGTGAACAGTAAATTAGGTCAATAGTTTTTAAATTTTTCCAGAAGTTATGAACATATTTTATAATATATAGTAGTTATATTTCTTAAATTTTTTGTTATTATAAAGTTGTTACTAAATATTTAAACATAGAGCTCTATATCATTTATTTGCAGAAACGGTGGTGTATTTTTAGATTATAGGCATTTGTGAATATTAAAAGATGATTATTTTTGCACTAATGTGTACCTTAATGCAAGCATATATAATGCTTTTGCATAAATAAATGAGATTCAGGCAACCAGCAATGTCAATTACATAAGTATATTGATTTTACATGCATGATTTGGTATAAACTGATGTTTTAGAAAATTTTGATCATTTTGGTGGATGTGGAAATGATCAAATTGAAGACTTGAAGACATTTTTAAAGTTTAGGGCTTGTTGACAAAAGCAGATGTGTCTTCTGTGTGGCACGGATCTCCTTAGCCACACTTGTCACTGGGAAAGGAGAAATGTTCCAGTCTCAATGAGTTAGGAAACAGTGCTGACTGAACAGTCCCACACAAAAGAACCAATGTCTTCTTTGTTCAACGCTTGCTCTGCTGTTAGTCCTCCTCTGTTGAGAGGCTTCTTAACAATTAGGTTTCCATCATGGGCAAAATAAATGGCTTCTCCTTCAAGTTGTTCACGTTAGATGTTTTGGTCACAATAAGGCAGTCTCATCAACACTGGCAATTTGTATTTAGGCAAGGTTTATAACCCTGGAATTTGATAGAAGGTAATGCATGCTGTCTCCAAGCCAAGTTTCCAAAACTATTCTACATCATTCTTTATTTTTCTCTTCTTCAAATTACTAAATGAAACTCTCTGGAACCCAATAGATCTCTTATTATTTTTACTGCTGCTTGTTCTACTCTATTCTGTTTTTCTGTTCTGTTCTTCTATCCTTATGTTTCCCTTTTGTCTGTCTTGATGTCTTCCTTCTATAGCTTTCCTGTTTTTTTCCTTCTACTGTGTCTTTATTTTTTCTCTTACAGCTTATATACTCCAGCACAATCTTTCATAGAGTTTAACGATTCCATTGTGGTTACATGCTATTTTTATGTGAATGATTAGAAAGACTGCAAGTAAAAACTGCATGTTTCCACGTCACTTACATGATTAAGATTTTACGTATTACAGGTGAGGAACAGGATGTCCCAACCACCCGCATACATTTATATCCAAGTGATTTGTTGTAGAATGCCAGAGTATAAGCAAGTGAGGTATTTTTTTTTAGTCAGTTCTTTTCCTGACAGACTGTATTTTGCAGTTTCAAAGAAAGAATGAATCACTTTATTACTTATCTCAAAAGATAATCTTATAAAAAATCTTAAAAGAATCATAAATCTAAACTTTTATATGTGAAAAACAGTTCTACTTTAAATCCTCAGGATGCATACCCTCTCAGCAATAGTTGTTATTATTATTATTATTATTATTATTATTATTATTATTATCAGGAAACTGAGGGCAGAAGTGGTACAAGGAATTGAGCATCATCTTTGATCTTCAACCCATTTAGCAAGAAAGATACATCTGCTAGCAATAGCCAGGCTGCCATTGTTCTTGCTTTTTGACTACAGTGAATCCCTCACTCAACTATGTGCCTTTCTAAATTTTAAATTGTTCCCCAAGATTTTCTATCTCAAAGTCCTTAGCAAAAACATCATAACCTAACCTTACTAACAATTCTTCATGTCTAAATTTTTTTAAGGGTGGTGGTTGGATCAGTAATCTGCTCCTAGCAGCAGTACTTGGAAAAATCAATCACTATTATTGTAAGAATCAGTAACACTACCCGGTGATGGGCTAGAAACCCCCTAAGAGTTTTCATACAACGCAAACATTATGAGGGGTGTGTTGACCACGAGGACACAATCAGAGCTCAATTACAGCATTAGGTGTAACCCTTGGTGCTTTGCCTCTCCACGGTTCACTAAAGCATAGCTTTTCCAATCACCCAGCCGTATGCCATCTGTTTCAGCGGTACCTGTTGGTCCCCATGTATGGCCCCTGACACTTTTTCTTCTTTCAGCAGAGCAAAGAATTCAGAAACAACAGTCTTGTTGACTTTCAGACAATGGAACAGAGTAGTCTGCTATTCATGATTCTTAGTTACCAGCTAAATGGATATTCTAATTTTTATATATTCTAGTTGTTTTTCTTATCCTTCTCTGTCTATGGACTAAATTTTGTTACTCTGTCTCCCTTTGTAAGATATAAACACAAACTGTAGTCAGAAGCTCTGTTTTTTTTTTTATTTTGAGGAAAAATACTGCTATAGTGCAGTTTACCTACTGTGTGTATATACCATATAAAGAAAAAATAGGACCCCATTTTATATGCAAATGTTGCTGGTGTCTGATTAGTGCAATTATTGTTTCAGCCCTAGTAATAACTCTAAGTGTGCTAAGTAACATGAAGACAACTAAACAACTCTATGTATCTACAATTGTGTACTTAGCAGAAATATTAACTTTATGAGTTTACTGAATATAGTCTAATGATCAAGGATCAACTGTTTTATTTTATGAGTTAAGTAGTGTTCAATAGACTTGCACTTCTATTACTCTAATTAATTATGGTTCTATAATAAGAACAGTATTATAAGTGTATATGAGCAATCTAATTAGATAATACTCCATGTTTTCTGGAATATATTTAAGAAATATCAATGGTTGGTAACAGACAATCAGAGAAATGCTAATAATATGTGTACACTTTGACCTGGGTCTTTGGAAGAAAATGGCATTGTCACTCTAAACAGCATAAGAAAAAGAACCTTTTAGCAAATGAAGTGAAAGATATCACCACATTTAGTAAATTTAATTTTCACATTTGCCTTTTTGGATACAGCATACACTTCTGTGTTTTCAAGGAGTAGTTGCTAAATAAAATTTGTGCATATTACTAGTGCACAATACACTGCCTTGTAGAAAAAATAGTTATTTAATAGCTCCGTTGCCCACATAATTACATTGTTGTAGCAAAAGCATTTAAAATACACATCTCAGCAACTGTAAAATCCAGTGTTAAATATGTTCGCTATGTTATACAACAGGTCTTTAGAATATACTGGTCCTGTCCAACTGGAACATTCCATGATGGAAACAGTCCTGATTGTACTTCTATTGTACTTTTCATTAGGACATATAGCAAGAGGATAAACTATTCATCAAGGCTGGTAATTTGGAGCTACATCATATTGGTATCTTAAAAGATTTAAATTTATTAAATATGCTCACCGAAACAAGGTATAAATTTTTTTGGACAAGAAATGTCAGGATTGTCTTTAAACTTTGGTATCTTTGTTAATTATGAAATAAACTGTGAAAGGTTTCAAAGTAGGGAAGTCTATTTCAGAACTTTATCAAGGACACACCTCCTATTCCTTTTGAAGCAGTCCATCTCCTGGGGACTAAGTGTGCACATATGTGAGCCTATGGGGGGGGGGCATTCTCATTCAAACCACCACATTATACTCCCTGCCCCATAGGCTTATAGTCATATTATAATGCTTAGTCTAACTTCAAATGTCCCCATAATCTATTCCAGTCTCAACACTTTAAAAAAATCCAAAATCTCATCTGAGACTGAAAGCAATTTCTTAACTGTATACTCTTATAAAATCAAAATCAAAATGTAGATTACATTCTACCAACATAAAATGACACATTGCCATTCTAAAATAAAGGAAAAAGAGCACAAGTAGAAAATATTGGACCAAAGCAAAGTACAAACCTAGCAGTGCAAACTCTAAATTCTGCACCTCCATGCCTGATGTCAAAACACTCCAGGTCTCCAGCTCTTTTGGGCTTTGTTGACAGCCACAAGCTTCCCTCTCTGTCACTTTCCACAATCTGCTATCAGCTCATTTAGGTAGGTATCCAAGCACTCTGTCATTTCCAGTGTCTCTAACACGATCTAAGCTTCTCCTTCTGAGCTTCATGAAATGCTCTTTCCAGGCCTCCACGCAGGGACTGCCTGGCCAAGTCCTTCCTTAACTGTGGAGGAAGATTCTATAACTCCTTTCCAGTATCTTTCTTGACTCTAAAGCCAGAATTTTGTGGCCAAAGCTGCCAAGTTTTTCTGCTTTGGCCCCTCCTTGACTTTGATTTGCATAAGCTTTCCTTTGTTGATGATGGTTTCCTTTGAGCCTTCTGCTTTCCCTTTCTTTTCACAAGTTGGAAGCTTAGCTGTGTGGAGCCTTGTCCTGAGGGCACCACTCCCTTTATTCCATTTTCTTTTTTTTTCTTTTTTCTTCATTTTTTTTATTGAGAAAAGGAGAGAAAAAAAAAACAAGTTTCCACCTCCTCCCAGCCTCCCATTTCCCTCCCCGTCCTCCCACCCTTCTCCCCCTCCTCCCACCCTTCTCCCCCTCCCCCCACTCCTCTCCCCCTCCCTCTCCAGTCCAAAGAGCAGTCAGAGTTCCCTGCCCTGTGGTAAGTCCCAGGTCCCCTCCCCCCCATCCGTCCATATCTAGGAAAGTGAACATCCAAACTGGCTAGGCTCCCACCAAGCCAGCACATTAAGCAGGGTCAAAACCCCTTGCCGTTGTCCTTGGCGTCTCATCAGCCCTCATTGTTCGCCATGTTCAGAGAGTCCAGTTTTATCCCATGCTTTTTTGGTCGCAGTCCAGCTGGCCTTGGTGAGCTCCCAGTAGATCAGCTCCACTGTCTCAGTGGGTGGGTGCACCCCTCGTGGTCCCGACATCTTTGCTCATGTTCTCCCTCCTTCTGCTCCTCATTGGGAGCATATAAGATCAACTCCATTTTCTTTTTATCTTTCTGATTAATGCACCTTGGCCAATTGCATTAATCTGAAGCTTTGCTTAACTTAACCCCAATACAGGTTTTCAAATATGTTTTAAAACTTGACCACAATGCATATTCCTTTTTATAACATTTATATGTATACATTTTGATTAGTTTCTCAAGGGGCTGATTTTGTCAAAACAGGATAAGACTTCTGCTTTAAATTCTGTGTTACTTATGGACTTATAAAGTACCTCTTTTTACAAATTTATTTTTTTAATTAATTTTCATTTCAAGCAAAGTTCTCCCTCTCACTACTCCTCCAGCACCCCTTGCTTTTCCCCCAGCCCACCTCCCATCCACTCTACCCAACAGGTAAGGGCTCTTACTGGGAATCAACACAGTTTGGCACATTAATTAGGGGCAAGGTCAAGCTCCTCCCCTCTGCATTAAGTTTGAGCATGGCATCCCTTCACAGGGAATGGACTATAACAACCTAGCTCATGCACCAGGAATAGATTCTGGTCCTACTGCCAGGGTTCCCTTAGATAGACCAAGCCTGACAACTGTCTCCCACATACCTAGGGTGTAGTTTAGACCCATGGATGCTCACCAGCTGTCCATGTTGGGTTCATGAGTTTCCACGATCTTGGTTCAGCTGTCTCTGTAGATTACTCCATCATGATCTTGATCTCACTTGTTCGTATAGTCCTTCCTCGCTCTCTTTGACTGGATTCCTGGAGTTCGGCCTGGTGCTTGGTTATGAATCTCTGCATCTGGTTCCATCAATTACTGGAACAAAGCTCTAGCTTATCTGGTGCTGTGCACTGTAGTCTGGTTATCCTTTGCTTTATAACTAATATCCACTTATGAGTGAATACATACTGTATTTGTCTTTCTGAGCCTGGGTTATCTCATTCAGGATGTTTTTTTTTTCTACTTTCCATCCATTTGCCTGCAAATTTCATGATGTCATTGTTTTATACAGTTGAATCATTCTCCATTATTTAAATGTACCACATTTTCTTTATCCATTCTTCTGTTGCAGGGCATCTAGATTGTTGCCAGGCTCAGGCTACTGTGGAAAATGCTGCTATGAATATTGTTGAGCAAGTGTTTTTGAGTATCATTTAGGTATATGCCAGGACACAAGTGATATCACTGTGTCTTGACATAGACTGATGCTCAATTTTCTGAGAAACGCCATTCTAATTTCCCCCAGAATGACTGTACAAGTTTACACTACCACCAGGAATGGATGGGGGGTTCCTCTGACTCCAAGTCATCTCCAACATAAACTGTCCTCAGTAATTTTGATCTCAGCCATTCTGACAGGTGTAAGATGATCTCAGAGTCTTTTGATTTTCATTTCCCTGATGATTAAGGATATTGAGCAATTTCTTAAATGTCTTTTGGTCATTTGAGCTTTTTCTGTTGAGAATTCTTTGTTTAGCTCTTTATTCCATTTTCAATTGGATTATTTGGTATTTTGTTGTCTAGTTTCTTGAGTTCTTTATGTAGTTTGAAAATCAGTCCTCTATCAGATATGAGGTTGGTGAACATCTTTTCCCATTTCTGTAGACTATTATTTTGTCTTGTTTACTGTGTCCTTTTCTGTTTCAGGAGGTCCCATTTATTGACTGTTGTTCTCAGTATCTGAGCTACTGGTGTTCATTTTAAGAAATGGCCTTCTGTGCCAATGAGTTCAAGGCTACTTCCCACTTTCTCTTCTATCAGGTTTAATGTAATTGGTTATATGTTTAGCTCTTTGAACCATTTTGACTCTAGTTTTGTGCAAATCAATACATAAGGATCTATTTGCAGTCTTCTGATACAGGAAAATTGTCTGTATTCTGTCAATTATGTTTTAAATAAATGCTGATTGGCCAGGCAGGAAGTATAGGCAGGACAACCAGACAGGAAGTAGAGGTGGGATGATGAGAACATGAGAATTCTGGGAAGAAAGAAGCACTTTGCCCATTCCTGCCCAGATCATCGAAGAAACAGGATGTGATCTACCCCACTGAGAAAGGTACCTAGCCATGTGGCTAACATAGATAAGAATAATGGGTTAATATAAGCTACAAGAGCTAATAAGAAGACTGCGCTAGTGGGCCAACCAGTTTATAACCTAATGTAGACTCGCCTTGTGATTTTTCTGTGGGAGCTTAGCAGTCGTGGGAACTGGGCAGGATGTAGGCCCCAACAGGCAGGCCCTCCCGTTATAGTCTTCCACATATTCACATCTACTTATGTCAGCACCATCTGTTAAGGAAGTTTTCCTTTTCCCATTGTATCTTTTTGGCTTCTTTTTCAAAAGTCAGGTATTCATATGAATGTGGATTAATGTAAGGTTCTTCAGTTTGATTCCATTGGTCCACATGTCTATTTTTATGCTGATACCAAGTTGTTTTTTTTTTTTGTTTTGTTTTGTTTTGTTTTTTTTTTACTATAGCTCTATAGTTGAACTTGAACTCAGGCGTGGTGATCCCTCAAGAAATTCCTTTTATTGTATAGGATTGTTTTAGCTATGCTGTTTTTTCTTTCCCATATGATATTGAGTAATGTCCTTTAAAGGTCTGTGAAGAATTGTGTTGGGATTTTGATGGGAAGTGTGTTGATGAATCTGTAGATTGTTTTTGATAAGAGTGCCATTTGTATTATGTTGATCCTACCTATCTAAGAGCATGGGAAATCTTTCCATTATCTGATGTCTTCTTCAATTTCATTCTTCAAAGACTTAAAGTTCTTTTCATATAGGATTTTTACTTGTTTGATTAGAGTTACCCCAAGATAATTTATATTTATTGTTATTTTAGAGGGTGATGGTTCTCTGATTTTTTTTCAAGGCCAGTTTATCCTTTGTGTATAGGAGGGCTAATGGTTTTTTTTTTTTTTGAGTTAATCTTGTATCCCACCACATTCCTAAAGATGTTTACCAGCTGTAGGAGTTCCCAGCTAGAGTTTTTGGGGTCATTTATATATACAATCATATCATCTGGAAAAAGTGATAGATTGGCTTCTTCCTTTCAGATTTGTATTCCCTTGATCTCCCTTTGTTGTTTTATTGCTCTAGTTAGGACTTTGAGTACAATATTGAATAGATATGGAGGGAATGGACAGACTTATTGTTCCTGATTTTAGTGGAATAACTTTGAGTTTCTTTCCATTTTATTTGATGTTGGTTGTTGGCTTGCTGTAAATTGCTTTCGTTATATTTCAATATGTTCCTTGTATCCCTGCTCTCTCCAAGACCTTTAAAATAAAGAGGTGTTGGATTTTGTCAAAGACTTTTTTAGCATCTAAAGAGATGATCATGTGTTTTATTTTTCTTTCAGTTTGTTTACATGGTGGATTATATTGACAAATGTTCATATGTTGAACCAACCCTGTACCTCTGGGATGAAACCTACTTGGTAATGGTAGATGATTTTTTGATGTGTTCTTAGATTTGGTTTGTCAGTATTTTATTGAGAATTTTCACATCAATGTTCATAAGGGCAATTGTTATGTAGTTCTCTATCTTTGTTGCATCTTTGTGTAGTTTGGGTATCAGGATAGTTGTAGCCTCATAAAAGGAGTTTGACTATGTATCTTCTCTGTCTATTGTGTGGAACAATTTGAGAAGTATTGGTATTAGCTCTTCTTTGAAAATATTGTCTAATTCTGTTGTGAAGCCATCTGGTCCTGGACTTTTTTTTGGTTGGGAGACTTTTAATGGCTGCTTTTACTTCCTTAGTGGTTATAGGTCTATTTAAATTGTTTATGTGGTCTTGATTTCATTTTGGTATGTGGTACCTATCCAGAAAATTGTTTATTTCTTTAAAATTTTCCAATTTTGTGGAGTACAGTTTTTTAAAGTACCTGATTATTCTCTAGAATCTGATGATTTACTTATTGTCTGTTGTTATGCTTGCCCCCCCCTTTTTTTTATTGAGAAAAGGAGGGAAAAAAAAACAAGTTTCCACCTCCTCCCAGCCTCCCATTTCCCTCCCCCTCCTCCCACCCTTCTCCCCCTCCTCCCACCCTTCTCACCCTCCCCCCACTCCTCTCCCCCTCCCTCTCCAGTCCACAGAGCAGTCTGGGTTACCTGCCCTGTGGTAAGCCCTAGGTCCTCCCCGCTCCGTCCATATCTAGGAAGGTGAACATCCAAACTGGCTAGGCTCCCACAAAGCCAACACATTAAGTAGGATCAAAACCCCGTGCCATTTCCTTGGCGTCTCATCAGCCCTCATTGTTCTCCATGTTCAGAGAGTCCAGTTTTATCCCATGCTTTTTCAGTCACAGTCCAGCTGGCCTTGGTGAGCTCCCAGTAGATCAGCTCCACTGTCTCAGTGGGTGGGTGCACCCCTCGTGGTCCCGACTTCTTTGCGCATGTTCTCCCTTCTTCTGCTCCTCATTGGGACCTTGGGAGCTCAGTCCAGTGCTCCAGTGTGGGTCTCTGTCTCTATCTCCATTCATCACCAGTTGAAGGTTCTATGATGATATGCAAGATATTCGTCAGTATTGCTATAGGATAGGGTCATTTCAGGTTCCCTATCCTCAGCTGCCCAAGGAACTAACTGGGGACCTCAGCTTGGGCACCTGGGAGCCCTCTTAGGGTCAAGTCTCTTGCCCATCCTAAAGTGGCTCCCTTAACTAAGAATTGTGGTTCCGTGCTCCCCTATCCAAACTTCCTTTATCCCAATCCTCCTGTTTCCCCAAGTTCCCCCCTCCTTCCCTTCTATCTTTTCTCTCCCCATCTCCCCTTACCTCCATCCCACCCCACCCGCAAGATCCCAATTTTCTCCCCGGCAATTTTGTCTACTTCCCTTAGCCAAGAGGATAACTATATGTTTTTCCTTTGGTTCACCTTCTTACTTAGCTTCTTTAGGTTCACCTATTGTAGACTCCATGACCCTTATTTATGGCTAGAAACCAATTATGAGTGAGTACATCCCATGTTCATCTTTTTGGGTCTGGGATACCTCATTCAGGATAGTGTTTTCTATTTCCATCCATTTGCATGCAAAATTCGAGAAGTAATTGTTTTGTACCGCAGCGTAGTACTCTAATGTGTATATATTCCACACTTTCTTCATCCATTTTTCCATTGAAGGACATCTAGGTTGTTTCCAGGTTCTGGCTATTACAAATAATACTGCTATGAACATAGTTGAACAAATGCTTTTGTCATATGATAGAGCATCTCTTGGGTATATTCCCAAGAGTGGTATTGCTGTTGCCCCCTTTTTCATTTTTGATTTTGTTAATTTGGATAATCTCTCTCTGCCTTTGTTGAGTTTGGAAAAGGGTTTGTCTATTTTGTTGATTTTATTGAAGAACCAGCTCTTTGTTTCATTGATTCTTTGTGTTGTTCTCATTGTTTCTATTTTATTGATTTTTTTTTTTTTATTTTTCGAGACTGGGTTTTTCCGTAGCTTTTGGTTCCTGTCCTGGAACTAGCTCTTGTAGACCAGGCTGGCCTCGAACTCACAGAGGTCCACCTGCCTCTGCCTCCCGAGTGCTGGGATTAAAGGTGTGCACCACCACCGCCCAGCTTATTTTATTGATTTTTAGTACTCAATTTGATTATTTCCTGGCATCTACTACTCCTGGGTGAGCTTGATTCTTTTTGTTTTAGAACTTTCTGGTGTTCTTTTAATTTGCTAGTATGGGACTTCTCCAATTTCTTTAGGTAGGTGTTTAGTGCTATTTAATAGTATCTCATAAGTATGGGTATGCTGTACATTTATTTTCCTTGAGTTCTAAGAAATCTTTAATGTTTTTCTTTATGTCTCCTTGACTCAGGGGTGATTCAGGTGGGCTTTATCCAGCTTCTATGAATTTGTAGTTATTTTGGAATTTGCATTGTTGTTGAAATCTAACTTAAGCCATGGGGTTCTGATAAGCTATAGGGGTTTATTCCAGTTTTTTTGAATCTAGGGAGGTTTGCTTTGCTGCCGAGTATGTGACCAATTTTAAATCTCTGAGAAGGTTCCATGAGGTGCTAAGAAGAAAAAGGTATATTCTTTTATGTTTGTGTGGAATGTTCTACAGACGTCTGTTAAGTTCATTTGAGTCATAATATCTGTTAGTTTCTTTACTTCTTTGTTAATTTTCTATGTGGGAGACCTGTCCAGTGGTAAGAGTGGAGTGATAAAGTCCCCAGTATTAGTGAGTGGGGCTTGAGGTGTGATTTAAGCTTTAGTAATGTTACTTTTACAAATGTTACTTTTACAAAATTTACCCAATCCTTGTAATTGGGTCATAGCTGTTCAGAATTGAGATGTTGTAAAAGTAGCATTGTTGGATATTAGGATAGCTACATCAGTTTGTTTCTTAGGACCATTTGATTGGAAAATCCTTTCCCAATCCTTTACTCTAAGGTAATGTCTGTCTTTGAAGTAGAGGTGTGTTCAATTTTTATATCTATTATGTTAGTCTGTGTCTTTTTATAGGCAAATTGAGTACATTGATATTAACGGATATTAATGACCAGTGATTGCTTGTTTCTGTTATTAGGATAGCCACACCTGCTTGTTTTTTAGGTCCATTTGATTGGAAAACCTTTTCCCAACCTTTTACTCTAAGGTAGTGTCTGTCTTTGAAGTTGAGGTGTATTTCTTGTAAATAGCAGAAGGCTGGATCCTGTTTTTGTATCCATTATCTTAGTCTGTGTCTTTTTATAGGTGTATTGAGTGCCTTGATATTAAGCGATATTAATGACCAGTGGTTGTTAAATCCTGTTAATTTTCGGTAGTAGTGTTTGTGTGTTTCCCTTCTTTGAGTTATGCTGGGTTATCAGATGTCTGTGCAGTTGTGGATGTAGTTAGCTCCTTGGGTCGAGGTTTTCCTTCTAGTACTTTCTGTACTATGTTTGTGGATACATTTTTTTTTAAATCTGTTTTTGTCATGGATTATCTTGTTTTTTTCCCTTAATGGTGAATGACAGCTTTGCTGGGTAGAGTAGTCTTGGCTTGCATCTGTAGTCTTAGTGTCTGCAGCACCTTCTGGCTTTTATGGTTTCTATTGAGAAGTCAGATGTAATTCTGATAGGTTTACCTTTATATGTTACTTGACCTTTTTCCTTTGCAGCTCTTAATATTATTTCTTTATTCTGTATGTTTTGTGTTTTGATTATTATATGGTGAGGGGATTTTTTTTTGATCCAGTCTATTTTGTGTTCTGTAAGCTCTTTGTACCTTCATAGGGATATCCTTCTTTAGGTTGGGAAAATTTTCTTCTATAATTTTATGGAATTTATTTTCTGTGCCTTTGAACTGGAGTTCTTCTTCTTCTACCCCTATTATTCTTATGTTTATTCTTTTCATTGTGTCACAGATTTCCTGAATGTTTTTTTGTTAAGAATTTGTTGGATTTAATGTTTTCTTTGACCAATGTGTCTATTTCCTCTATAGTATCTTCAGTGCCTAAGATTGTTTCTTCTATCTCTTGTATTCTGTTGGTTCTCCTTGTCTCTTTAGTTCCTGTTCACTTATCCAGATTTTACACATTCAGAATTCCCTTAGTTTTTGTTTCCTTTATTACCTCTATTTTATTCTTCAAGTCTTGAACTGTTTTATTTACCTGTTTGATTGTTTTTTTTTTCTTGGTTTTCTTGGTTTCTTTGAGGGATTTATTAATTTCTTCCAACGTTTTGTTTGTCTTCTCTTCCATTTCTTTAAGGGAAGTAAGTTTTTACTTCCTCTTTAAAGGTCTCCATTATTTCATAGTGTTATGTTTAAAGTCATTTTCTTCTCCTTCTTCTGGGTTAGTATGATCATGTTTTCCTTCTGTGTGTCTGCTGGGTTCTGGTCTTACCATGTTGCTTTTTAGGATGTTAGAGGAATTCTTCTTGCCTTGGTGCCTACCCATCTCTCCCTTCAAATGAGGCTGCCAGTGTCTTGGTGTCTTGGTCCAATCCTTGCTGTCACTGTCTTGTAGATCTCCTTAGTATTGGAGCAAGGCGAGTTTCAGTATTCTACAGAACTCAAAGGTGAATAGGTGGGTTTGGAGGCAGGGTAGGTTGGGGGATAGCCTAGTGGCAGAAAAATTCCCTGCTGGCTGGCTAGAAAAGCCAAGGGAGTTGGGGACGGGCCCTTGTGTTTTGCCCCATTGGAGAGGTCCTAGAGAGTGGGGTGTCCAGCTGTCCAGCCCTGTGGCTGTTGACTTACCTCCCAGTTCCCCTCAGAATTGGAGCAACTGTGTTCCAGGGTTCCACTGAGGCCACACGCTAACTTTTGGGTCCACTAATGAAATTTCAAGAAGGAAAACTGTAGAATAATGAAGGGAATTAGAGAGATTTGTGAACCCAAATTTTTAACTCCAATTTTTCCTGTCTTTTTTGTTGTATACTTTTTTATTTTTAGCAAATATGTAATGGTCTGTTTAATAAAGTAGAAAACTCTTGATGACTAAATAGTTTTCTTCTAACTTATGACTATCATTCTTTTTCTATATTACACTATTTTTTGTTCAAGTCTATCACATGAAAGAACATAAGGAAAAAACGTTTAAAACAGCAGTTCTCAAGCTGGGGGTTATGACCCTTTAGGGGTAAATGGCCTTTTCATAGGAGTCATATATCAGATAATCTGAATATCAGATATTCACATTATGATTCCTAACAGTAGTAAAATTGAAGTTATAAAGTAGCAACTACAATAATTTTTTGGCTGGGGGTCACCACAACATGAGGAATTACATTAAAGGTCATAGTTTTAGGGAGGTTGATGAGCACCATTTTAAAGAAACCCAGGTTAACATTTCTTTACCTCAAACTAAAAGCAATTTTTAGAGATGCATATTGATTATAAATCTATAATTTTTTATGTAATAGTGCCTTGTATTTACTAGTCGATTTTAGACAAAAAAAAAAAAAACCAAGTAAAGTAGCAACATAATTAAGGAAAACAAGAAAAGGCATGGAAAATTTTGTATGCAATATAGATTGGAAGTAACTAGCAACTGTTTATATCTTATGAAGTTATTTCTAAATTCTAAAGAAATAAAAATCTTGATATATATAAAAGCATATATTGTCTTTTAATATTAGATACTTTATACTTACATAGTTTTTATTTTTAATTTACAGTTACTATTTCTTCAAAAATTATAAATGTTTGTGCTGTAATTTGAAAGGCTCCTGGTTGAGTAAATAATGAAAAAATTAATAAACATATATTTTATACTATCTGCTATATATTTATGTGTATTTGAGTAGCCTGACTCATAAAAAAGTTATAAATACCCACATATGTGTCTTAAATTATTAGCAGAGTTTCTTGGTCTTCCATATTGCTGTATATATGTGTTTATATTATATGGTATATTATATTTAATATAGTATATATATATTGTGGGAAATACCATGTATACAATATATAGAATATTATATAGAAACAATTTTAGAGAAAGAAACTTCTAGTGCAGTTTTGTTCTGCAAATCTATTTATTCCACTCATCTAACCACATCAATACTCCCCATAACTAGTTAACTTATTTTCTTCCTTAAAACAACTTATTTATTTGTTTTTTTCTTTCTTTCCCAACAGCATTGCCAAAATAACATGGTCTAACATCATCATCATCCACACTTCACGTCTGCTTTCTCTCTTAGATCACAAAATCTAGTCATGACTTCACATGCTCAAAATCTTTTATCACTGATAGTTTTATTATTGTCTTTGAAGTTTAATATGTGCTACAGCATTCTCAGCATCTTGCATGAATTCCTTCCCTTTATTCTTATGCCATACTATGAAGTTGCTTTCTAGATGAGAAAGCAGGCATATTGAAGTTAAAAATGTTCACAAAGTCACAACACAATGAGTGAATAGCAGTAACTTCATTAAAGCTCTTTCCATTTATTCCACACAATGTCATCAGCATCCTTTGCTCCACAAACTAAAGTTTAAGGTTATTTGTGTATATCTAATGGTGTACTGTGCATTTTGCTTCATTGCACAATGAGCTTCCATCTTCCAGTATTTGCATTTCTTTGACTGAAGAAGCCCCTGGAGTCTGCTTAAGACCTGTGCTACAGCTTTCAGTATCATGACTTAACACTCATCTCAACTAATGATCAAAGGGACTCAGTGTATAGATATGGGAGCCCCACTCAGATAACTCGGGTTCTGTAGTGTTCTGGTTTCTGAGTTTCCTTGTGGAAATAAGCAAATTAAAAATTAGCATGCATAATAACATGTCTTTAATTGTCTCTCATCCTTCCAATATCATCATAGCTCTTACATGCATATTTTATTGGTTATTTATAAAAATAATTACATTTTCAACTTTTGCTGAGCCACTCTTTCCTAAGAAACTAAAGCACCTGGTATGAATTTTTGCTTCTAGATTTATGCCAAACCACCTACTATACCTGCTCTTTTATTTCTTTATTTAAAGCCTTTACTTGAGCAAAAGTTCAGTACCTTGGGTTTATGAACTCTCTCCACCTTATGACCTTGCAGCATTCAGTTCCTCCAAATGGAATGATAATATGCAACCCCCTATTGCTTTTGTGCACGTGGACCAAAGAACATAAGAGAGAGAGACAGAAATAGAAGTACACAGAGAGATATACAGACAGTGTTTTAGAGATATAAATGTGTATAGTAGCTATGCATACAAACTCTAGAGGAGGATCCTGGATGTCCTGCCCTGTTCTTATTGCTTCTAGACAGCATCCCTCATTGAATATGAAGCTAGTCTTGCAGTCAAAAAGGTCAAGTGGCCCTCCTGTCTCTAACCTCTCATCACCTGGGTTAAAGGTGTACATGACTCTGTCCTAATCTTATATTGGTTCTGTGATTCAAATTCGGATCTTTTATTTCTACGGAAAGCTGTCTTACCCTCTGAACTATCTTCCCAGGTTGAGAATGCTCATTCTTAGAACAACCAAGAAATTCTTGCACATCCTTATTTTTTCTTTAAAGCTGACACATCACATCAGAGGATTCCCCTGATACCAAAAGTAGTTATTCTAATACGATTCATGTTTATTTCCCCCGATGATTATTCTGGTGATTTTATTTATTTATTTATTTATTTATTTATTTATTAAAGATTTCTGTCTCTTCCCCACCACCATCTCCCATTTCCCGCCCCCTCCCCCGATCAAGTGCCCCTCCCTTCTCAGCCAAAGAGCAATCAAGGTTCCCTGCCCTGTGGAAAGACCAAGGAACCCCCACCTCCATCAAGTTCTAGTAAGGTGAGTATCCAAACTGCCTAGGCTTCTACAAAGCCAGTGCGTGCAGTAGGATCAGAAACCCATTGCCATTGTTCTTGAGTTCTCAGTAGTCCTCATTGTCCGCTATGTTCAGCGAGTCCAGTTTTATCCCATGCTTTTTCAGACCCAGGCCAGCTGGCCTTGGTGAGTTCCCAATAGAACATCCCCATTGTCTCAGTGTGTGGGTGCACCCCTTGCGGTCCTGAGTTCCTTGCTCGTGCTCTCTCTCCTTCTGCTCCTGATTTGGACCTTGAGATTTCTGTCTGGTGCTCCAATGTGGGTCTCTGTCTCTGTCTCCTTTCATCGCCTGATGAAGGTTAATATTCAGGAGGATGCCTATATGTTTTTCTTTGGGTTCTCCTTATTTAGCTTCTCTAGGATCACTAACTATAGGCTCAATGTCCTTTGTTTATGGCTAGAAACCAAATATGAGTGAGTACATCCATGCTCCTCTTTTTGGGTCTGGCTTACCTCACTCAGGACAGTGTTTTCTATTTCCATCCATTTGCATGCAAAATTCAAGAAGTCATTGTTTTTTACTGCTGAGTAGTACTCTAATATGTATATATTCCATACTTTCTTCATCCATTCTTCTATTGAAGGGCATCTAGGTTGTTTCCAGGTTCTGGCTATTACAGACAATGCTGCTATGAACATAGTAGAGCATATATTTTTGTTGTATGATAAGGCCTCTCTTGGGTATATTCCCAAGAGTGGTATTGCTGGGTCCAGGGGTAAGTTGATCCTGAATTTCCTGATAAACCGCCACACTGCTTCCCAAAGTGGTTGCACAAGTTCGCATTCCCACCAGCAATGGATGAGTGTACCCCTTTCTCCACAACCTCTCCAGCAAAGGCTATCCTTGGTGTTTTTTATTTTAGCCATTCTGACAGGTGTAAGATGGTATCTTAAAGTTGTCTTGATTTGCATTTCCCTGATCGCTAAGGAAGTTGAGCATGACCTTAAGTGTCTTTTGGCCATTTGAACTTCTTCTGTTGAGAATTCTCTGTTCAGCTCAGTGCCCCATTTTATAATTGGGTTGATTAGCCTTTTACGGTCTAGTTTCTTGAGAACTTTATATATTTTGGAGATCAGACCTTTGTCAGTTTATTCTGGTGATTTTAAGAGATCCAACTGTCTTCCCATTAAAATTTAGGCATTGTGGCGACATAAATTGGATCATTCCATGTCTATATTTTTCCTGCACAGAATAAACAGTTTGTAAACCTGTCAAATGAGTGGCTGAAGCATGTCAGTGTTTTGTTTAACAGATTATTAATTATAAACAATGAATTTTTATAGATAGTTAGTGGCTCATAAATTGATGAGATCCTTTATTTATTGACCCCAATGTTATGTTATGATTAATGTTTTGACGTGGTCTAACGGTTTTGCTCTATCTATGTTACACATATCACAATGCTGAGTACAGCTCTACAGTATTTATGACAATAAAGAGTAACTTCATTAGTTTGATTGGAATTTGGGAAGCATTTAGTAACAACTTCTATACTGCTATAGAGAAATAGGGCACAATAACATACTGACATTATATGTGACTATATTTACAATTTTATTGCATTTTAGTGAAAGGAAAAATTTCCCGGACTGCATACCATAGTAGTATCAATACTAAATATATTCTTTAAGTATGGCACCAGAATTTTATTAGGGAGTTAATATTATGAGCTAAAATTTTAATAAAAGGAATCCAAATTGACTCATTAGCTGAATAAGTTCTGAACAATTAAATGTCATGGTAAGTTTCCAAAAACATGCTTCCATATAGATGATTCTGAATATGTAGCTTTCCTTTATGCAGTATAGCAGAACTAGCTGCTTGAAATAAAAATATCCTCAAATTTTTATATTCCACTTTACCCCCAACATCTTAGAATGAAAGAAACCACAGAAAGAATGGCTGTAAAGGGGGCAAAATGTACTATAAGCAGCAATAAACTTCTGTTATGCCCTGGATTTCCCTGATGTTGTGCAGATATTTTAAATATGATTTTGAAAATGCTTTTTGTTCTCAGTGACACTTCTCATATTGCCTGCAGAGCAGCTATTTGTGTGTCTCCCTTTCATACCTAACACTTTTCTTTTCCCACCTCCCATTTTTGAAGGGAATTTTTAAGTGCCGTCGAGTCCAGGAATTCAAAATTATGGTTCCCAAAGCAAGTGTGACTCAGGCAGGTTGTGAACTAAGGAAATAAAGAAGATGGTTATGCTCAACTTGTATTTTTATTCATTTCACAAACCTTATTCCCTGGAATAGCCTCTTGAGACAGGAGCCTTACGGAGATTCACTTCAGCAAATTCTGTACTCATTTGGTGGTCTCTAAAATGAAAATGGAATTGACCAAAGCGACTGTTAACATAGGATAGGCCAATTTCTTTTCTCCCCCAGGCATGCACTTCTCTTTTGGTTTGTAATGTATTTACCTCCTTCTAAATATCACACTTGCAAATCCTACTCAGTCATCTGAAACTCAACTTCAGCTTCCTAGTCAGCCAACACCCACACTTAAAATGATTCTATAACTAACAAATTTATTTCTTTGTTATTTTTATAATTGTTATAAAACAGAATATGTATTTATGTTTTTATCACTACAATATTAATCTTACCCAAAGAAAAATTTATTATTTTGTCAACTAGTAAGTGATCATCACCTTATCCTTTACCAATGTC
Organism: Microtus oregoni; assembly: GCF_018167655.1. Lineage (NCBI taxonomy): Eukaryota > Metazoa > Chordata > Mammalia > Rodentia > Cricetidae > Microtus > Microtus oregoni. Next base: position 17,480,460 of record NW_024543093.1, on the reverse strand, counting down.
AAATAAGCTTGAATTATTTAATGAGTCTCTCAAAAAGAAAGCTATCATGTGTTTTCTCTCATATGCAGAATCTAGATTTAAGAAGCGAAATGAGAAGCAAGCAGAAAGACAACAGTTGGGAGTAGGGAGTAGAGACAGGCAGGAAGGAGAAAGAGACAGGAGTAGGCGTGAAGGGTGAGCATTATCAAAGTACATTGTGTACACCTGTGAAATACTGCAATGAAATCCATGATTCAGAATGAGTAACATGTGCCAACAAAAATGAAGGAGTGTCTTCTCATCAACTTGAGCAGTCACTTCAGTCATTTGTTTCAAAGAGGCCTCTCCTCTGGGATTGCTGAAAGCTTGCTGGTGATCTTTTTAGATCAATCAAATGATATTTCTGTTATCTTTTGTTTTAAAGATTCAATCTCCTTGAAGCTCATTCCTAATATCTTTTCTAAGTGTATTGCACAGAAAAAGCAGTGTTTAGCTTGGCTCCAGACTGACTCAGAGTCTGAGCTCTTCAAAGTGAAGATCAATGGCATCCTTACATTTTTAACCACAGTGCATATTGGATACACTAATATTGTTGGACAAATGAGCAAATGAATGGCATCTACGGTAGCACTTGATGATGCTGGTTTCCATGTATAAGCAGCTTTTACTTTGTATTGTTAACAGGTGGTGACTAAAGGGATCATGTGTTTATTTCTTTCTGTGTACTCATTATGAACCACACACCTGAGCTCAGAAGATGCTCTGCTCCTACTTCATCTGGGTTCTCATAAGGCAGAATTTCTCCATTTTCATAAAGATCAACACGTACTGTAAGCAAATGAGTAGAAATGATTAAGTTACTTACAGTCTTACAGAAACAATGTCATTGTGTATAGAAATAGAGAAAGCTTCCTCAATGAGCTGGATGGAAGTTGCAATTATGAAAGGTTTAAATTAAAGATGTATCAGACAAAAGAAGAATCCTGAGTAAAACTAGGGGAATTAAAATGTTTCTGACCTCTGGTCAGCAGTTTATACTGTCCAGGACAGCAGCGATTAAATAGTCTATACAAATGGAAAAGAAATAGATAAGGAGTTAAGGTTTTTGAATTTTAAGGGGCTATATTGATTAGCTATTAAGTGACTTTGGGAAGGGAAAGCATTCCCTTGACCTCTTGGGTGCAGTATTTGAGGGGCCTTTTAAACTAAAGCAACCAAGGAGGTCTGGCAAGAGAAAAGGTTATATGGTTTTATTAGATTTTATTAATGATTTCTGTACATTATGACTTGAGACAAAATACTTAAATTCAAAATAGTAGTTAGCTTTGGGTATGTCACTTTCATAAATAAGAGGGGGGGTTGGCTTTAACTAATGATTAGTCACTTCAAATAAGCAGTGACTACATGGGGGAGTTTATGGAAATGAGGAGTTATCTTCGTGAGAACTGTTGACCCTGTTTCCTTTCAATGATGACTTCAACTCCAATGGCAATGACTCTTCCTCTTCCTCATATAGTGGGATACCAAAAGGAAATATATGCTTCTGACATTCCTAGGACACACAATCTCAGAAAACTCCCTATTTCTCAGGCTCTTAAAATCTTTCTGTCCCCTCTACTGAAGTGATCCCAAGACTTGGGTACAGGAGTTATATGATATATATGTTATATCTATATCTAACTATATGTATGCATAAATCTATATCTGTGTCTATATCTATGTCTACCTATGTCTATACCATTGTTGTATCTATTTGTTGTATCAGTTGAGATTGGGCTCCCCACTGCTTCATTTTGATTGATTGTGATTGTAATGTTTTCATCTATTACACAGAGAAGTTTCTTTGATGAGTGAGGACCACATTGATCTGTAAGATATTTAGCCTGTAGTTAGGTGTTATGCTGCTTTAGTAAAGTGGCAGTTGCAGATTTTCCTCCAAGTTCTATAACTTGACTTACCCTAGGTTTCCAGCACCAAAAATGATTTCTTATTTGTTAAGTACATCATAAATTCAAATAGAACATATAGGCATATAGGAATATAAACAATTATTGATGAAAAAATCAGTCATGAAATTGAATGAGAGCAAAGGGAGGTACATGAGAATGTTTGGGAGAGGAAATGATATATTATAAACTCACAAAAAGAAATGAAAATGAAGGCATGCTTGGTTTCAAGCAGTTGAGGGGAAGACAGAGAACTCTTTTTGAATCTCGTAACTCAACAGTGTTCTTCGGAAAATAATCTTTATAAATAGTGATATATATGAGGAATGCGTATTCCAACCATTTCAGAGCATTGAATACTTAATTCTATATCTTTATCCTCAAGTTATGTGTTTACTAAGCCTGTCATTAGTTTAAGCAAGCAACTTTCTGCTTTACATACTTTCCTGTCTCAAGCAAGGCATTTATAAAATAGTAGTCGGCTTCTGTTGAACTAGTCTACTATATTGACAGAAACATGGAGAGAACAACCTCAGTTCCAGGGCTTCGTGTCCAATCACCTGAAAACGTGCTTGAGACAGTCAGTCTCAAATTACCCCCTTTGACTTCCCAGTTGTGTGACAAACATAACTGCTTGTTTAGTTCTAATTAGTGATTATGAGAGATGATCTGTTATGAGAAAAAAATCGCATATTTCAATAGACAGTGTCTCATTTGATAATATATCTTTCTATGTTTATTATAGGACTATATGTAGATATAAGTAGAAAATGAAATTGTATTTGAAGAACTGTACTTGAACATAATAGTATAAAATCCTGTGTAAATACTATGGAATCCAAGTTTCTCATTTACCACTCTGGGTATTATAAAATGATGTCTTTATCGCCATTAGTTCCTTGAACAATTGTGATAGCTATTATAATTCCAGACTGAGATAATATCAGCCTTTCTGCAGACAAGATGAGATGAAATACCTTGCCATCAGTTGCAGAAGCATCACATAATTCCATTAGGAGCACTTATATTGCTATGGCACCATCTGGCTATCTCTTGTTAGGAAGTCTTCTTTCACAGATTAATGTTCTTCAGCATACATTTATTCATGGCTGAAGAGTGGGCCAATGAACACATGTAACAGATCATTGCTGCCATTCTTTTATCTTCAAGAAACCATCACTGGCTTTTTTCTTTAGTGCTTCCTGGAGAGGTTCTTAAACCCAATATTAAGATTTAAAATTTCCATCTTTGAAAGGATGTTTATGCTTCATATTAAAAAAAATGAATACTCTTGCAAGTGGAAGAATCAGATTTTAGAATGAAAAGCAAAGAAACAAAAGTTCTACCTGCCAGTTGAAAAGCCTGTCTGAGTGAACAGTATTAATCAGAAGGTATAGCCACAAAGCATCATCCACTTAAAAGAAGCAAGCAGCTTTGGAGAATGGAGAATGATATCCTTTTTAAATATGAGCTTCAATCTAACACCTTTAAATGTTTATTTGCATTGTAATTGCCTGAAACCAGTAGGATATTAGTGAAATTCCTCAGAAGGCACATAGTCAAAAAACTCACATAAGGCCTGTAGTTAACGATTCTCAATGCAGTGTCGTGGATGCTTCCTTTAATGAAATGCTTTCAGATGGGACTTTCTAGTTGTAATTCTGTGGTATTTTGCAGGGCTGTTAAGAAATGCCTTTACCATGGCTTTCCAATATTTAAAGTAAGAGATATGGTCTCCTTTTTAGATAATGATCACAAAAAAATGTCATGCATGACAATCGTGTTCACATGGTATGAGTTAACAATTGTCTATATATCTACCTCCCTTGACAGTTTGCATCACGTAAGAAATGAACAAAGATTTCATTTAGCAGAAATTCTTTAGAAATCACTTGGAGAATTGAAAGTTTCTCCACGATTCCTATTTGTAGACTAATGCAATTACAAATAAAGAATAAACACTTTCTCTTTAAACTTCTACCTGCCCCCAACAAGACCTGCAACAATGTTTTGATGTTCATACATACCAAAGCCTCTATTGAGTGAGTGTGCTTAAATGGCTGAAATGCCAACAACTGGGGCAGCTAAGATCTGGGATCACTTTATTTTTGCTGTGAAAATCAATATGAAGCTTAGGCAAAAATGTTGTAGAAAATGTACCCTCTTTTACATTAATACCATAAGTATCAAATTAGGTAAGAGAGATACATTTGTGATAAAATTAATTACTTAGAAAAATCAAGTGTGAAGTAGGTTATCTGTGGAAATTCTTACTTTTTAATAAATTTTCTTCCACAACGTCCTATTGCCCTTCTTATTTGCTGAGCTATCATCAGATTGCTGTAATGAATAATTTATTGACATTTCCCCCTTCACTTTCTATAAGAAAAGAAAGGTATCAAATGCAGAAAGATTTGGACAGCTGCAATGCCAGTCCATTTTGCACATGACTTCACATCTATGGAAGCATAAATTACGTATGTGAATTGCAGTGTTGGCAGATGCATAGTCATACAGTTACATGCATATGTAAATGTGTATATCCTTTGAAAGCTGAGGACAATGAAAAATAAATTTCAACAGCATAGACAGAGATAAAAATAATTACTGTCTTTCTGAATTTAAAACATAGTGTTTCTGCACCTAAGTGTAATGATCATGAAAAAGAATCGCTGATTTGGTGTGTGTGTGTGTGTGTGTGTGTGTGTGTGTATTTTGTTATAGATGCTGACATAAGCACTTTTATGCATGAATGAATTTCCTCTTTAGAACTATGATGAAAATGAAGATAAAATGATATAAAAATGACCATTTTATAACTAAACATTGGTGTACAGAAGGTTCATATACTTATGCTGAAGTTTCAGGATAATTAGTTGGTAGAGTCAGGAATAGACCCTCAAGTACTTTGTACTGCACCTTTCTCTTAATTGTTATTTTATGTTGCTTCATTGTGGTTACAAACCAGCTTGAAAATCAGATATACGTGGTTAAGGAAAAGTAATATGCTTTGTGTTTACCCTCCCCCCAAGATTTCACACCTCATTTTCTAGCATTTTGATTATTGTTTTGCATTTTAGTATTTATGCTATTGGAATCTCAGCCACCTTCCTTAACTGTACTTCTTTGGAATGATCTAAATCAGATCATGTAGCACCAAATAAATAGCAACAGTTACTCTAGCATTTGTATTTTTGTATTGTGTGATAGAAACTGATGCCTTAACCCACTTCTCATCTCTTTATCTGAAGCATTTCTTTCATATTTTTTAATGGTACAAGATATGCAAACATTACATTTTCAGTCTTATTGCTGAAAGTGTAATATCCCTAGTAAGTACATCATCTATTAACATTCAGAACATGAATTCTATCCAGATCATGTGCTGTGTTGCAGGAAAAGAGAGGTTCTATTAGTTAGTGGGCATTCGATTTTGAAATGACTTTCTCACTCATCAGCTGCCCCCCTGTTTGTCAGGCCTTAACTCTACGCTCATACTCTTTTTTTTTTTTTCTAGTCTTCCCCTATTGCTCTGCATTCAGGGACATGCACGTGGAAGACTGGAGGGTGTGAAGCATACAAAGTTCTGGGCGTTTTTGATAAAATGTTTTGTAAATGGACTTGTTATGATCATGCTTTTCTCCAGATGACTCAGGAAGCTGAGACTGTAACCATTTCTATGTTTCTTCTTCATAACCTATAAGTTGGTTATACTGTCTATTGTGTATCTGGGTTTCTTCACCAGCTTTTATTTTGGTTTTTATTATTTCCATTTCTTATACTATTGATTGCCTATGTTCAACTCTATTTTTCTTGTGTAAAATAAGCCGGTTTTATTTTCCTTATTGGATTGAGAATGGAGCAGGCTACACCAGAGTTGTGCAGTGCCCAGCAATGTCACCTTTTTGGCATGCAGAGGAGGTACTAATATTATTCTTGTTATAATTTGTTTCCTTCTTTATATAATTATCTTTGTAGCAACAAGCTTCATTTTTCTCTAATCAGTAAAGAACATTTCCATTCAAGTGACCTTTCCCCTCCGATGCTTCTATTCCCCTTTGCCAGTATCCATACACTTTAAAGGGCAAAAGATAAACAAGACAATGAGAATTATATAGCTCATACTTGTTTACCACAGTATTTTTTGATGGTTAGAAAAAGATCTGCAAGGAATATAAGTTTTATAAATATAAGAAAATTATGTCTCCAGAAAGTTTGATCCCCAGAGGGAAGTAGTGCTTCAACTACTTGCATCTTTCTGAAATTGTCAATCACTGAAAAGTGAAGAATGGTTTCCCTCATGCCTACCAGTGAAAACTCATTAGAGATTAATTCTTCACCTTCCTAAAGTGGTAACAGAGAGGGCCACAACCAGAGCTGTCATCTATCGTGTTCCAGGACAGAAAAGCTCACAGGAAGTGTTGCATGCTCTTAGAATTGCTGATTAAGGTTCAGCTCCTGTTTCCTGGTATGGAACGCTAGGATTCACAAGATGCTTGCTACAATTATTTCCAATATGGAAAAATGTAAAAATGTAAACACATGAATTATAATTCCCAAGCCAGATGGGGAAAGCATACCATCTTCCTTTGGCTTCTGTACTGGCTTGCTCTGTGGTGCATTCAGGAATATTGTCTACTTTTCTTTTCTGTTTTTTTTTTGTTTGTTTGTTTGTTTGTCTGTAGATTTGGAGCCTGTCCAGGAACTAGCCCTTGCAGACCAGTCTAGCCTCGAACTCATGGAGATCCACCTGCCTCTGCCATTTGGGTGCTGGGATTAAAGGTGTGTGCCACCACTGCCCAGCTACTATCTACTTTTCTACAAATGTCATAGCCCTAACTCAAGCTGATTTATTCTTTACCTAAATTCTATATCTGGCCCTCTTTATTATGAGATAAATGAGAACATCTTGTTGCTGTCAATCTCAAGAATGCTGTAGCATTTTACATATAAATATCCCTAAAATGCTCTGATTTCTCATTCTAGAGTTTAACATTCTTTCTCTGCAACCACACCTAACTACAAATTTGATACTTTTGAAATCTTTTCCATAAGCTTTTTTCCCCAGTCATCTTTTGAATGACTCTTAGCATGTATTTACCAGGACAAAAGCAATAGGTTTTTTGACTCAGAGATTCAGTTACTCCTGAGCTCTTAAAGAAGAAATTTGTGTGTGTGCTGATTCATGTTTCTATACATGCCTACAATCCTTTCTGCTCCATATCCTCTGTTTACATAGCAAGCTAAGAATGGAATCACTGTCTCTAGAGCTTGGTTTGTTTCCCCTTTCCTTGTGTATTTGTAATGTCTTTCCCTAACAGTGAGAAATCTTGCTCCAGCCATCTGACCCTCATTTATTTTCTTCTTAATCCTCAAGGCACTTGTATGGTAGTGTTAGAATTCTTAACCTGTATTTGTATCACAAGCAACCATATGATCTAGTATACAGTGTTTGTATAACAATATTTTTATCTGTTCATTATACTTTTCTGCAATAATACTTTATTTCAACGTTCTCTTTTTATATATAGTGCTTTGCATGTATGTCTATGCACGACATGCAAGCATTTCCTATGGAGGACAGAAGAGGGCATTGAATTCCCTGAAAATGGAGCTAAAGACAGTTGTGAGCCACTGTATTGGTACTAGGAATCAAACCTGGGTCCTCCGGAAGAGCAGCAACAGATCTCTTAACCACTAAGCCATCTCTTCAGCCCGTTTCAAAGTTCTTTACTCCTTTAGTCATCTTCCTTCCTCCCTCCATCTCTTCCTTTCTCCCTCCCTGCCTCCTTCCCTGCCTCCTTCCCTCCCTCCCTCTCTCCCTCCCTCCCTCCCTCCCTCCCTCCCTCCCTCCCTTCCTTCTTTCCTTCTTTCTTTTCTTTGCATGATTGTGCTTTATAACTTATTCTTTCAAATGTATAGTTTAATAGCTTATCCAGTTCCATTGTTCTAGCACTGGATACAAGAATTTATCCTAAATTTCTCCTGTATATTTTCTGAGTTTTGACCTCACTCATCCTTATCACTCACCAACAAAAAAAAATCTACTGAGTTTTTATCTAGTTATGAATATTAGACATGCAATAAAAAACTAAAACTTTAATTCCTAGTTTTCCATCACATAGCAAAAAAGAATAAACTAATCAGGATATGTTATTCCTTATGACCCATTCACAATCTCCTCTGGTCTCACTGGTATCTCTTATACTGATCTTATACTGATCTTGAGAAGTTAGTTCTTAGAACTCACGCGGTACCTGAAAGACCACTATTCTACTATTCCTCTTCCCATATTGGAACCATTAATGTAGTTTTGTCTCCCTAATTTGAGACTGAGCCTCATTATAGCAGATGCTGTAACTTTCATCTCAGTCTCTCTAGGGCCTAGCACAGTTCAAGACTTAGAATAACACTGGTTAAAAAGAGATGGTACAGGCAGAAAAAGTGTGCTAGGTTGTGGAGGGCTGGTGGATAAAGTCAGAAAGGAAAAGAGAAAGCTAATGGTAAGCCACTATTAAGATCTCTATGGCTAAGGGAGAGAAGCCTTACTGTAAATAAGGTTCAGACAGGGTTAATGGCATAATAAATAGCATCTGCTATAATGAGGCTCAGTCTCAAATTAGGGAGACATTCACTGTGGCTTTGCGGTGACCTTGTACTCCATGAGAAAAAGAAAAGAGAAAAGCCATATGTTAGGATTCCTTACAAATTATTGTCCATTGCCCTCTTTAAAATAGAAGTCATAAGCACTGTGTGGTGTTTGATAACGTGCTTTAATTCAAAATGTAGAGGAAACTCATGATTTTCTTTGGGGAGGCAAGGCCTGGAGAGAAAACTGCTTTGAATCTTGGGTTTTTTGAAACACATTTTACTGAGTCAGATAAGAAAGTAGAGCTGATAAGAGTGAATCTTACTCAGATTGAGTCTAATCAGGAAATAAGACAATGAAAATAGTTGCAGTTCTGCAGGAAAAATAATAACATTTTGGAGTTAAGTTAGCCATAAATATGAGAGCTTGAATGGGTACTTTTCTGGTCAATATACAGACAAGAGTTTTCTGCCCAGATGCAAATAAATAGGCCCCAGCCTCATGTATGTGTTATGAAAATACTTGAAAACTTTCCCTGTCCAATACCATTCTATGTTCACATAGAATATTTTCTTGTGTGAAATAAAGGGCCACCAATGCAAAGAAGCATTTATAGAACATGGGGAAAATAAAAACAGCCTTTTCCTTACCATAGTAAAAGCTTAAATATACCATTTAACACAACGTAACTCAGCCTTAGGCATTTCAGAGCAAAATGTTCAGGCAGGTTTTACAGAAAGACCCATGGTTTCAGCTATCCTCCAGAATGAGTGTGATGATCTCTGTGTATTAGGAATGCTTTTCTAATGCAAAGAAATTCTCCACTGACCAGACTTACTGAGTCTCATTTTTCTTTTCCTAAGATGTTGTGTAGATTCACAGGTTGTAAGATAATTGTGCAGCTATTAAGGCTTACCTTGAAATGGCACACCCATTTTTTTCCTCCAAGAAAATGATCATTTCTAATAAACTAGTCTAATAACTAAATAACTAAATTGTTCTTCCAGTGAACAACTTCATTCCATTTTGATTTTTGAGATAATAAATGCCTTCCATGAGCTAGAGCTACTCAACATATATTAATTAACTATTAACTAATAAGCATATACTATAGGGAAGCACAAGGATAAAATTGTGATACAAGAAAAGAAATATTTATCCCAATATGTAAAATAAAATAATTTTTACAAAAAGCTCCTTATATAATTTCCCTTCTAATAACCACCTTCTAAAATTATTTCTATTTCTTCAAATGTAGGAGGATTCTACATTGTATATCAAGACCCATGTGTATATTGTAGGTTGTGTACTGACATCCTGGTAAATATACTTATGAATGCATCAAAGGCAATTAAGGTATGCGGTTTTAATTAGGTATATAGTTAAACTGCATTAACAGCTTTCAGTATGGTGGGGGGAGAAATAATCTATTCCAGGTTTAACTTATTATACAATGTTATTACTATTCTCTGAATCTGAAAAATCATTTTGAAAAAGTATTATATTTCATTTCCTAAAAAGAAATATAAAAAATCTTATTTCTTTGTGCAGAGTGAATTTCAGCTAACATTTTGTACAATGCCTAAGGCCAGCAGGCACATATGGATTGAGTTTTATAATTATTCTCATTATTATTTACAAAAACACAGAGCACAGTTATATTGTGCCAACCCTTCCTATGATCCCAACACCTTGGCATCACTCAGAAACTGGTTTCTGGCTTTGAGGCTCTGTGATTTCCTTTAGGGAAAAACAACACCTGCCCCTGGTCTAGGCGAATGCACAAGCAACAGATGGAAGAACACTTAGCAGAGTTCCTAGTTTACAATAAATACTTGATACCTTGCTGTATATGCTAAGGTTCGAGATCCAGAGGACAAACAGACTTTGACCAAGAACTAAACTTCAAACTTGGTGTCTCAATTTCCCCAGTGCCAACTTGGACCATTCTCTTTGGCTCTGTAATAGTCTCCCTGTCTGCTTGACAATAACCAGCCATCTCTCTAATTAAATCTATAAAACTCTCTCCTCTCTGGCTACCCTATTCTTCCTGCCCCCTCTTTTGGCTGCTACAGTCTGTTCTCTAATACACTTTGCTCTGTGATGACATTCTTCTTCTTGAGTGTAACTTACACACTGACTCTGTTCAATAAGGACCAACTCTGCAGCACAGCCCCTCAGTCCTTTGAGCATGCCTTTGACCATACTCTGCTCCATGTCAACACTCTGCTCTCCACCATACCTATCTCCCGTATCTATCTACCGTTCTTCCTTTTACCCCCCTTCCTTGTATACACATCTTGCACCCTCGCTGTACTATAGTCTATGACAACAGTAGATCTCCTGATTGCGTTCTATTTTCACATTGCACCCTGGTTCCTAACTCCTCTGTTCCATTACTCATTCTTCTGATACTACCTAATCTCTTAACTGTAGTCTATTTCTTGACAAACCTTAAACTCATGACTTCTTTATGTCTCTAAATATACCAGCTCCCCTCCTTCCTACAGCTCTGACCTTTAGCAAATCCTTTCCTCCTGAATACTGCCTATTGTTCCTGGCTACACGTTTCTCTCTGATGTCACTGCTACCTTGTATTGTTCTGGTTGCTGCTCGGGTATGCACAGTTCCTCGCTGCACTCTCCTCAGGAATTAGCACATTCTCTGTTCTGATTGCATCTATTGCAACAATATTTGCCTCTCTTGGTTTCCTACGCCTAATGCATGCTCTTGGCTTTCTCCTCTGACCTCATTCTCACCTATACAAGTCTCACTACATTTGGAAGAATGATGTGGACAAGTTAAACATTTTGGGGTTTGTCTGTGAAGGTTCTGCAGCAAGTGCTCCTAGAAGTAGCCATGGAAAAGCAGCCATAGACAACAGTAAACAGATATGTGTAATTGTGATCCAAAACTTTTTCTGAAGTCAGCCAACAGGCAGGACTTGAAATGTCATATGGAGATCTGCAGTATCTTTTAATCTGTTGTAGGGACATAGCCATTTACCACCATTTTTATCATCTAACTCAAAATTTATTTTTGCTTATATAATATATAAAGAAACATATACATGATTGATAAACTATATAGATTTTATGGAGAAAGAAATAGGTTTAGACCTAGTTGGGTGATGATTTAGACAAGATACATTGTACATAGTTATGAAATTTTCAAAGAATAAACAAAAACATTTAATAATAAAATTAAAATATAAGAATTAAAAAATACATCCTTGGCAAAGGAAAAAAAAAACCTTGAAACACTATCTAGTATGAAACTTCCCTTGTTAGTACTAATGACCACTTACATAAGATCACTCAAAAGGCTCAGATCCTGGTCTCTGGATAACTCCAGCAGTTCAACTGCTGACTGTATTCCTATACTACACAGGAATCACTTGCACAGTTTACTGCATGTTCATGAGAATGCATCTCACTACTTTGGATACATAGGGTATTGATGAATGGGATTCAAAGGTGGGAAGTAGAGACACAGTGTTTGAGAGATAGGTACAGCCTGTGCTTCTGAGCAGGCCTCATATCAGTGTCAAGTACCAAAGAACTGGGGCAAATGGCTAACTGTGATGCCTATTGGCATACCAAAGAGCAGACAGGCCTCTAGACTCATTCAGTACCTGTGGCATTTCTTCTCACTTCCACCTAGTACCCTAAACTCTTTTCTTCTTCCAGCTTCTTTTTCCCATATAACACTGCCATTTCTACCACAGGCTCATTTGGTTCTCTTAGAGCTCTCTTGGTCGACTTGCCCCCTTGTCTATTCTCTTCCTCTCTCTCCAGATCTTGTCACAACACATCTGCCTCCCCACACTCCTTCTAGCCTTGTTTTGATGACTTCTAAATTCCTCTGGCTGTACTCTTTCTCATATCTACAATAATATCTTCCTCAACCAATCTTGGAGCAGTCCTATCTTCATTTCATGCAATTAGATTCAGAACTAGCTATTGGGTTTAGACACTTATTTCCCAGTTGAAATTCTTAAGTGGCTTATTGAACTTCTGTACATCTATCATGAAATATTAGATATACAGATGGTATAATAATGGGGCTTGATTTAAGTCCGCATTTATGATTACAGCTGTCTAGGACCTTGGGGCTGTTTTCTCGTCTCACATAAAGGCTATGCATAAATATGGTAGTTCTATAATAATGACTCCTGAAGGTTTCTGAGTAGTTCAGGTAGTTACTTTGCAACCCTATAGGAGGAAGCAGATTTGCTCCAATGTATGAATAAGGAGTTTGAATCTGAAAAATATTTTTGTGTCTTTTGGCTAGCCCATTTAGTTCTTTAGTGTGCCATGGGGATTATTTAACATTCTACAGCAGTTAGAAGAGAAACAATTATCTGACTCATGTCTAATGACATCTTAGTGGAAGAACATTTCTCAAAATGCTAGAATTTAGGCCATAGGCAACTCATCCATATAATTTATAAGCTATTGAAGACTTGGAGCTTTTCCTGACAGTCAACTGTCACAAAGAAACCTCATCATCTAGAAAGCATACTTAAAAAAAAACCTTATTCTTTTGTGCTTGAAAAACAATACAAGCAATGTCCCTTTGAATAACAATTTGAAATACAAAATCCACATGACCTTGACAGTGGGCACTGTGGGACATGTGATGTGGGAGTGTCATATATCAATCTGTTGATTTCATTGGTTAAGTAATAAAGAAACTGCTTGGCCTCATAGCTTAGAACATAGGTGGGTGGAGTAAACAGAACAGAATGCTGGGAGGAAGAGGAAGTGAGGTAAGACGCCTCAGACTGAGGCCATGCTTCCCTCTCCTGGGCAGACACCATGAAGCAAGCCACCAGGTCAGACATGCTGAATCTTTCCTGGTAAGACTGATGCTACACAGATTATTAGAGATGGGTTGATCGGGATATGAGAATTAGCCTGTAAGGGCTAGAGTTAATGGGCCAAGAAGTGTTTAAAAGAATACAGTTTCCATGTAATTATTTCGGGTATAAAGCTAGCCATGCAGGCGGCCGGGTGCCAGGAACGCAGCCCCACCTCTCCTATTACAACAGACATGGCTCTTGCTTTCTGTCTGCAGCTTCCCATGGACGTCCACTTGCTTCATCTTTTCTGTCCACCAGACTTTGTGGTAGTGTGGGAAGTCCTGTCTTTCTGTCTATGTGTTGCTTTTATTGGTTAATGAATAAAGCTGTTTCAATCTGTGGCTTAGCAGAACAGGGCAAGGTGGGAGATTGAAGCAGATAGAAAAGGAGAGAGTAGGCAGAGTGGGAGAGAAGCCATGTAGTTATCTGCAGGAGACATGCACAGTGGAACTTTGATGATAAGCCACAGCCATGTGGTGATATACAAATTAATAGAAATGGGTTAATTTAAGATATAAGTTAGCCAAAAATATGCTTAAGCTATTGGCCTAACAGTATTGCAATTAATACGGATTTCTGTCTGATTATTTCAGGGGTCTGGGTATCCGGGAAGCAAATGAGGAGCCTGTCCCAACAGATTGGCACATTAACATGGTCTGAATCATTTGGGGCTAATACCTACTACCCACTTCAGGTCCGGATGCGTTTGTGCCTACTTGGGGTCAGGAAAAAGTAGCTGAAACTATCTATGCCTATTGCTCAGTGTCCCCTGCCTGGGCAAGTGTTGGGATCAGATCTACTAAGAATGACACAGGGAGGAGAACATGGTGGATTCCTGCTGTCATACACAGTTATATTTCCAGGCAGCTGGTGTGCTGTATGGCAGATTTAGGTATTATTCAGATAAAATGGGTTTATATGCTTCACAGTGCTACCCAGAGTTGAGATGGTGAGGACGGCTCTTACCTGGCAGTTTCAGAGGCAATGAACAAACCTCTGCCATGTTGGACTGGGCGGAGCCAAAATGAAAAGCAGCATTAGTCCTAGTCACACTGCTTGTTATTTTAAGAAGTGGTCCTAATCAGAAAAGGATTACAGATATGCAATAAACACAAATTCAGATAAAAAAAAAAAGACCTCTGTGTGGGTCTCAGTATTGGATAAACATATGTAGGGTTAAGATAAAAAAGAATAAGAATATAGACAGTTATAAAAAGAAATAAATGGTTTTAAAATTAAAACAAATTCTTTAAAGAGACAGAATAGAGACAGTCATAGACTAAAGGGGAAAAAATAAGAAATGTAAAGATGGAAAATACACAGAGAGTCTGAGTTATGAATATTATTGTGTTTTCTTTGAATTTTTTGACTGTGTATGAGCTAAGTAAAGAAAGACAATTTATTAAATGGGCTGTTTTAAAGGTATCTTGTCTTCAAAATTTGGTTCTAAGGATATGTTGCTTTGGAAAAGAGATTCTTCTTTTGTTTCCGTAGAGGATGAAAACCTGTGGATTAATTCCAGACTAATGTGGTTTGATGGACCAAGACCCCACAAAAGGTCTCTGTGAACCACCCCCTAAAATAAAATACTTCATCCAACAAAAAGCAGGAAGCAGTTTGGAGAGAACTACACCCAAATTCCCTAAATGATGGTTTAGAAATGTTTGTTTACATTTAAAGGGGGATATGATACAGAGATTTGCATTGGTATGAATCTTGGTTTATTGATACAAATTTAAGGTCAATTTTGTTATATGTATATTTTTGCTCTTGATTAAGGTATTGTGTTTGTGCAGCTCATTTAAAAATAAAATGTGTAATTAAGAAGTACAGGTTAATAGACAGTCATCTTTAGTAGTCAAGTTTGTAGTCATATAAGTTAGGTTTTCTGGACATATAAAGATATATTTCAGTTAGATAGATATTCTTCAAGCCTTTCAATGACTAACAGAATATGGCATTTAAAATGTTTTAAAAACATAAGACTTTTCATGACAATGAGACATATGTGCTCCTAGCAGCACCAATCTACTTCAAGAGGAAAATGGGCATCAAGGAGACTCCTTATGGAGTTTGTTAACCATTTGGGCAAGGAACTGCTCTTGCCTAGACTGCTTGATAGTACGCTGTATAAACTGGACATGCAGTACTCACAGAAAAATGACTGCTAAACATGCTAAATGTGAGACAGTCCTTCAGAGTTCTTGCTACATGAAAGAGTCTGCCAGACATTCTGAAAGTGACTGACAAACTGCCAATATAGGCGGAACTGTCTTTGAAATTTCCTTTTTCATGGAAAAGTCTGCTGGATACTATGGGCCTGTAGGCTGGTGATTGATGCTCCAATAAGAAAGAAGAAATTTGGGTGACTCCAGGCAGAAATGTTTGTCAATTCTAGAGTTTTTGAAGTTACTTACAATGCACTTCCTGTTTACTTAGGTAATATTATATCCTTCTGGAGTATTTGATGGAGTTGAAGAATTTATAGTTATAGTTATAGTTTTCCTTAGTTATGATAAATGAGAGGTAAACATAAATATTGTAACTGTAATTCTTGCTTGATAACTGTTTTGTTATATGTAATTTTACTATGTTAAAGTTAAAACCATCCTTTTTACTTTTTTTTTTCTTTTGATTTTTGAGACAGGGTTTCTCCGTAGCTTTTGGTTCCTGTCCAGGAACTAGCTCTTGTAGACCAGGCTGGCCTCGAACTCACAGAGATCCGCCTACCTCTGCCTCCCGAGTGCTGGGATTAAAGGCATGCGCCACCACCACCCGGATCCTTTTTACTTTTTATTTGAACAGAAATGTAGAGGTGATGTGGGATTTCTCTCTGTATGCTGTGAGTACCACTAGTTAATAAAGAAGCTGCTTTGAGCCTTTGCAGCACAGGGTATGGCAAGGCAGGAGTTCTTAGCAGATAGAGGAGGAGAAAGAAGGCAGAGTCAGTGAGATACCATGTAGCCACCCAAAAGAGACAAATGCGCTGGAAATTTGCTGGTAAACCACAGACATATGGCTATACATAGGTTAATAGAAATGGCTTGGTTTAAGATGTAAGAGCTAGCTAGCAATGCACTTAAACTATTGGCCTGGCGGTATTGCAAATAGTATAGTTTCTATGTGTTTATTGCCAGATTAGGCAGGACAGAAACCTCCGACAACATGGCAGAATTACTGATTCTCCAAATCCCCATGCTCTCTGCTGCCTCTGGGTCTTTCAGATGCATTCCTCCTGTAGAAAGCAAACCATTGATCCCTCACCAATAGCACTGACATCTGTGTTCCAACTCTGATATCCTTTCTTTGAGGAAGTGTTTTTACGTTCCTCAGGACTGTAGTTTAGTGCCTCTTTTCCATGATGCTCTAGCAGGAGTTGCTGCAATTATTCAAGTTTCATCTTGAAAATATTTTAAGGTCTTTGTCAGCAAAATGTAAGTTCCATGGAAGCAGAAGTCATGTCTTCTATGTTACCAACTCATTCTTCTTGCACACTCATCCTTGCAGTCAGTTTCTGTTTGATAGGCTAAAGTTATACCCCTGTTCAGGTGCCTAAATTTAAAATTATAGATTTTTTGTGAAGAGAGAAGAGATCACAGTGGTGAAAGCAACTGACCTATCTTGGGAAACAGTAAGTTGACTGTTTGTTTCACAGAACAAGATGGCTTCAGAAGTCCAACAAACACAATATACTTTATTTAATGATGATTTCACTTTTTGTCTTCATAGCGTGCCTTTGACCAGGAATCACAAGCCCTTGTCACAGTTCTGGAACTCATGGCAGTGCTGGTGACTATATCAGTAACATTCTGCTTCAGGCTGCCCACAGTCATACAAACAGGCTGCAGTTGACTGGTGTTCCACTGGTTCTGTGGAAATCCAGGGTGATTGAATGTTGGCTCTGTTTAGTGAAACTATGAACCTAGGGGTGTTGGATAATACTCTCTAGGGGATGGGGCCAGTCAAGAGGTATGTAAGTGACCAAGCACTTTCCATTATTTGCATGTACTTTCCTATTATTTTTGCACCTTAAGAATGTTACTGTCCTCATTTCAAAGCAAAACCAACTACTGTTTATATGCAGCTTTTCAGAGTTATTTTCATCCCTAGAACTTGAGTATAACACATAGCTCTCTTACCGAAGACTTTGGATCACCCATGGGAATAATGGAAAGAAAAAAAACAAAAAACAAAACAAAAAAAAAACCTGAGATGGCCATGTTGAAGTTTTATGTTCTAAGAATCAGAGAACAGTAGAATTCACTACAGTGGTCTATTAATTCCAGTGTGTGGGGGGGAGAGTGTTGTGCTTTGCACAATTGGCAGGCACCATATAGTTATGTTTCACCTACCTGTCCCAGTGGGTTTTTCTTTTAACACCTAATATTTAAGTTTTGTGGAGAGTTGAACTTTTTTGAACGCATTCTCTCCTTGAACTTAATTGGAGTCCCGAAGTAGAGGAAGAAAAATTAAAGTAGCTACCTGGGAAACAACATTGTCTGACACTTTTAGAGTTGTAGCTCATTCTAGGGCTTTAGCTTCTGTCTTCTGGCAGGGAGCAGATTTGAACCATACACCAAATCAACTATATTTTGGCTGTATTTTCTAAATTCTTAATGTAAATATGGATCTGTCATTTAGCCAGCATGTAACTTCTAACATGTATTTCTAGAGTCTTGAAGAATGGACAGCTAAATAAAGGAAAGAGGACATGAGTAGATAGTCTACTTGAGTAAGAGAGTCACCAGGATCATAGAAGAGAAATATCCTGAAGAATAAGTCATTAGACTTCAAATAACAATTTGAAATTAATTTTGAAAGTAGAAAGCATGCAGGTATGGGTAAAGAGGAAGGAGCACTCATTTAGATGCTGGCTCAGTAATTATTGTGCATAATATTAGACAGGTTTATTACAACAGAGGCTGAAGGGTCTGTGCTCACTGAACAGCAACACCTAATTATGTCAACAGGGATTTCACTGTATTCTCAGAGTGGGCCTGGTCCTCGCAAGGTTTCCATGCTGCACTTGAGGTTAACAATATCTTTAAGGCATATATATATATATATATATATATATATATATATATATGCATTTTCTTTCATTACAGACCTGAGAGCTACTGAGGCAACCAAAGGGAATGCATTTATCATCTTTTTCATCTGAATGGTTTAATCGTGCATATTTTTTGAGAGAGAAAATCTCCAGCTTAAATGGCAAATTAGGTTTTACAATGATTTCAACTAACTAGATTTTCATGGAAAATTGTCTCTTTTGAGACAATTTTTAGAATTACTATTACAGAATTATACAGTTCCAGGCAACAGAAAAATGAATGAATGAATGAGTTTAACTTAGTAACATCTCTATCTCAACATCTCCTTGGAGCCTTTTTTTTAAACTAGCATTTCTTTGGGTTTTGAATCACGTTTCCTTTTACTCTTTCTGTCTCATTTCTAAGAAGCAATCAAAATAGTAACTTGTGTTTGTGGGCGATCTATTCAGCACCTCTGAGATTCCAGTGCCCTGTCTGCCACATCCAGATAAAAGGTAACTTGCCTACTGAAAGGATTACATCTGTCATTTGTTATCTGGGAGTCTGCCACAAAATAGGTGGTAAAGGAAGATGATTTTTCAGTTCCCCTTCTTGTTCACCTCCTTCCTCTTATAGATTTGAGGTGACTTATTCCTCTTAATTCTGTTACATCTTCCCATTTCTTTCTAGCTCTTCACAGTCATCTTTTTGTCCTCTTTATTTAACTATATCTTTAAAAATCATTTTTGTTACTTGTTATAATTTAGTTGCTCATTCATTTTGTGTGTGTGTGTGTGTGTGTGTGTGTGTGTGTGAGTGTGTGTGTGTACCTATACCACAGTGTACTTGTAGAAGTCAGAGGACAATGTGAGAGCCTGTTCTTTCTACCATGTGCGTCCTGGGGATTGAACTCAGGTCATCAGGTTTGGCAGCAAGTAACTTTATCAGCTGTGCCCTCTCTCCTACTCTACATAGTTATGTCTTGATCCTAGTTATTAATTGCAGCAGTAACCAGAGGGTTAAAGATAACAAAATGATTATGTCTTAAAGAAAGTCTTACATGGGAATATGGGGATTAACACTTTCACAAGATTAGATTTCTGAGAAAACATTATAACCAATTAATCAGGGAATATAAAGCTGGTAGGGAGTAAAGGATCCTCAGGAGTAAACTGTGTCTCATGATCAAGCTGGTAGGTTCAGTATTAACCACAAATTTGTGTATTTAAGGTGTGCATTTTCTCCACAGGAGAAGTGTCGATGGCTGTTCTAGGTGGAAACTATGCAGTTGTCTTCCCCAAAGAAATGGGAAATATTAAGGCTTACAATTATCAAATGTCTCTTAAGTGAGGTTACAGGGTTTAAAGCAGTGCTCTATAACTCATTTCATCCTAACAGGACAAAACCACTAGAAATGTAACATCTGTTCAACTAATGCCCTTCTCACCATGTAAGTCTTATTAATTTTTTGGAAGTGAGACTTAAAAAGTTTGAACAGGCAAACTAAAAATGAGTACATTAGCATTGGCACATACACACACACACACACACACACACACACACACACACACACACACGGTTGAGTCATCCTTCTCACTTTTATAAGACCAGAAGTTTCTCATTATCTGTCAAGGTCATTGTCTTTTCACTTAACCTCTGTCTCCTTCGTCAATCAAAACAACTTTCTTTGCATATATACATTTGTGCAATCAGTAAACAATTATCAAAAGTCTCTGATGCTCCTGGTACGGGGTCAGGTTGTAAAAAAATGCAGAAATTCAACACATTCTCATTCATCACAAAATGTGTTTTCCGGTACTCTTTATGGATCTTAAACAAGTAAGTACACAAAGCTTGCATGTTTCCTCTGTTGAACTCACTGCCAGGTAGAGCCTTTTCACACTCATAGGACTTTTAAAAGTCATCTTTCTGCAAAGAAATTGCCATGTCTCTAACATGGCCACATCATTCCTCTTCAACTATAGTAATCTGTCCAGAGTTGACATATGACTCAAACTGGCTCAGAGAGATTCTGTTTCTGCTTCTCAAAATCTGGAGCAGGAAAGAGACTAGAGTGTCTGTCCATCAACATGTACAGCAGAAGAGTGAACACAAAGCAGAGGCAGGCATACAGAGAAGAATACACACCAAGTAGTTAAATCCTTGCTTCCCAAACTTGAAGCTCTTGGCAGGGATCTATAACGCATGTTTGGTTTTAGAATGCACACAGATATTGTTCAATGTGTCTATTATCATGCCATATCACAACATTTTAACTGGAATTTTGTTACCTGTAATTAAGTATACCATTGTTAATGGAACAATGCAAATTCATTATAAACCATGATGTTTGTTTTAAAGCAACTCTAACATACTCTAAGGATTCAGTAGAACATAAAACAGTGGAAGACATAATAAAAGAAGGAAGAGAATGTTACCCAAAAGAAGTGCATTTTCACTAAAATAAGAAGAATAAGATTGTGAGAATTAGTAAAGAAATATGGAGAGGTGAATAATCTGGTGGCAAAGCGATGTGAACCAAGATTGTCTATAGACCCAGGTGCCACTGGTCATTTTTCCTGACCATAGTTATAAATATCAATGACACCCTCACATATGTATCACATACATTTTCAAATATTTTACTTTCAGTGCATGCATATTTGTGAGTGTTTTTGAATTATGTGTATATGTTTTATGTGTACATATATTTGGGTACATGCACCTGTTCTCACATGAACCTGTGCGCACATGGAAGCCACAAACCTAATTTGAGGGTAATTTCCAGGACTTAAGCAAGTGATAGCATAATCCCATGAATACATATAAATAAAATAAAATAAAAAAATAAAAATAAAATCACATATTGCATTTATTTTCTGAATATATGGTTTGGAAATCCTAAAGGAAGGTATTATATTTACCAAAACTTCTTCTTAATGGAAACAATATATCCTATTAGCAAAATAAGGGATTGTATTGCCTGAATGTAGTTTGTAAATTTGTATCTATGGAATTCCAAAAGAGATTAGTAAATGCAAAGTTTCTGAAAAAGAAACCATTACTTTTAAAGTCTGGAATATGAAAGGGTAAAGGGGTAATTGAATGCATAAGACTTGAAATACTTAGATATCCTTTTAGTGAATATAGAATTCCAGGGGAATATGGCCACATTCACACATCAGAGGGAAAAGACATTAGTGGTAATTTAATGGCAATACATATATCTAGGAAAAAAAACATTAACCATGAGCATTATGTAAAATTTTAAGACAAAAATCATAAAACCTTGTCTAAGTATTATATATCTTACTGCCTAGCAAAAGTCAGCATAGCTTAAAAGATGCAGCTTCATATAAAGGCCGCAGTCATTCTAAAAATGGTTTACTGACAACTTGCAGAAAAGGAGATTTAAAAATTATAGTATGCTATTTCATTAAAAGGTGTAGTGATTTGAGTCATTTTAAGGCACTGGGAATCTTGTTCATTTGGGCTCAGCCAGAAGCCATCAGTGGGGGATGACTGATGACCTCTGCCTTAAGCCTAGCTGTACACTAAGTTAAGGAACTCCTCCAGTTATTGCTGTTATCCATATTCCTAACAGAGCTTATTAAGTGCATATTTCTATTTTCAATGTCTATATTTAGCACCATAATATTCTTTATTAACCATTTCTTTTAGTTTAGTACATGAACATGTCACTAAGCAATAGTTGTTAAATTTTTCCAGTCTATTCACTTCAATTATTGATGGGGTGAATTTTTGAGTCACTTGAGGAATAGGAGAATCAAGGAAGCATAAGTTTGTTATGGCAGAAAGAAATGAAATTTTAAAAAAATGGAATAAAACTTGCCACTTAAAGGAAGGAAGCTGGATTCCTTTGAAATCTTTGTGAGCATTGCTTAGTGCTGTTAATTCAAAACACTAATTGGCATTCAAAAGCTTTAATTAGGTGTTTATTCCTTTGTGCTGAGTTTCACTTTGTTTTCAAATTTTGTAGGGCTTGGACTCTAAGTTACTGTAATTGAAGAAGGTTTGTCTTTCAAGTGACCTTCAAGCTTCTTAAGTCTCTAGGCTCTGTCTGCCTCAGACTCAGACTTGCCAGCCTCTGCCATCCATTCTCAAGGCGAGCTGACTTATTTTTGGGTTCTCCCATTACCCCCAATATAATCCTGCCTCTAGGGCTTTCTCTTTTCTTTACCCTTGCCATTTCTTCCAAACCTTTATTGGGAAGCTGTCTTTCATCTCACCAGATGAGCCTAGAACTGTCCTATGTGTGTGGCTATTTGGGGCTTTTTTTTCTTTCAGATGTCTTTACAGTTTTTTAAATTATTAATGAATTTATCTGTTTATTTTACATACTAACCACAGTTTCTCCTCTCTCTTCACCCATCCCTCATTCTCTCTTCCCTTTCCTTCCTTGTACCCTACCTTCCATTCTTCCTCTCTCTCCATTCAGAAGGGGTAAGGACTCCCATGGAAGTTGACAAAACATGGTGTACACAGTTGAGGCAAAACCAAGATCTTCCCCATCAATCAAGGCTGTGCAAGGCATCCCATCCTAGAAAAAAGGTTCCAAAAAGCTAGCTCATGCATCAAGGACAGGTCCAGAATGTAACCCTGTGGAATGTAACTGGGCCTTTTATTTGCAAAAGGTTCTGCCTGTGCTGAAGCAAATCAATCCCCACCAACATTTGATGAGTAACCAGAATAATAAGTGAACTTAATATTAAAAAAAAAAAAGAGAGAAAGTGAACCAGAAAACTAGGAATTTACCTCTTCCTGAATAACCATGGCAGATGTAGAACAACAGCGCAGAATAACTTTACCCTTGTAATTTCCCACTTAGGCTATAGGACATCAAGTACGTCAGTTGTATTCCTGATTGTTACTTTGACCTCCCTTAAAAGTCCTGCATATCATAAAGTCTTTGGATGTAATTAAAGTAACATTTTTTTTTTAAAAAAATCCACATTCATTAAATGAAAGTTTTCTACAAAGACACAAGCATGAAATACTATTCCCAGTATTGGGAACACTCTCATGCTCTTTTAGATGAGTGGATGAATTTATTTCAAAAGACGCACACTTAGGCTTCTAAGTTATTGTCATGGCATGTGTAATTCACAGCACATTCTATTTAGAATCCTTAACTTTAGACTTGGAGGTAGCAAGAACGTGCTCCTAGGATCAACTTCCAGCATTATGCTTAACTCCATAGCCTGGTGCGCAGCTTCAAATGCTGTTGATGTTGTTCAAATGAGAATGCCTACATGGGCATTTGAGACATGTGGGAGGACTCCACTCTTCTTGTTCTAGGCTGATATTCCTTTAAAAATGTGTTTTTAAATTTTTACTATTGAATTTTTCTAAGCATTTTCTCCTTTTCCCAATGTTTAAACACAATTTTCATTAGTCCATATTAATTATACAAAATAATGGATCTTATTAGTGTAGTGCCTGAGTCGCAGGGATCCTAAGAGGACCACCAGAGACACAGACTCACCGAATTGCAAAAGCAAGGTTTAATCCTGTAGTAAATCTCAGTAGGGACCTGTCTCACACACCAACACAGCAGAGGCCAGAGGAGGTGCCCCTTTGTTCTTATGCAAAATTTTTAAAGGCAAAAACCAGCAAATCTATTGTTATGGGCATAAGGGTAACAGGTGACTGTCTGGCTCCAGTCTAGGGGATTTTCCACTCTGATGATATCAACCTCAAGCAGCTGGTCTCCAGTCTAGGGAACTTCCTACTTCACTGGTATTTACCTTGGCGTCTAGCACAAAATGGAGTTGGTTTTGTCCCTTAATTCCTCCTTTTTGTCGTTGATTGGTCTCTTATAGTTAGTTCACAGGTATCTTCTGTCCTGAGGGGTCTTTAGTTCTGAGAGCGCTGCACCATAAGTTGGATGGTCCCCAATCTTCCCTTCATAAATTGGACTAGCCTATTGAGTATACATGATCCAAAAGTCAGCAGTATCAACAAAATTATGATGGGTCCCGTCAGAGTGGAGATGAGAGTAGTCAACCAGTGGGAACTATTAAACCACGATTCAACCATCTTTGGCTGGCTTCCCTTTCTTTTTCTTTGTAAGTCCCTCTCCACACCTTGGCCATGGTATCCGTTAAAAGTCCTGAATGGTCTATATAGAAACAGCATTCTTCTCCCAGGGCTGCACACACTCTCTCTGCTGCAAAAGGATTAGGTCAAGTCTCCTTCTGTTTTGTAAAACTATTTCAGCCAGTTTGGAGAGGTAGTCCTACAAGTCGGAGATTGAGGTCTCTAGGCATTCTATGTCAACATCTCTAGCTTTTCTCAAAGCAGAGTAATGTTCTCTTTGGGACAGAAGGGGGGCAGTTTCTGTTCCCAACCTTGTAAGGTTCACCCCTAAGAGGATACTGAGTGTGAAGGGTGCTTATGGGCTCCCTTTTTATTCTAGTTAGACCAGCATCCTGCTCCCTTCTATCTAGGAAACTTTGGTAGTCATGGTAAAGGAGCCAGGATACCAGTCTGATGAGGACACAATATCCACTGGAGTTCTTTAGAGCCGTAGTAAGTGCACAAGGAGTTACACCCGAGGAGCACACCCACCAGGTGTTATTGTGGGGGCTAGGTACTCTGCAGTGGTTGGGAGGGATAAGGTGAATTGCAAAGAAAAGCCTTGGCAATGGGAACTTTACCTACGCAAAGCCTCTACCTTGTTACTTGTTACAGGGTTAGAGAGTGTCGTGAATGCCAGTGACATTCATCACACTTAGCCACTTCTTGAATAAAGCCCTGGACATCAATTCCCTCATTATAAGAGGGAGTTGCATCATAACAGAGTCAACAAGAGTTGGTTAGGTTCAGTCATGAGGAGTTAAGAACCATAAGTATTTGTCAGAAGCTCCAGGAAGGGATGCTGTTCTGGCACTAAAGGCTTGGTAATAGCTGAAGCATCTGGGGCCTGTGTTTTAGGTGAAAGTGTGGTTATTGTCAGTTGTTGGGGCACCAGTCTCTTTGTGGGTGGGAGAGTAGTATTTGGGTCCAGTGCCTTATTGGGGGCCTATTATTGCTGGTTTTATTAGCTCTATCTTAAGCTGAATTACAAGGGTGGTCAGGACATGTCCCCCATATCTATAGTATATTACACCCAGTGTAGGCCTGATGACCATTGTGTGTCCTGTTTCCCCTGATTAGTGAAAGGAATTTTTATATGGTCTAAATCACCTGTCCTGTAGGGCTTGTCAGACTGAGAAAGAGGGGGAGCATTCCAGATTGGTCTTACGCATTTAAACGTGACTAAGTCTGGTCTACTTACAGACCATCTCCATTCCCTGTCACCAGAGGTGACACAGTCCCAACTTTTGCAGAAAGAGGATTCAAAGCCTCCACACTGCTTCCTATTCCTGATGTGACCTGGGCCCACGTAAAAACCATACCTCCTGGTCTCCACCTGTCCTGTTACTCTGTAGACATGGGTCAGGTCATGAGAGCAGAAATATAAGTCAGGCCACCATGTGTTCCATGGGGCTGGTAGGGAGTTTTGTATGCCTCTCCATCCTTAAGAACGCAAATCAGTTTTAATGGGTACGTAAGGGTTGACTTTGTTAGCAGGAGCAAAGGGACCCAGCATCAACATCAACAGGATCAGGAACAATGCATAAGCTGGACATTTAGGGGGTTAATGCGATATTTGGATGCCTCCCAAGTCTTGCCACAATAGTTCTCTTGTAGGGAAAAGGGAACCTCCAGGCAGGCTTGTGAATAATGGATCCAAGAGGTGATGCCCTCCACCTTGAGGGCAGTTGGTGTTGTCAGGACAACCATGCAGGTCCTCTTCCATCTTAGCTTCAGGGATTTTAGGTGATGCCTCTGAATAAAAACCCAGTCTCTGGGCCTGAATCTGTGAGGGAACAAAGGCAGCTTCATAAATTGCCCAAAGCTTGGGCCATATGGTTTTACAAACTGACTGGAGCTGCTGGATGGCATTGAACATGTCCTGATCATCAAAGTCAGCAATCAGGTCAGTTTGTAAGCTAGGAAACATCGGAGGAGGATGCCCATACATAATTTCAAAAGGAGTCAAACCCATTTGATAGGGGGTATTTCTGACTCTGAAAAGGGTGAAGTCAGTGCCAGTCTACAAGGCCAATTTAGTCAAGATCTTTTTTACGGTTCTATTAATCATTTCTACCTGCCCTGAGCTCTGGGTCTATATGCACAATGAAGTTTCCAATCAGTCCCCAGTGCAGCAGCTAGTCCATGACTTACTTGAGAAATGAAAATAGGGACATTGTCTGACCCTGTCATGACTGAGAACCCATACCTAGGCAAGATTTCTTCAATCAGCTTCTTAGCCACCACTGTGACTCTATCGTGTTTGGTGGGGAAGGCTTCAGTCCATTCTGGAAAAAGGATCTATAAACACTAAGAGATACTTGTATCCAAATTTTCCAGGTTTGATTTCAGTAACGTCTACTTCCCAGTATGTACCTGGTCGAGTTCCCAGCTGATGGGCCCCTGGGCTGGAGGGGTGCTCACCGCATCTGTCAGCTGGCATGCTTGGCATTGTGTCACTATCTGTTCAACAGTCTGGTTACCATCTTGAACTTTGACCTGAGCCCTTGCGACAGGTCCTGTACTCTACGAGTCCCTATGTTTGAGGACCAGTGTATTTTTTTTTAATCTCTTATGACCCAGCCTTTGGGACAGGATGACTCGCTCATCAGCAGTTTTTCACCATTCCACTTTTTGCTGGACCATGGGGAGAGTGTGTATCCAGGATAGATCCTCAGGTGTGGACTTGGGGCTTTGTGGCAGGTCCCTGGTTCCTGGGTCATTTAAACTCACCATAGCCCTTGGGGCTGAAGCCACCTCTTTCACTGAAATCAGCCAAGTTGTTTCTCAGTTGTATTGTTCTGGAGCCTTTTTGGAGTCCAGGAATGTGTATTATTGCCAACTTTATGGCAATAATGCTTGTAAGAGATCCAGAATCTCCTGTTTGTTTTTTTTTAGTTTTTCCTTCTGCTCTAAGCAACCTCCTCTCCCTATAGATAGCCCCATGAATACGGGCTGTGGCAAAGGCATACCTGCTGTCTGTATAGATGTTAGCTTTTGCTTTTCCCAGTCTGTAAGGCCTTTGTAAGGCCTATTAACTCCATCTTCTGTGCTGAGTTCCCGTGGTAGGGGTTCAGCCCATATTGCCTCTGTAGTCCTTGTCACTGCGGCCCCAAATACCTTTGTCATTTCTACACATAACTGCTGCCATCTGTGAACCAGGTGACCTCCACATCTGGGATAGGTCAGGTCTGATGCTATGCATCTGAGCTAGTATCCAAGAACAATTGTGTAGCAGGGCCTCTAACTCCAGATCTGGCAGTAGGATGGCTGGGTTTAAGACAATTGGAACATGGAAGGTTATTTGGGTCGGGTTAAGCAGTAGTGCCTGAAAGTGGGTCATTTGGGCATTGTTCAGCCACCTATCTCGGGGTGCTTCAGCACTCCTTACAATGCATGGGGGGGTCACAATAGCCAAATTTTGGCTCAGCATCTGTTTGTCTGTCATTTGAAGGTGAAGCAGGCTAAGCTCTTAGGGACTAATGGAAGGCTGAAGAATGTACTGGATCTCAAAGACTGCTGGAGACACAGACTCACCGAATGCAAAAGCAAAGTTCAATCCTGTAGTACAAATCTCAGTAGGGACCTCATCTCGCACAATGATGCAGCAGGGGCCAGAGGAGGAGCCCCACTGTTCTTAGGCAGGGTTTATTGTTGGGACTAATGAGTCCTGGCCTTCAGCCTTCATTAGTCCCAACATCCAGCTGAAGGCCAGGACTCATTAGTCCCAACAGTTTATAAAGGCAAAAAACGGCATATCTATTGTATGGGCATAAGGGGTACAGGTGACTCTCTGATTGGCTCCAGTCTAGGGTATTTTCACTCTGCTATCAACATCTAGGGAACTTCCTGCTCTGCTGATATCCACCATGAGGCCTAGCAAAAAAGGAGTTGGTTTTATCCCTTCAACTAGGACATGTTTAAACATATATAGAATATGTTTTGATTGTTCTTACCCATTGTTAAGATCTCATGTACCCTTCCACCACAACAGATCCAGTTCCAAAAATAAAAAGTACAAACAAACAAAACCATGAAAGCAGATGGGAAGTTCTTTTTACTTCTTGGCATACCAAGTAATGGGTTTCATGGTGCCATTTTAATGCATGTGTATTATGATTTGTTCTTATCTGCCCCCTTACTCTCCTCCTAGCATTCATCTATAACAAATAGCCCTGTATTTTTGCTTTTGTGTCACAGAGAGTTCACTTCTTAACCTTTCCCCCTTCATACCTCCTTTATAACTGACCTTCCCCTCTCAAAATTCAGCTTTACTTATTTGTTCTTAAAACATACAGACAAGGAGACACAGACATACACCCACAGACGCAAGCACACATAAAAATAAGAATTGAAATTGAATTGCATGAAATTAAAGAAACCTTTTGTACAGCAAAAGAAAATGGAAGAAAATCTTTCCAACTATATATTCAGCAGGGAACTGCGGATTGATATCTAGAACCGTGGACGCAGTCCAAGAATAATCTTCCAGTCTTCTAGTCTATGAATAAGCCACTGAACTGAATAGGGATTCTTAAAGGAAGAAAGACAAATGGTTCATAAATATTTGCAAATGTATTCAGCATCCTTAAGCATGAGAAACAAAAATTAATACTGTATCGAGATGCCAAATGGCAGTCATTAAGAAGACTGTTCACTTGGAAGCTCAGTCTTGGCCCCACTCCTCCCTTTCCAAACCCTGCCCCTCTCAGGAAAAACTGCCAAAGTCCAAGCTCCTTCTCCAAAGCACAAGATCATGCCTATAAGGTATTTAAGCCCCTGTCCTTAGACCTACCATGGCATTGCTCTCCTGCTCCCTTTCCCGAGAGTCACCTGGGAGTGCTTTGCTCAGATTAAACCTGGTCCCTCAGTTTTTAATTAAACTCAATCTGGCTTACTGCTAATGGGTATCGAAAATACCTATCAAAGACAAAGGACCACAATCTTATACAGAAATGAGGAAATTTCCATATCCTGGTGTATATTTCTGTTAATAGAAGTAACTTTTTTTAATTTTAAAAGTGATAATTATTTCTAGGTTTAAAATTTGTGAAATATAACACAATATAGTTGATTAATAGTGCAAAAATATACTAGAATACTAGACAATTTTAATAAAGTTCAATCAGTTTGTTATCATATTATAATAAATATGCTAAAATGTACTCTTCCTCTGTGACCAAAAATGGATATTGAAGTTGTGGAGAGTCACTTCTTGACTTGTCTGTAGTCTCTTAATGACATTTAAATTTTCAGGTTTTTGTTTTCTTGTCTCTAAACTGTGAACCTTATGCAGACTGGATGAGGATATTAATTATAGTGTATGAAGCCTTCAAGTAATGTTTCAAAAACGAGGCCTAGTATACAGAAGCAATCTGTAAGCATGTGTTACTTGGATTATAATTGTGATCTCCAAGAACTATTCCTATATCATAGACTTCCTTAGGACACATGCATGCACATGTGCATGCGTTTTGCATGCGTGTGTGTGTGTGTGTGTGTGCACATGCCCACTTGGGGTTTAGTTTTTCCCTTCTACATTGTTTGAGACCGGGTCTCTTGCTATTTTTAAGATGCATATGCACAAACCAGGCCAACTAGTCAGTGAACTGTAGAGGATTCTGCTCTACCTGCCTCCCTTGTTGTAAGTGTACTGGGATTGTAGATATCCTAGCAACTGTGCCAAACATTACAAGAGTTCTAGAGATTCAACACAGGTCCTTATACTTCCCAGATAAGCACTTTACTCACTGAACCATTTCCATAGACTCTCAAAATTTGAGTTTTAAAGGAATTTTCTAACAGATATTTAGGTATAATTTTTCTGAGGATTAGTTATAATAGGATACAACTCAATTTTTGTAAGATTCATAGAATATGTGTGGTCAGAAGAAGATTGTAACATCCGACCTTTCTACTTCCTTTTATGAGAATGTGTCTACAATTTTATACAGCCACAGTTTGTTCTGATTTATATGGTCATTGCAATATGGTTCTGTGAATATGTGCTCACGAAACAACATTAACCTTCTCTTTGCTGATAAACTTTACTATGGACATACATACTAAATAATGCTACTTCCAACTATTTAAAACTTTCTATAAGATTGTTTTAATGTATTAGTTTATACAATGTTTAAAGCAGAGTCAATTTAATTTCGAAAGGAAAAGTGTTGCTAGTAGTTTGGGTTTCTAATTTGTATGTTTCTGAGGTAGATTTTTGGCCTTTATATTATGTTCAACTGTATCAGGTTTTATAGCATAAAGTAAAATTCTATGTGATAGTATGATGCCTGCTAAGCATTCTACCCTGCTGTCTGCTGAGACCCAGGAGACTTCAGTTCAACACAGGTGCCCTTTGGAATAGCTAATTTCTATCTCCATTGTGTCAGCGAATGTTTGTTGGCTCATTGGGAGGAAGGAACTCTATTGTGAGAATTGCACAGAATTATCCAATATTTTATAGACTTTTCCATAATGAAATTCAAAAAGTAATTTTATATTAGCACATCTGCACTAGTGATAGGAAAATATAAATTGGTAAGATTAATGAAATTGTAAGAACTGATTTATCATATCTTTTGAACTCATATTTGGTCTTAAGACTCAGAAATAAAGCTACCATCACCCAATTTAATGAGGGACTCCTATCATGCTGGTTTAATTACTATTATTAATAATTTTTGCACCTGCACTTGTTTCTGTCAGTTAACTTCAGCTACAAGTGGCTGATCCCTTAGAGACAATTGCATGCAGAAATTCTCAGCTGAATGTACAATTAGCTTATTATCCGAAAGCTTCACTGTGCCGATCATGCGTTAATACAGTGGGTTCTGGATGTTTCTCTCTTAATACTCATCAAACAGTAAAGGTTAGCAGGGAAGTCAGGAAGTGGATAACACCATCTCTTTCTCCCAATTAACTTCAGTTTAATGATATGCAAAGGGATATACTGCATTAGTTTTAAATATATTCTAAGTAAAATGGGCTTTTACAAAGCTATGCACATGTCAAGTTCACCATGACCTGCTTTCAGCCAACTGGGATAATCCATGAGGTGCAGCTTTTGTTCATCCCATGTTTTCAACTAAAAGTGATCTTTGAGTTTATCACTAACATTTTGATTAAAAATATCATAGTTAAACATTCATAGATTATATTCCTCTTTTTTATTTTTATTATTTTTATTGAACTATACATTTTCTCTGCTCTCCTCCCTTCATCCCTTCTTCCTTTCTACTCTCTTTCATGACCCCCACACTCCCAATTTGCTCAGGAGATATTGCCTTCTTCACCTTCCTATGTAGATCCATGTATGAATCTCAGAGCTGTTTTGATTTGCATTTCCCTGATGTCTAAGGATGTTGAGCACTCACATGAGTGTCTTTCAGTCCTTTGAGGTTCGTCTGCTGAGAGTTGTCTGTTTAGGCCGGCATCACATTTTTTATTTGATTATTTGTTCTTTTGATTAAGTTTCTTGAGTTCTTTGTATATTTTGGAGATCAGTTCTCTGACTGATGTGGGGTTGGTGAAGATCTTTTCCCATTTTATAGGCTGCTGTTTTATCTTGTTGACAAAAATCTTTTGATTTAGAGAAGCTTCTCAGTTTTAGGAGGTTCCATTTAATAATTGTTTCTCTCAGTGTCTGTGCACTGGGGTTACATTTAGGCAGTGGTCTCCTGTGCCAATGTGTTCAAGTATACTTCCTACTTTCTTTTTTATGAATTTCGGTGTGGTTGATTTTTTTTTTTGAGGTCTTTGATTCACTTGAATTTTGTGCATGGTGATAGATATGGATTTATTTTCATTCTTCTACATGTTGATATCTAGTTAAGCCAGCACCATTTGTTGAAAATACTTTCTTTTTTTCCATTTTATATTTTTAATTTTCTTCTCAAAAATCAGGTGGGTAGATTGATATCTGGTCATTGATTAATTTCCATTGGTCCTTCTGTCTGTTTTTATGCCAATACCAGACTGATTTCATTACTGGACTGGGAGCTCTACTAAGAGCTACAGTAATATTGAAACCCAGAGTGAATTATTTCCCCAAAGTCTTATAAATAGAACCACATTTTAAAAATTCTCAATGAGTATTTCCTCTTAAGACATGTATTCAACTTCCTAGTACTTAGTTAACTGACAGAAGAATGCTTTAAAAGAATTTCTAGCTTATGGTGTATTTGAGAAAACACTTTGGGTTTCTGTTTTCATTTCAGGATTTCCACAAATTCAATATCAGATGTTAATATTCTATTGGGAAATAACATGTATGAGATTCCCTGGTATTCTTTCTCCCGTGAAACACTTGTAGTTCCTTTGAAACTATTCTTAAGCCAATATTAAACTTTGGTACTATGATCTTTAGAACTATATATATGTATGTATATGCATATGTATAAATGTATATATATTAATTATATAACTACATATGTATGTAGTTATATCATTAATTTTATATAATTACAAATTATATGAATTTTATTCTCCTGTATTGCCAAAGTAGTCATATAAATAAATAAGATGAATGGTAACTGTGGCAGTGATTTAAATACGAGTTCCTAATGAAACTTCATTTTTTGTATGTGTGTTTGTATTAACAGTGTATGACACACATTTAGTACCATTTCTGTACCTCAAAATATCATTTAAAAGGCTTAGAGTTGGCATGTTATCATCCTCCTAAATATGAAACTTTGCAATCAGAGGATGTGTTTCACAATGTATGTTTTTAAATGTATGGATATCTCTAAGTAATTTTTATAGATCTATGAATTTATTAATAGAACATTTGAGTAATATTAGCTATGGGAATTCTTGGATAAAGTGAGTTCCAGAAATGAAGTTTCTAAGAGATGTCACAAAGTAACAAAAAGGAAAAAAAAATGAACACCAAGAACAATGTAAATGTTAGAAGTGTTGTGTATCATTTAGGGCCTCCTAAATATTCTATTATTAAGAAAGTGAGTAGACTTGTGAAGTGAGGAGGAAGGATCTTTTTTATTTTAGAAGCATTCCATAGAGATAACCACGGGTGAAACTAATAAAAATAGGATCAAGATTCTAAAATGATCCTGGAAACTAAGGTGGCTGGTGGGTGTGTGCACACATTGTGTTTATTGCCATTAGCCACTAAGATTAAATAAATGATGCCATTAATCTTTGTTTCTTAATTGCTATATTCCATTGGTGTTAGATGTTTTCTTCTTCTAATTAACAGGGTTTTGTAATATTAGGTGACCTGTAGCTTGATTTTTGTAGAAGTCAATAAGCATCTTCTTGGACTTAAGTCATTTTCCCTTCTCAAACAATACTCACAAAGGCAAGGTCTAAGAGAAATGGTCGTGTTGTATTCTGTTGCTCCTTATCCTGTGTCTTCAATCCCACTTAAAAGTCACATGCCTTCATTGTAGAATATTAGTTTAAGATGTATTATATTAGTTTATACTATTAAACATTTGTTTAATGATGCAAAAATGGGTTGCATTCTTTTATTTTGCATTTGTTTAACTGTGTTTCTTTGCCTGCCTAAAAGACCTGATTGATCTAGTAAAGAACTGAGTGGCCAATAGGTTTACAGGACAAAAGGATTGGCAGGGCTGGCATGCAGACAGAATAAGTAGAAAGAGAAATCTAGGGAAGGGAGTGGGAGGAGCAAGGGAAGGATAAGGAAATGTTGCTCAGCCACCCAACAACCCAGTGAGTCATGGAGTAAGAAGGAAAGAAAGATATATAAAATAAAGACAAAAAACTCAGAGACAGAATGTAGTTAAAGAGAAACAGATTAATTTAAATTAGAAAAGCTGGCTAGAAACAATCCAAGTTAAGATCAGGCATTCATAAGTAGTAACAAGTCTTTGTGTATTTATTTGGGAGCTAGGTGGTGGGCCCCCAAAGAGTGAAACAATACAAAACAACAACAAAAATTCTACAGCCTTTCTCTGTCATATAGGACCCTATATGACAAGACCGATGTATCCTCCTCTAGCTTCTTGGTAGTTTATTTCCACTATATTTATTTTCTTAGTCTCTGAACAACATTCTTAACAATGGATTTCTCTACTAATGTCTTCCTGACTTTTATCTTGAGATACCAAAAATGTTTTGGGAAAGAATCTGGGCCCCAGAGACAGTAGCCTGGGATTGATCTGTGACTTTGATCCTCAATCATGCTTTGCCAAGTAATTAAATGTCTTTTAGCATCAACTTTTAAGAATGATCAATTCGTGCCCAGAGTTTGAGGAATACTACAGAGGTTTATATGCTTAAAACACTTAGAATAGTAAATGAAACACATTAAACATTTCATAAATGATATCTCTCTATTTTCTAACTGTTTTTTCACATACGGTATGGTTCATTTGGTTATTCATAACTTTTAAAAATAGTTCCTGAATTTAAAAAAAAAATTAAGAAAACAAATTAGGGGCTGGAGAGATGGCTCAGCGGTTAAGAGCATTGCCTGCTCTTCCAAAGGTCCTGAGTTCAATTCCCAGCAACCACATGGTGGCTCACAACCATCTGAAATGAGGAGGTCTGGTGCTCTCTTCTGGCCTTCAGGCATACACGCAGAAAGAATATTGTATACATAATAAATAAATAAATATTTTTTTTAAAAAAAGAAAACAAATTAATGGGTTTCTTCATGACTTCTTCATACATATGTATCATTGAGTTTTGTTTGCTCCTACAAACTGCCCCATAACCCTCTCTTGTTTTTTTCCTTTTCTCAAGTAATCCTCTCTTTACTTTGATATTATTAACTTATTAATAGAAAATACATATTTATCATCTCTACCCAATTTATAGTATTTCCTACTTCTTTTTAAAAAATTCTGCTTTAACTGTTTTATTGGTATGTGTGTTTTGTGTGCATCCATGTGTGCTGGTGTGTGTGTGTGTGTTTGTTTGTGTGTAGCCATGCACATGCTGCAGTGCAGATGTTGGGGTCAGAGGAAAATTGTAGGATTTGTTTCTTTCCTTCTAGCAAGTGTGTTCCAGGGATTGAACTCAAATCCTCACTCTGCTCTCTGACCAACCCACATATTTCTGCTACTGCTTTCATATCACTTTTTTTTACATTTCTTCATAGTAGTCTTACCACCATCTAATATTTTTATTAATTTATTATCCTATTGCTGTCTTATGAACATCCATGAAAATATTATAAAAGAAAATACATGGTCCAGTTATCTTCTTTATTCTGTCCACTGCTTACTCTGGAACCTACTATATATCTGTTCAATAACTGTTTATACAGAAAACAACCCACTGACATACTCTGTGCAGTGGCCAGCATTTAAAATAGTCTATAGATGTTTGTAGGCTGAGAAGATGTTCTGGGTTGAACTGTTACATTGACAACAAGCCACTATTCCTAGTTTAGCCTCTTCACTGTAAACTTGATGTACTGAACACATTTACCTTCTTTTTACAGACCCCAGATCCCTATGTAATTCCCTCTAGTTTATTTTTAATAGTTCTTTTTTTAATAGCTCTATATAGAAAAAGAGCATTGTGAAAAGTCAGAGGTAACTTACCAATCCTGATTCTGTGATTTGTCCAAAAGAACAGAAATTGGTATCTCCTAAAGCTATCAGAGATTCATTGTTCTTTGAATTCCTATTCAGGAGTTCTAAGATGTGGAAATGACCTAAAGGTAAACCTGTGAATGAACAGAAATGTGTTTTATGCAGTGTACTGATATTTCGCTATAGAAATGAATTCTTGCTATATGTAACCACATTTATGAACTGTGCCAGGTAAAATGAACCACTACAGAATGACAAATACTTCATGAATTTATGTAAAAACAGCATGTGAATAGTCAAATTCATAGTTACGGAGATAAGAGAAATAGTTACCAGTGACTGGGGGTGGGACAAGGGCAAATGTGATGGTAATAATCAAAGATAACATAGTTTTATCTATACAAGACACCTAAGGTCTGGAAATGTTGGGTCTACAAATAACAATACAGTTTTATACACTTAAAAGTTGTGAGAGATTTCAGATTAAATGCTTTTGTTACGATAAACAATTGAAAGAAATATAAAGACAGTTGTTTGTACCAAATGCTTTAGTTAAAAGAATCAAAGGTTAAAATTTCAGGAGTGAGGAAGATAAAGATGTTGATACAAAAGTTCACCGTCAAAGTCCCATAGGTGTGAACTTTAATGGAGAAAGCAGGGCATCAGTGATGAAGGATCATGGGGGTAAGTTAGCTGTCACATGAGGTGAGGACTTTGCAACGTTTTAATAAACTTGTGAAAATGACATAACTTTCTGGACTCTGAGTCCCTGGTCGGTAGGAGAGAAGCTAACTCCACCATGATGAAGGTGAGTTTTAGTGTGGAGAGAATGACTATAAAGCAGAGAGAATAAGAATCCTCGCAGTAGACAGGGGGTGAGTAGTAGGGATGCCGGGGGAGCATGACTCAGAGTTCACGGCTGAGACCCATGTCTTTTTAATTAGCCTCTATTTATGGAACACATCATTTTCTAATGGAATTATGAAGAATAAGCCTTTTGGGTTATTTTACTTACAGCTGCAACCAGGTCTGTAGGCCTTGAATAGAAAGGTGATAGACACGAATATGGCCCCAGAATCTCTTCCCGACAGCTGTTGAATTCCCTCTCTGTGCCAAGTCGCTGCTCAGTGAGGCCTGACCTGCAGTTTAGCAAAGGGAAGCCAGGGCTACTCTTCAGTAAGTCACGGGAGCAAAACGTGGGCATACATTTCTATGTCCATGGCCAAGGAACACTGTGTAGAAACTGCACCAGTGAATAGGCAGCAAAAGTCCCCCACACTGGTATGCTGGAGCTTCTG
Source organism: Microtus oregoni (assembly GCF_018167655.1). Classification (NCBI taxonomy): domain Eukaryota; kingdom Metazoa; phylum Chordata; class Mammalia; order Rodentia; family Cricetidae; genus Microtus; species Microtus oregoni. The sequence goes on along the minus strand of NW_024543093.1, from coordinate 17,443,121 downwards.
GAACACCTAAGTGATGGAAACTCGGTTGGAGGGCTCAGGGTAAACCAGAACTGAAATAGACACAAGAAGGAAGCCTAGGACTCTGAGACAGCACTGAGATAGGATAGATCCTTGGACGCTGAAAAAAAAAAAAAAAACTACAAAAAAGGAGTACTTTAGTTTCTTGTTCTTTGTGAATTTTAGGTCCAAAATCACAAATGGTTTTATAGTTGTCGTCAAAGTTCTGTCTTTGCTGTCCTCAGCTCCGATAGCTCCCACTTCCTACTGTGCATGTACCTCACACTCAGTGTGACTGTTCTTGGTTAGAATTATTTGAAAACCACTTATTTCTTTATTAGATGCTGATTTGTCTCATAAAACAAAATTTGTAAGTTTGACAGCTAAGTGGAAGCACCTTCTAATGTATCTAAATATAACTCTTCTCAGGGAATTTTCTCATAGAAAATTCAAATGATAGTAGTGACCATAAAAATTAAAAGCAAAGGCCTATGGTAAGGATCCTCCAAACTGTTGATTGTAATTAAAACAAGAGTAAAATGTGGTAAGGAAAATACATACTTCAAAAGTGAATCTTTCAGAAAGTTCCTCTGAGAGGAGAGCAGACAGGTTTGTTCATCACTTTTCCTGATTAAATTCACATCATTCCTATTGACTTCCTAGACTGTTTCCACCCAGATGAATGCAACCATTATTACAGAGGAGGAAATTGGATGATTTATTTTAATACAGGACTGCAGCATATGCTTCCTTATCTCCAAATGGCTAATTGAAAAGCTTTAAAAAATAGTCCTCAAGTTTGTCCCACTTCCTCTTCCTCATGGACTTTTCATGTGATAGCCCATTGCCCTCAAGTCCCCGTAGTCCTCCATCTATTATCTCCACCATCCTTCACAGTTCCTTCATGATTTTGCATACCCAAGGAAGCTATTTGCATTTCAGGGATCCAGTTGTCCAGTTGTATGATTGTTGGAATTCTTTATCTTTTAAAAAAGGTTTGGAAGTATCCACTTTATCAATATATATGAATTTACTATGATATGCACACACATATACATCTAGCCATCATTCATCCTTGCCCTACTACCTGACTCCTTTATATATTTCCTACCAATTATTATTTTATTTTACAGTCACAACTTTTGTTTGTTTCTATGTATGAGAAGAAATATATCTTGATTTCTTTCTGTGTTTTGGTCTATTTTGCTTAACATGATATGGTTGAGTCAGTCCATTTGCCACAAGTTATAAGATTTTAAGATTTTATACTTTTTAAGGGATAAATAACAAATCACCATATACATGCATAAATATTTTATCTTTCTTTTTCATTCATCTATTAATGGATACATAGGCTGATTCTACACCTTAAATATTACACAGTGGTGTAGCAAATGTGGGCATACAGTTATTTCTTTTTGATGATTAATTCACTTTTTAGGTATATCCCTAGTAGTGTTAGAGCTAGATAATCTATTTTGCTTTTAAGGAAATGTCTTATATTTTTCAATAGCAGTTATACAAATTCCCACTAACAATGTATGTATCTTTGCTAACATAACTTATATTTTGATTATCTTAAGAGTATTTGGTCAAAATAGAATGCAATGCTATATAATTATAATTTGGCCTTTTCATATCCTTGATAGCTAATAATATTGAATATTTCTCTTTTATTAATTAATTAATTAATTAATTTGTCTCTCATGTAGCACACCCAGAACACAGTGTCCCTTTCCTCCCTTCCTCCCAGCCCATCTACCCTGCTTCTTTGTCTACCTGATCCACTTCTCTGTTTCCTTTCAAAAAAGAGCAAGCCTCCCTGGGATATCAAGAAAACATGGCATAACAAGTTACAATAAGACTAGGTACATTCCCGCATATCAACGCAGTAGGAAGAAAAGTGTCACCAAAACTGGAAGAAGAGTCAGAGACAGCCTGTACTCCCACTGTTAGGTGTCCCACAAGAATACCAAGCTACACAACCATAACATATAAGTAGAGGAACTAGGTCATAACCATACAGTCTCTGTAAGCCCCTATGTAAGCAGGGTTAGTTGATTTTGTAGACTGTGCTCTTCTGGTATTCTTTACCCCTCTGGTTCCTACAATCCTTTCTTCTCTTCATCAGGATTCACCAAGCTCTGCCTAATATTTGGCTATGGGTCTTCGTATCTGCTCCTATCAGTTACTGGATGAAACACTCCGATGATGATTATACTAGACTTTGGTATACAAATATAGCAGAATATCATTAGGAATGATTTCAAGGATTTTTTTGCCAGTCCTGTTAGGTTCTATCCTTAGTCTCTGGGCTTTCCAGCCCCTGATTCCTGGCCCTCCAGTGAGTGTCATGTTTCGGCTCCCCATTGTGGCAGGTTTCTCAAGCTGGACGAGTTATTTGTGACCCACTCCTATAATCTCTTCTCCATCTTTACCTCCAGCATATCTTTCCGGCCGGAAAAATTAAAGGTAGAAGAGTCTGTGGATGGGATGGTGTTCTAATCTCTCCACTGGAGGCTTTCCCTGGTTATAGAAGATGACTGGTTCAAGCTCATTATCCCCCCATTAAAAGGAGTCTACACTAGGGCAACCTTCATAGATTCCATTGCACTTGGCTTCTATCTCACTTTCAAAACTCCCCCAAATTCCAGTCATTTCTTACTATAAGCCATAACATTTTACAGTAATTGCTCAGCCATCTTTTCATGAATGACTTAATAGAACCAAGGGATCTAGTAACTGCTAAACCAAAAGGCAAGGCTTTTTGGTGTTATTGCTTTGTGAATAAAGTGGCTGTCCTTTGCTGTAGATTTTTACTGTAGCTAACTCTCTTTCTGTTACATACTTTGAAATTAATTTCCTATTTCAAGATAGTTTCCCACTGTCGGTTCTTCATTCCTTTCACCTAAGTAAGCACAGAGATCTGCCTTCTTGCAATTATCTTTATCAACAGGTCAGTACTTAAGGTCTAGGCATAGGGCGAATCTAAAATATTCACAGCTCTCTAAGGACATAAAGTTACTACCTTCTCAAATCTGCTGCTCTGGTTTTACCCCACTCTAAAGATTCCTAATTCCTCTTCCTCAATTTCACCTCAGTTTACTGATGATTTTAGCTAAAG